>NC_090989.1:226288842-235791342 GCF_041146395.1 Eulemur rufifrons
ATGACCAAGCAGGACTCACCCCGGGTATGCAAGGCTGGTTTAACATTCCAAAATCAATTACTGTAATCCATCATATCAAGAAGCTAAAGAAGGGAAATCACATGATAATATTAATAGATGCAGAAAAAGTATTTGACAAAATTCAATACCCATTCAGGATAAAAACTCCCAGTAAACTAGGAATAAAGAAGAACTTCTTCAGTTTGAAAAAGAGTATCTACAAAAAATCTACAGCTAACATCATACTTAATGGTGATAAACTAGAAACTTTCCCACTAAGATCAGGAACCAGGTAAGATGTCCTTTCTCACCACTGCTTGTCAGCATCATAAAGTGAGCTGTGATGACGCCACTGTACTCTAGCCTGGGCAACAGAGCAAGACCCTATCTCCAAAAAGAAAAGAAAAGCATCTGATTTTAAAAATGGTCTAAAGACCTTAACAAATACTTCACCCAAGAAGATAAACAGATGGCAAATAAGCATATTAAATGATGCTCCATATTCTATGTCATCAGAGAAATGCAAATTAAAATAACAAGATATACACACACTTAACAGAATGGCCAATATCCAGAACACTGACACCAAATATGAGCAAGGATGTGGAGCAACAGGAACTCTCATTCATTGCTGGTGGAAATGCAAAATGGTGCAGCCACTTTGGAAGACAGTTTGGCAGTTTCTTACAAAATTAAACATATTCTTACCATAAGATCCAGCAATTACCCAAAGGAACTGAAAATGTGTGTCCACATAAAAACATGCACATGGATGTTTATAGCAGTTTTATTTACAATTGCCAAAACTTGGAAGCTACAAAGATGTCCCTTAGTAGGTGAATAGATAAATAAACTGTGGTACATCCAGAAAATGGAATATTATTCAGCACTAAAAAGAAATGAGCTATCAAGCCATGAAATGACATGGAGGAAACCTAAATGTATATTACTAAGTAAAAGAAGCCAATCTTCACAGACTACTTATTAATACAATATGATTCCAACCAGATGACATTCTGGAAAATATGAAACTGGAGAGATAGTAAAAAGATCAGTGGTTTCCAAGAGTTAGGGGAGAGGGAGGGATGAATAGGTGGAGCACAAAGAATTTTTAAGACAGTTAAACTACTCTGAATAATATTATAATGGTGGATACATGTCATTATACAAACCCATAGAACACCAAGAGTGAACCCCATGGACTCCAGGTGATCATGGTGTGTCAATGTAGGCTCATCAGCTACAATAAATGTACACTCTGGTGGAGGATGTTGCTAATGGGAGAGGCTATCCATGTGTGGGGATAAAGGTATATCAGAAATCTCCATGCCTTCCATCAATTTTGCTGTGAATGTGGAACTTCCCCCCAAAAAACTATTAAAAAATCTATTGAATATCTAAAAAAGAAAATACAATTAGAGTTCACTGTGGTGAATGAGTCTTGCCATGCTGCTGTGGAATCATTCTTGATGGCTCTTCTCCAGTCATGCTCACAGATTAATGACTATTTGTATTTCATTTCACAGTTTTGTGAAGAGCCTTGTGAAGACAGTGATATGGATCCAAACCACCAATAGATTAGACGAGGAACTTCCTACTCCTAATCAAACATCTACTTTATTCTTTTTGACTGCTATTTCTGGTATTACCCAAGAAATTGCAAAACCCTTATGTAAATAACTGCCAGTGACTTCATATAACTCCTAGGATGGCTGAAGAGCAACCTCCACTTCCCTTCTCTCTTGGATTATGAACTTCCCCTAACAAAACACGATGCTACTGGCCTACCACTCATCACTGGGATATATTTTCATGCTTACCCAACTACTTATACTGCTGCTAAATCTTCCTCAGGAGCCAATTTGCCATAGCTGACCATGGTGAAAGGTACAGCCAGTGGCCATAGGAGAGAATCAAGTTTACAATGTAACTATGGATTGAATCCATAACTTGTTCTCATTGAATCCATGAGCCAGATGGCTGTCCAATAGTCAGGCAGGAAAATGTTAGACAATTGCAAAGTATAATCTGGTAGGTTGTGAACAGAATTTAAAATATAATTTAATTACATTAATTCTATTTTTAGGAATAGCTAGGGGCTATTTACTGCTTAGTCCTAAGTGAATTATGAAGTGTTACTAAGTGTATTTTTAATAAACTAAACATTGTATATTGCCAGATTTTAACAAGGATTTTTTTCTATATTTTCCTAAAATGGCTTAGTGCCAAGCAATGCTTGCCAATGTTCAAAAGCTCCCATTGAGCAGCCCCCAAATATAAATATAGAATTCCTACAAATTTTTAGAAAGAATACTTAGAAAGGAACCTCATCATCACTGTTGATTTCAGTTGGTCAAGTTTTTTTTTTTTTTTTTTTTTTTTGAGACGGAGTCTTGCTCTGTCACCCAAGCTATAGGGCAGTGGCGTCATCATAGCTCACTGCAACCTCCAACTCCTGGGCTCAAGCGATCCTCCTGCCTCAGCCTCCCGAGTAGCTGGGACTACAGGCACATGCCACTACACCTGGCTAATTTTTCTATTTTTAATAGAGACAGGGTCTGGCCCTTGCTCAGGCTGGTCTCAAACTCCTAAGCTCAAGTGATCCTCCTGCCTTGGCCTCTCAGAGTGCTTGGATTACAGGTGTGAGCCACTGCAGCTGGCCTAAGTTGGTCAAGTTTTTAATTACTGTTAATTTTCCTTTTTAATTATAAACTCCTCTTAGTTTAGCTTCTTCATTAAGGATTTAGTTTGTGGTGGGATGTTCGGTTAGTAACAACTACTGTTTGAATGTTTAGTTTAGTTCCAGCCTTAGGCTGAGATCTTTACATGCTCATTTGTTGCTCTTAACACCCCCTTCAGACAGATAATGTTATCATCATTAAGGGACAGAGAAACTAGATAGCTTGCCTAAGATCATATAGTTGGAAACTGCAAATCCAGGACTTGAACTCATGTATCTTCTCTGTGGATCAGAGGTCAGCAAATTCTTTCTGTAAAGGGCCAGATACTAAATATTCTGGGCTCTGTAGGCCGTAGGGTCTCAACTCTGTTGTTGTAGCCTCAAAGCAGCCATAGACACTACATAAATAAATGGGCATGGCTGTGTTCCAATAAAACTTTATTTATAAAAACAGGCAATAGGCAGAATTTAGCCTATGGGCCATAGTTTGCTGACTCCTGCTTTAGGGCCCTTACTTTTAACCACTATGCCATTAACATGTGCCCTCCTAGCTTCCAGTAAAACACATGTGCAGACTAGGGAGACTAAAATGCTCCAGTAGCTATACTGAGGCACAAAGGCATTGCAATTTGGATATTAATCATCTTTGCCCTTATTGGTAAGGAATATATAAGACATATGCCTGTGCTGCAGTACACTCATTAATGATGTGAGGAAATTTTGCTTGCACTTTTTTTAGTTGCAACATGTGATCAAGATGAGCATAATACAATTATTTGATTATACAATTATGTAATTTATATTGTAGTGTTCTAGGATGTAAAATCCATGCATAAGCTTGTTATTTTAAAGTAAGCAAATAATCCACGTACTTTAGACCCCAATGCTTTATATAATTTCATTGGAACACATGTGGTAGAGAGGCCAAGGGATCTTTTGAGCCACCTTGGATGGCTACAGTTTAAAAATGTTTGAGAGCCATCACTCTGAAGGAATGAGTAAGGGAAGCTTCTGGGGCCCAATCACATCAAGGAGGTCCCAAATGGCAGTGGCAAGGAATGAGGGCATTTTATATTCAGGGACAGTCCAACACAATAATTCCTATTAAGGACTGAACTATGTTCTCCTAAAATTTGTACGTTGAAGTCCTAACCGCCATGTGACTATATTGAGAGATACGGCCTTCAAGGAGATAATTAAGGTTCAGTGAAACCGTTAGGTTGGGGCTTAAATCCAATAAGACTGGTGTCCTTCTAAGAAAAGGAAAAGACACCAGAGCTCACTCTTTCCCTGTGCACACCCAGAGAAAAGGCCACGCGAAGACACAGAGAAAAGGTAGCCGTCTGCAAGCCAGGAAGAGGGGCCTCACCAGAAATCAACCTTCCTGGCACCTTGATCTTGGACTTCCAGCCTCCAGAACTGTGAGAAAATAAAAGTTTGTTGTTTAAGCCACCCAGTCTATGGTATTTTGTAGCCAGAGCAGACTAATATAGTGCCAACTTTTGAATGTAGAAATTATGAACTTCCACAAGCTATTAAGTAGTATATTCACTAACTGTTGACTGGGGTTATATATAAACACACATATAAACACAAATAATTAGATGTGATGAATTCAGTAATACTTATATATTACTAACTATAACACTATATAAATATCTTTGGGGAAAAAGTTGTATACATATCTGGGAAATATTATTTTATTCAGTTGCAGATAAGGCTTGGTACTAATATGTCTTCACAGTCAACCCCTTTACAACAGTTACTCCATCCACCTCTGGCATCCTGGGTCTTTGTGGCGGGAATCATCTATTCCATCACTTTTTAATTCTAGCTAAATTAGCACTATCTTGGGCTCCATCCCTCTTCCACAGCTGCCTCCCTTGACAGAGGGCATGGCTTGCCCAGAACAAAATGTGTCAGTCACAGTTTGAGAAAATGATCTAACTGAAGCGATCCCATGAGGCAGGACAGATTTTAGGCCAGGGAAGAGTCATGCAGCGAGGGGATTAAGAGCTGACCCGTTGCCATTTATCTTATCACACATCAGCCTTACGGAAGCTCAATGGGAAGCAAGACCAAGATCTTCATCTTAAACCTCTTTCTATATCCCTTGTGGAATTTATCATTGCAAGAGATTAATTAACAGTGTTTAACATAAGAGAGATCCAAACCACGGGTTTCCACACCTGGCTCCTCATCTGTGGGTAACCGACCCTACCCTGAGCACCTCTAGCAGGTGGGGATCTGAGGACCTCTGTTTTACTACACTCGCTCTGTTAATTCTGATGCAGCCATTTTGGCACCATTTCTCAAATTTGCATTTGACAGCTGTATTAGATGACTATAACCAATGGCCTCAACTAATTGTCACCCCATATCCCCACCCTTTGCCCTGTAACTTTGTAGTGTCACACCACTCCTGACTCTGAGCTTGCCCAAGCGACTTGCCCTACAGAATTTTAGCAAACTTGATGCAAGCAGAAACTTGCAAAAGTGCTTGCCTGCATGTTTCCATTTTCTCTCCTTGATTCCTGCCACCACAATGAGAATATTCTAGGCTAGCCTTCTGGAAGAATGTGAGAGGCATAGAGAATCAGGCCGAGTCATGCCAGCTAAGGCCAGGCACGACCAGCCAGCCCCCAGCCTACTCACCAGCTGGCGGCAGATGCATAAATAAGCCCAGCTAAGATCAATCAAGACCATTCCAGACAGCAGAATCACCCAGTGAATTGTAGACTTGGGGAAAATAACAAATGGCTATTATTTTAAGCTATTGAAGACTGGGGTGGTTTGTCCTACAATACAGCTAACCGATACAACATCCATGGTGCAGAGTGACCAGAGGAACAGAGCATCTACACTAAAGGCTGGGCATTGATGGTTTCAGAGAGTCTTGGGTAGAAATTTTTGATTTCTATTGTGTGGGATGATATTGAAAAGAAGAAAACGGATTTTCCAAGGTCAGATGTCTGAGAGATGCTAAGTTAAAGTTTAGTTTAGTCGGTTTCTTTGCTGTAGGATTTCAAAGACTCTAGTATGAATCCTGATAAATATTCCAAAGCAAGAGCTTGTAAGCAATGTTTCCCAAATTTATTTGACCACAGAACTTTCTCTATCTCCCACGCCCAAGCTGAAAATTACACAAAATCAATATCCCACAGAACACACTTCGGGACATCATTTAAGATGAACTGATCTTCCCCTTGCTTCTGTGTTGTCCCAGAAGGTAGAACTACACTTAAGGTATGAACATTGTAGGGAGAAGGACTGGGATTAAATAAATTCAAGCAAGGATTTGTCAACTATGAGAATTACCCAAAGATGGACTTGATGGCCTTGTGAAGCAGTGACCCCAACCCCAAGACTACGACATTCAAAGAGACAAAAATATGATATGTAGAGGATTTTTGTGGTGACAGATTACCTTCATTGATTCTTAACCCCCAATAACATGACAAAGAATTCAGATCACTTCTTCTCGTTATAAGTAGTGTGATAGTTAATTTTATGTGTCAATTTGGCTGGGCTATGTTTCCCCATTGTTTGGTTAAATACCAGTCTAGATATTGCTGTGAAGGTATTTTGTAGATGCAATTAAGATTTTAAGTAAAGCATAGATTTTAAGTAAAGCAGATTACTCTCCATAATGTGGGTGGGTCTTTCCCAATCAGTTGAGGGCATTAAGAGCAAAGACTCAGGTTTCTCACAGAAGAAGGAATTCTTCTTTGAGACTGCAACATAGAAACCCTGCCTGAGCTTCCAGTCTGCTGGCCTGTCCTGCAGATTTTGGACTTTCCAGGCCCCATAATCATGTGAGCAAATTCTTTAACTCAAATAACTCTCTCTCTGTGGATAGACAGAGATATATAGCTATCTCATTTATTCCATTTCTCTGGGGAACCCTAAATAATAACACATAGATCCCAAACATCACTTATATTTCATCACAATCCTAGATTAAAAATATCCAAAAGTTCTACTCTGCTTCCCAGTACTTGCCCCGGGTAAATTACAGCGTTAGGTTCCCCAGATTTCCTGTTCACTTTCTCTAAGGACTCTTCTGGGCAGTCAGCTGAGAACTAGAGCTGCTAATTGCATCACGGTGATAGCTCGCAGGTGACATTTCTAATATTCCCGTTTTAAGAGGGGCAGATTTATGAGTCACCTTGGGTGGCATAGTAATTTCGCAGCTGTGTAATGTTTGTAAGGAACTGACAGTCCCTTATGAACCACAGTAACCCAGCTTGGCAGGAACCCAGCGCCTATTTATGGCCTGAAATACAAGGGAAGAGGTCACGGGAGGTGGTTCTCTCTTCTGGAACTGAGTCAGACAGATGATAACACTCTAGGTCAGAGTTAACACAAAGTCTTATTTACTGCAACGTGTTCTCTGAATGACTTCCTGGGAAGTCATCTGCACTACTACAAATCCTGTGTTGATATCCAGTGTTCAGTCATTTAAAAAAAGAGGAAAGAACTGAAGAAGGTCAATAATAAAAATGAGGACTTTAAAATAGAAGAAATAAACAAGGAAATGACCAAGTGTAGTCCAGTGATGGTGGAAATACAAACCCGGAACAACCCCCTGCCAGGTTAGGCACTCTATTCCCACGTGTCAGACTTCTCACCCTGTAGCAGTCGCCATTTATAGCTAGTTTCTTAAGGACAAATTCTGGTGCCAATCATTCTTGTCCCTCCTACAGCTATTCAATACCTGGTACATAACAGGAGCTTAAAAAATGTTCGCTGAGTGAATAAACTAGTAGGTACCCAAAGCCCTTCACAGATATGTAGCTAGAGCGTTCAGCCAGAATATTTTTTCTTCCTATCATTGAGCTTAGCAAGCACAGCATGACCCAGCACCTGAGAATATTCCTTTCTACCTAGCCTTAATACAAACGTGAAGTTTCTAGGTTCTTAAAATCTTTTAGACAGGAGTCTTAATAATTATGTATATGTGTATATATTAGTTTGCTAGGGCTGCCATAACAAAGTACCACAGACTGGGTGGCTTTAAACAACAGAAATTTATTTTCTCACAGTCCTGGTGGCTAGAAGTCTGTGGTCAAGGTATTGGGGGGGCTGGTTTCTTCTGAGGCCTCTGTCTTTGGCTTGTAGATGGCCATCTTCTCTGTCTTCTCAGTTTCCCCTATGTATCTGTCTGTGCTCTGATCTCATCTTCTTAAAAGGACACAAGTCCTATTGGATTAGGGCCCACCTTAATGACCTCATTTAATTTAATTATCTCTTTAAAGGTCCTGTCTCCAAATATAGTCCCATTCTGAGGTCGTAGGGCTTAGGAATTCGACATACAAATTTTGGGGGAACACAAATACACATGCATACACATGTAAGATATACACAACATATATGTAAACATTTTCACAGCTTTAAGGTCAGAAAGGGAACATCTTTGCATCTATTTTATCTCCTTTCTCTGATTACATACTTAGAACCCCTCTTCACGTGTGAAGGAAGACGAACTATGAGATACATTATCTGTATCTTTCCTCTAACTAATAAATAAGTTACCTTCAGCCTAATTAATTTTCACTCTCAGTTCTCAATTTTCTTGAGGCAAATTTTCATTTATCCCAAATTTTTATATCCCCTTTTAGAATTCTTGAAAGCTGAAAGAAACAGGAAAACAAGAGCCTGGCAGTGGCCCACAGAAAAGTTGTTAGACCCTGAGCTCCTTGAGAACTGGCTAGGTCTCAGATCTGTGTATTGCCAGCAGGTACTACGCTACCTGGCTTATAATGGTTGTTTTAAAGATATATGGTTAAAATGATACATGCAGGAAAAGCACCTCATGCCAGCTTCCTATTTTCATGTTCCGGAATCACAGTTGGCCCCTAAGCAGTATTACCATATGCTGACTTATGTTGGGCCCATTGTACCTTTAATTTTTAAAAACACATTTATGTATAACTACTTGTTCCTGGTGTTTCAACAGACTTGCATTTGCAGCCATTTAAGTTAAAATAAGAGAAGGAAGTCTGTAGAATATTATCTACACATAAACAAAAGCCAAATGGCATCAACCTCTGAGATGACATTGTCCCTTCAGGGATGAACTCCACTGAAACATACACTAGCAGTGACTCACAGAGCTCTCTTGATGCCCCACTGCGGGAAGAGTGTGCTCAGGAGTCACACAGCCTGGCATCTGACCTTGCCTTTGCCCTGGCCAAAGAGGCAGCAGCAAGAGGCAAATATGGAAACTTGGTTAATCTTCAGTGTTCTTCTTGTCTAATACCATCCAGGCATTCCTGTGATGAGCCAGTAATCCACTGATAAGAAGAACCTGTTGCTGAAACTCTTGAAAATTTAATGTCTAACAGTCTGTACCTGACCTGAGGCTGATTATTTAACTCTGATCCTTGGATGAATGGTTCTGATCTGGTTAACTTCCTGTCTTCTGGCTCTGGGCCCAGACTACATAAACTCTAGTTCTTTTTATGACCTGGTTATTTATCTGGAATGGGGTGGGAAACAAGGAATAACAACTGCAGCACAGTGACTAACCAGCAAGCTTCCTACCCATTCATTCAGAACAGAATGTAAACAAAACAGAAAACTAAACTTATCCTACACATTGAGACTGAGGAATCTTTTTATTATTTTTTTTAGACAGAGTCTTGCTCTTGCTCTGTCACCCTGGCTAGAGTGCAGTGGCATCATCACAGCTCACTGCAACCTCAAACTCCTGGGCTCAAGCAATCCTCCTGCCTCAGCCTCCCAAGTAGCTGGGACTATAGGCTTGTGCCACCATGCCTGGCTAATTTTTTCTGTTTTTTGGTAGAGATGGGGTCTTACTCATGCTCAGGCTGGTCTCGAACTCCTGCGCTCAAGCAATCCTACTGCCTCGGCCTCCCAGAGCACTAGGATTATAGGTATGAGCCAACGCACCTGGCCCAGAGTTAGGAATCTTGATTCATTGGTATGTGGATGGGCCACAACTTAGCTTCTTGAAAAATTTCATTATCAGCTGTCAAATCAGCTATAACCTAATAATTCTGTCCTGCTGTTGAACATCAATGGGCAAGTCCTGGAGTGGCACCCCTAAGCACTCACTAACATTGCCCTACAGCTCCATGCCGTTAGATGGGGTTTAAAGTGGGATGTGATGGACAATGAACTTGGGATCATAAGGACCAAAGTTCGCATCTCAGCGCCACAGTAGCTGCATCCTCCAAGCAAGTTACTGAGCCTACTTTTTCAGTTTATCAAATCAAAATACCAGCAACTAACTCCTTAAAGCAGTGGTCCCCAACCTTTTTGGCACTAGGGACCAGTTTCATGGAAGACAATTTTTTCATAGTGATAGGCCAATGGGGATAGGGGGTGGTTTCAGGATGATTCAAGCTCATTATATTTATTGTGTAGTCAAACCTCTCTGCTAATGATAATCTGTATTTGCACCCCAGTGCTAGCATCACTGCCTCAGCTCCACCTCAGATCATCAGGCATTAGATTCTCATAAGGAGCCTCAACCTAGATCCCTCAGGTGCACAGTTTACAGTAGGGTTCACACCCCTAAGAGAATCTAATGCCACCACTGATCCGACAGGAGGTGGAGTTCAGGCAGTGATGTGAGTGATGGGGAGTGGCTCTAAATACAGAGAAGCTTCGCTCACTCTCCTGGTGCTCAGTCCTGCTGTGCAGTCCTGTTTCTAACAGGCCACAGACCAGTACTGGTTTGAAGCCCAGGGCTTGGGGACTACAGCCTTAAAGAAGTGCTATGAAGATTAAATAAGGATTAATTCCATCCATTAGCCAACACATATTTATTAAGGGCATATTAAGTGCCAGGCACAGTTCTAGGATCTAGGGATATAGCTGTGAACATCACTGGTGGGACTGATATGTTAGTGGGGGTGGGGGGATACACAATAAATGAATGAGCAAATAAATGAGCAGGGCAAGGGGAGATGAGGTCAATCAGGTGGCCCTATATCCCACAGGGCTTTGTAGCTAATGAATGGACATTTGGATTTTATTCTCTCATAGGAAGTAGTTGGATGATTTGAGCAGAAGAGTGATATGAGCATATGTGAGTTTCAGGGGAGCACTCTGGCTGCTCTGTCGAAAAAGACCAATAGACAAGACTGGAAATAGGGAGCCTGGCAAGGAGGCCATTCAAGGGTGGGAAACCTGCAGCCTCGAGGCCACATGTGGCCCTCCAGGCCAAGTGCAGCCCCTTGACCAAATCCAATCTGTGAAGTTTGGATTCAGTCAAAAGGCCACACTCAAGGATCCAAAAGGCCACATGTGATAGGCAGAAGCAGATGGGATCAGGATTTTTTTTTTGAGGTGGAGCCACTAGAATTTGCTAATAGATTAGATGTAGATATGAGATAAAGCACATGGTACATAGTGTTACTCAGTACATGTTGATCTGGGGATCCTACAGGGAGGCATCCTTCTCAAGAACCCAGATCTAAAGGAGTTAGTTTACACCCAGGCATAAACTCTACAACCGGGACACAATGGATCAACACCAAGATCTGCAGTGTCACCTTAATAAAACAGCCTGGTACCACTGCCAACAAGATGAAATGAGGCCTCAAAAGTTTTAATATAGCTGAAGAAGAGATGTGTCAGCCAAATGGGGGTTTCCTAGATGCAGAAACATATATAAAAAGAAAATTATAGAGGCAGAAGCTGACTGCACCTTTCCAAATGCCATCCGGAGTATGGGAGCCTTTGCCAAGCGATTTCAGTTATTATGGTTCCGTTGGCAGGGCTGTCTCTATCGTAGGGATTGATATAGGGAATTACAGCCAATTGACTTCAAGTATTCTGGGCCCTTGGCAAGATAAGCCTTATTGTGGAGATGGATGCGATTGCTCGGTAAGCATGGCAGGCAGTAATAAGGGAAACCTGCCTATTGCCATCGCAAGAGTCCAACAAATGGCTATTAACAGGAGAGAAGTCACAAATTGAGAAATCATTGTCCCTTGGCTCAGGTGAAAGAAATTGTGACCAAACATAGGTCCTCTCTTCTATTGAAGCCTGATCTGTATTACTTACCATCTTTAAATTAAAGGCCAATAACACTTGTCATGCCTAGATGTTTGGATAAGAAAACACTATAATAAATTTTTTCAACCTTAGTGCTAGGTAGTGAAGAACTTAATGGATTGTTTTCAATGACTGAAATGCCAACATTAAATTTTGTTAGCTTTCGCATAATTCAGTTGAAAAGAAAATTGTTCTTTGAAAAGGTTATCCTATTGACTGACCATAGAAAATACTTATTGTTTGTTAATGCATAAGATTTATTAAGTTTTGGAACCATTCAAATGGATATTTCAAATGACTGCACATGCAGTTTTGCCAATACTTTAGGTACGTTGATAAAAATAATTCTAAAATAGATCACACTCTTCCTTGCCCTCTTAAGCAAAGGACACTGAAGATAGTTCCTAGTGACTCAGAACCATGACTATGAACATCAGTATTCATCATGCCCTCAGGAACCACTGACCTCCATGGAAGGACATGTCCCTGCACTAAATGGCCAGTCTCTAAAATAAAATATGATAGTTTTTCTTCAGTCCCTCCATATTAAGCAACTACTCTGCCTTTTGACTGCCGTTGGTATATCTGACTTTGCAAAGTGCTATGGGCAGAATTGCGTGCCCCCCAAATTCATATGTTGAACCCCTAACCCAATGTGATGGTATTTGGAAGTGGGGCTTTTGGAGGATAATTAGGGTTAGATGAGGTCATGAGGGTGAGGCCCTCATGATGGGATTAGTGCCCTTATAGGAAGAGACATGCGAGAGCTTGTCTCTCTCTCCATGTGCACACACTGAGGAAAGACCATTCAAGAAGGG
The DNA here is from genome assembly GCF_041146395.1 of Eulemur rufifrons. Lineage (NCBI taxonomy): Eukaryota > Metazoa > Chordata > Mammalia > Primates > Lemuridae > Eulemur > Eulemur rufifrons. Next base: position 226,301,371 of record NC_090989.1, read on the forward strand.
GGACATCTGCAAGACAAGAAGAGAGCCCTCACCAGGAACCTGAATAGACCAGCACCTTGATCTAGGACTTCTAACCTCCAGAACCATGAGAAACAAATTTCTGTCATTTAAGTCCCCCAGTCTACCACGTTTTGTTATGGCAGCTTGAGCTGACCAGACACAGGGCAACCATATTTCCATTTCTGATTCATTGCTTCTAATCTCCTGTGAACTGCTTAATCAAATTTTGTTTAAACATCTGAATATGATCCATGGGTGCTTGGGTGCTATTTTATTTATTTTGACTGCTTAGGTATCTTCATTACCTACTTTCAAACTCCAAGTTAAATTTTGGCATTTGGAAGTTCAGTATTTACATTTGTTTTCTAGGCAGCTAATAACTAAAAACTGTTTAACAAAATTAACACCGCAAGCCATAATTTTCTTTGTGCGGGGGGTTGGTTTTTTAATTTAAGGAAAAAGGGGAAGCATTCAATTGTCCCTCATATCTGAGTTAAGAGAAGAATCTTAAAGTCCTCTCAAATTCAAAGAGAAAAGAATTCCCTTTGAGAAATCATGACAATATTCTGACTTTTAGCATTTTTCTTGTGAATAGTTGAAAAACTGGGGGAGGAAAACAAACAGAAAATACAGGTGCTAGCATTTATTTTGTCCTCATGGATAGAGTTAAGATGGTATTTTTAGATGTTAGCCCTTCCTCGGAGTTTGAGCATATTTGGGAGCAAGGGAGGACAGTTGCTAATGAAACCTCTAGAATAATAAAATAATTAGTAGGCAGTTCATACCAAACATTATTACTGTGGTTGGGTGACAAGATTAGCATAAACTGCAAAAGACTATTCTTCTTAAACAATGTAACTTCTGATCAGTTTTAATATTTGTCTAGGTAGGAGAAGCTAGAAGCTTGAGGGGGTCTCCCAGAACTGTTTTGCTATGATTTTTAGAAGATGACTTAACAATGAGTGACCAGGATGCTTAACAGAATGGGGTCAAAGAATACCTGATAGGAAGCCTGCTTAGGAGATGAAATTTTAAGATTATCAATTGCTAATAGGGCCCTGAAGAGAAAAAAAAATGTACTTTGTCAGTAATGACTTATTTCATGTACATTTTATGCCATGTATACATTATGAGGGTTCCAGGATGTGAGAGAGGAAAGGAAATGGAGCTTAGTTAGAAAGCAAATAAAGAGACCATTTACTGATTTCAACTTCCACCTCTGGAGCAGAGCCAAGCACGTCATATGGGTAATATATATAATGAACACAAATAATCTATGGGCCAGGTGCCAGAACTTTAGGGGTGGCAATCAAAGTATAAAAAATAAAAAAAGCAAGAGAGAAGATGAAGTGACTCTTCCTTGTCTGTCTTGTAAGCACAAGGTTCCTATGTAGTGCAGTTAGGTGTCTACTATCCCTCTCCTCAGCAAATTTTATAACCTGGCCAAGCACAGTAGCTTAGACACAGCAGGGCATTTGTGCAAGAAATAGCTGCATCTGTGAGACAGTTTACTAAGCACTCTCACCTAAGTTATTATTAATACAATAGCCTTCTAAGAGAGATTGCACTATTCTTCCTAATTCATAGATAAGGAAGGCAAAACTCTTCTTTGCCCAAGATCAAACAGCTAAAAAGGATCAAAGAGAGGTCTCCAACTCAGATCTGTCTCCAAATTCAATGTTCCTTCCACTGACTGTATGAAGACAATATACACCAAACTGAGAGGCATATTGATCCTATAGCCTTGGGCTTGAGCACAGCTTGGCAACACAATAAAAATTAGCTTCAGAGTAACAATCTACATTTAAATTATTGATATCACCCTATATTTTCCATTTCCTAACTTATTACAGATACCTCAGTCCACCCAAAAGAATAGTGACATCTTGGCTTAGAAAGAACATCTCATCATACTCCCCATTACACACCCTTATTCACTGGAAAAACAGGTACTTGTTCACATGTTTTTTGGCTATCATTCATTGCACAGTCAGTTTTCTGTGAGCAGCACCTAAAAAGATGGCTTGTTTACAATGAATGACAGGGTAATTTCTAGTGAAGCTCAAGCTTATGGCCCAGCAAGACCAAATGTGTTGAGTGAGATTGAAAATGCCACCATATCAAACAATTTTAAAGGTTTTTCAAAGTTTAAAGACTTTCCAAAGCATGTGTGGGAATCACCAAGTAACTCTCATCTATGCCAGTAGTTTAAACTGGAAATAATTTCAAAGGCTACTTTTACATGGAAGTTCTGAACAAAGGTCCAGAAATTTCTTATTTCAATTCTTTGATCCTATCTTCCATCTGGAGTATTTTCTATTCTGTTCTACCAGACATTCTTTATAGCAACTCACCTCACTTCCACCAAAAGGTCATGAGGATTTCAGTAACTCCCTTTATCGAGTTACTTTAACCTTCTCGTTTAAATAATTAAGTTTGACACTTAACATGTAGTCATCTGTAATTTCTTTATATACAGATGCCTTTTATTTCTCATCAAGATAGTACCCTCCCTGAGGATGAAGACTATGTACTGGACACTTCATACTATAACAAAACCCTATAGACAGACAAAGTAGCTGCACTAGGTCTTTAAAATAGCAGGAATTTAGAAGGAACTGATCCCACAGTGATAGAAGAGTTGAGAAGCCAAATGGAGCATGGCAACCCATAAGTTAGCAACAGTAGGAAGCCTCTATCACTCTTAGGGGTAAGGAAGATAATAGGAAGAATGGGGTCACAACTCAAAAGGCAGGGCCTTCCAGTGAGAGTCGGAGTCATGCAGGAGACAGAGCTACTGTCACGGACACCATAGGAAGCAAAAATAGAGGTGAGAATACCTTGACTTCTCTTCCCTATTCTTGCCTCAACTTTCTACCAGTGCTTCCTTTTGGAAACCAAAGAGTAAGAAAGGCTCTATTTGTGATATACATCAGAAAAGAAAAGGAACAAGGAATAGATGTGAAAATAAACAAGCAGTTTGCAGAAATAGTGGTCAATAAATTCTCACTGGTAGATACAGGAATCAGTGAACCCCCATGTAATCATTGTATATTACAATTCAACTTTCCCTTTAAAATTGATGAGTATAAAAGACTACAGAATGAGAGACTATTTAAGAAATGTGTATAATAGGCTTTTGCTCCTAGTAATGATAGATCAGGAGATTTAAACCAATTCTCTTGCTGAAGCTAACTAAGATACACACACACACTCACACACACACATGCACACACATTCTGCTCGATGGCATTGGTGAGCTGGCATGATAGTAAAGATCCAATGTTTGAGTTTTTCCTCTGGGGTCAATTACCAATTCAGGAAGAGGCAGCCAAAAAGGTAAATAGCACTTTTGGCAGTCTCACAGGGATAAAGTCACAAATGTTGGATTCTTGGGCTTGGTAAGAGACACCCTAACAGTGGAGAACCAGAAGTAGACTGGCTCTTGCAGGAACTTCAGCTCAGCTTTGAATCACCGTCATCCCTGAAATTGGGTTATGGTGATTCCAGATGCAAGAGCTGATGGACACTCAGGAGAAGACATAAATCTTTCCTGTAGGAAGAAATAATCACAGGCAACAAATTATACAAATGATTTTTCAATACAATTTCTGAAATTTAATAAAGGAATAGCAAGAAGACAAGAATAAGAGACAACAGAAACAACATATAATGGAAACAGACCCACAGTGGATCCAGATATTGGACTTATCCGGCATGGGCTTTAAAATAACTATGGTTGCTAAATATTGATAATTGCTGAAACTGGGTGATGGGGTCTTGTGAGTTCATGTACTTTTCTCTATGCTTCAGTATATATCATAATTTTTATAAGAAAAAATTAAAAAGTCTCTGAACCAATCCAAAAGACAATATTAGTTGGCTCTTTTTTTTTATTGTCTCATAAAGAACACACTGTATACCATTGCCTGGAGAAACATTATATAATCTCTCTGACATTCATTGGTATGGCATGAATAGCAATGAAACCTAGACAACATGAAAACAAAACTATGTATACTCTTTCAAAGAAATAAAAGAAATTCAGCTCAGAATAGAAATAACTTTTAAAGAACATACCAGATTAGAAAAGGACTAAGTTAAAATTCTATAATTGAAAAATACAATAAACAAAAATTAACATCACTGCATCAGTTTAGAGCAATTTACACACAGCTGAAGAGAGACTTAATAAACTAAAACTAGTAGAAGAGATCAGAAAAAAACAACCTCAGATTGAAGCATAAAGAGACAAAAAGTTGTAGAATATTTTTAAAAGAGGGTAAGAGGATAGAGAATATAGTAAGAATCTCTAAGGTACTTATGAAATCCAAGAGAGAAAAGAGAGAAAGAATGAGACTAAAGGAACACTTGAAGAAACAATAGCTGAAAATTTTTCAAAATGATGAAAAACAATAAATTGTGGCTTCAAGAAATTCTGTGAACTCCAACCACAATAAAGAATAACTTTAAAGATAAGTTTAAATTATCTATTTAATTAATTAAATTGCCTCCAAAGAAGCAATGAAACCAACAGCCACCTTCTCAAAACATAAAAATAAAAGCCAGATGTTAATGGAATGATTACTTCAAAGTATTTGCCTTTTCAGAAGAGGAAGGAGTGATTGGGAAGATACAAGAGACTTCTCGGCTGCTGTCAATGTTTTCCTTCTTGACCTGGAGTTGATTTTGCAATAACTTATTGAGCTAGATATTTATATGTTTTATGTACTATTCTGTATGCTTGCCATAATTCATAACTTTAAAAAACAGTTTGTGGTAGAAAGATTTTGATTATTCAATAATCATACGTAACTCTCATACTACCCTAGCTCTATCCGAAAGCAAGCTTTATTGTACTGTAAAACTTTAGACTACAGAAGTAAAAGGCTGAATATTTGAGGAAAAGAAGTTTCAGGAATCCTGGGTTTGTAATTAAAGCTAGCCTAACCTCACCTTTCTTATTTATGATCCTAATGAAGCCTGGCTGTAATGAAGGAATAACATGCTAACCACAAAAAAAAAAAAAAAATCATATCGATAATATGTTAAACATGCTTCTAAAGTGCTTAACTGAGATGTTTGAAAGCCATTTTTCTCCAAGCCCTTAAGTATCCACCATCCACTCTTTGTATTATTCGTTTGTCAAAATTTAATAAACAAAGGGGAAAGACTAGGTCTTTTAACATTATCCCAAATGTAAAGGACCATTAATTGTGCTATCTTGGATAATTTGCTGTTCTCTATAACAAAATTTGTATGCTCTGAAAATTACAGGGATGGAAATGGACTGGCACCATTCATTGCAGTAGTGGTAAGGCTGTATCCGTGCCACTTGTCACACTCTCCAGGGTTGCCATGAAAACAAGAAGAGAGGCTAACTGCACACAGTAAGAGTTTTAATTGACAAGTACCTGACCATTACAGCAATTTCCACTTCCAGAAGCATCCCAGCTGACATTGTTATAGAGTAGCATAACTGAAAAGAGTAAGACTAATTGGAGCAATTAATTAAAAGCACACAATTAGCTTCTATGGCAGACTTTTTTTTTTTTTTTTTTTTTAACTTTTCCTCATTGCTTGAGGCCTGTGAGGGTTTTATTGAGTCTTACCACACTGGAGGTTGTCTGTGCTGATAATTAACAGGGAGAGGCTGGGAAGAGAGGGATTGAGCTCACAGCTCAACCAGGTGATGGGGCTTGGCCGCCTTCCTCCGTGGCCAGCCAACAACAGAGCAAAGACCCGGAGCCTGAATGAAAACACAGGATGGGGTCTAAATAACAGCTGCTGAAATGGAGAAATTTAATTCTCTTGCCAGTTCCTCCATCTGTAAAAAAGTAAGATAACTATTACTTGTCTACTTCCCAAGAGCCTGGAGAAGACTCGTCAATGATTATGGTGTCGGCAGGAAAGAACACCACCCCTTTGGAGTTGAGCATTGCTGCTGCCCAGCCTAAGTTTGGGGGATTTCAAGATTTGGCACCTGGTTTCTAGAATGATGTCTGATTTTTTTTTTTTTTTTTTTTTTTGGCTATAACTCTGAGTGATATGAAAAAGTCAAAACATCTCTAGAAGGATGTGAAGATTCATGAAAGCAACATATTCTCTTTTACCCACATCCTGGTCTAGCAGAGACCTGATCCAGTTCTCACCTGGAAACATGCCTAGAACATATCAATAAGCCTGGGGTACAGGGCAGACCCCCAAAATCCCCAATATATTTAAAATCAAGGTGTTAGGCTGAAGCTTGCACCCAGTTATCTGGCCACAAAAGAAGCTGATAGTGAATAAGTGAATTAAAAGCAAAGACCATTATTACTAAGAGTCTTCTTTGAAAAGGTTACTATGTGATTTCATGCGTCAGTCTGCAAAGGATCTACCTGAGTTTTCCTTTGCAACCTTTTCCTGAGCACTCTGCTAGGAAATAACATTCTATAAGGCTCCCTTCTTTTCATGATCAAGCTCTGTTCCAATAAGAGGGAGCTAGAATCGTGGTGACAAGACTATATAAAGGTTATGCTCCAGTGAGCAAGTAATATGAGTTAGGTTCCAAAGAAAGCTCTTTTTCATCACTGCTTTCATGGTCCAGTACATGTTACATCTGAGAAAAGAAGATGAACTTGTTGATTCTTGGTTACAAATAAACCACATCTTTATTTCAGCATTTTTGTTCAAGCCCTGACTTAAAATTACACATTTTTTTTCCTTACACTTCTACATACTTAAGATGACTGAAGCAATACGTAGTGGCAAAATACTGACCAAGTTCTATAAATTCCTACATATCTTAAAAGAAACAAATAGTGAACATCTAGAAAACAATATAAAACTCATCTAAAAATCTCTCAGCTAAACATTTGAAATAGGTAAAGCTTGTGATGATTATACAGAGGTAAGACATTAAATTTGCCTTTATTTTCCAGTTTGATTCAACACTTTGCTATGGTAGCAATGACTGAACATTTGATATATTTCTCTTTAACCTCAAACATATTTGCATTTTCTTGGCCAGCTCTCAAATGCACATAAATCTAACTACTTGGGTTCAGTAAATATGTGCATCACATAGCCTATCAAAAATTTATGATGCTTCAGTGATTGATGCAAAATGGCAAAAGATTTTAATTGTTTTACATACCCAAGTCTTCAAGCCCACTGTAACAAAACCAATTAAGGCACTGCATAACAGTTGGCAGCACAGAATAAATATATGTAACCTCAAATTACATTCATTACCGAAACTGTTTCAATCATTAAAGGTGAGAGAAATCATATCAAAATCAGAGTAGTATAATGGTATTTAGATGGCAAGAGGTACTGATAGTCTGCCTTAGATACCAGCCTCCCTACCTTCCCAAGAGTTAAAGGAAAGAAATCCATAAGAAACAATGGCAGTTAGGAAGAAAATAACCATCATTGTGTGTGTTTGGGGCCCCCAATGCAAAGCTGAAAGCTTAGAGAAGTTCTTATAGACAATTGCCCCTCCCCCATTTGTTTCTATTAGAATTAAGCCTAAATATCTTTAGGCTGAAGCAAGTTGACCTACTAGCATAGTAAGGCAGAAACATAATCAGAGACAGACGACAAGAAGCAATGACTTTCCCTGGTTCTTAGCCCAGTTCTGGTCCAAGTCTGACCATGGCCACAGGGAAAAGACAATAAAAAGAAGATAAAGTGGCTGGCCCTCGTCCCATTTAGGAACAGTCTTGGCCTTCATAATTCAGCCTTTCCATGGAATAAATAGGAAACAGCAAGCTACACTCAATGGCTAAATGTGATATTGACTAATGTTCGAGCGAAACTAGAATACTTTCAGCTGGAAGAAAGAGAAAACCCATCTAACACTGACTGAATTAAGGGTGTGAGTTCTTCATGTAAGAAGTCTACATGTGGGTAACAGTGTTAGCTCAGCAGCTCAAAGACAGGAGAGCCTGTGTCTCTACATTCTCTTGATCTTTCTCTTACCTCTGTTGCCTCATGGTTGCAAGATGACCACCAAAGTTCAGGCATCACATCTGAATTCAAGACTAGAAATTAGAGAAGGGGATTCCAGTATGACTGTGCCTTTATCAAGAACAGGAACCTATTCCCCAAAGCCCACAGCAGAATTTAGTTTACATTTTATTGGACAGATTTTGTCATATCATGACTCTTGGCTGCAAGAGAGTATGGGGAATATTTGGAGAGTTGCACAAGAGAGTTCTCCTCCCTCTTGGGGAAGAGCAAGGTGTGGGCCTGGGGGCAAGATAGAAATGAAGACATGAGAACCTTAGGAAGATCTTGTAGTGAATATCTGGCATCAGATTTTGAGGTCACATCACTAGAGGAGAGAAGGAAACAGTCCTGTTCCTTATTTCACGCACAAAGGAAAATATTTCAAGAAAGAGCAGAACAACACACATCATCTTACATGAAACAGATGAGCAGAAAGAACCTCCCTGGACTAACTCAATCAAAAACAGGACCCGGAACAAGTCTGGAGCTTCACTGAACAGACAGGCCAAAGTTGCAGGCTATTGTAGTCTTCTTTAGTATTTCCATCTACCAAACAACAAATAAGATGCGGGAAAAATAATGCCAACTAAGACACAGAAGAAATCCTTGCATTTGACAATGCATGTTCTTGTGTTGAAAATGCCTAAATAAATATTTGATAATCAGTTGAATAGGGAAGAGAAAGGCAAGAAAATTGAAATTCACTCCTTCCAAAAGAATTTCAGATCTAAAACTTAGATGAAATACAAGAAAAGTAGAAAACGTTCTGCAAAGCTTTTCTAAAAACTAATTGGTAAGATTACGGTAAGGTGCGGGGGGATGCTATTTGGGTTCAGGAATGGTCTTATTTTTTCCAAGTATATGGAAATCCAGTTATTTTGATACCAAAAGGGTATTGAAGTAGAATATTTGTCATTGACCCAATTAGCAAAGTGGTTCTGACCTTTTTCTATTAACTAGACTTATTTGGGAGTCTTTTAAGTTACAAATGCCTTGGTCCCCCAACTCCTCAGAAATTCTGATTTAATTGATTTGGGGTGGAGCCCAGGCATAAGCTTGTTTATTTGTTTGTTGCTCCTGTGTTGATTGCAAAGCAAAGCCAGAGGTGAAAACCACTGGATGAAAAAATAACAGCCAATGGCATTGAAGACGAAGTGAGGCTGGAGCACACATAAACACTAATGAGAGAAAATTAGCATCATCTGTCTAAAATGCAATTTGGCACTATCTCATATGCCTAAACAAATTGATTCCCTCTCTAAGAATATATTCTAAGGAAATGGGCAGAGAATCACTGATTAAGATTCTGAAACATTCACTTCAACTTCACTTAATAGTAAAAATATCCAACAATAACAGTACAATTAAATAGCCTGATATATTTGTGTTAAATAGTTTTAAAAAAATTCAAAAATGAGGAGCCACTAATGAAGTTTATATAAAAGAAGTATACATGTGAATATATTATGGTATGATTCACATTATGTGAAAAATACACACGTATGAAAAAGAAAGCAAGTACATTAAAGTATTAACAACAGTTTCACAGTAGAACTACATATTAGTAATACCCATTTTTATACTTTTATATAATTTTCAAATAATCTACATGCACATGTTAATTTTACAATCAGAAAAAAAACATTTCCAAAGAGTTTGGTTGTAGCATTTGTGGGTCTCTCACTTATTTAGAAAACCCTAGTATGATTGCTGCCACGTTAACTGAGAATAGGGACTTCCAGTTTGAAGCAAAATGTAGGTTTTCATCATTAAATGATCAGGTTAGTAAGTTGGGGAGGAAGTACTCAAAACATATTTTCTTTTTAAAGTTTCCATAGCTCCTTTATGAAATTAGCTCTTTTATTTTATGTAAAACATAATTTAGTCTCCAAAAATATAATTTTCAAAAGAATACAACTGTACACAGTCAGTATATATAACAAAATTAGTCCAATTTTTCCTACGCTATTGCTGCCAAAGATGTTAACCTTGTAGGAGAAATTTAACCAGAAATGTTTCTTAATATGTTAAATATGCTAAATAATCCATGATATAATAAACAATATTGGAAAGCTGTAGATATTCTTTTGTAAAGATATTCTCCCAGACCTGTATACTTTCTTTTTTCTCTCCTCTTTCTATACATTACCATTTGTCCCAACGATCTTCACCCAAAAAGGGAGCTAGTTTATTTCCCCTCTGAACTGTAATAATTACAGCATTTACATTTGCAATATTTAATTTTGCTTCATGCAAGCTCATGGCTGAGCCAGGCACACTGCGCCACTGGTTTCCAATTTTACATTCCCTGGGGAAACAGCTGGCTTCATGTCATGGTTATTGAGTTAATTGCTGTTTTGATGACTTGAGGTATTGACTTATATAACCCTCTAATTTAAAGCTTCTCAGCAAAATGTACATGGACTCTGTTAGGAATGGACAAGAGTCCAGTTTGAGTCACTATGCTACAGAACAAGATGGAAGAGGAAAGCCTCCACTTCCATGACACATTGGCTGAGAATTTAGAATGAGCACCTGATCGTGCTGCTGGCTCCATAGGGTGAGAGCCTCATGCTATTTGCTTATCAGCCTTGTGTAAGGACTATTCAAGTCATGAAGCTTGAATACGCTAGAGGGAAGGGGTGGGTAGTTAACCAACGGACACACAGAGAAATATTACAGCTTATATGGATCAGGCTCAGCCTAATTAGTGCATGAAAGAAGCCAGACTAAGAGCCAGTGTGATTAGAGAGTCTACAATTATTAAGGGCAAAGACAATAGGCTATAGATTGTATCCCAAGGAGGCCTAACAAAGGAGCTAAATGTAAATGAGCTCGGTAAAAGCTATAAAACAGGCAGTTTGTCTCTGGGCACTTCTCACCTGCTCTCCATGCTGGCTTTTCCCCAGCATCAACCCCAGATCCTGTTTTTGCTTTCAAACAATTGTCAGCTAATTCCCACTAAATTAGCAAAGGGGCTGGTTGGCAACACCCCAAGTGGCCATTCCCCCTGGGGTCTATTTACATGTTGGAGGGAGAGAAGAGGGGGAGGGGAGGAGTCCAGAAAAGAGAACCCACTTGCCACCTTGCAGGCCCAGCAGCTCCCCTCCCACAGCCCATTCAAGAGCAGCTCCTATGAAGGGGCCTCTCATCATACTGTCCTTGCCCCAGGGCAGTAGGGGGGAGATGGGTGCTAGAATGAAAGGGACCTAGAGATGACCTGCAATTTCACTTAAATTCAAATGAGCAAATCAAGACAGTACTATCTGCCCGGGAAAGCCACTGACTGATCATCTAAACTATAAATAGTTTACTCTGCCTCCATCTCAACTCTGCCAGCACCCCAGAAATTTAGCAGGGATTCAAGACTTTGATCATTGAGAAAACACTAATGATCATCTTATAATAAACAATTAATGAATATTCACTATGCTTCAGGCACTGTGTTACAACCGTAAATGAACTTGGGTATATTATTAGCATCATCATCAATTCCCAGATGCAGAAACAACCTCGGAAAAGTGGAAGGTTTTGTCCTAGGTGACACAGCAAGAATGGGTGGAGCCAAGATCAAACCCAGGAAGCCCGGTGACAGGGCTGTGTTGGAAACCACCATAGGAGGAGGAGGAAGGGCAGAGGGAGAAGGAGAGGAGGCAGTGGAAGAACAGTAATTGTGAGTCAGCCACACCTGAGCACCAAATCCATGCCAACCTCTTTGCTAAGCACTTTTCACACACTACCTCTGCCTTTCATAACAACCTAAGATTGGTTTGTTTCATCAATCCCCGTTTTACACACACAAGAAAAACTGAGGACCAAAGGGATTAAATGACTTACCGAAGGTCCCCCAGCTGATAAACGCTGGAGCTAGCATTAGCATCCAGACAGATGTTCCAGTGACATCTGACCCAATATTCTTGCTGCTGCCAGGAAGAGGCACTTACTGAGCAGTCTGGCTGGAAATCTAAAGTTTGAGCATCTTCTACTTTCTGGGAGGATGAGGAACATTTTCATTTTGATCTTGCTTTGTTTCATCTTTTAAGTTTGTTTTCCTTAAAAATCATGAAAAAGGGACAGGTAAGAGGGTCTCCAAACACTGTGACTTAACCTTGAATAGAGATGGCTCAACAGCACAGACAAACAGTGGGCCAGCGACTCTTCCTCCCAGACCACAAGTTTAATCACTAGAGGGGTTATAAGACCAATGACAGCTACAAATGGAATATGTAAAAATAGAGGGTTGTTCTTTAGTAGTATCATCTTTTTATACACTGAATCAAGTTTTCTTCCCCCAGAGCAAATACCATCTATAGTGTTTAAGTCCTGATTTCAGATGCCTGTTGAAGTCTGTTACCCACCATATTATTTCGGTGATATTTGATGAAAGTGAGAGGGGATGATGAAAATTTTGGCAGGCATTAAACAAGGCTGATCAATATTTTCCATTTCCCCATTTATGTGTCACTACAATTCACTAGCTAAGGGGACAAGTTAACAGGATACAGCATAGGAGAGAAAGTCAGGCAGATCTGTAAGTCAAGACAAAGAGAGAAGGAAAAAAATTAATGGAAAGAAGCTGAAGGAAGAAAGGCTAGAAGCAGCAAAACAACACGCCGTTCATAAAGAAGCTTGGAAATTAGGCCGGGCGAGGTGGCTCACGCCTGTAATCCTAGCACTCTGGGAGGCTGAGGCGGGTGGATCGCTCGAGGTCAAGAGTTCGAGACCAGCCTGAGCAAGAGTGAGACCCCGTCTCTACTAAAAATAGAAAGAAATTATATGGAAAACTAAAATATATATATATACAAAAAAATTAGCCGGGCATGGTGGCGCATGCCTGTAGTCCCAGCTACTCGGGAGGCTGAGGCAGTAGGATCGCCTGAGCCCAGGAGTCTGAGGTTGCTGTGAGCTAGACTGACGCCACGGCACTCACTCTGGCCCAGGCAACAGAGTGAGACTCTGTCTCAAAAAAAAAAAAAAAAAAAAAGAAGCTTGGAAATTAACCACTGCACATATAATGAAGGTGGTGGAGCCAGTCTAGCCAGGACTAGAGAGGTAGCCACATACACCCAGCATCATCAGCCTCGTTCTCTGAGTCACTGTCAATGATCCTGGAGCCCTGGAAAGCAAGGGCTTCAGGTCCCAGGCTTAACACCAAGAAAACACCTTGGAAGGAGAGACCTTGGAACTGTGGCCAATTTCAACATCATTCCTGCTAAGATCTATCTTGCTAGGCAATAGGTCACCCATTAGAGTTGATGTTGACATCTCAGGCTTCACACTTCCTGGCACTGCTAAGATTTGGTGTCTTGTTTCCTGGGTGCCCTAAGCTTACCCCCAAGGACCTGAGAATTGTCAGTAATGGAATAAAGCTATGAAGATCTAGAGATAAAGTCAAATTTTATCCAGGTGGCTAACCAGCCCCTATCTACCTTCCATCTTGCCCTGATGGGTTAGGGTGAGGAGACTGTATTAGAGCTCATTGATTAGTTTCTTTAACTAAATGAAGCAGAGCGTGGGGATGGTGTGGATTTAAGAACACCAAAGTCACACCATCACACAGCCAGAGAATCAACAGACATCCCTGAAGGCAAGGCTAGAAATGTAGACGTGAATTTCCATAAAAATCAAAGAGAACAATAAAGAAGGAGAACAGAAATTCTGAAGACCCACGTCAGATTTCTTAGAAGAGGAAGGAGAATTAGGAGCAGTCACTAATTCTGCTAAAGTCTCCAATATTTGATTATTCCTCACAAGTTTACCCCATGGCACAATGAATCTGCTTATTTTCCCATACAATTTGGGTGAGAGTAGATGCTTATTAAATTTGCTTCTGGACTATCCACAGCCCCCATTTAGCACACAGCCCCCATCAACATTTAATGAACTAATGACCCAACATAGCCAAGGGATAGCCTTCTGGGAAGCTCCGGGTGACACAGCTGGGCAGACACAGAAGGGCCACCAGGTGACTCTTTTAGCCTCATGAGCCACTTGATCAGGGGTTACCTCGAGGAAGAGCAAGAGGAAGAGAATGGGGCCTGAGCCTCAACAAGGACTTTAATTGTATTTGTAATGTTTTATTAAAAAAATAAAGTAGGGGTTTAAAATGTTAATTACAAATCAACATTTGTTAATTTGCATGGTTTTGCTACATTGTTTTAATATATCAAAATAAAAACAAGAAACCAAAAAAATGATGAGACTGAGGGAGAACAAGGGAGGATGGAAGAGAGAGGGGTAGGACTAGGGGGAAAATGAGAGGGAGGGAGGAAGGGAGGGAGGGAATTCCATGTTGAAAGGCTCTCTGAGGCACGGTAAAGTGACACAGAAACCCAGCTCTCTCAGAGGCTGTAAGTGCCCACACTAAGGGATGAATGAAGACAAAGTTCTAGAAGCTAGAAATACAGAGACAGAAATCCTTAGGATCCAGAGAAAGACCTAAAGAAGTCCTTCTAGGAATAGCACTACCAGAGTCTCCAAAGGAGATAAAAGAATTATGGTCGGCAGGTAAATTCCACGGATGTTCCCAAAATTCCAGGGACCTTCAGCATCTGAACCCCTGGTCACCACCTAATCTCCCACCAGACACTTTATATTCATTCATATAGTCCATCATGGAAGTGTTTCTCTGGCTTCAAACTAGAACCCAATGGAAAAAAAAAAAAAAGAATTCACTTTATAGTTAAATTCTGAATAAATTTAGCAGGAAATTGACTTTTTGTATGATGGGATACATATACTGCATTTACATTTTCTGAAATCCAAGTATGGGCAGTAAAACGAACATACCACCTGGTGGTAGCCTACCTGTTATGCCAGAAACACAAAAATCCATTCCCTTCTGACATGAGAAAAAAAGGTGTTTTTTTTTCCTTATAAGAACTTTAATATCCAGTAGTAAAACTAGCAGCTTATAAAATCTGCAGTGTTGGAGAGAAGAAGAAAAAATTCCAAATATGTATTGATTGTTTCCTTTCATTAACTGAATAGTGGGTAATAAAGGAGGCTTCATAACTGCCGGCAGAATACATCCTCTCATTAATCCCAGCTGTTTAATTAAATCATTTGGAAGTTTCTAATTTCATTGTGTCTTTTCAGATGCTTACATTTGTTTATCAGGAAGGGAAGATTTTAGATGGTTAAAGTTGCATTTGGTAAAATTTCTTCAAAAGAAATAATCTCTTACTACAGAAAGGGATTGTCTGAGACAACCTACTGACAGGTTCCCTCCCAATACTTTCCAAGGCTGTCATAGAACAAAGCCATCATACACAGTGGGGCTGACTTCTATAAGCCACATATGATAAAAAAGAAAAAAGATTAGCCTCCTCATATGACAGACACACTTCAGTCCCTGGAGAAGGTGGAATTTTACCACAGCATCTGGCCTGCAGAAAACTACCATGATTTAAGAAAAGGCATTTACTCATCCCTTCTGGAACAGAAGATAATTCGAAGTGGCAAAGGAACAAGTGACACATTTCAAAGCAATACAATAAAGGGACCAAAAAATCTGTATAAGCTCAAAAAAGAGAATATCAGAAACTAGAGGTCATTGAAGACATGACTTCAATGAATTTGTGGTCATATTTAAGCATCAGAAATGTTTTACTTCTGGGAGAGAGAAACACAACATTTTTTAAAGAAGTGTTTGCATATGCGGACTAGTTTGAATGTAAACACCAGTGTCTCCCTCTACAAGTAATAGATTACTTATGCTTCTCCCCTCCCCCTGGGCAGGGGGGAAAGTTCTTGACCATGGAAAAAAAGTGACTTCTGGAAAGTTACTTTTAAAAGAGAAAAAACTTCCCAAATAGTACCACCATATTATCATGACCCAACTAGTGCTCTATTTTTTACCTCTTTTTATAAAAGGGCAGAACTTACACATACTTATATTTTTAAAAAATTGCAGGAGGTGCATTTGTTCCATCTTGAATACACATAAAATCGAATCCCCAATCCCACATTCAGTGGGGCACCCCAAGAGGTGATTAAATTTTCATAGTCATTTCCCGTTCTCAAGTTCTCCCCACACTTAGGTCTCACCTCCCACAACCCCTCTGGTCTCGTTATTGAGTCCCGATCCATTAAAACAGTCTCTTTTCCTAATTTTCCTAAAGCATCACTTACTCACAGCATGGGGGTATATTACACACTGTATGGAAGGCCTGAAGCCACAGTGGGAATTATATCATAGCACCTCACACACCCCAATAATATAAAATATAATAATTTATTATATGCTGCTTAGTAGAGGGAGAAATGATATAAAATTGTATGCATCTTCTGATTGTGTTAACATTACCTACAAGGAGGAATAAAAGGAAATATACAAAACTGTGAATAGCAGACATCTTAAGGTAATAAAATTAACATTCATTTTTTTTCTTCTCCCTCCCTCCAGATTTTCTACATTCTCTCTGATGTACTTGCTTCTCTACGTGTAGAGGTGGACAGGCCTCTCTTCAGGCCCCCACACCTGTGGGCTCCCTTTTTACATTTATAATGGAATTCTATCTCTGCCCAGCTCAGTGAACGTTTCAAGCCTGTGGCTCTACAATCTCGAATCTGCTGAGAAGAGCTACATTCCAGGTGCTCATCGGAGATGACCTCTAACTGTGCGGCTCAACAGTTTACAAAAGTTCAGTTGAAAATGAATCACATAAATGGAAGATTGCCTGGAAGTTATTTCTTTTCCTTCATAGAATTATACTTTGGCAAAATGCCAACAATGAGAGACGTAATACAAAGCAGTCCTACGCAATTCAGTGGTAGTCACTGTGGGGCATTGAGGAACTTGGTCATGAGAGCTCAAAGTATCCTTTTTATGAGTAACTGTGAGAAAACATACTTCTGTTCTCAGTGCCAGGGACAATTGAGCTCCTCCTAAGAAACTTCATTTCTTAAAATCAAGTAACCAAATGGAATTTTCCTCTTTGCCCTGGTCGCTGGGAGGCCCAGAGCCAAATTTTTATTACACTGGCACACATTTTCTATACCTAACTTTGCCATATTTCTCTTTCCCCTTGGTCCTCATTTATTTTGTATTCTTATTTTTTTAATTGTCTTAATATCTTTATGAAATAAGATAGTCATAAGAAAAGCTCTTGCCTTATTGTTATAAAGGAAAACAGTGTTTTTTAATTGCTCATGGAATGATGGAGGTGTATGATCAGAACTTCCTTTCAATCTTCAATGAAAATGACACCCGGCATAGCACCTTCTTTGGCAAAATTACACTGATAAAGGAAAAGAAAGATACTTCTCCAACCTTCAGTATTTTCTCTAAGAATCTTGGGCTGTTTTCCATGAGAAAGGAGGATCTTTTTAAGAAGTTCTAAGCTGGCAAAATGTTTTCATTAAATACATTCGAACAGTTTTTCTCTACGGTTTGTCCCAGGAAAATGTGTGTGCGCGTGAGAGTGCCTGATGGCTTGTTTTGCATCAGCATAAGCACACATTAATAGTCACCTTTTAGGAAACAAATGGAGACCATGAAGAATCACGTGAATTTTTGTTCCAGGGCCCTTCCACACAGAGCAGTAGTAGGTTCTAACTCTGCTTAGCTGGGGATAAGTCAACGTGAAATGGTGAACTTGTAATTCCATGGCAGAGCTTGCAAAGACCTCCTTTTGTATAAAGGTTATTGTGTGATCATCATACTGCCTGAGTTCCTCAGAGATCCCTTGGACCTCCATGTGAAGTATTAAGAGCAAATACTCTTAAGTATTAAGGGTCAGAGAGAAGATGTTTGCTTCCATGTTTAAAACATTCTATGCAATATGATCCATGTTCTGGCTGGCTTACGTTCTCCCTAAATTACTTTCTAGAAAAACTCCCATCCTTTTTTACTGAAATAGAGCTGTACCTTGTCACAGGGTTGTTCTGTGTAGCCTCAGATGACTGTAAGTGACAATTCAATGGAGTACATTCTTACCATGTGCCGGAAACCATACAAAGCTCCTTACTGAAGATCTCATCATCCTTCACCACCAGCCTTCAAGGGGTGTGCTGTGGCGTGAATGTTTGTATCCCCCCAAAATTAATATGTTGAATCCTAATCACCAAAGTGGTGACATTAGAAGGTGGGCCTCCAGATGAGTGCCCTTGTAAGAGGCCCGAGGGAGCTTATCTTCTCCTTCTGCCATGTGAGGACACACAGAGTATACCACCTTTGAGGAAAAGGTCCTCATCAGACACTGAATCTGCTGGTGCCTTGATCTTGCTCTTCCCAGCTCCAGAACAGTAGGCAATAAATTTTTGCTGTTTATAAATTACCGAGTCTAAGGTATTTTGTTACAGCAGCAGGAACAGACTAAGACAGTAGGCCTAATGCATTTTAGTGTTCAGGCTCAGACCACTGAGCAACTTGTCCCAGGTCTCACAGCTGCTAGATGACAGAAACCCAGATCTATCCAACTCCCAAATATATACTCTTAAACGTGACATGATTGGGACTCTATTTGTCCAGAAAAACAAAAAGTTTCAATTCTCTTTCTGTGGCTTGCCCACTCCAATTGATCTAAGTAGTCCCAGGTACTTCCACCCAGTTAGACCCTGGAGCCAGAGCTCAGACATGCCCAGAAGACCATAATAGCTTCCAACAGAAGACAGTTGCTTTAGAAAACAAAATTAGGCCAGACATCTAGTGTCCCATGATGTTCAAAAAGGTTTTCCACTGGCTTCCTTCACTGGAAGGCATGGTCACCTCCAGCTATGTCCAGAGCAGTTTGAGTGAGGCTGAGCCTCTACCCCAGCATTTCTTAACAACAATGTTAGTACCCACGGAATGTGTCTTGCAAATAGGAAGACACATTTTAGTTGTCACAATGACTGAAGGTGTGTTGCTGGCTTTTAGTGGGCAGGGCCAGGATTCCAGATATCCTGCAAAGCAGGTGACACATCCTACACATCAAGAAAAATGGTCTAGATGACTCACACGCAAAGATGGTCCACTAGGCATTAAGGCTATCCCCTCTATTTATAATTATCTGAGCAAAGGTCCTGATTTGGTTTCATATATAAACACAAATTATTTTTTACAGTTTTAATATAACTGAATTTTCCAGGAATATAACTACTATGTCCAGTAAAGGGAAGATTATTCTTTATTTTGCTTGGAACATCACCAACTGTGGCTTACCATTTCAGAAAATCATGTCATTAGCAGCTGCACTACTTGTGACATGACAGTCTGCAATTCACCACGCCTGTATCAGTTGGCATATGGGGCTGCCACAGTCACAGAGGTTCTATTAATCCCTGTGCAATATCTGACCCCTGTATGTCATCTTCTGGTGTGGTTGGGTCATATTTCTTTATTACAAATTATTTTCCATTCATGTTTCCTTTATATTATATTTAGGACATTATTTTTATTTTTTGGCAGATTATATATATATGTACGTATAGCTTATGTTTGATTTTCATTTCAGAACAGGGAAAAGGCATTTCAAGATATTTCTTAAATGAAGAGGCAACACAGTGTTGAGAACCACTCTATTTTCCCCTCAAACAGACTGCAAACTCCTGACTAGGCAACGCGGATCTTCAGGTAAAAAGAAGGAGGGTTTTCCACTCAGTGTTATCTCAGCTAAGGGTGCCCCATGCCAAGTGACTTGGGCTCCCACCTGCCATCATCTTAGATTCACATGCCCAAGCCATCTGTTCATGGCAGAATCCTTTGCTTTTTGGAACAAGGCAAGATCCAATGCCATTGCTAACACCCAGCCCAACTCTTTCTACCCCCACGATGATTCTAATACAGAGACATGTTTATACTCCTAAGGTACTGGATCACTCAGCCCATCCTGAAGGTTTCTGTAACCTGTAATTACAAGGAGAGGGATGGAGAGATTTTGTTCCCTTCCTTCCCAGGAGGGCCACTGGAGTACTTATGCAAAGTTACTTACTTCTATCTCCCTCTATTCCCTACAATTTTAAATTCTGAATCTCAACACATTGTCATAGTAAAAATGTCACTGGACACTCCCCCAAAACCACTGACAATTACTTATACATCCATCTCTATTTGGAGCCAGAAGAAATGCTGTGAGAGGCAAGAAGTAGAGCAAGGATTATCTCCTTTCCCCAGTTGAAGAAAGTGAGGCTCAGAGGAGGTAAGGACTCTATCAAGGACACCGAGCTCGTGAATGGCAGAGTCTGGATGAAAACCTCAGATTTGGAATCCAAATGCCAATACCGTTCACAACATATTAAGGTGATGAGATGGAAAATTTTGCAAAGCCATCTCCGAGTCAAAAAAGCCCCTTCTACCACACCACTTAGAAGATCTATATTTTCTTTCTTAAGCAAGGTAACTAGAGTCACCCTCTAGACAAGCAGAGAGGATATTGCTTACAATTGAGAGAGCATTTTATAACCAATATGGGCCAGAAATCCTTCTAACATACATACAAAAGTCTCACACACTCACACACAAGATCCCACCTGTTATTAATACTTGTTCAGCTGCTTATTAATGGAAATGCCTGGGCAATTTAAAACGTCATCTAGGGGCTGCAAATTTCATATTGGAATTATCAACTACCACAAGCTTATTAGCCCCTTCAGTCCTGAATTCCAAGGTCCTACAGAGCCTGGGGACAAGCCAGAAATTTCAAGAGCACCACTGTTCAGTATGTTTTCCTCAACACAATAGGAGAGCCAAGGTCTCTTTTAGCTCAGGAATCCCACGTTGCTTTGACAAGGGCCATGCTTCCTTTCCCTTATCAGACACTGGGCATCTCTTCAGTCTCCTCTGGAAAAATAGCTCTCTTGAGCACCTCTCAGAGCTAACCCTGATCCAGATCTGAGAACCACATGCAGCTCTGTAAGGGAGAGTGGCTTTGGGCTTATGAGACCTGGAGCCCTGGTCCTTGCTACTACCGAGGGGAGCATCTCCAGGCTGCACGCATGGGACATACACGGGCACACCCCATGCCTACCCATCAGAGTTCATATGGTAAGACTGGTGCATGTTCTCCATTATCCACACCAACAAAAAAATACCACAGAGTCACATTCAGTGGCTGAAATTACACACAGTGGAACCTTACTGTTAACTACTTTCAACGAAGCAACTTTAGTACAAGATAGGTGCCTCTTGTACCTGGACCAAGACTCTATGCTGCCTTGTTACACAAGGATTCCAGTACAAAGTGTCACTTCTATGAGAGGTTCACACTATGTGCTCCAAAGGACACAACTTTATCAAGGCTTTAAACATTTTGTGTGTGAGTTCTGGTTCCAGCAGGAATTTCAGTGGGTTATAGAAGACACAGTAAGTACAGGCTGGGAACAGATTACCCTCATTAGTCACTTAAAAGGCCCTTTAGGTGTATGCCTGCTGTGGGCTCCATGGTTGTGCTCCCAAACATCACAGGAATGTCAATGCAGTTGAAGGAAACTTTAAAAATTATGAAAGTAAGGCAAAGTTACATGGAAAATAAATAGTAAAGTTTCTCTAATCCCCAACCTTACTGAATATGATTACATGCATATAGTGACAAAATTTCACAGACCCACTCCCACCTGATACTAGAGTTCAAGACCAAAGGTAAGTTTAAGAAAACATATGACTGCAGCAGGCATTTCTGGGCAGGACAAGAGACAAGCTGACAGAGATAGGGAAGGGCAGGGGGTTCCAAGTGCCCACACTAAGGCATTTGTTTAGCCTCTGGAAGGAAAGACACTGAAAATTTCTCAGCAAGAATGTGTACAACAAGAAAAGCTGAGAGATGGATTTGGCAGTGAAATTTTAAATAGATGCCACAAAACATCACAGTCTCTTTTTTAATCCAAATAAATCAAAGATTTCCACCATACTCCCAAGAAGATTTTTTAAAAAAAATTAACTAGGGAATATTTGGGGAGGAAAATACAAAGAGCCCTCCCAAAATCCAGATAACCACATGAGAGCCACGGTTGACTTGCTGCTTTGGTTGTAAACCCAGACATGCTGCACACTGCCAAGTCTAGATACAGGACAAGTATTTATAGCTGAGCAAGATTTCAATAGCCAGTAACATTTCCTACCAGAGATACTTTGGTGATTAAGAAAATATTCTGATGATTACCAGAGGCTGGGGAGGTAGCAGGGGAGAGAGATAATGGGAAGTTATTGAGCAAAGGGAACAAAGTTTCAGATAGACAGGATGAATAGGTTTTGAGATCTATGCACAACAGGGTGACCACAGTCAATAATAACGTACCGTATATTTCGAAATAACTAACAGAGTAAATTTCAAATGTCTCACCATAAGACATGATAGGTAAGTGAGGTGATGGATATGTTAGTTGGGTTTATTTAAACATGCCCCATTATATACATATGTCAAAACATCACCTTGTACCCCATAAATGTATATAATTATGATTTGTCAGTCAAAAATAATATTAACAATAAATTTTAAAATAAAAGAAAAAAATACAGAAAAAGAAGATAAGAAAGATTTTAATAAAAGAGCTACTCTCTCTGGCAGCATATTACACCTATTAGTAGAAATAAACTGAAGACAGTTCATAAAGCAGAGGAAATGGGAAGACAATTTGAGCTGATAAATAGTTCCTGTTTTCACCTTCAATTTCCAAATAATCCTTGTTGCAATAATTCCGATAATTTCTCCAGTGAATTGTCTCCTGAAATGAACTTGATTTGAGGAAATGCTATTAGGCACAGTTCTATTTCTCTTTGTATCCCATAAACTTTCTTCCATGGGCAAGGCCTCCTGAGACTCTAAGAAAAACCAAAGAGAATGCAGGGCAGGGATTGGTGGAGGGGATGGGAATTAAAACAGGAGAAAATAAGCAATTTTAGTGGATGCAATTAAAATGTCTTTGCAAAGACAGAAAAAGGAGTTATAACTATTGTACATCATAACTACTGCTTTTTCCTTCAATTTATTCAAAGTTTCTTCAAGTGATTAGAATTTCTAACCACTACATTTGCTACAAGATCCTAATCAAAACAACAGAGAGAAGAAGGATGATTTTATTTCCCCTTTCATGGAATCCTTTAAGACTCCACGTTCTCCCCGGTGATCCAATTTGGTGCTAAGTCATGATAACACAGATACTACTTGGTATCTCTTGTTTTGTTCTCATTTTATTTTTGCCTTGTTCCACAAACAGATGTTAGATGAAGGCCAATTCTAAAAGTGGCCATTTGGGAGAAAAGAATAAGAAACTGTAAAAATGTACAGTGTGCCTTTTTACAGCATGAGACTTAGAGTTCATCAAGAGATCTCACGTAGACTTCATCTAGCTACATTAAGTATTAATGCCATTCTTCTGCATGTGAGACTTAGAACTTAATCAAGGGACACTTCACACAAACTCAGTGGGGACAGTGATCTGTGCTTGAGCTTCTCCAAACTGCTGAAAGGGATCATTCTCCTCAGAGTCAGTCCAGAGCCTCCACCCAGGGAGTACTGATGTCATGTTTGCAGAGTTCTTTGAACCTACTCAGAAGAAAGGCATTCTTCTCATACTATGTAAGACATAGCAATCATTTTTTTTGTTTGTTTGTTTCACATTTAGAAATCTGTCTCTCTAGCCAGGCAAGGTCTATGAAGTCACTTCAAAGGGAAGAAGAGATCTTCCATGACCTTCATAGATTTTTTTGTTGAGTATCTGAGCGGTCTTTATGTCAGCCAACTCTCTCTCCATCTCCTCTTTGTTGTTTCTTGAAGTCCCTGACGAAGGGAGGAAGGAAGAAATGTAAAGAGGGAAAACTAAACGATGATCCATCCTCCTTGGAATGAGTATTCCCTGGAAGGTATTCCCACCAAGGGAACCTGATTAAAAGATCTCTTCCCATATTCCAATTCAATTCCACAAATGTGGTAGGCCCTACAAGTATTTAAACCATAATTTTTGCCTTCAAAGTACTTCTTTTAGCAAGAAAGATGTAAGTTTTGATTGCAAAGAAGGATATTGGTGATATTGTGGTGTTATGGCTGAGAATGTAAAAGGCAAATATCAGAGTCAATAACAGTCTCAGGTATGTCTCATTTCCCAAGACCCCCCATCCCAATCCCAATATTCCCCCTTCCATCTCTATCGACAGTGAGACCTCTGATCTTTTCTTCCAAATGGCCTCTCATTATCTTCTTCCCAAAACAAACCCAAGTCAATTTTTTTTTTTTTTTGAGACAGAGTCTCACTCTGTTGCCCAGGCTAGAGTGAGTGCCGTGGCGTCAGCCTAGCTCACAGCAACCTCAAACTCCTGAGCTCAAGGGATCCTCCTGTCTCAGCCTCCCGAGTAGCTGGGACTACAGGCATGCACCACCATGCCCGGCTAATTTTTTCTATATATATTTTTAGCTGTCCATATAATTTCTTCTATTTTTAGTAGAGATGGGGTCTCGCTCTTGCTCAGGCTGGTCTCGAACTCCTGAGCTCAAACGATTCGCCCACCTCGGCCTCCCAGAGTGCTAGGATTACAGGCGTGAGCCACCGCGCCCGGACGCAAGTCAATTTTGAACAAGGTCTCATTTGGGTCATTAACCATCAATTGTCTTTCAGTTTGGGTCAATAACCATGAACCATCCTTCAACTCTACAAGGAAACCTCTCCCAGAGGGTGACTCTTCTTATTTCCCTCACATGCAAGGATTGTCATTTAGAAAAACAATGAGACCTAAATATTACTGTCATAAACATATGTTCTATGAGAGTTCAGTTTCTCCTGGGGTGGGGGGGAAATAGAATTCCAATCTACCAGGTCTTAAATCTGCTCCCACTATGGTTTAGCAAAACAACCACAGCCTGCATCTTGTTATCCTATGAGACAAACAGCTGAAAATCACTATTCCTTTATGTTCAAAAACATATTTTCTCTCCCACACAACTCATTCAGGGCTCCTTTAAGATTTCAGCAGCGGAAGATCCAGCTCCTGCTAAAAGAGCTTCTCCAATTACAATGGAAGCTCCTTAACTCTTTGATCTGTCTATCCATTTATTCCAGACTTCTGACTCTAGGAATCATTAAGTGGTCTTTCCTCTTTTAGATGGCAAACTCTGTCATGCCTCATAATTGAGTGGGCACTCGATAAATGAATGCTATAGTGCTCTAAGAAATAATACACTTCCTATTGGCAGCAAATCCAAGAGTAACTTCCTTAGAAGAAAGGACTGTCAATTACCACTTAAACAAGCCTAAGTTTTGGCTCCCACAGAAAAGGCAAATGAAACAATAAGGACTCACTCCCCAAGAGCAGCCCCATCACTATCTGGTTGCTGCCCTCCAGTCACTTGGCATGCTGCTGGTCCCACAGAAGGTGCTTAACAAGACCTTGTTGCTAGATTGATTTGTAAGGGCATGAGATTGGTCTGGCTGTGCCCAGCTTCTGACCTCCCATGGTCCTTGGCTCTCTTACAGCTGAAAAATCTAGCTGGATGTGAGATACTGGGCCAGGAGCAGGATGTACAAAGCGAGGCCTGGGAGGCTGTTCCAGAACACAAGCAGAGGAATTGCATTTGGTTCTTGTGCAACAGTCGCCACGACATCCCTGTCTCCTAAGGGTGCAGACTCATTCAAACCTTACTACTGGGCTTTCCTTCTACACTATCTGGGGGCCAGAGCTTCAGGCTTGACACCAGGTGAGTCACCATCAGAATGCACATTAGACTCACCAGGGATGATTAAAAATGCTCACACCCAGGCCCCACTCCCGGACACTGTTATTCAATTGGCCTGGAGTGGAGCTGTTCTGGTGTTGATAGTCTTAAAAGCTCCCCAGGAGATTTTAATATGTAGTTAGGGTCGAGAAACACAGCCTCATATCGTTTAAATCCTGGGCCCACACCTGAAATGTTTTTGCCTCTCTGTTAAATTGGAGCTACTGATCATCATCCTCATTATCATCATCACAGCAATGACAAATGTCATTATTATTAACAATAACAGGGAACAATTACTGGGCATGTATTACATGCCAGGCACTGTTTTAAGTGCTCTATTTGTATGAATACATTGAATCCTTATAAGTGGGTGCTTTGTTATCCCCATTTTTCAGGTGAAAAAGCTGAGGTATAAAGAGAGGTTAAATAATTTGCCTAGGATTTTATAGCTAGTACGTGCCAGAGCTAGGCTTTGAACCCAGGAAGGCTGGCTCCAGCACCCACTCTCTTAACCATTAACCAGCACTGCCTGAATGCACTGATTCAGTGCACAAAGGTTTTCAGGTACCACATGGGTGCCCTCTGGATCTCATACAGAAACAATCACCTTCTCAGATAGTCATATTTCTAAATACCCACATCCACTCCCATCATCTCTTTATCAACAACCTTCAATGGTCCAGGTGTGGTGGCTTATGCCTATAAGCCCTGCACTTTGGGAGGCTGAGGCAGGAGGATCACCTGAGGTCAGGAGTTCACAGCCAGCCTGGGCAACATAGCGAAACCTCATCTCTATAAAAAATAAGAGATATTATTAAAATAGCCAGGTGTGGTGGCATGCACCTATAATCCCAGCTACTTCGGAAGCTGAGGGCTTGACCCAGGAATTTGAGGTTACGATATGCTATGATCAGGTCACTGCACTCCACTGTGGGCGACAGAGCAAGACCCTGTGTCTAAAAAAAAAAGAAAAAAGAAAAAGAAAAAACAAACAAAACTTCAACAGCTTGCTAAATGCTTTTGGGATAAAAATCCAAATATACAAATACCTTCCTTAAGAGAACTTGCCTACCTCTCTGGCATCTCCTCCCACCGTAAGCCATTCTGTCCTCCAACAATTCTGAATTACTTGCAGTTTTAAAATCTATTATATAACACTAAAACCAGGCCTTCCCTCTACTCTCCAGATAGGGTCGTTATCAGCATTAGAACTCCTCATAAATGTGTTTCTAAAACAATGAGATGCTAGGACAAAACCCTCCTGGAAAGCCAGTCTGGAAGGAGGCATATTTATTCAGAAATGCAGCCCTTCAAGGAATATGAGCAGCACCAATACAAATTTAAACCTCACACATAATCAAGTAAGAAAACGTTGGATACATCAACTATCCACTTCTACAAAATTCCTAAAAATTCAAAAATGGAATTATCATGGTGAAATGGTACACACTTAAAGAACTTGCTGCATGACTCATACTTTGCAAATTAAAATTCTTATGTCCTAATGAGTAATCTACGCTTAGCTAGCTCAGTAGGAGCCACAATTCCCTCATTTCTATAGAAACTCCCGTTGTAAGAGTGTTTTAAATGCTATAGCACTATATTCCAAAACCTCCTGTAAATTGCATTTATGACAAATGAGAACAATCAAATTTGGAGCCAGAATCATAAGAATTAATTATCAGTTTCCAGAAAGTAAGTGGCCCAGCACCTCATTCCCACATTAAAAAAAAAAAGGAAACAAAACCCCACACTTTGCAAAATAAAGGACACTAATGAGCTCACAATACAGCCCTATATTGTCCTATATTTACCTACTTCAACTTAAAGTGTAAAGTACTTGCAATTTACTTTACATCTCCCAGGTCTGTAAATCTACCCATTGCCTCCTCTGACAGGGCATTCACATCTGTCATTGACTGAACAAAACCTAATTTGTCCTTTCTTTGTCCTGAGATCCACAACTTTCTATTAGGCCACCCAAGTCCTAAATAATGTCTCTCTACCTTGCCCCATATAAAAAGCCCATGCATTACAGAGTCATCTAAATTCTCAAAAGTCTAGCCCAGGATGTCTTCACTGTGGCACCACTGACATTTTGGACTGGATAACTTGTTGTTGTAGAGATTGCTCTGTGCACTAGAGGATGTTCAGCAGCATCTCTGGCCTCTACCCACTAAATGCCAGTAGTATAACACTTCTCCCCCAGGCATGACAATTAAAAACATCTCAAGACATTGGCAAATGTTCACTGGGGGGTTAGAGGGTGTGGCAAAATTGCTCCCAGTGAGAACCAGGAGTCTGTTTTCATACTCAATCCATTTAGGAGTTTCTCTCCAGCCATAAGCCATTTTTACATTTGGCCATAGTTTTACTTTCTGAAATTATTCAAAAGCAGTTTGCAAAATCATCTTTGACCTTGGGATTTCAAAAAATTTGTTCTTACTAGATTGTAATCAGGGTTCATTTATGATAAGTCTACACTCAGCATTTGCGGTTGAGGTGGGGGTGGGGAGTTGACTTGGCCAGGATGCACAAGAAAGCAGTTGTTGACGACAGGCCTCACTAATGCCTGTATTCCTCTTCTAAATACCCTTCAGGAGGGGTTGGGCATGTGTTCTCCACTGGTGGCCACATGTGGAGTTTTGCCCATTGCTTTACAGTAAGCTCCTCTATCAGTTAGGTAGCAAGTAAAAGAAAGCAGCTCAATCTAAACTGACTTAAGGAACAAAGAGAATTGATTGGCTCAGATAAGTGAGAAGCCCCATAGAATGGCAGCTTTCAGGACAAGCTGACCTGGGGTCGGGCTCACAAGTTTGGTTGCTGTTTCTGATTCCCTTAGTTTCCTCTCCTCCATGAGTTGGTTTCCTCTTCACATTGGCTTCCTTCATGGAGGTAAAATGGCAAGAGCAGTCTGGCCTTATGTCCACATAGCACATTACTTAGAAGACAGGACCTTTCTAACTAAGCACAAGCCCCAAGCAAAAGTCCTGAGCCTCACTACAGCTGGACTAGCTTGAGACGCGTGCTTAGCACTGAAGCATCCAGTGGGAGTGGCCAGAAGGCAGCCACACATTAACAGGTGGAGGCCCCTCAACCAATCACAGTGGTTGAGGACAGGAGTTATGCCAATGGCTTTAGAACAGTGGTTCTCAAAGTGTGTATCCTGACCAGCAGCATCAACATCACCTGGAACTTGTTAAAAATGCAAATTCTTGGGCCTTACCCCAGATCTACTGAATCAGAAACTCTGGGGGAGGGGCCCAGCAATCCGTGTTTTAACAAGCCTTCCAGGTGATTCTGATAGAAGCTAAAATTTAAGACTGACTGATTTAGACCATCAGGTCTTGCCCATGGAGCTGAGAAGGGGGTGAATCCTATTCATTCCTCTGACCTGTCACACAACTAGAAAATGATGGAATGGTGGCCTGGGAAGTTACCATCGAAATGCTCCAGAAGGGGACAGCTTATTTCACATCTTACTTTCTATGCTGAGGCTGTAGGGTAGAAAACACAATGATCAGTGCAACTAGCAAGTGGTTTGCAGATTACTTCTGATGCCCATATTTATTAGTCTAAATAATAAATTTTCTTTCATTTGAAGAAAAGAAAATGACAAGCATGAACCTTAGCATCTTCTATGGTTCTAACCCACTTCCTTAGGAGAAACTGGACAAATATATTTACATACGTTTGACAGAAGTAAAAACTGCTTTGCAATTAACACTTCATTGAAGAAGGCATTCTCCAAAACAGTTTCATAATCATGACTAATCCTGAGAATCAGCTGAAATAGGGTTACACGTACAGATTCCCGGGCTCTACCCTCGACGTACTGCATCAGGATCTCCAAGGGAGGGTCCTGGGAATCTGTACTTTAAGCAGACATCACCAGTGACACGTAGAGATAATGCATGTTTGGCAAACACTGTTCAAAGAGATAAAGCTAAAGGACTGAGGAGAGAAATCTCATGAAAGAATTATATGAACATTTCTGACTATGCAAATAGTAGCTTCTTCCTCTCCTTTCTTTAATTTACTCCCTCACTACCAGGGACGCTAGCTAATTTTTTCTTTCTCTAGTCTTAGTCTACTCCACTCCCCCAAATAAGTCATTTTTCATACCATTGTCACAATGATCTTTCCAAAAGAAACTGAATGTCAGGCCTTGGATCAAAATCTGTCACAAGTGAACATGGTTCATAGGACAAAATCCAAAGTAGTGTTAGCATGACAGCCAAGGCTCCACTTAACCGAGTCTTTGCCTGTCTTTTTTTTTTTTTCTTAGTTTGATTTTTTTCCTCACTTCATTCAAATTTTATTTGATTTTTTTTTTTAAACACCCACAAACTGCATAGCATTGTGCTGGTCACTGGAAATACAGTCATCAATGCAAATGTACCACAGTTTATTTAATGGTCTATTGTTCGACATTCACAGTTTCCTAAATATTTTGTTATAATTAACGTGTATGTAGTTAGGTCTTTGCAAGCATTCAAGATTATTTCCTGAGGAAGAGAAACCATGAGTGAAAGAGTAAGTAAAATCGTAAAAGGCTCTGACATATTTTAGCAAATTGACCTCCAGACAGTTACAAAATAATCTTGCAATTGTCTGGTTATTTGAAAACTTGATAACTTGTTTTTTTATGTGTAAGGCAAATTATTGATAAAAATGTTAAGCAAGAGAGGGTCAGTGAAATGATTTTGGAGTAAGCTAGTAGATCATTCTCCCCCAAACTGTATTAGTTCATCAATCTATGCTTTGTGGGGATGCTTGCTTTTCTTTTTCAGCCTTACTTCTCACCATTAGTTCACTTGAATCCCACCCTTGAACCATCCTGAACCCCTGGCAATGCCTTGAGCACATGCTGCTCTTTTGCCTCTGTTCCCTCTGTTCACCATGGTCCCCCTTCTTTCTTCACCCAGTGTATCAGTCAGGTTAATGCCAGGTTATGCTGAGGTAACAAAATCTTAGTAGAGGAAGACAACAAAGATTTATTTCTCATTCGCTTAAGTCAGGCGTTGGCAAGTTTTTTCTTTAAAGGGCCAGATGGTAAATATTTTCACCTTTGTGGGCAACATATAGCCTCTGTTGCATGATTCCTTCTTTGTATTTTATATATAACCCTTTAAAAACAGAAAAATCATTCCTATTTGAAGGTCATACAAACACAGGCCACTGGCTAGATTTGGCCTGTGGGCCCCAGCTGGTTATCTCTACTCTACGGGGCCATTGCCAGAGACATGTAGGCTGCAGGGAGCTACTCAGACGAATAGCTCTGAATGCATCTATCTAGTCATTCAGAGACCCGGGCTAATGAAGCAGCCACCTCTTGAACATTTCTTGTCACTGCACACAAAAAGAGAGGGTCTCACACTCGCAATTAAATGCTCCAGTCTGGAAGTGGCACCCTGTAACTTAGGCTCACAAATAATTAGTCAAAGTTAGTCTTTCAACCCCACCCAACTATCAGGGAGCCAGGGAGTGCAAATCCTACCATATGCCCAAAAGAAGGAAGAATTCAAATAAGTTGGTAAAAGTGACGAGTATACTCAGCTCAGAGACAAACCCTCTGGCAAGCCATTTCTGATACCCTTATCTCACAGCCACATTAGCTGCTCCTTCTCTGTAATCTTATAGCATCTCGGGCAACTTTTGATCAGTGCTGTATATGGGGTACTATAATT
The DNA here is from genome assembly GCF_041146395.1 of Eulemur rufifrons. Taxonomy (NCBI): domain Eukaryota; kingdom Metazoa; phylum Chordata; class Mammalia; order Primates; family Lemuridae; genus Eulemur; species Eulemur rufifrons. The sequence continues at coordinate 226,332,683 of NC_090989.1, forward strand.
GCACACTTCTCTGTCTCCCCCACCAGAGGCTGGGCTTCTTCGGATAAGTGTCTCTACGTGCCTACTGCTTTGCACAATGCCTGCTACCCAGAGATGCTCAACGAGTGTTGCTTCAACACATACATGAATGTGGTGGACTGTGGGAGTGAATGGGACCATGTATGCATTTACCTGAAGGCATCCAGGATCCAGTACTGTCAACCTCTCCGAGCCCAGGTAGTTTAGCCACATCAATATCTGCTTATGATCAATGTATCTTTTTAGCTATTCATTACTTTCTATCTTAATCAAATATATTCCTCCTTATGATCTGTTTCTTCTAATAATCAACACTTTGCAAAGAGCTAGTCCTTGAGGCCATAGAGCAATTTGATATTATGTAGGTTGGTTTTGTGTTTATTGTATAAGTCAGAAGGCAGGCACAGGGAGGCACAGTGATTTTTCCGAAGTTAGCCAATCAGAGATGGAACCAAAAGTTATGCTTCCTTTTGATTCAGCAAAAAAGCTACAGGATTGAACACCAAGCTGCAGCTAAGTTCACTAACAGTTTATTTATATCCTTTGGGGGAGAAATAGAAATCACAACACATGTTTGCCAAAGATAAGTCTTATTATGCCATATCAATGTTTACCTTGTACTCTACATTTATCTCTGAGTAAAATATTAAAATCCAGCCACACAGCTGTTTATTAATGCTGTACCTTTTCATACTGATTCCATCCATCCCCTTTCCTCTTCTGTAAAGTGACACAGCTCATCAGATGGCCTTTCAGAACCCCAAGAAAATTGATGACATCGTGCATCTAAGGTTTTACCATCACATCTCAATGACTGTTAGATGACTAACACCAGCATGCATCTTCACTACTAAGTGTCATAAACCACACTGCAGTTGTTTCACTGTATGTGTGTGGCTGCTGCAGTTTGTATCACCCACATAAACACAGGGCAGGCAAAACAGCATTCCAAAATAGCATTCAGAACCACCATCCATGCTTAAGAGTTGAGCCCCTTCATGTTTAGCAGTCACAATCCGGATATTCTATGGCCCCACCACAATGTATGCTGACTCAGAATTTTCTCTCCTCTTTCCTGGATATAGCAAGTTCCTAATAAACATCCCATCTGATGGCTAGCCTTGACAAATGCCCAGGAGGATGTAGCTAGGCAGTACTCACCACTCCTCAGATCACCAATAGAATAGAGTCAGAACATATTATTGAAATATGGCAAGTTTCAGTCATTCAAGATTGAAAACTTTATATATACATTTACATGTGTGTATATATATCTATCTTTTATTTAAGAAGGTGAAATACTCAGCGAATTCTCCCACTCTGGTTAGATGCTTAACAGACCACAGCAGACATTGCACTTCCACCAGGGCTAAGTGTGCAACAAAACTAAACTATATACAAAGGAAATTATAGGCTCAGGTACTGTCAGGCGCAAAACAAGAATCAATCCTTTCTGAGTCTTGCCTTTGCTTCCTTTTTTCTTTAAGTCTTGTAATTGAACGTTACAAAGTCTATCAAGAAGAATAAACCTACTGGGTCCCCCTCTCCCAAACAAGAAAAGGTTAAGCTTTTAATTACAGGTCCTCAAACTATCATTTTGTGCAATTAGCAATTAACTATAATCGTTGATGAGAGAATGCAAAGCTGCGCTAGCAATTTCCCTCCTCATCCCAGACTGGGTTATTTTAGTCTTGTTCTATTACAGAGGACAAGCCACAACCCCGGGTTTTCTCTCTCTCTCTCACACACACACACTTAAAGACACATTTAATTTTTATCAAAATGGCATCTCAGCGTGCGATTGAGACAGGCATCCCGAACCCCACATCAGAGCTGCCCAAACGTTTGGACCCCCTCCTCTTCATCACTTTCTGGGTGGAGCAAGGAGGCCCGAGGAAGATGCTACCTACCAGCCTCTCTTAGGGGCGCAGGAGAGGGTGGTAGAGAGACGCTTGTTGCCTGGAAGCTGCAAGTGCACCCCCGGCTGCAAGCCCCGTTAGTGGGGAGGCGGAGGCAATAGCCTCGATAGTTGCATCAGCGGTAACTGCTGCTGCTGCATTTTACTGTTGGCGGCTGCCGGGAGGGTACAGTAATGACTGTAGGGAGCGCACAGCTGCTGCGGCGGCAGGTTCCTTGGATCAGGAAATTAGGACAGGCACCGGGGATTGGAGGCGAGGGCGGTGCGTGAGCCAACCAGCGGCCGCCCCGGGCCCCCGTGCGCCTCCGGCGGACGCGCGGAGCTGCCGGGCCCCTGGAGCAGTCCGGGTGGCGGCGGCGGCCACGGCCACTGCCACTCACGCACGCTCACACTCGCACACCCCCGGCGCAGGCACCAGGCTGCCCGGCGCAAGAAAGAAGAACGCGTAGGGGAAGGAGGGCTGGAGCCGCTGCGCTCGCCGCCCCCCCCCCAGCTGACCACTCCCCCTCCTTCCCCCTCCCGGCTGCTCACCCCGTGCTCCAGCCGCCGCCAGGGTGGGTGCTCCACAGCCGGCTCCTCTCTCTTCTGTCTTCTCCTCTGCTCTTGGCTCCCCACCCCCTCTCTCTCCTCTCCCCTCCCCTGCTCTCTCCTCTCCTCTCCTCTCCTCTGCAGCGCCTGCATTATTTTATGCCCGCAGGCTCGGCTTGCACTGCTGCTGCAGCCCGGGGAGGTGGGTGGTGGGTTGGCTGGTGGGGAGGAGATTGAGCAAGTTGTAGGGGAGGGGGTGCTCTCTTCTTCCTCGCTCCCTTCTCCCCCCTAACTCCTTCCCCCTCCTTCTCCCCCTTCCCCCTCCCCGCCCCCACCTCCTTCCTCCTTTCCGAAGGGCTGGTAACTTGTTGTGCGGAGCGAACGGCGGCGGCACCATCCAGGCGGGCACCATGGGCACGTCCGCGCGCTGGGCGCTCTGGCTGCTGCTCGCGCTGTGCTGGGCGCCCCGGGAGAGCGGCGCCACCGGATCCGGTGAGTGAGGACGCGCCCCTCCGCGGGGCACCGGGACCCAGCCTGGGCTACCGGGGACCCGAGGCGCGGGTCTCCTTTTGCCCACCCCCCTCCTAGAAGGCGCCTCTCCGCTCTCCTCGCCGCCTTTCCCTCCCCACCCTGGTGGCGCCTCTGAGCTGTCAGCGCCGAGCTAAAGGAAGCCCGGCATGGGGGACAGTGAGGTTCGGGGTGTCCTAAAGCCTCACCTGAACTAGTCTTCATTCCCTTACACCCCTTCCCCTAAAGCCACTGCTTTGCCTCGTTTTTTCTCCCCTTTGACAGTGACTGGGGAATGTGAGCTTCTGAGCCATTGAACAATGGTTCTGCCGCCTCTGCCAGGCGGAGTGTTAGGAAGCAGGCAGAGGGCCCAGACGTGCGCGGCAGCCCGGGGCGCGCCCCTCGGATCTCGGCGAGGGTGGGAGCGGACGGTGGGCGAAGGTGGGTGCCTCGGGGACGCGGGGCGCCAGGTGCGGGCCGGGGCAGGGAGTCCTCCCGCGGCCGTGATTGGGCGCACGTTCGGTGGGCGGCAGCCGGGAGGCTCCGCGGAGCCGGGAGAAGTGCGCAGCCTGCGCACCCAGACTGCGACTCCCTCGGGTGCGGGGCTGTCTCTCCGGCGTGCAGGTTAGAGGAGGAGTGTGGCTTGAAACGGGACTCCCCTCTGAGTGCTTGCCCCCCGCCCCATTTCCACCCCTCTGGCCGCCTTCGGAAGCCGCTCGGGTCTCCCGCGTAGCTGAGCGGGGAGGGGAGTGGAACGCAGACTTAACCAGGTTAGTTTGCCGACTCTTGTTCCCCGTGACGTTTCCTCGAGAGGAATCGAGTCCTAATCTAGCGGGTGTAATTAGCCTTCATTCTAAACAATAGATCAAAGGAGTAGCGCGGGAGCTGGTGTGCGGCTGTGTCTTGTTGGGGAGGGAGGTGGTGTCTTGTCGAGTCCCCAGAGTCTGCCGCACTGGGCCTGGGAGCCCTGACCCGTCTTCAGCCACTCTCCCACGTAGAGCCTCAGAACTTTCCCGGGCCGGCGACAGAAAGCCCTCCTAAGAGGGTTCCGTCAGAACGCTGGCGGGTCCCAAAAGTGACCTCAAGACGAGACACCGAGGGGCTCGCTTGCCAGCTCTAGGGAACTAGGACAGAAAGCTGCCCCAGCTCTAAATCCTCCAGAGTCCCTAGCTCCTGTCGCCCGGTGGCTTAGGAGGCCCGCCTGTCTCCAGTCACGTGTCTCCTGAAGTGAGAGCAAACTTTAAAGTATGTGGTCAAGAAGCCTCTCGGGCAATAGTTGGGGTTTTTACGTCTCCGAGTGCGCCCTGCCCTTTAGTTCCGACTGTCCGGAGCGTGTGAAGCTGGGACTGGCTTTTCTGCCCTCTGCGATTGGCTGGCGGTCCGGTCACGTTTAGGGCGGTCACGTGGCTCCGCGGGCTCGTAATTTAGCAGCCTGAGAAGTGTTATCTTTAAGGGAAAGTAAAAGACCGACAGGTTCCAACGGGCTGTTTTTTCAAAGGCTTTCTCCCGCCTGCACTCTTCGAAAAAGACGAGCGTGTAGTGAAGACGGGACCCGATGTAGAACAAGCCTAAGGGCCTAGAAAAGCCCTGCTTACAGGAGTTTGCAGACGCTAACATTAATCATTAATGGACGAGTAATACTAACTTACTAAGCGACTTCTCCAAACAGTGTCATGACTCGCATTATGCTTTTTGTAACATTTCAAAACAGAGGTATATCATAAACTACTGATGATTATCTAGCGAGATGAGAGAAAAGTTTCATTTTTGCTGCATGTCCTTTCGTAGTCTTGGAATTTAAGATATAATAACTTTCCATTAGAGGTTAACCTTACCCTGCAGAATGCTAGGAATGCACCTAAACTGTTGAAATGAGTTAGCCAAAGCCCTCTGGTCACCTTGTATTAGGCAGGTGAGGATCTTCTTTGTTTGCTCCCCTTTGTCACATGTGAAATATGTGGCATACCCTAAACAGTGGAAAGCAGAAGCCCATGCAAATTCTTCAAAGGGAAGGAAGTTCTTTAGGAACTGGAGGAAATTTGGAGTTGGCTGAGGCAGATACTAACTCTAAGCCAACCCAGACTGGCTTCCGTCTTAAGTTCAAAGTCCCAGAGCATGTGGACTGACTTTCTGGCCCCAGACCTTCTACACTTACCCTTTCTCTCCACCATCACATGGTGCTGGCCCAAAACTGTAGGATAGAGCAAGTGTGCACCAAGACTCTGACAAGGAGCTCAAGTAAGGCTAACGAGAAGTTAGTACACCTGATTGTAAAAGACCTGGAGGTTCTTGGAAACATTTTTCTCCAGCCTGGGGATTCAAGATTAAGATCTGGACTACTGTATATTCTTTAATGCCAGAGTTTAGAAGAACCAAGGTTTTGTGGGAGCTAATCAGATATAGCCAGCAACTAGCAAAAGAGTAGAAAGAAACTTCTCCCATTGTGGGAAGTGGGTTGGTGTTAGTGGTAGTACCAATAGACCTGGAGGTAGGAAACTGGAAGGCAAGGGGAAAACAAACCTGACTTACCCAGATAGCACCAAAGGAAGATATGATGATGATAATCCTTATCAAAAACTGAACATGTGAACAAGGACTCTTTAAAGGAGGGTCACCAGACAAGCCCTCATTGGCAGTGGCAGCTTCTTGAAGTCTGGAACACCTTTGTTCCTTAAATTGCCCTCTTGCCCATTTCATGTGGCATTTTGATTCCTTGCCTTTATTACCTGCATCCCCAGGTACCTAAAGCACGTATGAAGGTCAAGTTCAATAGAGCTGAAACATGTTAAAACTTCAGTACAAACTGCATATTCAAATGCTAAACATTGCTAGCAAAGGTGACAGCCTATATGCTCGAAAGAAGTGAAGACCTGATCCAGGTGTTTCTACTTTTTGTGAAATTGAGTAATCATAAGCTTGCCTTCACTTGAGTAGTTTTATTACAATTCTGGAAGAGGTGAAAAGCAGTTACAAGCCCCTTCTATTCCAGGAGGGATATCAGACTAAGACTTAACAGGAACTCCTAGAATAAAACATGGCCATAAGGTCAAGGGAACAGATAGTACCCAGCCATATGGCTTCAGGTTTTGATCCAAAATCCAGAAGACTTGGCACACAGCCTAAGAATACAGGTAATTCATATTAAATATCTAAACCATTTTGTATTTCTCACAGACTGTAAAGTTGTTCTTTTCAGTAGAAGGCATAGTGATTAAATCGAGGCAGTTGCCTGCATGATTTAAAATCATGATTACATTCACTTTGGATACTGACCTTCCTTTGGAAAGCCACCTTCACATACTAGCCTGTAAGAAATTCAGTGCATTGAAAGGTTATGATAAGGTCTATAATGATGCTCATCATAAATGAGAGCTTCTCTTGGTGGGCTAATACAGCTGCCCTCCACATGATTAGTTTATAAATTCAAAATTGCTTAGTTTTTTCCCTTACAAATTAATCTCAAGAGAATAGTTAGGCCACACCATGACAGACTACTTTCAAGCCAAACAGTCCATAAATACCTTCTGCTGAGGTTGTGGGTACGATGTACTTGCTGAGTGAAAGTAAGTGGTCCAGAGGTAATTTTTCCCCTAACTGAAGAGTTTTTGGCTAGGAAATCTGGGGACTGATAGCTTTTCTGAGGACAAGGGGCAAAGTTGAAGAGCATCTGACTTTGTAAGTGAAAATCAACTCAGTTTTACTCTGTGCATTTTCTAATCTAAATCGGCGTCTCTTTGCTAAGCTCCTCTGTTGCCTTGCAACATAAACTCTAAACACTAGGAACCAAACGAGATGGCAGGTGATACAGGTTGAGTATCCCTTATCCAAAATGCTTGGGACCAGACATGTTCTGTGGATTTTGGATTTTTTTTCAGGGTTAGAATACTTGCATATACATAATGCAGTATCTTGGGGATGGGATCCAAGTCTAAACATGATATTTATTTGTTTCACATATACTTTATAAATATAGCATGAAGGTAATTTTATACAATATTTGTAATAATTTTATGCATGAAACAAAGTTTTGACTGTGTTTTGGCTGCATTTTGACTGTGACCCACCACGTGAGGTCAGATGTGGAATGTTCTACTTGTGTCATCATGTCAGCACCCAAAAAGTTTTGGATTTTGGAAAATTTCAGATTTGGGGTTTTTGCATTAGTGATGCTCAACCTATATCTTAAATTTAGCACTTTTCCCTTTGCACAAAGCTCCTATGAAAACTTGGGCCTGCTAGTTATTTTTGAGGCTGTAAATTAAGAAAAACAATGGCTGCTAGGTGCTGTGAGAGTAAGTATAGAAATTCTTATTGTTTGCTTAGAAATCTTTTGCCTGCTTTGTATCTTAGAGGTGCTCTATGAGTGGTGGAAGGAGTATGCATGGCCTTGTATTAAAGAGATAACGTTGGAGGGGGGAGAAATTATAAAACAGGGCTTCTGGATTGTGGCTGATTTTGCCACCTCAGGGTATCTGGGTGGGCACTGCTGGCTAGGAGCCAGGCAAGGGAGATGAGAAAGCCTTGGTGATAGACAACATTTGCAAGTTACTTCACTTGTTATAACTCAATATTGCCCCCCCCATACTGTGAGTAAACAGGTTCCTATTTTATTGACTGCCTCTTATCTTTCATTTTCTTAAGAAAGCCTTCCCAAGATCTGAGTTATTAATGGATCTATAGGTTGTAGATTGCTGCCGATCGTCTTCGTACATCTGCTTGAAACCACTTGAAGTACATCTACTGAGCACCTACCATATGGCACCAGGCATGGGGGACACGGTGACCACAGCATTGGTCCCATCCTTCATGGCACTTAATCTAGTGGGGCAGCCACACTGGGAAATCAATAATCCAAAGACAGCCTGGAATAGAAGCTCTGAATAGGAGTGAGCAGATCTGGTGTTTAAGACTTAAATCGTGAAAGAGGCAGATAGCAGCTGAGGATTGCTGGAATTCTCACATGCTACCTGGGTTATAGCTTATGAAGTTTTCCTAAAATCACCAAGAATTTAGACTTTAATATGACAAAGCCAGAAACTATTTAATCTCAGCAGAAGGTCTTACAAAAGTGATGTGATTCAAGCAACCATGGATTGCTGCCAACATTACCAAAGAGCATTGAAATATGTCAGAAGTAAAATCTGGGTCTAATATATCAAACTCTTAACCTTACCAGTTAGCTGCTGCTGTCAGAACCGCTCTACTGACATGGAAATGAGGCCAACATACCCACACTGACACACTCATTCTGATGGACAAGTGTGGAAAGATGCACTGTTTTTAAATGAAAAAGTGCTATAAATACAAGGTGAACATACCCTCATAGGCATAGGGAACAAGAGCCTTTGTAGCTTATAGTCTTTCAAAGTATTCTAGCTAGTAAAACAACTGGTCACACTTGGCTTCAATTTCAGAAAAGCTGAGAAGAATGTTTTGACAAAAGTCTCTAGTTCAGACCAGCTTTATTAGTGAACCAGTGAATCAACTGATACATCCAATACTACTAACTAGTGCTTAGAGAATCTTTGGATGTCAGGCCCCAGGTCCTGAATTACAGAGACAAATTGCAGGCCCTGCCTTAGGGAATCTCTGTGTCTAAAGGTGGAAATGGGTAGCCAAATGCATCACAGTGCATAATGGCTGTGTGACAGGGACTATGAGAAAGTAGCCAGACCATACCTACCTCTGCCAAAAAAGGCATCGAGGGCCTCATTCAAGAATACCATCTGAGCCCCTCCTGTTGGGTAAGTAAACCAGGGGTAACACGAGCAAACCAAGACAAAGCAGCTACACGGGAGGGCAAAGGCGTGGGGAGTTGAGGGCGTCCCCTTGAAGCTGTTAGGTCAGCCAGTATAACCGGAGCAGATGGTGGTGGTGGCAGACAGGGAAAAGTCTAAGGAAAATCGGTAGGGAACTTACACTCAATCCTCGGGACAGTGAGAAACCAGGAAGTGATCCCATTCTTGGCAATTCTGGCCATTCTAGGTTGCTTGAATGAATCACCATCTTGATTTGGGCAGAGAATGTGGCAGCCTGGAGGCAAATAAACAAGAGACTTAAATTTAGATTAAGTGAAAGATGGGGACTTGAATATGGTCAGAGCTTAATGGCCAAATGTCAGGATAGAGGCCAATCTGGGCTCATTTTTAGACTGTTGATTTAGAGTAAGTGATGGACCAAAAACAGAGTAAACTGGGAGGGGAGGACAGATTTTAGAAGAACCTCTTTATTGTACATGCCTATTAAGACATCCAAATAAATTTTACCTACATAGTAGGCTTTGCTCAGGTTGTCACCGTGATGTCTGTTGTAAGAGATTGGCATTTATCTCCTGTGCCCATCCAGGGATAGATGTGAGGGCATATGGGGGTTAATATTTAATAGTATATCTTAAAACCCTGAAAATGAAATAGCCACTTCCATTATGGGTAGAATCATAGCTTCTTAACCTTAGTGGTTCTCAAAGTAGGGTCTGAAACTAGCAGTGTCAAGATTAACTCTTTAGAAATGCAAACTTAGGCCCCACCCTAAATTTACTGAATCAGAATCTCTGGCCTGGGCTCCAGCATTCTGGGTTTTAACAAGCCTTTCAGGGGATTCTGATACATACCTAGAACTTGAGGACAACTGACTTAGTTTACCACCCATAGAAGCTAACTTCCAAGTATATCAGGTGGAGGGTCTTTGCTCTGACTCGACCAGTGTGCCCTAGACAAGAAAACCAAGAACCATAATCCTTCTGGAAGAAGACCCACTGAGAAAATTCTAGCAGCATTTTTTTTTTATTATTATTAGAATGAGGAAGGGGAAGCGCAGGGCTCTATCTCAACAATAAGGCTGTATTATGAGAGTTCATCTTGACAAATGGAAACATCTACTTAACTGGATTAATTGAAGTTGGCTCTTTACCTAAATTCCAAGTCAACAGAATATTCTAGAAACACATAGTCCTGAGTTGGGCACTCTAGTTTATTTGAATGCTCAGTAGCACAGTATCTGGAGCCAGAGTGCCTGGGTTCAAATCACAGCTCTGCCCATGGTGATCTTGGGCAAGTTACTGTACTTCCCTTCACTGAACAGGTTTCCTGATCTGTAAAAGGGGAATAATAGTGTCAACCATGTAGGATTGAGAATTTTAAAAGTTAAGAGACATGAAGTCTTAGGACAGTGCTGGGGCAACAACAAAAATCATCTACTTATTTATCCATGATTCTTAAGATCTTCTCAATCCAATATAAAGGAAAACACTGACAGTTGTCAGCTGTAAAATTCACTTATTTCAGTGATCAAAAGAATCAAGCTACATATTCAACAGCATTTAGTGGCCCCTAAACTGGTTCTTGCAGTGCTTCAGAGGCTGACTTTAAGGCCAGAACACAACTTTATGCCTGACAGCTCAGAACCTCTCCCTTGGCACCTCTGTTGTGGTACTTTGCCTCTTGTGAACCTCCTTCCCCCTAGGAAAACTTCTTTGCTGACTCAGAAATCTGCTTGTCCTAAAAGGAGTTTTAGCCTATGAATAGAAAGATTGGCATTAAAGTGGCAGGCAGTGAAAGTGAACTGGACTAAAAATAAATGCCCTTGGTGGCCCCAGAAGTGCCAAAACAAACAGACGGAAGAAATTCCAGCAGATGATAACACCTCTGTGCTCAAGCAATGAGGAAGGGCACGAGAGATGTAAGTGCTTGGTCCTGGTGGCCCCAGCAGTGTGGCAGCATGAGCCCCTCTGTGCAGGTTGAAGCACACTCTGAGCCTGATACTCAGAGACACCGTCTCTCTATTCTGGGCATGCATGTTGGAGCACTCCTGCCACGGTGCTGCTCAGAGCCCAGCAGGGAAATTTGTAGCCCCTCTTGAAGGCTCGGTATGTACTGTAAGGTCTGTACAGTGTTTTTACTGAAGCTTACGTATTGTTCTCCCATATTAACCCTTGCAGGGACAATTAGACAACAGCAGGCTGACTTCCATATGCATTAAAAACCCCGAGTTTCTTGGAGCCAGTGAACTGCCAACATGTCTGGGTAGCAACGTTAACAATTTAGGTAAGCAAGGCTCCTGGGACACGGGCGCCTTGACGTAAGTTTGCATAGTCTGATTCCATCTCTCTAAGCGATAGTAAAAGTGAGTAATTCTTCGACACTTTGGGAATTCATTCATTACAAATTTAAATAGCCACATAAGCGAGTAGGCACAAGTGACTTCCAACCTCTTGACCCAAAGGAACAGAAATATGCATTCTAAATATCAGAGCTAGAAGGAAAGCCAGACAGTTTAATTTCTTAAAGCAATAGAACCCTTTTCTAATTCTTACACAGAAATCTAATATTCGAAAGAAAGCCTTCTTGGCTGAGAACACACAGAGCCCCTGCTGTTATGGCCTTTTCCCCCCACTTCACCCACCCCTCTGGCCCTAAGCCATTCATGTGAAACCCCATGGCTTTGAGGAACCTGTTAAAAATTGCATTTTATCCCAATTTCTCACCTTTCTGAGCAGACAGACCCTGGGATAAGTACCTAGCGCTTCTACTTCCAAGGTAGTTTTTTGAGGTGTTGTTGGCTTTAGCTTAATCTAAGAATTAAAAGAACCTCAGGTGTAGATGATTTTAAGCTCAACTTGTTCGCTTTATGAAAGTATAATGCCGAACCCAAGACTTAACTTTCATGGATGGAAATAGACTACAGGTTCACAATCCTATAATCCCAAAAGCTTCAGGAACCAAAAGCTCCTTAACTCATTTGGTGCTCTCAATTCTGGAGCTGGGTACAGCAGCAGTCCCGTTGAGCACTAGAGGTGGAAAGGCAGAACCTTTTTAAAACTTGAACAGAAAACTTAAAGTGTTGCAGTCAGATGACTGGGGTCTCAGCATTGGACTTAGTGTCTGAGTTCTCCTGCTCTGCATGAAGCAGAGAATTAAACAAAACTAGGGAGCATTTTCTGCCCAGCAGCAATCTCTCAAAACAAAGTGCTTAGGAAACTAGGAAACTAAGAGGCATAGCCATAAAGCTTAAGGTCTTTATTTGCCTCTCTTTAAAGGGTCCTTTATAAAGCCAGCTTCCCTTCCCACCCCCACCCCGCTCTCACTCTTTCCAGCAAGCGGGGATGTTTTAGCGGCACATTGTACTCCCAACGCCAGTTGCTCCTCTGATGGAGTGTCTGTGCCTGCGGTGGCAAAACACAGCTTTACAACGATCAGGCAGGAGCTTGGGTGAGATGGAAATATCAGAAATAATAAAAGGTAGAAATGAAACTCCTTTTTGTCTTAGGATATTTTCTTAGTAGAAAATGCTCTATCTGTCCTGAGCCTACTCAATATAGACTCTTGAGGCAGAGTTGCCAAGATTTTAATACAATTGATTACTATTGTAATCAACAGCTGTAGCTAAATTCAGATACCCTCTTCAAGGTGGTAATGGACTAAATATCAGCCTTAGGAAGCTGTATGCCCGTATTTAATCCTAGGCCAGTTTGGGTGTTTATAAAATCTGCAGCTTCAAAACTCATTTTGAAGGAGGTCTTCTTTTGGGTACCTAACCCTGAAGTGAAAAACCATCATTTGACCTCTGTGTTTAGGTCCCCATCCAAGTCCCATTACAAGTTTCCTGTTTTGACTATGTAGATACCAGTGCTTTTATCTCATTTTGACTTCACAACCTTTGTTAACTAAAACCTTTAAAAAATTCAGAGCCTTTCAGCCTTCACTGTATCCTAACTGCAACCCGTTTTTTTCCCTAAGTATATTTATACCTATGTTCTCTGACTGCAAATTGTTCTTTTTCTGCTTTTTCTAATAAAGTCCTCAAAGAAGATTCTTACCACTCTTACCATCCTCAAAAGTAGTGAGGTTATAGAACTACAGCAAATGGCCCCTGGAACACGTCCCCCCAGCACTGAGAATATGCAGACTATATTGAGAATCCATTGGTGATGGGGCAAGGGACAGAAGCAGCTAGGTACCTCATACTGGGTTTAGCAGCATAAAGATAAACAGGTGATACTTCCTGACAACAATCTCTTCCCTCTTCTTGTTCCCCTTCTAAATCTCTAGCATCTTGCAACCAATAAAATATTGCTAAGGGGAATGCGTAAGTATTATGAAATGTAGGTAAGAAGTGTCATTCAACCATACTGCTTTGTAGATGGGTCCTGGTTTAACTAGACTCTTAAGAACAGAGTAGTATTAATAGAAGCAGTTTTTAAAGCAATATATTTAATATGTAAGAATGTAACCACACCCATAGGTAATCTTGACTTGGGCCAAATTTTGATCTCTCAGCAAATTAGTCACAAAGCACAGAGTGCTCCCAGACAGCAGGGAGTAGCTGATACTAAGGAGACCAACTAGAGTATTGTATGCATAACACAAGCGTTCCAGTCTGTGCTTGTCGCTGTAGTATCAGTTCTTATGCCAGCATGCCACAGCTGCAAATGCTGAAAGGTGGCAGGGAATCGGAAGGCTTTCTGCTTGGAAACCTTCCCTAAGTCATCTGCAGAAACTATGTGATTCCACTGGTTTTCTCAAATATTTGCAGAATATTTGCTTGAAGTGACCAGATCTGTTCCTTTTTTAGAGATCACATCCTCCAAAAGGACAGAACTGCTAATGATAGGAATCACCTGAATATTAGTTGTCCCGTGCCAGGCACAAAACTAAGTACCCTACTTACAAGTCTTAGTTCATACATTATGTGAATTAAGTATCCGTATATTCAGCATAGGAAAATGAGGTTCAGAGAAATAGAATCCAGGTCTGCAGCACTACCTCACTTTCCTTTTCTCTCATCACTAAATTAGAAATGATCTCCCTTTGCCTCTTGACTATACTTTCTTGTTACTTTTATCTTATCTTGGAGCTGTTTTGTAAACATGTGTTTTTTTTTTGCAATTAGACCTCAATTTCTAAGATGAGGAACCATATATTAAACCTCTGTTTTACCCTCTTCTTGCTGCCCTTTCTAAATCTCCTTTACTTTGCTTATAATAGGAACATTATTCATGAGTAATAGTATGGATGTGGGCAAGAAATGCCATTAAAGCATTAGGATTTGGCTGTGTGATTGTAGCTACACAAATGGCTTAAACAAGTGAGAGAAATGAGCCCGGGGCAGATGTGATGCCGCTTGTGGTATCTGGACAATCCAGGTTCCTTCTGTCTTGGTCTGGCTCCATTTGCCCAAAATCACTATTCCAGCCACTGTGCCCAGTTTTTAGGAAACAGAAAGGAATAAAGGGAAGGAAAATGGATCCTCTGTCCTTTTAATGTTTCATAAAAGCCATATATACCATTTCCATTTCCTTAGCCAGAACTTAGTCCCTTGGCTATGCCTCACCGCAAGAGAGGCTGGGAAATCTAGTGTTTTGTCTCACCATGTGCCCAGTTAAGAAGTCAGTTACTGTCAGTCACTGCTCCAAGACCCACCCAACTCTGGCCCCTAGACTGTTGCAGCTTGCTGAGTCTGCAGCTAACCTGAGAGAGCCCCTGTCCATGGGTTTTGGGTAACTTGCATCTCTAACTTAGCACCCTTCTATCTTCGCTTTGCTTAGTGTTCCCTTCTGATTCTAGGGAGAAAAACCAAATGTGAATCCTCCCAATTCCAGTGCACGAATGGCCGCTGTATTACTCTGTTGTGGAAATGTGACGGGGACGAGGACTGTGTTGATGGCAGTGACGAAAAGAACTGTGGTGAGTAAAGAGTTTGATGATCTCACTTGTCATCTCCTATGGACTTAGACATTTTATTCAAGTGGGATGATGTTATCTTAGTGTCTACAAATGTACTGAGATTTTGAGAATAAAATCCACTCCTAACAATTGCTTTGAACCAAAGTCCAAAGAATCAGAACTTCCCTGTCTAAAAGAGTATAAATGGATATTTAACATGGGGTTATCAACTTGAATATGGAGTGTTGAAGATAGGGTGGATTTCCTTTTAAATGACAGGTCTCAGTATATCTTAGATGAGGCAAACATGTGGTATAGGAAGCTGGGGGAAGGGAGAAGAGGACCAAAAATAAAGGCAGACAGAAGATTGCTTAGAAGTGATTTTCTCTTTTTTCAATTCTCAAATGGCTCTGATCCCAGAAAAGCAAGCAAGCCATGGACATGAGGAAATCCCATAAAGTTTCAGGGGGTTAATTAACCCCTGACATAGAAATTACAAGCCAGCACAGATCAAAGATCAGATAAGGGTTCTTTTTTAATTCTCTGCCTACAATAGTTGCTAATGCTAAAGCATTAGCAGGGCGGAAGACATTCTCTCCCCAAGAGAATGGGGATATAACATCATACCCATCAATCAGCATCTATGAAAAGATCATTGTGAGAAATGCCTGTGTATGCACTTCTCATGTCAAGCCAGAACAGCTGAGAAGTACATGTCAAGCTCACATTAGGTACCTTGAATACATGCTGCAGTTTGCTTTATGGTCGTTTGGTTCAATGTTGTAAAAATCCTGAAACAATGTTGTGACTATTGGTGCTAGTGTTGTTATTTACCTGTTTTGTTTTTTGTTTTTTTGTTTTTTTTTTTTTGAGACAAAGTCTCGCTTTGTTGCCTGGGCTAGAGTGAGTGCCATGGCATCAGCCTAGCTCACAGCAACCTCAAACTCCTGGGCTTAAGCAATCCTACTGCCTCAGCCTCCCGAGTAGCTGGGACTACAGGCATGCGCCACCATGCCCGGCTAATTTTTTCTATATATATTTTAGTTGGCCAGATAATTTCTTTCTATTTTTAGTAGAGACGGGGGTCTCACTTTTGCTCAGGCTGGTCTCGAACTCCTGACCTCAAGCGATCCACCTGCCTCAGCCTCCCAGAGTGCTAGGATTACAGGCGTGAGCCACCGCGCCCGGCCTTCTTTACCTTTTAAAAGATGTTATATGAAGATGTTCACTACACAAACTAGAAACACAGGAGAAAAGTAGAAGCTAAATGTAGGTTTCATCAACTGCTATCTTGTTACGGCCTTCACTACTTCTTCATGCATCATTACTAAGATATTATAGAGTAACCATTATGGCAAACATTGTCCTATGCTTGATGTCTCTAAGAAATGTCACAAGTGTTTTCATGCCAATGTGCAGATCAATAGCTTCTTTGGAAGCATAGGAAGTCCATTCTGCCATCTCAGGGAAGAAACATATCCAGTCTCAGGACCAAGAAGAGTTCTCCTGTGTAACACTTTTCCATCATTTGCATTTTAACTCTAAGATTTTAATCTACTCTACGAGACATTGAGTTCCATGCTATTTCTAGGTTACCTGGGTAATTTAGTTCTCTCACTAAATATCCCCCTTGAAGGTCCTCACTCTTGTCAACTGTTCTCTTAGTGTAAATAGCAATTTTTCCTCTATTCTAAAAACATATTTGGCAAAACCGATTGATTTTTCTTAAAAAGTAATTGTTCTCTTTATGTTGTTGAAGTCGTCTTTTACCATCTGACTAAATCAGTAGGAACTGACCTGGGTCATCTTAGGACATAATCACTGGCTTTTCCTAAAATAGTCTTTTATAAATACCTTCTAGTAGCCACATGGTAGGAGGGTTTGGAAGGGGAAGGAGGTAGTTGTACGTTTAATTGAGATTATTTGAGGTGGGGAAAAATTAAATATATTCTTAGTCAGAATTTTCTCTGCCTCTCAGGTGTGAAAGTAGAGGAGGAAAATAGAAGCTCGATTGAGGGAAGCTCTGAACACCTACTTGGAGATGTTCCTTTATGGAAGAGAAAAGCTATACAATTACTTAGAATTTCCAAAGCCACTTCCTACTTTTCCTGTCTAATCTCTGGATATGGAACTTGGATATAATTTTCAGCAGGGCTCTTTATTTCAAACATGCCAACTAGCATACTGAGTCAACGTGGCCTTAGATGTGCTTCCATTGGTCCTGTTAACTCATTCTTTTGTGTTGGTCTGAGCGTATTAATCAGTAACGTGAATACTCTGAGTATGTAACTGCTAATTCTCTTCCTCTGTGTCACATCTAAATTTCCATCCCTCTGTCGAGGCTCATCTCAAATATCCTGTTTACCCTCCTAGTCTGTGATCAGAATGAAGAGCAAGAACTCTAGGGCAATTTGTCCCTATTTATCTTTTGCTCAAACGCTTTGTTATACAGCCAGTCTTTCATAGCCTCATGACGTTTTCTACTTCTTAAAATCATCTGATCTCTTTACGGCTATTTCCCTACTCCTTTTGTTATAACCTCTGAAGAACATCACAGATTGAATTAACCCCTGCAGATTCTCTGGCCTCTTCATGCTCAGGAGAATGGGCCTTAGATAGCACTTAATTCATTAACACTGGGGTTTGAGTATTTTGGTGATTTCAGAAACAGGTGTGACTCTAAGAGCTGACATGATCTTTCTTGTTTCCTTGGCAATGCAGTTCAAAGAGATGAATAACATTTTTGGATCATAATAATTTGTCAACCTATATTGAGTTCTAGAAATTAACTATAATCACTGTCTCCCCACTTTAAAATATCTAAGGCTAAACCAGAGTGGTCCAAGGGTAATCTCTAACCTCTGAGAGTTCTAGCTAGCTTAAATTCTTGACTTGATGCAGTCCCTTTCAAATTTTCAGCGAATTGCAGACTTTTAAGCTGATTTACCATCACAGAATAATTGTTAGAGAGGAATGTTTTAAAGTGGAAATTCAGGTAGAAAGTGTGGGCACATAGGAAGGAAGAATATAGTCTTACAAGGATAAACCTAGGGCATACTGTGTGGCTATTTTATCAAGACTTTTCCTACTCTCAGATTCCTTTGTGAGTAGGGTGACCAAGCTTCCCAGTTTGCTTAGGACAGTCCTGGTTTATGCTTATCTTCTTCATATAATTAGCAGTGTCCCCTTTCTATTGAAACTGTCCCTATTTGGACAACAAATTGCATGGTAACCCTAAGTATAGGGGAGATGGCCTGCCCTAGGAAGAGACCTTGCCTTAGGCTTTTTTAACACTAGCAGTAAGTTACGGATATCAGCACTGGCAGCTTCAATAACTTTTAGCTGATTGATGTTAGCCTCCCCCTTGGCTGAAAAGGCTAAAATCTTTTCTTGAATTCTAAATATGACCTCTTTGTTATACTGTTTAAGTTTTCTCTCCTTCCTACTATATAAGTTCCTTTGCCCTAGAAAACGAGTAGGGGTGACAATATTCAGTACTGAGGCTTAGCCTTCTATCTATATCTATTGTTAAGACATGCCACTAGAACAGTGTCTTAGTTCAGACTGCTATAACAAAAATACCATAGATTGGGTGGTTTAAACAGCAGAAATTTATTTCTCACAGTCCTGGAGGCTGGGAGGTCAAGGTGCCGGCAGACCTGATGTCTGGTGAGGGCTCTCTTTCTGGTTTGCACACAACCATGTGCTCACTGTGTCCTCACGTGGTGGAGAACAGAGAAGGAAAGCAAGCTCTCCTTTCTTTTTATAAGGGCACTAATTTCATTCACGAGGGCTCCACCCTTGTGATGTATTTACCCTCCCAAAGGCCCCACCTCTTAATGCTATCCACATTGGCAGTTGGGATTTTACGACACAAATTTGGGGGAGATACAAATATTCAGACCATAGCAAACAGTTCTACTATGACCCAGTCACAAAATGGAATGTTTGGTTGTTAAATTTACGAAGTAGTTAAATGACTTAGAAAACAACACATGAAGAGAATGACAGTATTACTTAATCTCAACATTATAACATAGGCAGGAAGTTACATGTATCTATGGTTGTAAGATAATGGGCAACCTTTGTCTTACTTTGACGTCAGTATCCTCCAAGTCTCTCAAATGGGCACCTTCCTCCTCTAAAAAAAAGAATGATTTTTGTAAAGTTCTCTTGGATGTTGGCGATTGAGTGCCAACTGACTGAGCTTTATTTTTAGAGGTAAACATCCCCAAAATGCCATTTTAGCCCTGCTGTGAAGATAGGGCTCTTGGGTAAGTGACTTCAACTTTAACCCTCCGAATAAACTTTTGTAGTAAAGAAGACATGTGCGGAGTCTGACTTTGTGTGCAACAATGGCCAGTGTGTGCCCAACCGATGGCAGTGTGATGGGGATCCTGACTGTGAAGATGGTTCCGACGAAAGCCCAGAACAGTGCCGTGAGTGTGACTTGCTTTGGACTTGACCTTTTCCAAGTTGTTCTGTGTCTCATAATTCTAAGTATGGCTTTATCCACTACTCAGTATTCATTTTTCTTTGCCTGCCTTAAAGTTTAGGCCAATTGACTCCAAGGTCAGTCAAGTTATTAACAGTTGATCCGTCTCCTTTAAAGAATATACTCCCTGGTCTAACAAGACTGACATTCTCTTGGGTAGCTTCACTGTTGAATACTTAAGACCGAAGCCAGAAGATCTGATTAAGAACTCCTTGACTAGGTGCATAGATTTCAAATGTTTGATAATAATGAATCTGAGCAGATAGTACACTGGTCCTGGAATCTAAGTCAAGATGTGAGGTTCCCCATAGACCAAGTAGAAGCTTTTAGATGCACAGCTTCTCATATTATTAAAATCTATTACTGAAGGGGTGCAGTAGCTAGTATTTGGTGATATAGTGACTTTTAACAAACTCTGCGACCTACAGTTACTAAAGCAGTGATCTTATAGCTTGTTTTTAAGTAAGAGAAACTTCTTAGGTATGCAAATGTGTGTCTGTGTTCTTAGGCTGATACTCGGGAAAAAGTCTGAGACCATAGAGGATGATGGTTTGGGATCATATAAATTGAGACTATTTCCATGTCCAGGTAAAGAAAGTCTTGGAGTTCATTAATGCATTTTGAGGGAGGCCTGCTGACACACTGAAAAAGGACTACTGTAAACAAAGTTTAGGTCTGAAATGTGATTATAAAAGAAAATCAAACAGAAAGGAAGATAAGGGTGTTACTTTCAATTTTCTAGGCAAGAAGTGAGGGGAGTAACTATAATATTGGTCAAGGCCAGTAAATTAAAGACATTCTATAAAGATTCAGCCCCAAGTTTTGGTGGAGGACAACCTGGTAAAGGCAAGAATTAGGGTATGCCCCTACTTTGCAAGATGTAAATCTAGAGGAGATTGTGAAGGAGGCCTGTGAAGAAATCTAGGCAATGGAAGATTTCATATATGTTCGACCATCTGGCCTTGAATGAAGTTGGAATGAGGTGACAATATGTGAGTGTGCCCACTTGATATCCAACAGATAAATAGCGGGCTAGGAGCAGGCCCGTAAACGTACCGGCCCATAAACCTAACTGTGCCAAGTAAAACAAAAGCCAGAGCTGAGCACACCATGGGACCTTGAGGGAGTGACACGGTCAAGGCCCTCGAGTGCGCTGCCACATAGCATGGGTTGGCGTGGCTTCTGAGGAGTGGAGCTGGCAAAAGAACGGCCCAGGCTTCAGCTAGTAAGTTCAAGGTCACCGGTGTGCCAGGCCACCGAGTTGCAGGTGTTCCCACCTCCAGGCAGCCCAGCAGCAGCAGCTTTGCGTTGATCAGTTTTGAGGCTCTTTTGAGACTGTATATCGTCAACAGATATGAGAACATGCCGCATAAATGAAATCAGCTGTGGCGCCCGCTCCACTCAGTGTATCCCAGTGTCCTGGAGATGTGATGGTGAAAATGATTGTGACAGTGGAGAAGATGAAGAAAACTGTGGTAAGAAGATCAGTGTTGAGTGGCGTGCCCCAAAGGCCCTTTTGCTCAAGGAAGGGTGGGTAGGGGAAGCTACCCCAGCATGAAGATGCACTTACATCGACTCACTTTTTAGTGACTTCACTATCTGCTCAATTCCTTGTCCTTCATAACTGCCCTAAAACTCTCAAAGACATTTACATGGTAATCGGCCATCGCTTGGTGTTTCTTTTAGGCAAATAGAAATAGGAAGGTAAGTCATTCAAGGCATCGTGTCTAAAAGTAGCTCAGTGACACAGCAATTGTGTAGACTTTGTTAGGGCCTCCCTCACTTTGCCTCAATAAAACTGCAAGGTGAGTAGGCTCTCGAACACCTTCATAGGTCTAAACTAGATTGGCTTATTGGAAAAAATACCTTGAGTATCATACAAGCATTTCTTTGTCTCCAAACTAGATTCTACCGTAACCTTTCCAAAAGTTAAACTGGCATAGAAGCATGAATTAACATCTTGCTCTCAGTCACCCAGAAAAGTGTAGCCAACTTGTGATACCTTTGTCTCCCATTACGGTTCTTATCTCTGAAAGCTAACTCCGTTTCCTATTCTTTCATGTTTCTGGTCTTGGAAAATCTGTAATAAAATGCTACATGTTAAAGGTGAGGCCCTGGGAAAATCTCTAGGTTGAACAAACATTGCTTTGAATGTTCTTTCAAGCTACCGCCCCTGTTATAGAGCCTCTAAAACCTGCAGCTCCCTGGTCTGACACGTGTGAGCCTCCCGATGTAGTATACAAGGAGCTCAGGGCACTTACAGCTGAAACACCAGTCTCGTGTGTAAAAGTCACCTCCTGAGGTCAATACCACTGCACCTAGTCCAATGAGTTTTCGTGTTCAATCCTAGAATTGAACTTTATGTATTGGTTGGTAAGCCCTGGAGCTGCCAAGTGTTTCCCTCGTAAATTTAGATTTGGCTTCCCAAGAGAGTCATGGTCTCATATTCTAATTACCACCAAATTGTGACCTTAATGTGTTTGGCAGGAATTTAAGTCAACGTACAAACTGGCTAGTATGAGTAGCTTATCATGATTCTAGCCCTGGCAGTGACTTTTAAAAACTGAGTGTTTAAGACTCGTTATTCGTGATCCTCATTTATAGGACCAAAAAAGAGTGAACCATGTATGGTGGCACGTGGTTCATTTCTTTTTGGTGATAATGTCTTAACCTCATTGCGAGCATTACCTTGCCTGTGTACCTAACACGTGATATGCTCAGCGAGTGATGTAATCTGGCCTGACAAGCAGTATATTGATTCAAGGATAACTCAGTCTCTGCCTTCCAAAATGCAATCCCCTGCTACAGTTTAAGTTATTGATCACTGTCCCTGTAGAGTCAATTGTGATTCTCATCGCAAATTTATTTCTGGTCTTCAACTCTTTTCTTGATCCTTTATTTCTGTTCTCATTCATAGTGTGCCTGCACTGTTTTATACGATGAGACTGTTTCCTAATATTTCAGGAACTTGTTCTTGATTTAACTCCACTTTAGCTTTTAAATTAAGCTAGGAAGCTAGGATTACTGATGAAGGATCAGTATGTTAGATTTTGGGACAACAGTCTTAAAAGGACCAATCCTGATGCACTTTCAACGGGGCATCCTCTCTCTCACTAGGCAACGTAACATGTAGCCCTGATGAGTTCACTTGCTCCAGTGGCCGCTGCATCTCCAAGAACTTTGTATGCAATGGCCAGGATGACTGCAACGATGGCAGCGATGAGCTCGACTGTGCCCCGCCAACCTGCGGTGCCCACGAGTTCCAGTGCAGCACCTCCTCCTGCATCCCCATCAGCTGGGTGTGCGACGATGACGCAGACTGCTCTGACCAGTCCGATGAGTCCCTCGAGCAGTGTGGCCGCCAGCCGGTGATACACACCAAGTGCCCTGCCAGCGAGATCCAGTGCGGCTCCGGCGAGTGCATCCACAAGAAGTGGCGATGCGATGGGGACCCTGACTGCAAGGACGGCAGTGATGAGGTCAACTGTCGTAAGTAGCTTTCTCATCAGCATGGCACGTTTGGCTCCGTTCCATGGATCAGCTGGGACAACTTGGCTGGCTTCATTCCATGGTGTTCCCTCCCTTTGTAGCTTCTCGGACCTGCCGACCCGACCAATTCGAATGTGAGGACGGTAGCTGCATCCATGGCAGCAGGCAGTGCAATGGCATCCGGGACTGTGTAGACGGTTCTGATGAAGTCAACTGCAAAAACGGTAAGGGTCTCTTTTTGTCGGCTAGGCAAGAGGTTGCCCTGATCAGAACCCACTAATGGAACTTCTCTTCTGTGTTTCTCTTCATAGTCAATCAGTGCTTAGGCCCTGGGAAATTCAAGTGCAGAAGCGGGGAATGCATAGATATCAGCAAAGTATGTAACCAGGAGCAGGACTGCAGGGACTGGAGCGACGAGCCCCTGAAGGAATGTCGTAAGTGAAGGGGTTGCTCGAGTACAAAGCTGGGAAGGGTCACACAATCCAACGTAGCTAGTGCCATCCGGACCCTGCATGATGTCTGGTTAAACTTTTTTTTTTTTTATTTCAGCTCATTATGGGGGTACAAAAGTTCAGGTTATATATATTGCCCATGCCTCCCCATCCCCCCAAGTCTGAGCTTCAAGTGTGTCCATTCCCTAGACAGTGCACATCGCACTCATCATGTAGGTGTGCACCCATCCCCTCCCCCCACCCCTATCCCCCCCCAGGGATACGCTTGAAGTTCTGGTTAAACTTTTTAATGAACTAAAATTCAATTATAGAATTAAAAAGCATTTTATGACTTAAAAGCCCAGGCAGTGACAAACTAGTTCATAGTTTAACTTCTTTTAAGATAATTGATCAGCAAGAGAGAAACTTGACCACTTACTGCTTGACCAACTGGTAACTTGCCAAGGAGCCAGTCCACCCGCAGACGGATATCTATAAAACACATGATTAGGTCTAATCGTGGGTTTCAGGCCAACTAGAGAAGTTATCACAAGTAGCCTGAGTTTTAAATGTGAAAGACAAATACCGACTGAGAATAGGTTGTCAAGTGACTTGGCTACGTTTTTATTCCAGATGTAAACGAATGCTTGGTAAATAATGGTGGATGTTCCCATATCTGCAAAGACCTAGTTATAGGCTACGAATGCGACTGTGCAGCTGGGTTTGAGCTGATAGATAGAAAAACCTGTGGAGGTGAGTCGAAGAAGAGCACGCCGGGGCCCTGTGGGTGAGGGGAAAGGGCAGTGTACATCTGGTGAGGTGTAGGAACAGCAAGACTAATTCTAATTTCCCTCCTAGATATTGACGAATGCCAAAATCCAGGAATCTGCAGTCAAATTTGTATCAACTTAAAAGGCGGTTACAAGTGTGAATGTAGTCGGGGCTATCAAATGGATCTTGCCACTGGCGTGTGCAAGGCAGTAGGTAAATGGACTTGGACTGGTGTTGCTCTGGTACCTTTATGAGTAAGTGCTTATAAAAGGTACAGCCAGTGACTACAGTAGTCAAACTAAATATGAAATAGTCCTTGAGAGCAATGCTGCTAAACTCAGTGCAATAGTGTAGGTTAAATATAATAGCAAATCTTCCCCCCAAACATCTGCCTTGGGCATTCCTTTTGCATATGATACCATGAATACCTACCAGGTTTGCTTACTTTCTGCTTCCAGAACTTGAGTGCAATTCAAATAAGTAACTTCTTTGTCAGCCACCCCATCGTTGAATGCTGTAACCTCAGGACTGCCTCCCTCAATGGTGGGAGGCCCTTGCAGGTCCCAGGGGCAGGAACTCCGGGACAGGTACTACTAAGGTGTTTAGCAGTACTTTTATTGTTTAAGTACTCCTCTGTTAGGAGGAAGTGACTTAGAAGGACCTTGCCTTCTTACAGCAAAACTAAGAAAACCCAACTTCTGTCTTGCAGGCAAAGAGCCAAGTCTAATCTTCACTAATCGAAGAGACATCAGGAAGATTGGTTTAGAGAGGAAAGAATATATCCAACTAGTTGAACAGCTAAGAAACACCGTGGCTCTCGATGCCGACATTGCTGCTCAGAAACTCTTCTGGGCCGATTTAAGCCAAAAGGCCATCTTCAGGTAATTTTTAGTTCCATTCTTGGTGTCTTGGTGTAAGTCATTGTCACTTGGTCTGTGGGAAGGTTTGAAGGAGCTTCTCCTGTCTCTAGCCCCAATCTAGCATCTAATGGCCTGGGAACATTAAATCTAACACTAATTCTTTAACTATTAAATTGCTATCAGTTCCTAATTAGAAACTAACAATTGTGTCTGAAGTAATAGATGGTTACAGCTGTAAGACTGTATCAGATGATGTCTTAATTTCTAGTATTTTCTTTCCTTTCCCTATAGTTAACTGAGAGCTGTACATTGTTGGTACAAATAGAAATGGTAGTGCAGCCTTTTCTTAATGCAAACTATAGAAACTCAGATGACGGCTAATGAAACAAATAGCTTCACTTAGAATTTTGTTGTTCTTGCCTATAGAAAGCAACTAGATAACCTACAGTATTATTAATTTAGCATCAGTGAGCAGAAAGTCCATTCTCCAGGCTCTAATGGTGTCAAACTCTTAAATTTCTTGTGACCTATTCTGTTTCAGTGCCTCAATTGATGACAAGGTTGGTAGACATGTTAAAATGATCGACAATGTCTATAATCCTGCAGCCATTGCTGTTGATTGGGTGTACAAGACCATCTACTGGACTGACGCGGCTTCTAAGACTATTTCAGTAGCTACCCTGGATGGAACCAAGAGGAAGTTCCTGTTTAACTCTGACTTGCGCGAGCCTGCCTCCATAGCTGTGGACCCGTTGTCTGGGTTTGTACTCTGTTTTCCATCACGTAGCCTTTTGGATGCTATCTGCGTAGGTCAGGAACTTTCCTCATGCCTGAACTGGTACTATTAAATAAAATCTCAAGATATATCAGCCCCCCACTACCAAAAAATTTCTGGTTCAAGATGTCAATCTGTTGAACAACCCTGGGATGGCCTCATCTATATGACAGGTCTTCCCTGACTTCTGTATAACTGACTGCTGGGTGACAGTCACAAAATAACATTACCAATTTGATGTATACCAAAAGCTGTGTCCGAACCTTTTGCCCACCCAGTTGATATGCAAGTGATTTTTAATTTTTGTCTGAACACTTTTCTGGGTTAGCTCTGGATAACCAAACATTGCAGGAATTTTGGTAACCACATTGCATCTAAAACTACAAGTTGTCTGAATGTCCCATTGAAATAAGTAGGCCTTTTTAGAAACATTTACCTGAAGTGTTTCCCTAAATTGCCATCAAATAACATAGAAAGGCAGCTTAGGAAGATTACTAAAGCTGTAGTAATTGTAGTTGGCCCCCATTGAAGCCTCATTAGAACACAACCAGCCAGCCCCTACTATAAAATTTAAACAGTATTCATCTTTCACTCCTCAGAATTTGCCTTTCCAAAAAAGAAATATATAACCTTGTGACTAAAATTTAAATGTCAGATGGATATAGATTATTACAGTTAACAATGAGCTTGCAGATTCTTTTAGTGTTAAATTTTATTTACCCATAATTTAGACCTTCGAGTGTTGTTATTTTTCTCTAGAGAATCAATCTCTTGAGTTTTCTGTTCACTCTTTAAACATTTGTTTTAAGCTACAAGTTTTATTCCTTCTAAACCACTAAGGATTATTTCTGATTTAATTCTTCCCAGCTTTGTTTACTGGTCAGACTGGGGTGAACCAGCAAAAATAGAAAAAGCAGGAATGAATGGATTTGATAGACGTCCACTGGTGACAGTAGACATCCAGTGGCCTAACGGGATTACACTTGGTACGTATGTTCTTCCTTCTCGACTACCAATTCAACCGTCTTCATAGTGTTTTAACTTACCTCCATAGTTAATTCCGGGCCATAGTAGACAATTCTCTGGTTCCTTCTATGGGAGGCATTTGGGATGAAAATAACACAAGTGGAATTGTAGGCTTAAATTTCATGCTCCACAATTATGTGTTTGTTGTCCATTTGGGCCTGATATATGTGATACAGATTCAGTGAATCTTGGGTCTTGGGGACTGCCAGACTGAATATTCTGAGCACAGGTGCCTTAGCATTTCCTGAATTGCAAGCTTACAAGAGTTTTCTTCTGGCTCTTTGGGGGAGAATGACAAATGGTAGCCTCTTTTAATATTTTCTGTAATGTGAGTGACATTTCTTCAGTCAGTTACCTTGAGAATCTTAGGTATCCCTTTAGCCCCCAGAAATGAATGTGGGTACAGATTCTGCATGCTGCTTCACAAAGTTTGTGGGAGCCCTGTTAAGAAAATCTTCTGGAAAAGGAACCTTGAAATTAGAATATTGAATTCATCAGATATTTTAAATGGAAGCCAGAGCAGTAATGGCTTATCATGCAATGACAATTCTTTCCCTACTTAGACCTTATAAAAAGCCGTCTCTATTGGCTTGATTCTAAGTTGCACATGTTATCCAGCGTGGACCTGAATGGCCAAGATCGAAGGATAGTACTGAAGTCTCTGGAGTTCCTAGCTCATCCTCTTGCACTAACAATATTCGAGGTAAGACGTGTGTCTCACATCTAAGTGTATGCCTGTGAGTAACCACAGCACTTTGGGGAAAAGAACAGGTGTAGAGGGAGGAGAGGAGCATGACTTGAGAAACTGCTTTGTCTTAAAACCCGGTACAAATTAGACACTAATTCCTCAAAGCACATCAAGAAACCTGAACTTGCTTCTTTTGCAGTTTTGTATCTGATGTCCTGGATCAGCATTCGATAAACTTGGTCCATTAAGTGGCCAATAAATAATGATGACCTTAGTTAGATACTGACTTGTATTAATCCTGGGCAGACATGCTGACTCTGGAGGGTTCTGTTTTAGGATCGTGTCTACTGGATAGATGGGGAAAATGAAGCAGTCTATGGCGCCAATAAATTCACTGGATCGGAGCTGGCCACCCTGGTCAACAACCTTAATGATGCTCAAGACATCATTGTCTATCATGAACTTATACAGCCATCAGGTACTGTGGGGAAGCACAGTCCGTAACCACCACTGCTAAGGGAAGCAGCATGACACGGAGCCTGTTGGGTGGCAGTAGCTCTTTGGCAACTCAACTTTCTTTAAAGGGGAACTTTTGCCCTCTCATACCCTACCTCAAACACTTCACAGTTGGTGTTTGATATCTTTTATTTCTGGCGTCTTAGTGAACAAGCTTCATAACCTTAGTTCCTGTCTTTTCCTAACCCCCAGTGTCAGCTTTCATTTCTGTTTCTTCCATGTCCCTTAGTCTCTTGCTAAGACTATTGCACTAACTCCCAAAGTAACTCTTATTCCACAAATACCACAAACTGAGTACCTTAAACAACAGAAATTTATTGTCTTACAGTTCTGGAGGCTGAAAGTCCAAAATCAAGGTGTTGGCAGTGTTGGTTTCTTCTGAGGCCTATGGTAGAAGGATCTGTTTGAGGCATCTCTTGTTGGCTTATAGATGGCCATAATAACACCTACCTCCCCCTAGGACACATTTTTATAGGATTATATAGATCCTCAGAACATCTGCTTATATTGCCTGCTGCTCAAAACACCTGGATGGTTCTATCTAAGGGCAACCTTCAAACCTCCCTATAGCTGAGTTCTCTTCTACTTTATAGGAGCAAGTCAAGACAAAGCCAGAACATGCTTGGTCTCCTTCCTCTGCTTTTACTCTAAGCCTTGGACCAATAGTGAGAGCCAATTCTGGTTCCTCACCTCCCTCCCCCAGCTCCCATCTTTTGAAGATATAACTTTTGTGTTCTACCTCCAAGAAGCCCCTTTGAATCTGGTGTCCTTAGAGCATGCGGACCATACCTATTCTTCATGGATATTGCTCTCACTTGAAGATTGACAGAATAGAGAATTTGAAGCTCCTTGGAGATGAGGACTCATGTCTTCAACATCTAGAACAAGGCTTTGTATGTAGCAGGCACTGGAATACTTATTTTAAAGGACTTTTTTCCTGACTAGGTAAAAATTGGTGTGAAGAAGACATGGAGAATGGAGGATGTGAATACCTGTGCCTGCCGGCACCACAGATTAACGATCACTCTCCAAAGTATACCTGTTCCTGTCCCAATGGGTACAATCTCGAGGAAAACGGGCGAGAGTGCCAAAGTAAGGCTTTTTGCATTTCACCTGCATACACCAGGCAATAGGATAAGACATTAGCTGCAAAAACTGGCCTGGCTTTTAAGAATTCTGTTTTAACTAATCGTGTGAAGAGATTTGTGAACCCATCTGCTGCCGTCGCATGCTGGGTGTTCGTGTTAGTTCTTCAGAACTGACTTTTAACCCATTTCAACATTGTATTAGTTTATAGGTGACTAACGTGTCAGGATACCCCATACCAATCAGTCCCATAACACCACAAAGTCTTCATGTTTTCCTCCAGCGAGGAAGAATTGAAATTATGCTTAAGGCAGGCCATGGGAAACCTCAGCCGAAGACACTAATTTAAGCTCACCATTGAACCAAATTTGCATTTTAGCCTTCTGTTCTTAGCTTTTGATTAAGTAGCAAATTAAACCCACTTGTTGTGATCCAGGAACTCATATGGCTTTTATTAGCTTAATCTTGGGTCATGGCAGGAACTAGCTCAGTTTCCTGAGAAAGTAGTTGCAAGACAATTTGGTGTGCCTGGTGTCCCAGAGCATCTTGAGAACATTTCTTATAGCTCCCAGGAGAACAGGATATTGTTCAGAGGGGTCATGAAGTGTGGCTGTCCATCTGTTTGAATTGTCAAATTCCAAATGCTGACTGTTCTGGCCCGAGTTTTACATATCTCTGTTTTTGTATGAAGACTGCTGTTTCTCTCAATTCTGATATATCAGCCCTAGAACTTAGTTCAGCAGTGGTTTGTGTCTTTCACCTGGTGTTAAAATAACCCTTTGCATGGCTTGTCTGGACTAAACAGCTAGCCACTCTGGAAGGTTCGGATTAACCAGGTGCTTGGTTTTTATAATTCAGGTACCGCAACTACTGTGACTTACAGTGAGACAAAAGATACCGACACAACAGAAATTTCACCAACTAGTGGACTAGCTCCTGGAGGTATTGGGTTCAGTACTGCAAACTGTTAATCTTAACTAACAGCCACACTCTTTGTATCTATAGTGTAAATGTAATAATTAATGCAGCCTTTAACTATTAGTTCTGCCCTAATTGGTAACCTGAAAATCATAGTCTGACCTGACCTATTAAGGTTTCTATTAGAGAACTGTCAGTGACATGGCTATTACAGCATGTGACTCAAATACTTCTAGGCCAGAGTTGTTCTTGGCATACAATTGTAGTAGATATTGAAGATCAGTACTGGGTCCAACGGTATGAGGTTCTCCACCTGAAGGGTGAATTTCTAAGTCTGAATTCAGATCCTTTTATTCCTCTGTAGGGATCAATGTGACCACAGCAATCTCGGAGGTCAGTGTTCCCCCAAAAGGGACTTCTGCTGCCTGGGCCATTCTTCCTCTCTGTAAGTAGATTCCCTACATATCTCCGTTTGATAAACTTCTTAGATACCAGATAGACAATTCTAGTTCACTAGCCACCCCTTTCATGGTCCTTTATACTGTCATAGCACTTGTAACCCTGAATTACATTCTCTTCCTCCCCCCCCACAGTACACTAAGTTAAGGTCTATACTTTTCTCTTCTGTGGTATCCTTAGCACAATAACTGACAGTGAAAAATATTCAGTTACATGAAAGGTGTTTACTGCTTTTGACCTTGGCTTTATTACCCTGACTTATCCCCTTTATAATGAGTCCCTTTAACTAGTATACTGTTCTATTCCCTTTTGAAATATGTGTTATGCTTCATACAGAGGAGATGCACAAATGCTTTCCTGAAGAGTTGTAGAATTTGCAGAGAGTAAATTAAAAGTAGTTGAGAACCTTTAAACCTAGGGGAAAAGACCTCTAAAGCTATTACCAGACATGTGAATTCTAAGGGACTTTGCTGTCATGGCTTCTGTCTTAAATTGCTAGATTTCAAGCTTAGCTACCATGCTAGGACCACCTGAATAGCTCACCAGAAGCTTCTGCAATTTTAATTCAGCAGGCCTGGGGTGGGGCCCAAGACTCTACACTTGCCTGGATGGCTGTGGCTAGCCCAGCTCCCATGCATAAGATAATAAAACATGAAATTTTTATCAATGTCAATTACCATGGATTCCTGATCATTACCTTTTTTGCATGTTCTGAAACTAGACCTACGTCACTTAGTCACCCTCTTTTTCCAGTGCTCTTAGTGATGGCAGCAGTCGGTGGCTACTTGATGTGGCGGAATTGGCAACACAAGAACATGAAAAGCATGAACTTTGACAATCCTGTGTACTTGAAGACTACTGAAGAGGACCTCTCGATAGACATTGGTAGACACAGTGCTTCTGTCGGACACACATACCCAGCAGTAAGTCAGCTTTGTGTATTTATGCACCATGGCTTGAAGTGAGACTTTTTGGAACGGAGACCATTAACTCAAGGTAGAGCTCCTGGGCTAGGAGGAGCCATTAGGATCCTGGAGTCACTGAATGCTCCATCTACTACCTCGACGTTAGATAGTCTAGCCTGTTAGAATATAGATCAGCATCTGACCCAGACAGAATGGCAGATAGGTCAAGGTCATCATTATACTATTTGAGATGTTTTTGGTAAGAGAAATGACATGTAAATATTACCATGAACCAAGTAGCTCCCTTTTGAACTGTTGACTCCATTGCCTACTGGATTCTTAAAAAGAAATTATTGTAAGTAGGGGAGTAGGCTTAAAGTCAATGTATTGGGTAAGATTCACTTATCTGAAGTTACTAAATGCTTTATGAAGAAAAATATCCCACCTTTCAAGCTCTCCGGCAAAACATGGAATGGTGGTCGATTCATGGTACACTTGTATCTTTCACATTTTTCTCTAAGACTTATGATCATTAAGTAGAATAGGCAGAATCAGTCACACTATTTTCTCTCTCTACCAAGCAGGTATAGTTGAATTCCACTTAAATGCATTAATGATACAACTTAATACTGTTTTGTATCTGACTTTCCTTCTGAGTGCATTAGGGTCTTAGACTAGAGTTGTCACCAGGGAGTGATCACCAAGCTCATTTCATATTTTTCCTTTCCACAGATATCAGTTGTAAGCACAGATGATGATCTAGCTTGACTTCTGAGACAAGTCTTGACCTTTGAGGTCTAAACCCATAATATACCCCATGTCAGAATGGTAACCGAACCAGCAGCTGAAGTCTCTTTCTTCCTCCCATCTGGAAGAACATCAAGAAATCTTTGCGTGGATCAAGCTTGTGTACTTGACTGTTTTTATGTTACTTTTGTAAATATTCTTGTCCACATTCTACTTCAGCTTTGGATGTGGTTACCAAGTATCTGTAACCCTTGAATTTCTAGACAGTATTGCCACCTCTGGCCAAATATGCACTTTCCCTAGAAAGCCATATTCCAGCAATGAAACTTGTGCTATAGTGTATACCACCTGTACATACATGTATAGGCCATCTGTAAATATCCCGGAGAACAATCACTATTCTTAAGCACTTTGAAATATTTCTATGTAAATTATTGTAAACTTTTTCAATAGTTGGGACAATGGCAATAGGATAAAACGGGTTACTAAGATGAAATTGCCAAAAAATTTGTAAACTAATTTTGTACTTATGAAATCTTTGACCTCAATGGAGGTTTGCAAAGACTGAGTGTTCAAACTACTGTACATTTTTTTTTTTTCAAGTGCTAAAAAATTAAACCAAGCAGCTTAACCATGGTTTGTGCCTATTCCTCTAGGATAAACTCCCATAAACAGCGTGGATAGTATCAAGTGTTCTAACTATATATGTGACCTACAGCTCTTGATGTTGTATAACTACACTAGTCTCTTACACCCAAGTACTAAGACATCCCATTTAACATTTGTTTCCCCAAATATTTTGTAAAAGAAGCTAGCTTAGCCTGTACCTAGAATTCCTCTTGCTTGCAGGAGAGTCCCTTTTCTCGTTAACTTGTTTCCTGAGTTAGAGGTGTGTGCTAAGGTTTCTATGAAGTCTGCTTCATATTTAAGTCTGTTTTCCATGTTTTGTCATTATGTATAGGTCAAGTGCCTTCTAAGGCATAGGAAAGGGCTTTCTTCTTACAGAAGTCTAGACTATCTTACCGTGATGATGGCTACGGAGGATGAGCAATCGAAGGCAGGGTGCTCTGTGTGGTTCCAGGAACGGCAGCATCCACGTCATCTGGGAACCTGGTAGAAATGCATGTTCTCAGGTTCCAACCTAGACCTACTGAATCAGAAACCCGGGGGCGAGGAGGCTGAGGATCTGTTTTCTTAAGCCCTTCAGGTG
The DNA here is from genome assembly GCF_041146395.1 of Eulemur rufifrons. NCBI lineage: Eukaryota > Metazoa > Chordata > Mammalia > Primates > Lemuridae > Eulemur > Eulemur rufifrons. Next base: position 226,365,690 of record NC_090989.1, read on the forward strand.
GTACTGATGTAAACTACAATTTTAAAACCACTGTTCTAATGTGATTTTGTAGAGAATATGATTGTAACATCTCCTAAATTTTTATTCTGGTAGAGATAGGACAGATTCCTACAATGGACAATTTTTGGAACGCATGGTATAAAGAGCAGATAAGGAGTTTGAGTAGAGTAAAAAGTGGCAGGAGTTCAGTGAGTTTTCTACTAGGTTGGCCCTTACTTTCTTTCTCCAAAGTCTCAGGAAGCCTGGAAGCAAAGGGAGACACGAGGCCTGAAGCGATGCGTGCATGTTCTATGTCAAAAGGGAGGTGGGGAGTTCACCGCAGAAGGGACAGCGATTCCTCTGGGATCAAACAACTCACCGACACAGTAGCAAGAGGATGAAGAGATGTTTTGAGTAACTAAATGGATCAGTGGCTGACGCGTTTCACTTGCATATGGAATATAAGGCAGTTAACAGCTTGTTTGTGGCTGAGGCAAGGAAATCACTAATCCAGATGAAGGGGAAGTTGATTCTGTCATCTTGTTTAATGGGTCCTCCCCTCCTTGTGATTCTCGCCAAATTAGTGAACAGAAGAGGTAGGCGTGGAGCTTTCCCTTGATGGGAGGCACGGGGTTAAGCCTGTGGAAGGAAAGGGCTGCAGGCATCAAGGTAGGCCGTCTGCCCTCCAGCTGTCTTCCTGTACGAAGTCTGCACACTGAACAGCGTGCGGCCTGCTGGCAAGGAGTTGCCACGGGCCCTCGTTGGTAAGCAGGCTAGTAGTCATCATAAACTCGGAGGGCCATTGGGCTGGTGCTCTGACCCTGCTCTGGGACAAAAAGAAAATACTGATTTTTTAAAAATTGGATTAATACCAAATGCTCATTTAGAAGCTTAAAGTTTGAAATCAGTGTTTTTTCCCATTGCAAGGATTATGCGGTATGAATCAACTATAAGGCCCAAAGTCAGTTTTTACAATAAAGCATTATTCTCCATGTTTTGCAGTCCCCAGTGTGTTCTTTTCAGGTTCTGGGTACCAGTTTCCAACCCTCAAAGAATCTAAAGCATCTCAGTTTTTTTACCTTGTCCCTGGTAAAAACCATGGTACAATTCACTGTAGTTAAGAGGTGCAAACTCATTTGAAGAAACAAAGTGTTTCTGTTGAGATAAGAATAGTTATATGGTAAGTGGCTGCTAGTCAATTTAGCATGTAATTACAGCTCAGGAGGGACTAGAGCCCTCGGCTTTATCATCCAAACAAGAACTTAAAGAATCCTATGTGAAATGTCAAGCTTATCAAACACTAAAGGGGAGTATATTTGGACTTAGATGAGCCTGTCACACAAAGTGACAAAGTGGGCCCTCCAGAGACTTTAGGAATTGCCACAAGGATTGATGCTACATGAATGAACAGATTTGTGGCTTCTGGTAAAGAGATCGAGCCAAGTCCCTGAGTTCAGGTATTTAAGTGGCCTCTACAATGTATGTATTTGGAAAAAAAAAGAAAAAAAAAATTAGTCCTAATTTTTCAACCAGCTCCCTTAAAAAACATTCTTATTCGTATTCGAAAGCCTTGGTATTGTTTCTGAGTCTTTGGTTCTTGATGAACCCAGACAAAAAAAATCGAGGCTTCAACTTTGGGACTTGCCTATATCCTTCGAAGTCAGCCCTTCTCAAAGATGAGACGCTGGGCTTTAAATAGCAAAACTATAGTACTGTAGTGCATTTAAAGCACTGACTTCAGTTAGGAGCACCACAGAAATGGGAGACCTGCTTAAAGTCTACCTTTTAATTATCTTCACCCCAGACCAAAAGAGTCTATACATAGGCTTACTCTTATACAGTCTAATTGGAGAAATTTCCTAGAATTCTTACCTAGTGACACAGTTTATTATTTTGAACTCAAAAAGCTACACTCCTTGCTTTTAATGGTGATAAAACTTGAAAAAAGCAGATACATTTTTGCTGACTTTGGTCCAAGAACAAAGAATAATACAACCTGCTAATCTTGATCCCTAAATTTGAGCCCTTCGGTTTTATAATGGGGTTAGCCTGATTCTTTGCAAAAATTGAGACTTATATATGCATGTTTCAGCCATATCATGGACCTAAACTGTGAGAGTTCAGCAATACATACAAGTAGAAAAAAAATCTTCAAGGTACTACTTTAAATATAGAGGGAATCAATTTGAAGATGAAACAATGGCATTTTTGGACTTATTTTTCTCATATCCATCACGGGAGATTTTCAGCTCAAAATAGTTTCCTGTGAAGCATAATCAGTCATCTTTGTATATATCCCATTCCCATCTACGGTCACACATGAAAAGCTGAATACAAGTTAGCAGCAAGGTCCTAGAAACTTGGGGATCTATAGATAAGCTAGTAACAAACTGATGAAAGTAGTGTCCCATCTCTCTGTCATGTGTCCGGAATCTGCTTAGCATTTTTGAGCCTGGTCTGAGAAACACGAATGAAGTGGGACCACCAGAGTCTCCCTGTAAACCTCCTTCCATCCACGGACACTGAGGCAGGAGTAAGACAGGCTGAGGGTGGGGAGTTCATGTTCTGCAAATTACCCTGTGACACATCAAAAATGTGTTTTTTCCCTTAACTGTGCTTAAGGAAAAGTCACATGAGTGTCAAGGTGGTTCTGTTCAGAAGCAGTGAACAGAGCACAGACTTTGTGTCAGTCTTATGTGTGGGACTTTGGGCAAGTTACTAATTGCCTCTGTAAAGTGGAGGTGATAGGGACTATCTCGCTGTGACATGGTAAGCGCCCAGTGAAATGCACACCAAGGGCTCAGCACAGCGTCTGGCATTTGGTAGGTGCAGGGCAGATGTCACTACTGAATATCACTATCCATGCCAGGCCTCTATATTTATTGTAGCATAGTCTAGGATCTGGTAAGTGACTTTCCCAGTGAGAGGTATGGGTACCTTTGCTCCCTGTGAGTATAACACGCATTAGATCCTGACCAAAGTGTTCACTACACCTGTCTAATGAGATCTAATTCTGAAATTTAGGACATGATAGTTGAGGCTTAAGGGGTTACATGGTTTAAACCCTAGAAACACAGCTGGTATATTTCTGCCTCAATCTTTTGACTTTACTGCCTACGACATGGAAACAAATATTTGGGGGGCTGCATAGTCTTTGGATGGCTGCCAAAGCACTTTAAATCTCCCTTAAGTTCTTAACCATATGCTTGCTTTTATGCTAAATAAGTGCTCTCAAGTCTTGAATTTGATCTTCACAACAACCCTAATAGGTAAGTATATTATCTCCATTTTACACACATAAAATCTGAGGCTACAAACAATGTGTGATTTCAAATGCCCTGTGCTTACTGCCGTCGCCTCTCAGAATAGGATGCAGGACTGTATAAAGGTTAAGCAGCATGTCATGGTGCATATTTGCCGAGTTCCCTTTACTACCAATTTTAAGATGCTTCGGCAGTTTCTCAGGTGTCTCAGAGGCCCATTATGGCTGGCTTCCAGTGTGGCTGTGTATCGGAAGTGTACCTCTAGCACTGCTACGTCAGGGCAGCAAAGAAAACTGCTAGTTATGTGTCATGCCTTCAAGATGCTAGACATTCCAAAATTATTTTCCTCGACCATCCCAATGAAGTAGCAGTAGCTTATTGGACTACAAACAAAAAGATAAGGAATCCCTAAAAGAACTTACAGACAGGCAACATCATTCCCGTGTATAAGATATTGGGGGGGAAATAAGCTGTAACACAATAAATCTTAAGTTTCAAGGCTCTCATATAGTGAGTGACATGACCAAGAAGACAGGAAGAACTATGGCTTACACCTTTGAATGAGGATGCTGTAACTCCAGGATTGGATTTTGGGTATTCTGGCATCTGTCCCTGAAACCTTGATATCTCTCAACTTACACACATGCACAAGGGGAAATGAATTTTTTAAACAACACAACTGGCTTTGACAAAACTATATTGCCCCTTTAAATGTCACTTGATACTAAAATGTGATTTAAGAACATGTAATACCTTGGGAGTCCAGTGCATACAACCAAATCATGCTCAGCATCTTCAAACTTCCAAAGGCACATGTTGGAACACATCTAGTCCTGCTGACCTGTAGATAAACATTTTTCTTTTATTAATGAACTGTACATTGAACTTAAATAAAAGTTTATTTTTAAGGTAATTATTGTGAGTCTTTCCTTTTTCTAGAGATGTTTTATAAAAGCTTTTACTCAAACCTTTCTCCTTCTCTCAACTGAATCATTGAAGATGACTGTCACCCCTTTCTGAGAAACAAGTAGGGCCACCGAGGTCTGGACTCTTCAGGCTGGAAGAATGAGAGATGTCCCCTTTCTTGATATTCTTAGAGGTACAATTAGTGCCTCACCGTAGGCACACAGTATGTCATCTTCTCAAACTCCCCCTTTTCTAACCCTACCATGAAAGGAGCAAAAGTCAAAGCTACTATTACCCAGGAATGTTAGGTTAGTCCAGAGTTCCTTCCTTGTGGGTGACTGAGAACAGGCAATATCTGGCTACAGGGAGGGTGCCCCAGGGTGGCAGGACAAGACAGGCCTTGACAAGCAGGTAAAATCATTTTTATGCTGTTCCTTCATCAGATCTTACATGGTCGATGTTGAAATTCACTTAGGGTAAGGCTAAAAATCTTTGTAAGCCTTAGAAATATTCTACCTGAAACTTTCCCAAGCAGTGGCCCCCAACTGTTTGACTTACATTGAGTGCTAAACCTTGAAATTGACTCAGAGAATCCAAAAACAATAGTGGGAGGAAAATAAGTAAATTGAAGGAAAGAGAAACTGTCAAAAATCTTCAACAGTGAATCCTTAATGAGTGAGATGTTGTGTTTTGTTAGAGATGTTGATCTCACCAGCTCTGCAGTGAGATAGATATAAGTTTGCATATTCTTCCACTACTTATTCAGCTATGGCCACAGGTATGTTGCTTACAATCCAAGCCAGTTTCTTTCCTCTCCTGAAAAATCACACCACCTACCTTCATAGGGTTCTCATAAGACAGGTAACTTACATAGCTTCACTCAAATAACTCCTGCTGTTTCTCTTGCACCAAAAAAAAATCATGATTCATTTTTTTAAAAAAAGTTAAAATCCTTTAATTATGTCCATTTGAGGTCTGATTTTTTTATCTGCATTCTTGTGTTAAAGTCCCACTTGCAGCAAGTATTCCTTGTTAAATCTCCCCTTAAAATGCTAGCATTTGAAGATTTTTTTTATTCCAAACAAGTCAAGAAGATTAATGGTCCTGCACCTGTTAGCTTTGCAGAGAACATCATGTGTGACCCTATGCTGATTAGAGAGCACAGGTGACCAATTATTCAAAAAAGTCTTTTTAATCAGTAGGGGAAGACAGGGTAAACTTTACACCCCTCGAGAAAGCATAGCACACTCTTCGGATTTATCAGGCTCAGCAAATGTTATTGGCCCGTAATCTAGGAAATGTTGGAGAATGCTAAATTTCAGGTCTGAACATTTAATGCTATAGTGTCTAATTCAAACACAGTTCTTGCCTACTAGCTGAGGGCAGAGAGTATATTTTAAACCTTTAGTCATTGTTTATATTTTCTTAAATTTTCCCATTTAAATGCAAGATTTGCTGAGGATTAGTTCTTTCAAGTTGAAGGCAAATTTGCCTTTTGGCCTCACCCCAAACACATAGCCCTGTGGTTTCCTAAAAAGGATTTCTAAATGCTGGAGGATGGTTTTAGATAACCAGAGAGCAATTGGCATTCCTTCTCACACTTCAGGGGACTCACAAGTAACAGTTTACAAAAGGTTCCAGAACAGTTCTATAATTGACACATCCTAGATGGAACATTAGCTAAGGGGAAGTGCAAAAATTTCTTAAATTTTTAATGAAACTGAGGAAGAATATGTGGACCAGCCCCATCAGAAGGCATCCCTCAATACACACAGACCCACGCGCTCTGTGGGTCTTTAGTCCACTCTCTCGTTCAGCACTTCCTATGTGCCAGGTACAGTTCTGGAGTCTGTGGAACCAGTGAGAACATGACAGACCAAAGCCCCATCCTTCATCCTAGCCGGAAGTCAGGCAGTGAAAAAAGCTGTGAAAATAAACAAAACAGGCAATAGAGGACAATGGAATGTGCTATTTTAGATAAAGCAGAAGCCCTGAAGGAAGCGCTGGGGTGAGCCCACTGGGGGCACAGTGAAGACACGAGTCCCGAGACGGGCGTGTGCTTGATTTATCTAAGGAAAAGCAGGGAGGCCTCATAGCTGGTAGCAAAGCCAGAATGGGAGGAGAGAAGGGAGCAAGGATGAGTGATGTAGATTTCAAGGGCCATGTCGGGACTCAGGATTTTCTTTTACATGATGGGACAATTTTAGAGGACTTGGGGCAATGGAATGACCTCTGATTCTAAAAGGCTCACACTGGCTGCTTTGTTTAGAATGGAGTCCTGGGAGGTGAGGGTAAAAACAGGGAGGTAAGTTAGGAGACTCTGGCAGTAGTCCAGGCAGATGGCCATGGCTTGGGCTGGGCTGGTGGGGTGGAAGGCGGCTCCACTCTGCATTCAGCCCATCACATGGTGGGGATATGCATAGGCTGTCTGCCTGGCGGGGGGAATGTGGGATGAGAGATGGTCCCCTCAATCCAGTAGCATCTCACTGGTCCCCATCTCAGCTGTGCCCTCTGCCTGTGAGATATCAGTTTGGCTGCCCGCCCCCCAGATAGGCAAGGGTGACAGGCACAACCCCAGCTTGGGTGGAAAAATTCAGTGAGGCTGCATGGAAACTAAGAGGAAAGCCATGCTTCTCTTTCCTAACCAAAAGAAGTCAGAACTTAGAAGGAAAGAAGAGCCTAAGGCATAAATCCTAGTTCACAAAAGTATGAGGGCTTCCACCATTCAAATCAAGTTCTTTCCTCCCTTCAAGAAAAAGGCCTTCCTGGGACACATTTTGGCAGAATTATTTTGGTATGGAATTCTGTGCTAATGGTCTCTGGAGGAACGTTTTTATGAATAGCACAATTTCTTTAATACATATTTTGCCTATCCAACTGCTTTATATTTTCCCTTTTACCATCCTTGTCCCTAAAGGCACTGGAAAACTGTGAAAACTATTTTCCCTAAGAATTTTAGAACCCTGGCATTTCTGAGCTAAAAGGGCCCCCAAGGTCACTGAGTCGGACACCTGTCTTATTAAGGAGGTGACAGGTCCCCGTGGAGGGAGAAGAAAATGGCTGCCTACCGTTACCCAGTAAGGAGACCCCATTCACCAGACAATGCCTTAATTCACCCACAAGCAACAATGACTCTCATGGTAAGCCTACAAATTCAACAAAAGCTTGTGATCCTCTAGGATAAAAAATAGAAATGGATACTTGTTTTGGAAAACAAAGCCTCCTAAGATCCAAAATTTGAGAAAAGGATTTTTGTGGGTTAGGAAGTGAGGTGAGTCTCAGAACTGCATCCCTGAATGTCACAGAATGGAACTAAATATTAACAAACAGCTTAGGAAACAGAAAGCAGCCTCTTCCCAGTCATTAGCCCCAATATTCCTATTTCCATTCAGAGAAGGCGGCTAACTGCCTGTATCTCAGGATCCATTAGGTTCCAGAAAGGACTATGCTGGGAACAGAGATTACTTTGCTATTCTAACTTCCCAGCACTCTGTGAACTGTCCCATTATGACACAGATAAGATTTCAATGGGCCTACCTAGTAGTTCCAATTCACCAAAGTGCCACACCCGTTTATATGTAATCTCAAGTCTCCTTAGATATCTGGTGAAATTTGAATGGAAAAAGATTATTTATAACCAAAATTAAATGTAGCTTATTTTACCTTGGCAGGAGGGCTGGGAATGTCCCTGGGAAAGGAAATTTCTATATCGCTGTGAGGGAAGGAAAATCTTTGGATTTGCCAAAGGAGGTCCTGAGCCGAGTTTGGGGTATAGACTACAGATGGCTGAGTTGCCTGTATCCTACAGAGAGAGGAAATCAGGTCAGGTTGGGGAAGTCATTGTGAAGCAGCAAGGTAGAGAAGAGGGTGGAAGGAGTCACATGGTATACCTTGGAGGTTTGGGGCTCAAGGTGACAAACCACAGGGACATCCAATACGCAATTTTGAATTGCTTACATTTTCTGCACTGTAAACCCCTTCCCCTCCCAGTCCTTCAGTAAAGTCTGTGGCACACACTAACACCTGTGTGAGTGGCTTTTGATAAAAATCATAGAAAAGGAGCCCAGTCCTAGACCTGGGTTGATATGGCAGCAGAACAGAAAAGGGACTTACAGAACAACCCATTAACTGAACTAATTCAGTCACTGCAAGAGCTTAGACCCAGAGAGCATAAGCACCCCCCAGACTCTTAGAATTCTTTGGCTGGGACAATGGGCTTTCTACAGGATGTGGAATGGAAGTTCAAGCTCATATTATCTGGAGCTTAAAGGGCAGAGTGACTCCAGATGATGTCACAGTAATTAAATTAATTAGGTGGGGTCAGGTGGCTTTTAAATGATATGCAGCCAGCAATTTGCTAGTCAGTATACAGAACTTACTACAGCAATGGCCTATAGGAACTTGGAATATTTCAAACTATGGAATCATCTTTCCAAAGTGCAAAGATGGCCATGTCACTCCCTATCTTAGATGACTTCTTATTGCCCACAGAATGAAGGCCAAGGCCCTTGAGCTCCGGCTCAAGAACACCATGACCTGATTCCAGTACTCCTATGTCCTGCAGTTCTCCAGCCCAACTCAAACTCTGGTAATGCTCACCTGCTTGTAATCCCTCCCGCCTTCCCCCACCCCATGCTGCTGTATCCCACACCAGCTGTGTCTGTGCCCCTCTCTTCCCTCTGCCTGGAGAGGCCGTCTCAGCTTTCCCCACCTGGCTCTTACTCTTCTCCAAGTCTTGGCTCAGATGTCACCTCTTCCAGGAAGCCTTGCTCATTGCTCCAATTTGGATCATGTGTCTCTTTTCTATCCAACATGTAATTCTGTAATAACATGTATTAACATATCATTATACTGAGATCATCTATTAATGTGTGTAGCTTCCTGACTGTGAAAACACAAGCTTCTTTAAGAATTTAGTCTTGGTAATCTTTGTGCCCCCAGTGCATAGCACAAAGCTGGGTGCTTTTCAGTGTTCAAATACTGAATGTTAAACCAGGCCTCATGAATGTAAGCCATAGCTTACTTTGTAAATAAGCATCCCAGAGCTTAGGCTTCCAACTGAGCATTGGCTCTTTTTTTTACTCTTATTTCAGCATATTGTGGGGGTACAAAAGTTTAGGTTACATATATTGCCCTTGCCCGGCCCCCCACCCCGAGTCAGAGCTTCAAATGTGTTCATCCCCTAGACAGTGTGCATCACACTCATTATGTATGTATACACCTGGCTCTTGAAAGTAATTTTCACGAGAGGTTGTCTGCCTGGTCCAGTGATGTCCTATGCCTCCTATAAGTTGAAGGTCCCTTTGTGAACTTATGCTCAGAAACCATAAAACTGACTTTTGCATACATACTGTTACAACAAATCTTACATCCTTCAAGGTAGGCTTAATATTTTGAAACTGAAAAAACCATTGAGTTTCCCTCAGGGAACATAGTAATTTGTCATGCTGGGTAATGTCATTTTGAGGCCCTCCATGGCTGTCCTAATGAGAAAGTCTTATAGAACATACTTACAACCAACAGCATCATCTTTGACATAAATACATAATCAGCCAAGGGAATTACATCAAATGGGATAATACTCATCTAGTTTACTATATACTGGTGGGGCTATTTTAAAAGTTATCCTATAACTTGCTAATCATACCCATTGCTTCCTTTTTGTGTTTAAAAATTGATTTGCCAACTAAGTACCTTATTTAAGTATGACTACAAAAGGGCTCGATCCCACAACTCTTCATGGGTTTTTACCCTAGTTATTAGAGAGTTGAAAGTCAACATCCATTAATCTATGATTTACTAAGCATCCACTACATGCACAGCAGGCTACTGGGTACTATAAAACAAACAGATTATTGAGATAAAATCCCTCTTATGTGTAACAGTTAAGTAAGAAAGCAAAGCTCAGTGGGTACCAAATGAATGTGGCAGACAGACAATAAGTTCCCTGAAAGCTTAGAAGATGGAGAAACCTTCGTGGGCTGCTTTGATGGAGGATAGGAGAAGTTGTTTTTGTGTCTATCAGAGTAATGGTTCCTTAAGAAACAAACCCCTCTTTAAAACTCTAATGAAACCAAAAGATCATCCCAGAAAAAATATATATATATATACACTCACAGATTAATTTTACATTTAATTCCAGGGATCCCTGAATCTCCTGATGTCTGTCTATACAGAGATTTTTAAAAGGTCCTTCCCCCAGGTTAGAATAATTTATGCACTTAAATAAATTCAAATTTTCTATATGTCTCCTTTTTTTTCTAAGATCCTACACATAAGTTCTCTGAGATACCATCAAAACAGTTTAATGGACAGAATATTTAAAAGCAAAACAACAGTTTTTTTCATTATGAAATTGTAACATTTAGAAGTTTTTTGACAAAATATTCAATTCAAAGGGTGTTATATTGGTTTTCCCTGTGTTATATACCAGGTGAGTCTTGCAAACTGGGAATAACTTAATCACCACGTCCACATTTTCACTCTGGAGAGAGAGTATGCCATCATGGTAGAAGAATGAGAGCCACAGATTTGAATTCTGATCTTGGTTTGGCCACTTGCTTACTTTATAATCCTGGTAAATTCTCTTCTATCTCTAAGCCTCCATTTCTTCAACTGTAAAGTGAGCCAATGATAAAACTTGACTTAGTCACATCACATAATTGTTATGAGGACCAGACGGAATAACAGACGTACACAATCCAAATGTGAGCTTTTTGTTTTGTTTTTAGGCTGTTTGAATAAAAGACATTTGCCATGTGTACATTTTGCAGGTTCAATTCCCAGAAAGAAAGTTTATTGAAGTTTGACATCATGAACTTTTGGTTTACAATGAAAATCACTGTGCAGGATGTTCTGCGTTTAAAATAATGCCACCCATGTTGACAATGCCAAGTCATTCACACTAATGCCAAGTGAAAGCCATCGCCTAATCTGGTGACTCTTCCACTGATGTTGACTGGGCCTTTCTCCCGGCAACACTTCATTATTTTAGAAAGGTATTCAGGCATTGTTTGAGTTGCAGTGCAGAAGGAAATCCTGAAAGATGCTTTCATAAAACTTACATTTGGGGAACTATTTTCACGAGCTAAAAACAGCTTATAAAATATGATGGTTTCACTCAACACAAACAAATGATAAATGTTTGAGATGATGGCTATGCTAACTACTCTGATCTGATCACCATATTATATGTATCAAAATATCACTATCTATCCTATGAATATGTATAATTATTATTTGTCAATTAAATAAATTAAAAATAAAAACAGATTATAGCTTAGGCTTTTTATCTTAGAGTTATTTTTATTACACGGCATTCAAGATGGAGATGAAATATTTGAATTTGTACTACTGGTTTTTCTTTGTTTCTTATTGTCATGATAGGCATGTTTATGTAAAATTTTAAACCTGGAACAGATACACTTTGTAGAATAGCAAGTAGAACCAGAAAAAAAAAAAAAATCTATCATTTAAAGAAAAGGCAAAACAAAAAATATGGTGGTTTCAGTCTTAAGACAAATTCATATTGTTATGTTTATAGTTTGAGTTACTAAGCTTTTTGGTTGGCACTGGCCTACGCTATCCTGAGAGCTGATGTGGTACGGTGAAACTCATTGAGAGTGGCCATTGCAATCAGATGGATCAAATTGCAATATTGTTCTTTTAAAGCAATGAACAGTGCAAAAGGAAATACGTTGGATACCATGCCCAGGAGATTGTACTTGTTCAAAATGACAAATCTCCAGTGTTGTGGGAAGGCAAACACTTTACAAAGTTGGATTATGAATAGGTCCTTCAGATTTGTGTTTCTTTTATGACTCTATAATTTATAAATAAAAGAAAATCTAAAATAGTCTTAAAAATAAATTCCAGTCACTTGAAAATACTGCAATCTAGACCTGGTCTTGGCACTTCATAAACCAAGTATCAAGCCAGGCTGAATTTATTTAGCTGAATTAGAAACCCTGGGTGCCAGGAGCTATTTTTCAGTGAATATGGTTACAGCCCCTTTATAGCCTCTCCGTAAAGAAGACACTTATTCTAGACTACCCACAGTTTTCATCAAATGGGGTCACTTTCCCTTCTGTGTGGGAAATTCCTTCCAGCCTGTAAAAAATTAAACAAAAGCTTTATCTGCAGGAACTTTGGAAATTAGAATATAATGTTTTCCTTGGTGCTTATATCTCAGCTCTCATTGCCAACATATTTCCTGCCCCCAGCTGCCAGATTCGTCTTCCCAAAACACGCTTTGAAGTCATTATCTTTCTACCATGGGATCTACTGGAGGCTTCTGAGCAAAGCCTAAGCTCTTGAGCCTGGCATTCAAGATCTCCAAATGGCTTTGCTGGTAAGTTCTACCAAACATTTAAGAAATAATATTTCTACCCAATCTCTCCAGAATATTGAAAAGATGGACTCTTTCCCAATTCATTTCAAGAGATCAACATTACTCTGATACCAACCAAAGACAAGAATAGATATTCCTCATGAACATAGATGCAAAAATTCTTAACAAAATACCATATTAGCAAATCAAATCCAACAATATATTGAGAGGATAATATATTATAACCACATGGAGTTTATCCTAAGGATGCAGAGATGGTTTAACCCTTGAAAAATCAACGTAATTTGTGATATTAATATATTGTAACAGGAAAACCACATAATTGTCTCAGTAGATACAGAAATAACATTTGACAAAATACATCTATTGTGATTTAAAAAAAAAAACTCAGTAAACTAGAAATATAAGGGAATGTCCCCAACCTCACAAAGAGCATTTACAAAATGTTTATAGCTAACATCACTATTAATAATGAAAGACTGAATCCTTTCCTTCTAAGATCAGAAATAAGACAAAGATGTTCTCTCTCACTTCAATTCACTATTGTATTAGGGATTCTAGCCAGTACAATAAGATAAGAAAAAAAGAAATAAAACACATCCAGATTGAAAAGAAAAAAGTAAACCTTCTCTATTCACAGATAACATGACCATCTATGTAGAAATCCTATGAAATCTACAAAAAAGGCCCTAAAATTAATGTGTTTAGCAGTTGCAGGATAAAAATGTAATGTACAAATATTATTTTTCTATAAACTAGTAACAATTAGAACTTGAAACTTAAAATAATATCTTTTACATCATCAAAAATATGAAATACTTAGGTATAAATCTGACAAAAGTTATGAAGACCTGATCACAAAAATGTAGTCTATCTTGATAAATGCTACATATGCAACTTTTTTTTTATTTTTCTAATTTTTTTTTTTTTTTTTTTTTTTTGTGGAGACAGAGTGTCACTCAGTGTCCTGGGTAGAATACAGTGAGGGTGGGTCACCACAAGCTCCAGGTCCTGGGCTGTGAGCAATCCTTCTGCCTCAGCCTCCCGGGTAGCTGGGACTACAAGCGCTTGCCAGAGCGCCCGGCTGGGTTTTGTTGGTTTTTGAGTATTTTTTTTTTTTGTCTTTTTTGTAATTTCTTTTTTTTTTTTAGAGATGGGAGACGGTGTCTCACTGTGCTCAGGCTTGTGTCGAACCGCTGAGCTGCAGCTATCCTCCCACTGCCTCAGCCTCCCAAGAAGCTGGGACTACATGCGTGAGCCACCCTGCCCAGCCCACATATGCAACTTTAAAAGAATATGTATTCTGGTATTGTCAGGTGGAGTGTTCCATAAATTTCAACTATGTCAAATTAGTTGGTAATGCTGTTCAAGTTTTCTATACTCTTGCAGATTTTCTGCCTACTTGTTTTATCAGTTATTGAGAGACAGGTATTGAAATCTCTAACCATAAATGTGCATTGTCTGTTGCTTCTTGCAGTTCCAGTTTTTTCCATGCATTTGATGCTCTGCCTTTAGCTGGAAAAATCCTATTCCACACCTCACAATGATAGCTTGTGTGCATACATATACGATCTCACACACACATCACACATACATGTGCACATATCACTGCCACTTATAATATGCAAATGAATAAAACCCAAATAAAATGCTAGCAAATTAAATTCAAAGATTTAAATTAAAAATTTAATATTAAGTAATCTAATATGGTACTTCAATGGATCAAATAAGACAAACTTTATAATTAAAAAAAGTCCAAAAGGCATTCTATAAAATTCAGTAAGCAATTTTACATAAAAGATCTTTGCAAACCAGCATTACAAGGTCATGTTCTTAAAATGATAAAAATATATGGCAGTTTTAAATCAATAGCCATTTTCCTACTTAATTAAAAATACACCAGAAGCATTCCTTCTGAGAGCCTCAGTAAAACAAATATACCGTTTTTTTCCAACGTTTGTAACTTGCCCACTTCTGTTCTTCATGTTATATGCCCTTGGCCCCAAGGGTCCTTGAATATTCCCAGCTCATGACAGAGATAGTTGCTGCAGGATAGTGGATAACTGGTTGGGATAGGGCTTACAACTCACTTCCTAATTTGGCCAAATAATCATGGCAAAAGCATCTGTGAGCCACATAGATTAAAAGAAGTAGAAAATAAAAAGCCAAAATTGTTGTAAAAACTATTTCGTTATAGCTGCATCAAATAGGACAACTTTGAAAAGACTAATTTTTAGTCTTAAGAGCTCTATCCTCTGGCTTATCTTATTAACACATTTTTGTCTTACAACTGAAACATTTATAGCAATAGGTTTCTGTTTTAATAGAAATACTATTACATAATTAATATTTTATAGCCTGCATTTTTTCACTTAGCCATACATTATGACCATTTTCCCATGTAATATGTTTGTCTAAATCATTATTTTATAGGCTACGTAATATTGCATGATATAGCTGTACCACCATCTACTTAACATTGTACCTTTTGATGGACATTCATTTTGCCTCCAAATTTTCTTAAATTGGCATTTTAAGGAATATTTCCCATCTCCTCCCACCCACATAGCAAATAGGAAACCTTTTCTCATAACTCAGATTGCTCTCTCCCTAATCTTGATGGTAATCTTCAAGCTTACACTCTGGAAAAAATAAACCAGAACCTTGGATGAAAATAGAGTGGATCAAGCTGGGAGTCAACATTGTCCATTTTCAGAGCCCCAGCCTTCTTAATCCCCAGGATGTTTCAGCCAGATTTATACTCCTGTCTCCACACATATATTACAGAGTATTGCAAGTTTTGGTATGACCAAGTGAAAGAATCTGTAGTTACCAATAAATAGTTGGCATTTCTTCTAAAAATGGCAAGGTCCTGAACTAAACCATGTATAGGGAAAACCACTCGTCAACAAGCCCTGCTCAGGCACACAGAGTTTTAATTAGAATTTTTGTCCCTCACTCTTAAGTATGAACAGCCAAAAAAACCACCCAGAATTTTAAAGTCTTTCAACATGAAAAGCAGACTAAATTGAACAACAAAAAAAACTTCAGAAGAAACCATGTCAATGGAGGAAATATAGAAGAAAATGTCCAAAAAATTTTCTACAATTCATAGATTTAAAACCTAAGTACTTCATGTATAAAAGAAGAACAGGATGCTATATGTAAGAAAAAAGAAACATGCAGAATACAGAAAATTCTTGGAAGTTAAAAAATACTATAACCAAAAAATAAAAGGTCAGTAAAAGAATTCAAGATAAAATTGAAAAAAATAAAATCTCCAAAAAGTAGCACAAAAGACAAAGAAAGAGAAAATAGGAGACAAAATATATGACAACTAGAGGATCAATAGGAGGCCCAACACTCAAAGAGAGTGTCCCAGCAAAAGTATAGAGAAAATTGTTTATAGTATAAAAAGTATATAGAAAAAAGTATAAAGAAAATCAAAGAAATACTATGAGAATTTACTGGGAAAGAAAGACCTGAGTTTCCAGATTAAGAGAACCCACTGATTGTCCAAGCCCAATAAACACCCCCCTGCAACAAGGCATATCACTGCAACACTTCAGAAAACTAAGAACATGGTAGACATCATAAACACTTCAGAAAGAACAGGCCACAGAAAAAGATTAGACAACAGAATGTCACTGGACTTCTCAACACCATCACCAGATGCTAGAAGAGAATGGAACAATGGAATATTACAAGGAAAGATTAATTTAACCTGGCATTCTATATCCGAACTATTAATCAAATGGGGGGGATGGATGAAATAAACACATTTTCAGACATGCAAGGTCTAACTAAGATTTACCAAACAAAAAGGTATTTTTTCCAAGGAAATAAAAAGTAGTTGTACAAGAAAAATAATAACAACATATAAGATTCAGTATTTACATTATAAAAAATAAGATTTACATTGTTATAAAAGTATAAATGCCAACTATCAATATATTCCCAAATTGTGTAAGAGAAGGATATAGGGAGGAAGAATGTGGAGGCAATGAGTTGAGAGAGATTTCAAGTGAGTAAAATTCTCATATTTTATTTCAACAAGTCAATTCATAATATCTAATTCAATAAAAAATGATTTAGCAATAAAATGTTATCAACAAAGTGAAATATTAGCTATAAGAGCAGTAAAAGTTAATAGTACTTGTCTCTGCGTAACTGGAATAGGATCTAGAAAAGAGGAGAGAGAGGAGACCACTAGTTTTCATGATAATCATTGTAGAACTTTTTTTTTTTACTTAAAAAAAAATGCCTATATTATATATTTTTTACTTTAAAAATGCCTATTTTATACATATATATTTTTTTAATAAAAATAACTTCAAAAAACAGATCATGAGACAAGCGCTCCAATGGCATGAACACACAGGGTTGAGGAAGTTCTTTATGCCTTGGTGTAAGGAAGATAAAATGATATTCCAAGAAACAGGGTAGACTCTGAATTCCAGGAGGCATTGAGGAATGCGTAGGCTGAGTCAGCAACACCTGAGGCACAGAAAAAGGAATATGCACTCTAGCTGATAGCCACACAGAAAGTTTCCAAAACATGCACCTGGATCAGAAACTGCTTTCTCTTCAGGAACTCTTCCCTGAGCCCAGCCAGGGAGAATGCCATCTGTCCAAGATCTAGGCCCTGGAATCAGAGAACCAAATTTGCAAAATGGAAGAAAAAGAAATGGAAGAGATGAAAGAGTATGGCAGGAAGTGTAAGGAGAAGAGAGTGGGAGAGATCATGAATTAATCATTTATCGCTTGCCCACCACGTGTCAGGCACTGTGCTGAGCATTTTACATACACAGTAACATTCTCACATCACAATAATTAGGCATTTCTATTATCTCCATTTTACCAATGAGAAAGCTGGAACTCTGAGAGGTGAACTCACTTGACCAAACACACCATTAGTGAATGGTGGGGCTTGGAGTTGAGTCAAGTCTGTCTGACATCAATGTCTTCTGTGCCATGACAGAGAAAAAGAGTCAGAGAAAAAGGTGAAGCTTCCTTGGCTTCCTAGGCATATAAAAATGTCAGGTTTTGTTGTTTTATGTTTGTTTTTTTAAAATTGTAGTAAAATATACATAACACAAAATTTACCATTTGAATCATTGCAAAGTATATAATTCAGTAGCATTAAGTATGTTATACTATGTTATACTATTATTGTCACAATTCATTTCCAGAACTTTTCCATCATCCCAAACAAAAAAAACAATAACACCCATTAAACAATAACAACTCCCCACTCTCTACTTCCCAGGCTCCTGGTAAACTCTATTTTGCTTTTGATTTCTATGAATTTATCTACTCTATTTACTATTTATTAGTGGAATTATGTAATATTTGTCCTTTTGTGTCTGGCTTCTGTGTTTGGCTCCTTTTATATCTGACTTATGAAGCATACTGTTTTCAAGTTTCATCCATGTTGTAGCATGGATCAGAATTTCATTTCTTTCAAAGGCTGAGTAATATTCCATTGTACGTATATAACACATTTTGTTTAATCCATTCACCTGTTGATGGACATTTGGGCTGTTTCCATCTTTTGGCTATTGTGAATAATGCTGCTATGAATATTGGTGTACAAGCATGTGTTCAAATACTCACTTTCAATTCTTTGGAAGATATACCATTTATTATTAAGCCTTTTCCACTCTTTTGACATTACTTTTCAACAGTTTTGTTTTCTCAAACTCTTTCCCAAACCCATTCTTCCATTCCCATTCTGTGCTTCAAACATCTTCAGCCCATAGAGGAAAAACAGACGAAAAGTCTTCTTTTCCAATAGCTTCTTATACTCTCTGGATCTACTTAATAACAAACACACTTGCATCTTTATTCATTCATTCTTTTATTTATTCAGTAATTATTTTGAGCATTTCTCCTATGCCTGACACAATTCTTAGAGTGTGGGATACTTCAATTAACAAAACAAATACCTTTACCATCAAGTTTACGTTTTACCTATTGGGTTTTCTGACCCAGGTTTATCAGAACATTTCCAAATCACAGGAATGGTTTTTACAGAACAGGAAAAGATAAGGAGTCTTAGTCATTCAAGAATGCAAGTCTTAAAAATATAAGTGAATTGTTGAAAGACATGGTCCTTCGATAAGATTCAGACCCCTTCAGAAGCTTGTAAGGGATGATTTGGCCCCCTCCCTTCTCCGAAGAGATGAAAACAGAAAAGCAGCAGGAGAAAGAAGAAGATGGAGCAAGAGTCTTGGTTCTAGGATTAGCATGTCTGGCTTTGATAAGTCCCATTTTCGTGAGCACGATATGACAGGGATTGTATCCTTTCATTCTGACACTTAAAAGTCCAGATTCCCCCATGGTTTTATTGAATGACTTAGATCAGTGGTCCCCAATCTTTTTGGCACCAGGGACCATTTTCAGGGAAGACAATTTTTCCATGGACTGGGGGGAGGGGAGGATGGTGGTAGGATGGTTTCAGGATGATTTAAGCACATTACATTTATTGTGCACTTTATTTCTATTGTTATTACATTGTAATATATAATGAAAAAATTATACAACTCACCATAGGTTGGAGATCCCTGACTTAGATGACAGGCAGTACTTTTCTGTTGGACTCTAAGTCCACTGAGGATTCTAAAGGAAATTTTGAGTCTCTAACAAGTCAGAAAGAATGACGTTTGCAACTTTGCTCCATATAAAGGCACAGCCTCCTCCACATTTTTAAAGGATTTTTTTAAAAAAATTCTGGCACCACTATATATAGTACACTGCTAAATCTACAAACTATTTTAGAAGGAGCTGTGTCTTTCTTGGCTTTGAAGCCACTTAAAAAGCATCAGTGCCTTTCCAAATTGGAGCATTGGGTTTTCCCCAAAAGTCATGGATTTGGGGTTCAGTAACTAACATCAACTCAAAAGCAAATCTCAGATGACTACAGCCCCAGCTGGCATGTTCAGGCCAGTTGATCTCTTTAAGGCACCAGCTAGAATTCGGTGAGAAGCAAACAGGTGTACTTTAATTTTCCAGTTCAAAATCAAAATTACAAATTGACACTGAAAAGTGATTTTGAAGAAGTGTGCTTCTCTAGTTTGGGCAAGAGTGGTCAGAGGAACAAAGAACTGGTTACGTTCAGTGACACATACCAACATTAATCCCTCTACCAAAGCAAGCCAAGGCTGCCAGAGTCAGCACATTATGTTCTAGGATCCAAACAACTTGACTGAAATTAACCCCAGCAAAGCAAACGGAAGCAGGTTTACCAATATAACGCTGCCTGAGACGTATTCGCCTATGAGCCCAGGAAGCAGCTGGACTGGGGTTTCCTAGGGGTCCCTTTTTTTTCCTTCTGCCATCTAACTTCCCTAAATGCAAATTCTGTCTCGCCTGATTTTCCTGGGACAACGACATTCTTTAGCATTGATTCCAAGATGGTATAAATGTCCTCAGGCAGGTAAATTTCAACAATTGAAATTAATTTTAAAGCCTGAGTTATCCCCAAGATAATGTTTATAATGTAAATGTTCAAATGACATCCTCCCTTTGGAGGGCTTTAGGACATAAAAAGGAGAAACACATTCTAAGATAGGAAGTAAGTAGAAAGCTCCTTCCATGGGTATGAAAGTGGTGTACTGAAAAAGTGATCTCAGTTATGCTGGATGAGCCCAATTATGACTTTGTCTCTGTGCCAGCCTGTACATATAACAGAATAACTAGCCCATGTACACCGGCGGCAACCAGCACCTAGTAAGTAACCAGAAGTTCTGAGCCTCTAGCCCTGGTTATGAAGAGGGTCCTGAATCCCCTTCCTTCTTTACTCCTGTCTCCCTGTGCCATACCTGTTATTTACCTGTTGCTCAACCCATGGGTACCATCCTCCATTCCTAGCCCTCACTCACGTGTGGATGGGCTTCCCTCCTTCCATTAGTCTTGTTTGGCACCTCTGCTTTAGAACCCACAGGCTAACTACTTTTCCCGGGCAAGCCATGGACCCTTCAGCCAACACCCTCAGGTGGGTGCCTCCCCTCTCCATGGGGAGACTTAAGCTATACTTTGCACATTCTCTAATCCAGACTATACCATATGGGTGACTCCTACAGGCACTGAGCCTCAGGGACCTGTGTTACGGTCCCACACCGAAGGAGATAGTGAGCTACAATGGATAACACATCCTGGCCTTGGATTTAAATAGCCCGAGTTCCAACCCAGATCTACCTACCATTTACAGGCTGTGTGACAAGTGACTTGGTAAGTTCAAACTTCACATCTTAGTATACAAGGCCCTTCATTGTGGGATTCCTGACAAATTCTCTGGTTTCGTCTCCTGTCACTGCCTCCATCACTCCATTCAGTCCAGCTACATAGCCCCAATAGTAATCCCTCATGCTCCGGTAAACTTTGGTGGATTTTGTGCAGGTTTTGCCTAAACTGCCCTTCCCCTCACTTCTCTTTGTCCTACCTGGTTTTTGAAATACATCTCAGGGGTCATGATTACTAGGAAGCCTTCTCTGTCACCGTACCATCATCATCACCACTATCTCTGCCCTCCACTGGGTTTCTTTTCTGGAACCGTGGATGTACACATCTGCCTTCCCCAGTGGACTCCAAGCTCCTCGGAGCCAGGCATTGTGCCATATTTGACTTTTAATTTCCTGTCCTAACATATATGCCCGAAACAGACCAGTACTCAATAAAGTTTGCAGAATGAGTGAGGGCTAACCTGCTTCCCATGCCTGCTCACAGGGTCTGTATTAACATCCTATTTGGCAAATGAAGAAACTGAGGCTTACATTTTATCAGCTAATTATCTGATTTAAGTCACACAATCACTGAGTGACAGAGATGCTTTGTGAACTCAAGCCAGTTAGATTCTAAGCCCCATTCTCTTTCCATTACATCAGGCTTCTTCCACCATATACAACCAACCTCGGTGACTGATTTAAAGCAACTAATGTCACATGGACTTAACCCCCTTCTGAAGGCTTCTAGATCTGAACAGAATGGAATATACAATGTATCACTACCTTTAACTACTGGTGCTTTAAAATTGAGATAGGCCTTGTGCCTATGGAAAGCTGAAAGCCCACTTTTGTTCTCTTGTGATATGAGATTTCCACCCCTTCAAATCTGTAAGAAAGAGAAAAGTGGGTAATCAGCTGGGGGAGAAAACATGACAGGGAGAAAGGAAAGCATTTATTTATTTAAGATCAAGAAAGCTAAGTCAGCTCATGACTAAGAATGCCATGAGCACATAACTCAGTGGAAAAGCTCCTTGCTGCAACTGGTAGAACTTGTCAATCAAGGTTCCAAAGATCTTTTCTTTCAGCACAATCATGCAGTCTGTTTTTCTACAACTTCCTCTGTGTGGCTTTGGGACTCTAGGCTTAGAGCTCTATGGTGCCTTCTATAAGCAAAGATTGACCTAGAATAAGAGCATCAGAGCAGGGTTTGGGACACCTGTCACTAGAATCTTGGGAAAATTCAGTGTAACTTAAAATTAAATTTGCAGGGTCTTTTAGACAAGTGCTTACGATGATCCACTGCCAAAGTCCAAAGTGTATGTGTGTGTATGTGTGTGTGTTGGGATTGAAAGAGAGAGAGATGCTGTGCGGAGGCTGAGATGAGATGTATGAAACAGTATTATCCAGCAATTAACGAATATTGACAGGTCTAATAATAGTTTATCCTCAGCTAATCCTCTAATGTGCTCTCATAATACTACAGCTCATCATGTAGAGGCCTGAACTTCCAGCAAGCTGGCCTCAGCACCACTTCCTGCTGTGGGTGGGACGCTGAGTAAATACTGAATTGACGATTTGTCTGTCTCAAAGACACTGACACAGCTGTGGCTGCTTTGCCTGTATTTTATTGATTCAGTTATTGACTGAAACAGTATTAAGTTCTTGCCATGGAGTTCACATAAAATTTGGAATGGATTGCTTTTGCCTACAATCTTAAAAAAATAAAAATGTAAAAAAAAATCAAAGTAAAAAAAATCTACTTAACCAATTACAATGTTGCCTTGTTGCAAAGTGGAAATAGTCTACTATATCCATCCCCATAAATCATTTTTAAAACAGCCAAGTTTGTAATATTTCTGCATGGTTTATAAAATTAGCAATATAAATGCTTTTTTTTTTAAATCAATACTAGACTCTTCCCTATTTTAGCAGGTGTTGCTTCTTAAAATGTTCTATAACAGGAGAAAGGACAAGAAGAAAGCATCTTTATTGTCTACCCATTAAGCTCCAAGATACAACCAAGAAGTAGTCTGTAATTTTCAGTCATCTGCATAATGACTATAGAAGTGACATTTATTAGGATGGTTTTGGCTACATGTAACAAAAAAAAATCTAAACCATAAAGAATTTATGACTTCACTTAATAAAAAATCTAGAAGTACAGCTGCTCCAGAGTAGGTTATCTCAGAACTTCTACATATTCACCATAGACAATCTGAGAGATTCTTACCATATTTCTCCTATATCACTGTGGGCTTCTCAGCTTGTCCTCAAACTGACAGTGTCATGATTGCAAGATGGCCAAATAGTTTCAGGAGTCAGGTAAACAATGGGAAGACTGCTTTCCTCAAGAGGTCCTGTCTTATCAGTGAGGAAACTTTCTGAGAGCCCTACTAGCACTTTTTCCCTGATTTATCATTGGCCTGACATCCATGTGACCATGCTTAGACCAATCACAAGTAAGAGAAATGGAGTCACAGTGATTGGCCAGCACCATTTTAGCACTGGGTCTGAAGACCAGGTCCCCTGAAACGTATGGCAATGTGGAGAAGGGTAGACATTTAGACAATAACAGTTTTGATACAGAGGAGGAAGGAGAAATGACTGTTGGATTAGACAAGAATCTACAGCAAATGCAAGTTTCTGCAATATGATCATTTAATACATTCATTTTTCATCCATTTAACAAATGTTTCCCAAGTGCCTTCTATGTGTCATGCTCTATTCTAAGTAGGAGGAGACACCGTAATAAGAAAGAGGAGATACTGTCTCTGCCCTCATGGACCTCAATCTACCAGGCATTTCTTTTTTTTTTTGAGACAGAGTCTCACTCTGTTGCCCAGGCTAGAGTGAGTGCCGTGGCGTTAGCCTAGCTCACAGCAACCTCAAACTCCTGAGCTCAAGCGATCCTCCTGTCTCAGCCTCCCGAGTAGCTGGGACTACAGGCATGCACCACCATGCCCGGCTAATTTTTTTTCTATATATATTTTTAGCTGTCCATATAATTTCTTTCTATTTTTAGTAGAGATGGGGTCTCGCTCTTGCTCAGGTTGGTCTCGAACTTCTGAGCTCAAACGATCCGCCCACCTCGGCCTCCCAGAGTGCTAGGATTACAGGCGTGAGCCACCGCGCCCGGCCTACCAGGCATTTCTTGATCGTCCACATTTTGCACAGTCCCAAAGCTGTAAGGAGCCTAAGCAAGCAAATATCCCAAGCCTCTCACTTTAAAGGTGAGGCAACAGAGACCTAAAATGACTAAGTCATTTGATGGACTAGGATACACCTGATTTTGGATTAATTATCTGCAGTGTGCACTTTCTGTGGCACTGATTAGCCTGGATGTGAAAACTTTTTATAGGTGTAAATAAAACTTGTCATATGCCAACCCAAAATATGACTTATTATAATGAAACAAGTTACTCTAGGGTGAACAATATACTCTATAAAATGATTCACCAGACTCATTTAGATGGCATCAATATGCCATTAAAATAAAATTTCATTTGTAAGATTAGTTCATAATTTTTAGAGGTATCCTCTTTGGAAATCATAAAAATTCAAATTTCAAATTCTTGTATCCCATCCCAAACCACAACACTCTCTCCTTTCTGGCTCTGCAGTGCTGATCAGCCCCTGTGGGTGGTAAGAGCATCTCTAATCCACACCCTTAATGGGTCATTTGGAGCCTTCCGAGTCCTCCAAGGGATGGATTCACCGTGTACCCCTTTCCCTTCCACTCTGCACACTGGTAGTTAAGACATACCTGTACCTAAAAATTTTGTCCACATCCTCTGGGATTCCTCTTAACAGGTGATTCCTGAAAAGATCCAAAACCTCCCAGGGCTCTGGTACAGTCTGGACATCAAGACTGTAATGGAAGCAGCCAAATCTCTCATCAGAAACTTCACTTATATTTATGCTGAATTCTTAATTCTTATTACTCTTTTGTGAATTTATTCTACAAACAGAACCACAGAGGTGTACAAAGGCGTATTTGTTGGCAGCATTATTTGTAGAAGGCAAAAATCAAAAACAATCTTAATGCCCCTCAGTATATCATGGCACATGCCTGAACATCATGTGACCAATAAAACAAAAGAAGTAATTCTACGAGCAAATATGGAGTGATTACCAGGAAACCTGAATAGGAAAAACACAGTACAGAATAGTACATATGTCATGGAGCCTGTTTGTAAATATATTAACAAAGAAACAGAAGGAATACACAGTATATCTACCTGGGATCGAATGTGCATGCAGGGAATGCTTCTAGAACAGGAGTCAATAAACTGTGGCCTGAGGGTCAAATCCAGCCCATTACCTTTTTTTTTTTTTTTTTTTTTTTGAGCCAGGGTCTCACTCTGTTGCCCAGGCTAGAATGCAATGGCATCATCATAGCTCACTGCAGCCTCAAACTCCTGGGCTCAGTGATCCTCCTGCCTCAGCCTCCTGAGTAGCTGGGACTACAGGCATGCACCACCACACCAGGCTTTTTACTTTTTGTAGAGATATTGCCCAGGCTGGTCTCGAACTCCTGGCCTCAAGCCACCGTGCCCGGCCATGCTACCTGTGTTTTTGTATGATATGAATGATTTTTATATTTTTTAATGGTTTAAAAAAATTAATAGAAGAATTTAAAAGACAAATATAGTCTCATGAGAAGTATATGAAAGTCAAATTACAATGTCTGTAAATAAAGCTTTCTTGGAACACAGACACACTCTTTGTATTGTCTTGCTGCTTCCATGCAACTGCGGTAGAATTGAATAGTTGTAATAGAGATTTTTATGGCCCACAAAGGGTAAAATATTTATTACCTGACCCTTTACAGAAAAAAGTTTGTCGACCCCTGGTCAAGAAGAATTTACAGCGCCTGGTAACTGTAGTTTCCTATGAGGAAGAGTGCTGGAGTAGAAAGATTAGAGCAGGAAGAAAGCTTATGTTTTGCTTGCTACCTTTTTGTATATTTTTGAATTTTGTATAATGGGCAAACATTACCTAATTTAAGAAAACAAACAATGTGTTAATAATTTTCTTAAATTATTTAAATTAATAATGCAATCCATCATTTGAAATTGTCTGCCCAGGATAAGAAAGAGCATGTCCTCGTTGGGGCATTCAGTCCTTGGCATGACTCCCCAGAGTAGTCCTCGGGAGTGTCAGAGATGCCAGGGAGCTGGCTTGGTATGTTTTCTGTGTTATTTTATCTCTATACTTAAAATAGTCATCTCTGTTCTGTGGAAGGAAAAAAAAAAGAGGGGGTGTTTAATGTCCTTATTTTTTTCTGATGAAAAATTCATGGCTATTTTAATGTTTCATGCATCATCACAGTACTTCACAATCATTTTCTCTGTGGCTACATTAAAAAAGTCAATGCAAGGCTTCCCTGTGATGGGCTGGACCAGGCTGCACAGGTGCAGTGAGGAACCCTGACTGCCTGGGATGGAGAAAGGGAAGAATCTGAGAACCTGGAAAGGAGCCATCTGGGCAGCTTTGGCCCCCAAAGTCAGAATGGAGGTTGAGAAGAAACCTCAGGAAGGTCCCCAACTTCAGAGAGTGTTGATAAAAGAAATGGTGATGATTATTATGTGCCCTGTAATGTATTTCAAGTACACCTTTTTTTAAAAAAATAATATTCAAAAAGAATGGCTTGAATTTGAATCAGAATTGCTAGAGTTGAGGCTCCCCAGAGATTCTAAACTACATCCAGGGTTAAGAAGCCTTATTCTAAAAGAGCATTCTGAAAATCAACATTAGCATAATTCAAAAGAAAACATAATGAGAAAAATAAATATAATTCATGATCATAATCAAGTATCTGAAAATAATCTTGATGAGAAAAGTATGTGACCTTGTACATGGAAAAGAATGAAACTTATAAAGAAGGCTTGAATTACTATAGAGCCATATATTCCATGACTAAATATTTGAAAGATGCCAATTTACCCCCTTCCTTCCTCTTCCCAAAAACCCCACAGAATTTATTAAACTTGATAAAGTGATTCTAAAATTATAGGAAAGAATAACTGAACTGAAATATCAAAAATAATTGTGGAAAATATGGCAGCAGGGGAGTCTAGAAAGATAGTTCATTAATATGTATCTGCCTTTCCTACACTCACAACTTCATCCCAACTTTGTCTCACACCCCTGAGCCTAGCATCAGTTCAAGCAGTAGACAGGCAAACTGCACAATGTATAGTATGGTGCATCAGTCTCTGGGCCAAGTGAGAGCCTGGGGGCAGGAGCAGCAGAAGATAGTCCCAGGGCAAGATCTGAAGCAGTCAGCTTTTGGGAAGAGCTTGATCCACTGGGATCCCTGGACCCCCACGGGGAAAGTTGACAAAGTTGACATTGGCCAGTCTTGCCAAGCCCAAAGGAGCTAAGAAGGCAGAATGAGGCTGGGAAAGCCTTAGAGTGCCTCCTCATTCTCCACCCTCTCCCCTGAGGTCATAGGGAGCTGATGACTGCCTTCTGCAACCCAGCCAGCTTTCGGGGTCAGACCACCACACTCCCTGTCCTCCTGTTATTCTCACATTCCACCCCAATCTTAATCCCAGTTAAGGCACCCCAGCAGCTGAACTGCAATAAGCAGCAAAGAAAAATAACTAGATTCTACGGGGGCTCAGCAGTCAGAGGAAAAACAAACAAGGATTAGAACAGGTCCTTGGTAAAATAAAGCTGACTGGGACAGAGGGCAACCTATTAAAAAAAAAAAGTAATGCTAATAAGAGCACTTAAAAGAGATCCAAATTCAGCATGTGACAAAAGACTTCCTAGACCACATGCTTTCATTAAAAAAAAAAAAAAATCAGTAGATAAATTTAAAGAGAAGATGAACACAGTTGATACTCAAATTCAGTGGCCTGGAAAATCAAAAGTACAAAATAAGTAAAATCACAAGGCAAAAATACAAAGATCTAGTCCATGAGGGCAAAGGTAAGACGCTTGGACCAAAGACCCAGGAAACCAACACGTGGATAGTAGAATCCATAGAACAAAAAAAAGGGGGGGAGGGAGAAGACAAAATGAAGAAAGAAAAGTAAAAATCTTCCCTGATAAAAAACAAAACAGTTTTCAGATTGAAAATGTCTGATAAATTCCAGACAATATTATTGAAAGGAGAGAAATTTATCTATATTCTGTCAAAATTCTTAAACTCAAATAAAGAGAAAATCTTAACACTTTCCATGTTGAAAGAACAGTTCTTTTCAAAAGGAAAAAAAATTCTAAAAACTTGAACAATTTCCATCCTAGTGCTATTTAGACAGGAAAAAAGAAGTTACACATTTATCAGAAGTAGAACTGAGAAAATAGTAAATTTATGTGAAATTTATGCAGCCAATGAAAACAAGCATTAAAATGATTCTATAGTTACATGGGAAAACACAGATGTAAGGTAATATAACATATTATAAAGTAAAATAGCAAATTATGAAACTCTGAAGTATAACTAAAACTGTTTTAAAATGTACATGAAAAAGAAGTAATAAACGAGATAATAGTAGCTGAGTTAAAGTAGTTAATAGGATTATGGGGTTTTCTCCCTGCTGTTTAATAAATTTTCTATAGTGTAAAATTTTAGGGATAATTTTTGAGTTAAATAATAGTTAATGTAAAGTTCAGACTTTTTTTTTTTAAGGAGCTATTTTTTAATGGGTAACATGAAAAAGTCATGACTATAATCTGCAGATGCTAAAGGAAAGTTCACATGAGCACATGCATCACAGCCAGACCGGATGATTCGGGGCTCTAGGATCAATATGCCAATATCAATTTTTAAGATTGATACTGCCTGGGGCAGGGGGGTTGTTATATGGCATAAAAGCTGCCTCAATTCTGTTATTTGTGTGTGTGTCCATGCAGATTCAAACCAAAGTTTTAGGGTAAAATCTTATTCTTCTGTGAAGGCATTTCTTCCTCCTCATCCATTGGGGTCCCCAACCTAATTAGGCTCCTTAATCTATAAAGTGGGAGAAGGAAAAGCAGCCTCTGACAGTCTGGAACTGGCCTCGGACTAGCAGTTGGGTCTTGGTGTTGACAGAAGGCAACGTCACACAATGTCAGTCTATTACTGTGATAAGGTGAGACAGAAATATGTCCACTCCATAGTCACGTTTGAGCTCAAAAATAAAGCCACTGTGAAAACCATCAATATAACCAAATATTTTTCTCAGCTCAGAAGAGACTGAAGCTTCTTACCAATCACAGCTTTAACCACATTTTGTTCCTCCTGCCTTCCAGATAAAAATTCAGACACCCAATCAGAACTGTCTCAAACTCCTGATAGCACCCAATCCAGAACCAACGCCTGCTTCCTCAGACTCCCCCAAATCACCTAACACAAGCTCAAATCCTGTAACATAAACCTCCAACACCTCCTTTCCGAGCTTTCCATATGTGCATTACCTTGATATGCAGCCCCTCCTTGGCACGACAAGCCGAAACACCCAGCTTGGTTTGATTCCTGGTGTATTCCTGGTGGTCTTTGGCTTTAGAGCACTGACAAATAGAATCGCATCTTTATTCCTGGTTTTCGCCACCTTAGGACAAGCAATCAAACTTTAGTTGGCAGCCCCAGAATAGCTTGTTGGTTCTTGCTATTGCCAAGTTCATTGCTCACTGTTATCCAGTATTTGTCAAAGATCAGTCAAGAGAAACAATATGAGCTTCCTCAAGCATATGCAATCATACTCTTCCAGGAAGACTTTGAAAACCTAAACCCAAATTCAAGGAGACCAGCAAAGAACTCTACCTGAATCCTGTTAGGCATCTGCAGAAGTATAGCAGGTCCTCAAATAACATTATTTTGTTACAATGTTGATAAGGAAAAAAAAAAAAATCAATTCCTGGGAGGGACCACCATCTGCATGGAGTCTGCACATTGTCCCCATGTCTGTGTGTTTTCTCTGGGTGCTCCAGTGTCTGCCCACATCCCAAAACTGAGCATATTAGTAAATCGGCGTGTCTCCAAGGTCCCAGTGTGAGTGTGGGGCTGTGTGCAAGTGTGCCCTGCCATGGGCTGGTGGTCTGTCCAGGGCTGGTACCCACCTTGGCCCTGAGCTGCCAAGATCGGCTCTCACTACCTGCTACCCTAACCAGGAATTAGTGGGTAAATAATTATTACTTGTTTTTATTAATCCTTTTTAAATGTCTGTATAGATCACATTTATTTCAATGTTTAATAAATAGAAATGTTTTGGCCCTTATTTAGAAGTTTGGTGATGTTTTTGTGGCCAGAAACATGCTGTAGGAATATAACTCCTTTATGTCAATTAGCCTATGGAAAAATTGGTTTCTTTATATGTTGTTTCAATTAAAATTGCAGTTTCCAAGAACCTGTTGACCACATCAAGTGAGGACCTACTGAACTAAACTTTGGTATGATGCTGTGAGAGCTTTCATAAAACCTCATCACTTGCCACTGCTGAAGATGTGGAAAACACTGTTCATTACCTAAAGCAGTTGTAGAACTCTCAGGAGACACATATTTCTTTTGATATAATCAGGAACAGTTTTACTTCTTCTGAGCAATCAGTTTGTTTCCATTTTATATACAGTGTGAATTGTATAATTGCAAAGTTTCCATTTTTAAAGTTGGTTTCTAGAAAAGTGAGCCAAATCTGTAACAAGACTAGTCTGCTATCTGATGTTTGTCTCATTCCTGGCTCTCTTTTATATCTTTGCTGTTGTTTTCCTTTATCCCCTTTGCCAAATTTAAGTTATCTTGCCGCGTACCTATGTAAGCTGCCTGAAATACTATTTTTTTTTTTTTAATTGGGAAGGCTATGAAGAAAGCAAGAAAGAAAAATCCAGCCTGAAATGGTGTGGTGCAATTATAAAGCAGGGGAGGCATCTAGAAGAAGGGGAGAGCAGTAGAGGCACAGTCAGGACCTGAGCCCTGGGGGTGGACAGGTAGAGGAACAGAAAGACATTCCGAGTGGGAGAAGCAGGATACTCCCGCTTACAGCAGAGCTTAGCAGAGTGTATATAGGAGGCATGGCGAGAAAGACAGCAAGAAACTTGTCTCTCATGTAACGTTCACGCCAGAGAGATACGCCTTAGAACGCAGAACGGGAAGGGAGTACGGAAGAGCACTTGGAAAAGAAGGCCAGGAGTCTAGGCTCGATGCAGCTTCCATCTGTCCTTTGTGTGTGTCTAACACACGCCATTGCCCTTGTCCCCACACTCAGCAGTCAGCAATGGAGGTGGATGAAAGGTACTATGTTAGTTTTCTAGGGCTGTCATAACAAAGTACCGCAGACCAGGTGGCTTACACCACAGAAATGTATTCCTTTCACAGTTCTGCAGGCTAGAGGTCCAAAATCAAGGTGTCAGCAGGGTTGATTTCTTCTCGAGTCCCTCTCCTTGGTTTGTAGATGGCCGTCTTCTCCCTGTGTCTCCATATGGTCTTCCTGTCTGCGTGTCTGTCTTAATCTCCTCTTTTATAAGGATACTTGTCATCTTGGATTTGGGTCCACCCTGATGGCCACATTTTACCTTAATTTCCTCTGTAAAGACTCTGTCTCTAAATACAGTCACATTCTGAGGGATTGCAGGTTAAGACTTTAGCACATGAAGTTTGGAAGGACACAATTCAGCCCATGACAGGGTACCTATAGTAGCTTCTGGACAAGACACAAAGCAGGTGGCAGCTAGTATCCAACCAGGGTGCACGTGGAAAATGCAATTTGTCCCCGTGAGATGCAGCCGCTCCTGATGGAAGGAAGCTGGGGTAAGCGAGCATTTTGAAGAAGCGCTGCCCACCTGCCTTGGCCCCCTGAAAATCAGGTAGGGCTCATCTTTTCTAAATACCTCTAATCAACAACATCAAGAGGGAAGGGCAAAATTTGAGCATAATGAACATGACAATTTTACGGACAACTATTATAACTGAACAATTTATGATTTATTCCTAAACATAATGAGTGATAAAGGACATACGGTGACTCGTGATAGCTGTATTGGTTGTCTCATCACTAAGCTGGTGGTAAGAACACGATACAGTGTGACTCGGAATAATCTTTTTCTGATCTCACCTACACCCTCTTCTGTAGACACCACACTATCCAGCTAAGATGTCCAATTTTCTCCTCTGTTCTAATTACTTATCAGAAGAGGTTCAAAGATTTTTCTAACATATCTCAGTATCTTTTCATTAAGAGTGCATCAGTTGAGTTCTGTGAAAATAGGCTTTGCTTCTTCTCAATACTCTCTGCAAAAGGATCCTGGCTGCGGCTTGTGCTAGCCTGTGGGAATCTGAGCCTGTCTTCATCTCTAACCTTAGCATCAGGCTGGTTTTAGGAGCAGTGTGTGCTTCACAGAAACGGCATTCTCTCCATAGAAACAACACCTTTTCTGGGAAAAAATCACCGAACTCCAGCCTGCTATGTGAATGGGAAGGAAATCTTACACCCTTTCCAAAAGGATGAATTACTTCCTGTTGTGGGTCTGATTGAAAAATGAATCCTTCATTAGGAAGAAACACAGAGCCCGTGACATTTTCTGCACCACCTATTAAATATCCCTTTTCCAACAATAACTCCCGATGTTATAATTTGGTCACTTCAATACTGGCTTGTTAGATTAGCAGCTAAATTCTCTTCTTAGCTTTATTATAATCCTTTCTAGGTGATTTTTGCCTTTCTGTGCCACCCTCCATCCGTACGTTTCATGAGTTGACTGCACCCCTGAAAGTTATACCCATTATAAATTCAGTTGCTTGAGATTGCCCTCAATCGTTATTTTAAACAGGTATTTTTCCTAAGATAAAAACATTATATGGATTAAAGTGGGTGCCAGACCCAACTTGAAAAGGCTTAAAGCTGAGAAATAGAGGATAATTGCAAACTGCCAAGTAAAAGATTGAAGGAAAGTTCTGGTTGTGGCATTCAAAGCAGATGAGCCTGGGAAAGGACTGAGAATAATCTAGGTGGCAGGCACAGCCACCTGAACCTGAAGTGACAGTTCGGGTTCTTGAACTCCCTAAAGCTATGAGAAAATAAAGGACCACAGGAACAAGGAATTTTAGAAAATGGCCACAGTCAAAGGAGGAAAAAAAAAAAAAATAGGACAAAAGCCATCAGGAAAAGATGATGTAACCAAGGTTTTCAGTTAGAAAACTTTTTACTATGTTATAGCCCAAACTGCTTTAATTTTAGATGAGGACTCAGGTTTCAAAGGTGAACTCAGTGTTGCAAAGTCTTTGGTCCCAGACTCCACATCCTCCTGGCTAGAAGGAACATCAGAATACACCAGTAAATTAGACGTATACATGCTAGAATAAAGAAAAAAAAATATCCTAGCCAGGTCATGAGGATAAGACATTTCTAACATAAGCTGTTTACCTACATGATGAGTGCAATGTGCACTGTCTGGGGAATGGGCACGATTGGAGCTCTGACACGGGGGATAGGCAGTACATGGGCAACGTATGTAACGTGAACTTTTGTACCCCCATAATAAGCTGAAATAAAAAAAAAATCTGTGAATTAGCCTGTCCCTATTTTGATATTGATGGGGTGAACGACTGTGATTTATGCTGTCATTGGAACTGCTCAGTATCACCACCTGGCTCTCTCCGCTGATTTGGTGACACTGATTTAGAGATATTGCCCTTGTTGGTGGAAATAAACAACTGCCAAAAGTCTGAAGAAATAGAAGTCAATAACTTTGCCTTATCCAGAGAAGAGCAGGTAAAGCCAGGACACATACTAGAGTAATTTTCCCCTACATTCTCCCCTCATCCCTTACTAAGAAATAGCTATCTGGCTTCTGGGAAGACCATATTTTTTAGGGCTCACTGTGTAAGATCAGATCTGGCACTGAGAGTGTAGAAAGACCAAGGGAGGCTGGCAGGCAGGCTGAGGAGTATCACACCACCTGTATCCAAATCCTAGACCCATTACTTTCCTCCGGCTGTGACTCTGGCCACTATTTAACTTCTGAGACTCAGTTTCCTCATCTGCAAAAACTAGGATAAGAATGCTTCCTCTCCAGGTTGTAAAGAAGAAAATGTATAATAATTTCAACATAGGAAATGCTTTAAAAAACAGCTGCAATTACTGTCATTGAGAAATAATATTTCTTGACCATATTCTTTGTGCCAGGCACTGGCCAAGCACTGTTGCCATAAATTACAACATTTAATCCCCATATCTGCTTTATGCACTAGATGTTATTACACTTTCCTGGTTCAGAGAGATGCAACTATTAGCCCAAGGCCACCCTGGTTAGCAAAGACTGGTTCCAGCTGTCACCCCCAGATCTGTTTTTCTCCAAGGCTTCTTCTAGCAGATGACAGGTTTAACCATGTTTCAATGGCCCAGGCCAGGGCATTTTTCAAAGAACATTATTATTTCCTCAGACTTGTCTGACCTTGCTGTTAACTGGCTGGTCCCACAATGTCATTACTTTGGCGATATTCTAGGTCATTGCACATATTCAGCTGCGCCTCAAAGGGAACTGGATGTGCATTTACATTAGGTTCAGCTCTCCTTACACTGTGACAAGTAAAATCTGACCTTCAAAGTTGTTTTGTTGAGAACTCAAAGTTCCTTCCCCTTGGATCAGGGTAGAATTGTTACCAATACATTAAGCTGTGTATCTGCCCTTTGATTGCTAGATGGATGGTGGTATTAGTCAGAGTTCTCCAGAGAAACAGAACCAATTGTGTGTGTGTGTAGTGATTTATTATGAGGAATTGGCTCTCATGGTTTTAGAGACTAAGCCTCATGATCTTCTGTGTGCAAGCTAGAGACCCAGCAAAGCCAGTAGTAATTCTAGTTGAGTCCAAAGGCCTGAGAAGCAGGGGAACTGATGGTGTAAATCCCAGTCCAAAGGCAGGAGAAGACCTATATCCCTGCTGGAGCAGGCAGGCAGAAAAGGGGACAAATTCCTCCTTCCTCTATCTTTTTGTCCTGTTCAGGCCCTCAATGGATTGGATGATCTCCACCCGCATTGGGGAGGGCGATTTATTGAGTTCACTCATCCAAATGCTAATCCCGTCTGAAAACATTCTCACAGACACACCTAGAAATAACGTATAATCTGGGCACTCCTGGGGCAGTCAAATTGACACATAAAATTAACTATCACAGTATAGATATAGTGTAAGTATAGATATGGAAACATAGCGTATATAATTATTGCAATCCTTTGTGTGTGTCTGTATCCATGTCCATGTGTGTGTGTGTGTCTGTGTGTGTCCATGTGTGTGCTTAAGGTTTTTCTTTTTCAGCACCAGAATCATGACCTACACTTTGGGATCCTCCTCTAAGGGAACAAGACCCATTGGCCCCTCATTTCTTTGCATGACTAACATATGTCCTTGTAATTTCCATCAGACATGTCTCCCATGTTCTTCCATATTCTGCAGCCAACAATTCCTTTCCTACATATGAAGTTACCTAGTTTTTGTGACCTTCAAAATATAGTCAAAACTTTGCCTGCTTTGCTTGAGATGAGAAAAAAAAAAAAAACCCTCACATTTTTGCAATTAGCATCCTAGATTTACAAAAATAAATAATAACCCTAATGAAGCCAAACTTTGAACTTAGGCTTCTGGTGTTAGAGCCCCCACTCATAATCACAACTTTCTGCTGCTCCCCACTAATGCTAGCTAAGCATCATTAGAACGATAGTGATCAGAAAGTAGAATTGATCATCCTAAAGGGGCTGAGGGGGAAAAAAAGAAAAAAAACAGAATGGAGGTTACCAGAGCTAGAGGGAGGGGGGAATGGGATGATTCCATTCCATGTGTGGGATGATGAAAAATTTCTGGAAATATTAATATAGTAGTGATGATTATACATTATGAATATATTTAATGCCACTGAATTGTACACTTAAAATGGTCAAAATGGTAGTTTATGTTATGCATATTTTACCACAGTAAGACATCAAAACAAGAAAGTGATTACTACGTGTGTTGCAATTCATTTAACTTTTCTAAGCCTCAGTTTCCTCATCAGTAAAATGGTACCAATAACACCTACCCTAGAAAAATGTTGTGATAATTAAACTCTAACATGGAAAGCACCAGTGTGTGGCCCATTGTGCTCAGCCTACTTCATCCCATGTCCTTTACCCAGTGCTAATACATTGCATTCCAAATCCAAATCTCTGAAATCCAAAATCCAAAATTTTTTGAGTGCTGACACAACACTCAAATGTTCAATGGAGCACTTTAGATTTGGGTTGCTCAACCTGTAAGTACAATACAAATATTCCAAAATATGAAAATATCCAAAACACAAAACACTTCTGATTCCAAGCATTTCAGATAAAGAATGCTCAACCACATCTGCATTCATTTATACTCCTTGGGCTCAGCTAAAAGACTTGGGAAATGTATGGGCTAAATGGGAACATGTCTGCTATTTAAAAGTGGTAGCACACTACCTGAAAATCCCCAGCACTTAATATTACATAATGAATGTTTGTTCAACCAAATTGGATTGAATGGATAAACCACAAGAAAAGCAGAGAAGAATGAAGGTATTTTATTCTTAGACGGTTCTTGATGCAGGTATTGGGGACTCTTAATTCACAGAAGATATAAACAATATTTGTTGTTGATGAGACAACTATGTTTGTGGTTCACTTGATTTCATTCCAGATTCCCACTATTTTTTAAAAGTTGCTTTTTTATGTGCAGTTTTACTATCTTGAACAATTGGAGCCAATGAGAAATTGGTGTTTGGGGACCATCTATAATAAAGAAAATGGCAGTAATCGGTACAAGAAG
Source organism: Eulemur rufifrons (assembly GCF_041146395.1). Classification (NCBI taxonomy): domain Eukaryota; kingdom Metazoa; phylum Chordata; class Mammalia; order Primates; family Lemuridae; genus Eulemur; species Eulemur rufifrons. The sequence continues at coordinate 226,402,161 of NC_090989.1, forward strand.
TAGATTCACAGGCCATAAATTACTTAATCCCCAGTTGAGAGAGTGCACACTAAAATCTGAAAAATGAAAACAGGCATTAATTGGACCCACCTTTTACTTTAAGGTTGCATAGAGTTTATATAGGAATGACCATTATCATTATACAATTTAAGGTACACTGTTTTTAAATTCAGAGCAAGGAACAAACCTTTATTCCACAAATATACAACAAAAATACTTGTAGAAGTATACAATAATTTTATATTCTGTTAGGTTAAGTGAAAAAAAAAAACAGGATTGAATGAGAGCAGAAAAGGAAATACCACGGTGAGAGGGAGACAGGAGAGAAAGCAGACCGGGAAGGTCAGCTAGAGGACCAAGGAAAATAAGAAATCCACAGGAGGAAGAGACACAGAGAGAAAGAAAGAAGCACATAAAAGACACAGAAGGATGGTACGAAATTCTCAGTGGGGTCTGAGGTAAGTGAAAGTCAACTGTTTTTGTCACACCTTGATGCCACCATTGCCTCTTGTATCATCAGATGACTACAGTGTTCATAGTCCCGCAAGTGCTGTCCTCAGAGAAAGGCTCCACCATTCAGACACTCCAGGCAAGAATGTGGGGACATCCTAGAGCTCCCTGTCCCTTGTCACTATTGCCACATTCTGATTTTAGCACCTGCTGCAAGTTGTGCATCTATTTGCTTATTTCCGTCTCCACCCTGCTACTGGCATGACAACTCTGGCGCAGGCCATTCTCCTCTCTCCTGGGTGGGAACACTGCTGCCCACCAAGACCCTCTACCCCAGTCTCTCTGCTGCCAGCAGCGATCTCTCAACGGCAAACCTCATTGTCCTGCTTAAGCTTTTGTCTCAAGTAACAGAAACTTGCTCAAGGCAGTTTAAGTCCCAAGAGGGGAAATGTATAAGAGTTTTTTCTCTCTCACACAAAAATAGTATCTCCTGTTCCTCGAGGTTAAATGGGCATGATTTGGGGAGAAGGAAGACAAGCGACTTCTAGGATGGGGGTGAGAGAAAGGAGAAATGAGAAAGGAAATGCGACTTCAAGTGGTGAACATAGAGCCTGCCGGGACCCCCCAGGGCCAGCTGGGGCTCCCAGCTGAGTGTGGCCCAGATCCAAGTCTCCCATCCCTGGAGAAGAGCTACTTGCCTGGGCAGGGTGCCAACAGCAGGGCCAGGGGCCCCACTCAGCCATGTCACTGAGAACAAGACTGGCTACAGGTTGGGGTAGTCTGCCAGATACCAAGAGAATAGCTGGCCCATGCTGCACGACAGGAGCAAGCGAGTGCCCCTCTGGGCTCTGGGAAACATCTAGAAATGTCTGAACAGCTAAAGGGAAGGAGTCAAAGAAACAGAAAGAGAGAGAGAGAGAGAGAGAGAGACTGACTGGACTTCCTGCCAATCAGGGAGTGTGGGAGACATAATTTCATTTGGTCCAGCCTGGAAAAGGTGTCTTCCCATGGCCCAATCACCTACAGTCAAGCAGGTCATGTCAGGTAAATTAAAGCACAGCAGCCGAAAACACCCCTGCTGGTGAGGTGAGGGGATGGGAGTAATCGGATGAAGGGGTTCCAGACTGTGTCACCACCCCAGAATGCCAACCATGTCGCATCCCTCCCTGAAACCCTTCAGCAGTTCCCTTCCATGAACTAGACCAGGGGTTCTCATACTTTAGTCTATGCAGGAGTCAGCTGGAAGGTATTAAAACACAGCTGCCTGGGCCCCAACACTGAGATTCTGATTAAATAGTCTGGGACAGGGCCAGAGAGTTTGCATCTCCATGGACCACAACACTGAAGAGCAATGTCCTGACAGATACAGTCCAAGCTCTTTTAACAGGATCTGATAGACCTCCATACCTGGTTTTCATCCACCTATTTAGCATCATTAACTGCTACTAGCTCACCTTTCACTTCACGCTCCAGCACTTGCACATGTAGGATGATGTTTGTGGGAATACTACAAAAATTTTGTCTCAAGGCTCTGTCTGCTCTTCTCACAAACCCCTTCCTAACTTCTCCCAAAGGAGAAAAAGTTGCTGTGAGTTGAAGTGACTCCAGAATACTTATTGGGCCATATTCCCTAATGTGTGTTGGGGCGGGGGTTGTAGGCAAGGATTGAATGCGCATCTCTCTCTCTGTCTCTTTCTCTCTATTTACTACACACTGAAAGGCCAGGACCCACTTCACTGTTGGGGACCCTCTGGCCAGCTGGTACTGTCTCCTGCTCACCTCTCTTCCACCCAAGTATCAGAAGTGGTAGCAAGGCCTTTGCCAAGAGCCCCCTCATTATCAGTCTGTCTGTGGGCTCTCCAGGTTTCTGGGTGTCTGTCTCTCTCCCACTAGTCTAGTATGAGCCATAAGATTCATATTTGGTCAAAAAGGGAAATGGAAGGTTCTCAGGCTTTGAGCCTAGGGCCCATGCTCTGACCCTCACAGCCATTTTGATAAGCACATTTCAACAACCACTTTGTTACCTTCTGTATAGATCACCAGGCTGCTACTTTATGCATTGTCACATAGTACTTTATGAGGTTACTTGCACCGATATGTAGCCTAGCACATTTTTGTTTTAAACAGAGAAGCATTGACACACATTAGCTCAACTAAATAGATTCTCCAATCAGGACTGACTCATCTTGCAGCAGCTGCTACTTAACACTCCAGTACAAACTGAGAAGAAAGAAGTTGGCTCCAGACTGGACAGAAATTATCTTTTATTATGTACCAGACACTCACAGACCTTGTCTTATCATAACTTCAAAACAAGCATGCAATTTGGATATTATTAGATCCTTATACTTGGTCATACAGTTAGTGTCAAAAGCCAGAATTCAAATGTATGAGTTTCATTAATTACAAAGTAATTTGTCACAATGGGAGTACAGAGACATCTTTTATGTTTAACCGCAACCACCTAGCCAAAAATCTACTTGCATCGCTAAGGCACAGGTGTGCCTGTGTTCCCCATCTTTCATCAGCTTAGGAAACAGAATGACTTACAAACCTTGATTAACAACTTTCCTTATGTCTCAATACTTCCAAAGGTTAGAGCACATCAAAGGTTTTGCTATTCTCTTTCTTGGCACTGAGCAGGGACTTCACTCCTCAGGCACAGCCTGACGCAGCAGTACTTGCCACCCATAGCACAAAGAAAGCAGAGAAATAGAGAACCCAGTATTGAGATTTTATCACAGAAATAGTGTTATCGAACATCAATTACATAACTGCCTGGGGGGCATGAGTTGAGAGTAAAAGGCAAATAACCTCCTCAAATCATTCACCTCTGCTCTCATGAAATGGTTGACAAAGAATGACATTAAGTGATTTAAAACTGGCATGCTACAATTATCCGACAAACTATTTTAAAAACAGGTTTTCATGAAAAAGGAGAGAAGGTAATGGAAGATGGGAATCCACAGGAGCTGGGACAGAGGCATCCAAAAAACCTGCTTAGTCCCCAAGATTCCTCAGTCCCGTTGCCATAGGCTTCCGTACATCCCCATCTTCAAGCCACAGATCCCATACCCAGCAGTGAATTAGCATCCTCCCAGGAGCTTGTAAAAATGCAGATTCTCAGGCCTCAAGCCAGATCCAAAGAATAAGAATCCTTGCAGAATGGAACTAGGAATTGGTGTTTGTTTTATTTTCACTTATTAGTTGATTTTAATGCAGCCAGTCACTCCAGGAACCAGCTGTCTTAACAAAACATTGGCACACAAGAAAATTTACTGGAAGGCGGGAAAATGTCCTCTGTAATTTAAATCAGAATTCCTTGCTGTCTAAAATGCTTCTGGGAGGTCTGAGGGTTCATCTTCTGCAGGGTGGCAGCATGCACTCCTTGGTACACTTCACTTCCTCTACCAAGTCCCATGACCACTTGCTTATCTTTAACATTTTTTCTGTGCAAGGAAATGATATTCATTTTGTAGCCTAATATTTCAGTTTGGATTCTGGACCACAGAGGAGGCAACACTCTGCTGCCAGACAAACCTATCACCTTCCCATGAAGACATTTATACAAAGAGAAGGGGAGGTCCCTGAGCCAGCTTCCCTCAAAGCTTCTCTCTTTTATTCACATGCAGGTGCACAGCTGAGGCTCAAACCCTGGCCAAGATCATCCGTAAGAGAAAGACAGTGAGCAATTTGATTCATTTCCTATTCCCAAAGCTAAGTTGTTGCTTAAGTAAGCAATGGCTTCTGGCTGGCTCCTCTTCGTGAAATAGTTATATCAAATAATGTTTACATAGGGCTTTATTCTCCATATTACTTTTTCTTGCATTTATTATCTCATCTAATCACCAGAATAACCCAGACAAGTAGGTATTACTTCCTTCATTTAATGTCAAGAGGCCGGTGCTCAGACAAGTTAAATGACCTACTCAAAGTCACACACCTAGAAAGCAGAAAAGACAATTTAGAACGAGGACTTTTAACTTCAAGTCTCCTAATGTAATCTTCCTGCCTTTATAAAGGCCAAACAAATGTTGTTGGATGAATAAATGAAATGATGGATGGATGGGTGGAAAGATGATCTTTTATTAAAACAATGGTAAAAATTCAAATTAACTTTAATATTCACTACTGGATATAATCCAGGAAGACGTCAATACCTAAATGAAGACCTAGTTGGTCTTTTCACAGTGAGACATTTGTCAAGAATTGGTCTGAGCCATCACAGAGGAAGCACAACATGGTGATTAAGACTCTGGAACCAAATAGCCCGAGTTTGAATCCCAGGTCTGCTACTTACTAGCCCTGCAACCAAGTTCTTTAACTTCTTTGTGCCTCAGTTTCTTTGCCCACAAAACAGGAGTAATAACAGATATGCTTACAACTTAGAGTTGGTTGAGGATTTTTAAAATTATGTATATTTAATGTATTTAGAATAGTACCTGGCACACAGTCATACATTTATTTTACATGAATGAAAACATTTGCTCACATATAATCAACTCTCAATTGTCTACGTGTGGAGTATTCACTAGGTTTAGGTTTTAGTTGGGGCTAGTTTTATACCCTTCATAGAAATCTGTTACCCTGAGAGTTCACTGCCCTTGGGAAAAGAGAAGGGAACTCACATTTGGAGAGCAAGTACCACATCCAGGCACCAGGCCAGATACTTTACACATGCCATCCTACTTAATTCTCATAAAACCACCACCAAGTAGCTATTATTATCTCCATTTTACAGATGAGAAAATCTAAGGTTCAGATTTAAGTAAACCCTAGCTGGTAAGTGGTGCATGGAAGATTAAATCCAAGCCTTTATCTTTCCTGAGCCCCTGCTCTTACAAACTGTCTCTTGTTCAATATGAATATGAACATGGTCCTTACTAAATTCAAACAACTACATGCCTTCCTCCCAAACCATGCAATATATCATAACCTAGCTCTAACCGCAGGGGCAAATCCTGATGATCTGTAGGAACCACTTCTTGGGAAATCAAAAGGCACAGGAAGATCAACTACCACTTTTACTCAGCAACAAAAGCACGTCTTGTGCTATAATATGCAAAGTACTGGATGATAATGGTACTTACTTTAGAAGGTGGTTGTGATCATTAATTGTGTTACAATAGCTCTCACCCATAGTAAGCACCCAATAGTTATTAGCTATAAAAGGCAGTTCAGTATAGTGTTGGAGCATGAACTTGAGAGCCAGATTGTCTATGTTCAAATCCTGACTATGTCACTTACTAATTTTGAGACCTTGGGCAAGTTATTTTTCTGTGCCACAGTTGCTCAGCTGTATACTGGAACAACAATAATACCTACCTCAAAGGGTGGCTGTGAGAATTAAAAGGGCTAAAAAGCCTGAAACATGTACTATTGTTGGATTTTATACACACACACACACACACACACACACAAAATTTTTTTTTTTTGAGACAAGGTCTCTCTCTGTCACCCAGGCTAGAGTGCAGTGGTGCAATCATAGCTCACAATAGCCTCAAATTCCTGGGCTCAAGTGATCCTCCTGACTCAGCCTCCTGAGGACCTAAGGCTACAGGCATGCGCAACAACACTCGGCTAATTTCTCTTATTTTTTTGTAGAGACAGGGTCTCACTATGTTTCCCAGGCTGGTGGATTTTATATTGGTGCAACTTTTTCGAGAGTGATTTGGGATCTAACAACGTTTTAAATGTTTGTGCCTTCTGATTCATCAGTTTCATGCAAACAATGTGAACTATAATATTGCACGTGTTTGTGTGTGTGTGTGTGTGTGTGTGTGTGTGTTGAGGGAAAGAACTCCCTTAACTTAAAAAGGATATCTATTAAATACCTAGGAAATAATATTTTTAAGTGCAAAATATTAGAAAATCCCCTTAAATTCATGAACAGAACAAGGACACCTGCTATCATTGTTTCTAGTCAATATTCTACTAAAGACTAAGCCATTTGCATTAAAGAAAAACAAATGAGGCTTCAAAAGAAAGAATCAAAGCTGTCATTAAGTGCATATAAGATGATATCTGCATAAAACTTAATAGAATCTATAGAAATTTATTACTGAAATTAAGAGGAGAGCTTAGCAATGTAGCGAGCTATAAGAATATAAAATAATATTAACTTCATTTTTATATATCAGAAACAGAAAACATGATTTTTAAAAAGATGTTAGGAGTTATATATTATTCCATAACAAATTATCCCCCAAAATTAATGGCTTAAAACAAACATTTATTATCTCAGAGTTTCTCAGGGTTAAGCATCCCAGAGTGGCTCAGCTGGATAGCTTGGGGTCAGGGTCTCTTGTGAGATTGCAGTCACATGTTGGTGAGGCTGTGGTCTGAATCCTTAGCTGGGGCTAGAGGATCTACTTCCAACATGGCCCACTCATGTGGCTGGAGGCTGCAGGTCTCAATCCTTGCTGGACATGAGCAAGCCCCAGTTCTTTCCATGTGGGCCTCTCTGTAGGGCTGCTTGACTATCCTGACATGGCACTGCCTCCGCCCCAGAGGTTCATCTGAGAAAGAGCAAGGAGAAAGCCACAGTGCCTTTTACGATGTAGTTTTTTAATTAGCTCTGCTTTATTTTGTTCCTTGGCAGTGAGCCACTAAGTTCATCCCACACCTAACTGGAGGGGAATTAAGTCCCACTTTTTAAAGAGAGGCATTTCAAATAACGTGTGAATATATTTTAAAACCAGAGATGTCACATACAGCAGTGGAAAAGTTACTTCGAAATAAACCTAATGAAAGATGTTTAAAACCTTAAAGAGAAAATTTTAAAACTTTAGTGGAAGATCTTAAAGAAGATCTAAATAAATGTAGAAATATGATAGGTAGTCTTAAGAGCAATTCTTCCAAATTGATATAATAATTCAATTCAATTCTAATTTAAGGCTCCAACAAATTATTTAAAATTTTTTTTGAAACTTGAAAAGTAGATTCTGTAGCACATATGGAAATAATTCAAAGGTCCAAGAATAGAAAAACTATGGAAAGAGAAATAGTACAACATTGAAAAACATGCCCCACATATGTCAAGACGTCTTACAAAGCCCGATATCAATGGCAATGAAAACACTGTGGGATTGTCTCAGAAGCAGACAAACTGAGCAATGGCATGGAACAGAGAGCCCAGATACAGACCTACACAGCTATAGCAACTTGACATATGCCAGAGGTAACACTGCAGATAACTTGGGCAAGAATATGTTATTTAATAAGTAGTACTGGGACAACTGGCTATCGATGGAGGTAAAAAGGGAAATTGTATCCATATCATCTCAAACTATCTCTCCAAATCAATGGGTTCCAGATAAATTTTAAACTTAAATGTAAAGGCAAATTATAAAAGTAACCAAAGAAGATATGAGAGTATCTTTGTAAACTTACGATATGGAAGGGCTGCTTAAGCAGACACAAAAAGTGCTGGCCATAAAAAAGATTTATAAATTTAACTATATACTACTCAATATTGCCCTAGAGGCCGGGCACGGTAGCTCACACCTGTAATCCTAGCACTCTTGGTGGCCAAGGCGTGAGGATCACTTGAGGTCAGGAGTTCAAGAGCAACGTGAGCAAGAGTGAGAACTCATCTCTACAAAAAAATAGAAAAATGAGCTGGGCACCTGTAGCCCCATCTACTCGAGAGGCTGAGGCAGGAGGATCACTTGAGCACAGGAGTTTGAGGTTGTACTGAACTATGATGATGCCATTGCACTCTAACTGAGGTGACAGAGCAAGACTCTGTCTCTGGAAAAAAAAAAAAAATGAACCTAGAGCTACAAGCAAATTCAAAAGACTGGTAAATAAAATAATATGTATAAACATTAAAAGTAGAGCTAAAACTATCTGTATTTATTGATGATGATTTTATTTCCAGAAACTCTAGAAATTCTAGTTAAAAAAAGAAATTTCTAGAAGATAATTTGATAAGATGGTTAAATACAAGATAAATATACAGTGATAACTAACTTTTCTTTATACTAACAGTAAGTACTTGGAAATGAAAATGGGAGATATTTCATTTACAAAGACAAATAAAGTGAGAAAAGTATTTCAGGAGAAATTTAACAAAGCAGGCTGAGGACTTTTATAAATAAACCTTTAAAATATTGCCAAAAGTCACAAAAGAAGATCTGACAAAATGTAAAAAGCAAAATATTTTGGACAGTTCTTCTATATTCATATTTGGGTAAAATTAAGAAGGGGGATGGGCTTGGTATATTTGGAGAATAATTCAGTATGCAGGTGAGCTGACATTCGCATTCAGCCATTCAGCAAGTATTTATAATCACTTACTAAGTTCCAGGCTCTGGACTACACATTAATAATCATCCAGACCTGGTCCTCTTAAGAGGCTGATAATTATTCAGTAGTAATGGAAGACAAGGTTTCATAAAATCAGAAAACATGAGTGTTAGTAGAAGAGACCTTGAATGTCACCTGTGCTCAGGCCATTATTTGTCAGATGTGGAAACTGAGGCCCAGAGAGATGTGACTTGTTGAAGTTTGCACAGTTAGTAGCCAAGCAGGGACCACAACTCAGTTCCCTTGATTTCCCCAACATATCATTCTGCCTCTGCGATTGTAGCCCAAAGAGTTTAGACTATATTCCTCAGTTTTGTCTAATCTAGTACTTTCAGAGATTTTACAACACAATTATGACACATGATTAGAGGCATTAGACTTGAGGGAAAACTAGGCATTGTCATGGTGCTCACATTCTATTAACACTTTGTTAGACAACAAATAAGTTTCATTTTAATAGCTTTCTGGAGAATACCAAACAGCTATTAAAAAGATGATGTAAATCTAGACATAGATCTACACATGGAAAAATGACTATTACATATCATTGAGTCAATAAAGGTTTTGGAATGTCACATTTATCATTATCCCATAGATGTAAAATTATATGTATAAATGTGTGTGAAAATAGGCATATTAAAATTATGTGTGTATATACATATGTGTATAGATTTGTATACATAGAGAGATAGCAAGACAGATTTCTGGATGAATGTTTACCATGAGGTTAACAATGCATAGTTATTTTGGGTTGTAAGATTTGAAGTGGATTTTATTTTCTTTATAAATTTCTCTATTGTTTATTTTTTAAAATATTAATAAGGTATCTTTATGAAAGCAATGAAATTTAAAAGATAGGCTGTCCTGAATAACCCCAGGTATCACAAGTATGATACCAATGAGTTAAAAGAAATGCTCTTATTAGAACATGGGTAGGGTCACAGTAGGACCTGCTCATTCAGAAAAAGGAACAATGGAAAGAATCTGTATTTAGGACCAAATGATGCACCTTTCTAAAGTTTGCAAATAATCTGGGATTTATCTCTATCTAAGTGTCCGCTAAAATAATATAAGAGATTCAAAGTATATATTTATACAAGGTGACAAATACTTTAAGTTGACACATCAACATCCAGTCCCAAACATCTAGAGCCCCAACCATACTGTAAATACTGGGAAGGACACCAATCACCTTCCCAAACTTCCCTGTGACTCAGATCTAACCAATCAGAAGTAAGTGGAATTTGCTGGGTGGGGCTTCCTTCCAGAATATTCTTTTCAAAAGGGTCCCTTGTCTCTTTTGTCCTTTTTTCTTAGTCTTTCCATCTTCTAATAGCCTGGAATATAGACTTATCTCCTGCAGGTAACAAAAGTCCTTTTCAATCACAAGGAAAAAAAGTTATATACTCAAGATGGTGAAGCAGAAAGATGGAAGGATCCTGGATCCTTGGTGACATCCTTAGCTCCTCTACCAGCCAGGGACTGCCAATTTGGGGCATCTCATCACAGAATGAAAATAATGCCTACATGTAGAAGCCCGTATTTATCTTTCTTTCAGTTACATACAGCCAAACATAATCCTAAAAGATGTATGCAATAAAAACTCCTTAAATTGACTATACTGAGTCAAAGTTTGTGATGTTCTTGGACAAGCAGGAGCTAAAATTGACTTCTGCCAAATTAATTTTAGAATAAATCAAGAGTGAAATTATGGGGGCAAGGAAAATCATTACCTTTCAATGGAAGACTAGGCTATTTATTAATCACAAGCTTCTTAGCAGCACCCAGGCTGGGTTACATACAAATAGTTGCTATATATAAATTATACTAATTTTTATTTATTCCATCAACAATTGTTGGCAATGCATTGCGAATCCACTTTGATCTTCAGTCCAGAATACTGACTTTTCTCATGGCATTCTCTGAAATCAGCTGCACTGCTTTAAAATTTAATCCGCATCAACATAAGAATATAACCACAAATATATTCATTTACATCTATTATTTATGCCTTTCATTGTGTGTAACTCTCAGACACATTCATCACCTAAGGTCCAACTCTTCTCTGCTGCCTTTATGAATAGCCCCTGCAATGCAGAGAATGATATTTTAGAGAGCTGCATGCAAAGTATTTATCTACACCATAGAATTTTGCTGTGACTGATAACTGTTGACCTCTACAAAAAAAAAAGAAAACACCAGCTTTTGGAGTAAAACTGCATAGGAAATTTGTATAATATAATTGATTCATCATTAATCATTTGCAGTCCTTTCCCTTCACCACATTTATTAATCCTTAAAAGATTTTCAGAGAATGGTTCTATTCCAGCGTTCTTCACATACCATCTGTTCCAGCACATTCCTTATATTCTTACTAGGTTTTCACAGATGCCACTTTTTAAATCGGCAAATCTCCTCAGGAGCATCATCTGGCTCCCGTCATCCCGCTCCAGGGAGCCCTCTCACTGCAGCAATGCCCCCGTCAGAGCAGATGTTCCGTAATCTCTGGCATATTTCCCTTCCTTAGTAGAGTTCTTGAATGCAAATTTTGAGATGAAAAAATAACCCCTTAGGGTGAAAGCATTTTCCGCAAATGCTTTCTGAGTTGAATGCAGTGCTCAGTCACCTTATTTCTGCTCTTCTGGAGGCTTGGGAAGAGACAGCCCCACTGCTCGGATTAGAGGGAACAGAGACGAGACAGAGACCACAGAGACTAGGAGCACAGGCAAACCAGAAGAGGTTACATGCAAAGCGGTGTCAAATTATATGACTAAACTTTTGAAAGGTCACCTGGGCTGCTTCTCAATGGAGAGTAAGCAAGGCTCTGGTTTGGGAGGAAGAGAATATACTGCTTTGGCCGGGTATGTGGCACACAATTGTGATTACCTATGCCGTATAAAATGGAGGAGAGAAATCTTCCACAAAATTGGATTAGTGAAGGGCAGTTAGTTTGGATAACTGATTCCAGCTCTTTTTAAAATGCCAAGATCTCATATCTAAGTTACTCAAAACATTCCCTCCACATGTACAACTTGCTTGTTCTGTGTGGGTACAACCTCAGAATAAAAAATATACACAATGAGGCAGAAGCAATATGAAGTTAGAAGGAAAGGGCACTGGCCAGGAGTTAGAAATGGGTTCCAATCAGGTGTATTAGGAGCTATTAACTCACCTATCCATGGGACCTTGGGCTAGTCACCTACCCTATCTGACACCTCAGTGTCCTTATTTCTAAAGTGAGCAGTGGAACTAGATGACCTCTGGGTCACTCCCTCCTTGGAAACAGCACAGTGCCTGGCAGGCAGTAGGTAGCCGCACTCTGTCGAATTGTCAAGATTGAGACAAGGTGTACCTCCAAGATGGCGAGATCTGTCGCAGCAGCTATCAGCTAGGGCAAAAAGAACCGCATTGAAAGACAGTCCATGTATGTTTAGGAGGAATAATAAATGAAGATGAGAAACCAAATCAAGGCTGTCTAAGTAAGGGGCTGTACACTCAGTCGCTGCAGTCTGGAGAAGAGGAAGGTGCCCAGAGGGGCAGGTGGGTGAGTCCCAGATCCCAGATCCAGCTCTGCAAGCCACTCCCTGAGTGAAATAAGGCTGGAAACCCGCATCTCTAAGACCCAGATTCTTCAGCTGTAAAAAAGGGAATTAAAGTGGATGGATGTGCTCTGGGAGAGTAGGTGAACCTCCAGATTTAAGCCTGATTACATAAATAAAAAGGATGTTCAGTTACAGCCTTCTCTTCTCCCCATCATTTACTCTTCCTTTTTCTAAACTCACAGACATCTTTAATTTGGTCAGCAAGAATTTCAACTGACTAGGACACTTTGCAATCAATTGCTGCTCCCATTCATTCCAGTTCCACTCATGATAAGACAGGCAAATTTAAAGAGATGGTGAACAAACAGTTCAATTAGTAGAAGAAATTTACCAGACTTGACAGAGGATTTGGGAGAAAACAAACAACCTACTTTTTCTTCTTATGAAAGTTGGAGAGCTTTTCTTATAACTACTTTGTTTTTAAGTATTATATTAATTATACAGATGTTTATCTCAACTTCCCGCTTTACAATTACAATCTTAGTCACTTACTATCAAAGGCTTTAAAGGAAACACAGCTTCCCAAGTAAATGCCAAAGTTCCCTTCTGTCTCCCCTCTTCCTCCCTTTCTCTTCCCCACTTCTATCCCCCTCTCCTTTCTCTCTTCCTCTCTCTCCCTTTCAGAACTAGGTCTGGGTAAATTTGCAAAGGTATTTATTAATATTCTTAGCACCCTTAATGTTCCTACCATTTGCCTTAGTTTGCCCCTTTTGATACTATTCTCCCCAAACCATCCTAAATCCATTCCAAAATGCCCCATCCCCAAGCCTGCCCGAGACCTACTCAGGCTTCTCAATCCTGTCCCATCACCCCATTCATCGTCTTATCATAATTCCTTTCTCCCTGTTGCACTCTGTTTTAGTCTCAGAAGTGGTAGGCCAGTTTATGCTGGCAAACTCCTTTGACTAAGAGGTCTGGGAGCCCTGCATATTTAAAAGAGACCGATTCAGACACATAATATCTTAACACTGCCCTGTTCAATATGGTAGCCACTAGCCACATGTGGCTATTTAAGTTTAAATACAAATTAACTAAAATTAAATAATCTTTAAAATTTCATTCCTCATGGCAGTTGTCATTTTAAACCATAACAATATTTCTATCCACACAGAAAGTTCAGGAATTAATGTTAATGGTGGACTGAGAATGTGATCATTATTTTTGTGCTGAGAAGCTCTACAGATGCTAGAAATGAACTTATTTATGTGCTCTAAGTGTACAATCAGGAATTGGGGCAGGAGGTGGCTGGATGAGCGAGAGGTGATTATCTTTTACAATGAGTACCTATTCTACGCCAGGATCTGGGGACAGGCCAAGTGAAGATAAAGCAGAGGAGCATTCTGTTGTTACATTAGCAGGAAATGTTTCAGTAGCCCATTTTACAGATGAGAAAACAGACTAAAAGAGCTCAGTAATGTACCCAAAGCTTTGAAGCCAGAATGCAAAATCGAGTCCGTCTGCATTCCAGTGTTCTTTCTACTGGGGCATGCTGCCATAAATCTCTGTCACCAAGGAAGAGCAGGTAGGATTCCCAGCCACTGTTCCTCAAAGCTCACTAGTTTTCTTTCCTTCAAAGTGGAACCTAGAGCTACGCCAATACAGAGCAATTATGTTTTTAAACTTTGAGATAATTGTAGATTCGAAGGCAGTTGTAAGAAATAATAGAGAGATTGCATATCCCTTTAATAAAATCTTTTAATCTGTTACATACTGGGCCCCCTACTTAGTGCTAGGGCCACAGAGACAAGATTGTCCTTACTCTTGAGGACTTTGAAGTCTAAAATGGGGGACATATAAATAAATCATTGATATGGCGTTGGTTTTAAAGCAAAAATGCTATTTTCACCCAACAAGTAACATTATAATAAGGACATTCTAGCTAAGCTTCTGTGAAACAGACACTTAACTTCTGTGCCTCAGTTTTCTAATCTGTAAAATAGGGGTAATAATAGCACCTTTGCTACAGGACTTGTGTGAACATTAACATAGTACAGCATCTGGGCATTCTAGTTACTACTAATATTGCATCAATTATTAACATTGCATTAAATATTAACATTCTGTTCTCTATGTTTAAATTTTTCTCTAATGCACTTATGTAACTTGAGAGATGAGAAAAACTCTGAGAAAAAAATCTTAATTGCCCTCAGTTAAAATAAGTGTCTCATTTTCAAGCAAGGGTACATATTAATACTATCTTAAATGAGAAGACTGAGCTAATCCCGTCAGAAACACAAATGTCAGAGAAGAATCACTGAAGAGAAGGCCAATGTCTGAGCTGACTTTTGGAGCAAGGATTTAGGAAGAAGAAGGATAGAAGGGAACTTAAGACAAATGAAACATCAAGCAAAGACTTAGAATCTTAATAATTTAAAGGCAGAAGGGGGCCTGAAGATCATCCAGTCCTACTTTCTACCCTGTGCAGGTCTCCGTAACAGCCTGCTCTACAGATTCTTGAATGCATTCCGAGAGAGGGTGCCTCCCACTTTATGAGCCAACCCATTCCATTGTTGGACAATTGTATTTATTATAAGGTGTTTCCATATATGGATACTCACCTACTATTGTACCTACATACATACACATTTGAGCAAAATCCAAGCAGCATGTCCAAACCAGATGTATTTGGGACATAATAGTCACTTAAATGTAGTCTATCGAGATAATATACTGAATATACTGGATGGCTGTGGTGTTTTGTGCTTAGCTTCGTGATGCAATACAAACATTAGTAACTCCAGTTTTTAAAAGCAAAAACCTTGCATGTTGAAAGTTTGGGTAAGTAGTAGTATATAATTTCAATGGAAAGAGAGGAAAACTAAAAATACAAAAGGCCAGGCACAGTGGCTCATGCCTGTAATCCTAGCACTCTGGGAGGCCGAGGTGGGTGGATCGCTCGAGGTCAGGAGTTCGAGACCAGCCTGAGCAAGAGTGAGACCCCATCTCTACTAAAAATATGAAGAAATTATCTGGACAGCTAAAAATATATATGGAAAAAATTAGCTGGGCATGGTGGCACATGCCTGTAGTCCCAGCTACTCGGGAGGCTGAGGCAGGATTGCTTGATCCCAGGAGTTTGAGGTTGCTGTGAGCTAGGCTGACGCCACGGCACTCTAGCCTGGGCAACAGAGCAAGAGTCTGTCTCAAAAAAAAAAAAAAAAAAAAAATCCTAAAAAAATAAAAATAAATAAATAAAATAAAATAAAAATATGAAAACAGTGAGACTTTTACTGTTTATAATAGTATAATTGGTTCTGAAGAGAAAAGGTGAATTTATGTAACATGTGAGAACTATTATGACAGTACTCAGCACAATATAAAGAAAATATAGAATAGGAAACAACTGTGGCTAGAGAAACAACATCAATATTGTATGCCAATAGGGGAGCACTAGAAATACATCTAGGAACTTAAAGCCTAAGCCTGGTAAGAAGCTTTAACATAAGCTTGTAGGTCTGAGGCCTACTGAAAGCTAAATAACATCAATAAATGTTATACTAGCAGGTGCAGACCATGTAGCTACTATTACCTGTCTCAACAATTTTGAAGCATAGTTAAAACTAAACTATGTGAGAAGATAGCCCTACATATGTCAGTGATGAAAAGCTGGATTACTCAACTAATGTGTTGAGACATCTGGATAAAAACTTGAAAAATAAACTGGGCCCCTACATCACTCTTTCCATCAAAATTAATTCCTGATGGTCCAAATTCTTAAATGTAAAATGTTTTAAGAATTACAGAGTGAAGTAGGCAAATGACATGAATAGAAACTTCTCAAAAGAAGATATAAGAATGGCTAACAAACACATGAAAAAATGCTCAACATCCCTAATCATCAGAGAAATGCAAATCAAAACCACAATGAGATATCACTTAACCCCATTGAGAATGGCCTTTATCAAAAAAACCCAAAACAACACATGTTGGCGTGGGTGTGGAGAGACAGGAACACTCATACACTGCTGGTGGGACTGCAAACTAGTGCAACCTCTGTGGAAAGCATTATGGAGGTATCTTAAACAGATTCAAGTAGACCTGCCATTTGATCCAGCAATCCCATTATTGGGCATATACCCAAAGGAAAAAGGGTCATTCTGTAACAAAGACACATGTACCTGAATGTTTATAGCAGCACAATTCACAATAGCAAAGATGTGGAAACAACCCAAATGCCCATCAATACATGATTGGATTAGTAAGCTGTGGTATATGTATACCATGGAATATTACTCAGCTATAAGAAATAATGAAGATACGACATCTCTATGGTTCTCCTGGAGAGAGTTGGAACCCATTATATTAAGTGAAGTATCCCAAGAATGGAAAAACAAGCATCACATGTACTCACCAGAAAATTGGTTTCCCTGATCATCACCTAAATACACATCTGGGAACGACATCAATCGGATATCAGACTGAGGTGGGGGGTGGGGGAGGGGATGGGTGTATGCCTACCAATGAGTGCATTGCGCACAGTTTGGGGAATGGTAACGCTTGAAGGTGCTGACTCGGGAAGGGGGACTGGGGAAGGGAGGGATATATACCTACATGATGGGTGCAACGTGCACTATCTGGGGAACAGACACGCCTGGAGCTCTGACTTGGGGGGAAAGGCGGTACATGGGCAACGTATGTAACCTGCAATTCTGTATCCCCCATAACAATAAGATGAAATAAAAAAAAAATACTCTATTAAAAAAAAAAAAAGAATTACAGAGTGGTGAAGACTTCTAATATCACACAACACCTAGCAGTCATAAACTAAAAATTTTGCATAAGAAAAATTTCACTAAAGGATAAACTGAGAAAAGAAATATTTGCAATCCATATCACAGGCAAAGGGCCTATTTTCATAATATATTAAGCTCACCCACAAATCAAGAAAATACCAATAATTCAATGGAAAATATAGTCAAAGTAGATGAACAGACAGTTCCCAAAGAAATATAATATCTCTTAATCACATTTAAAAGAGCTCAATCACATTCATAAGAGAAATACAAATTAAATTAACCCACATATCATTTTCACCTATAAAATTGGCAGAGTTCAAAAAGTATGATAATACATTCTCATCCATTGATGGCAAGTTGTAAATTGGTAAAAATTTTATGGTGGGAAATTTGGCACTATCAAAATTGTGCAGTCTTTGACCTAATAATTACACTCCTAATGATCTGTCCTTTATATATATATTGAACATGTATAAAGTAATATATGTATATAGTTGTGTGTTATACCATTGTTTATGAGAGCAAAGACAAAAAAATCTGAATCTCTATCACTATCAAACTGCTAAGTGGCTATTTTCAAAATGATACAGATATTTATGTTCAGATATGAAAACATCTCTAATATATATGGTTAACTGGAAAAAGCAAAGTGTATAGCATTCTATGATTTGCATTAATTATGGAGAGCTATTGAAATGACAAAGGTGGGTAGGTTTTTGCTTGTGTATGTTTAGAATATTTCTGGAAGTATAGCCAAAAAACAGTCATAGTGGTTGCTTCCTTGGAGGCTAAAAGTTAGGGTTGGGAGAGAAACTTTCTACTGTAATGTGCCTTTGTACCTTTGTAATTTTTTAAATTATGAACATCTATTAGCTATTCAAAATAAGTTGAATCAAAAAACAAGTTCTGCTGATGATAGGATCTTACATCTAGAAAACCCCAAAGAATCCACCAAGAGACTCCTGGAATTGATAAATAAATTTAGCAAAGTCTCAGTTTACAAAATCAATGTATGCAAATCAGTAGCATTCCTATACATCACTAACAGTCAAGCTGAGAGTCAAATCAAAGACTTAATACCATTCGCAATAGCTACAAAGAAAATAAAATACCTAGGAATATTTTTAACCAAGGAGGAAAAAGATTTCTACGAAGAGAACTATGAATCACTGAGGAAAAAAATTTCAGAGGGCACAAATGGAAAAAACATATCATGCTCATGGATAGGTAGAATCAACATTGTTAAAATGTCCATACCACCCAAAGTGATTTAGAGATTCAATGTAATCTCTAACAAAATGCCAGCGTCACATTTCACTGATCTAGAAAAAGTAACTCTATGCTTCGTTTGGAACCAGAATATAAAGCCCGAAGAGCCGAAGCAATCTTAAGCAAAAGGAAAAACTCTGGAGGCATCCCATTACGACTTCAAACTGTAATACAAGGCTATAGCAAACAAAACAGCATGGTATTGGCACAAAAAGAGAGATGCAGACCAATGGAACAGAATAGAGAACCCAAATAGAAAACCATCCACATACAGCCAAATGATCTTTGACAAAGCAGACAACAATATACACTGGGGAAAAGAAGCCCTATTCAATGCATGGTGCTGGGAAAATTGGATAGCCACATGTAGGAAACTGAAACAGGATCCATTTCTCACCACTCATAAAAATTAATTCAAGATAGATGAAAGACTTAAATGTAAAGCATGAAACCATAAAAATTCTAAAAGAAAATGTTGGAAAACTCTTCTAGGTATCAGCCTAGGCAAAGAATTTATGAAGACGACCCCAATGGCAATCTCAGCAACAACAAAAATAAATAAATAGGACTTGATTAAATTAAAAAGCTTCTGCACAGCTAAGGAAATAATCAACATAGCAAACAGACAACCAACAGGATGGGAGAAAATATTATGAAGCTATACATCCAATAAAAGGCTAATAAACAGAATCAATCTGCAATCTCAATAATTAAGCCTCCATGTTCTATAGCTAATTCAGTTGATTTCATCTCAGCACACAGACACTGAGCACTTCCTAAGAGCAAGGCTGACCAACATTTTTATTAGCAATAATCTCCACTGCCTTCTGATTATCTAGAGATTTAAGACCACATAATCATCCTCTACGTCACAGAGGGGAGGGAGAGAAAATGGGCTAAGAGGCTCTAAATCCCTCCTAACACTTGCATCTTCCCCATCAGCAAGATTAGAGCAGCCAGCAGCCCTCTGGGCCTGTGCTCAGACTTCGCGTGCCGTCTGGCAGCTCTGTGGCAATGCCTAGGACGCTAAGTATACCGGTCCAGTGTGTTCTCTCCGAGATCGTGCAGGCCACGTGATCCATCTTCCTAGAGGCCGTTTGCAGGCCAGGGACCCTACGACAGCCAGGAGAGAAAAGCAAGGGGTCCACCTCCCTCAGCTATGCTGAAGAACAGCGAGAGGAGAAGGTCTTGGAGCTACAGGCCCTGGAATAGTACAGAGAGTGAGGACGCGCCCCAAGAAGGGGGCAGCCAACACCGCAGGAGCATTTGCTCCTTTGGGGGCCGTTCAGGCTCCCAGGCCAGCATCCCACCGTGGACAGAGGGCAATTATAACTACTACATCGAGGAGGACGAGGATGGGGCGGAGGAGGATGAGTGGAAGGATGACGTTGCCAAGGACGACCAGAAGCCAGAGGAAGTCACCACCACCCAGCCTGATGACCTCACCGACCCTCCGGCCCAGTTGTCCACACTGAACGTGAACGTGGGCGGCCAAAGCTACCAGCTGGACTACTGCGAGCTGGTCGGCTACCCCAAGACGCGCCTGGGCCGCCTGGCCACCTCCACCAGCCGCAGTCGCCAGCTAAGCCTGTGCGACGACTACGAGGCGCAGACGGACGAATACTTCTTCGACCGTGACCCGGCGGTCTTCCAGCTGGTCTACAACTTCTACATCTCCGGGGTGCTGCTGGTGCTCGACGGGCTGTGCCCGCGCAGCTTCCTGGAGGAGCTGGGCTACTGGGGCGTGCGGCTCAAGTACACGCCGCGCTGCTGCCGCATCTGCTTCGAGGAGCGGCGCGACGAGCTGAGCGACCAGCTCAAGATCCAGCGCGAGCTGCGTGCCCAGGCGCAGGCCGAGGAGGCCGAGGAGCTCTTCCGCGACATGCGCTTCTACGGCCCGCAGCGCCGCCGCCTCTGGAACCTCATGGAGAAGCCCTTCTCGTCAGTGGCCGCCAAGGCCATCGGAGTGGCCTCCAGCCTCTTCGTACTCGTCTCCGTCGTGGCGCTGGCGCTCAACACCGTGGAGGAGGAGCAGCACCAGACAGAGGAGGACGCGGGCGACCCAGACCTGCGGCCCATCCTGGAGCACGTGGAGATGCTGTGCATCGGCTTCTTCACGCTCGAGTACTTGCTGCGCCTCGCCTCCACGCCCGACCTGCGGCGCTTCGTGCGCAGCGCCCTCAACCTGGTGGACCTGGTGGCCATCCTGCCGCTCTACCTGCAGCTGCTGCTCGAGTGCTTCACGGGCGAGGACCAGCAGCAGCACGGCCAGACGATGGGCCGGGTGGGCAAGGTGGGCCAGGTGCTGCGCATCATGCGCCTCATGCGCATCTTCCGCATCCTCAAGTTAGCGCGCCACTCCACCGGCCTGCGCGCCTTCGGCTTCACCCTGCGCCAGTGCTACCAGCAGGTGGGCTGCCTCATGCTCTTCATCACCATGGGCATCTTCACCTTCTCCGCGGCCGTCTACTCCGTGGAACACGATATGCCCGGCACCAACTTCACCAGCATCCCCCACTCCTGGTGGTGGGCCGCGGTGAGTCCCAGGACCTTGGGCTTTCCCTTCCTCTTCCCCATCCCGGCAGAAAGCTGTTCCTCCCTTTCCTTGGTTATCGGCTCTGGCCTCTGACCATTTCCCCAGTCGCTGCGTGCAGCTCACAAAATGGCAGTGAGCGTCAAAGTCCTGGAGACAATCTCTGTAACTGAGTTTGACGTGGCCCTAAGAATCTCCAAAGCTAGATTTAGTCTTAAACCACTGACAGGCAGAGTTTAAAGGAGGGTTCATCATCATTACTGTTGTTATTTACCATTTATTGAACACCCAGTGTACTAAATGGTTTATAAAGCTTATCTCATTTCATCATCACAACCCTGTGAGATGGTTATGAGTATCATTTTTTTAAAGAGGAAAAGTAGAAATGGCTTCCATTTCTGAAGGAAACTATAGATTCACACAGAAAATGAAATGAGACCTGGCTGAACAATGTCGACCCTAACTGAAATTCCATGGCCTGTGGGCCCAGTCCAATCTGAGTGTGGAAAGAAGCATCTAAAACTGAAACTTGCTCCAACTTCACTAAAGTTCTTTCAGGACCCAATATTATTGCCCCGTTTTACAGTAGAGGAAGTTGAGGTACAGAGAGTTTGAGTGTAGACACACAGGTAGAGGTGGCAGAGCCAGGAAACTCAAACCTGTCCAATTCCAAAATCCTTGCCCTTTCCACACTCAGGCACTGTCTCTTTCAGGTTTTAGTTCTTTTGCATGCCTTGCTTAATTCATGCAGTGGGTGTATTAGTTATTTTTATCATAGTTTTCTTAGTATTTTTATCTTTGCCTTTTCATAATAATTTATGCCATTTACTCAAATATCTATTTCTAGTATGCTAGACGAATCCCTGGAAATACATGCACAATGGGTCTTCCCAGATCAATGATTAAGTTGGCATATATAGGAAAGAATTAGATGTATCGTTTCCTTATTTTTCTTTTAAGTAGATT
Organism: Eulemur rufifrons; assembly: GCF_041146395.1. Lineage (NCBI taxonomy): Eukaryota > Metazoa > Chordata > Mammalia > Primates > Lemuridae > Eulemur > Eulemur rufifrons. The sequence continues at coordinate 226,424,027 of NC_090989.1, forward strand.
GTTTGTAATGCCTTTAAAGCATTACGCAATTATGACCAGTTTTCCCGTGTTAGAAAGTAGATATTTTCAACATTTACTTTGCATCTGTCAGAACCAGCAGTCTGTTGTGAACTTCTGAGACAAACCAACCCAGGGCTACTATCAGCGTAGTGTAGCCTGATGGAAGATTTAGAGAACCTGATTCTCATGCCAGATCTGCCAATAATTAAGTATGACCTTGAATAATTAACTGTAAAGCCTCACTCTCTGTTCTCAGTTTTCTCATTCCTAAAAGAGGAGGTTGGACCTGTAGAGGTCCATAGTTCAGTGAATCTTCCTTCCCTTGAAATCGGAAAGCTTATGTGTACACCAGGATTTGTGAGCTTTCTGCAGTGACAGGATGACGTTAGGCTCTTCCAAATGTGCCAGCGCAATGCTGCTCCTCTGATCATATTCCAAGTGATGAAAGGTCATCCCCATAGTAGATAAACCGTGTGTACAGATGGAGCTCATGAAGGATGATTTGTCCCCAGCAAATGACATTTACTTTGGAGGTGACTAAAGCAGGAAGGCAAAAGAGCAAATCCACATGCTGATGATATAATACAAAGTTTTAGAGTCAAATTTCCATTCATCCAAATATCTTAAAAGGCTGGCATACACAGGCACTGGACCTAGTGGACTCATTGGTACTACAGCTTTGCCCACGAAAGTTTTTTTAACCTTTTGTATATTAATATAAATATTTTGATAAGAATTATGTTACTAATATTGGATTTTGTTTTAAAATTTTTCTGAATACCAATTGATCCCATTTTCTGCTTTGTTTAATGTACAATGAAGTTTAAAATTTTCAGATTATCCCTTTTATGTTAACTGAAATTAATGTACTCAAAATCAATGTTTTCCGTAAGTTTTTACAAAAATTGAATCACCAGGTTTTTATCAATAACAAAGTTTACCAATTATTGCTTTTAATAAGGTGAGTTTTCTTTTGTAGCCATTATCTCTACTAGGCACTATTTTCACAGGCCAAATTTTGCACATTCTAACCTTTGCGTTTACCCACCTTACCCTTTACTAATGGCCTTTGTCCATTTTATTCTCAGATTTAGACCAGTAAAATTCATTACAAATAAGATTGATAACTTGTATTTATTTCTAAACTAATCTATGAAAACAATAGAAACAACTCCCCTCAAATATTCTAGAGTTAGTCTATTCCCCAAGACTGATGTTATTAATCCAATTCTTCTCTATGCTTCTAATTATACTGCATAACATGTACTAAGGGTCCTCATTCTCAGTAGAACAAAGAGAAAAGAACACTGTCAAAATAATGTGAATGGGCTGGGCACACTGGCTCATGCCTGTAATCCTAGCACTCTGGGAAGCTGAGGCAGGAGGATCGCTTGAGGTCAGGAGTTCGAGACCAGCCTGAGCAAGAGTGAGACCCCACCTCTACTAAAAATAGAAAAAGTTAGCCAGGTGTCGTGGCGCACGCCTGTAGTCCCAGCTACTGGTAAGGCCAAGGCAGAAGGATCCCTTGAGCCCAGGAGTTTGAGGCTGCTGTGAGCTAAGCTGACGCCACAGCACTCTAGCCTGGGCAACAGCATGAGACTTTGTCTCAAAAAAAAACAAAAACTTAAAAAAAAATCTGAGAAGAGGATTCCTGGAAGTAACTCTGATCCAGTGGTTTCCAAGTATCTTATTGATCATACATCTCATAATTTTTGAGCACATATTCATGAAAAATGTGCTTATAAATGAATTAGATGTTATTGCCACAACAATTATGCATCACAAACCTCCAAAACTCATTGGCTTAAAACATCAAGCATTTCTTTAGCTTAAGAATTTGAAAGTCAGCATTTAGTCTACTTTCAACTAGAAGGCTCTTCTCATTTGTGAAGCTACTGTCACTCATTCACATGCCTGCTGGTCAGCTGGCATGAAGGGAGAGACTAAGCCACATGTCCCCAATGATATAGCAGCCATGTATCCATGGCTTGAGCAAAGGGGAAGAGGGAGAGTGCAAGCCCAGTCACACAAATACTACGTAAGCTTCTGTTCAAGTCATTTGCTCAACCCATTGGCCAAAGCAAGTCACGTGGCCAAACTTGGTCAAGGAGTGGGGCAGGTTAGGAAACACTGCAAAGTTATCTGGCAAGGAGCTTGGATACAGGAAGACAGAAAGAATTAGGTCTGATAATACAATTGTTCTACTGTAGTAATATACTACTACTCAGACGTATTATAAACATTGGAAAACATATACTCACAAATTGAAAATTTAGAGATGAGGTAAAGAAAAATATATTTTCTTCTGCCACTCCAGAATTTTTCCCCTTGTTGAATATTCACCCCACATTAGAGACATTCTTTAATCCATTCTTCTATGTATTTTTAGTGCTTTCAGACAACCTCAAGTCTGACTTACTTTTAAAAATCTTTCCTCTTTCTATGCCAAGGATTCTACAACCTTCCTCTATAATTCAACTAAGGGTTTTAAGAGGAATACAGTAATTTACATTGTTGTGAATTTTCCTACAGCTGCAAAACAAATCCCTCATGGACACTTATGTTTGCAAAGGCTCATGCATTAGGATATAAGATAGACCCATCTTATTTGTCTGTCAAATGGATGTTATTTGTGTGTACTAATGTAATAGGAAACATATGTAAAATGCTAGCCTGTAGTACGTCTGCAATAAATGGAAGCTACTATATATGACTAGTTGATAGTCTCCATCACATGGAAGCAATAACCTTTGCTTCCAGATTCATTCTGGGGGGAAATAAAACAGAAATGATTCCTTCTCTCCTGGGGAAGAGAGAGAAACTGTGAAAAATACAGAAGGGTCAGCTGTTCCATCACGGGAGAGCTGCTGAGTGCGCAAACAGGCCCACGCCTGGAGCAGCTCCAGTCATTCTGGGGCTCTCTGGCTGCCTGGGGGTGGGAAATGCGTGGCACGGCTCCCTGTGCGGTACACAAACCATTTCCTTCTGAGCTATCCAGAGCAAGTTAAAGCTGTAGAAACCAAACAGGAAACTTCAGCATGAACTCATTGCTTCAAAAACTAGCAAAAACTTCTCAGAAAATTTATCTCAGCTAAGGCACCAGATAATTGTGTCCCAGAGACGTTGGTTCCATCTTTGGTTTCCTAAAGTATGTTATCATTTCCTAGCAAATAGGGGACAGAAGATCACTGAAATGTATTCTTGTTGATTGATTGCTTGGAGGAGATCCATTTGGATGGCAAATTAGTTGGGTTACAGTCAAGAAAATGGACACCACAGTAGTATTTCAAACAGAGAATTTGATACAGGGAAATAGATGGGTATTAGAAGACTGGAAGAGCAAAAAGGGGAAACTGAGATAATCCAGAGATTGGTAACTGCAGAGAATAGCTACTGGCCTTAAAATGGGGAGAATAAATGGGAGAAGGTAGTGCTACCACAACATAAGTGTACAGAGCAGCAGCCTCTGGGCAGCTGTTGCAAGGACTCCTAAGTTGGCACCATGAGGTTGCTTTCAGGAGTGCCAAAACAATGCCTGCGCCATAGCTATCAACTGCTATTGCAGAAATGATGGCAGAAACCAGAGGCAGCAAGAGAGACCCTTACATCCTGATCCCACCTTCCAGTCTCCCATCGAGTGTCTCTCGTTGGCAGAGCATAACAAGAAGACAGCAGGCAAGGGGATCTGAGAAAAGTGGTTTGCATACTCCCAGTCGCAGAATTACAGGAAAGAGTACAGAAGGGAATCAGGCTTGGGACTGAGAGACAACAGGTAAATAGCAGACACAGAAGGTGTTCGAGTTCTCCTGACTCCTTCAGAAATAGCACAGGAGCTATAAATGGAACAAAGGCTCTTAGGCACTGTTAGAACTTTTGATCTTGTAGATTCCTGATTGTAGAGTGATACCCTTTTGTGTCTTTGAAGTATTGTTCTCCTGGTCACCAGTGACTTGAGTGGAACATGACAGAATTATAGAGGGCAGGGGAAGTACCAAGTAAGCCGAGGATGTGGAAGGATCATTATTGTGTACCTTTCTGTGGATAGATGAATAGATCTCAAACTTGCATTCATGGCTTTGTTTTAGCTTGTGCACACCTCTTCCTTATCATACCATTTACATACATGTCAGAATTGTAATACACAGATGAGGGTTGTTGCTCTCTTCAAGATGGTCACCCATGACCTCACTCTAACAGTGCTTCCACTAATCAAAACATTCTTTGAATTCCACCGAGGAATTACCTTCAGAGCCTGCGACATGTCCATCTGCTTCTTTGTAATGGTGCTAAATTGTTACCTTTTTGAGGCTAGATTCAGTATTTTAAAATAGTCAAGACACTTGAGTTTAAGATTGGCACCTAGAGTTAACCATCAAGGGAGATATGGCCACTTGTGTCAAGGTCTTGCCACTGAATTTTCTGTGCAGATTATAATCCAAGAGAGGAATTCCAAATATGCTTGTTGCAACAGTGGCATGGATAAGTATAGCCTTTGACTCTGAATCCTTTCAAGGACAGGACTCACTGAGGTGTGTAATAATTTCAGCCAAGAAGGGTTCATCTTCACTACCTCCAATCCTTTAGGAAAACTAGAAGGGGTATTATTTTGATAAATCATTTTTATTCCCTAGGATCACAATACCTAGATGCATAGACTACTGGGTGCCAAGATTTAACCTATACCTAGTTTGTTAAGAGAAAAACAAGGATTTCTTGTTACATGAGAAATCCAAGTATTCTGAAGTTTTGGAGGAAAATTTGATGCTTGATCTCAATGTTTGGCAGATCAGGATTTGCTGATTAGGGAGTGAGCTGCTAGGGAAAGGTCACATTCTGGCTTTGAGACCCAAGGCTAAGGAAAATATGTAAGTCTTCAGCAGAATGTTAAGTTTCCAGTTTACAGAGTTGCTGAGCTAGCCAGTTTTTTTCAGGATATTAAGACGGATTGCAGAAATTTTGGTCACATTTCCAAACCCAACTGCTGCTAATGTGAGAACTCACTCTGAGGTCACTTGGGTCAATCTGGAGCCTTCAGTTTTTAATGCCCATCTAGGGAGAAATGGTTTGGCCTGTGGAACATGGAGAAAAAGTTCCCTAAAGCCAAGGAATCCTGAGTTCCTCCCTGAGCAAATGGGGAAGAAACAGATCACTCCTTGAATCAAATTGTCCACAAAACAGACAACACATAAATTAACTGTACATTTTGAACGAATTCTTGAGGACCAGTCACACATAGTCTTCTAGCAGAAGAGATCTTTTCTCCAAAAATAGAGATCCAAGATATACAAAAATATTTGGACCATATTATGCACATCAAATATTTACTCTTCCTTAAGCCAATTCTCTTTGCTTTTGACTTTTTACTCAAAGTTCAGCCAAAAATAAATAAATAAATAATGAAGTTGAGGGTGAAGCAAAGCCAGTGTGGGGATTGATTGATCAAAAGTTTAAAATCAGCACTTTGTCTCAGTTATTTTCCTTCCCCTGTGTCCTCCCGCCCTCTCCCACCCCACATCCTGGACCCTTGAATGACTGGTTTCCTCCAAGGCCTGTGCATTGGACTCTTGTGGATGTTTCATGTTTTACAACTACGCCATCCTGCCACTCACTTCTATACCCAAACTCCCTTTAGGCCTCTTCTAGGGAAAAATCGAGCTGAATTAAATGTTCATACAGAGGTGTGACTGATGTTAGTGACAGATGAAAGCTATTGTTCAGTGCACACACCTGGACAGAGATCAGACTCAAGTTCTTCTACTGCCGGTGTGACCAAAGACAAGATAGACACGTGCAAGCAGACTTGAAGATTAACCCACGACCTCACTATATCACTGCTTCACACACCCCTTTGGTCCAGAAGTTGGGAAAAGGAGATGCTATAGTAGAGCCAGAGGGCACCCCACTTGGCATTCAGCAGGAGTCAGGGAGGAGCCTGATTCTACAGCCCGTGGGTCTAATAAGCATAACACAGGTAAAGTTCCTAGTGTAGAATGTACTCAATAAATGTTGGTCTTTGCCTCTCCTCAGCCGGGGCCAGCTGCAGGACAGGACATCCGTGGGTTTGCCTACATGATATATGTACTAATACTACTGCTCACGCACCCTGTGCCAGGCACCCCTTCAATTCCTGTCACAACCCTGCAACATAGATACTTCACACGTCAAAAGTAAAAACTAAGGCAGAGAGAATTTAGATGTCCTGCCCAACTCACTCAGCTGAAAAGTGGATTTAGACCCACTACGTCTAGGGTGCTCCCTGTTTCCGTCACCTCATCTACACCATCCTGCCTCTTTGATGCTTGTGTTCTACCACTGCAAGAAATGGCAGCACACCTCTCAGGTCTCTTACCAGAGATGGAGCAGTGAGAGGTGGTGTGTTATCTGCCCCCCCAAAGAGGAAGCACATCCTTTCCCTTTCCACGGGCAAGATGGAGCTGTGGTTCGCATCAGCCCCCCCCCCCACACTAGCCCAGCTGGCTCACTTCATTTCATTCTAACCAACCACACTGCGTTCAAACTAACCCTTACATCATCAAAACAAAAACATTTACACTCCTAAGGTAAAGGGCCACCTCAGCGTGGGTCAACAGGGTGACTCTGTACGCTTTACTGCCATCTACAGGAAAATTGTGGCAAGAACTACACAAATCCATGAAGCAAAGAGCACCCCCTGGAGTTGTGCAATGCAAAATTTTTTACAACTGTAAGTAACAGCCCTGCTGAAAAGGCTTCTTTTGGTAATTTAACCAATAGCCCGGGGATCAAAGGGAGTACATGAAGCATAAAAAAACAGCACCCAGGGGATTTTCCCAGGGTTTTCTCTGGCTACACTAACAGATAACTAGTCCCACGGGTATCTGCATTTTAAAACAGAAGCTTGTTAACCTAAATAAGTCTCCAATTAGTGGGATTTAAATCAATGTGACAAGAGTGATGGGAAGTATTTCATGCAGGGGTGAACATATTTTTGGTCGGTGATGTCTACAAAAGTCCCTTCGAAAAATAATGAGAGTGTTTCTCCAGACATTTGCAATTAAAGCACCTTCATATAAAATCTCGCATTTGAACTACATAACAACTCTGAGAAGTATAATTGCCTCCATTTTAAAGTTGAGAGGAAGACAGTAGAGGAGTTTAATGCCTTTTGTGTGCCTGGTACTGGGTTAAGTGCTTTATGTTCATTTTCTTATTTAGTCTTCACAAGAATCCCAAGAGTTTGGTGGTATTTTTAGAGAGTCTGAATGTTTTGCACACAGTCACTCAGCCGGAAAGGGTTAGAGTCGAGACTCGAACCCAGGCCTGACTGGTCCTAAGCCCAAGCTCTTTCCAATACTTCCATCATGTAGACAAACCCAGAGACACCCTGTCCTGAAGCTGGCCCCAGCTGAGGGGGTGAGGCAAAGACCAACATTTACTCAGCATGTTCTACACCAGGAACTTAACATAATGTTATTTTAAATGCTTCTTACAACTCTTTCAAATAGGCATTATTTCCCCCTGTGTTGTATATATGAACATGCATAAGTTATAGGCAGAATTTAAACTGAAGTCTTTCAGCTCCACAGCTGGTATTCTTTGCAGGACACAGGTCCTACAGGCAGACTTTCTGGTACCTCCTAAAGCTGGCTCCGTGGGCAGCCATTACATTTCCCACGTGCACCTGCAGGGAGACAAAAGACACTTGCCTGCCTGCTTCTCTTTCTTCTCCTCCCTCATGGTGCTAACGATTCCTTCCTGCTTTTGCTCCTACACAGGTGAGCATCTCCACTGTGGGCTACGGAGACATGTACCCAGAGACCCACCTGGGCAGGCTTTTTGCCTTCCTCTGCATCGCTTTTGGGATCATTCTCAACGGGATGCCCATTTCCATCCTCTACAACAAGTTCTCGGATTACTACAGCAAGCTCAAGGCTTATGAGTATACCGCCATACGCAGGGAGAGGGGACAGGTGAACTTCATGCAGAGAGCCAGAAAGAAGATGGCCGAGTGTTTGGCGGGAAGCGACTCGCAGCCCACCCCCCGGCAAGAGAATTAGTATTTCGTAGGAGAGGTGGCTGGTAGATTCGTAGATTCCATGAACTCCAAGGCTTCATTTATTACCCACCCCTCTTTCTTTTGATCATCATGATTGGCAGCAAAAAAGACACGTGAAGCAGATATACACAAAGGGCATTCCGTTCACAAAGTTCTACCTCTAGAAATGCTCACTTTGGCTCCAACGAATGCCTCATATTGCTCTGTAACTGTGGCACTTGAGGGTCTGACCTTTCCAATGACACTGATGTTGAAAACTTGAGAGGAGCAACAGCTTAGATTTCTCTTGTAGCTTCTCATGGCATCTAGCTCAATAAATATTTTTGGACTTGAATTGACTTGAGAAGAATTTTCTTAAAGAAAAATAGTCTTGATTTTCCAAAGAGAGAGAGTGTTATGGCAGGAACTATACAAGCTTTGGAGTTAGAGCAATCTCAACCAGCATCCCAGCTGTATGGTATTGGGCAATTGATTTTAACCATCTGATCCTCAGTTTCTTCAATCCTAAAATGTAGGTAATAACACCTACCTTGTAATGTGAGTGTGGGGACTGGAGATAATATTTGTAAATGCTCAATAAATGATAGCAAATTGAGTGGGAATTTTCTAAGATTCTCTAAACTGGTGGCTCTCAAACAAAGGCAGTTTTGCTCCCCAGGGAACATTTGGCCATGTCTAGAGATGCTTTTGAGTGTCACTACTGTGAGGGAGGATAAAGGGGGCTTCTGGCATCTGGAAAGTAGAGGCTGGAGATGCTGATAAATATCCTGCAATGCACAGGACAGGCCCTGGAATAAAGAATTCTCTGCCCAAAATGCCGGTAGTGCCCAACTTGAGAAGCCCTGATCCAGACTTAATATGGGAGCCCCCACACTTGACCTGTGAAACATGCCTAAATGTATAAATCCCGTCCCCCCTGAAAGGGGCCCTCCCTTACACTGTCCTCACCACCCTCAGGCCTCTTTTCCCTCTCCTTTCCAGGAAAGGAAAAAAGCATACCCTGCCTTTTGGAAAATTGCTTTGGGCCAAGAACTGAACAAAAGGAATTAAGTTAGTGTGGCCTTCCACCCTGGCTGGCTGTGGGTTATAAAACCAGTGCCTACAGGAAATCAGTCCTTTCTCTCCCTGCAACCTTTTCCTCTTAGTTCCTTTCCCCCTCCATGAGGCTACTGGAAATTAAAGTCTTGAAAGTTAAAGGTTCATTTGAACTGAGCACACAGAGATTACCCCCAAACTGGAGCTTGCCATGCAGACTGCCAAATTTGTCTCGGGGCATGACTGGACCTACACTTGTGTCATTCAAAATGAGAATTTGTGTGTCTTACAATGACAGGCACCTTGGGTTGAATATATAGAATGTAACTTCACTTACTCTTTAATACATCCCCAAATAAGGTATTACATTCCTTTTTAATTTAGGAAGAAATGGAGACTTAGACAAGTGAAGTAACTCAGCCATGTTCACACAGCCAATAAATGGTGGAACTGGACTCCAAGGCCATCTGATCCCCAACGCTCTTGCTTGGAGTCTAAATTTGTGGTGCTCAAACTGCACCAGCGTCACCTGGAGGGCTTGTTAAAGCAGAGTGTGCCGGGCCCGACCCCAGGGTATGAGTCAGGAGATCTGGGATGGAGCTCAAGGATTTGTATTTCTTTTTTTTTTTTTTTTTTTTTTTTGTTGAGACAGAGTCTCACTCTGTTGCCCGGGCTAGAGTGAGTGCCATGGCGTCAGCCTAGCTCACAGCAACCTCAAACTCCTGGGGTTAAGTGATCCTACTGCCTCAGCCTCCCGAGTAGCTGGGACTACAGGCATGCACCACCATGCCCGGCTAATTTTTTCTATATATATGTTTAGTTGGCCAGATCATTTCTTTCTATTTTTAGTAGAGACGAGGTCTCGCTCTTGCTCAGGCTGGTCTCGAACTCCTGACCTCAAGCGATCCACCCGCCTCGGCCTCCCAGAGTGCTAGGATTACAGGCGTGAGCCACCGCGCCCGGCCAAAGGATTTGTATTTCTAACAAGTTCCAGGTGATACGGATGCTGCTGGTCCCAGGGAACAGATTTTGAGAGTGACAGGTCTAAATCACTTCACTCTGCCCTCCCGTGAGGAGCTATGATTATGAAACCAGGCTGAAGCAGGCAAACTAGATCTACGTCTCCCTCCCCCTTACTCTCAAGCGTTCTTCACATCAGCAGCAATGACCTGGCACCTGAAGGGTAGACAGAAGCCCTGTTGTAAGCCTGTTTTATGGTTGCCAGATAAAATACAGGATGCCAGTGTCTCTTCGTCTGTCTGTGATGCTATAACAGGCTATTACAGACTACTGGGTAATGGATAAAGAACAGACATTTATTGCTTACGGTTCTGGAGTCTGAGACTTCCAAGATCAAGGCTCCTGCAGGTTTGGTTGCCTGGTGAGAGCCGCTCTCCGCTTCCAAAGTGGTGCCCATTTGCTGATTCCTCCAGAGGAGAGGAGAACGTGGCAGAAAGGCAAGCTCTCCAGACGCTACATGACGCCTCTTTTAAAAGGGCCTTGATCCCATTCAGAAGGGAGGAGCCCTTATAGCCTAATCACCTCTTAAAGGCCCCACCTCTATGGTATTGGCAACACCTGAATTTTGGAGGGGACCCATTCGAAACCATAGTACCAGATAAATTTGAATTTCAAGATAAACAACAAATAACTTTTAGTACAAGTGTGTTCCAAATATTGCATGGTACATACTTCTGCTACAAAACTGTTGTTTATCTAAAATTCAGACTTAACTGAGTGTTCCATATTTTCATTTACTAAACCCGGCAATCCTATACTATTGCTTTTGGGAGACAAAATTTCTTCATATGAATGGAAATTACTCATAAGTCCTAAAACCAAACAGCCAGGCCCCTCAGCCAAGGGAGACTTCTCTCCCCTCTTGCCAAATAAAAGAGAGAAATTTTGAATAGGTCTTCTTGCCAGATACAATCAAGCAAACAAAGTTGCAACTCGCAAGAGGTCGGGATCACAGCTTACATAACCACCTGACTTGCTCAATTCAGCAGCTGCCTCTTTTTGTCCCCCTCCAGTCTTCCTGCTCCTTCTGTGGTCTATGAGGGGAGAGGTTTGTTGATGAAGCGCATCTGCTGGGCGATAAAGGGCCATGGGGAACAGGAAGGGCCCATGTCCATCACCCCTCCCTCTGCTCAAGGCCCAGAGCTGGCCAGCAGGAGAGACTCCCTGAGAGAAAGTAGAGGCAGATGGGAGAAGGGTCAGGAGAGGTCTTGATGACAAAGATGGACTTTCCCAGGTCCCTGGGAGGGGATTTAGGAAATGAGAGTGGGTGCCTTTGTCCCGATTTCACTGCCCACATCTGCTCAGACAGCTGTGCACTGCCTCCCAAGTAAGACTGACAGATGGAAGGGAGTTCAAACAAAAAGAACATTTCATGAGCCTCACTGCATGCCAGGCACAAAACCAACGTTATTTCACTTAATCCTTCAAAAGTCCTATGACGTGGGTTTTAAGGTAGACACTAACAAAGGCTTAGCCACATTGAACTTGACATGGTCTTTGGGTCTGAGTTGGAGACCTGGCTCTGCCATTTATTATGAAGTTAAACCATATGGCTGAATATTGGCAATTTCATATGGTGTAACCTAATAGTTGTGTGATCACAATTTCTCTGAGCCTTGGTTTCTGCAATATTCAAATAGAGATGATAATACTATCTCTCCCAGGATTGTGGTGGTAATTAAATGATATAATACATATTTAAACCCTTAGCACACTAGCTGGCACATGTTAAGTACTTAATAAATGTGAGTAACTATTATCATTATCATCACTATTTTGCTGGCTACACAGGAAAACTGTACAAACCCAGATAGAGTCACTTGTCTCTCTTCACAGGAGAAGATTCTGTGAAGATGGGTGAAGAAGCTTTTGAATCCTATTGCCAGCCTCCATCCCCCATGCATAAGGATCTAGACCAGTCTGCCCAGTAGAACTTTCTGCAGTGATGGAAATGGTATTATGCACTGTCTGATACAGTAGCCACCAGCTATGTGTGGCTATAGAGCACTTGAAATGCAGCTAGTGTGACTCAGGAACTAAATTTCTTTATGTTATTTAATTTTAATTAATTCATTTTAAATTTAAATGGTCACATGTGTCTAGAGGCTGCCATGTTAGACAATGTAGCTGTAGGCCTTTCTTCCCTCATGGTGCCATCTGAGGAGGAGCATTTGGCTTTTTGTGGAGAAATAGAACCAAGAAGGAAAAAAAGAAAACATGACAGTCCCCTCCTCTGGGCCAGAAGCTGGGATAGGTTTTTAGGACAATATGTACAGCATTGGAAATAGATACTGTTGATCTGATTGGTAGGCTGGAATGGCCTCCTTTGGTGAAGAGAAAAGAAGATATTAATAAAATCTTCCAAAGTGTGAGAAACAACAACAAAAAAAAGCCCAGAAAGGACCAACTGCATCATTGAAGTGGGTCCCAGTCTTCACCCTGAGGGACATCTGGGCTCCCTCACTTCTGCTGGCTCTGGCCCATACACGTCATCTTCTCAAGCTTCCAACCCAAGCTGGGTCAAAATGCTTCTCTCCTTTTATCTTAGCTTCAAGGAAGTAAGTGAACATGTTTACTTTGTCGAGCCCCAAATTTCCTTCTCCCAGGCTGATACCCTGGCCCCTCAAATCAAGATGAACGTGGCCCCTACAGCCCAGTGTTTCCTTCTCTCCCTGTTCTCCTCTCACATGACGCCTTTAAAATGCCTGTGAATTTCGTATTCTGCTTTCTATGTCTATTCTTGTGTGCTGGGACCTTCTCCATCTGTCCTCCCACAGCCACTGTTCACCCCTCTCTGCCCTGCGGCATGACCTAAGGGGCCTGTCTCCCATGTCTGTACCTCACAGGCTCCCAGCCTTCTGTGGGATATCAGCAGGTGCGAGCAGAGAACATTCCAGGAGTTTACTTCCCACCGTCTCTCTGTCCAGGCAGAGTTCCTACAGCCATGGCTCAGTTAAGTAGCCCTCTTGTCTGACCACAGCATTCACAGGTCCCAGAAACACCTTTCCCTCCTGTTGTCCCTTTGGGCCTAGGCGTGGTAATGGCTTCCCACTCCTGCTAGTCCCTGAGTATCTCCCCCACCCTTGATGGTTCCCTTCATCCTGACCACACCTCCATAAATAGAATCGTTACTAAAATTTCTTTAATTAAACTCCTTGAGTATGCCATCTACTTCCTGCTGGGATTAATACACCCTGTGTATTTTAAGAAAAATACATTGTTCATATTCCCCAAATAGCCACCAAAAAGATAAGGCACGTTTATCTGACAATCATGCCTCCCAGACATATCACCCCAGACATGGAAACACAGTCCTCGGATTCATAGACAAACAGGCATATCCACTCACAGATGATTGGTGGGGCAGTGATGACTGGCAGCCCTAAGTGTCAGTAAATGATTCATCCTTCCTGTCAAAGGCTTTCAGCTCTGCCTTCCTCAGGAGCAGTTTTCAATGACTCAATCTGTTGAGTTCCCTTACCCAACCCATCCCACGTATACAAATGGATGTTTGTGACTGTAGGATGGAAGAGCGTGCATAAAATCAGCTGGAATATATGCACCTAGGAACAGAAGTTTTGATGTCTTCTGAGGACATCAAGATTTCATCTTGGTCAGGCTCCTATCTTGATTCAGGTGAGGTTTATTTACCTTGTTTCCCAGGTGATAAAACTGAAACCCAGAGACATTAAGAAAATGCCCAGAGATGAATCTGTTCCCCATGCTGCCATCCCAATTCCTGTGTCCACAGCAGACACTGTTGATCAATCACATTACTCATTCCCATTGGAAAGCCTTTTCATCACAGCTCTCTAGCAACTGACACAAATCTGTCAGAGTTGACACGCAAGACCTATTTGCCATCCTGCCATGTGCTCCAACTTTAAAAATTAGAGAGAAAGATGCCAGGTAAAGTGGCTCACGCCTGTAATCCCAGAACTTCGGGAGGCTGAGGCAAGAGGATCACTTGAGTCCAGGAGTTCGAGACCAGCTTGGGCAACATAGGAAGACCTTGTCTCTACAAAAAACTAGAAAAATTAGCTGGGCATGGTGGTGTGAGCTTGTAGTCCTATAGCTACTCAGGAGGCTGAGGAAGGAAGAAAGGAGGATCGCTTGAGCCCAGAAGTTCGAGGCTGCAGTGGGCAGTCATCATACCACTGCTCTCCAGCCTGGGTGACAGAGCAAGACCCCATATCTTAAAAAAAAAAAAAAAAAAAAAAAAGACTAGAAGTCAGTCTCTATAATCTCCTAGTCCACTATTCTTTTTGAGGAATTTCCCTGTAAGTTCAGAAAATCTGTGTGGACTATGCTCATGCTATCCTTAATACCTACTAAGTTTTCTAGTAAGTTTTAGTAAGTGAACTTCCCTAAGCCTCAATTTCCACATTATACTATGGAGATCATTAAGATTTCCTTATTGGGAGAGTTAACAGATATATGAATGCAAAATACCCGGCACAATATCTATCATATAGTAGGTGCCCAGTTCATGGTAGCTCTTATTATTCATTCTTTATAAACAGAATGTCAATGATGTCCACTGTCCAAAGTGTGCCCTTCTGTGGTGTCATCAGGATCCACAGTCATTAGGCTGTTCACAGTATTTTAGTTCTCCTCAAATATGTGCATGGTAGATTGCATTTCTCCAACTCATTCAAGTTCTATGTGGCCAAGTGGCTTGCTTTGGCTAAACGAATATGAGCAAGAGAAATGTTAGTTCTGAGTAGAAGCATTTAATTGCTGTTTTTCTCCTCCAGTTCACTTTTTCTATCTTTTTGTAATTGTGGAAACAGATGTCCAGATGAATACAGCATCCAGCAGCCAAAGTCTCTGAGTGACAACGATGAGCAGAACCCCATGCTGACCCCTATGGGACATGTAGTGTAAGTGAGGAATTCACCTCTGCTGGGTAAAGCCACTGAGATTTTGGAGTTGTTCCTAATCCACCTTGAAGGCTGCTTCTTTTTGCACCAACTTGCCAGGGAAGCTGAAACTTCTCTGTCTCACAACAGAGAGGTGACCTGAAACATTCATGTTTCTACGATATTCAGGTCTCCCAAAGTAATTTTCTCATGCTCCTACATAGTGCTGGATAATAATGCTGCTTTAGAATGTGTCAGATGCCCATTCTATGCCAAGCTTTTTTCTGGACACTTTATTCATGCTAATGTGTACATTGAGCACCATGTCTGGCATATCGTAAATGTTCATATTCATGCTAGTCATCATCATCATTGTCACCATTATTATGCATCATCTCCAGGCCTTGTGACAACCCAATGAAGTAGGGACTGTTATTATCTTCACTTGATGGAAGAGGAAACTGAGGCACAAAGTGGTTAAGTAATACACTCAAGGTTTCAGAGGCAGAACATAACACAGCAAGGATTTGCACCCAAGTATGCCTGGACCGAAGTCCTTGTCCTTTCCATGTTCCACACACTGCCCAATGAAGATTGCCAAAAGCTGTGCCATATGCTTTTCTGAGACAACTCTGCTTCCCACTGGTTGGGCAAGTACCCAACATCAGAACTGTCCCCTGGTTCTACCACTTGCACTTGTTGTAGACTAATTCATTGAAGGGGAGAGAAACTGGACTCCCCAGGCCAACTCTTTCATGGAAATTAAATTAAAACTTGGCATTCAGGAAGAGGTTTATGTTTTTCTACCAGCTTCCAGATTCACTACCAAGATGGGTTTTTTTCCTCCCTCCTTCAGTTTCTTCAAAATCTCTAGCTTGTCTGTCATTTATTTCTGTTTCATCAGTAGCACGGGACAAGGGGCCAGTGACAAGTTTGCCCTGCTCGTCCCCCTAGAGCTGCAGAGTCCAAACGGGGAGGGAGAGGAACCCCAGCACAGACAGACCCGCCAGCCCACCTCCTCTCACCACATCTGCCTCCGGGCCATTTATTTCATTAAAGCACAGGATGCTCAAGGGAGCCTCGGGAAGGGGGACAATTTCATTTTTCCTACACCTTGGAAATTAACGTTCTTTCCAAAAAAATAATTTGCTTTGTTCTTTGAGAAAGCTGAGGAGTGGAGAAAAGGGGTCAAAAGAGTGAAAGGTAAGAAAATGAGAGTGAGAGAGGGAGAGAGAGAAAATAGAAAAATATATAGAAGAGGGGAAGAGAAGGAGAGTAAGATAGGGAAGGAAGAGAAGAGAAAGCAAGAACAGTAGTAATGAGGCTATTTCTTTGTCTTCATTATATCAGCAATTCATTTGAATTTCTCTTTTTAAAGTTTTACTTGGTACTATGTTGCCAATCGTGCACATTTGGGGTGCCTTATAGAGTTTTTTGCCCTCCCACTCACACCCCTAGAAAAGCCTCTAACTCAATGGTTCCTGTAAGTTTAGTTTATATTAATATCCACGTTTCATCTTGCAATGACATGGGGGTGGGGGAAACAGAGACTTTCTAATAAAACTGACCTGGGTTCAAAATGCAGTCCTAGCACATTATTTTCATTCAACAAATACTTACTGATAACCACAAATATGTCAAGTACTGTTCTAGGCACTGAGTTACAGTGCACAAAAGTCCTTGCCTTCATAAAGCTTTCATTCTAAAGAAATAAGTAAAAGGGAGCTATGTAGTATTTTAGTGATAAGTACAATGGCAGAAAATAAAATGCAGGAGGAGGAAAAGGACTAACAATATTGAGATGAGGCACAGCTTTAAATAAAATGGTCAGGGCGGCCCTCACTGTGCAGGATGACTCTGGAGCAAAGCCTTGCAGGTGAAGAATTAACCCACAGGTATCTGGGCAAGGAGCAAACACCAAGTGCAAACGCCCTGGAGTGAGGGCACAACCCCCAGAGTGTGTCCAGGAAGAGTGAGGAGCCCCCTGAGCGGATGAGGAGGAGTAAAGAGGTAGAAGGATCAGTAGATTGTAGGTCCTGGTGCTTTCAAAGATTTGCTCAAGTTCAGACATTAGAGGGAGTGAACTAGAAAGAAAGAAAGTGATGATCAAAAGAGGGACGTTTGAATTTGACTTTATGGAATGACCTAGAGTAAGGCCATGGGAGTGAGTGTCTGAAGTAGGGCAGAAGACAAAACCATGGAAAGTGAGGAGGCGGAGGGTATTGGGCGCACCATCTAGGTACGTGTTAAGATCCCCAAGAATGGGAGGGGAGTGGTGTTGGAAAGGGTGACAAGGAGCCAGGTCCTACCCTGCAAGTAATGGGAGGGACAATCAGGAGGTCAGTAGCTGATTGGGATGGGGTGGGTGTCTGTGACTTGCAATTCACACTTAGTGTGGAGCAGTTAGGGAGCAGGGCTCCCTCTTGGCCCTGGAGACTGGAGGGAGGACGGCTTTACAAGGGCCCTCTGAACTCCTCTCGACTCCACCATATCTAAGCTCTGTGTCCTCGGGCAAGTTACTTAACCTTGCCGAGCCGATTTCATAATCCATAAAGCGGCTCAATGAGACTCATCTCACAGGATTGTGGTGAGGCTTAAAACTAGGCTACATCCAGAAAGCATCTAGAAGATACAGTCCGGCAGGTGGAAGGCACTCACCACCATCAGGATCACAGCCTAGGGCTCGGGTGACACATGTCTGAGTTCAAATTCTGACCCTGCCTGTTACTAACTGTGTAACCTAGGGCCAGTTATTTAACTTCTCTGAGCCTCAGTTTTCTTGTATAAAAGCTTGGAAGAATAATACCAGGTAGATGGGGCTCTCTAAAGGAATAAATGGAAGGGTAATGTAATGAGATATTAAGTTTTACCTTTTTTTTTTTGCTAGAAGAGACTCCAAACCATTAAAAAGTAGTCTTCTCCTCCCTATCCCTAGCAGTTTTTAAAGTGAATGAGCAAACCTCTGTATTCTGTGCTTTCTTGTCCCAGGGATATACCAAGGAGCTTCGTTGAGAAGGTTTCAGGGCTGCTCTTCAGGCCTGAAGTACGTTAATGGGTATGGTGAGATCATGCTGAACTGGAAGGCAACAGAGACTAGAACTTGGGATTGACATTGGACGATGGGTAGCCCAAACCTAGAAAAAGACAGGTGGAGGAAAAAGGAGGCTTGGGATCTGCAAGGAAGTGGCAGAAAGAGAGATCTGGCAACCGAAGGCAGACTCAGGAACATGCAGGGATGCTACCAGGATCGTGCATTCAAAGCCTTCAGTTCTCTTCAGGCCCCACCACATTCGTGGCTGTTTCCACAGCCTGGAGGTCAAGGGCACCACAGCGCACGTAGAGCAAGCATGTTGCATTATTTCCCATCTTGTTCTTGGCTCAGAGTGTAGCAGGCCACCTGCTCAAGACGCAGGCAGAGAGCTACTGAGTCAAGGTTACCCTCCACACAGGTATCCCTGGAGGTTGCCTCTCACTTTCAGAACGGGGCAGTGGCAACTGCTTGTAGTGCAGCCGCCTTGCCAGGCATTGCAGGGGGCTAGGATGAAGTCACATTGCATCTGGCGCCTTCTGCTTTCGTTTGCCCTCAACCCAGCCTCCAATTTTAAACTTTTTGCTTCCTACTCACTGCTTGGTGACTTAGAGCCAATCATTCAGATATAACTTGATAAGGTCTTTTCTTCTGTTAAGTGAAAATAACTTCTATGGAATAGGATTGTTGTGACTCATATGCATAATATAAACCCTTTAAATGGGTGGAGCAATGAGTAGGTGCTAAATGAATGTCAGAGGTGGTGGTTATAATAGAACTAGTAGTAATAGAGATAATCTACCAAGACAACAGACACGCTGCCCAGAGGCTGGCCCAGCTTTCATCAGTCCCTGGGTAGGCAGCGGAAATAGGAAAAAGCACACTGGCCCCGCAGTCCTGAAAACGCAGTTCTGCTCGCGGCCTTGCAGCAGACTGCCCTGGTAACGCTGGGTTCACCCCTCAACCCTCTGCCTTTGTGTCGGCATATGTCAAATGCGGATAGTCCCATCCACTTTAGAGGGAAAAATAAAGCTTGCAGCTGGAAGGGCCCTTTGAGAACAACTGGTCCAACCCTTTCTCCTCTACATCCCATTTTGCAGAGGGAAAAACTGAGACCAAGGAGGTAAAGCAGTGAATACCGTTTAGTGAATACCTAATTAGTGCAGTGAATACCATTTCCAAATCCACAAAAGCCTGGTTTATTATTATTATTGTTATTTTGTTTTGTTTTATTTACTGGTACGGTTTGGGAGGACTGTGGAGGAGGAGCAAAGTATGTGGAAATGTGGGATTCTCTTCTCTTGAAAGGCTTTTGGTTTATTTGGAAAACAACATAAATTCATGCAAGAAAAGTAGGAAAACTGACATGATGTTTGACAAGTTCTCTGAAAAAATGTAAAATATTTGTAGAGACGAATTATGGTATGGTAGAGGTCCACAGGAAACTTCCCCTTCACCCTCTAAAGGTTTGCTGAAAAATCAACCGACAAAAGGCAGATTATGCGATTGCTCCCTGTGATCTGAGAGACCAAAACAGACACCACCTTATCAAATAAGACAACCTGAAGGTTAAGGAACGAAAAGTTACTTACGGGTCCAGGGTTCAGGGCCCAGCTGGCATGGCAAATTTCTAAATTCCTACAACTTGAAGAAAAACCACTCCTTGCTAAATTCCCTAACAATAGGAGCTAGCAGACTGATGATTTACAACCCAGACCACTACAGCTCTGATTGGACAGAGGACAGGCCTTAAAAACATTATTTTGTGATAAGCTGTTGCAGACCTTACACCAGTTTCAGCCAGCGTATAGTGGCTGTGCACAAACTGTCTTTGTGTCTCATAGTTCGCCTTTTGACAGAAAGGGCCAGATTCCACCTCATTTTTACGTTAAAACCTCACCCAAAGTCAACATGAGATGTATGTTACATACATGATAATCCATTGCACACATACTTGGCTTCCCTCATAAAAATGTATAGCTTTGCCCCCAAACCTGCTGAATATGTATGATACCAGCCCTGTGAGACATAAAGTCCAAATTGTCCTTCCGCTCTTCAAAGAGAGAGAGCACCTCCAGTCTACCCCAGAGACTGTCTATTCCTAGCTTGCAAACAGACATTGCCAATAAAGTTCTCCTTGCTACTATTTGGCCATCCTGGTGGCCTTTTGGATGACACTCCCCAATGGGTTTCAGAAGCTTATATACCATCTTGAGGTTATAGAAAGAATGGGGGCTCAGAGCACGGCCAAAAACAGGTTATGGTGGTGAATCAGGTTGTAGCAGCAGGATAGGTTATGGGAGGGAGAGAAGAGAAGGCCTGGCTAGCAAAGGTAGTCTTGTTATGTAGATGAAACCTCACAGGTAGCAACCCTCAGAGAGGATAGATGCTAAATGTTTCTTCCAGAGCTTTTAAGGTGTCAGACTCTAGATTCTCAGTTAATCTTTCCTAAATAAGGACAAGGAAAGGCCCTCAGAGAAAGCCTGGCCGTATCCATGGAGAATTCCTCTAGATGCAAATTTCCCCCACAAAAGACAGCTCTGCAGGGCTACTTCTGATTACTGGCTCTCTGAACAGGCATTCTCAAAATACGTCAAAGAAATCTATTTCGGGGTGAAATACTTTGGTTTCCTTCAGAAGCCAGCCTGCAAGACTGTGACTCCGCCTTCGTATTCACACCCTTGTATGGTGTCCTGCCACATTGCACCAGGGCTGATCTGTGTGACCAACAGAAGATGGCAGAAGTGACAGTCTGTCACCTCGGAGTCTAGGCAATAAAAGACTGCAGCTGTTAGCTGCTGTCTTGGGCTGTCTCTCAAATCACATGGTCTCGATGAGGCCAGCTGTTATGCCATGAGGACATTCAGGGAGCCTACAGAGAGGCCCACGTGGTAAAATATCCACTCAATGGCCACAGGGGAGCTGAGTCCTGCTAACCACCCCACCCCATGAATGAACTTGGAAGCAGATCCTGCAGCCCCAGATGACCACAAGCCCAGCTGACAGCTTGATGGCAACTTCATGAAATATTCAGAGTCAGAACCACGCAGTTAAATCTTGTCTGGATTCCTGCCCCATGGAAACTGTGAGATAATATATGTGCATTGTTTTAAGCTACTAAGTTTGGGTTTGTTATGCAGCAATAGATCACTAACAGGTAAACATAGATTATCATCATTCCTCATAGAGCACCTACTGTGTGCCCAGCCCTGTAATTCCCAAAGGAGAATAGGTAGCAAAGACTTAAGACAGAAACTCTAGGTAGGATGATGATTCCATTGGTTTCTTGGGAGCCACAGGGTGGTACACACTAAACCTTCATCAACTGAAGAATGATGAGGCTCATAAATTTGGAAAGGAGAGCTTAATTTCTCATAAGGGGATGCAGCCTGTAGGTAACCATTGTGCAGGAAGCAGAGCCTCAGGCAGAAGCCGAGAGCAAGCACTTCCAGGGAAGGGTAAAGGAAATGGAAATTTATGCTGATGGGGTAGTTGACTATACATATTTAAAAGGCTATAGGAGGAGTCTTGAATATTTTCAAAAGGAGAAACATGCATATGTGCAATTGAGTTTCTGCCCTGTGGTGGGTTGCATGTACAAAAAATGGTGGCATTAGCATGACCCAAGGGTGGAGTTTTAGGCCCACCTGATGTCAAAATGTGAAGCAGAGGACACAAAGGCCCTCTATGCACAGTCTCCATAGACTGGCCAGAACCACTCCATGGTCAGTGGTCTCTGACCAGGAAGGAGTCCTGGTCAGTTGTGTGTACATTGTAAAAGGGAGGGGCAGTCCCAGGCTAGTTGAAATCTTAGTGGAGCAAGTCTTTCCAAAGGGCTAGTTTCTGTTTAACCATTAGGGAAGAAAGTCTGATGGCAGTTGAGGAGGGAAGGAGTATAATGAGGTGTGCAACCTCCCATCCCATCATGGCCAGGAACTCAGTGTTAAGGTTTCTCTGGGGTGCCCCTGGCCAAGAGGGGTCCTGTTCAGTTGGTTGAGGGACTTAGGATTTTATTTCTCACCTTCAAGAGAGCTTATCAAAATAAAGCCATGCTTTCTTTCCAAAAGTGAGATCACGAGGCTCATTTGCGTGCCTGCACAGATGAATGTATGAGAGAAAGACATATACATACATTCAGGCTGGGGTAGTGTTCTGAGACAGGGCTGCCTTCCACATGGGCCTTAGAAGGAGGCCAGTTCTAAAAGATCCCCAACAATAGGTGGAAATAAAGCACCTCGTCCGGAGTAGGGCCTCTAGCGGCTCCCATGGAGAAGGCTGGCCACTCCTGTGAACCTAGCAGGGAGCACCCACAGCACATGCAGTGCAGCATCAAGCAAGTCACTCGCCCATCCACAGAATGGAAAGAAAATGGAACTGCTCTCTCCAAGGGATGCAGCAAAGTTCAGACGAAAAAAATGCTTTGCAAACTATAAAGCACTGTGCAAATGTTAATTACTATAATGAAAATAAAGTGAGATCTTATATATAAAGGCCCTAGAACAGGGCCTGGCTGGGAGGATGAGGTTAACAAATGGCAGGGCTTATTCTATTGACAGGCTCGCCACCAGTACAGTGAGAAAGAAGCAAGTGAAGAGAGGGCAGCAGGGGCTTTCTGACTGCTGGGCTATGTGGATGCGACTTTTCTCCTAAGAAGCGCCATTCAGGCCCTGAAGCCCACCACTACCCCCCACGCCCTATTCTCACCCCCCAACTAGAGGCCCCTCTGCAGCTCTGCTGAGTTCAGGCAGGATTTGGACCACAAAGCAGGGACAGAGGGCAACAGATCCAGGAGGATTTGACAACTTCCTCTCTCTAGGATTTGAGGAGGCTGAGATAGCCTAAAGGCATAAGATGGAGTGATTAGAGATAGGAAGACTGGAAGGGCAGGAAGAGAACACAAAGGCACCTTTTGTCCCTCTGCCTAGGGCCTGGGTACTGATATCAGTCTCCAACTCTAGGATTCAATGGGGCAAGGCAATACACATCTGCAAACAGGTGCACTTCGTAGGCCTGTTAAGGTAAGAATTCGATCTTGAGGTCTGTAATGGGTTGAAATGTGTTTCCCACCCTCAGAGATGTTGAAGTTCTTACCCCACCCATGCTCCCCTCCCCGCCTCCCAAAAAACGTGCCCTTGCTTGGAAAGAAGGTCTTAGCCGGTGATCAAGTTACAATGAGGTCATTTGGGTGGGGCCTAAACCAATATGACTGTTTTCCTATACAATGGGAAATTTGGATTCAGAGATAGACACACACGGGGAGAATGCTGTGTCAGTTGACAGCAGAGATCAGGGTGATGCATATGCAAGTCAAGGAACAGTAATGATCGCCAGCCAACTACCAGGAGCCAGGAGAGGCCTGGAACGCATCCTTCCCTCACCACCCTTGGGAGGAACCATCCCTGCCCACACAGTGATTTTGGACTTCCTGCCTCCAGAACTGGGAGACCAATTTCTGTTGTTTAAACCACCTAGTTTATGATCTTTGTTACAGCAGCCCTAGCAAATGAATACAAGGTCGGTCATCTGATGTCACCAGCAGAAAACCACAAGGTCAGACAGAACTGATTTGAACCTGTGCACTGCCACTTACTAGCAGCATGTCTTGGGGCCACTCACTTGCCTTCATGGGCCTCAGGTTCTATGTCTGTCAAATGGTAAACTCCTATATACCTTACCCATAGTCACTGAGGATCAAAGTGACAAATGCAAAGTATCCAGTTACTATGCTGGCTCCTATTAGCCACTCAAAAATGGCAGTGAGTTATTATCAGCAGAGATAGAAGTTTAATTCAAATTCCTTCACCCCCTAAACCACTCCACCCCTCAAGAGAAACAGAAGGACCAACTTCTGCCAGCCTTTGAGGATACCAACTGCTGTGAAGAAAAAGGCTCCAAGACCCACGTGCATTAGATTTCTATTGCTTTGTGACAAATTGCCACAAAGGTAATGGCTCAGGACACCACCCATTCATTACCTCACAGTTCTGTAGATCAGAAGCCCAGGAGGCTGGGCTGGGCTCTTAGCTGGAGGCTGTGAATCAGCTGCTTCCTAGCTCACCCAGCTTGCTGTCCACATTCAGTTCCTGGCGGTTGTAGGACTAAGGTTCCTGTCTTCTTGCCGGCTGTGGGCCAGGATTTACTCTCAGCTCCTCAGGGCCACTTTCAGATCTTCCACCTGGCTCCCTCCATTTGTGCAACAGAGGGCCACTGTCACATCAAATCCCCCTCGCGCTGTGAAGCGTTCTGACTTTTTCTGCCACTAGCTGGAGAAAACTCCCTGCTCTTAAAGGGCTCATGGGATTAGATTGAGCCCACATGGGTAATCTCCCTGTAGCAAGTGTTAAAGAAAAAGTTATTCCAGGCCGGGCAGAGTGGCTCAGGCCTGTAATCCTAACACTCTGGGAGGCCAAGGTGGGAGGATCGCTCGAGGTCAGGAGTTCGAGACCAGCCTCAGCAAGAGCGAGACCCCATCTCTACTGAAAATAGAAAGAAATGATTTGGACAGCCAAAAATATATATAGAAAAAAATTAGCCAGGCATGGTGGCACATGCCTGTAGTCCCAGCTACTCGGGAGGCTGAGGCAGAAGGATTGCTTAAGCCCAGGAGTTTGAGGTTGTTGTGAGCTAGGCTGACACCATGGCACTGTAGCCAGGGCAAAAGAGCGAGACTCTGTCTCAAAAAAAAAAAAAAAAAGAAAAAGAAAAAGAAAAAATTATTCCATAACACTTGTTGAAAATAGTAACAAAGATTTTATTCAAAAAGGGACTATCAAGACCGGTATATAGACTACTGCAAAGGGGTTTTGCAGTGGGGAAGAGAGACTGAGCTCAACTCTGTGTACAAGGAAAAGCGGGAATTTATAGCAAGGAGCAGTGGATGGAAAATTGCTACGAGGCAACATCAGTGGTGAGGGGGATTCTGGCTAAACCGACCTAACAGGATTCTTGCTGAAAACAGGCCAGGATAACCAGATGTCATCTGGAGGATGACGGGGGTTGTGGAATTTGATCAGATACAGAAAGTGGGGGATTCTGGCTAAACTGACTAGGCAGGATTCTTGCTAAAATTGGGTGCTTGAAGAACATGCCCAGGGATGACGCCTAATTGGGCTCAGAGGAGCCCGAATAGAGTTTGGTCAAGAAGAGAATCTCTGTCACATACAACATAATATAACCTCAGAAGTGTCCCCAGTGGGTGAAGGTCACAAGGGCCATCTTAAAATTCTGCCTACCACATGTGGATGTATTCCTGCTTCTGCACGAAGTGGATGACTCACTTTGGACAAGTTCCTTCTCCTTTCTGAGCCACAAATTCCCTTTAACTCTAATATTCCATCACTCTCCCCATTATCAAATCACATTTTTCTAACTTTCATAGGATATGTGTACTGCTTGAGGGTTGCAAAAATGTTTAAAACAAACATTTGTTGTCAGGGAAGTTCTGCAGTCTAAATGCAGCACTGTGCAGCCTTCAATGCAAGTTCGATCATTTGGGAGCTTTGAAAATGCTGATGCTGGGGCCCCATCCTCAGAGATTCCCATTCCCAGGAACTCCAGGAAAAGACGGAAGGGATGGAGGAGAACATGCCCCTCCCTGTGTGGGAACATAAAGAGAGAAGGCTGGGAGCCTTTTGCGTGCATTTAAAGTCTTTCAAGGGCAGGGAGGGTTAAGGGAGTGGCAGCTGGACCCAAGTGTGCATATTGGCCCTGGACGTCCCTACAAGTCACATCATTTCAGATTGGTGGGTTTGCTGCTTATGGTTTCCTAAGGCGTGAGCTGAGGGTACAAGTTAGTAGACACAGTTCTCCAGGGGCCAAACACTGTGTTATAGGCTCGCAGCTCTCTGGGCTGTGCCTGTCTGGTTGCAAAGCTCAGGGCTAGGCTTTCTGTCTTCGAGAGGAATGAATGGAATGCATTTTTTTTTTTTTTTTTTTGTCTAAGTATTGCCAGGTATGTGTGTTTTGGAGAGAATAGTTAAATAATATGAAAGTTGATCATATGGATTGGATCATTCTGGTCATACCCAACTAAAACTAGATCAAGGTCATGTTCATGTATAACACCAGAAAAACAAAAGCACTCGGCCCACACACTACAATGCAATGACAATATATTAGGTGATATAACAATGAAAGTGAAATTTAGTTCTATTAAGACAATAAATTTGTGTTTCATGGGAAAATCCTTTACACCGCTTTGGTTTTTAAATTTAAATTAATTAAAATTTAGTAAAATTTAAAAATCAGCTTCTCAACCTTACTACATGTTGTGTTCAACAGCCAGGTATGGCTGGTCCACTGTATTGAATAGTGCAGTTTAGAAAGGTGGGAGAGAAGTTTGGGGAACTGCCTGAAGGTGTGGGAATTTTGGAAGATGGAACAATCACGGGAAAGAATTTTAGAGATTTGTTATACCATATTATCTTCCCTTTGCTACTCCCTCAAGAAAATCTACAGGAAATCTGTTATCTTTTTCAAGGCTTTTAGAATTAGATTAGTGGTTGCTTTTGTTGTTGTATTAGCCTGCTCAGGCTGCTGTAACAAAATACCACAGACTGTGTGGTTTAATCTACAGAAAATATTTTTTCACAGTTCTGAAGGCTAGTCCTCGAGGGCGCTGTAACGAGTTACCACAGACTGGGTGGCTTAGACAGCAAATGTTCGTTTCTCCCAGTCCTGGAGTCTGAGTAGTGCAAGATCAAGGGCCCAGCTGATTCAGGTGCTGATGAATGCCTACTTCCTGATTTGCCAAAGGCTGTCATAGCGTGTCCTCTTATGGTGGGCAGAGACAGGAAGCAAGCTCTTTCCTGCGTCTTCTTAGAAGGGCACTAATTCCATCACTTGGGCTCCATCTCATGACCAACCTCCAAATAGCATCACTTTGGGAATTAAGGTTTCAAAATACACACTTTGGGAGCATACAGACATTCAGCTCATAGCAGTAGGCCGCACTGAGAAGGCAGTCGAGCCAATGCTTGAAGGAAGTGAGGGACATCTGGGTAAAGACAGAGGTACAACCAGTGCAATTCACCAAGGCAAGAGCCTGCCCAGAATGTTGAAGGAGCATCAGTGAGACCAGCGTAGTGCGCATGGAGCGGAGTGCACAAGCAGGAGAGCAGGATGGAGCCAGAGAGGAAACGGGATGGGGCAGGGGTGGTATGTAACACATTGGACCTAGGAGGCCACTGTAAGGACTTTGGCTTTTGTTTGGGGATAAAACAAGGAGTCACTGCAGAGTTTTGAGCAGAAGTGTGGCATGATCTAATTTATGTTTTACGGGATTACACTTGCTGCCGTAGAAAATCATCTGTGTTATTCATAGGAGAGAGAGAGAGTGGATGGAGAGACAGAGAGAGAGAGAGAAGATAAAAACCCAGCCCAACAGGGAGACGGTGGAGTTATAGCAGCTGGCTGGGAAAGATTTTAGTGAGATGTTGTTGAATGAACAAAGCAAGATGAGGGAGAACATATTATAACCCATTTTGGTAAGGCAAATCATAACCACCAAAGGGAAGTATACGAGAGAGGAGGAAAGCAAACAAACAAAAACAGATGTATCTTTTAAAAATGCAAGCCTGATATAATCACATTTATATCTTTATGTCAAATTATACGTGTGTGTATGTCTGTGTGTGTGTGTGTGTGTGTGTCCATACACAGCCTCTGGGGAGTGAGACCCCAAATCTCCTTCTGAATTACAGGAGAAACCAGAGAGTGGTGAAGGTCTGATCTTGTTGACAAATTCATGGTCAACGAGGTCAGAGGCTCTAAAGTGCCCTTGGCTGGGGGTGGAGGGAAGGTGTGTGTAATATACACACAGACAGACAGACACACACACATACACACACATGCTATGATTTTCTTATAATCATTTGTCTTCCTGACTTACTTACATAATGATATTCACATGTAATCAATGACTTTCAAATACTCTGTTTTAACTTATAAATTCTGTGTAAAACCCTATTTCTGACAGTCTTTATTTCAAATTGGGGAGGAATTATGGCATAGGCCAGGCCCAATTCTGGCAGCTCTCCCTTCTCTGAGACTTTATGAGTAACCAGTGGATTCTAAACAAACCTTCTAAACAACCCACTGATAAGGGCAGCAATTAATTTTATCAGTTGTAAATTACCAACATTAAATTACCAACAGGAAAAACAAGCCAATATTTTTTATCTCTCTCCCTCCTTCTCCTCTCTCCCAGGGACAAAAATGGAGAGAAAGGTTTGTTTAAAGTGATAGCAAGGCGGTTAATTGCAGTGCTTATCAGTGGGCCCTGCTGCACTTAGGCCTGTCGAAGAAAACAATTCCACTAGTCCTAAAGCTCCTTTGCTCTGTGTTTAGTTGAGTACCTTTACTAGTAGAGATGTCAACTAAAGATCAAATGAAGATTAATGAATTCAGCAAATTGATTAGTCTTCCTTCTCCTTTCATTGTGATGCTGAATCAGTGAAGTAATTCTGATCGTGAGTGGATGATGATGTATTGAGATTCCACAAATCTGGTTCAATTTCACATCTGACATTTCACAGGAAGCCTTGGTAATGTTGCTAAAAGTATCTCACCTTTATGTAATGATCAGTTCATAAACACTTTCCTGTACACCATCTCATCTCATTGTGAACATAATTCTGAGATGTGGGCAGGAAAGGCATTACTATTCTGCCTGTCACATGAGAAAAGCAAAGCCCAGAGGGCTAAGGTGGTTGGTCTCAGGTCATAGAGTTAGCAAGTAGCCAAGGAGAGGCTAGAATTAAGAATAATGACTCCCTTGTGAATGTGATGGCCATTACACCGTGCTGCTTCCTAGTTTGGCAACTCAGGGATGTCGTTGCATAGATCTTATTTTCATGTCCCCGTCCCAAAGGACAGCTGGAAAAAGGAAGATTTGGGAAGCGAAGGGCCAGCTGTGTAGATGATGTCCAAGAACAGGATTTTGACTATTAGGCAAAGCTACCAGAATGTTAAATCCCATTCCAGGATACAGATACAACACCAGGGGATCAAGAAGAATGCCTTTGCCAGCTCATGATTTCTAACCTGAGAAAGAGCTTCTTAAACTAAAACATGAAAGCAAGAAAGAAGAATGACAGTAATTCCCACTAGGAATTCATTGAGAATGGGGTCAGCTATAATACTTATGATCTCAGAGGTCTCTACATTTATGCACAAAGAGTAGAAATGATCATAGTAAACATGGAATTTTGATCCAAGGAGGGAACTATACAGTCTTACAGATATCAATAAGACTTTGTGGGTTGAGGCTCTCACTTAAGATATGACCCAAAGGAAAGCAGAATCATTCAAGAGAAATATTTAATAGAGAGAAAGGAGAGTCATATGAAACATTAAAAGATGTAGTCTTAGCTGGAAGTTCACAGATTGAAACAGACTCACAGGGAATAGCATTGGGGTGAAGCAAAAGGAGAGAGAAACAGAAATTCTACCTGTGGAGTATGCTTCTCACCAAAAAGGGTACAGCAAACATCATTACTAAGAGAGGCTCAAATCTCAATATTGAAGAACAGATCAGAAAAGAGCTCAAATTTTTTTTTAATAAGGCAGACTTCTAGACCCATAAGAAATTGCAGATCTGTTGGAAGGAAAACAGATATTGGCAAAATTATAAAAATGAAAATGATGAAGTTTAGACAAAATTTCAACTCCAATTATTTCTGATTACTCCCATGGAAAATATGTAAAATAATCTGTGAAAGAGAAGACTGGACACAGGCAATATTAAAGTTTCCAGAGAAGGGTAAAAGACAGATTATAGAAATAATAAACTATTGCTATGCAATAAAAATTCTAGTCTGGAGTATTTAGCGGGTAGTTTTCCATTTAGAATGGAAAACAGTGATCTTCGGAAGCCACCATGGGGTCCTAAGAGCAAGACATGACAAAGTAACCTCATTTCTCCAGACATGATAACTGGATTGACAGAACAAAGGATGTAGAGGACTTGCCATCAGAAAAATTTCTGACATTCTCTCATAATATTGGACAAAGTAAAAACATGGGATGAATATTAATAATAGAGAGTTAAATTAGTGGCTTGTTGGACTTGCCCAAAGAGTATTCATTGATGTGTCCACGTCCACTTGACAACAGAGGAGAGTTCTCTAGTAGGTGCCCCTGCCCTTGGTTCTAGGCCCAGTCTTGATCAAAACTTTATTAAAAAACTTGAGCAAAGACCCAGAAGACATGGTGTGCTACAGCTGGTTTGTGAAACTGATTGTTATAGTTTCAAATGTCATTAGCTTGTAATTGGTCATGGTGGGAGTATTTAGACTACAGAAATTAGCAAGCATGACAAATCAAGGCCTTTTCTTTCTCCTTCCAACAAGAACTTATTGTTAAACACATTTACTACCACATCATTGCATAGAAAACAGGTATGTTAGGAATCTTGACTCAAGCTAAAATTCATTAAGCAAACAAACAAATAAAAAATCCAGTAATTTGTTGCTTCAAGTAACATGATAAACTTTTTAGAAGCTACAGTTTGAATGTACCCCTAGAACAAACATCCACAGCCACATAATCAAAATTTAAAACTGTTCTGATTTTCTGGAAATCACAAATGAAATTTAAGCTTTCCAAGGTCTGCATGATCTTAAAATTGCTAGCCAATCAGCTATAAACAAGTAAGCTTATGTAGCACTGACTGCTGCCCTAAAGGAAAGTAAGTTATGAATAGTCAATCATGATAGAGAACAATGTACTTCCTCATTTATGCTTAACAAACTATGCTGTAACTGCTGTGAGCTGAGCTTTTTATCACTTTCAGTTTGAAGTCTTCTGGATCCTGATCTGTATTTCCTCTTATTGCATGACAATAAACCTTTAAATTTTCCTAACTTGATACTGTTTTATTTTTGGCCATTTTGGTGTCAGAAGTGGGATCAAAGAAGCCCCCCCCCCCACCCCCGCCCACACACACAAGCCCTAGAACCAGTGAGTAACCAGACACCAGTACACACAGCCCACTGAACTCACTGCTTTCTTGCTGACCATGGAGTTCTAGGGTAAGTCTCTCTCAGATTCAAACTCTCCTCTCTTTGCATTTGAGCTCTCTGTTTGGCACACTTAAAGAGGATATTCTGTTGGTTTCTGTTTGTCTGAGTTTGGGTAAGTTACCCTTTTCTGTTTATCAAGAGAGGAGGGATCTGTGCTTCCCTGAGTCCCAGACTAGTAGCTCCTTGGACTAGACTCCACATAGCTTACTTGGCATCTTAGGGAAACTGAAGGATGGGTTCTTCCAAGTCCAAAGCATCTGGAAATTCTTCACCTAGAACTCTGGCTGTTTAAAAACTATGGACTGGGATCCTGTGCCTTTTTGGAAAAATAAGTGAACTTTACTATAGATAATTTGGAATTGCAGTGGCCACTTTGAGGAACGTTTAACTCAGATAAAAATAGTTCATCTTAGAAGTGCCCTTGAGAAAAGAGGATATAAAACCTCTTAGAAACAATGGAATGCATTTTTGATTGGTATGCAGAGGATTCTAAAAGACAGAATGACTCTAAAATAGACTCTCTACAAAAAAATCTTTATAGTGTACTGAGAAATTTAAAGCTAAAATTCAGACTGATTTGACTGACACGACAAAACCATTTGTTAATCCCTCTGCTTCTCCCACCCTCCATTGCCTGATTATTCTGTATACATTAACCCTTCTGTGCCTTTGCCCTTTCCTCCTTAACCCCTTCAGCATGAGATGCTCTCTAAGATCAGACCTTCTAATGAACCTGCAGTACCAGCCTCAGTAGAATTTAAGCTTTGATATCAAGCCAAACTTTGGGCTATTGTAAAGAATTTTCCAAACCCTAAAAAAAGACCAAATTAAATTTACAGAAGAATTTAAAATTCCTCTTGGTGCTTATGATCCAGAACTTCCTGATTTAGATCAATTTGTCTATATAGTAGTTGGTCCTGGATGTGGTGAAAAATGGCTTCAAAAAATAGATTGAAAGTATCCCACTAAATATTTTGAAGGTCCTACCAAACATCCCTCTAAGGATGGAGTAAAAAGAGCTAGAAAAATAGTACAAATATTTCTTGAAGCCATACCTGAGGTTTTTCTTATGAGAAAAGATGGTGCATTAATTCAATCTTGCAAACAAACAAACAACAAAAAAAAGATGAATCTGCTATGAGCTATCATATCTATTTAGAAGAAATATTTAAACAGCACTCTGGCCTTAATGGCTAAGATGATGAAGTGGCCTTGTCAGGCCATTTTGTTAATGGACTACACACACAGATAAATAATTTATTGAAGAACCATAAACTAGAAAACGAAGTGCCTCCCTTGACAGAGTTACAACATTTTGCAGAACATCTTGAGAGAACATTAGAACAGAAAAGAAACCACTGGGCATGCAAATTAATGACTCTGCAATTACAACAATTGCAAGAGCCCTCCCTTAACTTTAAAAGAACTTTATCCTATAACTCTTTTGATAAAAACATTTGTCATTATTGCTAACAGAAAGGGAAATGGAAAAAGGATTGTCCCTTATTTAACTATGAGTCTGGACCATCTGACAGGCCACAAAAGGGAGACCCTCAATCTCCTACCTCTTGTGGTAATTGTCAATGTTGACAGAGCTCCAAGGAATCTCCTGGTAAACTACTTCCAACAATTCCTTTAAATCAACAAGAAGAAATAAGTTAAAATAAATGCAGAAATTTTTACTGGGTTGATAGCTACTAGAGTAACTCTCTTTACTCTAAACCCTACTATGATACATCAAGACCATCTTTGGCATAATAAAAATATCTCAGTGGTGGGAGTTTTCAATGAAATCCAAAGAGTTCCTTTGTTAGAACCCATAGTTGTCACCCATGACCCTATCTCTGAAAGTCATGCTTTTCTATTACATGATACTGCCCCTGTGAATCTCCTAAAGAGAGCCCTGCTTTCCAAACTAGGAAGTCAAATAAAATTTTCCTCAGGAGAAGTAATTGTAGAAATTCCAAATTCATCAGATACTGAAGCATTATGTGTTCTCCAAGTCCAAATTGATTATTCTTAGGAGACTAATAAATTCCATAAAGATATAGATATTATAGATCTCTCTGAAATCCCTGACACTAGAGCATTAAAAATGCTGGAACTATTAAAATTCAGATTGATCCTTTAAAATCACCTCCTAAATTGCCTCAATACTCCTTAAAACCTGAAGCCATATAAGAGTTCAATCCTATAATAGAAGGCTTAATGAATCAGAAGCTTATTGTTCCCTGTATCAGTTCTTGCAATATTCCTCTCCTACCTGTCAAAAACAAACAAACAAAAAAAACAAACAAACAAACAAAAAAAACCCCAAACAAACAAAAAAATAACCCTGGACAAGAATAGAGATTTATAAAAGATCTTAAAGCTGTAAATAAAACTGTTATTCTAAGATTTTCTTTAGTACTTAACCCAAACACCCTATTGAAAAATATACCAACTGAATCTAAATGGTTCACAGTGGTGGACTTAAGCTCTGCTTTCTTTATCAATCCTGTAGACAAAGGGAGCCAATAATGATTTGCCTTTACCTGGAAAGGTCAGCAATATACTTGGGCAGGAATGCCTTAGGGATTTACTGAGGCTTCTTCATACTTCTCGTAAGTTTTACATCAGGATTTTAAAACCCTGCAATTTCCCATAAATTCTACCCTGATTCAATATGTAGATGATTTGCTTTTTTGCTTTTCATCCAAGAAGGACTCGGACATTGATTCAATATATTACTGCAACAATTGGCTTGCAAAGGGCCATAAAGCTTCCTGATATAAACTTTAATTCTCACAAGATTTAATGTACTACTTCTTGTGAAAATTGAAGTTTATCCATAAAAGGAATTTTTCTATCTCTAGAAAAAAATAAATACTATCCCAAATTATCCTAAACCAATGACTAAAAGACAATTCAGAGGACTCCTCAGGCTTGTAGGAAATTGCAGGTCCTGGCTGACAAATATTTTATGAGATTCCATTTCTATCTCCTTCAAACCTACATATTCTTCTGTAACTCTCTGAACCCTGCTACCCTCTTACCTTTGCCTAATGAAGGGGAGACTCACAATTGTGTCAAATTGTTTTCCCAAAATTTGACTCTTAGCCTAGATTTACAAGAAACACCATTGACTAATCGGAATTGGTACTCCATATTGATGGCTGCTAAAGGAAAATACCAAGCTGGGTATGCTGTTACAACCCAGCATGGATTATTATAATAGAAAAAGAGTACTTCCTCAGTTTAATTTGGCCAAAAAAACCAACCAAACAAAAAAATTCAGCCCAACCTGTAAAATTACTTGCCCTCACTTGAGCCTGTGAATTAGCCAAAGATAAGACGGTAAATTTCCATATGGATAGCAAGTATGCCTTTGAAGTCATCCATGATTTTGGCATCTTATGAAAACAGAGGGAGTTTTGGACACTAAGTGGCAAGCCTATGAAAAATAGGCCTCCAGTTGCTGATCTTTCTGCGTTACTGCTACCTTCACAAGTTGCTATCATAAAAATTGAAGCTCATATCCACAAGTCTAACCCTGACTATCAAGGAAATGCTATGACCCATGTTCAACTCAGGGGACAACTAACGTACCAAAACTCTGTAACTTGAATGAACTCCTACGGTTGATCCAAGTACAAACATTCATGACAATTTGTTTAATAAGCAATGTATCCTCCTGAAACTGAGTGAGACTGGCACAATAAAATACGTAAATTTAATATAAAACAGGGACTCATGGAGGTTCCAGATGGCCGCTAGGTATTTCCAGAGTCTTCAAAACTTCCTTTACCGAAAACCTTGCATTTAGCAACTCATCACAGTATTGATAAGATCACATAAATTTTGAAAAAATATTTGTGGAGAGATTGCTTCAAGGTGGCCAGACAGGTATATAATTAATGCTTGACTTGTCAAACCCATAATCCTGGAAAGACCATTCAAGTGACCCAGGTACAACTCCCCAACCATCAGGACCATTTTAACATTTACAGATGAATTTCATCCAATTACTCATCTCTATGGGTTACCAGTATGTGCTTGTAACAATATTTATGTTTTGGGGATGAATTACAGCTTTTTCCTGCTGAGGAAATTACTGTTGTCAAAAAATTATTAGTCTCTGCACACTAAGAACCAGGTGAAAAAAATTATTAGTCTCATCAGTTAGGATGGCTATTACTAAAAAGACAAAAAATAACAAACGCTGGTGAGGATGCAGAGAAAAGGGAACTCTTATACACAGTTGGTGGGAATGTAAACTAGTATAGCTACTATGGAGAACAGTATGGAGGTTCCTCAAAAAACTACAAATAGAACTACCATAAGATCCAGCAATCCCACTACCTGGAATCTATTCAAAGGAAAGGAAATCATTACTGAAGAGACATCTGCACCTCCAGTATATGGCAGCATTATTCACAATAGCTAAGATATGGAATCAACCTAGGTATCCAACAACAGTTGAAAGGGCAAAGAAAATGTGGTGTACATATACAATGGAATACTATTCAGCCATAAAAAAGAACAAAATCCTGTCATACATGGCAACACTGATAGAACTGGAGGGATATTTTGTTAAGTGAAATGGCCAGGCACAGAAAGTTAAACACCACATATTCTCACTCATATGTAGAAGCTAAAAAAAGTTGATGTCATAAAAATAGAACAGAGGATACTAGAGGCTGAAAAGGGTAGTGGGAAGGAAGGGATACGGAGAGATTTGCTAAAGGAGACAAAATTCAGCTAGATAGGAGGAATAAGTTCTTTTGTTCTATACCACTATAGGATGACTATGGTTAATGATAATGAATAGCTTCAAATAACTAGAAGAAGGAGCTTGAATGTTCCCAACACAAAGGAATGATAAATGTTTGAGAAGGTGGATATGCTAATTATCCTGATCTGATCACTACACATTACATGTATTGAAACATTACCATGTACCCCATGAATACGTAATATTATTATTTTGTTAATTAAAAATAAAAATAATATCAAATAAATAAAATTAAGTAAGTCCTAGAAAAGATAAAATAAAACTAAACAAGTCCTGGAAAAGTATATATGGATGCTGAATTTTTTTTTTTTTTTTTTTTTGAAACAGAGTCTTGCTCTTTCGCCCGGGCTAGAGTGCCGTGGTGTCAGCCTAGCTCACACCAACCTCAAACTCCTGGGCTTGAGCAATCCTTCTGCCTCAGCCTCCCTAGTAGCTGGGATTATAGGCATGCACCACCATGCCCGGCTAATTTTTTCTATATATTTTTAGTTGTCCAGCTAATTTCTTTCTATTTTTAGTAGAGACAGGGTCTCGCTCTTGCTCAGGCTGGTCTTGAACTCCTTAGCTCAAATGATCCACCTGCCACGGCTTCCCAGAGTGCTAGGATTACAGGTGTGAGCCACCGTGCCCACACTGAATTTTTTTCACATTTATTTTGATCATAAAATTTTTCTCCTTTATTTTCTTTTATATATATATATATATATATATATATATATTTTTTTTTTTTTTTTTTTGCAGTTCCAGGCAGGGATGACATACATGGATGCCTTTTTGAATGTTAAACCAACCTTACTTGATTTAACCCTACTTAGCCATGACTAATTACTCTTTCGAATATATATTGCTAAATTCAGTTTCTAATCTTCTGTCAAGTTTTTTTCTTGGTCTAAATTCATGAGGGTTATCATTTAACAATTTTATTTTCTTGCAATATCCTTGTCAAATATTGGGATCAGGGCCATTCAGGCCTCAAAAAACGATTTGGGGTATGTTCTTCATCTTCTATTTTCTGAAGAAGTTTGTGTTTGTATTATTTCTTTCTTAAATATTTGATAAAAATGTGGTAAAGGAAACAACAACAACAAAAAACCCCCCAAAACAGTATGGTGCCTCCAGTTTTGTTCTTTGCTCAAAATTGTATAAAATCTAGTTGTCAATCAAAAAAATGATTAGAAAATGTTTTTCCACTTTGGGGAAGGGATCACAAACAAAATTTCCAATAATAGAGGGATTCACTTTACTATATATATTGTAAAACAAGATTATTCAAACATTATGGCATTATCATTGTTCCTATCATCCTCAATCCTGACGGCAGATTGAATGCACCAAAGGCATTCTAAAATCAAAATTGGCAAAACTAACTGAAATCACAGGACTACCTTAGCTTACGGTGTTACCCTTAGCTCTTATTATCTATATCTTTTGGAAAACATAAATTGACTCCTTATGACATAGTTACTGCATGATCCATGCCTTTAATGATAGAACCCCACGTTCACGTAGTTCTTGTAAACTCTGACATGACCCAATATTATAGAGCACTAATTCAATATTGCAATGTCTATTTTCAATAGGTAAAAGAAGCCTTCAGAGACCCTCTGCCTCTTGAGGACTTGTGCCCCACACATTGGAACTCAATGACTAGGTATTCTGGAAAAGATACCAGTGAAAAACTGCACTTGAGCCTCACTGGAATGGAGTTAGGTTCTTTTAACCTCTCATTATAGCAGTTAAATTATAAGGTATCAAACCTTGAGTCTACATCTCTCAACTGAAAAGAGCTTCCTTAGACTATTGGACTTGTCAAGCCACAACTGACTTAAAATTAAGGATATTCATGGAAAAAAATTTTCCCCAGAAGCAGATGACAACATGAGGTAGACAGCATCTCCAAAGAACACAGAACAAGTCCCCATTGGATTCCCTTTCCAGAATTTGTTCATACTTTCATAATCATCATTGTGATCCTACTACTTTGCAAGCTAACAAAAAATGTTTACACTCATATTTTTACTTCTATTAGTGACCTTCACTACACAAGCTAAATATGTACTAAGGTCTACTACCCAACACATAGCCTCACTAACCAAAATAACTGCTGGTTATGTAGCCATCTACAGAGTCTAGCTCTGTTGCCCGGGCCAGCCTGACTTCCAGAGAGGGTAGAGGGGCCGGATATTGAGTTTAGTCTCATGGTCAATGATTCATTCAACCATGCCTGCACAATGAAACCCTAATAAAAACTCTGGACATCAAGCTGAGTGGAGCTCTCTGGTTGGTGTACCTATCGATGAACAAGAGGGTAATGCATTCTGGTTCTACAGAAAGAGGGCATGGAAGCTCTGGACTCAGGACCTTCCCAGACCTTTCCCAATGCATCTCTTTATTTGGCTGGTTCTGATTTGTATGCTTTACAAACTGTAATTGTTAAGTATAGTGCTTTCCTGAGTTTTGTGAGTTGTTCTAAAATCATCAAACTTGTGGGTGGTGTTGTTGGAATCTCCAAATTTGTAGCTAGTGGTCAGAAGTATGAGTGGCCTGGAGCCCCTGAAATTTGGCTGGCTTCTGAAGGGCAGCCTTATGGTTGACCATGCCCTTAAACCTGTGTAGTCATAGCTAGGCATGGTGGTGTGCACCTATAGTCCTAGCTACTGGGGAGGCTGAGGCAGAAGGATCCCTTGAGCCCAGGAGTTGGAGGCTGCACTGAGCTATGATTACACCACTGCATTCCAGCCTGGGTAACAGAGCAAGACCTTGTCTCAAAACACAAAAACAAAAACAAACAAAAAAACCTGTAGAGTCTGACACCAACAAAAATTGTTTGACACCATACCAGTTGCTGTCCAAGCACATCTCGAGTTAAGGAAATACAGGATGTGATTGTACAATGCCTTCAAAGAGCCTTGTAACTCCAAAATCTTATTTTTTTAAAGCAAAGAACCAAACAAAATGAATACTTTTTTATCTTGGTCCACAAAAAAGCTATTAGGCAATCGTCTCTTTCACTATCTCAATTTATGAAACTTATGTTCAAAAGATGTAAGAAAACTGGAACATAGGAGTCTTTAGCCCGTGCAATTTCATGTTCCCATAAAGTTAGGAAGCGAAGGCCAAGTCCCTCTTTCTAAATCAGAGTACGGCCTGGGAGACACTAACAGCACAATAACAAGATGAGCATGCCTATGGCCTAATGGCTTAAAGGTTGCCAGGATTTTTCTTTTTCTTTCTTCTTTTTTTTTTCAGAGAAATGTGAATCAAAAATACCCACTGCTAATTTCACAGAAATGTAGGGGGAGGGGAAAGCTACTGGCAAGGTCTTTCAGGGCCAGGAGGACAATGCATTATTTTCCCAGTTCCTTCAGTCGGAGGCCTAACAGCAGCAGTATTCATCCCAAACACAACATCTATTCACATCCCCTATGATGCCCCCAGAGATGCTGTCCTATTCCCTTGGCACAGAAGGGAATTCCCAGTGAATAGAACTGGGAACAAAGGTGGAAGTTACACGGGGACCTTCTCAGCTGACTGTAAGGAAGGACTTTCTGAGTGGAGGAGGCTTCTCAGGAGATAGAGAACAAACCCTCTGTTAACAGCAGGGTCTATGGCGAGGGCCACAGCCATATCCTGGGGATAAGTGGATGAGCAGATATGCACAAAGATAAGGGATAAGGACACCAGATAACATCCAGGTCCCTGCAGTTCTGACAGTCTGGTCCTAACCTGACTGTAGGTTCAAAGAAAAACCAGGGAAAATAATCTCACATAAGGAGCCTTCTCAACTGTGTTCTTACCGCAGATATGTCTCAACAATAAATCCCACTAGAGTACCTAGTGGCATGATGTTATTTAGGGCAGTTAAGGGAGATTTTAGAACTACTGCAATGCCATTTAAATTCATTATCTAATGCTAATTAAAATGATCTGTTTCGCTGTCACCAAGGAAAATCTTGTTAGGGAAACTGATGAGGTGCAGCGAGCTCTGTTACCGAGCTGGGAGCAGATGCCTGTTTACGCCACACACCCTACACCATTGACAATTGTGGGTGGGGAGGATTAACCTGGCAGCGCACCCAGCCTCAGGCAGGTTTCGCCAGCCAGCCAGGCATCTGAAGAGCACTCGACTGGACAGCAGACCTGCCTCTGACCCTCTCTGTCAGTTCCTTGGGGCAGTCACCTCACCTCTATGGGTTGGGTTAGATCAGTGGTTTTCAACCCTGACACACATTACAGTCACCAAGGAACTTGTAACAATTTGGATTCCCCACCCCAGACCAATTAGGTAAGAATTCTTGGGGATGGGCTCTGACATGAGTATCTGAAAGTTCCTCAGGTGATTCCAATGTGCAGATGTTACTGGTGACTACTGCATTGGATGGTCCCTAAGGATTCCTCCAGCCCTGTGCCCCTGTGCTCCTCCCCACTTCCAGATGAACTGAGTAAACCAATGGCTTACTTCACCACTCCTTTGCAGACACTGATTACAATGAGTCTGACTCAGCTGAATTCCATCTATCAGCTAGGCGGTAACGGCTGTTAAACCATGGTCCATGTCTCGGTTATTTTTGGATATTCCTAGCACATACTAGGTGCTCTGTAGTCACCTGATAAATGAATGGTGCAGAGGCCAACAATTCAATTTGCAATCCACCCTATCTTTCCGCTTCATTGTGAGAGGCATTTAAACCATTTTGCTGCTCTTTATCACTTACCAGAACAAGGAGAGTGAGTTAAAAAATGTAAATAATGTATTAGATTCATCTTCAATAACAGAATAGCCCCAAATAGTAGTGGCTTAAACAAGAGAATTTATTTTTCTAACACATACAATTTTGGCATTCAAAATATGGTCCTGGAAACAGTACCATCGATATCACCTGGGAACTTGTTAGAAATGTACTCTTGGGCTCCAAACCAGACCTACTAAAATAGAAACTTTGGGATTGTGGCACAAAACTCTGTTTTAACAAGCTCTCCAGGAGATTCAAGAACCACTGCCATGAACGAATTTGACAGCTAGACAATGCCAGACTAGCGCAGCAATTCCATGAATTTGTCAGGGACATGGACTTCCCTTTGCTTACCACTCCTTCACCCCTAGGGAACATTGTCCACATGATCCAATATGGCTGCTGGAACTCCAGCCTTCACAACCAAGTTCAAAGGAGTAGGACAGAGAAAAGCCCAGAGAAGGGCATTCACTCTCCTTTGACATGACTTTCTATCTAAGCACACAACACATCTTCTCATATCTCATTGAAAACAAAAAGCTTTTCTGTGAAGAAAACTGGAAAATACTGTTAGCTGGACACACAGCAACCCAACTAAAAATTGAGGTTCTATTTCTGAGGTATTGATATAGTAAACTAGTTGTTTCTGCCTTATTTCCATTCAACAATGGAAATAAAGAAAACTAAAACTTATGAGTGCTTTCTGTGTCCAGACACTGTGTTAGATTCATTGTGTGATAGTATCTTGTTTAACCTTTCCAATTCTATGGGGAATTGTTCTCATTTTATAAATGAGAAAACCAGGGCTTCAAGAGGTTGGTTAATGTGCCCAATGTCACATAACTAGGAAGTGCTAGAGCAGAATTCCAACGCAGACAGTTTACCTGCACAGCATGCATTCTTAGCCTCTAAATTACGCTGCTCTGATAAAAGTATTGGTGGAGAAAATGAAAAATAATGAGTAATAACTGATATTTTATATCCATTCCTCATTATCAGGAATGGTATAACTTTGGTTTTGCCACCACTTAATAAGGTTGAGCTTGCAAAGCAACCCCACCCCACTCCAAATGGTCAATTTGTTGCAAGATTGCATTTTCAGATCACTTAGGGGAGGTCTGTAGTGGTATTTGCACATTAAGAACCATGGAGCTAATGCTAGGGAGAATCCAGGGTTTGTAGGGCCTGAAGCTTTTACAATTTAGGATCCCCCTTAAGAAAAAAATTGTTAAATTACAGATGCAAAATTAGGCAGTGGGCTTTGGACTATCCAGCAAGCTAGGGGCCGGCCGTGATGCTCAAGGCTCACTGGCTTCACAGGAAATCTGCCTCCAGCCTAATGCTTCCTTTCCTTGCACAGCTGTTGACAGCACCAAAGATGCTATGCAGGTCCTGGAATCACAAAATCATGAACTGTTTCATTTAGAAGGAACCCTGGAGATGGCATTCATCACTGGTTTTCTTTCTCTGTTTTACAGCAAACAAACAAAAGGAAATCTTACTCGGAATCTGAGTATGTTATGTTGAACAGATGTATGCGGGGCTGCTCTGGTTGGAGGCTGGACCCTAGGTCGAGAGCCTCACCTCCTCCTGCCCATTGCAGCTCCAGAGGCATCTCGGGGCACTCTGGGGCTTTGGGGAACCTATCTGAAAGCCACCAGATCTATTCTAAGCCTCACTTCTTACGGAGGAGAAAATAAAGACTCAGCAAGGTTAAATAGCTCAGCCTGGGTCACCACTTGGTTATTGGCAGGGTGGGGCCTGCAACCGATACCTATCCACAGGTCTTCTCACCATACCGTAATCTTTCATTTCTAGGCCAGCCTTCAGAAGCCTTTTATCAAGCTGTCTCTCACCTTATTCCAAATGTATCTGTAGTACAATAGAATCGAACCA
The DNA here is from genome assembly GCF_041146395.1 of Eulemur rufifrons. Lineage (NCBI taxonomy): Eukaryota > Metazoa > Chordata > Mammalia > Primates > Lemuridae > Eulemur > Eulemur rufifrons. The sequence goes on from NC_090989.1 coordinate 226,466,432, forward strand.
CAAGATATTACCCATTTCTATGGAAAATGTAAAAAAAATCTCTCTCCTACTGCAGACCTGGTAGAGAAGGGGTTTGCGCTCCCTCAGCTTAGGTCACTGGAGGTCATTCCCTGAACTGCTGGTCCACACACTAGCCACGGCCCAGGCACACCCAGGGGATGGAAAGAGGCAGAGACTGGAACCAGTGGGCAGCATTTGTACCCTTGAAGGGAAAAGAGCAAGATTCCTTGGGGTCATGAAATATATTTAAAAGTCATGTATAGAGAGAAGCTACCTTATTGTATAAAAAAAAAAAAAAAAGATTTAAAGAGATATTACATGTAGGTACATAGCTATTGCTATCTTTGATTTTTATTGCTGACTTAAATATGTGCTGCAAACTTAATCCTCCCCACTTGCTGGAATTTCAAGTCTTTTTCTGACTAGGCTTCTGGTCTTGGCAGAACTTTGCCTTAAGAAACTTCTCCAGAGAGAGACTTTAACTTGCTGCTCATTTTCATTTTGGTATCACTTTACTTTTTGCCTACCTAAGTCTTGTAATAAACTTTCCCATCGTGTCATCTGCTTTTTCTTTCACGGCTTTTCTTGATTTGAACAATTCTCAAGTTATGTATAGGCAAAATTACCTGATTTTAGGTCTTGTAATTAAAAAGAAGTTCTATCAGTCTCTGGCTTTCCTTAATTATAAAATTTCACTTAAAAATCTCAAGCTGGTAAGAAGCCTTAAAGTTATTCAGTAACTAAAATTGTAAATCTCTAAAGCTTTCTTTAAAACAAATGTAAACCTACAATGCAATCTTAATGTAACTGAATAGCTTTCCACAGAGTAGTCCCATGATGACTGCAGTTGACAACAAATGCTAACTGGAAACAGTTTGGTTCTCCTATTTGGGAAACAGGCATTGACTGGCTGTTAACTTTTAGAAGGAGTGACTAAATCTCCTAGGTTTTGTTGTACTAATAGGTTGCAAAATAGCAGATAATTATATCTAAAGTAATACAGAAACAACAAAAGTCAAAACTATTATTTTTAGAACATTAAAAACATGATTCTCATAGAATTATACAATGTGTCAAAGATTTATGTAACTCACTAATGGGAAAACAGGATAGTAAAACTACTGGATCTTGAGATCCAGTAGACTGAAATGATATTCACATAAAAATATACACTTTTTCAATGAAAAGACGACTACTGGAATAAAATTGCAAAGCTAGATTAATACCAGGTAATATTCTATAAGGCAATAAAACTAATCTTTGGAGTTGTCTCTATGATTAGACAGAAATCACCTGCAATTTACTGATGTTCCATACATTGTCCACCTTTCCAGAATCCTAGCCTTGATTGATAGAATAGTATATCAAACAAAGTTATAGCCCCTCTAGAAAGACAGAGAGCCCTGTGGTTTCGCAGACAACGCTCTAGTATCTCTTTGAATGGGGCAAATCTTTTTGTCTAATTTCTAGGTTTTGGATAATTTTACTTAACAGTACTGTAAGTTGGGTTTTTTTGGGTGTGTGTGTGTGTTTTCTTTTCCATCTGTAAACTATAATAACCCTGTGACGTGGGAACCAAACAATGCAAGGAATATCTGATCCATCTGGGGAATCAAAAACACCTACAAAGTTTTACCACGCAGGCATCTTCACGTATAGTCTTATTGATTCTGACTCAACCTCACTGAGATTTTCATGTACTGTTCCTATTTTCATAAATAAGAAAACGGAGGTTCCTAAAGATTGTGACTTGCCCATATTCCTGGTCAGAACCAGGGCCTACATGCAAAGCCAGATCCTCCCGAAAACAAACTCCAGGTGTTTTTCACTGTGATGCTTCTCTCAATAGCCCCTCACATTGTAAGGAATCTTATGGTTTGAAAAACCCTTAGTAAATTGAGGGAACACGAGGCAGGTGGCTTTGTTTTATAGATGGGGACACTGAGGACCAAGATCACTTGTCTGGCAAGTGGCAGAACCCAAATAGTGTCCAACTTGTTCCCCAAACAAGTCCTAGGCCATTTCGTCTACCAAACAATCATCTGGAGTTAGCCCACTTGGTCTCTTGGCGCCAACCCAACCTCCAATTCTGTATACCAAGACCACTATACCACTTGAAGCCCCCACTTCTCTGCTGTAACTATGCCTATCAGGGCAATAAATGAGCTCAATTCACCCTTCTCCTGCCCCAGGGGAAAAAAAAAAAAAAACCTCTCTTGCTAACCTGTCTAGCTCTTAGCCATCTAACCTAAGCAAGTCGACAGACTTCACAGGAAGGTGTTAATGACAGGCAACAGCTAAAGGTGCTATTCCTACCAGGGTTATTTACATTTTAAAAGGTGCCTATTTTGGCTCAAGTGCTTTCACCTTTTGCTTCCTAACTAACCTGTGGGCAGAAGTGATTGCACGTGAGGCAAACCCAATCTTAGCCCAGGCTAAAATATCTACAGCTGCCAAGGGTATGAAGGCTCATGTTTGACTACTTTTCAAATGTACACAGCTGATGTTTAAAATTTTAAATGATATATTTAAAAGTGGTGATTAGTTTATGGACGTTTCTATGTGACTTCTTGGCCAATTAATGTCTAAAAGTACAACTGTAACTTTGCGTGTAGGGGCACGGGTGGCTGAAATGTTCCATGGGAAAAATCTCAAGGACGGGAACTTAATCCTCACAGAGACCCAGTGAAGTGTGATTACCTTCATTTTATAAATGATGAAACTAAAGCAGAGAGGTTATGTAACTTACCCAAGATCATCCAGCTACAGAGCCAGGCTTCAAATCACAACATGGTTCCAGGCCTGTACTTCCAGCCACTATCCTGTATTGTTTCCGATCTTCATTTTCCAAAGGGGTGTGATTTGGGTGCAAATATGTAGCAGAAGACACCTCATCCTAACCCTGCTCACCTCTAGGGAGGGCCCAGCAGTAAAGAAAACTTTTAAGTGGGGGAAAAAGCTGCTACAGAGAAGCAAACCAGGCTTTTGTAGGGACTGGGAAGCATTTAAGACAGGGAAAGAACCATATTTTACCAACTGTAATACATTTGACTCTAAGACCTACCATTATTTTATCTATCACTAAGAAAAAAAAACCTGCCTATTAAACAGCATTCATGCTAATATGCCCTGGACTATAAGCTACAAAGTGAAAATTTGTTAAAATGTGAAAAAAATGCACATGATGAAATATAGTAACATCCAGGCAGGCAGCTCCAGGCTACGGTCTACAGAGTGTGAGATCTCAGGGAAAGGGAGAGCATCTTTCACGATTTTTCTCAGAGAAGCCCTAGAACTCTAAGTGCTCTAGTTTTGGTCTTATGCCAGATCCTGATTTGATGCTACTTATTAACGGAGTACAGACACTTTCTGACTTACAGTGGTTCGACTCAGAATTTTGACGTTGCGGAAGTTCAAATGACGATGCAAAAGCGATACACATTCAGCACACAACTCAACTTACCATGAGGCTACAACACAGTCCTGTAGCCAGCCCCACGGTAAGTTGAGGAGCATCAGTACTTCATCCATTAACTAATCACCATGGCCAAGGGGATGGAATTTATGGTGATTTGGGAGATGGATTTGTGCACCCCTGGTCCAGGCAGATCATGAGGATTGCACCCACTCTAATGAGATGACGATGAGTTGTGGAAGGTGGGGGGGGGGGAGCCCCAGAGAGGTGCCAGCCAGGCCAAAAGCACGTCCGCCAGGTTATCATTTCCAACAGATTTAGAACTAGGTATCGAACAGCTATTGAACAATACAAATGCGGTCAAATAGTCAATATAGTAAGAGAAACAAAACCTACATCTTGTTTGTTTCCTTAAAAGTGCTTTCCTGCTGTTACACAGGGCTTTTAAGATCCACACTTCTATCACTGCTTACTGCTCAGTGTAGTAACACCAAGTCAGGACATCTTTACTGGCAGGTGTATTAGTAAGAACAAGTTTAAAATGCAAGAGGATTTCTATCTAAAAGGAAAGTCTGTTTTTAAGCATCTGGAAGTTATTTAAAATATCTAAATTACTCATTATGCCTAATTATAATTATCAAGGGCTCAAAGTCAGATGATTCTCATGACCTTACCAGACTCCCCTCACCTTCCCCTCAAGTAGTCCTTACATATCAGGCACAACTAAGAGCTCATCATTTCCTCCCAAGATACAATTACCTCCCTAAGAACAACAGAGCATGGAGCAAAATTTCTCATTCCCATGTTTTTGCTGCTCTATTTGTCCACTTACATTCAGCAATGGGCATGAGTCCATGTTTAAAAACTGGATAAAATATTTTGGTGCAAGATTCCAAACACCATCCATTATAAGGATGGGAGTAAAAGCATCTACAGTTATCTTCCAAGGCTCTGTTTTGAGTAGAAACACATACACAGCAATCAGTGTCTGTTTGCACACTCTGGAATGCAGGGCAGTCATTTAGTTACTATTCATAAAAGACATACAATTCAAAGAGCATATTGTATCTCCAGGTTAAGGCTGTTCATTTGAAAAATATTAATAATTCACCCGAGAAAAAGTGGATTTGGGGCACTTCGGCAGTGTTCTTAAATTTAGAAAAGATAAAAGATGATAATAAATGTAGTTTCCTTAGGTTAAGCAATACTAGAGGTGAGAAAAGAGCTCAAGGGGCAATTTTTGTTTGTTTAGTTCATTAGTTTTGGTCTAGAAATATATACTTTGATTACTGACTCTAACTGCTGCTGTTGAGACCTTGTGTTCTCTTGTGCGTATTCTAAAAATACACATCCTAATCTTTCCAAGACTTACTCTTAAAAGTCATTAATCTGCTATAATTAAGATGTAACCTTTTCAAAATCTCACTGAAGATAGAAACAGAAGCGCCATCTCATATTTTAAAGAGCCAATCCTTTGAGCTCAGCCATGCAGGAAGCCATTTCCTCTAGAAGGTCCTTATTGCGTTATGCAAATGCTTATTAAACCAGACTTACAAGGAAAACGGAGTTCTCCTTCCTTCTAGACAACACCTGATCCCTGGGAAAGGCATGGGGTTGATGCAAACTGAAAACTACAATAAAGCTGAATTTGCAAAGTTAGGACTTTCTTAAATCCAGTAGGCTCTTCCATGGAAAATAAACCCTCCATGAAGCCAAATAGGTTATTTTTAAGTTTGTTTAAAGCCATTTGTGTGTTTCTGCTTAAAAAATGGTATACTGTTGAGTTTATCTCCATTCCTTCCAGAAAAAGGAATATAAAACTAAAAGAATAAGAACGGTGTAAACTCACAGGAACAATGTAAACAGGAGAGAAGCTATCAGTGGGTAGTGATAGCAACAAATGTCTGGAAGGAAAGGAAGCTGTGGAGAGAGCAGCAAGATGGAGAAAGCTAAATACCTAGCGCATGCAGAGAAGCAAGTCAATTCTCACCATGATACACCAGAAAACCCCTGCAACTAGAAGTGCCAGGCACTGTGGAAGGCTGGGTGGGGTAAGCCCTGGGATGGGAAACAGGGGACTGACCCAAACTACTTGATTATACTACTCCCCACCCCAGCAGGAGGCTGTGCATATATTTTGTGGACTTATGCTGGTTCAATTTTTCAAGACTAGAGGGCCCCAGATAAGAGGGGGCATGAAGGAGAGGCACTGTACTGAAAGCAGGTGGGTTAATCAAAATACGCACACTGTGTGTTGAGTAACCAAACACTGGCTGCAGGTGGATTTCTTTCTGGAGGCACTGAATGGCCCTAGATGAAAGGCCTACAGATACTGACATCTGGAGAACCCCAAGAAACAGCAGGACTCACGCCTAAAGGTCCACACATTAAACAGAGTCAACATGACAGGATAGGAAAAGACTGCCCCCTTTCTCATTGGTTTTAAGTGTCCTAAATATACAAGAGAACCAAAGACCTCTCCAGGATACCTCAAACATAGAGACCAGAAAAGACAGAAACAGCAGACAAACAAGAAACAAAGCAAAGTAAACGAACAACCAAGCATAAAATACATTTCCAGAGACGTAAGAGATATTGCCTCTAAGAGATAAGAAAAGGACACTTCAATGGAAAGCCTGGCAGAGAAAGTGGAGAAAATGTCTCACCCAGAAAGCTAAGCAAAAAGCCAAAGAAATGGAAAATATAAGAGAAAGATTAGAGGATTAAACTAGCACTCAAAATCTGACTAACTGAAGTTCCGAAGAGAAAGAATAGAGAAAACGGGAGGGAGGGGTCTGTAAAAAAATCAGAGAAAAAGTACAAAAACATCTCCCAGAATGGAAGGGCTTGGCTTTTCTGACTAAAATGGTTCCCCAACTCTCAGCACAAAGAATGAAAAGCAGACATAGATGACACATACCAGTGCAGGTGATCCTGAAATATGAGAGACCAGGGATTAAAAAAAAGGCTGTCAGATTAAAAAAAATGCTGTCAATTTGCAGCAAAGTCTCCCCCCGCAAAGGGCCACGTACAAAGACTGAGAGTAAGGACGGCATTGGACTTCCACTGCAACTTTGCAAGCTAAAGACAATATTGAGGCCCAGCGCCATGGCTCATGCCTGTAATCCTAGCACTCTGGGAGGCCGAGGTGGGTGGATCGTTTGAGCTCAGCAGTTCGAGACCAGCCTGAGCAAGAGTGAGACCCCGTCTCCACTAAAATAGAAAGAAATTATATGGACAACTAAAAATACATATAGAAAAAATTAGCTGGGCATGGTGGCGCATGCCTGTAGTCCCAGCTACTTGGGAGGCTGAGGCAGGAGGATTGCTTAAGCCCAGGAGTCTGAGGTTGCTGTGAGCTAGGCTGACGCCACGGCACTCCAGCCTGGGCAACAGAGTGAGACCATGTCTCAAAAACAAACAAACAAACAACCCCCCCCCCCCAGAATTCTATATTAAGCTAAACTAGATATCTGGGTGTGAGAGTAGAATAAAGACATTCAGACATGCAAGGACTTCACAATTTTACCTCACATGCACTCTTTCCAAGGAAGCTACTAGAGGTGGTGCCCCTTTGAGAAAAGGACGTTAAACAAGAAAGAGAAATGCAGGGGTCTGAGAAACTGTCTCAACAGGAGAGAAGTGAAGAGAAGGCTCAGGGTGATGCCAGTGATGTGAGCAGTTCTTCAGGGCATCCAGGAAGCCGGGGGCCGGGGGCTGGGGGGCGGGGGGGTGTCTCCAGGCGAACGTGGGAACGCCAGCTGACTCGCCATTCGGGATAGTGTACAATTTACTGTTCAGAGGCAGGTTAGCACACTTTTGGCTGCAAGTTTCTAAAGATCCAATTCAAAATGATCTAAACAAAAAATGAGGGTTTATTACCTCACATAACCAGAAGTCCAGGGCTAGTGCAGCTCCAGGAGTTAATTTCCACTGCTGACTTCAGGACTGGGGCCCCAGCGCTGGTCCATACCAGTGCTCTCCTGCGCAAGACACACACGGGATATGTGCATCTATGACCCACTCAAGACACACTGCCTGGGAAACAGTGAATTAATTATGCCAGCCAGGATATCTGAGCCACCTGGGAAGGAGCAGACACCAGAATAACACAGGAGCCTCGGCAGACTGAAAACAGAGGAAAACGGTGGTTGGGTAGTCACTAATGGTGCCTGTGAGAGAAGAGTTTAAGCAATTCTGATGAAAAGTTTAGGAAAAATTAACAACAGAAATGTAGAAACTAAGCAAATGAAAATAAACAAAGAAACGACTAATTTCAGAAAAAATAAAATGACACAGTTCTACTGGGAAGAGAAGGGGGAACAGTGATGGCAGAAGTTTTAATCTGTACTTTCTGTAATAGGAAGTCAAAAGATAATACCTAAAACTGGCAGATTTAAAAAATATACACTATAAAAACAGTATATTTAGAAATTTAGCACAGCTAAGAATAAATGGAAGCAATTCTGGAGAAGTGAGCAGGGGTGCAGGAGTGGGGCAGAGGAAGGACTGCTGCTTCTGTTATCAGCTTTATACAAGTCCTCTCCAAATTCTGTACATGTCATTTTACTGTTTTAGTTTCAAAGATGAACAAATAGCAGCTCCCCCCTCCCTGAATGGATCCTTTATATGGAGAACACGAATCACAATTATTAGTCAAACAAAAGCAAGCGCTAGCGTTGCCTTTTCCCCATTCCCCCTTCTCACCCCATCCCAGGTCCCCTGGCTGTCCTACCCACACCCTACACTCAGCTGAGTGACAGTTGGGAGGAGAATTCATGCTGAAAGAGTTAATTACAGGCATCAGCTCGTTTGTTCTTTGGGGAAGGGTTCAATACACCATGGCAGGAGGAGTCCTGGTAGCTGGCAGGTTGGGAGTAGTCCTGGGACTCCACAGTATGGACAGGAAAGGCACAGCCAATTCTCCAGCGGGTGTAACTGCAGTGACAGATCTAAGTGGGTGTCCTGTTACATCAGACTATTTAGAGAAAGGACCAAGGCTCTATACTGAAAGCTGCCAGATACTCATAAGCATGGCTACATGAGCCTGACTGAGCTACCAATCCTCCTAAGCTTTGTTGCTAAAAGCCAACCACATATTTAAAATTCAAACATCCTACCTGCACTAAAATTCAAACTTCTGCACTATAACAAATTTGTATCTTCTTCCATCTTACGCAAACCCTGTAGGCTTTGACTATTTTAGGGACAGTCCCGGGAAGAAAAGTCTCATCATAAGGAGCTATTTACTTGGAAGGTCCAAAAACAGAGACAGATCTTGACCTTAACACTGCAATCCACTGTGATCCCTAATTCATTTAGCACATTTCCCTCAGAGCTTAACTTACCCGAGTGGCTTTCAAACAAAGTCTAACATGGAAGCTAATCCATAAGACAGCCAGGAATGCAGCTGCTCTGGTTGCAGGGTATCCCCCTCCCTGTACCCATCAAAGCCTTAAGGCTTCCTGAAGTTCAGTTCAAAACCATTGATTTTCACCTCACTGCTCCCACCAAAGACTCCTGTTGGCTCTTCTTTTCCACATCCTACCTTCCTTTGGCAGGATAGTCCTCTCAAGTCCTACCTCCTCCAGGAAGCCTTCTCAGACTGCTGCTCACTGAAGCTGTCTTCTCCTTGAATCAACTCATTCAACTACACTTTACATATATTGGTCCCACCATATATTATTGCTAAACCTTCCACATTACTGCTTCATGCTCTGAATTACTTACTACTTAATATGACAAAGGAGATAGCTTGGATTTAAAAAAAAAAAAAGACCATTTTTAGAAACAATTTTATAAATAGATACTTATAAAAGGAGAAACACATGTACAGAGCACCCAAATTACTAGTCAGGTGAACCCCAGCCCTTCTCTTCTGCACTGGGAAAACAGAACAGAGAACGGGAAAAAGTATTCCATCTTGTGCTTAACTCTTGCCACCTATGTGCTCAGCTTTTCAAGCAGAGTTTCTATTCCTTTGCTCGTGTTTTTGTTTTTTTCCAATGTGGGAATCAGGCTTTTTAGTCCAGCTTTGACTTTGTTTGCAACTTCTTGGTCAGAACTCTGGAGAAGGCTGAAGAGAGAGGAAAAAAATTAACAAAACTTAAATTTCATAAAAACCCCTAGATCATCTGCAAATACTATCTATACCAACAGTATAATAGAATTCATTAACCGTGACACAGATCTTGTAACTATATACACATTTTTTTTTCATTCACCAGATGATGGGAGTCAGTAACCCATCTTCTAAAACCACAGAAAAAAATGTTTTCAAATCTTACTGAAGTCACTCAAGCATGTAGGACTACATTGCATACAGAGTTGGTCCTATCCTCATTTGATCTTAGGACTTACTTACATCCTGCCTTAAAAAATTATTCGTGTATTCTATCTTCCCTTCCCCATCTAGATTACCAGCTCAGAGGACACTGTGTGTGTTTTATTTCTTTATCTCATGGCACTGCTTGTATAGAGTAGACGGCCAAGAAATGTTCACTGAGTGGCTGAAATAACACGTGCGAATGGGAGCACAGAGAGGCAAGGAGGGGGCACGAGGGCTCAGAGTCACTGGGCCTTCTCCTGGAACTCTGCAGCACTTCGTGAAGGGGCGAAGAGCTTTCCTGTGGAGCTTCACCTCTTGAGCATGAAACCTGCCTCTGCCATTCAGTAACTGTACAACCCAGGCCAGGCTATTTCAATTCTCCAAGACTCAGTTTCCTGATCTATAGGATGAGATTAAAAATAGAATCCATTTTATGGCTCACAGGGCTGTTTTTTGAGGCTTAAACTATCCTATATCTAAAGTACCTCGCCAGAGCCTGATACTTAGTAAGCACTCAATAAATGGTAGTCGGTAAACAAAATAACCCTGGCCTCTGCTTTCTGAAACCTTGCCGGAGTGCTCTAACTCCACGAGTGAAGGGAGCCCTGGGGGCAGGTAATGGTAAGTCCATTTCTCTAGAAACAGGGGCTGGGGGATCGGCGCCTGACCACAGAGAACCAGGCCTGGATTTCCTGTTTGCCTCTCACTGTTTCAGGACCACGTGTAAATGCTGACCTCTGAAACACATTCTAGAAAGAAACTACTTGGCATTTTCCAAAGTGCCTGGCCCTGGGAACTTCCATCATGTCAACAAAGAGGGGGATAAGTTATCAGCACTGAGCAGCATTCTACTGCTTGTGGGAGACAAGAAACAAGTACAGCTTGCCACCCGCAAAGTTTAAAAAGTTGAAAAGTAAAGTATCCTTTTAATGGATCTGTGACTCACTAGATGCTTTTATTTTACACACCTTGGCTAAATACAGTTACATTATGCATAATAGTAATACAAGTTAATGTTTATTGATCATATTCCAAATATTAGATACAATGCTAGGCCTTTTATGTGCACTGTCCAATCTAGTTTTCCTAATAACCTTAGGGTTATTATTAATCTTGTTTTACAACCAAGAAAATTAAGGCTCAGAAAAGCTGAATAGTTTTCCCAAGGCTATGCAGTAAGTAAGCTGGGACTGGTACCCAGGCAGTCTATCTAAAGCCAATGTCCTTAAATGCTAGAGAATTCTGTTTCCCTGAGTTATTCTTCAGCTGATATACAAGGCTGACTTTCTCTTTTCACCCAAAATGCTTTTTCACTTAGTGCTAATACGTATAGCAAAAAATAAAAAAACAAAAAAGAGAAACTCCAAAAGTTTTAAGTAAAATATAAACAAGAAGAGAATTTTACTGAACAAGTCAAGCACATTACAATATTTGAAAACCAAACAAAAATGATTATATTAATTATTAAGGTATATAAAGTTCAACTTCCATTTAGAACCACAAGTATTTCATGTGTTTCTGTTCCAATTCTAAGAATTCATAATATACCTATACTATTCTTCTAATGTTTGAAATCTACCCAACAGGAGCTCTGATTGATGAGTAACCTTTATAAATTAATTTCATGGCATTGCTGAAATTTCTAGTTAATTGAGTCTAATGAAAGAATGTGTCAGTGTTTAATACTCCAAATGCCTGGTAAAGAAATTCATAACAAAAAAGTTCATGTTTCAGATAATGGATTCTGACTGTTTAACATCAACTGGAAAATTAACTAATTTTAATGACAAATGAACAAAATGATCTGTAACACCCATGTATTTGGAAATACTGATATACCTGAAGAAATGCATGCTCTTGCGCGCGTGTGTGTGTTTGTAAGCATATTTGTACTAGATCAAAGTATATACTAAAGAAACATTTAACATAACATTTTCAAACACTATAGATTAAATCGCACAGCATGTTGCAAATGAAATATTGTAGGAAATTCAAACTAGGCTTGGTATCTGTTTTCTCAAACCTTGCTAACACAGAGGGAAAAAAATCAACAGTGATTGTTTCAAAGCAACATATAAATCTTCTTTAAAATGAATGCTCTTAACAGAAAAGTTTCATCTAGGCATAGAATATATGGAAATTTCTATGACCTGTAAATTATAAACTCAACATAACTAAATCTATATAAGATGGTTTCATACATCATCAATTTTCTCTCATTTTAAGTTAGAAATAAACAATTAGCACACAGACTTCCGTAGCAAATGTTTTTCTAATATAGCATCTTTGAAAACAATGAAAGAAAATTACATATAAAGTCAGGTACAACTTAAAAAACGTCACAGTTTTCACAGGAACACAACTTATTCATTAAAAAAGATACAATTACATTTTGGTCAAAACCATAAATGTGGTGAAGCCATCATGACACCTTGTCAATGTCATAATTTTATAATCCTTGACATAAAAAAGACAGTAGTTAAAATAAAAAACCCTAAGGACTGGCCAAAAGAGCTACATTTGCTTTCTATTCTTTAAAATAATATTTGGTATAGGTGCCTAGACCATGAGTGACTGACAGAAATATCAGACTATTGGGAACAAATATTAGGACCGAGAAATAAATGAGAAGGAAATATCTTTTGCATGACCATGCCCTGCAAAAAGAAACACACACATTATACATACCTAGAAAGAATAATGGCACCTCGATTTACACTAGCCCAGGACTTCAGGTTCTTCATACCAACATGCTCCACAAGTGTTTTTGCAAAACAACCTGTAATATAAATATACTAAAACTTTGCGAACATCATCTACCAAGATTTAAACTCCCAATCCCCTTTTCTACTGCCCTTAAACCTGTAAATATGTTTTAATAAAAAAGCTAATAAAAACACATGTTGGTGTGGATGCGGAGAGACAGGAACACTCATACACTGCTGGTGGGACTGCAAACTAGTGCAAACCCTATGGAAAGCATTATGGAGATATCTTAAACAGATTCAAGTAGACCTACCATTCGATCCAGCAATCCCATTATTGGGCATCCACCCAGAGGAACAAAAGTCATTCTATAAAAAAGACACCTGTACCCAAATGTTTATAGCAGCACAATTCACAGTTGCAAAGATGTGGAAACAACCCAAATGCACATCAATTCATGAGTGGATTAGTAAATTGTGGTATATGTATACCATGGAGTATTACTCAGCTACAAGAAATAACGGTGATATGGAGTCCCTTTTGTTCTCCTGGATAGAGTTGGAACCCATTCTATTAAGTGAAGTATCCCAAGAATGGAAAAACAAGCACCACATGTACTCACCAGCAAATTGGTTTCCCTGATCATCACCTAAGTGTACATTTGGGAATAACACCAATTGGGGGTGAGGTGAGGGGGTGGGGGGAGGGGATGGGTGTATAACTACATGATGAGTGCGATGTGCACCGTCTGGGGAATGGACACGTTTCAATGTTCTGACTGGGGGGGATGGGGGTATAACTACATGATGAGTGCAATGCGCACTATCTGGGGAATGGACACGCTTGAAGTTCTGACTCGGGGGGATGGGTGGGACATGGGCAGTGTATGTGGCCTGAACTTTTGTACCCCCCATGATGATAAACTGAAATAAAAAAAAAAAAAAAAAAAAGAGTTCTCACCCAATCTCTCTTAACACTAAAAATTCCATGCAGCTTTATACAATGCATTTTTAAACAGTCATTTCTTTTAACTCTGATCCAAAACCTAATCTATGTTTAGCAGTAATTACTCAAGAAAAACAATAAATGCTTATAAAATGCTCACTTGGTTATGTTTGCATTTCTTTGTAATATTTAATGATTTAACTTTGACCTGAAAGATATTCAGGAAGTAAATGTTTGATGGTAGCACCTGGTGGTTGGTTGAAATGAAAGTTTTCCCTTATGGAGGAATGCTCACCCAGAAGGTGCCATGAACACAACACTGTGTTCATGTGTTCAAAAGTAATTGAAGAATGTTCATTCTTTAATAGTAGCTGAAGAATAACTATTCTAGCTTACACCTGGCAATTGCTCTCTACAATGCTTAAATACCCACAAATGCACACATCAAAAGCACCATTCATCTTATGTTATTCTAATACTTCTGATTCCCAAGGTCTTGGTAGTATCTTATTCATTGTGTCAATTAAGTGCAACTAATTCTTGGACAAAGGAGAAATTCTGATGGCTAGGATTTGGTGCAGATGGAGGTAAGGACAGCCTATCTTGAAAGCAAACATCTTGGTCAAGTAGCATGTGCTGTGTATTCAAAGATACCCAAATGTAAGGATCCTTTGAAAGCCAAGAGGCCTATGGTTATTCATCCTTTCATGGCACCTGCTAAGGAGGGACAGAGATCATCTAGTGAGAAAAACTATGTTTTCCAAAGATAACCACAACAGCATCTCCTGTCCTATGTAGTGCTCTTCTAGAATACTGCCATCCCATCATCTAGAGGTGGAATCCATGTCTTCTCCTTTCGAATCTGGTTTAGCCTTTGTGATTGACTTGACCAAGAAAGTATGGTGAGAGTGACATTAAATTAATTCTGAGGATAAATCATGAAAGTACCATGCATTTACTTTGTTCTCTTGGGATGCTTACTCTTAAAAATCAACCACCATCTTGTGAGGAAGCCCAAGCAGCCTAGGAAGAGAAACCGATGTACCAACTAACAGCTAGTACCAACCTGCCAGCCATGTGAGTGAGCTATTGTAAACATGGACACTCCAACCCTGTACTGACTCTGAGTAGAGCAGAGGCAAGCTTCCCCAAACCCTGATGAAATAACTGTCTTGAAAACTACTAAGTTTTGAGGTGGCTTGTTATACAGCAACAGATAATCAAAACAGCCAGACACAAAGCGAGACACACTCATTTGGTGCTACATAAAAATGACAAACATACCAGGCCCAAATAGGCATATTTTAGGGCTGCTAGTGGCTTTTAATTAAGAGGGAGAGAAATCACCAGAAAACTCCTTGGACTTTAAGAGTAAGCCAGACAACTTTTCTGGCATAAACTTTAACTCAATTACACACCAACTTTTTTCAATAATGAAAAAGATGATTCAATATGTTATTTTTCATTAATATGCATTACAAGCTCTTTTACAAAAAAATTTACAGTGAAAAATAGCCCTAAGTCCCTATTCTTAAAGATAAAGTGAGAAGTGACAGCTCTACTGCTGTACCGATTGTCTCACCAGCCTCTGGAACTGCAAGTGGCCTCAAGACATAGATCCATAATCTGTCACTTTTTTCAGACACAGTAATAGAAAGTCCAAACGGTTTCAACTCAGTGTGGGTGGGCGGGAGTCGGTGGGGGGGGGGGCGGATCTCTTTAGTGGCTTAAATACCAGATGGAGTTTGGATTTTGTAAGTGAAGGTCCAGTGAGAGACAGGACTAAGAGAGGAATGGCATGTTAACTTTTAATACTGTCCTCCTCTTGAGAGCTGAGTCTCCAGAGCAGCTGTAAAGCTTATGGAAAACCAGAAGTGCCAAGGACTGGCTTGCTCTTTGGTCACATGTGTTTTAATGCCAAATTCATGGGCGCCCATCCAAAATTCTCTTATGAGGATAATTTTCTTCTGCTTACTCTTTCCTCAAAACTAGAGATAAATGTCATGCCTTTCAATTGGGGTAATGATACTCACAATTGGGATCTCATGCCCCCTCCCTCTCACCATCCTCTAGATATAGAATGGCATTTCTGGGCATTGACCAAGCCCGGGCAGAAGTCTGAAGTAGCAGAGGAGGGAAGACAGGAAGTAAGGATGGGTGGGAAAGAGAAAGAAAATTAAAGGATTCTTGGACACAAATTTCTAGGGGAAAAAGCATTATCTGCAACCACTAAATCATTTCTTATTCACAGACATCATTTCTAAACACTTGACAAACTTTCATTTGCATTTAAATGGCCAGTGTAAAGTTCAGGGATGCCAAGAATTACTGGAATTCCACATAAGATACAAGAAAAGGTCAAGTTTCACAGCCTACCTTCTCTTCCATTTTCCTTCATCTTTTTATCTTGCTCTATTAACCACTTCAGAACTAGATGTCCTGCGGGATGTTCTGCAATGTGAAGCTATGAAGGGTCAAGAACACGTTCATTGCAAAAGCTGTTTTCATCCATGCAAACACAATACATTTGAATGAATACAAACAATTCATTGTATACCACCACACACACATAAGGATTCAGCCACGTTTAAAGTTCCACCTGGCTTAAAAAGTCTTTATTTAGAATGACTGACTATCATACAAGGAGGGACTGAGGTCTACCCCAATGCCCAGACTGAAAGGAAGCCGGTCAAGGCCAGATCACACAGCCACTGCAAAGCAGCTCAGACCAAGCTTCCTGAGTTCCACTCTGAACAGCACTGCCACAGTGCTCACCTTAAAATCATGTTAACTGCGTTTTAGATTGTAATGTGCAGTCTTCTTTTTTTTTTTTTTTTTTTTTGAGACAGAGTCTCACTCTGTTGCCCAGGCTAGAGTGAGTGCCGTGGCGTCAGTCTAGCTCACAGCAACCTCAAACTCCTGAGCTCAAGCGATCCTCCTGTCTCAGCCTCCCAAGTAGCTGGGACTACAGGCATGCACCACCATGTCCGGCTAATTTTTTCTATATATATTTTTAGCTGTCCATATAATTTCTTTCTATTTTTAGTAGAGATGGGGTCTCGCTCTTGCTCAGGCTGGTCTCGAACTCCTGAGCTCAAACGATCTGCCCACCTCGGCCTCCCAGAGTGCTAGGATTATAGGCGTGAGCCACCGCGCCCGGCCTGTAATGTGCAGTCTTGAGGTACAAATAAATCTACAGGACAAAACGCTACAGCAGAAACATTGAAACCCAATGCTGAATGATGTTCAAATACAGGTGACTACTTAAGGGGAACTGTCTAATGAGCAGGCCAAGAGAGAATCTCTGCAGCTCAAACTTACTCGTTTTCAATGGCCACACCAATTGTTCCCAGGGTACCTAAGGGCCTCTCCTTACTGAGTATGGGAGACAAAGGGCTCAATCTCCTTACACAGAAAACTTTCACTACAGATACCTTCATTTCTCCCATTTGTCAATATGATTTGCTCGATGAGGGCAGGGGCTGGGGCTCTCCAAGACCCACCCATGGCCTACTTCTCAATGTGTCAGACACATGGCCCAATCCCATGCGCCAGAAGCACCTTACCATCAATTTCATTCACGACCAAATACACGTCTGTACAAAACACTTCCAAGTGTCAGGCTTTGACCCAGACGGTTAGAGAATTAAAGATGAATACAATGTAATTGCTGCTGTGGAAAAGGCTCTTAGTAGTTTATTCAACAGGCATCTCTCTCTCCACCTTTCTTCCCTGCTGATACCCCATACCTTCTAAAAGTCCCTTCTCAATCTCAGGGGACACATTCTGCCTGGTCTTAACCCGACCTAGTGATCCAATCTAGAAGTGGATGCGACTTAGTTCTCCCCAGCAAAACACCAGGGAAGCCTGTTTGGAGGTTTACTTCCCAGTGCCAGGAGGACAACCCTTCTTGCTTTTTCCTTCCTGCTTGGGACCCTGATAGGGGGACATGGGCTGAGGCTGAGAAAGCCAGCTTGTGACCACAAGGCACCAACAGCTGCAAAGACAGTGAGTGAGCCTGGGAGGTGACATGGCTGGGTTGCTGTACCACACCTGGAGCTGTGTACCATTGTTTTTCTTACTATGGTAATTAAGCATCTAACTGCTAGATTGAGGCATTCTATTATTTGCAGCACAACAACTACTCATGGCACTAGTGAGAAGTTCTTAGATTTGGACTAAATTCAGATGTTATCGTTCAGTTTCCACTGCATCCTGAACATAACTCACCGTTACAGCTACTGGGTACTGTAACGCCTTGCTTGTATGTGTCTCTCCAATGGATCTCAAGCTCTTTGGCAGGAACCCTGTCATTTCATCTTTGAATGCCTCCTTAAGCATTCAGTATGGATTTATTGCATCTTTGATTAATGAATGAAAGGCATGGAACTTGAATAAATTACTACGTATCCTCTAACTATAATACTGAGGACAATAATGAAAGGGTGCTGTGAGAATTAAGTGAAAGCAGAGGCAACTGCTTCAGAAAACAGCAAGTTCCCCATAAATGTCTATTTGTAGTTTACAACCCAGTGTAGGACAAAGGCCCTGTGTAATCTGGCCTGTCGTGTTCCCCTTCCCTTTGCTCACTGATTTCCACCCCCTGCCCCATCCCTGCCTCGAGCCTTCTGTTCTCAGACGTGCCTGGGTTCTTTCTTCCTTAGGGCTGCTGCACAACCTGTTCCTCCCTAGCATCTTCTACCATTCTTCACTGAGCTACTCATCCTTCAGGTCTCAGCTGAGCTTTCACTGCCACTGGGAAGCCTTCCTGGGGGGAGGTTGGCTCTTCCACACTCCCATGAAACTTGTAGTTTCCTTTCATAGCTCTAATCTCAATACTGAAATAATTACTTGTGAAATATTTATTTAAATATTGTGTTCCCCAGAATGGTAAGCTTTGGGAGGGCAGTGTTGGCCACTGTCTAGCAGAGGTGCGTGAATCAGGGAACGGATGATGCAAGGCAGAATAGTATGAGGCCCAAATAACACAGGCAGGAACTATCAGAAAGAGCAAGCGTTTTCTAATGAGGGGCAATAGGAAAGACTTCACGGAGAAGCGTTCAGGGGACCATGGATGAGTAAGGCACAGGGAAATGGAGAAATAGGACGGCAGGCTAGGCTGGGGGAGGAAGCACACACAGAATGTTTGAAATCAAAATATGAGCATAGAATATGCTGAAAAGGCAGTCTGGGGCCAACCACGGACAACAGAGAGTCACAGTAAGAGGATTTTGCTTTTACTCTGGAAGTACTATGGAGCAGGTTTCTGAAACAGACCAGGGTTGTAACGGCATAGCATGGTCAATCCACAATTTCCAAATCTACTGTTGGTATGAGGTGAGTTGAGAAAATCATCATTTAAATCTCTTTACAGTTACTGGAGTTTTTGCTGCGTCTACAGCTTTCCTGTCTGTCACATGACAGCACATTACCTCTCCATCCTTGCCACCAGGATGCAGTTCTGCTGCTGCCAAGCTGGCGATGGCACTCATGGCAGGCTGAACGTCTCCGGTTGCAGATCCCAGAATGTCAGCAACCAACACACACGCAGACTTATCTAGCACCACCTCCTGGGCATGCCCTTGCAGGTAGCTCAGCAAAGCTGGAGAAATGGATTCTAAGAGCTCCCGTCTGCGGATCTCTGTATCTTTCTTACTGTTGGAATATGTTGAATGAGGTATTAAGGTAAGATACACAGCAAAGGAAATTTGGTGACCTTATTATCACAAAAACCTCTAAGAGCTTATCACAGTCTGTGTCACACTCTCTTATAATTGTCTCTTTCTATTGAGCATGTAGACAATGAGTGACTTGAAGGCATCTTTGATCTGTTTTTCATCTCTGCATCACCAGGATCTGAACAGTGCCTGGCGCAGAACAAGCACTCACCAAATGAGGCTTGGCTTATGTAACACAAAAAACAAAAACAAAGAAACACATCAATCCAAAACCAAGCGAAAAAATATCCCACAAGACAACACATTTATACTTCTGTATGGACTCTACTCACTAGGGTACTCAAATGCATGGTACCAGTAGGTTTAAAAACAAACAAAAACTAAACCCCATACCTAAGTGCCTACTATGCGGCAGATGCTCGGGTGTTCTTTTGGCCTGACCTTTTTGTTAAATATTTCCTTTTCAAGATAAAAACTTTAAGAATCTGTCAAAAGAATTTGCCTTTTGAGAAGTTTTAGCTCTCAAAAACTTGGCACGGATGTGTGAGTGGATTTCTGGAACATGTGCTACTGGCTAGTAGTGAACATTCAGAGCAGAGGAATAAAAGGAGGCAAAGCCGTTCTACTTGCTTTTACCTGTGTGCATTTCCATCTCCTTTTTGCAGAACTTCAATGATTTCTCGGACCGTATGTGCAGGATCTCTGGGGCTTAGTAAATACAACAGGACCTTCTTTCCATATTTATCATTTACTATGTTAGGCAAGGAACTGATAATTTCCTATAAAATTATAAACAAAAACAGTGAATCAATACCTACATTCTTAAAGTATGATTGGGATTTGAGTGGTAAAGAAGAATACACACTTAACTATTTTCTCCAGCGGACTTAATGGCAAATGTGGAGCTAGTTCTGAAATTGTCTCATTAAAGCACAAAGAGATTTACACTTAGAACACAGGATCGATTCTCTACTGTGACTAGCATTACTGAACAATCCATTTATATTAACTAATCAAGCCCAAAGACTTAAAAACTATTTAAAAGAGTTATCTTTATTCATTACGACCAACATTTCTTAGGCCACTATTACAAGGGACATTGCTTGCTGAGGTCACTGAGTAGACACAGTTAATTTGCAGTTGCACTTAACTGTAGCATCAGCAAGGATGAAGAACATTCCTATTAGAATTTCCCTGCTGAGATGTATGTGAAAGGAGATAAAGAAACTCTGTTAAATAGAACAAGTTGATAAAGGCTTTCAAAGTTCGGTTGCTTATTCATGGCAAATGAAAGCTCTTTAACTATGTAAGGAAAAACAAAAATAGAGGGGGAAGGAAAAACAAATTCAGAAAGACTCCACTGAGCAGTTACAAATTACACTGTATGACATTTCAATCAACACGCCCAAGAACTGTAACCTCCTTTTCTAGTTATGTGACAAAAGCAATGTCCTCCCCACCCTAACTGAGCTCCAGGGTAGATTTGCTGAAGTTTTCAAAGATAGAAAAGTCACTGTTTAAAAAATTCCTTTATTTTTAATGGAGTACATGTAACAGAAAAAATCATCAGTTTGTTTCTTCCCCCCTCTAACATTCCTATTTCTTGTAACAAACTTTATAAATATTCAAATGCATGTTTGAGCAGTACAGATTCTTTAGAACTGGGTGGGGCCTCAGAAAGAATTCAGTCCAACTTGCCAGGCTTAAGGCAAGGGAGAAGTGATCTGCCAGAGGACATACAGTGACAGTGGCAGAGGCAGTGGCAGTGGCAGGGCTGGCCTAGTCCTGGTCCTCTGACTCCAAATCCAGTGACTTTCAGAGAAAACGTACAACCTCCTAAGGAAAGGAATTCTCACTGACATATATTCAGATCTACTCTTCTTCAAAGTGCCTATTTATTATAAAAAGATTAGTAATTTTAGTGCAAGGAATCAACCTAAAAATTAAGTCAGTCATCAACCATGGGACTGTGATACAGCGAAATTCATCATCCCACGGTTGATGAAGGAACTCCACATTCTACATACCACACTTCTCTTTTTAAAATTCTAAGCTTCCCTCATCTTCTGCACACAAGTATACTGTGCTTCTGATAATTAGTAACAGTAGCTAATACTCGGTAAGTGCTTACTAGGAATCAGATACTGCTGAGAGCTGCACGTCTATTATCTTAAATAATCTTCAAACCTCTACGTCCTGATTCTTGACTCCAATACCCACTGTGCTCTCCTAACTACTTCTGAAGAAGTTTAAAGTCACAGTATAAAGATTCCCACATAAAACGTGTTTTCAGAGAATACAACCACCTCAAAATGGATACATAATCTCAGTCACCCAGGGAAACTAAAATTTCAGTAATAAAAGGTAACACACATAGAAAAAATGTACAGAACTTATCAGTGTAGGAAGAATTTTTGTCAAGGTCAACAAGCTTAACCATGTATACCTTTGGGAAAATCTTTTAAAAACTTCTCTGCATTATCTGTAAAAGGAAACAATATGCCAGCCCAACTCATGGGCTATTACCAGGAGCAAATCAGAGAGTCAAACTGAAAATCTCTAAACAGTAATTATTTCATATATAAAAAAAACACCTCTTGATATACAGCATCCTTAACTATGGAGATTAAATACAGCTGGTAGGGTCATGAGTTTCCATCCTCAAAAGAGTAAAAATATCAACAATGAAGGTGCAATAAAGGTTTTGGCCTTAGCATACCCCCTGCAAGAATTAACTCAGAGAAAATCATAAGGCCCATTTGTTGTCATTTTTTCTTCTTAAGCTCTAAAGTAGGCATGTGAACAGAAGAAAGCATAGGAACAAAAGACCTCCCTTCTGAAGACATGTTTGGCTAGTTCTGACCTCCTTATATTGAACTCTTGCCAGATTCCTTGGCACTCTCGTTTTGCCAACCCAAAGAGGAAGGGTAAAGGTCAAAATAAAAGGTGCACACAGGAAGAGCATTTTTGGTGCAGGATAGAAATGCAAAAATCAACACGTTTCTAAGAACTGAGTCTATGGTCAACACACTCTTTGGTAGTCCGTTGTGGGGAAAAAAAAGAAATGCAGACTGCTTTAACTATAGGAACCAAAATCTAGTGGAAGAGGCAGCAGAGTTAATGAAAAGTTAAAAACAAAAATCATAATGAGTAACAGAAGTGTAGAGGGAAGGTTAGATTATCAGGTGGCCTCTTCAGAGTTCTATTCTGAAAATAGGGTGATTTTATCCAAAAGTCCACCCTTTTGGCTGCACTCAAAAAATGAGAAGGTCAAGTTTAATGGGTATAGTGTTTCAGATTTGCAAGATAATAAAGTCCTGGAGATTATTTGTACAACAATGAACACATTTAATACTACTTAACTATATATGTAAAAATGGTTAAGATGATAAGTTTTATGTGTATTTTATACTCCAATTAAAAAGACAAAAATTGGAAGGTCTACCGCCCTGGAGATCACACTGCCATAGGATGGAGCCGACAGGTGGCCACCACCCTGGACAGGATGTGTCTCTCTCTATGCCCCATAGTCCCCACTGAACCCCCTGGTCTCACCTGGCCTGGTCACTCATTTACCTGTCTGGTCAATGAAGGTTTGTAAGTTTGTGAGCCCTGGGGCAGATGATAATTAACTGCTAAAGGAAAGACAAACACTATAGTAGCTGAAAGCACAGGCAGACCAGATCTGGCTGGGAGATCAGAGAACACTACCTGATGATTAAAGCAAGAGGAGTAATTATCAGGCTATGATTTCAACTTCACATTTCAAGAAATCCAGTTACTGTGAACAGAATGCTTAGCAACACTAAGCTTTCTTGGCTATTTTTAAAAGCACTGTATAATGCAATAGGTTTTGTAGTGCCTGGGTGGGAAATATGGTCACATGACTCTATATAAACATATATGCAGCATATTTGACAACCCAGCAATTCTACTACGTAATTGAAACTAAATTCTGCTATATTAGAGAAACTTAATGTGTGTCCAAAGAGACATATATGAGAATGTTCATGGAATTATATGAAATAGCAAAAATTAATAAGAATTAAAAAATAGTTTTTAAAATTATAAACAACCTAAATATCTACCACCAGGAAAATGGAAAAATAAATTGCAGTGTATTCACATGTAGTAGAATGCTATCTGGCATTGAAAAATAAATGATTCAGAAGACAGGGTGGGCAAACTATGGCCCATGCATCAAATCCAGCCTGTAGCCTGTTTTTGTAAATCCTACAAGCTGTGAATGGCTTTTATATCTCAAAGGGTTGCTAAAAAACAAAAACAAAACAAACAAGAATATGTGGCAGAGAACATATATGGCCTTCAAAGGCTGAGTAATTACTTTCTGGTCCCTTACAAAAAAGGCTTGCTGACCCCCATGGACTCAATTACAAAAGAAAACAGCAAGTTGCTAAAGAATACACACAAGACACTGCATATGTAGAATTTATAAATGTAAAATAAAGTGATATACAACTACATATAGTGAAAGGATAAGGAAATACATATGAATAACAGTAAATTCATCATACTAGGTAGAGGGCAAGGATGAGTACACAAAGGGCTTAAACTCGAACTGCATTGGTCGAGTTTTAATCCTTTTTATCAGATGGTGGGAGGCTGAGTGTTCAGTTATTATTTATACTTCTCTATAAATTTTAAAGATAATACATATAAAAATATGCATCAATATTTATTCACCCTCAAACAGCAATTGGCTAGTGTACTTATTTCCTTTCCCATGAACACTGCTGTCAAACCAGCTGCATCGTACCGATGACTTTAAGGTAAACCGGATCAGATTTTATAAGGATGTTTATTTTGGAAAGTAAAGTAGGTGAGAGAGTTTGTATCCATTTTGAAAGGTGAAGGGCTCAGCTGACCAGACTGTGATTTCAACCTGACATTTTGAGAAGTCTGGGTGCCCTCAACAGGATACTTAGCAACACTAAGCTTTCTTAGTTATTTTTAAAAAACATGCATACTGCAACAGGTTTTGTGGTGGATGGGTGGGAAAAACGCAAGAGCAATTAGCATTCCAGAATTTTATCACTAGCTATTCATACATAGTTTAATGACACACAGAACCTGTTGAGCATTTGTCAGTTAGAAGCAGGAGATCAGCTAATCAGGCCTTTCAGAGAAAGTTGCCCTGAGTACAAGAAAGTCATTAGGAATGTGGGTTAAATAGTTGTGGGAATCAAGCTGATAAGCACAAGGAATTAAAACTGTTTCAACAGCAACATTAAGTGGGATAAATTTTTGGAAAAAAATTAATCTAGTAGACAATTCTGGCAAATGCTGAAGGCAGTTTGGTTTCTCTTGAAATCTACTTGGAACAGTTATGCAAATGTTAGTTGTCATGAAAATATTAAACAAAAGCAAACTTTCAATATCCCAGCCTGTTTTCATTTTAGTGAAACAATTTTATTCATTAGCCAATTCTATGGCCTCACATCTCTGTCACAGGAATGAAAAACAATCATTATTGATTGGAGTCAAAAGGGTAATAAAGTCACAAGGAACATGTCAACATACTCAGTTTGTGACATGAAAGTCTTGCCAACTTGTTTCTTCCCACAATCCTATCCCAAAGAAAGTCATCACAATCTTAAAATAGTCAAGGGTAAAGTTGGAAAATGACAGCAAGGGCATGAGAAATTCACACAGTGGGACCTACAGCTGGCATCTAAGAAAACAAATCTTCCCCTCCATGAGCTGATACACTATTTCTATTAACACTCAGCTCTATTGGTCCAGAGAGGCTACAGCACCACCACCTGACAACAGGTAAATTACTTCTGAATCATCTACATCCTTCCTCCCTGCCGTGGCATGAAAAGTACCATTTGTCACTAAGATTTCTCCAAGGACCCCATGTGTGTCAAAGAGAAAGGTTTGTGTAATTTTCAGACGAATAACTTAGGTCTATCAGATTATGTGGTTTTTAAAACATTTCCAAGTATGGTCACTGCTACCAATGTTGCATTTTCCTATCCCCACTCCTGTAACCTCTACCCCCACACACTAAAAATAAAGGAAGGGAAGAGAAAAGGACCACAGAGTCAGAAGAGGCTGTCATTGCAGAAGGTAGAAAAAATAAATAGTTTACAATGTAATTTTTGCTACGGAGTAGTTTCCCTAAGAGGACAGCTCAGTTTTTCTGAAGGCAAGTTTAAGAATAAATAGACTATTCAAATATTACCACTTAATGGTCATTACACTGGGCTTTGGAACTGTAGCCTGAAATGTAAAAAGGAAGCTAGTATTTTAATTTAAGTATTACAGTAACTTTAAATCTGACTCTACAAAAGCTCTAAGAAGCATTACAAGTCAGTCAGTTTTATGAGTTTTTCTTCTCCATCAGCTCAACTCAGCACAGATACATTGATAAACTGGGTAATTGTACAAAGGTGGTTTTTCCATATGGAGTAAGAGTTAAAAATGTCATGGATACTCTCTGCCTATACATGAGTTCTGGAATAACTGAGGAATTACTATGTAAACTAATTTCTGATCATATCTAAATATTACTTTGCTAATATTTTGCATTTTAGAATCATATATGGTCTAAACAGTCACATTACCCTAATCCAAAATGAAAGTGTTGTCTTAATTTAACCACAGTTTTTTAAATAATTAAAATAGCATTAGTATCAAGTTACAAGGTTATGATTTATATAGGAATTAAGCAAACCTCCAAAATAACAGTTAACTGATAACTAAAAAATAACAGAAAATACTGGTGGAAAGCACAGATGAAAGTCTTTACACATACATGTGTGAAAGCACACAATTGGTCTATCAATGTAACTTAAATTCAAGACCATCAGAATTACTTACTGATATGATTATCTGCTTCACGAGCTTAGTGTCATCAATGCAATCAAATGCTGCCAGTAAAACCAAGTGGGAGTATTGGCCCTGAAAGAATTGGAAGCCAGTAAAGGTTAAAAAAAAATGCATAGACTTTCACTCTTATTTCACCCAGGCTGTCCCTTTACAGAAGTTACCAACACTGACAACTTGTCCGACATAATATAAACAAGATGAATGAAAGCTATTCAAACGAACTTCCTCTCTTATCAGGACCTAGTTAATTATATTCTAGCAGTAAGGTTGATTAAAAAAAAAAAAGAGAAAAGAAAAAGAAAAGCACATTCTTCACTACCAAATAGCCCAAGACTAACCAGGAAATAATACCTGTTCAAACAGACATCCTATTAATGAATAGCAAGAAAGTTGAAGTGATAGGATTAAAAAGAAACCCCCCCCCATACATATTTTTTATATATATATTCATACATAAAATATTCCAATCATGAAGAAGAAAATATATAAACTCAGATACAATTTTATCAACACGCACACACACACACACACAATACATATAACAAAATACATATATACAGAAAATCCTGGAAGACAAAACACTGTAATAGTCATCTCTGGGTTAAAGGATTATGAATGATTTTTCATTTTCTTTTGTAATTGCTCAATTTCTTTAAGATGATCCTACATAATTAGAATACAAATCCCAAAAAAACAAAGTAGAAGAGTGTAATTGTAAACTGAGTACGAGAATACGATAACCATTGTTTTAAAAGAGCATGGCAACACAAGATCTTACAAATACACAATGTGGTTTTCACAACAGTCACCCCTTGAAATAATAAAATTATTTCCATGATGCTGATATTATTACAAACATTTAAAGAACCCCTACTTTGTGTTAAAAACAGAAACTTGCTTTCAGAGCTTGTGGCATTTTTGTTTTAGTATCCTGGATGATGATGCAAATGCTTGTTTTTAAGTTTTGAAGGGAGTTTGATATTTGCTAACAGCCCACACTCATTCAGAGACAGATCTGATGAATACAACAGGTTATAATCGCTAATTTAAGGTCAAAAAAAAAAACTGAAGAGAAACAACAGAGGTCTAACATCCTTATTACATAAAGAGGAAAAATCAACTAAAATAGGCAAAGAACATGAAAAGTCAGTTCACAGAAAAGAGAATATAAATGGCTTTGAATGTATGAACTAATTCTGTATGAAATAATTAGGGACAATAATTTAAACAAAAATACCATTTTCCCCCATCCTATAGGCAATGGTGAAAACCTTTGACAATAGACTAATTTATCAAAGGCTTGGGGAAAAGCAGGCACACTTTTATGTAGGCGAGAATGTAAAGTCATTCAACTTCTTTGAAGAGCAATTGACAACATCTATAAAAATTTAAAATGCATGTACAATCTGATCCAGCAACTCTAGTTTTAGAGATTTATCCCACAAACATGCTTTCACATAAGTACAAATACTTATGCATAAGGATATTCACTGAAGTACTAATTGTAATAAAAAAAATCTAGAAACTACTCAAGTATCCAACAGTAGGGACTGGTTAAATGAATTTTGGTACAGTCATACAATGAAATATTCTGAAGTCATTAAGGGCAGTGAGGCAGACAGGTGTATATATATTGAAATAAAATGACCCATAAGATGAATTCAGTGAAGGGAACAAAATGGAGAACAATGTGCACCATACAAAACCACTGGTTTCAGCTCTCTTAAGTCATACACAAGCATAATCAAGTGCAAAATATCTCTGGATGAATATAACAGAAGCTGATACAGAACTGAATTTAAGCAAGAAATAGATAATTCCATTAGTATAGTTGGAAATTTTAACATGTTTCTCTCAGCAACTGATAGAACTAGAAAATGATAAGTAAATCAGTAAAAACATTGATGATCTGAACAACACTGTCAACCACTTTGATCTAACTGACATTTATATTTAATAGAATAACATACTAAACAACTCCACAATACATTCTTTTCAAGATACTAAGATAGACCACATGTTGGGCCATAAAACAAGTCTCAGTAAATTTAAAAGGACTGAAATTATGCAGAGTATATCAAGAAACTCTCAATATTTGGAAATTAGACAATACTTCTAAATAATCTATGGATAAAATCCATGGGTTAAGTTTATCTCCCCCCTTTAGAGGTAACTCTTAGAGATTAAAAAAGACATTGTATTGTTAATTTCTGTTACCATCACAATGCCATGCTGGGATTAGGGTCTCAAAAAACTTACTGTTGAATTACTTGAAATAACTGCAAAATTAAAACAATCTAATTTTATTATTAAAAAATGTCTTACTATTAATACATTTTCAAATTTTCTATTAACATTTTATTTTTACTCATTTTTAATTTGAAGTATTCAAGGCCGGGCGCGGTGGCTCATGCCTATAATCCTAGCACTCTGGGAGGCCAAGGCAGGAGAATCGCGATAGCTCAGGAGTTTGAGACCAGCCTGAGGAAAAGTGAGACCCCTATCTCTACTAAAAATAGAAAAATTAGCCCCAAGCATGGTGGCGAGTGCTGTATTCCCAGCTACTCCGGAGGTTGAGGCAGAAGGATCGCTTGAGCCCAAGAGTTTGAGGTTGCTGTGAGCTAGGCTGATGCCACGGCACTCTAGCCTGGGCAACAGAGCGAGACTCTGTCTCTAAATAAATAAATAAAGTGTTCAAATTAAAATGTCACTCATAAAAATGTACTTAGTGATGAATTATGAATCATAAAATAATCTCATGCTCTGGAAACAACTCATTAGAGAATCCCATATTTCACTGTTACAGTAAAGTTAGCTACCTTCTGAATAGTTTTATATTAACTCTTCTAATCTCAGTGCTATGGAAGACAATAGGTAAATATATAATCACACAGTATCAATTTTATCTTTGTTTGAATTAACATTTCCTGTAAGTATTCACCAGAAGCTAGTAGTTCTCATTGGATTTTTCAGAGGACAAAGTAGTTCATCACTAAATAATTTTAGTTTATCAATAAATTAGAAATTTCCTGATGAACTAAGTTATCAGTGAAATATAAGATATAACTAAAAAATTAAAATTATAGGGGGGTTGGGGTGAAAAATAAAAAATTATATTTATTACTATGTATATTCTAGTTATAGTATTTCATAATACTATGGAAATATCTAAATCTAATATCTAAATACATACAAACACTATTTTGGTGGTAATTAATCCCACAGAAAAAACTTTTTGTATCCACTAATTTCATTAGGAAAGCTGTTTTTGCAATGCAAAAGGATCCCAAAGAACTATAAAATTTAACAACTTGAATTTTCTATGACCACATTGCAAATTTATTCTAAGAAAAAGGGAGATAAATTTCAGTTTCTGCTATGGTTTTGGTGGTTGTGAAAACTAGTATCAAGTCTCTGAAGTGTAATCTAGCATTACTTACCTATAGCCTAAAATATGTATATACCTTAACCAGGCAGTAACTCCCACATTTTATTAACATGACTGGACAAATTCATTAAGGAAGCTAGTAAATACCAGGTCTTCAAAGAATATCTAATAAAAATGGAGAACTGCCACAATACAATGTTAAATTTAAAATGAAGAAAAGAATACATGTGGTATGTCTCCCATTTCGTGTAAATAATATATAAAAATATACATAACATATGCCTAGAAAAAGATTATAATAAAACAATAAATTTTCTTCTTGGTAACTGAATTTTCCAAAATTTCTATAATGGACACAAATTCATTTTAATATTAAAAATAATTAAAAGAAATAATGTAGGTTTATTATACTTACATTAGCTATTTTTTCAACATAAGTCTTCATTGTTTTCACGATCACTTTCCTGTCCTAAAAAAGAAAAATGTGTCTCAATGAACTTTAAATTATAGATTAAGGGTATTTCATAGTTAAAAGTTTTATATATTAATTTTTCATTTGAGTGGCATACTTTTCATTAGTGAAAATAATAGTTATGCAGGCAGAATAAAAAAAAACTGCAACATACTATGAGAAGTCCTCTCAGAGCTATTATGATCTTAGACTTGTATGTGACAATCCACTCAAACATAAATATGGAGCCATAAAATTGTAGGTCAGAAGGCAAACCCAGAGAAACCACCTTATACAACGAGATCTGAGGGATCCTTCTTCTAAGGTCTGAACTGTCTTCAAATGCATAGAGTCAACCATACAGTTACTTACTATTCATATATATTTGTTAAGTACAATTTGCATTAACCAAAAAGTAGATACAATACAACCACCTTTTGAAGGCAGAATTATGCTGATCAAGGAAATGATCATTTCTGCTGACCTCTGTGATTAATATAGTTCTTTACTCTTTTCCTCAAAGTACTTAACGTCCACAGGAGCAAATGTATGACTAGCTGTTTGTGATCTCCTCTCTCCTCCTCCCTCAATATGATCATTAAATAAGAAACAACAGAGCCTGACTGGTACCAAAACCTCTATACACTAAAGCTTAACATATGTATTGTGTCTACTTGCTTGAAAGACCTCTTCTCATGCTTTAATGAAACTTCAAGGTTTCTATTAAAGCGGAGAAGAAACACCAGGCCTTTAGAAGATGGCTACTTCCTGTGAGGCCCTGAGGCACAACTTTGAGAAGATAATGTTGTTTATGCACAATAGGGCAAAGACCAAAGAAGACTAAAGGTCCAAGAACAGGCAGACAAGCCCGGAGATAAGGTGTGGCGAATGGCAGAGTTTACAGGCAAGTGCTGCTGCCACACTTACCTTGGGCGTGCCATGCCACAGGCAGTGCATGGCCACTCTGGCGCCATCGTGTGTGTGTGCCAGGTACACCACCGCTTCCCGGATGGCTTCAATCATTTCCTAGGGAACAAATGCTGTCAGGGTTTTGCTTTATTTTCTTCTGCTGCTATTATATCTGTCTGTCTACAGGCGGGGAGTTATATACAGAGAATGAAAGAAGAGAGGGCAGGTAGCAAACAATTTAATTTTTAATTCTGTAGACAAACAGAAACACAACCTCTTTCTAGAAACATTCTTTTCCATCAAGAGCAGTCAGTACTGCTGGCAGGCAATTTCTATTAAACACAGTCTGACTTTTAGTAAAAAATCATTGAATTTATTACAAGGTAGTTTAGATGAATTTAATCTTTAGTGTTCATTTTCAATATATATAATTTCTTTTTTTTTGTTTTTTGTTTTTTATTTATTTATTTATTTTTTGAGACAGAGTCTCATTCTGTTGCCCAGGCTAGAGTGAGTGCCGTGGCGTCAGCAACCTCAAACTCCTGAGCTCAAGGGATCCTCCTGTCTCAGCCTCCCGAGTAGCTGGGACTACAGTCATGCACCACCATGCCCGGCTAATTTTTTCTATATATATTTTTAGCTGTCCATATAATTTCTTTCTATTTTTAGTAGAGATGGGGTCTCGCTCTTGCTCAGGCTGGTCTCGAACTCCTGAGCTCAAACGATCCGCCCACCTCGGCCTCCCAGAGTGTTAGGATTATAGGCGTGAGCCACCGCGCCCGGCCTCAATATATATAATTTCTTTTTTTTTTTTTAATTTTTTTTTTTTGAGACAGGGTCTCACTTTGTTGCCCAGGCTAGAGTGAGTGCCGTGGCGTCAGCTTAGCTCACAGCAACCTCAGACTCTTCGGCTTAAGCGATCCTACTGCCTCAGTCTCCCGAGTAGCTGGGACTACAGGCATGCGCCACTATGCCCGGCTAATTTTTCTATATATATTTTTAGTTGTCCATATAATTTCTTTCTATTTTTAGTAGAGACGGGGTCTCGCTCTTGCTCAGGCTGGTCTCGAACTCCTGACCGTGAGCAATCCACCCGCCTCGGCCTCCCAGAGTGCTAGGATTACAGGCGTGAGCCACCGCGCCCGGCCTATTTATTCTACCTATCTATTTATTCCCGGCCTATAATTTCTTATCTACATTTTCAAAGCCTATGTACATAGGATATAAATGAGTTCTGGAAGCTAACAGCTGCAGGGACCCATTTTAGTCTATTCCCAATTTAAAAATTTATATTAAATAAATAAATGCAAAGCCCCATACCAGGAAAAAAGGCAGGTGCAAAGCCCCATACCAGGAAAAAAGGCAGGTGCCGCTTAGGTGCCAATTTCACCAATAAGGCACAAGCAATATCACCCTCAAGTATCGGACAATCCTTTCCCAAGCTGAATCTAAAGAACACAGCTTGTAACCAACATCCCTGAATTTATGAATCTTTTCAAAGCTATCCAGTTGGAGAGTTATGCAGATATTCCAATTATGCTTTCATTATCCCCAAAGGTTTTTCTTCTTAAGTCTCTCTTTTGAAAACGCCCCCAGTGCCAGAAAAGATAATGTCTCGTTACTTTACATTCACACTAAGTTCCAAATGATTTTTTGCTGTTACTAAAACATTCAACACTAAAAAGATACTTTCTACCACTGAATATATTCAAATGATCATTTTATCACTTCTGAACATATAGTCCTGCCTCAGTTAAATCCAGCACTGTGGGGTACTGTGTTCTGCAGGAGATAGAGAGAGATATCCCCAAAAGACAAGATACTGTTATGGTCACTGAACCATAAGTTTAAGTGGGTGGCTACTCTTGGGATGTTATATTGTATGCCAATTTTAAGAGGGTCAAAATTCCAATGAATGTAAAATCTGGCATATTTATTCAAAGAAGGCAGTCTCGTTACTTTAGTTATCCCTTGTGATTAGACAATGAGAACCAATGTCAATGAGCCCATTGTATCATAAGACAAGCAAAGTTCAGGAAACTAAACAATGAATTCTCATTTGTATTCCTATCATTGACTTGAAGGGCAGTGCAATTTACCTTCATTCTCTGTTCCTTCTCCTCCTATCACATGAAGTCCAGGTTTTCATGGTCCATTTAGTTTTACATAAGTATCCTCCCCGAATCCTTTAACGCCAACAATTTTTTTTTTTTTTTTGTATTGGCATGGTTAAATTTAAAGTCACATGCATATTCCTGCATGTGTTAGTTAATTTTCAGATTAGGTTAGCTAGAGGATACTCTATGGATTATAATTAAAATATATTAAAAACTGTAATCAGTAAAACTAGGGTCAATTCTATTATCTTCTGGAAAAAACCTAAGTGAGATTACCAGACTTGTTCAAAGGAAGTTCAGTGAATTATCTTTTCTAAATAAGAAAGCAACTCTTTAAAATTTCCAAAAGACAATGTGCAAAGCAGTGTTTTAAATTTCCATACTGCTCTTCCTCCATGTTTTGGTTTAAAAACAAAAACCAAGAACTTACTGATCTGAGTTTGGGGGGTGCATAGGTAAAAAAGTCCAAGAATACTTTATGCACCAATGAGTGCTTAATCACAGCTTCCCTGAAAAACAAAAACAAAAACAACAACAAAAAAAAAATCACATCAGATCTGGCACTATAGTCATACAGAGACAGGTAATCTCAGAGGTTCTTTTGAAATAGTTCTACTGAATGTAATTTGTCATAAGATAGATTGTATCTTTCACCAATACTAAGATCTAAAAAAAAATTAGGCTATAAAAGTGATTTAGTGCCATCTACAACCAAGACCAGAATACTAATTTCTAGTATCTAACCAGCAAAGATGAAGTTATCATTCAAAATGTGCTCCTCTCTCTTAAATAAGGACATCTACATTTTTGTTCTCCAGCACTGGACACATGATTGGAAATCCACATGTGGACCTGTTCTTTGTACAGCTCTTTTCCTTCTGTTAAGCACTCTTCACAATGCATCACATTCATACAATAATTTTAGCAGAATTAAAATCTGAATGGACCAAAACAGTGTCAGCAATTGCAATGATACCTACTTAATCCAAGCTCCCTAGTGCCTAGAGGAACTTGGTGAACCCAGGTGTACAGGGCAGGCTGACGGTCAGGCATCAAAGAACTAAAGTTCACATGGGGTATCCAAGTAGACAGTCAAAACTAATGGGCAAAATTTATGGGCAAAGCACTGTTCTGAGTGTTTTGGAACTATTAACCCATTCAAGATTCATAAAACCCTATAAAGTTTGTACCACTATTAACCCAATTTAACAGACATGGAAACTGCGGCACAGAGAGGTTAAGCTGTCAAAGGTTACACCGTTAAGTAACTGGGAAAGAGGCACAAGGAGTCACATCCAGCCATTCTGGTCCCAACCATTTCCCTATGGTACAAATGCCAAGAAGGCCACGTGCACAGACTTCCAAGTCTTACACTCCAATTTGAATAACAGATTATATTGGTGAAACCATTTAATATACGTGGATTCAACACAACATTTTACTTGGGGAAAGAATGTTTCATTGCTTATAAAAAGTTTGTAAACCACTACTGTATGTTATCACTTTACAGGATACAACATTAGAAACAAGAGATCTCCTTTGGCACCAAGAATGGTTTCAAGTAAAAATTTTCACACTCTTAGGTAGGACAGATTATTAACAGTAAGGTGAAAATAACCATCTTTTCTAGGCAAGGGTTATGTAAAACTTTCCTCCTTCAA
The DNA here is from genome assembly GCF_041146395.1 of Eulemur rufifrons. NCBI lineage: Eukaryota > Metazoa > Chordata > Mammalia > Primates > Lemuridae > Eulemur > Eulemur rufifrons. The sequence continues at coordinate 226,500,885 of NC_090989.1, forward strand.
ATGCCATTTCTTAAGAAAAAAACAAAAGCATCTTTCTTACTTTTGGGCCATTGGAGTTAGAATCTGTTTCATTTCATCCATAATAAGCTCTAACTTTTCTGGCTGTACCTCTAACACTTTGTCCAGAGTTGGGTGATCTGCTGTCTGCAAAAGAAAAATCAAACCCCTCTAAATTTAATCAATCTCTTCACGTCAGAAGAAAAGCAATCATAGCCATTTTCAATAAGCTTCAACAAATTTAAGATTTCCCATATTTACATAACAAAGCCCCACTGTATATGCACTCATGAAATAATTCTTGATCATCTGATTCTCAGCCTATACATTTACCAATGTATCTAAAGAGCCAGGCTAAACAACAACCAAGTCAACCAGCCAACAGGTACTTGCCGAGTACCTAGCATGCGCCTAACCATAAGATCAAGTTCAGAATTTCTTGCTACCATGTGTTTTGTAATTAACTGGATATTTCTATGGTGAACTGTTAACAAAAGAAGTACAGCAACAAGTTCAATTCAGGAATTGAACCTGACAAATGGAGGCAACCCAGGAATCAATCCATATACCCTCAGACAAATGTGTGCACTTATGCCCCAGGGTTTGAAATAGATCCTTTAACTGTCCTCGTTCCATTACTGGCCCTTTCAGATTCAATCCCTGTATTCTATCCAAGGCTGGGTCTCTCTACTCTCCTTCCTCTTTGGATGCAATCTGGAGAAGGGAAATACACACATACACACACACACACACACACACACACACACGAAGAAATACAGGAGAAGGTAGCAAAGGAAAGCACAATGCACTTCAGCCAGAGCTAGCTAGGGGATGGTGACAAAGTTTTGCTAACTACCAGGAGTCTTCTCCCTCAGCCTAACTGTAGAAATAGAAGTACTGAAACATGACACACAGAGCAGGTGGGAGGGAGTAACAAAAGTAGTTCGATCTGAAGGGGATTTAAAGCCATGCTCTGTGAGAATGTGGAACATAAGTATGACCACTTGCTCACTACATCAGAGACAAAATAATCTGAGAGAATAAAGGGTATAAGACGGTCTCTAAAAGCCAAAGTAATCATTCTAAAAACAGGGCGCTGGAAGTTAAGGAAAAGCATCCAGAAAAAAACTTCTGGAAGTGTCACCTTGTACAGCTGAAATGTGTTCCCGTAGAGCTCCTCTGTCAGCATGTTCCTCTGCTCTAAAATGGCTTTGTCATTGTATGCGTACTCCACGATGGCCGAGGCTTCTGCATGCCGCAGCAACTTCCTCACGTGGCCTTTAAAACTTCTGATTATCTCTGCGATCTGTGGTTTACTCCTAAACCCAGCAAGGTCATGGAAAAAATAAATGATGGAGGGAGAAAGCTGGGTGACAATAAAAAATAACTTACTTCTCCTGAGGCCAACTCATCAATGTGTGTGTGTGTGTGGGGGGGGGGTCTCTCACAGAGAAATGCTTATGGGTAGGAAAATCGAATTGCCTTGTATTTCTACCTCAAGCTTTCAGTGACTCAGAAGCCAGCCTGCCCAGGTTCGAAACTTGGCTCTGCGTACCAGCTGAAAAGACCTTGAGCAATTTATTTAATTTCTGTGCCTCAGCTTCTTCATTTATAAAATAAAACCAAAGTTGATGTGAGGACTAAATGAGCTAAGATGCACCAAGAACTGTGACCAGCACATAGTAAGTGCCCCCAAAATTTCCGTTCCTATTAAACTGTTCAGCTTGAAAAAAGGTAGGGTAGGAGAAAAGAGAAAAGAAAAGAAAAGATGCAGGCAAATAAGAAATTATATTCTAGGATTCTCTTCGAAAACAGGACTTAATCAAAAATGTTTATACTATATTCTAAAATAATCAAGCAGCTGATAATTATAGCCAGGAATATATTTAAAAAAAAATTCATCAACTGCATGTTACTCTTTTTTGTTGTTGGTTATCATATTCAGGCACATTATTACACTCTAAAAGATCGGTCAAGTACTAATTCTATCTCATTTAGGAAATCCTTCCATGTTGACATTTTCTAACCCACTGACCCTACCTTAGTCTACTCACTTGCCCCTCCTAACCCTCTACCCTTTAAATAGTGGTAACTAATTACACGTTAATTATTCCCTTTCTCTTCTACCAGAGCTTCAAGATATAAAAATATGCCCATAAGAATGGTGAAGGCAGTACCATATTTTTACACTAATTTCAATAAATTGTTTTTAAGGTGATACTCCCCCAGAAACATCACAAACATCTGCTGAGGGCTATTACTAGGACCACAGATTTTTGAGCACAGTCAGAATTTATGCTTTCAAAAAAGGAAGAAAAAATATACTTCATAATATAAATAAAACAACTTACCCATACATGAGAAATTTCTTAACAATATTTCTGGAATATTTGGCTTTACTTAATTCAACCAAATCATCTGAAAAACAAAAACACAGTACAATGATTTGATATCTTCATGTCAATTCTCTGGAAACAAAGAGAAGAAAGAACTAAACAAAGGCACAATTCTAGAAACACAAATTAACTCTCTATTTGTCCCAGGTAAAGAACAAATAAAAACAAAAAACACCCTGCAGAAGACACATCTCAACTAAATTTTCTAGGACAGTCTTTGGTCAAGAGAAAACAAGTGACTTACGACAAATAACAATTAATCTTCGATATACAACAGATACCTCGCAATTCTTCAAAAGCCTGTTTTTTCTGTTCTTCGTTACCGTACTGAATGTAACACTGGATCACACGAGTTGAATCATGTGCAAATGCAATCTGAAGGAAAAAGTGTGAGCTGTGAGACTAAATTCTCTTCTGAAGAGTCATGCTTCTTCTTGTTTATGTTTCATTGCAACCTCTTTTAGAATCCCTTGTTAGAAAAATGGTAGACTCTTCACGAATAAAATCAAACCTAGACTACTTGGGAGTAGAAATACTTGTTTTAATTGTTCAGAACATCACTCTTTGGTTTTACTGCTTACCATATTTGGTAGGTATACAATTAATAATGACATTGAGGCAGCAATTTAACTATTTTGCAAGATTCCTATCTTTGTAATTAAAGCCAAACCAAACTAAAACCATCTAATGAACACATGAACCATACTTCTCATTTCTCTGGAAGTTACCTTTCCTAAAAGAGAAGTATAAAAAGTCTATTATTCTATGATTTTTATATAAGTGATCTAAGAATATTTGGCTTTGGTAACCAAAGGTATAGATATGAGATCTAAAAGTCTTGCTACACAAATATAACTATATACATGCACATTGGCAACCATCTATTTCTAATATTTTCATTATAACCCCTGTGCATATATCCAGTTATATTTCTGGAAGAGTTGTTGTATTTCAAATCTGATCTTCCAACCCATCTCCCTCACTACTGGAAGGACCCGCTGAACAATTTTCTAGAGCAACACCCACAAACCCTGCCATGCAAAATTATTTTTACTATGCTACAGTACCAGTCTACTTCAAGAGCAATTATTCATTGCACACTGTCTTTAAAATTGTTTAATTCCAACAGATCAAAAGGTGACAGTATGCCTCCACCAAAGTTGTGGATTTCAGAAGAATTCAAGGGAGACTTGTAAGACAGGTTTGATAAACCTTTGTAAAAAATAAGGCTATTTTTGTGAATATTCTGAGTACCTACTATATAACCAATGTATGTGCTTTAAATATATTTTTCTTATTTAGAACTCAAAGCGACCATGAGAATGAGCTGTTATTCCCTCTTTCAGATGAGAAAAGTAAGGTTCTGAGAAGCAACTAGCTACCCCTGAGACACTGAGGAAAAACTTAACTTCTCCAAGCCCCAGATACATCAAATGTACAATAGGGATGATGACATCAGTTAAACGAGACAATATATGTACCGGTTAGCACAATTCCAAACACACAGTAAATAATCAACAAATAGGTTATTATTATTGTCAAAAAGCACAAATATTTTAAGGTGCAGAGTCAGAATGTGAACATCAAACTAATTCCCAAGTCCATGGTTATGCAGCAGTGACTTAAGGCTAGTCAGGAAAGAATCTTGAGTGTAAAACATTTACAGATTAAAAACAGATTATTGCTAGAGTTGATAGCAATTCTAGTCCAAAAGGGCAATTCTAGCCCAAAAAGATCTTATTGAATTTATAAGAAAGAAACAGCTGAGGACTTGCTATTTCAAGACATTCCTTCAAACTGTAATATAGCATCTGGTTTATCCTATGCATATGCTTTGGCAAAGGCTGCCCCTGCAGGGGCCCTGAAACTCGAATCTGTTATTGGCAATTTAGAACACAGTAAATCATGTGGATTTCAGAGCAAGACAGTAAACAAATACTACTGAACTAATAAATTCCCCAAGATAACGTTAAGAGAACACTGGCTTACTTAAAGTAAATTATTAAAAAATGACACAGCTAACTGATAGTCTTTGCACAGCAATAAGGCCCCTCACTATTAAATGTCTATTTAGTCAGTGTTATGAAAGATTTTTTGAAGTTTTTGGCCAAATACACTGGAAACAATAACTAGTTCACCTGTCATGAATGGCCAACTACCCTTCCCTGAGAGTGAGGCAATTTCGAATTGTTTAAAATTGCAACAATGAGTATGCCCTACTTACGGTTTTAATTTTCCCTTGAATCAACTTCTGCAAGTCACTCATTAACTTTACTCTTTTCTTTTTGTCACAGTCTTTTCTACAAATGAGAAAGGAGGGAGGCAACAACACAGTTGAAGAAGTTATTTTAAACACACAGAACTAAAAACCCTACCAGTATATGTTCACCTGGTTCAGCATGCTTTTCTTTTTGAAGGCAGTAAACCCCTGCCATTAAAATTACTATTCCAGAGCAGCCAGACAAAAGTAATTTTCTCAAAGGCAGAAACTCATCTCACAAGGTATAATTTTATGCATCAATCCACAGCTTAACAGCCAGAAACTTCAGAAGTAAAGAAAATAATAAAACAAGTCTAAGATACCAAATACTTAAGTATCTCAAAACCTAGCTGATAAGAAATTGCCCTTCATTTTCTCAGAAATCTCTCAGGAAGAATGTCAAATGTATTTTAACCTCATACATTTTCATAAGCCTATCTGACGCCATCCTAATGATTCCACACATTTCTGCAATGGGCAGATATCCAAGTACTGATGCCCATACTAGGGTGTTATGAGTACTGCCTAAATAACCCAAGTGCTATGTTATTTATTTTAGGACATTTCACTATTTACAAGGTACACTGTTACTTTTCCATTGTCCCAAAGGGACTAATAAAAACACCATTAGGTAGTATTACCTTCTTAAAATCTCCCAAATCTGTTTTGCTCGAACAACGACATCATAGTTGGTTTTATCACTCAGTTGCCTGTTCTGCTTCAGTTCCTTCTTCTTCTTTTTGAAGTCATCCCACTTGGGTTTCTTGGCTGCTGATTCTAGTTATTACACAAATTATTTTCAATTACATTTAACATTCTGAGTGCCATAAACAAATATAAATTAGATACAAAGGGCAATCACCAACCAGCATCAATACTCATTGTGGAAGCTAGCAGGGAGACAATAATATCATTCCCTATGGACTTCCATTTTACTTCATTTTCTGAGCAGTTTGTATATTTCAAATTTGGTTAAAACCAATCATTCATTTAACTGCTCGTTATTAATTCTTAGCAGAATACCTATCAAGAAATTAAGGACACTAAAAGGATTATAAAAGCTACTGAAACATTTTAAGTATTTTTTTTCAATTGTAAAATAAAATTCTACTTTAGAACATTTAGATTATTGGATTTTAGGTATAATCAGTTTTCAATGAAAAAAAAAATTAGTCCAAATTAAAACAGGAAAAACAATTTCAAAAGTTCACTGTTCTGAGTGCTGCCGTGTATTAAGTCATTAAATTCTTACAACAACCCTATGAGGTGGGTACTGTTATCATCTCCCCTTTCGCACTGGGGAAACAAAGGCACCAAGCAGTGAAGTCTTTGTCCGAGTCCACACAACCAGGAATGGTAGAGTCAGAATTCAAGATTCAAATCCAGAAATGACCCTTTGCTGTCTCTTACTCAGGACAGTGCACAACCAAAATTTCCAAGTTTTCTGCAGAGTGAAGCTATAAAAATCAAGTATCTTTCTATTACTATTTTTTTTGTCCTCAAAATCCAAGTAACTTACCAATTGAGCTAATGAGGCCAAACAAAGAATAACTTAATAAAATGGGTTTTATTTACAGGAGTATCCTGCAGGAAACATTTTGGCAAATTATTTCTAAATATCTCCCTTTCTCTGATTATAAAAACTTGGAAAAAATGCAAAAAAAAAAAAAAAAAAGAAAAAAATTTCTCTTACAGAATCAAAACCTAGCCATAACTGATTATTTAATTCTTGCCTTTTCCCTCTGCATCTTTAAAAATTCAGGGTCTGTATCTTAACATTATATTTTGTTTGCTCATGAAACTAAATGTTCTTTAAGAACATAATTTTTAATGGCTATAAAATATACAACATATACTATACTACTACAATGCATTTAATTATTCCCCTTATTGTTTCCTTGCTTATTCTCTGCCTGGTAATACAGAGGATTACAGGCAATGGAGGACATATTGGCCATTAATATTAGGGCATCCTCTACTATACAGAAGATGATAATAACTGATTCAGAGCTAATTTAATTTCACAAATATTTGGGCATCTTGAATTTTGTTATGCTGGGTTGCAGTAGATATATCCATTCTGGGGTTGTCTAGTATCTGATTTCTCTCAGTTACTGGTTAAATAAAACGAGAGAGAGAGAGAGAGAGAGAGAGAAAATAAAATCAAGAGTTCCATTTTGAAATGTTAGGAAAATATCTCCCATAGCAAAATGTTAGGAACACATCTTCCACAGCAAAAAAAATCAGGGCTATCGCATGACAGGATCTGAATGTGAGAATGAATGTTTATGTGTTTAAAATGCAGTTGTCAATAACTCCAGTAGGGAAAGCAAGATTTGGTATCAATTAGAGAGAGTAGGAAAGAGAAGCTGGAAGAGAAACTATGGGGTGGGGAGATAAAGGAGGAAAAGAAAATTAAGAGAAAAGATGGGGACTGGAGCATGAAAGGGTCCTGCAGGCCTAATGAGATCCTTCCTCTCTCCCCATCTCCCTGTCCAAGGCTGCTGCCCCTCTAGTGAGCCCTCAGGCAGAGTGAGGAGCAAGAACCAGAACTAGGGGACGGGACTGAGAAGGCCCCATGGCAGTGGACTGTTGGCAGCAAGGAGTAGTATTCGGACATGCTGTGTTGGAGAAAAGAATGAAAGAACCAGAGAAATTCTCAGGATGTTGCAGAGAAGGTAAATGTATGTCAGTACATGTCACCTGGACATGGCTTGGTTGAGACCAGTGTGGAACAAAGCATAACAGGGGCATGCTGCGCAATGGAGAGCAGAGCTCTGGGTAAGAAATGACCCATCAAACACTGTGATGAAGGGATCAGCAGTTTGTTTCAATAGACAAATATGATCCCTGACAACACTGCCAAGCAGGGAGCAACTTGTCCTGAACCAATTAAAATCAAATCTGCCATGTGTGCACTATACCTTCTCTGGAACTGCTACTGGATCTGAGTGCTCTGTGGGTTGATTATATTAGACTGGCCTAAGCTCTGCGAGGGCAGGGTCTAAATAAGTCTCTTGCTTATTAAGATACCCTTAGCCAAGGTTGACACCTACCTGGGACACAATGGCTCTTTAAGGCTGGCTTCTGTGATGATTAATTGGGGCCTATATCCTTACTGATTGCTATTTTTTTTTTCCCCTATCTTGAGGAAAATGCATAGAAAACTCAAATCTTTGCTGAACAATGAATTAATAAATTAATTTTAGCCTACAAAAAGGAATGTTTTATTGATGCTCCCCTGTATGAAGCATTACAATTTAGCTTAACTCCATGGCTACGGTAATTCAGAAAGGGTCTAAGAAATAAGGAACTCTAAACACTAGAGGGAAATTTTGACCAGGAAAGATACTATGTTGTTTATTTAAGCCTATCTATTAATAATATACCTTTCCCTCCTCTCTCCCCAAAATGTTCCCTGTCAAAGAACAAGAATGGGAGGTCTCTAATTCATTTCCAGAGTCCCTGTGCACAATGGTGCAGGGACTAGCTCAGGCAGGACAAGGCCTCTGTGGAGACTATGCTCAAGAAATCAGAACTTACCATCCCTTTTACCATCTGGCTGGAATTTTCTCTTCTTGTTGAATTTATTTGCCTGCTGGAATTTGTTCTTCGGTGCTTTGTCTCCCTGTTGCTTATTCTTGAACTGCTTCACACCCTTTTTCCCAGGTTTTGTGGTACTTTTCTCAAAGTTCTTAGATGTCATTTTAGATCCACCCTCCTTAGCAACTTTTCTTGGGAATGGCTTTGAAGAACCAGAAGCTAGTGACAAAAATAAATAATTGTTGCTTCAATGATTTTGGACCCAGATCTCTTTTATCCACTGGATTACATTCACTACAGAAAATTAGACACTTTTAATGAGACATACTTTGTTTTATTCTCAAATATGCAACATTTATCCTTTTGAATAGAATAGGATTTAAACACTCAAAACAAAATTTAAAAACTCTTTCCCTGATTGTAAAATTTTAATAAACATTCATGATACAAAACCTAGAAACTGGAGAAACGTATAATAGAATTTCTCCACAATTCTACCACCCAGAGATAACCACTGCTGTGGGTTTGGTATATTTCTCTAGTTGTAAGCATATAGTAGAGATGAGAGATTACTTATTATATACCTTTCTATTCTGCTTTAATGATTCCGTATCATTAGTCCTTATACATAATCTTCAATGGTTCTTTAACGTAATAGGAGTCTAAGAATAAATTGAACACTTCTGAAATTTAGAAAGTAGAACATAAAGAAAAACTAAAAATGTTTAATTTCAAAATGTCTAATTTTGAGAAAAAATTTTTTAAAGCCTATAATAAAATTCTTTGACAAAAACCTTCTTTGGTCAACAAAGCTTGCAAACTAACAATGAGATGCAAACAGCAACAGCTATGTCGTAAGATTACTGGCAGAAAAAAAAAAAGGTTGCTTACGAAAACATTTAGTAATTTATATAGTACCTGACTTTTTTATTTTGCAATACTGACACCTGATGGAGTAATAAAGACGTCACCATTATAAATGCTGAAGTTATAAGTATTTGGTTTATCAGCAGTATGTATTAACCAGCCCCAATTTATGAAGCATTGATACAAAATGTATGGTGAATTAGTGTAAATAAATTAGGCAACAGCATCAATGGCTGAAATAAAGGGCCTTTCATGAGTAAAGCATTCCTCAATTATGCTGGCAATATCTTAAATGTCTAAATTTCATGAGGACCATGCTAGCTCATACACAATAACACCTATTTCTTCCTACTATTTTAATCCTAATCCTAGCTCATGAATACAGATTAAAATATGCTACATACCCTCCTACCCCCCCAAGGACAATGGCCAACCAACCACATGGCAAACATGTTTTGGCATGGCTATCTTACCATTGTTTTTATGAAATCTGTTTTTTTCTTGTGATGCCTTTGCACTCTTTTCTGTGAATTTTTTCTTCCCTTTGACTTCCATTGCAGCAACTTTGGAAAACAAAAATCCAAACCAAAGAGAATGAATTGCTCATCAAGGAAGAGTCATTAAGTAGTCATTGCCACATTTAGTCCTTGAGTTCACAGATGGAGCACAAACTACCTGGGTACAGTACCCACACAAGTCCAGCAATTATACAATCACTGCCTCTAAGATTTTAAAACTGAAAATGAACAAGATACCAATACAAAACCTAAGAACATGCATACATGCTGGCTAGTCCCTAATATTTCTGGAGGCAGCACTTCAGCAGTGGTTAAAAACAGACCATTATTGACATTAAGTATAAGCATCAGTGTTTCCATTTTGTAAAGTGGAAAGACTTGGTGATGAATAACTGACAATATCACTATTTGATTGATTGGTCTCTATCCTTAAAAACTAGGAAAAAACAATAGGCTGTACTTAACAAGTATTCAAATTTAATGAAAGAAAATAAAGGATTATCTGAAAGATCCCTATGTAACCCAACATCGCTAAAACAAACATTACTATCCAATGTTTAACTTGTGATTGTTTTATAGGCAGCCAAGTAGCTTGCAGTAAACGCCAAAACAAGATTATGTTGAAATATTTAATATTCCATTTATACAATCTGCCCAACAGGTCACTTCTAGGGTATTGAGATCCCATAGTGCAGAGGACAAACAAGAGATAACCCCTCACCTTCCCAAGGCCCTTGTGAAAGAAGCAGATCAAGAGCAAAGTCATTTGGCTCATTTTTCCACTTTCCAAAGTTGTACGTTCATTTCTAAAGTTGGCCCTAAAGAGTAGATGTTAGGGATCCCTAGATACTATCAGATATTTCTAGATTAGAATTTTCCAATCAAACTAATTTACCAGGATATTAATGGATGTAAAAGAAGGGTTCTGGGATAAAATGTATTTGGGAAACAGTAAGTTAAATCAGCCTATAAGGAAATATTTTTTCAGATTCTTTAATTTGCTAATACAACTATCAATTACCAAGCAAAGGCTACAGTATGCAGGATTTTCCAACCTTAGCCGAGCCACTTTTTCCTGAAACATCTCAAGGGAATGGTGGAGTTCCAAGAAACATTCTGGAAAATGCTGTTCTAATTCAGACTTTACTAATATGATCCTGAAAAAAAGGAATGGGCTCTGAATTACTCAGCTTCCTCAGAGTATTCAGGACTGACTGTAGGGTCACTTTATCACTTGGTTATAGCCACCATAACCCTATCACCATCTCTTTAGTTCTCCTATTGCATGTAGTTTTCTAAAAATTCATTCATTTACATGTTTCTATATATATTTGTTTTAATTTTTATTTTGAAATAGTTTTACAGAAGAGTTGAAAAGATATGCAGTGAGTTCCCATATACCCTTTGCCCAGCTTCCCCTAATGTTAACATACAATATTATTAACTAAGTTACAGGATTTATTTGTATTTCACCAGTTTTTCCACTAATGTCCTCTTTCTATTTGAGGATATACTGAATTCAGCCATCATGTCTCCACTGCATTTTGTAAAATATGCCTCATTTGGGGTTTGCCTGATGTTTTCCCATGATTAGACTGGGGTTATGAGTTGTTTTTGGAAGAGTACCAGAGGTGAAGTACGCTTGTCATAGCATCATTTCAGGAGGTACAAGACATCAACATGATTTATTACTGGTGATGTTTACCTTGATCACTTGGTCAAAGCAGTGTTTGCCAGGTTTCTCCACTGTAAAGTTACCATTTTCACTTTTCATATTCTATTAGAAGCAAGCACTAAGTCCAGCCCAAACCCAAAAAGAGGAAAATTAAGCTCCACTTTCCAGAGGGAGTAGTACCAAAGCATTCAGATCACAGCAATTAAGAAACATTTTAGACACGACATTTTGAGACTGTGCAAATAACCTGTGTCTTCCTAAAGTTTAGGCAGCTAATTCTAGCATTCTTCAGCGGATCTTGCATGCAGCAATTACTGTGGTGTTTGGTGATTTTCTATTTCCCGTATTACTTTTACCTTTATTATTTTGAATTTTTCTGTAGGGAAGATTTGTTCCATCTTTTCCAACTATTTATTTATTTGTATCAGTATGGTCTCAAATATTTATTTTACTCCTTGGGTTATAACCTAATACCATTTTTATTTTGTTGTTCAAATAGTTCTAGCTTTGGACAGTAGGAAGTTTTTCAGGTTGCTTCTGTGTCCTCTTGACATGCCTCGCACCTTCCTTTTGTTAAAGCATGTTTATATTTCCTGGCACTTGCTCCAGGTACATCTTGTATTTTCTCCAAGGAACACTGATTCCTTTGAGAATGGTATTTAAAAACCAAGATCTAAATGCTAGGTGTGCTTGTTGTCACTGAGGTGTCACTGTTTCTAGGTCCTTTCAGCAGACAGATCTAGGTAATACACATATGTATATTAACTCATACATACACTCACATCTATATTTACTTCTATAGCTATTAAAATAACATTAAGTTCATATTAATGTCTCTGACTCTAATCAAGCACCACAGGTTTTGTTCTAGTCCTCCCCTCTTGCTCATTTGTAACTTTTTTCTCTGACACTGAGAAACTCTTTCCACTATCTACAATTTATTTATATATTTATTCAACCCTACTATACACATTAAATAGTTTCAGAATTGCTAGCCTGCACCCCATGAGAAACAAATTTACCAATTATAGTACAGTGTTTATGTACAGTTCTTTTTATTTAGCCTCACAGTATCCATTCAAAACACTGTTTTCCAAAGTTACTTAGGTCAACTCCTTTCTCTCCCACCCCCAGCCCCTCTTCAGTGGAGTTCCATGTTTACAGTACAGTCTGATTCATTTGTCAGTGTGCATTCTATCTGCAGAGATGCTGGTAGATTTGTTAAACCTGCAGATAGTCAAGTTCCCTCTTTTTGGTGTACAATTCTATGGATTTTGACAAATGGATAGAGTCATGTATCCACTACCACAGTATCTTAGGGAAAAGTTCCATCACTCTAAAATGATCTCTGTGCAACCCATTTGTAACCAACCCCTCCACCCTTTCCCTGGTTGCCACTGATTTGTTTTTCATTCTGGTTTTGCCTTTTCCAGAAGATAATATAAATGGAATCAGACAATATATAACTTTTTAATCTTGCTTCTTTTTCACTAAGCAAAATGCGCTTTGCTTGGGGACCACGTCTGTCCCTTCATAGCCAATCATTACATTCCAAAGTGTCTTTCAGAATTGTTCCCATTTTTTCCTCCTTCCCTCTATTATCCCATTCATGCTCTTGTTACCTCTTGCTCAGATTGTTTTGCCTTTAGATCCAGTCTGCTGCAATCCACACTCTGCAGCCTGGTTAACCTTCCATTACCACACCTATTTCATGCCATTTCCATGCTCCAATAGTTTCAAAACTTTCCCACTACAGGAAAAGGTTCAAACTCAGATTGGCATTCAGCCATTCAAAATTTGGCCGTAATCAGCCCTCTCAAACACACCACAGAGGAGCCAATTTTACTTCCTTAAAAGTCTTTTTCACGCTCCAAACTTTAAAGCCATTCTAGCAACATAATTCCTACACATCCTTCAACTCCAGCTTAAGTGAAATTTTCTTATAATTTCTTTCCTATATGTCTTCTGCTCTTTCCCAAATGATTCTCTTTATTCCAATGATACATTTTTATATCCTTCTTAAAACATAACACTTTGGGATTTATATTAAAGTTATTCATGATGGCTCCACCTCTCTCCTACAGAAATTTATTTAATATCTACAAAAAATGTGCTAGAAAGCTACTGGGTTGAAAAATATGGGAAAAAAAATCAAGGTGTGCTCTAATAGAGACAGACAAACAGAAAATTAAAACACAATGTAATTAAGTGTTAGAAGTTTATACAAAATGTTAAGGGAGCCAGTAGCTGAGAGCCTAATTCTCCCTTATGAAGGGAAATATCAAAGATTTACCAGAGGTGGAGGGACATGTGATTGATCCTTCTTTATCTCCCTCAGCAAGCTTAGCATTGTGCTATGAAAGCAGTAAATATTCAATACTCAATCTCTAAATGTTGACATTCCTCAAGTCTTTCTCCTAGTGAACTTCCCTTCTTTCACCACACTTCTCCCTAGGTAATGTCATTCAACCTCCTGGCTTTCTTCTATGCTGAGTATTCCCAAATTATTTTACCATTATGAATTTCTCCTTGGGCTCCAGACCTGTGTATCTGCTTACCTGACATCTCTGATTATGTGTCTAACAGGCACCTTACACTCAATATGTCCAAAATATAATTCTCTATATTTCCACTGCAAACCACCCCCAAACAATATCCCATCTATTTTTCTCTGCCCTATCGTTCCCCATTTTGGCCAATGGCACATTATCTACTCTACCGCTCAAGCAAGAAACCTGAGAATTACCCTTGACATTTTTATTTCTTGTCTGTAACATTAAATTTCTTGAATTCCCCTTATTAATACCTCTAACCATCCACCTTCTATCTCTACTACCACCACCCTAATGCAAACCATCAATAGTCTTCTTACTAGACTTCCAAGTTAAATACATTTTATAAAGAGAACCAAGGCTATGTTTCTCCCTCACTTATAAACCTTCAGTGTTTATGAAGGCATGGTAATGTTTTCCCACTGCACAGAAATAAAAAAATTCCCCACTATGGCCTTCAAGGCCCTACAGAACCTTGCCTCACTCCATCCCTCTAACTTTATTTTTTATCACTGTACTCTTAGCCCCAACCTCAAGACTTAGCCCATTATTGCCTCTGCTTAAAGTAGTCCGGGGGCTTCCAGATCTCAGGGTTGCCTCCCGACGTGCTTTAGATCTCCTATAAAATTTGATCACTTCTTCTGACTTCCCATCTTCCATCTTAGCACCCAGTTCGTTTCCTTGCTAGCGCTTATAACCTGCAACTTGACATTCAGGACAACCTGCAACAGTACAGTCAGGCTGTAAACGCAGCACCTAGACGCGGCGTGAATGGTTGTCAAAAACAGGACGGATGGGCTGATCAGAACTAGCACGGGCCAGGGCTTGAGAGGGAAGCTAGTTCTGTCTAACCCAGCACGCAGGCGACCCGGTAGGAAGAGGGGTCGTAGCCTCGGCCTCTTCGCCGGGCTCCCATCAATCCCCAAACTCCTAGCCTAGAAAAATGCCCCAGAAGACTGCCAGTAGGCAACGAACCCGAGAGACCCTCTGACTCTAGCCCGCGGCAGAGTGCGAACCCCTCCCAGGAGCGATCCTTGAGCCCGCCACACTCACCGCACACGTGGGACCCAAGCCAGGTCTGGTAGCAGATCCCGGAAACCCGCTTCCGCTTCCTCGCCTGGCTCCGCCCCCGGGTCCGCTTTTTCCAATCTACCGCGGCAGAGCTGGGGCCAAGGGGTGGAGCTGACCAAAAACACGGAAGTTCTGCGTTTCCATTGGTCCGCTGTTGTTTACTTCATCTAGAGGCGCCAGGGCTGCGCCTCACACGAGTTTTGGCCCTTGCACGGATCCGTCGGGCCGCGGTCACGTCAGCGGCTCCTGAAAGTAATGTCATTAACTCTGTCGCTTCCGTGCCAAAGGAGCAACTGAGGCTTCTCGCGAGGGTCGATGGGTTGCTGAAGGAGAGACCTGGCTCGTGCGGTTAATCCTATAGTCTGAACCAGTATTAAAATAGCTAAAGTTTTAGAGTGTGCCAATTTGCATCCTTTCTAAGCAAGCTAGCATGAAGGATAAAAAGGATATCTTGGGAGCGGGTTTGAGTTGTAATCCTGTGTTTTTCACTTGCTAGCTATGTGGCTCTGGGCAAATTACTAAATTTCTCTGAGTTTTGGTTTGCTGATCCATAACATAGAAATAGGTAAGTAATACATGAAAAGCACTTAGCACAGTGGAATGATCATGAAAAGCTCTTAATAAATGTCATTTTTAATGTTTGCCTGTTCCTGGGTAATGCAAGTATCCCATTTCCCACTTCAGGAAATAAAACTGCGGTTAGGATATTATCCCCAATTTACAAATGAAGGAACACCACAAATTTGATCCTGCCACAACTTTATTTATTCTCTAACGGGATAGAACGCCAACGTCAAGCTATTGGTGGAGCCGCCTACCTTCTGAAGGCTCTAGGGGAGACTCCTTTGCTGCTTCCAACTTCTGGTGGTTCCAGGCATTCCGTGGCTTGTGGTTGCACGACTCCAATCTCTGCCTCTGCCTTCTAATGTCATTCTCTTCTGTGTCTGTGTCTTTTGTCTGTTTCAGGGATGCTTAATATCGGATTTAGGGACCACTAGAGTAATCCAAAATCATCTCATATGGAAGTTCTTAGTTACATCTGCAAAGACACCTTTTTCAAATAAGGTCACTTTCACAGGTTCTGGAAGTTAGGACATGGACATATCTTTTGGAGACCATTCAAACCTACTATAGCTGGAAAGTTGAGGAATTAGGACTTGATCTCAGGTGTGTCAAATTTCAGATTTTTTTTTTTTTCTATCTTCCGACTTACTCTGTTTTCTGCCCTTTAAAGGCCTTAGGCTTGAGACTAGTAATTTACTAGTATACTTCTTGAGAACAGGATCCATCAGTACTTTCCAGGTACCTATCTCACTACTCAGCAGATAGATATTTGATAAATACTTGCCTGCCTTAACTGTTAAAAGTATGTTTAAATTTCAGCTCATTTAAGTCCCATAAGAACAGTTTTGAAGTAAGTCTTTTCTCCTCATTTTATGGAGAAAGGGGGAAAATACTATAGCTCTGGTCCAGTGAGCCTGACTCAACATGGCTGTCTCTGTACTGCCTTCTCGAATCCATTCATTCTCCAGTAAATGCTAAGAGAAGAGAATATGGAACAAGGGCAAATAGTATCGTAGTGGGGATATTAGACACCTTGAAACACCTGACAAGTAAAGACTGGCTCCAAAGGAAAAAAAGTCACAAACACCCTGGGAAGTCCTGGGAAGGGATACATTTGTGTTTCCAGCTCCACAGTTAGTATCGTTTCATATCCTTGAAGACATATCCAGGTAGTTGCCTTAAACACATACACCAAAATCCTACAATTCATTTGCCTTTTCACAAGGGAGAAGGAAAATATTATCATGTACCAAAGCCCTGGATTATTATTAATAATATTTTTATGAAGTCTCCTATGAAAGTGGATTGAGTGGTTTTTTTTTTTTTTTTGGAGTGTGTTGAAAGTATCTAGAAGTTTTGCAGATCAGCCCCTAAAATTTTATGCTGTAATTTTGCTTTTAACCAAGTAAGGCCATTAATCCTTTAAATATATAATGATCTAAATGTAGACCACTATATGTACTCCTAGAAGCATAAGATACTATTTTCGCATGACATATCATACAATTTAATCAGAGCAGCTTGATAAACATATATCCAAGAGGTTAACAACAGCACTATAGCAATGCAATTAAGAGCATTGGCATTAGAATCAAATGAATCTGGCTTAAAACCTAAGTTCTGTATGGCCTTGGACAAGGTAGTTGACTTGTATGGGCCTCAGTTTCTGCACATGTAAAATGGAAATAACAACACTTATTTTGGGGCATTGCTGTATGGCTCAAAAGCGATAATATCTATAAAGTTCTTAGCCAATAGTGGGGCATTGCTGTATGGCTCAAAAGTGATAATATCTATAAAGTTCTTAGCCAATAGTAAATGTTGAGTGATTCATAGCTTGAGAGGGAATCAAGGTGTATTCATTAGAAATATTTTTGGCTGCAAGAAATGGAAATTTCAGCTAATAGTGGCTTAATACTTTTCTTTACACAACAAAAATTCTGAAGGTAGTTGGTGGCTGTAGTCCAATGACTCTACATGTCAACAAAGACCCAAGCTCTTTCTGTTTTTACATTCCACTGCCATCCTCAACCTGTTGACTTTTTATTCTTACACTTGTTTTCTGATTGCAAGATGTACTCAGTTTCAGGATTTATATTACAGTTTGGATTTATATTGGATTTATATTACAGAAGGGAATGAAATCCATTTTCCCTCCACCCCAACAGGCTCTCTGTTCTTTTATCCCAGAAGGAAAAGATCCAGCAGGGGGTCTCCTTTTATTTCAGTACCTAGAACTGGGTTACATGGCCATTCCCAGGTTACAAAGAACAGCAAATATGTTAGCCAGGCATTTGGATTTCATTCTTTTTCCAGTACTATTGTAAAATTAAAGGTCACTCAGCAAATATGCTTTCATCCAGCAGTAGAAACTTAATTTGTAACTTAACCTAATCTGGTTTAAAACTTAAAATAACTATAGTTTCCAAGGCTGTGGATCACAGTCTTGGCAGCACATAAGAATCACCTGTGGAGTTAATAAAAAAAAAAACAAACCCTAAAAACCCAGTAATTCTGATTTAATTGGTCTGGAGTAGGACCTGGACATTGAGAATTTGGAAAGCTCTGCAGGTCATGTGAACATACAGCTAAGGTTAAAACTCACTTGTTTAAGGAATGGGATTCAAGTTGTTGATTTGATTTTCTAGTTAACCGCAGGTTAAATTTCCTGGTCCCTCCTTTTACTGCATTCACCAGAATTAAAAAATTAAATGTATAATAAACTTGTTTCTTTAGGTAGAATAAGTCTTGGACATAATTGTATCTTCCTTGTGGATTGAGATCTGTAGTGATTTAACACCATTAGATATTGAAAATGGCTTACATTTGAACTATACACTTCCAAACATATTCTAGAAAATGCTTCTTTTTTCCATTTCACATAATTTCATGAAATTTTCTCTATTTCATAAAAATAAAGTACGTTAGGTGTCAGCCCCCACACAGCTCCCCTCCCCAAAATCAGTTCTTTAGAGTTCTAATTAGTGGATTTTTAATTAATTGGGCTTTTTTTTCTATTTCCCAAATGCATAAGCAGGAATAAAGGGCATGTTACTGATATAAAGCATAAGTGAGATTTTGGCAAAGATTGGGTTTATTTTCAGGACCTATTAGAATTATAAATCCATGGAAACGAAGCAGTTGCCAACACATTTTTCTTTAGTAAAAAAGAACTGCTTCTCAATAGGGTGCATTATTTTTTTCAATACCATAAATTTGCTAAAAAGTGCACTAATATGGTCTAAACATCAATTGAGCATTCATAATGTTCTGGTTGCTGTCTAATAAACGTGGAATTAACCTTGTCCTAATTTGCTTTCTTTGGTGACATGCTTTGGAGCAGCAGAAAAATTATATGACCAAGATGAAAGTTTATCTGATTGTAGTATAAAGTCTCACCTTAATGAAAGATTGTGTCAGTACATGACGGAGAAATAAAATAAAAAGTAGTTAATATTAAAGCCCCAAAATTATCACTTATACACAGGGCATTTATAATAAACTATGGTTTTTGTAAAACAAAACTCCTCAAGCAACACATACCAGCTCCAGTTTTTGGCCAGGATGAGAACAATTAACATGTTTGTGGTTTAAGTTTTAGTTTAAATTTTGCTTTCGGGCTTGATAAAAGGTATTTCCTTTGAAAAGTGGCAGTTGGTTTTACCTTGTGAGCTTAATTTATGAGCAAAAAAGACTTGATAACCAAGCATATATTTTATTAGGTAAACAAATAAGAAATTTATTTGTTTCAAATATGAAGAAAGAATAATCAATAATTTTCTAATTATCCTTCCAATTTTACTTTCAAAAACTATAAATTGAGATTTAGGATGATGATCTAGCTCTACCTACCTACCCAACCTACCTCTTCCTTTGAAGATGAAGAAAAAAAATTAATGGACTTGCCCAAATCCATTATGTCAGTTCGAATTCTCCAGGGAGCAGATGCCAAGATAGAATTAGGAGGCCAAGAGACTTATTTTGAGAAAAACCTGCAAAGGACGAGGGAAGAGGAAATAAGAGTAAGTAGGGAGAGCCTTGGACCCTGATCCAGATCTGACATGTGTGGAGAGAGAGACAGAAGGAAGGAGAGTGTGGCAGGAAGTCTTCAGATTGAAGTAAAGCTCCAAGAAAGTCTTGGCTAGACCAACATGGAACTCCACAGCAAAGAATTCTCCTTAAAGGAGAAATTGAGTAGGACTGGCCCAGCCCTAGTGCCCCTGCCATGCTCAGTCCCCGGCTGCGAGCAGGCCAGAGCCAGCATGGCTGCAGCATGAATATCGTGGTGGGTCCTGAACTCACAACAGCTGGAGGCATCAGCTAACTAGGCCCCTCACAGCAGGTTCTCTCTTGAAAGAAGATGTGGGTATTTCACTCCGTGGCTGCCAGAGTCCACCCCTCACACGGCACAGATCTATTTCTCCGTCCATGTTGGGGGAGCGGCTCCTCCACTGTCCCTGTGGCCCTCTCCCCGAGGAGAAAGAAGAGGGAGACCAGTGGGACAAGCTCTAGTCTCCTGGGGGCTGCAGCAGGTCCTCATCATCTTGCTGCATCACAATCCATTCCAACTTCACCTCACCCTCAGCTGTTAACTTGGCAGGTCTTGATGGCTTACCTGGCGGTGTGACTTAAACCATCACTCCTGCGGGGTCTGAACCCTTCTAAGGCAAGAGTAGCTATACATCTCCATTTACAGTTACAGTGGGGGCTAAGGAGGCACCCAAGTGGATCACCTGGTTTCTACATATATTCCTCCATGTTCCTGCTGAATAAAAGTAGTCTTACCTCCTCCTGCTGAGCAGAGTTAATCACACTTGCCAGGATGGAGACTCCTCTTCTCACCTGTTGGTGCCAGACATAGTGAGTCCAAAGCGTCCAGGTGGTATCCGCAGTTCAATGAAACTCTTGCTCTGTCCCCTGGCAAGAGTGTGTCCGCTTTGGGGACAAGGACTTCTAACTCTGCAGAGTCCAGAGTTGTGGGGACAGGAAACACAAATTTCCCCAGAGGGCAATTGAGAGTGATGGTGAGAATGATGATTTTTGCTTCTATCCCTTGGTTCCTAGACCCATATATTATTATTAGGGACATAGCACTATACAGAGCTGATTTAGATTTATTTATTCTGCATTCTGGAGGATAGCACCCCATTTTTGCAGACTATTATCTATAAGCGGTACCTTCAATAGGCTCTATCAGGTTGGCTGCCTCTGGACGGTGCAGTATGTGATATGACCTGTGGATTGTATGACCATGGGTCCACTCCTGTGCCTCCTTTGCTGTGAAGTGTGTCCGCTGTTTGGATGCTATGTTATGTAGGATTACATGCTTATGGATTAGGCACTTCATAAGCTTCTGAACACTGATGTTGGCTTAGTCTTTGTGGGTGGGAAAGGCAAACCCATACTTGGAATAAGACTCTGTCCCAGTGAGGAGAAACTGCTGGCCCTTCCAGAATAAAAGGAGCCCAATGTCATTAAGTTGCCACCAGGTGGCCTGTTGGTCCTTTTGGGAAATAAGGCCATATCAGGGACTCCATATTGGTTTCTGTTGCTGGAAGTCTCCACATATTGAGGAAGCAACAGTGAGACTGGCCTTGGTAAGTAAAAGTTTATGTTGTTGGGCATATGCATGGTCCCACCTCTGCCAAGTGGTCACTCCATTAATGCGTATATTGTGCCCAATGCTGAAGACTAATGTCATCTGGCTAAGTTGCTTTGTCTACTTGCTTGTTCCATGTCTCTTCCTTGGTGGATAGTGGATGCTTTTTGATGGGTATTAGCATGTAAAAATGTTCAGACTTTGTGTCCACTCTCATATGGCTCCTGAAAGCTTTACTGATGTGGCCTGTCCCTGAATCTTTCTAGGGTTTATCTTTTGCCCTCTGGAGCACACGTTTCTTACCAGGGTCCCCAGCATAACAGCCATGTCTTCATTATATTGATGTAATGGATCAATGGGATATTCTGCAGCTTGTCCAGATGGTCCAGATCTCTTCGGACTATATTAAGACAGAGGGTGGGCGAGCTAACATAGTCCTGGTGCAAAGCTGTAAATGAATATTGTTGTTCATTCCAAGGAAAGTGAACTGTTTCTGATCCTATTTTCCATCATTTTTTACCATCTGCTATGGCAACTCAGGCATTTCACCTTTGCTCAGCAATTGGGCACTGCTTTCCCCAGGCCTTGGAAAGCCACATAGCAGTGTGTTTGTCTCTTCTCTTGGGGACCTCTCTGGGATGCCTATATCCTCTTCAGGACATAAACCTATGTCCTGAAAAAGTGACCCCAAGTCATGTATTCTTGCTTGTTCATTTTTACCTTTCAGCCCTTGGTCAAACCCTCTCATAATCCAGCATCTGGGTAGATTTTCAAAGCTTTTATAAAGGAATATTCATGAGGATTGTTCTTATGCACCTTTGTCATACAGAACAAGTGATTGTGGCCTTTTAATGACTTTGGCATTTACCTCCACTCTTGACAGGACATGCTATGGGCAATTCTTGCAGGCCCCTTGGGGTGTAATCTCTCTTCTCCCCCCTCAGACCCAATATGTCCCTGGGATTTAACCCTAAAAAGAATTGATTTTTTTTCCACCGCTTCTAAATTCTTTTCTTTCCATTAGAATTTGATATGCGAACAAGAATAGGTACGTATGGCCAAAGAGAATAGAGATCTTTCACAGGCACATATTTGAAAAAATAAGGAGAAAGGATGGAGAGAAAGCAAAGCAAAAAGACCAAGCAGAGAAAGCAGAAGAGGAGGATGGGAGGAAGAATGGGGAAAGGACTTGAAAGAAAAAGATAGAGTAGAAAGGCATAGGAAGAAGAGGGAGAAAGAAGAGAAGCTTGTAAAATCTCCAATCTTTTTGCTTTACCAAATACTAAATATGCTTGAACATACAGGCTTCTTCAGTGAGAGAAGCTCCTAGTGTGCCTTTGGGCCAACTTGGTTAATTAAACTTTTATAGATATAAGTGAACTAACCAAATGTCCCCTTATAATATTTATTTAGTGACAGGTACATACTTAAAACACTTCTAAAATAATATATGAATCTATAAATATTGCTTATTCTTATTTTCACATTTCATTTAATAAACTCTGCATATTCATTTTTGATGGAAGTATCTTTGTCGTCAATAGAGCCACTTTTTGAGTCATCCAATGCTGTTTTCAGACAGGACTTAAAGTTTACAACTCAGGAATAATGACTGCATTATATGTCTTTGTCTCTTTTTCTTTCAACTGATACTCTCAGGTGCCCTCTATCAGCATCCAAAATCAGCATGGATTGAGCAAGTTTATGCTCTTCTTGTCCAAGCAATTCTTTATTTTTTAACATACAGTAATTGAAAGAGAGAGAGCATGAGCGTGCCCTATAAATGAGCTTTGTAAGGACATGACTTAAAGGTGATTTGCCTTGCTTTTTCTTTGAAGAACAATTCAGGCATATATTATACAATTTTTCTAAATGAGAGAATTTTATGGCTCAAAGCTAGGGCTGATTAGCCCTAAAATATTCTGTAGATTCCTTGATACCCCTGCTGTCAGGTCAAACTTGTGATAAATTCCAATGAATTATACATAGAGCACATCTTCCAGGAGATATATTAGCTTCCACTAGATTCTGGACTATTCCCTGGTCAGCCTCTCTTGGAAGTATGCCAGAGACAATGCCAGCTTCATCTGTCCACAGTAGTGGTTCTCAATTGAGGCTGCTTTTATCCCCCCCAGGGTCATTTGGCAAAGCCTGGAGACATTTAAGGTTGTTACTACAAAGGTGTATCTGTCAGGATTCTCCAGAGAAACAGAACTGATAGGATGTAGATATATAAAAGATATGTATGGAGAGAGAGAGAGAGAAAGAGAGAGAGAGAGAGAGAGAGAGAAAGAAAGATTTATTTTAAGGAACTGACTCTTGTGATCATGGAATCTGACAAGTCCAAAATCTGAGGTTCAAGTGTGAAGGCCATCAGGCTGCAGACCTTGGAAGAGTTGAGGCTGCTGTTCAAGTCTACAGGCCACCGTCTGGCAGAATTCCCTCTTTCTCAGAGGAGGTCAGTCTTTTGTTCTATTCAGGACTTCAGTTGATCGGATGAAGTCTACCTACTTTATGGAGGGCAATCTGCTTTACTCAAAGTCCACTGATTTAAATGTTAATCTCATCCAAAAGCACACTCAGAGAGACATCCAGAGTAGTGTTTGACCACATATCTGAGCAACGTGGCCCAGCCAAGTTGACACATAGGATTAACCATCACAGGATGGGTGAGTGCTACTGGCATCTAAGGGGTAGAGTCCAGGGATGCCACTAAAATCCTATAACGCACAGGGGAGCCCCCATCAACAAAGAATTATCTAGCCCCAATGTCAATAGTGACAAGGTTGAGAAACCCTGGTCCACAAGCTCTAGTCACAGGCTAAGTAATGTGAACACACCATTGTTGACTGTAGGTGATGGGACTTTTCTGGTTTGTGGGGAGCCATTAGATTCATCTGGAAAGAAACTGATTGGTGAAAATATCTTAATGAAGATCATTCTTCCCTTCTCTTCCCACTTCGACTTGCTGAGAAAGACAGTTATTTCATTGGGATCTACTTATGACAAGCCTGCTTTTTTGGGGACTTCTCAGCAGACATAAATTTAATTCCTTCATTCCAATGCTCCAGTCAATCTTTCAGCTGCAGAAATATTCTGGGAAGAAGGAAAGCAAAGAAGGTTGTTCCTGATAGTCACTCTGACCTGGGTAAAGTGTGACCTCACCTTACCCAGATGTAAAAACCAGCATTTGAGTGTAACTTTCATTGGATAGTGCAGTCACCAAAGCTGGACAAGAACAACCAAACTGACAACAAATTTGCTGAGAACAGTAGAGCAAATGGGCCAGCAACACAATGGCTGCACCTTTTAGTTCATTCATTTTCATTCTCTCAATAAATAACTTGTACAGAGCCTAGAATGTGCTAGGCTCTGAGTGAATAAGGAAACCGGTCTCTGTTCTTATGTTTTGCAATCAATGGTCTAATGGAATAAAACAGATGATAAAATTCAACTAGAAATATGTTATCAAGAAGAAATAGAGATTGTTATGTACGGCTGTTTACAGATGACTTTTACTATACTCTGGTTGGGAAGAGCCCTGGATTTAGGGTAGGAACTAGATTTAAGTCTCAGCTGTTAGACTTCCTTCCTGGATGAACAAGTCAGTTATCCCCTTGGATCTCTTGTACAATGGGGACAAAAATATCTGTCATCTACCTATCACATAGAATTGTGAGAAGCAAATGCAGTCATGCATGGAAGTGTTTTGTCAGTTGTAAAGTAATGAATTAGTGCTTCCCAGCCCTGGCTGTACATAAAACCACCCAGTAGCTTTTAAAGAATACTGATGCCTGAGCCCCCAGCTCAGACTAACAAGGTTAGAATTCCTTATTAGATGGGCCTAAGCATTGGTATTTTTAAAAAAGCTTCCAAGGAGAAACTAAAGTGTAGTGATTCTATACAAGCATTGTCAATTTGTATTTTGTTTCTTTCCTTAAAATAATCACAGTAAAAATTAGCAATTTATTGATCCTTGTGTCCCAAGAAGTTCAAATTGGACATAAGAAATAGATTTGGGCCACTATTCTTTTTGGAAGTCTTGCTTTGATGCGATAAGTAGCAATGAAACACTTGCCATAGCTCAGAACATACTTGAGAATCATCCAGTGACCCTCACAGGCCAGGAGAATTCAGGTGGGACAGGTCTCACTGCCGGCACAGTAAAATAAAGTCCATCCAACAGGTAGATCAGGATCTCATGAGGGCAGGAAATATGGGACTTTGATTCAACAAATAGTTGATAGTTTGCTCCGTGACTGGCACTTTTTTAGACACTAAGGATACTATAACAAGCTGAAGAGACAACAATCTCTACACTCATGGAGATTATGTTCTAGCAAGGGGAAGAAGACAAAAAATTACTACGTGAAACAAAATTTTAGATGGTGATAAGTACTGTGGAGAAAAATAAAATATGGAAGGGCAACAGAGTCTCTGGGTCTGCAAAGAAGTGAGAGGATGAGCCTTGTTGATACCTACAGGAACAGTATTTTAAGAAGAGGGAACAGCAAGTGCAAATGTCCTGAGGCAGAGGCATGCCTGGTTTGTTTGAAGAACAGCAAGAAGGCCAGTATTGCTGGTGAGGGTAAGTGTACTACAAGATGAAATTAGAGAGTTATCTGCAAGCCTGATTACACTGTCTTGCAGGATATTGTGACACGTGAACAGAAACTTTTCAAAAGAAAACAGACTAATGGCCAAAAAACATGAAAAAAAGCTCAACATCTCTAATCATCAGGTAAATGCAAATCAAAATCACAATGAGATATCACTTAACTCCAGTGAGAATGGCTTTTATCAAAAAGTCCCAAAACAACAAATGCTGGTGTGGATGTGGAGAGATAGGAACACTCATACACTGCTGGTGGGACTGCAGACTGGTACAACGTCTATGGAAAGTAATATGGAGATAGCTCAGAGAACTAAAAGTAGAACTACCATTTGATCCAGCAATCCCACTACTGGGTATTTACCCAAAGGAAAAAAAGACATTCTATTAAAAAGACATTGGCACTCGAAGGTTCATAGCAGCACAATTCACAATTGCAAAGATGTGGAAACAACCCAAGTGCCCATCAATACATGAGTGGATTAATAAAATGTGGTATATGTATACCATGGAGTACTACTCAGCCATAAAAAACAATGATGATCTAGCACCTCTTGTATTATCCTGGATGGAGCTGGAGTCCATTCTTCTAAGTGAAGTATCCCAAGAATGAAAAAACAAGCATCACATGTGCTCACCATTAAATTGCTACTAATTGATCAACATTTATGTGCACATATGGAAGTAACATTCACTGGGTCGGGCAGGTGGCAGGGGAGGGGATGGGTAAATTCACACCTAATGGGTGCGGTCCTCACTCTCTGGGGGATGGGCACGCTTGTACTTCTGACTTGGGTGGTGCAAAGGCAATATATGTAGCCAAAGTGTTTGTATCCCTGTAATATTCTGAAATGAAAAAAATAAAGAAAACCATAAAAAAAGACTTCTATTTTTTTCTCTGAGGGAAAAGGATTGTGAGCAGAGGAATGGATGGGTATGATCTGACTTGTGTTTTTTACAAGATAATTCTGGCTGCCATGTGGAGAATGAACAGAGGGGGCCAAAGGTGAGGAAGGGAGACCAGAGGAGGCTGTTGCAACAACTTGGGAAGAGAGGCTGGTGGCTTGGACCAAGAAGCAAGCAGTGGAAGTTGTGAAAAGGAGGAGGGGGGAAGCAGTGGGGCCCAAGTGAAGAGCTGGCATCACAAGTGCCGCATCAAGGGCAAGTTGGCCAAAATGTGAAAGAAAATCCAGGGTCAGTGCATCAGGAACCCGAGAATCCAGCAAGATCAACACTACTTGAAGCCTGCAGATAGACAGAGAGATGGGTGCTCCCTCCACTCCCGGCAGCCCTAAAATCTTTTTGTACACCCTGTATTTGAAATGATCCAGGCACTATCTCAAATGAAAATGCTATTTTGGGGGGATTGGGACCTTCCCCATTATGGAAGCCTTGTGAGAATTGGAATTTAAATACTGCCAATCACTGTCTAAAAAGGAGACAAAAATGTGATTCTGCAGAACCTTGCTTGAGCATTGTCATGCACTGAATCTGTGAGAGTTGGGAATTGACAAGACTGAGCACACACAGTGGACAGACACGGGGAAGAGCTGTGCACTGATCCTTCTAAATGCCACTGTGATTTGCTTCATGTGAACGTTCTTAACGGCAAGATAAACAGAAGTGTGCAGCGGAGGAGGAACATCAACCACCAGATGGCACTATTTCCCCTGAAATGCCTGATGCTACTGAACCCCACCAGGGTGGGGTGCGCCCCAGCACTCTTGGCAGGCTAGAAAGGAGAGTTGTAATTATTATTAAGATCTCTTCTAAAGTCAGGTGCCTAGAACCTCAGAGGCAAGGGGTGAATGTGGTTGTGTCTGTTCTGAGGCCATTCTTCAGGCTCCCCTGGCACAGAATGACTTGAAGGGTTGATTTTCCCAGCCAAGCCTTCAACAGAGCTTAATACAGGCACTCTCACCCCCTGTGGCAGTCTGGTGAGGCTTCCGAACTCATTCTCAGTATTGCGTTTTTAAGTGCGTAAAATAGAATGCATACGATTGCAAAGGAAGCCAATTACACTGAAATGTAGTTATCAGAATATTTAAGAAAATATGAAATATAGTAATATATGTGCTTCTTTATTTATGCAGTACATAATCAGATACAGAGGCAGCCCCCATCCAGTGTCATTTTGAAACAAGCAATGAACAAAAGTGATATTTCAAGATATCTGCAGCAACTATAATGTGATGTCTGTGGCCTACAATTATATTTGATAAACCGCTTAATTTAGTTAAAGGTTAATGAGAATGAAGGTGTATTTTCTTTTCCTTTCTCCCAGCCTTTCTTTTGTTCCTTTAGAAAAGATTTTTAAAAACTGTTCCAGTTCATGAACCTCTTGATTTCTGTCCATGGACCTCTTGAATATTGGAAGACCCTAGGTTAATAATCCTTAGTTCAATGCCTTTTTAATGAGCACATCACAGATTTTGCCAACTGAAGGAAGTAAAGCCTCACTCAAGCTGGCCAGGATCAAGTTAAAGAAGAAATGAGTTAATTACAGAGAACTTTTTTTGAATTATTTAAAAAATCCTCTGTACTTTATACTCTCTCTCTACAAAATAGCTGTTGTGGATCATGAGTGAATTCTATTACATATGATATAGAATATATATATTACATATATATGGCAAAATGCTGGAGGCTGGGGTAAACAACACATATAAAAATATATGGGAGAGAGAAATAGATACATTAACTTTCAATAGTACCAATGAAAGTACTTTTATGATTAATAATTTAATTTTTTGTACATTGTGTTCCTTTCTCATCATGCACAAGATGGGTAAGGATATTAATCCTTTTACCTTTGTGCCTTAATGGCCCTGGCAAATCAAAGTGTAATTTACTGAGAGAACATGCAAATGAGATCACTGAACTGCTGCTGGTGGGACTCTTGTAACCTCATGGCTATCAGAAGACTGTAAGTGGGAAATTCATATCAGTTTGGTTTTCTAAGAAGGGAGGAAAATAAATTCTATAAACTACAAACCGCAGCCTGGGGAGCTCAGTGTCAGTTCGTAAGTGTGCCGCTCAGGAGAAACTGTTAAGGGACACTGATGCCAGTAGGTGGCGCCAGCAAGCAGTCTCCAAGGACAAATCCCAGCAAAATCACTTCCATGTTTGTGTTTTTGGAGCTTACTAGACTGGACTAGCATATTAAGACCAAGTGTGAGTCCTCCTAAAGGTGTTTGAGGACCATGCTAATGGTGTACTTTCTGACAAGTGGAGAGATGCAGGCTAAGCACAAGTTAGGTGAATTCAGAGCATTTAAAGAAATGAATAACTGGCCATTCTCATATCTTATCAACTTGTAAGATATGCCATCCTCTGTCTTCTTTCTAGGAGTGACCGGTCTCCTAGACTCCACTGGCATATGAACTTGTTTCATCAGATGGGTTAATAAGCATGGGAGGGTTGATTTGGGCAATTCTAGGCTACATTGAATGAAATATAATGTCTAGAATAAAAGATGATGGGTTTACTCTCCTCTGGGTGAGATAGACCACCTGGAAAGTTGTACTCTGTATGGAAAGTCACATTTTTAAAGTAAATACAAATCTGGACTACTTCAGACAGAGTGGCAAGGATGCTGAAGACTTGTGATGTGTATAGGAAATACGTGCAAAAGACCTCAGATGTTTCAACTTGAGGAGGAGCAGTGTTCGTGGTGGGGAGAGGGATAAAGTGTGTTGCTCATATCGTGATGCTGACAGGAAGACTGGACAGTCGGGACAGCATGTAGAGTCGCTGACCTAGGACCAATAAGTGAAGGGGAAATGCTTGCAGATAGGTTCAGCAACAGAAGAACATTCAGTCAGTTGTTCTAAGATAAAGAGATGCTATTAGGAAGTGAATTCTCATTCACCATAAGTGTTCAAGTACAGACAGGTTCTAGTACCACTTTTTACAAATTTGAGGAAGAAGATTCAAGTATTGGATGAGCGGTAGACCAGGTTGAAGTTTATCATACACTAGTCTAGCGATTGGTGATAGTCTATTATAAAATGTTTACCAAGTCTCTGGAAAGGTATAGGCAGCATGGTTCATAAATCTACATTTATTCAATTTCAAGGGCTATCATTTATTCTGATATTATTTGTTCTTACTTGGTGAGGGTTATATGCCTTTTCTTTTTTGGGGGCAATCTTTCAAAACCAAGACTTTTCTTCTTATGAAATAATTGTGGATGATAGATTGTAGTTGGTTTTCAAATATACCTTACCTAGCAAAATAAAAACTTTGACAATCCTCTCTTAAACTCTCTAGTTTTTCTTAAAATAATAAAAAGTGAAATTTAAAAAAACCAAAGGACTACTTATCTTAGTGATCTTTAAGGCTCCTTCCAATCCTGAGATGCTGTGACTTTAAAAAAATTATTCAGCATCCTTAAGGAAGGAGATTCTCTTATATTTATCTGCTCAGTTGGCCTAGACTGGCACTGGCACACATTAGGTTCCCCTTTCCTTGCCCATACATTCTATGCTCATCAATTCCTGGCTTTTCTTCACACTTTTACCATATAAGTGCACACCCCTAAACACTATGGTTTGTATTTTGCATGTATTTGGACTTTACAAAAATAGAATCATAGAAAATGTGTCCTTTTTTGTCTGTTCTCTTTTGTTCAATGCTTAAAATAAAAAGATTGATCCATATTGTTGAGTGTAGCTTTGATTTTGTGGCTGAATATAGCCAGAATATAGCACAATTTATCAATTGTACTTTGATGAACACCTTTTTTAGTTTTTTGCTGTTTTGAATAATCCTGCTCTGAGCATTCTTATTCATGTCCCCTCATGCAGCGTAGAGAAGAATTGATCTGAGTTGAGTATTTTATATAAAATACAACCTTTGTGAAAATCAAATATCCTCTCCATGCACAATCACTGACCCAATCATTATTGTCCAGGAGGGATCCATAATAGAAATTTTTTCAACCTATTAACAAAACCAGGAAACAAACATCCAAAAGGTATGTGGTTTGAAGTATGAAGGGGTCATTTATCAATCTGCCGATTTCCCCCCCTGCTTTAGATGCATCTGCCTGAATTGGGTCTCTTCTTTTTTCTTAACATCCAGTTGATTTTTTTTTTCTTTTAATTCTTATTAGGAAAAAAAAAAACAAAACTAGACATATACAAAAATGCATAAAATATAAATATGCAGATTAATGGATTAGTGTAAAATGACCATCTGGCAACTACTACGCATGTCAGGAAATATGACATTTTCAGCACCCTAAAAGTCCCCATGGCCCCCTGATCACATGGCTCTCACCCAACCTACTTTATATGCCCATCGTTTTCTTGGTTTCCTTCATTTTACCACATAAGTATATATCCTTCAACACTACACTTCTGTTTTTTGCCATTTTGCCCTTTTTAAAAATGAAATCATAAGGAACAATTTTGTGTCTACCTTCCTTTGCCCAACATTAAAAAAAAAAGATGTATCCATGTTGTTGTGGCAGGTGTTGTTCATTGAGTTTTGTTGGTGTATAGAATGCCATTGTATATGTTTTCTACAACTTAACTTGTTAGTATTTCTTTCATAGTCATTTTCCCCTTTTGCTATTATGAGTATGCTGCACTGGATATTCCCTCTACCTGCCTCCTGGTGTGCCTATGCAGACATTTTCTAAGGTGTATATCTGGGAGCAAGACTGCCAGATCAAAGGGATGCATATCTAAAGCTTTGCTAGATAATAAAAAAAATACTTTTCATTGTGGATATACAAAACACCATCAAGGCATATGAGTTCTCATTGCTCCACATTTTCGACATCTGACATTGTCAGACTTTTAAAATTTAGCCAGTCTAGCAGTGACATATCATTGTGGCTTTTATTTTTATTTTGCTCTGTATTAATGAAGGTGAGCACCTTTTTTATTTGGATTCCTTCATTTGTTAAGTGCCTAAGTCTTTTGTTCATGTTTTCTACTAAGCTGTTTTCTTATTATATATAGGAATTCTTCATATATTCTGGATAAAAACCCTTTGTCAGTTACATGTGTTGCAGATATCTTTTCTCTATAGTTTGCATTTTCATTCTTTAATGGTGTCCTTTGAAGAACAAAAATTTTAATTTTAACATATTTATGAAGCTGTTCCTTTATTAATGCTCTTTGTGTTCTAATATTTTCATATCCCAAGATAATGAAGATATTCTACTGCATTGTATTCTGAAAGATTAGTTGTTTTGCTTTTTACATTTAAATCTTTGCTCCCCTAGAATTGATCTTTGTTTAGGGTTCAAAGTAGGAATCAAGACCTACCCACCCTTCCTTCCTTTTCGCCTTCCTTTTTTCCACACTTAGGGATATTCAATTGTTACAGCCCCATTTATTTTAAAAGACTATATTTTCTCTATGACTTTGCAGTGGTTTCTTAGTTATAAATTAGGTGATCATTTACGTATGAATTTATATCTGGGTTTTCTATCTTGTATCATTGCTCTACACATCTATCCTTGCACCAATACCTCCCTGTCTTAAAGTCTATAGCTCTATAATTTATCTTGATATCAGATAGAGCAAATTCACACATCTTGTTCTCGTTTGGGAGTGTCCTGTCTATTTTTGCCCTTTGCTTTTGTACCAAATCTTTAGTAACAAAAATATAGATTTATCCAGTTTCATTTCTTTCTCTCCTTGTTCTTCTCCCTAACCATTTGCTCATAGAAGTTTTTTTTTAATCCAAATCTCTTCTACAACAACACACTTTCCTATATAATTCCTGTTACTTTCTTTCAGGCTCAAAAGATTTGAATTATTAAAAAAATTGCCCTCTCCTATTATTTCAGTAAAAAATAATTTTTTCTAAGTTATCTCATAGGGTGGAAAAGAGAATGGAGAATAACTCTCTTAATAATGTCTTAGCATCTCATTTACAAATGAACTCAGTGGGTCATTCAGAGTAACTTTACATTTCATATGAATGTAAACAAGATAACATAAAACAGCACAGTGCCATAATGCCACCATGCCTTCATCTTTATCACAGCCTCTTTGTTGGTCCCAGCTAACTCTGTCCTCTCCTCCCAAACGTTCCTCCCCTATTTGGTAATGTTTGGCTTCTTTTCTCTACATACCCAGTACCCAGTGCACTCATTCCTTATCTTCTAAGTTTTCTACCAACCCCCCATTTCGGTTGTTACACTAAAAATCCACATCACAGTTACAGCCCGCAATGCTTCCAGTGATATTTATATTTAAACAATCATCAAAGACATTCAACAGAATTTTATAAGCTCTAAATATTATTTGTATGCAGCCTTATATAAGAATATTGACATAACTTAGCATTAGGAAAAATGGGATACAATTTGCAGAAGAGTCTGTGCTATTCTATGAGCCAACCTGTAAAAATGCTACACTTCAATATACAACTCGAGCATTCCCAAGGAAATCTGGACAGATACAAAGGATAGGGAGAATAAGCATTTTGTTCTCTTAAACAATGTCCCAAAAGAAAGGAATCTCTTAAATGTAAGAAATCCCACTTAGACCCACTGGTAAAGAAACTTTAAATAGAAATTATGTTAATGAACTTGGTCCTATAAATATTCCTAACAACAGGAAGGTAGGAGTGGGGAGGACCTATAAAGGGAAGATTTGGTTGATGAGATATTGATGATGTCAGTAGCAACATGTAAGGCTTGTATCCATGAGTTTCAGAGCTGCTGCTTTTTGATTAGAAGTACAGTCCTTTTTAAATTCCTCAGACCTACATAGTGGGTTCTAGTAATGAACTTATTCTCCCTGTGTATCCTTATCAATGGGAAGCTTTTCCTTTTAGCCCCTTCCCAACAAGGACCTAAGTAAAGTGACAAAAATTCGTGGAAGGAAGCCTAAGCACCAGCTCCTAGAGGAAGCAAGATTCTTCCTGGTATTGTTGGAGCCACACCACAGAGACCCTACTTCTGCGGGCTCTCTTGCCTTACCCCTTCTGTGTTGGCCACACCCAACACAGAAGTTGTTGGTCTAGCCCATCCTTTAACAGTTCTTTCTCATAAGTTTGGAGCACAAAAAGTGTCAGTAGTGGGAGGCTAATTACACATGGAAAACTGGGGAAAATATGTTTTACAGATGTTCTTTCCAAGCTAACTGTTAAAGCCCACATCTGTTCACTCTTGTGTATGACTTGGACTAGACCTCTCCATGCATTGTCAACCATCTGCTCCAGAGTTGTCACAAAACTAGATCTGAAAAATTTAACTAGAAAATTAATTACTCAATCATTAAGAAATGTTTCATAGTGTTTCAGGAAATGGACGTTAAGACTCTAAATTCAAGAATTTATAGCAACTGAGCTAGTGAGCCTAACTAAGCTCAAAGCCTTTATTAAAAATATTTAGCTTTGAACGCATTTGACTGATGGTAACCAGAGACCTGATCGGAGTGGCTTAAACATATAGGGCTATTTTTTTGATATGAAAAAATCCAGAGGTCAGCAGTACAAGGCTTGCATGGTGACTGCTGCCATCAAGGATGCAAGCATCTTTCTTCCTTCTGCCCCACCATCCAGAAGGCTCTTTGTGCAGTCTAGTAAGGCCTAAATGAAGTGATCAGTTACTGTGAGTTCCAGGATGGGAGGACAGAGAGACTTTGCCTTTGAGGGCAACAGAAGAGGAGAAGAGGTAAAAGAGATTTCCCCTGAAAGAGCAGAGGTGGGAAGTCAATGGATACCACAAATTCTTATGCACGCCTCTGTATAGATTTCTGGACTACTGGTAGATCAAAAGGATCTTGACTCATCTTTTAAAATTTAAATTTAAAATTTGAAGCCCAGCTCACTACCCCTCCCTGGTGACACTGGCCCTCATCTCTCTGCATATCCAGTGCACACATGTCTTCTGTCCAAGTTTTCTACCCAGCCCTAGCTTCAGGTATTACATTAAAATCTGATCACTAACAAAGGTCATACCTCTCCCAGTGGTATGTGGATTTGAACAATCACCAGAAACAACCAAAATCGATCATTGTAATTACATCTTTTCCAATTTGGAATTAAAAACAATATTTCATTGCTTCATATTTACTTTATTACTAATAAGTTGTATTTTAAAAATGTTTACTGGCCTTTTTTATTTCTACTGGGAATTCTTGCTCATATTCTTTGCATATTTAAAAGTTGGAGTATTAAGATTCTTTTTTTCCAACTTATACAGGTATACGGGTTCTTTACATATTAAAGATATGGGCCCATTGCCTATCATATTCGTTACACATTGACCTTCCAACTCAGTGAGTGATTCATTCTTCAGCTATATTGATCCTATTATTTATTCCACCTATTGTGTTCTCTATTTAAAATATAGTTTTCAGTTGGTTCTTTTTTGATCTCTTGGTCTTGTTCTCTGTATCTAACATCTTTCCTTGTCACAAGCATCTTTCATGTTCATTTTAGATTCTTATTCTCACAATCCTGCTTCGGATGGAATAGGAAAGGCTCATCTGTGTGGGTTCAGGTGAGTTGGAGAAGTGGGGAGGGATAAGCCCCAGGGTGGAGCCCTGGTACCCAAAAACCATGGTTGATCTTTGTGGTTTGCTGCTATCTCACCAGGCAACTCCTCTGTCAGGGCTGCACTCTTAAAATTTAGGGAGAGAGGGAACTGGGAGAGTGCCTCTCCTCCCTAGGTTGTCAGCTATGGCTCTGGGATTGGAGGAGGAGAAGAGTGAGTACCCCAGGACCATGCGGCCCTGCGTCTCCTTTCATTCAATGCCCTACTCCTGCAAGGCTTGGTGCCTGCGCCCACGTCACCCTGTGGACACTGGCAGAGGAAGTCTGGGCAATTGCAGAGGTTTTTGCAGCAAAGAGTCAGTCAGTGATTGCCCCACGGAACCTAGGGGACAGGCACATGCAGAATTTAATAAACTTTCCTGAGACTTCTCTTTTCACCGTTGCTGCAGTTCACCCTCCCTCTCAGACACAGCCACTCACCTGTCCCAGCACAAAACAAGACAAACTTGTCTCCTCAGGGGCCCCTCACATTTCTGAAAATCACTACTTTCTAGAGGTCACGTTTCCTCTTAGTTCTAGGATTTCACCAGGGTTGATTCTGGAGGAAGGAGCCAGCAGCCCAGATAGTTAGTCATTGTCTTACTTTCCTAGAGCTGCTATCACAAAATGCCACGAACTGGCTGGCTTAAAATAACAGAATTTTATTCTCTCACAGCTCTAAAGACCAGAAGTCTAAATAAGGGTGTTGGTAGGATTGGTTCCCTCTGGAGGTTCTGAGGGAGAGTCCGTTTCATGCCTGTTTCCTAATTCCTGGTGTTTCCTGGCAATCCTGGGTGCTCCTTGGCTTGAATACGCATTGCCCGGATCTCTGCCTCTGTCTTCAGATTTCCTTTTCCCCCATGTCTGTGTCTTCTTTTCTTATAAGGACATTTGTCATTGGATTTATGGCCCAGCCAGATAATCCAGGATGATCTCACCTTGAGATCCTTAACTTAATTGCACCCGCAAAGGCCCTTTTCACAAATAAAATCCACCTTTACAGCTTCTGGGCAGGCATATCTTTTTCAGGGATACCATTTAACCCACTATGGCCATTTTGGCACAAACTGAAAACTCCAAGGACAGCTGGTTCACCTGTATGTGTTTTCATCAACTCACCCCAGCAGGGCATTTGTGCTCCCCTGATATACTACCCTTGCCTCTTGTGAGACATGCATTCTTGAGCTCAGGGGCCAAATTCCCCTGGTATCCACCAAAAGGCCCTTCTTTCTCTCTCAAATCTCCAGGAGGTCATAAGAACTCTTGTTAAGGAGCCATTTCTCAGTCTGGCTGGAGGAAAGCCATGCATTTGTCCCAAGCCCTTTGACCTTCTCTCTCCTCTGTCAACCTTAAGAGAGACTTAACAGACATGCCTGGCAGGACCAGACTACATAAAGATCTATAAGCCATTAACCATAGCTATATTAAACTAATAAGAATCAATTCCCACACTTGCCTTCAAACTGTGCTGGGCTTCAGAAGTGACCTGAAAAGTGACAATCTGCAGCCGGGCTGTGATCAGAGGGGCTGTCCAGAAGCAGTCAGCTCCCCAGTGTTGACACACTGTCCGACCCTCGGAGAAGGCTCTCGGCTGAACCCCGGGAGGATGATTCATCAGGAGTTGAGCAGGCCGTTCCTTCACACGGAGCGGGACTGAAGGCCCAGGAAGGATTTAACAGGGAATTAGTAATGGCCAAGCTCCTGAAGTCATTGGGCTTTGAAAACCCCGAGTTTTGCTTTTCTAAATGGCTCCGGGTTGCATTATGCCTATTGATCTTCCTGAGCTTTCGCAGCCTGTAAATGATGAGCCTTTTAGCGCACTCCACGACTGAAGGGCACACAACTGTGAGAACAGCTCATTTCATTTTTTTCGATTTGTACAAAAGATGCTGTGGCCCGAGCCCTCTAGGCACCCATCTCAATACATAAATACGCCAATTAAGCTAAATGGAGATCCTGCAGGTCCAAAGTGCCTCATAAAAGGCGGAGGCTTTTTCCAAAGCCAGAAAGTTTATCCACAGAAGAAATGCCAAATCAACAAAAGTGAGTTTGTGCCAAACCCTGAAGGTCAAAAAGAAAAAAAAAAAAAAAAAAAACACACCAAGTCTTCTAGGACCCAAAAAAGAAAAAAACAAAACAAAACAAGGCACCATTTTTTTTCACCAAAGGAAACAGGGAAAAAAATACCTTTCAGCTGTGAATTCAGGATTCCAGTCAACTGGTACTACTAACTTTTTTTCCATCCCATTTTCCTGGGCAGGGGTCAGTCAGGGGAAGGGGAGGACATCAGTCCTAAAGCTGAACTGCCGCCGAGCATCTCATGTACTCACCAGTTGTGACGATGGGAGGTGTGGGCACAACAGGGCTAGATATGCTACAGCCTGTGACTCAGGGGTGGTCCGTCAGACTCACACTGCAGCCTCAGAGTCAGCAGCACCTGGGAGCTTGCTAGAAACGGAGACCGCAGGCCCCATCCCAGATGATGTCAGGGACAGTCTGCGTCTTGGCAAGATCCCCAGACCATTCTCACGCACGTTAGAATGTAACAAGCCCTGATCTGTGTTAAATGACCAGTCTGGTACTTCCCATCCCATCCCTGCAGAGCCGAGGCCACTTCTTGCCTACCCAGTAGCACTGGCAGTGCAGGCCCGGAT
This sequence comes from Eulemur rufifrons, assembly GCF_041146395.1. Lineage (NCBI taxonomy): Eukaryota > Metazoa > Chordata > Mammalia > Primates > Lemuridae > Eulemur > Eulemur rufifrons. The sequence continues at coordinate 226,538,700 of NC_090989.1, forward strand.
CTAGGTAGTGGGCTGCGGGAAACACAAATGGATTTTCATCCCGCCTTCAGTCAACTTGTGGGTAACAATCTCAGGAGACGCTTGTGAATGGATTTAAATACTCAGACTCACCCACTGTAAATCTCCAAATCTTCGATGATCCAACACAAAGCTGGTCTTCCTGGGTGTTCTCTAACACCTTATTTTAGGTCTCATACAATCAGAAGGCACTCAGAAAAAGTTTGGCAGTTTAGAAAGCAACAGATGGTAGCAGATGAAGGAGTTTTTATCTTATGCTCTTGGCCCTCAAATGTGCTTTTGGGGGGAGCAGAAAGCATTGTATAATATTTTCAATTTTTATCCCACTATTATTACCAAAAAGGCTAGTAGATGACACAAACCCGACAATGTCAACATTATCAAAATCGTTTAATCAAACTCCAAGCATCTTCACCTACTCTCTCAGCTACTCCCTCAGCCGTTGATTCCGTGAACATTTATTGATCACCTACTTGACATAAACCCATTGCCCTCAGATTGCTGCCCCTCCCCTCTGCTTTCTTTTCCTGCCAAAAGTTACATATAGTCATCAATAACTGCCTTCATTTCCTTAAGAATAAAGGAATAAAGACCAGGCTGTCTTTATTTCTCTGACATCTCTCTCTATCCCCACTTCTCTACAGAAATAAGCCTTGAGTGTCCCTTGTGTCTCTTTGCCAAGTGCAAGAGGGAGATTCTTGACCCTCCACTAGGAAACAGGAACAAAGGATCACATTCTGTCTATGGCTTCCATGATAAGACATTTCATTTGCTCTCACTCCTGTAACCTCTTTCTCTCTTTGCTGTCACTATTTCCTCTAATTGTACATCTTCTCCAGGTGGAAAAAACACTCACAGATTTTGCAATTTCCATCAACAGACTGATCCTGGCCACTGCTTTTGAGTAGATATGGAGTGGGGCAGGCACTATGACATTTTCAGTTAAATCCACACCATACCATCAAGTTCTAGTTCTCATTCCCAATTTAAAGGCAAGAAACTCAAGGCTCAAAGGCATTAAATATAGTAACTTACCTGAGGTTACAGAGCTGGTTAGTGGGGAGCCAATCACATTGACAGTATGAGCAGTAGGAATCTGTTGCCCGCTGGGGGAATCTAGAATAGCGGGAGCTGGAAAGTACTAACCAGAACCTCTCGGACAACGGGAGTCCTGTGCGGATGGAGTGCCTGGTGCAGAGGGCTGGAGGGGCTGTGCCACAGACGGAGTCAGGGAGAAGAGTCTCAGGCAGAACTGCCAGGCTGATGGAGCAAGCTGGGAGGAGGTTGCTTTATGGAAGCTGATGCTCAAACAGGGCAGAATTAGTAGCATCACTGAGAAGAAGCTGGGGTCTAGAGACAGTCTTACTTGTTTTACCATAAACTCTTGACCCCAATTTATCAATTTTCCAGTTGGAATTATCACAGTTTGGTTCAGTCTCATGAACACTACTGTGGGCCTTTTCTGTGCCTGATGGTGCCTGGGGGCAAAAGGGGTAAAATCCCATGGATTTCACTGCCCAGGCTTTGATATCAGAGAGACATGGTTTCCAAGCCAGGCTCTGCTACACAGTTGCTATGTGGCCTGGTGCAAGTTACATATCTCTCGGAAGCTCAGTTTTCTCACCTGTAAATGGGGATAACAAGTAGCTTCTCACTCATTCAACTGATGCGATGTCTAAATAGATTATGTTCAAGAAGCACTCGTTACATAGAAAGCCTCCCTAAAGTGTTTGATAGCCTGGAGGCAGGGAAGAAAGGGGAATAAGACAGAATCTTTGCTCTCAAGGGCTTATAATGGTGGGGGCAAGTAGGGGGTAGGTCTTGAAATGGGCAATTTACCCATATTTGTCTCATGGGGTTCTCATGGGGAAGCATTTGTTGGGTAAACGTGTGAGCTGACAGATTCTATCTTTATCACACTGAACAGCAAAATGAGATAAAAGGATAAAATTATGGAGAAGCAGATTCCAGTTTCATCACAATTAATAGCCTTCTAACAATCAGCATTGTCAAACAACAATGAAGGAGTGAGTTTCCCAACACTGGGATCTTAAAAGTCAGAGATGGATGGCCCCCAGTAGAAAATGCTACAAAAAGGCATTGAGAGGAACAAATGTCTGAATTTATGTTGTTTTGCTCCTAACCATCTGCCTGACCCTTACGTATAAAGACTGACAAGGTCAGGGCATCCTCCTCCTCCTCTTCTTTTCTTTTATCCACTCCTACTGACCACTCTGTCACTTCTTTGTCTGAGGTCTCACTTCTGAGCTCCACACACGTGAATGCTGTTGCCGACTGAACTTGGATGGCTCCAATTCCCTAAGACCCAAAAGGAGCCTATGATCTTCCATCACAAAACCTGGTCCTTCTCCAGTCTGTGAGCCCGAACTCAAAGGCATTTCATAGCCATGCCACTTTCAAAGGACTTCCCTGCTGTGTTGCAAGGGAAAAGTGAGAGAAGGTACTGTCAGTAGAGGGAGATGTCAGATCAGAAAAGAATCTCACAGGCCCTGTCAACACACTTTTGAATCTGTGGGGTTTTTTAACTCAAAAAAAGTTTTAAAATTTGCTATGTTTTTGGAGCTGTGAAAAAATTAATGTTGCTGTTTTATAACCTCTGACAAGGTTTTTTCTATAGTTGGGTGAGTTCTGTTAATTTGCTTCATGCAAGTGAAGCACTTTTTATATTTGCATTTTAACATATGTAATACGAATGCACACATTCAGCCTGTCTTCCTCCTGCCACCCATTGCATATAGAGGCCACCCCATATAGAGGCCAGCCCAAAGCTGTAGCTGAGTCCAGGCAAGACACAACCAGAGAGGCAGATCTGGAGAGGAGGACACATGCCACAGGCAAAGGCCCCAGGTTTAGCAAGATGCTCACATCGTTTATGTGTATCCCTGCTTCTCACTGTCACAGGTAGTCCTGTAGACAGGTGCATGATACAGCACAGTGTGTGTACTCAACCCCGTTTCTGGCTCCATTTTGTCCCATCCTTGCATTTCTGTGTTATTTTGCCCAATTATAGTTTGCACTATATCATCATGTGCAATTTATCCTTGGGAACTAGCTTAAATCCTTTTTGGAAAAAGGCAGGATGGATGAGTGAGTGGATAGATAGGCAAACAGGTACTCTTTACAGCCACCTGGGCAATGGGCTCTTGATAAATCCCTGCTAGTTCCATTGATTCCACTTACAATTTCCCTCTCTTCTTTTCTTCCTCTAATTCAACTTCTCTTTGCATTCATCCTCCTAGCCTGCCTTCTGTGCCCATCTCTGCTCCTCACCTCACCTCCGGGCCAGGATAAGGTTTGGGGTGACTGCAGGCTTAACACCATAGAGCTTTCCAGAGAGAGCCCCTTGACTGTGTTCCAGAGATGCTAGGCCAGTATTAATCTCCTTGGCCACTTTCCTGCCCTTGTTCCATTTCCTTGTTCACCCCCAGTCTTCATTCCAGAAAGCTCACCTCCCCCTGTGTGCTGCCCAGGATAGCCTGAGTCCGATTTTCTCTAAGAACTGAGATCACTTTTCACTTGAGGCATCTGGACACAACTATCATAAAATGGATAAGAATTCTGCAGGTTGGGAGTCTCGAGAAGAGAACCATCAGAGAGGAAGAATCCCAAGTGCTTGCTTCTGGTAGCAGGGTCCTATACTAGGAATATCCTGTAGTCCAGGAATAAAGTACCAATGTCCATGTGTGCATGCATGCACACACACACATATACACCCCCCCCACACACACAATCAGATTCATCATATTTTAGTCATGCCATTGACCATCATACATTCCCACACGTTGGATCTCAAGGGGGAGGGGGAGAACTTCAGCATTTCAGCTCTCACTCTCATCAGGACATGGCTTCACACTGGAAGAGTTCATGCAAAACAAAGCCTACTGAATCTGCCAGTTCAACAGTGGGGCCTCATCATACTCTAAGAAAGAGAACTTCCCAGCAGTGCACATGTGTTGAATACCTACTGCATGCAAGAGAACCTAATAGGCAAATGGAGTGAGGGTGAAAGCAGATGCACAAAGTTGTGTGCAAACCAGTCCTTAAGACTCTTTGGGGGAAAGCACCATAAGCAAAATATTGATTCAAAACTGGCAAATCAAAATCGCCAGATGCAGCGAATTGTGACTTTGCTTGGCATTCATTGCCATCACCATAATCAAGCCGAATGTTTTCACAATGTGCACGGGTCTATCGTGCAGTACAGCCTCTGAGACAAAAGACAACTGTGTGTACCAACTCTCCAGGAAATGCGCTTATCAACAATTAAGTCCATTACTGAGTCATCAACAGCTCAGAAAATGTTTATTCCCAAACCACTGGGAGAAGCAGCAGACTGGACAGAGAACCAGTGGCACTTTTCAGGGAAAAAGAGAAAGCAGCAGCAAGTTGGGGCATCAGTGGAGACGAGTGTCAGGCAACTCTTCCCAAGAATGTGACCATGAAAGATACTGGGTGGAGAAGCCTGAAGTACACTGCTTATTTTCTTTTGGTTGATCTGCAGTTGCTATATTTTAATACAAACTATGTTATTACTTATATTATGAATAAAAGAACAAAAAGCCTACTCTGGCCAAACAGCTGCTCCACAGCCCTCGGCCTTGAACACTGGCTATGCCCTCCTCCCACCGTGCGTCTACCCTGAATCCTCGAATTGGCAATGTCTCCGTTTCAGCCTCTCTGGGGTTGGCAATGGTAGTGCTTATTCTTTTGTGCATAGCTCCATGGTCTGCTTTGATATTCTCTGTTGTAAGAACCTATCTGTTTCCTCCTTGCTTCTGAGCTTAGGTAGTAAAATAACAACAGTTTTATCCTCTCCTCAGAGCCACCATCACTGCCGAACGTGTTGACAGTGCACATGCAAGTGCTCCATAAACAGTCAAGCAATGCACAAATGTTAATTGATGTGATTATAAGTGCTGTTCTAAGTAGCTCACGTTGAATTCTAATCACAAATCCTGTTACTGGGTCAAATATAAAACAGAATTGCCCTCCTTGCGTCTGTGATGACTGAGCCATTCAGGCACAATGCTGTTATGACAGCTGAGAATCATTTGAAAAAGAGCTTCTCTTCACTCGGTGTGTCAGATGGTCATTTAAAAAACTGGGTTCTGTTTTTTTTTTATATTAGAATTGGCTCACATTCAGCAAGCACATGACCCCTGCTATGAGAGAGACTCAGGCAAGCAGCAGGGGGTGGGACATCAAACCAGGAGCACAGGGACCCGGTTACTCCACAAACCTTGAGGGAGGCTTGCAAGGATAGTCAGTCAAGAGGGAGGCGTTTGCAATACAAGGCCAATTTTGACAGGGGACAGGTGGTGATCCTGGCAGCTGACGAACTTCAGAGGGAGCCAGCCAAGGACCTTGGGTGGGCTGGCAGGAGGGCAGGGCTTTCCCAGAAGTGCTGGAAGGGAGCGGGTGATGACAGGGCTCCGTTGCACACCTGGGGTCCTAAGACTGTGTAGGCACAAATGTCCTGTCTCCCACTGCTGTTCTCCTAGGTAACTTCCACCTCCTCATAGGTCAACCCCATTCAACAGATACGTCCAGACTCATGAGAACTCAATTTAGACTCCATTTATCATGGCCACTACCTAAGGAACAACTGTTTATCATGACTTCAGTAGCTGTTAGGTGAAGCTGCAAAAATCTACTCCTATGTTGCCAAATTCCTGGCTTTGTAGATACAGAATAACATGTAGGGTATAAGGCCACTTGTGCCAAAAGGTGGAGGGAGGGAAGAATATGTATGGATTTGATGTACATGTGGAAGAATGGACAAAAATATTTAGTACTGGTTTCTTGGGGGGAGTGAACTGGAAGGCGGGGGGCAGGGGGCAGATGGGGACATTGTTGTGCATCCTTTTTACTTTTTGAATTTTGAACTTGGTGAATGTGTTGACAATTCAAAGGTTAAATTTAAATAACTGCCGGCATTGTGACCATCTGTCACCTGGCTTATGGTGGCTGATGCTATGAGGGTTCTGATTTCCTTACCGTCACCACTCACCTTCTTGATGGTCATGCTGTTTGGGGACCTGGCATTATCATTGACTGGCATCAATGGCACAGAACATTTCTGGTTTTGTGAAGAAAAGATTTATTTATTTTTTGTTTCTCCTTTTGTCCATATCTCTCCTTGGCATGTGGTTTACTGTTACTTTACATGGGGATTCTGGTCGGCAGAAATTTGTCCTGGGGGTGGGCTGGCAGGCAGGTGTACGTTCCCAGCTTTGGGCTAAAATTCAGGAAAGGACTCCAGCCCACACATAGACCATGCTTGTGGGGGGGGGGGGAGCAGCCCACATCCAACCACAGCTGGAGGGAATGAGGTGTTATACGTGTTGTCAAGGCAGAGATTCAGATACAGAGACCTCGCTCCTACCCCATTTTTTTCTGCTGTTCTTTGCATCAAAACTCCTGGAAAGAGCTGTCTAGATTCTCTACTTTGTCACATCTCCTTCACTCTTCACCCCTGAAAATGGCTTTTATCAAAGTCACTGACAACATTCATGTTATTTGCTTTGATGGCCAAATCTCCATTTCTACCATATTTGACCTCATAGCCACATTTGACATAAATGGTTTCTCTCTCCTTCTTGAAGTGATTTCTCCTCTTGTCCCACATCACTGCATGCCTCCTACCTTCCTGGGAAAACCTCTCTGTCTTTTTTGCAGACCCTTTCTCCTCTCTCCAGCTCTCAAAGGTTAGAGTTCTCTGCTCCTGGCTCCCTTCCCTACACGATCCTCCAAGGGATCTCACCCAGTCCTGTGCTGTAATTATCATCTGTACACTTCCTGACTCTCCAAACCCTCGCTCCAGGTAGGGCTTCACCGGAGTTCCAGACACACGCCTCTAACTGCCTGCTTTACACCTCCACTCAGCTCCAAGCAGCCATCTCAATCCCAGCCTACTCACAGCCCAACTCTTGATTTTCCCTCCCAAATCTTCTCCTGTCCCAGCCTTTTCCAACTGAGTAAATGGCACTGAGTTACTCAGACCAAAACCTTGGGAGCTGACCTCTGATTCGTCCTTCCCTCTCCTATTGACAGTCAATCTGCCAGCAAGTTCTGTGACTGCTATCTCCAAAATACAGCCTGAACCAGGTTGTTTTTCAGCATCCTCGCTACTAAAAGCTTAGTCCTAACTCCCCATCTCTCATTTGTTCTATGGCAACAGGCTCCTAACTGGTTTTCCTGTTTCTATTCCTGCTCATATACAGTCTGATTATCAAAAGTAACTAGCGTGAACACCACACAGGATCAATCCAATCTGCTTCAAACCTTCAAATTGCTGTTCCCTGTGCCAGAGTTCTTTTCTCTAAACCTTTATGAGGCCATCTCCTCATCAGCTCGACTATCAGTACTCCAGTGAGGTTTCCCTGAGCACTGGGGCTTACATAGCAACCACCAAGCCACTCTGCACACGATTTCCCAGTATTATTTTCTTCATAGCATCATTTTCTAATATTTTACATATTTACTTGCTCATATGTTTATTGCAAGTTATCTTTCCCCCTAAAATGTAAAAGGGAAGACTTTATCTTGTTTATTTATGTTATCCTCAGTGCCTGGAATGATGCTGTATTGTTTAGCATAGGCTTGATAATTCAGCAATGAAACTATTTCCAATGCTCCATGGTTTAAAACAATATAGGTTTATTTTTTGCTCAAATTACATGTATAACATATGTTGACAGGGGAGATCATCTAGTGACAGATACCTCATGAAGGAGGCTACACTATGGAATGACACTGTCAACTCAACAGGACTTTCACAATTAATGAGGAAGAAGGAAGAAAAGCCTGGAGAAACTCAACCATCTCTTAAATACTCCTACATGGAGGTGACACGCATCACTTCTTCTCACAATGTATAGATCAAGGAAGTCACAAGGCCATGCCTAACTTCAAGGGGCCTGGGAAAATGAACTTCTCTTACATTTCTGGAAGGAGAGGAAAACTGGAAATACTGGCAGATGGCACTTACTTCTCCCACAATACCTAGCTGAGAGTAAGCATTCCATAAATATTAAAAATCAGATGGGAAAGAAAGAGACCCAGTAATCAGATATAGGTACAAAGTGGAGACGTGGATTCCATGCACAACACAGAGATTTACAAAAACTGGAGCAGCAGGTGAGAGCAGGTCAAGCAGCAAGGCTGACTCGGTACAGAGTCACCAGTGCACTGGATTAGGGTTCCGGATACTCCCGAACCAGGAATAGAACAGGTTTCACAGACAGGACAGAAGAAATCTGTTTGGGAGAGTGAGACTGATTTCCATGGAGGATTCAGTGGAAACTAGCCTCTCGGGCGGGGGCTCTGTTTTACTGAAGAACCTGAGACCCACTGGGCAGGTCTGCTGATCTGAGACTATGACTCACAGAGGGGTGTGGCTTCACCAGGTCTGGGTGCCTCTTAGGGATCTGGGTTCTTGAAAGACCCCTGAAAACCCTTTATCCTGAGTACTGCCCTTCATCTCAATAGAGATGGCCCCAGATCATAGAGGATCAAAAGATTTCCCCTTTTAAAACTCCTCCTGCTCATGGAGTCTGTACCACAACCCAGTGGAACTAAAGGAGAAGATTGCAACTATTCACCAACTAAGCAACTACTAGGGGCTTCAGATTTATTTCATTTCACCCTTGAAGTTAAGTCTTTGAGATATGAGTTAGTATCCACGTTTCACATATGAGAAAACTGAGACTTAGAGAGTTAAATAAGGAATCAATGGTTTTGGTCTTCCCGGTGAGTTTTCTTATCCTAAGAATAGAAGTCACTCAATAAGTGATTACTGGTGAATATTCACAGATGATTTTTATTTCTTTGAGGGTTGGGACCAGGTCTTCTGAGTGCTCCCAGGGATTGGACCAGTACGGAGCACCTTGCAACCAATGATGTGCAAATGGATTAGCTGGTGTGTTAAATATGACGAAAATTTGTGCCTATTCTTTTCTGAAATTACACCTCTGGTGTTCAGGATTAAGAATATGGCAGGGCTTTGAGGAAAAAGAGAACAAGAAAGCAAATTCAAAACAAGGGGGTGAGAGTTGTAATGGTTGTCACAACAGGAGAGTTGAATAGCGCACATTTCCTTGCTACTCGAACTGTGATGCATGGCCAGCAGCATTGGCCTCACTAGGGAGCTTATTAGAAATGCAGAATCTCAAGCCACATCGGAGACCTACTGATTCCGACTCTGCATTTAACAAGATCTCCAGGTGATTTATATGCACATTAAAGGTTGAGGAGTAGCACTCCAGAGACCACCTGTATCTCTATTTCCTGCCCTAGTCCAGCACCAACATCTCTAAATAACTATTAGGGCCCAGGAGACCACAGAGCATCACACCTGTTCCCCATTTGACCATCACTTAATGGACTCGGCATTGAAGTGCCCAGGACAGCCCTCCACAGCTGGTGCCAGTTTAATCCCTAACTCTCTCCTTCTCCACATATGTGTAAACCTGGTTTGTCTGATTCAAAGCTCATGCTCTTAGCCCTTCCACTGTTGGAAGAACATGGCCCTGGAGTTTTTGTTTTGATGAACACACTCTTTCACTCTAATTTCTACGTATTTCCTAATACCTGGGAAACGATACCAACAGCTATTGGTGCTTCCAATGTATAACTGCATTTGTTGTTTCTTCCCAATTGCTTATATCCTGATAAGTTACCTATATGTGGGATTTTCATTAAATTACTTTCCTTATTACATTTTAATAATAATGGATTATTTTTTTCCATGAGCATGACATACTATAAATATTAAACTAATGTATTTTTATTTCTCTTTTAAAAATCATCATCCTTTAGTTCTTCCTTTATATAGGCTTTTTGTCCCAGGGCAATAGAGGATGAATAGATGAAGGAATGAATAAATTAATGAGGTGATTTATGTAGCAAGACAATATGTTTAAAATTAAGCTATGTATGGTAAGTGGATTTTTCTAAATTATTTTCACATATTAGGGACTCAGCCAGGAGTTTCTTAAATAAAGCGGATAAGATGTCACTCCATATTTGATGGCTAAATCTTGCAGCTGCCCCCCTTAGGTAGAAGATAAGATTATGAAGTAAGGGAAGGAATAAATAGCCACCCCTTCTGCTCTTAAAGAGTTGTGGGTTGCAGAGGGAAGAGAGACTGGCCGATTGGGGTTAAGCACGTGTCTCTCTTTCTCTGTGTTGGAAACACAGTGGTTTTAGAAAGTGTATAATCATGGAGAAGGAAAGAGAAACAAATAATCCATTTCATATGATAATAGCTACAGTCAATGAGCTGGGCTCATTAACTATAAGTGCTCCATATATATCATTTCATTCAACCCTCACAAGAATCCTAGTTATTATTTCATTCAACCCTCATAAGAATCCTACTGTTGTTACTTTGTTTTGGCAGATAAAGAAACCAAAGCTTAGAGAAGGCAAGTGTCTAGCCCAAGTTTATGTATCTCATGAATGGCAGAAGTAGGATTTGAACACAGGTATGTCTAATTAAAGAGCTTGCACCTTTAACCAACATGGTACAATGCCACTTTCCATAACAGTTGATCTAGAATTGTGTTGCTTTGCCTACCTACAGCCTCTACTCCCTTGACTCCCTCCTCCACACTGCCACCAAAGAGATCCCTCTGTCATACAAATAGGATTGTATCACTCCTCCACTTAAAAAATGGCTCCTTAGTACCTGCCTACAAGATAAAGTCCTAAGTCAACATGGCACACACTTAAGGGAGGAAATGCTAAATGGAGTCATGGCAGGGACACTTGTGCAGTGAGCAATTACTCTTCTCATTGCCAATTTCTTCCCTCATTCCATTCGATAAGGTCATTCATTCAATAAGCTTTTGAAATGATAGCACTTCTTGAATGGTGTTTATCTTCTCCACATATGGATATTCAATTTAAACAAGGATCTATGGCTAGGGCATGTGATCAGCACAATCACACAGGGTTCCCTGCTCAGAAGTGTTTAAGGTTTAGTGCTTTATGGTCACTGTCTTGAAATCCTTAATAATTATATCTTTAAATTTGTACATGAAGTATGATGGGGCAATGGAGCGTAAGCCAGAGACTTAAAGCCCCAGCTCATGGGTGGTCCCGCTTCCCTGTTGTCTCTCTGGGATGAGTTTTCATCCACGTGCCAAACCCTGGGCACGTGGATGAAAACTGACTGGCCTCCCCTTCCCTGCTCTTGCCCCTTGACTGCTGCAGCAACCAAGTTGCATTGGTGAGGGGGTGGCTCGAGTTCTATTGTTGCACTCTGGCCCCAGTGGGGGTCTGGGCACAGGCACAGCAATGGTTGTGCCCAGACATGTGTCCTGCTGCTTCAAGAGTGGGGCAAGACAATGCCAGTCCCTGCAAGGGGCTGGTAGTGTCACAGTGTGTTCAGTAGGCAATTCTGTGGGCCCTCTTGCCCACCCCCAATCCAGGTATTGGGAGGTTGCAATCTCTTGGGTGTCACCTGTCCACTGTGGATTGGAGCAATAGGCCCATGAAAAGGGGAGATCAACCCATCCCACCCCACCAGGGCTCCACGTCTTTTTGAACGGAGCCCTACAAATAACATAGCCTGCTCTGTCTATGGCTCTCTGATGTGTCTCTTTGAATACAGTAGAAACGTCAAGTCATAATAAAAATGTGACATTAATGTTACATTCAAGGGTGTTGAGTGCAAGACACTAACAATTTACTAAGTTTGGGCTTTTGCACTGACCTATATTAATGTATGATTTCATGCTATTTTGCATGGCAATGAAAGTTTTTCAAAATTCATTAGATTGCAAGATCAATGTGAAAATGTATTATCTGCCTGCCTAGAGCATGGCCAACTGTTGACCTCTCCAATTAAGTAGACTTGAGAATGAAAATTCAATTACAATGAACAAACGTTTCTTGAACACTTTCAATGTGTGAGGCTCTGTGCCGGGCCCTGTGGGGAATATGCAGATGTGTGAGATTTGCTCCTGTCTATGGGGTGCTTGCAAGCAAGTTGGAGGAGGCACAGATACGTGCATGGATAACCGGCATCACATGCTATCTGAACTTATGAAACCAGAGGAAATGGAATTAATGAGACTGAATTGTTTGTAGGCAGCGCCTCCTAACAGGCAATGCTGGTTCCATGCCATATGTCCATTCCCCTTCTTTGGGAATAGAACCCTGGTTTCATTCCCAAAGTTATAGAACTCCAATTCAGCGATAAATCTTAATTGGTTTAGCCCCTTCTTGTAATCCCATGCCCCTTGTTAGTGATTGGTTTAGAAGTGGGCATGTGACTCAATTCTGGCCAATGAAACATAAAGGAAAGTCTCTGGATTGCTTTTGGAAAGGTTTTCTTGTAGTATAGAGAGCTTCAAGGTTGAGAGCACAGACTCTGGAGTGGATTGCCTGGTTTAGAATGCTGAGTCCATTGCCAACTAGCTGCATATCATTAGGAAAGTTACTTAAGCTTCCTGCCTCCACTTCCTCATCTGTTAAATAGGGTTAATGATAGCATATGCCTAATGGGGTTGTTGTGAGGATCAACTTCCATGGTCACCCTGTGCCTGTGCTGGGGGCTGGCATGGGATGCAGAGCAAAAGAAGGAAACAACCTCAGTTCTTGACAAAATCACTGAGTAATCAATCCTGAGCCCACTGTACCTCTGGACTTCTTGCTGTGTGTTATGATAAATTTCTTTATTGTTTAAGGTATTCTCTGTCAGGATTTTTTGTTACTGGCAGTCAAAGGCACAATTTAACCTCTACAGTGATGTACTGGTGTGTGTCCTGGAGTTCCTTAGCTTGTGTGACTTTGAAGTCCCCTATGTGTGTCCCAACTGCATATCCCAATATGTGGGCTGCCTCAGAGCAGTTCCTGGTATCAGTTCTGGCCAGCTTACTACAACTCCTCATCATTCTGGCTATATCTTTACTATGCCTAGAGAGTTTCATGAAACACTAAGATTTCCAAGGTTTGCCTAAATTCAAAGCTACTCTTAACATTCACAAGTAGGTGTATTAGTCAGAGTTCACCAGAGAAACAGAACCAATAGGATATATCTACAGGAAGAGATTTATTGTGAGGAATAGGCTTACACAATTACAGAGGCTGAAAAGTCTCTCAGTCTGCCATCGGCAAGCTGGAGACCCAGGAAAGCCAGTGGTGAGATTCTAGTTCAACTCCTAAGGCTTGAGAACCAAGGGAGCCAATGGTGTAAATCCCAGGCCAACAGCAGGAGAAAACCCATGAGCTGGAGCTCCAGCAGGCAGACAGAAAGCAAAAGAGGTGAATTCCTCCTTCCTCCACCTTTTTGTTCTATTCTGGCCCTCAGCAGATTGAATGATACCCACCCACATTGGGGAGGGCAGTTTACTTTACTAAATCCACCTATTCAAATGCTAATCTCATCCAGAGATACTCTCAAAGACATAACAGGAAATAATGTTTATGATGGGCACCCCTGGTGCAGTCAAATTGACTCAGACAATTAACTATCTCAATGAGACACATGCTTTGAAGTCATTTTCTAATATAGTAGCATAAATTTCTCCCATAAAATACAATAAATTGACACTTTAATAAGTAATCCCCTTTGATTCTTAGCAATTCTATAGATACAGGGTTCGAATAAATAGTAAAGTTACTAAATTCCCCCACTGAAATAAGCTCCACCCTACATTATATCATTTTTATGGTACTGTTTACTAAGAACTTACTTAAATTTTCAAAACTAAGGTGAACATGATGAATAGCACTTTTAAGGAATACATCAGGGAAGTTATTGCTTTCATGCACTCAGAGACATTTATTTCCTCACACTCACCTTGTGGCATATATCTATACAAAATTTGTGCTTTAGCAAAATTACAAATTCATAAGTATTATAGATCTTCAGGATTGCTCAAAGATAGAGAAATAACATTAATTTTTGGACCCTTAAAAGTCATAGGTTCCATCTCTTGTGCCCACATCTTTAGACTGACAATGGGCTCCTCGAGTGTCTGGCTAAGAAGGACAGTGAGGTCACATCCAGGTTCAGCAGGAAGGAGTGCTGGGATCCATTATTAATGTCTGCCCTGCATGTGGGTGGAGGCAGCAACAGCAGCCATATTTCTGCCATCAATGGTTTCTGCCTACCATTCTTGAAAGGCAATTAGAACAATAATTCTAGTTGCTCTTAACATAGGATCAATCTATGCAATCAATGTACATTTATTGAGCACCTTTGATGCATTAGGCATGCTGTTAGGCGATATGGGAAATTAAAAAAGTTATTGGACATGGATCCAGCCCAGAAAGAACTTAAGTCTAATAGAAGAGAAAGATGTGTGCGTGTTTAGGGTATGAAGTGATAAAATGCTGCAAGAAAGGACTGGATGAGGGGAGGGAGCAGAGGACATGTCAAAGGTGGGAAGGGGTACTTTCAGCAAGTATGGAAGGTGGTCAAGGCATGCTGGTGAGGATGCATTGGAGCTGAGCGTTGCAGTGATGTAAGTGAGATTGCTCATGTGGATAGAAGGGGAAGACTATTTCAGACTGAGTGGTCAGAATGAGCAAAAGCACCAGAGTGGAAAGCTGAAAGCTCTGGGTGACTGCCTGACTGATGAGAATATGTAGCTGCTGTTTATTCCACTTCTCCCTACAGAGTGAGCAAGTTGCCTGGTGGGCTTCATTAGATTGTTGTGCTGATGTGACATCCATTTTTATAAGAGTTGTTTGGACCAGGGGAAAACCTGCTCTTTTGAAAGATCATCTTTCATCACCATTTGATGTGTGACATATAACAAATGTCTTAAAGCAAAGGAGAGGCCTCACTGCTATCTCACGCTGTATGTTTTTATTGTAAACCTAAGAGAACTGACAAAAGCTTCATATTTATTTCCTTAATTACACACAGACCCATCAACTCTTGCCAATGAAGAATATTCCTGACATCATATTATTCCATTACATGAATAAGGCAAAAATTCTTAACACATTGCTGAGCTAGGAACTAGCTGTTGATTTGTTGAAAATATTTGCAGAAATAGTCAGATTAAAATTGCAAATAGAGGATCATTCCTAACATGCTCTTATGTCAGTCATACATATCGTATACATATAAATATGAGGTAGGGTTTTGTGAAATTTCTTTTAAAATACTTCAAAAATGAAAGCAATGCTGTTTGCTTTGCTAGAGTAATAAAGAGAAACCAAAGATTAAAAGAAATTTTCTCTTCAGGCACATGCAAAAAGCTATAAAGAGCCAATGCAAGCAGTGACAAGAAATAGACTTGTCAATAAAATTAGGATGCCAATTTTAGAATTAGGAAAGAAAAAGGAAATGAACCTAAATAGCCTTGTAAAGTTTAGAATGCATAGATCATGAAGTATGACCTTGGATGTCGATGAACTTCACAGGCCTTCCTTTTACTTACTGCTTGGCTTGTTAATGTCTTCTAAGAAAACCTAAAACCGAGAAGGTGATTCCACGACACTGAAGTAAGTTCTGGCCAGATCCAAAGCTATAAGCAAGTTTTGCTTTCATGTCCTCTCCTTCCCCGCCCTCCCCCTTCCCTATTCCCACTCCCATTCCTTTCCCTGGAGTTTTTATGGGCAGCTTTAAATCTATATTTACCCACTATATTTAGTAAGTTTGATTATGCATAGCCTAAATTCAGATCTCAGACGATGATCCAGATTTTTGTTCACTGAAAGAACTTTTTCTTTTCAATAGGTTTATAGCAAAGACTAAGCACTGACTTATTTTTTGCTACTCAATGGACTCATTTCGCCTCAGGCCCCTCCCCTTGCTGTTCTCTGCAGGAAAGCTCCGCTCCCACATCTGCCCTTGCTGGCTCCTTCCTGACATTCAGGTATCTACTCAGATGCCACCTCTTTGGAGAGGCCCCGGGACTACTCAGTGTAAATAACACTCACCTCCAATCTCTGGCCTTGACAATTTCTAGCATATCATTCTTGTTTTTCTGTAATTCCTTTATGTAGGCCCTTTCTAATTTTTGTAAGTTTTTATATAATTAAAAAATTGCTTACATACAATTTGCCCTTTTTAGTATACAGTTCTTTGATTTTGACAAAGTGTACAGCCATGTTTTGGCACCACTACATTTAAGATATACAAAAGTTCCATCACCCCTGCCTAAATTTTCCTATACCCCTTATAGCTAAGCCTTCCCCTGACCCCAGCTCTGATATGTTTTCTATATCTATAATGTTGCTTTTCCCAGAATGCCATAAATGGAATCATATAGTATGTAGCCTTTTTAATCTGGCTTCTTTCATTAGGTATAATGTATTTGAGACTCATCCGTATTGTTACATGTATTAGTACTTCATTCCTTTTAATTGCTAAATATTATTCCATTGTATGGATGGAATACAGTTTATTCATTCTCCATTTAAAAGATAGTTTAGTTGTTTTCAGTTTTTGGTGATTACAAATAAGGGTGCAATAAACATTCAAATATAGTTTTTAGTGTGAATGCAAGTGTGAATGCAAGTTTTCATTTCACTTGGGTGAATACCTGGGAGTGAGATTGCTGGGTCATGTGGTAAGTGAATGTTTAACTGTGTAAGAAACTGTCAAACTGTTTTCCAAAGTGGCTGTACTATTTTGTATTCCCATCAGCGATGAGTGAGAGTTCCAGTAGCCCCACATGTTTGTGAGCACTTAATATTGCCAGATTCCTTTATTTTAGATATTCTAATAGGTGTGTAGTGGTATCTTATGGTTTTAATTTACATTTCCCTAATGACTAATGGTACTGTACATCTTTTCACATCCTTATTTGCTATTATGTCTTTTTTGGTGAAGTGTTTGTTCAAATCTTTTGCTTTAGTTTTAATCACTGAGATTTTTTATTGTTGGACATTTTTGACAGTATTATATCACAAGTTCTTTTTACAATACAGATGTGGTTTTTTTAAGGTTTTTGATTTCCAAGTATATGACTTGTCTTTCCATTCTTTTAATGTGTCTTTCAAAGATTACAAGTTCTTAATTTTGATGAAGTATAATTAATTTGTCATTTCCTTCTTTTGAATTTTTGGGATCATATCTAAGAAATCTTTGTTTAATCTAAGGCTGAAAAGATTCTCTTCTACATTTTATCCTATAAGTTTTATGTTTTTAGGTTGTACATTTTAATCTATGATTTCTTTTGAGTTACTTCTTTTAGATGGTATGAGATAGGCGTTAAAGTTCATTCTTTTTATTGCTGCTGATATCCAATTATTTCAGCACCAATTCTGAAAGATCATCACTTATCCATTGAATTTTCTTTGCAACTTTGCCAAAAATCAATTGACTGTATATGTTACGGTCTGTTTCTGACCTACATCTTATTCTATTGACCTACAATTCTATCCTTTGGTCAGTACTGCACAGTTTTGATTACTGTAGCTTTATGGTAAGTCTTGCAATCAGGTAGATATTACTTAATTTATCTTTTTGAGAAAACTTTGAGAAAATTTCACTACCTGAAATTATCTTATTTGTCTGCTTTTTTGATGTCTGATAAGACTCTCTAGAACCATGAAACCAGGGAGTTTGTACTGATCTCATTCTCTATTATGCCCCAGTACCAAGAACAGTGCCTGCCACACAATAATTGCTTAATAAATTGGTTGAAAAAAAGCAGGAAGTTAAGAAATATTTAAGTTGAGGAAATTGAGAGAACTTAGTATTTGGGGGAAAGAACCATGAAATTGTTTTGTGAGAAGCTCTGACTATAACAGATGCTTGGCTTGTGGTGCTAGCCTGGAAAATTAAATGCTCTTTTGGCCATGGCATTTTGATCATAAGCTTAGTTCTTTTAGGACACATAGAAGCTTTATGGGACCACATTCATTCAGTCATTCATCAAACATTTGGCCAGTACCTATTGTGAAACATGGTGTTACACAGGACAACAAATAAGGTCTGGTGCTCAATGTTTGAGGGGTCTCAGACAAGTAAAACAATAACTGAGGCTGAGTCATCCAGTTGGCACAAAAGTGGTGTCTGCACAGGGCTCCCTGAGTGACACGGAAGAGCACCAAACCCATCCTCAGGCTTGGAAAGCTTTGCAGAAGAGGGCATGCTTGATTTGTTGTATTCATCTTATTGTGGCAAGTTCTTTGTATCAGGCAAAATCTGCATAGCTTCTAAAGAGAGGCATGTCTTGGCTCACATGATCTACACATCAGATGAGTCTCAAAAAATGTAATTCAAATGGACTCATGTTTTAGGTGGATTGAAATAACTGCTACCTAAAGTCATTCCTTAGTGAATGAAAGTCAAAGGAGATCATTTTTAAACTCCACATTTTGCAGATGAGAAAACCGAATGTCAGAGAGAGAATGTGACTTTGCTTGGGGTCACGCTGCTCATTACAGCGCAGCTGGAAGACCGAGCTTGCTGGGAGCTGGAGGATGTGCTAGCCCCTTTGTGGGACTCTCCCGAGCTCTCTGTTTCAGTATCAGATTGTTACATTTATATTGAATTCCGCTTAATGGATTACAAGACATTCAACTCCGTATCAGACTTCAAGTCTCCATAGAAAGGAAAAGAGAACTAGTAAATACTTTCTCTCCTTTTAGGAAAGATGAAATTACTCTGAACCTCTTTACCTGGTCCTAGGGGCAGTTGAGATTTTGTAGACCTAAGTGTGAAGTGGAGGGGAGCATTTCTTACCTAAAGAATGGATTCTTTAAGTCGAGGATGCTCTCAGATCTGAAGCCTGTTTGGTTCACCAGCGCCACGATCTGAATGTCATAGCTCTGTCTGTACCGCAGAGAAAAACACGTCATCTCGCAAGGCTGGTTAGCTATTCACATACATCCCAGGCATCTTTAACACACGCCTGCTTCATGAGGGTGAGAATGTGTGTTTGGCATCTTATATATGTTCATGTCTATTTATTTGGATGGTATTAATATTGGTAGAGGCAACTGAAAGCCTTGTTTATTCATTAGAAGGGTTTAGTAGCTATAATTTCTGATCTAAAAATTACAAAAGTAATGGTACTTCTGGTTGATCAAAGCACTTTTGAGGGGGAGGAGGGAAGTTTTACCAACACCAATGACAGAAAATGGCTTTCAGTAACAGAGGCGCTTTATGAGTCATCATTAAGGTACCAAAACAATCTCAGTCATGGAAGGCTTGGTTGAGCTAAAATCTCAAACTGACGTAAAATAGCTAACAGATGTGACTGATTTTAAGAGGCCTCAGGTGAAGGCTCATGCAATTACAGTGAAAGGATAAGTAATATTAATATAACATATCCTAGATGACTAATCGGAAGGAGTCATGTTGGTAGGATTTTATTAGTCATTTTCAAGAATACATATATTTCTTCTGATCATAAAAATGTTACATATTGTAGAAAAATTGAAAAATAGGAACAAATATAAAGAAAATGAAATAATCCATAATGAAAGTAGACAAAGATTCTTTCTACTTACGTTATAGACTATTTCTTTTCTACTTTTTCCTCTCTGTGTATTTGTATATGTAAATGTTTAGCAAAATAATGCTTAAGTATTGCTTCATATCTTCCTTCTTCTATTCAACATAAGCAAGTGTTTACCATATATCATAATTCTTGAAAATGTAGTTTTCAATGGCATTATGTGAATATAGCACTGTTTATTTAATAATTCCCCATTGTTGAATATTTATAATGACATTTTTATTTATAATAACAAAAGTTTACTTTTTTCCAGCAGAGATGCTAAAAAGGACATTCTTGCAATACATGTTTATGTCCTATCTATAATTATTTCCTTGAATAAATCAGAGGTAGGCCTACCAGGCTAAAGCATATTAATGTATTTAAAGTTCCCAAAACTTATTGCTAAAATGTCTTTCAGAAAGTGTACCAAATACTTCCTCACCTACAAAGTATGAAAGTGCTAATTTGAGTACACCTTTTCCAATCCTTAATATTTAAGTATTTGAGGTTAAAATATTATGGAATATTTTTATTTTAATTTCCTTGATTATTAGGCTTCTTTTATTAAATTTCAGAAATTAATGAAGGGTTCTGTGTCTGCAGAACCCTAAATAACTATTAATTCTTTCAAACCAGTTATTTGGCAATGTGCATTTTTAAAAAAAGCTTGTTCTTTGCCAGACTTAGTCATTTTAAACTTTCTAGAGACAGAACAGGTGGCTTAAGTGGGCATGTACCTTTCTTAGTTCAAGGATTGAATATAAAGCTATCACTTTGTATACCAACATTTCTTTTGTAATATCCAAGAAGATATTGGAGATGTGGGAACAACATATGCAAGAAAGTATGGTAATTCATGATGATTTAATCTTACAGGAAACAGAAAATCCCCCAATAGTGGAATAGGCTTAGTAGTGCTGACCATCAAGGAAGAATAGGATGAAGAAACACAAGCGGCAGAAAGCTTGGGAAAAAGTGACCCAAATCGCTGAGAATTTACTAATAGATAAAGGAAGAAATGAGGACCCTCAATAGGCATGAACTCTAGACCAGTGTTCTTCAAAGAGGTTTGTGCTTGCTCCAGAGAGAATGCAGGATGATACACTGGGGTATGGAATGAATATTGAACTATTATTTTTAACTTTTTAGTTAGTTGTTATAGTAGATTGAATTGTGTCTCCCACCCAAAATATTAATATAGGTTCAACTCCTAACTACTAGTACCTGTGAATGTGACCTTGTTTGCAAATACGGTTTTGCACATGTAACCAAGTTAAGATGAGGTCATCCTAAATTAGTGTAGGCCCCAAATCCAATGGCTGATGTCCTTTTAAGAAGAGGAGAGGACATGCAGGGAGGAAGACCATGTGAAGACTGAGGCAGAGAGTGGAGTGATGCAGATACAAGGAATGCCAAGGCATGCCAGGTGCCACAAGAAGCTAAAAAACAAAAAGTAGCTTCTTCCCTTGAACTTTCAGAGGGAATGTGGCCCTGCTGACACCTTGATTTCAGTCTTCTGGATTCCAGAACTGTAAGAGAATAAGTTTCTGTTGTTGCAAGGCATCCAGTTTGTGGTAAGTTGTTAGGGCAGCTCTAGGAAACAAATGCAGTTGTTTACCAAATACATGTTGAACACCAGTGAATTCACTGGATTCTAATTAACAACCAAGGGGTAAGATATTTGTTATGTTCACCTAATTCTTCAGGTTTTTCAAAGGTGAGATGGTTCAATAAGGCTCTCAATACATCTTAAATAATGTGATACCACATTAGTGAGCAAATGCCAACCATGTGATAGACACATGGGTCAGAGCGAGAAGAATCTCAGTAACATGGCAGAACAAAAATATGTCATCTAAAGCTGCACCAGCACACTCTATGTCTTCCCTGTGCCTAATCATGTGCAACAATTTCCTCTCATGATTGTTTCTGATGCAGCTGGCCAAATATGTGGCTCTTGAGAGGTTTCATTTCATGTGAATTCCAAGGTAAAGCAGTTTAATTATGACCATTAGAAGCAGCACTTGAAATTTCCAAAGCTTTAATTCTTTGATCAGCATTTCTTTTAGTTTTATAAACCACAAAGCTCATCAAACTCTCTCCAAACCAAATCCCCTGGCAAAACTGGGTATAGCAGGCCTTCATAGGGATCCAAAAACGGTAAATGATGTTTCAAAATATTTTGGCACAAGATAAGTGGCTGAGTTAGATCCAACAATCAGCTTATGTTTATTTTTTCAATGCATCCTTTTGATTTCTATTTTTGTATATCTTAAAAATATATATATGAATTTCTAGATCTATATACACATATAGATCTGTCTATGCATGTGTATAGGTATATAGAGTGTGTCTGTATGCACATATAAATATATAGATATATACACATATACAGAGAGACAGACAGGGAGGAAGGGAGAAGGGAAACTATTTGTTAATAGTTCTGGGCTTTCTATTGTTATCATTACTGTAGCACATGCACATAATTAAAAGATAAATATTGGTATACTTGGGGGAGACATATATATAAAGTGTTTTAATTTATAGGTACAGATGATCAAGAAACTTTAAAGACGACTTCTGTGAACTTTAAGGATATAAATTTCATGAAGTTCATAAAAAAGATAGGTTCTATTTTATTGCCAGAGCAATAAACTGAATGACAGATCCAGAAGGATGGGAGGTTGTCAAAAATAAAATGTTAACAATACAATCACAAATGGTCCTGGCGGGGAAGAAAAGGGCAGTCATTGTCACACCTGCGTGGTTGCATAGGGAGTTCTCCCAGGAGTTCAGAGTTTAAAAGAATATTTGACAATAAAGGAGGGGGAGATCCTATCCAAGGCAGTACAAAGGGACAGCACCTTACTGAGAAAAATAGCTTGAAAATACTGACATTCAGGAAGTGCAGAGGCTTTTAGAAAATACCAAGGAAAACAAGACTTTTTAAAACAAAAACATCTGAAGGACTATATTGAGAATAAGAAAGAGAATAAGGGAAGAGAAATTGGGACTAAGATTGACTGTGGGATTTCTATGTGTTAATCACTCTACTCTGTTCTTTTAATATTTGCAAAAGCCTGTGGAGACAATGATTATAAATGCTACTTTATAGATGATGAGGTGAGGAAACTGGGATGCTAGAGAGATTCATTAACTTGCCCAAGGTCACTGCAGTATTAAACAGTGTATAGAAGAGACAGGACAGAACCAGGACATAGCAGATTCCAAAATACGGTCTCCTTTCACTACACAGGGGCTCTGATCTAATAAGATAAAGAACTTCCTCCCTCCCTTCTTTTCTTCCTCCTGCAAAGGATTGCATGCCCATGATATTTTAGCTGCTTCTTTCAACTGTGCCAGACTAAGTTCTCAGTAAGAGAGGATCATCTGCTCATGATGCCTTCATTCAGTCATCCCACAACGTTGCTGAGACTCTGAAATGCATTCAGTAAAAAGGGATACACCATGGAATAGGACTCAGTCCCTCTATTTAGGAAGCTCACGTGAAGGCAAATAATAGCAACATGAGTGCAATAATAAAGGCATGGAGGGCTGTGGGAGCCCTGAGAATCAGGAGGCAGGTGTGTGAGGTAGATGGTTTGCCTCCTTCTTACCTAGCAGGGGAAATGGAGAGAAGGGTAGAAAAATATTACCAGTAAGGATGAAACCCAAACTATGTACAAGAAAAGTAATGGGATAAAAAGGTGATTTAAATTCATTCACCTAATCATACCCTAAAATACTTAAAAAATATAAATATTCGAAGGCAAAAAAAAAAAAAGGTGTTACGCAGGTTTGCAGAAAAGCAGAAAGGGCAAAGTCCAAAACTCCAGGCAGTTGTTGGCTATTGCTCTTTTGAACTTTTTTTTTTTTAGAACTGGTCATTAAACAGATGGTTTATAAAGATTTAGAAAGTAAGTGGTAACTTCCAGGATGAACATGGCATAAGTCAGCATTTTCCACTTTTCCCCCTGGAAGCCATCCAAAAACAAGGAGAATAGATATTGCAGATGGCAGACCTCATTTTCTATAAAACCAGGAGAAAGATATCTGCAGTCTCCAACATATGTGTAATGGCTGTAAAAGCAGTTGAGATGGGTTATAAGCCACATGGAAAAAAGTACAAAAGAAGTGCAAAGAGTTACAAGAGAGCCCAGGGGAAGTACATCTCAGAAAGTGCCCACAAAAATGCAGCACCTGAAGGTGAGGAGCATTTTCTGAAATCTGAAAGGTATATTCCTTATTTGTAACATCTTGTGCAGGAATTGGGTTGAGCAAGGGCTTTAAAGTAGAAACATTCCTGGAACTGGAATGTGGTGAAACCACCTAAAGAATGCAAGAGAAGCCATTCTTGTAGGAAGTAGTGTGACTCCGAGGCAGCATAGAATGAGAGAGAGACTGAGTTGAGGAAAGCTGATGGCATGAAGACTGTCACGTATCTCCTTGCCACGGGAACTTCTAGCTGTAATTAGCTGCCCAGAAAAGTCCCATAATTTGATGATGAGTAACACCAAAATAATAAGGTGAAAAAAAGTAGAAAAAGTGTAGCAAAATTTATAAATACATGAAAAATGCATATCAGATAACTGATGCCATGGCACAAATAAAAAATGTAAGAAAATATTTCATTGCAGATTTTAAAACCATACTTAAGCCCTCACCCCTATGGAGGAAACAATAATTTATGCAGAAATACAATAACTCAAGGAAGAGAATAAGAAAGATCTCAATGTGCTGATATGGAAATGTCTTTTTTTTTTTTTGAGACAGAGTCTCGCTCTGTTGCCCAAGTTGGAGTGCTGTGGTGTCAGCCTAGCTCACAGCAACCTCAAACTCCTGGGCTCAAGCAATCCTCCTGCCTCAGCCTCCCAAGTAGCTGGGACTACAGCCATGCACCACCATGCCCAGCTAATTTTTTCTATTTTTAGTAGAGACGGGGTCTCGCTCTTGCTCAGGCTGGTCTCAAACTCCTGAGCTTGAGTGATCCTCCCACCTTGGCCTCCCAGAGTGCTAGGATTACAGGCGTGAGCCACTGTGCCCAGCTGGAAATGTCTCTGAGATGTATTGTTAGCTGAAAAAATTAAGATGTAGAAAACAGATACAGAATGTTATTATTTAGGCATAAAAGCTGGGGAAAATAAATAAACAAATGTACAAACTCCTGTCATTATGTTTTTGTAATTGTATGTCCAAAATGAAACTCTGAAAGGATATGGAAGAATCAATAACAGTGGCAGTATAATGGAGACAGTGGAGGGGAATGAATGGTGTCCACACTGGGAAGAAGACTTTTCATTGTGTATATTGTTATATACTTATTGTGAATAGTATGACTATATTCTCTCTTCAAAAAAATTAAATAACTCTTTAAGGAGACAGAAAGTCATGACAGCTAGAGATTTAGCACAGTTTCACTAAGAAAGTAATGAAGCCCATTTCCAATTAGTTTCATTTCCTTTTTTGGGCAGGGTTATTGAACTGGGTTATGAGAGTGAAATCAGAAATTAAGCTTATTTGGATATCACATTAGAAAAAGCTTGTACCATATTTTATTCTGAGCTGGACAGAGGAATATGGGCTAGGTATGAGTGCAAGCAGGTGGATTTTGAGCTCCTTCCATGACTAAATTCAAAGGGTGTGCATTAGGCTGAATATGTGCAAACTTCGAAGGACAATTATATCCTTGATCTTTCTTTGCTTAATATTTCAAAAATAAAGATGCCTATTTAATTTACATATGACATAAAATGGTAAGAATCACTAATATGCTACACA
The DNA here is from genome assembly GCF_041146395.1 of Eulemur rufifrons. Taxonomy (NCBI): domain Eukaryota; kingdom Metazoa; phylum Chordata; class Mammalia; order Primates; family Lemuridae; genus Eulemur; species Eulemur rufifrons. The sequence goes on from NC_090989.1 coordinate 226,563,938, forward strand.
AAAGAATTTTAAAAATAAATAAAATAATCCATTGGCTCTAGCAAAGATCGCAAAACAGCAGATGAATGCATGAGTGGAACAAATGCAAAAACTGGTACTAAAGCTGACAAAAGTCAGCTGCATACTAGGAAAAGGGAACATCTGATTTAAAAGTAGATCATGTGAAAATACACTTTTTGGTTTTAATTGACTATATACTGTAGAAAAATGTATACCAAACTTAAACTTACAATCAGGATAATTCAAAACAGCAGTAGTCACTGTTGTTCCGTACCCAGCAGCTGTCAGAACATATACATTATCCTATATTTAGTTCTGGAGAAATGCTTTAAAAGGGGACACTGATAACCAGAGTATCTTGGAAAAGAGAACTTAGAATTTCAAACTATTTCAAAATCATTCTTCCAGGGGGCAGGAATTGAGGATGTTAGCCTAGACAGAAAGACTGGGAGGACATTTGGTAAAACTTGCCAAATATTTGAACAACTGCCATTTAGAGGTTCGAACAGACTTATGTAGTTTGAATGCAGAAGCACAACTAAGACCAATGAGTAGAATGTGCAGGAAGTACAATATAGGATCGATGGCAAGAATAATTTTTTAATAATTAGAGATGTCAAAATTGGGAGACATTAATAGCAATGGCCATATGAAAAGTCACTTAAACTGATCAATAATTAAAAAAATGCAGGCCAGGCCCAGTGGCCCATGCTTGCAATCCCAGCACTTTGCGAGGCTGAGGCAGGAGGATCACCTGGACCCAGGAGTTTGAGGTTGCTGTGACCAATGATGACACCACTGCATTCTACCCAGGGTGACAGAATGAGACTATGTTTCAAAAAAAAAAAAAGGAAATGCAAACCAAACAATCAGATGCTACTTTTAAAAATTATTTTTGGGTTTATCAGACTGACAAAAACCACATAGACTGGTAACATCTAGTTTAGGGAAAGATGTGGAGAAGTGAACAAACATACTTATCCATTGCTGGTCTCAATGGTGCAACCACTGAGAAAGGTAGTAGCTATCAAAGCTTAACATGTACATACCCTTTGACCCAGCATTTACATTTCTAGGCATCTCATTTGGAAATAGCCATGTCACTGTGCATACTATAGGTTCAAAGATATCCTAAATATCGATCAGTATTATGGTATATCCATGCTCTGGATTATTATGCATCTACTAAAAGAACAAAGCAGATCTATCTGTACAGATCCAGGACTTATTACTAAGTAAAAAAATTAAGTTGCAGACTGGTAGCCAATCTTACTGTAAAAACAGCAAACCCCACAATGATGTTATTTGTTGGTACATGCAGAGAAAATCACCTGAAAGTATAAGAATCAAACTGTCACACTGGGGAGTACGGTGAGGGACGGGAGTAGAGGAGAATTCTATACATTTTTGTAGTTTTGAATTTATGTGTGAGCACGTTAGGTTTTTGCAATTAAAGAAATAAAGACTTTAAAGATGGAAGGGTTGATTTGTGAAGTGGTGAGCTCTTCGTCAATGGAGTACTCAAGCACAGGCCCAAGGAAGAGTGGGAGGTAGGGAGGACAGAAAGTTGAATGAGATGATCTCTGAGTACCCCTGACACCCTGAACGTCCTGGACCACTCTGCTACTCCTCCCTCCTCTAGCTCACGCAGCCCAAGCTCGAACAAGGGGAAGAAAAATAGAACATTTAAACATGAGATAAATCAAGGTAGTTGCTGCAGAGACCTAGTGAAATCCACCACTACAGGGAAACAAGCAGCCAGTCCTTCCTGACACACCATATACTGCCTCTGAAGTGCTATTTTTCCTCTGCAGTACAGGCCAATTTTATCATACTAAATTTGTGTGTGGGGGGGCTAGGGGGGGTGGGGTGTGGTCAGACAGATGTAAGTAAATCCAGGGAGCTGACACACGGTTTAAGACTTGATCATTCAAGCCTCTGGCAAGTGCCCTCATGAGCTGCTAGATTTCCTTCCTTCCTCCAGGGCTGGGTGGAGAACACTGCCCTTGAGTTACCTGAAGCTCCCCTTCCTTGCCACACTCAGTGTAAGGAAGCAACCCGCCCACCCCTGCGAACCCAGCCAGGCCTTTGCTGTCCAAGTGTAGGGGCTGGAATCCCAGGGAACTGCCTGCCTCCTCCCACTCTCAGCAGTCCCTTAATGCCCAGGAAACAGAGGTGAAAGCGCATCTGTATCTTCCTGCTTACCGCTTATTGGCTACAAACAGGACTTTCCCTGAGACAGTCTCCCCTTCCTTGGCAAAAAAGAGGAGTCTGCAGGAGGCACCGCACCTGATACCAATGAGTCAGAGGCTCGGCTGGGGCTATTGACAGCCAAACTGTTACCCTGTGGGGCAAGAAAAGAGTTAAAAGCCAGTTACATGCCAGACCCACACTGATGGGTTGGACAGGGACTGCGGTTGATAAGTGGTTGTCATTCTTTTTGACTCATGGAACCCTTTTAAGATACGGACAGCTCAATTTGTGCAGTAAGTACCGTGTGTTGAGTACTGAACTAAGACTTTATGTATATGGTCCCATTAAATCTACACAGAAACCCTGTGAAGTGTGCCCAGCACCACACAGAGGACAACTGGAGAGCCTGGCTTCAGATTCATAGATTTGGCCACCACATCAACCTTATTTCTGAATCAAAGCTCATCAGGGGTCCAATAAGTAACAGAGTTAAATTGGAAAGTGATTTGTTTGAAAAGCATGGCAAAGGGAGAAGTAGGAGTCTGGCCTCTTACTGTCTCATGCCAAACTATTCGGGGTCCTGAGGGGCTTCTGGAAGTGAGAAAAATGTCTAGAACAGATGGTCACTACGGTCCTTCCAGCTCGGACATCGTGTGCGTGTTTGTGTTAAAGTGAGGTTCTTCCTTTCATATAAAGAGGTGAGAACATCTCACTGTGCTCCTAACACCGAGGTCACCCGTCCTGGGGCTGGGCAGTGATTGCTGGTGAGGTGAGGAGCAAGGTGAACATTAAGTAAGTATGGGGCAAACTCCTAAATGGTCAATTTTGACTTGAAGATTTTGGGGAAAATTTTTACATAATTTAACTGCTAAGTAATATAAACCACTTTTAGATAAAAATGTACTCAGATATATTATAGAGTGGAATGTAAATTTTATATATATATATATATATAGTGTGTGTGTGTGTGTGTGTGTGTGTGTATAAAAGATAAAGCATTTAACTCTAAAGACACTTCCCTTCCCCCTTGAGGGAGGCCACACGTCCCTTACCCTTGCAAGAACAAATTCACTTATGCGGATATTACTGGGGGAACATACATTTGGATTCCTTGGACAAACATGCTTATATGGTGTAGGAATGATTTGTGCATCGCTTTCTTTCTCTCTTACTGTCAGCTCTGACAGGGCTTTCAGGGTTGGGTCCCCTCCTCCCCCGAGTCCCCCAAGACCCGCCCTGCCCCTTCTAAGCAGGGGCAATGATAAGCCTCGGCTCTCTCACAGGGAGTGGAGAGAGTACACTGTAAATGTTTCCCTTTGCCTGGGCATGTGACCCAGACCAAATCTTTTTGCTAGCTGGAACATACGAGGAAGCCTGGGAAGAGAGTAGGGAAGAGAGTAGAAAAGTCAGGAGGAGAACAGAGATTTGGGGGCTGTGGAGTGATGCAGCCCATACAAGAAACACCAAACACTGACATCCAAGTCGTAGGTGGTCTTTTTCCTCTTTTCCCTGTAACTTTCAAACCTGTGCAGTAGAGGAAAATGGAGTGCACAGATGGAGAAGTTTCCTAATATTGCAATTAGCATTAGTAATACAAGCCTGCCTGATCATTAAAAGATTCCAGAGTGTGAACCGAAGTGGGGGAAAAGTATGATTCAGGAAATTACCCAGACACAAGAGGTTATATAACCAGGTAGGTTGGGAACAAAGGCAGGGTCTTGGGTTGCCACTCCATCTATTCTAGAAAAGACCAAGAAGGTTGGTAAGGCACACACCCCCTCTCACTACTCCAAAGCTCAATCCATTTGGCTTAAGAGGCTTTGCATATTTTAGTCAGAGTTGATATAACACATGGAAAACCGTCTCATTTTCACTTCATCCTAAAATCCACAAGCAACATTAACATCTGTGTTTATTTCCTTGAAAACTGGAGAAACAAGTATTAGTGTGGTTGAAATCAATTCTTAAACACTTTAAAATTGTGATTACAAATAGTGGATGGAAGCACGGGATACAGTGGGCTGAGAAGGGACAGTGAGGTGGGGGCAGGATACACACCGAGATCCAACAAAGGCCACGTCAAACCAGAACGCCAGGCCGTGGATGAGGCCAGACTGGGCCATCTGAAACACAAAGGAGATTTCTACTCTGCAAGGAAATAGAAAGAAAGAAAGAAGAAACAGTTGGAATTTACTGTTTCTGTTGTTGACAGATACACTAAATATATTTGTGAGATCAGTAGGAACATTCATAGAATATTTTCTTTCTCTCCTAAACACTTTTGCTTTGGCAGCAAGGCTCTCTCAGTGTGTGATTAATGCTTGGGTGACATTGCACATTTGAGAAGGCTGCATCTTGACAAAACCCTGCAAGAACAGCGCTACATGCTGGAATGACCCAGAACTGCACAAGGGTGAGTGTAGCATCTGGTGCTGGATTTGACTATTGAAGAGGAGGATGACTCAGGACACAGGTGACAATCATCCTTTAAGGAGCCAAAACATGGGTGGTGGCAGTTCCCCCGTGCAGAAGGTAATGTCTGTTCAGCCCTCTGAAAAATTGAGTGGATCACAAGGGGAACATCAAGCTCAGAAGGTCATTGTCATAGTTCATTTCTTTTTCAGGGAGGCAATTTAACTTCCCACCAGGCTATAACAAGAGTCATGCAGAAGTGGCCATGGTTTATGCCAAATGCAGAATAAGCAGGAATAGGAAAAGATACAACAAATTCTAGATGCTGAACCTATTTTAGCTGTGGAACTTTGGAAAGTCACTTAAATCCTCCGAAACTCAGTTTATTGAAAGGCAACAAAATCTCTCTCCTACTTTCCTCACAAGGTTCTTGTGCATGCCAAATTAAACAAAAATGTATATGAGAGTGCTGTGCAGCCTTTGAAGCACTTCATATTTAAAAGGTGATACTATTGCTCCATCTCTGAGGCTGTATCACTCCAAGGACTCTTATTTTATTGAATGCTCTGGAGGTTTTCAAAGAAGGTTGTATGTTATTTGCATTCATGGTGCCCCCAAAGGCTGAACTTCTTTTACCCTTTAGCCATTAGAATATTTCTAGAGTTTTCCATTGTACTTGTCACATTGAATTTATTTGTCTTACACTGCAATTATTTCTTCTCTTTTTTTTTTGCATCCCCCTAAATAGACATGAGCTCCTCAAGTACAGAGACTTTAAAAAATTACTTTTTGTATCTGTACAAAAAAAACTGTATAACACAGTTACCTGGCATATAGTAGCATCTCAATAAACATTTGCTGAATCAATGCACGAGTGAATGAATGATATCTCTAGAAAACCCACATAGACATCATTTTTAAAAAAATTTCACAGGACTCAGGAGGTAGCCCAGAGCAGCAAATAAAGCTAATGAAAGTCAATTTTGTCTGGACTTTTGGTAGTTATTAGAGTTGTACTCAGATGCCAGTTCTCTTGGGCTGAGAATCCTGGTAGGATTGCATTTTCCTACCCACTTAAGCTCAGGTACTGCCATGTGATTTGCTTTGACTAGTTACATGTGCACAGAAGTGATTTGTGTCGTTTCGAGGTGGAAGCTTCAATTGTCAGTGCATACTGTGCCATGCTCATTCTTTCTCTTCCGTGACCAGCACTGTTCCAGATAGAAGCTGCTGCATCAGCCCAATTACTGGTGTGGGTATTCCGTGGTAGCACTAAAGCTGGTTTACAATGGATAAATAGTGTAGGGGAGCAAGACACATGTGTTATTAGAAGCCACTGAGGTGTCTTTTTGTTACTGCAGCATGTTATATCCTATCCTAACTGATACTGGATACCCTTTGTGATCTTGAGATGGGTGATGTTTTTGAGTTAGCCAGCTGCACTTTCTAAACTCTGACCCTTACTTCCCCAATAGCTCCAGACAAAATTACGACCTGGTGGGTCTTAATTTTCTTATGCAGAAGAAACAAATATGAATAGTGATCTTCTCAGGGAGAAAGGGGCAAGATGCTAGTGAAAGATCACCCAAAGGGGATTCATATCATCATCTAAAAAAATGGAACCAAGTCAAGGCATGAGTCTTCATTTCAGAGTTCTTTTCAAGTAGAGGGGAAGAGGACAAAAACTAACATTTATTGAATGCCTTCTTTAAAAATGAGCCAGTGCCTATAAAATACTTAGCACAACACTTAGTATGTAGTAAACAGTTAACAAGTTGCAGTTCTTTTCTTGTCATTATCACATGCACTGGCCTGGGTGAACTCACATTTATGCTCTCACTTGAACGGCATTAAAGCAGAGTGGTTAAAAGCCCAGAATTTGGAGTCTGCTGAAAGGTGCAGATTCAAGCTCTAACACACTTCTTAATTCTGTGACCTTATGCAACCTATCATTCAACTCTGCCTCATTTTTGTCATCTGTAAAATGGGACTAACAATAGTACCATTCACATAGGATTGCTGTGCAATTAAATGAGTTATTGTCTATAAAGAGCTCAGAACAGTGGTTGTATAAGTACGAGCTATGCTATTACTATTTAATTTTTCTCATTCAATTCTTAAAACAATCCTATGAAGGAGACATCAATGTCCTCATTTTGCAGTAAATGAAACTAGTATTGATGCACCATTCCCATATGTGACTCACATCTAAAATCTTCCCCCTGTGTGAGCAGCAAAAGTCTTTGGTTGAGACGTGGAGAGGAGATTTTAAGCATCAAGAGCAACACCGATTTGTACAAACCTGTGTAGATCTTCCTCTTCTGCATCCATGAAGTTTACTGTGTATTTGACAGTCTGAGCCATCAAAATCCTAATGTCAAATGTGTCCTCAGGGGGAAAAAACATCAAAGATGTTACCTTTCTTTTAAGATAAACTGAATTCAAGCAAGTTTGCAGTCTAGTTCTCCTCATGCATCATGAGTTAGGATATAGAAGTCATGAGCTTAATGAGAATAATATTAATAATAAAAACTAACCTTTATGGAGCACTTACTATATGCTTACACTAAGTGCTAAGGGATTTATTAAATTATGTCTTTTTTCCTTGAAACGTCTCTAGAGTAGGTATTTGGCATTTTTTCAACAATCTAAAATTTATTCAGGGGTGAGGATTTATCTCTTCTCCACATTCTATCCAAGAAGCTCCATATGAACTTAGTCAACCCTCAGCAACAGGTGTGGCATATGACCCCAGCTTGGCCAATCAGAGCATTACTTTTCACCTGAAGGCAGTGATTGGTTGATAGATGGGCACATGACCCAAGGTAGGGCAATCAGGCTCTATCTAAACTAAATCTGGGGCTTTTGCCTAAGTTACTAGGAAAAGGCAGCCTCTCCTGCAGAACTTAGAATTTAAAGAATCAGAGACTGGAGTTTCTGTAGCCATTTTGCTATCATGATAGGAGAGCCTGTTTAGAAATAGAGTTAAATCAGACAAAGTGGAGACAAGTAATGAGGATAGCAAAATCAGACCCTGGCAACACTGTTGGAGCTCCTACAATAGGACCCCGAAGCAAACTCTATCTCCAGGCTTTGCAATTTTTAAGGGACCGTAATTCCATTTTAGCTTAAGCTAGTTTGGCTTGGGTTTCCTTCCACTTAAAACTGAAAGAATTTCAGGTGATGCAAACTTACAGTTTGCCCAAGGTTACACAGCTAGATGGGGCCACAATTGAAACTCAAATCTGATTAACAGGGAAGCTCCAGCTGTAAGCTATTATACAATGCTTCCTCCTCTATTATCCTGTGACCACTAGAATCAATGGGAAGTTGTGAATTATTGAAAAAGGGTGAGGGTTGAGTGTGTGTTTGGGGTGTGTCAGGGCAGTGGGGGAACCAGAAGTTACTTATTGAAAGGTAGATAGGAAATCTCCTTGCTTTCAATAGTATCACTCTCTGACAATGTTTTTAATTGACTGGGATATCAGAGCTAGAAGACTGAACAACACGGTGCTCCAAGGACTTCTTTCTCTTCTTCTGTGATGGCTTAGCACAGAGCCTGGCAGTGCAGTGTGTGCTATGTGAATGAGTGAGTGAATGAATCAATATATAGACGCATGGAAGCAAGCCTGTAAAGAGAGCACACTTACTACTATTGGCTGTCTAAAGTATTCGTCCACTGCCACACCCTGGAGACTAGACAGGTTGACCCCATAGAAGCACTGCTGGTACCTAAAATAAGTAGCACAAAGAATCACCATGCATCTTGCCCCTCACCTGAGTCCCCAAGCCCCCCATCGCTGTGATGTCCTGCGAGGCTGCTGCACAGGTCCTCTGCGCTAGCCCTGGGGTGAGCGTTCGAATGTGTGAGGGGTAACTGGTCTATTGCAAGTGGCAGGAAATTGTCTCTAGAAAATCTGCAGACCTGTACCTGACCTGGGGCTGGGGGAAACAGCAGAGGAGAGGAAGTTGAGTTGAAGGAAACTACCTGTGGGTGATCATTGGGAAGGATAATTGGGAGCAAGAAGGCCACTGGGCTTCCTACCCTTGATCTCGTGCCCAGCAGGCGGCCTCCTGCTCCGCACTGTGCTGTCCAAGTGCTGAAATGCAATTTCCTTGGCCCTCTCACTATCCCAACCCAGAGCACAACGTTAGATCTCCAAAGCCTCTTGACACCTGCTGTTTTAGAAAATAGATTTCCCTTTTCTATTCTTCCATCGCCACTGGCCTGCACCTTCATGATGGCATTTGCTGTGATGCCTGACACCAAGCAGCAAGCCACAAGTGAGCAAAGGCTGTATGGTTGGTGAACTGAAGCCAGCTCATATCAGCTTATCACAGCCCACTGTGCACATTTCTTCCCAGGTCCATGGTCAGTGACATCTGAACTATAGAAACTGGCAAACACTACAGATCACATCTTCACTCCCCTCCTCCCACTCAGACAGCCAAAAGAATAAAGCATTTACAAGCACATCACTGGCTCTGTCTTACCTTTGTGTACCTGCTACAACTCAGACCATGCCTGGAGCATAATAAGTATTCTGTGTCAGCTTGGCTAATGGCTAATGGTCTAGAATATTTAGAAAGGCAATCTGTGGTATGGATTAAGAGTGGCTTTGATTCCAGCTCTGCCACTGACTAGCTGTGTGACTTGGGCAAGTCATTTGAACTCTATGCCTTAGTTTCCTTATCTTTAAAATGAAAATATTAATACTTATAGGTTTTCCTTGTAGGGTTCTTGTAAGGGTTAAATCCGTTAATTTAAAAAAAAGCACTTTGAACAATGCTTGGCATTTTGTTACTACTGTCTAAGTGTCAGCTAGTATGCTCCAAACATCACCTTCTCAGATCAGCGCTGGGGACTAGGGCAGCACTTCCCAATCTGACTTTGCTGGGGGATTACCTGGGGGAGCTTGTTAAGAATTCAGATTCCCAGGCCCAGCTCCAGAAGGGCTTGGGAACCTTATCACTAGAGATTGAAAGCCTTTATCTCTCATTCAGCTTCCCTAATAAGGGTGTGTGTGCATGTGTTGTATAGTCTCTGAATCAGATGAGAACTCAATTCATCCGTCCCCACTCCCACAAACCCATGCTCATCAACCCACAGGGAAGAGAGAAAAGCAAAACAAACACAGAAACATGGAATAAACAAAAAAAAATTGTGGTGCAGCCAGAGTGTGATGGAAGGATCAGGTAAAGCAAGGCTCCAAATTAGGAGTCAAAGCCTCAAATGCCACCACTCCCCTGCCCCCCAGCAGCAGTGAGGAAGGGCAGGGCTAGTAATATTAAATCAGCAGCCAGTCCTCAGCATGCAAGTGAAACTCAAGCCCCACTGAATGACCTAAGGACTCTTCCTGTGCTTGTACCATTTCTCACCTCTGAGCCTTTGGCTGTTTTCCCCTTTACCTAGAATGCTCCTTTCCCTCTTTTGCCCCCTTAATCCCTACCTGATCTTTAAGACTCAGCTCAAACATTCCCATTTAAAAATTTAAAACCTTGGGGACAATCAAATATTTATGTTTCACTCACTGAAAAGCAAAAGTATTTTCTCATTCATTCCTATATATTTAGCACTTAGCATTGGGCCAGGAATATTGTTAGGGCTAAAATTATCTATCTATATTTATCTATCTAATTAATGAATTCATCAGTGGGCGAATTGGAGGGCTTGGTGTCCTAAATGGCTCTATATGTGGGCATAGGTACCAATAAGAAGGATAAGGAAATGGAAAGTCATTTGCCCAAGTTTCCTCATCTTCTGCTTCCACTAAGGGCCAGAGCCAAGCTGGTCCACAAAGCCAAACCGTGCTGCTTATAGTTTTATAAATACATATATTGAAAACAAGGCATCTATAATCCTAACAAATCTTTGAAAACAGAACACCATAAGTTTAAATGAACTTTTCAATATTTACAATGAGGATGGAAGTGTTCTCAGGAAATAGTCATTTTCAGAAAAGTCTGTTTGAGGGAAGGAGAAAGGGAGGAGGTCAGGAGGAGAGAAAGACGAAGAGAAGGAGAGGGTGAGGGAGAAGGAGGGAGTCAGAGAGAGAGAGACAGGCAGATCCAGGAGGAGAGAGAATTTCCCAGTTAGCCCAGAAGGTCTCAACTTCTTCTATTTTTAAAAATTTCTTGGGAAGCTTTTAAAGAGTGCTGAAACCTGGACTACTTCCAACCCACCCCCAAATTGTGACTTGTTTGTTGGTGTAGTCCTAGTGCCTGTCTGTTGCCAAAGCTCAACAGGTGATACTAAAGTACAACCAGGGTTAGGTACTAAGTTATTCTAGGTTCCTGGCCAAGTAGGTGAAAGAGAAAGCCCCAAGTGCAAAGAGAGCCCTTCACCTAGAAATGATTGAGTTGAAAATTGCTTTCTATGTGCTGACTACAACCCCAGCTCTCAGAGGCGATGCATCTGTGCCATTTACTTCGCATGTTTGGTACCAATTAAAACCCAGCAGCCACAATCAGCATGGTACAAATGGGCACAATTTCTGGGGCAGACGGGAGAGCTACAGGCAAAGAGCCCACCGCCTGGGTTTTAACATTTTCTGGCTGGACCATATTTCATATTTCTAATTCTTAGAAATCTCAACTATCCTTCTATAATGCATCATAAAATAATTAAAGCAGATGGGATCTGGCATTTCTCCGGGTCTCTTAAGATACATTGTTTGGGGGATGGATGAGAAAACTAATCTGTTGACTTGAGAACGAGGGATAGTTTCCATTGTTTTCATCAGAAATGGGTTTTATTCCCCAAGTTAACTTATGGATGCTTTATGAGCACATAAGTGAAAGAGTCTGTGTGTTTTTTCTCTTGAGCTCACATTTGCAATTCCTACCATTCTTCATGTGGACAATTCTTCATATTTACTACCTCCACCATTCCCATCACCATAATGCAGGCAACATCTGGAAAGTCCTGCAAATACCACCCACAGGAAAGCAATTTTGCTATTAGCTACTCCAAAACATATCCAGAGGTCAGAGAATGAGCCCATGTCCCATCACGTTAACTTAGTATTTTCCACACAGCCTAGCCTGGAGAGGTGTCCAGGAGAGCCTCCTTCTCTGGTCTTTTTTGTGTTCTTGTTGTTTCTCCTCTAGTTCACCTTGGTCTTTTGTCCTTCCTCCTCCTTCCACATCTCCCTTCCCCACCCGTGTCCTGGATCTGTGTCAGAAGGCTGGTGGTACAGCCTTGCGTTCCCTTGTAGATGTTGGCACTGGTCTTTCAGATTCAACAGAGGGGAGGTTCTCTAATACAAGCACACCTTTCTCTTTCTAACATAAACACTGTCTCTCATGGCATACCTCAGATATTTTACTTTAATAATAATATTTGCATCTCTATTCTATTCTAACAAAAATCTACTTATCTTCATTAAAAAGTTTTCCTCCTTTAAAAAATAAAGAAAACAAGGCAAGGAAGAAAATAAAAGAAAGAAAGAGAAACAGAGAAGAAACATGGGGAGGGGCTCTATTGTGCTGGCTGAGAATCAGGCAACTTTGTGTCTTACTGTGGTATGCTCTACCAGAATTAATAGCCAAGTGTGCACTAAGCTGATGAGAAACATATGTAATTCCAAGAACTGACAAAAGCAAGGATCAGAGAATGTCATGCAGGCCACAAATGGTGCTGAATGCAGCATAAGAATATGGTTGGAATAGGCTGGTGGGGGCTCATAGAAGGGTGTATGTCTAGGAACAAACTGTATCTTTATTTGATTTCTTATATATTTCTTACATATAGCAGGACTTGAGGCTTGGTTGTTTCCAACAATCTTCTTTCTTTTAAAATGAAATTAAATTTTATGTGTGTTATTTTATGTGCTAACTGTGGTAAGAGCACTTACATGTGATTTACCCTCTTAACAAATTTTTAAGAGTACATTATATTTGACTATAGGTAAGAGTTGTACAGCGGACCTCTAGAACTTATTGATGTTACTTGATTGAAACTATATGCCTGTTGATTAGTAACTTCCCATTTCCCTCTCCCCTCAACTGCTGGTAATCACCATTTCAATCTCTGAGTCTATGAATTTGACTATTTTAGATATTTCATATGCATAGAATCATGCAGCATTTGTCTATGACTGGCTTAATTTCAGTTAGCATAATGTCCTCAAGATTCATCTACATTGTCACGTATTTCAGAATTTCCTTCTTTTTAAAGACAAAATATATTCTCTTGTATATACATATCACATTTTCTTTATCCATTCATCTGTTGATGGACATTTAGGTTGTTTCCATAACTTGGCTATTGTGAATAATGCTGCAATGAACACAGAAGTGCTAATATCACTTCAAGATCCTGATTTCAATTCTTTTGGAAAAATACCTAGAAATGGGATGGCTGGATCATATGGTAGTTCTATTTTTAATTTCTTGAGGAACTTCCATATCATTTTCCATAGCAGCTGCATCATTTTTCATTCCCATTAACAGTCTACAAGCGTTCCAATTTCTCCACATCCTTGCCAACACTTGTCTTCTGTTTTTTTAAATACTAGCCATCCTGAAAGGTGTGAGGTGATATCTCACTGTGATTTTGATTTGATACAATTTTCTGCATCAGCAGAATGAAGGCATACCACCGTGGAAGGTGGTATCTGTGTAAAAAATGCTTGCTCATCATGTCTCTGATTTTACTGGTTTGAACACCAGCAAAGCAGTGTGGCTAATATTCTCAATGTGCTATGTTTATATACTTTTTGTATTTGTAAACATGTTTTTTTTTCTTTTTAGTATAAAGGAGAGGAAAAAATTGGGTGCATGGACTCTTAAAAGAAATCGAACTTCAGACTGTGCCTGTTTTGTAAGAAGTTAGGGAAAGTATGTATTCTGTAAAGGAATCCATAGAGCATCCCCAGGTGTGCCAAACTCAATCTAGCTAATTGTGGTTGGCCTAAGAATTGGACCTATGAAAGCCATTGCAAAGAGAAGAGTGAATCATCCAGATATGTCTTGTTTGTTCTACCCAGCGAATGGTTGCTCTGGCTGGGATAGGGAACCTGTGGCCTCCAGATCCCCAAGTGCAGCCCCTCAACCAAATCCAAACTTCACAGAACAAAAGCATTTGTTCTGTAAAATTTGGATTCAGCCAAAAGGCCACATTCAAGGATCCAGAGGCCACATGTGGCCCCAAGGCTGCAGGTTCCCCACCCCTCTTTTGGGATGAGACTCCGTCCCAGCCAATCCGAGCATCTTATCACCCTAGCCTTGGTGATGGACTCAGGGTTAAGCACCTGACCCAAGGAGAGTCAAGTCTACAACTTTTCTTAAAACTGTGACAAAGGAGAAGTAGAAATGGAGCTATGAGTCTATAAATCTAGATTTCCTAGAAACCACATTGCTGTCATGAGACAAAAGCTATCCAAGAATGGAGCCAAGCTGAGGGATAGAGACCAGGACCCAATGCAAGTGCATTAAAATCCATTTGGGTTTGAGGAGCTGAATCTACTCTTGGACTTTTGAGATATATTAGTCAGAAATATTCTTTTTCTTAAGCCATTTTTCATTGAGTTTTTGGCCACTTAAAACCAAAAGTGTCTTAACTGGAAAAAAAAAAACAGTAAAATAAGAATCCTCATGAACATGTTCGATGAACATAATTCTAAGAGAATAGTTGTGCCTAATTCAATGAAGTCCTAATTCTGTGAGGACTGTACTAAATTGTTATAGCCCAGAAATAGCCCAGAGGGTATAGAATCAGGCCAGGGGATGGTGAGGTAGATGTCTGCTGGACTTGACAATTCTGTCTGGAAATGGATAGCTCTGATGCCAGAGGATCCAGAAACTGAAATACCACATCCCTGACTACACAGGTTTGATGTGTATGGGCCCAGAGGCAGAATATTATAGAAGAGCCCTGAGTTTGACCAATGTTACAGAACAAGATAGATAAATATAGAAATTAAAGTTTATTCTAAGAGCAAAAGCCAGATGAGTTCAAGACTTGCAGATATAAACAGAGATGTAGAGGAAATATCAAGAACAAATACTGGGTAGTTGAAAGGAGATTATAAGCCAAGGAATCACTGAAATATGAGTGAGCCTAGGACAGAGGTACATGAAAATCCAGATATGAGTGCATTGGTCACTGTTCCTGCAAAAGTTCTTTCTCTGTGATACTTTGTGCTATATACACTTGGATTCTGATAAACATTTGGTTATATCACATGGTCATTGAAATGTTTTTATTTGATTCACACAGTATTTCTATGAACCAATGACTATCAGGGCCAAATATATTTTTGGGAATGACCAGAAGGTCTACAACTCTAGCTATGCAAAAGAACCTGTAGTACAAATTTCAGTGTTGGGGCAAAATTAGCCTAGGAACAAATCATCCCTTCCCTTCACAGTAGAATTCAGCAGCTTGTCCATTCAGTTGAATGGATTTTCTTAAAAAATAATGTGTTTCTCAGTAGGACTGTGGTCAACAAGGCATTTGATAGACTCAGAGTGGAGAGAAGCAAAAAGAGAGCTTTCATTGCCTGTAGCAAAATGCTACCTGCATTCATCTTCCCTCACCCTTTGCGAGCACACACTTCTGATTCTGTAAAGAACAGTTGATCAGAGGCCATCCACCACCGGCAACCCTGATACCACTCAATTGGCCCTGCCCTGGTCAAGCATGATGGATATATACCATCCACTCATAATACCCCTTATAAGAGACTAGAAAATATCTTTTGGTTCCTCAGGTGGTATATCACCTTTTAAGTGTCATCTCAGATCTTTCATGTCTTACTTGTCTCTGGAATCCTCAGCCATGTGTTCTTTCCTAGCTGTGCCCAAGTATGGGCTCCTCTTGCCCAACCTCACATGGGTACAATGGGACAATGCCTGGCCTCAGGCCTGCATCGTATGCTTCTCCTCTCCTGCCCCGGGATACCCCTGTTGACTTTGGGCAGGGGATGCCATGAGACCAAGAAGGCTAGTTAATGTCTGAGGGGTGAACATTTTATCTGTGGGGAGATAAAACCAGTGTGTAAGTTCATTTCTCTCCCATCAACTGTATAAACTGTCCTGAGATGTGGTTCATTTGTTCTTTTAAAATGGTCCTAAGAGATCAAGCGATCTCTTGTTGTTTGAGACCACGTGGTAGCCCGCTCAGTGATGCACCTTTGCGTTAGCTCTCCTTCATTCTCTGCCTCATTCTTGTTTCTCCTCATTTTCATTGCACTAGGATTGCATTCCTTAATAAAGCCATAGTTTATAAGCTTTGCCTAAGCTGCTTCCTGGGGAACCCAAGCTAAGACAACTTAGCTTCCTGGCGAACTCAAGCTAAGACAACTGATGTCAGGTGTGGCCCTAGAATGTAGACCCTCAAGATGGTATTACTCACCAGTTTGATGACAGTTGAGTGACTGTGTAAGGGGGTGACAACACTTAGCTAGTTTCATCATAATTTCTAATGGTTTTGGTGGTTAACTAGGATGCAGTAAAGGTAGAAAGTGAAACATTGGACTATAGGGTGACTGTGTGCTTGAAGTTTGGGAGCAATGATAATTATATGGATTGAGGAGTAGGCAAGCCTCTGTTAACAGCATCGCAAGCTTTGCAAAAGAAAATTATAAAATCAGAAGATCCAACTCCCAATTTAACATACACTGTGAAATCCAGAGGGCCTTTCTAGCAGAGTTTAAAGAAATTCCTATCTCCTTGGTATTACAAGGCCTTCTGTGCTGAAAATCAGGTATAGAATTTGACAAGCAGAAGCCACATCCTTGAAACTGAAACTAGATAATAAAACAGTAATAGTAGAGAAGCTGCAAAGGAGATTGCACACACAACCCCCACAGGTCTTACGTATCAGAGCTGGGGCCCTGCCAGGGAAAGAGTAGGACTATGAGACTCTTCGTTTTTTCTTTTTAACCCATTGCCTTCAAATTTCTGTGAGAATCCTTCATTTCAATCAAACAAGGTAGTTTGTTCCTCATGCTACTATTTTCTGCTCAAAGACCTTCTGGGGTCCCTCTGTTCCCTGAAGCTTCCTTGGGTGGTCGACCTGGGACTGGGATAGCTGGGAGGACAAAGCAGAGAACCCTGAAAACACCTTTCCAATTCCCCTGAATCTTTCAAGCCTGCAGAAGCAGAATTCTCCTGCCTTTTGCCTGGAGACTATGAAGCAACTTCTCCTGAAGCCTGTGCCTTGAAAGATAATTTTATTCTCCTCAAGATCTGCCTCACAATCACTCATTGCCTCTAGGCTAACAGGCCCTTCTTGCTGTCATGTTGATAACTCAAGCCCAGCCTGAGCAGTAAATACAATTCCTATTCCAGGAGGAGATAATTTACATACGTAAGAAATTACAGGAGCTAGATAATAGTTTTCACTAAGAACCAGGAAAAATTGTATGAGAGTGGATTTTAAGGGCATTGGACTAGGGAGGGTAGAATGTAAGCCAAGAGAGGGTATAATCCGTTGACACGGGGCATTCATAGGATTCAATGTCACCATCTGGGACAAGACACCAGGCGTCAGTCCTAATAGTCTGCTGGATGTTGCTTTGAAGTTTGGTCCTTATGATGGCCAGCAGTCAATGAAGTGAAGATTCTAGGAGTTCTGCAGCATAGGATTGAGGAAGGGGTCAGAAGTCTCAGGGAGTTGAAAATGCTAGGCAGATTTACTATGGAAGCCCTAAGAACATTCGACACGACTGTCTTCTCAGGTAGAGCTCAGGAAACTCTCCTTTCACAAAGGTGATAGGGAAAGACCAGTGAGAGAACAGTGGCATCTTGAAGAAGCTCAGAATAGCTGTCCTTGGTAGATCAAAGGCAGTGCTAGGTGATGGTGTCATTAAATTGTGCTCCCAGTGAGCATAATTTGGATGGAATTTCAAAATGTCAGAAGCAGGAAAGCAGTAATGAACTGCAAGCTGACAACATTCCTGTGTCAGGCAGCAAGGCTGCAGTGGTAATCAGAGAACTCTGACCCATAGGGATTTGTAGTGGTTGTTAATAGATCCTATCATTACTAGAGAGGTGAAATAGATGGACAGTCAACTAGGGTAGTGCTCAATGTGTACAACAACAACAAAAAAAATTGCTAGCTAGTGAGCAGAAGGATGATGTCAGCTGTCAAATGGAAAGATTAGGTCCCTCACTCAGATCCAGGTGGTTTATAGATCCAGAGACCTCCGGCTCACGACTGAAGTGGAGACCAGTCCCCTTGAAGAAGGATTTAGCAGTGCCACCACAGCACATATGGTAAATATTCCCCACTCCTCTAGAGGGACCTGGGTTTCTATGACAAAGCAACTGTGTTGGAGGAAGAATATCTAGATTTTTTTGAGGCATGTTAGATAAGAATTCTGAGCTGATACTGATACCAGGAGATCTAGGATCCCTCTGATTAGTGAGGACTAAGGAGGATGGATAGTAAATGGGGCTTTGGACCAAATCCATCTCACAGTGTATCCACTGGTTTCATACCAACCCTGTGGTTATTTCCCCAGTCCCTGAATAAATAAGTGGGATAGGTATATTCAGCATCTGGCAGAACCCTTACACTGGTAACCAGATCCATAAAGAAGGGACCCTTATGGTCCAAAAGCATAAGTAAGGACTCACCCCTGAAGATGAAACTACCCCATCTCCAGGTAGGTAAGAGTATTATCTTCAATTTATGAATGAGGAAATTATGTCTCAGAGATTAAATTACCATGACTAAGGCTTTCCAGTCGGTAACCGACACAACCAAGAATTAAACATAGTTCAGTCTGGCTCTAGACTCTGATTCATTTAGCTTTTAACTATCACCTATTTTGCTTACGCTTTTATGTTCCATAACTATAATCAATATAATAAGACACTCTAGTTCGATCTCAAACTTCTTTAGAATATTTGGTTGCTGTTCTTAATTGATGCTATGTGTACATTGTTCTTTCTATGAGAATGCATTTAGAATTGTATTTACAGGCTTTGGTATAAAAATCCCTGAGCCATTTATTTTCAATAATGCCGGTGGTGCCCATCAAAAAAGGAAGTTTTACAGCTGGGAATGATGATTCTTCATGACTGAGCCTTACCCTTAGAAGATATTTTCTAGAATCTTAATTAATGAGGGCCAAGGAATCATTATCAAAAAAGAAAGTTATTAACTTCATAGGTGACTGTTACCAGCATCAAAATGTAGTAATCTTGTCTACTAAGAGAGACTTATAATTGGTTATTTGGAAAGGATAAAAGTTATATGTTTATTGTACACTGTACACTAAGATGAATTTTAGAGCTAAATGCAATTTTTAAGAAATGTTAAGTGGAAAAAGTGAAAACATAAAAAGTAGAAGGACGTTAATACCAGATTCAGGGTAGAAAGAAAGAAGCAGTAAAAGAAAATATTGGTAGATCTAGCTACATTAAAAAAAAAGCCTTCCTTTTGTGGTGAAAACCATCACAAAGAAAATTACAAGGTAAGCTGGATATTCTGAAGAAAATACAATAAAATCTTAATATCCTTAATATAGAGAGAATTTTTACAAATCAATGCACTTATCTTCTAGTCAACAGAAATGAATTCAGCAACTATTAACGAGGTTAGATGATCAGCATCCAGCAGTAAACAAAGTAGCCACACTTATGGAACTTGCAGTCTCATGGGGGAGACAGACAATAAACACAATAAGTAAAACCACATACTATGGCAGATGGCAACAGTGCTAGGGAGAAGAATGAAGCGAGAAGTGGCGGGGGGCTTTCAGGAGGGAAGGGATTACAGTTTTAATTAACAAAAGGTTTTTCTGGGAAAGTGACATGTGAATGAGGGAATGCCAGGAAGGTGGGAGCATGCCTGGTTTGTTGGAGGGGAAGGAGGCCCGTGTGGCCAGAGTGAAGAGACAGAGTAAGAGAGCAGTTAGTAGGAGACAAAGTCAGAGGAGTAGCAGGGTCGCAAACCAGGTCATGTAGGGTCTTCCCATCCATTGTGAGGACTTTGGCTTTTACCATGCAGAAGGTGGGAAATCACTGGAGAGTTTTAAGCAGCAGAAGAATATGATTTGAATTATGTTCCACCAAGAGCATTTTGGTTATTGTTTAAAAAGAGGAAATAAGTTAGAAGGCTATTGCAAGACTGTAGCATACACAGGTTTTTTTTTTTTATGATTGTTGTTTTGTTCGTTTAGTTTTTTGTTTGTTTTGTTTTGCAAAGGTGGGCAGGAGTTGGGCTTGCATTTGGACATGTTGAAGTTGAGATGTGCAACAGACATCGAGTGGAGCTGTCAACAGCCCCCTGGACATCCAAGTCTGCGGTTCTGGAGAGAGGTCTCGGCTGAGACGCTAACTGTGCAAGCTGTGGGCATGAAAACAGTATTCACAGCTGAGAGACTGAATGAGATCAAATATGGAAGTGAGTGTTGACAGAAAGGGGAAGACATCTCAGAACAAAACCTGTAATCACTCCAGCGTTTAAAGATTTGGGTCATGAGGAAGAATCAGCAAGAGAGACTGGGGAGTAGGGGCCAGCAAGGTAGGAGTAAAACCAGGTTTAGGCTTCAGAAGTGAAGTGAAGAGAGAGTCAACTGTGTCAAGTGTTGCTGGTAGGAAAGTCAGGGGAGGACTGATAACATATCAGATATGATGACCTTATTTAGCCTGTTAGTTGTTCCTTAATCTCTCGGCTCACTCCTTTAAAACTCACCCAAACTCATTTTTTTACACCCCACCCCACTGCCTGCATTTCCACTTCTTTGCCTCTCCTAACAGAAATCATGCAAGCATTTACCACCTGTTCCCTGGATCAAGGCAACAAAAGGCCCAAATGCCAGTAATCTAACACAGAAAAAAGGAAAAGGAATTAGAAGGAAAGTGAAGGCTGTGAATTTTGATACCTATATATTTTAAAAAATATTTTTGTGTTTGTGGACTAAAAATAAAACCATTCAAATGCACCAGCTATCAAAGAAATACAGCTAAAAATAAACTGGACACAATTTTTTTTTTTTTTTTGCAAATCAAATTGGCATTTTAAAAAGCAGATCCCGTATGGGCAAGACTCAGCAGACATTCCCATATACCACTGGTGGAAGTGTTAATTGGTAAAAACTTTTCTAGAGGGCAAGTTGGCAATATATAAGAATAATTTTTTTATAAGTTCCTTCTTCACACCTTTTGGTACAGTAATTCTGCTTTTAGCAATTTATCATATGGAAATAATCAGAATGCACACCAAAATTTCTATGAAAGGATGTTCACTTCGGTGTTGTTTCTTATAAAATTTAGAATGCAGAATTCTATAAGATTCTATATTCTTACAGAATATCAAAACATGTTAGTGTTGTTAGGGAATCTATAGGATTAAAATAGCAATTAAAATAATTTAATATTCAACATTGGAGCTAGAGTCAATAAATTATGAGATATCCACAAAAGAAATACTCTTCAGCAAAGGAATATTTTAAAGATATGAACACATGTCAACAAAATATTGTCAAAAAATCAAACTACTTGATGTGGAAACAACCCAAATGCCCATTGATTCATGAATGGATTAGCAAAATGTGGTATATGTATACCATGGAATATTACTCAGCTATTAGAAATAATGGCGATATGGCATCTCTTTGGTTCTCCTGGAGAGAGCTGGAACCCATTCTATTAAGTGAAGTATCCCAAGAATGGAAAAATAAGCCGCCACATGTACTCACCAGCAAACTGGTTTCCCTGAGTGCACATTTGGGAATAACACCAATTGGGTATCGGACAGAGGTCGGGGCTGGGTGGAAGGGATGGGTGTATACCTACTTGATGAGTGCGATGCGCACTGCCTGGGGAATGGACACGCTTGAAGTTCTGACTGGGGAGGGGAGGGGTGCATACCTACATGATGAGTGTGATGTGCACTGTCTAGGGAATGGACACAACTGAAGCTCAGACTCGGGGGGATGGGGAGGCATGGGCAATGTATATAGCCTGATCTTTTGTACCCCCATAATGAGCTGAAAAACAAACAAAAAATAAAAAAAAAAATTAAAAAAATCAAACTATATTTATCATTCCAGTTTTATAAATAAAAAGAATAGAAAAATTTAAAATATGTCAACTGAAATCTTAAAAGCAATTATTTCTGTACATGCTTATGCTTACTGGGGTTTTTATTCATTCAAAAATATTTATTGAGAGCTTACCACGTGGCAGGATGAATGCCTGGGATGCATCAGTGAAAAATCGACAGAATTCCTAAATTTGTGAGCTTACATTCTATCAAGAGGTAATAATAAAGAAAGGAATTATATATCTTTTAGGAGGTGATAAGCGCTAAGGACAAACACAGACTAGAAAAAGAGGGGTTGGGAGTGGCACGGGTGCAATTTAAAGCAGGATAGTCAAGGTCGGTCTCATTGAGAAGGTGGCTTTTGACAAAGACTTTATGGAATTGAAGGATTTAACTAAGTGAATACTGAGGAGAAAACATTCAAAGTAAGAGGGTCAGCAAATGTGAAAGCCCTAAGGTAGGAGCATGTCAGATGTGTCTGAGGATTAGCAAGAGGGCCTGTGTGGCTGGAGCCAGACAAACATGGTAGTAAGAAATGAGGTTAGAGGGTACCAAGGAGTCAGACTGGGTAGAACGCACTGTAAGGCTTTGGCTCTGTTGAGAACAGACAGATTAGGCAGCTATTGCAATACTCCAGATGAGAGATGGTGGTGTTGGGATAAAGGGGGAACAGTAAGAATTGGTAAAATTCTGGGTATGTTTTGAAAGTAGATCCAATAGAATAGAATTTCTCACATTTGCATGTAGGGGATAAAGAAGAAGAGGGCTTCAAGGTTTTTGGCCTGAATGATTGGGAGGATAATGTTGTCATCAACTAAAACAGAAAGACTGTGCGTAGAGCAGGTTTTGGGTGGGAGCAGGGAGCTCAGGAGTTGAATTTCAGACATGGTCAGTCTCTGCAAGGGGAGATGTCCAGGAGGCAGTTGACTATGAAAATATGGAGCTTGGAGGACCTGTCTGGGCTGGAGAGATACACTTGGGAGGAATCATTAGCCCATAGATGGTATTGGAAGCTATGAGAATGGGAGAGCCCACCAAGCAGTAACCACGCATAGGAGAAGAAGTTCAAAGACTGCGTCCTCGGGCACTCCAACACCAGGAGCTCACAGAAATGAGTAACAATGAGGGGAGGGCTGGTTGAGAAAGTGACCAGCAAGGCAGGGCAAAAATCAAAAGACTATGGGGCAAAAGAGTGTTTCACATGCTGCTGGTAAGCTAAATAAGTTCAGGAGTAAGAGCTGATCACTGGAATTTGCAATGTGGAGGTCATGGGCACTGGTGACCTCAACAAGAGTGGTTTTGGAGAGGGTTGGAATTTTGTTTTTCTGTTTCTGTTTTTCCTTTGTACATGGAATAAGTAGCAGCATGTCTGTACAGTGATGGGGATTCTACCTAAACTACTGTGATCATCAGTATCCTCAAGGTAGGAAGAAGGCAGCAGAGGGCATGGTTGGGAGGTCACACAAAGACTGCGTGGAAAACAAACCTCTAGTTTGTTGGTGTGGTCTACTCTGCTGCCTAAAATTCCTAACTCTTCAGCCTCTGCTTTGGCTCAGGAGGTGACATTTAAAATACAGACATTCAGGGTCAGCATAACTTCACAGAGCAATGGTTATTATTAACGTAAGCACTCTCCCCACAACCCGCCCCAGCGACACACCTATACACCAAGAAGCCATTCACTCCCATTGACGAGTCTGTGGCGTGGGATCTCAGAATTGCCAGCTGAGCAAAACCACAATACACTATGAATCTGTGGTAGAAAAGCCCGATTTGTAAGAACAAACTAGGGGAAGGAACAATCTTAGCCCTTGACTCACTCCTCAAAGAATTTTGTAACCCAGGAAACCAAAGCACATGCTATTTGCTGCCCCTTCACTAGGATTACAAAGAGAAAAACCCAGAAATAATCAACTTTGCACATCTCTGTGTTGGACGGTTATGTATACCTCAGCCAAAACTCAAAC
This sequence comes from Eulemur rufifrons, assembly GCF_041146395.1. Classification (NCBI taxonomy): domain Eukaryota; kingdom Metazoa; phylum Chordata; class Mammalia; order Primates; family Lemuridae; genus Eulemur; species Eulemur rufifrons. The sequence goes on from NC_090989.1 coordinate 226,587,515, forward strand.
CTTAAATTGGAGCATCCATCCTCACCCTCCTGGAGCACACTCCTGTGCTCCCTCCTGCACATGTAACATTCAGACACGGATGATATCTGTTCTCTTTCTTCTTCCCATGGGATCAACATTATCATTTTCCCTCCCTCCTTCTCCTTATAAAAGCCAGTTCTCAGAGAAGAATCTCAGAAGAAATGGAGGCTTAGATCTGGCAGAGGTTTTATGTTAGTTCCCATTTTACAAATGAAGAAACTGAGTTTCAGAAGGGTCAGCTAGGCCCAAAAGCCAATAGCCAAGTAAAACTCCAAAAGGATTTGATCAACTCATTTATTACATATTGAGCTGTATTGATTGATATGTCCTCTGTCAAAGGCAGGTTCTAACCAAAGCCATAGCCCTGAGCCAAAGGAGCAGATGGTGAAAAGTAGATAGGGAGGGACAGCAGGCTGGAGGATGTTGTGACTTTAGCAGCAGGGTCACCTTTTGGATGTTTGGTATTACATAAGCAGCTCCCTGATTGTCTGTCTCTGATTTGTGAATAGTGATTCTCAACTGGCGTTGAATTTTTCCTCCCAAGGGGACATTTGACAATGTCTGGAGACACGGTTGTCACAACTCTGGGGGGAAGGTGTTACTGGCATCTAGTATGTAGAGACTAGGGATGCTGCCCAACATCCTGCAGTGTACAAGGCAGCTCCCCACATTATTTGGTGCAAAATATTAATAGTTTTAGAAACTCATGTTTACTCTGAAAAAAAGGAAGGAAAGGGTGAGAGAACATTACCAAAAGTTGGCTCTGGAGAAGTGTTCCATGTAGAGCTGTTCATCAGAAAAGGGATGTCGCTGAATGTCGGGAACATCATTCCTAACAAGCAAAAGACAACAAATGCAGGAAGTTGACTTCTATTGCTTTCTGATTGAAGGCTAGCCTCACCTGCCACCTGAGACCAATTCCATTGTTTTTCATTTCAGTTGTTATGCAACAGGATAAAATATAATTTTGTCTCAAAACAAGGAAAAATAATTAGGCAGAAGATTGGAGGGTCTACAGAAAAGAACACCAAAGCAAGTTACAAAGCTGCAGAATGAGGAAAGTTCATTGACTCTTAGGTGAGCCATTTACCAGGCAGTTATCTTCTCAGCTGCTGGCTTTTTTCCTTTTTGTATGTTCTGTGCTTGGAATTCTGGGTTCATTCATTCATTCATTTTTTTATTTATTATAAAAACAACTTAACTTTGAACATAATCTAAATTCCATAATCCATCACATTGTTTTCTTTCTCAAGGCTTTGTCTGTGTCTCATGAGATCGACTACCTATCTTCTTCAGTGCTGTTGGGCTTTATGCTTATAAGGATGCTTGCCACCCTTCATACTGGGAAGTACACACCTGTGCCTTGTTCCTGGCATCTACAGTCATCACAGGAAAGGTAGATTATTTAGTGAGCAAATGAGCTTCTAGACTGGCACACCTGAAAGCTGGGCCTTTTTGAGCAGGTAGACCTGATGATCAGCCTTATTATTCTCATAATTTTAGGGAGAATCTTTTTATAACCATTTATCACATTACATATAAAAAAAGAACTATTAACTCTATTTCGGAAATGAGGGTAATCCAAGAAACCAGAGATGCTATCATTAAAATAACAACAATAATAGCTAAAATTTCTTGATTATGTTAACCCTGCCATGTACTTTTTAATGGGATTTCCATGCATTAATTTATTTAATTTTTATAACATAAAGTGGGTTCTATTATTATACATGTTTTATAAACAACAAAATTAAGGAACAGAGCAATTTAAGTTACTTGACCAAGATCACATAGCTAATAAGTGGAAGAACAAAATCTAGGGAGTTGAATCTCATCTGATAGTGCCTCATACTTAAACTATGTGGTCCCATGTTTCTTAAAACAGATCATTTTATTTAGAATATTTTCAAAGGCGGTCAGAAGCAAAGCATGATTGTAATATCATTCATATGTCTCATCTAAATCTCAGATGTTGGTATCAAAACAATAATGATTGCTTGGCAGTTTTTCAATTTCAAGATAGAAAACCTCTCAGTGGAAGTTTTTCCAGGTTCTTGGTGATCAATGAGAGAAAAGAATTTCAAGATGCACCATGGAAGCCAAATAAGCAGTTTTGTTTTTTTTTTTTTATTGAAAGGAAAAGTACATTCTATCAAGAGAAAGAGAGAGAGCAGGCAGGCTCAAAAAGAGCAGCCGCCCCAGGGGAAGTGGTTTTAGACCTTCTGTAATCTTACTAATTGAGCAGAGGAATACTGATCTTACTAATTGAGCAGAGCTAAGGGGTTGGCTTTTACTAAGAATTTGGGGTAGTAGTTCCTAGAATTGGATTCCCTTCCATTTTCATACTTTATATGGTTGTCTTAGAACTGTCATGATGATTTCAAGGGCAGAGAAATTTTTAAACCACAATGTAAATGGTATTATAATTAGCCAAAGTTCATGTAAGGTGACAGAGATAGCTGACAACTGGCTGAAGCTGGTTCTTGCCTGTGGTTATCAGCTCCTGTAGTGAGCTTCTGCTTGAGGGTTGTTTACTTTAACACCTGCACCCAATCTGCAATGCCCCCCCCACCTCATCCTATCTGAGTCCTGTCTCCTACTCTAACAGAAGGATATTAAACAACCTTAGAAAAGTAATATAGATCACTGCTTGTGTAAAGTTAGGAAGCTTCAGAGGATGATGTTATGAGCCTCAACCTAATAGGAATTCCAAGGATATGAGATGAAATGGAGAGGAGGAAATCATCAAAAGTAAAATACAAGAAAAATTCCAAGAGCCAAAGAAAACGTATTCACTGAATTTCCAGCACAAAAATTTGAAAAAGATTCACACCAAGAACACTGGAGAGAAGATATTAAAAGTATCTGGATGAAAAAACTATGTTACTCTAAAGGATCAGGAGTTGAAATGGCATTGGACTTCTCAAGAGCAAGACTGGAGCCAGAAACCCTACAACTACCAAAAAAAAAAAAAAATTAAAAAATATTGAGTAAAATTGTTTTAAGTTTAATTCTTAACCAGTCAAGTAATAATACAAGAACTCAACAAGAAGTAACTACTCAAGCACCCTTTCTCCAGAAGCTATTTGAGAATATCCTTTGCTGGAATGATGCTGTAAATCAAGGAGGAAAACAAAAAAATGGAAGTCAAATCATGGCAGCCATGAAATAGGTCTGGAGCGCAGCCAGTTCATGTTTTGCTAGAGGAGGCCAGAGGACCACAGAATAGAAGGGAGGCACGGAGGAATAAATACTGATAGGCATCTGTCAGATCTGCTGGAGAGTGGAAACATTTAGCCATGGGTATATGAAAACTAAAGAAAAAAAAAAAACCAAGGCAATTAACTCCAGGAAAAACAAAAGATTATGTGACAAAATATACATAATCATATACCATCTGATTCAGCATTGAACAATAATCACATCACATTACATCACAATAATGTAAACCTTGATCATTAATTTAATCAAATAATGATCTGGGTCCACATTCCCTTATCCTATATTCTGAAATCCAAAAATCTCTGAAAAGCAAAAGATTTTTATAAGTTTGTAGCAGCATGATTTGATGGCAAAACCTGACCTGAACTGACATGACTCTATTTGTAGTCCTCATTCATTCTACTTGTGTCAATATTCATATGTTTTGTTGCAGAAATATAATGTGTTTCATTATAGAGTGATGCCTCAGATCCCACTGGGGGCCTTAAGTAATACATGGTGTGTGATCATATTAACTTTCTAAAGTCCTCCAGATTCTGAGTTCTGAAATGCATCTGGCCCCAAGGGTTTGGATAAGGGATTGAGGACCTGTATAAATTAATTGGGAAGAAGGGGGTGGGGAGGGTATATCAAGCAGGGAAGGAGCTTCTATATAGGACAACTAGATTCTCAAGCAGAGAGTGACAAGAATAGCAATATGATAATTTTATATAGAAATATGTAGGTAAATAATAGAAGAAACAACAAATAGAGTTGAAAGTGGTTGTCTTTGGGGAGCAGTCTGACAATAGGAAGAGGTGTAGCAGAGGCTGCTATTTTTCACGATAAGCCTTTTTATTATTATCTAATGTTTCAAATTATGTCTTATTTTGATAGAAAATAAAAATAATTAGAACAAAATCAATCACCCTTCCCTTAGGAACATAGGCTAGAAAGCTGCTAAATCAGTATTCATTTCTACTTACCAAGTTAAAGATACACAGCCTGGTATAAAATGTCTTATCCATTCCAAATATCTAGGGAAAAAAGACACTTGGATATTAAGTCTAAATATACAGATTAGGAGAGGCTCAATAGATGCATGTTAATTGTCATATAAAAGCATCCAACCATCTGAACAAAATCAGGGGGAAAAAACCCATAACAATTCTTCTTGGGGCTATTGAGGAGGTCATCCAAGCTACTTTGTTTCTTCACTTTCATCCCCCCACAGTTTAATTTTATCACACGCACACAAGATTTCCAAGATCATCCTGAGCTGTTTTATAGCAAGATTGCTAATGAAGTTCTTGACATTAGGTATACTTTCCTTGAGCTTACTTACTTATATTTACATGAATTTTTCAGTGCCTATTTCTGAATTTTGAAGCATGTAGGAAATTATAGACAAACTTTAAACTTCACGTGTATGCATGTTGGTGTGTATGAATTGTACTCTTCATTGGATATCAAGGTAGGGAGCCACAAGGTTGGCAATTTAAGGTAAATAAAATTGGGGTAAAGAGCTGAAATTCTCATGAGAGATGCAACTTCAAAAATTGGCCAGCTACCCTCAGTGTGTTAATTGAAAATGTGCTGTTGGAATGTGTCTACTCTCTGCAGTGAAGAATGGAAAGTTGGTGTGTGTGCACGAGTTCTGAGTGTAAGCTTCAGTGTCACAGAGAATAGGTTCAAATCTCTGACATCATTTAGTAGATGTATGTTCTTGCCAAGTTACTTTCCATCATTGAGTCTTAGTTTTCTCTTTGTAAAATGGGGATCATAATAATGTTTCTCACTAACCCAGGTCTCAATCTTGCACTATTGACATTTGGGACTGGACAATTCTTTGATATAGGGGACTCTCCTGTGCACTGAAGGATGTTTTGCAGCATCCTTGCCTTCTATCCACTAGATACTAGTACCCCACCCTGCACTGCTACTGTGACAACCAAAAATGTCTCCAGACATTGCCAAATGTCCCCTAGGAAAGGTTGCAAAATTACTGAGAACCTCAGTACTAAACTCTCAAATAAATTGAAAGCCATCATCCTTCAGACTTTGTAAGGATTTCTCAGAATAATTTATTCAAATTGCTTAGCAGATGCAGTCACTTGATAAGCACAAAAAGCATATTAGGTTTGATATTATCTTGACTATGTGCAGTGATCATAGGGAAGGAGAGAAATACAGGAGGAAAAGAATATGTCAAAAAGAACACGCAGACCCCAGAGAATTTCTCACATTCTAGAATGCCAATATTTGAATGGACTTTAGAGATTATGTATAAATAATATGTCATCGGAGGGATGAAGAAAGCAAAGCCAAAGGTTAAGTGTTAGCCCAAGTTTGTTATGGAAGAAAGTGATAGAACTAGGACAAAAACACATAACTTGACCTGGCCTTCTCTACCATATTGAATAATATGCAACACACAGGGTGTTCTTATGGTTGGAAACTAACTAATTTATTATGGAAGAATAAGATAAGAAAATCAAATAATTGCATATAATAGGAATGCTCTCTCTTCTCTGTATAGAATTAAACATTAGGGAAAGAAGGTGGCAAACCTTTACAGAGAAGTTAGCCTGTTTTTTAAACCAGGAATGGCCAACTTACGTTTGATTTAGCCATTTTTTGGAATGAAGGTAACTCTCCAGCATCCTTTTATCGAACAGCATATATCCCATTGGTTCGGAAATGATCACGTCTACAGCCTCAGGAAGTGAGATTTCTTCGATTTTTCCTGGCAAAACAATGATCTTGTCTGAAAGGTGGTTATTTTTCACTAGCACCTGAAAAAGATAAAATGGGGTTCCGGTACTGGTGTTATTCAGAATCTTATGAAAAATCAATTTTATCGGGTTGAGAATGTGATAGGAAGGAGAAAAAAATAACATTTGTTTCTAGAAACAATTCTAAAGAAAAATAACTTATTTTTCTTAATGCACAAAAAGTGCATGTTTAATATAGATAATTTAGAGTAACACACAGATAAGAAACAAAATACCTATAATCTTACTACATAGGAATAATAAATACCAATATTTTCATGTATACTCTTCCAGACTCTTTACACAAACATACACATATATGTGTATTTAGGTGAGTGTGTGTGGTCTGTGTATGTGTGTATCTACATGCACAATTACATTTAGGGGGCTTGTCTTTTTTATTAATGACTTCAGCTTATTTCCCATTGTTCTATCTGCAATACTGATGCCAAATAATTCTGTACAATAATGTCCCACAAATTAATGATCTTGATCCTTTTTAAATTATCCCTGGTCTCTTGATTTCAAAAATCAATAATACCATGTTTACTAACCTTTCTTTAGTAGTATATTTTTATAGTCATGTATTCATTTTCCTTGATGTCCTCTATATTCTATTTAATAACTTTGAACTCTTAAAAGAGGGACCCTGAAGAGAAATACATTTATTATATTTCTAGTGTATTTCCTCTTAATGCCAATATGACAAGGTGATTGAACTATTACATTTATGTCTCTGTATTGTCTGAAAAAAATATTTCCCAATAAACATTTGCACCAGCATAAATATATATAGTATATTCCTTTTGAAATTGTTGCTCCCTGAGACTTTTAGATCTTTGTTCATAGCATGCATATCTGGTCAGAGTCCTTCCATTTGTATTTTTGTAGCTTGATTCCTTTCCTCATCCTAAATGCAACATACTGTGCATTTGTCATGATTCAGTTGCACCTTCCAGATTCTGATCACTTCTTCAAATGGCTAGGGTATCTTTCCATTTAATCCTATCTTCTAGGGTGCTGCTTACCAATGCATGCCCTATAAGCTTACTAAATCTCTGTTTTAGTTAATTTTATTTTTTAAAAGCAAGTAATCTCTGATCTAAGGAAGAATAATAAAGAAAACTATTTGAACATGTCATCCATTGTCAACATTCATCCATGCACAAGGACTCTGAACTCCATTCTGTCATTGTTCCACTCATAGAAGTCAATCTATTGGCCTTTTATGGAGACAAGGCCTAAAGGTTCAAGATTTTGGTGTCTTGCTTTTCTTTCCACATTCTCTTCCCAGGACAGTCACTATACTTGCATAGCTCTCACTCTGGTTCCATTGTGAATGCCTGTCCAAACCATATCTTTAGGTTTGCTCTCTCACCTGAGTTTCAACAGTCGCCTGGGCATTTCCACTAACATGCTTTGTTATCTCCTCAATATCAACAAGTGAACAGCCAAACTTAGCTTCTTGACAACTAATCATCCTTCTAATTTTGCCATTAAAATCTTTGTAAAATATTGTTTTTTCTGATTCTGTTTTAGTCACTACTACCACAATCCTCAATGTCTTGGCAGAATACTTAGGTCCCACAGATAATCAGTTATATTTTCTTATTTCCACTTTTCAGATATGTCTCATTTCCATCTTTTCCTTTCTGCCTACGTCAGTTATCCAGCTCCTATTAGTTTCAAATCTGGAATTTAAATTTTACATAATGAAAATAATAATGGCAGTGACTACTTTATAGGTTTGAGGATAAAACAAAATAAAACATATTAAGAGCTACGTAAGCATCAAAATTATTATCACATTATTCTAATTAAAGGATACTTTTCACAAAAAAAAGAGAAATTCAGATAAGCAAAAACATAAAAATAAGAATCATTTGTATTCCCATCATCCAGATGTAGGCAGGGTTTATTTTCTAGCAGACATTGGGTGTATCTCAAATCTCAATGTAGCAATAGTTCCATAATCTTTTATTCATGCAATATGTTTTAGAACAGTTTTCTGAACTTTTTTAATGTAATGATAACACATTTAAAAAAACCAATTTTATGATATACTTGGGTAAAAGAAAAGGCTGCTTGCAGTTCAAGACATTTGAGCTGGGGATTCTGGCCATGACTAGCTGCCATAAAGGCAAAGGGCATCAATATTTCATTTATTGGGAAGCCCTGTTTTAGTCATTTTTCCATCAATTGTTCTACAACATAATTTTATTGGCTGTATAGTTTTCCATAGATGTGTATTGATTTATTTATTAGATATTTCTATTATTGAACATTCAGATTATTTCACATTTCTCTTTATTAAAATAATGGGTTGTTTTTTGTTTTTTATTTTGTTTTTTAAGATATGTGGTCTCATTCTGTTGCCCAGGCTAGAGTACAGTGGCACAATCATAGCTCAGTGTAACCTTGAACTCCTGGGCACATGCAATCCTCCTGCTTCAGCCTCCTAAGTAGCTGGGACTTCAGGCATGTACCATCATGCCTGAGTAATTTATTATTATTATTGTTATTGTTATTTTTGTAGAGATAGGGTTGTTGACCAGGCTGGTCTCAAATTCCTGGCCTTAAGCAATGGTCCTTCCTCGGCCTCCGAGAGTGCTGGGATTACAGGTGTGAGCCACTGCACCCGGCCTACAATATTATATTAATGCAATTAAGTCTGGGGATATACTTCCCACTGTTTCCTTCAAAGTTAAATGGTATGGAACTTTTAAGTGTTTCTGATACACACTGCCCCACCGCCTACCAGAAAGGTGGTTCACTTTCTAAATTTCAAGCCCTTTCTAAATTCTGTTTATGAGGTCTGGGGTTGTCCAGATAACCTCTGTATATAAACCTGTCTCTTTCCACAGACCTGTCAATATGGAACAGGATGTTAGAAGGGAAGATTTTCTCTGTAAGTTTTGCTGGAGGGATCAATATGATGGGAGATTTAGGTGAGTGTAAGGCAGGCCTTATATACAGACTTGATAAAGAATATTCTAGCCTCTTGAACCCACAGGGAGATCAGAGATACCGTGTTTCAAAGAGAGGATTTTATGAGCTGTAAGAAGTGCAATTACTGGTAAAGGTGGTCATACCACATGCCTGGAAGTGAGTAAATGGGCCTGCCGGCAAGTCATTGCATCTTATGACTTCATCTGTCTTTGATCAGTTTGGAAGAGCACTAGATCAGGAATCTGAAGACGTGGATTCTAGTTCTACTTTTATCACCAAAGAGCTGTGTGACCTTGGGGAAGTCACTTAAACTCTCCAAATTTTAGTTTCCCTCCTTGCAAAATCAGGATTTAAAACTGGAGATGTTTTAAGGCTCTTTCTAGTTCTAACATTTTATGATTAAAAGAAAGCAAATTTTCTCAAAGTATGTTCCAAGAGTCCTTGAATATAAGGGCTTCATGATTCAAATAGTATGGAATTTGTTTATAATACAGATCCGTCTTACAAATTCATAGAGTCCATTAGCATATTAATGGCTTTGAGGAATTTTGAAGAAAAGAAAACAGTTGGCTTGGTTAAATCAAAGACATACAAACTTATTTGAATACTTTGCAGTTTTTTCATTGAATATATAATTATCTCCCACAGATCAATCTTTAGGAAACAATGAAAATAGTTCCTTGATAATCCTAGGTTTGACTACAATTCCTGAACAGAGATATTTGAAAAGGACATAAACTCAACCAGCAATAATGCTGACTAATACACAAGAACAGCTAATTTTGGATATAAGACTATTGCTTGAGTCAATCTTGCTGCCTCCCTTCATCTTTGGTTTATCACAATCTCAGTACAGATCATTTTTTGCTAGCCTATCACTTCATGTGCCATTCTTCCCAAACTGCAACTCAGTAGAGATATCCTTTCCAGGAATACCTGGACTTCACTATGACCCTCCAAATGCTGGAAAGGGGCCGTAACACAGAGGAAGACTCTCACCATCTACCACCTTCATTGCTGCCCAGGTTTTCCCTGTATGACCTGGTCCTTCTCTAACAGTTCAAGATGGAGGGAAATTCCAAATAAAGGCTCTTCTCCCCAGATTCCATCGAGGTACAAGCAAACCCCCAACATATTCTTGTTTTAATTCTGCTTTCTTGTTATTTAATTGGATTTCCAAAGTCTATATCAATAGTACTATCACTTGTATCAGCTGCTTAAACACACACACACACACACACACACACACACACTCTAGGTGGTGGTGGCAAGACAATGTATCCTTTCAGGTACCAGGATAAGTTCCAAGATAGAACAGGGCAGTAATTTCACCTGGTATGTTGCTGTTCTTGTCTCATTTTGGAGGGTCTTCATTAAGTTACATGTGTTATCAATGTATTTGTTTCTCTTCAGTTTCAAAGTTTAATTAGTCTTAGGGGTTGTACTATACAATAGAACACTTATTTACAGTCTGTCTTAAATCAACGGAAAGAGCAAGAATTTTGGAGGTGAAAGATCTGGGTGTTAATTTTGGACCCTTCACTTATTAGCTATGAGACTGTGGATAAGTCACATAATTTCTTAGAAGTCCATTTCTTTGTCTATAAAATGGGAATAATAGTACCTATATTTCAATGTTATTTCAAGGATCAAATCAAATGAGAAAGTGTATACAAATATATAAATCAAAGATAACATAGATTAAATAAAACAAGGACTTAAAGAGTATATGATAAAGCAATGGAACTGAGATTAAAAGATTTCAAACTCAAGGAAATAAATCAAGAAGCAAAGAAACATAATTACAGAATAATACAAAACCATTATTCAGGTAGAGAACTTATTACACTTAAATTATTTGTAACTATATTAGAAAACCATTTGGCATTATTCAGTAAAGTTGAGGATGCACTTATAATTTAGAGATATTGTCCCTTAGAAATATACATTCTAGAGAAATATTTGAACATGTGCACTAGGTTAACATGTACTAAAATATATATAATAATATTGATAGAAACAAAAAATTTAAAATAAACTGGAAGTAACTATTGACAGGGAAATGCATGTGTAAATGGTAGTATATCCATACTGTGAATACTATTCAACAGTGAGAAAAAACTAAAGGCATATGTGTTAACATAAATTTCACAAGCAGAATTTTAAAGGGGAAAAAACAGGTTGCTAAAGAATATGTAGTATGACTGTTTTTATAAAAATTGCCAAATGTATTAAAAAATAAACTATATCATTTGGGATACTCAATTATTTTGGAAAACTCTTACGGTAAACATAAAACTCAAATGTTAGTAAATTTTGGGAGTGAATGAAGGAGCACGGAATCTGGTAAAGGCATATAGGGATTTTAATATATAGTTATATTCTTCTTGTTCTTAGGTTGGATTGTGGGGATATGGGTGTTCACTTAGTTATTATTCTTTATCCCTTATATGTATACTCCTTTTTTGTATGTATAAATATTTCATAATAGAAATTTTAAAATTGTGCTATTAATATTTACAGAAAAGTTTGAGATAATCATATACATGCAGATTTTAAAAAGGCAAATGGATTTCTGGAATCAGAAAGAAGCTAATAGATATAGAATACAGATTAAAACAAAACAGCATATAGTTAATATCTCAGAAGTATAGAAAAATAAAATAGAAAAACCACTCAAAGGTATAGTAAAAGAAACTTTTCATCAAATAAAAAACTAAATTTGCTGACAGAAAAAAATACATAAGGGTCATAGGAAAATTTCATACAATTATAGTAATGTGGATATATATCCTGCTGAAGATTTTGGATTTAAAGAATAAAGAATGAATTCCTTGGGCACCCAGGCAGAAAAATAAATCAGCTAAAAACTAAAAGAAAATCAGGCTGGCATCAGACTCCTCTATTGTCACATTCATTTTAAGAAGGCAATAAGACAATGTCTATAATATTTAAAAAAACAAAAGTCTGCCCAAAAAAAGATTAAATCCAGAGAAGGTATTATTTAGTATAAAGACATTATCATCATGAAAGAACTCAGGGTATATAGCACACAAAAGCCCTTCTTCAAAAAATGCTTTACCAAAAAGTAAAAAAATCCACATAATTAAGAGATGAATCTAAATAAATAAATTGGTAATAAGCTCTAATAAAAAGACTGATGGCCAGAAATTAATCCATTTAATTATAGAACAAATACTAAATAATTGCATGAAGTTGGGTTATATTTGGTGATATTTCAATGGGAAATACATGACACCTTGACGATGTAAAAAATAATTTATAGCTAATGAAAGGGAAGGCAGGAAAGGGAGCTAGGAGAGTGTTGATGACTTCATCTCTTTCACACGAGTGAATACATTTTTATCATAAGGAGAAAAAAATAAGGATTCCAATTTCTCAATGTTTTCCATAACTTTAGAGGAATCTTTTAGGAAGTGATTTATCTTTGGGTGAAGAAGCATTTATTCAAAGTTTAGCAATTTCTCTTATTTTGGTTTCTTTCCCTTCTGTTAAATTCCATTTAATTTGTTCTAACTTAATACTTTTTATTTAAAATACCAGAGATAATTTTCCTAAATGTATTTTTCTCTTGCTATTCTTTTCTCTATATATTTGCATAGGAAAATATCTAGAAAGCTGTTCACCCAGTATCAGTGATGATTATTATAGGTGGTTTAAAATTTTTTTTCTTTTGTTAGATTCTGAATTGCTTAACTTTTTTATAATAAGGTACTATCTTTACAAAAACAGCAAAGTGATTTTTTAAAGAAAATATCTATAAAATCAGAGATCTAAGCAAATATATCTGCCTCCTCTCATCTCTGAGATTCCACAGAAGTACAGGAAATGACATAAATCAGAAAGAAACCTTAACATGCATGTACATTAAAATTTTCTCAAGGGAGGAGAAAATTTGAGGGAACTCTAGAAAACAGAAAGCAAATTGGATTGAATTGATGAGGAAAACATAGTATTGTGAATCCTTAAATATAAGAGCTAAGGAAGATTCCTTCAAAGAGAATTTGGGAGTAATGTTAAAATTGTTGGTCAAAAAATGGCAAGAGCAGAAGCCCATGGGACCGTCATCTGGGCTGACAAGTCCTCTACCTCCTCCTTTGGATATATGGAATATGTGGAGGCTGATATCACTGAGTTTTGTCCCCTGGCTAAATTTCTTAGCACTGCTTTTTTAGTGATATGCCTCAGGAGAAATCCTAGTGTGGATACTGAAACCAGAAAGATAAAGAGAAAAGGGCTTGGGGTAACTTTGGATTCCGATTTCAGGCTCTGAGGGGAAAAAACTATGAGACAGTGCCACTCAAAGTTCCATTCCTGAGAATAAAACTCTTATTTAGTCTTATTTTGGCAGTAGTGAAGGTCCCTAGGCTACCAGGGAGCCATGCATTCGTGTACTTTCCGGAGAAACTTGCCCATCAACGTATCCTCCCGATTTAGGCAAAAGCTTTGGTCAGCTCTCCCTCTTAAGGGAGAGGCCTGTTAGGAAGGCAGACCCACACTAACTATCTATACTGAGCAACCCAGACTACATTCGTCAACCAAGAATCAATGGCCAAGGCCTTCCAGACATTGGAAGAAAACAAATACCATGAAAGAGAAAGCTGGAGATTAACAAATAGAACAAATTATTACAAGGGAAATGGAACATAACTATTTTTTAAAAATTACTAATGTAGCTAGAGAATAGGAGAGATTTTATACCCATAAAATGAAAATAAGTTGCTATAAAATTAAGAATATGATTTCTGAACATGAGACTATATAATTCAGTTGGTGAACAGTCAAAGCTTAAGGGCTAAGAGACTGATCTGTAAGATAAATCTGAGGAAATCTGAGAATGTAGAGCAAATTCAAAGAGACAGAAACCATAAAATAATAGTCAAGTTGACATGGACATAATAGTTAAATAGATAGTAGAAATAAATCATTCCCTGGACTAAGTAATTTTTAAAACTATCCACACTGCTTCATGAGTATGAGGAATATACTTAACCAAGGAGGTCAAAGATCTCTACAGGGAGAACTACAAAACAGTGATGAAAGAAATCACAGATGACACAAACAAATGGAAAAACTTCTCATGATCATGGATCTGTAGAATCAACATTGTTAAAATGTTCATACTACCCAAAGTGATTTACACATTCAACAATCCCCATCAAAATACCAAGATATATTTCACAAATCTAGAAAAAATAATTCTATGCTTCATTTGGACCCAGAAAAGAGCCCAAATAGCAAAAGTAATCTTAAGCAAAAAGAACAAATCTGGTGGCATTATGTTAGCAGACTTCAAACCATACTACAATGCTATAGTAACACAAACAACATGGTACTGGCACAAAAATAGAGACATAGACCAATGGAATAGAATAGAGAACCCAGATAGAAAACAATCTACCAATCCATGAGCATGGTAGGGTTTTCCATGTGTTATCTTCTATTATCTTCTATAATTTCTTTTCTCAGTTTTTCATAGTTTTCCCTATATAGGTCTCTCACCTCCTTCATTAAATATATTCCTAAATATTTACTTTTCTTTGATGCTATTGTGAAAGGTGTTATGTCTTTGATTTGATTTTCAGCTTGACTGTTATTGGTGTATATGAATGCCACTGATTTGTGTGAATTGATTTTGCTTTCAGAGATTTTACTGAATTCATTTATCAATCCCAGGAGTCTCTTGATTGAATCCTTGGGATTTTCTAGATATAATATCTTATCGTCAGCAAAGAGTGAGAGTTTGACTTCTTCTGCCCCCATCTGGACACCCTTAATTTCCCTCTCTTGTCTGATCGCTCCGGCAAGGACTCCCAGCATTATGTTGAATAGAAGTGGAGATAGTGGGCAACCTTGTCTGGTTCCAGCCCTGAGTGGGAATGCTTTCAATTTTTCCCTGTTCAGTATAATGTTGGCTGTGGGTTTATCAAATATGACCTTAATAATTTTAAAGTATGTCCCATCTATGCCTATTTTGTTAAGAGTTTTTATCATAAAATTGTGCTGGATTTTGTCAAATGCTTTTTCTGTGTCTATTGAGAGAATCATATGATATTTGTTTTTGCTTTTATTTATGTGGTGAATTGCATTTATAGATTTGCATATGTTGAACCATCTTTGTGTCTCTGGGATAAAGCCCACCTGGTCATGATGAATTATTTTTTTGATGTGCTGTTGGATTTCATTTGCTAAGACTTTGTTGAGGATTTTTGTGTCTGTATTCATGAGAGATAAAAATGTCCATACCACTTAAAGTGATCTACAGAATTAATGCAATCCCTATCAAAATACCATCATCATTCTTTACAGGTCTAGAAACAATAATTCTATGCTTTGTATGGAACCAGAAAAGACCTCATATAGCCAAAGCAATCTTAAGCAAAAAGAAAAAATTGGGAGGCATCAGTCTACAAGACTTCAAGCTTTACTACAAGGTTATAGTAACCAAAATAGCATGATACTGGCACAAGAACAGAGATAAAGACTTTTGGAACAAGACTGAGAACCCAGATATAAAACCACTCTCATATTGTCTTCTAATCTTTGACAAAGCAGACAAAAACATATATTGCGGAAAAGAATCCCTATTCAATAAATGGTGCTGGGAAAACTGGATAACCACATGCAGAAGATTAAAACTGGATCCCTACCTCTCACTCTCACAAAAATCCACTTACGATGGATAACAGACTTAAACCTAAGGCATGAAACCTTAAGAATTCTAGAAGAAAATGTTGGGAAAACTCTCACAGACATTGGCCTAGGCAAAGAACTTATGAAGAAGATCCCCAAAGCAATCACAGCAGCAACAAAAATAAATGGGACCTGATCAAATTAAAAAGCTTCTACACAGCAAAGAAACTATCATTAGAGCAAATAGAGAACCTACAGAATGGCAGAAAATATTTGCATGCTACACACCTGATAAAGGGCTGATAACAAGAATCTGTATAGAACTTAAGAAAATTAACAAGAAAAAAATCAAACAACCCCATCAAAAAGTAGGCAAAGGACATGAACTGAAACTTTTTAAAAGAAGACAGAATAATGGCCAGTAAACATATAAAAAAGCGCTCAGCATCTCTAATCATTAGGGAAATGCAAATCAAAACCACAATGAGATATCATCTAACTCCAGTGACAATGGCCTTTATCAAAAAGTCCCAAAACAACAAATACTGACATGGATGTGGAAAAATAGGAACATTCTTACACTGCTGCTGGGCCTGCAAATTAATATAACCCTTGTGGGAAATAATTTGGAGATATCTCAAAGAATTAAAAAGAGAAATACCATTTGATCCAGCAATCCCACTACAAGGCATCTACCCAAAGGAACAAAAGACATTCTATAATAAAGACATCTGCACTCAAATGTTTATGGCAACACAATTCACAATTGCAACCCAAGTGCCCATGAATATAGGAGTGAATTGATAAAATGTGGTATATTTATACCATGGAATACTACTCAACTACAAAAAACAATGGTGAACTAGCACCTCTTATATTATCCTGGATAGAGCTTGAGCCCATCCTCTGAAGTGAGGTATCTCAAGAATGGAAAAACAAGCACCACATGTATTCATCATCAAATTGGTACTAACTGATCAACACTAAGGTGCTCACATAGAAGTAATATTCATTGGGTGCTGGTCAGGTGGGAGGGGGGTGGTGGGTAAATTCACAACTAATGGATGCGGTGCACATTGCATGGGGGAAGGGCAAGCTTGTAACCCTGGCTTGGGCGAGGCAAAGGCATTATATGTAACCAAAATGTTTGCACCCCCATAATATTCTGAAATAATAAATAAATAAATAAATAAAACCATCTACCTATAGCCAACTGACCTTTGACAAAGCAGACAACAACATACATGGGAAAAAGGAAGCCCTATTCAATGAATGGTGCTAGGAAAACTGGATAGCCACATGCAGAAGAATGAAACAGACTGCTATCTCTCACCATATACAAAAATTAATTCAAGATGGATAAAAGACTTAAATGTAAGGCATGAAACAATAAAAGTTCTAGAAGAAAATATAGGAAGAAGTTCTTCTAGACATCAGGCTAGACAAAGAATTTATGACTGAACTCCAAAGGCAACAACAAAAATAAATAAATGGGACTTGATTAAATTTAAAGGCTTCTGCATAGCAAAAGAAATAATCAAAAGAGTGAACAAACAATCTACAGAATGGGAGAAAATATTTGCAAACTATACATCTGATACAGGGCTACTATCCAGAATCTACAAAGAACTCAAACAAATCAGCAAGAGTAAAACAAACAACCCCATTAAAAAGTGGGCAAAAGACATGAACAGAAGTTTTTCAACAGAAGAT
This sequence comes from Eulemur rufifrons, assembly GCF_041146395.1. NCBI lineage: Eukaryota > Metazoa > Chordata > Mammalia > Primates > Lemuridae > Eulemur > Eulemur rufifrons. Next base: position 226,604,827 of record NC_090989.1, read on the forward strand.
AGACAAATGGCCAACAAATATATAAAGAAATGCTCAACATCACTAACCATCAGGGAAGTGCAAATTAAAACTGCAATGAGATAGCACCTTACTCCTGTCAGAATGGACATTATTACAAAGTTAAAAAACAATAGATGGTGGCATGGATATAAAGAGAAAGGAATGCTTATATACTGTTGATGGGATTGCAAACTGGTACAACCTCTAAGGAAAACAGTATGGAGATTCTGCAAAGAAATAAATGTAGACTTACTATTTGACCCAGCAATCCTGCTAGTGGGTATCAAAAAGATACCTGCACTCCAATGTTTATTGCAGTACAATTCACAATCACAAAGATGTGGGATCAATCTAAGTGCCCATCAAATCACGAGTGGATTAAGAAAATGTAGTAATCGTATACGATGGAGTACTACTCAGCCATAAAAAGGGACGAAATAATGTATTCTGTAGCAACTTGAATGGCACTGGAGACCATTATCCTAAGTGAAGTATCCTAGGAATGGAAAAATAAACACCACATGCTTGCCCAATAATTGGGAGCTAATTGATGGGCACATATGGGCATAAAGAGATGTAAAGGTCATTGGAAATCAAGAAGGGAGGAGAAAGGGAGGGGTAAAAACCTACATATTGGGTACAATTAACAGTATTCAGGTAATGGACACAATAAAAGCCATGATTTAAGCATTATAGAAGGCATCCATGTAACAAAAACATTTGTATCCCCTTAATATTTTGAAATTTAAAAAAATAAAATTACTTCCATACAGAAAGATTATAAAAAGTTACTTAGTCCACATCTAGATACAGCATGGCCAAATTGGACAACCCTAGGGATGAAGAGAAAAATCCCCAAACCTTTCAAAGTTAAAAACAAAATCATCCTAGCCTCAAATAAACAAGAATCATACTGAGTCCAGAAATCTCATCAGAAACACAGGACATTAGCAGATAAAGAAGAAAATTCTGAGGGAAAATGATTTTGAGGCTAAAATTCTATTCTATACCCATTCAAAAACCTATAAATTGTGAAGGAATATAAAATATTCCAGACATGAAAAACCTCAAAGGTTTTTTAATTGTGTATGACAAATGACAAAATACAAGGAAAAATATAAGAAAAAGAAGCAGTGGCAACTTGAGTATAAATTAGAAGTGAAGAAATTTGATAAAAACCAAGAAGTTTATCCATTTTTGATACATAGAACATTCTTCTTGGAGTGGCAAGAGATAACATTTCCTTTTCTACGGGTCCAATGAAACTATTATACTTGGTTACCTAGTTACCTAGTAAAAGATATTTATATAATCATTATATTTAATAAGATTTGCTAGGAATTTAAATTTTCAGAAGCAACCTGCAGACAAAGCATTAAAGATTTAGTGAAATAGTCTGTATCTTGACAAGTCTGTATCTAGAAATAATGTAACCAAACAAAATTGGGAATTGGACCAGGAGAGGGAAGTTCCTCCTCTTTTAGACTGGGAGTCAACAGTGTATCCAAATTGATAATTCAGAAAACAGAAATATGGGTACTAAGATGTAAAGTTATCATGGTAATCAGCTGAAGAACTCAACAGACTCAGAATGGCCAACACTGGAGAATATGGTCAGGCATGAGTAGAGTAGGTGGGGGACAATTACTTTTTATTTTAGACCTTCCTATAGTGTTTGAATCTCTTTCCCCATGTGTAGTAAGCATTTACTTCAATTTAAAAGAAAAGTCAGAAGTCCCTCCAACAGCAGGATCCCTAACCAATCCTACCATTCTCTCCTTTCAAGCTCCACTCCTTAGTGGACAACTCTAAACATCTGCTTAAACATTATAAAAAGCAACATTAACCTTATTTTTCTAAAGAATTAATGGCTTTATTTCACTTCAATAGAATATTTAAGCTAAAGTTCTCTGCTAACTACCTGTGCTGATGCCCTTGTTTTAGAAGTCTCTAGTCCTAGAGGAGTCAGTGTCCAGATGAAGAGCATGCTACATGGCAGTGGCAGACTTGGAGGAAAGTGATTCCATGTTTCAGTGTGTTTAAACCAGTTTAGTTCATGACCATGACTGGAGACAGTCGCATTATGGCTTAGCTGCCTTCTGAGAAGGGTCTGAGGGGGAAGGTGATGTGATCACTGTCTCTCTCCCTTTTTCTTTTCCCTCCCTCAGTACATTCCTGCCCGCTTCCTGGAATCCAGGGCATTGCTTAGCACTGCACAGGACCCCTCTTGGCCCACTGGTGCTGGACTGTCCCTGTGCAGCAAATACGTCCTCTGAAACCTGCTGCCAAGAAAGAGTGGATGGGCCCCTGGAGGAGCCAGCCACGGATATGAGTGCAAGAAACCTTTGCGAACCACAACTAGCAGGCAGGGCAAGAAGGACAACACACAGACAGTGAGAAAGATGGAGAATGGCAGGTGAAGGAGACAGAGCCGAAGGGAGAGAGAGGCAGAGATAGTTACTTTTTCTTCCCTACTTGTCTTCATGCTAGTTTAAGGGCAGAGTTTCAGGAGTCCAGAAGGCTGGTCTGTGCTGAGCAAGTACATGCCCCTTTATCACTGCAGAAACTCCAAAGGTGACAGAAGGAAGTCACATGAAGTTTTCATGAGGGAAATGCTGCCAAACTTATAGTTTGGCTGCCAGCAAAACACCACACTGGCAACTGTAATATATTTAATATTTTTCCTCTGATGATGTTACAAACTGCTCAACAACTGGGGAGAAAGAGCATCAAGGAGGCAGACAAGCTGTCTAGGCTTGGAAAGGATGTTTTGAGAAAGTTATGTATAAGCACCAAGAAACATGCAATGTGCATGGAAGCAATTCACAGAAGAGTGTGTGGGGGTGGGGGTGGGGGTGGGTGCCCGTTTGTATATAATATTGGCCAGCTTATTTGCCCTCTATTAGAAGGTAAGTTCTCCCCTGTATGCTGGAAGTATCTGACATCAGAGTCCATGTCTACTTTGCCCATATAGTAGAAATCCTGGCACATCAAAGGCATCTAATAAGTATTTGTTAATGACCTCACCCAAGGTGACATGGTAGCCCTTAGAATTCAATTTTACATCTTAGTTTGGAAAGTTATTACCAACACACTGGAGGAGTTCAAAGAGAAAAACATCATTCTCAGCCCTTCCCTCTATGTTGGACCTCTGGGAGCAGGTAAATGGAGGGAAAAAGGAATTTCTTGGATATTCTTTATGTCTCCCTAAATGCTGGTATACCTGGCAATGGGGAGAGGATAATCTAGGGATGTCAAGAAAAAATTTTTTTCTTAAGTTATGAAAGACTTTAAAATGAACAAAAAGTTATTGAATGTCCTTTCTAGCATACTCTTCCAGTTTATTTTCACCTTTCAGTTCATTTAGTCTGCGTGTAAAACCAATAATAATGTGAATAATTCTAGTCCTTATAAATGGAAAGGAATAGTGTCTGGTAGAATGCAATTGATTATTGACCTGTGGATAGACTAGTCTTGTATCTATTTGAAAATTCTTTTCCTCATTGCCTATATATGTGGTTCTTTGAATTCTCCTTTGAACACGTTTGACATCTTACTGTTTCACCCATTAATTAATGAGTTAAATAAAATATTTGACACATGTAATATTTATACAGGAGTCATGATTTTACCTTTTAAAAATTTTCTCTTAGCATTTTAATATAGCATTTTCATTTTAGTTCAGGGATTTACTTTATTCTGTTAACTCTTCATGACTCTTTTCCTCTCTCTTTTTCCTAAAATTTGTGTGTGTGTTTATGATATAGTATAGCATAGTGATTGAGTACTTGCTTCTGAGACTAAAGACCTGAGTTCAAGTGTCTGCTTCCACACTTCCTAGTAATATTGGTTAAGTTAATTAACCTTAGAGCCTTGGTTCCTATATATGTAAAATGGGAATAATTTTAACACCTACTTTATGGATTTCCCTGAGACTTTTAACAAAATAATGCACGTAAAGTGATTACATATTGTTTGGCAAGTAGTTAAACACACAATAGATGCCAGCTACTATTCCTTCTTTTTTCCTATGCTAGGTGAGCCAGGCTGTTAGTGATCGTTTTTCAGCAGGAGTGGGAGTGTGCACGTAGGCAGTTGGTCAAGCCATCCAGCAGCAATTCTCCTTGATCATAGGTTCCCCTTTCTACTTTTTACCCAGAGAATCCAAAATACTTTATACCCATGTGGCAGCAGCTACTTGCCCATCCAACATCCATTCTTGCCTTTTAACTTATTAATACAATGACTATATTACTGGGGGAAACAATGCACCAACTAAAATATTTCATCTCCCACCCTCCCTTGCAGCTAAGCCTGGCTACTTTGTCCTTTCTAGCCTATGAGACGTAAGCATATATTTTTGGGAGAGATGTCCACAAAGGTTCCTTAAAAGGGAAGAAAGAGCTAGGGAAAGTCATTTCTGAGTCCTCCCTTTCTCCCTCCTTTTGCCAGGAACATGGATTTGTTGACCGAAGCTCCAGCAGCTATCTTGAACCTTAAGGTGACCTTCACCTTGTTAGCCATATATTGTACAAGGATGGTGTCAGAAGAGCCTGGGGCTTTATGAATTTTGTGGGGCTGCAACAGTGGCTTAGGCTCCCTCCTTCAGACTTCTTTTACAAGAGATAAAAAAGCTCTTGTGTGTTTAAGCCAGTGTTAATCTGAGTTTCTGTTGGATGCAGCTGAACCAACAGACAAATGTTGGGTGTCTTATCTAGCCAAAGGGGCCTCTTAACCATGACAGTCATAACAGAACCGTGTGGTTTGAGAACTCAGACCAATTTCTACCCTTTTGCTAGGTTACTTGTGGGCCCTAAGGGAGGAGCATGCAGTGCTAGAGGACTGGTGTGGAAGAGGGAAGAGCCTCCTCCTCTACCTACATTCCCCTGCCCTTTGATACAAATGTATAAATTTTCCCACTGGGGACTTTTTCCCCATCCAATAGCAATTTTTAGAGGTCAGAGGACTGGGAGTCTCCAGCATAATTTGCTTTAGAGAAATGCTAATTATTAGTATATCAATTAACTTCTGATTTGCCTCCTCTGAGTAGATAAATCAACAGTATATAGTTATATAATTATTAACTATAGGTATAGTTAGGTTATATGATCATACAGTTATATGATTATATTATGGTGGCTTTGCTTTTGATAAAATCAATGATAACATTAGACTTTAGTTATGTTTATAGTTAGTGGCTTTGCTTTTGGTAAAATCAATGATGACATTAGACTTTTACCATTCACAAAATGTGTTCCCTTTATTTTCTCACGTGTACCCACAACACTGTGAGAGGGACATTATTATTATCTTCAATTTATAGACAGGAAAACCGAAACTCAAACTGATTAATTCTATCGAGGTTACTCAGTTTCTTTATAGTAATGGGTCACTAAAGAGGCTCTTAACTGGGTTTAATAGCAAAAGTGATTTTAAAATTTTCACCAAAGGACTAGTTGAAGTTAGAGCTTTCAATAATATAAATGACTACCAAATTATATGCTTGACTTTGTTGGTTTAGAAGTTATAAAAATAATGTAAGTAAACTGGTTATAGGCCAAAACAAAGTAAGGAGCTTTGTTGGAAATATGAAATATATATCTATGAAATAATTCTGACAAATCAACATTTCAACAATTTAAATATGAAGGAGTTGGGATTATTTGGATTTTACTTTCCACAAAATGTTATATGAGTATAACAACCATCTTTGGTTTTATCAAACTTCAAATGCTTCATCTTCTTAAATGATTTCTCCTCAAATGTGAAATTCAGCTAATTAGCCCACCCCCGGCTTTAAGGGCAACCAGTGATTTGAGAATATCCAGAAGCCCAATCTGCAGCCAGTTCCGCAGAGCTGTGATGAGACAGCAGCTAAGTAAATGGAATCGCTCCTCCACAGTGAGGGCTGATAAAATGCATACACCACAAAAATATAGCCAAGGCATTCTGAATTTTTTTTCTCTATGTCCTTCTTGAGGAAAAGAGTGCCTAGTCTGAGAAAGCTGCTCATGAAAAAATCATGTTTCTGAAAGGTCAAGCAAGCAGTGTTAAGAATGGATGGAAATATTTCATGATAACCAAGAAACAATCTAAAGAAAAGTGTTAGTTCACACGGAACTCCCTGATGAAGTGAATGTAATGAGGGATTAATAGAATAAACACCGTGGGGCAAGGCTCTGGCAAGAAACTAGGTCTGAGTAAAAATACACTTACTGCAAATCTTACAAATCCCTGCCTCTTAGAGAGTCTGGGTCTCGGTGTGTGCACATCCTTGTCCATGCCACCTCCCTTAGGTTACAGGGGTTGTTCAGCAAGACTGAGGTTCCAGAACTCGTTCCACAGCCACATTCCTTCTTGCTTTAGAGAAAGATCCGGTCACGATTTGGGCAGAGTGACCCAGATCACTTCACCCTTACAAAGCATCTTTCTTCCAAGGTGACGAAGACAATACGTTGCCTCGGTTAAATGTGCCAAAGATAATTTCATCACCATCCGGTAAGTGTTTTACCTGACTTGCTACAACCTCAAAGCATTTCAACAAGGTCTGGTAGAGAAGTGACCGGCTGATGTATTTCTGGAAGTTCCTCCCTTGTTTCAGTCAGTTACCTCAGACCTCCTGTGAAGAAGCCCTGAGTTAAAGGGGAGGTCCGGGGTGCTTTTCACTTTTTGTGTTCCCTTCTCTCAATTGGCGTTTTATGCCAAGACTTTACAAAGACATACACGCATAATGATGACGAATATTCAGTCTTACACATGGAAATACTTCTTTCCCGAGCCATTAATATAATTTCTCAGAATAAGAAACAGGGTTAACTGCACTTGTCTCTTGTTTCATATGATTCACTTGTAAAGCAAGATCAGGGTCTCCTTCAAGCCTTGAGTGCAGTTTGAGACAATACGATCTAGAAGATACAGATATTGGCACTGAACTCCAAGAGAGTAATGAAATGGCGGGCTGTCAGAAACTAGAGTGAAATTAACTCCGTAGCTTGGAGACAGAAAACTGAGGGTCTATAGGTTTATACAATGGGGTGAAGTGGAAGCATGGACAGGACCACAAAGAACACAGTCATAGTTCAACAACTTCATTGCACAAAAGAGGAAACTGAGATCCATGACTCCTCCATTTCAAAAAACGAATGAGCAACCCAGTCAAGGCTAGAAGCTGAAGGCACTGTGCCCCATGCAAGTATTTTCTCATTCTCCCACTTGGACTCCCCTGTGGAGGTGACCTCCACCACTATCGGAACAAGAGGAGAATCTGAGTTGCTATAACAGTAAGCAACCAGATTGCACCTCATATATTTGCTCAATGAACAACTCTACATTGTTTCCTTGTCCTTGCTTTATGTAGATTAATTCAACCACCTTTTCCATCATTAGTTGCTCTTCAGACCAGCTGAGGAATTCTGAGGCTGATTTATTAGTCTCTACTGGGCTGTGTTCCACATAATTTTCAAGCAAAGGAGAGAAAAGATTTCCATCAGCTAGGAAGTCGTGTGAAGCACAGAGGTTAAAACAACATCTCCCCTGAATAATACATTTAAAAAGTCACCCAAAGCATGTTATTCAATCTGGCACCCAGATTTAAAGATTGCCAGATGGCCTACCCAAGCCTCTGAGGAAGAAATATCACATTGCTCTTCCTTTCTTTATCCTGCCTTGCACTGATAATATCGCAACTGAGTGGAGAATCACAGAACTGCAGTATTGAATTATACCAATAACTAGAGGTAAGATGTGCAGGCTGAGTGCTCTCTCTTTACCTGAAGACCAAACAGCATTTGCATATGTAATACCAAATTTCCTGAGCATTTCTAAGAAAGCCAGGAAACCTCAGGGAGAGACCAAAAAGAGGAGGGGTTTCAAATTCCTCCCAGGGCAAGCCTTTGGGATCTAACTACACAAATGGCATGATAAAGCCCTATCTACCAAATACACTATCTCACAAATGCAGACAGACTTTCAATTCTAGCCCCAGTATCACTCTGAATTATCTCTGCCTCATGTTTAGTTTAACCAGTTCAGTTCAAAGATTATGTACTAGGCACAAAGTACTCTGCTTATGTGTTGTACTACATGTGATGTGATACCGCTATATTAATGCATGTGACCAAGTACAGTTCCCACCCTCCCCACCTACAATAGGTTAGTGAAGGTGACAGATATATACCCACCAAAAATAACAGCTAATGACAATGCAGGGGTTACTTACACCATGGGCTATATTAAGTGCTTTACATATATCAATTCACTTAATTGTATAACCACCTCATAAGGTAGGCTATATTCTTATTCTATTTTACTAATGTGGGAACTGAAACTAGGTAATTTGCCAACAGTCACTGCTATCGGGGTGAACTGTGTGCCAGCCCTCAAATTTGTATGCTGAAGTCCTAACCCCTAGTACCTCAGAATGGGACCTTCTTTGGAAAGAGAGTTGTTGCAGATGTAATTGGTTAAGTCATACAGTAGCAGGGTGAGCCCCTACATCCAGTATGACTATGTCCTTGCAAAAGGGGGAAATGCGGAGCTAGACATACACACAAGGAGTACACCGTGAGAGGATAAAAGCGGAGATTAGCATGATGCAGCAGAAGCCAAGGAATGTCAAAGATTCCAGCAAACCAGCAGGAGCTGGGAGCAAGGCACGGCACAGATTCTCTTTCACAGACCTCACAAGGAACCAACCTTGCTGACACCTTGATCTCAGACTTCCAAGCTCCTGAACTGCAATGCAGTAAATTCCTGTGTAAGTCACTCAGTTTGTGGGACTTTGACATGGCAGTCCTAGCAAACTGAAACAGTCACCCAGCCCATACACAGTGAAGTCACAATTCAAGTCCGAGCAGCCGGCCGGCAGAGTCTGCATTCGTAATCATTTCATCAAACTGCTCATATCACTTAAGGTGTTGAGCTAGGTACCATGCACTTCCCTACACACGAGGCAGAACATGAGAGACATATGAAGGAACAGATAAACCGAGTTCAAAAAAAGATTTTGATCTACATAATTCAAAATATTCATTGAGTAAGCATTTGTTGAGAATTTACTAATGTGGGGGCTTAAAAAGTGCAAAGACATGTCTCTATTCTCATGGAATTTAATAATCTTGTTGGATCTCTGAACAGCTAAATTAAAATACACTGAGTTAGGAAGACTTTACATCAGAAGTGCCATGTGAGTAAAATCTGGAAGGACCATGAGCTCACCAGGTAACAATGTGGAGAGAGAGGGTTTTGAACAGAGAAAGCCAGGTAGGGAATGTCACAGAATCACCAACTAGAGACAGCAAGGCGAGCATGGGAATGCCCAGATTTTGAATAAATCGTGCAAGGCTGGGTTAATGCCCAGTCTACCTCAGTTCTTGTGCCCCAAACAGCTAGAAAGTAGCCATATGCTGGAGCCTCTTTTGTCATTTGACTTGTGGCTCTCATTCTGTTTCTCTCTGACTGCCTCACTCCTTAGATCCAAATCTTTGCTCCTGAGGACCACCTCAAACCTGCCGACTTTTTCGTCTCTGCATTGGAGGTTTTCTTGGTTTTGTCCCTTGGCTTTTTGGGGGGGGAACCTTTAGTTCTTCCCTCTGGCTTCCATCTGTCAGCTAGGGGCCTTGGTCAGTTGAATCTGCCCTGGATCAGGCAGTTAAAGGAGGTGACGGGGCCGGGGCAGCAGTCAGGGTGAGGGGAGGGAGGCAGGCTGTTACGGGTTGAATTGTGTGCCCCCAAAATTGCTATGGTGAAGTCCTAGCCCCCAGTATCTCAGAATGTGAGTGTATTTGGAGACAAGGTCTTTAAAGAGGCAATTAAGTTAAAATGAAGTCATTAGGGTGGGCCCCAAGTCACCATGACCGGTGTTCTTACAGAAGAGGCAGATACAGAGGAAAGACCATGTGAAGACACAGGCAGAGGAAGGCCACCTACAAGACAAGGAGAGAGGCCTCTGAAGAAACCCATCCTGTTGGCGCCTTAATCTCGGACTCCCAGCCTCCAGAACTGCGAGAAAGCCAATTCCTGTTGTTGATGCCACCCAGCCTGTGGGACTTTGTGACACAGACCTGGCAGACTAACACACAGGTGATAAAGGAAAGGAAGGGAGAGGGCCATTTTCCAGTGGACCCTCCTGCCGCCGAAGCAGCTCTGTTTCCTGGAACCAAGCAAAGATCAAGAGCCAGGGCCCTTCTAGAAGCCAGTGCTGGGGAAAGGCTCCCCGTTAATTAAGGTTCTGAGAAGTGGGGCGCTCACAGAGAGACAGATCCCACCTCACTGTCGCCCACGTTTGCTAAACAGACTGAAATCAGTTTCACCTTCGAGACTGTTGTCACAATAGGGTTAAGTACGATTCCAGACCCCCTCCACTCTCTTTTCAGAAGCTGTCATCTACCACAGATAGAGTTCAAGGCCGACAAATGCAACACTGATGGAAAAGGTCAAATTCATTAACACAAGAGTAACCCAGTTGATCAATCAACAAGAGAAAGTGACAATTATTTCTTTTTCCCTGTTTTGATTAGAAAAGCAGGAAACGTTGGGAGCTGGAAGTGGGGCAGGGTTCACAGCAGTGATGGACACAGCGTGTGTGCGCACATGTGTGTTCATGCGTGTATGTGTGCATGCATGTGTGGCTGTGTACAGGGAGATGACTACAGGAATGGTGCCTGGAGACACAACAGTCAGATTTATAAAAATTCTGCCTAGTACTGGCCTTATTTACCTTTGGCAGGGTCGTTTTGGAAGTATTTTAGTTGCACTCACATATGCAAGCCGCTGGGCTTCGGAAGATTTATGAAGATTTCTTTTGTGACTTCATTATAAAGGCACTTCTTTCCCAAGGGGTCCATTCATCAAGGTATCACGGCAGTCTGCTTCCTGCCTTTGGCCTTGCCGTGAAAGCCCTTTCAAACAAACTGTGCACAGCTGCAATGCAGAGCGTGCTGCCTCGAGCACATGAATTAAATTAAACATCATGCAGTAAGTGTGAGAAAGAGGCTGTCAAGGCATCAGGAGGAAAAGTGAAAAATTCAGTCAATTTGTCCTGATCCTTCCTTGACATAATCTGCATATACGGAGCTATCAGGATCTGGTTGGAGTGGAACATTTCTCCAAGATAGAGGCTGTATCTTTCTTCTAAAATACCTCCTAGCACCAAGCTGGGGACATAATAGCACTCAGAACATACGTACTGCAGAATTTTTCACATTATAGCTATATAGTTATGGTCTTGCAGATACAGCCACATTCCTAAGTAACAGGTACCACTTCTGGGTTTAATACTAAACAGTTTTTGTCATTGACTTACTTCATTTGCAGATAACCTCTTGCCTGTTTATTGCAACTTTACTTTCACCTAACTAAGTGTGTAGAACAATAGTTGCCTGCCACCAGCATTAATTTACTCTAGTAAATCATGTGGCTTTTTATTCAACATAAAAAGAATAATAACAGCAATTAGCATTTGGACAATGCTCTGAAGTTTACAAAAGGCTTTCACATGCTTTATCTATTTAGAGTAGGGTAGGCATGCGTTCAATCCTTTAGTCAACTTCACCTGTGCAGGATCTATTCTTTCTCTGGTAAATTCTTAGTCTGCTATTCTGATCATGCGATGCTGGTTGGGCTGCCAATTACAGCCAATTCCCCTTCCGTAGCCACAGAAGTGGGCGTGTGACCCAGGTCCAGGCAGTCATGGTACTCCCACGCCTCTGACAATAATGATTAGACGCGTAGGCAGGTCGGCTAATCAAAAGCCTTCCCCAGAATTTTTTCACTGTAGACCTGGAGATTTGTTTTCTGAGTCATGGATCTGAAAGGGTGGTATTCAGCGGTTGTCAGTGGTCTTTCCTTCCACGTGAAGATGGGCTGTCTATAGTAAGAGAATGAATTCAACATAGAAGGAAAAAGAGCTAAGGTGGGGTGAAGGAGAGAAAAACAGAGGGGAGAAAAGGAAGAGAGAGAGAGAGAGACTCGCTTGAGTTGCTGGTTCTTCTCTGGACTGCCTGGTTATGTGATCCAATAAATTCTCTTTTTTTTTCTTAAGCCAATATGTGTTATCTTTTTGCAGTTTGCAACTGAAAGCCTGGCCAATAAATTTTACAAAATCTGACTGATATTTGAAGATGAAGAAACTGAACTGTTTTCTTGTTGTCCACAAATATTATCTTCCCTTTCCCTCCAGTAAAATCATACTTTCTTGTTCCATTCACATCAGACTTGGTCACATCAATTGCTTTAGTCAATAAAGTAAGCCTTAGCCACAGACATGTATGTGAGAAAAAAATAAACCTTCTGTTGTTTTAGGCCAGAGGAGTCGGAGTCCTTTGTTACTGTGGCAGAACCTTGCCTATCCTGAGTAATAACACCTACATTAAGTGCCATGACATGATCAACCTCGGCTATTTGATTACAAGTTCTACAGTTCTTATTTATGCTAAACCAGGCTACTGCTAGCAAACCAAAACTCTCTAAGTTTCTCAGAGCATTTCTGAAAAATAAAAATCACACTGTCATAAACAAAGCAAAACAAAAAACCATGGTCTCATGGCAAACCCTAGGTAGAGCCGGGATGACTGATATAAACTAAAATAATAACAGTGATAATATTAATATCATAACCACTAATATTAACGTCCACTGAAAGATTACCTTTATGAAAGCAGGGACCTAGGATGTCTTGCTCACTGTTTTGTCCACAGAAGTCAGTATAGTGCCTGCCACACTGTAAAGCTCAATAAATATTGTTCAATGTTAAAGAGAATAGTTACTATTTGTCAGACGTTATGCTCCATGCTTTACCACATTCTCATTTTATCCATTTACTCAACTGAAATGTATTGTGCACCTCCTATGTGCCAGGCATGGTTGTAAAGAGCAGGACAACACAGACCAAGTTCCTGCTCTCATGCTACTTTAACCCTACTGCTGGTTTTCTCAATATTAATATTTTGAGCCAGATCTTTTTTGTTGTGGGGGACTTTCCTGGGCATTTTAGGGTACTTACCTGCATCCCTGGCCTCTACCCCTTCCCTCAGCATGACAAACAAAAATGTTTCCAGACATTGCTAAATGTCCCCTGGGAGTCAAAGTCACTGGGTCACAAAATTGAGAAGCACTGAGCTAGTAATAGCAGACAGACAAGCAGGCTATTGATTTGAAATGTGTTAGATATAAAACGGTCATTAATAAAAATAAATCAGGATAAAGGAAAAGAAAATGATCCAAAGGGAGGTGCTTCTTTAGATAGAGTGGTCAATGAAGACCTTTTAAGTGAACATTTGAAGAGACCTGAATGCAGTGAGTGTGTGCTAGCCCTGTGGCTGCCTGGAAGAAGTTTCCTAGAAGGGGGAGCAGTTAGAGCAAGGCCACGTGGTGGAGGTGTGCTGGAGCAGAGTGAGCAAGGGAAGCGTGGTAAGAAACAGAAGGAATGGAAGGCTGACCGCGAATGGCCCTGCAGACCACAGCGAGGGCTCTGGATTTTACCCAGAGTGGAATGGGAAACCACTGAAAAGTTCCAGAAGAGAGGTGTCAGGTTCTAACTTTCAGAGACTTTCTCTGGCTGCTATGTGGAAAACAACATAAGAGGGACAAGGGAAGAATCAAGAAGACTAGTTAGGAGGCTCCTCTAGTATTCTAGGGAAGGGAAGGCTCTGCCTGGAGGGGAGTGGTGGAGGGCATGAGAAGTAGCTGGATTCTGGATCTACCTGGAAGATAGAGTTTCCTAGATTTGATGTGTTGGATGTGAAGAAAGAGGGAAAGGAGTTGATGACAGGTTGTACTATTATTGTCCTCATTTTACAGATGAGGACACCAAAGTGTAGAGAGTTTAAGTAGCTTTTGCAAGACCATATAGCTAGTAAATGGTAGAACCACGCTTGTACCTAGACACTGATTTGAGAGCCTAATACTCCTAATTTCTATATTGCATTGCCAATAAAGGGCCTAGCATCCTCAATAGGGAAATAAAGCAAACTGAGGAGCTCCAATCACCATTTTCTTCCTGTATCCTGTTCACCCTCTTTCCAGCTCAAAGACATCTAAGACATGCCTATATAGACATAATGGAAAAATAAGCGATAGTAAGAAAATAGCAGAGCTGGCTCCATTCATTACCAGCTCTTAGGTCCATTCTGATGCAAAAGTAATGGATTTCCAATTTTCACCAAAAAAATGCAAAATTACCTATTTCTGTGTATATACCCAAAGGAATTGAAGGCAGGGTCTCAAATATTTGCACACCCATGTTCATAGCAGTATTATTCATGTAGGTAAAACATGGAAACAACCTGCTATAGTTTGAATTGTCTCTTCCATAATTCAAAAGCTGCCAATGTGATAGTATTAAGAGGTGGGGGCTTTAAGAGATGATTAGGCCATGAGGGCTCCTCTCTCATGCTGGGATTTCAGCAATGCAAGAAAAAGGCTTCACATAGCATTTGGCTCACTTGCCCTTCCATCTGCCTTCTACCACGTGAGGACAGTGTTCACCCCTTCAGAGGATATAACCCTCACCAGACAACCAAACCTGCCAGTACTTTGATCTTGGTCTTCCCAGCCTTCAGAACTGTAAGAAATAAATTTCTGTTCTTTATAAATTACCTAGTCTCAGGCATTTTGTTATAGCAGCACGAAATGGAATTCGTGACACAACCCAAATGTCTACGAACAGATGAATGGATAAACAAAATATGGCATGTATGTACAATGGAATCTTATTCAGCCTTACAAAGGAAAGAAATTCTGATACATGCTACAACATGAATGGACTTTGAGGACATTATGCTAAGTGAAATAAGTAAGTCACGAAAAGATAAATACTGTATGATTTCATTTATCTGAGGTTCCTAGAGCAGTCAAAAATCATAGAGACAAGTAGCATGGTCATTGCTAGGGGTTGGTGGAAGGGGGAATGGGAAGTTACTGCTTAATGGGCATAAAGTTTCCATTTTTCAAGATGAAAAGAGTTCTGGAGATGGACGGTGGCAACGGTTGCAAAACAATACAAATGTACTTATTGTCACTGAACTGTACAATTCATAAATGAGTAAGATGATAAATTTTATGTTACACGTATTTTACCACTATAAAAAAAATGAAAACAAAATGCCTTTAGGAGACAGACAGCACTTTGGAGTAACATGTAGATGTCCTTGAAAATCTTTTCCGCAATGGGCCTTTACTGGTTATTTCATAGCAAAGTACTGAGAAAAGTTGCTCTGCTTACAAATCAATCATGGAATTTTCTAGTTAAAGATAAGAGTCGAAATTTTCTGTGATGACATGTAGCTGTCAGAATTATTCTATCCAGGAGGTATTTTTGAAAAAATAAACCTAATCTGCCATTCTGAGATAATGATGACTTTGAGAAATGAATGAAAGAGGAACTATTTCTCAAAAGAAACTCATGCTATGGAAGAACATTTTGAAGTGTTTTTTTTTTTTTGGATAGTTCATTGTTAAGTGATTTTGTTTCTAAAAATGATATAAAAAATCTCATCCCTGTGAAAGTTAAAAACCTTGGTAATATATTTTATAACTTGTTCAAAAATCTTTCAAAAGAAGAATTTTAATAATTTTAAACCTACCTCTTAAATATGTAAAAATGCAACACCTTCTGATTAGATTGTAAGATCTGTTTGACATCAGGGGTAAGAGAAATGTATTAGCTGAATTTCAAATGCTTTGCATGATGATAGATAGGTTGAAAGATGAATATCACGATTTACTTAACTCAACCTATTTTGCTTTTCCTCCATTTGAATTTACATATCTTGTGTTTGTTTCCAGCTGCAACAGCCCTCATAACCAAGCATAGAAAAAAACTTAATTTGCCACCAGATTTTGAGATCACAATAACACCAAACATTAAATGCATAGTTTAAACCATGTAACATTATCAGGTTTTGTGTGCCATTAATGAAAAATATAAAATATCCTTTATTTCATCCTTATCTTTTCTCCCCCTTTTAATCCTTTTTTTATATTATTGCATTAATCCTTCCAGTCACAATGTTAACTAGGAATTTACTTTTGTTTTTTAAAATTATGTTTATTGAGGTATAATTTACATATAACAAATCACACTAATTCTAAGTGTATAGTTTGATGTATTTTAATAAATATATAAACCCATGTAACCACCACAATCAAGATACAGAAAATATGCATTACCCTCCAATTTCTTGCATGCCTCTTTACAGCTAATCCCACTCCCCTTCACCCATCCACCGTCCCTCAGCCTCAGGCAAACACTGATTGGTTTTCTGTCACTGTAGGTTAGTTTTGCCTGTTTTAGAATTTCATACAAAGAGATTTATATAGTATATGCTCTTTTATATCTGGCTTCTTTCAATCATCGTAATGATTTAAAGAGTCATCTATATTGTTATGTGTATAAGCAATCCATTCATTTTTATTGCTGAACAATATTTCATTGTTTGGATATACCACAATTGGTTTATCCTATCATTTGTGGATGGGCTTTTGGGTTGTTTCCAGGTTTTCTGGTACAAATCTTTGTGTGTACATATATTTTCATTTCTATTAGGAAAACACCAAGGAGTGGAATTGCTGGGTCATAGGAGGAATGTACTAATATATTTAACTTTGTAAGAAACTTCCCAGTTGTTTTTGAAAGTTCCATTTTAGAAACAACTGTGTCATTTTCCATTTCTACCAGCGATGTACGAGGAGGGTTCCACCGGCCCTACATCCTTTCCTACTTGCTTGTTGTCATTCCTTTGAATTTAAGCTATTTGTGGGTGTACAGTGGCATCTCATCACTTTCACTTTGGAGTATGTTTCAACATACATAAAGTGTGAACACAGTAATTCACATACAGCTTCCAAAACAAATCACTACATACATATTGGTGGGATAGTCCAAAATGTGCATGATATATAACCAAACGCTTGCAGATGTGCATATACACAACAATGACCAGGTCATTGCCTTAGTGCTGGCTACCACAACACTTAGGAAGTTGCTTTTCCAGATGCTACAGAATGGAGGTTTCGAGGTTTAAAATGTTATATTCTTAAAGACTTCAGAGAGGACAGAGAATGATTTTCCTGCTTTCACTTCTAACTTTTGTACCTGTCAGCAGAGGCTGCCTGTCCACTGGGGTAGTGGGGAGACTGTGCAGTGTGGTTTTCCTCCAGCATCGTACCCTGTAGTGCCAGCTTTGGTTTCGCCCGTGATTGAAGTTCATTTGCACAGAGGGTGCCCCTAAAGAAAAACACATTTCCCCTTCCAGCATTGCCCCGGGAGGCAACTGGGCCCCAGCAGTTTCTTAGGCACTTTACTTGCCATTCACACAAAAGTTTAGGGATACTCATCTGTCATTTCACACCTTGTTGGCAGGAAAACAACAGTGTAAATACCAAGAAACCTCAGCAGTAAGTCAGCTTCAAGCAGGTCAGATGCCCTGTAACATGCACAGTGTGATAGTTTAATCAGAGAATCACGCGGCATTATTGCTTCTGCCTGAGAGGAGCAGACATTTTCTTTCTTTTCAGGAAAGCTCTTTGCAGATACCTATTAGGTTGTTGAATGAGAAAGTGCACAAACGAAATGCCGGCTCCTTGTGGTCTTTCAGATCATTAAAAAGTAACCCAGGTGGCAAAACCAGTTATCATTTCCTCGGCTACAGTAGATGAAAGAGCAAGATTGGACACCAATCTGAGGCTGCATGACGGCAGAACCAGCCGCTCAGAGCAAAAGAGGATTCATCAGTTCTGTGGAAAATAAGGAGTGCAAGTGATTACTTGGCATTGTGCAGAGACACCAACCTGTTGATTTGGCTGATTTTGCTCTTTAGACATCAGTCTGGTCTTGAAGAGTTGCATATAGCCAGACTCAGTGACCTTGCTTATTTCTTTCTTGTGGCACTTTCCATACAGTGACACTCTTGAGTTACCCAGCTGGGAAAGGGAAAATTGTGGGGGGCAGTGATGAGCCAAATTTCCCGCTAGCGTGAAGGGAGCTCTAAGACATCATCAGCAATGATTAGTAATCGCCCATCTGAATGCTTTTCAGTTTCAGTATTGGGTGTGCTAGTAAGTCACAGTCTGTCTCAACTTCCCTGCTCTTCTTGCCAGGAAAATGTGTGGCCTGATCACAATTCCCCTAGAATGTGTAGCTGCCGTGGTAGACAAATGCTGTAGATTCAACAAGCACTGTCTCTAAACATGCTGCTTCTCTCCTGTAACACCCAGACTCAAATTGGCCTTAAATAGGGACCGACAGCAGCAACGCACAATTGAGACTTCTAGGAGCAGATGGGTAAAGAGAGAACTAAAAGAAGAAGGTGGGTGGCTGAGAGAAAGACTTCGGCTTAATGAAAGTAGATTTCAGAAGTTGCAAAGTGAGCTAAGAAGTTGCTTGAATTATGGTTTCAATATTGAGATGGCAGACACATCAATGTTGGAAACAGCTTCCCAGAGCAGAGAGGTATCTTAGTCCATTGGTGCTGCTATAACGAAACACCTGAGACTTGGCAATTTATAAGGAACAGAAATTTACTGCTCACAGTTCTAGAGTCAGGGTAGTCCAAGATCCAGGCACCATAGCTTCGGTGTCTAGTGAAGGCCCCTTTCTCATAGATGGCACCATCTAGGTGTCCTCACGTGGCAGAAGGGATGGAAAGAACAAAAGGGGCTGAACACTGTGTTACCACAGGCCAGAGGAGGACAAGGGCAAAGGAAAGAGCCTGCCCTAGTTCCCACCAGCCGTTTTATTAAGTCACGAGGGCAGAGCCCAAAACATCCCAGAAGATGTTCCCCGCCTCTTAATACCTCCACAATGGGGATTAAGTTTCAGCACATGAATTTTGAGGGAAATTCATGGATTTGGACAAACCCCTTAACTTCTCTAGGCTCCCTCTGTAAATTGAGGAAGTTGGATCTCAGTTTCAAAAGTTTTTTCTTGGTCTCCAGACCCTTCTGTAAACAAAAGTTGATCCAGAAGCCCATAAGTAAAACATATAAATGAAGTGTTGCCCTTGCTTTAGAGGTTTAGGGGAGGTAGGCTCACTGTTGCTGTTCAAGCTCCCTTCCCCTTCAAACTCAGTCCCTGAAGGGCCTTCTTGGTGCAACTTTCAAAAACACCCAGGCAAATCATTTTTACAGGCTGTTTCAGTTCCGATGTTATACAACACTAGTTATATAACATTGTGGTTCTCAAAGTGTGGACCCTGATCAGAAGCAGCAGCACTAGAACTGATGAGAAATGCAGATTCTCAGGCCACTCCCCATACCTACTGAATAAGTCACTCTGGGGATGGGACCCAGCCATCTGTGTTTTAAAAGCCCTTCAGTGGATTCTAAGGCATCCTCTTTGAGAACCGCCGTATTGTTCCTTGATGCAGAAGAGGTCGTGTTCCTTCTGAACAGTGGGCAACACGGAGGCCACCCCAGCAGAACTGAGTAGATTGGGGTCAGCAGGGGAAGAACCAAGTGGGGAAAGGACTTAGGAACAGCTGTGAATTTCTCCTGAGAATCAGATACCAGAGAGCTGCTCATCACACTGCCCTGCCAAGTCTGCAGAACCTTTGAGAAAAGTTGGGAAACAAGCATAGCCTCGACATCTTGTAATGTTTTGGTTTTCAAAAGGAGTAATAAAGGAAATTGCAAAATGCCATTGAGACAACACACTCTTGGAAAATGTTCTCTGTCTGGCCCTGTGCTTCCACTGTCGCCTGGTGGTCTCCCTTCTCTGGTATCTGTCTGGTTGACTTACACAGAGACATGGATGAAATGAGGCCCCATGATGATACTGATGATAACCACGATGACAATAATAATAATGGCTACAGAATGTCAGGCACTGTGCTAATTTTTATATGGACTTTCTCATTTAATCCTCGTAATATGTTCACGAGGTACTATTATTATTTATAATTTTATAAGGTAAAGAAAATGAGGTAGAGAAAGGTCAAGTAACTTGTACAGTAGACAGAATAATAGCTCCCCAGAGATGTCCACAGAACACTCTGAATATGTTACCTTACATAGCAAAGGGATTTTGCAGATATGAATAATACATTAATTGCCACGTGAGTTGTATTTAACTCATGCTAGTTTGAGCCTGGGGCCTTATGAATCATGTGTAACTCATGCGTCTCTTCACCTTGGTAGCCAAAAGAACTACTTTTCAAGTTGCATATAATTCACACATAGAAAACAATAAAAAAATAATAAAATTTTCATTAAATTAGAAAGGATCATTTTTTTTTGAAGTTTTTATTCTATTTTCATAATAAAACACCATGACCCCAAGGAAAAAAAATATTTTTCTAGTGTGGTAGTCAACGTGTTAAGTTAAGGATCATAAAATGGGGAGATTATCCTGGCTTATCTAGTTGGGCCCAATACAATCACATATTCCTTGTAAGAGGGAGGGTCAGAGAAGGAGATGTGATGACAGAAGCAGAGATTGGAATGACGTGGCCACAATCCAAGTACTGCAGGCAGCCTTTAAAGGCAAGAAACAGATTCTTCCCTACAGCCTCCAGAAAGAATGCATTTCTGCAATACCTTCATTTTAGTCCCTAAGACCCATTTCCAACTTCCAACCTCCAGAACTACAATGTGATAAGTTTGTATTGTTTTAAGTCACTAAGTTTGCATTAATTTGTGATGGCAGAAATAGGAAATGAACACACTTGTCAAGGTCACATGGTCATTAGGTCACAGGGGCAGGGATTTAACCTCACACTGTGTGATTCCAGAACCTGCATCCTCAATTTGAATCATGGCCAAGGTGCTTAGGATCTACCCTACAGGGAATTGAGTGGTGAGTGAGGCAAAGAGGCATGAATATTCTCTCCTATGTTGTTTTCCTGCCTTGTCAATCACCAATCCAGCTACAAGAAAAATTCTCATTTCTTGGATGGGGGCTTTGTAGCAAATAGGGTGGCATTCCACATGGACTATTTCAAACTCCTCCTCAGTGAAGTGTGTTACTAGCTGAATGTGCCAATGGAGAAGGCTTCCTTCTTGCATGAAAGAACTGTCTTCCCGTTTAAGTGCTTCACAAGAGGTCCCTTGGTAAGAGAAACATGGTTTTTCTCCTGGCTCCTGGATGAATTATTTATAGGGGTAAGTGCTCCAGCTTCTAAGCAAACACATTTGCCTCTTCACCTTCAAGGAAACCACCAGTTTCAGCTTACCTGGACATTCTAGAAGGAAGCAGCAAGAGATTGTTCTCACAACCCACATCCCATCTTCATGACCTGCCTTCTCCAAAGTTCTTTGTTATCTGTAATGTGGGGATGGTACTATCTGGTCTAAGCACCACGCAGACTCTTTCTGAAGATCTATGAGTTTATAAACGCAGAAATGCTTTCTAAATTCTAAAACTTCAGCTATGCCAAATGCTTATTATTGTTTTTTTAATGGATTCCTTATTGCTACCTTTTAACTTTATTGTCAGTGCAGAAATAAAAAGTGTTGACAGGCTGGATGGAATTTTGTGACTCAGGCATTTGGTGTCTGTGGGAGAGTGAGGAGGAAGTAGAAGAAAAACCCTAGCTCAAAGAGTTGAAATCAGGATAAATTCATATAGGCAAACTTCAAAGCAGACGCTTTTTCTAGCATTCCAGATTAAAAACTAGAAATGTCTTTCCAATAATTGGCCTTCAAAGCATTTAGGAAGACATTATCAACATATTTAAGGTGGGGGATCCTATGCAAACCTAAGGGTTTTCAAAAACCTCATTGCTGGCAGTAAGAAGTGAAAAGATAAAAAGAGGAACATTTCATTTCTTCTCATCCTTCAGGATCCAATTCAAGTCACAACTTTTCTCTGAAGGCTTCCCTAACCAGCCCAGCCCAGGGGGATTGTTCCAAGCATTGGCATGGCATGTCTCATCTCTGCCCCTCATATGCACTTGGCACTCGCTGTGTGTCAAGAATTTTGTTTGAAAAGCAACTGGATTACAAAGTACTTGAGGGGAGGAATCGTGTCTTTTAGGTGCTGTACGTCCTCACACGGCTTAGCCTAGTACAGAGCACATCAGGATCAAGTGATTCAGTCTCTAGAAAGCTGCTTCTTGCAACTGAAGGACTCATAACCTTTTCTCTATGGCTTTTCCTAAGCTTTTAGTATCATCCTGCTTATGCTCTCACTTTAACTCCATTCCTTTGATTTGCTATCATCTCTATCTTTATTCTCCATCAGCTTCTTATCTTGATCTTGTGGTACAGGCAGTGGGATACCAACAAAGATCCTTCCTTCTGGACCAAAGCACCCATTCCCCTAACTGCTGGGAACGTTGGCAGATGATGGCTCTCAGCTGAGTCGTGTTCTAGCAACTGCCCTCAGCCAAAGAGAGCCAACTTACCCAAGGTCACACCCCTTTTGCAGGGCATGCACATAAAAATGTGGAATATAATGTCCCCTGCCTCAAGGTGGTTCAACTCTGAAGGGCCACGTCAGCTCAAGAACTCCCTATGGGATTGACTAAGTCATTTAGTATGACTATATTGCAGTTTAACTCCTCTCTCCCAATCCTACCCTGCCTCCTTCACTTCCCTGCAGGTGAAGTTCCTGAGAGCCTTTCCCAATAAACTTCCTGCATATTAATCTCAACATCCCAGAGAACCTGCTCTATGATTGATTTTACACATAAGGGAAGGACAAACAACATCCAGAGCAAGAGGAACTAAGGGAGTGCTGCCTTACCTAAAGTCAAACCAGAATAATCTGGCCATGGCTGCCAATACCTGGCAGTGAACACAGTCACTGGCCTGGCCATCATGCCAGAAAGGTGAGGTTTGGCCACTTGTGTCATCTCCACCAGTACGGCCCAACAGAACTTTTTGTGATGATAGAAATATGTTCTACATCTGTCCTGTCCAATATGACCAATAACCATTACTTACCTGTGGCTACTGAACACTAGAAATGCTAGTGGGACTAAGGAATTTGATTTTTATTGTTAATTAATTTATATTTAAATTTAAATAACCACATGTATCTGCTGGCTACCATATTGGACAGAGCAGCTTGAGATTATGAATCCAGTAGGTCTACAGAGGCAGTGTCATGACTGTTCCAATTTCATCTGCCTTTACTTCCACCACCTCATGGTCCACAAATACTTGGTCTGATTACTTAAAAGAAATTCTAATAAGACATATATAAGAACTGTGTACTAGAAAAGTCCAATTATAAAGGGTCCCAATAGTGATTGTGAACATTGTTAAATCTGAGTGCCAGAGAACTTTGTTGAAAGTTTAAGTTGATTACAACACATATATCTAGATATATCTAGTCATAATTGAAACTGCCCATATTAAAGTAACATACACCAGCCTGAGCAACAATGAGACTTTGTCTCTATAAAAAATAGTAACAAAATAGCTGGGTATAGTGGGACCCAGCTGGGACCTATAGTCTAAGCTACTTGGCAGGATGAAGCAGGAGGATTGCTTGAGCCCAGGAGTTTGAGGTTGCAGAGAGCTATGATGATGCCACTGCACTGTAGCCTGGGCAACAGAGTGAGATCCTATCCCCAAAAAATAAAAAAATAAATTAATGTAGGGCCATAAGACAAGAACTGTGGCAGAAGTCTTCTGATTTCTACAGAAGTATAGGCATCGCTTGCCTTCCTGTAACTGCTTAGGAGTCACATATCCCTGACTGGCATAAGATTTGGGACTTCCCTAATCACATCTATAGATAACATCACTATTGTAAAACCTAAGACTGGTCTTTGAGATATTTTCCAGACTCTGCATTCGGGGGAACCAGCTGATGCCCACCAGATCAGTGGCCATGCTTGAGAACTGACAACAGGTCCTGCAACCCTCTATTCAGGAACTATCTCAGTGCAAGAAGTTAATTTCTGCTTCCCAAAACTATGAGTTCATCCCCAGCTAATCAGCAGACACAATTCCCTAGCCCTTTGTCTGCCAAACTACCTTTAAAAACCTTGGCCTTAAAATTCTCAGAGAGACAGATTTGAGAAATTCCTCCCATCTCCTCGCTCAGTGCCCTGCAATATTAAACTCTTTCTCTGCTGCAACCCCTGTTGTCTCAGTGTATTGGCTTCCTCCTGTGCAGCAGACAAAAGAACCCCGTTGTGTGGTAACATAATTGCTAACCCTAATAGTCTATTATTCTGCTGGCCCTTCTAGGAGTTTATCATCTAGGTGGAAAGATGTGACATCTATCTGTGTACAATTTTAAGTTAAGGAATACGTCCTTCCTCAACTGTATACATGCATAGATTTGATTAATGCTTTTCCCTTTTCCATTTGGTCTATATGATCTGGGGGCCTTTGCTTTATGTTTCATATATAAGAAAAGAAAAAAAAGGATAACAGATAGCTTCGAGCTTGAAGTGGGCATGTTCATAGCTTGGAGACTCATGGAAGACCTTTAGTTCTGCCCTGTTCCTTGAACAGGAATGGCCTCTTATTATTGACCCAGAAATGTTGCCTGGGACCCAGGGTAAGAACATGTAGCTACACCTCTGCAAGCTCATGACCACTCCTGTAAAAAATGACTTGACATGCATGCCCTCCAGACAGGGAGTTGTTCACAAATCAGGCTGAGCCACAAAGTGCAACTGAAATTGAATTCAGTGCAATTTGAGAATATTCTGTGTACTTAAAGCCCAGAAGCCTGGTGTGTGAAGAATCCAGGGACAGGCAGTGGTAGTTAAATTTGTACATTTTTCTTTCTTGTTGCAATTTTATCTTTTCCAAGCAATTTAATGAAGACTCTAGAGAAAAGAATTAAATGTCTGCTGGTTCAATTACCAAATAATGAAAAGGTCGAAAGGAACACCATGCGCTGTGTGCCAAGCTGCTATATCAGCCTATTCTTAAAGTAAAAATCTCCTCTGTGCTGTTCACAATCACACATTGCCACCCACAAACCGTAAAGATTAGTATCGGTGTAAGAAGCGAAAACCACAAGCTGGTACAGATCCTCCTCCGTGAGGTGAAAGGGCCCTGGCCATGGGGAGCATCTCCTGACACCCACGCAGGAGTGATGGGCACGGCGGAGGACATGGATTTCATCAGGAGGGAGCAGGCTGTTGTTAAATCCATGCTTTAAGAAGATTCTAATCATCCTTGGCTCTCAATACATTTTTAACCAGCCTGTTCTTAGGATCACATGCAGGGAAGGGCTTGGGAACAAAACAGACTTGCCAGCAAGGATTTCCAGGGCTCCCAGCAGTCCCTGACAGAATTTGGAAAGCCACCTCTGCCCCCAACTTGCCCCAGTTGTACACAGAAAGGAAAGATTACAACAACACATACGTCCTCTACAGAAGCGAAAACCAGAGATAAAACTATGGTGCTTTGGAATTCATTAGAACATTGGTTTTCATGCTTTAAAAATCAACTCTCCCTAGAAATACTATGCAAGAGAAGAGGCAGTTAAGTATAAGTATAGACTTCTCTCACCTTAGCACCACGGTGAAAATCTCTCTGTTCATGCTATGGCTTTTTTTTTTTTTTTTTTTTGAGACAGCGTCATGCTCTGCTGCTGGGGCTAGAGTATAGTGGCATCATCATAGTTCCTTGTAACCTGAAGTCTCAGGCTCAAGGGATCCTCCTGCCTCAGCCTCCCAAAAAGCTGGGACTACAGGCATGCACCACCACACCCAGCTCATTTTTCTATTTTTTGTAGAGATGGGGACTCACTCTTGCTCAGGCTGGTCTCAAACTCCTGGCCTCAAGTGATCCTCCTGCCTCAGCCTCCCAAAGTGCTAGGATTACAGGTGTAAGCCACTGCTCCCAACCCCAAACACCTGTTATCACTAACATTGAAATACACTATGGACAAGTCATTGTACAGCTTCTCTTTCACCTTTAAGTTCTTCTTTGGTTTATGTAAGAGAACAGCCTCATATTTAGGAAACACACGCTGACGTGTTTAATGATAAAGGGCTATGATGTATATAACTGACCTGTAGGAAAAAGTGTGTGTGCGCCTCTATATCTATCTATATATATACACACACATATATACATAAATGTATATACACATATATGTATATGTGTATGTGTATATTTATATGCATACATATTCATGCATGTGTGTGTCTGTATGTGTATGTGGTGAGAGAGCAAGCAAGAACAAATGATAAAACAAATGTGGTAAAATGTAAACAGCAGGTGAATCTAGGTAAAGGGAATCTGAGTAGTCTTTGAACTATTTTTTTTTTTTACTTACTGACTGACGTTTGGAGATGGCATCTTCCCATGTTGCCCAGGCTGGGGTGCAGAGACTATTCACAGGTATAATCGTGGTACACTTGCAACTTATCTGTGAGTTTGAAAACGTTTCCAAATAAAAAGTTTTAAAGTTTTGTGTGTTCCCTTTTTTTCTTTTCTGTATTGGCGTCTTGCTAGAGGCCCTTACACAGTAGCCACACGCTAAATAAAAGTGTCCATGAGGGGAGGCCCACCCTGTGAGAAGGCAACAATCCTGCTGATGTGTATTTAACCACAAGAAGAATTTTCTTGGAGAAGCCAATCACAACGTTCTAGAATGGCTCTCCCCATGGTGTGCTAGTGATTGTTGAGAGTTCATGCCATGGTTGGAAGCAGGACTATGGCTAGGGAATGCAAGAATATCTCTAGCTAGTTTATTCCTCTCTTTCCTTAAAAATACTACATCCATGCTGTTCTATGGATCTAAGTGTCTATTTTTACACCAGTAACAGGCTGTTCTGGTTACTATATAGCCTTGTAGTATAAGCTGAGGCCAGGTAACGTGATGCCTCTAGCTTTGTTCTTTTTGCTTAGATTTGCTTTGGCTATTCAGACTTCTTTCTTTCTTTCTTTCCTTTTTTTTTTTTTTTTTTTGGTTCCATATGAATTTTAGGATTGTTTTTTCTAATTCTGCAAAGAATGATGTTGGTACTTTGATAGGGATTGTACTGACTCTGTAGATTGCTCTGGGCAGTATGGTCACTTTAACAACATTGATTCTTCCGATCCATGAGCACAGGATGCTTCTCCATTTCTTTGTGTCATTTTCGAAACCTTTCATCAGGCCGGGAGCGGTGGCTCACGCCTGTAATCCTAGCACTCTGGGAGGCCGAGGTGGGTGGATGGCTCGAGGTCAGGAGTTCAAGACCAGCCTGAGCAAGAGTGAGACTCCGTCTCTACTAAAAATAGAAAGAAATTATCTGGCCAACTAAAATATATATAGAAAAAAAATTAGCTGGGCATGGTGGTGCATACCTGTAGTCCCAGCTACTCGGGAGGCTGAGGCAGTAGGAAGGCTGAGGCAGTAGGGAGGCTGAGGCAGAAGGATTGCTTAAGCCCACGAGTTTGAGGTTGCTGTGAGCCAGGCTGACGCCACGGCACTCACTCTAGCCTGGGCAACAAAGCAAGACTCTGTCTCAAAAAAAAAAAAAAAAAAAAAAAAAACCAAACAAAAAAAACCACACACAAAAAAAACCTTTCATCAGTGTTTTGTACTTTTCCTTGTGGAGATCTTTCACCTCCTTGGTTAAATAGATTCCTAGGTATTTTATTTAATTTTTTGTAGCTATGGTAAATGAGATTGCCTTATTGATTTACTTCTCAGCTTGACTATTATTGATGTATAGAAATGCTACTGATTTTTGTACAATGATTTTGTATCCTGAAACTTTGCTGAATTCATTTATTAAATCTAGCAGAATGGAGAATAGAGAACCCAGAAATAAAGGCACATATCTATAGCTAACTGATATTTGACAAATTAAAAAAAAAAAACATACACTTGGGAAAGCACACACTTTTCAATAAATGGTACTGGGAAAATTGGATTGCCATATGCAGAAGAATGAAACTAGACTCCTATATCTCACCATATACAAAAATTAACTCAAGATGGATTAACAACTTAAATGTAAGACCTGAAACTATAAAAATACTAGAAGAAACCTAGGAAAACTCTTCTAGGCATTGGTCTAGGCAAAGAATTCATGAATAAAACCTCAAAAGCACAAGCAACAAGGCCAGGCGCGGTGGCTCACACCTGTAATCCTAGCGCTCTGGAAGGCCGAGGAGGGTGGATCGCTCGAGGTCAGGAGTTCGAGACCAGCCTGAGCAAGAGCGAGGCGTCTCTACTAAAAATAGAAAGAAGTTATCTGGCCAACTAAAATATATATAGAAAAAATTAGCCGGGCATGGTGGCGCATGCCTGTAGTCCCAGCTACCTGGGAGGCTGAGGCAGTAGGATCGCTTAAGCCCAGGAGTTTGAGGTTGCTGTGAGCTAGGCTGACGCCACGGCACTCACTCTAGCCTGGGCAACAGAGCGAGACTCTGTCTCCAAAAAAAAAAAAAAAAAAAAAAAAAGCATAAGCAACAACAACAACAAAAAAATAGACAAATAGGACCTAATTAAACTTAAAAGCTTCTACACAGCTAAAGAAATAATCAATAGAGTGAACAACCTGCAGAAGGGGAGAAAATATTTGCAAACTATCCATCCAACAGGAGAGTCATATCCAGAATTTACAAAGAACTCAAACAACTCAGCAACAACAATAAAAATCAAATAACCGCTTAAGAAAGTGTGCAAAGGACATGAATAGATATTTTTCAAAAGAAGATACACAGATGGCAACCAAGGATATAACAAATGCTCAACATCACTAAGCATCAGAGAAATGTGAATTAAAATCATAATGAGTTATTATCTTACACCAGTCAGAATGGCTATTATTAAAAAGTGAAACAGATGTTGGTGAGCATACAGAGAAAAAGGAACACTTACACACTGTTGGTGGGAGGTAAATTAGTACACCTCTATGGAAAACAGTATGGAGATTGCTCAAATACTAAAAATAAAACTACCATTCAATCCAGCAATCCCTCTACTAGGTATATACCCCAAAGAAAAGAAATAATTATATTAAAAAGATGCATGTACTTGTATGTTTAATGCAGCACTATTCACAATAGCAAAGATTTGGAATCAACCTAAGTGTCCATTAACAGATGAATGCATAAAGAAAATGCAGTATGTGTATACAACAGAATACTATTCAGGCATAGAAAAGAATGAAATCATGTATTTGCAACAACTTGGATGGAAGTGGAGGCCATTATCTTAAATGAAACAATTCAGAAACAAAGTCAAATCCTGCATGTTCTCACTTATAAGTGGAAGCTAAATAATGTGTACGCATTAAAGTGTAGAAAAATAAACATTAGAGACTTGGAAGGGCGGGAGGTTAGGAAGAGGAGAGGGGCTAGAAACTATTTAATGGATATGACATACGTTATTCAGATGATGGTTACATAAAAACCCAGGCTTCACTGCTGGGCAATATATCCATTTAACAAAACTGTACCCCTTAAAATTATAGACATAAAATAAAAAAAGTCAGTTTAACAGAAAGATGCATTGTATACAATAAGGTAAATCATTTATCAATTTTAAATTTCAAGGGCTTTTAAATGTTTCTGAAATAGTGATTTTCAGATATTTAAAAATAATAGCTCAATAATAAGTTATAGATAACTGAATTTTTGTATATTTCAAATAAGAACAAAATATACAAAAAGATTCACCTTCAAATTTTAATACTCTATGTACATTTGGTTCTAACAAAAAAACTGATGTTATGTTAAAAATCAGAGATTTAGGGTCTGGAAAATAAAAATAATAACATTTTAAAAATAAAAAATATACTACATTGAAGGATATTAGATTTTTAAAGTTTTAAAAATATTTAATGCATGAAACCATTTTAAAGTACATGAAAAAACAAACTTACATGAAGAAAAGAAAGCTTCTAAATTATTTATTCCACTCCTATTTTACTTTATTTTTAGTCTGTGGTACAAGATACAATAGGGTCAATACCTTATTAGAATAGAAGCTCTTTGAATACAGGAATAGGCCTGTTTCTATTTGCCCAAAAACAGAATTGTAGGTTGCAATTGAGTGAAGATATGAATAAATGAATGAACAGCACTTAAGACAAAATTCTAAACTCAGCTCCTCATCCTTAAGAATGCATTTTAAGACCTACTAATATCTAAGCAGAGGTATTTTCATCTATGGGGTTCTCTCTATATAAGTTTTATTCTCCTTTTCTCTATTTTAGTTTATAATTCCATATCTAAATTTTACTAGGGCCATTAGGAAAGAGAAAATGTAAAGTGCGAACTGGGAGAACATGTTTGCCACATACACAACTGATATAGGATTAATATCTAGAATATAGAAGTGATTCCTACAAATAGAATTAGACAAACAATTCAAAAGAAAAATTGTCAAAAGACTTGAACAAGCATTTTACAGAGGAGAAAGCCCACGTGGCCAAAATACTTGCAAAGATCCTCAAAGTTTTAGTACATGGAAAATACAAATTAAAACCACAAATATCGTGTCATACACATTAGATTGGCAAAAACTTCAAAGTGCTGCCAAAGACACAGAACTATGACATTCTCACACACCGCTGGAGGGAGTGAAAATTGGTACAACACTTTGGAAAACAATTTGGGATGATATAGCAACGCTGAAGGGATGCATGTCTTGCGACTCAACAATTCCACTCCTAGGTATATGCCCGAGAAACTTTAGCAAAGATGCAGTGGGGACTGTGTGCAAAAATATTCATAATTCTTTTATAATGGAAGCTATGCCAAGTCTGCCAACAGTGCTGCGTGTGTAAACAACAGCTGTACGCATCAACAAGGATGACCCTCAGGAATACAACATCAGGTGAAAAAAAGGAAATTATGGGAGAATATATACATTATGAGTCCATTCATGGAAAGTTCTTAAGTTTTAGGGATAGAAACACAGGTGGTAAAACTGTAATGAACAAGAGAACGATAGTAGTTCCCTCTGTTCAGGGCAGAAAGGAGATGTGGTCAGGACAAGGTCAATGGGCCTTTAAAGGAAAGGCTAATGGCCTATGTCTTAAAAAGGGCAATGGGCACACATTCATTGTATTGTTATTCTTCACACTGTATACATTTTACATATTCTTTTGCATGTAGCCAATATTTAGTAAAAACCACTGTTAAGAATTGGTGAAGAAGTAAATGACTGAAATATTATTTTTAGAACTTGCTGGAAGAAGAAAAGGGAATATAACAATCTACCAGGCATTAGGCTCTGACAGTTCTTCCCTCCAAACACGCCACACTTGTCTCCTTGTCTCTTGGTTTCTCTTTGCTCACTCACTCCAAAACCAGCGATCATTCAGAACTACCAGGTGTCCAGGGTTGGAGGAAAGTTTCATGGTGTTCATCTGAAGCAGCAGCCAAGCTTTCCTCTCTATCTGTCATCCTATCCCTCATTAAAATTCAGGCCTGCTCCAGATGTGAATGACAAGCACATTACCCCGTTCATGTGCGAGCACACACATCCAATCTCTGCAGCTTGACTGAGTTATTATCATATCCAAATATTACCGAAATCCATTATTACCTGACTTTTGACTTTGACTTATTTTCTAATATTTGTACACATTTCATAATGATAATAGAGCACTGTATTTAAAACAAATCATCTCCCTGCCCTCCTAACAGAACCTGAAATCTTCGAAAGCTCCTTGAAAAACAAGACACCTGTCTCTTCCTCTGACTGCAACCATGTAGCAACAGTCCCGTAAACCAAAAGTAAGATTTAAAGTGAATGGTGCAGCTATCGTCAGTACAACACTTAAAAGGAAAAAAATAAATCTAGCTGCAGTGAAATCTTACTCCTCACCTGGATCATTAAAGATAAGAAAACGTTCATCTGTTTCCCAGCCCACCCCTCCACTGCCCCACTGCCGCCCAGTGGATGGGAAAGGAGAAGGTATTGCTTTATTTTCATTATCAGTGGCATTACAAAAATTGTTTTATATCAGTTACTATAGGAAAGTCAGGCTTTATCAGCAGTAACATTTCAATAGAAAAAAAAATCAGAAACTGTTAAAAAAATTATTCTAAATGACCTACCTAGAAGAATCCATCACTCAGTGTCCTGAAGTATACTGCCTTAAAAATACAACTGCTTACCTCAGCATATTGTGCTACTGAATGGGCTTCAACTGCATAAACTCTCCTAGCTCCAGCCTGTACAGCGAAAAATGACAGTATTCCTGATCCACAACCAACATCTAGCACAACCTAGAAGGAAAGAAAAACAAAAAAGGGGTGAAAACACAACCAGGTTTGTGTCTGTTGGCAAGGCCAGCTTTGGGCATCGAGGTGAGACTTAATTAAAGTCCCAGCTTTGATATTTGCTAGTGGTCTTACCTTGCCAAAGTTATGAATCTCTGTGAGACTTGTTTTTTTCCACACATTAAATGGGGTCAATAATAACCACTATTAAAGTTGGCTGTAGGGTTAAATAATATGAAATGTATGCAAAGCACTTGGCACATAATTGGCATGCTTCAAATCATTGCTATTATTATTATCGTTTCTTTGTACCATGGATTGCTTTTAGGATGCTTAGGGCCAAGAAAAGCAGTGTCACAAATGAGCTCACCTCACCAAATCTATTAGCATGAACAAAATGAAAACTGTCTTGAATAATTTTTGGAATCATATACACATGTTTAGAAATAACTGAAGATGAAGTCTTGAAAAATCCAAAAGTGATGTATGTGCTTTTTTACCAGGCCCCTCCATAAAACTTGGGAGGCTTCTATGGAAGGTAGGAGCACATGAAGGTTGTGAAATGACAAAATTTTTCTTCCCCTCTCTGTGTTCTGACCTGGAACTTAAATCAAGGAAACCATCATTCGCTGGCACAAAGGGGCTAAGGCTGAGAAGCAAGGGGTGGACCATGAGTCTGGGGCCCCTTTCCCCAGATACTGCTGAAAGGAAAGCCGGAATCTCGGCCTGATTATTTAAATTTAAAGTTGCTGTATTTCTGTCACATCAGTGACTTTTATTCTCGGCATCTTTTGGCACTAGCTTTGAGCAAGACATTTTACTTGGCTTTAAATCCTCACAATAACCATATGAGTAGACAGCATTCTTATGCCCACTTAACAGATGAAAAAACTGAAAATCAGAGACATTGAACAACCAGCCAAAGTCCACCTAGCCATAAGGAGGGGAGCTAAGAGTTAAATCTGGACATTTTTGTCGTCCAAGCTCATATTTTATATTATCATACATTGCTAACTTACATTTATCCTCTATAAAACTGACATTTGAATACAGCGATACCAATAGGC
Source organism: Eulemur rufifrons (assembly GCF_041146395.1). NCBI lineage: Eukaryota > Metazoa > Chordata > Mammalia > Primates > Lemuridae > Eulemur > Eulemur rufifrons. The sequence goes on from NC_090989.1 coordinate 226,637,982, forward strand.
AATGGTTGACAAGGAAACAAAGTAGTATTTTTTGTTGGAAAATTTAGAAAAGTTAAAAAATTTTGAAAGCAGGAAAAATTTTCCAAAAAAAAAAAAAATTAGGAAATATCAAGAGGTTTTGTGTCTGTGTGTGTTTTAACTGCAGTATCACACTGTGCTGACACAGATACTGTGCCATTATTCTAAGAGAACATGCTGTTAGTAATGGGTTCACAGTACTTACTGATATTAATTCTAGGGCTGTGGCTGTATTCCATATGGTTTCCTAGGGCTTGGGTAATTAGGAGCATTACCAATTTAAAATGTCACCCAGACTCCAAAATTGGCTGTCAGGCTGTCTATACTTTTAGAAATACCAATATTCTCTTTTCCTGATCCTCCCCAGGAAATCTACCATCTTCATGTGGCCATGATCTGTTGCAAGAACACTCATGACTGCCATTTAGGGAGTGGAGGCTGTTAAGTTGAAGACTGTAATCCTTGTCCCCAAAGAAAGATACACCACATTCAAAAGAACCTTTCTAGAACCTTCTCCAATTAAAAATATAATGCTTTAGATTCCAAGTTCAGTCTAAAATATGGAAGCAAAGTAAAGAGAAGATGGAAATTGCACTTGGATGCCCTGGTAACAGGTTACCCTAGAAATGTGTGAATGGAGCTAGCTCTTTGTCTAATTTATTAGGGTGGTACAAAGCACATCTTAGAGCAGTACTTTTCAATTCTTGTGATCCTGCAAACTAAAAACCAAAGGAATATCTTACCATTAGGGGAGAGATGGGAGAAGAGAAATAGGGAGAAAGAGAAAAACAGCCAGAGCTGGGAGTGAGCCTTATGTGGTTAAGCTTTTGGCATATTTGGTCCATTTGGTAAAAAGATACTTTAATAGATCTAGGCCATACATAACTAGAGAAGTAGTGAAAAACTGTAAGCTGAGGCAATTTTCTAAAGATACAAGCCAAAATAACCTTAATCATTTGGTTATTTCAAAACAGAGTATGGGCCTTGGAAAAGAATCTGATCTGTTGCTAGCATTGTCCAGATAATTCCATCTGCTTCCCCTTGAGTGTGTATTACAAAACTTAAGTGAATTTTCAGTCATGCGACTGGGAAGAGAGGATGAGGAGGTAGAGGGACATTTTGCTTGTCTACATAAGCCATGCAACTTTGGAACCAAAGCCATGGAGGGCCGAGGATAAATCCTATGGTGAAAAACTAATAGTCAAAGCAAATATTTAGGCTGTAAGGAAAATATACTACCTCTTCCCTTTCCAGCTGGGATTTCCAAGACCGGGAGAGGAAAGGACATTGACACAGATAATTCCATTACACTTTCTCCCATAGCACCTCAGGAAGCCTTGGAGCTGCCTCTAATTATAGTTCTTTGTCCTTACAGAAGATTATATTGAGCCCATTTTTTATACTACCATTGGTAGACCATCACAGAACTGGGTATATTTGAGGAACTTGGCAGACATTAAATTATACTTTTATGCTCTGGGAAAAAAATCTCATCTCTCCTCAGGCAGAGGCAAAAAAGAGTAATAAAATCCTAGGGCTTGGGTAATTAGGAGCATTATTAACTTAAAATGTGGAGTTCACAGTTACCAAATGATGCTCCCCTGACACTATCTTTGATCCTCATACTTCTCTATAATAGAGAATACATAGTTTTTTGTCCATTTTATTGATAAGGAAACTGAGGCTCAGAGATACTAAGTAGCCAGCCCAAGATGACATGGCTGGTAAGTGGCAGAGCTGGGGTAGGAATCCAATGCTTGGCTCTCTGCACCATGATGGCCTCTTTTTGTGTAGCAAAAGATAAGAGAAAAGGGTGGGCCCTAAAGAGATGCAAATCTAATCATCATGCCTCTGTCAATTGTACACAGCTGGAGGAGGATAAGAAGGTCTCTTTAGTCTGTTGTCCTCAGTCCTGAGCGATCCAACAGTGACTGACCTTTCTGGTCTCTTCTTCTGTAACCCTCTCCCTTCTTCCCCACACACCCCAGGCTGGAAATTACATGCCTTACGTCATTCTGTGCTCACTTATGCACAATTCCCTGTGGTAGTGGCAATGATCATCCTACCAAATGTTCATGCTTTCTCAGGGTGCATTTGTTGGGAAGCAGCTGTCCGGCCAAGACTACATTTCCCCACCCCCTTGCATCTCTGTGCACCCATGTGACTACTTTTGGCCAACAGGATATAAGGGGAAGTGATGAGTACCTTTTCCGGGCCCAGGTGGTTAAGGGTCCAGCGTAATTTCCCTACACTCTGTGCTCCTTATGTAGCGATATTGAAGATCACCTGTTCAGGTGAAAAGACCCTGAATCTCTGGGTCACCACTTTGGGAAGAGCCACTCAGAACACACCGGACATGGCATGAGCAAGAAATAATTTTTTTTCTTTTTAAAAAATTATATATTTTTTGTTATTTTAAAATTATTTTTACTTTTTTGTTATTTTTTAAAATTTCACACATTTATAGAAATACATTTTATTATGGTAAAACACTGAAATTTAGGGATTGTTTTAGTTGGTATATACTGATCAATATATTTCCCTAGGATAACATTCCCTTCTCTCAATTTTCTACCAAGGAATCTCATTTTTCCAGACCTAACTCAAATCCCACATTTCAGGATTGCATTCCTTGGCTTCCCAGTCAGTCTAGGCTGGGCTGTCTGGTATCCTGTAGATAGCTCTCTAGTAGCATTTATCACAGGATATGGCAAGTATTTCTTCACATGGTTATCTTTCCAGCTTAGCCTCTGAGCTTCCCAATGACAGGAATCACATCATTTATCTCTTAGCCCCTAGCTAGCATAGTGGGAAGCATAAAAACCATTAACAAGTATTTGTTGCCTACATGACTGAATGGGATGACACACAACGTCAATCCCCTAATTCCAGCATCACCTTGAAATAGCTCTGGAAAAGACTTATGACTTCTGTGTGCCATTTGGATTCTGGGAGCGCACTTGCATCACAAGCCAGCACCCAAAGAAAGTGAGCTTAGGAGGCCCTCACCTTATTCAAGATTTATAGCCCAAACTATTTCACTCAACCTTCCTTGTCTTCTGCACTCTGGCCTCTTTCTTATTTCTTGGCCTGCATGTCACCTCACGGACCTGACACTTTACTCTCTGTCTCCCTTCACAATCTCCACCCTTCCTTCTGGACTATGATCTGAATGTGGTCACTCTTCTATCTGAGGTAGCCTTTCGCCAAATCCCTCTGCCCTGACACAGGTTTCATGCTCATTCCTGCCACAGGGCCTTAGTATGTGCTGCTCCCCACTACACACTCTATGCTATCAGCCTGTGGTCACTTTTTTTCTTTTTAACCTACTCAATGCCTGTTGTGCTGGTTATTTTCTATGTGTTCCTCCAGATATATCCTTCGCTCTTTTCCATCCTGCACTTTGTTAGGAGCCTTTCCTACCTGGACTGTATCAATACACTTCCTTGCCACTGGACTCTAGTTGTGATCAGTCAAGAGAAATGACAACAGGAGGGTAGAAGGAGTGAGTACAGTGAGGTCAGATTGTTTATTCTCCTTCCTGGGTCTCCGTGGATTGGTTGTGTCCCCTCTACCCAAAGTCACAGCTCTTGTTGGGCTTTCCTCTTTTACAGTCTGACTATTCTCTTAGGTTTCCAGTAACCACCTTTAGGTCCACACTCTTGCTGCTGCCAGGGTGTTTGACCATCCCTTGTCGGTTTCCTTAACTATGCCCACATCTTTGGAAATAGTCATGTTATTTAATTCTGGTCTTTGCTCCCTCCCAGGTGAAGTCCTTCTGTTATGGGCTTTCTTATCACCACCTCCTCGTACTCTTTCTTCATAACAGTCATCAGAGTTACAATTTTTCATGTAAAATAAGTAGTTATTTGATTAATGTTTGCTCTCTCCCTGGATAGTAAACTTCGTTAAAGGAGAGACCCCATCTGTTTCCCACTCACTATTGAATCCCTGACAGCTAGCGTAGGGTCTGCTGCACAGTAGAGACACTCACCAAATCTCTGACGAACAAGCTGAATAAATGAAAATGTCTCTCACTACTGCAAATACGGGACAGACTCAGGGGCCAGAAAATATGATGCAAATCTGTTACGTCCCTGAGAAGGCACCTTGTCCCCGCATAACAAGTCCTCTCCAACCTAGTGAACCCAAGAATCCTTCAAAGGATGACTTTCTTTTGGAATTGCCGTATTATCATTACATTACAACCCAGTTAGCCCTTGTGCACGATATTCATCGAGACAGGGAATTCATCCCAGCTTCCTGTTGGACATACAAGCAGTAACTGTAGGCATGGCTGTTTTTCAGCTTATTCAGAGAGGCACCAGAAAATGGTATGAAATCCCTGGCAGGACTCAGTGGGAAAAGTCCACAATTGGTCCATGTAACAGTGGCCAAATGCTCCGGGAATTTGTTAGTAAATAAAGTTTTTAAATTTTTTTTTAAATAGGGTCATTTTGCTTGTATATATTATTTTAATTACATGCTCTTCTGGTTTCCTGGGCAAAGAAATCCTGAAAAATATTTGGACAGGGCTAATATATCTCTAAGTGTGTTCAATGCTATTTATTTTGATTTATTAGGTTAAAATTAACAAGGAATATCTAGATCCTTATCAAAGTGTGAAACTAAACTACCTTTGAATGAAAGGATAAAAATAAAATGAGTACAGTTATCCCTCAGTATCCATGGGGGATGGGTTCCAGGAACCCCCTTGGATACCAAAATCCTCTGATGTTCAAATCTCTTATATAAAATGGCATATAGTATTTGCATATAACCTATGCACATCTTTCTGTATACTTTAAATCATCTCCAGATTATTTATAATACCTAATACAATATAAATGCTATAAACAGCTGCTATAGTATATTGTTTAGGGAATAATGACAAGAAAAAAATGTCTAAACATGTTCAGTCAGATGTAGCCAACCTTTTTTTTTTTTAAGTATTGTTAATTTCATTTTTTTATTTCAGGGCATTATGGGGGTATAAACATTTTGGTTACAAGTTCTGACTTTGCCTCACCCAAGCCAGGGCTAGAAGCGTGCCCTTCCCCCATGCAATGCTCACTGTATCGATTGGTTGTGAATTTACCCCCGCCATCAAATTGGTACTAACTGATCAACCTTTTTTTTAATGAATATTTTTGATCCGCAGTTGGTTGAATCCATGCATATAGAACCCAAGTATATGGAGGCCCAACTGTATCTATTATTCGCTGTATACTTACTATATGCTATTTCTATCTAGTGCTTTATAGACATTATCTTAATTACTTGTCATGACAACTCTATCATGTGGGTGCTATTATTTTCTCCATGTTATTGATAAGGAGACTGAAAATCTTTAGAAATGAGATTTTTAAAAAATTATCTAATTGGAACCCTATGCTCTTAGCCACTCTTTCCACCTTCAATTCTAAGTTATTCCCTGTACTTACCATTCAGACTACAGTAATATTGGCCACATTTAGCCTTTTTCACTCCAGCTTTTTATAATTGTCTTCAAATATTGAGGTTCTGATTATCCCACAATCAGTTCCTCAAGTGATGCTATTTATTATTCATTAATTCTTTCTTTATTTGCTTGAGCATATCAGTGGCTGCTCTGAATGGCAGCAGCACCCTGTCATCATTATATACCTTATATTGCTAAGTTCTGTGCTCTGCCTGTCTGTGCACTTCCACAGCCAGCACTTTTTCCAGCCCTCATTTTATTCCATGTGTACTCACCTCCACTAGACAGCCCAAAGTCACACGTGGCCCATGTTCTTGCACAGTGTCATAAGCTTTATCATCTCCATGAGCTCCCATGGGCTGCCTACCTCCAAGACTGCACTCAACATCCAAATCTTCCAATATCCAAACTATGGACAGAAAGTTTGACTGAATAGCTTCTGGGCAGTAATGTGAATGTGACATTATTGGAAATAGTCTCTTTATAAATGCAATCAAGTTAAGATAAGAACAAAGTGGATTAGGGTCAGCCCTAAGTCCGATATGGTTGGTGTCATTATGAGGAGAGAGAAATCTCACAGAAGCACTGACGTGTACTGGGAGAACACAGTCACAACAGAGGCAGTGATTGGAGTGATGCATCTACAAGCCAAGGGACACCAAGGATTGCCAACAATCACCAGAAACTAGAAAGAGGCCAGGGAGGACTCTCCCCAGAGCCTTCAGAGGGAGCGTGGCCCTGAAGACATCTTGATTTTGGACTTCTAGCCTCCAGAACTATGAGAGAATAAATTTCTATTGTACCAAGATACCCAGTTTGTGGTCATTTGTTATGGCAGCCCTAGGAAACCAAAACAGCCTGCAAAGCCCAAGGTATAGAAAAAGGAAATTTACATTCTCTCTCTATATATATAGATACTGTTTTTTACTATCACATCCTGCTCCCCTCCACATTCCCGAAGTCACATAAATACATAAAATACCAGTTGATAAACCTAGAACATATAAAGAATTGCTTTCTGTCACTGCCCAAATCATCCTGCAGTACAGGCTTTGAATACAGACAGATCTGAGTTTGCATAGAGCTCTAACACTTAGATGTATATCCTAAAGCAAGTTAAAGTTTTGAGCTCCAATCCCTTTATCTATGCTATTAACCTAACAACATGTCTTGCATTTGCTTGGTGTGCAGTGTTAGTGGGCCATTCTTTGGTGCCTCTCAGCATCTGAACCCCCTTCCTATGTTTGAGGAATGCCCCATGTCATGAGGCAGCACCAGCCTCCTGCTAGGGAAGTGAAGGTGTCAGATGCTCTTTTCCAGCCCTTGCAGCTAAAGCACGGGCATGACCCAGTGCCAGTAAGATGCATTTTGCATGGGAAGCTTGGAGTGTGAAGATGCAGGGACTACACAGAATCCCGTCTGGTGAGGTCACAGCAACCTCCAGATTCCAGAGCATCAGAGGGATCTCGAGATTCCAAGGACAACGTTCAAGATTAGTATTGGATGAAGGCTGTGCACATTGCAGTGTCTACGTCTGGCTGCACTGCTGTCTTCCTGGGATCAATACTGCAACAGGATTTTAGAAATTATTCTGGTTATGTAGCTTCCAACCCTAGTTCTCTGGTGTTCCTGCATCCTTTCAGGATATTATTCTCTCTCCTTTTTTTTTTTTCTTACAGTAGCAGAGTTGGTTTCTGACGCTGGCAGCTAAGAACCCTAACTAACACACAGAGATTAAATGAGATAGAATATACAAGGTACCTAGCAGGAATCATGAGTCATTCTCTACACAGCTGTTCTGAACAAGGATTCTGCTATAACAGGGTTAACAATGATGCTCGGGGCTAGAAGCGGAGGGTTAGAAGAAATGTAAGGAAGCAAGAGCTTACAGGAAGGTCCATGCAGCAGACCTGTGCTGCAGCCTGTATTCTAGTCAATGATCAAGGTCAGGCCTCATTAGCATGCCAGGTTAACTCACGGTGTGCAGTGTTTTAAAGTGAGAGGAGAATTTCAGAGCAGGATTAGAAATGGACTCAAGGGCCTTTGACCAAACTGATGATAAGCCCACACCAAAGAAAAACTCACATCAGAAGAACCGAAGCTCAGGCTCTGTGAATCTGAACATCAGCCGAGAGTCTGAGCAGGTTGCTTTGCATGTTTGTTGTTATTTATGTTTTCTTTTAAGTCCTCAAATCCCTAAATCCCTTCTGCCTAAGCCAACGTCACATTTGGATGCACTAAGCAGCTGTTGCAACGGGGGATTCTCTCCTCTGTGAAAACATTGATTTGAAAAAATAATAAGCTCTCAGCTCCTGCTTACTCTCACAAGTTTCCAGCAACTGGTGCCTTGACAAAAGAAGTGTCAAAACATTTCCAAATTAAAACCCCACAGCTCATACAGCCCCATACCCTCAGCAGGATGGACTTCCCTGCTTGTACCCAGTGCACACTTGAAGAAACTAAAAATAGCCAGATGGCAATTAACAGAAACTCCAAGGAGGGGAGATGGGGTGGGATCCAGCCGGGTCAGTTTCTTGGATGGATTCCAAATGGAGTCCTCAGCCAGCAGTGCTCTGGCCAAGAAAGGACTTTCATTAAAACTGTATGGAGGAGGCAGAATAAAAAATCAAGATTTGAAATCTTTAAAATTATAGCAGAGGTGGAAAATACAGTACCATATCCCAAGACCATCAATAATAATAACACTTGTTAATATGTATTATGTTCATATTATGGACCATAATGAGAATATGCATTGTATCATCTTGAACTTGTAAGAACTCTAGGAAGTAGCTACTACTCTTATCATTGTCCCACTCTTACAGGACAATGACGAAGATTAAAGGAAACAGCATGTGCAATGCCCTTAACATGGTGCATGCCTGGACTAAGCTCCTCAATACATGATAGCCATTGGTATTGATCATTCTAAACCCATGCCCTTTTAGTCGATTTCAATGCCCTTTTACATAGGCAATTTCAATGGGAAAGAATATAAGGATTTAGTGAAAAAGTAGCATCCTCCACAGACTCACAGGGGTTATTCTAGAATGGTCTTTAGAATGATGAAGACAAACAAAAAAGGACCAAATAAGATTTTGGATTTGTGATAGATTTGGTGGATTTGGAGTTAGGGCAACCAGCCATCCCAGTTTGTCTGGGACCAAGGGGATTCCTGGGATACTATCACAGGGACAGTTTGCTCCTTCAGTTTGCAAGGGGAGGAGATGTTTACTCCCAGGAGAGGGTAGTATTGGAGGTAAGAGACGTCATCTATCCTTCTACTTTTTTCCCGTCAACAGGAGTGATTTATCTGACTGGTGATACTGGGAAACAGGATGAGCATGCGTAGCCCAGGTGGTTGGGAGGGGCCAGCCTGCCCCAATCTACTGTGTGCCTGGAGTCCCCCACATGAGCAGCTTACAGGGCAGGCTCTGGACTTGTCTGGGAGACCAACCATTTAGCATACAAGTGAACGGAAAAATTGAGTTTGGGAGAAGGAGGAATAGGAAACTTTATTTGGCCACAAGTCTAAGCCCCATTCTCCAGATAGCAATACTGACAACAAAGCTGATATTGTGATTTCTACCTGACATTGGTATCTATTTCTAAATTGGTTCAGAACTCCAAGGAGGAAAGGGATATAATTAATTATCAACCATGATTAGGTATCACCTTCAGAAACCCAACAGATGGATTCCTATTTCCTTTCATTGGCAGATAAACCCATTTCAGGCAGGCAGGAAGAGGGTATTTTGTGAAATCAAATGAGGTTACAGGTGGGAGTGCTCTTAAAGATAATCTGGTCCAATATCTTCATTGTTACAGATGAAAAGATACCCAAATGAAATGGCCACGTGACACGATTCATGTGAAAAGTCTGCAAAAGACTTTTATAAGCAAATTATCAGTGTCATTAGCAGTTTGGGAAGTGGTCTTTAGAAGCTGTAACCAGGATTAAAAATAGATCATAGATAACACAGAAAACAGATTTTGGATAATAGACATTAATAATAGATTTTAGATTAAAACTAAGTCCCTACAGGAGAGAAGTTGCCCTAAATAAAACTATTATCTCCAGGAAACATCCTCACACCATGAAGAAGAAATCAACAGTTCTGGGTTGAATTTTTTTTTTTTTTTTTTAATTCGAAGAAACCTACCTTAGGTCAACAAGACTGCTTACTTACAACCTTGAAGACCAGAGAAGGGACAAAAGAAACAAATTTTCCCCCTCCATCCTGCCCATCTATCATAATCACATCTTCTTCACTGGGCATGTTTACTCCATAATTGTTGACCAGGTGTGTCCCACTGGCAAAAGCAAGGTTCCTGGGAACTTCAAGACATTCGACATGGGAGACCCTTTGGCCAAATCTGATCATTTCTGTTCTTAACCTTTGCCTCTTATCTATTACCCTCACCTACCAGAGTACCTAGATCTGGTTTATAGATAGTGCCCAGTCCTGAGTGAGTCAGAGGAAGCCCACTTCACCCTCTCTCTCCCACTGAAAACAGCTTTAAAACCTGGACTGAGTGCATGGGGCAACTATTTGAGGACTCTGAAAAGAAAAAAGTAACAGGCAGGTTGGGGAAGAAGACTAAAATTTGAATTACTATCCAACTTACCCCTTTTTTCCCCCCCCATAAACCTTGGTCTAAAGTCAATGCACCAGAAATGAGCACCAAGGTACAGAAAAAGAGAGCCCCTGAGTCACCTTCTAGTTCTGCTTCCAGAAAGAGGAAAGGGAGTTCCTAAAGTGCAGAGTGTGAAAACGCTGTTTTTCCTCTCTTTCCTTTCCTCTTCCCCCTACTCTTTCCCTCCCTCCTTTCCCACTCCAGCCTCCCACAATCTCATGGTATTGCCAAGACCAGCCTGCATTAGTCAAAACTATGAGGGAAGGGAACCTTCCTCTCCATTCCCTGGCATTTTTGTTCCCAAAGGCTGGGCTGACCCCCAGTGCTTTTTTCTCTCTCTGTCCTCTCTCTGTTTGGCCAATACGTAGATAAAGTCATGGAAGTATATGGCAGAGTGAACTTTTTGACCAGAGACTGAAAAGTGGTCACAGGGAACCAGAAAGTATCATGGAGATCATGGAGAGGAAGGAGCTTGGCAAAGCAAACCCCATACAGTTTCCTTTATAAATTCCCGGGCTCATCCCTGGCCTGTGCATGCATGGATTGGATATTAGTTCACATACCAAAAGTTTGAGAACTCTGCTCAGGTGCCAGACTGACCACTGGCTGACAGATCCAAATAGCACTGCCAAGGCTTTGAAAACCAAACTGATGTAGGGAGCACAACCCCCAGATGACCAACTATTGGGATGGAACTTGCAGCCTGAATCTGACCAGGCTGACTGGCTGCTAAAACTAAATGATCAATGTACTCTTCATAATATATTATTCAAAACATACAGGAGATAATACAAATTTCTTGGCATATGAAGAGTCAGGAAAATCCCAATTCCCATGGGAAAAGATAATCAGCCGAAACTAACACTGTCATGACACAGAGGTTAGAACCGTCTGGCAAAGACTTCAAAGCAGCGATCATAAAAAAGTTCATGATTGCTGAATCATGAACACTGCTAAAACCAATGGACAAATAGAAAGTCTCCGCCAAGAAACAGATGCAAAAACAAAGTGCCAAATGGAAATTTTAGGAAACAAAAAGTGCAATAACCAAAACAAAAATGTCACTGATGAGCTCAATAGCAGAATGGAGATGACAGAGGAAAGCAAGCCATGGGCAAACCAACTCCTAGGTGGGGACCTATTTATCAATACTTTTTCATGTGTCTTTCCCTCTATTTTAATTAACCATTGTTGTATAACAAATTGCATCAAAATTTAGTGTCTTAAACCAGAAACAATTGATTAGTTCTCCCAATTTTGTGGGAGGGCAGGGCAGTTCTCTGCTGGTCTTGCTGTTCACATTTCTGCATTCAGCAGTCAGGCTGGTTGGACGGGAAGGCCCAAGGCGGCTTCACTCACAAGTCTGACAGTCAGTGTTGGCTGTAGTCTGGGATGCCTTGGTTCCCAGTGAACTCCCAAATCCAGTAGGCTAGACTGGGCTTCTTCACAGTATGGCAGTCTCAGGGTTCCAAGAAGTTGACAGCAGAAGCCACAAGGCTCAATGTCTCTTAATAAAAGGAGCAGCTACATGACTTTGAAACGTGGCATGGATATAGGGAGGTGTGAGTCATTGGGATCATTATTTCAACATTCTACCGGAATTAATGCTTCAAAGCTCCAAGACTATGGATCTACAATTATCATGGCAATAGAATAGACAATGAGGCTCAGAAAAGTTTAGTGTTTTGCCTAAGGTCACACAGCTAGTTAAGGGGAAAATATGAAACTGGATCCCATGACTGATGATTCCTCTGACCAATACTCTTGCTTCAGAGATGAGCTATTTGGTATTTTGAACACTCTGGCTATTTAACAGGTAGAAGAACAATAAACAACAGTTGTACAAAGTGTTAGCAATCGTTCATCATTTAGATCCAGTCCATGAAGGAAATAAATGCATGCACTTGTGAAGTCTATGCAAAAACCGAAGCAGAGTGCCTCATGAAGAGTTATTCATTATATAGCAACAAAGCTCCTAACCTGTTCTATGCACCAAAACATAGTGTATTCAGTCTCTTGCATTCCTGGCACTCAGAGATTAATATTTTTAGTAAGGTAAAAAATTCACATAACATCAAATTAACTATTAACCATTTTAAAGTATAAAATTTCATGTCATTTAGTACATTCATGACATTGTACAATCATTACTTCTACCTAGTTTCAAGAAATTTTCATCACCCCAAAAGGAAAGCCTGTCCCCATTTAAGCACTCACTTGCCATTTCCCTCTCCCTCTTAGCCCTGAAAACCACTAGTATGTTTTTTGTCTCTTGGATTTACCCATTCTGGATACGTCATATAAATGGAATCATATGACATTTTGTGAGTGGCTTCCTTCACTCAGCATGTTTTTGAGGTTTACCGATATTGTAATGTGTATCCGCATTTCATCCCTTTTCATGGATAATACAAATGGAATAGCATTCATAATATTCCATGTGTGAATATACTACATTTTGTTTATATATCAATCAGTTGATGGGCATTTGGACTTTTCCTACTTTTTAGCTATTCTGAATAGTGCTATTATGAACATTTGTCTGCAAGTATTTGTTTGAATACATGTTTTCAATTCTTTTGGGTATTTAGCTAGGAGTGGAATTGCTGGGACCTATGGGTAATTCTATCAAAGCTTCGCTTTGATTCTGGGCTTGAAAAGACTTCTGAAAAGTGTGAGATGAATAACCTGGGGCCAGCATTACCTTGTCTCTGAAGTCAATGTGGTTCTGGAGGATAGCTCTGTGGTATGTGGCTGTCCTCACAAAATCTTGCATCAAGTTCTGCTGCTGGGAAATGCAGCCATAAAACTGCAAGGGGAAGAGAAGGAGGGGGGAGTAAACAATCCACAAGGTAGCACCGTCAGGAGCATCTGGTTCCCACAGCCACCTCAGTCAAGGCAGGCACTGCCTTCAGCTCACAGGGACGTGGAGGCTCTGAGAGACACCTTGACTTGTCCACGTCAGCCCAGATTTGTAAGGTGTAGAATTCTGAGTAGATTTCAGACTTCTGGTTCCTGCTCCAGACAATAGATTCAGGCCTAGATATTGATGAGATAGGTGCCCGGAGTCCTTTCCTAAAGCAGAGGCTATGGGACAGCACAAGTCAAGAACAACAGACTCAAGGGGAAAGGGGCCAGGGCCAAAGGGATGGCCTGTCCTGGTGAGTCTCATGAGCCTCGAGTGGAAAATGGAACTTGGATAGGAATCCTGGGTAACGGTGGAGGTGGGGCAGAAGGTGGTGATGGTGGTGATCCTGATAGGAACAGAGGCAGGCCAGCTGGGTGACATGGGGCACGTAACTCCATGAACACTGATGGTAATAAACATCATCCTTGTAATCGCCACCATCTGGTCGGCCATTTGGTAGGGCTATCTATGTGCCAGGCACCATGTTAAGTGCTTCACAGTCATCATCTAATCCAATTAAATCAGCACAAAAATTAGGTGAATTATGTTACTCAGCCAAGGAAACTGAGACTCAGAAAAGTAAAGCAACTTGCCCAAGTCCTGACCACATAGTAAGTGGCAGAGCAGGGACGCTGTTGGTCTGGGGGCCACACTTTGAGAACCACGGCAATAGAACATCAATTATCTCCTCTCCACACACCCTGCCGAGGTGTGTGTGAGCTTGAAACAAATTAATTAGTCCTACTCAGGACAACTCTCCTGACCTGGAAGTATTGTGCAGCTGTCGCTTCTTGTGTCCGCTGGCTAAACACTGAGTACTCCTTTTTCTGATTCCGGCATCTTTTCAAGGTATTTGAAAAAGCATAGAATTCTGCAAGGATAAAAAGCAGATCCATTTCTTCACCTTGGAAACCACAGAACTCACCACTGCGCTCTGTAAGAAAATTCCGACTGTGAAAATATTAGAAGATGAAAATGGCACATTCAACCCTGAACACACACACGATAAGGAATGGCAAGGTGGAAATGGGGACTACTCCGAGGCGTGCCTCCCTTATTTACACTTGTCAGACGTATTTGCGTTCAGAAATGTCAAGTGAGAGAGCACAACGGAACACAGGCAGAGGCTGGGCTCCTAGAATGCTCCTGGTATTGTGCTCACAAAGCTCACAGCCTTATACTCAGTACGTGCTCTGGGGAAGCAGGTCCTTGATGAGACGGAAACACACACACACACACACACACACACACACACACAACTTCATTCTATCATCATAAGAGCAATATTTTCTCTCTCACTTAGTATTCTCTGGCTGTATAGAGAAAAAGCAAAATAACTGGGGATATGTGAGTATAAAAAAGTGGTTTATATTAGTTGAGGAAAAAAATATAGAAGTGAAGTCTCAAAAAATTCCAGAAGTGATAATACTGATAGATAACACTGCATACACAGTTGCCAAATTCTGTGACTTCTGCCTCAGAAATGTCTCTTGAATTCTGCCTCGTGTCCCCACTGTGTGTGGCTTCTTCCCTCTGCACCACAGGCATTGTGACCAGGGCAAATTCCTCACAACCAAGGCAGGGTCCCTCATGCCCACACTCTCAGTTCATGATAAGCTCTGGCCCCTCAGATTCTAGACCCAACCGCTCACATTCCTGTCTGCCCCGTTCCAGTACCCTCTGTGCCCTTTCCTCCTGCACACACGAGATCTGCTCTATGTTCTCCACACGTCCGCTGTGCCGAACTGCTTACACATGCCCAAGTCAACCTGGTCGTGGCCACGCTTCCTGACTTCGAACCCCTATTTTTTTACGTTAGATTATCTTTCAACATCAAACTCCTATTCATCCTCCCAGATTCCGTTCAACCAGCATTTCCTCATTGCTGTGTTCTGGAACATCATAGGCAGAATGAGTTACTATAATACGGTGGGTCTCAACACTCAGTTAAAAATCAGAATCTCCTGGAAAGATTTTTTTTTACCTGTGGATACTGGGCCCTCACCCTAAACCTGGCAATTCAATGTGCTGGTGGTGGGAAAAGAAGTCTCCACGTTTTCAAAAGGCCCCAGAGTTAATTCTCGTGTGTAGCCAGGGAGGAGAACTTTTGCTCTAATACCATGTTCTCAGCCTATGAAATATCCTAGTTCATATTTTACTGTATTTGTCAATTTTTAAGGTCTCCACTTCTCTACTTAAATCAAGTTCTTTCAGGGCATTGTTTACAGGTTGTCTCAGTCCATTTTGTGTTGCTGTAACGTAATACCAAAGACTGGATAATTTATAAAGAACAGTAATTTATTTCTTACAAGGCCAGAGGCCAGGAAGTCAAGGTCCAGGGAGTACATGTGGTGAGGATCTTTGTGGTGTTTCCTGCCGTGGCAGGAGGCAGGGGGACAAGCAGGGGCACAAGCAAGAGAGAGGGAGGCCTGGGCCAGCTTTTATAACAACATACCCTCTCATTTTACGTTAACCCATGGAGGAAGGCAGAGCCCTCATAGCCTAATCACCTCTTAATACTGTCCCAATCGTCATTAAAATTTAACATGAGTTTTGGAGGGGATACTCAAACCATAGCAGAAATTTAAGCCTTACTTACCTCTAATTTCCACAACATGGTGTTAAGGTAGTAGCCACCCTTAAATAAATCTTAAATGTAAATTCAATAAATTTGGGAAACTATTTAATAAACTTGGTGAAATTATTTAACTGGTAGGACAGGTGTGTGAGGCCCTGGAGCTATCCCATGTAGGGACAGATAGCTTGAAAGAAGGTCCTGTTGGACAATAAATATGTAAACACACATGACTGTTGCCCCTCCCTCCCGCCCAAGGGAATGTTGCCACCTACTACAAAGAACCTGGAGAAGAATAAAGGGAGGAATTCTTGGTGGAAATATAAATCGGGATTAGGTTTATAGTATATCCTCAACTATCACAATTTCACCAGCTTGTAAGGGCTCATCCCAATCCATAAGCCTCATGTAGCTAATCTTTCCATGTGGATCTTTCTTTTACGAAAACAGAATGGCTCTTTGGTCAAAAATTGATCTCCATTATGAAACTTTGTCAACTCTTTTGTCTTTTGCGATTATACCCTTATAAAGAAAAGGATGGAAATGATGGTTTCAAAATAACTACAAAACCAACACATGAAAAGAATTAGAAAATACAAGTCAAAAAAATAAAATAAAAATAATAATCCCATTATACAAATGATTAATTCATGTTAACACATTGGTGCATGTTCTTTTGGAGCATGTGTATGTGTAAAACTTCTTGCAAAATTACATCATATTATTTTGTGACCAGCTCTTTTCATTTATGGTACTATGGATAATTTCCTCGGTCATTAAGTAGTCTCCTCCACCTAGTTGTTAATAGATAAGTGATTTCAACTTTTATGAATGTGCCATAATTTAAACAATTCCCTGTGGTCAGCTTCCCAAGCCTCCTCCCAAGTCTACAGTATCAGGATGATAAAGCCCAGAATCTGTATTTTTAACTGTGTCCCTGGTGATTCTGGTGATAAGACAGTTTTGAGCCCTTCTGTTAATAGAATATAGCAATGTTCATTTAATAAGACTTCCACATTACAGATGTAAAAGAGATGCTAAGTCTTTATAACATCCTTCTACACATAAAATCAGTATAATAATCAATACTTCTGTTCTCTTGTGACTTTTGACTGTGTTCTTTTGCCATTTTCTAGAAAATAACTTAATTTCATAAAACTTAGAAATGCAGAAAAGCAAGCCAGAAGAGAAAATAACTCCCAGATATAACCACTAATGACATTTTGGAAATCTCCCAGGAATTTTTTATATATTTATATCTATTTCTATTGATATATTACTCACAACAATAGTATTGCACTCTACTGTTTTACAACCTGCTTTTTCACTGAACAATATATTGTTAGCTTTTTCTATGTCAACACTTTTCACGTGGAATCACTAAGCTACACATAAAGCTACAAAGCCCCTTAATTGTAGTGTCATTTTTCTCGTTTCTCCAATCTGTTCTCCAAGACAACATCAGAAACTAAGAAGATCTTAATTTCAACAATGTTTTTAACTATGTTCCGTCAAATTCTGGACCTAATTAATTGCTTATCAAATTTTACTGGGAGTCAAAAATATCAAGTCTGTGAAACTATAATCTCCTACATTTGCATTTTTTTTTTCCCTGTTAGAAAGATACTGGACAATATTACCCAGCTCTTGTCTCCTGGAACCTCTCCAATTCTCTCTGAGTTCTTAAAGATTGCCAGCAGTGGTTTTTGTCACCCATCTGTGAGTTCTTTAAGTCCTGAGTGTATCTGTTGTTTGGGCCTTTCAAAGCCTATGGTAAATTAATTTGTTCAACAGATAGTCTTTTTGAATATTCTCTACACTTGCAAGTCTCCATCCTTTGGGGGTAAATTTGAGTTCTTAATACTAATACAACCAAAAATAATGGCTGCCTAATTTAGTGAATAGGATGTGTGGGAAATTGAAAAGTATCATTTTTGGTTCATAAACAAGATTTTGACTATAAAGTTACAAAGCTGGTCATATCATGTGCAGCTGACTGATTATCTTAAAAGGAAATGTAAAAGAGAAGCTCTAATGGAGTTTTGTGCTATACCAGTATCCACGTGATACATAAACAGCCTACAAAATAAGCACTAATCTGGCCATATCAGCTTTACTGTGTTTGATATTTTTCAAAAATCCAATTTTATTACATTAACAACACTGTCTTAGTCTGCTCAGGCTACCATTATAAAATGCCACAGATTGGGTTGCTTAAACAACAAAAACTTGTTTTCTCATAGTTTTGGAGGCTGGGAAGTCCAAACTCAAGGTCCAGATGATTAGGCTCCTAGCAAAGGAACCCACAGCCACACTGGCAGTTAGGGATTCAACATATGAATTTGGAGGGGAAACATTCAGTCCATAGCAGACACTATAGTCATAACTTCTCATAACCCTGGCACAGGGACAAAATTTAACAAATGGAACATCAGAGCCTCTTGTTTGATAAGCTTGAGATGTATTTATGGGATTGATGGGATTTAGGAAATCAGGAGTATCCTGACTAGCCCAGAAATCATCATCAATTAACTCCTGCCTATCGTGAATTCTGTTAGAAAAATCTTTTCTGCACAATTAGCCCTCACCTTTAATGGTTAAATACATTTTAATGGTTAAATAAATGTGTGTAAATAAAGTATCTGTGTTTCCACATAATGCATAAAGATGCAAAAATAAGTAATAAATAAATAAATAAATAAAGGAAACCCCTGTAAGAAGGAAAAGAAACTTAATTGTTTATTTCTCCTCTCTCCTCAGCCTCCATGATGGGCTCTGGCAGCCACTTTGGAGACTCCAAAAAGCAGAAGGAGCAGGAATAACCCATCCTTACCTCTTCCTCACTTCTCCAAACTGGGGGACAGGATTTTGGGTGAGAGGAATGAAGGGCTCTTTAAATCCAGTGGATAATTTTGCCTTTGGAGAACATTTTTGGCAAGGAGTCCATTTTTTTTTTTTGGATGGAAAAGCCTTTTGATCTGCAGATACCATTTGTTTGAAGGGTGCTGTTAATTCTGTAGAGTCAGAATGTTTCCCAGAGGGGAAAGAAAGGCCAGCTGTTTAGAACACAATAGACACATTTGTCTAAACAAATGATGTTCACATTTGCATAGAGGCTCCTACAGTTGCCCAGAGTAGAAAAGGTGGGAGAATACGGGTTAGAAATGCTGATCTGGTATAAAGGGGTCCCCGTGGGTTTTTTTTCCAGAAGGCTGAGGGCAGTGGGGAGAGTACAGAAAAAAGGATGGGGAACCACTCTCAATTACTAGTAGAAGTGATCTCTCCTCTGAGCAGAGCATGCATCATGGATAAAATGAGAACTCCTTCCAAAGGACACGTCTGTCCACACTATGTCTGAAGGGGATGACCTGGTGAAACTGCCATTATAACCTCTCAGGCTATAAACCATTGTTTAGTCATTTTTCGCCACAAATGCAAAGATGTAATTTTTAGTATCATGTAGATATTAACCAAGGACATGGCAGCTCCATGCTACAGCCATGATTCCAATTATTTTCCTTTGATTCTCAGGTTTGATTTAGGTTTCTTCCTGACAAACCATTATTTTTCAATTTTAGCACATAATTATACTCGTGGATCAATACAGACTACTCAGATGCACCATTTCCTTTTTGTTCTGTTACTCCTAACAGACCAGATTGAAGGGATATGTTTTTGTTTGCTTGCTTCTCTTAAATAGCTGCTATTTACAAGTGATACTGTCTGTGGTGCTTTCTACATGAAGAGTTTATTTACCAAGATACTAGCATGTTTCTGTGCCAGGAAAGGGTAATACCTGTCTGACTACCTCAGCTGTTCTGGCCGCATGTCCCAAAATTATACCAGAAAACACATAACTGACAATATGAGAGACATGGTGTGGATTTTTAAAAAACAGTATCCCAAACTCTAGACATTGTTGCAAAACTGTTCCTGGACTATCTTGAATAATTTGTAGACAGTCCATTTCAATGGTCTCTAGTCTATCAGCTCCAATTTGCTAAATTAAGCTTTTTTTTTAATTTTTTTCCCCTGGACACCCAAAGAAGGAAAAGATATCTATTTTTCCGTAATCAGTGTACAAAGAAGGCAGCAATACTAACCACTTGCACCATTCATTTCTCCTTCCCCTGGTTTCATGATCTGGGCGTTTTTCCCCTTGGGATGGATCAGCTTAGGGTAAATTGAACTGATTCCTCATACTTCCTATCTCATCAGAGCAGGAGAAGTGCTGTGTAACATATGGTACATAATTATTTTGTTTACTTTTTTTTTCTATCTTGCTCAACAAACGTAAGTGAAAAAGATTCAAATGAGAGTACAAAGATTTATTCACCATTAAATCCAAGTGCTTAATACGGTACCTGGCACATAGTAAGAATCCAATATAGATCACTGGATGCATGAGTGTATGAGTGAATGAAGGCATTCTTTCCCTGCCCTCTTTCCTTTCCTTCTCTTCCTCCTCCTTTCCTTCGTTCTCCTCCTCCTCCTCCTCTTCCTTCTTCCTTTTGGATTCATTTCCACTCGCACCTCCTCACTGGCCCAGTCCTCAAAATCAGGACCTTATTTTCTTACTGATTTATTTCTTTCCCAATCAGAGGCATGCAAACTTAACTATTTGGGCTGAGTTACTTTACTTACTTAAAGAGGAAAGTTTAATCATGAAGTTCTTCAAGTTAAGTCCCACTAGCAAAACCAAATTATTTTTGATCCATCATGCATTTCGAATAAAAATTTATTCACTATCTGAACTCATAAATATGTCAATATATTTTTGCTTCTCTTTTTTATAATAGAGAAGAACATATTATCTGCATAAGACAATTTCCATTCTTTCTTCATCCCAAATCCCAAAGTTAGATAAAAACAAAACTAATTTAGGAAATTTCCCATACAGATATACTATGTACATGTGTATTTCCAGAGAAAGTCATAGAAATCTCAGGTGGTGAGAGTTGAAGTGGGATAGAAAAATGACTACATCCCAAACATGTATATATGCAGGGGACTCTGCTGCTAATAAAATTCAACATAAGCATGGCCCTTCTTATACCTCATACAAGTGGGTTTACTTAGTAAAGTAGCTAAAAGGATTTAGACATACAGTAGATTGTCTGAGTGCCCAACATAAACAGCATTATTATAAGACACTGTGTGTTTCTATTGCATGCATGAGAAAACTAGAAAAATGGACAGCTTCACCAAACTTCAAGCTAATTTCTCCCTTTTAGTGCTTTTGTCTCTTCTTTCAAAAGAACTTGTCAGCATTTCTTGAAAGCAACTGTCAAATCAAACTCTTTTAAAACAAAAGTACTTATGAGCTCTAAGAAACTGAATACATTATTGGGATTCGCTCTTCACTCAAAGCCTTAGAATTAGCAACTAAACCTACAGTTCATAGTTTGCATAACATTTAACTAACACTATTTTTGTCCAACCAAAATATTGGTACAAAGCACTGGGGAGTATCTGTGTATTTTTCAAATCTTTAACTGTCAAGAAGCTTACGCAAAAACAACTGGGCTCATATTTTGTAAAATCAGAGACAATCTTTATATATATCTTTAAAACCAATTAATAATTATTGAGATGACCAGCAGTGACCTAAACATTAGTAAAATAGCTCCAACATTTATAAAGGTCAGGAAAGTAAGTTCATTTGTTTGAATATTGAGCCAGGTTGCTAATCCCTGTGGAATCCTACTGTACTTGCCCTGACGCTCCACACATTAACAAGGGAAGCCCAAGATTTAAGAACTATGTGGTCTCCAATAAGCAGATGGAACATGGGTCAGCCTTGAGCAGGCTGTAATTGACTGAACCAGAACAGAAACAGGATGCTAAGGAAGCTGTATTAGCAAAAACTCTTTTGTTGACAAATGGTGGAATATACAACTAAGTATAACTGAAATAGGAATTTCCTGGCTCACAAAATGGAAAAATACATGATTAAAATGTCATTTTCAAGAATGGCTGTGTCCAAGGGCTCCAATGATGTTTAGGACTTGGTATTTCACTTGCAATTGCGTGTGTGCACTCTCTCACTTTCCCTCTCTCTCTTTACCATCTTGCTCTGCATTTCTGTTTTAGCCTCTTGCTTGGACAGGCTTCCCCCTCATAGAACAAGATGATCATCAGTAACTCCAGAACAACACTTCTACCAGCTCAGAAACAGTCCTTCCAAAATGGTCCAACAAAAGCCCCACATTGGGTCTTGCTGAATTAAGTTAAATTAAAAACCCATCTCGGAATCCATTTCTATGGCCAGAGATCAATGCCAATTGACTAGACTTGAGTTATACTTGTCAAAACCTGAAGGAAAACTGGGCTTCTGTTACCAGAAGAAAGGAGAGTAGACTAAAGGTAGGCAAAATCACAGTTAACCAGTACTGAAAGAGAGGTAGAAACATCATAGACTAAGCTAAAACAAAGGAAGTAGGAGTTGGAAAATCTGTACGCTTCAGGGGGCAAATGAGAGGAAGGTAAGCCATGGAAAATAGACCTCAGCTTCTTGGCCTCTGAAATCTTGGAGCTCGGGTTAGCTTAAATCCAGATTTTGCCTCCAGCAGCAGGTTGTTGTTGGAGAGGCCATTACTAAGCAACTGATATAACATTTCTGGTTTTATAACATGTTGAGTCCCTGACATTGCCACAGTTACCAGCTCTGTTTCCCTGTCCACACTCGGCAAGAGTAGTTGGTACTTCTCCCAGCTCCTGATGTCCTGTTTACACCATTGGACCCCACAGCCAATCAATGGATTAGTTAAGAATGAATGTTGACCAAAGGGTCAAAAGACCCAGGCATTATACTTAAAGAGGGACAGGCTCTGGGTTTTCAATAGGGGGTGAGGGTGGTGATCCTATGTCTCAGTTCACTTGGGATGTCCCCATTCATATCTGTTGTCCTGGAGAAATTATTGATCCCTCTCTCTTTTCACACTCAAAAGAGTCCTGGATTGAATGATAAATTATTGAGTCATCTTGGCTATAAGATCATGCAGTCTTGGGGAATGGGGCCATGTTAGGCCAAGTGCAAGAGGAAGAGGCAACTGAGAGAGAAGGGGAGATGGAAATATAGACATGGGGACACCATAAAACACCTGACAGCTGGAGAAAGAAACCTACCTGCTTCCCCACCATGGTTCCAGGACACTGTTTCTCGGCCTGAAATGCCTTAAATTCCAGGAGATGTTTCATGACAGTAACTTACCCTTTTAGATTTGAGCTCCTTTGTATAGGTAGCCTTGACTAAAACAGAAATTCCTCACTTTACAATAATGTCCTTTTTTTCTTTCTTTGTTTCTTTCTTTCTTTTTTTCATTTTCTTTTTTTTTTTTTTTTTGTCACTGCCCATTACTCAGGTTTATTGAGTGATTTTTGTTTGTTTTGATTTGGTTTGGTCTTCTTCATTTTAAGTGGTTTTTAAATCTGCACCACACTTTTCTCTACCCTGGAAGTAAATCAGTCTATTTGCAGTTCGGCCTATTTCTACCATTGTACTTTAACATATGACAATGAAGACCATCCTATATTCATATTACTTAGGATCAAGATGGAATTGTGCAAAACCATCTAGTCATTTGAAAGTCCCAGACTTGTAGAGAGACAAATGGTGTCTCTGTTCACTTAGTGAGGCCAGAATGCACCTTCTGGAGCATTTAACATGTACTCACCAAGGAACTAATTTATTTATGTGGCAGCAGGAGCTGTTATTCGATTAGTTCTCATGGCTTCCCAAGGTTTCTGCGTGCCTCCCAGCAAGTAAAGCAGCACAGGTGAACACCAAACAGGTGGCAGGAAGACACGTTTCCAATTTGACTAGATTTATACAGTTTTTGACATTTGACAACTGAAATTAACATTTTTATGATTGCCTATGCTATACTCCCTATATTCCACAAACAGACAACTTTGGAGAAGCATTAGTGTAATCCAACATAAAATTTAAAAAATTGAAATAACAGCCTGTACTTTCACTACATAATGCTTGGAGCACTTTATTTTGCCAAGTGAAAACTTTGCATAAGAGGTAGACCAAAAAATCTCTCTGGGCTTTCTCTTTATACATTATCCATAAATGAATGAGACAAAACCACCTATAAACTCAGTTGAGAAATGCCGTACTTATTGCAAGGCAGAGGAAAGAAAGTGCTTTGTACCAGGAAGACTTGAGACTTCAAGTCTCACAAAAAGATCAGTTTGGATGACAAGTATCTGCTTTGTTAGTTTTGCAATACAATTTTTAAGATATAGCTCTCTTCCCATTTGAACATGGATTTAACAATAATTCTACACGGTTGTGCTACCTAATCCTATTCAAGAAATTAATCTTGTCTTCATTTTTTTAGAAAGCAAAATGCATCCACTGTAGTTCTCAATGAAGTGAATCTATAATAATTGGCCAAAAGCATGGATGTGCATGTGTTTTCTTAGCTTAATCTCTTTGCTTTTCTCCTGTTTTCTCTATCATATTTATATAGGTAGTCCACTGTATGCAAAATGAGCAGAGGCTAAATCCAGTCCATACAAATGTTTTAATTTATCATGCATTTTAAAAATCAGAAAAATCTCACAGGAAGTGTAGATATCTGCTTAAAATTCTATGACATGGCACACTTGGATCTGAATTGCTGTGTGGCAACAATTAGCATGAGGAAAGCAGCTACTGCCACCTTTTGAATGGGCATGAGATCTCTAGTCACCATAGCAGCCTCCAGTCACTCTTCTTTGCAGCCAGCCTGCTTCGTGCATTTCCATAACTTTCCTGGGCCCTGTAGCCATTTGAGTCTGTGCCTCCTGTGTACTCAAGGCCCCATTAAAAACTTTGTAATGTGTGCAGTAAATGTGTAACTTAAAATATTAAATATTTCCCTTCTATTTCTAAGCAGCATGAAGTCACAAAAGCTAAGGAAAATGATAGCCAAACTCACTTTATTACACTCTTTTTTCAATCGATATTTTTGTTTTAAGCTTGCAGAAGTTGTTGAGTTTCTTGGCAATGACCTTATTTGGTCATTTTGTGTGTCAGTCATTAGAGCAGGTTCAAACTCTAAGTCTAGGCTATTAGGCAAATTTAGGTGAATCAGTCACAACCATTTGCAAACAACATATTTTTATATAAATATGGTACTGTTGACTGGTCTACAGTGTGATTTCAGCTGTGAAGGTGAGGTTTTATTAGACAATCCACCTCTCCTAGGCTTCCTTTATAATTAGTGATGATCTATTGGACTCAGGAGTGTGGTATCTACAGCCAGAGGGTGGTTCCACTCAGAGAGGATGCCTGTAGAATCCACTGCATCATCATCCTCCCCCAATGAACTGATCCAACCACCTACTCCTATGACAAGCAACCAATGGATTCAGCAATAGTTGAATTAATGCTTCCTTGCTGACATCATTCTGCATTTTTCCTCATATAGAATGGGAGGTAACATGGACCCAAAGTCAGGAGGATTAAATCCACGGATATTGGTTAACATTCAATGTTTTTATAACTACAATCATCAGTTATTTTTATATATGTGGCTTACTTGAAACTTTAATTACAACCTTGCTCTAAAATGAGTGTTGAATCTAGAACCTTTTGATACTTTGATAAGAAGGGATATTCTAAATCTTATTGGGAATGCAGCTCTTGAATGAGTGTTGAGTCTAGAATCCTTGATACTCTGGTGTGAGGGAATGTTCTAAGTCCTATTGGGAACTCACATGAAAAAATCTTCTTCAGATCTAAATGCCAAGAAAAGCTTTGCTTGACATATTCTGCCCACCTGCCATTGCTCTACCTTTTACGGACATCGGGGATCTTATATATTCACTGTGTTTCCCTTTTTGCTCATGTGCCAGGATACTCAGAGCCAAAATCTTGGATTGGCAGTGATATTTATGGGTTCTCTAATATTCAGATTTGTGTTTTAATTTCATCTTTGCCTCAGTCTTCTGTGCTTTCTATATTTTCTCTCATCTTTCAATTTATTTAATTTTTATTATACAGATGTGTGAAGAAATTCAAATTCTATGTGGTAGAAGTTGAAGGATGGATGGATGGATGGACGGACGGACGGACAGATGGGTAGAAAGAGTGATCAATTGATTCCATCAGTACCATAAGAAGATTTAACAAAGACTGATTAAATCATGCTGCAATTTTTCTGCCTCACTTTCCACACAATAACCCACCCTGCTCTGAACAGTAAACATGAGGACTTTGGAAGCAACAGCCTTGGTCCCATATGCTGAAAGCAGATGGGAGCTGCACTGTCTTCACAGTAGCAGCTGCCCAGGAACCAAAGTGAAGAGGAGGCGGCTGGGGGGAAAGGAGCGCAAGGGGAGAGAAACACAAAAGAACAATCGGGAGTGGAGCAGAGAGATCCTTCCTGCTGCCAGTCTCAGCCAGGGTCACAAGTAAACATACACATACCAAGTGCTCCGTTTAGTCGTATTTCCAATTTATGGTGTCATTTAAGTCAATCCCCACTGCCGAGGGGAATTACGATCTCCATTATACAGATGGAGGAGAGACACAGACACAGTTTGCTCTGAGTCAAACCAGCCAGGCCAGTGTTCATTCCAGCACCAATATCTGCATTCCACAGAGTGGGAAATTCTAAAACATAGGACATGCCCGAGGGGCCCGTCCTACCTCGGAATAAGCTGTTTATGTATCAGTTGAGGATGGCTGATAACAAAAGGCACAAAAAATTAAGATGTAACATATTCATGGACTATAAGTAACAGAAAAATGTCTTCAGCTCCAACTACAGAGAATGACTAGATAGGGAAACGTTTTGATTCCAAGTGTTATAAAACCATGACAGTGAAAGATTCTCTGTGTAAAACTGCAGACATTTCTTCTTTGGAGATAATTATTTGAAAACTAGTTATCTATTACTCTAGGCCAGCAAAGGTTTGCCAGAAATTTATTTAAAAAACACTAGCCGAGCTCTCACTGTCTTTTTAAAGCAATCAATTATACAATGTATGATTTATCACAGCAAAGCAACAAGAACACCAAGTTTATAAAATACTGTACTTTAAAATTGTTTTCTGTGTTGTCTATACATGAAAACACATGCACATGTACACACACACACAAACATGGACACAAATTAATCCCAAGAGGCACAGCACAGAAACACAATGCAGAGACACAGATCTCAGACTCAGACCAGCCTGTCTGGCATCCAACCCTAGAGCTACCATTTGCTAGTTGTGTGGTTTTAGACAGGTTACTGTACTTCTGTTTTGTTCTTTATAAAATGAGTATGATAATACCTATGCCCTAGGGTTGCTGTAGAATTTATATATACATACATATAAAATATACATATACACACAAATATATGTCATATAGTAAGCACTGAGTATTAGCTTAGGTTGGAAATTCTGTTTTATTTTGCTAAAGGAAAATGAGTAGACATAGGTGTGAATTTTATCCAAGTGGCCCCTAGGGCTCCTCTCTACTGGGGATCTGTTTCTTTCACAATTACCCCAGGGTAGGATGGCCCTCTCTGAGGTTTTTTTTCTTTGAAGGTCTAGCATTGAAATTCACACCAGCACTATGGAAGGAAGCCAAGAAAGCCAGCTTTTCTTGGAAGGCTGCATGCCTCAGAACAACCTCAGCCAAGGGGGCCAGAGTGCTGGCGGTGAGTCAGCTCCTTATTAAAAAGATTTATTGATCACCTGCTGTGTGCTAGGCACAGGAGTGGTGGCTATGGGAGGGGGCTACAAACAAAATTAGAAATGAGGCTGCCCCCCTCAAGGAATATGTGATGAGAGACAGAGAGAGAGAGAGAGAAGAGAAACTGACACACAAGAGAACTACTACAGGCAATATATTGTTACACACAAAATGGTGTAGGATAATTTGTATTCAAAGATCCAAGGAGACAGAGCTCTGTGCATTCCATCAGGGAAGGCTACTTAGAGGAGGTGAACTGTGAGCCAAAGGTAGAAGGAGGCATTTGGGCAGGCAGAGAGGAAGGAGGAGAGTAACAGTTTGAAGCAAAGCTCCCAGCAGGGAGATTCTGAGTTGCTGTGCAGGCAAGGATGTGGCCTGATTTTCCAATGTGGAGGGGTTGAGATGTGGAGTTACAGGAAAAATAAAAGCTGAACAGAAAGGCCACTTGGTGATGGAATCTTAAATATGAGGTTGTATTTGTCATTTCATAGCTTGAGTGGGTTTTTGAGAAGGGTCTGGTGGCAACTTGAGCAATTTTCTTTGGTCCTGCCATGGATATCACAGCTGACTTTATGACCACTCCCATCAACATTCTTTAGGTTCCAACCTGCATGAGGGAAGGAACCTTGTTTCTGGCCTGTTCACCATTGTCTAGGATAGTGACTGGCACATTTTGGAGCCAATCACTCCTACAGTGAGTAAGTAGAAATCTCCTATTTAGTAATTAAAAGAGTTAATATATATATAAAGTGCTTGGAAGAGTGCCTAGCACAAAAGAAGCCTTCGTAAAAGTACTGCTATTCTTTTCTTCCTCTCCCCACTTTTTCTGCTCCTCTTACTCCTCCTTCTTTTTCATGAGTAGGCCAGGATCTCACAGAGTATGCGTCATAGCCTCAAATGAGTCCTGTCCATTGGGCAATCAGGGCAGCTGAGTATGGAGATCGTCATGGAGACTGTGCACTGCACAACCCATTTACAAAACTCATGTGAACTACAAAGAGAACAGTTTTCTCCAGAATTGTGTTACACAGCAGCCCCGCACAGGCAAGCTTTTCACGTCGACTTGGAAGTTCCTTTCATACTTCAAAATTCCAGAATAACCTCAAAAACCCTTCCCGTCATCACGGCAGATCAAAGAGTAGACAGAGCAGAAGGAAACTATAACAGTGCAAAAATGAGAGAAGTAATTCTTAAGGTATCTGGCAGCTGCAGCAGCATTTTTTAAAGTGTGTTGGAAGAAAAGGACCCTCCTAAAGGGTTTACAAAAAGGAAGAATGGAAAGATCACTACTTTAAAAGCTTGGACTTGAGGAACTACAGTGGAAGGCACAGAAAAAGCTCTGCAAATGTTATAAAATACCTGGTTCAAGGGTGTAAGAAGTCACTTTGGCATAGAACAGCACCTAGGACACAAAAAGACTCATGGGTGATGTAGATTGAGGAAGACTTCAGGAAACAAACTGAAAATGATCAGGACTGTGACTAAGGGATTGATTTATTCTCTCTGATGGTAAGATCAGCTGTTAGTATCTGAGCATCACTTTTTATTATTTTCATTTCAGAAGTATGTCCTGTGATTTATACATAATATAAAAGAAAACAATTTAGAAGAAAACTATGCCATTAAACCCATATGGCAGTTCCAATGATTTATGACAAGTCACTTTGTTATGTTTTGTCTTTAAGGGATGAATTAGGGAATTCTCTAACTAAAGACAGGAATATAGTCTAAGTAGTCTCCAAGTGATGAGCTCAGTTAGGATTCTGGTTGGTGGCCAGGTTGGACAGAACAACAGTGAGTGACCTTACAAGGGTAAGATTCATTTTTAAGTGGAAGTTAAAACAATGCAATGCATAAAAGCATAGATGACCATATTTCTCGCCTCACTTGCAAATGATTTATCAACAAATTGTATAAATTTTATTTTATTTTATTTTTTTTTTTTTTTTTTTTTTTTTTTTTTTTTTTTTTTTTTTTTTTTTTTTGAGACAGAGTCTCACTCTGTTGCCCAGGCTAGAGTGAGTGCCGTGGCGTCAGCCTAGCTCACAGCAACCTCAAACTCCTGGGCTCAAGCAATCCTCCTGCCTCAGCCTCCCGAGTAGCTGGGACTACAGGCATGCGCCACCATGCCCGGCTAATTTTTTCTATATATATATTTAGCTGTCTGTATAATTTCTTTCTATTTTTAGTAGAGATGGGGTCTCACTCTTGCTCAGGCTGGTCTCGAACTCCTGAGCTCAAATGATCCGCCCACCTCGGCCTCCCAGAGTGCTAGGATTACAGGCGTGAGCCACCGCGCCCGGCCAACAAATTGTATAAATTTTATTAAGAATCCCTGCTAGTTAACAGAAATCCACCAATGACAAGGTGCTGTCTGCTATAAGCGCAACTGGGCTACGTTGCAAAGGATGGAAAGTGGAAGCTGCGGAGGGCCTGTGAGCAGATGAGAGGAGGGGGTGCTGGCAAGGGTGACAGTGAAGCTGAACTTCAAATGCCACAGCGCACTCGTGGGCTGCAGGGGATTAGCAGAAGTGCAAGGATTGGCCTTGCTCTGGCAGTCCCAGGTGGGGCCGCTCTCTCTTTGAGCAAACGCCCTGAGCATTCCAAAACCCCAAGAAGCAGTACTGCAAACAGCGCGATGACAAACTGTCACTGCTGTGCCTCTCTTGAAGCCAAGATCACTCTGCCGCGTGTGACAGTTATTAGGGCACACGGCCACCTCCCTGCTGGACTCCAAGCTCCTGGAGAGTGCAGCTCTGTCTGGTTCATGTTTGGATCTCCCATAGTGCCTAGCCCACCACTGGGCCTGTGGTGGAGCCTCACAGTGTGCTGAGCTATGTACATTTCATCCATTAGCTCATGGAATCAACCAGCAGCCATTTGTAGAATGCATTGGAACTATCCCCCTTTCACAAGTGAGCAAACTGATGCTTAGAAAGATGAAGCAGCTGACCTTAAGTTACACAGCTGATTGGTAACAGCCCCAGGATTTGCACCCCCCAAAATCCATGCTTTTAACCACATTACCCTGCTTCTAGGTCAAGGGTTGGCAAACTGTGACCCACAGGCCAAATCCAACCCCCTGACTGCTTCTGTATAGCTTTTGAGCTAATAATAGTCTTTACATTTTTATATGGTTAAAAAATATCAAAGCAAGAATATTTTGTGACAAATAAAAATTACATGAAATTCACATTTCAGTGTCCATAAATACAGTTTGACGGGAGCAGAGCCACCCTCATTCATTTATGTATTGTCCATGGCCACTTTCAGGCTGCAACAGCAGCGTTGAGTCGTTGCCACAAAGCCCATGGCCCACGGTGCCTAAAGTATTTACTATCTGGCCCTTTCCAGAAAAGTTTTCTCACTCCTGCTCTAAATCCAGACACACTAAGAGGCAGACATGTTTCTCTGCCCAGCTGTGCAGAGAGAATGGCACACAAAACTAGAGAAATCCTGGAGTGACGAGTGCCAGGTCAGCTCAGAAGCACCTCTATCCCAAAGGCCACAGCTCCAGCCTGGCCACACCTGAAACCAGTGAGGCAGGCAGCACCAGGCACTTGGCTCAGGCCGTTTCTTGGCAGTGAAGGTAGAGCTAATAGCAGTTCTGAAGGTCAATGAGGATGCTCAATAAACCATTGATTGATTTGGCCAACTTGCAAGCAATATGGATCTTGCGGTTGACTGGGCTCTGCAGATGATATAAAAATTACATTTAGCCTTGAGTCAGCAACCTCCTCTCCCACTGAGCCCTCTGTAGAGCAGCCAACAAGTTGCAGAGTTGACAGATTTGAGTACCACCACCCTCTGCTAGGGATAGTAATTGCGTAGTGGCATAGCCAGGAGGCAGACAGCAGGAAGGGAGAGAGAGGTGCAAGCCAGGTGTCTGCACAATCAGGTACCTGCAGGAGGAGAGGGCCCTGGTTGAACCTTCTCTCTGTCCAGCCAAAAGAATCCAGTGGAAACAGCCAGAGGAGCCCTGAAGGTAAGAAACCAGCCCTGGCGCGGGGGGCAGGGGGGGGGGGTGGCACTCAGAGCTAAGGAGAAAGCACGAGGCGGTCATATGATAGACCCTTTGTTTCATGGGCCTCCTGCAAAGAATACTATGATCTAGTACAGGCTGGGACAAAGTGGTCACTACACCAGTTCATACCAGATGCCTCATACAGGTTATCACTAACTGTGACCAGCTATTCTACAGTCAATGTTCCCCACGACAGTTACCTCGAAAATGTGCAGCAATGGGAGGAAGGAGGGAGCAGAAAACAGCCCTTGGAAAACAAAGCAGTACAATAAATAAAGCACAGCCTTTGAGGCCAGAATCGCCAGGCTTCAGCTTCACCTCTGACACTACTACTCCCCGTGTGATCATTACCTGGTCACTTTATTTTTCAGATTCTGGGTGAACTCCTCTGTAAAATGAACTGAAAGAGTTAACTTGTGAGTTATATATTTTGTATGAGTCAGGATTAGATTTGTTTGTATATAACAACAACAACAAAACCCCCACAGAGAATAGTGGCTTAAGCAAGTTAGCAATTAATTTTTCTCTCACATAACAGAAATCCCTAATTTGGCAGTTCAGGGCTGGTGCGGCAGTTCCATATGGACACAGATACCATTGTCCTCCTCTGAGGTGCTTAGAGCATACTTTCCATCTTCAGGATACCTTGTAGTCACAAAGTGACGGCCGCAGCTCTAGCAATCATGTCTGCATTCCAGGCAGCAAGAAGATGGAAGGGCCAATGGATAAATGGCTACTTCCTCCCTGAGTTAGCCCTATTAAGGAAATTTCCCAGAAACCCTACCCAACAACTTCAGCTACCGTCTTTGTTTGCATTATTGCCACATCTAATAATAGAGACCTGTGAGAGTGGAAGAAGAAGAGAATAGAATGAGAGGTAACTAGTAGTCTTGGCTGCAAACACCTACTTTAAGGACTGATGCTATCCCTAAATGATCTAATGCCTATGAAAGGACATTGCAAAGCTGCAGAAGGTCATGCAAATAAAATCCACACTCCTTGGCTTCTCATCCAAGGCCCTTTGTGACTGGGCCCCATTTTGCCTTTACCCAGCCCAGGTATCTTTCCCTGGAAGCTTCCCTAGAGCTCCAGGTTGGCCTAAGTGTCCCTCTGCTGTGCTCCCATGGTACCCCATGGACATTCTATCCTATCACTCTCCCCACTACCCTGAAATATCCAGTCGATGCCTTTATCTCTCCTTCAAGATCTGTGCTGAGCAATGCAATAGCCACTGGCCACAATAAGGTGATAAAGCCCTTGGAATGTGGTAAAGTCCGAATTCACATAGGCTGTTAAGAGTAAAATAAAATGTACTAGAGCACACTTTCAAAACCATACTCAAAAGTGAAAGAATATAAAATATCTCATTAACAATATTTTCTACACTGGTTTCATGTTTAAATGACAATATTTTGGATGTACTGGGTTAAGTTCACCTGTTTCTTTTGGCTTTTTTTTTTTTTAAACATACACACATGTAGCTTGCATTTGTGGCTCATGTTTTATTTCTATTGCTCAGTATCTCTCTGAAATGTAAACTCCTGTGAGGCAGGAACTAGGTCTTATTGGTTTTTGTGTCTCTAGCATCAGCACGGTATGTGTTTCCTAAGTGTTGGAGTGATGGCTGGACAAAATCACACGTAGGATGAGAGCCTTGGTGAGAATGTGGCAAAGGCAGGAAAGAGGGAAAGAGGGAAAGCTGACAGCAGTGAAGGACAATGGCCTGGCAGAATCAAACAGGCCAAATGAGGGACTTTGGCAAAGCCTCGGCAGGCCCAGTATGCCCCCTGTGTGCAATGGCTGCTGCACAGCCTCTGGAATTACACGGACCTTAGTTCAAATCCTGGTGCTGCTATTAACTAGTGAATGACCTTGACAAGTGACATTGACCCCGAGCCTCAGTTTCTTCATCTGTAAACTAGGGTTGATTATAGCACTGACCTCATCACCATTTGAGGAGAAATAAAGACTCTGTTGGTAAGATACGTGGCACAGCCCCTGAAGCATAATGAACGATCAATAAATGTTAGCTCTTTTTATTAGATTTTATGGGCCTGTTGTGAAACAAAAGCAATTTTTAAAAAGTTGCCCGAAGCCAACCAGCATCAAGTCATTTCCCTGCTGAATATTAAAACGGAATTTTTAATCTGAGATGACAAAAATAATTTGAGCTGGCAGATGGCATAGTGTTGTCACCCACTTTGTTGCTTGGAATTGAATGGATTATACATAAATACCACTGAACTCTTTCCTTGTTTGGAAAAGCACCTGACTCTGAGATCTGCTGCAATGTTCTGTGGTGTTGGATGGCCCAGCACCCTGGCACTGTGGCACGGCAATGCAGGCAGGTGGACTGGTCACCTTGGCCACATCATTCAGGACAGGTGAGTTAAGCTTCATAACATACAATCCGCAAATCTCAGCAGCTTAGAACACATTTAATTCTCTGCTATGCTACTTGTCCATCACAGGCCACTGGAGGGCTTTTGCTTCATGTTTTCTCATCAAGGACCTGGGCTAGAAAGTTCCCAGGATCTAGATTTCTTGGATGCAAGAAAACAGGGACATGGTGATTCCCTCGACAGCTTGTAAAAGGTTTAGCCACAAGTGACACATCTCTCTCGCTCACATTCAATGGCCAAAGCAAGACATGTGTCCATGCTTGACTTCAAGAGAGTAGGGA
Source organism: Eulemur rufifrons (assembly GCF_041146395.1). NCBI lineage: Eukaryota > Metazoa > Chordata > Mammalia > Primates > Lemuridae > Eulemur > Eulemur rufifrons. Next base: position 226,671,975 of record NC_090989.1, read on the forward strand.
ATTGTAATCTTATATGACCATAATAAAAGAAGGAGACCAGAATGAATACTCATGAACAGCTCTGATGAATGCCACTGCCTTAGTAGATGGCCTCTCAAGGGCAGAGAGTTGATGCCACCCAGTGTCCCAATATCAAATTCTAGTATGCTAACAAAATCCCCCTTAATATCGTATCAGCAGAAAACAATGAAATGCAAATTTAAATGATGCACTGTTTTTCCAAACAACTGAAGTAGTAAGATAGTTTTTAAAAATCTAAACCATCCAATTTTTCTAAGGTTTCAGTGAAATGATACATGCAAACACTGCTAGAGTCATCATAAATCACAAAACAGAACATGTGTTCTGGAAAGTAATTTGGCAGTATGTAATAGAGTGAGAAACAAAAGTTCATATCCTTTGGCACATTTTGTTCAACCTCTCAGGATTGATCTCAATGAAACCATCCAAAAGCTACAGGCCCAAAGACAATTTATTTATTTATAATTTAAAAAATGTTACTGCTACTAATTATAATAGAAAAGAGCAGACACTATTTATATGTGCTACTATAGGGGATTGCTTAAGCAAATTATAGGAATTCATGTGTGGAATATTGTTTATATATTTTTAATGACATTTATAAAGTCTAACAAACATGGAAATATGCTTATGATAAGAGTGTTAAATGAAAATAGTAGCATACAAAGTAACATGTAAATATGACTAAAATTATTCAAATAATGGACATGAAACAAAAATGCTGAAAATAATTAAACTAAAATGCTAATGGTGTTTATATTAACAGTATTTTTGTCTCAAACCAAATAATGAAAAATAAACTTTAAAATGGAATCTGAGCAAACTAAAAATGATCTCCAATTGAGAGGAGTTCTCTGACGTGGCTGCTTGGGTACAAGTTATATTTCAAACATGGTCTCTCCAAGAGAACAGGGATCTACAATAGTGCCCATTTATTGCAGGTGCTCAAAAGCATTTATTGTATAAATAAATGAAAAAAAGACAAATAAATAGAAGAAAGAGAAAAAGGAACAAATGAATGCTGAATTGAGAACATAAAAATGGAAGAACCCTGACTAGGTAACCTTAATCACTAATAAAGTCATTTTCAGGCTTAGAAAGAACAACTTCAGGATCAGTTTTTTTGTGGGCAAGAAGGTTCTAGCAAACACAAGCCAAAAGGAAAAAACTCTCTTTTCTTCCTTGATGCTACCACTCTGAAGTCCCCTTGCTTTTGTTTCCTTCTGCCCTTCAACTTTCACTCCCTGGATTTTGCCCCTCCCTGCGCCCAAGACATAGGGACCAAGACATGGTCCAGAACAGAGTTTGAGTTGCAACAGCTGCCTGCTAGGAAGAACAGCTACTTTTCCTCAACCAAAGGAAATAGAAGATAATGGTGATCTTGCTATCACTCTGGGATCTTCCCTGTTCTTTGAATGACCTATTCTAAACTCAAGTCACTTAATGAAATTCCCTTGAAAGCATGGGCTTTCCTTTTCATAAGTTTCCTTATGAAATACAGACCTTACTAAATTTAAAAGACTTCCACGTATGTTCGTACAGCATGTGCAGTGCACAACCCTGGGACCACAAAACTCATCAAAACATCATAGATTTGTTCATTTATTGTAATTGTTTAGCAAATGACAGTGACTTATCTTTTTACTAACAAAATTAGTATATCATCACTTTCTGACAAATGAAAGAAAAACTTAAAGAAGGTTTTTTGTTTTTCTCCAATTTGGACAAGGTGCCACATGGACTATGATGGCCCTAAAGTATGCTTGAAGAGCGCATGCATTAGACCTTGCCTTTTCTTCCATGGTCTACCCTAGACAGCGGAGGCATACTTGAGACCTTCATGGGAACACAGGTTCTGTAAATAGGTGAAAAGGGCCAAATGTGTGCATCTTTAGAAAGCAGGGGGGCTGTAAAAAGCTAGAGTGGAGAGCACAGACCTAGTCTAAATGCTTTCAAGTTTAATTTAAAAACAAAATCATCCTGTAGCAAATGTAATTAATCTTCTGATAAATTCATCACTCTGGTCATCAGTTTGCAATCTCTGGTTCTTGGTTAGATAGCTAATTTTTTTAAAAAAGACACAACACAGCTTATTTGTTATACGTTCATTTTCTTACCTGTTTCTATCAGCCAAAACCCATAGAAATCTCGAGAGGTCTCCCAAGGTAGTGGTTCTCAACCAGAGGCAATTTTGCTCCCCCTAGTGGACATTTGGCAGGATGTCTGGAGACAGCTAGGTAGGGGGTCTGCTACTGGCATCTGGTGGGCGGAGGCCAAGGATGCTGCTAAACATTCTACAGTGCACAGAGCAGCACCCCGCAACAAGGAATTATCTGGCCTAAAATGTCAATAGTGTCTATGGTAATTAAAAAGATAGAAAAAAGAAAAAGGAGACTGTCAGTTCAGTGCAGACAGAATCCTTAAACCCTAAGCAGTATCTATAGGTGTGGATGGTAGAAATGAAAAAGGGGTAGCCAATTTATGGCCCCAGCACAGTAAAAGGGGGTGACTGAGATATAAAAAAAGAAGTATAGGCATCCCTAAGAAAATGGCTCTCATTTTGTGGACCCCTGGGAGCAGCATTTTGCTCTCCTACCCTCTCTCCTTGTCCACATACTTGTGTAATGTTATCTCATGTACAGGCTACAGGAACCATTATTGTACCAGCAAGTTGTGGGGAAAAATGTTTCGTTAGCACATGAACCACTGGAGAAGGTATTTTGGCATCTTAGATTCTTTCCTCAGTGGAGGAATGATTTCTGAATGTCAGACTACCAGAAGCAGATTTTAACTCCATTCTGATATAAGATTGGCATTGACTACACGTCCCAGTAGATCTGGAGGTACTCTAAATGGAAAAACAACATATTGTCTCATCAATAAACTTCTTTCTAAAGTGTTTCCTTCCCTGAGATGGGTTTAATGTAGCACACTGCCTCTTCCTATATGCTCAATGGTCCGTAAGGATACAATAAACTCCCCTGAGATTCCATGAAACAAATTGCTCTGGGGGCATCACTACCTTATCTGGGAACTAAAAGGAGGCTTCTCTTAAAAAGAGAAGATGGGAGGCTTGGGGGAGGCACTTATCTGGTGACAAAACAGAAAATCAATTAAAGAAATTATTATATCCTTAGCACCCAGCACAGTACCTGAAGGGTTGGGGGTCTTAAACACTGAATAAGCATTGTTTAAACTGACTAATAAATGGTATAAATAGTATCCATCATCTAAAAATTTTAATTGAAGTTCTTTTCATAAATACATAAAGAGATTAATATTTTTAAAACAGCTATATGATATTTTAAATCACCATAGCCCAAAGGTAGACATTTCTGTTGTTTTCAGTATTTTCCTATCACAAACAATGATTTAATGTTAATATTTTCTTAAATATCATTTTATCCATTTATAAGTATATTCATAGGTTAAATTCCTAGAAGTGATATCAGAAGATGTATACATATTTATTTTGAAATATATTGTCAAATTATCCTCCATAGAGGCTGTAACAATTTCCACAATGCCCATTTCCCAACATCATCACCAACACAATAATACATTAACAACTTTTTTATGAGTAAATAAATTTAAATGATTTTCAACATACAAAAATCAGTAGTATTTATTTATGCCAATAGTAAACAATCTGAAAGAGAAACCAAGAAATTAGTCCCATTTATAAAAGCTACAAATAAAATAAAATATGTAGGAATAAACTTAACCAAAGAAGTGAAAGATCTTTATAATGAAAACTATAAAACATTGATGACAATAATTGAAGAGGACACAAAAAAATGGAAAGATATTCTGTGCTCATGAATTGGAAGAATCAATATTGTTAAAATGTCCATACTACCCAAAGAAACATACAGATTCAATACAAACCCCATCAAAATACCAATGATGTTCTTTACAGAAATAGAAAAAATAATCCTAAAATTTATATGGAACCACAAAAGACTCAGAATAACCAAAGTCAGTCTGAGAAAAAAGAATGAGATTTACTTCAAATTATACTACAGAGCTGTAGTAACCAAAACAGCATGGTACTAGCACAAAAATAGACACATAGACCAATGAAACAGAATAGCAAACCCAGAAATAAATCTATGCATCTACAGTGAACTCATCTTTGACAAAGGTGCCTAGAACATACAATAGGGAAAGGACAGTCTCTTCAATAAATGGTGCTGGAAAAACTGGATATCCATGTGCAGAAGAATGTAACTAGATCCTTCTCTCTTGCCACATACAAAAATACAATCAAAATGGATTAAAGACTTAAATATAAGACATAAAACAATGAAACTACTAAAAGAAAACATTGGGAAAATTCTTCAGGACATAGTCTGGGCAAGGATTTCTTGAGTAATACTCCCCAGAGCACAGGCAATCAAAGCAAAATTGGGCAAATGGAATTACATCAAGCTAAAAAGCTTCTGTACAGCAAAGGAAACAATTAACAAAGAGAAGAGACAACCCACAGAATGGGAGAAAATATTTGCAAGCTACCCATCTGAGAAGGGATTAATAATTAGAGTATATAAGGAGTCCAACTACTCGATAGGAAAAAAAATCAAATAATCTGATTAAAAAATGGGCAAACGATGTGAATAGACATTTCTCAAAAGAAGACATACAAATGGTCAACAGGTGTATGAAAAAATGTTCAACATCATTAGTCATCAGAGAAACGCAAATCAAAACTACAATGAGATATCAACTCACCCTAGTTAAAATGGCTTTTATCAAAAAGACAGGTAATAATGAATGCTGGTGAGGATGTGGAGAAAGGTAAACCCTCGCACATCATTGGTGGGAATGTAAATTAGTGCGACCACTATGGAGAACAGTATGGAGGTTCTTCAAAAAACTAAAACTGGAACTACAATATGACCCAACAATCCCACTGCTAGGTATACATCCAAAGGAGGGGAAAATCAGTATATCAAGAAAATATGTGCACTCCCATGTTTATTGCAGCACTATTCACAATAGTCAAGATGTGGAATCAACCTAAGTGTCCATCAACAGATGAATGAATAAAGAAGCTGTGGTACATATACATGACAGAATATTATATACAAACAAAAAGGAATGAAATCCTGCCATTTGAAACAACATGGATGGAACTGGAGAACATTATGTTAAATGAAATAAGCCAAGCACAGAAAGACAAATCTCACATGTTCTCATGCATATGTGGAGGCTAAATGTTAAAAACAATTGATCTCATGGAGACATAGAGTAGAATGATGATTACCAGGGGCTGGGAAGGGTAGTGGGGAGTGGGGGATAAAGTAGGGATGGTTAATAGGCACAAAAATATAGTTAGATGGTTAGAATGAATAATATTTGGTAGCACAACAAAGTGACTAGAATCAACAATGTGTTAGAGTATAGTTTAAAATAACTGAAAGAGTGGAATTGAAATGTTCCTAACACAAGGAAATAATAAATACCTGAGGTAATGGATACCCCAATTACCCTGATTTGATTATATCACATTGTATGCCTGTATCAAAACATCACATTTATCCTATAAAGATATATTAATACAACTATTATATAACCATAATAATTAAAAAGAAAAAAATGTAAATGATTTTTTTTCTATTAAATCATTTTCTTTTATGTTAACTTATTATTAAATATATGACATAAATTCCTTTGATACTCCTAAGAGAGCTAAGGAAAGCACTTTAAAGAAAAAAAAGGAGAGAGGGTTCAAATATTAATGCTGAGCACAGTGTGTGCTATAACAAATAATTATGTTCTGCTTTGTCCGGGAGCTATTAGTCAAATGCAGTAAAAGCCAAACTATAAAGATTCTCAAGTTCTATTCCTCAGTCACCCCAGCCTCCTGCTATTGCTACGGGAATTGTAAGAGAGCATTTCAAGGCAGCTCCAAAAATTATTAATCAATACACCTTAGCTGGCCAGCAGATTGATCAACTTGTAGATACATGAGATTTGTTTCCTTGTAGCTCCTCAAACCCCAAATCATATTTTTATGGACGTTTCAAACATCTACTTTTTAAAACTTCTATTATGAACAATTTAAAATGTATATAAAGTATATATATTAATACAAAGAATTCCATTTCCAACATTCAAAATTTATTAAGATTTTGTCAATCTTAATTCATCTGTACTGCTGTATTTTTTGTGGGTTTTTTTTGGGGGGGTGCTGGGCATTTTAAAGCAAATTCCAGACATCGTGTAATTTCATCCATAAATATTTCAGTAGAATGCAAATATTTTATGCACGCGTTCAGCAGGAAACAGGGACCAGAGAATATGGTTACTATAATAAATACTGAGAGCAGGGAGGCATTAGGCAGTTATGCTCCAGCTGGGTTTAAGTGAAGTATGAGTTTTCCTTATAAGAGAAAAAAAATTGAAAAATAGCTCCTAGAAACTTGAAGTCTTTACTTTTTGCCTTCTTGAGTCATTATCTTAAGCATAACTTCACCTATATTCAATGAAACATCATCTTTCCTATAGGAAAGGGGCATAAAATATAGATACAGCCAGTTATATTTTGTAATTCCAACTCTCCTCCCTCAGTAATCGATAGCACAAGTAGACCAAAGAACCATCCAGGATCAACCCACTTGACCCAACTGATATTTAGAGACTACGGCACCCAACAATAACAAAACACACATTCTTTTCAAGTGCACATGGAACATTCATCAAGATGGACCATATTGTGAGCCATAAAACAGACACCAACAAATCTGAAATCACAAAAATCATGTGTCTAGATCACAAAAGAATTCAACTAGAAATCATAACAGAAAGATATCTGGAAAATCCTCCACTGTTTGGAAATTAAACAATACACTTTCAAATAATCCATGGATCCAAAGATAAATCCATAGATCAAAGAACAAATAATAATGAAAGTTGGAAATTATTGAACTGTATGGTAAGGAAAACACACATACCAAAATTTATGAAATGTGGCTAAAGCAGTGTGTAGAAAGAAATGTATAGCATTAAATGTGCACATTAGATAAAAAGAAAAGACTTAAATTAATGATATAAGCATCTACCTTAAGTTAGAGAGAGAAGAGTAACTTGAAAAACAAAATCATCAAAGGAAAGAAAATAAAGGCAAGAGAAAGAATCAGTAAGATAGAAAATAGACAAAATAGAGAACAATGAATGAAACCAAAGATGTTTCACTGAAAAGATCAACAAAGTTGATAAGCCTCCAGTTAGACTAATCAAGAAAAAAAAAATACAAGGCCTATTATTACCAGTATAAGAAATGAGAGAGCAGACATCATTGTATTAATAGATAATAACTACATGATACCTAAACATCTTAATAGCAACTAACTTGACAACCTAGATGAAATGGACAAATCCCATGAAAGACACAACAATTAATGTTCACTCAATAAATAGTAGACACATTAAACAGACTTATGTCAATTAAAGAAATCGACTTTGTAGTTAAAAATCTCACAAAGAAAACTCAAAGTCCATTTGACTTCAGTTGTTGATTCCACCAAACATTTGAGGAAATGACACTAGTTCTACATAAACATTTCTCCAAAGTAGAACAATAGGGAAAATGTCCCAACTCATTTTATAAGGCCAATATTACTCTGATATCCAACCCAGACAAAGACATTAAGAAAACTACAAAGTACTACCCTAATGAACATAGACAGAAAAATTATTTATAAAATCCTAGCAAATCTAATTCAGCAATATGTTAAAAGGATCATACATCATGACAATGGAGTTTAATTCAGAAATTCAAGGTTGTTTAAAAAAAAAAGGAAGAAAGGAAGGAAGGGAGAAAAAGTAGAAAAAGCATACTGATAGGAAAGGAAGAAGTAAAATTATTTCTAATCACAGATGATATAACCATTTATGTAGAAAATTCTAGAAATCCACCAAAAGAATCCTACAAGAACTCAGTGACTTAGCAAAGTTGCAGGATACAAGGCTAACATAAAAAATATATATTGCCTTTCTAAAGCAACGGATAATAAATGAATACTAAATTTGAGGTGGGGAGGCTGTTTCGTGAAGAACAGCATATTTGTGTGATCTCAAAGTACCTTTTTCATAGACTACTCATTAGTTACAGTTAACAGGGAAAGAATAGTAATTTTACAGTGGAGAAACTGGAAAACATCTTGACATGGTGATCAAAATTAACATTATCAATGAGAGGAAGATGGATGTCGGTCTCCCTGATGTGACACCCTGAGGAGGACACAATAGCATTTAGGTAGTTTTCTACCTGCGGATGCATAACCTGAATCTTTTCATGAGGAAACCAGAAAAACCTGAATTGGAGAATATTCTGCAAAATAACTAGTTCGTGTTCCTTCAATATCTCAATGTCATGAAAGAAAGAAAGCTGAAGAACTGTTCCAAATTAAAGGAGACTAAAGAAACATGAAACTAAAGGCAATACTTGATCCCGGACAAGATCCAGTAATGGAGAGAAAAAAAGTATGCAAAAAAGCAGTAGTCCTCAATCTATGGTGAGTTGTATAATTATTTCATTTTATATTACAATGCAGTAATAATAGAAATAAAGTACACAATAAATTCATTGTGCTTGAATCATCCTGAAACCATCCCCTTCCTTCCTAGTCTGTGGAAAAATTATCTTCTATGAAAATGATTCCTGGTGCCAAAAAGGTTGTGGACTGCTGCTATAAAGGACATTATTGGGACAATTTATGAAATTAGACTATAGACTGAGGATCAAACATAAATATTATAAATTCCAGAATTTAAATACTGAATTTCTGAATTTGATAACTCTTCTGTGGTTGTGTAACAGAATATTCTTATTCATAGGTGAAGAATAAAGGAGTACAAAAGGGTAAAGGAGTGTGACATAAGCAAATTACTCTCAAATGGTTCAAAAATAAAATTATAACATGTGTTTACATATATGCACACACATTCAGAGAAAGAGATGAATCAAATATGACAAAATATTATACATTATTGAATCTGTTTAAAGGGTATTCATAAGTTCTCTGTTTATGTCACTGTTTTGTAAGTTTAAAATTTTTTCAAAATAAAAATTTTGAAAAAGATGGAGAAACCTTCCTATGACTCATAAACCTCCAGAATAAAATCTTCCAGTGTCTTTGTCTTTATCAATTAGTGAAATGTTGATAAAAGTTGGCTTTCCCATGGTCCTAATATCATCCCAATTAATGACGTGAGTTTTCTACATTAAATGTCAACAGCCAGTCCAATGAAGGGTGAAGGGGCAGTTTGGAAGCCATAGAAAGACCATGGGCCTTGCATTTTATTTTTGTCACTTGGGCAATTGCCTTAATATCTGTGAGCCTTAGTGTCTTTGCTTAAAAATGGGAATAAATAATAAAAATATACCAACCTCACAGGGCTGCTAGGAGAATTACAGTAAGAGAGGGTATAAATACATCCCTTTAAAAAGTATATAAAAATGATATAACTCTTCGACCATGTCAAGCCTTTGCTACAAGTCCTCTAAAGCTCCTCATCTCCCTCAGAACAAAACCAAAGCCCTCACCATGGCCCTTGATGCCTCACCTGACCCAGTCTCTAGCTGTCTGATCTTGTCTCCTGCCTTCTCCATTCTTCAAACACATCATGCCTCAGGGGCTTTGCAATTCCATTCCCTGTCTGGACCACCCTTAGTTCAAACACACCTGGCTCCTCCCTACACTTACTGTAGTTTTCTACTCAAACGTCTCAACTTACCATGAGGTTCCCCCAACCCCCAAATTAACTGCATACAGTACATACGCTTAATCCCCAGCCATTCTCTGTTTCTTATTCTGATTTATTTGTATTTTCAAACTTATCGACAAAACTCACTATATGTTTGTTTATTGTCTGTGTTCCTGCCTTAAACATATCAATTATATAATTGAAGGAACTTCTATTTGTTCAGTGCTGTATCTTCAGCACATAAGGAAGTGTGTGGCACATGACTCTCGATATTTTTTTTTTTAAATGAATGAATGGATGGATTGATGAATAGGAAGTTAACATTGCGCAGTATCTGGTACATATATGGTCAATGCTTCACAGATATTACCATCAACCCATTAATTAAACATTTTTTAAAATCTTTAAAAAATTATTTGACATTCATCATTATTAAATATCCCCACTTCCTCTAAAACACAATGAATTAAAATGTATTTTATTTTTTAGGATTTCACAGTAGTCTTTGAGATTACTGGAGATTATTTGACATATAATCAAATTAGGCTTGGAAATCACTGAGTCACAATTCTTAAGATGGAAAAGAGGGAAGAAATAGCCTCACACAGATATATTTGGATATTTAATCATTTCTTTCCTTATGAAAATATCTAATTATTAATATCAATACAGGTCAACTCCCCAATAAAGTTGGTTTTTTTTTCTTACCCAAGTTACAGGTACTTGAGAGCTATTCACTCACTTCTAAGTGTAAAATAAGAATCTCACATTTCACACTGTACATCCTGTCATTTCGAGAAAGCAGAGCACATCTTAAAAACTCAGCAATTGTGTCTGACAGGCAATGATACAAGTAGATAGTCTTCTGTCAAAATCAGGTTGACAAGTGACAATCAAGATCCCACTGCCACCTGGGATCTGGGCCACCTGGGACCTTCCAAGTCACATCTTAAGACAAGCCTTTATCCTGATTTTCATTACTGAATGATGATAACGGAATTTTGTTTCCTTTAAAACTGACTCAAATATAATTGTAAGATGTTATATTTGACCTATAAATATACAACAATATGGCTCTCTTTATCTGGGAGCCAGTTGTGAAAGCAGGACTTCCTCATAAATGTTTTATTATTGCAGATGAAACTCCACTTAGCATTCAAAAATGTTTATATATTTTTTTGACTTTTAACACGGAGGGCCCACTAAGATGTCCACATGGAATTAGCAACCAGGTCTGACCAAGCCTGAGAAGTGTACCTTATATACCCCTTATGTCCAGGGCTGTCATCCTTGGCTTCTGGGATGAGTCTAACTGTGCTAGGAGAGTAATTTTGCACTCACTGAGTCTATTTCTAAATTATTTCTGGTTTATTGCTATCTGGATATGTGGTTTTACTTCTGCCTCAAGTCTATTTAAATTATTTTTATCTAAAGGATTTCTTCTCCCTCTAAATAACTGAAAAGTACTGAGAGGTTGGTATTTATCCTCATTCAGTGTTGTCTGCCTACAGTTTTCAGGGGATCTTGAATCACTGAAATGCTCACTTCTCTACAACCAGGTCAGGGAGGTAAAACTTGGTCAAGTTTACCAAGACGTGGGGCTTGTCTCAAGTGAATTATTAAGAAAGTTGTACTGTGGAATACCCTATACTACTGATATTATTTTTTCTTAGCTATAGAAGAAATTATAAATTTCCTTGTCCATGTCTGTCTTTCCTATAAAGATTGTTCATTTATATGTTTGTGTCTGATTTGATCTGATCCATGAGTTAAGTTTCCTATACTACCATTGTCTGGGTGTTTGTGTTGTCTATACATGAGAAAATCTTCTCCCTCCTCTTCATGGAGCAAAAGTGTTGGGAGACATTCCTCCATTGGTCTCTTGCTGAGATTCATACATGTCTTACTAGATGTGCTTAGAGTGTAAGGCCTTGATTATTCTTTGGCTGAGCTGTTTCTCAGGGTTGTATATGCAGCAAGCAACCTATAGGGATGAAGTAATATCTTCCTCTGGAACACAGATCAGGCATGTTTAATGCTTGCTATAAAATAGGGGATTCCTTGAGCTCAGTGTTCCTCTCATATAATGCAACTAACTGCATGTACAGGTACCCATCCAGCCTTCTGAATCTGTGTATGGGAATTGGGGCTCAGAGAACTGTTAGTATGCTGACACTTTAGCTACTGCTCTTTCTCTGAATAATGAAGTGTTTTATCTCTGACCCAGGACTCTTGTGTCTTTTGTCAGCATCCATGGAATAGTGGCAATCTAACTTGTTACTTTGCAAATAGGGTAAAAATCTCAGACTTTTCACAGTTCTTGATAAAAAAAAAAACAAGTGGATTTTAATTATGGTCTGTAATTGTAATGCTTTGTGTCAGTGGTCAGTATTTTGAGGCACATTTTAGGATACATAAAAAGATTTTTGAAGATAATAGAAATACATCATTTGCATATGTTATAGGATTATCAAAGTCAAAAAAGTAGATCTACCATTGAAGGGAAGGAAGCATTTATAAGTATTTATGAATGAATTTATTTTGCCTGGCTTAGAGAGCAGAAGGTTCTGACTCCTGGATTATACAATAATTACATGCATGAGCTAGGACGTGTGTCAGAATGAGAGTACAAAGGAGTGGGAATGTTGATTGTTTCTAGCTTTTCATGACCACCTATTAACTACTATTCAAATATGAAGTGTTCTGAGTGCATAACTTTCTTTCTCTTGAAAGAAATATGGGGGACTTCTGTTCATACTCATGACAGATTAACTGCTACCATACTTTCCCTCCCGCTGACATAACAAAGCAGGACAAAATATATGAAACGATAGTTGGCAGACAATGGAGAACAGTCCATGCAAAACTGTGATTCCCAGAAGAACGTAAACCAAGGAGGACAATGTTATAATTACCCCAGTTTTCTGCCCGAGGCACTATCATCCACGCTGCAGCATAGGGTATGGGAAGCAAAACAGAGCAAAGTGGTACATTGACATTCAGGGAGGCTGAAGCTGCTCCTGGAGTTTCTAAGGCAGATTACCAAAGAGAAAGGAGCTATATGAAGAAAGAGCTTTAAAAAATCTGCACAGGGCTCCCCTTGAGCTTCTAGCTAAATAAATTCTAAGTAGCATATGAGTAGAATAGGTTTCTACAAGATGGACATAAACCTCTCTGGGAAAAGGATAACAATTAGGGAGATGTAAGTAAACAATGCTCAGAGAAAACACAAGGTGAGGAGAGCTTATAGTTCCAACCAGCCAAAATGGAAAGACCTTGCTGAACACATGAGGCATACGGTGGAAACCATAGTATGGTCATACTTTAGTAGCATGTTCTAAACTAGACCTAGATTAAAGACTTCCAAGAAACTAAAATCAAGCTTCAGAAGAATCAAGCTGACCTATAATTAGTTAATCTGTCCATCTAAACAAACTTAAATACTCCTTAAAGGAAGGCAACAAACTCCAGACACTGGACAACACAATATTTAAAATGGCCAGCTTCAATAACAGAAAGGTTTCTGGAAAATTCCCAAATACATAGAAATTAAAACACTTCTCAATATCCCAGGGACCAAGGAAGTAATTACAAGAGAAAGTAGCATTTATTTTGAACAGAATAATATTGAAGTTGCAACATTGGTTATATAAGTATAGCCAAAATTTGGTTATATAAGTAAAGCCTTATACTTAGTGGAAAATTAATGACTTTAAGAGATTATATTAGAGAAGAATAGAAGAATTAAGTTCATGACCTAAAGTTCCACCACAAGATGCTGGAACAAAAGGGCAAAGTAAACCCAAACAATGCAGAAAAAAAGAAAACCATAAAGATAAAAGCAGAAAACAATGAAATAGAAAACAGATAAACCATAGAGAAAATAATGTGACCAAATCTCATTTGTTGAAAAGACTCACAAAACTGATAAACTTCTAGCTAGGCTGATCAAGAAAAAAACATTAATAACTAGTATCAGGAAAGGAATAGGAGCAATTATTACAGATCTTACAAAATTAAAAGGATAACATGTAAATTATGAAAAATTTTCCAATGAATCTAACATTTTAGAGGAAATGAAAAAAATTGCATGAAAGGATATAAAATATCAAATTGACACATGAAGAAAATCTGAAGAGCCTTTTATATATTAAAGAATTCCATAAATATTCCCATGAATGAAACTTCAAGCTCCAATGACTTCACAGGTGAATTCTATCAAACATTTAACAGAGAAATAAAACCAATTCTATGTAAAATATTTTATTCAAAGTAGTTTAACAAATTCATAGAATGATAATCTCAGTAGATCCAGAAAAGTATTTGACAAAATCCAACACCCAATAATGAAAAAATTTCCAGCAAACTAAGAATAGAAGGTAATTTCCCTAATCTGATAAAAGGCATTTGCACACATACACAAAACACACACACATACAACAAATCTTGTACTTAATGCTGGCATACTGGACTTTTCCCTACAACCAAGAAAATGTCAAGGACAACTGCTCTTTCAGGTCTATTCAACATTGTACTGGAGGTCACAAGAATTATTAAAAAGTCAAGAAAAACATAAAAGGCATAAAGATCAGAAAGAAGAATTAATGTCTCTATTGGCAGATGACAAATGTTTTTAAATATAGAAAATTCTAAGGAATCTAAAATATAACTATTAAAACTAATAAGTGAATTTAAAAGGTTGCAATACCCAAGGTTAATGTTAAAGTTAATTAATTTTTTATATACTAACAGCAAAAATTTGTGATTTTTAAAATTTTATTTAAAATGATTCAAAAACATAAAACATTTAGGGATAAATTTGTCAAAGGTTGTATACGACCTTCACACTGAAAACTATAAAACGTTGCTGGGAAAATATTAAAGCAGACCTAAATAAATGGATAGAAATACCATTTTCCTAGACCGGAAGCAAAGGCATGCTAGTAAACATTTAACAACCAACTTCCCCCCCACACACACACACACAAAAAAAAAACCTCTCATTTTTTTGAGTTTACCAATTTCTGTGATATGAATTCTCCCACTCTAGCCAATTTCAAGCTGTTAAATTCCTGAAATTTTAATAATGGTTTCTTATGATTTAGTGTAACCTATCTTTAGCTCACTAAGGATTACTTTTAACTCTTAATATTGTTAAAAATAAAATTTTCACCAAATAGATCAATCTCAATCATAAGTGGACCAAGCATTTTTACAGAAATTGAAAATAATTATAAAATGTAAATGGACATGCCAAGGACCAAAAATATCCAGAACAATCTTGACAAAGAAAAATAAAGTTGATGGACTTAAACTATCAGACTTCAAAAATTACCTTAAAGATAATCCAGATAATGTGATATTGGTATAAGGACAATCAATGGAACAGAATAAAGAGCTCAGAAATAGATGAACTTTTATATGTCACTGGGCTTGAAAAGTCTTTTCAATAAACATTGTTAGAATAACTGGATATCCGTATGGACTAAAAAGAAATCGTGGCCTCATACCTTATATCATATAAAAATAATTAAGAAGGATTGCATACCTAAAATATAAAAGCTAAAGCTAAGACATTTCTAGAAGGAAAGACAAGATAAATCATTCAGTATTTGAGAGTAGGCAAAGGGTTCTTAGGGCACAGAGAGGAATAAATAAAAAAGAAAAATATGATATAATAAATTAGACTCCATCAAATTTTAAAACTGCCTAACAAAGACATCATTATGGAAATGAATAAGCAAGCTACAAAATGGGAGTTAACATCCATAAATTACTTATCTGATACAAGTCCGGTATCCTTGGTATATAAAGAACAGCAATGCCATAGACACAAACCCAGTTAGTGACCAGAAAACAATTTCAATTTATAAGCACATGAAAAAGTGCTTAACGTCATCACACATCAGGAAAATGTAAATTAAAACCATACTGAGATATAACTACATACTCACCAAAAACGAAAAAAATTAAAAAGACTAAAAGACCAAATGTTAGCAAGGATGTGAAGCAACCAAAACTCTCATCCATTATTGCTGGGAGTGTAAAATGCTACAACACCTTGGGAAAAATTCTGGCTCTTTCTTATAAAACTAAGCATGCACTTATTCTATGACCCAGGAATTTTACTCTTAGGTATTGATCCAAGAGAAACAGAAAAAAAATATGTACAGAAATATATTAGAATAAGAATATTTATAGCAGCCATATTCATAATAGTCAAAACTGGAAACAGCTTCAATGTCCATTAAAATGACAATGGGCAAATAAATTGTGACTATTACTTAAGCAATAAAAATGAACAAACTACTAATACTTGCAGAACATGGACGAATCTCAAAATATTATGCTGAGTGACCTTAATAAAGAGAGTGTATATTGAAAGATTCCATTTATAGGAAGTTTTAGAAAAAACAAAGTTAATCTATGGTGGGGAAAAAAAAATCACAACAGTGATGATTATCTCTGAAAGGATGAGAATAGGGAGTGACTGGAAAAGAAGGGCATGAGGTAACTTTTAAAAATGATAGTACCAAAATCTGTGTATTTCAACATACAGTATGTAAACTTAACCTCCATAGAAAAAATGAGAATCATCAACAAATTTTGAATTCCAGTTATTGGCAGGTTGAAGTAAATGGGGGTGAAATATGCTGATTATTAAAATTTACTCTGAAATGCTTAATCAAATAAATGGGTTGATAGATGAATGGAGAGATAGATAGATGAATAAATATATGGTAAAATAAATTTCTCACTCTGGCTGACTCCAGATTCAGTTTAGAAATCTATTTAACTTCTTTATTCCCAGGTAGCTATCAATAGAAAAGATCTTTGAACATTTTAGCTAACCAGAAAAGAATCCATACCATTGCTAATGTTTTACATTGTGTCTGGATTTATGCTATAAGTGAGATGAAACAACTTATACCTAAGTTAAAGAAATGACAACCAACTACCTAAGGTAGACCCAAGGCACTGCTGAGTCTAATTTGGTTTATTAGGCTGGAAATCTTCCAGAGGGCCATTGAGTACATTCTTAAAATACTTTTATACTTTAGCTTATTTTTCTGTTGCTTGACTTTTGTTGTCCAGAGTCTAAAAACACTCAACAAATGAGTTAAAGACAAAAACAGGATGAAATTGTTCTGCCACTCAAACTGAGAATCACATTTCTGCAAACAACTTTATCTTTAAGGAGCATCAACAACAGTTGTGAAGATGGACAATTCTTGGTGGTCTCTCCTGCAGCTTTGAATGAAGGAAGACCAAAAGGAGGGCTAAGGATAAACAATGTTTTCATACTCCAGGAAAAGACTGTTCTCTAGCCATGGTATCAAGTAAGCACTAGGGCCAATTTTAATGACAACTCATATCAGAAAACGTGCTTGTGAGAGCCAACCAATCAATCAGTAACAGCTGAAAGTGAGCCAACAGATTTGTCTTCAGATAAGAGAGGGAGTCGGGATAAGCATAAAACGCACCAGCATGAGACTCAAACTTCAGCAAAGCACTGCTGTATCCCAGAGTAATCAAGATGGACTCCTTCCCGACGGGGCAACATTCAGTGTCTCTGTTGAGCAAGCATTTGAAGACACAGACGCCATCAGCTATAAAGCGTAAAAAAAAAAAAAAGAAAAAAAAAAAGATCTAGACAAATCTATTATGACCACTGTAAAAAATGTTCATGAATATCATTCCTGCATTTCTCTCATATTCTCAAGGCCCCCACTTCTATCTTCTTGACATAATGCCTCCTAGGAAGTATGTGAACATGACGATGAGAGATGAGAAGAATCTAAACATGACCAAATACCAATTCTCTGCATGTGGGTTAACACAGGGCACAAAACTGACTCCTACTGGCTCTTGCCTTTATGCCCAGGGCCCCGTTCCCCACAACTCTTATATTTCCCAAGTCAATTTTGCATCTCTTGACACCATCACAGGAGGGTTCGGGTAATGTCTAATTCTTGCGCATCTACTATTTGCCAGAGATGTCACAACAAATCACCATTGGAAGTATTATCACCGCCACGTTCCTTGGTGAACTGTTCCAAGGAGAGAGGAGTGGGGAACCTATGGCCTTCTGATTGCAAGATTTTTCTTTTTTATGCACCAAAGGAGTCAAGAAAAGCTTCATCTTTCTCTGCAGCACCCCTTTGAATAAAAGGATTTGTTCTGCAAAATTGGGATTCAGTCAAAAGGCTGCACGTAAGGACCTAAAAGGCCACATTTCGTCTTCAGGCCACAGGTTCCCCACCCCTAGCAGTGTGCTGAGGCAATTGTGATAAACAGGGAGCTTAGATCATTGGGAACTAACTAGCTAATCCTTCTTTTATAGGTTAGACAGGCCTTTAGTATTGGGCAGCTGTAGTGTGGTGAAAAGAGCAATGGACTTGAGGATTTGCTTTTATCTTTGAAAGTAAACATGAGTTTACTTTCTGAGTCCCATTTTTTCATCATGTGAAATGAAAATATTGATGCTTATTTCACAGGCTTTGGTGAAGACTGAATAAAAATGGTAAAATAATTCCTATAATACTATTGAAATAATAAGGGACTATTATAATTTCTCCCATGTAAAGTAGATCTTTTTATGGCTGAGTAGTACTCCATGGTATACATATACCACATTTTATTAATCCATTCATGAATTGATGGGCACTTGGGTTGATTCCACATCTTTGCAATTGTGAACCATGCTGTAATAAACATTTGGGTGCAGGTATCTTTTTGATGAAAAGTCTTCTTTTCCTTTGGGTAGATACCCAATAGTAGGATTGCTGGATCAAATGGTTGGTCTATCTTTAGTTCTTGAGGAATTTCCATACTGTTTTCCATAGGGGAGATCATTTTCCTAAGCGAAGTATCTCAAGAATGAAAAACAAACACCACATGTACTGACTATTAAATTGGAACTAACTGATGAGCACACATGTGCACAGAGAGAAGTAAAACTCAGTGGAAGTCAACCAGGGGGTGGGGGGAGGAAGGGATGGGTCAAAAACCTACCTAATGGGTACAATGAACACTATTTCGGTGATGGGCACACCTACAGCCAGGACTCATGCATTACAAAAGTGATCCATGTAACCCAAAACATTTGTACTCCCTTAATATTCTGAAATAAAAATAAAGTAGGTCTCAGTTCCTATCCCTAATGCCTTTCATTCTCCCCTATAAAATCAAATACAGAAAATGTATTAGCTTTGAAGTGCAATTGCATGTAAAATTCTACTCTGTTACATATGCGTACATACACATTCATGCACACACATTCAGAATACATGCACACATGCACAGAGTTAAGATGACCAAATATTTTCAAATATTTCCCTTACTCAAATGAATGCGTACCTCCTGATGAAAGCATTCACAAATATCTTTCACAAAATGTCTTGGCTCGTTAAATAGTGCAAATGTTTCGAAAACATTTTCTGGGCATCAAACATGATTACAGGTTTAGTTATTACAGCCCAGTCAGTGTCTCAAAGGCAACCGTGCCGCCTTGCAGAGAGGTAACTGTGAATGAAGATGCAGAGGGGCCTTTGGGGCTCTTCTAAATATGTTCTCTGAAAATCATAAGAAATATTTTTTCAAGAAATTAGAATTTTTAGCATTTTGCCAATTGTTCCTCTTATGGTTTAGAAGTAGAATAAGACAGAATGAAGAAGAAATGAGAATTGTAGGCTCCTACTGTTCCTTGCACCTACATGACTATTGTATTCTGCAAATTCTTTACTGGCAGTGGTAATTTTACTTTATTTTAGGAATCGATATCTTTTTTCTAAATCAAAACCTAGCATTGTGCCTGGTACTTAAATGTTTGTTCAATCACTGAAAGTATTTCTCCATGTATTGATTGAATACCATCTCAGAAAAGATAAAAAGCTTCAAAATTTATCTGGTTCAATTATCCTTAACCAGATGGGCTCAGAGTATTTTGTTCTGTTGTGATTTGATTAAAGTATAGAGTTGTTTTTTCTCCTATAAATTGCAAAATGCTTGCCCATAT
The DNA here is from genome assembly GCF_041146395.1 of Eulemur rufifrons. Taxonomy (NCBI): domain Eukaryota; kingdom Metazoa; phylum Chordata; class Mammalia; order Primates; family Lemuridae; genus Eulemur; species Eulemur rufifrons. The sequence goes on from NC_090989.1 coordinate 226,691,725, forward strand.
ATTATGCCCCTTTTTTCACCCTCTCCCTATCCTCCATTTAAATATGAGTGGAGAAGATCTTTTTAAGCATGCCATAAAATCCAGAAAGTACTGCCACTACTTAAAATTTTAATATATATTTATATAAGAAAATTTGAAATATCTTAAACAAAATTAAAAAGTGGTGATAAGCTGGGAAAACATTTTCAACATCCATAACAAAAACTTAATATTCCCAAAATACAATTAGCTCTAAAAAATAATCAGCAGCAAGCATCCCTATTAAAAAGTTAGCAAGAAGAATGAACAAGCAATTGGTAACTAGAAAAATGCTAATAGCAAAAAAAAAAAAAGGGAAAAAATTTTGCAGCAATAATCAAAGAAATATGTAATAAACCAATGAGATCTATTTAATATTTATCTCTCATTGTTAACATTTTTTAAATATCTACTAATAATATCAAATGTTGTAGAGGGGATCAGAAAACAGTGAGTGAGTACTATTGGGACTGCCAATATCTCTATTTCTGGAATATATTATCCCCTTATCAGTCAAAATTTAAAATTTATGTACTCTTGCTAGACATTCGACTTGTAATACTTTCTTCCAGAATGTACCTTATCAAGTGTAAATGAATATATATCCAAGGATGTTCTTAGAGTTGTTTACTATAGCTAGAAAAGGAAAAGAAGCTAAGAGACCATCACTTACAAGGTTGGTTAAATCAAACATGGTACCCCCACGTTCAGGTTGCAGACAGCATATAAAATGCAGCACTTTAATGTTGTATTTATCTTTATACAAAGTTGTTTAAAAAGATCTTCACCAAAATGTCATCAGTGGTTTCCTCTGGAGGGAGAGATTTGGGGTCATTTTTATTTTTCCCTTTCTAGAATTCTGCCTTGTTTGAATTACCTACGTGATTACTTATTTTTACAAACAGAAAAAATAAGAAAGTTATTTTCATTTGGTAAAAAGCAATCAAACAAAAGACACACTATCATCAATGTATTTCACCACATTCGCTTTCTCACTGGGAATTATCTTTCTTTTGATTTTTGCATTTATTAGATATTCATTGGTACTTCATTTAAAACTATTTGTTGAGGAAGTACTGTACCCAATATAATCATTATTTTAATTACAATTTATTATCATTCATGAAAATGAACATCTCACCATGTTTTTTTATTTGCTAATCTTACAATTTCTTATATTTCCTTTCTTATCCTTTGACCGTGTTAGTCCCTAAAACAAACATTATAAATAATTTCTGTTAACTAATGGAATCAAGATTAAAATGCAACTATTTCAGGGGAAAGCATATTATCAACTGAGAAAGATATCTTTTTAAAGAATTTACATTAGAAAAATGAAGAAATACAATAAAAAATTGTTGCAGAACACACACCTAAGTCCAAAAAGTAGTGTAACAATGGTGAAGAACGGAGTGGTGGAGATCCTTTGCAATGTACATTGTGCTAAGGCAGGGCATCTTTCTTTCAAGTTATTGCTACTACTACAAATAACTACATTTGCAGAACACTCTGACGCTGTCTTACGAACATCTCATATCACTTCTTCAGTGACCTAACTATACTGGCTGCTTCTGTGTATTTACTATTATTCTGCTTTCTAAAGTTTGCTCTCATCAGCCACACTCTTTGCTATTTTTTCAAAGGGCAAGGCCTGAGCTGCTGATAGCAGCAAAATAACAAGCAGAAAAAGTTCATGTGCACAGAATTTAGTCAGTTTTAAGAAAGTCCAGAGCCTTGCCATTCCCCCCCTTGAAAAACTGCTTGTTCTCCCAGAGGTCTCTCAAAGAAAATCATAATGATGGTGAGTTCAGATAGATGCCTCCCTGTATCCTCTCTCTCAGCCTCATCTGAGAAATCTCCAAAGGCACACTGAGAAATACAGGATTTTCCCATTTTACAGGTGCATACCAGTAACCATGGAAAATGCCACAAGGTAAGGTCAAGAGAATCCTCCCTTCTCTTAAAAACCATTTCTCTCCTTTTCTAATATATACTCTCTCCTTTCAGCCCGTGCAAATGCAAAATCCAATCTCCACAGGAAAGCTACAACACTAGTTGTCCAAGAATATTAGATATCAGGCACAATTTAGAACAGTGGTTCTACAAAATATCAATATTTTTATACATAAGTTACTAAACAAAACAGAACTCATTACCTAATAATTTGGTATATGCCAATTCTAAGCTAAGTGACCCTCTTAATATTTTCTTATTCAGAAATGGGAAGCTAGGCTACCTAAGGTCTGTGTTTCCTAGAAATGAATAACTAAAAAATGATTTTATAGGCAGCAGCTGTATAGATGGAGTAAAGTACACAGATGTATATATTCCTTGGAGACTCATCCAAGTTGTTGCATGTATCAATAGCTCATTCCTTTTTATTGTTGAGTAGGATTCTATGATATGGATGCACCACAATTGTCTGAATCTTTCAGATGTTGAACCATTTATCTGGGCCACTTCCATTTTGGGCTAATACTAATAAAACTGCTATGAACATTCATGTACAAGTATGTATGAACAGAAGTTTTCATTTTTCTGAGATAAGTGCCCAAGGGTGCAGTTGCTGGGTTGTGTGGTACTTGCACTTTTAATAGTTTTATAAGAAACTGCCAAATTGTTTTCCAGAGTGACTGCCCCATTTCACATTCCCATCAGCAGTGGACAAATGATCCAGTTTCTCCACATCCCGAGCAACATTTGGTGTTGTCACTATTTTTTTATTTCAGACATTCTGATAGTTGTGTAGCGATATCTCATTGTGGGTTTAATTTGCATTTCCCTAATGACTAATGATGCTGAACATCTTTTCATGTAGTTGTTTTCCATCTGTATATCCTCTTTGGTGAATGTTTGTTCATGTCTTATCCACTTTCGAATTGAATTGTTTGCTTTTTATTGTTGAGTTTTGAGAGTTTTCACATACCCTAGCGACAAGTCCCTTGTCAGACATGTGGCTTGGAAATACTTTCTCCCACTCTGTAGTTTATCTTTTCATCCTCTTAACAGGGTCTTTCACAGACCCAAAGTTTTTAATTTGATGAGGTCCGACTTATCAAATTTTCCTTATATAGGTCATGTTTTTGGTGTCAAGTCTAAGAACGCTTTGCCTGTGTCCCCTGACCTCGCCCATTCTGTGGTCTCCTTGCACCTCAACTGAACAACTGCAATGGTTTCCCCACTGCTACCTGCTCCTGCCATTGCAAACAAATTCACGCTACTCCAGATTACAATTAATGAAGCACGGGTGCAGTCATGAAAATGCTCTGCTCAAACCTTCAAGGATTCCCCTGCTGTATACTAAACTATAGTCTCTCTTGCCTGGAATTTCAAACCCCGCAGTCACTTTTCCTGATTCTGCCCAGCCACTTCTCGTCCTCTAAACATATACTGCACTGAAGCAAACCAACTACCAGCTAGCTGCTCTCCAAAAAGGACTTATAATTATGATGACGGTAGGGATGCAGACTGGAAGAGTGGGACTTCTGAAGTGATACACACAACGCCTTGTCTGCCACTGAAAATATTATCTAATTTATCAATGTCCACTTTAAATGCCATCACTTCCATGGAGCCTTTCATGGTTGCCCCCAACTGCCATGAGTTATCTCCCTCACTTCACTCACTCAACAGCATTTTGCACCTCTTATACAGCACTTAGCTTATTTCCCCATTTGTATCCCAGTCTTATCCATTTTGCAAGATGTCAGTCTGCCTAAGGGCAGGAATTGTGTCCTCCTCATCTTTGGTTTCCCTGAAGGAGCTGGTACACAGCAAGGACCCAGAATTGTTTACTCGACTGGAACTACCGTCAGCACTGCTCCAGCTGAGACCCACGTGGCCTATACACCATACCCACTGTTAAGACAAAGTAAAGTGGGAAGCTTCACTCACTTTCTAGCCTCCAGATCAGCTTTAAGATTTTTTTTTTTTATCATTCTCTCTTTTCTTTGGCATCCTTCTCTCCACACATGACTGCAGCAAAAAGAAGAAAAACAAATAAACACTGAAACTGATTCCATACCGAAATTTTAAACACCTCTGTGACCAATAGTTTCAAATCAGAAGGAAGTAACTTTTCATTCTGCGTTTAGTAAAATCATATGCCACCTTCCCTAACAGCTTCTCTAGGAACCTACTGCTCCCTCAGATCTGCTTACAACTCTCATCTCAGCAATTCTTCAGCTCCTCTTGCAGTTTCTCAAGGCAGAAAAGCGACTACGTGCCAAAGATCCCGTGGGTGCTAGGAATTCCAGGAAAAGAAGTAATAGATTTTTTTCGTTTCATAATCTCAACACTTTCCTATCAAATACACATCTACTGTTTCCAGCACATAGAGTAAGATTGAAAAAAATGCTTTTGAGTTAAACAACTGAATAACACAGTCACAGAAGCCTTGCTAGCTTCTGAATCCACATTAAAAATAAAGACAATAAAATCTCAGAGCATTACAGATTACAAAGTGTCAATCAAAACCTTGGAAATTTTTCGTTGCCTTTGTTTTCAACATTGGCAAATGGTTTGCATCTTTTGGTTTATAAAACGTTTTCTCTGTTATGATATGAGGTCAAAAAATGTGTCGATCCTCATTTCTTCATAGGAATATAAAATTCTTTCTACTTTCCCAAAAGATGCTGCTTCTCTCAAATTTAAATTTAATTTCATTGTGAATGTCTCTTTAGGGTAACCAAGTATTATAGGGTCTACATCCTGCCTGGGTAGACTTTTTTCAGATCACCAGATTTCTCCTTGTGGTTTCTAGACTATAAACTATCCTCTTATAGTCACCCAATCAAGGAGAATTACTCTGATGTGGATTCCTCAGCTATAAAAACAAAAATGTGGGAACTGCCAATGAAAGAACATAAAATAACAACTTTGCTGTCAAGAGTTGTCCTAGAGATTCATTTTGTTTTTTCCCTGAAGCAGATGTGGTGGAATCAGGGGTCTGCAAACCTTGGTTTGGGGATTCATTCGTACATGCGCACGCAACTAACATTTAGGAGCATCTGATGCAAGCCAGTCACTGTTGCTTGGCACTGAGGGGAGGTGCAATAATAAATAAACTGTAGCCACAGCCTTAAGAGAGCTCACGGGGCATGGAGAAGAGGTCTGCTCACAGTGCTATGGTACTCCAGAAAAACAAGCAACGAATTTTGTCTGGGAGATCCCTCATAGGAGACATGACACTGGATCTGAGGCTTGGGGGAAAAAGTAAGAGCTCGCCAAGTAGAAAGGAAAGACGGGGAAGGGAGGAGGGAGGTCATTCCAGGCAGGGGAAACAGTCGGTACGAGAGGCTAGTGAATGAACATGTCATGCATGAGCTTGACAGACCCAGGAACAAGTGGTTCCACATGGTTTGCAGATAGAGTAATGAGTGTTAAAACATCACTCTGCATAGGGAGATCAGAGCAGGGATTTTAAAAGGTTTTGATTTGCCACCGTTAATGTTTCCATTTTGATTGAAAACAATTGCTCATAGTAACACAAGCAGAAACGAGGGAACTGAGAAGCTAGTCACCTATATTGAGTATTTTCAAGGCTTTTAACTCATTTACTCCTCACAGCTACGTGGGGTTTCTTATGCCCATTCTAGAAACAGAAAACTGGAGGGTCAGAATTACTGGGTGATTTGCTTTCACTCACCTCAGTCTGGATGCTTCCGTCTACTCTCACTGCTCTGCATGTGTGTCTCCCTGGGACAAGTAAAAAGAAAGGAGCAAAGGACAAAGAAAGGGACTGCAAAATTCTTCAGGACATGAGTTCTAGGATACTGTTTCCAAAGTGCTGTTTTGTTTATTGTCAGGTATAGTATCTTCTTCTTTATTTAATCTTAACTACTCTTAAAAACCCACTTAAAGCCCCATCTTGAAGGATACAGAATCACTCTGGCCCACGAGGATCACCTTGCCAGGAATGAATTATGAGTGGCCTTCTTTCAATACATTCATTCCTTGCCACACATTGTTGATCTGCTCTTTTCAAACCAGTCTTTTTACCCTCTTAACTGACAAGCCCCTTTGATGCCTTATTCAAGCTTTTTCGACAACAGTCCCCACCCTGATGCCTTAAACACAGAACATAGTCACCAAGTGCTGGCTCCCTGAGTACAAATCAAGACTCTTTGGCCTGGCTCTGAGAAAAATTTTGAAAATCTCTGTAGAATCTCCTCCAAGAAAACTGTGGAGCCAGATGGTTTTACAAGCAATATTTTATCAAACACTTGAAGAAGAGGTAGTTTCTATACTATTTAAACTGCTTCAGAGCAGAGGAGAAGATGGCATGCATCCTAAATCATTTACAAAGCCAATATAATACCATAAAACAACTTGGCAAAGATATTCCCAAAACAAAGATTAAATTCCATTATGAGTTTGGAGGCAAGATGGAGAGGACACGGGTTTGAATCTGGGTTAGAGCACTTACTAGTGTTATCTCCTGGAGATTATTATGTAACCTTTCCATAACTATGTCTTTTATTAATGGGAAGATAATAAGTAAAATAAGAGTGCAATATGATAGTATAGGTTCAACAAAAGTGATCGTGATGATGATGCTCACGTTCTTTCTTTGCCTGGCACTGTTCTAGGATCTTTCTATTTATTAACACCTAATTTTTCCAAACACCTTGAGGTAGGTATTACCCTAATCCCCACTTTTCAAGTGAAGTAACTGAGAAAGAAGAGAACTACCACAGTTACACAACTTATATATAATATTATAGCACTATGGTTTGAATATTTGCAACCCTCAAAAATTCATGTGTTGAAATTCTAACCCCCAAGATGATGGCATTAAGAAGTGGGGCCTTTGAACCCTCATGGATGGGATTACTGCCCTTACACACGAGACCCAAGGGAGCTTGTTGGCCCCTTTACTGTGTGAGGATGCCACAAGAAGCCACCATCTATGAGAAATGAGCCTCCGACAGGCAATGAATCTGCCAGTGCCTCAATCTTAGGCTGCCCAGGCTCTAGAACTGTGAGAAATAAATTTCTGTTTATAAATTTCCCAGTTTATGGCATTTTGTTATAGCAGCCCAAATGGACTAAAATAAATAGAGACAGGATTTGAACTCTGACAGTCTGGCTCCAAGGTCACATTCTTAGCATCACCTCTAGTCATTTAAAATTAATAATTTTATTTTAAATTAACAATGACATTAAAAGTATGTCATATTAACATGGCAAAGGGAAATATGTATATATTTTTATCAATGCTGAAAAATAAAAAAGAAAAAACACAAACAGCTTTTTACTAAAAAAAACATCTTTAGCAATCTGGGATAAATCTTTATTACAATAAAGAATATTTATATTGAACCAATGGTCAATATTGGGCTTAAGTTTGAAATTCACTCAAAATCACAAATGAGGCTGGGTGCAGTGGCTCATGCCTGTAATCCTAGCACTCTGGGAGGCCAAGGAGGGAGGATCACTTGAGCTCAGGAGTTTGAGATCAGCCCAAAGCAAGAACAAGAGCCCATCTCTACTAAAATAGAAAAATTGGCCAGGTGTGGTGGCATGTACCTACGGTCCCAGCTACTCAGGGTGCTGATGCAGGATGACTGCTTGAGCTCAGGAATTTGATATTGCAATGAGCTGTGATGATGCCACTGCACTCTAGCCCAGTCCACCGAGTGGAGGTTCTGCCATTCGTTTGTTCATTTATTCATTCATTAATTCATAAATAAATAAATGTCAAAAATAAGACTGAGTTTGCAGAAAACTCTATTAACTTACATTGTTCTGAGCATTCTAGCCAATGTAATAAAGCATGAAAATAAACAAGAGGTCTAAATACTACAAAAGAGATGGTTTGACGGTAGATCAGAAAGAATTAAGAGAATGAACTTAAAACTTATTCACACTAATAAGAGTTCAGAATGGGGAAATGGTTACAAAATAAAATTACTCAACCCATTCTATATGTCTGCACAAAAAATCATTAAAAGTGTAATTCAAAGAATTCTATTTTTAAATAGCAACAAAATTATAAAACTGCTAGAAATAAACTTAGCAAGAAATATGAAGGACCCGACCATATGAACAGAACTATAAAATCTGGGGTGCATAAAAGACAAATAAATGCAAATTCTAGAAGTTGCCTACAAGTCCAACAAGAATTTCAGTGTTGTTTTGTGAGGAATTGTTCTATGATTCTAAATTTTGTTCAAGAAAGTAAAAAGATGAGAAAAACATGAATTTCTTTTTGAGGGAAGCAGGAAGGGAATAAATAAATAGCAGATATAATATTATCAGAAATTTAAAATGAAAACTGTGTAATACTGGTACATTAGTAACCAGACAGATGACTGTAATAGGGGAAAGAAACATAGAAATTAAGTTATCTAAGAATTTAGTATTTGATAAAGGTGGCATTTCAAGTTACTGTGGGAAGGACTGCTTTTTAAACAAATAATGTAGCAAAACAATTGAAAAAAACTTAGTTCCATGGTAGAGGAGAAGCTTTCTTTAAAACGAGAAAATCCACCCTTCTCCTCCCTTTCTCCATTCTGCTGCCTGGAAAGCAGATGTGATTGCTGGAGCTCTATCAGCCATTTTGTAACCATTAATTTGAATAGGAGTTGAATGGCAGAGGAGTGAGTGGAAAGGAAGTGACTGAAGGTTTCCTGGAGTAAACCCTGGGTTGGTAACTACTTGACCTATTGGTGAGAGATAAGTGGACTTCAATTTTTTTTTAAAAAAACTGTCATTTGGAAGTTTCCTGTTATATGCAATTGAACTGAATCCTAACTGATACAGATCCTACTTAAAAACTTAAACCCAAACATATATTACTATTTTTTTGGATGTAAAGATGTTTACAATATATTTTTAAAGAGTTCAAATTTCAGGAAACTAGTAACACAACTTCAGTAGAAAGCAAAAACTGTCAAAACTGAGAGATTGGCCAATTTACCATCATCAGGAGGTGTACTTCTCTCAGTAATTGATGAAGCAGACAAAAAAAATATATAAGAATTTAGTTGATGAGAACCATACAATTAATGGGATTATTGAACTTTTGTAAAATGTTAATTCAATGTCTAGAAAATTCTATTCAAGCACACGTAACACTATGAGAACTGACTATATATGAGGCCCTTTGACAAATCTTTTTTTTTTTTTTCCTGAGGCAATTTCTATTTATTTCTTTTTTTATTTTAAAACATTGCTTTTCTAAGAATAGTTTAAAAATAAGTGAGATTTTAAAAAGTCTCTCTCAAATCTTAGGAAAGAAAAGGGTTAAGTGTATATACAAAAGCAAAATATGTAAAGCAAAATTGACAATGTAAGAATTAAGATTTTTTAAATATAAAAAAATTTGAAATGTAAATCTTGGGGAAATATACAAAAAGCATTCAAAATATTTTATCTTAGTAAACAAAAAGTTTTATATGTGATTGTGGTGATGGTATCATGGGTGTAGGCATATGTTCAAATTCATTAAAATATATACATTAAATGTGTGCAATTTTTTATATCAATTATATTTCAATAAAGCTTAAAAACAGCTCTATTTCCATCTGTCCCCCCAAGAATTTCTTTGATGAGATCTCACTGGGAAGGACAGAAAGTGATGGAATAGCTAGGATTGCAAATCAACAACTTATTCCAAAAGTAGGATATCGTAGTCAATCCGAAGATGGCGGAGTGGTGGTGACGGCCTGGATCTGCGCTCCCACTCCCGGGAAGGAAGGCATCGATCCAGACCTGCCACAACGCTAGAGGACCGCTCCCACACAGGAACAGCAGTGTGAATCCACGGAGAATCCGCGTGGGACAAACAGAGCGAGTGAGGTCTGAGGTGAACGAAAATTAGGAACGCAGGACAGACACTAGCCAGCGGAGCGCAGGTCGGCTACACACGCCCCCAGCTGGGGCGGGTGCAGCCTCTCGGGAAAGCGGCTTGCTCTCCTCAATGACCTCCGCTCCCAATTGAATAGAGCCCTGACCCAGGCCACCACAGAATCACTGAGGGGTATGTGGCGCATTGCAGACAGGAGGCTTTTTTGCGAAATTACCTTAGAACCTGGGGGATCTCAGCTGAGACAGCGCTTGGCGAGGAGGGACGGATCTGCCCCAGGGCGGAAAAACACAAAAGATTCCCGGACAGCAAATAGCGTTGTACCCCGTGCTGCCTTTTTCGGCAGTTCTCCAGCCGGTCACCCCCCCCCCCCCCCCCGCCCCCGTGCGTGTCCTTGCTGGCCAGCCCCCGGGCAGTGGCGGTCTCTACCTGCTGGGGAGCCGGTCCCCTCCAGCCCCGGAGCTCTGCAGGTGCCATCTTGAAAGCGAAGGCAAAACCGCTAGGGAGCCATAAAGTGCTGAGCAGCTCTCTCTGCCCGGCGCCCTCCGCTGGTCTCTGAACCAACGCCAGGAGTGCGGGATATGCCAGGGTCGCACTCGGAATGAAGGGGCAGAGCTGCGCTAAGGCATGAAAAAAAAACAAACAAAAAAACGAACAAGAAGAATAGGCTCGCCGAACTGTATATTTTATTCTTGGTGAATTTTTTCTGGGTTTTGTTTGTTTGTTTTTTCTTTTCTTTTCCGGCGGCTCAAGAGCCAGACAGCCTCAGCGGGCACCTTTGCCCTCTGGGCCTCTGGCTGCCACGCCTTTTTGAGCGCGGAGGTTGGATCCCCACCACCCTCGGAGCTGTGCGGGCGCGCAGCCACCATCTTGAAATCCACTGCGAAACTGCCCGGGACCCAGCCGAGTGGGCGTGAAGGGGCGGAGCTGCGCTAAGGCGTAAAAAAAAAACATTTAATGGCCCCTCCGGACCCAGCTGAGCGGACGTGAAGGGGCGGAGCTGGGCTAAGGCGTAAAACAAACAAACAAAAAAAACACATTGAGTCGCTGAACTATATACTTCAGATTTGTGTATCTTTCTGCTTTGCGGTGTGGTGAGGTGCTATGTAGTTTGTTTTTGTTTATTTTTGTTGGTGTTTTTTGGTTTGGTTTTTTGCGTTTCTTTTCTTTTTTTTTCTTTTTCTTCTTTTTTTTCTTTTCTCTTTCTTTTTCTCCTCTTTCTTTTCTTTTTCTCCTCTTTCTTTTCTTTCTTTCCTTTTCTTTTTTCTTTTTTTTTCTTTCTTCTCTCTTTTTGCCTTCTAACTGGGGACCCACGGTGAGCTTTGGAACGGGCCAGGTCCCTGGCTCTGGTACATACCAGATCCTGAGCAGTCACCCCCAGCGCCGGCGATCTGTGGGCACGCAATCGCCATCTTAGGGCCCACAGCCAAGTCACTGCGGAGCAATAGGGTACCAAGAGGCTCCCTGGACGGCCCTCTCCCCTGGTCCACGGACCTTATATAGGGTCCCCACCCATGTGCAAACACTGAATACTTCTCCAGAAGCGAGAGTGTGGAACCTGATCCCTAGGGACATTGGGCCAAGGCAGACTTTTGCCCGTGGGAGCTACAGCAACTGGGGCGCTGAGCAAGCGAGGTCACCGTCCTCTCCCGATAGCTAGTATCTTGCCTGCAGATAGAGACAGAAACCTCCCCTATAGAGGAAGAACCAAAGGGAAACAAACAAACAAAGAGAATTTCGGTCTACTATTAGTGTGGACCCTGCCTGCCTTCTGAAAGACCACAACACAGTGTCCTAACTCGCCAAAGCGGTCTTGGATCACTCCAATCCTCTAGGATTGGACCCATCAGAAGCAGTACCCCAACGGAAACAGAAAAATCTCTAAACAATACACAACAGTCTCCCCCTCTTGCCAAAAGAAGCAACATACCTAGACTGCTTCACAGCCTAAGAATAGAGCACATAGAGTCCTGTTAACCAGACTAAATCTATAAGAAAAGATCCAACGATAAATCTAGATGGGAAGGGCCCAGCAAAAAAAACACGGAGAGCACAAAGAATCAAATGGAAAGCTCATCCCCAAAGAGAAATACCAGCTCCCAACCATTTGACACAAACCAGACTCAAAACACCAACATGTCACAGGAAGAATTCCAATTATGGATCATAAACAAGCTGAATAATATACAAGAATCAATGGATAAACAACACAAGGAAAACACAAAAAAAAATACAGGATTTGGAGGAAAAATTCACTAAAGAAATTGAAATATTGAAGAAAAACCAAACTGAACTCCTAGAAGTGAAGAATTCACTCAGAGAGCTACAAAACACTGTGGAAAGTCTCAAGAGCAGGGTAGATCAAACAGAGGAAAGAATCTCAGAAATTGAAGATAACTCCTTCCAACTAAATAAGTCAGTCACAGAGATAGATCAAAAAAGTAAGAGAAATAATCTGAGTCTTCAAGAAATGTGGGATTATGTGAAGAAACCTAACTTGAGAGTTATTGGCATTCCTGAGGGTGAAGAAGATAATAAGCAAGGGTTGGACAAGCTATTTGAAGACATAATCGAGGAAAATTTTCCAGGCCTTGCCAATACTCTAGACATACAGAATCAAGAAGCTAAAAGGACCCCTGGGAGATTCATAGCAAATAGGAAAACACCACGCCACATAGTCATCAGGCTGACCAAAATATCCACTAAAGAGTCCCTTCTCCGAGTTGTAAGGAGAAAGAAACAAGTAACTTACAAAGGAAAACCCATCAGAATTACACCAGATTTCTCAGCTGAAACCTTACAAGCAAGAAGAGGTTGGGGCCCCATTTTCACGCTTCTGAAACAGAATAATGCCCAGCCTAGAATCTTGTACCCAGCTAAGCTAAATTTTCTATATGAAGGAGAAATCAAGACATTCTCAGATAAACAAAGGTTGAGGGAATTCACCAAGACAAGACCAGCCCTCCAAGAAGTACTCAAAAGAGAATTACACACAGATCAGCACAAGAAAGATCCATGAATGTAAAACTACTCAAGAGCTAAAGATCAAATTCCAGATACCACAATGGCCCAGGAGAGAAAACATCACAATGAAGTTCTACCCAACAAGCTGAACAAAAAACTGTCTCACTTATCAGTTTTCTCAATAAATGTGAATGCCTCGAATGCCCCACTCAAGAGACATAGACTGGCCCAATGGATAAAAAAACACAATCCAAGTATCTGCTGTCTTCAAGAAACTCACCTAACCTGCAAAGATGCATTTAGACTGAAAATAAAAGGATGGAAATCGATATTTCAAGCAAATGGTAACCAAAAGAAAGCTGGTATGGCAATCTTAATTTCCAATAACTTAGCTTTCAAACCATCAAAAATAATAAAAGACAAAGATGGCTACTACATACTGGTTAAAGGCACAATTCAACAAGAAGCCATGACTATACTCAATATACATGCACCCAACCTAGGTGCACCTAGATTCATAAAGCAAACCCTACTAGATCTGAACCAAATGATAGATAACAATACTGTAATAGCTGGAGACTTTAACACCCCACTGACAGTACAGGACAGATCCTCTAAACAGAAAATAAACAAAGACATAATGGACCTAAATAGAATGCTAGAACAAATGGGCATGGCTGACATCTATAGGACATTCTACCCAAAGTCCACAGAATATACATTCTTCTCATCAGCTCACGGGACATTCTCTTAGATTGACCATGTCCTAGGATATAAATCATGTCTTAAAAAATTCAAAAAAATAGAAATTATACCATGCATCTTCTCAGATCACAGCGGAATAAAAGTAACAATGATCACAAACAGAAACCCTCACTCTTACTCAAAGTCATGGAAGCTAAATAACCTTCTCCTGAATAATTATTCTATAAAAGAAGAAATCAAGATGGAAATCAAAAATTTCTTTGAATTAAATAACAATGGAGATACAACTTATCAAAATCTATGGGATGCAGCTAAAGCAGTCCTGAGAGGAAAATTCATATCCATAAATGCCTATATCAAAAAGACAGAAAACATGCAAATAGGCAACCTAACGAATAGACTCAAAGAGCTGGAGAAAGAAGAACAGAACGATCCCAAACCCAGCAGAAGGCGAGAAATTACTAAGATCAAATCAGAATTAAATGAAAAGGACAACAAAGAAACTATAAGGGAAATTAATAAAACAAAAAGTTGGTTCTTTGAAAAGATAAACAAAATAGACACACCCCTGGCTAGACTAACCAAGAGCACAAAACTAAAATCTCTAATAACCTCCATTAGGAACATGAAAGGAGAAATCACAACCGATGCTACAGAGATACAAGATATCATCTATGAATTCTACAAAAATCTTTATGCACACAAACTGGAGAATGTGGAGGAAATGGACAAATTTTTAGACACACATAGTCTTCCCAGGCTCAACGAGGAAGAAATAGAGTACCTGAACAGACCAATATCAAGAACTGAAATCGAAACAGCAATAAAAAACCTTCCCAAAAAGAAAAGCCCTGGTCCAGATGGGTTCACACCTGAATTTTACCATACATACAAAGAAGAACTGGTGCCCATCCTACATAAACTATTCTCCAATATTGAGAAGGATGGAGTTCTCCCCAACACGTTCTACCAAGCCAATATAACATTGATACCAAAACCTGGAAAGGACGCAACAAAAATAGAGAACTACAGACCAATTTCTCTCATGAATACAGACGCAAAAATTTTCAATAAAATACTAGCAAACCGAATCCAAGTACTTATCAAAAAAGTAATCCACCACGACCAAGTGGGCTTCATCCCAGAGATGCAGGGGTGGTTCAACATACGTAAATCTATAAATGTAATTCACCACATAAATAGAAGCAAAAACAAAAACCATATGATACTCTCATTAGATGCAGAAAAAGCATTCGACAAAATTCAACACCCTTTTATGATAAAAATGCTTAACAAAATAGGCATTTTGTTAAGCCTAAAAATGATACGAGCCATATATGACAAACCCACAGCCAACATCATACTGAATGGGGAAAAACTGAAAGCACTCCCACTTAGAACTGGAACCAGACAGGGCTGCCCATTGTCTCCATTACTTTTCAACATAGTATTGGAAGTCCTTGCGAGAGCTATCAGGCAAGAGAGCAGAATCAAGGGAGTCCAAATAGGGAAGGAAGAGATCAAACTCTCACTTTTTGCTGATGATGTGATGTTATATCTGGAAAACCCCCAGGATTCAACCATGAGACTCCTGGAATTGATTAACGAATATAGCAAAGTCTCAGGCTACAAAATTAATATACACAAATCAGAGGCATTTATATATGCCAATAACAGTCAATCGGAAAACCAAATTAAAGACTCAATACCCTTCAAAATAGCAACAAAGAAAATAAAATATCTAGGTATATATCTAAGTAAAGAGGTAAAGGACCTCTATAAGGAAAACTATGAAACACTGAGAAAAGAAATAGCAGAACTTGCAAATAGATGGAAAAATATACCATGCTCGTGGATCGGAAGAATCAACATTGTTAAAATGTCTATACTACCCAAAGTGATCTACAGATTCAATGCAATCCCTATTAAATTACCAACATCATTCTTTACAGACATAGAGAAAATAATTATACACTTTGTATGGAATCAAAGAAGACCCCGTATAGCAAAAGCAATTTTAAGCAACAAAAACAAAATGGGAGGTATTAATTTGCCAGACCTCAAACTATACTATAAGGCCGTGGTTCTTAAAACAGCCTGGTATTGGCACAAGTGCAGGGACACAGACCAGTGGAACACAACAGAAAATCCAAATATAGAACCATCCTCATATAGTCACCTAATTTTTGACAAAGCGGGAAAGAATATACTCTGGGGACAAGAATCCTTATTCAATAAATGGTGCTGGGAGAATTGGTTAGCCACTTGTAGAAGACTGAAACAGGACCCACAGCTTTCACCTCTCACAAAAATCAAATCACGGTGGATAACAGACTTAAACCTTAGGCGTGATACAATCAGAATTCTAGAAGAAAATGTAGGAAAGACTCTTACAGACATTGGCCTAGGCAAAGAATTTATGAAGAAGACCCCCAAGGCAATCACAGCAGCAACAAAAATAAATGAATGGGACATGATTAAATTAAAAAGCTTCTGCACAGCCAAAGAAACAGTCCAGAGAATAAACAGACCACCTACAGAATGGGAAAAAATTTTTGCATACTACACATCAGATAAAGGACTGATAACAAGAATCTATTTAGAACTCAGGAAAATCAGCAAGAAAAAATCAAGCAACCCTATCAAAAAGTGGGCAAAGGACATGAATAGAAACTTCTCGAAAGAAGATATAAGAATGGCTAACAAACATATGAAAAAATGCTCAACATCCCTAATCATCAGAGAAATGCAAATCAAAACCACAATGAGATATCACTTAACTCCAATGAGAATGGCCTTTATCAAAAAAACCCAAAACAACACATGTTGGTGTGGGTGTGGAGAGACAAGAACACTAATACACTGCTGGTGGGACTGCAAACTAGTGCAACCCCTGTGGAAAGCATTATGGAGGTATCTTAAACAGATTCAAGTAGACCTGCCATTTGACCCAGCAATCCCATTACTGGCCATATACCCAAAGGAAAAAAGGTCATTCTTTAACAAAGACACATGTACCCGAATGTTTATAGCAGCACAATTCACAATAGCAAAGATGTGGAAACAACCCAAATGCCCATCAATACATGATTGGATTAGTAAGCTGTGGTATATGTGTGCCATGGAATATTACTCAGCTATAAGGAATAATGAAGATACGACATCTCTATGGTTCTCCTGGAGAGAGTTGGAACCCATTATATTAAGTGAAGTATCCCAAGAATGGAAAAACAAGCATCACATGTACTCACCAGAAAATTGGTTTCCCTGATCATCACCTAAATACAAATCTGGGAACGACACCAATTGGATATCAGACTGAGGTGGGGGTGGGGGAGGGGATGGGGGTATGCCTACACAATGAGTGCATTGCGCACCGTTTGGGGATTGGTAACGCTTGAAGGTGCTGACTCAGGAAGGGGGGGTGGGGAAGGGAGGGATATATACCTACATGATGGGTGCAATGCACACTACCTGGGGAACAGACACGCCTGGAGCTCTGACTTGGGGGGAAAGGCGGTACAGGAGCAACGTATGTAACCTGCAATTCTGTATCCCCCATAACAAGATGAAATAAAAAAAAAAAATAAATAAATAAATAAAAAAGTAGGATATGTACTCAGGCAATAAACTAAGTCACATTAAGGAAAAAACCTCTTTCGGTGTGAGTGTGGAAGTATATAAATGATATTCCTGCATCCATGACCCACATATGTCTGAGGTGAGGAAATTAAATCTGATTGACATTTGAATAAGTGATACAGCCCAGTCACCCTGATGAAAATTATTTGCCAGAGGAATCCTTCCAAGGCAATTAAACCCAAAACTAATCACTTCACTGCAGTGTGCACGGGGTCAGATCCAAAGAGCACCTTTCATGCTATCATTATGAATGGCAATAAAACCACACTCAGGGAGGCAAGAAGGAAGAGTAAACAAGCAGAACCCCAAATGTAAATGATGTAAGAGATGCTTAATGCAGGCACGTCACGTGGTACTGGACATCAAGTTGAGTGCCACTGACTAACCAAGCCGAGGAACCGGAAAGCTTCAGGCAGGGGTCATCTCAGGCCTTGAGGAGTGAAATCTCAAAGGTGGAGTGGCAGCAATTCCAGTGACTAAGCTACAGCGCCCCAAGGAATCAGTTAGCAAGGAAAGGAGAGAGCGCACAGCACTCAGCTCAGGATCACATCTGCCTCTGCGACCTTCTCTCCACACACACGGCCACTGCCCTCATTAGGTTCAGGCCCTCCTTACTCCTCAGCTGCATGCTGAAGCATCCCCACACCTGTCTCACTTTTCCCTTCTCTAATTTCCTGGTGTCCCCTCATCACTCACATTGCCCCCAGAGATAGTGAGTAGGGCAAATATTATGAGGACTTAGCTCAAATATAGGGCTCAAATCCATCACTTACTAGCTATGTGGACTCGGTAAGGTATGCAACCACTCTGAGCCTCAGTTTTCTCAAAAGCAAAATATTCTTGATACATAATTTTACGTATTTATGTAATTTTCATCCTGAGGAATTCTCTCTGATGAAAAGGTTTTATCAGAGAGTCTCCTCTTCATGGAGTCTGAGAGGATATTTGAGGATGAAATGGAAGGTACCAGCACAGTGGCTACAAAGGCCAGTGTGCAGTATCTTTGCATGGTTCCTTTTGCCTGCAGAAATGTTTGCCATATTGAGTTCCTTAAAACAGTATTTCCATGTGATGTTAATAATTGTTTCTAGAAGAAAAAGATTTTCTTGTGCAATGGATTTGAAAATTCTATATTTAATAATGTTAAACAGGGTTATTACTTGTTTCAGGACTTCTCAGAGCCTTGATAGGTTAGAGATGTGATTTTATATCTCTAAGAGGGAGATATGCAATATTTGATAAACTTATTACCCATAAAACCCTTTTATCAGAGAGAAGTCCTCAGGACTAAAGTTATGTAAAAGACAGTTTGGGCAATGTTAATCTATCAAAGAATGTTCACATTACTAGGCAGGGCATCCAAGAACCTCCATGGTCCGGCTGCAGCCTGCCTTCTCAGACTGATTTCCCATCCTCCACCTCACAGTTTAGCTCTATTCCACTAGTTGCCATTCCTAGAATAAATCAGCACTTCCCACATCCATGTCTGGGCTGATGAGATTCCCTCTACCTTTCTCACCCTCACCTTACACATTCATGCCTTCTCGACCTCTTGAAGTTCTATCTATTCAACTTCCAGCTCACATGTTGAAGAGTGATCTTATTTAAAATCAGGATAAACAGATAATATTTCCATTAAAGCAAATATTTAAATCAGCTTGAAATGCTAGATATGTATTTTCAATCTGCCTTCTTGACTGTTTTGTCTTCATGTGGCTCAAGCCCAACTCACACTCAATGAAGATTTGGTGAACTAAAGAGTGACAAGATATTACTATCATTAATATAATTATAATACTTGCAATCCTGTCTTAGTCAGTTTGGTCTCCTATAACCAAGTACCCTACATTGGGTGGCTTATAAACAACAGACATTTATTTCTCACAGTTCTGAAGGCTGGGAGTCCAAGGTCAAGGAACTGGCAGATTCAGTGTCTGATGACGGCCACTTCCTGGTTCATACGTGGTCATCTTGTCACTGTGTCTTTACGAGTCAGAAGAGGGGAGGGGGCTCTCTGGAGTTTTTCTACAGGGCATTAATCCCATTCCTGAGGGCTTCACCCTCAGGACCTAATCACCTCCCAAAGGCCCTACCTAATACCATCACACTGGGGGACAGGTTTCAACATACGAACTGGGGGAGGACACGAACATTTAGTCCACAGCAATCCTCTTTACTTTTTTTTTTTTTTTTAACCTTATTGCTCTTTATGCATCTTTGCAATAATCTTTAATCCATACTAAAAGGGAACAGGGAATACATTAATACCCACAAAAAAGAAGGACATTCATGGAACACCTGTAACATGATGAGGAGGAGACTGAGCTTCATGAGACTCAGGTATTTTTCCTCAAAGGAGAGAAACTAGCATTAGAAGCTGGTCCTCTCATCCTACCCCAAAGACTGGGCTTGTTCCATGTGGATGTATGACATTACCCACCCTTAGCAACTTCCCTGCCTATGAGATTTCCTCATTTTAGGTTCTAGAAGCTTAGATGGCTATTAAGTAAAATGCATAGAAATATTCTAAGGATATGAAGAAAATAGATTTCACAATAATCACCATGATATGCCTGTAGATAAGCCCAGTCCAAATGAAAAGCCGCACTTAGAATTTCTTCACCACCTAGTGACCACTGTAAAAACACCCTCTGCTATTCTGAAACCACAACTTTTTTAGATAAATGACAATAACAGTAACATCAGTAACAATGTTATTGCAATGTCAGCAGTAATAAAAGTCTCCATTAAGTTCTTAATATGTGCCGAGCAGTTTACATAGATTAATATTATTATAATTAATTCTCATGACAACCCTATCAGACTATTAACTTTAGAGATGATAAAACTTCTATATTCATCCCCAAATCTTGCTCACCCCAGATGTCATGATTTTTTCATCTTGCAACATTGTCTCTCATCTGTTTGAAATGTCCAATACTATAATTCATTATGCTTTGACATTTATTAAATATTTACCATGAGGGCTGTGTTAGGCAATGAGGATGTTAAGATGAATATGGCTTGATCCTGGCCCTCAAGGGATGCGCAACTTAGTAGATAAGACAAGCCCACTAATATGATTATATAGGCTGTGCTCATGCAACTTCATTAATCACCATCCATACAAACGTCAAGCGAATGGTCCCACCTTGAGCAGGAAAGACAAACCCATATGCAACTAATTAATACATTATAATAAGTGCTCTCCCAAAGAGCTTCAGTTAATATGTCTTAACCCATGTGCATGAACCCAAAGCAGAGAATAACTAGAAATCTGGTGAGGAGTCGTCTCTGTGAGGAGTCATCTAAGCAGGCGATCTATTTCTAGGAAGGAGTCCACAGTTCTCACTCTGTTCCCTGGTCCCTGCCTACATGGTGCTGACCATTACAGAAGGGATTCACCACAGCTCCTTCCATAAATCTATGTACATCTGAATGCATAAAAATAATCATCTATTTGAAAAAGGTGCTTGGCAGAGAGAATTGTGTAGCTAAAGTAATCAGGGACAGAAAAAAAATTGAATCACTCACTAGAAATAAAGATACACCAATACAGTATGCTTTGTACCCTTTCTGGAAAAAATCTTTCAAAAGGAAAGGCAAAGCTATAAAGAAATCTTCCTCCTCTCTCAGTACGAAGACCCCTTCCCCCTCCCCTCTTAGGAGATGTTTCTTTAAACACTGAATTCCAGCATGACCTCTTTTGTAAAAAGGGGGAGTATGTACAGAGAGAAGGGGACAATTTGGTTGTTGTGGGGAAAGGGAAATTAGGCAATTTGCTTTTTATTCATTTATTCATTCAAGAGGAGGAATACAGAAACACTGTACAAAATTGAAAAGGTAGAAAGGAATATACAGTTAAAGTCTCCCTCCCGCTCTTGACCCCAGCCCCCAATTCCTCTCCCCAAATGTTACCTCTGTTATCAGTTGAACACCCTTCTAGAGATACACTCTGCACATACCAATTCATGTTTGGCTGTACTGACAGGGGTCCATTGGGTTTAACAATTGCTCTGTTCTGTATCATATTATTATAAAAAATATATCCTGGGTTCTGCATCTTGAATATTTTTTCAAAACTTCACAACGTATCTTGGCAATTATTACATATCAGTACATATAGAACTGTCTCATCCTTTCCAGTGGCTGTATCATATTCCCTCATTGGCTCTGTAACTTTTTTTATATTATTTGCTATTATAAACAAAACTGCAATGAATATCACATTATCTACATTGTTGTTCATGTATGTAAGTGTATATGTCTTCTCCTCCTCTCTGGCTTATTTTACTTCCTCTTTTTGTTTTTTTTTAATTTTGTTATATTTTATCTTGAAGTTTATATCTTTTTTACTTGTTCTACTTAGGATTCATTGGGCTTATTGAATCTGTAGATTCATCTTTTAGAAGTTCTTGAAAATTATTAGCTATTTATCTCTTCACATACAGCTCCTGTCCTATTTTTACTTCTTCTTCCCTGGAATTCCAATTCACTACAAGTTAATCTTTCTCAGACTAACCTGTATGTCTCCTCTTAACTATGACGGCCCATGGGGCTTGGACTGTGGCGGAGGAGTTCCCTATGCTCACCTTGGGGACCTGCCTGAAGTCTAGAGCTACTTTACCCCCTAGAAGAGTCTAAAAACAGATTAGACACAGTTGAATTAATAAACTGAAAATACATTTAGGCAATCTTCTAGAATGTATCAGAGAAAGACAAAGAGACAGAAACCATAAAAGCAGTTAGCAGACTGAGGTGAGAGCAAGAAGCTCTAATACACATCTGGTAAAAGTTCTATAAGATGAGAACAGAGAGAATAGGGGAAGAGTAATACTTGAAAATATAATGGATAAGAATTTTCTAACCCTGATGGAAAACATGAATCATCATATACTAAAAGCGTGAGGTACCATCAGGATAAAGAAAAATAAATTCTATCTTTAGATACATTGTGATGAAACTTCAGTATATCTAATCGAAGAGAAAATTGTGAAAGCAGCCAGAGAATAAAAATACCAAATCAATTTAAAAGGATTGAAAATTACACTGGCATTCCTAAAAGAAAGGAAATGCTATTTCTATCATAAACAATTTTTAGAACCAGAAAATTTTTAAAAAGTACTTTCGGCCTAGAAAGCTAACTATATGGTCACAAAATGTGGAATCTATTAATTCCTCGTGAAAACAAAAGGCTCAAAGCCAAAGATTAAGTTTTGTACCGTGCTCTTTTTATGAAATTGTCGACTTTAGAACTTGAGGAGACACTGGAGGTCATCTCACTCAACTCACTCGTTTAATAACTGAGGACCTGAAGCTCAGGGAGTAAAATGATTTGTCCAAGATCATGCGGTTAGTTTGTAGCAGATGTGGGACTGGAACTTGAACATCTTTCATTCTTTACCAGTGGAAATCTGCAAAGTTAGATTTTTCTTTAGTTGGTTACCTTTGCCTTAAAACACTTAATCAAAAAAACCTTAAATTATCTGCCAGTTCATACACACACAGATTTCCCTCACAAACGCCCATTCACACACCAGTAATGATTACCGTAGATTTCAGAAGCCACTCTTGTGTAGTTTGGATAGTTTACTGCACAGACACTCCAGAGAAACTAGTCTTTTATACCCAATCTAAGAGATACACAGATTGTTCTTGCATGTGCTGTAACAGCATCTTCATCGTTTGGCTCTACTAAAGTTCTGTTAGCTATGTTGTAATTTACCATTTCTGCCTCCTCAATAAGTCTGAGAACAGACTATACCTTCCTTATTACCTGAAAGGTGGTAAGTAATTTGTTTGAGGGTCAAGATTCTGGATGTTAGCATGGTTGATTAGCCCATTGAAACAGAAATATATTTGGTAAAATTAAGCCCAAAGGATCTCTTTACCAAGTCAATGAAAAATCTCTTATTGTTAAGTAAGTCTAGAATCACAGAGCCGAAAAGAGCTCCAATTTCTTCTTGCTCAAATTCCTTTACTGCTGCTCAAAGTGTTCCCCATGGACCACTAGCATTAGAATCACCTGGAATCTTGCTAGAAATGTTGACTCCCAGACCCACCCAGATACTGAATCAGGGTATATATCTTACCTCAAGATCCCAGAGTGACTTGTATGAGTAAGAAAGTTTGAAAAGGACTGCTCTACGCATCCAAAAATGAGGGCTGCCCATCCTATTTTTTATGTCACGTCACATATTTTCTTTTCTTATTTCTTTATGTTAATTCATTCCTTTGTAGCATATGTGCTAATAGTATCAGCACCTTAGCTATTGGAAAAATAGGATTCCCAGAAGTGAACATACACCTCAAAATACCATTAGAACCATTAGACATTTGACTAAATCTCTGTCCCATTCAAAAGTAATTTCTAACACCATTAAATTAGGCTTAATTCAATGATTGCTTCAATTACCCTTGAGAAATAGATAATTTAATGTTTCTGCTCTTTTGTGTGCATAAAGGCAAAACAAGAAACAATCTCATCAGTTGTGGAGTGAATTCAGCTCTATGTGCCACCACCTATCATAATAATCAATGACTTGGGAGGCATTTCCAGGTTTCCTTAAAGGCATTAAGTTTTTTTAAGATGTGCAAAAGCAGCTAATGTTCTGTTTTTCAAAGTGGTTGCTAAATAGACAGATAAGCCATTTAGAATTCTAAAATGTAGAACATTTTCAATATTCTTTCACAATTAGGGAGCAACTAGGAAATGTTTTTTTAATGTTTTTCTAATGCAGCAGATCTTGCCTTGAAAGTTTTCAAGAAATCCCAGCTTTAAAGAAAGGGTGACAAAATGATTATCTCTCAGGGCCCCCACTGGCAGTCAAATGACAATTTTGCCCCACATCTTCACTTTATAAAGGAATCAAGAATCCTTTTATAAAAGGCATTAAGGGGCTTGATCTGATACAGTACTTGAATTTTTCTGCAGCCACAGAAGGATGCTTAAATGCTTAGATCAGCATGCTTTTATAGGACACAATGCAAGTTTTCAAATAATTTGAATTACTTTTTAACTTTAGAAAGCACAAATAAGTGGAGATGATTTGTTCAATTATTGTGTAAGACAATTGGGTAAATATTTGAGGAATAAAAATAATTACATATTTACCTGTTACTTATCCCCCAAAATAATTATCAGGATATTAATGATTTATTTGTAGAAAAAGAATAACACCATAAAAGCATTAGGAAAAAAATAGGTAAATTGCTATATAAACTTGAAATGTGGAATAATTGCATACATTTTTCAGGCATGATACCACAGGCAGTAGCTATGAAAAATAAACCAAATACATTTGACAACATATTCTTAGAAAGCACATAAACTGAAGACAAATTGCAAACTGGAAAATACACTGTAATATATAACAAAAGCATATCTTTGAATACCCACAAAGAGTTAAGTAACAATTTTTGTCTATCAAATTTTTGATGATATTTTCCAATTTTTTAGTGAGTGTGAGTTAAGATACAGAAAAAATAGCATTCTCATACACTAAGACTATAAATGATAGGATATTTTGAAAGGACCATTGGTGATATATATCAAAAGATTTTAAAATAACCATGCCCTTTGACCCAGTAAGTTCAGTGTAGTTAGTTTATCCTTAGAAACAATAAAGATTGTTTGGAAAGATTTTATTGCAATTCTATTCATCACAATATTGCCTGAACTTTTGAAAATCTGGAAAATTTTAAATGTCAAGCAATAGGAGATTAATTAAATGGATTATAGTTCATCCACATAAAGGAACACTATGAAATTGCCAAAATTTTAATATTCTTATATAAGAATAAGAATAATATTCTTATTTCAAAAGAATAAAATGTTTTTTACAACCCTAATTTTATAAGGAAAAAAATATATACACTTAGAAAAGCGTCTGGAAGCATAGGACTAAACCTTTAAGAGTGTGCTTTTCTTTCTGGTAGGTAGATTATGGATTATCTTATTGCTTCTCTCCATTTCTTTGCAGTAATTAATATGCATTGCTTTCTTAGTAAGAAAAGACAATAAATGTTATTTTTACAAAAAAAGAAAGTAACATAGCATATATTTCATATGCCTTGAAGTAGTAATAACAGTACTATTTCAGATTGAAGCCACAGAAAATGAATCACATGTATGCATAAGTCCGTACTAATTTTGCACTCTTGGGAATTATTAGACTGTATTTGACACTGAATTCAGCAAGTGCGTCATAAAGAAGGAGAGAGACTGGGCATGGCAGCTCATGCCTGTAATCCCAGCACTTTGGGAGGCCAAGGCAGGAGGATTGCTTGAGCCCAGGAGTTCGAGATCAACCTGGGCAACATAGTGAGATCCCATCTTTAAAAAAATAAAAATAAAAATAAAAAAAGTGGTGGTGTGCACCTGTAGTCTTAGCTACTTGGGAAACAGAGGTGGAAGGATTGTTTGAGCCCAACAGTACAAGGTTAGCACCACTGCCTGGGTCACAGAGTGCCACAGCCCATGTGACAGAGCCAGACCCTGTCGAGAGAGAGAGAGAGAGAGAGAGAGAGAGAGAGAATCAGAGCTGAGTGTATTCCTGTCTTGCCACACCCACATTTTCCTAGAAATTCACATAGATTTCCAAAGAAACAAGTTCATAAATACTATGTATGTACGCATATCTTCCATATTTTAAGTTGTGAGCTTTCCTGACCTGACCGTCTTCTTTTTTAAATTTTTTTCATTTTTTTGGGGGGGCGGTAATTGATGATGAATTTATTACACCATTGAAACACATAGCTCACTCTTTGTAAGCAAACCACCCTTAGTACATATTTTATGTTCCCTGACCTTAATAGTGCATTATATTAACTGGGTTTGATAGCATCTTTAACCATTAGTAGTTTTCTTTTTTTAAATTTAAAGTTAAAATTGCATATATTTATGGTGTAAAACATGATGTTTTGATATGTGTATATGTTGTAGAATGGCTATATCAAGCTATTTTAGATATGCATTACCTCACATTTTTGTGGTGAGAACACTTAAAATCTATTCTCTTAGTAATTTTCAAGTATACAATATATTGTTATTAACTATAAGCACCATAATGCACAATAGATCTCTTGAACTTATTCCTCCTAACAGAAATTTTGTGTCTTTTTTCAAACCTCTCCCCAATCCTCCCAGCCCCTAGCCTCTGATCAATGCCATTTTTACTCTTTATTTCCACGAATTTATTTTTTTAACTCAGTCTTCATCTATTAAATTTTTCTGATATATCTGGAACTTGATGCCTGTGCACAGATGAGACAGCTTGAGTGTCCAGCCACCCACATACTAAAACCACCCTCTGAAATGATACAGGTCCCAAATTTCTCAGTCCTATTTTCTCTCCTCTGCCATGTTTTTTCTTTTCTTATTTCCTTTATTTTCATCATATTTTAATACTTAAAAATCATAATGTGGTCATAATTTTGCATTATCATTGTCCATAGTTTTACTATTTATTTATTTTTTAATTTCAATAGATTTAGGGGCTACAGGTGTTTTTTGTTACATGGATGAATTGTATAATGCTGAGGTCAGGGCTTTTTCTGTATCAGTCACTAGAATAGTGTACACTGTATGCCATAGGTAGATTTTTGTAAACTGGGAGCTTCTTCAGGACAAAGCACCAGGCTCCCAGCCCCCTTGGGGCTCCTCCTTTCACCAAAGACCTGAACTGAGATGGAAGGAGCCATACTGCTTCTCCACCCACCATACGTCTTTGTCTTCCCTATGGGGCTTCAGCCCTCAGCTTTTATCTTTCTTGTTCACACATAAACATTTCCCAACACTGGCCCAGACTGCAGGAGCCATAGGGGGTTGGTAGGTCCCAGGGATCTGCGTGACCCAGAGCCTGGACATTCCAGGCAGGCTGCCTTCCAGAGAGAGGGACAGAGATGACCAGAATGCTAGCTTTCCCCCATTCAGACTCTTTTCCTCTCCTTCACCTACCATGGCTGCTGAGAGAGAGGCTTAAGCGAGGGTTCTCAGGAGCTGCTGCTTCCCCTCTGCTGGGACTTCCACAGAGGGTAAGCCTCAAACCTTTCCTCTTAAAGACCTGCTGAGGACCAAAGGGTCCTTGAACTGTGAACTCCCTGCTCACCAGCTTTCCCAATGCTGCTTGTTTGGCTACTCCATCAGAGTAGGGACCACCCTGAAGTGAAGGAACATCACACCTGCTTGAGAAGCCCATAGGCAACTTAGGATCAGCATAATTCTTCCTGGCACAGTCAGGGATTGATCTTCAGGGACCAGGGGACAGGTCCACAGGCAAGATCCTGTACCCTCAGGACTCAGTCATGTTGCTTGGGGACATGGAGGGGGGATTTGTGAACTAATCTTAGAAGGCAAGTGAGCCTGTGTGGGCAGAACTGAAAAGAGAGCAAGGTGTGGGTACCAGCCACAGCACACTCATGGAGCACCCCTGCCCCCCAGGAGAGCTATACTTTCACCCCAGGCCGAGATCCTGGGCAGGGAAGTTCTCAGCCTGCATCACCACTGCTGGGGACCTGGCTAGTTTGAGGTCCTGCCTGCCAGCAGACACTGGAAGGAGAACATGGAGCAGGGAAGAATAGTGAAATCTGCTACCAACAGCCAGATTGTAGATCTCAGATGGCCTTCACCTCCATAAGCAGATTTTCTGGCTGGGTGGGGCCACATCAGCCCCTGGCTGGTGGCTTTCTCTAGAAGGCTGGAGGTGGACCTTTGCTACCCAACAAAACAGCTACTTTACCAGCTTTTGAGGAGCCTGAGGGCAGGCTCACCCATCCCTGCCCTGTCCAGCCTCACTTCTCCATCTGCCTCTGCTGTGGTGGAGAAAAAGGACTCATCTGGAAGTTCCAGGGCCTCACCCGCCACCTGGGGCATTCAAGTGCTTCTCGTGAGAGGCTAGAACTGGTCAGAGGTCCCAAAACAACACTGGAGCTTGTTCCTTCCAGTAAGCACCACCTACTGACAAGGGAGGTTGATTTGCACAGCCCTTTACAGCATTTACTGATTCAATCGTAGATGGGGTGGTTGATTCTTACCCACAAGCACCACATAATTGTATCAAAGATTAAACTGGACATGGCAATAAAATTCACACTGTTAAGAAGAACATAAGGCCGAAGAAAGAGAAAGGATCTCAAAGACCTCCATCTTCCCTCATCAAAGAGAGACAGGGAATCTGTACACACACGTAGCTCACCCTGCTAAAGACTACAAACAACTGGCAACTGAGAAAACCACCACACTAAAAATATCTATAACGCAGGCCTCCATCCAGGCCTAGACCCCCATTAAAGCACCCACAAGCAGATCCAAATGTTCTTATCCAACATATGCTACAGACACTCCCTTATGAGTGAGGATGGAAGAAAAAAAAGCCCCACATAAACAAAAGAAAATCCAAAAATAAAAAGTGACGGCTGGCTCAGATGAGAAGGAATCAGTGAAAGAACTCCCGAAGTATACAAAATCGGAGTGCAAGGACACCCCCAAAAGGAAACACCAGCTCTCTTCTTATATTTGGCCATTTTACACAACCCTATATTTTTTGTAAGCTTTGTTCACTCCTCTTAATTCTCTGTTCTTTATTTTTGACTGACTGATTTAATGTGAAAGAATTGTCTTCAAGCTTTGAGATTTTTTCTTCTTCCTGGTGTAGTACATTCTTAAAACTTTCCACTGTGTTTTTATTTCCTTACATTAATTTTTCATTTCCACAAGTTTTTTTCTTAATGCGTTGGTCTCTTTAGTGAATTTTTCTTTCATATTATTTTTCTGGTTTTGTTGAGTTGGTTCTCCATTTTCTCTTGTATATCACTGAGCTTCTTTACAATCCATGTATAGAATTCTTTATCTATCATTTCAATATTTTCATTTTGGTTGGCATCCATTGTAGGTATATTTTTAAAAAGAGACTTAATACAGAGAACCAGGGGCTTGCAAAATTATCAGAAGGGCTATCTATATAAGCAGCTCCAAATCTGTTCTTTGAGGAGTGATACCCACAGCAACCACCCCTCCCCGCAAACTGGCCTGCCAATGGAGCCACCGTCTCTGCCTTGATCAGAAACCAGGGAACCTGGAAGCTACTACTGCAGCTGCTGGTTCCAGAGCTACACAGCTTCAGCCACAGTTCATGCCAGCAAAGTGGGTATTCCAGTCCTGGCTCTCAACACTCATGAAACTAAACACCAAACTCTGGGAAGTCTAGTGCTCTATCACTAAAAAACATAGTAAATTTAAAAATACAAACTCTTTTCATGGTAGAGAGATCAGAAATGATGACTGCATCCTTTCTGGCTTTAAAACACAACCTCAGGTCCCCCCAGTTGGCAAAAACTCTTCAGCCTCTATCATGCATTAAGGTTTGCTGCCAGAGAGTTGAAATGGTTCCAGTCATCAAACTATGATCTTCATCACACTATAATAATCAGCATGGGTTTTACCAAGGATGTTTTTATTTTTGACATGTAATTCACATACCATAAAATTCACCATTTCAGAGTATAAAGTTCAGTGGGTTTTTTTGTTCACAAAGTTTTAAAACCATCATCACTATCTAATTCCAGAATATTATCATCCCCCAAAGAAATTTCACACCCATTAGCAGTCACTCCCAGTTCCCCCGTCCCCTGCCAATCACTAATCTGCTTTGTCTCTATGTATTTGCCTATTCTGGATATTTCGTATAAATGGAATCATATCATATACTTTATATATCTTTTGTGTCCAGCTTATCTCACTTAGCATAATGTTTTCAAGGTTCATCCTTGCCATAGCATGTATCACTGTTTCCTTCTTTTGTATGGCTGAATCATACTCCAGTGTACGGATATATCAAATGTGTTTATCCATTCATCAGTTTATCCATTCATCAGTTGGGTTGTTTCTCCTTTTTAGCTATCATAAATAATGCTGCTATGAACATTCTTACACAGATTTTTGTTTGAATGTATGTTTTTGATTCTCTTAGGTATATATCTAGACAAAAGGAAAAAGAAGGGCAGCAAGGAAGTAAGCAGGATCATTCCACTTCAAACCATATGATATCATTTTCACTTCTAGAGAAGTCCAAAAGGAAGAATGCAAGAATATTGGTGACTTTTGCCATTTTACTGTCTTGGTCCTTTAGGTCTAAGGCAGTAATTGGTTATGGAGCAAAAGCTACTTACTCTCGATGTAGACCCATCATTCAGCTACCAAGAGAATCAGAGTTCTGAGGAATGAATTCCATTAATAATTTCTCATAAATAAAAATTTTTCATTTGACTTGTTTCTTTTTAAATGTTTTAATTATTCCACTTTTGAAGAAGTGAAACATTTTTCCCTTTATTAATTATGATCGAGGTAGGCTTTAAAAAGAAACTGGTCCTACTGTCTAAACAATGTCACCACAAAGAGCTCCAGAGGAATTATTAATTTGTTTATATCAAATAATCTCATACAGTACCTTACCTAAACCAGTCATTTTGGTTTACATTTCATAAATAATTCATACTGGAGGATACAGCAGGAGTTTACCCTGCTCAATCTAGCCTTCTAGATGCTTAAATGAGTTATGGCTGTGGGAGATACTTGGTTGCACCTGCTTTAATAATTTTCCCAGACTAAAATTTACTAGGTCATGCTATATGGAGTAGAACTCTTGGTCTCAGTCTGCACACATTGATTCTATGTTAACATATATGGAAATTTTTTTTCTTATGATAATATTGATCTTACCTTAGGTCTCTAGTCTCAACCTCAGCCCTGCAGTTCACTTCTGGCCAGAATATGTAGGCATGAATGCATGGAAGGTGGTAAGGCATGGAGTTTAGTTCTATTCAGGCATGCAATCTTCTCCATCATCACCATTTTCATAAGAGAATGTCAATTGTGTGCCCTGCTCAGTTGATAGTTAAACCATACGACTCCTCCTCACTCAACTGGCTAAATCAATGCCTGTGCAAAAGGAACTTATCCAGAAACGTAATTTTGAACTTTCTGCTGCCAACAGCTATCAAAACTCTGAACTAAGAATGACAATATTAATGAAATATTGGCTTCCAGCCTTGACATTCTGATGTCTACCTCTATATTAAGCCAAATCATCAGAACAATGTGTCTCAAATGTCCTTCCTTCCTCCTATACCTCTCCCCTTTCACTTACCATTTTCTCTGTATACTTTATGGAGACTATGAATTGATTATTTTTCTATCTTCATGTTGGTGGCTAACATGAATTTCGAGCTAAACTTGTGGTACACCCCAGCAGCCTTCTGCCCTTGCCTTAATACTAGCTCCATTTCGTATCTTTACCTTTTTTCTCTTTATCTATCTTTTCTACTCTCTATTTTGTTTTCTTACTGTGTCTTACTTAAACACCTTTGTAAGTCTCCTTAAATTAATTTTGGAATAAGATAGGAAACAGATAAATAAATAGCTGACATTGCTGCCTTTGAAACCATTTCCCTAATATTCACCTTCACTATGAATGCTGAGTGAATTTTCTAACACACTTTATCAAGTCACTGCCCTCCTTTAAACTCTTTGAAGTGTCTCCATCATATATGGTATTGATTCCAAATCCATTGGCATGGGGCCTCCAAGATCTTTTTCTCCAAACTCTTATTACTTATTTAGGACACAATCTGGCATGGGAGTTGAGTTCCAATCCTGGCTTCACCAGTTAACATATGCTGGTAACTGGACAACTTTTTTAACTCCTCTGGACCTCAGTTTCCTCATCTATGAAAAGGCAATAACTGTAATGACTACATAGCCTGCTGGGTGGATGAAAAGAGTTATTGTATATAAAACATTAAGAACAGTTTCTGAGACTTAAAACATGTTATCTATTGTTATTCATCTTTATTTCCTTTCCCATTAAGTGTGGTCTGTTCATAACAAACTATTTAGAGTTACCTATAACTCCCTCTACATTAAATAATTCATATAATACTCCATGCTATACCCTCAGCCTTGCCCACTTTTTATAGTAGGTGAATTCCTCTTTTCTCAGACCCAATGCAAGTATCTAACCTTTGCAAATAAATAAATAAATTCTTCCTAATCTTTCCATACTGCCCAACCTCTCCTACCTGGGAAGTCGAGCTGAATAACTCTTTCTCTTACCACTTTACTTTGCAGTGTCTTGCATTACAGCACTTAGCCCATGTCCTTTCAAATATGTATTTGTCTTCTGGCCTCTCTTACTAGACCAGGAGCTCTTGGAGACCCAAGACTGTGACGTAACTATTAACATAACTGTATCTCCAGTAGAGTAAGGCATCAATAAATATTTGATAAGCTATGAATAAATGAATGAACAACTGAATGAATGAATGATATCCCATCACGAAATAACAATGTAAACAAAAGGAGGAATTCAAGAAAAGAATAAAGGGAATTAATGATTAATGGTTTGGGGAGATCACAAAGCAGATTGTGTGTTAGAAAGCAGTACAAAAATACACCGAGATTTATGAGGATCAAAACCTCCTTCAGTCAGTTCTCGGTAGGGGCCAATAGGACTACTTCCCCCTGGTGTCCCCCTACCCTGCTCTGCAGTGCTGGGCCCTCATTCAGCAGATGTGCCCCTCTGCCTTTGGTCTGAATGACTGGGACGATGACGAGATCCTAGCATCAGTGCTGGCAGTGTCCCGACAGGAAAACCCAGACAGTATGAAGAAAAACAAAGTACACAGAGACGCACCCCAGACAAGAGTTGATGGAAACCCAGGGACTGGACACCGTCTCCCAGCCCCCACCACTCCTGCCTTCCGGTGCCACCCCAGTTTCTTTGGCTTTCTTCCCTCTTGCCTCTTTCCCGTCTTCCCATTCTCTCTTCTTTTCCCTCCTCTCCACTTCCCTCTGCCCGGCCCACCCCTGGGCTCCTTCTCATTGCTGCTGCCACCACTGCCACCTGTCTCTCTGCCAGCTGACGTGCCCTGTTGTCCCCCAACCCCTCAGAGCACCATCCCTGCATCTGCAGGGGACTTGGGCAAGGGTGCCAAAGGTAGGCAAGAGGCACACAGAGACAAACCAACTGGTGGCAGCCAGGCAGCCCCAGAAGAGAGAAACATGCAGACAGGGAAGGTCTCCCTGCCCCCCATTGCTTCCAAGATCAGAAAAACTTGTCACCCGCCCCCACCACCACAATGATGCCAGGGAGGTGGGAGGAAGGAAGTGGAATATTTCCCTTCCCAGTACCCCAAGCATGCCTGAGCCTTCAATGTTGAAGTTTTTACTTTTATCTTACAAAGTCAACCAATCAAAAATGAAAAAAAAATGCATAGCAATGCACATTTCATTTCAAAGGCAATAATACAGTTATAAGTGAAGTGCCCATATTGGCTAAGTGCTCCTAAGTAAATTGAATTTGCATCTCTATAGATTATACACATTATATGAGTTCTGCATATGTTAATAATGTTAGTCCCTAGAAAACCACTCGAAACTGCATGCTCAAAAAGGCTAGGATTTCTTCCTATGGGAAAATTTTACAGTTAACTGTATAAAATGAACTCTTCTTCACAAAATATATTATTCAAGTCCTCAGTGTGATATGATCACCTTGGATTTACCCCTGAGGCATATATATTCTTAACCCCTCATGTCCCAGGGCCAATGCTCAGTATTTTTAAGAGAGCCACCAGAGGCTATGAACGTTACTTATTACCCAGGACTCGTCAAGATTATTGTTCCACCCAAGAATGATCATGACCTCTTTAAAAGCACAGTCTATATATTTTTTTCACAAAATGTCTCTCTCAACGGGTCCATTAAAAAAATCTGTCAGTAACATAAAACCTTACCTACTCAATTTAAAAATAATCAGAAATGCCTTGAAAGCATATACTTGAAAGAAAGAGAAAGTAACACAAAGGGAGAGAGGAAAAAGAGAGAAAGAAAGGGAAAGATTAGATCAGGTCATATTCATTTTATTGACTAAATCAAATTAAGTACCTGCCTGTGTTATTAGATTTTAAAGAAATCAGTTATTAAAAATAAAGTTCAAATCATTTAAAAATTTTAAGTATATGAAATAAATTTAATCGGAATTTCATTATGCACTTGTTTTTTTCTTTGGTTTTTTTGGAGTAAAGCATATAAGTTTGCTGGGAAATAGTAAAATACTTTTCCACAGTCAAAATATTTTAAATATTGTTTCACTATTAAGAAAGCTCCAAAAACATATCTCCTCATCTTGTATTCTAAGTAGATTCAAAAGGTAACATAGAAAAGAAACATGAACAAATCATAAGTGTTCAGCTCATGAAACTCAGCTCAATGAGTTTTCATAAATTATACACACATCCCTGGGGTATGTGTATATTTAAACTGCCAAACACTTTTCCAAAATGCTTGTATCAATTTACACTCATATCAGGAGTATATGAGAAATCCAGTTGTTTCAAATTCTCACCATTATATGTCAGCTTTTAAAATTTTATCCATTCTGGTATGTGCATAGTAATATATTATTATGGCTTTACTTGCCATTCCTCTAGTAACTAGTGAGATTGAGGTCTTTTTCTCATGTTTATTAGCCATGTAAATATTTTCTTTGGAAACAACCTATTGAAATTTTGTCCATTTTTTAATTGAGGTGTCCGCCTTTTTCCTATTGATTTCTAGGAGCTCTTTACATATTCCAGATAAAAGAACTTTACTGGATACACACACACACACACACACACACACACACACACATATATATATATTTATATTTTCAACACCTTCTGTATCACATGCTGTCAGTCCCCTACTAATATGCCCAGCAATCACCTGTGGCTTGGTGGATGCTTCCTGCTCTTGCCAATGACTTTTTACCACAAGCTTCTGTGTCTTTTGAAGTGGAAGCCTCTGGCTCAGAAGTGTGGTCAGTCCATACTCAGGGGAAGTTGCAAGTTCCAGGGAGTGAATGCCTTCAGGAGCATCTCTCCACAAACGTGGGGCACGAGTGGACAGGTAAATAACCCAGATTTCTCAGTTCTCAGTGAGACAATCCTGAAGCATGTCCAATAGAGTTTCTCAGAGGATCCTCAGAACTGAGCCACAGTTACCTCATGAACTTTGTTGAGTTTCCTTCCTTCTCTGCCTCATTTCCCCAATCCCTCATTGTTGTCAGAGTTCTGTTTTTCGTATTTACCTAAGACGACTTTCCAAACAAACTATTTTCACCTAATCTTTATCTCATGGTCTGCATTTAAAGAAACACAAACTCTTGACTTTTCAATATTTTCATGGAGTCTTTTGGTGAATAAAAGTTTTTAATGCATATTTCTATATAGTTTAACGGTGGTGAAATTTTTCATAGAAAGTCTAGTTACCAGTTTTCTAGCTAACTTTGCTTCACTTCTTGAGTGTTATCAAAACTCCTTTTTTTCCCAAAGAGCCTTCCACATTGGCATTTTGTGCTCATTCTCTATTCATGACCTACCAGCATTTCCCTAAAAAAGAAACACAACCCTTGCCAGCAGAAATGTGGGTTGGCCTATTTGGAATAGATAGTCTAAATGCGTGTGCCAAACAAACACACTTACAGACGGCATAGCGCTCACTGAGCAAGGGCTTTCAGTCTTCCTGCTTTAAAATTCTATCAACAGCCTACAAACAGAAATTATCAGTCTCTTCGGTGTGTATGTGCACAAAACATCCAGCCATCTAGAAGAGCACCCACTCCACTGATAGACTAGTTGTCATCTAAAGACTCAGCAGGGCTGAGTTACATGATGTCTGAGGATAAAATCAACACGGTGTGTTTCTTGATGATCAGTGAGTTGTGCCAATGACCACTAGCTGGACATTGCAACTGTATTCGTTGGAATTCACTGAGAACAGTGCTTGAAGATATAGCACTGTGATTTGATAATGATTTTTATCAATGATTTGAGAGAATGGAATAATCGTTTTTAATTTAATTTTTATAAAATAGACAATAACCTAGATAAACGGTACTGAATTCGAGATGAAAACCAGAATTAGGGTAATGGTCTAGAGGGAACACAGAGAATTAGGAGGCATAGTCATTAGTTTGTGAATTTGCTTTTTTTCATATTTGGATCCTTAGAATCTAGCATAAGCCTGGTATATATTAGGTCTCAAAAATATTTTTGAATGGGTTAATAAATGACTAAAAACAATGCAACATGGTAAATATGTTAATTACCAAATATCTAAAAATATATCCCACATAAATCAATGAAGAATACCTCTAAGAAATAACCTTTTGGGATGTTTAATTGCCTCTAATAAAATCTTTCTGAAAAAAGATCACCACTAAATAAAATATTTATGCTAGTAGATAAGGTTTAAACTCTGAGTAAATAAATAAATGTTTTTCTCATGCACAATACCAAGCATAATCTAAATTCTATTAAGGATACAATCTTGCATCATCTTATGCTGTAACATTATGTCCTCTGCAGCTATTCCTTCAACATATATTTATTGATTGTGTCCTGCATAGCAGGTATTGGGCTAAGTACTTGGGATAAAGTGGGTTACAAAATACACATGAGATAGTTGAAGAGGTAAACAATTACATAAAGAATAACACATGGTGATGGATATACATTTTAAAGGAAAAGTAGACGTGCAGTGAAAGATTAGAACAAACTTGATAGAGTACAATAACAGTACACAAGCAACTCAACACTCATTTGTTGAATACTCACTACATGCAAGACACTGTTATCTGCCCTAAATGAAAGACAAAGATGTTGCACTCAGGAGGGCTACAATAGTGATCCATACAGACACATCATGTGTGGGAGAGGGCTTAGAAAGTCATACAAAACACACGTTCACTGTGATTAGTACATAATTAAGATCATAGACTCTGAAGGCAAACTTTCTGGGTTCAAATGTCACTCTACGTCTTTCTAAATGCCACATGGTACATTACTTAACTTCTCTGAGGATGGCGGTAGTTATAAAGATTAAATGAAATAAGTATAAAGACCTTGCACAGAGCCTGGTAGATTGTAAGCATTCAGTAAGTGTTAGCTGCCATATGATTACCCTTATTACGAGTACCATGTTACAAATGAAAAACCTGGAATAAGAATGGGATTTCCACAGCAAACAAGCTTAGCTGGCTACAACACGATATTAATGAGACTCGGGTCATATATTTGAACCCTAAATGAGCTAATGGCTTTTCATTCTGTCTCACTGTCATAGGATTTTATTCTTACTAAATGTCATATAAATACATATACCTGCTCACAAAGAGCCCTATGTGATTAGAAGTTAATAAGATATGAAAGATAAGTTAATATGTTATAGGAAAATTCTAGGAATAAAGTCTATCAAACATGAGATACATACGAGAAATAATGTATTTCTATGAGGAGCATGACAGTGAAGATTCAGAAAGTAAGCATTATTCTTTTCCACCACTAGTGGATTACTTCCACTTAGGTTTCCATGTTGAGAAAAGCATTGAATAAATTAGACTGAATTTGTGAAGATCAGTAAAAATAATTAAGTGGATACAGACAGTACTTGTGTACAACGGTGATACCATCCCATAAACAACATAGTCTTAAAAAAAATGAGGCTTCATCCTGATAATGGTTAACTAAGCCCCTCTAGAATCAGCACTGTGCGCCACTTTCAGAGGTGTTAGCCTGAGGGTAGACCCCAGTCTGTGCCATGCAGGGTGGACAACTCTTCAAAAGCAAATGTGTAGTACTTCTGGCTTGAAGAACAATAGGACACAATTTAGGGTAATCACAGCTGCCAGATGATGAGGGGATAATCTCAGAAAGAAGAGAGCCAGAGGAGAGGAGCCAATTCTGCGGATATACTCCACGCAAATATCTGTTGATAGCTAACCCACTCATGCACAGGACATGCATTAAACACTTTAGATGAAGCAAAATGAACTAACTGAGATTTGGTATTATCTTTAAAAATTGAGGATTTGTGGCCATGGTAACTACTTTTATATAGTCAAAGCATATTAATCTGGAATATAACCTAAAATGTATATTTTGAAATTATGCTTAAATTATATGATATTTTTATTGAAACTACATCAGACTATCCAATCTGTATCCACCAATAGAATATAATTTTGAAAGGAGTATTTTAAAATCCATTTATGAGCTGGTTTTGAATAAATATCTTCTAAATAAATAATTATTTACCCAGCTCAAAATAATTCTCTCCAATCATAGCCTCATTTTATCCAAGATAAAGTGTAGTCTATCTAGAGGAAGGGAGGAACTTAATTAAATTATTTAAGACATGCATTTCCATAGAGTCCACAGCTTAGATTGTTGAGCTTGTAAACCCTGAGCAGCACATTGTTATGCTGTATTACCTCTATTACCTCTTAAGAGATTAGAATGCCCATACTCTGTTTTCCAAAAAAAAAAAAAAAAACTCAGACAGGCCTACACGTTTTTATATTGAAAACTAAGAAGCCCAAATAGGATACTTGCCCAAAGAATAGTCCACCCCACCTTCCCAGGGGGTGGACCAAAAATGTTGATGGAAGACCACTAGATAAAGCCAACATATATTGAGGAAACATATATTGAGGCTTTGCATTTGTTCTTACCCAAATGGGGAGGAAAAGATGGTGGCCTCATGCTTCTTTTAAAGAGAGCATGGTTGTGATACTGTTTTTTCCTGGAAAATTTTCAAAATAGGCATTATCCATTGTGAGAAATGTAACTTTCTGGTGAACTCTCTAATATGAATTAGTTACAAAATTAACCCCTAGGCAAATCCTTGAGTTGACCTCTTATATAGTTATTAGATATAAACCAATTAAACACCATAGAACATCTGTTAAAAATAATTACTTTGGTTGAGGAATAGTTTATTGTGGGTTGTAATAGATTCTGACAATAATTAGATATCTAGCAGGACCAGCTGTCAGTTGAGTTCAATCCTACTTTGTAGTAATAAAACCATATCCCTTATATTTTTCTTTTCTATTTAAAGGGATAGGATCCCAGAATTGTTTAATATCTTTAAGATCAAGTTTACAATAAGAGAAAAATTGGCCAAATTGTTTTCCCCAGCTTTATAGCATGAGGAATTATTACTTTCTGTGTCAGGACACCCTTTTATAATCATTCTGATTTTTTAGGAATATTAAGTTTGAAGATCTATGTAAATATCTGTTGACAAAGGTTTTATTGAAGTTAAACAGGTTAGTTAGTTGTTATACACAGGGTCAAAAAACAGAGGAAAGAGCAATTTTTAAAATCTGTAAAATATCGTGTCATTCCTGATAGATTCCTCCATAAAGTTGAGAGTGTATTAGTGATCTATTATGTGCTACCCCTACCTAAAACCCACTTGCTTTTCTTTTTTTTTTCTATTTTAATTATTTTATTTTATTTCATTATGGTAAGAACACTTAACATGAGGTCTACCCTTTTAACAAAATTTTAAATGTACAATCAATTATTGTTGACTATAGATATGATTTTATTCGGCAGATCTCTAGAGCTTATTCATCTTGCTTGACTGAAATGGAACCATACAGTTATTTGTCTTTCTGTGTCTGGCTTATTTCACTTAACATAATGTCCTGAAGGTTCATCCATGTTATAGCATGTGCCAGAATTTCCTTCTTTTTAAAAGCTTCTGTTCATGTCTTTTGTCTTTTGAGTTTTTTTTTTTTTTTCTTGCTGATTCTGGTTATTAGCCCTTTATCAGAAACATAGTTTGCAAATATTTTCTGCTGTTCTGTAGGTTGTCTATTTGCTCTGTTGATTATTTCCTTAGGTATGCAGAAGCTTTTTCAATTTAGTCAAAGTCCCAGTATACTTATTTTTATTGCTGCTGTAATTGCCATTGGGGTCTTCTTCATAAACTCTTTGCCTAGGCTGATTGATATCTAGAGGATTTTTTCCCACATTTTCTTCTAGAATTCTTATGGTTTCATGCCTTACATTTAAGTCTTTTATCCATCTTGAATTAATTTTTGTGAGTAGTAATAGATATGGATCCTGTTTCAATCTTCTGCATGTGGCTATACAATTCCCAAAGCACCATTTATTGAATAGGAATTCTTTTCCTTAGTGTGTATTGTTTTCTGCTTTGTCAAAGATCAGTTGGCAGTATGTGAATGGTTTTGTATCTGGGTTCTCTGTTCTGCTTCATTGGTCTGTGTCTCTATTTTTGTGCCAATACTATGCTGTTTTGGTTATTACAGGCTTGTAGTATAGTTTGAAGTCTGGTAATGTGATGCTTCCAGATTTGTTCTTTTTGTTTAAGATTGCTTTGGCTATTAGGGCTCTTTTTTGGTTCCAAATGAAGCATAGAATTATTTTTTCTAAGTCTGTGAAATATGATGTTGGTATTTTTATGAAGATTGCATTGAATCTATAAATCATTTTGGGTGTGGACATTTTAACAATGTTGATTCTACCAATCCATGAACATGATATGTCTTCCCATTAGTTTTTGCCATTATCAGTATTTTTTTTTTTTTTTACTATTGAGTTGTAGGAGTTCCTTATATATTTTGGATATTAACCCCTTATCAGACATATGGTTTGCAAGTATTTTTTTCCATTCTGTATGTTGCCTTTTTCCTTTGTTTATTGCTTCCTTTGCTGTGCAGAATCATTTTAATTTGATGTAATTCAATTTGTTTATTTCTGTCTTTGTTGCCTGTGCTTTTGATGTTTTTAATATATCAATGAAATCATTTCCAAGACCAATGTTACAAAGATTTTTTTTCCTATGCTTTTCTTCTGGAAGTTTTACAGTTGTGGGTGTTACATATATGTCTTTAATTCATTTTAAGTTGATTTTTGTGTATAGTATAAAATATGGGTCCAATTTCATTTTTTTGCTTATGGATATCCAGTTTTCCCAACACTATTTATTGAAAGACTATCCTTTCTCCATTATTTATTCTTGGAACCCTTGTCAAAGATTGGTTGACCTTATATTAGTGAATTTATTTCTGGGCTTTCTATTCTCTTCCACCACTCTCTATATCTGCCTTAATGCCAGGACCATTCTATTTTGATGACTATACCTTTTTATATATTTTTATATAAGAAAGTTTGATACCTCTTGCATTGTTCTTCTTTCTTAAGATTAATTTGGCTATTCTGGGTCTTTTGTAGTTCCACGTGAATTTTAGAATTGTTTTTTTCTATTTCTGTGAAAAATGCCATTGGAATTTTGATATTTATTGCACTGAATCTGTAGATTGCTTTGGGTAGTATGTACATTTTAACAATAGTAAGTCTTCCAATTCATGAACACAGGATATCCTTCCATTTGCCTGTGTCTCATTTAATTTCTTTCATCAACAATTTATAGTTTTCAGTATACAAGTCTTTCACTTCCTTAATTTAGTTTATTTCTAGGTATGTTATTCTTTTTGTTGGTATTGTGAAAATAACAGTTTTCTTAATTTCCTTTTCATATAATTCATTGTTAATGTAAAGAAACACAACTGATTTTTGTATGCCATTTTTGTATCCTGCCACTTTACTGAATTTATTAGTTCTAACAGTGAGTCTTTACGGTTTTCTTTTATTTAAGATTGTGTTGTCTGCAAATAGAGATAATTTTACTTCTTTGCTAATTTTGGATGTCTTTTTCCTTTTGCCTAATAGCTCTGGCTAGAACTTCCAGTACTATGTTGAATAGAAGTGGGGAGAGTGCTCAACCTTGCCTTGCTTCTTATCTTAGAGGAAAAGTTTTTCATTTTTCACCATTCAGTATGATGTTAATTGTGGAGTTTTCACATATGAAAAAGCTTTTATTATGTTGAGGTAATTTCCTTTTATTTCTAGTTTGTTGAGAGTTTTTATCACAAAAGTGTGCTGAATTTTGTCAAATATTTTTTCTGTATCTATTGAGATGATCATGTGATTTTTATCCTCTGTTCTATTAACAATATGTTATTATTTTATTATCTATTTTTCCCTTCATATGTGTCAATGTGTTCTTTATATATTAATATTTAGGTGCTCTGGGGTTAGGTACATATATATTTATAATTGTTGTTATTCCTAATTGAGGTATATCACATTAATTGATTTGTATATATTGAACAATCCTTGCATCCCAGGAATAAATCTTACTTGGTCATGGTGTACAATCTTTTCAATGTGCTGTTGAATTTGGTTTGCTAGTGTTTTGTTAAGGATTTTTGTGTCTATGTTGATCAGGGATATTGGCCTGGAATTGTCTTTTCTTCTTGTAGTGTTCTTACTAGCTTTCATATGAGTTTAATGTTGCCCTTATAAATAAGTTTGACAGTGCTCCCTCCTCTTCAAGTTTTTGGAAAAGTTTGAGGAGTAGCATTAATTTTTCTTTAAGAGTTTGGGAGAATTAACCAGTAAGTTGTATGTTTCTAGTTATTTGTCCATTTCTTCTAGGTCATACAGTCTTTTGGTTCATAATTGTTTATAGTACTCTCTAGTTTTCCTTTTTATTTATGTGCCATGTCTTTTAATTATCTCTTCTTTCATTTTTTATTCTATTTATTTGAGTCATTTTTTTTAGTTCATCCAGGTAAGGGTTTTTCAACTTTGTTTATCTTGTAAAAAAAAAAAAAAAACAAAACAAAAAAACAACTCTTAGTTTCATTGATTTTTTTCTATTGTTTTTCTATTGTTTTCCATTTTTCTTCTCTAATCTTTTTTTTTTTTTTTTTTTATCTGCTAACTTTGGGCTTAGTTTGTTCTTTTCCTAGTTCCTTGAAGTATAAAGTTAGGTTTTGTATCTGAAATCTTTCTCTTTCTTAATGTAAGTGTTTATCTCAAAGAATGGCCCTCTTATTACTGTTTTTGCTACATCCGATAAGTTTTGGTATATTGTGTTTTCATTTTTATCTGTTTAGAATTATTTTCTAATTTTCTCTTTGATTTCTTCTTTGGACCAAGTGTTTGTTTGTGTTGTTTAATTTCCACATCTTTGTGAATTTTACAGTTTCCTTTTGCTACTGGATTTCTAGTTTCATTCATTGTGGTCAGAAAATATATTTTGTATGACTTCAATCTTACTAAACTTGTTAAGATCTATCTGTTTTGTTCCCTAAGGTGATCTATCCTAAAGAAAGAACTGGTGTGTGCTTAAGAAGAATATGTATTCTGCTGCTGTTGGATAGAATGTTCTGTATACACCTGTTAGGTCCATTTAGTTTATAGTGTTATTCAAGTTATATGTCTATTACTGATATTCTG
The DNA here is from genome assembly GCF_041146395.1 of Eulemur rufifrons. Lineage (NCBI taxonomy): Eukaryota > Metazoa > Chordata > Mammalia > Primates > Lemuridae > Eulemur > Eulemur rufifrons. The sequence continues at coordinate 226,735,025 of NC_090989.1, forward strand.
TCTGGATGCTCTGTACATTACTGAAAATGGGGTATTGAAGTCTCCTACTATTATTTTATTGCTGTCTATTTTCCCTTTCATATCTGTCAATGTTTTCTTTACATATATAGATATTCTGATATTGAATACATATATATTTATAATTGTTCTGTTTTCCTGGTGAATTGACCTTTAATCATTATAAAATTCCTTCTTTGTGTCTTATGACAGTTTTTGTCTTATAGTCTGTTGTTCCTGATACAATATAGCTACTCCTGCTCTCTTTGGATTACCATTTTCATGGATTATCTTTTTCTATCTCTTCATTATCAGTCTATGCATATCCTAAAATCTAAAGCGAGTTTTTTATAAATACTAGTTCGGTCTTATTTTTTTTTTATCCATTCATAGACTATATGTCTTTTGATTGGAGAGTTTAATCTATTCACATATAAAATAATTATTGATAGAGAAAATTTACTGTTGCCATTTTGTTAGTTGTTTTCTGTTAGTCATATAGTTCTTTTGTCTGACTTTTCCTCTCTTGCTAGTTTCCTTTGTGTTTTGTTGATTTTTTTGTATTGCTTTGATTTTATTCCTTTTTTTTCTTTTGGGCAACTTCTATAGGTGTTTGTATGTGTGGTACATAGAATTAACTATGACATGTACCAAGGTACTCAATTGTTTAACTTTTCCAGCTAGTCGTTTTAGCTGACCAGTTAGCATCTCAAGATGGAGGGGAGAGCTCATTCCTGAATGTAAGTTAAAACATTTAATAAAGACATAAAAATAGAAGGAGAAGATTTTCTGAAAGCGTTCTGTGAAGGAGGCAAGCATAATCACTGGACTTGCTCTCTGAATCCCAGAACGTCCAACTAGCTGACACCAGCTCCAATGTCCATTGCTCTGACTGTATGTCCCCACTGTCTTTGGCTGACTTTGATTTGTTTTTTTGTGGAAAATACATGATTCAAAAATTTCCAAGGTTATATTTGAAGGGTTTTTATTATTGGTGGCTCTATGTAATAGATGAATCAGCAAATATAACTGGCATGAAGATGGTAATATTTGACAAAATTCATGACACTTGTACCATCTGCTATTTCTAAGACCTTATCCATAGACCAAAAATACTCAGAACACCAAAACGGTTAGGCTTATAATTTTAGCCATGTCATTAACATTTGACTGACTGTATAGTTGAGCTGACTAACTGGGATAGAAATTAGTGATAGAAATAAAACATGACTTGTATCACTTAATCATATGAACAGATTCTACTCTTAGCTGTGCCACTTGGTTGAGTACGTTGGGCAAGGCAATTCTCTGTAAAACTAGTTTTTTTCTCCGTAAAACAGGTATATAGCTTTTGCTTTCTTCCTTTATGTGATTTGCACATTACTGCAAAGTCAAATACAGGAGGAAACCACACAGATATACAAGCAATATTGTCACATGAAAATCAAAGACTTCAGAAAACTTTGCTGGTGGCAGTCTTTTAAATATAAATTTGTGGATCATTTCAGATATTGAGCAGCCAAGACAAGCTTACTGACATCAGAAAGCCATGGTGAAAATTCCTTTTCATTTCTAAAGAATATTTACTAAAATTATTCTAGTCCCACCTACCCTAATTTGGGACTAGAACATGAAACGTAGAAATTCGCACATTAAGACTCTGCCAAGAGACTCCTGGAATTAATAAACAAATTCAACAAAGTTTTAGGTTACAAAATCAATTTACACAAATCAGTAGTATCCATATATGCCAACAACGGTTAAGCTGAGAATCAAATTGAAGACTAAATACCTTTCACAATAGCAACAAAGAAAATAAAATACTTAGAAATATATTTAACTAAGGAGATGAAAGACCTCTACAGGGAGATCTATGAAACACTAAGGAAGGAAATTGCAGAGGGCGTAAGCAGATGGAAAACAATATCATGCTCATGAATCTACAGAATCAACATTATTAAAATGTCTATATTGAAAAAAAAATGTCTGTATTAGCAAAAGTGATCTACAGATTCAAGGCAATCCCCATTAAAATACCAATGTTATTTTTCAAAGATCTAGGAAAAATAGTTCTTTGCTTCGTATGGAACGAGAAAAGACCCCAAATAGCCAAAGCAACCATAAGCTATAAGAACAAATCAGGAGGCATCACTTTACCAGACTTCAATCTATACTACAAGGCTACAGTAAGCAAAACAGAATGATATTGGCACAAAAACAGAGACATACATCTATGGATCAGAACAGAGAACCCAGATATAAAACCATCCTCATATTGCCATTTGATCTTTGACAAAGCAGACAATAATATACACTGGGGAAAAGAAGCCCCATTAGATAAATGGTGCTGGGAAAATTGGATAGGCATATGTAGAAGACTAAAACAGGACCCACACCTCTCACCACTCACAAAAATTAATTCACAATGGATAACAGACTTAAACCTAAGACATGAAACTATAACAATTCTAGAAGAAAATGTAGGAAAAACTCTTCTAGATATCGGTCTTAGTCAAAGAATTTATGAAGACCCCAAAGGTAATCACAGCAATAACAAAAATTAATAAATGGAACTTGATGAAAACTAAAAAGCTTTTGTACAGCCAAGGAAACAATCAATAGAGTGAATAGATAACCTACAGAATGGGAGAAAATATTTGCATGCTATACATCTGATAAAGAGCTGATAATCAGAATCTATATAGAACTCAAATAAATCAGCAAGAAAAAATCAAACAACCCCACAGAAAAGTGGGCAAAAGCCATGAACATAACCTTTTCAAAAGAAGATAGACTAATGGTCAATAAACATATGAAAAAATGCTCAAAGTCTCTAATCATCAGGGAAATGCAAATCAAAACCACAATGAGATATTAACTAATTGCCATGAGAAAGGCTTTTGTCAAAAAGTCCCAAAACAACAAGTGCTGGCATGGATGTGGAGAGAGGGGAACACTTAGACACTGTTGGAGGGACTGCAGATTAGTACAACCTCTATGGAAAATAGTATGGAAATACCTCAAAGAAATAAAAGTAGAACTACCATTTGATCCTGAAATCCCACTATTGGGCATTAACCCAAGGAAATAGTTATTTTATCAAAAAGACACATGCACTTGAATGTTTATTGCAGCACAATTCACAGTCACAAAGATGTGGAATCAACCCAAGTGCCCATCAATACATGAGTAGATTAATAAAATATGGTATAAGTATACTATGGAGTACTACACTGCCATAAAAATGATGAACTAATACCTTTTGTAACAACCTGGATGGAATTAGAGACCATTATTCTAAGCGAAGCATCACAAGAATGGAAAAACACTGCATATACTCACTATTAAATTGGAACTAATCAATCAACACCCATATGCACATATAGTAGTAAAAGTCAACGGAAACCAAATAGGTGGTAGGAGGGAGGAGGGAACAGGTAAATTTACACCTAATGGGTACAATGCACACTACCTTAGTGATGGGCACACTTATAACTTTGACTCAAACTGCACAAAAGCAAATCATGTAGTCAAAATATTTGTACCCCTGCAATATTCTGCAATCAAAAAAACCTAATGGCCACTCTAATTAATTCTTCTTTATTAGATATCATATGACAAAAATTTTCTTGATCTATTTTCTATCTCAAAATATATGAATGGAAGGTTTGCTATAGGTTTTATAAGCTAAATAAATCTTTAATATTATGGAACTCTGAAATCAGATCTTTGTTAACAAATAGATAAAATTATCTTAAAAAACTGTGAGTTAGATACTTTAGTGATGCAATGGTATGGCTGGATTTTATTCCCTTTAAAAAAGCTTCATTAAAAACCTAATATTGTCCAAATAAATACACCTAGTCCTTTCAGTCAAATACAATACCAAATTTTCTTATTAAGTCTCTAATTAGAAAACCTTAAGGGATGCGGCATAACTCTCACTGCTTATGATATAAAGCTTATGATATGACCATTTTTATAACATGTTGGAAATTCAGACAAACAGATTAGCACATCAATAATGATTATTACAAGAGTATTTGATGAAGAAAAAAAATACTTATCTCTCCAAAGCACATTCTCACACCGTTTAAAAATTGACAAAGGAATTACTAACAACTGAACCCTCTCAACAACTGCAGCAAAAGGAAAGGAAAACAATAACTTCATTGTAAGCTTTTTTAAAAAAAGAGAGTACAAACACCATTTTGCACAACAGAGAAAGCTTGGGATTTTAGTGCATTGGACTTTATCATCAGTGATTATCAACGGATCAATGATTTATTATTTTTTAACAATAATTGCATCAAACTCCTCTATCATTCTCCTAGAAGTCATTTGACATTCTTACTCATAGTAAGTCACAATTAATTTTACTGTGAGAATTGTTTCTAGAATTTTCTAACTTTGCTGAAATCACTGAATATATTCAGCATATCACAAACCAAGTATGGGAATTGTTGGGTAATCAGACAAATGTTAAGGTTCATGACAGATTTACTCTATCAAGGGCAAGTTACATGATATAATTAAATAAAATAAACAGAGCATTCCAATGGAGCAATTATTCAGCCACAGGATTCTTGGGATATCTTGAGACAATCCCTCTACCTTCAACAATTAAAATGCTAGGGGTGTCAGCAACTTTGCATGCATTTCCAGTTGTTATTTGATGAAAGAGTTGTATGAGCTATACAAATCAAAATCCTAGTTTAAGGAGCCACAGAAATGCAAATTAGTAAAATCCTCTCCAAAATAAACTGAATCATGAAGTAAGACGAACTCAGTGAACATCTACAGTATACAAAGCAAAAAAAAAAAAAAAATGAGAACAAAATAAATCAGACATAAGTCATGGTAGGTACCTGAGTATACGCCATGAAAAGATCCTAGAAGCCCTCTACAAAGCATGAAAAACTTACTCTGCCACAACAAAATAATTATTACATTCTCTGTAAGGATAAGTAAAGAGAAAAAGATTATCCTAGGCCTATGAAATTATTCTACAGCACAAGAAAAGCATGTTAACAGTAATGCTTTGAGATAATAGTCACCTTTCTAAAGATTTACCGCAAAAAAAATATAATTGTATACTTCAGGTTCTCAGTAATATAAAAGAAGATATTGCCCTTTTAAAATAAAGCAGACTATTACAAGAAGGGTACAGGCTAAGGTAAAGACAGCTTGTATGAAAATTACACACAGGGTAATTAAAAAACTTAATGGGTTTAACCTTAGATTAGTTTGAAATTTATTTTGCTATATCAAAATAATATAGGATGTAGAATCTAATATTTTTCTGCCAGAAAAATTTGCTATATAATGTTTTCTCTCATGATAGTAATAGCAATTTTATCATATGCTAAATTCTTCTAAATACTAAATTCAGTTTCTAGTCTATGATATCACAAATCTAATTTTGCACGATTTTAATTTTGAGAGTTTTACAACACAGTGAAACTGATAGGGGAAAGTCTCCCCCCTAAGTTTTCTTCTTTTCAAAACGTATTTTAAAATTATTCTTCTATTTAACTTTACAAACAATTTCATTAAATTAAATTGAAACTCTAAAAAATTCAGTGTTTTATTGAAATTGGATTAAACATATTTATTAATTCTGAAACTCAAATGCACACCTAAGTGACAAAAGAATCTAGACAAAAAGATACCAAAATATAAATGATGTTTATTTTCAAGTAATAGAATCATGGGTCATTCTAAATTGTTCTTCATAACTTTTTGTGTTTTCCATACTTCCCACAACAAACAATTATCACTGTTGTAACCAAGGATTGCTCACATCTAACAGTATTAGTAAATCAGGGACTCAACATTGCATATAATTGAATCATAGAGATACAGCTATGTTGAAAAGAACAGCAAGCCACAAAACTTGGCAGATTTGGGATTTCAATCCATGCTTGTCCGATTCCACAGTGTATTATCTTAACCTCCATACATCCTCCCTTCCACAGTAGTACCCCACAATATCTCACAATAGTATCCATGGTATGTAAAATTAAATACTTAGGTCTATTTCTGGGATATCAATTCTCTCCCATTGGTCAATCAGTTCATTATGGTCTGGAGTAAATTTTAATATCAGCATTAATAATAATGACTTTTTCCAATGTGGAACACAGTATATTTTCTCATTTATCCAAGTTTTTCATGGCTTTTAGTAAAGTTTTAGTTTCTTTAGGTAGATTCCTAAACATTTGTGAAGGTTACTTCCAGAGATTTTATATTTACAGAAACAATTTAAACAGAATTTATTCCATCCATGCTCTATTATGTTTTTGCTCCTCTGTGGTAATGTTATTAATTTTTGTATATTTGTTTTGAATCTGATCACTTATGAAACTGTCAATAATTCTGACTTTCCAATTGATTTGCTATAGTTTTTCTAGCTAGACAATTATATCATCTATAGATTTTATTTCTTACCTTCTTTCTTCTTTTTGATGCTTGTCGTTGAAGTGGTTAGAATTTGCTAGAATAATAATTGATATAGCAGGTATCCTTGTCTTGGTCCTGAGTCTAAAAGAAAAGCCAGGACTAATTTTTAGCCAGTTTATTGGTACATCTTACAGGCTGATAAACAGCTGCTGTCCTGACACCCCCAAGAAACCCTCAACCTTCACCCCAAATTGTCAGTTCCTGGCACAGCAAGGGGACTTCAAAAGACCCTGCTCCAGAGCCTACAACATGTGCTGTGTCTACCAGTGGTTAAATGTCTCATATTTCATCATCATGAAACAGGCTGTTGAGGGAAGATATGTAGCCTCAAATATATCAAGAATTCTTCTCTTCCCTAGTTTAATAGCAGAAAAAATTATGTTAAATATTTCCTAACATAATGCCATACAGTTCCCGAGAATGACATTTACAGAGGTTATTTTTTAGCACAGAAAACTGCTATGCTACAATAAATAAAAAACCAATTTTACATCCATTCTAAAAACAAAGATATTTTTTAAATGCTTAAAACAAAGAGACTTAGAAACACAAAGTATTAGTGATGATTGTTTTATGGGATGGTTTTTGTTTTGCCTGCCTTCCAACTTTTTTCGATTTCCTTTTTTCCTTACATAATGTGTTTGCAGTACTTCTATACCAAGAAAAATCACCACCTTTATGCTGAAAAATGAATATAATTCAGTGCTCTCAAACACTTTAAGAGATAATTTGCACCTACATAAATTAAATGAAAATAATTACTGAGCATGATATGAAAAAAGGTGCAAGAAATCAATATACACTGAAGTATAGATATGCAGAAGGAAGGTAATACTGGGCAGAGTACAGAGTTAGTAGAAATTATTCGTTTATGACTTACATCCCTACCTACTTCTGATAAAGATTTATAGCTGTTTATAAAATCTGATGGGGTCAAAAGAGGGAAAACTTCTGACAAACTTCCTAGGGGAGTACAGGTGAACTTGGCATACATCAGTCACGATGCTTTAATGATGTGCTATTTTAGTGTATCCCTGTGAACACCAGCCACTCTTACAACTGCATAGTTCTAAGTCAAGGCAATGTTAAATACTGAGGATATTCTGAAAGCAGTGATTGTGCTTGGCCGTAAAAACAAACCAGCATTGATACTTGACATCACTTGAACTTACCTATTTGCTTTACTTCCTTGTTAGAAAGGCAGAAAAACAATGTCTAATGAATCCTTTTCTCTCACTGTTGGTCTGCAAGCACTCACTGAAAGAAATAAAGACTTCAGGCTTCTGAGCTGCTTTGAGATACAACAAAGGAAAGAACTGGAGTATTCTCTACTACAGAATCACGAAACATAATTGAGAGACAGCAGTGGCCATGCATTCGGTAGTTAAGGGGCTATAGACCAAACCACACCACTTTGTGAGGATGAATACATTAGCAAAAAACCATGAAGATGCCAGGCCCAAATCAAAAGCTCCTGCAAAATAATAGTCAAACTTCACTTGATGTCCATGACACTTAACTGGACTTGAGTGTGAATTAATCTAATAAAAGTTACGTGCTCTCATTATAATTTAAATTAGTACAAAAATCTGGTATATTAGACTACAACAGTGCACTTGTGACTGAAAAATATATTGCCATATATCTTTATAATTTCTACAAACCACCACCAAGCAGAAGTTAGCTAAGGAAGTTTAGAAACCAATAGAAATTAGCTTATGAGACTTTGGATAAGTTATTTCATCTCTCTAAGCCTCAATTTCTTCAACTATAATCATGGGATGATGATGATGGTGATTCCTGCCTCATGAGGTTGTTGTGAGGCTTAAATGAACTAAAATGACCTACATGTGGCGCTTAGAACAATTTCAGTGTGTGGTTTTGTAATCACTGCATAAAGATGTGCTGGGCTTTGACCTTCTGCTAGGGTATTTCATTTCTCTCTTTAATGCACAGAATGTTCTAAACAAACTACTACAATTGCCAGCCAGTACATTTCAAAACAAACAGAGAGCAAGCTTAAATCCAGCAATCCTGCAAAACCATTTTAAATTACTAGCAAATGGCCAAGGGACCTGCCCAGGCAAACAGAGGCGATGATAAGAGAACCCAGAGGCACTGCTCCTTAACAAGCAGCTTGAACATTCAGCCAGGATAATATGCTTAAAATGGACGGAGGTCAAATGAGTAACACAATTTTTAAAATGCTAATAGGAAAATGGGAAGTGAATATACGAAATTGTCAGGCTAGACAGGCTGCATAAGGTTTCTGTATCCTTGCATTGGAAAAGCACAGCCACATCAAGGATATTGCTTAATCAAGTGATTCTTAGAAAACTAAATTCATACCCCAATGTGACTGTGTCCAAAGAACTAAAAACATTTACCAAATGAGTTAAAAGGACTCTTTCCAGTTCATCTCATTTTAAAGGTCCTAGTTACTTCATAAAAACCAACATATCTACCCAGTGGAAAACTGGCCCACTACTTGTCCCAGTTAAAGACCCGAACCAGAACATGGGTACACTGATGAATTGGGGCTCCTGTTCTTAGTTTGTCAAGATGTTCTGCCCTGATGAAACCACCAGCAACTGTGAGTGCTGGAAACTGTGAACTTCCATAAATAACCTCGTCTTACTTTTGCACCTCTTATAACTTTCAGATGAAAAACCTAGACTCTCCTAGGTCTTCTCTGTGGCTCATCTACTAGTTCCCATGAATCAATCCATACTTAGGCTACCAAATCATTCTCCTTCACAAAAAGCAGTAAATCGACGAATACATTAAAAAATTCACAGAATGTTAGAGCTAAAAAGATCCTTCAAAATTTCAGTCTGAACTCTCTTCACTACCCAGAGTTTAAAACAATACAACAAAAAACAGTGGCCCAGAGAGGTAAGGCACTTGATCAAAGTTGCACAGCAGGTTAATTTCTAAATAAATGACTGCCACTAGGAATGTGCATTTTGATGCTCTTTGCCAATACTGGAAGCTTCCCAATAGCTTTTAAAGTAGTTTTTTTCATCATTTTTAAATCAAATCTTACACAGAACTCCAACACATGTAATAGTCAGAGACACCTGCTAAAATGCAGAGTAGGGACTGGCTGACCTGGCCTCTCCTTGCCCCTGTTCCCACTTATTTTACCTGCCCCCGTCCATTCCCGAGTAGTATCCTGGACTTCTCTCGCAAAACCCTGAAATTTAATGGAGTAGAGTCTGAAAACCATTGCATATATCATCATAGATGTTGCATTTCTGCTGAAATACTGGGGCTCCTTGCCTGTGTCTTCACTATCGGGCTATATCCTCTGTGATCACTGGTCACACACCTGGGGCCAGAGGGTCCTAGACTTATCTCCCCTGTTCCTCTTCCTTTCCTTCTGCTCCTTCATGTATGCAACTTAATTATTTCTCCTGGTATCTTCTCTGCTTCTAGGCCACAGCCACGGACAACTTCCTTAACTGCTCTGGAAGTCTGAGCAAATCTATTTTATTTTAAAATGCATCAAAGCAAAGAAAAACAGATTTTCTGGTTCAAAATGTCAATACTGTTTTACAGTTGGCCCCTTCTTAACTTAGCAGTCTGTCGGAAAGAAAAAAAAAATTTAAATGTTCTTTCCTGGGGTTTCATCATTCTGAGAATGATCTGAGCAGACTTACTCTCTAGGGGCTTGAAGCCTGGGCCTCACCAAGAGGCATATACAAAGCCAACATGCATCATTACCTTAGGATCTGGGAAAGTCATGGGACTGAAAAAGCATTTCAGGGCATTGCAGCAAAAAGGAATGGACAGAAAAAGAATATTCTTAATTTCTAACTGCCTTTATTTTGACAAATACTATAAGTTCATTCAAAGCAATTTTATTCCACGCTATAGTATATACAGGACATAAATACTGCTCCATGCCCCCCAGAACACCTTTATTTCCTGTTTTCACTCAATGATTCTCATTGGCATTTGGCACAGAACAGTTTTTGCTATGTAGAATTATCCTGGACATTGAAGGAGAGTCAGCATTACTGGCCTCCACTCACTAAAGACCAATAATGCCACTCCCCAATCACTGTGACAACCAAAAATACTCCTATGTATTCTAAACACCTGCTAGGAGTATAGAACCATCTCTGATTGAGAACCAATCCCTCCTCAGCGCCTCCTTCATATTCCCTTCTTGGTTTTCCCCCAGCTGGACCCAGTGCCCCTTCTCATGTGCTCATCACACTTTGCATTTCCTGATCACTGTCCTTAATACAGGGTATAAGCAGTATCCATTTGTGCATCTGTTCCCACTGCTCTCCACCCCGTCTATGAATATTTTGATGGCAGGGAGCGTATCTGAGCCCTTGTATTCTATTAAATGTTCAACTGATGTTTAGCAAAAAAAAAAAAAAAAAAAAAAAAATGAATGAAACAAAGGACATTTGCAGAGAATTTGGTCCATGCTAAGGAAGAAAAATTGTGAATATTTTTGAAGACATGCAGAACTTTGGTGCTTCCATCATCTCAACTCCCTGAAACTATCCCCAAATTGGCAATTTTGGAAAAACTTTGTGGAGACATTTTTCTTCTTTGGAAGGACTTGTGTTATTAGTTTCTACCTGCTTTTGAATATCTTTGCTACTATCATTAATAGAAGGAAAATCTGATTCCACCACCGATCACAAATCTATTCAAAATAATTAGCTAAACTAGTCCTATGATATTTGCATAGCCAAACTGGTTGCTAAAAGGGGACTAAAATCCCAAATTTTACCTTAAGGGAATTTCAGATACTAACACTAGAAATAAGAGGCAGAACGGTGAAGCAAAAGGCCTCACCGGGGTTATGAATTATGAGAGACACACCTAAAACATAAAGACACAGAAAAGCATTCATAGGTCCCCTGTTGTATGACATGCTTCAACTTATTTAATCCTTTAGGAAGCGATACTATTTCCATTTTACAGATTAGGAAAATCCTAAGGCTCCCAGAGATTAAGTCATTTCCCCAGAGTCACAAAACTCAAAAGTCAGAGTCAAGATTCAAAATTAAGGTCTCTTAATGACCTTAATGAATTAGTGATAACATGTAACATGTAATAATGATAACATCTTGTTAAAAAAATAAACTAGTGCCGGGTATGGTGGCTCACTCACGCCTGTAATCCTAGCACTCTGGGAGGCCAAGGCGGGCGGATCCTTTGAGTTCAGGAGTTCGAGACCAGCCTGAGCAAGAGTGAGACCCCGTCTCTATTAAAAAAGAAAAAAATAGAAAGAAATTAGCTGGACAACTAAAAGTATATAGAAAAAATTAGCTGGGCATGGTGGCACATGCCTGTAGTCCCAGCTACTGGGGAGGCTGAGGCAGGAGGATTGCTTGAGCCCAGGAGTTTGAAGTCGCTGTGAGCTAGGCTGACGCCACGGCACTCTAGCCTGGGCAACAGAGTGAGACTTTGTCTCAAAAAAAAAAAAAAAAAAACACAAAACTAAGGTCTCTCTGGCACACATCACGCTCTGAATCACCACGCTTAACCATTACCCACACATTTAGGGTTAGCAGCTCTTCCCACTAAATTAAAAGCACTTAAACATAAGGTAATGTGTATTATTGCTTCAAAGTCACACATTACATGATCTTCCCTCATTCCTGCTCCCACGTCATGGCTGTTTGCTCAAGGGGAAAAGGTTTATAAGAAGAAAAACATTTTTTAATACCTGCAATGTACAGGTGATGTGCTTTACAGTAAAATTTTATATAATCCCCATCATAATTATGCCTGTGTTTTCAGATAAGGAAACTGAGATTCCAAGGTTAAGTCATCTGTCAAATTTCATCTTTCTTTGATGTCATACAACCAGGGAAGATGCCAACTGGGATTCCACACAAGTAAGGCTCACTATTCCATACTGACACCTATATAATTTTTTTAAACAAATAAAATATTGGAAAAGACTGGGTTTTCTAAAGTGTTGGCTCAGGCAGTATTTACAAGACACCAAAACATCAAGTGAAATCACCAACTCTGACAGGATGATCACTTAGGCTGGTAATGAAAACCAAATGGTAAAAACTTTTCTAAAGAAAAAGAGAATGAGACTTCCACTAAATGTATTTTTGTGTGTTTTTTACAGAACTGAGAAAACAATATAGAAAGGGGGTTTGTTGACTGACATTCTTCATCATCAAACAAATTCTGGCCCATCAGCCAATACTCAAGAAAAATTTCATGATTGGTAATTATATTGAATTATGCAAATAGAGCTGCAGTTCTCATTTGACTGTATTTTGTGCTTTATAACAGTCTTTTTTAATCAGCAAAGATTAGTTACAATATGTTTTGTATAAGTAATTATAAAACTGCCATGGTATTTAGTACATTTCATTATACTTTCAAGCATCAGCCTCTCAGGTTATTAAATTAGACATGCTACCACTGGGGAATCTGGCAATTTTTCCTAATTAACAATGACAAAGGGAGATAAAGGGAAATATTGTTTCATGGTCCAAACGCATTCACAAGGCAATACCTTCTAGGAGCCACTACGTTTGGTGATACTCGTGAAACACACACACACACACACACACACACCCCCACCAGGCTCCACTCTCACCAAATAGCATAAAATAAAGCAGGCACTCAATTAAAAAAAAAAGCAGTTCTAGACAAAATCTTTTTCTCCTATTTGTTCTTTGGATGCTATTTTAACACAATTGGAATCAAAATGATCACTGAAGGAAATGTTACAAGTTATATGTGGTCACTGATGAAATCAATAAGACCTCTTAAATAACAGTTCCAATGAAACAAATTATGCATAATTTTTACCTTCACAACTCAATGATGCTTGAAATGAAATCCCTTTTATATCTTTTATGCAAGTATGTCTTAATAGTAGTTAGTGACCTGAAAAAAGAGGCTTTTATCAGCGAAATTTCTGCTACTGCACGTCCACCTCAACTTAAGGGGTCAAGAGGTGCTGAATAAATGTATTTAGGTACTTGAAGCACACTGTTTCTTAGCCCACAGAAAAATGCTACCTCCTGGGTCCTTGTACTCTAAAACAGGGATAAGAAATGGAAAAAAGAAAATAATTCTTTACACACGCAGTTTTTAAACTGTATCAAAGCCTTTGTAAGTCTCAAAATTACAGCTTCAAAGAGAAAATTAGAGAAACAATCTCTTAATTTCTCTTCTCTCTCTCTCCTTTCCAATATAGAATGTTTTTCCTAGGAATATTACCAGAATAAATATGTACAAGATTAGATACAAAGAAATATTTACACTAAGTCATGGAAATCATATTTATCACAGACACACATATTTTTTTTTTCCTGGAATAAAAATGGTGGCTAACAATTACCATAGTGTTATGTGCTAGAAATTGTTCTAAATGCTTTTAATACTAACTCATTTAATCCTCATCAGGTAAGTACTGATATGATGTTCATTTCACAGATGAGAAAACTGAGGCAAATTGACTTTCCCAAGTTACACAGAACACAAGCACTAGAGTCAGGATACAGACCCAGCAGTCTGGTCCCCGAGCCTGCACACTAAAGGTAAGAGCTGCTCAGCACAGCCCAGAGGACACTGCAAACGTTGATGCCTGCTACTGTCCAACATCTTCTTCAGTATGCTCCCCACTTTTAGCCACACCGACTTCTTTCAATCCATCCTATTCCTTCTGCCAGCCTCAGGGCATTTGCACTTACTGTTAACTCTTGCTGGATCACTCTTCCCTCTCCTCCTGTTCGATTTCAATTGTGTGTCACTTTCTCAGAAGCAGCTGTCCCTAACTTCCCTAACTGCCCACTGCCCTGATTAGAGGTTCTGCTAGCATAATATCACCCTCTTTCAAAGAACACGATTACGCCTGTCCGTATAAGCACGTGACTAACGTCAGTTTGCCCCACTAAACAATCAGCTCCACAATGGCAGGAACCAGGTCTGCTTCGGTCCATCCCCAGTGTTCCTGCAGTGCCGCATACGTAGTGTGTATTGCATGACTGTAAGGAGAAATAAATAGACTGCTATTTGTTATCTGAGCAGAGAAGTCTTTCAGATGGGTTTTTCTGAATTCGAAGAATGAAAGTGGCTAACGTCTAAAAGACAGCTAATGGGACAGGGAATGTGTCAGAGAATGGAGGTTAGAGGAGAGCGCATAGACCTAATTCATTTAGCTGACAATCGCTAAGCATTTCCCTGTTAAGTATCAAGCAATGTACATACGACGATAAGGACAGTTCCGAAAGGAAATGGTTCTGTGACAAGTAATTAAACAAAGGCAGTACAACTTAAGGGCAAGGTACAGACTGAGGAAGATGAAGTCATGAATCAACTCAATGTGGGCTACAGTTAGGAATGCTTCCCGTGGCAAACAGATCTCTAGCTGAGTCTAGGAGGCGGCAAATGCATTATTCAGATCGGTTGCAAAGAATTAGATAAATTCTTATGTTCAAAGTTACAGACACATGGGAGAACTCCGTGTTCAAGGAACCACAAAGGGTCCGGAAATGCAGGAGTGTAAAGCGAAGCTGGGAATTAGTGGGAGAGGAGGCAGTTAGGCGATGGCCAGATCCTGGAGGAAATTTTTTGCCATGCACAATAGTTCTGACTTTTTCCTATGACCAATGAGGAAACTGTGAATAGTTATAAATGTAGGACACACATAATGTAAAATGGCAAAGATTATTCTTCCATGCCTAAAATGTTTCTTTTAACTCCACAAATTCTTCATGGCATCACCACTATTGTGGTATTTGGCAAGGCTCCTGCTCTCTCTGCTTTGGGCCCCTGGGTTTCTCTAACTCTCAGGGCTTCAGGCATGCCCTCCACTGAGCTGATTCTGCAGACGCTGTCTCTAACCCTTCACACTTTCCCGAGTTTTATCCCCACACTTCCTACTTCTATCTGGACATTTTAACTTAGTTTTAGTCTTCCCTTGTCCCAACCCTCCAGTCACTCCCCCTCATGCCTTCCCTGTTCTATTAATATAATTTCATTCAGGATTGAGGCCTCAAACGTACATTTCCTTTTCTTATCAGACGAGTGAAATAGTTGTGTTTAGGCATGTTCTCACTAATAAGTGGGAGCTAAAGGATGGGTACACACAGGCACAAAAAGATGTAAAGGACACTGGAAAGTAAGAAGGGGCAGGGTGTGAGGGGGGTGGGGGATACAAACTTACCTATCTGGTACAATGAACAGTGTCCTGGTGGCAAGCACAGTGAGCGCCCTGACTTCGGCATTATACAGAGTATCCATCTAACAGAAGCACTTGTACCCTCTAAATATTTTGAAATATTTTTTTAAAAAGTTGTGCTTATGTATATTGGAGCAATTTTGCTGGTAACAATGTAGAAATTATATTTAGGTGGGACCTGGGGTAGGCACTAGAAAGGCTACACTGTAGCCTTCTTTCTAACTCCCCTTTCCCTGACAGAGCTCCCCAAAAGTCCAAAAAAAAAACTACTCTGGGAGAGGATCTTAGTTCCTGGATGTGGCCAAGGCCACCATATACAGGTGTGTAGGTTGTAAACTGCACATAGGTTCCCAGCAAGGATTTAACAGGGGCTGAAATCTAAGATATATTCTTGTTAACCAAATCTTTTGTGTCTGTCCAGAGGGAGGTACCTTTTTCTAACTCAACAACAGTCCTGTATTTAGAAATCTATGAGACAAGTAAAAAATGTTTAAGATAACTCTGGAATCATATAACAGATATGGAGGAGGAAAAAAAGGAAAGATTATCTTGCTCAGTAACAAATACAATGAAGTTGGCTGTATCTTTGGTAATTATAGCAGAGGTCCTAGGCCGATTGCCTGTTCCACATCCACAGCCAAGCCTCACAACCAACACATCCTGCCCTCTTACACAAAGCCCACTGTCAGGTTCTCACTGTAGAGTAAAACGTGTTAGGGAAGCAGTGGAAACTCATGCCAATTTACAGAATAATCATTACACAACTGCATAGGAAACTCCTGCCAAACCTCCACACTAACCAATCTGGTCTTTAAAAAAAATCTATAAACAACTAACAATCATTCCTTTAAGGAAAACCAATGGTATGAAAGAGAATAACCAAGAAAAATAATCAGACAATTGATACCAGAAGAAATAGAAATAATTTAGTAAACAGAAAAGATTATTTTAAAAGTTTTGATATCCACAGAGAGATATTTAATGTTGCATCAAATGTTAGAAATGGTTGAATCTAGTTGGTGGGTAGAGGATATTCATTGTATTCACTTTTCAACATTTTTCTGTGTTCAAAAAAATTTTTTTAAGTTGGGCATAAAGCTACAGTAATCAAGACAGTGTGATATTGGCAAAAGAATAACCAATAAATCAATGGAACAGAATAGAGAGAGCCCAGAAATACACTCACATAAATATAGTCAACCAACCTTCAGAAAGGAGCAAAGACAATACAATGGATAAAAAGATAATCTTCCAACAAATGGTTCTGAACCACAGGACATACATATGCAAAAAATGAATCTAGACCTAGACCTTATACCCTTCACAAAAATTAACTCAAAATGGATCACAGCCCTAAATGTAAAACACAAAACTTTAAAACTCCTAGAAGATAACATATGAGAAAAATCTAGATGACCTTGGGTTTGGTGATAACTTTTTAGATATAACACCAAAAGCACAATCCATGAAAGAATTGATAAGCTGGACTTCAATAAATTTAAATATTTCTGCCCTCTGAAAGACACTGCCAAGAGAATGAAAAAATAAGCCACATACTGCAAGAAAATATTTGCAAAAAAAAGTCTCACAAAGGACTGAATATCCAAGAACTCTTAAAACTCAACAATAAAAAAACAAACAACCTGATTTTAAAAGTGGGTAAAAGAGCTTAACAGACAACTCAACAAAGATATACAGATAAAAAATTAACGTAGGGAAAGAAGTTGAACATCATGTTATCAGAGAAATGCAAATTAAAACAACAGTGAGATATACCACTACTTACCTACTAGAATGGCTAAAATCCAGAACACCGACAACACCAAATGCTGGTGAGGATGGATAGAAACAGGGGCTCTCATTCACTGCTGGTGGGAATGCAAAAGGTACACCACTTTGGAAACCAGTTTGGCAATTTCTTGCAAAATTAAACACATACTCTTATTTATCATACAATCCAGCAATCATACTTCTTGGTATTTATGCAAAGGAGTTTAAAATTTACATCCACAAAAAAAAAAAAATATAAAACAACCTGCACAAGCATGTTTATAGCAGCTTTATTCATAATTACCAAAACTTGAAAGAAACCAAGATGTCCTTCAGCAGGTGAATGGATAAATAAACTTTAGTACATCCAGACAATGGAATATTATTCAGCCCTAGAATGAAATGAACTATCAAGCCATGAAATGACATGGAGGAAAATTAAATGCATATGACTAAGTGAAAGAGGCTAATCTGAACAGACTACATACTGCAGATTCCAATTATATGACATTCCGGAAAATGCAAACAGTGGAGAAAGTAAAAAGATCAGTGGTTGGATTGGAGGGAAAGGGATGAACATGCAAAGCACAGAGGATATGGATGGCAGTGAAATTATTCTGTATGATACTACAATGGGGGATACATGCCCTTGTAAATTTGTTCAAATTCATAGAATGTACACCACCAAGAGTGAACCCTAATATAAACTATGGACTTTGGGTGATAATGATGTGCCAATACAGGTTCATCCATTGTAACAAATGTACCACTCTGGTGGGGGATGTTGACAATGGGGGAGGCTGTGCGTGCGCCAGAGCAGGGGGCATGCCAGAAACCTCCACACCCTCCACTCAATTTTGCTGTGAATCTAAAACTGCTGTAAATAATAAAGTTTATTTAAAAAAAATTAGCAGGCAAAAGGATATTGCATCTATAAAACAGGACAAGGATAAGCTACTGTAATTTAAGAATGGAAAACAAGAAAAAGTTCTGAAATGGAACAGGGCGATTATTACAATAAAAATGTCTAACAATCAAAAGAATGAAAGGACACCAAATGCTAAGGAAGATAAAATTTTAAAAAAACAATCACAAAAGATTCGGACTCATTATTGTGAAGTTTCACAATCCCTAGTATAGAAAAAAAATAAAACTACTATAGAGAAAAAAAAGATTATTAAAAAACCATATCAAACTGGGGACAGACTTCTCATCACAACACTGAATACTAGAAGACTATGAAGAAATGCATTCAAATGTCTGAGGGAAAATCACCCCGAAGCTAGAATTATCTAGCCAGCACAGATAGAAATTAATTTGAGGACAAAATAAAGACAGTTTGGGTCATGCAAGACTCAGAGCATTTACCTCCCGTGTACCCAAAATAAGACACAATGGCAGGAAAAAAATGACTTAAAAGTAGAAAGAACACTCAAAAGAGATTAAAGAGAAGCAATGGGTCCTTGACATTGGGACATTCTTTCTTGATTAGCAAAGGTTTAGAGATGTTGAATTATATTTTTTTTCATAAATCTTCATCAGTACCTGGCTCTGTTTTAAGTACAATTTAGATAATCATAACACTGTGCTATGCTACTGAACAGTTATTGACTAAGCAAAGGAAACTTAGAACTATGGAGCAAGGTATAAATGGTCAAAACATCAAGAATGTGAACAAATATGTGCTCAAGAAAATTAGTAGATGAAAGAAGTAAGGTTAAGGGGAAAATGTTTTAATTTCTCATCTTCCATAGTCAGAACCTACACTTTGAACACCAACTGGGTAACAAAGAAAAACATATCATTTGAAATCATAAGCTATGAAAAGTGGCTACACTCAGGTATTGGACAGGGCGAATGTGAAGTTTAAGATGGTAGAGCCTTGAACATACTCACTTTTAAATTCCTATTTTAAATGGACATATTGTAAAATTAGCTTACATAAGGTGGCAATAAATGTTCCTTTTAAAATATTTTCTCTTTTCATATTTTTCATCCTAGAGAGCCTCAATACAGTAGCAGGTGTATTTTATATAAATGACCAAAATGTAACAATATAAGTATGCCTCACATCTTGATCTCCATCTGTTTCCCTGTTAGAAATTTAAACAGCCTTGCAGCAGATAATCCTTTCACAAATTATTCTTTCAGATGGCCTCTGTGTGGGATATATTCATGTGAGCCTTACATCTCTTAAAGTTAGAGTGACCTCTTTGGGCTCCGCTCTTGGGACATCAGTGTTTTTCCAACACAGACTCTGTCTTTATATTCCGCCAGCTGACTATGAAATTCACTTGACTACAGTGAAATCTGGCCTCCATGAGGAGTTCAGGAGTTAACTGCTACTGAAAAAAAAAAATCTGTGGGAGGAAAAGTCTGTCATGGTTAATGATATGATTTAGTGCAATTACAGAAAACTACCCTGATTGTTCAAATTGCGGTCTGTGGGCCTCAGCCAGATTAAATGCCAGCCTGCGACTAGCACAGTGAGGTAATCAAATAATTGCCTTTGCTAAATAACACTGTTCTTAATTCACACAGCAAACTTTAAAGTATAAATTGATATGACATGATTGAGAAAAACAAAACACCAGGATTTTAAAAATTCAATTATGCAACAAAATGGATTTAATGGTAGCTGACCAAAACTGATTTTTAAGGCAATTATTCTTCAAAGATATTTGAAGTTTAGTTGCTATATAGAGCCAAAAATTTCGCATAACCCAAGATCTAGCTGATACAAACTACAGTTGCCATTTGCAAAGCCAAAAAAAGCTCGTCATTCAAGAAATTTGAGGAAAAGAGGAAATTTGCAAAAATCAAGCTTGGAAAGAAAGAGGAAGAATCAAAATAGATGTATTATATATGTTCCAATTAGATATTATCCACTCAGAAAATAATCCACCTGAACAGATTTAAGAGAGAGGGAAGAGGCAGCATATTGTAAAGTCCATCAACTACCAACAATTAATTTGTTCTAGGTAAAATTTTTACAAAATCTGGTCATTTATATTATCAGTGATAATGATGACCAGAGTTGTCAGTGGTTAAACAATTATGGACATGCTTATTTTTTAGTCCCAAAAGAAAATGGAGCAAAGGGTAATAAGAATAGTAAATATGATATTCTTGCTATGTGCAATATCTTCCAAAAACTCTGTAAGATCAGTTTTTACATAACCCATTATCATTCCTAGTACATCCAGATGCAGGCATTTCCAAACAAGTACTAAAGGGTATGTGTTAATTACAGCTCCAAATGAGGGCATCGGAATCATAAAAGGCTTTATTGCATCCGTCTAAGAAGCACGAAATTGAGAAACTGAGCTTTGTTCAAAAGTTTAGAGATAGGCTAAGTTTCAGTTTTGCCTACGCTGAATTTACAATCTACCAAGGAAACTGAATGAATATAGAGAGATACTGCAAATAACCCACTCACAATTTACCAGAGGCATATACAGATTCCACTGACACAAGGAAAATATGAAAACACATATACATAATTTGGATACATTAACACACAAATTGACTTGAGTGGATGAGGAAGTATGAGATATAGATTGATCTGGAATAAGTTTAACTAACCCCCAAAGAGATGCTATTAGACAATAGAAAAAACTAGAAAGAGATGTGAGATGTCAGAGGAAAGGGTGGAAATGCAGATATCCTAATCTATTTTGGAACGTTGGCCATGAAGCGGGGCATGACCATAGCAGAGGTATGTCCCTGAAGCAGCACGTGGCTGTCAGATCCACTCAGAGAAACAAGAACTGAGCTAAGTAAGTAGGGAGGCTCAGGCCAAACACTAGGCAAGAGAACAGTGTCTGAGAGGAGCCAAAATCAAAATCAAAGCTTTCCAAAATCAGAAACAGATAAATAAATAAAGACAAAAATCAGAAACCAAGAGCAACACGATAGAGAACAGAAGTTAGGGAAGATGAGGAGTAAAGGAAATGCTCAATTAATTTCAATAATCTTGCTAGGAGCAGTTTTAAAGGACTGGACTTGTCATTTTCACAGTTCAGCAGTTAATTTGGCATCTGTTTGGTTTGTTTTGTGCTCTCCTTCTCCCTAAACTCAACATTCAATAGAAACAGGAACTCTGACAACACAAAAGGAAGTCCCTGTTTTCTTTTGAAAGTTTCTGGGGTGAAAATATGAACTTGGTAACTTCTCTCAGAAACGTATACTGTCGGCCGGGCGCGGTGGCTCACGCCTGTAATCCTAGCACTCTGGGAGGCCGAGGCGGGTGGATCGCTCGAGGTCAGGAGTTTGAGACCAGCCTGAGCAAGAGCGAGACCCCGTCTCTACTAAAAATAGAAAGACATTATATGAACAACTAAAAAAAAATCTATATAGAAAAAATTAGCTGGGCATAGTGGCGCATGCCTGTAGTCCCAGCTACTCGGGAGGCTGAGGCAGTAGGATCGCTTAAGCCGAGGAGTCTGAGGTTGCTGTGAGCTAAGCTGACGCCACGGCACTCACCCTAGCCTGGGCAACAAAGTGAGACTCTGTCTCAACAAAAAAAAAAAAAAAAAAAAAAAGAAATGTATACTGTCCAGAAAAAAACATGGTGATTATTTCATCATCTTTCCTTAGTATCACTACATATTTATCTCTAAAAAGATTTGTTTCTGTTCTTCTGTGTACTGGCTTATCAGTCACAGCTTCTATATCATTGCTATTCTTTCATTCCTGAAATACTGTCAGATAATTTACTAATAAACACTGTCAGTTATTTTAAAAATGCTACCACTAGATAGTAACCAAGAGTAAATATTGAGATTCTTTATATACAGAAAAAAAAATTTAAATCTCCCAATATTAAAGTTACTTAACATGTTTAGTTCATGCCAATAGTGAGCATAACATATTCTTATGTTAATACGAGAGGTATATGTGCTTTATTATAGGGACATATTTGGTGAATAAACCACAATTCCTGAGTTTAGGATGTAGAAAGCCACAAGAGAACATCACTCTAACCCTAATATTATATATAGGGTTGAAGAGTAGAGGTTAGTTATAAGGAAATAAATTTAATTCACTGAAATGAATTGAATTCACGTGAAATGAATTGAAAAGGGTGACAAATCTCTCCAGGGGGGACAGGATATACAATTATAAAAGAGTTGGCAATCTTCAAAGCAGGGAAAAAAAAAAAGCAACTGAAAGATTAATAAATTTTTAAAGACCATTGGGGGACTAGCATGACAGTTTAGAATCCTTGGGGGCCCCAGACACAAGTGGAATCCTCACCCACTCACCATCTCTTTCCTATGGGCCACTGCTGGGTACTTACAAGAAAGAAAGACTAAAGGACGACAGACAGGAAACATGAGAGTATAATCTCACCCCCAATGGCACAGGACACAGAGCCTGACAAGGTACTAATAGAAGAGGAGAAGGACTACCTTGGAAGCCAATTTGTGCTTGGGGCCTTGCAGGAGTACAACCTTGTGACTGGCTGCATCTGGAAGACAAACACAACCCCATCTGCAACCCCCAAATTTTACTCTGATGTGGAGCATAAGCCATCTGCCCCTTAGGGAGGAATAAAACCTTAAGTAAACTCAGAATTGATCCTCATTTGGCAGGAATGAACATCTGTCCCTGGCAGGTAGGGGAGAGATAAGAAATTTCCCAAGCAAAAGTTGCCCACCACTAAAAGAGGGATAGAAAGCCTACCCCTCATCCTACATTGATACTACATAAAACCCACATGGCACTAGAAGAGAAGCAGAAAACCTGTTCATACCCAAATCCCATGATCACATAAAGCAAAAGTCTACAGATACTGAGAGGAATCTCACTTATGTAGAAGACCATCCACCAATGCAAGGCAGCATTAAGCTGGCATGAAGGTAGAGAAAGGGAAATTGCCTCTGATAGAAACATGGACTGAGTAGAAAGGCAAGACTGTCTGTCACTGGAGGAAGAAAAGAAATGCTCAGAAAGTCCTGCCCCTGAAACTCAGGCCCACAAAGTCTGTAAGACTGAGACTAAAACAGGAGTATTAAGAAATTATCCCTCCTCTCACTATACTATAGGCACTACAATGAGTAACAAGCAACGATCATGCAAAGAGACATCCTCCGTGATGTAGGCTTGTAAAGCAGGATGAGAGCTAAGGCACAGAAAACAGCAAGACAAAAAAAAAAAAATGATCCACCTCAAGACATAAAAGTATCAATAAAATCAGCCCCAGAGATGGCCCAGATGTTTGGACTTTTAGCCAAACAATTTTAAATAACTATGAATAAAATATTAAAAGTTCTACTGAAAAGGTGAATAACATGCACAAACAGTTGGGAAATTTCAGAAGAGAGATGGAAACTGTAAAAAAGAATCAAATGGAAACGCTAAAAATGGAAAACATACTATAGATGAAGAATAACTTTGAAGGGATAATAGCAGGCTAGACACAGCATAAGAATCATTAAATATGAAGACAAATCAATAGAAATTATCCAAGCTGAAATACAAAGAAAAGAATGTAGAAGAAAAAAGTGAACAGAGCATCCAAGAGCAGAAAGACAATATCAGATGACCTAACATATGCATGATGGGAGTTCAAAAGAAGAAAAGAAGAAAGAGGGTCCGGAAGACATATTTGAAAAGATAATAGATAAGAATTTTCCAGATTCAAGAAGCTCAAAAAATCCCAAGAAGATAAATATAAGTAAAAACACAGGCACATGATAGTCAAACTGTTAAAAATCAAAAATAAAATTGGGAAGTCAGGCAGAGGAAAAAAACATGTATTATATAGAGTGAGACAAAGAAAAGAACACAGCAGATATCTCCTCAGAAACTATACAGTCTAGAAGACATTGGAGAGACATCCTGAAAGTACTAAATGAAATATAATAAATTCTGCCACCATATAAATATATAAACAGTGAAAACATCTTTTAGAAATAAAAATCGATTAAAGCTTTTTCAGTCCCCCAAAATCTGAAAAAATTTATTGCCAGCATACCTGCAATATTAAAGAAAAAATTCTTCAAGCAGAAAGAAAATGCCAGAAGGAAATATGGATTGACACAAAGAATGAAAAGCACTAAAAATATTTTTTTAATTTTATCAGGTCCCATTTATTTATTTTTGTAGCTGCTGTGATTGCTTTGGGGGTCTTCTTCATAAATTCTTTGCCTAGGCCGATGTCTGAGGAGTCTTCCCTACATTTTCTTCTAGGATTCTTAAGGTTTCGTGACTTAGGTTTAAGTCTGCTATCCATCTTGAATTGATTTTTGTTAAGAGGTGAGAGGTGGGGATCCAGTTTCAATCTTCTGCATGTAGCCATCCAGTTTTCCCAGCACCATTTATCGCACAGCCAAGCAAACTATCATTAGAGTGAATAGACAACCGACAGAATGGGAGAAAATATTTGCTCTCTACACATCCAATAAAGGACTGATAACAAGAATCTATCTAGAACTCAAAAAAATCAACAAGAAAAAATCAAACAACTCCATCAATAAATGGGCAAAGGACACAAACAGCAACTTTTCAAAAGAAGACAGAATGATGGCCAGCAAACATAAAAAAATGCTCAACAACTCTAATCATTAGAGAAATGCAAATCAAAACCACAATGAGATATCACCTAACCCCAGTGAGATTGGCTTCTATAAAAAAAAAAATCCCAAAACAACAAATGCTGGTGAGGATGTGGAGAGACAGGAACACTCTTACACTGCTGGTGGGACTGCAAATTAGTGCAACCTCTGTGGAAAAGAATTTGGAGATACCTCAAAGAGCTACAAGTAGAACTACCATTTGATCCACCAATAGCACTATTAGGCATCTACCCAAAGGAACAAAAGTCATTCTGTAATAAAGACATCTGCACTCGAATGTTTATGGCAGCACAATTCACTATTTCAAGCATGTGGAAACAGCCCAAGTACCCATCAATC
The DNA here is from genome assembly GCF_041146395.1 of Eulemur rufifrons. NCBI lineage: Eukaryota > Metazoa > Chordata > Mammalia > Primates > Lemuridae > Eulemur > Eulemur rufifrons. Next base: position 226,760,363 of record NC_090989.1, read on the forward strand.
CATGAGTGGATTAATAAAATATGGTATATGTATACAATGGAATATTACTCAATTATAAAAAATGATGGTGATCTAACACCTCTTATATTTTCCTGGATAGAACTTGAGTCTATCCTCTCAAGTGAGGTATCATAAGAATGGAAGAATAGGCAGTACATGTACTCGCCATCAAACAGGCACTGACTGATCAACACTAAGGTGCTCACACAGTAGTAATATTCTTTGGGGGTGGGGGGCTGGGGATGCGTAAACTCACAACTAATGAATGTGGTGAGCATTGTAGGTGGGGAAGGGTACATCTCAAATCATGGTTGGGATGTGGCAAAGTCATAACATGTAACCAAAATGTTTGTACCCCCATAATTTCCTGAAATAAAATAAATATATATATATATATCTTTTTTAAAAAAGATAAGGGACAAATATAAAAATATTTTAAGTATTTCTTTAAAAGATAATTAACTGTCTCCTTGGATAGAAAGGGCAACACTGAGCTAGTAATTGGGAAAAGCCAGATGAAGACAAACCCGACGCTGAGATGGCCATGAACATCATACATCAATTGCTATTTGTCTCTTGAGGCTTTGTTCCTGTTGCATGATCAAAATTGGGATTATTTCAACAAGAAAAAAGAAAACTCTGCTCCCCAACAGGGTTAACTGTTGGAGAACTGTAGGTCATGGCTCCTCTATGACACCCTAGCAATCATGCATGTATCCACAAAGGTCATGCAGGTAAAGATTTGTACTGCAACTAGTCTAAGTGCTGGCAGAATGCCCTGTGGTCATCCCAAAACACAAGACGATAGAAATCTCGCAAGAAGCTATCCTGAAGCCATGTCCTTCTATCTCCCTATCTTCCTCGGGATGTTGTCATGAGAGTTTTGTTATTGCCACCAGGTTCTGAAAGGTATGAGGCTTTACCCCCACTCTTAGTGCATAGCTGCACACTATAAAATTGCTTAGCTGCCATCAAGAATTGGCTCCTCAGCAACAAGGTATTCCACAACTCACACTGCACTCACCTGGCCTCTGTTGGTGTCATCCTTTTTGGTGTGTAGAACAAGGAACCAGAGAGCTGGCCACTTCAGGTACTCTTCCTTTAACTGTCTATGTAAGTAATAAACTGAAACTAGAAGTGCATTGCATCTTATCGGTCAAATCAGTCAGGCCTTGGCATTGGCCTTGGCCTTGGCCTTGGCCTTGGCCTTGTCTGCTGTATGCTTGACAGGAAATACCAATAGTATCTGCTATACCCAGTAGACATCCAGCATAATTCAAGGGCATACACATAAAACATAAGCAAGCAGGATCCAACCTTCAGAACCTATGTGGAAAACACTTATGTGGTATAAACTAGGGGTTGGCAAACTATAGCCCAAGGGCCAAATCTGCTCACAGTCTGAATTTCTATGAACTAATATGGCCTTTAAATTTATAAAAGGCTATGAAAGAGAGAGACACAGAGAGAGAGAGAAAATAAAGACTCAATGTGGCCCACAAAGCCTGAGGTATTCACTATCTGACACTCACAGAAGATGTTTGCTGAACGTGGCCTAATCCCTCAGTCACAGAACTTTTAACTGGGTACTTCTTCCTTTTATAATTTCAGCTTCTTGCCCAAGTAGCCCAGTTTTATAAGCGAGAGGGCTGAGCCTCCAAGAGCTTAAATGGCATGCCCACAAAATAACAATTTGGGCATTCATCTATTTTCTGGTAGAGAAAAATTCTTTAAATTTAGAATTTAGCCACTTGGTAAATCCACTAAGGGCCACATTTGAATCCTCCACCTTCTCTCCCTACCCCCCACACCAGAAAAGGAGGAAATAAACCTTCAAAACCAGCCAAATCAAAGTTTGGGCATTTATAGTGTACGGTGCCATGTTCTCCACTGTAGGTGTTCATATCTTATGCACTCTTATCTCCCGATTTTTGACCAGTTCTAACCATTTCCCTCTCTCAAAGAAAGTGGTTAGGAATAGAAGATAAAATCGCTTGTCTTACTAGCTATGAGAAGTTTTGAAAAATAGTAAAAAAATATAAAAAATGAGGAAGTGTAACTGTCAGCTTAAATATATGTAAGTCACTCATCAAACAAACAAAATATTTATTAAACACTTATGTGCCAAGACTTCTGATAGGCAAGCGTTGTAGATGACCTCTGAATTCCTTGTGTCCGTTTTTGCCTAGTCTACCTCTGCCATAAATGAGATTCTGCTCTATTTAGTTGGGAATACTGAGCTTCAAATCCAACCTCATATTGCCTACCATGGTGGTCACAACATGAAATGCCTGTAGGGACCAGGAAGAGAACTTAGGGACTAGCACTGAATCCAGAGAACAGAGGCAGGAAGGAGAGACTTGGGCCGCGGTGCAGAGGAATGTTCCCTTAGCATGAGGGAACGCAGGCCTGTGTGATACGAGTTGCTGGTTTTTTCAGGAGAAACCAGTAATCTGGATTTTCATGTGAAATCCCTCCTTTGTTTGATGTGAGCTCAACTTTGAAAAATACTCTGTGGGCCAAACAAAACCTGACTCTGAGGGGCAGCCCATCTACCGCAGGTACGTAACCTCTACAGGAGAGGTAAATTAGTTTTACGTGATCAGTCTCAGATCGACCATACTTTATGCAGGATCCTTTCTTTTTTTATAATTAATTAATTGTTATGTTACTTTGTAATTGTCTCAAAGTAAAGGATTCACATGCAGTTATAAGAAATAATACAGAGAGAACTCACATAGCCTTTACACTGTTTCTTCCAGTGATAATATCTTGAAAAACTACAGTATATTATCACAATCAGGATATTATTTCTTTTACGGTTTATTATTTCACCATTTTTTAAATAGAAGCAGAAAGATAGATAGATAGATAGATATTCTGCTAACATTCCTAGGTGAATGATATCAAACTGTACATACTTTTTCCATGTTACTTTTTTCACTGAACAACATATCCTGGAGATCACCCCCTTATCAGTGTGTGTGTGTGTGTGTGTGTGTATTCTTCATATTTTCATGCCTACCTATAGCTGCATAGTATTTCTCTTATTGATGTACTACAGTTTATTCAACCATTCCCTTATTGATGACATTGGCTGATTCCAGTCTTTTGCTATTACAAATAGTGCTGAAAAGAATAGCTTTGATATTTGGCTTTTTAGATTTTTGCCACTGTACCTTTGTGATAGAGTCCTGCAAGTTTATAAATGCCTATATAATACTATTTTATATTCCCCCAGCAATGTGTAGGAGAGCTGTTTCCCCACAAACATGCCAACAAAGTACACTGTTAAATTTTGAATTTTTTCCAAATGTAAATGGTAAGAAATCATATCTCAGTTTAGTTTTAATTTACATTTCTCTTATTTTGATCAAAGTTGAGCCTCTTTTTCAGATGGATAGGAGCCATTTGCATCTGTTTTTCTGTGAATGGTGTACTCATATCTCTCATCCCTTTTTTCTAAATTCTTGGCCTATTTCTTCTCTACTTTACCATCTCTTCATATATTAGAAAAATCAACTCTATCTGTATTTTAAGGTGCAAGGATTTTGCCCCCAGTTTGTCCCGTGTTTTTTCCTATGATGTTTGATTTGCTATGCAAAAAAAATTAATAAAATGTGTCAATCTTATTCCTTATTACATCTGAATTTTGAGTCTTTTGGAACATTTTCTCTGTTCCGATGGTAGAGAGTTATTAGCCCATTTTTCTTCTATTATTTATAAGGTTTTCATTTTTACAGTTGATCTTGGAATGTAACCTGGTATACATCTAAGGAATGGATCCAATTTTTTATCATTTTCCATGTATCTATCCAATTCTGCCAACACCACTTATTTATCCCGAATTATTTGAATTGCCATTCTTTACTGTTACTACATTTATATATGCAATTGGGCCTATCATGGATTTTTAATTCTTTTCCATTGACCTGTTTGCTAATACAAACCTTCCTTGATTATTAAATCTCTATAATATACAGGACTGGTCTGGCAGGGTTGGTCCCCCACCTACCTATTTCTCTTCTTTTTCAAGACTTTCCTGGATAATATTGATTATTCATCCTCCCAAGTGATCCTTAAAAAAACAATCCATGTCCAGATAAAAACCCACAAAAATATAATTGCATTTTTGGGGATTTGCCTTAAACCTATACGTGAAATTAGGAAGAACTGACAGCTTTATGATTTTGAGTCTTCCTAAAAAGAACATACTGCATCTTTCCTTTTGTTCAAGGCTATTTATGTCATCTTTAAATATTATAGCATTCATTCCACATATAGACTTTGGACATAGTTATTAATTTTATACATAAATATTTTATTTTCTTTTTTACTATTATAAGTGGAGTCTTCTTTTCCATTTATCATCTAACTTGTTTATGTTTGCATATATACTGGCTACGGTTTGGAGTTTTTTTTACTTGACATATAATAATTGTACATTTATGAAGGTACATAGTGATATTTTGATACTTAGAATGCATAGTGATCAGATCAGGGTAATTATCATATGCATCATCTGGAACATCTATTATTTCTTTGTATGGGAACATTCAATGTCCTCCTTCTAGCTATTTAAAACTATGCAATGTATTATTGTTAACTGTAGTCATTCTGCAGTGCTATATAACACTAGAACTTATTCTTTCTATCCAGATGTAACTTTGTATGTTTTAACAAATCTCTTTATATCCACCCCTTCCCTTCAAACTTCCCAGCCTCTAGTATGCTCTGTTTTACTTTTGCTTCTGTGAGATCAACATTTTTGAGCTTCTATATGAGTAAGACATGCAGTGTTTAACTCTCTGTTCCTGGATTATTTCACTTAACGTAACATTCTCCAGTTTCATCTATGTTGCCTATGTTGCCTCGAATGACAGGATTTTATTCTTTTTTATGGCTGAATACTATGTCATTGTGTGTATATGCCACATTTTCTTTATCTATTCATCTGATATTGTACAGAATGGGAGGTTGATTCTATACCTTGGATATCATGAATAGTACTGCAATAAACATAGGGATGCAGATGTCTCTTCAATACACTGATTTCCTTTCCTGTGGATAAATGCACAATAGTGGGATTGCTGGGTCACACAGTAGTTCTAGTTGTAGTTCTTGGGGAACCTCAATACTGTTCTCCATATTGGTTGTACTAATTTACATACCCACCAACAGTGATAAGAGTTCCCTTTTCTCTGCATCTTCACCAGCACTTGTTATTTTTTGATAATAGTTGTTCTAACTGGGGAGAGATGAAACCTCATTATGGTTTTGATTTGCATCTCCCTGATGATTAGTGATGTTGGGAAACTTTTCATATATTACATTTGTTGGCCATTTGTTTGTCTTATTTTGAGAAATGTCTGTTCAGATCATTTGCCCATTGTTTTTTGCTGTTGAGATGTTCGAGTTTCTTATATATTCTGGATATTAATCCCCTATCAGAGGAATGGTTTGCAAATATTTTCTCCCATTCTGCAGGTTGCCTTTCCACTCTGTTGATTGTTTCCTTTGCTGTACAGATGCTTTTTTGTTTGATATAATCCCATTTGTTTATTTCTGCTTTTGTTGCCTGTGTTTTTGAGGTCTTATTCATAAAATCATTTCTTAGCCCAATGTCCTAAAGCATTTCCCCTGTGTTTTCTTCTACTAGTTGTATAGTTTCGGGTCTTACATTTAGGTCTTTGATCCATTTTGAGTTAATTTTTGTATGGGGTGAGAGGTGGAGGTCTAGTTTCATTCTTCTGCATACAGATATCCAGTTTTCCCAGCACCATTTATTGAAGAGACTGTCCTTTCCCCAATAAGCATTCTTGGCACCTTTGTAAAAAATCAGTTGGCTGTAGATACATGGATTAATTTCTGGGTTATCCATTCTATTCCATTGGTCTATGTGTCTGTTTTTATGCCAGTAGTTATTTATTTTTCAATGTTAATTTTGTAACCTGCTACCTAATGAAATTTTATTATTGTTTGTAGTTGTTCTTCCATTGATTCTGCTGTGTGTTTCAGATATGAAAATAGAGAGGGTTTAACCTCTTTATTTCTAATAATTATTTTTCTAACAGCTTTTTCAATTGATTTTATTGTCAAATACCTTCCACACAATGCTACAAAGTAGTGGAAATATGGGCATCTTTGTCTTATTCCTGATTTTAACAAATAAAAACTTCTCATTTCTTCACATTTATTGGCTTTTGGGCTGAAGCTTTTTTTTATTTTTTTTTAAAAAAAGCAATTTCTATTTGATTGCTTTTCACATGAGTGGCATTGAACCTTGTCAAATGCCTTTACTACATCTATGTAGATCACATAATTTTTTTCATCCTTAACTCTATTAAAACAACAAATTACTAGATTTCCTAATATTCATAGAATGAAACTTTAGTCATTATTAGTCATTTTTAAACTTTTCTGTTGGAGTCTGTTTATTAATTTTATTTAAGATTTTTTACATCAATAGTAATAAGACAGGTCTATAAATTTTTATATAATCTTTATCCACTTGAGGGATTAATGATAAGTATATTTTATAAAACAAATTTGGAATGTCCTTTTCTCTGCTTTGGAATAGTTTAAGAATTCTTAATATTATCTAACCTTTAGAAGGTTTGATAGACTTTCCCTGTGGCACCATCTGGGCCTAGTATTTTTCTTGGGGGATCCCTTCAAATATTTCCTCTATTTTCTTCTATAATAATTATTCAGTTTATAGTTTCTGTCTCTAATAGGATCAATTTTATAAGCTGTATTTTAAAAGAAAATTGTTATTTATGCTTTCAGTTGTATTTTCATAAAGTAGTACAAAGGAGTCTCATAATTTTTAAATCATTTCGTCTCTTTTTTTTTTATTTCAGCTCATTATGGGGGTACAAAAGTTCAGGTTATATATATTGCCCATGCCCCCCCATCCCCCCAAGTCTGAGCTTCAAGCATGTCCGTTCCCTAGACAGTGCACATCGCATTCATCATGTAGGTATGCACCCATCCCCTCCCCCCACCCCCATCCCCCTCAGTCAGAACTTCAAGCGTGTCCATTCCCCAGGCAGTGCGCATGGCACTCATCAAGTAGGTATACACCCATCCCTTCCACCCAGCCCCCACCTCTGTCCGATACCCAATTGGTGTTATTCCCAAATGAGCACTCAGGGAAACCAGTTTGCTGATGAGTACATGTGGTGCTTATTTTTCCATTCTTGGGATACTTCACTTAATAGAATGGGTTCCAACTCTCTCCAGGAGAACCAAAGAGATGCCATATCGCCATTATTTCTAATAGCTGAGTAATATTCCATGGTATACATATACCACATTTTGCTAATCCATTCATGAATCGATGGGCATTTGGGTTGTTTCCACATCTTTGCAATTGTGAATTGTGCTGCTATAAACATTCGGGTGCAGGTGTCTTTTTTATAGAATGACTCTTATAATGTCTATTTCTCCTTGTCAATTTTAGTTTTGTGCTTTGTGCTTTCTCTACTTTTTCACAGATTTGCTAATTGTTTCTCTCTTTTGTTGATTTTTCTCAAAGAACAAGAATTTGAAAATGTATTCAGTTTTTCAACCTTCTAACTCATTAATTGCTACTTTTAACTTAATTCCTTCTGTTTTTTTTGGTTTGAGTGTTACTCTTACAACCTTTGAGTTGGGTATTTATTTATTTTCATTGTTTTCTTTTTATTGATAGGATAATTTAGTGCCATAAATTCCCTTTGACTATTTTAGCTATAGCCCATAAACTATGATATGCCATGTTTTCATATTCAAGATATTTTAAAACTTTGTTTTCTATTTTTCATTTGACTTCGGAGATCTTAAGTAGCTTATATGCCTGATTTCTACATTTATGCTATGACACTTAAGTGAATTTGGGAGTGATAATAAAAAAAGACGTAAAAGTTATGAACTTTTGATTTCCACAAGATAAAAAGGAAACAAAACAAGGAGTGGATTTACAAAATGGGAGAAAAAAGGAGTCAAGGGCCCAGGTTATTGAACAGATCAAGGAACTATAATGGAAATTCAAAAGTAAAAATGATAAATTGCATATTTTGTAAATTCAAATGCCTAACGACCAAAAAGGGGTTGTGTAAGTGATCAAAGAGAACTGGAGGGAAAAAGAACAAATACAATATAAATGATAACAGACATTTGGCCTCAACATCAAAGAAACCACAGGGGCAACTGGGAGACAATGCAGAAAAGGGCAACTGAGGCAAGTCAGAGAACACAGGTCCCATCTGAAATTGGCAGCCCTTATTCTACCCACACAAGATTCCAGGGTCAAAATTGTAAATCTTCCAACTTTTAAAAAGAAGCCAAAAAATCCAGATTGTCATGCTAAATATCTCATTTTTCAAATGATAACTACCAATTCAATTATAATTTTTATACACTTGTTTAAAGGAAAGGTCAAGTTGTTGGGATTAGTCAGGAAGACACTGAAGTTTAAAGTTTCAGAGATTTCTGGTGAATAACAAATTCTAGAGTGTGGCCAAGATCGTGAACAACTAAATTGAAATTAAATGGTGAGGTCACAGAGGTTGCCCAAAGGCAATAAATTACCAAGGATGATGAGAAGATGTGAACTGGACAGGAAAACTATGAACAGGTACCATTTTCCTTAAAGAAGAAGTAGAATGGTCAGAGAGGCTTCACTAGGGTCATAATATGAAGGTGTTTTATTGACCACACAACTTTGATCCAGGTTTCAAATAGGTCACAGGAGTACAATGTACAGCCCTATGAGAACCACTACTCCAAGCTCTCCCAATGTATCCTTCAATCACCTAATATAAGAGTCTGATAAATATTAAGACCAAGTTGACTGATCTAGACTAAATTAGAACATTTAGTTATTTCTAATCATTTGGTACTTTTGTGATTCTCTACTTTCCCTAAAAATAACAAAGTTCAGTTCAGAATTCTTTTCATTCACCAAGCAACTGGGATATCCAAGCCAGCAGATAAACTCATTTAGAGGAGCTATCTCAGGGGTTCTTAAATGCTTTTATGCTTATAGACCCCTTCAGCAGTCAAACGAAGCCTAATGGGTTCCTTCTCAGAATAATACTTTTAAATGCATAAATACGTAAGATTATTTTTAAAAGTAATATTGAAATACAGTTTTCAGAACATAATAATGTATGTGCTTTCCTTATTAAAAAATCAGATAACAAGATCAAGCTGTGCTTCTAACAACTACCATAATTTTGAAACTGTGATATGCAGAAATATTTTGAGGTTGCTGCAATTATTATGATATAATATGAAAATATCTCTGATTTTATTAATGATAAAGTTTAATGATAATACAACTGTGATTTGTTGTCTACATTTAAAATTGAAGAAAATATTAAATTTCAGCTAGAAATCAGTGAAAATAAAGATGTATTTTTTTCCCTGTTCAAGCTCATGCACTCTCCAAAGTCTATCCATGATTTGCTTATGCGTCCATAGATTCCAACTTACGAAGATCTGGGAATTGAACTTTTTCCATCCTTCTACCTACACTGGAATTCTGGTCTCCCTTATTAGAGAGTGGAGAAGCAAATAGAGTCTGCTTTCTTTGTTTCCAATTAACATTCATCATCCATTCCAAGATGGTGGTCCATATAAGCAAAGCACTTAGTTCTCCTAGTTTTACTTTTGTTTCCCCAATCTCAAAAAATGCTAGACTGTATCTTTCTGTTAAGTTTATTATAGCTCTGTACCATGTAATTATTTATCTCATGTTATACCTTCCCTTTATACTTTTTATTCATGGTCAATTAAGATCTCTGCTAGAGTTCCTCATGTACTCATATACAGTCTTTTTATAATATCAGTTTGCTCTTCATTGGAATTATACATAATTATTTTATCAGAATTTCATTTTGTGTAACAACTGAATTATGATGGGAAATCTTCCCATTTTGAATCTTGGAGAATAGTTATGCACTCTTCCAAAAATCCTGTATTTCCCAATGCCTAGGGTTCTCCCTGACTATAAGAGGGCCACTTTTATCCAAGGTTTCTATCACTTTCACATCTCTAAATAATTCTTCCTTAATGTGTTGGATTCAATCAATTATTTTGCTTTCTACAAGAGACTGTCAACCAAAGAAATCAAACATTTATTCAACACAATATTTGGAGCACGTATCAGATAATTCAAGTCCCTCGCCAGTGAATACACAGATAACCAAAACCTCTCATGGCTCCTGTACCTCACTAAAGCCTAACTGGTGATTGTTGCCAGGCATGCAGCATCTACCCGTCTTCCACTAGGTCAGGAATTCCACCTCACACTCCCAGCTGACGTCTTCCACTAGGTCAGGAATTCCACCTCACACTCCCAGCTGACGTCAACCCAGCTCATCTACTTTTATCTTCTGTCAAAAGCTTTCATGCCACCAATATTGGATTAATACATTCTTGTAAACCCATGCCTTCCTGATATTCAGAACAGCTCCACTTCCTTTACAAGAGCTTATTTTCCTTGGAATGAGAGACACCTTTCCCATCATAATTGTAAGTGTGGTGATTTATAATTTTCAAACTTCTTGGAAAGAACCCAGAAAAATCTAATGCAACCAAATAAACTGACTCAATCTAGTGGTCTTTCCAATATGCCAGATTGTCTCATTTAAAAGCTGAAGGTGGATTTAGTTCATAGGGTCTCGAAATATTCAGTTGACAATTTTTATGCTATAAAATGTTCAGAGATTTCCCCACACTCAGAAAATTTTTTAAAGTGTCTGTCTCAAGGAAAAGTATCTTTATTATTATGATATATTCTTGTCTGAGCAAATATTTCGTGGATTTCCAATTCTGTGGTGTTAGCTATGGTCCTTGGGTGATCTAAGTCCAAGGTCCAGAGGAATATTAAACTATACTTTCATTCAGGCTCAGAGAAATATAATTTGACTGCCCACATTACACTGAAATAATGGAGCACGAACACTGTGCTAAAAGGCATTGGCTATGTCTACACAGGGACAGGTATTAATAGTTGTAAATTGAAAGAGTGAATTATCTAGATATTTGTTTTCTATTTTTAAATAACCACATCCACATTATTTCAAAACATGAATGTAATAGGCTGTTTTATGTATTCATTTCCTGTGGCTGCTGAAACAAATGACCACAAACTGGATGGCTTAAACCAACATAAATTCATTCTCTCACAGTTCTGGAGGCCAGAAGCCCCAAATCACGGTGTCAGCGAGGTTGTGTTCCCTCTGGAGGCTCCAGGGGAGAATCCATTCTTTGCCTCTGCCAGATTCTGGTGGCTGCAGGTGTTCCTTGACTTGTGACTTGCTGCAGCACTCCAATTTCTGCCTCTGAGGCCACACAGCCTCCCCTTCTCCTCCCTGTAATCTGCTCTGCCTAGCTTTTATAAGCATACCTGTGATTGGATTTAGGGCAGTAGTCCCCAATCTTTTTGGCAGCAGGGACCAGTTTCATGGAAGACAACTTTTCCACGGATCAGGGCAGGGGTGGGGATGGTTTTGGAATGATTCAAATGCATTACATTTATTGTGCACTTTATTTCTATTATTACATTGTAATATATAATGAAATAATTATATAACTCACCATAATGCAGAATCACCGGGAGCCCTGAGCTTGTTTTCCTGCAACTAATGCCGCCGCTGATCTAACAGGAGGTGGAGCTCAGGTGGTGATGTGAGCCTGGGGAGCGGCTGCAAATACAGATGAAGCTTCAGTCGCCAGCTGCTCACTTCCAGCTGTGTGGCCCAGTTCCTAACAGGCCACAGACTGGTACCAGTCTGCAGCCTGGGGTTGGAAACCACAGATTTAGGGATTACCCAAATAATCCAGGATAAACTCCTCCTCTCAAAATCCTTAACTTAATCACATATTTTCCCATATAAGGTAATATTCACAGGTTCTGGGGATTAGGACAAGGACATATCTTGCTAGATGCCACTACTCAGCTCATACATTTTGATTTATATAATCTATAAAATATGAAAGGGTAATTTGTTTCATAAGAGAGTAACATAATTTCTAAAATGTTGGGTTATTATATTAATAGAAAATTATTGTAGTCTACAATATATCTTAATGTCTTTATTAAGGGTAGTTTTTATAAGTCAATAATTAATGAAAATATACATTCATATTTTAAAACTAAATAAAAATATGTGTTTTTCTGTACACATCTGCTTGACCGTTGTTTCTACGGACTATATTATTTACTACTAAGTCATCAGTAGGTATAGTAAGAAAAGATTTTAATATTTTTCCAGATTCCACTGATGAGATTTATTTAAACTTATGAAAATCACACTATTCTAAGATAAAACAAAGTGAACTATATTTAGGCCACTTTCACATACTCTGATTCAATTTTCATTGCCAAATATTCTGATCTAGTTTAAAGAAATGATATATGAAGATTGCTATTTCTTTAAGATAGAGCTCAAAACATAACTTAAAAACTTTTAAATGTTATATTTTTATCCAGCGTTGTTACGGCTGTTATTATTATAGCAATTTACTACTGTCTTTAAACCAGAGTTAAAACTGTCAGTAGCAAAGAGTGATAACCAAGACACTGAATTTATCAGCCACATAAGATCAGAATGTTCCAACCAGCCAAATTCACCTGGCCCTACACAAATTTGATCACCAACCCTCATGCTTTTGATTTAGAGTACATAGGACATTTTTCCTCCTGAAACCATTGCTTTCTCCTTTAACATAAACTTTTTTCTGAACAGAAGGTAACCAAGAGTTGGAGTAGATCAAGTATTTTTCAACCTTACAATGCATAAACATCATAGAATTTTTATTTCTTCTATTTGTGCTTCTCAGAGAACTTGAGTGTGATTATGTAATTCATTTGAAATACAGTTCTATTTATTTCTGCTTGTATTCCATTTTAAGATTGTTGCCTTATGTCTTATTTATTTTATTCATATTGAGTATATAAAATATTAGCATAGTTCTAAAACTCAGAACTATACAAAAGCATATAAGACGTGTCTACCCTGTTCTGCCCTCATGTATTTCCACCCTTTTCACCCCATTCCCACCCACTCCCTTCAGATAACCAATGTCATTAGTCTCTTATTTATCTTTCCTTTTTTTCTTTTTGGTATAAATCTTCAGATACACATATTTTCTTATTACCCCTTCTTCCTTATACAAAAGGCAGTGGGCTATAGTCTTTTCCACTTTGTCTTTTTCACTTAATCTGGAAATCACCCCACAATAGTTTATGGAGAACTTCCTCGTTCAATTATTTTACAACTGCATAGTTCTCCATTGTGTGTATGCAATATTATTTATTTAATCAATCTCCAATGTCAGCACTGAAGTCATTGCCAATATTGTGCAATTATGAACAATATTGCAATGAAAAACTTGATATATGTGTCTTCATATTGTTTAACAGTTGCCTTCATGGTCAATTCCTAAAAGTGGAATTGCTATATGAAGAGGTAAACATGTATATAGTTTTTGTTCTTTGTGCAGATATTGCCAAACTCCCCTCCATAAGGATTATATCAATTTTCATTTCCACTGCCAATATGCAAAAGTGCCTATTTTCTAGGAGCCTCAAAAATAGAACGTGTTGTTTACATTTTGTCAATCTAATAGACAAGTGATATCTCAATCTATTTTTATTTTTCATTTTTCTTATTCAGGTGAAGTTTTCATATGTTGAAGGTCCATTTTTATATCTTTTTCTGTGAATTGTCTGTTTATGTCTTTTGTACATTTTTCTCTTGAATTTTAGTCTTTTTCAGTCATTTGTAAAGATTTGCTTATATATTAGGGATATTAAAAATGTTTTCTCTCAGTTCACTAATTGTGCTTTGAATTACAAACATTTTTATTTAGGAAAATTTGTTAATAATATTTATTGCATCAGTATTTCAAATCCCAGTTAGAAAGCCTTTTCTTTCACACAGGTAAAAGAAGAATCACGCATAAAAGATCAGAAGCTACATATTGAAATAGCTCCGAGAATATTGGCCCATAACAACTAACTCTGAAACCTATTTGAGGAAAACTATTAGACTTTATAAAAGTTAAAAAAAAAAAAAAAACTTCATAACTACAAGACAAAAAGGTAAAACATCTTACCAAGGCAATAGTACTAGGCTGGCTTATATGATCTAGTACTTACATGATTTTTGTTTTATATTTAGATTTCTGATCCACCTGAAATTTATTCTTGTGTATGATGTGAATTATGGATCTAATTTTATCTTTTTTCAAATGGCCAACCTGAACCAGAACCATTTATTTAAAAGTCCATTTTTGATCTGATTTGTGATGCCACTTTTACAATATAGTATAGTTCTAGATGTTCTTGAGTCTATTTCTGGACTTTTTATTTTATTCTATTGATCTGTTTCTTAATGTTTTAATTATAGAGGCTTTGTGGTGTGTTTTAATGTATAATTGGGCTACTTTTCTTGCATAGCTATTCTTTTTAGTGTTTTCCCAACTATTTTTTCATATAAACTCTAATATCCATTTATCTAATTCTATTTTTTTTAAAAAAAGCTTATTTGTATTTTATTAGAATTGTGTTAAATTTATAAATTAACTTAGGGAGAATTGACATCTTTATGATATGACTCATCCTTTCCAAGAAAAGGGGAAGAGAGTCTTTCAATTTAGTCCCATACTTTTGTGTCTTTCAGGAATGTTTTGAAGATTGCCTCATTTTGTGTTTTGCAAATTCAGTGTTGAATTCATTTTAACTATTTAATTTTCTTTGCTGAAATTTAAAAGGAATTTCTCTACCATTATGTCATCAAGTAGATTTTTGCTTCTATGCCTGAAGATTCTTTATAATAATTTTATATTCTACCACTTTCCTGAATTATTTTTATTATTTGAGAAAGCATTACTATTGTTTCTCTAGGGTTTTTCAGGTACATGATCATATCACCTTGTAAATAGAGAATTTTACTTCTTTTCCAATTCTTATCTTTCTAATTGCCTTGGCTATTAACTCCAGGACAAGTTAAATAGTAGTGGAGATAGTAGGTATACTTTCCTTGTTCCTGCTGTACCTGCTTTTAGTGGAAGTGCCTCTAATATTTTCCCATTACAAAAGATACCAACTCTAAGAATAAGATATATATTAAGTTGGATTTTGTCCAAAGAATTTTAGCAACTCTACAGATATTCATATGTTTCTTTTTCTCCTTTAATCTGTTAACATGTTGTATTGTTAACTGGATTTCCTAATAGTGAACCAAGCTTACATTCCTGGAATAAATCTCACTTAATCATGGTTTATCAGTTTTTTCACAGTGGTATTAGATTCTGTTTGCTAATGCTTTATTATTTTTATATCATTATTCATAAGTGATATTGGTAATGACTTTCTAATTATACTGTCATTAGCATACTTAGTTCTCAAAAAAGAATTTTAATACTCCGGAATATGTTATATTTCATCCATCTGGTCTTTGAAAGTTGGTGGAATTCCCCGGTGAAACTGTCTGAGTCTGGTGCTTTCTTGTGAAGTGGCTCCCTTATAACCTTCTCTATTTCTCTGATATAAATTGGTCTCTTTACACAGAGTCAATTTCTTTAGGGAAATTGTCCAATCCCTATAGGTTTTCAAATTTATTTGCACACATGTTAGCGAAGGAGTCTCTAACTGATTTCTGAAAATTCTTCTGTTTCAATGATTATTTCTTCTTGCCAATTATTATTTTGAATATCTGTGCTTTCTCCCTTTTTATTCTTTATTGGTTAGTTAGTGGTTTTATATTTTGCTAACATTTTCAAAACCCAGCCAGGGTATTGCCTTATGATTATCTACTTCTGTTTATTATTTCCTCCTTTTTCTTTTTTTATTTTTTTTTTTGACATATTCTAGCTTTTTGAGTTGGGAAATTAATTTGTTAATTTTCATTCTTTTTGGTTTTATTAATAAAAGTGTCTAAGGCTATGAATTTTCCTATAATCACTATGTTCACATATGACCTATGTAGTCTTCTTCCATCCTCATCTCCACTTGATTTAGTGTTAGAGGTACAATTAAGTAAGTTAAATTCTCATCATTAATCCTTTACTAAAGTTCATCCATTCATGTCTTTGTGGGATTCCAGTAGATTCTCAAGCATGGCTCGTGGATACAAATTCCTGTACTGTTGCATATTTAAGAAAACACGACAATATTGCTTTATTGTTGGTGCATTTTGTATCTTGTTTTAAACAACAAGCACTATGTTGTTTTTGAATGCTAAAGTCAGCCTAGTACTCTTGCCTTGGTAAGATGTTTTATCTTTTTGTCTTGTAGTTATGATGGGTTTTTTTTTAACTTTTATAAAGTCTAATAGTTTTACTCAAATAGGTTTCAGAGTTAGTTGTTATGGGCCAATATTCTCGGAGCTATTTCAATATGTAGCTTCTGATCTTTTATTTACAGAGAATACATTTTCTTAAAAATCACAGTTTTAAATATTGTGTTCCATTGTTGTATATGTCTTTTATCAGAGACTCCATTATACTTAACTGGATCATCTTTGCCTACATTTTATTTCAAACACTTTCTCTCTAAATCTTTTTCTTTTTTTACTTCTTTTATTTTTCTTTTTGTTATCTTGGGAGGTTTTCCTGATTTTCTTCAATGATCTTATTAAGTTTTCAATTGAATCTCTTATTCCTTAGGGACTTTTAAAATTAGTCTTCATTTTTCATATAATTTAGACTTCTATGTTTTACTGAAATCAGTCAATTCTTATTTTAATTCTTCTTGTTTGGCATCCATTTTGGTTCTTGGTGTTTTAATTTCAGTTTCAAAGTGGTTTGTTTTTCATATACAAAAATGCTTATTGAGAATATTGCATTCAGTTTCATATAGTGGGTGGACTTTTTGTCAGCTGAATTAATTTGATTCTCATTTTCTGCTATATTTTTACGTTGGTTATATAGGATTGAAGACTGCTTGTGCCTCTGAAACCACCTTTTAAAAATTAATAAAGTGGTGCAAGGTGAGAACCTGGCAGTGGCCTAAACTCTGCCGAGACACAGGCATAGTTAAAAATAATAATAATCAGCCATTGCCTCCTAGTTTCTTTTCTTATAGTTGCTACTCAGGAGTCACATAGCTGATGATCATAAAGATTCTTAACTTTCTCCATAGATCACCCTTATGAAGCCTAAGGCTAGTTTTTGAGATGACTTCCAGGCCCTGCATTCCCCTGACCCCCCAGACCAAGTTTCCATACCAAGGAGCCGACTCAACTGCTATTGCGACCACCACTCAGAAACTGACTCAGCACAAAAAGATAATTTCTCCACCTCTCCCCCACTCCTCTGAACTCAGCCAATTAGCAGACCCAATTGCTTAGCCTTCTGCCTGCCAAACTACCTTTAAAAACCCTTTCTTCCAAATTCTCTGGGAGATGGATTTGAGAAATCCCTCCTATATCCTCACTTGGTGCTCTGAGAGATTAAACCCTTTCTCTGGCGCAACCCTGGCTGTCTCAGTGCGCTGGCCCTTCTCTGTGCAGTGGGCAATGCAACACGGTTGGGCTGTAACAGCTCTGCATTTCTGTGCACAGGGCTGGTGGTTTGCAGTGGTTTTAGATATTCCTAGTGCAAGGGTTTTTCTTCCAATTGCCTCTTTTCTTTTGGCTTGTAGAACTGCAAATGTGCTCTCTTGCTTTTATTTCTCTTCAGCATTTGGCTTTCAAAGAGGCCTCTCTCTTTCACACTGCTCTCCTCAAGTGTTGCGGAGATTGCCTCTTGACACACCGTCTGCAAATTTAAGTTCCTCCTCGCATCAGTTTTCCGACCTACCAGATCACTTTTTTTTCTTTTTCAGTATTTTCACTATAGTTAGGTTGCACTTTCTCCTCATGGTGCTGGTTTTAGATCAATATCGGGCCTGCTGCTTGTTCTTCCTTCTCTGTTCCAAAGAATTTTTCATGGCCTGCCCTTGCACTTCACAGGGACTGTGGCAGGAGGACAAGTGGTAACTCATGGGGATTCGGTGTTCATTTTTGTAGGGCAGGTCTTTTGAAGTTTGGACATTATTTGCCTTCTTTTTATGGTGAGAGCATGTGTTTTGCTGCTTCTTCGTATTTACGTTTTTGGGGAAGATTTATTGAGAGATTAAGATTTATGCCATCACAATTACCTCGGATACTCATCAAATTAAAATGTTTTATAATATTATGCCACCACATAAAACATTTCTAATGACTGTCGGCTGTGAGAGTTCTAGTTTTCTACCCTTGTCCTAATACATACCCCAAACATGCTTACTAATGCTCTAGCAAATGTTTGGTGCATGCTGCTATAACTGAAATGACACAAGAAGACTGGGTATCTTAGAACCACAGAAGAATTATGTGTATTTGAGGGTCTTTCCACAACGATGCCCCCCTAAATAGCTGGAGGTGAAAAGTGTGAGACAAAAAGCAAAAGCAGAATGTTGAGCAGCAGTTATCCAATGAAAGACTTTTCCTGAGTAGAAAATGTAGTATTTAGTAATTACTCACTAAAGATTATTACAAAAAGATGGACATGGGTTTAGGGTTTTTTCAATGGAAAAGAACCCAAACTCTGTAAAGTAAGTTAAAGAGGTTTAATCTGAGCCAAATATGTGCAACCATGGCCCAAAGAGCCACACCCAAAAGGCCTAGAGCAAGTGGTCTCGCCATGGTTGGTTACAGTTTGGTTTTATACACTTCAGGGAGACAAGAATTACATGTAAAGTCATAAATCAATACATGGAAGGTGAACATTGGTATGGCCCAAAAAGGCAGGACATCTCAAAGCGGGGCATTACAGGTTATAGGTAGCTTTAGATTCTTTGATTTGTTATACAAATGAAGCTTTGTCTAAAGGCTTAGAATGTTTTAAGTTAAGATAAGGAAATCTGTTAATCAGAGACAAGCCACTGGACATATTCCAGACATATACCCAGACTCAAGTGATCTCTTAAGTAAACTGATGACCTGCAGGTATAGTTTAAGCTTTGTCTTGCATAGCTTTAGGCCTGTTAATGAATTAAAAATGGTATCCCCAAGAAGGGAAGGGGACATGATGAGGCATGTCTGACTTCTCTTCTTATGGCCAGCAACTGAGCTTGAGGGTATTTCTGGGGTCCCCTTGGTCCATTCAGTCAGCTGGGGGGGGCTTAAGATTTTATTTTAGTTTACAGTTTTTTCCAGCCTTCACTACTCTACCTCTCATGCCTCAGTTTCTCTGTTATTTGTCTCTTGTCTCATTCTATTAATAGTGTTATGGCTATCTTTAACAGAAATTTCATTCTATGAATTTAAGAGATAGTGGTCTCCATAGAGATAATCAGGAGGACCAAGTCAAGAAGTAAAGGGGCAAGAATGTACCTTTTCATGAGTTTGGGTACTCTTGGGTCTACCAACTACTGAAAACAGCTCTGTGTCACTTAGGTCAAACGATCAACAGTAAGAATCATATAAAATGGTTATTTTTTATTACTGGTAGGGTGGTATAATGGCACAGTCACAGAAATGTGCTTAATAAATAATTGTAAATGAATGAATAAATACCAGAAATAATAAAGATGACTATTATGTTTTATCCCCGCTTGCTAATGACAAATCTATTTAAAGATTATTGTTCTTACATCAAATAATGTGAGGTTCTGATTGCTTAGGATCTAAGTTCCATGGAGAAAAGTATCTTCTTCGGCTTTCTAAGGAATTTAACTTGTCAGAAATTACAGGACCTTTTTGAGAAATGAGCATTATCTACGAACTGCAAAAATGTTTTGCCCCATGTAAATCGAGCTACCTAGAAGCACAGCACTACACTGAAGAAAGAATTGGGGGACAGAGGGAAGAGTGGAAAAACTTGCAGATTGTTTCCAAAACACTAAATGACGCTTTGTTGAAGAAGGCATTGCAAATTAGCTAAACTGCTTCCCTTCATTTGTCATATTATTATTTTAAAGTTCAGGCACATGTTCTGATTGGGAAAAATTTGCTCCAAGAGGGGCAAAATTAACTAATAAAAGCAAAGAGGAACTTGATTAATTTATAAGAAAGGTTACAGACATAATAATGGCTGAGAAAATCTGATATAAATTGTAGGTCCACATTTTCTAAGGAAAAAGTATACTTTCTGCCCTGAAAGCTACATAACTACACTCACTGGAACCAGGCCCTAATTGTATATCTTCCTAGATAAACAGAAATGATAAAGACACAATCCTGAACCTGAAGAACCTGAAAGGGAAGTGCCACATGAGAATTTGGGGGAATGCAAAGAAAGCAGACAGTAGTATTAAAATGCTGCAAGACCAGATAATGTATTTCCATTCTACCTGGAACATTAAAGAATCAAATGCTTTATGGGGGTGGGGGTGGGGGTGGGGGTGGGGGTTGGAAGTTCTCTTGTAAATGAAAAAGAAAATCACAACTATTCCTGGCAGTCAAGAGTTAAAAATCATACAAGTTGGGTAAGAGAAAGCATTCTAAATATCCTCCAAGGAGACTGGTGCAGAGAGAGGGGAACTGGCCATTGGCAGCCTGAGCTCCAGCCCTGGTTCTTTACGGACTAGCTGGGTGAGTTTGTAACGTATTCCACCTCCCTGAACTGTAGTCTCTTCCAATGCTATTACTCTATAGATTAAAAACGTAATATTCATTGCCTGTGGTTCACATGTTCTCTGCTCTTCTGATATTCCTAAAATATAAGAAAACAGAATTCATATCCTGAAGGACTTACCATCTGTGGAAACAGGATAATAAAACTTCCTTCTCTGAGGAAGAAAAAACTATGAAATCAGAAATGAGTATCCTTGTAAGGAAAAAAAAAATCAGCTTTATCCACAGGAAGTTCATGAAGCAATTACACAGATCTTTTGTTTTCTAAACACAGGCAAGCATTCTGAAAGCTCAGACTCCAGACCCTGACAGCTGGGTTTGCATCTGGGCTCTGCTCCTTCCTCCTCGTGTCTCAGGCCCGTTCCTGAACTGTGCATCGGTCTTTTCCAAAGCGCAGCGAAGTACCTTACGTTAATTTGTAATATAGTATTTACAAATGCCTTGGGATCTGTGATGTCATTAGCTGGCCTGGGTGAGGCTAAGAGCAATGCACACAATTCAGATTCACTTTCCTTTTCTCCATTCCAATTTATGGATTTTCATTAATCTTTGATTTTCCGACACCCAAGATCAAAGGCATAGGTGTTCTCTCAAGCCGGTACAGAGTCTATCTCCATGTCTTTAAAATATAAATTCTAAACCCAAGACTGTGTAAATGTCAAGGTTTGTGAAATATGTCTTAGATAATTACTTAAAGCCATAAAGCATAGCTAATACAGAAAACAGCAGTATCTATATAGAGTGCACTAGCTGTTTATCCCCTAGGATACAACAAATCCAGTGAGGGCTCTAGCTTGCTTCCTCCCACCCTTCTTTTTGCCTTTTGCTTTTCTCTCCATCTTTCCCTTCTTCCCTTCCTTCTTCCTTCTTTCTTTCTTTCTCCTTTTCCATCTGGTATTAACTTGTTTCACTCTATAAAACTTCACCATAATTTCTTATATTTGAAACAGCAGCTCAGTCTGTCTCCCCTGTGAGTGACTTAATAAAAGTATTTCAAACAGTGTCTGAACCTAAATACAAAGTAAAGTTTACCTTCAATACAACTCTTGCCCACAAAGAAAAGCTAGCTAAGCCTCCACATAAAGTCATGATAAGATAGACCTAACAAAAAATTAAATACAAGTTCCCACAACAGGGTCTGTCTCCTTCATAAATAACAGCCTCTTCGGTCCAGCTAGCCAGAGTAAAGCACTTGGAAGCCAAAAGCACATTGGAGCTGATTTTCTATTCCACTGATCGCTGCAGCTCTGCTGAGAGATTGCCATATACTTTCACATCCATTCTTTAGTTCTGCAATTCAACTGCAAATACTGAGGGGTTCATGGCACAGACTGTATCTGACAACTAATTTAAAAAAGAAAGCCACTTCACATGGTGTTTGGCACTGAAATGCATTAGAAGCACAAAATATGTTTTTTTCAAACAGGCCTGTAGAAAGTCCATCACACAACAAAGACCCTGAATGGCACTGGAAGGCAAGCTCTATAAAAATGGCAACTTTGTTTTGTCCACTGCTCATGGCAGGCAAACTCTAAGAAGGCCCTCAATCACCCCCCACCTCCTGGATTAGGCTATGTAAAATTGAGACTTTCCTCTTGCTTTCAGACTCTCTCCGTCTTGCTGGCTTGGATGAAGCAAATTGCCATTTTAGGTAAGCCCATGTGCCAAGGAATTGAGGGCACTAGCGAGTAGCCAGCAAGGAACTGAGGCCCTTAGCAAACAACCCTTGATGAACTGAATTAAGCTGACAACAGCACAGTGAGCTTTGACGGGGATCCTTCTTCCCCAGTCAAGCCTTTGCATGAGACCTTGGCACTAGCCACAGCCTTCATTGCAGCTTATGGGAGACCCTGAAGCAGGGGACCCAGGTAAGCCCTGCCTGGATTCCTGCCCACAGAAACTGTGAGATGGTAACTGGGTATTAAGCCACTAAGTTGGTGATTACTTGCTACACAGCAATGGATAATTAACATGCTGTTATTTCCTCAGTGCCTTGAACAGTGTCTGGCTGGGAGTAGGTGTATAATATTAATAAATATAAATTGCATGAATTAATAAATGAAATTAATTCCTGTCACTGGAGAGAGTTTCTGAAGAAGGTTAGTAAACTATTCCTCACAGTGCTACCGTGTACAACACAACTGGGTCAGTAAACCCAATTTTCTACAACAAACATTTTAACAAATGCAATTTTCTAAAACAAACATGTAGTAAGTAAATACAATTGCCCACAACAAACATGTTAAACAAGCTATTCGGTCATCATAGTAGCCTCAAGGTTGACTTCTATTTCCTAGGAGAGAACAATAAACTTTATAGTTAAAAGCAAAATATCACTGAAGACCTTTTTACCCTTCTTAGCAAAGAGACTGACCAGGAACTCAATTTCATGATGGCAACATTCAGAATATGCATCACGCAGATCTAAACAGTCCTTTCACCTGACCTGGCTCGTGCACTTTATTCTTTCTGCCTTTATGATTCCTAATTGGAAAGTATGCTTCAGCCTTCCCACACACATTCTCAAAAGCACTGGGGTCAACTTCTTCCCTTTCTCACAAGGCTTCTCATCAAAGACTCTTTTGATTTGTGGCCTGTGATTCCAACTTCAATTTTAGCCAAGGGTACATTTTTAAAAATATTTTTTTCTCCTTACAAGTTGTGATACTTGCTATGAAAGAAAGAGGGCTCAGCTAAATTGAGTGGATATAGCAGGAACAGTGCGCGCTTAGCACGATGGGAAGTCCTTTCTAAAAACATGACTTTCAACCTGTGAACTAAAGGAGGAGAGGGATCCAAATATACAAAGGACCCGGATGGGGGTGTGGACCTAGAACAGCATTTCAAGCACAAGGAAAAGCATACCAAAAGGCCCAAGAAAAGATTCTTCCCCAGAGGTGGTATTACAAAGTCAGCCATACTGTGAATGTGAAAGATAACTATATACAGTCAATCAGTTAGGATTACAAAATATGTTTTTCTAACATATAACTATATATGTTAGAAAATTATATATATAAAATTTTATATATAAACATATATAATTTTCTACTTCTAGCAGAAGACAAAGTATCTCGATGCTTTTTTGGGCAGTACTGAGCCCCATGAAAGTGGGAACTTTGCTTTACAATTGTTTATAAAAATATCTCTGCATTATTTTGATGATTTTGATTTCACTTACTTTTAAAAGTATCGTAAAAGAAACCATTTTGTATTATTTTCCACTTTTCATTATTCTGTTTATTTTTTGCATAACCTATTGAGGTAAAAATAATCCCAACTTCCAGGAGAGAAGATTAAGGTTAAGGCAGGTTCAATAAACCTTTCAAGGTCACAAAGCTAGTAGATGGGACATTTGATCTCATTGATCCAACCCCCTTGCCAGCCTAGTCCTCATAAAACAGCAGTTAAAATGCAGGGAAACAATTAACACAAGAAGAAGGTCATGCATAATTTTATTTAGATGCTGGCCTGGAGGTCAGAAAACCTCAGTTCTGTCCAAAATACGCCAAGAGTGATATTGTCAGTAACTCCATCCTCTCACTGAGGTTTCTAAGATCATTGAAGGATCCAGCTCCCTCCAAACACAAGGGACAAATGTTTCATCATTCTGTGGGCAAATCAAACTTTGGGTTTGTAGCCAAGAGTCCAAATTCACCACAGGCTAAAGACTGGGTAACTAAACACAAGAAAGTACCATGCAAAGGGGGGAAGTAATCAGGTATTGAGGACAGTATACCTGGGATAAAATGCAGCAATAAAATGACATCAATATTATCCAGGCTACCGTAAAGTTAGAGATAATGGGTGTGATACCTAACACAAAGGAGTATCTTTGCTAAATGAAGGTCAATGTTATGATTTGAGAGTGATTGGGATATCCAGAGATCTCTTAGACCTAAGAAAAAGATCTTATTCAAGGATATAAGGTCATTCCTCTGAGCAAAGTGTTTGCCTCCTATTGAAACGCTGCTGTACTGGGGAAAACCTGACTCTTTCTGCTTTTATCAGCAAATCTTCAGGGTGAAACCCTGTCTGCATTGGAGAGGAGAGGGCGGGCTGCATGCAGGGTAGGAAAGGCTCCTGGGCACTAGGGATTTATAAAGAAAGCTAATCATGGGAGGAAGAGGAGGATACTGATGGCAGAGTGTGCCCACTTCATACTTCTGTTTCAAATTGCCAGGGATACCAGTTACATGCACATCATCTGTGATGAAAGGACAGGCAAGAAGGAGGAAGAAGGAAAAAGAAGGGATTTTCATCATCAGATGGTTCTAATCTGGTATATTTTTATGAGCCTCACATTTTAAAGTAATTGTTTATTTTTATTTCACAAACCCTGTGTAAGTCTAGAGCTGTAATGAACAGCATGAGGACTATGGTTAATAATATTGTACACTGAAAATTTGCTAAGAGAATAGCTTTTACCTGCTCTTACCATAAAATAGAAAAAATAGGTAGCTATGGAAAGTGATGGATATGTTAATTTGTTTGATTCTAGTAATCATGTCACTATGTATATCAATACATCATGATATGCACCTTAAATATATACAATAAAAATAATTTCAAATACCCTGTAGTCAATCGTAACACAAAGCATAAATGTTGCATCAATGACATTTTATTTTCTTGCCTTAATAACTTCTTTGTTTCTAGAATTGACTCTTAAAATCAGGGGATAACCAACCACAAGATAGCCATGCCTCTTCTCTTCCAAGTGGCATTAACCATAAGTATTTTTTTTTGGGGGGGGAGGTTTCTGGTAAAGACCGGAAAACCTGCTAGACAAATTCTAAAAGAGCTGTAACACTAACCATAAGTATTAATCAGTGGAATGCCTATTTTTGAACTGGTCTATTCCTTAGTATTGAATACAGAACCACAACTTAGTGCAAATATTATAAACGGGGAGAACAAGGAATCTTAAAACGTCTTTATTTGGCCAGGAAAACAAGCCCTCTCATCTATTTTTACTTTTGTGTTTTCAGACACAGCCACACAAGGGCTTTGAACAGTTGAAACCTGTTCAACAGTCAAAACACCTGAAACAGGTGAAAACCTGTCATTCGTTCAAGGTACCAGTCTTGCCTGACAGAGGAAGAAAATGCCTTCTCCTCACTGATATAAATATACAAGGGCTGTCCAGAAAGTATCTAGCCATGTAACATTAACAATGGCTGGATACTTTCAGGACAGCACTCGTATAACATAATATTGGAACATAAAAACAGGTCTACCTGAAAGTTTCAGTTTAGTTTCATTAAACATCTTTCTTGGGAAGCTATAGTGAAATCATGAAAGTATGGCTATTGGTAACATAACAAAAGGAAAAAGTTACTTTGTAGGATTCTGACTATATTTCGCATTTTTAAACAACTCTTCAGTGAAATAATAATATCTAAATAGTCGCTGGGATTTAATGGTAGCAAGGTTGGATTTGATGTCTATGAGGAGCAGTCTGCTGCTTCAGAGAGGGAATACTATGCCCAAGATAAGTGTAGTGTTTTCCAGTCTGGATGGAAAAGTGTGAGGGAGTAGTCCCAGTCTGTGACTGTTAGTGGGGAACGGGGTGTGGTTTTGGTGTTTTTCACTCCCCTGTATCCATGTAAAGGGAGTTCTGCTAGTGATGCACAAAGCTTGTTCTTCGTTGTCACAGTAACTGCGAGATGAGGGTTGTGACATTTAATGTCAAGGGGCCAAGGATGGTAAACATTCTGCAGTGCCTCCCACAATGCAGAATTTTCCCAGCACAAATGCTATTCGTGCCCCATTAAGAATTACTGTGCTCCCAATTCACAATAGCAAAGATGTGGAAACAACCCAAATGCCCATCAATACATGATTGGATTAGTAAACTGTGGTATATGTATACCATGGAATATTACTCAGCTATAAGGAATGATGAAGATACGACATCTCTATGGTTCTCCTGGAGAGAGTTGGAACCCATTATATTAAGTGAAGTATCCCAAGAATGGAAAAACAAGCTTCACATGTACTCACCAGAAAATTGGTTTCCCTGATCATCACCTAAATACAAATCTGGAAACGACACCAATTGGACATCAGACTGAGGTGGGGGGTGGGGGAGGGGATGGGGGTATGCCTACACAATGAGTGCATTGCGCACCGTTTGGGGAGTGGTAACACTTGAAGGTGCTGACTCAGGAAAGGGGGGGTGGGGAAAAAAAATATGAAACTGTTGTTTTTAACTTGCATTGTTCACTTAATAATTTATCATGAATATTTCCCATATTATTTCATATCATTGTACAAGAAATAATGTATACATTATGAGGACATACTGTATCTAACAAGATATACTGTTAGACTCTTTGATCCTGTAAAATTAAATTATTAATGATAAAAAAATAATAATAAAAAAAAAAAGAATTACTGTGCTCCATTAACAATTCTGGCTTCTCTCCTCATCGCCACTCTCTCCCCACTGGGTTCTCTTACTGATGCATCAGGATAGACATAAGTCTGCCCCCTTCAGGACCCTTCCCCCCTCTTGCTTCCTGGCCTGTCTGCCTGCAGAGAAGGTATTTTCCAGGGCAGATTTACAGGTTTGTTTGTTTTGTTCTGTTCTGTTTTCGAGGAAGGGAGACAAGTTCAATTGTGATGTGGAGTGAAGTGAATTGGAGTGAAGAATTAAGAAGTCCATTTTGGTACACATCAAAATCCATGCTTTCCTGCCAAATCTGCAGTGGGCTGGCTTTGCAACAGCAGCCTTAGCATAGCCATCATGGGGAAGGGAGGGAGCAGGCAGAGCGGAAACTCCCCCAAGCCAGGCTTAGGCATCACAGACAATACCTGAGAATCCTCATGACCACTGCCGTAGCAGGACCAGGGCAGAGAAAGAACCCCAGCCACTCAGCAGCCCTGGCCTGTAGCCCCACTCCCCCTGACCCCGATGCTTCCATCCACCCCAAATAGCTCCGCAGTCCTGGAACCACCCTCCACCCACGTGGCTAAACCTCTCTAGTTACTGCACTGGGGTCTGACCCCGCAGGCACTCACTCACGCATCTCCTGTCCTGCCCACAGACCAGAGCTCAGGCTCTGAGGCTCCTGTTGCACCCAGACCCAAGGCTCCACCCTCAAGCCTGGTGGCAGCTGCTGGGACTATGGCTCTGCCCCCCTAGGATCCAGCATTGCCCCCAACCCAAAGCTCTGCCCCTATGGCTCCAATGCTCCTGCTGGGCCCATGACTCCACCCTGAGATTCCAGCAATGCAGCTGCACCACAAGACCCAAACCCCAAGTCTTCACCATGGCAGTAGGGCCACAGAACAGCCCCAAGGTCCAATGTTCCACCAGGGATACCCCCCACCTGGAGCCATCATTATACCTGGACCTGGTTCCAGCAAATGCTCACAGGTGGACACCCACAACCACTGCCTTGATAGCCTCACTCAGCTGCCATTGTCACCTCCACAGGGAGACCCCAGGCAGAGAAAATTACCACAACACCAGCCTCCATAAAGAGGTTTTCACCCAGATCCCAACTTAAGCTTCCCACAACAATCTGGGGAACAACCCACTGCCCCTCATGAAGATCATCTAGCACTGACTTGAACTGTGACAATCATAGGGGAAAGGAACAAAACAGAACATTTGCACTATGGGTCTCAGTGCACTCACCCCTCCCCTGCCAGGTCAACATTCCAGAGTAGGACACAAAAGTGCCATCTAGGGATCTCCTCTTCTTCTAAGTAGGAGAGTTCCCAGCAAAGGAGAACAGGTGCCGTGCAAACCTATCAGCCTTGAGCCGAGAGAAAAGGATTCAGATGAGAAGAAAATAGCAAAAGAATTCTGGCAACATGAAAAAACAAAACAGTTTGACACCCCCAAGAAATCACCCAGCCAAACAGAAATTGTCAATATGTCAAGAAATGGAATTCAGATACGGATGGCAAATACAATGAATGGTATTGAAGAGAAAGTTGAAAACCAACAACAACAACAATAAAAAAAGCCAAAAAAGTATTTTAGGAAATCAATGAAAAAAATTAAAAAGTCACTAAAGAGCTTGGTAACATAAGAAAGGTTATAACAGAACTTAAAGAAATGAAGGAGTCATTTAGGGAATTACAAAATACAGCAGAAAGCTTCAATAACATGTTAAACCAAGCAGAAGAAAGAATCTCAGAGCTTGAAGATAAGGCTTTCGAACCAACCCAGTCATTCAAAGATGCAGAAAAGAGTAAAGAAGACTGAACAATTTACTCAGAAATATATGGGAGTATGCAAAGCAAAGACACGAATTATAGGTATCCTTGAGGGAGAAGAAAAAACAAAAAGCATGGAAAACCTATTTGAGGGAATTATCGAGAAAAACATCCCAGTATTGCCAGAGATTTAGACGTCCAGATTCAAGATGGCCATCAAACACCAGGAAGATTAAAAGGAAACAGAACATCTCCAGGACACATAGCAATCAACCTGGCCAAAGTCAAAATGAAGGAGAAAATTCTACAACCAGCAAGATGAAAACAATAACTAACCTACAAAATAAATCCAGTAGGCTAACAGCAGACTTTTCACAGAACAGACCTTACAAGCCAGAAGGGACTGGGGCGCCATCTTCAGAACAACTGCCTGCCAAGAATCTTGTCTCCTTCAAAACTAAGTTTCATAAACAATGGAGAAATAAAGACTTTTCCAGAAAAGCAAACACTGAGAGAATTTGTCATGACTAGACCTGCCCTACAGGAAATACTCAGAACTGCATTATATATGGATAAGCACAATAGATACCCACCAGGGTGAAATCATCCAAAAGCTAAAGCTCACAGCTCATAACAAACAATAGCACAAGAGGGAAAACAAAGCAATAAGGTATACAACATGATGAACAGAACAGCATGCCACATAACAATACTATCACTCAATGTAAATGGTCTGAATGCACCACTAAAAGACACACTGGCTGAATGGATGAAAAAATATAATGTAAATATTTGCTGTTTCTAGGAAACACATCCTAACGCACAAGAACTCATGCAAACTCAAGGGGAAGGGATGGAAAAAATACTCCATGCAAAACAGAAAGCAAAAGAGAGCAGGTATAGCCATTCTTAAATAAGATAAAATTGATGTTAAATCAACAATTTTAAAAAAAGACAAAGACGGTCACTATATAATGGTAAAGGGAGCAATTCTGCAAGAAGACATAACAATCCAAAATATATACACACCTAACACAGGAGCTCCCAGATTCATAAAACAAATCTTACTATATCTAAACAAACAGATGAACAGTAGCATCTTAATTGTCAGGGACTTCAACAGCCCACTGACAGAGCTGGACAGATCATTGAAGCAGAAAATAAATGAAGAAACACTGGACTTAAACAGGAATCTAGAACAAATGGACCTAACAGATATTTACAGGACATTCTACCCCAAAACTACTGAATATACATTCTTCTCATCAGCACATGGGATATTCTCCAAGGTTAGTCATATCTTAGGCCACAAAACATGTCTCAACAAATTCAACAAAACTGAAATCATACCATGTATCTTCTCAGACCACAGTGGAATAAAACAAAACACCAATTCCAAGAGAAACACTCAAATCTACACAAAGTCATGGAAATTAAACAACCCTGCTTCTGAACAATCTTGGATCAATGATGACATTAATATGGAAATCAAAATATTCCTCAAACTGAACAAAAGGGACATGTGCTATCAAAATCTGAAAAATTCAGCAAAACAGTCTTAAGAGGAAAATTCATAGCCTTAAAATGCCTACATAAAAAAGACATAAAGATCACAAATTGACAACATAAGGACACATCTCAAGGAACTAAAAAGGAAGAGCAAACCAAACCCAAAGTTAGCAGAAGAAAAGAAATAATAAAGCTCAGAGCAGAACTAAACAAAGTAGAAAAACAAACAAAAAAAAAATACAAAGGATCAAAAAAAATTGTTCTTTGAAAAGATAAACAAAATCAATAGACTCCTTTCTATATTAACCAAAAATAGATGAGAAAGGACCCAAATAAGCTCAATCAGAAAAGCAAAAGGAGATAATACAACTGATGCCACAGAAATATAAAATGTCATCCATGAATACTATAAAAACCTCTATGCACATAAACTGAAATACATAGAGGAAATGGACAAATTCTTGGAAATACACAACCTCCCAAGACTCAATTAGGAAGAAATAGAATTCCTGAACAGACCAATAATGACTGTGAGATTGAAGCAGTAATAAAAAAATCTTCCAACCAAAAATGCTCCAGACCTGATGAATTCATAGCTAAATTCTGCCAGACCTACAAAGAATAACTGGTACTCATCCTACAGATATCATTCCATAACATTGAGAAGGAGGGAATCTTCCCTAACTCACTCTATTAAGCAAGTATTACCTTGATACCAAAGCTAGGAAAGGACACAACATAAAAAGAAAACTGCAGACTAATGCCCCTTATGAATATAGATGCAAAAATCCTCAACAAAATACTAGCAAACAGAATTCAACAGCACATCAAAAAAATTATCATGATCAAGTGGGTTTCATCCCAGGTATACAAGAATGGTTCAACATATGTAAATCAATAAATGTGATTCCCCACATAAACAGAAGCAAAACAAAGATCACATGATCATCTCAACAGATGCAGAAAAAGCATTCAACAAAGTCTAGCACCCTTTTCATGATAAAACCCTCAACAAACTAGACATAGAAAGAACATACCTAAAAATATTAAAAGCCATATAAGACAAACCCACAGCCAACATCATACTGAATGGGCAAAAGTTAAAAGCATTCCCCTAAAAACTGGAACAAGAGAAAGGTGCCCACTGTCACCACTTCTATTCAACATTGTACTAGAAGTCCTAGCCAGAGCAATCAGGCAAGAGAAAGAAATAAAGGGTATCCAAAGTGGGAAAGATGAGATCAACCTGTCACTTTTTGCTGACAATATGATCTTGTATTTAGAAAATCCCAAAGACTCAGCCAAAAGACGCCTGGAATTGATAAACTTAAAAAAGTCTCAGGTTACAAAATCAATGTACAGAAATCAGTGGCAGTTCTATTTACTAAGAACAGCCAAGCTGAGAATCAAATCAAAGACTCAATAACAATCACAATCGCTACAAAGAAAATGAAATACTTAGGAATATACATAACCAAGGAGGTGAAAGATCTCTACAAGTAGAACTATGAAACATTGATGAAAGAAATCACAAAAGTCACAAATGAGTAGAAAAATATCTCATGCTCATGGATTGGTAAAATCAACATTGTTAAAATGTCCATACTGCCCAAAATGATTTACAGATTCAATGCAATCCCCATCAAAATACTAATGTCATATTTTAGAGATCCAGAAACAATACTTCTACACTTCATTTGGAAGCAAAAAAGAGCCTGAATAGCCAAAGCAATCTTAAGCAAAAAGAACAAATCTGGAGGCATCATATTACCAGACTTCAAATTATACTACAAGGGTATAGTGATCAAAACGGCATGATACTGGTATAAAAGTACAGACATAGACCAATGAAACAGAACAGAGAACCCAGATATAAAACCATCTACCTATAACCAAACGATATTTGACAAAGCAGACAACATACACTGGCAAAAAGAAGCTCTATTCAATAAGTGGTGCTGGGAAAACTGGATAGCCACATGCAAAAGAATGAAATAGGACCTCTATTTCTCACAACATACAAAAATTAATTCAAGAAGGATAAAGGACTTAAATGTTAGGCATGAAACCATTAGAATGCTAGAAGAAAATGTTGGAAAAACTCTTCTAGATAGTGGCCTAGGCTAAGAATTTATGACTAAGACCCCAATGGCAATCACAGCAACACCAAAAATAAACAAGTGGGATTTGATTAAATTGAAAAGCTTCTGCATAGCAAAGGAAATAATCAACAGACAACATACAGAATGAGAGAAAATATTCTCAAACTATACATCTGATATAGGACTAATATCCAGAATCTACAGAACTCAAACAAGTCAGCAAGGAAAAAAACAAACAACTCCATTAAAAAGTGGGCAGAAGACACGAACAGAAGTTATTCAAAAGAAGATAGACAAATGGTCAACCATATGAAAAAATGTTCAACATCACTAACCATCAGGGAAATGCAAATTAAAATCACAATAATATATCACCTTACCCCTGTCAGAATGGCCATTATAAAAAGTCACAAAACACAATGCTGGCATGGATGCAGAGGGTAAGAATGCCCATACACTGTTGATGGGACTACAAATTCATACAACCTCTATGGAAAATAGTATGGAGATTCATCAAAGGAATAAATATAGACCTGCCATTCAACCCAGCAATCCCACTATTGGGTATCTACCCAAAGGAAAAGTATTTTATCAAAAATACACCTGCACTCGAATGTTTATTGTAGCACAATTCATAATTGCAAAGATGTGGATTCAACCCAAGTGTCCATCAATTCATGAGTGGATTAACAAAATGTGGTGTACTACACACACACACACGCACACACACACACACCATGGAGTACTACTCAGCCATAAAAAGAAATGAATTACTGTCTTTTGCAGCAATTTAGAGGGAACTGAGGTCATTATCCTAAGTAAAGTATCTCAGGAATGGAAAAACAAACACCACATGTACTCTCTACTAATTTGGAACTAATCAATGTACACTCATGGGCACAGAGAAAAGTAAAAGTCATTGGAAATCAAAAAGGGGGAGGGGAAAGGAAGGGAGGGGTAAAAAACTACCCAACGGGTACAATGACACTATTCAGATGATAGGCACACTAACAGCCCTAACTTAAGCATCATAAAAGCTATCCATGTGACAAAAACATTTGTATCCCATTAATATTTTGAAATGTTAAAAAATCCATGCTTTCCAATCAATTTTTCAGTAATTGTGATGGAGAGGGCTATCATTATAGTCCCTCCAAAACTCATTAGTGATTGTGTGTGTGAGTGCGCGCGTGTGTGTGTGTGTGTGTGTGTGTGTCTGTGTTGTTACATTCTACATGATCTGGTTGGTCTAACTATGGAAGTTTTATACAGCATTATCCTCAAATACTTTGGCACTGCTCCCATAAAGAGGTGAGATCTACATCCTCTCCCTTTGAATCTGGGTAGGGTAGTGACTGCTTTGACCAATGAAGTATGACAGAGGTAATGGTGGTTGATTTCTGTAGCTGGGTCACACAAAGCAATGCAGCTTCTGCCTTTGCTGCTGGAAAACCCCACCTGGCAATGCTGAGTCTCCACAGAAGTCCATGGTGACAGGAAGCCATGGTGGGAGGAAATCAAGCCACCCAGAGAGGCTGCATGTAGGCTTCCAATTGACAGTCCTAGTGTTCCAGGGTTTACTCAGGGTTTTCTGAGAAACAGGACCAATAGGATGTATATCCATAGAGAGAGATTTATTTTAAGTAACAGGCTCACACAATTATGGTGACTGGCAAGTCCAAAATTTGCAGGGTAGGCCGGCAGGAGAGATCAAGGGAAGTGCCAGTGTTGTAGTCCAAGTCCCAAGGCAATCTGTTGGCAGGATTCCTTCTTGCTCCTCGAAGGTCAGCCTTTGTTCTGTTAAGGTTTTCAACTGACTGGATGTGGGTCACTCGCATTACGAAGGGCAATTTGCTTTATTCAGAGTTCACCAATTTAAATGTTAATCTGATCCAAAAACCCTCACAGAAACATCTAGAATCATGTCTGACCAAATGTGTGGGCACTGTGTCCCAGCCAAGGTGACACATAAAAGGAACCGTCACACCAGCCCAGGTGTATGACACACTCTTGGATCTCCAGGCCAGCTGCCAGATGAGTAGCAATGAGTGACCTTACTCAATGCTCAAGCCATGCCTGGTTCCTAACTCGCAGAATCTGGGAACATTATAAAATGGCTGTTTTAAGTTACCAAGTTTTGAGGGTAGCTTGTTAGGCTGCAATAATAACTGGAAAACTAACTTTAACTCATATTACTCCCCCTCTCTCTTCTGAAGCTTCAGCTACACTGGCCATCTCAAACACACCAATTCCTCCCAGCCTCAGGGCCTTTCTACCTGCCATTCTTTCTGTCTGCAATATTTTTCCACCAGCTCTTTCCTTAGTGGGCTCCTTTCATCTTTCCTTCCTGGCTCAGATCAAATATTACTTCTTCAGAGAAGCCTCCCTTGACCACACTCTCTAAATTGGCCTCCCTCCCTCTCTATGGAGCTATATATATATATATATATATATATATATATTCTGTTCATTTCCTTCAAGACATTTATCTCAATCTGAAATTATCTTGCTTTGCTTCTTTGGCTATTGTCTTCCCCCATGAAAACATTAGCTCCATAGGGTGGGTCCTTATCTAGCTCAGTTATCGCTCACACAGTGATTAGCACAGAATATGTGTTCAATAGATATTTGTTGAATGAAAAGTAATGAATGTTTATCTCATATGAAGGTAACTGACTTCAGGATCCTGTGCACTTACTTTACTCAACTTACTTTACTCTGTTACCATTATCACAGAATTTAAAGAAGGAAGATTGGAGCTCCCATGTGATACAAAGGATGTTTTTCTCTGACTTTCCTTCTGCTCTTTTTTCCCCCTCTCTAATGAGATGAGCATTCACCAGGGAACAAAAAGCCTAGCATCCTTTTACAATATCTCAGAGACAAAAACCTTCACATTTTTATACTTGATTATCCGTGGGGCTTATTTATATATTTTCCTAACACTTCCAGATTAATTATACGACCTCTCTAGACGGAGAAAAGGAAAGAATCTTCCCTCTTCTCTCCTGGAGATCCAGTCTACCCTCAGCCTTTGTGTAATAAAGTCTCAGCTCTTTCTTTCTCCTCCAGTGCCCTAGCACAGAGCTTACAGAGAGCTTGGGCAAAGGGGTGGGAGAGAAGCAGGTTCATCTCTTGCTTTTGTTTGTTTCCCCTCCTTTTCCAGTTCTTGGTTTGAGTACACTGAGAGTATGAAAACAATATATATTTTTCCCCCATCATTTGAACTAAAGTTCTTATCCACAGCCCCTTCCTACCTGCCAGTGGACACCCACCCCCACCCTATATACTAATTCCCTTGTATTCTGGTTTTCCCATGTCTTAGCTATGTCTTTCAGTTTCTGTATTCTTATGATTTGACATTTGGGGCCTTGATGATCCTGGAGAGACTGCCCCTCCCAGGGTTCACCAGTTCCTAGAGAGAGTAAACAACTCACCTGTGAGCACAGTTTTCAACTATAAACCAACCAGTCTAGAATCCACAACCCAATCGCCTCCTTTATTGGGCTCCCATACTCTGGGCCACTGTCCATCTCTCCTAATCATCTCAGGGTCAGATACCAAAAAACTAAAGGAAGTCCCTATACCGTAGAGCCTGCTGAAATCACTCAAACTACCCCATCCTAAGCCCGTTTACCCTGCCTCACCATTCCTTCCCATGGAAACCACAATAAAGGCTCTTGCCCACAGTTCCCCCCTCTCATTCTGTCCCCTGACCCACCCAGGTGCTGCTCTATGTGGCCCTCTTGCCGTGTGGTGTGCCTGCTCCCCTTGGGAACTGTGAGTAATGAACTACCTTTTCAATGGCAATCATCTCCTGACCTGTTGACCTTACCATAAGTCAAATTTCTATTAATATAGTATATTTTAAAACATACCTTTAGACTGTAAGTAAAGACAGTATCTTAATCATTTTGGGCAACTCTGATTCTGTACACTCAGTGCTCAGTATGTTAAGTTTTCTTTTAGCAATATTTTTAAATTCTTGATTTAAAGCATTAATTCATTCAAGAAACATTTGTTGATGTCTTGTGTGTACTTGGTACTGTGGAAGGCTCTGGGGATAGAAAGATGAATTAAACACACTCTCAGGCAGCCTCCTGGCAGGATAGGGACTCAAAAAATATTTAAGAAAAGAAGGAATGAATCAATGTCTTTCCAGAGTTCACAAGCTAGAATCCATCCCCTGGTGTGTTACCTTTTGAAATTGTCAATTTTAGAAAGCTTGAAATTAGAATAAACTGGTTTTGTCTTGTTCTTTTCCATTCTTTACATGTGAAGCTACTGAAATTGGGAATCTGAAAGACTGTTAAATTTTCCAAGTGATTTCTTCACCAGATTTAATTGTCTCCTTTGGAACATCTTCACAAAAATATAGCCTAACTCATCCTAAGAACAGCCTGGGGAAACTGTTGCTTTGGAGACAGAAAGTAAATGTAACAATAATAATAGCTAACACTTACTGAGCTCTTAATACATGCCAGGCATTGTCTCAAACATGGTGAATATATTATTTAATTTAATCCTTATAACTTGTAGCATTGTCCTTATTTTACAGAGGAGGAAACTGAAGCTTAAATAGGGTGAATCATTTACCACAGATAGCATAGCTAATTAGAAGTAGAGTCAGGATTTGAATCAAGGCAGAATTATTCCAGAGTACTAACTCTAGATATAATCTAAGAAACTGTATAATTTTTTCAAGATACATTGCTTAGACCCATTCCTAAAGTTC
Source organism: Eulemur rufifrons (assembly GCF_041146395.1). Classification (NCBI taxonomy): domain Eukaryota; kingdom Metazoa; phylum Chordata; class Mammalia; order Primates; family Lemuridae; genus Eulemur; species Eulemur rufifrons. Next base: position 226,797,481 of record NC_090989.1, read on the forward strand.
ATGAAAGAATTTTCACCAATGTTCATCCCAGGAGAAATCCTAGCCATGTGAAATCCTGCTACTAAACATACAATATATGAGTTCACCAGAATCTTTCTTCTAATAATTTATTAGAATTTCTTTTCAAGCTTGCTCTGCCTAGCCACCATCCACAGAGGTCTAATTGGTGATATAGTAAAAATGAGCTCCTTTAAAGAAAAATTCCAGGATAGTTTCTCTCCAAAACCCTCCATACAGGGCACTGAACTTTAATAACTGCATGCATACATAGAATGCACCTTAGGACTGGAGAGTGAGATCTCTGCTTCCTTGTTAGTGAAACTTTCTCAAGGAATTCAATCAAAATCTTGTGAGAATGACTGCCTGCCTTAGCTTTAGTTATTCTTTCCATTTCCATTAGTTTGGGTCAATACATACCACAGAGGTCACCTCTGGACTTGATTTACTACCTTGAAGGTGAGTTTTTTCCTTTCTAGGATAAATATGTTCTCATAGACCAGTCATTGGATAACACCTTGGGCAGCCTATAATACCAACCACCCCGAACCTTGGATATTTCTTAACATACATTTGTGGGAAAGAAAATCATAGGACTTCACATAATGTGTAAATCTCAAAGCTGCTCTTTTGTTTCTCTATGTATATGGCTACAGATTAAACAAATTTACTATAGTATGCAAACAGACCTCTTTTCTGGAACCTTGAGTTTCAGAATTCCCAGAAAAAAAACACTAAAAGCTACTTCTTTTCCCCTCTTGTATCCAAAAGAGAAATCGAGTTACTGAGTAAGGCTTTTGACCCATTTTCAAGCCTCAAGCTTCCTGAGACACTAGTCAAATGGTATTTAATACTTTAAGGCCCAAATGTCTCCCAGTAAAGGGAGAAGACACATCCCAGGGCTTTCTTGTATTCCAAAACAGGTATTTATTGAGTGTCTACTATGTGCCTGACACTGTTCTAAGGCCTTGGAGGTAAAGCAGCAGTGAATTTATGTCCTCCTCATCACTGAGGAGCAAGAAGACAGTACCTGCAGATTCCCACTGGAACCAAGCCACAGGGCAGAACACTTCAAACTCTACTCAGACTCTCAGAAATTAGGGTTGAAAAAAACCCCAAGTCTTCGGAGCCTTGTAGCTGCCTTAGGGGCTCTGCTCTCCACACTGACTAGAACAAGGTATTTAACTTGAGTTGGGAACTGAGGGCATGAACCCCTCATATTTACATGAAAAGTTTTGTGCACAAGTATATACATTTTCTGGAGCCGGTATAGGTTTCCTCAAATTCTCCAAAAGGTCTGGGATTCCACAGAAGTGAGAAGCATTCCCCTAACATACCCGCAGCCCGTGGAGCCCAGGGCACCACAGTGGTGACGGTCAAGCAATTCCTTGGTGAAGGCCATTTTTCAAACCAAAAAGTTATGCCAAATGGACACCGCACTGGCGTGACAGCCACTTGGACTGGTGTCCACCCCGCTCAATCCTTCCTATACTTCTCCACTTCGCCCACCAGAAAGCTTCACGTGCGACTGTAAGCTGAGCCGTTGCCTTGGAAAGGGAAGGAGAAACACGCGCCTGGAAGTAAAGAGACATTGATCCCTAGCAAGGATATCACAAGCCTCTCTTCTCCGGACCTCACTTCTGCCATTTCTAAGGTAAGGCCAAAACTAGTTCTCAGAGCCCGTCTGCCTGCAGCTCCAAAGTTCTCCGACAGCAATAAAGGCACTACCGGATCGATCTAGGCTTTTCCCGGCAGGAGAGACGGTCCCGCACGTCCCGTCTGTGAGTTGCTGGGGCGCGCACCTGCTCAGGGACACGGGGAGTGCGCCACCCGCACTTCACGCGCGTGCCGGGCACACACCCTGCACCGCGACGGACGCACCGCGGTAGACGCACGCGCTGTCGCACCCGCGCACCCGCCCACCCCCGCACCCGCGCTGCCACCCAGCCGCGCTCCAGTCACCGCATGCGCGCGCACGACGCCGGGCAACTTCCGCGCGGGACTCGGCGTGCGCGGAGCGCGCGCAGTACTTCACCGTCAGTTACCGTCGCGTCCGCCTCCTCTCCTGCCGGGTGCACCTCCAGCCGCAGAGATTTCCGGTTGGGGGACCAGAACTGCCCGGGCCGGAAGAGCTGCTCCTCGGTCACGAAGCGCAGTTGCACGTTGTACTGCTGGCGCGCAGGGACCGGGCCGGAGCGGGGCCACAGTCATGGTCCCAGCGCCTCTGCCCCAGCGGCGCCTCCTTCGCGCAGCTCTGTGCCCCGAGAAACTGCTAGGGGCAAGGGGAGGGACTTGGAAGCTTGAGCCACCTTTCCCTCCTCCCGTGGCAAGTTCAGTCTTCGACCGTTGAGACGCCCTCTGGCTTCTGCTGGCACCTGCTGCCCTTCGCAGGCCCCACATCCCCCGGGGGAGCACGGTGGGAAGCCGCGACTCCGGGCCACACAGGAGCGCGCTGTGCACGGGCAGAAGGGCCCGGCCACCCCGCGGGGCGGCAGCTCTGAACACAAGTTTGGAGAGCGCGCACCTGAGAACAGTTGGGGTTTGGAAGCAGAAGGGTGACACCTGCTGTTCGCTGGGTCCACTCTGCGGGCGTGGGCGTCGGTTTGGGAATGGCCTTGGCCTGGGCTCTCTGGTGGGCACTTGTTCTTGCTGTGGTTCTGGCGCTGTTGGCACCCACGTGTGAGCAGCGGCCCCAAGTCCTGAGGGCTTTCCTCGCTGACAGGGTCCCAGGAGCAGCAGGGATGCGGTGAAGAAGCCCAGAGACGCTTCCTAGTGCAACTGCCTGGGCCCAAATGCCCATATTCGTCTTCAGCTTACTTGCTGCTGCTGGATTGTGAACCATTTTCCTAGCAGTGGACGGGGAGAGCCAGGGACTCTTGTCCCAAAGTTGACGCCCATCTCCAGCAGCTACCCAGCCTAGTCACTTGGCTCCAGCTTCAAAGGACGGAGTCTCCAAACCATGGGCAATCAGTTTGCACGCCATTTTCTTCTGTGCAGAGAAATTGGTCTGCTGCTGCAGAGGGTTAAAGAAACAATTCTTTTGACAAGAGTTCTCCACACTCATAGAGTCATGTGCTGTAAAGGGACCGTTTCTTCAAATTCTGAACCAATTTCTGTGTGCCCCCAGTCTGTGACCTCCTAATAGAATGAATTTCAGGGGGAATGCAAGGTTTGTAAATCCATTCTGTTTCTGTGAAGACACTGTTCTTAACTAAGTAGGTTGACTTTAGGAGAACAAGCTTCCCTAGAAGTCCTGACTTCAGAGTCCCAAGATGGAACTGTTAAACACAGTTAAGCTTCCTGAAATGCTGGGTCTCCTTTATCTCCCCCTCCCACCCACCTCCCTGGTTCTCCCAGTTCCTGAGCAGGCCTCTCTGGCCCCTCTCTTACCCTCCTCTTCTCTGTCTCTTGTTCTTTCTCAATCATCTAAGTACCCTGTTTTTCCTTCCTTTTATCCTATTCTCACTCCCCATTGCCACATGGCTTTGATTTGTGCCCTGGAATCCCCTGGGATCAGATATTCTTTGAAGAGTCAGAGCTGCAGAGAGGGCTTCTGATGGGAAGGCCACAGAACACCCCATCCTGCTCCCACCCTACCCGTTCTACCCATGGCCTGGTTGATGAAAATGTTGTGACCAGAGGCTTGCAGGAAGCTAACCCTGTATTTCCCCTAGGAGGACTGTTAGTGGCACCTGTATACAACATAACTACCGTGAATAACCAGAATCGATTAAATTTAACAATAATAATGCATTTTTGATGGTGCTTAGCAAAAAGAGTTCTGTAAACTACCTGATAATCTTGCAAATTAAGTTCAGAGCTCCTGCCTTAACCCCAAAGAACGAATCTTTAGTGGTTAATTTTTGGCCTTGGTAGATGAGGCATTTTGACTGATGGGCTTCCCAGCCTCTCAGTTCAAATCGTATGCAGTGTTTCCCTTATTCTGCCTGGACATGACTTAGGATCTGGGCATAAAAATTAGAGGCTCCCTATAACATGGTCCCAGGCACTCACTGGAGACTCCAATGCATGACTAACCCACCTCCCAGGACTCAGAGCTGGGCCCTCTCAAAAGTGCAAGTGACTAATAATGCAAAGTGCTTCCCCGTAAGCGCCTCTCAAATCCTGTCACTGCGTAATTTACAGTGAAGACAAAACTGGCTCATCCTAAAAGGACCTCATTGTTCTCTGAGGTTCCTCAAGGCAAATCCTTTACAAAATCTTTATGGTAATGTCAACATTATTCATTGATGATAAAATTGGCTTATTGTATTTCATTTGTATTGGTTCCAAGGGCTACTGTAACAAAATACCACAAACTTGGTGGCTTAAGACAGAAATTTGTTCTCTCCAAGTTCAAGCGCAGCAGCCTGAAATTAAGATGTCAGCGCGGTCGCGCTCCCTCTAGAGGCTCCGGGGAGAATCCTTCCTTGTTCCTTCCGGCGCATGGTGGCTTTCCGTGTTTCTTGGCTTCCTTGGCTGCATCACTCCAATCTCTGCCTTCATGGTCACATTACCGCCTCTTTGTGTGTCTGTGTCTTCTCTTCTGTCTCTTATGAGGACACTTGTCATTGGATTTAGGGCCCACCCAGGTAATCTGGGATGATCTCATATCAAGATCCTTAATTACATCTGCAAAGACCCTTTTTCCATATAAGGTCACATTCACAGGTTTGGGAAGTTAGGATGCGAATGTATCTTTTGGGGAGGGCTACCACTGATCCCGTTGCAATGGGTCATTGGAAGAACCCAAACCTTCCCTGGTATCCAACTCTGGGGAGGAGGATGTGCTTCCAAGATACCATTTCAAAGCTTCGGCCCAGCCTTTGTGTGTATGACTTGATGATGGGCACACTTTCTATTCCTGGCAGGCACAAGAGAAGACAGTTTGAGAGAGGGGAATGGGGGGAAGGGCTGGGGAGGGCAAAGTAACTGGACTTGAGTTACAAGAGGAACCAATTTCTAGAGGAACTAAAGTGCCCTGCATATTACAGGAAAAGATTGACTTTATTGTGAAAGATGAGGAACATTATGGAAAACAGGGAAATGTTTATCTTCTTTCTTAGAAAAGAAACTGTATTTTTGTCTGCAAATTAATAGTTTCCTCAGGAGAGGTGGGGTGAAAGAGAGAGAGAGAAAGAGAGAATGATCCAACAATTATTCTCTACACCAATGATCTTCCCACTGAGGTAAGACCAGCATGGAGCATTTTAAGGGAATAAATTTCTAGACCCTCTACTTTCACAAATTCCTTTTTAAAAAATTGATCTTCCTGAGAAACTCCTGTAATGGAGATGCTGATTCCCCTTTCTGCTTAGCTCACTTTGTTAAGGCATACCTCTCGCTTACCCTAAATTTTACTATGTCTACTTGCCATGCCGTGTAAAAATACACAGAGCACCAAAGACACAACTCAAAATATTCTTGTAGCCATACAGAAGGTAAGTCACTATAATTATTTCAAAATTCAAGTGATAGCCAATTCTTTGTTTATAATAAAATTGAAGGAGACCTAATTGAGTTGTCACTTGAGATCATTAAAAATAATCTTTTGATGATAGATTACTATGTGACTTTTGGCAACTCCCAGCAATCACAGTGGCCATGGAAGAAAGGGCCCTGACACTTACGCTTCCTCACCTTCATGGATAATTCTCCTCTGTGATTATTCATGAAAAGTATAATAATTAAATCAAGAGTATTTTAACAGAGACATGTGGTCATGGAAGTTTTTAAAGTTGCATTTAAATTTATATACATTTTAGTTGCAGCAGTTATAAGGTTAAGAGAAAAGATTGTTAAGCATAAAGTGTATTACAAATTCTATGGGGAAAGTACAATGGAAAGAAAATTTGAACAAGAATATATATGTAATTTCTGACTATGAGCTCATCATGTATTTTTAATGGATGATAATGAGTATCAAATAACCATATTATTTAGAATCATTGGCTTCATTTAAATGTGAATAAAACTTTTATTTTTAAATGTCAATATTAACAATGCACTGGAAATAATATTCTTGTGAATATTTAAGCTTGAAACATTTTAGATGTCAGGCTTAAAATGTGTGCAGGTAATCTCTGAATTTATAAAATTCTCTTAGGGACACGCAGAGAAAAAAAAACAAGAACTTAATAACATTGCAGTAGAAAAGCAGAATAAAGAGGCATGCCAACACCTTTTTAATGTTGGTGAGAACTTGAACCAAAGCTCTTCTTTCTACCTGGCTCTTCCCTATGGAACCTGGAATGCCAGAGACTAGAAAGTTCTACTGAAGTCACCAGCACATGATTCTAGCCTGAATAACTCAGACTTGGGAAAAGCTACTTCTGGAGGGAAGAGAGTCAATCCTACAATAAAACCAGCTCTCAAGGGCGAGGTCAGGTTTTCTGAGAAAGGTCCAGGGGATGGCCAAAGTTAGAAGTCACGAAGGCAGTCTGGTCTTGCAGAGAGAGGGTGCACCTGCCATGAGGGAGGCAAAGGTGGGACCTGGGTACATCCTGAGAGGGACCGCCCTTAGGGCACAAGGAAAGTCTCATTGGGCATATGGTTTCTCCCATCTCAGGTTAGAATTTCCCCACATTACCCCATTTAAGTGCTGTGGTGGTGAGGCAGGGTCAGAGAGAGAAACGTGTCCTGCCTCACAGCTGTGCCCCTTCTAGCCTCACTGGGAGGGGACATTTTATCTAGAAGACTATGTCCAGGCTTACTGGTTGTTACTGGGAGCCCCACAGGGTTGGGAGTGTGAGGAGGGAGCAAGCCACAGTGAGGAGTATGCTAAGGGGTTCTGGGGGAGGCAGATTTGGGGTCCAGCCCCAGCCCCACTCCTTATTGCCTGGCTAACTCAGGCAATTACTTAGACGCTTTGGATTTGTGGAAGCTTTTACAGTAAGCTCACAACAACCCTATAAGCTTGTGAAACTTAAATGGCACTGTACAACAAGCACTCAAGGTATAGTGGCTATCATTAGTATTATTCCTCGCTGAAGAAAATAGGGAAGAGAGAAGCTTAAATGAACCATATTCCCTAACCTGAAGGCAATTATGGGCATGATTTTACAATAGTTATTTCCAATTTTTTTTCTATTAGCCAGCTAATCTTGGTAATAAGTTGGCTTTTCTGATTGAAAATGAAAAAAATAACATGAATACCCCACATAAAAGAGGTATATATAAGACCTGACTCAGTTTTCCGTTGATAAGAGAAAAAAAGAATAGTCACCATGTCATGTGAGTTTCAGCATTACTTATTTTTGTTTTTGTTGTCTTGTCATTTATTTATGGCTTGTGATTTATATTGTACTTGTACCCAGAGGCATATTGGCATGTTTTGTAACTCTACCAAACAAATAAACAGCAGCCTTATTTCCATATCTGTTTGTATGGAGGTAAAAGCAAACAAACAAACAAACAAAAAAAACAGATCGGGGAAAACAAGCTGGAAAATTGAGAAGAGTGGAAGTTGGGAGGGGCATTTTGGAAAACTAATGTGGTTTTAGTTAACCTGCCAATCACATTCAAATCCAGCAATAGACAGTTACAAAGACATGATTTCGCTAATCATCAGCCTGGAGTTCTTTCCAGAGAGGGGCTGTGTCTGTATGAGATTTATGCATGATTTCTCATGAGCTTCTTTTCTTGATCTCCAAGCAGGAATTACAGGGCAGACATAGTGAGCTGACTGACTCACCTCTTATTCTCTCAGCAACTGACCATAAACCAGAACACATTTGAGTACCTGATTTACTGGAAAATATAGTAGAAAGAATAACATAGATGATACCCAAAAATGTATAATATCAGCATATACTTCACTAAGGTATCCATATCCTTTTCAATTTCTCCCTAAATAAAAGTTGCTACACTAGTTAATGTTTCCTTCCAGTTCTAATATTCTATGTCTATAGAATAATAGCTACCATTTATTCATTGCTGTACATGCATCCACTTGTTTGTAAGTATCGCCTGGTTGCAGGTTTACCTGTAGGCCAGTGTTAACACCAGTCCACATTCTGAAGGGCAACGCTGTATAAAATTTATCATGCATAAGAATCACCTGCAGAGATTGTTAAAATGCAGATTCCGGGGCCCCACCCTCAGCAATTCTGATTTAGCAGACTTAGTGCGGTGCCCAAGAACTTTTATTGCTAACAAAGTCTGTTACTGCTGGTGCTGCTGTTGTGACTCCTGTGAACTACTCTTAAAGCAACTCTGTTCTAAGTTCGGAAGGAGTTGCATCCGAAGTCAGGCTATGTGTTAAAACTTGTAGCAGCTGATTCAGGAAGCTGATGAATTGCATATAGATAATGGAGGATAACTGCTATCATCTGAATAATTGTGTCCCCCCCTAAATTTATGTGTTGGAACCCTAACCCCCAAGGTGATGGTATTAGGAAGTGGGGCTTTTGGGGAGGTGATTAGGTCATGGCGGCAGACCCTTCATGATTCTGATTAGTGCCCTTATAAAAGGGACCCCAGGCAGCTGCATTCTCCCTTCTACCACATGAGAACACAACCAAAAGGCACCATCTGTGAACCAGGAAGAGAGCCCTCACCAGACACTGAACCTGCCAGTGCCTTGATCTTGGACTTCCAGCCTCCAGAACTGTGGGAAATACACATCTGTTGTTAATAATCTACCCAATCTATGGCATTTTGTTATAGCAGCCTGAATGGACTAAGACGATAACTGTAGCATTCAATTACAAAAGTGTAGTCTTTGTGAGTAGTTTTGCCTCAGACATTTGAAACTATTTCCACATCATTCAAAGATATAATAGCTTGTTTATCTTCTTAGGGACAGATTGACACAAATAAAATCTTTAGAAGGGACAGATGAAGAATAGGATTATTTTAAAGAGCCCTAACTCTATGCTCGTACACCAACCAGTCAGCATTTCTCTTTCATTCATATTTGATTGCTACGTGAGGATGTGAGGTATAGTACAAAGAGCACTTTAACCTCTTCTGTTTCCACTTCATCTGCAGAGTAAGAATGATAATGCCTATATCAAAGATTCGCTGTAACAGTCAAGTGAATAATGCATATGAAAGCAGCAACACTGCCCAGGAGAATCATCCCTGACCTACCTGCCAGTCAGTCCCCATTCTCTCGGGGCACATCATTCTCTCCCTTCAGAGCACTCATCCTAGATTGGAACCATATATTTGGAGGGGACGGTGTGATGATTTAATTAACATCTCTCCCCCATGATATTGTGAACTCCATGAGCATCTGCTTTGCCCACTGTTGAATCCACAACACTTAACCTCGTTCTGGTTCATAGCAGACAATCAGAAAATGTTTGTTGAATGAACGACAATGTTTGGCCCATGGTAAAAACTCAGTCAATGTCAATTTAAAAATGGGTATACACACAAAATATTGGATGCCATCAAAATGAGAAATTAAGAAAAAGGAGATAGTCTTAATAACTAAGAACTTGACTATGACATTAGAAGCGGCTGTAGCCAATGCAGCCCTGGCAGAGGGCTGCTGAGGTCTCTAGCTCCGTGCCACTGCAAAGCAAAGACCGAAGACTCTCGTGTTTAAGAGTTGGATCATTACCTAATAGAAAAAGAAGTCTGAGCCACTAATCTCTTGGGTTATCCTTTTTTGTTTAAGAATCTACTTCAATTCTCATTTCTTCAAATGCATTGCCTATTTTTTTCCTGAGTTCTCCTTAATGGAAAATTTAAATCAGTGATAAGCACAGCATCTTAGAATTTACAAGCACAGTGCAGATTTGCAGCTCAATAGCTCCTATAGGTCTGCCAAATTTGTCAAATTTATAATGATGGTCTGGGGGGAAAAATTGCTCAATTAGATTGCCAAGCACACTGACACACACAGAGCATATAAATTTTTACCTTTCAAGGATCAAAATTAATTTTTGGTATGAGGACATTATTAGTATGACAGTTTTACTGTACAAGTTAAAAATAGGAATTGCATAATAGGACAAAAACACTATATCATTGAGTTCTTAGTCAAGGAGCACTGCGACGTGTGTTTTCTTGGAAGAAAGAGAAATAGACAACTCGGTTCCTGAGGCAGAACTTGCACAAAGAGACAACATATACAAGCTAATTGCAGACAATAAAAATAAATTTCAAAATCCTCTTTATATACACCTAAATGCAAAGCAGACCATTTTAGACAGCTTTCCTAACCTTTGCAATCAGAACTAAACCTGCTGTGCTTGTGCTGTTTGTCAAATACGGCATTAGTTTGGGCAGCTTTCAAAATAAATTCAAATCATCTGTGGTTTTGCATTATGAATCTGTGCTCCTCCTTCCACCACTAATTTTTATATTAGGGAAATTATCTCAACATTAAGAAAAGGATTCCTGGTACATGCTGAAGATTTTTTTTTTTGATATGTATGCATATTGATTTCAGTTTATTATTATGCAAAGAGACAGGATTCCACGTCAGCAGATCTGTTTCCATCTCATTTTCACAAGCTGGTACACCTTTTTAACCTCTGTCTCAACTGTCCCCACCTGATAAAAGTGGAATAATAATAAAGCTAACCTCACAGGATAATGGCCAGAGTTACTGTCTTCATTTTTATTTATTTCGGCTAATTTAAAATTAGTTTCCATTCACGAAACAGGCGTAGGTTCTATAGCCTAAGGTATGGCAATAGGAATAATCTATACAATAGTGCTTAGTAATACTGAGAACTACACAAAGATTTATTGATGTTATTTTATATACCTCACCAAATAAGGAAGGAACATAGTTGCTGGCCATTGGTAGGAACAGTCCCAAATGGTCACTTGCGAGCTGAGCCTCCCACCTGAGCCCAGGCCTCGCTAGGTCTTTCAGAGTGGGCGTGCCCAGTGCTCCGCATCGACCTTCAGTGGTACCTGCCAATTATCTTCCCTAGGTACCTGCTAAGAGGGCTGCACTTTAGAACAGCTGCAATCTCTGCTCTTTAAAAATAGAAAACCACTTTAATGTGTGTAGGCTTAACACAAGTGGGGGCAGAGAGATCCCTCAACCTCAGTACTATCAAAGATTTTCTCCTTTGTAACTTAAAACAATCTAGATTTTTTTTTTTCTTCAAACAAGAACAAGTTGTTTTTCTGAAAATTCGAAATGGATTGGACACATGGCACATTTACTGGTAAACCAATTATGATAAAGTGGATTACTGCAACTTTTTCAGTTTCTTCATGTATGTCACTACAATTGAAAGAAATTATCCATCATTGGGGATTTTCAGAAATCATTAAGTCTGCAGACTATTAGAAATTATTCATCATTGAGGATTTTCAAAAATCATTTAGTCCACAGACTATAAACCACCAATTCACAAAAAAGAAATGCAAATATATATATGAATATATATGAAAGATCAGATGCTCAAGCTTATTCAATTTGGAAAATGTCAAATAAAAATATAATGAAAATCTCCTTTCACTTTGTAGAATTGCAAAAGATTTTTGTAGTTGTATTAGTTAAGGGACAGAGAAATGAGTACCATGCTCTCTGATTACGGGTAGGTAAACTGGTAACTCTCCAGAGGATGGTATCTATCAAGTTTCACAGTACTCATGTCCTATTACACAGCAATTCTGCTTCTATAAATGGACTGCAGGTGGACTGGACTCAAGTCTTATGATATGTTAGATTTTTAAGGTCAAAACCTACAGAAAAATCACAAATTTACCCTGAAGTTCTTTCCATCCACCTCAAAATACAACATATCCTATAGAGTTATAGTGGCACATTCTCTGCCTACAGCAGACTGCTGATCTTATATGGGTTGTTTTAAAAGTATGAAGTTCAGGGTTGGCCGTTTTCAGAGGTGTTAACATTTGTAGAAGCCACCTCTCCAACCCCGAGGGACTGTTTGTTGTTAGGATGGAGAGGCAGGTTATTGGAGGAAGTCTTCTCCCCGATTGTCTGACTTTCAGAATGGCAGGTTAGCATCTATCGGTTGGCTTATAAATGTGTTTTTTTCTTGTTGATCCATTAACGAGTTCTGGTGGCTCCTTGTTTTCATGGCCACAGAACAATCCATCTTTTCCCAAATTTGTGGCATTTTTTTTTCTTACTAGTAAAATTTACTCAAATGTTTTTTGATGCAACTTTACTTCATAATCTTACAAGTGCAGGAAATGTGTAGACAAGGACATTCGCTACCTAAAGAGATTGCAGACAACTTAAGGTGATTAAATTTGATATATCCATACTATGCAATGCGATGTAACTGTTTTCATAAAAAGGGGGACCAGATATGGACCGATCTCCAGGATGTGGTGGTAAGTGAAAAGAGCAAGGTGCACAACAGGTTCTTATCTATACATAGAACCATCTGGAAAGATTAAAAAAAAAAAGAAACTGATTAAAAATGCTTACCTGTAGAAAGACAAACTGGGAACCTTTGGCTGGAGAGAGTGGAGGAGACTTACTCTTTGCTGTAGCCCCTTTTGCTCTCTCATTTCCAGGCTGTGGGCCCCATTCGCTTTACATCAGTGGGTTTCATTCCTGGCTGCGCATTGGAATCACCTGGGAAGCTTTAAAAACAAACGCAAAGCCTGTGCTTTGGCCCCACCCTAGAGTGAACCCCGTGTGATGCGTTCACCGCAGCTGTCAGTAATATCAGCAGCAAATTAGATCCATGAGCATTTAGCCTAAAGTGGTTTAAGGTAGGTTAGGACAGCTGAATGCTTTGTCCTCTTTTCCCCTCAGCACCTGCATTTAAACAGTCACCAACTGCTATGAACCGAATCTCCTGAAATAGAGCTCCTTGGAAGCCACAAGTCCTGGGCATTAATATGCATTATCTCATTTGATTTTCACAGCTATTCAGAGGGGCTATTTCCCCATTTTTCTAGATGGGGAAACTAAGGCTCATACAAGGCTACTAACAAGCCAGAAGTCAACAGAACGTCAGCATTGAGAAACACCAGAAATCTTGGACTCCAAATTCCATTCTCTTTCGCACTGCCCTGCCAAACTCCTCTCTTTGATGTGTCTTTTCAGGTCAATTTTCCAGATTGCTTTACATAACAGCAGCCCCAACCTACACCAAAAAAATCTTCTCAAACTTAACCACACCATCAGCCAAAATCCCTCTTCTCTTATTCATCCCTGTTCCCTTTGTTGGATGTTTTCTCGAGGTTTGGCAAACCTGGGGTGAACACCCCCTGTTTAATTCTTCAGCAAAATTAATCAGACTCTACTTTCTAATTCTTAGGCAGAATTGTCCTGGCCAGAAATCTGTTTATCAGACACTTTCCACCCCACTCCCAGCTCCACACCTCCCACGGGGTTCTCACTCACCCTTTGGAAGGCTCCTGGTGCTGCTTCATCAGCCCAGAGCCTGTTTCCCCCACGTTCCCCATTTAGTCAGTGCAGGGTTGACATATTCACACGTATGTCTTTCCACCTCCTCCTAAATCAGTGCCTCCGGGGCCCCTGAGTGCTTTCAACAATCTTCTCTCAAATCTTTCCAGCCTCTTGCATGCAATTGAGAGGCTCAGAACTAAACACAGCCAGCCAGGTGTGGTCTCCAGAGAACTCCATAGCAATTATTACTACCGTGAGAAGAGAACTCATTAATTCAAAATACAGTGGAGCAGGAACAAAGTCTTGTCAGAACGGCTGCAATTTCTAGGGCCGCTCAAGTCCGTGTTTGGCGAGGGGCGGTTGAGGGAGTGAGAAGGGGATACAACCTTCAGCAGAACACAAAATTGACATGATGTGAGAGCCAGGGTCAGATTGCTGAGGGTGCTACAAAAACAAAATATTCCCACAGGCTGCATGTTTTTCCTCTTGGGTTGGCGTGGGGAGGATTAAGTAGGTAGATTTATCCATTTTTATTTAACTTTCAACAATGGCAGAAGTACTCAGTAGGTTAAAAAGTAGAAGCTATATAAAGTGAAGCAAAGAAAAGTCATAATCCATGCATCCAGGGACAAGCATTGCTAACATGTTGATACATACCCTCCAGATATTTTTTTCCTACACATCTATCGATGTCTAAAATTATTTTTTTAGTCTGCATTTAAATTTGAGTATATATCATGAACAAATATTTTTCATAACTTTGTGCTTAACCTTCAGTAAGCATACTCCATTATATGAATTTGACCTGATGTGGGACATTTGGTTGTACTGTCTTTCACTATTCGTAATTTCACAGTACTGCAAATATCAACCATTTAGCTGCCTCGTGACACCTATTTTATGTGTCTGGGTGCCCAGTGATAGAGGAGTTTTGTTGTTGTTTTCAATTAGGGAGGAGTCTGCCATTTGAAAGGTTACTGGCAAGTCTCTGCTTCTGAAAGTGAAATGTGATTACTTTTGGAAGAGACTTCTTTTGTTTTTTAAATATTATAAAGATTGGCCCTTCAGTGACTAAAAATCAAAATAGTCACAGATGTGTTTGTTTTGAACTCAGAAGTTATCTTCACTTCTGAATGTAGATATTGCAGACTTGAGAGGCAAACATCTAGTTAAGCACTGAGTGTTTGTGGTGTCTTCAGCTGGCCTGTTCTAGTAAGAGTTAGGCAAGGGTTTTCCTCTCGAATATGGCTTTAACCTGAATGGGGGGTGCATTAGAACAAGATACCATAGACTGGGTAGTTTAAACAACAGAAATTTATTTTCTCACATCTCTGGAGGCTCAAAGTCCAAGATCAACCTTCAGCCGATTTGGTTTCTGGTGAGGGCTCTCTCCTGGCTTGCAGATGGCCGCCTTCTTGCTATAAACTCACATGAGTGTTTCTTTGGTTCATGTGCGCAGAGAGAGGGAGAGAGGACTCAGATGTCTCTTCTCATAAGATCATCAATCCTTTGGATCAGAGCCCCACCCTTTTGACCTCATTTAACCTTAATGTTTTCCTCTGAGGCCCCATCTCCAAATACAGTCACATTGGAGGTTAGGGCTCTGACATATGAATTTGAGGGGGTGAAAACATTCAGTCCGTAACAGTGGACATCTACCTCATGATGCTATTTAAGACTGAATAGCCTTTGAGGAGTGTAATGTTAACATTTCTGATCGCATTCTCTGTGTTAGGGAGACTGCACTCAGAGTAGGCATAGAGCTCCTCATGAAATAGGTGAATTTTCTTCCTGCCTATCATACTCGGGTTGAAAAAGCAGGCTATGATGGTAAAATAGAAGAGATAAATCTATTCTCTCCAAGACCCCCAGCACCTGGGAATCTGCTGGATGCTGACCATGGGTTTAGGGCATTTGAGCACCAGCTTGGAACTAACTGAATGTAAATCGCAGCTGTGCCTCGTTTGCTCTCTTGGGAACATTACTTCAATTCTTTGAGCCAGAGTTTCCCGACAGGCATATGGTGGCATGCTGGGGTACTACGTCTGCTGTGCCAAGGCCTGGGGTGGCCAGAGCCCCTTGTTTGTTTTCCTCTGGCCGTGAGCAGCCTCCTCTGCCACTGTACAATAGTTACCAATGTGTGTCATAATGTGAAAAAGATTGAGAAGCACTAAATAAGCTTCAGTTTGCTCACCTGTAAAATAGTGTTTATCTCGGCCCCAGTTTGTTCACTGATTTCCTGTATCTAGTTGGGCAAATGTGGAATCTACCTGGACTTCAGTTTCTACATGGGGGGGAGGAGGGGGAAGCAAGGGATCTTAATCAAATGACATTCATGGTCCTTTCCAGCTTCACAATTCTGCCACAATCACTAATGTCAAAGAGAAAGAAACACATTTGGCATTGTGCTTAAGTCCAGAACATGTCAGAAACACTTTTATTATGCCCACCATAAGGGACAGAAAATAGAGCTGTATCATTTTCTCCTGCACAGTCTAGAGAGTTCACCATGAGTTCATAACATCGTCAGTGATTGACAAGAGACACAGCTATTATTGCTTTTAATAGTGTTTTGCTCTTTTTTGTATTGTCCTGTATTTTCAAGATTACCACAATAAAGTTATATTGTTAGTATTTTGTGTAAGCTGCGTTTAAAAATGATTTAAAACATTACATTTCTTCATTAAAGGAAATTCAACAGGATTTACTTAGGTGGAAGGAAAATGATCCTAGATGGGAGGTATGAGATACAAGAGATATGGTGGGTGTGTGGTAGATGTAAAACAAATAGCAGTAATAATGTCAAATGTGTGTGTTTAGAAACAAGCCAGAACAAAATCACTGGGCAACAGTTGCATTTAGCTTGGGAGGAGGTTATCGGGGATAACTTCCATGGCATCCTTCGCAAAGTCCAGAGGAATCATGGGAGTGAAAAGAGAAACATTGAAAGTTTGCTTTAAGTGCTCCTTGCAAGCCATTACAATTGAGAAAGAGAGAAAGTTTATGATCACTTTAGAGGGAGACATCTCCACAAAACATAAGGTCAGGATTTGTATTTTAAGAGGTAAAGACAGACAATACACCTTTGAGAATGAATTTCTTAGGAACTTAGGTCAGGAAAACAAAGAATGGCAATGACTTGTAAGTAAGCAAGCTTTTAGCAATTAGGCCATTTCGTCTTAACAAATTTAGCCGATCGGTCTCTATAACTCACAAGATATTCATAAATTCTCCAAACAAAAGCAATTTATTATGTGGAACATGGGCAAATAAAAGTTCTGTGAGACTGTTTTGAAGTTTTCATATAAATTGATATGATTTGTGATTTCATGTTTTGTTCTGTTTCCACACTAGATAATATAAATCTATACATCTGGGTTCCGTTCTCAATCTTCACTGGTAGCTAAATTATGGTAAATTAAGCTAATGAAAATTTTCAATCCTGTTTAATTTGTCCACATGCTAAATATCCAGGGACACAGGAGAAAAAGGCACTTGTACTTGGAAAGACAAACCTGTGGGTTGCATGGATTTAAAGAGCATTCTTGCAAATCTCTTTATATTTAATGTTTACTGAGTGAATGTGCAAAAGAATGACTATGCAAATGGTTATGCACACAATTAAGCAAACCACTTGATCACATTCCACCTTTTAGTTTTGCTTCCTTCACTCTGTCAGCTAGTCGGGATCATCTGCGGAGACATTTTGTGCAGGACAGTTTCCCAAGTTGGCCTTGGAAGTTGAGGAAGCACAGCCTAAGTTCTGCCCAGGACTCAGCCCTCTGCACCCTTTCCTAACTGAGAGCAAGGGCCACTGGCTGCTAACGCCTAGAATAACAGCCCGGGAGCTGCCCTAGCCATAGACCTCCACTCCTACTCAAAGGAGCACCTGTGTAGTTGGCCTGTGCTCTTGCATCCTGGGCTCAGCAGTGACAGCTCCTGATAGGGTTTTCCTTGACTTTCTAAATCAGCTTTGCTCACTCCGCCAGGGGCTGGTCACCCTTTCCTGTGGTAAGAGTGAAGCTTGTGAAAATGTGAAGCACCAAAAACTTAGAGGAAAAAGAAGAGGAGGCCATATTTTAATAAAGAGGTGAAAAAAAAGATTCTGATCACATGGAGACGTGTTTGAAAGTTCTTCTAATGAAAGATATGTATCCTACCCAAAGGCTTATATGTGAAGAAACTTTGCACGTGAGTCCAAAGTCAGAGCACCATAGACTCTTTAGAAATAGCAGGCATCTCAAAGGTCACATAGTTCAAAGCCCTCGCTGCAGTGGAAGAGGACAGAAAGAACAGTCCTGCCCAATCTCATACAATATTGCAGGGGTGGAAAGTTGTGATGCCTTTCCTCACCCATCAAAGAGTCACAGCTGACACTCTTACAAGAGGTTAATTGAGAAAAACACAGCAGATTTATTTAATCAAAATTTTACTTGACATGAGAAGCTATAGAAAGGAAGACCCAAAGACCCAGAGAATACTGTCTATTTTTATGCTTAGGTTTGATGACGAATGGACCGCCATGTAGAAATGTGATTGGACAAAGGGTACGATCTGATGGTGTTAGACTGAGGGGGAGACTCAGGAAGACCTGTCTGGTCAGATTCTTCTTGGCCTCACTGTGTAGCTTTCCTTCCCCCAGGGTATGGGGCAGGACCTCTCTGGAATGAGGGTCTTCAAGGCAAAAGGGAGAAGGGAGAGAGTGGCCTTTCTAAGTTTTATGGCTTGCTTTGGGGTCAGGATCAAAGTTTCTGTGATCCTCCTTGGGGAAGGTTTCTATGACTCACTTTGGGGGAGGAGGAGGGGCGGGAGACAGGGGAGCAGGAGAAGGTCAGAAAGGCCTTGGTTCTAAGGCTGCTTCCGAGGCCTTCCAAGGTCCTTTAGTTCAAAATACAGACATACCTCAGAAATATAATGGATTTAGTTCCAGAGCACCACAATAAAGCAACTAAATCCATTCCAGACCACCACAATAAAGCAAATATCACAATAAAGCAAGTCACACACATTTTTGGTTTTCGACTGCATATAAAAGTTATGTTTGAGAGCAAGATGGCCAAATAGAAATCTCCAGCAGTTGTCCCTCTGCACAAACACCAAATTCAACAACTATCCATGCAAGCAAGCACCTTTAAAAGAACCAAAAATCAGTTAAGCAATCATACCACCTGATTTTAAATCACATCAAGGAAAGAGACACTGAAAAGGGCAAAAAAGAGTCTTGCATTGCCTACGCCACCCCTCTGCCATTCCCTGGCAGTGCTGCACCAATACCCCGAGTGGACAGAGAATCTGTATGCCTGGGGGAGGGAGAGTCAAGTGGGGGGCTTTGCTTTGAAATTCAGGGCCCACCCTAGCACAGGTGACACAGCATAGGGCAGAGTCCTGCCAGTGCTCACGGAGGGAGCATTTAGACTAGCCTGGCCAGAGGGAAATCCTCTGTGCCAAAACCCAAGTTCCAGCCAGACACGCTACCAGCTGGACAAAAAGCAGCCTGAGGCCTGAAATACATTTGTAAGGTAGTCGGGCCACAAAGGCTGCAGTCCTCGGGCAATTCCTGCAGCCGTGCTGGCTCAGAGCCCGTGGACTTCAGGTGCACATGACACAGTGAGACACCAGCCATGGCGGCCAAGCCAGTGCCTGTGTCACCTCTCCCCGAACTCTAGGCAGTGAGGCTCAGGGAGAGTCTTCTTCCACTTGGGGAAAGGAAAGGGAAGAGCTCAGAGGACTTTGTTTTGCAACTTGGGTACCCAGTTCAGCCACAGTAAAATAAACTACCAAGCAGACTCCTAAAGCCCCTGAGTCCAGGCCTTAGTTCCTGGATGATATTTCTGGACCCTTCCTGGGCTAGAGGAAACATGCTGCCCTGAAGAAGAGGACCGAGTCCTGGCAGGATTCACCACCTGCTGACTGAAGAGCCCTTGGGCTTTGAATAAACATTAGAGGTAGCCAAGCAACAGTCACCACAGGCTTTGGGTGAGACTGAGCTGGCTTCAGGTGTGACCTCGTACTGGTGGCCACAAGTGAATACCACATCACTCTTCCCACAGCTCCAGCAGCAGGGCACAGAGACTGAGAGGCTTTGCCTGGTAATCCAGGGAATTCTCCTATCTCTTACCCAAGTCCACCAAGGTGGTCCCACCAGGAGTCTGCAAGAGCCACAGCATTACTGGGCTTGGGGCACCCCCAGTGCTCATATGGCTGCAGTGACCAGAGACTTAGGTCACGACATTCAATTCCCTTTGAATATCTGGAAAGGCTTTTCAAGAAGGACAGGTTCAAACAAGCCTAGACCAGGAAGATTAAAATAAATACCTAACTCGTCAATGCCCAGACAGACATCATTGAACATCCACAAGCATCAAGAACATCCAGGAAAACATGACTTCACAAAATGAGCTAAATAAGGTACCAGTGACCAGTCCTGGAGTGATGGAGATAGGTGACCTTTCCGACAAAGAATTCAAAATAGCTGTCCTGAAGAAGCTCAATAAACTTCAAGACAACAACAGAGAAGGAATTCAGAAGCCAATCAGAGAAATTTAACAAAAAGATTGAAATAATAAAAAGTCGAGCAGAAATTCTGGAGCTGAAGAATGCAATTAACAAAACTAAGAAATGCATCAGGGTCTCTCAAGAGCAGAATTGACCAAGCAGAAGAAAGAACTAGTGAGCTTGAAGATAGGCTATTTGAAAATAGTCCGAAGAGAAAAAAGAAAGAAAAGAAAAAAGATTAAAGCACATCTACAAGATCTAGAAAATAGCCTCAAAAGGTCCTAAGAGTTATTGGCCTTAGAGAAAAAGGAGAGAGAGATTGGAGTAGAAAGATTATTCAAAGATATAACAGAAAATTTTTCAAACCTAGAGAAAGATATCAATATTCAGGTACAAGAAAGATCATAGAACACCAAGCAGATTTAACCAAAATGTGGCTACCTCAAAGCACTTAATAATCAAGCTTCCAAAGATCACAGATAAAGAAAAGGTCCTAAGGAAAGCAAGGAAAAAATAACATATAAAGGAGCTCCAAAACATCTGGCAGCAGACTTCTCAGGAAAAACCTTACAGGTCAGGAGAAAGAGGCATGACATATTCAAAGTGCTGAAGAAACAAAATCCTTAACCCTAGAATATTATATCCTGCAAAAATATCCTTCAAACATGAAGGAGAAATAAAGAATTTCCCAAACAAAAGCTGAGGGCTTTCATCAAAACCAGACCTATTCTACAGGAAATGCTAAAAGGTCTTCAACCTGAAAGAAAAAGACATTAATGAACGATAAGAAATCATTGGAAGGCATACAACTCACTGGTAACAGTCAGTATGCAATACGGAATATGCTATTGCTATAATTGTGGTGTATAAACCACTTATATCTTGAGTAGGAAGACAACCGACCAAAAATAACAGCAACAACTTTTTGGAGAGAGTGTAAAAAGATATGGATGGAAACAACAAAAAGTTAAAAAACAGTGGTAGGGAGAGCTGAGATAGAGTTAAAGTGTAGAGTTTCTGATAGATTTCTCTTTGCTTGTTTATTTGTGTGTAAGCAGAGTTGTCATATGTTTTAAATAAAGTTATGTTTACACTATACTATAGTCTATTAAGTGAGTAACAGCATTATGTCTAAAAAAACGAAGATACCTTAATTTTAAAATACTCTATTGCTAAAAAGATCTTTTGAATCTTCAGTGATTGTAGTCTTTTTGCTGGTGGAGGGTCTTGCCTTGATGTTGGTGGCTGCTGACTGGTCGGGGTGGTGGGTGCTGAAGGTTGGGATGTTTGTAGTAGTTTCTTAAAATAAGGCAATAATGAAGTTTGCATCATTCACTGACTTTTCCTTTCAAAAAAGATTTCTCTGTAGCATGTGATGCCGTTTGATAGCATTTTACTCACAGAACTTCTTCCAAAATTAGAGTCAGTCCTCTCAAACCCTGACACTGCTTTACCAACTAGGTTAATGTACTATTCTAAACCCTTTGCTGTCATTTCCTGGCTACCTGGTCTGCAGATGGCATAGCGGGAATGGAAGACAGGCAATCGGACTGGAAACCTCAGACCCTTTGTTGTAACTATAGTGTCGTTGGTACCAGTGATCCTCCAGCAGGATCAGTCAGGGGTGTTTGCTTTCCCACAACACCCCTCCCCTTCCTTGGCACAGAAAAACCAGTGGTGACTGTTTCAAAGAAGCATATGGCACTGGGAATTGACCTTTGGATAGCTCTTTCCAGAAGGGTGACATTCTGAAGTTCTTGCCGTCATGCAATCTCAGGCAGTCAGCACTTACCCATGACAGGCATTTAAAATAGCACTTGTCAGATATTTATTGTCACCCCAGGATTAATAATAGAAACTATCCCATAGGGTTGTTGGGGTAATTCAATGAGTTAATATATGTCTTTTATATCTCCCACCAGAAAGCAAGCAGTCAGAAGGAACCTCCACGAAACACCCCTCACCCTTTGATCATGGCCAACCAAGGCTCTTTTCTTTTGTGAATGTGGCATCCCATCCCGATGAACCGTTGTGAAGAATATCTAAATTTCATGATTTTTGTGCCTCTCAGAGAAGAAATATTCTGATTCTGAAGGAGTGTTGGTGGGTGATCAAGTTGATTCAATTACAAGCATACACCTTAGCCCAGCTCTCTTGGCTTTGTCACGAGTTATAGAGTCACTTCTCTTCTGAAGTCAATTTCCC
Source organism: Eulemur rufifrons (assembly GCF_041146395.1). Taxonomy (NCBI): domain Eukaryota; kingdom Metazoa; phylum Chordata; class Mammalia; order Primates; family Lemuridae; genus Eulemur; species Eulemur rufifrons. The sequence continues at coordinate 226,819,487 of NC_090989.1, forward strand.
ACTTAGACACATCACTCTCCCTCCTTCTGTAGTGGCACCAGGTTCGGTGCTTTCATTTCTCAGAGATTTTTTTCGGTGAATCAGTCCACAGTGTGTTACACTGAGTCTAAGGAATCATGAGTCATGGGTTACACACGTTTCCTATTTTTATCTTTGCTTGGTGGAGGGTGTTGTGGGGGGTTAGAATAGATCTTGGTCTACTTGAACCGTTGTACTCAAATTCATTCTGAGGTTGAAAGAAAAACTTAAAGAGCTTAAAGAGCAGCCTCTCGTAAAAGACAAGCTTGGCCATGACTAAGCGGTTGCCTCTGGTGAGCAGAGAAGTCCCTCATCGGTAACAGGGACAGCAGGGCTGTGGCTGGCCGTTTTTTTCCCCGCCAGCACTTCCTACTGGTTTTTCAGTTCTGAGCAAGAAGATGGGAGGGCCAGCATCCTCAGCATGGACTTGTCTTGATGTCACAGACAAAATAATTTAATTCATTCCGGCCTTCACAAAAATCTGACATCCAAATGTTAAGCAAATGGAAGCTTTGAAACGTGCTGAACTTTAGAGAGAAGGATGTGTCTTTCACAGGACCCTGAGATCATTGCTCCAACCCAGGAATTTTTGTGCAGTGGGCACAAATTTCACAGCCATATACTGAACTCCATTACAAAAGTGTTTTTTCAATCTCTATTTCCAGTTCCCATTCTGTTGGTTGGCAGAAAACTTAATCTAGTTGATTCCTGGTACATTTGGGAATTTCACAAATTTCTTTTTGAGGGATACAAGTTCTTGCTCCCCACTCTTTTCCCCAAGTGGGCAGGCGTTTGTGGCGTCTAGCGTCAGGAAGAAACTTCTTGCACAAGCTCTGTCCACACTGGCATATCACAGTGACAGGATAACAATCTTAATTCAAGCTAACTCTTACACTTTGCTGTCTGTTCGCAGAGCTTTACTTACATGAATTCATTTGCTCCTCACCACGACTCTGTGCTGTTGTTACAGTAGCCTCCCCTTCCCCACGGAGAGAACCTTCCAAGACCCCCGGCGCATGCCAGAAACCACAGATAGTGTAGAGCCTATATGTACTATTTTTTTTTTGTATACATACATACCTATGATAAAGTTTAATTTATAAATTATGTATAATAAGAGATTAACAGTAATAACTCATAATAAAATAGAACAATCATGACAATATAGTGGAATGAAATGCAGGTGAATGTGCGCTCACGCATGCGGGCTCTCTCTCTCTCTGCCTCAATATTTTCAGGCCGTGGTTGACCACAAGTAACTGAAACTGAGGAAAGCAAACCCACAGATATGGGGGGACTATTGTGTCAACACTCCCATTTCACAGGTGAGGAAACTGACACAGAGAGGTGTCAAGTGGCCGGAGCCCAAAGTCATAAGGCTTGGCATTGGACTCGGGGAAACTGAGGCATGAATCCCGTCTTCCGGCCGGAGAGTCAGTGTGCTCACACCAGGCTGCACGACCCGGTCTGTCTCTGCTTTCTCTGTCTTGGCATATAAATATATGTTTGCTTTGTAAAAGAGTGGGGCAAGGAAAGGAAAAAGAGAAAAGAGACACGGAGAGGTTGACTTTGCTGTAGGAGGGACAGACTTTGATCTCGTGTCTGCTTCTGCCGCTCTGCCTTCTGCCTCCATCTCCCCACTGTGACACGGCCCGGAAGCCTGGCTCATTTCTCCCTTCAGGATGTATCTATAAACAAATTATTTAAAACACGATCACTATCTATTTGCTTTTTTTTTTTTTTTTTTTTTCCTGTGTCACTTCTGCTTCTCTCTGTCTTAGAACCTTGGGGACTTTAGGTGACATCTGATCCATGGTGAGCCCTTAGTTTACAGAGGTGGAAACTGTCTTGCAGACCATTGCTGTGCCTGAGGTCACAGCGCCAAAGCTCGGATGGAGCCTAAATTCCCTGCCCCAATACCAGGCTCCTTCCCCTAAAAGCCGACAGAAAAACGGACAAAGAGTATGAATACAATATTCAATGAAGAAATATAAATGATCTTCTCTAAATATATAAAAATTATGCTCAATCTTTCTGATAAAAATGTACCAATTTAAACAGTGATATATGGTGCTAATTTCCCAAGGCTGCTGTGATAAATTGCCACAAACCTGTAGCTTAAAACAACAGAAATATACAGTCTCACAGTTCTGGAGCTTAGGGGTCCAAAACCAGTGTCAGCAGGGCCATCACCCTCGGAGACTCTGGGTGGAGTCAATCCTTCTTTGCCTCTTCCTAGCTTTTGGTGGTGGCCGTCAACCCTTGTTCCTTGGCTTGAAGCTACATCACTCCAGTTTCCGCCTCTGTCATCACACGGCATTTTCTCCGTGTGTGTGTGTGTGTGTGTGCGTGTGTGTGTATGTGTTTGTATGTGTGTGCACCAAACGTCCCTCATCTTATAAGGACACCAGTCACATTGGATAAGGGCTCACCTTAATTTCCTCATCTTAACTTGATTACACCTGCAAAACCCTATTTCCAAATAAGGTCCCATTCACAGGTACCAGGGGTTAGGACTTCAGTATATCTTGTTGGGGGATACAATTTAGCCCATAATATATATTATTTTTACCTATAGAATAGACAGGATTTTAAAAGTTTAACAAAGTATAGGAAATGTGCATACATATACCCTGGAAAATAGGGAATAAAATGATACAGCAATGTGAGAAAATAAAAATTATATACACCATATTACCTAGTAATCACATGGTAATTGATCTCTCCTCCTACAGAAATATTAGCACATGAGTATGAATATTATATAGCTGTAGGTACAGATGTTTATTGTGTTTGTGATAGTAAAAAAACTTTTAATAATTTAAATGTTGATAAGTAGGAGATGAATTAAAACATTAAGCACATTCTTAAAATTATATGAATATATGATTATTATAAAGAATTATAAGAATATATGATATAGTAATACATATATGTCTAGGAAATAAATTTTGAAATATCATGATAGAACAGCAAATTATATAAAAACATGTATATGTGAACCTACATAAATTGTGCATAAATTTTATTTTGTAATAACTGTACACTTTTATCCTGTAAGAATATGCATTAATCTTTTAATAGCAGTTACCTTTGTAAAGTAGAATCTGATTGGGAGGAGGAACTTTGACTTTCACTCTGTGTACTTCTGTAAGATTTTATTATATTATTTTATGAAAAAGGGTGCAATCTTCCTAACTCCTGTTAATAATCCACTTTGGACCAGACCCAGAGGAACCATCCAATATTGTTACCCATGGAAAAATAGCTGGTTGATAGTGACGCTTCAGAATATCTTAGGTTCTCCCAGAAGAACACGGCATGCAAATATTGGGGCTCAGAACATGATACCCCAAAGTACGGCACCTTCGCATCTGAGTACTTTGAACTGAAAGAGACTGAAAGGGCCTCAGAAGCAAGAAGTTCTCTCTGAGCTTCTCCCACCTTTTTTTCCCTTCCTCCATTTCTCCTCAAAGCAGGTCATAAATACTAGAACTCCTCTCCCCCCAAACAAGCCATAAAATCATGACTGTAACTCTCTGGCCTTCCTTGTTATCCCCCGCTGTGGTTTGAATGCATCTCACAAAGTTCATGTGTTGGGAACTTGATCCCCACTGTGATGGTTTGGGGAGCTGTTTGGGCCATGGGGGCACCGCCCCCAGGGATAGATCAACGCCACTATCAAGGGACTGGGTCTGTTATCACAGGATGGGGTTCCATAAAAAAGCACGAGTTTGGCCCCCTTCTCTTTCTCTCTCACCCTCTCTTTGCCTTGGGATAACATGGCAAGAAGGCCCTCAACAGACGCCAGCCCCTTGATCTTGGACTTCCCAGCCTCCAGAACTGATATAGGGGAGAAATAAACTGTGAGAAATAAACTTCTGTTAATTATAAATTATCCAGTCTCAGGTATTCTGTTATAGAAGCACAAAACGGACTAAGACATCCCTGAAGACCCTCCTGAGGTGGGCGTGTTGCCCTATGCCCAGAGGAAGGAATGCTCCACAGAGAGGCTGAGAAGAGTCTGAACAAACAGGCCTTGCTGGGTTGTCCCCCCAGTTCATTACCATTAACTCACACTCTTTTTGTTCAATCACATTTCTCCGTGACTGTCCATTCTTCCTTGAACATAAGCATAAAAACACAGGTTTTCCAGAGTCTTTAGGTCTTCATTTCTGAAAACTCTCATGTCATGTAAAATGTTGATTAACTAACCTTGTTATGCTTTCCTCTTTTTAATCATTTCGTTATAGGGGTGTCAGCCATGACCCTTGAAATGGGTGAGGAAAAGGGATTACACCTTTTTGCCGCTACATGGGTATGTGCTCCCAGAAGCTACCCTGTCAAACCAGATATTAGGACTGATGTACCTCCAGATCCTTGTCAAGGATTGGACCTCTAGTATGACAGAGAAATGTTCTAGTGCCAGAAAAGAAAGTAGGGTTCCATAAAAGCTGGAAGTAGAGTGGCAGGAATGGAGAGGAGGGCAGAAACTGTAGTGTGGACATTCCCATTGGCTCAGAAATCCAGGACAAGCAGGGATAAGGAGCAGCTAAAGGAGCAGGGTGGACAAGCCCTGAGAGTGAGCCCTCTCCAGCTCTCCTCATCTGTGTGACCTTGTTTAGCATTAAGTGTTCTTGTGCTCGGGTATCGCTGTTGTACTGGTCTTAAACTGTGGGACATTTTGGACTTTGCAAATCATTCAGGATGGCCTTATGGCATCCTAAGTCTGATTGCCTGGGATTGGGCATATTACAGCGAGAGCATGCCTGTCAGGCGAGTAAACCATCCTATTCCTGCAATTCAGACAAGGTGAGTTCCTGCCCATAATATCTACTGTTTCTTAGAGTTTCCCCTTGACACCTTCTGGGGTCTTGGTTTGGTGCCACGTATCACACTGAGGTCTCTGTATTCTAAGGATCACAGTGCTAGTACTCGAATGTACAAAGCCTGCTGACGTTAATCATCTGAATAGCCACTTAGGCAAAGTGGGAAAACACCGAGCACTCCACACCATTGAGAAACATTTCTCCAGAATAGGGACAGCTTGTAAATTTTGGAGACTTCCCAAAATTTCCCATTATGATTTTTCTGAAATGATCTGGTTACACATTGTATTCTCTACTGATAACTTATCAGATGCCCAGAGATTTTTTGTTGTTGTTGTTTTATTTTTTATTTTTTACAGCATATTACGGAGGTACAAATGTTTAGATCACATGTATTGCCCTTGCCCCGCCCGAGTCAGAGCTTCAAGTGTGTCCATCCCCCAGACAGCGCGCACCACACCCATTAGGTATGAATATACTCATCCCTCCTCCCCCCTCCCACCTGCCCAACACCTGATGAATATTACTATGTGCTCATAAGTGTTGTTCAGTTAATACCAATTTGATGGTGAGTACATGTGTACATGTGGTGCTTGTTTTTCCATTCTTGTAGAATGGGGTCTTAGTAGAAGGGGCTCCAGCTCCACCCAGGATAACACAAGAGGTGCTAGATCATCATTGTTTTTTGTGGCGGAATAGAACTCCATGGTATACATATAGCACATTTTATTGATCCACTCATGTATTGATAAGCACTTGTGTTGTTTCTACATCTTTGCAATTGTGAATTGTGCTGCTATAAACATTCTAGTGCAGACCTTTTTTATAGAATGTCTTTTGTTCTTTGGGTAGATGCCCAGTAATGGGATTGCTAGATCAAATGAGTAGTTCTACCTGTATCTCGTTGAGGTATGTCTATATTGCTTTCCACAGAGGTTGTACTAGTTTGTAGTCCCACCAGCAGTGTATGAGTGTTCCTGTCTCTCCACATCCATGCCAGCATTTATTGTTTTGGGACTTTTTGATAAAGGCCATTCTCACTGGAGATAAGTGATATCTCATTGTGGTTTTGATTTGCATTTCCCTGATGATTAGAGATGTTGAGCATTTTTTTCATATGTTTGTTAGCCATTAGTCTATCTTCATTTGAAAAGTTTCTGTTCATGTCCTTTGCCCACTTTTTGATAGGGTTCTTTGATTTTTTCTTGCTGATTTTCCTGAGTTCTATATAGATCCTAGTTATCAGCCCTTTATTAGATGTGTAACATGCAAATATTTTCTCCCATTCTGTAGGTTGTCTATTCACTATAATGATAGTTTCCTTGGCTGTGCAGAAGCTTTTTAATTTGATCAGGTCCCATTTATTTATTTTTGTTGTTGCTGTGATTGCCTTTGCGGTCTTCTTCATAAATTCTTTGCCTAGGCCAATGTCTGTTAAGAGTTTTTCCAACATTTTCTTCTAGAATTCTGATAGTTTCACACCTTAGCTTTAAGTCTGTTATCCACCATGAGTTGATTTTTGTGGGAGGTGAAAGGTGCACCACTAATGTTGTTAGCAGGGGTCAAAGTTCTGTTCTCTGCTTCTGGGCAAAGCTGCCAGGGATGGGCTAAAATGGCCCCACTCAGCCAAAAAGTCTGCATGTGGGGGTGGGGCTGTCTGAGACCTGCAGTTGGAGCAGGCCTCGCTTCTTTCCACCGTCCCCTATTCCAGGGTTTCTCCTGGGCCTCTGGCAGCAGGCAGGACCTCAAGCCAGTGGATCTCCCTGGTTGTGATGTGGGCCGGGAGGTTCCCTGCCTGGGATCGCAGCCTGAGCTGGGGGCAGGGCCCTCCCATGGGAAGAGGGTTGCCCTCAAAGCGTGCTGATCTGCCCCTGAAGACACACACAGCTCAGTAGGCTCATTCACAAATATCCCTTCTGTGCCCCGGGGCAATGCAATCGATGGAGATCTCAGTGTATGGCATCTGGTCTGCAAGACTGTCCCCTGGGCCCTGGAGATCGATCCCTGACCCGCCAGGGGGAGGAGTGCTGGTCTCAAGTCACCCACGGGGTGCCCAAGCTGGATCCATGTCTCCCCACCTTGGGATTTGCCCCACTCTCCTGGAGTCACCAGGCAAGCAGCACCTGGGAGGGCTGGCTGGTAGGGAGCTCACAATCTGAGTACCCCTCAGTCCCTGTAAGGCCCAAAAAGGAAAGGTCCCGTTCCCTGCAGATGCCTCCAGGTGGAGGCTAAATTGTCTTTCTTGGCAGCAGCAAGTAGGGAAAGGGAAGGGGAGAATGAAGCAACATGGCACCTGCCCATCGACTCAGGCCTGCGGGCCGGGCCAGGAGGTGCCCCGAGGGAGCTGGGAGCCTGGTGCCCTGTTTGCAAGAGGCTCCCGGCTCACTGGTGGCCGTCTCTGGGCTGGTGTTAGCAGGTCTCTCCAACCACTCAGGAGCCCCCCTGCAGTCCGACATGCAAGGGAGGGGAAATGTAGCTGCTCCACTTACCCTTGTCGCTGGTCTCCAAGCCTCTCAAGGGCCTTTCTCCTTCCAGTTCTCCTCCGCAGCTTCTTCCCGTTGGGTCTCCTGTAGTTTCAGGCATGCTTCCTTCCGACCCTCATCTGATCTATGTTTATCTGCCTGTTCATTTTTTTTTCACTTTCTTCTAAAATCTGTCTTTCTTGCAGAGACACTCTGGCTGGCGGTTTTTCTCGTCCGCCATCTTGCCCCGGCACATGGAGATTTTTTTTTTTTTTTTTTTTAAAGAAAAATTCTTAGTATTTATTGTTAACTGAAATGAACTTCAACAAATATATCCTTTTGCGGTAAGATATAAGAAATATGGTAGGGAGTGTTCGTTTGTGATTATTAAAGCATGAACATTTCACGGCTGTTTCTGGTCTAAGACATCATTTAAAAATGTGTTGAAAGTAAAACTGGAATGCAATAAAATATCTGGGAAGCCTGTCAAATAAATGCATAAGTTACATGCTTCCTGAATTTGGGATTTTAAATCCAGGGGGATTTGGGGTTTCAAGCCATTAAGCTCTGCTAAACAGGAGAATCTAGACTCAGACTAGTTTTAATTTTTTTTACCAGCTCAATAAATTATCTCAAAACAACTATACAGTTATCCACTACATAGATCAAGAAACAGAGCATTGCTAGCAACCAAAAGTGGCCTTCAGCTCTTTCCTAACCACTAATGTTTTCTCTCTTCAAAGGTAAGCCATACTGCAACATACTTCTTCCTGTTTTTTAACTTTATGAACAGAATAATGTAATATGTATTTTTTTTCATGTCTGGCCACTTTGTTTCCATGTGTTTGTGAAATTTATCATGTCACTTATATTTAGTTCAATTCACCAATGTATAGTTTTTCATTGTATGAATAGCCAATAATTTTCTTATCCATTCTACATTTGAAGGAAACTTGGATTGTTTTCAGTATGGTGAGATTATGAGTCATTTTTTAGGTTGGAAAGCTTTTTTTTAAAATTATTTTTTCATATTGAATTTAAAAAACATTTTCCTTACTTGATACATATAATGAAGTGTTCTGAGACTATGTATGTATGTTTAATGGGCTACAATTATTATAGAATGACAGAAATGTAATATGTTAACATAAGCGCTTAGTGTTATATTTGTAATTCATATTCCAAGTTTAACTTCCAGATGATGACTTGGTGTATAAAATACTCATTTGCCCAAAATTCATCTACAGTTAATAGAACAATTGTTGAGAGAAGGGTTCCAAATAATCAAATGTCATTTTCCTGAATAATCAATTTGCCAGCTTATTTAGGGTTTAAGTGTTGGTTTCTCTGCCTATAAAATGGCAAACAGTCCTAGATCAGATATAAGATGTTTTTACATTTTTTTCAGTTAATTGGCTTTTAGTGATTTGTTCTAGAGCTACTGAAGGAGTTATAAATTGGTTCAAGCATTCACAGTAGAGTTCAGCAACATGTTCCAGAGACGTAAAATTTTGCAATGCATTGACTTCAAAATTCAGCTTCTAGAAATGTTTATGGGGACTATGTATGCCTGGGAAAAATAGAATAAATGCACAGATAAAATGTTCAAGAAGAATCATTCAGATTTATTTGTAATAGGAGAAAAAAATCAATCATAAATTGTATAATCATTAGGTAAAATCATAAGAGAACTGGTTCCTTAATCCATATTACAAACACTTGTTGATTAAATTATATACCCAAATCCTGTCATTCGCAGGAACATGGATTAATCTGGAGGATATTATGTTAAGTGGAATAAGCCAGGCACAGAAAGACAAATATCCCATGTTCTCACTCATATGTGAAATCTAAAAATTTTGATCTCCCAAAAGTAGAGAGTAAAATAGTGGTCAGCAGAGGCTGGGGAAGGCAAGGGGAGGGAGGGATGGACAAGATTAGTCAATATATACAAAATTACTATTAGCTAGGAGGAATAAGTTCTGGTGTTCTATTGCACAGTAGAGTGATTATGGTAAACACTATTGTGTATTTCAAAATAGCTAGAAGAGAGGATTTTGAATATTCTCACTACAAAAAATATTAAATGTATGAGGTGATAGATATGTTCAATACCCTGTATTAATGATTACACAATGTATATGAGTATCAAAACATCAGACTGTACCCCATAAACGTGTCAATTAAAACAAAATTAAAAATAATGCATATGCTTGCAGGGTGAGGCAGGTAACAGAGTGGGTCCAAAGTAGCACCATGGATTCTACCTAAAGTGGAAGGGTCAACTTGAGCATCCAGACCCTGCCTGTCCCGCTCCAGCGAACTGGCATGTGGGCATGTGGGTTCAGGGTCACCAGGTCCTCCAACTCTGAAGTGAGACCAGAAGCCACATTTTACTATGATAGATTTACTATGACAGATTTAGTATGACATCTAAGATGTTAGTATGTTAGCTTTAGAGGTACTTTTGCACTGCTTTGAAGGTACTATGCTGAAGATTCCCAGAGGGATATTTTGTGCCTTGCATTCCTTTCTTTTAAAGAAACCCCAAATGAGTTGCTTTTTCTGTATTTTAGGAGGCAGCTCTATATATCACGATTTAAAACAAAATCAAACATCTGCAAAGTAAAAACTGAATTTTAAACTTGATTATGTGGTGGTTATATGGATGTATGTGTTTGTCAATACTCACAGGACTGTACACCAAAAAGTGAATTTTCCCGTAGGTATTCAAAGAAAAAAAAACTGGCAGAGTATCTTCTTATGTGTATTAAAATGAATTTTAATAAGCTAGTTCAATCTAAGCAAGGAACTTGAGTGCCAAATATCAATGTGAAGTGACACAAAACAAACACATTATGAACATCCAAGAATCTGGATTTACAATGGAAATGTTGACAGCTTCTGAAATTAAATAGCACTCAATCACTAATTTTCTTTGAGGGTAAGATTTATACCCTGCTGGGCTTGTAATTTTGTTTTCTCTTTTTGTGCTGTTCATGTGTAAATATTGCCAATTTCATTTGACACGCAAAAGGAAAACAACTTAATTATGTTTCTAAGCTAATGAGTGACATACACTACCCTCTAGATGAGATAGTATAATATTTGCTTCCTGGCAATGATTTGAGGGGGAAAAAACCAAGCCATTTCAAAGGTATTTGTAACAAGGAAACAAATTTATTGATTTTAAAAGACAAGACACCATTTTGTTTTGAAAAACACAAGAAAGCTAGCCTGAGTTCAAGTCTGAAATATTCAGAAAAATCCTACTAATATCTTTAGTATGTTCCAGTCATTTGTTTAAACAACACACTAAAAGTTAATATATATTTTTATAATTATAAAAGTTCCCCAGTTATTGTACAGTACACAATACAAATCGCCCACAAACTATTATTTAGCTCCTGCCAATTTTGAGAGGACATGATATACTAAAAGATTTAGCATTTCTCACAAAAATCACATCAGGAAATACGTATTTACAAAATCAAATACATTATACAAAAAACCATCACATGTTATTCGGTAAAGATGTTTTTAAATAATTAAAAAGTTTATTCAACTGTAGTCCAAAAACTGGAAAAGAACATTACATTATCTCACACATACAATCTCTACAAAAGTTGCTTACCTCATTTACATAATATATTCAGTCATTATAAAATAAATGTTCAAATATCTCCTAGTGTTACTATGTTTCTGTGCTTGTGGGACTGAATAATGTAATCTGCCACTTACTAAGTGAAATTGAAATGATGGCACTTAAAAAAAAAATACAGTATCTTAAAAAAACACAATGAAAGAAGTTTTACCTAGAAGGTACGAAAGCCCTGAGTGATAGTGGAATTACTGATTGGTAAGCACTACAGTTAACCTAATTAAAAGTTTACCACCTCAGGCACAATTTCCAAGTTTTCTCAAGGCACTCACTTAAGTTTCTGTAACCAACACATTGGTCACTACCATAGGTCCAAATTGATGATGGTGATGAGTAGAGAAAAAAATTTGCTTTGGTACAAAAGATGCTTTTTAAACTAATGAAATTCAATACCTCCTTTATTGGGTCATTTAAAATTGTGTTCAGCAGGTTAAAACAAGGCAATCATTTGTTCAAAAATACTAATTTATCGAAGGAAAGATTTACTTGGTTATCAACAGTCAATGGGAGTTTTTATTTTTTCTTTCCTCCCCAGAATCAAAATTCTTCTAACAAAGATTTGTTGACCCCATTATTGAGCTACATAAACAATTCTTACCAAAGATTTCATTACTCAGGGCTTCCAATCCCAACATCATAATTTATTTAAAAAAAAAAAGGGGAGGGAAAGAAAGGGATCAAATACCAGAACCAAATAAAAGAGACAAAACAAATTTTTTTTAAAAAAAAGACATTTTTACCAATTACTTCAAAGAAAAGAAAAAAAAAATCCTAGGCAGTCACTTTGTAAGTGGCTTTTACTATTTAAGTAAAATTGGTAAACTAAACTCAGGTCTACTGGCACATAAAATCACTAGCAGCAATGATCAAGGCATGCAAACTGAGAAGCATTTACAGTAAATCATCATGAAGAATTTAAAAGAAGAGAGTTAAATTAAAACCCTTTGAGTATTGCATGTTAACACATGAGTAATTTGCATGGTTTGACTTCCTAAACTGCCTAAAAAGCAACGTTTACGGCATACTTGCACTATGCTATGGATGTCCTTTCAGCAGACATCAAAATAGGTTACACTCTTATTTGTGCCCAGCTAGGGCAGCGCAAGCACATCTGCAGACAACACTGCTTTCGTGTTCGATTGCGCAGGGGACAAAGGGGATCAAGTGCACGAAGAGATTCCCTTGAATAAAATGAGCAATGGTGTCAGACCACTGACATTTAGAGATATTAGAAGCAGTAGTCACAGCATCTCCTGACAGATGAGCTTGTGATCAAGTGCTTTGCTCTCCATTCTATCTATATGTGATATTTGACAAAGTTATTAAAGTTCAGAGCATAGATAAAATTATGCCCTGTATGAAATTCCCAAACAATATTTTATGAGCGATCTAACTCCAAATAGCCTAACTGCCCCCAAAGAGTTCAGATTCTCTTTATCCACTTGAACTCATTCCTTCCTAAGGCTTCACATACACTTGTACTTTCTAAAGCTAAATAAATGAGATCTTTTGTTTTGTTTTGGGGAAAAAAAAGGAACATAACCCTTTCTTTATACCTTTTAAAGGCAATCTAGGTACCTTCAATGTGCAGAAATCAGTTATGACATAGGTCTATACAGGCCTATGTATTTGTCCTCCTTTTCTAGAGAGTTATGATGTGATGCTAGAAAAGTTGATTTTTTTTTTTCTGTAAACAGTACACTTACTTAGATGGCAGTGAATATTTGGGAATAAATATATCAAGCCCTCTTGAAGAAAAATTAAGAGTTGTATATAAAATGCAAGTGTTCAGCATGAAAACACTTTCTCTTCCTACCCCCCCTTTAAAAAAACAGCATAATTAGACATTTGGATATAGAGTATATTTTACCGGTCTAAGTCTAAATAAATGATCTGAAAGGCTTTTGTCCCCCATTGTATATCTTACAATGCTCAAAGGGTTAATACAAGGCATTACATCAAAGGGGTTTTCTAATACTAGAACCAAGCACTGAATTAATGCTTCTATTCCAGTTTTTTTTTTTAAATCACCAAACTTGCAGAAATACTAGGATTCCATTACTTGATTTGTTCTAACCATATACATGGAGGTTGCTCTGATCTAGCGACAAGCCCAATTTCAGTAGCACTGCATGCCCACCCTCCTCCCCCATGTTCTGGTGTGATTCATACAGATCACAAGAGCTCTGACTTCAGTTTTTGGATGATTGTTATTTTCTCACCAAGAATGTAAGGGGGGGCGGTTATAACAAAGGTCAATTTATTGTATATAACCACTGCCTCAAATTGTACAAAAAGGTGACTTGCCAAGTTTTCCACTTTCTACTTGTGTCCACACAGAGAGGACCCACATCACAGTGACACACATGTTTTTCTTTTACACTAATGTTTCAAGCACAGCATTATTTTAGACATTTCAAATATATCTGAAGAATTTTTAAAAATTTGAAAATGCATTTAGCACTTTTAGACAGTGCATTCACGTAAAAATGTTCATGATTACGGCACCGAAACCGTATTCATTCCTGAATGACTTTCACAGCATTCTACAAGGACGTATTCGTTTTTACTCATCTACTACAAATCAAAGGCAGTCAATGTTGCACACTATTAATTTTCGGTATGCAGTGTTAAAAAACCATTTTCTAAATTTTACTTTTGTTTTTAAAGTACACCATCTAAAGAGAGGTGCATAAACCGTGCTATACAGTACAAGAAAAAGCACAAAAAGGAAAGCAGATTTCTGAAAAGGCAGTAAGACTTACACAGTCAGTCCAAACATAGTTTGGATGAAAATCCTGAATAAGTGACCAGCAACTTGATATCCAAAGAAAAATTTGAAAATTGGGCCCTGTGTTCCAAGGAAATAGTTCACCCATTCCACCCTATTGTTCACTGGTTTCATGAATGCAAATCTTTTGGGTATGATTCTCAAAGTATTTGTCGAGATCAAACTATACCCATAATACTCAATCCTATCATATGGAAATATCTTTTCTGAAACTTAAAAATAGCCAACATACCTTCTTTACATTCTTCCTCACTGAAAGTGTAGCACTTGGTTTATGTAGATATATTTCATGAATAGTGTTTGATTACAATGCCAAGAAATAGCAAGAAGTCCTTAAAATGTTTACTTGTGTCACGTGTCAATAAATCTACTGCAAGGGTATTAGTGTCTAATATTTAGAAAAGCTACTGTTTTGATGAATAAAAAAATGGGAAAAAATGAAAATAAGTGCAGTAAATGTGATTGCTCCAATTTGCTCAAGCGTATAAATTATTATGTTTTTATTTTCTAATACATTTCACAATCCAAATTCCAAACTGGTGAAAATGTTTGTGTGTGAGTGTATGCGTGTGTGCATATCTTACTTGGACCTACAAATAACTGGAAGTAGCATAAGCCGTAGGTATTCTTTTGTGTATTGTTCAGAACTATTTACACTAGTGATAAAGAATATTCCTAAGTATTCATAAAGGAGATCAGAAGATTTTTAATGAGTTAAGTTCAAATGTAATAATATTTATTAGTTCTTAATCTGTCCTAATTTAGAACAAACCATGAACAATTGGAAGAAATGTTGAATCCTGGAGAGTCCCCAATCTCTAACTCTCATCAATCTAAATTTTCCCATTATTATCAGATTCCTCTAATAATACAAATATATCCAACATTAAATTAAACAATGATAATAAATACATTTAAAGTTATTCAATGAACAAGATGAAACCAGTAAATACATTTGGTCCAATGCAGATATAGTATCATTCTGGGGATGGCGGGTAGAGACAGGACACTGAAAAACTTCAGAAAGGAGAGCCAGATGAAGAGTGTGTGGTCATTCTTTGATTTTAATTTTACCTGTAAACATTTCCTAATGTTCCTACAATGAAGTAGATACATGATCTTTTGCAGCTAGTGATGTTTTCTTTGCCTTTTGTGTGTGTGTGTGTGTGTGTGTGTGTGTGAGGGAGAAAGAGAGAGAGAGAGAGAGAAATGGTGCAAATTCATTGCCTTTTTGGAAGGAAAAAGGAGGATGGTCATTTAAATGATATTTAGATGAAGGTGATGCTAGGATGCTAATGTAGGCTTCCAAATACAGGACTGACTTGTATAATAAAAAATTGGAATCAATTTAAAAAATTACTTCTAAAACATTTAAATTTTACTTAAGAAACTTTGTTGATCTTATGTGAGTAGTCTGAGGCAATCGAGCAACAGTTTAAATACACTGCATATTACCCGATAAGCCATTTGGTATTTCTAACTTCACAGACTGGCTTACCCTCTTCTTTCTAACACCCCCTCCCCCCACCCCAATAAAACTGGAAAGAGAAACAGCTTGAGTTTAATATAGGTCTTATTAATAGTCTGTAAATCATTTTGTGCTTTCCTTTTTTTTTTTTTGGCTTTATTTATTTATTTATGCTGATTAGTTTTTTTACAACTATTTAAATGAATGGATGTGCCTTTTTTGTTTTTGTTAATAATTTGAGTGCTTAAAAGAACCTTGGCTTTTCATGCAAATTAAAATGGGGATGGGTGTATACTCCCTAGGATCTCACCTTCTGACTTTGTAGCAGACTCCCGCCCCACGGGCACTCGTGTGTACAATGTGGACACACTGACACCTAGACACACAGACAAACATTTAGACTGAAAAGATGCACTTCAATAAGACCTGCTTATTCTGTTAACTTTCTAGAATTGTAACTAGATAAGAATGGTCTAAAACATACATGATTTTATGTGACAAGTTGGTATTAAAACTAGCCTGCTATTCCACACCCTTAAGCAATCTGATTTGTAATCAAGTAATATTCAGCTCTAAGAATAAAAAATAGGTTCACGGTCACTCAAAGAGGGAAACTGATTTTTGTCTTTTTGTTTTGCTTTCTTTTCCCTAAATTTCCTTTGAAGAACATGTAACCTGTCCTTACTTCAGGAATCTGAAAACGACAGGCACACTTTGTCAAATGGATTGAAGAGTTATTCACATGAACAAAATAAACCTTACTAAACCTTAGCTTCAGTTCTGTTTTAAGGCACCATGTAATAGCCGAGGTACGATGATCCCTGATGTACATTCTTCAATGGCAATGGTCCATCCAGCCACCTATCCAAATCCTACAGAATTGGGGATAAGTAACAGTGAGGTGTGCCAGTTACACTGCCTTCAGGTTCTGTTTAAAATTTAAATCCACATACTTTAGAAACCAGGAAATATTTTTGAAGGAACTAACGTTATGCAGGTTGCTACATTCCTTGCATTCTATAAATTTTCTTTTATAATAGCAGCATATTGAACTACTATTAGGAAAAAGACCTGGAATAAAAGAAAGTCATCCAAATGGAATGGTTTCCTGTATGTCCAGCTCAGCATAAGTAGTATGTACACTTAAAAAAAAAAGTCAAGTCATTTTTTTTTCAGCTTCAGTATCTAACTACAACAGCCCCACTTAACAGCAAAATGCATCTGTGCAGTGGTCCCAGATACAGAATCAGTAGTCTTTAAACAGAGGAATTGGTATGCAAATAATAGTTAAAATTCAATGTTTAACGGAAGCTTGCATTGTTAACATGGTTTAATAATTATGTACACAAATTATGTACATATTAGCATAATCTCTTGTAATTCTGTCATTTACTCTGAACCGATAAATGTACAGCTCAATTTTTCTACAGAGAAAAATAGATGGCCTTCCCAACCCTCTAGCACTAGAATAAAAATGCTCTGTATTCTCTCTCCATACTCCAAAATGTTATCAAAATAGTGTCTTATGGTTCTGTCCAATGAAAAGCACCTTTCAAAAGCAAATTTGATGCATCTGCTGCCAAATGGGCATGCCTCCAGTGTAAATCAAAGAAATTCATTTCTTTTGATATTTCACAGAAGTGCATCTAATTAAAAAACTTACACATGAAATCATACACCAAGACTAACAATCAACAATAAAATATTTTAAGCTACAAAAAATGTAAATTACTTTTTAATTATAAGAAAACAAAAACATTGACATTAAGTGTTGTAAAAATCCTTCTTGACACCTGCAACTAAGGGGGGAAAAAACTTATTAAGAGGCAAATAATGTTTATGTTAAAAAAAAAAAAAAAAGACCTGGCAAAATACATACACACCCATTCCATTTCACAACTCCAAAAAAGTAATGTTCAGCACAGATAGAATTTGACAACAGTCGACCTTCAGGCTTATAAATTTTCAACTTAAGCCCAATATCAACAGGGTTACTGTAAGCTGGAAAAATACGCTTTAATATTCTTTAGACTGCAGTGTAGGTATTTCCTGTAGCGCTGCACTGTCGGATAGTCTGAGTACTTGTGACGATGTGCTCGCTGTGAATTGGATTCAGGAGGCTTGGTTGCACGCCACTCTCGAGAACAGGCTGCATGCAGCCCACTGGAAATGCCTGGCTCAGCTCTGTTTTCTCTCTTTTGGCTTGAGGCTCTGAAGAGTCATCCAGTTCTTCATCCATTTCACTTTCCACTTCACTGCCTTCATCTGCACAAACAAATAATACCAAGACCATTACCAGAAGACAAATTGGAAAATAGCAATCAACACATGCTTCAGAAACACTTTTATACAGTACATTAAGAAAGCAACTTCTTAGCTCCTCCCAGGGGACAAAGCTTGTAGGTTTTCTTTTCATCGGATTTTACTCGTATCAATGCTGTATTGATGTACCTATAAGCCTTTCAAACATAGCAAAGATAATTTATTTTTGACAATCTGTGATCGATACTTTAATAGCTCTTTTAAGAAGATCTTTGGAATTTCCTAAACCATCTATATTAAATAGTGGCATAATTTGTGTCATCATAAAGTGGTCTATGCTGGCTTCTGGGGAATGTACTGAGCTGAAAATGCTAACAAAGTTTTCAGTTTCCTCCAAAAATCTGTATTAAATATAAATTTCATCTGTGCTGGTGTTAATGTAGGTGAGACCTACGTTGATTCATAATGTAACTATTGCATGTATGAGCAGGAGCTGCTATATGGACTTTTTGGCACACATCAATGTTGTAGATGAGCACAGTATTAAATAAATTCTTAATTATTATAAAAAATTAAGAAGAGTGAAGCAGTAGTATCAGATTAAAAATGTGAAATAAATTTCCATTCCTGGCAATACTGATAGTGTTAATAGCTGGTATTATATGCCTATTCTATGGCATATCACATATAATGAGTGTAGAATAAGTATCTCTACGGTCAGATTAAGTTGGACTCTTTCTAAGCAGTGTTGTGTCTAGTTTTACCACTGTTTGAGGACACCCACAGCAGAAATCTCTGCTAATGCAGCTCTTTATATAAATTGGTCCTTTGACTTTCCTTCTCTGATTATCAATTGGGGTAAAGAGGAAAGTTCCAGAGAAAAGTGATGGGGAATAAAAGGACCTCCACATACGGTTGTGCAGTGTGCAGTCACCAAGTCTGAGAAACGGTATGTGTGATTAAAGAGGTTGAGATTAACATGCTAGAAATAATGTTTATAATGCATTATTAAGCAATAAAACAAAGAGGTGCCCTTAGATGGAGGTACAGAGATATCGTGGCCTATCTACTTTATTCAGTTAGCTTTTTGCTTCTGGAAAATGAGCTTGATGATAATAGAGTTTGTCAGAATAAGCATATTTGGAGGACTGGGGGACTACGGGACAGGGATACCTTTGGTAGACATCTGCTTCTTCAAGAGGGTATAACTGAAACATGTATGTATGATACTTTTTATTTTGTTTTTACATGTATTTATACATAAACCAAAATGTCTGGAAGATCTTCACACAAACTCCTAATGGTGGTAGTCTCTCAACGGTTGTGACTATGAAGTTTCACTTTCTATAGTTTTTAATTCTCTGTATTCTTTGAAATTTTTATATAGAGCCAATGTTACTTTTTTCATCAGGTGGAAAAATTTTTATTTTGTGAAAACTGAATGTGATTTCACATTCCATCTTTAGGCCCTGAGTATGCCAGTTTGACTATGCCTCAAGACACATCAGGTCTGGGGGTGAACGGGACCAGCAAAGCCACGTCAAGAAGGTAAGGACAAATCTCACTGCTTCACAGCTCTCTCTCCACTAACTTCTTTGTGCCTGAGAAATAGGTGTCAAAATAATAAAAGAGGCAGCACTGAAAGAAAAAAAATCATCAAGCAGGTAGGGGAGTAGAGAGAGAGTGGGGAGAGTCCTTAAATGTTCCATTGGTACTGACGGGGTTATGTTTATAAAAATAAAACAAAACAAAAAATGTAAATGTTCCAGGTCAGTTTTACTTAGGTCTACCATCTCTGGGTGATATGGTTCCTCTGGATAGCCTAGAAAGCAATCCATACAAGCAGGCCCCTTTTCCAGTTCCTATGAAAAAATATAATTCTGTAGACATTTTATGCTTCTCTAAAGACTCAACAACATTTCCTAGGAATCTACTTGAGGTTAGGGTAATTTGGTACAGAAAAACTAAAATTAGGGGCTACCGGAGTTTATCAAGGACTTTGGTTCTGCACATTAAGAAGAAGCCAAGCTGGGATTCAGTCTTTGGCCGAGTAGCCACATTCCTACTGCACCTCTGGGCAATCGGGTATGAAATCCCCAAATCTGGGTTAGGAGGCTTTCGTGTCAGCACATCATCTCTGTCGCATGAGTTTCCATTGCCACCTTTCTTGCTCTAAAATTACAGATTAGTATCACCACTGATTTATTTTTCTGAGGGTTATTTGGTTAATCCTATAAAATATATATTTGTAGCAACAATATTTTTCAGCTATAATTTTCTAATTTCTGGGCTTTGCTACTATGCGTGTTATTAAAATGGGAATTAAGGCATGCACAGTTGTTAAATAGAGACTGACAGGAGTTTAACATGGGAATGATGTTGATTTGTACATGACATTGGCCAGTATATTAATGTTTTCTACCACCAAGACGACAGAAGCTGAGTATGTCAGTACAGCATGCTCTGGAGAATAGCACTGTACCTCTCTGCAGACTCCCCAAGTCCTTTCTCTCTCCCCACTCTGGCCTGGAAGGGCTAATTGTATCGTTATCTCCAGTCTTTATGCATTTTGTCCCTGTCTCCAGAAGTCAATAATCATAGCGATTCCTTAAAACATCAATATATCCCCAGCCCACCTTTTTAAAGAAAGAGCTCTCTTTACTGCAGTGATTGTTTACTAGAAAATTTACATGTTTTTCAAACCTGTACTGGTATTTTTATCAGAATTATTTTTGTTTATGCTCTGCTTATAAAGTTGGGTAGGATTTGTGTGCTCTATCTTGACCCCATCTCCTCTCAAACTCTCCTTGTTCTTTTTATTTTGTGGTTTTGTTGATTACATGTTTCTTCAGGAATAAATATCATGCTATCATATTATACTATATATTAGAGTGGCAATGTTGGTATTAAAATTGCAGAAGTATATATGTTAGTTTCTTCATCTATAGCACTAATGATCTTGTTTTTACATTAAATTTCATTGCCATCTCTGAGTTCTTTTTCCACTGAAAACTGTGACACGGTGAGGTAGGTGGGCTAAGGAATCCTTTCTTGCCTAGTGGGCCTTGAAGAAAAATGGCCCAATTTTATCACTTCTCTTTAGGAGTCTGGGCCATGGTTAGAAATAATTTCTTGTTACCTGCAATGAACTTTGGGCTAAAAGAGTTTACAACTGCATTTAAACTCAAGTCTCTGCATTTAATATACCTCACATAAAGAAGGCATAAGGATGAAGAAACATGGAGAAATAATGAAGGATTCCAAAAGACACTACTGTCATATTTAGCTAGGATTTGTATGCCACTTTCACAAAATCAGAGTGCTGGAGACATACGCTATATTTTCCTCTATGAGAATTTCTCAGTCAAGAAAGTCCTTAAGATGTACATTATTTTCAAATCTTACCTTTATCCAGATTTCCAGGAGACACAGCATTTAAATCACCAAACTGCAAAACAACAGTCATTTGTGCAATAGTTACTATCAGGCAGGATAAAATAATATTCTATTAGTCTGTGGTAAGAACGCCACTCTATGACTTTTTAAAACTGTAAACTAGGGGCCATTTTGATCTCTGATTACATCGGTCACATAATTTTGCAATCAAACTTGTCGAATTTGAACAGTTTAAATTATTTCACAATTTAGCTGTCTTAGCGTCTTTGCAGAAGGATAACAATTTTCTCTGCCTTCCGTGTTCCATTTTACCTTTTATTATTTCAACTCAGCAATGAAGACACAGGAGCCTGACTGACCTGGATGAAGATGGCTGTGGTGAAATAAATTTGGAAAGGCTTCAACCAAGCAGAACACATCAGACCCACCCCTCATTCTTGGCCGATGAGTCCACCTGGAGCTCTACAGGTCAGAAGCATGGTCTAGCAGTTTGGCTGAACTCTATCTTTAGAGCTTTTATTAGTAAAAACAAAAAATATAATAGAAGCTCCAGAATTGAGATTATTTATTTTTACAAAATTTTTAATTTGATGTTCTTCTCTTGTAATTTGATATTCTTATTTGCTAAGATAGTAGGGTCCCACGTGAAAAAGAAAGGCATCTGAATGCAAACAAACAAACAAACAAAGCTTAAAACAATCATGGAACAATTAATAACCTTCAGCTTAGGTGTTATTTTCTACCTTAGTTCAATAGCTTGATGATAATTTTATAGTGAGAAAACACATTTTGAGAGTCTCAGGGTAAACAAAAATGGATACCCTAAAATAAAAACTGAATGGTGGAGGTAACAAAGCTAATCAGAAAAAGGTGAAGTGAAACTGCAAAGCATTACTTTTTAAATGGTAAACATTACTTTTTAAAAAGTAGTAAGTCATTATCAGAAATTCAGATTTCTTAACAGGCTTAGAAGGGATGAGACAGAAATTCTACCTACATTTAAGTTTGTTTATAAAGAGTTCCAGGATAGGAGTACTTTTTACATCTATAAGGTATGTCTATAAAGTAATACAACTGGTCTTATTTTATAAACATACACACATTTTTTCCCCCCATCTAGACAAGTACTGTCTTTATAGTGGCTACCTTGGGAGCTTATACATTTATTCTAAGGTCCAGGGTTCTGGAATTCCTCTTTGACCATCAATTTCAAGAGCTAGTTTATGCATCACTCAAGAAAGCCCAATTTGTTTTACACCCAACTGTGGCTTCAAACAACACTTCAAATTTTATTCACTGCCCTTGGTCCTGGGATGATCTCTGGCTGCTCACCAAAATAAAATTCATCTCTGCCACAATTTAAAGGATATTTAAAATAATATGACATTTTACTCTTTATTATTTCTTAGAATTTCAGTGGCCATTTAAAAAGAGGCATTCCACAACAATATTGAGCCATGGCAACATTACTGGAACAAAAGTGTAGCCTTCTTAGGTGACTCCTTTGAAAGGGACCAGGAGCCTCTGAATATGTAACCATTAGTATGTTTGTTTGAAAGTGTGACCATTACTTTATATCCCACTGGGCAACAAATATCATAAATACTAAAGTTTTGAAGGTGTTCCTGATCACATGGGTCAGATCCTTGTGTAAATAAAAATCACAGTGTAATTATGTAGGATTTCTTGAATTAAAGAATATAATTTAAACAATAAAAGAACACAAAGGGATTCTTTATCCACTTTTAGCATTATTTAAATATTTTAGAACTATAAAGAGAGAATGCTCAAAGCTGAAGGGTCATTTATAAGTTATTTCTGACATAACACAATAAGATTTTTATTTATTTTAAATGAATACTTAACACTTAAGATCCAGATCCTGAAACAAGTTGGCAAATCTGTAAAAGTTGCAACTGAATTATTACTGCCATTGGTGATCAATAACATCACACAAAGGGGCCAAAACCAAATTCGGGACATACCTGAAAATTTTCTTCAAAAGGAACATTGCCTGTAGTTGCTACTTAACTCTGAAAACTCAGCTTCCTTAATACAAAGATATTTCTTAGAAAGTTTCTAATTAATTTGAACAAACACATTTGATTATTCAGGATGCTGAAAATCAAAACCAAAATAACTAAAAATCTCAGTGTTACTATCATCAGCAAAAATCCTTTTACATACTAAATGCCGTGTGCTCATTATTACGCACTGCGCTGGACAACGTACAAAAGAATCTCAGAGGCACTTGAATGAATGCCTCTAGGTGTTTCCAGGATCAATGACAAAGTTTCATTGAACAGCAAATAGAGAGAGTAGATTTAAAATAAAATAAAAAAAAATCCTGTGAAGAGATAAGATTTTAATATCCTATATAGCTGAAGGTAAAGGTTTTTATAAGCATTTTACTTGTGAGGAACAAATATACATAAAATCATAAGAGAAAAACCACCTTAATCCTACAGATACACTGGGTAAGATTATGGAAATCAGTTAATTCACTCATTTATTCGATAAATATTTATTGAAAGCTTACTACATGCTGGGCACTATGCCAGCCAGGTCCAGTGAGATCAATTTGGAAATATTCCTCTTCATGGAGGTGAGTAGCAGAAGTTGCTTATATTACAAAGGATAGGTAGGTTAGCAGAAAAACAGGGACGCCTAAGAAAGATTTTAGAAGCCTAGGGTTACAGTCTTAGAAATGGAAATCAACTGCACAAGTTTATGGCATGAGCAGCAGGTCAAAGCAGCAGGAGGGAAGGATCCAAACAATGGCAGGGAAGACTGAGAGTGGGCAGAAGGAAGACAGCACCACAGACAGGGGACGGATGACAAGTATCTAGGTTAGGCCAGTACAAATCAGAAACAGAAGTGGAGATTTGGATTAAAAAAGAGAAGCTCATAAGAAAGTATAGACAGTAAAGTTATAGCTTCAGAAATTGGAAAAACTTATTGTTTTGTAATTTCCCCTCTTACACAGAGGATCGGGGGCTACTATTCATTGACATGACATCTGACCACTTATAAAGTGCACTTGTAGTTTAGTATATGGTAGGCTTTCTCTCAAATAGACCTCAAGTGTCACGTTCTCAGTATTGCTTCCTTGAAGAGGCTTTTTCTGGCAGCCCTGTCTTAAGTATCAACTTCCCTGTCGCTCTCAATCACTGCATCATGCTGCCTTCTGTAGAAGCGCCTACCACAACCTGCAGTACTTACTTTGTTTCATCATCTAGTATCTGTCTCCCCAACCATAATAATGTCAGTGCCATGGGGTAGGGACTTCATCTGTCCTCTTTGTAAAGGTATCCCAGAACCTACTATAGTGCCTGATACACATTAAAGGCTGAATAAATATTTACCAAATGAATGTATTTACTTCCTCATTTCAGTCTCACAAACAAAACAAAACAAAACAAACCTTATGAATTTGGCAAGGTAGAGAGTTTAGATTTCATCTTAAAGGTATTGAAAACAATGAGTTTATTTGTTTAATATCATATGGTAAATATGGTGGTGTTCAATTTGAGATCAGATAATCTGACCCTTAGTTTTGGAATTTGAGCAATTGTGTGTGTGTGCAGGGGGAGAGAAGCGGGGAGAGGAAGAGACAGAGAGGAGAGAGAGAGATCTCGAGAGATTGGGAGATCCACACATGAAGGAAGAAATACAAATTAAGGGATTTAAAAAGCTCTGGTGTTAGAAATCATATGGCCTTCAATGTATTCAAGAATTAAAATTCTGTCAGCCAGATAAGTAAATAAGGAATTTTCTGTAGTAGAAACTAGAGCAGACCATAGAGAAAACAAGTCTGTTATTTTCTTTTTCTTTCTTTTTTTATTTAAAAAAGTAAAAAAGGGGGTACAAATATTTTTGGTTACATGGATCACTTTTATAATGCTTGAGTCACGGTTATAAGTGTGCCTGTCACCCAGATAGTGTTCATTATACCTGTTAGATAGGTTTTCACCCATCCCCTCTTACCCCCTACCACGTGCTTGATTTCCATTGAGTTTTACTTCTCTGTATATACAAATGTGCTCATTGATTAGTTCCAATTGAATAGTGAGTACATGGGGTGTTTGTTCTTCCATTCTTTAGATAACTTCATTTAGGATAATGATCTCCAGTTCCACCCAAATTGTTGCAAAAGGCCTTAAGTCATCCTTCTTCATGGCTGAGTAGTATTCCATGGTGTACATATACCACATTTTGTTGACCCACTCATGAATTGATAGGCGCTTGGGTTGATTCTGCATCTTTGCAATTGTGAATTGTGCTGCAATAAATATTCAAAAGTGCAGGTGTCTTTTTGATAAAATGACTTCTTTTTATTTGGGTAAATATCCAGTAGTAGGATTGCTGGATCAAATGGTAGTTCTACCTTTAGTTCTTTGGGGTATCTCCATACTGTTTTCCATAGAGGTTGGACTATTAATAATTTGCAGTCCCACCAACAGTGTAGAAGTGTTTCTTTCTCTCTGCATCCATACCAGCCTGTATTATTTTTGAACTTTTTAATAAAAGCCATTCTAACAGGGATAAGGTGATATTTCATGTGGCTTTAATTTGCATTTTCCTAATGATTAGTGACGTTGACCATTTTTTGATATGTTTACTGGCCATTGTCTATCTTCTTTTGACAAGCTTCTGTTTATGTCTTTTGTCCACTTTTTGATGGAGTTGTCTGATTTTTTTCTTGCTGATTTGCTTGAGCTCTTTGTAGATTCTGGTTATTAACCCTTTATTGGATGTATAGCTTGTGAATATATTCTCCCACTCTGTAGGTTGTCTGTTAGCTCTGCTGATTATTTCCTTGGCTGTGCAAAAACTTTTCAATTTAATCAGGTCTCATTCATTTTTGATGTTGCTGTGATTGCCATTGGGGTCTTCTTCATAAATTCTTTGCCTAGGCTGATATCTAGAATAGTTTTTCTAATATTTTTGTTTAGTATTCTTATGGTTTCATGCCTTAAACTTAAATCTTTTATCCATCTTGAATTAACTTTTGTGAGTGGTGAGAGATATGGATCTTGTTTCATTCTTTTGCATGTGGCTATACAGTCTTCCCAGCACCACTTATTGAATATGGATTCTTTCCCCCAGTGTATATTGTTGTCTGCTTTGTTAAAGATCAGATAGAAATATGAGAATGGCTTTGTATCTGGGTTCTTTGTTCTGTTCCATTGATCTATGTTTCTAATTTTGGGCCAATACCATGCTGTTTTGGTTACCGTAGTCTCATAGTGTAGTTTGAAAGCTGGTAGTGTGATGCTTCTAGATTTGCTCCTTTTGCTTAAGATTGCTTTGGTATCTCTTTTCTGGTTCCAAACATAGTGTAGAATTATTTTTTTCTAGATCTGTGAAATATGATGTTGGTATTTTGATGGGGATTGCATTGAATTCGTAAATCACTTTAGGAGGAATGGACATTTTAACAATGTTGATTCTACTGATCCACGAGCATGATATGTTTTTCCATTTGTTTGTATCATCTGCGATTTCTTTCCTCAGTATACCATAGTGCCCTCAGTAGAGATCTTTCACCTCCTTTATTAAGTATATTCCTAGGTATTTTATTTACTTTGTAGCTATTGTGCATTGTATTGAGACTTTGATTTGACTCTCAGGTTGACTGTTATTGGTGTATAGGAATGCACTGATTTGTGTACCTTGATTTTGTAACCTGAGACTTTGCTGAATTTACTTATCAATTTCAGGAGTCTTTTGGTGGAATCTTTGGGGTTTTCTAGATATAAGATCATACTGGAGACAAAAGTGATAGTTTGACCTCCTCTTTCCCGATTTGGATACCCTTTATTTCTTTCTCTTGCCTGATTGCTCTGGCTGGGACTTCTAGCACTACATTGAATAGTAGTGGTAACAATGGGCATCCTTGCCTTGTTCCAGTTCTTAGTGGGAATGCTTTTAGCTTTTCCCCATTCAGAATGATGTTAGTTGTAGGTTTATCATATATATATATATATATATATATGTCTATCTTTTATAAGTTTGAGATATGTTCCTTCTATGCCTAGATTGTTGGGGGTTTTTATTATGAAAGGGTGCTGAATTTTGGTGAATATTTTTTCTGCATCTATTGAGATAACATATGGTCTTTGTTTTTGCTTCTGTTTATGTGGTCAATCACATTGATCAATTTATGTATGTTGAACCATTCTTGCATCCCTGGGAGGAAGACTACTTGGTTATGGTGTATTGTTTTTTTGATGTGCTGTTGAATACGGTTTGCTAGTATTTCACTGAGGATTGTTGCATCTATATTCAGAAGGGATATTGGTCTGTGTTTTCCTTTTTGTTGTGTCCTTTCCTGGCTTTGGTATCAAGGTGATACTGGCTTCATAGAATGAGTTGGAGAGGATTCCCTCCTTCTCAATGTTATGGAATAATTTCTGCAGTATGGGTATCAACTCTTCTTTGTAGGTCTGACAGAATTTGGCTGTGAATCCATCTGGTCCAAGGTTGTTTTTTGTTGGAACATTTTTTATTGCAGCTTCAATCTTGTTGCTCATTATTGGTCTGTTCAGGAGTTCTATTTCTTCCGAATTGCATCTTTGGAGATTGTGTGATTGCAGAAATTTGTCCATTTCCTCTACATTTTCGAGTTGATGTGCATAGAAATTTTCACAGTATTCACAGATGATATTTTGTATTTCTGTGGTATCAGTTGTAATATCTCCTTTTTCATTTCTAATTGAGCTTATTAGGGTCCTTTCTCTTCTATTCCTGGTTAATCTAACAAGAGGTCTATTAATGTGTTTATCTTTTCAAATAACAAACTTTTTGTTTCATTGATCTTTTGTATTATTTTCTTGTTTTCAAATTCATTTACTTCTGCTCTGACCTTAGTTATTCCTTTTCTTCTGCTGGCTTTGGATGTGGTTTGTTCTTCCTTCTCTAGTTCCTTGAAACGTGTCATTAGATTGTTATTTTATGACCATTCTGTCTTTTTGTTGTACATATTT
Organism: Eulemur rufifrons; assembly: GCF_041146395.1. Classification (NCBI taxonomy): domain Eukaryota; kingdom Metazoa; phylum Chordata; class Mammalia; order Primates; family Lemuridae; genus Eulemur; species Eulemur rufifrons. Next base: position 226,847,363 of record NC_090989.1, read on the forward strand.
AAGGCTATGAATTTTCCCCCTAAGGCTGCTTTTGCTGAATCCAAAATATTTTGATAGCTTGTGTCCCCAGATGGATTCACAGCTGAATTCTATCTGTCATTCAGTTTGAGGAATCTTTTCATTTCAATCTTAATTTCATCACTGATCCAGTAATTGTTCAGCAGCAAGTTGTTTAATTTCCTTGACTGTGTGTAAAATTACATTTCTCTTGGAGTTGATTTCTAGTTATATTCTACTATGATCTGAAAAGGTACATCATGGTATGAATTTCAATTTGTTTTTAATTTTTTGAGACATGATTTGTGGCCTAAAATATGATCAATCTTAGACAGAGAATGTTTCATGTGCTGATGAGAAGAACATATATTCAGTAGTTTTTAGGTAAAATGTTCTGTAAATGTCTGTTAGGTCCATTTGTTCTAGAGTACCATTTAAGTCCAGTATTTCTTTATTTATTTTCTGCTTGCATGATCTATCCAGTTCTGTCAATCAAGCGTTGAAGTCCTAGCAATTATGATGCTGTTGGTTGTCACTTTGCTTAAATCTACTAGGGTTTTCTTTATGAATCCGGGTGCTTTTGTGTTAGATGCTAAGGTTAGATACTAAGGTTAGATGTTTGTGTTAGATGCTAAGTTAGATTTTAAGGTCATATTTAGGTCATTAAATATGAAATGTCTGATTTGGAATCAAAAGTGTAGTTTATTATATCGCAAATAAGGAGCAGTACAATTAATCAGAGTATGTGCCTAAACTATTGACATAGGTTTGCCATCTTAACAGTAGCTTGTTTATGCCAGCAGGGAAGAAGCCTGGAGAGTGATGAAATCTCAAAAAGCATTTTACATAGCTTGTTTAAAATTGAATATTTTTCCTTGCAAGAAGCAGTCCAAGGCCTGAAAGAAGTGTTAGTTGGTGCAAGGTCTGGTGAATATGGTGGATGACAGAGAGTTTCCAAGTCCAGCTTCTGTAGTTTGAGCAGTGTTGTCTGTGTGACATATGGTCAAGTGTTGTCTTGCAAGAGGACTGGCCTGCCTCTATTGACCAATCTCGGCTGCTTAATCATAACCATCCTTATCATTTCATCCAAATCGTTGCAATACAAATTTGCTGTAATCAATTGACCAGGTTTCATGAAGCTTTAGTGGATATAACCAGTGCTGGACCACCAAACAGACACCATTATCTTTTTTTGGTGAATATTCGGTTTTGGTCTGTGTTTCAGTGCTTCATCTTTCTCCAAGCATTGTGCTGAATGCTTGCGACTGTGAAAAAGAATCCATTTTTCATCACATGTAACAATATGGTGTAGAAATGGTTCACCTTTATGTTGTGACTGCAAAGAAAGGCAAGTTTTGAGATGATTTCTCTTCTGAAGCTCATTTACTTCAAGCAGAACCCATCTACCCAGCTTCTTTACCTTGCCCATTTGCTTCAAATAGTCCAATATTGTTGGAATAATAATGTCAAACCTGGCTGCTAATTTAAGCATAGGTTGAGATGGATTCACTTCCACTACAGCTTTCAGCTCATCATTATCCACCTTGGTCTCAGGTCACCTACCTGGCTCACTTTCAAGACTGAAGTCAGCAGAACAGAACTTCTTAAACCATCAACATTCTATGCATTCATTAACCACATCTTTCCCAAACACTATGTTGATATTTCAAGCTTTCTGTGCTGTACTGGTTCCATGATGGAACTCATATTTGAAAATAACACGAACTTTTTACTTATCCATGGTTTCACAAAAATTGCTCTAAAAATTTTTTTGAAAGATAATCACAAGCCAAAACATGCATTTGAAAGACTGAGGATGTACCTTCACCATAAAAATAAAACAAGAAGTGTCAAAGCGATATGTCAGAGATATCAACTGTCAAAATTTGTACTTAAGGCAATTGGGCATTCTATACTTAATAACCTAATATTGAGGATTGTTATGTCCTCTTGTTGTTTTCAAGAAGAAAGTCTTCCTCTCCTCAAAATCGTTTCCTCCAGGTCCTGAGTAGAGGTCATAACGAACACTCTCCTGGACAATGTCAGACTAGGAAAATGTGTGGTCAAGGCAGTCAGTGGGAGTCTGTCAGATCATAAATTCAGGCTGTGACTAGCATTGCCCATGAAGTATAATTGGGTAACAGGTCAGCACAGCCAGGGCAACTATGTGCAGGATCTCTGTGAGTCTGTGAGGGTGATCTTGACTTGTGGCCGGGCAACTGAGGAGTTCACTACTGGACTTCAAGGCCTAATGCCTGTCCCTCAGCACAGGCAGCATGAGAGAAGCCTGGCTGGGCAAGAGGGAGTGCAGCCCACAGGTGCACCAAAGAGACCGCTGCACCGAAGATTCAGCAGTGGCTGACTTTTTACAGTGAGGGAGGAAAGTCTTGCTCTGTATGTAATGCTTGGGCTCTGAAACAATGCAAAGGTGGCCAGGGTGCCCAGACAGCAAACAGGCAAGGCTCCATGGATGGCCCAAGAAACAGAGACTGGGGGCAGAAATGGGGGATGGAAGGAAAGAATTCAGGGATCCAGATGAAGACCTCACTCACAGGGACACCTCCCCTGCTGGAAGGGTTTACCCCTCCCTGTGGAGAAAGGATTAATGAGTAATCATAATCACATTTATGTTACATGCATCATAATTCTTTGTAAGTACAGCCATTGCTTGCTATTAGTAATTGTTTATGCAAATCTGTGACAATTTCTTCAATAGTGTTAACTTAGTTCTTTCCAAAGAACCAAGTTAAAGCACTTCACATAGGAAGTACTTAACAAATGATCACTATTATTGTTATTATTGATATGATAATTATCCTCATCATCTCCCAAGAATTGTATACCAGACATATGCAGAAATCCACCTGACTCCACTATGCTGGTACTCTGAAATAATACAAAAAGAACTGCATCTTACATAATTATCCTCTTAATGAGGACAAGTCATCTTGGGCAGCCAGGTGAACATTCTGTACAGAAACTGCATCTTATAGAAAATCTCCCTGTTAGCATATCCAGATTATAGATTTACTGGTAGACAGATACTCTCTCTCTCTTTCTCTACCTCTCACTATTTATATCAAGATATTAGTTGTCCAGGTCTAAAATCACTGTTAACTAAACTACCACTCACACACAAAAAAATTGGTGGCAGCAAAGTGTGCAAGTGTATGGTGTAGAACAGAGGCTGGCAAACATTTCTGGTAAAGGACCAGACAGTAAATATTTTAGGCTTTATGGTATATAAAGACTGTCACAATTATTCCACTGTGACACTGCAGTGCAAAACTAGCCATGCTCAATAGGTCAATGAATGAGTGTGACATACTTCTAATAAAACTTTATTTAAAAAAAACAGATGATAGGCTGGATTTGGCCTGTGGGCCACAGTTTGCTGACCCCTGGCTAGAAGAAAAATCTGTAAGGCCCTCGAAGACCTGCTCCAGCTCTCGAACAGTGAAGGGAACGGCACGATTTTATCTTTAAGGAAGATTTTATCTTTGGCCACCAGAGGGATATGGAACCAAAGGCTTTAAGAGTTAGCACAGCTCATGCATATGGGCATCAAATGATGAAGGACACAAGGAAAGAAACAAGGGTCATTTTTTAAAGATAGAAGTCAGTTTAAAGAGTAATCTTCCTCTACTTTCTCTGGATGCTTGCCTATATAGACAAAGAGAGACAGACAAAGGCTGGTGTTTGAGTTTGTGAACTAATGGATGAAGAAAGAAGTTGTCCAGGACGCAAGAAGTCTGGAATGCATGGAAGTTTGCAAGACAAGAGACTGGGAAAAAGGTTATATGTGTTAGTAGTTCAGATGGGGCAAGCTTCCCTAGTGGGAAGTTTGCTACAATTTGGATGGTACGTGGTCCTTTCTGAAGGCTTTGGGTAGAATTCTTTTCCCCCCTTTTCTAGCTTCTAGAGGTTGCCCACATTCCCTGGTTTCTGGCCTCCTTCCATCTTTAAAGCCAGCAATGCCAGGTCAAGTCTATCATACATTATATCACTCTGACACTGATTCTTCTACTTCTCTCTTCCACTTTTAAGGTCTCTTGTAAATATATTGGGTCCATCTGGATAATCCAGGATAATCTCTCCCTTTTTTGTTTTTCTTTTTTGGAGACAGAATCTTGCTGGGCTAGAGTGCACTTTTGCCTGGGCTAGAGTATAATGGTGTCATCATAGCTCACTGCAACTTCAAATTCCTAGGCTCAAGTGATCCTCCTGCCTCAGCCTCCCAAGTGGCTGGGACTACAGGTGCACATCATCATAACCGGCTAATTTTTCTATTTCTTTTGTAGAGACAGGGTCTCGCTCTTGCTCAGGCTGGTCTCGAACTCCTGGGCTCAAGCAATCCTCCCGGCTTGGCCTCCCAGAGTGCTAGGACTACAGATGTGAGCCACTGTGTTGGCCAATCTCCCCATTTTAAGGGCAACTAATTAGCAACCTTAATTCCATCTGTAACCTAACATATTCACTGGTTCTACGGATTCGTAGACATCTTTGTAGGCCCATTACACTGCCTATCATAGATATGTAAGTTTTTTTTAAATTGTCACATTTGCCTGAGTGAAACCATATTGTAAGGCTGGTGGCGGGCACCCCTCCTCTCCCTAATGGAAAAAGAAGCAGCCCACGAGACCTGCCAAGGACAATGCCTGCAAGGCCCAGCTAAGTTAAAGGACAACCACACCTGGATGGTTACCCTGATAAGAGTCTCGGTTCCTGGAGTCCACACATACCACCGGTCCCTCCTATTTCTCAATACCCGCCCTAAAACTGCAAGGGACAATTCCTTGTTCTCTCCACCATAAATCTTCCTGCCAAAGAAACCTCTACCCCCATCCCTAAAAACATATAAACCCACTCAGACTTTTGGGCGTTGCGACTTCCAGGGTCTCTCTTTTGGGGCCTGTGAACCTTGCCCGGGAGTGTCCCAATAAAGCCTTGTTGCTTACCCCTTTCAACTCTGCTCGTCTTTCTTTCTCTGGCGCCGACCTATCCAAAAACCTTACACATATGATTAATTTTTTTCTAGTATTGGAGGAAATACATGAAAACAGATTAAGCTGTTGAGAACATAGTTACTTTTTCCTCAATTTGTTTGTTTTGTGTCCTTCACTGGGGGGGAGGGGTATGGTGCAATGGTATATAGGAATCAATTCATCATTTATGATATATTTGCCATTTAGGGCATTTATGCTTTATTTTTCATTTATAGACTTTTAATTTTGTACATAACTTCACACCAGTCTGAAAATTTTTACAGCCTGCATTTCAAGGTCTAGGCTTATTGAAACCACATATGCATATGAAAAGTTTATCAGGATCACAGAACTGAAAGTTACTAATGTTACACAGAAAATCATTGTAGAGAAACAAGTGGAAATCAAAACTGAGGAAACCAAAAGCTAGTAGGTAATGGGGCCAGAGCAGCCCTAAGCTCCACATCCAAATGAAGGAAGGCCCATGAAAGCAACTCTAACGTTAAGGTTATACACTAAGGAATAGGATACATCCTGGTCTTCTGGACAGGATCAGTACCTGTGCCACCAGCTGCACCACAAGCAGCAGCAAAGACCTTGGAAAGCGCTCTTGTGATAGCACTACTCAATGATTCCATGAGGACCCATGTTGCAAAGAAGCTGGCAGTCAAATGCCTAGGTGTTCGCATGCAATTTTCCGAAGGAAGTGACCACAGGCAGCATATACAGCACAAAACAAACTTCACCATGTTGCCACAAGCATTCCTGTTGACTATGATGCTCAGCACCTGATAAGCCATATAGTTGAAAGCATGAACTAGAAAAGACTACTCATTTGGGGGGCATCAGCTGCATCAGAGACCAGTTCTGCCAGCAATGGTAACTTTAGATATATGTATATGTGGAAGGAAATATGTATATACGTGTATATGTATACATTTTGCCAGTTTCTGCCAACGAATTGTTTGCTCTAAGAAAGAAGATCTTTAAGCTGTCATAGGCACTAAGAACAGATGGCTATAAAGTTCTCTGAAGTGGTTTATCTATCTTACGGTGGAAATAAGAAGTCTCTTTGGGACTTATTTTACCTTTTAACTTGCATAAATTGTATATAATCCTTTCTCTCTATTTTATAAGTATATATAAAACCTTTCATTCATTCCTACTAGTTAAGATTTTATTCAAGTCTAGCTATGATTGTCTAGTTAAAACTAATTATGTTTATGTTTCATCCCTAATGTTGCCATTTTCTTTTCTAATTGACTTATTTCCCATTCTATTTTGTTGGTTGTTTTTCAAAGCATTGAATTAGTTTGCCTTTGATTACCACTTTGGCTACATACCAAAGAATGCTGTTGGATTCTTTATAAATCCATGGACCATTTGACTCAACATTCAAAAATTGTCTGCAGGCTATTTTTCCAGTTGTAATACAGAATTATTAAAGCCTTCATGTGCCTTTCTGTTATTTGTCTTATTAATTTCAACTTCTAAGTTCATCTTTATATGGTTAAAAAAAATGATGGTCTAATTGTACACATTATTATTCGGATTGTCAGTACAGAATCAATTTAAAAAAAATCTAATCCAGAGTAGAAGGCAATCAAATATAGTCCTCCTGAGCAATACACAGAGTTTCAGATATTTATATATTTATGGAAAGGGGGAGGAAATGGAACTAAAAAAGATTAGGAATCTACTTTGTGTCTGCCTGCCCTGACTGTCCACTTCACCTACCCACCTGCCTACCTACCTACCTAATTTAATCCTCACAACAGCCCTATTAAGAAATGTCCATATGCTTATTTTGTTGATAAGAAAACTAAGACTCACATGAGGAGATTATACACACACACACACACACACACACACAAAGACATATAAAACTTTCTCAGGTTGCAAAGGTGATAAATGGGAAAGGTAGAATTTAAATTCAAGTGATAAGCACAGCATGGGAGGAACAACATAAGAGGTAAAGCTAGCCTGACCTGGGTTTGAATCGCAACTCAACCACTATCCTTTAAGCGATCCCAGGCAAGTAAAACTCTTTGAGCCTTAGATTTTCTCATATCTGAAACAGACTGTGTTAACATGAACATTAAATATGCTCATGGTTGCAAAAGAACCTAGAATAGTGCTTCTACCACAACACATTGTCTTCAAAACCCAGTTTTCTGATACTATTGGCAAAATCCTAGAATTGTATTCAATAAAAAAGCCATTAAGATGGTGATTTTAAAATCAGCCTCTCTGGCAGAGAGGAAGTGCAATCTAAGAATGAAGTGTACTCTATGCTTTGATTTCAGGTTGTTTACATTATAAAGTTAAGCTAGGGCTGGAGTTGGAAGTCAGTTCATGTACTGACTAAGCCACTTATAACTCAAGTAAGCAAATGCCCTGAGAAAGGTTGGCCTGAGCATGGATGGGGTGCGTGTGTGTGAGTGTGTGTGTGTGTGTGTATTTGCCCTTATGGAGGGCAAATACATATACAACTAGAAATAGCTGATGACTCAGATGAGTATCAACACCTAAATCTTGGCCTAACCAACTGCTTCTCTCTCTGCTTTTCTGAGAAGTCAATGAAGGAATAAGGTCCCTTAAAGCTTTTCTTAATAGAATCAGGAAGACCATTCATGTGCATATTTGGAACTTCCTGACCTGATGCTAATCTTTTCAACACTCTTTACTTAGCTTGAACTTTATAACATTCTGAGTTTTGCAAATCATATATAGCTCAGCAATCTCCCATGACTGCAGTTCTGTTAACCTTTGTTAATAAAATTGATCAAAAACCGGTTAGGTAGCGGCAACTATTTTGGATGTTTTTGATGGTGGAGAGAAATGTCTTGAAATTTCAATTTTAAGGAGTTCTAGAACATTATTATTTTCTTTAAATGTCTCCCCAATGAGAACCAAATTTATCAAAGCATTTTACACTTAGCACTGGTACAGAGTCTTAGAACTTAGGAAAAACAGTTGCTGACTTTAATTTCCAATTTTATAGTATTTGTAAGGAATATTAATGTTCTATTTGGTAAGATCTTGGGTTCCTTGGTTACTTTTTTTCTGTATGTATACTTTTCTACGTATTTTCAAATAGTTTTTTTTGAAGCCTGCTAAGAAGGCCAAGGTTTCTGTCAGTTTGCTCCACGCAAAGGCAAATCCTGCCCTCTAATAGCTGTTAGTCCTGCTCCTTCGGGTTAGCCAGCTGTCCTGGCAATGTGTGCTGTTGGCCACTCTGTACCCAGGGCAGCATATTTACATCATGACTCCAACTGTTCAGGCTGTTTTGCCCCATGGGGACACAGCAATGTGTGTACCTTTATATCATTTCCAAAACTCTAAGGCACATTCATGAATGAGCATGCAAGTAGTGAAGTGTTCAAGTAAGAATACAGGCCTTAGTTGCTTTAGAAGAGAAAAGTAGTTTCAAAAATAGGGGTATTCAACACCACAACGAGACTAAAGCAAGAGGGGGCCTCTGTCCTGAGACCCGCACTGTGGAGAACCCTACTTTGTCTTTTCCGTGGCTGTTCCACTTCTTCCAGTGTAAAGAATCCACAGAGCCAAGAGGATGTGCCTTCCTGGAGACTGTGGTTCCTTTTCACCCCTCCAGACCATACTCCTGTTGTCTGAGATCCAAGAATTTCCTGCCCAAAGGCCCCAATTTCCCTTCCAGGCCCGCGCAGGTCTATTCTCCAAGTCCACCCTTTAGAGGCAAAAAGGGACAGTCAATGGGGGCAGCTGTTTGCAAAAGATAGGAAGAGCTTGAAAATTGGGTTGAGGTATCCACAAGTGTGAGCACAAAGCTATTAACAGTATACTACGGGGAGTGATGAGGTGGTCTAGGGGCCAGGAACTGGCTATGTCTACGTAAGCATTTTCTGGCATGGAACTCAGAGGAGATTGAGAACTTTATATTTAAACTCAGTCTTCCAAGTTGTTATCAAGACATATTTGTCAAGGTAGGTGGATAAAACAGATTTTATTTATAGTTTGATTTGCAACTTTTAAAATATTTAGACATATGGTATCCTGGGCCCTGTAAATGTTGGGGTTGAGCCTGACAGCACATCCTTTATGCAAATAAAATTAAGGGTGGAAGAGAAAGATTCTTGCTCATAACTAAAACTGGTTCCCTTTGAGGCCACATGTGTTATCTAATACAAAAATATGGCATTAAGTTATATCAGAAGAATATATCATAATTTTGATTTTACCACCTCTCTTTAGGAAGTCATTAGCTGGAAAGACAAAGGGAGTGAGGATATAGAAACATGTTCCCTTTGTACCAAGAAAACCTTTACAACAAATATAAATCACATTTGAAATGCTTGTATTCTCACCACACAAGCAAGGCCCATATTCTCACAGAGAATCTCATTTTTAACAAATGTTGGCATGGATGCAGAGAGATAAGAACATTCATACACTGCTGGTGGAACTGCAACTAGTACAACTCCTATGGAAAGTAGTACAAACATACCACAAAAAACTAAAAGTAGAACTACCATTTGATCCAGCAATCTCACTACTGGGTATTTAATCAAAGGGAAAAAAGACATTATATAAAAAAAAAAAAAAAACACCTGCACTTGAATGTTTATAGCAGCACAATTCACAACTGCAAGGATGTGGAAACAACCCAAGTGCCAATCAATATATGAGTGGATTAATAAAATGTGATATATGTATACCATGGAGTACTACTCAGACATAAAAAAAAATAGTGAACTAATTCCTCTTCTATTAACCTGGATGGAGCTAGAAACCATTCTTCTAAATGAAGTATCACAAGAATGGAAAAACAAATGCCACATGTACTCACCATTAAATTGGAACTAACTGATCAACACTTGTGCACATATAGAAATAACATTCATCAGAAATCAAGCAGGTAGGAGGGGAGAGGAAGGAATGGGTAAATTCACACCTAATGAGTCCAACGCACACTATCTATGGATAGGCACACTTACAACTTTGACTCAAATGGTACAAAAGCAATTTATGTAACCAAAATGTTTGTACCCCCATAATATTCTCAAATAACAAATACAAAAAGTATATTTTATGGCAGTGTATTTTAGTACAATGCTGATATAAAGAAACGCCAAAAACAATTCCTGAGGACTTCGCAATCTGCCCATCTCAAACAAGGGGTATTTCTTTATCAGCAGGGACAGCTACCACTTTTACCTGTGGTTGAGAGCAAACCCACCATAAAAACAATCTCAAAGCCAGAGCCACTTGGGCTAGGCACAGGATAACAGAGTGTGGCAAAGTGGCCAGTAGGTGGAGCTGTCATGCTTAATCTGTGCCAGGGAATCTTTTACGCCAAGCTTGCTCTCCGGCTGGGGCTGCCCAAGTAGCATCAGTGCTACCAGATAAACTTTTTTCTAAATAAATAACCTAGTGGTAGATTTTGCTGAAGAGAACTCTGTGCTGAGATTTCCCTCCTGATATCTACAGTGACCATTTTAGTCCTTGAAATGTTTTAAGAAATCTTGAACTTCTATTTTTGTTTCTTTTCTCACTTCCAAACTCTTTAGGAAAAATGCTGTCTAGTTGTAAGCACGTAGGAAAACCCAATTTCATACAGAGGTTCTCTGAAATATTATTGACAGGCACTTTCTAAGGAGAAGATGTACTTCTTGATCTAGGAGATTTATTTTCCAGAGTAAAGAAATCCAGTATATCAATCATGAAATCCAACAATTAGTCCTACAAGTTGGTAGTCTGTCTTTCCATCACTCCTTTGTACTTCCTTCCCTGAATGAGTATTTTTTTGAGCAATTACGGTGGGTCATTTTAGACCACGGTTATAAGCAAAATTTTCTCCATTCCCTGAAGAGGATAAGAGGAAAGGTTATAGCCCAGAGCCAGCAGGGAAGAGAACCATATATAGGAAGCTAATGAGCAGGGATCCCAGAGGGAAAGGCCTGTAGCCCTGGGCTGCTGAGTCAATAGGTTCTTTTCTCCGATGCAAGGAGAGAAATGAACAGAATGACAAACAAGGAAAAAGGAGGAAAAATGGGACAGCTTGCATAGAGCCAATTCTTAAGAGCTTGGAGGATAAAGATATAGAAGGGGCTCCTACATCTCTCTAGGGGGTCACTTTCATAATTTATTTTCAGGCTGTTAGAAATTTTGCTAATGTAGAGGAGCAGACTTACAGCTAAAACCAAACTACAAATTCTAAAAAAATTATTTTCATTTAGGTCTGCTCTTGGGGTGGGTACAGAGGAGCTGAAGGGTGTAATTTGTTGTTGTTTTGTGGCAGATTTAGCTTTCCAATTGTAATTTGCTTAGACTAATATTCCATTTAGTTTGCATGTTCTGAACATCTATTAACAAAAAGTGGAAGGGGGAAGGATGGGTGGTAGGCTTATCAAGAAACATCCTGTAAGGCAGAGGAAAGAAGCCCTGGAACAAAATAATAAAGGCTTATGTGCTAGGCACCTGGTGTATGACTGTAAGAGAGAAAATGAGTGTGTCTGCCTCTGCGTGTGTGTGTGTGTGTGTGTGTGTGTGTGTGTTTACACATAGTCCCTATTCTGAAACCATCTACAAGTAATTTATATGGTGAAAATTTTGACCTATACATTAAGCCTATTTGGCTATTTGAAGTGAGACAGTCCTACTTTATAAAGTTAGTTCTACCACTTGCTAGTTTTGATTTGGGGCAACTTGCAACTTCTGTTTTTTTCACTGGTGAAATGGGGATGCCAAGTATCTTCTGGAAGATATTGGTGAATATTAAATAAGAACATAAAACACCTATCACAGTTATTGTCACAAGGCCTGGCCTCAATTAGAAAAATATTAATATAATAAATAATAAGCTTTATTATGAATAACAATCCATAGTATAACTTTTAACAAGTATTCCTTACCTTTTCTAAGCTACTACTGTTCCAAGATTAATTTTTTTACTGCAAACTATCTCAATTTGTAATATAGTTCATTCCTTTTAAAATATTCTATTATAACAAGTCAACTGTTCTAAATGCACATTTTGAGTGTACTTACTACCTAGTTGCACAAGACTAATGTGTTCACTGAAATTCATTTTTCTTTGGTTTGATTTTACTTTAAGCATCAATGCTTATTTACCACGACTATACTTCTAAGAAATGGAACCCTTTCACTGAACTTTTACCCCAAAAGCTTACTTGTTGAATTATTGCTCTTCTCTAGTTTTGAAGATTTTTTCCTTCTAAAAAATTGATTGAGTACACCCATTTTGATAAAATCAAGATATTTTTCTTTTGATGGTAAATTCTTATGGGTTCTATAATATTTTATAGAAATATTATCTTTTCTATATTGATATTCACAATTGAATAATTAAAGCCTCTACTGGCTTCTATTTTTACTTGAAAAAGTTGGCTAAAGAGATGGCTTAGATAAAATATTAAGTATAATTAAATTATGATAAAAATAATTTAAATATATTTACTAAATTTAACATAAAAATGTTTGTAACAGAAAATCATTTTATGAAGCAATCAAAATTTTATAGATCCAGGGAATATATAAATGGACTATGTATATTTTAAAGAGATAAAGCATATATACTATAAACTTCCAAATAGATTTTAAACAGCCATAAAACTTGAAAAGGATATTTTTCTGATCAATTTTTCTCATTACACAGAAAGCCTTATGATTTTTAAAATTGTTTATTTAACAGGTGTGCAAACAGATGCAACATGTTTATTTTATTTTATTTTATTTTATTCCTACTCTTAAAATTTCATCATTGCCAGAAAGCCTACGGGCAAATTTATAATATTTAAATAAAAATTTTGAAATTATATAAATTCTAGCAGTAAATAAATTCTGTTTACTTTATCATTTAGGCAAAAAAAGAAAAAGAAATTCTGGAACTGTAAATGCTTTAAATACCTTGCTAGTTGGTATTAATGTAGTAGCAGACTGACATTTAGAAGAAAACTTATTGGGACTGTGATGCTGTTTCCAGTTGGAGGGGGAGGCATTATATGGTAGTCTTCACTTCAACAATTAATAGTGTTACAGTGAATGCAAAAATAATAGTTCGGGTGCTTGTATACTTTGTTTATATATAAAGCATGTGTTGGTTTCTCCTGCTTGCTTAAATAATGTAGGTAATGTTAATTTTAAAACTCATTTATTGAGTTCACATTAATGAAAAGATACATTAATTGTTCTTAAGTTACTTTAACAGGAAAACCTTTTTCCTTGCTTTTGGACCTATTTAGTTGTCTGACATCTCTTCCAAAGCACCTATAAAGGCAAAACAAATGCCCAGCAAAGTGTGTGACTATTTTACACGTTTGCTCTCACTGACCTGAACTGTTCTTGTTCCAATCCTACCCCACCCTGTAGCAGGTAATAAGCATGGTAGATGAACAGCAAGGACTTTGGTGCTAGACTGCTTGGTTTCAAAACCTGATTTCACAACTTTGTAGCTGTGTGACCTTGGGCAAGTTACTTTCTGGCTCTGTGTCTCATTTCATCATCTGTAAAATAGGTGTAATAATAGTATCCACTCATAGGGTTGTGGTAAGTTAGTATATACATAAAGCATGTAAAACAGTGCCTGGCATACTATCCCTATGTGGATATTAGTTTCACTTGAAATCTTTGGCTTTCTGTCCTAATCCAATTCATCCTCTTGTCTGTTGAATTTCACGGTATTTACTTGGTCTCCCTGGTGCTGGAACCTCAGATTTCCTATGAAAACTTTCTCTTGGCTGTGCTCCCTCCCACCTCAGACAGGACCTGTGCATGCTTCCCTGTACCTGTAGTGGTCTTAACCCCTTACCTCCAGATTCTCTCTTCAAAGAGTTAAATCCTTTTGTCCTTTAGTTCTCACCACAAACATCATTTTCTTGGGGAAGCCTTTCCTGGCCCTCCCAGGCTAGATTAAGTGTCCTGTGCTTTAAGCATTCCTATAGCTTTTTAATTTTCCTTTATAGCACTTAACAAAATTTGTAGCTATGTAGTTATGTGACTGTTTAATAAATATGCATCCTCAACTAAAATATAAGCTCCCCGAAGGCAGGGTCAAAATCCATTTTGTTCATCATTGTATCCTAATCATTATAGTGGTTGGCCTAGAGTATTTGCATAAGAAGTATCTGTTAAATGATAAATCAGTTTCAGAGATAAGAAGTCTGGAGTTCAACACAAGTGAACATGATTTGCTCAAGATTGTATCACTATAAATGACAGAGTGAGAAGTAGAATTTAGTTCTTCTGACTCAAAGCCCCTTATTATTTCCAAGCATTAAATCTTGAATTATACAAATCATACAAAGAGCCATGCAACTATTATTGTGTAGGTTCTAGAATAAAAAGTAAAAGTACAAATCAGAGAGAATAGGTCTAGTTAAGGTATTCTGGAGGGATTGGGTCTCCCTGAGGAACTGATATTTAAGACATGAAGTAGGAGTTAGAATGGGCAAGAAGAGGTGGGCAGAGGGTTCCAGGTAGAAAGAACCATTTACAAAGTGGTCCAGTGATGAGAAAGGTTTGGTGAATGAAAACAGAGAAAAGGCCACTGTGATTATAACAGAAGGAGTAGGAAGTGGGAGGCTGAGGTTGATCAGAGAGGCAGGACCAGATCATGTAAGACCTCTTGGACCAAGGGAAGAATTTTGTTCCTTAATTAGCAAGGAGGGAAAGACAGGTAAGGCTTTTAAGTTGGGGATAATATGATCAGCTTTATATTTTCACAAGATGATACTGACTGCACTCTGAGGGATTTGGGAAAGGGAAGACTTAGTAATTGGTTGGAGACTGGTGTCAAGGTAGAAGGATAGGTAAAAGAGGACACTCAGGTGTCTGGCATGATCAACAGGGAGGATCATGGTGCCATTTACTGAGAAAGGGACATTAGTAGATAGAGTAAGAGTTTAATTTCATTAAGTATATAATAAGCTCTCAATAAATAGTGACAATTTTTATTGTTTTTGTGCTTGCTGTTATTACTGATTACTGAAAACCACTCGCTGTGATTAAGAGTAATGGCGATTTTTTAATTCATTCTGCCTGCCTCTTTAACCTTGTTCCAAGGAACTCTTTCCCACCTCTCCATATTTCATGAAGGCACTATGTTCATTCTCACCTCAGGCCTTGGCTCTGCATTATGGTATGAATGTTTGTATGCCCCCAAATTTATATATTGAAGCTCTAACCCCCAATGTGACAGCATGGGAGGTGGGGCCTTTGGGAGGTAATTTATGTTTAGAGGATTGGGCCTCTATATTTAGAGGACTGGGTAATTTATGTTATGAGGATTGGGCCTACGTAATGGGATTAGTGTCCTTATAAGAAGAAAGAGAGAGATGAGTTGTGTCTCTTTCCACCACGTGAGGACACAGCAAGAAGTCACCTGTCTACAAACCAGGAAGAGGGCCCTCACCAGAACCTGATCCTGCTGGCACCTTGATCTGGGACTTCCAACCTATAGCACTGTGAGAGATAAATTTCTGTGTTTAAGCCAAAAACAAACAAACAAACAAAAAAAAAAAACAAAAAACCAAAAAAAAAAAAAAAGAGTAATAGCGATTTTTATGGATATCAATGGATCTTGGCCTGATGAGTTGCTCTCACTGTGTACAGAGACACTTATGCATTTGGTGTTTGGAAAGGGAAGTCACCCTAGGGGCCAAAAGAGGGTAGGCTTAGGATAACATGTGAGGGGAACATAAGAAAACAGAGTTCTTCCTTCCTAAATTTCCTCCTCCCTTTCCCAAGAATCAAGAAATTTTAGATATGACTATGTGACCAAAACCAATAGATCTATAACAGCTAACAGGTATATGAGGCATCAATGCTATATGAAGAGATCAAACCTATAAAATTCACCTTAATTTGCCTTCTGGGCTGAATAATAGATGAGTATAGACAGTCAAACAATTTTCCTATAAATTACATAATGGGATAGTAAGCAAAGATATCAAGAAGTATGCTTAGATCTTTGATCTTGATTTCCTATCTTATTTTTCCATTTAGATTTTTTTCTTTGCCTCATATGGCAATCTGTCATAATCATTTGGATCATTTACATGCAGTAAAAAAGATAGAAGACCTATTAGGATGATTATTTGGCTCATGCCCACTGCCTTTGTTCCGTAGAGACTGAAGGGAGGCAAGGACCATGCACCAGGACCAGCCACATAGTAGTGTTCATGAGAATCCCTGTTCTCGTTATCCTGTTCATCCTGTTAAAGAAGCCCCAGAGCCTATGAGGCGGATGGCAAATGCCTTAAATATACTAAAAGATATATTCATTTCTAAAGTTTTAAACCCAGAGTTGACAAATTTTACAGTACTTAATCTACATGTCAACTGGGCATTTTGCAAAAAGGCATCTATAAAACACCTAAAGAAAGAGGCAACAAGGGGAAAGGAGGTAAAATCTAAGAAAAGTCCAGATTGTTTTGGTCAGATGAGGTCCTGCCTATAATTTAAAAGCTACAGTGATGCCGCTTAATCTCACACATATTCATTTGGCAGCACTGAAGCACAATCATCATTGGAGAACATCACACAAACACACACAGATTATTATACAAGAAGAAATTTTAAATAAATGGAAAATAGGACCATTTGAAACAATGTTCTGAACTAGTTTGACTACGTTTTATTTATACTAGATTACTTATAAAGGTCATTGAAGTATTTTAATATATTTTTTATTTATACCTTTATTATTATTAATATATTAAACTAGGAAAAGCATAAAACCATATTTATTTTCACTCTTTTTTATTTAAATAAGCACATGCACATAGCCTTAAAACATGTCTTCTTTAATGCTTTGAGTAATTTGCTATATTTTCTAACCTGGTATAATCTAGCAAGGTACAAAGTACCCTCAGTTCAATATAACAAAATGAGACAGTGCCGAATCATTTGAGCATTTCCATCTATTCCTTGGTATATTAACCAACCCTTATTTATATTAACTTTAGAGTTTTAGCTTTTTGACACTTGCTGAAGATAAGCCATTATGATTACCATCCAGAAATTCTGGAGAAGAATGTTTTTTCACATCTTTAGTGGTGAGAAGCATGAGTCTGAAAATCAGACTAAGTGGTTGAAAAAGGTCTCCACCATTTACTAGCTATTAATATGTAACCATTTAATTTCTCTGTGTCTTAGCTTTCTGAACAAACCTCAGATAATTATCTGTAAAACAGGATAAAGTAGAACCTATTTCAAAGAGCTGCTGTAAGTGTTAAATGCTTTGTTATGTGTAAAAAACAGAACTGTGCCTGGTACATAGTAAGTGTCCAAAAAACTGTTAGTTATCATCGTCATCATCATCCTTATCCTTCTAAAATAAAATAATTCACTTTTTTCTTGGGGTCTGGGAAAAAGAGTCAACAAAGTACATATTTAACTTTTTCCTTTGCATTCCTAGCCCTTTGCCTTACCAGAAATATCAATCTTTCTTATTTCCCCACTCAAAAGATTTTTCTTTTTTAGTCCAGTGGTTCTCAAGCTTTTCTTTTATATTGATATAAAGTATATCAAAACATTTTATATAGTATAGCAAAACATTCCATGAGCTTTCACCTGATACAATCTACAATTTTAGAATGCTTTGGTTAAGTACATATGAACAGAGAGATTTAAAGACCTCTTGCAATACCTCCACAGCCCCTCCTGGGTCTGAGGCTCACTTGATTAGGCACCATGGTTTTAATCTAGAATTAATACATTTAGACTGAAGTATAATTCAAGTTCTTTTTAAAAAGCCCAGTGGATCATAGCTCTTTAGCCTCTCTTACCTCGCCCATGACTGCTATGGGTGTCTCTCCTGTTGCCTGGGCAACACGATGTTCTACTAGGTAGAACATATATTCATCATAGAGTAGACGGATCAGGTGGAAAGAGCCAAAGCTGGCAGCACTGCGTAAGGTTAAGTCCCGAATAACCATTGAGCTGTTCCAAGAGAAAAGACATATATGCAGCCATATTAGTGTCAAACTATTTTCCTTCTTAAAAGAAGTCAAGTTGGGAGCCTATATGGTTAGTACAGCACAAAACCTGCCATAGAATAATTTCATTATTGAAAGCAGTTGGCTCAACTCATTTAAACAGAGTGGTAAAATGATAATCCTCACTGAGATTTGATCCTTATCAGAGCTAGATAGGTCTTCAATGGGAAAAACCATTTTACCATCACAGGCAAGTCTGCTGGTTCTGTTAAACTCACAAATGAATCAGAACTGAATATTGAATATAAAAGAGTTTGGAAAGGTTGATTACCCATCACTACCGTAAGAAAAAGCAACTAACTCAAAGTAAAAAAATGTTGATGGGTAGCACTCTTGTCACCTGTCAGTGACAATGACCTTTGGGGTATCCTTTAGGAAAAGTATGTATTTGTGCCAGACAAAGGGTACAAAATATACTAAGCAATGTTCCTAGGTGTGGCAGTGTAGAATGTGAGTGAGGATGTACAGCGATTCCAGAAAGTTTTGTTGGGAGATAAATTTATTAATGATTCCTGTTTCTTACTGGATTTAAATTAAGATAATTTTTCCTTTTAAATTAAGGTAATTTTCCATTAGAAATAAGTATAATAAAATCAATTGAGAGATGCATTTCTTTTAAAAATATAAGTTTAAATTTATATAGTATCAAAATATGAACAATATTAATAAAATACTACTAATAAACTCTATTATATTCAAAATGGAAGTGATTCCAAAATAAAATCTTGGCCTCACCAAAGACATGTCAATTATTAAGCTTATTCATGCACTTTAAACTCAGAACAATGTGTGTGACTGTGTGTGTTTCTCATCATTTTCACTTAGTGGCCTTTTTCTAAAGATTTTTGGCCTACTGACACTAAAACAACCATTATATTTTTAGGAGGAAGAGGCAGAATCTTACAAATGTACATGCTGATACTACTGCGCCTTGTTTTACAATAAAAATTTGTAAAACACCAGGCAAATGGAAAACCAGAAGGCTGTACTTTTGTTTTCTATTTCATTTTTCAACATTGTTTAAATACAGGCCATTAATACATCAAATTCTATAACTGGCAAGTGACAGATCATGATTGTACATCTTAAAATCAGAAATCCTGGATTCTGATTCTGGCTCTTCATTAATTGACTGCTGACGTCAAACAGATCATTTCCCTGACATTGTTTATCCTCTAGGGTGAAAACAAAAGCAGTATATTTAGTATTTTCTAAGTTACCTGGTTATTTCAAGGATAAAATGAGTTACAGGATTTGAAATCAACTTATGAATAAATAGAACACTACTCGAATATAAGTGATTGTGATTATAATATACAGAATAAGAGAAGCTGAGCTTCCCATTCTCATTTGTTTACGACAGCAAGAATGCGGATTTGGGGATTACTACATGATCACGGCAGAGGACCTCTCATTTCTGTGGATCTATTTACTAAGAAAAAAAAAACACATGAGTTCAGAGGATCTTAAGACAACTACCCATTACTACATTGCTATATCTATCAGAGTTAATAATATATTCATATCATAAATAGTAGTTCTAGTGAATGATTCCTCAGAGTCAAATACCTTAATGAATTCCTTAAGTTTTTAACTTTATAGGTGAATTATTAAAAATAGATGAATGCTATCATTTATGTGCCAATGATATATGACAGAATCCTGTTTATAATTCTATCCATGACCTTCTTAAAATTCAGTGACACATTACCCATTTGTAAAAATAATTTCTATGAATATAATATAATAGTTATTTGACATTAAATATTTCCTTTCCTATGGAAAATTTTTTGAAAAGCAAAGAATTCTCTACTTAAAAAAGCAAAACCAAAAAAACACAGAAATAACAACAATATGTTATATAACATTTTTTATCCATACTAACACAAAATTGAAGTAAATAATTTTGTAAGTAATGCAGAAACAGAATATTTGCTCCTAAGTGCATTTATCTTGCTGAAGAAGGCAAATATGTAAAATTTTTAAAATTTAAAGGGGAAGACAAATGGCTACGGAACATAAAAAAATGATTAGCCTTATTCAAAATTAATAAAAATTAAAGTAAGATACCATATATTGCCTATTGCACTGTAAGAAATTAAAAGACAATGTTACAGAGGGTTTAGGAAAATAACTCTCGTTTACTGTCTCTGTGAGTATAAATTCACAAAATTTTTGTAGAGGGATTTGGTGATATTTGTCAACATTTGAAATGTCAAAATCTTTGAACTGGCAACCTAATTCTAGAAATTTAGACAAATGAGCAAAGATTGTTTTAACTGCAGCAATATTTATACTCATGAGAAACTAGGGGAAAAAACTAAATATCCACCAGTAGGATGCTGATTAAGTAAATTATGGTTCATTTACATATGAAATTTTATGCAATAGTTTAAAATGAGGTAGACATACAGGTAATACCATAGAAAGAAGTCTATAATATAATATTAAGTTAAAGAATCAAAATATATGAGCTATTTATATAAAAACTCTCTATAGAGTTTTAGAAAAAACTCATCCCTAAATAAATGGGAATATATGATACTTTCTTAGCAATGAGATAGCACGTTATTATTAAACTAGTATTAGTCACTTTAAAACATTCATACCCATTTACCTGAATTTATCCAAAAATGTATATACAATTATATATAATCATTACAGTATTTTTTAAAATAATATCAAAACACCAAAAACCATCTAAATGTTGAAGAATATGGGAGTAAAGTAATATTTAAGTAATGTATAAGACACATATAATGGAATATTGAGAGGACATTAAAAATTATTTTTCTAAAGATACTTAATCACAAGAAATGCTCAAGATATAATGTTAAAAAAAGTTAAGGGAAAATATAAGTCATAATCTATGGTAAACAACTGGATCTCAATTTTATCTAACACTTAAAGGAACATTTTATTGGTAGTTATTTCTAATAGTAAAATTATGGGTGATTAGGTTTATTCTTTGTATAGTTTTGTATTTCCCAGATTTTTAAAATGTCAATTCATATTAATTTTATGATAATTTAGAAAAAAATTGTTTTGGGACAGAGTCCTGCTCTGTTGCCTGGGTTAGCATGAGTGCTGTGGTATCAGCCTAGCTCACAGAAACCTCAAACTCTTGGGCTCAAGTGATCCTCCTGCCTCAGCCTCCCAAGTAGCTGGGACTACTGGTACTTGCTACTGGGCCTCTCTAATTTTTTCTATTTTTAGTAGAAACGGGGTCTTGCTCTTGCTCAGGCTGGTCTCAAACTCCTGACCTCAAGAGATACTCCTGCCTTAGCCTCTCAGAGTGCTAGAATTTCATAATAAAGTTTTTTAAAAAGATGATGTTCATTATAATATAGAAAAACAATACTGATTCAGTTGAATGTCAATAAATCTTTGCAGGGATAAATAATCACAGATACAGAATGGATTCTTTCCCTATGTATTCCTAAGTTCAAATTTTAGGACTTTATATTTCTCTCAAAATATAATAAACCTGAAATCATGCAAATGACCAAGGAGAATGTTCATAATGAGTAGTTTTCTGATATCATGATAGAAAAGCAAAGTCAATTTTTTCTAAGACAATTCATATTTATTTATTCAATAGATATTTACTGTGTTCCTACTCTATGCCAGCATATTGTTTTTGTCTTGTCAGACAAAATTTTGGTTTCAAAAGAGTTCACATTCTAGTAGGCAAGGCAGTCAATAAACATACAAGTAGATATAAAATATAAAGTTAGATAGTGACACATCCAATAAATCAGTGCAAGGGATTGGAGAGTAATGGAGGCAGGCATTCTAAGTTAGCATATGTGGAAAATTCTTTCTGAAGAGCTGGTATCTGATAGGAAACTGTATTGAAATGAGGAAAGGAGCCATATTAATATATAAGTGAAGAGTTTTCCAGGCAGAAAGGACAGCACATGCAAAGACCTTGAGGCAGAACTATGTTTGATGTGTTCAGAGAACAGCCAGGAGGCCAGTGTGACTGGAGCACAGTGAGCAAAGAGAAGAATATGTGATACAGCAGCTTGACTGTGTAGGGTCTTCTAGGCCATGGTAAGGCCTTTGGATTTTATTCTAAGTGTTTTAGAAACTTTTGGATGGTTAGGCAATCACCTTATATCAGCATAAAATGTACATGTAATACTAAATTCTGTTGGGAAATTTTTAAAATCTGTTGACTTTGAATTATAATACCTAGTTATTTTTTAAATATACTGATAAGTATGTCATAAAATTATTGTCATATGTTTAGAAAAGAATCAGTTGAATTGTACCATTAATGCTATGTCTACTTGATTCTCTCTGTGCTGGGCCTCTGCCCTACATGCCAAGTACTAAATGACACAATTAACAGTTTAATTGGAATCCTATTGTCCAATTCAGACTTCTGGAAGATATGTTGCAAAATTGACTGCACTGAATTTCATGTTGCTAAGTTACCATGAATTCAACTCCTTCTAAAACCAGAGTTGTAAACATTAATTATTTTATAATGGATGAGAAATACCTTTGTGTGTTTATATTTATAACTCATGGTGTGGAAATTGAAACATATATCCTAACACATGATATTCAACCTGGCTCTGAGTACTTGAGGATGCAGCACACCTTTCCTAAGAATAAAGGTGAGAACACCACACCTGTGACCCTCATGTGAACTTTCTCTTTGAACAGGGTTTGCAATTGATACAAAAAGAGTATTATTTTTTGGAAGATTCATATATTGTCCAGTTGTAGGCAAACTAGGTTCCCTGTGCCCCCTTTCAAGCCACAGTATCAAAGCTATACATTCCATTCTTTAAAAATGGGATATTTGGATAACATTCAGGGTGGCCCTGAGGAATGCTCTCTTCCGTTATCCACAAAACACACAAGCTGAGAAATGGCCCACATAACTTCTCCATTTCTGCTCAAGAAAGGCGGTGATTTTTTTTTCCTGCCTCCTAGGGAGCCACCATTAGTCATTCAAAGCCAGCTTACGCAAGGAGAGACCCCCATTAGAAGCAGAGCATGTTTGCAGCGATATATCAACGGCTGCTATTATGATTCTCTGCCAGTTCATTTCTATATTTCTATGCATGTAAATATATACATAGAATTTTAGAAATTATGAGATTAAGTATCTGATTTCAGAACATGAAGGGTCTGTGTATATGACTGCCAAATTTACAATGGCATTTATGAGTTTACAAATTTTTGGCATTTGCAATGCCAAAAACATGTTTAAAAATACTCTAATTCTGCTTCTTTGATAGTTTGTCAATGCAGTTTTCATTATTCAATATGTTTTTATGTCTCGCTAAAAAACAGTTCAGATATTAAAGGCCCTTAAGTTTCTAAGCTATTGACTTTGCCTACCAGCAGGAGGTATGCATCTGTCTGAATGTGCCTTTCCTTCTGGGGCCCTGAACTGTACGCCTTCAAGTCTTTTTGAAATGAAAATAATAACCATAATAGTGTCTAATAATAACAAGCCAATTATCCCCAACTCAGGGAGGACAGAGGGCAGGCAAGTGATGATCCACTGGGTTTGTATATCTGCAGAGAACAAGAAATACAAGTAAGTAATTTTCTCTCCTTTCAAGATACCTGCAACAGATCTCTGTGGAGATGAAGGCTCCAGGGGTGTACTTCTAAAATGATATCAACTAAATATAGGAAAGAAAAATCCCACAGGAAAGAGTAAGGGCAAGTCTGACACTAACAACATAAGAAAGCAGGAGGAAGGAAAAAAAAAAAACAAACCCTTGCCTTTTCTGACTCTGCCTTTGGTCATAAAACTTTTGGAATAGCCAGCCAGTGTTATTGTAATTTCATCAATCACTCATAGAACACATATACCATTTATATTATTTTCTGGGAAAAAAATTGATGAATAAAAAATTAACCCAAGCAATGGGGAAAATATCTGAGATCTTCATGTTCCCAAATTAAAATTTTGAATTCCACCATTACTGCTAATGTTGCTTTTACTTTGAGAACACTGTGACAATGCTTTTTAAGTTTTCCCCTAAAATCGAGGGAAAACTTAAAATTTTCATCAACACATTTCTTATTAACACCCAGATCCAAACCTAGCACTGGCTTCACTAGAGTATACCAGTGGGTCACAGAGTCAGACAGCACCTTAATAATGTGCTTCTCAAATCATGTGAGCTAAAGGTATTAAATATATAAGAGGCATTATGTGGAATTATGCCACTACAAAAACAAAAACAAAACAACAGCAAAAACTGGCTAGCTTTCTTTCACTGCACTGGGCAATGGGCTAGACACTAGAAAGCTATTTTCAATATGTAAGAATAATTTAACTCTTAATTCAACATATAGTGGATCTACACCTCTACTTCAGTTTAAGAAATAAGAATTAGACCCAGTCAGTTGAGAAAGAAAAAAGTCACTGATAATAAAAACCAAAGCAACTACCATCATAATTAATTGGTGGTCAAAACAAGATGGAAATCCTGTAGTCTGGGTTTACTGGGTTCTCAAGTACTACTAATTCCTAAATTCCGTTACTTATTCATATACTTTCCCTTCTCACAACTAGCTTTGGACTCACCACTGATATCCAGATGATGACCACAGCGTACCTACAGCCAGGGTCAGGGGCTGTCGTACGGTCAGTACTTTCTCACATATGCATGGCTGCAAAATCTAAATTAGACACTGCCTATACTTCAGAGTGATAAAGCTTTTAGGCCTAAGTCAAGTGGGGGCCAGCTTTATCTAAAGAAACAAAACAAAACAAAACAAAACAAACAAAAAACTCTCACCACAAAGAACAAATGGCAGAGTTAAAAATATAACTTATCTAACTTATGAAATAGAAGTCCATTGCCAATTCTGTCCTATGCATACATAGTATAATTGCTGACCTACACAGGTCATAAATACTATTTTTAACCCTTGTGGCAAAGCTATGGTCAACAGTGCATCCCAACATTTGATATCATATGTCATGTAATCAGAAAGCCTTTCTCCTCTCGGTGCTTCTATATCTACAAAAACATGTATTTCTACCTATATTATTAATAAGGAATGTTACTGTCTACTTGATTACTGGGTGTACATTAGAATCACCAGGAGAGCTTTTTGAAAGAAATAAAAATCCCGATTACCCATATTCCTAATCACTACCTCCTGACCACCAAGATTTTGATTTCATAGGTCTTAGGGGGCACCTAGGATTTTTTTTTAACATTAAAACTTGGCGGTCAGGTTTGAAAACAATTGTAATTGATAAAATCAAGAAATTAACTAGATGGTTCTGAGCATGCATCAGAATCACCTGGAGCACTTTTTAAAACACAAATTGCTGGGCCTTACCTCCACAGGTTCTGATTCAGGGAGATTTGGGGTGGGGGCCTAAGAATTTGCATTTCTAACATTTTTGCATCCAATTGATAGTGATGCCACTCGTCTAGGGACCACAGTTTGAAAATCACTAAACTAGAGAAGAAAAAGAGTAGCGTTAAGGCCTCAAGAAAAAAGCCTAAATAATGTATATTGCAAGAGGGAGGAAGGAGGACTGCAGCCCTGTTTCAATGGTTGCTGAACACAGTATCTAAACTGGAACCTGAGATGTTCCTATCTGAGACTATCTAGGGTTTTGAGCAAGAGGATTTCTTTTCCTAGAAGAAAGTTTATTTCCCTAAATCTCCTGGTACATTTCCAAGATGTTGTAATCATTGAGTTGGGTTGAAGACAGGTACAACAGGGAGTTTCCACAAACTGAAGTCTTCACTCATTTCTTTTGTCTGAGAAGCGTGAGCGCACACACACACGTACTTGCAGAATATGAAGAAGCAAGCTTAAGAAAAATTAAGATGATACCTGTAGAAAGACCATTTTAGCAGAAATTGCCTGGCAGCTTTAGGAAAACTGGGTCTTCCTTCATAGGGTTTCAGCGCTTGCATCATGACGTTGTCAAGCCATGCGGCCCACTGCTCCAGGGTGCTCTGCTGCTGAAGAGTCATCTTGAAGTCTGTTTCTAGTCTCTGAACCATGTTGTCATCACACTGGCACACCCAGGAAGCCTGCTCCTGGGACAGTACACCCAAAGCAAAGGAAAAGTTCAACTCAGCATTTTTTTCATGGAATGTCAGCACACAGACCAGATGCAAGAATGAGAAATTATAATAAAAGCTTCATATAGTGAATCAAGAAAATGAACAACTACTTATCAGTTGTTAAGGAAACTAATACCATCTTTATCAGTTTTAGGGGATTAATATTTCTCCTTGCTTGCTCATTTTGGTACATGAAAAAGTGATGTGATATATAAGTATAACTTGGTTTTTCTACATTAGCCAGCCTGTCTGTGTGAAAAACTAAAATACATGATTATTTAAAAAAAACAGAAGCCTGAACCTACGGGCAAGGTCTTTCATTCTATTCAGTTCTAATACTGCCTTCAAAATTCTCTCTTTCCCCCCTCCCCACCCCATCACATAAAACATTAAAGACAACTCATTTGAGAAGATTTAGGATAAGTCAGATGGATAAAAACATTCAATTGGCCAAAAATGGTCCCTCAAGATTAAAACTGAAACAAACACTGAATGGTACTAGGTGGAAGCATATGCTGTTATGGGTTTTATGGACTGGGAATAAAAATCCCAAGGGCTATCAAGGCAAAACTATGAATGCAAATTAATTCAGAGAACTGAAAACAACAATAACTACAACAACAAAAACTCTTGAGAAATGTAGACGTGCTTCTTGCCAAAAAAACTTGATTACTGCAATTTCCCTTCTGGTTCTTGTTGGGAAGTTTGATGTTTGGTAATGGCAATGAAAATAAAAACTTCTAAGGCTATTTTTCAATGGTTGTCAGAAGTTTTATGATGTTTCCAGTGTTATGTTGTAAGATTAAAAAAACCTTTTCTCTCAAGGTAAAAGTTATTTGGTAATACAATATTTGACTAGGTCAGATGACATGGATTTTAAATGAAGTCCTCAGTTAACCAAACTGACCTGAGGCAATTAATTTGATCTATATGGGCCTCAGTTTTTCTAAGCAAAATATATTTTTTTTTTTTTTTTTTTTTGAGACAGAGTCTCACTCTGTTGCCCAGGCTAGAGTGAGTGCCGTGGCGTCAGCCTAGCTCACAGCAACCTCAAACTCCTGAGCTCAAGCGATCCTACTGTCTCAGCCTCCGGAGTAGCTGGGACTACAGGCATGCACCACCATGCCCGGCTAATTTTTTCTCTCTCTATATATTTTTTAGCTGTCCATATAATTTCTTTCTATTTTTAGTAGAGATGGGGTCTCGCTCTTGCTCAGGCTGGTCTCGAACTCCTGAGCTCAAACAATCCGCCCACCTCGGCCTCCCAGAGTGCTAGGATTACAGGCGTGAGCCACCGCGCCCGGCCAAAGCATAATATTAAAATAATAAAATTTAACAGAAATTTTTAAGTGGAGCTCATTGTATCCAGATAATTTTTTCAATATGGGCTTCTCTGGAGGGGTGTCTGTGAAGGTCCTAATTCTACATATAAAATCTTGTGAATATATATGTATTCTTCTGAAGAGTGTCTGTAACTTTTATTCTATGTGTTCTCAGAGGACAAGTTCATTCAAATTGACAATTTTAGCTGAATAAATACCTAATCCTCTAAGTTCTAGTATCTCTGCTGATCCTATAGATTTTACCTATTCAAGGGACATTTCCACCTTGAGGCATTTCAAATGCAAAATATTCCAAACTCAATTCATTTTATTTCCCCAGGGAAACCTACTGTTTCTTCTAATCTCAGCTGATGATATAATCCACTATCCTTCTTTCTCTTATCTAATTAATCATAAATTCTTTCATAAATTACCTCCTAAATATTACCTTTAAATGTTTTAAGTATACTAAAATGTGATTATAAAAAAACCTGAACACACAAATAAGCAACAAGAAACAAAACATTAAGAATACCTAAAATAGCAATGTTGAGATAACTATAACATATTGATGTATATAATTATTATTTATGAATACATTCATAATACAATTATTCATATTTATACAAACATTTTATAATATTTATATATTATTATATACTTATTCACATATAAATGTTTAAAATAAAAGAAGATCATATTATACATTCTACTAGATATTCTGTTTAGTTCCACTTAACTGTATAGGATAACTATTTTTCCATGTAGGCAAATGTGCTCAATGAATGAACTTGTTTCATCGCATGAACATACCATTTTTTATATAACCAATCCCATACAGTTAAACATTTGTTTGTTCCAACATTTCACTATTATGAATAAAGCTGGAATTAGCAATCTTGTGTATCATATTTTTGCTTACTTTTCTACTTATTTCTCTATGAAGATTTACATAAGAATAGCTAAGACCTTACATACTGTCAAATGACTTCCAGAAATTTTATAGCAATTTATATTTCAAAAGAGCTCCAAGATAATTTTAAATGTTCTGACCACAAGGAAATGATAAATATTTGAGGTGATGATATACTAATTTCCCTCATTTCATCATTCCACAATGTTTACATGTATTGAAACATTATACCCCATAAATAAATATATTTATCATTTGTCAACTGAAAAAAAGAGTCTATGAGAGTACCCAAGAAAGAATTTTAAACATCAAGAAAGTAACAGAGTAAAGTTATGTTTTGATTTGTTCATTCATTAGCATAAGCATTATTTTATTGTCATAAAAAACCCATAACACTATCTTAACTATTTTTAAGTGTACAGTAGTGTTAACTATTAATATATATACTTTTTTATCTTGCAAAACTGAAACTTTATACCCATTTTAGGGAAGTTTTGTTGTTGTTGTTGTTGTTTGTGTATTCATAATGGGAAGGAGGAACTTACTAGTATCTGTGGAAGAATTTAATTTCATTTCTTACCATAAATTCAAACTCACTATTTACTTGGCAGTTTTATCAAGAGAAAATGATAATCTAAAACTTACTTTGAGAAATAAAACCACAGCACATTTTTTCATCTTTTTGAGCTACTTTTTATTATACTTTATTTTACTACTCTCTAGAATGCAAATATACTAGCAATAGAATACATTGTAAATATTCCCTTGTGAGAGGAATTTAGATATTTCAATTCTATAATTTAAAAAGCTAAGGATGAACATTTAAAGATGTTCTTAGCCTAAAAAAAATTATACCCAAAATGACAAGTAGTGAGAATGTCAAAATCAGAATGGCTTTTAAATACAGAAACAAAAATATATGTAATAGTTAGGTTATCAAGTCAGACCACCCAAATCTACTTAGCCCATAATAATGTATTAGGTTATTAAGTATGAAATGTCCGATTTCCTTAAGTACTAAGCTTGACAGTTGATATATCTGAATTTCACTTTGACACTTCTTGATTTTTTTCCCCATTGTGAAGGTACATCCTCAGTCTTTCAAATGCACATTTTGGTTTGTA
This sequence comes from Eulemur rufifrons, assembly GCF_041146395.1. Classification (NCBI taxonomy): domain Eukaryota; kingdom Metazoa; phylum Chordata; class Mammalia; order Primates; family Lemuridae; genus Eulemur; species Eulemur rufifrons. Next base: position 226,876,777 of record NC_090989.1, read on the forward strand.
ATTATCTTTCCTATTTTTTTTAAAGCAATTTTTGTGAAACCATGGATATGTCAAAAATTCATGTTATTTTCGAATATAAGTTTCATCATGGAACCAATGCAGCACAGACAGCTAGAAATACCATCAAAGTGTTTGGGAAGGATGTGGCTAATGAATGCACAGTATGTCAATGGTTTGAGAAGTTTCATTCTGGTGACTTTAATTTTGAAAGTGAGCCATGTGGGTGACCTGAGACCAAGGTGGTTAATGATGAGCTGAGAGCTGTAGTGGAAGCAAATCCATCTCAACCTATGCTTGAATTAGCAGCCAGGTTTGACATTATTATTCCAACAATATTGGACCATTTGGAAAAAACTGGCAAGGTAAAGAAGCTGTCCAGATGGGTATCAAATGAATTAAATGAGCATCAGAAGACAAATCATCTTGAAACTTGCCTTTCTTTACTGTCACAACATAAAGGCAAACTATTTCTACACCATATTGTTATGTGTGATGAAAAATAGATTCTTTTTGACAATTGCAAGCATTCAGCACAATGGTTGGATAAAGATAAAGTGCCAAAACACAGTCCAAACCCAAATATTTATCAAAAAAAGCTAATGGTGTCTATCTGGTGGTCTATGGCTGGTATTATCCACTACAGCATCATGAAACCTGGTGAATGGATTAGAGTGGATGTCTACTGCACCCAGTTGGACAAAATGATGAGGATACTTGTGATTAAGCAGCTGAAATTGGTCAAAAGAGACAGGCTAATCCTCTTGCGAGACCACATGTCACAAAAACCAACGTTGCTCAAACTACAGAGGCTGGGCTTGGAAACTCTCTGTCATCCACTGTATTCACCAGACCTTGTGCTAACTGACTACCACTTCTTCCAGGCTTTGGACCACTTCTTGCAAGGAAAAATATTCAATTCTCAACAAGTTGTGGAAAGTGGAAAACACCTTTTGTGATTTCATCGCTACTTGCTCTCCAGGCTTCTTCGCTGCTGGCATAAGTAAGCTACTGTGAAGATGGCAAAACTGTGTCAAATAGTTAGATGTATACTTTGATAAACTGTACTGTTTCTTGTTTGAGATACAATAAACTAAACTTTTGATTCAAAATTGGACATTTCATATTTAATGACCTAATAGATAAAAAACCATCCATTTATATTAAAAATTAGAGAGCAATACCATTTTAATACTATGAATTAAATGAAACAGAAAACCAATTATACTTCAATAGAAAAATTATCCTGAATGCATGAGGAAAAGAAGATTTAATTAGAGGAGAATAAAGCGGTAAAAAGAGATCTATGGATATCCTGAAAGGAACTTTCTAGTACTTTTAAGCTTTTATGGTATTGTCATATTGATATATGTAATTTAATTGTTTATAACTGAAGTTACCTTACTACAAGAACATCACCCTTATATTTGTCAGTCTTACCGAGGTGAATCTTACAGGGGCAGGGACAACTTCGAAATGAACAGGAGTGGGTGATAAAGGTGGAATGGGAGGCAGGGGACTCTGGGAAGACTTGGTAATGCTTGGAAAATAGAAGGAAAGAAACAAGGGAGTTAAAGATGAAATATGCTACCTTAAAGAAGAGATTACTCATTAAAATAAACAGAACAGTGAAAAGTAAAATGTATGGGGAAATGAAGGGTCCTCTGAAGAAAGGAAGGAGGTTTTGGAGGGCAGATGTTTAATCATACAGATTCAACACTAATGACTGTCATGGTGGACCCAGAAAAACTTGATAGTTGAAAATAGAGGAAGAGAAAGGGTAGTCTCAAAGTTGGTAGGTGGAGGATAAGTAGTACAGTAGATATATAATTGACCATTTATATGCAAAGATGTTCTCAAGGTTAGTGTTTATAACCAGGGAAAGATTCATTTGCATAAATATTTCATAGGATTGCAAACACACACATACCATATGAAAATAATGCTAACAGAACATTTAAAACCTTTCTCAGATGTTATTAGAAACCATTCTTAAAAACAGTTCCTGTTAATGGGCTTAAATTACTTTGTGCAACTAGAAGTTGCCTTACTACTTCAACTTTTCTTAAGGTATTTTTAAACATGTCTTTTCTGAAAGAAGATTTGAAATAAACATTACAGTATGGATTTAAGGCTATATGAACTTTTAATATTCTCACTAAATCAGTTAATGTAAATTCCATTAAAATATGTAAAGTAAATGGCCTTGAAAACCTGAGACAGTTTGTTCTTGCAAAGGTTTTGTGTTTGCATGTGTATGTGTATGTATGTGTGTTTGCAGATAGATAAGATTTCAAAAACTTTATAAATTATCAGAAGTTTGAACCAAATCCATGAAAGTCATAATGAGCTTAAATAATTTATCATATCCTAAAATGGATCAAGCTCAAATATTACTTTTTGATATATTTTAATGATAAAACTAGACCAGAAGTAGAGATTAAAATTTCTAGGAAATGTAGTAATTAATAATTAGTTTATTTTTTAAAAAAATGGAATTTTTAACAGCTTCATTGAGATATAATCCACATATCACATAATTCTCCCATTTAAAATATATAGTTCAAAGGCTTCTTTTAAGTATATTCATAGGGTTGTACATCCCTCATTATAATCAGTTTTAGAACTTTTTATTTCCATAAAAAGAAACCTACCACCCCTTATGTGTCACCTTTCAATTCCCTCAGTTCCCCAGCCCTAGGCAGCCACTAATCTACTTTCTGTCTCCACAGATTTATCTATTTTGGACATTTCAAATAAATGGAATATGCAATAGGTGTTCTTTTGTACCTAGATTCTTTCACTTAGCATAATGTTTCCAAGGTGCATCTATGTTGTTGAATGAACCAGAACTTCATTTCTTTTTATTGTCTAATAATATTACATTGTATAGATAAACCACATTTGTTTGTCAATTTATCAACATTTGGGTTATTTCCACTTTTATGTGGCTAATATGAATAATGCGGCTATGACCATCTATGTATAAGTTTTTGTGTGGACATGTTTTCATTTCTCTTGGGTATGTACCAAGGAGTGGAATTGCTGAGTTGTACGGTAATTCTATGTTTATCGTTTTGAGGAACTACCAGACTGTTTTCCAAAGTGGCTGCAGCATTTTACAGTCTGACCAGTAGTGTATGAGGTTCCAATTTCTCTACATCCCCACCAATACTTGTTATTATCTTTTTGATTATACTGTGTATGAAATGGTATCCCATTATGGTTTTGACTTGCATTTCTCTAGTGACTAATGATATTGAGCATCTTTCCAGGTGCTTATTGGCCATGTGCATGCTTTCTGTGAAGAAATGTCTATTCAGATTTTTGCCCATATTTAATCAAGTTGTCTTTTTATTATTGGATTATAATAGTTTTTTATATATTCTGTTAAGATATACAATTTCTTTCTTAGATACATGATTTGCAAAAAATTTTCTCACATTTTGTGGGTTATCATTTCACTTTCTTTTCTCTTTCTTTCTTTTTTTTTTTTTTTTTTAAGAGACAGGGTCTCACTGCTTGCCTAAGCTGGAATGTAGTGGTATGATAATAGCTCATTGTAGCCTCAAACTCCTGGGCTCAAACAATCGTCCTGCCTCAGATCCTCCTGAGTAGCCAGGATCATAGGTATACACCACTATGCCTGGCTAATGATTTTTTTCATTTTTGTAGAGATTTTGCCTGGGTCTCACTATGTTGCCCAGGCTGGTTTTGAACTCATGGACTCAAGCCAGCCTCCTGCTGTAGCCTCCCAAAGTGCTGAAATGATTAAGAGTGAGCCATCACACCTGGCCTCATTTCACTTTCTTCATGGTCTCTTTTGAAACCCAAACATTCTAAATTTTGATTATGTTCAGTTTATGTATTTTTTCTTTTGTTGCTTATGATTTTGGTGAGCAATAGTATTATTTTTATGTAGTAACAATTAGAATCATTGCTTTTTCCTCCAGTATCAGAAATAAAATATTTGTTAAAATCCTATAATATTTCTAACTTAGCTTTTTTAAAAGTGTACTTTACAGTACAGATGAATAGTCTCATCACAAGGTTAAAAAATACTTTTTTCATTTGAACTATCAAAATAGCCAAGCTTATAGCATCTAATTCCTTCCAAGTGAACAAATATTTAGTAGGCACCTACAGTGAACTCTTAAATAGAGTTGTTCTTAGTTCTTTGAAGCTAGGGCACTATACTAACAGAAATGTGTCTGCATATCATGGTAAAAATTACTAAATATGTAAACAATGCTCTAAGATAGGTGTTATAAGGTGTGAAAAGTAAAAGCCCAGAGTAGTTAAGTAACTTGCTTAAGATTCCACAGCTGGTAGATGGAAGAGTTTAATTTCTTGCCTAACTTTAATGACTGTGATCTTCATCACTCCTTTAACTATTCAGCAAACCCTGGTAATATATTATGTTGCCTTCTAGGACTTTTAATCTTAGCAGACTTAAAACACAAAATACTGGAGCAGTAAAGTCACATCTGAATGAAGCTCCTCTCTTTCAGAATTTAGTGAATATAGATGCTATCTGTGTACAGATGAAACTTCAAAAAGAAATTTGATGATACTAATTAAGAAGAACAAATTGGGTATCTTTCCTTAAAAGACATGTTTTGCAAGAAAACAGAGTACCTGGACATTGGCAAAGTCGACACGGTTGAGGTCATTGAGCATCTGGTTGATTTGGGAAGTATTCTGAAGCACTGCACGAGCTGCCTGGGCCAGGTGATTGAGCGATGTGTATCTTCGCAGAGTCTGGGCAAAGGCACTTACAGCGGCAACCTGTAAAGAAATCCAATTAAGTTGGGATTCCTTTTTCCTCCAGTAAAAGAAGCCACTGCAATCTTCAGATCTTTTTTTCCTTGCCAAATTTTAAATGCTTTCCTCTGACACTTATTTCAAATTCATTTGGTGAGATAGTTTACTTGTAAATTATAGCATCTAAATTTCTAAGCCAAGTATTATTTTCTTTTTGAGTAGGTTGAGGTCAAGACTAAAACAAACTCCCCCATTCTTTCACATCTGAGTGCAGCATTAATTAAACAGTCTTGCAAATAACTACTCAACCACAGCAAGAAATGACTTTGTCTATGGAGGTAGAAAAAATGTTGGTTTTCATTTCTTTTTTACTGTTTTTTTAGGACAGTCAACTAGAAATTAGGCAGATTAAAAAAATTTCTTTTTATTTGGAAAACCAAACTATACATCCTTTCTTTTTAAATTGGACTAAAAAAATACATTTCAGAGAACTACCATTCAGATTTACTGTTATTACATTTATTTTATAGAATCCTGGGTAATTTTAAGGTTAGAGAGTTCATAACCTTTATTAACAAATATATAGCTAATAAACTTATTAGAGGCAAACAACTAAAAGAATTCTTTTTAGGAATTTAAATTTTTTTAAAAGGGCTATCTAGGAAATCTCCATTTGCCTCTCAAAATCTACTTTCTGTTCTTCTCCATCCTGTTCTGTGCCCAGGAAGACTAACCTGAATGGACTACATTAACCTCCTCCCTTGTCCCCTGGCTTTCAGCTGGGTTTGACCAGTGATAAGCACTGGTAGGAGATTGAAGGATGGGAAGAATGGTTAGATGGTTAGAGGGTTGATTCCCTACAATCTCTGCTGTCTTCCTGTTTGAGGAGAGCTTGCCTTTCTTTTTTAAGCCCACTACAGTCCTTGGGAAAAAAACAGGATCTCCTTATGATGTAGATTTCACCCCTAATCCTTCAGACCTAGGGATGGTTAGGACTTCCCACTATTGCAAGCCCTGGAGTGCTTTACCATTCATCCTTGGTTTTCTCAAATTCATTCATACATTTGGAATTAAACTGTTAAGCTCTCATCAATTATCCCTCCCCCTGCCTTTGGATGCACCATTTGTTTCCTGTTGGAATCCTGAATGAACCAGTTTGTGTTGAAAGATATCAAAGACAATGCCAAAAAAGTCTAGATAAATATATAAATCTCATAATCTCATGGAAATTTGTTACATGCACGGTACATCTAATGATTCTAACCTTTAAAAATGTTAAAAATTTTAACATATTTATAGAATATAAGGTATTGCATTAAATATAAGGTATTGCATTAAATCACTCTGGGTATATTAACAGCAAGTAGTTGAACAATCAGTTGGCTGAATGATAGAGAGTATTCTCAGGGTAAAGGATGCTCTATCTTGATAATTATATACCCTCAAAAATGAGTCATCCCTTTTCCATTTTTTGTGGTTTATATTAATCTAGTACATACTATGTGGTATTATTATCTTGTTCAATTCTCATAACCATCTGTTAGACACATACTATGATTTAAACAGGTTAAGTAGTTTGCTCAAGGTTGCATAGAAACTCCATCACAGTGGTGGGATTTGAACCCAGGCATTTTGATTCGGACATTCACGGTGGTTGCAATGCTGTTTCCTCTATCACAGTAAATTGCCTTCATTCATTGAGTGCTCAGTGGAAAAATGGCTGCACTATCAGTGAAAGTGGAAGAGCAGAAGGCACCCTCCACCACAGTGAATCATCCAAATCAACCCTGGAGGTCAATGAGATGGTCAATGTTGCCGCTGAACTGCTACCACGTTCACTTTGATGACACTGGGAAGGGAAGCAGTCTTGGCTGTTTCAGGTATTGTTATGAACATGACTGCAAGTTGCAAGTTTGCAAGTTGGAAAAAAATTCCTCTATCATAATCAAATAGCACCTTTTTTTTTTTTTTTTTTGCCCACCTCAATGTGGTACTCAACAACAGCACTGCCAAAAAGAACTTTCTGTGATAATGGAAATGCACTACATATGTGCTGTCCAATATGGTAGCCACTGGCCACATGGGGCTGTTGAGCACTGAAATGTAGCTAGTGTGAGTAAGAGCTAAATTTTTCATTTCACTTCATTTTAATTTAAAATTCAAATGTAAAGAGCCACACGTGGCTAGCCCTACTGCACTGATAGCACAGCTCTAGAGCAACAATCTAAGGTGGGCCTATCGATAAAATGTTGCCTTCTATATGTTTTAGAGAGAGGAAGTTTTACTGTAAACTTTAAGTCAAAGCAGCAAGAACTGGGAGCTACTTGTGTTCCCACAGAAACTTAGCAGTTACAAGAACTTCAATGTATCAACTTTTCCCCAAATTGAAAGATAAGGCATATTGTTAGAGTCTGATAGTAAATACAATCACTGACAAAAAGCCACAATTGTGATTTTTGGCACCAAAATTTAGATAAAATTTAGAATCAGTCCAATCTTGCCATGGGGATATGTTCATAGATTAGCATAAAGTAACATGGCTAGTAGTGGACAAAGTGGAGACTAGAATTCACATACTAGCTAAATAATCCATATTCCTGAGATACACTGATAAATGATGAGATAATTGTTCACTTGAAGAAATGATTACTTGATTCACAAAAAGCAGTCACCAGTGTTGAAAAACAAAACATCCTGAAAAAGCAAAGGAACATTAATTTACATGAATTTTTCAGAATACAGTAAGTATAGTAGAGAATTTAAAAAATCTAAAATTCCTTCAAATGGGAACTATTTTAACATCCTAGGGCCTAGGCTATTCTTTTTAATATTTGAAATTAAGCATATATAGTTTATATGCTTCTGATATATAGTTTAGAATATATATAGTCTGACATATTGTTTAGAAAAGGGCTTGGAAATGCACTACCCTTAAAATGTTTCTCTGTTCTCTTTGAAAGGAATATCAAACATCTTTTATGTAAATTCTTTATTACATGATTATAAAATATAAATATAAAAATCACTTTTAAAAGATTCTATATATTATAACATTAACACTGTACATGATATCATTTGATAGGACACAAAGTTCATATAGTTCAGAACAATTTATTAAACACAAAAGAAAAAGCAAAGACATAAAGTATACCTTGGTTTGTATCATTCTCTGTGGAATATTGTTCATGGCATTGGAAAGCCAACCTTCAAGGCTTTTTGCAAAATTTCGAATGGCTTGGGTCAAGGCACCTAAATGTTAAAGAAGAAAAGCAGAACGAAAAAGACACCAAAGAACATTAATCTTTATGCCAGGATATGTGCACACAACATCTCATATAGCACAAAATTCATATTGTCTTCATTGAGGAAACTTTATTTAACATTTTTCCTAACTTTTTAAAGCATTCCAGAATTACTATTTTGGGTTTTTCTGTTAAAGTTATTTTTCCCCAGATACTTATAACATTATGTTGGGAAATAAAAACATACAAACATTTTTGCTTATAGCAACATATACCAGTTGTGAATATACTTGTGGAATTTTCTACCTCGGACAAAACATTGTTTTCATTAACAGTTTTCTGCTAAAAGGCTACATATTTTCTTTATAAATTCTTCATTTTAATTTTTTGAAGCTCTTAACCTATTTTCATTTCTTTAGTTAAAAAGAAAAATAATGCAAAGCTTTTTCTCTTTCTCTATGCATCTATTTACTGAGAACCTATGAATTGGAGTAGTTATTTCTCATTCTTGTTGAAAAGTAAGGTAAAAATTAAAATTATCTGACTTGAAAATTCTGGATAACTATTTTCTATTTCACTTGGCAGGTAGAGATAAAAGATCAGTGTGATAAAATTGCTGTCACAGAAACCAATATTCTTAAGATATTCCTAAAATAGTTCATTCTATATTCTTTATATATCTGTTGAAACTTGAAATAGGGATAGGTCCCATGACAGAAGATTTTATGGTGGTCATTCAATGATTAGAAGCATCTTCAGTTACCAGTGATGCTTATTGAGATTGCTATATATTAGGAGACAGAATTATTTCAACAAGTAATTCAGTCAATAGTATTTTACTTCCTCTGTGCCCAAGGCTCTGTAGAGAGTAGTTTTAGATATTTAATAGATAAGTGTTTGAAACACCTACAACATAAAATTTGTCTGCGCAGGTTCTCTATAATGTGGTAAGCATCAAAATATATAGTCTACTATTAGAAACAGAGAAGTTACAGTTTTAGCCAAGGCTCCCAAGAATATTAATGTTATCATGGGATTAAATTCCTTGGTTTTTCTTTCTGTGCTCAAATGAGTCTGACATGCTTCTCTATTACTTTTGCTAAAAGCAGGTTGTAGAAATAATTTAGTTTATTCAAGGTATTTGCAAAAGATATAAATTTTACTATTCTAATAATAAAAACATCCAAAGTTTTTTTTTTAAAAGATTTGTTTAACTGGTCAAAACTAGACAGAAGAGATTGGAGAAGACTAAATTTTGGTTAGGAAAAACACTCAAGAAAGTGTGGACTCAACCACAAGACTCATCTACTGGAAACACTAAATAGGAAATTTCTTGAGAACTAACCTTTTGAAATCTCTAAAGCTTCCCACTTTATCCAAAAAAGAAAAAAGGGAAAGAAAAATATTTTTCTGTTGCATTATGTACTAGAACCATGGAGGACAGGCATGAATGGAAATGAAAAAGAGTGAAAAAAATTAACAATACTTTTTGAAACAGTAAAATTTTGTTCAAGATTCAATTTGACAATCTGTATTTTCCATTTTTCCTACAATTAATATACAATAATTATTTAATCTGAAAAAAACCCAAGAACCTATATATGTTACTTTAAAAAAAATTATTATGGGCTTTGTTTTATATTGATGTAAGGGAGATTATAAAATGAAAAGATATATTTTGTATATTAAATAATTGTGAGAGTTTTACTTTTTTGCACTAAATGACGATTGGGCCACCTTTAATTATACTCATAATTGTACATTTAAGTGTTATCCATTGAGTTCTTATACAATACTTTACAATTAATGTTTTTTGCATTTTCAGATAAATGTATTTTAGAATATAGTAGCTTCAAGCTGACTTTAAATTAGTGTGATATGCAGACTTTTTTTGGGCTAAAAAAAGAAATCCCATCTGGACAGAAAATGGTAGAGTGAAGTACTAGTAGTGAGGAAAATACAATTTTTAAAAATAAAATTAAGTTTGCTCTCTCTATAGGGATTCATGTAAGTACAAAATTGTGCAGATTGACTCTGACAACTTTCAAAGGCTCATGAATGAATAGTTTGGAATTTAAAATCTATTCCAAAGCTGACTTGTCTCAACCTGCTCAAGATTAATATTAAAATGCATACAACCAGAAGATAGCTATCTAAATTGTATTTTAAGCTTTATTTTGCTAAGCCTCATTGTAGAATGGGAATTAAATTTCCAAATTTCTTTAGGAGAGTAGTACATTAATGTACCTTGTAATTTAAGAGAAACTATAAAACTATTCTGCTGAATGTAGAGACAAAATACTTGACAGAATACTCTGGTTTTCAAATCAAAATTTGCAAAAGACAAAGGTCAAATGTATTGTGTACTTAAAATTGTGTGGCTTAAAGTCAACTAAAATTCATACAAGATTTAAATTAGGGAACTGTTAAGTTCACAGGTTAAATTCTTATGATGCTGATACAGAAGCAAAAGATTTTAGAATTATTTAATGAATATTGATGTTGTTAATATGTCTCAAAAAAGAAAGCGCCCACTGACATCCCTTCTTAAATCTCATCAGAGAAGTTGTATGTTGGTGGCAAGGTGTCATGGGCTAATGAGCTTCCCTATGCAACTTCTTTGAAACATCTCTGGAGATTATCATTCAGAGCACAGGGAGCAAGAGAAAAACAAGGAAAACCAGATTCCAGAACATAAATCCGTAGAGAATTTACACAGTGAAATTTTCTATGACAACATCATTTTTAATCAATCTTTAGTCAGGAAATTGGTACAGATATAGTGGAACATATGTATAAAATTGTGAGACAATTTCAGCTAGATTTTTAAAACTTATTCCTATATAAATTTATGTGTGTTCATTGATGTTATATATAGCATCTATTTTAAGGTGGTAGGGAACATATTAAAGAACTCATACCTTCAACTGTTGTCTATTGTATTTAGAAAAAAAGAAAGTATAAACATACAAATTTTAATATTGTCACCTTTTCTTCTACAAAATTCCTATTTTTATATTTTCTAGAGTAATTTAACACAAATCATTTGCGAACATTGTACTTGAAGTACATGGTTGCCAATTTCACAAGCTATATGATTGCTTTTACTTTATTAATGTCTGTGTAGAGTAGAAACTGCTCTGTTTCTTTAAAAGTTAAGGTCACTAGTATGTGCTCACATAGATGTAGGCATAAAATAGTTTCAACTGCCTCTAACAGTCTCTGTAATAGCATTTATATTGACACTTGCAGATAATAGCTTTGTTTGCTACAAAGTAGTTTAAAAAGCATCATCACTTAAAAAGGTAATCTAACCCTATCTATGTAATTCTCATTTTCTTCATAGTGGGATTACAATGCTCATGTAGTTACACAGATTTTTCTCTCAAAATGCCAGTTAACCATTACTGTTAATGGAAACTGCATTTGTAGTCCTTAACATGATGTAGGTGACAAAGTAAGTGCTTTTATAAAGGAATTCAACTTCACTGGAAATCAAGATAAATTCATTTCAAATCAAAAGCAACCACAAAAGAGGTTGGCCTAGCAATTACAGATTTCAGTAATTTCTGGGTTTATGAAGGGGACTGTGTCCTTGGGTAGAATAATTTTTATATGGCTGACTGGTCTGGGAGTGTTATTGCAATTAGTTTATTAGGGCTGTCACATCTATAGGTTGGCTTTTTTTTTTTTTTAATCAAAAAGAAAATGAGAGATTGGAAAACAGATCATTTTTTCCCCTTTTGGTACAGTTTTGTTTCTAAGCTGCTTTCATGCAATAGTCTGTGTTGCGTGCTTTCTGTTTGGCAAATCTAAATGAAATTAGAATAATTCTAGATTGCAGTGTCACTTCCCAAAACTTCCTGGGTGGAATGTATGAGAACAAAAGCATCCGTACTTGTCTGCATTTAACTTACTAGGAATAGGTCTAAGGACGTCGGGGATGAGAATCTCCACCAAAGCCTGGTACATCCCATGGTCACAGTTACACATCCATTTCAGGATAGACTCATGTTTGCACAGAGTTATCAGCTTTGCTTTCGGAAGTCGACTTTCTATTTCACTCAGATTGCTGGTGTGAATAAATGTAGCAAATGAATAGATGGCAAATGAGGATAAAAAAGAAAATGGACTTTAAAAATAGTTTAAATTTACCAAATATTAGAGGTTAGAACTATACCACCATTGCACTGGTGCCATATGGCTGGAGATTAAATATATATATATAGATAGATAGATAAAACACTCCCCCAGAGCTTCCTATGCACATTAATATTTTCTGACGGTATGAAAGGCAGATACGATAATAATTCCATGAGGATGAAATAACTCTACCGCAGTCCCCCAAATCAATAAAAATGGGAGCTATATAAACACACTGAAACTTCAAGAGAGCAGTTTGTGGTTTATTTCTAGGATGGCCAAAGCATCAATCTAGTTACTTAATGTTATCAGGTAAGGTTCACAACTGGTATACATATCTCTAATTTATTAGCTGTGACATCTACTCAGCCATGAAAAAGAATTGGAAAAGCTTATGGATTCTGACCTTGATTCAGTAATGGTAGTGCCATCAGCTGGAGTAGAGGGAGAATAGCGCCAGAATGTTTGCCACAATTTTTCTATCAGGCTAAATTGAAGATTCACCACAACATCCAGTATTGCCTAAAAAACAAAATGGTATCAGCATTACCTCACAATAGTACTTATGGGGATATGTTAGGAGAACCTAATATGATGAAATTTTATATGGTAAAGATCTCTCTTGGGCCCATAAGTTGACATGGTGAAACTGAACTAAATTTTATCAATGGAAGTGGAAGAATCAAAAATCAAAGAAATTATCTAGGAAAAAAAATAGAAAAAAAACCTCTTGAAACATTAAGCAGGGTAACACATTCCTCTCATAATGGCCTCATATCCCATCTTCAATTTTACCTCTCTTTTCTCCTCTATTTTCATGCTTGCTTTCCTTCTTCTCCATTTTTTTCTTACTTTTCTTTCATTCCTTTACCTACTGCTGCCTTCTGCCTACATAGTTGTTGCCACTCTACCTATTCTCAGACCCTGAAGGTACAAAACACAGATTCAATTTACATTAGTCCTCTCTGGGCTAGGTGAGGTTACTGGAGATCAAAGAGGAGAGAAGTGCAGGGTCTGAAGGTGTTTATGTGTGGCAGATGGAGTTAGGGCTGAATAAGCTCCCTCTAAGGCTGCTGACCACGGGCTCCAGGGTGTTCCCAACCAGGCAGAAGCTGCAGCAGAAACTATGGAGTCAGCAGGCCTTGAGGGGATAGTGCCTCTCTGGGCGTAGCAAGCAATGCCTTTCATTCAACATTAGAGAATCTAATCCTCTATCTTCACACTTCCTTTAGAGGATAGCTTTAAGATTGATCCCCTTTTCTAATATTGGGGCATCACTTCCTCTCCTTAATTTTATCTCTAAAGCCATTTACCAGCTGCATCAAAGGCATTTTTTTTACAATGCTAAAATCTACCACTTTCCCTATTAACTTTTAATGATCATATTTAATTTCACACTGCCATTCCAATTAGTTTGTAAATTAGCCTTCAGATAAAAGCAGGCATAAAACCAAAGAGTAACTTGTTTGTGCAAACAACACATGATTGTGATTATTTTGAGTGCTGAAAGACAGAAGTAGTCAATATAATGTGTTTGATGTCATCAGCATTGAGGACCAGGACAGGACAAGTGTAAAACAGCCCCATCAAGATCTATAAAATTGGTGGAAGGTAAGATAAAATAGGGGGCAATCTAGAGAGTCTATCTGAGTATTTTAGGCAAAAAGAGCAAACCGTAACTTCATAATTTCAGAGTTTGTGCCACCTGTGTAGATCTGGGCTTCGGTGTGATATAGAGAATAACTGATGTTAAAAACACTCATTTTAACATCAGCAATTTGCATAAAAAATATACTTGTTCTGTGTGTAACAAAATGATATTAACACTTACAAAATGTCTTTGATAACCAAATTGTGAAAATTCCAAATAATAGGCAAAGTAGGTATATTAATCTCTTTAAAAATATAAACTGTAGGAAATGTGAAATAAAATAGGGCAAGTAAAGAATTTCAACGTATCTTAAATTTAGTATTTCTTCAAAGTAAATAATCTCAAATAACTCTTTTGAAAAGGACATTCACATCAGCCTCATTGAGGCAGTTTTACAAATGAATAAAACATTTTATCATTTGTCCACCTACTTTCAAATATGTTCAGACTAAAATATATAGGCAAGTATAAATTAAAATAGCCCATATTCTCCTGGCTTAGGGCAAATGACTATTTACAGGACTGGATATGAGATTCAGACAGTTATATTTCAAAAGTCTGGAAGTTTGACAGACAAAAATTATTATTATTTTTCTTTTTTACATATGCTACTCTGCCCCATGAGAGAGATGGCATGAACACTGGTAACTCTGAAATAAATGGAGATCATTCCATGGACTGTGTCATTTCCCACACAGATTAATTACTATACATGTCCCTCTCTCTTCATACAAAGTGCATTTATTCCTCAAAATTGATATATTAATGAAAATTTTATAATCCAAAGATGATTTTAATCTTATTGGGGGAGCTTATCACTTAAAATAATCTTACACTACATGTTTTAGCAATGTAAATAATCATGCTCTAACTTACATTTTGAATAAATATGAGAAACTTAGAAAAAAATCCAGATTATATTTGTATAGGTTGGTTTGCTTACAGCAAGGCTCACTTGACCATAGAGAAATGTGAAATTGTTTAGAGAATCTTTAAATAAATATTTATTGAATAAGATGATGTAGAAAGAAAAAAAATTTATTCTATATACATAAGAATAATACAGGAATTCTCTAATATTGGGAAAAGTACAATAGTCTAAGGGAAATGAACATTAAGTGGCTTTCATCATTCCAAGAAATGCTGGGAACTGGTACGGCATGTTGAAGAACACTTCTAGCACATGCTATGTTAATAAGGAGAGAACTTGCCCTTGGTTGTTAGTAATCTAGCACCCTTGACGAGTATTCACATTAGCTCAAGCAAGTCTTATTTCTGGAGTGGGAAATAAAAAATCTGTGAATGCTTGGAACTGAGACTTCTTACTGCATACTGCACTGTCAGCAGTCAGCAGTATTACCCAGGAAATCCAAAGGATTATGTTTTACTTCTAAGCAAATCACCCCGGAATAAAGCTACTTAAATTCTAAATAGAATTCTCTTTTAAAAGGAGAGGCACTTAAGAAAACTCATATTGTAATCTGTTATCACTTTTCTACCACATGAGTTGCAGGTACATTAGTATGTTGGCATGGAGAGAGTTCACCTCCTAGACAATGAAGCCAATTTGGATGTGGGATACTCATAGAGTAGGAGTGGGGACAGAAAACACCAAGAGGAACCTTAATTAACCAAAAGAATGAAACAAAACAAATGAAACTAGATCCTCAATGATTTCTGGAAGGAACACCTACAATGCTTTATTAAACACTTCCAGAAATTATTTTTAATAGAAATTCACATTTATATGGTATAAAATTCAAAAGGTAAAAAGAGTCTATTGAAAAATTAAGTCTCTTTCCCTTGACTCCTAGCAATCCAGTTTCCTTCACAAAGACAACCACAGTTAACATTTTTGTGTTCTTCTGTCTAGAAAGAGGTGTAGATAGGTTCATTTTCATTTAAATGATAATATGCTATACACTTTTTTTTTTGCATTGTGCCTTTTCTTTTAACATTAAATATTGGCTTGATCCATTTTAGTACAATTAGAGTTACCTATTTTTTAAATAGCTGTATAGTATTCCACTTGAAAGACTGTATCATATTTTATTTATCCAGTTCCCTATTAGATATTAAAATTATAACCAATAGTTTGCATTAAAATGAATAATGCAAGAAATTCCCTTGTACACTTGTCTCATCACCCATATATAAGTATTTTTGTAGGATAAATACCTAGAAGTGGAATTGATGCATCAAAGGATTCATATTAGGATAGGCTTAAGAAATGGAGAATAAAATTTATTCTCACTTTCTTGCATTCCTCATCTCTCCACTCTGAGACAAGAAAGAAGAAAAATGAATTCATTAGTGCTAAAAGAAATGCTTGAAAGAATTAGTGCTGACTTCATCTGTCCTCTAGGAATAAACTTGATTATTTTGTTTTAGCAAGTTGTCTGGCAAAACTTAGGGAGTGTTCATACTATGTTCGAGAAGACTTACCTCACAGTGCTCTCGATAAAGACTCTGCAGTGACTTGATATCCTCAAAGGTAGTACCATCTGGCAGAGAAGAGATTTCAACTTCTCCAAATTCTGGAAGTGCTCGAGATGCATCTGTTACCATGACAACACAACAGAAAAAAGCTATTGTGGATGGTGCCAATTACAGATTAATGAGGGAAAATTTAAGAAGACTAAAAAGAAAAAAAATTTTAAAGGTTAGGGGTCCAAAGAGCAAGGATTTTTCATATCGATATTTTACAAGCAGAACTTAGTAACATTATCGGCACAAAATATAAAAAAAGAGGGAACACTCCTAAGAATTTTGCAGAAACTAAATTTTTACTACGATTATACTGGAAATAACATATTACGTATTACAATGTCTCTCAATAGAGGGCTCCTATTAAAAGAAAAATATCTTGAGCTTGCTGCTATCAATTTTGGTTATTTTATTATGTTACTTAAATACATAAACAATGAATCTAGCTTAAACTCATTATGTTCATACCTTTTATATAATCATAAACCAAAAGAGCTATAAAATACAATGAAAATTACAAAAATAACATTAAACTTAACAACATTAATTTGATGTGATAGATGATGCTCTTGTCCTATAACTAAATTATTTCTCACAATAAGAATACAGTATTGACTGCTACAGCACAGGATCTTTTGAGTTTGACAAGCCTATACCAACCTGTGCTTTGTGGTGGCTGCTTCTCCCATTACTCTTCTATATGCAAATGACTTTGAAACTTTCACACAGAGTATAGGGATATCATTTAGCCTTCCCTTGGGATGAAGGTGTAATTTACATAGTAAGTCTCTCTCTGTTCTTTTCTCATTAGCTCTGGACAATTAATGTAATTCACTTTGGTGCCTGTCTTCTTATAAATTCAAACACAAATGTGGAAATTAAAATTGTACAGTAGTATTTAGTTTTAGTTCTCTAGGTAATTCAGAATATGCTTATTTTTTAAGATTATAATTTAAATAAAAACACAAAATAAAATCTTTATTGAATGCTCAAGGATCCACAAGAATATACCTGAGGACTTTAATTTGGGAAATGCTGCCATGATGTTTTCAATTGCAATAGCTATTCCAACCTGAGAGTCTATGTTAGTTGTTTTTGTCAGAAAGTGCACATAGACACATAAACACACACACAGACACATACACACACTCACTCTCTGATAGCATCTACTTATCTTGCTGTGGTTGTATGGAAACTATACATGTTCATTTCTAGAAGAGATGTCAATTAAATTAAAGTGCCATTTTTGATCCTTTGGCTATGGCAGGAATATGCAAAGTGTTCCACTTCCTAACTCTTTCAATAACAAGAAACATGCACACCATCTACAAATCACAAAAATAGAAGGTACTGTGACAGATTTAACAGAATGTTACTTTTTAAATGTTTATAATATTTTTTTTTCTAATCTGCAACTATATGCATATGTAACTTTATACAAAGAAAATGAGAATTCTTTTTGGCACTTGAAGTACTACTGAAAGTAAACACAATACAATTTTGATCACAAAAGCCAATTAATACAAATTCTGGAAAACAACTTCATAGCAATGAGCTTTTAATTCATATACATTTAAAAGTCCTTTACAGCTCGAGATTTTAAAAAATAAGCTATAGTGAACATGCAAAGTAGATATGAACTAGGACTATTATATATATGATGTGCATAGTTTCATCAGCACCAAAAAAATCTTTCTATGTAATTAACATCTGTAATAGACATTGCACTTGGAGAAAAGACTACTATTGTTCTCTTTATAAAATCCTAACAGCAACTAATATGCATTACACCTTAACATACCTAAAAACTGTTGATGATGTTGGCTTTGGGCAATTACAGTTTGCTCAACAGATGTGCCTGTCTGTTGACCACTTCCTGTGAAACCATCTGCAACCCCATCCACTTTCTGCATAGGCTTGTACCTAAAAATATTAGATGGGAAAAAACAAATAAACCAAATTATTCCTTGCTTTTTTGTACTACCCCGAACTCCCAAGGCATTTAATTTTATTCTATCTTCTTTAATGTCTCATGATAGTTGTAAAAGTTTTTTCCTTGATAGCCTCATAACGTTAGATGCAGAAATTTTTTCAACTGAGAAAAGAAAAGAGTGGGGAGGCGTGGGTGAAGGGGATGTATTTTTTGAAAATCCAGAAATTTACCTAAGAATGAAAGAATTATGAGGTATTTCTTTGGACAGCAGCAGCAAAGATGTCCACAGTTATATTTTTAACACACATTAAAAGTTAATACACAATAACTTTTAATGGCCAATGGATCAAGCTAGGAACATTTTAGATACACTGGAACTTTAATCTGAACTATGATCTAGGAGCTCAGGCCTGAAAAAGGTTGGTGAATGGTTTTCAATTAATTAATATTGCTAAAATATGATCAGCCTACAAATCCTACCATACTGTTTTTCATATCTCTTAGAACCTCCCATGCATCTCAATACATTTATCTCCCTTGACACTTCTTCACATCTGCAAATACAAAGACTACAAGCATCAGGTTGCAGCAAAATACATGCAAAAACCCATCTACAAATCTAATTTACAAAATCACAAGAAAAAGTAAGTCAGCTACAATTATGTATTTATCTTTAGGTCCTAGTCATACAAACTTATGTACTTTCCATACGGCTAAGATAGAAAAAATGTGCTTCAGCAGCATGGGCAAGAAAGAAAACGTCTTGGGAGAGAAATAGCGCATATGAAAAAAATCCTGGCCAAGTCTCCTAGGACAAGCAAACACAAAATAAGTAAGCAGTAACTAAAATTTCTTCTTTTTCTCTGATTGCATTTATTTTTCTTTATTTTAGAAATTTTGAAATAACAGAAAAACATAAGAAAAAATTAAAATCTGTAATAAACTCACTACCTAGAGATAACATTGTTCACATTATGATGTCTGTCCTATTTTTTTCCTATTTCTAATTATATTTATAAGCAAAAGAACCTAATATTCTCACCATCCAGACATTTGACTTTTATACTAATACCATAACTCAAATGCATCATTAATATAAAGTTATTATGAATTACAATGCCTCTAATAAGTGAACAGGACATACTCAAAGATGCTTGCACTCTGACAACAGATATGAAATGAATGGACCTGGTGAAATGTATACACTAATGCTCAGGTTGCCTTAGGAAATTATTCAATCTTGGATGTTATTCAATCTTGGACGTTATTTATTTAGATAAATAAAACTTCTAAGAAAATTGCCAAATCTCTCATGATGACATTTACATTTATTTCTTATGTGACAGTATCTTACAGACAGCTCTGAAAATCAAAAATAAAATCAGAGGATGAAGAGGGTGAAAAAGGGTACAACAGCCCCCATCCTTAGGATTATAATTTTAGTGATGACCCTCTCCATCACCAAAATATTGATTACTGTTTTCTAGTGATATAGAAGAACTCAAGCCTAATCTTTCACTTAATGGAAATCTTTATGGGAAGTAGTTTTCAATTGGAACCATATCAAGAGATAATAGAAGACTTAGTATTGTGATGTGCTAGAAGTGCCATTTATTAAAAATTGAATGTTTTTCTGATTTTCTTCCTCCTTAAAGAATTATCTCAGAGAAGCAAAGAAACTTCATGAGGCAAATACTTCATGTGCTTGTGTGTAGGAGCAATTGCTAACCATTCTGTTCTAACAGACTTGAATGATTTTATCCTTATTTCATTCAGGGACATTTCTTGTCCTCATTGATTCAGTCCAAGTTTCATTTGATTTTAGCTGCCCTTTTTCAGCTATGAAATTATGTATCACTAATAAAATAGTCTAAAATTGTTTAACCATGTTTCTTCATTTAAGTTAATGAAGTTTGGGATTCATGGAGTTTAAACAAAAGTGGTTAAAGGAACTTGAATTATTTATCCTGGAGATGGAAATATTTCCTATAGAATTCAATTATATTAAGTTCTAATTCAGGATTTTAAAGTTACCATGAGACTTTTCCCAGCTTTTCTCAGATTTCCTTTGTCCTACACAGCATTTAGTAAACTATGGATACTTAACAGGCACAAATATCAAGGGAAAGTAGAATTTAATCAAAAAAGAAAATGACATACATTCCTTTTAGAGCATAAGTTTTCAGAGGACAGATGCTATGTCACAATCTATCTGCCCATATTGCTTCAGAAGCCTGTAGCCTACAAGTAAATTTATCTGCTTCCTTGGGAAGAATGGAGACAGCTGTTAGTATTGTAAATGCTGGAAGTTTCTAAGGGAAGGAGATATTATATTTTAAATAAGCAATCAAAATCACGATGTGTTACAATTAATGCATGATTATGTTTAATAATAATGATATTGAGAAAAGTATTAATTAATATATATACTATATTATGTGGGAGATGGAAGGAAAATGCATCTAGATCAAATTTTAGGGGGGGAAAGAAGTTGATAGAGTCTGGAGAAACTGTGCAGGTCAGTACTTAAGAAAAGGACTTACATTGTAGAAATAAAGAAAAAAACAGAAAAAATATAGTCAGAACTGGGAAATGAATGTTTCCATAAACCCATAAGAGGAAGAGTAGTAAGGTGAATGGTGGACTGAAAGATGGACAAAAATTGAGCAAAGGGACACTATGTGTATCCATTCCTGGTTGTCCTGGCCATAAGATCTCTGTAAGCCAGAATCTCATGTTGTGCCTCCTGGGAAAAGATCCAGGGACAAAGTCTGGAAGCAATATGTGCCATAAAAAATGGCATCAGGAAGGGCAGGAATATGGTTCATGTACACGAGGGTTAGTGTGAGCCTGTAACTATAAGAGAGCTTCTAGGTACTGCTAACTTTTGCTTTTCCTGCTTTGAATAACGAATCATGTATTGGTATATCCACAATGTATTGCCTGGCATTGGATTGGTACTTAGAAAAAAAATCCTCAGAAATCAGAAATACGGGGCTGAGAAAAGCTAGCTGTTCATTCTCCTGATACTCTGTCTAAGGAAAACAACCTATCCCCACCAACACCTCAGAGGTTTGAGTCTTCCCAGAGAAGGAAGTTTGAAAGAAAGTCAAGAATAATTGTATTAAAAATATGCAAAACAAATACCTGTGGCAAATGATTCTTGTTAGAAGAAATGGTTGTAGATGATATATCATTGTTTTTTTTTTTTTTATTTCAATAGATTTATGGGATACAAGTGGAGTTTTGTTACATGGATACATTGCATAGTGGTGAAGTCTAGGCTTTCAGTGTACCTATCACTTGAATAGTGCACATTTTACCCACTGGTAATTTTTCATCACTCACCCCCGCCCCCCCACAACTCTTCCCCCTTTTGGGTTCCCAGTGTCTATTATTCTATTCTGCATGGTTTTAAAACCTAATTGCATATCAAGCCAAAAAATTCAAATACCTAGCCTCATCCTAGATCTACCCTCCAAAATCTTTGAGAACAGGGCTTAGGAACTGGTTCTTTTAATAAGCTTCTGAGATGTTTAAGTAGCTTGCACAGCCCTTGTCCACAGGAGCCTCTTGGCCCAACATAGATACCTTCAGCCCAATGTTGTAGAAATATACCAATTAATATTAGATAAAAGTCATTTTTAATAAAATAAGCCACCAGTTTTCAATTTTTTCCCAATAAACTACATTTGGGATATAAATATCTTTGAATGAATGTTCAAAGTAACCTATTTCATTTTATCACACCATCATTTGATCTTTACATATATCAAATGAATTCAACAAATATTTATTGAGCACTTACTGTGGGTAGGACACTATAGGTGCATGTTTTTAAAAAGGGTGGGTATAAATATAACTTTTCTAAGATTTTTTTATGTTCTATTGAATTAAATGATAATTCTACATTATCTTAACTCTGGTTGAATTTCAACTGATCTTTTAGCATTGAAACATAACTTTTAGATTTTCTACCTCTCTATACTTTTCACAAAATAATAAAATAATCACCGCGAACTTAGCAAATTTATTATATTTGGAGAATGATAACAAAACAAGCCCTTTCTGTTGAATTATTTAAAAAAACAAACTGTTTAATATTTAAATGTATTCCCATCCCTTTACCCCCATTTACTTTACAAATTCATTATTTTTAGATTAGGTTTTCCCATAGAAGACTCTTAGTACTCCTGTGTTGTATGTGCTCTGAGAAAGACCTGTACAACATCAAGTGAAAAAACAGCTCTTGGTTTAAAAATTAGTAAGAAGCAAATGATAATTTTAACAGCTTGCAACTCCATGGGTAATCAGAGCTAAAGTTGTTAATGATTAAGAAATGAAAGAAACTCTAATGCTTTAATAGCTGACTGTATGCATGAAACCTGTCACTAACACAAAAAACTTAGAAAATTATTAGGAATCTTCCCCCATGGGGTTAGTCATAGCTGTTATTTAGGACTTGGACAGTTGTAACTCTACTGTAAAAGTAATATTCTGTCAATAATTCACATACACAGATACTGAAGCAGTCTAATGGAAGGCAAAGAATGGTATGTATTTACCATTACATTCAACTAACATTACCAGGTGGAAGGATTTTTAACAGACTATAAATAAAGCATTTGGAAAAGTACCTTCAAAGTGGCTGAAAAATGCACACGTGAAATGCAAAATATAAACTGTATAGGCAAATAGAGTCATTACTATAATTCCAGAAAGTACATAATCATTTGATTTGCATGAACAAAACAAAATGCTAAGCTCACAATCAGGGCAAGAAGCTAGAGTGTTCTACTGGAATCCTGCAATCCTCTTCGGAAAAATTGTCCCAGAAAGGGTTTAGATGACTTGGTGTCTACAAGGAACCAAGTGATATAAACATTAACGGATCAGAAGAAAATAGTGAATTTAAAGAATTCCATTCTTTTAGCATAGTAACTGACTCTTTGATTTCACACTGAATATATCTATAATACATCTAAATGACTTCTAACATCAGCCCCGATGGTTAATGATAGGTATTTCATCTCTTCAATTGTTGTTGGTGGCTCTCTCTAAGTATTTGTCTCTGCATTAGCGCTACATTTATGATTTGGCAAGGAGAGGAAGGAAAAATTAAATTCAAATGGGGTAGTTATGTTAATTGCAGCAGGGAAAGGAGGGTGTTGAAGCTGCTGGCTAAAATGAGAGCTGTGGATCATTCATTCATTTAACAAATATTTATAGCACACTGACTATGTGCTCAGTGCTGAGGATGCAATGCTGAAAGAGGCAGACAGGATTCCCTGATTTCACGAATTTCTTCCTTGAGTCCTCTTAGCACAGGTGATTTACGGATAACTATACAGAACTGATACATTCTTGCTACAAATATGCATGGCACATCTTTTATTTATAGCTGGCCCTATCTGTTAAACAGATTCTAGAGGAATACCCCTTCCCATCTCCTTTATTTGGAGAATGACAATCTGGGTGCACCTGATGCCAAGATGTCAACAGTAACAACAACAACAACAACAAAGTCATCTGAGGCTCCAAGAAAAAATAAATTAGTGAGCTACTTGAATACAGCAAAATTAAATGGGCCTCGGTTTATCAGTAAATAACAATATAATTGCCAAATGAGATCTTGCATATAAAGTGCTTACTGAAAAACATTTAAAATGTTCAATAAACACTGATCATGAGAATAAGTAAATGGTGACTGCTACTATTATATTATCAAGCTTTACATGAATGATTATACCTTGATAATTACTGAGTTGTGATTATTTATGATCTCCTGTTTTCAACGGAAAATATGATCATTACATCAGGGACCAGCGCAGTGGCATAGTGAACTTTAACTACCTCAGTGCCAAGATTCCTTATTTGTGTCCAAAAGCCAAATGCACAGGCAGCTGATTATCTTCAGCTCCTATTACCCTCAGCTGCCTCAGAGCAAATTAATGACCCCAGGGAATTCAAGGTCTAGGAAAGGAATGATAAACTATTAACATCAATCAAAGTTGGAAACCACTAGCCTAGAGGTACAGAGAAATGGAAGCCAAATCTGCCCAATTGCCAGGCTTCCTTCTCCTCCAAAACACCTGGAAATTCCTTAAAATTTTTCTCTAATGCTTACAGTATAATAATGATAACAGTAACAATTATTAGTAAATTCTTGAATGTTCACAGTTATAAAAAAAAACTTTTATATATTGTTTTCCATTTGAACTTCAAAACATTTGTGAGATAGTCTATTATTATTAATTTCCATTTTGCACATGAAGAAACTGAGGCTCAGTGAGGTTAACTCATACACCCAGCAGCAGTGCCAAAGGAACCTGTACTCAAATCCTCATTTTGGAATTCTAAATATTTTTAACTGATCTCTGAGCCCTATATTAAGAAAGGTTAACTAATGACAAAAGTTCTTGGATTCCCTCCCTTACTCCTTAGGAACATGTATGATTTCACATCTGTCTATAGCCAAAGCAAAAGTATCCTTGCTATGCTATCTTTCCAATTAACTTCTCTCTCTCTCTCTCTCTCTCTCTCTCCCCTTAGTAACACAAAGGTTCATTCTTTTCCAGAATCCAGTTCTTGTGTAGACACCATGCAAAGAGCAGGAAGTGACATATTTACTCACTTAATGGAAACAAACTCATTAAAATGTGATTTCTCCCTTTATTTCACATGCAAAAATTTTATTACATGTATATGTTTCTGTTTTGGTTATCTTACCTCTTTGAAGGTGGAATTCTTACAAGAATAAAGAAAAGAGGAATGAGTTCTTATTCTGGTTGCTATATGATTATGGATAAGTTATCTACCATTTATGGACTTCAGTTTTCTCATCAAGAGGACAGATGGGTTGGACTGGGTGATCTCTTCCTTCCAGCTTTAACATTTTATGATTCTGTGATGTCTCTTTTAGATGTAATGCACATATTCTGCATGCAAGTGACAGTTGATATGTATTTGTTGAAGAAATGATAAATGAAATTTAATATTTTGAGAATGGCTACTAGGATCAAATACAGCCAAGCACATTATCAAAAGCACTTGGCTCTATTCTACCACTTTTGCTACTAGGATTTGGAAGAATAACTAAAATATATGTGCCAACACTCTCTACATATTTCTTTTAAAAAGTATTAAAAATAAACTGCAGCAAACACTTTTACTTAGTTTGGAGAGCTGAAAATTACTGACCTTCTTTTTGCTGTATAATAGCCTAATCTATTTATTATCCAAATTAGGGTAAGTAAATTACTCCATGAGTGAATTTCCTTGAAAACAAAAGATTACCTCATTTAAGTGCAAAGATTATTTTCATATGAAATATTTTCAACAAAAGATATTTTAAAAACCATTACACAGTTCTCTTGCCTACTTAACCAGGGTATTTTATCTCTTCTTGATTACCCATAATGTATCAATACGCAAAACAGTTATTACATTGTGTTAGACTAGATTCTAGTCTCTAGAGTAATACTTGACAGACCTACTGGTGTGCCTAGGTCTATTTGTTCCTCCACAGAATGTCCAGAGACTGCTGTATTGAAAAACTAAACAGAGGACTCTGTCTAGTTATATTTCCTCTTGCCAGCTGTCATGTCCCACGATTGCCTGGGAATCAAGTGGGCTCTAATGTGCTCCTTTATTTTAGGTAAATGGCTTGAGCATGGGTTCATCTTTTCAATTAAGTGAAACTACGGGCTCTGTGACATCTGCTTTCCAATCAGAAGCTGTTTCTATTTATTTTCAGACACATGGCTATGCTGTATACAATGATGTTGCTGGGAATCTGATTTGCAGATAAGTGAAAATTTCTTCTACCACCCTATCAAATCTTCAAGTGAGATACCTTATACAAAGGAGCTCAAGAAATTGTAAAGCAAAAAAAAAAAAAGAAATTGTAAAGCTACGTAAAACCATAATCATTAATACCCCTAAAACTAGGGGTATTGAATAATTCCAAATCATCAGAAAAATTTATAAATTAAGCTCCAAAACTTAAGTTTAATTACCAAAATAATCACTGCACATACTTGTATTTTTTCACAGTAAGAATATGTGAAAAATACAAAATACATTATGGAAGATCTGCACACGTGGATGCATATAATAAACCTCAAAGTATTTAAACAATTTGAAGATTCTGAAATATTGAATACTAGCTCTTGCTATAATTTTAAACCTTTCACATACCACTTATATTTTAAAAAAAGAATGGCCGTCTATCATAAATTTTAATATATTCAGTAGATCATTTGAGTTTTGGAATCATCATTTTTAAAATTTTTTAAGTCATAAAACAAATGAAAAAAAAGTTATTTTCTCATAATTTCGACAAATACTCTTAACTTAGTCCTTACATCCAGACCCATGGAGAGAAACTTCTCTCTTGTCCAATATTTCTGCACAATGGGCTAATTGGCTTCAGTTAAGGGCTATCAATGTTGTCAGATTCCTACAGAGAGACAACAGAAGATTCTTGCTGCCCTGCTCATCCCAATGTGAGGCCCATGCACAGCTGGTAACACTAACACTGCAATCAGTTAGCAAGACACCATTTCAAGAGCAACTGTCCATAATCCAAAAACGTGAATCATTAAAAACACCTAACAAATTAAAAGAAGGTTCAGTACTTCTTTGGTACTCTAACATTCTTGTTTCATAAGAAATAAGAATCAAACTCAATAAGAAGCTAAAGTCAGCAGAATTTATTAATATGACTGGGAATGTTACACACTTCTTAAATACATCCATATTTTATCTATCTCTAAAAGCAATTACCACTATACTGAGATGGCTTGCTAACTTTTATAGCTCTAGCGTTTGTTTCAGGAGGAGATCATAGAAAGTGCTAGGTCTTGCTTATCTAACTCAGGCTTTTTATAAAGAATGTCTCTTGAAGGCTTCCACTTTTATGAAAGCTTGCTAGAATTTCTTAAATCATAGAAGAAGTGGGTTTCGGGTGTCAAGTACAATTTATCAAGCTTTTATTCATAATTAAGTTTTAGTATACGTTATTTCTGAAGCAAATTTTTTCTTTTTCTTGATTTCACTATCATCTCCACTGGGAAGTGCTGCTATGCATGAGTGCAGGAATCACACCAGAAAATAAAAGCTATAAGTGTTGCCACTAACAGATAGAAAAAAACAGTTATAACCCAAAACAATAATAATTTATTACAACTCACATAAACTATCTCCAACCATATAAGGTACTATTCTACAATTTACTTTATGATTTTTTTTAGAGCCCTTAATACATTTCACTGGCTATATATCAAAAAATAAGGATCAGCAATTAAAAAACGAGATTGAGACTCTGTAAATAAAAAATCTAAAATCCTTGAGATACCTTATATAGCAGCCAATCTTGAACTAAGTCTTCAGTCTGGAACACTTACACTGGAAATATGACTATGTTAAAGCCACTTAACAAGTATCCTTACCTCCAGTCTCTTTCCATTAAATATGTCTTGCCCAAAATCAAAAAGTCATCTCTCTAGAAAAAATCAAAGTTTCATTGTTTTCTTCAAAGCCTTACATAGCTTCATAGCTATGTTCTGCACAAACAACAAACTTATTAGCTTCATATACAACCAAATCCCTTAATGTATGATCCAAAGTACTTTTAAATCTCATCTCCCACTAAACTACTCAATGATCTTTTCAACTCTCCTTCTGCAATACCAACCTCAACAAATCATGGACCATTTTCCAAAGATATCATAGACTTCACCCCTAAGTGCATTTTCCCTCTGCCTGAATATTCCTCTCTTTTTATGACTTCTCTAAGTCCCTACCCAAATAGAACTTTCTCTATGCAGCTTCCCAATTCTCCCTCTCTCAGAATTTGTTGAAAATTCCTCAGCATTCTGATAGTTTCTTGATCAAGGCTTTACTTTAGCAACACTCAGATTGCATTCCTTTTAATTTTCTATTCCCCATGTGCTTCCCCTTTTAATTTCAAAAGGTAAGAACTACTATGTCTTATCTCTGCCTGCAGGACCAAGCACACAGCACAGTAGAGACTCAATCAGTGTTTGCTGACTAAATAGATAAAAGACTATTGTGTGATATATTCTTTCTCTAGCATTAAATTAGAGCTAATGTTTCTGACTAAACTAGTATGGATGTGGAGATCTGGCCAAGGCGACTAATCATTCCAGATCAATGGATTAGGATCTATGTGGAAGCCTCCTTTCTCTTATCTAATTCTGCATGTTCAGTTGAAAAGAAAAATCACAATTACTGTCATGGAGGAGCTATGCTGGTAAAGAGGGAGGGATTTTTCATTTTATTTACTCTGAATTGTGACATAAATCACATGGGACTAGAAGAGTCTTGGCTATGCAACAGTATCATGGGCTTGTACAAATCATTTAACCTCTCTGGGATTCATCTGAAAAACAAGGCCATTAATACTTTGATTGTCATAAGGTTGTGAGGCCAGACTAGACTGAGGTATTTTTCAGTTTTAAGATCTGAGATTCTATTCATCCAGGCAGCCAGCCATTCTTCCATCCATCCATCCATTGCTCCATCCATTCATGAATGCTTGAGATCTCTTACAGCTCTAACATCAGCAATTCTATGTCTATGAAAATTGGATTCAAAGAACATGTAAGAAGTCCCAAACATTCTATAAGAATTCATACCGTGTCAAAAAGAATCACTTGAGGGACGTGCAGAATAGCAAGTCAGAAGCTCATGAATACTGAAACAAGTTTCTCCAGTTGGTATTTGCTTGGATATGCTCCTTATGTTTTGTGTTTCATTTTCCTGTCTGAACAGTTTGGGATGTTGTATTTAACTTAAAAGGGGCCAAACAGGCTGACTGATAAATAATTTTTAAAACTTTGGAAAACAGGATCATTGAAATTCTGAATCATATTTAAGAACTATCCATAGTGAAAGCATGCCAACAGTAACAACATTCTTTTGCACTTAGGTATTTGTTCAGAAAAAATGAAACCTAAACAGCTAAGAAATACACAGTTTTGACATATCAGTGATAACTCCAGAGTCTACCTTTGTTTCTGTTGCATGGGCTGTTGTCTCATAGCCATATACTGCATGTCCTCTTGCAGACGATTAAGAGGGGAATCTGGCTTGACACGAATCCCATAGTAATGGTACTTGGAGTTTCCTCTTCATAAAAGAACAATAAACATTGGAAACACAAAAGTCAGTCAAATTAATATTAATCACATGAGATGTCCATTTAACTTCACATTTGGAAAAACTAGGTAAAAGCAGCATATTAATACTACCTATTTATGATTTACCTATTCTGGATACTTGTGTTTTTATGGTGACAACATATGAAGCATAAAAATAAGATTCTGAATCAATCAGCTCAAAGCCCTAAGAAAAATACTTCCTTATAAGCTTTCACTTAAATATTAGTCAAGCAATCCATTTATTCCACTCAAGTTACATTTTATCTTCAAATTTATATTTTAAATTTAATTTAGAAAGGGTAATGGTAGGAAAAAGCTTTTGGCCAATAAAAACTCATTAACAGGATAAAGGGTTGCATAGTAAATACATATTTATTGTAAAGTGGCTATACAGAACAAGGAAAAAAAACCTTAATTCTACTACTGTCTTGGATTGGTTCAACTTTTTTCTCTTTACTTCAAGGATGATGAAGTAAGGTTAACGTCACTGTTACAAGATGCTGTGGTGAAGTCTGTTATTTAATATTTTAAAAACTAAAAAGGAAGTAGGAATTTAATCTATTGATTTTGAAACATTTTATTAGTCTCTGTTTTTATGGATACATATCAGCTTTGCAGGCTGAATAAGATGTGTCACAACAGATATGAGGAAACTTCTCTGTGAAAATGGCAAATTTCCACCTGGAATAAAAATGTCATAATTTCCCCATGTTCATGAGAAAGACCATGTTTGCTATTAGAAATGACAAACTTTTGCTCTGAATGGAATTTGCAAATTTTTTCAAAAATAAACATTTTAAATATGTAAATTCTTGCAAAGAGAAAATAGTTTTTCACAAGTCTATATATAGCAAGACATCAGTACTCTTTCCAATTTTTTTTTTCATTTACAAAAAGAAATGCAAGAGGAGTGTGGATTAAATATTTTTTATAAAACTAGAGCAGAGTTTTACTTCCAAAATTAAAAAAACATGTATTAAATGAACCCTATATATTTGAAAAGACATTATATAAATAATATTGCTAGTTTAAAAAAATGTAGGACATCTAAATACCTACATGCTTTCAGCAAAATAAAGCAAATATGAAACTTAATGCCTATAAAGAAAAGCAATCCACTTGCAGAAATTAGATCCTAACACCAAAATACACTGCAGAATAGAGCAAAAAACAAAAACAAAAAATATTAATGCTAAAAACCTAAAAACCCAACTTGTAGTGTTCTCCTGTATAAACTGGAAGATGGTAAGGAGTAGAGAGGTAGGGTAGGAAGTAGGAGGCATTAATTATGAGACAAAACTACAGTGTAAAATGATGTCTCTCTTGTGAGACCCCAAATAGATGGGGTATCTAGTTTTTTTCAGTTTCCTACAATTTAGCACTTTGGTTGGGTTAGGAGGGAGTGGTTTTTTTTGTTTGTTTGTTTTGTTTTTTCATTTCATTGGGAATAGTTGAGGGAGGGAAGCATATTCATGGTCATCAAACTTGATTTGGAGACTGGGATCTAACAAAAGGTACCTTTTGCTTTGCATTTATTTAAAACACAGTGATTTTATTTACTTTTTGTTTACTCAAGTCCAAAAACTTTAGAAAAGATCTGATTCTGGTTTGAATAGTTTCAACAGATACTATTACTGATGGGTAACATCATTTCTGCATGCAGTTCACTTAAAAATAAGTATTTGATTTAGTTTGCCTTATGATTTATACTCATTTCCTTCTGCTCCTTGGATTAGGAGTATAAAGTAAACACTAAAACAGCTTTCATGGTAAGAAAGAATCTCTGGGATTCACCCCTACCATTGTCAGGTTTTCTACATCAGCGTTCTTCTATCTTCTTAACACTTCATTGTTTAAATTCTCTCCTATGGTATTTATTTTCTCCTTATTTTTCTAGGCTTTGCTTTACATCCCTAATTGCAAACATTACATACAATTATAAACAGAACAGCAGACATAATTGTTACATAGTAAGGGAGTGGGAATCCAGATCATCAGAAAGTAAAAGCCGCAATATTGCAATATGTACTTACAGAGTATGGATTCTACTCATTCACAAACCCAAACAACCCCAATTTTGTCCCTTTCTATTTTAAAGATGTGTTTCAAGGTTTGAATGGAGCCTCAAAATAGGACTCATTGAAATCTCTTTCAGTAACAAAAGAAGCACAACAATACAGCTATTAGAATGTTGAATAAAGCCCAGAGTTGCAAAATATTGGCATGGTATGCCTAACTATAGAGCTATCAGCTAAGAAATAGTAGTTAGGTCCCCAAAGAGTGATTTTTTGTGGTTTTGGAAAAAAAAAAATACTAGAAAAACAAAAAGCTTTTTTAAAGGGAATGAAAGCTATTCCTTTAGTCTGAATAGACAATCATATTCTCCAGTTTAAAATATACTACCTTTTCACATAGAGACAGAATAACACATTTATGAGAAAGCTGAACCTCTAGCAAGCTGAAAGCTGTACAATCACTTAACATGCAACAGGAAGGGAATAATTCACACTTTGAATACATACAGACCTTGTAAATCTCAAAAACTGAAACAGTGAAGGGGTTTACGACATGCTACCCCCAATTATGGCATTTGGGGAAACAGCAGCAGTAGGGCATATTAGAAAAAATTTCCCTAGCCACTTTCTCCTCTGGAGCAGCCATAAAACCCAGATTGCCTTCCCTGGAAAATATGTCATGAGATCCCCACTCCAGAGAGGTCCTTCCTATACCTGGTGGAAAGCAATGCCCTTATTTCTAAAGACACAGGGACACAGAAGAATCTAAACAAACAGGCCTTGCTGAGTTCTCCCCAGTTTATTACCATTAGATTATACCTGTTTCGCCCAATTATATTTCTCCAGAACTATATCTACTTGTTCATCAGAAAGCATAAAATATACACAGTTTTCTCTGTTTCTTTGGGTCTTTATTTCTGAAGGCTCCCTGTCATGTAAAACTTATATTAACTAAATTTGTATGCTTTTCTCTTGTTAATCTTTTATTACAAGGGTTTTAGCCATGAACCATGCAATGGATGAAGAAAAAGATCAATCTTTTTCTCCCCTACAACACTCACTCCACTTTTTAGTATAAATTTATAATGAAGCTAATTACTATGGTTCTGTTTATTTTATTAAGATTAAAAACTCTTTACTAAAATACTGTGAAGTTGTGATTTATGATTAATTAAAGGTATATCACTGGCCGGGCGCAGTGGCTCACGCCTGTAATCCTAGCACTCTGGGAGGCTGAGGTGGGTGGATCGCTCAAGGTCAGGAGTTCGAGACCAGCCTGAGCAAGAGCGAGACCCCCCCCCCCCCCCCCGTCTCTACTAAAAATAGAAAGAAACGATCTGGACAGCTAAAAATATATAGAAAGAATTTGCCGGGCATGGTGGCGCATGCTTGTAGTCCCAGCTACTCGGGAGACTGAGGCAGTAGGATTGCTTGAGCCCAGAAGTTTGAGGTTGCTGTGAGCGAGGCTGACGCCACAGCACTCTTAGCCCAGGCAACAGAGTTAGACTGTGTCTCAAAAAATAAAAAAATAAAAAATAAAAAATAAAAAAATAAAGGTATATCACCTAATGTTATATAGGGTACAACCTCTACTTTAATACTTTTTATATAATTTCTGTAAGATGTAAGAAATCAAAAGTATTCATATCCTTCTGCCTAGCTACTTAAAATATTTATGTTATGATAATTTGTAGAAATTATAGAAAGACAAAAATGAAGCTCCACAATTCTAAGTATTCTTTTCATCATATTTTGATTAGTAAAGACACTCATATTATTTCCAAAGGAAGGAAAACAGTGAAACTGAAAGCTTCTTCACATTACTGGTTTCCATTCAATAGAACTACACTGTATTTTTGCTTCCACACATGGGTTTACATAAAAAGCAGGTAAAAAAGAAAGGGTAATAAAAGGTAAAGTAGGACTGTGTCATCACAGAGGACTTCAAGCACCTATATTTTCTACGTTTACCAAATGATTTTTAAGTGGTCCCCAGAAATAAAATGAAAAACTCAGTTTAATTTCTTACTCTGATCCAATAGTTATTTATAATGACAATTAAATGTAATGTTGCAAGAATCAAGAAATACAGTTTTTAATTTACTATGTCACTTTATGCATCACCTTTAGTATGGTTATTTTCAAAAAGAGAATACAGTGATATATTAATTTTTAAAGCATCATATGCAAGTCTCGTACTAATAGGTTGGGCTGCTAATTTCTATATAGTTGAGAATCAGCTCTTCTCTTAGTGTTCAGGACAACACATCCTTCTGGCATGGGAGTATTGATTGAATAATGACTTTTCCTTTTCCTGGGGATTTTATAAACTGAGCTCATTCTAAATTTTTTTCTTATATACTACCTGTAATCAAGTAATTTTGCTTAAACAATATACCAAACTGCTCAAGTATGAAAAAGAAACATTAGTTTATGATCTTATTTTTCAGTACTAACCTAGTGCCCAATCTCCTGGTTCGTAGCCCCATAAAAATTGACCTTATTAGTTTTCCAAAAGAGGCAGCATTGACTGGGTCCAGTTTGTGTTCCTGACAGTGTCGAAGGTAGTGGTTGTATAGAGTGCTTCTGGGAAGGCTCACTCCTTCTGCTGTCTCGTAATTGTCCAACAGCCACTGGAGCTAATAAAAGTAAGACACAGTAAATACACAGAAATCATATAATTTGCCAAAATTTCTACTTGACACTGCAAACAAATACACAGAAATACTTAGAAGTTCTTCATCAAGTCTTACAACAGAGTAAAAACTGCTGTAATTCAGAAGCTGGTATAATCTGGCTTTAGGAATTCTCAGTAATATTATAAATAGCTGAATATCACTTATGACCTCAGACAATATCCATTTCTTCAAATATTTAAGCACATGTAGAAATATATTAATTTTCCCTGTATTGATTGCAACCCTGGAGATGAACACCTCTTTAGGGAATTCAAATCTATTAACTGGTCATAAATATCAAAAATATAATTGCTACAGAACAAAACATGTTACCAAGCCTTGCTAATATGTCTTTAGTATTGGTGTATTATAATATATAAGCAGCAGGCTGCCTTGTATGAGTTTTTATATTAAGGTTCTATTTATTTTGATGAAATTTTAATTTGCTTATCTCAAATTACCACTAGATAATACAGTAACAATATTGTCTACTAGGACAAATTCTGCAAGAGCAAAGGATGAAATTCAGTCATTTTTTTCTCAGCTGGAAAGAAGCTCACTAGACATTGGCAAAGAATTTATATGTAATGAAAAAGAATCATTTATTACAACCATTTTTTTTGCCTCAAAGCTATGTTCTTTTTTTTTCCACCATTTTGAAAGGCATACTACAGTGGTAGTTGGTAAAGCAGTATCTTCTCAGCCCATTGTTCACATTTTAAAATTTTATGTTATTCTGTTGTGTGTATTTAAAAAAAAATAATAATCTTTAAAGTACATAATGTGCAAGAAGTTTTTAGAGTATCTAATCCAGGTCTATATTATTGAATTTTAACATTAGCAAAATTAAATTATTTATTTATTTATTTATTTATTTATTTACAAAAGGAGAACTGAAATAGACTTAATTGACTTTCTTAAGGTCATATATCGTCTCTGAGTTTGGTTTCCAACTTAAATTTTCCGTTTCCTGATTACTCTAAACCAATTGTTACTTTCGCAAAACAAATATTTCACATTATCTACCTCAACAAAATTTCCATACAATATATAAGAGGTATAATAAAGAGCTAATATTTAACATGCAATTCAAGTTAAATATAAATTATAGAAGCCAAAAAACTCATTTACTGAGCACCAACTATTAGTCAGGCAAAGTTCTAGCCATCCAGCGATGCAAAGATGAATGTGATCTCACCCTTGTCCTCTAGGAATTTATAAGAAAATGCTAACAATGGTGATATCAACATTTGAACAAATGAAATATTTCTCCATTTTGCTTACATATTTTAAGATGTATGATCAAACTTAGAACCTGAACTTTCAGACTTTTAATACAAAAATTCATTAAAAGTATTTTCAGAATTATTTTTAACCATGACAATTAAATTTTCCAAAACCATTTTAATTTTAAATATTACTACATGATGTTTATGTAATCAAACCTATGTCATTAAACCCATAGTGACTGTTAGCTTAGAAAATATAGCTACCAAACCTGCAAGACAGCAGAGCACCTTTAAAAATAAAATTAATGTTCTGGTCAGGAAGACATGAAGGCCTTTATCGAAAATATATGCATATGAATATGTATATTTAAACATACATATTACCTCTGTAACATACACAATCTTACACTATAAAACTTTAAAAAGATTATAAAAAATAAATATTCATTTTTATAATGACAGAAAAATATTATAGACTAAAAAGATTTCTTTTGATACGAATCATCTGTAACCTTATACGCAGTCAAATATGATTTCTAAGTATTCTAAATGACACATAGACTAGGTTCACTATACATATTCATTTAGTATAAAAGAGAAGAGGTAAATCAATTGGGAAATTAAGTTATTGAGGCTTAAACTAGTATTTTGCCTACAACAGTGAAACAACATGTCTGTTTAGTGTTTGTTTTTTTAATGTTAAGACTTTATTGATTATGATGAGCACATCTGAGGGAACTAAACATAAAATGTGGCAATATAATCCCAACTCATATATTTCATTCACATGTTTTGGTAAAATAGTTGGGATTTAGAGGCACTTCAGTGGTGTTACAGCAGCCCTAGTGAACCCGTATTGCACAAAGGTGCTGGCTCTTGTTTTGTGTATATATATGAGACAGAGAAAGGGTCAACTTCTAATTATATTCTCAATATATTAAAGAAAGCAATATAGGCCCTTGATATCATGAATTATAAAAAAAAAAATACTAAGGAAAAAATCCCTGGAAAGGCAAACATATAAAAAATGTAAATATTTTTTGAAAAACAGTAATTATTTTCCAACTAAATTAATGAAGTTTCCACACCCACAAATATAGACTACACAATATATGTGAGTTAAAAATGCCAAAGATAAGTTTGCATGTATATCTATCTGTCCTCATAAAATAATGCATTTTATAAAAGGCATAATAGTGTGATTTCTTAACAAAGATGAGCAAAAAAAATCAATTTTCCTTTCTTTGCTCATGTACAGAAGATATATCTATATAGAAAATCTTAATTTAAAGAGCAATTTTTCAGGAATGGAATATAGTCAATTTTATAACAACTTTGTTACCAAAAGTGTACAAATAATAAAAACAGATCTAATGTAAAATACTTTTAATATGATATAAAGCAAATGGAAATAATTTAATTAACCAGAAATATAAATTAAAAAATTTGTTCAAACTGCCCTGTGTACTAGTCTTCTTGCGGCATTTAATTACTTAAAAGTAGAAACGAATATCTAAAATTGAGAGCTTACTCATTTCCCCTGGTCATGGAAATTATCTTGCAAATAAAAATTTTATAAAAGAATTTGAAAAAACAAATCCAATAATGGAATATTTGAAAGGTACTACCATAAATTATCTTTTGTAAAAATGAAAACTGGTATAAATATTAAAGTTTATTATCAAATATTTTGAGTCCAACAGTATATTTACATTTACATATATTAAAGAGTTAATCAGACGACTCATACTTAAAGAAAACTTTTCACAGAAATAGTGAGATAATTATAGCAAAAGTTGGCATAACTACTTAGAAGCCTAAATGATATTACTGATACCACAGTTGAATAATTTAGAGAAAATGAAGCTTCTGTTGGATTGGCTGTGCAGTCCTCTGAAATGGCTAAGCAAGTCAAAACATCTGTACTGTTCTGTAAACTGACTGTTCTTTTTATATAGTATATATTCTTAAAAACTCTTCATTTCTAAACCAGTTTTTAAAAATCCGAGTTTATATATATATATATATATATGTGTGTGTGTGTGTGTGTGTGTGTGTGTATAAAATCACTAGTTTGAAAAATTCATCAACTGGTATTTTGGTGACTGTTTGACAGTAGCAAAGCTGTATTTTGTTCCCTGCCCCTTGCTTGCAAGAGTAGGAACTTTATTCCTTGCCAGAAGCCTGGAGAGCACACTGAAGGAACAGAAAGAAGTCAAGTGGAAGTAAAAGCCCTGAAAGGATGGAGGTGGCTCTGCTTCAGCCCCATGGGTCCCAGCTAAGAAGCCTACCAACCACTGCCCCATCTAGTGCTACATCTCCTAGAAACGCACTGTATACAAAGAAACATATTTAAGGATCTACCATATGAGAATTTGAGATTTACCTGAATATTATAACCTGCATTCTGTATGTCAGCATTTAACTTTTAGGTTTTAACATAGCGATGAAATGATAAATCAGACATTTGAATCTGAAACGTAGTATTAGAAAGCATTACTTTTATTGGAAGAGAAACTTAGCAGTTTCTGTGTAAGTTTAAGTGTAACCTAAAGGCATATGCTCTGTGTGCTGCTCAAGGGAAGTTAATGGCTCTTATGATATATACTGTTTCCTTGGGTCTTGTCTTTAATAAAATATATTTGGAGATTAGAATTCAACACCATTAACATTTGGTAATTTAGAGCTAAAATATTACCATTTCTTTTACCCTTTTATAAAATGTCTGGTAAAATGTTTGCTTACATTTATGGTTTAAAAGCCCATAACATAACCATAGGAACTTTTAACCTTTATCTTTAAAACCTGATTATTCTACTAATGAACTAACAAACTCATCGAAGAGGGGAAACCAAGATAATTGTATCTTTCAACCTTTACATTTAATCTATATTAATTAGTATAAAGATGAACAGTTCCTATTTTTCCCAAAGGGAAATCCTGATTGGCAAATAAAAATAAATGAATACTGCATTGCCCAATTAACATCTAAATGTAACATTTGGCATTTTTCTCCAGATGGATTATTATCCATTAGAATTCATTTTAAGTTCAGTTTACTGATGATATGCATTTTGACAGGCCTTATTTCTGTAATAACTTATATTTACAATATAGTAAAGTCACAGGAAAATGAGCAAAAAAACAAGGTTTTGCTTTAAGCTGAATATATTTCAATTGCTAAAACCAGCAAAAATAATGAAAAACTATTTGCTAGATTGTGAAAAGTATATAAAATAAATGCCTAAAGCTTTTTACATACTTTAAATGGAATTTTAAAAAATGTACAACTTTAATAACATTATGTATAAATTGGGAACAATTAATTTAACATTTTTGAATTCAAATTTACAACCTAAAATATCCCAATTTGGACACAATATAATCATCAACTATTAATTTATATTAATGACAATTGAAAAAGATTATAAAATAATGTCTGCAATGAAGAGAATTAGATGTTCTAATTTGATTTAGGCAGATCCTACATCATTTATCCATAGCCTCTTCACAACAAAATATTAGAAAATATTTAAACACCAATTATTACACTAGTAGAATTCTGTAAAGCCAAATCAAAAGTACCATTCTAAAATACAAGGAGATGAATAATATCACTCTTGGCTAGAACTTTTTAGAGGATTAGATTGTTTGGAGAAAAAAAAAAGTTGTCTACTCTTAAACTAGAGGCTGCATATGGAAAAATGATAGAGTGAGCATATATTCTTTACTCAAATGGTAGGAGGACACCACCCTCTACCAACTATGTTTATACATACATCTACTGAAGCAAACTTGAAAATAAAGGAAACAATACAATACATATATAAGTCTCTAAATAAATGCATACATGACTGGCAAATGCATCCTAGAATACTGAAGGTAAGATAAGGTCTGTTCCCTTCTATTGTTTCTCATGTTTATTCATTTAGCAAATATTTAGTGAGCATCTACTATGTACCAGGCACTGTTTAGGCACCAGAGATGCACTGATAAACAAAACATAATAATCCTACTTTCTTGGCACTTTCACTTGTCAATAAATATTTACTTACTGCCTATGAGACGTTAGTACTGAAATAATTGCTGTCATGTTAATTCTCAAGAACGTGCTGAACAATAGGATACAAAATTTAATATCCCGCTCTATATTCTAATGTATGGAAAGAGAGTTGAAAAGTAGAACAATCAAGCTGGATTCTACTCAGAGGGATTATTTATTTGATTTGATCCTAATAAGAGTTTTTTTTTTAATTATTGTGAATAACCAAATTTATGAAGAGAAAATAGGAAATCCTTTCTATTTCATACCCCAAAATAGGATGAAAATTGACTTTGCAGCTCAAAAATCATGATTAACACACCTCTTTAGACACAAGTAAATATGGGATACAAATTATTGATAATTTCTTCTCATTTTTTTTGCCTAATGAAATTGATCCTTTATAGAAACTGATAAATCAGAGAACTAATCATAAAGCTGAATTCATGTCCACCCCAAAGAATCCCACAAACCTCAAATTATTCTTTATTATACCCTATATAGTGAGAGATAAAGGTAACTTATAGTTTGGCATTTAAAATATTAAGAGCAATTTTTTTTAAAAAAGTCTCTCTACTAAAAAATTTCTGCACAGAATTTAAAATACTTTTAGCAAATAGTTATCAACTAGAATGCATGCAATAGCTAATTCCAGTTAACTATTCTAGTTTGGATAAATCTAATAAAAATTAAGAGCATCATTAACTCTCTAAGGAGGACAAAAAGACAATAGGATCTTTTTCTATGTTCAGGGAGAAAGTAACTTCACTGACTAGTCAGCAGAAGCACTAATCCTTTCTCCACTGTTAAAAACCATCTGTAGAATGTCTTATATGTCTAAAGATTTCACCTACAAATGTGTTTTTGAATAAATTTCCTTATACCTCTGAGGTGTAATAAAAATACATCAGCATAGAGAAAGATTATCACTGCATTAGCAATATTTGCACCCACTCTATCTACATACTGAAGTGCTTCAGGCAGTTGTTACTAATATGGAAGATTTGCTACACTATGTAATAAAAAATATGAAGCCATGGAGTAATAACATCTCTGTTGTTTATGCAGCATAATTCACACATTCATTAACATTAAATATTACTTCACGAATTCTGCAAGAGAAAAATAATTTTTTAAAAACCCTAACATAGTTGAAAAGATTCAAACAAATCAACAAATTAAAAAAATATAAAACATTCTATATCACTCTTCTACCTACATTATTATTCACAAAAATACTATTTAAGATGAGTAATTGAAGTTCAAGTTAAAAGTAAACATATTTTCTTAATTTATATATCTTAAATAAAAAGGAACTGTGAATTGAATATCAAAGTACAACTTAGAAGTCTGAAAGTTGAAAAAGAGTAACTGGAAACTCCAGTTTGTCTTTTACTCTTATGTCCCTGTACATTTCTGACTAAAAGTGAGGAACATTTTCACTTGCCATTTCCAAAACATAAATACCAGTTAATCATCATCCCCCCGCAACACACACAGCCTAGCGGTGTATATTAATAGTAAATCAGTTTTTAACACAATCACAGACTCATTGCCAACACAGCAGGAATATACTTAGGAAACATATAAAAGAGTGATATACCGAATGCAAATTTTCAAAAAGGGGAAAAATCATATTTTTAAAACTCTTTCAGAAAGAAGGGCCAAAATATATGCTCCTACAGGTTTTTACAAATAATTTTTATCAAAAGTATAGGCATTCTCCAATTTGGTTAACCCTGTTTTTGTTTGCCATGATACTTTCCCTTGAAAAAGAAACAGGACAAAATATTCCATCTAAAAACAAATGTGTAATAACAAAAGGAAGTATTGAGATATTTAGTGTTATTTTATAATATAAAATTTAAATGCTTCAAAAGTCAAATATTTTAAAAGAATAGTGAAAATATTTTCTATGAGGTAAAAGTTTTAGGTTAATTGAAAGAAATAATGAGTACTTCATTCGGGTGATCTGATCTTGGACTTTTCAGTTACAAAATATGGGAAAGAATTAAGAAAACATGATGATTTTATCCCTAAATTTAAGAACATAGTGTCAATTGGTAGGAAAAACTCTAATTTTTACAAAATATCACTAATATTAATTTAGCAGAAGGTTACTTAAAGTAGATTTAAGTTACAGGTCTATTTACTTTTTTCCATATATTCAGAAATCATCATAACAAGGAAATTTTTAATCAGCATTTCCAATGCTTCCCCAAATTTGAACAGTTGATGAAAATGTTTATAATTTCACAAAACTGTCATCATTCTTTTTACACTTACCAGTGTCATAGTGATGCATCTGATAACAGTGAAAAACTTCAAGAAACAGCAATGGTATCTCTGTTTTATCTCAATTGTTAGTAATTTATGTGTTATCTACAGCTTTACTTTTTCTTTTGGCCCACTTTTATTTCTCTTTAGGTTTTGGGTCTGAGCTCATCTGTAAGGCTGATTACTGCCCACCTTATAAAAATCATTTTCAAACAGTTTATCATTGTGTTTGACATTAGTCATCTTTTTTCCACTTAAAATATATTACTGGTCACACAAGTAGACAAAACTGTTTCTCTATCTCAGACATAGAGATGTAGAGTACAAGTATTTGCTTCACAATAAATATCAAACTAGAATATTTTAAATATTTAATTTCCCATTAATTACATTTTACAAATGAATGGCAGCTCATTACTTATTAACTTGAAAATGTTATATCTGTGCCAAAAACAGTACGAAAACCTAATAAAGCATTACACTTGGGGCTCTATTTTTTAGATATTCCACTGTACAAAAT
This sequence comes from Eulemur rufifrons, assembly GCF_041146395.1. Taxonomy (NCBI): domain Eukaryota; kingdom Metazoa; phylum Chordata; class Mammalia; order Primates; family Lemuridae; genus Eulemur; species Eulemur rufifrons. The sequence goes on from NC_090989.1 coordinate 226,918,941, forward strand.
AGCCATTAAATGATACAGAGATCATAAGGGACTGAGAAAGGAAGGTTAAGAAGCAAAATAAATAAGTAAATAAATAAAACAAGCATTTAGAGGCAAGCAACACATGCAGAACAAGCAAGAGATTAGTGTACATGAAGAAGAGGCAACTTACATGGCTGTTGAGAAGAGAGCTTCTGTGAGTGGATAGACCGTCAGACTTTTGCAGCGTCTCAATCGCCATTTCAATCTGATAATAGATGTCATTAAAAAAAGGGCTCAAGACAAGATAGTAATAAAAGGCTGACCAGAGAATTTTTGATAGACTCTTTAAAGCTCAATTTCTTCTTCAATGGTGGCTAATGAATAGCTATCACTAAATGTGTTTTCACCCCTTCTTCCCCCCACCCCCAGAGAATAAAATAAAAATATGCACACTAATAATAAGCCCAATCACAAAGGTAAACCTTTTTGAACATTCTGTAATTATAATCAGAATGGAGACTTGAGGAGCAGAAACCCTGGTGGATTTTTCTAGTTATGAAAAAACATTCTTGACTTTCACAGTTCAAGATGTGGGATAGTAACCTCTCTCTTTGTAAATAGTCTCCCACCTAAAGAGTATTTAATATTTGTTCTATTCTGTCATGAAAGAAAAATCATACTACCGATTCTGAGTTTAGTATGTATTAGTATTTTAATGCAAATGTACAAAGATTCCTTCATTAATGTTCAAAAGCTACTTAATCTATATATCCCTCTCTTAAAATTTGGAAATGGGGGGGTCACTAGTATGAACAAACTTTATGCTGTAACCGTGGTCCCTATATTATATTTTTGGATGTGGTGGTGAGGCAAAGATATTAGAAATGACACAGCAGAAATGGAACGTAGAAGAGAAAATAATTCAGAGCCAACAAAGAAAAGGGACAATCACAGAAATAGCTTTATTCCATGTAATCTCAGCATACCATAAGCAATCACAAAAACCTTAATTAAGTAGCAGCTGCCAATGATAAATGTGATTCACTTTTGATAACCTCATATTTAAAGTTATCTGCCTTTCATCTCCTGGTATTATTGCATGTTCTGTTAAAAAACAGGTACTCAACACCCTGTATTTAATACTGGGTTATATTAGTAATATCAACTAAAGTTTTTTAAAAAGTCATATTATGAAATTTAAAAGAGAAAATTGATCTCATTATTTTTATTTTAACAATCTGATCACATTAAAAATTCAGCATAAGCAGTTACAAAAATATTTAAGGCTTTAAAACATAGTTAACTTTCTCATACTTTACACTGGCTATACAAATTGATGATGCCTTGAAATTTTAACATACTGCCCCCTCCTAAACAAAACTGAGAGACAGTAATATACATAGCAAAGTCTTTTAATTTTCTATAAAGTTTCCAATTTCTTTATAGTAGAACACTTTATACACAGAATGTTCACTATCAATTATATCAGCATTAAATCTAATTTTCTTCTAAACAACTTGGGAATTAATAGCTTTAATTTTATTTCATATTTTTTTCCCAAGTTGCTGGTTCTTCCTTGGAGTTAATAAAATGTAATACTGAAAAGAATATGTTAGGTTAAGAAATTATAGAAAAAATATTCTTTGAAAAGATATTAAATTAAATCATAAGAAAATGTAATATAATTTATTCGATTGTTAACTTTTTTAGATCACAAAATTAAGTAAACTAGCTTCTAAAATATTCTCTCTGCCAGAGGGATGCTAATGCATTTTATCATTACACTTGAAAATAAACTGAAGAAAGTGATATTGCACAAGCGAGAAAAGATACATTAGAGAAAGAATAATGTACATGTAATGAGTAAACAAACATTTTCCAAAATGTTAAACTATGAAAGTATAAAGGATTTCATATTAGATCTTTTAAAAGAGGATCAATAAGTGCTGTTGTTTTCAAAGAGAAAACACAGATTAGAAAACAGCTGAAAATATTCATATGACTATCAATTACTTCTAGGAAGAATTTGCTCAAAATCCTAATTTGCTAAAATGCTTACATTTTCTTTAAAGTTTGAGTGTGGAGAATTTGAGGGAACACCTCGGTCTACTAAATAAAAATAAAATGGTCCATAACTTATATTAGAGGTTTAGATAAAAGGTAAAAATTGTAAGAAATATAATCACTGAGCAACACTGATGAAGTCTATACTATGGATTTGTTAGGAAGCAATTTTAAGTTAGAAAAACACCTGAGCACTTTTTTTTTCTGGGAAAAAAGTTAGAGATCTGCTTCTATTACTAAAGTTGCTACTCTTTAATAGAAATCTGAGTGGTCCTAGATTTCCAGACAATTCCCTAGAAGGCCAAGTTGTTAGGATACAGCCTTCAAATTTCTGGTCAGTTTTTGAAGAGCTTTGGAAAAGAACAAGAAAGGAGCAAGAAGATACACTGGTCAAGCTGGACTCCCCAGTGACAGATATAGTGCCTTTCTAGAATGCCTTGGACCTTCAGAATTTTGGTTCTTCTTTATATCATTTTGTAATATAAACAACAAATAAACTATTTCTTTTAGCTTTAGTAATCTTCTGCCTAGTTGACTCAGGCCTGTGCTTAATTTGTGGACGCCAGAGAACAGAAAGGAGGAAACATGGAATGATAGGACAATCAAGAAATAAACATTGGGTTTTTCTATAAGGAAGACAACCAGTTTCAGAGCATGCATGTTGGAGCCTACTTGTAAACCTACAGACTTCCAAATACCTATGAATTCTTTGAGGCTTATTAATTAATCCAAAGGACCACCCAGAACATTTAGTTACCATCTCACTGTTTAGAACTTCTGAGAAACATACAAAAAACTTAACATGTATTTATCATATTAATTAAAAAACAAACCTACAACTTTGAAGGGAATTCTAATCTCATGAAAGGATGATAGACCCAATTACATTAATCCGCTGGCAGATTAAAATTACATTTTTTTAAAGGATGGGTTTTATTTATTACACAGTGACTGTATACTTCTCATATATAGGGCAGTGTGCAGGAAACCATAGTTAAAAAAAACTTCATAATCCAAATATTACAGTTTACTAACAGAGACTAGGGTATGTAGTCATATTATGCATTATGAACAAATGCATAATTATACAAACAAAGCTATAAGAGAAACAAAGATAAAAGCATAGTTCAGAAAGGTAGAAGAAAATGAAAACAGTATTTTTTCACTTTTGGAGGAGTCTTGGTCACCTTCTGAGGATGTATGAAAACTGCAAACCCTCTACTTGAAAAAAATTTATTTAAGAACACCAACAAAATTTGCATTCACTTTCTTGGAGTTCATAGACTCCTCAAATTCAGAACCCATGCTTTAAAAAGATGTAAAGGTTTCAGTGGGTAAAAGTAGGGGAAAGGGTATTCTAGGGAGGAAAAATAGACTCAATAAAGCCAGGAGGCAAGAAAGCATAGGGTGTGTCCATATTTGGGACATGGCAAGGAATCTAGGTTGTAGGGTGTGGTCTAAGAAAGGCTGAAAAAAAACTGGTTGGAATTAGATATTGGTATGTGGAAGTCAAGGAAGAAGCAAGGTCATTAAGGTTCTGAGGGAAGTATATGGATGTTGAAAAATGTTGGTTTTCAGATAAGGCCAGGAGATGGGTTTTACTAAGTATAATGGACAGCACCAGTCATAAGGTTAAAATAGGTAAGGGCTGAAGTGTGCTCAATTAATGTTTTTGGATTCAACAGAAGCTTTCAGGGACAAGTGGAAGAGATTATCATCTATGGGAATATATTATGACAATAGAGGGAAAGTGAGGGTGAAAGAGAGGTTAGAGGAATAATATAAAAAATGGGGAAGAAGAGTAATAATGAGGCAACATTTTGATATTATAAAATTATGGAAGATTAATTAGTGTTACTATTCCAAAAGAATTATTGATGTATATAAGGAGGAGCTGGATAGAGGAACAGAGGAATGGAGTGCAAATAAGCTAATAAAATGTTAGTGAATTAGGATAAATTTCTACCAGGCTCATCAAGAATGAAATTAATTTGTTAACTTTTCCATTATTGTAGATTAGATATTTGAGAAAATATTTGTTCAACCTTCTGGAATTTGACCAATCTCAAGAAAAAGATGGTACATTTTAGTATTTGACACCTAAAACACTGAGACAGAAGTGAACTGGTAAGATCATATGCCACCAATTTACTGTAGATCATTTAAAAAATTAAATTCATTCCTTAGGAAAAACTTATAAATTCTCTTGGGTAGAAATATATTTAACACTAAATGATATTCCACCACAATATCCGTAACTGTCATATAGGAAACGATGATCAGGTAAGACAGATGGAAAATTTCCTTAAAAGTAAGCTCATTGATCCAAAAGATTATTGGCCCAAATGTTCAACATGATATTGTCATAGATCATCTGAGGAAATGTTCCTCATCTCATCAAAGATACTATATCACTATAGCTTCATAAAATGTAAATGATTAAACAGCTAGATTGCCAGGTAGCTAGAATTTAAAAGTGATTCAAATTTATCATTGCTTGACTAATTGGTAGAAGAGACACAATGGGTCTATACATTTACAAAGGACTACATCTATACATATATAAATGTAAGTAATTAAGGGCAACCAGAATGAATTAAATAATTAAATATTACTAGAATACAGAGGAAGGGAGAGAGGGGAGAATTACTTCTTGCTGTTACAGTTAGACAGAGCATGGGTAAGGCTGTTCTTTAGTAGAGAACTGACAAATCATGCCTGGCATTCTGATACGGGCAGGTTAGTGAACATTTAGGCAGAGCAAACAAGATAAGACACTACAATGTAAGTTTGAAGAAGGGTAAAACTGGCTAAAGAGTAAAGTCCCTTTAGGGATAGGTAAATTAAGTTGGACAGGCTGCAATTTCTTGGCTAGGCTCTTTAATTAAATAGGATGTGAGCCATTGTTGAAAAGTCTCGAGAAAGGGAATTAATCTGATGTGGCAGCACTTTATGTATTAATTTGGGATATAACGTAGGATGGGAGGGATCTAGACAGGAAAACCAATTTGGAAGCTATGGTAATCATCTATGAAAGCCTGGTAGTAAGGCAGCAGTGAGAATGAAAAGGTAGAATACAAACATAGTCTTGAATTACAGATCCAAAGGTGGGGAGTCTAAGGTAGAAAGCTTGGTAGTACCTTATTTTTACCTGAAATGAACACAATGGCCTTTATTTCATCACTGTGTGATAAGAATGTTTCAAATACACATATCAAACACATTGACATGAATAGATTCTAAAATGTTTTCCTGTTCATTTCTCTGCTGCATTATCTTTATTCTAAGAATACTGATCATCTTGTTATTGAAATTTCAACTGTAGTGCAAAGTATTGTAATCAGATTAACAAGAGGCCTGTGACAACCTGAAAGTCAGACTAATTCCAGGTCTCAATGATGTCTCTCTTCTTGAGTATTGCTCCTTTTTCTCTACATATCTTTTCCTTTCTCTTAGATTCTCTTTTCATGTTTTTAAATGTCCTTTCTTTTTTTACTTAATGGTACAAAGCCAAATATTTTTTATGACTAAAAAATTCTTTTTTTTCCAATTAAAAAGTGGGCATGGTAAGCATTTTCCATTTTTTACTTAAACTAATGAAGCTTTAGACTATGAAAATATCCTTGCTTATCTTCTGAAAAATCAATTCTCTGACCTACGATACAGTGATCAGTTGTATCTACTAAACAATCACCTTGAGATGGAGTCACCGATAGTGTACACATGCTCCCATGATTATCTAATGCTAGGATACAAGGCGCTTGGGAGTCAAGACTGGTTCATGATGGTCCTGGACTGTTGCCTCATAATCAGATAAGAAGCTATGGCAACTCCTCTGAGATCAAATGGTGGGGTGCTTCATTTGAGATGAGATATTCAGTCTGGAAAGACAGGCTTACAAAGCATTAAGTGAGATCATTGAAGTAGGTGAGACATAGAAACTACCTATGTGAAACAGCAGGTAAGAGACTGACATCCATTCCAGCCACTATGGGTACGTGACTTCTTAGAAAAACTAGATTCTTTTCTGGAAGATAAAAGAAGACCCGTGGCAATATATTTGGGATGATTTAAAACTCTCCAGATTGACTATCTAGAAGATGATTCCCAGGAGAATGGAAATCTTCTCTAACACTGGTTATCAGCCAATGATGGGAACCCTTTGTCCAGTACTATTGGAAGCCAGAAACATCTTCAGAAAATGGATAGGAGGATTCTGTACTGCATTTAGACAGGCTGCTGAAACACCAGAGGAGTGGCTGGCCTCTAGGGCAGAAAAGTGATAAAGATGGATAGAAAATTTCCCAGCCTTAGGAATTATATGAGGTCTCAAAGCTTCAAACGTGACCCTGACAGAATGCCTGCAAAGGCTGAAGAGTCAAAGGTCAGGTGGAGAACTTGTGGAGAACTTGCTACATTTAATATGCCAGATTTCTGACCATACATTACCAGGAACATAAAAAGACCTCTTTGCAATGTGTCATATAACAAGGTGCTAAGGAGCATAATTAGAAAAATCAACCTGGTCGGAGCATCTTGGTGAGAGAGTGGTTCACAATGAAGGTTATTCAAAGAAAATAAGAGTTCATTACAGAGTACAAGAACCCATCTCTTATGACTTTTGCTGTGAGTAACTTAGGTGAAGAAAGAGACGAAGGTAATACCAGTTACTATGAGAAAATAATATTTGGACTGGGGCACCAGGTAGCAATTGGAGAATTAAAATAAATATAGAAGTGACTAGCTCTCCCAACCAAACACTGAATTCTGAAAAGACAAAATCCCAGGGATGGTGTATATAAGTGGGTTGCCCTCATCTGAGCAGAAGGATCTCCATACTAAGTCTGGAGTGCCAGAGATGATACCAATTAATTTGCTTCTGGGGTACAAAGTGGCATGATCACAAATGTGATAAAAATATCATCCCATGGCAACAAGCAGACATTAATTCTTGTGGGGTAGATTCAAGAAAAAATTGCAATGACTGTAAGGCAGAGTACATCATTTCTTTTTAGTATACCAAGAATGAACATTTTATGACAGACTACAGTAATGAAGGTAATCTTCCAGGGCTTCTTAGGAATTAGGATTAGAAATTCAGAAAAGGCAAGGGAGATGTTATATTTCACATCCAGGAGGGAAAAAATAAAGCTCAATGGAGCCCCTACAAAGATACAGCAACCCGTCTAAGAAGGACCTATAAAGGCCAGGGCACCTATTACCTGACGGGGGACAGAGACATAGTGTGATAAACATGTGGCCTAAAACTCAGGCTGAAAACTCTTTTCCAGTCACTAAAATGCTAATGTTGCCTATTGCTGGAATTAAAGACAGGTAGATAGTCTCCAGGCACCCAGACCTACTTTGAGGTTTATACAATATCCAACGAAGAATCAGTGTCCCAAAAGGGACCTCAGAGAAAAGTCCTACCTAAGCCCCCAGAAAAAGAAGATGACAGTGGGGAGACAAGGAGTCAAATGAGGTCTGGATGTTCAGTGAACACTGTCCTTGTGTTCTCTTTTGCAATGCTCAAAGAAGGGATCAATACTGTGTTTTTTTCTAAGGCAGTGGATATTTTTAAAGAGAAAAATGTAACAGAAAAAAAGCTTTCCCTATTATTAATATTTATCATTTCCACTGTTATTTATAATTCCCCACTGCCTTCTAACGAAGGAGAATCCTTCTAATGGGATGTCCCTATGTTTTGCAGTTTCTGCCAGGCTTAATTGTTCACTGAAGGGCTGAGAGATCCAGAGGAGATTGGAACAATCCTAGATCTGGAAAGAATGGAGATGAATGATCACTGGCAGAAAGAAAGGACAGGCTGGAGAGAACAAGGTGATGCAAAGAGGCTTTATGTGACTGTGTTTTGGAGAGTGAGATGCTAACCAGGGCTGGGGAACCTGTGGCCTTGGGGCCACATGTGGCCTTCTGGATCCTTGAGTGTGGCCTCTTGACTGAATCCAAATTTTACAGAACAAATCCTTTAAATACACCATCATTGCCTTCCCCTACAAAATCTTCAGTAAAATCTGTGCCACTTACAGATAATTCTCATACCAGTTAATCAAGACTGGTTGGAGCACAGGGTTCATTTAGGGGCACTTGATAACTCCAAAAAGGTAAACCTCAGTTTGAAATGTAGGAAAAGGAGGTGATGCTGAGTCTTTTGTATGATTTATATAGGGCAAAAGAGCTTCCCCTGGACATGTGGTTTATATACACATTTATGTACATCTATGCAATGTCCCTAATAGAATATCATATATATGGATAATTAGGACTCTCTCTTAATGTAAATATTGACCTTTCATTTCACTACACACTAATAAGACAGAAAGAAAAAGAACAATTATATCATCTTATTTATTATCTTTATAGGTCAAGGCATGTTCTCCTGACTCTAAAATGGAATTTTAATCTTTTTTTTTTTAAAGACTAAAGGTCAAGATTGATATATTCAAGTACCACTATAATTAAAATTGGTAGAAACTATTTCTTTTCTAGAACTGTTAGTGATTTGAAAATGGAATACTTAATACTTTATGATTTATAAAGCCTTTTTATGTTAATTCTTATTTGATCTTCACAGTAACTTTGTAAAATAGGAAAGGCAAGGAATATTATCTCCTATTTACAGATTAGAAAACTGAGGCTCCCTGGGATTGAGGGGGTTTCTTGAGATTATATAAGTATTAATACCAACTATGAGATTGAAATCCAAGGTTTATTACTGTAAGTTCAACATCATTTTCATTATATGCAAATATAACATGAATATAAATAAAGTTGTAATATCTCAAATTGTTGTAATGAAACTATCTTCTGAGGAGTGACTTCTAAAATTAAAATTTGCTAAATGATTTACTGTTAACAAGATTTACTCTCTAATAAAAAAGAATTTAAATAAGATTGATAAGTATTACTTGAAAATGATTTAAAATGATCAAGTTATAAGGCAACAAAAAGTTCTGACTGGATAGTAAAATTTTAATCATAAAAACTGTATCCTAACATATGAATGCATTTTCTTGTCAATACAGGTTAATATTTTAACCTCATCAGTGAGTGCTTTCTCAGAGAAATAGCATTTCTGTTTCATCATGGAAAAAAACCCAGTGAATTCTTTAGAAAAACCCAATCCAGAGGACACACTTATGATCAGAAATTTCCTTCTGAGTAATTTCTCTTCTGGACTCTAGGACTTTAAATTTTGTTTGCATCTGAGATCAGGTAAGAAAGAAACATTTCTACTTGGAGACTTTCGTTCAGAAAAGGTATCTGTGATGGCTGATATCACGTAGACACTGCTCATACACCTGTTTGAAATGACAGCCTCCTGGTGTTTGTGTAGTGAGAGAGATTTCTTATAGGAAGCACTGAAACCAAGAATAACAAAGGAAAGAACATTTTCACTTTGTATTTAATGTATATAATTACTAAAACTGAGGTTTTTCAAAGTGTGGTCCCAGAATAGCAGTATCAGAATCATTTAGGCATTTGTTAGAAATGCCAAAACAAAACAAAACCCAACAATGGAGACTCTCTCACAGGTATATTGCTAATGCTTTGATCTACTCTTCAATTTGCTCAAACAAGTGCTTTTCTGCTTGGTAAGGTACAACCACTTAGTGAGTTATAAAATCAATTATGTAGGTCCTTACCAGCATTTCTAAAAAGTTAAAAAATCGAATAGAGTAGAAAATAATCAGAGTTCACTGCACACAGTATGGCTAAGTTATCCCTTCATGGAACTTTGGTTTCAGTCATAGGTTTATGTGCACATGTATATACATAGTCATATATGTGTGTATGTAGATGTACACTTGTGAATGTAGTATGTGAGTGTGACTGCTAGGCCACAATGTAAAGATATTTCTCATTTTAGTTTATGGATTTAAAATTTTGAATATCGGCACTAAGCAGTTAAATCAGTATCAGTTTCCTTTTCTTCAATGAATACCTTCTGCTAAGGGTCTACAGAGCATGTCTTGAAACCAGGAGGCCTGGCCAATGCACACAGAAACACCCACAATGAAGCTATGTTTCTAGCTATGATAATGCTATTCAAGTGCTATAAAAATTGGTATGTATTTAATATATACATTACTTTCACAGCAATGCTGAAAGAAGCTTAACTGTGAGAGATTCAGAACAAGCTGTACTTTTCAATCCTTAAAATTTTTCTAAGATACCCAGAAAAACACCTAGCCAACTTTGTTATTCATGTCCTCTTGGACCAGAAAAGTAGCTAAAGACAAAATCTTAATCTTACACACTAAGTAGGCATTTAGAGAAAAGAAGTTTTAGATCTTACAAATGTTCAATTATAGGAAATATTTTCACCGATAACTTTACGACATACAGAGAAAAATTTAAATTATTATGCTTTCAACCTGAAGTTTTGGCAATTTTGCACCACCTCAAATTATTGTGAGCATTTTGATAGAGAAAAAACCATTTGGATAAAACCCTGTATAAACTGAAAGTGTTCTGAAAACATTTGATTTGTTTAAATTGGGATGGTGGGCTGAAATTAAGACTATCTTCTTGGACTTCCTTTGAGTATTCTGAGACATCAACTGCAGAAGCACTTGGTGGCTAGAACTACCCTTCAGGAATCTGCTGGGTTAGAATTAGGTACTAGGATTCAAACTCAAACTTACATTTTCAAATGGTCCCTGCCCTTTGCAATTTATTCGGAGTACTAGAACATTTTCACGTTGTAATTAGTAAAACAGATTTGCTCAAAGTGTGGCCCTAGACCAGCATTTTCAGTAACACCTGGGTGCTTGTTAGAAATGCCAAGTATGGGGCCCTTGCCCACACTGACTGAATCAAAAGGGTGAGATCCAGTGATGTGCTCCAGAACATGCACACTCAAGTTTGAGGACCATTGCAATAAAACATGATCAAAATCTTATTTCTTTACCAGAGTCTCACTGCAATTACTACTTACGGGAGTATAAGTAGGTAGGTAAAGGGTATGCCTACAATGGTGCCAGCTAACTCTATTTAAAGGGTGATTTTGCAGTCTAAGTATTATTTGGATTTGTGCCTCTCTTTCACTCTCTTGCTACCCAACCCTACCCAACCTTTAGGCTATTTTGAACTTATATTAGTAACATTATCAGAAAATAAGCACGATTTTGGTGAATCTAAAATTAACCAATTTATAACAGATTAACATTTGTGATTTAATAAATAATATGGTAAGAGATGTTGAAACTAACCACTTCAAGGAAGTCTGTAGGCTATTTGTGGATTTTGATTTTTTGCCTTGGAGGATTACGTACATTCCAGTGCTGGAACTAGCTCCATTAGCCCATATTGTAAACCTTTATGTTCACAGAAGCACAGTGCCTGGTCAATAGTGATTGCTCAATAAGTGTTTGAGAGAGTGAGTGACTAAAGAAAATAATCCAGACTCGAAATACATGAATACAAATACAAAACATTCACTTTTTCATTCCAAAATATTGAATAAGAATGGCCCTAAGAATTTCAATTAAATTTAATGCCAGTTTTCATTGTCTAAACTTTCAACATTCTAATAAAGGAGGGCTTTAAATGAAACCTAGGATCAAGGTTTAATTTGAATCCTGACACCTCCTAGATAAATTGGGCACATAAAGAAGGGGTTGTTTGACCTACATGCATTTGGGGACTATGACCAAATAGATATATTTTATAATCATTAAGAGATTGCCAGAGATTGTTGAAAATAACAAATTACATTTTTTGAATGAATAATATATTCATACACCTCCCACCTTTTTTTCTTCATGCATCTTTCTAAAGATATCTTTGTGCTTATATAAGACTATACAAATGTATGTTTCTATTTACAAACACACACAACTACCCCTTGCTTTTGCACTTAAAAATGTTTTAGAGCTCTTTCCATATCAGTATCTATATCTGTCTATATGCTACTTCACTCTATTCAAAGGCTATATAAAATTCCACAAAATGCACTAAAATGTATTTAACTATTTCCCTGCTGATGTACAATTAGGCATTTTCCAATCTTTTTCCATTATAACTCTATAATGAATATAGTTGTCTATAGCATTTCCTATATATAAAAGTATCATCAGTAGGATAAATTTCTAGAAGTAGATTCACTGGGTCAAAAGATACGTGGATTTTCAATTTTAATTAAAATTTCCACATTGCTCTCTGATCCTTAGCTAATTTAGATTCCCATCAATAATGATTGAGAATGTCCATTTCCTTCCATATTTGCCAAGGCTTACTAACTCACTCCTTCAGTTTTGCCCGTATGGGAGATGAAAGTGTCTTTGCAGTTTATTTTTCATTTCCTTTTCATTGGACTGCCTGTTCATGTACTTTCCCCATTTTGGGTCCTTTTTTTTTTCTTATGGAGTGGTCTATATATTTAAAAAAATTAGTCCTTTGAATATAATGTCTCAAAACTTTATGCTAGTTTGTTGCTTCCCCATTGCCTTTGTTTATTGTGGTTTTTGTTACGCAGAATATTTTCACTTTTATGTAATTGAGTTTATCAATATTTTCTTTATAGCTTCTGGATTTTATATCACGCTTCCCACTCTAAGAGAATAATAAAACACATTCTTCCATCCAAGTGAAATTAATTTTGGTTTAAGGAGTAATGTATGAAGCCAATCTAATTTTCTTTTCCTTCTTTTCTTTCTTATTTTTTAGAGGTGGTGTCTTGCTCTGTTGCCCACGCTGTTGTCTCAATGGTGTAATCGTAGCTCACTGTAATCTGGACCTCCTGGGCTCAAGGGACCATCCTGCCTCAGCCCCCCAATTAGCTAGGACTACAGGCATGAGCCAATATACCCAACTAAGTTTTTAATTTTTTTTTTTTTGTGGAGATGGGGGTTTTGCTATGTTGCCCAGGCTGGTCTCAAACTCCTAGCAATTTTCTTTTATAAATGGGTTATTCAGTTGTTCCAAATATCACTTACTGATAATCCATCACTTCTCCACTGACTTCTCCACCTTTATCATAGATTATATTCCTGTATGTGTTTGGTCTATTTATGTTCTCTAGTCTTTTCATATGCCTAGACAATTGTTTTCATTATTATAATTTTGTAATGTTTTAATAGGTGATAGGCTGTTTCCTCCCATCCCACCCTTCATCATTTTCCTTTTTACAAAAATTTTCTATGCTATCCTTGCATGTTTATTTACATAAAGTCTTTCCTGTAAAAGAAAAAATCTATTAGTATTTTGGTTGAGATTATGTTGAAATATTTTAAATTAATTTAGTGAGATTCAATGCTTGATACTGAAATTTCATATTCAAAAATATGGTATGCCTTTCCAATTATTCACGTTTCCTTTTGTGTTCCTCAGAAACTTTAAAAAATTTTAGTTAGCAGCTGGATCTTGCACACATATTGTTAGTTTACTGCCAGGTATTTTTTTATTTTATTATAAACGAGATCTTTGCTTGCATTGTATTTTCTAACTACTGTTGTTTGCATCTACAAACACTATTGGTTTCTTTGTATATTAATTTTGTACTCTGTCACCTTACTAAATTGTCTTATTTGTTATAGTTTTCATTTGGTTCTCTATGATTTTTATTAAGCACACAATTATATCATCTACAAGTTCTTACCTCTTTACCACCTTTCTATTTTTATATTTTATTTCCTTCTCTTGCCTAACTGCATCTTTCCAGTAGTTTTGAAAGCACAATTAAAAATCACATCTTCCTTTCTTATGAGACAGATGGGAAAGTCACTAAAACTTACAGTGATTAAATTTAAAATGAATGTGTAAAAATTGTTTCTAACAGTCTGTAGTTAGATTACAAAATTCCCAGCCCATGAAATTTACTGCCACCAAAGTTACAATCAAACACCACCACTAGATTTTAAAAGAAATCAGATAATTCTGATTGTAAATCAGAATTGTAAATGCAATTGTAGTTATATGTGCTAAGAAAGTGGTAATCGAATCACATGCTTTTAAAGATAAACTAATACGCGTAGGGACATGGAAAAATTCCCTCTCATTACAGAACTGAGAATTGGTCATACACATTGTGTCACATTTTCTTCCATTAAATTAAAGACATGGGCCAGTAAAAGATGCAGTGTTAAGTCTTCATGGGTCTAATATTGACTCACGCATAACTTAGAGACTATAGTGTATTTTAATTTGCCACCAATGCATTTTATATTTTATGTAGATTACCTGATATCCATGAGTGAAGCATACAATTAGTGGGGTTTTTTTCCTTTAAAACTTATGATAGTTCTGAACTACTAAACTAATTTGAAATTTGCTTTGTAAATATAAGGATCTACGAGACATAGCTTACTTTCGTATTTATGAGTAGAATTTACGAACATCCTTAAACCTTCCTAACCCAGATTTTGTATGAAACAGAATCTTGCTATTTCTGGCATGTTCCCATATACTTGTGTTCTGAGATGCTGTTTCAGTATGAAATAGCTAAAAAATAAACTAATTCACTATTATATTTTGCTTTAAAAATTCAGGGGAATTCACTGGTTATGCTCATGAAAGACTGAAGGACGCTGTCATTCTGTTTGTCTTAACCTTCCAGTTTATCAAGATTTCTAGGAGTGGAATGTCTTACAGCTTTAACGGTAAAATTACTGGCTCCAGATCTTATCAGCTTCAAGGCTGGAGCAGTGGGGAACTGATTGACAGCTGAATGGAATATAGATGAAGTGATGGAGACTACAAGTCACTCAAAGTCCCATCTTATTAAGGGCTTTGAAAATGAGGTCCCAGAACCTTCAGTCAATTTACGATTTAGTGCAGGAAGCAGAGGATTCGAGGTACTCTGTCTGATGAGTTTTATTTGAGGGATCAGGTTGGCCTATGGAAAACGGGACGTAGGAAAACAGAAAATGCTAAGATCATAATGGAGATACATGCTTCTGCCAAAATAAGTGGAGAGTTTTTTTTTTTAATTATTGAGGCTAATTGGAAGATAAAATTATTTTAACTAGAAATCCCTATTCTTGTAATATAAAATAAAAACTATGATTTATAATAATTTATGTACATTTCTAACTTAGAAAAATTATTTTCTTCCAAGCATACCTTCACATATGATAACTAAACAGAAGTTTTCATCCCAGTTGACTATATTGCTTTCCTATTTCTGCATAGCCATAACCAATAATCCACCAAATTTTATTACTTTAACATTTTTTCCCCCCGGTAAGGTAGATGGGCAATTGAGCTCCTTCTAATATAATCATTTCCCTTAAATATAAGAAAGTCCTTCAAGTACTGATATGTAAAAAAAACTCTAAGATATACTGTTAGGTGAAAAAAAAAAGCATGATGCGGTATTTTTGTTATCATTTCTGTTAAAAAATGGGAGACGGAGAGAAGATATGTCTATTCTGGTTGAATATGCATAGACTATTTCTAGAATGATACTTAAAGAACTTTGTAAGATTGGTTGCCTCTAAGGAAGAGAACTGGGGAACAGGGGTGAAAGAGAGAGCACTTCCTCTTATTTTCTGAATGTACAACTTAAGAATGTAAATTGATTCATATAAATAAATTAATAAAAATTTTAAAGTAAAACAAATGGCCATTGGTAGCATACTAGCAAAAGAATAAGTCACCAAAATTATTTTCTGGAGAGCTAACCATACTGATCTTCTTAGAAAAAGCATTTCCTTACACAAAATTCATAAACATGTAAAGCCAAGAATAAAGAAAAAAAAGCATCTATAATCCTTAAATGAATTTTAACTTTCCATAAATTATGTAAGTTAGAGCAAACTTTTACTTATATAGTGGCAGATGGACATTCACATTTTTGTCCAAATAATTAAAAGAAATTATAATATTTTATATTAATCAAAAGAGGTGGAAATAAGAATATTATTTTCATCAACACACTTTCCTTGTGCCTCTTGCTGAGATCTAATTTTAGCAAGAGCCTGTTAACATATATAATTACTAAATGTATATAAATAAAGCTGTTAAAATTAGCTTTCATATCATAGTTTCAAAAACGATTACTATATTCTTATCTAGTTATGAAGAAAAAAATTCCATAAATAACCATTTAATTATAAGAATACAAATATTATTTTATGAAAGAGTGAATAAGTAAAGCTTCTGAAAGCAAATTGCTAAGTATTGCATAGTATTATATAAGAGAAACTTATGTTGTGGTGAGCACACAAAAAATAATTACATTCACAAATTTTGGATCTTCAAATGTAAATTGTGTTCAGGTTCCAAAACTCTATAATCCCATAAATGTTATGATTATACAGAAAATAATAAAAATTCATTAGAGTTTCAAATGAATAAAGACATATAGGGAAACATTATGTTGATATAGTTAGAAGGAAGGTATATAATAAGTTCGAAGTTTTAACTGTAGCCAACACTTGTACCTTAATGTTCATGTGCTACTGAACACTGTGCCTCTTTACTGACATTGTGCCTACTTATTAACAATAAATAGATCACTAACATTGATGAAATTTAAAACATTTATTCAAGTTGTAACTTAGCTGAATTCATATCCAATGATAATTCAACAAAAATGTTATAAAATCTTTCTGAAAATTGCTATTTAATATTATCAGCAGGAAATGCCTTTTAAATGTGTAATGTGTGCATATTTATATAAGTAAAAACATATGTATACATATACATACATATAGAATTTATAAACACATGGACTCTATAGACCAAGTAAAAGAACACAGTAAGTAAAAGAAGAAATAGTATTTTGACTAAATCTGAATATTGATAGTTTGTGCCATAATATATTCATCATATAAAAGTTAATTTCCTACCATAATATTTTGAAAAATGTTGACATTTCCATGTACCTTGAAAACTAAAAATTTTACAATGCATAAGCCAAAAATGAAATACTAAAACAGCTTTTATACAAAATTTTTTTTCCTTTAAAGTTACAAAAATATATCATGTGCTCAAATAAAAATTCTCCTTAATGATTCAGAGAGCCTTCTAGTATAAGAAAAATGGTTTTAGGTTTTATATTGAATATTAGATTAAGTAAGAAAACGCTTCAAGTGTTAATCATTTATTTTTCTTAGTAGTGGCTTCAATTTCAAATCATTAACTGTTTTTGATTAGCATATCTTGAGAAATTGATTTGCATTCTGGGGTGAGCTTTTCTTTGTGGGAATTTTAAATGAAAGTATTTCTGTACAGATACAGGTCAAATATAAGAGAGAGTTAAGGCAATTATTCTGAGAACCAGAGCAGGAAACTTTGCTAGCCACGAACTGAGTAAAAGTGTTTGATTTGTGCTGTTCCCAAGTAAGCACACTTAACTAGTTTCATATCGAATGAATTAACTGACTATACATTTCACTTCCTTTAATGACATGGCACCTACTTAAAAAATTTTGATTTCTAGGAGTCAAAACAACCAAAAATCTAAGATTAAGTTTTCTAACATTTGCAAGAGGTGGATGTTAGGAAATCTTAAATAGGTTTCACGGCACTTAAACTTTGTTAATTTTACTATAGTAACAGATGTGAAATTGTAAACTGAGAATCACAACCTCGCTGTGACTCAAGCAGATGAAGATCTTAAGCATGATTGAGAAGAGGATCTAAATCAAATATACTTTTTTGTAATAAATGGAAGGTAATATAATAAACAAAGCAGAGGTATATTTAGATAGGTACACCACTGTCAATATGGGCTTTGGTGAGAGCAGCTTGTGATTTTTCCAAACAAAATTTATCTTTGTATTTCACTTTTTATACTCCTTTTGTTAAAAAAAGGAAATTTTCTTGTAAAAAAAGAAAACGAAACTCAAAAAAGGAAAAAAACACTTCAAACATTATTTTTATCCTTAACAAAACCTCAAATATGAATGTTTTTAAGTATAAGCTTAGTATGTACAATTGATATTATGAATTAGTGTTTTTAAATAGTTTTCAACTATTCCCAGTTGTTATACTTCAGTTATTTTATGTGTTTCTTTTACCAATTAATATAATAAAAATCATACATCAAATCTATGTAATGGATAGCCTAAGGAGTAATGTCACCTTTCATACCTATAGAGAAACCAAACTGTGTCCCTTACCCAATAAAAACCGAATCATCAAACTATAAAATACACCCTGTTAATGTTTGCAACTGCATTTACATGAGCTGGGACAATGTGGTTAATTTAGTGATAAAACTAGTAAATTTAGTAAACCCAAATCCAGCTGATGAGGGTATTTTCAGGTAGCAGAAGTCAGTGTGAAGGCATGAAGGAATGCCTAGAGAAGGTGAGGTAGAAAAGGGATGGAGTTTGGAAGGATGGTATCTCAGCACAAGAGAGACTAGATGAAATGAAAGTGGGAAAGGACACACAGGCCCCATTTTCCAGTTTTTCTAAGGCCTTTGGTAAGTGGCAACTATTTTCTTTTTCACTGAAAATGACTCTCTATGTGGCCTTCATTAGAAGTGAAATAAAATACTGGTACCCCTTCCTACCTCTTTTCCTTTTATTGTAAAGATATAGTTATTTTTACATCTAGAATATTTTATAATTCCTTTATAAATATTATGATTTTAAAGCTAAGAGGAAATAATTTAGTCTAACGAACACCTTATTTTATTGATAAAGGAACTGAGGTCCAGAGAAGCTGTGATTTATTAGTGACAACTCCCTTTAGTTTCTAATCTACATAAATATACTGGTGACTAAAAAGTCTAGAAATACTATACTTAATATTATTAAAAGCATGAGACAAATACACACATAGGAAATATTCCAAAATCACAAAGAAAAAATTACAAAATGGAATGTTCCACTCAGAACAGCTAGTCATCTGTTCTGATGTTAGTAACAAATAGTGAATTGAAAATAAAAGGTTTTAAAAAATGCATTAGGGAAAAGGCACTGGATGATGAAAGTATGAACACATGTAATTACTACAAATACACAAAGTATATACAAAGTACTTACCAAGTACATATGATATCCTGGAGAAAATCCATAAAATGAGAAATATAAAGCCTCTCATATTATTATTTTCTCCCAAATTTATATCTACCTCTATTTCATTACAAGAACAAACTATGTGGTAAGGTAATGAGAAAGGGGTACATCCACTTAATGCAAATCCCCAGCACCCTTTTATATGAAACATATAAAATCTACTCCATTGCTGCTTTAGCTGTGGCTCTAAATGACCATTCTCTCTCATATGCTTGGTTAAGATGAAAATGGGAAGTTCAGGTTACAGAGTTGGACAATATCAAATGCCATATAACTTTCTATGACTATTTCTATGACATCATTTCAACACATTAAAATACAGTGTGTCAAAATAAATATGCTTATTAAATTTTAAAAACCTGAAAACTCAAATATGCAAGTGTGTTTCTAAAATATTATTTGCTCATAGCTATGATCAGAGCCAATGCAAATATTTTTCATCTGAATCACCTATAGCATTGCTTCCCAAAGTGTCTCTCTGGTGGAATGCAACATGACTTCACATATGGCACATAGGTAAACATTTTTAATTTTAATATTTCAGTATTGATTTCAATATGTACTAGAAAAATATTACACATGGTTTTCTATTTTAAAAGTGAGTCAATTTTTAAATACATTAAGTAAATAGTACAAGTGGCATGTGAATATGGTGAAACTTAAATGTCTAAGGTTTGGGAAGTGCTACCTTACATAACGTAACTTCTCTGGGGATCAGCGAGCATAAATATTACTGTTAGAAGACGCGGAAATTTCAGACTAAATTTTATTTTATTCTCTATATTACTGCTTGGCTGGATTTTATCTCATAAAGTAAGCATAATATTAAAGTAAGTTCTTTCAGTAGAAATGTAAAGTATTTTACTGAATATAAAGGAAAAATGCTTATTAAAATCAGCAGCTTAATTTCCCATTAAAAAATAAAAACTTTCTAATTCACTTAATTAGAGGGCATATATATCAGTAACATTCTGCACAATACTATATATGGTACATTCTACAAAATGAAGCAACTAAAGCTGCTTAACACATTCTTGCCCCACTCTAACCTCTGTTGTCCTTTTTGCTCTACAGAGGAAAATGTTCAATAGAGGCTACCTAGAAGCTAAATTAAACAGATAAAAACTCAAATACTTACTGTCGCTGGGGAGGCCCGAGTTGTGTGTGTCACTGAGTGACCAGAATTCTCCATTGAATTGCCAATCAGGTAGGTTCCTCCAGAGCTGCTGATGAGTTGTCCTCCTGTGACGCCCATCTGAATCCCACCAGTACCCACCATGCTGTGGGATGAGACCACAGTAGTCACCTGTGCGGAACTCCCTTGAGTATCAAAGTAATTCCCTCCAGTGTTTTGGCTGTACATCTGCGTTTCGGTGTAAGGATAAGTTGTTGTCCGGCTTTAGAAAAAGAAGAAAAAAGAAGAAATTTACTAGCTTATTTACATGATCTTATTAAATTTTTTCTCAAGTGAATATATTTAAAATATATTGGTTAGTTTAGCCTTTGGAATATGGCGAGTTTGGCATTCTGCATGAAATGTCATGCCCAGAAATAATAGTTCAATTTATTTTCCAAATTAAAGGTACATTTCTTTAATAAGTACCTCCACTAGTTTCTGTACTTTAGAGCTTTTGCTCTCTACTGGTGCCTACCTTCAGCATATAAATAAGCTTAGGTCCTTTCCCTCCAATACATCTTGCTGAGCAACTTCTTCAACTGCATATAAAACTTCCTACAAACCCCAGTTTTAAAAAAGCTGGATCTGGAATGACTAGGAGCTGACAAGTCAACTACTCACGCTACTTCACATTCCTAGGTGATTCACAATAAACCTCCATGACTAAGGTAGCTTGCATGGATCTCTTACCACCATAAGGATCTTCAGCAAACAGTTTATTCACCTTGGACCCTAAATCCCTACTTAGTATCTCTCTCCTCCTTCACACTCAAGCTTCTCCTTTATGAGATGACAATGCCACCTCTCCACATCCTCACTTTCTACTTCCCAACAACTGCAGTCAAGCTTCTGCCCTTAGCCTTTTACTGAAACTACTTTTAATAGGTCACTTGTGACCAAATCTAAATAACAAGTTAAAAGGCTCCTGTCATTCCTTATCTTTTTTGACTTATCTATAGTATGACATTGTTGATCACTCCATGTTACCCTGTCCCTTCTTTTTCTGTTCTGATTAAGCTCATTTATTTTTCATTTTCAATTGATTTTTTTAACTTTTTATTTTGAAATACTTTCTAAGCTCACAAGAAGTTAGAAAAATATACAGAGAGATAGAATATACTTTATTTTAAAAAATCAAATACCAAATTTAAATTTCCAGTTCTTTCGCTATTCTTTTCAACTCTGCCTCCCAGAGCTAGTCACTCCTGACAGTTTGGTATGTATGTTTTCAGACATTTCCTATACATATATTAAGGTCTCTGCCTTAATCTCTCTTGTCCCTTAGTTTAGTCTATGGCACGTCTTTTCCCCTATTTGCTTTTTCACCATAACATCTCAAGAACCTTTTAGAGTCTCCATTTTTCTAGCACTTCAAATATTGGTATTTTTCTGAGGTTTCTATTTTTAGCTCTTATTTTTATTTAGACCACAGACCTCTACACTACATACAGTACTATATGACCATATACATGCTCTTAGTAAACAATCTTATATAGGTTGATATCACTGCTCTCTTTACTTTCTAGTTATACTTTAAGAATATTAAATGTGAGTTTCTAACAGCCAACTGGTTATCTCTACTAGGAACCCCCATGATATATGGGAACCTCTTAATGTAAAATTTAACATATGATGAGATTCTTTCTCCCTCTTGTTCTTTATTCTATTAGTATACTCCCCCTCTCAGTTGAGGGCAGCACTACCATCCTCAGGTTTGGAAATCATTGCCAACTCTTCCCTCACTTAGACTAACACAAATCACTGAGCCTTGTTAATTCTATCTTCTAAGTAATTTTCCAGTTCCTTCCATTCTCATATACCCTTCCTTAACTCATAGTGTTCTCTATTATACAGGTGAGCATCCCTTATCCAAAATGCCTGGGACTAGAAGTGTTTCATATATCTCATTTTTTTGGATTTTGGAATATTTGCATATACATGATGAGATACCTTGGGGATGGGACGCAATTCTAAACATGAAATTTATTTATATTTCATATATACCTTATATACATAGCCTGAAGGTAATTTTATATGATATTTTTAATAATTTTGTACATGAGGCAAAGTTTGTATACAATGAACCATCAGAAAGCAAAGGTGTCACTACCACATGTTGGTGCTCAAAAAGTTTCAAATTTTCGGGCATTTTGGATTTGGATTTTCAGATTAGAGATACTCAACCTGTAATTGCCTTCTAATTGATTTTCCTTCCTCTACTCAAGCGTTCTTCCAATATATTTCCAGCTTTGCTGCCAGGAGAATATTTTAAAATGCAAATATGAAATCAAGACTTGCTAAAAAATCTTTCCATTATTCTCTCATCTTCAAAAAAATTCAAAACCCTTGACCACCTTACATAACCGTCAGGGACTGGTGTCTACATAATCTCCAGACATGGTACTAGCCATGTTCTCAAATGCTTTCCTCACTCATACCATATTGACCATTTTGCTGGTCCCCTCAAAGTGCCATTTTCTCTTGCTTCTCCAGTTTGCTATATCAGGTTTTCTCCACCTGGAGGGCCTTTGCATTTTTCTTCAATCCCCTTTCTTTGTCCTAATCATCCTTAAACTCTCAGCACAAGTTCCTTATCTCAGAATTATTTTCTGCATTCTTTTCCCTCCATGGTCACCCCTCACAGGGCTATTTTATGTTTTATTCTCTGTACTTTCCTACCACCCTTTGCATTCCTGAAACACAGCTTTCAATATGCTTATTGTTAATTTTCTCATGTCTTCATATTCCCATGAAATTATGTTTCACTCCCGTCAGTCGTCTCAACACAACACAGTTGCTGGTACATAGCAGGTACACTAAATAGTCAGCAAATAAAAATACTTAAAAAGATATTGGACATAATAGCAGATTCGTGAATTTATATATCACAAATACTTGTTAATGCATGAGAAACTATGTCAAACCATTCTAAGATTTTTCTGTTTAATTTAAAACAGGTAGTTTTAACCCATTATAAATTATACTTATAATGTAATTTGTAATATAATTTTTAGTAACATAATGATAGCGTTCTGAAAGTATTCCATACTGAGTAAAAAGCCCTTTCTAGAAAGAGCCACAGCAGATCCAGGTATAAATTTTAGTTTGGAGTGACAACAGAAACAACTCCATATGCAACATTTTTTTACAGATAGAAAAGTGCCATTTAAAATACATATACAATTCTTCCCATCATTGCTTTATTTCCCAACTGGAAATCTCATTTATTTATTTATTTTTTGGCTTACATAGTCAATAAAATAAAACAGCCATGTTGATGTCAAATTTAGATAAAAAGAGAAATGAGGTCATTCTAATTTATGTCCACTGAATATGACAGTGGCCCCATTGAACAGTGTTTATAATAATGCAATCTGATGTTGGTATTTAAGGATAATCAAATAAGTTGTACAAATGGATAGGACAATAAATACTTTGACAGATGAAGGACATGGTGCCCCTTTTCCTTTTCACAGCCCAAGCTGGATGATTAAGTATGCCCCCTACTAGTAAGTAGATTTCACAAATAAAACATATAAATACAGCTAATGATAGCTAATATTTACTGACCATTTACTATGCAACAGGCACTATTCCATGTGCTTTTCAGGTATTAACTCATTTAATCTTCATCACAACTTTATGAGAAAGGTACTGTTATAATTCCTATTTCACACTCAAGGTGAATAACTGAAGTTTAAAAAGGTTAAGTTTGTGTAAAGCACACAGCCGGTGAATCATGGATTTGGAATCTCAACTCAGCCTATGCTTTCAACCATTATATCACATAACAAGAACTTAACCTTTTATGTATGTCCATGATATAAATCAACCAACAAGTACTAGGAAATAGCTCTAACAGGGATAGGGACCATATGAACTTCCTGTTGCTATTTGAGATTTCCTTACACCTTATCTCACTGTTTGCTAGCACCACAATATTCCCCATTCTTACCCAGAATGGGATCTGCAGATGATGTAATTGTAAAGAAGGAGTGATGAAAAATGCAGGACTATTTCAGAGGGTATTTACCACCACATGCTTAAATTTTATAAGTTCTTTGATCATGGAAGTTGCTACTGCCTCATAAGAAAAACATCCCAAGAGATTTAAATCACCCCATCTTTTGGATATTCCCTCTTTATATAATTATTCTTAGTGAACAAGAGTAATGCAAACAAACACATCACAGATATTTAAAATCTATATATAGCCCTCAAGTCAGTATGAAAATATGGTGGCAAAAAACAAGCTACTTTAATTTTCATGCTTCCTTCTAGCTGGAGATAATTCATGAGCTAGAAAATGACCAAAGGGCAGGAAAAGGGAGAAAGCCACTAGAGAGTATGTCCAATCCATAAATTTTCCCCATTATTCAATCATGTCCCATGAAACTGTGGAAAAGGCTTGGCTACTGCATAATACACACTGGAGTAAAGACTGGCAATTTCTAGGGGGTGAAAAAGACACAATTATATGAGGAACTGAAGTGTCATGAATTGTCTGAATTTGGTTTTAACAAAAATATACTTGCAGTAGGAAATGGGGAAGTCTTTTAAACACTGGGTTGAGTAATAGAGGCAGATTATAATATCCTTAGCCATTGTTTGTTAAAGCTAAGAAGGCAAGCATTAACCCATGTGTTGGAGTCCCTGGAGCCAGAGCCAAGGTCGAGCATAGGTTAACTCCTAAAGGTCTTTTCCATTTCTGAATACTCTAAGCTCCTGAAAGAATACTGACGAATTTATTTTTAAAAAAGAAGCACCAATAGCAAAGATAAATAGTTATTTTTTAGGTACTAGAAATAGACTCTCTAATTCTGATACCTCAGATCAGCTTGTCTTTTATATTGTATACTAAATACATTCTTCATATGAGTTATTGCTTGCACACTATTTTCCCCAGAAATTTCTAAAACATATGCTCAAGAAAATTATTCAATTTTTGGCATATCAGATTGAAAGCGGCTAACTATTTCTGGACTGTACATTCCTGAAATAGCTAAATTCCCAAGCAATTCTGTGCACATTTAAAAGATACTGCTGTGTTCATTTTGTTTGTTCTATTTTGATTACCATAGACTAAGTCACAAAAATAATGTGTCATATTATTTTGTCATTTCTATAGCAGAAATATTTCCATTGTTCTGCATATGTATCAGTAATGAATGTGAACACATAGATATATGTCTACTTGCTGACAGAGGCTTCTTCATAGCTGACTCTATTATAAGGTTCTATGTAAATGTCAGGACTCTGATCCACTGAATTCAGTAAATTAGTACTGTTTGTACCCCATCATGCCTTAGCATATACCTTGGCTAAGTATGGCCCTGAATATTCCCTATTTACTTATTCACTAAGATGATTATGTCAATTTATCTTAGCTATAACCAATTTTTCTGTTTTCTTTGCCTTCAGGTGTCTTATCCACAAGTCCAGATAAACTATGTATCTCTAAATTATGTGTTTTATATTTTACCAAGGTTTTTAATATCTTCCCACCAATAAGCTTGTCACTATAAAATCAAGAAATGGTATGAAAGTGATAAATTAAGGAAATAAAATAGCTTGTAAATCTCACACCATAAATTGTATTATGAAGATAGAATATAGTTATGGTGATCATTATAATATTTTACATATTATATTGTTTAATATAAACATTGAAAATTAAAACATGAAAAGCTATACAACAGTACAATGTTTTATTGTTTTTAGGCCACTCTGTACATATTCTTTTAACATATATTTACTAAGCATCTATTCTGGCTCCAAGAAGAAAAGGAACCACACAGACATAACCTTTACTGTCATAGGAGCTGCATAACATAATGGGTAATGGGCAAAAACAAGAAAGGAAATAAGATAATTATAAATTTTCCTAGGTGCTATGAAAGAAAAAAACAGAATATTAAAACAATAAATAGGAAGGAGCACATTAGATAGTATAGTCAATAAATGTTATCCCTGAAGGAGAGATATTTAGACTGAAACTAAAAGATGAAAAGGAGTCAGCCCTGTGGAAAACAAGAAGAATAATATATTAGGAAGAGAGTACAAAAACTCTCACAACACAGTACACAACACAGGAAAAAGGCACAAAATGAAAAAGATCCTGGTATTTAGAAAGAAATCAAGTCTAGAGTACCCTGGATATAACAAATGAGAAGGATATTAGAAAGAAATGAGGTTAAAAAGGAGATAAAAACCAAACGTGCAGGCAGTGTAAACAAATTTTTTTCTTTAAACTGTGGGTCATGATCCAGCAGAGGGTCATAAAATAAATTTTAATAGGTTACAACAGCATTAAAAAAAAGAAACAGACTAGACAACATACATCACTGCATATTACACCTACTTAGAATAACTATTTTTAGAAATTTTTGTTTCTGTCATACACAGTATATATACTTAAATGGTGTGTGTGTGTGCATGCATGTGCGCACCCAGGTGTGTGTGTATTTATGAGTATAAAATGTATGTCTAACTTTCTCACTGTGGATGGTAGTTTAAAATGCTTGAAAGCCATTGTCATGGACTACGGCAAAGATCACAGCAAGTGATCTTACTTCTCCACGTCTTACTTTCCCCACCTGTAGAAGTGAGGTAATAATTCTTAACCTGTATTGTTCACTTGGAAGTGGACCCGTGTAGTGGTCCACTTGGCAGGTGTCTCAGCGTGGTGATAGTAATACATGTCTGAATGGACTAAGCTGAGGAAATAAGTAACTAAAGGCAGCCAGAAATGAACAACTTTTTAAATAATTTTGAAAAGTTTGAGAGCACAAGAGAGGCATTTGAAAACTAGAAGAAATGTTTTTAAGAGATAGGAGATACATTATCTCACTTAATCCACATGAAGTGAGCCATACAGGTTAGGAATTGCTACCCTACTTTTATAGATGGGGAAAGCAAGACGTGGAGAGGTAAAATCACTTGCTTTGGGGATGATACTGATAGTAAGATGATTATGAAGGACGACTAGAGCTCAGCTCTGGACAGACCTCAGGTCCAGTGCTCTTTCTATTGTTTTATGCTGGCTCTGTTGGCATTTCACAAAGAGAAAAGTGTACACGTTGCCAAATAAACTGGATTTAAAGAGGCATAGCAAATTAAAATTTTCTTAGAAAACTCATTATGTAGTTGAGGAAAGCAAGCATTTGTTTTGGAAAAGGGTAAAAACTGGCCCTCCACTTTTTCTTTTGATTTTATCTCTAAGGACTTGGAAGAGAAAGTATTCTTTGGTTTTTGGAGAAATTTAGTAAAGATTTTACTTGATGAACATACACTCCATGCCAAAAAGCACATCTACGAATTGGACAGGAAAATTTCTTCCACGATTATTCAAACAGTAGAAAGAAGGCTAGACACTCTACTTTCAATGTCCAGTGGTGGCACTGACTCTTTTCCAATTAAATATTAACTTCAAAGTGCCAAATGGATAAAAGTGGAACATGCTCGAGTTGAGGGGGGACACAGAGGACAGACCAGTCTGTTTCTCCTCTTCCCACCTATATAGCCACCTCTGAGACTTTCCATCCAACCCAGAACTCTAAGACTCCACAGGACAGTCAGATAATAAATAATTAAGTGACTGATTCTGTCAGTCAGTCGGTCAACAGATAATTACTGAGTATCTTTCAGGTCCCATATTGTATAACAGATAATATATATTTTGTAATATTGAATAAAACTGACACAGTCACTATCCATATAGGATTTAAAATTCATTAACTCAAGGGCACTATTAATACCCTAAAAACTTAGTCAATACTTTTAAGTTTTGTGATTTATGGCCAGAAAGACCTATATCCTATTTTCTGCCTAGGATTCTAGTCCCTTTTTATCATGCTGAAGAGTCACTGGGTCATTATAGTAGAGATACTTGCAGGAATTTTCGTTTGTTACACAGCATCTGAACCCCCTATGTTTGTACAATGCCTCAACTTGTGAATGTTGGTGGAGGACAAATCTCACTTCCAACTATAACAGCTCCGAAAACTAGATAATGGCTTTTTCAACCTCCCTTACAAACAGGCCAGAGGAAATCAACTCGGGGCTCAAATAATCAGAAGTACTTGCCCTAAATAGGCAGTTAGTGGCACAAAGCAATAGGAACAGCAGCATGAGTGAGAGCCAAACCCAGTTTTCATAAGCAGCAGGTCCAGTAGGCAGGGCCAGTCTCCAGGGGGAGTGATGGCAGGTAGTGCTCAGGGTGGCTGCGGTGGCATGGGGTCCTTTCTGGACTAACTCTGCACTGTGGTGTTTTCTATGGTCTGGATGCAGCCCAACATCACTCGTGTCTGCCTTTTTCCAGCCTGATTCTCCAGACTTCTTGGAAATTCTGTGAGTCACAAATATCTTTCAAGAAATTTTTTGTTTTTCTTAAATAGGCCAGAGTTGGTTTCTGTTGCTTGAAACCAAGAACTTCTGCCTAAAACAGTTTTCCATTATGAAGTTTTTATGTGGGTCTCTAAAGCCCTGCAAAGAAATACCTACATTATTGGGAATCTTCAACAAATTGTATTCATGTAGTATATATCTCTGGCTGCCCAGCATGTACTACTTATTTGAGTTTTGAAATAGATATTCTCTTGAACACCCCAAGTCAGACTGAAGGCAAGAGATATACCAGCAAAGTGACGTGTATATTTTGTGAAAGACACCAAAAGGAAAACAGCACTTGAGAAAAGAATTTAAGTGACCTGACATTTAACCTCTTATTATGACATAAGAATAAAAATAATAGATTAAACATAAAATAATAAATAGTACTGAATACCACTAATAAAACATTTGCCTTCATTTAAATTCAGAAGACATACTTATTTCTGCTGACTTCAACTGCTATAACAATAAGTAAAAAATAAAAGCGTTTATTAAGTTGTTGCCATGCCTATTAGGGAAGAAATGCAAGAATGAATGTCAAAAGTCAGTAATACTTCTTGTAATTACTAATTGCGTTTTCTCCTTCATATGCAGTATTTTCATTACTATACATGTTGATAATGTATAGAGTATTAGAATAATAACTTTAATTTATATCATTCTATGATGATTACATGTAAGGATATCTGCACATTTATACTTTACTTTGCATTTAAATTCTTTATTTCTGTATGGTAAAGCAGTGGTGTCATACTTTAGTGTGTATCAGAATCACCTAGAGGGCTTGTCAAAACACAGATAGCTGGGTCCCACCCCCAAAGTTCCTCATTCAGCAGAACTAGACTCGATACCAAAAGCTGGCATTTCTCACAAGTCCTCAGGGGATGTCAATGCTGCTGATCTGGGGAACACACTTTGAGAACCACTGTGCCAAAGGATACTAAAAATGTGAAGTCCAACTTTCACAAGAACAAAGGGAAAAAAGTGCTGTTTTAGCACTAATAATTCTTTCAGTGTATTTGGGTTTTTAAAAAAGTCCAAGTCTACAGTTATAAAAGGAGTTTTATATTCTGTGGCAGCTGCTCATGACATTACCAAAATTTCCATTGCTATAATTGTTTTTGAAACATACCAGAAAGATACACATAATAAATACATATATGAGTCACTTGCCCTGACAATAGAGGTCAGAGAAGTGAATATGGACTTAAATCAACTTTGGCAGAAATGACAATATAAAGGATTTAACCCAGAGTCACTGACACAAATTTATAAACAAGAAAAACTGAGTAACCATATATATGGGCATAAGTTTTAAAACGTTTTCCACCAGAAAAAAAAAATAACAACAAAATAAATAGCAAAGCTGTGTGAAAGCCCCATCAGCAGCATCTCAATTCAGTTTCATTCACTTTTCCCTGTGTACTTAAAACTACCAAGTGTGCCTCCTGTTATTAAATGCTTTTTTTATAATGCTTTTTTAATAAATTCTTTGTTTAATTCACTCAACAAATATAGATTGAGCACTTATCATGTATTAGAGAGAGAATGGGGAATAAACAAACAAGGTCCCTGCCCACATGAAGCTTACATTTTAGTGGGGGAAAGATAAATGATAGATAAGTCACAAATAGTCAAGAGAATGACAGATAGTCATAGTGTTGTGGAATAAATGCTCCCTTAGATAATACTAGGGAACCATACACCAATATGATTCTGGAGCTAAGGCCATAGAAAACTTACTTGCTAACAGTAAGAATGAGGAGGAGCCATTAAGGTAGGAAGGAAAAAGAAAAATATAGAGTTAGAGAAGCCAAAAAGAAGCGATTTAAAAAAAGATTCAAGAATAGAGTGGTTGACTGGTTGATGGCTAGAGATTAAATAAATTTAATCTAGAAGAACATCTGTTAGATTAAACAACCAAAGGTCATCCATGACACTAATAAGAGCAATGTTATGGTAATGTGGAGAAGAAAGCAAGCTTGGAAGGGGCTGAAGAACATGTGGTCAATCCTGAGAGGTTTTAATCTGAAAACAAAGGGAGAAATAAAGCACTTGTTACAGATGGATTTTGTCAAGTGGGACTTTTTAAAATAGATGAAAGCAGCTAAAGCAT
The DNA here is from genome assembly GCF_041146395.1 of Eulemur rufifrons. Lineage (NCBI taxonomy): Eukaryota > Metazoa > Chordata > Mammalia > Primates > Lemuridae > Eulemur > Eulemur rufifrons. The sequence goes on from NC_090989.1 coordinate 226,949,644, forward strand.
TTATGTATGTCGTTGAGGCCAAGAAGGGTGCTAAATCCAGGCAAATAGGTGGTATGTCCACACTCAAAGCCAGGCACACTACTAAACTGAAGGCAATTTGGGGCTTTGGAGTATCCCTGAGAGGCAAGTCTATTTATTCTGAGTGCTTCTGAGGGCCAGGCTAAGACTTGTTGGTGCTGTCCTCTAGAATCTTCTGGTAATTACAAAGCTCAACCTTTGGGAAATAGCCTTAGATCTCATATAGATAGGGAACTTTAGCCTCTTTTTAAGGCATAATACTGTGATTCTCAACCTTTTAAAATGCATGCCTCCAACAAAGATTTTTCAATCTTGCTTCTAAATATTTGTCCCAGCAGAGATTTTTAACAAGCTTTACTTTTGCCACTAGTTTTACAAGAGTAACTATACTAAAAGTGAATATATTTTTCAGACAATGCAAATTACATGGCTTCCCACCCCCTCATTACTCCTTCTTCCTGAACCTGACCTGATTATTAAATAATGTTTTAAACTATTAATCCCCATTTTACAGATTAGGAAATCTAGGTGCAAATGTGTTATTTGCCTGAAGGTATACAACTAGTTAGTAAGAGAAATAATGCTTGAATAAGGGTTTTTTAGTTCATTTTAGAAAATTAATAACACAACTTGATTTTAAACCTAAAAAAGCATATGTGTATCTCTTTCATTTCTTCTTTTCTTACAAAAAGAGAGGGAGGAGAAGAAAAATTAAGTATCTAAACTCTTTCAAGTGTTATCATGTAGAACTGTTCTGGATGTCAATCTACTGGATGTGAAAGTATCACAGAAAAAATTGCCCTTAATATGGCATCTTTTAGTTCTATTAATGGAGAATAATAAAAAGGTATAGAAATATGGCAGTCAAATAATGATTCTCTAGAAAGCTATTTATTTAAAACATTTAATGTTGAAAAATTATTAAATATGGACTTTTCTACACATTTAGGAATATCCAATATGTTCTATATTCACAAAATAATTTTCACTATAAAATGTAAGATGGGATTTAAAAAAATGAAAAGCAATTCACATGAAAAAACAGACTCTTCGTCTTTAAGAATCAGCCATTTAAAAAAATCACAAGTTTAATTATTATTTATCCACAATCAGATATACAACAATATAACAGTATTAAGTATAATATGTAATACAATTTTTTTGTGCTTTTTTTTGTAATCAGCCAGCCTTACTTCCCTAATCCCTCAAATAACTGAGCAAAAGGTCAGTATCTGCAGATTGTTGGAGAGGACCATGCATTGAGGGTCAGAAAATATGAACTCCAGACTAACTAGCCAGGCAAATTACTGTACCTCTCTGGCCTCAGTCTATTCATCTGTAATGTGGAAGGATTGGAATAAATGACTTTCACAACCTTCCCAACTCTGACCTGAGAAGCTATATTTGAAAGTTATCCACTTTTGGAGAGATAGGAATTTTTATGTGATTAATAAAATGGGCCCTTCTCTAATTGTAGTGAGACCTCCATGGTCTTTTCCACATGACAGTTCTCTCTCCAAGAGGGTTTTCTATGTAATCAGCCATATACTTACTGAAATCTAAATGGTAAATGGATTCACAAATCAACTCCTACACCAAGTAGAATGTGTATATCAGTAAAAGCATAAATGAAGAAAGCATCCTCTCCATCTCCATTTCAGAAACTCCATATAACCATTTCTTCTAAGCAGAGAACATGTGAATGATAATAAGTATAATTTCACCTGCAAATATTGAAACTCACTATTTCACTTAAAGACGAAAAGAAGACTTTGAAGAGAGTATCCTTTTAAGGTTCCTCATTAATCATTTAAAGTGTATGAGAAAAAAATAATTGGATGAGTTCAGAAAATGCACTAACTACATGATTTTCAACAGATGACCACAGGTATAATGTTTTTAAAATGTGAGTCCTGTCCACATGCTTATGGATTGTGAATTAATTATACAATGTCAACAATTAGTGAATTGTATATATTCAATGTCAATATACCATCTTCCAAAGTATACTATGGAATTTTATTAGACATTATACAGATAAAAGAATTCTATGCATTCCTATAAGACTTCTCAGATTCTACAGAGTCTTTTAAAGAACCATAGAGTCCTCAACAGAAAGGCAATCATACAGTATATCCCTGCTTGTGTAATCACAGAACTCTTTTATGGGACTAACATATTGTGGAACATGGTTTGGGAAATTCTGCATTGAGGTTGATGAGAAATCTATAATCTAAACATGAAGACTATAAGAAGGCTGTCAATCCTTATTACAACAGATCCCCATATAAGGAATGGTTGCATTTTAAAACATTGATTGTCTCTTCACAGTGGGCAAGCTTCAAAGAGTGGTTTATATAAGAAAATGCTTTAAAATAAAAATTTCTTAATTTGGACATAATATGGCATGATATCTTTATTTCTAGTTTGACTAGCATGATGTAGGAGTGGGTGGAGAGAGTATGAGTCAAAAAAAGAGTGGGGGAAAGAACAAAAATTTATTTGAAAAAATGGTTTCAGAGCTACATCAAGAAATTTCAATTGAAATGGACTCTTTCTACATGGTATGCAGTGTTTCCCAGCTGGCTTAACCCCAGTATTCTAAATGACTAGAGATCATAAATTGTAAGAATTTGTAGAAATGGAGATGACCATGATCAAGCCTTTGGGATAATCTTAGAAAAATGATTGCAAGGAAATATACAAATGGTTTAGCTTGAGTTCCTACAGAAGGATAAAATAAACAGTGGCAACAGTGAATAACAGTAAATTGAGTTACCTGCTCCCTTGAGCAAAAACAGCCAGCCAGCACTATAAAGCAGTCTCAGTTGTTCAACTGAAATGTATGCTCACTCACCAACTTAAACTGTTAAACCTGTTATGCCAGCAGTAATTGTCTATATTCACAGGGAGAACCAGGTAAACACTTTAGTATCATCAAATTACAATTATTACACATTTCCATAAGTGATGATACGTATCTGTGAGGGCTGCCGCCACCTCTTGAATGAAACCCCACGCATTACGGCTACGTGACATGGGGATGCTGGTGACAAGAGCATCAGTGAACTGGTACTTACTAAGCATGTACAGGTTGTAGGGCCATGTACTGGGTGCTTGAAAGTTCATAATAAAGATCAGAGCCCCTATTTTCTGAAAGTATCATTAGCAGAAAGCATTATCATACACAAGTGGGAATCTGACTGTGATCCAAGTCAGGGATCAAACACTAACTGGCTATTAATTCACTCTGATACAACAGAAGGACATGGAGTGTTTTTTTTCTAACACATATGGAAGTATATCAAATAAAAAGAGGGAGTATAAAAACCCTAAAATGAACATTAGAGACAAAAGTCGTATGTAGTCAAATGATAGCACTGCAAAATTATAGAAAGATTAAAACTGCTTCTGCTGAAAAAAAGAAATTTTGGGTCATATTTGAGAAAAAATGTAGTCCTCTAGCTATTAAAATTTTGAGTATAATACATGGCAATACAATGATATTTCCTTATTAAATATGAAAATGATGCTATAGAACCTTCAATCAAAAATTATACTTGATAGTAACGGAAGATTTTTAAAGACGCATCTTCTCTCTCTTGACCAAAAGTGCACATTTGTGACATGATTGGCTGGAGTTGAAGATACAATCTGGGCCCACACAGACCAGATCAAAGCTAATTGGACTTTGTGGCAAATGAATTAACGACCTAGACCTCATTAGTTATGATCTAACCAACTGAGCTAGTGGGCCATAGAAAATACATGCTGGCACCAGATATTTACTTTGAATCATTTCTGTACTTAAACAGGCCCTATAATTTTTTTAAAAAACAATCTTAGAAGAGTGGTTTTTCTAAGAGTGGCTAGAGTGGTTTAAAAACACACAAGACAATATGTAGAATTTAAAATTATAAGTAGAAGTCTGTAAACAAATAACTAAAGTACATAATTTTACAGCAATAATTAATGTTTGTTGAGTGCTAGTAAACATTATTAAGTGCTTCAGATGGTACACAAAGCACTTTTGATAAACTGGGGTTACAGGCTCAGTATCCTTTATTCAAAATGCTTGAGACCAGAAGTGTCTGGGATTTTAAATTTTTTCAGATTTTGTAACATGTCCATTATATACTTACCAATTGAGCATCTTTAAGCCGAAAATCCAAAATCCAAAATGCTTCAGTGAGCACTTCCTTTGAGCATTACATGGGTGCTCAAAAAGTTCAAAAAGATTTTGAAGCATTTCAGATTTCAAATTTTGGATTAGGAATGCTTAACTAGTATCTCCATTTCACAGGTAACAGACTAATTTCTCCACCTTAACTTGGACCAGTAAAAAATGAGAAATTACTGTGATAGATACTATCACAGACAGTGATATCACAGTTACTATTACTGTGATAGATAAATCTCTCAACACCCATTCTGACTGCCCTTTTCTCTTGCCACCTTCTACCGTAACAGACGTGAAAGCTACAAACTTCCATTCTCAGATTCCCCTGCAGGTAACCATTACTACATGTCACAGGCAAGGATGAAATGACAACTGACAACTGGGTGACCTCTAGCATTGTCAAGAAAGCCATTTATTTTCCCTAATAGCATAAAGGTCCAAGTAGCAGGCATCTCTTTCATTTGGAATAAAAGCCAACAGTACTTTGGGTTTATGGTAGAGACTGCAAAATCAGGCTCCAGAAGGCCTTGGATCTATGCAAACAGGTACAGTACAAAACAAATATCCATAGTGTGTCTAAAATATGTAAAGAAATATAGGTTCAATCAAGTAACAGAAATTTATTAACTTTTTATTACATGCCAATCACCTAAGTGAATGTAAATAAAACAACAAAAGGCCAAGTTACCTTTCAGAGAAACATAAGCAAGCATCTATAGTACAATGATGGTAGTAAAAGTCAGAATATTGTGCTGTCATTTACAGGGGAAGGATAAGCTAACTGCAGAGAAGAAGAGTCAGAGCCCATGTCACAAAGGAGGGAATGATGTGTCAGTCTATAAAGATCACACTAGACTGAACTGGGGGGGCTGCAAAGAAAGAAAAGGCAGAGAATGCTATTTCAGCAGAGAAAACCACATGTCTGAAAACACAGAAGCATGAAAGGGGAGTATTGTGAGAAAATGCACAAAGTTGGTTATGCCTCAAACAGGTGGAAAGTGAAGTGAGAGAGGCAGGAATGCAGAGAATGTCAAGATGGAAGTTGGATTTTATTTTATTTGTAATGGAGGTGATGCTAAGGCAGCGGTGATGTAGATAGATTCAGAGACCCAAAGTAATAAGAGAGAAAAGTCAGGATCAATGGAAAATTTTTAGTTTTGTATCATATGTATAACAGGCCTGTATTAGGTGCTTTAAATACATTTCCTCAAATCCTCAAAACTCAGTAAGAATGATATTATTAGTGGAAAGAATAATAAAAAGCCCAAAATATTTAAGTACATTGACCACAGTTATAAAACTAATACACACTTAACCAGGATTCCAAGTTTTTAGTTATAATAATAACAATAATAGATAATAACAATTGAACACAGTCTATGTGTCATGAATTCTTCTGGTGTTCCAGTTATTATAGTGGAGGGAAAAAAACAAAAAAAATCCCGGCTTTCATGGAGCTTACAGGTTGACCTCAGGGAAATGAATGAAATCACCCAAGGAAAGAGTAGGTGTAGTAAGAATACAGAAAGAAGAGGTTATAATCCTGGGGTATACCAACATTGAGGGGAGGTAGGCAGAAGAGTCAGTGAGAGAATTTAAATTCATTTCAGATAAACCCAGAAAGCCAACAGGCTACAAACAAAAACTCAAGTTAAACACAATCCTGTTAAAACAAACAATTCTTAGTCTCTTTTTCTATAATAAAATCCTGAATTTTAAAGTGGCTGAAGAGCCCAAATAAAGTACATTTACAAATTTATACTATTGTTGATGCAAGGAGAGAAGTTGGTGGGGGAAGGGAGTATCTTCAGACAGGAAAATAAGATTCATTGCATATCAGGAACTTTTACGTAGAGTATCTTATTTAATAAGTGTGGGAAAAGAACCTCCTAGAAATAGTAGTTTTATATTAGTTTACAGACAAACACACATATGTACACAAATTTACCTTATATATAAAAACAAAAAGCATAGATTTTAGAAGGTATTATTTAAATATAGAAATAACTAACAAGGATATAAGCTTTTCTCAACCTTGAAAAAACTATTAAAGGACATAACAGTTTAAACAATTTAAAATATCCTACAAGGGTTAAGTGAGAGGAATCAGCACATCTTAATAAACATAGACAAAAGCTTAAACATCAGTTTAACTTCAGTAACTCTGATCTAGTACAAATTACTGTGAAAACAAGGAAATGATCTGGGAATAGTGGGATACGTTAGAAAGTACACTATTTTTCTCTGAGTGGGAGAATTAAAAAGACTTCCACATAGAAACTTACATTGCTCCATTGGTATAGACAGTATCGCTTCCTTCCACATACTGAACCTGAGCTGGATAGACATGTTGTACCTGCTGCACAGTCTGTACCTGCTGTACCTGAAAAACAAAAATTAGGAGCTCGGTGAGAGGTAGATATGATAGAAGGAACACATAGTGATAGGCTGACCTCAAAAGTTTCTCTGGTGTATTGATAAACATGAGAATTGCTTATAATGAAAACCATTAGATTCATGCTAATTTCATGGTAAGTACATGCTGGATACAGAACAACTATAGCATTTATGCTGAATAAATTCTATAACATTCCTGCAGGTATGTATGTATCTATACACGTCAAATATTCAGGTTTAAAATTCAGAGAGCTTCTCAGTTACTTTGATGGTTTATAAAATTGCATTCCATTTAAATTAAAAAATTAAAACTAAATTTAATTTTTAATTGAAAATAATTCATAATTGAAAATTTTGAACACTCAAACATGGAAAAAATACTGTAAAAAACCCCATGTACTCATTATCCAAGATAAAATATTGTCACCAGGCCTCTCCTTTTATCCCTTCATAGAATTATTTAAAAGCAATTCCAGAGATTATCTCATTTCCCTGGTAAATATTTCACCTTGTATTTCTAAGAGATAAAAACTGTTTTTAACATGAATACAATAGTAATATCACATATAAAATGTTGACAATTCCTTAATATCATCTAAAATTCAGTCACTGTTCAAATTTCCCTCATAATTCTAATGATTTCATAGTGTTGGTTTTTTCAAATCAAGATCCAGATGAGTTCTACATAATGCATTTGGTTGGTATTTTCTTTCTCTTTTAATCTCTAACAGTTTCCCCATTCTTTTTATTTCTTGCCTATTACTTATTGAAGAAACTGAGTCATTTATCTTAGAGAATTTCTGTCATTCTAGATTTGGGTAACAGCATTCTGAAATGTCATTTATTGATCATAGGTTCCTCTACCTGTTATATGTCCTATAAACTGATAGATCTAGGGGCTTGAACAAGTTAAATTTTTGAAAAGTTGTATACTTCCTATTGCACTCTATCAGTTGGTATATAACAACACAGCAATGTCAAGTTTGACTAGTGGGATCAGGTGCAGTTAGCTGGACTCATCTATTGTCATGCTCCTTTATCCATGCTTTACCTGAGTGCATTAGCAGCCACTGATGATGATTTCCTAGAGATATTATTTTAATGAATAAAGGTTGTAAACTTGTAGCAGTCTAATTCTGTTATTTTTTCTTCACTTATTAGTAAAACTCTTTTTATAAGGAAGAAATTCCTCTCATTAATTAGTTACTCTGAAATAAGGTTTTTACAGGAAGAGTAGGATAAATACATGATTCTGTTATTTACCAGTACTGAAAATAATGACTTTATCCTCTAGTATTCTTCAGAGGTGACTGATGTGGACTTTTGTTTTATTTTGTTTTGTTTGTATCTTTATGATTCTCAGTTCTTGAACATATTTGATGTTTTGCAGTCATAGCAGTCTTTTTTCTTGCTAAAAGTCCCATCTTTGGCAAATAGTAGTCTCTCAAACTGGTTCCTATGGCTCGATCACCATATCTTTCTTAACTTCCCTGCTTTCTGTTATAATAAGATGTTCCAGGCTTATGTCTTATATATTCAACACCAGATCTGGAATCAGCCATTTCTTCAAAGAGTGCTATATCTTATTAGTGAAAAATGGTATTTAAAGACTACAATCAGGGCCCTGTAAGTGGTCACTATTAAGGTGCTATTCATATTTATAGGTATTTTCACTGAACACAACTAGAAACCACAAATATGTTTTGAAGGAGAAAAATATGTATCATAAATTCATACTAATTTTTTCAATTGAACTTAATATATATACAAATTTAATATATCTTTGATAAATATCTGTCCATCTCATGCTAAAAATTTTGGTTCCTGGAGATTTTAACATTATTTATTTACTTTATCATGAAATATTAGTTTCAAAATAAAAATACCAATTATTACTAAAATTTGATTACCAAATACTGTTAAGTTTCCTACAATTTTTATGTCCGTAAGATATATGCCTCTAGAGATGTATAATTGTATTACTGTGCTTTAAAGTGATTGGAAATAAGTCATCAACTTGATACACAGTTAAATTCATGGGTTTTATTTTCTTTTTTGTTCTAGGATTTGCTGTATTTAATTTTGATTTAACTTTAGATTATGATTACATGAAATATCTACATGGTTACAAAGTCACAATATTTTAAGAAAATAAGCATGCTTACATACAGTTAAGAGTAATATTAAATGTATTCTTTAGGTAATTTGGAAGGCAATTTATAGATAGGCATATTATTTGGCATTTTTGTGAATTTCTTCAACAAGAAAACTCACCATCTGAAGAGTTGCTGTACAATATTATTTCAAAAAATATATAATTTATAAGAAGAAAAAGTTGGAAAAACTTAATGACCATGAAGTTTAATATTATTAAATGAACTATAGTAAAACTGTTCTAAAAAATACATGGCTAACATTAAAACAATAAAGTAAGATTGGCATGTATTTTAATAGCAAGATCTCTAAGATATATTACCAAGTGAAAAATATGTTGCAGAACAATACGTGTTTGATTTACAATTATATGCTTACATGTAAAATTAAATTTATGTATATGTAAATATAAACAGAAATCATCTGTGTTTATGTGTGTGTATATATCTGCATATACTTGTGTATGTGTATAAAAACTTGATATAAAGGAGAACTGACAGATATACGCTAAACTTCTAAAAATGGCAACTCTGTCGGGTGACATCAAAAGAGGTGGGAGAGTTGAGATGACTATCATCTTTTATTCTGCATATTTACATTGCTCTTGGATTTTTTAATGAAAATGAATTCTCATATTATGTACATAAATTAGGATTAGTTTATAGAAGGACTTTCACTTCTGGCCATGTTGGAGTAAATACACCTGGAAATGCAAATCCACATGAAACAAATAGAAAACTTGACAAAATACGTAAAACAATATTTTCAGTCATTCAACAAAAGGCATCATAAGATTGTGAACCTTAACAGAAGGTAAAGAAATCAGGTGAATCCTGCAATGATCATGGCTTTTGACCAATAGGCATTTCCTATACTGCAGGGCAGGAAGGAGAAACCAAGCAGAGCATATTAGATCTCTCTGAGGTGAGAAAAGAAAAATTGGAATTGAGGAGGATTAAGGTAGCTGAAATGTGGGAGCAGAATATCAGAGAGGACATTAGATAGAGAAATAGATCCAGAAATATGCACAGAGATCCTCTTGAGTCTGTTGTTGAATACTAAGCTGCACATGTGTAGGACACAGAGATTTTCAAGATCTGACCAGCCATAGTGCTAAGACCTTATTAAAAGGCTAGGGCATTCTGTAGATACACCAGAATGGAGTAACACTAAACTAGCTCTAGAGTAAAGACTACTTTAGGCCCATCCTAACAGAGCCAAAAAGCAAGACTTGAAAATATCAAGCTGAATTACAAGGATCATAATGCCCTATACAAAACAAAGTTTAGCATGTTTAAAAGGAGATAGCAAAATCTAGACATATAACACAGTAAGAATGAAAATGCCCAGTATCCAATAAAAAATTATTAGACATAGGAAGGAGCAGGAAAATGTGATCTATAACCAGGAGAAAAATCAATCAATAGAAACAGATCTAGTAATGACAGATATGAAGTAGCAAGCACAGACTTTAAAACAGATATTATAAATAGATTTATGACTAAAGGGAAAACATGAACTTGATGAGAAAAAAAGAAAGAAGCTATAATGAAGAACCAAGTATGATTTGTACAGTTGAAAAATACAACATCTAAAATGAAAAATTCACTGGATGGATTGAGAGCAGATTACACAATGAAGAAAAGATTAGTTAATTTGAAAGCCTACCAATAAAAACTATCTACCACAAAGAACAGAGAAAAAAAAAAAGACAGAATTAATGAACTATGGGTCAATATAGAGTATTCTAATATAGTATAATAGGAGTCACAGAGGAGTAATAGAGCACGTATTCAAAGAAAGAATGATAGAATTTTTTCCAAATTTGATTAAAACCACAAACATATAAATAGAAGCTGAATGTACATCAATGTACAAACAAAGAAAATTACACCAAAGTGCATTATAATTAGAGTGCTAACATCAGAAATAAAGAGAAAAATTTAAAGCAGACAGAAGAAAGACATACTATATCCAAGTCAACAAATAGTACAATGATTACAAATTTCCCAGCCAAAAATAATGCACACCCAAGACAAATAAATAACAACTTTAAAGTAGAGAAAGAAAAAAAAAATGTCAACCTAGATTTCCAGAACCAGTGAAATATTCTTCAAAAATAAAGGGGAAATCCTTTTTCAGACAAATAAAAGCTGAGAAAATACTTCTCCAGCAGACATCCAATGCAGATAATGACAAAGAATTTCTTCAGGCTGAAGAAAAATAATACTAGATGGAAACTGGGATTCACACAAAGAAATGAAGAGCACTAGAAATGGCTAATTTGTAGGTAAATTACTGGGGGTTTTTTTGTTTTGTTTTCTTATCTTCTAATTTTCTATAAAAGGTAATTGACTATGTAAAGCAAAAATAAAAACAAAACATAATGGGGTTTACAACTTATGTAGAAGTGAAATGTATGGATGCCAAAAATAGCACATAGGACAGGAGAGGGAAATGAAAATAGTTTTATAATATTCTTATATTTTAAATGGTATATTACCTTTAATAATTTAAATACAGACTATGATAAATTAAAGATATATATTTTAAAATCCTTGAACAATAAAGAAAAAATAGTATAGCCAATAGTGGAGATATAATTTAATACTTAGAAAATGCTCAATAAATCCAATACAAGGCAGAAATAAAGGGAAGAAAAGAAGAACAGATGGGACAACTAAAAAACAAATAACAAGATGTTAGAAATAAATGCAACCACATTAACAATTACACTTAACGTACAAGATTTAAATCTTGATTGTTGGAATGGGTAAAAATGGGTGAGATCTAATTATAAGCTATCCACCAGAACACACTTTAAATATACAGGGATGGATATGTTAAAAATAAAAGGATATAAAGAGAAAAACTTTGCAAACACCAATCATAAGAAAGATGGAGTGGCTAGATTAGATCCATCAGTCAAAGTAGACTTCTGGACAAAAAACATTAACAGATAAAAAGGGATATTTCTGCTAACATCTGAATTCTAGAGAAAAAAAGAAAAAGGGATATTTCGTTAAAAAATATCAAGAAGAAATAATAAATCCTCTGTGTCTTTGCACCTAATGACAAGTTTCAGAATACATCAAGCAAAAACTAATGAAACTGAAAGAAGAAATAAGAAAATCCAGTTACAATTGGAGATTTCAACATTCTTCTCTCTATAATTGATAGACAGAAAATCAATAAGAAAATAGAGATTAATCAACCAACTTGACCTAAATGACTTTTACATGATAATTTATGCAATAGCAGAGTAGACTTGCTATGATACACATGAACATACATCATGAAAGTTTAAATGCTGAGCAAAACAAGTCCCAACAAATTTAACAGGATTAACACAATACAGAGCATACTCTCTGACCAAAAATATTAAATTAAAAATCAAAGACAAAAAGGTATCTTTAAAACCCCGAAATATTTACAAATATTGATAAAATAAACTATACTTTTAATATAATATAATGAAAATCACAAGGGAAATTAGAAAATATTTTGAATTGAATGACACTGAAAATATATTAAAATTTGCAGAATGCAGCTAGAACACACAAATAAGGAAACTTATAGTTTTAAATACAGATATTGAGGGGAAAAAACCTAAAGCAATAACCGTAGTTTCTACATTAAGAAGCTAAAAAATGAAGGGCAAATTAAACCTAAAATAAGTAGGACAAAGGAAATAATAAAGAGTAAAAAAAAAAATCAGTGAAATAGAAATCTGATAAACAGAAAAAATAAATGAAATTATGAACATCAATGTAGACTTACCAAAGAGAAAAAGACATTAATTATGAATTCCAAGAATGACAGGTGAAACATCACTACACATCTTATAGACAACCCCAAATCATATATACATAAAATTAAATTTATCCCCACAGAGGAAACTTTAGGCCCAGATGGCTCCACTGGTGAATTTTAGCAAACATTTCAAAAGAAGAAAAAAAAAAAAAACAATCTAACACAAATGGTTTAAAACATAGAGAATAAGGGAGTATCTCCCAACTATTTTTATGAGGCTAGACTAATTCTGAGATCAAAACTAGAAAATGCATTATAAGAAAATAAGACTACAGACTAATTTCTCCCATAAACATAAATTCAAAAATCTTTAACAAAATACAAGTATATCTAATCCAACAATATATTTACAGGACAATACATTATAGTCAGGTGGGGTTTCACCCAAGAATGCAGTATCAGTTTAATATTAGAAAACCCATAGATATTAATCCACCATATTTCCAATAAAGAAGAAAACCCACAAGATCACTTCAATAAATGCTGGAAAAGCATTTTACAAAATTCAACATCCATTCATGATTAAAAACAAAAACTGAAACATATACACACATGTACTCTCTCTCTCTCAGTAAAGCTAAGGACAGACGGAAAGTTCCTCAATTTGACAAAGGACTTCTATGAAAAAAATACGAATATTATATTTAATAGTTGAAGACAGATCTTTAGCATTTAAAAAATATTCACTCTTTTTTCATAATATAATGCCTCTATTTTTCTTAAGTGCCTCCCTATCATATTTTAGATAAAAAACAAAATAACTCAGACTAGGAAACAAAATCCTCTCATTAAGAATATCTAAACTTTGATGGGTATTTTCAAACATAGCCTCTCTGCTCCTTTATAAAATACCCATTAAAATTTTGTACATTCTTGTTACCTTCTATTGCTCACATTGTTTTCTACCAACACAAATCCAGTATTTCCTTTCAGGCCTGATCAAAAATTTAGTTTCTCCAAAATATCTTCTGTAACTTATTTTATCCCATGAGGGACTACTATTCCTTTCTTTTTGCTACTAGCACTCGTGAACACAAGTGGTAGCACATGGCTTAGTACTAACTTATGTTCTCAATTGGTTTCCTTCACTGGGACCAATAGGGTAAGGTGGCAAAAGACCAGTTAATTTGGAATTAGGAGAACAAATTTTAAGTCCTTGTGTTTATACTGATTGGTTATATATTAGGGTATTCAATTTATTTCTTTAAGCAATAATTTCCTTGTGTGTAAAATAAAAATGATATCCAATATCTTATAAAGGATTTTTGTGAGGATCCAAAGCAATTAAGTTTAGATACAGAGCATGGTAGAGGCAAATATGATAATTACAATACATCTTGAATAACTGGTGAAAGTATCAGATACTACAAAAACAAAAATCTTGTCTTTTATGTCTGTCAAAATTTCATCTTTGTATTTCATTTAGACTCAGCCATAAATATGCACAATCAATGTTCATCAAGGGTCCCTTAAAATCATGAGATTCTATAATTAAAGTAGAACTGAAACTTAGAAAATGTCAAGAATCTTGGAAAAGAAATCTGGATAGATGCTGGCTAACTCGTCTAGGACAGCAATATATAAATATGTCTCTTGATCACATGGAGACTTTACAGTACAATGTAAAAATAGGGTATAATTCTTTATGCCATCTACCAAGTTAAGGAACTGACAAAGTAAATGGAAGACCAAATTTAATAGTGAAAATATTGAATCACAGCATATTTCAGAGATAATAAATTTATTATTATCCAGTATGTATGGTTTTTCTACCAACCTTTAAGAAACCGGACTTATGAGAGGCCCCTGAAACAATTCAGTGATGGTGAAAAATGGAATTAGGCATACTGCTTGTAGTGTGAGAAGGTATTCCTTTCAGGGATGTAATGATAGTAGAGGAAGTAAAAAAAGAGGAGTAAAAAAGGACAGAGGAAGAAAAAAGGACGAACCTTATTTATGTATTTCTCATTCCACCAATGAGAAGTTAATATCCTTGAAATCCTTTCCTTAACTTAATTTTTTAGTTTGGGGTTTGTCTTTTGCCTGCGTTCCCCACCCCACCCCCGCCCCCAGCAGTGAGGCTCTCTGCCTGTATTAGTAAAGGTGGATTGAAAAGTCACAGAAATACTCCCTTTTCCCCTAAAGTCAAATCATTCAAGTCCAGAAAGAGAGCTGTGGCCGTAGAGCCAGGCTACCTGGACTTAAAAACCCAGTCACAAGATGGAAAATGAGAATGGCAAAATTCCAGTCCATCCCTACTCCTGGCCCAAGTGAACACACACAGCAGCACATTTTTATATTTGTTGGTATATTCCAGAGTCCATCACAGTGTAAATGCACTGTAAATATTTAACAATTACTCAATAATTAAATAATACCCCATACCTAGTAAAGGAAATGCCCAATGAATGCATTAAAATTTACAGAATCTTCTAAATGTAAGTCTATTTTTTTAATAATGAAATCACCAAGAAAGGGTTATATTTCAAATTGGACTGATAACATTTTACATTTTTAATACTGTTGTATCACTAAAAACCAAAGGTGAAATTTTAAAATAAAGATGCATGCTTTTTAAAAAGTATTATTTATTATATTTATTTTTAAATAATTTAATGTGATTAAAATTGCTCAAATATTTGATACTGCTATGGTAATCTGTTTAAATATTTACTAAATTGTTAGCTATTACAAGTTTATATTTTATTTTAGTTGCCACTATCTTAGTGCAGGAACTATGCAGGTTAACATTTCTAAAAGAGACAGGGAAACTAGCATCCTGTAGGCATTTTATTACCATTCTCAGTAGCTTTATTTCATATCAATCTTTGTGAAATCTATAAACCGAGATGTTTACTACTCGCCCTCTCAAAGCCCTTAGAGGAGAAGAAAGAGATGATTAAATAAACTATATGAAATTAATTTTATATCTTAATTTCATTGCCTTTTCCAAAATAAATTTTCAGAAGTGTTTCCAAAGAGCATGAACAAATATTTTTCACCACTTTTGAATTTTAACAAACAGTAAAATGGGCAAAATGTGAACTGAAAAGGGATAGACAAAGGTGGCATTAGCAGGAATAATCAGTAATTCATATAGTCAACAGTTCAATGAATAATGACCTTTCGCTAATTTTTAAAAGGTTACCTAGGACATCAGTATGTTGGCAGCAATGAAGTCTAATTGTAAGAATGTTCTGTACCAGAAATTTTATCTATTCTGCCTACTAAAGGAAAAAAAAATTTAGCTTCCAAAATATAAATATATGCAATAAAATATTTACACTCAAAGACACTAGATAAATTAAGAAACTTACTCTTATTGATATATATTTAAATAAATGAAAACTCATATTACTATTCAAATGTAGTATTACAAATGTATTTGCTAATTTTGTGTACTTTTTTTGTAATTTGTATTATTCACAAAAAAGTGAATACAAAACAAATTACATACTACAGAAAAATGTGCTAGCTCAATGGAATCAATTAGTATATTCTGAGGACAAATTTATACACTATGTTATTTTGGATGTGCTTCAAGAAAAATGAATCACACTTCAAAACAGAAATCCTTTTCAATAGTAAATGAAATCGCTTATAATTGTTAAGCTTGTTAGTCAGCTAAGAACAATACCACTCCCTTTGTAAAAATTTCTTCATTATGTCAGGATTTTCATTGCCTTTCTCATGTAAGAGCATTTCTGACACATTTGGTTGGCACCAAACATTTCAAACCTTAGTTTTAAGAACTGTCAAAAACTGTATTAAAATCATCTTAATAGACCCACAAGAGATAACAAAGAGCTCTTAGCAGATTAAAACTGTGGCAGGTTAGGATAGTGATGTTAGAGGCTGTTATGTCACTGACCCAATGTGAAGCAAGAGGAGAGAGGATCCACATTATAGCAGCTGTTTATCAAAGGACAGTAAGAAAGTGAGACGTTCAAAGCAGCATCAGAGAGTTAATTAGAAAAGTCACCTTGTGAGACAAAAGGAGGAACGGAACTCATTCAGTACTTTTGAACCACTAAAACTGTAGGGAAATGAAGGGATTGAGCAAAGATAAGTCAAAAAAATGAGAGAGAATAGTGCAGGTATGCTAGAAGGGAAGATGCAAGACAAGAAAAAGCGTAAGGGAAAACTAATGTCCTCAGCAAGCAAGGGTTATGAAAATAAAAATCATAAACTTAATGATTTCAGTCTTGGTTAAAAGTAAAATAAATTATATGTCACAGGCTATTTAATGAATCTCGCCAGCCAGGCGCAGTAGGTTGTGCCTGTAGTCCCAGCTACTCGAGAGGCTGAGGCAGGAGGATCACTTGAGCCCAGGAGTTTGACACCAGCCCAAGCAACATAGCAAGATCCTATCTCTAAAAAAAAAAAGAAAGAAAGAAAAAGAAAGAAAGAAAAGAAAAGAAAAATAAATCTTGCTAAAAATGAATCCTACAAGTATTGTGAATACTGAGTGTAATTTGGGTAAAGGATGTTTATAGTTGATGACTACAGGATCACAGTGAACAAAAAGCATGGCTAAGTGACAGGACAGGTTGGAAAAAAATGTTACTTAAATATTCTCTTTATTGAAAAAGAACAGTAAGTTTGTCTGGATCTTTAACACTCATTTACAAAGTCCTTCTTGGGATACTCAATATTAATTACAAAATTGCTGTTAGTCTTCTAGGAATGGTAGCCATTCAACATTAAAGTGTGAGAAGAATGTGAAAGATTAAAAAATAGTGTGTTGTTAATTTAAATGACAGAATTCATTTTATGTAGAAATGGAATTTGTTTACTTACATTATAAATTCATTCACTGTCCCTGTGTTAAATGATTCTATTACTTATAAACTGCCACTTCTGTGTTTTTTCCAGAAAATCTCAGACCTTTGGATACAGTTTTCTCATATTAGACTTGAAATAAATGATGCTTCTGGCAGACTCAAATCCAATAAACATTACAGATCCTGCTTCTTAAATAGGGCTACAGTTAAACATGAAACTTAAGCTTTGTAGGAATTATCTACTATATTTTTAAATATAGTATTTTATAATTATTTATGTGATGCTATAGGCCTGTGGTCCCCAACCCCAGGACCACTCCCTGGCCTGTTAGGAACTGGACCACACAGCAGGAGGTGAGCAGCAGGCAAGCGAGCCAGCAAAGCTTCATCTGTATTTACAGCCGCTCACATCACCGCCTGAGCTCCGCCTCCTATCAGATCAGCAGCAGCGTTAGATTCTGCATTATGGTGACTTGTTTAATTATTTCATTATATATTACAATGTAATGATAATAGAAATAAAGTGCACACTAAATGTACTGCACTTGAATCATCCAAACCATCCCCCTGCAAGTCCATGGAAAAAATGTCATCCATGAAACCAGTTGCTAGTGCCAAAAAGTTTGGGGACCCCTGCATAAGCAACTCAAAGTTGTTAAGATATTGAAAGTTTAACACTGTCACCCTTGGACTTCAAGAAGAATCATATGAAGGCTAACGTAGCAGCAAGGTCCTGGCTCACTCTCTTGAACTTCTAACCATATGAGAAAAGAGGAGTCAAGTGGGAGTTAATTAGCTCAATAAATCATCCGTAACTGTTTATCATCTATCTCCCAAAAAATAGGCTGGCACAAAAGAGCAGAAGCTACTTGGAAGAGGTAAATGCAGGTTTCCAAAAAGCAAGAAGGGGAATGTTTCTGGGAACAGGCATATAACTCAGAAAAGAATTAGTTTAAAATGATTTCTCAATGACAAAATACAATGGATATTACATAAATATATAAACCTATTTTTTGAGTCAGAAGGAACACAGTAACAATTACTTCTTACAAAGTGCATAACATTTTATCATGACTATAACACTGTCTTAAACATTATTTCCCTTGGGGCCTAGCAGAGCTGACCAATACTAAGATTCTACTAAACTAAGTAATAATTTAGGGGGAAAAGAATTTACTAAGTAACACTCTGTGACCAGAAAGAGCAAATAAGCTAAGCATACCAACCTTACTGTAGCATTAGGAGAGGTCTTTGAACAGAAGACTCCTCTAGTTTCTCTAGTAATAAGTGAAACTACAGAAATATAAAATATCAATAAACATAAGCAGCACATCAAAAGGTCTAACTCTGCACAAAATTAAGTTTTGCAACTCTAGACAGACCATGAGAATATGCACTTTCAATGTATTTCCTGGTGAGATTGCATAGATGCAAATTCATACTTGTTTCCTATGCCTATTTAAACGATGCATATTTGCAGGAGAGTAGAGATGTTGGTTCTTTTGGGGTAGAGCACTAGAATTAAGAAAAGGAATTATGTATAGGGAGCCAAAGCACTATAACCTAAAAAACAGAACGTTTTAGTTATATATGATTATTAAACTAGTGCTAATACTATTACTAATAGTTAACTGCAATATTGATCTTTGCAAAAATCCTAAGGTGCAATAAAGATGGTAATTATTTTTACCCCCATTTTGCAAATGCTGACATAAGTACAAAGACACAGTGACAACCCAAAGACACGGTAAGTAACACATGGCAGTGATTCCAGATCTTCTGACTCCAATCCTAGAATTCTTCCCACAATATCAGTGTGTTCCCAAAATGAGATAAATGATATTGGTAGTACAAAAGAAAGGCATTAAATAACAATGAATTGTATACCTAAAACTTACGCCATTTTCAATTCTCTTTAAAATCATTTTGATATGTCAAGGAGAAGGTCTCAGTCTTTACCACCTGTAACACTTAATAATCTCACTTCTTAAGGGAAAGTAGGCCTCAGTGTCAGGTCCTGTCAAGCAGGAGCAGCTAGCTAAATCATATAAATATTATTTCATTTTTACTATATTGAATTTTATGCTTAGCTTATATTTATGACAAGAGATGCTGGTTTTTCATTTTAGGTATACATTTTTTATTTTAAAACAAAATTTGTTTTAATTCACTGAAGTAATTTTATAGAAAACTATTGAGTAAAAAAAATAATATTGTAGATTAGATAAAATAAAAATGTCATGAGGCAGTTTGCAAAAGATTGAACATTAGAAAATACTTCCCTGCATATCATACACCTAATGTCTTAATAAAGACATCAACAAAAGACTTTCTGTTTTAGAGAGGTTTACATTTCATGCATGATTTAAAACAGAAATTGTTGTTTCATTGTTATCAACTTATTATTCACCTAAATCCCTAAAAATAAATGAGTAGCAGCCATAATACTACCATAGCAAGGATAAGGTTGATTTTGAAGCAAACTGCTAGCATATCACCTACTTTTTAGCATCACTTTTTATTGATCTCAGTATTTTTTATAACAAAACTTACTTATATATAAATACAGTTTCATAAAAGAATAAGATGATGAAGAAATAATCCAAGTAAAACGTGCTTGCTTCCTTCTTTATAATCACACTTTCTGCTGTTCCACTTCTCAGAGATAATGACTAACCAAAGGGTGGTATGCATTCCTCCAATCCCCTACCAATAAATTCACTCTTATGTTTATATCTGTCTGTACTAACAAAGAGAGTTAATATTAACTGCCACAGCAGACAACATCTAAGTGGCAACTCCTAAGCTACCTATCTCACTTGGAGGTCCTGGTTAACAGAAGCTCCACCACATTGTGGCTGTATCATCCTGATGTAGCCATAGAGGAGCTGAGAGATCATACAGGCATACTAGCTCCTAAATGCCTTGGCTCACAAATAATGTCACTTTTGCTCACAACCCACTATTGAGAATATGCTACAGTGCTCAACATAAATATAAAGGAAAAAAATAGGTAAGCATTTTATGTCTCTGATGCTCTGATGTATTTTTTTATAGAAAAGTACATACCGTATAAGAACCATGTGAAAGATATGTTTTCCTACTACTTGCTTTTTTTCCCTTACTACACTTGGAGCTCTTTCCAAGTGTATATATGTGTGTCTGCATGCACATGCATGCACAACTACTTTTAGTGGTTTCAGAGTACTCCACAGAATAAAGCCTAACTTTAACTATTCCACTATTAATGAACACAGTGAACTAGATCTGCTTACTTATTCCTGGTCTGATATCACTCAGTTTTTATTATTATAACTTTGTAGTATCTTCTGAGATTAGATTGTGTACCAAGTCCTTCCTCTACTGCTTTTCTGTTTTTGCCAAATTTTCTTGGCCATTTTTATGTATAGTCTTTTCCATGAACTTTTGAATCAGTTTTTCAACTTTCAAGAAAACTCTGCTAAGTGTTTAAGTTGTATTATATTGATATCATGCATTTATTCAGGAAAGGAATGAATTCTTTAGAATACTGAGTCTCCCCATTGAGAAATATAGTTGTCTTACCATATAGCCTTTGTAACAAAATGCTCATTTTAAAATTTAGACCTCAATGGCCTTTCATATGTGAGTTACATATTTCACCCTAAGTCACTGGCTAAGAGTGAGGTATCATGAAGATTGATAATAGATTTCAAACTAGTGGGGTAAGCAGAATTCTAATAATGCCCTCTCCTTAATGAAGATTAGAAACTAATTCCTGTAACTCGTAAATATGATGAGAAATCCCTCCCAAGATTATGTTATGCTATACAGTGCAGTTGACATGAAAATAGAGTAGGCCTGATCTAGCCTCATGAACTCTTAAAAGTGGAGTACTTCTGTGATTGATGGCAGAAGTCAGAGAGTGAGAAGGCCTCATTGTTGCTTTGGAGATGGAGCAACAATGTTATCATTGCTTTAAAGACAGAGGTGCCATCAGAGAAGTAATGCCAGTGCCCTCTAGGAGCACAGAGCAGATCCCACCAGACAGCCAGCAAGAAAACAGAGAGCTCAGTCCCACAACTGAAAGGAAGGAAATGAATTGTGCCAACAATCTGAGCTTGGAGTGAATTCTTCCCCAGGACCTCTGAACAAAAGCTCAGTGCAACAGACACATTAATTTCAGTCTTGGGAGACACGGAACAGAGAACTCAGCCAAGCCTACCCAGACTTACGAACTACAGAAATTGTGAGATAATTAATGGGTGTTGCTTTGAGCTACTAAATTTTTTGTAATTTCTTACACATTAAGAAAAAACTAATCCATCCACGTAGGGTCCAAAGGAATTGTTACCACTGTTCTGCACCTCCATGAGTTTTCAGGATTCCTCAGGGAAAAGGAAATACATTCAGAACCACCTCCCCTTTACTTTTGCTCTCACTGATATTCCCTAATTAAGATTGACACATATACCAACCTAAATCCTTACTTTCCTGCTAAATTTTAAGGCTTTGGTAAAATAGAAGGATAAGGACATTTTGAATATTTAAGGTACAAGTAAATTGAAAACCAAAAATATCAAAAGACAAGAAGAAATCTCAAAGTCACTGAGTAAAGCACTTAATGAAAACTTAGCAGAATAACTATTATTAAACCCTAGAATCAGAAATCTGTTTCACAAGAGGTCAGGCTATATATGATAACCATGGTTATTTCAGTATTTTATCTAAATATATGCAGTGACTACAATGTTTACAGGAGAATTCAGTATTTTGATAAAATAGGAATTAATCCACAATCTCAATTCCGCTGGCACAAATTGCTCTACTGCTGATCTTCTGCCTCTATGTGCAAATGTAATTTAATGCATAATATGTTAAATTTCTAAAACTTTTCATGCTCTAAGAAATATTAAATTATTCATATTCTTAAAGCAGTTTAGAGAAATCTAAACTAATGTTATGGCTGAATTATATAATTTTTAAAAAGTTATCTTAAAAGAAAATTTATAATGATACTAGGATGACATGACTGAAAATAAGTTTCACTTTTTTGTCTGTATGCTTCTATACAATTTGCATCTTTTAAAATAAAACATGTTACATTTAGCACTTAAATTTTTAAAATAAAGTATAAATAAGGTAAAGCAAGACAAAAGTAGTAAATACGAAAGATAATGATTTCTATTTCAAGAGGAATAAGAGTAACATATTAAGTTTTAGAATATGAAAAAATTAGAGGAAAGTAAAAAGGAGAAATAGAATTGAAATAATTTAAATATAAGAAAACAGTCTTATCAGTAAGATGGACAGGGATCTCATTTCCTTAATTGATTTTCTTTGATGTCTCCATGGTTTTTGACTTAGTAAACAAAAGTTATTATTGCTCTAACTACCAAGGTGTCCCTGCACGTTGATGAGACAAGTTTCAGTAAATTGACAGCTGCAGGGAAAGCCTAGCCACCTAAAATCTATTTACTACCTGCCTGTCAAGCTCCTCGGAACCTCACAACAGAGGATGATTCCTTTCAGCCAATGCTTCGCCCATTCCTAAGCACTATGGTTTATAATGTGAATTGGATGACGGAGTTAACTTTCATGTTTTACCATCTACTTATATCTTAGCAAAACTAGTTTCCCTGCAAAAACAACGCAGTTCTCATGTGGTCAAGAAAACGATAATTTTGTTTTGTGAGTAAGCTCCATAATCACAGGAACAGTGTCTATTTCTTCCTTACCACTTATCACAATTGCTGGTACCTAGTAAACTCTTAATAAAGATTTGATGAAAAAAAGGAAGCAGACACAAACTGAAATGTAACAAGTAGCTTTGAGCTCCCAGGGGTAAAAATATCACACAAGTAAATGGCACACCAGGGGAGAAGGACATAAAGAAAAGATAGTAAAGAGATCTGGGACTATTCTTCTCTTAGTCTGTTTGGGCTGCTGTAACAAAATACCACAAGAAGTGGGTAACTCGTAAACAACAAAAATTTATTTCTCACAATTCTGGAGGGTGGGAAATCCAAGATCAAGGCAGATTCAGTTTCTTATGTGGGCCTGCTTTCTGGTTCATAGACTGTACCTCTTGCTATGTACTCATGTGGTGGAAGGATCAAGGGGTCTCTCTGGGTTCTCTTTTGTCAAGGTGCTAATTCTATTCATGAGGGCTCCACCCTCATAGCCTAATCATTTCCCCAAAGCCCCACCTTCTTATACCATCACTTTGGGGGCGAAGATTTCAACATGGATTTTGTCCCCAAAGAAACACAAACATTCAGACCATAGGAATTCCTAAATAAAGCAGTTTTATTTTTCCCTACTTTCATGACTTTTTTATTTAATAGCTCCAAACATATGCTATTACACAAGAATAAAATTCATTGGAATTCTAGAAACTAAAATTCTACCATGAAAGGGTTGCTTCCAAAGAAGTAAAAAGATGAGGCTCTGTATGCACTGACAACAAATTAGATAATTACTTAGATGAAGAATACTTTTACACTAGCAGAAGCAAATGATGCTTTGAAGCCAAGGACAAATGATTAAAGATGTGGATCAAAAAGTGTTGATGACTAACTTTGGGCTGAATTAATGACCAATTAGGCTTACAGACAAGTCTTTTTAAGATGGTCTGTTAGGATATCTCAAATGGTCAAAAAAAAAAAAAAAAAAAAAAAAGTGTTCCCTAAAGTAAGTTACCCAATGAGTACATGTATGTAATATGTAGGGTTCAATTCAATATTCATCCAAATCACAAAATAGGTATAATAAAGCCATGAAGTAGTATTAAAAACTACTCAATATATTTCTCACGGTTGCTTCTTAGAATAACACTTTCAATATTCAGTCCCTTACCTACTCAGTAGCTCAAACCAGTCTTCAATAAATTTACTACTCTTTCATTTCAAATTCTTCTATGAAGTATGTGATTTTTAAAAATGAAACAAAGCCTACTAATATATAATCTGTGAATGAGAACAGTGTTTGCTTCTGGGATTGGGGGATGGGGAGGACAGAGATTGGGAAAAGGTCGAGGAAACTTTCTGGGTTGATAAAAATGCCTTATATCTTGATCAAAGTGCGGGTAACATGGATACAAGCACTTTTTAAAACACACTGAATTGTATCAACTAAGACCTGAGCATCTTACTGCAAATAAATTATGATGACACCACTGCACTCTAGAGTCGGCAACAGAATGAAACTCTGTTAAAATAAATAAATAAATAAATAAAAGCTTGCTAAAAATTACAGGCAAAAATGTATATAAAATATTTCTACTTTACTATACATAAAACACGTTTACAGAATGTAATTGCAAACTGATATTATATGTTTTATTTTACAATGTCCAGATAAGTGGTTCACTTAGGGTGTGTGCATATGTGTGTGTAGAAGGCAGGGTGTTTCTCCTCAAAAAAGTGAACAGTAATTTATCAAGTTTCTCATAATGACGTGTGGAACAATAAAATAATAAAACATCTGTGGAAGTAATGACTAAGAATATAATTAAAAACAAAGATTGTTCAAATTACTGTTTTAACATAAAATGAATCCTTTTTTGATACAGCAAAATAATTATTGAATTATATTACTTTGCTTAAGGGAAAAATTGACTAGAATCCAAGACATTCAATCTATTTGCTACTGTATATGTATCACTAAAAGGGAATATTATTAGTTGCCATCAATGGTAAGTCCTCTAAACATCAGAGTTGCCTATTTATAATTTATAGTGTCTTTTACTTTTTAAAATTCAGATTCTGTTGATAGTGCTAGCAACAGTCTTTCTTTTTTGCCAGTAGACGTAAGATAAAGCAAATATATTTAGATACTTATAAAATGTAATCAATTCACTTTCTGTAGCAGCACAGTTAATTCCTACTGTTTAATATTAATACTTTATATTAGAGCAAAGTATTTAGGATTAAATCAGTTTTTCCACTTACACAACTCGAAAATACATTATAGTAACTATCAAATAATTGATATAGATATGCCATGACTTTGGAGATAATTTCAGTGATTTGTATAACTAAAATCATTTAAACTTACTATTCAAATGATGATAAATTACTAATAAACTATGAAGTTTTACATGTGGCCAGAAATTTAAATTACATAAGACTTCTTTTAAATTAATGTATTATCTTGTAAAACATTTATAGAAAATAGAATCATCAACTTAAGTAAGAAGAAGAGAAGCTGGAGAAAGGCCAAAAAAGAGTAACATAAATTACTGAATGATTGGGAAACAGCTTAACAAAGAAAGCCTAAAATAATCTGGGTTAGTAGGGAACAGAAGGCTGGGGTGGAAATGAATAATATTCTTTATTGAAACAGGTGAAGTAATACTATGGGAACACAGACCTTCAATACTCTCTGTCCATTGAGAAAAGGATCTAAAAGATACACTCAAGTACCAACTGGAAGGGCTGTTTAGGCACTAAGAAAAATTATCTTTGCAATGTCAAGACTTCAGAGCCTAATAACAAAGATGGCTGTAAAATCCATATCCACATGTTTAGCCACAATAGAAATTACCAAAGATGGTCATTATTCTAACACATAAGTAGTAATTGTGTGCGCCATGTCCATACGCTTTTGCCTACCCCTTACCACTTTAATGTACACCACCCAGCTTCTCACTACAGCACTTACATTTCTTTGCCTGAGAGATTTCTTAGCCCCTTAGCATTATCTTGGCTTATGTGCACATCAACCAGCAATGCCAGGAAATTACCCACCCCCATGAGTATTCACTGCTCAGGACTGAGCGGAATCAGTACATAAATATCGTAGGCTTCCTCACCTCTCCAGTGGGATAACACTGAGACGGGTGTAGCACTGGCTCCCCAGATTTCTCCACTGTGATCTATTTCCAATTATTCATGTTATAACTTGTATAATAATAAAATACAAGTAATAATAAAATACAAATAATAACAAAATCTGTATTGAATAAAGCCCCTCTTTACCTCACTTTCCAAATATCCTACTTGTATTTCCAGGGATCACCTCCCAGATAAACTACTTGTACTCAAATCTTTGTATCAGAGTCTGCTTCTTTAGTACCTAAACTAGGACAGCATATATGCCATTTCCATGTAATATCTGTCCTCTCATGGTCCTCCTAATAGTTTCTTAAATTGTTCTTCAATTTTTACTAAAATTTCTTGAAAAACCTTCATAACAAAAAGAAATCCAAAATGAGTAACTAACATCTTTCATTGTTACAACACTAAAAATAAATAATAATATCAAACAGCTATTTACTACTGGCCAGCTATTGTTGCCTGTTATCGCTAAGTCTGAATTCTGCTGTTTGGTTTTTTTTTGTTTTTTTTTTTAAGTATGTCAGGGAGAATGGGGGAAGATTAGCAAATATTCGTGAGGTATTACAGATATGCTACACCAAACTGACCTCACTGATTACTCCAAGTGAATGAGAGAAAATGGAAGTGGGAATAATTTCCTCACTCTGTGATTCAGTGTTTTTTTAAAGCTTTCCCAGAAGCCCACTTATCAGCTTAGGCCACCTAAAATCACTTCCCATTCCAATAGAATGTACATTGCATACTTTAGAAAGTATCAAGCTACTGAATACATAACCTTAAGAAAGTGAAATCACAATCCTACTCAGAAAAAATTATTAGAGCTGTCTCATTATTCTTTGACCCCTATATAATTTAAGAAAACTGTTAAATAGTTAGAAATTCTAGTCCTAATTTCCTGTGTGGCTGCAGCCAAATCACTTCATTTCTCTGGGCCTCAGTTTCCTCAACCCTAAAATAAAAGTCAAAATAGACCTGTGTTTTCTCTTCTGTTCTCCTCCTGACCTCTTCAGGGACAAAATGGGTGGGGAAAAGTGAAGCTCTGGGTCTCCCAACCCTATTCCTCCAAAGAAGTTCTAGGAAGATCAGTTATATAGACAGACCTCTTTGCTAGGAGGAGGAGGAAAGAAGGGTGAAAGAGCAAAATAGAGGAGGAAAAGGTGGAGGAGAAAGATTAGGAGAATACAAAGAAAAACTGACTTTAAAAAATGTATTTAAAAAACACAGGCACCACTTTT
Source organism: Eulemur rufifrons (assembly GCF_041146395.1). Taxonomy (NCBI): domain Eukaryota; kingdom Metazoa; phylum Chordata; class Mammalia; order Primates; family Lemuridae; genus Eulemur; species Eulemur rufifrons. Next base: position 226,977,044 of record NC_090989.1, read on the forward strand.
CGCCTATTAGAGTGGTTACTATCAAAAAAAAAAAAGAGAGAAAACGACAAGTATTGGTGAGGAAGTAGAGAAATTGGAACCCTTGTGCACGGTTGGTGGTGATATAAAATGGTGCAGCTGTGATGGAAAACAGTACAGCAGTTTCTCAAAAAATTACAAATAGAATTACCACAAGATCCAGCAATTCCACTTCTGGGTATATACCTAGAAGTGAAAGCAGGGTCTGAAAGAGATATTTAAACACCTATGTTCATAGCATAATTGTTCACAATAGGCAAAAAGTAGGAGCAACCCTAGTGTTCATCAAAAGGTGACTGGATAAACAATATGGGGTATACCCATACAATGAGGTATTATTCGTCATTAAAGAGGAAGGAAATTCTATCTCTTTGACAAGCACACTCTGGGAGACAGTGATAATGAGAGCTAAGGCTTCTTAACTTCCCTGTAGCCACAGGGTGACTTCCCCAGTCACCAAGGCAGTGAACACATTCTGGGGTTTCCCTTACCTTTTCTGTAAATTGTATCAATACATCCACTTAGGTTCCTTCATTTGTACCAACCCTTCAAATAAAGAAATCTGGCACCCCCAATTCCCCAAAAAGAGAAGGAAATTCTGATACATGCTACAAAATAGACAAACTTTGAGGATATTATGCTAAGTGAAATAAACCAAGCACAAAAAGACAAATACTATATGATTCCACTTATATGGATAACTAGAGTAGTCAATTTCATAGAAACAAAAAGTAGAACAGCAGTAACCAGGGGAAATGGGGAGTTGTAACGGGTACAGAATTTCAGTTTTGCAAGATGAAAAGAGTTCTGGAGACTGGTTGCACAGCAATGTGAATATACTTAACACTACTAACCTATACACTTAAAAATGGTTAAGATGGTAAATTTTATATGTCTTATTACAGTTTTTAAAATATAGGTTTAAAAAAAGCCCACCAGACTAGATGACATTTAAGATCTCTTCTAGCTCCATAGTCTTCAAATCAGCATTAACAACAATTATGTAATTTATCATTGTCATGATTCAAGGTTCATGAACAAAATTGGAGCACAAAAAAGGTATTTATTTACATATGTAAATAGTATCTACAATAGCTGCAGTATGTGTATTACAACCATTAATCTCTATGATCCAAGTAATGAGTCTCAGTGACTAATACTGATTCATGCTCTCTACAGAGATTCACTAAAGTATTACCTAAATGTTCAAAATCTTATGGTCAGATAGAAAGTTCTACAGATTTAAGATTGCTATTATTCTCTCTCCAAAGCTGACATCTCCACTTTGAAGGTCATTAACTCCCCGTCAGAATGATGGGCAGTTCCTTCTGGGCTCCCACAGTGTACCTTGTAGCAGTGGTCCCCAACCTTTTTGGCACCAGGTACTGGTTTCATGGAAGACAATTTCTCCATGGACAGAGATGGGGGTGGTTTGAGGATGATTCAAGCGCATTACATTTATTGTGCAGTCAAACCTCCCTGCTAAGGATAATTTGTGTTTGCAGCCATTCATTCCCTAGTGCTAGCATTACTGCCTCAGCTCCACCTCAGATCATCAGGCATTAGATTCTCGTAAGGAGTGTGCAACCTAGAGCCCTGGTGTGTGCAGTTTACAGTAGGGTTCACGCTCCTATGAGAACCTAATGCTGCCACTGATCTGACAGGAGGTGGTGCTTGTGCAGTGATGCAAGTGAGCGATGGGGAACAGCTGTAAATACAGATGAAGCTTTGCTCTCTCCCTTGCCGCTCATCTCCTGCTGTGCGGCCTGTTTCCTAACAGGCCACGGACTGGCACCATCGCAGCCAAGGGTTGGGGATCGCAGCCTTACAGCATTCTTATAGTCAAATCTGTGTCACAATGAACTGTGAACATGTCTGCCACTTCACCTTCATTCTGAGTCCCAGCGAGTAGGACCTTACCATGCCATAGCTTACTTGCCTTGTCTAGCTTTGTCTGTGACACACTACAGCCCCTGTGTTTATTTAATTGATTTGAATTAGCATAGCATCTACTAATAAATGTGCAGTTTTCTCAATATAGGATAATAAGATTTCTAAAATTAAATAATTCTCATCTCATTTTATAATATTCTATTTATTTCTTAATGAAAACATATAACTTCATTTATGTTAATTTATCATTATGAAGTTTTCTCTGTTCTTATTCTCCTTGGTTTTAACTTAAAATTTTAAAAGATTAGTTGTACCTATGTAAGAGTATTGTAAAAATCTATTTAATTAGACACAAATTAGGTACTAACTGGTTTAAGTAAAAGTAGAAATGGAAGAATAATAAGTTACCAGTGGGCAAAGATATTAAAAAATATATAGTTGGCAATAAGAACATAAAAAGATGCCCAACACCATTAGTCATCAGAGAAATGCAAATTAAAACCAGAATGAGATATCACTGTATAACTCTCTTACACAATTAAAAAATTATTAACTACTGGCAATACCAAACTTGGCTGAGAGGTTAAGCAACTAGAACTCTCATACACTGCTGTTGAGAATATAAAATGGTACAACCACTTTGGAAAACAGTGTGGCAGTTTCTTCTAAGGTTAAACAAATACTTACCACATGACCCAACAAGTCTACTCCTAAGTATTTACCCATGGGAAATAAAAACTTATGTCCAAAGACTTAATATATGAACGTTCAAAATTAAACACAACCCAAATGTTCAACAATAGATGAATGGATTAAAAAAAGTACAATATATATTAGTATAGTGGAATACTATTTATCAATAAAAAGGAATAAGCCACTGATACACACAATAATATGGATGAACACCCAAAACACTATGGTGAGTGAAAGAAGCCAGATACAAAAGATTATACACTATATGATATCATTTATTTGAAATTCTGAAAAAGAAAAAGCAATCTAAATGACAAAAAGCAGATAGAATCTTCCTAGAACTGAGAGGGGGAGGGGAGGTATTGAGAGCAAAGAACTAAGAGGAAACTATTTGGGGTATGAAAATGTTCTGTATTTTGAATGTGTTGGTGTTTATAAGGCAAATATATTTGCCCAAATACTTAAAACTGTACACTTAAATAAGTGGATTTTAATGCATGTAAATTATACCTTTTCTTGGAAAGTTATGGCATGGTAAGCAATATTTTAGTTTGGTAGTTTCCAAACTTTTTCGATCATTTTCCCTTCTTAGTTAAAAAATATTTATTTATAAATTATATACATGTTATATTATATTAAGAGAGGTATATACTTTACAAAACATATAAAAATAAGAATTACAAAATAAAGAGCTAAAGATCAAATATTTAAATATCTTGTTAAGTGAGGCAACTTCATTAGCTTATCTCATAGCACAATATATAGTTAGGTGAGAGGCTCATCACTGAAGATAGTGTACATAATCCAAATGTCAAAATCTTATTATTTAGAAATTTTAGAGCCAACATCTTATTGAGACAGTGTTTTTAATTTGCTATGTGACTGTCAAAGAATTGGAGAAGTACTCATTCTGCCATCTTATTTGTTTCTGCTTGCAGTATTAGTGCTATCTTCAAATCTGTAGGCTATATGTGGGAAACTTTTTAAGCCACTTACCAACATTATGAAGTTAGTTTAATTAAAATTAGGTTATATAATCCATTAATCCACCTTGCTGAAAACAGTAGATACAACAAACATCATTCAGGATGCCTCATTTGTACATAGGGTATGTATAATTTTCTATAACTTAGCTATATTTCTTATCTTTTAGTAAAAAATAAATACAAATAGAAATTCTAGTATTTCCTTCCCCTACTCTAATAAATCTCATACAAACCTGAGGTGTAGATGCTCTATCTAGATACATCAGATAGTGACCACTTACACTATTTAGAAATTATAGTGTTTAAATTGTATTGTGTGTGAATGTACATATTTAACATTAAATATGTAATTAAAGTATTTTCAATTATCAATTTAAAAGGCAATTCAGTTATTACCTAGTTCACTCATTAATTCAATACACATTTATTGAGCACCTCTTATGTGCATACAGTGTGTGCTAAGTTGGAAGAAAGGGAGACAAGGTATCCAGATCATCAATATACAATATAGTTTGGGGGAGCAACACTAATTACATAAATCAATTAAAACCACAATAATGAAACAGTCTGTGAGGGAAAGGTATATGGGGCTGGGAGAGTGCATAACAGGGAGACTTAATCTAGTTTGGGGGATCAAGCAGGCTTCCCTGGGACCATGACTGCTGACTTTTAGTGTTCAATAAAATATTATTAAGACATGCACAAACATAAACCGAGATATAAACAATGACAGTTGTGGGACCAGTTAGTACGACGAAGATATTTTTGTATTCAATCTGCCTGTGATATCATTTAGCCTTAATCATTTTCATATTAAAGGTGGTTCTATTCTTCCTCATTAGCCCAAGACAATTAAAGTAGTTCAACCTACCACCAAAGAGATCATAACAGCTTATGAAAACATGCTACAACTGAATGGTAGTCTGAGTAATAATGTGGTTATTCAGATAATCTAGATTCTATTTATAGTTGCATTATATTATCTATATACATACACACACATACACAGAGTATACCTGAGAATACATCCACATACCACACTTTGAGAAACACTGCCCTTTGCAAACATGTTCCTATGTCCAGTTCTAGCAGTGTCGGACATACAAATCAATAATTTGTCCTCAAATCTGTAAAATGTTTTACAGTTTACAAAGCATTGTTAACACAGATTTTCTCATTTGATCTTTAAAACAATTATGGGTAAATCATTTCTATTTCAAAGATAAGAAAACTAAGACTGGACGATACTTCTTCAAGGTACCACCCCCTCTAGAAAGTTTCTCACAATTGCCCGATCCCATCAACCAAGCTATACTTATGTTCTTCGTCTAGCTCCCATATCCCATTTATGTATACTTCAGGTATTGCCATTCTCTTTTGTCATCTTCTGTTCACTTGCCAGTCTCTTTGACCTAACCTCAAAGTTCTTTATATTCCAGCACCAAACACAGTTCATGGCACATGACAGGTGCTCTACCAGTGTTGGTCAAATGAATTCCTATAATATAGTATGGAAAGTGAACCTCAGGGAAGTTAAAGGGATTTGCTTAATGCCACATAGCTTATAAGTAGCAGACCTGGCGTTCCAACTTACTTGTATCTCCTTAGATCAAATTCAGGTCACTGTCCCTTTAGCTCATATACCTAATATTTTAGGGCAATATTATTACTGCTTCATAGGAAACGGAACAAAAATTACATTCTTTTAACACTAAAAGTATTACCAATCAAAACAAAGGTAGAAATATAATTTAAGCTCAAACATTAAAAACGTTTTCCACATATGAAATAAGGTGCCTATTGAGATTTAAAACAATTACTTAAGAACCATATAATTATGAAGGACTGTCAGCAACGTTGTTTTTATACTGAGCATTTAAAGAGTATGGGTTTTATTTATTATAAAAATGATTCTCTAGATTATAATTTTTCCATTGATAAAGTTCCTCAACTTCTTTGATGCACTTCTGCTTTGGCATTTTTTAATATCTACTTAAAATAAGTAGCTGAAGAAACATTAAATTTTTGTGAAATGTATTTATGAAATTGCTGGGAAAAGAGTAATCATCAGTTTTAAATATTATAACTGTCTACCAGATCAATGAACCCACAGAAAACAAATACTTTAATGAACCTCAAAGTCAAGGGAAAGCATTAAAAATAAGCACAAAACAAAAAGACAAAAAAAATCCCCAAAATTATTGGTAAAAAAAGCTTTTTGCAGAATAATTATCTTATTAAGAGTCATAAACAGGATGGTAATCAATGATCTTATCAGCCCCCAAAGAAAAAAATCAGAAAAAAATATTATTACTGGGAATTCAAGCTTAGGTTTGCTCAAAATAAAATTAATTTACTTAGTATCACTTTCCACAAACTTCAGAAATAATTTTGGTCTCTCATTTCAATCTAAACATTTTATAGATTTATATATTAAAAAAATGAAACTCACATTAGTCTGTATTATCATTTAATTCTGCTGGTGATGAGATACAAAGTTAACTTGAGATTCACAAATGGGACAATGCCTCTTAAAACCTAATTGTATTAGGGAGCATTTTTATTTAAGAATTAACTTCCCATCTTACATTTGAAGTACTATGTTTTCTTATATATAATTTTTTTCACTTCTCTTCTTGAATCCTATTTGTAATCCTAATCTTATTTTTAAAAAGCTGAAATTACTACAAATAAAAACAGATTTAATAGGATCCAAAGCTGTCAATACTTAATAACCCACACACACCAAATAATGAAGGTAGACAGGGAAAAAACATGATGAAAAATCATGCCTTTGGTTAGCTATGTACATTTATGAGAAACAGCTTGACTCACTCATAAACTTGAAATAAAAAGCTACATATATTAATATTTTCAGTGTTAAGATTTACTCTTTTAATCACCTGTTTAAATAATACTTCAAAGAAATAAAAAATAATCTTATAAGAAAACATTTAAAAATTAAGATTATAAAAAGATGAAAAATTGTACCTGTGTATTTAATTTAAAAATCTGTATTCTACCTACTCCCCCATCCAGTAATTAATATATCGATTATAATATGATTCGGGTGAGTTTCACTTTTTTAAAGACTACTGATCAACTGATTTGATGAACCTGGTTTTCCTCAGAAGTTGGGGTAGAAATTGTTATCTGGGCCTTTAGACGCCTGGGATATATTGCCACTAATTAAAACAAAAAACAAAGCCACACACTGGCCAATTATCTTTTTGAGTTTAGGACCTGATTTCTAATTTTTAATACTTCTGTCTTTTAAGAACAATTTAGCTTGCATTTTCTAGCAATGAGGTTTTTAAAGTAGTCCAACTGTAACACCAATTCTACATACACGTGTGTTCTTAAAATAGTCCTTTTAAAGTACCACCAATTCTTCATTGATCATCTGTTTTACATGTTATTCAAGCAAACTTATTTGTTTTCTTGATAGTAATTACCAAGACAGAAGAGTTGAGAGAGTTAGGAAAAAAAACCTCAAAATTGATTTTCCTCCAGACTTTTTTCTTTCCTTTAGTTAATACTGACTCACCAATGTGACAAAAAAAAAAAAAAAAGTATTTGAAATTGGGGAACTTTTTGAGGAAACTCTTGTTGCTGAGAGTATGTATAAGGTATATTAGAATATATATAAGGCAAACCTTCAGGTTTTATTTATTTAACATAAAATGCTAAGTAAACACCCATGTCTATTAAATACAATGATAATAGTTCAAATTATCACTTAATTAACTTGCTTCACATTAGTAAAGTTACTTATTTTTAAATGTTTTTCTTTTAATATAATTTCAGAGTCTAGAAAAGTGGCAAGAATTATACAAAATACTCCCAGGTATCCTTTTCTCAGACTACTGCATGCTAACATTTTACTACATTGATTTTATCATTTTCCCTCTTTTTTTTAAGGTCCTACATTTATTGATGTTTATACTTAGGGTCTAAATTTAGACAGGGCACAGGAAGTTCAAGGTCTATGTTTTTTAATTTGCTAGTTATTTTGCTCAAATAGTCCTTTATACCCCAGACACTCTTGTTTGCTTCACTCGTTTTGCTTGTGGGATTTTTCAATAATGCATTTTGATCGATAGAGCTAAAATTAATCCTTTTTGACATAAAGTATATTATGTTCTTTGCCATGGGACTGCCATATTTAATACTGCTATGTCGGGGGGCTTACACCACTTAACAATTTATCCTGTTATAAATTATCAGACTGCTTTATCTCTGGGAATAGAGCTCAAGAGCTCAGGTTTCTAAAGTCAGATGACTTTAATATGACTCTTGGCTAAAAAAATCATGGCTGAAGGAAGGTATACCAGTTAAACGTCAGATTTAAGATTTAGCACTGGGCTACCAGAGAACCAGGACAAAGAGGGTAGCTCTGATTTGCTCTAAATAGGAAGTCTATCTGTTCATAATGGCTGTAAGGAAAATGAGCCATCAGAGCCTTTTCAGAAATGGCTTTGACTGATGTCAACACAAGTTATGTCTTTGTTTTTTGCTTGTTTGTTTGTATGGGGTATTTTCCAGTAACCAACAAGCCTGCTAAACAAATTCTATTAAGTAAGAGCTGTAACAATTTCAACACAAGTTTTTAAAGAAAATAGAAAGGTATAACATTATGTCTATTTCTAAAATCAGCCCTGGATGAGAAGAATGGCAACATGATTATTTTTTTGTGGATAGAAAAAATGTGTAAGTATTCCATGAAATTAACCTTATGATATGTTTAATACAGGCATAGAGCTTGAAGATTTTGATGAATAATTCCTCTGGCTACAAAAGAATCCACAAGAGGAGTTGATTCTGAAACTGTGTTCCATAAATCCCTACAGGTTCCACAAAGGCATGTCAGGAGCTGCTAAGAGGGACAAGAGGACGTTAGGTGGGCAAGGCCCAAGTTCTTTCCCCTTCACACACACAATGATTCAGTCAGAATATCTCAGTTGTATTACTATATTTAATATATTCCTTCAACACATATTGAGCCCTTACTACTTGCCAAGTATTTACTGGTTGCATGAAAGTACCTTTGAAAAAAAGAATCATTTGATAAACAGATAATACAAATATGCCCCACTCCCAAAAGAAATGTAACGTCAACCCCACACACGTTCATTTTGTAATTACTGCCTTAGAGTATACTTCTCAACTATAAGCACAGGCTGTCAAGGCCAAATGACTATTATCCAAAGCAAGTTATTAAAATTCCTTTAGCCCCAGTTTCCTCACCCATAAAAGGAGGATAATACCTCCTTGCAGGGGTGTTTTAAGCTTTGGAAATAATAAGCCAGGCATTAAGCACAAAGAATGGCACATAACAGATGCTGAGTAAATGGTATCTTCTGTTGTTATAATCTGTTGTTTCAACTGGACTTCTGACAGAATTAGAATGGTAGACAACTTCAAAATGACAGCTATTATTGAAAACTTAAATAGCTTATAATGCAGACTGAAATATGATCAGAAGCTCAAGATATGAAGATTTTTGTCCAGGTGTCACCTAACACCCCACTTCACCTCTCACCACTCATTCTTCCCACGTTCTCCTCCAGCCATATGGACTCTATTTTAACTCCACAAACCCACCCAGTTCTCTCTTGTGCCAGGTCTTCATATACTTACTTTACTCAAAAAACACTTCCATTTATTCTCCCACTGTTATCTCTATTCCTCAAATCTTAGCTTAAAAGTCACTCTCTTTGGGAAAACGTCCTTGACCAGCTCATACTATAAATAACAATTTTGATTTGGACCTTAAAGTTTCTCTTTCTTTCAGACACTGATGGCAAACAGGCTCAGCTTTATATTGAGATCTATTAGGCTGCGGGTATATTTTTAGCACAAATAAAGAATTCTCTGCTTTGCTTTGGCAAGAGGGTAGGTGCTCTGTTTAAATTATGTTTCAAATTGTTAAAATTGAATGTAAAACAAAAGTGCCAGTTATCCTAAAGTTTTCTGTTTTCTACTCATGTAAAAAAAACTTGATAGGACAGATTGAACTTTCCAAGCCAAAAAAAAAAAAAAAAAGTACTAATGTTGAAATTGATAGTTTGATAGGCAAATTAGATATCAATAGGAAACAAATTATACATCTGTAAGAAGAAAGCTATGGAGTCAACTAAAATAAGTCTATACAAAGTCTTGCAAAGTAAGTAATTTGTTAGAGAAGAAAATTGCCTGCAATTCAACTCTGGGATGTCCTTTGGAATAGCAGCACTAAAGGAACAGTTTAAGGCTCTTCTAATTACAAACTCAAATTTGTATCAGGCTACCTAAGATAGTAATGTATTATTTTCAACTAAATTTGCTACACTTGACCCAAAATTATTATATCTCATGAGCCGTATACAATATTGAAGGTAGTCCTGATTTTTATTGAGAAAGCTTCTGGTACTTTTTCTAACCACTGTGGTGACTACACTGGATGCCCACACAGAGTGGAAGACACAAATACCACCCCTGCAGGTCAGACGGAGTTCATGCTGGTTCTGATCTAGAGCCTAAGCCTCCGTGACTCAGAATCCAGTTCAATACAAGGAAGGAGGAACACATATTCTTGCTTAGTAAAGAAAATGAAAGCAGCATTGGTTTTTAAGGCTAACATAGCTACAGAGGATAAGTTACTTGAAAGTGATAACAAAGAAAGATGGCCAAAGGCCAAATGTTACAGAAAAGTGGATTAAAAAAAAAACCTTAAAATTTTCCATTAGAAGATCAGAGACTACAACTACTATTGCTATTACTAATAATAATAACACTGAAAATAATAATTGTAAAACATACTAAATTTCTTACAGGCTCCTTATAACCAGGTACTACCCTAAATTATTTAATAAATATATTACTTAATATTTTTAGCTGCATATGAGTCAGATATTATTATCACTATTTTATAGATAAGGAAAACTGAGTCTCAGAAAAGTTAATAACAGGCCCAGAGTCATATAAGTAGAAAGAGCAAGAGTCAGGAGTTGAACTCATGTCTTCCAACTATAATGTCCATTCTTGACTTCCACAAAATCTGCTTCCCTTGATGAAGTAGCCCTCAAAGAAATAAAAGTGGAGGCTCAGAAGCCATAAAAGAAAAGAGGGATATGATAGTCAACAGTATCAAATGTCAAAGAAAAATCCGGAAAGAACCTAGAGAACAATGTTGGATTTGGTTCATCCAAAATATCAATAGTTGTATGAGTAGCATCAAAATTTCACAGGATTAAGAACTGAACAGACAAAAGGGAAATGTAGTAGACAAGTGCAAAAGACTTTATCAGAAAAATTGGCAGTGAAGAAATACATAAAGAAATAAGTTCACTGAATAGGGAGAGAATGAAATCCTTGGGGAGGGACATATGTGAAGTCATCATAAATGGGTCATCTAACTCAAACTCCTGAAAGAGGTTTTTGTGTAACACTGTTCCATATCCCTCACTTCCTAGGTCTCTTCCTTCCCCCATACATATTGCCTTATTTCCCTCTAACTCTTCCATGCTTTTCTCTACCAGAGATACCCTCTTCCAGTTTGTTGTTCTTGAAAACTTTCACTTTTCCTTTAGCATGCAACTCAAAAGTCACATCTTTGGTGAAGACATTATTGATCTTCACTCCCAAGGATAATCTCCATCTTTGTTATTGAGGTACTCTGCATATCCAATTCCATAACAATATCTATTTTCCTTCAAAAAGCTGGCTTCCTATCATCAGAAACCATATCAAATTACCTTTGAAACCCCAGCATTTAGCATAGTGCCTAGCACATTCCTCTTAACATATGGTATCCAGAACTGATGACAGCAATCTGGCTCCAGATGAGAAAATATTTTAAAAATTGCTTAACAGAGAATCAAAGAATACTACTACTCAACTATTTTAACAGTAAAGCTCTCATTTGTACATTTTCAGTAGAAATGGTCAAATAAAGGGGCTTAATATTGGATTAGCATAGCAAGATTTATTTCAATTGTAATGCAGCATGGTCCTTTAAAACACCTTATTTTTTATATTGAATACAAAAATTTAGCAGCTCTGATTCTAAAAATAAATATGCTCCTCAAAAGCTAAAATCGTTGTCTATTTTTTTTTTTTCAAAAAGACATTCACATGGAATTCATTTTAAAATGTAACCCTATCTTTTAGGATGTCTGCCACAGTCTTAATTATGAGAACATTGTCCCCCTCAGGGAACCAAGCCAATGAGAATCAAGTCCCAAATAAGAGTAAACCAGAGAAAAAATGTCTTTGTTTCAGTTGATTATATGAGATAATGGTCTCAAATGACAAGAATTCTATTCATGTCCATCAAAGCTAGGATTCGCAGAAAGCAAACCTCTTGACCTTGAATAGAAAGGAAAGATAAAGACAAGAATGATGGAGTGCTCTATCTCAGGCATAGCTCCCCAAACTGGCAAACAGACTGATTTCAGATACCAATGATCAAAATTTGATCCAAAGGAATATTTTTTATGCATATAAAGCTCCCCAAACTGGCAAACAGATTGATTCCAGATACCAATGATCAAAATTTGATCCAAGGGAATTTTTTTTATGCATACTATAGGCAATCTTTTTCTCTTTAATCACTATTGATTGCTTTCACCAGAATAATTAGCAGTATACTCATGAGAAAGTTATCAGAGTTTCTTTCTGGCTGTGATCACATACTACTTAGAACATGGCAAACAGAAGTGAGGACAGAAATGACCCTGTATTGAAACTGTGGTCTAAAGAATGAAGATGGGAGGAGTATTCATTTTAAACTTAAATGCCTAAAATCTATTTCCTAAAGGTTACGGCATCATTTTACAGATAACCATAATAAATAGATCTATTGGAGAAGATTCATTTAAAATCTACCCGTTTTGAAGATTGCCCTTCTCGTACAACCTAATTGACAACTCTGGTTGGATTTGTTCCCCAAGGAAAATGTCCTTTATCTTTTTGACTGCAGGGATAATATGCTCACTTTGCAGGACATACCATAATTTATGTGGAAATGCTAAATATGTGATAGACTGATACCAACCAAAAAGAAACAATATAGCCACGTAGCTCTTCTATTTATTTTGACAACTCAAATTATGAACAAAGTGTCCCTGCCTACCTAGGTGATTTATATAAAAACAAAGGTTCTTTCCTGAATATAATCTTGAAATGAGCTTTTATCAAATAAAAAGAGGTTTCAAATGTCCCAGCTACATACCAAAAACCCACCAGAAACATACTCTCTGAGTCCCTGGGCAGGAAAAGGTTAAAGATTACAATCTCTGATAATAACAGAAAGTTGAAAGCTGCTTTGGAAAATAAAATATATATATATGTATATATATATTATTTTGAACTCAAAGAAGCTCCTCAACCACAGAGTTCCACTGTACCTGGATGTTATGTTTAATAGCAGCAATATAGAGACAATGTACTTGCTCATTTAGAGAAAAAGATTTATGTCCTTCTCCAAGAAAAAGATAAGACTGACAGAGAGAGTAGAAAGAAGAAGGACTATAGTTGCAAATATAGTTAAAACTGGGAAACTTTAAAAGGAGAAAATATCTTGCAGTCCTGGCTCAAGATAGTAATTCCTCAACGTCAACAGTATGCATGGAATACCTGGAGCCCAAGATTAAAACAAGGAACAAAAGTTCTGACTTCTGTCTTGGTTCTATCTTGAAAAGAACATAATCTGGCTGGCTATGGAATAGTAGCAAGACATTTTCCTTTTTCCTTCTCCTGGATGTTTAATTCAGTTCTAGGGTTAGAAAGCCTCCTAGGTTTAGGCATAAAATGAAAAATTTGAAGAATAATCTACAAGAAATTCTTTAACAAATCATTCAAGGAAGAAAAATAGGGAAATGGATCAGTCCATTTCTAGTCACATTCTATAGAGGCCCATCAGACCAAAAAGTCTCTTTATAGAGATGTAGGATGGATAATATCAAAACTTTAGTTTCTAGTCAAAATACTGAACTTGGCTATTTTTATAGATTTTATTGAACTGGGCAAATATGTTCATATTTGGAAGCTAAGACTCTATGACATTTTGTGACATAACAAAAACTTATTTAGATAGGAAATTTGATATAGTTTTACAGGTTGAACATCCCTAATCTGAAAATCCAAATTCCAAAATGCTCCAATCCTAAATTTTTTAATCACTGGCATGACACCACAGGTGGAAAATTTCACATCTGACTTCACGTGATGGGCTACACAAAACTATTAAAAATATTGTACAAGATTATCTTAAGGCTATGTATATAAGGTATATATGAGTGACTTTTGGGCTTAGCCTGGGTCCCATTATGTATCCCTCATTATGTATATATAAATATTCCAAAATCTTTCATTATATATTTGCAAATATTCCAAAAGCCAAAAAAAAAAAAAATCCAAAATATGAAACACTTCTGGTCCCAAGCACTTCAGATAAGGAATACTCAGCCTGTATATATTAATAGCAAGACCTTACTATACTTTGTTCTGAATTCTCCATTCCTGAACCATATTGTCTAAGGAAAGGTGCCAAATTGGTATTTGAGGACATATAGAATAAACAAAATACCATAGTAATAATTTTAGAATCAACATTTTATTTGGTACTTTTTACACAGCGAAATTAGAACCCCGTGGCTTTGAAGAAATGAAAGTGTATAATATTAGGATCCTGAAATTTTCTGGTTTCTCAACATTCCAATACATACAATATCACATGTCTCAACATAAAAAAATTAGCTATAGGCTTTCTCTTTATGTCAAAATGAACAAAGCAAGGTTACAATGAAAAGTTGAATCAATAGAAATAACTACCTTTGACATCAATACCATGATTTCAATATCCATCATGGGTCAGTAATAAATGCTAGAAAGCCTTTAAAGGCATTTTACTGCAGATTACAAGCCCAAGATATCATCAGCACATTAACAATTCAAACATTATAGGCATGTCAAAGCAGTAAGAAATTACTATACATCTAATCTTATCAGTTATAGACAATTTACAACCACATGGACACTGCTAAAATCCACTGAGGAGCTTCAAACATGGTACTGCTCTGGTGAAAAAGAAAAAAATGACAAAGAAAAAAAAATCCTTTCAAATAAGCCTGAAAGGACAACATAACAAGTGTCTCCAGACAAATATCACACTAACAAACTATGTGAAATAAAACACTTTGTTGACAAAAAGAAATTGAGAGTTCTCACCTTCCTTGCTTGGTGTAAGGGAATGTAACGTATCACCTGCCTTGAATGTCCCAGAACAAAGAGCTAATTTGAAATGAAAAATACGCCTGTTGGGGGTGAGCCATATGGCATAGTACAATGTTTTCCAAAGTGTGGTCCAGGTGTACATGAAATTATTTTTTATGAGGAGAAAAATGAAGTGTATATGTGTGTGTGTGTGTGTGTGTGTATGTGTGTATAAAATCTTCTATTTATGGATGGTGATACTGATTTTCCACTTCTGGCAGCAATCTCATTTTTTTGTTTCTAATATATTTATTTAATATAAAAATAATTCTATTTAAGAAACAATCAGACTCCCTCCACCGATCCTTTGCAGTAAGGTGACTCGCTTTCCCTAACTTTGGTAAAAAGTTTGGAGGTTTATTCTTTGGTTTAATCTCTGCGTGGAGGAAGACCATGCACAGGTTATACCATACAAAAAAGAGAAAGATTAAGTAAATTAGTGCAATAAATACCCAACTCCCTTTCCCCACTCAGCTCCCAGGCAGCCAAGCATTTCACCCACCAGGCAGAAAGTTAAAAAAGTCTTCTTGAATAATATGATCAGCCGAAGAGGAAAAATAAAGATACTGAACATCAGAGGGTTCCTAATTAAAAAGCCTACTTAGTCAGATGACCCTATTTTGAAGTCAACAAGACTCATTCATGCATTCAAATCAGCCTCTTATACCTACAATTTTAAATATGGATAAACGCCCAAAGATTATCAGACATCTGAGAAAAGCTTTTAACATGAAAGAGACTATAACTAACAAACAAACAGAACAGAACAGAGTACCTTGAAACAGACTATGTAAAGAGAAGAAAATTTCAACTTAAAAAAATTAATATCTTCAGAGAGAAAAAAGAAAACCATGAAATAAAACATGATGTTATAAAAAGGGACATACAAGATATTTTTTGAAAGTGCTTGAAAATAAAAAAATATGACTGCAGAAAGTAAAAGTGAAAGGCTGAAAGACTGAAATTGAAAGTAGAACAGAAAAGTCTAGAAAGTGAAAAGAGAACAGAGGGGAGGTAATCATAAATGAAAAATTGAAGAAATTTTCCCAGAACTAAATAACATGAATGTCCAGATTGAAAAGGCCCATTAAGCTTCCAATACAAGTATGAAAATAGGCCCACATCAAGACATATCATCATGAAATTTCAAGAAACTGAGATTTGAAACATTCTATAAACTTTCAGAGAGACAAAAAAAAAAAAAAATCACATAAGCCACATACAAAGGACCAGAAATTAGAATGCTGTTTGACTTGTCCATAGCAATCCTGTGAACTAGAAGAAATATAATTTTAAATTCAGGAAAAGTAAATGAGTTTTATAGGAAAGGAAGGTAATCACTAATTACTACATGGCTAGATTTGAATAGCATTTATATCACTGTGGTATAAGCACTGAATACTGATCTACTAAAATTAAAGTAAAATTTCTAGGTTGACACATATAAAAATACTGTTTTTGTACATAAAAAACTGCATATGGTACAATCTATTAGAAACATAAGGAATGGAAAGGCTGTGTGTGTGTGTGTGTGTGTGTGTGTGTTAGGGACCAAAAGTGGGGCATACTAAGATAATGCTTAAAACTAAAAAATCAAGAAGCAGTAAAATAAGTATGCAATTTTAAAATATATGGAGGTAAATATTAAAGTAACAGGTTTAAAGAGGTAAATGGAGTTGCCTCTGAGGAGTGGTTTATAGGAGAAAACGGTAGGTTGAGGACTTTTTTGTTTTAAATAATAAACCTTGCTGAATTATTTGACTCTTTACACGATTAGATGCATTATTAAGACCTATAGTAAACATCTGATGATATATAAATTCAATAAAAAGAAAACTGTATTTAAAAAAAAAACAAAAAAAACAGAAGGAAGGGAGAGAGTAAGAAAAGACAGCGTCCAAGACAGAGGGTCAGATACGTGCTACAGACTTTTTAATGTGTCAAGAGGGCACTTTCTCATGAAAGTGGGCACTATCTCCACCACACTTTTGTTAGAGATAGGCACTCTCAAGGCCATTCTTCTTCCATAAATGAGATACAAAGCAAACCAGAGCAAATTTAACTGTTGAACATTTCCTTAGAATTGACAGATCGTTCAGTTATCTTTCTAAAGTTAGGTATGAAAATGTTCCAATTGTTCTTTACTTGCCCTTTGGATAACATAAGTTACCCTTTTCTGAATAATGTTCAGAGTCTTGAAATTGGTGATGACAACAATAATACCAGAACCTTTTAAAACACCATTTTAGAGAGATTCATTTTAATGGTAAAAAGGAAAAATAAAGCCAAGAAAGATAAACATAATTAAAAAATTAAAACATATAATTTTTTTTTGTAGATCAAAACTACATATAGTTCAACCTAATAAACTGGGAACATGAAAGATGGAAAGGATGTATGTGTATGCATGCTAGAGAGCAGAAAACAGTATGCTAAGATTAAAAAAAAAAAATGTTAAGCCAGGCAAGGTGTAGTCCCAGCTCCTTGGGAGGCTGAGGAGGATTACTTGAGCCCAGGAGTTTGGGGCCAGCCTGGACAATATAGCAAGACTCTGTCTCTTAAAAAAAAAAAAAAGTTTTAAAAAAAGATTATTTCAGATATCTTTACTTACCCTAATAGTCAAAGACTGTGATTCCAGGACTCATCCCACCCAACCCAATTCTATATCCTGCAAAGAATATAACCTTGAGTCTTTCTGTCTATCATTTATAAAAACCTAACCACTTATTTATAATTGTAGGAGCAACAATTGCTGAAGATTCTCCTATTTACTAAGAAATTACAGGAAAATCTTGAGTCCCAAGATAATGCTATATGACATATGATCTTTCTCACTTAGGTTGTCACCACTTTTTGGGAGAAATGACAGGTCAATGTATTCACAATCCTCATGCAGAACTACTAACTGGCTTGAACAGCATTATGTTGTCAGTATCTTTCCAAAACAAGCCCACTGCCCTGGGTATGAATAAGACTTGTAGTAAACATCTGATGATGATTTCATTCCCAACTTTTTAAATAGGATGAGTCATATCTCCAGACCTTTAAGATTATTTTATTTTCATTAAATAGTATTTATCAGCCACCTAACGTCAAGGCCCTTTGTAAATCACCACAAAGGCAAAATCCCTGCCTATAAAGTACAAGCATTCTATTCTTTAAATACTACTGTGAGCCAATTAAATAAAAATATTATTGCTGACATTTCAGTATGAAAGAAAGAGGAAGTTATGATAAATAATGGGTAGAGAAGAGGAGGAGAAATCCTTCTTAAGGTGTTTAAGTCAGAAAAACTCTCTATAGGAGTTAAGAGAGACTCTTTCAGAATCAGGATTATAGCTTGAATATCTTTGTATCCCTACAGCCTAGCATAGAAAGAACCTAGCACACCCAGGAAATGCTCAAGAACCATTTGCTGAATCAGCCTAAGAAATGAACTATGCCTATCTTAGCACCCAATGAGGCAAGAAAGCAAAGTCCAAATAATCTTTGGATACAGCTATGCTGGACAGTCAACACAATGAAAGTAACGGCATCTTCTCTGACAACAGCAGCTCCTTACCTGTTGCTGTACTGGTACTTGCTGTACCACCTGTGTAGGCACTGCTGCTTGACTAGCCACAGATGTTTGTAAAGTCACTGTCGAACCTGTGTCCGACCCAGTCTCTGATGTCTGCATGATGGTCTCTGAAATATATTAAAATAGAAATAAAGTTTAAAATGTTCTCATCGCTAGCTTCATTACATTTGTTCTTAATAACCAATACTGTAACTAACTTTCAACTGTCATAATAACTCTTAACCCAAGATACTGCCATGATAGTCCATACATGTGTAGAGTCATTTTGACCACTTTTAAATAAATACAGAAAAATACTAATAAACATTTTTTTAAAAATCCCCATTAGTATTATCCTGAGACTATCAAGGTTAAGTTTCATTGAAAGCTACCTTCCTTAGATCTCATCTGTTATCAATTGTTTCAATCCCTTTATAAACTATAGTTCAAAATTATGTCAATATACTCCTAATTCTCATAACAGAAACTCTAATTGGATGTAATATGCCATGAACTCTAGTTTCCAGACACTTTTATATGTCTAGAATGTAGGTTGTCAGGATGTCACTGGAGTACAATTTAGAGTAAGTCCTTTCTACAGTCCTTTCCAACTTCAAAACTTACTATTTGGTGATCTTAAAAAAAAAATTACTGCATATCCAAACACCAACTGATATACCCTAAACTTAGCAAAAGGATGGAGTTCACTAATTTTCTCTGCCTGGGTATAATATGGTACTAGTCTTAGACAAAGATAGCCAAAAATCAATAATGTTTAATATTTTTGAAAGATGGTGTGGACTATAATCATGTAAATAAGACTTCCATACAAAGGCATGAACTACATATTCATGTACACAATTTTCTCCCATTCACAATTCAACATGACACATTTTTCAGTTCTTACATGCCTGACCTACCAAACCAGGATTACATTTTGCAGCATTTACTGTAACAAGTATCCTTTCTCAGGCTCCCTGGCCTTGACATCCCCTTTTGCTATTTATACATTCCATAAAATAAATATGAATGTATTTTCTATTGAGCAGGGACCAGATTTCTAATTTTTTTCCTGGCAAGGGGGGAACAGTATTTAATTGGTAGCCTAAGAAAAATACTGCATTATGGGGTAAGTCTATGAAGAAGAGTATGGCAAACATTAATTTTCCCTAAGAAAATTCTTAGAGTATTCTGTTCTTCCAAGGAGAAAATTAACCCCTCAGTATCTTTTGTCACAGTATGACCTCTTCTAATCTGTCCCCCAAGCCTTCTATCATCTCATTCAATTTTAGAAAGGGACCTCTGAAGACATCAAATCTACTCTTCTTATTTTATAAATGAGGAAACTAAAGCCCCCAATGGTTAAGAGACTTGTTCAAGGTGACAGGAGTAGACCTGGGACCCAGCCTTCTAACTTTGAATCTGTGTTTAATTTTCCTTCTAGACTTTAATGTTGGCATCTCTTTAGGTGATTGAGCATTTTCTTATTCTTTTGTTAGTCAAAACAATAAACATTAGTACATGCAAAATGTATAGCAGTAACAGCTAGGACTGATTATTTTAGCATACACTAAGGACTCTTCTAAATGCTTCATTTGTTAATTCATTAATAAATTAACCCATGCAACAATTCAATACATTTGGGATGATTATAATCTCCATTTACAGATGAGTAATCTTAGGCACCCAGAGTGAAAGTGGCTAGGGAGTTACAAAATAAAAGGAAAGTGATGGAGACTGTGGCTAACTGTGGCTAACTGTAGCTAATATCCCATTTATGTGGGTCAGCTAATACTTAGCTCCAGGATATCATGGATATGTGGGAAGGCCGATCTGAAGATAGCAGTTCCTTCCATTTTCCAAAAGAAGCTGAAAATCCAGATTTTTATGTGAAATCTCACAAATGGTGACTCACTTTTTTAAATGTAGTATTTATCTACACAAACACATACCCTCCTTTTGACTAGCATTAAGACCATGGACCCAAAATGTTTGAGAAAGACAGTATTCACTACACAAAACTATTGCCTAATTAAGATTACTGGAAGACCAATGGTTCTCAAAATTTGGGAGGGAATACACAACAAATTAAGAATTCAATCTCTTTCTTCCACTACGGAGAGGGGGAAAACACTCTGCTAAAAAAGAAAGCAAAAGCCAGGGTCCTTTATTATATATATACTTATATACTATTGATGTCATTTGTGCTATATACAGGAAGAGCTATTAGTAAAAGTGAGGCAACACTTGTCTGCAAAGAATGAAGAACGAATCAGATGTTAGATATCATCTTCAGTGAGGTTTTCTCAGCCTCTCTTGCCCACTCCAAGATGGCTGGTGGTCTTCGTCAGTTTAGCGTATAGATGAGAAAGATAGGGTTGCCAGTTATGGTTTCTCCTTTGAGCTGCTGAATCAAAGGTAGATGAGTTTCTTACAGTGAAGTTGCTCACACTACAACTCCCTCCTATTTCCCCCAGAGCTGGCTGGGAACTTTACTGAGGCTTGCTCATGTGCCCATATATTGTATTGCAGACCAGTCTGCACACTCCTTTTTGGCACATGACCCATACTTTGACAACTGGTTTAGATCAAACACACGCAAACATGTAAAGAAAGAAGTTCTCTTTAAAAATTAAACCTACCTTTAAAACAATTCTTAACAACTCCCAATAAACCAACTGAGAGAGCTTATCAGAAGATAAAAGGCAGAGATTTAGAAATTACTCTCTTATGGACTATAGTAGATCCCACAGACAGGTCTTGTTTGGCTCAGAGTGATGACAAAATTCTTACTGCCAATGTTTAAAGATCAGAAAACTATGCATTAAAAAACAAAATTTCAGATTTTTCTTGAAAAATCTGAAAATTTGAGAAAGGTAAGCCCATACTATATGTTTTATAGGCAAACTATTTAAGTGGCTACACTTAGTCACTTGCCTGGCATCTATAGGTATCTGATTTTGTGAATCCTTTTGAGGGTAACCAGAAATCTATTCCTACAAATACAGATTGAAAGTGGAAAATTGCTTTTGGGGTTTAAAACAATATTGATGACATTTATACTGATTCATCTATTTTATACACAAGACTAATAATAATTTATACCCAAGCTTAGACCATTTTACTAATAGAAATGTGTAATTAGATACTTGAAACTATGATTTTCCTCATTTTACAGATGAGTCAACTAAGGCCCAGAGATATTAACTCACTTACCCAAGGTCATACAGCTAGGAAATAGGAAAGGAAAATTTGGACATCACACTGAAGCCTGATCACTAAACTACCAGACCATGTTGGAAGTCTTGAGTTTCACAATAGACAACACACAGAGAGAAGATAATTAAGAAAAGCAAACTGGTGAAGTTTTAGAATGAGGGGGAACAAAAGAAAAAAAAATGTCAACTATAAAACAGGAGGAATCTTTATAGAATAGAGCAGGGGAAATAGGTAGAAAATAATAGCTTGCAAAACTCATAGCTAGAAAGTCATAGACAATTTTCTACCCAGCCTCTGGCTCTATCTACATATCACATCAAAACTGGCACATAAAGCCCAATCCCACACAACCAAGTATCAGACCAAGTATTAAGCAAGTCCCAGAGTATCTTCTGTTTATTCCCAATTACTGCTCATTGGCCAGATCTATTTGGCTCCTGAATTATAAGGTCGTGCCCATTGATAAGAATTTAGCCCCTCAGTTTTGTCTCCATGTTTCCTTCACAGACAACAATTTCATTCTCCATTGATTTCACTATCTTCTTCAGCTTTGAGAAAGAGTCTCTCTTTGCCAAGCCTTATGACTTGACAGCATCTCAATCACATCCCTTCCAGAGTCTGGTCCAAAAGGTCATGATTATGGTTGGGTCTCTTAATTAGTCTTTTCCTGGTGCTGGTACTTATGCTAAGTTCTTCAAATATATTTTCTAGTTTAATCTTCAAAAGAACCCCATGATGGAAGTGTTATTATCCCCACTTAAGAGATGAGGAAAGTGAGACACAAATGGATTAAATATTAATAATTTGTCAAAAGCCAAACAGGTAGTAAGGGGAAGATGCTGAATTCAATCTGTCTGACTCTAAAGCCCATGATGTCAACCACTACATATTAATATATTGCTTTATAACATGATGATGGGGCTTCCAAATGAAAACCTGGAAACCTTTGGCCTAAACAGCAGTCTTTGGGGTTCTCAACCCACAGTATTTAATATATATTTCCAATAGCAATGGACACACATCCCATCTCTAACATCGAAGTACATTCAGAAGTATTCCCTCTCTTTCTTGAGGCCATGATAAAATCCAAATAATAAGCATTTTTCCGGAGGCATTTTAACTGATTAATTCTGAAGACCTGATTTAAGAGCAGATCAATTAGAATGTTAGAGCATGTTTGAGGAGTATAACCCTCCTGCCAAATTTTGCTAAACAGATAATTTAAACCCACTGACACATTCGTGGTATTCTAGTAGCTTTCCAACTTTTCTGCAAAGTAAGGATTCATCACGAGAGCGGTGTCTTAGCATGCTCCATTTTAGGTTTTGTTTTACTCCCAGCATAATAGTTTATGAGTACATTTGAGGTGTTCCCATTCACCCAGCAGTGGTTTCTGGTGTTTTGTTTATGTTTGGGAGTAATTTGGTTAGTTTACTTCCTTCACAGCCTCCTTTCAAGTGATATTTGTTTATCAGTCACAAATGCAGTCACATTAATCCATTTTGATAAGCTAAATAAACCCCTGCAGTTTGTCAATGAAGTAGCCCATATGTAAATGAGCTGTATATTCTTATAGGAGAGACATGCACAATTTCAGTCTAGTCATCCTTGCCTAATGTGGCTGTCAGGTGTGTCATGAGCAACAGATGCTTGTTTGACAAAGGACCTTTTTATTCTGGCTAATTAAGCAGTTGGACACACCCGCCTGTTAACGGTTCTGCATTGTACAGCCAGCTTTGGCTGAATCATGCAAATCTACAGCTAAATAGGCCACATTTTGAAAGAAGGCTAATTAACCCCTAGGAGAAGGAAAAGAATATTGCAAAAACCAGCTGCTGAATGCAACAAGATTAGCATTTCTTCAACCTGATGGGCAAAACCTAGGCAAAGCAAATGTGTTTGGAACAAACATGCCTTATTGCAAGTTTTAAGGCATTCAAATGTTCTTTGTGGAACTTCCTGAAGATTATTTAATACACTCAAATTCACAGTTGGATTCCTTTTATCACACACAATGTACATGCCAGATTAAATGGTTTAATAGTCTGACCTAATCAATTACTTATCAAACACAACTGTATAACTGGGCTAGCTTAAAAATAGATAGTATCCATCTAATTTTTATTGAGGTCTTTCATCCTGAAATAATTTGCTCCCCCCAAAAGCAAAGTCTGCAAAGTTTGGTTCCACTATATTTACTGTATTGTTTTTTACACGAAAAATGTAACCGGTTTTAATTCAATGTAGAAAATAAAAACTTGTAATTTAATTTTCAAGTGTAAGAGAATTTCTGTCATTTTTTTCTTAGCATAGAAAGACAAAAGATACAAGTTCTAATTCCCACTTGAACCAAATTAACCAAAATTATTATGATAGTTACTCAATGGGTACAGTAAAAATAAATCACATCTAAAATGTGACCATATTCAAGAATAACTCACTTACAAGAGCATTAGAAACCTGGTTCAACATAAGATCACAGAAATGCCATTTACAGAAAAAAATATAAAATTGAAAATTATTATTTTTAAAATAGAGAACAAGGAGTTTCACATTGGTGCACTTTTACACAGAGTAACATCCAAATTCACTGTAATTGAAGTTCTGCAGCATAAAATTTTTATCGCTAATACTCTGATTCTGCATTTTTAAATGTTAGAAAATAATAGTAGCATATATAATGCCCACAGCAATTAAAATCTCTATTAAAATTAAGACAACTAAAATGAGTAGGGCTTTTCAGGGAGGGGAGGAGAATTGCCAATATTCACTTTCCTAAACATAAAATTCATATGAAATGTACACATTTCTGACTATTCTGGAGGAGATGATGAAAAAATAATAAGATTACTCTAATTCTTTAAAAAAAAAACCTAAGGATAATAGACAACTTTCAAAGAAAATATAATGTAAGATGATGGGGCATATTAGAATGTGAACATATATATGTTACACTTATTGTTAAATAATCATGTGATAACTTCAATTTTTTAAAACTTGGGCAAAAATATATTCAACTGATTATTTTGCCTAGAATTACAAAACACTGTGACTTGCCTTTTTCCCCTTCATCCAATACAAATGAAAGAAACTGGTTAAGCTATAAACTGTAGTCAACTACCAAGCTTTCTTTATTTAAAACATACCTCTGTGAAAAATGTATTCATTGTAAAACACAGGGCTTTATCAAACCAATAAATCAAGTAAATGGGGAATGTAAAAGAAAACTCATGATTTTCTATATCATAAAAGCTCTGCCTCTTTATTTAGGTTTGATGTTGTAATCCTCATGACTGTGTACAATAAATCCTTTGTACTAAATTGATCTGTAGGAAAATGATGGAATGATAATAGTGTAGACTGTTCGGCAGTCATCTTCCTGTGATAACTGATGACAGTGATTAATGTTAGAGATGATTAATCAGCATGCTGGTAACATATACAGGTTGCCTGGGTAACTTTTTTCACTTTTCAAACAAAGGCTTTCTCTTAACTAATTCTTCCCTTGACTCAGAATAGATTATGAAAAACTATTTCTTTAAGAAAAGAAAAATCAAATTACTGTAACAGTTTTTATCTTAAAGGACTAATTACAAAAAACTAAAACAATCCATTAACACAAAAGCCAAACTGCTAAGATGATATAAGAATTATTTTGTTATTTGTTTTTATTTCCAGTTATCAAGAGAAGCTGTCATCAGGCACAAAGATAATTTGGGGGAAATAAGAACCAAATAAGTTGCCCAGTCAAATACTGGTGCCGTTCTAGTATTTTTTCACTCACATTCATGAATTAATAGTCAAATCAGTCTTACCTAGGTGAGACATACTAAAAAATGGCAATATGCAGTTAAAAGTTCAAAGAAAAGAAAAATAAAGCCAAACAAACAAATACAAAAACTCTTAAGGAATCCTACTCTCTTTCCTCCTGGAAGAAGGGTCTGAGAACAAAGTAATGTAACATACAGAAAGATTCTTACTAAAATCTGAGACAAAGCTTTAAATGTTTCTGCTGGTTGGTCAATCCAATCCTAAGAGTGACTAGAACCTAGTGGATGGACCATTTAATGATAGTAACATTTAAAACTGAAAGATAATGAACATTGAACATTTTATCATAAAACTGTTATCAACTTCATTATTGCTACTCTGTCTTGAGCATTTACTATAAAATAGAAGCTTTGCATACATTTATTCCTAATTTTCCCAATGAAGTAGATATTCCCATTTTATAGGAGAGGAAAGTAAGGTTTAGAGGATTAAATAATTTGCCAGGATCACACAGCTAGTAATAGATAAAGACAGGATTGAAGTTCCAGTCTGCCTCACTCCAGTAACAATGCCTTCTCATCACCTTGCCAGTCTGGGGCACAGACAGCAGCAGACAGTGAGGCTACGTTAGTGAAGTCAAATTTAAAGAACTAAAATAGCTTATGGATACTATGGGCACTAAAAAATTCTAAATTTGAACAAATATGCAGAAATATTAAGTGAATTACCACTATGTACCATAATTAGTAAATAATAAATATACTTTTACGAAGTTATCAAAGCTACAATTTTTATGATAAAAGGAAAAGCATGTCATGGGTTAAAGTGACCTTCACTAATCTTGTGTTTACAAAATATTTTACAGATGAAAGAGGCCATAATACAGAGAGACTCATTTGCTTTCAAGAATTTAAATTTATCCTATAAAAAAATCAAACAAAGCCCCAATTGAGCGTGTGTGTGTATAATAGTATATGCAAACACACGGATGTTTACTTAAGTATTGCTTATGATAGCCAAAAATAAACAACCAAAATATTCATAATTGGGTAAACGAATAAATTGTTCTATCCTTTATCTCTAAAATGAAATACTATACAGATCTATAAATGCCAGCATGGAAAGATATCTACAACATCATAAGCATAAAAAGCAGATTGCCAAACAGTATGTAGCCAGTGATACAATTTTATTCACAGATATGTATTAATAATTATACTCTTAGGACAAATTCTTGATGCATATACTATAAGCTGGGCCATGGGAGGGGACAAAAACATCAATGGAATTAGTAAGGGCTTCTGAAATATGGGTTCCCCAAACCAATGACCATAAACTTTGGGTGGTTGCAAGCTTACCCTGGACTTGCTGGTCAAAAGCAACATGGGCTCCAGAGACCCATCTCAGTCTGGAGCCACCCTAAATGTCAGTCTTAAATTCTGTACTCTGAAAGAACCCTTATAATCCCAAAGATAGCTAGCTGCAAAGATAGATTTTGGCCAAGTGCAGGGGCTCATGCCTATCATCCCAACAATTTGGGAGGCCAAGGTGGGAGGATCCCTTGAGGCCAAGAGTTAGAGACCAGTCTGTGCAGCATAGTGAGACGTCTTCTCTACAAAAATATAAATTCATTTTAAAAAGGTAGATTTTGATCTGTTCAGTTGCTGGGCACGAGCTCTGCCTCCCTTCTAAGTGGCTCAAAACCCTCAAGGGGCTCAAAACAGTCATTTTTTCGATGTTTCTAATACAATAAGCTATTTCAAAAATATCTCTGGAGATAATATCTATAGATCCATTCATTGTTAGTTCTATGATCTTTGCCATTTTATGCTAAAGGAAAGACATCGATAGTAATACATGTTCCCAAATGTAAAATATGATCCCTTTCTTATGACACTGCCCAATACCTATTATCCGGTCCAGAATCAAAACAGGAATTTTAATTGTGCTCCCTTTGTATGCAAACTGACAATGGTGTATGCAATGGTGCCTCTTTCAAAGATCTCAAATTGAGGAGAGGATAAAGGTGAGAAATCTAGGCATTCAGTCCCACCAAGCAAACAGTATCCCTTTCCTAAACTAGTCCTAGTGCCAGCTGATCATTCTCCCTTCATATCCTAAGCACACTTACCTTTTCTCTTTTTCTTTCTACACTCACCAATGTGGTTTTATCCACATACACAGTAGTATCTGTCCTACCTTATGTTTCAGGTTGATAAACAAGAATACGCTTGCCAGCTAGGGCTTACAAGTGGTCTTACTTCAGACAAGACGGGAGCAAAGGGAAGGCAGAGATCAGCTTAATAGGCAGTATTCCTTACAGAGCCACAAAAGAAACAAGCAGGTAGTATTGCTCTAAAACAGGAGTTTCCTTTTGATTTTACAAGGAGTGAAAGTAAGAACAGAAATTCTTAATTTCCTTCATACCAGAAAAGGCCCCAATGGCAATGTTCCTCTTAGATTCTCTTGCCCACACAACAATTTTTTTTCTCTCGTCTCTTTTTCTTTTTATAAAACTAGAGAATAGAGTCTTTTGCAGTTCCTAACTATTCTAATGACAGGCTCAAAGAGATCAACACATCTAAAAGGGGAAAATAATACTGTATAATAACATTGCTAATAATGGAAACAATATACCCCATTTTAAATGTACAGTATCTTAAAGAACTGAATTGTCATTACTGCCATTTTTTGGCAAATGTAGTGAACATGGGTGTGGGTGGACCTCAAAAAAAAAAAAACTCTATGTATTTATACACACATAAATTCTGGGAACACTTGCTGTAAAACATAACACTATTAAATTTTTACATTGACTTTCATTATAAAAATGCATATGCATACACTTGGAATAAAGACTTGGCCAAATGATAAAAATGAAAACAGACTGAAGACTGTAGCCAATTCAGTAAACTCAGATACTTAACAGAAAAATTATTTCTCTGTAGAAATCAGGAAAATTTAAAATAAGTCAATTACACTGAATTAAAAACAATGTTCCTGTGGAGCATGTTGTGGGAATTGGTGATACACTCTATGCATGGCTGTCTTTCCAGCTCTCTAGAGTATTTTCTTGGCTACAGAAACAATGATTCCTTTAGAAACTTCTTACTATATATAAATGTATCCTCTAAAGTTGGTTATCTTAGGCTATCTCATAAATCTTTACTTAATACCCCTTACTGGTATTGTTAAAATGTTTAAAATCAACTCTAAACCCTTTATGATTAACAGCAGTTGTCATTATATAATATTTTAGATAAGTGTGAGATTTCACACAATGAGTTTCATTTTCCTTTCTCCCTCTTCTTATTGAACTTTGGTGGTCTCTCATGGGGAGTAAAATGGAGAGATAACTCTTCTTTTATCTCTCCTAAAACAATAATAGTAACTGTTCTTATCCCAATGAGTCCTTTTATCACCAAACTTGTTCAAGAGTTCCCTACAGTCACCACCTTCATTTCTGCAAATTCTACTCAACTCCTTGATGCTTTGATAGCTGGGTTCTGCCACATCGCTCTAGAAGACTGTATTTTCTAAATTCACTAAGGAACAAATTCAATATACAAATTCTACGATCTTTTCTTAATTTTCAGATTCGCTGTATTGTCAAATTACACTTGTAATTAATGACAATCTGTTATCTTCTTGAAAAGCTCTTCCTCCTTGCCTTCCAAGACATTCCATTTTTCTGATTTTCTTCCTACCTGCCTAGCCAGTCTTTCTGTTTTCCTCAAATGTTTAATTTCCTCCCTTTGAACACACACACACACACAAAGAGTTGAGTTTGGGGTGTCTCTTCTGCTCTCTCAAAACTCTGAAGACTTTAGCCACTAACAACTAGTACCTGTATGTGAATAACTCCCAAATCTACAACTCTAGTCAATATCCGTTCTTCTGCTGAGCTACAGTTCTGGATTTTTAATAACCTGTTGAATCTTTTATAACTTACAATCATTACAAGTTCAACTGTTCAAATGAAATTATCAAAGCTCAATTTAAATTTTCATCCTTTTTATTAAACCTTCTGCCAGTAACTGCTGTTACATGCTGTGGGGGGATACATAGTCTCTGCCCTC
The DNA here is from genome assembly GCF_041146395.1 of Eulemur rufifrons. Taxonomy (NCBI): domain Eukaryota; kingdom Metazoa; phylum Chordata; class Mammalia; order Primates; family Lemuridae; genus Eulemur; species Eulemur rufifrons. The sequence goes on from NC_090989.1 coordinate 227,006,518, forward strand.
AGTGAGTTCAAATTCTACCGATGACATAAGACAAAAGTGGCAATCTTTGGATCCAGTCAACTTGGCATCCTTTTTTCTAAAAGAAGCCTAAGTAAGAGTCACACTTCCTTTCTCTCCCATTCCTCAAATTTAATTAATTATCCAGTCTAATGATTCTGCTTCCTAATTATCTCTCAAAAATCTACCCCTATAACTCCATCTCACCACATGGATCCCTAGAGTTCAGGCCATTCCCCACAATAGGTCCCCAGTGCCCTCAGGATAAGGTGCAAACCCCTTAACAGGTTTATGAGGCTCTTTAGAATATAACTGCTGCTTACCATCTCCCCAGGAGTATATACAATCCAGCTATATGGAACTAAAAACAGTACCCCAACTGTGGGGCACTTGAACAGGCAGTTTTTTCTGCACGAAACAACATCTCCTTCTCACCTTCTCTCATTTTCACTTCTTTCAGGTCTCAGGATAAATCCTACTTTCCCCAGATAGCTTCCCAAACAACCACCCTCTTTCTCTTAACAAGTTTGGGTCTGGTGTCCTCCTGGGTATTCCTATACCCCCGTATCCTTAATGCACAGCAATTATCATATCCATAATATAACTGTCTTTTCAATAAGATTATAAACTCCATGAACACTTGGACTATGCTTATTTTTTTCACCTATGAATGCTACAGCACCTGATACACAAAGGATCTTCAATCTGTTGAAGGACCAGATGACTCTCCAAAGAGGATGAGTTTAAGACCCTGCTGAAACATTACTACTAGAATATGCTGTATCAGAGGCATTTAATACCTTAGAATTCTATATAAATATACTTATCTATTATAGCTATTTCTAATCAAGTTATTCATTAAGAATTTTTTCGTTAATTTTCTAATGTGACTTTACTTTCCATTTTGATTACAGCAAAATTTTATAACTCCCATATTCCAAGAATTAAAAGTCTCAAAAGATTTTGTGTATGATTTTTAAAATAAAGAAACAAGAATTAAACTCAAATGAGCAAATCAAGTCTTCAGCTATTGCTCTGAACTCTGACACATCATTTACTGTGTTTTATTAAGTACACCCAATTCACCAAATTGTGGATTCAGATCCAATGCTCTAATCATGTCATTTTAGAATAAGTGGCCTGGTATGCTTCCTTTGTTTTTAAGAGACAGAATTACTCAGAGATCTTTAATTTTCATAGCTGAAATGCTAAGAATAAGTAATTAGCCTAATAGTAATTGTTCTGACTTCATCATTAATTAACCACTTGAAATTTATTTGAGCTTGGCAACATTCAACTGACATTCTTCTATGTTCTCTTAACAATTATTGAAACTTTCCATACACACACACAAACAAAGGTATTCTAGGAAGCCTCTAGTTACTAATTAGTTAACACACTTGTGTAAGGACTTTATATACATTATTTCATCTGTCCAGAAATCCTGAGTTAGGTACTATTGTTATCCCATTTTTTATGGATGAGAAAACAGGCATAGAACTTAATTCTATCAGTGCCCAGGTCATGTAACTAGAAATGGCAGAGTGAGAACTTGAATACACTCTATCACCTGTTAGGTTCAGTAGCAAAGTTTTGTTCTTTTTTTAACCTAGCCATATGCAGTATTAGGCTTATATTAATAATATGACAACAATATAAATGTTTAACAAATCAACTAATATTAAATCCTGTCTAGAGTCTTTTCTACATTTTCAATCTTCACCATTATAGGAATTAGACATGCTGTAAATTTTTAATCTAATTAATAATCTTCCATGATACATTATGCTCTAAAAAAAAATCTTAATTTCATTTCCAGCAATGCCAAGTACCTGATAGGATGGCGTGTTTATTCTAGTCTGTAGATCTCAGCTAAGACTAATAAAAATGCATGAATCATGTGGGTTCTATACTACCTCTGCTGAAGCATCAACACAGATAGTCTTACTTGAATTTGGATTAGGGCTCAGAAAACGCTGAAAGTTGATGTCCCCCAATGAAATATCTTTTCTTTCTGAAATTTGGGAGTTGAGCTCTCACGTACCCACCATCAAGTCTACCTCTAAATTGGAACGACTGGCTGCAGCTTCTCAGAGGCCACAAGAAGGGATAGTCTCAGCTAGTTCATTCATCAAAAAATTGGTTTCACTGGGTCTTTGGCATAGGTGCCAGGGGTTTTTGCTCCCTGATCTTCAGTCACTACTTAATGACATTGCAATCAAAAGCAATAATTGACAAGCAGACAGAGCTTTTAAGGAAGGTTGCAGGCCAAACCTTGTCTTCAAGGTAACTAAGCACCATAGCAATATCATAGAGGGTAGTCCTGCAATCCAACTACCATCTCTATTCTTGCCTGAGCATAAAGCCACCCTTCATTGTTATGTGCCAAGTAATTCATCATATACTGTGATTTATTTATTTTGTTACATCAGTCAAATGCTTATATAGGACATATTTCTCTATGGTGATCAAACAAGCAGAGGATACACATACAAACCACCACTCACACAATGTGTTTTTAGTATCAAAAGTTAAGTTGGATACTTAGTACATAACACACACAGACACGCACACACACACACACACGCACTCACAGACATACACAGGAGGAAAGACCTTCCAAATGGTCCCAACTTTAGCTACAGTGTGTGGCTGAGAAAAAAGTACATAATTCCAAAGGCAGTAGTATTCTTCCATTACAGCTTAATTTCCCCCCGTTTCTGGAAGAGATGATGATGAGGGTACGACAAAACTAGGTCTACTTTGCCAAAAATCAACTCATTTTGCCAAATGGCCAATTTGACAAATTTACTGAATCTTCAGAATGTGTTTCTTTTAACCATTTATATTGTTAACAGCTATTTGTATTGAATAAAATGGTTTTAAAGGGCCTATGAAGAGTTATTTGATGTTTAAGTCAAAGAGTTCTAGGTTTTAATTTACCTGAAATTTTGTTGCATTACAGCACTATGGCCTATCCATACAGTATTTTTGCCATTCTCTGGTCCAACAACATTTGGAAATGGAAATTTGTTTATTTTAAATCAAAGGGCTCTGGATGTCTAGAACACCATTGGGCTTATAAATGACATGATGGAAAGTTTATTTCTTTCAACATACTTTCCATCCACTTAAGATACACTCTGCACTTCCCTTAATTCACGTATTTGTTAACCAGTTCAACTCTTTCAAGCAAATGAAAAGCATTTGGTATATTATATATCAATGATAAATTTCACATTTAGCCAAGTTGGACTGATAAATAATTCCATAGCAAAATATCTGGGGTGAAACTGCTATGGAAAAATTAAAATCAAATTAAAACTTAACTAAATTAATATTTCCAACAAAAAATTTCAAAGGCTTTTTCAACTATTCCATTGAGCATGATTTGAGATAAACTTTACATGTAGTTAATTCAAACACATTTTTGGCTACTTAGTAAAACTGGTCATTAGGTAAAATGATAAAACGGAGTATTTGATAAATTGAAAAAAATTGTCATTCAGTGAAATTATGTTTCAGCAAACTGATTTTAGGAGAATGATTCATTGAGTGAATTGATCACTCAGTAAATATTCTTTTGGTGGGGGTGGTGGGGGGAGTAATTGGTTTTCACAAAATTGGCCTGCTTCCCAATATCACAGCATTTTAAAGTTAAAAAATATTCAGAATACCATGTAGTTCAGGGTCCCATTTCACAAAAATTCTGAGACCAATTAACCAAATGGATCCATTCGTATCAGAGTTGGCATTAGAATTCAGGACTCCCAATTCCCAGTCAAAAGCTCTTTCTAACAGACTATGGTTTATAAGAGAAAAAAGAAGGAAGGCACTTAAGAAGAAGTAGCAAAGCCTGCCAGTAGCTCGAAGTGCTTATTACACAATGAAAGAAATACTCATATAACATGGAGAATGCAATTCTAAAATAAGAGGGTCTCTTAGACATTTCCAAGTTTCTTTCTCCAATAAATGAATAAGGCACTGTTTCAGGGTGTTTAACAAGATTTTAAGTGAGGCAAACTGTGTGTGTGTGTGTGTGTGTGTGTGTGTGTGTGTGGATATCAACTAAAATGGTTCACTGGATTTTATATTCTATATGGATTCTGGATCATCTTGCCAATTTATTTTTTTTTCCTCAGATATATGGAGTATCTTAGTGTTTCATGTTCCAGACTTATCATTTTAATATATGGAATATCTGAGTGTTCCAGGCTCAGAATTTTATTATTACATTATCTCTGGATGCAACCTGTAATACACAAACTGTGTTTACACTGAAATAAAGAAACCAATAAGACTAATTTCTAGTTTTCCTGGAAGAGGGGGAAAAGCAAAATTCAACACAACAGTAATTGCGACCAAATAAACAGGGAACAAATTCTGAATTTTCACTTGTAGCAAGTAAGTGTAATTTGGGGATGTGAGATGGAAATCTCTTAAATGTAATGGTTTGTGTAACAGCTTTTATAAGGTGCACTTTTCACTGTCAAACAGCATGAAATGCTCATAAGGGTAATCAGTTTTAGATGGCAGGTTTACAAGCTTTCCACAACTCAAAACTATTTATCCACGTTAAAAATGTTTTGCAATTACCTCTTTACATATTATGTTCACACTTTCCTTTAAAAAGCTTTAAAAACTGCTTTGTACAAATGTAACTCTGAAACCAACCATATTGCTTGATTTCTTTAATTACCTGACGCATACTATTGGTTTTTGTTAGCTCACAAGTTGTCCATACCTAATTTACATAGAAATAGTATTTCTGCAATATGATTAAAGCAAGGTAGAAGCAAACACCTCCCAATATAACTGACTCAAAAATTTTATTTTCTATATAGCCTTTCTTATGAAGGTAATATAAGTGATTTTCTTGTTGTATCCTAACAATTAGCCAATATTTACATATTATATTCAAACCACATACAAATATAGGCTGATTACTTCTCGTGGTTCTATGGAACCACTTTTCTCACAAATCAGATTTAGAATGATGGCGTTTTCCAAATGCAACCAAAAGGTTATTTACATATGAAAACTCCATTCCCTTTCCTTATAAGATTTACTCAACATTGAATGATAAATTCTTTTCCAATTAAGACAGCAATAGAATTTTTTTAAGATGTAGGCTAATGAATCCATCTTCTGCTCTCCCTCCTTCCCTTTTTCTCCCATGCCCTTTTCTCTACCCTCTCTCCCTCCCCCAAAATATAAGGGCCTAGTTACACCCATAGTGAAATAGTAGCTACATAACAGCCCCTCCATATTGTTCTATGTATATAAACTGAGTCAGTGATGTAGCTTAATTGTATCAATCATTTTCTTCTTTGAAATTATTTTTGCACATCTTGACAACTAATTTTGACATCTTGACAACTATTTATCTGTAGGCTCTTACAGTCAACCATTTGAATCATTATACACATCAAAAGTAACAGCTAAACTATTTTTTAATACTTATATATAAGCCACATGGCGAAATGTTCAGTATCTCAAAACAAAGCTTACTGTGAAATCAGATCAACAGTGCTGAATATTCCTGGCTTGTACTATCCAGACTACAGTAGAACCACTTTATAATAAGACCACTAAAGGTCAATATTAATCATGTTGTAGTATTTTATGTGACCATGTTCAGAGAAATGTAACTCAAAACTCTAAGGTTGGAGAGGCATTCAAGGTTACCTTGAGTCATGGTTTGTGCCATGATCTGTTTGAATGTCCATAATGAAGTTCTCCCACACCACTTTACATGGAATATTATGAATTCCAGAATTTTGCTCTTAACATGACTCCATGGTAACTCTCTTTTTAAGTATATAAATAACAATTTGCAGTAGAAAGGTGAAAGAAGTAAAAGCTTCAACAAACAACTTTATAAAGATTTATAAATCATTTGGTTGTTTTTCCTTCTTCAGAGGGCTCTAAACACAAATATCACTTTCCTAAGGTAAATATATTGAGTAAAACGTCATAAAAGAAAGGTGGAAATGGTGAAGGTGGCATTTCTGAAGTTCAACAGCTATTGCTCCAAACCCACATAAGCCAGTGAAACCTGTGCGTCCCTAAGGTAGCTTGAGAGATGCAATGTGGTTGCAGCAAAAGCTACCACTTGGCTAAAAAAAAAAAATAGGAGGCAGTCTATTTTTTAAGCATGCTGACTCCATTACAAAGTTATTTTTAGAAAGAAAGGGAAATTTATACCTATCTTATAAAGTTCAGACAAATATTGCAAATTTCTTACTTTTTAAAATTATTGATGCCAGCAATCTTACTGGTAAATTCATCATTCTTCCAAATAGAATATTAATAAAGCTATCACCAATGCTGAAAATCTGTTTATTATATAATGTGAGTTGAATAAAAATCAATAAATACAGAGAATAAGGTAATTTTTAAAATTAAGATTCTATTGTGCTTTGTATTAATGAATCTAAAAATCATACTTCTTAAATTGGTTCTTCAAGCACAGGCTTTACATACAGAAAATTTTATCAGTTTAATAAGAAAAACCCCAACCCCCCAAAAATCCTTTCCTTCAGAAATACACAGAAATTTCTGTAAAATTTTATAGCAACATCTACATTTTTTTTTAGTTACAACCATTTCTCCTAACAATGATAGTCCCTGCTTTTAATCCAAATTTCCCAAATAGAAACATCTGCATCTTCCTAAGTAAATACTAAAATATTTGTTAAAGTATAACATAACATATAGCAAGTAGAACTCCTTGAGTATACTCGATTTACCTGATAAATTAGTTTGTGGAATATTATAAGACTTAACAATAATTAACAATTTGTAACTTAAGCGATTTATGTTCCTTCTCAAGAATATATAATCAAATTATTTTTATATGGGAATTTAATATTTTAAGAATACCACATTATAATTTACGATTTGTTTGAATTGCTCAGAAGTGAACACTTTTATTTTTAAATGACCCACCTTCAGTATTTACATTATGCTTTTTCATGTTTCAGTTTAACTTAAGAAAAGAAAAAAAGAACCTCAATAGAGAAAAATACCTAAAACTATTACAGATCCCAGACACAATTTCTTTGAAGAATTCATCCCTGTTTTTCTTTCTTCTTGCTTTGAAAACAAGGAACAAATGCTTCTTGAATGTGGAATATAACCTAACAGTTCACCGCTTTAACACCTTCAAAGTCAAGATGGTTGGAGCAAATATAAGCTAAGTTCTATAATGCAGCAGTTCTCTTGGCACTGTTAGTAAGGCTGAAAGTGAAAAACCTTTTATGCTTTTATTGCATGATATCTCAATGTGTGAGGACGAATACTTAGTAACAAATCAGGCAAAGAAAAATAAAAGATATTCTCCACCTAGATAACATAAAGAATGGTAAGACTGGTGTTTGGTACCTAGAAGATTCTCCCAATAAATCAGGATTTTCTTCTTCTATCTTCAGTTACATCTAATTAAAAAAGAAAGAAAGAAAGAAAGAACGAACGAACTACCATTTATTAAACACCTACCCACCTACCATATTCCTGCTATTAAACTTAATATTTTAACTCTAATCCTCACAAAAACTTTATAAAATGTGTGTTGTTTTCTAGTTTATTCAAATGGACACTGAGTTCCAGAAACATCAAGTATTTTTCCAAAGTCTGAACACTAGTATTAATAAAAGACAATACCAAGATACACATGGAATTATATCTGACTATAAAATCTATGCTTTTTTGTAGGTCTGGTAAAATTCGGACATGAAACCATCTGGTCTGGGACTTTTCTTTTTGGGAAGGTTTTTTATTGCTGCTTCAATTTCAGTACTTGATATTGGTCTGTACAGGAATTCTATTTCTTCCTGATTGAGCCTAGGGAGGCTATGTATTTCTAAGAATTTGTCCACTTCCTCCACATTTTCAAGTTTATGTACATAGAGGTTTTTATAGTATTCATAGATGATATTTTGTATTTCCATGGTATCAGTTGTAATTTCTTCTTTTCCATTCCTGATTATTAAAGTCCTTTCTTTTTTGCTTCTCCTTAGTCTAGCAAGAGGCGTGTCAATTTTATTTATTTTTTCAAAGAGCCAACTTTTTGCTTTATTAATCTTCTGTATAGTTTTTTGTTACCAATTTAATTTAGTCCTGCTCTGATCTTTGTTATTTCTTTTCTTCTGCTGGGTTTGCGGTTGGTTTGCTCATCCTTTTTGAATTCTTTGAGATGATTCATTAGATTGTTGATTTCTGATCTTTCTGTCTTTTGGATGTAGACATTTATGGATATAAATTCTCTTCTTAGGACTACTTTAGCTGTGTCCCACAGATGTTGATAACTTGTGTCTCCTTTATCCTTTAGTTCAAAGAATCTTTTGATTTCCATCTTAATTTCCTCCTTAACTCAATAATAAGGTTGTTTAGTTTCCATGACTTTGTGAAGAGATGAGAGTTTCTATTGGAGTTCATTTCTAATTTTATTCCACTGTGGTCTGAGAAGACACATGGTATAATTTCTATTTTTTTAAATTTGCTGAGACATGCCTTGTGGCCTAGGATATGGTCAATATTAGAGAATGTCCCATGACATGATGAGAAAAACATATATTCAGTGGTTTGGCGATAGAATACTCTGTAAATGTAAGTCAGGCCTATTTGTTCTAGAGTTCTGTTTGAGGTCATTGTTTCTTTGTTTACTTTCTGTTTGGAGGATTTGTCCTGTTCTGTCAGAGAGGTGTTGAAGATCCCTGCTATTACAGTGCTAGTGTTTATCATTTTCTTTAGATCAAGTATCATTTGCTTTATGAATCTAGGTGCACCTGAGTTAGGTGCATAAATATTTAGAATTGTTATGTCTTCTTATTGAATTATACCCTTCACCATTATATAGTGACCATCTTTGTCTTTCATTACTTTTGTTGATTTAAAGACTAAGTTATCTGAAATCAGAACTGCTAGGCCAGCTTTCTTTTACCTACCATTTGTATGCAATAATGTTTTCTATCTCTTCACCTTGAGTCTGGAATGCATCCTTGTGGGTTAGATGTGTTTCCTGAAGACAGCAGATACTTGGCTTGTGTATATTTATCCATTTGGCCAGTCTATGTCACTTTAGTGGGCAGTTCAAGCCATTCCCATTTATTGAAAGAATTGATAAGTGGGGCAGATTTCTGTTCATCTTGTTGAGCTAAACTTTGTTGCTTTGTTTTCTCTCTTGAGCCACTGTGGTGTCTGGCCTTTGACCTTCAGCTTTTGGATGATTTTACACTGCTGAGTGTTTATTTTGTTCATCCGTGTATAATGCTGTTCTGAGTACTTTCTGGAGGGCAGGTCTTGTCTTGATAAATTCCCTCAGTCTTTGCTTGTCTGAGAAGGTGTTTATTTATCCATCATATAAGAAGCTTAGTTTTGCAGGACAAAAGAACTGGTGCCTATCCTGCAGATGTTATTCCACAACATTGAGAAGGAAAGAATCCTACCCAACACGTTTTATGAAGCCAACATCACCCTGATACCAAAAACAGGAAAGGATGCAACAAAAAAAGAAAACTACAGACGAATAACCCTTACGAATATAGATGCAAAAATTCTCAACAAAATCCTAGCAAACTGAATTCAGGTGCTTATCAAAAAAAGAATCCATCACGACCAAGTGGGCTTGATCCCAGAGATGCAGGAATGGTTCAACATATGCAAATCTATAAATGTAATTCACCACATAAATAGAATTAAAACAAAGACCATATGATCATCTCCAACAGATGCAGAAAAAGCACTAGACAAAATTGAGCACCCTTTTATGTTAAGAATGCTTAACAAAATGGGCATAGATGGGACTTACCTAAAAATGATTAAAGCCATATATGACAAACCCACAGCCAACATCATACTGACTGAGGAAAAACTGAAAGCATTCCTACTTAGAACTGGAACCAGACAGGGCTGCCCTCTACCACCACTTCTATTCAATAGCATTGAAAGACCTAGCAAGAGCAATTAGACAAAAGAAGGAAATAAAGGGCATCCAAATGGGGGCAGAAGAGGTCAAACTATAGCTTTTTGCTGACTATATGATCTTATATCTAGAAAATCCCAAAGATTCTGCAATGAGACTACTGGAATTGACAAACAAATGCAGCAAAGTCTCAGGTTACAAAATCAATGTACAGAAATCAGTAGCATTCCTATATACCAATAACAGTCAAACTGAGAACCAAATCAAAGACTCAATCCTCTTTACAATAGCAACAAAGAAAATAAAATGCCTAGGAATATATTTAACTAAGAAGGTAAAAGACCTCTACAGGGAAAACAATGAACACTGAGGAAGGAAATAGCAGAGGACATAAACAGGTGGAAAACCATACCAGGCTCATAGGTCGGCAGAATCCACATTGTTAAAATGTCTGTATTACCCAAAGTGATCTACAGATTCAATGCAATCACTATTAAAATACCAATCCCATTTTTTGCAGATCTAGAAAAAATAATTCTACACTTCATATGGAACCAGAGAAGACTCCGTATAGCAAAAGCAATCCTAAGCAAAAAGAACAAATTGGGAGGCATCAATTTACCAGATTTCAAGCTATACTACAAGGCTATAGTAACAAAAACAGCATGGTACTGGCACAAGAACAGAGACATAGACCAATGGAACAGAACCTAGAACCCAGATATAAAACCATCCTCATACAGCCATCTAATCTTTGACAAAGCAGACAAAAACATACACTGGGGAAAAGAATCCTTATTCAATAAATGGCGCAGGGAACATTTGATAGCCACGTGTATAAGACTGAAACAGGTTCTGCACCTTTCACCTCTCACAAAAATCAATTCACGGTGGATAACAGACTTAAACCTAAGGCACAAAACTATGAAAATTCTAGGAGAAAATGTTGGAAAAATTCTTACAGACATTGGCCTAGGCAAAGAATTTATGAAGAAGACCCCCAAAGGCAATCACAGCAACAACAAAAATAAATAAATGGGACCTGATCAAATTAAAAAGCTTATGCACAGCCAAGGCAACTACCATGAGAGGAAAGAGACAACCTATAGTATGCGAGAAAATATTCACATGCTACCCATCCAATAAAGGGTTTATAACTAGAATCTATACAGAACTCAGGAAAATCAACAAGAAAAAATCAAACAACCCCATTAAAAAGTGGGCAAATGACATGAACAGAAACTTTCCAAAAGAAGACAGACTAATGGCCAACAAACATATGAAAAAATGCTCAACATCTCATCATCAGGGACATGTAAATTAAAACCACAATGAGATATCACTTAACTCCAGTGAGAATGGCTTTAATCAAAAAGTCCCAAAACAATAAATGTCGGCGGGGATACACAGAGACAGGAACACTCATACACTGCTGGTGCAACTGCAAACTGGTACAACCTCTGTGGAAAGTAATATGGAGATACCTCAAAGAGCTACAAGTAGAACTACCATTTGATCCAACCATCCCATTACTGCACATCTACCCAAAGGAAAAAAAGACAGTCTATAAAGAAGACAACTGCACTCGAATGTTTATAGCAGCACAATTCACAATTGCAAAAAGATGTCTAAACAACCCAAGTGCCCATCAATATATGAGTGGATTAATAAAATGTGGTATATGGATATCATGAAGTTCTACTCAGCCACAAGAAACAATGGTGGTCTTGCACCTCTTGTATTATCCTGATAGAGCTGGAGCCCATTCTATTAAGTGAAGTATCACAAAAATGGAAAAACAAGCACCACATGTACTCAATATCCAATTAGTATTAACTGATCAACACCTATGTGCACATATAGTAGTAACATTCATCAGGTGTCAGGCAGGTGGGAGTGGGGTGGAGGGAGGGGGGGATGGTGGTTATATTCACACCTAATGTGTGCAGCGTGCACCGTCTGGGGCATGGATATGCTTAAGCTCTGACGCGGGTGGGGCAAAGGTCATATATGTCACCTAAACATTTGTACCCCCGTAATATGCTGAAATAAAAAAAAATTAAAAAATAAAATAAAATAAAATCTATGCTCTTGCTATACTCCAGTCTGCTTACAATTTTTTAAAAGTTTTTTGTATTTCCAAGTTAACGGAAACAAAGTCCAGGTTTCGTATTTGAAATATTCAACAGTTACGAGAATGGCACTCTGAAGACTAAAATAATAATCCTGAAAAATCAGTAAGAAATTGTAAAACACCATAGACTTCTTTATTTTTCATTATTCATACCAGTTGAAAGACCCAAAGAGATATACGCTGTCCTAACAAAAGAACACACTGCATTAGATACTACTAGCCTTTTTAACAGGCACCATAATAGTTCTCAATCTATTTAAGAATAAAACTAACAAGACCTATATCCACTATAGAGTCAATAAATATTCTATCACTGAACTCGGGTCACTGCTGTTAGATGCTGGGAAAGATCCCAAGATGAGGAAAGCATTAACTTCCTTGGCTGCCTCCTTTCTTCTTCCCTCAACAAAGACTATCTCCCCTGAGATACATCCTGGCCTACATCCTGGACTTCTGTGTTCTTCTCTGTTAATTATATTTTATAGCTTCATCTTTCACTTGCATATTGTGATGACTTTCAAATCTATTGCCCCAGCTCCTTCTCATTTGCCTAAATATGAACTGCCTCTTTGTATTAATAAATGCAACACAATGAGATTCAAGATGATGTACCCTCTCACATAACATCAGTGCTGAGCCCTCAATCTCTTTCTATCAATTCCTAGAAGGAAGGGGGGTAACGTTCCTGAATGTTCTGGGCACTAGCCTTCCTGGAGTTTTATTCACTGCCTAGATCTCCTCAAATTTTGAACCTAATTGGTTTAATTATTATACTCACTCATAGTAACCTCAGCTGTGTTAATAATTTCTTCCTTAACATGTACACAAAATGTTTTAAGGTGTAAAGGATTGATTAAAGTTTGAAGAGAGAATTTACTGCGAAAATAAAATTAAAGAGCACTTACTTGGGAGTCAGCCAATAACTTCCACAATCCTTACATGGAAAGTATTTTTGAAGTCCTACAATCTGCCAAGCAATTTAACTAGGTACTTTATAAATGCTATCCCATTTAATTTTGCCAACCAAGATAGAAATAAAATGCTTTATGAGCACAGGGGACAACAGCCCTATGAGAAGATTATTTTCTATATTTTAGGCATGAACATTGGAGTGGTTAAATAACGTATATACAATCACATATCTAGCAACTGATAGTGCTAGAATTCAAATCCAGTTCTAGGTAACTTCAAAACTAGTATTTATTACCTTATGCTACGTTGGACCTGGTTCTGCCATTTACTAAAGTCACTCCCGGAAATGCTGTTGAGAATCACTGGCTTTTCTGATGCTATGCATGAAGTGATATATTATATGAAAGTACACTGTGGTAAGTTACAGAAGCATATTATAAAATATATAATAACTACTGAATGAATAAAACAAAGAGGTAGAGCATAAACCAAAAAATCACATAAGATGGAATCATAAAAATTACTCAGCTAATTCAAAAAAAGGCAAGAAAAGAGGAAAAAGGAACCAAATAATAAATAGGACAAACAGAAAATAAATGGCAACACAAGTAGATTTAAACTCAACCATAACAATGATCACATATAGTTTAAACACATCAATGAAAAGGCAGAGATTGTCAAATAATATAAAATGCAAAGACCAAACTAATGTTGTTTACATAAAATCCACTTTAAATATAATGACACAGATAGGTTAAAAGTAAAATGGTAGAAAATATTAACACATTAACTTCAGACTAAGTAGGTTTCAAAGCAGGAAATATTGCCAGAAATAAGGAGGGTCACTCCATAATAATAAATGAGTCAATTCATCAAGAGAACATAGCAATCCAAAATGTTTATTCACCTATTATCAGAACTCTAAAATATATAAAGTAAAACCAGATTGATCTGAAAAAGGAAAATAGTACACTATCATAGATGGAGATTTTAACACCCCTATTTCAATAACTGATATAACAAGTAGACAAAATCAGTAAAGATTTAAAAACTTAAACAGCACTATCAACCAATTTGAACTGACATTTTATAGAACATTCCACCCAATAACAGCAGAATATACACCTTTCTCAAATACACACATAACATTTTCCAAGAGAGATCATATTCTGACCACATGTCTCAATAAATTTCAAAGAATTCAAATCTTATAAAGTTGTCTGATCACAACAGAATTAAATTAGAAATCAATAACAGAAAAATATAAAGAAAATCAAATATTTGCAAAGTGAACAATATACTTATAACTAATCCATGGGTCAAAGAAATAAAAAAAAAATTAGAAAATATTTTGAATTGAATGAAAATGAAAACACAACATAATTTGTCAGATGCAGAACCCCCTCAGTAAACATGAGTGAAGAAAAAAAGAAAAAGAATTAATTGACTCAACCAAACAATAGTTCTCAAAGTGAGAAAAATTGGGAATTAAAACGAGGATCATAAATTCATAAAATATTAGAACTGGAAAATTCTAGAAATCTTTCTAAAATTTGTAAATGCAAAAAATTTACAGAGGAAATAGTTCCAGGAAGAACATATGATTTGCTTAATATTTATAACAACAAATGCTTTTAATTGAGCAGTTTTGCTAGTAGCTACATTATACAAATATATGAGTTCTTTAAATTTCTATTTTCATCTAATAAAAGCAGATATACATTTTATAAAGTAGATGTGCATATTTGTTGGTCTGTGTCTGATTGATATAAATATTTTGTGTTTTATATGTATATTTCCTGTGTTTACACATAAAGCATAATGAACAAGAGTGCTGATTTCTCTTTCCACATTGCCTAAATTCATACTTTGGCTTTACCACAACTGAGTAGCCATGGTATTGGGCAAGTTATTTAATCAACAATGCCTTACTTGCCTCTACTGAAAAATATGAATAAACTATAAAATAAGAATAAACAGGTCCTACCTCCTACAGTAATTGTAAGGATTGAGCATGTTACTGCCTTTTGTGGGCTTATAACATCTTACCTGATACATGATAAGAGCTCAACAAATGCCAACCATTATTACATGGCATCAATTTATAATTACTTGAAGTTTATTAGTCAAGACCTAGACTTGAACTTTTTTAATAAATGACATCAATTAAAATAGTATATCATCACAGAAAAATAAGTTGCTTCCCATTCATGTTATCAAAAAAAAAGCTTAGTAGTTATTTAAGTATTTAAAAGTCACCATCAAAACAAAGTTGAGGCAATCTCTTTTCAAAGCAAGAGACAATACTCCAATGAAAAATTATGAGTTACATGGAGTGTTTTTGGATCAATCAACACAGTTAATAATAGCACATATGAGATGATACAAAAGTTACATGTTAGTATTGTCTTGCTGCCTCTGATTATTTCTTATGTGCTCCATTGAACCAGAATTTATAGATTAGAATATTATAATTTTGAAAGACAATATTTATTCTAAATTTGTTTTAAATGGCTAAAAGGCAGAATGCAGCTCTATAACATTGGAATAGCTTCCATTTGGTATAGGAAAACAACAAAATGAATGTGGAACACATTTCACATTTCTTATTTTATGCAACTTCAATGCTTTCAACACTGCATACATTACTAAAAGCACAAAAATAAATGCTGTACTATCAAATTGTAAAGAATACCAAATTGATAAAATTATACTTTATAATTTCTTCCAAGTATCAAAAGGATAAGTTTTTTGTTTTTTCTTTAATTAAAATAATCTCATGGTCTCTTATATGTTTGACAGAATAGGGTAAAACAAGTATATTTTTACTACATATCTAGAAAATGTCATATTTTAATAAAAACTACTATCTATAATACATGATTTGTCTTTCTGACACTGAGCCAAAGCCTTCTTACCTGGACTAAATGAGCATATGACTGAATCAATGTGGTAATAAAATATCAAATAAATCTGACTTATTTTATTCTACTGTTTTGAGAACCAAATGGGTGGATAGATTTAGTATACCTTTAATAACATGCAACAAAAACCAGCAGATGCTCAAATCCCTTATATAAAATGGTATACAGTATTTGTATATAATCTATGTACTTCTTCCTGTATACTTGAAATCACCTCTAGATTACTTGTAACACCTCATACAATGTAAAGGCTATGTGAATAATTGTTATACTATATTATTTATTTATATTTTTTCCTCGAATATTTTCAATCCGTGATTAGTTCAATTTGCAGGTGCAGAACCCATATGGAGGGCCAACTGTAACTATAATTTTACCTACAACTTTTGAATTTATAAAATCACCTTTCTCTTCTCCTCATACCATACAATCATGAGCAAGTTTATCACGCCTGAAAGCAATGAGGGAGACTAGCTAGACAAGGCAGAAAAAACATGGGGGCTCATAGCACCACTGGTTCCTCTGAACTCCTTCCCAGCCTCCATCCATCCTTCAGGCAGCCAGCAATAGACTAAAAATCTCAGCACATGTGCTGCCTTCCTCTAGATTTCTGCGAAGAACTATACCAACCAGCAGCTTTCACCACTTAGGAGAAGGATCAAGGCCAGGAAAACATTCATACACAGGTTGTGTACTAATGGGACATTCTAAGATTCACTGAGCCTAAGGCCCCTACGAGAGAGGAGCACAGAAACATGAAAACAGAAGCCTAAGCAAAATAAGAAAGCTAAGGAAGTTTTGAAGCCTGACTGTAGTCAACAATATCATCATCATCAAATATTTAGCTAGAACTTTATCATTTACAAGGTATTTTTACATACATTATTTTATTTGATCCTCATAACAGCCCGATGAAGAGGAAGTATAGATTTTTTTATTAATAACTGTTTTGCAGGTGAAGAAACTGAAAAAGTTTAAGAGACTTGTCTGGGGTCACTTTAGCAAGTGAGTAGGAACTTGACATCTATGCTCCCCAAAACTATCTGCAGATTTCAGTCTTCATGCTGTATCTCTGTATCCCACATAGAAAAAAGAAGAGAGATAAATCGAAAGAGACAGGTCCCACAACAAACAAAATCAGCAATTATTTATGTAAACCATTCTTCCATAACTGCCTTTGTTCATCAGTCCCATTCCTTCCTTTACTTCCTTGCCTCCTTTCATTCCTGGTTCTTTTTTCAGATGACCCAAGATACCACAAACCATTTTGTCCATTTAAATCCCTTAGATCTTGATCTGCAAACCAAAGATATATCCTAGAGTCAAACCTGAAACCAACAAGTATGAATCTTTCTTATCTGTGAAGTTCTATGGCTATATCATAAACTGGGATAAGTAATGAAATCTGTGGAAATCTCGGAGGTTTCACTCTACTCAGAGGTATTCACTTCTACTATGTGCCATAAAAAACAAGCAGGCAATGAATAATCAATATAGTATCTACTGGTTCTAGACTGATCATCCCCTGCAAGCTGACCACACACAGTGACTGATCCAGAACAAACACTGAATATATGAATTAAGCCAAAATAGACAGCAAAATAAGATATTAATAAATGTCTGAAGAACTACCCAGATCATCATGTTAAGTGTTTACAATATATTCTGAACTCAAAGCTTATAAAGTTTTGAGGAGTAGGTCAAAACCACATAAAGGAACTAACAAAAACAATGGATAAGAAACCCCTATTGGTTAAATGCAATTGTTAGACAGCATTACATTCTAAAGAGCTATCATCTAAAGTCTAAAATAAAATAAACTTTAATTTAGAAAAAAGGAACATTTAAATCACTAGATATCCAGCTCCATAGAGATAACCATGATTAATATTTCCTAGTCTATTTTATGACAATATATGACAGAAGAGGTATGCTTTTTTTTTTTTTTTTTTTTGAGACAGAGTCTCACTCTGTTGCCCAGGCTAGAGTGAGTGCCGTGGCGTTAGCCTAGCTCACAGCAACCTCAAACTCCTGGGCTCAAGCGATCCTCCTGTCTCAGCCTCCCGAGTAGCTGGGACTACAGGCATGCGCCACCATGCCCGGCTAATTTTTTCTATATATATTTTTAGCTGTCCATATAATTTCTTTCTATTTTTGGTAGAGATGGGGTCTCGCTCTTGCTCAGGCTGGTCTCGAACTCCTGAGCTCAAACGATCCGCCCACCTCGGCCTCCCAGAGTGCTAGGATTACAGGCGTGAGCCACCGCGCCCGGCCGAGGTATGCATTTTTAAAGCACTTTAGTCCTTACTGTTGTATAGAATAGCAGCAGATTAAAACTTTCAACATTCCAAGTCCTTCAACTATATGAAATCATTTGCTTATCCCATTAACCCAATGACATAGGTAGTACAATTATCTCTATTTTACAGATGGAGAAACCAAGGCATAGGGCTTGTCTGTTGCAGTTGTACAGTTGCTATACGACAGATCAAATAGGGAAAGTAAATCCTGAAGGAATGATACTGGCCTCCTTTCACATCTCTTCTGAAATTTCTTTTTCTCTGCCTCTCATCCCTTCTGTCCCTGATACAACGGCACCTAGGAGACATTATTCTCAAAGTTAAGTTCAGCAGGCAACTTTAGTCCATCAACAGGATGTACAGTCCTGCTGATAGGAACTATTCACTCCGAAGTCAAAGACCATGCTTTTCTATATTTTTCTAGGGATCATCACAGTGTTATAATTGACTTTTCTGGGGGCAGCGGGGCTGGGGAAGATGAAGCATTTGGATAAGGAGAAGTGATTTGTCTTTTTGAGTTAGAAAAGGTACCTAAGGGAGGACAGAAGCAGCCCTAGAAAGGACAGGAAGCTGGAGAACAAAAATGAACCCATGGAATTTACCCCAGGTGAACATTTTTTAGCTAGACCATCCTGGCACATGTACCAATGAACATCATCTCTCTCATCTGAGAGGAAGGCTGGTTTGTTTCAGCCCAGCAGGGATCACTCCAGTGTCAACATTGGCTTTTCCTTCCATTGTCAAACTGATCCTGAAACAAACCTGGGCTTTGTGTTATTGTTGATGGTGATGGTGGTAGTGGCCGAGGGTCACATGTGTGTGTATATTTTAAAAGAGAAGAGATGACCTAAAGTCAAAAGCAGATATGCTGTGGCTGTTCTGCCCTTGTATGGAGTGGATCTGCCCAACCTTCAGGATACTTGAGTTTGCAGCAGAAATGAATTTTGAATTGTTACAGGAAAGGAGATACCCGTGTGCCTTATCGGAAGCATCTCTTCTCCATCCTTTGATGCTAC
Organism: Eulemur rufifrons; assembly: GCF_041146395.1. Taxonomy (NCBI): domain Eukaryota; kingdom Metazoa; phylum Chordata; class Mammalia; order Primates; family Lemuridae; genus Eulemur; species Eulemur rufifrons. The sequence goes on from NC_090989.1 coordinate 227,025,726, forward strand.
TGGGAATAAAAGATCTTCTAAGTAATCCACAGTTCAAATTCAACAACTTGAATCATTCATTATGCTAGTTAAGAAGATTCCATAGTAAGTCAGACTTATTATTTGACAGTTTTTCCCAAATTAGCTACTTGCTTAGATGCTAAATAATGCATACTATGGATTGAAGATATACTATCGATTGAAGATATACTATCAATACAAGCAATAAGGAGACACTGACTGAGCACCTGCACTATGCAAGGTACCTACTACATATAAGGCACAGTGGGGGTCAGGAGGTTTTATAAAAATAAGTGGCTTCAAAAGGAGAAATGTATTTCAGAAATATGATTGCTGTATGATTGCAGCATGAAGTCTGACTGTATTGTCACAATGAACTATATTTTAAAAAACAAACAAAAAAACTCTGCAAAAAATAGTACTTTTGTCAAGAAAATAAAGATCTGCAAGAAAATTGACAAATCTGAGATGATAAAAGATGAAAGCATAAGTTATTTCCTTATTGTATAACTATACCATAGTATAGACTAAATGTAGACTCTGGATGACTACAGACTGCTTTTGTAACATCAATTTAATACTATTCAAACATAACGTTAAGAATACTGTTGAACTTTAAAACAACAAGAAGATATGGAACAACTGGAACTCTCATACACTGATGGTGGGAATGTAAAATGGTACAACCACTTCAGAAAGCACTTTGGAAGTTGCTTGTAAAGTTAAACATACAGTAACCATATGACACAGTATTCCACTCCTAATTATTGATCCAAGAAAAATGAAAATATTTGTCTGAACAAACACTTGCAAACAAATGCTCATAACAGCATTGTTCATAATAGCTAAAACTGAAAACAACCAAATATCCATCAACAGGTAAATAGACAAATTGTGGTATACTCATAAAATGGAACAATAATCAGCAACAAGAAGAAAATAACTAGTCGTACACACAACAATAAGGATGAAGCTCAACAACATGATGCTGAGCAAAAAAAAGCCACACATGAAAGAGTACATAATGTCTGACTTTACTGAAATGAAAGTCTAGAAAAAAACAGAAATCTAATCTACAGAGACAGAAAGCATATCAGTGTTTGCCTGGGGCTAGAGATTGGTACAAGGGAGCTTTTGGGAGTATAAAAGTGTTCTATAACTAGATTGTGGCACTCGTTACATAGATACAATTTTTAAAAACTCAACTGAACACTTTTAAAAAGGGTATATTTTATTTTATGTATTGTGTATTTTGTCATGTGTACCTCTATTTAAGGTGATTTTTTAAAAGAACAACAAAATCTTAGAAGTAACATATTTAAAAGAAAGAAAAAAAATCCACACTATATTTACTGTACTGCTCAGATCATATTAAGGATATAGTGTTTACTTCTATGCACATTTTAAGGAAAACTGAAATTTAAAGAAAATTCAAAGGAAGATAAGTTGAATAGTGAATGTATCTGGCAATGCAATCATATATGGGAAATTCTTGAATGTTTAGCCTGGTGACAAGAAAGTAAAATGAGGACATATAATTGCCCCCACATATGTGAAAAGCTACCCTCTAAGGGGAAAAAACAGACTCCCACTGGGTGGAAGTTACAATAATACATGCACATTTTGTCCTCAATATATGGAAGACAATAATTATTCTAACTAGAGCTCAAATTAAAATCAAATCACACGTACTGAATATGTACTATCTCCCAGATACAATGCAATGTGAGCTTTCAAACAAAGTAGTCATTGAGTTCTCATTGCTGAACTCTTCCTGTCAAGCTTACAAGAGAGGGCATTAGATAGGATGATGGAGTAGATGCCCTTTTAGAGTATAATTTGTTCCTGTTATAAAACAAAGTAAAATTTCATGATTTCAAATAATTGAACTTTCTAGTTGCTGCTAGTACTTTTTGGGAGTTTAATATTTTTTCATATTTTGGTGTTTAATAAATATTTTTAAATTATATTGTGCTTTACTTTTTAAAATATATTGTTGTCCACCACTAATACATCCAATACAGACTTCTCGTTTGGTATAAACCACCTAACATTAAAATTCTACCTTACTGGGAAATAAAGCACATTTTAGAATGATTCATTTTCTGTTAAAAAATTTAAGTATTACATAACAAACTAAAAAGAAAATTGTTGACAAAGAAAAAGATAACAAGCTGTGTTTCCTGTAAAAGTAAAATGATTGGCCAGAACATTCATGCTTTTCCCACTGTTCAGGGAGGAAAGAGTTCCCTAACAGTTGGCAAGAATGAGAGAAAATAAAGTTAAGACTTAAGGTAGATCACAATGGTAAGTAATGGTAAGGTAAGCTACAAAGGACAATGGCATATGTAATGGACACTGATCACCTCCAATCACATTAACTCTCTCACTTTTCCCAGAAGCCAGGACTTCCATCTGGGGACCCCAGGGTTCCAAAAAAATTAACTTCACCATTGTCTCCTGGGATGGAATGTACAATCCAGAATATAATAGTTCTGAGGTAGAAATACGATCTACGCTGGTTGAATCAGAATAAATAGCAGGACTTTTGTTAGACACACTAAGACAAATACTCCTTTTCCCAGTGGAGGTAAATATGAAACAATAAGCCTTAGATGCTACTAAAAGCCATATTGGGACCATGTCAGAGCCGTATGAGCCATATCAGTAGTAATATGACTACTAAAAGCCTTATCAGGTAAATATGAAAATGATAAGCCATAGGAGCTACTGAAAGCCATGTCAACAGCAATAGAATAAAGCCAACACCAGGAAGCCAGGGTAAAGAAATAGAAGTCATCGAGCTGCTGGATCATTCCCAAAGTAGCCCTATCTTTGGACTTTTGAGTTACATGAACTAATGTATTTCATTGGTGGCTTAAATACAGGAGTCACTTTTTGACTTTTTAAATTTAACTTAATTTTATTTTTTTGGTTACATGCAGCAACAAAAACTTCATGCAAAGGAAAAGAGACTAGAATGTACAAGATGTCAGTAAGACTTAAAAACTGCTTTTGAAATTTATACCTAAATCTGTAGCTTAAAGTAATTCTTGTGTTAATACTAATATAATCTAAGTTTCCATTCACTGAGCATTTTCAATTTGTCCCATACAGATATTTATGAGCACTTATTTTAAAACTTGTAAATGTCTTTAGATTCATTCAACTACCTGCTCCATATCAGCCCTAGACTTAATGGGTCTGGGCTGTAATTCTCCAATTGGTGGAATGAAAACAAGAAAATGCCACCTCTATTCTCACTCTACCACAATCAATTGGAAGTTGGGTCCATTTAAAAATAAAGAGCCATGAAGTTCTGGATTTCAGGTGGGTTGCTCCAAAAGGATGAGGGAAATGTGGACAACATAAAGGTAGCCTCTGCTCCACAAAGTCTCACTATTGTTCTTGGACTTTGTTACAGGTCCCAAATAAATCAGAGCCCTGAGGATACAAATACAGAACTTCTAAAAAACCATATGACAAAGTTACCAGATGGTAAAACTACTAAAAGAAAGTTGCTATTAAAAGTAAAGGACCCCAGAATTAATGTGATTTACCCTTTTAAATATTTCAGTTAAGTACTATAGAGAAAAAAAATCATAATTAAATACTGGTAAGGAAAGACTAAATTGGTCTCACTTACCACTTTGGAATTTTGAGAACCATTGCAGATTCCAGTCTATATTCCTCGGATAAAAATCTCTGAATAAAGAAGAAATAGGAGGCCATCTTTGGTAAACTTCAGGTACAAAATCACCTCAATTTCATTTTGTCCAAATATCACTTCAATGAGAAAAGATTATTAAATACCCGTTGGTGTCTGTGGAAAATTTTTAGCAGGACAACATCATCCCACATATGAGGGAGGAAGAATGATAAATATCAACAGTTCAGTCACTCTAAAACATAACTGACTCTCTTCCTAATTGAAAAAGAAATTTTGTATTCAGGCTTCATATATACAAATAGAAAGTATAAGAGATTTTCATGCTCTGCAACTATATAAATAATTTTAAATCTGAAACAAGTGTGTCTCTAATATTATATAAATATATACACACACACACATATATATATACACATATACGAATATATACACAAAATACATATAGGCTGAATTCCTTCTGTGATTTTTCTTACTTATAAAGGACAGTATTAGTCTCAATTTAAGATAAAAACTTTAGGTAGAGAATGGAGTTTAGAGCTTGTTTTAGAAAGTAATATGCCTTAATAAGCAAATTTTATGATTCTCCACTGCTTGGCAAAAACAAACAAACAAAACAGAAATGTGGTAGGACAAAAAGGTCAAAAGATAGGCAATCACAGGCAAATTTTACATTTACACGGACATGTATTTTCTCCAATAAGCCTGTGTTAGTTTTATAATCAAAAAACATAATTCTTTATTTTTAAATGGACCCAGACATGCAGAAAAAACTACAATTCAATATTTTTAAATGTATAAAATAGGCCTTCCCTGTACCATATCATTCCCCATGTGGAACAAAGTTAATTGCTTCTTCCTAAATAGCAGTAGAACACTTAGAACCCCTTGACAGTTTCTTCATCACGACTGTAATGACTATTGGATATTTCAGCAGTTTAATGTGGCATGTTATAGTTTATTTGTACTGCTTGGGGCTACTTGAGGTCACTGGATGTGTAAAAGTTGATGTTTTCTTAATGAAAAATGGGAAATTTTCAACGTTTATTTCCTAAATACATTTTGTACCCCATTTACATGCTCTCCTCTATAACTCCAATTATACATATGCTCCATTAGGTGTTGTACCTTAGGTCCCTGAATCTCTGTTCATTTTTCTTCAATCTTTTTTCTCTAGGTTCTACAGATGGAACCAATTTTATTGATATGTGTCAGCTGACTGACTTTTCTTAATAGCATATTGGAGATGGCAAACCAAGAAATCTTTAATTACAGTTATTATTCATTTCAGTTCTAGAATTTCCATTTAGCTCTTTTTATAGTTTCTATTTATCTGCCAAATTTCCTACCTGTTCACTCATTAAGATCATAGTTTGTTTGTTTTAAGTCCTTGTATGAGTATGCATAAATAAGCCTTTGTCAGCTAAATCCAATACCTAGGCCATCTCCAGGTCTTTTTCTATTGACATTATTTTCTTTTGATTATCAGTAACATTTTGGGGGGGTTTTTTTTTTTCTTTCTTTTTTTTTTCTTTGCATGTCTAATAATTTTGTATTATATATTGAACATTATTATAATACAATGTAGAGAACCTGGATCCCACTTTGATCCTCTGAAGAATGCCAAACTTTATTTTCAAGGAGTACAATTAGTGGCTGAACACCATGACTGCTTTACTAGGATGAATTTGAGAAAAGCCCCAGGTGTTTCTCAAGCTCCTCTAGTTTGGCAGAATCAAATTTCTGTCTCCCAGTACATTTTGTTGAGATCTAGTTTTAAACATGTTAGGGTAGATACAGACAAATCCTTGGGGAACTTGTGGCCTTCTGATTTCATGACTGTTCTTTTTTAAGCACCAAAGGACACAAGAAAAGCTTCACCTTTCTCTGCTACACCCCTTTTAATAAAAGGATTTTTTCTGTAAAATTTGAATTCAATCAAAAGGCCACACTCAAGAATCCAGATGGCCACATGTGACCCCAAAGCCGCAGGTTCCCCAACCCTGCATGTGGTCCTTACTCCTAAATTATGAACTTTCTGTTTCTCAGCTGGATGTCTGTGATGTTAGTAATATCTCTCTGTTGTGCTTGGGACAGAGCTCCAATGTCCACCAGGAACCTTTAACATGTCTTTCCATGATCAGATCCCTAATGGACACTCTCTGGTAAGCACATAGAATCCCTCTTGTCACATGTGCAGTCCATCCCTCAGCCAAGGACTTGTGGGGAACCCACGTTCAGAATTCTAGAATCCCATTTCTGTGCAGCTCTCTCCTTTCTGGTGCCCTGCTCCAGATTCCAGCTGTTTCATCAGCCTTAAACTCTGATTTCTGCCTTCTCAGTTCAGAGGCACCACTGTTTTTGCTTGTGTACTCCAGGCCCTTTTCACACAGTCAGGAAATTGTCCCCATGCAGAGAGCCAGGGCAAATGTGGGCCCTCTTCTTATGAATTTGCCTTTTGTCAATGATCACAGTCTTACACTGCCTATTGTCCAATACCTGAAAAACAGGTGCCTCATATATTTTGTTCAGTTTTATCATTATGGCAGAAGGGTTAATACAGCACTAGTTACTCCATCAAGGCCAGTAGCAGAGGCTCTTCTGTATATTATTTTAAACTGTTCTTATTCTCACTCATTCTCTCAATTTATATTTTCCCTTTTCTATCCTCATCCCCAATTTGTGTAATTTATGAGCCTCAATTGAATGCATATATGGTGCTAAATAATTCTAATAGAATACCATAGAACTTTAAGAGCTTATGATGATGATGGAACACTTTGAAAGTATCAGGATTATTACAAGTTTTATAGAGTTTCTGAAGTTTAAACAAATACATTTTAAATTTATTTTTAAAAGTATATCCTCCCATACTTATTTTCCTTTTTCATGAACAAGCAAAATATTAGAAATACCCTGCTACCATATTGCCTTTCATAGTCCTTCCTTTGTTAAAGTATGTTTGCATATTTCATTCAAGCAAAAATAAAAAGAATAGAAAATTCAGAAAACCTCAAATTATCAGAATTCTTCCATTTCCCAATTTGTGAAGTTGGTCTGATCTCAATGACACACAACCATCAGAATTATAAAGGTCTTCCTAGCTATATTTAAAGACTATAGAAACATCTACCTGTCCCCAGACAAACCACAAGAGATTTAAATGACAAATGAAGGTAAACATAATAAAGTTAATGAAGCATATTTTTGCCAAGCATGGGTTTCTCAATTGATCTAGATACTATATATGCTCACTCAAATGCTTAGAGATAAACAGAGCTAACTCATCCATTAGGCACAGTTTTTAGGGTCCATAATACTTTCAAGGGACCATAAAAATGTTTTCTTTTAAAATCAGAAGAATAACTTAAAATTCAGGTCAAAGGAAATGTTTAACACACAATCTTCATATATACCAACATATCATAAAATATAATTGTGTGTGTGTAAACAGACATAAATTGACAACTATTTTCAGATTTGCTAGGCATCTCAACCTCTCACAGAACCTGACATTGCCCTATTCTCAGATGTAAGGCCCCAGGTATTTTTGCACTGGACTAGATGAGGCATTCTTCCCTCTAGGTTCTAGCAGGTGCTAATCTCATCCCCAACCATTTCCTTCTCTAATCTTTTTGGTTTACCTGAACTACATTCACTTGAAATTGGGCAGGCCGATAATTGAAAGATATTGAACAGACAGTACTCTGTGTAGCTAGACATCTCTATGGCCTCTTTTAGGTTACCATGTAGTACATGTTATCTTCATGGCTGCTACACGTCTGCTTTACATTTGCTTTCAAGAATAGAGAGGTGGACTTGGAATCTCTTCCAATTTCAAAGCCCTCAATCTCTTTGAAGTATCCCACAAAGTAACATGTTTCTCTCTAAGGAGTGGCTTTCATCCCACAGCCCATTTGCAGAGCCAAGATAATAAATAATTACTGAAAAAAAATTGTTGGTTCGTTGAGAACCCATAAAGTCTCAAATCTTAGCTGACTGAGGCTACCAGTTTCACTAACTTTCCCAGGTTCTCTTAATTTGTATCATTCATAGCTGTTCAAGCAAGTGATTATGTCAGTTTCATAATGACAGAAATACTCTATGATTCCGAGTGATCAACATAATTTTCAATAAAAGGGCATTTAAGAGAATAAAATAATGTTTTCAATAACATTCAAAAGAAATCTTACATGTAAATCTACTACTTAGGATACTTAAAAGCAGAGTGTTCTATATTAAAGCTTGGAATGAAAGATGGATAGCATGCTAGGATCTAACCATGAATCTCCTTAAATCCCTTTGCTTCAGTGAAGTTTAGTTTAATCAGAAGGCCTAGATCCTAGCTAGCTCCAGCTCCACAACTGGTATACTCAATGGCAAAACATGTTGATATCAAGTAGGCTGCCTTAATTTTAGTCTCAGTTCCCTCAGAAATAACATAAGACATATAAATATAAACCCTGACAATCTCCAACATACTGTCACCACCAAATGAATAATTGTGCTACAAAAGCACTTAGTAAAATTTTTCTAATAAAATAAATTTATACTATCTTATTCTTATTATTTCATCATAATGACGCCAACATTCTTAAACTTCCTAGGTCTGCCCTCCATTTGCCATAATTGTATCAATCACAAAGTCTGACTCATTCTTTTGAAATTTTAAATATGTTTTATATATCAGACTTCAAGGTATAGTTGTCCCTTGAACAGCATGAGTTTGAACTGCACAGGTCTACTTATATGCAGATTTTTTTTCCAATAAATATATTGGAAAACTTTTTAGAGATTTGTGACAATTTGAAAAAATTCACAGAAGAACTGTGTAGCCTAGAAATATCAAAAAAATAGAAAAAGATATGTCATGACTGTATAAACTATATGTAGATACTAGTCTATTTTATCATTTACTGCCATGAAATATATACAAATCTATTATAAGAAATTAAAATTTATCAAAACTTACACACACACTTAAAGACTGCACATAGTGCCATTTGCAGTTGAGAGACATGTAAACAAACATAAAGGTGCATTATGAAATCATAGCTGCATAAAATTAACTTCAGTATATGCTGTACAACTGTAATAATTTTGTAGCCACCTCCTGTTGCTATTGCCATGAGCTCAAGTGTTTCGAGTATTCACCATGTGATGCTAATCATCTCCTTGTGGGCAGTTCGTCTCTCCAGTAAATTGGGTATTGGTTGAAAAAATTCTGAGTCTTAACGGACCTGCACAGTTCAAACCCATGCCATTCAAGGATCAACTGTGTTTCCATAAAGTTACATGGAGGGTACCTGACTCTTCGGCTTCCCCTTCCACCTCCTTCACCTCTTATGCTTCTGCCACCTCGATAAAGTAAGACTAATGTCTCCTCTTCCTCAGCCTACTCAGTATCAACATGAAAATGACGACGATGAAGACCTTTACGATGATCCACTTCCATTTAATGAATAGTGAATATATTTTCTTTTTCTTATGATTTTCTTAGTAACATTTTCTTTCTCTAGCTTACTTTATGGTAAGAACACAGTATACAATACATATAACATACAAAATTTGTGTTTATTGTTTATGTTATCAAAAGGCTTCCAGTCAAGAGTAGGCTAATATTAGTAAAGTCTGAGGGGAGTCAAAAGTTACTTGTGGTTTTCAACTACTCTGGGAGTCAGTGCCCCTAGTCCCTATGTTGTTCAAGGGTCAACTCTATTTCATTTCGATTACAGATTACAGGCTGAAAATGTGTTAAACCACCACTTTTCAGAATAGATCGAACATATCCTATTTCATGAAACTTTTCATAATCAAACAAGTAAAAACCTCTGTCATGAAATTTGTTCATGGTCTAGAACAAAGGGTGGCATACTTACTCTGTAAAGGGCCAAACAGTAAACATTTTAGGGTTTATGAGCCATAGAATCCCTGTCAAAACTACTCAAGTCTACCACTGTACTACGAAAGCAGTCATAGACAATATGTAAACAAATGGGCACAGCAGTACCACCAAAACATTTACAAAAAACAGGTTGCCAGCTGGATTTGGCCTGCAGGCCATAGTCTGCCAACCCCTGCTCTAGAACAGTACTTCTCAGTCTTCACTATGCCTACACCTAATCACATGGGATATTAATACAGATTCTGATTCAGTAGGCGTGGGTGGGGCCTGAAATTCTGCATTTCTAACAATCTCACAATTGATGTATGGTGATGCTGCTCTGAGGATCATATATTTGAGGGGCAAGGTTCTGATAAGCTCTATGAGAAGAGAGATCCTATCTAATTATTTACTGAGTGGCCTCAGTGCCTAGAACAGTGCCTGACATACGAGCTCTGTCCAGAAAGTGGATACAGCCATGTAATAGGAAAAATAGAGACATTTATTGAAAAAGATACAAGAAACACTGTACATAGGACAATGACCCCTCAGCCCCTTGAAAGTAGGCACCTTGGGACCTCACACAGTTCTCCCAGGGTTAGTTACCCTAACCCGTACATGTTCAACATTCTCAGTTGTTCTGCTTTTTGCAGGCCTTTCAGAATGTGGATCCTTTCAACAGGTTCTGGACCATTTTTTAAGCGTTGTGCCACACTTTTATTTGTGCTGCACTCATTGCATCGCCCCCCCCAAAGCACTCTGAATCATCCGAATAGTTTCCACAGAGGAATGCTCATTCCAGCTTAACGCAAAGTTTGATACAGATTCGTTGCTCTACTCGCTCAGTCATTTTGAATGTGATGGCCACACAGTACACTTGCTCACTTAACGGCTTCTAGCGCCCCACTGACTACTACAGTGAAATTGTCACTGTTCATGCATGTGCATTCCAGTCTAGTCTCCTTGGCTGACGGGTTATATCAATGTTGCACAAACTGTTCTGATTACATTAACAATGGCTGGATACTTTCCAGACAGACCTCGTATAATAAAGCACTCAATAAATATTTAAGGAACAAATGAATAAACAAAGAATAAGATTCTTATAGAATATCACGCTCTGCCTTATGTCATTATTAAGTGTGCCATTCTTTATGGAGCTCCTTCTTCTTTATGTTCACCTTAGCATTTAAGCTTACCAAATTAAGAGTCTCTTTAACATTTCTAATAAAGGTTACGAATTCAATCTGTACTCTTGGTTCATGTACACAGAACAAGAGCTAGTTCTTCACGAATTCACCCTAAACTCTTCTATGTTCATCCAAAAGGATCATCTTTTATTTCCTTAAGCATTTCATGTTCTTTATACTTCGAGGCCTTTGTATATATTCCTTTCCCTGATAGGAACATCCTTCCCTAATCCTTCAAGTCTAAACATAAATATCACCTCTTTGGAGAGCAGTGCAGTAAGTGCTCTTACCCTTACCTTATCCCTCTTTCTCGCAGCAAATAAAGTTCTCTATCTCACCCCTGTGTGTCTTCTGCAAAGCACTTATCATATTTTATAGTCACAGCAATGTGTTGCTTAATGACAGGGATACGTTCTGCAAAGCACATTGTTAGGCAATTTCCTTGTTGTGCCAACATCATAGAATGTACTTAAATAAACTTAGATGGCATAGCCTACTACACACCTAGGCTACATAGTATATAGCCTATTGCTCCTAGGCTACAAAACTGTACAGCATGTTACTATGCTGAATACTGTAGGCAACTGTATAACACAATGACAAGTATTTCTGTATCTTAATACATCTAAACATATAGGCCAGATATGGTAGCTCACGCCTGTAGTCCCAGCACTTTGGGAGGATTGCTTGAGGCCAGGAGTTTGAGACCACCAGCCTGGGCAGCATAGCGAGATGTCATCTCTACAAAAAAAAATTTTAATTAGCCAAATGTGGCAGTGTGCACCCATAGTCCTAGCTACTTGGGAGGCTGAGATGGGAAGATCTCACTAGAACCCAGGAGTTCAAGGTTACAGTGAGCTATGATTGCACCACTGCACTCCATCGTGGGCAACATAGCAAGACCCCATCACTTAACAAAAAGAAAAACCACATAGAAAAGGTACAGTAAAAATATGGTATAAAAGAGAAAAAATGGTACACCTACATAGAGCACTTACCACAAATGGAGCTTGTAGAAGAAGTTGTTCTGGGTGAGTCAGTAACTGAGTGGTGAATGAATGTGAAGGCCTAGGACATTACTGTACAGTACTGTAGACTTTATAAAACTATACAATTAGGCTATACTAAATTTACTAAAAATATATTTTTCTTTCTTCAATAATAATCTTGGCTTACTGTAACTTTTTTGCATTATAAACTTTTCAATTTTTTAAAACTTTTTGACTCTTGTAGTAACACAGCTTAAACACAAATATATTGTATAGCTGCATAAAAATATTTTCTTTCCTTATATCTATTAGCTTTTTTCTATTTGTGAAATTTTTTTTTTACTTTTAATTTTTTTAATAAAAACTAAGACTAACATACACATTAGCCTAGGCCTACCCAGGATCAGGATCAACAAGATGTGGCTAGGCTACAGGAATTTTTCAGCTCCATTATAACTTTAGGGGACCACCCTCATATATGCAGTCCTCATTGACCAGAACATTATTATGCAGTGTATGACTGTATTTTATCTACTTATAAGCTGACTTTTTAAATTCCATTTACTCTACTAGAATGTAAGCTCAAGAACTACATTTACCTCATTCACCATTGAATCCCTACCAATTAGCACAGTTCCTGACATATGTAGGTGACAAGTTTATCTTTATTGATTAAATAGATAATTATTCATGTTCATAAAGAATTTGCTTTGTTATCCTATTTTCACAATGCAAATACCTCTTAAGGATTCTACCCAGCTTAAAAACACTGCCTTTTATCTCAGCAAGGCCACAGCAGCAAAATTTGTACTTCATGGTGCTGCCCTCTCGACAATAGCTGATTAGATCAAGAGTGGATATCTGACCCAAGCTGGCCTACATTCTTTCTCTCAGGATTTTTGGAACTCGGACTGAGACTCTAGTATCTGTATGCTGGTCATGTTAACTGATTAATTAATGAGTAGTGGTGGGTAACTATATTTGATCATGTGTATCTGAAAGTAAAGTAAATCCATAAGGTGTAAAAAAGGAAGAAACATGTAGATAGAAACAACCATAAAAGATGAAGAGAGTACTACCCTAGGTTCCCAATGGCATAACTGATGGCAATTCCAATTCTTCATGAAGCCAAGCTGTTCTTTGAGATTTCAGCAATAATCCCAATATCCTTACACATTTCTATTTTTAGATAGATGGAAATGGGTTTCTGATATTTACAATGAAAAGAATACTAAAAATATGGTAGTATTTTTCTAACTAAACATATCCAGTTCATAAAGACCATATAGAAGCAAAAATATAGCCCAGAAAGTGTGTCAAAATTACAAGAAGAAAATGTTAAATTGAAGAATCAGTAACTAGAGTCTAATAATCAAAGGTATGAATATTACAAAATAGATTATATTTTAAGTGAAAGGATAAACACTATCAACAGATAAAACTATCTATCAAGACAAACATATCCTAAAACAAAAAATACTTCTATAATTTCTCCAGGGAAAAATTTGTCATCAATGGACTCTTAGTTCCAAAATTATTCAAAATATCTCATGCTAGGTCACTGGCCCTAAGTACCTTCTTAAAAGTTAAAAGTAAACAACTCTTGGAATTAACTGATTGAGATACATGTTTCTTTAACTAAAAAGAAACAGGAGAAGAAAGAGAAATGCTGCGTAATATTTGGAGCAAAAATGAACTTGAGAAGAAAGGAAGGATAAGAAACCATCACAACCAACTAGAATTCTATTACTCATACAGACAGGGAAGGAGATATGAAAAGCAGTAGGACTGAGCCAATAGACTCCCTAAGAATCTCCTACAAGCCAATCACCTCGAAATGTAAATCAATTACAGTCACCCTTGCATCCAACTATTCCTATTTAGTTTTTTAAAAAATGATTGCTAATTGAATAATCCACATTTTTGTTAGGAAGTTAAAATGGAAATGACAAAATCCTAGCAGTTCTCTTCTATAGCCCTAGTCAAAGTATCCATTATTTCCCAAGCAGCAAATGAAAATGTCAAATAACATTCTTGCTGTAGATATTTAATTGTTTTCTGCCAAATTAATGAAAGGAAAATATTGCACTTTGAATTGGTTAATTACCATGAATCCTTTTGCAAAGGGCTCTTGCTTGCAGAATTAAGCCAGCTCTAGTTGGCACACTGCCCTAATATTCATGGAGACTAGACTATAGGCTCCACTGTACTCAAGAGACATTTAGCTTTTGGCATCATTCATCAGCTTACAAATCATCAGTCCTAACCACTATAGACATTCAACTGTCTGAAATAAACAGGGCAGAAAGCACCTGCATTTAATGGAGATGTACCACATTCTGCTTCTTTGAAATTTTAAGAGCTAGACTTAGAATACAGAATGAACAAGAACACTGTGATTTACATATATTCTAGAAACTAAAGCTACTTCAACAAAAATCCTCTGGTGACAAAGCTACTTTAAGGAAATACTCTAGGAACAAGGCAACTTCAAGCAAAGGGGAACTTGGACAAGTTATTTTTCCTCAGTTTTAGGCCAGGGTTAATGAAGTTATTTCAGGTATAGCCTTCCTAGGCTTCTACACAGATCTCACACCTCCCCATTCATTTCCTAGGGTTTGAGATATAGGTGTTGATTTGCATATTTCAGAATCTGATAAAATATTCATTGCATTATTCAAGCCTAATTCCATCTCTCTTTTCTCCCTTCTTCTTGTAATTCCCTTCCCTACAGAATTTGTAAGACTTGGAATGACCTCTGTCCATGTCAAATGATATATTAGATAAACTTTCTTTAAAATTATATAGGAAAATATTTCTCAACTTTTTGAAAAATATATTCCACCAATCCTTCTATGTGGGAAAGAATGAGTAGAGAGGTGGAGATGGGAAAAAAACAATGATTTCACTCTTCCTTTTCCTCTCTCTCTCAATAGAATAAAAGATCCGAAATCAAGACAGATAAATACTGTTAAACCTAAGAATGCAAGCAGGCTTTTCCACGCTGTTCTCCATGTGGTCATGAGTAAGCACTCCAGGCTCCAGTGTATTACCTCCTCATACACAGTCTTGCATCAGGGAATGTGAGCACAGAAGCCAACAGTTGATCCTTCAAAGGGTCACTGAACACCAACTATAACATTGATATACTTTCATATCTACATATTATGGCAAATAAAAAATTAGCAAGCAATGTTTTTTATGACTGACAAAATAACCCCTACAAATCTCTAGTCAAAAACATTTAGAAGACATTAGAAATTCAGGGTTTTAGAACTTGATATGAGAAATCTATATCTATCTTTAAACAAATTGAAGCTTGTCCAGGGGGATAACAAGGATGCTTAAAGGAGTCTAGAAACCATAAGAAATACAGTATAAAAATAAATAAAAGAAAGTAGAAAAAAGAGAAACAAGGAACAAAGAACAGATAGGACAAAGAGAACAAATAGCAAGATGACACACAAAAGGAATCATAAAATCACAGTAGTAAATGTAAATAATCTAAATAGTCCAATGAAAAGGCAGAGATTAACAGACTCCTGAAAAAGCAAGACAGAACAATATGCTACCTTTGAGAAATGTACATTAAATATGGATAAATATAGGTTAAAAGCAAAAGGACAGAAAAATATATACCACACTAACACTAGTCAAAAGAAACCTAGAGAGGCAATACTAATACGAGGAAAAAAAGTTTATTTCAGAACAGAACTATCAATAGGAATACAGGGAATAATTTCATAATGATAAAATGGTTAATTCATCAAGAGGACATAATAATTCTAAATGTTTTTGTAACTAAAAATAGAGCTCAAAATACATCAGTAAAAACTGATGGAAAGCAAGATATACAATATTCTGTCCATAAAACAAGTCTCAAACTTAAAAAGATTCAAGTCATATAGAATATATGATTTGCTCACAACTGAAATAAATTAGAAAACAAAAACAGAAAGATCTCTAGAATATCCCCAAATATTTTATAACTAAATAAGATAATTTTAAATTAACCAAAGTGTCAACAAAGAAACCAAAGGAGAATTAGAAAGTTAAACTTTGAAAATATAAACCACATAAAATTTATGGGATGCCACTAACAGTATTATCTATATTAGAAAAGAAGAAAGGTTTCAACTCAATGGCCTCTGCTTCAACCCTAAGAAATCAGAAAAAGAGCAAATCAAGTTTAAAGTAGACAGAAGAGAAGAAATAAGGATCATAGCCAAATTCACAATAAAACAGAAACACAGAAAAATAGAAAAAAAATCAATGAAAACAAAATCTAATTCTTTGAAATGGTCAATAAAATTGATAAACCCCTAAACAGACTAATCAGTAATTAAAATAACAATTTCAGGAGAGGTGACATCACTACAGAATCTACAGATAATATGGGAACATTATAACAACTTTATGCCAATAAGTGTGACAACTTAGAAGAAATGACCAATTCCTTGAAAGTCTCAACTTACCTAGGCTCGCTTAAAAAGGAACAATGTGAATATACCTAAATATGTTAAATAAATTGAATTTGTAGTTAAAAAACCTTCCCACAAAGAAAACTCTAGGCCCAAATGGCTTCACTGGTGAATTTCATCAAACATTTCAAGAAGAAATGATACTAACAATACTAACAATTCTCCCAAACATTGCAGAGGACAGAACACTTACCAATGTATGCTATGAGATCAGCATTACTCCAACACCAAAAACAGACATAGATGTTGCAAGAAAAGGAAACTACATACCAATATTTCTCATGTACGTGTAAAAATCCTAAAATGTTGAATCTAACAATATCCATAAAGGATAATACATCAAGATTAAGTAGGGTCAGTCTCAAGATTTCAAAGCTAGATTACAGTTTCAAGGCTGGTTTAAGTGTAATTCATCATATTAAAAAACAAAAAAAGGAAAACCTAATAGTCATCTAAACAGGCACCTGAAAAGTATTTGACAAAATCCAACATCCATTCCTGATAAAAACTCTCAGCAAAGTAGCAATGAAATGGGATTTCTTCTGCCTGATGAAAGACATCTATGGAAAACCTGTAGCTAACATCATTTTTAAAGGTGAAAGATTGAAAGTCTCTCCTCTATGATTAGAAACAAGACTAAGATGTCTGCTCTTATTACTTCTATTCAACATTGTGCTGTAGGTTCCAGCCAGTGCAATCAGGCAAAAATGGAAAGAACTGAAAGAAAGAAAGGAAAGGAAGGAAAGGAAGGGAGAAAGAGAGGAAGGAAAGGGAGGGAGAGAGGAAAGGAAAGGAGCAAGAGAGGGAGGGACGGAGGGAGGAAGGAAGGAAGGAAGGAAAAGAAAGAGAGAGAGAGAAAGAAAAAAAAGGTATCCATATTTTAAAGAAAGAAATAAAATTCTATTCACAGACATGATCTATGCAGAATATCAGACAAACTATAAAATAGCTACAAGAATTAGTTTAACAAGGTCGCAGGATATGAGATCAATATTCAAAAATCAAGTGTATATCTCTTTATTAGCAATTAAAAATTAAAAGTTGCAATTAAAAAATACCATTTATAATAGTATCAACAAACACAAATACTTAGGGATAAATCTGACAAAAGATGTGCAAGATCTGTACACTGAAAGTGACAAAACACTTCTGAGAGAAATTAAGGATCTAAATAAGTACAGGGGTTCAACTCATTCATGGGTTACATAATTTGATATTGTTTAAATGTCAGTTCTTCCCAAATTGATCTCAAGATTTAATCCAATCCAAATAGGTCAGTAGAATCAAAATTGTTAAAATGTCTATGCTACCCAAGGTGATCTACAGATTCAATGCAATCGCTATTAAAATACCAACATCATTTTTTACAGATCTAGAAAAAATAACTCTATGCTTTGTTTTGTATGGAACCAGAGAAGACCCCGACAGCAAAAGTAATCTTAAGTAAAAAGAACAAATTGGGAGGCATCAATTTACCAGATTTCAAGCTATACTACAAAGCTATAGTAACAGAAACAGTATGATACTGGCACAAGAACAGAGACACAGACCAATGGAACAGAACTGAGAACCCAGATATAAAACCATCCTCATATAGCCACCAAATCTTTGACAAAGCAGACAAAAACATACACTGGGGAAAAGAATCCTTATTCAATAAATGGCTCTGGGAACATTGGAGAGCCATATGACTAAAACAGGATCCGCACCTTTCACCTCTCTTAAAAATCAACTCACGGTGGATAACAGACTTAAACCTAAGGCATGAAACTGTAAGAATTCTAGAAAAATATGTTGAAAACACTCTTACAGACATTGGCCTAGGCAAAGAATTTATGAAGAAGACCCCAAAAGCAATCACAGCAACAACAAAAATAAATAAATGGGATCTGATCAAATTAAAAAGCTTATGCACAGCCAAGGAAACTATCATAAGAGCAAACAGACAACCTGCAGAAAAGGAGAAAATATTCACACACTACACATCCGATAAAGGGCTGATAACTAGAATGTATATAGAACTCAGGAAAATCAGCAAGAAAAAAAATCAAACCCTATCAAAAAGTGGGCAAAGGACATGGACAGAAACTTTTCAAAAGAACATAGACTAATGTAATGGCCAATGAACATATGAAAAAATGCTCAACATCTCTAATCATCACGGACATGCAAATCAAAACCACAATGAGATATCACTTAACTCCAGTGAGAATGGCCTTTATCAAAAAGTACCAAAATAATAAATGTTGGTGTGGATGCAAAGAGATAGGAACACTCATACACTGCTGGTGGGACTGCAAACTAGTACAGCCTCTGTGGAAAGTAATATGGAGATACCTCAAAGAGCTAAAAGTAGAACTACCATTTGATCCAGACATCCCATTACTGGGCATCTACCCAAAGGAAAAAAAAAGACATTCTATAAAAAAGACATCTGCACTAGAATGTTTATAACAGCATAATTCACAATTACAAAGATGTGGAAACAACCCAAGTGCCCATCAATACATGAGTGGATTAATAAATTGCAGTATAAGTATACCAGGGAGTTCTACTCAGCCACAAAAAAACAGTGGTGATCTAACATCTCTTACTATTATCCTAGATAGAGCTGGAGCCCATTCTACTAAGTGAAATATACAAGAATGGAAAAATAAGCCCTACATGTACTCACCATCAAATTGGTATTAACTGATCAACACTTACGTGCACATATAGTAGTAACATTCATGGGGTGTCGGGCAGGTGGGAGGGCGGAGGAGGAGGTGGGTATATTCACATCTATTGGGTGCAATGTGCACCATCTGGGGGATGGACATACTTGAAGCTTTGACTCAGATGGGGCAAAGGCAATATATGTAACTTAAACATTTGTACCCCTGTAATATGCTGAAATAAAAATAAATAAATAAAATAAAATAAAAATCCAAATCCCAATAGGCTTTTTTAAAGAGAAACTGACAAACTGATTCTAAAATTCATATGGAAATATGAAAACAACTTTGATTTTAAAAAAAAGAGAAAGGGAGGGCTAACACTACCTGATTTGAAGATTTATTGTAAGTTTACAATAATGAAGACAGTATGTTATGGAAGTAAAGACAAACACACCAATAGAATGGAAGACAGAATTCCGAAATTGACCCACATATAAATGAATAACCAATTTTTAAGAAAGATGCAAAGGCATCCAGAGGAGAAAGGATAGTCTTGTTAACAAATATTGTTGGAACAGATGGATATCCATATATTTTAAAAGTGAACTTTGTTCCATACTTGACATCATATACAAAAATTAGCTCAGAATTGATTGAGAGTATGGCAAACAACTCTGAAAATACTTTGCATGTATAATGGGGTTGAACAATCAAGTAAATGAATGATAGAAGCCATGTTTCTCACTGTTGGAGAGAGACATTAGAGATAAACAATAAACTGCGCTAAAATGAATCCAATTGTACTGGATTAGAGTCAGAGACATCAGTATGAACTCACATTTAGTTTAAAATAGATACAAATGGACAGATACAGAAATAATTATAGATATGTGTGTGTCCATGGGTTCGCATATATATATATATATATATATATATATATGCGTCCTCACTTTGCCTGCCAAGAAAATCTAGACATAGTGACAGCATAGCAGCAACAACCAGCATACCCAGTGTCCAGATCTTGGTTTCTAAATAACATACTCCATAAACAGGAACCAGGGCTCCTTTGAGAAATGGATGATTCTAGAGCTGAGGCACAGACAACACAAGGCATAGGCATCTTAAGGTATCAGAATGCAAGGAAGTGCTCAAAAAAAAGCAGGGAGTGGAGGGTGGAACCAAGTCAAAGGGACACAGGAGCCAATCTAAAAGAACTCCCAATGGTCAGAGCTGAAACAAGCTCAACAACAAAATAAATAATATTGTATTTGAATATAATGTAAAGTATAAAATAAATATACATGAATCCATACTCACAGAATAAATGATTGAAGAAATAAATGGGGGAAAACAGATAATTATTTATTATAGAAGAATGTCAAATAATTTATGTAGATATCTATCTCTAGGAGGTAGAACATAATTCTCTACTCTTAACCTCCTGCCCCTTGAACATGAGCTGTACTTGGTGACTTGCTCCCAAAGAACAGAACATAGAAAAGGTAAAAAAAAAAAATTAACTTTACAGTAGAGAAAACTGGTTAATATTACCTTGGTCAGGTAATCAAGGTTAAGCAACACCAATGATAAGGTATATTGATATCATGTGTGCTCTGCCCACCCCCATTATGGTATGATGAGAAGGGCACTGCTCCCCCAAAAAATTAGAACCCCTGTCTAATGAACAGAAAAACATCAGATAAAGTCAAATTGAGGGACACTCTATAAAATATCTGACCATTACTGCTCAAAACCATCAAGGTCACGAAAACAAGGAAAGAGGGAAAAACTGTCAAGGGTCAGAGCAGACTAAGAAGACATGAGAACTAAAAACAATGTGAAATCCCAGAATGAATTCTGGAACAGAAAAAACAGATATTAATGAGAAAACGATGAAATCCATATAAAGTCTGAAGTATAGTTAAGAGCAATGTCCCAATTCTGGTTGGTTGCTTAGTTCTGGCAAATATATCATGGTTATGTAAGACGTTAATAACTTGAGAAAATGGATGGGGTATACTGGAACTGTCTGTACTACCTCTGCAACTTTTATGCAAATCTAAAATTATTCCAAAGTAAAAAGTTCATTATAAAAATGGACTTACCCTTAAAGGTAAAAAGTGAAAACATAAAGCTTCCAGAAGAAAGGATAAAAAAATTTTGACCTTGAGTTAGGCAAGATTTATTAGATCTGATGCCAACAGCATAATCTATAAAAGATAAAATTGATAAACTGGACTTCACCAAAATTAGAAACTTCTGCTCTTTAAAGACACTGTATGGGAATAAAAAAATAAGTAGACTAGGATCTTCAAAGCATATATCCAATAAAGGACTTATATTAATATGATAAAGAATTCTCAAAACCCATTCATAATATAAACAACCTAATTAAAAGTGGGCAAAAGATTTGAACAGACACCAGAGAAGATACAAAGTTAGCAAATAAGCACATAAAAAGATGTTCAACATCATTAACCATTAAGAAGGTGTAAATACCACAAAGAGAAACTACCACCCATCCATTAGAATGGCTATAACTTAAAATAAAAGACTGACCATATCAAGTGTTGGTAAGGATGTAGAGGAACTGGAACTCTCATATAATGCTAGTGGGAATATAAAATGGTACACTCAGCTTGAATAACAGTTTGAGAGTTTCTTAAAAATTAAACATATACCTACCATATTACCCAACCATTCTACTCCTTGGTATTTACCCGAAAGAAAGCACTTGTCCAAAGTCATGTATATCAATGGTTCATAAATGCTTTAATCATAATAATCAATAACTTGACATAACCCACTTGTCCATCAATAGGTGAGAATATGAATTAATTTTGGTATATCAGTATGAAAGAATACTACTCATAAATAAAAAGGAATGAACTATTATAGGCAACAATATGAATGAATCTCAAAATAATTATGTCAAGTGAAAGAAATCAGACAAAAAGAATATATACTGTATGATTTCATTTATATAAAGTTTTAAGAAATGTAAAGTAATCTATAGCTGACAGAAAACAGAAGAGTAATTCCAGGGGTAGAGATAGGATCGAGCTTGATGGGGCAGGGAGAGGCAGAAGAAAGAGAATATAAAGGGACACAGGAAAACTTTGGGGGCAATAGTATGTTCACTATACTGACTGTGGCGATAGTTTCATGGATATATACTATATTGAAACTTATCAAATTGTATACTTTAAATATGTGAAGTTTATTTTATATCCAATATACTTTAACCAAGCTGTTTTTTAAAAAAATAAAAAATCACAAAACCTGGAAAACCTGGGAATACACTAAACCTGGAAATGAGAAGCCTCAAGAAAGGAATGGGCTTTTGCAGACAGCTGATGGCACAGCTAATAAAATATTGATTAGATTTGGTCTATGTGGCTTCAGAAAGAACTAGTACTCACAGCGTAGAAATTAAAAGGAAGCTGCATCAGCTAGAATAACAGAATATACTGACAACTGGAGCTGTCTAAACATGGAATGGACTGCTTTGTAAAATAAAGTTCTCCCTCAGTCACCAAAAAGAGCTTAAGCACAAACTCAACCAATCCCTGTTTTAAGTGATGTACTAGGAAAAATTCCCATTTGGGATAGAAGACAGTACCTCTTGATCTTTAATTGTACTAGTTAGAAAAGCAGAACAAATGCTTTTTACTTTGAAAGTATTTAATCATATTCATCAAACTTTAAAGCCATCAATGCCAAACATTTCAAATGGTTTAAAGTATTCAGGAGCATATGAGCAAGGTTAAATGAACATACTTATAGATCTTCAACTGGGTTCTCTTTCAAATAGAGAAAGCAATAAAGCAAGCTTTATAAATAAACATAGTTTTCTAATGAGTACATCTTTTTGCTTCTGTTTATATAGTAAATTATAAAAAAAAAATTTGAGAGCAGGAAGCATTTATAATAGTTTACTATGCAATTCCAAAGCACTTAGAGTTTAATACCTAAAAATAATGGCTACCATTTATTGACTATTTATTATGGGCCTAGAAATTTAAGCAAGATATCTTGAACACATAAACTTAATAATCCTTCAAGGTAGCTGTTATCCCCATTGTACAGGTAAAAAGTCTTAGGCTGAGGGAAGTTAAGGGGATCTTCAGATAGAAGACCTGAAGTCAAGTCTGTCTGACTCCATAACCCCATCATATAAGATAGCCTACTATTTCAATGAAGAAAAAGGGCCATCTGATGATTGTTATATATAGTCTCTTTCTTCTCTCTACAAATATTTCCCATATTCCCATTCAATTTATGTTTTAAAAATACAAATTTTCTCATGTTATGCATCCAGCTTCAATGCCTTCAGTGCCTTGTAACACTTTACAGGTAAAGTATAAACTTGTCAACATGATGGATAAGAGACCTCCCCACCTACTTCTCCAGCATCATTTCCAATTACTTCTCCTATATTACAAACTAAAATATTTCAAAGTCCTTTAAAAATATAATGCATTTGTAATTGTTGTTCTCACTTTTCTGCATGCCCTTCTTATTTTGGGCCTGGTGAATGAATGAACTCTTATCCTTTCAGAATCAGTTTAAATATCGTTTCCTCAGTTTAAGTCTGCTCTGAAATTCCAGCCACAATTAGATGTACTTTCTTTTACAAGTACACCACTCCATTCACACTGATAATTATTTATTTGTGGGGTTGTTTTCCACAAAAACATCTCTTCAAAGGCAGTTATTCATCCCTGTATCGCCAGTGCCCAAGCCCAGTACTTGATGTGTAGGACAGGTTCACTCATGTCTATTGACTGAATGGATGGATGATGGACATGTGAATGAACAAATGGATATACTAACCAATGTCTGAAAATTAAAGGTTTGGGGGATATATAAAAGAAACAGTACTGTGCATGACAGAGGTATACTAGCTGCCACAATTATATACTATACCTTATTAATTCTATATGATTTCATCCTAAATTATGTCTTAATAGAAGGTATTATTATTATCTACTCCACTTGATTGTGTGGTTCTATTAAAACAGTTTATTTAATCAAAAGTAAAGGTAATATGCAAAAATTAATTCTCAAGACTATAAAATTGTTGGAAACCAGGAGATCTGTGAACTACTCTGATTACTTGTCAAGAAGAAGAAAGCCAGAGGAATAACCTTTTTGTGACCTCCTCCCACAAACAAAACTATTCACAGACTTTACCATTTCAAGATGTGACCTTGTTTAGTGCTCTCCTCCTGCAGATAATGAGACATAAAAAAAAAAAAAAAAAAATCCCACAACTTAAAATTTCAAGCTCCTTTCCTCCTCAATGCCTTATGATTTCAAATTAGAATATTTTTATGTCTGGAAAACATATATTTGATTAGTTTCCTAAAATCAGTCTTAATGTAACTTGAGTAATTTATGGTACATTTTGGTTTGAGGGGGTTATTTTATCATCTTATTCTCTTGCTGAGACCTGATACGGAAATAATTTGGGTTCTCATTGGACACTGCAGTTTTGTGTTAAAATCGAGTTGGAACTTATTCTTTTTTAAAAATGCAAAATAAGATGGAACTAAAAAAAAAACAGTCAAGAAGCGCTGAGAACCATTCTCAGCTAATGGAAAAATTATTTTAATTACATGAGAAATGTTCTAAAGCAATCTTCTGGGTGAAAACAAAGCATTACTTATTCGTTGAAAAAAATGCCTTCCCTAAAGAAGTATTCACATGTCAGAAGCCCTTAGTCTATGAAATTAATGCCTTATAAATGTAGGTAAAAAAAGTTCACACCTTGATAATTTTTCTCTAAAATGCTGCCTCATTATAGCAATAACATTTTGATTTATGCCAGAAAGGGTTCCTTTCTGAAGAACCAAAATGTCTTAAAAACACACACATAGGAAAAAGCTTGAAGTGCTCTATAAAGTACTTGAACAGTCTATAGCAGTGGACTTTGCTTCAAAAGAACAAAAGAAGAAGCAATTTTAAACCACATTAAGTGTAATCATTTTTTTCCCTGAAACATGATAGTAAAATGGGAATAATAACTGAATGATTTCAGAGCCCAGCAATGCAAAGTTTGAGAACTGCAAAACGAAAAGATAAAAAATAAAAACTTTGGGCTAACACATCCATAAAACAAAAGGAGACTATTTCTCAAAAGCTGGTATAATTTTCTCAGATTAGCCTGAGAACATGTTTCGATTTTTCCTATTACTATCTTCAACTTAGTTCCTGCATTTCCTTTTATAAATATACAGGTTAACAAAAAGAGGTAACTGATTTTTTAACTTATCACATTGTGATCTTTCAAGTGAAACATTTCGGTTTATTCAAGTTTTGGCTCCTCTAAGCATTTCTTGTGTCTCCTGCAAGTGCAGAAAATAATCCATAAAATGAAAGGACACCAGGCATGAATTAAGTAAAAAGGGTTCATGAGAGAACCAGAATCTAATTACATAAACACACTTCCCTACAGGTGGATATAAACTCAAAAATCTCTGAAATCTCATCTTTGAATGCTAGCAGTGCTTTTTTAATTATGCTAAAAGTCCCTTGTCTGCTTGATCGCTCGTGAACAATTTTAATCAGGCAAGCCTAATATACTCCGTCTCACAGACAACTTAACAGAGCTCTCAACTATGAGCTAATGGGAAGACAAGGAACCACAAGGATTTTTATTAAAAGGAAAAAATGGCCAGCCTAGAGATTTGGCCAGCAATAAAGCAAGATTAAATCATGCTTTTCCCCTACTTAACCTACTTAACTTCAAGAACTACAGACATATAATTAATTTTCTCTTGAGATTTACCCCGTAAACATAAGCAGACCATTTTTAAAATATTACATTCTTAAAATTCAGAGTGATTTTATTCTCTTTCCCATTCACAAATAGACTAATATACTATTAAGAACAACCATTATGCCTGAGTATAAGAATAGCCCCTAAAAATTATCCTTCCCCAAAAAAGGAGAGTTAAAAATCAATTTTCTGCAGTTTGTGGGGATCCTGACAAAGGATCCTGGTTCAGAGTGAGTATTAAATGGTAATTAAAAGGGCCAAATAACCTAATCTCCACCTTTGCAGCCCATTCCCAAGCCTATTTGCTACATCACCTGTCACCATGAGTGCTCTGTCCATTCTGAGGCCCCCCAAGATACAGAAGCCCATCATAATCCACATTTTTCAACTGCAATAAACTACCTAAACTTAACTGCCACCATTTTAAACTCCTTTTTCTTAACCAATTCAAAAGAGAAACTGGAAAACCGTATTGATAGCTGCCCCAGGCCTTAAGAGTTTGAACCTATTGCCATCCTAGCTCATTTTGTCTATTTAACTTTATCCCCCAACTACTTTGAAATTAAAAATGATGTCCTGGTCTAAGTTTACCTCTGATTAGTTGTTACATGGTTTGCAGCATGTTTTCAACGCCTTCTGTGCCTCATTTTCTTCATCTGTCAAACTATAACTAATCATACCCTCCCTCAAAGAACTGATGTAAGAATTAAATGACATAATACATGGGAGAGCAGCATCTAGCACACTGTGGATACATAACAAATGTAAGTTTCTTTCTGTTGTATCTAGATCATTGTTTCCAGGTTCTTCAAGCACAGGCTTCAACATTTCAAATGAACCCCAAATGAGATGCTCAGTTTCTCACCTTCTCACTGGCAACCTTGGCCAGCCTCAAGACTTATAAGCAATCTTTTATTATTTCCCCCATCTCTACACTCAGCTCCATCCCTCTTGAGGCTTTCCAGCTATTTTCACTCTACAGCTCCCTGGGCATCTCTGCCTCACCACAGTTTTTCTATGCACTGAGTCACATTTGCTTATTCATTAGAGATGGCTTCATTTACCTTTGCTTCAGTTTTTACCTGCCTGGTTCTTTTCCTTAGTCGAGCTGGGCTTCTTACTAATTGCAATTGTACACTATCAATTTATTCAACACTTTATTGTTTTAAAAGACTATTCTTTACAGTTAAACTAAGACATAGAAAATTAAAACATAGATTAGGACAAATAGTGATAAATATAGCCCAGGAAAAAATATTTAGTTAATTCTTTGAAAATAATTTTGATTTTTATATTTTATATATTCACTTATCAGCTCCTGTGATTCTACTGACCTGGTTGCTTGATGAGCTGTAAAAATTCAACTGGCTTATTGAAATGGTAGACACTAAAGAAAATACTGGCCTGGCAAGGCAGTATAAAAAATAAAATTAAAAAATAAGCTTTCAAAAATGTTCATCAATATAACTAAGATTGCAAACACACATACAGAAATTCCTTTAACGTTTCTAAAAAAGAGTTGTCTGATCTATCTGCAAATAGCCCAGACAAAGAAAATTTCAATTCTGGAGTCAGAAAGGCAAGATCTGTAATAGGAAATGTTCCTCCTGGAACAAAATAAATCAGTGGTACTGGTAATTTGCTTGTCTTTTTCACTATTATTTTTGTTTTTCCCTTTCCTTAAGAAAATATTCTCCCCCAATCCTCTTTTGGATACACAAATTTAAAATGCTTAGTGATGCAATATAAAGTATTATTCTTTACATAAATATGAATTACATGTCTTTCATAGACTCCATACTTGTTAATTTTCCTAATGGAGTTTAAAGTCTTTCCAATATCCCAGGGTTAATCCCAAGTTGTTTCAAATTACCATGTTTTGAAGTTTTGCCTCAGTTTTCTGTTCAAGGACACCAGCAAAAAATATCAAACGGTCATCAAGGACAGGTAGTTTTCTTGCTTGTTCGGTTTTTGTTTTTTTTTAAGTAACAGAATAGAATAATAAAATTTCTTGATATTTTCCCTTAAAAATTCTTAAGATCATTCTATTCAATTCACGTAGGCAAATTTTACAATCCAGCAAAAATTAAATAAATTACTGCATGACCTAATTTAGTACTACCTGGAAAAATGGCTAAAACTTTCTTTTCTACTAAATATTTGGTTTTAAAAGAGCTACAATTACATCTGGCACCCAGGTCTTGGTTTCTAATATTATTTTCCAGTGAAAGAAACCAGGGCTCCTTGAAGAAACAGCTGATTCTGGGAGTGAAGCAGGAAATACAAAAGGTAAATGTGAAGCATACTGTAGTGCAGGAAAATAAGGAAGTGCTCAAAAAGAAAAATAATAATAAAAACAAAACACAACGATAAGGTATGTCAGAGTCACAAGAGCCAAGTGAAAAAGCTCCCAACAGCCAAAGCTAGAACAATTTGAGCAATAAAATATAGCATTGGATTATAACCCAAAAACTATATAATCCATGAACCGCACTTATATATATAAATGATTTAATAAATAAATAAACAAGGAAGGAGAGACAAATCTCTTTTGCAGAACTATTCCAAATAATTTATGTAGATACTCCACCCTCAAGGAAGTAAATCATAATTCTCTACTCCTTAAGTGTGGGCTGTGCACACTGACTTTCTTCCAAAGAGTACAATATGGAAAGAGGGGATAAGGAACAACTTCATAGTTGAGAAACCTAATACAATAGGAGAAACTGGGTGTAGGGTATGTAAGAACTCTGTGTACTATTCTTAATAAGCTTTCTATAAATCTAAATTTATTCTAAAATTAGAAACGTATTTAAAAGTAAAAAAAAAAAAAAAGATCTGCTTTTGCCTTTGGTTTTCTGAAGTTTGCTACCTACCTTAACAGTAGAAACTCTTAGTCAATTTTGGACCACTTAAATTGTCCAGTTCTTCACAACACTCTCAAATTCAGAAGTAACTTGTTCTGTAGTAAAACTGGAAAGGTAAGATGCATTGTTCAGCATCTAAGTTCTGCTCTACCTATAGCTTTCCATGTGACCTATCTAAATAACCAGTTTTCTCATCCATAAAATGAGGCAAGCCTGCTGAGAGGGCTTTCTCTCACCCCTATAGGGAGGGGGATAATACCGATGGCCTATCTGCACTCTCATCGATGAGTGTTTCATCTGCATCCAGCTCCAGCCTTCCTTGGCTTGGCCCACTTGGGTGTCAACCTGGTGCCAGATCTGGCTGCTTCCAATATGTTTCTTTGGAACTGATGCTCAAATGTTATTTTTTTTTTAAAAATCAATTCATGTTAACACTATCTTTGGAAGAATAACCAGAAATTAGACACAGTGATTGCCTCTATGTAGAACAGGAGGCTACAGTGGGAAGGACAGATGCTTCGCATTCTACAGACTCTTGGGCTATCTGAATTATTTTTTACTATGTATATGTATTAGCTATTTAAAAGCTTATTATAAAAGCAACAACAAGAAATCCATTATTACTCCGGGATTACTGTAAGTTTCTGATTTCAGCCTTTGTATCTGCTATCAGTGTATTATCTCTTTTTAATATAGTACCATAGAAAGAAGCATGGCTCCAAAAGATTAGTCTAAAATGATTTCAATCAAGTTCTTTTGTACCAAATCAGCTGTTTCAAAATAGCACAGCAGTTGTGGAATCAAAAGTGACTTAGGATGGAACATGGGCCTCCATTTACTAGATATTTAACCTCCCTAAATCCCAGCTTCTTCTTCTGCAAAACTGGAATAATAGCAGTACCCACACCTCATAGGATTGTTGGAAAGATTAAAAAAAAAAATGCATGTAAAGTTCGTAGCCTAGTGGCTGGCCCATCTATTACTGTCATTATCAATATAAATGGAAATCTGTGTGAGAAGATCTTACATATCACTCAAGTCCTGTCTTCCAATCAGCTATGGATCCAGAAGCAACTTCCAAGTGTGAACACCCCTCAAGTGCAATTGGTTTTTAGCAGTTATTATCTCCGGTTTTTAAAGAACTAAATAACTAGAATGAACACTATTTCCTCCTCTGAACAGAAATGTCCCAAATCATAAGACACATACTAAAGTCACACATATTTAGAAATGAGTAATTATTATGGACCATATAGCAACAAATTATTCAAGAACAATAACACAAAACATGCTTACATGTACAGAGTGCTACAGTTGAAGCTGTCTTAGGGATTATTCTGGAAAACTACATAAATTTAAAATTTTAAATTATATATGCATCCCAGCCTTTTGCCTCAGTTCACTGTAAAAGGGCATGTCATGTTTTACTTGGGGACAGATTTTTGAGACTAGAGGCAATATATATAAACAACATTAATAAAAAATATAGGTTAGAGCAGTATGTATAGATATCTTAGGTATTCAATGAATATTTGAGTGGATTTTGTGTGTATAAAATTATGTGAATAAATAATGTTATCTCAAAAAAGCAGCTAAACAACATATTTTACCCTGCTTCCCATTTTGCCTTGGGTTGTAAAATAAAGCATTTCAAAAACTAAAGGTATATTTCCACTCACAGAATCTTTTCTGTATTTCATAGCTTTACACAAATACATAATATATATCAGCAACACTCTATAGAGAAGAAAGACACATGTATCTCTATGTACTTGAATATAAATTAAGATATGAAAATTCTACCTTACCAAAAGATATATGTGAGAATTTTTTATACTTTCTAATTCTTTGCAAAGGTTTTACTACAAGATTCCTTAAAATTGCTTCTTGCTTCTGAGATCACACATAAGGAAAAGAACTCAAGAGCTCATGTATAACTGATTTAAAACCACATCAAGCCACTTGATTACTACTAGAAAGCCAAAAAGCACGGACTCACTATAAATATTTAGACTGTCCCTGTTAGTGAATGCTCCAAAACAACTGGGAAGAGGCATAGAAGAACTCTGAAACTACAATGATAAAAATCTTTAAAAATTATCTATTTCAACTATTAATAGAGTAGAACCACTGAAAAAAATCCCATTCTATTACCATGCCACCCAGTCCAATAATGGCCATTATTGACTATTTTTTTCCTCAAACCTTCTATTTTATATAATGCTTCACAGTTTGTAAGTCATTCACATGTATATCAAGTCATCTAATCTAGACAAAACCTACGAGAAAAAAATGTTATGAAGTTAAATCGGGGATCGAGAAATAATGTAATTTGCACAAGGCCGAAGTGCAAAGGCTAGTAAGTTGAGAATCTGGGATTCATACTCCAGTATTCTGCCCCCAAATTTATCTTCATCCTCTCCTCCCACCTGATCTCCAGAAATGATTTCCACACTCACTGGCAGATCCCATTCCTTGCGGCACAATGCCCCCTGTCCACCCAACTGCAATCCTTCCTTAGGTGGTTTACTACATCCTCTCTGGCCTCAACTCCAGGCAATCCCCCACACTGAAGCCAGAGATATATTCCCAAATTTAAATCAGATAGTCTTCTATGTAAGATCAGCAAATGCTTTTCACTGTTTCTAGATAAGAAATAGACTTACTATGGTCTTCAAAGGCTGAGTGGCCTGACCCCCTTCCTACCTTTTCAGGTTTAGAAGGACTCTGCACTAGACAGGCTTTCTGAACCTCATAATCACCACACTACTCACCCTAGATCCCTCTCCACCCCTTTTTGCCTAGTTAACGCATACTCTTTCTCACCTCAGAGGAGCCTTCTCTTCCCTTCCCTTACCAACCAAATAAAATCTCCCTACTATATATCCTCTCTCATGGTACTATGCACCTCTACTTCACTGCAGTTATCACAGTTGCAGTTTACATTTGCTCATGCAATTGTTTGATTAATGTCTGCCTTTTCCCTCAGACTGTCAGTACCATAAAGGGTAGGGAGGAGGTCAGTTTTTTGGTTCTTAGTCACTATTACATCTCCAATGTTTGGAACAATTTTTACTTCATAGTAGGTACATGATACTTTTAAAAGCTGAGCAAATATAGAACTAGGTTAATTCCTCTTTCAACTTTGAAAATAGCTATTATTTTGATGATTCCTCTCTCTACACATACATACATAAAATTTTTCAATAACGAAACCACTCTGATTCTTTGAAATATTCCTTTTATGACAAAGTTCCCAGACACTTCTTAAAACTTGGAAACCATAAATGAACACAATGGTATCTTCTCATCAGTACAGAGAGACTGTACTTCCCTGTTACAAACACTGTAATGCTTTTAAAACATTCTACACCTGTGTTTTAGTCCATTTGTGCGGCTATAACAGAATATCTGAGACTGGGTAACTTATAAAAAACAGAAATTTATTTCTCATAGTTCTGGACGCTAGGAAGTCCAAGATCAAGGTGCTGGGAAGTCCAAGATCAAGGTACCAGCAGGTTTGATTGTCTGGTGAGGGCTGCATCCTCCAGAGTGGAAGAACTCTGTGTCCTCACATAGCAGAAGGCAGAGGGGCAAGCTACTGAACACTGAAGCCTCTTTTGTAAGGGCCTTAATTCCATTCACTGCTGGAAGGAGACTCCATGATCTTATCAGCTCATAAACATCCGACACTTTAGTACCATCACACTGGCCCTTCAGTTTCCACACTTGAATTCTGGGGGAAACACATTCAAACCATCGTACTGTGGGACATGGCAGTGACTGTTATACCACAAATTCCAAGGTCTCTTCGTATGAACTTCTCTTAAAACATGTCTGCTTGATTCTTGACTTGTGTAATAATTTGACAATAGCATATGCAGAATTTTCCATTAATCATTACAGACCATCTTAGTTTCAACCAATCATTTCAAATGGCTAAGCTTGTTTTCAATCTTGATTCCCTCATCCAGACTATTAGCTTTTGTTCCCAGTTTTATGTGGTATGCAAATGTGATGGGCCTGTTTCATCCTAGTCAGTGATAAAAATGATTAATAGGACAAGAGTAAAAGCAACAGCCATGTCATGTCATGAAAAATATCCCTCTCCAAGCTGATATCAATTCATTCATAAAATTCTTCCAGCCATCCACGAATCCACCTGGCCTAATAATCCAACCCCTAATTTGACCATGTATTTCATAAACATATCATGAGATACTTTGTCTGAAACTTTGCTAAAATAAACTTGCTCCACCTACACTGGAAAAAAAAAAAATCACACATTTGCATGACACATTTCTAGTGAGCCCATGTGGTCTCCAAAGGACCACTTCTTTTTTAGGTAAGTCCTCACAAACCATCTGTCTAATGATCAAATTGTCCCATGATAGATATTAATATAAAACCCACTAATCTTGTAATAGCAGTATTCTACTTTTTCCTCTCTTTTTTGAAAATAAAAACAGTACCTGCATGATCTTAGCCTTTGGAATCTCTGGTACTGCTCAAAGATCACCAAACCATTCATATCTGCAAGTCATTTACTCCTAGGACATTAACTATTAATAGTTGAGAGCATAGAATAGTGCTTTTTCATCATTGCCTCACCTTTCTTGACTTCAACTCCCTTGCCACCACTGTTAGTCTCCTTTACTGAATTTGAATATCATCTTCCTTTGATAGAGAAATTAAAACCAACCCAGAATACCATAGCTCTGCCTTCATTCCAACATTTAGTATTACAACATCTGTCCCAATCAGTTTATTTTTTCTTTTCTTTTTTTTCATGATCTGAACATAACATTTTGTGATACTTAGTATCTTTACAAGCTTCAATTCATTTTAAGATTCAGCCTCCTTTATGCTACTACTTTTGTATTTGTATCACAACCTTTTCTTTTGAGAATCATTTTTGCTTATATGGTCAGTATTTCACTTTAAAGAACCTCTACATATTTCATTCATTCAATAAATGTTTTATTGACTACCATCTGTATGCAATTCACCAAACTAGAGCAAAAGCTACAAAGATGCCTAAGTTCTGGTCGCTACCTTCAAGGAGTCCAGGGGGAAATACAGACTGCTAGGCAGAATTATAGGCTTCTATATTACTAAGATAAAAATAAGTGCTGTATAAGGAGAGCATAAAGCAACTAGCTCAAACATGAAATAGCTGCTTAAGTCTTTATCAAGGAAATGACATCTGAGTTGAGTCGTGACGAAGCAGTCATTAGAAAACTGAAAGTGCCCTAAGAAATAGCACGTGCAAAGGCATGGCAATATAAAAAAGTACATTGTTTTCATATGAGAGTGATGTGGCTGTCATTTACGGTGTACTGAGTGTAGCCTGAAAATATGAAGTCAGTTACAAAAAGGCCTTGTAATCTAGGTGTCTAACAGATAGGATAAATAAAACGAAGCAAATGCTCTCTACAGAATACTATGTAGCAATTAGGAGTAGCAATCCAGATGTATGCCTAATGACAGGGACAGATCTTTAGTGCTGAAGGCAAATTAAATAATGTCTAGAACATGATACCAGCAATGCAAATTTAAAAATGTATGCACATTCAGTATTTGTCCGCACACAAAATAAATATACATGTTTTGCAAGGACAAATACAAACAAAAGGATTCATATCAAAAACGTCAGAATAGTTACCTATGGGATAGGAAAGTATTAAGAGTGGAAAATAGAAATGAAGGGATTCTTTTAAAGCAGGTATGCACTTGCTTGATGTCTAAAGGAGTCTATCTTTTCCTATAGATGACAAAGGTTTTAAAATCTGGAAATGGTAAAATCTAATGTGGTTTTTAGGGGAAAAGTTTGGCACAGTGTGAAGGATACAGTCCTATAGCTATACTTTCTTCTAGAGTCTAAGAACATGGGTTCACTATTCTTTTTCTGCACATACTGGGTAGATCTTTATCATTCTGTAAGAAAAGGCTAGGTATGAGACTAAACTGCCAATGAGTAAAGACAGACATAGAAATTTTGGTAACAGAAGAAAGTGAAGACAAGGTCTGACAGGGAGTAAATAGTTGCAAATGAAAGCAGCATCTTAAAACTCAAATTTGATTTTCTGCCAAGAATAGTATTGAAAACATTCCTGCACTGCAATAGATGCTGAACTAAATAAATGCTAAGGGTTTCAC
Source organism: Eulemur rufifrons (assembly GCF_041146395.1). Classification (NCBI taxonomy): domain Eukaryota; kingdom Metazoa; phylum Chordata; class Mammalia; order Primates; family Lemuridae; genus Eulemur; species Eulemur rufifrons. Next base: position 227,060,404 of record NC_090989.1, read on the forward strand.
CAAACTGAAGGTCTATTCCATTTTCTTATAAGTGTTGCCAAAGGGAAAGTAATGAGAAATTAAAACAAAGCCTCGCTTAGTATGTCTTGGGAGCTCAGAGTAAAAGATCTCTGGAATAAACTCATGCAAGCTGTATCACTTGAGAGATGAATCTTACATTACACCAAGAACTGCTTCATCTGTACAAACAGACTTTCTATAGAACTGTAACTGAACACTACAGGCTATGAGCCAACATTTTTAAATTTCATCAAACTCTAGTGCCAGGTGACAACTGTTTGCTGTGACATGATTTATGCAACACGTTTCATCTAGTTATCTTAGAATCAAAAGAATTTTACCAAAGGGTTCTCATTCAGATAAACAGGAATGATTTCTATCCCAATCACATCTGTGAAAAGTGGAAGACACACGTGGTAAGTTCCAGGACAAGATGCTACAGATTAAATTTTGAGAATAAATGACTGAAAAACATAAAATTGGCATACTTGCTGGGCACTCATCTTACTGTGAAGACACTGTTTTTCATTTGGATGCAGAGAGCTAACCAAAAAGCAACCAGAATAAAAATAAATTTTGTGAATAATAAATGGTAAGTGTAAATAATACATAACAATACTTACTTATATAACCTTGTATTTCCATAGACATACTCAGGAGGGACAGATATTTTGTTTTTTCCTTTTTGGTCTGTGCTTCAGTATTCATGGGAATTCTTTTCTCTCTTGATCTCCCCTTGAAGTATCACTTCAGCCCCTAGAGTTAATTATCCATCATCTCATCCTACTATATTCTTATCCATTGTACTCAGACTAATTATATTAATAGTTTGATAGAAGATAGAATTTAAAAGACAGCATCTTTCAATAATGACTCTAATACACTTTTATTTTTTCAGTATTATTGCCTAAAGAAGGTAATCTGTGTTATCCACAGATGGTGAGATTACAGGTAATAGTTCCTTTCTTCTTTATATGTGTTGCTTTTAAAATCAACAAAAAAAGATTTTAAATAATTATATGGGGTGATATGATGGAGGAAAAAAACTCTATTATAACAAATGCTCAATTTCAAAAGATGATTACATATCAAAGGACCCTGGTCTGGGATCTTCCTCTTCCCTACGACTATAATACTGGCTTACAACCCAGCTTAGATATGAATGCACAAACTCACCAGCTTTGTTATAGGGTCTGTGGCAAATTGGACACTGTAAGGCAGGGGCTGGAAAAACCTAAGTTACATATCAGCTACTTAGAAAAGACACTAAATCTATTTTGGGCTCTAAAAATTAAATTATATTTTATTAAAATGCCAAATTTTCTTAAGAGATGCAAATTAAATCAGCACCAATTTATGCTGAGGACTAAATGGCTTCAAATAAAACAAAGCACAAATACTCTTACACCTCCATATACACGTGGATGAAACTAAATATTAATATTAACAATGTTACATAAGATTTAATATTATCAGAAAAAAAACCATGTCCTATAAAACAATCATCACCCCGAGATTTGCCATTTTCCTCCACTTTAGACTCATCAAGTAAATAAGATAAAACAACATTTAAATATATATATATATATAAAACTTTCTATGTTCACTTTTATTTGTCTTAGCATTATACTGAAATTGAAAAACTTAAGTCATTGTAAAACCTCATTCATGTCCCTTAGTCACTTCATTTTTGTAGAGCTTAAATGAGGTAGGATTTCATAGAATCTCAGAACTAGTACCTTACGTCTCTCCCCTAGACTTAGTTATAGGCTACACATGCCCACTACGAAAAAAAGCTGCAAAATACTGGTCACTATTTTCATGCCATTTCCAAGTATACATACTTATATTTCTAGTGAGAAAAGACAATCTTTCCCTAGATGATTACTTAACCAATTTCCTAACAAACAGTATATTTTTACTGTATGTACAACAGAGAACTACAAATGCCTCTCACTTCCCATATTGTAGTCTTACTTTGATGCATTTAATGTTCTCACAGATGATTTTTCTTATAAGATGGCAAGTTATCATAATTTACAAAATCTGACATTTTCAGTGAGCTATAGCATCCATCTCTGAGATTTAATATTTCCTATTTCTTTCTCTTCATTAATATTCATTTAAAATATACATTGTAGTAGCAGTCCCACTGCTGCCTTTAACAGAGTACTTTGTAACTTGGCTTTTGTTTGTCAGTCCATATAGTAAATAAAGGCAAATGCAACTCACGGGGTGAGATACTTCATAAAATGTAATCATTCAGGGTAGCAACAATATACTTAATGATTTATTTATAGCTATTGATTCTTATATCATTATGTAGGTGGTATGAATATTTACTGCAGGGTAAGTATTTGGCAAACTTATACAGGAGAGAAATTTCAAAATCATGATTGTTACAAGAGGAAAAATGAAAAATGATCTATGTAAGTACCTTATGAAATCCTGTTTCATATAATTTAAACTTTTCAAGTAGTTTTGAAATTTCATTATTCTAACAAATGTATAATATTTATCAAAGCAAGAACATTCCAAAAGATTTATAGGGCATAGGGTTTCTCCTCAAGGGGTTTACAGCCTAAATTAGATAGACAAAATATACATAGCAAATGCTTATAAAGCTCTTCACAAAGTTAAAATTCTAATATTCCTGAAAGTACATAAGAGAGCAACAAAATACTTTCATCACATGAAAATATAGTTTCATGTTTATCACCCTATATAGTTCACCATTTTTATTCATTTAATCCAATTTCCCAGCCCTCCAAAGCAATTTTAATAGATACCATGTTAGACGGTAAAGAGTATTTGTCATCCTGATCCTAAAGGTCACAGAATGTGCTTGGGATGAAAATAGAACAGTTTTAACACCAACACATAAAAAATCATCCAATGAGGTCAAGTCAGATTGGTGACTAAGCAAGGGAAAAACATCTACCAGAATTTTCATCTAAAAAGGATACAATTTAAGAACTATTGCACTTTCCCTTGAATAGTTTCTTGCTAGGGAGAACGGTTAGTAGAACAAATAGTATGCTAGATCAAAGTGTTTTTAATTCACAGTGACATAACAATTACCATTAACAAGTCTGTTAAGAAGCTGTAATATAAACAAAGTGTGACAATGAGAATGTACAAGAAACTTCACAAAACATTTAAATAAACAAAAACAAAAGAAGGCAAGTATAACATCTCTATCAATATATTTTCATATACCATATTTTTATTTTGTTGATATTAACTTTACACCCAAAGTTATAAAACTTTTAATTTGCATATTAATTTTTACAAATACTTGCATAAGCATACCTGCATAAGCTCTTTTGTTTTGTTTTATTTTGTTTTGTTTTTTAGATATAAATTACCACTTGGAGAATGTCTGAAAGGAAGAACATGCTCTTTATTACATATTAAAATATTTCTTGGCCAAGGTAGAAGAGTTGCTTGAGGCCAGGAGTTAGAGACCAGCCTGGGTAACACAGTGAGCCCCCATTTCTACAAAAAGTAAAAAAGTTAGCCAGCCATGGTGGCTTGCACCTGTAGTCCTAGCTAACCAGGAGGCTGAGGTGAGACGATGGCTTGCCTGAGCTTAGGATTTTGAGGCTGCAGTGAGCTATGATCATGCCACTGCCACTCCAGCCTGGGTAGCAGAGTGGGAACCTGGCTCTTACAAATAAATAAATAAATAAAACATAAACTGAACTATTTCTTGTTTCAGTCACAAGAAGTAAATTGCTAGAGTGGCACACATGAACTTTTGTATTTCCCAATTCATAAACAGGTTGGTGTTTATTCTTCCTGAAAATAAAAGAAGAGGGACATTCCCCAACTCATTTTATTAATATATGTCCAGCATTACCCTGATTTAAAAAAGAAAAAATGACATGTCACAAAATAATATAACTAACAACCTGCAAATCCCATTCTAAACTTTATCTTGTCATGGGTAACATATGTAACCTGAACTTCTGTATCCCCCATAATAAGCTGAAATAAAGAAAAAAAAAAAAAAAAGAATAAAAAAAAAAATAAAATAAACTTTATCTTGTGACAAACATAAACCATTTCTTTTCAATATGTTAATTTGGATATATTACAAATTCAATGAAAATATCCATAGAGAAGTAATTATAAAATCAAAGCTATTATTCCTGTTCTGCAGGAGCTTATAGCACACAGAAAAGGTATACAAATAGGAAAGTTTATTATTAATAATAATATAAGATACTATACATGCCAAAATAGAGTGACAAAATGGTGAGTGGTAAAGACAGTAACTATTGCTATGGGGAAAAAAAGCAAAAGCGGACTAGGAAGAGATATGAGGGACTTGACTATTCCTGAATAGCCAGGATTTGAACAAAAATGAATGACAGCATTCTTACCAGGGCAAAGAGCAAAAGAATGGCACGGATGAGACAATGTGAACAACATTTTCAGTGGAAAGAATAAAGACTACTTACTTGAATTGGAACATTAGAGAGAAGTAGAAGGTTGGAAATACAGGATTTATTTATGTAAGTGGTATTTAATGAGTACCTATTATATGTCAGGCATAGTGTAGAAGAGCTGTTTGAAAAAATTCTAGACTTAGGAATTTATCTTTTTACTCCATAGCAGAAAAAGTAAGAGTTCTACAAAGCTCATGGCAATTTCACATAACATTATTTCAACTAATTTTAACAACAAACAATTATACAGAATGGGGAAACAGAGGCTCAGTGTGGTATACTCATATGCTTAAGGTCATATAGCCAGAACCAAGGCTAAAACTCCGCACCTTCCTACTGCTTGCTCCATGCTCCTTTTTTTATTCTACTGGCTATACCATTCAGCCCTTTTCATTTTTAAGCAAACAATAAATCATTAAAAGAAAAAATATAATGTGATAAAATCAATGTTTTAGTCAAATCCATATGGTCAGGTTGTATGGGTTGAACTTCAAGGCAAAGAACATGAAAGGAAGAAGATTTATTAGGACTCAACAGTAATAATCTAGGAATACGTGGCAGCAGTAGGAATGGAAGCCACTGGATATGAGACTTTGTATAAAAACATTCAACTAGATTCCTTACTTGAAAGTGCCAAGAGACTCAGAGATAACTAGATTAGTAGAGCCACTCATAAAATTGAAATGTGAAGAAACGGATCTATTTTATTGAGGAAATCATCGACTGTGGTCAAATTATTCCACAAACTCAAAGATATTAGATAAAACATTATACAAGTCTCTATCTTGAAACCAGAATAACCCAAGTTTACTACCATCCTTAAATATTTTATTTACAAACACTTATAACTGTCTAGACTTAAGAGTCTAAATAACACCACTCCCCTCACCTCGTATCCCAAGAGGTATCCATATCCATGAAGTCCAGAAAGAGTGTATCCCCTTTTTGGAAACCTCTAAGATAGGTGATATACCTAAACCTAAAGAATTAATAAATATATGTTCAATTAAATCTATCATTGAACCAAGGCTTGCTTTCAGGGGATCAAGATTATTTGTCAATCACAAGTAAATGCCTAATCCCTGGATCACACAGAAAAGACTTGAAACTGAAAAAATATTTTAAAATCTATACAAAGATGAACCTATCGTCATCTCAGATGAAAATTATTTCTCAAGGAAGGGTTATATTCATAACTTCTTCTAAGGTTCTAAACAATTCCATTTATTTATGGTATTAGTTTATTGGACAAATAGCGCTTTAATAACTATAAACTGAGACATCCAATAGACAAACTATACTTGAAAAGGGGATAACAAAAAAGGTGAAGATCAAAGAAGTGAGAGCTGAACCCAAGTAAAACCAGATGCAACCTGGAATGGAAAGAACAGTAGTCAATGCTGCTCTTTTCAATGGCCAGTAGAGGCTGCCAGTGTACAAGGACACATAGGGCTTCCCCTCCCCACCCCCACAGACACAGAGTTGCCACCAAAATAAGAACCATTTCCATGGTACAACATGAACTCCAGCATTCTGAGCTCATCATAGAGCATTATGCAACAGCAATCACCAAGTGTCTCTTCAACCATAGCTTCTGGGCATGTGTCACAGGAACAAAGGAAGGCAAGAATATTTTGAGTACTCTTGAAAGATGATCATATTTAGCCACTCTCTGACCAAAAGAAACCACAAATCTTATGAGATCACCTTTCCAGAAATGACACCTCAAGTTTTACACACATGTGAAAATGGGTATTTTCACTAAACATTACCTCAATTTATGGTCTTAAAAATCCATGTTTGAACAGATGTACTATTTGGCCTCTTTAAATAAGGTGAATCAGTTATAGCTGAAGAAAATTTTCAGTTACCAAGTACAAAGTCATAATTTGATTTGTAATTTGGAAGTATCAATCTTAAATTACAAATACTAATATGATTGAAAGGAATTTCCTCATATTCAGCAGTCAGGTGAGATTCAGTCCATCTGGGCCCCTCACCCAGAGCCAAGAACACAAAGACACTCAAATACACCAAGTGGCAATCACTTTTTAAAATTCATTTCATGAATCTGCTCTACAATTTTAAGAATTATGTATCTGGCCCTTTTTGAGCTCCACAACAGTGCTATTTCTTGTAGAGAGAAACTTTGCTGTCAATCACTGCTCCCTTTTGCCACGCAAATATGTGCTGCAGCTTTCACTTGTCACTCCTATTATATGTAATGTAGGCAGCTTAGCACTAAATCAATTTAAGGAACTGCAGAAGTTAAATACATACATTATTATTATGATGACAGAAAAGGCAATGAATGTCTTGCGGCTCCATTTGCTTTCTTTGTTAAGGAAGAAAAAGCTAATTATCTGCAGCTGTCAACCATGAAGACCTAGACCTATTTAAGTCAACATTAACGTTGGACAACTGAAAACATTTCTCAGATTTTTGCCCAATTGTTTCCTTTTTGCAAAAAACCATAATTTCATTACAAAATATTAAACATTCTAAAGGACAATGTAAAAGCAAGTTGAAAATGTAAAACCACACACTTGTATCCCTTTTCATAACTGTGTTTTAAAAAACTGCCAGCCAATTTGTAATATTTATTCTCCAATTAATGTAGACAAAATTTAGAAAGATGCAAAGCTTCTCCATATAAATTCACATAAAAAACATATAAATGAAAGCCCAGGCTACTGATTACAATGAAAATGTGTTATAGATGATCAACGGATAAATTTTGTTCATTTATTTAACAAAGAGAAAGGAAAACATATTCCAAAGTTGAACCACTGCAAAATGACAGAAAATTCACACTGAATCATGGGCTTTTATGTTCGCATTATTCTCTTTATCTACCAATCTTCCAGTTTCCAGTCTAGTTCCATTAGAATCCAGAAATGAATAACTAATTGGTTTTGAATTTTCTTTTTTCAAATTTAAGGATCAACTTCTACATATTCCCAGATAAGGATGAAAAGAATATTGTGTACACAAAGGTGATTATTCTTGATTATGAACATAAATATTCTTTGTGTTTGCTCTTAAATTGTTTTCAGTGATAAAACATTATTTTCCTGTTTTCTTTAGAGCTCTTCTCATGAGAATATACTTAATATTATTTTACAAGTTCTATTAAAATACTGTCCATTTAGCTTTCAATAAGTTTTTTAAACACCAACATAAATTCAAACTTACAAAATCAATAATAATAAGAAAAATATTTGACATGTGACCTAACAATTAATTTTAAAAATTATAGTTCATGTTTATATTCCTAAACCAGCCTTTAAGGGAAGACTTTTCAAAATATACCTATCCCACAACCCCAAGATTCTGATTTGCCACAGCCCTCCCTGCAATTTTAAGGAATCACTATTGTATTCCCAGGCTCAAATTTATTAGCAACAAGAGAGAAAAGTTCAAGAACCATTAGTATAAATACTGTAAAAGCCAAATACATCTCAGATCCAAAAAATCATGAGAGCCAGTCATGCAGCAGTATAGACATGGCCTATGTGGTAGGTAAGGAAATAGTAAAGTGGCCCCAAGGCACCAAATACTAAGTAAATTTCCCACTGTCACAAAATAGCAATTGACAGAATCAAAATCGCATCTCAACTTTTGACACCAAAGCCCAGGTTCTTTTCACAGCCCAATACAACCTCCAGAGTTCTTCTCTGACATGGCTTTACATTTTCAGAAATCTGTATCTATCGAGATTGAGAGATGGCGGCCATCCTTTACAATTGACGATTGACAACTGGTGACAATGTTATCCTCTATGCATATAAACACAGCAGAATTGACAAAATATTATTAGGAGGCAATCCTTGTCTTAAAATGAGAGGAATAAGATAGATGACCTTCAAGGGTTCTTTTAGCATTAACATTCTAATAGTATCTGGGTGCCACATTATTAGTATATTCTAATATTCCCTGGCTATTTCTTTTCAAACATCCTGAAACCTGTTCAAGATAATGCTATAATTCCTACTCCATCATTTTATTTTACTTTATAAAAACTTAAAAATAGCACTCTCACAACTCTGTGAGGTGGATTATTTTATACAGGTGAGAGTACTGAGGTCAAAAAGCTTGTGGTGGTGCATCACGAAACGACTAAAGAGCAAAGCAATTTCAAATGCAGGTCTGCTCTACTCACAACTCTGGACATTTCCCAACCTACATTAAATGCCACCATAATAACAGCATCTATTTGTACATCACTGTAACATTGTCACATGTCCTTTCATTTGGTCCTCAGAATAACTCTGTAATGAAATAAGGCAAGTAATATTATTCTGGCCTTATTTTACAAAAGACAAAATTGAGACTTGGAGAATTTAAATCACTTGCTCAAGGATCCTTATAGAGTAATGGCAAAGACAAGTCATAGGCCTCCTAACTCCACATCTAGTGTTTCTTTTGTTGCTGCAATTTACTGTCAATTACAAGTTTGACTTCAACATACCTTTGAAACATTTTTCTTTCTTTTTTTTTTAATTTCAGAATATTACAGGGGTACAAATGCTTTTGTCACATAAATTGCCTTTGCACCACCTGAGTCAAAGCTACAAGAGTGCCCATCCCCCAGACAGCACACACTGCACCCATTAGGTGTGAAGTTACCTGACCTCCCCCCGCCCCCACTTGCCCAATCCTGGATGAATGTTCCTTCCATATGTGCACATAAGTGTTAATTGATTTGAAACATTTCTATGCCTACCCTGTGTAACCTGGTCTCTAAGTCTGAAATTCACTAAGTGTAACTGAGCTCATAGAAATATTGAATTTATGCTTATGTGTGGCATAAAAACTTATTTTTCCAATACAGAATTACTTTTTAAATAAACTTGTCTAAGAATATCAAGAAAATTCCTACCCAGATTTTGAGTGATCAAGAATAAAGTTGCTAATTATTAGAAAAATCCTCATCAAATCCCAGCAGGAAAAAAAGATGCCTAATTTGTTAAGTTTATTAAATTATAAATCAGCCTTCTCTTTACTTATATCCAATTAACAGGAGAGACCATAGTACTGCCTTTCTGTCTTCAAATCCTCAGAATCTTTCTACCAAATGCACTGTGATTACTAAAGGCCAGAATGATCTCATTTAGTAAAGTAGCTTCTTGCCCTTTCATTAGGCCCTAATCTAAATTATAGTATAAAGACATAAGGCTCTATACTCGTGACTGGCTCATGATAAAGGGCATTGGCTAGCCATGTGGCCTGATGAGGTCCTGGGACACAGAAGGGTCTTTTTTTGGACTTTATCAGCCTTAGAGCAGGCAATTTATTTTGAGCCAGAAAAATAAAATATAATCTTAGGCCATCTGGTTCTGGAACACTCTATATTTGTTTAGAAAGGTCACTGTTGTCAAGTTATTGAATGTTATCTCTGGAATTGACAGGAAGAGGGAAGTTTTTGAAAGCAGGCCAAGAATATTAAAGCACCGGATATTAAGGTGTAAAGTAGTATTTAAAAGCTTGAGTTTTAGTGTTAAACAGACCACAGTTCAAATCCCAGCTCCAACATCTACTAATTAAATGACCTTGGGCAAGTCACCAGTTTCTTAATCCAATTTTCCCATCCATAAAATCTAGGTAACACACCCTAGTGGGATATTGTAATGACAAAATGATATTTTTTATATGTATATGTGTGTGTATATATGTATCACACACATATATATTACTAGCTCATAGTTATTCAAAATTTATTTAATTTTTTTCAGTGTAATTTAGGTTATAATTTTTCATTAGTTTTACGTGAAACTAAAATTTTCATTACTTTTATAATCATTTCTCCAGGCAGCAAAGGGTAATTTAAATACAGAATCACAATTTATGCTATGCCTAACAAATATGTAGATTTAGGGCTTATCCTAACAAAAACTTCTATCTATCTTAAAGCATTTACGCAATATTAATTTCTTTTTTAAATTAAATTTATAGCAGTTATCATTTTGTCAGTGAAACAATAGGCTGTTGTGCCACTGAAGAATGAATATTAGGCAATATCAAATCCATATCTAAACAGCTTCTGTGGGACTAGCACTGCTACTTTATTGGACAGCTGTTACAGTATCCTGATGTTGTTATGCAATAGTTATTTTCTCCACATTATGTAGTTTTCCATTAATGTTGCACAGCAGTACTATGATCCAACTATTGCAGTACCAAGAGGATCTAGAGTTGATTTAGAAAGCCTACTTAGGTCTTTTCTCTTTTACGAGATTACTAATGTGGTTAAACATATACAAATAATTAAAACATACATAAAAAGCAGGTCAATCAAAACTCCATCCAGAATGTTGGTGAAGAGCAACATTTTCAATTCATCAGGCCAGAGTCTGGACTGACTTATATCATCCCCTAAGGATCTCAATAGTGGGCAAATACTTCACCTGAACTGTAGTAGGAATTATCCCCACATATAACTTGTTTCCCCAAAATCAAAGTAAACTCGGGCAAAAGCTGCAGTCTTGGGCTAGGAAAGACTTCTATCTGTTTTCTGCTTAAAGTATTAGCTGCTATGGAGTTTCCCATCTGGTGTCATAATAACAACAGGCACACGTTTGCCATATGAACCACTGGGTTCTCTTATTTCTCCATAACACTGACCTGAGAGATCTGAGAATTATTAAAAACAAATTTCTAACTCCAAGATATAGCCAAGAAGACTACCTACAGACTGACAAAAGTCTGAAACATGCATATTGAATTAGGGCTTATAAGGATACATGGATCAGAGAAATGTACAATCCTGTATAGAAAATACACAAGAGATGCTCTATTGACCAACCTTCACTTACTCAGCTTTCTATATGAACCCACATTCTTCAATTCCTCTTCAATCATACTGACAGATGCCCACAGCATGCTGAAAACTCACAGTCTGTAAGAGCCTCTCCAGTATGTTCCTCACACCTCTGCTCTCTCCCAAATGCTGATGTTCTATTTGCTCCAAAACCTCATTAGGGAAGTTTTATAGCTACTGTAATTAGCTAAATTTAATTAAATATTGCATAAACCATGAAAGCGAAAATAAAGGTCTTATATCTTTAAAAACTAAGTCAAATGCTTTGACAAAATTCGATAAAAGCAAGTCACTAGAAAATGTTGTTGAAACAGGCAAAGATAAGAGATTTTTGAAACTGGAGAAAATCATAAAATATGGAATTTTGGTTCTCAAACTTTAGCATAGGGGCCTTGTGAAAACACAGAATGCTGAGCCTTGTCCTCCATAGTTTCTGATTCAGTAAATATGGAGTAAAACCAAAGAATCTGCATGCTAAGAAATTCCCATGTAATGCTGATGCTGCTAGGCTGGGAATCATACTGTGAGAACCACTGCTTTGCAATTATCTACATGAGTGGATTAATAAAATGTGGTATATGTATACCATGGAGTACTACTCAGCTATAAGAAACAATGGTGATATAGCACCTCTTGTATTTTCCTGGAAAGAGTTGGAACCCATTCTACTAAGTGAAGTATCCAAAGAATGGAAAAATAAGCACCACATGTACTCACCATCAAATTGGTTTCACTGATCATCATCTAAGAGCACATTTAAGAATAACACTGATCGGATGTTGGGCAGATGTGGGTGGGGGAGGGGATGGGTGTATACATACATAATGAGTGAGATGTGCACTGTCTAGGGGATGGACACATTTGAAGCTCTGACTCAGGGGGGTGGGGGGACAAGGGCAATATATGTAACCTAAACTTTTGCACCCTCACAATATGCTGAAATATGAATAAAAAAAAGAAATACAGCATAAACTAAATATGATTTGTTATAGATTTATGTATGACTTGGAGTTCCAATCAGCAAACCTATACTGCAAGGAAAGGTCCTTGGTCCTAATGAAAAGATGGTGTATTTTTACATTTTTAAGTTGAAATGTTAATGGGATGTATGTACCTTTTTTATGACCTACTGTCTTAACTGACTTTTTTCAATTAATGGCCAAACTAGGAGAACCAATCTCATCAGAAGAGATCCTCTGTCAAATATGGACCAGAAAAGTACCACTGAAATTTGAAAGTCCCTTCACCTTCACCATTTGCAAGGAGGAAACTCTGTGATTGCCTCCTTGATTACAAGATTTTCCCAAAACACAAGCTCATATTATCAACGAAGCCTTTAAAATAAGTTAAAAGGTTAAGTATCACTATCTTTAATTTACAGATGAGATTTCTAACTCAGAGAGGATAAGAAATATCTAAAGGTAAGTCAACCAACAAGTGGCACAGTCAAGACCCAAATACAGATCTATCTCCAAATATAGTGTTTTTCTTTCTTTTTTTTCCAACCATTCAATACTGCAGTATAATCTTTGGAAGAGTCAAAGACAGGTTAGAAACAAGACAGTATATAAATTGGGGGTCCCAATCCATCTAAAGGTCTGCAAAACAGAAAATGACCAAACTTACAGAGCTGTGAGAACTACATGATTATAAGCATTATATCTGTCATTTTGCACATAATCATAAACAGCATCTATAAACTGAATTTATTATTAAATGGCTAGACAGGGTCATCAAATATAGGACACTGGAAGGCAGCTAATCCACCAGCATTGAAGCAAAGTTTTTGGCAACGCAACACCACTTGAGCAAGAAACCTATGAAAAATGGATGATAGAGTCACACGCAGATGTGGTAGAGTTAAGCAAATGCAGACAACCATGTTCAGAGAGAATAGAAGAGGCACATTAGGTAAACATTGAAGAAATGCATCCAAAGATGTGCCACTTATGGACTGCTTAGAAACAGAGGAGGCGGCGAGGCATCCCAGTGATGGCAATCACTATCAAGATGATCCCATTAAAGCAAGTTTATCATTTTAGAAACTAGAGGCAGATAAAACAGTACTTTATCTGTCTTACAAGGTAATGATGTATTCATGTAGTATCTTACAAATTCCAGAAAAGGACCATATCTGTTAAACTGAATTCAACTGTTCAGTTTTATATATTCATTCTAATATTTTTAGAAAACTGGCCCCAACCTGTGTTCCAGTGTTTGAGACCAGGGAACAATGTAAAGATTTGCGAAAATTATAGGAAACTTTCTAGAATAACTATTCTGTTTCTTTAGGATAACATAAGGAAAATAAAGACTAATATGTTAACATTAAGAATCTAGAAATGGTCAGGATGGCCACAAGAAAATTTAGAAAATACCAAACATGAGGATATGAAGAAATTGTAACCCTTATACACTGTTGGGGGGATGTAAAATGATGCAGATACTATGTATTTTTATACCATATTTTAATAATCTATTGAGAAATAGTTGGTAGTATAATAAAACTAAACTCTTAGGAAGATCCATGAACTGATGTGTCTTATAGGTAACATTTCTCTTCCAAGATTACATGAATACATTATTTAACATGGAAATTTCACATTATAGTCTCTATTCTATAAGGGTATATTTGAGCTCTGTGGTACCTTCTGTTCTGATTCCTGCCTTCTTTTGTGTTAAATTGATATTTTCTATACTACCTTTTTTATTTCCTTGTTGTTTCTCTTACTATAATTTTTTGAGTTATTTTCTTTGAGGTTGCCCTGGGGATTACAATTAGTATTCTAATTTAAAACATTCTGGTCTGTATTAATACTAATTTAATTTCAATAATATATAAAAATTTTCCTCCAATATACTTCTCCTGTCTTGTCATATTTTTGTCATAACAAATTACATCTTTATATATTATACCCCATCAACACAATTTTATAATCATTGCTTCATTCAGTTGTGTTTTAATTGATTGGAGGAAAAAATATACAAATAAAAATGCATTTATTTGTATTTTTATACCTTCCTCTTTATTTCTTCATGTGGATTAGAGTTTACCGTCTACTGTACTTTTATTCATATTTCAACCTAAAGGACTCCCTTTACTACTTCTTATACACCAGGTCTGTTAGTGACAAATTCTTTCAGTTTTTGTTTATTTGAAATGTCTTAATTTTGCCTTCATTTTTGAAAAAGAGTTTAGCTAGATAGAATTCCTGCTTGACAGTCTTTTTCTTTCAACACTGAAAATGTCTTCTAGCCTCCCGGGTTTCAGATAAGAAGTCAGCTATTAATCTTATTGGGTATCCCTTGTAACAAGTCATTTTTCTCTTGCTGCTTTCAAGATTTTTCTCCAGATTCAACTATGATATGTCTAGGTGTGGATCACTTTGTGTTTATTCTGCTTGGGTATGATGAGCTTCTTGAATATGCAGATTAATATCTTTCAGCAAGTCTGGGACATTTTCTGCTATTATTTTTTTAAATATTCTTTCTGCCTCTTTCTCTTCTTCTGGGATTCCTATAATGCCTACATTGGTACATGTGATGGAGTCCCATAAGGTCTCTTGAGGCTCTGTTCATTTTTTCTTCTTTCTGCTCCTCACATTGAATAATCTCCATTAACTCATCTTCAAGTTGACTGGTTATTTCATCTCCCAAATTCTATCAGTTGTTGAACTTCTCTAGTGAATTTTTCATTTCAGTTATTATACTTTTAAACTCCAAAATTTCTATGTGGTTCTTTTTTTTTTTAATAATTTCTACCCTTATTGATATTCTCTCTTTGGTAAAACACCATTCTCACACAACCCTTTAATTCTTTACCATGGTTTCACTTAGTTCTTTGAACATACTTATAATACCTGACAAAGTCTTTGTCTCTTAAGTCCAAAATCTGGGCTCCCATATGAACATTTTTTGTTGGCTAGTTTTTTGGTTTTATTTTTTGTTTTCCTATGTATGTGGCATATTTCCTAGTTCTTTGCATGTCTTAATTTTTTGTTGAAAACTGGACATGTTAGAAAACATATTTTAATAACTCTCATATAATACAAGTTATTAACTCATAATACAAATTATATAATACAAGATTCCTCCACACTGTCTGCCAAAATTTTTAATCACCAGTTTATTGTTATTCTTGATGCTTGTTTAGTTTTTTGCTTATTTGTTTAACTTTCATGAACTCATTCTACAGATTCTGTATTCCTTGTACAGTGTGTGGCCACTAATTTCTCTACGAGTTTTTAAGTTCTTGTTTTTATTTTTAAGCCTGGCTTTCTAGGAGTCATACCAGGATCAGTATATTGTAGTGATAAACCAATGATTCTTCAGAAGAGTTCCTTAAATGCCTTGCCTATACATTTTCTACCCCTTTGCCATAGAGATCTTCCTGGGAAGTCACACCTTCAAACTTCAGGCAGCTTATGAACAGCCCTAGCTTTCATTTCCTGTTTACACAGAGCCTCCAGATCTGCCAGAGGTGACATTCTACTTTCCCAGGTTATTCCTGGGCATGGGCACTGCCTTGCACATCATGCAGCCTTTTAGGTATCCAGGAATATGCCAGAGCTTTCCAAAGTTCCTTACATTGGCTAGTTCTCCAAGATTTCCTTTTAAATTCCTGTCCAAGTTCTTCTTTGCCTCAAATGAAATCATAGCCTTAGGCAGCTGGCATCTTGCCAAGGGTTTGCTATTTTTTTTTTTTTTTTTTCAGCATAATGCCCTGGGGGTAAGCTTTTTCTTCCCTCAACAGAGCTGAACTCAGAAGCAAATCAAATAGCCAACCACTCTTTGAGAATAGAGTTTTCCCAAGAGCTGCAAGTTTGGACAAAATATTAACTATCCTCTAGGGATGGTGCCTTCAATGGAGCTCCAAAACCGGTCAGATCTCTCCATTGTCTGCAGTGCTGCCAGCTTTTGGCTATACCACTAAGCTGTGAAGAAAGAGAACATAAGAACAGCCCCAAGTTAAAATGTCACAGACCCTACTGTCTTCCCAAGATTCACTAGTTCTCTCTTGGACATATAATTTTCAATTCATTCTCTGGCCTGGTTTATTCTCTGGCCAGAATTCCAAAATGGCTGATTTTCATTTTTTACCAATATTTTTGTTGTTTTACAGGAAGAGCAAAATCACTGAAGCCTTCAGTCTTTTTAATTCTGGTAGTTGATCAAGTTCTGAAATATTTTAAATCTATCTCTTATAGTTTTTTGACAAAAAGGATTTTAACCAAAAAGATAAAAACCACTTAATTTGATAAAAATTATACTTATAAATTTTTAGATCACTGAATTTTTATCTCTAATAAAAATTTACTAAAAATCTATATTGTAATGTTTAAATAGGAGAGAAATGGATCTGTGAGAGGGGAGAAAAAATAAACTGCATGAGCAATGCCTTACTGTATTATATCTTTCCTGTTTACTAATATGAGAATGACCAAAAATAAAGGTGATTTCTAGTCTTAGGTCCACTTTCAGTCCCAAACAGCCTCTCAAATCTCTTCTGGACAACAGAAACAAGTTCAAGTGAGGAAGAAAGGCTACTACATCTGGTCTTACTTGGCTGTCCTAGACCAAATCCAATTCAACTCTGACAGGGATTAAAAAAAAAGCCACAGAAAACTAGAAGTAGGAAGTCAACAAAGAAGAGGAATCAGAGACCTGAACATAGAAGGCAAGCCTATCTCTTGAGATTTCTCTAAATAGACTCAGTACAGAGAGATTGGGTTTACCTCAGATTCACCCAAGTATAGGCCACACTCATGAGCTACTGGAAGAGAAAAACTCTCTTCTATGTTAGGTGATATTGGCAAGTCAGGCAAAGACCAAAACTATCAAAGTAGGCCAAGAAAAATAAAACCTTTTATCAAACCTTCAATTTTCAAGAACATTGTTTTGCTGCTTTTGCTTTTATATTCTTGTGTAACAAACCACCCCAAAACTTACTGGCTCAAAATAACAACCATTTTATTTGCTCATAATTCTGAAATCTGGGCAAGGCTCAGCTAGGCAGTTCTTCTCATCTTGCTAGTGGTCGTTTATATGACTACTTTCAGCTGGCATGTGGGAAATGCACTCAGTAGGATGCTAGGATGGCTGGCCTTCTCTCTCCTTATAATTTCAGAAACTCTCCTCTCTCCATGTGGCCTCTTTTCCACATGGTCTTTCTAGGAGGAAAGTCAAGATTTCTTACAAGATGATTCAGTCTCCCAAAAACACAAAAGCAGAAGTTGCCAGGCTTCTTAAGGCTATTACCCAGACCTGGAACAGCTTTAATTCTGTTGCATTCTGTTGGTTAAAGTAAGCTACAGGCCCAACCCAAAATGAAAAGAAAGGGATCGCACAAGGGCGTGAATGTCATCAATCTAACACACTACTAAAACCTCAAGGCCAGTGTTCAGCTGACTGGAATGGAAGCAACCACAAGAAACTATAAAATGGCTAAAGCTAAATGAAGACTGGACAATTAGAGTCAAATTTTATTCTCTATCCCTTCCCACAATGAGAGTCAATCTAGGTTCAGTGAGAATCTTAATTATACATGAGACCTGATTAATCACTTAACAAGCTGTATGACCTTGGACAAGTCAATTAATCTAAGCTTCAGCTCCTCGATTGTAAAACAGGGAAAATTATGTGCCCTGCCTACCTTAGAGGAATGTTGTGTAGAACAAATAAGAAAGAGTTTTGAAAACTGTAAACTGCTAAACAAATATAAGGAAGTATCATTTATCTGACAGGATACTAAGTATAGTCAACCTAGCTAGGCTCCATTCTATTAGCAAAATTATAATCATCATCATCATTTACCCTATATGCAAAATTACCACCACAGCAGTAATATATACAATAGCAAGCTAAAATTGTATTATGTTTTGTTGTTATGAAGAATAATAACACTAACACTAACTATAATTTATTGTTGTCCAATTATATGTCAGGTGCTGCTAAACACTTTTGGCAAACTATAACTAACCCTTAGAATAACTCAACAAGGTATATATTATCCCTCTTTTACAAATAAAAAAACCAGACTTGGCTACTTTAATTAACTTGCCCATAGTCACAAATCTTGTAAGTGGAAAATCCATTACTAATGTCTAATGTATAATAGGCACTTGATAAATATCTGTTGTGTAAATTAAAGAACAAATAAAGCCAGGGCTATCTGGCTTTAATGCAAGAAGTCTTTCAACTATATCAAAGTATTTCTTTCTCACAATCCTTGTTTTTATGAGCAGCTATTAAAACTGTAATCACAATAAACATATCTAATTAACATGGGCAATTTGTCACCTTTCTCATCCACAAAATGGTTTCCCATCTGAAAAGTACCTTTGTTTTTTTTAAACATCTAATCTTTGACCTAACAAGTTATTTTGGGTTATAATGGTCATGTTATAATGTGGGGACACAAACTGGAAAAATGAAGCAAAAAAAAAAAAAAAAAAAAAAAAAAAGATACATGTGCATACCACAAAAAAAATCACTAAAACCAAAAAAAAAAGCAAATTTTTAATAGCAAAATTATGTGCAGTATGAATGACAAATTTTCATAACCTTATATTATGAAAAGATCTTGAAATTTAAAAGGAGGAAGAGGAAAAGAAACTGCCCAACAGAAAAATATATTAAAGACATAAATGGCAAATCAACAAAAGAAATATGAACAGCTTATATATATACTTTTAAAAGTATTTTTATCATTAGTTATCAAACAAATGCAAGTCCAAATGAGAATTTTTTCAACTATCTGATTGCCAAAAATCAAAAAAATTATAAAGATTGATCATACTGAGTGTCAAAGAGCAAGCAAAGAAAAGAAACATTAAAACATTATTGTTGGGAGTATTAAATAGTATAACCTTTCTAGAGGACAATGTGGTAATTGATAAAAACATTTAAAATGTACACAGCCTTTTACTCAGTAATTCCATCCCTAAGAATTCATATAAAGGAAATAATTGGACAGTTGCACAAAGATGCACATACAATAATTAATCATAATGCCAAAATAGCATACAAGATACTACCTAGATGTCCAGGTAGAAAATTGTAATTATGATACATTCATACAATACCTTATAAAAAGATATAAAATTTCATTCATTACCAAGAAAAGATGTTCAAGATATGAGTGCCAAAGTAAAAAAACAATGTTATGACACAATTTTTATAAAAAGTCCATGAATTTTTGTGTTTGTAGCAGAAAAGAGAGCACACACACACGAGCACAAGGATACCCAAGAGCGCCAGAGTGGGCACATATGCACTCAGAGAGAGAAATCCCAAGAAGATGTGACAGTAATCCTGTGAGCAGATGTGCAGTAATCTCTGAGCAGAAGGTTTTTTTTTTTTACTTTCTTCTTTGTACCTTTCTGTATTTTTCTGAATGCTTTATATAAAAGCATATATAATTTTTATAAGAACAATAAAATATTTTCATTTAAAATGATGTCAACCATCATAAGCATGAGGTTCTGTGAACCTTCAAATGTTATTACTTTTAATATAAAATACTGCCTAAATAGCAGTTGATATGAATTCTGAATGAAGATTTACATTTTATTCCTCCTTTAAATGGCAAATTGAAAATCATAAAACCTTTATAGTTGTTTCAATTCACATGTATTAGAATTTGTAATTTCTTTAAAAATGTCACTTAAAAACTGAAAGTGAAACAAACGTTTAAGTGTTACAAGATACATTTGGCATAAGTGTGCTATATTATATATCTCTGAGGAATAACCTGCATACGCAAGAGCCTATAGACTTTGATTCTATAACTGAAAAAAATCCAGCATCACTTGGTATGTTAACTTGGGAGCTTATTAACTTATGCTTGTTATTTACACAGTATAATGGGAATTCTCAATTAGCCATGGATAGATTATCTACAACCACTCTTGCTTTTGAGTTTAGCCATTGTACCCAGAGTGTAAGAAACTTAGTTATTTACTTTGTAGATCTCTCAGCTATTTACTTTGCATGCCAGGATTCTAGCAAAAGAAATGCTTAAAATCAATTATTCAACTTGGATAGTGGATGAACAGGCAAGTGGGCAACTACTAAACTCAGGACTGAGCCTGAATATCATCCAGACATATCACTGCCCTACCTCCCACCAGGGGATTTTGGGGAATGTTTAGGGCCATTTTGGTTGTCACAATGACGGGGGGAAAAGAGTGATTTTAATGTCATTTTGGCCCAGGGATGCTAAATATACTACAACATGGGGTCCCCACCAAGGACTGTCCCATCTTTAACAATATTGTCCCTGTCAAGACAGGGACCATGATTTGCTTGTTGAATGTTGTATTTTTAGCCTACTACATAGAGGGCATTAAATAAATATTTGTTGAATAAAGTCAAAGTAAGCAATTTATGGCACTGAGTGAGACACAGATAATACAAAAGAGGGGAAAGAAGTGACAACAGGGAAACTGGATGGTTTTCTACTTTTACCTGAGTCAGACTTTAGTGGGTGGGCTCCATTATGCTTAGGGAAATTCTATAATTGGGCACATCCATACCCAAGATATTTAGAGAAGAATAACACCCTGCCCCCAACACAAATCATGAAGGGATTATCTTCCATTATAGATATCCAGGTATATGCCTCCTACTACTAGTAAAGATCAGCAAATGTGTCACTTCAAGACATTGATACTAGTGTTCAATCTTGCCTTGGCAACAAGGTAGTAAAACAATGTTGTAGTTTAATAGTATGGGCTCTGGAGTAAGACTGTTTGTTGCGCTTGATTTGACTTTACCATGTATTACCTGAGTAAATTACTTAACATTTTAATATGCTATTTACAAGCCTGGCAATTTACTTAGCATCTTCTAGCGTCCATCTTCTCATCTAGAAAATGGAGTAATAAAACAAGTTCACAACCCCCATTCTAAATTTATGGGCCATATATGTCACACGACTCAGAATTTTTTGAATTTTAGAAAGTAATACTATATATATATATATATATATATATATGTCTGTATGTAACATCCCAGGTGAATCTAGGGCAGCAACCCATATTCATATGTATTAATGCTTCTGTCACCAACAACAAAAAAAGGATGGTCCAAGTGTGAGATAAAAGACCCTTAAGTAGATTCATCTCACTTAATTCAGGTTTTGCAGTCAAATTAGCTTGCCACAAACTTAGGGAACCCTGCAGTGGTGGCTCACACCTGTAATCCTAGCACTCTGGGAGGCTGAGGCCAGAGAATCACTTGAGGCCAGGAGTTTGAGACCAGCCAGAGCAAGAGCGAGACCCCATCTCTACTAAAAATACAAAAATTAGCCGGGTATGGTGGCACATGCCTATAGTCCCAGCTACTCAGGAGGCTGAGGCGGGAGGATTGCTTCAGCCCAGGAGTTTGAGGTGGCTGTGAGCTAGGCTGACCCCACGGTAATCTAGCCACTCTAGCCCGGGCGACAGAGTAAAACTCTGTCTCAAAAAAAAAAAAAAAAAAAGAAAACAAAGTTAGGGAAATCGGTATTTTTGGATCCTTTTGAATTTCAAAAGTAACTATAAGGGTACCTATAGGACCTACTTACCTCAGAGAGTCAATGTGAAAATTAATTGAGTTTATATAAAGTACTTAATCCAGTGCCTGTCACAGTTAGTATTTATTAGTTATCATTATGAAATGTTAGCTAGTTACAAGACTATGCAAGATAGCTAATAGGGTCAACAGACTTATAATAGCTATAAGCAGGAGGGGCTGGGGGTAAGAGTGAGGAGAGGTCCGAAGGGAACCTAAGACAATTATGCTAATCAAAATAAAACAAAATGAAAGCTGACTGACCACAAAGTAACTGCAAGAAAATAATGCATCTGCCACACTGAACTTAAGTAAACATTTACTTCCTTTTGATAGAAGAGAGTTTCTCCAGGAGTTAATATCTGAAGACATTTAATATTTTCTATTTCACATGTAGTTTCCTATTTACAACTCTATATAGCTGTCTTCCTAAAAATGGATCAAGCTTTTGAAGTTTTTTGAGCAAGGTGGAACCAAAACTGGTTTCTCCCTAAGGTAATAAGGCAATTAAGCTTTTGTTACCTACAGCAGAATACAGCAAAATTTGGACAATTAAATAGTAAATGCAAAAAACATACTGAACACTATTTCCCCTTGGAAATAATTGCAGTTAAATTTGCTCCTATGTACCCTCCCTGTTCTATTGGTTTTCCTAATCCAAACTTCTGGAGAAACTTTTAGAGTTATATGGGGAATGAAGGAAATTATCACTTCTTAAGCAGTATTCTATGTCAGGCCCTGGATTATGTACTTTTCATAAATTCCTTATTTAATTTTCACAAGTCTTCAAGGTAATAGTTATGGTCCTCATATTACACAAGGATGTTAACTTATCAAATGAATGAATCAGGAATCAAACTCAGGTTTGACTGACTTGAAAACCCACGTGTTGCTTATACTAGGCCACTTTGCCAAAGGATACTACTTCATTCTCATATTCTTGACTAATTTTTGGCTCCCTTTGTATTTTTTATCAAGAATTTTTAACATGTACATAATAACATGGAATTTATATTATCTCTCAGAATAAATTTTAGATCTTTCTATAATTCCAAATTTGAAATGCACTTGTAATTTTTATCTTAGTTTATCTCTGAAAAAATAGTTTTAAAATGTCTATAAATTACATCTATCATCTTTAGCTATAACAGCTTATTCATCAATATGTACCATTACATTTCTAAGCCATTAGCAGCACCATATAATCAAAGAACTTTAAGCCTGGTAGAGATTTTGAGAATAATGAAGATATTATTTAGATGAATAACTAACCATTCTGGTCCTAAAGATTTTTAAGGGATATGACCTACCAAATATCACTCTATAACCGACTACAGAGTTTAATAACTTTTAGAGACGGTCTTCTTTAAGACAAATCAAAATCACCCTTTCCATAAACTTTCAAGGCATTAATTTAAGACTCTCTTTAACATTTCTGTCATTATGCTACTTTATTGATTTTAGCTGAAAGTTTGTAACAAAAAGAGAAATATAAATAAATTTGAAAACAATCCTAGACTAAATAAGTAGTTTCCGTGGCTTGAATCTTTGCTCATTCCTGTCAATATCATTTTTGCTAGCCTTTTCAGTGCCTCTCCAATTGTTCCATGCTCAGAAAGGACTGTAGAGAAAATAATTGGACTTTATTAGTTTAGAGTGTTTAGTTTATCACCCTAAGAGCTCAATGAACAAGTTTAAGAAAAATAGTATTTGCCAGCTGCTGGATATTAAACTCCAGAGTCATGCTCATTTCTAAAAATACATTATTGACACATGTCCAGTTTGTAGAATGCTATGATTTGAGTCTAAACAATTACTTTTATCTTGAACTGGTGTGATCAACTTTTAACCCTTATTAAATGTTGTAATATTTTTGATGGAACACTGATCGGATTTATTTTCTATTAGCAGATAATTTCATAGATTGTTACTATTCAATAAGGCTTAGGATTATGAAATTCAAGCAATATTTTAAGTTGCATAAAAAAATGATGCTTACTAATGTCATTTTATGTCCAAGGCATGATATATTTAATATGAACCGTATATATTTTAATTCTTATAATTTTTTACATTTACATTTTTAAAACTATACTACTCTCATAAGACCAATTTTCATTGGCCCTGATAAAAAGCTAGTAATGGGTGTATCATGTATACTGTATTAAGTCGATAAATACTAGTTGAAGAGAAGCAAAGTAAAGGAAAATGCCAAGAGTCAAATATAATTCTTGTTTCTAGATCCACAATGCCATTACAAAAAGAAGCATATAACCTTGATTGTCATTACTAGCAAATACAAGAACAAAAAGAGAGGTATAGTTTACTACTTTCTAGTCCTTATACTTGGAAAGCAGTTTAGAGCAACAGCTTTCAAACGTTGTCTCCAAATAAAATACTACTCAGATCCCAAGAGAAAAAGAGGCAAAAATGAACCTGCTCTGTTTCCAAACATTCCCCCAAAGCTGGTGCCTGAAGAATTTCTTTGACTAGAAAACACAATCTGAAAATTACTAATATAATGGATAAGAACTATAGAGTAAGAGTCACCAGATCTGGGTTTACATGCTAGATCTTCCACCTGTGTAGCCTCAAAGGTATTTCTTAACTTCTAGTTTCCCCATCCACAGTATGTAAAGAATTCTTTAACCATATAACTGACCTGTTGGGAAAAGTTAAATATGATGCTACACACAAAAGAACTCTGTAAAGCATGATCTATGTAAATATTAGATATAATTATTATACTATATGCTGTATAATATGTAAAAACAAACGTTTCCTTCCCTACCTCTCTCCTCCCCAAGATACTTCCTTATTTCATATACAACAAAGAAAAAAAGGTCCAAAAATCAGATTGAAAGGAAAAGAGTAGGAAGGAGAGGCACATATAAAATTTCTCTTTATTGCTCCTCTGGGAGTAATATAAAGTAAGCTCATCTCCTACTGTTTTACCAAGAAGAGGATTCCACCAACACATCTATTGGTTAATCTCCTCTAAACTATTTTTAGTGAACATATCTGTAAGCACTTTTAATAGAATTGTGCTATGGGAACTCTTTTCTCCAGATGCATGTATGATTTCACAATTATTAGGTATGATATCAATGTCCATCGTCAGATGCCCTCAACATGAAAACTGAGTGATAAGTGAAAAGAATGTCAGATTGTTTTGTTTGATACAGACAACTCAAATGTTTTGAGAAATACGATAAAGTATTTCCTGGGAAAACTATTTGAAAGAGTTGGTATAAATATACCTTTACAATACTATTTAAATCTCTTTAAATATACTATCTGTGATAAAGGTTATTTTATAGCTCTTAAATTATAATTACTATATAGTGGTTATTTGCTACAAATCATGCTATGAAGGACTTAGACAAAAAACTATCCATTTTATCTTGCTTGTAACCTTATATCCATAAAATTTGGAAAATATATAGGGGAATTTTTGGTGTACCCTGTGGAGAACTTTCACAGAACCACAAGTTTGAAATGGAGGATATTAGCTTCACCTTATTTCTCTTAAGCTTTGTCTCCAAACTAGCAGATTGTGTGTTTATCTTCCCATTAAAGCAGATGACTTTCCTCAATGGTAATAGCTACTTAAACAGAAAGAGTACACACATCAAATTGAAGTAAGGGGCAACTTACTCCCTGTAAAGGAGAATAGATTTTACTTCATCATCATATCTTTGGTTGAAACCATACAAAAAAAGTTTGTAGAAGTAAGAAATGAAAATGTAGTTTTTAAAGATAAATTATTAATACTTTTTAAAAAATTTACTAGATTATATATGCTTACAGAAAGTAAACCACATGATTATGTTAAAATAATATCAATTCTAATCATATAGCTTTCATTTTTTAAAAATTAAGAAATGTTAAAATAGCAATTTTTCATCATCCTGAATGGGCTGGCGACTGCATTTCAGCTACTTAGAAAGGAAAGGAAGTAATTTGGGTATAAATATTATCTCAAAGACCAATGATGTTTACATTACCCACGGACACTATGCCTATCCCTCTGATGTCCCTTACCCAGCCACCCACCCCCCTGCTCTTTTTTACCTTTCTGAATGCCAATGGAAGACCTCTCTTTAAAGTGCTCTTTGTAGTAGAAGCAGAAGTTCACACAACCAAGCTGCTGCATCTTCCTATATAACCAAACCATTATTGAGTAGGGGAATTATGACATCAGCAGTATGCTAGCCAATTACTCTAACAAATAGTTAATATCCACTGATACGCATGCTATCATGTCATTGGCTGAATTTCAGAAAGTCTACTGCTATTATTTTTCTACCTATAATTGGAACTTACTCTGATACAGGGTTGAGGTTTGGTAGTTTCTGAAACCCCTATGGAAATGCATGTGCCATACATATTTATTTGACTGCCATTTCAGAATGCCAAATCCAGACAATATACAGACCGATACATGGGTATCAAAGAGAAAAAGACTAATCTAGGAGTCTCATATTTGTGCTCTCATTAAAACACCCTGAGTAGTGCCTGAAAATTTTATATTATAGGAGCTCCAATGCTCTTTCACTGTTTCCCTACACACACTGTGTGCTAGCTATTACTTGTAAATGCAGCATGCTTTTAATCCTACCTGGGGCAGATTTGGTGGGGGCTGGGGGCCATTAGTAGATGGGAAGGAAGAATTCTCTTGTGGTTTCTATACCACCACAGAAAGCTAGGCTAACCGAAAGCATTTAAAAATATGAACCATAACCACATAACAATGTAAAGAATAGTCAAATATTGTTTTCTCTAAAACATATATAGCAGTGAAAGAAAACAAAGTTCCTTACCATATTAACTGTTGCCCACCACAAAAAAGGAAAAATCTGTCTCAAAATCTTATGTGTAAAAAAGACTATTGAAAAAATTCAGACATGAGATCCCATATACGGCATGTCAAAATATTCTGTTTTACATACTTATAGTTCATAATTTATAGAGAATGTGATTTAATTACCTCATATTCTTTCCATAAGCCAAACTCAATGTATTCTCTACCATAAAATGCCAGAATGACCAAGAGGCCTAAAATATTAAAAGTAAGAACAATTAGGTTAATATTAAAAATGAATTCTCTGATATCTGAAAGCTATGTGATTATTTTAAATTATTGTTTTTGAATAAATATTAATTACCAAAATTATTTTTTCTTCACATGAATTTATCTAGATTCTTAAATATTTCTTATTTAGCCATAAAAGATTTTATTTTGATTTTACATGAAATTTTTTATTTTTCAAAGAACAGAAATCAAAGAATAATCATACTATTCTAATAATCAGAAAAAAAATAAGTGAGGGAGAATAATGAGAAAAAGGATTCTTTGAAACAACATATACTTTTAAATTGTGAAGAGAGAGCAAACAATTTTGGAAATCAGCCTGCAAATTTCTTACATTTACAGAAGCAAAAGTGAGAATGGATTAGTAACTGACATACATATGCTCATTCCTTAAAAATAATTCCATTTTATGAAAATTTAAAAAAGAGATCTTTCATTTAGGGAGAACAACAGGCAGGGTTATTTTAAAACTAATGATCTTTGTTGTTAATAAAGTAAATTTAGGGTAGCAATAATATAAAACATATACTTATATGTTATTTGTTTATATATGTTCATACCTTCTTTTGCCCTAAATTTGGCCCATGATATCAGATTTCAACTTAGTATAGAATATATCTGATCATTTAGTCAACTATAACAGCATCATAGCTGCTTGGCATGATTTAGTTTTGTTTCCTTTTTTTTTTAAAGGTAAAGGTGATATTAAGTGACAGTTGCCATAAATTTTTATATTGGTCCATTAAACTAAGAAAAATAACAAAGCAAACAGGCACAGCTGAGTAAACATGAATAGGTAACAGTCTAAGTACACATATTTGGGGTTACTTGAAGAAGACAAGACAAGGATCACTAAAATAATCACAGGTGTTTTCTGTGTATTTAAGCAATTTCAAGTCAGATGCAGCAAAAATGCAATATCTACACTAATTAACACACTGGAGTTCTCAAAAAAACTTGGCAATTTTAATCCTATTATCAGATTTTCCTGTTACTTTATTTTAGTCATTATGAAATGTAGTATATTTTCTGACATGGGGTATTATTGTATACATGTATTATCATAAATTAAGTAAGTAAATAATATGTCAAAAGAAATTTGAGCAACATGATTACGAGTTAGACATATTCGCAATTAAATGTTTATAAGATAATTCGACTTACTCCTTTAATTCTAATCCTTTTCTCCAACTACCGTTGCAGTTAAAAATTCAGGCTATTTCACAGTTATCTGTAGTCCTTTACTGCTCTCCAAATGGTTAAAAATAAAACCTCCTCTTTGAACACAACCTTCACTATTCCCCACCTCATTTTGAGCAAATATGACAATTACTCAGGATCTCGTCACTTTTTAAATTATTCCAACTACCAGAGCTACATCAGTTTACTAGTGATACAAATTTGTATTTGTCACTCATCATTTTCAACTTAAAACCCAATTAATTTCTTAAACACTCACTCTTGTATATCATTCAATTATTCATTTAAGATTGATCAGCTATGTTGAGTACAACACGTACAAAAATTAAATGTACATGGTCCCCACATACAAATAGTTCACAGATGACCAGGCCAATCATAGCAAAATACCATCTCCCTAACATCCAAAGTTAGCTCCACAAAGCCATATTTTTCCTGTTTCTTTCTATATTCCACAATGACTTTTCTCTCATCTTTGGCATAACTATTTAAAATATCTCACCCTTCAGCATTTATTGAATTATTACTTATGTGCTTGGCAATATGCTAGGAGGTGATTAGGTGCTAGAGGATACGATAGTGAGCAAAACATGGCTATTTTGCATTCACATTCCTTTCTACTCACTCCCAAATATCGTCCTTTTCCAGTGGCTCTAATTCTCCTGGAACCCAGTGATCTTTCATCATTTTCACTCTCATTTTCTCATACCCCACACCACCCTGAGACACAGGCCATTGCCTTTAGAGAGCCTGCTTTAGCCCTCAGGTCAGGTACTTCCCCATGAGGCAAGAACTCTACACAGCCCTGGGCCTTGTTTTCTTACTCCTTTACAGTCTACCTCAGGAGATCCTCAGGACCCCATATTCCACACACAGATGGAGATGCAGGCATACCCACCTCTAGGCCTGAGGGGTAATCAAGAGATAGTCTTGCAAGGGGTGAGGCAAGATTGCTTGGGGGACGAGCATGTGGGCATGCTATGGCAAAGAGCCTAGGGTATGGGGAAAAGGAGGTAGACTGTAGGACAGGAACCAGGTGACAGAGGGTCAGTTCTCCCTTTGCCACACTATGTTCTAGAACAGAACTGCTACAAAATCTGAGAATTCTAAATGGTAATTCACCTAATGAGATGTATTGGTCAAGTTAGGAGGTTAGAGCATATTTTAAGTTTCTTCACTTATATGCAACATTAAAGTATATACAAATACAATGAGTGAGATTCTGTTTGTAAATTCTTGCTTCCACTGGTATTAAAGATGGGCCTGCTTCACACATCCCATTTCCACTGATAGTTCCCAAGTCTTCATTGTAACCCACCAAATATTATAATAGTAGTAGTCTCAATAGAAGAAGTAGTAAATGTAGTGCTCATAATACCTCCTCTGAGGTTCCTAGCATGGTACCAGGCATCTAACCTAGTTAGGCTCTTTTATACTCTTGGTAATATTTACAACCCCACTGGCTAGTTGTTGTCTACATGTTATCCATGAATTTAAAGTAACAGATTAGCAGAAATAGTATTCCAACCAAGGTCTTTCTGAATTAAAAGCCCAAATTCTTTACCTTATGCTTCCTTTCAGATGACTGAGAGAGATTTACCTGATTTCAGACTCACTCTCTGTTAATATGTCCTACACACATATGCCAGATTAATCTCCCCAAAGGACCACTTTCATCTTCACATCTGATCCACTTTAAAAAACATACACTTGCTGGTTATGATATAAACAGTTAAGTTCCAAATCCTAATTCTTTTTCCTTTCCAGTCCATCTGCTTCCTCATTTCCCAACAAACTCTTCAAACTCTTTACACCAAAATCATACTTGCCTCCACCCCCATCACATACTTAACCCCTTCCTCACAGCCAACACACCTCCAAAACAACATTTAAGATCTACTTCATGCCTTACCTCTTCTCTGAAGGTTTCCCTAACCACTCAAACCTCTAATCTTTATTATTTCCATTTTTCTACATCCCCATAATACTGATAGCCTCTAATTAGTCAATAAGTAATTAACATATGTACTTAGCATGGTAAGAACACCAAAAGATATCACACCCCTTTTGACTTCAAATCACTTTATGGAGTTAATCTTGTCAGAAGGCACTACAGGAGCAACTGGTAAAGTGGCTCTAGAGACAGAGTACCTGGCTGAAAATCCTGCCTATGCCTATGCAATCATATATTTGCATAGACTTTGGTGCTAAATTTGCATAGTATAGTAATATGCAGCACTTCGTTTAGGATAAGCACAGTTTTGGTCCTGGAACCCATTTAGATCTTGAATTTTTTGAGAACCCAAAAGAATTTTTGTTCAAATGTGTTACATCCAGTTGTGTACTGGTAAACGTTTAATAACCAATTCTTCCCCCTTCCCCTCCCCACCAAATAAAAGAAAAAGCCAGATTTGTAGTTTCTGCTCATTTCCATGGTGTAAATACTCCCAGCATGGCTAGCTTAATGCAGAGTTAAAAAGAGATGAGCAACATTGACTCTCTCAAGCTGTAAGAACAAGCTTCAGTACATCATTAGTTGTATCTATCCACATTCATCTTATTTGAAAGTAAAATGAATATAATAAATATTTACTAATTTTAAATGACAATAAAACCATTCTATGTTAACATAAAAAAAGTTATGAAATATATCTAAATTTTCCAAAGCAAAAAAGATTTGATGAGAAGAGTGGAATTATTTTACCTTTTTATAAATTTCTTTAAAATCTTGCTTAATAGAAGACAGTTCAATTCTCACATCTACTTCTCCACTCAATCTGCTGTTTTGGTTGAAATATAGGAAAAGAATGCAGCTACACCCAGATAGGTAGTTGAAAAAGGGAGGACTTCCTGGGGCTGAGGGGTCTTCCACTTGCACTTTGAGAAGCATTTATACACAGTGTACAATCTGCATAAAAGACTTTGGTGTGAAGAGACCTTACCAATAGTGAGAGTCTGGAGTAGTTTGGTAGTTTAATTAGTTTTTCTCACCTACTAATTATCTCAATTTGAAGAATTATAAATTTAGATTACTCTGAAAAGAAAGTCCATGCTATTTCAAATGTGCGTGTATTACATATGTAGGTATATAAATGTATATGTATACATGCTATATTTCCCCCAAATCAATCACTCAAAGTGCTAAGACTATCAAGGAAAGGAAAATAACTACAAAGTAAGAACTTCCCCATTTTTAGGAGAAAAAATTCTATGCAGCAAGAAAATTTATGAAGTTAATGTATGAATCTTCACTGAGCTGTACGTAATATTCAATTAAGCATAAAAGGTACAATTACGTTCTACAGTTTTACAAGTGGACAATTATACCATACATGATAAGTCATAGTTACATATTCATTGATGTCCAAAAAATGGCTGCTATCAGAATATAATTATATTTTCACTCTGAAATTTAAAATTTCTGAATTTAATATTTTTGGCAATATTTAATTTTTTTAAATGTTATTAAACAGTTTAACAATATAAATATATAAGTTGTAGTCAAGAAAGAAAATCAGAGCTACTGCTATCAGCTAATGGTTTTATCTGAAAGACTGTATCTACGCAACATTAAGTGTTGTTTCCCTTGGCTCTAAAAGTATTTCTTTAGCCTGATATTCATTCATCTCACCCTTAAAATATCAAGGCAATGTTAAGCACATTCTGTGCCTCTTCCTTTCCTTAAGCTTGGGCTGAAACTACCCTCCTCAAAGAATTGAAATAGGATAGCCATTGCCTAAACCAGTTTAATCCCACATGCTACTTCAAACTCTTATTATATTTCAAACCATTTCTGTTCTTTTGCAAATATTATCTTCTCATTAAATTAAATGCCTTTATGGTTACTTAAGCAAAAACAGAATATGCTAAAATGTAAACTATATTTTGTAAATCAATGATGAGCACGTTGAATATTTTTTGAGGGGGAGGTTAAAAAGTACCAAAGGTAGTCAGATTTTTATGTGACTCCACACTTGCCTTCCTTCTTCTAAGCAGAAGCTATATTCATTTTCAGTTCTCTTATATCAACAATGTAAGCTACTTATACAAGCCTGGGCAATTTAGTCATTTCTGCTCTTATATTTTTTTACATGGAAGAAAACTTTAAAGAGAGGCTAAATGTTTAAATAATATATGCCTACAGTACATATTTACTAAAATGACTAAATTTGTTCTATTAAATTCTACTCTTTGTGCAGTATAAGTATTTCATCTTTTAGTGTACAGTTTTCCTATCAATTATTGCTCTTGTAATCTTTAAAGATCCTGCCCCAAGATTTGAATCTGTGAACAAGAGGGGTCACTTTATAAAAAAAGTTTACTCTAAAGAATTCCTAACCATTGACCAATACTGAAAATGACTTCATAAACAGTGCATAGCATCCCTCTGTGCAAACAATTTTTATTGTTTCTGATTACATCCAGTTCCACATTACTGTTTTCAGCTGCTACACTCTCCTGCAAAACCCTCCTCATATCCTACACCACAAAGACTAAGCCAGAATAATGAAAATGGCAATACTAGCTACCACAGTTTTAGTACTAATTCTAGACTGTCATGCTAAGCTCCCTACATACACTTATGTCGTTTTATCTTTCACTTTATCTTTCATTTTATAACCCTATTGAGTTAGTAATATCCCTATTTTTATATTAAAAAATCTGGCATCAAAGCAGTTATGGAATTTATTTAGGGATAATTAGCCATCAAATGACAAAGACAAAACCTGGATTTCAGCTCATGTCTGTCTTATTCAAAAGACTAGGACTCACATTTTTTCCCTAATAATTTTGCAAGCTAGCACACCTCATACAACATGTGCCAGAAATTTTTTTTTTTTTTTTTAAGCTAAAGACACAGTAGTCTTGGATATTAGCGGAAGTAGAATTGGCATGTGAGTGTCTCACATAGCATAGTCTGGGTCTTTGTGGAAATTTCACAGTCCCATGTAAGTACTACAACAGCCTTCCATTAATATTGTGACATTATGTCCTGACAAAAATCTATATTCAAGATTAGCTGCAGGAGGTAATCTTCCCACAGATCTCCTTCATAATACTGAACCTGTGTTTGAGTCTTCAAGAGTGAGCTGCGCTTTAATACTCATAGACTGATCTACAGTGCTTATACCACACCTCATAATGTCAAAGATAGGGACAAAGTCATTAAATATTACAATGTGTACCAGGTCAGGATACTCAACTGCTAAACTACAATACAGAACAGTTGATAGGCAGTACTGTTCAATAAGGTGCTACATAGTCACTGCAGAAGTCACTATACTATGTAACAAAATAAGCAGAACTATCATTGAAGCTACAAGAGCAACATGATTTTTTTTTCTAGAAAAGTAGACAATTCACTGTTGTTTAAGTGAAGCTTAAATTCCAGTATTAAACTCACTGTGGCTCTATTGGATTATTAAGGGATAAGGAATATTCAAAATATTTCAGAAATTGATAACCTAGTGGTGAAACTTCTAAAAGTTGAGTTATGCCTGAGTATTTATATTGAATTGGAGCAAGAACTCACCACTCAGCAGGGAAAAGCTTCTTTGGTGAAGCCACACTGATCCCTGGATCTATGGTGCCTCACAAAAAGAACTTTTAGTAGGAAGTTAATACAATATTAGATGAGTATATTAAAATATCTCAATGGGGAAATGCCACTGTGGGTAAGGTATTATTATAGAGATGTAAAGCCAACTTAATCGCTGAAAAACATCTCTACCTAAAGCAAATTTATTGTTTAAAAAAATAGCTTATACTATACCATTTACTTGTTCTATGCCATGAGCTTGCTTAAGAGGTTGATTTTACCTTTTGCTGAAGCTGTGTATTTTCTAATCTGTTTAGGGCAGCTGTCAAGTAATCAGAGTAAGCAGTGCCATTTTAATAAGGAAGTCTTTTAATGAAATATAATAGGTCACAAATACCTAATTTCTGCTCTTTACTGTAATTGCCAGTCTTACTATAACTGCCACTTTAACAATCTTTTCCAAATGCTGACACAAAAGATGAACAAATCAAGGGTATTAGCATGTGTGTATATTTACAGCTTATTGCTGTCAAAGACTGTAGTTCCACTCCCAGCTCAGCAGCTATATGAGGATCTGTTTCTTTTGATGGAAGTATCCAGTTTCATTCCTGTTGTGAATGTATCTGAATTAATCTCCTTTTCATAGCCACATTAGCCAATACATACTAAAGGCTACAGAGCAGAAATGTTGACAAAGTTTCAGCATAATATTACACCTTAGGAATATCAAAGATACTTTTACTGTCACTGTAAAGGATTATATATTTTACTACTTTATTCTTTCTTCTTTAATGAACTCTGCTCCACTAGTTGTTAGTTCTTAATTTCAAAAAAATACTGTTTATACATAGTTCCAATAACTTATTTTCTTAGATAAATTTTAAGTTTATTATAATCATCAGTTTTATATAAACAGCTACTTAAATCAAAATCACATACATAAAATTACAAAAAGTTGCTGCAAAATTAAATAAAGGATCTCAAAAGAGAAAACACAAATATTTTTATTTTTAAAAAGCACATTATGATTATTTTGCTACAGTTCAATTTTAAGTACTTGATAAAGTAAACTCTTTTAGAAATACTACCTTGGAAACTTCTTTACATAATAATCCTTTTAACTTTTTGTTTTGTTTTATTTTGAGCATACTATTTTTTTTTTAACTAGTAGCTTTTTAAATTTGGTACTATTATTGCTATTTTAATACCAGAAGTCCTGTGCACAAACAGTAGTAGTTTTATAAGAAGTCTGCCCATTTTTGAAAGGCTAAGCTTCCCCAAATCAAACTAGCTTACTGTGAAAAGAAAACCATGACAACTGTTTGTACCTCTTGCTTTATTATTACATCCGGCCTGGTCACTCTTAGAAATTCAATCTATTATGGTTGCTAGGAGTCTGTTGCTGTGCAACCTAAAAGGGTATGCTGTGCTTTCAGGCTAAGGAGTGCTAATAAACCTGTAGGCTTCCCTCTATGGGTCTGACCAGTGTGTTTAAAGGGCTTAATACTTTTCAAGAGTGATTGGCCCACAATTCAAGACACATCCTATTAAAAACAAGTCACACTGAGAGATTTCTAACAAAGGGACAAAATGCTAAACATACACAAATATTCAAAATGTATCCTCAGAATCCCTAACTAATTTGGTAAAACAAACAATGAACAGATTATGATCTACATTTCAATTATACCACCTACCACCAAGTTTTTATTTTTATACAGTCCCCTAAAAGGTTATAATAGATATAAATGAACTGAGCAAGTTTCAGGAAAAAAAAGCAGAACTCAATACCTTCAACTCTTTTTTTAAAAAAACTATCATATAGACTGCAATGATAGAAAAATAATTAAACCTAAGATCCCAAAAATGTAGTAAAAACAAAATGCATTCCCCCCAAAACTTATTGAACATGTAAAGAAATTCTAAATTTTATTTTATTATAAAAACAGATAATTTATTTCTTTACATCCCTTTTGGTCAGTAATAATTTTATATTAATTCTAAATCTATTCTATCCTATCATATATACATTCTATAACTTTAAAGATTAACACAAGTTATTCGCATAAATTCAATACGATTAGATAGCATTACTTGAATGTAAATAAAAATAAAAGAAAAGTATAATAGAGTCTATCAGTAAAATACTGTTAACCAAATTGTGTGAAACAGATTTTGAAAAGTGGATAGAGCTTAAAGGAGGACTACTAATTTTTTTAAAAGAAGAATTTGTATTGACTTTTATTTACTTATAAATGTTCATAAAGTATTTGAAGACAATGATGAGGTTGTTCTACCATAAGATACTAAAAACCATACAGAAAAATAAAAATAAATAATTTAACAATCATTTTAATTATGAAAACCTATCCAAAACTTTCCAGGGGTATTTTGGCCATATTAATACTGCCTGCAGCTTTTGAACATTAAAGTTTTTTTTGTTTTTTAAGTCAGACAACATTTTCTCTATATTCATGGCTGCATTTAGCCCTTCAACTTAACTACTCTGAGCTGGGAACCCTTTAAATAATCCGCCAACTGCACTACCTTATTATTTTTTAAAGGGCCATCGTTATCTGTCCTTCATTGTTGCTTTCATTTCTTCTCATCACATACCATAGGAAGCAAAGTAAAAAAAATTAACTATTGTTCTAAAAGTACCCAGGAACAACAAACAGAGGACTGTGGAAAAACTACCGGAAAAACAAAGACAAAGAATCCAATAATAAAGGAGAGCTGAAATAGGCTAAGAAGTGTAAAGGCAACATCTGACCAAAGAACTGAGGCTGGGGCAAGAAGAGAATGGGTTGGCTAAGAAGGTTTAGAACTAACTGAAACAGCCTGTAGTAAAGCCAAGGAGAGCAAAACAGAGCAAATGGGAGAAAAGGGGCAGAAAAATGATAAAGACAAGAACACATTAGAAAAAGAAAAACTGAAAGAATTTGCACAAAGAAACATGAGGATTCATTTTACAGATGGGAAGAAATGAAAAAAAGGAAAACATTTATGAAAATTTATATTCAATAAATTTATATTACTTGCTTCATCACTGCTTCTTAAAAAAACATGCAATAACTCAGGAAAAAAGTTCTTAAATTATTCAGTGATGTCGATAGACACTTACAATGTAAAAACCAAGCGATTAGTAATTTATAGATTCCACTTAATTTTACGAAGAAGTAATCTGAATACTTTCTGATTCTCATGCAGGATAACAGAATTTTAACTTGATACTAGAGCTACAGGGCCTAATGTATGAAAACTTTCTTAAAAGTAATTAAATGTATTCTTTTCCAAACAAGACCAAACATTAAAACATATATGCTACACACATACACACAGTAGTCAATAAAGTTATTAAACTTAGATTCTACTTAGGAGTATACTATACACAGGACATGTGTTATGTAAATGTGTTAACTTCCAAAAGAGTTATTTAATACTTGATCAATAACTAGTCAAGTATATTAAATAATTCTAGAAGGATCTAATCTGAAAGAATCAAAGTTCTACAGTGGTTACATTAATACTTAGAATCCTGTCAGGTACTATTAGCCAAAAGGCAAAAATAAAACCAATGGGGGTAGATATCCAACCCTGGAAGTATTGTTGCAAAGTGCCTTTTGGTATTCATTGGGTCTGTGTTTCCTCAAAGCTACAAAGCTGCCATATAATTTTAAAGTGTGGCATCCTTAAACTATACACTATGTAGCTATACAGAATAACATAGTCAACCATGCAATTAAGTCTCTTTTTTTGCAAATTCTAGTTTTCTTGAATTTGCCACACCCTATCATATTTCATTCATCTCCACATACCCATGTGCCCAAAAAAATTTTGCTTAAACCAAAGATCCTCAATAAATGTTACCAAATAGAACTAAATACTGATATTTTTAATTTCATAATTTTTCTATCAAGAATCATAGGCTCTTTGATACATCACATAATTAGGGTTGGTAAACAATGACTTACAGGTTAGAATTCTTTTTAGTACTCATATCTTACGAAATATAAGGAGAAAAAAAATCATCATGAGGGCCACAAATACATAATTTCTCCTTTCTCCTGACAAAATATTTCCTTATTTTGTTTCTTCAGATTATTTCCATAGTTTGTTTAGCAAAGGTCAAAAAGGATGTTGATGCACAAAGAATTTTCTTAATATTAAAATAATAAAAGGAATGTGAAACAAACTGATTAGAAGAGTAATATCAATTAAATAAATATTTTAAAACTTCTA
Organism: Eulemur rufifrons; assembly: GCF_041146395.1. NCBI lineage: Eukaryota > Metazoa > Chordata > Mammalia > Primates > Lemuridae > Eulemur > Eulemur rufifrons. The sequence continues at coordinate 227,098,308 of NC_090989.1, forward strand.
AAATTAAAAATATGTGAGGTATAAGACTTTGGGGAGCAATCACTTTCACTGTTTAGCTACTATTATTCACTTTTATATATTTAAAAACTTAAAAAAATGTACTGACTCAATTGATTTTTGTAATTCATAATTGAGGGTATGAAAAGGGATCTTGAAGTACATTCTATAAATACGAGATTTCAGTTACATCACATTATCAATGCGAAAAACTCATTTAAATATGTCACAATTTTTTGTGAAAGAAAAACACATAGAAACTCTTTAGAAAACCTAAAAGAAGCCATCTTAATAAAGACGTAAATGTGACTTTCTCCCAGAACACTAGCAAATAGTCTTTGTGGAGTCTATACTAAATTTGAAAATTACAGAGTATTTAATATGAACTCAAAATCTGAGACCAGAAATATGAAAGTTCATAATTCAAAATCTTAAATTTGATACTTGGCTAGAAACTAACTTTTATTCTTTTCATGATTTCTTTGTAACCACTCCCTCCAGCCACAGGGTAGATGACACAACATGCAAAGCAGAGCAATGGACCAGCAATCTGAATACTAGCCCTGATTCAGCTGTGTTGGGTCTCTTTCCAAAGGTAAAAAACAAAGGGAATAATAATCAGACAGCTGGGGAGGAAAGGAGTATAGCTGAAACAAGACTAACCATAAGTTGTTAACTATTAAAGCGGAGTGATAGATACATGGGAATTCATTTCATCATTTCATCGTATGCTCTATTTTTGTAATATGCTTAAATTTTTCCTTAATAAAAAAGTTAGAGGGAAAAACATGAGAGCAGACTGATTGCTTCCCCAAAGTGTCTTACACCTCACATATTGTTTCATAAACATGATGGTGGTACAAACAAGTGGTGATGCTAAATTTGGCTTCTTTAATTTTTAATGTTAGAAATAACCAGGTATTCATCACCAATAGACTCTGGCCCACAAGTTGCTAAAATGTATGTACAGCTGACTCACTTCAGACACAAATGCCTGTGCATATTTGCAAGTATAATCATTTAATCGGCCTTTAAGGATGGAAACCAGGACAAAAAATAAATACTGTTTATATAATTATATAAGTTCAAACAGAGTAAGGCAGGTTTTTTTGTTTTGTTTTGTTTGAGTTTCCACAGAAATTTCTACTTCCTCAACTTAAATATGTTAAAAAAAATACAAATTTATAGCAATCATATTTTGTACCATTTTTGAAGTATTTCAATACAGTAGCCTTGAATACTATGAAACTGCATATTTCATAATGGATGACAGGCACATAATGCTGAACATTTGACACTGAATTGAAATGGAAAGTATGATTTTGACATTAGTACACTAAAATCCCATTCTAAAAATATCAGTATGACAATCTATTTGTCAAAATAACATAATTCAAGACAATTTGCCTCCATTAGTAACTTTTATTTATCTAAACAACCTCTCATTTATGTCTCTTTGCATACACAAAGTTTTACAAATAAATTCAATTTATAAATTATGATTAAAGATGACTAGATGTTAGATATTTACGCTATATAAACAATGACATTCTAGTTTCACATCTTACAAGACACTGAAGAGCATTTTCATCACAGAAGCCATCATATGCAAAGATTTTTTCTCCAGTTTAAATTGCCATAAACATAAACAAATTGAGGGTATAACCAACCAAATTAGCCATCTGGTTAATTCTAATTTCTATTTGCCTAGTATGATTTTTATTTTTACTACTTCATGTATAATTGCTGTTCAATTATTTAGAGCATATTTTAGAAATAGTTACAGGTGTTTCAGAAGAACCTCCAACTTGGAAGCAGGTAGGGTGGACTTGAAGAATTTAATTTTGAACGGATCTCAATGTGCTTGATTCCTTATAGAAAACCATACTGGTCCACACACTTCAACATATAGTCTCTCTTTCTCTCTTTTTCTGTTTCTCTCTCTCTCTCTCTCTGTGTGTGTGTGTATATACACACACACACACACACACACACACACACGCACACACGTACATGAAAAGGCTGTACATTAAGAGAAAGGCATATAAAAATGATAAAAGGGGACAGTGAAAAGCAGAAAGTGCTATGTGATAAAAGTGGACAGCGAAAAGCAGAAAATGCTACGTGAGGACAGATGTAAAAAATTAGGACTCTTTAATATAGAAGGAAGACTAGCATCAATCAAAGCATCAATATTATAAACATACAAAGCCACATTTGAAGAAATATCCAAAACTTCATTCTTTCAGGTCTTTGTTCGAATGTTACCTTCTCTGCAAGGTCTTCTTAATTATCCTATTAAAAATTACAACCTTCTCCACCCTCATCACCTGCCGTTTCTATCCTCCCTCTTTCTTACTTTATTCTCTATAGCATTTACAACCATCTATTATAATACATATTCATTTGTTTTCTCTCTCCCTCATCCCCAATTTTTTAAATGTGAGGTTTTTGAGGGCAGAGGCCTGATTAGTTTTGTTCACTGTTATATCCTCAAAGATGTTTACTTCTTCACCCACATTGTATGTGCCAGTATGTGCCCAAGAAATGAATGAATAAAAAAGTGAAAAATAAGCATACACACTTAAACTTATTTTAGAAATTGAAGGGCACTCCTTGAGTCTGGAGAGAGGTTAAGATGACTTCACAAATAGTAGTAAATTCAGCAAACTCATCACCTCAAGAGATGGTACTCTTGAATGAAAATATACTGATTAAAATGAGGGCTGGATAGATTTGTGGATGACAACTCCATATAAAAACAAGGTTTTACAGTGTAAAGTCCCTGTAGTAGACATCAAAGCAGATAACCCTGCCTTTCCATAGTGCAACCTTAATTGGAATATCACAATACAACCATAGATCTGACTACTGTAGAAATTCCATTCTGACACCACCAGTTGCCTTGGTGTAACCCTGGAACTCAAGTCCTGATCCTGCACTTCTGACATCCCAGCAGGTACAGTAAAGTTAGGCAGCAAAAGGAGAAACCCAAGAGGTTTGGAGTATTCAAAGTAGTCCCCCAAAGGCAAAGTTCCCTAATACCCCACGAGTCTCTCCCATAGCAAGCAGCATTAGGAATCACTGCAACCTGCCACAATTAGAAAACAAGAAGGTAATGGATCCTAAAAGGCATTCCTCAACTTCTAAAACTAAGAAGTTAGACTTGTTAGATAAAGAAATCCAGGTAAGTCTAGAATTTCATTTATAGAGAGATATATTGAAATTCATATATATATATAACTATAATACCTAATACAATATAAATGCTATATAGCTGTTATACTTTATTTTTGTATTATATTTATCATTATATTGTTATTTTTTATTGTTTTCTTTTTCCAAATATTTTTGATCTGTTGGTTCAATCCATGGGTGCAGACTGTGTGGATATGGAAGTCTGAGTGTACCATAAGCCAGGATGGCCAGAAAAGAGGAGTTACAGAGCACAGTGGTAAAATACAAGTTTGAAAATGGACATAAGAGTGTAAGCTTCATAACAGCAAAGTCTATGCTGGTTTTGTGACACATCATGGCACTCAATAAATTATTTCTTAAATGATTCTGATAAATAGGCAACAAGGAATCCTGAAAAAATTCTGACCCAGAGAAACATAAAACTCTGAGCTATTTTTAAAAAGCCAAAGAATCTTTTTTTTAGAGAATTCTATTAAACCACATTTTAAAAGTTTAAATAAAAATTTATCCAAATTATAAATTCATAAGATATTAAGACCACATTCCCTATTGGAGTTCCTTCCTCCTTATATCCAACAAATAACAAATACAGCAGTTTATTATCTAGTCACTCTGGTAACTCAATCTCTACATTTAAATCTCAATTTAAGACTTCCAAATATTAAGCACACTCTGTTCATCTGAATCACATTTTCAATAATTATATTTTTCATTCTATTTTATGAGTCAGTACCTATGTTGACATATCAGAAATACAGTTAAATCCAAAAGTAAATTATTTAGATCCCTTTCCCCAAAAAATTTTCTTTATTAAGAGAAAGAAAAATCAACTTAGTATGTTACATTCTGAGTCTTAGTTCATATGAAACAGTATTAAATTAAAAAAAAAATCATAAAGAACAAAAATGAGGAACTTCTACGTAAAAATGCAAGAGATAAGTAATATTTCATCATACTTTTGTTTATCATAGCTCCTTTTTTATTGAAGGTGAGGATAAATCCAAAGGGAACAGTTTTACAAGAAGGTTTATCTGTGGGGATTTACCTTGTTAAGAGCAAATGACAAATGGTCTTCCCCCATAGGAAACATATACCTGTTTTATATAAATGTATCCTTTCAGACTTGGTACCAAAAATGAGGCTGCAGACAGCATCAGGTTACACTGTAAAATTCACTTGTCATTTTCTTGCTCTCTCTTAATTTCAAATAATTAACTGTTAGCATTTAAATTGTTCATCTTTATCAGAAAAAGGATACCCAAACTAAGTTCAAGTCTGAGCTCACTGATTTACTACTAATTCTAAAACACACACACACACACACACACACACATACACCCACCCACCCACACACACACACACACAGGCATGAGCCTGCACACACAGGGAAGAGGGTACGGTTGTCAGGGAGAAGAAACAATAAGAGAAAATCTTAGTAATTACTTTTTCCTGCCACAGTCTCATACTATTATTCAGTAAACAACATATCCTTCCAAAAACTCAGATTAAGAAAATAAGAAGTCATTTAATAGGATGGTTGCTGGTATTGCTTCTGGTTGCTATGGAATAAAGGGCAGTTCGTTCATATATTCATTCTGTTGGTTCACAGTTATTTAAGAGTGCTGCAATACCTTTAAAGCCTAGCTGGGCAAGTCTCAGCTTGTATCACCTATATCAGCTGCCAGTATTTTACTTTTGTTCCACAAAATAATTACCTACAGGAACAAATGTTTCAATTTTTTCAATTAATTAATTAAATGGATTTTTACAACAATCTTTAAAATGATTGGAATCACCTTTACCCTCATCAAAAAAAGTAAAGAGGTGCATGCCAGACCTGAGAATTATTTATACTAGCACGTTGATTATGACATGCATCAATACCCAATAAGGGGAAAAACAAATGATAAGAATAAAAATATAATATTTTTATTTTTTAAAAAAACTAGCAAGTATGGTATGGTTGAGAAAAAAATTTTAAATTTTATTTCTACATCATTCTAAAATAAAACAAATAATCCTAACACCAAAAATTATAGTTGAAAATAATAAAAATATTAAGATATTTACCTAAATTTTGAATGTAGATTTTATAAAACTTGACCTTAATCTTTATAGAAAAATTCTGGAGACAAAAATTATAGATAAAATAAACAAATATTCTGAATACTAACAGCAGCACATATGAGTTGTTTGCTTTTAAGAAAAGTTTTGGGCTGGCGCAGTGGCTCATGCCTATAATCCTAACATTCCGGGAGGCCAAGGCAGGAGGATTGCTTGAGCCTAGGTTTTGAGACCAGTCTGAGCAACATAGCAAGACCCTATCTCTACAAAAAATACAGAAATTAGCCAGGCGTGGTAACATGTGTCTGTAGTCCTAGCTACTTGGGAGACCAAAGTGGGAGGACTGCTTGACCCCAGGAGTTTGGGGTTGCAGTGAGCTATGATGATGCCACCTGCACTCTAGCCAGGGAAAATGAGAAAGTTCCTGTCTCAAAAGAACAAAAACAAATGACAAGGAGTGAGGAACCTGGGGTTCAACAGCCCTAGCTATGACAAATGTATTTCATTGTGTAAATCACTTAACCTCAGTTTTCTTATCTTTAAAATAAGTGGGAGGTAGGAAGAGGGGATTCAACATGATATACTCCAAAGTCCATTCAACCTTAAAAAAAATCTGATTAAAAAATGTTCTAATTATGTCTCTACTAGAATCCTATATATTTGTTCCATTTGGAAGCATGTGTAACTCTAGTAAGCGACCTTTTCACCTCTCTAACCTCTACTGTAGCCCCATGGCTCTTTTGGTCCGCTGTGCTGGGCCAGACATAGTAAGGGGGCAGAGAAATACAGCAGTAGAATAGTGAAAAAGAGACAGGAAGAAAAGGTGAAGTTGGGCCCTAGAGAAAGGAAGACACTCACCATGGTGGGGATTGAGGTTACAGACCCAAAAGCTTAGCTGCTATGCAAACAGGGTCAGGTTCTAAAATAAAGGCTCTTACTCTTTGCTGATGATATGATGTTATATCTAGAAAACCCCAAGGATTCAACCAAGAGACTCCTGGAATTGATCAATGAATTCAGTAAAGTCTCAGGATACAAAATCAATACACACAAATCAGAGGCATTCATATATGCCAATAACAGTCAAACAGAGAACCAAATTAAGGACTCAATATCCTTCAAAATAGCAACAAAGAAAATAAAATACCTAGGAATATATTTAACTAAGGAGGTAAAGGACCTCTATAGGGAGAACTACGAAACACTGAGGAAGGAAATTGCAGAACATGTAAATAGGTGGAAAACCATACCATGCTCATGGATCGGTAGAATCAACATTGTTAAAATGTTCATACTGCCCAAAGTTATCTACAGATTCAATGCAATCCCTATTAAATTACCAACATCATTTTTCACAGATATAGAAAAAATAATTTTACGCTTTGTATGGAACCAGAGAAGACCCCATTTAGCAAAAGCAATTTTAAGCAACAAAAACAAAATGGGAGGTATTAATTTGCCAGACTTCAAACTATACTACAAGGCTGTGATTATAACAACTGCTTGGTATTGGCACAAGTGCAGGGACACAGACCAGTGGAACAGAACAGAAAATCCAAATATAAAACCATCCTCATATAGCCATCTAATCTTTGACAAAGCAGACAAAAACATACTCTGGGGAAAAGATTCCTTATTTAATAAATGGTGCTGGGAAAACTGGATAGCCACATGTAGAAGACTAAAACAGGACGCACAGCTTTCACCTCTCACAAAAATCAAATCATGGTGGATAACAGACTTAAACCTTAGGTCAGAAACTATTAGAATTCTAGAAGAAAACGTAGGAAAGACTCTTACAGACATTGGCCTAGGCAAAGAATTTATGAAGAAGACCCCTAAGGCAATCACAGCAAAAACAAAAATAAATAAATGGGACCTGATCAAATTAAAAAGCTTCTGCACAGCCAAAGAAACAGTCACGAGAGTAAACAGACAACCTACAGAATGGGAAAAAATTTTCACATACTACACATCAGATAAAGGACTGATAACAAGAATCTATTTAGAACTCAGGAAAATCAGCAAGAAAAAATCGAACAACCCTATCAAAAAGTGGGCAAAGGACATGAATAGAAATTTTTTCAAAAGAAGATATAAAAATGGCTAACAAACATATGAAAAAATGTTCAACGTCTCTAATCATCAGGGAAATGCAAATCAAAACCACAATGAGATATTACTTAACTCCAGTGAGAATGGCCTTTATCAAAAAGTCCCAAAACAATACATGTTGGCGTGGATTTGGAGAGACAGGTACACTCATACACTGCTGGTGGGACTGTAAACTAGTGCAACCCCTGTGAAAAGCAATGTGGCGATACCTTAAACAGATTCAAGTAGACCTACCATTTGATCCAGCAATCCCATTATTGGGCATCTACCCAGAAGAACAAAAGTCATTCTATAAAAAAGACACCTGCACCCGAATGTTTATAGCAGCACAATTCACAATCGCAAAGATGTGGAAACAACCCAAATGCCCATCAATTCATGAATGGATTAGCAAAATGTGGTATATGTATACCATGGAATATTACTCAGCTATTAGAAATAATGGCGATATGGCATCTCTTTGGTTCTCCTGGAGAGAGTTGGAACCCATTCTATTAAGTGAAGTATCCCAAGAATGGAAAAATAAGCACCACATGTACTCACCAGCAAACTGGTTTCCCTGAGTGCACATTTGGGAATAACACCAATTGGGTATTGGACAGAGGTGGGGGCTGGGGTTTGGGATGGGTGTATACCTACTTGATGAGTGTGATGTGCACTGCCTGGGGAATGGACACGCTTGAAGTTCTGACTGAGGGGGATGGGGGTGGGGGGAGGGAATGGGTGCATACCTACATGATGAGTGCGATGTGCACTGTCTAGGGAATGGACACACTTGAAGCTCAGACTCGGGGGGATGAGGAGGCATGGGCAATATATGTAACCTGAACTTTTGTACCCCCATAATGAGCTGAAATTAAAAAAAAAAAAGGGTCAATTCTTAGATAAACCTCTCCTTTGCAAGTGAAAAGACAGTATTCTTCCAAATTAGAGCATTAAGCTGATTTCTACAGCAGAGTTACTCCAATATAAGTAGACCAATATTACTATTCTCACATTGGAAATGGCTGGTTTTTAAATTCTATCATAGAACATAAATGCAGTGGTGGTTTCTTTTCTTCAAAAAGGAACAACTTTTAAACAGTAGAATAAAATTGACTGTGCTTTTATTGATACTATGTAGAATAGCAAATAATAAAAAAGAAATAAAATTATACTTTAAGTATAAGGTATTTAAAAGTACAGAAAAAGTTATATAAATTATGTGAAATTGATATTGCATTACATTCATAACAAAATCTTCTATAAATATTACTGAAGTTAACATGTATATTCCATGATCTTTTGTTTTGCAGGTTTACATTTATGTTTTGTTCAAACATTGTTTGGCTCATTAAAGTTTATTCATATACCACATCTTCTATCTACTTTTGGAAAGCATGAAAATCTAATACGCAGGATCACTTAACATAGATGTTTCTTAATGCAGAAAGAATTAAATATAACCCTTTGAAAAAAGAAATGGTAGTTGTGGGATAAGATCATTTAATTAGTGCACTGCTTTAGTTATTTCGTATTATTTTACTATTCAGTCTGTCCAGTTACCCTGTATAGTAATATTTTAAAAGATTACCACAAAATGTTTTGTTGAGTCACATACAATTACATTCAATCTTTTGGATCATAAAGAAGTAAGTTTAGCAATTAAAGTTATTATATAAATGAAAAAAATGCAGGCCTTATTTAATAGTTACTTCTTCATGCCTTAACCATTTAATTAGATTCAAAGAAACATCAGCTTTTAAATAAAGAGATTTAGGTCTACATTTTGTGTCGTTTATTAAAATGCCATTTATCACTATTTATTATACATATTAGTCTGCTCATTACAGAATAGTTTCCAACATGAATAATGGATTCCTTTTTTTTTTTTTTTTTTGCTTTGTTTTGCTACAGACTTTAGCATTGGAAAATAAGCTTCTTTCAAACCTGTATGGCTTCAGTCAAATAAAAAAAAACTAAGGGAAACTTCTCATTCCCTAAAGATATTGAATCAGAAAATATTAAACTGCTTTGAATGATATCATTAATTATCGGTACATTAGCTCTTGGATGTCTCTTTCTTTATGTTCTATTATAAACTAATGGCATGTCCCACTAACTGAGTAGCTAACTTTGAAGGAAAAATTCCAGAAGATAGTTGGTTCTCTCCCCTCATCAACTTATAAAATGACTCTTAACTGCTTACACAAATCTACCCAGGGACAAGTTGAAATGACAGACAAAAGACTGACCCCATTTGAACCCTGAAAGATATATCTCAAAGCAGATTTTTTCCTCTGCCTGCAAATATGGCCTCCTGTCCTAGTGCTTGTTCCATTTTTTAATGACGGGTCAGGTTTCAAGTAGAGTAGCCTGGAATTACTAAACAAAGGACTTGACCAGCAACTGAAAACAAACTCTCTGATTTAGAAATGCTGTGCTGAGAGGAAATGATATGAAGATCAATCACTTTTAAATACCTTACCTTAAACATAAGCTCATTTCAAGTCTACACTGAGTCAGTTCTTAGCATAAGATTTAAATTTCTTCAAAGCAACATAGGATAAAGTATTCAAGTTTATTTCAATAAATAAATATTTCAAATGATACAGCTTTAAGAACAATAGGAGGTATTAATTTGGTAAATCTGTCTGATGGGCACATGGGAGTTCATTATACTATTTCCTCTACTTCAATATAAGTTTTAAATATTTCAAAATATAAAAAGTTTAAGAATATATACATTTATGGTACACAAATTTCCACTACATATTGGTTTCCCAAATGTAGATTGCTGTAGATATCAAATAAGTTAATCAGCTATCCCAACTAAATATATTAATTTTGCATATTTCATACATTAATACTGTATTACTTTATAATAATACAATAATTGCAAGAAAACCCTGATGTAGCACCTCAATTTAATGCTTTCCTATATACAACATCTAGAAATAGTCAAACCTCATACTGTAATAGTCAAAGGTCCCAGCACCTTATATTGCCAACCAACAAAACAACAACAAAAAATGTGGTGTCCACAAAGGAACTAAGAAGAACAATCTTCCCCTCAGCTTCCCCCATTACTTAAAACCATAATAAGGTTAAAAAAAAAAAAAAAGATTGCTCATTCAACAAGTTATTTCACAATTCATACTTTGATTTATCCATCTCCCCTTATTTTTATCTTTTTTTCTAATTTTTCTACTAATTTTATCCAACTCCATTTTTCAGTATCTCCTCCTACCCTTCTTTTTTATCCTTATTGATTCCCAAACATCATCTGTCATTTCTGTAGCCTTCTACAATTTGAAATCTTAAAAAATATGTCCACATAGCTGGGAATATGCCATTTTATATCTCTGATTTCTCTCTTTTCTTTCAAAATACTTCTTAAAACCCAATGGAAATCTAAGCTATTTCAGGATTCCTAAAATAACCAAAATAGTATTGCACTAAATATACATTGATAAAAATCCTTTAATTCCTCATTCAAAATGAAAGCTAAAGGACAATGATATAAAACTAAACGCTTATAGACTAATATATCCAAGTATCTCTTAGGTCTCTCCCAGAATGTTTTTGAATCACATATTAGAAATAATGTCATTAATAGTAATAGTGATATTATTAGATACGCAGAATATGGCAAACTGGGATTCACATTTAGTCCCTAAAATGACACTTCTTTTTCCCTACATCATGGAAGTTGCTGTTCATACTCTAGGTTTTCCAATTATAGGATCCTTCGCCGATTTACCCTCATTTTTTACCCCACTTCCTCAGATTAAGTTGTTATTCTGGGCATGGGGTGCCATCTATTGGCATTCTTTCTAAGTTTTGTAAACTAAAAGGTAAACTGGAACTTCCAAAGCTCACATACAATGCAAATTCGGGAAATTCCAGATAGCAATGGAAATTAACAAAAACACAATTTAATAAAGAGGCTCATGTCATTCAAGAAAGAAGTCTTTACTTCAAAGTTTCTCAAGGGCAGCAGGACTGGACATGAGTGAAGTGTCAGGATCACTAAGATGACCTCCTCTCACAAATTATTTTAATCTGTATCTCCAGTCCATGGTCATTTGCATTTCTATTACCACCCCCTCCCCAAGAAAATGCTCAAGAAAACCTAACTCAATCAAAATAATAAAATACATCGCTTTCCAAGTTCAAAGGTAAAAGAATTCCACCTGACTTCTAAGACATATGGCTCTTAAACCTTTGCTGAAATATAAATCCACAAATATTATACAGCTCTACTCACGCAATATTATTTAAAAGGTTTTAAATTTCAAAACTCGGCAGACTTCTAAAAATAAAGGAACAGATCAAATGTTCACCCAGCAGCACAATATCTTAACCTTCTATAAAAGGAATGAATTAAAATTTTTGTTTTTAACTATAATTTAATTCAACTTCAGCATTCATGGCCTTTATTAACTAAAAGTAGTCTCTAAAAATCATCATATAATACAAGATACTATTAAAAATTGCTTGTAAAAATCACACAAAGATCATTCAAGAAATGTAATCAAACATTTCCCCTAATTTTCTTTGCCTCAAGAAAACAGCACTGAGATGGAAATGCTAAATGTTCCTAAGACTATTCCAAGATATGTATAATGCAAAAACAGTACTGGCAGAAGTTCTACAGCACCAAGCAAAATGTACATTAAAATGACTTTCTAAATGTCTACTCACCCACAAACACACACATATACACAAAATACAGTATCTAAGTTAAACTCCATTTTTCTTAATGTGCATATACATTAACAATGTGAAGTAACTTTTTTAAATTAAAAGGCTTCAAAATGCCCTTTAGATGCATCCAATATGAACCCATTGTAAAACAAAGAATATAAGTTTATTGGGATTCCGTGTTATGTATTAATTTTTCATGTTGTATTTCCACCATGGCATATTAAGATACATGCTGCACATTTGAAGCTGTAAAGGTGATTTTCAGATTACTAATCTAATAGCTTTTCATGTTTTTTATTAATGATCCTTAAGCTGACACTTAATCAAAATTTATCTCTAAGACTGTCATCAGATATAATCAGATGCCAATCAGTGAAAACCTTACATGACAGATTATACTATTTGGTTCCATAAAATATCAGCATAAATAGGAACAGGGGAAAAACCTAGGTTCTATTGCAAAAATACATCCACAAAACCACTTATCCAAAGCAAAACATAAAGAGGTAGATTTAAAACATCACTTCTGTTATCTTGTCCATAAACTAGATTTTCTCATTATTCCTTTCTTTTATTCCTATCTTTCTAAATCTGTGCATGACTAAATCACAATACAGGCGCCTTAAAAGAGAAAGATATTATTTTATATCTACTAATGTAGTAATGAATAGACATGTGCAGATACACTCAGTCTTTAGGAAAAAAGAAATCACTAACAAAAATAAAATAATTGCCCACCCTCACAAAAGGGTGGGCACAATACTTCAGCAGAAAAAGAAAGTTATCTGGAAGAAATACTGGATCACCTAAGTCTCCATCTCCTGCCTCCTCATAAACCCCAATCCTCACCTCAACCCCCACCCCCACCAAAACTTCACAGCCGAGGAAAATTAACTGGGGAGGATACGTAATGTACTGATATTTAACACTAGAATCAGGATATGATTTCTAAATGTATCTGCTTCTTCCTGCCCCTCTCCAGCAACCTCCCCTAATCCTCTATAACTAAAGCATGGAAGAAAGAAACTTTAACAAGCAAAGTCTCTAAAATGGCTTTGGCACATTAAGGTAAACTTATGCTGAATGAGACTGAAGGGGGCCAGATACATTTCAAAGATGACAGTTATATTGAAATATATGAATGCTATTAGGCATATATATCTGAACGTGGTTCAGAAACTTGAATATGTCTATATCAATCAGTAAAAAAAATTCAAAAATAATTTTAAAAAACAATAATAATTACAATCTATTAATCTTTCATACACTCCGCTATTAGGCTGGTAAAAGAGCTGAGATACAGAAGACTATATAACTTATCTTGAATTAATGCAAAAATGTTTCTTCTCTTAGCCTGCCATGCCCTAAAGTCTTGATAAGTCTACTCACCAAATATTAAAATAAATTTTTTTAAAAGTATAGTTTTTGATTAAAATACAATTTTTCTATCAAACCTGAATTAAAAAAATGTTTATCCAAGTATAAACAATATTCAGAAAAAAAGAAAAGTAATAATTATTACCAATGGAAAAATATAAGAGAATACTAGTGTGGAAGATGGTAATGCCTCCCAGACCACAGCCCCAAAGTAGGTCAAAAGCTCTCAGAACTTGCCCATACCTTTACAGGATTTTAGCTCTTTTCAAATACCAGTTGAATAGTTTTAATAAGTGGGAAATAAATGTTTAAAAATGAGATCAACAGAAACCTAAATTATTTTTTTTGTTTGTTTCTGATAAGAGAGAGTACTCACACACATTGTCTGGTGCTCACTCTCACGTGCTCTTTCTTCCTCTCTCTCTCTCTCTCTCTCTGTCAAGTTGCCTATTGATGTACTTAGGAAATCATGTCCTGTTTTAAATTATCTCAATGGTGAGCAACAGGCAGGAGCCCCAACTGTCAGACACTTGTCTGGCACACATACACAGAGGAGCTGGCTCCAGAAGTAGCTCAAGCTGTGAGACTCGGCTAATTCCTACGTGGGTGAGAAAATCAGGGCACTTGGCCACCACTCTCTACAGGAGCCACTGAAACAGTGGAACGTTCTGAGACTTTGTTATAGGTATGACCATTATGCTAGCCCCAGGCTCTGAGTTTTTTTTCTTTGTTGTTCTTAACAGAAGGAACAATAGGCAAGCAACATGTTATCCTTTGAGAACATGGTAAAGGAAACCCCAATCCCTGGCTCCATGTTACTGGCATGCTTCCCTTTACCCAGTGCCAATCTTGTCATGGAATCATAGACTGTCAGTGCTGGAAAGGGCTTTAGAGATCACATAGCCTTATTGTTTCATTTTACAAATGAAGAAGCTAGGACCTACAGGGCTTCAGTGACTACCCTAAGGTTTCATATTTAGTGACACTGAGTACCTTTGTTTTCTCTTTCTCCTACTGTAAGCTGGTAGTAATACTTTTGAAGTCCTTATTTCTCAACCTAGTCACTCTCGTTCCTTTCTCCTTCTATCACCTCTCAATATACGTCTTCTCACACCAACTAATACACTTTTGAGGACAGATGCCTCACTCTGTTAGTTTTTCTGCGCTCAGCTCCTATTATCCCATACCCGTTTTTACCTAAACAGGAATCACCAAGAACTTCTGAGAATCTTGACCAAGCACTATAAAGCAAAGGCAAGGAGAATTGACTGGGTATTACTGCTGCTAATAAAAGTGAGAAAGAAGAATCCACAAGGAAAGAGTCAGCAAGAGCAGGCATGTGTGATTGTGCAAACACAATATTTATGAACTAGACAAGAGATTTAACCCTGAAGTACCTAGCCAGAGAACTAAGATGGAAGCCTACTGAATCAAAACTATGCTCGGGTTACATCATTTGTTCAAGTACTTGTTCACGAGGACAGTGAGATGGATAGAAGTTGTAAGAAAATAAAAGATGACTGGAAATGGCAATAACATATAGTCATGTACCACACAGTATCATTTCTATCAACAACAGCCAGCATATATAACAGTGGTCTTCATAAGATTATAATGGAGCCGAAAAATTCTTATCACCTAGTAATTATGTAGCCATCATAACATCGTAGTTCATTAGCATTACCTTTTACCTTTTAGCATTACCATATTACCTTTCCTATGTTAAGGCACAAAAATACTTACTAGCACTGCTTTACAACTGGCTATAGTATTCAGTACAGTAACATGCTGTACAGGTTTGTAGCCTAGGAGCTATAGGTTATAGCATATAGCCTAGGTGTGCAGTAGGCTATACCAACTAGGTTTGTGTAAGTACACTTTATGAGGTTCACACAATGATGAAACTGCCTCACAATGCATTTCTCAGAATACCTCCCCATTGTTTAGTGATGCACGACTGTATAACCTTACCATTTATGTCACATTTCCTAACCTTTTCCCAAAAGTTCCTTTGAAAAATGTATGTCAAATGCATTGGTGAAAGGAAGCAGAATAGATGGCTAAGATAAGAGTCAGTCTAATTTACATACTGGGGCTAATTATCTACAAAATAATGAAAAAGGGGTCACATAATTAAACAATACAGGAGTGGGGAGAATAAGAGTAGGTAAAATGAGAGGCAGACAAAAAGCCTGTGTAACATACGATGCTTCAGCAAAAAAAAGGTGCCATGGTATAAGGTAAATTTTCAATTGAAATGTATAGATTACATTTCCAGTTTGAGAAAGATTAGAACTATTGAGATCACTCTAAAAATGAGAAAAACATTTCATTCTTAATCAAAATGTTCAGAAAAAAATAGAAATACAGCAAATTACTGAATAGCAACTTTAGATATACCGGCCAACTTGAAAATGTTACTTTAAACATCTTTAACATCCAAAGAAAGGGAGCTAAAGATGACATTTTTCCTCTATGATTTCACATTATATGTTATACTAGATAATGTTCTAAGGTTACTTTACAACTCAAGATTGGGACTGGAAAATTACTCCTAAATTACTTATTGCTGCAGGTATACAAGTAATGACCTCATACATTTTTCTACCCTTAGTAAAATAACAATTCTAAGCAGTACATTATAAAATTGTAGAACAATTCCTTGATAAACTCATCTTTACACACTTGACATTTATCATCATTATTATATATTAATGACTACACTTAGTATAAAGTTTGTAAAAAGGGCTCAAAATGTTTTCAAATGAATTCATGTATAAGATGTGAAAAGGAAAACATAAATAGGACAATGAAATGGACAATAGGAAGCTCAACGAATAAGGAAATATTACATCATTAGTTTTTATAATTTGAAATCCCTGAACCAGGAGAGTTATGCAAACACACTAAAAGGAGCCCATTATAACAAGGCTGCAGAGTACAACTAAAACATAACTTTGGGCTAATACTCTATTAATTGTGATAACAAGACTGGTTATCAAATGGTAATCCATACCTGTGACTGACAGCATGTCTGAGCTTTATTTTTAAAAGTAGAGGAAAGGGAATAATAATTATTTGATAAGTGTAGATCAGTAGGCAAGGTTTCAAAATTTTGTGCCCATTAGGAAAGACCTGGTCAGAGGAGCATATTCTAAGCATTCTTAAGTGGCAAAAACATTAGAATGGTTATCTTCTCAGCATTCCCCAATAATGAAGCCAACACATACTGAGCATATACTGTGTCCAATATCGTGCAAAATACATTACATAAATTATCTCCTCTAATCCTCATAAAATCCCATAAAGCAGGCAAGATTGATCCTATTTTTTGAATGAGAAAACTGAGGCTAAGTGAAGGTAAATAACTTGTCTAAGGTCAACACAGCTAATAAGATTATCTAAAATCTGATTCCAAAGTCTGTATTCTTAATCAATATACTTATTCAATCCATCTATTTAAGGAACAAAACACCTATCTATTTATTGATACTCTAAATACAATTCAATATTTTAACTCATTTTAAGTACATCTTGTACTTTGATATAAAATAAAAGCTTCAAATATAAAGATTTTTAAACAATACAACTTGTCATATAATATACTTTTAAAATCTCAGTGGAATCTGGTAAATTGCAGGACTATATTTTTAAAGGAAAATATCTAACCTATTTTAGCAAGACCAGTATTTAAAAATATTGTTACTTCTCTTCATGTTTTGAATTCTTTGAGGCATTCCAACACACATGAACTATCATACCTTATAAAGTTACTTTTAAAAAATATCACAATTAGCTGATTGAAATTAAATATGGGAGAATAGTATGGATAAATTCATTATCAAGATAAAAAAGGATGTACGATGTAATACATAAATATCTTTCTAAGCTTACTTGAGGAAGATACCACTGTTTCCGTATTTGTCTTTTAGAGTATATACTACTGTGAAGAGAGTCCATAATGCAAGAGGCAGCACAAAAGACTGGATTCAACAATTTTTCCAAAAATCTCTCACTGAACAAACATAAGACACATAAAGAAATGCAAGATCACTCTCAGTTTAGAAGTACATGACACAGAGGAAGGCAGAGAATCTACAGCTTTTCAGATAACAAGCTAAATTAAATAACCAAGCCAGTCTACTCCAACAGCATGAAGGACTGAATTTTTAATATTATTTTATTATTATTAATTAGCCTGATAACTACTATAACCATTTATACTTTTCCAGTGCAGTTGGTTTTTTTTTAAAGATTATACCATAAAAAGGATATCATTAATTATGCCATATAAGTGTTATAAGAATGCATGACTATTGATATGTGCTAACAATATCAAATTCACCAAATATAAAGCCACACTGTAATATAGTAGAATTCTCAAGTTAAACTAAGTTTTTGAGATAGAGACTGAAATATCTCCATAAGATAATCAATGTATATGCCTATAGGACTGAAGCTAACATTCAGGCTATGCCAAAGATATTAATTTTGATATTGCTATATGTTATACTAATATATACACAGGGACTGGTTTTGATATAAAACTTTCTATAAAGACAGTATATTAAATTTTAAACTCCATAAAAATAAGGCTACTATGTACTTGAATGCATATATAATTAAATTTTTTTCTTTAAATAAAAGTTCTAATGAGTTCACATTCTTAGTGATAATAATCTCATGTTGCAAACAGCACAGCACCCTCTGGTGCACCTATTACAAGACATAAAACTCTCACAAAAAAGGGATAGAATCATAGAGTAAAAACAAACTTTAGAAATCAATAGGTTGATACTCTTTTATTTACTGCAATACATATTTTTAAACAATAATGCTTAAAAACAATTTTTATTTTAAAAGATCACTATAAACTTTATAGCAGCAACTGAAGTTGGTCAGGAAAATGTTTTAGTTTGAAAATATGTAAAATACTGAACCAACAAAAACACCCATTTCCAACACATATCACTTAAGTTAAAATAATGCTGTTTGAAAAATTCTTTAAGTATGGGATGGCAAAGTTAACTTATCATATTAACCAAATTTCACTTTATTCAAATCTGCCTTGGCTTTTTGCTTCAGATATATTTGACTCATTGAGTGTGTAAAGTGTTCCTGTATACTTTTTCTGGACTCAAAGGGAATTTACCATTATTTGTAAGAACAGACAAGTGTTTTGAGAAAGGATCTGAAAGTTCCACAGCTTGAAAATAGAATGTTATTCAGAAATAAAAATTATGTTAATTAAATTATGAATCTTGAGTGGTTCAAAGTTTTACAAAAAAAAAAAAAAAACTCTCTTCCCAGGAAAATAATTAACTTTAAAAGTAGATTTTTACTAACAACAAAAGCAAAGGATGCCACCTGTTTTAGACAGCCCTTTTGTGAACCACTGGGAAATCCCAATACAATGCAGTAAAAAAAATCAAAGTGACACCTGTTTAAAGCAGCCATCTGTCCCTAACAAGCTAGATTTAGTCAAATCCACTTAATCTTGGATTTCCAAAATATGGGAACACTATGCACCTGTGAACAGAGAGGAATTTAAAATTCACTTTGCGATGGCTACTGGGAATATATACCAAAGAGTTAAAACCAAATAATTCAGTTAGGGAAACTATTTATTTTTAAAGTAGCTAAGAGCAAATAGAGAAATTTTAGCCAAATGCTCAGCATAAAAACAAAATAACCAGCAGCCTCTTCATAATTTAAAAGTTTACTTCTTTGGTATTATCATTCCTTGTAACATATTCTCACTATGGATACCAAGAACAAAGTAACATTCTGATTAGACTGTTGAAAAAAGTTTTTTTTTTTTAAATTAACTCTTGCCACATATCTGCTGCTATATCTACCCTATTAAACACACATATACACAAACTTTAAAAATTTAAAAGCAAAATCATTATATTCTACCTGATTTCCTCAGTTGAAGAATATCAACACCGTATCAACTTTCTCAAGAATAATGAAAAACGTTACCAAAAAGTAATATATACCATCATTTAAACAATCATGGAATCTATCTTGATTTAAGATTCATTCATTTTTTAATTGCTATTTTTTAATGGTAAAAAAATTTGCCATAAAAAAATCTGTTCTGGGTAAAAAAAAATTTGCTTGTTTAAGATTAAAGTATTTAAACTTACAAACCATAAACTTTTATTTGAGTACCTGAGTACAAGAGTATTTGAATAATGAAGGAATAATACAGTATTTTTAAAACATGTATGCTCACCCCATATAATGAAAACACTGTGAAATGATACAAAACTTCTAGGAATGCCTTAGTTTACCATATACATATACATGTAGTATGCCTATAATGTTTAATATAATTCATAGGCAAAACAATCCAACAAGACCGAGATAGGCATTATGACATACATTTAATCACAGACATTCACCTACTTAAAACAAGTTACAAATGACATCTATTTCATAGTTTCAGTTTCAAAGCATGATTACTTTTCACAGATTTCTATTAGTATAAAAACTGAAAACACAGAACACCAATACATAACCCAGTCCCTCCTTGGAAAAATATTACAGAAAGAATAAACTAAATGTTAAGTATCTATCCTTGTGTTTAATTTTAAAATGTACCATGTCAGTATTTCTGATAATCAATATAGCAGAAAAAATAAACTAAATGCTAAGTATCTACCCTTGTGTTTAATTTTAAAATTTATCATTTGTTAGTATTTCTGATTATCATTTAACCAATCCATATGAATAATATCAACTTAACTGAGCCCAAAGCAGCTCTAACAGCAACTTTTACCCCACAAACATGCTTTAAAAAATTGATAATAGAATTCAATTTAAGTTCTGCTTTCAAATCAACTTGTGAATGAAAATCTAAATTATGGAAAACCTGAGATATATATAATGAGTGAAATGCCTCAAAAAGTTATTGGACACTGTATATAAAAATATTAAGCCATAACATTACAGTATACAATCTACTCAACTTAAAACCTATTATGTAAATGGCATAAGGTCTGAAACTGTCCCAGGACAGCAAAACTACTATTAACTTCAGAGTTTATAGGACCCAGGAGCTTCACCATCCAAAAGTGTTCAGGCATTTGACACTCACCTGAACAGGAAAAAAAAAATACATGTTAGTATTAGAGATTTGCATGGAACTCAGTTTGGGGAGAGGATGAATGATTAAAAAGAAATCTGAGTGCTCTGAGAAAGACTTCTTTCAGAACAAAATATCATCTTCATTTAAAATAGCAATCACAAGAAAATGAATTGAAAAAGGAAAAGTTTTTTTAAACCCCCAACTCTTATTTTACAAAATATTAGCCTTAATAGCATTATAATTACCCAACCTGCTCATTGACGATCTCAAGAATAATTAACACTATCACATTATTCACAGGCTGCTCTGTCAGTTAAATCAATATGTTTGCTTTTAGAAAGAAGACTATTTAAGTATTTTAAAACTGTAAATTAAAAACTACAATAAGCAAAACTATATTAATACATTATATTTGTTTCGGCAAACATTCATTATCAAAACTCTTTACTCATTATTAATTAAAAGTTAGGCTGAAAAATGAACAAATTTAGAGGATCTGTTAAACTGGGTTAACAATAACCAAGAACCTACTACTTGAGAACTGATCAGTATTCAAATCTACAGAGAAAAATAATTAAAAAAAAAAAAAAGACTTAAAGAAAAAGTTCTCTCTCCTCAGCAGGTTCACATCACTGTCCAAAGAAAACCAAAAAGTAAATAAAAAGAATATGTTAAGCACACACATGCCTAGATCTTAACAACCACAAAGAAAGTGAAATATACACACGTTTCAAGTTGAGAAGCTTCATACATTCTTTATGAACAACTTGACTTCAATTTCAACTCTCAAAGGAAAACGAACAGAACAGAGAAGATTAAAAAAAAAAAAAACTCTTAAAAGTACCCTAACTGTCACAAATAACACTGTAAACTGAGTTTTCACAAAGCTTCCTTGTGTCCTTTCCCTGTTCATCACACAAAAGTCTCATAACCACAATGAAAATTGTTAACACTCCACTGTGGGGAGGGAGGTTCATCAAAGTGAAAGGGAACCTCACTACTACCCCTCCCATCTCCACATGAAGGATAAAGCACTGTCAATAACTATTAACCCAAGTATCACAGATGCCTGCATCCGGTTTAAATCACAAGCACACACACACCCCAAAAATGAGAGAGGAGAGAGACTTTAAAAAAAAAAAAAAATCTCTCTCCCAGTACAGCAAAGATTGCCCAGCGAAGAGGCCCCTGGTTTCAATGTGTGTGCAAGGGGTGTGGGGGGGAGATGAAAGAGGGGGAGGGAAGAGTGCTGAATGGATATTAAGACTGTTTGCAGCACAAAGAAAACACAGTTTTAAAAGCAAAAAGAAAACCGTGAAGCTCATGATGGTAAAAGAGCAGCCCATTTAGCATCAGGCAAAGAGGGGCCAAAATGAAGGGAATAGGCGGTGGGAAAAGTTCACCAGTGTACGAGGATAAAAATAACAAAACCCATAACAAGGCCCCACAAGTGAACAACTACAACAACAAAACACCACCTCTAGGGTCCCCCCCTTCATAGTGTTGTCTATTTCGGTTCTGAAAGAAGCAGGAAACAAGCAGCTTTGAAAAAGAAGAAAATTAAAGAAAGAAAAGAAAATCCGTATCTCTTCACCTGACCCTTCTTCTCAGACTAGACCTAAGGGAAAGATCCGGCAACCGCATCGGAAAACTGTGGCTCCCTCTCCCGCTCGGCTCGCAGCCCCCCGAGCTCCCGCTCCATCCCTGAAGTGCGGCCGGCTGAGGGCCGGGGCCGGCGGGCGGGCGCCGCGGCGCCCACACCCCCGACCCAGCCGCGGCGCGCAGGGTCCATTGTAAACAAGCCCCAGGGACAGAGCCCCTCAGCAGCGGCGCCGCAGCGGCAGCCCCCGGTGTCAGGAGTGAGACCCCCGCACAGCCACACTCGGCTCGCACACACGAACACACACACGCACGGACACACGCGTTCACACGCATCCACACGCTCCCACACACATGTAGAGACCGAAGAATATTCACCTTGGCTGTGGATTATTGTGGTGTTGTTGGTGGGTGATGGAGATGGTGGTGGTGGGGAGGAGGAGGAGGAAGAGGAGGAGGAGGAGGAGAGGAGTAGTTGTTGTTGATGGGTAACAGTCGCCAGGACTACGGTGACTATGGCGCTTGATTCACAAGGCAACGGTTGCTATAACTCACAAAAGAGAGAGAGGGAGAGAGAGAGAGAGAGAGAGAGAGAGCGAGAGCGAGAGGGAGAGGGAGACACTCGCACGGGGAGGGGTGGGGGAGGGAAGAGAGGAGGAGGCGGGCCCGGCGGAGGCGCCGGAAGGGGCGGGCTTAGCGACATGATTGACAGACCCCCAAATCCCCGCAGAGTGAGGGGGCGCGAGGCCGGGATTTCATCGTAAGACTCCGAAGAGGTGCGCCTAGGCTTGGTAGGGGCTCAGGTTACTAAGAGTCCTCTCAGAGTAATGTTACTACACGCACTGGCGAAGCAGAGAAGAGGTAGGGTGTAGGGTCATGGAGAGAAGGGTACTTTCTGTGAAAGGAGAGGTGCCTATCCCAGCAGCTAGCTTTGTGCAGAGACGCACCTCCCTCCCCCCGGCCGGCCACGAAAGAGTAACGGCTAACCACGGGGAGGGGGTGGTGAAGGCAATTCAGGCACTTTGTGAAGAGACGAGCTATGGCGAGGGAAGAATACACTTTGAAGAGTGCTGTCCTTCCCCCCCGCCCAAAACATCATTTCCTGGGCGGAGCCGGCGGAGGGCCCCGGATGTGCCGCCGCTTTTTCGTTTATGAGGTGCTGGCGGTGTTCCTGGTAGCGTCCACCTCCTGGCATATTGCTTACCCGGACGCTCCAGAGCTCCGGGGCCTAAGCTGGATTGGAGGGTCCCGGCTACTCTCGCTCTCCTGCTTTGCACACTCTGGCCTGCTCCCGCCTTCTTAAGCTACGCTACGACTCCGAAGAGCCCGGGCGGCGGGGCGTGAGCGAGCTGCCTCTGCCGCCATCTTAAGAGAAGGCGAGCCGCTTGTGGGCAGCGGGCCGGCCTCCCGCGGTCCGCTCTTGCGTGGCGCGGAAAGCTGGAGGTCCGAGCGTGTCCGGCCCTCACTCGAGAACGAAGAGGCGAGGTCATCACTCCCTACCTACAGGGCTGGGAGTACGTACGTGCTAATAAGGAGCAAGAAATTGCCTCTCCGGAGGATGAGGAAACGCAGTTGGCGGTACCCCTCAACGAAAGGCTTTGAGGGGCGGGGTAACTTACACCTGCCTGAGATACCATCCCGTTAGTTTCTAGTTCTCCGTTATTTTCAGCCGTTAAGTAAAGTGCTCGTCCCTCTTTAATGTTGACCAAGCCGAGATTTGGGCTCAACCCGGTACCCTATTACTTGCCTCGCCTTCGGCCCCGGTTACTTGACATCCTGCTGTAGCTAAGGGTCGTGTTGTTTCTGCCTATATCGAGATAGACGAATGGCTTCCGTCTTTGATGAATATTGTTAGCACATAACCTGCTCTCTCGGACGCCCGTTGATAACGCAACAGCTTCTAAAACCTCATGGTTCAAACATATTTGTCCAAGTCTCTGCAGACTGGAGTCCAGCAGACCATGCCCCTGGGCCCCGCCAGTACCCAAAATCTCCAACATTTGTGGCTAAGCTGCTTATCCAAGACAATAACATTTTAGAAGTAGAGCCTTGGGAAGTCAGTTCTCTTGAGGCTTAATTTTTGCACCTGCAAATAAGGGATTTGGGCCAGCATGAGTTCGCCAGTGCTAAAATAATACTGAGCTCTTATTCTGTGCCCCAGACTTTGTGCTAAGTGTTTTACATACATTATCTCATTTAATCCTGACAACACCACTATTAGGCAGGTAATATTTGCATTTTAGGGAAAACAGGCAGAGTCCTGAAAGTCAGTGGTTTTATTTTATGACTCTGCCATGAAATAAAATGTAAAGGCATTTTAGGAACCAACTATTTGAACAATAGATTTAAGAAAGTAATATTGTTGCTTTTGGTAAGCTCAAGAGTTTATGTTTTTACAATAACAATATGATATAATAGTGAACAGTTGTAGCCCAGTGCTAAAGCTAAAAGGTTTCATAAGCCACTGTCAAATGACAGTGTGACCAACAGCAGTTAAACTCTTCAAATTTAAAGTAGTAATTTCGATGTACACATTAGAAATGAGGTATACATAACAGCTGTATGAAAACTGGTAGTTATGAATATTCTTTTTATTATATTTACAGATAGAATCTTCATTCCTATAATGGTGTGGAGAGCTGTTTGCTCACACTACATGGCTGTGAATAGCTTTGCTTTTTTAGTTCTATTGTCTGTTACAGTTTGCCTGTCCCTTTCCTTACTGTCAGCTGTTGCTTCTTACTGCACTCAGTGAACATAGTTCTATTATCCTTCTCACCCTTTTAATT
Source organism: Eulemur rufifrons (assembly GCF_041146395.1). Classification (NCBI taxonomy): domain Eukaryota; kingdom Metazoa; phylum Chordata; class Mammalia; order Primates; family Lemuridae; genus Eulemur; species Eulemur rufifrons. The sequence goes on from NC_090989.1 coordinate 227,123,232, forward strand.
TACTGCTTTTAATCTGCAAGCAAGAAAACCACATAATGAAGCTTGTGCAAAACTGTGTCTCAAGAGTATAAATAAGTACTTTGAGGGACTGTCCTTTAGAAAAAGTGTGACCTTTATGTTGGGACATTGTAACATCAGTTCTAAGCTGCTTAGAAACAGTTTTGCCTACTTCCAGGTTTGTCCTATTTCTGAATTAGGAATAGGTAAATTTCCTTTAGCGAATTCTTGAAAAGTTAGAATTTGGAATATTTTTCCCTGTTTTAAGATAATTGGTAATATGACTTCTAACTATATGAGGTTAATATGTGAAACTTAATGTGACCACCACACTGCATCAAATAACCAAGTTAATTCAAGCTATCAAATCAAAACATTTATGTGTGTATTGTTTTATACTATAATTAGTTATAAAAGGACCCAGAAATCTTTTTGCTTATAGTCAGTTCTGGTAGGATCTCCTTTTTGGTAATTTTTTTTTTTTGAAGCTGCATATGTGGTACATGTATTTCAGAAATAAATTATGTGTTAAGTCACAGAAAAGACCCAGTAGTGTTAAACCACTCGATGATAGTAGCACGTATTACAGTGCAAAACACACTGTGAGCTCAATAAGACGTAACCAAACTAAATGGGGCAGACATAGTCCCTGTCTGTAAAATGTTCAAAGTTAATTTATCTATAAATTCAAAACATATTTGAACTTGGATTGTGATTGTCTTTGCTCTCAGATTGAAATGATTGGCAGAGACATGGATTAACACATTTATATCTGAACCACTTAAAGAAAAATGTAAATCCCTGATTATGTATGGATTATGTACTTTATAAATTACTTCGGCACATTCTTAAGAGTAAAGTTCTTTTTCGATATTATCAGGGTATTTCCTCCTATTAATATCTACTGTGTATTCAGGAACTAATAAGTCATTTCAGTATTAGTGCTTGAAAAAGGAAAGGATGCATATGAAAAGATAAAATACTGATATGTGATAGGCTTGTTTCTGAAAAATTGTATGTTTGAGAGGTTTGTAAATTAATGTATTCTATGGCAATTTACCATTGAATTTGTGGTGAATCCTTTTATAAAGCAGAAATCACACCTGTTTTAAATTTTTTCATCTGATTGTAATATCCCATTTTCTTTAATTGAGAGACATGTAGAGTTTTAGTTCTCATATGTAAAATGAATGGTTTCATTTTTACCAATATTTATTGAGCATGTATTTGATAAGTAGATCACTGGGGAATTAGACTACTAGATTACTACCTGGCATTACTAGATCTAAAATTCTGTGAATATATGATAATTATCAAAATAATAGAAAGTGATAGAGGCCAAGGTAAATCAAAACTACATAATTTGCCAATATTCTCTGGAGCTTCCCAAACCCTACCTATCCCCACCTAAAGTATGTTTAGGTTTTGAAAACAGTGTAATTTCTTTTCTGGCTGATTTGTCTAATTATGTTTTGTTTAAATAATGCAAATCAGCTGATTACTTAGCAGTCCTGAAGTGTGTCTACTCTTATATATATCGTGGAATTAAGTCTTTACCCCAGCACAGAAAGATGATAATGGAATCATAAATTGACTTTCTTTTCTCAGGACCAAAGTAAATTATCTTTTGATTTGCACATGCAGCTTTTTCTCCTCAATTAATTCAGAATGTGAAATACAATACAGGCACACCTTAAATAAGGACGTTGTGGTCAACAATGGGTTGCATATATATATGAAAGTGGTCCCATAAGATTATAATGGAACTGAAAAATTCCTTTTTTATGTATAGATACATTTAGATAAACAAATACTTATCACTGTGTTATAATTGCCTACAGTATTCAGAACAGTAACATGCTGTATAGGTTTGTAGCCTAGGAGCAATAGGCTATACCATATACCCTAGGTATGTAGTAGGTTATATCATCTAGGTTTGTGTAAATACACTCTATAATGTTCACACAATGAGGAAACCAGCTAACAAAGCATTTCTTAGAAAGTATCCCTGTTGTTAAGTGACGCATGAGTATATTTGTAGCATTAAGAACAAATGACTGAAAATCCAAATGTCAGTAGAAGGATGGAAAAACAAATTGTGATATATTCATACAATGAAATACTATTGAGCAAGTGAAAGGAAAGGACTAATGATACAAAAACACAAATATCAAAAACACATTCAGCAGAAGAAGCCAGGCACAAAGAGTACATAGCTTATGAAACCATTTATATAAAATCCAAGAACAGGAAAAACTAATCTAGGTTTAGTGTTTCCCTGTGATGACAGAGGTGATAGGTTGGCATTTAGTGGAAAGGATCATGAGGGAACATTCTAGGAAAATGGAAATGTTCTGCAGGGTCCAAACTGGTAGCCACTAGCCACATGTGGCTATTGAAATCTAATTATATATTAATTAAATAAAATTTAGTTCCACAGTCACACTAGCTACATTATAAGTGGTCAGTAGCCACATGTGGCTCGTGGCTACCAAGTTGGACAGGGCAGAAACAGAATATTTCCATCATCTCAGAAGTTCTACTAGAGAGTACTGTTCTAGATTTTGTTTTAGGTAGTATTTACATTTTGATTAATGCATACTATATTACATTATGTATTATATGTCAATGCCTGCCCCTAAGCCTTATAAATCATTAATAGAATTTTTATTAGTATATTAAGTACCTAATTAGCCTACTTTTTTCTTAACATTTTTGTTCACCACTACAGAGAAAGGATAAATAGTAAAATAAACCTTGGCAAATTACATCTAGAAAAATAAATTGCTTTTGAGTGCTTAAAGTAAACTGTAGATATTTACAGATAAATTTTTCTTATTGAAATCAAAATATCTTAAACATTGTGGAGATCATATTCTTCTGAGGTAACATTTAGAAGTGTTGGGATATTTTGGTGCTAACTCTATGACCAGGTTGAGAAAGTCAAGTGAATTCCCTAGGTAACACTTACGACTGACGGCTTTTGGAGGTGGAAGAAGACTAAGTTTATAAATCAAGGATTCAAAGACCTGAATGTTCTCAATTGTAAAATTCTAATTTTCATGGATTTTAAGAGAAGACCAGGTTAATTGGTTCAAAATACTAACTACATATAATATATGTAATACTTTTATGAAATTAGGAAAACTTTTTGGTGGAGTAAGTACTTACTATAAGGTTAATAAATATTTCTACCAGCATTTCTTAACAACTTTGCGAACCCCAAACAGATTTTTACAAGATAGTGGACTATGTTAGAGATTAATTCTTATAACTTTTAATTAGTAATTAATGTCAGTAATATATGCTAAAATTATTTTATTTTTACTCAGTCATTACCAATTATTTGTCCAAAATGTGATCTTATTTGATCAAAATGCTTTACCAGATTCTTAAGTTCTCTCTCTGTCCCCCCTCCCTCTACTTTTTTTTTCCCCCTCCAATATAAGGTAGTCTGGAAAAAACGTTTCCCAAAATTCTTTTGGGCCATTATTTCTTTTTTAAGTAAAAGTATCTTCACACTGGAGCATGTGATTTATGTCACACAAACACACCCCCCCCCATGAGCATCACAATAATACTGTGTAAAACCTTCATTTAAATTGTTTTTGAATGGTTATATCAGCTGTTAACAACATATGACTGAATTTTTTTATTCTTACAAATACTTTTTACCAATATTCCACAGCCACTATGAAGAAAAATAAAGATCACTGATTCCAAATTACTTGTATTTGTCTCTTTTGTTGCCTTTTTTGTTTTGAAAAGAGGGGAATTTATGTGCATGTAATGTTTTTCCAAAAAATTTTGTTTAGCTTACATTTTTTGTTTTGAAGAACAGGGAACACAAAAATACACATTTTACAGTGGAATGTTTAAAACACTTTTTTCCGAGCACTGTTTGAAATTTTATCTAGTACTACTTTCTTCCATAAAAGAGGTTAAAGCCATTTTTAAGATTGTTAGGGATCTGGCTTAATGTGACTTAATGTGACTTGAACTTGGTTTTAGAGACCCCCGCCAGCCCCATATAGTATTAAACATATTAAAATTCACCCACATACCACATAAAATATACATGACTAAGAACTGAGTTTACAAATGACACAATGGTACATTTTGTAGACATCTAAGTAAATATTTGATTTGTATTTGCAGCTTTTCATATTTTTAACTCAACTTTGTTTTTTCAGATCCCCAACATTTTCAAAAGACTTTGAAAAAACACTTAAGTCCTAAGCATAGTGCTTGGATAAAATGGCCCTGAAATAATATTCGGAAAACTGAATTTAAAACAATTTGTCTTAGTTTGTTTTTCCTTCTTCCTATAGAGGAGGGATTAATTATGCAGAAAATAGGGAGATCCACTGAGATAAAATTACAGTGAACTTTGTACTAGTTTCACAAAGGTCAGGAAAAGCTGATAAATTATTTTCTAGAATGATGAACTTGAACTCAGTACCCCAATTTTGCACTGCAACCTTTATTTCATAAAATTACACATGAAAAAATAAATTACAGACAGTTGGATTTTCTTTACAGGATTACCTTGTTTGTAGCTTCAAATGTGTGACACAATAATTATAGACTTCTTGTTAAATGTGGTGTCATTCTTCACCTGGAAGAAATAACCCTTAAAGAAATAACACTAATTTGTGTTGAAGATTGATGAAAGACAAATTTTAATATGGATAATAAAAGATACATAAAACAAGTATATGACAAAGAATTTTTCATAGGGTTAAACATGCCTATTTTGAAAGTGAATATTTTTTTTACAATTTTACCTGAAATAAAAAGATTAAAATTGCACAAAATACCTATATCATTTTCTTTCAAGTCATCACTGACTCAATGACCCAACAATGAAATGCAAAGCACTGTGTTTCTAGAAAAGTCAGAAACTACATCAGCTTTTAAGGAACCAGCTATACAGAGGTGGCAGAACTGAATGATGTGTAAATAAGTAGATCTAAACTGGAGCTTAATCTAAGTGGAAGTTTTCACTGCTGAGAGCAAACTAAGGAAGTATCCAATCTAAGTAATTTTTGTAAGAGTATTTTTAAGTTAACTTAGTTGTATAAGTAAAACATTACAACTTGTTAGCATCTCTCACAAAAGCCACACCTTTGTGTTTGGCAATCATCTTTGGAAAAGAAATATAATCCAGAAAGATTATAGTAGACTTCAAAAGATATAACACCAACCTATCAGAAACAGGTAAGGTAAACTGGAAGTTGGTATGCTTTTGGAAAGGAAGTTGACAAGGACCTGACTTAAATATCCACAAATAATCCAATGTCCACTATAATGATACAATATAAAGGTGAGAGAAGGAGAAAATGTAATCAGAAAGAATAACCAACTGAAATGGTTACTGTGGTCTTTTTAAAAAGTTTTGTGTTTTCTTGGGTTGATAAGCTTTGCTTTGCTTTTTTTGTTCTTGTTTTTTCCATTTGTGGAGAATGAACCAAAAGAAACAGAGAAGCAGTAGCCCTAGAGGCAAGATACGGTTAAGACTTGGGTTAAGACTATTATTAGGAATCATGAGGGAGGATATATTCTAAAAAATATAATGAAGGAAATACTGACAAAAAATTACCAAGCATTGTTATTTCCCTAATATTTATTGAGGACCTGCTGTCTATGCTATCCTAGTTGTTATGGGCACATGGGGGCAGGGAACAAGGAAGAAAGAAAGTTACAAAACTCAAAGTCAGCATTCCTTCTTGTGCTGGATTATCTTGTATTCGTGTCTCTACATTTACTATATAGTCTTTTTTACTCTCCTTTCTAGAAGGCTGTCCTCCATGCATTCTGACCACATCATTGCCTTCCGGCTGCCTGTTGGTTTCCATTAGTGTGCAGCACTGGTAGGAGATTGGAGATAGGGGAAGAGGAGAGCGAGATCAGTGTTATTTATTACCCTGTCTCCCACCCTGCAAAGTTGCTTCAACATAGCCATATCCCTTGACAAAAGATTCTGATAAAGGCTCCTTCCCCTCTAACTTTGGGCTTATAGGTGGTAACAGCTCTACTGCTGTCTAGGTTACTTCACCGTTCTTTCAGTTCCTGTACACCCACATCTTGGTAAATAGGCCCTTTGTACTTAAACTCTCATTGAATTGCTCTCTTTCTAATGTGTCATCTGTTTCTTGTTCGGACTTTTCGATAGCACCAAATAATCTCACAAACTATGTATAACTTTGCTAGAGTTGACATAAAGCACCACAAAGGCTGGGTAGTTCAAACAAATTTTTCTCACAATTCTGAAGACAAGAAGTCTGAGATCAAAGTGTTAAGAATTGGTTTCTTCTGAGGTGTTTCTCCTTGGCTTGTAGGTGTAGGTCTTCTTGTGTCTTCACATGGTCTTTCCTCTGGGTGTGTCTGTGTTCTAGTCTCATCTTACTGGACACCAGTCATGTTGTATTAGGGCTCACCCTAATGACCTCATTTTCACTAAATTACTTCTTTAAAGATTCTATCTCCAAATACAGCCACATTCTGAGGTACTAGGAGTTAGGGTTTCAACATATGAAGCTGAAAGGAGCACAATTCAGTCCATAAAGGACTAATTGAAGAAGAAAGGCAATAGCTCAAAATTAAGAGTATAGGTATAAATATAAGAAAAGGACAGTATCACGCTTATTCTGAGTAGAACATTAGAAAGGGGAGAAGAGAGAAAATTTTTTAAATGAGCAATTTTATGAATATGCCAATTACAGTGGTAGGTTCAAGTGGAGAGGCTCATATAAAATAAATCAGATAAGCTAAAAAGAACTATCAGATCTGGAGACTGATCTAGGAGCATTCTAGGTAACAGAGTAACCAAAATAACTAACATTTATGAAGCATTCTGACAGAGATTTCTAGTTATCAGCTCCACTTCTTCTGTGAGAACAAAATTACTCCTGTTTTTGGCTGGGCCTGAAAACATTCTTTTCTGGTATCTCTTAAAGCTAGATGGAGTCTTATGACATGCTCTGTTCAATTAGACATATTCAGAAGTGTTCATGGAGCCACTTCCAAAAAATCTTCCTTAAGAGGCAGCTTGCTTGTGTCCTTTACCCCTTCATCCTTTCGTTTTCATCCCTCTCCATCGTGCTGCTTGGGACAAGGATGACACCAAGCCAATCACATGAGCAACAGAATAGGAGATGAAGTCCCTAATGAGTGTGAGGCCACTTTACTATTCTGCATTATGTTTACATGAAAAAGAAACTTCAATCTTGTCTTCTGTCTCACAACTAAACCTAATCTTAATTAATGCAAGCATTTTCTATGTGATGTTCTCAGGTTTTTCATGTATAATGTTTTGCTCAATCCTTGTAACAATTCTGTATGTCAATTATCATTATTATCCTCCATAAGGAAACACACAGCAAGATTAAATACTCTGCTGTGGACAGCACACCTCATACATGCTGGAGTTAGTATTTGAACCAGACCAATGGCCTCTGGCTCGAGTCTGCCTTCTGAATCACCAAGTGGAGCTGCCTCCTCTAGTCTCTAATAGTGTACCCACCCTCCCTCATCTGGAGGACAGGGTTGTTTTTGAAAGCTATAGCCTGAACAAGAGAATCTTACTCAAATTTGGAACAGAGCTATATGATCTATCAAGGAAGAGAAAGCAAACTAAATGAAAAACTTTGGTGAAGATATCTATATATCTCATTTTCATTGCTTATTTTAGCCTAAATTTTGCCAAAGTTTTATTTATTCTTTGAAATACTGATAATGTGTCCCTTTCTAAAATTAATTTTTAAAAAGACTTTAGAGAGCATCTTGTGCAGCTCTATAAATCTAAAATGCATTCACTTCCTAGTATCTGGCTGTGATCGGCCCCATAGGGCAAGGTGTTTTAGATCTGTGCAACAAAAGGGCTTCCCCTTGGCCATATTCTGCCAGAGTCCTTCTCAGAACCCCAGCTGGATAATCTTTGTTATAATCCAAGGACAACTTCTGCACATAATTGTCAGATTTCTCTTGAGAAAGACTCAGCTCTCGGTCAGGAGTCAATCCTTATGGTGACAGTCTCTGTTGTACTCCCTTTAGCAGCAGGAGAGCTTTAAGAGTGTTACTGGGCTTTGTTAACCCCTCTCTTAAAGAAACTGGAGAAGAAAGGATTTTAAGGGCATCTTGATTTCTTTTTTAATGTTTAGTAAGAGGGAAAACTGGACCAGTGGAGATTGTTATATTCCCTTTCCATCTGTCCACATAAAAGGCTTCAGAAAGGCCATTGGATCTACTCAGATGATATTAACACATTAAAATTCTGTAAAGAAATAAGGCAATAAATAAGGAATCCATTTATGCACTTGCAGTAAGAAGTTCTGAAGGCAGAACACAGAAGGCAAAGGACCTATGATATCTCTCACACAATTAGCTTTCGGGCTATAAATAGTACTGATCGTCGAGAACAGCTTTATTAAGATGGGATGCTGAAATGAATCTATCCCTGTGCCTACTGTGGTTTTTAATTTTGTCTCCTTCTAACCAATTTTTCCAGCTAACAAGGACATTTGGAAAGTATATTTGTAATCAGAATTACAATGCCATCCTGGGGTAGAAATAAGTTCTTACCTCTTTTTAAAAACAGGTTTATCGAAGTATAATTCACATATGGTAAAATGTATCCATATTAAGTGTACAATTGAGTGTTAGCAATGCATGCAGTCATTTGACCACCACCACAATCAGATATTAGACATTTCTATCACTGTCAAAAGCTTCCTTGTGGCCCTTTGCAGTCAATTCTCTCTCACCCTCTACCTGACCCTACCCTCAGCCCCAGGAAAATTTTGATCTGTTGTCACTCTATTTTTCCCTTTACTAGAACAACATATAAGTGGAAACATACAATATTTAAAGTTTTTTGCGGGGGAGGCATGGCTTTTTTCATTTGGCAGGATATTTTTGACATTCACCCATATTGTTGTATGTAGCAATAATTCATTTGTTTTTATTGTTGAGTAGTATTCCATTGTATGGATATACCATAATTTGTTTTCAGATTTTTGTTATTATAAATAATGTTGCTACAAGCATTTGTATATATGTGTTCTTATAGACAGATGTTTTCATTTCACTTCAGTAGATACCTTGGAGTGAAATTGCTGGGTCATATGATAAATGCATGTTTAAGTTTATAAGAAACTTCTAAAATGTTTTCCTAAGTGCTTTTATCATTTTGTATTCCCACCAGAAGTGTATGAGAGTTCTAGTTGTTCCACATCCTTGCCAATTCTCATTGTGGTTTTAGTTTGCATTTCCCTAATGACTAGTAATGGTAAGCCTGATTTCATGTGCTTGTTGACTATGTCTGTTTCTTCTTTTGTGAAGTATCTACTCATATTTTGCCCCCCATCCAACCCTTTTTTTAAATTGTCATCTTCTTATTGAGTTATAAGAGTTCTTAATATATTTTGGATACAAATCCTTTGTCAGATATATATTTTGCAAGTGTTTCTCCCAGTGTATCGCTTACTTTTTCATTTCATTAAAAGTATCTTTCAAAAAGCAAAAGATTTTAATTTTGATGATGTCTAATTTATCAATATTGTATTTTATGATTTATGCCTTTTTTTCCTAAAATATCTTTGCCTAATCCAAGATTTGTTATTTTTCCTCTATTTTCTTAACAAGGTTTTATTATTTTAGCTCTTAAGTTTAAGTCTATGAGCTGTTTTGAATTAAATTATGTGTAAGATATGAGATAAGGGTTGAGGTTCACAACTTTCCATACAGATATCTAATTCTTTCAGCAACATTTGTTAGAAAGGCTATCCTTCCCCACTGAACTTCCTTTCAAAAATTAATTGACCACACATATGTAGCTCTATTTGGAGATTCTCTATTCTGTTCCATTGATATGTTTGTCTGTCTTTACCCCAAAACCACACTGTCTAAATTACTGTAATGTTATAATAAATTTTGAAATCATGTAGTATTAAACCTCCATTTTTGTTCTTCTTTTTAAAAGTTGTTCTAGATATTCTAGGTACCTTGCATTTCCATGTGAATTTTAGAATCAACTTGTCAATGTCTACAAAAAGGATTGCTGGGATTTAGACTGGTATTATGTTAAATCTATAGAACAATTTGATAAGAATTGACATCTTAATAATATTAAGTCTTCTGACCCATGAAAAAGATATATTTTTCCTCTCATTTATACCTTTAATTTCTCTCAGTAATGTTTTTTAGTTTTTCGGTCTCTCACATCTTTTGTCACCTTTATCCCTAAGTATATCATAATTTTGATGCTATTATAAGTGATACTGTTTTTAAATTCTTTCTGTTTGTTGCTAGTATAGAAAAATGTAACTGATTTTTATTATGATCTTTTGTATCCTAATACCTTATTAAAGTCACTTATTAGTTCTGGTAGCTTCTTTGTCAATACCATCAGATTTTCTATGTAGATGATCATGTCAGCTATAAATAAAGACAATTTTATTTCTACCTTTTCAAAAACTAAAAGACTTTTTCTCCCAACATCCCTCATCCACTCAGGACTCAGAGATAAATACTGTTAACAATTTTCAGTTTTAGTACCTCTGGCAATCATAGTATTATTTTACATGACATCTGTGATTCTCTATTTCAAATTTAGATAGTATCTATTGACACTTCACAATGAATGATGAAAAAATTATACTATTTTCCCTTCCTTCACCCTGTGTTTCACATTCTGACTCCCATTTTTCAAATTACATTATACTTTTGCATTGTCTTAGATTTAGAACAGTTGTTTCCACTGTTTACCATATAGTGGGTTAGATAAACTGAATAATCCTCCTTTAGCAAATGCCTAAAAATTGTGAATAAATTATTTCAAAACAGCTTATTAAATGTATTGCTGAGCTGGCAAGAAATTAAGGGAAATTCTTAAAGACCTAAAAAGGAACACAAGCCCAAATCAAAAACTAAACCAGTACTGAAGAAGGAAATGTACTCTTGTTTAGTAAGCTAGAATTTCAATTTTAGTGGCCTCTTGGAGACTGGAGATAAAACCTTAGACCTCATGAGGGTAAGAAGTTATAATCTGAAACCTCTCCACAAAGCCAAGACCCAAAGGGCTACAATGTCAATGAAAATGTGGATTTTTATTAAAAATAAAGAAAACAAGAACTCATAGAAGAAAGAATGCAAGGAGGAAGACATGGAAGGCTGGGAGTCTTGGGGAAAAGAGGGTCCTGTACAAAATCCTTTTCAGGGTCATTTAAAACCTACTTCTCTTCCATTTATTGAATCCTCATTTTCAATAATTATTGATGAATAGACTTGCATTTTACTATTTTCTGTACTTTGCCATTCATCTTAATCTCTGAATACCTTTGTTCCTGTGGTTATTGGATAATGGTGAATTTGTGAACAGAGGAAGGAATATTAGCTCTCCTCACCCCTAACCCTAACCTTCAGCCTAATCCACAATGTACAATAAATGTCATTGGGTAACGTGAGTATAAGGCAGATAAAAATGCATTTTAATTTAATTTTTAAGATTTTTTTTTGAGGCCGGGCGCGGTGGCTCACGCCTGTAATCCTAGCACTCTGGGAGGCCGAGGTGGGCGGATCGTTTGAGCTCAGGAGTTCGAGACCAGCCTGAGCAAGAGCGAGACCCCATCTCTACTAAAAATAGAAAGAAATTATATGGACAGCTAAAAATATATATAGAAAAAATTAGCCGGGCATGGTGGCACATGCCTGTAGTCCCAGCTACTCGGGAGGCTGAGACAGGAGGATCGCTTGAGCTCAGGAGTTTGAGGTTGCTGTGAGCTAGGCTAACGCCACGGCACTCACTCTAGCCTGGGCAACAGAGTGAGACTCTGTCTCAAAAAAAAAAAAAAAAAAAAAAAAAAAAAAAAGATTTTTTTTTGCTTGCTAAATGAATTAGTATTCCATTGCTTGATTTTCTTCTGCTAGATTCAAATCTGAGATTATAAAACACAGAAAAATATTAGAAGACCCTATCTATGTTGCCTTTAAAATTTTTAAAGTCTTACTTTTTACACCTTTCTCTGTATGAAAAAAGAGAAAATAGATTAAGAACCACTTGATAACTACATAAGCAATATTGAGTTAGTGTCAAGAACTAGAACATAGGGATATAAAATTAAAATACAAAACAAGTTTAAAATTATGATTTTTTTTAAAAAAAGTACCAAAATCCATCTTTTGCTCCTTTGAAATGTGGTTCTTTAATGTTCATAGTTTGGAATCCTTTTAATCTTATTACTCCCACAAATTGATTGATTGGTTCATACACTTTTCTCCACAAAAACTATGAAAAGTTTCTTGATTTCTAATTTCTCATTGTGCTGTAGTTTTTCCCCATCATGAGTGTGTGTATTTTGTAAATTCTAAATGGGTTTTTAGGTAAGCTTGAAGCATATATAATTAGGAGTTTTTCTTTTACAGTTCTGAAATATGCTAATGGAAGCTTTTACGGGAAGAAGAGTGGTTATCATTTTTATCCAAACATACCCTTATTCTCAGATCAATATGATACTAATGTTAGACCATCCTAAATTTAACTTTTTACTAATGACCACCAAAATGATTTGAAATTCCTTGCACTTCCTATTAAGAAAACTGCATTTTATCGGCACCATTTTCTGCTGGTAATACAGCATCACAAGAGTTTACCGAATTTTCTTTAAATTGGTGTTTTAGAACTAGCTTTATTACCGTGTTATTTTGAGGAAATCACTTCACCTCACTGGGCTTCAGTGTTTGGTCTATAAAAGGGTTAGCACTTTTTTAAAGTTTAAGGAACAGTCCACTTCCATGTTGATCACTCTAATAAATGTGAACAATGCAGCTGTTTCACCATGAGTTTATAATCTGTAATGGGTTATTTGGTTATGGGTGAAATAACCAGAAAATAATAGTGTTTGAGCTCCTGAATAGATACATATATATTTCAATGCAGTTTAGTTTTTGAAGTTTTACAATTTTAATAGATGACTCATTTCCATATTCTACTTTCTGTTAGCAAAAGTAAATATAGGAAGATCATGCTCTGACATGAGCTAGAATTTGAATTTGTATCAACTCTAGACCCTCTATGTAAATTTTTGATGAAACAACTATTCATTAAAGCAGATTTACTCCATATATATAGGTTTTTATGATCTAATCAATGTAATTGTGTTTTGACATGGCAAGGTGTGTTTACATGGCCCATATTTGCTGACAGTAAACATGATAAGCTACCTTCAGAAGGCTGCTGAGAAGATTTTTTAAATATCGTTGAAGTTTTTCAAGTGTTCAGAAAAAAATGTAGACTTATAAAGTATGTTGGATTCTTTTAAAAAATGGGCCATGTAAATCCAAGGTATTATTTAAATATTTTTAACACATGTTCATTTTAATCATACTTGTGGCTACATTTCTCTTTGGCATACTGTTATTAATGTGATATATATATAATAAAATCTTCATTATTATTTAAAAGTAATAATTTGAAAAAAATCAATGCGGCATACAAATTTGCAATGATTCATGCCTATATTCATGATGGCTGTGATTTTACCTAAGTGAAATGAAAATTATGCAATAATTAAGTGAGATGGTTTACAATGAAGTTTTGCTGTATTATCTTGGATAATAATGATAGCTAACATTTATTGAGGGTTTTCTGTGTGCTAATCGTAATTCTGTAAATTAACTCAATCTTCACAACAACTCTATAAAACAGGTACTCTTATAATTCCCATTTTTACATATTAATAAAATGAGGACCAGAGAGCATAAATAATTTTTTTCAAGGTCATAAATTAGTAGCTAATAGGGTCAGGATACACACCTAGTCTAGGGCCTGCATTTGCTGTTCTACCTTTCCAGGGTACTGATGGTTATATAAATTGAGCAAATTAATATAGCAAAAGGTAAGGTGTACAATAGCTGCACCTTTTGGAATAGTTCATTCAGTGAATCCAATGATAATCAGGCCCTCTAGGATTCAAGCATGCATTCAAAATCACCAGTTATTTCTAAGAACATAAGAATTACTCACTTATAATAAAAGATATTATATATTCCTGTTTGAAAACAAGAATCCTCACCTTCATAAATCACATCCCTTTCCACAAGTTAATTCAAAAATCTGAATGTTCAAGAATCCCAGATTTCTCTATTCATGAGCATCTCCATTTAGATATGTTCCATAATCAACTTCAAATTAAAATATCCACACTTTGGCCTTATTACTCTTACCCTCAAATTTAATTTTTGTATCCTGTATCCCTTTTCTTGATGAATGGCATCACTGCTCTTCCAGCTGCCCGAGATGGAACTCTGGTAGCAATGCTAGACTCTCTATTACTTAACTCCCATAGCCAATCAATCACCAAGTTCAGGATATTCTATTTGCTTAATCTCTTTCATACTCACGGCTTTTCCTTCTTCCCCCCGCCACTGTTTTAGAACAGGTCCCCTCTCACTGGGATTACCTCAGTGGTTTTTTTCCTTTCTCTAATCTGGAAACTGCTCCTAGAGTGACCTTAAAATAGAAATCTGACCATGTCTTTCTCTATTTAAACTTCTTCAACGGTTTTTCAGAGCCTTTAGGAAACTGTGCACATTCCTAAGCTGAACACACAAAGCTCATTATAATTTGGCACCAGCCTGCTTCTCTCAAAAACTGTGCAATTATCCTCCCTGTCTGGTGGTGCAGGATCAGTGGCAGGGCAAGCTGGGGAGTATCCAGGAGGATGGCCGAGGTTCAATGGTAAGGCATATATCAACTCTGGTTGTAGTTCGTAGCTCCAGTAGCTCCAGCTCAAACACCAGGAGTTGTGTGCCCTCAAAGTGCACAGTCAGATCTGCGGTAAAAAATGCAAATCTTAGAGATAGATTAAAGAGTAGAATCCAAGGTAAGGAGCCAAACTGAATTCAGAAACTAGGTGAACCAAGGAGTGAGGAGTGTTGCAAGAAAGTTATATCTGATGGAACTCCTGAGGGGTTTACAAATGTTTGTAGCAAATTCTTATGTTATTCCATGCAAACTATGAAGGCATACTTGGTTATATGAAAGTAAATTAAACTCAAATATGTATAAAACAGTTGCTGTGACCCAGAGATGTTATACTCTGTGCCTATCACATATCGTTGCCTCTCCCTGAAATGCCCTCTTCTGCTTTCCCACTCTCTAACTCCTACTCATTCCATAAGCCCAGTTCAAGCATCATCTTGTCTGTAAATAGAAATAGCCAACATAAATGGAGCATTTACAGTCTCCAGGCACTGTGCCAAATGCTTTAATACATAATCTCATTTAAACCTCATTAGGAAAGGTGTCTCTTTTTTCCTCATTTTACATATTAATTCATGTTTAGAGAGATGAATCAATTTGCACAAGGTCATACAACAATTAAGTTATGGAGTGGAGAGTTAAGCCAGAGAGTCTCATTCCAGATTTTGAGCTTATTGCCACTGTTGGCCTTCACCAATTCCCTAGGCTGATTTGAGATGCCTTTCCATGTGCATTTGTGTTTATATTATCATAGCCCCATCGCTCTTTGATATAAACGTTTCTTTACGGGGCTCTCCCAGTGGTTGAAAAACTTCTAAACATTAAGGGTCAAGTATCTACTACAAAAGTAGAATTTCAACAAACATTTGCTTCATACTGTATTATTATTGTCCAACAAGTTGCTTAGGGAACAGTAATTAAGGACACTGAGTGTTACACCAAGGAAATTAATGTTAATTAAATGTAGACTGTTTGTTATCCTTTTGTCCTTTCAGGATTTTTTTTTTTTTTTTTTTTTTGAGACAGAGTCTCACTCTGTTGCCTGGGCTAGAGTGTTGTGGCATCAGCCTAGCCCACAGCAACCTCAAACTCCTGGGCTCAAGCGATCCTCCTGCCTCAACCTCCCGAGTAGCTGGGACTACAGGCATGTGCCACCATACCCAGCTAATTATTTTTCTATATATATTTTTAGCTGTCCAGATCATTTCTTTCTATATCTAGTAGAGACGGGGTCTCACTCTTGCTCAGGCTGGTCTCGAACTCCTGAGCTCAAACAATCTGCTGGCCTCGGCCTCCCAGAGTGTGCTAGGATTACAGGTGTGAGCCACCGTGCCCGGCCCAGCATATTTCTTTAGTAAAATCTGGGGTCAGTCAACTAGCATCAGAATATTCTCTCACCTAGACAGTATTAGATGTGGATAAAATATTGTTTTTGTCTTTCTTAATACTTTATGCAGTTAACTACCTGCTTGCATCTGATGATTATCATGCTGCAGTTTTCAAGATAATTACTCATATTACTTATGGCATATTTAAGGAAAATGTTTTTCCTAATTCATTTTATTTTGTATCCAGCTTTGACCTTTATGAAATATTATGTCTTAACTTCTTTCTAATTTTCTCGTTTGGGGATTTTTAGTGTAATCTAATAGTTGGCCCCTTTGACTTTAATGCTGAGTAACTACATGAAACTCAGAATAGCCATCACTTGATGAAAGATGTTTTCAACCCATTGTTCCAAAGTAGTAAGTTTTAGGGCTTATTCCTATTCAATAAGTACCCCTCAAATTACAAAGGGAAGGAAATTGTGGGGGGGAAGCACTAAAATACACTAAACAATGAAAAGAAATACTTTAACTTTTTTAGTGAGCTAATTACAGCACTTCTATTAGAAGAATGGCATGAAAGACTTTAGGTGTTTGGTCAAGACCACTGATTGCAAGAGGACCGTTTGCTAGGTTATAAAACGTGATGAGAATGTAATGTGGAGTTGCCCACTGTGAGGTGGAATAGATCCCACTTCTAACCACAGGCTTCATGTACCTTCAAGAGCAGAGGGCAGCCCTGTAGCCCCTGCCTTTGTCTCCAGTGTTTTCCAAATGCTGCGCGGCCCATAAATGCCTCCCAGGCTCCAATGCACAGGGGCAGTCTCCAGGTCTTCTCCCCTTCAGACATGATGGAGCCCAACATCAAGATCTTGGAAGATGTGTGCAAGATGCCTGAGGTCCAAGGTGGAAAGAGCCAGGGGAGAGCAAGAAATATTCATCTGTTGTGTCAGACTTGAGATGTTAGAGTTTACCTGATAGAGCAACTAGCTTTACCCTGCCTTATTAAGCTTCCACAGAATTGGAATGTGCCTAAACCTAAAGGAAAAGTTGTGTTCTCTGAGTCAGATCACCTAGTTTTCCTTTGGTTTTCCTTCAATTGTTAATAAAAAGTTTTTTTTTTGATGTCTCAGTCCTAACTCTGTTTTGTGGTATCAAAGGAAGGATGACAGGTCAACTTTAGGCCGGACTGTTAAGGGATGGGCAGCTCATGTCTGAGACTAGATTTTTGATGGTGGCAGCATTAATTAGTGATAGACATTAATGAAAGACAAATCTTGAGGTCAGAAGCCAGACCATGTGGTTCAGTTCTCTGTCCCAATGGAGATTTTCCTTTGAGTTTCAACCCTAGAAACTGTGACCTTCATTTTATTTGGGGGTTGTTTCATTTAGCTTTTATTTTTATTAAGGAAGTGGCATGTTTTTTATTAAGATCTTACCAGTTTTGCCTGTATGCATGCCTTAGAATATGAATGGCTATTTCTGAAGTAATTTTACAGTGGCAGAAAATATGTTCTCTTAATCAGATTACATTTTCATTGAAATAATATTTACAATTTTATGTACATAGTACAAAGGCAAAATCCAGTCTAGCCTTTAGTCAAATTGTCATGCACTGCAAGCTGGTGGGATATAAATTAATCTTACTTCTATCCATAGGACCAACTGCTATCAAAATCTATCCATAAAAAACCAACAAGTTAGACAAATAAATTTGAGAAATTAGTGAACCCTTTTACAGTGAATAATGTTAAAATTGGTTGGTAAAAATAAGTATGTAAACAAAAGTTAATTTTCATATTCAAAGTTATTATGGAAACATAAAGAAAGCCAGAAGAGGAAATGCTTCCATAAATAAATTTCATCATGATTTCCTACAGAAAAAAGTAAAAACAAACAAAAAACTATAGAAAAAAAAAATCTGTCTTCAAATTAAGAAGTTTCAAATGTTAGGGCAGTCCGAAAATGCAGTAATATCAAAATCATATGGTTACAGAAGGAGAAGACATGTACAACCAGAATCACAGAAAAGTTACCTCCTGAAATATCAGAACAGTAGGTTCCTGAAAGCTCCCAATAGCACTGAACACTATCTAAAAATATTTTAGGAAAGTAAAGTCTTTTTCATGTCATCTGAAAGAAGTTGCCTTGTTACACTGATGACACAATTCAAACAAGTGAAAAATAAAAAAGTTAATAACCTCTGGGGCATTTGGGTGGTAGAAAAGAAAGTATTTTCTGGTGGATTGTACACTGCGCTTGAATAAAATTAGCTGATGATTTTAAAGCTTAAACCATATTCATATGGCTTTTAAAAAGACACTAGTAGCAGAACCAGAACTTAGAAAACAAGAGATACTTATATCTACACAGATTTCTAGTTAAACATAATTGTTCTTTGTCTTTTATAAATCACTAAAAAGAATAATACTGTTAATTAATGGTGAATCATGCTCCAGTGATCTATTCATATTCTCTGGCATGTTGCTCTGGAGGTGGTAAGAAGCAAAGTGTTGATATCTATATTGACTCAGCTTGGAAAGAGATTAAGAATCTCAGTATGACAACAAATATGTATTTTCTTCTTATAGAAACATTTCACTCTTCTGTTCAAAATCTACAGTGGCTTTCTTAGTCTTTTTGTTTAGTAGCCAAACTCCTCTGCCTGACCTTTAAGGGCTATTGTCAATTTACACCTAATCCACCTCAATTTACTAACTCAGACTCAATTTTCTTTTTTTAATTTTTTGCCCGTGTCCCTTTACATCATTAAAGTTGTTCTAACCTCTTCTTCCATCCATGTCCTCTGTCCTTTAAATTTGACTCAAAAAATCAACTGTATTTATTGCATGGGAGGAGGAGGATCGGCAGAAGTAGTAGAAAGACCTTATGTTTCACCTGATAACCTTTCATGCTGCTTGTAGAGAACAATGCAAGTTGCCTACCCAAAATCTATTCCCCCTTCCTTTTTAACAGCAGGATTCCAATTTTATTAGCGTAGCAGTGTGCTTTTCTAAAAATACTTCTCCAAGCTCCCTTGCTACTGAGGGTAGCCATGTGTCACAATTCTGGAAAATGAAGCATAAGTTAAAGGTTGCTTGAAAAGCTGTTGTTTTCCTCCTAAGGAGCCCCTTGCTGGCTTCCTCCTCCCGTCTTATCCCCACCTGGAATGTTGATGCAATACCTAGAGATAGAGTGACTTTTTGCCACCTTGACATGAAAATCTTGATGACAAAGACCTACACACTAAGGATGATGGAGTGGGAAAATGGAAAATGGGTCCCTAAGGTTGTCATTGAGCTGCCATGAATGGCCCTGTTCTACCTACCTCCCCATCCCACCTCTGCCTCTAGTCTTCTCACTGTGTGAGTCAAATAAACTCCTATCTCTCTACACTGTTTGTAGGGTTTTTCTGCTATTGTAGACAAACGCATTCCTAACCGATACAACTTTTAGAACTTTTGTAACCATAAGAATGCATCACTTTTATAATAATAAAATAATAAATGTTTTAAATGAAAAGAAAGTGCACAAGAGCCCAAGCTTTGGAATCAGAAAGGACCAAATTGGAATCCAGATTTTCCCACATACCAATTGACTTTTCACAACTTACTTAATATCTCCAAGTCTTAATTTCCTCATCTGAAAAATGGGAATAATAGTAATAAAGATGGTGATGATATCTAACATACAATACATAGAATCATAACGCTCATAGTGAGCCCTCAGTAAAGTACAGCTATTATTATTACTACCCACTATCCCAACACACACACAGACACAGACATGCTCTGCTGTGTATTCACCAAGCACTCATGAAGAGAGCATCATATACATCAAGAATCTCTGGAGGTTAGGGTAGATAGTTTCCGTGGCTTTGGGAAAGATATTACTTCTCTTGGCTTCAAAGTCCTCATCCAAAACATGTGTGGGACAAGATTCTCAATAGATCATTTCCAACTTGAAAATTCTGTGAGTATTAAAAAAGCCAAAAAAGTGATTATCAAAAATTCAGAATAGTGGTTTTTCTCTAGCGGATAGATAGGAAGAGAGTTATGACTTCAGGCACATGGGGTAGAGGTGGAGACTTTCAGGATGGTGGAAATGTTCTATTTATTTACCTGGTTGGTGGTTACCCAGTTGTTTGCTTTATAATTACACATTAAACTGTATCCATATATTTTGTGGACTTCTTGAATGTATCTTATATTTCACAATTTTAGAAAATCCTCCAAAGTTGATGATTATAGGCATACTAATTTGCTTCTTCCCTATATTATATTTGTGATAGATATAAGATTATAAGATTTGTGATAGAATTCCCTATATATCCTCCTTATGGGTAGGAAGGCTCCTCTCACTGTTGTCTTACACCTTTGTTGCTTAGTGGAAGGGTGGGAGGAAAATATCTTCTCAGGAAGGAGGAGGGTGTGACCTAGGGCAAGCTTCTGCAAGCCAATAAGGGGAAGGGAAAGATAGCCCTTCAGGTTTTTGGAGAAGGGTTTGGGAAAGATAGGAGATCAGATGAAGTCTTGATTCACTTTCAAGCTTGAAACCCTGAAAAGGGATAGTGGGGGGTGGAGACGCAGCATGGATACACCTGATGGAATCCCAATGGAAAGTTGTTTCATGCTTTCCCCCCGCCTCCCAAAGACAGGGTCTCACTCTGTCCTCCAAACCAGAGTGCAGTGGTGCAATCATACTTCACTTCAACCTTGAATAGCTCAAGCTATTCTCCTGCCTTGGCCTCCCAAAGTGCTAGGACCACAGGCATGACCCACCAAGCCCAGTCCTGTTCCATACCTTTAAAAAAAGAATTAATAAGCCAGGTGTGGTGGCTCACAATTGTAATCCTAGCACTCTGGGAGGCTGAGGCAGGAGGATCACTTGAGACTAGGAATTTGAGGTTGCAATGAGCTATGATGATGCCACTGCACTCTAACCGGGATGACAGAGCAAGACCTTGTCTCAAAAAAAAAATAAATAAATAAAATAATAGACCTTTTTTTGAGCAGTTTGCTACGGAAAAATTGAGTAGAAAGTACAAAGAGTTTCCATATACCCCCTCAACTCCTTCTTCCAGTTTCCCCTATTATTAACATCTTGCATTAGTGTAGTACATCTGTTACAATCGATGAGCCAGTACTGATACATTATTATTAACTAAAGTCCACAGTTTAGTTCATTCTTAGTTTTGTACATTCTATGGATTTTGGCAATGACAAATGTTTTATAACATGTATCCACAATTAGATTATCATACAAAATACAGCCATGCATCACTTAACAACAAGGATATGTCTGAGAAATACATCATTAGGCAATTTTATCACTGTGCAAACATAGAGTGGACTTACACAAACCTAGATAGCATAGCTTAGTACACACCTAGACTATATGGTATATATAGCCTATAGCTCCTAGGCTACAAACCTGTACAGCATGTTACTATATTGAATACTGTAGGCAATTATACCACAATGGTGTTTGTGCATCTAACATATCTAAACATAGAAAAAGTACAGTATAAATACAATATAAAAGATAATAAATAGTATACCTATAGAAGGTACTTACCATGAATAAAGCTTGCAGAAGTTTCTCTAGGTGAGTCAGTGAGTAAGTAGTGAGTGAATGTAAAGGCCTAGGAAATTACTATACACCATTGTAGATTTTATAAACCCTGTACACTTAGGCCACATTACATTTATTTTTAAAAGTTTTTTCTTTAATAATAAATTCATCTTAGCTTACTATAATTTTTTACTTTATAAACTTTTAATTTTTTAACTTTTTGACTCTTTTGTAATAACACAGCTTAAAACACACATACATTATACAGCTATACAAAAATATTCTTTCTTGGTATCCTTATTCTATAAGTTTTTTTCTACTTTAAAAAATTTTAATTTATTTTTTACTTTTTAAGCTTTTATTGTTAAAAAACTAAGACACAAACACACATATTAGCTTAGGCCTACACAGGGTCAGGGTCACCAATATCACTGTCTTCCACCTTCCCATCTTGTCCCATGGGAAGGTCTTCAGGGACAATAACATTCATGGAGCTGTCATCTCCTATGACAGCAACAGCTTCTTCTGGAATACTTCCTGAAAGACCTGCCCAAGGCTCTTTTATAGTTAGTTTTTAAGTACATAAGTACGAAGAATATACTCTAAAATAACAATTAAAAGTACAGTATAATAAATACATACATCAGTAATATAGTCATCTATTGTCATTATTGAGTATTATATACTGTATATAATTGTATGTGATATACTTTTATACAACTCACAGCCAGTAGGTATGTTTATACCAGCATCACCACAAACATACAAGTAATGCATTGTGCTACAACTTTAGGACAGCTATAAAGTCAGGAGGCAACAGGAATTTTTCAGCTCCATTATAATCTATGGGACCATCTTCGTATGTGTGGTGCGGTCCATCAGTCAACTGAAATGTTGTTATGCAATACATGACTGTTCCACTGCTCTAAAATCCCCTGTGCTGCACTTATTCATCCCTCCCTCTCTCCAGCCCCTAGCAACCACTGATCTTTTCACTGTCTCCATACTTTTTTTCCTTTTCCAGAATGTCATATTGTTGGAATCATACAATATGCAACCTTTTCAGATTGGCTTTGTTCACTTAGCAGTATGCATTTAAGGTTTCTCCGTGTCTTTTCAGGACTTAACAACTATTTCATTGTATGGATATACCAGTTTATTTACCTATTGAAGAACATCTTTGTTTCTTTCAAGGTTTGGAAATTATAAATAAAGCTGCCATAACATTTGTGTTCAGGATTTTGTGTTGACACAACTTTTCAACTTATTGGGGTAAATATGCCTTTTTCAAGAGACACAGCATCTGACATGAAGTCCTCTCCATCCCTCTCCCTGGCCGTTAGAAATGGCACGGTGGCATAGTAAGTTTGCTTCAAGTTTGCCCTGGAGCCAGTGTTGGCTTGGCAGGAATTTCTAAACGTCCAGTAGTCTTGAGGTCACATAAGTAGTGGGTTCTAGGGCCAACTCTCTGGTGCCTATGACTCCCTCCCCTCCGTATCCAAGAAGTGTCCAGCAAGGAAAGAGGATTTCATACAGAAGCTTTAGAGCAGGTCATCTATCAGGGATAAGAGATGGCAAGGTAGCACCTCTAAAGGTCCCTGATATCAGGAGGCTGAGGTAGTATGTACACAGAGCTTTCCTAAACATCAAATGTGCTCATGATCTAGCCAGTTGCTAAACACCACCATTGACAAGAACCAGATTGGGTGAAGACAAATAGAGCCAATGAAGAACAGATCATGGATTTAACAGGAGATACCAGTCTGGTACCTTGTTGCAAATCAGAAAAATGTCCTCATGGAAATCAACCAAAAATCTGAAAAGAAAAGTCAGGCAAAATATCTCTGAAGCCCTGTCTCACCACTACAAGGACACAATTGCTTCCCTCTTGAACACAGACTTCATATTTGGAAATAGGAAGAGAGGAGGGAAAAAGACCTCTTAGGGAGTTGAACTTCCAACTTGAAGGAATATTCACCTGAAATGGTCTAAGATACTTTTAATCAGCATGCTTAGGTATCCTCCCTGCCAGGTCTTCCTACCCATCCATAATTGGAAATGAGGGCCCTTACCCAGGGAGGTTTAGATCATTCAAGAAGGAGTAGCGGGGAGGAGGGGAAAGAAAGGGAAGGAATTTTTTTCGATCCTAGGGAGTTTGTTGTATTTTCACTCCACAACATGGGTTATGGTTATATATTTCATACAGAATGCAGTGTGCTATAATAGCATGGGAAGCACTGCTTGAAGGACAGAAGCCAGGGATTTCTCATCCTAAGGTCAAGGTAGTCCCACAGTAAAGGGCATGGACCGGTTAGTGCGTGTTTCAATCCCAACGTCCTCACTTATCTTCACCAAATCAATTAACCTGACAGCATTTGATTACTTACCTATAAAATAAAAATACTACTAATGTCTACTTAATGGGCTGCTTTGCTGTTAAATAAGAGACATGTGTAAATCTTGTAGCACAGTGCTCAGCCCCAAGTATTATTAAGCTCTAAACTTTATGCCAAGTAACTTGGTTAGTCACATGGGCTATTTGACCCTAAATTTTCTCATCTGTAATACGAAGGAATTACTGTCCTTTTCACAGGGTGGTTGTAAGGCATAAATGAGATAACTAAACGGTGGTGAGTGTGTAGTATATACTCAGAGCATGTTAGCTTTTCCCTCTCATCTCGTAAGAACACCTAGAATAGTGCAGGATTTATAATAGGTGCTTAAAACTCTTAAGGATCTGTTGGGAAGCTACCTTGCTTCTATTTCTGAAGTTTCTAGTCTAGTTAGTGAATTATATATTCTAGGAGCTCAACTACAGATTCATGGCTCTTATGACACCAGGGTTGAGTCCGGTCAGCTTTAAAAAGACAGTACACTGTATTTTGGATGCCCTTCTTTCTCTCAGGGTGTTTTTCCATCCTTCCTCGCTCACAACTCCCTTCACTTCCCAGAGTCCCCATTTCAGCCCTACTCTGGCCTCCATCCCCCATAAGGGCCAGATCACCATAATTCTTTTACTATCAAATCTTGTGCTTTGAGAACTTGCCCCTCCTGCTGACCAACGGAGGGTTAGGGGCCTGAAAACTGAATCCCTCTTGGTTTTTAATGGCTGATCATGGGTTAATTAGCATGTCATTATTTCTTCCAAGGTGTTCCCTTTTAACAGGATACTCTGGTAGCTTTTGTGCTTTAACTCTTAGGAGTAGTTTCTTTTATAGTCCTGTCATCATTCTTGAGTGCTAATAATGAAATATTTTGAGGTTAGACTCTCTTTTGGGGCCCCACACGTAACACTCAGAGCTGTGTACTCTGCCAGCGCACAGTAAACGCTGATCAAGACAGTATAAACACTGGTATCCTGGAGACCTGGGAATGTTAATTTACCTCCATTACATTGTGCCCAGGGAGTGGCATGGGACACTGCAAGCATAAAGGCAAATAATGGAAATTTATTAAGTGGAAATAATTTTCCCAGCCTAGAGATAAAAGTCTGCCCTCAAACCCTTACCAGAGTTCTATGTCTTGCATCAGAAACCTAAGAACATTATAAAAGTCCCCTTAAAAGCAGACATTTCATAAGGAAGTATAGACAATAATGTCCTCATTAGGAACACACTGTATTTATACTTATTTAAGTCAGCTGTGTCCAATGGGTGCATCATGTATTTGGCATATTAAAAAGAAAATCTCAAATCTGTTGTAGTATTACAGGGTTTTAATGCTTCTCATCTTTGTTCTTTCCATGAGATACAGGCGTCATTACCATTTCCTCTCACCAATTCTTTACAAAACTCCTCTGGCTTCCTTATGTAGAGAAAAAAGAAAACAGCCCCTGTCCGCTTTTGCCTCTCATCCAGAAAGTCAGCCTTTCTAATTCCTCCCTATCCTCGCAGGCCACAGATGGTGAGTCCTGCTATCTCTGATGTGTTACTGACAACTGCATGTTTGGAGGAAACTGTAAGAAGGTTATATCCCAGAACTAGTTCAGGACATCACCGCCTTGCTTAAAATATTTGAAATCTCCTTCCATAATCACAAATTCATTTACTTGCCAGTATTCATTGAGCCTATTTATTATATAAGGCTAGGAACTCTGGGGGATGCAAAAAATCATTTCTTTCCTGAATGGCCTTTAACAATCTACTGGAAAGGCAAGGTATACACAACATGGTTGGGATGTTTCCCTACACCAGGGGCTGGCAAAGCACAGCCCACGAGCTGGCCCATGGCCTGTTTTCATACGACTCACAAGCTAAAAAAGGTTTTTATGTTTTTAAAAGGTTGCAAAAAACAACAAAACAAAGAATAATATGTGACATAGACTATAAGTGGAACAAGGAACCTAAGATACATCCCATCTGGCCCTTTATAGGAAAAGTTTGTCTACTTCTGTTCTACACAGTTCTGGATGTAACTAACAGGACATAATTCATCTCCAAGAGCAAATACTGGAGCACATTCTCATGGTCCTCATATAAACACACACAGCCCAATCTCCTCTTTGATGTATTTCCAAGGGTCACACGTGTTCCTCTGTATCTGGAGAAAGAATTTTAGTCTGCCTTGGTGCTGTCTCCAGTGTGACTTGTGCAGGGGGCAATTGCAGCAGTGTGGTAATAGTACCCTTGGCCCATAGTAGTGTCTAAAGCATAGAAGCTGCATGAAGTTATGCTCTTCAAGGTTTGGGAAGAGAGACATCCCCAGCAGGAGCCCTCTCCTCTACATGCTGCTAAGGAACAGCCCAAAGTATTGAGCTCTAAGTCATCAGCTCTCATTTGCCAGATCAGCCAAGTTCTGGGTGCTAGGCTTCAGCACCCCGTTCCATCATGGACCCAGAATTTCTGCTCTCTTGCCCACCAGTGTGTTTCTCACCCCCAAAATGGGAAAGCTTCCGTTTATACCCAAGGTCCTATATTGTCATCCTTTCATCCAAATCTAGTTGACTAAAGAATGTTGGCATACAGAGAGTTCTAAATTGAAATCCATTACTTAATGCTTAAAGAAGGTTTCATGCACTGCATGAAGATCTGCCAGAGCCCTAATCCCGTGAAGCTGAGTAGCAAATCCACAGGCTCCTCAAATGGCCATTGTGTCGGCCACTTCCTGTTGTCTCCCAGACTCTGACATTGAGTGTCTTGTGTCACAGATCATCATAATGGGGCTTGCCTCATTTATTTATTACCTCCTTGGCTCCTGTGGACATTTGAGATTTTAAGTTCTCAAAATGCAAAAGATCCACTTCACACCCATTAGGATGGCTACTGTCAAAAAAGCATACAAAAAATAAATGTTGGCAAGTATGTGGAGAAATTGCAACCCTTGTGCACTATTGGTGGGAATGTAAAATGGTGCAGCCACTATAGAAACAGTAGGACAGTTCCTCAAAAAATTAAAACTAGAATTACCAGATGATCCAGCAACTACACTTCTGACTATATATCCAAAAGAATTAAAAGCAGGGACTTGAGCAGATGTTTGTACACCCATGTTCACAATAGCATTATTCATAATAGCCAAAAGGTGAGAGCAAGTGTCCACTGACAGATGAATGGATAAACAAAATGTGGTATATACATACAATGGAATACTACTCAGCCTTAAAAATGGAGGAAATTCTGACACATGCTACCACGTGGATAAAACTTTAAGGTATTATACTAAGAGAAATAAGCCAGTCAAGAAAGGATAAATATTGTGTGGTTCTACTTGTTTGAAGTACCTAGAGTAGCCAAATTCACAGAGACAGTAGAATGGTGGTTGCCAGGGGCCGGGGGAAGGAAAAAATAGAAAGTTATTGTTTAATGGATACAGAATTTCAGTATTGCAAGATGAAAAAAGTTCTGGAAATGGATGGTGGTGATAGTTGCACAACAATGTAAATGCATTAATGCTACTGCACTGTGCACTTAAAAATGGTTAAGGTATTAAATTTCATGTTATGTGTATTTTACCACAATTTTTAAAAATGCAAAAGATCTCATCAGGACTTATGTCCCTTTCTTGAAAAGTAATGGATTTACCTCTGGATTATTCCACTTACTAATTGTATGATCTCAGGCCACACATTCTCTTAATTTAAAAAAAATCTATTATTACCTATATAGTAGTTTTTTGTGTGAGAATTAGTATCTATTGTGAAATGACTTGTAAATGGTAAACTACATTTCAGGAGGGGATAAATGTCTGTGAATGATGCATATGAGTTAAAAATTTACATGAAGTTGTCATCACTTCCAGTGGGCATAAGAGGGGACACATTCGCCATGGACCTAGAATTTGAGCTGAGCTTCAGAGAAGGGCAGAATCCGAAAGGTTGCAGATACAGAGGAGCACTTGAAGCAGAGAGAGAGCATATGTAAAGGGCCTTATGTGTACAAATAAATGTTATATTTGAGCAAATAATCATGTTTGACAGGAGGTTCAGGTGTAAAATTAGATCAACGAGAAGGGGTCAGATTATGAAAAGTCTTAGCTGCCCAGCTAATTTTTTCTATTTTTAGTAGAGACGGGGTCTCACTCTTGCTTAGGCTGGTCTCAAACTCCTGAGCTCAAGCAATCCTCTTGCCTCGGCCTCCCAGAGTGCTAGGATTACAGGCTTCAGCCACTGCGCCCGGCCAACTTCAGTAATTTTTAAGTCACTTTAGGTGATGCCAGTTTACAGCAAAGTCAGGGAACGAAATTTGTAAGGTTTAAATGAGATAATATAAGAGCACCTGGCATGCAGAAGGCACTCAGTAATATCTGTCATTTACTGAATCTAACCCACACTGCACCAGCATTCTATATTCACTGTTTCATTTAACTCTCACCACATCCCTATGAGGTTTCATTATCCTAATTTTACAAAATAGGAAACCAAATCCTAGATTGACTAAGAAACTTGCTCAATGTCACACAGATCATAATTAAGAAACTATGATTCAAACCCAGGTCTGCCAGATTAAAGCCTATACAATTTCAGCACACTGCATTAGGCTACACAAATACTATTTTCCTTTTTTTCTTTCTAGCTTCTCCAATCCGATCTAAACCATTTTATCATAATACTTTTTTTGATTGATTAAGTCACATATAAAGAAAAATTAAATCTGTTATTTTGTGGGGTTTCTATGCATATCTTTTTTAATTTTACTATGCATAACTTTTGTAATTCACATTTTTAGACAAAGAAAACAAGGATTAATTTGTGCAACAGAAAACAATTATGAATGTCTATTGGTATATTATGTTCATTGAACTTAAAATGTGGGTTTTATCCCTTTACCTGTCAGCCAGTTAATGATGAGCAAATTAGAAGCAGTTAGGTTCATGGATTACACCGGAAGTCCAGTTCCAGCCATTTTTTCAGTATGTAACATTTGCTATAAGAGAATCTGCATTTGCTTAAAGCAAACTAATCACCACCATCAGAAAATTAATCACACATGTATACACATTTTATGTACGTATATAATTGTTTCAAAACAGACAAAATTCCTGGCTACAGCATGATTATAATAAGGCCAATAATCACGACTCTGCTCTAACCAGTTGTTAGTGTAGTACTTCCATCTGTGGGTATTGAGGAATCCTGTCAATTTTTATCATGTAGTAAGACACAGTCAAATTATTTCCATAACTTTGGAAGTTACTCATTCCACATATTCTTTATTATTTTTTTTGGCATTTGAGGCTATTTTATTGCTCTGACCAAATGTCTATATCTTGATAGCAAAAACATTTGCTTTCTTCTCATCTTACTTGGTATTTTTGGAAGAACAAATTGACAACTCCCATGAATGATTCTGAGTTAGCATGAGAGCATCTGCTGCAGAATAGCTCTTCCTCTTTTGAAGTTCACTGAGAAGCTAACTTCATCATTTTAAAAGCAAAAGTATTGCCTGATCTGAGGTGACAGTAAAAGGAGTCTGGAGTCAAAGTCTTGACCACTCATGCCCAGAAAACCTTAAATCATCAGTGTTTAGTTGGTAGATGCTAGCAAATGCTACTGACGATAATAATACATGCCCATAAACATCACTCCTGAACTGGCCTACCTTGTATTCACTTACTTATTCGGGTCTTGACATTTTTCTTTGATAATTTAATATCCAAGATGGGTTCTATTTTCAAAAATTTTAAATAGTGGGGAAAGAGGCACACATATGCACTGCATTTGATAATACTTACATTGTTAAAACTGGTAAATAAAATCTTTTCCAGAGGAGTTGTCATTACCTAGTTAGTAATGAGACATGGGTTTATCTCCTCATTGTTCATTCTCTGAATGTTTTTCTCCAATTTTTAGCATTCCTTTAGTGGTCCATTTTTGCTACATGTGTACTTTATTGTCTGATTTTTTAAAAGATGCATCTATCATTAAAGATCTTTGGGAATATGTTCAAAAATGTTAAAATGCTGGGCTTAGTGAAATTACAACAGGCAACATAAGCCAGATTGAGAAATATCTTGCCAAATAGTATTTCTCAGCAAGCCATTTGGAGAGACTAAAATTTTTTTTAAAAAGTAGTTGATACCTTGATAAAAAATATAATTTCTCCCTTTCTCCTTTTCTTAGAATTAGTATTCTTGTATACATATTAATTTCTATATGGCTACAATTCTAAAATATTCCTGGCATTTGTATGTAATTGCATATAAATGTTTGTCTTCAGAGAACCAAAAGGAACTGAGAAGTTCTCAGTGGCATAAATTATCTTTAGAAAATTAATTTAGAATTCTGTTATAACCTTTGGGCTCTGAAACCATGTACTTTTTCTAAAGTAAGTTGAAGGGAGTGCATAATTCTCTTAGTGACCAACCCAATATCTTTCTGAGTCTTCCCTTGAGAGAAAAATATGTGTGAGTGGCTGGTGCCAACCACACTCAGCCTTTGTGACTGCCAGAAAAGAGAAAATCTCTGCCTACTTTGGGGAACATGGTGGGGGTGGGGGGGAGGAGAAACCTGAGGCAGTCAGGGTTAAAAACTGAATTCTGAAGCAAGGAAAGGAGCAACCGATCTGAAATATGAAGAGGGTAGGGAACTTTCCAGGCAAAAGGGAAAGTAGGTATAAAGGACTCTAAGGAAAGATTCCTATACTTGAGGAATGGGCAGTATGTCAGTGTGTTTGCAAGGAAGTGGTAAAGGAAGGAGTGCCACTAGCAAGGGATGTAATGGGCAAGACAGGTCATAGGGGCCTTGTGAGCACGGTAAAGAGGTCAGATTTTATTTTACGTACTGAGTGTTAAGAGGAGCAGTGGCATGATTTAACTTCAGTTTTGGAAAGATTACTCTGACCGCTCAGATTATAAACTAGAAGAGGCAAGACCAATCAAAAAGCTATTAAGAAACAGAAATGACCAAAACTGGCTCAAGAAGACAATTACAGAACAAATCACAAAGGTTAAAGACTGATCATTTGAAAGAGGCACCAGGCACAGGTGGTGTCAGAGATGAATACCTTCTAACCGTTAATGAATATATAATTATTTTCAGTCCACCAATTCTAGTCTGTAGAAAAACATGAAAACCTCCTGAATAAAGTTAGAACAGCCTTAATAAAAAGCCTGATAAGGCTTACAAAAAAAGTTTTATACTTTTTGAAAGGAAGGTAGCTATCAAGATAATCTAACACATCAAGCATTATAGGTGAAAAAATACATAATTCTGCAAATGATTACCATAGATCTGTTTGATAAAATTCATTAGCCATTTCTAAAAAGAAAAAAAAAACCACTAAGAAAATTAGGAATAAAAGTAAACTCCCTTGTGGGTTCCAGGAGTCAGAGGAGGAATTGGTGTGGGCCGGTTCATCTGCTGCTACAAAAAGCTGGTTTCTCCACCTGCCCAGACTGTATTCTACCTGAGGTGCCACCTGGCCATGATGACAAGTCTGCAGCCCTTCGGCACCAATGGAATGCGGCTCAATGTCAAGACCTACTGCTACTGACCTCTACTTCAAGAGCCAGCAGAGTTAGCAGTCTTGCTCACCAACTACTTCTGCTCTGAGGGTTGGTGGTTCAGTCTTCCCAGCCTGGCCATTTGCACCTCCTCAGCCGGGGGCTGGGCATTGTATAGGTCCTTTTGAAGCACCCTCTTTCCTTTTCCTCCCTCTAGCAGAAGGGGGTTTTCAAGGGCTTGGCTAGCCAGAGTTTCTCAAGCTTGGCACTACTGACATTTTGGGCCAAATACTCTGGTGTGGGGAGCTGTTAATCCATCGTAGGAAATTTAACAGCATCCCTGGCCTTTACCCATTAGATGCCTGTACCTCCCACTCTCTCAACATGCTTCTTTTCAGTTGTGACAACTAAAAATATCTCTAGACATTGCCAAATGTCCCCTGACAGACAAAATCACCCTAGTCGAGAAGTGCTAGGCTAGAGGACATGTCATGACTATGTCTGTCATAATTTATGGTTTTATATGACTACATTTACTAATATGTTCTCAGCTGGGGCAGGACAGAAAGGGAAACTACCTGTATTAGTCAGTTCAAGCTGCTATTGAAAAATACCATAGGCTGGGCTCGGTGGCTCATGCGTGTAACCCCAGCACTTTGGGACGCCAAGGCAGGAGCATTGCTTGAGCCCAGGAGTTTGAAACCAACCTGGGCAACATAGTGAAACCTCCTTTCTACAAAGGTTTAGAAAAAAAAGTTAGCTGAGCATGGTGGTGCACACCTGTAGTCCCAGCTACTTGAGAGGTTGAGGCAGGAGGATTGCTTGAGCCCAGGAGTTGGAGGTTGCAGTGAGCTATGAATGTGCCACTGCACTCCAGCCTGGGTAATAGAGTAAGACTCCATCTCTATAAACAAACAAAACAAAACAAAACACCCGTATATTGGGTGGCTTAAACAACAGAAATTTATATTGTCACAGTTCTGGAAGCTAGAAGTCAGAGATCAGGATGCCAGCATGGTTGGATTCTGGTGAGGGCTCCCTTCCTGATTTGCAGACAGCCACCTTCTCACTGTGCCTTCACATAGAGTAGAGGGAGAGAGCTCTGGTATCTCTTCCTCTTTTTATAGAACTAATGCTCTTATAAGGGCATTAGTTTTATCAGACAGTGTTCCACCCTTAGACCTCATTTAACCTTAATCATCTCCTTAAAGGGTCTATCTCCAATACAGTCACATGGGGGTTAGAGCTTCAACATAATGAACTTTGGGGAGACATAATTTAGTCCATAGGACTATCTAAATGAGATTTTTAAAAAATTCTCTACTTAGACTCAACAACTACATTATATTCAGCAGCCATTTTTAATTATATCAGTAACAACACAAGAATTCCTGCTTTTATCACAATTCAACACATTTTAGAGATTGATAAGACTAGAAAATAAAAGAAGCCATTTAAATATAGGAAATAAAAAGATAATACTATCTTTATTTGTAGTTGGTAGATTATGTACTTAGAAAATACAAGATATTCTGCTAAAAATCTATTAGAGTTAATAAGAGAATTTAGTAATGTGGCTGTCGAGATACAAAATTAATAGCTTTTCTTTCTATTAATATTATGCAATTAGAAATTGGAATGGGAAAATATCCCATTCATAAGTACAACAAAAAAGAGAAATTACCCAAAATAAATCTAAGAAGACAGAAATTAGATCCAAATGAAGAAAATAACATTTTATTGAAAGACATAACATAAGACTTGAAAAATGGAGAGATGATCTCTCCTATATTAATACATAAATTTATTGCAGTTCTAATCAGAATCCCAACAGGTTATTTTTTTTCAAACTGGTCAAATATCTCTAAAATTCATATGGAAAAAGAATGTGTAATAACTTTCCAATTAAAAAATTATCAAGGATAGACTTACTTTATCAGATATCCAAATTACTATGAGTCTTCTATGATCAAAACACTATGTGTTAGCATAATAATAGACAAATAGATAATTAGTATACAATGAAATCTAAAATGAATATAATAAATGATGAAGTTGACAGTGTGATTTAATAGAAAAAATATTTTTTCTGTTACATGATGCTAGCATAACTATTTAGCTATCTGAAGAAACATAAAAGTATACTACATTGGCTAAAGATAGTAAGTATAAAAATTATAAGACAAAACTATCAGAAGAAAAATTGAGGCTTTTTAAAAAAAAACCTTGAACATTTTAAATCAAGACAGTAAAGTCTTGAAAACATATATAAAAAACATATTGGTTATATTAAATTAAGACATTTCTATCCAGCAAAGAGAAGCTACTGCCATTGTCCAGGTGAGAGGTGAGATTACCTCAATAGTGAAGGCAGTGGAGATGAAGAGAAATAGATAGACTTAATATATATTTAAAATGTCAATAACAGGATTTTCAAATAGATTTGATGTGGGTTTAAAAGTGAGAAGAAAGTAGGATTGGATCCAGATTTCATGAGATCATTTTTAAGAAAAAATACAAATTTACTCACACTAAATTAAATACAAAAGTATTTCTTTAGAATGAGAAAAGAAGCCAAAACAAACGACAAATTTAAAATACTGCCAAATACTATAAACGTTACCAAATTTTTAAAAAAGACATACTATTTTTAATTAATCAACTGTTTTACATGTTTTGATAGTAAATTCTTTGATACCGTCTTATATGACAATAATTTTATATGATTATTTTCTAAATGAAGAACAGAAAGATAATTCAGTCTTTGAACATGGGTGATCAAAATTAATTTATTTATTTTTCAGAGACAGGGTCTCACTCTGTCACCCAGGGTGGAGTGCAGTGATATAATCATAGCTTGCTACAACCTTGAACACCTGGGCTCAAGTGATCCTATTGCCTCAGCCTCCCAAGTAGCCAGGACTACAGGTGTGCAACACCAGGCCTGACTAATTTTTTAAAATTTTTATAGAGACAGGGTCTCACTAGGTTGCCCAGGCTGGTCTTGAACTCCTGGGCTAAAGTGATCCTCCTGCCTTGGCCTCCCAAAGTGCTAGAATTATAGGCCACTGTGCCTGGCAAAAATTTATTTTTTTGTTACTGAGAACTGGAAACATAAAACATGTGACATCACACATAGATGCACTATTAGAAGTACAGCTGTTAAGTTTGTGGTCTACATATAAAAATTTTGACAAATTCTGTTTTATACAATTTTCACCAATTGTATTGGTGACAAGATAACTTCTATTTTGACTAGGCACCATTATGTCTCCAATAATCCAACACTGAGTTAAATAAATGCTCTATCATTTAGCTAAATAAATGCTAAATATTACATGCCTGAAATTGGAAGACTTTTCCACAGATTAACTTCTGGCTCCCTAAACTTTAAGTTTTATTTCTCTTCTCTACATAGTACTGAGTGAGATTGGTCATGCTCATTCTGTAAGGCAACCATAGGCCCTGAACCTTTGTGTAACAAAGCTGGATGAGTCAGCATGGTGGGGAGTTAGGAACTTTCCCTGAAGCCACCCTATATAAGAATCATTAGCAATAATTTAACAACATACAGAAGTGTCTGTGGACAGCATAAGTTTGTCCCACTAAATCCAAACTAAAATTATCCCTAACACACTTCCTCTTAGCTAGATCTCAAAAGTACCCGGAGCAATGACCTAAATGGGAATGTGATGGAGGGGAAGCCATAGAAAAAAGAAGTACAGTCTTAACTAATTACAGTTAAAATATGCAACTTTTGCAAATTTTTCAAAAACATGTGACCATGTGAATACGTTTAAGTTCCAGGGTCCTGCAAGTGACAGACACTGAAACTTAAGTTTCATTAATTCTTGGTAAATTCACTTCTGGTTGATAGAGGAAAGAGTAATATTTTATTCCCAGGTTTCTGGCTTGAATAACTCAAATCAAACTCTTATTTGAGATTCACACCATTTACCTAGAAAACCAGGTGTCTGGCTAGTACCACAAAAGAGAATCCTGCCACAACAAGCTGCCTGATCCAGGAAACTTTTTCTCTGTGGGCCAGAGATTCCCTTTCTCTATATAGAGGCACCAGACAGCATGGTCTGGGCAAACATTTTCTGCCCCTTCAGGCAGCACCATCACTGGCATGAGATAAACCAAACAGATAAAAATAATACCATTAAAACCTTGAAAATTAAATTTTCATTGGAACCACAATCCACAAAAGTAAGCCAGGATATATGTGTGCTAAACCTAAACAGAGTGAATGGCTGCTAAAAAAAAGATTTAAATAGGATCCAGATTATCCTAATATAATAGCCAAATTCCAGATTGCAATAAAAAACAATCACCTATTATACCAAGAGCTAGGAAAATTACAACTTGAATGAAAAAGACAATTAACTGACACCAACACCAACTTGAATCAGATACTGGAATTAATTGACAAGGATTTTAAGCAGCCATCACAAAAATGTTTCAAAATAATCACAAACTCTGTTGAAACACAGGAAACAATGTAAAATCACAGAAAAGAAACAGAAGTTATAAAGAAGAGAATGGCATGGAAAATATAAAACTGAAAATAAAATAATAGAAATAAAAACTTCCTGGAGTCTCAATAGTAGAGTGGAGATGACAGAGATTGAATCAATGAACTTAAGGACAGATCAATAGAATCTACCCAATATGAACAACAGAAAGACAATAGACAGAGGGGAAAACAAACCACTGAAAAGACACTCAGGGAAATTGGGGACAATAATGAAAAATTCAACATTTGTATTACTGGATTCACAGAAGAAGAAAAGGAAAAATGGACTGAAAGAATGTTTGAAGAAATAATGGTTAACCTTACAAATTTGGTTAAAAAATGAAAACAAAAAAACTACAGATTTAAGAAGCTGAGCAACCCCCAAATAGGACAAACTCAAAGTAATTCATGCCAAGACATATCATAATTAAGCTTCTGAAAACTAAAGACAAAAAAAAAAAAAAAAAAACCTTGAAAGCAGCCAGAGAGGAACAACACATTACCTACAGCAGAGCACCAATTTGAATGACAGTGGATTTCTTATCTGAAATCATGTTGGCCAGAAGGACTTGACATAACATTTTCATGCCCTGAAAGAAAATAGTTGTCAATATCAAATTTTATATCCACCAAAGCTATCCTTCAGGAATGAAGGGAAAATGAAAACATTCACAGATGAAACAAAACCAAAAGAATTTGTGGCTAGCAAACCTACTCTTCAAGAATGGCTAAAGAATTTTCTTAAAACAGAATAAAAAAAAATGATGAATCAGTTTTGAGCATCAGGAAAAAAAGAAAGAACAATGGAAAGAACAGAGATATGGATACATGTAATAGATTATCCCCCTTATGAGTTTTGTAAATTATATTTGATGATTGAAGTAAATATTATGTAGTATCATCTTATACCCAAGACAATGCTATATTGAAGTGGAGAAGGTAAAGAGAACTAAATAGAAGAAAGGTTTTTACACATCACTTAAATGTTGATATAAGTAGACTGTTACAAGTCACATAGGTATTTTTAATACCCAGATCAATCACTATGAAAACTATACAAAGAGATACACTAAAAAGCACTATAAATTAATCAGGATAGACTACTAAAAATGTTTAAGTAGTCTGTAGGAAGTCATAAAAGAGAACTAGAGGAATGTGAGCCACAGGCAACAAATAGACAACAAATGGCAAATTAACCTATATGCAAGTGGGCTACATATGCCAATTAAAAGTGGATAAAAATATAACCCAGTTATTTGCTGTTTTTAAGAAACTGACTTAAAATTCAACAACAAAGGTTGAAAGTAAAAGGCTGAAAAATATACCAGTCAAATATTAATTTTAAAAAAGCAGGAGTGGCTATATTAATATCACATAAAGCAGACTTCAGAGCAAAGAATATTACTAGAGGCACAGAAGCACATTCATAACAATAAAAGGATCAATCCACCAGAAAGGCAAAACAATCCTAATGTATATATAACAAACAGCAGAACCTCAAAAATACATGAAACAGAAATCAAAACAGCTGAAAAAGCAATAGATAAATTCATATTTAGAGTTGGATCTTTAATACTCCATCTCAGCAAGCAATAGAGTAAACAGAAAAACAGCAAGGAGATAGAAGATCTGAACAACACAATTAACCAACAGAAAATTGACATCTATATAATACTTTGCCCAACAACAGAAAAATGGACATTTTTTCAAGCATCCGTGGAACATTTACCAAAATAGACCATATCCTGAGCCATAAAACAAAGCTCAACAAATTTAAAATCATACAAAATGTGTTCTCTGACCCTATGAAATCAAACTAGAAATCAATAAAAGAAAAGATAAGAGGAAAATCTCCAAAAACCTGAAAATTAAATACCATCTTACATAGTCACTTAGCACTGCCAAACAAACCTACCCCAATTCTCTAGTAAACTTAGTTTTCCATTTCCTATGTGGATAATTTGAAATATCCAACATCCTCTTCCTCCCACCTTGCTCTAAGCTAATAACATCCCTGCATATTTTATACAAAAATAGTTTCACTCCAATAAGATAAGATAGCCCATCAACCTACTTGCACACATATTGGCCTTCCTTCTAGTTATAAGAGAAAGGGCACTGTTCCTGTCTTAACCCAACCTCTCCACTTACCCTGTTTTTTTGAAGGACATTTTGCTACTGTATTTGCTTTCTTTACTGCATTATTAATTTCTCCCTTTCTGCTGGCTCCTCCCTCTCCAAATTCAAGCATGCTTTGAGATTACCCAGCAAAACAAACAACCAACCAAAAAAGCAGCCAAACAAAAACTTTCCTTTTGCCTATATCTGTGCTCTCCTTCAGAGAAAAAATGGTACATTGCCTATATTCACTGTCTCTACTTCTTCATCTCCCATTTCCTCCTCAAAATCATTCTAATTGGACATTTCTCCATACCTCTCTGATAAAATGGACCTTATCTACTCAGTGATGTCATTTTGCTAATGCAAATGGTCACTTCTCTAAGATCATCTTACGTTAGTTCTTAATGTCTGACATGATGCATTATTCCCTCCTTCTTGACACAGATTCTTCAACTAGTTTCCAGGATATCATACATCCCTGACTTTTCTCTCATCTCTTTGGCTGCTTTACCTCAAACTTCTTCACCTGCTCCCCCAGAACTCTAAATGTTTTGGAGACCCAAGTTCCTCTCCTTGGCGCCTTCCTCACCTCTGTGATCTCATGTGGGCAACTTCAGCTGGTCCCAGGGCTTCAAGTACCCTTTTTTGCAGATAACCCAAATTTCTATCTCTAGCCTAGCCTTTTCTTTTGAGCTCCAAGCTCCTATATTCTACTTGATATTTCAGTTAGGATGGGATGTCCAGTAGAAAACTTTAAAAACAAGCGTAGCTAAATGTTAGTTTTTAACTGTTCCAAAGTCTTCCACCTCCCACTAAACATATTTACTGTCTACCTAGTTACTCAAAATAAATTATAGGTTTTGGAATCCTTGATTCTTCTTTCTCTCAACCTATATCCAATCCACTAGTAAATATTGTTGGTTCTACTTGCAGTATTTCTTGAATCTGTCCTATTCCTACCATCTCCACACCTGTACCTTAGTCCACACCACCTACTCATCTCGCATTCACTTAGCAATTGACTTTCTGAATTCACTTAAACCTGAAACATAGCTGGAAGGCAATTTTAAAACAGTTATACCTTAAACTTCTTCGGGGTCCCATATTGTATATAAGTTTTTGTTTTTAATTTGGATCTTAAAAGATATTTTAGGGAGAAACTACCTCAGATGTCATTTTAGACTGGCAATGTCTGAACTCAACAATTCAAAAAGGCAAAAAGCAGAAAGAGGAATGGACAACCAATGGTGAATTTAAAATACTTGCACGAGTCTTCAAGACTAATTTAAGGTATAAACTCTCATGGAGCTAAAGTGTGTGTAAAATAATAAGGCAAAAAGAAGGGGATTTAAAAAGTTATACTAATGAGCAAGAAAAACGAACAGGAAGGGGTAGGCCCTCTGCTTGAGACAGATGGTGATAACAGACGACAAAAACAAAGCAAGACCACTCGTTCATGTTCTGCCTGTCTTCTGCATCAAAGAAAATGCTGTCTATATTGGAGAGCATAGAGCAAGCGGGTTTAGGAGGGAACTGATGTTGAAGATGGAACATCAAGTGCCCTGGCTCACATGAACTCCACTGCAGGGTTGGAGCGAACCGGGGAATGAGGCTTTTGAATCAGCAAAGTGTTACCACTGAAGAATGGTGGCAAAACGGATAGGTGGCCGCAGGACTGGAGAAAAGCAAATACAATACAAATTTTTAACAAGGGAAAAAGGTAAATTCTGCACGTATAGATCAGCGAGACTGACATTAATCCCTGTGCAAAATTATAGAATGGATTATTAAAATGGATGGTTTTTCAAGCAGTATAAAATGAAAACATGCAAATTCTTACAAAGGGAAGTGGTATTTATTCACCAAGACCCAGCATGGGCTCCTTAAAATTAAGCTGTACCAAACTAACCTCACTTGCTTTTGGGTAGGTTAACTACTACTGTTAAGAAGAGCTAATATTTCCTAAGCATTTTTTTGATGTTAGACTCTAGGTTAAGTGCTTTACATGCATTTTCTCATTTAATCTTAGGTAGTATTTCTCCCCATTTTAGAGCCGAGGAACTGTTTAGATCAGTAACTAGCCCAATACCACACAGCTAAAAATGGGGAAACATTTATTTCAGCACAGGTAGCCACATTTCAGAATCCACAGTCTTAATCTCTATGCTATAATGCCACCAACAAGTACAGAATGGATAAATTCTAAGAATGTTACCGAAACATAGTAGTAAGATAGAAAAAGGTGAACTAAACAATGGTACACTTAGGGTGGTCCATAAATGATAGAATGGCCATTTTCAAAGAGTAGTGATTGTCATTGTCTATTTAGAGAGATCTGTAGTGATCTTATCTCAGAACCTCATTCTTTCTTTCTTTCTTTCTTTTTTTTTTTTTTTTTTATGAGACAGACTCTCACTCACTCTGTCACCTGGGCTAGAGTTCAGTGGCATCATCATAGCTCACAGCAACCTCAAACTCCTGGGCTCAAGCAATCCTACTGCCTCAGCCTCCTGAGTAGCTGGAACTACAGGTGCAAACCACTATGCCTGGCTAGTTTTTTCTATTTTTTTGTAGAAACAGGGGTGGGGGGGGGGTTGTTCTCATTCTTGCTGAAGCTGTTCTCAAACTCCTGGCCTCAAGCAATCCTCCCTCCTGGCCTCCCAAAGTGCTGGGAATACAGGCGTGAGCCACTGCACCCGGCCCAGAACCTCATTCTTGACTTATCATTGGTTAACATTTTCATAAAAAATTGGGCAAAATACATAAATGACGTGTTACCAAATTTGTGAGTGGCCTAAAATCTGCTTAGCTAGTATCTGATGACAGAATAGGATTCCCAAAAGACCTTAGCACATATGGAATAAAATAAGATGCAGCTTATTAGGAATAAATGTAAAAGCTATTGCTTAGGGTTTTCGAAATCAACCTAACATCACATGGAGAAAAACTGAGAGCTAATAACAGTTCACATTGTCAGGGCAGACTCAGGGATACCACTGGCCCATGGCAAAACATTTCACCAGGGCAAAAAAGTTAAATACAGAAGCTAAATACTAGGTCCTTGGACTGACACTTGATTGAAAGTCTCCAAGGTCACAGGTGCAGAAAACAATGCTAATGGTTAAGTCCAGAGAGTTAAAGCAGGGGAAAATGCTAGAGAACAAGCAACCGGGAAGCCTAGTATTTGTAAGAATTTAACGTAGGAAAGAGAGAACAAGGCTCAGAAAAATCAAACTCTTTTACTCTTTCTTTTCTCACACATACACTATCTTTTCTCTCCCCTTGTACATGTGTAGCGGAGGGCCTCCTGTCACTGAGGGTTTTCCTTACCTGTATGTACTATAAGCAGGCCCTCAAGTGGCTTTTGTAGCACATAGTATTTTTTAATTAATTTTTTTATTTTAATGTTTTTTAAAAATAAAATACTTTTAGTTTTTTTTAAAAAAATTGTTTCACATGTGTAATATTTTAGAAGATTTTAGGCTGAAATATACATGTGTCCCCTGCACTTAAGGGAAGCCCACTTTCAGTGTCTCATAGCCACACTGCACTGAAGCTTGCTTTTTGTATCGTTCCTGTAGGTGTTTTGGGAAGTGTGTATAGCAGCTCAACGGAGCTTTGAATCATGTGAAAAATATATTTGGTAGAAATATCAGTAAAGATTGTGATGCAGCTACCAAATAAGCTAAGGTGACGATACTAAGTTAGCAAAATTATAATATATAGAAAGAGGAACCCATTATCTCTTTTTATATACACTTGAGTCCACACACGGACTAACACTTGGTTCTGACACTTTAAGAGGATGATAGACACACTTGTCTTTCTGGAGGAAACCTGGGCCGCGAGGCAATTTGGAATCATGTAATATAAGAAACTCTTGAAGAAATTGGCATGTTTCTTCTTTCCTGGAGAAGATATTCATCACTATTTATCAAACTGTAAAAGTGATTGGAGTAATAGTAGCTTAAAAGATCAAATGGAAAAATGTGAATTTTACTGGTGGGGATGTAGTGTAGTAGCTGAAAACACAGGTTCTGGAGTGAGACTTCCCAGATGTCTAGCCTAGGTCTGCTACTTACTAGCTATTTAGCCTTACACAAGTTACTTAACTGCTCTGTGCCATAGTTTCTCCATCTTTAAAATGGTCAAAGAAATAGTACATGTCCTTAGGATTAAATGAATCAAGCTGAGAAACACAGAGACCATCAGTTGGCACATGTTAAGCAGTGGCTGCATTTTAGTTATTAATAAAGCAAAATAGAAATTCTTCTCTTGTTGGATAATAGTAAACTAATGATTAGACTTGTGTTGGTGGTTCAATGAGGAAAGAAAGTGATGGGGAAAGAAAGAGAATAATGGTTGTTTCTGAGAATTTGAGTTTGTTTGTGCACATCATGGAATAAATCTAGCTGAAGAAAATGCATTACGATTACTAGAATTAGGAAATCTTAAAATATCTAGTAAGTCTCTATAACCCAGCAAGATCAAACACAAACTGATTGCTATTTGATTTTAAGAAATTGGATTGTCAAGAAGATAAGTAACCTACCAAGCCTGGGCAAATTTCTTGGGCTTTGCATAAAAAGCCAAGATAATAAAACCTATTGAGAATATCCTATCAAAATTACTATGAAAGTTACCTCTCACTTTACTATGAGCAGAGGTGGTATATTAGAATAAATTATAGTATCTATGGATCATCTATAATACAAAAATGTGTATATACAAGTGAAAGTGCTATTATAAAGTATATTTTATTATATTTCTTGGCAACTGACATTTCATGTTCACTGTGTACTTTGTTCTAAATCTTCTTCTCCCAAATGCCACATTTTAGAAATAGGAGCTTTTTATTCAACTAAGGTAATAGTTGTCTTCAAATAAGTGAAGTTTTTTGTATAGAAGAGTAATTGGATTTTAAGTAAGGTTTTAGAAGTCAAAACATGAACAAAAATTAGGATGACAATGGATTTTAATTGTATCCTGGATATTTTGGGTATCATGTTAGAAGACTCTGGGTTTTAGAATCTCCTGATTCCTTCATTCCTTTAACAAATTTTTATTGAATATGTGCCTACCCCTTTTCTAAGGCCCGAGGAAAGAGTAGCAACAAGGCCAACAACGTCCCTGCTCTCATACAGCTCACCTTCTTATGAGGAGACACAATAAATAAACAAACAAGAAAAATGCCAGGGAGTGTTAAGTGTTCATATAGAATTAAATAGGGTAGAAAGTAGGAAAAGACCAGATGGCTGCCTTGGATTGAGTGGCCAGGGAGGCCTCTCTAAAAAGCTGATATCTCAACTGAGACATGAATGATTATAAGGAGCCAGGATTATGAGGATCTAGAGGGAAAAAAAATATTCCAAGAAAAGAGAACAGCTAGTACAAAGATCCTAAGGTGAGAGAGAAGGCAAGTTTGGCTGAAAGATTGTGGACAGGGTGGATAATGTTTACAGGAAGTTCAGAGATGCAGAGTCCAGATCACCCGTGACTTTTAAGGAGAAGGTAAGAACTTTAGATTTTAGCTATGATCAGAAGCCAGCCATTTAGTACGTTTTAAGCAGAGGAGTGACATGATCTGATTTATATTTTAAATAAGTTATTCTTGCTATTACATGGAAAATAAATTATAGGAAGCAAGAGTGCAAGCAGAGAAAGCAACGGAAAGGTTATGGCAATGAACTAGGCAAGTAATGAGGTGACTTAGAGGGAGGTAGTAGTAATGAAGATAAAGAGAAATGGTCAGATTTGGGGTAGATT
Organism: Eulemur rufifrons; assembly: GCF_041146395.1. Classification (NCBI taxonomy): domain Eukaryota; kingdom Metazoa; phylum Chordata; class Mammalia; order Primates; family Lemuridae; genus Eulemur; species Eulemur rufifrons. Next base: position 227,167,174 of record NC_090989.1, read on the forward strand.
TTGGAGTTAGAGATGACAGAACCTAGGGGTAGATTAGAAAAAGAAAGAGTTATATTAGGGCTGTATTCTAACTCTTTGACCTGAGAAACCTAATAGAAGAGGTATCATTTCTGATATCTGATATCACTTAAGAGAACAGGGCCAAGTTATGGAGCCCATGAGTACTCCAGCATTTAGAGCTTGGGTAGTGGAAGAGCAAGAGCCAGACTAAGAAGGATCAGCCAGTGAGTTAGGAGCAAAGTTAGGAGACAAGGCTACCCAGGAGGCCAGGAGAAGAAATCATTTCAAGAAGGAAGACTTGGTCAACTGTGTCAAATGGTGCTGAGAAATGAGATAAGATAAGAACAAACTAGACACTATTGGATTTGGCAGTGGAGTAGGGGGCACTGGAGCTCACTTGGAATAAGTTGAGAGAATGTGACATGAGGAAAGAAAGAGCTCAGCTACTGACAGCAGAAATTGCCTCTGGGCAATGTGAATGTTCGCGCCCCCTGAAACTGGGCAGGTCTATGCGTGATATCAGAGGACCTCAATGAAAGGTTTATGATGGCTTAAAAAGGCATAAAATGATGGGGTTTGTGCATTTGTTTGTGAGTTGGAAAAGATGACCTTGGAAATACCTATCACACAATGATGTTCTAGGATCCTTTTATTCTACAGTGTTTGATATTGCTCTCTTGCTTGCCTAAATTATCAGTACTATGTCTCCTACATGATCCCTCTGCAACCTTATCAAGGATAGATAAATTATTTTCATTAGTCTTTATACAATGCTGGAAATAGCTCTTGAATTTTTATTACTTTCTCAGTAGACTTTTAGATTGGCAAAAATTGATCTTATTCAACTGTCTTGCAATGTGGATAAGACAATTATGGCTCTGAGAAGTGAAATGATTAGTCAGGTATAAAATTCAAAGATAATAGCAAAGCTAGGACTAGAACCCAGGTCTTCTAGTTTCATCTGTCATCATCTTATTACTTCTCCATTTTTGGTTTGTATCTATTTTTTATACTATCTGCTTATAATGAGAACTTTCAAAGTTGAACTACTTAAAATAGAAAACCAAAAAACAAACAAAAGCTAGAAATGCCTGAAATTTTCAGCATCAGAGAATTGGTGAAGTTCTTATTTCAGGAATAAGCTGAGGCATTCATTCCTCCAGCTCCCTGGAATATTGGCAGCTGACACACCATTTTTGTCAGATCCATTGTAACTTAGTCTTGAACCATACAGCTTAGAAATAGGTGAGGTTGTTAGGAATGTATTGCTCATATTAATGCAATTGCTCTGTATCTAGTTTTCTGGTGTTCTATATTCATAGAAGGAAACATCCTTAATCTCTCAGAGACATGGATATGTTACATACTACATGTTTACATATTATTAACATGTTGCATATTGGACAGTAGTAGTTATTATAAATTCCTGGATGAACATCAGAGTCACTTGGAGAGTTATTTAAAAGCAATATTTTGTCATGAGTATTATAGAAAAAATATTTTATTCAGTAATTTTTGAATACCTAATATTTTTACTTAGCTCAAATTTCAAAAGGTACAAAGGATTATGTGGAAAAATCTCTCTCCCACTCCTATCTGCCAACACACAGTTCTTCCCTCCAGGGGCAAAACCAATATTATCAGCTATTTGTGTAATCGTCCAGAAATATTTCATGCATATATAAGCAAATACCTATGTTCATTCTTCTTTTTAACAGCACCAGTAAAATATGATATATGCTCTTGCATTTTTCACTTAATAAAATATCTTGAAGATTGTCCTCTATACATTTTCAAAAAGAAGCTCCTTATTCTTTTTTGCATATGTGTTGTATATTTTTATATGAATACATTGCACATTGTTTAGTTTACTTGGAAAGTTTTAAAAATACATGTTCCTGGGACCTCTGGTAAACCTACAGAATAAAAATCTATGGCCCACCGTCTGGGAATACGTGTTTTTATTATAATAAGCTCCCTGGTGACTGTTATCCAGCCAGCCCAGCATCTGTCTGCAGATTGGTTTTGGGGACTCATCATTCTAGGTTAACTATTCTGAATATCACTATTTTCAGCTGAGCTTTACACGGAGGCTATAAAGCACACAGGTCACATTTTCTGGGAGGAACCTGACTTATTGTTAGTACATGTTTCTGACTGAAAGGAAGGACATAATCTTTATTGTTTGATTTATACGACATTTTTCAGAATAAAAAAGATAATTCTTCTTGTAGATTGCTGCTAGTAGAGTTGTCACCTATTGATTTGCCCTGAATCACAGTCAGCTGAAATGATTCTCAACGAGCCTCGACTTGTGCCTCACCGAACTCCCCCGGCAGCCACGTCTCCCCTGACGCTCCGCACTTCTCCAGCGGGAGCTGGAGCACAGCAATAATGACGGCCAAAGTTTTTATAACACAGAAAGGCCACTGTGGAGATTCTGATCAAATCCTCTATGGAAGCCTTTGGAGAAAAACTGATTTTGATTCTCCAAGAAAGCTGTAAAAATCTCCTAGGTCATCAGTACATTTATTCAGTCAAGAGAAAATGACTGATTTTTATCAAATAGAAGAATCAAAAGGCAAATGCCAATACAGCTGTATCTTCTCTCACTTTTCTCTTACCGATATATAACATGTTTTTTTCCCCTCTTCTAGAAGCTTGTGGTATGGGACAGAAATTAGCCAATGGTATCTTTCTTAAAGGCCCTAACCATTGAATTACGTGACTATGTTTTTTTGATTTTTTTTTTTTTTGGCAATATTTTTGAGAAGATGTGGATTTTTGACCATACACTTTGCCTAAGAAAATGAAAATGTAAAATTAGTTAAAAATAAATACATAGGATCGTTTCAATTTGGGATAAGTTTAAAATGTTTGTGATTCTGTTTACATAGACTCCCTCTTCCCATCCATTCCTAAGTTGAACCTCTCATTCTTTAATATTTGCCTCCCTTCAGATTTATCAGGCTCGTTATCAATGGGAAGGCAAAAGTAAAATGGTTCATAAGCTAAATTTGCCTTCAGGCTTTAGAAGATTTAGAACCCTGCTCTAATTGATATGTTGTTTTCATTTGAGCAATTTGAAAGAAACCAATTGTTTAAAACAACTGAAAAGATATCATGTTACTTATTGCTTTGGATGCTAATCTTTCATGGATTCTCATCATCTTAATGATAGCAACCTTTGAGATGGATTTAATGGAAGCAAGAAAGGAACTAACATGTATTGACTACATTCTACATATATTACTTAAACAGGTTATATAAAGTGATGTCCTTATTTTATAGAGGAAAAGGTTGAGGCTCAAAAAGGTGAAATAACATTCCCAAATCACACACCTAGTGAATGGCATAGCTAGGACTGGAAACTAGTCCAAATACTATGCTTGATCTACAAAATCATGTTCACTATCTAGACAAATTATGTAATTTAGAGACACATTTACAAGAGGAAAATAGTCAACATATTTAGATAAAAACCTATTCAATATTTTATTGTGAATCCCCAAACTGGATAATTGAGGTGATTCAATTTCCTAGGGAAGTATTTCCATGGCTGAATGGATAATTATTGAACCAATTGTGCTATCTGATCATTCAGATCATGTGCTATTGAGGATAGGGACTTTTCTAGATATAATACTATACATAAATTGTGCATTGTTGAGTGTGCTTTTAGAATAGTTTTATCTATGACTGAGTATAACAGCTTCTTGAGGGAGTTTCCAAGTAAAGAAGTGATTTGTACCTTTGTTGTTGTTAATGTGTAGTTAGTCCTACAGTAAATTTAATCCAACATTTATAATTGTGTAGATTTAAACCTTAGCTTAAAATATAGATCACTGACACACTATGTAGTGCTTCTTAACATCATCTCACAGAAAAAAATTAGCCACAGTAAGATTAAGGAGGTTGCTTACCTGTTTTGAACTTCTCTGAGTTCTGGAATGTTGATGGAGGTTTTACCCAGCTTATGTATCTATACTTAGCAAAACATTAGACTTTCATGAAAACAAGAAAAAAATTGTTTTTAAAGGATTGAACCCACAGTATTTAGTGAGAGTAGTCTCTATACTTAATTTAGTTACAAATATATTTATGCACATATATGTATATTATATGTCATACATATGTATATGTGTTACACAGTAGGCATTGCTATCACCTTCCAGCCCTTAGTTAGGCAAATGAAACATCTATGCTGTGGTTTGGTCTGGATTCTTCCATATTTTGCCTATCTTCTTTTTAATATCTCCCCTTCTTGCCTTAACTAGATGGGACTTTAGAGCCTTTATTCTGGTTACCTATTTATGCATTTATAAAAAGTTCCCTCCGAGTGCAGTGTTTTTAATTTTGATATATTTTAACATACTTAAAAATTATAGCATCTAATATAAGAAATACTCTTGTACCCAACTCCTGGATTCACTCCACTACAGCATCATGTGGTCAAATAAGCTTGAAAAATTAGGATTGACTTACTACATTGTTAAAATACAATTATACAATATTAAGCGATATGTAAATTCTCTTTCTCAAAATTCTGGTTTCCAATGTATTCCTTGGCAGGGAGTTGTGGCTCCTTATTGATTTTCTTTCCTTTTTTTTCCAGTTCATGAATGTTAAATTAAATTTTTTTTTTTTTGTGGTCCAATAAAACTTTATTACAGAAACAGGTTGTTTGCCAATATTTTAATCCAGTAATAATTACTCAGGGTGAGCACTAGGATTAACACTGAAACTTTCCTTTCTCTGATTGTTTTCCTAAGTAGGCTGAACATCTAGCTGGGAGAATAATTCAGTCTCTTTGAAGGGCTTTTACAAAGAAAGATGTATCTTCAATTTTATTTTTCCCTGCAGGTAGGGACAGAATTTAGTTTGGGGTCACATTACTACTAATGGTGTCAACATAAATTAAGCTACTTTTATATTAAATTCCCTTTCTTTTTCCAATGATAGCATATTGAATGTTTTCAAAAGCATTAAGTTACTTTCTTACTAAATTGGAATTGACTCTGTCGATAAATAGTCCTTCTCAAGTTTTCTAACTTGTCAGAAAGAAGGGTTTGAGGCCTAGCAGTGCCAGGGATATAGTATATCACTTGCTAAATGAGTAAAATATGAATTTGTGTGGAAAATGAAGATTCTAATATGCTTAAGTCAGAATTCACTGAAAACATTCTCTTATGAAAATTCTTTTTCATTTCAAACCTCTTATGAAGCTGAAGACAAGATTCCTGACAGTAGTGGAAAAAGTACTAAGTAACTCTTATTAATAAAACAACAAAAATATCTTTTGACCTATTTTGTATATCAATTTTAAGGATTTAAGGAGGTTGGCCAGGCATGGTGGCTCATATGTGCCTCACTCTGGGAGGCTGAGGCAGGAGGATTGCTTGAGGCCAGGAGTTTGAGACCAGCGTGGGCAATGTAGCAAGATACCTCATCTCCACAAAAAATAAAAAAAATTAGCTGGGCCTGGTGGAGCATGCCCATAGTCCAAGCTACTCAGGAGGCTGATCATTTGAGCCCAGGCGTTTGAGGTTACAGTGAGCTATTATTGCACCACTGCACTCTTGCCTGGGTAACAGAGCAAGATCCCATCTCTAAAAAAAAAAAATAAAAATTCAGGAAATTGTAATGGACTTTATCCAGTTTAACAAGGAGAACTAATATTTAAGTCACTGCACTCTTTCAAGGACTTACCATTGGCCTAATGAATCTTTCATATTTAGGTGGTTTTCTTGTAAAGCCATCTCCAACAAAGCAGACTTTAGTAACCATCCTCTTCCATTCCTTTTTCTTTCTCTTTCCTGTTCGAATAACTTTTAATACTTCTGTTTCTCCCTGGGCACGAACTTTGGGCAGAGGGACTTCCCATTTTCCCGCTTTCTCTTTTCGTTTTTGTTTAATCATATTGGAAAGTACTTTGGCTCGGGACTGTCCTTCTCTGTCCAGCAGATAGGCAGGTACTGCTCCCTGTGGAGTCTTTTCATCATTCTTTTGTTTGGTGTTTCTCTTTTCATGCATCTTGATAGTCTTTTTCATTTGTATTTTCTCAGCATGGCGCTGCTTATGGTAGAGCTTAGCCTTCAGACCAATCATCTTCTTTGCCTTCTTCGACCGTTCATGAGCCTCTCGACTTTCCTTTTTTCCTCTTTTTCTCATGGTAATCCAAACGATACCCATAGCGTTTACGGTGTAATTCAATATATTCATTTTGTGGCATGGTGACGGCCGCAGAGCCGCCGGTCGCAACCTCTCGGGCACGAAGAAGCTCTCAATCTTCGGGACTCAGAGATCCACGAGCCAACTTAGTGCAGGCTGCGACAGGAAAAGGTCACCCTTTAAAAGCTAAATTAAATTTTATATGAAATTATAGCATCTCAGGCCTCAACTCCAATTTCTGTCCTTTTATTCCAATTCCCTCAAGTAATATAAATTCAAAATATGATTTTATTATCATTTTAGATTAAAGTCACAGGACTTTTTCATCTTCTTTCCTTCCAACTATTTTTTATTTATTTTTTGACATTTAAATTTTATTTTTAATTTATCATAATATATGCACATAGTTTAGGAAATCAAATAGTCTAAAACATTTATAACAAAAATAGTGGCTCTATGGTTCACCCCCCCTCCTCCCCAGAGTGCTATACTCATATGTATACAGCTCTGTATTTATGAATGACATTGTGAATGACAGCCATATATCATTATCTTCCCCCTTCTTTTTTTCAACTCATTTTTCATCTTATATTTCAGAAAGTTTCAAACATTTATAACAGTAATAGGAATCGTCAAATTAACCCCCATGTACCCATCACCCAAATTTAACAATTACTAACTCAGGGCCAATCTTGTTGCATTGAAATTCTTGCTCATTTTCTCTTCTCAGGACTTATTTATTTTTCTATTTTAAAAACTACGGTTGAAGTAGAATATACATAAGGAAATGTACACATATCCAAGTACACTGCTCACTGAATTTTCACATAGTGAACATACCCATGAAATCGGTACCTAGATCAACAAAAAGAACATTAGGGGCCTCTGAGGGTTTTACTCATGCTCTGTTCCAGTCACTGACCCTCCAGGAGTAACCTTCTTATGACTTTTAACAGTGTAGGTTTGTTTCCTCTGGTTTTGTACATTATATAAGTAGAATCACACAGTATGTACTTTTTATGCTTGATTTCTTTCACTCAATATTATATTTCTGATATTCATTCTTTTTGTTGTCTGTTGTAAGTTGTTCTTATCATGACTATTTAGTATTGCATTATGTTAAGTACACCACGGTTTATTTAGTCATCCTACTGTCGGGCATTTCAGTAAGGTCCACTTTTTAGCTATTTCAAATAGCATGGCTATGAACAAGAGAAAATGTTTTTGGTGATCATGTTTGCATTTTTATTGGGTACAGACCAGGGGTGGGGAACCTGTGGCTTTAAAGCCATATGTGGCCTTCTAGGTCCTTAAGTGAGGCCGTTTGAGTACAAATTTTACAGAACAAATCCTTTTATTTGTATTAATACATTTTTGTTCATCTTTTATATTTTTATTTTATTCTTAAAATGAATGTATTTAAAATATCAAAGAATAAAATAAGTTTCAACGAAATAATCCTCCCAGATTGACTGGCACAATTAGAACATTAGTTATAGCCATAAGGGCTAAATTGATGGCTGCTATGCTCATGATTTAGTTCTAACTTCCCCACCTGACTGGTGCCAGTACCACACAAGCCTGGTTGGTGAGAGTTTACGGACGTTGAGTTCACCAGTCTGTTATCAGCTTTTGACAACAGTGTACTGTGTTTCTGTTTGAAGTGGAATTTGTGAATAGTTGCACAGCTCAACAGTATTTTTTAATTCTGTCTGCTTAACAGCTTATCATGTCAAAGAAGACCAAGAGAACACTGAAGGAAGAAAACAGAAGATTGGGAATTGCAATATTGTTTCTGCTAAAGATAAGATGATTTGTTTGCTTCGTGATACTGCATTAAAGAAATTCAATGCTCATCAACATTACAACAATCATAAGGACCACAAATATTTTAAATTAGAGGGAGAGATTTGAAAGGTTATATTTCAGAAATTAAAAGATAAAATGCAAAAGCAAAGATAATTCTTTCAAGTAGCAATAAGACCTGGAAATAATGCCACTGAAGCAACTTATAAAGTAGCTTAAATACTTGGGGAAAAGGGGAAGCCATTCAATGATGTAGAAATTGTGAAAGAACACATTGTTGGAGTTGTAGGATGCTTAGACCCTGATAATGTTTCAAAGTACAAACCACTGGCTCTTGCAAGGAGAGCCATAACTGATCGGCAGCATGAATTATCCTTCACTTTAACAGAACAACTTCATGCAATACTTCAAAAGGAAAATATATATTATTCAATTGCTTTGGATGAATCAACTGATATTACTGACTCAGCACAGGTTTTATACTTCATTCAGGTCATTACAGAAGATTTTCTTTGCTATGAAGAGTTACTCGCCTTGGGCACTCTTACAAACAGAACATGGGGAACAGATATCTTCAACAACTTTCAAGATAAATGTCGTAAAGTTGAACTGAATTTGGTAAATTTAGTAAGTGTATGTACAGATGGTGCACCTTCCATGACAGGAAAATATGAAGGGTTTATTGAACAGATAAAAAAAAAAGTATTAACAGATCCAGATGCTCTCATTTCTTTTCATTGTATCTTGCATCAGCAAAATCTTTGTGCTAAATCTACTATATTAAGTGACACTTTGCAATGAGTTATAAGTATGGTTACCTATATTCATGCAAATGCAACACGGCATTGTCAGTTTCATAACATGCTGAAGTTGAACAACAAGGTATTCAGTGTTTTGAATGATATGATTTGCCATATCATTCTAAAGTGTGTTGGCTATCACAGGGACAGGTGTTGGCCAAAATTTTATCTCTGTGAGAACAGATAGTTAAATTTTATGAAGAACAGAAGCAGTAATGTGAACATTAACAGAAGATTTCTATAGGAATGCAGCTGCATTCAAGATTTTCTCTCTGTCTTTGACTTTTGATAATTTAATTGTGATATGTTTCAGAATATCCTTTTTTGAATTGATCTTGCTTGAGGTCCTTTGAGTTTCCTGAATGTGTATGTCCCAATCTCTCCCAAGATTTGGGAAATTTTCAGACAATATTTCTTCAAATATGCTTTCTGCTCCTTTGTCCCTCTCTTCTTTGAATACTCCCATAACTTGGATATTTATATGTTTGATAGTGTCCCATGATCACTTCTGCCTTTTTCATTCTTTCTCTATCATATTTCTTTTTGTTCCCCTAATTCATTAAGTTCAAATGACCTGTCATTAATTTCACTAATTCTTTGTTCTGCATGATCAAATCTGTTGTTGAAAATATCTATTATATTTTTCAGTTATGTCATTGTATTCTTCAGCTTCAGGATTTCTGTTTTGGACTTTTCCAAATTTCATTTAATTGTCTATCTGTATTTTCTTGCATCTCGTTGAGTTTCTTTAATATGACTATTTTGAATTCTTTTCAGGCAATTCATATATCTCCATTTCTTTGGGGGTGGTTATTGGAGGTTTATGAGTTTCCTTCAGTGGTGTCATGTTTACCTGATAATTTGTTATCTGTGTAGCCTTGCATTAGTGTCTGTGCACTTGAAGATGTCAACTTCTCTTTCTGTCTTACAGACTGGTTTCAACAAGTTAAAGCTTTTCCCTTTTAAATCTCCAGGCTGATGGAATTACCTCTAGAATCACAGTTGAGTGGGATTGGATCTGGGTCATGTGGCTGATGCTGGGCCTGCAGTGGAGACCATAGTTGGCAGGCTTATTTTTAGGGATTCTAGTAGGTGTGGGTCCTATCTGGTCCCTGAGTAGACTGGACTGTCTCTAGAACCTTGGTCTATGAAGCTGGCACTGAGATGAGGGTCTGCCTCAGCAGGCCTGTTACCAGGTGTACTGACAGGCATGGCTTCCTCCAGGTGTAGGGGAGGGCTCTGATTGGATTACTGGATGGGTCCTTGGACTGGCTATACTGCTTCAGTCTGTGGTTGAGATGGGCTGGACCAGAAACCTGGGGTTGTTTCAGGTTCACAGCTGAGACCAAGATCTTTAGGCCTCTCTCTGGGGTATGGATAGGCATGTCTCCCAGTGGGTTCCTTGCTGAGCAGGCTCTCAGACTGTAGTTGGGAAGGGCTAGAGCCAATTTATGGAATCATTTCATGATCCACAATGTGACTGAGGTCAGAGCATCAGCCTACAGGAGAATTACCTGCATATGCCTTCCTCTGGATCCCCAGGTGGGAAGAACTGCTCTCAGTCTGCAGACAAAAGGGGCCATAATTGAGTCCAGGTCCATTTGAGGATCTGCTGAGTGACAGAGGTTGGCAAGCTTGCCAAAGCGGCTTAGATGGAACATCTTCCAGCAGGGCCCTGGGTGGGTAGATCTGCTCCCAGGTCACAGCTGATTCTTTGTTATCTGTGTAGCTTTGCATTAGTATCTGTGAATTTGAAGGAGAAAAACCCTCGTTCAGTTTTACAGACTGGTTTGTACAAGTTAAATTCTTCCCTTAGGTCTCCACACTGATGGGATTGCTGCCAGGATCAGTTGAGTGGGGTTCAATCTGGGTCATGTGGCTGATGCTGGATCCAAAGTGGAGACCATATTCAGTAGGCTTATTTTCAGGGGCTCAAGTGCATGTGGGTCCTATCTGGTCCCTGAATAGACTAGACTGTCTCCAGGACCTTGTTCTGTGCAGCTATGGAATCGAGCCTCAGGGATAATTCAGAATCTGCTGTGGGACTGATGTTGGCAAGCCCAACCTGGTAACACCAGCAGACATCACCTAGCACTTCCTATATGGGCAGAACTGCTTGTAGACCACGGCTGAGAGAAACTGGAGCTGACATTCAGGGGCCTTCCTGGAACTGCTGTGGGACAGAGGCTGGCAAGCCTGTCTGGGTGCATCTCCTAGGAGTTCCATGCACAAGAGAGGTAACTCTCAGCTGCAGCAGAGAGGGGCTGAAGCTGAAATAGTGCCCCTTCAGCATCTGCTGTGGGAAGGAGTATGGCACTCCTGTCCTGTTGGCACAGATGTCTCCCAGCTGCTTCCTGCACAGGTGGGATAGCTCCCTGGCTGTGGCAGAGAGGGGCTGGAGCTAACACAGGGCCCAATAAGAATCTGCTGTGGGACAGAGTCTGGCAAGTCTGTCCTACTGGTTCAGATAGGCAAGTGTCCCAGCAGATCCCTGTGCCTTTGGGATAGCTCCCAGACTGCAACGAGAGGGGCCAGAGCTGGTACTGGGCCCCTTCAGGATTTGCTGTGGGACAGAGGCCAGCAAGCCTGTCTTAGTGGTGGCACAAATGGGAGAGTCTCCCTCTGAGACCTGGTGTGAACAGTACTAAACCAGGTCCACAGCTATGTGGGGCTGAAGCTGAGTTACAGGGTAGCTTTTGGGTCCACTGCTGAGACTAACGTTGGCAGGCAGATGAGCCTGTCTGCTGAGGCACTAGTGCGTGTGATTCTTCCTGGACTCCTCAGCAGATGGTTTTGGTAGCAGACTCAAGGCCAAATGGGGCTATAGCCAAGCCCTTCAAGGAATGAGATTGTTTCCAGGTTTAACCTGGGAGCACAACTGGTGGATCTGCCACCTGGATGCAAGTCTGCACTCTTCAAACAAACCCTGCTAGGTCTTGGTCTCCACTGTGTTTCACAACCTCCTACTTGAATTCCAAGGCTCCCACAAAGAGATTTTTGTCTGTGGATGGGTGTAGAATCCTTTTGAAGGAATATGAGCAGATGACCTCTTATTCTGCCATCTTGCTGATGTCACTTCCTACCACTATTTTTGTTGCCCATTCTTCTGTTGACAGACATTTGGTTATCATGAATAAAGCTGTTATAAACATTCTGGTATGTCTTTTTGTATACATATATTTTCATTACTTTTGAGTAAATACTAAAAACTGGACTTGTTTCATAGTGTTGCCATGTGCCAAATTTTATGAGAAACTTCAAGAATAATTTCAAAAATGGTTGTACAATTTTATACTTCTACCAACAAAGTATGAGCGTTCAGTTTACTCCACATACTCACCAACATTTGGAACAGTTTATTTAATTTTAATCATTCTAGTTATGATGTTTAGTTTTATATGTCAACTTGACTGGGCCATGGGGTGTCCAGATATTTGGTTAAACATTATTTATGCATGTATCTGTGAGGCTATTTCTGGATAACATTAACATTTGAATTGATGGACTGAATAAAACAGATTGCCCTTCCCAATGTGGATGGGTCTCATCCAATCCATTGAAGGCCTGAATAAAATCAAAAGATTGAGTAAGAAAGAATTCCTTTTCTCTGCCTGTCTTTGAGCTGCAACATCTGTCTTCTCCTGCTTTCAGACTTAGATTTGAACTGGAACTTACACTATCAGCTCTCCTGATTTTCAGGCCTTTGGACTAGGCCTGAAATTATATTGGAGCTATACCATTGGCTCTCCTGGGTCTGGACTTCTCAGTTGTCATAACTGTGGGAGCCAATTCCTTATAATAAATCTCTTACAAACACACACATGCACACACACACACACCCTCTATTGGCTCTGTTTCATGGAGAACACTGACTAATACACCAGTGAATATGTATTGGTATCTCATGTGGTTTTAATTTCTCTGATTTTACTCATAATATTGAGCACTTTCATCTCTTTATTGGACATTTGAATATATTACAGTCAGAAGTTCCTGCTCAAGTCTTTTGCCTGTTAAAAAAGATTTTTGTATGTATTGCCCATAAAAATTGTGTTGTCTTTTTATTATTGAGTTAGAGGAATTCTTTATATATTTTTGACACAGGTCCTGTGTTAGAAGTTGTGACTTGCTATTTAATTTCTTAATAGTGCTTTTTGTTGAACAGATTTTTTGTTTGATAAAGTCTAACTTATCAGTTTTTATTTTATCTTACGGTTAGTGCTTTTTTGTCATGTCAAAAAAATGTGGCCTATACCAAGGTTGAGATGATTTCCCCCCTATATTCTCCTAGGAGTTTTATAATTTACATGTCAGTTTATTATCTATTTTGATCTTTTTCCTATAGAATGTGAGATATGGATCAAGGTTTATTTTCTTCCATACAGATATCCAATTGTTTTACTACTATTTGTTGAAAAGACTATTCTTCCCCGCCCCCGCCCATTGAATTGCTTTGACACTTTTGAAGAAAATCAGTTGACTGTTAAAGTGTGGATCTTATCTTGGTTCTATTCTCTTACACATGAGACCATTTGCTATTGTTCTACAAATCCATGAGGTTCTATTAATTTTCCATCAATTGTCTTTCTGTCTGGTCTTCCACATTGGTACTTTTTATTAAAATATCTTCAAGTTCCATGATATTTTCTTCTTTGATGTCTAATCTGCTTTTAGTCAATTTAGTAATTTTTAATTTCAGGTATTGTATCTTTCAGTTGCAAAGTCTTCTTTTGTTTGTTTTAAATATTTCCATTTCTCTATTGACATTTCCTATTCGTTCCTGTCATATTTATGTTTCAGTGTATATTTTTAAAGATATCTGTCTTAGCACCCCAGTCTGCTAATACATCCTTTCTGTCATTTCTAAGTCTCTATATAATTGATTGATTTTCCTCTCAATTGTAGGCTACCTTTTCCTGCTTATTTGAAAATATAGTGATTTTTTATTGAATGTTGGACAATTATGTTCTCTTTCGTAAAAAGTGTTGAACTTTTCTATGGCAGGTCATTAATTTACTTGTGGATCAGCTTGATCCTTTAGAGGATGGTTTATGAGCTTTAACAGAGCAGATTTAGTCTGGGGGTAGAATGACCTATTGATTAGATCTGGCCTTTCTTGTGTGTCCATTGAGTGCCTGGGGAGTTATGGAGGTCTCTCATTCTAGCTAGGCAGAAGCCCAACACCCCCCAGCCCTGTGTAAGCTCTGGAATCTCCATTCAACTCATAGCTTTTCTTGGCCTACAGTGTCTCATTCCGTGCTGCTTGCACAGCTTAGTCTTTGGCCAAAGATCCAAGGGGACCAAACCCAGATGTCTGGAGTTTCTTCTCTTTGCATCTCTCTCCTCTTCTCTGGGCTTCATATTTCAGCCACTTCAGTGGCAGTTATTTTTTTCTTTATTTTATTTTGTCTTATAATACAATTGTTTTGTAGTCTGCTATGATCCTTCTCTATTGCTTATTTTATGTGAAAATAGTTTCCCTGTACTTTCAGAATGTAGGAGTCAAGTAGGCTAACATCTCTGGTCATGTGGCTCTAGGACTCCTTTGTTATTTTTTCCAGAAGTAAAAAAATATATAGCTTCTCACTTTCTAAAGTCTGCTGCATCATATCTTCCTTTTTACTTTTATCTGGACTTTCTCCTTCCTTTTCTCCACTGTCCCTGTCTTGTGCAATTTGGATTCTATTCCAAGCATTTTCTCCTAAATGTGACCTTTTCCTAATAGCAAGTGTAAGTCTTTTAGTTTTGAGAGTTCTTAGGGCTATAGAATTCTAACATTTCAAGCCTTACAATGCGTCTCTTATCCCATTCCTGTGAATTGGACTTTGTTAAAATTTCTGTTTCATATTCTCTTCTCAGATTGTCTCCCGGCACCTTCCAGTGAGTACCTGTTGGTGATTTTGAGGTTATTTTGTTTTGGGAACACCCTATTGCCTTCCCTCAGCTTTCTTCTGCACAGATGCTGATGGAGCATATAAATGTGGGTTATTTGTTACCACTTGATCTTGAGAATACTTTAGAACCTAGTTTAGTTGTAGATGTTGTGCTTGGCTTTTAGCTTTTGTTATCTTCTTTGATCTTTCTGTTTTATTAATGATTCAGGGAGATTCATTGCCAATGCCAGCCTGAAATTTTCCTTTCTTTCTTTCCTTCTTTTTTTTTTTCTTTCTTTCTTTTTTTTTTTTTTTTTTTTTTTTTGACAGAGTCTTGCTCCATTGCCCTATGTTGAGTGTAGTGACATCATTACAGCTTACTGCAACCTCAAACTCCTGGGCTCAAGGGATCCTCTTGGCTTAGCCTCCCAAGTAGCTTGGTCTACAGGTGCACACCACAACACTTGGCTAATTTTTTCTATTTTTAGTAGAAACGGGGTCTTGCTCTTGCTCAGGCTGGTCTCAAACTCCTGAGCTCAAGCAATCCTCCCACCTTGACTTGCCAGAGTGTTAGGATTATAGGTGTAAGCCACCATGCCCAGCCTTTATTTCTTAATAAAAAAATACATATTCTTTGTCATGAAGAAATGGAAGCTACATTTCAATTCATGCACTACTTGAACTTTAAAATTAATAATGTTGCATTGACTAATTTAAAAACCCTATACAAGATTAGGGACAAGAAGTGTTTAGTCAGAATGCTGACCAAAAATTGTAAATGTATACTCATAACAGGTTTGGGAAGTGTGTAGCGAATAATTAACTTTACTGAAACAGATCTCCGACCTTTGCCTTTGGCTGCTAGGGGGAGATTTCTAGGCCCCAGGAATGTCTTGCCTGATGTGAGTGTTTTGTTTGCCTGGGCGCTTTCAGCAGGAAACAGTCTAACAATGTGATTTATGATGGGGGTTTTGGAATATGCCACATCTGTTCCATATTCCGGAGGAACTAAAGACTAAAATGTATTAGCCCAAGCCTCCAGGATGAGCTGGAGCCTAAGAATCAGCCACATGAGTAGTATGTGACCAAGCTCCAACAAAAACTCTGGACACCAAAGGCTCAAATGAGATTTTCCAGTTGGCAATACTCTGTGTATTGTCAATATCTATGTGCTAGAAGGGTAAAGCATCCCTTTGAGGGATGATGGAAGCTTTGTGTTTGGAACCCTTTCAGACCTTACTCTATATGCCTTTCCTTTTTTCTGGTTCTTATTTGTATCCTTTTGTAATAATAAAACTGTAATCGTAAGTATAGTGCTTTCCTGAGTTCTGTGAGTCTTTCTAACAAATTATCAAAACTGAAGGGGTAATGGGAACTCCTGACTTTGTACCTAGCTGATCAGAAGTGAAGGTGGCTTCGTGCTATGGTTGGAATGTGTGCCCTCCAAAATTTGGGTGTTGCCAATGTGATAGTATCAAGAGGTAAGGGCTTTAAGTGATGATTAGGCCATGAAACTTCCTCTTTCATGAAGGGATCCTCTTAAAAAAGAGGCTTCACACAAGGTTCAGCTGGCTTGCCCATCTGCCTCTGCCATATGATGACACAATAAGGTGCCATCTTGGAAGTGGCCAGCAGCCCTCCTCAGACAACCAAACCAGGCACAGCCTTGATCAGAACTTCCCAGCTTCCAGAGAAAATAAATTTTTATTCTTTACAAATTACCTATTTTCAGGTATTTTTATAGCATCACAAAATGGACTAAGACACTTAGGGATCCCTAGACTTGTGGCTAGAGTCTGAAGTGAAGGCATGCTTATGGAGGACTGTGCCCTGTGAAATTTGGCTTAACTCCCAGGTGAAAGGTACCATGGCTTTTCATGAAAAGGCTGAGTATCAATATATTATATAAGTAAGTTGCCAAACAGACTTATTATGGAGTAGCACAAAGTAATTAAGAAAGTGCATACTAAAATGGCATAGTATCATTGGAAATAGAAATATGTAAAGTGAGAAAGAATTGAAAACACACATAGGAACTGAGGTAGGATTTGTTGCTAGTTTGGTAGCATTGTTGCTATGATTCTACAGTGCTCAAATTCTTCCCTGCCACTCATCCCCACAGGATTCATGACGCATCTCTAACAATAAAGAGCAATAGGAAAATGGGAATCAAATGTCGATTAACTGCTACTCTAATGCAGATCTGAGGTAAGCAAGAGGACCATTAGGTTACTGTCGACACAGCTGCCTAGAAACAGGATGAGAGAGAAGAGCATAACCAGGGAGGCAGGCTCGCCTAGCTCTGTTTAGCATGTGGAGAAAAGAAAAGCAGAAAGTACAAAAGCAAAGGTAAAGCTAGACACCACGCTTCTGTAGTCGCGGCTCCTCAGGAGGCAGGAGGATCACTTGAGCCCATGGGTTCAAGTCCAGCCTGGGAAACATAGTAAGACTCTATCTCTTTAAAAAATACATAAAAGGCAAAGGAATACAATCAGATTCAGACTCAAGAGAAAGAATTACATTCCATAGTTAGGGAGAGATTACTTTTCCTCTTTCCCATTAAGCCAAACAAAGGGAAAAAAAATCCCCCTTTTCTGCCAGCAGATAACTTACAACCTGGAGACAACCATCTTATGACAGGGAGTGAGGGAAAGCTGAGAAACAGAACCTGAATCTTTAGTGACATGGTTGAGCTGCTGAATCAACCAGTCCTGAAGTCCACTTTATCTCTGGAATTTTTGTTATGTTAGTCAATAAATATTCTCATTGTTTGAAAAAAAGTAAAGAAATATATATCCTGTACCCATGCATTTTAAGTTATAATCGACCCACCGAGTAATAATCATAGCCAATCTTCTTGGTCCACTGAGTTATGTTTTCTTCTAAACAGAGTTCTCTTTTCTCTCCTTGGCAAGTGGGGCCAGTCACAGCCAGACCTACCATGCTGAAAACTCGAGTAGGCTCAATCATACAGTAAGAGATAGAATAGGGAAGCATGTGCTCTGGCACAGGACAGATTTTCTTATATGATAACAATGTACTTCCTACTCAAGTATAACAGAATAAACGATACCAACCAATGGGTCTCTGTCCCCCAGCCTGGCAGACTTTATATTTCATTTGGGGCCACACTGATCACCAAATTTCAGGTGTACCTCCATGAAAAACAGCAGGAGGTACTAGAGACGCATCTCTACTAACTTGCATTTTTCATCTCATATAATTTTGCTATTTTGATAATTTACAAAGTGAAAGTCACTTTGGACTAAGTCCAAGTTGTCATTCTTATCAACATTTGAACTTAGAACGAGTGTTCTGATCTAGAGATATGCAATGTTGCTAATGAGGTTAGTGGCTGTGGGTATGGAGGATGGCTGCACAAATTTCAGAACAGGCCTTCTATTCGCTCTGATATGCTGCACATGACACGTGGCTTTTCTTCACACCGTATCCAAGACTGTTTAAGTATTCAGTTTTAGGATTGGTTATTTTCTGCAACCTAAAGGAATGAGGCTGTGTACAGGGATAGAAAGAGAGGAAATGGGAAGCAAGGAAGAGTAAGAAGAGGTAAGGCAGTGGTAAACAGTCTTAATTAGAGCTCTAATAATACTTTGTTTAATATGCTATGCCAGAATTCAATCCATCTAATTAGGAGACATAAATTGTTCCTGGGTAGAGGGAAGAAGCTGAGGTCCACAATTCAGTGACTGATCCTAAAACCTTTACTTCACTCCCAGAGAATCAGACCCATGTTGTTTTCCCATTTCCCCATTTTCCCAGCAGCTATTTCTGTCAATCCCAGTATAAAGATTACAAAGGTACGGATCCCCACTCAGTTTACATCTCTTGGGATTTGGTTATATTTCTGAGCTTTATTAGGATTTTGTCATCTTGCTAGTATGGTTTCTAAGGTATTGGTATAAGATTAGGCATGTTTCTATTGAATTTTCCATTCTGCTGAGAATCTTTATGTTTTCTTGTAATTCTAATATTTCAACTGAGGAGAATGAACTTGAAGACCATGCCAGGTATAGCCTCTGATACTTACAAACAAATATTTCCTTATTACTTCGAGAGAAAAACCTTTCTATTAATGGCTGGTTTCAATTACAAGAAACACATTCCCTGTGTCGAGTTAATATCTGCCTTTCCAGAACTTCCCTCCAGAGCAATGTATAAGAGATCTACTTCATTTTCCAGAGGAGCAGGCTTAAATGGAGAAAGACAGCTACGTATTCTTATTTCCAGGCATTACAAATATATCCGGTAACTTCATATGTTCCTTCGTGTACTTCTAGGATTTAAAAGTTCACAAACATCATCCAGACAACTTCATAATCATGCAAGAGATGACTAAGGCTCAGACCAGTTGATGAGGGAAAGCCCTGCTTTAAATGTCAGTTAATAAATGTAGAAGAAATGACAGAATTAGGACAACAGCATTTCACAAACTCTAGTTAACATATTGATTCAGACAGGGTTTATCAAGGTTAAAATCCTTGATAAGGAGGTGATTGATGGGAAACGGGACATTCGTTTGGCACCAAACTGATACCATAGAGAATAATTTCTAAACACAAGAGGTAAAATAAAATTTTACAATAGCGGGTTCCTATTGTCATCACTCCAAAGAATACCAATATTAACAAATTAATAGTGAATGAACTAGAAGTTCTGTGTCTTCCGATGTGATACAACAAGAACTATGCAATATCATCTATGATCTTCTATCTACAGTGTTTCACGTGAATCCATCAAGCCTTTAAAATCATTTCCACAGGTGAAAAAGTAATAGAGGATACAACCAGCCAAATTTTAAGAGTAGAGTATTTTGGAGATCAACTGGCCTTTAATCTCCAACAATCATTAACAAAAAGAGACTGTTCTAGATTAAACAGTGCACACATACACATACTACTCAAAAGATATGCACTAAGGTTTTCACAGTGGCAATCTCCAGGTGGTGGTATGTGATGTTCTTTTCTTCCCCTTGTCTATATTTGCTATTTTTCTGCAGTGTTTCATTAAACATCATTTAAAAGTTGATGGTCGATTGGCCAAATGACTTGCCCAATCCATATGAGATGTTTTCCAGATTCCTGCCATGCTTGATATGTTCCCCTGGTTGAACTCTTGTTTGCTATCGTCCTTCTTGAATTGTGAAACTGATTATTTGGCAATATACCTTAGATATAATCTTACTTACTGGCATAAGGTAGAATTTCTGATCTGATTTTTAAGAATCTTGATAATCTTCAGTTATTAAGGCAATTAAAGACTACATTACATTTTTGGAAGCTCAATCACATTGTCAACTGTCTAGAATATAGTCTATTGACTATTTAGAGGTTAAGAACGTGGGCTCTGGAGATTTAAGGAAAATTATTTAATCTCACTAAGCCTCGATTTTCTTATCTGTAAAGTGAAGAAAATAGCAGAACATATTTCAGGGGGCTGTTACAGGGTTAAACGAGATAACAGAAAAAGAGTTAAGTGTAGTGCTTGGTTCACAGTCTATAAAAATATATTTGAGCTATTATCATAATTATTATTGTGGTCATATAAAATCTCAGAATTAGTATTGCACCATTTAGACTCCCTCTAATACTTCAAAATTATTTTGACCGAAAGTGGTGTGTTTTGCCAGCTTCCTGGTGGAAATATCTTTTCATCAAAAGAATAGGTGTCAATAGGTAATTCTCTTCTCCTGATAAGTATACCACTATATGTATATATATTTTTTACATTGTGAATTCTTTAACGCTCAAACATTGAATCTTTTGAATGTTTAGGCCCAGAAAACACCCACGTGAGTAGAGTAACCCATGATTTCAGGGTAAAGTTTAGGGGACTTTCACAGTACACTGACAGTCCATGAGAATCACAAAATTTATTGAGGCACCTGGATGGTTGAAGGCTCTGGGGACCTAATCAGGACCACACTATTTGTTCTGCGTGGGGTAAATATGCTCATGATTAACCAGTGGAAGCATGGTCCTAAAGATGCAGGAGGCTATAATCTCAGAATTTTATGAGAGCATTCATTAAAATGAGGAAATAGATGGTCATATGAGAGGTAAATTGATGCACAGTGTTGAAGTTTAAGTTTTAAAGTAATTGATACTCCTCCAAACCCCAATTAGCCCCAAAACAGAAAAATATAGAGAAGGCTGAATTACTTTAAAGTAAAAAATTCCTTAGAGTTTTATGTTAGATATATTCATGACTTAAATGAAATCACTAATTTTCCATACATTAATTAGGATTCTTTCCACTGCAAGTTACAGATACTTAAGCAATTTAAATAATAATGAACTGTATTGATTCACCTAACTGAAAGTCCAGAAGTAGGGCAGACATCAGGGTTGGCTTTTTCTGGCAGCACTAGCTTTTTGTCCTAAAGGTGACTCTGCTCTCCTCCATTTGCTGGCTTTACAAAATGGCAGTCTCTGCTTCACCTGGGTATAACCTCTTCCTACAGCTCTCACTTAAAGCTAAAGAAACATTTTCTAGAAACTCTCAACAGGTTCTCCTTGACCTAACTGGTCAGTATTGTGTTTTGTCCCCCATTCCTGAACCAATAATTAACAAGGGGATAAGAATACTCCTGAAACACATCACTTCAGGTAAGAGAGCTGCAGATGTATGGATGAAAATTGGGATGCCCTTGGGAAGAGGGGAATCAATGTTGGGTGGGTAATCAACAAGGAGTCATCAGAATTCTTTCTGGGGGTTGGATGGAGCAGGGAATTGTTTTTTCCAAAAAATTTAGTTTTTCATGCAACACTGGACTTTTAAATAATTAAGAAAGAGTCTAAATCCTTTCCCATCTGATTTTCACCTTTGCTAAAATAACAATAATAATTTCATTATTTATTGAATGAATAAGTCAATAATATGATTATTAATGGGTGGTAATTATTTATGGATGGTAATAACAATATTATTTTGTATACTATCTCCAGCTAGGTTTTAGAATTCTCAAATTCTCTTTAGATTGTTTGGAGTTTGAAAAAACCTAAACCTAAGCAGTAATTTTTGCTTAATTTTTAAGACATGGAATTTTTTTTAAAAATGAAAATGCAATCTGTATATAATAACCTAGACTTCAAAATGTTGTTATGTAACAGCTATTTGATGTTTGACAAGTTTTTGACACTCTTTAATGAGCTTGTTTATATCTTTAATCTTAGAAATAAATTTACCAAGTGCAAATCTGAGCACCAAGTATGGTAAGTTCAGCATTTTATTCTTGAAGGGATGGAGTGGTATCTAAATTCAGCAAACCACTTTTTAATTTTCTTAAAGTGAAAACATCCCCACATGTCTTAATTATTTCAGTCTCAGTACTTTTTATTTGGCTTTCATCTTTTTCTTAAACCAAATTGACATTTTTCTATTATTAGGGACATCTAAGCTGTCATTTGTGCGAAAAAGCTAATGACCTGAACTCAGGAGAGCCGGGTGCAAGTCTTTCAAGCTAGTTATGCGGTCTTAGGAAAGCCATTTTGACTCTCCGAATTGGTTTTATCCTCAGGTTGTTAGACTTAATGAATCACATATTCATTTGTTGAATTAACATTTATTGACTGTTGTGGTTTTGGGAATTAAAAATACTAAGACTTGGCCGTTGCTCTCAAGGAGTTCATAGTAAAGTGACACAGATGGCATATAACACCAAGGAATTTTCCTAACGAGTTAAGAACAGTGATGGAGATGTGAATGGGGCAGTTTGGAATTATCTAGAAAGGATACTTAAGTCACCTTAAGATTGGAGATGGATGGAGAGAAATTTTCCTTGGAGATGATATCTGAACTGAAAATTGAAAGATGAGTAGGTATTGGCCGGGCAAAGGCAAGTTGGGAAGGAGTTGAAGACATTCAGAAGGAGAAGACAGCGTGAGCAAAATTATGAAGTAAACAAACAGCCTGATCTACGGGGAAATTGTAAGCAATTCATGTTACTGGAGAAAAAACTGAAGCTGAGAGTGGGAAAAGAGAACGTTGGAAAGGTGTGCGGGAACCACAAGGCTTTGAGGGACTTTTTTCCCAGTAGGTGATGATTCATTAAAAGATGTTATTTAAGAGACTGACTGAAACCCAACAGAGTTTTTCTAACACCTTATTCAAGCCTTCTTTAATTCTACTTATTTTAACGTTAGTTATTTAACATTTAATTCTACTATTTTAACACAGCATTGTGAATTACTAAAGTGTTTGTCAAAGGAGTTCAGCAAAGCCCTCATTTGGAGTATGCAACCCTCAGTTCAATTTTCTTTCTATTTTCATAACATTAACTGTTCTCCAATATAACACAAACTTACGAACTATCAAAGTAATCTGTTGCCTTTGCATCCTCTATTACATATAAAACTTTGGATATTAAAAATGATTTTTCTCCTCTTCTATCTCCTCCTCCTCCTCTTACTTAGAAAAATCTCCTAGTAAGATAAAAATTCTAGAAGTGAGAAGGATTAAGCTATGTTATCTGATAATGGTAGCATGTATTATCTGACTATTTAGGTGCCCTGTGAAAAGGGAAATGTGCTTGCAGTTCAGGGTCAGATGACCAGAGGTGGAGAAGGGCCTGGATGTTTGAGAAGGAAGAACCAAACATAAGCTCTGCCTCTTCACTGGAGAGAGCCATCTTCAGCCAGTATGTTTTTTCTGGTAAAACAAGCCAGGGTCAAGAGTGTGTAATGCTTAACAAAAATAATAGAAGGGTCTATTATTCAAAACAGGGAAAGTCTAAAGTCAGTAAATAAAAGAACGTTTTCTCAATATGACTGCAGATGATATTGTCTTAGAAAATAATGGAATACTTACCTTACTGATATTTTCACCTTTCTTAGGTGATCTAATAGGAAAACTATTTTGCAGCTGTCTATGATGTGGAAACAGATCTGAAATTGGAGCATCCATAGTCATCTTCATCCTCGCTTATGGGATGAATGTCCACCCCCAACTCTTCCCTACTTTTGCTTGAATGAATAGATGAGAATTTCCATAAGTCCTGGCAAAGAGTAGAACACATTTCTCTTAGAATTTCTCAGGAGGGGAGGTAGAGTCACTAAGGAACTTGAATAGGGTGCTACATGGAGGTTTGGACAAAGAGAGAGAAGGGTCAGGGGTGTTTATGAGGGAGAAAGGGAGGAAGCATACATGAGGAGCATCTTTCTCATGAGGCTTAAGTCTGGAAGGGATTTCCTTCCAATAGGCTGTATAAATGATTAGGTCAGGGAGAATTCCTATGATTCTTCTATTCCTCCTCATTGCCCTACAAGGCTGGATTCATGGATATACAACCTATGCAGTTGCTCAAAACACATACTCAGAAGGACACTGCACTTGGTTTAATGCTCTACTTTTATTGTCTTGGAATTCTTAATTTTATTTTGAACTTGTGTTTTGTAAGTGAAGTCCAATGGGATAAAGGAGCATGAGCATAGGATATGACAATAGGCATGGGTGCTGCCATTCTTTGCAGCCCCACTCACATGTAGTGTTCAGGATGCCCCATGAACACAGAATTTCTCTGGACCCCTGATGAGTAGGAATTCAGTGACATTCAAAGCAAGTACAAGGTAAGCTTGTTATATCTATGTGAGTAAGCAGAGGCTCTGACAGCTCCAAGAGGCCAGACTTTCTGTTTGAAGTAGTATGTATTTTGAATGCAGACAGAAGGCAATGGTGAAGAGACAACCTATAGAATGCGAAAAAATGTTTGCAAACCATACATCAGTTACAGGGTTTATGTCCAAAATACATAACGAACTTAAACAGTTCAAAAGCAAGAACGCAAATAAGCCAATTAAAAAAATGGACAAAGGATCTGAATAGACATTTCTCAACAGCAAACATACAAATGCCCAAAAAGTATATGAAAAAATGCTCAACATCAGTAATCATCAGGGAAATGCAAATTAAAACCGCAATGAGATATCACCTCACACCTGTTAGGATGGCTATTATCAAAAAGATGAAAGACAAGTGTTGGCAAGGATGCAGAAAAAAGGAAACCCTTGTACACTGTTCGTGAAAATGTAAATTAATACAGCCATTATGGAAAACAGTATGGATGTCCCTCAAAGAATTAAAAATAGAACTACTATATGATTCAGCAAACCCACTACTGGGTATATACACAAAGCAAATGAAATCAGTATGTCAAAGAGATGTCTGCACTTCCATGTGCACTGTAGCATTTTCTACAATAGCCAAGATGTAGTATCAACCTAAGTGTCCATTTTTATAGTACATAAAGAAAATGTACTATATATACACAATGGAATCTGCAGCTTTAAAAAAGAAGGAAATCCTGGCATTTGTGACAACACAGATGACCCTGAAGGACATTATGTAAAGTGAAATAAGCCAGGTAAATAAAGATAAATACTGCATGATTTTACTTATATGTGGAATCCAAAAAAGTCAAACTCATGGAAGCAAAGAGTAGAAAGGTTGTTACTACGGGCTGAGAGTGTTAGGGATGGGAGAAGATGTTGGTCAAAGGATACAAATTTCAGTTAGGTAGAAGGAGTAAGTTCCATAGATCTATTATATAACAATGTATTACATATTTGAAAATTGTTAATAGAGCAGATTTTAAGTGCTCTCACCATAGATAAACTATAAGTGTGTGAGGTATTATATGTGTTAATTAGCTTGATCTCGCCATTCCACAATGCATACATGTTTCAAAATATGATGTTACATACCATAAATACATACCATTTTTATTTGTCAATAAAATAAAAATAAAAAAATAAAAATTTAAAAAATGAAAATACTATTATAATTAGAAAAAAATAAATTCAAAAAAGAGAAGGCAATGGTATTAAGAAATATGAACAAACCAGGAATCCTTTCATATCCTTTCTTATTCATGTTCCTTCCCCATATTAGCTAAACACTTATGATAAAATAATGGCAATAAATCCTTCCTTAGTCATCAGTAACTTGAAGGTAGAGAGTGTTGGTAGAATATGTGCAGACTAAGAAGTAAAATAAAAATAGTTGAGTTAGTTTTGTACAGTGAATCTACTGTCCTGGTAAGAATAAGATACACATATAAATATGAGCTATGAAATATGAATTATATATAATTTCAATGATTCCACATACAAGTTTAATGCTCTTATATTTTCATTTAGAACTATTACATAATATAAATGTGAATGGTAAAATTCATGCTAACAATTTAAAATTTTAATTTTTCTTTATGTAGAACACAATTAAATAGCAAATGAAAAAGTACCATGACAATTTGAGAGAGCCACTCCAAAAGAGAGAACCCTAGGCATAGAAGGAACATATCTCAAAATAATAAAAGCCATATATGACAAACCCACAGACCACATCACACTGAATGTGGAAAAGTTGAAAGCATTTCCCCTAAAAACTGGAACAAGACAAGTATGCCCACTTTCACCATTTCTATTCAGCATAGTGCTGGAAGTTCTAGCCAGAGCAATTCATGCAAAAGAAAGAAATAAAGGGCATACAAATCAGAAAAGAGGAGATAAAACTATCCTTGTTTGCCAACAATATGATCTTATAGCTAGAAAATCCTAAAGACTCCTCCAAAAGATTTCTAGAATTGATAAATAAATTCAGTAAAGTCTCAGCTTACAAAATTAAGGTACACAAATCAGTAGCATTTCTATACACTAGTAACAGTCAACCTGAGAGTCAACTCAAGAACCCAATACCATTTGCAGTAACTTCAAAGAAAATAAAATACTGAATTGAAGAGATGAAAGATCTATACAAGCAGAACTATAAAACACTGATGAAAGCAATCATAGATGACACAAACAAATGGAAAAAATTCTCATGTTCATGGATTGGAAGAATCAATATTGTTAAAATGTCCATACTGTCTAAAGTGATTTACAGATTCAATGCAATTACCATCAAAATTACAACATCATTTTTCATAGAATTAGAAAAAACAATCCTAAATTTCATATGGAATCAAAAAAGAGCCCAAATAGCCAAAGCAATCCTAAGCAAAAAGAACAAATTTGGAGGCATCACATTACCTGACTTCAAATTATACTATTAACATAATCCTATAGTAACCAAAACAGCATGCTACTGGTATTAAGGTAGACACATAAATCAGTGGAACAGAATAGAGAACTTATAAATAAAACCATATAGCTATAACCAACTGATTTTTAATAAAGCAGACAAAAACATACTGGGGAAAGGACATCCTATTCCATAAATTGTACTGGGAAGATTGGATAGCCACATGCAGAAGAATGAAACTGGATCCCTATCTCTCCCCATATACAAAAATTAACTTAAGATGGATTAGACTTAAATGTAAGACCTGAAAACATACAAATTCTAGGAAAAACTCTTCTGGACATTGCCCTAGGCAAAGAATTTATGCCTAAGACCCCAAAAGCAAATACAGAAATAACAAAAATAAATAAATGGTACTTAGTTGAACTAAAAAGTTTCTGCCCAGCAAAGGAAATAATCAACAGAGTAAATAGACAAACTATAGAATGGGAGAAAATATTTGCAAACTATATATCTGACAAAGGACTAATATCCAGAATCTACAAAGAACTGAAACAAATCAGCAAGGACAAAACAAATAACAACATCAGAAAATGGGCAAAAGACATGAACAGATTTTTTTCAAAAGAAGATATACAAATGACCAACAAACATGAAAAAATACTCAACATCACTAATCATCAGGGAAATGTAAATTAAAACTACAATGAGATACCACCTTACCCCTGTCAGAATGGCCATTGTTAAAAAGTCAAAAAGTAATAGATGTTGGCACTGATGCTATGAAAAGGGACCGCTTATACACTGTTGGTGGCAACCTCTATGGAAAACAGCTTGGAAATTCCTCAAAGAACTGAAAGTAGATCTACCATTTGATCCAGCAATCCCACTGCTGGGTGTTTACCCAAAGAAAAATAAGGCATTATATCAAAAAGACCCTTGCACCTGAATATTTATCACAGCACAATTCACAATTGCAAAGATATGGAATCAATCTAAGTGCCTATTAATGAGTGGATAAAGAAAATGTGGTGTGTATATATACCATGAAGTACTACTGATCCATAAAAAGGAATGAAATAATGTTTCTTGCAGCAACTTGGATGGCACTGGAGGCCATTATCCTAAGTGAAATATTTCAGGAATGGAAAAACAAATACCACATGCTCTCATTTATAAGAGGGAGTTTACTGATGGGTATATGTGGTCATAAAGTGGTATAATGGACATTGGAAACTAAGAAAATGGGAGGGTAGGAGGAGAGTGAGGGATTAAAAATTACCTATCAAGTACGATGTACACTATTCTGGTGACAGGTACACTGAAAGTGGTGACTTCACCATTCTACAATTCATTCATGTAACAAAAAATGTGTGTACACCCTAATCTACTGAAATTAAAAAAAAACACAAAGGAATAAAGTACTATAGGTGGGGGGAAAAAGAGAAAATGCTTTATGTTTTAATATCATTTATGACATTCTTTTCCTGCTTTTTGAACAAGGGGTCCAATATTTTCATTTTGCTCTGAACCCTACAAATTATGTAGCTACTACAAATTATGCCCTACCTCTTGAGAACTACCTGAAAGTTCAATAAAAATTTTTGTATATTTATATCTTAACAGAACATGTTTGGCCTAGTAGGGTCTCTCTTTCCAGCAAGGCCCATCCTGCCCATCCCAATCATCAGAAATAGGGCAGGGAGAACATTGTGCTCCAACCTCTGTTTATAGGCAATATTAAGTTAAGCTGTTTCTGGCATTAATTGAACTATAGGAAAATCCACCTGGCTTGAGGGAAAGACCAACCCACTATTCTTAACACTTGTGATAAGTGTCACCCACCATTATGTAGGGGCCTACATATTTATTTCTAGATTTCACTTAATGATAAAGGATGTGTCTGCAACAAAATTCCTGCTTTTAGCATCTTGTCTCCAAATTTAAGAAATACCATTTCTATTAATTAAGCTTTGGTACAACTGCAAGTGACAGAAAGCACCCCCTTCAAAAAAAAAAAAAAAAAAAAAAACCCATGACTTCAGGAAGTTACATGTTCTTTTCTCTCTGAAAGTAAGTGATTCAGGGCAGTTGTGTTCTCTCTACAGTGTGAGTGACCCAAGTCCCTTCTATTTTGTGTTCTGCTATGCATAACCTCCATCCCCAAGGCTGCCTTGAGATCCAAAGTGTCCTTAGCCAGCAAATCTGCCTGCAAAAAAAGCAGGAACAAAGAAAAGGGAGGATGGCCAGGTGCGGTATCTCATGCCTGTAATCCTAGCATTCTGGGAGGCTGAGGAGGGAGGATCACTTGATGTCAAGAGTTTTAGACCAGCCTGACCAAGAGCGATACCCTGTTTCTACTAAAAATAGAAAATATTAGCCAGGCGTGGTGGTGTGCACCTGTAGTCCCAGCTACTTGGGAGGCTGAGGCAGGAGGATTGCTTGAACCCAGGAGTTTGAGGTTGCTGTGAGCTAGGCTGACTCCACAGCACTCTAGCCCCAGACAACAGAGTGAGACTCTGTCTCAAAAAAAAAAAAAAGAAAAGAAAGAAAACAGAAAAAAAGAAAAAAAGAAAGGGAGGAAAAGGCATGCCCCTTTCCTTTAAGAAATGTTAAGAAATTGCATACACCACTCCTACTTATATCCTGTTAGCCACAGCTTAGACACATAGCCATCCTAGATGCAAAAGAGACTGGTAAATGTAATCTTATGTTTCCAGCTTAAAGTACAGGATTTTGTTACCAAGGAAAATCAGAAAGGAATTTGTGGCAAACCATCACTGTGTCATATCGTATTTTCAAGTCACCCAAGTCTTTCTGCAAGGACTTCTCACTTCCATAATCCCCACTAGCACAGTGCCTTCTACAGAATATAGTAGGTAATCAGTGAATGTTTTTCAATTGGTTCATTTACATTTGTACAATTTCCTAATTCCCTTTAAATATCTAGTCATTTTAGTTGGACACTCAGGAGCAGATAAAAAATATAGTACAAATGTAACAACAAAAATATTTTTAAAATGATCCCATTTTATGTTATCTGTTTTAGAAACTAAATTTATTTTCCAATATCAGATGATGTGCTTAAAGTGGATTCTGTCTAAAAATGATAGACGAACTTGAGTGTGCATAGATAGCCTTCTGAGGAAGCTTTTTAGAAGGCTGATTTCTGGATTATATCCACAAAGATTCTGATTTAGAAAGTCTGGGGTGGGGCTCAGGAATCTGGATTTTAGGTAGGTGCCCAAGATAAGTACAATAAGAAACACTATCACAAGACATGGCAGATTGGGTTGTCTTTTCCTGTGGCTTGCTTCCCACAAAGCCCAGCACGGGACCAGATCTTGAAAAGCACGGTTGTGAAGTCTAGAACGTTACCTTTCTTCCTGTACCTTCCATACCTTATTACTAATGCAAGGTCCTTATATTAAGAGTTTCCTCTCTATAACCTGCTCCTTCCTATCTGCTTTATTTCTGATTCTTTCCCACATGACAGACTCTGAAGTTCTCCACAGCACGAGAAGCCTGAGGAGCCCTGTTGATCCACTTGGGGAAGTGCTGGATTGGCAAAACCCAAGGCAAGAATGAAATAGATGCTGTTTACAATTATATTCATTTATTTGACCCTTAGATTGGTAAAATATAAAATTTTTTATTCAATGTTTTAATAGTACAGCTAATAAGGATAAATCCTAATGTAATACCTGTGCAATATTTGGCTGTATAGTAAGAAATAATTATGGAGTTTCGATGTCGATTTTATCCTAAAATTCAACATTTCCCAACGTGTGCTATATATATTATACATGTGAGGTAATTTTAAGCAGCACTTTTGCAAATCTTAAACTTGAATATTTTCATGTTTATTTTTTACTCTTACCTTGCATTTATGGCAAGCAACTCTGAATTTCTATTAGTGGCAGTGTTATAAAGTTTTATTTTGGGATAATATTTTAAAAGTAAAAAAGTGAGTTAATTTAAAGAAGGGTATTAAATGAAAGGTGTATAAGCAAAACTAGAATCAAATTCCAAGTGCAAGAGTTAGTAGTTGGGTGATTTTGAGTATATCCTTTAACCTCCCTAAGCCCATTTCTTCATGTATAAAATGAGAATAATAATAACCAACTCAGAGGATTTTTACATTGAATAATTCATGTATATATGATATTCATAGCTGTTATTATTATTAATGTTATGCCTCTGGATCAGATTTTCATGAGCATTATCATGATATTTAATGTGAAATCTCCCTGGACTTTGAAAGATTACCTGGACTTGCAAAGAAAAATTTGCTTCTGAAAAGATGTCCTCAGAATAAAGTTGGGATATCAAATGTTCATCAGTAGAGTACTTGTTAAATAAATTATAATCCGTCCATTCAATGGAATATTATGCAGTCATTAAAAGAATTGAGAGTTGGCTAGAATGCAACGAGAGAGAGAGAGAGAATGAGAAAGGGTATCTCAGGGTGAGAGGGATATAAGGATTAAAAAAGGTTTTACAGAGGAAATGAAATGAGCACATCTTTGAAAGTTGAGGGCAGCAGTCTGACCAAATGAGAAGCAAGTAACTGAGACAGAGGAAGCAACTGGAACAGACACAGAAGCAAGAAAAAGTCTGATTTTGTGAGCATGTCTCCTCTGTAAAAAACAAGCAGCTCAGAACAGCTAGAGAATGAAGTGCACACTGGGGCATGGCTAGAAATGAATCTGAACTGGGGGTGGGGAACTGGCGGCCTTGGGGCCACATGTGACCTTCTGGATCCTTGAGGGCAGCCTTTTGACTGAACCTAAATTTTACAGAACAAATCCTTTTAATAAAAGATTCTGGACAGTTTGGTGGCAGATTATGGAGAGCCACGGTGCCATGCCCACAGGTGGGGTAATGGGGTGCCACTAGCCAGCTTCAAGACAGGAAGTAGCATGATCAAAAATGTGGTCATGGGAGATCACTTTGATGGCGGATTGGAGGATGGTTAGTTCTGTGAAACAAAAGGCCATTACTACAGTCTAGACCAGAAACAAGGAAAACCTCCTAAGCAAAGACAATCACAGTGGGGATGGAGAGGAGGCCAGTGAAGCAGGCACTGTGACTACCAGAAGTTGAGGGAAACTGAAGAGCCAACCAAGGCTGACTTCCGAGTCTCTTAACTGTTAGAGACTATAGAAAAAGGAAAAGGAGCACATCTTGGTGAATATAATTTGGAACTTACTCCATTTGAGATGCCTAAGGAGCATCCAAGTGGCAGTTAGCTATGTGGGCCCGTGTGTCTAGTACTACAGGGAGAGACAGAGGTGTGGATGGCTGCTGCCTGTTAGTCTTAAGATCACCTCACATCAGGAGGTTCTAGTAGAAAACTGTCTGGTAAAGTGTCTTCAATAATGAAGCAATACAAATGTCAAAATGGCTTTTATTTTGGCCTTGTGGCTTATTTCCAAATAATTTGCTTCATGCTCCATCCAGGGGTGGGGAACCTGTGGCCTTGGGGCCATATATGGCCTTCTGGATCCTTGAGTGTGGCCTTTTGACCAAATCCAAACTTTATAGAACAGACCCTTTTAATAAAGGGATTTGTTCTGTGAAGTTTGGATTCAGTCAAGGGGCTGCACTTGGGGAATCTGGAGGGCCACATGTGGCCTTGAGGCTGTCTAACTATTTGGAGGATCATTCACAATAGCTCTAATTTCAGACTCCTGTGTTTGGCACTGATTGGTGGTCCAGTCTCTTCCATCTGACCAAGATGGCAAAACCTACTCCAAAAGTTATGCCAAGGAGGGTTCTGAGATATAATTTCTGTTCTGAGAGTGAGATGGGCCTGTTTGGATGGGGTAATAAAACAAAAGAAATCCTAAAATGCACAGCAAATTGGTCTTTCCTACACCCTGGTTATCAAACTTAGAGAAATTCTTGGTTTTGCAGTTTTGAATAGTGTAATGTATTTTTTAAAGCAACAATAAAATCTAGAAGTCCCTTTAAGGAGAGGCCGGATACGTGAGAGTGGGAAACAGCGTGCCATGCCTATGAAGCTCACAATTATACTTGGCTTTGTCTGGTGTTGAAAGTGACCAAAACTAATCAGGTCCAGAAGAGCATTCAGTAAAGCTGCTTTTCTGACTCTCTGCCTCTGCCCTTCCTGCTTCTGCTTCTGAGCAGATTGCAAGAGACTGGTGCCAACTCTACATTGCTTAATAATAATTCTCATTAGCATGCTGCCTTGGATGTGTACTGCAGAGCAAAATTTAGCTTCTCCTTGGTGTGAATCAAGAGAAGAGCATGAAATTCTCAGAATGTATAAAAGGTTAGAAGAGGGGACAGGACACCTTTGGATGTGCATAGCAGCCTTTCTTTTCTCTCCCGAACAAGGGTGGGATAGACAAAGAGGAATTTTATTAATAGTACCAGAGAACTTGGTGTTCTTTCTGCTTCTCCACTTGCAGCCCCTGAGATTTCAGTTGTTCGCAGCTTCTTATTGAACAGTCTGATACATTCCAAACGTACGTGGCCTGCCCAGGCTCAGGGCCCCTGTGGAGTGAACGCTATTAGCTTTGGTTTGTGCATTTGACCACAGGGCGACAGGCCACATGTACCTGCAGCTCCATGACTTCCCTGAGGTCACTCGCATTAGCTTTTGTTATGAAAGTGAACGAGATGCAGTTTGCTCTCCTGCAGATGCCAGGGTGACTGGATGGCACTCCGAGGAGACACGCACAACCTTGCACATTCACAGCCTATTTAACAGGGGCCGTATTTGCCACCACGGCTTTCACATGCCATCTGCTGTCACATGGTACCACGTGCCAGGTCCTTATAAGAAATGTATTCGATCACCCAGTTTCTCACTCCTTCTTTAGAAATAGCAAATTGAACAAGACATTAAGTAGGTTTCACACTAAAGGAATTATGTGCATATCAAATGTAGTGAATTAAAAGGGAATTTTTATTGTCATTGCTGGCTGCAAAATGGCAATCATACACCCTCATGAAAAATTGAGAGAAGTTTTCCGACTTCGTGGTTAGTGGAAAAGATACTTAAATTTTTCGTGAATTCACTTGCCAACAGAATAACTACCAAAAAATAAAAATAAAAAAATTCAAAGGGGAGTCCAGGGCATTTTCTGGCTCCATACTTTTTGCGTTCTCCTGTTGGCGTACCATTTCTCTTGTCTGATCCAGGGCTGAGCTCAGTGGTAACGAAGTGCCACATTGTGAAAGCGTGAGAGAACTGGTACAAAGCATACCAGGGAACAAATGAATTAGTACATCCTGTCACATCTCACTCTTCAAGGATGGCATCTTCTTTGTTAATTGAAAAGAAATGTAAAATGGGGGAAATAGCAAAAAAAAAAAATTAAAATTAAATAAAAGATTTCTGGCTCTTCTATCTTTCTTCTTCTTCATGACCTGTGACAGCATACTGTAATGGCTCACAGTTTTGCATTTTCATGTATTATTCTGATACTGTCTGTAGGGAGCCTAGAACGGGCTGCCAGAGAGACAGTCTGTAATTGAAAGTTCTTTCAAGAGAAGGACTTCTATCGGGCCTGCCGGGGGAATAGGAGCTCCACCTGCTGACTTTTTTATGTTTGCCGACTCTGAAAGAATGCAAAACATAAAGAAATTGAATGGCGCTATTTCTTTTATAATTTCTCAGTGGAAATATAGTTTTCAAAATTATTGATAAGACGTACCAGTCTAACCAGGGTTTTCAAAAAGAAATTGCCATCTATAGCTTGTTTTAAGAGTGGGGATTATGCTTGACTTCCCTGAGCCAGTCTAAATAATTACTTTAATCTGTAACAACATATAAATTCATAAGTTGTTGCCACCGTGGCTCTCAGGGAGTACTCGACTTTTCAAACACTGCCTCTCTCAGCCATAAATTTATACTGCTACTGGTCCACGTGTGTGTTGCTCTAAGAAGCTGTAGCCTCACGTTATAGATAGTTTGGAAGGAATGCTACGTGTTTTTGATCTAAGGAATAAAGATCAAATCTGAGTAAACACATTAGCATTTTCAATAGCACAGACATTATTTGAGTATTTGTTGTGTGCATTTCATAGAGGAGCTATGCAGCCCTGTATAATACCAACGTAAAACCATAAGCTACTCATCTGTCTTTTCCTTGATGAAAATTGTCATGAGGAAGCATGGAATGCATTTTAAACCTGCTTGGCTGCTTCATTCCCTGGAAGATGAGATCCTTGAGGGCAGGCACATCTCCTTACAGTCTCAGTGTTGTGGGTTTCATTTCTTATCTAGGTTTTGTTCGCTGACAAATTTTAAGCTAGATCATTTCCTGCATTTGACAAAAAAAAAAAAAACAACAACAACAACAACAACAACAAAAACGAAACCTTTATTTATGGCTTGGATGTTGTGCTTAGAAAGACATCTTCCCATTATCTTTATGTGTGAGTATTGTAAGTCCTTTCCTGTACTCATAAAAGCCACTGGAAGTGGATACACAAGTATCCTCTCAGGCCCTGTAACAGAATTTACCGTATTCAGATGATTCTTGTGGAGGTCTTAGTTAGTTAGTTAGGTTTTTGGTCTTCCTAACAAGCTTCCCCATGACCTTTCTTCTGGTAACACACTGCGTCCCCCGGGAGCTGCCACCTACCTGCATCAGGAGTGGTCACATGACTCAGACCTGGCCCCATCCTCCTGGTCCAATCAGAGTTCTTCCCTGGGATTCACATCTGCCCAGTGGGAAAAAGATGCTATCTCCTTCCTTGAGACTTGCTAAACTGCAGCTTCCTGTGGCCCTGTTCTCTGCCACGTGGAGACAACCTGGCTTGAGTAGGAAAAACAAGCCAGTCCTCAAAGCAAAGTGAAAGACTGACAGCGATGAGAGCCATGGCAGGAGAACAAAAGCCACAGCAGTGTTGGCTGTCTTATTCCAGTCCCTGAAGCCCTGCTTCCTGCAGCCCCTCCTTTGTTTCTGCAGAGTACCCTTGTCTCTCAACCTTGAATCCTAATTCTGGCTCACACGAGTTTGTGATGGATTTTCTGTTATTCACCACCAAAAGAGGCCTGACTACCGTTGCCCCACACAACAGAAATGACAGGGATGCAGCCGACAATTAAATACTTACGGGGAAGGGAAGAGACCTCATTTTCTCTGTTGAGAGTAGAATTACAAAGGATGAAGAAAGGGAAACAGAAACATTTCTCAGGAGTATTAGGTAACAACAAAAACTAGCATTTGTGTAGTGCTCTACAGTTTTTAAAGTACTTTCATAATCATTTTTTCATTTGACCCTTATAATAATTCTGTGAAATGAAGAGAGTACAGTGTATAATCATCCACATGTTACAAATATAACAGAATAGCAAGAGGAAGCTTTCTCTGTGGTTCTGGAATTACAGTGGAGGCCCATAACTGAGGACAAAGGCTCCTCAACGTGATTTACATTCTGAATCCAGGGGACTCCAGTGTTGGGGCCCAGTCCCTTTATTACAGTTTTACTGGGAAGGGCCAGTTCAGAGAATCCACACAATACACCCCAAACCCAAAGGGAATCAAGAGAATCCTTTGTGAATACTGGGGCATCTATGAGAAGCGGAGGCTGGCATATCATGCCCCAGTCTGACATCAGTTTCACCAGAAGATCTGCCTTCTTGCTCTAAACTGCCAGAGTATAGGAAAGGAAAACAGAGAAAGTGGAGTGAGAAACCAGTGCTCAGAGAGGTTACTTTTCTAAGGCCATAAATCAAATTAGCAGCTGAGCTGGGGTTTGTTTGTAAATAATCACTGACACTCACACTTTAGCATGCATCAGAACCACAGGATGGGGGGGCTCTTGGTGACAGACAGATTTCTGGTTCCCATGCCTAGAGCATCTGATTCAGTAAGTCTGGAGAAGGGCCCAAGACTCAAATTCTCACAAGCTTGTAGGTGATGCTGATACCTCTGGTCCAGGGATTCTGGACTTCTTATACACTGCCACATTGTATCCTTTTAACAATGCACTAGACAATGTTCATTCTCTGTCCTATTGCAATACTGACATCTTATCGATATTTCAAAATGTGAGTTCTAAGAAACAATATTTTATATCAAATACTCACTTTTAGTATACTTCTGCAATTTTGTGCTATGGATCTAAAATGTAGTAAATACTATTCTGGACATGGGCTACAAAAGTTGATGCTGGCAGTTAAAATTCTAAGCCCTGTTGCCCGTGCTATTTTTAAGTGTATTTTAATTAAAAAGAACATGGTTTGGAAGCAGGGCTGAACAGTATCGGATACACGAGAAATGGTAACTTCAGTTTTGCACATAAAATGTACATCAGGGGAAAAAATAAAGCAGAAAATAAACAAGATGAACTCAAAATACTGTAGCAAATGTTGGGCTGAAATACTGCCAGGTGTGGAGGTGTAGAAAAATGAACACACATTTTGGTGGCAAGGCACAAAACTCTTTAAATCCTTTTGCAGAAGTTTCTGAAAACTGTAATTTTGGCATGGTTCTGTGAGCAGAGTTGCTGGGTTAATCATGTAGGCAAACCAACAATATCTGTAAGAATTGCCTTGTCCAGCCTTGGATGTTACATAACTTCTCTAAAACATCACCTCCGCATATGTCAAAGAATGGAACATGGAGAAATAGATTCAGAAATTTTCTCTATACAATAAAAAGATACCAGAAGGTGTGAATTCTCAATCAACGGGAGCTAGCTTATGCTCTCTTAACAAAGTAATATTCCTACAAAGGACTCAAATTGATATATTTGGGTGTATGAGAATATGTATGTTTTTCCTTTAAAAATGTTTTATTAAGTTTACTTTACTATGAAATCTAAAATTGATAACTTCTTCTGGTCAGTGTTGACAGAGTGAAAGTTTGAGGTGGGAGAAGCTAGGGCACATATGTGTGGTAGTGACCAGGACCTTTTAAATAACGACATGAAATCTTCAATTTATTGCTTAGGAAATGGTCGATAAAGGGCAGGAGTGGAGGCAGGTGCCCTGAACACATTTGTCCTGCGAAGAAATTCATGAAGTATTGGAGTCACAACCCAGTAATTGCTGCCCTGGGGAATGTTCCCACCAGCCTTGGGCTTCTGATTATAGGGGAGGCTGAGGACCGTGTTCTCCCCGAAATGTGCTCCATACCTTTTACTACTTTTCTGACTGTGGGGCCAAGACCCAGACTTACACAGAAATGGAGAAGAAAGCTCCCTAACCCAATGGCAGATCCCTACCTGTGAAGTGGATTTCATTAGACAGGATTTCCAAACACTGAGTCATTGTTTGGGAGAAAAATAGAAAAAAAAGTATAAGATTCTAAGAAAAGAATATAAAGGAAAGCAAGTATGAGAAAGTTGTATGCTGGCAAAGGAGTTTAAGAAATGTCTTTGGGTTCACCCAGAGTTTTCTCATTCAGCTATGCCCAAGATGAAAGATATATGTTTGTTATAATCTATGTGCCAGACTCTTACTAACTTCCAATCATCACTGTGGTGCTTAGAGAGAGGTGCTATCATAATCTGATAGATGAAAAAATTTCAAGGCTAGGAGCTTACACACAATAAATGAGTGAGCGTGGATTCAAAACCAGCTCTCTCAGACTCCAGGGCACCAGATGTTTCATGTATTTGGGGAATTTTACTGAGATCTTGGAAGTGAAGATAATTTCTGGTGGTCAACATCTTGCGATGGACTTAGCGATGTGTATTGGAGAGTTGGGACATAGCACAAAGCTTGGGTAAGGGAAGGAGAGAAAGTCAAGGGAGCACTTAGGAATGACTAGAGGTGGCCCACTGGGAAGATGGGACTAGTAAAATTTGAATAGCTTTTCTCCCTGGTTTGGGACTGTCCCTGGCTATGCTATTGAGGGCATGTAGCAGTCAATCCATTCAGCACATATCTATTGAGTGCTTGTTATACATTAAGCACTATACTTGGATCATAAGACATCGGTGCTGCTTTTTTGATGTTCATGCAATGATTTTCAAACTATTACACATTAGAATATTCTGGGAACTTAAAGTTCTGATGCCAGGGACACATCCCCAAGCTATTTGGAGTCACTTGCTCTGGAGAAAAAAATCTAAGTGTTATTATTGTTCTAAAAACTCTCCAGGTGAGTCTATTTATAGTCAGAAATGTTAACCTGTCTAACAGGTGATATAAGTTTCCAATGATAGGATGGGGATGAGTATGATAGGTACACCAAGATAATATGCCCCTTAGCCCTGGCCACAGCTATATAAATATTATCATTTTCTATATCTTCCGTGATATGCAAAAGGTTGGGAACACTCATAAATAATTAGCAAATAGGTCATTTGCTAATTTTGATGTGGCATACATCACAGCTTATGGGTGGGTTACGTATGTGCCTCTGTGTGTGTGTGTCTTTATAGAGGGGTGGCTGAGAACCCACAATCTTAGGCAAGGGCCCTAAGCAGTCTTTTGCAGAATCTCCATCAGTAGGGAAAAAAAACAAATAAAATCAAAATCCAAAGAGGATCTTAGAAGTCATCTTCTAGCCCAACCCCTCTGTATCAGAGATAAGGAAGCCAGGCTAGGTTGGAGCCTGGCCATGGACCTTATTCTTTCAAATCCTCTTCAAATAGCTTGATGGTAAATCATATCCCTGCATAGGATGCAGTATCTAATTGCATAAAGTGGAAAATTAAATGTCTCAGCCAAGTCATATTTATAACGAGGCCTCACCCTATGCTATTTTGCCTTTGTTGCATACGCTGCATACTAAGTAAAGCGACAGTCCAAGAGATAGACACTTAAGTAAAGATCTCCAGAGAGGCTGATTATTTTCTTATACCCAACAACAAAAAGAAAAAAAAAAAAATGACACAAAGCTTTCCCCAGGTAGGTAAAATGCCAAGTTTCTGCCAAGCCATCTTCCCTCTCCCTGGGCTGCCTCTCCAGTCCCTCTGCCTGCTGCTGTTTTCATGGCTATCATTATTTCTGTTTCTCTGAAGGTAGAGAATTCTGCCAAACTGCTCTGTCCTCTTCAGAGTCTCTCATCTGACTGTTATCTAAAGGCCCTTCTACCCAGCCTCCAGCCCATGCCTTTCGCTAGCTTTTACACGATACCTCATTCTCCCTGAGACCTTACCTAGCATGTCACAGTCGTTCTGCCACTGCTGTTGCCGCTGCTGCTGCTTCTGCTCTCCGCTGGCTTTGTGGCTTTCAGCACCAACATTTCCAGTGGGAATTCTATTATAACTGCCCTGACTGTGAGATTCCGAACACTGGTCCTCCATCCCTGATTATGTTTGGTGGATCTCTGCTAAAATGGGTTAAGAATCCATACTGGGTGGAAATGCCCTCATCCTCTGCCACAGGGACACTGGCTACCACCAGCCCCAGGGGTTCTGTTCCCAAAACCGTACCCTGGCACTCTGCCCCTTCCCTTCTCTTTCATTCTCTTCCTCATAGTGTCTTCCACATATGACATTCTCAGCTTTTCAGAGTCCCAAAATTATTTGATTGCTACCATATTGCATAATTGTTGACTCTAAGGATTTTGGCATCAAACACCTTCCTTTGAATGCTAGCTGTGTCGCATACCAGGTGTCTGACTTTGGCAAGTCATTGGATTTTATGAGCCTTTACAAATGGGGATAATACTACTTTATTTTTAAATGTTTACCCAAAGATTTCTATATTATTTTAGTTAGGGTACAGCTGTGCTGCTGTAACAAAGAGACCCCAAATACAGTGGCTTAAATATAACAGAAACATTTTTCTCTCATGTTACAGCCAGATGAATGTTTGTGGTCCAGGAAATGCACATCACAGTCACTTGTGACCTTGAGTTCTTTCTGTCTTGTTGTCCTGCCATCTCCAAGGATGCTCATCTGCATGATTAAAGCTGTTTCATCTTGCTGTCTAAATTCCAGAAGATGGGAAAAGGAAAAGTCCAGGTTGAGTGGTTTTGTCCTTAAGGAAGTGACTGTAAGGAATGTCATTAATAATCACACCCGTTGGCAAAAACTGAGCCACTACCTAGCTGGCCACACCTTTCTAAGAAGTGGTAAAATATAGTCTGTAGCTGCGTGGCTCTCTATTACTAAAAAGAAAATGGGAGAATAGATAATGGGGACATTGAGTGACCTCTGTCATTTGTACAACATGATTAAAAGTTCAACTAGGATAGTGGCATGTTTATGGAAATAGCAGTCATCTGCCCTAAGCTTCCTCACTCTCAATACTACTTCCCAAAGGAAACCACCATGTGAATCAAACTCTCTTGCTTTTTAGCTATTTTGATGATTTCCTGTTTATATGATAATATATAAATTAATCTTAAATAATATCTTATAGCCTCTAAATAGGCTATCTAAATAATGTATCCCCTACATAATACCGTATTGATTTTTACTTCCTATAAAGCTAACTATTTTGGACTAACCCTCTTGCTGAGGGCAACCAAAGAAGTTGGAGAAAGTAGAAAAAGCACTTTTTAAAAAAATTTCAGCTTATTATGGGGGTAAAAAAGTTCAGGTTATACATATTGCCCATACCCCCCATCCCCCCGAGTCTGAGCTTCAAGCTTGTCCATTCCCTAGACAGTGCACATCGCACTCATCACGTAGGTATACCCCATCCCCTCCCCCCACCCCACCTCAGTCCGATACCCAATTGGTGTTATTCCCAAATGTGCACTTAGGTGATGATCAGGGAAACCAATTTGCTGGTGAGTACATGTGGTGCTTATTTTTCCATTCTTGGGATACTTCACTTAATAGAATGGGTTCCAACTCTCTCCAGGAGAACCAAAGAGATGTCATATCACTGTTATTTCTTATAGCTGAGTAATACTCCATGGTATACATATACCACATTTTACTAATCCATTCATGAATTGATGGGCATTTGGGTAGTTTCCACATCTTTGCGATTGTGAATTGAAAAAGCACTTTTTTGAAAGCATCAAAAACTTGCAAAATAGTGAGGAAGTTTAGGGTCAAGGTCTAGGAAAAGACAAACTAGGAAGAGAAACCTAGCCTCAAAATTGCTCCCCCCCCCCCACCCTCTGCCCCTCCCCAAGGGCTTTTGCCAAGTCTGAGGAAGCAGCTGCAAAGCTGAACCAACCTTTTGATGATTCCCCCAGGGCTGGGCTAACAGAAGTCAACTACTAAAACCTGCCAGGAATAGGGATTTGATAAATCAAGCCTCCTTTGAGCTGAGAAACTGAATGGTCACAGTCCCAATATGAGGGATAACTGCAAGTAAACCAGCCCTCGCATAGATTTGTAGTATTTTGCATCATTTAATGGTACAGGCAAACTCCAACTCTAACATTATATTAAGATATTGCTGGAATGATAACATAAACTTCTATTTGCAAGAACAAATGAATATCCTTTCAGGAAAAGACATCATCAATACCAAGCCTCAAAATTTCCTCCAAATAATTTGTAAAATATAATATCCAGCATGCAGTGAAAAATAACTAGGTTTACAAGGCAACGGGATGGAATGAATAATAGAAGAAAGGCAAATAATAGAAAGAAGACCCCAAAACATACGTTATTGAAATTATCAGATATGATTCATATTCTTTAGAAAAGAGCAGAGTGAATCCATCTGGTATTTGTAACATATTTTGGTACTACCTTTCAGAGGTGCTATCAGGAATCTGAAGAAGATGAAAATGTCATTTACCTTTACATTTTTTTTTCTCTCTTCAGCTTGACAACATTTCTTACAACTTTTTCCTGATGAAATGTATGGGAATATTAATAAAAGTACATTATGATCTGAAATATTATGTGAATGGTTTAGAGATGACTCAAGGACAAGGATCTTGAGATAGAAGACTACATTCCCTAAAAGCGGTGACACCATGTTTTTGAACAAGGCCAAGAGAGAATCTAATTTATTGAGAAGGAACACAGTTATTTCCTTCCCTTTTGAGCAGTGGCTTTTAAACTTTTTTTAAAACCTCAAACCACAATAAGAAATATCTTTTACATTTTGATCTGATACACACATATGCATTGTATATGTGTGTGTATTTGAAATAACAGTTTCAAGGAATAAAACTTACCCTTATTATATTGGATACACGCCGAAATGGTTCATTCTACTGTATTGAATTTTTTAAATGCTGTTTGAGACCATTATGTTGATTTTATGTTCCATATTTCAAAGACTGCTGCTTTAAGGTTTAACTTATCTTGCTTTTCTAAATAACAAGCCTCCTCAAGTTGGCTTTAAATGCATTTAATTTGGTCCCATTCTCTTTTTTGGGATCTGTGTCTCCAAGTACAAATATTTAAAGGAATTATTAGCTAAGATGGAATAATACTGAGAAAAAATCAATTTATCATTAGCTTGGTTAATTTACCATGACTCTAATTAATGCAACAAGGAAATTCTCCCCATCTTTCATATTTCTTGCCCATTCGACCTCTTTCATTCTTTTCTATTTCATTCTTTTTTTATTTCCCCCTGAGACTGATTTTCAGTTGTTATTAGGCATAGCAGGTTTATTGAAAGGAATGTAGGAGACTAAGGTTTAATGAGCACCAATTATGTACACAGTACTTTGTATATATTATTTCTTATCAATAACTACTCATGGTATTTTTTTTATTCATCCTTTATTGCTTATAAGAAAACTGGGATTTAGAGAAGTAAATTACCTTTTCCAAGGTCAAAAAGTTCAAAAAGCTAGTTTGTGGTAGAACTGGCCCACAAACCCAGGTCTGCGTAACACCAAAATCATTGCAATGTATCAATATAAAAACCACACACATGGTTTTAATCTGCTAACTCTAGTAAGGCATGTTTGTGTGCTTCTCTTTGAATTGCTGTTTTGTTGTTGCTGTTGTTGTTGTTAGACTCTTATATTTACCAATCATTATACAGAACATATGTTGAACTTTCCAACATATATTATGTGTATACATTCTCCCCGGTACACCATTTATTCGAGTACTCCAGAGCTTTTAGTCTACTTACGTAATTTTTTTCCACAAGGATTCCATGTTTTCTGTTGGCCCTCACAAACAAACTCAGGATTCTAATTTATCTTTTATCACAACATTTTCTTTTAATTAGCCTCCTCAATTTTGAAGAGAAAATCAAAATAAAATTCTTTCCTTCCTAACCTTTAGTTCTAAGCAGAGCCCATTGGGGACTTTAAAATAATCACTCTGAAAGCTGTTTTCTGCGTTGGTAAACACTTTGTATGACATTAAATAAGCATTGCCTGTTCTAGGAGACGGAATGGACTGAATTAACCAGTAGTGCCTATCCCCTGGCTGAAGGGCCAGGAAGAAAGAGGAGAACGCACCCCATTGAGGGGCCTCTTTCCCCTGAACTTGGATCAGGATTCCAGGACACCTCTCAACCGACAGGAGATACCAGATCTAAAGCTGAAGCTGAAGCAGGTACCAATGCCTTTTAAAAAATAAACAGCAATATTGAGATGTAATTTACACAGCAAAACCCACTATCATTTCTACCCACAACAAAATCCCCAACTCTGAACCCTGAAGGGAAGGAACAATACCCATGAATTTCATGCTTTCACCAGTTTGCACTCAGTCATCCTCTCTTACGATTTTGCTGTCTCCCTATTCTCCATCCCCCTACCCCACTGCCCCTCTATGTGCTTCTCACATATTATAGTGACACGTCCACTCTGGTATTTTCTCACATGGGCTTTCAAGAATTCCTTACTGATTATGTTTTATTCCAAGGTGGGGGAGCCATAAAATAGCATCATCATACTTGAACACCTACAAGTACAACTGATGCTTTCTGTCTGGTGACAAAGTAGCAAGAGGAGTGAAATTTCAAATATCATCTTTTACATCTGTAATGATTTAATATCAGGTTTTTCCTCATAGGTTTTAGATGGCAGCATGGATGGAGATGGATCCCAGTGCAGTGACTAAACAAAAGGTGAGGTTAACATAGTACACGTGGCGCCATGATGTCAAAGTGAAAACAGCAACGATATTCTCTGAATAATGTCTTCCATGATGGTGATGTCTTTCTTAAGTTTTGATTCTAACTACCTCTCAAACTCCTCCAAGGTTGTCAGACATATAAACAGTGTTTTAGTATCCAAAAGATCCTATGAAAATGAAGAAAAGTGTACCCTTAGCT
Source organism: Eulemur rufifrons (assembly GCF_041146395.1). Lineage (NCBI taxonomy): Eukaryota > Metazoa > Chordata > Mammalia > Primates > Lemuridae > Eulemur > Eulemur rufifrons. The sequence goes on from NC_090989.1 coordinate 227,211,966, forward strand.
TCCTCACAGTAATTGTGAGCCCCTGTGATCCTCAGTTTAGGGGGAGATTCCATATGATAGATGCTCTGCTAGACACGAATTAATTTGTTTTTCACTCCAATGTGAGAAGGAACGTGCCAGAGAATCAACTTTGTAACTCAACATTTAGAAAGAAGCGAGAAAGTCCTGGAATCATCGAAGCGAGTTGTATACACTTCAGGAGGTTGGTGCAGGGCAAGTGGCCCCGTGGTAATGGTAGGATGAGGCCCTGTGTACCCAGCAATTACAGAGGGCAGGTGACAGAGCAGCTGCCTCTCAAAACAAGTAGCCTTTCGTCCCAAGACAGGAGGTATCATCAGGCAACTTCTGTTTTCAGGTTAAAAACGGGAAAATTATCTAAGCCCTGACCGTGTAGATTCCTGAAAGGAAAACAGCTCATTGGAAAAGCTGAGCATTGATGAGGAACTGAGGAAGAACAACTATAGGGAACTTCTGGCCAAGATTAAAATGGAACGAGCTGCATCTCTTGCTGTGGTCCCCGATTGTTTTGCCACCAGGGACGGGTTCCGTGGAAGACAGTGTTTCCACAGATGGACGGGGGTGGGGGGGATGGGCGATGACCCCGGGGCTCCGCCTCAGATCATTACGCATTGGATTCTCATGGGGAGCACGCAAGCTGGACCCCTCGCATGCGCACTCTGAGGGTCTGATGCAGCTGCTGATTGATCTGAGGCGGGGGCGGGGCTCGGGCGGTGATGCGAGTGATGGGGAGCCTTTGTGGGTGCAGGCGGGGCTTCCACTGGCTCACTCGCCCCTCATGGGACCAGAAAGGGCAAACTCACGAATGCACAATGAGAAACATCTTAGACGTTTAAGTTGTACTGACTTTTTTAAACTACGTAAGGCCTAGGATTTTTTTGTATAATTTATGGAGACAGAACAGACATTAGTTTCCTATTGCTACTATGACTATCACAAACTTAGTGGCTTAAAACAACACAAATTCATTATCTTATATAGTGCTCTAGGTTTGAAGTCTGACATGGGTCTCACCTGGCTAAAAAGGAGGTGTTACTAGGACTGCATCTCTTCTGGATGCTGTAGGGCAGAATCCATGTCCGTGCATTTCCAGCAGCTACAGACTGCGCACATCATGGCTGGTGACCCCTTCTCCAGCAGCCAGCCCAGTCCCCACACTGCCACCACTCTGGTTATCTTTCTTCTACCTCTGCCTTCCACTCATAAGGACCCTTAGGATTATACTGGGCTCACTTGAATAGTCCCGCTATTTTTAGGTCATCTGATTAGCAACCTTGATGCCATTTACAACCTTAATTCTCCTTTGCCATGTAACCTAATATATTCACACAGGTTCCAGGGATTAGAACATAGACATCTATGGGGGGGGGGTGGTATTTATTCTGCCTACCATGCAGAGGAACCCCACCAAGGAAGTACTGAATTTCCTGGCAATATGATAGGTAGGCACGAAGTCAGGCTAAGGGATGACTCAGCTCTGGTTATCAAAACCGACTGTGTGTGTAATCACCTGAAAGCTTCCAAAAATACTAATGCCCAGGTTATACCCTTGTATATTTTAATTTACTAGATTTGGTACGGGTTCTATTTAGTAATGTTGGGATACACAGATCTGAATGACCCAGGTGATTTTTATTTGTAGGCAGGGTTGAGAGCCCTGATCAAGGACAGGAGAGTTGGTGTCTTAACTTTAGGGGGTGAGGACAGAAATCCAGATCACACACATCCTAAAATTCTATGTTCTTTTCAGTGACTTTTGTTATATATCGTGTCCCACTTCTTTAATTTACCTCTAGCTATCAAATTTAATATTTGAGTTTTAAATATTTTCAGAAGTGAAGAAATCTTCTAGAAAAAATTTTATGTTAAATTGCACTTTGTACATTTTAATTTACTCTCTACGTCTGTCCTAACTTGTTTTCCAAACATTCTTTTAACTGAAAAATTACATCATTAAGAGTCCATCAATAATAGTTTATTTCACAATATATACTAGCTCATTTGTAACGAAGAGTTAAACTGTATTTCATTTACCTTAATGAAATCTATTTTCCTGAGGCTTCCCTCTATAGTGTTTACTTCATAAACACTTCGTGGTATTTGAATCAGTTTATGCATTTTCTATTTTGTTACTTTTCTTATTTTATTTCATTCTTGCATATAAAATTGTTGGTAGTTGCCATGGCAATTCTAATTGATTTCTTTCTGCTGTTTTTGCAGGCTTTTAAAAAGATTTGCACAATACATCCTTCATATTGTTATTTTTATCTCTGTAAATTTGTAATGGCCTCTCCCAAAAAAAAAAAAAAAAGCTGTGTAACAGGAGCATCAGATGTTACTTTGCTCAGTGTGGAAGGCTGTGAGAACAGAAGAAAACTAAGGAAGAAAAGTCAAGCCAGGAAGGGCAATGAAGAAAAGGGTTAGAGTTCAAAAGTAAAAGTGTGTGCCACACAAAAGAAAGAGATCAGGTACCTTAGTCAGCGCCAATGCAAGGGTGAGAGATGTGCTTTTAAAGAGAATTGAACTTGTCAATGTGACTCAGCTCTGGAAGACTAATAAATGATGGAGGGAGAGACAGGAGACGGAAGTGAGGTGAAGTGTCACCCTTTTCTTTATATATCTCTTGGTGGATCTCAAAACCTGTACACACACAAGAGTGTGCACTCAGGGAATGTATCAGGATATATCTATTGTCAAGATCAGTGCACAGTCTCATGTCAGTAAACCAGAGATGTGTTCTCTGGAAAGATGCTGTGTTGTTGATTAACTGCCTTCTTCTGGGAGGTGCGCTACCACACCATTTGCAGTCAGTGCTAGAGATCATGAGAAAAAAAGAAAAAAGATTCTAGGGGATCTGGAATAAATTGAATTTGGTTTTAGAACTCCAAAAAATTTACATTTTTTTACTTATCCACATATTTTTCCACAAGCTAATTGCTGTAAAAAATATAATAAAGTGAAATAACAAATAAATCTTCTACAGTAAAGTAGGGATAAATTTAAGGCACAAATGTGTGCACCGTGAAGCCTACATAATGCCTAAAGATCAGTTGTGAATTTTCCTTTAAGCTTCCTACTGGTCAAAGCAAAAAGGAAAGCACAAGCAGAATCAAAAGACTCACAGTGCCTGAGAAGGAAACATTTGTCAGGTACATTGGAAAAACATAATATTTCCAAGAGCTGAGACAGGTGAGAAATTTCCCCAAGGAGGTGATATTTTAATATAATGAACAATGGCCTCAACAATATCCCTGCAATATGAAACAGCAAGTTTCATACAGCTACTTTTTAAAAATTTCCACCAACAAAAGTCAAAGGCATAATGCTGGAGCACAACTCAGAAAAAGCAGGAAAAATACCCTGCTCTTGGATAACTTTGGGGCTCAGGGGTTACTCTATGTAGAGAGGACTGCATAGCTAGCATATGCATTTTAGAGAACATTTGTGTCCCATCTCATTGCATGCCAAAATCAAGAGATTTGAGAAGGTTGTAACCTATAAGCCATTTCAGATTCTCACTTTACAACAAAGAAACATCATCTCATCCTCGCGTACACAGATGAAAAAAGATCTCGGTGATAATAAACATGATTTATCTGAGGAACCCCATTGTAAAAATTACATTACGCAGGCTTATGTGAAATATGCAAAAGCTTTGGGAAATAAATGCCTAGAATAATCCACCATAAAACTTTTAGATAAATTATTATGACCCTGTTCCTCTGGTATAAACATAAATGTGTTTCTGATAAATGTATTTTATTATGTTTTGTTTTATAAGACCACCCTATTATAAATTCAGGGTGGTTGAAAGAAAAATTTAAGACCCTCTCTTCCTTTGGCAGCCAGAACAAGGTTTTTCAAACCAAAAACATATGTTTAAATTTAGCTCCACATGTGCCAGCCAGCTATTGAGTGAATACTGACATGTGTTTGAGCTGTAGGGATCTCAGATCTCTCTCTGCTTCTCTCCTCAGTCCCCCAACACCACACATCTCTCTCCCACCCTCTCTCTCACACACACAACCATGCACACACACACCCCCACCCCCACCCCCACCCCCATATTGGGAATTCATATATTTAGCAGGTAACAAGATCCTAGTATTCAGAGCAAATACTTTCCTTGATGAAAGAACAGTATGGCATGCTGTACAAAGTACTTTACCTCCAGGGGCACAAGTGAATGATTCTTGGCAAATTCTAATACCCCTTGAGCTTGTCTTATTCATTAGCAAATTATTTTCTTCTGTTTCTCAGTTATGTACATGACATACTAAAATCAGTGAATTTCTTAATCAGTTCTTTTCTAGGTAAGTAAACATACCACTGGTGGAGTAATATTAGCAAATTACAGTAAAAACACAGTGCTGAAAACAATCTAGTTTTGTTCCTCTGACTGCTAAATCCTTGGCGGCCATGGTAATGTGCCCCACAGACCCCCAACTATGGGGAGCGATTTGACCAAGGGCCCCAGCTGGAGGATTCTGAAATTCGTCACCACGTCTGTGATTTGTGCCTGGACACAATGCTGCTCTCAGCCAGTGGCTGAACAGGGCTGGATACTAAGGCAGGCCCATTCCTGGGAGACGTAGGACTCCCTGACGCTTCTATTCAGCCTTTCCTTTTTCTCTCCCCCTTCACTCAGTGCCACACTTGCATCCAGTCTGAAGACTCTCACATTTTTCTAGTTCCTTTCCTATTTTTCTCTCATACAGGTGGTACCCCTAATAAAACCTTTCCTTGTTAAATTCTGTCTTAGCGTCTATGTCTTAGAGGACCAGGACTAACATAACATACCCTGTTTAGTTTTAAAGCTGTGTTACCTAAACTTAAGAAAATACATCTTCACACAATCAAGGGCTGTGGCTCTAAATTAGTCTTCTGCTGGAAAAGGGTGTGTTACATTTTAAGTATAATATTGCATCTATGGATTTGGATTCTAGATTGAGACAGATTAAAATTCCTTATAAATAACTGTCCAGAATAAATTCCTAAGTCATTCTCTTGTCCAAGAAACTACAGTGATTCCTCTTATTCTAAAGTTATCAGTAGTCAATCCATTCTTCCTAAGAATATTGAGATTTTGTTTTCTAGAACCCCAGTTTCACATAAATCATACCTATAAGTTTTTTCAGTTAGAATATGTGCCAATTAGAATATATTCTGCGTCCTAAACCTCAACTTTTCACTTGATAGGTGCTACTGGCAACATACAGCCTCATATTGTTGCTTATGTGAGTGATGCATGCTGAAGTAATGTGGACAGGTTAAATTTTAAGACCATGCAAGGAAATGTAGCCTTTTGGGTTTCTCCAGAGGAAGTAGCAGTCAAACTTTATTGCCTCTCCTAATTTGGAACCACCTAAAAAAAATAGACAATGGAGTTAGAGACCAAAAGATCAGCTTTCAGATATTTGATACACCTTGCATCTAGGCCACGGGTGACCCTTTGCCCATCCAACACTGGGTAATGCAAGTAGAAAACTGAAGGACTCCCAGCTGTAGGTCAGAAGATGGCAATGGAGAGAATGTTATGTGCGGCCAATGAGCAGATTCCAGAGAGAAGAGCAAGTACTGTCTGAGAACAGACCAGCTCAAAGATAAAAGCACAGAAAAAGGATTTATCTGTTCTCTAGCTTACAACAGAGATAAGTTACTCTTTCTCTCTTGGGAAGAAATGAGAGAAGGGCAAAAAGAAGCTTCCTACATTTTTTTGAAATTACAGCTATTTTATTGTGAGGACCATGGCGTGAAAACAGAGCAAGGGAAATACCTTGTTCAATAACACCCCGAGCCCTGAGCTACCCCTGGGGAGGTCAGTGGCATTAACCTTGCGTGTGAAGGGCAGAACGTCACCAGGCCACCTTAGCTATGGGGACAGTCAGGATAGACATTGCACAGAAAACAAAGCAATCTCTGCTTTCCTTCATTTCATTACTATTCACATGTTTCAGAACAATTCATTCAAGATTCATATAAAGTTAGCTATGGGCTTTTCTAAATAGAGCTCTTACATCTTAAAAATAAATCCAAGGCTTTTAAAGCTCTGTAATTATCTTGTCTATTATCTCATCTGCTGCTTCATCTTTCATTCCCTCCCTTGATCTTTTATCTGTATGGGGGGTTGCCATTTTTGCATAGCTTTTAAAGCAAATTCTGGATATTTTCAGAGATGGGGGAGGGGTAGGAGAATAGATATGTCATAATTCATGTTACTTACTCATTTTTCTCGAAGTTAACTCCTCAAGCACCTGATGAGTTATAGGCACCTGGGCGTTTATTATAGATTTTTTTTTTTTAATGGGGCCCTCTTCTTGTTTTTTTATTTCAAATTATTATGGGAATACAAATGTTTTTCGTTACATGGATCACTTTTGTAATGCTCAAGTCAGGGTTAAAAGTGTGTCCATCACCCAGATAGTGTTCATTGTACTAGGTTAGGTAGGTTTTCACCCATCCCCTCCCCCCATCCCCCCTGCTTGATTTCCTTTGAGTTTTACTTCCCTCTATGCACATGTGTGCTCATCAGTTAGTTCCAATTTAACAGCGAATACATGTGGTGTTTGTTTTTCCATTCTTTAGATACTTCATTTAGGATAATGGTTTCCTGTTCCATCCAAATTGTTGCAAAAGGCATTAAGTCATCCTTCCTCATGGCTGAGTAGTATTCCACGGTGTACATATACCACATTTTGTTAATCCACTCATGAATTGATGGGCACTTGGGTTGATTCCATATCCTTGCAATTGTGAATTGTGCTGCAATTAACATTCTAGTGCAGGTGTCTTTTTAATAAAATGACTTAGTTTCGTTTGAGTAATTACCCAGTAGTGGGATTGCTGGATCAAATGGTAGGTTGACTTTTAGTTCTTCGAGGAATCTCCATACTGTTTTCTGTAGAGGTTGTACTAATTTACAGTCCCACCAATGTAAGTGGTCCTTTCTGCTCAGGCATTTACATTTTGAATAAGAATTTTAGTTGTATCATTTTATCATTGTGATCACACTTAAGGATGAAAATTCTTAAAATTTCCTGTGCTATGGCATTTTTACCTTCATTTAAATCACATTTTCCAACTGTTTATTCTTAGGAGCTCCATCCTTAATGATTAATATAACTAATTTAGTGACCTCTGCAAAGTAAACCTACTTTTCTGATGGGGGAAGATACCTAGAAAAAAATGTGATATGTCTCCAGAAAAAAAAAAAATCATGTTTGACTAAAATACTACATAAGTAGATGTAAATTTATGCATAGTTTCTGATTTAAAAAGTATTATATACTTATAAAAAATTTAGAAATTACAAAAAAAGATAGAAGAAAAACAATATAAAGTAGAATTAAAAAACATCTTTTAAATGATCATTTGATGTAACAATTATTAATATTTTGGTGTCTCTAGTATTTCATGCTACACACACGCCCACAAACACACACGCAATGTTTATAAATTTTGGATCATACTAAGTAGATTTTCATATCCCTTTGTTTTCACTTAATGTAATATTGTGAGCATTTTCCTATATCATTATGTAGACATTAAAATATGTTTTTAATGACAGCATATATAAGAATTTATCATCAAATACTTTACCAAACCACTCTTAGATATATAACATTTGTTATTCCAAAATTTTGACCATGATAAATGATGCTGTTATGAACATTCTTATACAGAGGTTTTTTTTTTTGTTTGTTTTGTTTTTTACCATATTGCTGATTATTTCCATAGGAAATAAAATTAATTAAAAGAAACTATTATTTAAGAAGCAAAGATCCAATGACCAATTATTATTCATAACTTCTTTGGGGGACTGTTGCATGGAGACACTTTCTTTCTGTGTTTCACAATAATTGGGAAGCCAAATTACTAGTCAAAAGTTTCCTGCAGGGAGTGTAGAATCATGGCAAGAGGTGGCAGTCTTGAAGGATATTTCATCCCAGTCATAGCGAGGCTTGATAGTTATGGCTTCTTCAGTTAAATTGATGTCTGTATACTAAAATATTTTGTCATCGCCAATATTATTTATATTGCAATCTAGATAGCTTTTGGCTTGCAATATTTACCATATTATGAAGCACTTTAAAACTCTGAATGTGCCCAGATTACTCTGCATAATCAACAAAGGACTTCATTTGTCCCAGCTGAAATGTCAGCTGAAGGGCCACTGCTGGGCCTTGGGCTTTCAGAAAGAGAACATTCCTATAAACCTCTAAGAGAGGTGGTCTAGGCCAAGGCACACCTGATAATTAAATGTTCATTAAGGACAACTGAGCATCTAGCCTTGAGGGAGACAGATTCACATGACAAAAATTGAAGATGAGAAGAAGGTTTGATTGCTTAGATGTAGTTATGATAGCTATTTCTATTGGTAAAAGATGGTTATTTGTATTTGTTCCATATTTGACATGCATAAATGATTTAATATATACTTTTGACTATTATGTTATTGTTCTCACAGTTTCAGCATGTTTTCATTTCTCGTGGGAGTTGGGGGAGTGTATGTATACTTCTCACACTTTATCTCCCACTCCAAACCCCACCCAAAGATAGGTTTAGACTCGATGTGAAACCAAATTGGTATTTATGTGGAGATTGAATAAGAAACCAGCAAGGAAGAGAGTCCAGGGCTGTTCAGATCTGGGAAGTGCATTGTTGCCTTTATAGTTCACATGGATGTGTCTGCTTGTCTAAAAAGGGACACAAGCAAGTCAGGCACCGTGATGTGCAGCCCTTTGGAGGCTAAATTAGATTAATTGACTCCTTCAGTCATTGCCTTCTGGGAGTTTACAGGATATGGGAGTTATCACTCAACTAGAAAGATCTAAGAAATTCGGATAATAGAAAAAATAGTCTACAAATACAGAGGAAAATACATACCTGATGAAATGAGGAGTGTTCAGAATTCATTCAGTTGGAAGCTGTGATTTATTCATTCCTTCAGCAAATATTTATTGAGCATCTAATATAAGGTGATACTAAACTAGACACTGTGGATATCGGGATGAAAAAGACAGACAAAATCCTTGTTCTGTTTTTTGAACTTACATTAGGATGGAGAGGATAGAAAATAAGCACACACAAAGGCAGCACAATTTGGAGGAATGACAAGTGTTAGAGAGAAAAATAAAGCCATGTAAAGGGATTGGGAGTGATGGGGCGCTGAATTATCTGGGGAGTTGGACCTGAACGAAGTGAGGGAGCAAAGCCATTAGGAGGCCCAGGGAAGAGTTTTCTAGGTGGAGGGAACTGCAAGGTCAAAGGCCCTGAGGAAGAAGAAGCTCGGCATGTTTGAGAGGCTGCACAAAGGCCATTGTGCGGGGACAAAGCAGAGAGAGCAAGGAGAGAGCGACTCGAAATGAGTCCAAAGAAATGGAGGAAACCAGGGCCTTCTAAGAAATGGGCGGAAGTCTGGATTTTATTCTCACTGTCCTACAGGAAGTGTTGGGAGGGTTTGATCTCAAGAGCGACATAATCTAATATACAGTTGGGAAGTATCACTCTGGCTGCTCTGAGGAGTAGGAAGACCATCGGTGGTCCTGGTGATGACAGAGGGTGACTGGAACTACAGGGATGGGAGGGGAGAGGGAGAGTAGTCAGGCTGGTGATCAGTTTTGAGGTAGTCAATTAAACTTGCCGAAGATTGGATATGGGTTGTGAAGAGAGTAACAAGAGAATGAAGCATAGGGTTTAACTCCAGAATGAGAGTGGGAGCACTGGGAAAGAATAGGTAAAGGATAGGAGGGGAATTAAAAGTCCCATTTTGGATGTGTTAAAGTTGAGATATCTGTTAGACACACAAGTGACACTATCATATAGGCAGGAAAGGTAAGTTCAGAGTTCAGGGAGGAGGTCAGATGGGAGCATAAATTTGTAAGCTTTCAGAATATAGGTGGCATTCAAAGCCTTGCGACTGGATGAAACGACTTAGGGAGAGAGTGTGGGTGGAGAAGAGAGGAGAGGAGAGGAGGGTGCTGAGTTGAAAGCCTGGCAGTATGCCAACATTTAGAAGTCAGTAAGAAGCACTTCAGGGAGGTTAAGAAAGATAAGTACAAGGAAGTGACCAGTAAAATTTGAAAGAGGGAGGTCATTGGTTAGATGATTTATTATCCATGTGATTTATAGGCTGACCCATGATTTTTTAAGAGTGAGAAAGAAGTTATTAATAATTTTGTCGAGACAATAGGTGTAAGCTGGAACTGTCCTGGGCAAACCAGAACATATGGCCACACTAGACGTTGGTGACCTTGATGAGACTGGTTTCAACAGGGTTGTAGTGACAGCAATCCGGTTTGTGTGGTCTGAGGAGAGAATAAAAGGTAAAGAAAACAGGAGGCATAGATAACCCTTTTGAGAAATTTCACAATAAAGAAGGGAGTAGAAAAACAGGACATGGCTAGAGAGAATATGAAATCAAGGAAAAGTTTGCTTGCTTTAAATGGGAGATATTATGGCATCTACATATGCCAGTGTGAAGGATGCAGGAGAGAGGGAAAAAATTGATAATGCGGGGAGAAAGGAATAGCTGGAGAAGCAGAGTCTGTGACTTGGAGAACAGCACTAGGGCAGTGGCTGGCAGGGAATAGCTTGCCCGTTGTAACAAGGGGAGGCAGAATCTGTGAATACAGGCATACGTGGTCGCTAGATTTGGCAGTGGGAAAATGAGTTACCTTGGTAGCTAAAGCAAGACAGACTCCACTTTTGTGAAATCCTCTTTTTCCTCCCACAAGAAGTCACAGTTTACCATTTGGGGGCAATTTTCTTCATAGGTGTTAAGAAGAAATATGTGAGCTATTTCTTCTCTTAGGCAAATGCCCCAATATGCATCCTTTCATAGTTTACCAGCAAATGTGGAAATTCTCCCAGGTCCAATTTAGATCTGGCAGAGAAGATGAATATTACTAGTCAGTCAGCAACTGCCTGTAACAGATGTTTTTGTTGAATGTTAACATTAACAGTTCTATTTGGCCTTTTCAGAATTGGAATTAAGAAATAAAAGAAATAGCTAAGGGTACATTGAGACCCAGATGGGGAAAAAAATCCTTTGACCGGAGCTACAAAATATAACATCTAGTGAAAGCTTTGGCACCCAGGAACTATGTGACCCTGGGGAAATCACTGTGCCTTGATTGTTTGATCTGTAAGAGGGAGAAAAGGAAAGTAAATATCTAGCAGGGTTTTGGGATACGAGGAGTCTCTGACAAACAACCATTAGGAAGGATTTTATGAAAATGTAAGCAATATGTGCTCTCTTATGGGGACAGCACAAAACAAACCAGACAGATGAGTATTTCCAATGATTTAAAGTCTAAGATTAACTTGGTTTAATTGACTCAGCAAAGAAAATCAGAATTAAATGGTTCAGATTCCAAATTACATTCTTTACAGAGCTGAACTCCCCTGAATAAAGCAAAGTTCGTTTTCTCCTTCTCTTCTTAATTACAACTTCCATTTCTCTAGTCAGCCAGGTACAGTTCCTTAGAGAGAATTTCCTCATCTGGAAAATGGTGTCTGAGTAGTCATATCTGTATCTAGAAAATGGTGGCTTCAGTTACCGCAGACGTTGGCTCGCTGCAATGGAATTACAGTGCAGCTCACCTTCAGCACACCCGTGTAGCAATCATACCCCAGTGGTACTGTGGGTAGGACCCAGGCTTCACCAATGCAGCACTGCCACTCATGCTACCTCCTACCACCTACACATGCCACTGCCACATGAGAAATCGGTCAGACTTGTTTAAGATCAGTGCTCTATAAATTGGTTCTTTACAATGTTTAACATGGAATCGCTAAGAACAAGCCTTTTAAAATGGCACAGGAGCAGCACTTTATGGGTGCTACACTGCAAGATAGTTGAAAGAACTGGCTGACATTCTTAGTTATTGATCCCATGGACCATTCTGATAGTCAATGACTAAGTTCGAGCTAGGTGTTGAACTTGCTACCCATTGTATTCAAATCGAAGGTGCTTTTCATAAAAACTTATAAATAATATCAGCTCATCCTCTCCTGTTGATAACACCAATTACTGAGAAACATTTACTATATGACTATTTACCATCAATAGCATTTGTTTTTAATGAAATATGCTCTTTAAACTTTCCTTTCTTAAAATTAACACAATCTAAACTTTGAAAAAATAGAAAAGAAATATGGTATTTCATGTTAAGTTCTCATTTAGGGTTCAGGTTCAGATGCTTAGAAACCAATACAATTTGGAGCATTTCCTATAGACACTGATCCACCATTTGGAATTCACCTGTGAGGTACAGAGATAATGATCAGTGTGACGTGAACAATAATGGAGTGTGTACACAAGGTTGTTTTGATAGCTCATAGGCTCTATGAATTCTTACTTTTGGAGGCCCCTGCATTTTATTACACATATTAAAATGCACTCACATTCCACATTAAATGTAATGTATACATAAGAGTTGAGCAGAGTTGCCCTCAATTAGTTGACCTAATGGCATAATTTAGAGACATTTAATTAAATACTTTTTAATTTCAATGTTCACGACTTTCTTGCATATTGTGGAGCCAATAAAATAATTTTTATGTTTCAAACATTTTTGTGGATGTTGAATCAAACATTTGCTAATTTTAATGTTGCAATTTTCTTTTCTTGTTTTGCAGTTAATGATTTTTTTTTTTTTTTGGTAATGTCTCAGTTTTATAGGCCCGTGAAATGTTCATGGTCCTATGCCATGGTGCCTTCAGGCTTAATGAATAAAATGGCCCTGGATGTAGAAAAAAATCTTGGCCTTAAACAATGTCTGAAGCTTTAGCTATGTAAAATTTCAGAAAAATTGCACTGGGAAGTAAATGCTTATGGCATCCCGCTTTCTGATTATCGAATGCAATGGAATATTTCTTCATAACTTTTCCACCCAGACTTTGCTTTGCTTTTCTTCTTCCATCACCTTTTTATAGTCTCTATCATGTCAGACACAAACCATTACAAAAGACTCTTGTCTGCCTGCCTGAATGTCTTCCCTTCTTCAACAGAGAGCCAACAGATTATTAGGCTTGTTAAAATGACAGTCTTAATTAACCAACTAATTAGTCAATTAAATTGAATGACTTGGCTGTTTTGCAGTAATTTACTATGTATTTTTGCTACTTAAATGTAAATGTTTGGCTTTGTCAAAAGTATCTTCGAACTTTCCAACAAAGCTTTTCTACTTTTCTTTGACTATGCTTAACACTTTTTCACCCTTGTTTGTCTATTAACTCAGTCATTGAACAAATATTATTAAGTACCTACAGAGTCCTAGACATCATGCTAGTTACTGAGGATTCAACAATGAATAAGAGTAATACCTGCCCTTATGGCCCTCCTGTTTTAGAAAAGGCAAATAATAAAACACAAATGCCTGAAATGCCACTGGTTCTTTGACAGAGGTAAGTACAGGCTACAGTGAAAAGCACAAAGGAAGAGTCATCAGTTCTTCTGGATTTGTAGGATAGAGGGGAGGGGAGGATAGTTTAGGAAAAGCTCACTTCTGGAAAATGTATAATCATCTAGCTGGTATACATTTGGGCAAGGGCATTCCAGGTGGAAGTAGTAATATGAGCAAAGGCATCAAGGCTATTTCAATCTTAAAAATATTACTGAATTGATGACTTGGTACTTATTAAAGCAATGATAAAATTATAATAAATTATGTTTTTTATTAAAAATAAATTATTTAGACTCCAAAGAATGTTGAGTTTTAATATATTCACTTTTCAATATTTTTTTCAACTACTTTAATGTTCTGGAAAACAACCATTAAAAAAATACATTAAAAATGTATACCTAGGGGCATACATTTTTACTTTTGTCTCAGGTTCCAATATGGCTTGGCATAGCACTGTCAGATTCTTGTTTTATTTAAAATTCTGCCAGTTTGCTCATCATGGATTTTTTGAATTAATTTTGACTTTTAAAAAATATTTCATTAAAACATTAGTTATGTTGGTTACTGAGTTTTCTGGCAGTCCCTCAAATTTTGCACCCAAGGCAAGTGTTTCTCTTGCCCCACCCTCATCCCAGCCCTGAAAAAAGCCATTAGATCAATATTTTAAAGATTACTTTCTTATAGTGTCAACATTGTAGGGGTGGCTGAAGACAGGTGGTTAAAACTAGAGAAATAAGGCAAATTCTATATCTGTTGTACTAGTTTAGACAGAAAATGATGGAAGCTTGAACCAAGGCAACAAAGGAGATAGAAAGGAGGCTAGAGTAGGAGAGGTGTCAGGGATGAGGAATAGTGAGAACTGGATACAAATTGGATGTATGGGAATGTTCTCTATCCTCAGATTCACTCTCCAAAGTATGTCCCTCCTCCAGGAATCCTTCTTGGACCATTTCACACCCTTCTCCATGGCAATTTCTCCCTTCACCATGCTTTATCTCTTCAACTAGATTATAATTTCTTTGCTGCCAAAGATCATATCTCATATTTCTTTGTTTCTCTTACTATTACAAGCACAGTAGATGCTCATTAAATACCTGTTGAAAGAACTAGAATCATCAATGCTTTTTAACATTCCTCCAAGGCAGTGCCCATAATAATTAAGCCAACAAAAGATGAGTTTGAATCTTCTTCCTTGGGTATGTTTTTTAAGGTTAGGATACTCATTTATCTATCCAAGATGGCATAAACGACTTCTTAGGGCCCTTTTCAATGACATGATTAACAGCCCTTTTCTGAGAAGAGTTTTTTATATGTTACTGCTAATAGCAAGAGAACTTCTCCTGGGGCCATTTTCCCTTTTATGTGATTACACTGATATTTTAGAGAAAATGAAATTACTGCATCCCAGCTGGGCAGTTCTTTTGAACTTATAAAATGCAGAGATTGCTATAAGGACTGTAAAGTTGAGTCAGGTCTCTTATCCAATCATCAATAGATAATTTTGGTTTTTATAACCCTTCTTATAAAAGTTCTACTGTGGTTATCAAAGTCCAAAATTTGACATTAGTGTTGCCCTTGACAACTGAATCCAGAGAGTTTCTCTGGAAATTATTTCAGTTACAGTAAAAAGATAATTAATAGTCATAGAAAAAATCTGAACTTAGTATGTCTGAATATGGCTTTATCAGATTTCCACTTGTGGTGATATCTTGATACATTTTACCAGACATTACTATTGTTATTATTTATTATTGTTACTATTATTTTGGACAAGGAGCTTTTAGCAAAGCTCCTTAAAAAGGGACTAAATCAACTCTGCAAGTACCCTTCATGTTCTGCGTTTCCCTTTCTAGATAATCTATATAATGCTGAAGGTAGAGTGTCCACCAGGTGCAGTGGTGGAGCTCTATGCCAGCTCTGGATTATCAACATCTAGGCTGCTCATTTTGTGGAGAAAACAAAATCGTTACTATGGTTAAGCTATTAATTTTCAATTTTCTATGATTCAGAGCTGAATATGATATCAATCTGATAAAATTTGGTATCTAAAAGTGGGATGCTTTCAGCAAGCCTAAAATGGGGAACTGATTTCATGGGAGACCTGGCGCTTTGAACAATAAAAGCTCAGTTAGAAAGCTGGTGCTCTTTGCTATGCCATGGCAGAACATTTGATCAAACAGTCACCTGCTTTACTGGTAATGCAGGCAATGGGCTAACTGAGACCACAGGATCAGGAGAAATGGTAGCAAAGATTTTATATATTGGCATGTTCTAGCTCCACCACTTTCAGCAAAATTTGACTACAGAGATGACACCACACTAGAACTACTTAGACTGCAAGCAGAGGAGCACAGAAATGCCATTTGTTCTGAGAAAATATTTTCCTGCCTTAGGTCTACAAGTTATGGTGAAAAGAGTCCTGAAGGCAACTGCTTCTCTTCTTTAAACTTGAAACAATTATAAATAGTGATTGACAAATAGTAGCCTAAATTGTGGTGCTCCATTGGAAGGAGGCTCAAGGCCTCACGGTAGTGATGGGATCCAGGATGTTGCCTCCTCTCTCCCCGCTGGGACCTGTTGTCTCTAACTGCTGCAAGACAGCAGCCACTGAGGCCAGGGCAAGGGAGAGGGGCAGAATATGGAGACCTGCGAGTAAAAGAGGAGACCCCCTCAGACTTGAAATCTACATCTAGATAAGAACTTTGGCTGTTATTTCTTTTCTTTTTTTTTTTTTTTGTCTATTTTTTTCCCCCGCCCCTAATTTCTTAACCTTAAACTTTACAAGAAGCAAATAGAGCAAAACTGTACTAAACTCAGAGGAAACTGTATTTCCTAAGTACTTCCCTCCCCTAAGACTGGCCCCAAACTGCCTATAGTTAGTAAATCCGTACAACTGTCCGTGGTCCCTAAAATTACACAAAGAAAGTTGGCTTTGAGAGCTGGTAGTGATGGGATCCGGGATGTTACTTAGGAAGGGCATCTTGACCAAGTCACATATGAGGGGTACAGGAATCCTGGTTGATCCTTCCAGAGAGAATAACGAAGTTCAGCCAGATTGGCCAACCAAGGCAAGACAAGGGAGTCTTTGCTACTCCTGCCAAGTAGAATTGCTTAATTGCTATGAATCACTGATGGCTGTGTGTTTCCCATCCTCTCCTTTCCAAGTGGGAGTTTACCGTGATAGTCTGTTCCTTCTCCACTATTGTACATTTAGGACATACGGATTGTCCTTTGGTTTATTGGCCAACAGACCTATAACGAAACAAACAGACCAACAACTTTCTATCTTTATCTGATAGAAAGACTGCATATCACAGTGCCTATATTTTGAGCTGGATGGAAAAATGCAAGAGACTTTGATGTTATCTCACTTGAGATGTTCTTCATCTGGAAAGAAACTGAGGGGTTGATAAATGTTTAACAACCACCTGAGATAGGGTTGCACATATTTATATACATATATATTTATTATAAATTTTACTGATATAAAGCATGCATAGCACATAATTTGCAAATAATAGTATATACAATATTCTTTATTGTAAATGTCTTATAGCCAATTGATTTTTACAGAATGCTTTTTTTTTGACAAAGCAGTTGTAAACAAGTGTAGTTCCCATATGAATGTTGCTCGATGTGTTTGTTTATGTTTTTATGAGTAAAATGAAAGTGAAGCAATGAAGATGTATATCAAAATCCCATTTGTTCACCTATGATAGAAGCAACTTTTTTCAGATCGTAGTTTTCAAATACTGGAAAAACATTTCCTCAAATTGTGTGCGCTATTTCCATTGTTGGAGTTGCTGTTGCAATATACTTTTAAGTTTAATTTGCATTAGTAACATTCTCTTCATCATTCTTATGTCTAGACAATCAACAAAACAACAAATCAAGTATTTATATGATTTATAGTATTTGCTGATTCCTGTGGTATGAATACTCCCCCTGTGGCAGATTTTAAGATACCAATATGATGTCACTGAGAGCAGAATTGGACCAGATGCATTTTATCACACCATTTTAAAGTACCTTCACCACATAGATATGATAGATGCAAACTTCAAGAGCGTAGATAACAGTGAAATGTAGTAAAATAATTAAGGAGTGGTGGATTTTGAGTATATATTACCTTTGTTTTTAATATAATTAATTTATTATAATTATAAATTTACATAAATTAATTCTTAATAATGATTATCTCTAACAGTGAACTCACAAAATTCCTGAAATTTTAACAATTGGCTTTTGTAAGCTGGTACAAGCCTTATTTCCACACCATAGGAAATAAGGGTATATCTGAATGACAGGTAACCAAAGGGGTAGATTGTGGCAAACAATGCTAGTTGACTGCCCTGTAGCTATCTTTCTATTTTTCCTTACTGATAAAATCCGATTTTATTAAATGCAGCATATGTCAAGTTAAAAATGATATATTAATAGCTTAGCCTTCCATGAGGTTGGGGGGGTGGTCCTGTAACATATCTATGGATAATAAGTTAATGACTTTGGATGAGACTTTCATAAAATCTCTGTAAAAGTGGGCAGGAGGAAATAGATATGTGCCTTTAGTCTTTTGCCTGTTCAGATTAGGCTACGTGGCATCAAAAATTTAATCTCAAAACATCATAGGCTTAACACAGCAAAAGTTTATTTCTCACTTCATGTCCATTGCGGGTTGCTGTGGCAGCTCTGATTCATGTATTTTCCTTGGGGTCCCAGGATGCAGCAGCTTCACCATCTTGTAGCTGAACCATCAGAACACATGGGCTGTCAGTTGTCAAGACTGCTCTTCTAATGCTTCAGCCCCAAAGTGAAACATTTCATTTCCCCATACTCCCCATTGGTCAGAAATATTCATATGGCTCTGTCTAACTGCAGGCTGGGCTAGGAGTGTACCTTCATTATGTGGGAAAAATAAAACATCCAATTTGTTTAAGGCCATTATTTTTGGATCTTCGTTATAATCAAATGCAATTCCTAAGTGAAACGGTTGGTACTAATTTTCATAAATTTACTGTAGATATGGTCAATGGTATATAGAGTGTGTTATATTCTAGTCCTGTGAGAAGTATATACAGGCATACTTCAGGAGATGTTGTGGTTCGTTCCAGACCACAGCAATAAAGTGAATAACACAATAAAGTGAGTCACATGAATTTTTTGGTTTCCCAGTACATATAAAAGTTGTTTACATTATGCTGTAGTCTATTAAGTGTTCAGTAGCATTATGTCTAAAAGACAATGTGCATACCTTAATTTAAAAATACTTTATTGCTAAAAAAATGCTACGATCATCTGAGCCTTCAGTGCGTCGTGATATTTTTGTGAGCAGAGGGCCCTGCCTCCATGTTGCTGGCTGCTGATGGTTGCTGAAGGTTGGGCTGTGGCAATTTCTTAAAATAAGAGAACAATGAAGTTTGCCACATTGATTGACTCTTCCTTTCATGAAAGATTTCTCTGTAGCATGTGCTGCTGTTTCACAGCATTTTACCCACAGTAGAACCTATTTCAAAATTGAAGTCAATCCTCTAAAACCCTGCCACTGCTTTATCAACCAAGTTTATGTGTAATGATATTCTAAATCCTTTGTTGTCCTTTCAACACTGTTCACAGCATCTTCACCAGTAGAGTGCATCTCAAGAAACAACTTTTTTTGCTCGTCTATAAGGTGCAACTCCTCACTCATTACAGTTTTGTCACAAGATCGCAGTAATTCAGTCACATCTTCAGCTCCACTTCTAATTCTAGTTCTCCTGCTCTTTCCACCACATCTGCAGTGACTTCCTCCACTGAAGTCTTGAATCCCTGAAAGTCATCCATGAGGGTTGAAATCAACTTCTTCCAAACTCCTGTTAATGTCGATATTTTAACCTCCTCTCATGAATCACAAATGTTCTTAATGGCATCTAGAATGGTGAATCCTTTCCAGAACATTTTCAATTTACTTTGTCCATATTGATCAGAGGAATCATTATCTATAGCAGCTATATCCCTTAAATACTGAAAGTTGAAATGACTCCTTGGTCCATAGACTGCAGAATGGATGCTGTGTGAGCAGGCATGAAAACAACATTCATTTCCTTGTGCATCTCCATTAGCGCTCTTGGATAACCAGGTACATTGTCAATAGGCAGTAATATTTTGAAAGGAATCTTTTTCTTTTTTTCTGAGAAGTAGTTTTCAATAGTGGGCTTAAATTATTTAGTAAACCATGCTATAAAGAGATGTGCTTTCATCCAGGCTTTGTTGTTCCGTTTATAGAGCACAGGCAGAGTAGATTTAGCATAATTCTTAAGGGCCCTAGGATTTTCAGAACGGTAAATGAGCATTGGCTTCAATTTAAAGTCACTAGGTCCATTAATCCTTAATAAGAGAGTCAGCCTATCCTCTGAACCTTTGAAGCCAGGCACTGACTTCTCCTTTCTAGCTGGGAAAGTCCTAGATGACATCCTCTTCCAATAGAAGGCTGTTTTGTCTACACTGAAAATCTGCTGGTTAGTGTAGCCGCCCATCAATGATCTTAGCTAGATCTTCTACACAACTTGCTGCGGCTTCTACATTAGCACTTGCTGCTTCACCTTGCACTTTTATGTTACGAATATGTCTTTTTTTCTTAAATCTCATGAACCAGCCCCTGCTAGCTTCAAACTTTTCTTCTGCAGCTTCCTCACCTCTCTTAGCCTTCATAGAATTGAAGAGAATTAGGGCCTTGATCTGGGTTAGGCTTTGGCATAAGGAAATGTTGTGGCTGGTTTGATCTTCTCTCCAGACCACTAAAACTTTTTCCATATCAGCAATAAGGCTGCTTCACTTTCTTATCATTCATGTGTTCAGTGGAGTAGCGCTTTTAATTTAATTCAAGAACTTCTCCTTTGCATCACAACTTGGCTAAGTGTTTGGCACAAGAGGCCTAGTTTTCAGCCTATCTCAGTTTCAACATGCCTTCCTCACTAAACTTAATCATTTCTAGCATTTGATTTAAAGTGAAAGACCTGAGACTCTTGCTTTCACTTGAACACTTAGAGGCCATTATA
This sequence comes from Eulemur rufifrons, assembly GCF_041146395.1. Lineage (NCBI taxonomy): Eukaryota > Metazoa > Chordata > Mammalia > Primates > Lemuridae > Eulemur > Eulemur rufifrons. The sequence goes on from NC_090989.1 coordinate 227,232,427, forward strand.
GATTACTAATTGGCCTAATTTTAATATTTTTGTGTCTCAGGGAATAGGGAGGCTTGAAGAGATAGAAAGAGACAGGAAACAGCTGGTTGCTGGAGCAGGCAGAACACAGACAACATTTATCAATTAAGTTCACCTTTTTACATGGGTGCAGCTCATGGCATTGGAAACAATTATAATAGTAATGTCAAAAATTGCTGATCACAGATCACCAAAACAGATATAATAATAATGAAAAAGTTTGGAATTTTGTGAGAATTACCCAAATGTGACAGAAACACAAAGTGAGCACATACTGTTAGAAAAATGGCCCCGATAGACTTGCTTGACACGAGGTTGCCACAAACCTTTCATTTGTGCAATATCTGCAGAACACGGCGAAGCAAAGAGCAATAAAACAAGGTATCCCTGTTTAAGACCAGCAAGTGAAACCAAGCAGAAGGGAACAGAACTGACACCCAGTCGTCTTTTGGCCAGGAGGAAGATACACATTCTAACGAGATATTATAGCTCTTGTGTACTCCTAAGGCAGAATGAGTCACAGGGGTACAGTTTTTACATGAGAAATAATTTTGAAAATTAATGTGTGTCTTTTTTTTTCTGTTGCCTTTCTGAGTACAAGCCCTTTACTCTAATCTGTCCTGGGTATCTATCTGTCTGAGAGGAGATTAGAAATTAAAGCAGAAAGTATGCAAAAAGAAGGAAAAGGTAATTTTCAGCTCTTGATACCAGATTGGATTGTACAATAAGACCCTGCCTTGCAAACCAGGTTATTTGTTTAAGAAAGGATTTTTTCAAATTCCCGTATGCCCCATTTAGCATATCAAGGCCAAGCCTGTCTGTAAGGCTGATCTGCAGTCAGAAAGAAAAAAGATGAGACATAGAATTAATAGGAAAACCCACCCATCTGGTCCCTGAAAATAGTAGGAAGACAGGGAAGGAGAGGAGAAAGGGAAGGAGAGTGTTGCGACCAGACACGAATGTCCTGGATTTGCCCTCTCTGGGTTTAAGACAAAGGGAAATGTATTATTAAATCAGTGGTGACACTGCCCTGGGGCATAACAAACAAGTTTAGAGAGAGGAGCTCCTGCCCTTCACATTCCCAAGCTATTCTTAGTTCTTAGGTGATAGAGATATTGAGTTGAAGTCACTGGGCATTCCATGGGGTCTGCCATGACTGGGCAAGATGCTGGGGGTGAGATGTCAAAGTCAAAGGACTACAGAGATGACACAGCTAGAGGGAATGAGTGCAGAGGTGAGGCACAAAAGGACATAGACGTCACTGGAGTCACAAGAATGGATTCGAAGTCAAATCAGCCATACAAGGCAGCCTCCAAAGGCAGCAGGGCAAGGACTACGCGGACGAGCGAAGAAAGACATCCCAGGGGCCGGCTACATTCTAGCCAGCACACACCTGAGCAGCAGCATGTGGCTCTCCCCGCACAACCTCTCACTGCACAAAGATGCCGGGCTCCCTTGCCCCTAAGCCATTTTACAGAGAGGGGCAGGAGAAAGGGTAGGCTCTTTGAGGACACAAACTTTATTTTTTTTCCCACAGAGAAACTAAACTTTACTTCAAGGGACCACTTATATTATTGGGTTGAACTAAATTTGATCTAGATCATTATTTAATTCATTTATATTCCTACTGACCACTTAATTTATATTGATCTTCAGGAGAAGCACAAGCTATAACTTTGTAACTCTAGACAAAATAGAGGAACTAGCTATTTTCAGCAATGGTGTTAGTTAAATTTTGTGACCTCACCGCAGAATATTTCTTCTGTCAGCCTCTCACAGTAAGCATGTTTTGGAAGGTACATTTGCTAATGCCATCAGGGTGTCAAATAAGCAGATTTGTAACAATGCAGGGTCTGGTTTGTCACTGGGAAAGATGTTCTATTTGGCCTCATATACAGGTAGTTTATAGATTTGGTACCATCCCTCCATCCATTCAGTCCAATTAGCTGGTGAATTATCTGGGATATACCAATAAACAGCCACACTCTGCCTTCAAATAATAAATAGGGTAGGGACCCCTCCTCCTCCTAATGCATATAGATATTCAGCATCTGTGTGTGTGTGTGTGTGTGTGCGTGTGTACATACATGTAGGACTGGCTACAGAATTTGCAGGGCCTAGTGCAAAATGAAAATGCAGGACTCCTTGTGAAAAATTAAGAATTTCAAAATGGCTGCAGCAGATCATTAAACTAAGGTGGGGGGTCCTTCTAACTGCAGGGCCTTGTGAGATGGCACTGTCGTGCACCCATGAAGACACTCTACGCACGTGCATGTGTGCGTGCATGCATGGGCATGTGTGTGTGTGTGTGTGTGTGTTTTGCTGGGGACTACAAGTGTGATTCTCCTGGCGGACTATGTAGTATGGAGATATCATTGTCTTTATTCTTCTACCTCATTTTTTAGAGCTTAGATAGATCTGCATATAAGGGCCTGACCCTTTTTAACCCTTTTAAAATAGTTTTTAGCCTAGGATAGTGGTGGAAAACATGCGAACCCTACTTCAAATTTCCTCTTGCTAGTTGAGGGGTTGTGGGTACATTACTTATTTCCTCTGTGCATCAACTTGATGCTGTCAGGGTGTCAAATAAGCAGATTTGCAACAATGTAGGGACTGGTTGTTTACTGGCAAAGATGTTTTCAACTTGCAAAATGGGGATACAAAATACATTCAGTCATGGAGTTATTAAAGAGATTAAATTAAATCAGTTATTTGTGAAGTGCTTGGAGCAAGTCTAGCAATATAGTAAGTACTGTATAAGTATTTGTTAAAATAAAAATTTTGGAGGCTTTACTATGTGAGAACTTAAACATAAATCCCCTCCCCTGTTCAGTACTCTACAGCTATTAACCGCTGCCCCCCTCAAGGGAGGGAACCATTTATGCCACAGGCTATCTGGGTCAAAAAGGCTTGTAGATTTGGGAGTGCCCTAAAGTGTTAATGGATGCAAACAAAAGACTTCTCAGCTGGGAGGCAAAGGACACCTGGGGTTGGCCACCCTCATTCTTCACTGATGTTTCCTGCTTTTGCTAGATATAAAGTAAACAAATCAAAATAAACAAAAAGAAAACCAACAACAACAACAGCAAAATCAAAATACCAGTACATTCTTTTAGTTTCCATGGCTCTTTAAAGGACTGGAGAATTGTAGGGAAGACAAGACCAACTGACTCTTATACTCTTAAGAGATTTTATCAGCGTCATGGTGCAGGGGAAGGGCGAAGGAGTCATACTGCCTAGTTCAACAGTGTGGAAACTGGCAAAGCTGTGTCTTGTAAAGTCTGGAGAGGGAAGAAGAAAGTCTATGGCTTGAAAGAGAAAGAGAGAGAGAGAAAGAGATAGAGAATGGCTTAGCATTTGCTGCTGACATGTGCATGTGGAGTACGCATGATTGCCTTATGTATTTTATTTGGACCTTCATGCACCCTTTCATTCCCATAGCCTTCCTCAGACTGGCGTCTGGTGTCCTTGATTTGTGTCCTCATTTTGTGTCCTCCCTTCATTTTGTCTTGGGTCTTCAAAACCAACTTTCCATGAACGCACTGTTTTTCCTTAGCCTTCTCCTCAGCAATAAAATAGAGTGCATGAAATTGTGGTTTTGATGACTTAATTTTTCTCTAAAAATTATGTTCAATATGTAACTATTTGATTTTTTTAAAAAAGTTTGTCCATTTATCTTCCAAAATCTCTTTAACTACTGGGGTTTTGATCTAAGAGAAGTTAGAATCCATAGATGTTAACACAACTCCCTGGGGCCCTGAAGCAAGAAGCTTCACAAGGTGTGACGGGGCAGGTGGGCCGGGCAGGTGGGCCAGGCAGGTGCCGGCCACTCTCTAGGAACGGGATGTTGGGAAGCTCTTCTCTCCCCTTTCTCTGGGAAGGAAGCAGATGGGCAAATGGTGGGGGGAGAGTTCAGTCAGGGCTAAGAATTGGTAGGAGGAGTATCTGGTAGCAATGAAAAATAAATAACAACAACAACAAAATAAGGCTGGACCAAATAATGTCTAACTATTGACCTGAAATCTCAGCAGCAACAACTTGAGGACTTTAGGAAGCTGCTGAGCCCTCACAAACCCTGATCCTCGGAGCCCTCGGAGTAGGGGTGGTAGGAGATCAAGAAGTTCAGAGGTTCCAGGGTCCAAGAAAGAGTGGCTTCAAGAATGGCTTGGTGCAGGATCCGTGGTGGCAGGAAGACCAGGGGATGCACAAGAAGCTGAGAGACAGGGAGAAGGAGGAGGCTTATGGGTCAGGATGGGCTGAGGAAGGTATTTAATGGGTGCGGATGAATGAGAAGATTAATTAAACAAAGTAACACACACACACACCTTTCTTCTTTCCATCTGAGATTCTTTTAAAGTCTATAGACCTTCAATTTGATTTTAAATCCTCTCTTAAAAAAAAAAAAAGAAAGATAAGGACATCCCTTCCTTTGACATAAGTGCTACAATGCATAAGAAGTTCCTGGTAAAAATTTACAGTCTTTTTGAATGAATGTTTTTTAATATTTTCAATTACAGATTTATGGCAGCATTTTTCATAGGCCTGAATTGTCTGTTTAACATTAAAACGATTCTTGTAGGGAGCCATCTGTTACATGATCAGGCATGGAAATTCTTTACAGGGCTTTACATCAGCTCTCCTCCAATGTTTGTCATGCTTCAAATATCCTTGGGCACTTGTGTTTCCACTGAGAGGAGCAAGGTGAGGGACTTAGAGGCAGGACATGATGTCTCCCCGATTATTCAGTGGCTGTTACTGAAAACACTGTGTTCAGCATATGGTTTGCTAAATTGTCTTTTTCCCCAAACTATGCTCAATGTTTTGCTTTACTAAGACAAAACAATATCCTGAGAAAAAGGACATTTTGTTAATCTTTGATTCCTATCAGAACGAGCTTTGCTCTTTGCATTAATCAACTCACTTTTTCTTCAAAGCTGTTTTAGTCTTTCTCTTTTAAAAAAAAAAGTATACTTCAACTCACTTTCCCCCTGAGTACTATTTCCCTGAGTGCTGTTTTATTTGAGCTAACTCTATTTTCCCAAATAGATTTCATCTTAAGTGCTCACTTTGAATCACCGGGCTAGGAGCTGCCTGGAAGTGTGTTGAGAAGGATTTTGAGGCTGTGTTCAGGCTCAGTGAAGAGTGCTACAATTGATAACTTATGTCTGCTACGAGTATAGCAGTAGTGAGTATGGGCCATGTGTGCCATTTATTTGCCGTCTCCGGCCTATGGTTTTACTCTGTCCCCCATCACTGTACTCATTAATAAGCAAACATACAGAGTCATACATTTAGGCGAACATACAGAGTCAAATTAACCTCTCCAGCTGAGAAATGAGCTTGAACCTGATCTCACCGTAATATGAGCAATGATAATATTAATAGCAGCCATATTTGTTGAGCATTTGCTATGTTTATAAGCATCACTGCAGGTAATTTACAAATATTAAATAATTTCATTTATTCATCACAAACATTTTATAATATAGACATCATTCACCCAATTTCAGAGAGAAGATGACTAACGGTCAAAGAGGTTAAGTAACTTTACTGACTTCGCCCCTTTGCTCAAAGCAGCCTCATAAATTCTTTTTGTTCTGGATAACTAGAACCACCACATCCTTCCATATCCCTTCAGTCATTTTCCTTCTTACGTTCAAATCCTAGCTCAGTCTCTTCCTTTGTATATCTCCTCTTGCTGGAAGACTCCTTGATAAAGCAGAGAGAAATGCTGGCCTCAGCTCAGCTCAGTTGGACATTGTCTGAGTCATGATGAGTCCTCTCTGCAGCTGTAATATATTATCCCACATGACCTATTTTTGATAACTCATCCAAGCCACCTGTTAATTCAATTCAATTTTTAAAATTTCCTTTTTAATGTTTTCATCGATTGTTTACATTTTGAATTTAATTGTTATATATCTCAATGAAGTAGTCAATTCAAAACACAAGTGGATCCAACCTGAGCTTTTCAATAGTTGGTTGAAGTAAATAATCAAAGCTATCTACCAAATGGTCCTTCCACGAAAGTTAGTTGTGATCTTAGTGGTGATAATGTGGTGAAATGACCTATGCTCTTATCCTTCTATATATGAATGAAGTAGACAATAATAATTTTTAAAAGGTGGCTGTGTCCAGTTCCCTAGCATAGTTCCCAATGCCAAGAGAGCCAAAAACCCGGTGTGCTGTTGCTTTAAATTTCTCCAGCATAGGTGTGAGTCAGTCCATCCTTTGGTCACATCTAATTTGCCTGGTGATGTGTAGACTGGACCTTAGCTTCCATTCACACCTTGTCAGGAACCAACACTAGTCCACTTCCTCTTGAAAAAACTAAACAGAAATATCAAAAGGAAATGTCTGTATGGGTTGGAGGCAGGATTGACTGAGTGTTGGGGCACTGTTGCTCATATGCAAATAAAATAACAGGAAAGAAAACAATCAGCCTAAGTTAATACTCCAGGGTCTGTTTAGTGTGTCTGTTTTCAAGGCTGTTCATGCTATTTTGCCTAAGCAAAGCTTTTGTTTGCCTTGTTAAGGTTTACTTTGCTTGGAGACGGCAGCACATGAAAGGGTTTGGCAAACGTCTCTCTGAGGCAAAATTTAAGAAGTGAGAAATTCAAACACTTGTAAAATGTAAAGATATTTGCTTTTACTAAAATCCATTCCAGGTCTAATCTAGGTTCACTCTCTTTTACCCAACAGTTGCCTGGACAGAAGTGTGAACCCACCCAATTCACAGCCTAACTCTTCCAGCTCCCGGGATAGACATTATGCAGTATTTGAGTTTCAGAGCTCATTTACCACTACCATTAAGAACCTCAGTTCTCTCTCTTCTACTTTTTTGTGAGAAGAAGGAAATTAATGTAAAGAGGGTTGCATCAATGCTTCTCTCTATTTCTCTGTTTTCCCCAGAATAATATATTTTTTGTTTGTCACGTTAATGAGGAGTTCAAATTCTGCTCTCACAATGACTTTGACTTGAGTTCTCCAGCTCTTACGGAAAGGCATCTTTTCTTAATTTCCTATTATCCAGCTTAGAATAATTCCAAAGCCTTTCTTGTTTCTTCTCTCTCAGTTCTAAGAATTTATAATTCTCCTTCCAGGTCCAAAAGAAAAATGCTTACCACTTTCTTTTACCTTTTTCTTGCTTATATCACATCTTTGGATCCTTAGCAAGTGTGGGTTTTATTTTCAGACCTAAGATCCGTTTTTCCTTTCTGCACAGCCCACACACTCATTTTCCACGTATCAACAAGTGTGTTGAAGTCCTTTCATTTCCTCTGCTCACCTTCTACTTCTACATTCTGCACAAAGTGTGTTATAACAAGATTTCCCACCTTTCCTGCCACTTGGATTGTGTCATCATTTTTTTGAAGATATTAATGATAGACTTAATTGTTTCCACATGAAAGTCAAATTCTCTGCTTCAAAGTTTTCAAAATTGTGACCCCCCACCACACCGTTCCAAGCCCCTCTGCCTGCCTTCATTTCCCTTTAAATTCCACAACCAGACTGTTTTGCCGCACAGGGAGGGGGCATTGTTCCCTCGAAATCACCTTGACCTCTCCTGGTATGCAGTCTTACTTACTTGCCAGTTGGAATGATATGAAAAGGATTTAACATGAATGGGCTCTCTCATTCTTTCCATGTTCTTCAAAGCACTACTTAAAGTTAAATAATTTTTGAATTTGTTTAGTGGCAGCCGCTACTCAAAGATAGACTTAAAATTCCTTAACTTATTTTTATCCCTAATTCTCTTCCATTAAAACCTTGGTATAATATGTTAGCACACTTCGTACATTTTCTTGACTTGGGAACTAATTTTAAATGTTGGAAATTAATTTGGGGTTATGCTGCTCAGGGCTGGCAGTATGTTGCTGTAGGGAGACAGTATGTCCCTGCCATCCCAGAGTGCAGGGAGAGTCTAAATTTTTTGTGTCCCCCACTTCATGCACCTGAGACAAGCCAAAATAACCCCTCCTGTCTCTAGTTCCACAGAGGAATGTACCCTGTGTAATGAGTTCACATACACAGACTTTAAACTGGAGAACAAACTATTGGCTCAGTCTCTACTTTTGCTTCCTCCCTGTTCCCCACAACTGAAATCGGAATTATTTCATAGCTTACAATTCCATTTGTACTCTCTCTAATCAACTTGATCAGTCTCCTTGCTAATGCTGATAAAATGTCTATCCTAACCCATCTATAGTCATTCTTCCCACGGGAGGGTAGAGGACAAGAAAAAGGATTAAAAAAATTCTTTGAATGCTGATTTTTAGCAGCTTTAGGAAAAGGTTTGGTGATCTCGGTTCCACTCAAAAAATTATCTGTATGGGAAGCATTTTCCTATTGGCTATTTCAACTAATCTCTTTAAGCTTTATATGGATGTTTATCTATAGATTTCTCTTTTTATCTCTTGTTTATCTCTATTTTCAGAGGCATTGGTTAGATGACAAGATACTGTTTTGATTTCAAAATAAGTCACCTTCTAATAATAAAAGTAGAGAAAATCAAGTAATGATGTACAAGAATATTTCAAGACACAATGCTACTTAGGCTATATTCAGTGAACAATGTCATAAAGGACTTGTATGGCTCAATCTCATTTTTCTTTATCTATTTATTACCTGTGGACCTATCAATCTTTCACACACACATATGTAGAGAAAACTATGTAAGGCAATGTATCAAAATCTTAGTAAGAAGTAGGATTATTATGGCTGATATCAGTATCTTGGTTTTTTGTTTTACACTTTTTTACAGAGAGGACGAGATATTGGTATTAAAAGTATTTTTAGAAGTAAATAGTATTTTTACTCTCCTTAATCACATGCTGTGGATGGTGGCTAGCAGAAAGATATTAGGAAGCGTCCATTGCAAATGACTTTGAATGATTAAGATTGTCCTTTATTGCTTCCATTTTTAAAAAATTTTAACTGGTAATTTACCAAAATCAACAAGGAAAATGGGCTAACAGAAGGACAAGAGAGAGTCATTTCACTTTTCAGAAAGTACTAAACAATTAGAGAACACACAGCTCTCTGCCAGCTGTCTGCTCTAGCAAGTGGTAAAGAGATGGCTGTTCTGTTCCTGACATGAAGAAAAGGTACATCGGAGTTGGAAAGGACTTAGAAACCTCCTCCCCCGTTACTCTGGAGTCCCTGCCCTAGAAATTGGATACGAAGCTAACATTTATTGAGCTTACTCTGTGTGTGCACTGTTCTCGGAACTTTTTGTGTGTTAACTCATTTAATCTTCCCCAAACGCTATATAGTGAGAACTATTGTTGCTCTCACTTTACAGGTAATAAAACTGAGGCACAAAGACATAATAATTTGCCCAACATCTCATCCAGTAAGCAGCAAATCTGAGGTTTGAAGCAGGTAGTATGGTGCCAGAGCTTGTCCTCTTAAGTGCTGATCCTGATTGCCTCTCTTTTGTTCCTGCTGAAATACAGTCCATTTGCTACTTAAGCACCTCTAGTAATAAGAAATGCTCCTTCTTCGTTAATGGCTAATTCCACCTTGAGACTCTATCCTACTTAAAGTTGTGCCAAGATATGTGGGTGCCCAGGCAGCAGAATAAGTCGAGAGGTGGCTCTATGTGTAACTACTCCTTTCCCAAAGCAGATCCTGGTTGGAGGACTTGGGTGCAGGGAGTTTCCTTGGAGGTGAGTCTGAGACACAGGAGTGAGGGAGCGGAGACAGTGAGACAAGGAAAGAAGAAAAAGCAATAAAGGGAATACTAAGTTTGTTGTGGGCAATTGGAACCTGATCTCCCCAAGGATCCTCTGAAACATCACAAAGAATCAGCCTCAGAACTGTCCTACTCAGGGCTGGGGAATCTGGGCTATTTATCCACAAACAGCCATCGCTTGTTAGTTGAGGGCTTTCCCTGAAAGCTGCAAATCCCCAGCACTTCCTGGCTGCTCTACATGCAGGCTGAGCGAGATGGCCTGGTGCAGGAGAGAGCCCTCAGGCAGAGAAAAGGAGACACTCAACGACTTGGTGGACAGAAACTGGTGCCAGGCCACAGCAGTGCCTCCTACAGTGGTCTTCAAACCAGTATTGGCTAAAGATTCTCCAGTATGTTGTTGGAGGAAATACTGAGGAGTAGCTGTGATCTGAAAGAGTGGTGTCCAGACCAGCAGCATCAGTACCGCTTGGGAGCTTGTTAGAAATGCACATTTCCGGGCTCTTCCCAGGCTTCCTGAATCAGAAACTCAGTGTTGCCCAGAAATCTGTTTTTAAAATCCCTCAAGGTGATTCTGATGCACATGAAAACTCTGCAAACCACGAGTTTTAAAGGTAGAAAGGGTCCCATCCACAAATCAATTTATCTTCCTAGTGAAGATTGAGATAGAATTTTTCCAATGTTAAATATCTAGAATCCAGGTTTGCAAGTGCTAATACTCCAGGGTAATGATTCAGACATTCCTCCTCTACCCAGGTTTGTGTATTAGTGAGGGCAAATGTTAAGCTGCTGTAACAAAGAGAACCCAAAGGACAGTGGCTCAAATAAGACAGAAATTTATTTCTCTTGCAAGTAATAGTCTAGCCAATATAGGCTGGTGGGGGCAATTCTCTCTACAATACCATCCAGGGACCCAAGTTTTCTATCTATCTTGGGCCTCTGCCTTCTCCTTGAGTAGTGTCTTCATTTGGGTAGCCAAAACTAGGTTGCTGTCTTATCGAAATACTGACCACAGGATGTGGGGAATAGTGAAAGTCCAAAGTCAGAAGCTCATTTTAATTTGCTAGTGAAACAGTATTTGAACACACCATATACTCTAATATTCTTTTGTTCAAACTTAGTTATCTGACCCCATGTAACTACAAGGAAGGCTGAGAAATGTAATCTCTGGCTTAGTAGCTTTGTTTACGGGAAAAAAAAGCTCTAGAGGACAGCCAGCAGAGAGTCATAGCACGTGCCACAGTGTCAGACTTTCCCAACGCCAGAAGTGTTACTGCTGCTGTTATGTTTTGTTTTGTTTGGTATTGTGTTTACATATATCCCACCTTATTCCAGTAAGGTATTAAGGCATCTTCAATATGTAAATTAGACAATCTCAGTCAGATGCATTACTAAGACACACATATTACCTTGAACAGGGGGATGTATAATCCACTAGTATCTTTTAAACAAATCCATGCTCAGATATAACAGACCAAATACCTGACATCCAGTAAAGAGTAAGTTACTGTGAGAATGACACACGGGTCAGAGTTTTTCTGAAGGGAATAAAGGTGTACAACAGCATCCAAATTTCCAGATATACGTGGGAAGGAAAGGGGCATAGAAAGGATGAACCCAGAGGAAGATGACGGTCAAACCTATTCAAACTGAAATTTATTCCCCAGGCTTGGCAGGGTCAAGGGCTGGATATGTCTGGTCCTCACGTATGGGCTCCAAATACACCCAGCCAAGGCACTTGTCCAGCCAGTAAATTCCAAGGCTTGGCTCTTAAGGGGCTACTGAAACTGAGTAATCAAGTTATGCAATCCTTGGCAAGATCCATGGGAGCCAGAAGACTGAGTCAATGCTGAAATGCTATAGGATTCCAAGGGTTTCTGGACAAAAACACTAAAGACCTGCAAGTCCAAATGGTAGAAGTATGGCTAAAAACAAGAGGAGGCAAAAACCAAGTAAAAGACCAGGTAGAAATGGAGCAGAATAAAACAAGGTGGAAAGTAAAGTGAGATGGGTGATTTCTGAGAACAGAGCTGAATAGTCCCATTTCTGGGTGATGGACAAGTTCTGTGGGTGACTTAGAATATCAAAAAGAGTCAGGGTTGGTATGGGAAAAGAAAGCACAGAAACAATGCTTCTCTGAAGAGTATAACTCTCAGAGCTGCAGGCAGAGAACAAAATCTCTATTATTTCTTGAGTAATATGTCACCTCAACACAGTCTCTGGGCATGGATTTAAAATAACAATTTAGAATAAAATCATAATTAGAAAGCTAATTAACTGAAGCAATGCACAATAAAAGACATAGGCCTTGAATTGTGCCCCAGAAGCCAGCTGACTTGTGCTTTTGTATTTTTTTTCTTCTAGGCGGAGGGACTATAGATTATATCTAAATATATCTCAGTAAACCTAACAAATAAGCATGAGCACAATTAATCCACTCTACATAAAGCAAAGAGCCTCACGAATGTCATGAAGCAGCAGCAGTGTCCTTTTAAATTTAAAGCTTCTATAAAGCCTAAAAGGAAATACCAATCAGCAACCCTTTATCCTTTTAATGAAGGCCGACAGCGTTCATATTTTTATCTCTCTTTGCTTTACAGTACACAGAAATAGCCTCCGAGTATGTTGTTTTCTCTCTGCTCACCACAGAATTAGCAGAAAATTGTATATCCAAAACTATTATTTTCTAGTCCTCATCTTTTTCTTTTCAGAGACAAGAACTCTTCAGCACTATTTAATCATGCTCACCTGCCACTATAACATGTTTGAGTTTCAGATGTGCAAAAGAAATAGACTTGTAGATATTTTAAAGGTGCTGGGACACTTTAGGGTTCTATTGCTATGCACAGCTTTATCCTTGACACATCAGCCAGCTAGACAGAGGTCATCTTTTGTACCCATCCTCTTCTTCCATATTCTGCGCCTTCCTCTTCCACCTTCTGCCCCTGTTCCTGATGCTTTCTGATGACGTGTGATATGTGTGATCTAGAAGCTTAGACTCTGGAGCCATGCTGCCTGAGGTCACGCTGTAGTTCTGCCACTAATAAATTGAGTCAGGCAAGTTACTTAAGCGCTCTGAACTCTATTTTCTTCATCTATGAAATGAGCACGAACCTTCATAGATTTGTCGTGAGGATTAAGCGACTTAATATTGTAAAGCCCTTTGGAACAGTTCCTGGCACGTGGTAAGTACTCAGTGTGTGAGGTGTATTTCGTTATTACTTCTGATTGCTCAGTACATACAGCATGGCACCCTAACCTTGCCTGAACCATGAGGTCAGTATCTAAGCCTTCAGATTGTCCTGACTGCCTCGTCTTAAGGCTTAACTTCCTTTATGTTCTTCCCTCCACCAGCTGACAGGGGGAACAGGTTGAGCATGGATTGGAGCAGGGCTTCTCAAATTTGAATGTCCAATCAAATCATGTGAGGTCCTTGTTAAAATGCAGGTTTACGTTCAGTAGGTCTAGAGTAGAGCTTGAGATTGAGCTACTGTTGCTGGTCCATGGACCACACGTTGAATAGCATGAGGTTCATGTCATCTAAGTCTAGGTTCTAATCCACTCAAGAGCTTTTGGACCTTGGGCAAATTTCTCAGCTTCTGTCAGTCTATTTAAGCCACAAAGGTACCTCAATGGATCAATGTGGAAATCAAATAAATGAATGGATATAAAGTGTTCAGCAAAGTGTCTGGCAGTGGTAAATTTCCAATAATCAGTAGCTATCAATTTGTTAGGATCAGGTTATTAGACATTAATTCCCAAGGGAATTTGCATTTTAAAAGAGAGACTTAGACCAGCTGAGTTTAACTGCCTTAATTTACAGTTGTACTATCAAATAAGGAAACTGTAAGATACCCCTGACCACTGGTGTTACTGCAACCACCTTCAGGCCAAAGGCAAAAAATGTACAAGGAAATCTCTATAATTTCTAAACAAAATTTCAGCTCTGCTAACAACACAGAATTTATAAACCTTAAATCTCCTTTCAGCCAGCAACACAGAATTCTTCCACTTCAAAACTTCACCAGTGACTTCTACTTCTGGCCAAAATGAAGTAACCCCTGGATTGTTATTTTTCACTTGAAATATTCAAACAAACAAACAAACAAAAAGACAAAATATATAACAATTTTGAAGACACTCAGGCAATGAAAGAGTGATTCTTGAGGAAAGGAAAACAAAGAAGGTGAGACCTATAATTAATTGTCCAGCTTTCTGGCTGCCTGGAGAGAATTTCCAGGCTACAGCGCAGGAAGCAAGAACCCAGGTGGAGCCCAGGAGGCTCCCACTTTGAGTCGAGCAGACACAGCTAAGAATCTGGGGAAAACTTAGTGGCTTGAGTTTTCAGAACAGAGTACCAGAGAGAAGTGAATTGTGCAGAAAAAGATCTCTGGAAGCCTGTAGAAGGTCCTCCTGGAGAATTCGGTGGAGTATTGATTGGTACATGTCCATGAGGAAACTACCTGAGGCTGGGAAAAGAACCAAGTGAGGGAATTGGAAGGCACAGGGCTGGCACTGTTACAGGGTCAGGAATAGGGACTGTTCCCACAAGCCAGACTGGAAAACCAAATAATTCATGAGGCATTGGGTAGAATACTCAAAAGATCTTGCCTCAGTAATGGAGAACAATGATCCTTAAACTAAATACTGCTTTGGTCCCACCTAACGTATCTTAAAAAGCAAGACATAAAAAGATCAAACTATTTCCAAGTAATTTAACTGTATCACAGAACAAAAATATTTAATACCCAACAAGGTAGATATCACAATGTATGGCATAGAATCAGAGACTATCAGGCATGCAAAAAGGCAAGAAAATATGACATGTAATTGAGAAAAATCAACCAGTTAAAACCAATTCAGAACTGATGGAGATATTAAGGAAGAATAGTTATTATAACTGTGTATTAGATGTTCAAAAATTTAACTACAGACGTGGAAGATATAAAAAGACTAAAATTGAACTTTTAGAGATGAAAACTATAAATATCTCAGATGAAAAATATGCTGCATAGGATTAATAGCAAATTATACATTGGAAAATAAGAGATTAGAAAACTTAGAAGTCTGTCAATAGACACTATCCACTTTAAACACAAGAGTTCATGTTTAAAAATGTGCAGACCATCAGTAAGTTGTGGGACATCTTCAAATGGCCAAATGTATGTATGATTGGAATTCAGGTCTACACAAGGGAATGAACACCAAAAACGGAAACTATATGGGTAATTATAGAAGACATTTTCTTATTATCAATACCTTTTTAATGATAATTGACTATATTGACAAAATAACAATGTGTTGTGGAGTTTCTAACACATGTATAAATAAAATATGACAACAATATAGGTCTGGAAGGCATAAATGAAAGTAAATTATTATAAGATCCATATATGTAAATGGTATGACATAACGAACACAGACTGCAATAAGTTAAAAGTGTATATTGTGAGCCTTGAGGCTTGAGGCTTGAGGCAATCACTAAAATAATCAGTGTTATAGCTAATAAGCCACAAATGGGATTAAATGGAATCATAAAAATATTTAATTAATCCAAAATAAGCCAGAAAAAGAGGAAAAGAAGAAAAAATAATCGATGGACAAATAGAAAACAAATAGCAAGATGATAGACTTAAGCCTAAACATACTGAATATTCCATAAATGTAAGTGGTCTACACCCTACAAATAAAATGTAGAGATTATCAAATCAGATAGGAAGCAGGACCCACCTATGAATCAAAGGGAAATTAGAGAGTATTTTGAACTGAGTGAAAATAAAAACACAACATTACAAAGTATGCAAGTGCCACTAACTCAGTACTTACAAGAAATACATTATTT
This sequence comes from Eulemur rufifrons, assembly GCF_041146395.1. Classification (NCBI taxonomy): domain Eukaryota; kingdom Metazoa; phylum Chordata; class Mammalia; order Primates; family Lemuridae; genus Eulemur; species Eulemur rufifrons. The sequence goes on from NC_090989.1 coordinate 227,247,981, forward strand.
AACACCTACATTAGGGAAGAAGGAAGGTCTGAAATCAATGACCTTGGCATCTTCCTTAACACTAGAAAGAGAAGAGCAAATTAAACCCAAGGAAATTAGCAGAAAGAAAATAATAATGATAAATGTGGTAATCAATGGAAAAGAAAAGAGAAATCCATGAAATAAAAAATGAATTCTTTGAAAAGACCAGTAAAATCAATAAACCTCATCAGGCTGACCAAGGAGAGAGAGAGAGAGAGAGAGAGGGAGAGAGGATGACAAATGGTGGAGGAAGCACACAAATTACTATTACCAGGAATAAAACAGGGTGCATGACTATTGATCTCATATTAAAATGATTAAAAGACATTTAAAAAGTAAGAAAGAATATTATAAACAACTTCATGCTAAGAAATTCGGCAACTTGCGAAAAATGGACACAATTTTAAAAGACACACTACGAAAACTCACTCAAGAAAAAGTAAATAACTGTAATTGCCCTAAATCTACTATAAAAATTGAATTTTTCCCATAGGAAAAAACTCCAGGACCAGATAAGTTCAATAAATTCTATCAAACATTTAAGGAAGAAGTAATATCAATTCTAAAAAAGCATTCAGAAGATGAAATAGGAGAAAATAATTCACAACTCATTCTATGAGGTCGGCATTACCTTGATACCAAAACCAAACAAATACGTTATAAAAAAGAAAACTACAGATTAACATCATCATGAATATAGATGCAAAAATTCAAACAATAGTTTAGCAGATCAAATCCAACAATATCGAAAAAGAACAATACATCGTGACCAAATGCAATTTATCCCAGGAATGCAGAATTGGTTTAACATTTGAAAAGCAATAAATGTAATTCATCAGATTAGCAAACTAAAAAAGAAAAAGTGTGTAATCATCTCAATAAATGTAGTAAAGCATTTTAAAAAGTGAACATCTATTCCTGATTAAAAAAAAAAATTCTCAGCAAAATTGGAATAGAAGTAAACTTTCTCACCCAGTTAATGAACATCTATGAAAAACCTACAGCTAACGTCATACTTGGTGATGAAAGACTGTATACTCTTATAATATTTAAGATCATGGCATAGATACGTTCTCTCACCTTTTCTTTTCAACAATGTACTAGAGGTTCTAACCAGTGCAATAAGATAATAAAAATAAATACAAGATATCCAGAGTGGTAAGGAAGAACTAAAACTCTATTCACAGAGGATATGAGAGTGTATAAAATTCTAAGGATTCTACAAAAAGGGTACTAGAACTAATGAGTTTAATACCCAAAAAATATATAATCTACTGTATTTCTACATATTAGCAATAAACAATCAGAAATGGAAATTTAGAAACAATACAATTTGCAATGGCATCAACAAATACAAAATACTTAGGGATAGATATAAAAAATATGTGTAAGTTCTGTACGCTGAAACTGCAACATTGCTAAAAGATATTAAAGAACACCTGAATAAATATTCACAGGTTAAGACTCAATATTGTTAAGATACCAATTCTATACAAATTGTTTTGTGGATTAAATGCAATCCCTATCAAAATCTCCCTTTTTATTGGCAAAAATTGACAAGCTGATTTAAAAATTCATATGGAAATAAAAAGGACTGGGAATAGCCAAAAGAACTTTTTAAAAGAACAAAGTTGGAAGGCTAATACTAGCTGAATTCAAGACTTATTATAAAGCTACAGTGATAAAGATATTATGGTGTTTGTGCCAAGATATATCAATAGAATCTATCAAAGAGATCAATGAGACAGAATAGAGGATGCAGAAATAGACACACAGTTTTATGGACAACTGACTTTTGACAATTGTGCAAAGGCAATTTAGTGGAAAAAGCCCAATGTTTTCAACAAATTGTAATGGGCCAGTGGGATATTTGTGTGCAAATAACAAAACAGAACTTCAATTTATACCTCACACCAGATACAAAAATTAACTCAAAATAATAATAGGTCTAGGTGCAAAACCTTACAACTATAAAACTTCTAGAAAAAAATAGAAGAAAACCTTTGTGATCTTAATTTAGGCAAAGATTACTTAGATATGACACCAAAAGCAGAATTTATAAAAGAAACAATTGATAGATTGGACTTAATAAAAATTTAAAACTTCTGTTCTTTGAGACATAATGTTAAGATCATTAAAAAAGCAAGCTACTGACTGGGAGAATATACTTGCCAAGCATATATCTGTTAAAGGACTTGTATCCAGAATATATATAAAAAATAAATTCTCAATGCTCAATAATACGGGGACAACACCATTTTTAAAATGGACAAAAGATTGGAACAGACATTTCATTAAAGAAGACACAGTGGCCCTTCACATCAGCAGGTGCCATATCCAGGCATTCAACCAACTGCATATTGAAAATATTGGGGAAAAATAATAAAAAACAACAACACAAAAATAAAAATTTATACAAATTTTAAAATAACAGTATAATAACTATATATCATTAGGTATCATAAGTAATCTAGATCTGGTATATTTCTAAAATATACCACTTTAGAAAATTTCTAAAATATACCACTTTAGAAAATAACTTGGTAGTTTTTAAAAGTTTTACTCTATCATTCCACTCTTAGGTATCTACCCAAGAGAAAAAAGTGTACATGTGCATACAAATGTTCATAGCATTTTTAGTTATAAGAGCCGAAACCTGGGAATAAGCTACAAGTCCATTAACAGATGAATGGACAAACTCACTGTGGTGCATCTACACAATGGAATATTGTTCACCAATTAAAAGGAATGAACTATTGATACACCTTGCAAACATTAATGAATCTTAAAAAAATAGTACTAGGAAGCCAGACAAAAAAAGAGCACATACTGTATAATTCAATTCATAGAAAACGAATCTATTTTAACGGACATTAGGTTGCATGGAGAGAGGGAAGAGAGTAGTTTATAAACAGGGATTAGGAGACTTTTGGGGATGATGGATAAGTTCACTGTCTTGATTCTGATGCACATATATGTCAAAGCTTTTCAATATGTACACATTATGTGTCGTTTATTGTATATCAATTATATCTCAATAAAACTTTCAAATAAAAACACCTCACCTCCAACCCCAGTTTCTGATTGTCTTGTAGATCCAGGACACTGCTGAGATCATTCAGAAGTGGGATGACCACACAGCTTGGACAGAATTCACTCCTTCTTCTTCATCCTCTAAATTCTATTCCTGAATCATGTCAAACCTCTAACTTTCGACTTTCGACTAATCGACTTCAGAATTACGATTTCACTTTAGATCTTTGACTTTAACAACAAGAAGGATTTCTAGCATTTTAAAAGAAACTATCAGTGTAGAGCCCCATGAAGGCCTGAGAGTGAACCTAGTTCTAGTAAAAAAAAAAAAAAAAAATCTGGCATCTCAGCAAGGGCAGACTGTCTAAAGGATTTTAAAGAAAATTTGCACTGACGTGCAACATAGCCAGGCAATGTAGCCAGGCCTTGAAATTCCTTCTGGACTCTTGGGTCCTTGTAAGTAGGTGCTCATTCCACTCATGTCTAATCAGCCCTAAAGATACTTCCCTTTATCTTGTTCCATGAACTCTACAGAAAGACATACGAGATAATTCACTTCTTAATAATTCACTAGATAGTTTACATGTTGGATAAAGTTTATCTCTAGATGATAAAAGTAAACATCTTGATATTTGACGTTAAGAATTGGGGAGTTAAAAAAAAAAAATATATATATATATATATATAGTTTGTTTGTTTGTTTCTCCACACTGCTAGCATTTGATTCAGTTACATTTACTTTTTTTTTTTTTTTTGTTGAGACAGAGTCTCACTTTGTTGCCCAGGCTAGAGTGAGTGCCGTGGCGTCAGCTTAGCTCACAGCAACCTCAGACTCCTCGGCTTAAGCGATCCTACTGCCTCAGCCTCCCGAGTAGCTGGGACTACAGGCATGCGCCACTATGCCCGGCTAATTTTTTCTATATAGATTTTTTTAGTTGTCCATATAATGTCTTTCTATTTTTAGTAGAGACGGGGTCTCGCTCAGGCTGGTCTCGAACTCCTGACCTTGAGCAATCCACCCGCCTCGGCCTCCCAGAGTGCTAGGATTACAGGCGTGAGCCACCGCGCCCGGCCTACATTTACTTTTATACTCCACTGTTTCCACCTTGATCCGAGCAACCATCACCATTCACCTAATGACTGCCGTAGCCTCTTAACTAGTCTCCCTGCTTCTACCTTGCCTCTCTTTAGTCTATTTGCAACCCAGCTGCCAGAGCCGTCTTTTAAAAATATAAGCCAGATCATGTCATTCCTCTCTGTTGACTTAAGTCAAAATTCAAATTCTTCAGTGTACTCAAGGCCCTTTATAACCTGGTCATCATTACATCTGCCCTCATGCCCTACCACTTTCCTCAGTCTCACTCCTCTTTGTCCCACCTGCCTGTGCTCCATTCCTGGGACTGGCCAGAAACATTGCTGCCACAGGGCCCTTGCACTTGCTCTCCCTTCTGCCTGTGCAGCTCTTGCCACAGTCATTTCCACAGCCTTCACCTTCTTCAAGTCTTTGCTCAAATGGCTGAATTTCAGTGAAGTCCAACTTGATCATACAATTTTAAATTTGCAAACTGTGCCTCATTTAGCTTACTCATTAGTTTATTGTCTGTCCAGAACTGCAGGGATTTTGGTGTGTTTTGTTCTCTGGTATATCCCAAGCTGCAAGAAATTTGCCTGGCCTCTAGTAGGAACTTGATAAATATCTATTAAATGAATGGCTAATTCACATATTCCTTGATGTAGACATGAATAAATATTTGAAGGACCTTGGCTTGCCCATACGTAACATTTCATTATGGTGAAAGAAACTGAATTCTGATTTCAGGTAGGTTAGGGTGAGTCTAGGTCACCTCTAGTCCTATTTCTAGCAGTTGGGGCAGTCCAGCTCTGAGCATGTTAACCATTCTCCTTGAATTGTTTTTACAGTTTTGTTATTATGGCGACATTGCTTGTTCCGAGAGAGGCCCATCTGTCTCATATCTCTTCCCCACTCCATCTGTCTTCTCATTGCATGCTCTCTCTCCCACTTTCTCTCTCTTCGACCTTATGATTTGAATAAGTACAAAATGTCTTTGGCACTATCCAGAGTGAATTAAAAGCTGAAGGCTCTCTCTGTTGATACAACAAAGGGAAGCCAAGTAAATCAATTAGAGGAATAGGGTGGAAGGGAGTGTGGGGTGAGAAGTTTGTTTGCTTGCTTGTTTATTGATGTGTGTTTGTTTAAACTTCACTTCATTCTAAAAAAAGAATTTAAGCCGAGCCAAGGATATGGTTTGTTTTTTTTCATCTTATTTCAGTCTAAGGAAGGGAATTAACATTTTTTTAAACATCTATAATTTGTGATAGGTGTCCTACACACACACACACACACACACACACACACGCACACACGTACAAATTAAAATATGTTACATATAGAATACGTTAACAACATAGTTTTAAACTCAAAATTTTTTACATTATTAAAAGTCTCAAATATATATAAAAGTAAAAAATAGTAAAATGCATAGCCATAGCCACAATTTTTAACAACTGGCCATGTTTATTTTATTAATCTAGATAACTTTTTGCTGAGCTATTTAAAATAAATTATAGGCCTCATGCCATATCATTCATAAATATTTTAGCATATGTTTTTAAAAATTAAAGACATTATCCTACATAGCCACAATACCATTAACATACCTAAAAAATAATTCCCTACTATCCCATCCATATTTAAATTTCCCTAATGGACCTCAAAATTCATCAAACCAAAATCTAATCAGAGATTATGCATTCTTTTAATTGTTATGCCTTATGTCTCTTATAACATAGAATACTTCCCTTCAATTTTTCTTCTTCCCTGTGACACTAGTTCCATGAAGAATTGAGGTCAAATGTTTTGTAGAATTGTTCCCGTGCCTGGTTGTCCCATTTTCAGTGATGCTACATTTGATCAGTGGATTAAGTTTGCAACAATCAAATCCTTCCACAGTAAAGATATTTCTCCCTTTGCAACTGGCAAGCAAGTATTCATTTTTTTTTTTTCATCAATCTTTTACCTAATAGTTTTAGTAATCATTGATGACTTTTGTGTAAAGCAATTATTTTGTTAGAGAGATTTTGTTTTTCTAATGCTATCATTCTCTCTATATTTATTAGCTAGCTTTTTTTTTCTGTAAAAAAGAGATTACTCTCATCAAGGGCAAGGGCAAGCAGGATAAATGTTTAATTCTCTCTCTCTCTTTTTCCTTTCTTTTTTTTTTTTTTTTTGTTTTTTGTCTTTTTCTTTTTCTTTTTTCTTGGGGGGGAGACACATTCTCTTGCTCTGTTGCCCGGACTAGCGTGCAGTGGCATTATTATAGGTTACTGCAACCTCAGACTCATGGGCTCAAGTGGTCCTCCTGTCTCAGCCTCCCGGGTAGCTGGGTCTACAGGCATGCATCACCACCTCTAGCTAATTTTTTTCTTTTATAATTTTTTGTAGAGACAGGGCCTGGCTCTCTTGCTCAGGATGGTCTCAAACTCCTGGCCTCAAGTGATCCTCCCACCTTGGCTTCCGAAAGTGCTAGGATTACAGGCGTGAGCCATGGCCCCCAGTCAATTCTCTCTCCTTAATAACCAATTTTCAAATTAAGAAGTTGTGTAATAGTCATACCAAAAGTGTCAAATGAAGTTCTTTGCTTTTTTTTTCTCTTTTTGAGTATCATGTAGACTCATAAAGTTTTACGTATTCACTGTGCTTCAGTTGGTTACAGTAATTATTCTTTTTGATGTTCAAATTATCCCAAATTTGGCCTGTGGGAGCTTCTAAATTCTGGCTCCTTTTATCATTACTCAATTATAATCATTAAATACTTCTTAGCTTTCTAGCCTCAAAAATATCCCAGCTTGCCTTGTACCACCACCACCCCAGACCAGAAATCATATTTCTTACAGGCGCTCTGATTCCTTTTAATAGGTAATAGTCTTTAGAAACCAAAATCCAGGCATCAGGGATGCTTATTACTACGTGATGTCATTGCTCCTGGGGCCTCTCAGTGGTCAGATCTAGGAAATGTATTTTTAAACTAGCAAAAATTAATAATGATATTTTCACTTCCCATTTGACAATCTAGAGTTTTTGCTTAACTTTTGATTTTATGTCAGTTCTTTTACCTATGATATCTTGATTTCTAATAACGTATTTGCTTTATTTTATAATGTTGATAAAATAGTTTCAAAATGGGCATTGCCAATATTACTGCAAACAATGAAATTAATGAATTAAGTTGAAGATTTCCCAGCAGTATGTTTTTGTGTGTTCTTAGATATGAGAATATGAGCACATTAAGAAGTTAAGTAACTTGCTCAGACTTTAATCAATACGGGGCAGAGCTGCGACTCTACATGGATTTATTTGTCTACAACCCTTTCCTCTCTGTCTACTCTACCGAAATATAGGCAGAGCTGGAAGGAAACAGATTGACAACTAGTGGCAACTAGGAAGGGACTTGGAGTATAAGATGAGCCTGGGGCTGGTTAAAAGTCTAGTGGGGGTGAGTAAATTGGCAAAAGCCCATGGATCGATTACATACGCAGCCCCCAGGCTTCCCTCCTCCCCTACACCTATGGTCCCAAAGTGTGGTCCCAAATAAGCGTCATCACTGCCTGGGAACTTGTTAGAAGTGTACTGCCTTAGCTGAATTGGAAACTCTGGCAAGAGACCCAGCAATGTGTTTTCACAAGCCCTTGGGAGCTTCCAATTCACGCTCAAGTTTGACAGCCAATGTTCCACACCTGAAGATTTCTGCGCTAGAAAGTAAAATTCCCAGAAGCCTCCTAGAAGCCAGAAAAGGAGTTTTTATATTTCCCCCACCACCTGACATATATATATATATATATAAACTTATCCATAAATATAATACATAGATTTTTCTATATTATAAATGAGCATACATGACTTTGTTCCATACATCTCATTCTGTTCCTTACTTTTTTCACTTAACATTATAGCTGATAGGCCGGGCACAGTGGCTCATGCCTGTAATCCTAGCACTCTGGGAGGCTGAGGCGGGTGGATCACTCGAGGTCAGGAGTTCGAGACCAGCCTGAGCAAGAGCGAGACCCCGTCTCTACTAAAAATAGAAAGAAATTATATGGGCAACTAAAAAATATATATAGAACAAATTAGCCGGGCATGGTGGCGCATGCCTGTAGTCCCAGCTACTCCGGAGGCTGAGGCAGGAGGATCGCTTGGGCCCAGATGTTTGAGGTTGCTGTGAGTTAGGCTGACGCCACGGCACTCTAGCCTGGGCAACAGAGTGAGAGTCTGTCTCAGGAAAAAAAAAAAAAAAAAACATTATAGCTGATATACATGAGAGTAGTGCCTATTATGGTAATAAAAGGAATTGGAAATGGAGGATGAGGAATAAAGAATAGAAAAATAAAATGAGAATAACTTGCCTGGATCAATGGTGACCATGTGTCACCAATTAATTTGTATAATCATTTTTAAACACCTAGTTATATTTCAGTTTTTAAAATACAATTGCACAGAACTTTACTCTCAGCGTCATGATCAGGTTATAATATGCCTCAAACTCAATTTTTATATCTGCAAAATGGGACTAATTAGAGCCTGTCTTATGAAGTTACTGAGAGAATCTTTTGAGGGTTTATGAGCTGCAAAGAGCTATATTATTGTAAAGTATTATGAGATGTATCCATTTTAAAATAATTTTCATGGAGTGAAAACTGTGAGGCACATAGTTAAAAGTCAGTTTTCCATGCAATATCAGAATCAAGAGACAACAAAACAGAAAATTTGCTCTTAATGAAGCAGCACCTCCCTAATTTAAAGTATGTCAAGGATCAGGTTAGTAAAACACTAAGGGGGCATTATGGTGGATTCTTAACATGCTTATTTCACCCTTTTAAAGCACCTGTATTTTATTGTGATGAGAGTATTGATTGTGTTGTCTTGGCTGATACATATTTATGTTGCTTGGTTATGTATTCTGTTTTTGCTACACACAACAGCCATTGGCACCCAGAGTAGTATGACTGGTGAGAAAAGAAGACCCTCTGAAAGTCTCAAGTATTAACATTATTAGACATAAAGTCAACCTCCTACCAAAAATCAGCAGTTACAAATTTTTTGTCCTCAAAACCCTTCCATTATACTGTGTGTTTTGGGGGGCAGCGGTGGGGAGGGGCCAGGATGGTCATTTAAATCATGTGCATGATGTCAACTCTCACCTTTATACTGATGACTCACAAATTGACCCCTCTGATTTATACCTCTTTTCTTGGACCTCAGACCCACATATCTAATGGGTTGGTGGACATCTCTGAGATCCTGGGATCCATCAAACTCAACATATCCAACACACACCCATCATCTGCCTTCCAGAACCCCCACTCCTCTGGTTTCATTAATTTTATAACATCACTCTTCTCCTATGTGGCAAGGCCAGCTCGCTCTTGGATCACCAATTGGTGATCAAGTTACTGCCATTCTATTAATACCTTTAAAATGTTATATTTATACAATCTCTTCCTTTTCATGGAAAAGCCTCTATCTGGATTAAGGACATTTTCTTTTATTACTATAGCTTAACTTTCTTCCTTGACTTCAACCTCTTCCCACCATATTTCTTCTTCTAGAAAATACATGACTATAACAGCAAGCATTCGTTGAGTAATTACTATGTACCAACCACTACTCTAAGCATTTTTCATGTAGTATTTCATTTAATCCTCCCACAACACAGGTATTAATAGATTTCACTCCCCTGCTCTAAAACCTTCAGCAGCTCCTCATTGCTTTCCCCATAAAATCCAAGGCTTTCATAGTGCTCCCAGTGCAAGTCTTCAGACAAATCTCCTACCACCCCTTCGTAAATTCACTACGTTGCCCCCAAACTGGGTTGCTTGTCATTTCCCTAACACATTGTGCATTCACCACTCTGCTTTTACCAACACAACTGCTCAGCCTTTCCAGTCTTCACCACTGCTCACCTCTTAATTCAGCTTAAACACTGTCTCCTCCACCAAGTTTTTACTGTTTATCTATTAAAATAATTCTCTCATCATTGTTCTTTCCTTTGTTATTTATTTAATAAATCTTTATTTCCTTCATTGTTCTTTCAATAGAAGTTTTACTGCTAGGCTTGCATGGTCACATAGCACTTCGTATCTTTAGTACAATCCTTAGAAATGTGTCTTCAAGTAAAGATAAGATTAACATGTTTATTTCTTCTCCATGATTATAATCTCCTGAGGTTAAAGGCCATGTGTTCATTTTTGTAGCTTAATCTACCACCCCTTTGACACAGGGCTTAGAATCCATGCATGGATGTGTTCATTCATTCAAAAATGTTGCTTAAAGGCCTACTATGTTCCAGGACCTAGGGATGAACAACAAAAAACACAGTCATTCTCCTTGGGAGTTTATAGTTTGGATGGTTATAAAAAACCTGTTTACAAGTAAATAGTGTGTAATGTGATACATGCAGGGAAAATGGCAGTTAATCACGCTTACTTAGAGCAAAGGCAGGTGACAAGGGACATTTGAGTCAGGTCTTTATGAATGAGTAGGAATTTACTAGGGGATGAAAATGATCCAGAAAAAAGAATCAGTACGTTAAGGAGTAGAGGCATGAAACAGCATGATGTGTTCAAGCATAGGTCAAACAATCTTAATTATTAGAGCTCAAGAAGCCAGTGGAAGGAGACCAAGCAGACAGGTAGATCACAGATCATTAAGGCTTTAGATGCCACACCATGTGGCATCACTGTAGGAAATTGAAGGCAACACTGAAAAAATATCTGTTGGATTGAATAACACATTTTTAGAGAGCTGAAGAATATATTCTCCCCATTTGTGTGGTTCTAGAATCTTATGCCACTTCATAAATCAGTTCCTTTTTTTCTACTTGTAATTTGTGGCTGAACCCAAATATTGTAACCTATTTTCTGGCTTCACATGGTTCACATGCACAACTCACACTCATTAGCAAAAATTGTCATAAACCTAAGCAGTCATTCTAAGAGGGGAAGGGACTTGTGAGATGCATGAAATCAGGAAAAGTAACTTTTTCCCAACCCAGGAGATTCTGATGCAGTCCTTTAAGGAAGATTGTACTATGAAGAACAATGTAAATTGTGTCACCTTTTTAAAATTGAGGGCTTTGTTTTGCTCTGGTTTTTTTTTTTTTTTTTTTTTTTTATGTGGGGAGAGCTCGTTCTCCAAAATTGGTTGAATTGTCAGTGAAATTATAAATTTTCCTTAGCAGCGTAATACGCAAGAAATCTAAGTTCCAAGCTAAACTGCTCATGCTAGCATTATTTTTTCAAATTAATTGTTTGAGCCCAAATCTGCCATTTTAAGAAGAAAATCTAGAATCAATCATTTGGTACACATCCACTCCCTTCTTCCTGCCACACACCCATACATAAAATCTCAAAGCTCCCCAAAGACTTATTTAGACTTAGGAGAGACTTGATTGTCCTCCAGTCTGTAGTGCCAACTTCAGCCAGAAATCTACAGAGTGGTTGTTGAACACTGGTCCTGCTCAGCCCAGGGGATGCTTGGTTGGTGGGAATGCTCTTGCTCAGACATTGTAGTGGACTCTACAATTAGGTCTTTTGCTCCTCAAATTACTACTCTATAACCAGGCCCAGAAGAACTTCAGGTCGTAGCCACATACTGTGATGGAATCAGTCTTTCTTAGGCTCCAGATTGACTTCATTCACCAAGAGAGGCTAAATAATCTTCCTAAAGTTACACAGCCAGAGAGGGCAGAGGTTGGATGCAAGGTCAAGTTTCAGATTCCCAATGCTTTCTCCATTAAAGCTTGCTATCTCTAATAAGAAACTTGTTTTGGTTTTAGAGATTGAGTACTGAGAGGCAAATCTTGATTAAGTTACTAAGAATCTCGTAACATGTCCAGCTGATCTTCTTTGGAAAGGAAAAAATTCCCAGAGTCTGGGGTGGATAATTGTATTTGGAGCACATGACCTTTAGTATGAAGGCATTTTGGACATGTAGTAAAACACTTTATGCAAAGCTACTTTTCTGCCTCAGTGGCCTGCTGGTATTATGCAGGGAGAGCCTTTTTAATGCTACATTTGCTCAATCAGGACATGTAGTTCTTATGGACATGATGGGTAAGCAAACATCAAGCAAGATATAAAGATTTCAAAATGCATCATATCTATCTGAAAAGTCTCAGAAAATCCTTATAACAATGAGGAATAAAGGACATAAATTCTTAGTAATTTGTTTGTTCTTCAGCTACACAGTGAAACATATCCACCACTACACAGTGGAACACAATCACCCCAATAGTAATATTATGACAAACCTTTTAAATTATAATGTTTTATATATAATATTATAACTCTTCATTAAAACATGCAATAAAGTAATAAACATAGATGGATTATGTGGTTAAAACTAAAATCATTTTTTCTGATTTGAAAAAGAAACTTTAAGAATGATATAAATGTTCCTCCAAACTGAGTTGTTTCTTAAATTCTTATCAATGTTTCATTATATCCCCTCTCCAGCTCACTTTTTATTCAACACAATTCACCTGACCCTCCCAAGGGTGGTGTGGTCTCCCTCTACAAAAATGCGGTACATTCCACATGCCCCAAGGAAGGCAGTGATGCAAAGGATGGACAGCTGGACTGGAGAGGGACAGATCCTTATGTTTAGCTGTGCTGTGTTAGAAACATCACCCAATTCTAGGTTTCCGTTTCCTCATTTACAAATTCATTGGAAGAACTGAATTAAACAACTTCTAAGATTCTTTCCACCATTGAAATTTATGACCTCTGGCAAGCTGATTAAATTTTCTGAATGCTAGGCTTCTCATCCTGAAGGTCACATAAGGAAATGATGGCTCAAGTCTGCTTGAGCCCTTATAATCCCAGTGAAGAGACCAAGGTGGCTACCCATGAAGCTGAAGCACACATTTGGGATACATAATGTTGCTTATTTTAAAAAATTTAACTTAGTTCACTTTTTTAGAGATCATCTTAGTCCATTTCTTACTGCTATAACAGAATGCCACAGACTTGGTAATTTATAAAGAAAAGAAGTATATTTGGCTCATGATTCTGGAGACTGGGAAGTCCAAGAGCATGGCACCAGCACCTGGTGAGGGCCTCTCATGCATCATCCCAAGGCAGAAGATATCTCATGATGAGTGAGTGCACAAGACAGAAAGAAAATGGGGGCAAAACTTATATCAGGAGTTATCCTGAGATAACTAACCCATGCATACAATACCAGCATTAGCCCATTCATGACCTAATCATCTCTTGAATTCTCTACCTCCCAATACCATTACATTGGCAATTAAATACCAACATGAGTTTTGGAGGGAACATTCAAACCATAGCAGAGATAAAGGCAGTCTTTAGTCTGTGACAATTATAAAGGGGCAAGGGAGAGGGAATAAATTCAATAATTCAACACCCTGTGTACACCAATCTGAGAGATATAAAAAATACCTCTTGTGCAAGCAACAAAAACTTAAAAGCCAATAGTTATGGTATACAAATGACTGATAAGCTAAACTATATTCATAGTATAAACTGTTTCATATTCCACCTCATTACAACTCTTTCAGGTAGATTCCATTCTGGTTGATTACAAATAGGCACTTGGCATTACCACTTTTAAAATTGGATGCCTGGTGTGTATACTAAACATATTTCACCCTCCCCCCTCCAATTCTTCTTTTACAGTAACAAATTTCTTTCCTCATCTGCAAGCTGACAAAATACAGCCAGCTTTCTGGCTCACATGTACCACACACTAGTCACACACAGCTGCTTACAAAAATGCAGACTTTTGCTGCATAGAAGAGTATTTTAGCTGGTACTCAGGAGTTGTAGACAAGTAATTACCTTTACATTCTGAATTTAAATTTGGGTTACATAAGACGGTTGATTTATTCTTCATTACTCTTTCATAAACCAATACTATATATATAGCTAATCTGAAAGAAAATTACAGATCGTGCTTTACCGAGTCCACTGAATTCTTTAGTGTTCCATGAATAACACTGTGCATGTCTAAGAGGTCACAGCACAGGTATAAAATAGTGCAGGCATACACATTTCTTAATCTTTACCAACAGAGATCACCAAAATGAGACTTGTTTAGAGAGATACAAATGCCCCAAGTCTGAAAGGTATGCCTGTAATACAAATGAAACAGGCAGATGGGGGGAGAAAAAACCCTTTGCCTTACTGGAGAGAGAGGAGCCATCCCAGGGGCTCGCCTGTGAGGGAAGTCTGTGGCTCTCGCAGCATTTCAATGCAGTGCTTAGTTTATTCACCAGGGGTCATCAAAGGTCTGGATTTTCTTTGTCTACTTGTTGACTCTTATATGTACACTGTACACTCAAGAACCACTGAATTCTTTAGCGTTGTGCATCGGGAGATGTGGCTTGCTATTCCTTCTCTCCACCATGCCAGGCCCACCCCCACTACTTAGCGTCAAACTATTACTCTTTATAGATTTCTACCAACACATTGCAGCAAGCAAATCTGTTAGATGCATCATGGAAATGCCTTTTCTAACTAAACCAACTTATTAAGAAAAGGAGAAAGAGGAAACATGGTCTCTAATTAGTTTTTTTTTAAATAATCATTTTTTCAAAGTTAGAAAATGGAAGGCTTCTCAAACTATTGTTTTTAGATTCAAGAACCAAACTGCATGCTTGGAAAGCAAGTGGGTCACGATTCACTCTTGGCAGAATCCACTCAGTAACTGGGTTCCTAGAGGACCAGATCAGGTCAGCAGGGGAAGGAGTTAACATTATTCTGGGAGACTTTTTGGGCCCTGCTGAACAAATAAATAATGAAAGTCTTCAATAAAGATTTTGGCACTGGCATGAAGGATAAGGATCTCATAAGTCTTGGTGATCCTGATAATGTCTGGATTGAATACCACCTTTTGAGCAGCTCAAAGTACCTATCTCAGTTTTTCTGTGAAGCACCCTTAAATATCTTTCGTATAAAGCTATTGTAGGCAGTTTGGTTCTTCTTACCTGTACTGTCTGAATAAACCAAATTGTATCCTCTGAAAGCTTAAAAGTGAGACTTGCATCAGCCACAATGAGGGGAGGATTCAGCTTATAGATCCCTCCCCAGGGTGCGTAGCCTCTAAGAGTCAGCATTGGCTCCACACACCCTTCCTCCTCCCCAAAGTGGGCAGAAAAACAGCCTTGTTATTCAGGTGGAGGCCTTTGCTCATATTCCTTTTAGACTCTATTTTAAAGTGCACTATTAGAGCCTAAAAGTCATCTGGTTATAGAATGTGAGACCCGGAAGCAGCCTCAAATCTAATTCAATCCTCTTACCTCATGTTTGGAAACTGGGCCCCAGACAAGGTAAGTACTGCTTCAATTCAGTCGCTGACAAAAAATGGATCTATTCACTTTATTCTGTTGCATTCCACCTCTTTCCAAATAAAATGTGGAAAAAACTTACAATACAAAATATATAAGGTAGTACTGTAGGAAAAAAGCAAATGAGACCATGGAATGAAGAGGGCGTCAACTAAGACAGATGGCACAGTTGATATGTTTGGCTCTGAGCACTTTGAGAGAACCCAGGTCACATGGTAGCACTTAGGACTCCTGACTCCTAAGATTACTGGTCATTTTCCTGTATGCTTGTCAGTGACACTATAAAAATATTATGGGACCCATGGTGACCACAGTTGCATCAACGAAAGAAGAGCATTTACTAATGCTCATTATTAAGAGAGGGATTATGAGAGCTGATAGAAGATGGGGGAATGGTTAGGCAAAGCCCACTGAGAATCCAGAAGCCTTTGGAAATCTCTACTTCACACCATTCTGGAACAAACATTTTAGCAAAATGTATAACAGTGCAGGACCCAATTTTTTTTAAGTTAAAAAACCACTACCTATGACCTGTTAACCTCCTGACATAATATGTGTTTTATAACCATGAAAAAAAAGGGAGGGACAGAGAAGCCCAAGGCTAGGTCAGTTGCTTTTCATTTACTCTTGGCATAAAATCTTTCTCAAAAGATGAACTAGAAAATCCTTAAGAAGCAGGACTTGACCACTGACCCTAGTCTGTTTTATGTGAAATCACATAACCCAACATCAACTCCTGCAAAAGCACTACTTTTTCAAATATCTTCAAACTAAATAGCTGGGACAGTTATTTCAAAGTGACATTTACATTGTCAATGGGGAACTGAATAGCTGAAGGGTAGGATAGTGATCAAGAGAAGATTTAATCCCAGGACAAAGGGAAGGCAAATATCTGTGAAAGAGATAAGACAGCCTGGAGCTGCCCATAGCTTATATTTAGATGATTGGGAAACACTGCAACTTGCAAAAGGATTTATTAGCTGGGGCGTGTGTGTGTGTGTGTGTGTGTGTGTGTGTACGTGTTTTCAGAAGAAACTATTGACTTGGTCCAATATTTCTTATTTGTTTCTGAATTTCTCATTTGTTTCTCTATTTCTCATTCCTCTGATAGATGGTTGATTTTTCTCATGCTCAGATGGATCCGTTTTTGCTCCACTTTTCCCATGTTCAGAAAATTATCAGTTAATAAAGATTTTATTCAGTCCAACAAGTCACAGACCCTGTGGGGAATGTGATCTGTTTTTCAAAGCCATATGTCTTATCTCATTTTAGTTCCGGGGATTTAAAGACTTTGGAATATATTTCAGAATTCTCCTCTCTCAACCAAGATGTTGGGAATTCGCTTGTTTGTTTTCGTTTTGGAGGATATTTCTATGCCTCCTATTTGAAAGAGATTAAACATTTTTTAAGGGGATTTGAGGAAAGATGAGGAAAATCTGCAAGTTTTATGAAAAGAAGAGAAGGATGCAGAGGGTACAGATTGTAGCTATTAACTATAAACAGTGTAATTATAGCAGATGATGTCCCTCTGTTTCCTGTAAGACTGTGGTCCCCAAAACCTGAGCTGTAGACTGGTATTGGTCTGTGACCTGTTAGGAACCAGGCCGTACAGCAGGAGGTGAGCAGCAGTGAGCGAGCGAAGCTTCATCTGTATTTACAGCCACTCCCCATGGCTCACATCACCACATCACTGCACGAGCTCCATCTCCTGTCAGATCAGCAGCAGCATTAGATTCTCATGTGAGCACAAACCCTACTGTAAACTGTGCACGAGAGGGCTCTGGGTTGTGGCTCCTTGTGAGATTCTAATGCTTGATAATCGGAGGTGGACCTGAGGCAGTGATGCTAGTGCTGGGGAGCGGCTGCAAATGCAGATTGTCACTAGCGGAGAGGTTTGACTGCACAATAAATGTAATGTGCTGGAATCATCCCAAAACCATTCCCCCCTCTCCCATCCATGGAAAAATTTTCTTTTCATGAAACCAGTACCTGGTGCCAAAAAGGTTGGGGGCCACTTCTTTAAGACACAGAATAATGAAATGGTTTTTGGCAAAGAAGACTCTTGATAACGTAGAATGTGTCAATGAGCAATTAAGAGGTCTACAAACTACCCAAAAAGAAGAATAATTGAAAGAACTGGGGACGTTTAGCCTAAAGCTGAGAAGGTGTTAAGGCAACATGTTAGCTTTCTTAAATAACCACAAAGGCTATTAAGAGAAAGTTCAGCTCTATAGAACTATAACCCAGTGGGTGGAAGTTTTGAATAGGCAGGTGCAAAATCAACACAGGGAAGTCCTTCCCTTCAATGAAATTGACTGTCTTATATCTTTAATACTTTCTCACCAAAGTGTTTTCTTAGAGGCTGATGACCATGTTACAGGGCTATTGTAGGAGGATTCCTGAAATGGACAGATATTGCATTAGATTATCACAAAGGCCCTTCCTACTCAAACATTGTGGACTCAACACAACAAAATAATACATAAGTAATCTACAAAAGCAATCTACTGAGTACATTTATACTCAGAGCTAAATCACATATGAATCAACTACATATGACTGCCTTGCTTTTTGTGATTCTACCTAAAATCGAACCTGAGACTTTTTTCCTCCTACTCCATCCCCACACATTGCTGCTCCACTTCCCCATCTTTGAAGTCCAAAGCAATGAATAAAAATACATTTCAAAAATCAATGATAGATTTTTAGCAAAATGTAAAGGGTTTATTAGAATTATGCTAGGTACACCAGAAAACCCTCAAATAACAGTCGTTTTAATGGGATAATTATTTTTTTGTCTTTCATATAATAAAATCCAAAAGTAGGCATTTAGAGCCTGGGATAGGAATTCCATGGTGATGTCATGGATGCAGATGTCCACCTTTCTTTGCACCATCCCAGTATGTGGTTTTCACCTCTGGGTCCAAGGTGGCTGCTGGGGCTCCTGCGTACATCTTAGACAGCAGGAAAGAGAGAGGAAACAAAAAGGCACACTTCCTCCCTTTGCACTCTCACAAAACACTTTTACTACCTTTAATCAGCCAGATATAGATTCAAAGAAGCCTAGAAAATGTAGCTATTTAGCTGGGCACTGGCCCAGCTAAAACTCAGGTTTCTGTTACTATGGAGAAAAAAACACTAGATATTGAGAGGAAACTGGCAGTTTCTCCTGAACAGAGTTTAGGTAGTATACAAAACAACATAATGTTGTTGTCTTGATTTGTTTCCCTCAATATTTTAAAGTGAATCTATTAATACTTAAAGCAGAAACCAAGCTTTTATAGTAAATGGTAAAGGAAAAGTTGTGAGTGGAATTTTATCTTGAAAAATGATACCAGAATTGTGAAAATATATTTATTTTATATTATATTTAACATGATTTAAGTAATAATATCAATTATTCATTAGGTTTTTTTCCCAAGAATGAGTTGAGTGCTGATTATTTAATTTGATGTCATTTTGATAAGAAAATATATGATTTAATAATAAGACATTCTTTGTTTCTATTTCATGATCATGGAGAGAATCATTGTGTGAAAATATGCACCACTTTTACCAAGGGCCTCTCTTAGGCCTTTGATATCCAAATCATTCTTTTAAAGAGTCAATGCTAGCATCAAAATTCCAGATGTTTTACTTCAAAATTGTCGTTGGTCTTCTTCTGCCAGACTCTCATTTGTCAGGGGCTTTGAGTGTGATATGATTAATTTGCCAACAGCACTTTCATTAACTTCATGAAATCTACCATTTGTAAGATTTGTAACCTCAATTTACAATCATGTTTTACTACCAGATGTTCACAACTTATTATCTGGTAGAGGCTCATCTACAATTATTATGACAGATGTCTAGGAAGAGATACTACTCTTTAACAAGGAGGGATGTTTAAATGGGTACTAATATTATAATTGGACAGTTCATTGGTATATAGTTTTGTTTTAGGAAGATTTGTTTCCATAGCAATCTTACAAGCACAGAATTGTAGATAACAAAGTTTTAGATAATGAGGACTTTCTTTTTTTTTTTTTTTTTGCATTATATGCTGTATTTAAGTTAGGAAGTCAGAAAAAAAGAAATAGAAATGGGATTTGTATGTGGAGCACCTATCAGGTGCTATGTTAGAAGCATTTTGCATACTAGTTCATATAATCCTCACAGCAAGTCCATAGAATAAAGTGTTAATTTCCATTTATAAGTCAGAAAACTTGGACAATCTAAGTAATTTACAAGTAAAGATGGCACTGTAGAGCTGTTGTTTAAGTCTGGGACTGTCTGACTCCAAGGCCTGTGTTCTTTTCCCTTGAAATATGTTATTTTCCAGGTTTTGATCAATTAAATTAGCATGCTTTCAGCTGCAAGTAATCGAAACTCTTGACTCAATGGACTTTTAAACCAGTGATTATCAACATGTGACCCCTCGCCAGTAATGGTCAGCATCACCTGGGACCTTGTGAGAAATGCATATTCTCCACATCCAACCTGGATACACTGAATCAGAAACTCTGGGGGTGGAGCCCAGCAATCTGTATTTTAACCAGCCTTCCAGGCAATTCTGATGAGTGCTAAACTTTGAAAACCACTGTTGTAGACAATAAGGAAATTCATTTTCTCACTAAGCAGGAAGTACAAAGACAGACTTTCCCTGGGTACAGGAGGATCATAACCAAGTGCCAGTTCTCCATGACTCTTACTTCTGTCCTTCTCCATGTCTTGGTTTTTCCTCAGGCTGACTCCCCTCATGACCCCAACACCCAGAGGCAGAAAATGAGCCACTCTTTGTTGTCCTTTTCAAAGAGGGGAGACACCTGTCCCAGAAGTCCTTCTAAGAGACCTACTCTCATGTTTCAAAGGCCAGAATCCTATGACCTGACCAGGTCTTCGGCCAATTACTAAGTTGAATGGGACCAACACGACTGGCTGAAACCAATCAAGACCCATTCTCTGCCATGTGGCCGTCCCACGGAGGAAGCATACCTGAGTGTGATAAGATTACCAATGAACTGTCCACTTATAATATTGGTACCCATTTAAACATCTCTCCTTGTTAAAAAGTAGTATCTATTTCTACACATCTATCACAATAATTGTAGATGAGTGTCTACCAGATAGTAAGTTGTGAACATCTGGTAGTGAAACACGATTATAAATTGAGGTTACAAAAGTTACAAATGGTAGAAGATTTCATGAAGTTAATGAAAGTGCTGTTGGAAAATTAGTCATATCGTACTCAAAATGAGGTACTCATTGAACGAAGATAGCAGAGCAAGGAGGTGGTACAGGAGAATGGATAACATGAACATGGTTGACTGACACTGCCCCAAAATCTTTCCTCTATAAGGACTTCAACTTGAAATCTGTACATTTGTTTTAATAATCTGATCATTCTACTTTGCTAACCTTTTAAATTTCAGGTCAAAGGCAGCAATCGAAAGATCACAACATTTTTAAGTTTTGGTGATTATGGTCTGACATTTAAAATCAGTTACACATAATAATACATTAAGGAACCTTTTAGTAGCATGCTTTAAAGATCTGTTTCATCTATTTTAGCTAAATGTTCTATATTTTTGTACCAGAGCTCTGAGATAATTATAATTAAAAGGACACAAAACTATGACTAAAAATATATATTTTCCTTCTACAGCCTTTGTGCTTCTTCAAATGACAGGTGTTTCTTAAGAAAGAAAATTCTATTCATTGCTGTCTTTGCTATCTTTTCTATGGCAAAGAAAAAATGAATTTTAAATAATGACTTTTTAAAAGAGAGAAAATCTGAAATGATGAACAGATTGCTTTGATCACTGCTTTGCTGAACAACTCAGACAGTTGTTAGGAGACAGGTAGGAATACAGCAAACATTTAATTTTTGCTTGATTCACACATGAAGCATAAGTTGGGAAGATTAGTAATTACCAAATCCTCTACTCAATCAGACGCGAATGCCGCATAGCTCTGCAATTGTTTAGCTGTAATCTGAATTGATCTCAGCAGATGTAGTAAACTGTGGTTCATACCCATCGCAGTCTGAAAACTATTCACGCAGCCTTCATTTCATTGTTGTTTGGCACTACAGGGCTCCTCAGCCCTCCCATTTCTTGAGTTTTTCAATTACGTGCTGGTCTCATTTATATTCTACATCTGATCAAATACCAAAAAATGTGGATTAGTCACATTCCTACATAAATTTAAACATTATGTAACAAGTGTCCCAGCAGTTTGAGAACAAACCTCAACATGGCATGTTGGAAAGAGCCCTGGGCTGGAAGACAGACACCCTGTCTGGCTTTTAACCCAAACTCTACTACCGATCTGCCCGGTAATTTGCGGTAATTCACTTTACACCTCTGGGCCTTAGATTTCAGTGGCCAAAATTAGGAGATTGGCACTCGTCTTTAAATTCCATGCCGTTCTACTGTCCTGATCAGAGAAAGATCAGAGGAGAGGCAGCTCAGCACAGGGTGAAAAACCCTTAGGTTCACATCTCAGCTCAGCTACTTATTAACTGTGTGACCTTGAGCAAATTATTTAAAATCTCTGAGAGTGTTTTCTCATGGGCAGAACAGAGATAATATCAACCTCCCTCTCAGGTTGTTATGAGATTTTGAGAAAAATACATTGGGAGTAGCTAGCGTCGTTAATGCTGTCCTTGTAACTATAATAATTTAAATGGAAGGGAAGAATTCCACCTTATTTTTCCCCCTTTTCTTCCCTACTAAAATTCTTGAGGCAAAAGAAGAGAAAAGAAAAAAAGTTAAACGGTAGTGTCAATATCTCCTGTCTCCACTTTTCTGTCACTTACTTATTCATGAACTCCTTACTGTCAAGATGACAGCTGACAACATTTTCCTACCCTGCACTTGTCCAGTGGTTCTCAAACTTAAATGTGCTTCAGAGTCACCTGCAGGGCTGTTAGAACACAGATTGCCGAGAGCCCCTGACACAGTAGGTCTGGGAACCTGGATTTCTTACGCAGACACAGGTGCTACTTACTGCTGGTCTCCCCAGTCTGAGGACCACGGAACCGGCCCACATCAGGCTGAGCAGCAGAATTTCTTTGAGAAGTTTACAAAAGAATACAAGTTTCTAGACCTCCCCTTGGAGGTTCTGATTTAGTAAGGCTGGCTGGTCCTAGGACTCCCTAGTTTTAAAGCTCCCCAGGTGATTCTCATTTAGCAGGTTTGGGAACAGCTGCTCTAACCATTCCCAGTTTCAATGGTGAAACAAGGAACCAACCATTTCTTGTTCCCAAAACCCCCTGTTGGTTTTGTTGATGCCGCAATTTCCTTTCGTGATTCTTAATGCTTCTGGGCCTCTCCTCCAATTTCGCTGTCAAATATCATCATTCAGAATCACCTCAACTTTCCTCGATTTCTGGATTAGTATGATTTCTCCTTGTTTTTATCCCTGCTGTTAACAGAAGCTGGAAATCCTAACGCCTTATAATATTGTGTTTTTGCCTCTCAAAACATGTACTTTTCTACGTCTTTTATTTGTGTTGTTTATTCTTCCTCACTTACTTCAGCTCCTTTCTCCTATACAGCTAATAATTTCCTTCAGGGCAAAGACTGTGTCCTATTCAAAGAATGTTCTAGCATAAAAACTTGCAAATCATGGGTGATAAAAACAAAGATGTTGAACTAAATTTAATCACACAAGAAAGTTGGTCACCACCACCTCCGCCACCATCGTCATAAACCTATGTTTTCCCCCAAATGTTTCAGTAGTAACTGCTAACATTTATTAAGCTAACTTTATGGGCTTTCTGAGCATGAGGCACTATTCCAAGCACTTGCCTGTATCAACTGGTATAATTCATTTAATTAGGTCAAGGCATCTTGCAGTCATCAAGTTATTTTTCCCCCAAACCACTCCAGCAGCCACAACCATTCCTAGCAGGTAAGCAAAAATGAAGAGACCAGATGACAAGTAAATGAGAAAAAGCCAGAAGTCATAGCTGGACAAAGAAGCTACATCCCTGTTTGATGAGTCAGCAAATCCTAACCTCTGCAGTGCTGACCCTGCAGCCCTTACTATGGTCCCTTAACACAGTCTGAAAAGATTGCTACACTGATGGAAACAAGCCTCTTCTTTTTTGTAAAATAGACTTCATTTTTTGGGGACAATTTTAGGTTCATAGCAAAATTGAAAGGAAGGTACAGAGATTTCCCATATATACATCCCCCATCCCCTACAAACTCACAGCCTCCCCAATTATCAAAATCCCCACCAGAGTGGTGCATTTGTTACAACCAATGAACCTACATAGACACATCATTCTCCCCCAGAGTCCATGGTGCACATTAGGGATCAATCTCTGTGTTGTACATTCTATGGTTTTGGGCAAATGCATAATGACATGTATCTACGGTTAAGAGTATCATACCGAGCAGTCTCACTGCCCTCCACATCCTCTGTGCTCTGCCTATCCATCCCTTCTTCCCCCAACTTTCATGTTTGCATAAAATATGAGCATGAGGGCAAAATCCTAAAGCAAGTACAAGAAAATATGGGTCGATACCACTAATTACAATACATGTGAGTCACTTAACCTCTGTGAACCTATTTCCTTACTGGCAAAAAATTAAAATCATAGTATCTCTCATTGTGATGGTCCAATGAGACGGTGTATCTTCAAAGAGAGCCATTTTAGCAACCACACAAAATTCAAAGAATTCAGCATGTGCAACACTGCTAGGGGTGGTTACAATGATTTTTGATGCCTGCAATCTGGGGAGCATTCAGTTGGCGGGGATCAGAGATGCTGTACATCCTGCAATGGGCAGGCAGTCCTGTCCGATGGTGAATTGTCCTGCCTCAAGTAAATTTTCTGAAGTCAAAGACTTTTCAATTTGAGAAGCCAGATATTTCTGTAAGTGAAAAACTTGTTTATAATAATCCAAGTGTAGATCCTTACTTGATTCAATATATAAACACCAAGTAGTTTTGCATGGTTGTGACATGCATTGAATTTTCCAGATGAAAGTTGCCATGTGCATCAAAGAAATATAGAATTTAGTTTTGTTCTTTTGTTCTAGAACTTTTCTAAGGGTTACTTGTCATTTTGTGTTTATATCATTGATGCATCTTGTGGTACCTGAGTCACAAATGCAACACATCCATTTCAGTTTGTCTTCAGAACTATAGTATTCACAGTGATTTATATACCCATATAGGTATATGTACACATATATTCATATCTATACACATGTGTACATATGTACACACATATATAAATGAATGCATGTATGTATTTACATTACCCTTATTTTAAATATGTGAAAAATGGTTTAAATGGAATGACACTAGTTGAATAAATCAATTTCAAACTTATGAACTTTGGGTATATACAAGCATTTGATTAGTTCATTATTCCCTTAGTGTAATTTTACCTATATATGCATATTGGCATACACAGTATTACTGTAATAATTATATAAATTACTGTATAAATTACTTTTCTCTCCATTGCCCTTTATAGTGCAGTTAAAGCATCATACTGATGTTTTTGAAATTATGCTTGTGGATAAGCTATTTTATCTATGAAGTTAGTTTCAGAATAGTGAAAGGACCAAAACAAAATATATAGTCTCTAAAGGGAGAGCTGAGACTGAGAAGGTTGAGATCTGCTACACTAAAGGGTTGTGAATAATTGCTATTTGTCCTTGGTTTTGCACAGGAGACTGACTGAATGACAATTAGCTAGGGATAAATGTCTCTCTGCTCTTTGTGATGTCAAGGCTGTTATATTGAGCATCTC
Organism: Eulemur rufifrons; assembly: GCF_041146395.1. Taxonomy (NCBI): domain Eukaryota; kingdom Metazoa; phylum Chordata; class Mammalia; order Primates; family Lemuridae; genus Eulemur; species Eulemur rufifrons. The sequence goes on from NC_090989.1 coordinate 227,273,181, forward strand.
CTTACTTGCTTCCTTTGTCCTCTAGTGTGTGCCCATTAGTTATGGTTTGCTGGGGTAATCTATGGACAGATCATAGCCAGTTTTCTGCAAGATAAGTCAGCCATGGGTGTGAGAGGTAATCCTAAGGAACAAGGGCTGCTGGCACAACTGGACCCTTAATTTGCTATCCACATGTGCATTTGTGCCTGGGGGCTTAATAAGAATGCTGCAGTGTCTTTCCTCAGCACCTCTGCTAAGTGCCAATTACAGCATTATTCTAATGTGGTTATATCCCGGGCTGGGTTTAAAATACTATTCTACTTTTAACCACTTACTGAGAAAGCTTTTTCCATCAAATGTGTCAATAAGTGTGTCGAAATGTGTCTGAACATTGGAAGAGAGCAAAGGAGACTTAAGCCAAAAGTCAAGAACGCGACTCATTTCCTTAACCATACCCCATGCACTAGGCCCTTCTACAAGCAATATCTTATTTATTCTTAACAGTCACTTTATGAACTGAATCATCACCACTATTTACACTTGAGGATATAGAAATGAAGAGTAAGGGGCACATTTGAAGCTTGTAGGTAAGCGAAAAATTTGGGACTCAAACCCCTATCATCTGATTCTAAAGCCAATCCTCTCTCCAAGATATTTCCATACTTTCTGTCCCCCGAAGACACAAATCTGTTTGTTTATCCAAATAGTCTTTGAGCCCCTATTGTGGGAAGGACACAGCAATGGATATGACCTTGACTTTGCCTTTTGAGAAGCTCACAGGACTATATACACTTACATATGTATATATACACACACATATATTAATATCTATACATGTATGTATTTATAAATACATGCATATGTATTTATATTACCATTATTTTTAAAATGTGAAAAATAGTTTAAATGGAATGATACTAGTTGAGCATTGTCTTAATTTCAAACTTATAAATTGTAGATATATACAAATGTTTGATACATGCTTCATTATTGTCTTTAGTGAAGTTATACCTACATATATGCATATTGTAACACAGTATTTGGTTATAAATCACTTTTATAACCAGCGGCAGGCTGACACATAATAACAGAATATTGGGACCAAGGGTACCACAGAACTACAAAAGAGTAAACTGTCTGCAAGGATGGCTGCCATGGGTTCCTTCTTCCCTATCTAGGCATGTCACCCTTTCCATCAAAAGGTGAAGTTCATCTTCCTTCTCCTTGAATCTAGGCTGCTCTTGTGACTTGTTTTGGCCCATAGAATTCAGTGGAATTGCCACCATGTCAGTTCAGTACCTAGGCTTTGAGAGATCTGAGAGCTTCTGATTATACTCTGTTAGAACCCTGAGCTACTCTGAAAAGAAGTTCGATTGCCCTTATGGAAAGTGAGACTTTGTCATCCTCCAGACACCCCAGCTTCTCCAGCTCAGGCAGCAGACGAGGGATGAAGCTGTCTTGGATCCTCCAACCCCAGTGGAGCTGCCCCCAGCTAAAATCAGGGGAGCAGAGATAAGCTATCCCTGCGGAGGTCTGCTTAAATTCCTGACCCACAGAATGATGAGCAAGAAAATGTTCTCTGCTTTAAGCCATTAATTTGGGGATGGTTTATTCTATGGCGATAGACATCAGAGATAAAATCACTATGGGAATGCCTAGAGGAGAGAGAGACTATGTGGGGTAATCTGAGAGGGATTCAGAGAAGTAGAATTTGAGCTGAACCTCGAAGGGATGAGTGGACCCTGAGGAAAATGTTTCCATAATTCTCCCTTCTCCGCTTCACCCCACAGGGAACATCTGTGCTATCTTAGAAGCAAAACACAACGGATGACAGTTTATCAAAAATACAAGAAAAAGGCTCAATGGCCAGAATTTTTGCCTTGGAGATGAGGATGAATGCCTCCGTTCTGCATCAATCTGAAAGAGACCACTGAGGAGCAAAAGCGCTTATTCCATCCAAGTATTCAAAGAGAGTCCTGCTGCTCCACACACCCCGGCTCGATGTTTATTTGCCAGCTTTCCTCTGCAGTCAGGTCTGGCCTCTATTTCTCTTTAAAGGTCCCTTTCAGCCATACCAAGTTCCTTTATTGGCAACCATAAAACATGCTAAGATTTCCCCTCTAGTTTCTCAATTTTTGTGACTTCCAAAGGAAGCACTTTCCAGTGTCTTTTCCCCAGTAGGCACTCTTGAAACTTGTATGGAGTTATTTTTATATGGTACTCAGTGTGCAATTAATGTAAGAGAAAAAAATTTTTTTTTTTTTTTTGCAAAGGAAGCAATACATGCCAATGACTTTTGCTAAATTTCTTCTCACAATTTCTAATGAGTCAACGTGTGCTAAGAAGAAGAAATTAGTCAGAGAAGAATGTATCCTATTATACAGTTCCACTTTTGCAGGGATGAGTCAGACATTCCCTTGTTTTGGTGCTCTGAGCACCTGGCTAAGATGATTAGGGTTAAGGGGAAAAGAGAAGCTTTTTCTTGAAAACTTAAAAGGAAACATTAGCAGAGAATCTTTGTCAAACAGAGTCCAACCAAGAATGAAATAAACCATAGCCAGACTTTGGTTCAATTACTCTGAAAAAACTGAGATTGTTTTCCCCTACCTGGTAAATCGTCTCAACTTCCAACTGGTCTGGGCAAAGCTGCTGCCCCACTACACGAGGCGAGATAAGCATTCAGCATGGAGCTGTCATAGCAGACCTGACCACATAAACTACTGTTCTTACCAGTCTACTCCCCACGTGCTTTGCTTGAGAACCTCTTCTGCACAAAGCACTGAACTAGGTAAGGGAGCCCCAAGGTGATCAAAACTCCACCTGCCTTCCCAGGGATTGATAAGTCAGTGGAGGAGAAAAACCTGCAGATAATGCCATAAGGGGAGTGCTGGGGGCTGGGGATGGCATGAATTTGTGGAATGCAGTCTGAAGATGGACCAGTCTCAAAATACTTCCAAATTGAAATGAGACATTTTTTGTTGGAGATACCTTTAAACCCTATTCGAAGAGTGCAATTGAGGGCCAGAAAAAAAGAATACAAGCTACTTTCTTATATTTGGACAACCAAATCTATACCAAGCATATTCCCAGAACCAAACCTGGGAACTCATTATCTAACGTATTCTTACAAGGCAGAATCTTAGAAGTGTGAGACCGTCCAAGGGTTGCAGTAGCCACAGCACAATGAGACTGGAAAATATCTTCCCTCCAAGGCTAAGTTCAGGACCCTTGCCAATCTGTGTGCCACTGCACATAGTTGAAAATGCTTTTAATGAGTCCCACCTCTCCAGTAATTAATAATATTAGGGCAAGGATGACAGTGTGTTTGAATGGTGCTTTCTTTCTTTTTTTTTTTTTAAATTTTAATTATTTAAGAAAATGTATTAGGAACTGGAAGGAGAAACATATGGGAGGGCACAGAAGTGGTAAGCAATTATTTTTAAGTTGGATATATTCAAGCCTCACTTTGGCTAGGACCCAACCAGTAAATATCACTGTGGGAACGCTAACATGGAAACTGGTTTCATCTTTGTTTATTTTGTATTTAATAAACATTTATGGGGAAGCTGTACGCAGGGTATTGTGCCTCCTACAGACCTGCTCATCCATCTGCCTGGTCAACCTTTCCACAGAGACGGAGTGCCAGGACTGCAAGCTCAGCAAACGAAGCTCATCTGGCCCCCAAACCTGTTCCTCCGCCTGTGTTTCTTATCTTGGTAGGTGACATCACCGTCCTGCCAAATGTTCAGGCCCCCACCGTTGGAATCAGATTAAGCCTTTTCCTCCCTCACGGCTCCACACAGATCCCATCAATGGTCTAATCCAATCATTTCCTATTCATCCTCGTCTTTCTATTTAATCGTTCTGGCAGTTTCTTACCCAATGTGTTTAATCGCCTCCTAAGTGATCTCCCCATTGTAAAGGGGCGACTCTTGTTTTTTGCCACTAGTTGCCTAAGCTTTTGCCTCTGGTAAACCAGTAGAGGTTTAGCTGTTCAGGAGAGAAGTTCTTTCTGTTCTCACGGGTTCAAAGGTGGAAGAGTGCAAGACCCAGAGCTACTAGAGAGGTTTTACGACCATGACCCGAGAAAGGCTCCACTGAAAATGGAGCCAGCACAGAGAAAGTGCTCTTGGGCCTAATCCCCCGGTAGGGACCCAAATATACTAGGATACCCACTTTTTTCTTTTCCACCTCCAAGCTAATCCATATATCACAGCTTATTGTTACCGTGTCACAAAGTTCTAGGCCACTCCTCTGATTAAAACCTCTCATGACTCCCTACCAGGTAAAAAATAAATTCCAAACTTTTTAACATCGCATAAAATCCCTTTATAATCTGAGCTTAATCTAATTTTCTTCCACTTTCTGATTTTTTAAAAAGATATTTTAAGTATTTCCTACTAACATTAAGTCCTCCAAATTGGCTCTCCACTCTCATGCATCTATAATTTTTTTTTCCTCCAGGCTTTTATCGGTATTTAGAATGTCCTTTCTCCTATATTTCTGTCTGCTGAACTCCTTGTCAAACTATGAAGCCCATCTCAACTGCTGTTACCAGTATAAAGCCTTCTTTGTTCCAGCTCTTTGTTCCCAGGCTTAATTAATGGCTTCCTTCTCTGCGTATGTGAAACCATTACAACACTTACCATGTGAGTTTGTCGGTACTCAAACTTTGTTGTTTGTGAACCCACCTTTCCCCCATACTATGAGTCTTTTCGGGGGACGAACCATGTCTTTTATCCTTTCATACTCCAAAGTCCTCCAAATGTTTGTTGAATTACTAAATCAATGAATGAATAAGTAAATAATTCTATTTTCCTTCCAGTATATCAGCATTCTAATCTTTAGCAACACCTGATCCTAGACATTCTTTTGCTTTTACCATAACAACAATAGTGAACACATATATAGTACTCTTTATATGTCAGGCACTCTCTAAATGCTTTATGTTAATTAAATCATTTAATCTTCATGATAACTCCATGAGGTTGGGCATTATTATTTAATATTATCCATTTTGACAGATGTAAGAAATGAAGCACAGAGAGGTTAAGTAGCTTTCCCTTGGTCACACAGCTAAGCAGTAAGCTGGGACTTTAACTCAAACAGACTATATCCAAAGTCAGCACTCCTACTCTACTGCCCTGCTGCTCATGATACTGTGAGAAAAATGTTCTGGCTCACTTTTGTGCCATGCAAAACAGACAGTTGCAAATGCGTACATCATTTGATAATGCCATTTAAAAAATCCGAATATTCCAATTGTTGATGAGGATGTACAATGATAGGAATATTCACTTGCTGCTGGGGGTAGCGTACATTGGAACAACTACTTTGGAAAACTCTTTGCATTATGCAGTAAGTTTGAAGATACATAATACCTGGGATTCATCAATTCCACTCTTCAGCAATTGCTACTCTAGATAAATCTGTGTCAATGTTCATCAGTGTAAAATGTATGACTTCATGCCAGCCTTGTGTGTAATAGCCCAAACATCCCAAATAGACTTCAGAGGTAGAATAGATGAACATACCATGCTAGATCCACACAATAGAATACTACTTAGCGATGAAAATAAATGAACTACAGGTTCACCCAACCACAGGGATAAAATTCACAAATAAAAGGCTGAGTGAAAGAAGCCAGATACAAATGAATACTTAGTGTCTGATTTCATTTATATAAATTCAAAAACTGGCAAAACTAAACTTGCTGTTTATGGATTCATATTTGGATGATAAAATTAAAAATTAGCAAGAGAGCAATTACTGCAGAAGTTAGACTAATGGTTCCCCTGGAGAAGGAGGGAATTGCAATCTGGAAGGGGTATAATAGGAACTTTGGGGGCTGGCAAAGGACTATTTCTTGACTGGGTGGTGGTTATACATGTGTTCGCTTTAAAATAATTGGTTAAACTTTAAAGATAGCACTTCTCTGCACGTCAGTTAGGTTTAACTATAAATAATGAATTTTTAAAAAAGAGAAATGAAAGGGGTGCACAGAGAGAGGAGAGGAATTTGGGACACCATTAACTGTCTCTTGTCCCTTTGTCTTGTCACACGCAAGATACAAATTCCTAGGAGACAGCATCCTATTGGGTGAGACTACGTACGCCATGTGCCTATAACCGTACCAGGGAGAGGGAGGGATGGGCCACAGTGTGGACCCCCAGAAGGTGTATCAGGGAATTAAAAGGAAGGCGGACTTGGATGCCAGAAGGTCCCAACCCCCAATATCCTGTAGAATATCTAGAACCTTCGGACTTTTTTCTTCACCTAGTAAATGGGGGATAATAGCTCTCTCATTATCTCATCTTGGTGAGCTAGAAGACCTAAAATTTCTCTGAAAATCTGAAAGCTCTGCATAAAACATGGAATACTTTATTCATACTAGCAGCCCAGAGAGGCCAGCCAAAGATGTGCTACATTTTATTTTATGGTAAGCCTTTGAGAGGGCTAACCCCATTTCTAGAAACAAGGTTGGGTTGTGGCCAAGTTGGAAGAACACACTGACTGGAAAATAACTGTGAAAACAAGCAAGAGAATTTTTAAAAACCCGTCTCACTCTTTCTCTCTCTCTCCTCAGCACAGAACAATGAAGCCACAGGCCGGTAAGTTTTGGCAACTTCACCGCAGACCAAACCGCAGGAGCACATTGCCTTGTGGTGGTGGCTGTTTTGAAAGTTGGAACCTGCTGTAACATTCATTTCAAAAAGCTTTCAGGGCTTTTGCTTGTTTTGTTCTCCCTTTCAACAAGAAAATCAGGGCACAACAAAATTCCACAAATTCTTTCGTATAAATTATTGACCAGCTTTTAGGGCAACCTTTGTTATGCTACAGTCATCTGGTACAAATGCACATCCTGGAAGCCAAACAGAACGAAATCTGCTCCGATTGTCGCAACTTCGGAACAGGCATCATCCCCTAGTTGGTGGGGACTGGAAGCTTCCCCTTCCGTGTTTTCTATTAAAAGGAAAATGATAACATAGATTCAATAGCCCTCAAATGATGTCAGGATTTGTTTGGGGCTTTTAAAAAGTTGGTAATTGTTTCACGTTTTCTTTATTTCCTCTTCACTTGTTTTGTTCTCTTGTCTCGGGGAAGGTCAGCAATCTGGCCGTATGAAAGAATTAACACCAAGACAAGGTCATTACCCCATTTAGAAGGAATGTGATGAGGAAAAATAGAAGAGGTTGGCAGTTTATGAGGCTTATGTTTTTCAGGTTGCATTGCAGGATAGATAACAACGATTTTCCAACAAATAATATCCCTCATTGAGCAAATAGGTACAGTTTAAGCATAGAATAGTATAACAACCTTTAAATGATGACGTGTTATTATAAGAAAATCATAGATGTGTTTCAGTGCTGTGGGTTAGTTAGCATTTAAAATTCTTTATTTGTTTGCTTGTATTATAAAAAAATATATGCACCGAGGAATTTGAAAAATATAGAAACAGAGAAAAGCACATATGAGAATATAAAATCACCATAACCCTACTGCCCAGATAACCAGTTAATACTGTCATATACTTCACCTCCATAATATTTGCTATTTTCTATTTCAAATTCTGGTCATTTACCTTATCCAATATATTTCGCCAGAAGTTTCAGAATATGCCTAAATAAAACATTGGAAAAAGCCCAAATTTGAACACATTAATTCATGCCATTATAAAATTCACAGAGGGTTATAGAAATGAAGTCTCTGATCTAGTTCACATTAATAAAAAATCAAACTACAATACTCCCCCTCCTCAATTTCGCATTCTGCTCAGTCTCAGCTAGTGGGTTCTCATTTTAGGCCTAGAAGGATCAGAGCTTTGACTGACAGTACCCTGAGCTGGCTCTGTCTTCCACTGGAAGGGACAAAGCTCTGCCAGCACCTCCCAATTTTCAAGGCCCCTGGATTCCTGTGTTCAGAAAATGCAGGCCAATTCCCAGTCACCCCAGCGACTAACCAAAACAAATGGCCGCCCACACCAGCACTGCTGCTGTCCGGCTGGATCCTAGCAGATCTTAACGCCGTCTGGGGCAAAAGAGGGGACAGTTGTTGCAATTAATCCCCCGTCCGTTATATGGTGTGCTTCTTAATCTGGTTAATATAGTTTCTGGAAGCAGAGGGTTTTTGTTTGTTTCTTTGTTCTTACAGTGTGTATAATTAAATCTATAGATATTTTCCCCTGTGATTTATTCCATTGCTTAAGGTTTTTCTTATTTAATTTTTACACAAGTTAGAAAATACGTATGTCAAGGGTGTTGCTAATCATATTCCAGCCCAGATGTTTCCAATTACTCAGTTCAGTCCTCTCATCACCATCAACACAGGGATTCAGCTCCCCACCTCCACAAGCACCCTATCTATCATCTATCTATCCATCATCTATCTATCTATTTATCTATCTATCTATCTAATCTATGTATCTATTTTTGCAGTACTTTAAGTTGCTGTTTTAGCCAAACATAATTTCTGAGCTAAAAAATATCTTGTGACATTGCAGGGAGGGGGTGTCCATACCGAGCAGTATGACAGAGACCTAACTTAGGTGATGCAGGTGACACACCTCCTGATGCTGAAATAACTGGCGAGGCTCCGCAGGGGCCAACTGCCCCCGCACCTGCTGGAAGACGCCCTGGCTGGGCCCGCTGCTCCGGCCATAGGAGATTCCTGCTCTGCGGTCTGGGCAGTTGGCTGCTGGACACCAGGCTCTCCTAGCCATCTGAATAGTGTCCCTCCAAGTGGCCCTTCTTGTCTTCCCCCATTTTGAGGGGCTGCCTTCCCAGGATCAACTCCAAGAATCTTGGGAATCTGTCAGGAGACTTTCCTGCTTGCCCCTTCTTGCTCCAGTCCATTTCCCAATTCTCACCTCACGTGCTGAGCAAACAAACTGCCTATTTCACTATCACTGAATCTTGAAACAGAATCACTAGCAACAGGAAAGCCCTCTCCTTTAGAGTTTCATCTTCCTACTCCTCTGGGGGAAAGCATTCCCAGGCTGGCCTGCGGGGAGTGTGTTCCCTCCCGACACCTGAAATGGGTTAAAGCCTCCCAATGTTGCAAACAAGAAAAAAAAAAGAAGAAAACCAAAATGAGTTTGTTTTCACATTAAAATAAGTTGGAAAAAAAAAAAAAAGAGCTCACCCATAGAGGGGAGCTGCATTTATATAGGGTTCTTTCCTAAAGTCAAAATTAAAAGTACTTCAAATCATCCAAAGTAGAGCTTACTTACATTAAACACACTAAAATTTGCTATTCATTTTGTAGAATAAATGAAGAAGTTAAAGAATAATCTACATGCAGATGTCTAGTCATTCCAGCTATTCTGCCTTGAAAGTAACAATGAAATCGCTAGCAATAGATCGTGGAAGGAGTAGAGAATTCTGAAGTGTTCCTGCTTCCCTTCAGGGTTCATTCCACTCTGTTTTGATACTAACCCTATAACCTTAATCCACGTTAAGAGATGTGTTTGTTGCTCTGAAAATTAAATGAGATGAGGGAGTGGCAGTTTACCAGGAGTTAAATTACCAAATAAGTAAATTTGTACTTTCAAGTATGTATCTCTCAATAGATAGATAATACAGACCCTACTGTAATCCTACTAACAGAATACATAACTACTGTTAATACATTGATGGTTTTCTCTTACATTTTGATACATACATGTACGTATCTATGTCTATATCTAAACACACACACACATACACTTTGTATATCTTGTAGTGAACCTCTTGTAGATAAGTATTTTCACACTCCCTAATTATTTCTTAGATTCTTTATCTTTGGAATATGTATGCTTTGTTTGTGACATACAGATTTAAATTATAAATTTTGTAATCCAACTTCAAAATGTTTAAATTTATGGCATTTTTCTTGGTGCATTGTTCTTTAAAAGTCTTTGAATTCCAAAATAAAATTAATATTAACCTTTACTGTTCTATTAATTTATCGTATCATGTGTTTTTCCATTCATGTGTTTAACCCTGCTAAGATTTCTTGTGGTATAAGCTGTGTGGTAGGGAATCAAACTTTTCCCCCTAAAATGTTAGCAGGTTTTGTCACAATAAAACCTGTTATTTCTCCACTATTTGAAATGTCCTTACATTATAAATTAAATTCTTATTCTATTCTTAGAGGTTTATGGTATTCCAGTAATTTGACTGTTTATTCCTATACAAGCATCACATTGTTTTAATTATCAGAGTTTTATAAGACATTTTATTATCTAGAAACTCTATTTGTTTTTCCTGTGTAAATATTTTTTCCCTACATTGTAAGCTTCTTAACAACAGGATCTGTATAATTTTAGTACTATACCTATTAAGCCCATACATGGACCCAACACAATATTAGGCAATAAAAAATATGTTTTATATGTAAAATATTTTGGTTTTCAAAGTTTTCTTTATATACTTTTATTACAAGTTTTTTATATCCCAATTCCCTTACCAGTATAATACTTGTTAGACTAAATGCTAAAAAATTCCTTTATGCCCCAAATTCTGGCACATGGTAGGTCTTTATAGAATTCTCATTGGTTGGTCCATATTGCCTTTTGTCCTACTCAAGTAAGAAAGGCCAAAAAACAATGAGAACCACTATTTATAGCCAGTGACTTAACATTTTGATGAAATGAAGTGTAAAAAAGTTATACCCTAAGCCTAAACAAAATTTGAAACCTCCTAACTAAGAGTGCTAGCTGTGTTGTCCTGAACTGTGATTGCCCTGAACAAATGCACAGTAAGTATGATGTCTATAAAGCAACACAGAGGCACCATGGTGAGTGTATTAGCTTCCTATCACTGCTGTAACAAATGAAAACCAATTTAGTGGCTTAAAACAACACACATTTATTCCCTTATAGTTCTGGAGATCAGATGTCTGAAATCAGTTTCACAGGGACAAAGTCAAGGGCAGTACACACTGCTGAGGCTCTAAGGGAAAATCCATTTCCTTCCTTTCCTTCCTTTCTCTAGAGCTGCATTCTTCACATTTCTTAGCACCTGGCCTCTTCCTCCACCTTCAAAGCCAGCAGTGTAGCATCTTGCTTCCATCGTCATATTGGCTGCTGCTTCTGTAGCCAAATCTTCCTCTGCCTTCCTCCTATAAGAACACTTATAATTACATTTAGGGCCCACCCCCAATAATCTAGAATAATCTCATCTCAAAATCTTTAATTTACATCTGTAAAATTCCTTCTGGATCTAAAGTAATATTCATAGTTTCCAGGGTTTAGAACCTGGATATCTTGGGGGGCTACAATTCATCTTATTACAGTGAATGGTTCTAGGCCCTCTAGCCATTGTTTCAATTAATGGGCCAGAAAAATATATTGTTCTCCCAAGGGGGCATCTCCATCCAGTGAGAGCTTCTTTAGTCATTTATAGAATAGAATATGAGCAGGAACTGAGGTTACAAAAACTGACATAGTCCTTGCCTTCAAGGGGATCCACAATTTTTGTTATTGTTATTGTTGTTTAAAAGTAGACTACACATCTGGGGCAGTGGAATTTATACAGCAGTCCCAAGTTGTTTAGCCTTCAGAATTTGTTCTTCCCTCTTATTCTTGTGTATCTGAGTCCTGCTCTCCTACAAGTGCCATTTTATTAGTTGTTGGAGAATGATCACACATACACACACTCCATGAACCAAACATATGCATATAAAATAATACATATTAATAAGAGCTATTCTTAAAAAGTAAGATAAGGGAAATAGAAAGTGTCAGAGCAGAGGTCGTGGTACTAGTTTACATAGGGTGGTCAGAGAAGGTGTCGCTGATCAAGTTGTATTTCAGCAAAGGCCAGAGGATATATAAAGGAATAAGTCAGATGTCTAGCTCAGGGAAGAGTATTCTAGGCCAGGAGTTTTAGCTCAACAAACCTTAGTAAAATAACCTTTATCTTCCATCACTTCTTCTAATATATTTCCTAGTCACTCTCTCACGATTTATTGGCCCTAGAAGTCCAAACTCTCTTTCCTTTGTCTAGTCACTTTCCCACAATTTATCGCCTTTTAGTAAAATGGTGCACAAGACTCTAACCACTTCTTTGGGTTTTCTGTCCTGTGAAACCCCTCTTCATGCAAACATGTTAACATCAATAAAAAGTGTATGCCTTTTCTCCTGGTATTCTGTCTGTCAGTTTAATTCACAGGCCCTGGGAACTGAACCTAAGAAGGTAGCAGAAAAGGATTTTTCCTCCTCTACACATGCCATTATTATTATTATTGAGTTTATTCCTATTGATTACTTATTGTGTCTAAAGTAACATTCTAACCACAGGAACGAATTTAATTTTCTTTACAAATGGGCAAACTGAAGCAGGAAGCAGTTAAAGCAAGGCTGAGCTGGGGTTTGAATTCAGGTAGCTTGGTTCCAGAGCAGGTCCACACTACATCTTTGCCTATCGTTTCTACAGACATCAGAAATGTCTGATGCCTGTAGACAATCAGAAAGATGTTTGTCTTTCCCTAGAATGCTTTTCTCCACCCCTAGGACCATCCTTGAGATACGGCTTGTGTTGTACCTCAAAATTGCTCCCTTGAGATTTTCTCCCAACTCCCATGTTCTCCTTCTCTGCAGCCCCATGGCATTTAGTTCTGTTCATTATGTTTAGGTGGCTATTTGTCCCTTAGCTCCATGTGTGATAGTCTTATCTGCCCAAAGGGACCAAACATTCTCTGACACCAGGGCCATGTCCCACACTTCCACCAAAGCATCCAGAGGGGCAGGCACACAAAGTGTTCAGGAAATAATTGTGGACTAATGACTACTTTTCATCAATTTGAAGATGCACGCTTTGTTAGATTTAACATCTCTGAAATCATTCAATTGATGGTGTGTCAGAGTTAATTGGCAGTATTTTTTTTTTTCTTTCCTAGCAGCCTCACAGATTTGATAAAATATAGTAATTAAAAATCTTGACCTTCCCCTTTCATTTGGTGACTTGATATTATGAGAATTTACTGAGCATGGTAGAAGGAAGAGGAAGTGGTCTTGCTCTTTTCTGACCACATCAGTGCTGTAGCACAGCAGTCCGCAACCTTTTTGGCACCAGGGACCAGTTTCATGGAAGACAGTTTTCCATGGACCGGGATGGGGGTCGGTTTTGGGATGATTCAAGCACATTACATTTATTGTGCAGTCAAACCTCTCTGCTAATTATAATCTGTATTTGCAGCCTCTCCCCAGCACTAGCATTACCACTTCAGCTCCATCTCAGATCATCAGGCATTAGATTCTCATAAGGAACATGCAGCCTAGGTCCCTTGCATGTACAGTCCCCTATGAGAATCTAATGCTGCTGCTGATCTGACAGGAGGCAGAGCTTATACAATGATGCAAGCAATGGGGAGCGGCTGTAAATACAGATGAAGCTTTGCTCGGTGGCCTGCCACTCACCTCCTGCTGTGCAGCCTGGTTCCTACCAGGCCATAGACCGGTATCAGTCTGCAGCCTGGGGGTTGAAGACCATAGCTATACAGAAAGCTCTTTGATAGTACTGAATACAAACTCAGTAAGATTCCATTTATTATGCTATTTATGTGACTTCTGAAATAAAGAAAAAAAAAATTCACATGTAGAAGCCAGTGGTGGAAAAAACTCAGGACTTTTGTTAAACATTCAAGGCCCACGTTACAGACTATAAAAAGAGGAGCCCATTGACCAATGGGGAATGTTTTTGAAGTACACAGATAATGTCGTCTATAATTTATTTTCTCTGCTGAAAAAAGAAACTCATGCAGGAAACATTTTAAAACCAAGTAAATAAAACAGAGATGCCCACAATTTCCTGCAAGTCTGATTAAAAATAGGAACTCTGCAATCATGGCAGTCGCTCATCTGGCAGCTGCAAGGCCGTACCTTGGGAAGCCGAACTCGCTGGCAGCTGCAGAGAGCGGTGTGTGGCAGGTGTTCAGCCATGCCCTTTGGGGGAAGAAAGGCTACATTTGCAGAGGCTTATATGGGAAAACATATAAGCAGATTTTAATAATAAAAAGGAGGTGTCAAAAATTATTTAATTTCTCTCCTTCTCATTTTCATCCCCACCCCAGTCTTCCAGTTCTGCCCAATTCTTGCTCTCTCCAAAGGAAATTCCAAATCCTCGCCCCCAACAGATAAACTGAAGTTCCCACCCTCCAAGAGAGGGCTGCTAATAAACACCAGAGTTGGACTCTCCCTTCCTTTTCCACACCAAAAATAGCACAAACCAATGCAGATATTAGCTCTGTTACTAATATTTATGGCTGTCTTTTTATTCCCCCCTGAATTACAGGCACATGGATTGGATCTTCAAAGCAATGTACAGGGTTTAAGCTGAGCAGTTCTCATCCAAGTCTATGGGAGGCACACAGCAAGAATCCTGTAATATCTCAGAGGATTTATTCCTTTTTAAGTTCTTTTATAAGAAGCCTTTGCTAAGGGATTTACAAGAACTAAAGATTATTTAGTGATAATGGATGAGAAATGTTGCTGGAAGTGTAAAAGGCAGCTACATTCCCACCAAAAGAATTCCTCATAAATAATGTCATTATGGTACAAAGAATACCAAATGAATTTAATCATTAGCTTCTAATTGAAGGGCTCTGCCAAATTTGCTTCTCCTTGCTACTTTAGCTATTTTCTGTTCAGTGGGACTCTGTCAAATGTAAATAAAGAGTAGGTGAAGGAACATGATTAATCACAAAGCTGGTGAGACAAGCCCGGACTGGCGAATCAGTGGTGGGAATCGCATATTGCATCCTTTATTTCCTTTGCCCCCACACTTTCTCCATTAACTCCCCGAGGGGCCTCCTAATCAATGGGTTTGGGCCAGTTGAAGTCAAATGGAGGCTTATTGAGGGATGCCAGGGCAGGATTCTCTCAAACAAAGCAAGAGCCAAATAATGTTTCCAGATCGAAAGAGAGTACTGTCTTTGAATGAGTGTTTTCAATGAAAAAAAAATGTCATTCAATTACATACCACCTTTTTAAGGCAAGGATTTATGGCCAAATAAACGTTTCTAGGAATTCTTAAAGAGGGCGTATGTACACACAGCTTTATATATGAACTCTCATAAAGTTTCAATTACTCAGAAAGTTCATGGCCCAAATTAACAGAATTGGGTAATTAATTAAATATCAAACCCAACTTTTCTCATTGAAATCACTATAACTGAGTAGTTTTTATAAATGCATTAACCCTCTTTCATGTCTTAGTATAATGGTAGAGGGACCTCATTTGAATTCTTTCTTTTGATAATTGGGGATCTTCTAGTTACTTAGGTTTATCTTTTTGAACACCAGGTCTATTTCTGCAGAAATAGAGATCTAGAAGGTAAATCGATCCCAAGAAATGCCCTGGAAATTCTTTGAAAATCCATGATATGAGTTCTTAATATTTTACCCCCTCTCCTAAAGGAGAGAAATTCCAGTTAGTTAAAGGTCCTGGTTACAACAGACATTGAATGCTTATTCATAATTCAACTCTCTTCCACTCACCCCATTCTTGTCCACACAAAACTACAGTTGAAAATTTTACTTCAGGCTGTTCAAATAGATTACATTCCCATAACCATGAAAGGGAAAACAAAATCACTCAAATCTACTTTTATGAAGACACAGCACCTCCTAAGTGATTATTGTTGTGTGAAATGGCTAAATACTTTCACTTTTTCACAGCTGAAGCCAATGCTGAATGAAGATCCTCTGTTGCTCCACATTTTGCAAGGACTGGAATGTTTGTTTGTGGAATCCAGACAAGATGGCTGGCTCACTGACAGTTTAGGTGAGAGAACTGTGTGCCAAAGCCATCTGCTTTGTTACCTCGCCACAAGAAAAAGGGACACTCTCTTACAACGAACACTCACTAACTCGATACACCCTAAGATGAATACACATCTTTTAAGGCCTCCATGTGGAGTTAGACAATAGTCCTTACTGTGTTCTCTGACAATCAAAAATCACTCACTTACAGAGCGAATTCACTCAGGCCTATGCACAAATGGGCTTATCAGGAAATGGCAACATCAAAAATGCAGGGGAAGGTTTAAAGGACCAGTGTTTCTAAAGTAATTCTCTTCAAATCCATCAGTATGTAGGAAAAAGTTTATGTAACACTCTATCCTAGAAATTTCCATCTAAAGCCACCACTCTGGATTCTCTGCTACTCCTCCATAGTGTGGCCTTGCCAAAGAAGACACAGTCTGTAGAGGTGATCCGGTTAAACAAAAGCGGATGGGGGGAGAAATCAGCAACCCTCTCATTCCTACTTTTCCCTTTTACTCAGAACCCAGGATAGTTGAACAGAAGGTCCCTTTTTATCCTGAGTACAGAAAAAATTCAGGGCTTTCCCAGGCTATCTCACCCATACTACCTACCTCATTTGGTTTCATCTATGTTTGGCTCTAACTTCACTGAAGATAGAAAAGCCAAATATAACCTTTATTCCCTTCCTCTCGTGTGGTGGCAGTGATGTAAAATCACCCTTGGAGATCCAAAAGAATTTGGAATTCAAATGGAGTTGTTTTCAGAGAGAAAAGGCAGAGAGACAGATATAAGAATGTAAGCAGATCCTATGAAATCATTTACATTTATATAGGACTTTCTGTTTTCAGAGTGCAGGGGAGTTCAAACGTGTAAAGAGTACATATGGAAGATGAGTCACCAAAGGGGTAGACTGTGCTGTTGATCAATGTATTATCACTTCTCTTCTCCAAAGCCAGCCTCCTGTGAAAATGGAGCTTCCCTTGCTAGATGGCAAAATATGTCTTGTTTGTATGGTTTTTTCCAATTTTTTGTATTGAGATTAAACTTAATATAAAATTCACCATTTTAAAGCATGCAATTCTGTGATTTTTTTTTAGTATATTCACAATGTTGTATAATCATTACCACTATCTAACTCCATAACATTTCCAATACCCCAAAAATAAATCCTGTAACTGTTTACAGTGACTCCCAATTTTCCCCTCCTTCCCCCATCCCTTGGCAACCCTTAGTCTACTTTCTGTCTCTATAGATTTGCCTCTTCATACAATATGTCACCTTTTATTGTGGCTGGATTCTTTCACTTAGCATAATGTTTTCAAGGTTCATCCATAGTGTAGCATGTATCAGTACTTCATCCTTTTCTTGGCTGAATGATATTCCATTTTGTGGATATATGGCTATGTCACATTGTCCATCCACATTTTAACTTATTCAGTTGATGGACATTGGGGTTATTCCCACCTTTTGGCTATTAGGGATAATGATGCTATAAACATTCATGTACTACTTTTGTATGAACATTTTTCCCCAATTCTCTTGGGTATATAAGTAGGAGTGGAATTTCTAGGTCATATAGTAATTCTATGTTTAACTTTTTGAGAAACTGCCAAACTATTTTCCATAGCAGTTATACCATTTTATATTTCAATCAACAGTATATAAGGATTCCCGTTTTAGACAGCTTGGGCTGCTATAGCAAATTACCATAGACTGAATGGCTTAAACAACAGAAATTTATTTCTCACAGTTCTGAAGGCTGGAAGTTCAAGATCAGGGTGCCAGCATGGGAGGATTCTGGTGAGAGCCCTCTTGCAGGTTGCAAACCCAAGGCTTCTCCTCGTATCTTCATATGGCAGAAAGAGTGAAGTACAGAGAGTTTCCATATGTATTTGGGTCAAATTTTGAACATTCTATCCTATTCCACTGGCCTATAGTACTTGTCTGTTCATGTGCCAGTACCATGTTATTTTGATTATAGGAGCTTTATGCTATGTTGTCATGTCTGATAGTACTAATCCCCCCATGTAGATGTTCTTTTTCAGTGTTTCCTAGTGATTCTTGCATGTTTGTTTTTCTGTATGAACCTTGGTATCAGCTTGTCTATAAAATAGCTTCTTGATATTTTTATTGGAATTGCATTGAATTTATAGGTTAGCTCAGGGGGAACTGGCATCTTTTTAATCTTGTCATCTTAGCCAAGAACAGGAAATGGATTTCCAGTTGTTGAAGTTTGCTTTTGCATCTTTCAAGAGTGTTTCCAAATTGTCCTCCATATAGGTTTTTCCCATTTCTAGTTAAATGTATTCCTAAGCATTTAATCTCCTTCGCTGCTATTGTAAATGGGTATTCCTTACCATTATGTCCTCTAACTATTGTTTTATATATGAGGGCTACTGATTCTGTATGTTAATTTTATATGCTGCTACTTCACTGAATTATGTAATTGTTTGAATTGGTTTTATTATTGATTCTCTGGGTTTTTAAAAGTGTACTATCATATCATCTGCAAATAGGGTAGTTTTATTGCCTATTTCCTCATTCTTAGGTCTCTAATTGATCTCTCTTATCTAATTGCATTGGCTAACACATTTAGTACAATGTTTAATTCTTGTTGCTGATCTTAATGAAAATACCTCTAGTGTTTTCCCATTAAATAGAACACTAGCTTTAGGACCAAAGTATACATATTTTATCATGTTGAGAAATATCCCACAATTCCTGTTTCGCTAAGGTTTTTGTCATGAATGAGTGATGAATCTATTCAAAGGCTTTCTCAGGCTCTATAGAAGTAGACATAGATTTTTCCTTAGATTTATTAATATACTGTATTGTATAAATAGATTTCCTAAAGCTGAGTCAACCTTGCACTCCTTGAATATATCCTTCTTGGTCATATTGTGTCATTATATTTAATGTGGTGATGGCTTCTGTTTGCTAATATTGTGTTTGTTGGTTCCCTTAACTTTTGCCATACCTCGATAAAGACTCCATTTAATAAATTTTCTTCCAAATCCCAGCTTGGTTGGAAATTTTTTGTTTAGAATTTTTGCATCAATATACATGAATGATGTTAGTCTGTAGTTTTCTTTGTATAGTCTTTATCTAACATATGCATCAGTTTTACACTTGCTTCATAAAGGATTTAAGTATAGTTTCTTCAATTTTAGATAGAACATTAGAACAATCTCCTCTTTGAAGATTTGGTAGAAATCCCTCATGAAACCAACAGGGCATGGTAACTTTTTGAAGTGAACTTATTGACTTCATTTATTTTGTAGCAATTGGTCTGTTTAAGCTTTTTTACTCTAATAGGGTCAAATTTGGTAATCTGTATTTCCCTAAGAAATTATGTATCTCACCTTCATTTTCAAATTTATTTGTCATAGTAATCTGCAAAGTAGTATCTTATAATTGCTTTTAATTTATTCTGCTCTGACAGTTATATCACTCTTGTCATTTCTTTGTTGGTATTGTGCTCACATTTTTGTTTCTTGATCAAGTTAACTAGTAGTTTGTCTATTTCATTAACTTTTTTCTTTAAAATTTTAATTTGTTAAGTAGATCTGTTCTTTTTCTCTTCCCTAGGCGCTCATCTCAGTCACAGGAGGTGAGGCTGATCCTTGTATCTACCCCTCTGTTCTTTAGAGTTCTCCTTACTTCTTAATAGCCAATTCCTCATTATCTCAAAATCTCTTTTTATAGATAATTCTTTATATTGAACTTTTCCATTCAAATTATTGTGTAGTTTATGTGTCCTGACTAGACCCTAACCGATACATTCGACATCTCTTGGATTTGCTCCCTTCTTGCCACCTGTGTAACTACAAGCTTCCTCCAGCCTGTATCATGTCAGGTCTGGACTACTGCAATGTTCTTGTAATAGCCCATTGATCTTCAAGTCTCCAGTTTAGTACCCATGTCATCTATTCTTCATAATGTTCTCAGATCACCTTATCTGAAATGCTATTAACCTAATCATGTCACTGTCTAATTTGAAAGCTCTCAATTGGTACACTATCTTAAATAAAAAGTTTAAACCCCTAAATGTGGAACATAAGGCCCTTTATGCTCTGGCCCTTCTTAACTTTCCAACCAAATCTCTTGTCCCCACCTCCCTCCCTTCCATTTGCATTTTAAGCAAAATAGATACTTCGAAGTTCCTTGAGCCATTGGGTAACTTCACTCTGCTTTTTCAACCACTGTTAAACTTCTCCCACTTCATGGCATTCTGTCTCCAGCTCCTGTCTATCTATTCACCTATTCATTCTTCAAGACTTAATTCAAGGACACATTCTCATTTCTTTAGATTTATCTCCATCTTCTAGAATGCTAAATTTACTTAAAGACAGAAGCCATGTCCTGCTTGTCTTGAAATTTCCAAATTCTTCCTGAAGGTAGGCACTAATAAATATATGTTGAATGTTGGATGAGTTTTTACAAATGTATTTAGTCTTGGTACAATGCTGTGAGGGTGAGGCCCTTTCAGATATCTAAGAAATGGATAAGTTCTATGAACACAGGAGGATATTGTTATTCCAAGACCATTTCTATTGTCCACAAGGTGACATGATTAGGGTATAGAGTTTGCAGTTCTGAGGCCAGGTCTTGCTCCTCTAGATGTTCTGTGGAAACTATTCTGAGCATGATACTTCAACTACAAAACAGACATATTATTATAGTTACCTGTATGATTTAGGATCCCAATGAAAAACAGAAGGTGTGCTCAGCTTGGATTGTGAAGAAAATTAATTACTAGATTCTTTACACAGGTATGGGAAGTTTAAGAAAATCAACAAAAAATGTCAGGGCACTTAAAACTATCAACAGTGAGAAGCCATTTCCACCTCCAGAAAACTGGAGAAACTGGAGAAAACAGTGTTCCTGGAGCTTGGTGAGAACTGAGGCTAAAGAGAGGCTTCCTGGGAGGAGATGTCAGGTTAGATATGCAGTTGCTGCCAGACAAAGCACAAAACAGCAATATTGCAGGGGAAGAAATACCTCGACCTCTTTCTCTTGCCCTCAATCCCTTGCTGGTGCTTCCCTTTGGCTGAATGCAACTATCCATAGAATCTAGAGCCCAGGGCAGCCTGGGTGATACAGTCTGGAGAGTGAGCTGCATCCTGCTCCGAGCACAGAGCAGTGTGGAGAGGGCCAGAGAACAGATGGGGGAGTGCAAGGGAACAACCACCAACAAACCACTTCATTCATTTTTTGTGGGGGTGAAACACATATGAAAGTGATATATGTTACAAGTTTTATGCAAAAAAGAGTATTTCTCAAATTCAACATCAACAGAAAACACCAAATATTCAACAGTTTTTTTTTTTTTTCTAGAAGGAATGCTTGTGACAAAAATGGATCTCTGATTATTTGTCTCCAGTCTGTGGATGGGTAGCTGTTTTGATTAGAGCCTGGTGTTGATGAGGCCATATTAAGAGGTTTAGGCATGTGGGTCCCAGAGTTATGTGGACACAGGCTACAGGCCAGGCTTTAGTCTGATGTCCTGCTGTTATTATAAGGAGGCCTGAGCACATCCATTGCCACTGCCCCCCAAATAATTTGTAGCAGCGTGTGTCCTACTATAAGTATATGTTAGAGGTGAGATACTCGGGCATTAGAAAGAATATTTCTGCAATATTTTTAAGAAGCTCATAAACCATTCCTAGTAATTCAAAAATCATCCAACCACAAATTTCTATACTTCCTAGAATAAACAGTGCTTCACAGAGGGTGTCAGAGTGAAATCATAGAGTATAATTTGAGGAACACCCCAAGATACTCCTCCCAAAAGGATTTGCCCTACTCATTGCCCCACAGTTCTAGTGTGAGAATCCCCGCAGTTCTCACATTAGTGATCCTCCTTTGGGTTATTGGAAACAGTGTCAGTAGTCCCATCCTTAAATATCACAAGGTAGTTAGGATCAGTGACAAATTTGCATGCAGCCCTATGGTTTCATTTATCAGACCAGCTAGATTACTTGTTCACTTATTCAGCAAATATTTATTGAGAGCCTACTCTGTGCCAGGCATATGCTAGGTGCATTTGCACAAACCAAAAACAGCACAATAGCACAGGCTCTGTAGCAGTGGGAGAGGCTGAAGAGCACTCACAAAATGTCTAGAGCTAGAGGCCTTATCAAAGAGGATACCACATTGTGTGCCTGGTGAATCTATTAATAATTAGGGAGTGAAGGGAGAAAGCTATGGGATTGGAGCAGAGATAAATAATATGGGCTCACTTTAGTCTGGCAAAGAGACGTGTCTGAAGATATTGCATAAATAATGACACAATTATGTGAGCACTTATGTGCTGAATGGCATGTTAATATGTTAGAGATTTCTTTATCTCTAGTTCTTCCCTTACATGGTGGGTATTGTGATACTCATTCTTTTTATGAGAAAACTGAGGTTCAGAAAGGATGTGGTTCACCCTTGTCCAAGCAGCTGATGGATGGCAGATTCAGGAATCAAATCCAATTCTGCCTTCAGAATCTGAACTCTCTCCTCTCTGTAACACCATCCTTCTGTGGTTTTGAATTAGCAAAACATCTCCTTTGCCTGAAACTTAGCTATTTAAAAAAATTGCCTAGACTTTAGTGATCTCTTGTAAAGAGAACATACTGAAGGGGGATCTCTCATCTTTACACAAGGCTTATCATAGTTTTGTCTTCATCAGTTTTGTTTTCTGAGGAAAAACTACGAAGACACACTAACAGATTACTCAACAAATGTTTGGTGAATGATTCGCTCTATAATTAAGCAGTTAGAAGTCACGCAACACTTTATAGCATGTAAAACACAAGAAGATGTCTCAATTCCTCCCTAAGAGTCATTTCCCATTAAATCCTAATTTTCCACTTGATGAACTGCAGACCCTCCCAATATCAACAAAGATTAGGCAGTGTTTCCTTGCCAGGCGGAGGCTTTTCCTTGCTTGCTGTCAAGAAGCAAACTATAACAAATTGGGGCTGGACCAAAGAAAGAACCCATAAGTGAATAAGGTTGCTCAATGATCTCCTAGCTTTCTTAGCTTGGCACATTCCATGGGGAAACAAAACAAGACAGTGAAGATGACCAAAGAGTTTCAGGAAATTATGTCCCCTTTCTTGGAATTTGTCAATGGGGTTAGTTCCCAGGGATGGCCTTTCTCTTAATTACACTTTGGCAGCCTTGGAACTATGAAGTTCCATGGGACAGGTGGGCTTACGGCCAAATGTTGATCCCTTTGGCTGGCTTAATAAAAATTACCAGGACTGTGCCCACCCAGATCACAACAGGCAAAGAACAAAAGGCCTAGGTCAGCTGCTGCTTCTGGACATGTGGCTGCTCCCAACCCCCTGTTTGTTTCCAGGACATGTCTGATGTAATTCAGGAGCAAGTGTCCGCTCAGTGTGAAAGTGATAGAAAGAAAGAGAACACAGTTTTCTAGACAAAAACTAGCAAAGCCTAATGAAGCCTCCAAATCATGGAGAAGGACATTGTACTTCTCTGGCCTGGCTGAAACACCATTTATACTTTAACTCTGAAAGTAGCAAATAGGTCAAGTGCTATCAGAATATCCCTACCTGACACATCATGGTGAACATATTTTGGATCTTTCTTGACTAAAGGTAGGGGAAATAAAAGAAACCAGGGTGTACCCATTCAAGCCACTTCCCTCCCCTGCCTTCTGTCTGCACTTCATAGTTCCCAGCAGTGGCTGAATGTTCTTATTTCTAATTCCCACTGGACAGGCCCACTATGGTTCCAGCTTCTGTACAGTAATGCTGACTGCCAGGTTCCAGTATCACCACCTCCTCTTTTTGTCCTTGCAGTCCTAGGGGTGGTAGGGCTCTTGTTGCTAATCTCCCCATTGCCTCACCAGCTCATTTGGCTTCTCAGCTGCTCCATCACCTGTGTAACCAATTCCCTGAATCAATCCACTCTGTTGCCAACCCTTAAGGTGGTTCCTGTTTTCCAGGATTCGACCTTGACTGATACATATGTATTCTTCCCTTTATTGTGATGGTACTACCCAGAAAGGCAAGACATCAAACACAATTGCAAATCATCTATCTCAAAGCCAATATTTTTTTCATTCTACCTGGCTACCATCCAGATTGAGTTCACATCAAGTGTGTGAGAAATGGCAATGGCACTTAGAGGGCTCTCAAAGAATATCTCTTGGACAAATGGGTCTCTCTGGCATGTTGTGACATCTTCGGTTTTATGTGTCCTTGTGGTCAGCTTTCGGCCAGGAGAAAGGTGATACCATTCAGGAATGAGGGAGGGTGACTTCACCCCCCTCTGGGACCTGGGGTAATGGAAGATCTCGATATACTATGAAATACTCTATAAATACAATTACTTGAGGACACGTGTTCATCAGGACACTGTTGTAACATGTGACAGAAACTTGATCAAATTAATTTAAGCACAAAAAAATGTATTGGCTCACATTATTGAAAAGTCCAAAGGTAGCACAAGCTTTAGGTATATTTGGGTCCAAGGGTTCAAACAATGCCTTCAGGAATCTGCTAGATCTCTCTCCATATTTCTGATTTTCTTTCCCTTGTGTTGGTTTCATTTTTCAAACACCAATGATTACAACAGTACCTCCAACATCTCCAAGTCACCCTCAAGTCTCAGAAGGAAGGACATTTTCTCTCTCCCTAGACCAATCTCTGTGTCCACGGTGATTAGGCTCAGAGGTTGTGAGAGGTCAGTCCGAGTGAGGTACCTGACTTCATAGCCATCTGTATCAGGGGAACCAGAGTCCCTTGGCCAAAGGAAAAAGAAATGCTGGGCAAGTGACAACAAGAGATATGAATACCATGAAGCAGCCAGGCACCAAGCGAAAATATTGGCTTTGCATTAGAAGACCTGAAATTGAATTCTAACTCTATCATCAATTCACTGTGAAAGTCCAGACAAAGTATTTCTCTAAGCCTTGGTTTCTTCATGTGTGGATTGGGCTTGGAACAGTAATTTGTAAGCATTTTAAATCACAAAATTCTCTATTCGAGTAAAGTCTTATGCAAAAGAAAGAAAACCTTACCAAAGCTAGTTGAAGAGACAATGAGGGGCCTGCAACTACTTGAAACTTCTATTCCCTGAGGGGGCTATTTGAAATTCCTATGGCTCCTCGCAACACAGTTTGAGAAACCTTAAAGTAGCTGATCTCTGGGGCCTCTTCCAGCTTGAACTTTAGGGAATTCTATGTAGATTGTCCAACCCTCTTTAATCTAATTTTTCTCACTTTCCCTCTATTTATTTTTTGGCTAAAATTATGAACTTTGGCTATGTGTGAGAGGCCACTTAGGAAAAATAATCATTTATTCAAATGCCTGGCCAATTTACTTTGGCCTATTTGGAGCTTGTTTTTCCTGATGGGGAGGGAATAAATTTCTAAAACACACTTTCAAGTTGGGACTAGAAAAGGTGAGTGTACAAGTGAGGAAAAGTAGGCAACGGAAGTTGCCAAAGCTGAGCTGAGCTGGAAGCTGTGAATTCAAACAACCTCTGTCTCCCCCGCTCACATCCCCTCCTTGGCATCTAGGGCCAAGTGTACTCTCTGGAACGGATGGCAGAGGAGGATGTTGTGGGTTTTGGCTTTGCCACTTGTGAAAACTTGCTCTTGGGGAGACACCTTCAGCTCCAATATGAGTGTGTTTGATTGAAATATAGCATCAGGGAGGATGAGGATGAGGAGTTGAGGACTTGGCCTCCCTAGAGCCAGAAGGCAAGGTAAAAGGAGGAGTTCTTTGATTTAGGCAGCACCCTGAGTGAGAAATTAGTGCCAGGGTGATTTCAAAGGAGGCCATGACATTTGCTTCTCTTTTTCATATAATTGTCTGTTCAGAAAATATCCAAAGAGAGGTGTCAGACATTCTTTGGTGGTGTGGAGATAGGTAAGTGGTGATCTCTAGCCTGTGGGACTTTAGGATCAAATAGGGGAGGCAATGAGTGCACAATACTGTGTGGGAAGGCTGCTGTTCAACTGGTGCCCACGGGTTGGTTGCAGCTAGCATCTGTTCTGGCTGGTCGGTCCAGGCTATGCCAACTGTTAAATATTTTAATATCATCCCTGCTCTGTGATGTGCAAGAGGTACAGCCGGATACATGTGTACACTCCACAGTAGTAGTATAGAGAAGGAAAAATGACTCTGGTGGAGCTGAAGAGGATTTACAAAGGTGGTGGCATTTGCTGTATGTTCTAATGGAAGAGTAGGACATCACCGAGAGGGGAGGGCAGAGGGAAGGGGTGTTCTAGGGGACAGAGAGAGCAAGACCGTGCTCTGTGGCCTGAATATGCAGAGATTGGGAAGACAAACAGGAGGTTTGGTGTGAACTGAGCATCCATTATTAGGGAGAGACTACTGATCTAGCTGGAGTGGACAGTGACAGGCTTGTAAACTGCTTATAAGTCTGGCCTTGACCGTGTGAGCAGTTGGGAGCCACTGGATGCGAGCAGCTGAGTGACATGGATGAGGCCAGTGTTTGGGAAGTTTCCTTAGGCCTCCAATGAAGTTGCAAAGGCAGAAAGTAGAAAGACCAGCTAAAATTACTCATGCCCTAGTACCCAACAATTTGCTCAATCTTCTTTCTGTTTAATTAAAGCTGAGATTTGTTGAGGTTTAATCTGTGCCAAACCTTTGAAAAATGCTTCCTCTTGCATAATCCTCAGCACATTCTTGGATCTGTTCTGACCCCAAGTTAAAGATGAGGAGACTGAGGCTTAAAGAAGAAGCCAAGTCTTGTTCCACTGGGAGGCAGCATGAGGAGGAAGGAGTGACTTGGAGACTGGTATGGAGGAAAGGAACATCCAGTGAGTGGTTACCACGTGTTGGTCCCCATGGGAGGTATACAGTTCATTCTCACATAATAGTCTGCACCAAGTTTGATAGCAGTTGCATTCTTCTAGTTGCTCAGGCCAAAAACTTCAGAGTCACCCTCTTTCTCTCACACCCTATATCCAGTCCATCAAGAAATTATGTCAGTTCACTACCTTCAAAATATATCCAGAATCCAATTACTTCTTACCCATCAGTGTTGCCACCCTGGCCCAGCCCATTCTCCTCTCACCCCTGAATTCCAGCCATAACCTTGCAAGGGCATCCTGCCTCTCTCCTGCCCCCTACAGACTGTTCTTTGTACAGCATCCTGGATGATTCATATAGAAACCAGGTCAGATCTCCTAATGCCTCAAATTCTGCAATGACTCCCCACATCACTGAAGTGAAGTTGATGTATTTACATCTGTTTCCAGTGACCAAGCTAATTCTACCTCTCCATGACATCCTCACCTCCTCTCTTACCTCTCTCCACACTGCTCACTCCACTCTGGCCACATTCACCTCCTACGTCTTCCTCAAACCCACTAGGCATGCTCCTGCCTCAAGACCTATGTTCTCGCTGTTCCCTGGGCCTGGAGCTTCCACTCTTCCTCCTGGCATCCCCTCATCTAGGTCTCTCACCTTCAAATCTTTCCTCTTGGAGGTTGTACTGACCATTCTATTTCATTTTATAACCTGAACCCCCATCACATTGTGAATCTATCCCCCTCAACCTGATCTATGTTTTTTTCTCATAGCAATTTCCACTTTCTAATATAGTATATATTTTCTTATTCATTATGTTTATTTGTTGTCTTTTCTTGCTGGGCTATAAGTTCCATGAGGGCAGATACTCTTGTCTGTTTCATTGACAAATTCCAAGTGGTCAGATCAGTGCTGGGCATATAGTAAGTGCTTGATAAATGCTTATTGAATGATAGAGAGTGGGGATTTAGGAGATTATCCAAATAAGTGGTAGAGCCAGGTTTTGGGCTCAGGTTTGCCCGATGGCAAGATCTGGGCTCTTGCCACCTCACTTGAGTGAGAAAGAAAAACCAGCAGAAGTGCTGCTGGACCACAGTGCTGGCAGTGAGATGTTACACTAGTCACACTCTGAGGGACACCATAGCAGATGCTGCAGCAAAGGAGAAAGCAAGGTTTCCTTGCTCAATTTTGTGGCTGTAGGCTCTTTTTTTCTTTTAAATAATAAAACTCATGGCTGAAAAGACACCCTGTATGCGTGTGTGTGTGTGTGTGTGTGTGTGCGCGCGCGCGCACACAGAGCCATTGGCCTTCATCCTAGAGCCTTACCTCATTTGGCAGGCATTTAACAAAGGCAGCATTATTGAATACCAACTAATTATCTGGCAACAGAGGGAGAGGCCAAGAGACGGATGGGTACAGCACACACCTGACAGGATGAAATGTTAGTCATTCACAGATGTTTTTCAGGAGGAGTAGCCAAGGAGTGCTACTTTAGGGACGCTTTGTAGGAACTCTTTATTTCCTAAAAGGTTTCTGACCTTGAAAGGTGAGGCTGCCTCTGTAGGAGAGAGCCTGAGAGCGAGGCAGTTCTGCCCGGACTCCCCTGGAACTGCTGCCGGAACCTGGTCCTGCCACCACCACCTGCCACTGGGGTTTGGAGCTGGGATCAAGTTAGCTGTTCCTCTCCAGACTTCCACTGGTCAATACTGAGGACTGTCCCCAAGCATTGAGAGAAAGCCACTGACACAGCAACACGGTGTAGAAAGAAGGCTGGGTTGGGAGAAGGCAGGGGACAAACACAGAAAAGTCAAGACCAGTCCTTACCCTGGCCAAGGTAGTTAGATTCTTTACTTAACCTTATGCTTATTCTAATTATTAGGGTTCTGATGAAAGCTGGGTAAGGAACACTTTGCTAAACGCACGGGCTCCATCAGTGCTGTGTTCAGAAATGAACCACATCTTCTAGTTGTGGTGATGTGTTAAATGAGTAAGGCCACCAAGCACTCTCAGTGACCAAAAGAGATAATTTCCTCCTAGTTTCTTCCAAATCACAGGCATCATTATAAGGTAGGAGGCTGTTGGATAAGCTCCTTTTTTTTTTTTTTTTTTTTTTTGAGACCGAGTCTCATTCTGTTGCCTGGGTGAGTGTTGTATCCTCAGCCTAGCTCACAGCAACCTCAAACTCCTGGGCTCAAGCGATCCTCCTGCCTCAGCCTCCCCAGTAGCTGGGACTACAGGTGTGTGCCACCATGCCTGGCTAATTTTTTCTATTTTTAGTAGAGATGGGGGTCTCACTTTTGCTCAGGCTAGTCTCAAGCTCCTAAGCTCAAGTGATCCTCCCTCCTCTGCCTCCCCCTCCCAAAACTAAATTTATTTTGCACAGAAATCAAACGATTACTTCCTAAAACTTTCAGAATTACTAGACTGACAACCACCAAAGATAATATCAAAATGTGATCATCTGGGAAATTTACTTTCTTATAAAGTAGCTGCTTTACCATAGTTTCTTCCACAGAAGAAACATGTAAAGATCCCCCACTTTCCAGCCCACTTGCATTGATGTGCAGACTAGCACAGGGGTCTATTAAGTCCTAAGTCTGTTTTGGTCTCCACACTTGCCCGATATTTGACTTTCTTCACCACTTGACATTTGCATCTTCTGTGTCATAAAACATTTCCATAAGATATCATCCTGGGTCTTACTGTTGCTTTTTCACATTTTTTCCTTACAAATGCTAATCATGGCTGCTTTATAGTCCACAATGATTTTAGACATCCTCTAAGCCAGTGGTTTTTGAGCTTCATTTCGTATCAGAGTCCTCTGAGGGCTGGTTCAAACACAGATCACTGGGTCCACCCAAGGCTTCTGATTCAAGAAGCCTGGGGTGGAGCTTGCAGATTTACATTCCTGACAATTCCCCAGTAAAGCTGACAATGCTGGCTCTAGGATCTCACTTTGAGGACCTCTGTTCTGTGCTTTCTATTTTGCTTGCTTCTTAAAGAAAAGAAAACAAAAATCAGTTGATTTAGAACTGGACCCATACAGGCTGAAGCAAAGAGGGTATTCATTGGCTCAGATCAATGAAAAGCCTAAAGGTGGTCTGACTTCAGGCAGGGCATGATCCACAAGCTCAAGAGTTTCTCTCTATAACTCTGGCTTCTGCCTCCTCTCTGTTTGCTCCATCCTCAAATTGACTCTTGGATCCTGGTGGCAAGATGAACAAGAACCAGTTCCTCCCATTGGCCAAAGCCTTTTTAGGAAGCCTACTGTTAGGACTGTTTGAGAAACGCAGTCTGGGTGGTCATCACCTGTGATCCAGAATAGAGAAGGACAAGGGGTGGACCAACCCACAGTCTATGAACCGTAACAGCTCTTACTATTCCACCATAGGAGAAAGAGGAGAGTTTGTGACAATATAAAAATGGCACAGAACTATTTTTATTATCAAAGCTTTTCATTATCCAAACCCAACTCCATTCAACTAAGAAAATGCCACTAAGACAATTTCCCTTGGGGGTTCTCACATAACCTTTTTTTTTTTTTTTTTTTTTACCATCATTGCATGTGAACTTTTTACTGGTGGGGCTTCCTAGCAGAACCTGTCATGTTAGTGGGAGAATTTGCTAAGAGAGGGGGAAATTGTAGCTATCATTTCCCCAGATCCACAGTAACTTTTTCAAAGAATCCTTTCCTTCTGCTGTAAAACACCTGCCTAGCTACAGAGTTGAATAGGAGACTCTGAAGAGATGTAATGCTATTTTAAGTGCCATTTTTAGTCCTGTAGAGTTTTCATTTAGTTCTTCATGTAATAGGCACATGTACAAAAGCAATTAAACTAGAACAAAGCAGAAAATAACAGCAGGCAACTTGCTGCCTTCAGTTACAGCGCTCCAAATCCAGAACACTGTCAGTCACCAGTGGGACTTGCAGAATTAAACTCCTTGGGAGAATTTTTTTTTTTTTTTTTGGCTGAGTCAGCATCCAAATATAGGAATCTTTCTGAAGGACTGCAAGTTTCTCAGAGGGCTATGCTGGAGGCAAGGAGTAGATTGATTTTTTAAAGTCCATCCAGGAACAAAGAATTATTGCAAAATGTTACTTTCTGAGCTGTGGTCTGGAAAAATCATTTCTGGGCCCTGACACTTGCCTCCCTCTTTGAGACCCTGGACTGCATTTTTATTTCACTGGGCTAAACCATCACAGTTATCATGTTCCTAGAAGGATGGAAGCTAAAGGATGGCTTGGGGTTGCATTTTAGTTGAGTTAGGGTATAATTAACAGGGACTCACTTAAGCATTAAGGGGGTATGTTGGAAAGACACTGGAGATTAACAATCAAAGGGAGAGAAATTGCTGGATCTTAGAAATTTGCTACTGTCAAGGCTCACTTGCATTGCCCGTCCCCCCTGCCCCGCCCCCATCTCTCCATGTCTCTACTCTGCTTGGCTCTGCTTGGCTTCATTCTCTTTTGCTGAAAACAGATTTTCACATATGGTGGAAGATGCTTACCAACCATTCCTGATTCATGTCCTCCAATTTCTATGACACAAAAGGCAAGACACTCTATCCCTCTCCAGTTGGGGACAAACCCCAGAGAAAAAGGAGTCTGTAAAGGAGATGGGAGAGGGGTGACCTGAAAGTAGGAGAGGACCCAACAGAGAGCTATGGCCACAGAAATCAGAGCAGGATGGAGTTTCAAGGAGGAGGCAATGGTCAAAAACATCGGACACCACAGAGTGGTCAAGCAGAATGTGTTGGGGGCATTCCTGACAAAGTTCATAGCACACACACAAAAAATTAATGTCAAGTTTATCTAAGGACATTGTATGTGGATATATAAACAAGCATATCACAGGGTTTTTCTTGAATATTAGTGCCTGAATGGTGTCAGCGGGTAAATTAGTTTGGCCAACTTCCCATAAATTTGTGACTCCATGTAAAGATAGTTTTACCTAGTTAAAAATGAACAAGTTGTTGGGACAAATCTGTTTCAGGAAAACACAACTGGCCACCATAGACCCATGAGTGCCCCCATGTGTTACATGCAATAACTTATGGACCTTGAATTACATTTTAATAAATTGATGATGGCTGAGTTTCAAGACAGGCTATTCTCTTGTTGGAGCTGTGACTCATGGTGAGGTCAGGGTCCCCTGGTTTCCATTAGAAAACAAAAAAAGCTAAGGGGAGAAGCACTCTGTTTTACTTACACAGACTGGTAGGACAGACTGCAGAGCTGACAGATAGCCAGCCGAGAGCTAGAAAGATAACTGTGTGGAAATCACTGAGCTGAGTTAGCTGCTGTGACTTTTTCCTATGGAAGGACAACCTGGTAATGCTTCCACTTTCCTAAGCAGAGGCACAGAGGCCCTGTGCACAGCCACCACAGGAAGGGCGAGGCTGGGTTTTTCTGGGGGGCTAGATGGGCAAGAAGCACTGTCTGGAAGACAGTGGGAGCTGGAAAGGGCAGGAATAGCAGCAGCACAAGCCGTTCCACGTAGGAGAGGTGTAGAAGTCACTATCCCTTTGTTCATTGCCTGCTAGGTAGAGGCAGCCTTGGCTCCACAGATAATGCTTAACCAGAAACTGACAGAGGACCTTATTTTTGAGTGGAGCAAAGGTATAGCCTTGTATATAGGAATGTGGTCTCAGCAGGAGAGGTAGGAATCACAAGGGCATCATGTTTCAAAATGAAGAGTCTGGTAGAGGAATACAGACAAAGGATCGTGCATTTGGGAGTGGCTGGTGGGAGAGGACACACCCTCCCCAAAGTTTCAGTATAATATTCTGTCATTCTAGAGAAAAGATCAACATCGATGATTGTCAAGAATGGCGGAAAAACTGTCAAAGGTAGAGTAAGACAGTCATGTAAAACGTGAAATGAATAGCCACTCTCTGCAATGGGGGTAAAATTTCTAAATTGTCATCACAATAGAAAATAAAAATAAAGCCTATGAGTGTCACCTCATGGAGAGACCTAACTCACCCAAGTCTAAGGTTTCTGCCTGCTTCTCCTACTTACCTGCTTTGACTACATATACCTATTCTCATGCTACAATTATGTTATTAGTGTGCAACAGGTTGGAGAACTCAGAGACATTTCCTGTAAGGGACTGGGCTATCCAGTAACACTTGCTTGGTTATTTTTGTGATTTTATAGACAGACTTACCCTGGGATGAATCCTGGCTCTGCCTTTACTGGCTGTGACTTTGGGCAAGTTACTTAACCTCTGTAAAACACAACTCAGGAGTCCTGGAAAATGGTGATTACATGAGACAATATAAGTGCTATGCACAGCGCTGGAACTTAGCAGGTGATGAAAATGGTAGCAATTAATAGCTACCATTTTGGTTTTGTTTTATTATTAAATTACATTCCCTACCTTTGAACAGCTCACAGTCTAATGGGAAAAGCAGACATGTGTGACTCACTCAGATGTAACAGAACAGTTCTGTAAGTGTATGTTGTAGTTATTTTCAGGTTTAAGATTGCTTTTGTATAGTCAGTTACCTCTGGAGGTTTTTGTCTAGATAGTGACAGCATTTGCAAAAATTCCAGGGAAAACTTACAAAGACTCTCATCGAGCTAGAAAAGTGTTCTGGATTCTAGAACATACCAAGATCTTTGTCTGATAGGAAAAGAAGAGACCTAGAGATGCTAGCACTTTCAGCAACTTGAACCTCAATGTTGGCTGCTCTAGGGGAACTTTTCCAATTCCAGTGCCCATTCGACAAAGATGCCAAGACAATTTCATGGAGAAAAGACAGTCTTTTCAACACATGGTTCTGAAACAATTGAATATCCATATGAAAAACTTTATAACATACAAAAAATGAACTCAAAATGGATCATAGACCTACATATAAGAGCTAAAACCATAATACTTCTGAAAGAAAACATAAAGAAACATAAAGAAACATAAAAAAAACATAAAGAAAACTAAAGCCTTCATGACTTTAGTTGGCCAAAGAGTTCTTAAATATGACACAAAAGCACAAAATAGAAAATGTATATTTTGTATTATATCAAAATTTAAAATGTTTGTATTTCAAAAAAATACCAATGAAAAAACAAAAAGGTCAGTCACAGACTGGGAGAAAATATTTGCAAATCATATATCTGATAAAAGACTTGTTGCTGGAATGGATAAAGAATGCTTACAACTCAGTAATAAGAAGACAAACAATCCAATTTTAAAAGGGGCAAAAGATTTGAATAGATATTTCACCACAGAAGATAAACAAATGTCTAATTTGCACTTCAAAAGATATTTGATATCATTAGTCATTAGGGAAATACAAATTAACACCACAAAAACTTAACACATAACTACATATTCACTAGAATGGCTAAAATTAGAAACCCTGACAACACCAACTATGGCAAGAATATGGAGAAAATGGAACCCTCAATCACTGCTGGTGGGAGTGTAAAATGGTACAAATTGGAAAACAGTTTGGCTATTTCTTAAAAAGTTAAACATAAACTTACCATATGACTCAACAGTTCTGCTCCTGGAAATATACCTAAGAGAAACGTAAACACATTTCCTCACAAAGGCATGTTACGCTAATGTTCATAGCATCATTCTTCATAATAGCACCAAACTGGAAACAACCCACATGCCCATCGACTGCTGAATAGATAAACAATATGTAGTATAGCTATACAGTGAAACACTGTTCAACAATAAAAAGGAACACACTATAACATGGGTACACCTCAACAATATTATGAGATGTGAAAGAAGCAGATGCAAAAGACTACATATGTTATGATTCTATTTATATGAATTTCTACAGAAGCTAAATTGATAGAGACAGGAAGAAGATCAGGTCTGGGGCCACAGGCAGGAGAAAGGATTGACTGCAATGGGCAAGAGGGAACCTTTTGGGATGATGGAAGTATGCTAAAACTAGATTGTGTAGATACCTGCACTCTCATGTTTATTGCAGCACTATGCACAATAGCCAAGATATGGAATCAATCTAAATGTTTGTCAACAGATGAATGGATAAAGAAAATGTATATATGCACAATAGAATACTATTCAGCCACAAAAGAGAGTGAAACCCTGTCATTTGCAGCAACATGGATGGAACTGGAGAACATTATGTTAAGTGAAATAAGCCAAGAACAGAAAAACAAATCTCCCATGTTCTCATTCATATGTGGGAGCCAAAAAAGTGGATCTCATGGAGGTAGAGAGTTGATTGGTGGTTACCAGTGACCGGGAAGGGTAGGGGGGAGGAAAGATGAAAAGAGGTTGTTAATAGGTGTAAAAATATAGGTAGATAGAAGGAATAAAATCTAGTGTTAGATAGTACAGTAAGGTGACTATAGTTAACAATAATGTATAGTTCAAAATACCTACAAGAGAAGAATTGGAATATTTCCAGCATAAAGAAAAGATAAATGTTTGAGGTGATGGATATCCCAATTATCCTGATTTGATCATTATTCATTGTTTGCATGTACCCCAAAAATATATACAATTGTTATGTATCAATATCAAAATAAAACTAGATTGTAGTGATGGCTGCCTAATTCTTTAAATATATTTTTTAAAAATAATTGAATTTATAATTATAATGGGTGAATTTTATACTATGTTAAGTAAACCTCAATATAGCTGTTTTTAAAAATCCTACTGTCCAGGCTTCCCTTCAGATCTACAACATTAAAATTTTGGGGGCTGTGACCCAGGCATCAGCATTTTTTAATGCTTCTCCAGTTATTTCAATGGTAAGCCAATGAGACTCATGAGGTTTGGGTTGGACATATAGATGGAGAATCATGGGCATATGGATTGTGACTGCAGTCATGGAAATGGTAGAGATTTTTGAGGGAGAATAATGTTAGCTCTGGGAAAATCTTATGTTAAAGCATCCTATAGAGAAGGTTGGGCATTCATAGGAGACAGATAGAAACATCTACAAGATTTGGATGAAGTTCCAGAAAATGTGATACCATTGAGACCAAATAAAAAGGTGTCATCCAGAAAAAAAAAAAAGCATGGATTTGAATCACAACTCACCAGCTGTGTAACTTCCAGTATATTATTTAGCCTCTCTGAACATTATTTTCTTTGTTTATTAAATTGATTAATTAATAATACCTCATTAATTGTTTTGAGGCTAAAATGAGTTGATGAATGTAGAAGAATGCTGAATAGCATTAAGCTGAACAATTGTCTAGAATCTAGAATAGGGATGACAGTCGCATGATGTGAGCCCAAGATCTGGAAGTCAGCCACCACAGGCTTGTCAAGAGACCCTGAGCACCAGACATTCTTATAGCAGAGAACCCTCTGAGGCTAAGTGCCAGAGTATGTAAGATTACTTTGACCTATGTCAGTTTGGGACAATTTAATAGTCTCCCAAACAGCGCATAAATGGGATCAGGCTTCCAACACTAACAGCCTGACCCTATCCAAAAGTTTTCTTTTGATTAAAATTATCTTGACGTCATCAGTAATTTGGGGTTGTTTTGCAATTGAAGGTAGGGTAAGATAGTTGAGGTTCTAAAACCTCAAAACCCTCAGCTCAGCCTTTCTCAGCTGCTATAAAGATACACAAAATTTCTTGTACCAATCAGGGTGTATTCAGTTGCAAGTAACAAAATATTTGATTTTTATTGTCTTATATTGTGATTATTTTTTATTTTAACAGGTAATCTGGAAGTAGGCATTCCAAGGTTGTTTTGGAAATTCAGTGGTGTTGGTGTTATCAAAAACCAAAACTCTTTACATTCTTGAACTTTGTCATTTATCCCCAGTCTGGTGGCAACATTTCTCATCATGGTAAGAAAATGGCGGCCAAATCTTTAAGCAACTCATTCTCATATCACAGCACCCCAAGCAGACAGCTGGGGGGCAGCTACAAAAAAAGATTTTCTCTTTGCATGCTTCTTTTTTATTATGAAGGGATGAAAACCCTTTCCCAGAAGTCTCAAGAAGCCTTTTCTTTTTATCACCTTAGCTGAAATTGGGTCAAATGCCTACCCGGTTAGGAAGGAAGATAGAAGAATGGTCGTTGGGGAGGCATTCAAAAGAATCTGCCATGTTACTTCTCTTCATAGGGTGTTTTACAGCTATGCATATGTAGCAGGCAGTGTTCTTAATTATAAGCAACAGAAAATGTCCCTGGCTAATTTAACCAGAAAATGACTTTATTCACAGGATTTTGAGTAATTCAAGTTGTCAGGATGTCTGAAGAATGAAGCTTAAGATTGAGCTGCCAGAAACAATGTCCAAACCCATGCCTGAAAGCTAGTCTAATGAAGAAGCCCCTACGTCTGTCTGTCACCACACACTCGATACACAGTTGGCACCATTGCTCTTTCTCTAATGATATAACAACTTGATCTTGCTTCACCATTCCTGCCAAGTATATCAAAGTGCGAGAGTGAGTGTGTTCCCTGACCCTTGCCTATTGTGTCACTAGCTCCCAAATCTAAGTATACCATGAGAGCATCTGATTAGTGGAGCCTTGCTCATTGGATTTTGCCTGGCTGCAAGGGTGTCCTGGAGGGTGACTAGCTGGCATTTTTGGTGCTTCTAATGACTCATAAAGTGAAGAATTCTCAACTTAGATAGAGGCTTAGAGACTAGGGAGCTATAGTGAATGACACATGGCCATTACAATGTTAATTATCTCAATTGATTCTCAGACCTTCTGCAAGTTCTGCTCATTATATGGAAAAGGAAACTGAGGCTCAGAGATCTTTACCATGTGCAATAATATAAGCTCTATGGAAATAAACACACAAGTAAGCAACAGTAGATGTCCAATGATGTTCATTGTCCATTACTGCAGAAAATTAATTGAAAATAAACCAGATGCTCAACATTAGGTATTTGCTAAATAAATTGTGATATCTTTATACACTGGAACACTGTATAATCTTTTACAAAATGAGCTAGATTTATATGTGCTGATAGGAAAAGACATCTAAGATGTATTGTTAAGTGAAAAAAATACAAGTTTCCAAACAACATAGATAGCATAATTCCACAACAGTTTTAAGAAACCCCAATTTTATATAGATTTGGATATATTATGTATATTACATGTAAAGATGGTCCTAGACTTAAAAATGGTTTAATTTAAAATTTTTCAGCTTTATGATGGTGTCCATGTAACCTTTCTGTTTTTCACTTTCAGTATAGTATTTAATAAATTACATGAACTATACAATAGTTTATTTTAAAATACATTTTGTGTTAGATTATTTTGTCCAACTGTAGGCTAATGTAAGTGTTTTGGGCATGTTTAAAGTTTGCCAAGCTAAGCTGTGATGTTTGGTAGTTTAGGTGTATTAAATGCATTTTAAACTTTTGATATTTTCAATCTTATGATGGATTTATCAGTATATAACCCCACTGTAAGTTGAGGGGCATCTCTATATTTTATGTACACACACACAGCCATATATACCAAACTGTTAATAGTGGTTGTCTCATGAGAATGAGAAGGAGAATTCTCACTTTTTTTCTCTTATATACATTTGCATTTAAAAAAAATTTTCTACAATAAATATTATTTTGTAAGCAGCAAAGCATTCAGTAAGTGCAATTTTAATTGAATCCAACTGATCATGCATAAAGGTAAATCTATAATTCAACCGTAAAAGCAAGGGTCCCAGTTGTTTAAAGCATGAAAATGGGGGCGGGGGCCTTGTCCATCACACTTAAAGGCACTTTTGCCTCTAAGACTGAGATAGTGATTAAGAAAATTAATGAGTCACTTAAAAAATATGGTCAGTGAGAGAAGAAAAAGGCAGGGAGCTCAGCTCTCCTTGAGAGGTGGGGCTAGCAGCAGCTGGGGCAGAGGGGTTGCCTTCTACTGAAGTTGAGGGAGATCTTGGAATAATAAAGTTCCAGGTGGCAGCATAATCAGGAACAAATGTTTGGTCACAGATTAGGAGAGGATCCACTAGGCTGAGATAATGGTCGGTCAGGCAGAGGGAGTAAGACCAGTGCAGTGGGACAATGAGGCTAAACACTGGTCAGAGACTGGGTAGGAGAAGCCTGGGAGGCAGAAACTGGGGCCAGGCCCAGGTAGCACCAGACGCTGTTCTCAAGCACAGCTTGGACAGGAAGTGGCAAAATACATTGTATAATGTTTTTTTTCTTTCTTTTTAATAGTAAATTTTTCTAACACAACTTGTTATTGATGAAAACTGTTTGTAGCTACAAAAATCCTATTCCAGTACCACTAAGAGTACAATTAGATACATAAACACTGGAATAGTGGCAGTATAGCTTAGTGGAAAGAGTGTAGACTTGGTGATTTGGGTGGTATAGATAAAGAGTTGACCCTGGATGTCTCCAGAGGAGAGTCTCTAATCAAATAGTTTGGCTTTTGGCAAATTCCCTTGGGAGAAATGACTTCAGTATTGATGGAGACATCCCAACCTGGGCTTCACTCTGATTTGTGGTGGCCTGGGCTTCAGTTGTGGAAATCGTGGGGTAGTAGGAATACACCATGCTCTAACTTTGAAATTCTCAGGCATTTTCTATAAAATAACAAAGAAAGGATGGGTACAATGAGCTGGACTCCAGTTTGTGCTGTAAGTCCTATTGATGACAACATGGGGGACTCTTCAGCAAGAGTCTTCTTAGTCAGGCAGAATGCCTGGCTCATACTGAACATGGGAGAAGAATTGAGGAAGAAGACTCTGGATGAAGAGTCCTCTACATTATCATATTTCCACTTGACTCTCCACACTCCCTGCTACACGTGTGATGTCTATCAATGCAGGTATCACAAATAACTGGTGAGAAGCTGGGATTGCAGAGGCAGGTCTAGAAAGATCATTTGAGCCAATTAAGAAGTGTTTCTCGTGAAATGATCCTTCAACATCCATATGGATTTTTGGCTAAGTCTCCTTGGTCATTTCCCATGCTGAAGACACGACTTTGGTGTACAACATATAGAACAATCTAGCATATAGCTTTCCAATATCAAAGCAACTCTAAACCACTAGACATAGCTCCTTCAAAGACTTCATATGAACAATTTTTAGATGTGCTATCTGTAGTCTGTCCAAGATATTACAGTTGTAAAGCAAAGATATAAATGTCATCAATCCCTGGAGGCATTATAGCATAGCACTCAAGAGTGCAAGTTTAGGAGCCAGACTACCTAGGGTTGGATCTTGACTCTATCACTAGGGCAAGCTGTTTAACTTCGTTGTGCCTCAGTGTTTTTATTGTAGATTTGGTCACAGTTATAGTACCTATCTCATAGGGATGTTGTGAGGATTAAATTAGTTAATTTTCTTTTTTCATAAAAGTGCATATATAATAATACCTGATATATAGTAAGTGCTTGATAAATGACAAGCATTGTTATTATTCAAGAATCCTGTCAGCCACTTGTGGGACCTCATAGGGTAGAAGTGGATGAAGTCATCTTGACTCTTGAGCATTATGGTAGGATGCTTAGCTTTGTAGATCTAGGAATGTGCAAACACCGTTGTAGATCTCCCTTTGTCGATTTCCTTAGTGCAAGCACAGTTAAATGAGTCTAAGGGATCATCCTATACAAACCAAACTCACAAATTGACAAAAGAGTTCATTGCCCCTATACCAATGTGTTTATTTATTGTAAGGTTTAGAACAAGCAAGGAGACCACAAGATCTTCATATCAGCATGTCAGTGTATTCTTCCCTAGTAGGAAAATCTACAAGGGAAGTCAAATTGTCGTTTGAAGGTTACTTGGAGAGCATGGAAATAGAGCTGGTAAATACTGTGCAGATTTAATGTGTTTATCCTCACTATGCAAATATCAGGTATTATCTATATTACAAAAGGAAAAGAATTTTCCAGTCCTCTAGTCAGGAAACCCACTCTTGTGCACAGGGCTGAAAAATTCTGACTTGTTTATTTCTTTTTCTCTAGCTTTATGCAAAATGTCTCATTGTGATACTATACTTTCTTATTGTGAGAATATAATGGGGAGAAGTATCAAAGCTTTAGATAAGCTTTACTTCTGGAATTATACTTGAGTCAGACCCTGGATATATCTAAAACTTTTTAGACATTTGGGCTTCAGAGGAGTTTCTTTCAAACTGACCTAAGGCAGAGTGAAATTTTCAGCCCACTGAATGAGGAGGTTAAGCTTTTGATATATAGTAAAATGAAGAAATCTATGTTTACTTTAACTCTTCTAAAGGACAGCCCTTTATCTAGTTGAAAAATATTTTATAAGCCACTTGATGTCAGTGTGGGAGGTGGTAGGGGGAGATACCCCACCAAAGGACATGTTCAGGCAACAACAGATGGTCAGTAAACCACATTCTAGGGTTATGGTTCTATTGATCACAGGGCTTTCGTTTACAAAGTTGGAAGCAGAGTTCAGACAAATGAGCACAATGCGCAGGACAGGAAGAGAAGGATGACCTGGTTACTTCGAGAGGTAACCAGGAAAAATGGACTTGTTGGATGCAGATGTTTGAGGCAGTTTGCTATGGTGGGGGTGGGGATATGCAGTGAAAACATTCTCTTCTATTCACCACGTGCAATTTTCAGTGAAGTCTGACCTCTAAATCATAAAATGTAGGCTGTGACCCTGGCAAGGGACAAAGGACTGCAAAGATGTACCTAAGCCCATACAGATAAGAGGACTGCCATGAATCTGGGCTTTACATAGAAAGAGCAATGGGGTTAAAAGTGCTCTCTTCCTTGAAGATTCCTCAGAAGTCCTTCTCTCTTTTGGATTCATTCTTTTGTTTTGCTTTTCCCTCCTTCCTGTCTGAGTTTGTTTTTTACTGCTATAACAGAATACCATGGACTGGGTAATTTATGAAGAAAAGAGAGATTTATTTGGCTCATGGTTCTAGAGGTTGGGAAGTCCAAGATGAAGGGGATGCATCTGGTGAGAAACTTCTTGCTGCATCATGACAGGGCGGAAGGCATCACATGGCAAGGAGGGCAGAGCAGGCGAGAACATGTGCAACAGAGAGAAAAGGGGGGCCAAACTTCTGAGATAACTAACCCACTCTCCCAATAACAGCATTAATCCATGCATGAGGGCAGAGCCTTCATGGCCTAATCACCTCTTAAAGGTCCTACCTATTAACACCATCACAATGGCAATTACATTTCAGCAAGAGTTTTGGAGAAGACATTCAAACTGTAGCACCTCCTGTCTTTCCCCTTCCTCTATCCTCCCTCCTTCCCTTCCTTCCCTCTTCCTTCCCTTTCCTTCCCTTCCCTATTCTTCTCTTCTCATTTGGTTAAAACAACAGGTTGACTCAATGTCTCTTTCAATTGGGGTAGAAGTCTCTCATCCCTCTCTTGGAGAAACAAGATGAAACTAATACGGACTCTAAGAGAAAAACCATGCAGCACACTGCTCATGCCTGCTTCTGGTTTAAAATTGTAACTAGAGAGGCAGCAAGAGTCCTTGAGACTCCCGTTTGTTTTATTTTCTAAGGGAGAAAACTATATAAGGATTGATTTACCCATTAGGCTTTTTGATGTTATACATTTCCCCTGGGAGCTGGGAGAAAGTGGTAAGGGAACAAAAATTGGTTGGCAATTCAGTGGTTTAGAATCGTAGTACTTCCCCCCTGCCCCATCCTAGTTCTGTGAACACAAACACCTCTGGATCTCCAATTTTTCCAAAAATGGTACTTTTTGGTGGGTAGTTACATATGATAGCTATACACGACTTTAACTTCTAGATTATTTCTCTGCCACCCATCCTTCTTCAACAGGAATAAGGTCACCAGGCTACTTCAATGATTTCTGATTTTCTAGACTCAGTCTCTCTCTCTCTCTCTCTCTCTCGTAATATAAACACCAATCCTATTTTAGAGGAATCACAGCAAAGCCACACCTCCCCCAGTGGAAAGACCCCAGCAAGTGGAGCTCTCGCTAGACTCTGAGCAGGAAGAGAATTACTCAGAGGGGCAGGCAGGGCAGGAACAAGCTGCAGAGCCAACAGTGTCTTTCCTGACGTTCCTGTGCATGGTGTGCCTGTGCCTGCAGTGCCCATTGCCCAGCTTCTCTGGAATACTGCCTATTTTTTGAGCCCCATTCTCCACCCTTCCCAATAATTTTTGTAAGCTAAGCTAATAGCTTTCCCATAAATTTCTTTTTAAATTAATTAATTAATTTGTCATGAAGTTAATTAGAATTGGTCTCTGTTGTTTGCAGCCAAGAACTTTGAATGATACATTCTCACTCTCTCTCCTGTTTAAAAAAACATGCCCGCCCTCTCTCTCTCTCTCTCTCTCTCTCTCTCGATGATTCACACAAACACTCAACTGCAACAAAGAATAAGTGAAAGAAAATCACTGTAAAGGGTAAAACTATGGTAAGAAGTATTGGATGAAACCACAGGTAAGTTTAATAGGTACAATTCATATGTATTTAATATATAAAATACATTTTCATCTCTTTTGTTACAGGCGGGTAACAGATCTAAATCTACGTTATCTAATAGCCAAAGCAATGATCAGAATGCACAATTTTTCAAACAGTTCTGTATTCATAAGAAGAAAAATAAACCAGTAGCTCCAGAACAGCAAAGCTAATGTGGATGACAAAGAACAATTTCTTCTGTGAGTCCTTCTAGAGAGGGCACTGTATGAAAAAGTGAACAGCATCCTGAATAATATCTACATGATAAATATAATACAGTTTCACAAAATCAAAGATCAGTAAAACTAAAGCTAAGTGCAGTCCTTTTACCGAAGCATCATTCGGTAAGATCACTTCTATGGAGGCTAAAGCATTGTCTACCAGTTACTGAGCAACTCCGTGGTGGTCTAGCTTAAATTAGGGCTAGATTGGAAACAGTAAGCCTTTAACCAGCTCTCATTTAATAATGCATGTTTCTCAACTAATATTTTGAAAGGTATGGAGGTGCATTAAATTTCAGATTATACTCTAACAAGTACCTGGCATGCAGCTATTAAGTGTTTTTTTAGTTCATTGCAAATTCATATGCTATCACAGCTGAGGGAGCCGGGGTAAGGGCTGACATTTTTTGTGTGATATTAAGAAC
Organism: Eulemur rufifrons; assembly: GCF_041146395.1. NCBI lineage: Eukaryota > Metazoa > Chordata > Mammalia > Primates > Lemuridae > Eulemur > Eulemur rufifrons. Next base: position 227,316,730 of record NC_090989.1, read on the forward strand.
CTGAGGAGGTGATATGCTGGAAAGGAAGACCAGTCTGGCTATTAATATTATCAGAGGTGGGTCAAGGGAGTACCTACCAACTGGGACAAATTTTTTTCTTAAAAGGTAAATTAGGTAGACAACCATGCTCATAGCAGCATTATTCATAATAGCTGAAAGATGGATGCAATCCAAGTGTCCATCAACATTTGAATGAATAAACAAAATGTGTGTATACATACAATAAAATATTATTCAGCCTTAAAAAAGAAGGAAATTTTGACACATTCTACATCATGGATAAAACTTGAGGACATTATGTTAAGTGAAATAAGCCAGTCACAAAAGGACAAATATTGTATGATTCCTCTTATATGTGGTTCCTAGAATAGTCATATTCATAAAGGCAGAAAAGTAGATTGGCAGTTGCCATGGGTTGGAGGGAGAGGGGTAGTGTGGAATTAATGTTTAATGCATACAGAGTTTCAGTTGAGGAAGATGAAAAGCTTCTGGAGGTGGATGGTGGTGATGGTGGCACAATGTGAGTGTACTTAATGTCACTGAACTATGCACTTAAAAAGGGTTGAAATGGTACATTTTTAAAAAATATTTTATTATAATTAAAAAAGAAAAAAAAGTAAATTAAGAACACTCCAAAAAATGGATGAATGGCTCCAAAGTTTGACACCATAATGCCTAGCCACAATAATTTTAATTTGAAAACCTTTAAAAGTAGGCATAGACAAACACCTACCTAGGCCATAAAAAAAAAAAAAATCCTAATAAATCTCCCAGGTCTAAAATGTCCAATTTTGAGCCATGAAGTTTTCTGGTGAGCCCTCCAAGATAAACTGACTTTCAAACAGACATCTGGGTAAATGAATTTACTGGCCTGCTGCTTCAGGTTGTTCACGATAGTCAGTTGGGGACATTATCTTATTAATCTTTGCAATAACCCAGGATGAGTCTGGTCTATTTAGCAGATGAGCAAACCAAGACGCATATAGCATGAGTCATGAAAGATCAAATAGCATTTTCTTAAGGCCACATAGGTAGTAAGTAGTGAATCTTGGATTTGAACCAACCCTCTGCAATACACATGTTGTAGAACTCCTTGCTCCGTTATCTTCTATTACACCTACTGAATCCTCAAGCAATGAAAATGTCATCCTGGTTTCCCTTTTCTGGGTTTTACAGGCTATGTGGGACTAGTACAGAACAACCAGAAAGACCTTATTTTTAACTAAAGGTCGCCTGCCCTACTTCTGCCAAAACCCTCATAGCTTGTCTAGCAGAGGAGGATGGACATGAATTGTGTGAATTCCCTTCACCATTTTATTTCACTTTATTTCCTCATTAGTAAACATTATTGAAAATCTACTATGTGTCAGATTGTTCTGGGATTTGGGGGGTTAAAGCAATTCACAGAGAAAATATGTGGTAAACTTGAATGAGAAAACCCCCTTTGATTTTCTAATCTCTATCCTCAAGCTCATGAGCACACAGCCCAAGACAAGTTCACTTAGGAAAAGCCCTAAGCAGGTCACCTGCCACAACTCTCAGGGGAAGTTATTACCCAATCAAGCCCATTCTACATCCTATCATGCTCCCCTCTAGCCCTTGCTAATTGCTCCTAATTATATATCCCAAGAATTCTTCTTTCTCTGGGGTGTATGTTCAGAAAATACATTATGTTTTGTCTTCTCATGGGCTCATTAGCATTTGCTGAAGGAAGCAGCAGAGCTTGGAGCCCTCTGATCTTCCAGAGAGGCTGTGCCCTCATTTGTCCTCCTCACTGAATTTCCTCTACTCTGTTTGTCTTTCTCTGTTTGGACACCTGAGCTTCATCAGGAGCCAGGTACAGCCACCCCGGGGTTGGATGAAAAGTATCTCTTCTGTCTTTGTTCAGGTACCCTGTACCTTGGCAGCCTTTTAGAGTGCTTGCTGAGTGTGTTAAAAGCTCAACTTATGTTGCTTTCTCTTTTCTCTCTCTCTCTCTTTTTTTTTTTTTTTTGCATTGCTTCAATGCAAGTTGTATTTTATGAAGGTTCAGTGGCATTTTTCCAAAGTAGAAAGTAAGTGGTCTCCATGTATTCTTTATATATACAGTCTGAGCATCTCTGAATGTTTTATACAATGTCTTCTGCCTCATTGGTGCATGCAATATTTATTAACCAACTGCAAGTTTATATTTCACCAAGATTTTGATTGATTTCCTCTTGATTGTCACCAGAGGTATAAATAACTAGGTGATTCGCACTTTGTGGGTCTGTGTCTTTCTTTTCTGGTCTTTTTTCTCTGGCCCTGCTGCTCTTTCTACAACAATACTATACATCGCAGTGCTGTTAAAAGTTGTGCTGGATCAGATTTTGGGGAGGGTACGATGCCCAGGAGTGTTCTGAAGACCTTTAGAAAAGCAGTATGGTGTGCTGGAAAGAATAATGGGCAGAAAGTCAGGAAGCTATGCAAGCTATGATTCCACCATGAGTATCCTTGGGGAAGTTATTTTCCTTCTCTGCACCTCAGTTGTGCCATCTCTAAAATGAAAATGTTTTACTAGATAACATCCTCTGATTCTGTCTTCATTTTGTCTCATCAAGCATTTGCTGGTTTTGAGTTACAGAGATTGGATGAATTTTGTTGACATACAAATTGAAGAAAGCTAGATTTGATCTTTATTTAGCCTTGCTCTCCCCTGCCCCCAACAAATAGTGCCTGGGACCACCTACTTCAACCCAGCCAACTTTTTTTATTGACCACGAATGAAAAGTCCTTTGAGCTGCACCTGGATTTGTGACTTCCCCTCTCCACCCACCACCTTCTAGACTCCCCTGGCTCTGGATCACTTCCCTTTCTCTTGCAAGACTTATTCTCTGCTTTTTCTCCTGCAGAAATTAATCTTATTCATTCTTCAGTGTTAATTTTACCCTATTCAACAGTAAAAAACTCACCTATGTTTCTTGGAAAGATCTTTACAATTCAAAGAGTGTAGAAAGATAAAACTTAAACTCAGTCCTTATGAGCATTTGATATTAGCTTGATATTAATCACAAGAATCCAAAAATAGACTCTCTTTTAAAGAAAAGAAGTACCTGCTGTAATTGCACCACTTGCCTTGGCTTGGAGGTTGCCATTTTGGACAGCAATGTGAGTTTCCTTTCTTCTTTTTTCCTGCCCATGTGACTAAGGAAATGCCAGAGACCTTCCCACCCCCTCAGCCAACCCAGCACTCCCTGTTCAGGTGCTTCTGCCAACTAATTAACACCTCCTTTGCAAGCTGTAAATTGGACGGCAGATGCGCATAAATGCAGAACCCAGTAGGGAGTCTCATGCTTTCTGTATACATATATTTCATGAAAGGCAGGAAGTGAAATCAAGTAGGCTGATGGGAAATGCATTTTGCCAAAATGGACTCCCCCAGATTCTTAAATAAATTTATGGGCTTTTAACACAAAATAAATTTCTCATGTCTTTGGAGGAGAGGTCCATTTTGTTGCTTTTTCAAACATAACCCAATGGGTTTTAAAAAGTCTGAAAAAATGATTGAACATCTTTGGGTAGCACTAGGATGGTGCTAGAGATGCAGGCACATTTACATGTCTATCATGGGTCCATTCAACATTACCCTTGCAATCCTCCCAAGGCTTGGTCACTGAGTCCCTGCCTCTACTCTCAATCTGCTCCAATCTGTCCTTTATTTTGCTGCCAGTGTTCTATCTATAAACCAAGTAAGACCATGTTACTAACAGGTTTAAAATTGTTTTATGCTTCTCCAGATCTCATAGAATATGCTCCAAACCATTTGGTGGTGGTAGGGGGGCAGTCCTTAGCCCCTGAGGATCTGTCTCCTACTTACTTTTCTCTCCTGATATCCAATCACGTAGTACACACCAGCCAGACTAAACGATCTGTAGTTCCCTGTACAGATGATCTTCCCTCACACTTCTACATTCTAGATCTGACCCTGTCCCATTCTTACCCTGGAAGCTGTAATTACTACTTTCTCCAAAGAGCTTGGAAAAAATTTTTTCATTGACCTGCAATTCAATTCAATTAAAAATTCAATTCAATTCAACAAAGACTACTGAATACTTTTTCTGTATCAAACACTGTGCCATGCTCAGGAGATACAATGAAAATGAGTCACAAAGTCTCTCTCTGAGGAGCTCACAAGATAGTGGAGTAGCAGAGACATCAGTGAATAATTATAATCAAGGTCAATGGCTTCTTCTAGAGAGCATGCTCAAAGTCCTGTGGCAGCACAGAATACTCTGGCTGGAATTTGGGAGGGCAAGTGTGGTGGGGGATGATTTCAGAGGGAAGATGAACATCGGAATGGGTCTCTTGTATGTCTTTGTTTGGTTTCATGCTTCCTGGTGTCTGGTGGGTAGCTCTCCGCCTGAAACAGGAAGAAAAGAACACAGAGATGAATAAACCAAATCACAGGGGATGGGCCCAGAATGCTGATGATAATAAGTATCATGGATATTGAAAGATGTGAAGAAATAATCTCCATATTATAATATATCATAAATTGGTCAACTTCTCTTTAAATAGCATTTACCTTCCTTTCTGAGGGGGAAATGTTTATTTATTTTTTTGTACATATGTACATCAATATCTACAGTCAACTGCTAAACATAGCCTGTTGTGTGTGCAAGCAAAATGTAGAAATTTGCAACATACTGCCGACAGAGTTTTAACTAAAATTTCAGAAAATTTTGGACTTCTAAGTAATGTGTGAATAACAGAATAGGCAGGTGGTGGCAAATCCACAGAGGATGTATAGAAGTCTCCACTTTCTTCCTACTCAGAAGTGAGTGATGACCTTAACTAGGGTATCCAACAGAATAGCTTCTCTGAGTGTGGTCACTATCTTTGCAGCTCAGGCAGGTTGGTTTATACTGTGACGTTCATTTCTTGATTCAGGTGCTGGTCTTTGTCTCTGTGGGTTACTCCAAGGTACCCACTAACCTGAATTTTGTATTATAATCCCCTTACTTCCTCTATAGTTTTACCACATTTATATCCTTAAATGACATTGTGCTGTACAGACTGTCCCCAATTTACAATAGCTTGACTGATGATTTTTTTAATTTTATGATGTTCAGCTGTGTACATTAGTGATAATTACCCTGTCTGTTTTTCACTTTTAGTACAGTGAAATTTATAATAATAAATTATATGATATATTTAATACTTTATTATAAAATAGGCAGTGTACTAGATGATTTTGCCTAATTGTAGGTTAATATAAGTGTTCTGAGCACATTTAAGATAGGCTAGGCTAAGCTATGTTGTTCTGTAGATTAGGTGTGCTCCATGCATTTTTGAATTACAATATATTTTCAGCTTATGATGGATTTACCAGTACATAGCTCCATTGTAAGTTGAGGAGCATCTGCATATTTTTTTAACTTGATTTTTAATAAAGTATGTTCCTGAGACTCATTTCCATAGTCATAACTGATACCCTGCTGCTGTATAGTATTCCTTTATATAAATATTTTACAACTAAAATACAGATTGACCATCCCTAATCTGAAAATTCAAAATTTGAAATCCACCAAATTCCAAAACTTTTTTTACACTGCCATGATGCTACAAGTGGAAAACTCCAAACCTGATCTCATGTGATGTGTAAATGTAGGCACACATCACACCATTTATTCAGCACCCTCCCAGCTCACTTCAGTTGTGATACATCCTTTTCAAACATACTCAGATTCCCCCACATGAACACGCGCACATAGAGTTATAAAATGGCACATGCGCAGGCTGGACGTGCAAAGACAGTTTCCCCACGATGCCCTACCTGGGGCCAAGACCTACATGCCTTACTCGCTGTAGGTTTTTTGCTTACTCTATGCTCTGTGGTATAAAGATATTGTTGAAAATGTCAAAAAGGCCTGCAGATACCCCTACGGGTAACAGATAAGAAAAAGAGGAAGCATTTACATTTATCTACAGCACAGAAAGTTAGCTGTTGGAGAAACTGGACAGCAGTGTAAGTGTAAAACATCTTATAGAAGAGTGTGGTCTTGGAATGACCACCAGAGATGACCTGAAGAAACAGAACAATAAACTGTTGAAGTTCTATGCTGAATTGATGGGCAGAAGGCAAGGAAAAATAAGAAAACACTACGCAAAACTAAAAATGACAATGTCAGTCATGTATTAAAAGAGCGGATCAGTCAGCAACACAGTGAACACATGCCACGTCATGGTATGCTGATCATGAAACAAGCAAAGATCTATCACAATAAACTGAAAAATGAAGGGAACTGTGAGCATTCAACAGGCTGATTGCAGAGATTTAAGAAAAGACACAGAATTAAAATTTTAAATATTTGTGGTGATAAAGCATCTGCTGAACAGAAAGCAGCAGAAAAATTTATTGGCGAGTGTGCCAAGGTCATCACTGATGAGAATCTAATGCCAGAACAAGTCTATAATGCTGATGAAACATCACTGTTTTGGCATTATTGCCCCAGAAAAGCAGCTGGTGACAGAGGCTGTCTACAGCTGGTGAGACAGCCTCTACAGGAATTAAGGATGCCAAGGACAGAATAACTGTGCTGGGACGTGCTAATGCAGCAGGCACACGTAAGTGTAAACTTGCTGTGATAGGCAAAAGTTTATATCTCCACTGTTTCTAAGGAGTGAATTTCTTACCAGTCCACTAATGTATTATGCTAACAAAACAGTATAGATCACCAGGGACAAAAAAGTATTATGCTAACAAAAAAGCATAGATCACCCATCTTTTCTGATGGGTGTCACAAACATTTTGTACCAGCTTGTTGCTAGGAAGCTGGACTGGAAAACAACTACAAGATTTTGTTATTCCTTGACAACCATTCTGCTCATCCTTCAAGTGAAATTCTTATCAAAAATTACGTTTGTGCCATGTACTTTCTCCCAAATGTGACTTCATTAATTCAGCTGTGTGTCCAGGGTATCCTTAGATCAATGGAGAGTAACTATAAAAGGACTTTCTTGAAGAGCATGCTAGCCACAGTGAACAGAGGTGAGGAAGGTTTTCAAAGGGAGTTTAACATGACAGATGCCATGTATGTTGTTGCCAACACTTGGAACACAGTGACAGAAGATGCAGCTGTGTATGCCTGGCACAACCTCTGGCCTGCGACTATATTCAGTGATGACAATGAACAAGATGGTGACTTTGAAGGATTTCATATGTCATATGAGAAAAAAATGACGTCTGACCTCCTTACATAAGCAAAAAATACCTTCAGAGTCCATCAGGAAGCTGGAAGAAGTGAATATCAAAGAAGTTTTTCACATTGATGATAAAGTTTCAGTTATTCATTTGTTGGCCAATGGTGAAATAGCCAAAATGGTCCTGAATCAAGGTGATTATGATGATAATGATGATGAAGATGACATTGGTAACAGAAAAAATGCCTACAGATGAAATGTTTAAATGTGTCATGGGTTTACTGAAAGACGAGAATAGCGTGCATTCATAACAGAGCAAGAAATCCTATTAGTTTATAAAATCAAAGAGACACTTCTAAGACAAAAACTATTATTAATGAGGAAGATGACTCTGGAGAAAACATTTCAAAAAGCTATTCATCAGAATGCCTTTTCATCCTTGGAGGACCCACTTTCTGGTCTCTCAACTACTTCTGATGTTTTTTCTCACCTAAAAAAATAAAATACGGTGTATAGTAACCTTTTAATCAAAATACAGCAAATCGTCAGAGGAGACTGAAAGCCTGGCATTGTTTGTTGTGACTTTTGTTGAACTGCTGATGCGGGTATTTTGTGATGGTACTGGGCTGCTTTGCTACCTTGAACACATTATTTTTGCACTGTATTAATGGTATGTCATTTTTTTTTTCACTGTTAAGTACCTATGTGCACATAAGTGTGATTGCCTATTGGTAGCATATAGATTCAGAGTTAAGAACAATGGTGATGTCAGACAATAGATTATCCAATCCACATGGGTGGCTGAGATAGTGACATTTTGCTTTCTGATGATTCAATGCACACAAACTTTGTTTTATGCCCCAAAATCATTTAAAATATTATATAAAATTACCTTTGGGTTATGTGTATACGGTGTATATGAAACACAAATGAATTTTGTGTTTAGATTTGGGTCTCCTTTTCACAATATCTCATTGCATATATACAAATATTTCAAAATCCAAAAAAAAAATCTGAAATCCAAAACACTTCTGGTCCCAAGTATTTCAGACAGGGGTTACTCAACCTGTATCAGTTTTGGTGGTGATGATCATATGGCTTGTTTCTAGTTTTTTATTATTACAAACAATGTTGCTCTGAATATTTTTTGTCTCTAGGTCACATGCAAAAGAGTTTCTCTATGATATAAAATGAGGAGTAGCATTGCTGGGTCATTGTGTGTGTGCATATTTAATTTTACTAGGTATTGCCAATTGTACCTATCTACACTCCCACCAGCAAGGCACAAATATTCTGGTTGCCTCATATCCTTACCAACATGATATTACAGTCTGCCCTTTGTGTCCTGGGGTTCAGCATCTGTGGATTCAACCAACCAAAGATTGGAAATATTAAAAAAAAATGATTAAAAAATACAAATTAACAAAACAATGTAGTTTATCAGCTACTTACATAGCAGTTACATTGTATTAGATATTATAAGTAATCTAGAGATGATTTTAAAATACAAGAGGATGTGTGGAGGTTATATGCAAATACTGTGCCATTTTATATGAGAGACTGGGGCATCCATGGATTTTGTATCTGCAGGGTGCCCTGAAACCAGTCCCCTGCAGATACTGAGGGACAACTGTATTAGACCTTTATAATTTTTGCCAATCCAATGTGTGTGAAATATGATCTCATTTTGATTACATTTAAATTTGCATTTACTTGATGAATAATGAAGCTGAACATCTTTTCATAAATGTATTTCCCATTTGAGTTTCCTCTTCTGCTAAGCACCTGTTCAACACTTTGTCCATTTCCCCCTATAGACTTGTTTCCATATTCATTTATGGTTCTTTATTTATTCTGAATGCTATCATTTTGCTGGTCTTATATGTTGCAGATAATTTCTTTCCATTTGTGGTTTGTCTTTTCACTTTCTTCAGGTGCCTGGAAGAACATGTATTCTTAAATTGAGTGAAGTCAGATCTTCTTTATTGTCTGTGCTATTTGATTTTGTTTAAGAGATTCTTAAGTATTCCAATGTCACAAAGACATTCTTCTGTAATAAGGATTCAGCTTTCTCATTTAAATCCTGGAATTTATTTATTTTTAATGTATGGTGTGAGATAGGGATTCAGTTTTCATTTTTCCCATGTGGATAACCAATTGGCTCACCATCATTTATTGAATTCCATTTTTTCCTCCACTGATCTGATCATTTATAAATTATTTCCATATGTATGTGGGTCCGTTTCTTGGCTTTCTGTTCAGTTCCATTGATTATTCTCCCTGTGCTAATATCATATTATGTTGTGTTAATAACAATTCTTGATATTTGTGAAGGCAAGTAATCACTATCCCAAAGAAGTCCTCCTTTTTCTCTTCTTTCTATTCTTCCTCTTTCTCTCCTCCCCTTTCTCCTCCTCATCTTTCTGTTCCTTCTTCTTTTTCTTTTCCTTCTTCTTTTCCAAAGCCCCCTTTTTTTTGTCATGTTAAATTCCCTTCCCCTACATACACATAAAAAGACATTAGGATTTTAAAATTCAGATTGTGTTGATATATAGATCAATTAGGAATAACTATTTTATGATTTTGAGTCTTCCAATCCATAAATGTGGCATTTATTTCCATTTATTTAGATCATTTTAAATCAATTTTAATAAAATTATATTATTTTCTCCATTAAAATATTTTAGATTTATTTCTAGTCTCTTAGGTTTTTAAAAAATGCCATTGTAAGCAATTTTTTATAAAATTATATTTGCTATTTGTGCTTATTAGTGGAAATGGAACAAATTCATTCAAATTGCTTTTGAATTCAGGAACACTGATAAACTTATTAATTCTAATAATTTCTATGTATATTCTTTTAGGTTTCCTAGGAAGATAATAATGTCATTTGGAAATAATGAAATTAAATTATTCTTTTCTAAGCTAAAACTTTAAAATAACAACAACTCAGCATCAGAGGGTAAAGTTAATCAGACGTTTCTGTTTGTAGTGTACTACTATCCTTGGCCTCCTAAGGCCTTTCTCTTATTTATTGATTTATTCATTCTACTTACCCCATGCTCTACTGCTATTTTCTTCCCTCCTATAGACACTCTAATGTATTTGAAACATATATGCAAATTTCTATATATGCTTGCATTTTACATTTCTCTGAACGATATTGTATTTTGTGGCATATTTTTACTTTGTTTTCAAATTTTTTTTTATTTAGAACTGCTTTTTAAAAGATCTCTCTCTGTTGCTATGTACATATTTAAACCTTGTAGATTTTCTTCTTTGTTAAATTGCCTCTGGTAGACATTACTGCTGTCATTGATATTCAGTTTTCCATGTCTCCCAGGATATAGAATTCTACTTCCCTGCCTCTCGAAATTAGGCAGAACCTTGTTAATTTTGTAGTCAATAATATGTGGATGAAAGTGTGTGTGTCACTTCCAGATGAAAGCGTGTAGAAGCCTGAATGCAATTTCCACACTCTCTTTTCTCAGTCATGGCAGTTGTGAAAATATGTGTTGATGCAAAGGTTTTATAAGATTAAAGCAGCCCTGAAATGCCAAGCCAATTTGGCTTCACAAAGGTTTATTTTTGTGGAATTCTTCTGCTTAAACTCAAAAAGAATGTGAATTCTATGTTTGTGTGGTATATAATTCTGTACATATCTATTAGCACAAACTTATCTATTGTGCCACATCTTTGATAAATTTGCATATGTTTTTCTGCTTGGTCTATCCATTTCCATTTCTGAAAGTCGTGTGTTCAAATTGGCAACTTATAATACTTGATTTATCTCTCTTCAGTTTTGTCAATTATTATTTGGTGTGTTTTGAGTCTGTATTGTTAGGTGTGTATATGTTTATGATCAATATATCTTCTTATTTATTTGTTCCTTTTATTTCTCTACAAGGTCTTCTTTGTTCCTTAAGATACACCTTTTTTAAATGATTCCTATCAAATATTAGGATTGCTACCCTTCCCTTGGTTAATATTTCCTTGGTATGTATTTTCATCTATTTATTTTAAGTCTTTTTGTGTCTTTTTATTTTTTAGTAAGCTCTTCTAGTAACACACAGATGAAGCCTCTTCTATTAATCCAGTCTGAGAATCTGTGTCTTTTAAATGGTTAATCTAATTCATTTATGTCTATTATAACTATTGTTATATTAGAATATATTTTTGTCATCTTCATATTTTCTAGCTCTTATACTTCCTTTAGGCTTTTTCTCTCTATTAGTCCTTCCTTCCTTTATTACCTTTAAACGTTATGGCATTATGCCATTGTCATCTTAAATTCAGTGTTGCTGTTGAGAAGTCTTATGTTATTCTGATGTTCATTCCTTTGTGATTGAGCTGTTCTTTCTCTGTAGAAGTATTGGTAACTTTTCTTTGCCTTCAATATCTTAAAACTTTACCATATTTAGATGTCAATTTTTCCTCATCTCTTGTAATTAGTGTATGTGAGCTCTTTTAATATAAGGTGTTTCATTTTTATTCAATTCTAAAACATACATCTCCATTTTAAAAATGTTTTTCTTCACTTTATTTCCCTGTTTCTAGAATTTCTAGCTTCTACTTATACGGTCCATTCTTTTAGCTTTTCTTTCATATTTTCTTTCTTTTTTCTTTTTTATCTTTTATGAGAACTTAATATGATCTGCTTTGTTAATTCATTTTTTTCAGCTACATCCATTCTATTCTTTTTTTCCAACCATTCTATTTTTATAGCTATATTTCTACTTGATTATTTTTACTTTTTTTCCCTTGTTCCATATTGGTAATATTTTTCTCATTTCATTAAGTATCTTAATAGACTTTACTTAAAATTTTCTATGTTTCAATATTTCTGTTTCAAATGATATATGTTGCAGGAGTCTGGTTATTTTATTAATAGCTTGTGAGCTCATGTCCCATGCAGGGGTCATCGGCTGTCTGGCAGTGTGTATTTAAAAATGTCAGTGGCCAGCCTTAGTCTCTATCAGTGCTGGAAGGTTTAAGGAAAAGCGTGGGCTTAGTCTCAACGTGCAGTTCCACAAGAAGAACCACAGTGCCACTGCTGAACGTTACTGCTTCTTTCCCACTCTACCGGGCAACTCTCCATAGGGTTTTTAACTTTAAGCCCTTAGGCCAAAACTGCATCGGGAATAGGTAACCTCCCTGGCTGTACTAAAAAGCCCTGGAAGTGGTGAGGGGGGAGTAGGGTAGAGAAATGAAGGTCTTGGGGCAGCTGGTCACTCCTGGTGGTTTTCATCAATTCCTCATCCTAGCAGGACTTTCCCATTACTCTCCCACTCCCTAGCATTAATGGATGGGGTTATGGCAGCGGGTTTCTAAGTGAACCCGCAGGTGTTGGTCCTAAAGCAATTCTAGGGAGAGGCGAAAGCCAAACTTGAAACCCTGTGTTCTGATGCGCTCTGGTCATCCTTTTTCAGGGCTTTAGTTACCTTCCTCAGAGACTCTCCCACACTCCACCTCTCACTCTAGTTCAACACTGACTTTAGCATCTTCAGCAGTTTCCTGTTGCTGTTTCTGTAACCCACATTTTCCTCTCACTTACAGTTCGTATGGATTTGATTTTGAAGAGGGAAACAGCAGCCTGCAGTGGTTCACCATCATCCCAGGAATAGGAGCCTTTATTTCTTTTTCCTGACCTTGCTGTGCTGAACAGGGTCTCCAGCCCCATCTCAAATGGAAGAGCTGACAGTGGGTGCTCTCTCTGTTTCCAGCGTTTTAGGAGATGCTAAGACATTGCTCCAATTTACTTGGGAAACATTTTATGAAACTATTTTGGATTCCCAGAAAGGACTACTAATGATCAGAGGAACAATTTTGTCTCTGATTGAATCCAAGAAGTTGTGAGGATCACAGGAGTAAAATTCAGACAAACACCTTATCTTTCCTGAAATCAAGTTCAATGGAATGGGCTGGATGGCAGGCACAGTGGATGAGAGCTAAAACTCACCGGAAGAGGGTGTGTGAAATTCCTGAGATGTTAATAAGGAGTCCTTTTTAAAAAACTGTGCTGCTGGGGTCATTTTATGATCAGAAATGTTTAGTAACAGGATTTTTTATTGGAAGTTTGGGATGGAGGCAAGTACACACAAATGGCACATCTATTGCTTCTACTTTTGACACCCAAAGTAGTTTGAGTCCCTTATGTCAACACTTGCCCAAATGATGATTCTTCAGAAAGAATGCAGCTTCTAGAGAGGATGTAAGTCACAGAGAGGGCTCAGGTTAGGGGAAGAGAGGAAGCTGTGGCACTGCACAAACAGCCTTTTGTGGAAACTCACAAAAAGATAAAGACCCAGGTCTGAATCACTGACCTCAGAGTAAATGCTGCAGCAAACACCCATGATGATAAGGGCCTAGAAGCAGGTCTGCCTGATGATAGCTCAGTAAAGTCAGGTTGCGATCAGGGACCTGTTGGCGAAGGTTCACTATCCATTTACTGCTGGTATGTGGTAATCCTGGAACTCCTGGGCTTTCCTGCACTGTTAGAGTCACAATCCTGGCTCTCAAAGTGGCCCAAATCATTAGGCTGCTGTGGACACCTTTTTAATTACATGCCAGGCTCACAGAGAGCCTCACCTCTTGCCCCCTCAATCATTGTGGGAGTCGCTGTTAACTAGTATACCTACTGAGTGCTGAGAGTTATTGATCATTAACATGGTTGGGTACCTGAACCTAGATGGGTGCCCTGAAACCCTTTCTTTTGCATTTGGAATCCAGATTGATAGGATATATATCCATATCTATGTCTATGTCTTCATTGACATCTATCTATCTATCTGTGTTTGTAGATAAACTGGCTGATTTGCTCTATTTTCTCTCTTTAGATTGGTAAATTGTGACCCTGAGAATATGTGATGGGCATCATTTGCCAGTTCTGTGAACCAGAAAAGCAGAGGAGGCAAGTCTGCAGAGATAGAAGGATAGAGCAACTAGGCCAAAGCGGGTAGAGGTGAAAGATGGAGAGAGAGTGAGCTGGGTCAGCTTTTCAGTTCCATTCCTGATACCTGGTTGCATTTGCACCCTGTGTCTTGCCAATAACTTTTACTTCTCAACTTAAGCAAATGCAGGTTGATTTTTGTTGCTTGTAAGTAACACAGTAGCTTTCTTTTGTCTGGTTGTGCAGAATTTCTCTTTCCCCCCTAATTGCTTGGCTTTACCCCCCAGTACTCTGCTCTCTGCATCAGTCCTGAGGCTGAAGCCCAGGGGAAGTGATGCCAAGAGGGGATGGGACTCTTTGGCACTTCTCTGTGCAGCTGTAGCCTTTCTGAGTGGCGGCTCCCCTGCCTGTATGATTGCTGTGGTTCCCATGCTTTGGGATGACATGCCCATCGACTTCAGAGCTCTCCTGGAACCTCTCTCCTGCAGCACAAAAGGCAGTCTTGTCACAGGTCACCTCCTAGATCCATTTTCATCTTGGTGAATCATTAATAGTACCAACTGCCAAGTGGACTGGCCCTGGCTGCAAAGTCCTTCATGGTTTGGGAATATGAGGGACAACAATTTCATAGCTAACTTTTCAATGAACATGCTGGCAGAAGAGGGAAATGACCCAACAGGAAAATCAGTCATGGATTCTGGAGAAAATGCTGGGATAGGAGGAAGCAAAGGGACAGCACAAATGCATGTCAGAGCCATACAGATCATCTGCTTCAATTCCTTGAATTTTACAGGTGGGAAAGGGAAACCAATATTTATTAATTGCCAGCCATGTGACAGGCACATGAATCCCCCAAGAACTATGTCACTCAGGTATGATCCTCATTGAACAAATGAAGAAACTGAGGTTCAGAGTGGTCAAATATTATAATTATGTCGCTCCCCTAGAATCAGGTCTCCAAACACCCAGACCAGTGCTCCTCACATCTCACCATGCTGCCCTTATCATGGCACAGTTTGTATGGCTGAAACAGCAGTGATCTAAGCCAAGTTGGCCAGACCTAGCCAGGCAGCCTGAGATCTACTGCAAGGAATAGAATGTATCCAGAGCCCAGGATTTCCCAAAGCAGCATTACCTCCACTGTGGGCTATGAGTAAGTGTGGCCAATAATAGCTCAGCACAACCAAGTAAAGTTTTAATAAGAGCTAAGGTCCTAGAATGGGCAGGGGTGGAGGAAGTGATCACAGAGGAAAAAGGAAGAGTCCAGGCTTCCTGTCGTGGTTGTCTCATTTGCTAGCTGTTACCTTGGAAAACCACTGCCTTAGCACCTCAGTTGCTCTGAGGTATCAAGGGAGGCACCAGGACTGGACAGCATCCAGTGACTGAGCTCTGAATTTCTCAGGCAGCCATGGGAGCCTGAACCATAAATGGGTCTCTTCCACCATGGGCCCTCAGACAAGAACCCTTTCTGGGGATAGGAATTTGGCCTTTTGAAAGTCTAAGCAGAAGTGATCACAGAGTACATGCAGCGAGAACAGAGATGATTTGGAGTTGATGATAGAAGACCTGGCTGTGTGGGTAGGTAACATGGATATGCCCCACAGTATCCCACGGAGACTTTCAGCTTAATGTGCATGCAGATTTGCAGTAGGGGAAGTGGGGCATTCCATAAAGCAACTGTACAATGGGTCACACTACATACATGGGCAACTTTTACAAAGGACTGCACTATACAGATGTTCCACGTATGGTATTTGGGGACATAGTTCACAGATGTTCATTGTTGATTATAGAGCACAGCCAAGTCAGGAAGCACTTGGATTAGAAATAACAGTGCATTATTTTGTTTTAAAAAGTATTAGACCACGACAAATGTTTGCATTGTGCATCATTTGCTGTCTGGCAACTGTCAAGGTATTTATTGAGTTCTGATGCTCCGACACTGCTTAACGATTTTTCATGGACTTTAGAATCTCCACTGCATATCTTCTCTCCTGGCATTTGGGGTCTATTGACTCTAAGGCTCTAAGAATTCTCCAGGCCTGCCTCTAATATTTACAGGGCCTGGGGCAAGATTGCAAAGGGAGGCCTACAAATGTATAGATCTAAATATTTAAAAATTCCAAAGCAAGCTAACAAAACCTGTTAAATGAAAATACATTATGATTGAAGAGAAGGCCAGTCCCTGGCCTCCTGCCTGTGACCCACCTCCCTTCTCTTCAGGGCCCTGGGTTCATCTTCAACCATGAGGAAGCTTCACGTTCACATACAGACACATCAGTCTTCATGTCTAGATCCATCCACAATCCCACAAATAGCCACACCCTGGCTACCCCTCAAGCCTCAGGATACACACACTGTAGACCTGATGCACTCTTGGGGGAGGTGGATATGGGAAAGAAGTATGTGTTGGCCTTGGAAGCAGCATGGGGCCATTTTGACAAGGAGTTCTGGGGTTCCAGATACCCAGAGTGAGTCCAGAAGGGGAAGGAGAGTGAACTTTGGGTGGAGACATCCCTTTGGTCACATGAATTTCCCATTTCATGGGGCGAGGAGTAGCTGGAGGATGGTCAGAGTGGAGCCCTTTGAAGCATGGGGCCCAGTGCAGGAGATCCTCTTGTTTGCTTCTAAAAAAGTGGTACTGTCTTTTCTGATGGCCCGAGGAAGGTGTCAAAGAGGTATCTGTGTACCACAGTTTGCACTGGGTTTAAGATAAAGACAGACCCTTGGAGGCAGCCTCATCAGAGGATTTTTTGACGTGGGTGCACTCTGGGCTAGCTCATTTCCTTCCTGCTTTCGTGCACTGTCTCAGAACTATGGTCCTTGCTGTGGTCTCTTCACAAATGACTATTCCACACAGGATGCAGGAGCAGTGATTTTTAAAACATGGCAGTGACCCTTCAGAGAGTTCTTAGCACGTGCCTGGGACTATGTCAGATAATCTACATATTTATCTCATTGCCTGAGACAGGCATTATGATTCCTGCTGAAAGATGAATATAGGCTCAGAGCAGTGTAGTTTAGGAACATGCTTCTTGCACTGCAAAGCATATAAGTGGCATAGAACAAGGTCTGCTTGACACCAAAGCCTGTGACCTTACTTGATGCCTCCTGGGAGAAAAGAAAAAGCAATAGGTCATCCACCTCTCTCCAAAAAAAGAAAAAAAAAAATCTCATCACTGTTCCCTAGGGAGGAGTATGCCAGCCTTGAAAGAAAATAGTCTTGAGATTTTGAAATCCCAGTGACTGTGTGCGTGCGTGTCTGTGAGTGTGTGCGCCCAGTGCATTCGTTATTACAAACTGGGAGACAGTGATGGGGCGCCTATGTCTTTCCCCAATGCCCATGGGCAGGCACAGAGCTATGCTGCTCAGATCCCCAGCTACACAGACTGTGGTTGGTTGACAGCATTACTTCTTTCAAGGTCTGCCTCAGCTTTTCAGCTCTGCGGAGGGACCCAGCCAATGAATGATCAAGACAGCGATAGCGAAGACACTATTCTGTGTATGTCTGTGTGTCAGAGTCAGGGGGGCAGGAGGGGTACAATCTTCAGAAAGGGTGTGGTACCATAGCCTAGCTATTTCCGCCCAACATGGGACTCTTACAGTCTTTGCTCCAGAGCATCCAGATGGGCTGGCAGAGCCTCTGTTTGGTGGCATCACGTATGATGATGCCCTCTGCCTAATCCAGCTTCTTCCCTGTTCTTTCACAGGTGTAACTCTCCAATAAACCTTTTGTGCACCCAACTGTCTCAGCAGCCGCTTCCTGGAGAACCCAGCTTCTGCAGAATCTCATACTTCACGGACAACAAAATAAACCATTTGGAACGCCATTCCACTAGAATATAACACCACGAGGACAGGGATATTTTCTTTTCTGCACCATCCCTATCACCTAGAGTAGTGAACTGGCACATATTGTTGGGTATGGAGCTCAGTAAATAATTGCTCAATGAATGAATGAAATCCAAACAAATCTCTGCATTTGCTCACATTGGGATCAGCTGGGTCTAAACTAGTTCTTCTTGTATTTCCCCCTAGTTCACGCCCTCCTCCTCCTGCTACACATGCATACCCCTTCCATCCTCCTTCTCGTTCCCTTCCTCAGTTCCTGGGAATTCATATGAGGCACAGTTCTCCGTGCTCAGAACACCTCCTGCAGTTCCTCCAACCACCTTCCCCTCTCCTGCTCAGCTTCTCTTCCTCTTCCTCTTTCTCAGGAAGCCAGGGCCCCTTTACAGCTGCCATTTCTACCTGGCAGGAGCAAATGCAGATCCAGGCTGGGCTCTGCTGCCATCCCACCTCAGAGTGGGGGATGTTCCCAAAGAGCATCCTAAGGTACGCTGGCCTGACAAGGTGCTTTTGAAATTTTTTTAATTGTCTGTTAGGTGTCAGGCATCATATTAGGTGCTCTGCCTGCATTCTCTCTTTTTTTTAAATTGTGGCAAAATATACATAACATAAAATGTACCGTTTCATTAACCATTTTTAAGTGTACAATTCAGTGGTTTTAAGTATATTCATAATTTTGTGCAAACATCACCACTATCCATCTCCAGAACTGTTTCATCTTCTCAAACATAAACTCTGTACATGTGAAACAATAACTTCCCATTCTCCTCCTCCCCCAGGCTCTGGTAATCACTGTTCTACTGTCTACCTCTATGTATTTGACTAGATACTTCATATAAGAGGAATCATACAGTATTTGTCCTTTTGTGTTTGACTTATTTCAGTTAGCATAATGTCTTTGAGGTTCATCCATGTTGTAGCATGTATTGGAATTTCTCTTTTTTTAAAGACTGAATAACATTCCATTGTATTTATAGATCACATTTTGTTTATCCATCCATCTAATGTTGGGCCTTTGGGTTGTTTCCACTTTTTGGATATTGTAAATAATGCTGCTATGAACATTGGTATACAAGTATCTGAGTCCCTGCTTTCAATTCTTTTGAATTAAGAGTGGAGCTCCTAGGTCATAGGGAAATTAAATGATTAAGTTTTTGAGGAAACACTAAACTGTTTCCACAGTATTCATAAGGTGCTTTTTGGAAATTGCGTCCTCTGGTTGACAGATTGCACCCCCTGACTCTCTCCTGGAGGGTCACGATGCACTTTGGCACAGAAATGGCTCCGAGAGGTCCTTCAGTGAAGACACCTGTGCAACTTTGACCACTATTTCCTGAACTAATTTGATGATGGAACTGTTTTTGCAGAGTAACTAGTAGCATACCATCCCCTGCTGGTTTGGAAAACAATGCTCTGAGCTCAGCAGGCAGACACAGGAAGGGCGGTGGCTCAGGGCCCCAGGGTCATGGAAGAATTAGAGCACAGAGATGGGACCACCTCCCACCCTCAAACTGTCCTGTTGGGTGCCTTTCCTTCTCTTGGCGTCTCTGCACATGCTCTGTTCTCTGCCTGACATAGCCTTTCTTTGCTTCTTGAGGTTCTACTAATCCTTCAGGACTAGCTCAGACATTCTCCTCCCCTTTCCTATGGAAACTCTGACCCAGCCATCTATCTCCCCAGGCAGGATTTGCGAGCTTCTATTATGCAATGTCACCCTGTTAAATGGTCTGCCTCCTCCCTATACCAAAGTTGGTCAACCTTTAGTTTGCACAAGCAACCACTCACCTGGAGAGCTTATTAAAAATGCAGATGCCTCCATCTCACTAAAAATTCCAACTCAGTAGCTCTGGGCATTCAGTAGTTCTAGAATGTACATTCTTAACAAGCCCCAGCCAGTCTTCTCAGGCAGATGATTCCTGTAGTCCTCTTTAGCTCTGTGAAAATCAGAGCCACTTCTGCCTTTGTTTATGTAACACACAGCAGGCATGCAATAAATGTTGAATGAGTGAAGTGTGAGCAAATGAATGAATGGATGAATGAAATAACCTTAGTTTCTTCCTCTGTAAAATGATGCTTGGACTGGATGTTCTTTAAGCTTTCTTCTGGTTAAACTTTTCTTTATATAATTTGAGTTATTGCACCCAAAATACTACGCTCTTAGTAGCTTTACTATCAGAACTATACAAAATACACAAACTCAAGCACATAAGACCACCAAGGAGACCTGCTGAAGACGATTAGTCCAAGCTAATATTTAGCCAATGACCGGGACTCATGAATAACCATATTTTTGAAACTACCACTTTTATCACAGGCTAGAGACACAAAGAGAGATATACACTTGTGCCATGTGAACTCAGTCTCATTCTCTCCCGTAAATGTGAGTTCAACAAGCAGCATTGTCAGGACTGACAAGCCCCTGCGTTTGGGAATTAGGGAGCGAGGCATTATGGGAAACCATGGACCAGGGAGGGGCCGGGGTGTTCGGCCGCCTTCCTACGGCGTGGAGGGGGCAAACCGTTAGCACGGTCAGGACCCCCTGACTCTGCTGCAACCACTTTTCAGAGGCGTCTTGGAGCATAAAACCCTGATTTTCCTTTCCCTAAGAACCCTGCAGGTTTTGAGAGGCAGCTCCAGCTTCTCACAAGAGCTGTGGCCCGAGAAAAATGAAGTCTCCCATTACTTATAACCTCTCAGCATTTCAGAGGAAAAAGGTTGGCTGTGGCTGCCAAGACCCAGCAAATATTTGGTTAGCTTGGAAAGAACGGGTGCTCATTTTCCAATTCTCACAGATTTCTCTATGCCCAGTTCCTTTTATTAAAAACTTTAAATCCAGAGATAAAGTCGAATGGCACTCCAGGCTCTACGCATTCATCTGTATCCCGGGGAGCAGAACCCAGGATCTAAACAAAGAAGAGCTTAATCAATAGAACTCATGAATTTCCTCTAGGAGCAGGACCCAACCTAGCAGAAGAATAAGCAGAGGGGCTCCTATCTGTGGTTTTCTTTGAGTGGCTATTTATGGGAAGGGCTTGGGGAAGGCTCCTCCATTGGCTAGGGCCAGCAAGCTATGGCCCACGGGCCAAATCCTGCCTGCTGCCTTTTTGTTTTTGCTTTTGTACAGCCTGTGAATTAAGAATTTTTTTAAACCTTTTTATAGAGTTGAAAAAAATCAAAACGGTATTTCATGACATCTGAAAATTAGATGAAATTCAAATTTGTGTCCATAAATAAAGTTTTATTGGAACACAGCCACATCCATTTGTTTGTATATTGTCTATGGCTGTTTTTCAGCTACGGTGCCAGAGTACTTGAGACAGAGACCTTCAGAGCCTTCAACGCCTAAAATAAGTCCTATCTGGCCCTTTGCAGAAAAAGTTTGTAGATCCCTGGAGCAGGAAATGTAAGACTTGGCTCTCACTGGTGTTTGAAATAAAAACTATGAAACATATAAGCACAGTTAAATAATTATAAATCAAACACCTGTATAACCTAACACTTGGGTCAAGAAATAAAGCATTGCCCGTCAGCACCCCAGAAGGCCCCGTGTGCCCCTTCTCCCCAAAGTTGATCAGTACCTGGGCCTTTGTGATAATATTTTCCTTGTTGTTTTTTACATTTCTACCATCTAAACTCTATAATTGAATTTACTTGTTTTTGAACTGTGCATACATAGATTAACACTGTGTATTTGCCTTTGTGTCTGTTCCTTTCTCTCGTGATTTTTGTAGACTCAACTCTGAGTTATTGTGTGTGACTATAGTTCTGTCATTTCCTTTGCTGTCACTTCCATGGCATTTTACTATGTTACGTGGGCAAGATTCATTTATTCATTGTCCTGCTGGTAGGCAGCTGGGTCATTTCCAGTTTGGGCTATTGAGTAACATTGCTATGAACATCTTGTATCTCAACTGTCACTCACGTAAGAGTCTCTGGAAAGGAGTGGAATTGTTGGGTTGTAGGGTACGTGGACCTGCTCCTCTGCCACTTAATGCAGAACTGTTCTCCAAAGAGGTTGGAACAAATTACATTCCCACCAATGTTCTCCTTTTAGGAAGCTGAAGAGCTCTTTGTGTCTCATCAGTCAGCACTATTTCTGCCTCCACAACCCTGAACCAACGGTGCCTGCTCTCTCACCTGAGGAACCAGACAAGGTACATGGGACCATGGTCCCTTCTGCTTTGTATCTTCCCTTAAAATAATTCTGCAGTCTTAAAAACGTAGCAAGAAAACAGTCAACTTTTCTAAGAATGATCCTGGAGATGTGATCTCTCTTTGACTCACATGCTTTGCTAGCAGGTCAACGAAGTGGAAGAATATCCTGACCACCCTCTCCAGCTGCTGATGGGAGCGGAGGACAAAAGCTCATTGCAGTCGAAGGGTCAGGTGGCTTCTAAAGCCTGCAGAGTTGACAGGATAGGAAAACCAGGGAAATGGTAGCAGCCCCCTTCTCTGGGGAATCAGAGGACTGCAAAGTTCAGGGAACAAGCTCACAGGAAGCTAATGCTTCTGTCTTTTTCTGCAGGGTTTTAGGAAAACAGGGCTGAAAAGACCCCTCCTCCAACTGCCAGCTTGTTGAAACCCAGGCACCTGGAGTACCAGGCGCTAGAGGCATTTCTGAAGCATGATGTAGCGCTACGTTGAAAAGGCACAAATAAACCCCGAACCCTAGCACACATTTATCCAGTTTGTGAGGCGGATTAATAGAATAACCAATAAAACATGTATAAAAGCTTTAATTAAATCTGATGAAATAAAACTTCATGTTTTATTTATGGACACTCCCAACATGTAAAGGATTCAGGGAGACATTCATTTTACTGCCATTTCGTCCTCATATCTATAATTAAATCCAGGCTGCAGCTCTGGCCCAAAGCAATGCGGCATTTTAAAGCTGGCCTTGGACATTCCCTACCCCCCAATCTGCTTTTAATTATAATTACCATCCCCCGTAGCAGGCTGATGGCAAAACAAAACAGAATAAAACAAACAAACAAACAAACAAACAACAGTTGTGGCCGTTGTGTTTTAAAGCGACATGCTGAAGGAGGATTCCAGGCAGGAGGGCGTATCCTCTATTTCCAGTTTTATTCTGTACCAAGTGCACAATCCCTTCATTTTACTTTTGACATAAAAAAAGGACTTCATGAAACAAGACAAAATAACTTATGATTATATGAAACATAACTGTGACAAATCACAAAACTATACATATTAATAGAAAAAAAGTGTACCTAATTCTTTAAAAGATTTATGACAATAAGCACCAGATGTGCCTCTAGAGTAAAATTGGCCCCATATCCAGTATGATATACGCAGTTCATTTCTCTACGTGAGTGTATATAACTATGTACAAGAGTCTGTGTGATTTATGGAAAACAGATTTCCACTTTTCCCCCCCAAAGTGCTTTATGTCAGCAACATTACACAGGATGCTTTGCTGTCTGTACAAAATAAATCTCTTCTGTTTTACACTCACCATTTCTCTGATGAGTGCTTTTTTTTTTTTGCTTTATCCATTGCAAAAAAAAAAAAAAAGTAACCGCAGAAATTCCACACCACCAACAAAAAGTGCCATTAAAAAATGCTGCTATAAAATGACATGGTCAAAACAGTCCAATAAAATAGCAAATAATTAAACTGAACATTTACAGTCACTATTCCCAATACTTCAAGGCAACTAGAAAGTCAAGGTTCTCAGAATGGGGAGCTGAATTTATCCCTGTTCAGAACTGGTATTAGTGTCCTAGTGTGCTTGACAGCTGGTAATTTAAAAACAACTGAACAAAACCAACACTCTGTTATCAGGGGGAACTATGCTGTGATCTACTAAAGACCTTTTTTTTTTTTTTTTCTATTTTACAATCACTTATGTAATTTGGGGGAGACATGGGTAAAGGGAGATACCCC
This sequence comes from Eulemur rufifrons, assembly GCF_041146395.1. Classification (NCBI taxonomy): domain Eukaryota; kingdom Metazoa; phylum Chordata; class Mammalia; order Primates; family Lemuridae; genus Eulemur; species Eulemur rufifrons. The sequence goes on from NC_090989.1 coordinate 227,340,539, forward strand.
ACAGGACCAGCCAATATTTAAATAATATTTAACAGCTGATCAGAGGCTAAATTGCAACTGACATTTTGATGCAGCCCCTTTAGGGAATTAAGACAATGTAGCAAATTAAATGTCTCCAGGCATACTGATTTTTGTTTTTTCTTTTTAACATAATAGGATAATTGGCTTTGGGCTGTGTGTGTTTTCACAAGCACTAGTTTTTTATAAAAAGGGGAATGACAATCTCTGTTCGGATGTTTATGAAAATGGTTACATATCACGACTAAAAAAGCCAGGAAATGGAAGGGAATTATTTTTTGAAGTTTCCACTTACACTGCTACAAAAATGAGGAAAGCATATCCAAATCTTCTGCAATGCTTTGAAAGTAAGCAAGGGACAAATTTTAAGATCAGGAGAGATTCTGGAAACTGAGGACAGTCTGTGTAGTTTAAAAGGAACCTGAATGTGCCACGTCCTGAGCCCTAATCTCAAACCTGCAGCCATCAGTGAACAGGAAGAGGCACCTGAGGGGCTTCACTGCTTCCTGCAGGGTCGCTGGACAAGAGTGCCCCTCAGGGGCTGGGCCTCCGAGTTCCTGCTGAGGAGGGAGGGGCTGCAGGTCTGCTGCCTGCCCCTCCCTGGCTCCCTCCAGGCCAGGTAAAGCAAGAAAGGGGCAGGGTGACTGTGAGAGGCCCTGGTAAGTCCAAAAGGGGGAGGTGATGTCCACAGTTTCTGAGGTTCAGCTTCTTGTCTTGTCCTCCTCCCCCCTTTCTACTTTAAATTATATACAGCCACAGGCAGGGCTGACAACATCAATTGCAATAACACCTTAGCCTTTTCATCTTTTTTCTCATTGCACAAACAAAAGGTATTTAAGTTCCTCACAAAGGCTTCCAAATTTAAGAAAGGATGAATGGTCTCCCTAAAGGTACCAGAGTTTTCCTTTCTTTCTAGAGCGTGACAGAGGATATATGACGGATGTGACCGATGAAGCCAGTGTATGTATGCATGTGTCCTTGCTTAGGCCAAGGGGCACAAAGTCTGCAAGAAGTATGGTGTTTTGTATGCAGCCTGTATAAAGGAAGGCTGGTGTGCTCCCTATTGTAAAGCAGACAACTCATCTCTTGCAGACTTCAACGTCTGCACGGTAACTTAGCACACGGGCCACTAGTCAGAGAATCTGGACTGACCAAGTGCGCTGTAAGAATGAAATCCACATTTGGTTCTTTATTCACCTCCTTCTACTGCATGTTGGAATGAACTCCTGAATCAGGTAGAACTCTACTGATTGTGCAGCCAGACTGGAAGGACCCGTCTGTCAGGATACAAACCGTCACAGGATCCTAAGTCCAACACCAAGCTGTTTCATGGTCTTGTTGAAGACTGTAATGATCTCAGTTTGACAAACAGCATGTTTCACTTTTGTTCCGAAAACATTTTTAGAAAGAGATAAAAGGAACTCTGAAATGTCACAGTACCAGAATGTCAGAATTTACCGGGTCTTTGGGGTTGGCCAATTTTTCTAGCCTATGCCCTAGGACTTGGGATCTTTCTAATAGCTTAAATGACTTTCTATTTAGGGTTGATATAAAACGGCCATGTGCTCTGTGAAAATTCCAGGCCTTCAAACCAGAGATTTAGAAAAGGGGTTGCGTTCTTCCGCCCACCTTCCCCAGAGTGGATGGTGAGACAATGGCGGTGGTGGGCATGTCTGACCCACAGTCAAGGAGAGGGCGAGAAGGATGCAGAGACAGGGTGGGGAGAAGTGTAAGGGAGGGACAGACAGACAGATGAATGGACGTCCTGAAGGAGTAGAGACCATGCAAAGTAACTGGACATCAGGCATTCCTTGTTTGGTTTTCCGAGAGACAGGGACAGCTCAGCGTGTCCCTGTTCTCACGTCTTCCGGCATTTCTCTGGGTGGAACATCAGAGGGGAGGCAATGGGAAAACCAGTCAAACAAGATTTTTCTTTGAACAAGGTCTTTGAGGTGGAGATGCTGAACAGTCAACCCAGGAGGGTTCCTGCTACAGCCTTGGCCATGAGGGAGGGGTGTGCCCACCCCGTCTCCCAGGTAGCCTTTGCTAACTGCAAAACCAACATTCCAGGGTGGGGCCAGGCAGAGCTACAGCTGTGCAAAATGTATGGCACTGAGGTGATTAAAATAATAGCAATTTCCATCCAAAGAACAGACCTCTAAATATTTGTTTTCCTTTTAAAGTAGATGTGTAACAAGTCTTTAAAAACAGCCATAGGTCGCTAAAATATAAAACCTTATTTTGCCGTGGGAGAAACACCGAGAAGCAATGGGTTAGCATGGGATTATCTAAGAGGAAAGCGAAATCCGGGGAGTTTCCAGGAGTCGAGACCACACGATGCTTTGGACGTGGAGTTCCCTCACCTGCCTGGCTCTGCCCCTGCCAGCAGTGAGGGCGGGTGCTGGGTGAGGCAGCCCTCTGTGTCTCTGGCGACTGGGTTGTCCTTCCCTATTTGGAGTATTCAGCCAGAGCCATCCCCCAACTGCATTTTCACACGCACATCATTTCACTGGTGTCCTTTGAGGGTCGCCAGCCAGGAAGTAACAGGTATCCAGTCGACTGAGATTCTAAATTCCCTTTGAGAAGACAGTCCTGCCGGTCACCGGGTCCAGCAGACCCAGAGAGGAAAAGGAGCAACTGCACACATTCCCGCAAAGCTAGCTCTGACCGTCCGCTCCTGCCTTCCAAGGGCACGTCAGCGACTCCGCAGGTTCTGCTGATCGGGTTGACATCCTTCCTCGTGCAGCCTGTGAGGGTGTGAGAACAGAAGGTGGCAAGCAACAAGACGGGTCCAGATGCACAGCAGGGGCCCAGGGAGCGTTTAGCCTTCCGTGTGGACAGAGGAGAGCTGGCTGGGACAGCGGTCCACAGCGCTGAGCTGCAAGAATGCAGCGTCTTCAGGACCGCTGCGGAGAGACTCCCCGAAGAGGCTTGAGGAACCGGAAGGCAAATCATACACTGGAAGAGAAAGAACACAGGAAGTCAGAAACTCCTAATCTACACCGCGCCCACCAGTGTGCAGCGCAGTGCTGCAGTTCAGCAAATGCCAGCCGGGGGTCAGGGCGGCACCCACAGGGACCTAGGCCCTCCAGCGGGGCACCGTCCTCAGGGACCTTAGCGTGAGAGGAGGCTGGCTTGCAGACAGCTGGCTAAAACGTGACCCGGCACAAAATACAAAAGAAATAGAAACAAAAGAAAAGCGTTTAAGGGAAGCGTGAGGGTGGTCTCAAAAGGAGGAGGTGATATCAAAATTGAGTCATAAAAGAGAATGGGATTTTCACAGATGGAGATGCAGGGAAAGAACATTCCAGAAAGAGGAAGCAGGGAGCAAAGACAGAAAGGGAGGGGCAGGTGGGGTCAAAGGTGCTGGCAAAGCTCAGGTGAAAGGCATGTCAGGGAAACATTTTGCGGGCAGACCTGGGGAGCTTGAGCAGGGCTAGCTTGTGGGGGCTGTGGATGCCCCATGCTGGACAGGAAAGTTTATTCTCTAGGCAACTGGGAATTATTTAAGGTATTTGAGCAGGAACGTGGCACATTGCATCCTTCCTTTTTGGAGGGCAGAACGATAAAGGTGAGGAGTAGATCCAGCGAGACTTGCTGGAAGGTTATGGCCACGGGGTGGGGAGACAAGATGGCTGCTGCACTAGGTGGGGGACGTGGAGCTAGAGCAGGGCTGAAGAGGAAGGTGAAGACATGTCAGGGACAGTTCAACAGGACTTGATGTGGTCACGTGCTGGGTTTAGTCCAGGCCAGTCACAGGAAACCCACCTGGTCTCTCCTGCCCGCTGGCCCGAGTGCCTAAGTCACAGACACCCAACACACCTGTAATGCCCGAGTGAGTCGAGAAGGCTCTGTGGAAAACATCAAAACCAGCCTGGCCCGCGGATGTGGGGACCAGGCAGTCCTCGAAGGAAGGCACCACACTGCAGGAGCTGCCAGGCGGCACGGTTCTCTGGGACTCGGGGTAATGTGGGGGGCAGAACGTCTGCAGCTGCCCATAAAATCCTGAAATGCAAGCATGGCACTGAGCTCCTTCAGGGTACAAGTTCCACAGGCCGCTCCAACCCAGCTAGAACCCAGCCTGGCTTCACGGGATAAAATGCCATTAACTCTTAAGGCCACTTGTAAAATCTTCCCAGCAAGCATCTGGAATGCACTATTTGGGCTGAAGCTCTTCTACCTCAGACGGATTTCCAGGCTTGTTCGCTCATAACATTTTTATCTTGTGCTTTAGTATCTGAAATGGGAGAGTTTCTTATCTTCCTTAAACTCTCTGAAGATTCCTGGACACAGAAGGCCTGACCTTCAGGGGATGTTCCTACCCGGGGCCCTCCCACCAGGTTTTGAATGCATCTTCCTGAACTTCCTTTATCCTATATTTTGTTTTCACATTTGGTAAAAATCCGAAGAATGCAGAATGTTTAACCTTGAACAAGGCCCATGTAAAAAAAAAAAAATGTATCCATCTGTCTTTCCAACACAGAAATTCAAATACATTTATATGGTCCTTATTATTTTAAATAGGTACATAGTATTCCACAGTTGGATATACTACAATTAACTTAACAATTATAATTGTTATTTGAAGTAAATGATAAAACTGGAAGTGAATAATATAATGAAGAAATATCAAGAAAGATTTTCAAATATTTGAAAATAATGATCTTTTGATAATCTTATTTCATCTATCTCTTTCAATTTTTTTCCCATTCAGTGGAGTTTTCCTGGGGGTCCTATATGGTTCTTTTCGATGATCCTTCAAACCTTTCAAGATACCTTACCTTTTCTTTCTTTCTCCTTGCCTCGTGATAAATTTAAGTCAATGGATTATTTTCTTAGGGTATAATGTGCTTTCAAAAATATAATAATGAAATCTTAATTCTATACTTTATTGAAGGGAGAGCTGCAGCTCTGCTGCTTTCTAACTCTGTATTGCATTGTGTCTGTTTCCTCAGCTGTAAAATATGAGTATCATGGTCTACTTCGCAGGGCTATTGTGAAGATTAAATGAGTCATTGGATAAGGAAGTACATCTAAAATGTTTTAAAGTGCTTTGTAAATGTCAGTTATTATTGATACCACTATTCTGTTTTTGATGGAAAAAACGAGAAATTAAGTGCCCCGGGAGTCCTTCCACAGACACTAAATTTTACGTTCTTATGCAGAATATAAGAAATTCTGCACCAAGACCATCATCACAGTGCTAGTGATCACAACAGAAAACTGAAGAGCTGAAATGGCCACCCATAAAAGAATGGTTAAACAAATAGTGGTACATTTACATGATGGGAATATTAAATGGCCATTAAAACAACATTTATAAGGAGTTTTTAACAGCATGGAAAGACCATTATCAAGTTTAATTTAAAAAAAAAGCAAGACACAAAATTGAACATAAAGACTGGCTCAACGATATGGAAGTCTATGTACAGGATGATGATGGCAAAGTCCCATGTCATAGTTGTCTCTGGGTATTTATTTTTTGCCTTCATATTTTTTTGAATTTTAATAGTGGAGAAGAGCAAGCACTCTGGATCCAGACTTCCTGGGTTCAAATCTTAGCTCAGCTACTTAACAACTGTCTGGTCTTTGTACATTACTTAGCTTCTTGGTGTCTCAGTTTTCCAACTTGTAAAATGGGTTTAATAGTAGTAACTACATCTCTGAGTTATAAAGAGTTAATATTTACATATTATATAATATAATTTTTATGCTATATTTAGTTATATAATTAAAATTTATATATTTAATATACTTTAATAACATAATTTATATAATACATGTGTTTGCTCAATAAAGGAAAATAAAAAGTAATTATTTTACAATGACAATGTAGTTCTTAAAAATAAAGTTTATTAAGGGAAATAAAATCTTTGAAAAGGCAGTAAGTCCTTCCACAATAACCAAATGTAAGAGCAAACACAGCAGCAGGAATGTGACACATCCCCAGTTCCCAGGTGGAATCTTCTGGAGCATTTTTGGACCATTGGAGACCTGAGTTGTGTATCTCTTGCCCATGGCTCCTAGATTCTGCACTAATTGATACATGTTCTGTTTTCTTCATTCACCCTAGTGGAGGCTCTAAACAGCAACATGTTTGAGTGGTCTGGAGGAATTTGGAATGTGGGCTGTGTGGTTTGGATAGTTTCTTGGACTGATCTCAACTTTGGGTACCTGGTGGGCAGGCACATGGAAACATGGCATACCCATCAGGAGGAAAACAGTACCATGAACTATCATAGCTGGTCTCTATTCAAACGTAACATCTCCTCACTGAGCAAAACAGACAATATTTGCTATCTATACCCGCATGCCAGCTCTGCTCATGTTTGTCACCCATAAATTCCCTGGTAGCACTCCTCAGTATCATATTACCCTTCCAAGAAGAGAAGACATTTTTCACTAAACTCCCACACCTCCACAAACAGGGACATTAATCATTCAGGGACAATGATAGAGACTTTCACTGGCTTTTTGTGAAAACCAATTTATTCTCCCTTTCCTATCTTCTCTCCTATTTCTAAGAGAGAACAGAAATGTTACATGGCTTCAATCAATATTGAAGTGTTGTGATATGCATGAATATAAAAGGTTTGTGATGTGGTAAAATATATCCAGTGAAGTTAAATATTAAACCTCACATTCTGGGCTCCATCTCCTGGTCTGGATCTGAGTGAGAGGGCAGAGTAGACTATAATTCCTGCCTGTGGGTGTCTTGGCTAACACAAGAAACTGTCAAAACCAGAATGGCCCCGCAAGCATGTTTTATCACTCTAACAGCCAACTCAAGAAAAGAAAATCCTCCTTATTAAATCTCTCCCTCCAAGTAGCCGGTTACTAGAGGTGCCAAATACACTGGTGTAGATGGTTGTGGTCACTCAAATCAAAGAGTTTTAACATATTCTCTTCCCAGTGCTATTTCCATAAAACTAACAAAATTAAAAAAAAAAAAATTCCATTAGGGTCTTGCCACACACACGGACTCAGAGAAAGCCTAACTCACTTTCTGATGAATGGCTCCTGTATTCCAGCGGCTGGATTTCATGTAGCAAATTTGGAAAGAATACTACTTCTCGGACCCAAAGCAAAATGAGGCAAGATGTTAACACATTTTGTGGGCATAAAACCTAAGAGTGATGGCAAGGTCAGCCAATCTGTCAGTCAGCCAGTCAGTCAATAAGGGTTATCAAGTGTGGGTTAGGGTGCTGTCAGGGAGAGCAAAGAAATAGAAGATACATCCTTGCCTTTGATCATTGATAATCTAGTTGAAGTGAGGACACATACATTCACGAGAGCATAAGAACATACACATAAATATATATTGGCAATAAATGTTAGTTGTCACATTGATTACAAAATCACCCCTCCACTTCAAAAGTTACTTTATCTCCAAGAGTGGAGGAGGGGAGGTATTTGCAGATAAACTCATTCTACCTAAATTATAGCTCCTGAAGGTCAAGGAGAATCATTCCTCCTCCTTTCAGTTTTGGGAAGTTTTTTTTTTTTCTTCTAAAAACAAACTTGTTTTTCTAATTATAAAAATGTTTGAAGCTAATTATACCAACTAGAAAATGTAGATGAGTATAAACAAAGAAAGGAAAAATTGTCTTTATTTTCACGAATCAGAAATGGCCAGATATACACAAAACTGGAATGTTTTACACACACACACACACACACACACACACACTGTTTTGTATCCTGTTTTCTCTTCTAATATTAACTCTGGGTTTCATCACATATCACTAAAATTCATTCCTGAAAAGCCTTTCTCTTTACTTTGTCATATGGGGTCACTGGTGTCTCTGTGATGATATGTTAGATCACGAGTTCAGGGTCACTCTTGCTGCTAATGATGATAAAGCAGCCCCATGAAGCTGGGTGTAGATTTCCTTCCCTAAGTGGAAGGGAAGTGGGGGAGGTTAGAGGAGAAAGGAACTGCATGACTAAATATGATAATAGAAAGAATATTCTCTAGGGCAGCACTATCCAATAAAATTTTCCGTGAGGATGGAAATGTGCTTTATCTGTACTGTCCGATACAGTAGCTATATGTGGTTACTGAGCCCATGAAATGTGGCTGGTACGAGTGAGGAGCTGACTTTTAAATTTTATTTGATTTTAATTAATTCAAATTTAAATAGCCACACTTGGTTTGTGGCTACTGTATCAGACAGCACAGCTCTAGTACAATCTGAATTCCCAGGTGTAGCAGAGCAGACTTTGTTAATCAGGAATGTTTCTGATTAATTTACTGAAAGGAAAACACAAGACCCACCAAGATTTTAAATAAAAGCCAGATAAATGATTAGACTCCTGGCCTTCAAGATAGGAAGTATATTAGCGTTTCCATTATATCATATCTGTCTTTTCCTTACAAATTTGCCACTTTAATTTTTGTGGGGGAAACCAGAATATAAATACATCAATAAGTAAATAATTCCCAACCCTAAAGAAATTGAGCAGTGTTTTAAGCTAAAGTGTCAGGGCACTTCAACTCTCCTAGAGGAACCACCTTCTCTTCTGGAAGCAGAAGGAAGCATGTTCCCTACTTTCTTGACTTCAGACCGTGGGCCTCGCTCACTGTGCACACTGGGAGTGGCCACGAGCCAGGGCGGGGCTCCATCTTCCACCCCATATGATGGTGGTGTGTCAACACAGAAGGGCCCACCCAACTGTTGATACACACGTGTGGTAATGAATACCACCAGCCTGCACGGTAAAGGTGTTAAGTCACGATCTGTGTACTGAGTAGGCTTGTTTACGCAGCAGATGGCTTTGCAAAACAAAATTCTTGTTTTCCTTTAAGGCGAGGCTGGAGAACCACTATCAAACTCTGGGTACCTGGAAAAACGCTGGATGGACAACACTCATAACCGAGACTGACCTTTCCCTGCACTAGGCTCAGCCTGGACCACGAGGACAACTGACAGTTCCGGCTCACACAGAACAGCAGGCACCCCTCACAGATATCAGGAAGGTCCCCCAGAACCACTTCTCCAACCAGGGTGTGGCCTAATTATGCATGGCAGGACCCTCTGGGAGGCTCCTCCAAAACAGTGTTGGGGGCCCAAGACCCCTGAGTAGCTTCAGATGGAAAAATGCTTCAACTCCCGTGTGGTCCAGACTGTAGCAATTCAGGGATCCAGGCCAAGCACTGCAGTTTTTCAGCCACTACCCAAATCTCAGGAGTCATCTGTTTCTTTTGACTTTTCGGAAGAAACAGTGACTAATGTGTGTGCTTGCCTTTACTGCTGTTGTTGTATTTTTGTAAAATGAGGATGTGATAGTATCTACTTGCGTAGTAACCACAGAGATTACAGAAGATTAATAGAGACTATCCAATGTAAAGTGCTGAGCACATGCCTAACACAGAGCTCACACTCCATAAATGTCACTTTTCACTTTTCCTTTCCTATTCTTCTAACACAAGCATTTCAATTTCTATGCTTTCATTCACATGACAACTGTTTACTGTTTACTAAGCACTTACTCAAGTGCTGAGGCTACAGTGGTGACTAAATACACTCCACGCCTTCTCGGAGCTTACGTGTTAGTGAGAAAGATGATAAATATATAAATGAGAAATCAAGTAATGTAATGTCATACTACATATGACAATGAAAAGGAAATTTTCTTTAAAGGATGTATAGAGATGCAATTCTTTTCTCCAAAATGCATTCAAGATAGGAAGAATGAAACTTAACGAATGACATTTTGACTTTGGTTCCCTTTGTTTGACCCAATCCCACGAGGGTGGGTACAGGCAGGAGGCCACCCCACAGCTCTGCAGAGGACCAGCCCCAGCAGAGCGGTTTTTCTGCCAGTGGCGCTAGGCAGTTCCCGCCTGGGCAGGAGAATAAGCAGGTATTAGTGGCAGGGGCAGACTTGGCAGCCCCTCGCTTTCTTGGTGGCATGGCTGTTTGCTAGCCAAGCGGAAGGAAGGATGTATATTTATGAACCTTATGACTCTAATTATTTTTCCACAGATTCTACAATTTTGTGGGTTACTTTAGGAAGTGTAGCATCTTTGGCCTCAGTCATATGATTGCTGCATACGCAGGGGCATGGATGAGCCTAAGTGATGAGCAGGTGGGCTCAAATCAGAAGCTGAGGCCGGGCGCGGTGGCTTATGCCTGTAATCCTAGCACTCTGGGAGGCCGAGGCGGGTGGATCGTTTGAGCTCAGGAGTTCAAGACCAGCCTGAGCAAGAGCGAGACCCTGTGTCTACTAAAAATAGAAAGAAATTATATGGACAACTAAAAATATATAGAAAAAATTAGCCAGGCATGGTGGCGCATGCCTGTAGTCCCAGCTACTCGGGAGGCTGAGGCAGAAGGATTGCTTGAGCCCAGGAGTTTGAGGTTGCTGTGAGCTAGGCTGATGCCACGGCACTCTAGCCAGGGTGACAGAGCGAAACTCTGTCTCAAAAAAAAAAAAAAAATCAGAAGCCAAGAGACAGGGATTTATAAAGAAGATGCATAACCCTACTCTCCTGGGGTCTTTGGATTTCTTTTTCTCCAATATTCTTGTGGCTCTTTGTGGATTCCCCTACCCTCTGGGGACCTTTGGCCTACCACCTTTGTTTTTCCTTTTTTTTTTTTTTGAGGCAAAGTCCCGCTCTGTCACCCTGGCTAGAGTGCCGTGGTGTCAGCCTAGCTCATAGCAACCTCAAACTCCTGGGCTCAAGCAATCCTTCTGCCTCAACCTCCCAAGTAGCTGGGACTACAGGCATGCACCACTATGCCCAGCTAATTTTTTTCTATATATTTTTAGTTTTCCAGTGAATTTCTTTTTATTTTTTAGTAGAGATGGGGTTTTGCTCTTGCTCAGGCTGGTCTTGAACTCCTGAGCTCAAATGATCCACCCGCCTCGGCCTCCCAGAGTATTAGGATTACAGGCGTGAGCCACTGCGCCCGGCCGGCCCACCACCTTTGAATACCTCTTTTTTTTTTTTTTTTTGAGACAGAGTCTCACTCTGTTGCCCGGGCTAGAGTGAGTGCCGTGGCATCAGCCTAGCTCACAGCAACCTCAAACTCCTGGGCTTAAGCGATCCTACTGCCTCAGCCTCCCGAGTAGCTGGGACTACAGGCATGAGCCACCATGCCCGGCTAATTTTTTTGTATATATATATTTTAGTTGTCCATATAATTTCTTTCTATTTTTAGTAGAGACGGGGTCTCATTCTTGCTCAGGCTGGTCTCGAACTCCTGACCTCGAGCGATCCACCCGCCTCGGCCTCCCAGAGTGCTAGGATTACAGGCGTGAGCCACCGCGCCCGGCCGACCTTTGAATACCTCTGTAAACCAAGTCAAGAGAAAGAGAAGAGGAAGGGATAGTAAATCACCAGTCAAGCTCCTGCTGCCACTTACTGCTTGGTTCAGGGACAGTGGTGGTGCCCTCTGGGCATGCGGTGACTGCCATTCCCCAAACACGGGCAGATCACACTTCCACCATGACTTCAATCATCTCACCACTATCCCCTTCCCTACATTGGCTCCTCCTCCTCTTCTTTCTCCTGTGTCCCCGATTTTAAGGAACAATCTCATCATTCTCCCTTAGTTAGGCAAACCTGGATCTTAGTTAAGCTTAGTTAAGCAAACCTCCCTTAGTTAAGCTAACCTAATTTCCAAGTTTAGAGGTTTCTGGCCACCTGGAGAAGAACTCACTCTATGTCTCTGAACTGCTTTACAATTTGGAATATCCCCAGAGAATGAGGATGTTGTTGTTCAATCCACTTTAGGCTCAACCAAGACTCATATGCCACAACTATTTTAACCAAAGGCACTGACCTGCGACGGTCTGGAAAAGGTGGCTATTTTCAGTAAGCACCGACTAGCACTGCTCAAGGCCCCTCAAACAGCTAACTAAGAAAAGCTGAAGGATTCTTCGTTCCCACAGATAATATTATCTTTCAAAAATGGGTGGGCACACTACACATTTATCAGAATGGTGAAAGTCTGGACCACTAGTATAACACCAATGGTGGTGAGGATGTGGACTGGTATCAACCCTCGCTCACTGCCAGCGGGAATGCAAAATGGTACAGCCACTTTGGAAGATTGGCCAGCAGCTTCTTACATAACTAAACATACTCCTACCATACCATTCAGCAATTGTTCCCCTTTGTATTTAAAGAAATGAGCTATCAAGTCACAAGAAGACACTCAGGAAACTTAAATGTATATTACTAGGTGAAAAAAACCAATTTGAAAAGGCTGCATGATTCCAACTACATGACATTCCAGAAAAGGTAGAATACGGAGACAATAAAAAGATCAGTGGTTTCCAGGATGGGGCTGAACAGAGTACAGAGAATTTTTAAGACAGTTAAACTACTCTGTAAGAAACTGTAACAGTGGATACATGTCATTATACATTTGTCAAAACCCAGAGAATGTACAACAGTCAAAGTGACCCCTAACATAAACTGCAGACTCTACATGATAATCATGTGTCAATGTAGGTTCATTGATTATAACAAATGCACCACACTTGTGTGAGATGTTGATAGCAGGGGAGGTTATATATGTGTACGGTGGGGTATGGAGGGGGCAGGGCACATATGAGAACTTCTTGTATTTTCCACTAAATTTTGCTGTGAGCCTAAAACTACTCTAAATAACAGTCTATTTAAAAATGAGTGGGCATATATGACTTGATGTTATGAATATCTATATTATATGTCTTCCCCACTAAACTACATGTTCCATAAAGGCAGAGAACTCATCCAGTCTGTTTACTACTGCATCCACGGCACCAAGAATAGCCCCTGGCATATACTAGGCATTCAATAAATATTTGTTAAGTGCATGAATGACAGTACATCTTGGTTAATTTAATCATAATTAAGCTATAGGCCTTTACTGATGGGATGCCTTTTTGCTTTCCATAAACCCTAGTACTTAAAAGAGGCCTGCACCCCTCAGCACACTGTGCGGGGCTGCAGACCATCACTGGCCAACCCATGCTTTGTTCCCGCTGTGAAGGTGCTCTGGTTTCACTCAGCCTTGGGATGCAACTTTGGAGGGTGGAATGGAGGAAGGTTTGCTGAATCCAGGGATTCTGCTTCCTGGTGAATTAAATGAACATGGGAAAGAAGATGACAAAGACAACAGCAAGTCTAAGAAGAATCCCTGCTAAAAATATCCCTTCCCACACTCTGGCAGTGGGAGATTTACTTGGGTCAACCAGCCCTTTCTGAGTGATTCAAATGCTCCCTGCCAAGGTTAAAGCTTGCAATCACTAACAATAGATTGTGAAATACTCCATCCAACCACACTGAAACAATCTCTGAAAATACAAATACAGAGAAAGAGAAAGAAGACAAAAGTCCTCATTTCCCTCGGCTCCCCTAATTTCCTCTTCTCCAACATTCTGGCTATTTGTGGATTCTCGTCTTCTCTGGGGAATTCACCATGATCTGCGTGCTTTGAATACGTTCTGTAATCCATGACAGAAGCCAATGAGGAAAAAAGGGGAAAACATCAGTAAGTCTCTGGTAAAGCTCCTAAGGACCATCAGGATATAGTTTTTTGGGTTACATCTTCTCAGCCTGACTCTGCGTATTCAAACTTTTTACTCAGAGAAAAGCCCAGGGAATCCTACATGCACTACTTACATGGTACCTTAGTACTGAGACACCTTAAAGCTTCCTTCTTAGGTACCGAGCTGACACTTCTGTCTGATAAAAAGGTAATTCAAACAAATGTTCCCATTTTACAGACAAAGAGATGGAAGCAGAGGAACTGTTGAATGCCTTGCCTTTATAACCAATACCTTTGTTTACATGATACCATGCCAATAAAAGTGGAAAATTCATCCAACCACTTTGATATTTCTAAATATCTAGATACTCATGGATTTAGCCTTCATCTTAAAACAAATGGGAAGCAGAACTAAAATAGTGATCACCATGATCTCCTACTGTCCAGACTTTGCTCATTGGCGGTCCTCCTGCTTTGACATTTTCATAAGATATTTGGTTAGTGTTATACCAATTACTCAGAATTCTGTCATAAGAAAGGAAAGGAATTAATATTTAATTGCTTGAAGACAAACATTGTCCTAGGTGTTTTACATACAAAATCTTCATCCTTAAAACAACTTTTTAGTAGTAGTATTGCCTCTAGTTTATAGACAAAAAAGTGAAGTTAAAAATAACTTACCCAAATCCTCATAGCTACCAAGTTTCAGAACCAAGACCTAAGCCATGGTCTCTTTGGGGACACAGTTCACGTCAGACTACTGGGGCTTAAGCTCATGACCAAATCAACTTTAACAAAATCTTACCATTTTTGTTGAGGTCTCTCACTGCCAGGCTACAGGCAAAGTTACTAACATTTTAGAAAATACAAACATTCTCATTAGGAGGAAAAGTAATGAATTAATTGATCAAATCACCTTATCACTAAAAAATTCTAAAAATTCTAAAAATTCTCAAGAGTAGAAACAGAGACATTTCAGAAATGTTTTATGGCCAATTTTCTGTTTTAGCCACTATTTTATTTCTATCCATTGCATGAACAACTTGGATTTGGGTTTAAACCCAGATGACCCATTAGTCAACTATGTGTCTTAGATAAATGATTTTCCTTCTTGAGCCTCATTTTCTTTGAAAATAATACCTATTTTATAGGGTTGTGGAAAACATTATGTATGACAACGTTTATAAAAGCATTTAGTGTATTCCCTGGCACACAGTAGGCTGTCAGTGGACAGTAGCAATTACATGACCATGACATAAGCTTAGAAATATTTAGAGGTTATATGTAACACATAGGCAGTTCTTAAGCAATTTTTCTCACATAACCCACCTCCCTTAAGTATAAAATGATGCTGCTCTTAGGCTGGGCATGGTGGTCTATGCCTGTAATCCCAGCACTTTGAGAGGCCGAAGTGGGAGGACTGCTTGAGGCCAGGAGTGTGAGACTAACTGGGAACATAGTGAGATCCCATCTCTACAAAAAAATTTTAAAAATTAGCCAGATGTGGTAGTGCACACCTATAGTACCGGCTACTTGGGAGGCAGAGGCAGGAGGATCACTTGAGCACAGGAGGTTGAGGCTGCAGTAAGCTGTGATCTTGCCACTGCACTCCAGCCTGGGTGACAGAGCAAGATCCTGTCTCAAAAAAAAAAAAAAAAAAGAAAAGAAAAGATGCTGCTGTTAAAAGTGAAATCTCCACAATTTGGTTGTCATTTTTGCCCAGGCTCTTGGTCTTGGCCACCAACAGCACCCAGGTTTTCACCTGAGCTAGGACTCTACTAAGCTTCCTTTCTGGAAGAGGTAGAGAAACTGACTCTTCATTTTAATACAGAGTCTATAAATGGGGAAGCTGCGGGAACAGCTCGCAGACTGTGTTAGGAAGACAGATTTTTCTTCGGGCTGAGAATTGAACCAGCTTGCAAAGCACTCGAGCTATTTACGACTGACATTTAAGCAACTACTCTACCAAGAAAGAGGAAAATAATGGAAATAATAACCCTTAAAATTCCACTTTGGCACATTCCTATTGATGGAAGCCCCCTGACAGCCAGAGCAACCGCCTGGTCCCTTTGCCCCTGGACAAATGGGTTCCAGCATGAGGGCTTCTATCTAGTTAGAAAAGTCCACCTGGTTCCAAGATGCGGGGCCATTTCCATCTACAGCTCCTGCTGCCAGCTCACAGGCCACGGTGACATGCACTCTGAACACTCTGGGTGTTCTTTCCACTTGTGCCCCTCATAGCACTTCACCTGGTCTGCAGGGAACTGGTGAGAGCATTTATCAGTGTGAGCCACATGCTGGCCCTCGGGCTTGTATTCTCATTTCCAGGGATGAGGCAGGGGAGGAGGGGGAGGGTCTGCCACTGATAATTGCAAAGGGCTCAAATAAGAAGACGGGAGTGGGCAGAGCATTTGTTGCAAGGGACAATAAGGAAAGGAGACAGAGCAGAGTGAGAAACAAGGCATGCGTGAAACACTCTTGGCTAAAAGATGTAATCGATTCTCATTTAAACACCCGCCAAGCCACCCAAAACCCTAGCACGTGGTGGCCTATGGTTTCCAAATTCTCAAAATGATAAGCTGCCAAAGTAAACTAATTGCAATGTGTCTCAGAAATTGCCATGCACCGATATATACAGTTATAGTGTCCTGGTTCAGTGAATTCTGACAGTGATCATGCACATTCAGAAATGACATAAAATAGAGACTCTCAAAACCTAGAAGACCTGAGGAGTCTGAGACAGGTTTGGAAGCCAGCTTTGCCATTTACTGGCTGTGTGGCCTGGAGCAAACCATAGCCTCTCTGACCCTATGATTCCCTGTTTATAAAAGGATATAATAATACTCATGTGGCAGCACCATCCTCAAAGTAGGAAGAAGAAGCATCACAGAGAACAAATGATTCAGTGCCCGGTTGCCCAAGAGTAGCCACCCACACTCTGTCACCTGCCAGCTACTCTCTGTAAATCAGAAATTCTGGATACAAGCAAGACCTGGAATGAAGGATGGAGGATTCGGACATTATAGATCTGATAGTGTTGTGAGGCAAACACTGCCCACTGCTTAAGGTTAGTAAGGATGGACTGGGAATTTTTCTATGAGCAGAGACCCCTCGTTGCTGGTCTATACACTGCTACTGGGTGGCTGCAAGGACCAAATGAAATAATAAGTGTGAAAATATTTTGCCAACAATAAAACCCACTGAAAATTCTAGCTCCTACTGTCTTGTCAGAAGCCTGATGTTACTTCTCATCCTACTTTCTTGGCAGATGGAGGTAAATCTGCCCATGGTTAGTTCAGGCCCTTTCCCATAAGGCAACCTTTGGACTCAGGGGTACTTGGACCTAAACCAGCACAAGGGAAGTATGGCAAAAAAATGAAGATTTCATTCTATGTGCCCTTCTCTTTCCAAGAAAGCTACAGCAGAGAAGAAAGGTCTAGCAGAGAAGAAGATTCCAGGCAGAGATTTAAAGGAATGTGAAAAGAAAATGTTGCTGCATCTCAATTCCCTTTAGCCTGCCCTGAGCTCCACGAGAGCCATCTTGGTTCTCTCCAGCTTTTTCAAGGACTTCCCAGGAGATACAGGGAGAAGGAAGGTAGAAAGTATTCACCTCCCCAGCCGCAGGCAAATCGCTTCCTTTGGATCATCTCTGATTGGAAAGCCATGGGGAGGGGGCACTGAGCCCTACACTTAGGGTCTAGGCCAGTGATTCTAAAAGAGGGTGCCCCCAGCATCAGCTCCACCTGAGAAGGTTTGTTCAACAAGCACATTCCTGGGTTCTGCAGCAGACTTAGTGAATCAGAAGCTCGGAAGGAAGGGCCCAGAACTGTGTGTTTAACAAGGTATTTCTTACATTAATGTTTGAGAGCTTCTAAGAACATCTTTAGATGATTTACAAACACCTGAAAGCTTTCCAAATGAAATGCCAATTAAAACAAAAAACAAAAAACAAAAAACAGGCCAGCTCTGATTTCATCTGAAATGGGGAAGGAGAGCTCTTCCCATGGGCATCTCTTTCCCTTGGGCTGGCTCCCAGCCCTTTCTGCTGGGCCTTGGGGCTCTTGGGGATAAAGTGATGACTGTTCCAAAGTGGCCTTGAATTACACTCTCAGCAGATTTGGATCCAGATGACTTGCCTGGCTCCTTCCCCCAGCGCCTGTCTCTCACATGTCAGTTTTTGGTCAAGGTGAAATCATGGGACCTCATTTGAATGACTCAGAAGGCTTGGTCTCACTGTTGGCCCCACACTGATCTTGCGGCCTAGACTTCTGTTGTCTAGCTGTAAGCAAACTCCCACATCATATCCGCTCTACTAACTAGGTAGCTTCTTGCTTCTCTGAATCCAAGTCTGTGATTATACAATTTTCCAGCACTCTAATCCAGGAGTAGTCCCCATCTCACCCTTGCCAGTGATCCAGTGACTTAATTATTTCTCCCCGTGAACCTCTGCCTCATAGCTAATGCTCTGTTAGACACTGTTAGGCCTCCCCAAAACATACCATCTGGACTACTATGTCGAGATTACATCTAGGCTTGAAGTAAAAGAGTACAGAAGTCTATATATGTGGCTTTGAGATAGGAGAGTAGATGTTGTATTTGTGAAACCTGGCAAATGTCACTAGATCCCAGGATGTCCATCACTCCTCCCATCTGGCTGCCAGGAAACTTGCCTTTTCATCTTGTCAGACCTTGTGGACATTAACTATTAATACGGACAACCTGATTTATGATCTATCATCTCTGCTCCACTTTTCCTGTTAGGCAGACTTCTACCCATTGCCACCTGGGAGGCCCACTCTGATGAGTATGTCTAGTCTACACGGTCCTTCCTTTCCTGCTTAATCTCGTTCCACTGCACACTAAACTCTTAATTTTAAGTATGTAGTAGGCATCTCAAAATATGCCAAGTGCTGTAAGGAACACAAAGACAACATGATTCCATGCCTGCACATGGTCCGTGAGGAATATTTTTTGATGATTGTGTTCAAAGGCTTTGCTTGTCAAGAAATACACCCTACTAACTAATATCACAGACTCCAGATACCCCTTAGATATACGTTTAGGATGGGAAGGAATTCTTGTTTATTTTCTTCATTGATGTAGCTCTCACACCCAGAACAGGACTTGGCACAAAGTAGGAACTGAGTATTTGAGAATGAATAAATGGGTGAGTGAATGACACCCACAGCTAGAGCCTCTGGTTAAAATGTGATGGTGAGAAAAAGCACAATGTAGCTCAGACATTCTGTTCTATGAACCTTATTACACAACAGTCTATCAAGTTTCAGAAAATAATGTGACTTCCCTTTCTCTCACTGATTTCTTAAATGAAAGAAGAAACGAAGGTGATGGAAATATGACAGGTCGTATCCAAGTGACCTGGAGGGTTTTGCTGCTCTGAGTCTCCCTTTTCTGCTGGGTGACAGAGAGGCCACTGAGCCTGAAGAGAGAAAACAGAGTGGGCGGGAAAACTGAACAACTAAACTCACCCACAGAACACCTTACGTGATTTCAGTAGTTGAGTAAGATCTTTGATGTTGGGATGGGGCCATCCATGCCAACATCAAAGAGCTTACTCAGCTACTCTGAGCTTCATCTCTAAACTGGGGTAAAAATGTATTTCTTACTCTCTTCACAAGATTATAATGAGGATTCAGGTATTCATCCAACAAATATTTTATTGAGCAGTTTCTATATACCCATAGTTAGCAGCACTCATAAAAAATTATGTCTGTAAGAGTAATTTATAAAACATATATTAAAATATAAATGTAGGCACTGCCGCTGACCTGATTAATACTGATAAAAATGTGGCATCAGCCCAGACCCACAGAGGCAAAGAACCCTGGGTAATTACTCGGCTAATTCAGAGTCCCTGAATCATTTTGCTATAATGATAAGAAAATTTAAGAACTTGCTTTGGCATGTGTGATATGAGGTTGGGCTTGGTGCAAAAATGTAGGAAGGGAGAATTTGGTATTATAATAGTCACCTTAGATGATTTAGAAAAATGCCTGAATATATTTCAACGGACTTGCATTTCGTAAGGTCTAGTTCTCAAAGACCTTGTACAAAAAAAAAAAAAAAAAAAAAGTGAAACAGAGGGTTTAGTCTGAACAATCTGGTTAGAGAAGGAAAATCCTATAATAAGAAGGAGCATTCAGAATTTTAAGTAAACCAACGAGAAATGAAAAG
Organism: Eulemur rufifrons; assembly: GCF_041146395.1. Lineage (NCBI taxonomy): Eukaryota > Metazoa > Chordata > Mammalia > Primates > Lemuridae > Eulemur > Eulemur rufifrons. The sequence continues at coordinate 227,360,239 of NC_090989.1, forward strand.
GAAACTGGCATTGTTTTGCAACATGTTGCTGAGCTCAGATGATCTGAATGGGAACAGATCAAGCCAGTTCTGGTGTTTTATTGTGTTTGTTGTTCTGTTTTATTAACACAGTGGCCTCACCAACCAGTAACCCACATGTTCCTGATGTGTGGTTTATTTTTCCCCTTTCCTTTAAGGAAGCTCCACCCACAGCTATTCATGTTTTGTTTTTTTTTTCCCCCTCTAAACCAGCAATTGTTTATCACATTTACAAGGAAAGTTCCAATTAAAAATACAAGAATTACAAGACACAGATTGCCATTAACACGTTTAGCTCTGAAGAGTCCAACAGAGAGCAGGCCCTAAAATGGAGTTATAAGAAAAATATTTAATTGATTTTAAGAGCTCCATTCCTTAAAGGCTAAATTTCATGTGTTTTCGGATATAAGACAGAACATTTGCTTCTGGAAGGATGTCATTACTTCCCCAAAACAGTGAAAAAGCACTAAATTTATAAGACTGTTCACGAAATACTTTTCTACAGGTGTCTTTAAGGTAACTGACAGAGAAGTCACTATAGTCAAAGAAGTGGAGGTTTCCTGGGTATTCCATACTCATCAATAAATTTTTGAGTTCCAATTAAAAAAACAAACTATCATGCTGCAAATGACAAAACTTGACTGGTAAACTGCTTAAATAATATAAAAAACCAAGTCATAGTTCCTGTTATTTAATCCCTCTTATTATTAAAACTTCCTTTGGTGTTCAATGAAAAGATGTTCAATCACATTACTAACTAAAGGAATTTCACTACTAGATACCCAACACCAGCTGTGTCTCAGGTATCCCTTTTTAAAATGCAAATACCCAGGAGAAGGCGTATTGTATTACATTTACCTTAATGTGGAAAGGAATCAGTAAATTATACCATTTCCTGTAGGGAGCGGGCTCAGAAAGTTAGTCAGCACTGGGTATCTAAAGAGGGGGGCAGGGAGGTGCCCGGATACAAGAGGGACCCTGGGAACTTGACCGGAAGCCACAATTTTGACAAAAGCTAATTGTACCCATCAGTCTAAGAAGCCATGAGCAAAATCCCTTTCTTCCTCTTTTTCTTCTTCTTCTTTTTTTTTTTTTTGAGACAGTCTCACTTTGTTGCCCTGGCTAGAGTACTGTGGCATCAGCCTAGCTCACAGCAACTTCAGACTCCTGGGCTCAAGCAATCCTCCTGACTCAGCCTCCCAAGTAGCTGGGACTACAGGCATGCGCCACTACGCCCGGCCAATTTTTTCTATTTTCAGTAGAGATGGGGTCTTACTCTTGCTCAGGCTGGTCTCGAACTCCCGAGCTCAAGTGATCCTCTTACCTCGGCCTCCCAGAGTGCTAGGATTATAGGTATGAGCCACCAGGCCTGGCCTCTTTCTCTTCCTTTCATTCACATTTATTCAATGGACAATTATTAAGCACTTACGGTGTGCAAAACATTGTGGGAGGATACAGTCCCTATCTTGAGGCAACTGACAATTTAATTAAGACTCATGTCTTAATATCCTTATTGATCGAATGGCACATGAATCTGGTGGGGTTCATCTGTGTGTGTGTGCGTGTGTGTGTGTGTGTGTGCGCGCGTGCACAAGCCGCGCTTACGCACTTGTGTGTGCAAATGCTTAATTATGGATGCAGATTATTCATGGTTCAGTCATTTCCGTGATCAATCATTCAAACAGCTTTTCTGGGTAAGATGACCATCTCACACCCCTCCTACAAAACCCAGCATGTTGAAATGCTGACTGCACCCCACACACACACCTAAATTTAACTTTTGTTTTTTAGCATTAGCACACTGTCAGAATTTATCAAGTGCTACTTATGTAAAACTGTTCTTGGGGTAATTTTGTAGTAATTAAGTATATAAAAGTAATTAAGGATTTCTCTGAATCTAATCATCAATCCTAGTACTATGTGAACATTAATAGCATCATAGCTGGAACGGAAAATTATTCCTGATTATGACTGCTGATGACAACATCGAGATAACATGAAGTGCACTCGCTGGCTCATTTCTTTTGTGACTATGTCACAACTTTCTCAGTGAAGTCTATTCCGCTGTTGATTTACAATCACTTATATTTATCTTCCTCAGAGTTCAAGAAGTTGTGACACATGCTTAAGTTCTAAGCAATACAATTTCTAGACTTGCTACTTTGTTATTTCACAACCTCACACATGCAGTTGTGACTAAACTTCCTGTGGAGGGGAGTATGTTTATTGTCTTTAAAATCTCCCTATACAAATATAACCTTTAAAGATTTAACACTATAAATCCCCAGCAATGAGATCAGTTGTGGCTACAACCCATAGGCCTCTTCCCGGAAGGTACTGGAAGGTACCATTGCACAATCGATGCGAGTAAACAGCCAACAGAGGAAGCCGTTAGTTAAACTTGTACCTGCCACCTCACTGCCATTTAAATATCAATGCTCTGAGACTTCCATAGTTTGAAAGATGCTTTGGCTCTTTGGTAGGACAAGCCACGTACAACGCGTTTTGTTCTTGGAGGCCTGTTGGTGGCTGGGAACCCTTTGTTTTCTGGTGCAGTCAATTTGAACTGGGCTGACAAGCTTACAGCTCCATACTGAGGTAGGAAAATGCCACCATTGTCTGGGAGCTGACTGGCCTGCTTTTTCGGGGCCTGCAGACAGGGCACGCTTTAAATCATGAGAAAGACAGCTTAGGAACCACAGGAGCCGTGACCAACAGGGAAGGCTCCCACTTCCTGCTGCTGCTGTGCTGATATCAAACGGCCCAGGCTGAGGAGGCAGCTCCATGGTGTTTTCCTAATGAAATCTAATAACTGGACCATGGATGACAGAAATCTTTGTGTTGGCCACTGGAGACTCCAGAGGGGTGAAAACAAGAGCTAGCAGAGGAAAGTACAGAAACCTAAGAGAACGGATGAGCAGCGCAGAAAATGCAGCAGAACGCTCAGAAAGAGGGCTCTGAACGCTACCACTGCTTTCTAAGAGGCGTATGCATAAATCTGTGAGGCATGTAGTACTAGGCCCATTTTGCAAATCAGAAAACCATCCCAGAGAGCGTCTGGCAGACCCTACAGTGTGCATATCCAGTAAACATTATTAACAGAACTCCAGTTTTGTTCAGCATGGCAATGCACTAAAACATCCGTCTCCCCCCACCCTTTGCCACGTGACTAAGCTTCTCCACCCTCCTCTCTGCCTGAAACTGGGGCAAGATGTGTAGAATGTCAGCCTTCATACTGTGACCAGGAGGATGGAAACTGTCTGTTAAAGAGGACAAAGCAGGAAGATGAGAGGAGGCTTAGACACCATAGACTGTGGAGCTGCTTCTCCTCCCCAGACATCTTGTTCCAGAAGAGTAAATCCATACTCTGGTGTTGCTGCTATAACATGATAAATAAATCCTAAAGAGGCTTGTGCCCTGCACAAATCTGTATCACCAACAACAGGATCTTTGGGGAAACTATTACGATTGGGAGAGACCACTCAAAATTTATGAAACCTTCTAATTACAGCAGTAACAAAAATGTTCGAGGGGGAATTTGGGCGGCCAGGGTGGCTAGTTCAATGTGGCTGTAGGCTGCTGTGTGGTCATTACAAATGCACCAAAAAATCAACTGGAAACGTTGGCTCGCAGGTGCTGAGACAACAGGTGACAGCAGAGCCCAGCACATGGGAGGGAGTGTGATCTGCCATTAGCCGAGGGCCATGCCAGGCTGGCTGTGCACCTCTCTGGGGTTGTGCTTATTTCAAATTTTATTAAGATCGAGCTGAAAGGGCTCCTGCCTGTGAAGCAGGTAGGCGGAAGGCTTTTGCAATTCTTCTCTTGCTATTCCAGCTCTCTTTGTCTAGGAAAAAATACAATTCCACATTATCCTGACATCGTTCTCCTATTTACCAGTTGTATCTGAGTGAAATGAACTCTTTAAGTCACTGTTGTTTGGTTGTTCTATACATGTAGCCCAATATAATCCCAACAGTTACAGCTTAATGTTTCTACCTCTCTCATCCCATTCTCTATACGGCGCTCTACTTGACTCTCCTAAAATACGAGACTGACTTCTTTATTCTGTAGCATTACACTTAGCATGTCACAAAATCCTTTATGGGCTGGCCTCGCTAGTTCTCTAGTCATTGCCTCCTCCATTCCATGGTTTAACCTAAGCACTCCAGCCACACGCAAACTCCCTTTGGCTCTTCCTACTATGCACACACCACGCTGTCATTGGTGCACTCTGCTTCCCCTCTCCCTGGAATGCCCTTCCCCACTTGGCCTGTCCAATGAACACTGGAAGCCCTATTCAAGCATCGCCTCTAAGAAGTCTTTTCTGACACTTTCCTCTGAATAAATCAGGTGCCTTTTACACCTACGACTGCACGGATCACATTGCATTGATTAAATGGCATTCATGTTTGCCTGGCACATAGTGGGTGACCAAGAAAAACTTGCTGAACTGAACTTGGCCTCTCCTTGACAGGTCCAGCAGTGGGAAGGTTGTGAAAATGCTGTTCTAGGAATTCCCATGGCATGCTAATACCCCAGAGTGAATAGGGAATTTAAAAAGAAATCCATTAGTACCATAACAAAATATACAAATATCAACTCTTGGGCAACTAATCCAGGCAAAATTCTGAAGCTTACATGGGCAAGAGAATTGTCCTAATGAGAAAGAAAAGACTAAAGAACAAGCTTACATGATTGGAAAGAGTGCCTTCATGTTTACATCTAAAATAAAGGACTAAAATATACTCAGAAGTTGCCTTGGAGATGTCACCCAAACAGAGACCATAAATGCTGTCAACATTCAAACATTAAAAGAAACAATACTTTATCCCCCTTACTAATGAAGGCAACATGAAACAATGAGGTGGATGCAGAATCAACAAAACTGAGCTCTGGTCCTGGGTCATTCACTAGACGAGTAAACTTGAAAAGGCGATGCTATTAATCTTTTCAAAGTATGCCTTTTACAAAATGCCTCTTAATAAAAATATCCATAGAGTACACAGTGTCTAGGCTCAGTATCACCTAGTATGGCACAATTAACAAAACTCAACGAACCTCATCTTCTTCATCTGTAAGACCAAAGCCCCTCTGAGTTCTAACTTTCAGAGGTTTTCAGTAATGCAACAGCATCTACATACAGGCATCTAAATTTCCCCATGGAAAAATACAAACACGTATTTACTTTGGTGTGCCTTTAACTTAGAAACATGTTGTTGATTAAAGATGTGGCTTGAAATGTAGACCTCTTGTTAAAGGTGCCTGCGTAGTTTGCCAAGGTAGTGATGCCCAGACATTTTATATTCTTATATGTCTCAGTTCTCATCTCTAAAAATACAGTGATGACATTTATCCCTGACCTCTACCTACTGCAGGGAGTACAGAGGAGATGGGGGTGACGATGCTCATTAAAGTCATGAACTTCTTGAAAGAGAGAACAAACACCACTGTAGCTACAGCGTTAGCAGCCTTGGCACTGCTTGAGGCTTTAAAAATTGGATTTTATTAGGAGACGAAGTTCCCTGTTACCAGAATGCTGTATAACTCCATCCAGCAAACTCGTCCAACAAAAGCCAAAAGGCATGATGAATAAATGCAACTAATTAAGGTCTTGTCTCACTCCCAGCATTGTATCACCCACTTGAAAAACTGAGGATGAATTTTGTCCTAATTCTAAAGAGTAGTTGATGAGAAGTGCATGTGCCTAGAAAGTTGCAGAAAAACATTTTCAGAAAAATGCTTGTAGGAGGGAGTAAGGTTGCATCTGCATTCCTGTCCTCTAATTCCTAGCCGTGGCCCAGTGGCTGACACATGGGCATTCCCTTTGTGCCCTCATCACAGTCCCCTCACCCCCTTGCCCGTCTTTCCGGGAAAGTCATGATTTCCCAATTTGCCAAACTGTATCTTGAATTTATTTTTAGGGCTGATGTTGGCAGTTTCTCACTGGCCATGGGAATTTTTAACAATTAAAATATGAAAGTTAAAAGAACCCCAACAACTTCAAGTTGACAACATATTCATTATTTAACTAAAAAACGGAGATACAGGAGAAGAGTATTTTGCCAAGAGGTAGGGCAAAGGCGTAAGGCAGATCCCATTTTCTGTATCCTCTTGTTTCATTATTCATTTGCTGAATGAGAGAGTATCAATCACTTATTCAGTAAATATTTACTAAATTCCTACCTTGCACCAAGTACTATGTTTGCCCAGAGCTACAGACATCATCCCTATTCTCAGAGAGTCTCATAAAAAAAAAAAAAAAAAAAAGAAGGGCGTAGAAGAAAAAGCATTAAATTAATTAAGCTCCTACTCTGTGCCAGGTGCTTTTCTTGTCAAGGCCTCCCTACAGTTGATGAGAGGATCGATAAAACTCTCCCCATCTAACAAACGTGAATTGAGGCTCAATAATTTGCCCCCAGTCACCCAGTTCAGAGTAGACTAGTATTTGCATTCAAATTGGTCTCATTCCAAAAACCCTTTTAAAAATTTCTTTAGAAGGCAGAAAAAAGAAGAAATTGCCTGTTTTCCTACCACCCTGATACAAAACCATCAATATTTTAGAGAGTCTTCTTCCAATTTTTTTCCTACACATAGGTTAATTTTTAAATTTTTAAAAATGTGTTTCACAGTTGCAATCAAAGTGTGTTATACTGCATTTCACTGGAACTGTGACACCATGGACTATGCAAGGCTCCATTATTCTGTATCGTACCAGAAAGAAAAATCACTGCCAATTATACGATGCCACTCACTGTGAGATATGTCCAGATTTCAGCGATGCTAAAATGTGAAGGTAAAAAATGTGTGACTCGGAATCAACGACCCCCTCGGCATTCCACGTAGCCCACTCTCGCGCTGTGAGCCTCCTGCCTGGAGGGGTGAGGATGGCTTCACAGCTCAGAAGCCCAGCGTCTCCCCTAGTAGACGAGCTCCTTTGACGGGGCTGGCAGGCCCTGCTCGGAAGGGAGAGGGCTCTATTTGTCTTTCTTATACATGCCTTGCCATGTGCATCGTAAGCACTCAAGAAACATTTCTTGGTTGAATAAATATGTAACTAAAGCTTGAGAAGAAATTTATAGACAGAAGGTAAAAATTATCACAGGTCTAAAGAAGGGTACAAGTCCAAGTTTTGTCGGGAAACAGGGGATTTGTGTGGCTACACTGCAGATGTGGGAGAAGAGATGGATGGGACACTGAGCCAGAGAAAGTAGCCCTGGCTTTTTAAAGTCTTTTCCTTCCTACAGCCAGCCACTGTGTTTATATTGCCTCCGCTTTGCTGTTCAGGCCTTTGCTCTGATGTTCTTAGCCAAGCCTAGCTCCATAGCACTGCTTGGTTCTGCCATCTTAGGAAATTATTAACACTTATTCACATGCCGGTTGAATATTGATTTAGATTTGTTTGAGGATGCCACCCATTGATTTCAAGTAATAACTCATATAGAGAAAATTCAGGAATTAGGAAGAGGCAGATGGAGGACAGTCATATTTTTCAGAAGTTCAAACACTTAGCCTAACTAGACAGCATCTCTTCTGCCTGTAACAGAAGGACTGACTGCCCCAGGAAGTAAAAGGCTAAGACAGTTGGGTCTATATGATTTGGCAATTCAACCTTCTGTGGATGTTCACTAAGACATTATATGCCTGAATTGGCAAAACGGATTTAAATAAAAAAACATATTAAGCCAGACTTAGTTCTCCGTGCACGTTCCCCATTAAACACAAGATTTGTACATTTTGGAAACCACTGTGATCTCTTTCGCTTTCTTCCTCCCCTTTTCTTCCTCCATTCACCTAACGAGCCTCTGTGTGTCTTTACTACATGCGAAGAACTCTGTGAAGTTCCCTACAAGATATGACAATGGGTCAGAAAATTCTAACCTCAGAAAGAAGCTTGCACATTAACAGCCAAGGTACGTTTTCCTCATACATAAGTAAATCACAAGGTAGAGTGAGCATAGGTACTATCAGAGAGACACAGGTGATATGCTATCCAAGCTTAGAGCCAGGAGCGATTATGTCAGCTGGGGGATCAGGAAAGGCTTCAGGGAGGAGGTGTCATTTCCTCTGGGCCTTGAAGGATGGAGAGGATGTGGGCATATGGGAATGAGGGCAAAGACCTATGAGACGAGAGGCATGCCTGGGCATAGGACTCCTGTCGTGTCTTTTTACATGGGCTGTTGACTGTTTAGGAACAAAATGCTGTTGCTAGGTTTTAGAGAACCAGTTAATGAACGGATCATTGCCTTGAGCTGACCAGTTTGGGGTGTCATAAATCATACCATCTTAGGACCAACGCCAGGAAGAGACTATAGGACTTCATGCTTATTAAGTGTGAAATTTTAGAGGAAAGTAATAAAAGCCTAAGTCTGGTGAACAACAGAACATGTGACATCGGCAACTGGTAACTAAGACACTTGATTAAAAGCAACAGCACAACGTCAGTTTTCAAAACTCAAAGGATTGCCAGCTCCACGCTTACCATGGACATGGATACCATTTGGTTGAAAAGAAGAGTTTGTTTCTGGTTGGTAGGACTTCAGGTGAGAGCCTGAAGGCTGCTGGGTATGGGGAGGCTGTGTCCTCTGCAGTATTGAAGAAGGAGCTGGGACTCTCCGGGGGCTGATGTGGTGAGGAGATGGAGCAGGAGGTGCAAACCTGAGAAAATAATTATGAAAGGAAACATAAGGGACGTAAAACAGCAGGAACCAAGACAAACTCTCCAAAGCCAAATTCTAAATTCCCATTCTGGCTGTCCAAGAGTGTGACAACCAGCCCTTTAAAAAAACCTTCAGGACTTTTCTCTCTCCTTATTAACCACTGAATTCTCAAATAAGAATCTGAGGGAATAAAAGAGACCAACAAAGGGAAAACCTAGTCATAGTTTGGATTTGTCAAGATTCTTAAACTGCATTACAAATACACAGGGTTTGGTGAAATTCAAAGCCCATCTTTTGCCAAGCCCTGTTTCTGCTAATTTTTAAAATCTATTTGCATTTTAGGGGAAATTTGATCCGTATGTTTCTGAATCATTTACACTTAGCTCATAAACATTTTGTTTTGTAAGACATATCTGAGGTCCAAGAAGTGTTGTTGTAAGTTTTTATTATGAGCCTCTCGAATCCTGTTCTCTTTAAGCAACACATTTTCTTTTGCCAAAAATAAATTAACTTAAACCTCAAAGGTCAAGTGTGGTTTGAAACCCAGAACCCAAGAGATCTGTGTGGGTTCTGTGCTTGGCAAAGAACATTCCTGAGGGTGTAACATGAACACCATGTGGGACATCTTTTATAGTCATATGTGCCAATCACAATAAGACCATTGGTAGTTTCTGAGGGTGGACATAGTGGTGTTTAAATAACGTGACACTGTCAAGTAACCTGGGATATAAAATAGACGATTGTACATTGATCTTCCAATTGTAAGGGAAAATTGGCAGGATCTGACTTACTAGGCTTAAAACGCCAATTTATGCTTTCTATCATTGACGGGAAGGTGTACTTGTGAGAACAATGTTAAAGCTGGCAATGTCCACAGATTATCAAAATGATCCTCGATGCCAGTTCAGTAGAGGACAGGCACAAATATAGCAGAGAAAGGCGCAGGGACTCTGCCACAAGTGAAATGAAGCAGCAAAATAACTCTGAGGAAAACTACAGTAGCAATGAATTGTTTAGTTCCCCCAAAAGTCCCATTAAGCTGAAAAGTTTTAATCGGCTGTTTCTTGTACTGTGAAGAAAGGCTTTGTTTTGCACTAACATGTACAGGTCATTCTACAATCTGCTTACATTGTGTATTTCACAGGAATCAATAACTTCACTTTGCTGGGCCTTGGTGTAGGGCCATAGATGATAAAAAGGGAAGATGAACCAGTCAAGGTTATAAAGTAATTAGAAACGTTCTGAACTGGAATATTTAATAAGGCAGAGCCTCTATTAATACATTTGTATTGCAGCACTAAGAAAGCATGGGACAAAATCTCGTGTTCTTTGGCTTTTTGCTTATGAGGTATGGTGAGGCTACATAAGAAGGTGACGTAAGAATGAAGAAGGGAGGATTTAAACTTGTTAGCCTCAAAGAAGTCAGGGGAGCTTAAGCAAACCAGCTGGGTTAGGATGCCTGCTTCATTGACCGTGTACATTTTCATTTTGCTGAAAGAGAATAGGAACTCAGTGTCCTGGGCCCGACAAATATATGTTTTCCAAGTGTATCATCTTAATCAGAATTATCCAGGAAGATGTGCCGAATGGCCTTGAGAGAAAACACAGCAAATGAATCCTACCTAACACTGCCCTGAGGACATCTAGTAAAATTCACACGCCAGGGTTCATCATATGGAGGCCAGTTCCTGGAGCAGCATGTCCTTAGCATGTCTCACAAGTCACTCTGAGGTGGTGGGAGATGGATGAGGAATTACATTACCACCCAATCCCAGGATCCCCTGGTCCCTAAAGGTCCCCAGGGACAAAAAGAGGGAGGGTGTGTATTGCAAGGCAAACTATGTCACTATTAAACAACTGTCACTGGTAATTCCATTTTATATTTTGGGGAAAGGAGTGAGATCTTTCGATTGGCTCCCTAATTCTATCTCATCATTTATTCATGCAAGTTCCAAACCTCGGCCACACTGTCTTGGCTACCAAATATTACTCAGGAAAATAACAATATTGAGTAGAGAAAAAACTATGTTGAGCACACACCAAAGTTTTAGCACTGCTATCTCAGAGGCCTGGAGAGATGAAATATCATGCCTTCTACTGAATTTACATTTAGCATTTTGCTAATTCAGACTGGATTTTCCTCTATGTTCTTCAAATAAATGAGGTTATATGGTATAAAGTTAATATAATTTCAAAAAATAATGTCACTTAAAGTATTAATAAAAATTTTAAACTACTGTAGGTGAAATAAATATATACCTAAAGTAGGACTTGATTTGGAAAGGAAAGAATGAGTACAAAAATTTTAACTTTTACATGTACAGAATGAAATGTGACAAGATGTGACCACAATTATTTAGACTAAGGCCAAAAAAACAAATAAGAATTAATCGCTCAAAAGCCCAGCAGAAGAACTGAGTGTATAAGTAAGATCGATTTGCAAATACAGAAGATAAAAATCAATTTTGTTACTGCCTAAAAACACTATATAGTATTTTATTGAAAAATCTCTCACAATGCCTCTATTAATTTAAGTTTAATTTGTATAAACTTGGTTACTTGTTAACCAGTTCATAGTATAGTAGAAACAGTAAATTAAAATCAGGGGCAAGGGAAAAGGAGAGGCATGAAGGTGAAAGAGAGTCCACTGTCAGAGGCAAGGCCCCTGGGAGTGTCCAAAAACAATCACTGACAACTCATAGTAAGAGAGATGCCAGAAAAGGGATTTAAAAAGCCAAAAGAACTCAAGAAATGGAGTAGTTTGAGGCCCTTTCATGCAAAAGCAAACAATAAACAAACAGAAAACATGCATACTTAAACAGAAATTCACTAAGCAAAACATAAACTGTTCTTACTGCTGTTAAAGTTACTCAGACTCCCATTTTCTATGTGCCACACCTACTTTCCAACCTTGTTTCTTCAACATACACACACAAATCAAAATGAATATGCTCTGAATATTCTACCCAAAAAATGTTAAGTGAAATTTAAAATTTTTTTAAATCAGAAGAAGGTGAATTACACTTTTTTTTTGATGCTAACCTAAAAAATTTCAACACTGAGGATCAATTGTAGTTATTTACCATTTGTACCCTATGGAATATCTCATTCCCTAATTACGTCAGGCCAAGATGACATCACTCTCATTCCTGCTGAGTTACAGCGTGTCCAAGAGCAAGAAGAGAGACTTTCTGAAATCTTTTCAGGTCCAATCCTGTCCCCCAGCTGCTGAACTGCAGTGGACATTTCAGAGATTTCATTGGACATAGTTTACAAGTCTCATCTTTGGCCTTTTATACTTCTTTGAAACAATAGATGATTGCTCTGTAAATAGGTAGTAACAGACTGGGGGAAAAAAAAAAAAATCACTGCTTACCGGAAACAGATTGCACAAAAGCAAACCAGAGAACTGAGTCAACCATTTCCACTCATTTGGTGGAGGAGTTTGTATAACCTTAGCATAAGCAATGGTTTGCCAAGAAAAAAACGAAGGGTGAGGAACAGGTTTGAAAACTCCATAAAAAAATCCTCTGGGGGAGGAGGAACATATAAAAGGTTTCTGCAAATCCACCTTAGAGGATGTCTGATTATTTGGGGGTACTTTCTTGGCCACACTCCTTCCCTTCTACACCCTCCTCCTTCTCTGCCTTCCTGGCCCCCACCCTCTGTTCTCATGGAGCTCCCCGCCTCTGCAGTGAAGCAGGCCAGCAGCATTCAGTCTTAGACTATTTTGCAGAGCAGTAGGTCCCAATGTAGACACGACTGTTGAGGTTCACATGCAGAAAAAGTGGGAATGGCAGGAGAAGCAGATGGGTAAAGTAGAAGACAGGTCAGAAGTCACACCGCCTTGGGCTTGGATCCTGGCTACATCCCTCACTAGCTGGGTAATCTTGAGTAAATTCCCTAATTTTTCCCAGCGTTGATTTCAATTGTAAAATAAAGATAACCTCAACCAGGTGTGGTAGCTCATGCCTATAATTCCAGCCTTTGAGCGGCTGAGACAGGATTGCTTGAGCCCAGGAGTTTGAGATCAGCCTGGGCAACATAGTGAGACCCTGTCTCTACAAAAAAATTAAAAAATTAGCCGTGTACAGTGGCACCTCCTATAGTCCCAGATACTTGGGAGGCTGAGGCAGGTAGATCGCTGGAGCCCAAGAGTTCGAGGTTGCAGTGAGCTATGATCGTGCCACTGCACTCCAGCCTAGGGGACAGAGTGAGACCTTGTCTCAACTAACTAACTAAACAAACAAATAAACAAATAAAATTTCAACTCTTACTGAGGATTCTAAATTCTGAGGTAACATTTATTTACTCATTCAAGAAATATTTATTGAACACTAACCAAGTATGGGGCATTGTTCTAAAGTACTAGGTATAGGGCCACAAAGGAGACACCTCTGTCTTTGTGGACTTATTAGTGAGGGGAGGCAGGAGTGAATAAATTTAAGTAAGCAAACTATGTATTGGGCTAGAGGAAATGAGTGCTATGGAGAAATATAAAGCATGAGAAGTCAAGGGTGGGGTGCATTACAAACAATTTTAAAATGGGAAGTCAAGGATATCAAAGTACTTAAGACAATGAGTGTCTGATGGCTTTTGGGTGATCAATACATGTTTATGAAGTGACTGGTCTAAACAGAATGTAGATATAAGGCATCCCAGTGTTTGAGAGCTGTAAAAGATTGTGGTTTCGGCATTGTATCAGAGCACCGGTAGAATTATTAAGAAAATCTCAGGACTCTTTCCTCCATATTCAGATATAGAAACCAAAGCTCAAAGAAAGTGAAGCATTAACTCATCTGGCTAATTTTCTCATTCTAGGAGCAGTTAGTCTTGATCTTGTGTAAGGGTCTCATTTCTTGGTAGTGGGTTTCCCAGCCGAGTATTTCAAGTTCACGATTTCATACAATCGTACAATGTTCTAGCTGGAAGGGGCACCGGAGCATCACTTATTTGGATGAGAAAAAAAAAAAAGAGGTCTGGAGAGCTGAAATGATTTGCCCAAAGTCAGAAAGCTGGTTCTCCAGGTCCCACTGTATCCCAGGAAGGTAGGAAATCCCTCTCTACTGGAGATGCAAAGCAAGCTAGAGGGGTGGGGTGAGGGAGGAGTGAAAGAGGACTCTCGAGGGCATGTGAGATTTTCATCTTTATCAGGGCTGCTGCAAGGGCTATCAGCAACCTACTACCTTTCAAAAATCTGGCAGTGCAAGTGCCGTTCAATTCGCTTTGGTGAACTTGCTCAATCCTGAACTGCAGTTCTTCACGTACAAGCTGGCGCATACCATTACTCTTTCAGTCCCCTGTCTGTAAGTCCAGAGTATTTCTATGTCGGCTTATAAATTGATTTCTTTACCAAAATTCGCTAATAGAATGTGTTGCAAGTCAAGCATGTGTCATAAATATTTCCTACTTTTCTTCATTTGTGCCATATTTGCAAGCAGTTCTCGCCAACAATGTGGGACTGTGTGGTTTAGCACTGCTTTGGGGGTTAACACTTTGAAAAGAAGGAATTTATGTGTTTACATGATCAAATAGATTAAACGTTGGTATGTGCTTTGGATAGTTTTTCCCCCCTCTCTCTTCCACAGCGGCCATAGACCTCCTGAAGAAGGAAGGATGCATTAGAACAGCTTGTTTCATTGTATTCACACAAAAAATATTATTGATTTGCTGCCAGGGAGCAGAAATAATGGATACAAACTAGTCTACGATGGATTTGGGGAGGTATTTTTTATTTCCCCAAAGAATTGTAGGGTATCATCTGTGGTGGTTTTAAAATTCATCTGTGAAAACTAATCAATGAAAAATGGCTTTAGCAGTTGGCCCACTGCAGAGGGGGAAAAAAGGAATCCTTTTCAAAACCTGAAAAGAAAAGCACAGTTTTAAGGATTTCACATCTGATTTAACATCGAAAAAAACCTCCCAATGATAATACCCCACTTTGTATAGCCAGCCAGCGCTCCATTTTAGCAGACTTTAACGGTCTTTATAACGATTTATGAATCACTTCATGAATTCCTGGCTGACTCATCTGGGTGACTATAGTATCTACTTATACTTCCCTTCTGTCTCACAAAAGAGACACTTGGACTCAGTTCAATCCAGATTTGTCCCCAAATGAATCACAGCACGTTACTGGGGGAACTGCAAATTGAATTCGGCTTCTGAGACAATCAAGACCAGCTTTCAGTAATGAAGAAACGGCCGCTGGGAAGTGTGGGTAATTGCAACGCTGTCCATCTGGGCAGGACCAAAGCAGGCCCAGAGCTGTATGTCCGTCTGAGGACTCTGTCCCCAAAGAGTCAAAGAGCGGAAGCTGTGCCCGAGAAGGGCTTAGTGTTTCTGTCTCCTTACAAAAGGCTGGGTCAATTTAACTGCAAATAATTCATCAGGTTGGACAAGACCAAGACTCAAAAATGACTGCCTGAGCCTCCACTGAGCACGACCCAATGAGGGCTGTGCAGTTGGCTGTAGCAGAAACGATCAACAAGGCTTCTTAAAGGAGACTCTCAAATATATCAGAATGAGTAAGTGGTTGTGGGAAATAGGAAGGACAGAGTGTTCTGGAGGAAAGTTTCTCCACTTGGGTATAGGGAGCAAGTTGTAAGTCAAGAAAACAAAGTAATCAATGCCCAAGGCAGAGAAGTGTATTTTTTTTTTCTGGTAAATGCTGAATCAGGGCCCAGGACATTGCAATATTTCTCCCCTGTGGAAATGAAATGGGAGGAGGGGGGGAACATCTAGGGTATGTCAGAGAAATGAATTATGCAGGACCAAGAACGGGAGTTTTCTGGAATAACTTGACTGCAGAATTGGCTTTGACTCAGTTGTTTGTCTATTTCAGAATCTGACATGATGGGGAGAGAGAGAGAAGAAAAGTCTGATTCTGCCAAATCCTCTTTTTAAAAAAGCACCAACCAGAAGAAAACGTATCCAGAGTGGTCCCGGACATTTGATGTAGAAAAAAAAAAAAAAAAAAAAAAATCTGCTATGAAAAAAAAAAATCTGCAATGATATCACCCCTTGGGCTGCTCACAGTAGGTTAGAGCAAGGGGATTAACTCATGGTCCTGCAGCAAAGGGAACAATCTTTCTCTTGTTCAGCATGGTGTCAGACACAGTGTTCAATCTGCTTTGCAATAATAGAATGCATTAGATGAAAGAAAAACATTCAGAAGTGAATGTAATGAGAATGCCAGATGAGAAATGAGAAAAAAAATAAGTGTTTTCTTTGTCTAAACAGGAGAAAGGGAGGCATAGGCCCATCAAAAATGGACTATCCCATACCTTTCTCATGGTTTCAAAATGCAAATATGAGTCTCTTGAAGACACCAGAAGAACTCTGAGAACCAAGTTCAAATGCAGTACTCCTGCCAAGTATGGCCAGGTGCCTTTGGAAGCCACTGCCAAACAAGACTTCAAAAGGCAATATAATCCATACATTTGAAAAGAAACTAGCTTGGTGGTGGTTCAGTCAGTAATAACATGTCCTGTTTATACATGGTTTTTTTTTTTCATCTGCAGGATGTCAGGTTACTATTGTAGTAACCACAAAGGAATTTTCTGCACCTTCTCTTGAAGGTAAAACTCAACACTTGACTATAGAAATGAATTGAAGGAAATAGCATATATTTTAAGATTCACAGTTGGAGAAGGGCTCTTGGCTCTTATAGATAGAATAAGCATAAATCCTCAAATGTTTGCTACTATTTTGTGTCTCCAGCACCTTATCTAGTATTATGCAAAAATAGCTATTTAATAAATATTGGTCGTTGCTATTGAAGAACTACTACTCTGTTGAATGTGCTGAGGTTCTGTACACTGGTTCTGTTGGCTTGGCTTCCAACTTGGTGCCAATTCTTGTGCCCAGGTAGATGTTACATTTACCCAATTAGTGCAGATGTCCAAGTGGACATTATATTTGCATCATTTGTAGTTCTCAAGGGAGAATATTTATTCCAGAATATGAGCCCAGTCATTTATTCTTAGAAGAAGGACTGTAATAGTGCAAGGGAAGCTTAGCATAGCTATTATAGCTCCACCTTTCTTCTGTCCCCCTGCAGTAATATCCTTTAGGTTAAAAGCTTCTGCTTAGTTCTGCACATAGGCTAGAAGAAAGGTGACAATCATCTGTCCCTTTTCCAAAATTAACTCCTGAGGAGGTAAGAGAGCTATACACTCAAGTAACAATGCTATGTTAAAAGATTTTTAGGGACATCCTGAACTTTGTCCTCCAAAGTTAACTGACCAAGAGCAGAGAAGTTTTTACACACCCCTTGGATCCTCGATAACACCCAAATGTCTGCAGTCCTCAGGTACCTCTTGCAATCCACCTCCCCGCCTTCCTCTTCCCTTAAGATAAAAGGAACCCAAAGTTCATACTAACTTAGATGGCTCTTTAGGACATTAGTCCGCCATCTTCTTGCTTTGCTGGCCCTCAGAATTAAAAAGTCGCTTTCCTTCCCCAACGCCTTGCCTCTCAACTTATCGACTGTCTTGCGGTGAGTGGTATGAGCTTGAGCTCGGTTATAGGATGACTAAAACAGAAAATCTCTTCTCCTTGGAACTAAACAGAAAAGCTACCACAGACTATTTCTCAGAAAAGGACACAAAAAGACTCATCCAAAGAACTATGCCTGTTGGTTTTAGCTCACCTCAACAGTCTCCTGACCACAGATAAACAGTCCTTCACCTGCAAAACGACAGTCTCTTAGCAGCTAAGTCTCCCAGCTGCCCCTACTTCGAAGGGGAAAAGACGATGATTTCTAGATCATGCGGTTAAAACAGTAGGCAGAGGCTTCCCTTTGAACAGCCTGTTGTATGGCAGGGAGGAGGCACTTTGGAATAGGTGGATGTCTTGACTTGGGTTAGAAAGACTTGGACTTAAGGGCTTTCACTTTGGGAATTCCGGCTCCATATGACTTGCTGTTTCAGAGACAGCATATGACAAGAGCACACTGACACATGTGAGTACTACCATGGCCTAGTGTAACCTCCATTGTTGCTTCATGCTAATGCACTGAAGTAGAGGTTGCAAGAAAAAAAAAAAAAAAAAAAAAAACCACCTCTATTTCACCCAAGCCTTCCTTGTTACTGTCATGACTCACTTTCCTGACTAAAAATCCAAGGGGACTAAGAAAACATCATCTTGGGCTTAACATGAGGTGGATTTGTTTGGAATGTGGGAACAAAATAAAGATGGTTGATTTGGCATTCAGAGGCCAAATGACTTCCCTGGCAATTAAAAAAACAGTTCCTTTTACAGGCGTCCTAATAGTTGGTTTTTCATGTGTGCTTGTAATTAATCTAGAATGAAGAACCAGTGCCTTTCAAAATAAAAAATAAATATGGTGAATAATCTGATATGAACAAATACTGGAATCAGGAGTGGAGCTGTTTTCTTGGGGGAGTGCCTGCTCATATAACGTCTCCTACCTTCCCGTGAACTGACCCAGAGGAGAGTGTGGAGGTGGAAGTACAACGATCACATACTCAGGGTCACTTTCCCCAGAAATAATAAAGGGATCATAGCAGTGTTCCTCCCCTCCATCCACATTCATTCATTCCACAAAATTCCTCAGGTTCCCTTATAAGCACTGAGGGGTAAAGGTTGTGGACAAGGTAGCAATGAATTTGACATAGTCTCTGCTCAGGGACTTTCCACTGTAGTGGAATGTGAGCAGATCAGTAAACAAAGCTTAATTTCAGAGAGTGATATGCCGATGGAGAAAAATAAAGCAGAATTAGGAAGTAAAGTGATGCTGAAGAAGGAAACTTTTATATAAATGTTGTCAAGAAAGGCCTCTTTCCAAAGGGGTAATATTTCAGCAGACACCAGAAATGAAGGCACAAGTCGTGAAGTTCTGGTGAAAGTACCTTTCAGATTTCTGGAACAGTAAGTGCAAAGGCCCTTAGTTAAGATTACTTGGCATTTTCTAGAAACAGGAAGAAGGCCAGTATGCCTGGAGCAGATTAAACAAGGGAACAATGGTAGGTCAATTTGGCTGAGGCCAGACCATAGAGGGCCAAATCCACTACAAAACGGAGTTTGGATTTTATTCCAAGTATGATGGGAGGAGAGGTGTGAGCAGGAAAGAGATGATCCACTAGCATTGCAAAGGGTAGCTCCTGTGGTGTGGAGCGAAGGCCCTGTGTGTGCTAGTGGGGGAGGGTAGAAGACCGTGGGTAGGAAAGATGGGGCGTGGAGGGAACAGTTAGGAGGCTGTTACGTTTGAGATGGGAGGGGCTGGTGGCTAGAACTCGGATGGAGTCCATTAGGCTTGAACTGAATTTTTAAGGCAGCATGAACAGATGAATTAAATGTGAGAGTGTTTGGGCAACGGGAGGAATCAAGGGTAACTCCTGGGCTTTTTAGTTTTTTAACAGTAAATTGAAGATAGCCATGTAGATTAAATTCTTCATTTTCCTCCAGTATCAAGAAACATTTACATCCTCAGAGTGCGGTAAAGAGAGAAAACAAAAAAGGAAAAATTAAAAAATATATATAAAAAAAAGAAACATACTAGACTCTGAATATTATGTTCACAAAAGTTTTACAGACCATATGGACATTTAAATCAAAGATAGATCAGAAAAGCCTAGGGAAGCCAGTTCAGTGATGTTTTTTTTTTTTGTTGTTGTTATTGCTGTTATTGTTTTATTTTATTTTTCCCATAAAGCTATTCACAATCACTAGGCCAAAAAGAAGAAAGTAACCAATATCATCGATTTCCTTGTAAGTGTATGTGTGCCTCCTGGAGTACATGAGGGGGTTTTATTTAAGGAGATATTAGTCAGGTGATGATCTCTGTGAAAAGAAAGTTCATTCCAAAGGCCAATGACCCCACTGATGTTGGCTACAGAGAATGGAGCGTGGCTGTGGTCATGGACCCTCAACAATTAAGAAGTACAGAGACTGGTGGGCCATTCTGCTCTAGAATAAACATTGAGAAGTAGCAGGAACTTTCCACAGATTTAAAGAACACAAAACAGGAAAAGGCCACCAGCCTTTTCTAATCTAAGACCCAAAGCTCTAATCTCGCTTTCAAGGCTCGGATGTGGGAATTTTCCGCCTCTGTAGTGTTCACATTGACATCAGGAACAACTTTTATCACATTCAGTAATTCTCAAGTAGGGTGCGTGTGTGTGAGTTGGGGTAGAGAGTGGATTTTGGATCCCACCTCTCCTAATTTTGAATGTCTATGGAAGTCACCTTTCTGGAAAGAAATTGATCCCCTCATGGGATGGTAAATGAGGATAACAGCTTGACTTCTAAACAGAAAGTGCTGTAGACCAAAGAGAAAGAATGATGCTCACGGTCACCTGACACTGATGGGCACCACAGTGACAGACTCTACCAGAGGATGATGTGGACACCAACATGCAGGCTGATAAAAATGGCCATTTGAGGCTTATATTTGTGTTTTGACTATGGCTTTTCTCAATCATTCCAATGATCAAGACTGAAAACCTTTATTTATTGCCTGAGTTTATTTACTGTCTTCTAAGTTAGGTATGTTTCTATACTCGTGAGATGGGGTCTGTGACACACATTAAGGATCCCTCAGAGTGGTGCTCACCGGGTAAATGCAACTGTAGGATGACACACAGCCATGTGGATAACTCTTAGTCATATCCAAGTCCTTTCTGGTATCACAGAGACAAGTGAGGTCAAGTTGTTGTTGATATTAAAATTCAGATTTCTAGATGTTTGTCCCTTCATCTCTAACATGGTGGTAATTTTTATTTTTGGCACTCAGTGACTCTTCAAAGCCTTGGTAGGTTATAACTATAACACATAAGCTTGGAATTGCAAGGGACAAAAGTGTCTTTATGAACTGTATTAACAAGCAAAAGTGCCCTTATTGGCCAAATATACAAATTCTTGTCCTCAAGATACAGCCCCAACTCCTTAACGTGGCTAATGAGGTTACTCCTTCATTTACACAGTGAGCTCCATCCTTGCTAGCTCTCTTTCCTCTTAGCTTTTGCATTAATATACACCCCTTGTTGCACACACCATTGTTGCCTGTAGACCTTCAGATTTCAGGGAGATATTTCTTTCTCTAGTCCTTCCTCCCCATTTCGGGTTATGTGCTCTTTCTGTATGCCTCCTTCATAATGCTCTGAATTATGGGTGCCTATCGACTCGGTTGTCCTGAAAGGGCAGGACTCTTGCTAAGTCTTATTTAGTGTCCAGCATATTGCCTGGTACACAAATACCAGCTAAGTGAAAGCAGCAATGCACAAATAAACCCCTGATGCTTGGATATATTTTCATAAGCTTTAATATTGGATATGCTGTTCATGATTATTGCATATATACTAGATTAAGAAGAGAGAGGAAAGATTATGTGTGCGTGTGTGTGTGTGTGTGTGTGTGTATATATATATATATATATATATATATGGCTGTGAAAAAGCTGAGTGGGTGAAGATACCAATGTCCCTGATTGCTCAGAAAGTCCTGGGAAGGAAAGAAGAGTTAAGCAGCAGGCCTAGTTTTGAGCTGTTCAGATGCTACCTGTACAAAGAAGAGAGAATGGTGAGTATGGAGCCTCCAGTATTCAAGACCACAAGAAAGCAATGCAGGGAACCAGCAATGGATGATGGCAAGGGACTCCTGGCAATGTGTGTGCATGCATGGATGTATGTGTCAGAGGAACTATTTGTATCAAATATACAGGTTACACAAGATGGTGGGAACCTTGAGAAGTAGGGTCATTGCCTTTCTGACCAATAAATCAAGGGGACCATTGCTTTGTGGGAACCTCCCACCCGGACAGTGGGAGTTGACAATGACCTCCTGTTTCCCAGGCATTCCCCTCATGGGCCTCTTCCCTTGTCAAATCTTCCTCAGCACCCACCACTGTACTACTCAGTACAAGGCCCTCTAGAGGTTATCAGGAGACTTAAGGTTCCTGCCCTCCAAAAGCTAATAATCTAGGTAGCATGGTGACATCTGGTAAATGGTCAATACAGGAGACAGATAATAAGAACCACTGGATTCATCAGGGAGGCTTAATCCTGTGAATTGTGAGAGGCAGAGGAGGCTTCCTGGTTAAGACTAAGCTGAGCTCCAAAGGCTGGTAACATTTGATCCAGGATGAAGGGAAGTCTCTAGATAGAGATAAAGCCTGAATTACGATGCAGAAGCAAGCGAACTAAGTCAGAAGTCACTGAACAGACCGGTTTGACTAGAACTAAAGAACCGTACAGAACTGCAAAGCCATTAAATCAAAAATGGCTGCTGCCGCTGGCCCCTTAGCATCCAGGCAAGCAACCCTACATTTCCAGTGATAGAACAGACAGTGATATCTGTGAAAGTTAGTCTTGTTTACTGAAAGGCATAGAAAGACCACACATGTATGAAAATGTCTGGAATTCTAGCAATGCCACATCTAAATAACACATTATGAATGAAAAATGGGCTTTTCAATACTCCATAGGGACTCAAGAAATTGGCATTCCTTATTTGGTAAAGATACTCTGACTGCTTTCTAAAAACCATTATTTCTAACATTTTCTGCTATTGATTCATGTACTAGATTGCATACTCCCTGATGACACTACATTCTTTCTTTCTGTGACGTTATGAAGTATATCTTTGGTCTTCCTCCCTATTCCCCACATACAACTCCTAAAATCCTTGGTATCTTCAAAAGTGATGTGTCTTTTTGTATGCTAATGAGCTGATTAATGGCTGGCAGCCTCTAGGTAGCTTCAGGATGGAGGCTGGTCACCTGGAAATACCCAGGCAGGATTAGAGGATTGGGACTTTCAGCCCTACCCTCAACCTCCTAGAGGAGAGGGGCTGAAGATTAAGCCAGTCACCAATGGCCAATGATATAATCAATCATGTGTATTTAATGAAGCCTTCATAAAAACCCAAAAGGACTGGGTTCAGAGAGCTTTCAAACAGTAGAACACATGGAGGTTCCTGGAGGGTGGCGAACCCAGAGAGGGCATAGAAGTTCTACGCCCCTTCCCACATGCCTGTTCATCTCTTCATCTCTCTCCTTTGTAAAATAAACCGGTAAATAGAGGTTAGTTTTCCCTAAGTTCTGTGAGTTGTCCTAGCAACTTGATCAAACCCAAGAAGGGGGCTGTGGGAACCCCAATTTATAGCCAGTTGGTTAGATGCACAGGCAAAATAACCTGGGCTTGAGATTGACACTGGAAGTGGGGGACAGTCTTGGAGATTGAGTCCTCACCCTGTGTGATATGACACTATTTCCAAGTAGATAAGGTCAGAATAGACTTGAATTAGAGGACACCCAGTGTCCACTGCAGAATGGATTTTTTGCTTGATGGGTGGGGAAAAAATGCCCAGATATCTGGTCACAGAAGTGTTCTATGTTGATTGTTGGTGAGAGAACAGCAAAAACATTGTGTTTTTCCCCCCTACATTCGCCCTTTCTTTTTAGTCTTTTCTGGTTCAGAAGTGGGGCTTATAGGAAGCCCTTTTATAAGTGTCTTCACTGTGGTCAATCTACAAGTCTCCTTAAGCTCTGTCCCTTGCATGACAGGGCACACCATGTTTAGAATGAAGAGGGGAAGCTGACATTCTTTTGCACAAGATGTGCAACACTAATCCTGCAGGTTTACTCTTGGGACTGTAAGATTTCTCCATTTCAAAAAGGAACCCCCATCAGTATTTTTGTTTTCTCTGGTCTAACAGGCTTACCATGAAATCCAGTGAACTAACATTTCCAAAGACACGGAGTTCCTCTCATGGGAAGCCACTGTCATAAACATAAAGTACCACTGGCTCGTTCAATATGACATAGTACAACAGTACTTCCCATAATAAGTTTGAATCAACATGAGGTGATGTGGTGTGGTACTGCTTAAATCACTGAAATGATGTGTCATTCAGATAATATTTCAAAATAAAAACGGAACCGTGTCAAATCGAGAGAACTTGCATTTATTTTATTTTATGATGGAAGGATCAAAGAACCTGATGCTAACTGGTTAGATGTGGTGGACCTTTCCTGACTTCTGACAGTGACTCAGCCCATTTTTTTAAACAAGTTAAAGCTAAGTAAATGATGAATCAATGCCCACAAAGCAGGAAAAGATGCCAGTTTCCCACTAAAAATCGCAAAGTGTGATAAACCTATTTCCGTTAAGAAAACTGCTGGAGTTTTTACTGGGGGATTTCCCAGGCAAACAGAGGCAAAGATACATAAACCAAAAGCGGAAGGTAAGCACATTTCCTCCGAGTGTTTTTATGCTGGACACTAATGCAAACCCAGTGAATAATTCAGGGCTGTTTCATGTCATCCTCCTCTCCAGACCTGGTGGGAAGAGAGAGCCTACCACAGTCGCACTTGCCCGCGGCGGGTGGGCGGTGCGGGGAAGGAGCGCACATCCTGGGGGGAGAAAGCAGCAGCGAGGCAAAACCGCCACGGTGCAGATGTCCAGTTCGGCCACCCACTCACGTAAAGGACCGTCTCCTTCCTCTCCGTTTCCCCTTCCACAGCTATTTACACTATCAACCACTGTGATCATTTAACAACATCCTCTGGCTTCTAAATGCAATCACTCAACTGGGCCAAGGTCGCCTGTCTCTCTATTAGATCCACAGCTGCTGAAGGCCGGCCTCATGCCACATAACTTGCTAGGCGCTTTAGCTGCTTAGGGTCTTTGAATCCTAATTCCCCATGAGGTACATACACACTAAGGCTCAAAAAAGCTGACGAATACCGTATCACCTATGTGGTATTCCTGCCAAAAATGTTTACAATGAATCTATTCGGGAGAAAACAATTCAACAAATCCAAACCATGGAACATTGTCTAAAATAAATGTCCCGAGTCCTTCAAAAACTGTCAATATCCTGAAACACAATAATCATCGTCATCATCATCATCATAAAAAGCTGGGGAACTTCATTAGATTGAAGCAGACAAAAAAAGAAATGAAAATTAAATGTACTGTGTGATCCTTATTAGGTCCCTGAATCATAAAAAGGAAATGAAAGAAAGAAAGAAAAAATTCCAGCTATAAAGGGCATTATTCAGAAAATTGGGGAAATTTGAATATCGATTGACTCTTAGATAACAGTACTATCTAACTGTTAAATTTCCTGGGTGTGATTATGACACTGGATTTATGTAAGAGACTGTCCTCCTTGGGAGATCTCTACTGAAGTAATTAGGGCTAGAGCTCAATGATGTCTGCAGCTATCTCTCAAATGGTTCAGAAACAAAAGGCAAGCAAGCCGGCAAACTAAGACTCTCCCAAGTCAGTGAGAGAGAGGGAGAGAGAGAAGGAATGAGAGAGAGGGAGAGAGAGAGAGAGAACATGCGCAAAATACCAACAATGGGTGAATACAGGTGCAGGGTGTATGGGTATTCATTGTACTATTCTAGAAACTTTTTATATGTTTACAAACTTTCGATAGAGAGAAATTAAAAAATTTTGAAAGAAAATGTTAAACAAACAAACAAACAAACCTCAAGCAGGATTAGCTAAGGAACTTGCCAACAGCCAAAAGTTAGCAACTGTCAGACCTGGGATGCAAACTTCAGGTGTCTGGGTTGTGGTGGTTGTTTTTGACTCCAATAATGTTTACACTATTTGTCTACATGTATTCCTTTAAAGGCCGTGTACAAAAAAGAAACACAATGATTGCTCTTCTGTTACACTCCTGTTCAGGACTGTCTGGACTACTGGAAAGGAGAGGCCGTGAAGACGGGAGGTTCCCGTTGAGCGTTTCTGAGCTTCACCACCTTGTGTGGTTTGATTCTCAGCTAGGCAGAGTGAGATGAGATGATGAAAAGCCCACAGCTAATATTACTTAAAACCCAACTGAAAACTATATAAAATGCTAAAAAAAAACCTGATTGTCTCAACATTTAGGACTATATCAGGTAAGTGGAAGGACAGATTTCCTTTAGTGGATGATTACTATTTGCATGGCTTTGCTGACAGATCCTATGGGAGGAGGCTAATGATTTGTTTATACTATACCATGTACATAGAACTGTTAAAACAAATCTGATACCTTCTGATTCATATTTCTAATTGCTTAAACATATCCACATGGATCTTCCATAACCACCTAAAACTTGAACTCCTGAAGTGAATTTATCATTCCCTCTTCCTCCCCTTCCCCTCCACTCAACACCTTTTCACCTTCACACTACCACACTCTACTGCATTTTCAATTTCTGTTAACGACACACGTTTCTATCTTGGTGTCTAGGTATGAAACTCAAGAATGAATTTTGGCTCTTTCTCTTTACTTTACATATATATTAATAACGTGGTGATTCTGCCTCCTAAATAACAGCTCTTGAATAAAACATCCCCATTCTTACTGGGTTGTCTTACTGCAAGTAGTCATGTAGCTCACAAGGACTCCTGCAACAGCCTCCAGCTCATTTCCTCTTATTCCAGGTTCAATTACTCTATCATCTTGTCACCTAAATTCTTTCTCTATGTTATGTCAATCTGATTGTGTCTCTCTCCTAATAAAGAGCCCATAATGGTTCTTCATTTCTGGTAGGATAAGGGGCAAATGCCTTAAACTTATGGTTCCACATAAGCAAGCCTGCTAGTATCTGATTTCATCAGCCAGGTGGCCCCTGGATGCGCCATCCTGACCCACCGAGGCCTCCCTTGATGTCTGTCCTCTCCCTTCTCACAACTGCATATGTCCTTCTTGCTGTCTGGGATACTGTTCCCCATTTATCCATCTAGAAAGGCCCTAGTCTTCTTTCAATGCCTGTATCACTGTGTCTTTCTTTCTCTTCCTCCCTGAGCAGAGTCAGGGACATTCTCTTTAGGACCCTGTGGCATCTCTATTACATCATTTATCCAAATAGCCTTATTATACTTTGTTTATGTGTCTATCCTTACCTTTAAGGGTAGGAACATGTTTCAATAATCTTTCTCTCCCCAGCACCTGACACAATTTCCAATATATAGCAGGTACTCAAGAGATGTTCATTAAACAAAATAATATTAATAAATAGGGAGCAAGGCATGAACCATAAAATATTTGGTTTATCAGACTCAAAAATACCTATTAACAAATTCATAGACCAAGCCCAAAATGATGGAACCGCAGATTGCTGGTAAAATCCAAGATTCAAAACTTTTACTCCTGCTGCCTATTCAACCCAATATTTTGTTCACCAAATGCCTACTACTCCACAATTGCACAGAGGTCTCCACAAGAACTGTTTTCCCTGTAGATGTCTGGGAGTAAACCCTAGCTAGGCCAACTCAAGCCAGGTGACAAGTGGAGAGAGGTGACGAGAGTTATGGGCATGATCTCTACATCGCTGGAGGAGGTCTGGGCAGTTCCCAGAGAGGGACTGATGTGTCCAACCTCCTTCCAAAGCTACCTGCACTGATTCAGCCACACACTTGCCATGGAGCAGGAGAAGTGCACTTAAAGCCTGCTCCCAAAACAGGCTTTGTGGTCCACAACAGCACACACGATATTAGGGAGCAGAATATGAGAAAGGCCCCAAAGGCCTCTGGAGCCAACAGAGAAACCAGAAGTAAAAATATCATGAAGTTCATAGTTGTTCAAAATTTTTCCCTAGGAAACTTATGAGGGTGATATCAGTATATTCAGTGTACAGCCCCGTTCTGGTCACCTATATAAAATCCTGTGCCCTTTTATACTCTGATCTATGTGACAAGGGCACCGGCTTACACCTGCAAAGTGTTCCAACCTGCAATTGAGTCCCTATAACAAATTGAGGAAAGGTGGGAAAGACAGAAATTCTGATGCCTTTTTCCAGCACCCGACACTTCAGCGGGTGATTGCCAATATCATTTCATTTGTTTTTCCATGGAAAAATAAAACAGATAATGAGATATTTGGTCCACGTGCTTTGTGGATGTACTTTTAAAATGTCACCTTTGGGTAACTCAACCCACCAATGGATTATTAATAAAATTCAGCAACTGTCAAAGCACTTCTCCGTGGAGGGAGGCTTGGCGGCGACACCTATTAGGAGAGAGAGACAGATGGCCTTACCTCTCAGCTCCCGCGTCCACAGCTGTGAGTGGAGGTAACTGGGAGGAGGGGTGGTGCGGGCTCCCCTGTACATTATGTCCCGGAGAAGGGTGACTGACAGGATGTGGGGGTGGCACGGCCCCAGCAGCTGTTCCACTTCGGCTTGAATGATTGCTGGAGAAAATGGGAGCTGAAATGAAGGGAGAACAAGCATGAGACTGCGCCCCGAATGAAGCCCGCATTTTTTTTTAAATACCGAAGGCTGACAGCATGCATATTTTAGGGGCTTGTTTGTTTTTCTCCGGGTGGTTTTCAGGGAACAGTTCTCCCCTCCTTGGATATACACAGCTTTTGTTTTCATGGTGGAACAGGTTCCTCGGGAGCGCACGTGCAGCTCGCTCCAGGCTGCCGCTCACGGTCTGTCTCCTGGGTGTGGCGGTGCCTTGCCAGTTCCCTGTCTGGACACTGGATAATTAGTCAATCCTGTACTGTTTGCATCTGTGCGAAGGTCTCTGTGTTAGAGCTTTAAAGTCACGGGGGATGGGAGTCATCAGGTAACAGACTGTTCGGCCAGCTGACCACGGAGGGCACAACACGGGCCTTCCTCCTCCTCTCACTGCGGCATTGAGCCCCTGCGGGTCAGGCCGGGGTCCCTCTCCGTCACTGCTGAATCAGTGTAATGAGGATGGAGCTTCCCTAATCCTGGCACAAATGTAGGCTCCTACGCCCTTTTAACTTAAGAGTCTAACTGACCCCAGGCATTTCCCAGATGGTGTGATAAATATACTTGATCTTCATCAAAATGGGGTCCCCTCAAAATATGAAGGGGGGCCTCAAATGCAGCCCCAGGATCTCCCCCCACTGTTGCCTATGATGACACAGGGAGTGAGTTAGGGCCCCATTCGTAGGGGCAGCCTAGCCTTTGAGAGCTGTATGTGACCCCAAACATGAATACGTGCCCATTTAGATCAGCTAATTGGTGCGATGTCACAGAAGAAACTAGGGCTTGTCACTTTCAGAGTTTTATCGGAGAGGCTCTCTCAGTGTCTGGGACCTACTCAGTAGACATCTCATTATACTGCAATCGTGCCAGCAACACTATGCTGACTCTCTTTAACTTCCTTCTCTGTACAAACCTATGCTGAGCTTTATACCCATTTCTGCTCTTTTTGAACTTACTCTACCAATATCAAAGACTAAAGGGATTTTTTTTCTAAAAAAACAAAAGAAATCAGGTTCAGGGTTAAGAAAGAGAAGCCACGTTATCAAACAGATTTGAGGGTTTAAAAGTTCAGGGAGTTGTATTTTTAGACCAGTACCATTTTCCCGACCTCTCCAGGATAGAAATAATACCCCAGATGACCCAGCCCCCAAAAGCTTAATCCAATGGAACAAGAGTTCAAGTATTTAAAGGAACATGTGAAGAGGCAGAATTACCATCTTCCCGCTCAAAAAGCTACTGACAGGGGTGTGATCTGATTTGAAGGGTTTATTTCTGGTAAATCAGCATTCTGTCAGGTTAACTCTTGTCCTCAGAAGCCTGTATCCACCACAGCCCTCCAAGTCCTAAAAAGGTAGTGAGGCCGGAAAATGCTTACCAGCTCAGAAAGGCAATGCTGAGCTTCTGTAGTGTGCGTCAGCCTCCATAAAAGTTGCACATTTGCAAACTCGCTAGAGTCACCTTATGAATCACTACCCTCATTTATGCTCAGCTAGCTCAGGGAACCACAATTCTGCTTGTATTCCAAATAATAATTTTACCCAGGGGAGAAGGCTGTTTGGATTGACTGTGGCAGTAGTTTTCAATATTGGTGTTTGTCAGCATGGAGCTTGGTGTTTTATACACTATTCCAAAATCTAATGGAATAATAAGAGGTCACAGAGACATTGTGAAAACACAGCTAACTTTTTTTTTTTCTGCCTTAGTGTAGAAATGTGAGCTCCCCTATTTATTTTGTTGTAGTTGCTGAATGCACCCATCACTTATTTTCCCCTGGAGGTATTTTTGTATGTATTTTTGTGTGTTTATCACAGGAGAAGCCTTGCCCCTGGTGTGTACAACCCACCGGGCAACAGGAAAACTTGGTGTGTACACTCTATGCTCTGCTCTATGGTTCAACAGAAAGTGTGGTGCTTCTCAGAGGTGTATATTAGCTACATTAGCTACATTTGGCATTCGCTGCGATGAAACAGGCTAGGAAATTTATATTGTCTGTAGCATGTCACTCACTCAATGTCAGGCCTGGTTTAGAGGCTCTCCTTCATGCTATGTTAAATATAACATACAGGAACAATCATCCATCATTTATCCATCAATAATCTATCCATCTGTCCACCTCATCTGTCCATCCATACATCATCCAACCAATAATTTTTTAATTCAAAATTTATTAAATGCTAGCCACTCTATGAGTTCCTGCCCTTGCAATTCAGTGAGGGGAACAAACCTCTATATATTAATTTTACCAAAATACTTAGACTTACTAGAGTAGAGCATTGAACGTGGTACAGTTGCAGGGAGGTGCTGCCAAGCTGTGCCTGGTGCAGCTGGTTGCCATAGCAATGGCCAGCAGAAACAGGTGGTGGGGAGGATATGAGGTGAGTCCCATGAGGTTTCTGGTACAGGGCTGAAGGCTCAGGAACGTGCCCCCGGCTGTGCTGGACACAGTCAAGTGCTGACTGACCAATAGTCAAACACACAGCCCTTCCCTCATCTGCTACAGCGGCTGAAGGGCACGGAAACAGGCAGTGGTCCTCTGATGGGGCCCCATGACAGTAAGAGAGGGAGGGCTTTAGGATTCAATTTACAGCCTGGATTTGGAAAATATACTGAACAGTTTCTTATGTAGGGTGTAGGAAAACACGTCTCTGCAAATGAGACCTGTGATTTGCCTCTGTTTTCTAACAAATGGGAGGAGGAGTATAGGAAAATCTTTCTTCTGGTGAGATTACAACCTAGTAGGAGCTTGTAAGTCAGTGTCTACACAAAGCACTTTGCATGTAGAGTCTGAGCCATGACTGTTCTTTGTAGATGTTGCCTATGACCAAGATAATGGCCAGAAATTTGGAGGAAGTAACAACAGACACAAGTATGGCTTTCCAGCATTGATCCCTATATTCCATACCCTTCCAACAGAATGAACAACTCTCTGTAGTCAATAGTATTGTGGCCTCAATAGTATTGTCTTTGGCCTTTAGCAAAGACCCACATTTCTCAGAAATTGTCACTATGGCACAGGACATGCCTCGCCCACTTACACTGACTTCTAGGAATTTCTGACCATACCAGTTGTACATCCAGGATTCAGTCTTAATTCCTATAGTTTAGGAATATTATTTCCTTCATTCATCCTTTCAAACACGATTTTTTAGCACCTACTTCGCATCAGGCAGGTGCTCAGCTCTATTACTGCCGTAATCTGAATACCTGCTGACTTCACACAGACCTGCCCACCACAACATATGCTTCCAGACAAATGTTCGGGCTTTGCCGAGTGATTTTTAACCTCAGGAAGAAAATCTCCAAGTTAAAGTAAAATTGTAACGTCATTTGCAAAAGGAAGAATTTCCTTCCAGCATACTCAAAATGATTTTCCGAATGCAACCAATGGGGCACACAATGTAGCCTATTGATCAAAGCATAGGGAAGAGACCTGATCCCTCCAGAATACCCGGCAATATTAACAAAACTGTGTGATCAAATCAACCAGCACACACAGGCTGCCCACGGGGGCGGCCTTCATTGTCTGTGTCAACTCAGGGGTCACTACTGCTTTCAAGGCTGGGAGAGAGCTTTTAAGGGAACTTCCAGACTTGGCTGATGACTGGCAGCTGGAACAACTGATTAGGCACGGCAGAGGAACATATTGGAAATTCTTATTGCTTTTGTGATTAAGAGATGGTGGACTCCCCAAGGAAATAAAAGCTTGGCCTTGAGATGAATATGTGAGCCCTGCCTTCAGCAGAGGACCAGGAACCCGCCTCCCTGCTGCTTTGGGCTTTCTCTCTCTTTGGGGCCTGGCTTACTGCAGTCCCACACCCCATCTCCGGTAGAGGGAGGTGGAGGTGACTTAGTTGGGCTTTGTAATTTTAACAAAGCAGCATCTGTGGATCTACATGGTTCTCAGATGCCATCTCACTGGCTACTGGACTAGGACATTCTAGGCTGGCACCTTTAACTAGCTCGGGTTAATTCAGATTAATAAGTAGCTTTCTCTTTGTCCAAATGAAAACTATTAATCTATATTTCTAATGGGTAAGCACAGGGCACCGTTGGGGTTACGTCAGCTGTGATGTATGCACAGTGTGAACAGAGGGAGACAAGGAAGGTTAGTAGCATCCCCAAATAATGACGACTTGTCCCAGGCCCATCACCAGAGCAAGGGAAAGCCTCCAGAGGCATTGCTTGGTGACTGTATTTTTATCATTTTAGAGGGCAGGGATGAAGACCTGCCTTGTCAGACTAAGGTATATGAAAAACAGCCAATATGCACCCCTGTTCAAAACTATGACAGCAGCTAGAGCCCTGCCTCTCAAACTTTACTGTGCAAACAAATCAACGAGGTAAATATAGATTCTGAGTCCCAGGTCTTGGGGGCAGAGGGTGCTGAGATTCTGAACTTTAAACAAACTACCAAAGTCCCTGGTGATGCTGAGGCTTCTGGTCTGGAAACCTCACTTTGAGTAGTAGGTGCTGGACCACACTTCAGCTGCGTTTCATCTTCCTGCTGTCCCATACCTCAGAATTAATAACTAAGATTTACTGAGTACTTATTTATGTCAAGTACTTCATAAACATTTCTCCAGCTGACTGATGAGGAACTTGAGGCCCAATCTGCTTCCTGGTTAAGTTACCTGGCCTAGGTCACATGGTCGTTAAATAGTGGAGCTGGAATTCCAATCCAAGAAGCCTGATTTCAGGTCACATGACCCTAACCGCCAGCCTATATTGCCTCTCATTCAAGTAAAGGCACAAGAGTGTTGGTACTGTATGGGAAGCCCTGAACACTGTTTGCAAAGGCCTCCTGGAGTCAATAGGCACTCCTCCCCCACCGCACACAATGCACACAAGTGGCCAGAACCATCAAACTGCAGATTAGAATGCAAAAAGGATATTCCCATTTCAGGTTCTGCCCATCCTAAAAGCAACTCAGCATTGATGAGAGAAATTTTACAGCTCTGAAAATTAATTCAGGCAAGAAATTAACTGAATTATTTGGTTTGGAAAACAAACAGCTGGTAGAAAATGTGCTTTTTTTTCCAAATAAAGATTTCAGATGCTTGTCAGAGACATATTGATCCACTGGTGGGAAAAGAAGGCAGGCAGGGAGGGGTTATTCACAAGCAATCAGTTATACACACCCTTTACCACATGCAATTACCCTGTTCTGGGCCAAAAGGCCACCACCTGCCAGCAATGCACCAAGAAGAGGTTTACTGTGTAGATTTGCAGCCATTGAGCTGCTTTGTGAATCTGCATCTGGAGCCACTCCGGCTGCTGAACAGCTATGGCGTTGCTCCCTCTTGTCAGGCTTGTTCTTACAGGAAAGAGGGAACCAATCTTATCCATGGCCCAGGAATTCACTTGTGAGTGCCAGAGTAATGCTGGGATCCTGACAAGTGACATTAATTGCTTGGAGGCTAGTACATGGGAAGAGGTACAAGCTCACCATTCAGCTCTTGAACATTATTTCCAGGGTCAAGGCACAGAGGGGTAAACTAATCAATGAAATCAGGGTAAACTGGCTTTCACAGAGATACTAAAAAGAATGAGAAGACCCATGTAAATAGGGAGCTCAGTCTTGTCTCTTTCTCCCTAGAGGAGAATTTGGACCTGGGAAGGGTTTAGGGAACAGTTGAACTGCAGTGAAAGTTTTGACTAGGCTGGCTTCAGCAGAAACTGGGCACTCTGTAGAGACAGTGTCAGGGTGGTTATTCACAGAAAGGAGTGCACACAAGGTGAGTCAGGTGGACCTGGATTGGAATTTTAGCCTTAGCAATCACTAGCAATGTTGTCCTGGGCAAGTCACTTAACCTAAGTCTCGGTTTCTTCATCTTAAGGAAGGATATTACCCACAGGATTATAAGGAAGATTACAGAATGTGTAGAAAACACTTAGCATAGTGCCTGAACTGTGGTTAAGTGCTCAATAAACCACTGTTGCTGTTATTTGGCTATTTATATTATTATAATTATTACCATTCTTAATAGGATTAGGGAAAGACAAAGGCATATGTTGCTCCAAAATGGTAAATTGCCAAAAAAGTATGGTTTTCTGATCTAAACTACAGATGGGAGAATGCATATAAATATAAACTGTAAACTAGAGTTATTTTAAAATGCAGAGGGGTTTATACATTATACTCAATAAGCTTTTTATTGTTCAATTTTTTATATGAGTTGCTATAAAGTGTTCAGGGCCTGCGAAAGAATCCTCATCAGGCTAAAATGTACTTTATTTTGCACAAGTTATACACACCTTTGAGTTACAACCCATAATACATTTCAGTTTAAAAGATAACAAGTCATTTTCATGCATGACTACACTTCGTTAAGGAGCGAAAATGGGCTGTTACTAAAATGTCAACACAATTGTCCCTCTTGAAGCTTAGTTTATCTTGAAGTATTTTTACATTTTCAGCACTTCTTTTTGTTTGTTTCTCTAAGAGCATAAAGTTCCAGCCTTGATTGATTTTCAGAATTAAGAAAGACTGAAGAAAGACTTCCCTTCAGGCATTCTGAAGAAAATGACCAAGATTGAAGGTGACAAGAGTTTTGGGTCCTAATAGTGAAAATGTAGGTCCCAACACCTGCAGTTCTTTGCATTTCACCTTGGAGCAATTTAATTGTGCTGTCCTTCAATGGAGAATGCTCTCTCGACCTAAATTCACAAACCAGAATGAGTTTTCTAGCAAGGTAACCCCCCACCCCGCCCCATCAGGGTCACTTAAAAGGCTGCATTTGACATTGAGTTTGACTGCAGAACGGGAGAGATGCCTCAGCTAATCTTTGCTTTGTTACCTATGAGTAGAACGAGCTAGTTTTTCCTTTTCTTTCCTCCTAATGTCTGGGCATTTTGCCCCTCCCCCTCCCTCCCTATCAGGAAGGCCGTCATTCCACATTCCACCTGTATTAGGAAAAAGTAGCTTCTTAAGGGTCTGCACAGTCATCTCTCTAATCTTTCCCTGCTCCTTGCGGCATGAATAATTTTAATACTGCCAGTCCCTAAAAATCTATTCTTTCTGCTTGTCTTTTTTTTTCTCCCCACGTTGCAGTGTAGAGTATCATTATCCAGCAGCCCTTATAAGAGGATAATGAAACAATCCCTTCTCAACTGGATCGGGTGGCTGTCAGACTAAAATGACACCACCCGTACATCCTTGACATGCTACCCCAAGCTAATTGATGGCAAACAATGGCAACTGTCTCCCGTGCATGTAGACAAAGAAAACATACTCATGTCACCTGATGGGAGAGCTACCTGGCAACGGATAAACAAATGTGTTAGGGAGACATTCTATTAAGGTAAGCGAGGGCACAACTCTGAAGAACATGCCTATTAACTTTGAGCTTAAGAGTGCTGCTGTTCACTGGGGAACAGAAATAAATAAGCTAAAATGAGAATTTATTGATGTCTGGACAGTTACATGAATATTCAGGTTCTCTCACAAATAAATATTCTCCCATGAGCTCCAAACTTCTGTGTAGGCTACCCAATTACATTTCCACTTCATGCAGCTTGGATTTATAGCCAGGGAAGAAGTTATTAGGGTTTGGAAGAGGATACACGCTTACACGCCTTTTTGGAATACACTGCGATACAACTAGCAGATAATGGCTGATGTCATCCACATAAATGCCAATGGTTACCATCAAACATTCTGAAATACCAAGTGTAATTAACTGCAGGTTAGCAAAAGCTCCTGAAACATCTGCATTTCAGACAAAGACATTTTATCACAAGGAGAATGGCATCACCTGGCAGCTTTTTCAACTTCTCTGGGAGCAACATTTCATGCAGCTCTCTGGATCTTTCCAGACAACGCATGGCAAATCTAACCTCAAACCTCAGTCCTTATCTTTCCTCCCTCCTCCTCCCGACCTACCTACTCATCCTCAAAGAGGTCATTACACAGAAAGTCAGTAAAATAATGTGAACAAGCCAAAGATTCAGGCTACCCTGTAGGAAATCCATCATTTCCTCCTGTTCTCTGTCATATCAAGCCCCATTTGGGGCAGAGTAGGAAGGCAAAAAGAACAAAGATGAAGCAGCCATGGCCAACTACTTCTGGAAGCTCTTATAGGAAGGCTCCTCATCTCTTGCTTTGGAAATAGAGTTCGACTTGGCCACAAAAAACAGTTTTAGTAAAAAATACTGGGTTCTCTAATGCCTCATTATTCACCCCTTAACTATCTCCTACCTGTACCATGTAGACCACGAAAGATGTGTCCTCCCTTACAGAGTCTGCTGGGACAATCCCATCCCTCTGCCTTCACATGACTTTCGAAAACACTTCACTGTGAAGGTTCCTTGGAAACAGATTTTTAGCACAGACAGCCAATCCAATTTTTGATGCAGTATTATTCCAGCCAAAATCAAGGGCTGAACTTTCAACTCTGTTTGAACTCTCTCAGGGGAACCTCTCCTTCTCCTAGATCTGCAAAATGGAGTAACAGCAGCCCTTCTGCGCGGGAATTACGGTACAGTGAGGAAGCAAAGTCTTCAATTATCACCCTCCTCCAGGCAAAACTGCATAGGATCAAGTTGGCTTTGTTGTGACTCCAGAGAACCTCTTTTCCTCCTTTTTTCACACTCTGACCACACTCTTCCATTTTGCCTTCAGGCACTTAGTGCTACTTCCTACTTTACTCTCAAGATAGATGCCCATAAATTACTCAATGCTATAATGAATTTATGCTCAGATACAGCCTTTTTAAAGCAATTTTTATTTAAAGGCTCTTCTCTGCCTGTGGAATGGAGGCATCAGTATTCAGTTATACTAATTTCAAACCACCTTGTTGCTGGTAGAAAATGTATTTTGAGGAAGCAAGCATCATCCCTGTTAGAATGTAACCAAATGGGTCCCTAGAGTTCAGTATTTCAATTTTTGGCTTTACTCCTGGGAATTAATTTATATGTCTACGAAAGACTTAGATTTTGGAAAGCATAATCCTTGATATTCAAATGTTTGAGATACTTCTACTTTTAGGAAAAACTTGGGGCAGAATAAAACCAGGACTCTCCCTGTGATCTCTCTGTCAGCCTTTGGTTCATCGTAACTAGAACTGAGCCCTTCCTGTCCTCTGGCAACCTCTTCCCAAAGAGGAGCCACAATACTCATGACTTACCCTCCCACCATGGTCCATGCTGCCTCTGTCTTCTTGCAATCTGATGACTTTAACCGGTAATTCTTCCATTGTAGAGCCACTACTTTTGGGGTTCTACAGAATGCTGCAGGGAGGACTAGGAGTGTTGGGCAGTATAAATGGTCCAAATCCTTTCAATGGCACCAGCTCTGCTGTTATCTGTTTTAAATATTGGGCCTTATAAAATCTCTGAAAATTCATGGGCTAAAAGATTACTAAAGCATTTGCCAAATATCAAACATCATGGAGATCAACAAAACCCG
Organism: Eulemur rufifrons; assembly: GCF_041146395.1. Classification (NCBI taxonomy): domain Eukaryota; kingdom Metazoa; phylum Chordata; class Mammalia; order Primates; family Lemuridae; genus Eulemur; species Eulemur rufifrons. Next base: position 227,397,527 of record NC_090989.1, read on the forward strand.
TATGTATCTCACAATCCTAAACTTATAATACATTCTCCTCTTTAATTCATTCTAATTAATTCACTTTACAGCTGCCTTGATGTCACTCAGTCATTTTGATGAATGTCCCAGATGCAAGTATAAAGCAGGGGTTGGCAAACCTTTCTTGTAAAAGGCCAGATAGTAAAGATTTTATGCTTTGCAGGCAAGAGGCGATGTCTACATTCTTGAAACACGTGTTTTCACCTAAAGGCTAGTAACCTTTTCTACATTTTTACATTTTAAAATCTCAAAACCAGCCTTAGTTCTCAGGCCACAAAAAAGCAGGAGGTAGGCCAGATTTGAGCTCTGGGCTGTAGTTTGCTGATCCTTGGTGTAATAAATTGTTGCAAGTTAACTACTAAAAACTCTCATGAAAAGATGAGGAAACCATTTTTGAAATGTGGAAACTAAATTTGAGGTAAGAAAATATTCAAGAACAGTTTTCTAGACACCTTGGAGTATATTTTGAGATAAACAGCATGGCCTGGGAGAGTCTTTTTACAAAATGACATCAAGGGACCAAGGCAACGCCAAAACAATGACTATGTAAAATCGCGTTGGTCGAGGCCATCAGTCCAATTTCTTCTTTGCTCCACCTGCCTCACCTTCACAAATTCACTGTTCATTAATTCATCTTTCAAGCAGGCACACTGGCACTCTGTATGACCGTCTAAGCTCACCTCTACTGTGCATGGCAATAGGAAAAAAAGAAGTCTAATTTACAGACCTAAAAATGGGTCTTACAATATGGAAGTTCCAAGTCCTCACCTTGATTTGAATTCTTCTTGGAAGGAAATGTTTATCTCAGGACATCTATTACTGAACCCCCAAAAGTAGCACTCAGTATAAAAGGAACGGGTCCTATTCCCTGTCATAGACATCAGCTTGGTTCACAAGTAATTCTTTAAGCTTTTAAGGAAAGATGAAGGAAGAAAAGGAAGGCACATGGGTTGAGTATCTCCCAGTTGCCAGAGAGTGCACTGAATTCCCGTGCTATCTCATTTAATTCTCACAACAGTGCTATGGAGTCAGTATTATTACCACTATTTTATAGAAAAGGAAAAGTAACTTCCCCAAACTGAACATCTAGGAAGTAGAGAGCCAGGACTGGAGTTTAAATCTAGCTCCATGTTCTTTCTCTGAGGTCTCTAAACCCCAGTCTGTGGCCTATTAGGAACCAGGCTGCAGAGCTCTGCCACCCACCCACAAAACCCCCGTACATGGAAAAATCGTCTCCCATGAAACCGGTCCCAGGTGCCAAAAAGGTTGGGAACCACTGTCTTTCTGCCATAGCACACACATTTCTAAAAAACAAAAACAAAACAAAATAAAAAACACAAGTGGGCTTGAAAACCCATACCCTAGTAACCATCAAAACACAATTTTGACTGTGCGAGCTTGGGAGCACTGCCACCCAAGTGATGGGTTACTTATCCCAGTGCGTTTTTCGTTAGAGACCTACGGTAGATTTCTTTAATTAAAAAATGTCATGTGAACTACTGGCAAAATGCTGCAAAACAAAATGTAAAGAAATATATTTTAGTTTTCTTCATTTCTACTGAATGATGCTGATTAAATTCCCAATTTGTTTAGGTTTACATTTCTTCTCATTTCCAGAAAGAAAAAATAAATGAGGGTTGTGGGTGATTTGTGACACCTGTTCCCTATCTGCTTCATAAAACTTTAACATGTATTTTTCTAGTATTTACATAAAAGCAACAATAATTACAACTAATAGATGTTGAACACTTACTATGTTTTAAGAACTCTTTATGTCATTGAATTCAGCAATTGATCTCAGTAAGACGAAAATCTGAGTTAGAGGAAGGAGTATTAATAACATTTACACTTATAAATGTTACATTTGAGTGTAGACTGGCTACACAGATGATCAGAAGAACTGTACAAAACAGGGTTAGTAATATAATTTAAGAAAAAAAATACAATATACTGTCCATCTTTACCTTTTGTATAGATATAACCCCAAACTTCCTTAGTGCTTTCCTAACACAAAGTCTTCTGGGGCAGTTGATGCATTGCATTTTTAATGAAATACATCCATTTCTCAGAAATGCTCGATAAGCATCCCTGTGAACCAGCTTAGGAGTAAACTCCTATGCACATTGATGAGAATTTTTCTCTTTTTCTTTTGAACACTGAAGAGTTCACTTTTTGCAGCTGCCCATTCCCAGAAGGTGGGAATAAGAACTTCTCTGCACCCCCAGGGAAAAGGTTCCAGTGAAGTGTATAAGCCCCTGACATCTTAGGGTGTTGTTAGGTGTTAAGAGAAACTCCAGGGTAAAACTCAACTTTGAAATCCAGAGCCCGTGGACAGTCAGAGCAGGAGCAGACATGAGCAGCTAAATCCCCTACGAGAGAATAGGGCTGGGGTTCCAGGAGCAAGCTCTGGGCACAACCAGAAACAGGGGGTCCTGGAAGTTAGGCAAAAGCAGCCTTGAAACCTAGGTGGGAAGCCTGAGACTCCAGGGAGGCAGCTGTAACTTCCGATGAATCAATGCTTGCTGTTAAGGCGGAACCAGGGATGGCTCCAGTCATGGCCAGGGCACCTGAGCGGGGCAGATCAGTCTCTGACAATACTGAGGAAAACACTATAAAAGCCAGTTTTCTGAGACAGTGCTGCTGGTTGCAGGGAATGAATAAGATTCCACAATGCTCCCTTTATTCAGTGCCTGCAATATCCTCTCTTATTACTGTGAGATATGACAAGCAATCTCCAAGTTAATTCATTAATGTCCTTCGATTTAGAGTCTTTTGCCATTCTCAACATTTATTTTTAGTGCTCACACAAATGTAAAAGAGGAACTTTCACTATGACTACAAACACCTTGAAAATGTCCAGTTTCTTTTTCTTTATTCTTCACTTGAAAGAGACATAACTACTTCTTTCTTTCTTTCCTTGGAAGGTAAATTCAGTTGAAGCAGAAAGTCAGAACTCTGGACTCAGAAGTTTGACCTATAACCTCCTAACTACAAAAAGTATTAGCTTCTCATTCCAGAAATTCTATCCTGAATTCTCTGTCTTGCCATCCGTCTGTCCCTTAAGATGTACTTGGAGTACATCTTAAAGTAGACCCAAACTTCTATTTTCATATCCCATTTGAGTGCTGGGAAAATAATATTAAATGAGGAAAAGGAGAAATAATAGCATAAAGATAACCAATACTTTTCCCAATAGGAATAAAGCTACAATTGCCCAGCCTCATTACTCCCACTCCTCCTCAGTGAGGTGTGGAATTGTTTTTGCTCATCCACAAAAATATTTTTACAGCAAAAACTTGTGCATATTATAAAACTGAGTAATTCAGCTTAATCTTGCGTAAAAACTAACATGAATACAAGGGAATAAGTGGATATGGAAAATTAAAGCACTAAATTAAGCAAGCTTGCAAACATATAAAGCCATTAACATTAGCCACATACATGCAAATGTGCCCCGTGCTGGCTGGGAATCAGAATTTTAATTTTTTTTAGATGAGTGGTTATAAGATCTCACTCTTAATCAAAATAGAAGCAGTGCCACTATAACACTGGTGTGGGGTGGCAAAATATCTGCCTACAGGCTTTCTGTAGCGACAAACAGAAATACACACTACAGCACAAGTCTTAGTCTACCAACGCCCTGGCCAAAATTCAGATCACATTTTGCCAGAAGTTATATTCCCACATTTTATCACCCAGAGCAATGGTTTTCAAAGTGTGGTCCCTGGACCAGCAGCACCTGGTATCACCTGGGAACTTGTTAGAAACACCTGGCAGAAATGAAAATTCTTGGGACTTACTCAGACCTATCGAATCAGAAAATCAGGGAGGAAGAGTTGGGGAGAGAGACGACCAGGAAACTGTATTTTTACAAGCCTTCCAGGTGATTTGATGCCCGCTAAAGGATTGGCTCAGGAAGAGGGAGGGCTCAGGTAACAGGTTAAAGGTATCAGTGCCTACAACAGAGAAGTATGAGGCTTGCTCTTACCCTCACTGAGTCTCTAATCCAACTTGGTGGATAAACCACAGATGCAAGAAATGTTACAAAAACAATATAAGATTTTGACAGCAATTCAAGGCAACATTAGAAGAGATGTCACAAAGAGGTTATTGCCAAATGTTTCTCTTTAAGTCCCTTTTGTACCCTGAATCTCCATCTTCTTCTGTCCACTACCCATTTCCAAGTTGTTCTGTTGCTTTTTCAACTTCATGAATTCCAAGCAAAGCAGTGCTTTTGAAGTTAATGCAAGTAAAAACTATGCATTTTATAATGCTCTTTTAAAAGACTTTTATATAGATCATGTTGTTTAATCTTCACAACTCCCCTATAAAGTTTAACCTACTGGGAAATTTGTGTGTCAATTTAGAACTCTCTAATAAAGTCTCTAAATTAACAACCACTTTTTGAGAACAGACTACATAAGGCACTTTTATAGAAAATTATTTCTAACACTTACAACTCTGCAAGCTGTCCCACGGCAGCAAATATACTCAACATAAGAATGTAGAAAAATGCATTAAAACATATACCATAAAAGTACATTGAAACGAAACATTAACTATTTCAAGAAATACGTTAAATCCTGTATAGATTTAATATGGTGCTATTTATTACAAAAAATAATGATATTGTGAGGAAGAAGACCTCACCTCTCAGTAATGAGGGTGGAGCAAAGGAAATGACAACATATTACTTCAAAAATTCCTGCTCTAGAAAAAAGTCTTTTATTTTCCTTCTACATTTCCATATCTGAACAAAACACCTATCTTTTTCCTGAAAAATCTAAGGTTACATTCTAAATTTGGAAAATTCAACAGGACTTGTAAGCCCGAAACATACAATCATTTTACAATCCAGTAGAAGTGGTACCGATAAAACCCCCTTATTCGTGCAGATTCCTTTTGTTACAATTGCTTTAGCTCTTCCCTGATGGATGGTTTCTGTGGGACTCAAATCTCTCAACCACGATGGCCTTCGTGATGTCTTCATGGCTTAGGTCATTTGCTAAAGTCATGTTTTACTGACTCCATAGCACAGCTCTGGTTTGGAGGGAGCCATAATTTTTGTGATCACCCATAGGACAGATCATCTTCCACAGAGCGATCTTTATTAGCAAATGGACCCCCTGCCAAGACCAGGCACTGGTCCAGGCCTTCCATGGTGTTGCAGACTGCCTCACTAAATTGCAGGCTTACAGGCTCCACCAGTTCATCATAGGAGCAAACCAGAAGATCTATACAAGTACTAAGGCATGAAAGTGGCATTCACACCTCAATCTACTGGCTATGAAACAGTTTCTCTCAGATTATCTAATAAATCACCTAAATTTACAGGCTGCTCTGCACTGTTGTCTATCTGGGGCATAGACCCTCTGAAGAAAAGGGCAGAAAACTTAAGCGAACCATCCTTGAGGCTTGCTCATCGCTGCCCGGCCTTCCCATTAGAGCACAACACTGCTCTTAGGTTAGCTCAGGAGCAGGCCTGGGGAGCCCTGGGATTTCCAGAATAGTAGACAAGTAAACACCTCAATTTAAAATCATCTTCAGTGTGGCCTCAAGTGATATTTGGCTGCTTTAACCTGGGATGCTATTTTCTTCCACAGAAATATAAGTCTTTTTGGGCAATCCTTTCCAATCAAGCTCTGTTTTATCAACCTGAGAAATTTGTTTCAATAAAGGAAGCCAACATTTCAGGAGACTTGCAAGATAAGATCTGTATGTGTCACAACTGCCATCTTCCCTCTTCACCTTAATGCTGTGCAAACTATCCTTCTCTTGGAATCGTACAAATCATCATCTAGTAGCCATTAAAATTTTCCATTGCAAAACCGTGACTTCTTCAGACCACGCGTCCTTCATCGTCCTGCCTTCTGAAAGATCGTGGTGTTTAATGCCAACTTTAACTGCTTCCTATCCTACGCCCATACATACTCAACAGGTTTCCATCAAAATGTTTTTTGTGATAAATTAACGTACTAGCACTTAAAGGCAAAGTGCTTGACAATCATTAAACAAATATTTTCTTGATATTGTATAATAGAAGGTAAAGGGAATAACTCCAAGTACTTTTGCCATTTAGCCAAGTCTTAATCTTTGTCAAATTGCCTTAACACTTCAGATTTTACATGTACCTAATTGATGAAGTTTCCTTTTGCACCTTTGGCATTTTTTACAGTTTGGCGTCTTTCCACAGATCTACAGGGCAGGCTTGCAGCTGGTGTGAACATGCACACTCGACAACTGCATTTCTAGAACTTTTAATGGAAGGCTTATCATTTTTGTTTTGTCATTTTTCCTCCTGTCTGGTTCTGCCTCTGGGTTTGTTGCCTACCCAGCAAAACAAAAGGCATAATTAATTTTTTAAAAAAGGCAGGAACTTAGAAAGTAAAATAGGACCTAAGGGAAGGAGGGATAAGGAAAGAAGCAGGGAGGATAAACTTTGACGGTTATAAGCTACCTGGAGAAGAAAAATTCCAGGAACAAAGCTGAGCGAGATGGCCTTCTGCCTGTTTCAAGTGTTGTCAGAGTCACAGAAAATGGGGTCCAACCTGAAGACGGTTCACTGATGGCTGTGGCAACTCAGCCTTCCTCACCTGTTATGGCGGTTCACCCACCACAGCTGGAGATTCAAATCCAAGAGCTCAAAATCTTTTTGGGGAACAAATATACAAAAGTGTCTTAAACAAAAAGTGGGTATCTATTGGGAATGACAAAACCATTCAAAGTTTAAAATTCTAAAATTTTAAAAACACTACCAGACGTACAAACACACACACCAAAATGAATGTGACAATTTGGAACATGAGCAATATGCTCATGCCGTATGCCACATACGGCAAAGGTGCTAATGTTTTCCATAGATACAAGTATCATTGCTTCGCAAATCAATTTCCAAGAGGTTTAAACAAGCAAGACTAACCCATCGCTAGAAACTATTTATATAGGGTGCTGGGCCATTTCCCAATCATTTCTAGTTACTGATGTGAAAATTTTCTCAGAGACCTGGGGCTTCTTTTTAAAAGACAAAGATGACAATGACTATTCCATTAAGAAATCCACATGCAGCGTGCTACCTGCTTGAGGGGGAACCCTTTCCTTTGAGTCTAAATCAAGTTAGTAAATTTAAGGTATGGGATAGGGTGGGGTGCACAGAAGTTCAGAACTAAAAGAGCTAATGTACTTTTTTACTTTGTTTCTTTATGAGAAAGAACAGTCTGTTACCAAACCCAGCTAGGGAATCAGAAGGAGTGGAGACAGATTTGCAGCCCATTGATAAAGCAAAATACAGATGATCTTAGGAGAATTTTTGTTCATGTGAGCATTCCCTTTAACCAGGGTTAAAGGTCTAAAGAAGGGTAGCTGTGGCTGGCTCTGCCCTGGCTGTCTTTACCTGGATAGAGGTCAGGCCCAGGCCCAGGGGAGCATCCCACAGTCCCCTCTGCAGCAGCATCTCTCGGGGAAGTGGCCGGCTGCAGAGGCTGCACAGTGAGGCAATCCGTGAGCAGGTCTGGATGGAGCTCTGTGCTGGAACGCAACTAAGAGAAGGAGAGAACAGAAGAGATATCGATAAGGTAAGCTGGTCCTTGGCATACTTTCCTGAAAATGCATCATGCCCTGAGGTTTGATACAATTCAACCCTCAAAAATTTATCAAGCAGCAAGTATGGGCAAGGCACAGAGCGTTAATAAAAGGGTCAGTTCGTCAATCCTAGTAACACCTGGCAGGTGCTTTAGGAAAATATGGCTAGAGGCGGATTGGACTTCAGTGCTTGATATTTCCACCTCTGGGAACTCAACTTCCTATTATATTTCCTTTTATTTGCTCTGTATCTTATCAGAACTTGTAGTGATAACAAAAACAAACTCAAGTGGATTTAGTCTATGTTTGAAAGTGCTTTTAAAATACAGATACACTGTCATGAAAATATCTCAGAGATAATTAAGAAATGTCCATTGAGATTTGACTCCTATAGATTTTACATGAAAGGAAAATACTCTAGTTAAATTTTAAAATATTATGGAGCATGATTAGAAGAAAAGCCAATATCATTAACAGGAACAAAAACCCAGCAGTAAGTTACATGAAAATAAAACAATTCAGATCTTCATTTGCCACATATAATAAAATAAATTCTTTACATATTGAGCTACGTGTAAAAAATCAAGCCATAAAAACGTTAGAATAAAGTGTACATGAAAGGTTATCTCCTCTCTTTATAAGAATTTTGTGAGTGTAATTCAACAGAGAAAAAAATCACAGAAGATTTAGTGACATAAAACCTTGCGCTTCTACAAAAACATAATACCTTAAAAACAATATAGAGATACATTTGTTACAAACATTACAAAGTGTTATCATCTTCGGTATTTAAAGAGGGTATGACTTTTATAAAGACAATACTAAACCTTTAGATTCAGGGCTAGAGTATACTTACACATTCAACAAATATTTAGTGAGTGTCACACACTCCTCTAGACCCTAGAAATACTGACTGCCTTTATGGAACTTACCCTCTAGGTGGGGAAGCAGATGATGAACAATAAAACATATACAACATCAGATGGAGATAAATGCTATAGAGAAAAGTAATGGAGAGAAGGGAGACAGTGAGTAAGGAATGAGGGGTGGCAACTTTAGACAGGGGGTCAGGGAAAGCCTCCTGGAGATGACATTTGTAAAAAGCCTTGGAAGAAGTGAGGAATGGGCCCTGCAGACCTGTGGGGGAAGAACCTGCTGCCCTGCTGTGTGCCTGGGTGACATGAAGAGCAGCAAGGCTGGGGCACAGTGAGCCTGGGGCCTGGGGAAGAGACACCGAGGACGAAACCAGAGATGTCAGGGGAGTGGGGAGGAGAGGCTGGATAAAGCCTTGACGTGAACAGAAACTGTTAAAAAGGAGAAAGAGAAATGGTAATAACCATGAAAAATGTTCAGCATACTTGCAAAGAAGTGCAATGTTAAAACTATTTTTTACACTTATCAAATTATCCGAAGCTTTAAAAAAGAAGTAGTAGTAGATATAATGAAGGAGGCAATCTTAAACACTGTTGGTACGAGCATATGTTGGTACAAATGTTCTAGATGTTACCTGGGTATATATTTTCAAGATCCATCATTGAAATATTTTGATTCTAGAACCTGTCTTAAGGAAATAGCCAGAAATGTTAAGGAAGATTTATACCTAGACACACACACACACACACACACACACACACGAGGATATATAGTATTATTTATAGGAATACCAAATCAGGAAATGTTATTTAAATGTCTGAAATGTCCACACTTAGAGCTAACAACTGATCTCACATCACTTTGATGGAATATTATGCAACCATTAAAATGATATTCATAAACACAAAATTATATACATAAAATGACAATAATTACATAAAAACACATACACAAAATATCAGTAAGTAATATAATCCAGTATTAAAACTTATTTTTGTTCTCAGTAGCAATATTATAAATTTATTTCCTTCACTTTTTTTATCCTTTCCTTTGCTTTCTGAATTTTCTACCTTCCAATGATGTACTAGAGTTGGCTTATACTAATCTGAGAGTGCCAGTTGTGTGCTTCTTCTCCAGACTTTCTATGTAATGATGTCTGATAGCTTGAAACTGGTTATGATGAAAATATTTACACAATGGAAACTGGAAAATGCTACAAACTGGGGCTTTTTCATCTGGAGAGCTGGTTGTTAAAAATTCCCAGTGCATTATTGACAATGACTATGACCACATTCTGATCAGAGAGAAACATACACAGTCACACACACACAGAGAGACACTATCAGTAAGTTACTATTTAAAGAATAGTATTTCCTGGATCTCAAAAGCTTCATAAAGAGACAAATATGTGTCCAGGTCTTAGTCCAAGAATACACACCAAGGGAAGGAGCATGTAACACATGTAGCAAATGAGACATACTTTCATTATAATTTCCTCAGCTTTGGCACACTGGCATTGACCAAGACGGTCTGCCTTAATGTCTAACCCTCTCAGGGCCTTCGGAAGGTGTGTTTGTTATTTTGGTACTAACCTAATACATGCTGCATAGGAAAAACTGGAAAAAAAATCAAGGCTTAGAATGAGTTCTGGTGATCACTTCTAATTTATCTTCCATCATTAAAATATGATCTGGGGTCCACATGTTCTGCTAAGGGCAGACATGAATGCTTCTCTGCTTTCTATTACCACCTACTCTAGGGTTTTATAGTTATTGGTACCAATGAGGTATTTCCAAGAAATTTCACGGCCACGGTTACTCCTGACGTCAAAGGCAAACAATTCTTCCTTAGGCTTTAATAAGTATTCATGTTTTCCAAGAGTGTGATTCCATATGACTTTGTGGTGAGAGTTAATTTGGTTTTCTCTGCGATTAGACATGGTTCTAGAAAGTACTTCTTAAATTGGACAAGCCTAAATTTTGACCTTATGCAAAATTTCCAAAGGAGGCCCATATGCACAGAAATGTAGTCACGATATGTTAAGTTTAGTACCCCTCCCAGATCATTAGACCAGGAAAAGGCCTTCCAGATCATTTAAGGTTGTTAAACATTTTGCAGTATCGAAATTATCTAATGGGTGAGGCAGGATGTGCAAGAAGAATCTTCTGGGAGGAGTGTCTTTCAATAGAATACAGTTTTATATTTGCAATAAGAGGCCCAACTATTCACATAAAACAATTAAATAATGCATATTTTAACATCTTCTTAGCTGCTAGGGAGACATAAAGAAGAGAGAGGGAAATTTTTTCATGGTGGGAGGGGTCTCTAACTGTGGTTCTCAAACCTGGGCATGCACCTGCAGGGCTCCACCCCAGGACTGCCGGTTCAGTAGGTCTGCGGTGCACTTCTAAGTCCCCAGGTGGTAATGATGCTGTTGGTCTGGGGATGCCACACTTTCAGAATCACTGGCCTCTAAGAATTTTGACGAGAACTAAGATTTTTCTGATTATGGAAAGAGGAAAGGAATTGTGGAAACAGGGAATTATAAAAACCTAGTATTCTTTAATGTCGGAACTGAAATCTTACCATCTTATCTTCTTTGATTAGCTGTTGCTAATAAAAATCTTTCTGAACAGAGATTTTAGGCCTTTAATTAGTAGGTATTAGGAAAGGCCACTCGGAGGAGACCATAAGGACAAATGCTAGGAATGCTTGCAGGTCGTTAGACTTGGAAATACTGGGAAAGTAAATTCAAACCCATGTAGGGGTGAATGTGTCATGTTTTGTATCTTTTCATCATAAAATACCTTGTAAGAAGCCTCCCTGGGACATCTGGACCTTAAAAGTGTAGTGTCATCTCCTGTGGCACTAATTAAATACTAATGGGTTATCACAGAGAAGATTCTTAAATTCCCTATATACACCTCCGACTGTCTCTCTTCAGATCTTATAATAATAGATGGCAAATGAGGATCGCTTCTTAAAAACAATTTGGACATGCATTTTCTTTTGGAAGGATAAAACTGGTTTAAAAAAGTCAATCTAGTTTAATACCTGCCCTTAGGGGACAGCAAAGGACTTGTCCTTCATGAAATCTTCACTGCTCTTTGTAGAAAGAAGTGGAATTTGGATCCACTGATCATTAATTCATCTGTTTTAAAGGACAGCTGTGTTGCGTGGTGCAGGGACCTTTGCTCATGCTGTGGTCTATGTGAACGGTGCCCTGCAATCACTCAGCTGAGCTGCCCTCACCACACCATTCGCTCCAGAGCAGCACCGCCCTGCTTTCTCCTCCGCATCCATCCACTGAACACAGTTCTTGGGCCTCAACTATGTGCCAGGCGCTGTTCTAGGGGCGTGAGATACAACAGCCATCAAAACAACGATTCCCTCAGAGGCCTTTACAGTCTAGAGAGGGGAGACAATAAACAATAATAAACTAAAATAAATAAATTGTAGTGAAGGTGGAAAGTGCAATGGAAAAAAGAAAACAAAGAGAACGGTAAGTGAGATTGGGAGTGAGAGGGAGAACTGTGGCCTCCTTGAGAAGACCTATTTAAGCAAAGACTCGAAGGAGTTAGAGAACTTAGCTAAGTGAATATCCAGGGGAAGAAAGTTCCAGAAGGAGGGAACTACAAGGAGGCCAGCGTGGCTCAAGTGGAATAATGTGGGGAGAGAAGTGGGAAATGAAGTCTGTGGGTGGAGTGGGGACAGGGCCAGGTCACACAGGACTGTATAGCCCTCAATAAGGACTTTGGCTTTTAGTCTTAGTGCATTGGGAAACCCTTGCAGGGTCTCTACCCTTGGCTTCCTGGGAGACTCATCTCATCCCCTGTTTATATCCACAGTCTCATAGGCACATTGTCTCCCCTTCTTTGAGAGCCCATATGATCAGTGAGGTATGGCTACTGTGGTGGTTGATTCATGTGCCAACTTGCCTAGGCTTTAGTACCCAGCTATTCAAACTAGGTGCTGCTGTGAAGGAATTCTGTAGATGGGGTTCACATCCACAGGCAGTTGACTTTAAATATAGGAGATCATCCCTACAACTTGGGTGGGCCTCATGCAATCAGTGAAAGGCCTTAAGAGCAAAAAAACTAAGGTTTCACTAAAAAAGCAGAAATTTTGCCTCTGGGCTGCAGCAACAGTTCCTGCCCGAGCGTTTCTAGCCTGCCAGCCTGCCCCACACATTTCTGACTTGCCAGCCCCCACAATCCTGTAAGCCAATTTCTTGAAATCAACCTCTCTCTCTCTCTCTCTCTCTCTCTCCACACACACACACACACACACACACACACATATTACAAATATGTACATCTCCTACTGGTTCTGTTTTCTGGGGAACCCTGACTGATACAGATACTATTACAACGTACTTTAAAACCACTACCATATGACGATCTGTTTTGGGTCAAGAAGGAAAGAGCATCCCACAGATGAGTCCCACGGAAAAGGGCTGGATGTGTGCAATGAACATGACACACTGCTAGAGACTGCATTTCAACTCAGTAAATACACACCGAATCCCTACAATGTGCTCGGTACTGTGTGCCCCGCAACAACTCTATGAGGTCCATACTACTGTGATTTCCATGGTGGAGATGAGAACGTTATTAATAGAATTACACAGCTAGTAAATGTCAGACTCGGATTCAGGTGTGTTAGAATCCAAAGTCAGGCTCTTAGGCTTTACATTATACTGGCTCAAGAAATAATTCTCCTCCAACTTTCTTGTTCCCCCCACCATACCACACTGACAGGCTCATATACTTTCCCTTCCTCTGATCACCAGGAGCCTATCATTCAGATCTTGGTCTAGGAAGGAAAGAACAAAGGGCAGCCAGGTTCTCTGGAAAGGTCCCCAGCACCCCTTGTCACCACCGTGTGTATTCTGACACCACGCCCGTTAGGGAAAACAGTCTTTGTTGGAGTAGAGATTGAAGTAGTGAAACAGAACAGACCACTGCTGCTTGGTTTTACTGTACCTTCCCCTGCAGGTTTGTCACCTGGCTTGGTCCTGGCCCAGTAACTTGAGTGTCTGAATAAAGCATGGCACTCATCATCCCTTATCTCCTGTATCCTAAACACAGGCCCAGTGGTCGCAGGGCACCATCTCTGTTCCCTCGACGATCAGCCCTGGTTCTCAGGACGGGAACACTGTAGAGTTGACGTTTTGACCCTGAGATGAGATGATCTTGACCCAGTCCATGAGGATCGGGCTGATTGCCTCTCAAGCTTTTAAAACCCCTCAGCACCCTAGCAGCATTGTGGTATATCATTTAGTCACTAACTGCCAACTGGATTTGTAAGAATGAGCCACAATTCTTTATCGGAGGAAGTTACAATCTCTACTGGTGTGTGAAAATATCTAAAATATACAATGTGGTCATCTCTTAATTTGCCCTCCTAATGGAGAATCTCAAAAACACAGATAATAGTAAATGTGGTGGAGAGACTATCGATGCCCTGCCCAGCTCCCCTCTGACCCCTCTGATTAGTAATGTGCCACCCCCACCCCCAGCTTTGGTGTGCCCATCCCCCAGCTTCTGTGTACTTCAGAGCCAACAGCTAGTTAGCACCCCGCCCCCCCAAACACACACATGTCAATGACTAAACAGTGCTCCTTTGCCGTGAAGTGGGACAAACTCTGAGGTGTTTAAGTTTTGCTCCAGAGCTTCCTGTGGGATCGGGTTGAGGCTGAGGCCACCTATCCACCCCTGGGATTTCTCTTTACTAAGCCACGTGCACCTGAATCCTTGGCTCACAGGGGGCTTGTGGAGCACCTGACTTGGTAAACACTCCACACTCAGTTTAATTTGGTTCAGGAAAGCTGAGAACCAATCAGAAATCAGAAGCACTTACAAGGACGCTTGAATGCACATTCATTCATTTCTCCTCTGTACCCACTCTGCCCACACACCAGGGGTAAGGTAATCAGATGTTTAATGAAAGTGGGGTGTTCTGGACCATTATGGATAATACTAAAAAGCTAACTGTGGAGACTAAATTAAAAATAAAACCCTAATTGACAAGAACAATCAGCATTCAAAGGAGCTGCAGATGTCACGGTGTCCAAACCTCTGTCTGAGTCTGACTTTCCTGACAGCGACCCCAGTATGTGGCTCTTCCAGACTCTGTGGCTTGATACCCTATAGGAAGGGGCAACTTTCTACTGTGGCCATGAACTTCAGTTTCAGACAGTTCCGATTGTCAGAAAGTTTTTGTATATTGAATCCTGACTTAGCTGTCAGCTGTTAGGACTGCCTGCATCCTTCTATCCGTAAACCTGCAGTAAGGCTCACGGACAGATATGAGACAGCTCCGAGTCTCAGAAACCAATCTGTGAGTCTTTGAGTGTTCATGATTCTGATCTTCAATGAACCATTTTAGGGCTTAATTTCTCAGCCTATCCAGGTGGAAGTAAACAAATTGGCTCCTCAGGTTCTGTACACTCCCCCATTATGAAAATTTGTTCCAAATGAGAGTTTTTCAACCTTCACAGTGAAAACACCCATCAAGTTTGACAAGGTTTCCTGCATGCAGAAATGTGAGCTGCTTCCCTAACAATGCAGGGATTTTTCCTAATATATAAAAACAAGGCAAGACACCATCCATTGTGATTTGTATTTGGGTTTTTTTTTTTTTTTTCCAGACTATTCTGTTAATGTTTATAAGCTCTCAAAACAGGTGATGGAAATTCTACTCCCGTCATTTTCTCATTTCAGATATGATTAAATAATTGCCCAAGATTAAGTGAGTCAAGTGGAAATAATCAGAAAAGGGAAAAAGGCCCAGATTCTTCAATTTTCATTTCCATTCCATTGAATTCCAGGAGCAAAGGCATTCTGTTAGTCTGAAGGGAGACCTACTTCCAAAGAAAAAGAGGCACAATCAAAGGCCTTTTGTTTTCCCTTCTCCAGTGAGCAGAGTCCACCCGGGCCCTGCATGTTTGTGATCACCATATAGCGGTTCCTCCGTTCTCCAGAATCAAATGCCACCAAAGTTGAAGAAACTCAGAAGAAACTCAGCCAGAAGGCAAGACAGGGAGGAGTTTTCCCCACAAGGTTAAGGTTTATTACCAGAATGTTCTCATCAAGTGCTCTACGACACTTCAAGCAATGCGGATCTCAGGGAATTAGCTCATTGCCAAAAGGCTTAGAAACAATTACAATGAATTAACCTATTATATTAATTACAATTAATTTTCAGTTAAATCTAAGAATTCCGTTTCTAGGGGATTCCTTAGCACTGACATTTAGGAAGTGGCTTTGGCATATCATAGGTAATTAATTTCCTACAATCTGCTATCAATTTGTTTCCTTTGGGAATGACCAATTTGCAAAGAGGGAAAGAAATGAGAGTGAAGACAGAAAAATAGCACTGGAAGAAATCTCTTTGGGAACATGAGTGTGCAACTAGGCACCCTGAGCTTCTGTATAGGGGATATCTATTTGGTTTACAGCGATGCCAAAGGCCCAGTGTTTTTATCTATAGCCGATTAATGAACATTCTAAGATATTAGAATGGGTATACATGCTGGGGTATATCTCAGTAAGATATAATTAAAAAATGCCAGGATAGACATAACAAAACTAATGGTTATTTAGCCAAAACTGACGACAGAGGGGAACTATTCACAGAAACATAGAATTTCAGAGTGCAAAGGAACTAAGGTCCAAAAATCTTGTCCACCAACTCTATAGCGGAGCTATCCAACTGAAATTCCCACCATGCTGGGGAGGTTCTGCACTGTACCACTTGGTAGTCACTAGCCACACATGGTTAACCAGCACTTCAAATGCGGCTAGTACAACTGAGGAAGCAAACTTTTAATTTTATTTAATTGTAATTCATTTAAATTTATAGTATTGAACTTCATAGCACTACTGCACACCATGGTGGCAATTCAGCCTTTGTCTAAATCCTGCTGATGACAGGGAACACACTTCCTTACCACCCAGTGCTCTCCATTGCTAAATAGGTCCAATCATTAGAAAAGTTTTGCCTCAAGTTGAACTATAATCTGCCAACTATAAATCTACCCGCGGGGGTTTATTCCTCCTCTCCTCCCCCAGACCACACAGTGTACTTTTATACTTCTTTTAATATTTGAGAAGCTTCAAAATGCTGTAGTGTTGTAGAATTTCACCCCTGGAATGAGCCATGGTTTAGCTTCTTTGTCAGCCCTCCTTCAGCACATTTTTTTCAGGCTGAACATCTTGAGTTTTTTCTAGATAAGAGGATACTTAAGTAGGAAGAGCTTGGGCCTTTTAGTCTGACAAACTGTAGTGCAACTCCTGTGTGATACTGGGCATGTATGTTCACTTTCCTAAGTATAGGGTTCCTTCCTGCAAAATAAGGATAATATCATTTAGCTATCTTGGCTGCTTTGAGAACTAAATCAGATAAGATACAGAAAGCACCTAATACCATGCTGGGCACACAAAAGTCACTTACTAAAATGTCAGTCCCTGCTTTCCCACGTAGCACACTATTCCATTCACCACCTCCGTTACTCTTAACATTGGATCTCAATGGCTTACGTGTAAATGATATCCACATACTAATATAGTGGAGTGAATCAGCTATCTGATCAGGACAGAGTACAACAGAACAAACAGATCTCTTGGTCTAGACTTTCCACTTCTATTAATACAGCCCAAAGTGGTCAATAGCTTTTTAAAATCCATGTTTATTCATTAATTCATTTATTAATTGAGCACATATTTACTGCTTCCTTACCAAGTGCCCAAAACTATGCTAGGCCCAGGAGAGAAAGTAGTGCCTAAGAAAACCGAGTTCCCTATCGTCACAGAGTTTGTAGTGAGGCACAAATAAAATTCATCATCAAGTAAAATCCCTGAATGTTTTTTTCATATGTGATGCTCTTTATTTCTGATGGCACTTTGTATTGGGAAGCTAACTTCCTAAAGCTCCATTGCTGTTTGGTGGTGTAGAACCTCTTGTTGGTTGCATGTAATATAAGTCAACTACTCAGCTGGCCACCACGTGCTCCGTTCAGTGCCATCTGCAAACTTGATAAAAATATCCTCTGGCACTCACTATGATGGTAAATCTCTGCTCAAGAGTGAGTTATTTGTGAAAAACAGCCTCTGCTCTATGAACAACACTAAGCCATTAATAACCACTTAAATAATAGCTCATCTATGATATGGATCATAAAACATAATAATGTGGGCTTGGGATCCAGACTACCTGGATTTGAATTTTTGTATCCTTACTTATGAAGTGTTAGACTACTGCTAAAGAGGTGTTTAACATCGCATTAGCCTAGTTCTCTTTGTATGATGTAGATAATAATGGCACTTAATTTATAAGGCTATTGTTAAGGATAACATGAGATAACAAAGCCTTTCACCAATACATGGTATATAATCAATGTTAAATACATGTTAACTGCTATTTCTATGATTTTATTTCATTAACATTCAGTGTGGAAGCATGGTTACGCTCCATAACACGAACTCTTCTTTTCTTTTGTCTACCATCCATTTTTGGGATATTTACTCTCTCTCTCTCTCTCTCTCTCTACATATATATATATATCAACTTCTTCTTTTTGTATACCATAGTGTGGCAATATAACACAGGAAAAAGAATGGAGACTTTGGGGTCAATAGATACAAGTTCAAATCTCAGCTCTGCTATCTACTACTGTATGGCTTTTGGTAAGATCTTTAACCTCTTAAAGCTTCAGAACCTTCCCATACAATGGGGTGATAACACTAACTCTGTCAGGTTGTTACAGGTTTGCATGAGGTAACCTAAGGACAATGGCTAGTGTTACATATGATTTTTTTTTACTCAAGAAGAAGAGGCTATTATGATTCTTAAAAGTGATACCTGCATCAATAATTACTCAGTTAGCCTCAGAATCAGAGCCCAGGGGCCAAACAGTGTCCTAATCAAGACATGAGTGCAGTTTTCTAGAATTAATGTTACCCTGGAATTATTCTATCTCCAGAGAATGTAGCTCGTGTATAGCCTCTTGGAAGAGACAGAAATATATTATACACCAAACCAACAATGAAACATTTCAGAACATTCTGGGGATGCTAATACTTGATCTAGATGTCCTATTTACCAAAATATGTACCACCGTCTAGCTATCCTGGACAAAGCCTAGAAGTTGAGGCTCAAAAAATGTTGACATCAGAAAGGCATGCAACATGTATTTTTTTGTATTGTTACATTTGTACAAACACCATTTTCTTCTTAAGTCAATATTTTTCTAGAACTGACACCAAGAACCTCACATTTTTTTCTGACTAGAAAATGATACACAAATGGACATAGTCAAAGGTGGATTCAAGCGACATCTGAAAGTACATCTCAAAAGCAGAACACTACACTGAAGGGTGGATCCTTTTTTTTTTTTTTTTTAAGACAAACAGAGAAATATTAATATGGAATTTCACTTGAAAAACATCCTCCTTCACCCTCTGGGACCTGGTGATGGGGCTGTGAAGATGAAGGGATTATTTTTATCACCGCTTCATACATTCCTCCGACACCGGCTCATTGCACTAATGTGACCACACACATTCCAGCCTGTCCATTCAAGTGTAGCATTTTTCTTTCTATTCAAGTATTCTCAAGGTTTAATTAAAGCAGCCAGCTATCTAGTAATTACTTCCCCCGTCCATCTTACCAGCTCCGTATTGTCTTCCCTTGAATTGCTTTCTGACTACAGCCCCTGCCCATGCTATAGTTTAGGAGGTGTGGGGAGGGACTTACTGCAGAAGTCAGTGGATCTCGTTTTTATTCCTTCTTTTCAGTTAATTAAAACAGATTGACTGACGAAGATTTAAGGCTGATTTTAATGTGCATGAGTGTTTGGACAATTTTAAAAATACCTCCTTCTAAAAGCTGAAGGCTGTCATTTCAATGGCGAGCACTTGCTTTCTGCACTCCCAACCACCCTATACTCAACAGTCAGTTTAAGTTTTCCTTAAGTACACCACTGACAATGCCATCCCCTCCATTCAAAGCCCTTTGGTGACTCCCCTCAAACATTACCCACAGCCCAAATTCACGGGCTTTAACAAGCTGGCTCTCACCCAGCTGTGAAACTTCATGTCCCACAACTGGGGTTACACAGAGCCAAGATGCTTTCCCCTGTAATCTCTGTTCATTCTCATTCGTGTCTTATGCTGTACTTCTGCCCACAAACCTCCCTCATCTGGAGTCCCTTTTTCTCCAGACTCCACATATCTACAATACATTCTGCATATTCTCCAGGATCTAATTCAATGTCATTATTCCCTTGAAGTTTTCCCAGGTCTTTCCATTCCAAAGTCATTTCTTCCTTTTTTACATTCAAAGAGCAATTTCCCTTCATCTTGCTGATGGCGCTTATGGTTTTCTATGTTTTGTAAAAGTTATTTATAAATTATATTTATATGTGTGAGTATCATAGAAGACAAAAAAGGGTCTTGTAAACAGAACCCCGGAGTGTTTGATCAGCAACCTAAAACAGTGCTTCTTTTCACATGAAAGATACTCTATAAGTTTGGGGAATGCATGAACAAATAAATGAATGAATAACAAATGAGTCAATAGCTGCTAAGGATTCATTAATCCATGCTTATCCTTTAGGGCAGGTCCCAAAGACAGATGAAGTCATGTTTTCATGCAATATGAGGGGAAGAAAAGGGTGGGGCTGTTTAAGCATGCCTAAATTATCAATTAAGCATAAAACAGAAAATCACCAAGTTAAATGTTAACAGAAGTTTTGTTTTTTGTTTTTTTTTAAAAAGACATTTGGGAATTTTATTTCCTTATAATACTCAGTCCCCATTCATGCCAAATTTCGCTAGATAATACCATTCACATTTATATACTGCCTCTTGGAATGTGCAAATGAGCAATTCTTCCAATAGGAAATGCTAATTCATTACTTTTATATTTCATATCTCTCATTCATCTGGAAGGGCTGGGAACAAGTCCAATTTTCTACCTTGCTTTTAAAATTCAATGTCTAGTATATATTTGATAAGTAGAAAACAGAAATTTCAAGCTGAGTGGGTCCCAAATTACACATTCTAGACCCCTGTTTGACAACCTAGAGAGCCAAGATAAGAACCTCTCTCTTCTGACTCCAGATTGAGTAAGTGACCAGCCATAGCCCTGGACACCCTGGCCACTGGTCCCTACCCAGTCTTCAATAGCACTCCAGAGCCTTTTTCCCCTTGATGTAATGCTACCAAAATAAGAGCTTGCCCACGGTATTATTTTTGTCGATGGACAGAAGCATTTTACTGCCAGTAATTTGCCCCTTCTTGTCTGAAGACTATATATCTTAGTTAGTGTGGTTCATGAATCACATGACCTTTTACTGCTTTGGTGAAATAAAGCTTCTCTCCTTGGTCATCAGAAAGGAGGCCTGGTTCAGAGAAGTGCCTTAGGGTAAACCCTGAGATAGGAACTGAACTCTTCTAGAGCCTTCCTACAGTCTACGTAGCCTCTGCCAACATCATCTTCATGTTTAGAATCCACTATTCCTCCTTTGGATACTGACACCATTTTGTCTTTCTTCTTATCAGCCATGTCCTGCAATTAACCTCAATCCCCTCTCAAAAAAAAAAAAAAAATTAACCCTACCCTAGAAATCCAGACTAGAAAGCCAAATATCTAAAGGGAAGTTGGCAAGGGTGATGAGCCCTGCCAGTGGCCACTATGATGCCAGGATTCCATCTCAGAAGCACTTTCATAGACTACGTTACTCTTGCTGGTTCTAACTGAATGGAGACAGAGAAGACCAGGCCGAGATGAGGAAGCAGAAACAGGTGTTATCAACCTTAAACGCTGTCCTCTAAGCTAGAGAATAGGATGCTATTTTTCTCCCCCAGATATCTGTGCTTTTGCAGGTTTTAGCATGTATACTTTTTTCTTGGGGTCTAGAAGGAACTCCAGACTCAGCGGTCTACTGTGTCTAACTCCACTCTCAAACGCTCCAGGCCTCGTGTTGCTTGTCTGTCATAATTATCAGCACCCCTTTTGGAAGATGCTATTATTGGAAGTAATTTCACATTCTGAAACAGCAGGAAGCTGGTACAAGTTGTAGCTACTTCAGAGCTCTGCAAACAGCCTTGTGCACTGGTAACTTTTAGTCATTATAAATAAATTTATCAAGAAAATACTCTTACATATTAAATACATGCTAAGGAAAGTAAAAATGCCATAAAAAGATATGACTCTCTTTCTTCCCCAACCATGTCTAAAGGAGAAGTAGGGAAGAATGAAGTGTTGTAGAGTCAAACAATTAACATTTCAAGTGTGGGGGCCATAGTTTTTATCTGACACAAAAGAATGAAAATCAGGTTTTTTTTTTTAGAAAACCCAAATTAACAAGTAGAATAAGTCTACTAGCTTGTGAAGAAGAAAATCTTAGAAACAAAAAGTAGAGACATTAAGAAATAATAAGCTACCTTTTTGAGAATCCTGTTTTACTGTCCACAGCAACTAAAGCCTGGGCTTCTTAGCAGAAACCCACGAGTCTGTTGACAATAGAAAGCACATGCCTTTGTAAAACTCCCCTAGTAATCAAACATCAAGGAAAGGTAGTATGTGAAATACAGGCAGGCGACTTAATTTTTCCCTAGGAAAGTGAAGATCAAAAGAATATCTCTATTCTACCACGGAGACACCCCCAGTCTTCATTCTCCCTGCTGGGGGACCAAGCAAATTCCTTGGTTTCTCATGTCATTACCACAGGCTGAAATGATGTAGCAATAACAGCAAACAGGGGTGTCCCCCTGAGCCAACTCTCTAATCAGTTTCAAAGTATGTTTTGTTGGTTCTCATTGACGCCACTCAAAGGAACTGGTCACTCGTGGTCTCAAAAGTTTTACAACAAATTGTGTGATTAAATTCCTTAAACACGTCTGTCCATTACTAATCCTCTTTTGCCAACATCCCTTTCAGAGAAAAATTGCAGCACTGCATGGTGCCTGATTTATATTTCATTTTGAGAACAGGAAGTAAAAGGATTAAAGTTAAGGATTAAAACACTTACTCTTTACTGCATTTTTTCCTCCTCCCGAATGGCTTCCTGGTTGCCATGGCTACTGTTCACTGGTCCTTAGCCCTGAATACACATCTCTTTGCATTAATAAAATATTTTAAGTAAGACTTCATGAAAAACAATAGAGAAAGTAGCTTTAAGTTCAATTGCTCTTGAAAAGAAGCAGCTAGAATTTTTTAGAAATCTTTTATCTTTGTCCTTTTTTTGGTATCTTCAAGATGAAAACTTGAACTAAAAGACAGGGACAATCTAAAGATGTGCAATGCAAAATCAGAATCATTTAGCAGGGGCACAAGGAGAAAACTCTGAGATAGTGAGTTGGTCCTGAGATTACAAACCAGTGTTTGTATGAAGATTAAGGGTCCCTGGGAATTTCTCAAATGTTGCAATACCACAGAACATTTAAAAGGCAAAAATGCACGTAAATGCAGTGTTGCAATTTCAAATTGGAAATACCATCCAGGAAATGAAAAACTGAGGTTTTCATTACCCAGAGTTGACCATATCAATGTAAATACCATTGCTTTGTATCCAAGTGGCTTGTGATCCTGGTGGCAGCATCTCTAGGAGTGTGGCCAAAGGGGCCATTCCCATGAACAGCATTGTGCTGTCAGGGCTGACGATGTCTGCATATATAGTGCACATGGGTGACGCTGAGTTAGGCCTCCAGAAGAAAGGGTGAGGTTGACAAGTGAGCAAACACAACTCCATTTGAGTTGTTCCTTTAAAAACCCTCCACTGACATTCATTTTAAAATATACTGCCTACATTCCTCTAAAAAGCCAAGGAAAACTGAGGAGATGGAACATAATGAAACTCCATTTTAACTTCTTGTCTTAAAGCCCAATAGCAAGATAGGCTCTGATATAAATTGTGGAGTGTCTGCTAAAACACTACTCCGTCCATTTTTTTCCAATGCTCCCTACTGCTGGGTTTTTCTCTGCCTTGTCATCCAGTAGTTTTGAGTTATTCCTTTAATTCCTCCGGGCACCCCAATGAAATGACCCCACCCAGGTCCAAGAATACTCATTATTTCTTACTTCTTCTAATCCCATATTCCTATTAAAACCACCTTCCCTGTATAGTATCTATGGAGGACAGACATAGCTGCTTTGTGAAAACTGGCAATTGGAGCCATGTTGACACACATTAATGGAAGTGAAGGAACAGCTGCATTGCCTTTGCTATATAACCAAAAAAATTGCATAGGGATCTCCTGGAGATAATCTCATGACTGGAAAGAATGACTGCAATGGTGGCAATTCTGTGCATTATGAAAGGCTAGTGGCATGGATAATTTTAAGTGGTGAGGGGCGGGGGGGGGGGGCAGTGAGGAATTCCCACATTAAACTATGAGATAACTGATGCTACCCATGGGCAGGATTGTAGAATCTAAAACAAATGTGGATGTCGATGGTCAGAGTACAATACAGACTGGCAAGATACAGAATCATGTCTTCCAAATATCCATCTTCCTTCTTTCCTCGTTTCAGTCTTTTCTTTTGGAAATTACTTCTATTTCAGGACTATCCTGAAGACTCAGGTCCTTCCAGGGCAAGCTTAAGCTAGGGTTTGGCTGTCCTTGCACATTTGCAATCAAGAGGGACCAACAGGGCCCTACTGCTAAGAGGCAGTTCTCCATGAGTCTCTCATTTTTACTTGTCTTATGAACAGAGGCACGGACTTCCTTTCTGGACTGCCTTTTCAAAGATGTTTATATACCAAACAGCTTTGAAAAACCAGGACGGTATCTTCCTCCTGACCAAAATCAGGCATGCTTACGTCCATTATAAAAGATTCAAGTTCTCTAAGCTCAGAATTCCCCTCCTGTAACACAATCCACTAAAGGTGCCTAGTCCTCTCCATGTTACTTTGTGGGAGCTGGGACTTAAGAAGCTGACATAAGAAAATGATGATACTCTAGCTACTGCTATTGCTATAAGTAACATCTGTCCTTTGTCTTTGACCCAGGAAGCTCATGTCTTCTGTCAGCATCCATGAAGCAGTGACAGGCTAACTTGCTAGTTTGTAACCAGGCTAAAATCTCACAGACTCTTTGCAATTCCTGCCACCTACAGGGCCACCCCTAGGGTGCATTTGGAACTGGGCAAAAAATTGTTTGTGGGGTTCTTCTCTATGTAATCAATTTGAGTCACCCCAAATCAGTATGCCAGCATCACTCTAGAGGTGCAATCTGAAGCAATTTAGCTAACAAAATGCCACAAGGCCCAGCAGGAGTTATCTGCTCATCAGGCTGCTCTCTAGAAATTAGGGCCTGCTTACAGAGCCCCAGGATAGTCCCACAGGTATGAGTCCCAGAGCTCCTTCAGGTACTTAGCTGAACCCACATATGAGGCAGAAGGTGGGAAAGTGCCCTGAAGGTGGGAAATGGGGGCCCATGTAGATCCCAGCCTAGGATCAGGGTGCCCCACTTGGATGATATTGCTGGCATAGGCACCAAGAAGGGGTGCTTAGAGAATTTTGAGGAAAGTACTCCAAAGTATGAGGGCTCTACCACCATCTCTAAGAGAAGACCACTATAGAACTGCTGGGAATGACCCTCACACCAAGAACTTGTTGACAATTTACAAAATTCCCCATGATGGGAAATCAGATAGCCATGGTAAGAATGATGAAGACAAAGGAGCACTGTATGTGGAGTCAGAAAAACTCAGCTCAGGTATAGTTCTCCTACTTACTGGGTGTGCTCTGCAAAATCACTTAGCTGCTCTGAACCTTAGGTCTTTCATCTCTAAAATGAGATGAAATGGGATCAGGATGCCCCAACTGGGTGGTACTATTGGCCCAGCCACCAAAGGAGGGGCTTACAGGATTTTGGAAAGGGTACCATCACCGTCTCTAACAGAAGACCACACTAATAATTGTAGTACTAACCTTGTAGAATTGTTGTGAAGATTGAGAATAAAAATGAGAAATCTCACCATTATGTTGTTATTGGATGTTTTAAAACCAATTCACCCTGCCTTGCTTTCTCTGATGGCTGAAGAGGATATAAGTGGTACTGAGTTTGTGAGTGTTCTTGCTATGTTGAAGTTTCTGATCAATTTTAAGCTTAATTTTTCTGGGGAAAAGGGAAATCATAATTAGGGTAGAGATGGAGGTAGGGAAAGTATTACGAAGCATTAGGTTTCTCTGCTTATTTATGTCATGATTTAGGGCCCCCTATATGTCTGAGTCTTAAGACCTGAAAGTTGGGGAACTTGACATATTTTTGAATATAAAATAACAAAGTTTTTTTCTTTCTTTAAAAAGGAGAGGGGGAATGGGTCATCCTTGATTGCTATTTTGAGTACACAGAAATAAAATCTGATTTCTGTATTTGCTTATGTACAAATGAGGAAATGTCAAGGATGTTCTTTGCCCTATCATTTCAAAACACAGTTTCTATTCAAAGTCCACAATGGGTAAGCATTATCCAAATTCCTATAGCTGGTACTTGAGTGCTAAGCTAGCCCAAAGCACTATTGTGAAACACAGCTTGTGTGTTGTGCCCTGCCAGTTCTGTACCTACATTTTCCCTCTTCAGTCTCATTTTTCAGAGCCCAGTGATGTCCTTGGGGTACAGAATGAGAAACACTTCTCATGGTAGTAATTTATACTTTTACCACCAAAACTTAGTGATCTCGGGTCACAACCCTGCAGCACTTTGCAGTATGATTATCACTGATTTGAAAACAAATCGGAGCTGAAGTATTGATTGTGCACAGTGGTGTCATGCATTATTCCTTCAAGGTAAGGGGTGGAATCAAAAAGCTGCCTGTACTGTGCATCTCAAAGTGAGAAAAGTTAAAATTTTATTCAGATCACTCATAAGAAAGTGCCCTTCTCATTTAACAATGTTGTGTCAAGGAGAAAAGAAGAAATTATTTGCTAAGCATTTCCTATATTCTGCAGTCTGGGTTTTCCACTAAGTCCATTCACATGCATGATCTCCTGTGAATTGCACAATTGCCCTGTGGAGGTGGGTTGTTTTAACATGAACCAGCTCAGAGAACGTAAGCAATTTTTCCCAGAGTCAGAGCTGAGATTCAAACTCAGTCAGGCACCAGTCCAAAGCCTTTGCTCTTCCATGAGAAACAAGTTAGAACTACCACTGTCAAAGGAGCAATTTAATTAAATGGAGAAAGCTAGAGTTTAATGAAAATGGCAGAACAACGGGTTGGCCTTTATAAGAGTGACAAAGAGAAGGAACACAGAAATAAGAAAGGAACACTTACACACTGCTGGTGGGAGTGCAAACTAGTACGACCTCTATGGAAAGTAATATAGAGATACCTCAAAGAACTAAAAGTAGAAATACCATTTGATCCAGCAATCCCACTACTGGGGATTTACCCAAGGGGAAAGGCATTTTACCAAAAAAACACTTGCACTCGAATGTTTATTGCAGCACAATTCACAATTACAGAGATGTGGAATCAAACCAAGTGTCCATCAATACACGAGTGGATTCATAAAATGTGGTATATGTATACCACGGAGTATTTACTACTCAGCCATTAAAAAAATAATTGCTGGAGATAAGGTAGGGGAGGAGAGTAAAGGAGAAAGCCACATATGTACTGAGCCTAGAATTCAGCAAGATATTTAGCAAAGTCTCTCATGATAGCATTTTGGAAAAGACTGAGAAACCTAGAACTGCTGATAGCATAGGTGGGTGTAGTCGTAGTTGGAAGAGCCACTGTACCTACAGAATGTCGATTAATAGAAATATGCCAACCTAATTAATTGCCCTGTCTCCATTCACTCTACGTCCCTAATTCATTCCACACATTGCCACCATAATTATCTTTATAAATCATAGATCTGACCACAGTCAAATATGTTTAACACTTCAGCAGGGCATATAATGCCCTTTAGCGTCAGTTTCTTTGTCAACCTTTTCAACCTCAATAGCCAATAAATGGCACTGCAAGTCTCGTGTGACCCTTGCTGAAACTACATTCTACAGCATGAATGAAATGGAGAGCATACAGAAGAATGAGATCCATATGCTTAAAAAAAATCTGGAATCTGGGTAATTAGAAACTAGGGGTGGATTTCTACATACATCATGTCACTATGGAAAAGACAAATCACCCTTGGAAGACAGAACCTGAGCCCATGTGCGGATGTTTCAGAAAGGTAGGTTTTTGACTCTATAAAGAATGTTTGGACATATGAGACATGCTAAATAACCACCACCACCAAAAAGATCACCTTAAAAGTCAGAAGCTTAAGATTACACGAAGAGGCTTTATGACTATCTTTTGGGACTTTATAAATGTGATTCCCATACTGGGCTGCAGGTGGATAAGGTGACATTTAAGGATCCTTAAAATGCTGATGGGTGACACGGTTTAGACCTCAGCTGTGTCTGCAGCTGGCCCCACGTAGTGGCAGTATGGCAAGCACCCATCGTAAGAATCCCTGTGGGAAAAACATCTTCCTATCCTAGTTAAAATAACAGCCTTAATGAGGCAGCAACTATCTGTGGTCCTTGAACAATTAAATTGAGTTAGTCCCTACTCAACAGAGGATACGGTAAGCTTTTAAGATGTCACATGACACTTCACTAGAGTTTATATAGAGGGCTCTGAATTGCCAAGTGGGAGAATAATCTTTTGCTAAAATGTTTTGTGGAATGCCACAATTGCAAACAATATGCCAAGACTCAATGGACAGCTTTGCATTAGGCAGTATTAACTAACCCTGGTGCATATTCTGTAGGTCTTTTGGCCTGCAGGAAAACAGCATACCACCTTTTGGCATCATACTTGGCTCCCTTCCCACTTCTAAACTTTCTCATTCCTCAGGAATGAACTAAAGAGAGCAGAAGTAGTAATAAAAAATTCATCCTGAATCTAAAGGCCAAAAGAATAAAATAATAAATACAAAATGGCTCTGAAATGTTAAAGCATTACATATAGGCAAAATAAGGCCCTTTCTTTATCACTATTACCACGATCACTATTAAAGCATCCGAATCACAGAGATTGGATTCCACTTGGTGAGCAATTCAAATGGAGCCTGCAGAAGGCTCAAGGATCTATCAGTCAAGTTCCCCTAACTTCATAAGCCAGAATCCAACTAAACCAGCTGGGGCAGGAAAACAAAACAAACAAACAAAAAAACCCCCAAAAAACAAACTCTTCTCCCCTTAGAAAATTCTTACTGTTATCTGACTTTCACCTTTATGCCACTAATTAAAGTCCGTTTCCTCAGCAGAAATGAAGATGACAATCCATTTTCCTGTATATTGTGACACCTTCTAATAACTACCACCACCACCATCCAAGGCCACTTGCCCTCTCCTCCAACCACTGAGCTCCATCTGTGTGTGGGATTGCACCAAGTACAGCACATGTGTTTCCTCATTCATCTCTACAACAATCCTACAAGATTGCTGTTACCATCTTGACTTCTCAAATGAGGGCCTGAAGTTCAGAGATATTAAATAACTCATCTAAAGTTATATCATTAAAACTGGTGAGTAAGGAAGTCCATGACTCAGAAGTCCACATGACAAAGAAATGAGCAGGTCACTTACGTAAGAGGAAATAAAATAGCAAATAATTAAATAATGGTAAGTCTTCTGTCAGTTTAGAAAAGGCAAATTGAGGAAACAACCACAGCCTAAAGGCCATAAAAGTAAAACTCTTCAACATGAAATCTAGACCCATACATCTCTCATTCATACATCTATGGAAGGACTGACAAATGGCAGGAATTTCTGGTCTAAAGACAGATTTCTGGATGAAAATAGGTACTAAGATAATCAGATGTCTAGTTAAAATTTTAAAACACAAACACAGACATGACCACAAATGTGTTTCTTATGTGAAGGAAAAGTAGATATGTAATTAATTCACAATTATACCATAATCTCAGTTTCATTAATTATTTTTAAACAGCTAAAATCTCTCTGGGGGGAAATTAATTAATGGAGGAGTCTGGAGTAGAAAAACCCAGCTTACTAAAATTTCAACAACCACTTGTCTTCCCTCTTAAAAACCCTTAATAGACCACATGTAATTCTAGTAGTAATAGCTAACCTTTATTGGGTATGAGTAACATGTCAGATACCATGCTGAGTGTTTTACTATCATTATCTCATTTAACAAGATACAAATGCACTGTATTAGCAAACATTATATATAAAGTTATGGCCAAAATGAATGATTTTTAAGTTAACATATTATGATAAACTTGTATGATTATGTAAATTCTCTGATATATACTGTAAAATATTAGTTTAAAAAAACCCCACTAAATATCCACTTTTTTGCTTCAAGTGTAATCCACTTTCACTCTCCCAGTATGGTATCTTTAACTTAATTGTCACGAACATATTTGCTCTGAATAGTTAATGTCATAATGAAAAGGAATGGGACCAGGTATATCCAATAATTAAGTTCCTTCTGTTTTTCTAGTGAATAATCAACTTTCACTAATATAAAGGACACTTGGAGATTCACCATTTCCATGCAGCTAGCGTTACATTCAAATAAAGTAACCTCAGTTAAAATTTAGCATAGAGGATTTTAGTGTGTAGGTGCAATGGTCAGTTTTATGCGTCCATTTGGCTAGCCTACAGTCCCTAGGTTTTCAACAAAACACTAATCTAGGTATTGCTGTAAAGGAAGTTTTTAGATGTGATTAACATCTGCAGTCAGCTTACTTTTAGGTAAAAGAGATTCTCTTTGATAACCTGGGTCAATCTCCAACACTAGTAACTCTCGTGCCATCTCTACTGTTCCCTTCCCATCACTCTTGGCATTCAATCCATCACCACTTCCTGTCCTCTAATTTTCATCCTAACTGCCACTAGCTTTGTCCAAGCCGCTATTCTATCTTGTCAAAGTGCACACAGACCTAACTGGTGCAATTGCTTCTAGTCTATCTCCACCTTCCCTTCAATTCACCATCTATTCAATTAACCTGCCCCTTAACCAAATCCAGCTTTAACATCTCTGACTGCTTTAAGGAAAAGGAGCCTATCTTACCATTTTTGTAACTCAAGCACTTAGCAAAATATCAGACACCCAGTAAATATCAGATAAGTGTTTGCTGAATAATTTGAAATCTGTACCAGTAGGAGTCAACTCTCCAGGGCATGAGAGGCACAGAATCTTCTTAGCTGGGCAAAGTCTTCTGGGGTATTATAACTGAAGCCAGATGAAACAGTCAATAGGAGTCCTGCATTTCTTTTAGCCCAAAGATTCTTAATTTCAGAGGGTCAGTGAAATCTATGGAGCCTCTCCCCAGAAAAATACATTTTGCATATAATTTCTGGGAGTTCATGAGCTTTCTAAAACCCATGCATCCATGGACCACCCCCCTGTGGTTTATGAACCCCAAGTGAATAACCCATGAATAGATCAAATATCACAGGCTCAAATTTTTATTTTAATTCCCTCTAGTTTGTCTTCCAGTTTCCTTTCCTTTGTCTGGGTCTTTTTCATACTATCGTCTAAGCATCCATATGACCCAGAAAGACTGGCTATGGTAATCACTGCAAAATGACTCCACCTACAAGTATATTCAGTTCTCAGAACAGAAGATATTTCCAAGGATGCCTTTGGTGTGTTGTTAGTAACAGTAGACGGCCGTGGATTGCAAGTATGTGATACAACAATACTTTCTACTGAAATAGCTCCCCTTTCACCTCTGGGGCCCCATGTTTGCCTTTCAAGTAAGTTGCAAAGATGGGGAAATGGAAAAACCAGGAGGATGTAACTTAAGCTAAGTCACAAAGCAATTCGTGGCACTGCTTAAAAGAAGCCCACACCTTCTGACGTCCAATCTAAACATTACTCTAAGACACGGCCACCTGCCCAGTATCCACCATGAAAAGATTTTGCATTAGGCTTATCCAAGCCCTTGTGTGAAGTCACCCTGAAAATAAATCTTCACAGCTCAGAAAGCCAAGATACAAACAAATGGGGAATTATTGCCCCTGGGTATCAGAGATGAAGCTCAACTGAAGCTGAAAAGGAGAGACAAGAGAGAACTAGAGAGGGAGTGGTAATTGCACAAGAGGTGTGAATACTTTGGTGGAGTGGAGAGTGAACTCCTGAGAAGGGCAATAGTGAACTACGTCATGATATTTCAGGATACTATATTTAGGCAGCACAGCAGTGAGTCTGAACTAAATGCTTTTATTCCAAGATCATTTTCATCAAGAATGCACACAATTTAATAAGATAGGGAAT
Organism: Eulemur rufifrons; assembly: GCF_041146395.1. Lineage (NCBI taxonomy): Eukaryota > Metazoa > Chordata > Mammalia > Primates > Lemuridae > Eulemur > Eulemur rufifrons. The sequence continues at coordinate 227,429,261 of NC_090989.1, forward strand.
GAGAAGCTTAGAAGGCTTCTGTGTGTCAGTCAATCAATCAGAAAAGCAATTATCTAGGTACTATTTCCATAAGGTAGCTGTGGTAGGCATGGTACAGGCTGAACTGCTCATTAAAGCACCTGTCAGAGGGTCCCCACTCCTTACATAGTTGGCCACAAGTGTGCCAAAATCCTGTATCTTTTTTTGTCCTGATTAAGAATTTTCAAAGGGAACAGAAATAAAACTACTTTGCTACGTATGACAAAGAACTGTAATGTAATCAAGACTAATATAAAAACCCATTGATCTCACTGTTGCTTTCAAACAATAAAACCTAAGACTTCACTCCTTAATGATTTCTATCATTTGCAAAGGAACTCCCACGTACCATGTTCCAGAAGCACTTTCTGTGCGACTTTATCACAGCATTTCCCCCACTGTACTGAAAGCAAAGTCTCCATGTGTCTCTGGTTAGAATATAACCTTTGGGAGGACAGGGCCAGGTTTTACTTCTTCCTAAATCCTCCCAGCTGGCACAGGGGCCTCACCTGTACTGAGTACAGCAGGTCCTCGAATAATGTCATATCATAACCTTGATGAGAAAAAGAAAATTGATCCTTGGTCATGGCCACCTTCTGGATGGAGTCTGCACATTCTCCCCATGTCTGTGTGAGTTTCCTGCCACATCCGAACGATGTGCATGTTGGGTGAATCGGTGTGTTTACATGGTCCCAGTGTGAGTGTGTGTGTGTGCGTGTGTGTCTGTGAGAGAGAGAGAGAAAGAGAGAGCCCTGTGATGCGATGGCATCCTGTCCAGGACTGGTTCCTGCTTTGTGCCCTGAGCTGCCAGGATGAGCTCCAGCCACCTACAACCCTGAACTGGAACTAACTGGGTAAATAATTACCATACTTGTTTTTATTAATCTTTCTTAAATGTATGTATAGCTCACATTTATTTCAATGTTTAATATCAGAAGAGTTTTGGTCTTTATTTAGAAGTTTGGTGATGTTTTTGTCTTTAGATCAGAAATATGCTGCAGGAGTTTAATTCTTGTTTTACCAGTTAGCCTATGGTAAAACTGGTTTCATTAGATGTCGTTTTGCTAAAAGTTGCAGTTTCCAGGAAGCTATCGAGGACATTAAGTGAGCACTTCCTGTGATAATCAGAGAATCACAAATGCTGACTATCTGAGTCATTTTCACAGGTGGGAGAAGTAATAAGCTATGCTTTTCACTGTCTAGCATCCAGTCACTCTTGTGCCATCTTGATTAAGGAGGACAGGCTGCAGAAAGGTGCAATTATGGCAAGCTAATGATCCTGACATCTACTGCTGTGGTCTGGTAGCACCAGGTTCTTTTTTAGAAAAAAAAAAATGCTCCAACAGGAAGGTACAGTATTTTGACTGAAGCAATGCTCTTAAAAATTTCACAGCTAATGCATTTTTCCCATTTCTAACATGGTTATTTGAATATGTTCCTGCTTAAAAAAAAAAAAAAAATGCTCAGCTCCTCAGAGAAGCCTTTCCTGCCCATCTCATCTCAATAGCTCACCCTCTGTTGATGTCCATATCAATTCCCTCATTGTTTCCCTGCCTGCATTTATGCCGCTTATTTGCTGTTTATCCTTTTATAGTCATTGGGCTTCATCAAGAGAATGTGGATCTGAGGGCACAGAACATGTCTGCCTTATACACGTTTGTATCCATGGGTCTAACCAAGTGCCTGACACACAGGAGGTGCATAATAAATACAAGTTGAATGGAATACATGAAATTCTTTGAGATTGTACTTCTTAAATAATTTAGTAGAAGAGTAGTTTGATGAGGTTCTCTGGATGAAAAAGGAGATTGTTTTGTTGGCCAAATAATTTTGAGTAATGCTTAATGTTATCTGCCCTGTGGAATACTCGTATATCCAAAGCGCTGAACGCTCTTGCAAGAAAGAAACCATTGAATAGTTATGTAAATTGGTGTTTCCTACACTAATATGACCAAGGCAAAAAAAGAAGCGTTTTAAAAGAAATAACTAATAACATCCTGTAGAATGCATTCTAAAGAACACACCTTGGGAAATAGCTTTAAGCGCTAAATAAGGCCCCAAGCTGTCATCCAGGATGGTGGCAGATATTTTCCTGAAGTTATAAGGCCAAAGACAGCTATTCTGATCACTCAAGGAAGGAATAGAAGTTTATTCTCACTAACTGGGCACTCTCATTGACAACCTCTCCCAACTCTTGCAAACGTGGATCTTCACCTCCTTTTAAATAACTGCTATCACCACGTAGCGTCACAATGAGCTCAAAAGCACAGCTTGCATCATGCTGGGCCTACTTAAAATGGAAGCCTCTAAACAGCTGGTTTCAACTCCAAATCAGTGCTGTTAACATAGGGTTAAATTTAAGATGACTTGTTTTTTATTTAAATTTAATTATTGACATCACTATTTTTAACTAAAAAATTTTGTTTTACAAAAGCATCTCCCAGAGCCTTTCTTGAAATAAGTTACTCTCAGCTGAGGCATCAGGATATTCAGGTGTGTCTCGCCATCACTTTTAGGTGTGAGGTAAATAATCAGTCACCAAAAATTATTAAAATACAGAATTTTAAGACTCACTTAAAAAAAAAAAGTGTTGTTGGAATGCCATCCCTGTAACAGCGTCACTGTCCCTCACTTGCATTCTAATATAGTTTCTTCAATGTGAGAGGGCAATCTAGGTCCTCCTGAGATGATATGTCTGTGATATGTGCCTATTACTAATGTGCCATTAACAGTAGGGATGATTTGTAATTTATTCCTGAGCAGAAACAATAAAGAAAAATGAAACGGAATTGTGAAATGTGGGATGGTCCCTGATTGTGTACCTGACTTGTGCATGCCATCTGCCCTCTAGACCATGACAGAGAGCAACTGATAGAAAAAGTGAGCCTCATTAGTCCTTTTAATACATGCTTCAATTTAAATGAAAAAATATATTTTCACATAGCTTTTCAAGATTCCAAGAACTCCACAAAGCAAGGTGAGCCGATATGGTACTTAATGAAATTATTTATAGTTTTGAGTGTATCTGCGGCAGGGTGACTCTGAACAGATTCCAAAAAAGTTGCCAACTCTACGTGAAGAGAGTTGCATCCAATAAACTGCTCCAATTTAGCCAGAAAGCTACACAGAGCTGTTCTCTAAGTAGGAATATAAATATATGTTGCATTCACACATATTTCAAATGCTCTGTTTGGCAGATAACAGCCTGTGTTGAGGTCACAAAAGTGAAAGTCATTAACCACCAATCTCCAGGGATCAAAGGTCAATGTTTCACAAACATTTAACAAATTGCAACAGAAGTTGGGAATCTTTGTGGAAGTGTGAAACGGATGAAAGATTCATGTCACCTCTAACTTCTGGCCAGGTATTCTTTGCATTCACTTTTTAAAAAGTCCATTTCGATAACAAGCTAGAGTTGAAGGAAACCTTCCTGCTTATGGCACTTCCAAGGTGAAAATGAAAAATTCTGATAAAGCTCATAGCCTTGAGGAAAATTTCAAGTGGCTTATTGCCTTAGTTTTCTCTTATTTCACTTATTCATTATCACACAGAATTGAAGGACAGATTCTGCCTTTTGCTCTATCGGCTACATTCTATTCTCAGTGGAGACCAGAGCTGGTGACTTGAGTATTTCGCTACTCATTTATCTGTGTAGCCCTCAGTTTAATGGACTCAAGATCTGCAAAGCACATTCCATGGAAGAAGCCTGTACATCGGCTGATGGGATGTGTGGGTGTGCACGAATTATGCAAAGAGAAAAGTTACTCTTCTGCATGCAATGAACCAAATTATCCCCATTCCTTTGCAGAAGTTTTTGTGGGGTTTTTTTTTGCCTTTTTTCTTTTTTCTTTTAACAGCTTGAATAATGTTTAGCTGAGATTTCTGGTTTTTCTTGGTTTTCGTTAGGATCCAACAGGTGTGGGAAAGGGCCACATGCCTGTGGCCAGGGCATCTGCCCTCCTAATATACACTTATCTTATGGCTATGGGTGCCTTGTCACTGGCCTTGATTCCAGAGTAGGGCTCTTAAAGCCGGAAGCGCTAAGACCAAAATAATGTCATTTAGTGTCTGGGGGAGGTTACAAAGAGGATTAGAGGCAGGCAGGCAGGCAGGGTATATTAAATGAGTCCGTGACTAACAGGGTGTGACAGAAAAGGGTTTTATTCTTTTCAACAAAACAATTCCCTAGGACTGGGACCATTACTCCACTGTGCCTTTATCACCTTGGAATTTTTATGGTTATTTTTGATGAATTCACATTTTTGTAAGGGCTTTTTTGAAATGATGCCAGTTTTCAATTTTTAATTAAAGTCGTAAATAATCTTAATTCTGCCTTAAAAGGTTTATTGTTTCTTTCTTTCTTTTACTATTGCTGCCAGGAAATATTTCAAATACCAAGTCCTGATGTGAGTGAGCAATTAGAATCTCTCCAAGGTCTAATAACAACATCGTACCGTGTAAATATTACACACTGATATATCAGCACAAGATTTGGAAATGTGGATTGACTGATTTCAGTTTTATTAGCAACAGCTTCTCCTGGGAGTGACATTTCCGCTTTCTGTTGGATGGAGGAACTTTCATCACTTAATTTTTACAAATTAATCCATCACAGATTCATAAAGGATTTTTTCAGTCTTCAGACAAAAACATTAAAATTCGGAAAGTAAACATTATAAACTTATCACTAAGGGCTGGGAAATGAAAGTCAACCAAATCCAATTCAACCATTGCAGAAACAGAGTGAACATCAAAAGCTAACTCATTTGAGAGACAATATCTCATTTTAAATAAGAAAAAATTAAGAGAACTCTGCAATATTTGACATGAGATTATAATACTGGTCCTTGAAGCTACATCCAATGTTATCTAGACTGTCTATTAAAGGCCATCTGTAAATTGTCAGTAAAATTATATTTTGTAGTCTCAAGGTCTGTTTTTCTTTTTTCAATTAGTACTTCAAGAATCTTTCACACAATCAGAACTACTCTTCCTTTTATAAAGGCTGAAACATACTATGGCTGAACAACAGAAACCATTAAGAATTCCTGAAAATATCCCCTGTTATGTTTCCATACCTGTCAACCTAGGTTACCTTCTTAACTTGGACATCACATTGTTGCTTATTTGTCCAGATAGGAGACTTATACTCTGTCACGTCCATGACAGTTGTTATTCTCCAAGAAGGTACTGTCCAATGTTACCAACAGATCTGCTATCACAGGGAAGCCTCACACATTTGGGACAACCATGGAGAGAGAGAATGGTCTGACTTGGGAGAAAAACCTCTCATCTAGAAAGGTTTTTTTTTTTTTTTTTAACAAATACAATTTATTACTTCAAATTTATAAGACATATATACATAGTGACAAAAACCATTACACAGTGGTGCTGCTAAAAGTAGTTAAGAATATACAACAGCAACAATGGTGTGTTAAGAGGATTAAACATCCTCCTTCCAACTTTATTTACATTATTAATTACCTTGGCAGTTCCTTTGCTTTTCTGATACAAGAACATATCCAATCCATGCTAAATAATCACAGATATCAATTTACTGGGATTCCAATTAAAGAGATTCAACTACATTTCCATCAAAAAATAAATGATTTTTAACAACTGATTTATAAGAGGTTTGTATGCAATTTAGAATAGCAATCAAATCCTTCTGACTGAGCATTTTTCCAACTCACAGGGAAGAGATCAAATTCTTTCCATATATCTGTCCTTGGCTGGTTTTGTGTTAACACCTCTCACAGAAGAGAACATTTAAGTAACAAAAAGACTATAGAACAGTTCCCAACAAAAAAAGTGTTAAATCCATATAAACCATGAAAGAATGCAAGATTTATGACTAGAAGCCACAGTGACCTGAAAACCCTTTCCATGGAGTTCAATCACTTGAAATAAGTTGAGTCTTAAACTGCCCTTAAATTTGTTATAAAACGGCCCTTAAATGAATCAGATACCCATCTTAATATAAACGAAACATTTAAAAGGCCAAGGTCAGCTCAACATGTTTTCTGTCATGGACAGAAGATACTCATTGGTCCAAAAATTTAAAAACCCAGTTATTAGGAAATGCCTTGAAAGGTAGGGTAGTAAGCTCTCCATCTCTAGAAGTGTTCAAGTACAGCATGGCCAACAACTTGCTACAGATCTTATGCAGTTAGGACAGTAAGTTGAGTGGGTTGGCTGGTTGATCTTTAATATTTCTTCCAAATCTGAGATACTATGATTTTTATGAACTTTGAAACTACATTAGTCCCTCATTGATGTCAAAGGGATTTTAGGTTCAATTCCTTTTGCAAATTTTCATATACAGTACCTATCAAGAAACCTGCTTTTTTCCTAAGATTAAAGAAAGGAATGCTGGCTGGGCATGGTGGCTCATGCCTGTAATGCTGGCACTTTGGGAGGCTGAGGTGGGAGGATCAGTTGAGGCCAGGAGTTTGAGACCAGCCTCAGCAAGAGTGAGACCTTGTCTCTACAAAATATAGAAAAATCAGCCAGCCATGGTGGTGCACACCTGTAGTCCCAGCTACTCGGGAGACTGAGGCAGGAGGATTGCTTGAGCCCAAGAGTTTGAGATTGCAGTGAGCTATAAAGATGCTTCTACATTCTAGTCTGAGTGACAGAGCAAGACCCTGTCTCAAAAAAAAAAAAAATAAAAAAAAGTAAGGAATACTCTATACTTACCCTAGAGATTCACTTACCTTCTTCATTAGAGCTAAAATGATTTTAGTGAATTGATATTAACAGAAAAACACTTCTCTCCAGAAAGGCTTTTTGAGTTGTTGTTGTTTTTCCCAATTCAATTTTCTGTAGCTATTTGTATTTAATTTCCACAAAAGTCTTGTTACTTTCCAGTTTAGGTGACTATTTTCTCTGATTCCTATTACACAGGCCTTCCCCGGAAATTACCTGGCTATATCAGTTATGCAAACCACAGCCGTGCTATTACTTCATGGGGGAGACAACCGCCTCAAACAGTTTAAAGCATGTTACATCTTGAGAAGTATAAGAATTTCCAATGCTTCGCAGAAGCTCCAAGTACTGCAAGAGTAACTTAAGTGTACTTTTCCTGGCTGGAAAATTCTCTTTTAAAATTACCTTTTTCCTTGCTTGTTGGTCTTTGGAAGAATGTGCCTTCACATGCTTTCTTAGGGAACTTGGGTCTGTGTAGCGTTTGGTACATCCTGGAATTTGACAAGCATAAGGTTTCTAAATAAGAAAGAAAGAAAGAAACAGCTGTGGTCAAATCATACAGGTAACTGGGGACGGTTTTACTCAAAGACTACTGGCTTCAGAGCGTGAACTGGTACCAACCGACCGATGTGCAATGCTGGGTAATAACCATGCATTTTAATTAGAAAGTCCAGTAACTGCAGCATGGTAAAGAGAAGAGTCAACTTTCAAAACACAAAGAGATGGCCTATCCTTGACGCTTTTGAAGAGATTGCTTGAGAGTGCACTCGAACCACGAAACCTCTCGTGGCATTTTTTAATGTGGAAATTATTAGTAAGCATCTCCAGTCATACTTACAGTTATGTTTCCCTGAGAATAATCTTTGGTACTGTCAGAAACTAGTAAACACATATTCTTTAAGGGTTCAGGTAAAGAAGCTGTAGAAAAGTCCAGGAAAGACTGGGTATGTTTCAGAAGAAACCTGATTCAGAAAGAGAGGAGAGAATTAAGAAGAGAAAATTAGTGTCAAGTGAGTAAGAGACAGTAGGTTTCAAACAGCAGACAGCCAGAGAAGCATTAATATTATTAGTTGCAGAGGAGTCCCGCTGCCGAACCCGAGTTACGTGAATAAGCTCTTGGCACAGTGCGATGAGAACACAAATTTTGGCTATTCCAATTCCCTTACGGTCCGAGGTGTGGAACTTAAGGCTCAGTCTAGGATCTCTTTTTATGTTTGTATCCCTGGTGCTTGGTACATAATACGAATGAATGAATGAGAGCGCCTCACATCCATTCAAATTTCAATACCTACTCCTACTGTTATAATAAAATTCATGCCAAGAGTTTGAGAATATGACTCTTAAGTTGTGAAATAAATCAAAATCTGTATACTTCAAGAATTGGAAAACTAAAAAAAAAAAAAAAAAACACAGTATTAACTGTGATCTAAGTATTAGTATTAACACTGATCTACTAAGTATCATCAGGGAAGGTATTAGAACTGTGTCCATACGATGTGAAATGTGTCTCTAAAACAGGATTCTTGCTCTAGAAACCTGCTACACTATTGAAAAAAATTCAGATTTTTTTTTTTTTTGAGATAGAGTCTCGCTCTCTTGCCTGGGCTAGAGTGAGCGCCGTGGCGTCAGCCTAGCTCACAGCAACCTCAAACTCCTGGGCTTAAGCAATCCTTCTGCCTCAGCCTCCCGAGTAGCTGGGACTACAGGCATGTGCCACCATGGCCAGCTAGGTTTTTTTTTTAATATATATATATTTTTAGTTGGCAAGATAATTTCTTTCTATTTTTAGTAGAGACAGGGTCTCGCTCTTGCTCAGGCTGGTCTCCAACTCCTGAGCTCAAACGATCTGCCCACCTCAGCCTCCCAGAGTGCTAGGATTACAGGCGTGAGCCACCGTGCCCGGCCCCAATTTTTTTTTTTTTTTACTATTTATATTTTGCTCCTGTTTCTGTTTTATGTGCATGCTTGTCATTTTGTGGGCCAACAGGTATGTGGATTACATTATTTTCCTCACTGGAAGTCACATCTATGAGTCACATTCCTTTTTTGTGTGTGTGCCATTTTTGATTCCAAGAACAAGGAAAATCATGAGTATATAATTTGACACACCCAATTTAGTCTTTTGTTTTGTTTTGTTTTGTTTGTTTTTTTGAGAAAAGGTCTCACTCTTTTCCCCGGGCTAGAGTGCAGTGGCATCATCATAGCTCACTGCAACCTTAAGATTCCTTGGGCTCAAGCGATTCTCCTGCCTCAGCCTCTAGAGTAGCTAGGAGCATAGCCAAAATGCCCAGCCAATTGTTTTATTTTTTTTAGAGATGGGGTCTCACCACGTTGCCCAGGCTGATCTCAAACTCCTGGACTCAAGTGATCCTCCTGGCTTAGCCTCCCAAAGTGCTGGGATTAAATGCATGAGCCATCCCACCTGGCTGACACACCCAATTTGAATTCTGTATTTGATATCTGCTGTGTTCACAGAATGACTGAGTAGTTGAATCATCCAACAGCTCTTATGCTTCCAGGATGTGCTAGCCACTGTGTTCCCTAGTAGAATCTAACAGTGAACAATGGATGAACCAGGCTCTCAATGCCTCATAGTTTTTACAAAATGGTGAGCCAATTATTGAGTAAAGTCACTTGCCAATGAATTTCCACTGGGAATTCAGAGTTTGCATGGCTTTCTTGCACTAGCCTTCCCTACCTGCCCCAGCTTTAGGAGAGTAACTAGCCAGTGTCTTCACTGGCAGTCCCACTGTGACCACGTAAGCTTATGTTCTGAGCATTAGAGGAGATGTTGCATGTAAAAAAGGCTTTATGATGACTATGAACATGTTACATAAATTGATGCCCTTATTATTACAATGGTAACTACGATATGGGTTGGTAATGCCATTTTGTATTTGAATTTGAGATATTCTTGAAAGCAGCTTGACTACACATTCTTCCTCCTAGCTGGCCTTCACTCTGTTCCCTTGCTGTCAAGCCACCTGGGACAAGTATGCCAAAACAGCAATGTCAGGAACTGGTCTAAGCAGTTTGCTGTACTGGTCATATTATATGAGATTATCTAAGCTTTAAATGGCATGCTACACGTCATCTAATTATACATTTTATTATTGTCTATTTGTACTGTATAATTATGACCCCTGTTTAGATATTAGGATGCTAATAGAGAAATGAATTAATAAAACTTTTCAGGGGTAGAGTTATGAACTCAGTAATCTTTATGGGAAAACCATTTTCACACAAGTAAAGAATCCACTGAGTTTAAGAAAGATACTGTATCCAAAATTCTGACAGCATTAGCATAAGGAGTGCTTAATGAAAGGAAACAGGGACCTAAATTTAAATCATAAATTCTTCAAGCAACTACAGTTTGCTTTTTAAAACAAATGTTTTCTTTCTATATTATTTTAAAAGAGCTCACCAATTTGTTAAATGTAGTAAAAATTTAAACAGGAGCTAGTTTGGAGCTTAAAAGAAAAATGATGGTTTAAAAGATTTGATAGAGAAATAATTTTTTCAAAAAAACAAAAATAGCTGAGTTTTAAAAGCTATTGCATTGAACTAATATGAAATTATTATCTTAGCTTTCCTCAAAAGTTTTTAAAAAGATTTTTTTTTAATTCCAAAATGATTTTTGAACATGCTCTTAGTTTGATTAGCTAAAATTAGCCCCAGGCGAAGAAGGGTATTGTAGAACCGTAACATTTAGCCTCACAATAGTTCTTTCAAACTACAGATAACTAGCTAGAGTAGAAGCAATTTCTCAAGACAATCTTGTCTCATAAATGTTCATTCTTCCATGATAAAGTTTAATGACAAATTGGAAAATTTATTGGATTCTACCAAGACCATTTTAGACACAACAAAATAGGACACTTTAACATAATTTATTCTTTTTCCTTTTTTCTAAGTTTAAAAACCCCATTATTCACCAAATTTATTCATTTAATATTCTATTCCATTGGTCCTAAAATCACGGAATTCAGCTAGAGCAGAAAGGGTCTATCCTATGCCCATGTTGCTCTAATTATATTTCAGATATTTACTAGGCAAACCCATCACATTTATGTATATTGGGAGATAATTCTGTTTAGAAAGGTTATGTGACATATAGCTAAAATGACTTCTATCAATATGACTAATAGAGACTAATATAAAATTTAATAAATATGTCAACTATAACATCAGAAGAATCTTAAATATGTATGAGAAGGTGTGTGGAAATAACAGTATCTTTTCAAAATTCAAACTCTGGTGTAGTTTAATAATAGATATCAGAATGTTAACACCGAAAAAGTACTGTCATGAATACATTATTTGCAAGAACATGGGATAAGAGATCTGTGATGTGTTTAATACATTTATCCTGATGGCTTTGTTAAGTGAAGTGAAATTACATAGAGTCTACCTGGCCTCATTCAAGGAAAATGGCATCAAATCCTGAGAAATGCAAAGGAGGGCTATCAACATAATTGAGAAAATAAGTCTTAGAAAAGGCATTTGGGAATGAGCAAAATGTTGCAGCATTAAGGGAGTTAAGGGTGTATTAATGAAAATCAATTGTTCTCATAGGGTTGATGTCAAAGAATATGGGGGCTGCTAACACTTAGGAAGCACGATGAAACTGAACCCTCGAGAAAGATTTGCTTTTTCTTTTTAGATTGCTTGAAGGTGAAAAGCCCAGGTGTTCTCTAAAGCAAAAGGCCAGATTCACTCTCAAAAACCATGCCAGCCGCAAAGTTCTTATATCAAGAAGAAAAGAACGAGGGTAAAAATAATAATAAATACATAAAAACAAAAAACCACTTCATATTTCTAGCAATAGCATGCATTATCTACTTGATATTGGAATACTTATTTAAATGCCCCATCTCTAGCAGTCATTCTCTGTACTAAAATCTACTACATGACAGCCCCTAAACTGTTTTTGCTTTGTACACAGAGGTGACCGAGTAACCCTTTTGTCCCAGGAAGTTGTAATATTTAGGATAATCTGTGACTACAGAAAAATGGAACAGTTAAGCAGGGCCCCTTCTGGCCCTTACTAGGTTCCGCTGCTGCCCTTGGCATTGTTCTTGTAACCTGCAGACCATAAAAGCTAACACATCTACCATCTCACTATCAAGCGGGCACTTTCTCACACCAGGTTTTGGGCTGAAAATTGGAAAGCTCCTGCCATTCTTACAGTGTCCAGATGTGTCCGCTGGTGTTTGGCACGGTCGCTGGAGTTACTGAATGCCTTCTGACAGCCCGGATGCTGGCACAAATACGGCTTCTCGCCTGTGTGGCTCCGCAGGTGGATCTTGAGATTTTCAAGCCTTGAAAAGGCCTTCTTGCAACCTTCAAACTGCAGAAAGAAAACAATTTTTGGTTGTTGAGAAGGACTTTGAATGCTTGGGTCTGGGGGACAGGAAAAAATAAATGTCCTTAGTGTGTACTTAGCCTAAAACAAAATAAAAACCAAACAGTAACAAATATTACTTCTAAAAACATCCATATGTTTATGTGAGGTGCATTTTTCCACTGAATATACATGCCACTTTCTGTACCAGAATTGGGTCCCCAACTGATTTCTGTGATTACTTATTCAGAGAAAATTCACTGTGAGCCATCTGGCTCAGTTAATAAAAATACAGTAATGTGTGTCTTAAAGAGTTATTAAAAAATTAACACACTTTTCCATTTCCAAATTGGTCTAAATTGAAGGAACTGGGAAGGAAGAAACTTTTTGACAACTAATAAACTAACAAAAAAAAAATCAGAACGATGTATAAGAAAATAGGAGAATTGAAGATCCAAGAGTCCAGGATGAAAAAGGCATGTGTCCACTGGATCAATATGATCATAAACTTCCTTAATATATTTGTAGGGTTTTTCCAACTCTCAAAAGAGTGACTATGTTAATATATATGGTAATGCTAACTAAGCCTCATGAGATAAAATTTTTAACGTGCTTTAAAAAAGGAAGCTGGAGGACAATTCATTACTGGTAAATAATTTTCCAAATAAAGTACTGTAATAGTTTAATCTTTTTAATTTTTTAGAAATTTTGCTATCTAATTCATGGACAAAAAAATTGAAAATGAAAGGCTGAAGATTTCAATAAATGCAGTCATTGGTTTGTCAATAATATTTATTTATAGTAACATTTATTTAATGTCTTCTGTGGGCAAAATAGCAGCTACTATTACAGAGTCAAAGTGATTCCAATCCTTGAAGTAATAATCTAACAAATAAAATGTGTTAGAAAAAGCCTAAAAATGAACCATAAAGGTGAGATGGGGATTTATCTTTTTACTCGTTGTTTGGTACTAAGCCCCAGAGTATTTATGTGACTTTGACACAGTTTTAATCCCATTTGAGTTCCCACTGGAAGGGAAACTTAGAAATTGGAAAACCTACACAGAACATAGCTTAATATGTTTAAAGCAATTAAGAAACCTTGCTTCTTAGAAAGGAATGTGGGGGCCAGGGGTGGAATATAAGTGAAGAATATAAGTCAATATGAAAATATAAGTGAAGAAGGTAAGTTCCAGATGATTTCCATTCAAAATTAGCAGGTGTAACTTCACCTTGCTGCAAGAAATTTTATAAAACTCCCATTTCCCACCTACTTATTACAATAGCTGGTGGAGGCCATTGTTCATGAAGGAATGGTCCAGAGCTGGCCAGGTTTTGGTTACCAGAATTTTCATCCTTAAGTAAAGGATGAACTAAGTAGAAAGAATAATTAAACATGTCATAACTTCATCTATTTAAGCTGTCCAGATTTTGCATGCTGGAGTATTTTAAGAAATTTATGAAAGTTGTACTTATTTTTGATTGAGAGTTATACATGTTTCACAGACATATGTTGGTTTATTTCGATTTTGATATTTTGCTTAAAATAATTTTGGTGTTTTCCTGATTTCTATTTCACATAAAAATAAATTTAGCCTGAACAGAAGATGAATGCTGACGAAGCCAACTACTTCTTCAGCAGAGTGAAAGGCATACAATGCAATGTCGCGAGAGGGAGGGAGGAGCTGAGGGGCTCGTTCCTGCAGGTTTTCCAATGGGTCTCAAATTTGAGAATAAAGGGGCTCAAAATTACCCCCCGCTTCATAGCTAAGAGGCTTCTGCTGACCAAACCTCTGTTTTTAAGGTTCTGAATGACGACTCAGAGCAAACTTTTGGAGCTCAGTTTATTTTACTTGGAATCACCTGGTGGACCACACTTAGGTCTGAAATGAGCTTGTGGTTTTGGACACGCCAAGTCTATAGCCTAGTTCCTAGCAAGGCGCTTTTGTAGGGTGGATTCCGTTCTGGGGCCAGCTCCAGGGGTGCAGACCCAGACCTGGGCAGGCCTCAGTATCCACCCCTTTCCACCGTCGCCTCAGATCTCGGTCAGGGAGAAAGCTGCATTGTTTCTGCACCAGCGTGGAGTGGAGAACTACTTTCGAATAGATTAATAAGGTCTCTGTGAGCACCAGATAAAACAGGACCCCCAGTTCTACCATAAAGCGATTAGAGGAATCCCAGACATAGCGTAGACTAATTCAAACTGTCCACTTGGTCAGACATAGGCTACATGTAGAATAGCGTTTCCAAAGTCTTTCCAGTTGAATATCCAGTTAAAACACAACTGATTGCTATTATTACTGTTAACAGAAGCAATAATAAAAAACCAAAGGGCTCACTGCATTCCAAGCAAATCAGTGAAAAATGAACATTTCGGAACATTCGGACTATTTAAAAAACCTTTTTTCATACAGATGTATTTATTCTTGCAGCATGTTTATCTGATGCTTTTGTAAATCTAGAGTGTCGACTCTATAATCAAGAGTTATTCAATTTCAAATAAATACCGCATATCACCATGTAGATTTTGGAGAGAGAAATCAAGAGGAAAAATATATGAGAACAATTAATATGGATAAACATAAGGGTTTGAAATTAAATAAAAAGAGACATAATGAAGTCTGTTTTCTTATAAAATGCATGAGGGTCAGCATCCAATGTTTTGCTTGACATTTGATCTTAAGTGCCTAGTGTAGATGTTGCTAGCAAACAGTAAGTACTTAGTAAAGTACTGAGTAAATGGACAAATGAATGAATGCCCAGGAGCTACATTTTTAAAAGACCCATACCAGTTACTGCTTAGGCGAAGTTCTTTTTATTTTTTCAGTTTTTTTTTTTAAATTTCAAAATATTAAGGGGGTACAAATGTTTTTGTCACATGGATACCTTTTTTAAATAGCAAGGATGGAGGAAAATATGAATGCCCAGACTGAAAATGACAACAAAAAGATTATCTGTAAAATGGCAAAAATCCAGCTGATATCAGATGTTTCCTTTGTAACACAAAAGGCCAGAAGACAACAAAGTAATATTATAGTATTTTCAGGGGAAAAGATTAAAAGTGAAGGGTTTGACCTCACTGAGTTGTATGAATTAAGGCAGGAGAAAGGCAACTGCACGCACACACACAGGAGCTCACAGTATACAAAACACCCACTCACTCTAGTTGAAGTAATTCACTTGAAGAACTCATGAACACAAGACCAGTAAAATCAAGCACTAAAGGATTAACAGATCACTCGGTGGGGGACCTAACTCCCAACTCATCCCAGGAGTGTGGAGGACACCACACCTGAATGAACGTGTCACACAATTCTGCAAGACGAGGAAGGAGGTGCTGTTCGTTTCTCTAATGGCGTCTGGATGAAACTTGAAAGCAAACAATTTTATAATGAATCATTATCATTCATTATGGGAATAACCCTGTAATTCAGCACAAGAATTTCCTCTCCCCTCAGGCAGTTTTACCCCGAGATTTATAAGTTCAGTTACATGCAAATGCATTAAAAATAAACTAACATTTAGGTAGGCTTATAAAAAATTGTTACAAAATATAACAAAACTGGATTCTTTCAGTTTGGGCAAATGGATGCCTTTAATCTTTCTTTTTATTTTTTTTTTTTCTCATGTTTTCCAAATCTTTACTGAGCATGTCTCACCTTGTAAATGAACATCTAAGCTTAGGAAAGCAAGGACCGTTAGCAGTATTCCCTTGGGTTTGGCCAGATGCTTTCTCACCACGGTTGCTAAAGTGCAAGTTCACTCTGAGATCTAAGGTCCAAATTGTCAACCGACTGCTGTGTCACTGCCACTGACCAACTCCTACACGAAATTGACCAATATCCCATTCTCAGGTCCTATACTTCCTGCACTGGCTGTGGAACCATGAACCCTAGACCCAGTGACACACAACTGGATCAGCAGGCCAGAGTTTGCCTGAGGTTCAAAAACAAACCATTTGCAGGAAGACAAAAGAAACAACAAACAAACTAACTCTCAGAATCCAAGGGGGCAGCAGAGGGAGGAAGAATAGAATATAAGACAGACAAGGCAAGGTGATAATTTGGGGCACAATGGCAGAAAAGGGGCCCCGTGTTCATTCAGTATTTATTCCATGCCAAGCTCCTTACTAGGAATTTTCCCCTATATCAGTAATTTTATCTAAATAGTATTTTTCCCCCAAAAAGACTAAGACCCATGGGCATGGCACTCGTGTCTTAGGCACTGGGAGGAACAAGATGAATAAAACTCAAACTTTACTCACATGAGGGTCCATGCATATGGCTGGGCAGGTTAAATACTGATGTACCCCAAGCTGTGGTTCTCAAAGCCATGGCTCCTGAGCCAGTGGCATCAGTATCACCTAGGAACACGTCAGAGATAGAAGTCCTCTGACTCCACCCCAGACCTACAGAATCAGAACCCTGGGAGTGGGGCACAGGCACCTGACAGTTACCAGGTCGACCAGGGCCACACTGCAGGGTAAACGGATGAGTTAGCGAATGACATTCCTGTTGTAATCATTGTCCATTTTCTGACAAAAATCTTCCGACACAGTAAAGCGTTTTGCAGAATTTACCCAATTCTAACTCATGCAAGAGTCATAGGGGCTAGCACTGCCACAGCTATCCTAGGACTGAAAAGGAACATCTCCATTCCGGAGTGGGGCAGGGTTATCTCTGTTCACACAATAAACAGGACAAAATCCCAGAATGCCAATCTCTTACCAGAGACTCTAAATTCCCACCTTTTAAATCTGCTACGGGGCAGATGTCTGGTTGGAAATAGGTGTGCCCACAAGTTCCCTCCGTGGCCTGACCAACAGAACACCCCACATTTCCAAGCTCACTGCACTCCCATTGAGGAGCAGTGCTGACGGGGAGCCGTCGCTTTCCATTTGCACATTTCAGTGGCTTTACAGACACGCATGAAAACCATGCATGAAACCATAAGTGACAGAACTTTCATGAGTTTTGAAAATACAGCATTGCATGAAGCCTCCCTCTGAGAAACATCTCTTTAACTCCGAGGCTGTTTTCAAGTAACAAACTCTAATTAGAAAGTTTAAGTTGCCTCAAACCTAAAGAACCTTAGCTTGCACCACTTTGCTAATTTAGAAGATTATTTCATATTTAAAAGAATCACAACTGGACTGTAATCACCATCTCTATATATTGGCTTGATTACGGATTGTTGACATTAAGTGGCATTAAGATGACCTTTGAAATATTACTTTCCCTTTCTATTAGAGGCTTTTGTGTAAGGTTCTAAAAATGAAAGGCTCATTAGACACCATTAAAATGGGATTTATTCCATATGTGTAACCAATAATTAAGCAGAATATTCCTCCCTCCCCTAATCAGCTACTTAGAGAGCTGAGAAGCATAAGTTCGTATTCAAAGCAGTAATAACAGCAAACCTTTCCTGATCAGGTTTCCATACCATTGCTAATGTCAACAAAACCCAAACAGAAAGGAGACTATGATGCTGGACATGCTTTTTAAAAATATACATTTGATTTCAATTAAGGCTCAGTGTTTACGACCCTTGGAGGTATACGATTTTACAATTTCATCAGTCGAGACTAATTAATCCCATTAGTGCTGGCTGACGCTATGATATGCAGCAAGAATTGACTGACGGATTATACACCAGCTCACATCGCTACATACAGCCCAAAGACAACAGAGAGGAAAGGCTTGGCTGGGAGTGTCCATGAATATTTCTAACATGGTAGATACAATCAAGGTGACTTGCACGGTAAGCCCAAGAGTTCAAGTCCACTTTTATCAAGCTCATACCTTCAAAGGGTGTAAATGAAAGACTGCTTCTCCTGTGACTCAGAAAGAGACGGCTGAGGAACAGCTGAGGGCCACCTTACACACCTGAGAAGGTGAGAAATCTGACACATGTATTCAGCTGGGATTTAGTTCTGGAAGTTTCCTCCTAGAGCGGTGCTTCCCAGCTGTATATGCCTGTGAATCACCTGGGGGTCTTATTAAAATGCAAACCCTGATTGAGTAAGCCTGGGTGGGGCCTGAGAGTCTGCATTCCTAACGATCTCCCAGGTGGTACTTCTAAATGCTGAATGTTTGAAGGTTACACTTCGAGAAACAATGTTCTGGGGATCATTAAATGATCCCTATGATGAAAACGTACAGTTTGGTGGGATTTTTAAAAGAAAACATAAAAACCAAAATAATCAGAGAAAGGATAAAAGAATAAAGAAAGGGCTTTATTTGCCTTTGATGAACCAAACTGTGGCAGCTTCATTCTTAGCGTATGAAACAATAAAATCTAATTTTAAAATTTAAGTGGTAAGATAACAGAAAAAAAGCAGAAAGGTCAGAGGGAAAAAAAAAAGGACAGGGTCAAAACAGAAAGAGTGCACAACACTGGGGCCATCTGATTTTGCTTCTCCTTCAGTCAACCGCACTCAGACACATAACTCAGTCCTCACTCCTTGCCGCGCTGGTTTCTGTCTCCAGTGCACTCTTACTAGTGCTCGCTGCTCCAGCAAATCTTAGTATTTACCATATCAGTTTGTAGAAGGTGTTACAAAGGGAGAAAAATAATGCAGATGTTTAGAAGCTTTTAAAAAGTTCATGAATCCATTACACTGAATAATACGGAAGTCCTTCTGCTCCTTGTTGCAGACTAAGATTTAAGTATGAAATGTCCGATTTCCTTAAGTCCTATTTGACAGTTGCTATCTCTGACATTTCATTTGACACTTCTTGTTTTATTTTTATTGTGAAGGTACATCTTCAGTCTTTCAAATGCACACTTTGGCTTGTGCTTGTCTTTCAAAAATTTTTAGAGCAATTTTTGTGAAACCATGGGTAAGTCAAAAATTCGTGTTGTTTTTGAATATGAATTCCATCGTGAAACCAATGCAGTGCAGACAGCTTGAAATATCAACAAAGTGTTTGGGAAGGATGTGGCTAACGAACACACAGTACGTCGATGGTTTGAGAAGTTCTGTTCTGGTGATTTTAATCTTGAAAATGAGCCACGTGGGCAACCTGAGACCAAGGTGGATAATGATGAGCTGAAAGCCGTAGTGGAAGTGAATCCATCTCAACCTACCCGTGAATTAGCAGCAAGGTTTGAAGTTACTATTCCAACAATACTGGACCATTTGAAACAAATCTGCAAGGTAAAGAAACTGGATAGATGGGTTCCGCATGAATTAAATGAGAGTCAGAAGAGAAATCATCTCAAAGCTTGCCTTTCTTTGCTGTCACAACATAAAGGCAATGATTTCTACACTGTATTGTTATGTGTGATGAAAAACGAATTATTTTTGACAATTGCAAGGGTTCGGCACAATCGTTGGATAAAGATGAAGTGCTGAAACACAGTAATCCAAAGCTGAATATTCATCCAAAAAAGCTAATGGTGTCTGTTCGGTGGTCCAGCACTGGTATTATCCATTACAGCTTCATGAAACCTGGTCAATCAATTACAGCAGATGTCTACAGCAAACAATTGGATAAATGATGAGGATGCTTGTGATTAAGCAGCTGAGATTGGTCAATACAGACAGGCCAATCCTCTTGCAAGACAACGTTCAACCACGTATAACACAATGCTGCTCAAATTATAGAAGCTGGACTTGGAAACTGTCATCCACTGTATTCACCAGGCCTTGCACCAACTGACTACCACTTCTTCCAGGCCTTGGACCACTACTTGCAAGGAAAAAGATTCAATTCTCAGCAAGCTGTGGAAAACACCTTTCTTGATTTCATGGCCACTCGTTCTCTAGGCTTCCTTGCTGCTGACATAAAGAAGCTACCGTTAAGATGACAAAACTGTGTTGTGCGTAGTTTAGGCGCATACTTTGATTAATTATACTGCCTTTTGTTTGAGATATAATAAACTACACTTGATTCTAAATTGGGCATTTCATATTTAATGGCCTAATAACTCCACGAGGACAGAGAACATGTCTCTGCCTGTTCTTGCTTTGTGATTTTACTCATTTTGCAGTCAAATCACCCTCTTGTCCATAACAGAACATTGTACCCAGGAGCTTCTGTTGTCTTCTTTTGGTTGCTAAAAGGTAATATCTGATTTTATAATATTTCAAAGGTTTTACATCAAGAATAACAGTATCCTTATTGGAAAATTATTTAGAGTCATGATAGGTTATACCTGGTTAGTCTGAGAGTCCTCTTAACTCCAGGGAAATCAATGCAACCCAAACTGAGTTTCCAAAGGTTCTGAGTATCTAAATAGATTTACACTTGCATTTCCTACAATACCCATCGAAGTTTTCCTGCCCCTCGGTTTGGCTGGGGCAGACTGAGTGGGTAAGAGACTATGACACTTTGGTCTCAGTGAGTCAACCAATTTAGTGTGTACTACTCATCTGGAATAATGAAGTGGCCTACAGTCCTCATGCATCCAGATTTTCTGGAACTATTAAAAATGTTATAGAATTAATATAAAACTTTTCTGTAATGTTTTCCTAAACTATAATAAAGAGATTCCAGTTACTGTGTTTTTCCCTGTTATTCTAGTGTACAAAATGAATCAATTAACTAGCTCATAAATACAATTTCCTGGCTTGTTGTGCTTCTTGTTTTTGATTAAGAAATCCGTATAAAACAAAGGTCATCTAACTTGGCAGTATTATGTGTTTGTTATTGGTTTAAGGGAATTTGTTGCTTTTTAACATTTTGGGCCCAAGATAGTAGTTGATCCTTAAAAGGGTCTTTTAAATGATGTAGCAAAATAAATGAGGGTTCAGCTTAAAAACTGAAAATGGAAAAACTGTTTTCAAGAAGCCACATGACAATGTAGAGAGAAATATGTTCTGTGCCAACATTTTAACCATATTAAATTTTTATGAAAATTATCAAGTGTCTGGTTTATAACAATTGAAAGGATCTGAGGACAAATGGAACCTCATCATGGGCTTTATATTCACAACTAGAAAAAGAATATTCCACAGGGCAACACTGATATTTAAGATGTATCATGTGGCCCTCTCTAGCTATTCAACAAATATAAGATATCATATATTATTCATATTGTATCAATACAATACCAGAAAACTAAAATTTGAAGCAAATAATTATTTCTGTGAGAGGGTAAATAATGGAAAACTGGTTGTCTGGGGGTTATATAAACATAACAATAAGTTTTTGTTGTTGTTTATTAGCATTCATTTCATGCAATCTGTGAATATATATCCACAAGAGCATGTATACTTCAGGGGTTGACAGACAACAAGAAATGCATTATGATTACATGATAGTAGAGCAAATATATTTTATGGTTACAAAATTAGTTCTGCATAAACATACCTGTCTTAGTTCATTTTCTGTTGCTATAACTGAATGTCACAGACTGGGTAATTTATAAAGAATAGAGGTAAATTTAGCTCATGGTTCTGGAGGCTGGGAAGTACAAGAGCATGGTGGAAACTCCTGGCAAGGACTTTTGTACTGCATCATAATACAGAGGAGAAGCAAAAGGGGAAGTGGGCATGTACAGAACGGGAAGCAGGCATGTGTGAAAAGGGGGCAAAGCATGAGAGGAAGCCTTGCTTTATAACAACCCAATCTGGAGGTAACTAATCCACTCCCACTAGAGAGAGAACTCACTCACTTCTGTGAGAATTAACCCAGGCCTGCAGGAGCAGCATCACTTCCTCTGAATGACCTAATCACCTCTTAAAGGCTCCACCTTTCAGCACCACCACACAAGGGAACAAATTTGCAACACATGAATCCTAGGGGACATGCTCAAACCATAGCAATTTCTAAAGGCAACCAAATTATTTAATTTTCTGTGTGCCTGTGTTTCTGGCCACCACACAGCCAGGTATAATTCCATATTCATGTGTCTACACAAGCACAGTACTTCTATGAAGTATACATAAAGTATGCAAATAAAAACAACATTCAGGTGTTTTACTGCTCTACATTAAATAATTCTTTCAAACTTTTTAAATACAAGCAATATACCAAGTGACCAATTCCCTGCTCCACAAATGGACTGTGCACATTCAGCACTTCATTAGACTCTGTGGATGATACGAAAGAAACATCAGGCTCGATCCTACATTCGTAGTACATTCGAGAGTAGACATACACCCAGAATAAATTTGGAATTTGATCCCACATGTTCCAACACTCCCATATTATTTTCTGCATACTAAAGGTGAGGTGAGCACTGGGGAGGTGAGGAAACTGAGAGAAGTTGGGGCATTGTCCTTTGGATTTTAGGCAATAGTTTTTGCATTTTTTTAAATGTCAGAAACATTCTCTGAAACTCCGGTTTCTCTGAAAGGTCTGGCTCAGAAATATATTTTCAACTTTCGGAAGACCGAGAGGGATAGATGAAGTAAAAGAGAACTAAGTACGTAAAAGGAAAGGAAAAGTAGAAAAAAACAGAAAGAGAAAGAGACATTGCAGGTCAAAAAGGGAAGGGAGAAGAAGAAAGTAAGAGAGAGACCCATGGCTTAGTAGATAAGTGATCAGGCTTGTCCCTTCTTTGTCCCCCCCGTCTCTCCCACTTGGCTCCAGTCCAGCCCAACTGCAGTTCCTTAATTAAGCAGCATGCTGCTTCTTGCCTCTTTCCTTTGCATGTGCTGCTCCCTGTGCTTGGTGGCATCTTTCTGACCCTTTAGTTTGGTGCCACCTCCTCTAGGAAGCCTTCCTTTCAGTTGTCACCAAAGCACAAAGGATTAGTACCCACACATGACTGCCATGCTTTGCCTACTGCCTTGCTAACACATGGAGATACACTAATTGGATTGTTTGTTTCCCCCGCTAGGCTGTGAGCTTTATGGGGACAAGGTACTCAGTATTATTAATACTTTTATTGCCAGCACTAGGAATAGTGTTTGGCATATACTCAAGCGATCGTAGATTATTTGCTAAATAAATGCTAAACGAAATGGACAGAATGAATTCTTTGTAAGAAAGCATATTGATTTCCTAGACTTCCTTGTGTAGTAAGCTCATTAAGGCCTTTTAATTAAGCAGGGCTAGTTACTGCGCCTGATGACATCAAATGGTCAACATCGCAAAAGCTATAAAATGTATTTATGGGTTTTAGATGCTGCATTTTAATGGCCTATAGAACTACTGTAAAATGCATGTTTCATTATTTTAATATTTAACCATGTGGGGAAAATACTAATAACAACATATGGTTGTATTTTTTGTGTGTGTGGATCTGATACATTAACTTCTTTATTGATGTTCTGAGAAATTTGTAGCAATACTGATGAAGTGAATGAGCTGTTTTCCTACCACACCCTTTTCTAAATTTGAGCTAAACACACAGATCTACTGGGAGCATGTTGTTAGCAATAATTCAAGGCACATAAATGTGTGCTTTCTTCATACATAAAGGAAAAGAAACTTTTAAATTGCCCTTTAAAAGCTGAGCTAATATGCTCTCAAATATGCCAGGAAAGAGCCTCTCATCAGGGTTTCTCATGCAAAGAGAAAAGATTGTTGCGACCTTGCCCTGAATTGCCCTGAGTGAAATATCCCCAAAGAGCAGGTCAAGCAATTTCCCATGATGCCATGCCTCTGTCAACCATCCTTACAACCTCGCTGAGAGGGAGACAGAGACTCCAATCCATGTCCCAGGTTACAAGTAAGCTTAGCTACAGAGTTTGTGTGCAAAGCACAGGGGCTGTAGAAAGATCTTGGCTCTGTCTTCCCTGTTGGCAGTGAACTTGGCTGCCCAGTAATTAATTGTCTTTGACTACAAAGATGAGAATTGCCACTGCTTGCCTTCAGTTTTATTAAGAATTGGCATGCTTGGTTTAACAGAGCTAAGCAATATATTTATTTACTATGGTGTTTCCCAAAATGATTGCTGAATTCTGTCATCTCTTGACTGAGAAACTGTTTGTGGGTTGCAACAGAATGTATGCTAACATACATACAGCAACACAAACCTCCAAGACAAACTGTTTAAGTCAATTTGCTTATCATATAGACACATAGGTGCAAATATGTGCATATGCATTTGGGGGTACAGCCATGGGCACACACTTTAACACTTGCACACATATCCCACACAGATTCTGTAATAAATGTGTGTGTTTAAGATCTGTGTGCAGGGGTGTAGAAGCAGCATGAATTTGCCAAGAGAGAAAAGGAAATTCACACACGAAGAGAATAATTTACCATAAATTGGCCCACACTGAGTTGATTCCAAAAACTGGAGTGCAAGATGCCAAATTTTTAATGGCTCTTGCTATTCCAGATCTGGCCCTGACAAGCTTTGGAAGAGATGCAAGTGGGCAGGAAAGATGGGATTAAAAAATTATATCTTAAGCCTTTTCACTTTCGAATGTAAAATTTCCACCACTGTGACAGGGGGAAGAGAGTGGCAGGGATATTTTCCTGACACTGTGCTTTTCTCAACAAAAAACC
Organism: Eulemur rufifrons; assembly: GCF_041146395.1. Taxonomy (NCBI): domain Eukaryota; kingdom Metazoa; phylum Chordata; class Mammalia; order Primates; family Lemuridae; genus Eulemur; species Eulemur rufifrons. The sequence continues at coordinate 227,453,743 of NC_090989.1, forward strand.
ATTGATTTCCATTATGCATTGCTCAAATTCTGTACTTCTTGTTAAAAGTCATCTGCAACTGGTTGCTTAGAAAAGGAGGATATGAAAATAAGGGGACCCAAAAGCTTGCATTAGCCCTGGTGGCCATTACAAAGAGATGACCTCAGAGTGCTGCTTACTCAGTGCAGCTCCACAGTACTAGGATTGACAATCTCTTGTGACAGCCCACACTGGTTCCTCAAAACCACTCACTTGCTTCCAAAATGCATCACCTCCAGTTCTTTTTCTTTCAAGACTGAGCTTTTCTGCATGGCTCTCCCATCACAAGCCTGACTGGCACATACATAGCAGGTGCTCAGAAAACCCTTCATTCTTTCCACGTGCTCTTTTCCTTCCTTGCTCTGATTTTAAACTACTCTATCCCATATCCGAACAACTTCCCTTCTTGGTTATGGAGGGAATCTCTCTCACACCTTGCCCCTTCTTCCCACACGCCCGGCTTCCTACATGTTCACTCACAGGCAAGAGGCTGTCATTAAATCCATTAACTCTTTCCAATGACGACCTTTTAGGTTTTGAGACCCACAGGATATTCAATCACTGTCACACATGCGCTGACCTCTGATCCCTATAATTCTTATGAAAATACCTTGGCTAAGAATTGTAACCTCAATCCTCTTGAATATTCTACTTAATGCAACCGCCACCCCACCCCTTCTCTCTGGAACTTGACTCCATTTGTAACAAGAATGATAGGTCTATGAAACATTCTACCTATAACTGTAAAGTCTGGGGTAGATGTGGACATTTCGTCATCTCGAATATTTTCAATTTGATGAGAATATTGGTCTAATTATTTAGAGTAGTTGGCCTTTGCACTGAATTTAAACTACTACTGTTTCTTATAACCCAAAGAAGTAAAAGAATGAGTAAGATGAGTTGTTTCCAAGATATGTTTTTTCCCTTATTTTATTTCCTTGTCATTTTACAGAGCCAACAATCCTGGCAGGAAAATATTTAGCACACAGTAAATCTTAATGGAGGATGATGATAATGGCTAACATTTATCCATTAAGTATTCAAAATATCTACTGTTATTGTTCCCATTTTACAAGTGAAGGGAATTGAAGCCTAGAGAGGCCAAAGTCACACAGCCAGTAGGTGGCAGAGCCCCAACTAGAATCATGGCCTCTGGCTCAGGTATTTAACCAAGTATTCCCTCTATGCAACTCCAAGGGAATGAATGTTTAATTCTCAAGAGGTCAAGGAGATACGGAAAGAAACATGTCTTGGAAGGAATCTGGTTGTACTCTTTCTTTTTTTCCCTTTACAAAGTAAAAAAATATTAATAATTTAAATTTACAAGGGCCAACTATCCTAAATTATACCAATCATTCTCGTCAACGTCTGAGCACAAAGTTCAGCCATTAGCAATGACTAGAAAGTACTATGAGCCTTATGTTCTTGGCATAGTCTTCCTTTTAACTAACATACAGTTCTCAGATTTGAAAAAATATGGTATGCATCTGTGAGCCACTCAGAAATGGGCTGTTGAGAAAAAAATGCAAAGTGATACTGGCATGATATAAGAGCCAACACGACAATTCTAGAAAGACCTCAACTGTTTGCACATTCAGCCAAAAGCCCTTATAGCAAAAGCCCTTCTCATTTTATCAAATGTAAGATCCTGGATTTTACTACCACCTTACTAATAGTGACAAAACTTGTCCTTTCTTACATGCATACATAGTTAAGCCTTTCTTCAAAGTAACTTTACTAATAGAGAAAAGAAAAGGTCCCATAATCCAATAGGTGCCTAATACATATAAGGTGCTCCATAAATATTTTTTTAAAATGACTAATTGATTGAATATTTGTCTAAATATTTGTTTTAGCACTTCCAATTCCATTTGAGGCAAAATTCCTCAAGAAAGAGGAAAATATTTCATTTTACTATTTCCCATTGTTGGATAAAAGAATCCAACCTGCATTATATCAGAAGACACATGGCTATTGTTAAACTTGGCCTAGACCTCTCTTCTGAGCTCCAGGCCTATTTAATATCTCCATACTAAGGGCCCATGGGCACCTCAAAGGACATATTCCAACACTTAACAATGATCTTGTCCCCCAGAGTCTTCACTCCCTGTTCTGTTCACCCAGAAATGCAGCCCCAAAGCCTGGCAAGTCATCCTTGACAACTCCCTCTCCCACATACCCACCTCTCATCTCCAAGTCCTCAAGTCTCTCTCAAGCATCAATACTTCTCTCCATCAACATCTGAACTTCCCAAGGCTAAGCCATCATCTCTCACCTGGTCTAGTTCATGATCTCCTCATGGGTCTCCTCCATCCACTCTTGTCCCCGCCCACCATCCAATCTTCACACCGTTGCCGCAGTAATTTTTTGAAAACTAGAAATCTAATCCCATCACTCCTCTGTGTCAAATTCTTCAAAGCTTTCCTAATGGCCCTTGGATAAAGGCCAAAGCCTCACCATGGCTCACAAGGTCTGGCTTGATGTGTCTATTCTTCAGCCTGATCCTGACTCCTCTTCCTTCCCCCTCACTCCCTCAGCTTCAGTTTCTCAAAGGTACCATGCATGCCCTTTCTCACCTCAGGACATTTGCACATGCTATTTCCTTTGCCTGGAAAAATGTTTTCCTCCTATTTGCCTGGTTAAACCCTGTGCATCTTTTAGAGCTTAGTTGAAGCATTTCTTTTTCAGGAAAGCATTCTCTGTCCAAGGTTAGGTTTAGTCTCTTACATATACACCTTTATAACATCCTCATGGAATGTGAACGCCATTAGGACAGGGACACAGGCTTGTCCTCTTCATGACGCAGTAGTTTGTATAGTAAGCACCCAATGCAGATTTATTGAATAGTGGAAAAATGAGTTATTAAAAATTAAAATACAAGTTATTCATTTCTAAAGGCTTTCTTTCTCTCCTTTGCTCCCTCTCTTTCTCTTTTTAAAACCATGCTTCTAGGGCTCACAATCCACTCAGAATAACTGTATACTCATATGAACAGTACTTGTTCTAACAAACAATGGGGAATAATAAAAGATGAGAAGAACTTAAAGACGATACCCTCAGGTCTGGAGACAAAAAATGTTTGTGAAGCCCTCTGTAATTTCTAAGTGCTACATGAAATGCATGTTTTCTAGATTCCAACTGCACACACAGAAATAACTCACTTTGACAAAGTTATCCACCAGGGAGATGAATAAATAGCTTCACTAAATACATATGGTGCAATTACACCCAGCAATAAGTGACAATAGGTCTTGCTTTATAGTAATCTAAAAATTCAAAGCCCAATTATTTCAGCTGCTCAGTAAATAATACTGAAAAGACGTGGTAGTAAAGCAACTTAAGAACATACTGTATTAGTGAACGCTAACAATCTTCTTTATGATCCACAGAGCCACTTCTTTTTCTTCTGAAGGAAAGAAAGCTTTTTGTAAATTAAGAAAGAAAAAAAAAGAAAAAGAAAAAGAAAAAGAAAGCCATCCATGAGCTACAGCCAAGAACAAAATGAAAGCAGGGAGTACTCCTTTTGATCTTTCAAGAGTAGTATTTAGTTAAAGAATGTATGCTGGACTAAAAAACATGACCAGAAACATGAGCATTTGGGACCTGAAAAATGCAGTCATTGGCAGCTGGCCTTTTAAAAATATATTTATAAGGGAAAAAAAATGGACCTGTCTCCATAGCTCCAAATTTCAGGGTGAACTGACACTGACTTTAATGAAAGGGGTCAGTTTCAGACTTCTTTTTAGAATGCAGAAGCACTGCAAGTAATTGGTATAATTAGCAGTTTAGATATGCAAATCAAATTCAAACTTGAAATGACTGAGATGGAAAAGCAACCTCAACAGGGAAAAGAGGAGAGAGAGAAACACAGGGAGAAGCATGGGGGTGAGGTGGGGGGGTGAGGGGGGAACATCCTGGCCTTTCAGGATGATTTGAGGTTAGCTAAAGACACAGTGAAGACAGATCTGGGACCCGGCTGGCTGCTCACTGGCGCTATGACCGAACCCTAAGACAACCGTGGTGACAGAGAGAGGGAAAACCAGAAGCTGCCTAGCCACAGGTCCACCCAGACAAGGGGAATTTAGAGAAAGACAATCAACAAGGCAGATCTGGAAATAATGCCCTATTTAGAGCTTTTGCTTGCATGCTCCCTGGACTTGTGCTGTTTACTATTTTGCTAATTTGAGCAAACCATGTAAGCTTTTGATACCTCAAAAATAAAATCATATGGCCAATAAAAATGTTTGTTTAGGGGAAAAAAGTTGGTTTAATAAGGCCGGTTTCCTTCTTAATCACCTTACTACTGGGAAATCATAATCCACCCTCACCGCCCTTCTACCTACTTGTGGCCTATTTGAATCAGAAGCCTCCAAAAGGCAGCACCTCCCAGGGGATGCTTGGCATTCTCTGATCTTCTAGACCAGACCTGACCGGGCTCATCCAATTTGCACTGTCTTTGCACACTGTATTTTTCCTTCCTAATTTTTTACTGAGCTGCCATTAAATAAACATGTCAGTAATCATCTGCCTAATGGCTCTCTCCTGAGTTCCACATCTATCTTGTTCATCCCTCTATTTCCAGAGCCTAGCACAGTGCCTGGAACTTGCCAGGTATTCAATGCATGAAAGTTACTAATTCTGTGATTGATGAGTAATAATGGGTCAGATTTTCCAAATGTCAAAGCTACTTTCTGGATCATCATTTATTCAACGATCAAAAGTCAATTACTGAGAGTTTATCAAGCAATTATTGTGTGGAGACAATGCATAAGACCTGGAATGATAATATACCAGATGGTATGCTAGGGCAGTGGTCCTCGGACTTTAACTCCTTGGGAGCTCCTTACAAAGCAGACTCTGATTCGGCAGGTCTGGAGTAGGGCTTCGATTCTACATTTCTGAAAAAAGTCCCCAAGGGGTGCTGATGCAGCTGATCTTCAGGCCACACTTTATAGTAAAGTCTTAGAAGATCTAATGGACGACCCTAACACAGCTTTTCCCCCATGTGAATCTCATTTATGTTTCATGTAAAAAAATTACATTGTGATTGTTACCTAGGTGCTTCAGATATTCACATGGATGTCTTCTTGGTCTGAGGGAAGGTCACCATTTCTTGGTTTCTCTGGCATTTAGGGGTCTGCACTACTTACGGTCTGTGGTGAATTCTGCCTCTCACCAGAAAATGTCGCCATGTCTTTAACACTCCAGTCAAAGATTCACTTGCATCAAGGGAATTTGGCCAGAGATAAAAATGAACTTAAATTTTGTATAGGGCATCTCTTTTATGATAAAATCTCTCAAGAATATTTGTCTTTTTAAATTATATCCAGAGGGTCCTCTTTCTATCAGGATTTCTTTCCGTTTATGTAATCAATATTGCACAGATCTTTCTTTCCAACAGTTTCCAAGCCATTGTGGATAGCCTAAAATGGGCCGATGGATATTGATATTTTGTTCTTTACACCAACTGCCATATCTCTTAATATTCAATGACTCCTTTGTACAGTGAGGCTTTCAGTTGTTTCTTCAAACAATGACACAGTAATACATAGACATTTTCTGCGGGCAATATCTGAGTATCTCTTTGTATGAATGGTCTTGCCTCATACTACAATGCAAAGAGCTGATCCATGTTTAATGACTTTTCTATGGATTAAAAGTAAGTAGTTTAAAATATCTTTTTGATAACAATTCTTTTGCTAGGACTTGCTGTTGGCTCTCCTGGAGGAAAACTGCCAATGACAATTAGATTCGCTCATTATCCCTCCTCCACCTCATACACACACACACACACACACACACACCCCACACACACACACATACACACACACGCATTTGCTGAAAAAGTCAACATGTAGCTTTATGTCTGTAGTATACCAATCAACATATCAAAACCCAAATTTAGAAGCCTAATTCACAATACCACTTTTTTTTTTCCTTTTTTCTCCTCCTCACTTGGAGTAAATTAAATTCAGCCTTTGTTGGAAGGAAATGTAAAATGTGTTTCACACATATATTTAACACTAATCTGTTCTCTCTACCTTAATTATGCTTTGAATTTTGGTGGGATCTCATATTCCAGGGACTCAATTTACTTTTATAAATATTCATTCGTTTTCCTCCATCTTCATTAGTGCCGCTAAATATTACCCTCCGTTTTGAATTTGGAGAAACTGAGGCACCAGGGAGAAATACCCACACTTAACACAAGTGTAGAGCTGAAAATGTGACGTAGGAGCTCCTCAGATAAAGAGGCAACCCTTCCACCAAAGCTTCGAAATAATGGTACAACGTTCGTGGATTAAATCAGAGGTCATCTGCTTACATTCTAGGCACAGCTACATTCCTGATTTTGTCTTTTCCTTAGTACAAAGTGCAGTAACAGAATAGCTGCCCTGTGGTCACAGAGAAATGATTACAGAAAAGAACAGTTGGAGAAAACAAGGCAAAAGTACTTGGATTTTTGTCAGTGGGAGTCCATCACAGTAACTAATGGGCTGAGAATGTTTCTATTTTTTCACCAAGTAATCCATATGCAAATTTCCTGCGGTATTCAATATGCACTTCCAAGCTCAGTAAATGTTTTCTATTCTTTTCTGCTTAGCTCTCTCAGCTTTTTCCAATTAGGCCCTGTTTATTTAGAAAAAAAGAAAATGTCTAAAGAAAGGATTAAGCTCTGTATCTTATGGAGAAAGAACGAATATTAGAAATTCTTTCAGGATCTAGAGGATGCATTCTTTACTCATCCTCCCCGCTGGGATGGGTAATGAGAATAAAGTAAAAGGGGGATGAAGCTTTTTACTTCATTTGGTTTGTTCAGCTGAAAACATGCCTTTGACGATCTGGAATTAAATCCAAAATGCATGACAATTCAGACAATGGTGCACATGGAATAAGCCCGTGGGTAAAAATAAATAAATAAAAGAGAGATGTGAAAGCTCAAAAGGACCCACCTGGTGAGCAGAAGTTCTGCAAAAGCGAGAGAAATTGGCGATGTGGAGGGGACAAGGGGCAGGCTGGGGAGACGGAGCATAAACGGCTGAAGTTAGCAGCTGTGCCTAATGGAGATGACCCAGGAAACGGAGCTACACATCAGAGAGAGGGCTCAAAAGCATGGCCTCTCAGGGTGAGCGACAGTCAGGTCTTTCCATCCTCAGTCCCTGTGCCCACGAGGACACGTGGCGTTCTGCCTCTTTTAGGTTTTAAATGGAAAGTGGAAGGTCATTTTGTACTTAAAGAATAAAGGAAGACAATTCAACCAAGGTTTCTTAACTTAGCTACAGATCTTTTCTATCTGTGGATAGAAGAGAGAAACAAAAACAAAACAATCCCCGAACTTGAACTCCATGGAAGATAGGATGGAGGCGTAATGGTGCCTGAGAAGGAATTTCTGCCACTAAGAATGAATGGCCTGCTTCAAGAGGCTGTTGTGAAGCTCGAAGACATAATAAATATGATATTTTACAAACTTAAAAACATCATACCAGTGAAAGAGGGGTGATGAGCAGTAGTTATGGTTGGCACTGGATTAAAGAACAGGACATTTCCAAGATCCTTCCAGGATCTTGGAACAGATTCTTACCAAATAGGGTTATAAAGAGCTAAGCATAAAAAGTACCAAAATGTCAGATTAATTTTCCCTCCCAGCATTTAGGGATTCAAAAGCCATGGAGAATAATAATTGAAAAATTATAGATACAGATAGACTGTTAACCCAGTGATTCAATATATCGAGCTTTTCAGAAATCCTCATGTTAAGTTTGGTTGCCTAAGAGATAGACCACAAAGAGGCAAAATCTAGGGAAAGAAAGGTGTGAATATAATCAACAAAGAGAAGTTTCCCTTTAATGACAATCATGGGAAAGACAGGAACCTGAATGAAGTAGTTTTATACACACAAGCCATTGGCTAGGACCACACCATAGTCTGCTCTCCTCATTTATATTTCATACTACAATTGACATTCTCCAGATTTTGCAAAACAAAAACAAACAAAACAAAACAAAACCCTTGTTTAACTCTATCAAACTACCTGCTTACATTGTCCATGAAAAAACTGTTCTGGTTATATTACCTAATATAGGAATTTATAAAAGTTTAATTCCATTTTTCAGTGCACCAGCAGCTGAAAGAAAAAAAATCACCTCCAATAACTTTCCACATTTCAAGTTCCAAGACACGGTGATGCTCTCAAATTTCAATTCCTTAAGTCTCAAGCTTTGAGAAAAATAAACTAAACAAAAGCCTGCCAAAAACCCAGGCTGGCTATTAAAATGTTACAACCAACTGCCACAGGTTTGAGACTATAGATGGTATCCAAATCAACAGAAATGTCCTGGACAGAAGCCTTCAGATCACCATGGAACAGGCTTTGATGCCCTTTGTCTAATTCTGCAGAGACTCAACCCTCAAGCAGAATATTCTTGGCCTGTCACAGAAAGGCCTTTCCCAGAAAGCCAAAGGGCTTGGGGACATTCTGATTCTCAGCCCATTCTTTAGTAACTCAAACACAATGGATCCAACCCCTAGCTTTAGGATGCACCAAAAGACATTACATGGAGGGTTTTTTCCCTTTTGATCCCATGGGCCAGTTGTATTTTTTTTTCCCTCCTTTCATTACCAAAGTAGCTTCTTCCTTGAGCCAACTTTGAATAATCCCCAAACAGTAATTCCATTACAGAAACAGCCACGTACATGAGAGAGTTGACCAGGCTTTAACAACGTTGGATGTTTAGTCTTTATCTGGCTTTTTCTTCGGCAGCTTCACCAACGAGAGCTTCCCAGAAAGGGCAGGTTTCTGCCTCAGCTCTCAGGCACATCAATCACAAGAAGAACAACCTACACTTGCAGTCACAAACTGATTAAGCCCCCACGTCTTCCCTGGCAAACTGTCTAAGAGCTCCATCCTGGAGAACTTGCCCTGGAACTCCCAGCGTGGCATAAGCAGTAGGAACTAAAACCTGAGAAATCTTTACTAGGCCTCTAAGCCACCTGCCTCCCGCAGTGCAGCGGAATTGGAAGAAAATCTCAAAGTGGCTCCATATCTATGGTATGTATCTGTTCCTTCTTTGAAGGTGTGGCCTAGGGGTCTCAAATGGAAAAGCAGGATAAAATAATCATCAAGCAGTGGGTTTGGAGCCCTTTCCTGAGAGTGTTTTACACTGCCTACACATTAAACCTGTTCTTGTTTATGCAGTAATCAATGTATTTGGATTGAATAACACTTCCCCGATTTGGCTGCCTAGCCAATTAATGTCTTTGCTTTCACCTTTATAATTAGCACATTTAAAAGAAGATTTTAAAAGTTGCTACTGAGGTGGCAGTGAGGAGAAGGACTGAGCCTGTGCGCGCAGAAGGAACAAAGACTCAAACTACAGGGAGTTGCGAGATGAACAGAGAGATGGCATTTGCATATTGCAAACTTGTCAACCAAGAGACTTATCAAGCAGCCCTAAGGATATACCACCAGGGCAGTACTGACATAGAAAATTAGATCCTCATCCCAGAGTCAACACTAGAGAACAGTGATTTTAAATAGAAGCCATATTTAAAACCTTGCTATTAGGCACATACATATACCACGACTCTGAAACACAGACAAAGAAATCTTAGCACCAACAGACTTCTTGGTGAGGTTTCTTTAACTCTCGTTCCCAGTCCAGCTCAGATGCACAAAGGAAAGAGCTTCTTAATGTCTTCCTTTTTGTTTTAAAAATTAAGCATTTATATCATCCGTTCAGATCCACACAAAGACACACACTGTAGATACTGCCAGATTGTGCAAAATGTTCTGCCTGAAGCACCCATGTTGCAAATCAGGCCGCCTCTTAGGAAGGGGAAGCAAGGCCCCAAACAGAGGGATTATCATAGTTAATGAATCATACCTTCAGTGTGGGAATTCCGTGGTGGCAAATGTTACACTCTTAAAGCACTTTATAAAGAGCTGATTGGTAATGGAAAGCTGTGACTGACTCCCACAGTCATCCCACCCCACTCTCCCCTGGACTGATTTTCCACCAGAGTGTTGCAACATTGCCTTCCATTCTCTTGGTTTCCTGGAAACATGTTTCAGAGGCAAATGTCTGCCATATACAACTCCCAATCCCTTAAGTGAACAACTACTCAATTCAGAGTTTTCATGAGTCTTCATGTGTTTTTCCCCCCTGTGTAATAACAATAAGGCTTTCTGATGTGGAGGGGGAGAGAAAGAATACCGCATTTTACTGAGCATCTACTATGTCTGTGCTAGGCCATGGGCCAGATGCAATCACAAAACATTGTTAAATCTATCCTAAAAGAGAAAGTCATGGATAATTAGGCTTATTTTACCGTTAAGAAATGGACAAAGAAGTTAAGCAATAATTCCTGGAAGCACTGCTGGTTGGGATTGGAGTTAGACTGATGGGCCTGCAAAGCCCCTCATTCTCTCCACTCTACTCTGCTAGCCCAAGAGCTCTTAATAGGATTCTCTTCTTAAGTGCAGGGCCCTACACCTTATACTTCATTTAGTCATTCATTTAATAAATGGGTGTTGGATTTCCACTCTGGGCTGGATTCTGGGTAGGACCTCAGTGCAGAAGATGAATGGAATGGAGTCCTTGCCCTCAGAAAGCTCACCTAGTATTTGGTTAGGTGGGTATATAAACAAAAAAAATGAAATACAATATGACACAATAAAACACACAAGTAAAGAGAGATAGACCATGTGAATCTGGGACAATACAATACAATACAAGATATAACTTTTGAGGTGGGTGTCAGAGTATAAATGGAGTTCAATGTGCAGAGGAGGTGCTTAGGGAAACCCAGGTAGAAGAAATAACACTGGTCAAAGCCTAGAGGTGGAAAGACAGACAATGTGCTGTGGGAGGAAGGTGCAAGAAAGCAGCAACAAGTCCTTGCTGGTAAGATACAGGCTGAGAGTTCTGGGTTGGGCTACAGTAAAGACTGCAGGAAATCCGTAAGCCCTACTCTGCCCTTCGCACATTTCTTTGTTCTCAGTAGGCACTCTGTAAGTGTGGGCTGTTGCTGTGGTCTGAATTCTGTTTGTGTCCCTACAGAATTCGTATGTTGAAATCCTAACTCCCAAGGTGATGGTATGAGCAGGTGGGGCCCTTGGGAGGTGATTAGGTCATGAAGGCAGAGTCCCCATGAGTGGGATTAGTGCTTTAGTAAGGAAACTCCAGAGTGGTAGCTAGCTTCTTCCATCATGTGAAGACACAGGGAGAAGGTGCTGTCTATCAGCCAGGAAGCAGGCCCTCGCCAGACACAGAGTCTGCCAGAACCTTGATCTTGGACTTCTCAGCCTCCAGAACTGTGAGAAATACATTTCTGCTGTTTATAAGCCCTCCATTCTATGATATTTTGTTATAGCAGCCTGAAACTACTAAGATAGCTTTAAAATCAGAACATATAACTCGTCTGACTAAAATGCTCCACTGGCTTCTTTACAGCACTCAGAATAAAACCCAAATACCTCTTTGCAGTTGGCCAACAGAGCCCATGTGATCTGGTCTCTGCTACGTCTCTGACAAAATCCCTTCCCTTGTCCTTACAAGCACTCTGGCTACTCTTCCTAAGACACATAATGTCCTTCCACCTCAGGGTCTCTTACAGTCTTCTTCATCACCCAAACACTCTGCCTCTGGCTCTTCTCAGGACGGTTTCTTCTCCTTAGGTCTCAACTCCACCATCACTTCCTCCAAGATGTCTCTGACCACTTTCTTTGAGGTGGCCTATCTGCTATTATGCATTGAATTGTGTTACAAATGCATATGTTGAAATCCTATCCCCAGGACGTCAGGCTGTGACTGTATTTGGAGATAGGATCTTTCCAGAGGTAATCAAGTTAAACCAGGGTGGACCCTAATCCTGTATGTCTGGTCTCCTTATAGAAAAAGGAAATTTGGACACAGAGACACACATAGAGGGAAAATGATGTGAAAATACAGAGAAAACACCATGTGAATATAATGATGGCCATCTACAAGCCAAGGAGAAAAGCCTGGAACAGATCCTTTTCTCACAGCCCTCAGAAGGAACCAACCCCACCAATACCTTGATTTTGGACTTCTAACCTTCAGAACTGTGAGATGATAAGTTTCTGTTAGTTAAGCCACCCAGTTTGGGGTACTTTGCTATGGCAGCCCCTGCACAGGAATACATCTGCCGCATCCCCTATTTAATTCGTCTATAGCCCTTGCCACCATCTGGAATCGTCTGGTCTATTTATTTACTTGTCTGTGAACTGTACCTACCCATTAGAATGTAGTCTCCTTGCAGGCAGTGGTCTTCTCTTGCTTTGTTGATCGTTCTCTGACACCCAGAATGGTTCTGGCACACAGTTGTTCGATAATTTTTTTGTTGAATAAAGTAATACAAAGATTATGTTTTGGTGGATGGATAATTGGTAAGCATTTATTTTTCATGCACTCTAATGAACCTACACTTGGTCACAGGGCCTACCCACCCTGGTCAGATGAGGGAAAGCTAGCCCCTGGTACACAAAGAGAAGCCGCCAATAGTGAGGTCAGCACCAGCCACTGGTGCCTTACAAAAATTCTTGCTTTGCTCTTTGCCCAAGTTTTTCATACGAACATAGTTTGAAAGATCCAGTTGTTTCTTTCAATGTCCTGATGTCCCGCCAAACCAAATTCAATTGATTGAAATATAGCCTGCTGATGCTTTTGTAAGGCTAAAGAAGCGATGGCAACCTTCCACCCCTTTGCTGAATGGTGTAATTGGCCTGCCATAAAGAATTGGGGAATTTTAACACATTCCCCATTTGGCTGAGCTCACCAATTATTCCCCAGTTGCTATCAGAGCCACAGACTTTTCTTCTTTGGGGTCATTAAGCTTGTCAAAACTAATTTGTCACCACAACTGCTGACCCTCATTGCTCTGACAGCAGCACAAGGATCACCCTAAATAGGCTCTTGCATTACAAGAAAGTAAATGGCTCATCAGAACCCACTGTGCTCTTGTTGTATGGTTTATAATGGCCTTCTGACCCCAGAAGATGTGGAAACAGTATCCCATAAGTGACACAGGTCACAAAACCCATGTACTAATCATTCTGGTGTTATAAAAAAATAAACAAGTAAAATGAATAAATGCTTAGAATACAGGCTTGAATCTGATATGTGACAAAAATATGCTATTCTTCTGCTTTGACAAAAATCTGAATATATTACACGTTCTCTCCATGCAACCACCCAATGGAAGTCAGGTGGAATTAAACATGCCATAAATCATAGGTCCCTAATAAGCCAGTCAGAATAACAACCTTTGAAAGTTTCTTGATTGTAAATGCAAAAATATTCCAAAATCAAGGTTGCCAACATTCAATAGGAAGAAGGAAACTTCCTGGGAGGAAACAGTGTCCTATTCTGAAACAGTACTTTGTGGGCTCACCCATATTGAGAATAGTTACTAACCATTTGCTAGAGTTGGCAGGTTTAGTGAGTCTACATACAAATCTCTGCACAGTCAGACAAAGGTAAGAACAAATCTATTAATTTCAGAAGAATGAGATTTTTAGTGACTGCCAATCAAGCATCATGAAAACTGGCATTAACTCTTTCAGGTTCAAGAGTACCATTTAATACATGAACTGATGGAAATTTCTCCAATAAAAAAATTAATTACGATCTCAGTGTATCTTGATACAAACATGAAATATGAAAATACCATTACCAAAGAAAAGAACTTTTGTTCTTTTCTTCCTAAAAAGACTCAACCCTAAATAGAACTGAGTTTAGAATAATTGACTACAACAAAATTTTCTTGGTGGCACTTTAGATTAAACACAATGATACTTTTTGTTCATGATACGGGGAGGCTAGAAATACCCAGTGCCCACACTCATGCCTCACTGGTTTCTTCCAGCAATATTAATTTTCCCCCTTTAAAGGGGAGCGCCAGTTCCCTAATGAAAATTAACACTGTAAGTACACGTCTGACAAAAGCATTAAATCTCTTGAAAAGGGGCCAAGTCTTTGGTTGTTTACTTTTATTTATTCAAACAAATCTGTAGGCTCATAGTTTGTCACTGATGTCATGCCTTTGAGCAGTTTTTTGTTTGCTTTTCATCTGAGAAGAGATTACAGGATGGGCTGAGGAGCAGTGAAGAGGGGAGAAGGAAGGAAAAGAGGGGGCACACGGAGGCCAGAATTTCATGGGAGTCACAGATTCAGCTGAGTGCTAATGATGTCACTTGGTTTTCACTCTAGCAACAGGGATCCCCCCACCCCCAAACCCTGCACTTTTGGGGAAGAGTAAGCTAAAAACTTGGCAAATGGCTTAGTAACAAAGTCCTGAATTGGCAGCCAAGATCTGGATGTGAATTTTAAGTTGTTTGCTCCCCAAATGTCCAACAAGATCTGCTGTGATTTAAGAAGGGGGAAAAGAAATTTATTGATGTATAAAAAGCCACATTTCAGAGTTGCCAGTGCTAATCAATAACTGGAATTTGACAAAAGACCATGTTAGGCTCAATAATGAAAAGGACACACATATAAAGGCAAGTATAATTACATGGTATAAATAAGGGAGAGGTTGCCAGCGACTGCATGTTGCCAAGTGCCTCAAATATGCATGTTCTTTGAAAGACTTATTTTTGTGTCTACAGAGGATGAATAAACCTCGCTAAAGAAAATAAGGCTCTTCCCAAACCTTTGCTCATTTCTGGAATTGAACCCTTTTGCAGGTTCTGAAATGTTTAACTTTGTTTTTCATTAATTCGACGTGTTCACACATCCCCTGCACTTCTGGAGCTCTGAACAAAACTGGCAGAGAGACTGTGCTGGAATACCAAAGTGGGGACTGCTCCCCTCCCCGGGTCACTGGCCCTGCTGGAGATGTGCCATTTTCTTCTCCTAAGAAGCTGGGGCAAACTCTGCACCCCTGCGAAGTCTGAGTTATCACAGGAAACTGAAAACTTCTTGGTGTTCAGCCAAGTGGGTTCCTATCTCCAAATCCTGGTGACTCAGCCAGAGTCAGCTCTGTGTTCACTGGGACTATCCTCTAACACTGGAATCAAGTATGAGGAACCATAATTGCTGAATAATGGAGGCCTTGTCCCTGACCCTAAGTGTAACACCCATAAATATGGGGGTCATCTAAGAGTTAACTTCTCCTTTGTTGCTCAGCTTTAGAAACGCAGGTAAGGCCAGGAGTTTGAGACCAGCCTGAGCAAGAGTGAGACCCTGTCTCTACCAAAAAAAAAAAAAAAATAGAAAAATTAGCCAGACATGGCGGAGCATGCCTGTAGGCCCAGCTACTCGGGAGGCTGAGGCAGGAGGATTGCTCGAGCCCAGGAGGTTGAGGTTGCAGTGAGTTATGACTGTGCCACCGCACTCTAGCCCAAGACACAGAGCGAGACCTGACTAACCAAAAAAAAAAAAAAAAAAAAAGAAAAGAAAGAAAGGAAAGAAAAAGAAATGCAGTTAAAGCAAAGGTAGCAAAGGCTGGGTGTTTTTGCCAACCCAGATCAATAATCTTATTGTGAGGCTGGGGTGGGGTCAGGGCTTGCTGAGATAACTTTCCTCTTGCAGAAAGTATAAAGAACAAGCCCTCAGAGACAGTGCATGGACGTGCCTTCCTTAACCCTTAAGTCAGTTTTCTGAATCTTGTTGCCATGAAGCTGCCACAAACCGCACACTCTATTCCACTGGTAAACTGGACACTTTTTCCAATCTGTGAGGGTGCACGAACTGCTTCAGGCTGCCACGCGCATTTGAAGTAAACAACTGCATCGGCACACTAAGTGGAAGAAGTTCCTGGTAGCTGGAGGTACTTTCCAAGCAGACACAGGGAGAGTGCGGGGCTGCAGAGAATCACTGCTGGCCCAGCCATTAGCTTCAGGGAGAGGATGTATTATGTTTACCACAGATTGATGGGACTAATTTACAGAATCATCAGTAAATGCTATGTATCTCCTCAGTCTCTCACATAGCCTTTTGTAGACACAAAGATAAATCTGAAGCTCAGAGCAAGCTCATTTAATTTTCACCTGACAGCCAGTAATAACGGAAGCATCTTATAAAGGTTATGTTTCAATGAAAAAATCTATTACGGGGCGTACAAAACACACTTGCATTAATTACATTTTCTTTGCACTGCATTTGACAAAAGGTCAAGAAGTTACCAAAAAAAAAAAAAAAAAAAGGAACATATGAAGAGAATTCTACTTATTATCTGAAATTTTCTTTTGCTAATTTCCCAGGAATTCAGTCACACACTCTGTACTTTAATTAGTTACTACATTTAATTAAATCTGATGTTCTGAAGATGACTAGCCAGAAATATTATCAGGCATAAAACAAGGATCAATTATTCTCCAACAGATGAGGTTTCCATATTTCTAAAGTTGCCTGTATCTAGAACATACCTTGCCTGTCATGCTGGAATATTTGAAAAGAACAAGAAAGAGCAACAGAATCTTTTCATATTTTGTCTTCACAAAAGGTATCAGGTAAAGTAATTTATAATAGACAATGTCAAGGCCCTTGTATTTTCAGAGTTTCTGGGCATCAGTAGGTCATGAGTGTGAGGTGATGCTTTTTAAATTATGGTGCTTCAACTTCAAAAGGTGTGAATAATGAAGGTTATCGTAAAAAGACAAGAAATTTTCCTGAACTAAGAACTTAAAGGGTACAGAGGTAAAGGTATTGTTGCCTCTTTGAAGTCAGATACAAATAATCCTATTCTAATCCTACTTCTGCTAAATGCCAATTGTATAATCTTGGACAAGCTAAAAAAAAATTAGCAAAACAAAATACTCTAAAGGCCACAGTTTCACAGTTTTCATGTTTGAAAACGAAGATCATAGGAAGTTTCTATGATGTTTAAATGTACACAATAGGCAGTCAAAAAACACAAGAATTCTTTACCCTACCTCTTTCCCAATTCCATTGCTATAATCCATTGCTTTGTAACTTTGACTCAGATCCTGTGTCTTAATCAAGAGTCTAGAGGAGAGTTGTAAAAGGTCTGTGGAACAATTTCAGCTCCCTAACCTACTGAGCAAACTTGTGGATGGGGGAGGCCAGTGCAGTGGAAGGGAGTAGCCAGAAGATGCTGCTTCCAAGACCAGCTATGTTTCTAGGCTTTGCAGTGGGCAGCACATTTTTTATCCAGCAAAGACAAGGTACAGATGTACCAGATGATGACCAAGAGCTACTGGCCACCAACTCCCTCTCCCGTTCTGTGCTGGTTATTTGGACTCCATGAAATGGAGAGAACTGGGGAGAACACAAGGTATGAAATACACCAGCACCTCACGTAACCATGACCACTCTGCACATACAAATCACTGTATGTTAAAAATCTTGCCCCGTGAAATGTGGTCTTCAGACCAGCAGCACTGGTATCACCTGGTACTTGGTAGAAATCCAGAATTCCAGACCTAATTCCTAATGAGCCAGAATTTGCATTTTTTTATTTCATCTTATTATGGGGGATACAGAATTTGAAGTTACATACGTTGCCCATGTACTGCCTGTCTCCCCAAGTCAAAGCTCCAGGCGTGTCCGTTCCCCAGACAGTGCACGTTGCACCCATGATGTAGGTATATATCCCTCCCCTCCCCACCCCCGCTTCCCGAGTCAGCACACCTCAAGTTTAAAATATGAAATAGTCGTCTCTTCTCCTTTCTTAGACTTTAAGCTAGAGTATGAGCTTTAAGATGGCACGTATCCTCCCATTTCTTGCACAATGATCTATTCCCGATGACGAGAACATTGCCTGGCACATACTGGGTGCTCATTATGGAACTATTGAATGAATGAACATGCTTGATAAAATTCACCATTGTTGCAACAAGGTCCTGGCTTCCTTGGATGCCGTTCTGGGAAACGACTATTGTAATTGGCAGGAGCAAAAAAGTGCATTCAATTAAATGCAGAAAATTATTGAGCAAATTCCAAGAATTCTGAGACTGTAATAAATCAAACAGGTGTTGGTGGGCTAAAATCGACTTTATTGAAGCAATGCTTTTTTTTTTTTTCCAGAAAATGCTAATTGATATAAAATAGATGTCACACGAACTGCTTTAAAAATTTACCTCTTTAAACAACTTTACCGAGGTATAATTTATATACCATAAAATTCACCAATTTAAAAGAGAAATTTGGTGATTTTAGTAAATTTACTGAGGTGTGCAACTCTCGCATTAATCCAGTTCTAAAACATTCTCATCACCCCAGTGAAAATCCTCATGTTTATTTACAGGTAATCCTTGTTCCCACCCCAACCCTAGAGAACATACAATCTACTTTCCATAAATAAATGACATTTTGAGGATTTCTCAATCAGGTACACAATTGATACAGTATGTGCAATTCTTCTTGGGCATTTAGTAAAGTCCAGTGGGGAGCTCTATCTGCTACCACCTGGCTAGCTCATTTTCACCTATTGTGTTTACCTGAAAAGAGCTTTTTAAATCCACTTCTCTTTAAAAATTCTCTATCCTATTGAAATACCAGTATTAGTATAAAGAATAAATATACCAGCATATTTCCTGCTTCATTTGTTATAAGGGCAGAAATGCAGGACACAGGCCTGAATCCTCAGTTACAATACATCAGTATCAACAGACTGTGATGCAGCTATCAAGAGGAATGTGTTAGAGCTAGAAATGACCTAGGGAGATGCTCATATTATACATATTACACTGCTGAAAGAGAAAAGCAATGTCATGAGAAATATGTATAGTATGATCCCATTTTTTATAAGGACAAAATCACATATGTGTAAATGTTTGCATGTTTCTATAACCATAAAGAGTGTGCAGAAGCACATGCACCAAACTCTTAACACTATTTTCAGGGGTAGCGCAATGGGGTTCAGGAGCTGAGGAAGACACTTTGCACATCGTTGCGAGCAAATATTGCTTTGCTGTTTGAAAACAAAAACCCTGTAAACCATATCTTTAAAAACTATAATTATATTTTCCATGAACTTGGATTAACCTCCTTATCCCTGCCTTTCCATAAATCTAAATTTATATGGTTTTTCTAAATGTGTGGGCTAAAACATGATGTGGATTCTTGGGATCTCTGGGTTACAACTGAAGAGGTTTCAAGATTGGATTTCAAATCCACTGTCACTGGTGCAAGGGGGTCGAGACCTTGACAATATGATTTTCTCATGTAGCAGGAGCATCGTGATATTCATGATGGAGATTCCCCTTTACTGGCTTTCAAAGTTCTTCTAACTGATTGGGACAGTGGAGATAATGGTAAATGCTTAGATTTCTGGTGCTGATGATTGGTCGTCTAATAGCTCTTGTCTCCATATCCCTGGTAGTCTAATTAAATAAGACAGAAAACTTATCAGTTAAGCAACAAAGAAGGATTTCTTTAAGGCGATAGCATTTTCAGCATCACAAAATGAAACTAGCTATATGTATATATGAAAAAATACATTTCCGTGTGATAAAAATGCTTCTCCTATAAAAATGCTTAATAGAGGTATATTTGCAAAGATATTTGATTAAACTACACAAATCATATTAGAAAGCTCACAAAGGTCCTTTTTTCCCATGAGTAAGCTTTTTTCCCCCTTAATAAAGTTTTGTTATTCTTGTGTCAATTTCATCATTATTCTTTCTAAAATTAATCTGTTAATTTAAGTATTACATCCAGGAAACTACTCAAATGATAGTGTACAATTCAGTTAATTATTATACCACCATAGATCAAGAAATAAGACATTTCATTATTATTCCTAAAAGAAATTCAATCTTTAATTCTAGGAAAGAAAGTCTGAATTAGCAAATACATTTGCTACATCCAGGCAGTTACTCCATCCATTGGGGTTTAGACTGGGCTGTCTAGGTAAAATTTAAATATGAGTGAGTGAGCAAATTTAAATATGACTCCACAGCATCTAGAGACAAAACATCCCTTGGAAAAATGTGTCAGGCTCCGTCAGCAAGGCTTGCTGTTTTTTCCATTGTGTCACTGAAGTGACTGTCAGGACCAATGACTTGTCCATGTTTGAGTCACTGAGCCAAAGCCAAACCCTTGACTCATCTCTAGGTTCATTTTTACCCTTGTTTCCTTTGTCACCAAGGTGTAGTGTAATGAAATGCATATGACCTGGCAAACTGAACAATGAGCCTCACTGTTCAAAAAAGGTAAAAGAGACGATTAATTTGTCAGCACAAAGTGAAGACTCAGAGGCTGAAATATCAATCTCTTTTTCAGTCTATTATTCTTTCTTTGAATAAAAGGTTGCTTGGAATTCACATTAGGCTAGAATTCACATTAGGTTAGAAATGCAGAAGTTCAAAAATGAGCAGACCTTGTGCCATACTCTCTATACCTGGCAGGAAATTATCTCCAAAGAATAGATCTGGGGAAAGGATTTATTAATGCCCACTGTCTCCACCCAAAGTAGATCTTCTTTTGGTCTTGCACACATCAAATACATAGCTATTTGCTGACTTGATCGGAACTGATATCAGGTAATCAGGATCAATTCCGTGAAAGCAGACATGTCAGGACGATGGACCATAAAGTGATTGTTGCTTATAGCAAGTGGCACTTTTAGTTGTGCTCAAGCTTCCAAAAGCTCAGGATAGCTCTTTGATTCTTCTAAAGATCTTTTCCTGCTAGCCAAACAGAACCACTGTGAAAGACTCAGCTTGCTGTGTATGAATTAACCAAAATAACTTCGGTCCCTTGTTTTTGGGTTCCATGCCTGCCTTATCAGAAGTCCCAAATGGCTGCTTTCAGAGTCACTCCTGAATGACAGAAAAGTTAGGCAGTCCAGCACCTCTGTCCAAAAAGAGGCGTTTTCATATTATACTTTTAGGGAAGGAAGCTATATGAGGTGCTTTAAATTGGCTCCGTTATTTCCTGTTGTTGGAGAAGTCTTGTAACTTGGTGGATAAATGCTAACTATGATAAAATATTTTATTTAGAATTGTACAGTTGTTTTGTATTCCAAGTGAATAACATGTACTGCATTCACACACAACCAGGAAGTCAGCAATTTAGTTTTAGCTTTCGTCTCTGCCTAAGTGCAAAAATCTGGCACATAAGGTAATTTGAAAACAATTATTAAGGGTGGTTTTCAGAGCTAGTACACACATATAATCACCAAATATCTGGCACAGATCCTTCTGCTTAAGCTCAGAGATTTCCTAAAGAGGAGTGTAAACAAAACCCTTGCTTGTTTCACTGATGCTGTAAGGATTTGGGATTAAAATGGTCATAAACAAGATTTTTTAATGGTGGAAAAACTCAAAAGCAATTTAATCTTACAGTTCTTATAAGATGAATCATTTTGATTCTCTTTTGACAGAAAACTCTGGTAATTTCTGGGACATCAAGTCCAAAATGCAATCTTTTTTTCTTTTCTAGCCAATTTGGTCAAACAAATGCATTATTTGGAGAAGAAATTATTATTGTATCGACCTGAAATTTTGCCAGAGCCATCTTAAACAACTGAGATGTAAGAGACCACCACTGTTATATCACCCTAGGTTGAGCAGTAATTCTCAATCAGGGGTGATTTCAATCCCCAGGGAACATCTGTTAATGTCTGGAGACACTTACAGTTGTCATAACAGTGTTGGGGGACTACTACCATCTAGCAGGTGGAGGCCCGGATGCTGCTAAACACCCTACAATGCACAGAACAGTCCCCCACAACAAGGAATTTTCCGGCTGAAAATATTAGCAATGCTGAGGCTGAGAAGCCCTGTCCTCCGGCATGGTGATGCAGGATTTTCTGGGGGAGCAAAAGCTGAGATCACTTTGATCATACACACAAAACCCTCACTCCACTAAACACAGTTCGATTTCTTCTAAACTTCCGAGAACATTTACCAAGTGAACACTCTAGTGAGAAACTGGCAATGGAAGAGAGAAGAATGAGAGGGTGAGTATTCCCAAAGTCAAGTAATGAGTTCAAAGTAGGTTCAGGGGTACAAAACTGGCTATCTTTGCCCTGCTATATGCCTTTGGTCTTCCAGGGGAAAACATAAAAGGATGGGAGGGAGGAAAAAAGGGAGGCAGGGGCAAGACTTATGATTTCTATCACCACCAAAGGACAGAGCCACAGCAAGGTAGCTGTGCTACCCCTCTCAAAGTGAAGAAAACCTGGGGCTCACTTCAGACCCTTCCCATCCACATGAAGACACTTTCTGCCTAATGTCACCTACATCAGAAGGAATTTGAGGCTGAATTCTATTTTGTGTTTTAACGGTGCCAATGACAAAAAGCAGCCTCTGCTGGGTCTAGGTAAAACTATTCAGCCTTAAAAAAAAAAAAAAAAGTCATTATCTGGTTTCTACGCAGTCATCCTTTACACCTAAAAATGGAATTCATCAGAAATGAGAAAATTCTAAGTAAACCATTTGGAGAAAGTTATAACAGGTCTGTGAGAAGAACAGAGAAGGGGAAATGAAAGATCTATCACAGAATAAAGACAGACTCAACTGACATTCGAGGGTCGTACTGGTGCCACAACTGGGTCTAAACACTATAACTGACCTACGGCACACACAGTAGCATGACAGGCATATGGTTATCTGGTTGGCACACCACAGTAAAAACTGCTCTGTCTGGTATATTTACACATAAGCCTGTAATAGTACTACTTTGAAAAGGGCTGTCTTGTATTTAAATGACGATCTGCTCCGGCAATCAAATCCGACTACGTTTTAGAACGCAGGACTATTTTGTTGCCTTTCCAGGTTGGAGAAAAAGAGCTGTCTCACATCTTACCCTTGTCATTCCGGGTAGCAGTGGCTGCTGTTTTGAGTGGTATGTGTTTGCTAACAGGAAACCACTGAGAAACAGACATGATCCTGTCATCTATGCTACCAGGGCTTTTGTTCAGAAAGGTGTGCTAGGACACTTACTGTTCACATAACACCCTAAGTGTGTTAGCATTTCCTATCTCTACTAGTTTAGCCAGTTTAGCTATGTGTTTAGCTTATATTTTTATTTTCCTGGTATTAGTAAGTATGTATGTATTTATGTATTCCTTAATTTGTTTCAAAAATATTGAAGAGAGACTTCACTTATAGAAGAGCAGATTTTGATCTCTGTATTATAATAATTATTCCAAAACACATAATTCAGTGAGTCAGGATGTTCTAGTCATTTCTCTTCTGACACTAACTGCAAGAGTTTACCAAAC
Source organism: Eulemur rufifrons (assembly GCF_041146395.1). Classification (NCBI taxonomy): domain Eukaryota; kingdom Metazoa; phylum Chordata; class Mammalia; order Primates; family Lemuridae; genus Eulemur; species Eulemur rufifrons. The sequence continues at coordinate 227,476,918 of NC_090989.1, forward strand.
TGTAGAGTTTGAGGGCAGAGTCCACCACATTTCTGACACCATCTTCAACTTGTGGGGGGGATTCCCCAAAACACCCACAGGTACAATCATTCACTAGAAGGACCCACAGAATTCACTGAAGCTATTGTCTGCATAGTTATGGTTTATCACAGAAAAAAGATACATATTAAAATTAACCAAGGGAAGAGACACATGGGGCAAAGTCTGGCATCACTCCAAATGCAAATGCTTCCAATGTCCTCAGAGTATGTCATCCTCCCAGGATTGTGTGAGAATATGCATGCAGTATTGCTACCCAGGGAAGGTCTCCTGAGCTTTGGTATCCACAGTTTTCATTAGTACTCCATTACACAGGCATCACTGATGGCTCATGTAGTTGATCTCAGCCTCCAGGTTGACTGGTATTCATGTGACTCCAAGGCCTCACTCTAAATCACTTGGTTGGTCTTCCTGGCATGGCTAGTCCCACCCTAATACTGTTGGGTGTGAACGGCCCAACCTAAGATCTGGTATGGCTGGCTCCCACACTCATCAAAGACACTCCTACTAGATTTGAATATAAATTACCTCCCAGAAGCTGAAGGCAAGAACCCTCTTTGGGCAAGTCAGGTTCTTTATTACACAAATTTACACAAACTATTTGCCTCTTTTTACTGAACATGCTAATCCTAGCCTATTCTTTACTATAATACTTTACTATGGAAATATTAATAATTTTCACACAAAACTGTTAGGAAATTTTTAAATGAGAAACAGATTAAATCCAAGAATAAATATCCTTAATAACATAAAATTAAGACTATCACCTCTAAGAAAGCAACTTCCAAATAATACAAAATAAAATGAGAGACACAGGGAAAGAGTTTGAAAAATACATACCATTTTAAACCACATAATTAAGAAGGGGAAATATCAAAGTTTTCAATGTTTTATTTTTGTAAACTTTTACATGTTAACTTTGCTGCTAAAAGCTACTCAAGTCTTTGAGTGTAACCTGTCGCAGGCCTCGCAGACCTTTGTTGGATTTCTTAAAACAAAAGGAAATTCTTATAAAAATCAACCATTTATGAGCTCAGATCACTTACAATTCATGTAAGTGCAAAAAATAAGTGGACATATGGTACAAATTCTCACTCGTTTCTACTTTATTTTGCAAGTGAGATGTGTAAAGCTCTTCAAGACCTCCCCTACCACACATGAAAACAGAGTCAGGAGTTCTGGATTTACACCTTTTCCCCCCCAACATGAAATTTTATGAATTACATACAGTGGCAGGTCAAGCACTGGGTTTGAATAAATTGATGAATGATTTCTACTGCAGTCAACAAATTTAATGAATACAAAGGGACTGTGGTTTGATGTCACCTTTCTCCTTCTTTACAAATTACACTCTAGATATGGAACCTCCCTCACATGCACAGTCAATGGTGGGGTTATGTTTCCATTCAACAGAAGCTGCTGTATTACCTCGTCCACACAGATAAAGAATCTGCATAAAGGATCTCTGCTCCATTTGCAATTTTTATTTCTTAGTGGGGGTAGAAAACTATCTTGTGGGCAGACACATGGGGCCTCTGCTATTCTCTAAAAGTCAATCAGCACCATTTGTGCCCTCAGAAGAACCAATCGGTCACTAATGCAGAGGTCAGAGAGCACATGGGGAATCTGCAATGAAACTATTACAAGTTTAAAAGAACAGCATTCATATGTTTTTTTCCACCTAGGAGGTGTTAAAGACTATGGATTGCAGCTGAGGGAGAATTAAGGTCCCTATTTACACATTTCACTATGCCTGTGAAGCTGAAAGAGAAATGAACTCAGTTGCAAAAGTATGCAGTTCGCTCAGGCAATCTCATTGTCTTAGTGTGGGGGAAAATGTGCTTTTATGTCACCAGCTAGGGAAAGGTGAATATTCAGAAATCAAAAAGCGCCAGAAATGTTAACATCCAAAAGAAAAAGATTAAAAAAAGAAAGAAAGAAAGAAAGGTGATGGGATTAGAGACGTGAGGATGCATACAGAGGATGTGTGGGATTTGGAGGAAGAAGCAGGCCAGGGCAGAGAAGCCTCCTAAATCAGGGATTTGCAGCTGGGGTGGGGAAGGATTAGAATTTCCTGGGGTTGCAATGTAGCTTGAAAAGGACATTACATAGTATAATCTTATATTTTGAATGTGGAAAAATACCTTTCATTTTTGTAACACAAACCTTAATGAGTCCAGCGCTACAAAATCTTCTTGGCTGATGGAGATAAGCCCATTCTAAACCATCAGCCAACCCGATTCTGGGCAGGCGAGGGAGTGGGCACGTGGAGGAGTGACGTACGAAACAAGCACAGGAGGACACAGGAAAAGGTGAGAGGCTGAGATTTGGTTTATGCTTATCAGAAGAGGGCATTAGGTTTTAAAAGATTAAAAAACACTGTCCTAAGATATTCTGGGAAATATTACTAACACCTTCAGAACCCAACTCAATAAAAGCCTTTGTCACTGTCTGCCAAGGTAACCTTGGGGGCACTTGACTTTTTTTAGAATACAATTCCTGGTACTTTTTGGAACCTAGCTCACCTCTGGGTAAGGCACTCTTATTTTGTCTTTGCATTTGCATGGCATCCTTTTTAGAAGCCCAAATCACCTTATATGTGCTTATTTTCTAAACCTCTTAATTAAAATGCCTAAAATAGACTAGAAACCAGTAACGCTTCTTAAGGTTTTACCTTCACTCTCGTAAATCAACACATTTGGCTCTTTTTTATGTCACTGGTAGTTGGTCCATCTTGACAAGTCTCATAGATTCATCAGGAAAAAAAACTATTATCATATAAAGATCCCACAAAAACCATCAAGATATTCAAAATATCTCTCTGCTTCCACAGCCCTCATTAAAAAATTGCACCTGTCAATAAGACACAGATAAATTAGGTGACTGTAAGTGAAAACTGCTCAGGTAAATCAGTAATTTTTTTTAAAAAACTAAACTCCATGTAGGTGAAACACCATAATTCTGTCGCTGTCTCATCAGATCAGTAGCCAATCAGGTCCTGGCAGGCCATATGTGTATTTATAAATATATCTGCTAATGTAAAGGTCGCGTTGCTCACTACTCAGGGAAATCAGGCACATTTGGAACCATCCCTAGAAGATTTTGGTTTCTTAAAAAAAAATATTTTGACAATTTGTGACAAATGCAATCCTGCCCCCATATGTTTTGTACTATTTAAAGGGAAATGACACCCAGTTGCCTTCACATCAACACGTGCATTTTTTTCTTTTAATAATGAAGTTGAAGATGGGAAGGAAGAGAGGTTATCTTCCATACATATTTAAAAGATGTAAATGTCTTTCTAAACTTTATATTTCCACACTTGCCCAAGAGGATAGAGTTTCCAAAAATCTGTGTTACTGCTCATGACATAGGAAATCACAGAAACTTTTCTTCCAAATTAGAGGTTGAAATGGAAAAATAGCTGGAATGACAGGAAAGGGATGACAGATTTTTGCTGTAAAATGCAGTCTTCTGCCCTCTTGCCTATTTTTTCCTGCTCTGCAACTCTTCCCCCTTTTTTAAGCATGAGGAAGAAAAGGACTCTGCTTAAATGTTCCCCTCTGACAACCTCTACAGAAATCTCTAATGGATTAATCAGCAATGAGAATAACATTATAAGGCCACAAGAGCCAGAAGTCCAGAATAAACTTCAAATACTATACAACCATTGACTTACATCTCACCCCATTCCTTAGTACCAACAGCATAACAAGGTTTCTCTATGGCAGGGAAGACAGAAATCTTCCAAATTAAAAAAAAAAAAAACTTCTACAATTGGATGACATCTTTAGTTAAACACACACACACATACACAGACACACACACACAAACACATACTGGGAAGATGGAAAGGTATGAAAATATTTGAGAGAACTTGTTTAATCGCCCAGCGATGCCTTCCGTCCAATTTAGCCCTTGAATCAGAATAATCATGACAGATGGCTCCTGTTAGTTAAAAAAAAAAAATTAGCTAAATTTTCAGATAACGCAGCCTTCTGTCATGTTCTCCTCCTCTGAGGTTTCTGTGGTTTGTTTAGCAGGCTGTGAACTGCGGACTGCTAGTTGGTGACCAGCTTTCACTTAGTATCTGCAGAATCCACACCCCTTGATAGCGTATGCTCAGAATTCCAAGGGAGGGAGAAATATTGTCAGTTCAGATGACAGAAGACCTTGATAGGCCACCCCTCCCCCACCCAGATATGAGATCCACATTTTTTTATTTAAATAGATTTAGGGGTCCAAGTGGTTTTTTGTTATGTGGCTGAATTGCATAGTGGAGAAGTCTAGGTTTTTAATATACCCGTCACCTTTACACACCGAGCAATGCCATTTCTTTGTAGCAGAATAAACTCATATCTGATGCTATAATTACAACCCTAATGGACACGCTTAATTTATTTTGGAGAACTGAGGTTGATATCCACTCGTGCTATTATTAAAAAGACTAATGAGAGCTGCTCGGTAAGAAAAGAAAAGATTTATTGAATTCCTTTTGGCACCCGGCACAGCTTAGCAATTTTGAGAGCCCATCAAAACAGCAGATATACACCCTGCTCAGATGTGCTGTACGGGATGTGAGCTGGGTTTCAGATTTTCAATAACAAATCTGTCACTCCAATTTTAATTAGACGGCTTAAAGCAGCCACATCAATAATGGCAGGATGACGGCTTAGTTCAAAGATCATAGAGATGTTACTCTACTTTAATAGTTCTTTTATACAAGTACATATTTCAGAAGTTTTTGAGGCATTCATCTTGACTACCCCTTTCACCAAAGAGGAGGAAAAAATATTCCTAATTGAATTGAACCACGAACGCTAGCAGTCATCACCATTTCTACACCAGGCTGTTGCATCCAGCTGGTTAGAAGGTCCAATTTCACACCACACAGCAATGAAATGCTGCTAACTTTTATTTGTGAGTGTAAAACAGTAATATTTCATGACAGCAAAAGGACAGTTGATGCCGCTGGGTACACCCTTGGCTGGTCTGAACCTGAGAGACAAATGGTAGGTCTCGGTTGAGGACTGACAAATGGGTCTTTCTCATAAAAAGCTCATTGAGAGCAGAGGGGGCACTCAACCTGGGAGGAAGGCTGGCGCTCCTTGGAGAAGTTCACATGCAACGTGAACACTCTTCAGCCCCTTATCGTACGGGAAAGTGAACGGTAACCTCAGAGTGAAAAACCCTGGCCAAAGACCAAGCCTTTTTTTTTTTTTTTAATGGGGTAGGGGTATATAAAGAGTTGTCATTGTATTTCTTTCTATTGATTTTTGTTACAGAAATAAAAACTTATTGATTGCATAAACACATTTATTACATAAATAAAAACTTATTGATTACATACATAAATACTGTTAGTATATAGAAACACTATTAATATGTTGATATATATTTTCTGTACTTTGATGGAAATATATAAGTATGTGTGTGTATATATACCTTTCTTTAAAAATGAAATCATACTACACACACTTGTAAGGGTTTCTGCTCAATAAACTATGGTTATTATCTTCCGCATGTCAATAAATATATATCAATGTCACCATTTTAACAATTATATAATATATTGTATGGATAATACATAAATTATTTAATTAATCCTCTTTTTTTGGACATTTAGGTAGCCTCAAAATATTTTGCAATGGTATGCATATATGTACATATACATATTAATATTAATATAGAGTAATCTTTCTGGATGAACATGTACTATACATACATATATGTACAATTTGATTATTATATTGGAATAAATTATCTTTGGATAAATTCTTAGAGCTGGGAACTCCTAGACCAAACAAAGTATCTGCATTTTTAAAAAAGATTTTGTATGCAGTTGGTCCCCCATATCCATGAGGTCCACATCTATGGATTCAACCAATCTTAGAGTGAAAATATTCAAAAATAAAAAATAACACTACTACAATTTAAAAATGCAGTATAATTATCTACATAGCACTGACATCATATTAGGTATTATAAATAATCTAGAGATGATTTAAAGTATACAAGAGGATGTATGTAGGTGCTATGTAAATATTATACTATTTTCTATCAGAGACTTGAGTAGCTACAGATTTTTGTATCCTAAGGGGGTGCTGGAACCAATCTCTGGCATATACCAAGACACAACTGTATACGATATTACTGTTTTAATGGGCATGGAATATGTTTTTTAGAAGCATCTTCTGGATCAGATCCTGACAAAACACCCTAAACCTGTTACTATCACTTTCACAACATCATGCAAACCTTCAGTTTCATCTTCACTTCCTCTGCAATGCTGTTCCTCACTCTCCAGAATAATCTGGACCCAATCCCTGCAGGTTACCCTGTTCTGGTCAATCCTCAATGATATAGCCAAGGCTGTATGGACTCCCTATGGACACGACTAAAGTCCTTCTTGTTACGTGTTAACACCGACCGACTTCTGCAATACCTAAATATCACATGCTTAGAATGGAGACCAAGGCCCATGTGCTAATACCATTTCATTGTTCTGCATGAGCTCTACCGCTTTTCAGGCTATGAGACTTTGGGACAGTGACTTATCCTCTATGTGTCTCAGTTTCCCAACTGCTCCAAGTACCACCTTCAGGAAGCCTTCCTGGACCCCTTAAGTCTATGTTCAGGCCTTTTCTTTATGTTCCCATAATACTCCATACTTCACCGGGCACAACACTTATCACACAGTTTGATGGATGCCTGGTTACCAGTTATTCCCTAACGCTGGACTATCAGAGTAGGATCCATGTCTATCAATCTTGATCACTACTTAAGTATCATTCACTGAAGAAGATAACTATTGAATGCCTACTTTAAAAAGACAATCACTGAATTCCAGATGATATTCTTTGGAGGAACTAGGGATACAGCAGAGAACACAATAGATGAAGTCCCGCTGTCATGTGGCATATATCCTAGTGCGGGAGGGGCAGACCAACAGTTAAACAGGTCAATATACAGTACGGCAGATCATGGTATCTCCCATAGAGGCAGGGAGAAGATGGGGTGGGGAGAACTTGCTATTTAGGAGTGTGGGGGTCAGAGAAGGTCTCCCAGAAAAAGTGACATTTGAAGACAGACATATTGGTGTCTAGAGTGGGGAGAGGCCAACCTCACTCCTTGGGGCAGCTGCCTCCTTCCTACTGGTTTCAGACACAGTGCCGTGTATAATATTTCATTTAGTAAAAGAGCTCTGCTGCTTAAAAAAAAAGGATTTTCAAACACAACCCCCAGTGTAAATGGCTTTGTGCTAGGTACTAAATAAAGTGACTTTAAAGCCAGCATAATTCCCCAAACAATGAAAGCTTCTGGTAGGAAGTACCTAAGTGTTGAGGGAACTGAGACACTGAGAAGCCCAAGTTCACACCCTACCCAAGTGGCAGAGCTGGGACTAAACTCCTTGTCTGCTACCTCCAGAGCCCACACCCCTCACTCCACGCTGCGCTGTAAGCTGCGCCAGCAGCTGCCAAGTCGTTTTAATTCAAATTTGGTGGAGCTGGCACAGCACTGGTACAGCTTTGTTCAAGTTTCTTTCCCACGTGACCTTGCTGTGTGTTTAGACACCTTTGACAGCCTGCACTGAACATAACATAAAATGATCTTCACTTTATGAGTTCATTGATTGTGATTCTGTATGTTCAGAGTTATTTTTAAAAAATAAGAAGGCATTTTAATTGAGATTTCTTTTAAAAAAATTGTAGGTAGGTAGTTCTAATCGGTAAACACAAGGTAAATGTTTTTTAAGAATGTGCCTAGAAAGTATTGCTCCTGGCCCAACTATCTACATCAGATCACTGTCCAGTTCTGCCTTCTTCCCTCACTGCCTTTTCTTTTTCTTCTTCTTCTCCTCCTTTTTTTTTTTTTTTCCCTGCTTTCTTCCCTACTTCTAGCTGCCAGCAAGTCAGATAATTAAATGCCAAAGTAGTGACACTTGGCATTTCAATGAGTGCTCTGTATTTACTACATGGTCTCTCTCGACAGCCCTCCTGCTCAGCATGCGTGCAAGCTCAATGCTGCTCTGCTGAACTGAAGCTCTCCTTTGTTGCAGAGCTGGACGAACTCAAGAAAGATGAACTCGAGCAGCAGCCCAGAACTGAGAGGAGGGAGTCAGCAGATTCCCCAACTTCTCTCCCTACCACCTCTTGGAGTTTATGTCCTCATTTCAATTAAACAAGCATTTGTTAAGACCTTGGCCCTCTGTGCCCAGCCTCTGCTGGGATACTTTTAAAATGGATTTTGTATTAAAAGGAATAGAACTGTAGGTCTTTTCATTGCAACCAGGTACCGCCAGGATATTGCACTATACATGATTAGAAGTGATTTCACCTTTACAACTCACCCAATTTTATACAAAAGCCATTAGTCAGAACAGAAGTAGATATTATATGCAGAAGGCCGACTCTAGCTTCCAAGGCTGTAGTTTGGGCCATAGAAGAGCTGCCTAATTCAAAATGTGTCTCTTCACCAAATGTATCACTTGTTCAGGCTGCAGCTTAGCCATCACCTCCTCCTAGAAGCCCTCACCAACCCCATGAGTCTGGGTTAAGTGCCCTCCTAGGGGCTCTGACACAGCTGGTACTTTGCATAGTCCTAGACTGTAAGCCTAGTGGACAGGAGCCTGCCTCACTCACTGCCACTGTCCCATGCCAAGCACAGTGCCCAGAGCATATCAGGGGTGCAATACATAGTTCCAGTTAAACTGCTTTGCAAGTGAGATGGTAGAGTATATTTTTAAAGCCCTTTAAGCCATAGTCCTTAAATCAATGTGATTATTAAATTCACAGATTTTTTTTAATTCATTCATTCATATATTCAAACAACACGTATTTATTGAGCACTCTCTATTTCCCAGGCATTGCCCGAGGGACTCGCTACTCAAATACTCTCTTTCGTCCTCCTGTAAGAGTACTTTCTCCAGTCAAGAAGGCAGTTCTTGGGCTACATGCAAGAAACTGGGTCATGAGTGCCTTTGGGGCAACTGCCAATCAGTGATCACATCATAGTTAGTCTGAGGCAGGAACCATCACATCACTCTCTGTACTGCCAATGCCTCTCAGAGTAAATGGCGTCTAGTAGATGCTCCATGAGTATTTGTGAAAATGTGAATAAATGAGAAACCCTAAATATGCTAAGACACTACTCTATTTTTGAAAAAAAAAAAAAAAAGGAAAGAAAAGAGCACTAACTTACATAGAAATAATTTACTATAAGAATTTTATTTGGGGGTGAAATGAATAACTAACATGCCAGGAGGCTACGAGTCCTTGAATGATACCCTACCTCCCCCATCCCCTCACTTCCCATTAATATACTTCTGCTTCCAGTCAGGATGGTACTGGACTTAATCTCTGATCTGAAACACATACATATATACACACACATCCCAAAATATGTAAAACAATATTTTTCAAGACACTAGATATCAGGCAATGAAATACAGTTATTCCTGAGAGGAAAAAAAAAATGAGGTGAGACCTACTACTGCCCCATCTTACTGTTTTGAGAAAATTTCCAGGTAGCAACACAGGAAGAAGGACCAAGGCAGAATGCATTAGACCCCCTTCAGTAAAGGAAATAAAGCAAGGGGATACCAAGGCAGCTAGAGTTCATGGGACAGAATAGCAGACCGTACTGAGATCACCCCAGAAAGAGAGGATCTGCAGAAGACCTCTCTCAAGTATTCAGCAGAGAACTGAGAAGTACAAGCAGGTGAGTAAACTGGGTGTGAAGAAAGAACCACGGGATTAGAGGGAACAGTGATGGACATTCAGAGCCCCTGTTACTTCAACCAGCCAGACTGGAAAAACTCCATTCACAGGGCACTGGGTACAGTTCTCAGAATGGTCCCATCTCAGTAGGAAGGAATAATTAGTACTAGAATGACCACTGCTCCAGAGCTGCCGAACAAATCATAAAAGACTTGAAAGGATCAAAACTGTCTTCAAGTAACTTACCTACATACAAGAGCAACGTGTAAGAATATTTATAGGAATTCACCCAACAATATCAAGCACCCAACAAGATAAAATTCACATTGTCTGGCATCCAAAAATAACTTAAATTTAATTTAATGTAATCATTTAAATCAATCAAAAATTATCAAGCAACAGACATCTCACCAAAGAAGATATACAGATGGCAAATAAGCATATGAAAAGATGCTCTACATCATATATTATCATGGAAATGCAAATTCAAATGAGATACCACTACACATATCTATTAGAATGGCCAAAATTGAGAACACTGACAACACCAAATGCTGATGAGGAAGTAGAGCAACAGGAACTCTCATTTACTGCTGGTTGCAATGCAAAGTCACACAGCCACTTTGGAAGGCAGTTTGGCAGTTTCTACAAAACTTCCCGTACAATCCAGTAATGGTACCTACCTAGAGGAGTTGAAAATTTATTCCCACACAAAAATTTGCACATGTATGTTTTTAACAGTTGTATTCAGAACTGTACAACTTGGAAGCAACGAAGATGTTCTTCAGTAGGTAAATGGACAAATTGTGGTACATATAGATAATGAAATATTCAGTGCTAAAAAGAAATGAGCTATCAAGCCATGAAAAGGCATGGAGGAACCTTAGACACTTATTACTAAGTGAAAGAAGCCAATCTGAAAAAGACTGTATGATTCCAACTGTACATTATTCTGGAAAAGGCAAAACTACAGAGCCAGTAAAAGATCAGCAGCTGAAAGGGGCTGTGGGAGGGAGGGGTGAATAGTGAAGCACAGTAGTTGTTGTAACTGTATTCCTTATATTCTTCCTGATATTCATAAACTTAAGAAGAGACATGGAAGATATGTTTTTAAAAATCAAACTTCTAGAGATGAAAATGGCAATGTCTGATAGGAAAATTACTGGAAGAGATTAACAGCAGAGCTGATACTGAAGAAGCAAAGATTAGTGAAACTGAAGACAAAGGAATAGGAAATACCCAGAATGAAACACAGAGAAGAAAGAAAATTTAAAAAAATGAACAGAGCATCTGTGAGCCAACCCAGATATGTGTGGCTTCAAAGCATGTGTCCGTTCTACACTGGCACGTGACTGCAGCTCTACATGACCAGTGACATCCTCATTGCCACAGTCTGACTGCCTAGCTGAGGCGGCTACTCAAGATGGTGTTCACTGCAGAGCCCAAACAGGTGGGGAGGAGTGTGTGCAAGTGGGTACGTGTGGGCGGTGGTCTATATTCACGACATTTCCTGTACAAACATTGGATCTGGCCTAAAACACATGAACAGATGTGGGGTTGTGTCCTGAGTACAAAATTCAGTCCCGTGTGTGTCAGCTAAAGTGATCAAGCACTAACAAAAACTATAGTGAAGCAAGGAGCTGCTTTCACATAACAAATCCTTATAAAAACCCAACATGTTCCAAATTTACTCTTCACACATTAGTATGGCCCAAGGCATCCGAAAAAACCAGCATCTAATTAAAGATAAAATACAGTTTTTATTACGGCCCACTACCCCAACACATAAAAGTCATTTCCCATGAAAACAGCTTCCATTAATATGGCAATTAGCTCAAGTACTTTTTTTTTTTTTTTTTTTTTTTTTTTTTTTTAGGAAAGCGAGCTTTTCTTCCTATCTCCTTTCCAAGAGCATGTGGTGGGGTCTTAGGGCCCAGGGTGTCAATGCAGCAACAGCTCCAGTTGCTGGCACCAGACTTTGGGCACAGACTCAATCACCATGTCATTATTCAACTGTTCTACCAAGAGATGGCACCGAATCACCAGGTCCCAAAATCCCATGGCTGAAAGGGACAGTAACAGATCATCAGTCTATCATTTTTAGCTGCCCAATATTCATTCTCCCTTCCTAATTCACCCCAACTTCTTCTGGGAGAATCAGCTCTTCTCCAGTAAGTATGAGTACAAGGATAAATCCAGGAGCCAAAGAGACCAGTTCAGCAAGGGTTTGAGCATGCTATCTATTAAATGTTGGGCCAATATTGGATAATCTCCTCTGGGCACTGTATTTTGAATAAATAATTCAATTGTTAAAAAATTGCTTGGAGATTGTTCATCATAGGGAAAGTGTGTGGACCAGAAATCAGACTCATTCACAAACTCTGAAAGATGCCTTGAGTTCTATGCATGGTCTCCCAGCCCTGCATCGATCCTGTGAGCCCCCCACTATCCTGCCTGCCTTATCTCACCTTTGAACTATGGTTAATAATAGTTCTACCTCAAAAGGACATTACAACGGGAATAATACATGTAGAATACTTAGAACGGTACCCAACACACAGCAAACAATAAATGTTAACAATGGTAAATAATACAGTTAATTATATAGTTAAATAATATTATATTATTATTATTGCCATTATTATGTTCTATTATTTTACATCTGTGAAATACAGGCCGTACCATCAGCTGGGAAGGAGAAGGGACCATGCAGGTTTCTCCCTTCTTTCCATTCTGCTGGGAAGTGGCCACTTCAGGGCTGTCTTTGAAGAAAATAACCTGAGAGGCCACATTTCTAGTACGGTGAAGGTTCTAAAACTATTTTTGGCTTGATTAAAGCCCTGATAGCATATAAGGATAACTTCACAGTTAGAATAATGTGAGATGTGGTAGGAGTTAAGAAATGGTGGGAAAGAAAGCCTTGCTTATATCAATACAGGGTTCAAAGTCAGAATGATTTAGGAATTAAGAAAAAGTTATCTCTTCTGCACATGGTGTCATGGGAATCTGAGGCTGGAGGACCAGGGCTTTGCCAGCCTCAAGCATTCTTCACCCTCTGTACTTTCGTTTCATCTGTCAAGTGAGGCATCTGTGAAGAAGGCTTATGTTCCTTCAACTCTACCATTCCAAAAATTAGTGGAAAAAATGACAATCTTATACCTTAAAGGCCAAACATTCTTCTCAATGTCAGTCACACTTGCCAGGCCTAAATTATCACAAATCTAAAGCAATGGAATTCAAATTTTAGTAAGTTTTTACAGCATGAAAACTCTTCAGCATAGGCCCGTACTCAGCTTGCAATTCTAATGAATGAGCAGGACATTAGCTCTCGACAATAGATGCTATAGTAAAAGTTTCCAAAACGACAGAAAAACTAAAAATGGAGATCATGTGATAGATTTAAAATGATCATTAAATACAGACAAGAAAAGCTGAGACAATTAAAATTTCACTTATAAATAAGATGGGGCTACTTCATTGTGAAAATAATGCCTGCAAATTTTAAAGTAATTTAATCCAAAACTTATTTCCCTTCTTAATTAAAAATGCAAATAATGTCACATGTAATTTTAAAAGGCCAAGTGAATGAAAAATGTGAGAGAAAAAAGAACAGATCTTCTTTTTGAGTAATGTCTATTAATAGTGATCCAACTTATATCCCCTGAAGTTGGGACATGTTCTCTACACTCTTGTCTATGGGGTTTGTTGACTTTGGAGGTCTCCAGTGCTTCATACCCCACACTAAGCCTTGAAACTTCTAAGACCCGAGTCACATATGAAGCCCAAATGCTTTTTTCCCAAGTCTTTCCTGTAGAAATCTGTCCTTTTGAGAAGGTCCAGAAACCTATCCTTGGTTCAATGTCTAACCTATTGATTTTATCAAACTCATACAAAACCTGCTGGACATTCTGCAGCACACACATCCCCAACTGTACACACAATCTGGGTTAACTAAAAAATAAACAAATAGTAAAACATAATAAAAGTTTCATTATAGGCTGGGTGCAGTGGCTCACTCCTGTAATCCCAGCACCTTGGGAGGCCAAGGTGGGAAGATCACTTGAGCCCAGGAGTTCAAGACCAGCCTGGGCAACATAAAGCGAGACCCCATCTCTACAAAAAATTTTAAAAATTAGCTGGGCATGGTGATGTGCACCTGTAGTCCCAGCTACTCAGGAGGCTGAGGCAGGAGGACTGCTTGAGCCCAGGGGTTCAAGGCTGCAGTGATCAAGCCACTGCACTTCAGCCTGAATGACAGAGCAAGACCTTGTCTCTTAAAAAAAAAAAAGGTTTCATTATAAAGAGCTCCCTTGACTAAAGCAATCAGTAAGTAATTTTAAGCTTCTACTGTTGCTAAGAAATAGTGAATGTTAGAGGCCATCAGACATACAAAATACCTACATAAAACACAGTCCCTACATTTGAGGAGTTTACACTCCAATGGAGAAGGAAAGAGAGAAGTAATTCCTAGACTGTGAAAAACAGTAAAGCACCCGTAAGGGACAGAGGCGGAGCGGGGAGGACTGGGTCACAGTGAAGTAACACCACAATAGTGGCGTATTTAGGAGCAGAAACAGTTCAGGTGTGGTGACTAACTGATGAAGCACAAGGAGGAAGAGAGAGAAAGAGGAGGAGTCAGGAATTTCATGTCTTCTAGTTCTGATAACTAAGAAACGGGTGTTGGTCATTAGTAAGCCAAGGAGAAGGGAAAGATGCAGCGAGGCAACAGAACGTTCTATTTGGGACTTTTTCTTTTTTATATACCTATGGGGAAACAAAGAAATGTTTTTATCAGGCAGTGGGTGTAGGGGTGAAGAGGTTGAGCTTTAAGGTCTACTACCCAAGCTCAAAGCCCTCTTAGACCTCAATTTTCTCATCTGCAAAATGGAGAGCACACTAATACTTACACTGTATGGTTACTTTGCAGTAAGGATTCAATTAGGCAACACCAGTAGTAGAGTGCTTATGCTTAGCACAGTGCTAGATGCATAATAAATCTTAAATAAATTCTCCCATCATCAGTCCGGGAGCTCAAGAGAAAAATCTCCAGACCCCAGGTATTAAGGTCTAAAGGGGCATGCAAGTCATAGATGAATACATCTCCTGCAGTAGTTTTCAGTATCTGGCCTCCTGCAGTGCACGTGCCATGCCTCTGCAGAGTGTTTGTTTTCTCTGCCCATGAAGGTTCTGACCAAGAACTCTCCTAAGCAGCTCTTCCCTCTGCTCCCACCTCCACTCCCCGTTACACAGGCCTTAAGTTTTCAGTACCTCCTGTGTTGACTTCATCATAACTCTTACTGTCTTTGGATTCTTCACTTGCCACTGCAATTCTCCAAAAAACAAGTGGGAGTCTATTGTTTTGCTGCTGAAGGAGCCTGCATGCATCTTTGTCTTCACTGCTTTCAGAAGAAAGCCTTGAGGCCAGCATAGGAAGCTGTTAAGCCTCCTCTCCCACACCTCCCTGCCATGATCTTACTTGGAGGCACCCCTAGCTGTTAGGTGTTTCCTACCTATTCCATACCTCTGTGCTTTAGCACATACCGTTCCCTCTGCAAAGAACACTCACCTGTCAACCTCTGTGCTCTGGGCATAAAAGATGCAGCTCGAATGTCACCTTGTCAGTGAAGCCTTACCTGACTCATGGAAGCACTCGTACCCTCTAATTCCAACTCTCGAGTGGGTTATGATTTAGAGTGCCAGCCCATTTAAAGGCAATTATGCTGGATCCAGGTTTCAGATACTTCTCAAAGCCCAGAGAAAGCTCCATTCCTCTGAATAGAAGATCTGAGATGGATTAAAAAACAGCTGCATGAATACAGTTTCTCTCTGCACAGAGTAAACTGGGATTTGGTTTATAGATGGGCTATAGGCTATCTGTGACTTTTCATAGAGAGCATTATATCATTTCTCACCCTGGGTTTTCCTACATGCAGTTGTGCACAAAGTCAAATCACCTTGATTGCTAATGAGAGCTAATTCAACCTAGTCAACGGTGGAACCTTTCTGGTTGGACTCCTAAGCCCAGGTAGCTGCATAACTAGGGCTGGCTTTCTGTTGATCTTTTCTTCATAGTCTTCATTTTAATATTCTGTTTGAGGTTTCATTTGTGAATAATGTCACTCTTCTGCAGCACAATATTTCTCAACTCTTTTTTATGTGCACATTTCCGTAACATGGAGCACCCCAATAACATTAAGCATGACTGCACCTCCAAATTAGACGCGACACTCTATTATGCAACAAAAAATTGTAACAATCTACCCTTGGAAGTGTATTTAGAGTCTAAAAAATTGCCTGTCATCATCATCATTCAAAAAACACAAATGAGAACATAGAATTAAGCCTCTTGATCAGTTACAGCATCCAGTTCCAAGGTCTAGAGGTTTACATATGACACCAGTTGGCCAGGGAAGTACCTCTGGACTCCAGGGAATCAGAACAATTATTGTCTTTTGACTCACTCAGGATGCTCGTGCTAACAGTATGCTACAGGCACACTAACTCCCAGCATCTCCTGCTATGCTGAAATGCAGACCACAGAATGTCTGGCTTCAGTGTCACCACAGCCTGCAATAAGCGTGAGATGTTTCTGGGGAGCAGGCTGTGTTAAAGATGCTGCCTGACAAGTTGACGTAAAAGAGGCTATAAATATGCCATTGGTTCCCAATGCTGGAAAATTCTTCCTGACATGAGAATGGTGTTTCTCCCTGACGCTGAGAAAAAGCATTTCAGATTAGTTTCAGGCCAGCTGAATCCTGATGGATCTCTCAGTGAAACTCTTTGGAAGAAGCCTCTCTTCCCTTACATGCCTCCAAAGCACTCTGTTATTTTTCTTTTGTGGCTCGTAACCCATTTTAAGTAAATAATTGCGTATTCTCAGCCTCTCTCACAGGACAGCAAGCTCCATGAGGTTAGAGATCTTGTTTATGTTGTTCATAGCTGTGCTCTCAGATGACTAGCTGAGTTCCTGACACACAGTAGGCATTCAGTAACTATCTGTGGAATGTCAAATTCTGCAAATACCCTTGTTTTCCTTACTCCAAACTCCTTCGTTATCTATCCTCATCTTCTCTCTAGCCTACCTCACGGATGGAATAGAATTAGCTCCAGGCCCCTACTGCTGTACCCAAGATTGAGAAATGCAATTAGAACATTTATTTGCTGGCATTTTTAAATACAAAATCAGCAGAGCTAGTGACACACAGATACCAGACCCTAAATATTTCTGTTTTTACAGGCAGAGCAGTGAGTAGTGCTAGTGGCATGGTCATTACTCTTACAGAATTTACCATTTAATAGAAAAGATGAATCTGAAAAATTACCATCAGTAGATGTGGTCATACACAGAAAGTATTTAAATGAGGTAGAAAGAAGAAAAACGAGATATAAAGAGATATGAAAATTATTGGTCCAGGTGTATCTTATTAAAAGCTACCTAGCTTAAGGGTATTTTACATTTTCATGCTTTAAAGGGCTCAAAATTGATTCTGATGAGTAAGGTACAATTCCAACACTAATCCTAATCTCCTGACTTTCAAGTGGGGGCCAAGAATTTTCTCTTTATTACTATTTAAAATCAACTTTCCTTATTTCTCTCCAGGGCCTTGCTGTAGTTTGAATGTTTTTTGCCCCCTCCAAATTTCATGTTGAAATTAAATCCCCAATGCAACAATGTTGGGAGACAGGGCCTAATGAGAGCTGGGCAGAGCCCCCATGACTGGATTAAAGGCACCATACCAAGGGCTCATGGGAGTTGGTTCACTTTCTCCTACTCTTCTGCCATGTGAGGACACAGCCTTCGTCCCCTCGGGAGGATGCAGCACTGAAAGAGCCATCTTGGAAGCAGAGACAGGGCCCTTACCAGATACCAAGCTGTGGTGCCTTGATTTTGGACTTCCCAGCCTCCAGGGAAGAACCTCCAGGAAGAACCATCAGAATAAATTTCTGTTCTTTAAAAATCACCTGGTCTCAGGTATCCTGTTATAGCAGCACAAAAGAGACTGAAGCAGGTCTTGAGAGAGATTAGGGAGATGGGGCCAAACGTTTGTTCCCCTTCCTCATCGATGCAGAGGCTCTCTGAAGGCAAGAACTGGGTCTCCTCACAGCCGTGGAGTCAGCACTCCACTCAGTACCCAGTGAGGGCCCACCGCTGGGCACAACTGCGCCGCCACTGTGAGCAAGCCTCATGTTAATTAGCTCGACTCAACCATTCCACAATGTATATGTATTTTCAAACATCATACTGTACACAATAAATATGCACCATTTTTATTTATCAACTAAAAAAATAATTAATAAAAAGAAGAACCAACATTCCTATCATCAAACAGCTTGCAATGTTGTTAGGGAGACAAAATGAGAGCACATGAAACCCAGAATAATTAAATGTTAAGAGTTTGGGGCTACTAAGGTTAAGGCAGTGGAAGTTGAGAAAAAGGAGATGAGAAGGGGTCACAAGGGAGAAAGGATTGCGGAGGCCTTGAACAATCTCCTAGGACAGGGGATAAAGGACAAAGTTCACCTGGGGAGGAGACCCTGGGAAAGGTGGGGGGAGGGCAGGCACTTGGGGCTGTGTGGGGCTGGGGAGGGGGCCTAGCTGCACAGGAGGGATCTGGAGGCACAGGTGTGACATACAGGGTAGGAATTCCAGCACCAGCCCACAGGAAACTTTGGGGATCCTCAACAGGGAAAACGGGCCTGCTGTGGAATTATTTCTGGAAGGAAGCCCCTTCTCGAGGCCCCTAAGCCTTGACATTCACCCACACCTGAAAGAAAAAGATTAAAATGCATGGAGTAGGAGAGAGACAGGAAACCTATGCATATTAAATGTTCATCAGTCAAGACAGCCAAAGTCCTGGTGTCAATCACTTCTGTTAGGGAACTGGCAAGGGGCAAACACGATTCAATGGCACCGGGTAAGAAGAGCGGGGGTGAAACAGGAGGCACCGACATTCAATCCCAGAGGTAAAATACAATGAAAAGGAGGAGCAGAGAGTCAACAACTCAAACTCTGAAGACCTGATATTTTGTCCAGGCTCATCTTCAACTGGTTGGGACAAAGCAGAGGGAAGGAGGGAAGCCCGTGGGACTTCTGTCCTGTTTATCTGGGTGTAGCTCTGCTTCCCAAGACGTGTGAAGTTGTTTATTCATTTTAGGGCTGGTATGGAGCCATATGTCGTCATTGTACCAGGCTATCTGCCATTCTGGAAACCAACAACTAATTATAAAGCTTACATGGTTCTCTTGAAAACATGTCTTATCAATAGTCCATAGCTAAGTGAAGCACTTTTTTCGGGGGCAAGTATTTAACTCTTTCTTGGGTGATTAACACAGCACTGCAACAGAGGTGACAATACACACTAAAATACAAAGCTGTCTGTGGCCCCTTGATGACAACAGCATTGGTGCATCTCCTCAGCACTCTGAACAAAGAAAGAATTCAAAGCTCACTGGATGAATGGTTGGATGGATGAATACATGGGATGGACGGACAGTTGGATGGACAGATGAATGGAAGCTAGCAAATTCACCCTTTTAGCTAACACAGTCGTACTTCTTGAAGGTTTTCTAACAAAAGACTCCGTAACAGAATCTTGCCATTCATGGTTTATGACAAACCTAAGCCCAACCCAAGAACACTGACAGGTTTGGGGCTGTGGGGTGGCCGTCTGGTTTTCTGGGGCTGTGGAAGGCATCATAGCTAATACCTTTTTGCGAGACCTCTTGTATCATTTCACCTTCCCAGGCAGGTACAGAAGACTAGAACCTTCCCAGGTGGAGCTCAGCAAACTTTCTGGCAAACTGCTGTCACAGAAAGATAATCAAAACCCCGAGAGATACCTCAAAAGTTTCTGGAGAGCTTTGGCTGGCTCTGAGTGCCAACATACCTGCCACGTGGTGGGGGGACGGGTGTCATGTAACAGCTTTAATCTTATTCTACCTGCAAATTAATTGCTTACACTTAAAAATTACTGGATTGGCCTGTCTAATTTTATGTGCTTTCACAGAATGGCACATTTTAATTCCTTTGTTGTTTCTGCATGGTGCTATTGTATTTACTTGTTAATGCAGAGAACAGAAAAGAACATGACATTCCAAAATGTACTCTTGCCCATGACTTGCCCTTCCCCTACCAGCATGGGGTACCTTTACCTCCATGTTGATTTTTTTCTACACAGCTGCATACTTTAAAGAAGAGATCATCTGACTGTACACGGCCTCTTTTTGTCTCTTTTTACTCCTTTGTATTAAATACAGCTCCTATGCAGGGCAACCTTGGCACGGAGGCACCAGCTCTCCTCATCTCCCTAGCTCAGGAAAGTCATGGTGACTGACTACGTTCCTCTTTAACAAGCGGCCCATGACAAAAAACAAAGGAGACGTTTCTTTACTTCTTGTTGAGGAATGCTGGGGCCCTTTACGAATGCAAGACAAGATGCTCTATAAATTTAATATCTAAATAAATGCAAACTAATAAATATAAGATTGTTTCTGGTCAGTGAGAAGGACCAAGCCTAGGAAAGATAATACATATCCACCGACTTATTTTTAGCCAATAGATAGCTCCAAACTCTTTTCTTCACCAAAACTGAAAGGCTATTGGCTTGCGTCTCAACTTCTCTTATTTTCTCCATCCTATATGGAAGGCTTCAGGCAGCTAGCCAGGAAAAAAGGTAAGAGAATCAAGGCCTAAGTCTCCACAGGGTCACTGGCTCTGAAACATAAACAAGAATGATGCGGAATCCATACTTCTAGGAATTAGAAGAAACTAAAGTCAAGGTCAAGGGCATTTACTGAAGCTCTTCTGGCCAAGAAACAACATTAACTTGTACTTGGTGCATTCCCTATACATGGAGCTTAAGTCACAAAAGTATTTCTATTCTTCTTTACCATTTCAGTAAAAATTAGATATAAGTCTTCCATCAGAAGGGAAATTATACAATTTGAGGGATCATTAATTACATGGCACTGATTCTCGGTATATGACTATCTGGGGCCAGAAGGCAGATGTATGTTCCTCTCTGGAATGTCATCTTCTACCACAGATTGTGTGGATATATAACAACTATTACTAGATTCACTATTTTTTAAGAAACAGTGTCAACTAGTAAGATATTTTTTAAAATACTAGAAAATTTTAGCAAAGAAAACAAGGTTTGAGCTCATGTGAGAAATCTAAGATTACTCTGGGAAAGAAAAGGTTTACTGATACTCAGCATTCAACAGAAGAGAGGTCATCTGTGTTAGGGACATTATGTACAAACCCAAACAATTTAGTGATGCAACAATCTAGTTCTGTACAAATTATTTCTTACTATTTCCCTCTAGTTTCTGCCATTCTCAATCAAAATCAAAGCTTTATAATATTGCTAAACTATAAACTATGTAGTTTGCTCTACCCACATCAATTATAAATTCATTTGTGGAGAAAAAGAAGAGAAATAAATCAGTCACGCTAATTAAAAAAAATTAAGTGAGAAACTGTCAAGAGTGATTTCCCTGAAGGAAAATGAAGACTTCTTTAGTTAAATTATAGAATAATTTATAGAAAATTAAAGCTACAAAATGCATTCTCAATACCTTGGAGCCACTGGGTTTTGCATTCTACATTGCATTTCTACATTGCAGGCTTGCACTTTCTCTGGCCAGATACCCTCTGCCTTTTGCTAATACCTCACTGTGAGCAAAACGGAGTTAAAAGTGCTTGCTCAGCAGTTTAGGAGCCCATCATGACTGGGAAAAGGAAGTGTGGATCCTGCTGCAGATAATGTTGCTCTGGGGCTTTGATGATGACTATGAATCAAATCTTAAATATGGACTGAACTTTCCTTTTGCCATCATAATTCACAGAATTCCACCTCCCACTCACCACCTCCATTCTGATCTCTCAATCAGATTATGGAAAAAGTGTACAATTAGGAATATTTTTATATCACCATTAACCCTGCCATCTTATCTTTCTTCCCCAGTTCCATTTGTACCAATAAGTTCTCAATTAACATAAGCTCTTCCTCAGAGGCACAGCACTGGTCTCCTTATTAGATAGTAAGTATCTTGATATCAGGTGGAATGTTTAGTAAAATGTGATAAATGGCCAACAAGGTGATGCCACTTGCATAGACCAGGAAGGAGCTTCACATTGGCGGGCTCCTTGTTCACGTGAGGCCATCCAAGTGGAAGGGCCATGCATTCACACCAGCTGCACTGTGGCCTGGGAGAGGGAGAACAGAGGAGAGGGCATGTTGCAGGGGCAAGCAAACTGGACCTGATGCAGTAACAAACACATAATCAAAAGCACAGGGACTGCCTTAGCAGATGATTACAGATCAACCTGGATACGGTCCTGTAGGCCTAATGCCATTTACTCAACCCAAAATGCCACCGAATTCAATGGAACTTCTGCCTCAGTAAGAAAGGATAGAATGAGACCCAGAAATGCATAAAGAATTGTGACACCAGTACTTGTAATAAAGACACAAAACAAGAAAAATATTTAAGAAAGTGACTACACGCTTTTAACTGGATACTCAGGGAGGGCAAGTGGAACCAGCAGTAGGGGCCCAGATACAGCAGGTGGTCCAATTTGGGGAGCCTTTGTCCCCACAGCCTGGTGTCCTCTTCCCTTACCAGGGGGCACGGATAGGGAAATAGCATCATGCCCCTCCCCACTGAGAGACACCTTGGGGTCTGACTCTGTGAGACACTGTCTCTGTCCCCTCAGGCAGCACGAGATACACTGAGCCACCAAAAATACCACAAAGCCTCTGAAAATCAAATTGCCATTGAAACCACTGTCTGCTAAAGTAGACAAAGACCCACATGCTAAACCTAATCAAGGTCCCTGCCTACTAAAACGAAAGACTGCAATGCAACCCAGGGTTACACAGACTGTCCCGGGTACAGTCTAAAATCACCCATCCACCAAGAACCGAGACAACCCAACTTGAATGTGAAAAGATAATCATCTGATACTAATACCAAAATGGATCAATGAATTAGATCTTACCATGATCTGAAATGGGCTTTAAAGCAGATAAAAATGCTTCAACAGCTAGCTGCAAATTCTTTTGAAACAAATATAAAAAAAAGAAGGAAAATCTAAGAAAAGAACTAGGAGCTATAAAAAAGCATAAAATGAAAATTATAAAATTAAAAAATAAAATAACAAATCTTAAAGCTTGTTGGATGGGCTCAACAGCAGTGATGATAGAGGACAGAATCAGTGAGCTTGAGGACAGAAAATAGAATTTACTCAACCTCAACAAAAAAGAGAAAACATTAAAAAAATTAATAGAGCTTCAGGGACCTGTGCAACAGTAACAAATAATCCAACATTTGTATCATCAGACTTCCAGAAGGAGAGAAGAAAGAGTGTGGCTGTAACAGTGTATGAAGAAATAATGGCTGAAACCTTCCCAAATATGGCAAAAGACACAAACCTACAGATACAAAAAACTTAGTAAATTCAAACAGGATAAACCCAGAAAAATTCATGCTAAGATACACGATAATTAAAATTTTGAAAACCAAAGAAAAATCTTGAAATCTGCTGCAGAAAAAGGATACACTAACACCAATTCAAATGACAGTAGATCTTCTTCCCCCTCCCCCGCCCCCACTGGGTTTTATGGAGGTATAGTTGGAAATTAAAAATTATATATATATATATATATATATATCATGTGTACAACTTGATGATTTGATATTTGTATACACTGTGAAACATTCACCACAATCAAGCTAACAACAGTAGACTTTTTGTCTGTAACCATGGAGTCCAAAATCAAGTGGTTTCAAGTGGTAAAATGAAAGATCTGCCAACTGCAAATTCTATATCCAGGGAAGCTATCCCTCAGGAATGAAGGGAAAATAAAAACATTTTCAGATGAAGAAAAACAAACAATCTGGCACTAGCAGACCTAACCTTAAAGACTGGCTAAAGAAAGGTCTTCAAACAGAAGGGAAATGATAAAAGAAGAAACCCGAGAACGGTTACCAGGGAAGAAGAGGATACAATGGAAAAAGCAAAAATATTGGTATGTATAATAAATTATCATTCATATAGTAAGTTTCATAAATCACATTTGATAATTGAAATAAAAGTTATAATATCATCTGATACCCAAGACAATGATAATTAAAAGTGGGGAAGGTAAAGAGACATAAATGGGAGTGAGGTTTTCATACTTCACTCAAAATTTGTATGAAAAGGCACAGGCCCTACAGCTACAACAAAGAAGAATAAAGTAAGAAGAGTCACATTATTTGCTATTAAGGCTTACTGTAAAGCTACAGTAATCAAGACAATGTACTGATGAAGGGACAGACCCAGAAGTGAAAGGAATTAGAGAGAACCCAGAAATATGCCTATATAAAAATGCTCAACTGATATTTGACAAAGGTGAAAAAGTAATTCAATAAAGGAAGAATAGTCTTTTCAACAAATGGTGCTGGAGCAATTAAGCATGTATAGACAAAAAAAATGAACCTTGACCTAAACTTCATACCTTGTAACTCAAAAAGGATCACAGACCTAAGTGTAAGAAATAAAACTATAAAGCTTTTAAGAAAAAATATGGGAACAAATCTTTGGGATTTGGAATTGGGCAAAGAGTTCTTAGACTTAATACCAAAAACATTATCTATAAAATTGATAAATTTGTTCTCATCAAAATTGAAAATATTGTTTGGTGAAAGCTCATGGGAAGAGGATGAGAAGACAAAGAGAGTGGGAGAAAATATTTGCAAACCACATATCCAATTAAGGACCAGTATATAGGGTATATTATAAAAACTCTCAAAACTCAACAGCAATTAAATAAACAATCCAAATAGAAAATGAGAAAAGACATTTTACTGAAGATAACATAGAGATGGCAAATAAGCAAATGAAAAGATGTTCAACATCATTGGCCATCAGGAGAAAGCAAATTAAAACCAAAATGAGATATCACTATTTGCCTATCAGAATGGTAAAAATGAAAAACGGTGACAATACCAAATGCTGACAAAGATGTAGAGAAACTGGACCACTCATACAGTGCTGGTAGGAATGTAAACTGGTACAGCCACTCTGGAAAATAATTTTCTTACAAAACTAAACATAAAATTACCATATGACCCAGCAATTGTACTGCTGGGCTATTACGCAGGGAAAGAAAAATTTATGTCCACACAAAAACCTGTTCACAAATGTTTACAGCAGCTTTATTTGTAATAGCCCAAACTGGAATCATTCCAGATGTCCTTCACCAGGTAGGTGGTTAAACAAACTGTGGAGTAAACATACTATGGAATATGACTCAGCAATAAAAAGGAATAAAATACTAACATACACAAGAACTTGGATGAATCACCAGTGAAAAAAGCCAATCCAGAGAAGTTACATACTGTATGAGTCCATTTATGTACGATTTTCATTTCTGAAATGAAAAAATTTTAGCAAAAGAGGACAAATTAGTGGTTGCCAGGGAGGTTGGGTATGGGGCAGGTGGGATTGGAACAAGTGGGTGTGGTTACGAAAAGGAAACAGGAGACAGAGTTGTGGTGTTGGACATGTTCAGTATGCTGACTCTGGTGGTGAATACAAGAAACTACAATGGCAATACATTGCGTAGAACTTACACACACACACTCACACACACCGGAGTACAAAACTCAGGAAACCTGACTGAGTTTGATGATTTGTATCAAATATCCAGGTTATGATATTATACCACAGTTCTGCAAAATGCTACCATTGGGGAAAGTACACAAGGGCTTTCTCTGTATTTTTTTCACAACTGCATATGAATCTACAATTATATCAATAAACACTCGAATTTTAAAACCCAAAGAGGGTCACAATGTGAATTGTGAAACCAGGTAATGAAGTTCATTTTCAAACATGGCATGTGGCAACCAAAGCCAGGTGTACAGTGCAGAAAGCACTGTGGGCAAACGGGGTTTTTTGTGTGTGTCGTTTTTCATCATTCAGTTAATCATCACTGAAAAGCCACTGTTTTATAAGGGAAAGAGGGAGGGAATATTACATTCGCACAATACTAGAATCAGTCGGGATGAAGGCAGATTCAAGGAAACATTCTCTCAATCAATTCTCAATTAC
This sequence comes from Eulemur rufifrons, assembly GCF_041146395.1. Taxonomy (NCBI): domain Eukaryota; kingdom Metazoa; phylum Chordata; class Mammalia; order Primates; family Lemuridae; genus Eulemur; species Eulemur rufifrons. The sequence goes on from NC_090989.1 coordinate 227,502,781, forward strand.
TGATCCCAACAGGTCTTAAGTTCTGGAGGGAAAAGACACATCTGTTTTAATCTCCAAAGGGTGATCTGCACCTGGCATAGTCCCTGACTCATGACAGAAACCCAGTAGAGTTGGTTCATGAGTAAGGAACAAATTCACACCTAAGGCAGCCTGTGAAAAAAGTTCCTGCCAACTAGAAGTTTACAACAGTCTGGCTCTATAGGGCAAATAAAAATGTCCTGGCACCCTGAGGATTGTCTAAGCCCCTGCTTCTCAAAGTTTCCCTCCAAACTAGCCCTTGCCTTCTTCTACACAGAAGAGTGAAGGAATCCTGACTTCCAGACAGTCGAGGATATAACTACCCTTAAGCTCTCCAGCCATAACATCAAAATTAGTTTTCAAATAGCCAAGTATATCCATGTTTATTTTAGTATTTAAAAATATGTTGAATTTCATAAAAATTAAAATTCATACAAGTTTAATAACAGAACTGAGATTCTCCCTCTCTACCAAAATGCACAGGTTCATCGCTGGCAGCAAGCATGCTCCCACATTTGAAAAACATGCCTAACCAACTAAGGGGTTCTTTGAAGTACGGAATGTCAAAGTGAAACAATTTTGTTTAGCTGGAAACCAGATTGATGTTTCTCACGTAGAAAATTAGAGCTATGGAACTTGACAAGCATCTTACTGTCTCTTTACCCCGACTAGTTCTCAAGCAGAAAGTAGCTCTCAGCATATATCAGCAGAAACACCCAGCTCCTGGAACTACTTATATGGAGAGAGTGTCTGGCAAAAAAGCGGAGTGACCCACCAGACATCTTGTAGTAGGAAGGTGTGTTTACTTTTAAAATTGAAAGGCATTTTATTGAGATACTTTGGAGATGAGTGTGCGAGTTAGTACATTAGCAGCCCTCAGTAAGATGAATGGCTATGTTGACATCAATTTTCTTTTTTTTTTTCCTTTGGGGACAGAGTCTCCCTCTGTCGCCCAGGCTAGAGTGCTGTGGCGTCATTACAGTTCACAGCAACCTCAAACTCCTGGGTTCAAGCGATTCTCCTGCATCAGCCTCCGGAGCAGCTGGGGCTACAGGCATGCATCACTATGCACAGCTAATTTTTTTTTTAATTTTTAGTAGAGACAGGGTATCACTCTTGCTCAGGCTGGCTGGTCTTGAATGCCTGACTTCAAGTGATTCTCCCACCTGGGCCTCCCAGAGTGCTAGGATTACAGGCATGTGCCACCATGTCTGGCCCAACATTGATTTTTATCTTTCCCCCAAAGCCTCTTTATTAAAGATGCAAAAAAGAGTTTCAGCAGATGTCCTTGGGCCTAAGTCTAAAGAGAGATTAGTAAGTACAAGAGATAACAGAAATAAAGTTGACTGGAGTAATGAAAAAACCTGGAGGTAACAGCTGCAGTTGTGATTTCATTTGAAGGTTTAATATGCTGGGAACACTTAGGAAAATTATACATGTCTTGAAGGCTGTTAACTCCAATTCCTATATCTTCACTTGCCATACTTCACATGGTGATCAATGGAATTAATGATACTTTCATTTTGTTTTAATTATATTTTTATATTTTAACTTGTTTATCTTGGGAGTTGCTAACATTTTATTATTATATTGTGCACAATTACTATGTTAAGTGGGTTGAATTTTTTAATGAGACTTATTGTATCTTAAGATCCATTACGTTTAGAGAAACTAGAGTCAGATTTCATAGTGCAAAGTCAATGAGAAAATGGGACACTCCATTTAAAACTTTGTTTTAGGGCAGCCCTGTCTATTCACGTCACAGCCACAACTAATGATGTTAGAATGTGGACATTCAGAGGACAAGAGCAGTGGCATTGACTTTCAGCTCATAGGGTGCCTAGACTCATGCTGAGTGTAAAGAAAAACATGTTTTCCAGAAGTGATTTTGGGGTTAGGAGAGTGACGTATTTCAGCTATTCAAAATGTGATAGAAAACTAAAGAAACCAAAGAAAAGGAATTAATAACAATGACTTGTCTATTTATTTTAATAGTTGCTTCTTTTGGGAATGGGGACAATAAAGAAATGCTTTTCCTTCTTAATGGTTCTGTTGAGAATATTCAAAGAAACTGCTTTGCTGTCTTTCCTTACGAGTAAACAATGATTATATAGAGGCTCTAAACCAAATCCCTCTCAAAGTAAAGGAGGAAATGCTCACTTATGGGATAGAGTTGGTAGGGTTATTAACCCAGAAGCTCAATATAAATAGATGTACTTATTTCCATTATTAAGGAGTAAACGGTGTTATAGCTGGATGACGGGCATATTCATTATAACTATTTTTACTACTTTTGATAATTTTTGTGAACTTCCATAATAAAAGGAAAAAAGTTATCAGCGTATTCATTATCTTTGTAAAGGTACCTTCCCTTGATATTATTCCAGTTTTAATTTAGCTGGTGGAAAACAAACAATCAGGGAGCGTGACATCTAATAACCTCCACCTTGACCAATTCTGATAAGGTCAAACACTTTTCTCCCTTAGGAGGTACCACACAAAATTTTCTTTAGTTTAGTTTGATGTGTATGAAGATTTTCCACTTGGGAATAAAACCCTCAGCAAATCCTTGCAGAGTGTTTTCCTTGTGTGACATGGAGCCAACCAGCCAAGGCTCTCAGTAAGGCTGGCTGCCAGGGTAAATCATATCTTTCCTGGCTTTACACGTGAGCCAGATGTTGGGGATTTTCTGAGCTACAGGATTATGGGGGGAAAGGTTTTTGCATTTCCTGTGTTCTCACTCCAGCTCTCAAACTTTCAAGATTTATGGCCAGTCAACAGTGTCGTGAACTGGCCTGAAAATATCCCAAGAGTAAAACCCACTGACAATGACAATACACCTCACTGTGCAATTGCCTCCTATCATTTGTCAGATCAGGATCTTTTTATACTGCTTCTTCCCCCAACTGTTCCCAGAAAAAGTCAACGAGGCAGGTGTAACCTTTAATCTTCTGAAACCTGCAATTCAATGCAATTCTTCAATCATTTAAAATAATTTTTTGTGGATAGTATTTTATGAAATTAATATTTGCTCATCATAGACAATTTAGCAATACATAAAAGTATAAATGTATATGTACATTACATGTATACATAAACAACAACAATAATCTCACTATCCATGGAAAATCAACATCATTATCATATATTTCCAACAACAAGTAAGAAGTTCCCTGGGATCTTAATGAATATCTATATATGCCTATATATGCCATCATAAGCATATATGTTTGTGTGTGTATACAAACATGTATTTAAACATTCTATTACAAGCATTTTCCTCATTTATTAAATATCATTAAAAATTTGGATGGCTGCATAATTTCATCAAATAGCTATACCATAATTCATTTTACTATTCCCCTAATGTTAGACACTTAGGTTGTTAATGTCACAAAAATTGTCAATTTTTTCCTCAGTTATAAATAACTGAATTTGCTACATTTCAAGAGTAGTTTGACTATTGAAATATTAGCTTATCTTTTCTGAACAATCACGTCCTAGGTTGAATCACTTCTGTTTCAACCCAGCCTTCTTAGGAAGGCTGTCTCAAGTTTCCTAAGTCTAGTATACATCAGAATCACCCAGAGGGCTAGCTAAAGCACAGATTTCTTGGTCCCAGCCCCAGAGTTTCTTGATTGAGAAGCTTCTTGGGTCAGACCCAAGAATTTGCATTTTTAACAAGTTCCACGGTCTGGACCTCACATTGAGAACCACTGTTCTAAAGAAGCCCCTGTTTTATATTCTGGTTTCTCTTCAGATTGTATAAATATTTCACCTTCTAAAGAAGCACCTGTTGGATCTGTGAAACTGATGCAATGAGTAGATTCTCATTATGGGCTCATCCCCTTTTACTTTACCACTGAGAAAGAAAAAGCTGCTTCAATCACCATTTCACAGTCCAGTCCATGGCTTGGCATGTGCACAAGTGACCTCTTTATGTTGAAAATGTTTGGCAAACAAGTAATGTTGGCAAGGGATGCGGCAGTTTTGACACCTACACCTAGATTTGGGATTCATTTTTCTCACTCAAATTTGGCAAGTATATGTCTTCCTTAAGGTCAGACTGAAAATACACTCTGACTCACAAACTTAGTTTGAAACACCACAAGGGATAAACAACTATTTTTATAACTAATGATTATTAAAATATCTTCATTTTGAGTTGTCTTATGCACTTTGTCTGTATAAAGAGACCTAAGTATTTATGTAGAATTTCTGCATTATTGTATGAATAAATCATCAGAACCAAAAGTGGTCTCCTGGCCTCCAGCCTCTCCCTGATGTCAGCCTACGCTCACCCTCTCACCGACCTTATCTTTCTAAAAACCAAAACTGATTATTTACTTCTGTCCCCAGCAATATGGTAAATGAAATGTCCAGAGAAACTATTTCTGATGTAGCACATCTAAACTGGTGGCTAAAATGTTTAAATGAGTATCTTTTTCAGTGCATGGCTGACCTAGCAATAGACTGAGGGAAAGCTTTAAAGACCACAAACAAAAACCAAACAACCCAGCAGTCAAGAGTAGTGAGCAAGAGTTGGGGATATTCTAACAATTCCAGGTACCCTAGAGCTTAGCTTCTAAGGGGCCAGGTAGAAGTGGGTAGAAGAAGAAACAAAGTGTGGGTCCAGTTTTGGATTTGAGTTCAAAAAGATACCTACTCATAAAGCATGGACTTGTAAATGGCAACACAGTCATCAAATGAACTAAGAGGAACAAAAGAAAACAAAACAACCTGGCCTACAGAGTGAGACAGTAGGCAAAGATGTATTAGCTCTTGGTGAAGAGGGAAAAAAGGTTCCCTTAAAGACATGAACAGAAACTTTTCAAAAGAAGATAGATGAATGGCCAAACAAACATGACAAAATGTTCCACATCTCTCATCATCAGGAAAATGCAAATCAAAACCACACTGAGATATCACTTAACTCCAGTGAGAATGACTTTTATCAAAAAGTCCCCAAACAATAAATATTGGCGTGGATGCGGAGAGATAGGAACACTCATACACTGCTGGTAGGACTGCAAACTAGTAAAACCTCTGTGGAAAGTAATACAGAGATACCTCAAAGAGCTACAAGTAGAAATACAATTTGATCCAGCAATCCCATTACTGGTAGATACTCAAAGGGACAAAAGACATCCTACAAAAAATACATCTTCACTAGAATGTTTGTAGCAGCATAACTCACAATTGCAAAGATGTGGAAACAACCCAAGTGCCCATAAATACATGAGTGGATTAATATAATGTAGAGTATGTATACCATGGAGTTCCACTCAGCCACAAAAAACAATGGTGATCTAGCACCTCTTATATTATCCTGGACAGAGCTGAAGCCCATTCTACGAAGTATAACAAGAATGTAAAAACAAGTACCACATGTATTCACCATCAAATTGGTATTAACTGATCAACACTTAAGTGCACCTATAGTAGTAACATTCATTGGGTGTCAGGCAGGTGGGAGGGGGGAGGAGGGGATGGTTTTATTCACACCTAATGGGTGCGGTGTGCACTGTCTTGGGGATGGACATGCTTGAAGCTCTGTCTCAAGTGGGACAAGGGCAATATATGTGATCTAAACATTTGTACCCCCATAATATGCTGGTATAAAAAAAAGAATTTATAACCACAAAACCTGAGTTTGGATCTTGAATTCATGTTACTCATGTGATCTAAAACACCCCAAAGCTAATGTTTTAAAGTTAAAGAGAGTTGATAAAGTCCCTAGGCTTTTGGGAATAACAAAGGCAAATATCCCTGGAAGAATGCATTTAAAACTAGGCCTCAAGGAATTCCCAAAGATAAAACTCTGAAGAATGTGAACTTATAATAAAAAAATTTACCACTATGAGTAACAGCAGAAACAGCCAGGAGAAACTACACAAAGTCTTATAGAACAAGATCTAAAAAGATTATCAATTATATAAGTATGGAAATACCAGATATATGAATAAAAATTTTGAAGAAATAAAAGAGAAAAATAAATGTACAACAAGGAAATAAAAAGTTGTAAAAAACTGAGCAGAATGCTTTGAAAACTAAAATCTACTTCTAAAAAATTAAAAAATGTAATGATTAAAAATAAAAATTTATGAATTAAACAACAGAGAAGACATGGCTGAAGAGAGATTCAGTAACCTGGAATATGAATGTGTATAAATTAGGTGGAATGTAGCAAAGAGGCAAAGTGATAAAAAATTTTAAAATATCCAGAAGTTATATATAAAACATACAATGGCCTCCTAATCAGAGTTCTAAAAGGTGATAATACAGAGATGGAGGAATGACAACATTTTGAAAAAGAATGCATAAGAGTTTTCCTGATTGTTAGGTTTTAGGAATCCCAATGAATTCTAAGCAAGACTAATAAAAACAAATTCATACCTAGCCACACTGTAGCTAAATACCAAAGATAAGGGGAGACTTTAAATGCAGCCCAAAAGAAAAGACAGATTACTTACAAAAGAATGACAATTAGACTCAACAGCAACATCAGAGGGAATGATATCTTCATAATGCTGTGAGAAATAACTGTCGATCAAAATTGCATACAAGATACAAATAACTTTCAAGAGCAAAAATAAAATAAAAATATATTCAGGAAAATAAAAACTGAGAGCTCTTCACTAAAGGAACCTCTATAAGATGTCCTCCAGAAAAAAAGAAAAATTATCTCAGAAGTAAGTTCTGATATAAAACAAAGAATGGGGGCCAGAGAAAATAGAAAAACTTGGGTAAATACAAATATTAACCATTAAAATAATAACATGAAAATTTAATCTGTGAAATTAAAAAAATAAAGGTAGATCAACTATGGAGGATGGGGTGAAATTCTGATGGGGAGCAAGTTGAGTTAAAGTGGTATTTGGGGAAAAGGTAAAGATATTGATTAACTGTACTTTTTATTAACTTAAAAATGCATGTTAAAAAAGTCAAAATTTGTGGGACACAGCTAAAGCAGTTTTTCAAGGGAAATTCATAACCTGACATGGTTATGTTAGCAAATGAGAAATTATTAAGAGTTAGGAAAAAACTGAAGAAACAACTTGAAGTAGCAAAAGGAAAAAATATAACAAAGGTAAGAAAATAAATTAATAAAATAGAAAACATAGACTCAACATAGAAGATGAACGAAGTCCAACACTGGTTCTTGTAGAAGAATAATAAAGTTGACAAATCTCTGGCAAGACTAATAAAGAAAAAGAAAGATGACATGAATTAATGATAATAGGAATGAAAAAGATATAATTATACATGCAGCAGAGATTAAAGATGATAATACTTTATGTCAATAAAGTTGTAAACTGAGATAAAAAGGACAAGTGTCTAGAATACTACAAATGACCATAACAGACTAGGAAGAAACAGAAATCATGAATGATACTATAGCCATTAAAATAGTTGAATCAGAAATTTAAAATCTCCCCACTTGGTCTAGGGGGATTAACAGTTGAGTTCTAACACTTAAGAAACAGAAAAGTTCAAACTTATATAAAATCTATCAGAAAACAGAAATGAGAAAAGAAATGAAAATTTTAGGTAATCCTCACTCATGAATATAAATGTCAAAATTTTAAATCAAATATTGGAAAACTAACTCATTTGATATAAAAAACAGATCATGAGCCGACTGGACTTTTTTCTAGGCATATAAGGTTCACTGATCATGTCAATGAGATACTGAAGAGAAAAATCATGTGACTATCCCTGTAAAAAAAAATGTTTAATAAAATGCAGCAGCCATTCAGGATAAAAACTCTAAGCAAACTAAGCACACAGAGGAATTTGTTAACCTGTTAAAAAATATATAGCAAACATCATACTCAAATGGAAAAATATTTTTTAAAAAAGCATGCTCTTAAAGGAAATAGTTCAGGAAAGGAAGTGTGCCATCAGCATTTTATTCGGCACCACCTTGGAGGTTCTAGTCTACACAGTAAGACAAGGAAAAGAAATAAAATGCATCAGAATTAGGAAAATAAAATAAAAATCATTGTAGGTAGATTATATAATCTTACATATAAAAATCCCTACAGAATCTACAAATTATTAGAATTAAGAGTTTGGACAAGTCTGTTCCCCTTTTATCACTATGTGGTAATTCATTATTGTCACTGTTCTTTGTAGTGCTTAAATTGTCCCAAATGTCTGTAGAAATTTCTTTAAGCCAGTTCCTATGTCCCTCTGACATGATCCCCATTACTCTTTGAGTATTTCCTTTCTTTCTGGCCCCCCAAAATGACCCAGGCTCACCTTGGTCTTTCCCTGTTCCAGATCTGGAAATGAGCCATGAGGAGTCCTATTTCCTTTTAGTAGGGAGCGGTACTTAGAAACCAAGATGTGTGTACTGAGTGAGCTTATTGTTAATGAGTTGTCATTTTCCAGGCCCTTTCAATGTATAGAGCTAGGAAATATGTTATTTTAAATTATGAATTCATCTGACAAAGTTCACTCAAATTTAATATCAAGAGTTTTTCTTACTTTCCTTTATTACATATTTCCACCTCTTTTCTATTACAGTAAAAATTTTTGGTTTAATGATTATATTTACTTATCTGTCTTATCCTACTATACATGTGCTTTCATAATTATAATATAAATATTAACACTAATAATAAACCCACTAAGCAGAATTTAAGACTTTGCACTTCTTCGTCCTTGTACTTGAGTGTGAAAAAAAAGAAAAAAAATTAAAAGAAGACTTCGCAGATCTTTCTGTCCTTAGAATACATACCATAAGAATATACATTCAGAGCACTATGTTTAAAAATAGTGTGAATTAATCATTTGCTCTATGGTTATGTTATCTATTTGACATACAGTTAGAATTCTTTTATTTGTTTCCATTCAATTTTAAGGTTTGCTATTTTTCATCCTTTATGATTTTAATTTTATTTTTATTAGGTAAAACATGCATATGGCTCAAAAATAAAAACTATATAAATAGGTATACTCCAATCACTATTACTTTCAATTCAATTACCACCCATCCCATCTACTCAACCATTATCATTACTTTTTGGCTAATCCATCCTGTATTTCTTCTTGTAGAATTAAGCAAATAAACATCCATATATACATACATACACACACATATATAGACTTGTTTCTCTTTCTTTCTTAAACAAAAGGTGGCATACACTTCATGCTCTTCATACCTTGCTTTTTTCCATTTAAAAATTATCCTGGATATCACACCACATCAGTTTATGGAAATATTCCTCATGATTTTATAGCTTCATGGCACTCAACTGTATGGATATGCCATAGTTATTCAACCAGTCTCTGTAAGGGCACATTTGAGTTTCCAATGTGTTGCTGTTACAAAGAATAGTACAAGAAATAACTGATATTAATGTTGTTTCATGTTTGTAGAGGTGTTTTCATCAAGGTTAATTTTTGTTAATAGAAGTGAAATTGTTAGTTTGAAGGATACATAAATATGTAGATTTGTATGCAATTCTGCTCCATGGAGGTTGTAATCATGTTGCATTCTCACTAGTAGTGAATCAGAATGCTTGTTGTGCTAGATTCTCCAAAGGAGTACTTTTTTAGCAAGGTTACATTTCTATGCACCAGCCACCAAGAGTTTAAAATGTGAATTTTTTAAAGTTACCATTTATAAAAGCAATAACAAAAAATAGTATATAATAGGGAAAAAACTAACAAAAGTTGTAAGATTTTTAAGTAAAAATATCATAAAACTTTACTGAAATATCTTAATGAAGATATGAATAAATTGAGAGACAAAATATATTCACAGGAGGATTCACTATTGTAAACATGTCAATGATTCTATTATTAAGCCACATATTCAATAAAATTTTAATTAAAATCTCAAAAGGGTTTTCCAAGGACCTTAATAAGTTTATCCTGAAGTGTATATGGAAAATTAACAGCCAAGAAAAGCTTAAAGAAGGACCAGGCTGGGGGACTTGCCCTATCAAATAATAAAACTTGGTCATTATGTAATGTAATATGTAAGCATGAGGATAGAAAAACAGAGTAAATGAAAAGAATAGAAATCTCAAAAACAGAATCATTTGTATGTGGAAACCTGATTATAACAGAATGGCATTTCAGGTCTGCAGTGAAAGTATATACTTTATTTAAAAATACTGCTAGAACACTGATAATCCAGAGAAAAAAATGAAAATATATTCCAAGCCCCATCACTAAAAAAAAAAAATCTCAGATAAATCAAGAACTTAAAAGCAAAAGATAACAGGTTAACACATTTAATACATTTAGATTAAAAACATGTTAACACATTTAGGTTAACAGATTTAGATTATACAGAATAATAATTTGATGATCCTAAGGTAGGAAAGGTAACTTAGATAAAACATAAAAGCATTCACCATAATGAAAAAAACTGATACTTGAAATTAAGAATGCTCATCAAAAGATGTTAATATGAATAAAAATTCAAGCTACAAATTGGAAGATAACCACCAAAGGATAGTGTCCACAATAAATGAAGAACTCCTATGGATCAATAAGTAAAAGACATACAACCCTATTTAAAATAGCAAAAAGGCCTGTATTTGACAGAAGAAGAAATACAAATGGCCAATGAACATATACAAAAGAGGCATAATCTCACTAGGTATATAGAAAAATACAAATTAAAATTCTGAGATATTATTATACTTTACACCCCCAAAGGGGGCAAAGATTAAAAAGTCTGACGATACCACATAGCAAGGACTTGAAGAAGAAGTCTCATCGAATGATGGGAGTATAAATGGATACATTCATTGTGGGAAAAGTTGTCAAAATTGAACATGCACACACACTGTGACCCAGTGATTTCTCCCCTAGGTAAACATTTGCATATATACCTCCAGTAAACAAGTATAGAAAAACACTATTCAGAGTAAGAAAAATCTTGATATAATCCAAATATCCATGATGGTAAAATGAATAATAAAACTTTGTATAATTACTTGATAAATATTACATAGCTGTAAAAATGAATGATCTATAGGTGCACATATCAACATGGATATATCTTGAAAACATAATGCTGAGTGATAAAATAAATCACAAAAGAAACACATTCAGTATAATTCTATTATAAAAACTTCAAAAGCAGGCAACACCAAACAATATATTTTTAGGGATACCTACACATGTGATAAAACTTTGAGGAAAAGCAAGAAAATTCTTAATACAAAATGAAAATCAAAATGGTCATCTCCCCTGAGGGGGAAAGGAGGGAGAGGATGGGTGAAGAAGACATGCAGAGATTCTAAAAGATTAAGAGTCATCTCTCTCTCAAGCTGGATGTTAGATTCTTAAGTGTTATTTTCCTTATTTTTATTTAAAATATACATAGATGTTACATTCACTCTCTGGTAGATAAGATACATTTCACAATTTCCCAAAGTTTAACTAAAAGAAAGGAAAAGATTATTTTCTTACTTCTTTACCTATAAGCTTCTAGTGACTTCCTGTTGTCTACTCTGCAGAATAAAACCCAACTTCCTTGCAAGGCAAACTAGGCCTCCAGTGACCTGTGCAGCCTCATCGCCCACCACTGACACTTCCTTGTATTCGAAGAACACTCTGTATTCCCAGATCCCTAAGCACATGCCAGACCTATGTATGCTCCTGTCTCAACCTGGCCAGTTCCCACACTTCCAAAGTCAGCACCTCTCAGATCCTTAGGAGAGTCTTCCCAGACAATTCTGATGATCATTCTCTCCTCTGCACTCTCACAAAGCTGTATGTCAGTTTTCCTCTTCATGTATCTCCCCTCCCTTGCCTGCGAGATCTCTGTAGCCAGAGACTGTACTTTCAATTCAGTTCAACATTTCCTGTGCATTAATTTTATGTCATGCACTATGCCAGGTACTAAATTTATCAGGGGTGGGCCCTGTTTCCGACCCTCAAAGAGCTTGTAATCTAGTCATGCTCTTGTCTGTATTCTTTATGCTAATTGTAGTACCTGGCGCATTGCAGATTCTTAAATTATGTCTTATGAATCAATGAATAAACAAATTAAGGGATAAATAAAGGATAAATTATCCTTTTGTATTAAAAAAGAAAAAATTTCTGGCAATGAATCATGGTTTCGACTGCTTTTATTCCATGATTTTTAAGGCTGTTGTAAATTATATATGCCTGTCAAAGACTAAATTTACCTAAGCAAAAAACACCAAATGTTTATCTTAATGGGGATGTTTCAATTATGTTCATGGAACTTCCAGAATAAATTCAGCCAATCAATTAAAACTTGGATTCATTATACAACACAATACCAATCAGTAACACAAGACAAGCTGTGTTAATGGGAAATGCCAATGAAAGTATTCCCTTTTGGCCTCTCTCCCATGTGAAGATGTGTTTGTAAACATGTTTACTTGCCGTTTCCTTTCTTTAAAAGGAAAAAAGTTCCCAAAAAAGATTTAAAATTAAGACTTCTTTTCAAGTTTTTAAGTTCTAAATAGCTTCAGGCATAAGTAAGCAGTCAGTCCTCCTATCAGCCCATTTATGAATATTACATGTCAACAAATACTTACAATGATGCTTTTTACAGATACCAGCTTTCAACAAACCAAACAGAGAAAACTAAGGATCATCTATATAATGTGGCTATGCCATATGGATACAACTTAGTTTTTCCCCAACTGCCCTCTATTCTTTGGTGGGACAAATGTACTATCATTCTCCCACATACATCATCTTATTCTGGCCCTCCTGGGTGGTTCTCACTAGTACCATTGTAGTTCTATACATAATGTCTCCTCTAACAATGTCCACATCCTATCCCCAGAACCTGTGAATATTTTACATTACATGGTCAAGGGGACTTTGCAGATGTGATTAAATTAAGGATCTTGAGATGGAGCAATTGTCCTGGATTATTTGGGTGAGCCTAACGTAATCACAAGGGTCTCTATAAAACGAAGACTAGTTAGTAGTAGGAGATGTGACAATGGAAACAAGAGACTGGAGGGAAACAAAAAAGTGGCCACAAGTCAAGGACTATAGGTGGCTTCTAGAAGCTGAAAAAAGCAAGGAAACAGATTCTCCCTTCACAGCCTCCAAACGGAACCAGCCCTGCTGTCTTCGGCCCAATAAGCTCAGTAAGATTCATTTCAGACTTCTGATCTCCAAATATGCTAAGACAATAAATTTGTATTATTTGAAGCCACTGAGTTTGTGGTGATTTGTTATAGCATCAATAGAAAACTAATTAGACTTCATCCCTGCTTGCATCATCCTGCCCCAGCATTGTTCTGGGCCCCACATAATACTCAATTCTCTTATATTTGAAACTGTCATCATGCTTCATTAGTTATCCCTTTATACTCTGGTAAGAACAGAATTAACCTAGCATTGGTTTGTTACCTGTGGCACAGACTGCTGATCGGTTACCCCAAAGCCATTCTCAACTCATTCTCTCTTGCTGCCTCGTACTACAGGGCTCGGAAAGGCGAACACTCTTCCGCATCTCCTCCTGACAATACAACCTAGTTCTGGAAAATGAAGCACACATCGGATGTCTGATGGGAGACAGAGAATGTCTGAGGAAAACTTTTGCTTTTCTGATAAAAATGGAAGATGTGACCAGTGTTACCATTTCCCTTTCTTCCTCCCTGAAACATGAGTGTGATGATTAGAGCTGTAAATAGCCATCTTGCAACCATGAGCACAAGGTCAAAAGACGTGGGCTCTAATACTGCTGAGTCACTGAGCTAAAGCCAATTGTTGCTTAATTCTGGAAACTTCTGGTTTTATGAGAACAAGAGCTCCTATTTAAGACACTGTAATGTGGGTTTGGTATTACTTGAAGCTGAAAGCATTTCTCATGTATTATATTACTTTTTAAAATTTAATTAAAATTACTGCCTTTCTCTGATAGCCCCCATTATACCACAAGCAACCAGACCACTGAGGTGTAGGAAAGTATAACAGAATCCTCTGTAACAAGCACACATATATAAAAAGGGAGAAAGAGAAGAGAGAGAGAGGAGAAAAGAGAGAGAAGGAGACAGAAGAGGGAGGGAAGGAAAGAAGAAATGTAAAGCTAAACTTGAGTCACTACTACCAAACTACAATTTGAAAAAGAAATGCTTAAGAATAGAGAGGCATCCACTTTGCCTCAATCTTAAAAAACTTCATGTTATAAATACACACGGAAGAAATGCAACGAGAATAAAGTTGGGAGTTCCGAGCTTTCAGAGATTTCTTCTAACATTTTGCTTAATGAACTGAGTGTCTCTAAGTTTCTCCATCACCATTCTACAAATTTGAATACCAAAGTGACTCAGTGAATTACTAAAAGAGGTTTCATCTGCTGAGTCCAAATAAGTTGCTCCAGAGCACCAGAGAATACACATAACACAAAATTCCCAGAGCAATAACATGGACGATGGTGAGCTGTCTAGAGGAAATTAGTGTCGGTGAACATAGAAGCATATTTTAACTATGAAACTACTCTAGTAACTTTCTAAAATTCTCTCTTTGGTGCTCATATCATGGATTATCCTGTAAGATTTGAGGTTTGCTAAAGTTCTTTGGTAAATCTCTTGTGATTAAGGCAGAGATCTAAAATGGGCTTTTTCTTTAGCATATTCCATTTATGACTATGACTGTGAGGTCCCAGTGCACCAAAACATTCAGAGGCTAAAGTAAACAACCTGTGTCAACCTACTCTATGGCAGGGACAGTGCTAGCAACTGGGGCAAAGGGAAATCACAGTTCTCGCCCTAGCTCAGATGCTTATCCAAGGAATGGACATGAACAAATAAATATGATATAGTAAGGGTTATAAAAGGAGAATTACAAGTTCTTTGGGAGAAAAAGGGAATGGATTGAAAACATGAGCAAAACAGTTCCTTTTTATTGATTGATTGAATGATGATCAGAACAAGGCGGGGGGTTAAACAGAGAAAAAGACTCCTTGATATTTGATAGGTTAACAGAGGAGGACTGTTTCAAGTAAAGAAAGTAACAGTGGATGGAAGCGATGGGGCAAGGGGAGGACTTTAACACATGAGTTACCTAAATCCCCCCGACAAATTACAAAAACGTCTATGACGACAAGGTTGGATAATGAGTTAACAGCTAGTAACAAAGTCATCCAAAAGACGAAGGGGTGAAAGGAGGATCTGGCTGATATTGTTGTACGAATTTAACTGCAACAGTTGGCAAGAGACTGGGAATGTTGATGTACAGGAAAAGTACAGTTTGGGGAAGTTCCATGTCACTGAGCATGTCTGTGGCATATCCAGAGGCAGCCCATTGTGCAGACCTCTTGGTTTAGGGACCACACTGAAACGGGGTGGGGGTAACTGCCTATTAACCACATAGTTTCAGAGAACACTGAGACAGATGGAGACTATCATTTACTGAGCAGATACTGTGTGATCCTAACATACTTTAACCCATTTAATCCTTGCAACAACCCTGTGCGGTACCTATTAGTAACCCCATTTTACTAGACTTAGAATGTGAACTTTTAGATAGTCTTATATTTGAGTCCTGGCTCTATCACGTATTATTTCTATGATGACATAAGCTTAACATGTGATCGAATGAAGGAATGAAGTAAAGTAGCCTTCGCAAAGAAGAACAGCAAAGCCAAAGTAGGATTAAAATCCACAGCTCCTCGATTTACAGGCAGTGATCTAGCCCCCAAATCATGACGCCCCCAGTGGTAATTCTCCAGTCTATTCTGAACCATCATCAGAAACATTCAAACTACAGCTCCTACCTTCACACATTTTTGTGCCATTTCTGCATTCAGTATTCTCTGTGGCACCTAATGCTGCAAAATACATCTTGAAATAACTGTTGTAAGGCAGTAAATCGGTGCATTTTATTTTGGGTGAGTAAGGGTGGGGGCAGACAATTTGGCAATACTTATCAAAATTTCAAAGGCACATACCCTTTATCTAACAATCCTGCTGCTGTGAATTTAGTCCATTGCTATATAGTAAAAGTATGTGCTGCCATTCAATCACTCATTCATACACACACATATATACATAAATCATGCATACATCCATGGATACATACGTACTCATACATACAAAAGGATAATAGGAGGCAGAGTGGCATAGTGACTAAGAATAGGGCCCTACAAGCCAAACTGCTTGAGTTCAAATCCTGCTTCTACCACTTCCTAATTGGGACCTTGGGCCTCGTGGACCTCTGTGCCTCAGTGTGCTCATTAATAAAGTGGGTCTAAGAACAGTCTTACTTCATAGCTTTGTTGAAAGGATTAAATTAATTGTACATGTAAAGGACTTGGGCCAGTAAGTATTAAGTACTATATATAGTTAGCTGTTGTCATTATGATTATCAAACACTGTAATAGCAAAAAAAACCTAAAAGTAATCGAAATGTCTGCAAGAATAGACTAAATTCATGATGACATATCCATATAAAAGAAAATGATAACACCATCAAAGATACTTAAATATGTCTATTAATATATGAGCAGCTTGTCCAGAAGAGAAAGAATATACATGTGTTAGGTAAAGAATTCTATTCTGGGGCTCTCTGGGGTTTTTCTTCCCTTCAGTTGTCTGCTAGCCATTTGTTGAATTAGTATAAAACTACTGTGGTCTGAAATGGTTCAGGATGAGTGGAAATGTGAGACCCAAGAAGATTAAAGTCATATGTATGTGCACACGGACATAACGTCTTTCCAGACCCACATGGGTCCTTCCTACCTGCCTTCTCACTCTTCGATTCATAGCTCTTATGGGAAGAAAATATGTGAGCCACCTTCCTCTCTTCTCTGCTTTCAACGACTTTCCACAAAAGCTGCCAAAATAATTTGGGAGAATGCATGTTCTCCTGCCTGGATCTACAGTGTTAGGTCCTTTGCTGTAAATTCTCTTTTTTACACCCCTTCCCTGACAGGTAAACAGTGTGAAAGGAGGTTATTTTGAGCACTGCTTTTAACTAAAGTTAGTCAAGTGTCTCAAAAAAACTGGAGTATTTCTAAATCACACTTGGCCATGCGTATGAAATTTTTTAAAATAAAGCAAAGGGGTAAAACCAGTGGAGAATATAATTTAGATGTAGGCCAGATTATAAAAATGTATCACTATTTAATTCAAGTCATGCCCTGAGCATATCACTGAAAGGAGAAACATGTGAGGACCTAGGATGGCTTATGGGTGAAGGGAAAGGATGAGGATGGTAGGTATGTTCCTTGATGACCAAACACTGGCCCCTTTAAATACATTAAATACTCAGACCAATCCTATGAAATAAGTATTATCTCCTCTGTGCTGTAGATGAAAACGTTGGGGTTCGGAGGTCATAAAGACTGCTCAAGTTTATTTAACAAGAAAGGGATAGACTTTAAATTTAAAATCAAGGTTGGCTGGTTCTAAAACTACCATGCTCTTTCTTCAAATGATCAACATTTCCAGGTAAGAGTTTATGATTAGATTTCAGTAATGGTAAAGGCCAAAGGTAAGGATGAAAGAATGTAGTTCTATCAAAAACTCCTAATGGTGCTGCTTTACTCATAGAAATGCTATGAGGTACCAGACATTTCATAAAAGAATGAACCATA
The DNA here is from genome assembly GCF_041146395.1 of Eulemur rufifrons. Lineage (NCBI taxonomy): Eukaryota > Metazoa > Chordata > Mammalia > Primates > Lemuridae > Eulemur > Eulemur rufifrons. The sequence goes on from NC_090989.1 coordinate 227,520,359, forward strand.
GCAAAAAGCCCTGGGCTTCCTTCCGATTGGACAGCAAGATCTGAGCTTTTGACCCCATCTCCCTCCCTCCTTATCCTCACCCTGGGCTAAAGGAAAAAGTAAACTCCAAAGCTCTCTGTATCCTTCTTCCTCTTCCTGGTTCAAGGTCCCCTTCCTTACCCGGGTGCCAGCTACATCTTTCTCCCTGGATGTCACAGGTAAGAGATGTATCAATCCCTGCTAAGATGTCAGTTAAAAAAGAAGTATGGTACTAACAGTCCCAGAAATAGTTGGAATTTCACTGGAGATTTATCAACAATTTAAAGAAAAAAGCCTAAAGAAACTAAAGGAATGCATATCTGGTGGCAGAATTTCAGATACTATGAAAAAAACTGATGAGATATACAACTCTTTATATGAACACATGGGTATATACACACACACATTAAGAAATACATAAAAGAAAGACAACATACATGTGTAATTATAAAAGAAAGTAAATATGGAGCACGTAAATCAAGAATATTCATGTGTACTCTTCTTGCTTTGGAGGAATGAGGACCTGGGGAGCAATCACAGACATTCTTAAGGCCATTGCTTACCTCTAAATACCTGTTGGGGGCGGTGGTGGTGGGGGGTCATTCCAGACAGCTTAGGCCCTTGACACCAAAGGCCAGTCTTCTGTCAGTGTGTCAGTGTGCTTCTCTGTGCACACCAGGGCTGCATAGCCATATTCCCTTTGCATCTAAGCTCCCACCTGCCCAACGAAAGCCCTTCATTCCACAGTTTCTTAGATTCTCTCTAACTAAACTTAACTCTGACAAACACTCTCAGCCCCTAAAAAGTTTGTTAACCATAAAAGGCCTGAGAGTGACTGGGATAGGGCTTGGCCTAGTTTTTACGTGGCTCAGAGGAGATGCTATGAGATCCCCAAGGCTCATTTCCACAGGTCCCACACAATACTACTGTGTGGTTGGCTCACAATAAGCCCTAAACTGCACAGCAGCTCAGGTAGGCTCAGAAGTAGCAATCGGCCCCCAACACGAATGCTGGTCCTGACCACAGTGGCCAGTGCCTTTCCTTGTCCTCATTTTATATCAAGGCGAAGATGGGGACAGAGTTTGTCTGTTCAAAATGCTCCCAGTGGACATTCAAAACCCAGCCCCTCATATATCCCCCTTGGATAAAAGAGGCGGGGCTAGCAAAATTCTGTGTAGGTTACACTACCTTCAGACACTCCCTTATCCTTAGGTTGACATATTTTAACACAAGGCAAGGGCTGATTTATGTGGCCAGCAGGTGACCCTCAGAGGACTCTATGTTCCTCTCCCCACCGAGACTGTGAGCAATCCACAGAGTACATGCTCCATGTTGTTGCTTACATGAATTCTGTGACATAGAAAGGGCCACAAGCTGGGAATCTGGAGGCTTCTGACCCTGGTCGACATGCTATGAATTGAGCTCTAAAGCTAGTGGCATTCACAGTTGGAAGAAAGTTTAGAGGTGATACTGTCCCAATATCTTTTATAGATGAGAACACAGAGATGGGAGAAGTGAGGTGATTTAACCATGGTCATGTGCCTGACGCAGCAGAGTTAGAGCTAGAACTCAGGCCCCCTAACTCACAGCCCGGGGCTCTTTGCACGGCAGCGTCAGAGCTCTCCGTGGGTGGGCATTCTGTAACACACGAGATGTACTCCTGTACCTGAGTCACACATGCAACTCATCCACCTGACCCTCTGATATTCCTTCTCTCTTACTCATGAGAAAATGGATGAATCTATATATGAATTTCATAGAATCTAAGTTCCAACATTGAGTCAGTTTCTCTCTCTCTCTCTTTCCTTCCAGAGCTGTTCTAGAACACCATGTGCGAGAGAAAACAACAGAATGGAAATTGCTCACACGGAGCATGAAAAGGCTGCCCACCTCCCTCGCACAGACAGTGTGCAAAGACAGCCCCTCAGCTGTGCCGTAGACACAAGGTGGCTCGTGCTCATTGTTTATTGTGACAGCTGACAAGCCAGCTGGCACAGATCACTCCTCACTTCCAACAGAGACGCCACCAGGACACGTGTGACAGGCTCCAGCTGCCACTCAAGAAGATGGGCAGCATCCTGCTGGCCAGCAAGGTGCAGCCCCTCTGGCCCAACCTCGGGGACCTGCAGCCCTCCCAGCAGCGATCTGAAGTGGGACCAGTTTTGTGCTGGGGATGGGGGTAAGGGGGTGTCAGCCTATTCGGGGTGGCAGCCTATTCAAGCTGGCCAGGGGGTTGGAGCCACAGGTGGAGCCAAAGGTTATTCTAATGCTCCCTGCAGGTCTGTGCTGCATTTGGCAGAGGACTGGCAGTTCCGGACCAGGCAGAGAGGAGAAACAAGAGGCAAAGTGTTGCATCTGAAATACATGCCAGGCACCACCAGAGGGGTGGGCTGAACATTCAGGGATCTGGCAGTCTCAGGCACAGGAGGAGCCTCCCATCCTCCAGCCTGGCCAGGTCCACCTGGATTCACTGCACGTGGAGAAGCAGCCTCTTGTACAGCTACAGAGGGGTCCAAGGAGGGGACTGGCTACCCTGGCCCAGGTCATAGGACACAGAGGAGGCTCTCAAGTAGTAGACGCCAAAGACCAGGAGAACCCCCTTCTGCTTCCAGGTTTTCCTCTGCCAGCCCACTCCGCAGAGTGTGGAACAGAGAGAGGGTCTCCACCTGAGCACTGCTGACATTTTGGATCGGACAATTCTTCATGGTGGGGGGCTGTCCTGTGGATTTTGGGCAGCATCCCCAAACTCCCCTCTAGACTCCAGTAGCATACCACCCCCCAGCTTGTGGCAATCAAAAATATCTCCAGCTATCCCCCCTGGGAAAGGGCTGGGGGTGACCAAACAGAATAGTTCTCAACTGAGAACCATTGGTGCAAGGTCAAGAGGTCAAGTTCCCAGTCTGCCTGGACTCTGAATCCCAACTCTTGCACTTACTGGACACATAACCTCTGCCAAGTTATTCAGACTTTATGCTTCATTATCCTCAGCTGTAAAATGGGAGAAGTATAACATAACCCACCTTACAGGGTGGTTGCAAATATTAATTGCTTTCCTCTAGGCAAGCCCCTGAGAATGGTGCCTGGCCCATAGTAATCATTCCTCTTCCCCCGAGAAGCCCAGGAATACTCCATTCCTCCAAATCCCTTAACGGCAGGGTTCCAGGTTAGAGTCTACTACCGCGAGGCATCTGCGTACAACTTAGAAAGCAGAAGAGAAGGAGAAGCCAGGGTTCCTCTCCAGCAATGGCAGGCAGGGCCATGTGAAAAGAACAGACACAAACTCTGCCTCGCCTTCCAGACTTTCTCCTGCAAATCGCCTATTTTGGTGCCATTAAGTGGCTGAGATCATCTGTGGTTATTTTCTCTGATTTCTGCAGCCTCCTAATCATCAGAAAGCCAGATGCAGTTTCCTCTGACCCTTCATCCACCAGCCCTTCTAATAGTTCTATAAAACATACTTTTCTTACTAAATCCCTTCATGCTTCAAATACCCACAGTGGGTCCCATTTTCCAGACCAAACTCTGTCTTACTTACCCATTAACTTGATGGAAATACTAAAATCTCACCATCAGAAAAATGTCCCTGGGAGTAGTAATGTATGTATGTACATATTTATGTGTACAGATGGTCTTACAGTAAAACCTTTATTCCAGACATAATCTCAAAATACAAAACTGGAGCTACTCAAGATGCATGGGGGTATGGCAGTGCCCAGGCTGGCTTACCACTTGCTTACATTTTCTTCCCCACACATGTAGAATCCTGAGACTCTGAAAAACCCTATTTGCAAATCCCTTCCCTAAGAGCAGGGTCCTAAAATATGTGCCAGTTTTGTGCATACAAGTGCTACAACAGAAGTTCGAATGAAGTGTGCCCAGAAAAGGGAGCGAGCAACCGCTGACGTATGGCGCTAGAGAATCTGGTGTGTGAAAGTGCTCTGCTATGCCCTGGGGGGACCAGGGGGTGAGTAGGAGGCAGGGTCTCTGTCTTCAAGGAGTCCATAGTCAAATGGTGATGAAAACAGAAACAAAGGCCCATATAGCATAAGTCTTGATGTGAGGCACATGGCATTCAGTGGCCTAAGCATGTCTTTGGTCCTACAGCAAGGCTTTAGGGCAGAGATGCGGGGCTCTGTGGCACACAGCACTTTACTGATTCCTAGGGATGGACAGGCCTTCCATTCACAAAGGGTCTAGAGTATAAAGCTGTCCATGCAGCGTAGGACCTGGCATCCCGTCTTCCTGGTAAATAAATAATGCTTGAACGGCTCCCGATCTGCCATCTCTGGTACAGCTGATCTCACTGATTAGTGGGGTGTTGCCCTATGATCTTTATTTTTGAATTGATTTTTGAAAAATTGCTTTCCTATGGCCAGTTTGCTTTGAGTGGGCCAGACACCTTGTTCTCACACTTCATTTTCATTTGCTATGACTTTCTTGAAATTCTAGGTATTCATGGGAAACTGGGCATATCTGTTCTTAACATTTTTTTTTTATTGTTTTGACACACCCGCCAAGAGATTGGTCTCTCTTTCCAGCACTGCTTTCAAAAGTCAGATTTTTATGGTTGAGAATTCTCATTAAAAATGATTACTTTTGGCAGCAGAAGTCAGAAAGGTGACAGGAGAGAGGGAAGTATTAAAGGCACTGAGATTTTTCTTCCATTTGCAGAAAGCCTTCCTGTAAAACAAACATCATGGGGAGAACGAAAAAAATGTAAAAACGTACAACAAAACCCCTTCTAACCTTTCTATGTGTCATTCAAAGCAATTTCCTAAGTATAGGGGCTAAACCACTGCCCCATTACCTCATCATACCTACTCATTAGTCTGTAAATGTCATAAGGACAGGGCAGTGTTTTCTGCAACTCTGATGTCCCTACAGCAGTCACTGAAATGCCTAGCACTAGGAATGTTGATAAATGCCTCATGAATAAACAAATCTATGGATCGCCAATAATGGTAAGAAGAGAGTGGATAAAAGTAGTCAATGCACATTTTGCAGACCCAATGTAGGGCCTGCAATTCTTTTTGTTAATTGTTGTATTTATTCTTTGATCTGTGTCAAGGGCAAAAAAACCCAAAATGGTCGATGGTCATGCCTAACTTCCTTCTGACAATTCTCTAAAGGATACTGAGTACATAAACTTTTCCTGATGCTTTTATTTCGATATTTATACAATTTCTTGAGTACACTGAGATTCATGTGTTTAACTAGTATGTAGAAACATTCTTCCTTGCATTTCTGTGAAAATGACCGCATCCCTTTATGAGCTGTCAGGAAAAGCGTGGATCTGGTGGACCCAAGCCACTATTTCTCTTGATCATTGTCTTCTTCCAATACTTGTTCATGTGTTGGATCTTCACCTGTCTCTGGTTTCTTGCATAAGAACAGAGAAAACATGTGTCTGTCCTTTGGGAATCTTTGGCTCTCTGGGACAGTTTGGACTATAGTGTGATGATGCCTATGAAGGGATTCAGGTCCTCTGGTGGCCCATGATGTCCCATCCCTGCCACCTCCCCGAATGCCAGTGCATGGACTTCTCAGAGGAAGAGCTGTTGCAGACTTTAAGTGGCAGCCTTTTAGACAGCTGACAAGTTTAAAAACTGCTTCCACTGCAGACTTCATTTCTTCCTTATATACTTTGTCTTTTGAAGGTTGTTATGATTTTTATTCCCAATATCCAAGGAAGCAATAATAATTATGTTATGATTCAAAGTATAACTTTCTCATGATATAATCAATTTTCTGTCCTTGAAGATTCATTGTTTCTTTCTATATGATTGAAGCATTTAAATATGTTAATATGAATAAGATGATGAATCTGTGTACACATTTTTACATTTATAACCTATATATAGGGCCAAGCACACAGCAGGACTTCAATAAATGTCATTTGGCTTCCTTATCAAACGTAGAACAAAGACAGGATCAGATCTACTATTATTAGCTTAAGTTGTTCTCTGGGTATGAAGTATTAGGCCACGTTTTCTTCACTTTTATAGTCAGTGCTTGATCTTTACGGTGGCAAAGAGAAGTCTTAAGTTAGAATAAAGAGTCTCGGCCGGGCGCAGTGGCTCACGCCTGTAATCCTAGCACTCTGGGAGGCCGAGGTGGGCGGATCGTTTGAGCTCAGGAGTTCGAGACCAGCCTGAGCAAGAGCGAGACCCCATCTCTACTAAAAATAGAAAGAAATTATATGGACAGCTAAAAATATATATAGAAAAAATTAGCCGGGCATGGTGGTGCATGCCTGTAGTCCCAGCTACTCGGGAGGCTGAGACAGGAGGATCGCTTGAGCTCAGGAGTTTGAGGTTGCTGTGAGCTAGGCTGACGCCACGGCACTCACTCTAGCCTGGGCAACAGAGTGAGACTCTGTCTCAAAAAAAAAAAAAAAAGAATAAAGAGTCTGAGAGCCAAAACTACTCCTAGAATTAGTACAGTCACAGGTAGGCCAGGCAGGTGGATGGAACCTGGATGACTCAACTGTGAAGGGGCAAGGAAAGGCAGAGGAACAGAAGAAGCTCAAGTGGCATTTGTCACAAGGGGTGTCTTTTAGTTCTTCATGCAAAGGTGCTACACGGGCTCACCATGATTCTGTGAGAGCCATGGGCAATGGAAGGCAGACAAGTTGGAGGAGAGATGTCACATGTGTCCCAAGAATCAAGAAGACCTCCATTCGAATTCAACATTTTCTCCCAGCCAGCAAGCATTCATGCTTTTCTGCTGGCAACATCAATTCATGGATTTGGTCTCAATGAAACTTACAGGGTTTCTAAAACCAGCATTAGGAGAATGGGGCCAGGAATATGGGAAAAAAGGATGCAGAAGGCTAAGTTACAGAATCAGAAAACTGAGAAGGGGCGTTAGAAATTATATTGGTTTGTACCATGTTCTCCTCAAAATTCATGTCTACCTGGAACATCAAAATGTGACCTTATTTGGAAATAGGGTCTTTGCAGATGTAATTAGTAAGATGAGGTCCTACTGGATATAGGTGGGCCCTAAATATAAAATGACTGGTGTTTTCATAAGAAGAGGGAAAACACAGAGACACAAAGAGGAAAGATGGCCATGTAAGAACAGAATCTGGAGTGATACAGCTACAAGCTAAGGAATGCCAAGAATTGCCAGCAACCACTAGAAGCTAGGCAGAGGCAAAGCAAGATTTTCCCTCAGAGCTATCTATGTAATTATGGCCCTGCCAATGAACTTGATTGCAAACTGCTTGCCTCTAGAACTGTGAAAGAATAAATTTGTTTTAATCCACCCAGTTTGTGGTACTTTGTTATGGCAGCCACAGGAAACTAATACAGAAATCACCTCACCCAATACCTTCAAAGTACATACACACACACCGAAACCTAGAGAGACTTGGATGACTTACCCAATGTCACAGGGCTGAATACTGATAGAGCTGGGACAATCCAACCATTCACTCACTCATTCATTCATTCCTTCAACAAACACTCGTTGATCTCTTTCTGACTCAGAGGAAGTCCCCGTGCTAGACTCTGGAAATGGTTAGAGAACACTAAGATAGATACCGGCCTGCTTCACGGAACTTTCATTCTAATAGAGCTGATACACAATGGCCCCCTATTTACCAATCAATTATTTAATTACCAGTAGGGTAAAAGCCACAGAGAAAATACAGCATCTGATGACAGCCTATGAGGGAAATCAGGTAAAGTGAGGCTGAGTGAGTGACACGTGGGAGGAAATCTAAAGAACAAATTAGGTTCAGATATGTGATTAAACGGGCTCATGAAGGGATAAAAAAGTAGAATTAAAGAATATTCCAGATAAAGTCCTAACCTTCTCAATCATCTTTCCTGGAAACTCATACCAAAGCAAGACGATGCCACTATCCTTTCAAATTATGCTAATGAGATGTCAACCACAAAATATTTACAGCCTGAAAAAGACAAAGGAAACTCTCCTTTGCTGTATGCACTGAACTACCCATGTCTACTCTAGAAATATTATGACATTCTATCCGAAATATTTCACCTTTTGTGAAGCTGAGAATACCCTCTCTCCAATCTCCCGCACCCCACACACAAAGCTATGTCTTTCCTGTGGACAAAGAAGTTCAACAACAAAAATAAAGACTTTGCTTCATGACTAGCATAACCAACCTGGCCCTGATAAACAGGAATTTGGTAAATACTTTACAGCTGATAAATTCCGTCCCAATTATACATGCCTGTCAAATTCAAAGGTTGTTCTGTGGAAGGCTATGATATGTATGGTACAATTACAACCTTTCTACACACGGCATTGCTTCTCTGGATAAGGCACCAAATGCTAATTCAAAGATGGGTCATATTTTGCACTTCAAGTTCATTACAATAAAAGTAAATTGAGTGGAGCGAATGACTGGCTAACCCCAAACAGCCGTCACCCAGAAAGTCAATGGTCACATAGCGCTGTCATCTAATAAAAGGCCTTGCACGTCTGAAACTAGTTTATATGGAGGCAGCTATGAAGTCAACTGAAATTCCCATTGTTTCTTAAAACAAGCTCCTGGCCAAGCTAGTCTTTCTATGGTGGGACCTTAAGTTTTGCAATTCCTTTACTTTCTCATTTCTACTTCACATTAAAGAAATAAGAAGATGTATTTCTAAACAGAACAAAGGGACTGGATGAGCTCAGCCTAATACATCAGGCCAGAAATGCCAAGGGGGCATTTTAGATTTCATGTGCAGTGACAGAGAGGTTCCCCAATGCTGAGAAACAATGCAGCTCCTCTGCCTTGAGATTTCTGGGCTTGTTTGCAATAATTGCCTTTGCCCACCCATCCCATCTCATTCAGGCAAAGCTCTGATGTTTTACCACAATTGCTCTGCTCTGATGCTGACTTGAAAAAACTCCTCCACATGGATGCACTCAATCACCCAGCATTAAATGGGACATCTAAAGATTCTGCCACTCACCATTTCTGTCATGTTTTCTCAGCCCTTTGAGGACTCCATTGTTGCACAAAGCCACTACAATCCCATTACCAGCTGGCATATGATCAGATGATAACTAAAGTGAACACAAACACTTAAACAGCACAAGGAACTGCTGAGGTCTCACTTTGGGCAACACAGCCCAAGAGATTTTCTGACACCCGATCCACAAGCCGAACAATCACATTGCAAAATGCTTTCAATGTCCAGGAACAACCATTCAGTTGGCTATCATGTGCCTGTCATTTGTCCTGAGTGCTTCTGAAAAAAGCAGTTTGGCCTTTATTATTCTCTGAAAACCTTTTCTTTTTCAGAAACCAATAAGTTGTTCTAGTCTTCTTCCTAACACGCCACCACCCAGATGTTTGCACAGGTCAGGTCTTCCTAGGGGCTGGCTCTGTGTATGTCTCTGTACAGTGGCCAGGTGTTTACTTGGACATACGGAGAGATGCTGGTTTAGTTCTAGGAAAGTAACTATAACCAGTTCAAGGAGTTAACTATTCCTTGACCAGTCTTCACTCTGCAGCAGGAAGTAGCAGGCAGCACGCCCTGTTTCCACCAACACATGATGCAATTTGGGTGCTGGAATGCCAAAAAGGAGACAGAAGATACACTGTCCCTACCTTCAAGAAGTTGACAATCTATTTGTGAGAGCACACACATGTGCACACACACACACACACAAACTAGTAACATAAACATCATGTGAGGGATAGAAACCAGGTGAAGACAAGCATCTGGAGAAGGGAGAAATCTTTTTGCACAGAGGTGGCCTTAGAAATCATTCCAGAGTGGACATGATCAGGGAGGCTAGGAAAGGTCAGATACACAGATCTGAAGTTTGCGGGGATTCCCAGGAGGGGAATTGTCACAAGCAAAGATAGAACTCTTTGGATGAATAGCCTGGTGTCAGAGTGAGTCAGTGGAGAAGTCCAAGAATGTGCAGGAGGAATACCCCTCCTAAAAATATATGTTCCCAAAGTGGTGCCTTTTCAGCAATATTGAAGGATGGGCACTAAGACCCTGCTGAGAATTCAGCAGAAGCCCTGTGATTACAAAGGTTTAGGGCATAATGGGAACATCGGCAGTAAGACTGTCAGACATATTGACCATGCTGAATGAAAGTTACATTTTCTAACTTGGCTGCTCCCTCACCAACCAAAGGGGCAAGCCTCGTCCCCCAGGCCCAGGTCCAGCCTGGGAACTCACTTCTAATATTAAAGCACAGCTATGTTTCAGTGCTGTGGGAATCCTCATAAACACATACAGTTTTAGGAGCTCACATTAAAAGAGAGACAAAGTTCTGTCCTATAAAGCAATCACAATTTTAAAGAATATCCTGAAAGGAAAGCGGGAGGAAAGGGAGGGAGGGAAGGAAAGCGCAGTGAACTTGGCTGCTTGCTAGTGACCTCTGTGATGCCCTGATAGGAGGAGGGCTGACCATAAAACGAGCAGTTAGGACGAGGCTTAGGGATAGTTCCTAAGCTCTGCTTCTTCACTCTCTCCCTGAGGTTACACAGAGGGATAGCTCTGGCAGACCAGGGGGAATGCACAGACCTGTCCCCAGAACCCACAGTTGACAGAGAAGTCACTGAGGAAGGAGACGAGATGAATCATTTCTCTTGCTGGTCGTTTTTCATGAACGAAAGAAACACTTGGGATTTATTAGTTTATCATCTCTGAATTAATTAAGCCTGTTAAACAGACAAAAATATAAGGGGCTCCTCAGATTCTTCGCTATAATTGGGATCTTGACTGGGATTACTGGGCTTTGAGGAGGGCGACGCAGAATAGTTTCTTAATCAACAGTGCAACAGCTCTCGAACTGTCTTCGACCTACACTCTGGGATCTGACAGTCCCTTGGTGACAGCTGTGGCAGTGAGGCCTGATCCCCTGGGAGGCAGGTGTGCACACCTGGGAAAGGAGAGTTCCCCAGAGATTCGGTCCCCGGCCCTGGGGAACGACTGCGACAGAGGGATAGAAAATAAGTGGGGGAGAGCTAATGAGACCAGTTCTCCACGGCTAGAAAAGAAAAATCCCACACTCGCACGTTGAGAAACAAGTATGAATAATCTTTGGATGAGGCAGGCTGAGGTTCAAATTCCAGCTGTTTTGCTTCCTGCGTGTGCCCCCTCAGGGTCTCAAATTCCTATTATGGAATGAGGTAATGGCCGTTACTTCACACAGACGTGGCAAAGGGCAAAGAGGGGACACGAGTCAAGCACCCAGCACAGTGTCATTTACCAGGCAGTTGATACGTGCTAGTTCTATCCATTTGGTGCAGTGTGAAGGATGGAGGTGAGGAATTAGGTGAAAACATAGATAATCTTGCCTCTCTGGAACATTACAACTCCATAATAAAGGATAGAAGTTTATACGGGATGGCGTTTTAAAGTTTAAATGGTGCTTTCGTTTTTGTGACTTCTTTGTCCCGCACAATCAATTCTGGGGGATTATTAGGAGGCAATGGCAGCCCAGGAGGTTCAGTCATTCGCCTGACATCACACAGGTAGCAAAGAAATACTGAGGTAGGAATAGATCCCACGTGCAGATCTCTGATTACATCACACAGCCTCACGGTCTGGCAACCTTACCACCCACTATGCTTATTTTTTTCCCAGTGTTCATACCATCAATGTATTCAGTTAGCAAACATTTACTGAGTACCTACTCTGTGCCACTTGAATCCATCAGTGAACAATACAGCCAAGACCTCTGGGGAGGAAATGCAAGGGAAACCAACAACGGGCAGGAGACATAATAAATAGGTAAATTCTACAGCACGTTGGAAGTTGGTAAGTGCTATGGAAATGAAAAGAAAAATCAGAGCCGCATAAGAGGGATTAAAGCACAGCTATGTCTCAGTGTTGTGGGTATCCTCATAAACACGTAGATTTTCGCATGCTTAGATTCAAAGAGACAAAACTCTTCCCATAAAGCAATCACAATTTTAAAGTGCAGGAGTTATGGGCGTCAGGGGAGGGTGCCAGCTTCAATTTTAAATACAGTAGTAAGAGCAGACCTTGTGGAGAACGTGACATCTGAGCAAAGCCTTGGAGGAGGTCAGAGATGAGTCAGCAGATCATAGAAGACAGTTCCAGGTAAAGGAAACAGCCAGTGCAAGGAAGCTAAGTCAGGAAGGTTCTTCCTGGTGTGCAGGAGGGACAGCCGGAGCAGGGGCCAGACAGGGTGCACTTATGGTCGGGGTGGGTATGCAAGGAGAGGATAACTGAAGGGAAGTTCTGTTTGTTCTATAAGGCATAAAGGAGGCCCGGGTGCCCTGAGCATGCTGCAGTTCGTCCTGGCAAGGATTTGGGTTGCAAAGGCCGTTCTTGAACCAAGTGTGCTATTGTCTGTTTACATTTACATCATACTGAGACACTGGTCAATTTGAGGGAATTTCCCCAATCGTTAGTTTAATATTAGAGAAACATATTGTATTTTTAAAAACAATGAAAGGTTGGCTTTACGTGCAGTCTAAGAGTCACAAACCAAATACCTATGCAGTGACATGGATTCTGTCACCAGGCTTTTCACCTTGGTTCTAATCTTGAGACTTAATAACCTTTCCAGGAAGCCTGAGCTTCCAGCTACGAGATGCTTTTTAGACTTCTCCCAGTCATTTACGTAGCACCACATTATAAATGTCTGATATTGTGAGAATTAGTGCCGAGCTGCAAGAACAAAGCAAATAATTAGCAGCAGCACACATGGTGGATTCTGTTTCCAACTCTCTCTTGCTGCCACCCTGATAGAAGCAAATGATACCGGTCATGTATCTCCTGATCACAGCCACAGTAACACTCACCACAAATCAACTTCCACCTGCTCACAGTTCCAAAAATAGAGCAGCGCAGAGATTTCTGTGTGCTAGAGAAAGCAACGGGTCTCAGGGATTGGAAAAGACACAGTTCTGATGCAGGGCTTGTTCAAGAGTAACAGGAACTGGGCATCTGCAATTCTTGAACAAGTCCCTGAAAGGACGTGTCACATCTCTGAGACTGTCACCCCAAGTATTTTACTATATTATATATAGTGTATGTACTATAGCATACTTTATTATATGTGTGTCTGTATCTGCATGTATGTGTGTATAAACACACTATACGATATTACATTAGGGATAAAGACCAAATCTAGAGGATGGTTCAAACTAGATAATGTAGGCCATCAAAGAACAAACCTGAATCACTAATTCATATTCATTTTCAAATGATTTATAACATTTTACATGGGTTTTGATGCAACTGAATACAGAATTTCTCAATGTCCTTTGCAAAATCTATCCTAGCCAAACTTATCTGACTAATGCTTAGTTTAATGATTTAATGTCACCATCAGGTAGGGACAAGACTGTATCGTATGTACAGCAAAACCCAACAGAATATGGTAATTTGTAGCTTTGTATCTGCTGATACGTGTTAACGCAAGCCTTAGGTAACTTCCCATTCTTTATTTTTGCTTTACAAATGCAAGCATCCATTGTACCCTAGTCAAATTTCCTGTTCAAAAACTGAACACTCGTAGAATCTCATTTTCAATTAGTATATTAATACAACATTGCACTTAACATAATGAGGTTATTGCCATGTTCCTAACTAGATACCTAAGAGCCCAGACACTTTCCTCTACCTAGCTCTAAGAAGTCTCCAGGTTTCTTTCAGAAACAAGTTCAAAAGCATTTGCCAAGCTTTCTGAATTTTTTCCTGGCACTAAGCATGTGACCAGCTGGGTTTCACCTAGGTAATTCACAAAGCAATGAAGCTTTTTCAGTTTATCTGGGACAACATATCTCTAAAATCTGAAGCTCCCAGAGCAGTCATTTTGGTGCACTTCTTAGCCAAAGAGGAGGAATCAGATATACACAATCACAAAACAGATTGAATAGGTCAGTTTTTGTTTTTGTTTTGTTTTGGTTTTGTCTCCAAGGCACTTAGGCATTTCTCAGATGGTTTAAGATTCCTCCCTAAATACAACACAGATGATGACAACATGTCTGAAGATTTGCTATGCCTAGGCATTGTGCTAAGACCATTAGATAGAATTTCTCATTTAATTCTTACGGGCAACTTCCAAAACATCACCCCCCTACTATCATGCCCATTTTGTAGATAAGCAAAAGGAGGCCATAGAGAGATTGAGCAGCTGCTCCACATCACATGGCCAAAAAATGCTGGAGCTTAAGTCCCTCTGCTTGGCTTGGTATCTCTATAATTCACTCCATTCCTTTCTCAAGATATCCCCTGTTTTGAGAGTATATTTTATAAGCACATTTATGAGCACATTTTCAGCATGAATTTTTATGGAAAATCTTTATCCCCTCCTCTCCACCCTCTCCTGCCCCACAACCTGGTTCTATCCATTTATGTAGAAAAATTAAACTTTCCAAAATGCAAATGCGTATTCATTGCTTGCTGGCTGGATTTAGCAAAAATGCCCTCTCCTGATTCCTAAAAAAGTTACACATATACCTACCATATGAACCAGCCATCTCATTCCTAGTAATTTGCCCAAGAGAAATGCAAACATCTGTCCGTGCTGAGACTTGTACACAAGTGTTCATGGCCATTTTATTCACAATAGTCAAAAATTGGAAATGGTCCTACAAGGAAGTGAATAAACAAAATATGGTACATATCCACCCAATGAAATAGTATTCCGCAATGTAAAGGAATGAACTACTGATACACACAGCAATACGGATGAAACTCAAGGTGCCTATATTTAACAGTAGTGAAAGAAACCAGACACAAAATAGTACACACTGTATGATACCATTTATCTAAAATTCTAGAAAATCCAAACTAATCTACAGTGACAAAATCCAGATCAGTGGTTGCCTGGGGTCAGGGACTAAGAGAATAGATCAAAAAAGGATATAAGGAAATTTTTAGAGGTGATGAAAATGCGCCGTGTTATCTTGTTTGTGGCGATGATTTCATAGGTATATACAGCTGCAAAACTCATTGCATTCACTCTTTAAAAGAATGTAATTTATTATACATAGGTAATACCTCAACAAATTTGAAAATAAATTATATAAGTTTGTAAAGGAAACCATTGGTATATTGAGCTCCAGTTATCAAAGCTTTTTTAAAACATACTTAAAATTTTTTTGTCTTTATCTGGTACTACACATGGTTTGAGCTATCCACATTATTTATTTTAGATCCTAAATTCCTGGTAGTCAAGAACTAATTCTCTCTCTCTCTCTTTTTTTTTTTTAGCTTAAGTCCTATGCTGTACTCAGCACAGCATCAGGCAATGCAAACTTTTCAGAAAATTTGATCTCAACAAAACTCAATTCTGCTCTTTTTCATTGCTTTCTGAAGAAATTCTGGGAGTAGAATGTAGAGTGAGCCTGCTAGCTTGGCCATCAGCCACTAAAAAAGTGTCACAAGGGAAATGTCTGCTATTATTCCTAAACATACAAAGATTGCCAAAAACTCAGGACTCTGGGTGAAGAACCATCTGCAACAGCGTCAGAACTTCTCTTTATGTTAGGACACATGTTAGATCGTGTGGGCCATGAAGACAGTGTTGCCTCTGAAAGCCAAGTGCAATCCTGAGCTTGAAATTTCAGGTTTTCTACCAGGCACAGGATCAGGAGAAAGAAGGTAACAACACAGAGTTAATCTCACAAGAGGTTAGAGCCTAGAAAGTATACTCAGCTCTGGGTTTGCTCCCACCTCCTTCCTGTTGCAAGGCTCTAGAAGTTTCTATCAATATGACTGCCAGTGCTGATCCACAAACTCTTTGTTAATGAACCTCAGTAAGATGAGTACAGAAATCTATAGTGTTTAGAGGCTCATATCACATTTTGACTCTGCTACGTGGACTCCATTCTCGCTGAACAGGGTATAAACCAGACCCAGTGTTGTCAAACACAGATGTCGAGTCTAGTTGTGAAGAATAGGACTATGTTTCATTTACAGTGGATTAAAAGTAAAACAAAAAAAAAAAAACTGGTCTTCCTCCACAGATGGTTTGAGAAGCAGAGTTGTATCGCGCTGCTTAGTCAGTGAAAGTTAATTTTTCCCAAAGTGGTGATGGTGAGAGCCAGACAGAGGCCACTCTCTATCAGCCAGTCAAATCCTGCAACCCCCAGCCTGTCTGCAGGTGTTCAGACTCAGATTGTAAAGGGAATTAAATAAACCTTCATAAAAAGGAAGTTTATCCAAAGTGCTATGTTTCCATTCTAATTAGTATCGTGGCTGCACAAGCTGCAAATACGGTTGTCATCACATCAAGAATCAAAATGAGGCCGGGCGCGGTGGCTCACGCCTGTAATCCTAGCACTCTGGGAGGCCGAGGCGGGTGGATCGCTCGAGGTCAGGAGTTCGAGACCAGCCTGAGCAAGAGCGAGACCCCGTCTCTACTAAAAATAGAAAGAAATTATATGGACAACTAAAATATATATATACAAAAAAAAATTAGCCGGGCATGGTGGCGCATGCCTGTAGTCCCAGCTACTCGGGAGGCTGAGGCGGTAGGATCACTTAAGCCCAGGAGTTTGAGGTTGCTGTGAGCTAGGCTGATGCCACGGCACTCACTCTAGCCCGGGCAACAAAGTGAGACTCTGTCTCAAAAAAAAAAAAAAAAAAAAGAATCAAAATGAAGGTCATGATAATGACTGTGGATAGAATTAATTAATTTTTTTTGCATCCCTGTAGGAACATACTTATTCATGAATCAGCCCCATTAGTTTTCGGAGCAGCAAAGGTAGCAGACACACAGCGCTGCTCCTTGTGGCCCCTGCTTACATTTGTTTAGGGGAGAACTAAATGAAGCCCAGGAAACTCTATCCTCTTCATTTCTCCTGTTTTTCACAAAGATTAGCTGGTGGAAAGTTCAGAGCGTAGAACAGATAATCTGCCTCATGCTGCACAAGGACTGCATGGGAGGAGGCTTCCTCCTCCGAACCGCGATGTAACTGTACAGATTCAAATGGGGAAGACGGAGGCCAGGACTTTTGAGATTATAGGCAAGATATACTTAATTCTTAGTATTCTTTCATATGGCAGCTCAATTGCCACACTCTTCACCAGCTTCCCTGATTACACTGCTTCCTCCTGTTTATCACAGATACGAT
Source organism: Eulemur rufifrons (assembly GCF_041146395.1). Taxonomy (NCBI): domain Eukaryota; kingdom Metazoa; phylum Chordata; class Mammalia; order Primates; family Lemuridae; genus Eulemur; species Eulemur rufifrons. The sequence continues at coordinate 227,537,427 of NC_090989.1, forward strand.
ACATTTAGTTCTGTGAGTCTTTGATTAGTATCCATCTCCTCTGCTGTTCAGTAAGCTCCACAGGGCTGTCCTATTCGTCACGGGGTCCCCAGCACTTAAGCACAGTGATGTCCTAGCACAGTGATGAAGCACAGTATGTCCTAGCAACAGGACATACTCGAATAAATGTTTCCTGAGAGAAGAGATGAGTGAATGAATGACTGGATGGACACATGAAGTGTCTAGATATCAGACCATATACACAGTGCTTTGGCACATGTTTTTAGACACAAACAATAGAATTAATCATGAGTGTCATGTAATTACTAAAAATTTTTAAGAAGAGAGGGTAGCCCATAGAGGCCTTATTATCAACTCAAAAGAAAATATTCCGAAGAATTCAGGGGTAAGAAATACACTGAGAGCAGGCCAGGCATGGTGGCTCATGCCTACAATCCTAGCACTTTCGGAGGATCACCTGAAGCCAAGAATTCAAGACTAGCCTGGGCAATAGCAAGACCCTGTCTCTACAAAAAAAAAAAAAAAAAATTAAAAATTAGCCAGGTATAGTGGTGCACACCTGTATTCCCAACTATTCAGGAGGCTGAAAGGCTGAGGCAGAAGGATCATTTGAGCCCAGGAGTTCCAGGTTCCAGTGAGCTATAATGAAGCCACTGCACACTGCACTATAGCCTGGGCAACAGAGCAAGACCCTGTCTCAAAAAAAAAAAAAAAAGAAAAGAAGAGAAATATACTGAGAATACATACATCATGGTTCGTGCTCATAGGGAGTTTTATAAATGAAACAACTCTTTTTTTTTGGAATAATCAATAGAGAAAGAGACCTGAGTTAGTCTGTATTGCAATTAGGACCAAATGTTGCAAGTAATGATTAGAAATAAAAGTCATGATAGAAAAGAGCAAATACTGTAACATATCCAATCTATGCTTTGGGTCAAATCATGATCCCAAGAACATTATAATTTGTAAATAGTACAAACTTGAGAACATATGATTAGTCTACAAAGGCTTTCTTCCAACATCAAGATTATAAATGCACAGGTACTTTACCAAATAGTCCTATACCACTCCAGGAGCTAGGGAATCTCCCTTTTAGTTGGAGAGAATGGATTTACCCACTAAGTATTCACTGAGAAATAGGAAGTCATTAGATATACTGTAGACAAGTCTCAGTTATCAAGCCACATTAACATAGGTCCATTAATTTTTTCCTAGTAAATACACAATTACTTGTATCATTGTATATCTGAATAACCATGCTTTTATGTTATCATGAAGCAACAAGGATTGCAGTGAGTTTTATTAATAGGCATTTAAGTATCAAACCTCAACAAAAGCACAAAAATCTAGGTACTTTACATTTATTGTTCTTCATTTTCCAAAAATATTTGAGATGACCCAAAAAAGGAGGACAAAAAAGAAATATATATATATGTGTATGTTAGATATGTATATGAGAGAGAAAAATAAGGGAATCATCTGCATATCTAATATAGTTCAAATAAATAATACAATAAAATATAAATCATTTTGTAATGATTTATACACTTCCAAACCAAAGAACCCCCAACTTGTAGCTACTTCAACATCGATTTTCTTTAAGTATACTTATTAGACTGTTTCAAAAATATATATTAAAGCACTTTTACCAATATCATTTCATCCATTCAAATTATCAGGGGAAAATGAAGTGAGTGACAGAATTAACTTTTATTGACCAAACACTGCCAATATTATCGCATTTAATATCCTTTCAAGATAGATCTTGTCACTCTCTTATAGATGAGAAGAAAGAAACAGAAAGATTAAAACTTAACACAGCTGAGAAGAGACGGGGCTACATTCAAACCCAGGGCTGTCTGACTCTGAATTCCATGGGTCCTCAGGATTTAAGGTCACATGTGAGAGAGGAGGAGGGTCTTAGCACTGGTGCTCCTTTAAATCTGAACCCTGCCCCATCTTCCTCTCAACAATAAAGATGGGCCAAACCTTTGGACACAAACACCTACTTGATCAGCTGCACTGTAATCAGTTCCTTCCTGTAGCAGTTAATCCACCAGATACAATTTTAGTAACCTGGCTAAAAGGACACATTTCTTTAATTGAGCAACCCATAGCCATTTCAGAGTCACCAATATGACTCCAGAAGATTCTGAAAGAGCCATCCAACCAGGTCTTTAAGCCACACACACAAAAAAGGATGTCATTCAGCAACAGTGTAATTCAGCAGTTGCTCACAGCAGGAGTTTTGCTAAAATAGTTCACAATTGGATACACTAGAATGCCTTTCGCATTCCCACAGTTGGTAGAGGACAACTAGTTCCTTTGAGAATTGAAACATTTTCAAAATACACTGTAAAATTAGACATACCCTCTCCACCCCCCATCTCGGTTTGAGGCTCCTCTTGTCTCTCAAGTCTATTGTTCAGTTAATCTGTGCATGCATGCCAGAATATTCTAATTTAACTCTGAGCCTGGGACATGGTATATTTTGTTTCTAGCTGCAAGAGTGTGAATGCCATAAATAACATGTACTGTGCTTGTTCTCTGTTCCTAAACAGTCTGATAAGCCCATATTGAAATCGTTTCAGCAATCACATTTGACAGCTCACTAGGATCCTGTTCAATCCAGCCTCCCAACCAGTCCATTATTCCTGCCAGTTTCCAAGCAGACGAGGCATTCAGACACCCATCTCTAAATGAGAACAGCCCTGGCGGAACCCTTGCAGGAGAGGTACGCTCCAGCTAACAGGCCGTCAATCTGTCAGTAGCTCTTAAGATCCCTCAGCCTTGTCCATCTGAAGCCCAGCTCAGAGCCTCGAGGAAGGGGGAACTCAGTGGGTGAGGGTCCTGTCAATTCCATTCCAACAGACCCATGTGCAGACTTGTATGCCAGACCGAACCAGCAAAACCAGCACAACCCAGATCCACTATAGCGGCAGCATAGCACTTTTCTTCCTCTAACTCATTCATCCGTTAAATAAACAGTAATTAAACATCAACCAGGTCACAAAGACACCATGTACCGTAAGAGAACTTTGAAACCAGACAGCTTCTAGGGTCAATTTCTGACTCTCCAACACACAGTTACAGAAGCCCAAGTATCTTAAATTTTCTGGGTCTCAATTTCTCCATCGGCAAGAAAGGGATAATATACATAATTTCAAAGAATTGCCATGAAGATCCAAGGAGATCATGCATTCTGTAAGACATCTAGCATAATGCTTGGCTTTATAAAGAGAGACTCAATGAAATACCGATTCCCTTGCTTTCTTCTCTTATTAAGACAAAAGGTTTCCCATTTTCTCAAATCATGCAGCCTTTACATTAAAATCAAGAGCATATAAGGACACTGAGAAAGAAGTAAGTTTTTATCTCTTTTTATTTTTCAGTAAAATAGTCACCGAAATATAACATACATACCGCAAAGAGAATAAATCATTAGATAAAGCTCAGTGAATTTTTACAAAGTGACACAAGCATGTAACCCAGATCAAGAAAGAAAATAACCAGCCCTCCAGGAGCCCCCTCCGGCCCAATTCCAGCCATTCTTCCTCATCTCTAATCTCTTAACTGAATCCTAACACCAGAGATTACTTTTGCTTGCTTTTGAATCAAGTAATATTTTAATAATGTCTGCACAAACAAATGGCAAATAAAAATACAGGACATTTTATATGGATTTGCAGCTAATGAGCTGAGTCAAAGGGATAGTAAATTTTAAAAATAAACAAACACATTGACAGCAATGAAAGTAATAAATGTTGCTAGGACTGTGTTAGGTTCTGACCTTTTTCTTATTCCTTAGGCAAGCACTATAGAACAAGCATTAAAATCTTACACATTCAGGTGGCAAGACACATTGTAACTGCTTTCTGGTGTGGTACTTGACTGAGAAGCAGACATATTACTACAAGACAAAGAAGGAGGAAGTGTATTTTGTAGAAAGACGAAAGGAAGATTTAATTCTGACAGTAATTTCCATTACCCAAACTCAAATTACAAATCAGTAATTTCCTCCCAAATACACCTAAGTCTTAAACCTCATTGATATCTTCCTCACTACCTTAAAAACCATCTTTGAAATCCTTGGGATCCTTAAATTTTAGAAGCTCTCATCTAGTCAAATATAATGGTATTTTCCCCTCAGGATTAGAAATTCCAACAGATCTTTTCTTCCCATTGTGTGCTCCCCCCGCCCCATTTTTGATGGCATGATTCAGAGTTAACATAACTCATGCTCACCGAGAGGTTAACAGAGAATACAGGATGCTAGGATGAGGCAAGAAATGCTGAGTAGTCTGTTTTCAAATATTCTACTATGGACGTATCTTAGCATCATGTGCTGACATCATCAAGAAACTGCTCATAAAGATGCTCAACATCATTAGTCACTGGAGAAATGCAAATCAAAACCACAATAGATAACACAACCAACGGGATGACTACAAAAATATGGAAAATAACAGGAAAATAAAGTGTTGACCAGCATGTGAAGAAACTGGAATATTCATGCATTGCTGGTTGGGATGTAAAATGATGCAGCTGCTATGGAAATCATCCTCAAAAAGTTCAAATAAATTACTACATGACCCAGTAATTCCACTCCTAGATATATATCCCAAAGAAGTGTAAACAGTACTCAAATACTTATACATGCATATTCACAGCAGTATTATTCATAATAGTCAAAAAGTAGAAGCAACCCAAATTCTCATCAGCAGGTGAATAGGGAAACAAAATGTGGTCTGTACATGCAATGGAATATTATGCAGCCATAAAAAGGAATGAAGTTCTGACACATGCGGATGAGCCTCGAAAACATCATGCTAAGTGAAAGAAGCCAGACACAAAAGGTCACATAATATATGATTCCATTTATATGAAATGCCCAGAATAGGCAAGTACATAGAGACAAAAAGCAGAGTAGTGGTTACCAGAGGATGACGGGAGGCAGGAAGGGGTAATTACTGCTTAAAAAGCAGAAAGTCTCTTTTGGGGTGATGAAAATGTTCTCAAACTTGATACAGGTGATGGTTGTACAGCACTGAGAATGTACTGAATGCCACCAAACTGTATGCTTAAAAATGATTAATTTTATGTCATGTGAATTTCGCTTCCATTTTTAAAATGTCAAAAAAAGAAACATAAAAAGGAAAAGGAGCGGGAAAAGACACTGCTCATAGGTACCAAAGAAAATAATACTCCTAGAGGTATAAAGGTGATGACAGAACAACCAAGTAATTCAACCGAGAGGTCAGTTAGAAATTGCCCCAGTGGTTCCAGTCCTTCTCTCTTGGGTGATATAATAAAGGTTTTAAATCATTCTTCTAAAACCCTTATTTTTTATTTCATGCCAGCATGTATGTGGTGAGGAGCCCAGACTCTAGGTAGCCAGGAAAGGCCTGGCAGATAGCAAGAGTCTAGACAGATACAGATAAAAGGTTAGATTCAGCAAAATCAAAGGAACCAACCAGGTCCTCTAGACCTTGGCAAGAAGGGTACAGGGTTCAGGAGGTCAGACAATGGCATCCGGGCAGCCCTGTGAGCAAGGGATACCAAGTGAGACCCACCGTCAGGCAGATACTAACCGCCTTCAGTCCTGTTGAGATTACCTGTCATAAGGGTGTGGGGACCCTAAAGCCACAGACACTCACTGCATACGGAAGGAGGTTTCAAAAGTGCAAGAGAACATCTAAGGCAGAGCAAGAGGTGCTGGGTTCATCAGAAGACCCCTCACTGCTTCCCAAGTTCCTGGGACTCAGCTCTAAAATCTGCCTCCCAGCTAGGAACTTTAGTCCTCACCAGTGTAATCACCAAAAACGAACTTTTATGTAAGTCTATGAAAATTCCAAAATATAAAAGCACAGCATTTTATTTTCGTCTTCAGAGAATTTTTTCAAAATTTTATATAAACACTTTTATCATTTTTAAAATATTTTATTTTTAAAAGAATTTGTCGGCTGATAAATATATTTAAAGGTGGCAGAATAGCCCATAAAACAAACTAAAGGTGTAAAACTGTACATCATGTAGCAGCTTAACAAATTTAAGTATTTCTAATGTGTAGCAAAGAAAATACATGCAAAACGTCAAATGATGAAGGAATAAAAAATCTCATTGCATTGGGATTATGAGGTACCTTCCAGTTAGGCCTGCTTCAACATTTGCAGGACAGGGTTAAGACTCCAAATGGAAGCCCATATACTCTATGCCAAAAGGCTGAGGCAAGAGGATCGCTTGAGCCCAGGTGTTTGAGGCAACAGTAAGCTAGCATCATTCCAATGCATCCCAGCCTGGGCAACAGAGAGAGACTCTGTCTCAAAAAAAAAAAAAAAAAAACCACTGTAACAGATCCCCAGAAACTTTATTAATTCTATCAAGGCATACTACCATGAGAAAATAAGTCTGAAACAGAGAAAAGTCTGGTTCTATAATTAAGAGCAGGATTCCACAATCTAATTATTAAATTTTCAATTAAAGCAGAGTTCTTGATATGTTTTTCCACTTTCTTGAATTAGTAGAGACCTGTAAGCATGTTCAGAGCAGGAATATATTAATTAGGAAGAGAATTTCCCAATAAGAAGCTCAGCCCACAACACCTGATAATTAGGAATGTTATAACAATTCACTGATCCTCCTGGGAACATTTGGTAGTATTGGTTGTCCTCGAGTATTCACAGAAAGCCACAATTTTTCCCAGTTGTCACTTTTGCTGCTGCTTTTGTAGACTGTCACATTTACAAGTCTTCAGGAAATAGTTTGGGAAGCCATGTAACACTGGCATCAACTGGTCCTCTTCTTTCCAATAGTGTCTGCCTTTTTATCCTCAAGGGCCCTTTATCCTCAATCTGAGCACTTCTTGGTTGAGGAGTTGAACAGCACAATTCCTCACACCCCAGGGTGTGGAATCTTGTCTTCAGAACCTGAACGTCACTTGGTATCCTAGAATGCCCCTAGCAGTGAGTGGGGCTAAAACACGCATGTGGGGCAGTCCTCATTGCTTCACATACCCTAGCAGCACCAAGACAGCACTTGACCTCACCATGCTGTTGTGTGTACGATTGTCATGAGATGAGCCAGGACACTGAGGTTTTGAATGTTTTAGAAAACTGTTCCTGACAGAATAGCAGATGAGACAATAAAGCAGAAACACAAGGACAGACCATCAGTAGAAATAATTCCAATACAACTGCTTGCTACAGCTGTCCAGCACGCTAAACACTTTTCAAACATGCATGCTGTCATTAAATCTTCACCACAATCCTTTACAGTAGATGTTATTCCTATTTTACAGATGAAAATGTGAAGGCACGGGTTGCTTATTAGAAGATCCTATAGACAGTGAGCCATGACTCAGATCCAGGTCTAGTCAACTGAAGTTAAAGTTCTTGACCAGTGTCTTAGACTGTAACATCCCAAAGCTACCCCCTATTCATCCAGTATTACCCCTTTCGTCTCCTAATTAAACCTCCACATCTGGCCAAATTCTTTAACTGTAGCTCCCATGGATTCTCCATTTTACACTTTTCATTTCCATTGTCACTGGCCTAGCTGAGGCTCTGGTTACCTCTTCTCTGTTATTGCAACTGTGCCCTAACTGATCTCCTCCACCAGCTTCTGTTATGCAACCTTCCCCCTGGTGCCCGAATGAGCTTCCCATAGTACAGGTCAAGGACTGCCCTTCCCAGAAACTATCTGGCTTCCTAAAAGGCACAGTCTCAAACTGGCCTCCCTTCCTGCCTTGCCTTCCACCACATCAGTCTTCCTGTACTTGAAGCAAATGATTGTGTCCCTGCCCCACCGAAACACAAGCCCACAACTCTGACCACCACCGTGCACTCCATTCCCTAGGACTGGAATGCCTTCTCCTCTTTCGTCCCCTTCCTTCAAGGCTCAGTCAGGTGGGATCTCCTGCTGCCTGCCCAGGTCCCTTTGTCAGAACGAATCCTTCTCTCTTACACACTCCCATACCGGAGGACTTGGCCTTGAGTTGCATTTATTTTATTCTATAGGTCTTAATTTGCCTGACTCCCTGCTAGGCTGAAAAATTCAAGGTCATCTTTATAAAGAAAGCGCCTATATGCTTTTTGCAGAGAATTACCATCTGAAAGGAGCCCCAAGTGAGAATGTTACTTTAGAGTTTGAAGGCTTTTTTCCTCCCCATCATCAACAAAAATTCTCAGATAGACTGTATTTCACATTTCGTCTTTGTTGCTTTTTTCATTTTGTTTTGTTCTGGCTAAGAAAACAAATCAAACCTCCTTTTTTCTCTCAAACCTTGCCCTACACTAATTTCTGTCTTCTCCAATTTTTACTTTATACCTACATTTTTACTATTTTATGTTTCCCTTAATTTACCTTAATTTCTGTGGAGCAAGATGAGATATAAATAAATAGATGCATAAATAAAGAGCAGGTTTTTGAGAAATGACTGACAACTTGAATTGAAAGCAAGATTCCTATTGAGAAAGAAGTTGAGAACTGAGTCCAAATTGGTTACGCTCTCTATCACTAGCCAAAGGGAGGATATAAGACTTAAATAAGAAAGTAGTTTGCTCCCTGGGACCCAAAGGATACCAGAGTAAAAACAAGGAGTGGGAGGTGTGGGTAGCTGCCGTGAAAACCCACAGCCTTGAGCACTGAGGCCCAGATACTAAATAGCTGCCCAGTCAATGGAGTACTCCCTGAGAATTTTTTACTTGGACTCAGACTTCCCCAGTTAATTCCCACTCTAGTGATTGCCGGTTGTTCATGGGGCAGGGGTGGGAGAAAAACTGTGGGTGATATACCAGGAGGAACTCAGAAACACCGGTGTTTGGAAGACCCATCCTGATGCCAAAATCCTTCCCCACTCCTTAGTTTGTGTATAACTACTGACCTCCAGGAGAAATGAAAACCGACGGAGCCTTAGTTTGTGTATAACTACTGACCTCCAGGAGAAATGAAAACCGACGGAGGGGCTGGAAATCCAAGGGGAAGTGCTACAGGGGATTCTTGTCCGTACCAGAGTCACTATCCCCTGCAGCTATGGCAGAAAAAAAGCCAGAGCTGAAGACAGCAGTGTCACAGTTATAACCTTTGTCCTATCACTGACCAGCAGGGTGACTTTGGAACATCACCCACCTCTCTGAGCCTCAGTTTTCTCCATCCTAAAATGGGAATAGGTGTACCTTCCTTACTGGGTACTTTGAGGATCAAATGAAATAACATGTGAACTCTCCATAGACAAGACTGTTATTTCCATTTCAACAAAGATTTATTGCAAAAGGTATCATATAGATCACGGATTCCAAAACCAAATGGGATTTAAATTCTGATTCTATCACTCTCTAGCTTTGTGATCATGGGCAAGTTACTAACTTCTCTGTGCCTGGGTCTTCTTATTTGCAAAATGGGATAATGAGAGTGTCAATCTGATAGGATTATCATGAGGATTAAATGAGCCAAATTTTTTAACCTAAAGAAATACGTGTCATATAATGTGCTACACACGTTTCATTTGTATTCGATGTAGAATATCCCACAAAACAAGTACTACGCTGAGTGCTAAGGCAAGACACACACACACACACACACACACACACACACACAGTGAATCCTGGTATAACTTTCACAGGACCAGGCATTACTTTAACCTATGACCTAAGCATTAGGAGATAAACTTCTCAGGAATAGAAAAATAGATAACAACCTTGCCAACGGATGCATAGCTGGAATTCTCCTGAATTTCAGATTTGCATCCTGCCCTTCTGGTCACAATTAATTTGCAGCCTCTCTCCAAGAGTTGCTGTGATTCACTTATGCTCATAAAATGTTCATGTGTTGTTTTTTTTTTTAAACGCCATTTATTTAATGAACTACTATTATGACAGCTGTTGAGAAATTTCACTTTGGTGTTTTCCTGAAGGAATATTTTATACACACCTTTCAGCTGCCCACATTCAGGGAAGACACAAAATCCAGGAAGGGGGAAAAAAATCACTTCAATATATAAAACCTTTACAAGATAGCCCATCTGTCTTTGAGAGCTCGGAAGTGGTTTTGTTTTTATTTGTTTAAGCGGAACATTAATGAGGGAGAAGAACATCTTTCCCCTCTTCCTGTTCACCTGGCTTGAAGGAGGCAACCTGGTAAAAATTCAGTGAGATCCAAGTAAATTTTGTCACTGTTGGATAATTTATTTATAATTAATCACGGGTTTTATTTTAGAACGATTAGCAGCCAGCCATATTCCAGTTCTGACATTCTAAAAATATTATCCCATGATTGACTACTTCTTTTGAAGTGTAGCAGGAAAGTTGTCCAACTTGTTACCAAGCTCCAAAAATCCTCTCTGTTGACACAGAGGGAAACCTCTAATTACATGAGTCACTGTAGTTTTGCAACTGAATAAACTGTTAACGAAATTGGAAAAATTGTCATCAAGATGATAAAGGCCATTCTGGAACCCAATGCCAAAGCAGTCCTGACTTGTACCTTTCAGAGAAATGACCACTTGTAAAGAGACTGACATCTGGGAGATTAAAACTGATATTCAATATGCTTTCCCAGGTCTCAATAGGCTGCTTTATACTGATTAAAAGGAAAAGGAATTTCCTGGGCATGTCCCTTTAACGTTTTTATCCTAGTAGTGGGTGTGAGAATCCATTCTGTAAACCACCGTGCTAGCATAAAAGACGAATGGCCCTGGGGCTTGTGACATAGTTTGGCCACATATATGCAACTCTCCAGTACTTTTTTTTTATTTCAAATTATTATAGGGGTACAAATCTTTTTGGTTACGCGGATTGATTTTATAATGCTTGAGTCATGGTTGTAAGTGTGCCCATCACCCAGATAGTGTTCATTATACCTGTTAGGTAGGTTTTTGCCCCTCCTGTCCTTCCCCTTCCCCACTGCTTGATTTCCATTGAGAATTATTTCCCTCTATGCACATGTGTGCTTATCAATTAGTTCCAATTTAATAGTGAGTACATGTGGTGCTTGTTTTTCCATTCTTTAGATACTTCACTTACGATAATGCTCTCCTGTTCCATCTAGATTGTTGCAAAAGGCATTAAGTCATCCTTCTTCATGGCTGAGTAGTATTCCACACTCTACATATACTACATTGTATTGATCCACTCCTGAATTGATGGACATCTGTGTTGATTACACATCTCTGGAACTGTGAATTGTGCTGCAATAAACATTTGAGAACAGGTATCTTTTTGACTAAACGACCTCTTTTTCTTTCAGTAAACACACAGTAGTGGGATTGCTGGATCAAAATGAAGGTCTACTTTTAGGTTTTTGAGAAATCTCCATACCATTTTCCACTGAGGTTGTACTAGTTTACAGTCCCACCAACAGTGTATAAGCATTCCTTTCTCTCTGCATCCACGCTGGCATATACTGTTTTTGGACTTTTTAATAAAGGTCATTCTGACTGGGGTAAGGTGATAACTCGTTGTGGTTTTGATTTGCATTTCCCTGATGATTAGTGACATTGAGCATTTTTTCCTATGTTTATTGGCCATTTGTCTATCTTCTTTTGAAAAGCTTCTGTTCATGTCTTTTGCCTACTTCTTAATGGAGTTGTTCGATTTTTTCTTGCGGATTTGCTTGAGTTCTTTGTGTTCTGGTTATCAGCCCTGTATCAGGTGTGTAGCTTGCGAGTATTTTCTCCCATTCTGTAGGTTGTCTGTTTACTCTGTTAATAATTTCCTTGGCTGTGCAGAAGCCTTTTAATTTAATCAAGTCCCATTTATTTTTGTTGTTGTTATGATTGTCACTGGGGTCTTCATCATAAATTCTTTGCCTAGGCCAATATCTGGAAGAGTTTTCCCAATGTTTTCTTCTAGAATTCTTAATATTTCATGCCTTATATTTAAGTCCTTTATCCATCTTGAATTAATTTTTGTAAGTGGTGAGCAATATGGATTGTTTCATTCTTCTACATGTGGCTATTCAATTTTCCCAGCACCATTTACTGAATAGGGATTCTTTCCCTGGTGTATATAGTTGTCTGCTTTGTTGAAAATCAGTTGGCTGTATATGGATGGTTTTATATCTGGATTTTCTGTTCTGTTCCATTGGTCTATGTCTCTGCTTTTGTGCCAATACCATGCTGAATGGGAAAAGCTGAAAGCATTCCTGCTCAGAACTGGAACAAGACAAGGATGCCCATTGTCACCACTTCTAATCAACATAGTGCTGGAAGTCCTGGCCAGAGCAATCAGGCAAGAGAAAGAAATTAAAGGTATACAAATCAGGAAAGAGGAGGTCACACTATTGCTTTTTGCCGAGGATATGATCTTACATTTAGAAAACCCCAAAGATTCCACCAAGAGATTCCTGGAATTAATAAATGCATTCAGCAAAGTCTCAGGTTAAAAAATCAATGTACACAAATCAGTAGTATTCCTATACAGCAATAACAGTCAAACTGAGAGTAACTCAGAGACCCAATACCTTTTGCAATTGCTACAAAGAAACAAAATATCTAGGAATATACTTAACCAAGGAGGTGAAAGATCTCTACAAAAAGAACTAGGAAACACTGATGAAAGAAATTACAGATGTTACAAGTAAGTGGAAAAACATATCATGCTTATGGATTGGTAGAACAAACATTGTTAAAATGTCCGTACTACCCAAAGTGATTTACAGATTCAATGCAATCCCCATCAAAATACCAACATCATATTTCACAGATCTAGAAAAAATAATTATACACTTTGTGTGGAACCAGAAAAGAGCCCAAATAGCCAAAGCAATCTTAAGCAAAAGGAATAAATTGGGAGGGATCACATTACCAGACTTCAAACTATACTACAAGGGTATAGTAATCCAGTAGTCTTTTGTTCATTTTTTTCCTTCAAAATTTATATCTGTAAAGCTTCTTTAATACTGATTTCTTAAATGTGAGGATCCAGCCTTTAAATGCATTAAACACCGTGCCTACAAATATCCCTGTCTGTAGAAACATCAGGAAGACGACAGGCTGGGCTCCCTCATGAGTCTGATCACCTGCTTTTCTCCCCTAGTGGTCTCTGAGGCAGCCTAATTTGCCCAGTTGAAGAATTTCCTGATAACCCAATGTCTTGTCTCATCAGGAGCCATTGGGTAAAGTCACAGAGCCTGCCACAAAATTAGGAACCATCAATATCTTACAAACTTGGAGTTGGGGGAGGATAAAAAAGAAAACCAATATAACAAGATTGGGCATCAGAACTTGCTCTAATCCTGCCCTTTGGGAAGTTTTTAAAAAGGAGCATCCTAAGGACTCTTTTCACACCTAGGGTAGTTCCACACTCTACCTATTTTACATGGAATTTACTAGGACACCTTGTTATCCTTTGGAGACAGTTCAGCATATTCACTTATAAAGGTATTTCTGCAAATGTTAAAATTGGTGCTGAAGACCAAAATTCGAGGACTTGGTTGAAAAAAATTATTTTTCCTTGATGCCTGATACAGCATTATTTAGCCACTGAAGGGCAAAACAGAGATGCTACCAGACATTCTCTATTGGCATCCAAGTACCTGTCTCTCTGTCTTCCAATTTATTCCCCTGTTGAGTTACTGACTGTGAAGAGAAGCCTACACTTCTCAGAAGCAGTTCTGCTCCCACGGATCTCAAGCCCACAGAATATGTAACTTCATAGAGTCATAGAATAGCAGGAAATGAGCTTACAGACTACCTGGTCAACTCCCTCAGTTTTTCAGACCAGACAGATGAAGGCAGGGCACATGAAGCGACTTCTCCAAGGTCACACCACTAGTTAGTGCCAGAGCTTGGCCCTTAGCCCAGCTAGCTTCCAGTCCAATGCTCTTTCCCACTACATTTCCTGAGATACATGTATTTTCTGCCAGAATTGGTCCTAACAGACTCTGTGAAGGTCATAAAAACATCTGGGAGAAGTTGGGTGTTTTTCAATCATTACTACAGTGCTATGCCAAGATGGTCAAATATTACGAGAGTCGGGGCACTCAAGTTAGAAGCAAATGGAGCAGATGTATCACTGTCGGATTCAGGTTCACAGTGTGAACTGGAGCTTGGCAAAGCCAATGGGTACAGGACAAGCCCAGGGCCAGTCCATCGCAAACGTGCAGGCCAAAACTGAGAAGATCGGGGTTTTAAGAGAAGAGCCAAGGGCAGCCCCACTTTAATAGACTCCAAGTGGAGGGTAATTGAGACCTCCTGTGTAATGAAATTACATCCTCTGGTCATCCTGCAGAAAAGCCCCCTACATAGTCCTGGTACTTCACTGGCCAAATATTTACCCATTAACATCTTCTTTATTTATGGATGGATGGTGATTTTAATGAAAGGTATAAATGGCATTAGTCACAGCCTTGGTCTTCAAAGAATTTGCAAACTTCCAAAGCACTATAACTGTATTTTAAGTAATATGTTTAAATTATGACACATTGCATCTTACAAGGTAAAAAAACAAACAACAAACAAACAAAAAACCTCTGCTACATTGAATATATAGTCCCCTAATTCCCAAGATTTTCTCTCAAAAAATATTAATTCATTGTTTGATAATGGTTGTCAGATTTGTAACTTGGCCCCTAAAGTCTATTTCAAGAACAAACTACTACAAAGTGCTACATTTACAATAAAAATGGAAGAAATCCCCACTGATGGTATATAACGAAATAAGGGCAATCTGAAAACAACAAAACTAAATAAGAGGTCTTTTCCTAAAATTTTGAATGCTAGCAAATGAAGAAAAACAGATTCAATGAATACAGGTATGGAAGAAATGGGAAAATTCTAAATGAAAATTCTGAGCACTTCTGAGAAGTATTAAGGTGGACGATAATAACAGAGGGCCTTCCATGTAATTGAGTGGGCAGTGAGTTATGAAAGATGGAGAAAACAGTAGGAAAAGATGAAAAGTGTTGAAGGAGTGGGGTATTCAGCAGATAGTTCAAGTGCAGTCTTCAGGTGATGCTGTTGACAGGGGACAACAGGGGCATCTCTCCTCAGGCAAGAGCAGAGGTGATGGAGGCCACCAGCAGTGGTTCTCAAAGGTGGTCCCTGGTCTAGCAGCATCAGCACCACTCAGGAACTTGTTTTAAATGCAAAACCTGAAGGCCCACCCCAGACCTAATGAATCAGAAAGATTTCTTTCTCAACACTCTGACCCTCCAAGTGACTGTGATGCGTGCTGAAGCTTGAGAATGACTGACAGCTACGTGGAATAAGTAAAAGCAAGAGCTGTTCACTACACAGGACGTTTGCCAGTCAGGCATTTTGGCCCTTTCTATTATAGTAGTGATTTTACTGTAAAGCACCGATTCCCAAACTTGGCTGCACATTGGAATCCCTGGGAAGCTATTAAAAAGCCCAGGGGATATTGCAATGTCTGGAGACATTTTTGGTGGTTAAAACAAGGAGGTGGGAATGGGGGGAGTTTGCTACCGGCATCTAGTGTGAGTAGAGGACAGGGAAACGACAGCCCCCACCACAAAGAACTACCTGGCCCTTAATGCTAGCAATGCTGCTTTTGAGAAACCTTGCTTCAGGCAAATCAACTATCTCAATCTGTTTCAGCTTTTTCACCTTAGACTTAGTGGAAGAAAGGTTGGGTCTGCTCCACGGGCACCGCCATTTTGACTCAATTCAGCCTTGCCAGCGCACAGCCCCCATTCTTATGTGTGTCCACGTGAGGTTATCAGGTGTCTATTCAGTTGTTCACAAAATGGTGCATCGTTTCCTATTCCAATAAGGTTCTTTCTGCAGATGCTCTGTTGGTCAGGACCCCAGAGACAAGAAAGGATGAATGGAGGGATTTGGGTACCAAAATCTCACCTGACACCCTAACAATTCCCAGGACCAGCCCTGACTCTTCATTTGAAAGTATCCAAGTTTTAAAAATTATTAAGCCCAAGGGCTGGTAGAACAGAGAAGTGAAATACGAACAGGGTCAGCTGTCAACCAAACCGACTAAACCTAAGCTATATTCATTCAAATATATTCTGGGAGTTGCTGCTGGTTAACCTGTGAGACATAAGACATGCCTGTTAAGGCTGAGAATACAATGGATGAAAGAGCTCGCCACTTACTCATCTGTTTTTATTTTGCCTAAAGAATGAGTACAGCATAAAACTTCTCACCATCTACTGTCTGCTTTACCCCAAATCCTCCACATCCAATCTTGTTCCCAAGATTTCCACGCTGATTCGGAGCCATTTATGTCAGCCCAGGTGTTCGGAGTTCCAGGTTGAAACATTTGGTTAATTAACATCATGCTGCAAACACTCAAAATCACTTCAGCTGCCACTAGAACAAAACAAAACTCCAAAAAAAACAAAAACTGTGGGGAAATATAAACAAACGGCGGTATTCTGTGGAAAACAATATATGATTTCAGTGACAATAAAAGCAGCAAGGGCTTTCTTGAATTAATACGGCGCTCCTTAAAAACGTTTTTTCTAAAAGAAATTATATTAAGTTTGAGCAAAGACTTGAAAGTACACATATTTATGAGCAAAATGCAGCTATGTGCTCGGATGCCAAATCATTAGCACTTGCTTGAAAAGAAAAAAGGTATGGTGAAAAAGATTGTGAACCCTGAGAGTGGCAATTTGGGAAATATCAAAAGAAATGGCCTTTCTTCTAGTGAGAACCCAAAATGTTTTTTCTCCCCCACTTTCAGAGCCACAACGCTCTCAGCTGCAGTTCTCTGGGCACTTACAGTCTCCCTGCCCCGCCCCTTCCCCAAACCCCACTCAAGGTCCCAATTGAACTCCCGCATTTTAATCCTTTTAAACACCCATTTGTTCCTTTCTTCCCAATCACTTTCGGTGAGGCTTCATGTGTTTGGAAAGGGGCCAAAGGTAGTTCGGACAGATTTAATGTTTTAAAAAGTTTGAACTGTAGTGTTGAGAAAGAAATCTGGTTTTCTTAGTTTTGAGGTGGGAGATCAGGGTGAGGTACACTGAGGTTTTGATGTATTTTCTTTTCCAAGAACTAAGGCAGCCAGGGGAGGGTGGGGAGCAGTCCTGGCTGGAGACTTGGGTGTAGTCCCAGGTGGGATGCGGGTTCGGCTGGCCTGGGGCACAGACAGGCTGAAGGCTCCAGCAGTCAGTCTGCAGGAAGGGCTGGGCACAGGGTTTGACATAACATCCTAGGGAGAGAGGAGGGCAGGCCCACAAGTTTGATTCCAAACAATGCCCCAGTTATCGGAGGGCTGGGAAGCTGTGTTTCTGAGTACAGTATTCTGCCCATTACTCAGTCTGCTCCCAGGAAAACCTTCTTCTCCCACAAGTCCTGGCAGCCATGGACTTGCAAATGAAGCCTGAAGAAATAACTGAAAGATCTGTTTTCACACCATCTTTGAGCTACTGGGAACTGACACAGTAACCTCTTTAAGATAATATGACTGAATTATACAAAAGGGAGAAGAAGATATTCTATGAAGACAAGAACAGGATGCAGCTTCCATTCATTTGTGGTTCTGGAAAACACAATGTGTGTTTGGTGGGTTGGGGGCTCCCAGGTATAGCAGCTGCAGGAGCAGCAGAACTTACGTTGGCCAGCAGCCGGTGGCAGCTGGCTGTGCTCACCAACAATGCAAGGCAGTAGGAGGAGCACTGTCAAAAGGGCAGGGTAGTCAAACATCGCCAACATGGTCCAGCACAGGAGAGGAAACTGGCAGACACCCTTCAGTATCCCAGAGAAGCTGGGAGATGCCCAAAAGAAAGGAGGTGGGGAAGGGAGTCTACACAAGAGGAGAATAAAACTTCTACAACAGAATAAAGATCAAAGTTTTGGGGACAACCTGTAGCTCTTAACTCTACCTGCAAAACCACCCACATTCCACCCTCTACTGCCAAGTTCTCTAAAATTGGCATAAAATATGTATACATATGATTATATGGATCTGTCCACAGACTGTGGGAGATATTAAATAATTTCCCCAACCCCTTAGAACATTAACATTAGGTTATTAATTATGCAATGTCTGATTTCCTTAAGTGTCAAGTTTGACAGTGGCTATCTCTGACATTTCACTTTGACATCTCGTTTGTTTTATTTTGTTTTTCTTTTTTTTATTGTGAAGGTGCATCCTTTTTCTTTCAAATGCACATTTTGGCTTGTGATTATCTTTCAAGTTTTTTCTAGAACAATTTTTGTGAAACCATGGGTAAATCAAAAATTCGTGTTGTTTTTGAGTATGAATTCCATCGTGGAACCAATGCAGTGCAGGCAGCTCGAAATGTCAACTAAGTGTTTAAGAAGGATGTGGCTAATGAACACAGTACATTGATGGTTTGAGGAGTTCTATTCTGGTGATTTTTATCTTGAAAATAGGCCATGTGGGTGACCTGAGACCAAGGTGGATAATGTTGAGCTGAAAGCTGTAGTGGAAGTGAATCCATCTCTACCTACGCGTGAATTAGCAGCAAGGTGTGACATTACTATTGCAACAATATTGGACCATCTGAAACAAATGGGCAAGGTAAAGAAGCTAGACAGATGTGTACCGCATGAATTAAATGAGCATCAGAAGAGAAATCATCTCAAAGTTTGCCTTTCTTTGCTGTCACGATGTAAAGGTGAACCATTTCTATACTGTACTGTTATGTATGATGAAAAATGGATTCTTTTTGACCATTGCAAGCATTCAGCACAATAGCTGGATAAAGATGAAGTGTTGAAACACAGTAGTCCAAAACCGAATATTCATCCAAAAAAGCTAATGGTGTCTGTTTGGTGATCCAGCGCTAGTATTATCCACTACAGCTTCATGCAACCTGGCCAATCGATTACAGTGGACGTCTACTGCAACCAATTGTTTGAAATGATGAGGAGGCTTGCGATTAAGCAGCCGAGATTGGTCAGTAGAGACAGGCCAATCCTCTTGCAAGACCACACATTGCAAAAACCATCAATGCTGCTCAAATTACAGAAGCTGGGCTTGGAAACTCTCTGTCATCCACCGTATTCACCAGACCTTGCACCAACTGCCTACCACTTCTTCCAGGCTTTGGACCACCTCTTGCAAGGAAAAATATTCAATTCTAAACAAGCCATGGAAAAACGCCTTTTGTGATTTCATTGCCACCCGCTATCCAGGCTTCTTTGCTGCTGGCATAAACGAGCTACCGTTAAGATGGCAAAACTCTGTTGATGGTTTAGGCGCATACTTTAATCGTACTGCTTCTTGTTTGAGATATAATAAACTACTTTTGATTCGAAATCAGAAATTTCATATTTAATGGCCTAGGACAACACATGGTCTCTCATGGTTTCCTATTGCTCTTTCATCTTCTGTTCCTGCCACCCTAGGCCTGTTCCTACTCCTGTTTTTCAGTAAATATTACTCAGAGAGAAGGAACCTGATGGGTCCACCTTATCCTGTGTGGGAAAGAGCTTTCTGCTGGCCAGCCCATGACTGGCTGTCTTTGGGCAGGTGCATATCTGTAGTTCAGGGCCAGGTGGAGTAAAACATGGTGAGCCACAAGGTTAGCCGTAAGTTACCTCAGAGAGAGGACATGGGCGTGACTGGCAGTGGCTGCTCACAGCACTGTCACAGTTTTCTCCTATCTGTTTGGGGGGAAAAAAGAAAAGCAAAAACCTGAAAACAAACACAGATCATTTATTTTCATCTTTGGGCAGAGCCATTCCTAAATTATTCCAGACACCATCTCCAAAGTACCCCAGGATAAGATAATGAGTAAGAAACAGATCACAAAATGCAATGGGTGAGGCAAACTTTTTGATCAAGCCAAAAGTTTGGGTAAATGTAAATTCTGGGGGAGAGAAGAATCAGTGAGTTGTTTGGTAGCACAGGAATAAAATGCAAGGCAAAGAAGGCAGCGGAGTCTGTTCCTGGCTTAGGGCTGGGGCGGGAGGAGGTCATTGAACTCTTGTTGCGGAGTTGCCTTAGATCTTCCAAGTCCTGGCCATTTCTTCTTCTTCTTTTTTTAAATTTCACATTACACGTATTTTATCACATTTTTTTAACAAGTTAAAGGAAAAGACAAGCTTATCTTTTCACAATTTTGCCCAGTATATATCCTGGTGTCAAGTTGAAAGTAGTTGGTGGTTTTATTTGGAATCTGTCCCATCCCCATCCCAGTCACTCAGGAGAGACAGGGAGTATTTTACATCCAACCAGTGAGAGTAAAAAGAAATTCAATCACCTAACTTGGAGGTCAATAAATATTCAGGATTTGAACAAAGAATCCTTTCACTGGATGATAAGTCTTCTTTTATTTTGTGTTTCTTTATTTTGTTTACATATCTCCTCTCTCACCCTCCTCCTGTACACATACAAGAAAATAATCTCCTGGCCATTTCTTGATTCAATTTTGTGTTTCCAAGGGGCCATATTTGCCATTATTGCCACCTGCATCCTTATAATAAAGACATATTACTTGAAGAACTCCCTTTGCAAAGGAAAGAAATGTACACACTGGGCCTTGTGCATTTCACGTAACTAGAAAAACTGTAAGAAGATGAACTTTTCTGGAACTTTTGCTATAAAAATGATTTTTTTTTTCTTTTGTACATGCAATGTAACAACTTGTAGGAAGAAAAGAAAACACACAAGTTCTGGCCCTAACATCTGAGGCCTGGAATAAATCAGACAATTAAGGTGAAATTAAACATAGCCTCGGAATCATAGCCCTAGATATTACGAGTCCTTGCAACAGAGATCATTAATGCTCCATCCCTGTGAGAAATCTCTGAAGAATCACAGAAAATGCAAGATGTGCCCAAAGCTGAGGGACTGACAAATGTCATTCATGTTTTCAAACTAAAGAAGAAGATAGATTCTAAAATTTATACGGAGGTCACCTTGGGAGATCTTAGAGAAAATCATAAATGGTTTATTAGACAGCTCATGAGAAGCCAGGAAAAAAAAAGTGTAATCACCAGGAGGCAGCAAAATTTATGTAGAATTGGCCACATGAGCCTATACTCATTTTTCCCTTTGATTATACTGCTGTACCAAAATATGGACTTCAACAATGTATTTTACAAGGTCCCTTATGACAGTCTTATAATTTATGAGAGGGGATGTAAAATGTGTTATAACACATTTTCAAAGTTGACATCCACCTCAAGAGAAGTTTCTAGGAGCTTACCATAGGACTCTTTTCTTGGCCTGTCCAGCTCAATATTTTCATCATGCACTTGGATGAAGATAGGGTAACCTCATCAAATCTTCACAGCCACAATGCTGAGAAAAGTCGTAAATACATCGAATGGCACAATATGAATCCAAAGAAAGGTTTGACAGGCATGAGAGACAGGTAGACCAATGTTCTTGGGTCCAAATAATAACTATGCAAGTAGAGACTGGGAGATACATGGCTTAAGCAGCAGTAAAGGAAAATTATGTTTTTATCAACAGAAATCTAAACATGAATCAGAAAGCCAAGCCATCAATAAAGCTAATAAGATAAGTTGCATTTAATGTGGTTTCTAGAATTATGGAGGTAATAACCCTTTTCTACTCTGGGATATACCTGGAATATCATGTTCACTTCTAGCGATACATTTTTTGAGGGATATATATTCACTGGAATATACTTAGAGTTTAGCTACCAGGGTAGTGCAGGAACTCTATGTTGTGTCATATGAGGAATGGTTGAATGATCTGGGTTTGTTTACTTGACAACTGTGGGTTGGAGGACATGGCGATTCGTTTTGAAATAAAGGAAAGGTCATGATGTGAGGAGAGGCAATGCTTCGTCTGGGCATCTCCAAAGGATAAAAGTTGGGATAAAAGCTACAGAGGATATTTTAGTTGATTGTGAAAATAGAATAGGCCTTGGCAGGTGTTCAAAAGCCAAACGACTACTAATGGAAAAGTTATTAAAAAGTTATTAAAGAATGTAGACTTTAAAATGCCTTGTTGGGCCAGGTGCAGTGGTGCACACCTGTAGTCCTAGTGACTCAGGAGGCTGATGTGGGAAAATCACTCAAGGCCAGGAGTTTGAGACCAGCCTGAGCCACATAGCAAGACCCTGTCTCTTAAAACATAAAAACTCGGCTGTTGGATTGGGTAATCTTTTAAAGTCCTTTTAAATCTTAAGAATCTATATTTTTTATGTTACTTTTTAAGTCTTATATTCTATTTCTGATTACACCATTTCACTAGTCTTGAAAACCTGTTATTGCTCCTGATTACTAACAAACTTAAATCCACAGCTTTTTCTTTTCTGCACAGTGTTCCTTAGAAAAGGAAAATCCATACCTTTTGACCTGTCATTTAAAAGCCCCTACTATCAGCTGGTTCATTTGCATTTCATTTTACTTTCATGAATATTTACTGAGTACCTACTATGCTAGGAGCTAGAGATACATAAACGACTTACACGTGGTCCCTGACCTCAAGAAGCTCACAATCTAGGGAAAGAAAAAGTTTTAATACAATGATATCAGCACGAAAAGAGATGGAGTTGGCTCACTGTGCTACACTACGAGGGCAAAGAAGAGGGGGCCCTAGTTGAGCCGGGAAGGCTTTAGGAAGGACTTGAACCTGGGTGTTACGGCTCCAGAGCCAGCATTCCGGATCTCTCTGAATACTCTTTCTGTTGTACAGAAAAATAACTCCAACGAGTGTAGACAAGGGCAATGAACCTCTGTGAGATGGACTCTGTTGGGATGGGCAAGGTGCAAAGAGAACTCTACTTCACTACCTGGTAGGCCCAAGGAGGTCTTTGTTCTCTCATTCCAACTTTTCCAACAATCTGGCCCAGGAAGTGTGGGGAAGACTCAAGATTCAGGCAGTGAGGGAAGAGGCCTCACTGTGCTCTCCAAGCTAATCCATGATTACAGAGCCCTAAATAAAATGGGACTTTGCCCATTTATTGCAGTTGTGTGTGTTCACAATTAAAATTCTATCATGAAAGGCATGCTAGAGTTAAAAACATAATGCAGCATTTAAACCAAACCATGGAAAGTAAACAGTATTTCTTAATTCAGAAGGATATTCGTGAGGATCAAGAGAAGAAAACATATTTAGCAGGAGATGTAAGGGTACAAGTCAAGCTGTGAGATGGTTCATGCACTGTAAGGGACCCTGCTGAAAATGTATTAGCCTGTGGATCTCCTTAAACCGTCCACCTTAAGTGCCAACATTATATTATATTATCATATAGTCACGTCATGGCTCAGTATGTGCATAATATAATATAAGCCGCTCTCATAAATAGAAAAAACAGTTAGCTTGCACAGTCAGAAACATCTTGCTTAACTATGTTATGGTATGCAACCGTGTGCTTATTTTTAAATTGCATTAAATTGCTCTGAAGGCAATGACCTAATGAAGAGAAGCATCTCTTCGTGGAGTGCAGGAAAACGTCTTCTAGGAGCACGATCAATAGGTGGCAGTGTCTCTTCCAGCACTGAAGTCCTCTCTGTGGCACTCAGAGGAAGCAAACTTTCTCAGTAATTTCAGCCCTCTCAGGGCTGTCTACCTAGCCACGCATCAGGCGACCAGGCCTAGTCTGTGCACTCATTAGGATCCCTGGGCAAACATCTCACCAACAACTTTTTTGTTACCTCCAATGTTTGAGCCCTTTTCTGGAAATGGGCAATGTAGACCTCCTAAAAACTCCCTCTAAAGCGCCAGTGACTCTACTGCATTCTTTCACTTTGAAACAGTCACCAACATGTGGCAGGACAGGACTCAAAATCATTCTGGGTTCTGACTTTGTCAGCAGGCCTTGATCTCCATGGAACACCACAGGCATACAGAGTGCTGAGCACAGATGGCAGGGTTCTAACCAGACAGCAGTTCAGATGCACATCGATGATGTCTGCACAAATCATCACACAAGCAAACTATCCAAGAAGCAAAGACATACCTAACCACCACCACCACCACCACCAGCTGCCTTGGACACCAAAAAGGCTACATCTTGACAGGAATTGCTTCAGAAATCTAGGACACAGAGATTTCCAGAGCTGCAGCTAATGTACTGGTGTTTGAAATATTCAAATAGATCCACACTGCTTGGTAAACAAGCCCTTCCCCAATACCTAAGCCTGCAACTGGTCTGGCACCTGGGCTCCTCCTGCAGGATGCCTCCCCCACCTCCCCACAACATCATGGCTAAAAGATAAAAGCCCAGTACAAAATGGGCTGTCCAGGACCCTGTTCCGTTAGCTGGCACCCATTCTGACTGGTCAGTGCCCATGCCAGGCCAGCTGTTAACGGCTGTGACGATCATCAATGCCCACAGCCCAGGGATGCTGGCAGGGGTGTTCCGTGCTGGGCCATTCATACTCTGATTCTTTCCCTCTTTCTCCTGCATACACATATCCCCATTTCTAACACACTTGTGCACATATAGGAATAAGCTCCCTGCATAAGAACCCTCTGAGCAACATCTAACAAACATGGCGTACCTGTCTCCATACAGAGCAAGCTACGTCAGGTTAGGGGCCTTTAATACATACCTTTCCTGCAGGATTCGAATCTTTTAGTGGTAACTTATTTCAATCTTCAAACACTAGAGTCCACTGAAAGTCACCTGCATCACTTTTACAAGGCTGGTTAGGCTCCAACGGCCCCCCCCTGGCCATCAGAGATGGGCCTCCGTGTAAAAGGAGATAGAAAGAGTAAGCCTTCACACCTGCAGGTGAAATCCTAAACCTGCAGTCAGGGTCCTTGCAGTTGGGCAAAGCTGAAAGTTTCACAATAAACTCAAAAGATCTATTTTTCCTCCTGCTGGAGAACAATAAACTCCTTCTGGTGAATGTAGGATCCTAGGCAAGTAATTACTACTGAGGCACATGTTTCAGAGAACTGCCTGAAAGCATCCATTGATAATCTCCTGTGAGGCCTAAAATTCCCCTTCTATTCCCAGCCCCTAAAGAAACTGGGTCAAAATGAAACTAGACAATGGGCCTCAAACAAACAGAACAGACTGAGCTTCTCTTCTCTCATGTGTTTGTTTATGAGGAAATCCAAACATTGCTTAAGCAAGACATAGTATTGCTTTTTTCCTAATGTGGAGCGTGGTAGGAAAAGGAAAAAGAAAGATGTATGTGGTGGGGGTCGGGGTGCAGAGTCACCACTGGCAAATGCTTAGGTGGATAGAACCTACCAGGAACATTTTGCATTGTTAGTCTCAACATTTTCTAAACTAGTCTGGTGGAATGCTTTGGATCTAAGCCTAAATATATCAAAATCCACCCCTCCAAAAATATACCTAAACATACCTCCACCTCCTAATAACTATGTAGATCAGAAAATTTGGTAGCCAGGAGTCTGCAGTGAGCTGACTACATCACCACACTCCAGCCTGAGAGAGACCCTGTCTCTAAAAAAAAAAAAAACATAAATGGTAGAAAAGGCAAAGAAGCTTGGCTAGCTTTTTATTCATGTCACTCAAGGAAAGAACAGGGTGATAAAGACTTGAGACTCTAAAGGAATATTACTTGAAAACAAATTAAAAGAAAAAACAACACAGCAATCATTCTTACCAAAGGTTTGAAATCTCTTTAGATGCCATCAATAATTTTTCTAGGCTACAGAATTTTCACCAATTTCTCCCATTCTAAGAACCGTCAGACGGATGATACACCAAACTCAGCTAAGAAATACGGCACAACTACTGTGCCTAACATTTTAAAGCTCGGTCAAAGGTGGGGTTCCCTCCCCCCATTTCTATTTCTTTTAGGTACCAGGCTAATTTTTACAGGTAATACATACATATATAAATTGAAATGATGTCCTAGGGGCACAAAGCAGATCAGGGCAGGCAAGGCCAGTACTAAAACCAAGCCAAAGATGCCAGGCCAGTGTTCTTTCTCCGCTCTGTGTTACCTCACTGCACAGCCGCATCTTCAACTTAGACTTGGAAGGCCTGTCCAAACCCTCTCCACCTGTTTTAACTCCAAGGCTGACGGTCTTGATACAGAATATGACCCCCCCAACACACACACTCATTCTTTATCCCCAGAGTCTTCTCTTTTCACTGGGACCCCAGGAACAGGCAGCAAGCTCACAGGTGAGAATGTTCCTTGCTACCAGAATGCTAAAGTCATCTCCCAAGACAGAGGCTGAATCTGTCTCATTGCTCACATGCAGAAAACAATTGGAGATTAGAGTGTATTATTGGGGGAGGCCCGTGTATGAAACTCATCCTATTCAATTCTAAATGATTTAGGGCTTCAAAGAAGGGATTCATTGGAGAGATGTACACATCTGAGTATTTGCACACCTGTGTTTATGTTCAATTCTATTTTGACAAGCCCATGAAAGCCCCCTTTCAGAGGGTGTGAGCCTAAATAAATACCAAATAAAACTTGTCCCCCATCCTCCATGAAATAAAGAATTAAGCCAGACAGCTACAATTAGTTTTCAGAATATTTTCCAAGCATATATAAATGTCCCCTAATAAGGACTTGTGTGAAACATCACACTCGGGCTTAATTTCTTTTTAACTGTGGTAAAATACACATACCACTTACCATTTTAACCATTTTAAAGTGTACAATCCATTGATATTAAATATATTCATAATATTGTACAAATATCACCACTATCTAGTTCCAGAACATTTTCCATTTCCCTTAAAGAAAACCCCACAGCCATCAGCAGTCACTCCCATTCCCCGCTCCTCCCAGCCCCGTCTCCTCGTCGACAACTAACCTGTGCTTTCTGTTCCTATAGATTTTCCTATTCTGCGCATGTCACAGAAACCAAATGATACAATATGTGGCCTTTTCTGTCTGGCTTCTTTCACTTATCACAGTGTTTTCAAAGTTCATCAATGTTTCAGCAAGTATCAAACTTCATTCCTTTTAAGGCTAAATATTCCACTGTATGGATATACCACTTTTTGTTTATCCATTCGTCCACTGATGGACACTTGGGTTGTGTCCATCTTTTGGTTACTGTGACCAGTGCTACTGTGAACATGCATGTACAAGTTCTTGTTTGAATGTCTATTTTAAATTCTCTTGAGTGTATATATACCTAGGAGTGGAATTTCCAGTCCATATAATAATTCTATCTCTAACTTACTGAGGAACTGCCAAACTGCGTTCCACAGCAGCTACCCCATTTTACACTTATATTTCATTTTATAATTGGTATTAAATAACACGAGTGGCCAATGCAGGGTCGAGCAATGGCCTCTCTGAATCATCCAGGTTCAGCTCCCTGCATACCTCCTCAGACAGGACCTTCTGGTCACTCAAAAAAAATGCTCCTCCTTCCTACCTGGGGAACATCTCTGACATCATCCTATTTCACTCTCCTCACAGCACTTTCAGATTCTCTAAAATTATTTATGTACTTGTTTACTTGTCAATTGTCTACCTCCCTCCCTTTCCAGACTTAAACGCATGAGAACAGAGCTCTTCCAGTCTTGTTCAATACAATATCCCCAGTGACCAAAACAGACCAGGCTCACAGCGGATAAGTCTTTAGTGGATAAATGTCTGAATGGTGCTCAAGGCAAAAAGAGAATTCCTACAAGACAGAGGAAGAGCTAGACTCAGTACCTATGCATTTTCTTCCTGCATAAATAAAAAACAATTCTGGATGGCAACTGGCTCCAAAACCCCAAGAAGAGAAGGGGACATGTTCCCAGAGACGACCAAATTAATGGCACCCTTGACTCTGGGGTAGACTGCTTAGATTTCAACTGTGCATTTAAAGCTCCGCCTTTCTTTGTGCTGCATAGAAAATTAAAACACACAAAAAAAATCAAATCAGTTGTAAAGAGAGTCTGCTTCAGGCTTTGATTTTATTTTGTTCTGTTTTGTTTATCAAATAAAAGCCTCCAAGTACTTACTTTAAGGTCAAAACAAAAAGTCAAGTTACTCTTTGAAAAGCTTCTTGCTATTTGAAAGAGAAAGAGGAACAAAGTGAAAATGCTTGAGTGTGCACAAAGCCTTCAAAAAGGTGTAACTCTTTTGAAGATGAAGAGTGGAAGATGAAGACACTAGAGCACTGAGAGGTTAAACTGCCCGCCCAAAGTCACAGGACACCTTGGGAGAAGAGCAGGAAGCCCATCTACACTCTCCAGGAGAACATCAGCTCCATGAGGGCAGAGACCTCGTCTTTCCTGGTCACTGCTCTCTTCTCAGTACAGACTAGACCTGCCAACAGTGTACTCAGCAGATGTTTCTGCAGCTCTGCAGGACCTGAACGGTTCCAAGCTCTCAAGGGCACAGAGCAAACACGCACATTTTCCCAAGCTCCAAGGAACCACCTGAATTTGAAAGCTGACAATAAACACTTTGGTGAGAATCACATGAGGATGTGCTCTGGAATAAATTCATCATTCAGGGCCCGTGCGTTCTGCAGGTACAGAAATGCTGGCTACAAGAAGAGGAGGCAAGCCCAGGTCTGCTCAGGGTGGAGGCAGGTCACAGGTTTGAAGACCTAATTATCATTCTCCCTGGATCTGGACTTATTTAGCCACTTCCTCTACAGACCTGTGCTATTTCTCAACTAAAAAAAAAAAAAAAAAAGTAATAGCACATCATAGATAGCCAAACCAGGACATTTTGAAACCAGAGTTGATTTTTTAAAAGTTTGGTTTACGGTCTGTGTATGTGTGTTTTCTTGACCAAAGCATCTGAAAAACCAGCAGTTTTCCGAATCTTTCTCCTCAGCATGCTTGATCGCTAGGGGCTTTCCGTACTCAGAAGATTCCATTTTTTAAAATGAAAATATTGATCCAAACAATGGTCTCTCAAGACTTTTCCTACTGGAGCTACAAATGAGCCTTTCTGGGATTTAACAAGGATCTGCCTAACATGTAATCCTAGGGCTTTTTATAATAAAAATCATTATTATGATGCTTGATTTTTAAAATTCTGCTTTCCTCTTTTCCTGGTCTGGGGCATAAGGAGAGAATAAGAGGAGACAAAGCCAGACATCCTTCATCTTTCTCCCTTCCATTACTTCTGCATCCTGAACCAAGAATGAACAGTGCAACTGGGGCTTCTTGCTTCTTGGCATATGGAATTGTCATCCTTGACATCAATAGACTTGGCAAGAGTCCCTGTTTTCTCTTTCCTGGGCTATTCTGAGAAATGTAGCTACAGATGTCGAGTCTGACTAAGCAGAATCTGGCCTCAGATTACTCTACATTCCAGGTGCAACTAAATCAAGGGTGCCTCTGTGCATCCCTGTTCCTGATCCTGTATGTCAACTGGCGTCACCAAAGGCCACGTTCAGGGCTAGACAATTGGGGTTCTGAGATGATCCAGACAGGGTAGCTGAGTCTCAGGGGCTTACAATCTTGAGACACACAAAAGTTTAAAACATATCATTACACCACATAGAATGTGTGATGTTAAACCTCCTAAGAAGGCTTGCAGGACCTTCCTACAGAAGGTTCAACTTAAAATTTGAGAAAAATGTGTTGCTATGTGGCAAGCTGAGAGGGCTGCTGAGGAAACAAGGGATGGTGGTGGTAGCACTTTCCCTGGCAGGCCTTGGTGATCAGCTTCAAGGCAAAATGCATAGAGGCTTTTGTTTTCCACGGATCAAACAACAGGAAACCAGTTCTTGTTTAACAACAGCCAAATTGCAGCTTTGTTGGGGGGGTATAAAGGAGCCCTGCAGAATGTCTGGCTTTCAGAAAAGGACTCCACTTTCTTCCTTATATTATTTCTTTTGCAGGTAAAATTGGGTTTAAATGAACATTAAGTGCAACAACCGAGGAAGGAAAGAAGTCCACATTCTGAAAAGGGTAAGCAGGCAAATGAAATCCTCTTACTCCTTTGTCAAGGTGATGGGGAGAATGGTAAAGAGTTGATGGGATGACTGTGTGCAATTAACACCATGTCCTGTTTTAGTCCCATACATTAGCTGTGTCCGTCCCTGTCATAGGCACCATCCAGCCCCCTGTTGGACCCTAGATATGGCTCAGGAGAGGATCCTAGAGTATGGGAATGGCACCCAACAGGTTCCCAATAGCAATCCTAAAAGTGGGGGCCCTAGAAAGTAGAATCTCTAATTTCTTTCTAGTATGCCCTCCAGCTCAGAGAGTCTGTATTTGAGGACTAACCTTGAAAGCCTGGGATTTTAGTCCTGTTTCACTGTCATAGTATAAACTCTCTGTGGATGAGGCTTCCAATACAAAACTCTTTTTTAAGCTACTAGTTTTAAGGGTGGCTGATATGGGTACCATCTGCTCACAGGGTTTCCTCAAATGGAATACCCCCGGGACAGGTGATAAACTGAGTGAAATTCAACCTAAGGTTCAGATGCCAGCTTCTCAGGAGACTTTCTACAGAGCCAGACTTTGAGAGCAAAGTAAAGATTAAAGAGAGAAGAGAGGAAAAAGCAAAGGGAAGAAAACAGAGAGAAGAGAGAACAGGAAGGAGAAAAGAGAGACAAACACAGACACACACACACGTGTGCATGCATACACACAGAGACACACACACAAACTGCAAGGGCAAGTGGGTACTTACAGTCACAAGGAGGAATAGATCGAAAAGGGAAAGAGAAAACGTTAATGGATAGGGCAAAGAGAGTTGGCAAAAGCAGCTAATTGCCCAAATAGCATCATCTTTGAATAGTAGAAAAAGCTACTCCTCTGCAAGACACCTTTTTGCCATTTACCAGAAAAATTTAAAGAAAAACCACATTAATCATTATAGATGATTATTCTTAGTGAATAAGAATATGAACTGTGGTCCCTAAAATTATACAGTGCATTACCTGCACAGCCTTACATCCCGACCATGTATCCCCCACTACAAATAGGCTCCTAAATTCCACCTCATTCAAGACCATGATTCTAGAATACCTGGATGAGCAGCCTCATGAACAGTCAGTAATGCCCGAAGGAACCAGAAGCTGAGATAATTCTAATTCCAGGGCTGGCTTCATGGGCATCCAAGGCTTTGGAGTTCCATTGGGTCTCACCTTAGGAGGGGTCTACACTTGGTTTAAGGCTCTGCTGTCGTCACCTTAAAATTCCTAGTCAGTTCTTAACAAGAGGTCCCCACATTTTCATTTTGCACTGGGTCCTCAATATTATGGAACTGGCCCTGCCTAATTTCAAGTGATTTTCCCTGGTCCATACCCCAAAAATAAATCTAATGAAGATATCACAACACTTTTATTCTAAAGAGCTGAACAGGAAAGAACAGAAACAGATGACAATGAACAATTTTTAAATAGATAACCACAGAAAAATAAAAAGTAGCACTTTTTTTGTTTCCTGGAAAAGCTTGAGTTCAGCAGGCGTTTGGGGTCTGTTTCAGAATCATTGTTTGTCCTTGAATAAAAAGCAAAATGTAAAGTCACATTTTGTGTAAACCAGTTCACTCTTCTTCAAATGAAAAAAATTGAAAAAGAAATAAAAAAGAAAGAAAGGTCAAATTGACTTCCTAGGGAACAGAAGAATGAACCTTGGAAAAAAAATAGTTTACTCAACTTTTTCAATGATATCCAAAGGACCTTTTGACACTTCTTGGAAAAGACATGACAATACTTTTAATGCCATAAGAAAAAAATGGTCTTCACTGAGAAAACTTCAGAAAAGAGGCCTTGATGGTGGGCTTATGCAAAAAGTACATGGCCTTTGCTATGAACCTTGATCTTCTTTACATGTAAAGAAATTAACTGTATAGAAAATATAATATTCTAAAAATATCTATAGGTGTTTATCTCTATTCTGGGCTTTGGAACTCAGAAGTTTTCTTCTGGTGCACCTGCTCTTTTGAATGAATGATCTCTCCAAACAAAGCTAAGGATAAAGTGAACATTACCTGATGCATAGATTCTACTGAATCACAAATGTACCTGGAGCACAAGCCTTACACCTGGGGAAAAGGAAAAGGAAGTAAATCCAGAATTTATTTTTTATTTTTTTAATTTTTTTATAAAAATAGAGACAGGGTCTCCCTCTTGCTCAGGCTGGTCTCAAACTCTTGAGCTCAAGCAATCCTTCCGCCTCAGCCTACCACAGTGCTAGGATTACAGGCGTGAGCCACCGCGCCCGGCCTAGAATTTAGCTATGAGCCTAGCTTCTTGGGCCACTGATTGCCCCAGCCCAGGAATTGTCTATAAGCCTTTGACTTTTCTTGATTTTGTTCTGGTTTTGCTTTTTATTTGTTTTTATTTTTCTATAATTAACAACTGTGAAACACACATATACAAAAGGAGACACAAAAGCATGGCATAAAGTAAGTAGGCACTGCTCTGGGTTCAGGAATCACCTCCCTATTCAACAGTGCCTTTCTTTGCCTCTTTGACTTTCTAGACTCCAAGACATGTTTTCCTGTCCCTGCTTAAAAAAAAAATAGTTCCCATTTCTCTGCTGAAATCCCCGATCTGTTCCTGCATGTTATCCATTTTTTTTCCATTAGATCCTAAAATATATTTAGCATAATAATTTCAAACCCTGCCTGATAATTCCAAAATTGGGCCATCTCTGTGTCTTCTTCTATTGACTATTTCCTCTCTTGGCCAAGAGTCACATTTGCTTGCTTCTTCTTACATCTTATAACTTATTTTGCGCTGAAAATTTTGTGTAAAAGAACCAAGAGACTGAGTTAATATTTATCTATAGAAAAGGCCTCACCCCCTCTTCTGTCAGGCCACTAGTTAGGGAGGTAGTTGGGGAGGGAGGCACTGAGTTATTTAATCTATAGTTGATCTGGATCTGGGCATTACTCCGGCTTTAGTTAGATTCACTTTACCAATGGTTTCAATGTTTTGAGGGTGGATCAGGATTCTCCTGTTTAGAAGGGCTTGAGATCTGAGCACTGGCAAGATTTTCAAGATTTTTCTATGATTTATAGTTTTCCAAACTGGGGCGGGGGGGGGGGGGGATTGCTCTCTCACTTTTAAAGCCTAGAAGACTGTTTTTTTGGGTTATTAAGAAATTCTCTTCATTCTTCATTATAGCTCCTGTCTTTCTGTACCTCTAGAGATCTCTGTCCTGCTCCTCCACCCTTGTACTTTGGATGGTGACTAGAGAACACTCCTGGTGTTCCATAACAGGATTTCTCTTAGGTCTCCTGCCCGGTCCCCAGCCTTCACCGGACCATTGCCTTGTTTTTGGGAAAGACCACACATACCTTACAGTCCCAATCTCAGCTTTTCTGTCCTGCCCTTGGCCTTCTGCCTACCACCCTTCTGCACTTGGTGAAGAACCATGGGAATGATTTGGAGAGTGATGCAGGGCTTGCTCTGTGGCTGGAGATCCTCAGGATTCTCAACAGTCATGCCAGTCAACACGAAGCCATTCAAACTCTAGTTTCTTCTTACCCTGACTATGACAGATTCTTCCTCTACCATTACTCTGTCAAGGATGAAAGCAGCCCTTAGTTTCTTCCATCTTAAGAAGTGTTTGTCACTTTTTGAAATTTAGCTTATTTATATTTCTTTGTGTCAATGACTCTTTCACCTGTTCAAAAACATCTATGATTTTGTTGTTTATTCTCATTGTTAGGGTAGGTATGAAGGTCCCTTACAATTTTCTACATCTGAACCAGAACCCTGCTCCTACTTTTAAGGTATGTGAAATTCTGATTGCATCCTTCCTCCTGGAACCTAAGGATCGTGGCCAACCTGGCCAACTCCTTTGAGTTCATCTGCCAGCCACTATAGCACAAATCAGGAACATTCCTGAAAGATGTCTCAGCCAAGCTCTCAGTTTGAAAATTCCAGCCTACCTCAAACCTTTAACTTACTGGAATTTTCATACTTCACTTCGTTAGGTTCTCAGTTCTCCAAGACTAACTGTGTATACTCAGTCTCCCATTTTTGTCTTCACTTCCATTTTCCAATTTAACGAGCACTGTCTTTTGAACCACAAATCTAGTTCCTGATTCCCCTCCCAGACAACTTGTTTCTTACAACCTTGGGTGATAGTACCTCTCAACTCTTGCTCCCTCCTAGCTCATTAATAGATAGTGCTATAGTTTGAGTATTTGTCCCCTGCAAAATGCATGTTGAAGCAGGAAGGCCCTCATCAGATGCAGCTCCTCAACCTCGGACTTCTCAGCCTCTATAAATGTAAGAAACAAATTATTTTTCTTTATAAATTACCCAGTTTCAGGTATCCTTTTATAAGCAACAGAAAATGGACTAAGACAGGTGGTATTTAGATAGCATTCTCTTTCTTCTCCGTAAGTGATCCAGCCTCTGCACAGTCTCAACCCTACTCACAAGTATCATTTGAATTCCCCACCACCCCTACCTTGCCTATGGATTTTTTAGACTCAGAATCTACCTGCTAGTTCCTACTTTCTGGCCCATCTCTTTCAGGGTTCAGATACAGTTTATAGCCTGTTCTTTTGGTTCAGTTAGACTTGCACATCCCCCTGTTTTATAATGGCTATTGATTAATTGTTTATATTACAACATAAAAAGAGAATAAGAAGGAAGACTTTCTATTCTAGACTTGGAACCTCATGTAAGTAGCCATAAAATGGCCTTGTAAAGACTCAACTACATAGGGTATACATTAGCACAGTTTAGTGTAAAAGTGAGATGTTGATTCATTTTAAAGAATTTTTAAAATGAGATGTTCATTCTTTTTAAAGTCTCAGGTGTACATGACAGTTCAGTAAAATATTTAAATGATCAAAAGCACCATGACAGCCAACATAATGACATCCTGAAACATTTCTAGAGAACAAAGCAATATGCTATTCTTTCTGAAAACTTGTGCTGTATAGACTGCATGAAGAATTATGCTAGAATGCCACAAGTGAGAAATAAGAATTGTCACTGCACATGTTACTCTGCTCCTTCTGGTTTATCAGTGCTCAGGGCATCCTGGGACAGTTCCTCTGCCTAGGAGATCTGAGCTTCTTTAAGTCAAGTGGCAAAAGGGGGTATGGAGAATGGAGAAGGCCACAGGAGTCCTTGTTCTCACTTCAGTTGTCCCAAGGTTTCAGGCTGTCCCAGCTTCCCTCATGACACAATTTCATTACCGTGATACGGAGATTGAATTACTTCCTTGCCTACCCACTCTAAATGGCCAGGTTGTGAAACTTAATGTCTGTAAAGGACTGTGCGTTCTTTGATGCAAAGGAACTCAACAAATGCAAAAGTCATATTAAAATGATACATTGCCCCTGTGGCTTAGTGACTAATTTAAAAGAGCAAGAAAAGTTGTTTCAAAATGAAAGTCTTCATGATGTTGTAGAAAATGTTCTTTGAGGATTCCTTGCTAATTTCCTCATGTTGGAAACACTGGTGGGAATGGGAGAGAGGTGGAAGGGAAAGATTATTCTAAACTTTCTTTGCTTTTGTGCCAGTTTCTGCCACATACAAGGCCCAGTTTTCAACATACAAAAAAAATCCAGGGCAAAGATAGAATGAATACTGGATTGGGATTAAGAAGACTGGAGAGTTTAGTCTCAATCATATCACTTACTTGCTGTGTAGTCTAAGTTGAGCCATTTATCTTCTCTGAGCCTTAGTTTCATACCTATAAAATGGGGCAATAACTCTTCTGCCTACATCATCATTGCTGTTAAGAATGTGACGCACACAGTAAGTATAGCATAGAAGTGACACAAATTTTTATTGCTGCTGTATTGACTAAGCACTTAGAATAAACTCATTTATGTCTCTTGAATCCTTATGTCCCCAGATTAATATACAGATGGCGAAATGAGTTCCATTTCTCCAAAAACAATGCAAAGAAGAAAAATTTGAGTCAATACCACCTTAGGTCTGTCTAGGGATATAATTTGTGCATTTCACAATATTCCAGGAGCAAAATGCATGAGACATGCCCTTTCTTACCTCTTACTCATACTTCTTTTTTATTTTCCACTTAGTGAAATTCTACCTTTTATAAAACACGCAATATGATAGATAACTCAGTATGGAACAGAGTATGTAACAATTACACTGGAAAGAAGGTGATATACTTGGCTTGTTGGTATAGGAAAGCATAATATTATTGAAAACCAAATCCTACCACAAAGAATTGTTTACCACAGGAACAGATGATGATTAAATGTGAAAATGTATTCATGTAATTCAGTACATTAACAAAATAAGAAAACCAACCAGATGATTGTCTCAGTTGAGGTTAAAAAAGCTGTGGGTAAGAGTCAATGCTAATTCATGATTTAAAAAAATAAAATGTGTAAAAATGGTGATGTAGTAAAAATGTAGTCATTAAAATCAGAAGATATAAGCATGTGTGCATGTGTGCCATGATCTCACCACTAAAACTCAACAATGAATCAAAAATCCTAAATAAGACAAACAAGAAAACAAATGAGGTATAAATACTAGAAAGGATTACATAAGAAATCTAGGAAAATCAATTGAAAAATCAGTAAGGTAAATGAGAGTTCAATAGGTTGGTCAGACACGAGATCATCATAGAAAAAATAACTTTTCTACACACTACCAACTAATTAAAAAGTGACGGTATAATAGGATCTCATCCCATTCAGCATATGTGTAGGTGTACCTAATATACAATAATAAACCTACTAATAAAAGTGAAATCCATAGATAAAGAAGATCATAAAACTTCCTGCTTCATGAAACAGAAAATGTCCTGGTCCAGATGTCAACCATTTTAAAGCTATAAGACATTTTCAGTAAACTCTGAAATGCAGAGAGTCAATAATGGACAAGTAGACCATTAAAATAGAAGAGAGAACCAAGTAATAGAGTAAGACAAAGATTAAAATATAGCATGAAGGTAGCATATTATCTCAATAGGAAAAGGACAGACCTTATTTAATTATGCTGAGAAAACTGATACTTATTGAGGAGAAAAACTAGATTCACACTTTGCATTATACAGTATGTAAAAATAAATTCTACAAGGAACAAAGAGATAACGGTGAGGGAAAAATTATAAAAGTATTAGAAGAAAATAGAGAACTTTTTAAAAATATGAGGATAAAGAAGGTGTTCTTAAATAAGATTTAAAGTCCACAAACAACCAAAGTGATTGATGGATATGACTACCAAAAATATAAAGCTTTTACACAACAAAGCACAGAGGCAGTACTTACATAAAATTTATGCATTAGTTCAAGGTTTTCCTTGCCTGTTATATTTTCTGCACTACTAATTTTTATTTCAGAAAATATATATGCCGGATTTATAATAATGGCTATGCAAGACCCATATCTCCATTTGACTGGTCCTCTTCTTACCAGCACTTAATTCCAGATCTTCTGCTCAGGGAAGATGGATAAAATTAACCAATGTCAGAGAGGAAACTACTTAAATCTTATTTCGTTTCCATTTTCTCATATAGGGAAGTGGGCTTCAAACCATGAAACTGAGGACTAATTCAGAAGGAAAAAAGTAGCAAGAGAGCATGTCACCTGGGTCCCAGTGTCCTGGCACAGATGGGTCCTGACGCCCCAGGGTGCTGCAGAAATGTTTACAGATGTGACGGCAGCACCACCACCCATCATCCGGGGGCAGGGCAGAGAGACCGGGAGATTAAAACTGGCACTGTTCCCACTTTTTTCAAAAAGAAAAATATTTTCATTCTGGAAATTACAGAAGGGCAATGAATTTAATCCCATTCCCAGTCAAGAGTACAAGAGCTGGCTATTTTTTCTTCTGTAGGCCTGGATTTCTATTTTTGTTCCAGAACTCCCCCAGCCCGTGCAGTTTACAAACCAGCCCTTCCCAGGGGAAAAGCCACCTCTGGTTCCCTTTCTCAGGCTCTCCCTAACTCACAGCCACCCCTCCACACAGCCCCACTATGCCAGCAACGCAGCTCAGATGGCAAAAGGAGCATCAGAGACCTTGAACAAAGGATGATTCAAAGGCAAGTGGAATGGGTTATTTTTTAAGTACTACGGTATTTGTTATATTTTCACACACTGTATAAAAGCCCTTCACTTTTTATTTTACCTGTTTTGAATCTTTTCAGACTAACCCTGTAAAACAGCCAAAGTGAGAAATTTCCTGTCGTTTTTCAAAATTTAATATCAAATTTGTTTTATACAAATTCCCAACTCTTCTGCCTTAATGTACTAAGTAACACAAATGTCATGTTCCACCAATTAGTAAACAGGCTTACTAAAATAGAATGCTCTGTGTTAACCGTGTAAGTTTCCTTCAGGCCAGAAAATAATGAAGTAACAAAATCCAAATGTTTCTAAATCCACAAATCAGTGTGATGTTAATTAGCTAAACTGACAAGCATAGAATATTCCAGGTTAAGAGGTCTGTTTAAGATGCTAGAGTTTGACTACACTAGATGTATAGATGATACTCATAAAAATACATTTAAAGCATGCAGTGTATCTTAGCTCTGAGATGCCATCACATAGTTCTAGCTTCAATTAGAAAGGGCATAGGAAATACAAGCTAAGAAGACTGGACTTTTTAATATAAGATTAAAAAAAGGATAAGAAAATAGATTTATGGCACATTTAAAAATATGAGACTTCCCTGGTGAAAAGGTGGTATAACTATGCACATATCACTTTGTCTCCTTCCAGAATCTCATTAAAATGACCGAAGAATATAAAAGATGGGAAACTTAAAACCTTTAAGAATTTGAAGGAGAAAATTCACATACCAGAAATTTCTTTTTTTTTTTTTTTTTTTTTGAGACTCTGTCTCACTCCGTAGCCCTAAGTAGAGTGCCATGGCATCAGCCTAGCTCACAGCAACCTCAAACTCCTAGGCTCAGGTGATCCTCCTGCCTCAGCCTCCTAAGTAGCTGGGACTACAGACGTGCACCATGACACCTGGCTAATTTTTCTATTTTTAGTAGAGATGTGTTCTCACTCTTGCTCAGGCTGGTCTTGAACTCCTGAGCTCAACCAATCCTCCCGCCTCGGCCTTCCAGAGTGCTAGAATTAAAGGCGTGAGCCACTGGGCCGGGCCAAGAAATTCCAAGGCATTTCTATTTAATGAAAGAGCAAACAGTACTTGTGTGCAGGTAAGGCTGACCTTATCTGCAACTCCCTGGCACAGATGTAAATGAAAGAGACCCCAGCAGATCATTAACATTCATTATTGTGAGGCCGTTGGTAGCCTATCTGAATCCATTAGAGTTTCTAGAAGCATCTAGGCAGGGAGGTCCTCTGGGTGGGAAACCCCCTGGAGTGCATATTCCCAGCCTATCCTTCATGCTGACGTATGCTCCCTCTGCAGAGCAAAGGCGTTTTCCCAGGCACCTCCTGGCTGTCAAACAAAAATGAAAAAGAAACTTACCAGCACAAAGGTGAAGCTCTTTGCCACCAATGCTACAGCTACAGCTTTTCCCTACTACTCCAAGCTGCTGGATTTCTGGCTGAGTAATATAAAACTACACCAAAACTATTCCTTCTTTCATCTGAGCCTCAGAGAACCCATCTGTGCCAGTTATCAAATTATTGACTGTCAATTCCAAATCCGTGATTCTTTGTCCCATTCTGTGATCCGACAGCTGGACCCTGTAAACATGTCTCTTTTGCCAGCTGAAGAAATATTCGGCTTTGCCAATAGAGACAGCTAGAAAGACACTGCAAGGCAGAGTGGAAGAAGGGCCTCTCTTCCTGGTTCTGGAGAGCTTTCCTTCTTGCTTCTATTGCATCACTGCAGCAGTGCCCAAGAAGCCCAGTGGTGCTTACTGTTCGGCAAGTTTCTGCAGTACCCCAGTGGGCATCTTCCTGTGAACCAGCCCCAGCCCCTGGCACCTAGGCAGGCAGCTTCCCATTCAATAGCTATGGCCCAGCAGCACCCCAGTGAACCTGTCTCCCACACAGTGAAATGCAGCCACACCCTCTCCAATGAGATACCGTTCTCAACCTCAGTTGGACAGGAAGTGATCCTTCTTCCAAATTTTCAGTTCTTTCCTTGCGCGGTCCCCTTTGACCCTAGAGGAAGTAACTGCTCCCCACATTTGCCATTCAAATATCCTTAGAATCTTCTTTTATCCTTTTTAGTACTTAACACCTTTGACTGGTTAGTAATGCTTTATCTTAAGATTCCCCTCTTCAAATTATGGGTAAAGTTTGTCTCCTGATTGGAACCTGACTGATACACTGACTCAACCCTTACTTTTGCATTAGCAGAGAAAGGAGCTCCTTTATAGGAGTGAACAAGGAGAGAAAAAGCACAGGAAAAGATGTCATAGGTGAAAAGAAGAAAACAGCCACAAGGGATCAGAGTGAAAATGTTCCTATAAAATAATTTCAGAGCAAGAAAAGGAGAACATTTTTGAGAACTTCTAATTTGTCTCTTCAACAAGATTCAAGTGGGCACTTCATGTGTGAAACTAGAGCAAACACTCATAAAAGGGGCACCCCTAAAGACAGCATGGAGATGAAAACTCAGGCTTGCCACGTTTAAAGCACAATAAATAAGGACAGGGATATCAGATTGGATTTTAGGAGAGAAAAACAAATTAATAATGTCTTATTTCAAGAAAAAAAATAAACATCAAAGCAAGAAAAAAAAATGGTTAGCAGTAAAGAACAGATTGATCCCAGATTTCTCCACAACATTAATAATTAGAAATAAGATGAAGCAACAACCACGGAGCTGTAAAATAAAATGATTATGAGGCAATTAATTATCCAATATCCAACAGAGTCATCATTCTTGGGTACACATAATAGAAAAAGTCTTAAGAAGGCATGAACTCAGAAAGCATTATGTTACATATCCTTCCTGAAAAAAGAGTCCTCAAAAAACCTCCAATTGGTAGAGAAAGGACTCAAAATTAAGAGCTCACAAATGGAAAAGTATTAGTATAAAAAAGCTGGTAAGAAGCATGCGTTCAGAAATTAAAATGTTCTATCTAATTAAAAATTTAATGGCATTTATAAGATTGTAAAAACTTCAGGCAAATTTTAAAAATTGTTTTTGAGTTTAAAATGTACCATATAATAAAACAATAATTTTTAAATCATAATAATAATCTAATCCTAAAGTTCCAGTGCAAGGAAGTTGTAGAAAAGATGTTATGTTTCTTATCTTACATAGCGGAGAATCAACAGAGTATTTCATTCATGATTTTGGTAACTAGGGAAAAATAAGCTGCGAAATATTCAATTGTAGAATCAATCTTAAGTAACCTAAAAACAGGGCTTATAACTTTCAAGTCACAAAAGGGCAAAAGGGGAAACAAAAAGTCCATCATTATATAACATGTAGAAAGAAAAAAGGCTAACATGATATCCCCTAAAATTTAAGTGTTTGAGTCTTGACTTCATATACTTTTACATTTTTCTGAATTTTCTATTTTGTTTACAATGACCAAGTATAACCTATATAATCAGAAACAAAAAATTAATATTGGAGAAAATCCTGGGGCTCAAAGATCAAGAATTTCAGAAAAGACATCCCCATTTGTCATTAACTGCAAAGTCAGTCAGTCTACACACACCTACAGTTGCCCTCCAAAGACCCTGCCAGGAGACAGATAGATTCTAGTCAAAGGGTGGAAACATCAAAAGAGAAAGCTGTCAAGGGATTTTTTTTCTTACATGACTATAGGTTTTTGTTATTTAGGGGGCGTGTGTGTGTTTAATACATCTATTCAACTTCTCGCACTGCAGACTTAAGCAATAAATCCAGATCTGATCATTGATTAGCGAATATCAGAAAAATAACTGATTAAAAAGAATTGTCTATAATGCAACTTCCTCATCTCACCCATACAGAGCGAAGGCCCAGAAAACCAAGTGGCTTGTTCATGTCCAGCCAACAGAGTGAGATGCAATAAATGTGTGGGATTAGCAGGAATACTATAAAACTCAGAGTTTTATGAAGCCTTGAGGG
This sequence comes from Eulemur rufifrons, assembly GCF_041146395.1. NCBI lineage: Eukaryota > Metazoa > Chordata > Mammalia > Primates > Lemuridae > Eulemur > Eulemur rufifrons. The sequence continues at coordinate 227,579,105 of NC_090989.1, forward strand.
CCTTGGATAAGGCTCAATAAACTGCCCTGTTGAATATGTAGGAACCTGCTGAGCAGAGTAGATTTCTAAGATATGGGCCAGCTCTAAAACTTTATGGTTGGAGGAATTAATTGGCTACTTTGTCTTCCAGATTCTGAGATTCACAGGTTGCTCTTTTGGGTCTCCTTCAGACTCTGGGCCTGAAATCACTGGAAAGTCTGCCTGGCTGGTAGTTAAGCTTTTGGATCAGCTCCTTAGCCATCCAAACCTCAGGCTCAGAAACCTTCCAGTTGCCATCTCCAGGAGAGAGCAAGATTAGAGATAAGATGTGTACATACAAAGTCATTATAAGATTTTAAAGCACGTGGACCTACGTGCATACTAAAGAACCAGTCCCTGAGTTTGGAATAGCCTGCAGTGACTTTCACAGATACTTACTATCTACAAAACCTAAGGTTTCTTTTTAACCTATCTGTCAAATACTAGGCTTTTCTTTTTCCAGAACATCAAGAGGTTTTTTTGTTTTTTTTTTTTTTTTCCTAACTGCATGCCTACCTTCAGATTGAGGGGAAAGTGCCTTGAAATGAAAGTGTGTGTGGAAGGGTGCTCCTTTGGTCTACAGTGCTTGCTTACAGGGAAATTAAGACATTAAGTTTAGTCAAGAGCCTTTTACAGCTGTTTTGCTAAAGCTCTTTTATGAAAGATTTGGGAATTGTTCTAAAATACTATGGTGAATTTTAAAAGAAAATCCAACCCCAAGGACACACTGCTTTCTCCAGCTTGAGGTGCAATTCTGAGAATTCCCACCTGGGAGCAGAAGCCGGTGGGTGTCAGGAAGAGAAGCTCTGGACATTGTCCAGCCGCCTTTGACATGACTGCCAGAGTCCAGGAGCAACCCAGGGACCACCAAGACTAAGAGGCAGCCATTTCATCCACAGTCCATTGGGTCTATCTAGCTTGCATTTATCCCTAATCAAGATACTCAAGTGATTCAGACTATGATTTCCATATTGAATCTTAATTCTGTTCTAACTACCTCTGCTTAAGGTGAGATTTATGGTTGAGGCAGCTTTACAGAATAGTATTTCAGATTCTTCAATTAGCTAACCCTCTCCCTTATAAGAATGCTCCATACAGATCCATTCTGTGCTAAATTCCTCTCTTGGGTATAATGATTTAATGGATAATGACTTAGGATAAGTTCAGGTTTGCACCAGGGAAGAATAACGAGTGAACTGATAAATAAGGACTATTTACTGGGAAGTTCTGTTTGTTAAATGAGACCTCTCAGATATCTAAGACTGTGTCCCCAGACACAGTCGCCCATACATGGTGACCAAAAGACCCCAAAGGAGGTGGTAGTTACTCTGCGTGTGGTGTCTGTGTTTGTGTGTGTGTGTGAGAGAGAGAGAGAGAAAGAGAGCAAGAGACAGAGGAGTGTGTACATATGTGTGCATGTGAATATACGTAAGCTCTACATAATTATCTCTTACACACCGAGGTGAAAGACGATGGGTAGAGTTATTACTCCGCCCCAAATATTCAAATTGTTATACCCCAAAGCAAGTAATAAGCACTCAAATATTTAACTAATTAAGTAATAAGTTAATCAATTAATTATGTCATCTGTTGCCAGTGAATCTCCAATTATTCACAAGGAAGTGTTTTAGAGTTATTGTATAGGCCAGCCACAGGAGGCCAGCTAAGACAGGAAAGAGCTTCCCAACATGGTGGCAAGGTTAAGGCACCCTGCTTTCCGTGTCTGTGTGCTAGCACTCAGAAATAGGCACATGTGCACTCACAGGAAACAGCTATCTTTGTCATTATTTTTTCCTTTCACCACTGGAATCCTTTTTCTTTGCTTATGATGCTCTGACCAACATTATGCAAAGAGATCTGTAAGACTTTTCAATTTCAAAGCATGCTAATACACCAAAAATTCCCACTCAGGAATTAGCAATTGGCACAAAGTACTTCTTGAATTTAAATAAGGAGATGATGCATCACTGGGAGGCATGAGCTTCAAACACCTATAGACACATTTCAAAGGTACAGTGTGATGGGAAATATTCACAGCAGATCTCTGTTATGTAACCACTGGGTCAATATGAATAAGGAAATAAGTCACAAGTAGATGTCCTTAATCAAAACCTTGTAGCTTCTCTCTCTCTCTCTCTCTCTCTCTCTCTGTGTCACCTTTCCAAGGTAGAGAGGGACCTGTTCAACAACCCAAAACCATCCCAGAGAAACAGAAAATATTATGAATTAACTCTCCCTAAGCCAAATTAAATACTAGCTTTGCCAATGAAGTATGCTGGGGTTGGATTAGAATAAGGGTTTGAAATAAACTATTCCTAATTCATCTATGACCTTGAAAACTCCACCAATATTTACTTTTCTATTCTGGATATCAGATTTTAACTTTTAAAAGGAGTACATGGATATCTGCTACATATTAAAGAACAGAATACTATGCAAAAGCTTAAGTGACAGCTGACAATTTTGGTACCTTTTAGGAACTCTTACTACTACCTGTCTGCTCCCAGAAATGCTCGTACCAGAGGATGAAAGGACAAAGTTCACTCTTCCCTTTGCCATCCTCCTTGGAATGCACAATTCCTAATTTGGCATTTTTAATTCTTTGGGAGAAAAATTATTAAGGTGGTTTTACAATTTTTAAGTACTTTCTTAAAATATCTTTTTAAAAGCCACCGTGAGAGTGTCACAAAAGCCATAAGAACTCGTCCATAACAAAGCAAAACAATACAGTATCAAGAAACACAGGAGAAGAGGAAAGACAACAGGTAACACTGACTTGCCTTGGTAACACCCCTTTTGGCCAGAGAGTAAAGCAGACAGCTCTGTACAGCATAAAGGATGAACCTTAGCATAAAGCCACTTGCCAGGTCCTCCTATTGTCTCAGCCACAAAACTGTGCAGCGATGCCTTCTCAAGTCATTGAAATCATCCCGTCATCATTTATTTCTAGTGATGCACTCTGTCTTGGTGATTCTTTCCTCCATGGTATGGACTGCTTTCAAGTTACTCATATTCTCTGTTAGAGGTCATCTCGATAGTAATACTTAGGCTTAACCATTTGCTGAGTATGAACTCACTCACAACTCAAATCTCTCTCGAAGATGGGCTCTCTGTCTTATTCACAACCCTTCCAAGGTTTGAACTATTATGAAAAGGGTAAAGCTATAAAACCCTTAGTTGATAAGTGTACAAGGACTAGTGTACAATGTTCCCGCGACGTGGGTGAGTACAGTTTCATGGCAGGTCCACTCTCCCGTGACAATGAAGTCAGAGTGTCTTCAGTCCAGACAGATAAAATTTGGGCAGTAATGGTTAATTCTTTTTCAGGGAAGGGTTTTTATAAAACTTGCAAAGATATTTTAAATAGCCATTATTCAGCTATCAGGATTTGGTTCCCATAGAGGAAATGCATTCCCTGTAAATAAAACATGACATTTTTTTCCTCTTTACAATTTGCTGAAAAGTCTAGCCAAGCATGAACTTTTTTTTATGACATCATGCTTATTAACAGTGATTTCTGCACATGAGGGAGAACTGGCTTTCTAGAAAGAACTGTGCTTTTTTTGTTGTTATATCATTGTGTGGCTGTTTAGTTTCTTTCTTCTGTGTTAGCAGAGTGAATTTAAAAAAGAGAGAACTTTGTGATACACACGAGCAGCCTAACAAAGCCATACTCATGATTTTATAGTTCATGTATAGCCCCAAATAGAACTGAAAGCTCAAATTAATAGTAAAATAACTTTTAAATAAAAGCATATGTTTTAGCCATAGAGCATGATACGTGTATTTATAATTCTTTCTCACTTGAGTTTATTGCTTTGATTTTTAAAATATTGTTCCCTTAAGTAATTAAATACATACCCCCTTTTTGGCAACAATGGCTGCCAATCTCAAATTGGAAATCAGCTTTATAACCTTGAAACCACTACATTTGTGTTGCACACCTGTTCCTCAAATAACCACCAACTGACTTCTGCAGGAGAGTGGAGACAGAGATACATTCATCTGCAACGATTCCAATCATCTAGGAATCTGTTACATCTCACTGCACAACTTTCACATTCAGAAGATTCACAAGGTCTTGGATAAGGCCCAGAAATGTGAACAGGCACCTAGGTCATTCTAAAGTAGCCATGGGCTACCACACATTGGGCTCACTTGTGAGAGGAGCTTGCGTCTCCACACCCAGGCTTACAGAACTGGCAGAAAGACACTCAGGGTGGCACAACAGGAGCAAAGCTAACAGGGAAACAATGCACATCTACAAAGCAGAAACCTTAGGATGGCCCCTACTGGGTAGCGTTTTGTCAAATGGAGGATGTTGCTGTCACAGCACATTTACCTCCTTCGGTGCACTCTTCCCTAACCCTAACCAGGGCATACCACATACAGGGCAACCGAACATGGTGCTTGAGAGTGTAAATTCTGGAGTCGGACCGCCTGGGTTCAAACCTTCACTCCACCAATGACAGAACTTCTCTCTGCCCCATTATACTAACTGAGAGTCAAGGTGCATGTCTGAAGTTTTATTCATTTAAATTTGTACAAGGAGTATACTTTAATCATTTCCCCCACTCTCTAGCATTTCTATTTCTCCATCTCCCCTTCCACCTGGCTTGTGCTCCTTCCTCCCCAACTCATGGAGTTAGAGTCTTCTTACTAATTTATTATGGAGCAAGCTCCAGGCTGGGGATGTTCAATGTCATGAATCAGGAGTCTGCAGAGGAACAGGGTCATTTCAGTGCGGGTTTCCAAACCACGATTTGGTTTCAGGTTGAAACAGCACCTGACCTGAGCCATGACTTGGTGTCCTCATCACCTGGGTTTTGTCACAGAAATTCCAGGAATTCAGTTCTCCTTTTTTCTGAGCACTTGTTTTCTAAGCCTTTTGTTACTTGCTTACCTGTAAACACAAACATTTACTCCTCCTGTGATTTCTAGAGGGCTGATGTCTTCAAGCCCCACAATCTTGAAAGATTCAGACACACTTCCATCCCTTTCTCAATCTCTTCTGTTGTCAATGCTCTAAACTGCTTTCCTCCTTTGTCAGATACGGAGGTTCTTCCTAATGGGATTATATTCTGTTATGGCTCTATATTTTGTAACTTGATCCTCTATTACATCATAGGAGATTTGATTTCCCGTTCCAATGATTTAAAACTCCATCATCATGAAGACACTTTTGGAGCCCTACTCCTATAGCAGGACCTCTTCTTAGATAGCATTAGCTTAAACCAACAACATGGGACTTAGTTACATTGCAGCCTCCTGGTCTCAGCCATCTCTGTCACCTCCAAAGCCACAATGATCTTGAGGCCATGAGTTCAAAACCAGCCTGGTTATGAGATCCTGCCTTCATTTGGTGACTGGGCATTTTTACCATACTACAAAATTTTAGAGCTGAAGCCCATTTAAGAGGATCATCTACTGCAATCTTGATTCTTCAAATACAGAAACTGAAGTTCCCCTTTAAGAGACTTGCTCTAGGTCACATAGTTAGGGGCAGCATACAGTTTTCTGATTCTGCTCCAGCAGTCTTTCCACAGATTCCACTTTCATGATAAAGATATAACAGACATACTCATCAAATACGTAGGTAGACATATGAAAAGAAAGATAATAAATACATTCAGTGATAGAATTGAGCTTTTAAAAGACTGAGATCACACACACACACACACACACACACACACACACAAAAAGCTCAGAAAAACACAAGGTAATTTTGGGAAATGAGTATCTTTAGTGCCTTTACCGTGGTGATGGTATCATCGGTGTATGCATATGTCCAAACTCATCAAAATGTATACATTAAACACATGCAATTTTTATCAATGCTACCTCAATAAAACTTTTAAAAAGTAAAATATATTCACTAAGAATCGATACACAGTCCTAGGCATAGGTTTTAAAAATAGAATTTAGGATGTTTGTAGAAGCTTTATTCGAAAGAGCTCAAAATTAGAAACAACCCAAGTGCCCAAGAAGAAGTGTATGGATAGGGAAACTGGTGGATTCATACAATGGAACACCACTCAGCAATAAAAAGGAATGAACTACTTAAACATGCGGCAACAGGGATGAATCTTGACAACATTATACTGAGCAAAACAAGCAAGAAACAGAAGTGTATACACTGGATGATTCTATTTACATAAAATTCTAAAAACAGAAAATCTAATCTATAGTAACAGAAAGCAGAAAAGTGGTTGTTTCGGCCCAGAGCTGACAGAAGGACTGACTGCAAAGGGACACAAGGGGACTGCGGGGTGACGGAAATGTTCCATATGCTGACTGTGGTGGTTGTTTCACAAGTATATACATTGGTCAAACTTCATGGAATTTTACACTTAAAATGGGTAATTTCTACCATATGTAAATTATGATCCAATAAAATTGACTAAAGAATACATTTTAAACCTGTAGAGGATGGGAAAACTTGATTAACAGATTCCACCTACTATCCCATGAGTACCTTAATTCCCATGTGAAAAAAAATATTGAATTTTAAATGACTATACATTTACCATGGAACAACATAATTGCAAAAGAAAAAAAGAGAAAGGAAGGAAGAAAGAAAGAGAATGCCATCTTATGTCGTCTTACTAGAACTATATTTTTCAGATGAATGGAAATTGTAATTCTGTTATACTATGCATTAGTCAAAACATACCTATAGTGTTATGCTCCTATGGCCTTTGCCTATGCTCCTAAAACCTACAGTGTTGTTCTTAGCACCTAATTAATTTTTCTTCATTACAAAAGGAAATGTATTACAATTAATGTATTTTAATTAATTATAAATTGTAAAGTATGTTTCAAACACAAATAAGTAGAAAAGAGAAAACTAAAACTGACCACTATGTATTAATATCTCCACCTCTAAATAGCCACCAACCATATGCTGGACATTTACCTGTCATACATATCCTCCCAGTCTTTCTTTAAAAATGTGGATGAAGGCTGGGAGCCGTGGCTCATGCCTATAATCCCAGCACTTTGGGAAGCTGAGGTGGGAGGATCACTTGATGCCAGGAGTTCAAGACCAGCCTGGTCAACACAGTGAGACCTGGTCTTTACAAAAAATGGAAAAAAAAGCAGGTGTGGTGGTGTGTCCCTATAGTCCAAGCTACTAGGAGGATTATTCGAGAAGATTGCTTGAGCCCAGAAGTTCAAGGTTACCGTGAGCTATGATTGTACCACTGCACTCCAGCCTGGGTGACAGCAAGACCCTGTTTCTAAAGAAAAAAGAAAATGTGGATGCATGCATGTGCTACAAAAATTGAATAATGCTGCACATGCCATTTTACAACCTGCCTTTTTTACCCAAAACTATAATGTGACTTTCTTTTTGTCTTTTTAAGTTTTCTTCTTCATCATCATTTATAATGCCTGTTCAGTACTCTACAACCTAAACCAATCCCCTATTCTTAAATATTTATGGTTTTCCATGTTTTTTTTAATTATCAGCAACTTTGAAATTAATAATCCTATACCTCAATTTCTAAGCAGAACAAGAAAAATTCATAAAGATAAATTCCTAGAAGTGTAATTGCTAAGACAAAAAGTATGCGCATTCTTATAGGTACTGACAAATTGAAGACCATATTTAAAAGAGACGCCGACAAACTGGCAGGTGTCCAAAGGACGACAACTGAGATGTGTACAAAACGTGTCCTGGAGACACGCTGAAGGGATCGGGTGTAGCTGGCCTCAAAAAAAAGAAAACTTAGGAAGTTTCGAAAGATAAGTTCCCACAAAAGAGGAAGGGAATTTTGCTTCCTGTCTGCTTCTTTGTTTCTCATTTAAAGCTGATTGAACAAGAGAACAGAAACCTTGGAAAAGGGTCAGTTCCTGGGTTGGTTATTACATCTCGGCTTCAAAAATGCCTTTCCTATGCTGTTCTTTCTGATGCTGGGAATCTGCACCCACATTTCTCCTCTGCCAGCGTTCCCTATCAGCCTCTGCCAATAGGGGGCGCTGGAGGGAAGCTGAAGGAAAGAGAAAGGCTGGCTCCTTCCACGTTCTGCTCTTGTCAGCATCACCCCAATAACAACAGTTCTTCATCTTGGCGGCAGCAGTGGATTCCAGTGTGTCATTTTCCCCACATTGCCAGAACCAGCCTCACCAGCAGTCTCTTCCTCAGAGATCTGGTTCCCAGGACCATACCTCCCTCTGAGCTTCTAAATTTTAATAATTCCAACCTCCTCTTCCCTTTGTTCCTATCTCAAGAGGTGATACTTCTTCACTTCTTATTTTTTCAGTTTTCCAATACCTAGTTGACATTTTTTTTTTTTTTTTTTTTTGAGACAAGGTCTCACACTCTGTCACGAGGGCTTGAATGCTGTGGTGTCATCACAGCTCATTGCAACCTCAAACTCCTGAACTCAAGAGATCCTCCTGCCTCAGTCCCCTGAGGAGCTGGGACTACAGGTGTGCACCACCAAGCTGGGTAATTTTTCTATTTTTAGTAGAGACTGAGTCTCTCTCTTGCTTAGGCTAACAATTCTTTATAGCCGATTCTCTCTGTTAAATGACTGGTATGATTCCAGTCTCTTCACTGGACCCTGACTGATCCAGTCCCCCATTGCTAGGAAACTGGGTAAATTAAGGATGAATTACCTCTGTCCTAAGATATTCTAAAAGAAATTCCTGGACTGAAAAAAAGTTGTACCTGATCAGTGGTCTTAAAATTATTTTTATCAATACAATCCTTTTTGCAAATATAATCTCATGCCAAACTCAATACATATAATATATAAAAAACAGTGGTGCTTTGGCTAAAATGGAGAGAAGAGGCTAAGAGGAGCAGCCGGTCCCTACCTGTTGGCCTCACTCCAGCAGCTCCTTCTACATAGTCCTCCTTCCACCCGCCCCGCCCCATCCGTCTGTCAAACTCCTGCCTTCAGTAGAGTCCAGTCTTCTTATCACTGATCTAGACAACTCAGGTTCCCTTCCATGTCTTCTGATCCAAAACTACACAATTCTTCTTGCCCTCGGGGTTCTCTGGAGATCCATGTGGCCCCAATAACAGCTTAAGCAAAACAAAAGACACCTGCCACAGGGTGCCTGATACACACCTAGCTATCCCACCTACAGATCTGGCCACAAAAGGAAACCAAGAGATTTTTTTTTTCCGCCAGGCTGGGGTAATACAGTGGAGAAAGCACTATGATTGTAGCGCTGCCATTCCTGCTGTTAGGTTAAGGACAGGTCAGCGTTTTTCATTATAATCCCCCTTCTTTCAGAGGTTTCTAACATGGCTATAAAAATCTGCTCTAGCTTAAAGTTTGGCATGAAAGTTCTTGGCTCCAGGCTGTACTTTCTTTCAGTGACGCTACTGAGAATGTGTTTAGCTACTTTAGAATTCAGAGAGGGCACTGAAAGTTCTGAATAAGAGAAGTCTGTGCTTTGAAATGCCTCCCCTTTCCCCTCCCCCGCCACTACCCCAGAAAAACTATCACGCTACCTTTTCTTAAAAACAATTTCTTTTTCCAGGTCACTGGCTGAAAATACAGCCTTGCTTCTTAAGGGAATTTCTAAACAGAACCAAGCCTTTGTGATATTCAAACTCTTCCAGAGTAAAACAGCTTAATGCACACAAGATATTTCATATTAAAGGTGGCTGTCCTGCACCCATCCATGTTCCACTGTGTTTTGGTTTCAGCTTACGTCTTTACCTTCTCTGATACCCTGAAACTGAGTCCTGTTGCTCTTGGAGGAAATTCTAAACATTTAAATTTTGCACAGATGACATTTATGACTTGCAAATACTTCTCCACAATGGTCAACAAAGGTGGTAATGAGAAGGTATTAGAATTATTCCTTCTTCACAGAAGAAAAGACCAAAGCCCAAAGAGTCTGACTTGCTTAAGATTCTGGTCAAAGGTAAACTAGGAAAAGACTGCCTGCCCTTGCTCTAAGAGGTATACTGCCCTTCCTAAACTCCTGCAAACCATAGTGAAGAAAGCAAAAAGGGGGCCACATCAGCTGGAAACTTCTGCAAGTCTGGAGCAACTTGTTCCACTGACGGGCTTTTCTCATCTGCCTGTCCAGCAAAGCTCCTCTAATCAGGAGAGGTCAGGGCAGTTTGAAAGTCCTCATCCTGTTTCTCTGCCTCTGGGACATTGTTAAAGTCAAAATCAGGGAAATGCCTTTATCCCCAAGCATGTCCTCAGTACTGGCTAGAGAATGGGCTATGGAGTCAGAGAAACCTGGATTAAAATGCTGGCTTTACCATTCAAAATCAGGAGGAGGCTCCTTTTCTACCTTTGAAAGATGAATATGAGGGGGAAAAAAAAAAAAAAAAACTACCTTCAAAAAGTTCCTGTGAACATTTCAAGCAACCAACACACAAGAAAAATTCAATAAATCATAGCTACTGATAAGCAAACATAATTATCCTCTTAAAAAAAAAAACTAAAAAAGAAAGAAAAGAAGGAAAAAGAAAAAGGTATTTGACAGAGGACACTGTGAATACTCTCTTCCTTAAAGATGTTGAAAATATGCACAATGATTTAAGAAGGTTACCTACAAGGATCCATTTGGAAAATGCTATTGTAAAACAGTTCGAGCAGGAATCTGCCCAATTGTAAAACTCAAACACTCTGACCGTCCTGGCCTTCCTGAAACTCGTGACTGGGTTAGAGACTACACACTATCGTACCAAACCCATCCTTTCTTCCAACTCCAAGGCACCTCATTTGTTGTTCATCCACTCGTTTTTCCAGCAAGAATGCTGGAAAATGCTGCATTCATAAGCATGTCCTGAGCACCGCCCGTGTCTCAGGCATTGTGCTGAGCACTGGGGACACAGCAGTAAAGACCAAGGCTCCGACCAGGAGGAGGCGTGAGGTATTCCCCTTGGGTGCACAACTTAAGGAGGCTCCAAGAACTCAGTAATCAGATCAAAAACATCTTGATGCAATATTTAAAATAATCAACATTAATACAAAAAAATCCATGAACACAATAGCAAAATTTTAAATAAAGACAAGAATATTTAACAGTGCTGTGCTGAGCAATACTGGAACTGAGGCAAAAAGCAAATCACTAATACGCATCCTGTCCTATTTAAAATTTTGATATTGTGTTTATCATTGATTTTGTTAAAAATCAATACTGATTACTTTAAATATTACATTAAAACATTATTTACCTTGGCAAATGAGCTTTCGGCACTCCCTTACATTTCTGACCCTAATCCTGGCCCCAAATAAGATATATCTTGTAGTTGGCTGAGACCCGAAATCCCATAGAGTCACCAAATGGGAGGCATTTGAGGGCATTAAAGATGTATCAGCAATAGCAAGGCTGAGAAAGATGAAGTGGCAGGGCAAATATCTCAAGGCTCTTGAGTAGCAATATCTAAAACCAGGCCTTCTGTTGGATCATCTTTACGCCTTGCCACATGTCATACAACCTTCATACCCCTTTCCCTTCTCAAGAAAACAGCCTTTGAGGTGGCTCTGCTCACCACGGTCCTTGTACACATGCAGTTCCATGGGGCAAGTGATTTTCATAAGCAGGGTTTCCACTCCAGAGGGCATTTTTCCAAACTTCGCTGGCTGGTCTTTGATCGTGACAGTAGAGGACAGAGTCTGCCCCAGAACTGTCTGGCCATCAGGAATCCCTTAGCTATTCCTGGGTTACACAATGAGCTTCATATTCAATGCAGGCCAAGAACTCAAATTCTAGTACATCACTGAGGAATACCATGCTATGTGGGCACATGACTACCAGACAGAGCTACACAAAAATGGCCCACTTGAGTTACTTTCAAAATATTCTTAAGCACCTATACCCTCCCTCCTAGGCCTCCCCAGTCCTTTGTCCATCCTGTCATTACCACATTCAACCCCTCCTAGTCTGATGCACATACTTATTGCAATGGCAGAGGCTACGGGCTGTGCAGTAAATCAGAGCATGTTTCCCAGCCTTCCTCACACCTATTTGACCGTTTGCCTGAAGGTGAGATGTGAATGGAGGGACTCACTCATTTTTCATCCTCCCATGAGTAATCCTCTTTTCCTTTACTCCTCATCTGGCTAAATCGGTAGAACACCGTAGATCTCCATGATAGTAGAATCAAAAACAGATGGAGCCTGGGTCCCTGGATAAACACTTGCAAAGCGCTCTCAACTAGCTGATTGTGTTAAGTCACTGCAGTTCAGGGGGCTGTTATAGCAACTAGCCTAACTCAACTAATATCCTTCCCCAACTAGGCCATCAACTCCTCCCTGGTAGACTCTGTATCCAACGCATCTCTGTATTCTCAACAGTGGGCTGCACACAGTAGGTGTGCAATACAATTCTGTCATAAATTAGCCACCATGATTTTTCTCTTGCTCTTATGTACAAGCCCCTCTACCACCATACCAATAAAATGACCAATAATAAACTGTTCTCTTTCTCTTAATCCTCTCAAACTTGAAAACGAAGGCAAAATATTCCTGGAAACCCATGTTAATTATGATCACTAAATATAATGATTCATGCCTCTTAAATGCCACTTCATATGCATAATCAGATAATAACCTAAATATAAACAAACAGCCTAAGACAGACGACAGAATCAGAATGGGAGCCCTAGACACATACTTGAGTTCTCCTCTGGAAAGATTTCTAATGCACGATGGTGTCTTGGATATGTTTGTGCTCTGTGCATATCATAGTTGACATCTTGTCAAAACCAAGAGAAATAATTGCATCTCCGAGTAAGAATACCATGCAGGCAGCAATTTAAATGTGGCACTGCTTATCAGCACCAATTTACTAACGTCTTACTGTATAAAACCGCGTGTGGTAGGAGAAAAACTTATACATCCTTACCAAGATTCAGGCATAAAAACAAAATCTGTTACACTTCCAGTTCAAAAGAAGATAGAACAAAGGAAAACGGAATAAAATGAAAAGCTGTGTTTCTTTTTCTTAGAAATAAACTTTTAAAGAAATTTAAGTCCTAAACTTTACATCTTCATTTGAGATGGAACGGGCAAGATGTAAGCCAGTTTTCTCAGGTCTTGAGGGAGAAGACAAACAACCTACCTTATGAGGTTATTAAGCTAGCACCTCAGCAAGCCGCAGGCATGCTACTCATTTATTACACAAAACCGAAATCTTCTGACAGTCCGTAATTATGTGCTGAGAACTCTAATGAATAACTCCGCATCAGAAGGATTCACGAAACTTTGATCAGTGTCCCGAGAGGCAGTGGGTCAAGATGAACCTTGAAATCTGATTAACTTCACCCATCCCCATCACACATTCTAGAAACACTGTTTTGTATGTAGCTCTGCGCTCTTCACTGGGATATTTTGAAAACATAATTTTGTCAGACATTCTAAAGCAATTATTAAAAATAGTTAGTATCCACATTTGAAATAGATGGAGTTTATATCATTTTCCATACATATTTCTTGACATTTCTTTTTGTGCTAGGCCCATGGTGGTAAAAAAAAAAAAAAAAAAAAAAAAAAAGTAACATTTTAGGGTTCAATGCTGTATTAGATGGGTAACTGGCTATAATTTAGTAACTTGTCCTCTACAAGTGCCAAGATTTTTAGAAGACCTGGGTCTGAAGTGGTGACGTGTTAAACTGGGTTATCCACACACTCTTTACTCTGTTCCCCTTGGTTTTAATACATATTAATCAGGGAACAGACATTTGATTTAATCGAAGCTGAATCATCTAGAAAAGGAATAGAAGCTATGCCTATGGGTTCACCACCAAGTGGTATGTGTGTGTGTGTGTGTGTGTGTGTGTAATAAAAACAAAATTGCCTTGAGGTCCCTCTTAATAGGGTTAGAGCAGGAATGGCAAAATCACAAAACATTCGCCACCACTCCTCACTGTAGCATTCAAAGCAGATATCACTAATCAATACCCTACACTCTTCACTGACCCCAACAGTCCATAATACTTACCACAGCCCTCCAGGTAGCTCCTACCAGACATGTGGAATTGAAATGCCAAGTGACACCCAGTTGCCAGTTTTGAATTTGTCCCATTATGAATGTTTACAATGGATAGATGTTAGAGTTTATGTTGTTCAATTCCCCCATTCTCTGGGTAAAGAAACTGAAAAATGAAGATGTTAATTTACTTTTCAAAGATCACACAGCCAGTCTGTGGGGATTTTTTTAATTGAACTCTTTGGATTACTTTTTATATTTCTTTTTGGTATGATTTATAACACCAAAGATGTGCACAACAAGGTTTAGGAGTAAGTAAAGGGGTCAAGAAAAACCATCTTAGGTGTGTTCTATAAACCGAGCCAAAAAACCAACCAAACAAAAAGCCATAAAATGCAGGGGGAGATATAAAATCACCCTCTACCTTGAAACCTGTGCAAGATGACCAGCAAAGCTTACCACACTCTTGTCCCACGTACCATTGCTTTTTTTTTTTTTTTTTTTTTTTTTTTGAGACAGAGTGTCACTCTGTTGCCCAGGCTAGAGTGAGTGCCGTGGCGTCAGCCTAGCTCACAGCAACCTCAAACTCCTGAGCTCAAGCGATCCTCCTGTCTCAGCCTCCCGAGTAGCTGGGACTACAGGCATGCACCACCATGCCCGGCTAATTTTTTCTATATATATTTTTTAGCTGTCCATATAATTTCTTTCTATTTTTAGTAGAGATGGGGTCTCGCTCTTGCTCAGGCTGGTCTCGAACTCCTGAGCTCAAAGGATCCGCCCACCTCGGCCTCCCAGAGTGCTAGGATTACAGGCGTGAGCCACCGCGCCCGGCCACCATTGCTTACATGAACAATTTCTGACTTCATTTGCTACTTCATGCCAGAATAAAAGGCAACACAAGTAGAAATCCTCTCTAGAGAAAGAACCTGCCCCTGCTTGACCGTTCTGAGTTCATCACCATTTATACCACTGCAGTCACTTCCCATCTCTCTCCAGGGGTTCAAACGGAGTCACTTGGGGTGCAGTTACCATTCAGAATCTGAGGTCAGATTTTCAAGAACAAAACATGGTGAATTGTCCAAGTCCAGTTTAATGAAGCTTAGTCTGTGTTTTTGGCTTAGTAGCATAAAACAGGCAGCAAGAAGTCCTTTGGGAAGAGAGAAACAGACTATGAAAGCCCTCAAAACCAACAGCAGAGTGATGTCATGCCAGAAATGTGCGATCTTTCTCTCTCTTTCACACACACACTCTCTCTCTCTCTCTCTCTCTCTCTTTATTCCTAGTCTTCCCTTAAACTTGGAGGGGCCTGTGAGATATCTTTTATCTCGAGGTTCTCTAAATTTGAAGAACCCTTAGTAAAAAAAAAATAAAATGCACATGCAAGGAGAGGAAAAAATAATGGCAAATTGCTAATGCTATCCAGCCAAAAGCCTCCAGCAGGTTTGCGTGGCGGAGGAGAAGCGGCCACGGCAGAGGACTTCACACACGGAGACGAGGAGGAGCAGCTGGGGAGGAGGTGGGAGTGGGTGACGGAGACATGGAGCCAGAAACAGAGCTGTGAGGAAGAAGGGGAAAAAAGGCTGAGCAGCCGAGGGATGGTGGTTAAAATAACTCGTGGTAACAGAGTGTTCTTTGTTACCACACACTGCTCTTTGTTATCACACATTACAGAAAGTTATAAACAACAGAAGCCCGCCATACAGTAAGGCTGCGCTTCAAGCCCCGGGCTCCGGTGACCTAACAAACTTCCTGGCTTCCTCCTTGTGTGGCGTGACGCTGTTTCTAGAACACCACGTCAGGACTGTGGCCATTCATCTGTACATCTCAATCTACACACAGGAACCGTCTGAAAAGTCAGGCACTGTGTTCTTCAAAGAAGTCTTTTGCATTCATGTACGTCGATGCAGGTCAGAAAGATGCAGGTCAAAAAGATGCAGGCAGGGGTGATCCCATCTGTGCTGAAAAGTAACTATCAAGTTTTACAAGCAAAACTTTTTGGGGAAATAAAAAAAGAAGCCCATAGCAAATGGTCATGTTTGGGTTTATACATAAAAGTACATACTCAACAGAAACAACGGAACAGCTCTCCAGCAAAGGAGTGGACCTAAGCTCAGTGCCAGGACAGCATGCCCCATGGTGGCCCCGCTGAGCCTTCACCCCTGCCCTGCCATGGCCACCATCTTTCACACTCTAGGCAACCAACGTTCTCTTCCCCAGCGCCCACATCTTGCCTCACCTTTACCAACCACTTTGGGCAAAATTACCGAATAGATAACAAAAGAAAGAGAGAGGGTATTCCCAGGCCTGCTTCTCGTGATCCCCGCTTCATGGCCAATGGTGACAGTCAGCGCATCACCCGTCCCTTCCAGGCCTTCCACTATGGCCTTGCCAGAATAAGTCATATTCTTCCTCAGAAGTCAACACCAACTTTCTAACTGCCCAAGCTCTCTCTCAAGCTTTCCTTGAATTGGCTTCAAGCCAAGTAAAGCAATGGTCAGACACTAAAGAACACTGCTTGCTCCAACTCCCACCATTATGCTATTGTCAACAGTCATTCTGCCGATATAATCAATCACTTTGCCTCGATCACTGATGGCTTTTTTATCTGCCCTCCATTTAAACGGTGATATTTTCTCAGGGTTCTCTTTTCTTCTCATTTCTTCCTTTGCATTCTGAAGTTGGTCTTTTTCTCTCTAGACGGTTGGCTCTTTCAGAACTAGAGATGATGCGTAAACTCATGTAAGTGCCTTTGCAGGTGCACAAATCCTGAGATGGAGTGTACACCCCTGATACATTCTTACTACCAACAGAGCCTGTCATTTCTCCCTCTATGGTATCTCTCAGACCTCGTTTCTCTTCATTTCCACTGCCACCTTCGCATTTTATCCTGTCCAGGTGACAGCCAGAGTTACCACCCTAACTGATCTCCACACTGACACTTTCTCCCCTGCCTTCAGAAGACATCAAAATTATCCTTTTAAAACACAGCTATGCCTCACATCCCTACTATGTGCACACTCCTTCAACCATTTCCCTTCACCCTCACACAGGATGACATCCAAACTTCACAGGATGAGAAATTCAATGTACCTGATAATTTATTTGGCCTCAACTTCCAGATGCATCTACTACTGTACATATCCTACTCTCAGACATGTATTTTTAGTCTTTCACTTCTTTGAACATGTGGCTCCTTTGGCCCAGAACTTACTTGCCTCTACCTCAGTCTAGTGAAATCTTCATCCCTCAAGTCCCAGCTGTAGGATCATGACCTCTGTGAAACTTCCCTAACCCCACCCTAGGGCGGTGAGTCATTCATTCCCTCCTCTGGGTTATCACAACACTTACCCCGTATCTCTGTCCTATCACTGAATATGTAATATTCCAAGTTATATCTTTATGTATAACATACTCTGAGCTCTCAGATCAGGATCTCATTCTTGGTATTCCTAGGTCCTAACACGGCTCCTGGCACATATGCAAAATGTTTATTATGCTGGGTTGAATTCAATAAAAGTTTAAAAGGATCTTCCAGAAACAAATGCTTAACAATCAATCAGACACAGGAAATTGTGAAAAATGTGTGTCTCTAGAGAGGAAGGATGACGGAATGTGTTAAGAGACTTACTTTCCACTGTAATCCTTTTGTAGAGTTTTAGATTTAGATTTTTTTTTTTTTTTTACAACATATGTGTATATTTTTCAACATAGTGCTGAAGAGGCTCTACAGTATGTGCCTGGCACCATGCACAGCGGGGATTTTCAGCATCAGGGAACAACTTCATTGACCAAAGACATTCAGGAACTTGGATAACCCCTGTGTAGATTAGCTTTTCCCCCTAAACTCCCACAGAGCCTTGTTGTTCTTCAGTTATAGCATTCTTTGCAATCTAACTGATAACGGGATGATTTATAGACACTGGATCGTGAGCCCCTAGAAGGCAGGGGCTCCCCTCTTCTCACCTCCGCAGCCTTTACAAAGTCCTGGTATGGTGCTCTGTGCACATTTGGCAGTCAACTTATAATTGTTTAAATGAATTGGACTGGCCCTGAAAAAATAGCCAAGTTTGAAATGAAAAAAAAAAGAGACTAATTATACTTGTTTACAGTCAATAACCCACGTTAAATGGAAACAAAGAAGACAAAAACTAAAATACTACTAGTAGGTAGTAACAACAAATATTAGTAGGTTTTCTATGGTCAGGTTTACATACCTTCTATGCAAAGGTAGAAGAGCAAAAAATATAGCATGTGGGCTTTATCCTCATAGATCTTAAAATACAACTGTATCAACAACCACATTAAAAGTTAGAAAACAACAGGAGACTTAAGGGGGAGAAGTACAACATCATAGACTCCATATAGGAAAATAAATATTCATCAAGCACCGAACACAGAAATTTTCATTATTCATATTCATATGTGAACTGACAGCTAAGAGTCCTGAGGTACCCAATTCCGTTACACCATCCAAGCCTGACCATTCCCCCTCTATAAAGTCTTCAGTGTTTTTCCCACCCACACCCACACAGAATTATTCTCTTTTGCTCCTGAACACACTCAGAGAGTTATCCATACCTTGTGTATCTCACTGTTGTCCACTTTCCATTATGGTTAATTATGGACATGGAATGGCCCCAAAGAACTTTAGACTGCCTGCAGGACAGACTCCCCCTCTCATTCACTAATAAACCCTCCGTGCCTTTGCCACAGTGGAACTCAGCTGACTGGCTGTGTGATCACAGCCATGGGAGATCTGGAGGTTTCCTCAACCCTGACATATCCTACGAGAAGTCTACTTCTCAAAGGGAGAAAAGATAAAAAAGAAGGGAAAGAAAGGAGATGATAGAAGAAGAGAGATTAATACTATTTACATAAATCCTTATCAGGGCACCTGCAACACCAAGTTTACTGACCTGCCTCCTTTGGGGAGCAAGCATTGGATTTTATTTACCTTTGCAGTCCTGTGAGACTAGCCCAATCCTTGGCATACAACATGTGCCTAAGCTAATAAATAATTATTTGGTGAATCATGTTATTAAAGGGAAGAAGAAGGTAAGAAAAATGTTCTCACATTGACTAGTTCCCACTGAAATAAGAGACGAATGAAGGCCTACAGAAAAGCAGTATAATCCTCCTTTATTTTCACTGTCGTAAATTGGTCTTAAGTGGTTTGATAGTGTGCCCCTCACTTAAACCAAATTTGAAAGGAGATTATAAGTAAAAGCTCATAGGACAATTATCTTATTTCTTAAAACTGGCTACTCACCATTTTTAGGCTAAATTTACTTCAATAAATATTTATTGAGCATCATCTATATACCAGGTGTGCTTCCAACACCAGGAAGGAGAGAGATAAATGAGACCTTGTCCCCTCCCTCAAGGATCCTACAATCTAGCATGGTGTCCCTTGTAAATTTTCGATGAAAAATAATTTATGTAGTTTCATATTTATGAAGTCCTACATTTTAAAACAATGGCCAAAATGGAAATACTAATACTTCTTTTCAAAAGTCCAAATACTTCACAGCCAAAATCCTACATGGCAGCCTGCCAGTCCAAAGGGCCTCACCCCAAAAGGCCTGTCATCATTCCTCAGAAAGAAAATGGAATAGACAGCTCTTCGGATGGAGTTATCAATGACTTAACTGTGACAGAAACATCTATATCCACATGCTGTGTTAAAACAAAGCTGGTAGAAAGGCTGTCCTTCACAACTTGCTTTAAACAAAATGTACATGTTTGCTTTACTTTTATTTTTTATAAACCAATCTCAAATATTTTGATTTGGCCTTGTTTTTCATGTCTTTTAAAAAAGCGAAAGATTTATACGATCTGAAGAGAAACCAGAGTATTTTTCATGTCTTTTAATAACTCAAATATCCATGTTCATCGTAATTATAGGGTGGAAGCGGAAGCTCAGGTTCTGTGGGGATGCATCCCTCCATTACACAAAAGGGACAGTAACAGCAAGACACGTATCACCTGTAAAGTCACTTAGTTAGCTTAAGACACAAATACATTGCACAGCCGTACAAAAATTTTATTTCTTTATATGCTTATTCTATAAGCTTTTTTTAATTGTTAGTTTTTATTTTATTTTTTAAACTTTTTTGTTAAAAACTAAGACACAAGCACACACATTAGCCTACACTTACACAGGGTCAGGATGGATCACCAATATCACTGTCTTCCACCATCTTGTCACAGTGGTAGATCTTTAGAGACAATAACATGCATGGAGCTGTCATCTCCTAAGACAACAATGCCTTCTTCTGGAATACCTCCTAAAGGACCTGCCTGAAGCTCTTTTATAGTTAACTTTTTTTTATATAAGTAGAAGGAGTGTACTCTAAAATAATGATAAAAAGTATAGTATGGTAAATACATAAACCAGTAACACAGTCGTCTATTATCATTACCAAGCATTATGCATTGTACATAGTTACATTTTTATATGACTGGCCTCACAGTGGGTTTGTGTACATCAGCATCACCACAAACACATGAGTAATGCATTGTGCTATGATGACTATGATGTCACTAGACAATAGGAATTTTTCAGCTCCGTTATAATCTTGTGGGACCACCATTGTATATGTGGCTTCTCATTGACCGAAACATCGTTATGTGGTGCATGGCCATATGTGTATTTAATTATCTTCATTTACAGATGAGAAAAATGAGGCACCAAGTGGATAAGTAACATGCTGGCCCTCCAGCCTGTAAGTGACAGAGTCATGACTTAAACCCAGGCAGTCTGGCTCCAGAGTCTGTGCTCTTAATCACTCTGCTATGCTGCCTGAAAAAATGTTAACATAATGAATGAATGTTCCTGCTGGAAAAATACTGAGAAGAGTCGGTCATTCTTACCTCAACGTTTTCACTGTGCGGACAACTCCTGCAAAGTGTGCACGAAGGGAGGACCAAGGCACGTGGAGGGAGGGAACAAGAAGGCAAACGGGGTGTTCCTTTCTCTCAGGCCTGGCAGGCACTTTCTGGCCAAAGCCTGAACAGGAGAGTGGCCTGAAGACTCAAAAACTACTCAGGGTGTTGGCCCTAAAGCCAAAGTCACCTAGTTTGCTAGCTCATTTTAAATTGACAAAGAGCAATACTTACCATGGGCTTGGCCTTCTAATGGTACCATAAGGAACTGCAGATACTCAGGAGACTGGACCTTGGTCCTGAGGAAGCTTATTGGAGGCCAAGGCATCTTCAGCTTCCCTCCTAACCCAGCGGCTGAGGTTGAGCTGTATTTCTACAACTTTTCTATATTGCAGCTGGGTGTGCTGGACTTGGGACTACTAAATACTATTGAATTTTAGGCCATTTAAGGTCAAGGATGTATTCTTTGGCCATGACAGAGGCAAATTGACCAGAAGGCCTTATCAAGGCTTCAACATCCCTGAGGCTTCACCTTATAAAATCCCACTCCAAAAACTGAGGAATTTTAGGTCAACTGTGTGTTGAATCAATAGTTTGCTATTGACTAATTCTTGAGAGTGATTCATTGCTTTTTTTCATCCTCTTTGAATTCAGTTTCCTGAAAATGTTTGAATTCTGGGTTCTAGATCATCTGTTCAGTGATTATTCCCAATTAAAGACTCTAAGCAATCGAAAATCTTAACCCAAAACACAAGATGATGGATGAAAAGAGATAAGAAAGGAACACGGCAGGGAAGAGGAAGGAACTGTGGAACAAGAGAGGAAAACAAGCTGGGTCATCAAATTCTTTAAAAGATAAATATTGTTTACCTACCAGGTTAGCAAATATCAGAGCATTTGGCTAATATACTGTGTTGGTGAGGTGTGGCAGAAATTGACATTCATACGGCTACTGAGAGTGCAAATCAGTACAATCTCCTGTGGATGTGAAGTCTGCCAATATCTATTCAATTTTAAATATACACATCCTTTGAACAAGCCATTCTACTTCTAGACATAAACCTTTTAACTGGGTGCCATCTCATGCTATACCAAAAAAGAACCCAAATTCTGAGTACTCCTAAATTTCAGGAGAGATATTAATGAAATGGTTTCATCATAACCACAGGACCTACCAATTATATGTACTATACCTTTGCCCTAATTAACAAGTAAATGGAGATTGTATTTGCTCTTATGTCCAGACATTTTGGTGGGACTAGACTGGGAGGTTTGCAGAGGTGGCTGCTATTTTTATAGAATTCAAGAGTAAGGATTACTAGATCATGGGTTGAGCTATATTACAAGGGGAAAGGTCTGGGTCTAAGAAAGGAACATACAGGTTTTAATCTTTACCAACAATTCTGTTCTCTTGAATAAGGCACTTCATTCCTCTGATTTCCCTCATCCGTGAATGATGAAAGTGAACTACCTATAAGTTTGTTTTATGTTTAATGATCCATCTACACTGCAGCTAAACTGAGCTGAACCTCTATCTGCCCACACAAAAGGAAAAAGGAACTCACACATAAGAAGTGAGTTCCTACTAATTGCTTGGCATTGTAGCTCTCCATTACTTCTCTTAACCCTGCCAACAACTCCACAAGGTAAGTATTACTAACTTCTTTTCACAGGCAAGAAAACTGACATTCAGAGAAGTAGCTGTCCAGGTTTCAAAGCCAGCAAGCGACAGGCAAGGAATCAAACCAGGTGCTTGTAACTATTAATACAAATCTGGGCTCCTTGTTCCTTGCTGTATTTTTTTCTACACCCAGAAACCTAGACTTAAAGAAAAAAAATTTCTTTCTCCATCACAGATTTTGCCACAACATAAATACATCTGAATACAAAGCAAAGAGATAAATATATGTTTAACAAAAAATAATAGGAAAAAACAAAGATAAATTTGTTAACCAGAGGATTAAGCAGATAATTTTTTTAAAAAAACACTTTTCTGAATTACTGACTTAAAATCTATGTTTCTACATAGTACTAAAATAACCAGATGATGTGTTGTTAATTAACTCTACTTAGACTAAGGTAAATATGGGTGTTTGGTCCTTTTTTCCCACCAGTTGTGTTATAAGGACGTAGACTGAATCACTCCTACACCTAGTCCAGGAATAGTTTCAACTGAAAGGTCACTTATATTGTTAACTCATACCAAAAACAAAAGTAACACATTCATCCTATGAATAACTCCAGAACTCTACGTTCTCAATGGCCCTTTCTTTAATTCAGTGACCATTTACAATTTTTTAGAAGTGGGGTTGGGGCTGCGGGGAGTGGAGTCCGTACTTAAAGTTAGTGGCTGAAGGATTAAATTGAAATTACTTTTAATCTGAGTTTATTCCTAGTGGGGACTATTCCTCCCTGAGTTTAGGAGAGTTATCTGTGACGTGATCCAGTCTTCTGGACAAGACTGGAGGGGAGAGGGGAGAGGCAGACATGGAGGGAGGGGAAGACAGCTTATAAATTACTGGAGGAAAGGAAACAAAAGGTGGAATGAGCTAGAAAGAAGTCACTCCTCACTCCACGTGAAGGGCTTCTGTTTGCAGAAATCTTTCTCCCAAGAGAGCCCTATAGGTTTTACAGAGCTGCACATCACCAATCTGTTGGGGTAGCAACATCCTCTCTCAGAATTTCCTGCCACCTGAAGCCACAGGGAACCGAGGTTGCCTCTACTGTAAATTAAGAGAAAAGGAAAAGATTCTTCCAGGATTAAGAGTAAGAAGGTATGAGTGAGTAAAAAGGTCTTGAGTGAAGACCTATAA
Organism: Eulemur rufifrons; assembly: GCF_041146395.1. Taxonomy (NCBI): domain Eukaryota; kingdom Metazoa; phylum Chordata; class Mammalia; order Primates; family Lemuridae; genus Eulemur; species Eulemur rufifrons. The sequence continues at coordinate 227,602,735 of NC_090989.1, forward strand.
CACTAACAGGCCCTCTACCCTGAGCCTAAGCGAAATCCTCAGGGCTCACCTGGGGGTAGAAGGCGTGGGCTCACCTGGTGCACCTGTCACTCCCTCCCAGAGGCCACCTGCGCATCCGTCAGTGAGAAGGCAGAGGAAGGGAGGAGGCACCTCCTACGACCACCTCCACAAGCGTCCTCCCTCTTCTGGAACTTTGTGGACTGAAGACCTCAGGAATCGGTGGGTAATTCAATGCAAGGTGTCAGAGATTCTGTCAGCATCACACACTGACCAAAATATTTTGACAGGATAAAATATTTTAGAATAGAAACAACCATCAGTGTGCACTGTGCCGTTGTTGAATGGGAAGCACACTGCTCAATGTCAATGTCAACAATATCTCCTCATTACATCCCGACTCTGATCAACAGAGCAGTTCACTGGGATCATGTTCTAAGAACCCAATGGTGCCGGATTTGCCTCCTCCACAAAAGCAGTGGGAAGGCCCACTAACCAAGGCAAAAACAAAACAACAACAACAAAAAAACCCCACAAAACAAAAAAAATCTGAATTCTGAAATATTGTTTCCATTTATTAGTGGGTCGTTTCTGGGCTCTATTCTGTTCCATTGGTCTATTTCAATGTTTGCTATATTATTCTTACAGCTTTATGTACGTCAGAAATAGTTCGTAACTTTTTAAAATCAGGGTCTCAGCATCACACTAAAGGCCCATAGATTCTTCTACACAGCAGGAAACTGGATGATTAAAGGAGAGCTGGTGCAGTTGAGAGACAGGAAAATAAAAACAAATTTGTCTCTCTGAGTCTCACTGAAGCTTAGAAGAATTCGCTTTCAAAACTTTATAACATTTTCTTACTTAAATGCTAATTCTCTTTTGCAATTTTCAGTAATGACTGTCTTTAAAAAATCCCACAGCAACACAGAGCCATGTCATTGGCTGACCTTGGTATATTCCTAATGAGATGTCCCTCTGTGACACAAGAATTACTAATAGGGGGCTGGGAATAATGAATGGGGGAGTAGAAGATGAATGATATAGAAGAGACACCTTTAACATTTTCCATGAGCAAGATCGATACACTGTGTAACAGAAACATAACAAATCGCTTCATCAACTAACCCTCACCCCTGAAGAAGGCAACCTATAGGTTTGGCAGCAGAATCTAGTAAACAAATTACTCTGAGAGATTAATTGGATGTGAACTAAGGCCTGGGCAACATTTCTTTCTTCCAGCTCCGTATCACACAACTGTGCCTTAATATTAACAGCATAGCTCTAAACTTAACCCAGTGTCTAATTACTGAAATATTCTGTCCTGTCCTTTGCTGCAACATCATACTTCTTTACCTTTTCACTTCCTCTTTACAATAAAAAGTTATGATTAAAGTTGACACATAAAATTCCAGGGATCATGATTTAAATAAAAATAGACCATGAATTAATTTCCCATAGAAGCTTACTCATTCATATCCTCAAATTAGCTCTCATATACTACCAAAAGACATAAACTCGCATGCAGAGCTCAAAGTAAGGGACACCCATGTCCAGGTCAAAATGTGCTGATCCCAAAATTCCCCTGAGTTGGCTTCAGAAAATAAACACTACAAGTGCATCTGAAGCCCTGATACTCAGCAGACCAGAATGTGTCCCCAAGAGACATCTGGTTCACCCCCGTGACCCACGGGCTAAGAGAGAACATGCCCACATGAGGCTGTGCCAATTGACACTTTGGGGGACTAAGGAAGGGCTGACGAATCCAATTCCTCCACCACTTGAGGTTGCACCCTTCTTATCTCTCAACTGGACCCATATAAAACCCTCCTTACTGGTCCCAGATTTTGCTCCCACCATGATTCACAAATCCATTCTCCATACTGCAGCCACAGTGACTATTTAAAACACAGGTTTGATCATTTCCTTCTCCTCTTAAAATATTCCCGTGGCTCCCCACTGCCCTCAAGACAAAGTCCAATATCCCACAGCATGGCCTGCAGCAGCCTGTGGGTGGCCCGCACAGCGGGAGGTCTAGAGACCTTTCCGAGGACTACTATGAAAAAGTGTCATGAACTGGGTAGCTTAAAATACCAGAAACCTATCCTCTGATGGTTCTGGAGGCCAAAAGTCCAGAGTGAAGGTGTGAGTCTGTTCTGGTCCTCTCTTCTAGCTCCTGCTGGTTTGCTGGCAATCGCTAGCTTGTGGACGCATCACTCCAGTCTCTGCCTTCTCCTTCGTTTGGCATTCTCCCTGCGTCTCTGCCTCTTCACATTGTTGTCCTTCCTGTGCATGTCTGTCCCTGTCCAACTTTCCCCTTTGTATAAGGACACCAGTCACATTGGATTAGGGTCCATCCCAATGAATTCATTCAACTTGAATCACTCTGTGAGACCCTATTTCAAAGAATGTCACATTCTGAGGTACTAGGGGTTATGACTTCAACATACCTTTTTTGGGGACACAATACAACCCATAACAAAGTCCTGCTCCAAGATGGGGTTTGACTCTCTTAAGTCCCTTCCAAACCTAATTTCTATTGGTTGCTGTTTTGCAGGACACAGTAAGTTACTTTTTTTTTTTTTTTTGGTCCAGGCGAGTTCTGTGGCATCAGCCTAGCTCATAGCAACCTCAAACCCCTGTGCTCAAGTGATCCTCCTGCCTCAGCCTCCCCAGTAGCTGGGACTACAGGTGCACGCCACTACGCCCGGCTAATTTTCCTATTTTTAGTAGGGACAGGGTCTCACTCTTGCTGGGGCTGGTCTCAAACACCTGACCCTCAGTGGTCCTCCTGCCTCAACCTCCCAGAGTGCTAGGATTATAGACGTGAGTCACTGTGCCCGGCCTAAGTTACATATTAAGTATGGACAGAAATATCGTGTTTTGAAATGTTGTTCGCATTTTGTGTATATCTCAACTCATCTCACAAAGAATTTAAATTGCCTTAAGTTTGTTTTCACTATCAAATACCTATCATTTTGATTTATACCATAATATAAAGACTCTGTCATATAATTTCTTAACTTGGGCAATTCTCTTACATAACTTCTCTGAGCCTCTGTGCGTCCCTTATACAATTTCAATGGACATACAAAATAAACAGTACCCCCCAAATTGTTCAATGTTTCCAGCTTTCCTGTAAACTGGAAACAATTAGACTGATCATTCTGCTCTCCATATTGGATTTTGAAACAATAAAAATGACATGTACTATATCAGAATATTTCAAAATGTATAAAAAGGTATAAAAATGAAAAGTGATAGTATTACCACTCTTTCTTAAGTTTTCTGTTATATATTGGTAAAAGAGTTCCTGCAACAGAAACCAGAACACATGGAGTAGTACAAGAGTGTGAAGTTTCACTGGGAGGTCATTTCCCTTCCATCTAAACTGACCTTGCTTCCTGGCAGGGCTGAACTGTTAACCACACACTATGACTATCCTAATCACTAACCTTATCTTTTCACATGCATTTTGGTTGGTCCCAGGAAAAGAGGACAAATAACTTCTTCCCATCAGAGAATATATTATCTTGTATTTTTTGAAAATGAGATGTACAACATAGGATAAAAGACACCTGAATAATTAGAGAAAACAAATGTTGGGGGGAAAGCTCACTTCCAATACTCCTTGAGAATACGATTCAGAGATGTGTAGTTTTTGTATTAAGTAAAAATGCACTTCTTCTAGAATAATCAAATTCAAAAGTACAAAATTACATCATCTTAAGATGAAATGATTCTGTGTCAAATGCCAAGGTCTTTCTTTAACCAAAAGAATAAAACCAGTGATGCCTTTTTCTTTTTAATTTAGCAGGACTCAAGTGGCTCTTTAAGTAGTATTATAGAGTTATACAGTGTTTTAAGTGGTTTAATATTAAGGGAGGGGGACAAAAGAAGAAAGAAAAGTCTTGGTTCTCTTAAGGGTCCAGGTATAGGGAGCCAGTTCATTCATTCACTGACTCACTCTACAATTTTAACTAACACTGGGGTGCAAACTGAGCCCACAGATGGAATTCTATCTGGTCTAGGTGCACAGTGCCCCTCTAGTTGTACAATATCATGGGACACACAAAATAACCAGTACCCCTGAAGTTAATCAATGTAGAACCCCTGGTGGGACTGGAGGAAGGAACTAGGATTGGGGGTCCTGGAAAACAGCAGAGCATGAAATGAGATAAACATAACTCACAATAACTTATGGGAGGCTGTGATGGAATGGAAAAAGCACTGCACAAGGAACCCAATAACCCTGGGTCCTGGTTCACAATCCAGTACTTACTGGCCGTATACCTTAGATAAAATCACTGGAGCTGTTTCCTCATTTTAAAATGGAAATAAAAACTGCAACCCTCTTTTTTACTTTAAAGGATTATTGTGAGAATCCCGTGAGATTATGCATGGGATAGTAGTTTGACTTAATAAATGGAAGATGTTATTATCTTGGGTAGAATTCAGCTTCCCTACAGTCTGTCTCAAACCATGAAAACTCTTTTTCACTTTGGGGTCCAAAAGCAAATGTCCAAATACAGCTGTTCCTACTTAATCTTCTTCTGTCATGAGCATAGTGGGATTTTTATTGTTCTGTATAAACCATATAAAGCTGCTTTCATTTGTCAAAGTCGATTATTGCTACTAGGCATTCTGTACAAAATAGTCCCAAACTACTCAAGTCTCCTGGGTAGAACAGGTTAGCTAAACAATCTTGCAATTTGGAAATCATTTTCCTAGGGTAATACATGTAACTATCGATAATTATACCTACTATTTTCCTGATTAAGATTCAGAAAGCTGTTTTTGAACTGCATCCAATTAGCTGATTTAAAAAAAAAAAGTTTAATGTTATAAGTATTGCAGGCTTGACATAGTTGTAGACCTCAAGTCTCTTTTTGCCTTTTCTTATCAAAGTTAGGTCATGATGAAAAGAGAACTGTCTTTCCTGTTAATCAGTCATTATATCTAGTGCCATCTTGGGCACCAAAGGTGCACCCTTTCAATGACTTACTCTAAACAGAAGAATGAAGTGGGCTTTACCTCTAGAATGAAGAAACAGAGTATCCAAAAATAAAGACTGGGTAAAACTGCAAACTTGGACCATTAATTTTCTGTATATTCTCAGTATATCATGGTTTCACTTACGGATATTGGAGCTGGTGAGAAATTGGCCATTGATGGGGATTATTCTCTATCTAAGGCTAGAATTCTGGCCTGAAATATTGCATTATTTCTGCCCTAGTGCTTTCGCATCAGAAGAGGATAAATTCTAGACACAACCATTCTTCTAGGACAACCCTCCATTTATACCAGTATTTCCACATAAAAGAAAAATCCTAGTATCAAACTAGGTTCTTGAAACAGTTTACATCTCTACAATCCTAGAAGCACTAAGGATTACTTTCCCATCAACTAGTCATCAGCAGCTACAGAGTCATGGCCAGGGTCCTGGTGAGGCCGGGAAGTGGCCAAGTGAAGTTGTTTGTTTAAGTCAATTATTTGTGTTTCAGGAACTGGTTGAAATCTCAAAGTAACTTCCCCGTCTCAACAATGAATAAAGCTTATAAATTCAGGTTCCCCTAACCCAGTGATTCCCAATCAGGGGTGATATTGCTCCTTTGGAGACATATAGCAATGCCTGAAGACATATCTGTCACTACTGGGAATAAAGGGGGCGCTATTAGCATCTAGTGGATAGAGGCCAGGGATACAGCTGAACAACCTACAGGGTCCAAGAGAGCCCTTCGTCAACAAAGAATCATCCAGTCCAAATGTCCAAAAGGTCAACAGCGCTGACGTTACAAAGCCCTGTTCTAACTAGTAGGTCAGTATCCTTACTAGAGAAAATAAGACAGTCTCCAAATAGATCTAAGCTACCTAAGATATAGACAAATATTAACTGTCATTGCTTTTAAGCACTGAATATGCTTTCTTCACAGTCACTGGATGGAAACACACACACACACAAAGAACAGGTTTTCAGCACTGTTGCAACCTCCATTTTCTCTTTACTGTCACCCTTAAAAGCTCTGCATAGAAAGAAAAGACAAAGGAATGAGTAGGTGCCAGGAAGATGGGAGGATATGTGAGGCAACAGAAGGGAAAAATACATATGAAAAGAAAAACCATCCCTATAACACTCCAGTTAAACAAAAGAGGCATCTCGCTGGAGCCTACGAAGTTTTACTACCACAGACATGAACATCATAAAATTTTCCAAGAGCTAAAACCTAAGGTTTTGTTCCCTAGCTATCCTAATCTACAGCAAACAAGTTCAACACACAGTACACAAAAGGTTTTTCAATAAGCTGTTCCTATGGTAGGAATAACTATAATTGTGTGATATTAAAATTATTTCCACAGACGCATTGGGCTTCACTGGCCAAGAACAACACCTTAGTCTTTCATGCAACATACACATTTAGAATGTGAACTTGAGCACAAGTCATGAGACCTTCCAGCCAGTAGCCACTTCATATTGTTCCTTGTCAACACAATGGTGACATCGCCAGAGCAAGCCCTCTACGTAGAAGTCAGCTAGGCTACTGAGAAGATGCATTCAGAAATACAAGATACTATAAAATTCACAGAGAGATTAATTTATTAAAAGACAAAATCTTAGAATCTCACTATTGGGAAGACAGAAAAAAGTGCTGGTTGAATCCCCTCAACCCACACTGACTAAGAAGTCATCCAGTCTGTTCCTGGACTCCTTGCCACCCCCATGTCACCCTAATGGGAGAATTGACTTATTACTGTTTCTCAGACTGTCTGCTTACACACTGTTAAGTTCTGTAGGAACTAAGATATATTGATCCTCTCACTGATGCCCCCTAATTTCAAGAGCATATGAGCATGATGGCAGAAATCAATTTCTTGGATTGATTCTCTTGGAATATGTCCCCCTTGTTTTCTGATTGCTTATCTTCTGGTCTGGAAGCATAAATACAGGTATTTCAATGGCGGGCTAACTTGGAAAAATCTCTACAATCTCTTCGATCCTATCTGCTTGCCTTCAATACCCCCTTGAAATTCTCCTAGACACATGAGAGTAGGGTCAGGGTAACACAAAAAAGCAAGGCAAAGGAGATACAAGGTGTTTGGTAAAGAGGAATTTACTCCTTCTTCTACTTCTCTTACCTTTCACCCAACACCCCCCAATGGAATCCAGAGCAAAGATACAAATTTTGTCATTACTTGACTTCTCATTTCACATTAAATTAGGTCAGCCAATCTCGTAACTTTAAATACTACCTATACACAGATGACCCCCAAAATTGTATCAGTCTAGATTCTCCTTTGATCTCCAGAATCACCATCTGAATGTCTCACAGGTTCCTCAAATTTAACAAGTCCAAAATCAGACTATCTGCTTCCTCCCCAAATCTCCCCAGATCACCGCCACATTAGCTAAAGGTAACTCCCATCCTTCCAGATACACAAACCTTGAAGTCACCCCTGACACTTCTGTCTCCACATCCTATATCCAATTCACTGGGAAATCCTGTCTGGTCTATTATATACATAGCCAGAATCCCAACTTCTACCACTGGACATTGATCAGGAAGACCAGACAGAAGGCTACTGCAATGCTCCCAATCCTGGGAGGTTTGGTCTTCCCGCTTCTACTCCTTGTTCTCCTTCAGTTTACTCTCCACACAGCACTTAGGGATTCTATTAAAACATAAGTCAGATCTTATCACTCCTCTACTCAAAATCATCCTTTCAGTGGCCTCTAAGGCCCTAAACAATCTAGCCCCCATTTTCCCCTCACCCCTTCTTCTCTCCTGTTCACTCCACTCCAGCCACCCTGCACTCCTTGATGTTTCTGGAACACACCAGGCCAACATTCCTGCCTGAAGGCTTTGCACTTGCTGCTCTCTCTGCCTGGAACTTTCTTCCCCCAGATATCTGCATTATTTACTATCTTCCTCCCTAGAGTGTAAGCTGCAGGAGGAGTTTAGGGTATGATCTGCTCACTGCTGTATCTCCAGTGCCTAGAAGAGAGACTGGCACGAAATAATCATTCAATAAATAGTTGAATTTACAAAACAGAGACAGCAATCAGAGGCCTCTCTGTTTCGCACCTGAGGATCACTTTTGGAGACCACAGAGAGTATGCACACCTATAATTAGATGAATGACTCTGCATTAAAATGTAAATATAAACCAAATATTTAAGTATCTAAAATATCTTCAAGTGAAACAATTACATGAATAACTTTAGAATTTCTCCATATAAAGACAACTTTTTAATGTCTTTTTCTCTTTTGCATTTTGTATCATACCTATCTGAGTGAAAATGGAGGAGGAGACAAAACAAAGTGAATTAGAGATGGTCAGTGGAATGTTTTTTAGAAATGCATGAATTCTGTATTTGAGAATTTGAAATTGTCTCTCATTGCAGACACCTTCAATTAAGCCTATTCTAATCTCGGCTAAGTGAGAATCCAACTTCAAAATTTCACTCCCAGGCACAGCTGTTTGACAAATGCAGCAGGAGCCTGTCAAGACGCTTGGCAGCATCATTCCTTTGGAACACAATGGGCTTTTTTTCTTTTTTACTTTTTTTTTTTTGGCAACCCCTATTACTGATGGTAATTAGCAAGCCAATCTTTGGAGGAAATGTACAATCAGGCAACTAAAAACGCCTTTTATGAAATGCCTCCTTGAAAATAAATCATTGACACTGCAAATGGTCAATATGTACTTTTAATTTTAAACTAAATTGCTCATTGATTTACCAAGATCTATTTTTCTGACCCTGTGGTGTAGTGAAATCCATTTTTTCTGAAGTTCTGAATTCAAGAAAAGTGACGGTGACATAATTGTTGATTTTGATTTACTACCTTGATGGAGTAAGCAATTAGAATGATTTCTCCATTATTTGCTCAGATTATATACAGCTCCCTCCTTACCTGGTTCCACCATCACGGCCCCATTCTATGGGCACAGCACAAAAGCAGGGTCACAATTGAAAGCTGGCCTCCCCAGGACACACAATGGAACAGGATCAGGGTGACCCGAACAGTGAGAAGCTGGAGTCTTCACCAGCAGTGGGTCACTAAGCTGTTGGGGGAAATACTTGCTACAGGGAGGGACAACTAGAGAGAATGAACTCGATCTTTGCCTTGAGAGCCTGAATACTTTCCACCTCAATCCATGGCGCAGTTTGGGACTTTCAGAAACAAACAGCGCCTGTCCCATTGTCACACCTTTATAACAACTTGTATCCGAGCACACCTCCCACCAACACCTCAGACAAGTTTCGACAAGTGCAGCTGAATCACTTGAGATGGGCCAAAAGGTCAGACTCTGAAACTTTGTCAGCGTGATTATCTAAAGCCCCTGGAAAGCACTCCATGTGTTGCAGAGAACAGGTAGACTTTTCACTACACAAAAGCAGCTTTGTTTCTGTATATGTGACGCCTCCTAATTAGAATCAATGATTTATTTTATTGTCGCTCCTGATAAGCTTGTTTGCCTAGCTTCATTTTCCTAAAACACTTTAAACGTTTCAAGGAAGGGTGAGTGTCGGCAGAACATTGAGAGAGGCCTTGAACCAGGGCACTATGGTATTGCAAGATGTTTACAATTTGTTATCCTTGGGGGTAATTTTGCAAGCTTAAAGACGCTAAAGAACATAATATAAAGAGCCAGGCAATTTCATTTTGTTTGAATATATTTATGGAAATAGACCAAAAGTGTCCAGAGAGGCACACTGTCATTTTTTCCTTGAGTGTGTGCCAGCTTATGGTCAAAAGCAAGCATTCAGAGAATAGAGGAGCATTTATGACCACACTGTGTATATCAAATAAGCTACTTGATGAACATATGGGGACTATCGTGTTTTGGGGTCCTAGTAAAACAGCCCTTCACACCAAATTTCTGTGCACAATGGTGGAACTCTCAGTGATTCATTTATGACCTTGCCCTTGATAATGAGCAGATCTCCCTCAAGGGTGAGTGCCTGTGGGACACGAAGACATCACACATCCTCATGACTTAAAAAAGATGATGAGCAGTGGGGAATTATGCACCAAGAACATGTAATTTGGACAAGGTGGGAAAAACTGAGTAATCCACTTGAGATAAGGAGAGTTTCCCCAGCAGTGGTGACTGTATGGCAATGGAATCCTTGGAGAGTAAATAAGAAAAAAATGGTTGGGCTGGGAAAGATTTAATACCTTGAAAAACAAGTTATAGGAGCCAGCACTGATAAGCAAAAAAAAAGAAATGGTCTTTAACAAAATCATTTTGATGAGACAGGGTCACCACTCATGGAAAGCTCAAAGATCAAGACTGAAATGTTTCTTCTTTTCAAGGAGATACAGAAAAGTCAGGGGTGCAGCAAGAGGCACTTCTAGTTCCCTGTGGCGGAGACTACTCTGTGTTTACTGGTACTCTGTGTTTAAGTATCCTCCCACACACAGAGTTAGACCACACTTCCCAGCTGCCCTTGCAGCTAGCTGGGGTCATGTGACTGAGTTCTACCCAATGGACATGAGAAGCCAAGATATCACTTCTAGGCCTGGCTCCTAAAACCTTGTCCACAACAACCTCTCTTTTGCCCTAGACTCAGATTGTGAAGCCATTAAATTGAAGGATTCTGAGTTCCTATACTATCGCAAGGAGTCAGCTGTATTAGAACAAGAACAAGAAATAAACCTCTATCATAGCAAGCCATTGAGATTTGGGGTTGTCTGTTACAGAGGCTAGATTATCTTAATATATTCCAATAATGCTCCCTTCTTATCATTTGCCTTTTCAGATATCATGTTATTGCCTAAGAGTATCTCTCATCTCATTCTTCAGCAGAGTGATTTCAGAGGCCTTCAAGAGCAATGGAAAAAATTAATTTGTTTTCAGATCAGTAGAACATAGGTTACCTAAGGGGAAAAAAATGGCTGGCATCATTCTCTGAGGAGTTGGAGGAAACAAATTATTCTTTTCTTTCTTATAAATTCATTCAAAAACATTTTATTTATTTATTTTTAACTTTTTATTACGGGAAACTTCAAATCTTCACATTAGTGGAAATAACAGAATAATGAACCTCCACATATCCAATACCTAGCTTCAAGAATATGTGTGTGTATGTACATATACTGGAGGTCGACTGTTTGTTAATCACTGAGGCAGGTGTTGCTGGTAGGACTTAAAGGTGAGTAATAAATGACTTTGAGTATGTAGTAGAAAGAAGAGTCTAAATCCCAAATTCCACAAATTACTCAGCTCTGAGGGCTATAATGAGGATTAAGGTAATCTAGTAGCTCAGAATTTATAATGCAGTCATTTTCTTTCCCTTCCATTTCCCTGAAAAGTCTTTGGTCTAAAGAAATGTTTAATACTTCCTTCCTAGTCAAAATGCAGCTAGCCCTGGGAGGGCCAGCACACTGACTCTTTTCTCAGCCATTTACCATTATATACATGAATTTCTCTTTCCCAAAGCAAGCCTCAATTAGATAGAGAAGAAAAATAAGGAGTGAGGCCAGGGGCCCTTGAGGCAGCATGGAAACTCCAAGGGAAGACAACAGGGGTCACCAAAAATGAGATGGGAGACAAATCTCTATTTCAAAATTTTGTTTAAGGCTGAGTCACTCATTTTCCCTTCATTACAACTGTTCCCCAACCCCAAATCCATTCTCTTGGCTAATAAATCGTTTAGTCTTTTCTGGGCAACTTTCACACTAGAAACTGTGACTGCGGAGGGGGAAGAGGGCAACAAAAGAAAGAGAGTCAGCAGTCACGACATTTCTCATCAAAGGACATGCTCAGCAGGCCCAGTACCCACGTCCCAACTTAAAAATGGAAGCACTTTGAAACACACATTCTAAAACACAAAATCAGAAACTGTTCTGGGGAGATGAGCTTGGGAGGCTGCCTCATTAAATATTAAAAGCAAGGATCTGGGACCAATCAGATGCCCTCTCTGGAACACTCTGAAGGCCTGAGTCCACTGACCTGGGCTCTAGGCTGTGCTCTCTGGTCATGCAGCCAAATGACCCAACCTTGGGCGGCTCAAACCCAGGTGAGGCTAGTACTGCTAGAGCAGGAAGCTCAAGGAACAGAAAGCAAGTCTTCCCTTCACGCTGCCTTCCCCTGTCTAGAGAGGCAAGGGGCCCTAAGGTGTTCTGGGTACCATTTTGCTGGGAATCGATTTAATTTGTTCTTCTCTAAACAGCTCAAGCATTTAGCTCTGTTCTGTATTAATTCAGTCTGAGCAGAAAAAAAAAAAAAATAAAAAAATTCCAAAGTAAATCTCAGCAGTAAGGGAAAAAAATCTTGAAAGGGCTGACAAACTCAGCATAATGAGCGCCAGTCCAAACCTTTGTTTAACAGTACAATACTTCACTCTCTTTACAGATTATAAAAGGAAATATTTAACTAATGGAAAGCTACTCATACACGGGATAATGTATGCAGCCTCTGTCCACATCTTAATCATTCTACATAATTGATCAAATAGCTGTGGTTTCTAGTCTTCCCCAGGTTTTTAATTGTTTTCTTTAAAGTCCACAACAGAAAATGCTTTTATGCTTGTCCCCATTTATACGTTTCCTTGGCTGATCACTTGGCATAATAAAAACGTGTGTTTCATAGGATAGCTGCCAAGAGATACATTTTAATGAGGAATTAAACTGTAAACTTTAAGAGATAATGGAAATGGTTTGGGGAAGTCAAAGTTTCATTTCACATGCACTAAAACACAGTGCTTGCTACCTCAGTGATGCCACCTCCTAAGATTTGTTTTTTGTATTGACTAGATTTCCATTTACATTTACCAGGTTTGTCATTATTTCAAGCTTTAATAACATTATCCTTATTTGATAGGATAAATCCTTCACAACTCCTTCCAGCCTCACTTCTTCCATTCCTACCTAGCCTTAAACCACCAAGCTACTTGGAGATTGTTTCTTCCTCTGGACTCTTTCATACCCCTGTGCTATTGCATATTATGGTGGTTTAGCTTAAATGGCCACCTTCCCTTTCTCTGCAAGAATTACTCCTTCTTTCAAGTTGCAGCTACCTCCTCTAAGAAGCCTGCTCAAACTCTACAGGCATAGTTGGGAGCTTCTTCCTCTGCTTCCCCACTGAAATAGTTTGCATAGACCTATATCATAGCCCTTATTTTACTATTTACACAATAGTCACCCCTAGAAGACTATGAGTTCCTCAAAGGAATGTTCCATTTATTTGTCACCCCCAGGACAGGGTATGGTACATGATTCAGACTCAGTGATCAAATGAATGAATGAATATGCATTGAGAAGACACATCAGTGCACATACTATTTGGGGAAAGTAACTATACACCCTGGTTTTCCCAGAACAATCCTGGGTTAGACAGATATTCCAATGAAACAGAATTCCTTTCACTCACAAAAGTGTCCCAATTTGAATAATAAATTATAATGGTCACCCTAAGTTTGGAGCATTGGGTATATGTACTGAAACATATTTTGCCCCTGCCTGCCTAGAACCTAATCACTTCATTCTCTAATTTCTGAACAAATTAATCCTTTTAAAAAAATTATTCAAAATTCTCCTTCTAAAGGATTAACCATTCTCCCTACTCAAGCCCGGTACTGATGGCCCAAGGAAACAGAAGTAAATACTATGCTGCAAAATAAGAACACACAGGTTTCATTCCACTTTCTCACCAAATCCCTATCTACACCAACCTCCCGGGAGAGTGATGATGACACCTACTGATCGACCCATCTCCCCTCTGGATGAAAGACACGTGGTTGCCCAGAGTTAGAGCAGAAGTGAAACCAAGCCTTCCCTGCTCAGTCTCTGGGTTTGCCAGCCACAGATCCACCGCCCAGGGTTACAACATCCATTGTCTTATTGATAGTTTAGAAACCCTGACTCAGTAATGACAGTAGAAACTAATAAAGCTGCCTGGAAAGAAAATAAACATCTCTTTTCCAAATCATTCTACCCAGAACTTGAAGAAAACATTTCTGAAAGATCAAAGAAAATCAGACTATCTCTTTTTTTTTGGAAAAATAAATGTGTTTGGTCTTTCACATTACACACTCAAATTCTATCTGGACTCAAAGATGTCAACACGACCACTCAAAGAAAAGGTAATCAAGGAATATTCCAAAGGTCACCAAAGACATTTCTAACACATTGCCAAACTAATTTTCCACAATGGTGCAGTCTGAAAGAATTAAGAAAAATACATTTTAAAATTTACATACGAACAAACCTCAAAAGGTTTGACACATATTCCCTGAATCAGATCATTTATGAAAAGATTTACATAATTCTTTCTAATTTTAAAAACATTATTTCAGGGCATTGAATTAGAGAAAAACCACAAAACAAATATGAACTAAAAGGAACATTAACCATCATGTAGTTAATGATTTTGTTTAATGAGGATTAAAGCCTCAAATATTTAACCTCTTAGGGTTGCTCTCATTATCTATTGTTTTTCATTAATCCTAGAATCACAGGGCAAAGAAACATAAACCACGATTAGCTTTGAAACATTTGCCCAAATCTGCTCTGAATTTATTTTCAGGACAAAGTTCAAGAAAGGCTAGTTCCCCAGGTAAACTGGATTAAATGCCTTCTCCAGGGAAATCAAATTAAACCACTACCAAATGGCAGGTTTCTAAACTGTATTTTGGGATGTGAAATCCAATTTGACAGATGCTTTATAGACTGTGGTTAATGCCCCATCTGAGGAGAATTTCTGTGGTCTCACTTTTACCTATACTCAGGGATTTGTAATTTATGGTGACATATATATGTCTACAGTATGTTGAACATGTATTTATACAGATAAACATGTTTATATCTCTTTCTTATGTAAAATTGCTGGAAAAAAATCTTGAGATTTGTTTTTATTTTTTTAAATCATCGAGTTTGCGTTTAATATCTGACAGACTGATGCCTTGTGGGATACGATTTGGAAGCTACATTCACTCTGATCTTTACCAGATGTTTCACTGGTGGTGTTTCAGCCTCAAGAGACAAAGAAGATATTAATGTTAATTTTATTTATTTAATCACATCAGGCAGATTTGATAAAAGAGAAAATTCAATATTTTGATAATTTACCAACTCTTCAGAAATGTCCATAGTAGCAAAAATGTCTTGAAGATCATTTTATATTAAAAGCAGAACGGCTGCATTGGGTTTGGAAGGGAGAACACTCTATCTTACCTTTTAAAATAGGAAAGATGTGACAGTTTTGGCAGTTCCACTTTTAACTTAGAGAGGCAAGGAGGTGGAGAGGACGTACATGTGGTTTGGCAGAAGTCTCATCCCAACCTTTAACTGACTATTAATTGTAAAGAAAGAGTATTCTGAATATGAAATGGACACTTGGTTGAAAGCCTTCTGCCACTACCAGAGTTGCTCTAGTATCTTATCTCTTGTCTCTCAATTTTATTCGAAGGGAATACTAAACTACCCTAATCATTGTCAGGGCATGGCTGATGATGAAGATGTACTCCTGTGCTAAACACTGCCTCCCTACACCTTAAGTGAAGTAACACGGTAGGCTTCTATATTTATCTAGAGCTCAAGGTCAGAACTTGGAAGCTTTTAGCGTTCTTATCCTCAACCGTGGCTTCTCATTAGAGTCACCAAGGGAGCCGCACCCCAGACCAACAACATCAAAAACTCTAGGGGTGGGACCAAGGTACTGGTACTTTGTAAAGCTCTCCAGATAATTCCAGTGCTAGGCTTTGTTCTCATTTGAAAAATGTTACATGTAGAACGGAGTTGAATTGTTATACTAATTGATTTTCTTTTATTTTTATATAAAAATATATAGTTATTGAATATTTCAAACAGGCAGTCAAGTATACAAAATATTATAACAGACACCTATGACATGTAAATTACCACCATCAAGTTAGAAAGAAATTAATATTTTGCCATATTTGTTTCAGTTCTTTCTCTCTCTTTGAAAAAAGATAAAGCAAAATGTCCACATCCCCTTTCTTCCTATTTCTTTCCTCTCTAGAAGCATCCACTATCCTAAGGTTACTGATTACCCTACCCACATGATTTTATAACATAATTATTCATCTACAACAACTATATAATATTGCTCAGTGTGTGCTTAAATATATATAAATTGTACCATATGCATATATCCTTTGGTATATATTTTTTTCACAAAAAATTGTTTTTTGAGATTGATCCATGTTGATAGATATCTACGTGGGGTATGTGTGTGTTTAATTAATTTTAAACTCCTTCATAATATTTCATTAGGAATAAACCAGTTTATTAACTTACCTTATCTATAAACAGTTATTTATACTCATTTTTTTAAACAGAAATGCAATAAACATATTTTATGTCTCCCTGGCACCATATGCAAGACTTTCTCTAGGGCAGACACCTAGGCATGGTTTTGTTGTATATGCTTCAACTCTACTATATATTTCTGAATTGATCTCCAAAGTGGTGATATCAATGTACTTTCTCCAGCATTGTTAAAATATTCCCAGTTCTCCATACCTTTATCATACTTAGTACCATGAGAATTTATTCATTTTTGCCAATATGAGGATTAAGTAGGGATTAATAGTTATTTTTAGATGGTATTTTCCTAAGGTTCCTTCTGGTCATACAATTGCGGTCACCCATCAATGCCAAGTGTTATCAAAATAACAAAATAAAAGACGTGGAAAAAGCCTTCTTCCACAGCTTACAATAAATTTACTTTTCCTCAAGAAATGTCTTACATGGCTAAAGCCGGCCCATGAACCCATACATCAGTCCATAAAACAGGAATGCGGACAGGGCCCTAGCTCTGTATTTATTTTCTTGTATTCATAATCCAATGTTACTTGCAAAGCAAACTGCCCAATATTCAAGCCAAAGCAAATACGCTGCATTTTGCCAGGCAAAATGCCTGTGGAGAAATGAGTCAATTCATACAAAATTCAAAACTGTCTTTGGTCAGGGACATTTTCATAAAAATCTGTGGGTGGGTAAAAGTTTTGCAAAATTCCTTTTTGCTATTGGATAAAATTCATCCAGGAAAAATAAGTAAAATTTAAGTGGCGACCCACATTCCCCCTAATTCCCTGATTAACACTCCCTAACCTCCTAGCACAACTGCTTTCAATTGTGCTCGAAAGCAAATTATCAGTGTTTCTGATGCTGGCAGCAGAACCCTGTTCCCCTGTTCACTCTGCCCCAATCAGACAGACTTTCTCATGAGAGGCACTAACAGACCGGGCGTTGCACACTCTTCAACTTAATGGCAGAAAGACCTACGGTAAAAACATTCTCGGTGTGCGCTCTGTTGGAACCATTACTATGGATACTGTTAGGGATGGTTAGTGTACTTGTATGGTTTTGGGTTACACTTTATGTTGTCCTTTTAGGAACATGAAACAGGGGTTTGGGAAAGAGACAAATTCAGAGACTCCATGACTTGTTCTAACTTGAGAATCTGGAAACTTATCACCTCAGAAAAACTTTATAGAATCCCACAATTACACCCAGGAATTCTCAAATGTTTTGATAATTCCAGAGATTTACTACTAAGGCTGGGGTTGGTCGAAGTTCAGGGAGGTCAAAAGAGAATGATTCGGCACCTCGAAATTGCTTTCGTTCATAGACAGCTGTGAATGGACTTGGGTATTTTTTAATATAATATTGCCATATCCTGGTTTCTGATTTAGCTGAGGTCTGCCTGTCTGCCTGCCGAGGGCTTTACTTCTCAGGGCCTTTGCCACTGGCTGGGAATGTCTATGCAATCGAGGCCAGGCCTGGAAAGAGAACAGCTGTTGGGCTTTCCACAGAAGCAGGAAGAATGAGATCTACAGAAGGGTGGAGTCGTTTGGGTGGGAAAAGGAAAAGAACGTATTCTCTTCTTCCAGTAAGTTAACCAAATAATAAATTAACAACCCTCCCCCAGTTCTACCACCTAGAATCCCAAGTAATCTGAATTCTAGGGTTCTGGGTAAGGCTGGGGAGTCATGGTCAGAGATTCTGAGAACGCAATTCTCTCATGCATGAAATGGAATTTGGCACAAGGGAAGAGACCAGTGGCAGCCTCTTACTGTAAGCAAGCTGTCACTGACTAGCCCTTTCACACACCCCTCTTTTACCATGACTTCCAGAAGATCTTTGTGCTGTTTGTAGTTATGGTCACCAAACACAACAGGATCATCATTTCTTTCTTAGGTCAATAAGCTAAGCAAGTAAAAATGATGACTAACTCTAACTATCATACACAGAAAATTACTAGCAATTACACGTAAAACAAAAAATGGTCTGGGTCTTATCATTCAAACTGCTCCTAGCCTTTGCAGCACGTAACACACAGCTACAAAAACCCAAAGATCACTTCCCATCTCCAAAAGAAGAATGTGGCCATGTTACCTGGCAAGTATCTTGAGCTTCGAACCAACTACCATCAGATTTTAAAACAGTGGAAGATAAAACATTTTAGTTGTAACAGTTCTATGTGTCTAGATTCCAAGATTATAAAGATTGGTTTTGCAAAAGGCAGGAAAATGCATTTATTCCAGGATGCATTCACTTTAAGAACACTGTCTTCTATCAGTGGACTACAACTTAAGAGGACTGTTAAATTTTCAGAGCAAAATCAATTGCTGCCAGTTGGCTATAGCCCTACAAATCAAGCAGATGACATGTAGCAACATAACAGTTTTCAGAAGACACAATGCCCATGATATGATGTTTCATAAGAAAATGGATGTCTTGCAGCTAAAAATATATAGTCTCAGAACTAGAATTCCAGCATTAGTCAGCTAAGAAACCCTGTTTTATATAAATATTTGCATTATAACATGTGTAAGTAAATGCTTCATGGTCCTAGATTTGATATGCTATTAAATTCGAAATCTGAATTTTGTAAAGATTCCATCTAGAAGTGGGGAGTGGGCAGATTAGGAGAGAGAAATCACCTCCCATACCCATGCTGAACAATACAATGAGAAGCTATTCAGAGGCCTGCAAACATTCACCTTTTAGCTTATTCTTTCACTGAACTATTTCTATTTTTAAAATTCATCATGCACTTTAGCAAAAGTCTACTTCATAAAGTTATATGTCTTTGCAAAGTCTGGGAACAGTACGAAAATGGGGAAATCCTATTGCACACAAATTAATTTTGCAATGCAAAAAATATTTTTCTGGATAATTCAAGCCTTTATGTTTATTTCAGTAAAGCCAAATCCAGTAAACTATTTTCAGCCAGGATTAGTCAGAACTAAAAGGTTGGACTGTTTTCCTTCAGAGACTGAATGTCTTTCCTGCCTGCAATAGGCCGGTGTGTTCCAAACAGAGTAAATGGAATTGCCTTCAATTGCTTGTCTCTTTCTGGCATTTTTAATGCAGAACCCTAGTGACAGAGTAAGGTTTTGCCACCTGGAATGTAATTATTCTTTTCACTCATATAACCTG
Organism: Eulemur rufifrons; assembly: GCF_041146395.1. NCBI lineage: Eukaryota > Metazoa > Chordata > Mammalia > Primates > Lemuridae > Eulemur > Eulemur rufifrons. The sequence goes on from NC_090989.1 coordinate 227,622,144, forward strand.
GCATTCTCATTCTCACAATGTATCAGCTTCAGGTTTTCCTTAAGAAAAATCATAATGTGGGGCATAATGTAACCACAAGAAATGCAATTCCATTCCACTAGAATTTCTTAAAACTTTCAAAAATACCCACTGAGCAATGAAAAAGTGCTTCTAATACTTGCAGTACTGCTATCACCTGTTTGGTTTGCTTGTACATGAATCAGACAACTTGGTCAATCTACAATCAAACATAAACATGGTACAGATTCTTTATCATCAAGACATACTATAGAAAGAAGGGACTCTGGCTGGGGGAAAATAGTCCAAATAAGTTTCTTTTTAAATTGATTTATATATTTCACATATTCAGCGACCTGCACCCTACTCAATATCCAGGAAACACATGGAAATCTCAGATTTGAACTCCAAAAGAAATATTCCTGTCTATCTAAACTAATATAAAACATATGCTCCTCTTTTTCCAAGAGTTAAGTGAGCTGAGATTGTGCAAAGCCATCCTGTGATCCCAAGGGTGATGCCCTGCTAGTAAACCCTGAGGGTTTCTGTGAGGTGTGAAATTGTTGTGAAATCATTTAAGAATCATATTATTCAAAAATAGTAAATTTTGCCAAGAAACAAAAAGAGTTCCAGGATGGGTGTTGTGAAAGGGGGAGGCAGGGGAGAAAGGGATATCAGGCCCACTTCCCGCAACACCAAAGGTACATTCCCTTCTCCGTGCTTTCTCCTTACACCTCTGCACAAAACTACCTCTTCTTAAAATTAGGTGAGATCCTGTGAGATTCTGCTTCTGTGATATCCCTTGGGTGTTTTTAGTGCTGGCTATAAATCATTAACTAGTCTCGCAACCCTGGAAGGTACGGTGTGCAGGCATGTGGGTGCGTGCAGCAACACTTTCCCTAGCCAAGTTGCTAAGTGGTAAGTTCCTTTCCAAATATCAAAACCACCCCTCCCCCCACCCCAAATGTTGCCCAGTTATTGAAACGAAGGGAAAAAAAAAATCACTGAATATTTGCCTTGGAAAAGAGCTAAAGCTTGCTGGTGGTGTGGTGTGTGTTCCTCTGCTCTCGCACATCCATGCACATTGAAGAAATTCCAAGTTTGTGCCTGGCTGGCGCTTCTTTTCCAAGATTGTTAGACAGTGTGGCAGATTGACCTCCCCTGCTGGGATGGCTCAGGTCCCTTTGCAGAAGAGAATCTACAAATAGAAAGCCACTAATCATTGAAGAAACCTTCCCCTTCCTCAAAGTGAAGAGGAGTCCCATCTCATGGATACCTAGACCGCCACAAATCTAAACCGCGTAAAAAAAGAAAATGTCCCCTGACCCACAGGCCGAGATTGGGGAAAAAACACGCGTGATAAGCAGGCCGGGCCTTCTAGGGAGGTGACCCGTTGGGCTTCGGAAACTCACCGTACACTTGTTGGGCTTCTCCCCGGAGTGGACTCTCATGTGGATCAGCAGTTTATAGCGGGCGTTGAAGGGCTTGTACCTTCGAGGACACCCTGCCCAGAAGCAAGTGAAGTCTTCCCCTTTGCGCTGGTCTATGTGGACCTTCTCGATGTGCCGCACCAGTTCCTCCTGCTGGTCGTACAAGGCGCTGCAGTCTATCCAGCGGCAGCAGTGCTTGCCCCCGACGTCGTCCATCTCCCCGTCGTCGTCCAGGGTGGCCTGGGGCAGGGCCAGCGGCCGGGCGTGCGGCACGAGCTCCGGGTGGTGAAGGTGCGGGTGGGCGTGGTAGGGCGGCGGGGGGCCCTGGGGCGGCGGCAGGGGAGGGAGCGGGGCCGCGGGGGGCAGGTCCAGGGCGCCGCCCGGGAACTCCTCCAGGCGCTCCGTCTTGAGCAGGCCGGCCGGCTGGCCGTCGGGGCCCGGCAGGCCGTGCTGCACCACCATGTTGTTGACCAGGCCGGGCTGGAGGCCGCCGTGCTCCAGCTGCTGCATGCGCTCGTACTCCAGCGCGCCGTCCTCGCCGTAGGCCGGCAGCGCCAGGCCGCCGCTGGCCACCAGCACGCCCTTCTGGCCGCTGGGCACCGGACACGGCTGGGGAATGCAGCTGCCGCGCACCCCCAGGAAGTGCCCGTAGACCTCTGGCTGCGGGGACATGTTGGCTGGGGAAGCCCTTGACCCGTTGATGTAGGCGACCAAGGAGGTGGGCGACGTGCGGATGATGGTATTGAAATCTATCCCGATGCCATCCGACAGCGGGGACAGTGACAGTGCTCTCTTCTTAGAGCGGGCCGAGTGGGACCTGGTGGAGGAGTGTCGAGAACTAGGGTAAGGAGAGTGGCTATTTTCCATGCCAAAAAGGTAGGATGGCAATGAGCTAGAGACACTGCTGCTGGGCATGGGTGTCCCGGGAGGAAGGCTAAGGAGGTCTCCTAGATCGATGCCATTCTGAGAGCCGTGGTTGGAGGAAAGCGAAGGGAGAGCCCTGTAGCCGTGAGACCACTCTTGTTTCACACTCAAGGCCGACTGACTTTCCGTCAGACTCAAAGTCGTGGACGCCAAAGACTCACGCGAAATCAGGGACCTAAAACAGCAGCCAGAAGGGAAGAAAAAAAAAAGATAAACATTTTAGCAGGATATGGATTGCTTAAGAGCTAAAAGAACATTGCATTGACAATCCCTTAAGTATTTCCCCTAATTACATTCTCTGCTAAACACACATTCTTGGGCTAAGATAAAAATCCAGGGCTTTTAGTTCCAGGTAAATAGCATTTTACCAAGAAGAACAATAAAACCTAATGCTCACTGAAATAATATAACAAAAGATCTATTGTTATAAATAATCTTAATACTTTAATAATAAGTAGTCCTTCCTTTATTTTTAAATAACTTTGTTAATGTAGGGAAAAAATTAGAGCCCTGGGAGAAATTATTGATACCTGTCACAGCAAACCAAATAAGTAAGTGTTAAGCACCTACTGTGTGCAGCATGCTATGATAGGAATTGCAGGGAATACAAGTCTAAACAGAGTCCCAGCCTTCAAGTAAAATATATTTGGTACAGTAACATATAAACTCATGTTGATTTGAAAAAAAGTAAATCCTCAAAGTCAAAGGGTAATCCGGGGGTCTTAATAATAATTTCATAACTTCGTTTCACTAATATTAAGGAATTATTATGATTTTTTTTTTTTAAAGATAGTAATTCACGCTTTCAGAATTCAGTTGTCACAACATCAAATCATTCCAGGAAATGAAAAAATATATAAAATACAGCTGTAATATGTAAGGGAGTAACAAACTGATAATAAGTCACATTATCAAGTCAATTATGCATTGGGGCTATGCAGGGTTTAATCACACTTGCTTGTCTGTTTTTTTATGAGCTCTTGTCCTTCTATCAGAGAAACTGTGGGCCAAGAGCAAATTGTTCACTTTCAATAGTTCACTTTTGCAACAATTCCTCCCCTGTTCTTCTTAAACCCTTTACAAAACATGTCCTATGTCTCAATATATTATTACATATCAAAATGGTTCATAATGTAGCTCTGGCCACTTTAAAATTCATTTTGCTTTACTATGACATTGTTGCCTTAAAAATAACTGAGAAGAAAAGCTATGTCCCTGGGATGGAAAATTCGTCACAAAGCAACAAGACATAACACAGTTTTCCCTGACTCGGTCATGGTGTGTATCAGAAAAACCTAGTTTATTTATATGTATTTGCATTGGCTTTCTACCATGATCTTTTTTCTGACAGAAAAATTAATCACAACAAAATGTTATAATAAAATGTGAGTCTTCTCAATATGAGCACATTAACTATTTTCGGCTGTTAAACATCAACCTGTTGCAAAGGAACTGAGGGAAAAGAAGCATTTTCATCCCCCCTGTTCCTCTTACTACATGTCACAAAATGGAAGCCACAAACACCATTTCCTACGAGCATAAGATATTAGCAAGAAAACATCTCAGCTCCGAAATGCACAATATAAGATTGTGGAGATCATGATGGAGATGATGCTACCATCAAGTGAATTAATGTTGACCAGTGACAAACGCAGCAGGAATTTATATCCAGTTGCCCTTGACATAGATTTTTTTCTTGGTCCACATCCTTACATTCAGGCTGAAGTCCTTTTGCAAGCCCCAAAGTGGTTTCGGAACCATTTGATTTTTTAATTCCCCATGGACACTTTTCAATTATTTTCCCAGCACACTTGCAGTATGTGGCTCTTCCTGCAGAGCTCAGCTGAAGGCTCCTGGTGATTGGATGTCCAGGGCCTTTTGGTCTCTTCCCCAGCAAGATTCAGGAATTGCTTTCAGACCCAAACTAAATCCACAGTCATGTCATATATGAGACACAGACAACTGACTTGACTTTACACCCTGAGGTTGAGAAACTTCATAGAACATAAAGAACCAGAGCTTCACCAGAGCTATGTGGCTGAGTAAATGCACATTCTCAGGCAGTGCATTTGCCTGTCAGTCATACTGGAACTTTCAGATTTGAAAGCAGTGACTAACAGAAATGATTTTAACCACCTGTATATACTCTGCATATAAAATTATATTATTTGTTTTGAGGGCAGTCGATAAGTGAGATGTGTTCATTTGTTCCATTGTTGAAAGATGATTCTCATTTCTCTCAAATTATACCTAACTATGGCTCAATTTAAATCTAACCATAACCCTGTTCAGGCATATTCTGTAACTCCCTGGGCATCTTAGTTTTCTAAGACAGTTATCATATATTTGTCAGAAAAGAAATTCTATACTCTATTCATTAAAACAATGATATGGACAGAGAACTCCCCCTTCTATCTTGAATGCCTAATAAGAACAAAACTTCCCAAAATGACCTCTGCCTAGTAGCCAGTCTCCCTCCTGTGCAATTACCTGGATCTTTTAATGTTTTAAAGTTCTAATCCATGAAATCTCTCCCCAATACACTAGCTCTCAGTACGAGTTCTCTTTCCAAAGAAGTTAGATACTTTCTGCATCGTGTCTTAAGGGTAGCTAACCTCAGGGATTCGTGGGTGTTATAGTCTTCAGTAAAATTCAAAGCCTTTTAAACAGAAGGGATCATTTTTATCTCCCCAATACCTACCAGAATGTTAGATACATACCAAGTACTCAAAAAATTGTTGATTAAGAAAGTGAATAAATAATCAATATAATGATAACTAAACATTACATATAGCTTACAAAGCATTTTCCCTATATAATATTTCATTTGATGCAGCCTGTCAGGTAAGTAAACTGGATTTTTTTAAATTTCTATTTTACAAAGAATTTAAAACTGAGGTTCTGTGAAATTCCTCCTGGTGACACACACACACACACACACACACTCTCGCGGACCAAAGTCCTTATAGAAATACGAATAAAGCTGCGTTTGTTAGGCAGTGACGTAGCTGGATCACATACATTCCCTATTGTTTTCTTTACATTATGCCCCACATGTGGTACACAATCCTCTGCTTGATTGAAAGACCTGGTATAACAGGCTTAAAGTCACACAAACTATGACTGGAACCCAAATTTTCTGTTCTTTCTGTAACAAAATGTTGAATAAGGGTGAAGGGTTCTAGAGGATTCTCACGTGGAACCCTTGTGCTACAGACACCAGCCCCATGGGAAAGAAAGTGACAAAGAGCTGTACCACCATATGAGAGCAATCTCCATTTGCATATGTTCATCTGATCCTAAGGATATTATTTCTGGAGACTGGTTAGTTTGGAGATATATGTAAAAGGAAAGGAGGTATATCTCAAACAAAATAAAACCCGTGTGAAAAACTCAGAAACCAGGAGCAAAAAGATTAGAGGGGCTGGTAAAGCAAGAACTCAGTAACTTTCATGGGGCCATAGAGGCAGCATGATGACCAAGTTGGATTGCTTGGTTCAATGCCTGGCCCCAAAGAAATTCTAACTTACAGATCACATGGAATTCCTCAAACTACTGCTCAAGAGAATACACATGAAAATATATATTTACATATTTCCCTATAAATAGATAGATGGATCATGGAAAAGAAGACCAGTCCTAGTCTATCTGGAAGTTCTTGTCCATGTGCCCTGGAAAATCCCCCAAAAGAATCAGCACTGCATCCGATGACAGAATGGCTTTATAAATGTCAGAATTTACAGAGAGCCCACAGTCCCTCCTCAGCGTCCTTATCCTCCTCTCACGTCTCTGGACATATTCCAAACCAAAAGGAAATCACCTCCAAGAATTTCTGGTTTAAAAAATAAAAAGCTACATGTAGTGCCTTTTTGGATCTGGAATGACATTATTAGGTGATGGCTGAAGTTTGTGACTAAAAAGCTAAGTGACAATGGGCACAGCACTTCGACTTTCTATGTCTTGGGGTTGATTATGTCTTAAACAGGAATAATAATTGCAGGTAGTTTAGGAATATTCAATCACAAATGCAGAATCACAATGCATGTAAAAACTCTAGGAAAGCTAAATATTAATATAAACAAAACCCATGTGAGTAGCATCCAATCTCTTCTACTGCTCAACGTTTGCTAGATTGGTATATGAAACTACTGTATAAGATAATCGTATCAGTACCTCAGCCTTGTCATTTTAGGGGAAATACATACAACGGCCTCTGTATTACAGGTTTGGCAATGCCTAAAACTAGAGTGGCTCCTGGATCTTCAAGATGGCAAGGTATAGTTTGCATTTATCATTTGGGAGGGATAGTCAGAAATGGTTGGAAAATTAATCAAGGCATTAGGGCATGATTCTCATCATTGGATTAAATAGAACCCAACAAAGCTAAGGAAAAAAAGTGCTTTTTTCCAAGATGAGCACCCCCAAAAAAATTTCCAAAGGAGATCAAAAGAAAAACCTACAAACACCTAATAAATCTATGAAAACTATTCAGTATTATCAATAAGTAAGTAATACAAATTAAGATAAAATTACATTTTACATGTCAAACTGGCAAAAGTTATAAAAATAATAATACATAGTGATGGATAAGGTCTGAGAAAATCGGCACTCTCTTAGAGTGTTGCTGAGTTTATAAATTGGCAGGTCTTTCTGTTGTGTGATTTGATAATACGTACAAAAATCCTCAAAATTATATACTTCTTTTAACCTAAGAAATTTTACTTTTAAGAATTTATTCTAATAATCAGAGTTGTGCAACAACAAATTTACAAGATTGATCCAAAAAAGTGTTATTTACAATACTGAAATAAAGAGAAACAACTAAGTGCCCAGTAATAAAAGACTGATTTAAAAAATTACAGTTTTATTTATATACTTTCTTTGTAAAATGGAATCTTGGGCAGGAAGATACCATTATATGATGACAAAGAAGACTTTAATTACAAAAGTTTATAAAATATTGACTGGAAAAAAGTGATTATAAGACTATATATATTATTAGATCAATTTAGTGGAAAGGAAAGCCTATGTTTATAATGTGTTGGCATGTAACTGGAAGGATGTACAGCAAAATACCACCCATGGTTGTCTCTAGGTGATAGAATTCAGGATGGCTATCATTTACTGCCTGGTGCTTTTCATATTTTCCACATTTCTGCAATGACTATGAATTACATAATCAGGAAAAATAATACATTTTACAGCTTTTCATAGGGCAAGCATCTCTCAGACTGAACAGTTCATACCCCCCACCCCCATCCACCTCCAACATGCCCCAATATATAAAACACTAAGCCAGTGATTTTCTCTCCATCTTCCCTTTACCTCTAGACAGTAAAATATCTTCACATTAAACTTTCACCTCTTATGCTTTCTCTCCTCTGATGAAACACAAAAATCAATTTGAGGATCACAAATAAATGCGACCTTTCCAAATTGCTAAAAGTAGGTTTCATGCTTCACCAAGCCATTTTCCCTGTTCATACTCCTTTGCTCATCCTGGGGTAAAAAAAAAAAAAATTCCATAGAAGGACTCACAGAATACATGGTCAAAAACACTTGTCAGTGCATTGTTAAGGTGTTGTCTTTTAAGGACATAAAATTATGCTAAGGAATCAAATATGCCAGAAAACACTGAGATAATGACTCCTCTCTGGCCAACCCATGAAAGGGACTGCATAAGGTACGTGGCTTGAGCAGTCTGTGCCCTGCCTACTATCAATTTCTCCGTTAATTATGACTTCTGCCTTCAAGGCACGGGCTGGACTTGCCACAGACAGGAAGCTGAAGGCTTCCCAATGCCACCCACTCCATGAGCACAGTTAATTTTACATGCAGCACCCAGCAAGTCTGAGGAGTCCCTTAAGGCACAATCATCAATGGGAAAATGACAGCAGCTTCCAGTCACAAAAAGTCTCAGGCGAAAAACAAGTTTCTACCTCATGGAAAAAATTGGCATAAATAAATGATTCAGGAACTATGATTTCAGAGTCTCAAATAGCAGCTAGGACAACAGCACAGAGATACAAGAGGGGAAAAGCAGGTAGGAGGAAGGAAAGGAAGAAGAAACGGTATCCCAAACTGCAAGGCACCGTAGCGGGTTACAGCCCCAAAGAAGAGGAAGCAGAGACTCAGAGTAAAATTCCTGTGCAAGATCATAGTCACAGCAGAACCCAGACTAAGAGACAGAAACTTTGGGTTGTGTTTTTCCAAGAAGATCACTTCTAGAAGATAATTTATTTCAAACATAGAAATATTAAACATTGCACAGTATTTTGGTTTTATGCCACTTCTAATCCAATAACCTTGAGAGAGATAAAAATTTGTCTGAGGGGACAGTTTCCCTTTTCTCTTCCATTCTCTCCCATGGAGATGGAAACATGGCATTTATGATACTTACTTATTCTGACACCTAATCAGACATGTGTTGAAATGTTATGTAACGCACACATGAAAGTATGTCTTCCCAGACAGGTCATAAAGTCTTGAAATTCATGATTTCTATCTTTACTGTCTCTACTATCTACCTAAACTTAGACTATTATATTATGCAGACAGTAGGTATTTAATAAATATTTGGGTAGATGGGTAGATGGGTGGATGGACAGATAGGAAAACAGACTGTAGAGCAGCCTGGAAACTCTGCAAACATATACATGGAAAATCTAGCAGGTAAGATAGATGTGCATGGAACATCTGAATTTGCTAGGCCACAGTGTGATCTGCTCCACCAGAAACTGACAAATTTACACATTAGGCTTCAGTCACTGAGGCCCAAAAATCTCAAATTGGACATTCATTTCCGTTACTCCACAGACAGCAGGTATTAAACCATTCCTCCTAATTAAGATGATATTATGGCACTTACTTAGTTTTCAGACACATTCCCCTATAAAGCTAAAACTGAAAAAGTTGTGTGAGTGTGTATGTGTGTGTATGTGTGTGTGTGTGTGTTCAGGAAGAATAAGGAAAACACTTGTGGGTGTGATTATACCATAAAGAAGGGGGAAAAAAAAAGTTAACTTGAGACCTGGTATCTGAAGGAGGTATATTCAGGTTGGCTGCATTCATTGCCCTCTGTAAGCTAGGACTGATCTGGTTGCATGCTGTAGAGACCTGGCTTGCTGGAGGTGAAATGGGTCCCAGTCGCTGAACCATCATGGGACTGCTGGTGACCACTAGATTGTTGCAGCTGCCTTTTCCAATGGACTTGCACTGAGGCCCAAAGCCAAGAGCCCCTAAAAACAAATGAATCAGGTTAGCTTTCATGTCCCTTACATCACAAATCAGTAAATACAGACATGTGCACGCTTCTATCAGGACCCATGTTTAGAGACTGTCCTTAGATCATTTCTTTATTTTGTTTAGTATTGGTGATATTAAAAAGCTTCCTCTAATTCCAATGAAAAAGCCATAATGCTACAGTAGAAATCCTTCCATAATCATCACTCATACAAAATGTGCTTAAATTATACCCCTTCTATGTAGAAGTGTCCAGTTATATTAAAAATCATACTTTATAATATCCTTACCTAAAAGGTTAAGGTAGTAAGTAGACGGGATTACCTGTATCAAACCAGGTTTGTTTTTTTTTTTCTAGAATAGCTAATATCTTGAATCACCCAGCAAGGAAAGGTGACACTGCTGAAAAAAACCTGTTTAACTGGTTTACTTCATTCTAAATCTGAACTTCCAAAAGCCTTTTTAAAAGGATATAGCCTGGCTGTCTCTGTGCACTCTTGAATTTTCCTCTTCATCCCAACACATTATCATTGAACATATACCCAATTTTTTTTAAAAATCAGGATGATAGAGTCATAAACAAAACACTCATTTGAAAAATAGCATGGTAACCACATTGGACCTAGATTTTTACATTCTCATTAGTAACAATCTTTCAATGTAGTAAAATTTGGTACATACCCAAATGAAAAGGGAAAAATAGGAACCCACAAGAATCTGTGTTGTTATGGAAAAGAGAAAAGCAAAGAGTTTGAGAAAGGCAAATACTGCCATGACTCATTTATAAAAAACATAATAATAATAGCTGAATCATTCTAGACATTCTTTTCACATGGATGCACTTTTTCAAACATTTTTTGCCAACTACCTGGTCAAGTCTCAGTAACTATACACTCTGTTCCCATTTCTAGCAAACAAAAATAAATATGATCTAAGTTTTTAACAAGTTACGCTTTAAAATTCTCTCGCCAAATTTCCCATCTTTTTCATTGATATATTTGGGATCAAAGTAGGAGGAAAAGTGTCACTTTAACTTTCCTTAGCCCCAGGGAGCATGATTTCCTATTCTGTTTTCCCCAAAATTAAATAAATAGCCAAAAGTGCCTTTACTTGTCATCTTTTGTAATATTCTCTTCCAAGAGTCCCCAAAACCAAAGGACAAACAAGACCCATGTTCCCATCACTGTAGCCACGTCTCAAAAATGCTGAGAGTCACGGCATCATTAGCTGGCAGGAACCCTGGTCTGGTCCAGCCTTCTGGGAAACTAAAATCTAAGTGGTAATTGATTTGCCCAAGGTTACACAGGGATTTAATGACAGAGCAGAAACTGATTCTACTGGAGTATATTTTCATGACACCTACGTGCCTAAGTTTAGGCTCTAATATGCTTGGGTTAGTCTTTGGATGCTTTGTAAGATCATTAGCACCAACAGAAATTTCTTTGATTTTCTTTCCTAGATATGCAAACCAGGGCCTCCCCTTTACCCCTCCCATTGCAGTTTATATCTGATCCATTTCCTTGTCCCTTGAAAAATCAGTCAGTTATAAATATTCTGTTTTCAAAACTCATAAAGTATTGTGCCAGCAAGGCTTCATCTTGACAACAAGAGTGGTGGGTACATTTTTATGTAATGCATCATAAATTTAATATCTTTATAAATCTCAGTAAGCTCACACATGTGATTTTCAAACTACCTTTTTACCTTGGAAAAAGGCAACGTGATAGTTCATAGCCTTGTCCTGTATATAAGACACCTGAATTCTCTCCCCAGGTTCCATTGCTACCAGCCGTTACTATTAAATACAACATCAAATGTCAAGTATTTTGTCAAATTGAATGTCACATATTTATCTAAGGAACTCGTCATTTCATGCCTGTTTCCTCTTCAATAAAAAGGTATTAATGCCTATCTACCCCGAAGACAAAGACATAGCAGCTGGAACAGCACCCAAGAAATACTGCCTGATGGCAAAATATATTAATACCTTGTTTCATCAAATCTAAAATGCCATATATTGTAAGGCATACCATTATTATAGGTGCCAGTAAGAATATTAACTGCCAATCAAACTAGTGCATAGTGTCCAGATTTCAGAGATGTTGTGATGTGGAAACATGCACACCTTAGAGTCAATACATACCAATAAGATCGCTGAAACATTTATTTTAACCCTTGTCTTGCTCATGCTCTTTTCTCTGCCTGGAACACCATACCCTGACTTTCCAGGTGGTGAGCTCCTGTGCATCTCTGAGGTCACCTTCTCTGTGACCTCCCTCCCCCACTGCCCACTGGGCAGATCTGACCAGTGTTTCCTTTCATTCCCCAGTGTGTCTCTTACTACACATCTACCGTAGCACTTATAATGCTTCAAGGAACTGGACTGCTTACACCCCTGCCAAACTTTCAATTTTATACTTTATTGATTTTTGAAAACAAAGCCCTTGTTTGAGGCATCTGTGCTTCCTTAGCACCTAGCCCAGGGCCTGGTATACAGTACACAATAAAGTCTGTCCAGGGAAGTTGGAATTAATGAATGAAAATAAAAGATAGTTATAAGTGAATATTAAAGACTGGCAAATTATTTCCACTGAAATCCTCCTGGCTTTTTTTTTTTTTTTTTTTGAAACATATTGCCATTAAAAAAAAAAAAACCTTAACTCAATCCTTTGATGCTTCTCCACAGTATTGCCAAGCCGGGTATTCTCACAGTATTGCTAAACTGCACAGGTCTGCTAAGCCAGTGGGAATAGTAATTATAAATCCATCTTTCTGGCCCAGAATTCTACACTGGTCAAGGCTGCCTGTATAACCCTCTACCCTGGATTTGTACATTCACATTATTTTCTTGCACTGTAATAAAGAAACATTAATCCTTCTCTCCCCAACATCTTCATCAATTTTCACTATACCACTTCCTACTTCCAAATTCATTGGTCAACTTTAACCTCACCTAACCACACAGGAGTGACAGTTTCTGACAGGTATCACAAATGGTAGGTATTCTTGAAGCATGAGAATGAATGGTGAATTTCTTGGGAACATGTAAATGTTTGTGGTGTAGCTATGAAAATGTTCGCAAAAATGGCACATTTGTCTCATACTGGAGGCAAACAAGTTTGACCAAGAATCACTTTGCTCAATGCAGCCGTCTTACTCTAATTTTTTTCATAATGTCAGACATAATGAACGCCTAGACCTCCAGACTACTCGGAATCGTGCAGTGCCTTCGGGGGAGGGCTCTGGAGACAGTCTCTCTGGGATCTGCTAGCTGTATGATTCAGGCAAATTACTTAACATTTGTGTGCCTATGTCTGTGTCTTCTCATCTGCAAAACAGAAATCAAAGTAACAACATCTCATAAGGTTACTATGCATCTAGTATTAACAACACACACAGAGGACTCAGTACATTGTCTGGCACACAGTAGGTGCTCAATAGATGTTAGCTGCTATTGTTGTCGTTATTGTTATGATTATTACATGCTTGTCATTGCTTTTTTGCTCCATTCTCAAGTTTCTTCAAGTAAAAACAAAACAGTCCTTTATAATTCCTTGCACAAAACAAGATAGTAAATGATGCTGTTTAATTCTCTACCTATTTTCCAATGTTCTTTCTGCTTTGAGCCTACAGCCAAATTTTTTTTAAAAAAACCAGGTGTCGTCACAGATAGAAGAAAAGTTTTCAGTTGGCCAAGTTTGAATGTTCCTTGGCTTGTCATTCCTGAAAACAAACCGTACAACTTTTCTGACTACCAGATGTGCCAACTACTTGTGCACTGGTTTTCGTTTTGAAATACCGCTTATTTTTAGAGACTACACGATATGTTTTAAAAATGTGTTTACTGCTCAAATGAGGCTCTGAGTGGATGGCATTCTGGGTGCCACATACATTCCGGCCAAAATCACTGCATGCTGGTGGGAAGCACAAACGTTTTGCATTTTCAGATTTCTGAACTGAGAGATCATCTTAGCAGGGGCATGTTTTTAATTAATGTCTTCATTAGTTAAAAGGGTTCTCTTGAAGTCAAATAGTTGATTATGTCACCCTTATCATTGCTAAGGTTGCATCCTTTAGAACTATTTATGTTTATCCACAGGTTCTTCTAAAAATGGCATGGAGGGGGAAACAAAAATGAAACATATATAGGGCAGGGGAGAGAAGTAACTAAAGCTTTTCTGGTTGTTACTTTTCATCCAACTGACACTGTATCACAAGCCAGGCAGTCCACAGAGACAACAGTGAGCAAGAGGGACACAGTCCCCCACAGAGCCCACAGTCAGGCCATGAAGAAGTGCACCAAACCAACCATTCATCATTAAAGAGGTGATCCCTGAAACTCGGTTGGGTCGTATGAAATGGCTTTCCCAATAGGTCAAAAATGATCAGGTAAGAGCAATTTCTATGTGGTTCAAGCTATTAATAATACATACACCCGGTGCTGTGGAAACAGAAATATACATGTCAGGGTTTGAGTCCTGCCTCTTGCCTTCGCTGGCTGTGTGATACTAGGAAGGTCCTTAAGGTCTCTGTGCCTCAGGGTCCTGTTCTAAAATGGAGACAGAGTGGTGAATGACAACATAAGAAAGCAATGGTTACCAAAGCAAGTTAGAGTAAGACTGAGGTTTTTGTAATTGGTTGATAAAGATTTAGGAGATCAAGTTTAAAGAGTGGGTTAGGCACACATTGCCCCCTATACTCTTAAGAGAAGTCATCAGGATATGCCTGTTTTGACAAAGAATAATTTCTCGAAACTCATACCGAAATAACACACCTAATATCATAATATACGTATTCATTCTTATAATGAAACATCAGTAAGGAGGGCATATAAAGTCTGTTTTGTAATTTCATTCCAAAGAGAGCCAATAAATAGTTCAAATCTGAACCCAGGGAGATTCCCATGAATCATGCACTCTCCCCCCACCTTGTTCTCAGTTCGGCTTGAGTCTTCCATGCTCATCCCACAGAGAACATAACTTTCACACCAACATTCTTCCAACCTTAGTCGGCATTCAGGAATGTTGTCCACAAAGTATGGACTCACCAGCATTACTCATTTCACCTTAACCCTGCGTTAAATGGAATCACATTTATACCCTGAGAGATTGGAAAATATATTCCTTTCTGTACCACTCAGTGCCCTGGACTCCTATGTGTGAAGCCTCAGTCTTGCTCCCCACCACTGGGCACCTCTGATAAGATGTTATTCAGAATACACAGTTCTGAGCCACCTCATAAAGATGGAACGATAAATTAAACAATATTCCCAGAGTTTGTATTCTAGAGTCCCATCAGTCAGCTATTGTACATCAATTATCAACTAATTAGTACAGAATGCTTGTGCTGACCCTTCTGTTCTCTCTTGTAATGATTTGCCAAGTTAACTGAAAGCTGCTCTGCTCCACAGAGGCTCTTAGTATAGCAGGAATGTTAAATAAAGTTCACCAACAATTAGCCTAGAAAACCAAGGAGGAAATGTAAGCACATTTTACTGCTTTTCCCTCGACAAATTTTCTAACAGTCCCATGGGAAGAGAGCAGATATATGGGTTAAATAAGCAAACGATCACTCTGAAAAACTGAAACACCCGTACAGGCACAATTTAGTAATTTATTGCTTACTGATCAGGTATTCATTTATTGTGTCCCTGCTCTGTGCTATGGTATATACTCTAGGGAGTATGAATACATAGATGAGTCAGAAAATTCTTACTTACAATCTAATTTACTAGGCTTAAACCAACCAAGGCTTATCTAGTGGATTAATCTGTGAAAATATGTGATGGTAGAATTATTATATTTACTCTAGAAAAAGAAGACTTCCACTCATAAGAAAGAATGAAGGGGGAGGTGACAAAAAAAAAAAAAAAAAGAATGAGAGGAAGGAAGGGAGAAAGCATTCTTTCACAGAAGAAAACTGCCTTGGTTGCCCAAGGACCATGAACAGGTCACGTTTACTGGGTGTGGGCTCGGTGCTGTGCCATACACTAATGGAGTCTTAGGCCACTGGGCCAGCCCTGCATCTGAGAGCTTCCGACCAGGTGGAGGGAGTTTTAACTCACACAGGAAACAACTGGGAAACCTAAGCTTAAACTGAGTTGCCTTACTGCGGAGTACAAAAAGAGCTCAAACAAAAAAAACCTGTATGAACTGGAGGAAGCCTGGTGGAAGAGGTGAGACTTGATCTGAGCCTTCTCATGGCAGGAAGGCAGGAGGCAGCACGAGAGTGGGCTGGAGAAGAGAGGCGAGGGGCAGGTGCTGAGGAAGTATTACGAAGCCAGCATGGTGGAAGTAGTGAACAATGACACGCTAGGGCTGGAATGGCCTCGCCTGCCAGCTGTGTGACCTTGGGCAAGTTCCTTAAACTCTCAGTGTGCCTCTGTTTCCTCATCTTAAAAATGGGGATGATCCCTGCTCCCACCTTCATAAGGCTGCTTGGAGTACTAAATAAGTCAGCGTATGCAAAGCACTCAGAGTAGTGTCCAGCACATAGCATGTACTCCAGAAGCCGTAGGCACTCATACTCTTACAAAGGTGTTATCAGATTGCACACAACCTCCAAGGTCAGACACCCCAAAGATCTATATATAGCAGGTTTTTAAGCATGGGTATGATGTGAGGAGAGAGTAGGAAGAGAACAGTCTAACCATTTTCAGCATATATGGAAGCAAAGCAAAGAGACGGAAGGCAGGAAACCGAGCTAGGAAGATGCTGCCATGATCTGGGATGAGACCAGGTCAGGCAGAGGCAAACAGAGCAAACAGGGTAACCCCAACTTATTAAGAAAACAAATAAGAGGGTTGTTGAAGTGCCTTTAAGAAGTACTAGATTCCAAACTTTCTTCCATAAATCCAGGTTGTATATAATCTAAGCTGCTTCCCCCCACCCATGCCAACCAAAAGGAGAGGTTGGGTGAGAAATAGCAAATCTGCCTGCTGGTGAGACACTCACTGTATGAAGCAATGACTGGGATCCCTCTGCCAGATGGTAGGTGCTCACCAAATATTTCTTGGATGAATGCATAAAGGATACAACTTTTAGGAAAATTCATAAAACAAGTATAGTTCAAGGCCACAAATGAAGTTGAAAAGTTCCTCTGAAATGTGCATGAGTTGCGATGTGGAAGAAAGATGGAGGTTCCTAAGAGACACAATTGTTGCTATGCCCTTGTCTCTAAATTACTGGACAACTGGAAATGCTACTAGTTTCCCTCCTCTCTCCACGTTCCCTCCTGTTACACACATAGGCACACATACACATTCAACGTGAAGGGAGCGTCGTGTAAGCCACTCAATATAAATGAGTGGGACTTTTTTCAGTATCTAAGAGCTGGTTCACAGGCAAGAGCCCAGTCAATCGTTCATATTCAATATAAATTCTTAGTATCTAAAAGGCACAGCTTACACAGTCATCATTACAAGCTGCCAGACTTTGTTTTTCCCCAAATAGTAACTCCTTAGAACTGTCCAAAGAGACACTGTATCATCGTAAGTTTTTCTGTTACATATTCTACATGGGCTTGTAAGTCCAGATGGAATGCCCAGAAGCATCAGACCTGGAGAAAAGGCAAATGGTTATGAAGATTACATTTTTTGATTGCAGTGGCGTCATCATAGCTCACAGCAACCTCAAACTCCTGGGCTCAAGTGATCCTCCTGCCTTAGCCTCCCGAGTAGCTGGGGCCACAGATGCTCACCACCACACCAGGCTCATTTTTCTATTTTTTGTGGAGACAGAGTCTCCCTCTTGCTCAGGCTGGCTTTGAGCCTCCTGGCCTCAAGCAATCCTCCTACCTCGGCCTCCCAAGTGCTAGGATTACAGGCCTGAGCCACTCTACCTGGCTAGATTACACTCTGTTGCATTAAAAATTAAGTCACCCATCCTTCTAACCATGGAAAGTACTCAGCTTCCTCCCCAGAAGTCCTCCTTAACTGTTTCATCAGCCAGATACCCTTTATTACTCCAGACTATAGATTCTTGACTCTGTGCTCCAAGGCCCATTCAGCAGCGCAGGTACATAGCAAGAAAATACAGGAAGCCATTATTTGTATTTTGTGCTCCTTTGTCTCAGGATGGGTTATTATAATAAAAGGACTGAGAATGGACACTACTTGAATTTGTCCTCTCTTAGTCCTGTGTAGAAGCCTAAATTCACTGAGGTTATTCCAGGTGCTGTGAAGGCCACAGAGCCTTCTGGAAGAGGAGAGTGTCTCTATGAAGGAGACAGGAAAAGACTGCCCAACGTCTGGGAGTAACAGCAGTGTGATGGTCCCCAGAGTAGCAAGGCAGCTCCCAAGGAAGGCAGTGGAGGTGGAAGGTATGGCTGCATGGCAAGGGTCCAAAGGCCAGACCTTGGGGCCTGGGGCTCCCGGCTTCAGCAAAGCTTCCTGTGTCCAGGCAATGTACAAGGTAGCACACTCCTAGAGATCATGTGGGCCTGGTCAAAGGGCATCTCAGCAGTAACCTGATAGGCCAAGAACCAAAAGATCTTAGAATGTTTTGCTCCATACAAAGTCCCTGGGATACTGTCTCACCTTGGCAGGGTATCAGGGGACACCAAGCAGCAATGGCTGAGATTAAATTTCTCACTAATCAGCAAGATGGGGTCTTGGCATCTGATTTGTTTTGACTTAAAGGAAATAATTTAAAGAACCATTTCTTACATATATAAATTGGTAGAATAAGTCATACTCACTACAGATTCATTTAAAATTGGAGAGATGAAGAGGCTGAAATATCTACCTTTTGGCTAAAGCAACTTGTCATTGTATAAAATCACATAGCTTTAACCAAAATACTAAAATATAAAAACAAAATCTTAACATCACAAATCTCAACACACAGGCAATCCATCTGGGGCCTACATAATGTAATTTCCTTCTGTTTCTTTTATTTAATGCTATTTTTAAACTTAAAAGAGAGCTAGAGTAACCTAAGCATCTCTGTAAATACGATTGGAACATGAGTTAGCATTAAGTAAATACGACTGTTTTATCTCTATACCTAATAGAGCTAATTCTGATCTTGTACCAGCAATAACTCCCAAATAACAATATCTGAAAAGTCAAACAACGAGAAAGTACACAGTAGGTGCTCACTTCCAACCCAAATTCTTTCCCATCAAAATGAAAAAGCAATCATAATACATATTGATGCCAGTATGAAAAATTCTAAATTAAGAGTTGGGCTTATGTTCTCCCTAAAATAATACTTTTGTGAAAGGAGTAGTAATGTGTCTGAATTTGAACACTACAGCTGAGAATAAATATGAATAAAAAGTTGAATGCTAATTGAGTTGAAAGCTTATTCCCTGAATAATATACAAATTCTTAGAAGAGAATAAATAACTCATCATAAGCAACATAAGACCCTGTGGCTTTCAGTGTAAATGAGGAGAGAAATAAAATCCTTCCCCAATTATCAAAGGGTCAGTGAAGTGGAGGCCTTAACTTGGGGGTTAGAGTGCTTCCTCGCTGACTGCTCCAAGGTGAACCAAGTTCTGAGCTCTGCCAGGATGTACGTACTCTCCTCTGTTCTAAACATTCCATAACACCACAAAAATAACAACTACAGGCAGAAGTCTCACTTTGATCTTATTATACAGTGAGAGGAATATGAACCTTGAAACAAATCCACAGTTTGGAATAAAATCTTACAATAAATCCCTAAAAGTCACTGAGTAATATTAGCTCCTTACAATGGGCAGACAAATTACGAAGAGATTGCAAAAATATTTTCAATAAGGAAGATTGTTAGGCAGTAATCTTAACTCTAAATTCTTCAGATGGAATCGAGATAATTTCCTTCCAAACCTAACCCATCTAAGTGTATGAAATTTTAGCACTTAAGGATATGCATGTTTCAGAGATGTTTTGAGAAATCAAATTATCTTTTAAGGCTGAAAGATTAGTGAGGAAACAAATCACTCCGGCCAAATTTCACAGGTGTCCCCTTCCCTTTCTTCTCTCTTATAGCTGTTAAACACTAGCTAGCCAAACCAACTCTCTGAAATAATCAGCTTGCAAAATATCCTGGAAAAAAAAAATAAAGAGAGGTACCTTTTCTTCTTTTTTTCAGCTTTACTGGAGCATAACTGACAAATAGAAATTGTGTAAATTTAAGGTGTACAATGTGATGATTTGATATATGCGTACATTGTGAAATGCTTACCACAATCAAGCTGGTTAACATATCCATCACTTCATATAGTTACCTTTTTGTGCGTGTGGTGAGAAGTTAAGATCTTCCCTCTTAATACATTTCAAGTAGACAATACAGTATTGTTAACTATGGTCACCATGCTATACGTGAGATCTCCAGAACTTATACATCTTGCATAACTAAAACCTTGTACTCTTTGACCAATATCTCCCCATTTCCCCTCTCTCTCCAACCCCTGGCAACCACTATTCTACTCTCTGCTTCTATGAGTTCCACTATTTTAGATTCCACATATAAGAGAGATCATCCAGTATTTGTTTTTCTGTGGTATCTTTTCTCTTTCATCTTCTATCAAACATACTGAGCTGTCTATGGTGAAACCATCTAAATATTCAGAAGAGATTTTGCTCCATCCCCAGAATTCTAGGCTCAAGCCAGTGAGAAAGAAAAGAGAATGGATAACTTCTCCCTTCCTGTTTAAACACAGTGAGCACCTTTGTTCGGAAAGATTTTCCCACTATCTTCTTTCAAAAATGTGTCAGTGTGGTTTGGGGGAGGGTGGGACGATAGAGCAACTGGGATAGCTGTCATTGTACCTCAGGGGAACAAAGATTGAGAAACTTTGCCCCATGAATGTTGTTCTGTTATCTGACACCAGTGGCACGAGGAATGCTAGTAACACCTCAGTCCAGAGGAGGAAAGAATAGAGTCCAAAAGAAATCTGAAAACAAGACGTATAATTCAGCTCAACATACTTGTTTTTTGACACGTAGCCTTGAAAAGAACAATTTTACCTCAGAAACTTGGCAAATGCAAACTAATTTTTTTGATAGGTTATAACATGCATTTTACTAAATGCATAAAGAGAGAGTGAGGGAGAGAAAGGCCAGGTATCCAAAGACAGGGAGGTTGTCAGGTTTCTCGTTTCTGTGTCATTTTTGTTTAGTTGGTCAAATGAAAATTCAAAACCATATAATTAGATGGTTGTTTATACATGATTAAGCATGAGTTCATTGGACTCTACATGCCAAAAAGTCAGAGATGTGGTTAAGGGCAAGAAGGAACTATTAATAAAAGGAAATAAAGCTGTAATACATTTTTCACTTATGAATAAAAATAATTCAAAGGTCTCTAGATGGAAAAAGAGAGGAAAAAAATCAGTCATGAGTAGGGGCAAGAAACCAGATAATTTTATAAATGGTTTGAATTCATAAGATGTAAAACATAAGCCACTGATATGAAAAAGCTTTTTTCCTCCTCTCTAATTCTAATCCTGTTTTTTTGCTTCTCGTAAACATAACTCACAATGAGAACATAACAAAACTTACCTGTATTATATTTCTTTAGTATTGTTCTGGGAAATATTTAAGCAAGAACAAGTTGTTCATTTACAAGAGTTACTTGTTCTTCATAACTGCCTTCACCAGTAATCCTCTCTGGAGAAACCAATAGCTGTCAGCTTCCTTGGAAAAGGCAATGTCCTTTCATTTTTAACAACTGCAGAATTCTTTTCCCATAGTGAAGTGAGCCCATTGAAAGCAAGGGTTAACTGACCATAACCTTCTTAAAGGTAAGGTAGACCTTTCCAGATCCCCCAGAGAACCTGTGATCCTAGATTGGACCTCTAAAAACTAGGGAATCAACTGCCCTTAGATCAAACACCGAGCTATGGATGAGGTCAGTGGGCAAGTCTTTCGGATGACACAGGGAATGATCTTACTCCTCCTTAGGTAAGGTTTTCAAGCCACTACTCTGAGAAAATGCACCTCTGGAGGCCACTCCGGCAAATGAAAAACTTAACACAGAGGTGGTTCAACTGTGTGTGCTATTGTCTATAAGCAAAAAGCTCTTCAGGTTGCCAATGCTCTCACTAGTACCTTTGCACACAACTCCTGCAATATACAGTAGAGCCAATTAATTGGAACGACACAATTTAAAACTAAAAATGAGTAACGCTCATAGGATATCCCACACGCAGTCCTTAAGAATGAGGCTCAAATGAATCTAATAACATTGAAAAATCTCATAATGCCTAAGAAGGATAAACATTGACTTTTACAGCCTGACTCTAAGAGCAAAGTCTCCAACTCACATCAATTTCCTGTCTGCCAGAGGGACCTCCAATCTCAAACTCCCTCTCTTTCTCTCTCCCTTCCTTCCCTTCCCTTCCCTTCCTTTCTCCCCTCACTCTCTCCTTGAGCATCAACCAGTTCTGACGCCCAGAGGATCTTCAATCACGTGTACACTTGCTCACTGGAATTTCAACAGAACATATTTCAGTTAAACCTATATGACAAACTACAAAATACACAAACTCCTAAAAAGCTTCACTTTCAAAAAACTAAAATGATCATAGAGTGCATATCTGAAAAGGCATGAACGATATTCACAACTAATTTAGCAATTTTAACCTACGAAACCTATATATTACCTACATGTCTTACATGAGATGGGTACTTTGTTTTAAAAATACTTTTTAATTCTTGACTTAATTTGGTCAAATTCAGTTCTTAACACATTCATTTAGTGTTAGAAGCTATCCAAGGCTGAGGGGCAAGTGCACCTTCATGAAACAAACTCCTTATGCACCAGAAATTCATGGAACTTTGTCTTTAATGTTGAAGGAAGGGGTAAAAATGTTACTAAATTAATAACTATTGATTATTTGAAACAGTTTAATATCTACTATAGTTCCAGATAAGAAATGTGATAATTTATTCCTAAACAATGTGCGGCATGCAACTCAAAACTGTTTTTCATCAATAATTAATATTAATAATTAACAAGTATAAACAGCAAAAATGCCGTTTGGAAATGTTTCAACCTGGCCCTTTCCTCATTCCACAGGCTGCCTATTGCCCCTCTAGTTAGGGTTAATAACTAAACTTCCCTCATCTCTGACATGCAACACTACCCAGCAGCAATCTTCCCAAGAATGCATTCACAAATACATAAGATTGAGAAGAACAAAAGTATTATCGAAGTCATCTGAATCTGGCAAACAGATTTCTAAATTAGCCACTGCAGTTACAATCCACTCAATGGTGAATTAGGTTCCTTTCCAGTGAGGATAGAACTCTGAGGAAAATTCACCTCAAACATCTATTCTCATACCCAAAGATGGAATTTCTTATGTCTTTAATTTAAGGATTAGCCTAGTAATAAAAATTAAACCATCCTCTAGATAAACACAGCAAAGGGGAGGAGAATGCAAGCGATACTCATTTAAAACAGGCCAGAGACAATGTACCAGGATTTTATTTGGCAATCATTCTAAAGAGCATTCCCTTTGACTTTTTAAAACTACCTTGCTATTCTTTCTCCATGTTGATTGTCTGCCCCAAAGCATCTTCAAACACATTAGATCTTACACCAAATTAAAGGGATTTCACCATCTGCCTCTTCTTTTCCAAACACTCTGCCCTGGCACCTGACATTTAAAATTTTAAGCCCATAGCAATTAATCTCCTTTGGCCATTCATTTCTTCACTAAAATGAACATTATGCAAGTAATATCCGAATAAGGCTTTAAAGTTCCACATCATGCTATGTTTTAATTTCTTACAGCAAACACAAATTCTACAATTCCTAATCCACTTCTTCCACGTACCTCCATGCCATACATTACCATTATTCTTCCTGAAAAATGATCACCATCATCAGCAAAAGTACCCCATGCTTAAATTATTCATGTTCCCAGGCTGCTTGGCCACTGACATTTCAAACTGTTAGCAGAAGTCCTCGCACTGTGGGGCTTCCATATGCAGTGTCTGCTTGTGTACCAGTGTGGGCATAGAGGTGTTTACATCTTGCTCTTTGCTGGGGGCCTCAGACAGCTGTGCAGAACACTTTGCATACATTTCTAGAACTACTTGCTCTGTGATTTCATAAAGTACAGGCAGCAGGAACATTCAGGGACTGCTAGGACATTCAGCAAATGCTGGTGTGCAGAGAGGGAAGCAATGGACAAATGCAGCGGAAGAAACAATGTCTCCCTTCAAGTGGAACTGCTGGTGAAGTCAGCCGGAGCTGGCCGGAGCAAACAATACTGGGTAGGTCATTAACTTGCCTGGGTCAGAGCAGGTGGGCGGGTGAGCTCACCCACCTTTCTGGAAGCACAGTTTCAGCTGCTGAGTTTATACCAATAAAACCTGTAATTTTCTAATGGCTAAACTAGGAATGCATTCAAAAATAGCTAATTCTCTGCAAACCCTGCAGAAGACACCCAGGGAATTCACAAAGGTACATCTAACTGTCTGTTGTTCAAGTTTGCACACATCTCTGTAATAACTACATATGTATATTATGTTGAAAGTAAGCAACCACATAAGCAAGCCAGGATTTTTTTTAAGTGAGGTGGTTACCACTATGGCATTATGTTTTCTCCCTCTCATTTTTTCTTTTGCATAGGAAAGAGTAAGTTAGTCGTTAACTACACAAAGGAGTTAACATTTAACTTGAGCACTGGGAATGCTTGAGCTCTTAATCCCTCCCCACTTTTCTTATTATAGCAAAAATAGCTTCAGGAAAACTCTTACTAATTATCGCTGATTCTGGATGCGATCTGGCTACATCAGTTTCCTTGCTGCACTCACAGGAGGTTTGATTCCAGCCTGAATTCCCCACCACGGTCCCTTCATAAGTACTCTATTCCAGGCAGCCTGAACTCCCAGACCACCACCCACCCTCAAGCCCCCACACGCCCATATTCCCACCCTCAAAGATCAGCACAAATGCCACCTCCTCCTTGAAACAGACCTTCTGGATTCCTGCCTCCTATGCCAAGTTTACAGTGCTCTCTCTATCCCTCCTCTAAACTCCCATGTAATTATCTGTGCATCTTTTGTGTTACGGATCATTTCTAGCTTATGTACCTGTATCTTGCCTTTCCCCCTAAACTGGCAGGCCGCCGTGAGGACAGGGACTGTGTCTTATCTGCCTTCACTCCCCACCCCTCACCCCCAGAGTGGCAGGCACAGCTTCCTGCAGAGGGAGACACTCACTAAATGTCTCTGGACAGGAAATGCCCGCACTGCACCTGTAGCATGTTTTCATACAGGGCCTCTCTCCACAGGTAGGTGGTGGGAGGGCTAACAGGAGAATAGGATTTTATTATCTAGAATACGGGAAAAAATAAAAATGAAATGAAATAAAATAAAATAGGGAGATTGCTGAGAGACCCGAAGTGAGGGCAGTGTGGCAGGAGCTGCCTCTTTTTTTGTCGTCCTGGCCAGTCCTAACCTGTTCTCCTCTCTCGCGCCTCACCAGGTGGACTCCACACCTCGTTCCTCCACACACAGTTCCTATCGATGTAGCCCTTTTCAAACTGACTCATCGCCTTTTCTGTGAAGCCCTCCATGGAAACAGGAGTATAACAAACTTCTCCCTCCTCTCCCCTTTCTTGGCTATTCGTAAGTACCACAAAGGAGGTGTAGAGGTTACCTAGCTATCGACATGGTGATCATATTTCCTTATGAAGAATGTATACTATTACAACTGCTGCTACTACCACTACTAATCATAATAACAATGACAGTGATTCACCTATACATTATAGTGAAATGAAAGCTAACATTAATAGAAGGCTTACTTGGTGTCAAAGAGGATGCTCGGCTCTATACTTGGATTAACCTACGCAGCTCACACAACAACCTGTTTATTACCATCCCATTTCACAGGGGAGGAAAGCTGGGGTTCAAAAAACATAGTAACTTGCTATAAGTGAGTGTTCAAACCCAGGGAGTCTAATTCAAAAAACGCACGCAGATGTCTGTGAGCTCATATACCCTTAACCACCACCCTCCACACAACTGGACAAATACTCCTAAACGGAGAGGACACAGGACAATGTGAATTCCATTCTTTTCCCAAAGCTGGAACACACACTCACCCACAGCCTCCAACGTTTTGGTTTCCATATATAAGGAACAGTCAGGTATGACATCTTAATTTATTCTGTGTAGGTACCATTAATTGTCAGGCATGCAAGTATAAATAGATGGCACTAGTCTAACCTTTGCAGTAGTAGGTAAATGTCTATTATATAACCCCTCTTACTTTCAGGAATGTTTGATGCATAACATGAAATTCATTTGTTCCTTCACTCATTCAGTGGTTAAACTGCATGGTAGGAGCAGGTGAAACAGAGATCAAGAGAATCACAGCACAAAATGATGTCTGGTAAAATGTATGATAAAAAAGCTATTGATAATGATGGTGATATTTAGAAACAAGATATGAAATATCTTATGCCCCTCTGCATACATCTAACTATAAAAGGGATTTACTAACTTACTATTTATTCAACAATAGTCTTGAGTGCACACGGTTCATCAGGATATATGTTAGGGGTGTAAGAACATGGGGCACGCGCACAGATGAGCACAAAGAAAATTATACAATGTATCAGGTGCAATAAGTACACAGGACAAACTCAAGCTTTTACAGGGCCCCTTTCTACTAGAAATCAGCCTACCTTACAAACAATATAAAGTCTAAAGGGGGTCTTTTCTAAAATTCTGCCTTGATAGTCCAAGTTTTGATCTTGCAAAACTGCATACCTAAAAGCAGAGTCTAACCAGCCACTGGATGTCCCCAGACAAGCAGTTGTGCTCTGCTTTCACTATCCAACCAAAACGTTAACATAAGGAAGAGAGAGATGTGGATGAGGGGTGGGCGGGGTCAGCCATATGGAGGCAAGAGGGCAAGAGGAGTCTATGCCCAGGCCAAGTCACAAGGCCAGGAAGTCAAGTTTAGTCGATGGCTCTGTAGTGGTGCAAATTTGGCCAGATCATTTCAACTAGCTTGGTGAGATCCCATACTATCTAGTACCTGTCCCAGCACAAACCAGATACTCAATAAATGTTAATTCCCCTTCCCACCTGCAGATTACATCTGAAAACCTTTAATCTCTCATATCTAAAAGATGGTATTTAAGCCAAAATAGATGATGAAACAATTGCAAGGGCTTCCGACATGAGAAAAAGATGTGTCCCTGCTCCCACCATGCTTTGACTTCACAGATTTAGATGCCAAGAAGGAATATTAGAAATCATGTGTCCAACCTCCTTATTTTACAGATGGTAAAACGCAAGTACCAGAGAGGTAATGTGACTTTTCCCCGGTCACACAGCTAGTTAATGGCAGAATTAGGACAAAAATCCAAGTACTTGGGTGTTCCACTAAACCCACTTTCTACTGTACCCCACTAATTCTATTGGGCTATCAGTTATAAATAATGATGAATGGTACAAATACCTCTGAGGCAGTTAAAAATGTTTTTCACCTTCAAAATAGAGTGAAGATGGCAGATGGCAGGTTCCTTCTACACAATGAGCATTGGGTTTGGGACAGGAGCATCCATGAAGAGATTGAAGAGCTGGAGGAGAAAAGGGTTGATCACAGAGGAGGGGGTCAGGGATGAAAATGGGCAAGAGACCCCCTACTTTACAACTGCATCTAAAGAGCAACTCCATTTCGGTTCACAAATTGAATCAGAAAACACCTCCAGAGAGATTCCTCTCTTCCTTTTGTCTTGGAGCCTAGATGATACAAAAGCCAGCAGCCTCCCAGATCAGACAAAATGTATGATTTTTCAGGAGAAAAAAAGAAATGAGGTGGATTAACTACAACATTTTCAAAAAGAGGTTCCGCTTGAGTTCTCGTATCTCCTTAAAGCTTAGGTTTTAGTAGAACCACAGCTACACCACCAGCTTTAGTAGAACTGGTGCCTGTTTATTTATATGCCAAATGTCAATTTGCCATGGAACCAACATTCAGGCTGTTCAGGAACAGCAAGCACCTAGCTAAGAAAAGGGGAAGAAGTCTAATTTAATCATATCAAACTTGAAAGCATAGTTTTTTAAAAGAGTCTCATCTTAAAGAAAGTTTATAAGCAGTGAGTGAGGCTTTAAGGCATAATCGTGGCATAATAATAACTGCAGAACAATTGTCCAATTAGCAGTTATGCACTAAGGGAATTCCTTTGCACTGTGGCCTTTCTTTGCCTTTGTTCTCAAGAGAAATTCTGCCTTCAGGAATCCAAAATAATGCAAGGGCTCTTCCATTATGTCAATGAGCATAAGAATCATCTAGAATCATCTGTTCCTAGTTAAACCTGCTCATACCCTCCACAGCAGGGGGGACCCTTTGGAAGGTGACAGAAAGGGGCCATTCCGTTTTCCCTGGTCCAACAACTTACCCACAGGCCCCTCTACAAAAGAACTAGAAAATGCAAAAACATCATATAAAATTCAATTCTATATAAAAGTATTTATGGGATGCCCAGTTCTCATAGGTCTTACATGAAGAAACCAGAACCTCAAATCCTCCCAACCCATATCTCACCCAGTCAACTAACAAGTTACACAATTTTTTTCTCCATTAGTTGCCACTTTAGGAGCTGGTGAAAGTTCTGCTTCCTCCAACACCACTCAACCATAAGGGATGTGTGAGCCTCAGGAACAAACCAAAGGAAGAACTTTCTAGAAATCAGAAGTGACTGGAAACACTTTGTGCAGCAGAGTTCTTGTTCCTGGAAGAACACAAAGTGGGGTTGCCAGGATATTGCAGAGAATGTAGGGGGAGGGGAACAGAGGAGAAAATGTCTAAAGTCATTCCCAACTCTATGACATCCCAAGGGCTTTAAACACAGTGTGGAGTTTTACATTTTTATGTAAATGATGAGGATTTTCACTGCCCTCATTCAAAGGCTATTTTCTGTACTTCTTTTCATTCTAGGGCGCTACACAAACTATGCAACACGAAGCAGATAATTTAAACTTCTCTAGGCCTCAGATTTATCATCACTAAAGTAAAGGCAAGGGATTAAATAATCTCTCAAATCCTTCCAGGACAAACATTTTCTGAGTAAATATTGAGTTTACTCTCTCCCCTTTTTAACAAATTAAATTTCAGAAATTCTGTCTACCTATGAAATTCAATAAAATCCACTAAAAATTACTATAAATGAAAAGAAAATTCAATAGGGTAAACAATATAAATATGACAAAAGCAATAGGTTTCCTATATACCATCAATTATGACTTCCCAAATGTAATGGAAAAAATTTTACAATATTAAAAATTCCTAAAAATAGCACGTAATATGAAGAAAACCACTTTTTTCTGAAGACATAACTAAATACAGATATATACATGTTCCTTGGTGAGAAAATGAAATATGGTGAGTATGTTCATTCTTCCAAATATTTTTATAGGTTTAATGCAGTGTTTCTTAGCCTCTGCATTCCTGACATTTTGTGTCACATAATTTTTTGTTTCAGGGCCAGGGGTGCTCTGTGCCTTGTGGGATGTTGAGCAGGCTCTCTAGCCTCTAACTACTAGATGCCAGTAGCACCTCCAGTTGTGACAACCAAAACTTAACTCTGTCCAGTCATTGCCAAATGTCCCCAAGAGGCAACATCACTCAGGCAGAGATGCACTGACTTAATGTGAAGTCTTAATGGGCCTTTGCTTATTCACTGCTTTGACAATGGTAATTGTCAAAACTGCAATTCTTCCAGGTAAACAAGTTAAGTGAATACATTATAAAGCTCTGAAAATAAAAACTGTGGAACACAGAAGGAAGACTAATTAAACTAAATAAAGAAACAGAACAGAAGCATGAGATCATGACCCCAGATATATAATAAAAATTAGCAAATGGTGGCATTACAAATGAGTGGGGAAACAGAGATCAACAAATGTTAGTGGGGCAACAGTTTACTATAGTTTGGAAGGAATAATCAAAGCTAAATCCTTATTCACATTACCTGTGCATCTATTCTGATTATTGCTACATAGTAAACCATTCCACAACTTAACATCCTTACAACAATTGATTATTATCTCTTGTGGTTCTGGGGGTTGACTGGGTTCATCAGGACACTTCTCACTTGGAGTCTCTCATGCATTGCTGTCAAATGTCACCTAGGGCTGCAGTCATCTGAAAGATGGACTGAATGGACATCTAAGGGGGCACACACCCAGTTGATGTTGGCTGTCCGCCTAGAGCTCAGCTAGAGCTATCAACAGGAACACTAACACATGGCCTCTGCACGTGACTGGGGCTTCTGAGAGCATGGAGGCTGGCTTCCAAGAAGCAGAAAGAGGGACTTTCAGGCCAGTTAATCAACCATGCCTGAAACAGGCACAGCATCACTTTTGCCAACTATCATTGGCCAAAACAGTCTTGGGGCCCACCCAAATTCAAGGGGGTAGAAAAATAGACTCTACCTCTTGACAAGGGAACAGCAAAGTCCTACCATAGAGGAGCACGTGGAATGGAAGCTATGGTTTCAGTCATCACTGGAAAATACAATCAGCCATAATACGCCACAAGAAATTCCAGGGAAATAAAGAGCTAAATATTAATAAAATATAAAACAACTAACGGAAAATGTATTTGAATTTTTACTTCATTTTAGGACCCAGAAGGCAAAGCTAGATATAACCACAAAAGTATTTTAGCTCAAAAAGAACCACAAACAAAATAAAAAAACAAACGAAAGACTAGGAAATATGCTAGCATTCTATAGAAGAGGGCTGAAGACAATACAAAAAGAGGCCTTACAAATTAAATAAAGGCAAACATTCCTATAGGGAGAATAAAGCAAACGACATAAACAGTTTACAAAAAAAGAATCCAGTAGACTAGACATAACATGGACACTCAATATTCTGCTAGTAGATTGAGCTGAGAGTGTATTATGTGATATAAACCTTTTGGGAAGCAACTAAGTAACACAGTCAAGGGTGTTTAAAATGTTCATTTGACCCGATAATCTACCCCTAAGGAAATATTTAGAGGTTTAGACCATCATTTTTAAAGATATTTGTCATAATATAATTTTAACAAAAAAGAAAGCAAACTTGATTAAACAAAGTATAGTAATTCTGCACACATAAAACAATTTCTGTTATACCTAAAAATTATGTTTTCAAAGAACACCAAACTAGGTGAAGGAAAGTTCATCACATAATGTAGAGGAAGAGAACACAAAACTTCAGAGCAAAATCACAAGTTATATACATATTAACAATTGATATCTGCATCTGTGAAGTACAGGCAGTGACTTTAGGTTATTCTTTCTTTTTTTCAGTATTTAAAAATGTTCTACAGTAAACACGTATAATATTAATAATTTTTATATTCAGAAAAAAATGCTATTTAAAGAAAAATACTAGTACTGATGGGCGAAAAACTAAAAAGGCCACATGTTACTAAGTTACTGCCAAAAGATAAAAAAAGCATGTTAAAAAGCAGGGGAGTAAGCATGATTGTGCAGCCAGTGACATCAGAGCCGGATTACACCTGGAACCGCCGACCCAGTTCACGGCCCATTTGGTCCACAACCAAGTCACTTTCCCAGGCTCGTGACCCGGCCATGGCATGGATTCCTATGCAGTTATTCAGTGTGACCACTTTCTAAACTTTTGTTTTTCCCCTTTTGATACTTAGCCCATTTGTTTTCTTTGCTGAGCTCAAAATGTTTCTGCCTTCATAGGCCTTTTAAATGAAATATGTAAGAAAAATTTGTACTCACACATAGGGCAACATTGGCCTCCAGTTATCATTTAACCAAGAGCCCTCCTGAATTTTTGAGGATCCTAGTCAGGTACAGTCTCTGCTGCCCCTTCAAACAGAGGAACCGTAAGTATAGCAACTCCCCCGTATCCCGGTTCTCAAACCTTAGCATGTGGCAGAATCCCCTGGAGAGCTTGCAGAAGCCCAGATTGCTGGGTTCACCTCAGAGTTTCTGATTCAGTGGGTGTGGGGTGGGACCTGAGAATCTGCATTTCTAACAAGTTCCCAGGTTGATGCTCATGCTGATGTTGCAGGTCCCTGTGTTAGGTAGGTCTGGTGGAGGGTAAACAGGTGACAAGGAGGTGGCTAAGGGGAGAGAGCGGGAACCGAATTGTAGCTAGGAACCTGCGGCTAGGAAATGTTCCCTGGTGGGAACACACATAGTAAAAAGTTCCTAGTAACCTTTAACTGTCTTAGAGCTCATAACCATCTAATTAGCATAACATGGGTGGAGCTTCATGGAGAAAGAAGGACACATGGGCAGAAAGGGAAACTTATATTAATCTACCTTGTTATGTAACCTGTCATGTGATCTGTTATATAACACCAACCTGTCAATCACCCCCAAAGGCAGGAAATGGAAACCATTCCTACCAGGGGAAAGGCGGGACAAACTGGTGGGCTTATAAAAGGCAGAATGTGCTTAGTCTCCAGTGTCTTTCTCCACTCTTGAAGACTGACCCATTCCACTCTCTCTGGAATGTATTTTCCCTTTGTGTAGCTTCTTTTATTTTCATTCTTTCTTTTACATGATAAACCGTTTGTATTAAGTTGCTCTGAGTCTGTGATCACTCCATCATCAGCTCAACTCGGTACCAGTCCTCATTCTTGACAGTGGGAATTAGAGGACCAGGGAATGTCCATACATAACACCTGGGACCCCTACTTTGAGAACTACTGCTCAAGATTCTCAAATAAACAACTCAGCATCTTCCCACTGCATGCTACTGCTTTTCATGTATCCCCCCATTATTCACATTAAGATTATATTATTTTGTAATCTGTTAACACATTTAATTATCCATAACCCAAATAAATCCCATGACTCCTCATTCCAGTTTCAGATGGAGCAGTACATGCAAAAATCAAGTCCAGCAATGGATGAAAAAAAGTCGCCTGTTGTACCTTTACTCTCCGCCATTCCTCTTATATCCTTCAGCAATTCTGAAGAAGCCTTCCTGCACTTTTCTGTTCTCCCACATGACAAAACAAACTCTCTCCAACATTCCTGTAGAAATAAAGTTCTTCCCTCCCTTCTTCCTCTAGTCTCTTCATTCTTTAATCCAGTCTCAGCCCTTTCCAACAAACATTTCTCTACTCCCACTCCTCTGTTTTTCTCCCCTAATTGGCTTACTAAACCCCCAAAACAGGTGAGATGGGGTGGGGTGTCCTGGGAAACCAAGAAACATCTTTCTTTTCAGGCAACACTACATTTTTCTTAATAGGCAAGAGCAAGAGGAGAGAGAAGCACTGAATCACACAAGCTTTAATCATTTTTGTCCCTAGTACACATTTATCCATCCGTCCCTCCCTCCATCCACTCCACACACACTTACCAGCTGTCTACCGTACAACAGACTCTGTTAGATATTAGAGAGAGAACTGAGAAGCAAAGGTGGGCTCATCTGGTTCCTGGGGTGCAGATGTGTTCATGCAAGTAGTGTATCTGGCCTGAATGGTGAATTCAGACCTGAATTTTATGTCCCCTAAAACCCTTCCTTGAGCTACCATCTTCATGGTTTCATTCCTTCAATTTCACTCTTGTAGCCATTAAACCTAAACGTGAGTAAGTTTCGTGCCCTTATCTAGTGAGGAAGGCCCTAGATATCTTAGAGAAAGAATAAAAACACCCCTTAAAGGAAGAAAAGGGTATAAAAATAAGGTGTCCCTGAAAACCAGCCCTTCTCCACCCAGTGGTTCAAAGTGGGGTGCCTGAACCAACAGCATCAGTATCACCCCGGAACTTGTTAGAAATGCATATTCTCAGTCCCCACCGCATACCTACTGACTCAGAAACTTTGGGGGTGGAGTCAATCCAGGGGCATTGTCACAGGCCTTGAGGGGGATGCTGGCGCACACTCAAGTTTGAGAAACACTGCTCTAATGTCTCTCACAGCCCCTGCATTACCACATTAGTGTATATTATTGCTGCAGGTGTTAATGATTTGTCAGACTCCAAGTGTATGAATTTTCAGAAAGGTGCATGTGGGAAGTAGAAGCCACCTGAGAGCTAGGCTCTAGGGTAACAAGGCAAAGAGCAGGTTCCTGTGGCTAAAAGCAGGCAGGCAGTGACTGCAAAAGAAGATGGCCATTGGCAAAGGTCAACGTTAACAGCTTGGTTAGGGTAAGCTGTCTGCCTCTTAAATTGGTAGAACTTACAATGACTGCCAAAGCAGGACTGGTTTTGCCTGCTTTTTAAAATTCTCAGAGCTCTCAGCAGGGCATGTTTTTACATGCAATTGAAAAAGGCCCACATGAATCCCTGCTGCACAATGAAATGTTCATCATCTCATGTTATTTAGCATCCTTGGTCTCTCTTTGTGGGGAAAGAGGAAGGAGGAAGATGCATATTTTTAGAACTAGGGAACGATTCATCATTCAAAGAAACAGCATAGATAGAGGCTTAAATCAAGTGTGTGGAAATAATATGTTGTTATTACTAGTCTTAACTCTGCTAAATTATAACCTATAAACCCTGCAGTGCTTGACTTAAATATCCCATCCACGTTTGCAGGAAATCTAAATGGTTATTTCCTCCTTTAGTGCATGCATTACCGGAAGATTTACTGTTGCTTCCACAAAGCATATATGAGGAACATGTTATCCAAGATGTCACTATAACCAGGCATGATTGATAAGCACACAGCCCACATCACGTATGCATTCTGGGAGCCTTTATGTGCAGTTAATTAGTTTAGCTATTGCTTTCATGGTTCATTTAGAAACTTCATGCTTCATTAAATATCAATAAATTTTATCCTCAAAAAACCTTTTCAGTAAAAATATGATCATCTCTTCAAGTGATAATCTTGTTAATGGATGTATATATTGCAGGCATGTCTATCAGGACCGACAAAACTCTGAATTGCCATGGTTGCAGTACCCTGAAGTAACATGCAAATTTTATTCTATGGTTTAACACACATGCCTCATCCACACATATTTTCTTACAGTAGAAGGGGAAAAAAAAATCTTTTTTTTCCTTTCCAAAAACGATGCCTCTTTTAAGCTTCTATTTTTATTCCGTCAAGAATGCCTACTTATGTTTCATAAGCTCCTTTTCTCCATTACATCAATTCTGAGTTTCTCTTTATTGGAAAGACAAGCTTTTAGCAACTTTCTGTAGCATAAAAAAGAAGTTTTCAGTAAACATGTGTTCTCTACTTCCCTGATACATGTGTCCAAAGAAGGCAGAGGTCACAGTCACCGAGCTACTACTGTCAACTCTATCAGTGCATTATTATCCAGGCTGCTCGCTGAGGCCAGGATCAAATGGGTCAAGCAGGGAGGGGCAGGATCAAGCAGGAAGAGCTTCATCTCCCTAAGCAGAAGTAGCACCTTCTGCTACACTCTCTCCTGCCTTCCAGGTCCAGTTCACATGTCTTTTTTGTGAAGACATCCCCAACATGCTCAGACATAGAAGCTGTCACTCTTTTCCTCATTTTCCTATAGCACTTTGTTAATGTTTTCATTACAGAATGTACGACAATGTATTATAGTCATTCATTCATTCGGCAAAAATGTATTGCTAAGGATACAGTGGTAAACACGACAAATAAAGTTGCCTCCCACCCCACCACCCCCGTTTTCATAAAGTGTACATTCTAGTGGTAAGTGGTGGTG
Source organism: Eulemur rufifrons (assembly GCF_041146395.1). Taxonomy (NCBI): domain Eukaryota; kingdom Metazoa; phylum Chordata; class Mammalia; order Primates; family Lemuridae; genus Eulemur; species Eulemur rufifrons. Next base: position 227,657,329 of record NC_090989.1, read on the forward strand.
AGCGGTGACAATATTGAGTGCATGAATAAATGAACAAGATAATTTCAAGCAAGGATAAGTGCCATGGAAAAAATAAAGCAGGTAGATGGGATGGGGAATCATGAGGCAGGGGGCTACTGGACTGAGTGGCAAGGAAGGCCTGTGGAAGAGATGTCTCATAAGCTGGGATACAGACAGTGAAGAGAAACCAGCTATGCAATAATATGAGGGTGGAGTGCCAGGCAGAGGAAATGGCGAGTACAAAGACCTGAAGCCTGAACCAACGTGGTATGATGGAGGAAGGAAAAAAAAGCCAGGCTAGTTGGAATGGACTCAGCAAGGAAGAGTGTGGTACCACATAAATTTGCAGATGACCTGCCAGGCTCTTGACATTAGACTATAAGCTCCTACAGAACAGAGCCTGTGTCTTCCTTGAGTTTGCAGTTCTAGTTCCTACCCCTTATCTGACTCACATGATCAACAAATGTGGGTTGAATGAACCGGATGAACCATCTCCCAGGGTCATGTATGAAACATTGGGGATTTTTCTATCATTTTGTGTAATCTCTGCCTCGTCTTTGCCCCCTCTTTCAACACAGATAATCGTGTTCTATCATTTCTACACAAAAAGAACACACCATGGCCTCTTAGAGAGGAGTATTAAAGTTATTTTTCCATAACAGATAACTAATTTACACTTCGGAGTGGGGGGGGGGGGGCGGTCCATGTAGTTCCACTTATCACTCTTGTGATCAGCAGTGAAATACATTCAGGAGGGAAGAACCAGGAGTTAAGAGGGCAAGCCAATAGGGTTTCAAAAAGTATCTCAGACTTGTGTCCTGGGACTTGTTTATTTATACAATACTTCCACTCAGCCAATAACAGACAACCAAGAATGAACATTAATATTAATATCATCATTGTCATCCTCTCTTTGAACACGAAATTATACCAATGAACTTTTCCAATGCACTTTATTATCATGATGGATGAGGAGAAAGAGGACAAGGAGACAGTCTGCTAGAAGTACTTTCATTTACACTCTACAAAATATTTTCAGTTCTTCCAAAATTGGTCTATCTATTTTGTCTCCTCTATTTCTTCCTCGTCACAGGCATAGTAGATAGGAGACAATTTTTAAACAGTGGATGAATGAACGCCTGGTTCCATCTCTTCAGAATAACCTCCAGTGGAGAGAAGGAACTGACCACGCTGGCACTGACAGCCTTCAAGACCACCATAAATCTGTGAAGCCAAGTGACTGCACTGGATATGTGTGGGAAACACAAACTCGCAGGGTTTATGCACACCAGTAAAAATTCCAAAGGGGCCTAATGCCAGGAAAATGCCTTATTTTGTCAGAAAGTACATCTCCCACACAGCGGCAGGTCTGGCATAGCTTGAGCCACATGTTAAAAACAAAGCAAAGTGACATGTGATATGGGCCTCTCTGCCTGATGACAGAATTCACGAGCTGTCTTCACTCTGAGCTTTTCTGGAACAGAGTCCACACAGCCCAAGCCTGTTTGACGATTTTGTCTTATCATGTTATTTTCTTCAAAGTCCTTGTCTTTGAGGTAACTAAGTCTTACTTTTCTTATTATAATTGCAAGATTCATCCTCAAAATACAAATAATAATCTAATTCTAAGGAAGTCTGTACTTTCCAACTTATTCTGTAACCAAGTTAGTGTTTCAGAGCAACTTTAACTTCCAGAAGAAGCATGCAGATGACTTCAAAAGAATATTTAAATCAACTGGTAAACCAGTAGTGGCACCTCTCTTAATATTCATTGTGTGGACAACACAATACAGTATATATATTGGTGAGCAGTGCATTGATTTTATGAAAGTCAAATTTTTAAAAATAATGTTAGCCTAATAAAAACCTGATTTTCTTCAAGTTCTCTGTTTTGGCATTTCCACAACACCTGTTCTGATCGTGGACAAGGAGAGTAAAAAGAGCTTTTAGATTCACTGGGAAGAGGAACCACAATGACAATAAATGGCTTCAAAAATACCCTTTTGTGGATGCATTGCATTTTCTTTCCCCCTTAGTCAGTGTCTATCTGCTTCCCTCTCTCTCATCCAGCCCTGGCTATTATGATTGGAAATAGGGACCTTACTTGCTGTATTAGTTCTGTAGCACTGCTGTCACAAAAGTGCCACCAACTGGATAGCTTTAAAAATAGACATCTATTCCCTCAGTGTATATTTTTGTCTGCTTTGTCAAAGATAAGATGGCAATATCAGAATGGTTTTATATCTGGGTTCTCTGTTCTGATCCATTGGTCTAGGTCTCTGTTCTTGTGCTAGTACCATGCTGTTTTGGTTACTATAGCCTTGTAGTATAGCTTGAAGTCTGGTAAAATGATGCCTCCTGGTTTGTTCTTTTTGCTTAAGGTTGTTCTGGCTATACAGGGTCTTTTCTAGTTCCATACAAAGTGTAGAATTATTTTTTCTAGATCTACGAAAATGATAGTGGTACTTTAATGGGAATTGCACTGAATTTGTAAATCACTTTAGATAGAATAGACATTTTAACAATGTTGATTCTGCTTGGTTTGTAGGTACATCTCCCTAATCTCCTCCTCTGCCGTCACATGGTGTTCTCCCTGTGTGTCTTATGTGTCCACGTGGCATTCTGGTCTTTGTATCCAAATTTCTCTCGATTTATAAGGACATCAGTCATTGGATCAGTTCCCACCCTAATACAGTATACCCTTATCTTTAACTTGATTACCTCTACAAAAACCCCATTTCCAAAACAGGTCACATTCTGATGAGGTTCCAGGTAGGCATGAATTTTGGGGGGATACTATTCAACCTAGTATGATTGCTAATCCAGCATCCTTTCAATTACTACTTGTTCCAAGGAATCTGAAGAACACTTGCAGACAAAATAATTGCCCAAGAAAAAACAATGAAAGGAAGGCGTTATAATTCAGTGAAGAAGTCTAACAGGAAATGTGCCAGAAAGTAGGTAGTTTCATGACTGAATATTCTTATCTATGAGATCAATCACCAACAGATCAGATCCATCCATCCAAAAATACCTACACAGCCACCTCTTCAAGAAAATGTTCCTTCTGGCTACACTAATCTCTTTTCTGGACCCAGCTCCCAAAGTAGGGTACCCTCTTCCCAGTTCTTACCATCCATGTGAGGATAAACAGGGGAATTAACAATCCCCAGGCACCATGCTAGGGACTCTACGTATATATCATTACCTCCATCAGAGAAAGAAACTAAAGTTCAAAAAGATAAAGCAATCAGCTCCAAGCCATACAGGAGAGTTAGGGTTTAAACACAGATCTGCCTGGGTCCAAAGCTGCTACCTCATTTTTTTTATGTCTGAGCATGCACGTGATCACACACACACACACACACACACACACAAACACACACACACACACACACACCACACTCCTTCAAAACGACAATTTCATTTACACTGTATCTGAAACCCATAATTTTCTCAATCCATGGAGTAATGGAGCTGGATGATACCTCAGATATCATCTAATACAACAGTTTCATTTTACAGATGAATACGCTGAAGGCCAGAAATGATAAGTGAGTGATTTTTTTCCAAGACTACAGGAATAATTTGTGACCAAACTGGGAATAAGGCCTCAGACTGTCTGACTCCTAGTCCAGCCTGGCAACATTTGGCCTCTCAAGGGGTATCTCTACCCAGGTAGAAAGACCATATTTCACAGGCAGCGTGGCATGGTGGTTTGGAGCATGGGCACTGAAATTAGAATGCTTAGATTCAAATCTAGGCCTGTCACTTATAAATGTGAGCCATTTAGTAGCTGAGCCTCAATATTCTGAACTAGTCAGTGGAGGTAATAAAAGCAACAGTCACATAGTATCTAGTACCTCATAGGATTGTTGAGAAAACTAAATGTGCTCAGAACGGTGACTAGTACACAGTAAATGCTCAGTATGTTGGTTGATGGTGGTGGTTTTGTTGTGGTTATTACATTACTATTATTATTATTGACATACAATAAAAGGGCTGCAAATGAGAGATGTCAGTGTTTTTCAACACCGTACATTTCTAGCAGCCACAGTGCTTATAAGCCCTCATTCAAGGACACAGTGGGTATAGTGATTTCCTGGTCCTTCACAATAATTAACTTTAGCCTTATTTCATAATCTACTTTATGTCCATCCAATTGCCATGTCTTCCTCTAAACACAAAATGTACAAAGGTCTATATTCTGGTTTTAATTTCCCTGATTGGGTGAGTCCATATTTAACTGCCTTCTTCAAATGACAGTGGGTCATTTAGTGTCCTTAAAAGCCAACAATGTTATTACATCCTGACTCTCACAAATCCTTGCTCTTGTCTCTCTCGTCTTATCTCTGTGAGTCTCAGGAAGGCAAACCCTGGGAAAATTATACAAACAGCTCCAAATATTTGAAATCAGCATTGTCCTCATATGCTTATGCCTCTCTGAAAGCTTAGAGCATTTCTCTTTTGGTTTTATTCTTTCATTAGCCCAAGACTTGCTAATTAATTGGAATTTTCCAGAGCTTTTGTTATTGTAACAAAGGGGAACAATGTGAAAGCTCATTCCTTCATGTTAAAGAGGGTCCATCCACCCTCCAAAGGGTAGCACAGAGACGGCCAGATAAGAGGGAGGATTAAGTCGACTTTGAAAGGGTCAGACTTGGGGAGTTCCTGCTCCCCTCTCCGATGCCTAGAGCTGCCTTCATCTTCACCAAAACTGATTTATGGGAAGTGACATCTTAACCATGGCTTTTATCCCGCCAAAGGAGAGGCTGCTTAGAGGGCATTCTGTATGATCTAAAATTAGATGGCAAAGAACATCCTTATAAGCATTGAACAAACAGTATTAGGACGCAAAAGATACTGTATAAAGTGAAGGGCCTATTCAAGAACAAAAATCTATGGATCAGGGAGGAAGAGAGTAAAACCCAGATGAACACTCCCAAGCAAAGCAGAGACCAGACTTAAAAGAAACAAAAAGATGCTTAATCTTGACAAAAATAGCACTGTTTAAACCAAAGATAGCAGAGCAGCTGGAGACGAGGGGAAGAGAAGGGGAGTGAAGAGAGATTGATTCCAAATTTCATTCTTGGTTTCCTTTTCAAGGTATCATTCTCTGGTTTGGTACAGTGGGTTACTGGAACTTGTGGAAACCCACATGGACTGTGTGTCATTCACATTGTGAGAAGTTCTAACATATCTCTGTCTCTGAGGGTCTGTGGATACAGGAGAACAGAGGCTGGGGGGACCCTCAAACATGGCAAACAGACCATTCCCAGCATCATCTCTGCAGAGTTCCTTTTGACATAAACACCTCTTTGAATACCAAAGGCAAAAAAAAAAAAAAAAAATCCTATCCTTTTTTTAAACTACATTCTTTTCCATAGAAGAACAAAGGTTTTGTAATTTATTTGTTTATAGATAAATGTTTATAAGAAATAGTTTCTAATATCCAGACCCATACTTTTGACAGGTAGCTACACCCAGAATTTCACTGCAGCAGACTCAGGAAAGCCTCCAAAATATCTCCTCTTCCAGGATGATGTCTGAAGGGCAATCACTCCAGCAGCCTAAGGTACCAAGTGGTTTTGAACAAGCTGAGTAGGAGGTGCCTGTGCAAAGGTACAGATAGAACTAGACATATGCAGTTGGAAAGAAGAGCCTGGAAATGGGGTTAGAACCAGGTTCTGGGGATATCAGTAAGTACAGAGTCTTCAATATGGGTGAGATTATTTAGGAATCACACATATGGGGATGGTAAAACAGGAATAAAGATGAAACTCTGAGCATCTCCAAAGTTTAAGGAGATAGGCAGAAAGGAATCTGCAAAAGAGAAAGAGAAAATACGTTGGGACTAGTGGGAAGTAGGAGGGAGCATGGCGGGAAGGGAAAATACTACAGCATTTAAGGGCACAGACTCCAGAGTAAGACCACTTGGCCTCAACCACTGCTTACTGGACTTGGAACCTCGAGCAAAGCATGGAACTCCTCTACACTTCAATTTGCCCTCTGGAAAAGGGTGAAAAGAATAGTGTATCACATAGTTGTTCTAATGCAAAGTACTTGACATGGTGTCACAATCATGCTGAAAGCATTTAAAAACTGTTAGCCATGATGAATATGCTTATTAAGAAGGAAATAGGAATAGAAGAGATACATAGGGGTTAAGGATGACCAGGAGCATCTCAGATACTTTCCTAGAACTTCTTTAGTATATTTAAGGGTGGAAAGGAAAGCTTTAGCCCAGGAGACATTGGGGAGAATGCCATAAGGCTAGGAGGGACCACAGGACAAGAAAGATGAGGGGCCTCCAGAGAATATTTGGTCACTTAAGAGGTGATGTGAAGAATAAAACATAAAAATAACCCTTCTTATAGCAATGGCAGAGCAAAAGAGAGCTGCACTAATGATTTGAGGTCAAGCTCTGGCCCGACTGCTAACCAACTGCCCATCCCTAGAATGGGTCTTTCTCGTTCTGGGACTTCAGTTTTATAGATTCCCAAGAAGCCACTAAAGACCCCTCTGCTTCTCACCATTTATGATTTTTGGCATTTTGTAATCTAGCTTAAGGATTCAGTGCCTACAAATAAAAGCAACAACACTGATAAAGACATTAGGGAACAGAGGCTCTTCAGCCTCATGTGTTCTAAGCATGAAACAGAGAACCAAGATCACCGTAAGTTGAATTAAGGAGACAGATGATGAGGTATAGGGACAGCTATGTCTTCCCTCCTCTTTTCTTTCCTCTTCCATTTTCCCCAAAACTGGAGATGGGAGGAAAGTACAGGATAAAAGCAACTGAATCAAGGTTCAAAACCAAAGCCATGTTCATCGACAATTCCAACAAAGCTTAGAGTTTGGAGACAGGGAGAGGGTCGATATAAGAAAGACAAACATGCACATAGCACAGACTCAAGTGGAGAATCAGAAGTAAAATCAGTTAATGTTGGATTGGAAGAGATGAAGATCGTGCCTAACTACAATCCCAAACCCTCGCTGTGCCACTGAGAGAAAGATGTCCCAGAGGAGGCAAGTGAATTGCCCAAGGGCAAGGCTGGAATAGGAGCTCATGTTTGCTGACTCAGACTGGTACAGTTCCATAGAACTATGCATCTAACTGGTCATACTCCAAATTATGACAATTCTTGCTAAGAAATTTTGTGGGGGAGTTTAATGAGAATAATTGACTAAAATTACTGGGTTCTTAGGAAATTTTTAGATTTCCCCATGTTGATGGAAGGCTGAGAGAACAAACAGGAAAGGAAAATGAATACATTAAGCCACCACAATGTGCCAAACATTCTGCTAAGTGGTTTCACGTACATTCTCACATGAGCCTCACAGGTCCTGAGCCAACTGAGGAGAGGGGCGGCATCTTACTCATCAACGAATTTTCATGCCTGATAGGGTGCTGGTACACAGTAGGTGCCCAATATATGCTTGCTGAATGAAGGTAAGATTTTCCCTGTGCATAATGAGGATCAGAGAGATTAAGTAACTACTCAAGTTACTTATCATGACTAGGTCATGTCACTAGTAAAAGTGGCAGCGTCGGGATTTGAATTTGGGATTGTCTGAGACCACGGCTCATTCTTGTTCCTTTCCCTGCACAGGCTGCCTTTCATATACTTTTTCTCCAAATCCAACAAAAATACTTATTTTTCTAACATACAGACTGGCTGATTTATATCACACCTATGGCTACCACATCCTTTTCTGTTCCAGTTTCTTTAAGTGTTTCCTCTTGCAAGGCATTTGTTTCAGGTGCTGTTTTTGTCTGGTTACTTCTGTCCACTGGCCAAGCCTTATCAGAAGCTCTAAGGGCACTGACCAGACACATTCTAAGAGCTGGCAGCGAGGAGGAACAGAACCGCAGGAGGAGCACACTGGTCTGGGGCTTCAGTTCAAAGTCTGTTCCCACCAAGTGGAGATTATATACCTAGCCAGGTTAAATGTCATCTTTCCTTATCTCCTTGACAGCAAAGGTTTTCAGCTGAAAACTCAGCATGCAAATCAGACAAGTTTTCTCTTCTCTTCTCTTCTCTTTTCTCTTCTCTTCTCTTTTCTCTTCTCTTCTCTTTCTTCTCTCTCTCTGTCTCTCTCTCTCTCTCTCTCACACACACACACACACACACACACACACTTGCCAAAGCTTCAGACTAGCTCTCTGTTGTAAATGATTATCTAAAGTATATCAAAAATAAAGGGTTTTTTTTCTAATTATATATATAAGAGAAATCATGTCTTTCAAATATTTTTGACTTGAGGCTGTTAACCTGACTCTATTTGTTCTATCCAAGAAAGCCCAAAGAAATGGATAATGATCCAAAACAGACTACATTTGAATGGCTCTGTATATTACATGCAAAGAAATGTTCCCACAACAAAGTCACTAAATGAATGTCACTATGCTTGAATAGAGGAATAAAATTGAATTGTGATAAAAGCAAGTTGTTTAAAGGATCTTGTTCATGTCTACCAAATTATCCTGAACATTATGTGCTGAACAAAGGCTCTGATAGTCATATTATTAAGTAATAAAAACATTTTGAGAAATAAGCCAACATTTTTACTTTAAAAAAGATTTATGTATCATTTTCTAGTTTTATGAGTGTTGTAATTGTCCTCGAAACCTTTGAACAATGCCAAATTCTTTCTTAGCTGAACATTCTGCTGTGCTATGTTCTCTTTAGTGCTGGAGGCCACGTCGGGATGCCTACAGTAAATTAAAGAAGGAACCCCATGAAAATAGACATAAGCCTTGGTCTCTTCTTAGGCCTAATCATTAAAACATCAATCTGTTTAATCTAGATTTTTCTAACTGTTAGATAACCAGAAAAATTTTTTATGCAAATCATGGTAGCAATGTAGGAAAACATGCGTTGTTGAATTTATAAGTGATGAGCTATTTAAACTAAGTCTCACATAGTGTTTTGATATTTTTTTCTCCTATAGGGTCAAAGATCATTGCCACCATCTTTAATAAGGAAGACGGGAGAGGTAACTGCCCTGTATCCACATTTCAGGAGTCTGCCAAGGATTTTGCTGCTGTTCAACACTGTCACCTGGTAGTTCTCTGAATTTTAAATGACCATAAATGAGACCTCTACTCCTTGCAGACATGAGGAAAGCATGCAGACTGTCATCAAGATTTCCACTTGGTATTTGCTGACCTTTAAAAAAAAATAACATCATTACTAGCCCCCAATTGTGGAAGTTACTAAACAGCTTTGAAAGTCCTAAGAAGTTTACCAAGGCTTCCCCACAACTCCACGGTCTTGTCAGAGCTGAGGTCTAAAGATGTCATTTTAGTTTAGTGAGGCAGAAAGGATGTGAGAGAATGAGTTGAAAGACCTGGGTTCTAGTCTCACAGCTGCCACTGAACATGCTGTGTGACTTTAAACACTGTGCACATATTCAGTAATTTTTTTTTTTTTGCTATCAATTGGTGAAATCGCTACGGTCTGTATACTAATTATCTTTAACAATGTTAATTTCCATATTTTGATAATTGCCCTGCAGTGACACAGAGAATGTTCATGGTTTTAGGAACTGCGCACTAAAGGATTTAGGGGTAAAGGGGCATCGAGTCTGCAACTTACTCTAAATGGTTCAGAAAAAAATAGGGGGAGGGAATGATGAAGCCAATGTGGTAAAAAGTTAACATTTGGGAAATCTGGGTAAAGAGTATAAGAGAATTCTGTGTACTGTTCTTGCAATGTTTCTGTGACATCTGAAAACGTATCAAAATAAAAACTTAAAAAATAATAAATCATAGGCATGTAATTGGCAATCAGTAAATATTCCCTGAATGGGACTCTAACTTCTTTTGGACACAGTATCCTCATACGCAAAAATGAAGGAGGGTTAAACCAGAGAATTTTTAAAAAACTAGCTAGCCCAAACTGTCCCTGAATCTGTGATAAGTACTGAATCGCTGATATAGTAATTTTCCTACAACATATGGAGAAAACAGTAATAATAGTAGCAGACATGATTTCTGCCTTCAAAGAGGCTGAAGTGAGTCCGATGCAGTAGCACAGGCCTGTGCTCCCAGCTGCTCAGGAGACTGGGGGACGGGGGATGGTGGCGAGGAACATAGGAAGATCTTGTCTCAAAAAAAAAAAAGAAAAAGAAAAAGAAAAGATTTCTAACAAAAGAAAGGCTGAGGTGATAAAATAGAGAAATGTATTCAGGACGAGTTAAAGCTATTTGAGGGACACATTTGTAGAAAAGAGGAGTTCCAAATGGGCTGTTAAAGGCAGTGAAGAGATGAAGAACAATAAAGTTAGAAGGGAATTTATGGAAGCACCCCTCTTTTTGACAGAGGTGTGGAAGTAGGCCTTAAGGAAGTCTCCTGCCAGAAAAACTAAGCAAGTGTGTATGGCTAGGATGAGTGAAGCTGGGCTAGTCAACCGATCTTCACTCTCTCTATTAATTTTCCAAAGCTGTACATGTGTTTGCAACCAAGGCAGGGGAGCTGGTGTTAGAATACCTTCCCAGTCCTATGGGAAACCTCCAATTCAACGTGCCATGTACAGAGTATTAAAGTCTTTGAGTTAGCCATCTAGGAGCACACTTCAATATTGTTCTCCAAGCAGATACCCAATACAACATCCCAAAGATCAAGCATGTGTGCAGTCAACACACTGCTCTGACCCCAAAATAGTAAGCCTCAACTGGGACACAATGTAGAGTGGAACTCCTTTCCTCACTCTGTGAAGTCTTCAGAAGGCTACCCATATTCTATCTGACTTTTCTTACATGTTCAGGGTGTGTGTTTTATTAGTAATTATCTAAATCCACATAAGCAGGAGCATTCAAAAGGCTTCCATTGTAAATACTAAGTAAAAAGCATTCATGAAATTCTCATGAACCCTCATCACTGGGGATCACACCCAGAGTCAGGCAAGGAACACAACAAAGTAGAAAATTCTTTCATTTCATTTTGATTAACAATTATTGAATTAAGAAATAATATGCTTAGAACTGAGCTCATGCATACTTTAGTTCTGCCTCCAAATGCTTACTTAGCACATACAGATCACACAAAGGGAGTCATATGAGAGTGATCAAGCTTCTATCTAAGAATGAGATTTATCACCATCTACATATATGGTGAATGCACTTTTATTAGTATCACCTGTAAGTCATATTTAGAATACCAGACATTCACTCCTGAAATACTATCAGTTTCCGTCATTGAAGGGTTATTTATTACAATTCAATTTTTGCAGGGATGGGCATGGCAATATGTATACATACATTTAAGTACACTATTCACCATACCAATATGAAGATAAAAGGGTTCTATTTATTCACTAACACAGTCTGGAGAATAGCTTAAGTTAAGCCTTCAAAAATGAAATGTGTTGTATCCAAGCCTAGTAACAAGAAAGATTCCATACATGCTGCTTAGAGAGAGATTAGATTAAAATTTAACCTATCACATTCTGTTCTTCAACTTAAAAAAATGTTAAACTCTGTCTTTGGGCTTCCATTTTTAGTGTTAAAAAAAGAAAGAAAGAACAGAACACAGATGGAATAAACCTCATTCACTTAATTTGAAAATCAGATGCAGACTTCAAAATTTGGAATAAGGAAAGATTCTTGCTGGTTGATTTCTTTAAAGAATTTATCTTTAGCTATCTGAAAGGAGAAATGCTTACATCATTTACTGTGACCTTTAATGGATTGATAAGTTATCATATGGTATTAAATTTTATGACAAAAGCAATCAGATGAAAGGAATCTGACTAAGATGGTTTGAACTCTTTTCCTTTGATATAGATTAAGCTTAAAACTTGATCTACAGTGGTTCAACATTGTAGATTTATAATGAGTGTAATTTGGAACTATAGTACCCCACGAAGAACAAATACTCAAATGTCAATTGGCTGAACGATTAAATGACTGAAGAGGGCTGGCTCCTAAGGAATAGATTTTAAAAATCATTAAAAGGGAAACAGCCACCAAAGGTAGAGAAATGGCAGAATGTCTTTGTATTTTGTTTGTATGCGAGGTAATAATGACCAAAAGGGGTTTTGTGGTAGTTTGGTTTTTTCCTTTTAATTCCAACAATTAACAGATTGGTTGAACGTATCTTTTTTGTAAAATGCCTCTTTCATATCAGGTACCTTGTATTTAAGGATAAATAAAAAAATGAAGTTTTGTTCTGCCTCCAAACGCTAAGATCTGAGAAAAAAAAATATGTGCCCCCAAAATGAATCACATTCAGGCTTGGAATAAATCCACGTGAATCTATATTTTCTTATTTGCTTGGAAAGTCTTGTATTTGCATCGGTCTTTCTTACTATCAGTGAGCTTTCTTTTGCAGGGTAGTGGCTCAGCTCCAATCCTCAATACGTACAGCCCCTTCGCCATTCCATTCCTAAGGGTAAGCTGGGCGCTAACACAGGTATAGGATGGTCCACTATGCCCGGGTCATTAGGTCCCCATACTGAGTGATGACACACTGAAAGCAGTTTCTCCTCATGTCGTACAATACGTGAAGTGGGAATCTAGAGTTGATTTTCAATAACTGATATTATTCTGAATTCTGATGCACAGTATTTTTTAAGTTCCCTTTTATACAGGGTTCTTAGCAATTTCTAAAATATGAACTATAGGCAGAGTTATCTGGATCTTGGTTTTGATAGTAACCATGACATAAATGTTTTTGGAATGTAAGATAAATGAATGAATAAGTGAATGAATATTATATCGGGAGGTATTAAGGCTTTATATGTACTCTCTATAAGTTAGGATGCAGAAATTCTACCATAAGGCAAAAAGCTTGAGAAAATCACTAGGAAACAAGCTCAAACTATGCAATACTTATCCCCTGTCACTGTCAGAAAGATTGCAAGCTCTTTGCAAGCAAGGGCTGTCTTAATCAGGGGCCAGACTCACAAACACTCTCCAAGGCTGGGCAAATGGAGACAGAACAAGCTCTATCTAAAGATCAAGCTATCACGTAGGAAAGCAGGCCAGATGGTTGGTTGCTCTTTCGATTTTCGAAGAGAAGCCAAATTTTGAATTTTTATGTAAAATCCTCTCATTTCTAAATGTTGGCTCTGTATTTATTTTTTTAACACTATGTGGACTTAACAAAACACAGCTGTGGGCCACATTCCACCTGTGGACTATCCCTTTGTAATCTTGCATCTAAATCTTTCCACATATCAAGAACTCATTGCTTATTTTTACCTCATCTTCAAGTCTGGCAAAGGGCTGGAGGTGGTGGTGTCATACCAATGTCACCAAAGAAATCAGCCAAAACAGGAATACGAATGGGGAAAACAAGCATAGCTTTAAGTGGCTAAATTTCAGTAAGGACTCATGTTGTATTAAGTTCTCAATTGCCCTCCATCTCAGTAATTATGCTCAAACTGTAGTTGGCAATATGTTTCCTCCTATTTTATCATCCTCATTCTCACCCCCTAATTTACCCCTAACTCTTCCTATTTATTAATCATGCTATACATGTCTTCTTTTCTTTTTGTAAATAGCTTCAAATTCTTCTTGGAAAGAGGTGGGGCATAAGTAAATTTCAACAAATAAAGTCTTTCAGATGTTCATGATATTCTAATTACAGGCAAGTGTATTACTATATTTAGGCACCATATATTTTTTTAACACAAGAAGTGATCCCCAAGGGGTAAGATTATCCTGAAGCAATAAATATTATTGAAAAGTTCTATATCCAAAATTTATCACTGGAAAATACTGGAAGATCCTTTCTTTAAATGATGTATGTTCTCGGGCCTTTAGCAAAAGAAGACACGAACCCTAGTCTGAGTACCCAGTTAACACACACACACACACACACACACAACCATTTCCATATAGAAAAATAATCTAACACTCCTATAAATAAAAAAAATTTTTTTTTAAACCTTAGATCTCCACATTTCTAGCTCAGCTTTAACCCTCATGTTTCAATATATTTAGACCTCTATAGGAAACTACTAAGACAATGAAAACCTATTGCAGCAGAGATATCTCTCTAGGAGAAAAAGCAAATAAATTAATAGCTTGCTCTCATAGAACAAAGGCAACTACAACTATGCAAAGGATAAAGAAATAACATGAATTTATTAATAGTATAAAAAGCCACAATTAAGTCCTTGTTATCAACAAATTAAACAGGCCTCGTGTATTATACCTACTTAAAAAAACAACATAACTTGTGAACTTCAGCTTGAAAATATTGCTTGAACATGCCAAAGAAAATACACAAATAGATATTTTCCAATTCACTGATAAAAAAAAAAGTTCCAGGAAAAACTCTAATGACAAATATGGCATATAAAAAACATATAAATTCTTTCAAATTGGAATATTTAAATCATAAAAGACAGAGGGTACAAATACCACATTCTGTTCTAAACAATATCTTAGGATCATGAGAGAGAAAAGAGAACTGGATTATGCAAAAATGATTCTCATATATACATATCAATTATCTAACTGACATTTTTACAAATCTACCGCTACTTTGCTTTTTATTGCATATGCTAAACAAGCAGATGCTAAGTCTGTAAACTGTGAATTAACCTCCCTTTTTAATTAATTGTTCCTTTGGAAATACTGGCTTTTAAATCCCATGCTGCAGTTGCTTCATCTTAGAGATGTATGCCAATCTCGCATCCAGGTTCTCGGGCTATGTTCCAGGAGGCAGTAAACATTGATTCCATCTTTAATTATTTAATGATTCATTTGCATTTTATTTGTACATTGGCATCTGACCTGGTTTAATTTTAGGTTCTTCCAACATGAGCCATAAGGCCTGCAAGAATCTAGATCTGACCATCTTCACAGCAAATACGACTGATGACGTTGGCAGTAGTGACATGACTCAGAAGTAGGTCCAGGGAAAAGGAAAAATATCAGAGGGCAATGAACTGACAGCAGCAGGCCCTCCCGGAGCACATGGTCTTTTGAGGTCACTCCTTCCTTTTTTTAATGTGTGAATAGTTTAAGCAGGAGGTTTCCTCAGAAGTTATTTCCAGGTTTTTCTGGATGGTATCCCTACATCCAAAATGCCCCCTTGCTAAGTGGACCTAGGAATTCCTCTATTTCAGCTGTAAGCCTCCTTATTAAAATCAAATGTGGGGACAGGCATGGTAGCTCACGCCTATAATCCCAGCATTTTGGAAGATCAAGGTGGGAGGATCTTTTGAGGCCAGGAGTTTAAGACAAGCCTAGGCAACATAGTGAGAGCCCCATCTCTACAAAAAATAAAAGTAAAAAAAAAAAAAAATAGTCAGGTGTGGTGGCACACACCTGTAGTCCCAGCTACTAAGGAGGCTGAGGCAGGAGGATCGGTTGAGCCCACGAGTTTGAGGCTGCAGTGAGCTATGATAGCACTGCTGCACTCCATCCTGGATGACAAAGTGAGAACTTGTCTCAAAAAACAAAAAAAAAGCAAATGCACCAAAGAAAGGTAACATCAAAATCTGTTAATAATGTCATTTTTGCCAGAGTCAAGGATCTGAGAGCAGTTTTCTGAAAGCACAAAGAAGAGAGATCGAAAGCTTTAGAGCTCCAGGCACTGGGTAAATGGAGGTAGAGTAAGAAGTTTGAGAAGAAATGTCTCCTTCTCCACAGTTCTGGAACTTACCCCCATGTTAGACCTTTTCCTAGTCAGGAATACATAATAAAAAGCTGGACCTACTGAAGAGAAATGACTAACTTTTTTATAACATCTGAGACACACACATAAACACACGAAGTTCTTAACCATGGTGGCCCACAGCCCCTGAAAATCGGTAACTATCATTTGTTGCTCTCTTAGTGTTGCTAGAATGATCTATCCATCCTAGGACTATGGATTAGGATGTATCTTCCTAAGTCCCCACTGCATTCGATAAGGAATAAATTCTCAAAGCCCAAGGACTTTTCCCCCATACATAACTCCCATAATGCAGGGAGGAGGCCCAGAGGAAGTGAAGCAATGCAACAAACATGGACTGAATATTTCTTTCACGTCAACTCATACATTGTATTAGGCATTTTATGTGTCTCTTCTTGTTTTAACAACACCATAAAGGAAGTATCATCATCCTCACTCAACAGATGAAAATACTGAGGCTCAGAAGGGTTTCCTAATTTGCTCAAAGTCCTATAGACAGCAGATGCTGTAGCCAGGATTGGAACCCAAGGCTACTCCTTTCTGTGAGCTACAGAAAGTGTCTTTACATTGCAGAGTCTTCATTGGGCCCCGACACTGCATACTGAGAACTTTGAGGGCGCCAAATGTCACAAGGGAATCTTTTCGGTTCACAGAACCAAAATCGTGCAGTGGAAGATGGGCTCTGGCCCTTTCCTCATTCCTGGATTATATCAGAAAATAACCCAGAACCAAGAATTTGGTGGCACTTTCAGTGAACTTGTCAGGTAGAGAAAAAACTCATTTCTACCTGTCTTATAAAAGTAGCAACACCCATACAATGAGAAAAATTGGGAAAATATTTTTAAAGTCAAAGATGAAATGATAATGCCTTGTAATCCCACTGCCTAGATGTAAGCATAGCGTTTTAGGCTATTTCTCTCTGGTCTGTCCTTTGTACCTATACATATTTTGAAACCATTCAGCCTATATTTTATAGGCAATTTTCATGAGGTTATGTTCATTTAATCATATATTAAAATTATCTTAACATTCCCTAAAAAACTATTTTTAAGTTTGATTTTAATATTTTACCATATAGACATTAAGTTTACTTAACTGTTCCATTATTGTTGTGCATTCAGGGTAGGAACATTTTTTCACTATTTTAAAAAAACCACAGTGAAAAGAACATATTTCTTTTACCAAATTTCAAATGGTTTTCTTAGGATCAATTTCTAGAAGTGGGGTTATTAGGTCATATGTGGGAGTGACGTCAACACATTTAACCTTTGACAGTATGAGTATCCCCGTAGAATTTACACCATCATTACCCATGGATGGGAAACCCTGTCTCAAGGAATGTTGCTTATCCATTGAGTATTAACATCTGGGTCAACTGGATGGGATTAAAAAAAATCACCATTGTTTTAATTTATGTTCCTGAATTCAATGAGAGTTAGCATTTTCTCCCAAGGATTGTTTCCTTTTCATGAATGGTGTCTTCACGATGCTGCACATTTTTCTATTGGTTGGCAGCACATGACTTTGATCATCTTTTCATAAGGTGCAGCAATATGACAAGACAGGAGGTCCACAAGATTGGGAGACATATTCCCAGCCTAGACTTTTCTAGTTGGAACACTTGGGACTAATCACTTCACTCTATCAGAAGCTTTCGAACTTTGGTTGTTATAGCCAAAAGAAATTTTACACAGAGCCCAGTGTACGAACAGATCAAAGTGAAGGTGCTGAAGCTTAAGCAAGGGGCCCCACCTTCACCACACCCAACACCCCCATAGCTTCTGAGACATCGTGGAGGAACCCCAAGGTTCTGAAGAATAAAATAAAAAACTATTGCGTTTGTTGATTTCTAAGATCTCTTTGAACCCCTGTTCCCGGGGTTCAAAAGAAAATTTTAGAGACCACACTAAGATTAAGTGAGTTTGGAAAGCCAGTATCCAAGAGACACAGCAAGAAGCCTTCATACGGAAAGTATTCCTGGTGAGTCTGATGGTATTTTTTTTTTCTTTCTGAAAGTGCAATTGATGCAAACAAAGAAAGTAATACTGAGTAAGCTATGTGACAGAAAGACAAAAGTATTCCAAATGCTGAATGTTTCCAGCAGATGCATCAGCCATTATTCAGAACTCACTAACTCCCATCACAGCTTGGGTCCTGGGTGAAATATTTCTTCCTTGATTCTTCCAGCTGAAGCTGAGAGTTAAAGAACATTGATGATCACTACCTTCAGGAAATAAAGTGATTTATGGAACAAAGCTAGCCATTATTGCATCTTTTCTCAAAAGCCCCATGTTTCAGTACATCTTTTTGTGGGACTGTTTCTTATTCTTAAAGATACGTTCCTATTTTCAAGTGAACTAGAATGACATTGGCCAGTTGCATAATGCAGGGTGGGTAGGTGGACTAGACATTTACACAAGATCTGAGGGTTGCTGAGGAAGACACAGCCCTGCCCCCAAAATTTCTGCTCCCATAATTCACTCTGTCACAGTGCCTGAGACACCCACTGACTCTTCTAGGTCACTTTTCTGAGATATTCTGCAAAGGAGGGTACAGAAGGTTGGACAGGAGATAATGTGAACCATTATCACTTATTTACAGCCTTTTGCCTGAGTAGAGATCAGACTCAAGACAATGAGAGACAGAAGGAAGAGCTGGGGGAAGGAGAAAAGACACTAGAAAAATCTGGAGCCAGGAGGGAGCATCCAGTTCCTAGATTGCTGACTACAAATAAATAGCTATTGAGTATTTTTGAGTTTTGCCTATTGCATGGTTTCATCTAGGGCTTGATCTGCACATACCTTAGGTGTCCTAAACCTGTCAGTGCAAATATGATCCATGTCAAAGAAATCACAGTTTATGATAAGCACAGGAAAATATAAACTCAAATTTTTTACAGAAATTCAGAATGTTGACTACACCATTTTTGAGTGCATAGAATTTTCCCTGATGTACAAAGGTTGATCAGAAGACTTTCATGAAAGATTTTTTTTCAGTTATCTCGCACCCCACCGGATGTTCGTTAATAATATTTCATAAAAATCACTAACAGAAGAAAGAAAGAAGCATCTTTGAGGCTTTCTAACATAAATGCTAGTTATTTAAATAAATTTAAAAATTTGGAGAAAAGGTTTTACTATTTGGAGTCTTATTTTACAGTTTCTACTAACTTAAAAATAGATGTTTAAAGATAATATGAATTATTTAGGGCTGTAATTACCAGGGTTTTTATTATACAACTTGGCAAACGCCATTCTGCAATCACACAAAGTCACACTTCAGTCTGAATTACGGATGGTGCAATAATTCACACCTTGGACATTGTTTCGCCTCAGTATCTTACTGCTTCATTAAAGATGTTTATATTTGGATAGTTTGCAAATGTTCAGTATGAAAGACAGAATCGGAATGTGCGAACCAGACAAGAGAAACTTACTGGCAATTGGAGAGCACCCAGGCTATTAATAACCAGCAAGCCAAAAAGTTCCTCTTCTTTCCCTGTGTCAAAGTTTGCCCTGTAGATATGTGTGCATTTTCTTTAAAATTATTGAGACACTATCTAAAACCACTTGTCATGAAGGTACAAAATATGTGTGAGTAATCCCCAGCTTTCAAAGGTGCTCTCCTCTAAAATTCCCTTATGTAGGAAGCTATATGTTCCTGTTTGTTTGGGATAGCCCTGGGGTATTATTAATAGTGCCCCTTTCACTCTCAGAAGTGCTCAGTTTAGACGATAAATGATTTGGAAACCCTGTTTATTAAGTCTTTCTAGTTTTAACCCAAGACACAATCTCCCACAGAGAGAGAAGAGATATAATAAGCCTTTAAAAAAATCATCATTTAAAAATGAATTTCTAGCAACGGCAATGAATTACCCGTGTGATAGCATTTCTATGCAAAAGTAGGCTTGAAATTCAAACTCGACATTTCTCCATGAGCCCACATCATATTCTTGGACCTGCAACACATTGTTTTTGCCATTTGATGGATACCTCATTTGGAGACTCCTCCAGCTCTAAGTTACCAATGGTTCCCCATGTCAAGGCTCAGCTGGCAGAGTCAGAGAACCACAGAGATCCCAGGACAGGGAACAAGATACGGGTGTGGGGGTGGGAGGGGCATGCACAAGGAGAGGGTGGGGACTGGGGAGACATAGGGAGAAAGAATTCCAGGGCAGAGTCTTTCCTAACAGCATGATCCTCAAAGCTACCCCAGTCCTAGGTCAGCGACAACCCTACCCAGTCCACATACCTCCACTCCTGCTCACCCATTTAGTCACAAGAAGCAGCGAAATACAACAACAGGAACACAGCCTCTGCCTCGCCCTAGCTCAGTGGGCATGCTCGGGCTGTTTACCTGCTCCAGGCCTCAGTTTCCTCATTAACAATGAGGACGCCCCCACATAAATCTTTAGAGTTATTTTGGGATCAAATGAAACATTCTTCATAACATACTGCCCAGTATTACACATAGTTGGCACTCAATAAATGCCTATCATCAGACGTTTTTAGTTTCTAGAAACCTTCTCTTTCCAATTTTAATCAGAGAATTCTGTCCTTCTTGCCCCATCAGAGAACAGACCCCACTCATGTAACTCTTTCCTATTCTCCCTTCCTTAAGACAAGTATAGTTGATTGTTTAAAAAAAAAAAAAAAAAGCCATAAAATCCTCCTGTTTTATAAGCAAGCCAACTTCCTCTCTTTTTTGGTGCACTGATTTCATTTTACACATGTAAGAGTTATAAACTGGACAGTCAAAAACTAGAGATAAGTTCACCACCATCCCAATCTGAAATGTGGAGAAGTAGCTGGGGCAAACTGCCCATGAATAAAATCCCACACTGGTTTTGTCCAGACCCACCCTAGTACAGGTGCTGGTTCCAAGTACAGGTCCCTTTCACTCTATGACAGCCACCATCTCCCTGGGCAACCAGAATGCCACTCTCTATTTTCAAGATAGGGAATAAGGGGCTTACAAGAGCCCCTGAAGGTTGAAGCATGGTGTCCACCCCAGAGAGGTAAGATGAGGCACAGGTATGTGTCAGTCCTATTGGAAGATGAGCAGATGCCTGGTAGTCAGCCATCCTTGGGATGCTTTTGCCTGATGGTAACGAGAAGGGCTGCAGGCATGGCTCCCCTCTGCAGGCACCATTCAGAGATGCTCCCTTAAGGATTGTGAGTATTGGCCAGGCCCTCCTCAACCCCTGAACATTGGGACTGACCATGGACAGCATTCACTCTGTGAAGATACCCTTTTTTCTTCTGGTCCTCCAGGGTTCGTGGGCACCATCCTCAGGCCCACTCCAGCCACTTGGCTACTCTGCCTGTTCCTCCAGATCTCTCCGAGCTATGCTTCCTGCTGGTAATAGCCAGGTATTCCAGCATGGCTTGCTCCATGGCATCTAGGCTGCTACTGCCACGCTGGCTCACACAGAGGGGTGGTACCAAAAGGCACTGTAGTGGCCATCAGCCACTTTTGCTTGACCATCATCCTAATCTCCTTCCTATATTTGGAAAATTTCCAACCAAGAAGAGCCCTTTTTCCCTATAGAAGCTACAAGTACTACAGTTTCCCATGGACATGGAAGTAGTGTTGCCATTCCTCCCATCGAGAGGCAGAGTCCAGCTGTATACCCTTTGAAGCTGTACTTGGTCATGAGTCTTGCTTCAGCCAATGGGACACAAGCAGAGGCTTGCAAAGCACTTGAGCATTGGAGCTTACTGGAGTTTACTCCCACAGCTGGGAGTCCTGTGATCACCATGTGAAGAAGTCTGGGCTAGCATCCTTGAGATGGAGAGACTTTACATGGGGGAAAAATCTGTCCCAATTACCTCAAACTAAGGGCCCAGGTATGTGAGGCCATCAGCCCCTGTTGAGTTAGCCCAGACCATAAGAACCACTCAGCCAACCCACGGGACCGTGAGAAATAATAAACATGTATTGTTCTATACCACGAAGTTTTGGAGTGGTTTCTTACGCAATAGATAACTGATAAAACTTTTTGGAGATCCAAATACATCCATTCTTTAAGTACATAGATGGTGAGCTATTATGTGCCAATGGAAAGACAAGAGGGAGTAAAAACATTGCTATAAGGACACTTTTTGCTTTTTGGGGTTTGTTAATGTTATTGTTTATTTTGATCAGAGTTATCAAATTGGTGCCATCTGGCTGAATTATGTAGACAGTTTAACTGAGCAGTGGTGTGTTGGAATTTTTTTTCATGTGAATCCCTTCATGTTGGGCATGTACTCTTCAGTTCTGCCCCAGCCTTCCCTGCTCTATAGCAGGACAGTCTACACTCCTTCAACACATTTAGGTTTCCTGCCTGGCTTCCAGAGACATCTGATTCCCCCACCCCCCCCAGTCTTGACCATTTAGGGTGATAAATTATGAGTTACCAGATGTAGAAAACCTGAACCTCTGCTACACTGTTGAGCATATTTATCGTCAGTGATAGTACAAGGTAGAGATAGAATTGAAAAGCAGATTAAAACCTGGGAGAAATAATAAGAAGACACAGAAAGTTAGGATTAGCACCACCACCACCATCTTAGGGGATGTTCATAGAAGGGGGTCAATCTACAAGAGCTCACACTTCTACTTCCTCTTCTATATGGGAGAGGTCTCCATGAGTCACGGTTCCCCCAATAAAGAAATTAAGAACAACTTAATATATTGGATCACTGAGGGCTGTCTTGGAGAATAGCTACCACTAACGTCTTGAGAAAGCAAAAGTAATGATGATCAGGATTACTCAAGGGCAATAACAATTGCTACTATTTATTGAATATTTAGCATATAAAAAAGCATTGTTCTAAGTCCTTTGTGTGTAACACCTCATCTGATTCTCACAACAACTCCTAGTTTAAAAATAGGGAAACTGAGGAGCACAAATAAATGAAACTTGCCACAGGCCACAGAAAAGCTAGTAAATGGCACCCAGTCTCTCCCACTCTGTTGCTCTCTTTGTGAATCCTAGAGAAGGACAGATATGGGTGGTTGGATGGTTAACACAATGGGGTGGTTGGCACACTGGGTGACAAGGCCCATCTGCTGTCTAGAAATCACTTCCTGTGTTATTATTTGGCCTAGAGAGGCTTGGAAAGACAGTCAACTCTCTTTGGGCTGTGAAGGCACCACCATAATGGAAGAACAGGATATGACTTCCATATACTGTAACATGACTTCCATGTTACTTCTAAAAAAACCAAGCTGGAACCAGGTGGTAGATGTCATAAGAACAAAAACTGAAATTCAACACAGAACTTTAAGGAGAAATTCAGTGACCACCGGGGGTCACTTCAACCATGAGAGTGCATGGTTCTCTGAAAGCAACATTAACCTTACAGCTCAGGAGTTCTGCAGGAACCCACATTTGTACACCCAAATGTTTCCATGCCATTCATTGCTGCTTTGATAGATTTCCTGAGCAAAGACTCCTTGCCTTTTTCATTAACATTATTAACCTCATTTTCATTAACTTAATCTAGCTTTGTTTGCATGGTCCAGCACGAGATCCCGGGGAAGTAGCAATCCTGGAAGTCTATGAATTTTTGTCTGAGCCCTGGCTCCTTTACTCCAACCATGTGACCTTATGAAGTCCCTCTACCAGTCTAGACCTCTGTTTCTCCATTTGTAAACTAGGGCACTGATTATATCTACATCAAAGGCCTCTTTCAGCCCCAACCTTTTCTTATTATGTTATTTCTTACAAAAAAAATTATTTTTTTCAAAATATTATGGGGGTGCAAATGTTTTTGGTTACATGTATCCATTTTGTTATGCTTCAGTCAGGGTTATAAGTGTGCCTATTACCCAGATAGTGTTCATTGTACCTATTAGGTAGGTTCTCGCCCACCCACTCCTCTCCCCTGCCCTCTGCTTGATTTCTGCTGAATTTTACTTCCCTCTGCGCACATGTGTGCTCATCAGTGAGTTCCAATTTAATAGAAAGTACATGTGGTGTTTTTTTTTTCCATCCTTTAGATACTTCACTGAGGATAGGTCTCCAGTTCCATCCAAATTGTTGCAAAGGCCTTCATTTATCCTCCTTCATGGCTGCATAGTATTCCATAGTACACATATAGACATGAGACCAGAAACAAAGAAGCCATCAAGGGTGAGTGGCAGGCAAGCAAGCAAAGCTTCATCTGTATTTACAGCCACTCCCCATCACTCATATCACCACCTGAGCTCTGTCTCCTTCCCCCAACCCCACCAACCCCCCGGTCTGTGGAAAAATTTTCTTCCATGAACCAGTCCCTGCTGCCAAAAAAGGTTGGGGACCCTTGATATACCACATTTTGTTAATCCACTCATGAATTGACAGGCACTTGGGTTGATTCCACATCTTTGCGATTGTGAATTGTGCTTCAATAAACATTCATGTGCAGGTGTCTTTTTGATAAAATGACTTCTTTTCCTTTGGGTAAATACACAGTAGTGAGATTGCTGGATCAAATGGTAGGTTTACTTTTAGTTCTTTGAGGAATCTCCATACTGTTTTCCATAGAGATTGTACTAATTTACAGTCCCACCAACAGTGTATAAACGTTCCTTTCTCTCTGCATCCATGCCAGCATCTATTGTTTTTGGACTTTTTAATAAAAGCCATTCTGATCGGGGTAAGTTGATATCACACCGTGGTTTTAATTTTCATTTTGCTGATGATTAGTGATGTTGGGCATTTTTTCATATGTTTATCGGTCATCTGTCTTCTTTTGAAAAGCTTCTGTTCATACCTTTTGCCCACTTTTTAATGGGGTTGTTTGATTTTTTCTTGCTCATTTTCTTGAATTCTTTGTAGATTATAGTTATTGGCCCTTTATCAGATGTATAGCTTGAGAATATTTTCTCCCATTTATCTATTTGCTCTATTGATTATTTCCTTGGCTGTGCAGCTTTTTAATGGAATCAAGTCCCATTTATTTATTTTTGTTATTGCTGTGATTGCCCTTGGGGTCTTCTTCATAAATTCTTTGCCTAGGCTGATATCTAGAAGAGTTTTTCCAACATTTTCTTCTTTTTGTAGAGATATTTCACCTCCTTGGTTAAGCATATTCCTAGGTATTTTATTTTCTTTGTAGCTATTGTGAATGGTATTGAGTTTTTAATTTGACTCTCAGCTTGACTGTTATTGGTGTATAGGAATGCTACTGACTTGTGTACATTGACTTTGTAACCTGAGACTTTGCTGAATTTATTTATCAATTTCAGGAGTCTCCTGGTGGAATCTTTGGGGTTTTCTAGATATAAGATCATACCTTCTGTAAAACATGATAGCTCGACCTCCTCTTTCCTAATTTGGATACTATTTATTTCTTTTGCTTGTGTGATTGTTCTAGGACATCTAGCACTATGTTTAATAGAAGCAGTGACAGTGGGCACCCTTGTCTTGTTCCAGTTCTGAGTGGGAATGCTTTCAACTTTTCTCCATTCGGTATGATGTTGACTGTGGGTTTGTCATATATGGCTTTTATAATCTTGTGATATGTTCCTTCTATGCCTAATTTGCTGAAGGTTTTTATCTTGCAAGGTATTTTGTCAAATGCTTTTTCTGCATCTATTGAGATGAACATATGGCCTTTGTTTTTGCTTCTGTTTATATGGTGAATCATTGATTAACATATGTTGAACCATCCTTTCATCCCTGAGACGAAGCCCACTTGGTCATGGTAGATTATTTTTTTGTGTGCTGTGGAATTTGGTTTGCTAGTATTTTATAGAGTACTTTTGCATCTATGTTCATAAGGGATATTGGTCTATAGTTTTCTTTTTTGTTGTGTCCTTTTCTGGCTTTGGTATCAACTGATTGGGGAGTTCCTTCTATTTCTTACTGCCTTGTCAGGATCCTGAAGGTTTGTTTGGATCTTTTATAGGTTAGTTATTTACATGTCTGACTTTCAATTAACCTTTCAGATCCTTGAGGGTAGAGAACTAGAAATGATTCTTCTAATATACAGCTTCTGCCTAGCATAGTAGGCACTTTAATTAAATACTTAAATTAGCTGCAATTGCAATTTAAATGCATGTGACAAATTTCAATGTCTTTTATTTTTATGTCCATAGGAAATCAACAGGGAACATGAAAAAATGACCTTCTGATTAATAAAAGAAAGAAACTCTGGGGAAAAAAAATTTTTTAACTCAGGCCATTTATACTGAAAACACCAATTAACAGGAAATAATATTTACATATAATTAATCACACATTCCAAATCAAGGGTATAAGTTATTACAGTCAACTCTTGATTATCCTTGGCAACATGGAGGGCATGGATTAAGCAAATTTGTAGATAAACACTAAATCTAATCTAAATTCAACCAAAGAGAGCCTTTACATCCTTACATAAAGATAAGGGACTGCACAAAAATGTTGTTCAGAAAAAAACTTTTGGCCGGGCGCGGTGGCTCACGCCTGTAATCCTAGCTCTCTGGGAGGCCGAGGTGGGCGGATCGTTTGAGCTCAGGAGTTCGAGACCAGCCTGAGCAAGAGCGAGACCCCACCTCTAAAAATAGAAAGAAATTATATGGACAGCTAAAAATATATATAGAAAAAATTAGCCGGGCATGGTGGTGCATGCCTGTAGTCCCAGCTACTCGGGAGGCTGAGACAGGAGGATCGCTTGAGCCCAGGAGTTTGAGGTTGCTGTGAGCTAGGCTGACGCCACGGCACTCACTCTAGCCTGGGCAACAGAGTGAGACTCTGTCTCAAAAAAAAAAAAAAAAAAAAAAGAAAAGAAAAGAAAAAAACTTTTTTTTTTTTTTTTTTTTTTTTGAGACAGGGTCTCACTTTGTTGCCCAGGCTAGAGTGAGTGCCATGGCGTCAGCCTAGCTCACAGCAACCTCAAACTCCTGAGCTCAAGGGATCCTCCTGTCTCAGCCTCCCAAGTAGTTGGGACTACAGGCATGCACCACCATGCCCGGCTAATTTTTTCTATATATATTTTTAGCTGTCCATATAATTTCTTTCTATTTTTAGTAGAGATGGGGTCTCGCTCTTGCTCAGGCTGGTCTCGAACTCCTGAGCTCAAACGATCCGCCCACCTCGGCCTCCCAGAGTGCTAGGATTACAGGCGTGAGCCACCGCGCCCGGCCAGAAAAAAACTTAATAAAAGTTTATTTCATTCATAAAATGAAATATGCAGCAACCAAACAAATTAAGAAACATAATAATATAACCATATTTTTTAGCAGCTGCATTAGAATATTCTTGCCCCAAAGAGAGTGACTTGTTTTTGTTGGGCAAATGCTTGGATAAGCCCCCTTGGTGGGCATCTGAGAGTGAGGAGCCACTAGAATCCAGGACTGAGAGGTATAGACAGAACTGCTCTGCAATAAGCAGGATCAATGTGTTTGCTTGAGAGAGAGAGAGAAGAGCAACCAACACAGGCTGGCATCCATGCAGGGGGAGAGGTTCAGGAGCAGGGGAACCCCTGGTTGGAGGAGAGGACTGGAGAGACTTGGGACAGCAGACCTCTCTTTTGGTACAACTCTCCCCTGCAAAATCTTTGATAAAGTCAGCAGTACTTTTAGCACTTTTATGCAAGTAGATTACTGGGGAAGAGGGAGTGAAAAGGAACTGAGGTTGTGTATCCATCAATATTACATGGCAGAAACACAAAGAATTATTAATCTATACAAAAGCATTAAACGTATGGGTTAAAGTCGGAACCACTGACATAAAAAGATAACCAATGTGTACTTTTTCAAAAAAAACTTTATTGAGGTCCAATTTACATATCATACAATTCACCATTTTAAGCATCCAATGCAATGATTATTAGTAAACTTGCCAAGTTGTAACTCTCACTGTAATTTAGAACTAGAACATTGCCATCATCCTAATAGGACCCCTGATACCTATATACAGTTAATACCTATTCCCAGACAGGTGTGGTGGCTCACACCTGTAATCCTAGCACTCTTGGACGCCAAGGCAGGAGGACCACTTGAGCTCAGGAGTTCAAGACCAGCCTGAGCAAGAATGAGACCCCGTCTCTACAAAAAATAGAAAAATTAGCTGGCCACAGTAGCATGCACTTATAGTCCCAGCTACTCAGGAGGCTGAGGCAGGAGGATCGCTTGAGCCTTCAAGTTTGAGGTTGCAGTGAGCTGCGATGATGCCCCTGCACTCTAGCTGGGGCAACAGAGCAAGACTCTGTCTCAAAAAAAAAAAAAAAATCCTTATTCCCATCCCTAACCCGAGGCAACCACTAATCAACTTCCTGTCTCTATTGATTTAACTTTTTGAACATTTTGTACTAATGGAAAATGCAAATCCCAACATGCTGTCTTTTGTGCAGGGTTTCTTTCACTTAGCATAATGTTTTTGAGGTTTGTCCCTGTTGCAGCATGTTTCAGGATCCATTCCTTTTTATTGCTGGATAGTATTCCATTATATGGATACACCACATTTTTCTTATCCGTTCACCAGGTGATGGACACTTGGGTTGCTTCTATTTTTGGCTACTATGAATAATGCTGCTATGGACATTTACATGCATGTCTTTGTGTTGACATACTGACATATACTTTTATGTGGGGAAATCTGTAGAATATCATCAATTCTAAGAGTTTTACATTTAACGCCCTGGAAATCAGAATGTGCCTTACAATGGATGGTTTATGTATAAGTCAGAGTCCCAAAAGGAAACAGATGGCACAAACTAGGATGCTTTAAGGGAGGTTTAATAAGGGGACTAAATATAAACGTAAAGGTCAGTTCAAGGAAGGAGTCAGTCATGTAGATAAGAGTCTGACATCTTGAGAAGAAAGTGTCCTACGAACTAGGAGCATATTCAGTGCAATGTACCCTTCAGGGACAAAGCTAGGGGAAGAAATCATCCTTTCCCACTCTTCTTCTGTCTGATCTCCTATAAGGGTTCCCCATTGGTCAGAACCAACTGGAAGCCAGAGGGCAAGGAAGCCCATTGACATGACCCCTACAATCCATCCTTCTAAGGCAGAGAGCAAGGTGGAGAACAGATATGGAAGGACAATCAGAATATGTATCTGACACAGTGTGTCCATGCTAAATTGGTAGAGGTTTCTTCTTCAGTGATACACAAAATAATGGTGCATCTTTAATAAAGCACTTTAGATTTGATGACATGAGGTACAACCCAGTTTTGCAAAAATCATTATTAATATGTCCATATGTGTATGAAATAAAATCTAGACTTATATACCTCATCTGCAAGGAAGGGAGTTTAAGGAGAAATTTACTTATCTACATTAAAATTTTCCGTAATGTTAGGATTTTCTACAATGAGTGTATCCTATTACCAAGAAAGACCTGATCTTCATGGTTCCTGAATACCAGGCCTTGTTCTTCCTCTTCAAACTTCCTTTCATTCCTATGAACTCCTCTTTGTCCTTCCAAACCCTTTTCTCTAACTAACACAAAGCCTGGCCTTCTGCCTTATATTTAGAAAACATTTTAATAAATATGTGATGAATAAAGGAAAGATTTAACAAACAAGTGAATTAATAAATGAAAGTGAATCAAAGCTAGTGTTCTTATCATTGGCCCCACTGGTACCTATCTCTCTCCCTATCAAGGTACAAGGAAATTAAAGACCACAAGAAAAATACTGATGAATCAGAGAGGAAAATGAGGAGAAAGAATTTAAAAAGGAAAGACAATATTTCTAAAGCAAGAGAAAAATAACCAAGATGAATGGAATTTTGCTAAAGGAGGTTAAAAGTGAATGGTTAAGATTTTTTTTGCTTTGGTCTCTGAAATGTGTCTATGCATCTTTACATCTGAGTCCAAAAAAAAAAAAGACCATAATATTTCTGATGAGCTCAAAAGAAGTTGTTATGATAAACATTTAGCATGGCAAAGAAAACTGTAAGTTCTGAAGTGTAACAAAAAAATATAAAGAACTGATGCTCTTAAAAAACACTGTCTCCCGGTGGGGCACGGTAACTCACACCTGTAATCCTAGCACTCTTGGAAGCTAAGGCAGGAGGATTGCTTGAGGTTAGGAGTTCGAGACCAGCCTGAGCAAGAGTGAGACCCCATCCCTACTAAAAATAGAAAAAGTTAACTGGGTGTGGTGGCACATGCCTATAGTCTCGGCTATTCGGGAGGCTGAGGCAGGAGGATCCTTGAGCCCAGGAGTTTGAGGTTGCTGTGAGCTCTGATGATGCCACTGCACTCTAGCCAGGGCAACAGAGTGAGATACTGTATCCAAAAAAAGAAAAACAACACTGATTCCCATGGAATTTTTCAAAATCTCTCTATCTTCTTTATCCGCACTAAACCTTTACTAGAATTCAGTTTTCTTTAATTTATAATATTATACAATGCCAGAAAAATGTCTTTCAAGTTTCTTGAAATGAACTGTGTGCTTATAATATTCTAATAAAATTTAAAAGGTAACACCTAAATTATCATTTTCTAATTTTATTTCAGCGACATGATGCACCAAATAATCTTTTTGTGGACTAAGCTGCACAGTTAAGCATAATTCATAACATTGTTTATATGGGTAAATGTATTCCAAGTTCTGAACAATCTTAGCTTACAAACTTTTAGAACCCATCTCAATCCTATGTTAAGAACTGCCTGTACTGGTTTCAACCTGTGAACTCACCAACACTTCGGTCAGGGTTGTTAACAAAATAGCAAACTTGGCTCATTTAACTATCCCATTCCACAGCTTCGTTTGTCCATTCATTCATGCATGCACGCATACATGCATTCAGCAAATATTTATTAAGTGCCTACTTCAGCAGGGCACTGGGCTAGAAGTGAGATGACAGGAACAGAGAGTCAGGTAAGACATGGTCGTGCCAGGAGGAAACCTCTTAGCGGAGCAAATAAACCAACGATTCTAATATATTGGGAAAAAGGAAGAAAAAAGAAAGGAAGAAAGAAATGTACAGGAAAGACATTTCAGGAAGAGAGGTCAAGGTTTCAGATAGAAATATCTCTGTGTGGGCAGGAAATTGCAAGGACAGTATTCTGGAGAGTGCAGTGCAAGATTTGAACTGTGAAGAAAGGATGCTAGAGTTCTTCTGATCAAGAAGAAAATAGTAGGCCATTTTAAGGAAGACAGACCCTTTGATGGGTTTAAGCATTCAAATTAAATGTTCAGACATATTTTGGTCAGCTCATTCTGGTAACCAGATAGAACTTGGATCACCAAGTTCTATAGCCTGTGGGACTTTTGTATGACCCACAAGCTAAGAATGGTCTTTACATTCTGAATGGTTTTTAAAAATCAAAAGAAGAATTATATTTTGTGACACATAAAAATTACATGAAATTCAAATTTGGGTGTCCATAAATAAAGTTTTATTGGAACACATAAGTCACACTTGTCCGTTTGCATAGTGTCAATGGCTGCTATCCCAAAGGCAGAGTTGAGCTGTTGCAACAGAGACCAGATGGTCTGCAAAGCCTGTATTTACCATCTGACCCTTTACGGGAAAAAGTTTGCTGACTTCTGGTAAAGAAGATGGATAAAAGAAGGAAACAATGATTTTTTTTCCACACACATATCCCAGTGCTGTCTAGAATATATTTGGCTTTGGCTTTTGTACATGTAACCATCTGATACATTTTCAGGAACTCATTAGGTCTGAGAATGGGAGACTCCTTGCAGTCATCTGCAAGCAGAAGCTGAGAAGACACAGAAGATGAAAGTAACCAGTGAAAGCAAAAGGAGGAAGAAGAAAGGGTTGCATTCTGTAGAAACCAATGGTTACTGGCAAGCAGAGTAAGAGAAGCCCACAAAGGAAACTGAAGATGCAAAAAAACCAGGGAGGTTAGAGATACCAACATAGAAGGAAGCTGATGCCAAAAGAGTCAAGTTTCAAGAAGGAGTAAGTTACGACCATTTCAGACAGCAGCCACTGCTGTTGGTGCCCAAGATCCTCTCTGTCTTTTTAATAACAGCACTCCAATTTGCCTCCTTCCCCACTCTCAGTGGTGTGGTGTGGATTTATAGCTCCAAAGACGGTCCTCTACTGGCTTCAGTCAATCCCCATAGTCCCCCTGCCCCAGCTAGAGTGACACAGATTGGTTCCCAGATAGGCAGGATCCCAAGCAGAAACAATAGGCTCCAAGGAGATATTTGCTGGAGATTCTGAGAAAAAGACATGTTCTCTTTCTTCCCTGGAAGTTTGGATGTGAGGATGTGATGTCTGGAGCTGCTTCCAGACATAGTGCTAGAAGAAGGGAAAGTCTAGAGCTGGGGGGGGGGTGGGCATCGAAAGGTGAGCGAGTAGTAACGGAGGAGCCCAAACATGAAGCCAAAACATGGCTGTGGAGAGCGTCCAGGCTCTGAGTGAATCATGTTAGACCCTGGATCAAGCCTTACCAAAGGCCAGCACCCACTTCAAGATTTTCAGTTACCTGAGCCAAGAATTCTCCATTACTGTTTAAGCTAGTTGGAGTTGGTTCAACAAGACAAGACAAAGAATCCTGGTTGACAGAGGGGGTAGGCATAAGGATGGCAGGGATGCGTGGACACATTGAATGTGGATGACTTCTCTTTTAAGAAATACAAAAGGAAAGGGGAAAGTTTAGGCAGAACTCAAAGGATCAGCTGTGGCCAAAAGAGGATTGTTTTTAGTTTGTTTTTTGTTCATTGTTTGTTTATTTGCTTCCTTGCTTGTTATAAGATGCAAGGTACTTAACCCTGATTTGGAAACTGACAGAAAGGATCTAGGAGAGAGAAGAGTTGAACGTATGGGAGGGAAGGTAGATAACTGGTACAAGATCCTTCTACTTTCAAATTATGGGAGCAAAGTCTATATGCTTTCTGGTCACTGGCCCTAAGGAAATCTACAACAGGACTGTCTGGAAAGGGAGTCTTAAAAGCAATCAAGGGATATCGCAAATGAGTTTTATCTTCTATAATTTTACTGAAGATGAAAAAGAGGTCAAATGTTTCCTTCTGGAAATGAGGATGCTCCAAAAAATTACTGAAAGACTGGCTTAAGCAGGATCTCATTCACCAAATTTGAGTATATGAAGACTAGCTGGCATCTCCTAACCTTGAAAGAGGCCTATTTTCTACAAATAAAATTACTATTTTCAACTGAAAGTTATGATAATGTAAAACTCAGAAGGCCTAGCAGTAGAAAATGTAGGCATAGCTTTCTGAACTCCTTAGGAAAATTCCAGGCAGCATATGTGCTGTGGACATTTAAAGAAATCACCATATTCCCTGGCCTTTGAGGTCACTGAAACAAGAGAATACTTTATAATCTCTCCCACAGCATGTTGCTGGGCTGGAAAAACCATGGGCCTCACACCTTAAATTCTCAGGTCTAATGAGAAGTCTGAATCATTCATAAATGAAATGATATATTGGTGGAAAATGCAGAATTGTGGTAACTGCTTGAATGAAGATCTTTGATAGATATGAACTCTGGGTCAATTTACCCAGGGCTGAACTGTTTAACTGTCTATTGAAATGCAACCTGTCAAATCTGGGTACAATTGAGAGATTAGCATAGTTTTCACATTTTAATGTTGATACTTGGCATATTGCACTGGGAGGAAGGGGGGAGGGGACTAAATCCATGATACTGACAAACAACAACTGCTTAACGCCCTTACTTGGTCATTCACGTCCACTGAAGCCAAATACATATTTTGTAGAGCTAGAGGGGCTAGAAGCTGACAAAGACCACTCGGCCTTTTCAAATTACAGAATCCCTAGACCCGAGGGCCCCTAGCAAGTCAACACATGCACTCCTACCTCCAGGTCACTCTTCCCAATTTGTAAGGCTATATGGAGAAGAATCCATAACCTCCTTTGTAACCCAGCTCAGTTTTATAGATCTAACCCCAAATCCCCCGCTCACACAGAGCAGCCGCATGCTGGAGCTGTCCCCTATGTCCCCTCACCCTGCGGAGGGGACGTGGCCTTGCTGGCCCTACCCCGCCGTAAAAGTGCACACAAAATATGCACGACAGCCAGCAGGAGAAGAGGAGCTCTCTCCACGGAGGAATTTCTATCCTGCCCAAGCTAAATAATCATTGGTAATTGGTGTTCCTCCCCTGAATGCAAAAAGGAACATTTGCAGGATTAAAATGTGCCTTTTTTTTTTTTTTTTTTGCCATCATGCCTTTACCTCAAAATGGGGCTTCAGAAGCAATTTAGAGACAGGCTACAAATCTGAGTGGATTCGTGATTATTCCTGTTTAAAGTTAATGAGAGCTAACATGCCACGACGTACCTTACACATAGTAAGATCTTTACAGATATTATGGCATTTAACCTTCATAGCAATGCTGTGACATAGGCGTTACCTTTGTCACTATGCCTGCATCGCAGATGAGGAGATGGCAGGACAGCGGGGATAAACAGGGGCCTAAGGCCACACAGGTCCTGAGTAGCCGAGGGGGATTCAGAGAGGGCAGCCTGGCCCAGGGCCCATGCCCCTAACCCTTAGGCCACACTGTCTCCCAGGAGGGTATGAGGCAAGCAAGCAAATGGAATGGTTTTTTAAGATCATGTTTAGGTCACTGATTCTATGATTCCGACTTTGCTTTATCTGGCTAATGTGAAGTACTTGCACCTTGACGGCCACAGAAATACTATATGTCTCTTGAGCAAAGCTGGGGGCAACGACAGTGTGCTTAAAACAGCACAGTTAGCGTGTGTGACTCAATAACCATTCTGCACACCAACAGCAAAGGAACGTCACAGCAACCTCCGTGCCTGCCAAGAGCAGGCCTAAGCAGGCCTGCAGTTTTCATTTGAGTTCAGTCCCCTGGGAAAATAACTTTTATTTGTCAAAAGCAGATTCTTGCCACACATAAGTAATCTAAGAAACTAGCTGATTTCTAGAATATGACTTCTTTCTGTAAGTACACAGTTTCCCAAGTTTTAAACGATAAAAAAGAGAACTGATCATTCAGGGGCTTGGGCTTAGGGGACAGAGAGGATTTCTGTTTCAAATCTCGAGAGGCAATGGCCACGGACAATTTCTGGTCTTCGACAGGCACGTCTGCCTGAGGCTCGGCCTGACGTCAATGCAAGGGGACTGAGCAAGGACCATGCCTCTGAACAGCTTCCAAAGAGTGGGCTTAAGAACATAAAGCCATACTAAGTTGCTCAACATGGTGTAGCGTGAGTGTTTGGAAACAAGTGTGCTATTCTGCTCATGCTGGAGTGGACGGGATTGGAAGAGGCCCCTTCTACTCAGGGCCCTTTTGTAAGAGGTGATTATGCAATTTAACCACGTCCCCATGTTCTTTGGAAAGTGTGAATCAAATTGTCTGTCAGGGAATAGTATTTTCCGCACTCAGGGAAAGAATACTTAGAAAAACCCTGATGGCGTGCCAGTTTTCTTTTAAATTTTGACTCTGTGACAAGGGAACATGTCAACTTTTTGCCCAAAGCCCTAAGCCACTCTCTAAATGCCTGGAGATGGAACTTAGTGGGTGGCTGCTTCTTGGTGACATGCGTGCCCACCACCTTGTGTGCCTGTCAGCAGAGGTGAATCTGTGGGTGGCTAGAAAGCCTCTAGTTTCCATGATATTCCTTCTTATAACTCAGGCTGCTGGGAGGGGAAGAGGTCTGGGTCTCAACTTCTCTGATGATAAAACATAACTGAGGACACTTCTCATAATGTACATTCATCTTTA
Source organism: Eulemur rufifrons (assembly GCF_041146395.1). NCBI lineage: Eukaryota > Metazoa > Chordata > Mammalia > Primates > Lemuridae > Eulemur > Eulemur rufifrons. Next base: position 227,692,587 of record NC_090989.1, read on the forward strand.
GATAAATTATGTACCCTTGCTACTGCCCATGCCAGATGTTAGCATAAAATATGCAAAAAGTACTATTATAAAAGATGACATGAAAAATAAATAAAATTACAGAAGCTCTAAGATGTTCCTACTGCACTAAAATGGATGCTCATGTTCCACTTTGGAGGCCCCTGATCTAACCCGAACCCCTCATTTTATAGATAAAGATGCTCAAAGAGGTAAAATTACATCCAATGAGAGTCACCAAATTCCTGTAGATCCCACACATCCTAACCCATCAGTGCTCGTTCCCGAAGGTTCTCCACAGGGACTTGTGCTCCCTCCCTTCTGGGGCATCTGGAAGCACGTGAGTTATCTGGGTTTGTCATAATGTGGGGACATGGTACTGGCATTAATGGGTGTGGACCAGGAATGCTAAACATCCTGCAGTGCATAGAACAGTCACCCAAAGAACTCTCCGACTCCACGTAGCAATAGAGCCCCTGTTCAGAGAAACCCTCTCAAGCTGGGCTTTCTTTCCCCAATAGAAACTTCCTCTGTGACATGTCTGTGTTATTCCCATTGCACCTGCCATCCTCTTGGATTCTCATAAATTACATTAATTCCATGTCACTTTTTCCCTTGAACATTAATCACAATACTTGCCAAAAAGAGGCTCATTGCTAGACCCTTTGTAGAATTCCCATCATTTTATTTGTTTCCTGCTAGGGTTTCTTAACCTCAGTACCATTGACATTTTGGTCTAGATAATTCTTTGCTGTGGAGGTTGTTCTGTGCATTTCAGGATGTTTAGCAGCATCTCTGCCCACTATGCCCCAGAATCCAGTAGCATCCTCCAAGTTATGACAATCCAAATATCCCTAGATATTGAGAGATCATGAGAACCACTGCTCCAGGCCAAGCCTGCAAAGAGGAAATCTGTGTACAACCATAAAGGAGACAAGACATCCTATCACCTCATCCTTAATGTGTTCTATCAATATTAGTCTATGGCTTGACGTCAAGACAGGTTGCATAGTTCATGGAATGTAGGAATAATGTTTGTTCAGCTTGGTGTCCTCAGTGCTGGTATAATGCCTGGCACGTAGCAGGCATCCCATAAGTATTTACTGAATGAAAGAAGCCTTCTTCAGAACAATACATACCTTATTAACTCAAGCCTTAATAAATGAGCCTAATTCCAGTAACAGAAGCCCCAAAGACCTTCTTGAGAAAACATCAGAAAGTACTTATTATGATAGCCTTGCAATATATAAAGGATTTGTGGTGTGGTTAATCATTCCATCTTTGAACAACCCAACCAGAAAGTAACCATCAGATTACCATGCCTCTTCTTATCAGTGGAGTTCAGCATCCAATTGCCTTTCCTATTTTGTGGTGGCCTTAGTTTATCTTAACATCCCTCTGCATTATCTGGGAAAGCATTTGAATTGCCAATCTGAAAACAGGGCCGTACAGCAGGCTTTGAATTAGAATAGAATAGAATTTCAAATTTGGCCTGCTTAAATTCATATCCAGCAAGCTATTTATGACTGCTAAGCAGGGATTTTGTTTTTAAGTGCCAAATTTTGTGAGCTGCCCTGGGACTCTCTTCTGAGGTGGGGATTCTACAATCCAGAAAACTTAAAGTCTTCAGTTTAAAAATAAGCAAGGCTCTCTGGGAAATGATAGAGCTGCAAAATACAGAAAAAAATATAATGCTTGTCTTGCTAGTCCAAGGAAGCAGAGCACCTGCAGGCCCCCGTGGCTCTACACTTCAATGCAGCTTCACTTCCTGAGCCGGACTCCTCATGGTCCCACCAATAAGCCACGGGCCTGCTCACCTCCGGGCTTTCTCTTGTGTTGTCCCCCCACCTGGAATGTCCCCCATTCTCCCTCGTCCAAGGGAAACCCCACACCCGCTTACTCTCCCTCATCTAGGAAGCTTCTCTGATAGCTCCAGCTCCCCAAGGTTGTCCTCTGCTCAGAGTTGCCACCACGTTTACAAATTTAGAATCTGTACCACACTCCCCTCCACTTAAGAAAAACCCGTCTTGCAGGGTTAGGCTGTGATTTCCTATGGATTAAACTGTCTCCCCAACAAGGCTAAACTCTCTGAGCATCTGTGCCACTCATGCCCTACCAGAGTCTAGCTTGCTCCTGGACACATGGTGAGTGCCCAATAAAAACTTGTTCACTGGACTAGCCCAGATTGTGCTAAATGTATGAACCTGGGCTCTGTTCTTTATGTATATTTCCATAGATTCCATGGGATCTGTGCAAATTTAAGGTCCACTTGGCTCTATTTTAACAAAACCCACAAAACGGAATTCTCAGTGGGATGGCTATAGACAGTGGGTTTTCCAGTAGGCTCCTAAGACACAGTATCTCTGAGGTCCTAAATTCAATCACACTCAGTGCAGAAAGAGACCCATCAAGCCTGGCCACCATCTCACCCATCCTGCACACACCTTGTTCTGTAAGGAAAGAGACATTGTGTTACTAACTGCCAGCACACAACACGAGACATTGGGATGAAAGGGTACACAGCCTTGGTAAAAGTCAGCCCTTAACAGTCAGGCACCGTGGTGCGAGCCTGTAGTTCCAGCTACTCAGAAGGCTGAGGCAGGAGGATCACATGAGCCCAGGAGTTCAATACCAGCCTAGGCAACATGGAGAGACCCCATCTCTAGAGAAAAACAAACAAAAACAGCCCTTAGAACAAGGGTCACTCTGCATACATTGCTAGTTGAAATATAAAACAATGCAATAACTTCAGAAAACAGTTCAGTAGTTTCTTTAAAAGTTAAACATTTATGTTTGCTTACCCAGAAATCCCACTCCTAGATATCTATTCAGAAGGAATGAAAGCATCTATCCAAGAAAGACTTGTACACGGATGTTCATAGCAACATTATCGTCATAGCCAAAAAGTGGAAGCAACCCCAAATGTCCACCAACTAATGAATGAATAAATAAAATGTGATATATCCACACAATGGAATATTCTTTGATAATAAAAAGGAATTAAATACTAATATATGCTACAACATGGATAGACCTAAATGAAAGAAGCCAGACACAAACACCATAAATTGTAGGTTGCATTTGTATGAAATGCCCAGAGAAGGCAAATCCATAGAGACAGAGAGTAGATTAGTGGTTGCCTGGGGCTGGGACTGGGAAAGAGGATTAACTGTAAATGTGCAAAGGAATCTTACTGGGGTGATGGATATGTTCTAAGACCCGATTACGGTCATGGTTGCACAATTTGGTACTTACCTAAAGTCACTGGATTGTACTCTTCAAGTGGGTAAACAGCATATGTAAATTATACCACAATTTTTAAACATTAAGTGTAAAAACAAATAACACGGGTCATTGATGTACTTTCTTCAAAGACTGAAGAAAGTAGATCTCTTTTTTCCCCCAGGAGTTGAGTTTTAGGGGCTTCCTCTAATGTGCCACAGTGATATCTGCTGCTTCATTTCAGAGCCACACTTGTGATGGAAATGGATCATGGAATTCATTCATTCATTCAAAGAAAAGATTTGCTGAGCTCTTTCTATGTGCCAGGCACTGTGCTAGGTACTTGGGATGAAACAAGAAACAAGGCAGATGTGGTCCCTTGCAGCCCCAAGGCTGAGGGTTACAGACACATACGCAGGCAAAATAATGCAGATCAATGTGTGCTCCCATGGGAGAAGGGGTGCACAGGCACGCAGGTGAGGCCCCTCACTTTGATTTCAGTCTCAGGGGCTCCTGAAAAAACCAACTCTCAGCTGAGGTCTAAAGGGCAAGTATGGAAATAAGGATGAGGCAGGAGACAAGAACAGTTTTCTACACAGAGGAAACAGCAGGTGCACAGGCCTAGAGGCTAGAGAGATGGGACTTGTGAGGAACTGAGGCCACTCTATCTTGGTGGGTCACAGTGTGAGAGGGGAAGAGCAGAAGAGAAGTTTCGGAAAAGTAAACAGAGGACAGACCACAGAGAGCCTCATAAGCATATTATGGAGTCTGGGCTGTACCCTAAATGGCATGGGGAGGCAACGAAGTGCTGCTCAGCAAGTATGAGCACCATGATCAGATGCAGGATTTGCTGGAGACGAATGGTAGGAGCCAAAGCAGGAGCAGGAAGACCCACTAGGAGGCCATTAGGGATTGTGGTCTGGGCTGAAGAAGAGGCAGAAGCTTCATGGAAAAAACTACCTCCCTTACGGCTTGTTCCTACATGCTGTCCACCCACCCACACCCAGACCTCAGAATAAAATACCAGGCCTCCTGCAGCTGACCAGAGGAAGGCACTGCTCCTAGCCTTTTCTCCCCTCACTATTTTCTTTGACTTAGACACTCTCTCTCCTTTGTCTCCTTTAGCCTCTCTAATCCCTATGTAACTTTATGTCTCAATTTAGAAGCCCTACAAAAAGCATCCGTACTCTAATCTGAGCTAGTAACCTTTCCTAGATGTTCCCTTTGAAACATGTACTTATTCTTTACAAAGCACATATTATATCCCTCTGCAGTGAAAGTGTCAACATGTTGATCTGTTTTATAGCTAGAGGACTATCCAATAGAACTTTTGACAATAATGGAGAGGTTCTATATTTGCACTCTCCAATATGGTAGCCATTAGCTACATGTAAGCACCTAAAATGTGCCCAGGGTAACTAAGAAAATGAATGTTTATTTTATTTTATTTTAGTTAATTTACATGCAAATTTACATAGCCACATGTCGCTAGTGGCTACCATTTGAACAGTGTAGCAGCAGACATTATATTCTGAAGCATAGGGACTGTGTCTTGTTCATCACTGAACTGCTGGTAGGTAGAAAAGCACTAGTCACATAAGAGGAACTTGATAAATACTTGTGAATGGATGAATAATATACACTGGCTCTAAGTGCCAATATTTTTATTCATTCATATATTCAACAAACATTTATCAAGTACCTACTATGTGCTCAGCATTATTCTAGATATCAGGATTACAGATCGAGTGCCTTACTTTTGTGGAGTTTATGCTTTAAACATGGAAGCAAGAAACACCCAAAAACTAAACCAAAAAAAAAGCAATTTCAGAGAGAGATTGGTGCTATGAAAAAATAATAAAGCAAGATAAGGAGATAGTGATGGGGAGAGTATGTGTGGTCTTAGTGACATTTCATCTCACTAATAGCCTTTGCCAGAGCCTCTACCGTCCCAGCCTAGGTTGCATTCTAGCACATATCAAGCAAACTCATGATGAAAGTTAATGGAACAAACTTTAACAGAAAGTAGGATAATTGCTCAGAAATAAATTCTGCTCTCTGATCATCTTGTCATAAAAGCTTTCAAGTATGCATTTTTGTGGAAAGCAGGCAGTGGCAAAATTGACCCATATTCTGTTTCAAAGCTATTAATGTGTCAAATGGTTAGCCCCAGCAGGCAGAGAATTTCTGCAAACTTCAGGGAAAAAAACATCTTCTGAATTACTTAGTGTCACAACATGTGTCAGAACCAGCAGCCAATCAAAATCTCCATCTGCAGTGTGTGTCTTCTGGTTTGCAATTAAATTCACCCCAAATTTACTAACCATCTGCCTAAGTGCCAGGGCTGTGCTAAGCCCTGGGATAGAAACCCACTGGCATCTGCCCTCCAGCAGCTCCCACACCAGGAAGAACAAGAGAAACCGCACGTAAAACACCAAAGACATCGTGGGCACAGCCATGTGTATCACTTCCCGTCTTTTCGTTTTCATTTAGCTTCCTTAATGTTCTTTATCCCTGGTCATAAAATCTCCAATGATGCTATATTCATTCCTAAGACCAAGATTATTTCATAACTTCCCATCTTGAATAAAATGAAATTTTCCTTAGCTACTCTGGGTTCTAACACCATGGAGCTTACAGATCGTGTAGCTGGGAAACATGTTAGAACATAAAGTGCATTTTGTAAGGCAGGGAGGAAATTAGCCTTGTGACGCTGGTCAACAGCATGTAACTTATGCTAATCATTCATCCAAGAGGAGATTCACTGACAGGCTCACCTGGACTTCAAAAGTATTTCCCCACCTCACCCGGCTGTGAGAGTTAAGTGAGACTACATGGGACAGCACTCTGTACTTTGAAAAGCCCTTTATAGTCATTAAAATAAAAATAATGGCTCTGCCCTCATAGCATGAGTTGAATAGTGCACAGGTTCATAAAGAGCAGAGCAGAAAAGAGAGATTGGAAATGCAGTCGCATGAAGACAAGGATAAAACTTCTCTGAGATCATCTCCAGCCTCCTCCTTGGAGGAAAGGATTTAATAAGCAAGCAAATAAATCTATGTGAAAACTCTCAGCCTCCCCTCTGAATGTCTCCAATTAGAAGTGGTCAGGATTCCCGCATTCACAGTCATTGGCCATACGTTTGCCTATGAGGGGAAAGAGAAGTGTGTGTGTGCACGTATAAACACATATGCATGTTATAAATACACTCACTTTCAGCTGGAGAGCAAGTTCACTTCTTCCGTTAATTATAATTGCAAGTTTTGCAGAGGATGACACATGGCCTATCATTTAGGGGGAAGAAAAAAATCTGGCCTTATCACAACCCTATTAAGAAAAGATCCCTGGATTTCCCAATGCTCTGTTTTCGTTTTCCAAGTGTCCGTCAGAAAGTCTGGAGTGTCACTATAATGCCACTGCCTGGGTCTGTGCCGTGGAATTATCTTTCTATGATTCAATTTCTATGCAATGAATGTTCCCGTCATCAGCTCCCATTCCCAATACCTACTGAAAGCTGTAGACTCTGAAAACATGTCTGTATAATTTAACCACTTCAAAGTTTCCTCATAACATCGTGTTACTACAAAGTCCTGTTCCAGCTTCAATGTCTGTCTTCTTCAATAGTATGACAATACTCGGTTGGTATTTGCCTGCCTTTAAAAGAAAGGCAAACTTAGTTGTTTTCAAAATTCTTTTCAAAAATGGTTCAAGCAATATAAGGATAGACATACAAGAATTTAAAAATCAAAAAGCTGGTTCTAATGAAATTATTAATTCAAATATAACTCTCATTTTCGATGCTGGACTCCATGTTGCTTGGGCTGATGGTCTCATTGTGGTCTTCCTAATGCTTGGGAAAATTATGTCCCCATAAATTGATTACATATGGTCAGAGAAGATTGTTAGGGGGAAAAAAAGTCTTTGACTTTTCTTTCTATTTAAATAGACAGATGCCAGGGCAGTTTTTCTTCCTTAGCTCTAAATTAATTCCATGCAAGAAGAAAATGTGGGTTGAACTGGCAAACTCACTGGACTCAGAGAACACTTGCCAGGGTTCTGAGGAAGGCCAGAGAAAGCTGATGCTCAGCTGCCACTTACAACTTCATCACAATGCACACCTGGTTGGTTTTTGTTTTTAGTTCTATCCCAATGTTCCCAGGCTTTCCACTGCACTCAAAGTCCAACGTAGCCTAGAACCCAGGTTTCAAAACTCCCCCCACTTTCCTGTAAGTTGTAGATCTGTAAATATTCCTTCTCCACCTGAGGAGCAGGATATGGGAGAGGGACTGTCACAATGCAAAAGGACGATGCAGTCAAGGAATGTCACATGCATGACATTAAAAACCAAAACCCTCCTTTCTTGAATAGCAACTTGGAACTGATCTGATTAACACAGCAGCGGAGGAGAATGGAGCCCCTCGATACATTAATGAGTGAGCATTCAAAGGGGAATGGAGCCACGTTAAGAGGGCTGCTGCTACCAGGGGCTGCGGTTCTGTAAAACACAAGAGTGAAGTGAACAAAAGAGAGGGTCATGTTTCCAAAGTTACTCCAGTTTGCTTTGTCAGCCCCTTCTGTAATCTCTCCTGCTCCCAAGGATCAATTAAATGGGGTCTGGATACACGAAGTGGGGCACCAGGATGACTGGTTCATGACCACAGCAGCGGTGAACCCAAAACTCTAGCAGCCAGAGAGGACTTTCATGCTTCAGAAGAGTGTGTGTCGGGAAGAATCCAGTGCATGGATGTGTACTCATTCCTTTGGCTCAGACCCCATGCCTGGTTGTAAGCCATTTGCCATAAAAGCAGAGTGATATTTAAAAACAAAACAAAACAAAACAAAACAAAAAACAACTCATTCAGCCTTTCTCCTGAGGCTACTACCAGTATATTGCCTCTCACCCTAACTATGGGTATACAAGTAATTCCTTCCAAACAGAGGGCAACATTGATAGAGATTTCTAAGAATGAAAAACTTGAGGTGCATATCCTCACGTACAGTGTACAGCATGGACTGTCCATATGTCTCCAAGTATCACCTGTCTGCAATGAGATCAAGAAATGCCGTCTGGTTTTAAGGTAGGCTACTTGGCAGTACCCTCCTCTCCCCACAGTTTCTCCATTGGAAGGCACGCCTTATCTACATATTTTAGAGTGTTAAGCTCCAAAAAAGCAAGGCTAGTATGGTTTAATTTACCTGTCACTGGCCAGGCCAGGATTCTACCCCCGTGGTCCCTTAATAAGTAACTGTGGAGCAAAGATAACTCTTCATTTTCTGGTCACTTTCAGTTGGTATCCCAAATCACAATTCAAACAAAATTAAAATAAACAAAGGGATTTCTGTGGAATTAAATTCTGCAGCAGCATGAAATAGTGTTTAATAAAACAACCAACAGACAATAATGGCCTCTTTAAAATGAAAGCAAGATGAGGACTTACAAACATATGGGACTTATTTAGCATCTGCTATGAGATTGAAAAGCTCATCAAAATGGACTTTTCTTACTCCCTCTGCCTCCATTAAGATTTACTTGGATTCTGCTCTAACAGAGATGGCGTAATACATCCAAAGTAGATCTCTTGCTTCCTAGGCCCAATCCTGTTACTCCACACTCATCCACCCAGTCAGCTGCTCTAGCGGAGAAGCCACACATCATCCTAATGTGTCTCTTCCCTTCTGCTACCACGCTGTATCAATCAGCAAGTCTCTGATGCTATTTCCCAAATCTATCCCCAATCCATCTACTTTTCCCCACCTCCACTGCAACCACCATGGTCTAACCAGAGATGTCAGACAGAACTTTCTGCAATGATGGACATGTTCTATACGGGCTGTCCAGTCTGGTAGATACCACCCAGTGTTTCTATTGACCACTTGAGATGTGGCTAGTGCAATGGAGAAAAATTGATTTTTTTAATGTTAATTAATTTTGAATTAAATTTAAACAACCACATATGGCTGGTGGCTACCATATTGGACAGCCCAGTCTCAATAATCATCATCTTTCTCCTAGTCTCTCACAACCACTCTTTGCCTTCCAAAATCCAACTGATCTTTTAAAAATGTAAATCACAGCATAGCAGCCTGCCTCCTCCACCACCCCCAAACACTCTCATTCCTTTATTTTCTGCATAGCACTCATAACTCTTTGTTTCTTTATTATCTTTCTCCTCTTCTGGATATTGAGCCCCATGAGAGCCAACTGGGCATCACTATATCCCCATTATCTCCAACATCACCTGGTATATAAGAGCTCAATAAATAACTGCTGAATGAATGAATGAATGAATGAATTTGTAACAGAAATCAATAGATTAATTTACCACCATACTCCACTAATGGAGGTGATTAGTGAATCCTCTGCTAATACAGCTGAATGCTTTCAGCTTCTGAACCTAACATGCCAGTGGGTAGTCCTGGGATATCTATTTCCTCGTCTAGGTCTCCCTTGTGACCAATGACACAAATCTGACACAGAGACCTGGACAACATCAGGCACATAGGCTAGAGACACGAGATTTAGGTCTTCAAATTATTTTAGCAGCTTAGGAGTGCCCTGTTCTGGCCTAGAACATTCAAAAGAATATGTCCCTACTGGGTGACAGGTGTAACAAGACAAGGGTAACCCAGACACCCACAGGCCCAGACCTGTTGACTGCATCCTTTATGAATCACGTCCATTTAACTGTGCATGGCAAACAAGTATCACCATTTTCTATGCACGTCAGAATAGGATACAAAAAGGGTTGAGAAGCACTACTGAGCCACTGAGCCTACTCAATAAATGTGACCAAATCCAGAAATCTCAAACTATCATTTGAATCTTTAAAAATCAGTCACATCTCTCTTCCCCTTAGTGAACAGGGAGAAAGATAAAGTACCACCAGTTACTAATTTGACTTTAGTTAAAGCGATCACTATTTTAAGCATCTTTCAATGAAAAACAAAAAACCATAAATAACTGTTTTTTAAAAACCCACAAATAGTGCAGCTGAGCTATGAGGAAGTCAGGGAGCTTGGCTGGTATAGTCAACATGTGCCACAGACCAAAGTTGGGCAAAGAAGGGGAGGAGGCTTGTCAAGCTGCTGTATTTTCCTAGTTTCTCCTGCTGAGAGAGCCTAGCAGCAATGACGCCTCAGTAGCAATAAGCACATGCAGCACCCGGATCCTGGTTTCTAAATGCCACTGTCCACTGAAAGGAACCAAGGCTCTTTGCAGAAATGGCTGATTCCAGAGCTGGGACAAGAAAGTAGTAGATGAGTGCAGAACACCTTGCTGTACCAGAAAGTAAGGAATTGCTCAAAGAATGATAGTGACATTTCTAAAGGACTCAGGAGGTGGCTTTAAAGGGCTCCCATTGACTAAATCTGGGACATTTTAAACATCAAAATAAATATTGACAGTAATGGTTTATAATGCACTGAAGTAAAAATATAAATCCATGACATACTATGTAAATAAGTAAATAATCTTTTTTTACTTTCTAATAATAAAACTAATAAGTTTAGAAGAAATGATGGAGTTAGAAAATAATCAGTATAACTGATTAATCTGATAATCAGTAAAAGCAGAGGGTAAACATTTGATAAGCAACAGGATATTTAAATAATCTCAAAATAGCTTCACATCAGAAATGTATTAATCACTTATAAGTTCATGGGTACAAAATATTTATTAATTAACATTACAGTGAAGAAACCTGGCACACACTCTCTTAACCAAGGGACAGAAGTTAACATCATGAGCACTGGACAAATAGATGTCTCTTCATCTGAAGCACTGAGAAAATACATAAGGTCTGCGGTATTCCTGCCCAAACTATAGAGCCAGGGCCTCATCGTGAAGCAATTTCTGCAAAATAAGTAAAAAGCACTCCAAAAATTCTAAGTCAAGCTGGGCGCGGTGGCACACACACCTGTAGTCCCAGCTACTTGAGAGGCTGAGGTGGGAGAATCACTTGAGCACAGGAGTTTGAGGCCAGCCTCGGCAAAATTAGTGAGATCCCTGTCTCAAAAACAAACAAACAAACTAAAAAAGCTAAGTTATCAAAGTAAAAAAGAAGAAGAAGAAGACCGAGGAACTATTCCTGATTAAAGGAAACTAAACAGACATGACAACAACAATGTGTGACTCTGGGTTGGATCCTACAGCAAAAAGGAAAGGGGAAAATGGAGACAGATTTTCTTTGCTTTTTTCCTTTTCTAGGAAATATACACTGAAGTATTTTGAGATTTTAGGACAACATGTCTACAACTTACTCTCAAATGATTCAGAGAAAAATACATATATAGGTCAAAACTCTTGACATTTTTGAAGAGCAGAGAGAGAAAATGATAAGATAAAATTGAGGCAGAATGTTAAAATTCAGGGAATCTGGGTGAAGGGCGTATACGGGAATTCTTTATTTTATTCTTACAACTTTTATGTAAGTCCAAAATTATTTAAAAATAAAAAACTTAAGCAAAAATATATGGGTAACAAATGAAAAGGGAAAGAAATAAATTATTTTTTATTTGGCATGTTCTTGGAAACTTCAAGCATGTGCAAAACATATGTACAATACAGGGTTCATGAATTAGCTGGAAAATATTTTTCTCCCATTCTCCTTAGATGAATGGAAATGTAAAGAACAATTAGTGGGCCAAGAGGCTTTGAAATTTCTTTAGATTTAATTCAGATACCTGACCTGATTTTTTTTCACAACCATCCTTTAATATCAAAGAATGTCTTAACAAAGAACTACCGGCACATGGAACGGGAAATCCAATACTTGCCTTTGGTTACCATGTGATTACACCACAAGAGAAGGGGGCAAAGATAACATATGGAAACACCAGGGGCAAACAGAGAAAAGCACTGTGTACCTCCCATAAAAGGAAGAAGTGGCCGAAGCAAACGTGATGAGAGGAATCAGACAATCTGAAAAGGCAGCATCCTTTGTCCTTGCACAAAAGGAAGTCCCAGTGCTGAGAACCACCTTTAAGAGCTATTGAAAGGGACTCCAGAGATCACTCATACATATTCCCCACCATAGAGATGGAAAGGAATTGAAAACCAGAACCAGGCCACGGCTTGTCTCCAGTTCGAGACAACAATCCAGAGCTCCTGCCTCTCAGGCCACCATACTCCATCTTCTATGCAAAACAGTATTAATGCTTTTGGGACAAAGGTGACCATCTGCATGGCAAACCCAAGAAGACTTCATGCCACTTATTCAGGAGTCTGGTCTCTATGTTATACATGGCTCTGCAAAGCATGTTGGGATCCAATCAGCTACTCGTGGACAGGCCAAAAAGATGGAGGAAGAAGCTACTTTGGCTCTTGAGTTGGAGTTTTGCCAGAGGTCCCAGAGGAGCCCCCAGATGTCTCTGTTTTTGCCCACTGATGCTGCCAGTGCCAACTCTAGGCTCCTCTCCCCTTCTCCCTTTACTCCACCCAGCATCAGTGAGATGCTGTGTGCCATCACTTTGCAAGCTCTAAGTGCCGTACAGACATAAGCCACTAAGGACCATAGCTTCTTCTCCAGACACTGCAGCAAAGAATATCTTCCTCTTTCTCTTCTCCTGTTAATCTCCAAGCAAAACACTATTCTATCTCTCAAGTGTACTCCTACTACCCACTTATTTAAAAGACAACTTCTCTCAGCATCAGATTCCTCATGACTCAGGTTCTTCCAGAAAGCCTTACAATGACTCATCTTAGGACCTGCGAAATGGACATGCAGAAATTAGATGCTTAGCACGGGCCCACCCTATTCCCTGGTGTTTACCTGTCCGTTTCTTTTGTGAATCACTTAACACTCACCACCTACAACAAACATAAACAGACCCGGCCTAGGCTTTGCTTAACCCCATAGCGCTGGAGCTTGCCAAATGTTTCAAGTCACAGTGTCACTATCTAATGTTAAGTGCGTGCACAGATCACTAATTCAGCAGGCAAGTTTTTGGATGTGAAGGTCAAAGAACAATGCTACTTTAAAAGAAAGAATAAAAGCATCCTCCAGACCAGGTCTGGGCAGCACCAAGTCCAGGAGAATGCATTATACTTGAACTACGGGCTAGCAATTTGAGTTTAAAAATGTGGTATATATTTTTTATCTTAACAAATGAGCTTAGCAATTGCATATGTTTGAGATAAAAGACATCAAATTCATTTTTCTGTCAGTACGATTAAAAAGATGCAGCATTCCATTTCTTGGGCCAACATGTTCATTCACAAGGCTATACTGAGCAAAAGAGGATCATGACTCTGTTCTGTTTATCTCGGTAGGTTTGCTCCTTTAACTGTTGTTCCTTAGGGTATTGGGGGAAAAAAACAACACTCCTTCTTAGCTAAGCTGGGATCTTGCCACGAAAGAGAAAGATCACTTTTTCAGTACTTACGTCTCCCACGTAAATTTCTGCTTGTGAAGGTACACTTCACGAGCAGAAACCGTTTGATATTTATGAATATGCTGTGAGATAGTCTCATCCAAATTTTTAATTTAAAAATTAGGAAACAAAAAGACAGCTGGAAAAAGGAATTTCACATCTGCCCTGCCTCTTCGTCCTCTCCGCCCCAGCACATTCTCACATAGCTCAAAGACTCGAGGTTTAGTTCTCTCCTGTGTCACTCTGGACAAGTTACTTAATCTGGTGGGTGAGAAGGACACACAACTTATCATCAATTCTGATATTTACCTTCTACAATTCACTACTCCTAGGTTAAAAGTCCCCATACAGAGCCACGTTTCTCTGCCATATCTCAAGCCCACTGCCTGATCCCTTTTGGAGACCCACCCCGATTTTCCCCAGAACCTGAGCCCCCTGTATATTCTCAGGGTTGATCTAAGTTACTTGATGAAAGAAGTTTGTTTTAATCAGCCTCTAAGACACCACAGGAACCTCTTCAACAACTATGACACACATTAGAAGTCACTTCCCATGAATGTGAGCAAACAAGCTTGCTCTAGAAGCTAACCCAAAATTCCCTTAGGCTTCTGGCCAATATTTTTAAATTCCATCTATGTTTCAAAATTAAGGTTTGGGGTTTTTTATTTGCTTAAAATATTGATGTTTTTCTACATTTTCTGGTTATGAGTACCAAGGATACTCTATGAGGAGGGGCATCCCAGGCAGTATAATTACAAATGTGGGAAATTTTACATACGAAGACCGGTTCTCTACAAATTTCAGATCCAATTTTGCAGGCTTATTGGTAGCTTCTACAGTGAAAACAAAACAAACAAACAAACAATATGGGAAAATGCCATCAAATTCAATAGCTTCTACACTTCTGTAACAAACATCCAGGGGAAAAAACCCCACCATAGTAAACTGTTAAACTCACAATTAGAAACATGCTGAAAGTGCCAAATGGTATTTACATGGAGACAAGAAAAGCTCCCACGATCACGCACAATGGGCTCAGAGCAAACTGCACGTTTTCACGTGGAGTCCTTTGTGCTCTGATACAAACCCACAACATAACCTTGAGCTTTCGATCAACTGCAGGGCTCAGTTCTCTAAGCCATAAAACAAAGGGCTGGACCAACGTGATCTCAAAGACTATTTCTGGTCTTAACATATCTTTAAATGTGATTATAACCAAGTAAATCAAAACGTGTTAACTGAATTCTTCACTAATTTTTCATCTGGCCATCACACCACTAACAGCTTCAAAAAGTATATGAACGTTTACCATTGAGATGTTTTGTAGGATGTTGTTCATCACACGCTGGCCTCTTTATGAGGACTCTCTTGGAAAGTCATGGCCTTGTGTCTCATTAGTAGGAATAGTCCTGCTTCACTCTTGAACCTTATGGGCACCATGATTCACACAGCTGATTGTTTTCTCATTGTACTGGCTACAGGAAAACCCAGAACCAAATCTCTGACTCACCTCTAGCACACGGAACAGGGCCTTATGAGATTCATTTTGGGTCCTAACTTCACCCTTTGTCTCATCCCACTTTCCTTTCTCCCATTTCCTCACTTACCTGTTTTTCATCTTTTTCTGTTGTTTCTATCTTTGAAAACTGCTTTTAACCTTTTTTGAAACAAAAGAAGTATTTCAAGCTATTTTCATTTACTGACATCAATGTTGAATAGCAAAATCATTCCTTTAGTGACTTGCATTTTTCAAACACTGTCACCATACCAACACCTAAAAGCATCTGAGCACCCATCTAATATTCTGGTATACGTAATTCTATGCCAAGATTTAGATCACAGTTGTCACACTGAGTATCATTATCAATACTACAATATTTTTAAACTACAATATTATACTATTTACATAGATCTTCATAGTATTTTTCCAGCAAGCCTTCACACTTGTGATCTCATTTGATTTCCTCAACAATCATAAGAGATAGTTACAGCAGGAATTATTACAACTGTCTTCATTTCTAGAGATGAGGAAAATGAGCTCAGAGAGGTTAAGCAGCTTCCCCACATACGGAAAGTTCATAAGTTGTAAGACAAGACCTGTTGTTTTTTTCCTCCAAGTCTAGCATTTTCCCCCTAACTACAAAAGGTTGTCTCTCATTGATTTTACTCTTTGAAATTTTGGCCTAGGATCTATGACTCAAATGTTTTATTTAGTTGTTTTTCTAAGTAGTATCAGCCTGCTAGTCAAAATTATATCAATTACTCTTTGGTAATGGAACCTCTGCATGATGGGAACTAGACAGCCAAGACTCTGGAAAATTTTTTAACCATTAGAAAATGCATGAGTAATTTATTTCCTCCATTGGAATTCAGTGATGGCATTAAGAAAACTCATTCCTGCAACCTAACAAGGAACATTAATGCTTTAATGTGGTCTGCTAAAGTAGTCACACGGAGTAAAACTGCCTCTTGAGTCACTAGAACTAGTAAAACCATTTAGTAGTAGAAGATGAAATTTAGACAAGACAGGCTAAAGAGAAGAGCTAACTAACTGCATCTTAATGATGAGCTCACAGTACTTTAACCACATCTAAGGGAAAGAATCATGAAGTTCAAATCATATTAATTTCCAAGTCATTGACATTGCTAATGTGTAAGAGGGTGAAATGTTGACAACTTGAACTCTTGAGACCTTGAATAAACCAGAGTCTATTCATCCTACGAGTCATGAATTTGAGAAGTAAGGGGAAGACTGCATATGCAATTTCTCTGAGTTTTAATTTCTTCAGGGAAAATGAGGAAGGAGAAGGTCAAAGCAACCCACAACATTTTCTAACTCAACACTCTACAACTGCAAGAACACTTCTTAGCGCCACCTACCTGAAAAATCATCACTTTAACATTGGCCAGAATTTTAAGGTATATTTATAAATGTGTGGGTAACAGGTAACGTTCCAGCACATTTAAATCATTATTCAGGAATCTGACTATTTTCCTTTAATCAACTTCAAACATATACTGGTTTGAATTACTAATTCCTACCAATGAGACAGTGTATTCATTCTAAGTGTCTCTTCTCAGCAGATTATGTAATGGATACTCGAGTTAATCCTGCTTTCCAATAGCTTGACAATAAGAATGAACAGACGTATGGTGGTCTCTTACTTGGTTAATTATTTTTTCTTCCTTATATATAGCCTGCAATATTCCCAACTAATCTATAAAACTCCATGAAGATAGGTCCATATACATCTTTTTAACGATCTTATACCAAGTGCTTGGCATGTAGTCATTACAATAAATATATGTTGAGTAAATGAAGAAATTACTAACAGAGACAACTTATGAAACTCAAACAGAGAAATATCAGCTCTTCCCTAGAGAAGGTTAAAGCGTGCTGTGCCTTGGCTGGAACTCTGCATGGCAGAAACAACCTGGCTATGCCTAAGGGGGAGTGAATGGTAAGAAAGAGCTAAGCAGGAGTCAAGATAAGAAATTATATGGCTTCCTGCTTCTTTCTGAAGGTTTATAGCATTGCTTCAAAGCGTGGAGATAGCAAGGTATGAAGAGAAAAGCCAAGTTTCCTTAGTCTGGCTACTTCTTATCTGTGTGACCTTAGGCTAGTTACTTAATTCGTCTGAATCACGGTTTCCTCTACTGCAAAATGAATTAGAAGTAACAGTATTTGCCACACAGAATTGTTGATGAGGACTAAAAAGGCAATGGTTGCAAATGTCTGGTTTTATTCCATGTCCTCAGTAACTGGTGGCTATTATTATTAATTATTTCTAAGTACATTTCTAGAGAATCAACCCATCCTCCAGTTGTAAAGGGAATCAGAATTATTCATTCTTAAAAGGTGCACAGCTGATCTTGGCCACACAGAAATGAAATCTGGTGAAAATAATCAGTAGGAGAATCCCTGGAAGAAAAACAAAAGTCCTAGCATGGAAACAGGAAGCCCAGTGTGGAGACGGGTCCGTAGAAGGTGACACAGCAGTTCTGCCCTTTGCTTTGCTGATGGGGAGTGGTGCCAAGGAAGGCACTGCAGTCTCACTCGGGTCTCTGCAGTGGCTGACAACCTCACCAAGCACCCTTATTTTTCTCTTCCTCCCTCTGTTGGGTATTCCTCTCTGAGGTAGGTGACCTTTCCTGGTCCTAGAAAAACAGGGCAGAATTTGCCAGACTCTCAAAGATGATTCTGGGTCATGTTATGTTACAAAGAAAAAACAAGTAAGGTCCACGTAATAATGGTCTTGAGTGAAAAATTAGGAAGAGCTATTAAAGGTCTTAAAGCAGGATTTATGGAAAAGGCAGTGACTCCAGGATTGTATTGTCCTCTTTGGTATGGAGCCCTGTCCTGACATACTGGCAAAATGGGGGATATACCAGTTAGAAGCTTTGGGTACAAAGAATATTCATAATTCTGAACACATGCTCTGGTGTTTCTGTGTGTGTCTTACTACCGACTGAAGAGTGACCTGAATACCTTAAGACGCCAGTAACTCTAAGAGCCCAGTACTACTTTATGGAGGACAAAGGAAGGTTTGAGGAACTGTGGAATTTATAAGGTCTTGGTATAAAGATATACGGCAGGCCTATCTGGGGCTTCTATAAGATCAAAGGTTCTATGAAGACAGAAACTTAACAGTATCATCATGGGGTGAAACGAAAGCAGGAAGCCAGGTGAAGCCAAGGAGCTCAGAAGTTCCTGCGGGGAAGAAAAAGCAAGGGAGAAGCCATGCTGATTCGATTAAAAACCCCCGCTGCTAAGGACCATAGAACCTCCCTTCACTTCTTCATTTCCAAGGTCTGTCCGTGGACCCAAGAGATGTGAGCAAGAGGGTGGTGACATTAGACTGTGCTTTGTCAAACCTATTTAGGATTACATAGTTTGTCGGGATCAGTACATGTTTAACTTAGAAAACCTTGCTGAGGACCAATATCAATTTTCTATCCTCAAGCCAGGAGAACTGTTCTCCCCACGTTTGCAAGAACAAAAGGGGAGTGGCCAGGAGAACACAGTTACAAAGGGATCAAAGCCATGTACTGTTAGGAAACAGAAATAACAGCATTTTTTGAAAGACAAAAGAGTGAATTAGAAATTGGTGAAGAGTAGTCTAAGGTGGTAATAAAAACAAAAGACAGGAAACGTGCTCTCTGGAGAATAATGATGAATTTAGTTTTAAATGCTGATGGGACCTCCAGGCACAACTGACAGGGGCAAGGAGGGGCTGGAGCCGAGATGGAGAACTGTCGGTGCGAACCTGACAGCTTGAGCTCTGAGAGGACATCACTCCCCGGTGCAATGAGACATTCTCGTGGTGTGCCCGAGGCCAAATTTCCACCAAAATAAATCTCAAAAGATTCACCTGCAAAGATCTATTTTGTATATAAAATCATCTTCATAATTAGTTAAATCTAATGTGTTATCTAAATGTCTGGTCTCACTAGACAACCACTGCAAATACAGGCCAGAGTGAGGGAAGAAAGCATCGAATTACAGGTACCTTTCTGCAAAGTGCTTCCTAATCCTCTAAGTATGTGTGCATGCGTGTGCAAGCCTCCGGGCTTTCAGGTAAACACATCTTTGCTCTTAACAATCTGTGAACACAACGATATGAAATGAAAAATGATCAAAATGATGATGCTTTCCATCTACATCCAGCCCAAATACAGAAATTGCTGGTGCCACCTATTGTTGAAAACACAGAACTGAAGAGGCAGCTTGTTAGCCGACTTGCACACAGCGAAACTCTGTGCTCTATTATCTCCTTGAACGTGAAGTTTCAAAATCTTCAAAATCCACCCACCAGGAGAGCCGAATCCAGAGAGTCCACTCTACTTTAAAATAAAACACACATGGGATGGACTTTAACATTTCCTACATAATCGTTTGGTGAGTACAACAAGGTTCTAGCAATAGTTAACTGTTTTAATGTAAAAAAAAAAAAAATCATGAGGCAGTTTTGTGTATATCCATAGGGAATCAAATTTATTGGGTGTGAAACACAAGATTCATTACAGTGTGTATGATATGCTACCACTAATGAAAAAAAGGTAATCTAAATGCACAGACAACCTCAAGAAAAATACACAAGAAAACAACATTCGCTGCCGCTGAGGACGAGGGCTGAAGGAATGGCCCGACTTAGAGACTTGCTTCCACTAAACATGTTTTTACTTTATGTAAAAACTTTACTTTGTACACATATTTTCAAAACATTCAAAGAATATTTTTAAAATATAAATAATCATTTGAAAACAATAGTTGATGTTAAACTATTATACATAAAGAAAGAATTTCAAGTTATTTAACTTTGGTTGGTGATCACAACCAGTTACCAGAGTTCAGGACCTGAGCCCTAGAGCACAGCCTACTTAAGCGACAGGCGAGTTATAGTGGGTCTTTAACAGATTTTAAAGGAGAACTGGAGAATTTGCCTACAGCACAATGTTACCCTTAAACCTAAGGTACTCAGGGTACCTTTTAAAGTGCCGTGAAGCGTGGATATTTTCTGGTTCTGTGGATTTATTAAGATGTGAAAAAAATAAAATAGTTCCAGTTTTATTAACATTTGCTTTTTTAAAAGCTTTGCTATAAAGAAAGTTTTTATTACAATATTTATTTCTTATTTAAAAGGAAAAGGAGAACTCTAACCACTCGTGAAATTTTTTCAGCTATTTTATAACAACGCACATGAAAGCTAAGTGGAAGTTTATACTTGAGTACACATCATATCAAATGTCACATCTCCTGAAAATTGGTCCTTAAGAATAATTTCTGTAAACTTACTTATTTCTTAATATTATTCTCCCTAACTTGAGATAACACTGACATTTACACTGGAGGTAGAGCTCTGAAATTTATTCTGAGCATTGCCAATCAAGGTAACACTAGGAAGAAAGTAAATCCCTTAATTTCTGAAGCAATTCTGCAAGAGAAGGAGGAAAGGACAGGAGACAGCCGTACAACAGTACCTCGGCGTCCCTGGGGAAAAGACTTTAAAGAAACTTGACAGGCAAAGTGAAAATGGTAGAGGCCGGGTCAAGTAAGTCCTGTAAATTCAAGCTCTGAAACAGTCCCTCGGAGCCGAACACAGATTTTACATTTTAAAATTTAATTTTAAAAAGAGAAAATCAGTAAGTATCATCAGTCTTGAAGGCAATCTCCATTGACCAGGAAAAAAAAAAAAAACAGAAACAAAATTTGGCTGAAGTCAAAGAAATGCAAGACTGCAAGCCGGAAGCAGGCAGGACAGCAGAGCACTGGACTTCTGAGAGGTGTGAGAACTCAAAGAACGAGATGGGTGGGAGTCCAGCTAACTCCCTGAAGCCAAGGACTGAGGCAGGGCTCCCACCCTCCTCTGCAAATATCCAAAAACCCACACATTTATAAAAGGAAGCTATACAAAACAATGGAGGACCTATTGTCAGGGGCTTCAGGTCTATCAGCAGCTGTGGCCCTAGAGAAGGAAGAAGGAAATCTTAAGAATTGAGACAGGCTGCCTGCTTGCTCCATGAATCTGTGATATTTCCCAAGTCATCACAGAGCAGGGAAACATTGAACACCATTATAATACCTAATTATGGGGCCTGGGAAACCAGGTGAAAATAACTGTAAAACCACAGTTTTACAAACCAAAGTAAAATTGAACTAGAAAAATTCAACAGATGAGTTAAAATCTATATGTGACACCTTCAAAAAGAAAAGTGAATTAGAGGATAATGCTAAGCAGGTGTTATCTTACTTTACCTAGAAAGAAGCACAGAGGGGAAAGACTCTTCTTTAAAATTAAGGTTCAATTAAGAGACCTGGAAGACAAACTGGCAGGCTCTGAGATACAGATATATAAAAAATAACAATTTCAGCAAAAAAAAAGAATGGAGGGAATTATTAATACAAAGAATATTTGGAGAGATCTTCCAGAACTGGGAAAAGAAATGCCTTTAGATTGAAAGCATGAGCAGGATAAATAAAGATAAATCCACACGTAGATACACTGTGATGAAACAGAAGACATCAGAATAAAGCAAAACTCTTAAAGGAACTACTTAATACACAGTTGGATGAATAGCAGACTTCTTAAACGCAAACATCAAGGCCAAAAATGGTGAAATCTTCAAAGTTCTGAGGAAAATAGCTGTCAACACGAATTTTATGCCCAACTAGAGTGTCACTTCCTCATTAAGGCAAAATAAAGACATTTTCAGATATTCAAAGATCAAGATTTTTTACCACTCACAGACTCTCATAGAAAGTACTAGTAAATGGCAGGTGCGAGGTGGTTCATGCCTGTAATCCTAGCAGTCTGGGAGACCGAGGCAGGAGGATTGCTTGAGCTCAGGAGTTGGAGACCAGCCTAAGCAAGAGTAAGACCCCATCTCTACTAAAAATAGAAAAAATTAGCCGGGCATGGTGGCATGTGCCTGTAGTCCCAGCTACTTGGGAGGCTGAGGCAGAAGGATCGCTGGAGCCCAGGAGTTTGAGGTTGCTGTGAGCTAGGCTGAAACCACAACACTCTAACCAGGCAACAGAAAGAGACTCTGTCTCAAAAAAAATAAATAAATAAAAGTACTAGTAAATGATTCTACCCCCATGTGAAATACTATTAAAGGATGTACTTCAAGTGAACCTAATGGAAGGTCTGCAACAAAGCTGATCAGGGCCCTATTGTTGTCATCGTGTTCCTGTCAAAGCCTTTCCCTCTGTTCTACAATAGGCAATTTGCCCAAACAATACTTTTTCTGAGTTACCAGAAATCAAGAGAAGCAAATTTTCTAAAATCTTTCTTAAAAGATGAAGGGGCATAAAAAGAATACAAATGTATTTATTACCACTTAACTGTACACTTAAAAATGGTAATGGTAGTAAATTATATTTTATCTCAACAAAAATTAATTACTTAGTTAATTCAATTAATAAAATAAAAAGTATTTTTTGTATAAATTTAACTTGCAATTTTACAACTCAAAAGATTCTTTTTAAAAATGAAACAAAGGAGCCTACCTTTAATACTACACTTCCTCAGAATCCTATCCTCACTCTGCCATTTACTGGCCATGTGACTTTAAGCAATATTATAACTTCTCTGAATTCCAATGTGCTACCAAAAATATGGATAATAATCTCTAACTTATTGGTTTGTTTGGAAGTCAATGTATTAATACAAAAAAATTTCTAAACATTATACAAGGACTAACAACAGGTAGACTATGACAACAAATGGTAGTTATTATTATCAATAGAGCATTCTGGAGGTACCCAACAATAAAGAATAAGTTGAAAGAGCTATGTAAAGTCATGTAAAATTAGGAGACTATCTATGCCATTCCTATTCTCTTTCTCCTAAAATTTCAATTTACTGAGTCTCATTTAAACATTTGGCACTAAGATGTAAATAGTGATGTTAAAATTATCCAGCGAAATTTGGCCATCCCAAAGAGTAGACTGTTAATCCTACTACACTGCCAGTGGTGGAATCCACGTGTGGGCAAAATGTTTTTGCATTTGGGCCAGTTTCATTTCTGTTTCTAGAATATCAGCTACTCTACTCCCATGATCACTACTACCACCACATGATAGTAATCCCTATATTAAGGAGAATGAGCTCCAATAGCCAATTACATAATTTTGGTACCAATGATGTAAATACCCAAATGACACCTTTTTCAAAGAA
This sequence comes from Eulemur rufifrons, assembly GCF_041146395.1. Classification (NCBI taxonomy): domain Eukaryota; kingdom Metazoa; phylum Chordata; class Mammalia; order Primates; family Lemuridae; genus Eulemur; species Eulemur rufifrons. Next base: position 227,715,857 of record NC_090989.1, read on the forward strand.
AGAATGTTCCCACACTGTCTTCAATCTTCAAACCTGACAGATGAGATGATTCCCTGATGCTGTTGGTTAACTACTGCTTCTCTGTGACAGTCTCCATTCAAACACCCAAAAGCTACAGCTGGCCACCGTCCCCACAGAAACCCCAAACTAGGCACTAGCCAGGCTCCCTCCATAAAGGCCCACACTTTATGCAGGAGCCACCCCTCCCTCTCAGGCAGTATCCCAGGCTTGCCAATCTTGAGGAGTCCAGAACTTCCTTCAACCCCCTTCATCTTTGGCTAAGGGAAGGTTTGTTCAAGGACAGTGGAGCCTGCAGGGCTTATGGAATGTTCCAAGGGGCATTTTCAAAGACTCTCACTCCAAGACTTGGTGTAACTGTTGTGCTCCAGCTGTGCAAATCCTCCTACCATCAATATTCATGGTGAAAGACCTTTGGCTGAAGTGACTCGCTAGACCCTCACATGGGTTTTCTTGCACTGTCACTAGTAGCATTACTTCATGGTCCCTCCCTGAAGGAAGTTCTTCTGTGAGATGCCTCAGCCTTTTGTTTGCCTTTCCATTTCTCACTACTGTACACCTAGACCACCTACCATAACCACTCTGACCAGTGATTAGTTAGGATGTTAGTCCTCCCACCCCTGCTCCAGAACCATCAGAGGTTAAAATCCAAGCACAGGTTACCTTTAGAATCTGAGGAGATCCGTGGTCAATCCTTTCTCCCTACCTCATCTACTCAATCTTTCAGAAGCAGGGACCCTGGCACATAAGGCATCACACCAGGAAGAGGCAGGATGGCACAGTGGAATAATGATGGCTTAAGAGATTCACTCATTGAACTGCCTCGTAGTAGCTATGTCACCTTCAACAAGGCTTTTTAACCTTCTGGGTCTCGATGTCCTCATTTGCAAAATCAAAATATAACAGAAGATACCTCACTGCATTGTTGTGAGGATTAAATGAGACAGCATATATAATATGCCCGCCACAGTATCCAGTACATCGTGAGAGGTTAAATGGTGTTAAGCTATTTTATGTCAATCCATTACGGGCATACCTTAAGAAATATTTTGGGTTTGGTTCCGGATGACCACAATAAAGTGAATATGGCAGTAAAGTGAATATCACAATAAAGCAAGTCACAAGAATGGTTTTGTTTCTCACGGCATATAAAAGCTGTGTTTACATTGTACTGTAGTACACGAAGCGTGCGAGAGCATTATGTCTAAAAAGACAACGTATATACCTTAATTTAAAAAATGCTAATGATCATCTGAGGCTTTAGCAAATTATATTCTTTTTGATGGTGGAAGGTCTTGCCTGGATGTTAATGGCTGCTCACTGATCAGGGTGGTGGCTGCTGATGGGTGGGGTGGCTGTGGCCATTTCTTAAAATATGAGAACAGTGGAGCTTGCTGCATTGATGGACTTTGCCTTTCATGAACGATTTCTGTGTACCATAAGACGCTGTTTGATAGCACTTCACCCACCGTAAAACTTCTTTCAGAATTGAAGACAATACTCTCAAGCCCTGCTGCTGCTTTATCAACTAATTTTATATAATATTCTAAGTCCTTTGTTGTCATTTCAACAGTGTTCACAGCATCTTCACCAGGAGTAGAGTCTATCTCAAGAAACCACTTTCTTTGCTCATCCAGAAGAAACAAATCCTCATCCCTTAAAGTTTTATCATAACCCTGCAGCAATTCAGTCACATCTTCAGGCTCCAGTTCTAATTTAAACTCTCTTGTTATTTCCATTGCATCTACAGTTACTTCCTCCACCGAAGTCTTGAACTCCTCAAAGTCAACCATGAGGGTTAATATTCCTTTATCTCTTCCAAACTCCTGTTAATATTGACATTTTAATCTCCTCCCATGAATCACAAATATTCTTAGTGGCATCTAGAATGGTGAATCCTTTTCCAGAAGGTTTTCAGTGGACTTTGCCTAGAACCGCAAGAGGAACCACTACCTACAGTAGCTATATAACTTTACAAAATGTATTTCTTAATTAATAAGATTGAAAGTTGAAATTGCATCCTGATCCATGGGCTGCAGAATGAATGTTGTGTGAACAGGCACAAAAACAATATTCATCTCCTTGTACATCTCCATCAGAGCTCCTGGATGACTAAGTGCATTGTCAATAAGCAGTACATTTTGAAAGAAACCTTTTTTTCTCAATAGTAGGCCTCTACCATGGGCTTAAAATGCTGTAAAGAGATGTGCTATCATCTAGGCTTTGTTGTTCCATTTATAGAGCACACGTAGAGTAGATTTAGCATAATTTGTAAGAGCCCAAGGATCTTTGGGATGGTAAATCAGCATTGACTTCAACTTAAAGTCAACAGCTGCATTACCCCTAACAAGTAAGTCCGCCTTTCCTTTGAAGCTTTGAGTCTAGGCATTGACTTCTCTGTAGCTAGGAAAATCTTAGATGCATCATCTTCCAATAGAAGCCTGTTTCATCTACATTGAAAATCTATTGTGTAGTGTTCACCTTCATGAATTATCTTAGCTACATCTTCTGCATAAGCTCCTGAAGCTTTTACATTAGCATTTGCTGCTCCATCTTGTACTTTTATGCTATGGAAATGGCTTCTTTCCTTAAACCTCATGGACCCACCTCTGCTAGCTTCCAACTTTTCTTCTGCAGCTTCCTCACCTCTCTCAGCCTTCATAAAATTGAAAAGAGTTAGGGCCTTGCTCTGGATTAGGCTTTGGCTTAAGGGAATGTCGTGGCTGGTTTGATCTTCTGTCCAGACCACTAAGACTCTGCATATCAGCAATAAGGCTGCTGCACCGTCTTATCATTGATGTGTTCACTGGAGTAGCATTTTTAATTTCCTTCAAGAACTTTGTCTTTGCCTTCACAACTTGGCTAACTGATGCAAGAGGCCTAGCTTTCAGGCTATCTTGGCTTTTGACATGCCTTCCTCACTAAGCATGATCATTTCTAGCTTTTGATTTAAAGTGAGAGACGCACAACTCTTCCTTTCACTTGAACACTTAGAGGCCATTGTAGAGTTATTAATTGTCTAATTTCAATATTGTTGTGTCTCAGGGAATAGGGAGATCCAAGGAGAAGACGAGAGACAGGGGAACATTTGGTAAGTGGTGTAGTCAGAACACAACATTTATCAATTAAGTTTGCCATTTTAGTCGTATCTGGGCCCAGCTCATGGTGTCACAAAACAATTACAATAGTAACATCGAAAATCACTGATCTCAGATCACCATAACAGATATAATAATAATGCAAAAGTTTTAAATCTTACAAGAATTACCAAAATGTGACACAGAGACATGAAGTGACCACAGGCTGTTGGAAAAATGGTGCCAATGGACTTGATCTACACAGGGCTGCTAGAAACTTTCAATTTGTATCTGTAAAATACAATAAAGTGAAGCACAATGAAATGAGGAATGCCTATATTGATATGTTTACTGTCAATATTATTAATAAGAGCTTAAGTGACTTGCTTACAGTCATTTGAGTGATAGGTTTATCTGACTAGACTCCCTAGAGCTGAAAGGACTCAAAAAGACACAAGTGCACACACTCTATGGCATCAGCCCCGCCTGCCTCAGTTAGGCATGGCAAGCTGCACCCCACTGGACTTAATGAAAATGTGATAATGAGTTCACTGAATGGGAAAAGTTGGGGAGGGTCTCCTGAAACGTGTGTACAGAGAGAAGGCTCACGTGTGTGCCACTGCTGAAGACTCAGAATGAAACTTTTATCAACTTTAAGTTTCTAACAACTTGATCTCATTCAGCCACGCTGGAATTAAGCTCAGAATGTTCCTCGTAGTGATTTAGCACTTTTGGTAAATGCCAAACAGAGCAGAAGAATTCATTTACCCCCAGGTCCCCCTGCTGGCTCTAGACCTGTACCCTTTCCAATCGCCAGCAGTCCTCCTTTCTGTACTCCTTGAAACCAAGGTCTTCTGTGAGTGTGAATGTGTGAATATAAGTGGAAGTGTGTAAAATATGCACTCCATCGGGGCACTAAAGTATTCCCCAAGCTAGAAAAATCTGTCATCTTGGACAGAAACCAAAATCATTATCATTTAATCACTTTGCTGTACTTAAACATCAATAATAACAGGACTGCGCGCTGGTGAAAACTGATTAAAGAGAACCAAAAGAAAGAAACAGAGGACCGAGTCAATCTTGCTATGCAGAAAGCATCCCAGCATACTGATGAACTTCTTTTTCAGATGGTGCCAACTAACAGAAACAACAATCACCTCTGAAGAGCAAAATAACTATGTAAAAGAGATTCTGAGTATGGCTCAAGCTGCTTACTGATTAACGCTTTTGCACACAACACTCTGCACAAACCTGCGTAGTCATTGTTCCTAGTAAAACAAGCCTTTGTTGACAACTGGAGACAAATGATCCTTGCTGACCAAGTTCACTGTTCTCACACAGCTTAATAGTTGGAGCACTACTCCCTGGCCACAGCCAGGAAAATCTGACGTGGTTGTCAAAAAAAAAAAAAAAGAAAGAAAGAAAAGAAAAGAAAGAAAGAAGGAAAGCAAAAAAAAAAAAAAATTAGAGAAGAGGGGAAACCTTTTGTTTGGAAGGTGAGAAGGCGTCTGAATGATCTCATGCACTAAACATGTTTGTGGTTTACATCAATACGTCTCCTTCACTTATTAAAGTTGTGAGTTTTTAAATAGTTCCTGCTCCAATTTATCATATTAAGAATTCCCTCTTTTTAAAAGTATTCCCCTCTTCCACATGGATTTGCATGTGAAGGACTGAATATTTGTTATTAAGTTTAAAAAGCTTTTTGTCACAGTATTTGCAAACATGGGCTGTCACAGTGAACTGTAGAAGCATACCTCATTTTAAGAACACCTGGGTGGAAAAATATCTGAAACTTCAAGCAGAACAGTCTCATTTCCACCACATGACCAAAAAAAATTTCACTTCAGGGTTACTGTCAGTGACGAGTTTCCCACCCCACTTCATTTACTCAAAAATATTATTGAGCCTCCACTTTGTGTAAGGCATTTTTAGGTGCTGTCTTCTTTAAAACAGATTCAATTTATTAAGATTTCATTTACATCCTAAGATTTCAGGCCCAAAATCTATTACATCAGACAATGCAAACCTGAAAAAACAAATCCACCCAGTGGAGGCTGTCTAAAACTTCTCTTCTGATTGGCAGATGCTTTTCTTGCTTTTTTCTGTAACAATTCATTAAAAATATATTTCAAGACCAGGATTCCCTTAGGGGATGACTCAACATCACCTCCAGTGAGAAGCATTTCCAATTGCACTAAATCTAGGGAATCCTTCAATCTGTGTAGCCTCATTAGGTTCAAGTGGCCACTCTTACTGCACCATGTGAAAATCACAGAAATGTTTTAGAAATAGATTTAAAGATAAAGAGTCACCAAGATGTTCATTTCCTTCACTCATCCTATTTTAAAAATAATTCTAAGGAAATAACCCAAAATAAGGGAAAACGTGTACTATGCAAAGATGTTCATAGCATGTTATTTGGAATAAAGAAAATACCTTTTGAAATAATCTAAAATACCCTTTGAAATAATCCAGATATCTAACACAAGGCATGGTTACCTACAGTCTCTAGGTGGAATATTACTTAGCCATAAAAATTATGGCATAATTCCAGTGTTTTGGAAGGCTGAGGTGGGAGGATTTCTTGAGGCCAGGAGTTTGAGATCAACCTGGGCAACATAGCAAGACCCTGTCTCCACAAAAAAATAAAAAATAGTTTTAAAAAATAACTGGGCTTGGTGGTACACCCTGCAGTACTAGCTACTCAGGAGGTTGAGGCAGGAAGATAACCTAAGCCTAGAAGTTCAAGGTTGCAGTCAGCTATAATTGGGCCACTGCACTCCAGCCTAGATGACAGAGCAAGACTCTGTCTCTTAAAAAAGAAAAAAAAATTATGACAACATGAAGAATGACTAACCACTTATGGCAACTTCACATTAACTGGAAAAAATCAGAATATAGAATTAATTCTATAGTATGACTACAAATATTTTTAAACAGATTTGCAAAAACTCAAAAATATTAGATTTAAGTGAAAGATAGAAAAAAAATCTGTACTTAGGCTCTCCAGTGAGCTCTAATGCATGGCTGAAAACCCACAAAAGGTATCTTTATCATTCAGTATCAATTACTTTTTAAATCACAAATCCAGCTATTGCAGTGTAGCACTTTCATTATCAAATTCTATTTCCATTTTTAGCCCCAAATCCATAAATGTAATTTTTAAAATACAGTTATCAAACTGTTGATTCTCATGACCTGATTAACCCTCTCGTTAATCACACATGCCTTTTGTTTTGTAATATTTTTCCCACTGTTTCACTTGAGATTAACTTTAAATTGAGAGAATAACTATTGACAGGTTCATTTCTCTCTTCCTGTTTTTGGAAACACTGAAAGCATATTTTCTCTCTTCCAGTTCTCTGCCACTTCAGCGCTTTATCCAGTTTGGTGTGGTTTTAAGTAACTTTCCCTCTAGTTAATTCACTAGCCCAGTAGGTTCACCTGGACAGGCTGGGTCTCTGGCATATTCCCTTTATTCTACCTTTGACCAGGGACTATCCAGAACTCCTTCCTCAGAATTTCTACCTAAGAATGTTCTAGAACAAATATTTACCCCAGGAACTTCCTGTTGCCACCCTGATTTGTTTCAATACCAGTGAGCACAAAGTCAGGAGTAAGCCTTTAGGACCACTTCCCAAGAAAGGAACTGAGACTTCTCACACCTGCTTCCCATGAAGTTTATTCCTCGGAGGAGCCTCCTGAGAGACTGAAACACTGTGGCTAAAAAGAGGACCAAAAAGGAGTGAAGTGATCTCTTAATAGACACTCCGTGTTTAATCCTCCCCCACCCCTAACCTCTACCCAGAATAGACAACAGAAGGTGAGGGAATCGTTATTTTGGTAGTGAAGAGGGACATGAGTGTGAATAAACTCCTCTTGGTTTGAGAATGAGCGAGCCTACCCACATGAGAGAAGATGTTAATCATCCCCCAACATTCTAACTTCCTTCCTGAAATATACCTAGACCTACCAGTTTACAATAAAGAAAAAAAAAAAAAGTGCCAAACATTCCCCCACCCTGCAGTGCTAAAACCGCTGTGGCTACCTGCACTCAGAAAGCCCCTGTGAAGCCACCAAAGCAAGCTTAACCCTTTCTGGGAAGTGGAATAAAAGTTCCAGCCATGTTCTCTCAGTTCTTAATAATAAGAAAATGAATAATTTTCTGAACAAGTGTTCTCCTGTGTGTCATTCCTCATGAGTCAGACACCGTCTATCCACTGTATTGTGTGCCTGCTTGACATCTTTCTTCCAGAGTTGGCTTTCTCTAATTAAACCCTTCAGCACTGATGTCCCAAAGCATTCTGTGAGTCAGGCTTTCCCGGGGGGTCAGACTTTGCAAATGACCAGCAGCTACTGCAGTGAATTCTTCACCACGAGGAAGCCAGTTCAAAACAAACTATTAGTTGGTGGTTGTCTCAAGCCACAGCAGTTCGCAGCTTCTTTTGCTCCGTGACTGAAGACACCGAAGATCCCGTGGCTTCAGTATTCCATAGTCCCACAAGCACACCTAGGTCAGGGCTGCAGGCTCTGTGCCATTCCTAGAGACCTGGAAGCGAACTCGACTTCTTCATTAAGGAGAAAACATTTGTGACAAGCAGCCGGACACATCACGGTCGTAGAGATCTTGGTATCAAGGTTGAGAATCACTACACTAATGCTCTCTTTCTTTAAAGTCAATGTAACAGAAGGCCTGGATTTCAGAGGCGGGGGGAGGCAGGCATCTGAATAATCATTAGGTCCCACTCTTTCCTTTTCAGAGAAGCATTACTAAAAAAGCAATCTAAAGATGTTTTTCTGATTTTTTTCCAGTACCTACTTCCCTTATTAGGGTACATCTAGGATAAACAGGTTTCCATTTGAACATACCAATAGTTGATTAAAAAGTACTTTGAGGCAATGTCTAAATGCAGTAGGAAAAAAGGACTGTGGTCAATGGGTACTGTCTGCCATGGTCACTAGATTTCAGGAGTGTCAGCAAATGGTGCTGTGTATTTCCTAACCCTGAATCATTAGACCTTTACAGGAATAAAGAGTAACAGCCTCTGTCTTGCTCATCTGCATTATTTATTCATTATTAAGTTACTTTTTTCTACTTCAGTTTTTTTCGTGCTTTTAAATTATTTCTGCAGCCATTTAACTTGATCTTTTTTCAGCTGCAATTGTGAAATAGATAAAATTATAACATGTAAGCAGTAGACATATTGTATCTTTCTTACAATTAATTCACCATCTAAAGCATAACTCTCTAGTCCTAAGGTTTTCTCCCCAGGAAAAAAGTAGCAATTATAAAAAAGATCATAAGATGGTATTAATATCATAATATTAATAGATAACTTTATCTTCTTCATATACTCAATATGCATTAATCTTAAAATCAGAGGAAAGCAAAAAAAGTTAGAAGAGATTTCAAATACAAGCTGGAATCCTAAAAAGAATAAGACAACTATCTCACATAGTCCTGTTCATCAAATTTCCATAAAAGTAATATTCGAACAAAAATAAATGATGTGGGAGGAAAAAAGAGAACTTTGGTTGGCTATTCTGAAGAAAAGAACAGGTATGAATGTATATGTGTGTGTGTATGCATATGTGTATAGAAATATTTTTAACCAAATTTCCACTGAAATTAATCTCAACTGGTGGTGGTTGTCCTTTTCTTTCAAAATACTGATTTCAAATAAACTCACCTCCCCCTTTATAATTATATGACTTTGCCAGAGTTTCCTTGCCTGTTTGTGTGCACTCTGGAACCTGAAGGTGCATTAAACTCCAGACTGGATGAAGTATGGGGAGTGGATAGGAAAGGTAGTGCTTATATAAGTGTTTCTCACAAGCAAAAGAAAATGCACTTTAAGCCTGAGGCAAAAGATGTTATGTCCCAAAGCAAATTACTGTCAGCTCAAACCTTTTTTTACAAGACTTATGTTTTATGTTTTAAAATGCAAGGGAAAGAGAGGTTGATTAATGGATACAAATATGTAGTTTGACAGAAGAAATAAGACCTAGTGTTTGATATTAATAGATCAGTAGGGTGACCGTAATTTACAATAATCTATTGTATACTTCAAAATAGCGAGAAGAGAATAATTTGAATGTTTCTCACATAAAGACAAATATTTAAGGTGATGTATATCTCAATTGCACTGATTTGATCTTTACTAATTATATGTGTATATTAAATTATCACGTTACCAGAAAATACGTACTTCTATATCAATTTAAAAAAAATTTTAAATGCAAGAGAATTTTGCATTATACTCACAATATAGCCATGTTTGTTTTAATACAAAAATAATATTGCTGTTTGCCTACCTCTTGGAGTAAAATTATACCATATTTATCTTGTGGCTTTGGATTTCTCAGCAATGAAAGGTGTTTACAGGGGTGTCCCAAGAGTCTGAGCAGGGAGGGAAGCTGGGTTGCCACTGTGGACACTTCCTGATCTATCCCGGACCCCATGAAACAGCTCCCACCTAGTCAGTTTTGGAAACATGCTGCCTTTTAATGTGCCCACAGTAACACAGGGCTGTGAACTAATTCTAGGGCATCTCCAGGAAGTGGAAAAAATGTGCCAACCAAGCTACAGAAAACCTGCTCAGGCTTGGCTATTATCCAGGAAATCCTATACTTGTTGCTCAATAATTCTCTTCCTGAGGAATAATTCCCTTTATTCAGTGTTCTATAGGAATCCAGCTGCTCCGTCTGAGGTGAGATCAAACACAGTGACATTCCAAAGCCCCACGCTCCACAGAGCACTCTGATTCCAGCCAATCTGGGGGCCTGACCAGTGCCTACCACGGAACCACCCTGGCTGATGGAGGTTGTGTAACAGGTTCCCCATTCTGAGTGGGTTCCAAGACTTAGAGATGACATGCTCCCTGTCCTCACCGTGGGGCACTCTACACCTGCGCTTATCCAATAGGGTAGCCCCTAGCCCAGTGTGTGGCCACCAGGAACTTGCAATATGGCTAATCTGACTAGAGATGTGCTGTACCAAATACACACAGGATTCAGAAGACTTAGCATGTAAAATACCTCATTAACATGTAAAACATGTAAAATACCTCATTAACACGTTTTCATATTGATTATAGGTTGAAATAATATTTTAGATAAATGTGTTAAATAAAATATATTATTAAAATTAATTCCACTTGTTTCATTTTACTTTTTTGATATGGCTACTAAAAATTTTAAACTACATATGTGGTTCATATGTGTGCCTTACATTGTATTTCTATTGGACACTAGGACTCTGAATAAGCCGTGAATACAGAAAAGCCCAGCCTTGTGTGTACATCGCTGGCATTTTGGTATATGCCATGCTTAGCCCGGCCACCACCTAGTCCCACTTCGGAGATTCCAGGCTTTGGTTCTGCAAGTCCTTTCATCTCCCAGAATCCTCTATTAAGAAACAAATAACCCTAGGGAGACTGATACCTTAATCCATTTTTAGTAGCAAACCAACTTAATAATTATGGGAGTTTAGCAAGCTGATATGAGGGTCAGATCTGGATGAACCTGTGACAGAGTACAGAGTACAGGAAGGAGGACGAAGTGGCCAGAAAGGATCAGTCAGAGTGATTGAGGTGAAAGGGTATCAAAAAATCAATTTTTCCCGCAGTCAGGTGATCCCTGTAGATAAAATCTCGACATTTTAACTTTCAGGTTACACCTGTGAGGATGGGTTTGGCACCTTTATCTGATCAGATGTCCCTATTTTTTGTCTACCACAACTGTAGTGTGTGTGTGTCTGTGTACATCTGTGTGTATATATTATATTCATACACTATGTTTTACACACATATTTATGTCTACACATGCATATGTACACAGACACACACACACAGTACTGACACAGATACACACATTTAGCACTGACACTCTTTATGGTTAACTTGAAAATTGTGGATGGGAAATACGGGGTCTATGCTTTTTGATTTCTCTTTCTTTCTACTTAGTGGATTTAAAATAAAAATATGTGAAAGGATGGTTATATTACTTTGGGATATCCCAGCCTAGACATTGGAAGAAAGATCTAAGAATCATTTTCACAAATATGTGAAGAGTTATTACAGAGGGTAAGGACATCAGTGTGGGTCACTAAGGAAAATCATAAATGCTTCTCTGGCAGTTTTCTTAAAATAGGGTGGCCTCTCATCTGCCTGGGATAGATTAGGTGTTGTTCACCTTGAAGGTAGGAGATTAAATGTCTGAGTTTCTAACTACTACAATGATTTTACATTAGGAAGTAAAGTCTTCACCTAGCCCACTTGGTTTGAGATTTCCTTCATGAGGTATTAATAGAACTTAGAAAAAGATATCAAATAGTAGAGGGTCTATCTGACTGTGCCATTTTCTTGTATTATAAAGAAATGGACTTCTTTCCCTTGCTGAGAACATCTGGCTATTCCTGTCTACTCGTTACTGTCTTCTCTCTGTGTCTCTGTCTCTATCTCTCTGTCTCTCTCTCTCTCTCTCTCTCTCTCACACACACACACACCCCTTCCTATCCTGAATCCCACCCACATTTCCAACCCCAACTAACATTCCAAGCCTTCCATAAATCCTTCTGGAACACCTCCACCCACCCAGACTCCGGACCTCTTTAGTGGTGTTTGCTGCTATAGATTAAATTGCAGCTGAATTTCTCTTAACTAACTCACCAGAATGGCGGATGTCCTCTGTTCCCTGTGTGAAATACACTGACAGTTGCCCATGACACAGTGAATGTGCTTGGCTCGGAAGTCACTTTCTAATGTGCCAGGGGACTTCAGCTCCCACCAACTGATATTTACCAAGAGTCATTGTGTTTGTTCCCAAACCTGTTATGACAGACATGCTCCTGACAGCTGTATGCTGTTAGTATTTACATAATTTAATTAAATATTACAAAAAACGAGTAGCAAAAGAAGGCAGGTTGCTTTTCTATGAAAAGTACATTGGAAAGGAGGTTTTTTTTTTTTTTTTAAAGGTGAACAGCTTTTAAAAACTTTCTGAATTAGGTGTAGGGTAGATATCTGTAAAAGGTTTTAGGAGAGAATTTTTAAATCTAAAATGATTGCACACTCAAGAATGCTTCACAAATATTTTTAAGTTCTTATTCCACAGTAAAGAAATCAATACTTTTAAAATTATAGAAGAGTTATGCAAGAAAGATGATTGATGTGGATGCCAAGAAGATCCTTAATCAAAGACAAGACCTTGGTCCTACATCAAAAGACTGGTAAATAAATATGGCTTTAGATGCTTTAAGTTGCTGTGACATGACATAATATATATGTGTCACAGGTTTATGACTTCTCACTTGAACCAATATTTTAAAAAATGATCTGAGCAACAACCAGTCCAGATCATGCTGGTTTAGAGGGATACTATTGCTTTGTAAGTATGTGGCCTCAGACCCCGCAAAGATCATTCCCTCTCTCAGAGAAGATGTCACTGTAGCCCACAGCCCTTACCATTCCACACAGAAGCAAGCATTGTACAAAAGGCAGAAGTCATATTTGCTTAAGGAATCAAAGACCCAAATTCTGATGTTAACTCATTATTTGCCAGCTTTCCACAGTGAGCAATTATCAGTGTCTATGTGTCTAAAATAGGAACTATAACAGTACACCGTGTATGTACAGGAAACAAGGCAGACAACATTAGAAAGGCATTTTGAAAAGTGCAAGGGGCTATATCCATGTAAGGATGTAATGTTGGATGCTAAATACTTTCCCCTAAATGAATGAAAAAAGATGGAAACAAGCCACTCTCTAAGACCCTAACATGGAGAAAGAATTGTTTTGAAAACTGATGTAATTTCTAAATGATGTTTGGGGTGATAGACATGCTAATTACCCTGATTTGATCATTATACATTATATATTGGTATCAAAATATCACACCGTATCCCATAAATATGTACAATTATTATGCATCAGTTAAAAATAATAATTAAAAAAAGAGCCCCATACTAAGGCAGGGTAGGCCTGAATGCAAAATTCCAACGGACTATCAAAGTCATTAAAGCTCACAAGTTTTGTTCACTTTCATATCTTCTATTCCTTGCTCTGGCATTTGTTTTTCCTTTTCCAGTTTGACTTAGCAAACTTGGAAAGGATAATCAGGGAAAAGTAATTCTTGGCTGTGTTTCTACCTCCCCTATCTGCTAGAAAAGGAAACACGCCATTGTGAGTAGGGCCCATTTCATTCACGAGGCTAAGAAGCAATAAATACTTAAAATACTTAAGAGCTGGAGCCCTTAAGTATCTGGGCTTAAGCATCACAAGAATGGAAAAACAAGCACCACATGTACTCACCATGAAATTGGTATTAACTGATCAATATTTAAGTGCACATATGGTAGTAACATTCATCGGGTGTCGGGCAGATGGGAGCGGGGAAGAGGGGATGGGTATATACACACCTAATGGGTGTGGTGTGCACCGTCTGGGGAATGGACACACTTGAAGCTCTGACTCGGGTGGGGCAAAGGCAATATACGTAAACTAAACATTTGTACCCCTGTAATACGCTGAAATAAAAAAAAATTAAAATAATAAAATAAAATAAAATACCTCTTTCATTTAAATAGTTAATAATGCTTTTGCTGATCAGCATTTGAAGTGTGTTTGCATACACAAACCAAACTGTATGAAGTTAGACACTGCCCAGAGGAAGAAACAGACCACGAGGTGTTCCCAAGACTGTAGATACGAAGTCTCCTCAAGATCTTGTTTAAGATAAAGTATTTTCACAACTCCAGGGGGGATCTTGTATGGCCACCACTCATGTGCATTTTCTTTAATGCCACTTTCAGTCATTTTAGGATATCTAATGTCTCCTCTCCCACTAAAACTTAAGCTGTGAATGATCACTGACGAAGCCATAGCCCACCACTGTAGTAATATTACATTTTCCAAATCAAGCCTGCATTTTAGGATCCTCATTAACTGCTGCTTACTAAGACCATCTACCTGATAGGAAATTTGCTAAGGTTAAAGGTAAGGAGTAGTCTCATCCTTTTCCTCTTGTCATTCCCTAAAACGAAATTGCATGTGGCCTGCTAGAGAATCTACTTGGAGTTCTTAAACAGGCTCTTTAAGTTCTGTTCCTTTTAAGCCCTGACATAAACTATAAATTGTGTCTCATTGGTTTTAATGAATATTGTGTAATGAGATAGTGTCTGTCATTTTCTTCAGGTTTTTTTCACATCATTTACCCAAAGATTGGCAACAAAGGAGGTAAAGCCAGCCAGCTTTACTCTAAATAAGCCAGCTCACATTTAGTCTGCTTTAAGCATAATACAATACATTCATGAGAAGTGGCTGAATCCTCTATTCAATATGTTTTGTCACTCGAACAGCTGAGTTTTTAAACCACCTTGGGTTTTAAAAGCTGTACGTATCTTTTGTCAGTCCTCCTTGCTGAGGTCTTCCTGAGTTCAGTGAGCACCAAAGTGCCATGACAATAGCCTCCCTCTGCCATTTGGAAATAACTCAAGCCTCCACAAAGTGTAACTCTCACAACCACCTGAATTCTCTCAATAGCTCTTTCCCCTATGCTAACAGTATCATCTGTCAAAACTAGCTGTGTTAAGGGGATGTATCCTTAATGCTGAAAGGACAGTTGTTTTAAAACAAATAAAAGGAAAGATAAACTCAAATAAAGGACAATAATGTCATGGTAAAAAGACATAGAGAATAAAGGGTTATATTATTTACCTGATTAAAATTATAAACAGATGCATAATATAAAGTATGTAAAAATATATAATTATGTATAAGAGTAGATATATTAATATAAATACCCTCTCATACACACAGTCTCATCAAATCAAATGTGCATATATGTTCTGGGGGTTAACAGACTCTCTCTAAAGGCCATCCATAGATCCCTAAGGATGTTAATAATTTCAGCACTGGAAGTATCCCTGCTAAATTTACGGACAAGAATGCTTGCCACCACTAATACTATAAATACTAATTATTTAGCATTTTGGGGGAGATATAGACAACTTGATAAGAAACAGAAGATTTAAATATTAAAAGAGGTAATAAACCTATCATCATTTGTATTAATAGAATATAGAATACTGAGAAAATCCAAGATCATAAACTGAAACACTAAATTAAGTAAGAAAATTCAATGGTGACTGGGTAACAAGGTATATTTCCAAAAATCAAGTGTTCATTTTAATAAACATTTATTTAACATTTATTGCATGCCAGATAATAGGCTAGGCACAAGGGGTACAGAGATAGATACAGCTTAAGCCCTATATAGTAGCCTCTATCAGTAAAAACCAATCAGAAGATATGTAGGAATATAGACTCCATTCATGATAGCAACATGAACATCAAAACATAAAGCAACTTTAATAAAAAATGTGTTGGATCTACCTGAAGAAAATTACAAATAACCTTGAGAAATATAGAAATTTTTAAAAGACTAAATAGAGAAATCTTTAGTCTAACAATACCATGTTACTGATTGAGAAGAATAGCCATTATAAAGAAATTCCAATGAAAATCCTGACAATAACTGTTTCTTTTTTCTTTTCTTTTTTTGAAAATTGACAAAATGTTCCAAAGTCCATCTGGAAGAGTTAGAAAAGCTAAAATGTTTTTGGAATAGAAAGATAAGAACTGCTTTGTAACAGACACCTTCAAGGGAATAAAAATAGAAGCCACAGACTGGGTGAAAATATTTGCAAAAAATATATCTAATAAAGGACTGTTTATATACAGTATACTTATGGATCCAAAATATACAAAGAACCCTTAAAACCCAACAATGAGAAAACAAACAACCTGATTAAAAATTGAGCCAAAAACCTTAACAGACACCTCACCAAGTAAGATACACATATAGCAAATAAGCATAGGAAAAGATCCTTCACATCACATATCAGAAAAATGCAAATTAAAACAACAGTGAAATGCCAGTACACACACCTATTAAAATGGCCTAAATCCAGAACACTGACAACACCAAATGCTGACAAGGATATGGAGCAACAAGAACTCTCATTCATTGCTGGTAGGTATGCAAAATGGTACAGCCACGTTGGAAGATGGTTTGGTGGTTTCTTACAAAACTACATATACTCTGGTATACAATCCAGCATCATGCCCCTTGGTACTTACCCAAATGAGTTGAAAACTTATGTCCATGCAAAAAACCTGCACACAGATGTTTATAGCAGCTTTCTTCATAACTGCCAAAACTGGGAAGCAACCAAGATTCCTTCAGTAGTGAATGGATAAATAGCAATACATCCAGACAATGGAATGTTATTCAGTGCTAAAAAGAAATGAACTGTCAAGCCATGAAAAGACATAGAGAAAGCATAAATGCATATTACTAAGTGAAAGAAACTAGTCTGAAAAGGCTACATACTGTGTGATTCTAACTATATGACATTCTGAGAAAAGCAAAACTATGGAGAAAGTAAAAAATGATCAGTGATTGCCAGGGGCTAGAGGGGAGGAAGGGATGAAAAGGCAAAGCACAGAGGATTTTTAGGGCAGAGAAACCATTTTGTGTGATTCTATAACAGTAGATACATGTCATTATACATTTGTCCAAACCCACAGAATGTGTACTTTTTTTTTTGCCTTTTTCTTTTTCTTTTTTCTCTTTGGTAGAGATGGGGGTCTCAGTGTTGCTTCGGCTGGTGTTGAACCCCTGAGCTCAAGCGATCCTCCTGCCTCTGCCTCTGAGAGCTGTCATCACAGGTGTGAGCCACCACGCCCGGCCCAAACCCATAGAATGTATAAGAGTGAACCATATGGTAAACTATGGGCTCTGGGTGATCATGACATGTCAATGTAGGTTCATACACTGTAACGAACGCACCACTCTGGTGGGTGATGTTGAAAACGTGGGAAGCTATGTATGTGTGAGTGCCGGGAGTATATGAGAAGTCTCTGTACCTTCAGCTCAATTTTTCTGTGAACTTAAAACTGTTCTAAAAAAATGAAGACTATTTAGATAAAAAAAAAGATAAGGAATTTTCCCAAGGCCTTATTAAAAAGAGTTCTAAAGGTAAAATAATAATGATACTGGCTGAAGATACAGAGAATTCACTGAAACTTCAAATATAGACACTCCTATTTTTAAAATCTATCAAAGTTCAATGAGAACAGGAGAGGCAATACTCAATTATAGTTTTGGGGAACACTGACTATGTAGAAAAGAAGTCTTTTTAGATCTTTATAACATACCATTCAGCAAACTAAATTAGTGATGCTTTAAAACATTAAGTATAAAATGTTGACTTTATAAGAAAATATAGGTAAATATTTAGCTGAAAAACTTTAGTTACTTTAGTAACAATCAAAGAAATGTAATTTAAAATAATTTCACCCTATTACATTGTGGAAGATTAAAAATTATGATATTGAATGCTAGTAAAAGTTAATTGAGTATCTTGAAGGATACTTTGGAAATATAAATTGGCATAATCTTTCTTAATGGTAACTTGGCGATATATATCAAACATCAAACATCAGGCCTATTGATCCAGCAATTCCACTCGCAGAAAATTTACCTGAGAACATCATCAGAGAAGTGGTAGAAGGTCTACAGAATGCAATTCACATTGAATTCAACTTATTGTAGCCAAAAGTAGAAAGAGTCTAACAAAGAGTCCCTGTTTATCAATAAGGGAATGAGTAATTACACAGTGGAATGTGACTTTTTTAAAAATTACACATTCACAAAAGAGTATGGAAGTTTATCAAAAGCTAGAACTATCACATGACCCAGCAATACCTCACCTGGGCATATACCACAAAAAAATGAATTCACCACCCTGTACAGATACCTGCACGCCCATGTTCACTGCAGCATTGTTCACAATAGCCAAGGTGTGGAAACAACTGAAGCATCCCTCGACAGACGAGTGAATAACAAGTTGTAAGACAGACACACATACATACACACATACACACACACACACACACACAGTAACATTATTCAGTCTTAAGTAGAAAGGGGATTCTGCCGTTGTGACAACATGGATGGACCTACAGGACATTAGGCTAAATGAAATAAGCCAGACACAGGGAAAAAAAAAAAAAAAAAAAACCTGCATGATTTCACTTACATGTGGAATCTAAAAAGAAAAAAAGAATACAATATATAGAAACAGAGAGTAGAAGTGGGGGTATATAGGTCAAAGGGCACAAAGTGGGGCCTGGATGCGGTGGCTCACACCTGTAATCCTAGCACTATGGGAGGCCGAGGCAGGAAGATTGCTCGAGGCCAGGAGTTGAAGACCAGTCTGAGCAAGAGCAAGACCTCTCTCTCTACAAAAAATAGAAAAATTAGCCGGGTGTGGTGGCACACGCCTGTAGTCCCAGCTACTTGAAAGGCTGAGGCAGGAGGATCGTTTGAGCCCAGTAGTTTGAGGTTTGCAGTGAGCTATGCTAACACCACTGCATTCTGGCCCAGGCCAGGCAACAGAGCAAGACCCTATCTCAAAAAAAAAAAAAAAAAAAAAGGCAAAAAGTTGCAGTTATGTAGAATAAATAACTCTAGAGTCTAATGTACAACATGAGGACTACAGCTAATATTAATAATATTATATACTGGTAATTTGTTAAGAAAGTAGATTTTAGGTACTCTTACCACGAATAAACTAAAGGAAAGAAAGGTAATTGTATGAGATGATGGATATGTTAATTTGCTTGACTGTAGTAATCACTTCACCATGTACATTAAAGCATCATGTTGTCACCCTAAACACATACAATAAAAAAATCACACATTCACATTAGATTTGAAGATTTTTTAATTAAATAAATTTTCCCAAGATGATAATATATAAAAAGCAAAATTCAAAACTGTACTGTAGATACAATGAACTTCATTTGCTAATGCATATACATACACACAGCACAAAATTAGAACAGGAATAGGGTTACAGTTAATTTTATCTTATTCTTTATATTTTTCAGTAATTTCCTAATTCTACAATGAAAATGTATATTGTTTTTGTTTTCGGAGGGGGGAAAAGCATTATTTAAATAAAGTACTATAGACGATATCAGAATTCAAAAAAGAATCTAAATAAATTCATAGATAAAGGATACACAATGGATAGTGAAATGTGAATGAAGTCTGGAGTTGCAGCTAATAGTAATACACCAATGCTGGTTTCTTAGTTTTGACAAATGTAATTCAAGGCATTTTAGGTAACACTGGGGAATAAGATGGGATTGGGAAACACCTTAAAGTCAACTGTACATCATTTAGTTACCTTAGTCAGAGCTGACCTGCTGGGAAGTGTTGAGGGTTTGTCTTTGGGGCTTTGTCTTTCATCTTTGCAACTGTTCTGCAAATCTAAAATTATCCCAAAATAAAAAATTACTTAAAAAAAAAAAAAGATTCATAATGGGTAAATAATTAACATATTTGAAAAAAAGAATTAGCATATTTGAAAGATGGCCTTTTGTTTCTGAGGACATTGTTACCAAGAGGAACCATGTTTACTTGTAAATCACCCCTTAGGAACCTCAGACCACCAGTAAACTAGACCAGTTGATTGGGAGTGGCAGCATTTAGGGATGCTTTTATGTTCTCACTTGTTGATTTATCTTTTCAATTGCTACACTGTAATGTAGTAGCAATGTATGTAATACTTTGAAGCCACCAGGAAACAAAATACTGGGCTACCCCAGTGTGACATTACTTGCACTTTTTTCTTTTTCTTTTTTCTCCAAGCAACCTTCCACATTCCTGACATGTAATAATTCAACCTCTGTATTTTTCCAATCCTATTTCTAAGCACAGATCTTCAGAGTCACTATCACAAAGCCCCAGATATCATTTAGGAAACAATCTTACTCCAGAAACACCTTGTGGGTTTGCTGTCTCCTACTCTCCCCTGCTTCCCTGCATAACCCCTCTCCAAACTTTCTAGGGACTTCTCTAACATGAATGGAGGCCCCACCACTTGGATCCTAGCTCTTTGTTGCCAGAACACAGATGAGGAGCAACACTTCTAGTACTCGCAAGACTAAGAAACCTAGAAATTGATACAACCAAGGGACATTAGATTTCATGAAATCCAAGGATCTCCAGCTGTTCGTTTCTAAGAGGAGCTACCTGATTGCAGAACCAAGAGACCCCAAACTACCACGAGTGTAATCAGCATCCCTCCACCTTCCCTTTATGTATGGGGAATGGAAAACAGACCTTCCCCATGAAACACTGGAGATTCTTCATCTAATTCAAACTCCTCATATCACAGGGAAGAAAACAGATGGAAGTTGGGGGTGGGGGGAATAGGTTGGGGAGAGGTAAAGTTGACGTATTCCCCATTTTATTTACCTACTTGTTGACAGCTCACAAACTCCCCATCCCCCTAACCCTCTCCCCTGGTCCTCAGGGCAAACTCAGACCAAAGTTAAAAGGGGCGCTTTGGGTTTGTGCCTGTGATGGTGTTATGCAAGAGTAACCCAAAGAACACAAGATAATGCTTAACCAAGGCGAAGGAAGCAGGGCTTGTTCAAACCTGCTCTCTTCACAGATGGGGGTGGGGTGGGCAGCATTCTCCTGTCACTGTGACATGCAAAC
This sequence comes from Eulemur rufifrons, assembly GCF_041146395.1. Lineage (NCBI taxonomy): Eukaryota > Metazoa > Chordata > Mammalia > Primates > Lemuridae > Eulemur > Eulemur rufifrons. The sequence goes on from NC_090989.1 coordinate 227,736,532, forward strand.
TAGGAAAATATATCAGATTTGCTGGCTTTCAAATCTTTCTGGAATAAGATGCCATTTGCAATTACCAAAAAAAAAAAAAAAAAAGTAAATCTCTTTTGCCATATGAACCAAGGTGTAAAATAGGGAAGAGAATTTGTTTCCAGGATTTAAAGGACCTACTTTAGCTCTTAACTGCTGAGTTATTTTCACTAGCAGAACTAGTCTTCCTTTGTTTTAGCCCTATACTTCCAAGAAGTAGGGAAATTTTAGCAAAGGAGAGGGAAACAAGGAGAAGGGGAAGGAAATTAGGTGGTTATGTGGAAGGAATGACAGTGACCTCTAGAGCACTACGTTTAGTATTTGGCAAGACTCAGAAACCTAGAAATTAATACTACCAAGGGACCTTAGATTTCATGAGATCCAAGTGTCTCCAGTTGCTGATTTCTAAAAGGAGCTAACTGATTGCTTCTACTCTTTTCTGGTCAAGTCTTCATACCCTCCAGCTGAATAGCTATCTGATTAAGGTGATTAAAAGACTGACATTGAAAATACATTTTATAGAGACCAGGTCTTGCTATATTGCCCAAGCTTGTCTTGAACTCCTGGCCTCAAGCAATCTTCCCACCTTGGCCTCCCTAAATGCTGGGATTACCAGCATGAGCCACCATGCCTGGCCTGACATTGAACTTTAAGGTGCCTCCAAAAGCCCACCTTACTTGTCAAGCACCTGCTCCATTCACTAATAATTCTGGAAGCATAAAGCTCAAGAAATATTTTTGGTTCATCAATAACCTGAAACCTCTTTCTCTCCATGTCTTTCTACCTGGAGCTGAACCATCCAATACAGTAGCCACTAGCACATGTGGCTACTGAGCACAGGAATGTAACTAGCCAAATTGAGATGTGCCAGCTAAAAATGTTAGAATTACATGTACAGCTAACATCTATGGCTGTGATTATATTTCTGCAGGTAAGCACTGCTATGGAGATAATGTGGCACTAGAACTAGAGATGTTTAAACCCCAGCAGCAAGTATAAGCTAATCTGTCTAAATTTTGTGGTATTTTAACCAATTGGAGAACTAAGTCCTGATTAACTCATCCCAAGGTAAAATTCATTCATAAGGATCATGTGAACCTTACCCATGAATTCAACACAGAAAATACTGCAAAGCTCTGATGCTCCATTCAGGTCTCGGGTAAATGCCCCCAGTTCAATGTGAGCACCTCTCTTTTCGGGGGGATACTTGAGAATGAGATGTGGGGCTTGAGGACTCTGCCGTGATGGAAGCGAGGAGAGAAGGAGATACAGGGACAGAAGAAGAGGGAAGAGAGAGAAGGTAGGGAAGAGAGAGAGGGGAGCAGTAGATTGAGAGGAAAAGACAAGAGAGGAGAAAGTAGGGATAGAAAGATGGAGATTAGGAAGAAATGGATGAAGGCAGGGAAGAATATCTCTATGGTTGAATAAAACCAAACATCATTCTCATTGCTCAGAGTAATTCTGAAAGCTGAAACGGAGAAGGCTAGCATCAAGAATAAAGTGACAACTGCCCAGCAGACAACTCAAGAGGGTCACTCCACTAGCAAAGAAAAGCACAAAAGTGAAGGTAAAGGAGACCCCTTGGGCACTGTGAGTCCTTAGAACACCCCTGAGCAAATGGATGAAGCCACATTATGTAACTTACACACTACTCTACCTTTCATCTTTCTCAATGGCCATAAACCTGCAATTTCACTGAGTGCAATTCTCTTTTCAGAATGTCTTAAAACAGGCAGCACTGCCTCACGTCCCCATGACAATGAGTCCTTTTCACTCTCTTATCTTGAATTTCAAAAAAAAAAGGATACTCCTGCTATGAACAGATATGAACTTCTTTGAGTTTTAAAAGGCCAATTATAGTACATCACAACTAGTATGTCTTATAATATTGTCTCCAAAGAGAGCTCCTCAACAGATCCAGGTAGTCCCCATGTTACAAAGGGCCATGTTCTAAAAGATCCCAAGTAAGGTAGTTCTCCAGTGCTCAGAACACATTTTCACGGAGAGGAACTTAAAATAGAAATGAACGGCTAGAGAGAGACCCAGTCTAGTCCAAAAGTCTCTTTAACCATATATCTCAACTACACGACTTAGAGTAGCCATGGTTCTCGGAGCCGTGGTGCAGTGCTCCACGGGGAAGGGAGAAAAAGGAAAAGGAGCAGAAAACTCTCTGATCCTCTTGCATGAGAAGTGACACAAGCCATTTGTGAGTAGGGGCCACTGGCAAGCTGTCATGTAAAAGTACTCATTGGAGAGGACCTGCACAGCACATTGATACTCGCTATTTTTGCAAATTTACCCACACTCACAGGAACACTTGCTAGAGTGCTGAGTGACACGGATTTGGGAGCAATGCAGAGCAGCAAACAGGCAAGCAGTAGATGGCAGTAGGATGAGTCCTCCCCTACCCTTTCCTTCCTGCTAGATGCCTACGAGGCTAAATCAGAGGTTCTCAAATGTTCTCAGTTCATGACATTCTAGAGTCTCAGTCAGTTTTTCATGGTACCTCTAGGCCAAGAAAAATATCTAACAGTTCCATGAGTTAAATAGGTAGACCCAGAAAACTTAATAAATATTTATGTCCTAACCACTTAGTAGCCATTTGAAAAAAAACGATAAGATATAAATTGATGGGAAAGTGATATTTTTATTTTACTCTTAACCACAATTTTTAATGGGATGTGCATGCTGCTTGGGCTTCCCAAACTTTGGAATTAAATTGGACTCTGCCACCCCATTTCCTGCTTCACATTGATTTTTACATGGTACTGGCTTTTTATCACAGCAAATCCCAAAAACCTAGCTTTGCAAATTTATGACATCATTGAAAGGAATGTAGTGATCTAATACTGAAACTATGAACCACCTCAAGCCTGTAGTTTGCATGGTAGCTGACAGATGCCAATTGTCTCTGTTTGCCTCAAAAATTAAAATATCCCACAACCTCCCTGTGAATTCACTGTGGCACCCCAGGTTGCCTCAGGAAACAGTTTGGGAAACTGCAAGGCTGAACTCTTCCCAATGTAACTAATTAAGAGGATCCCAGCTGGCTTACATCTCACAATAAGAAAAAAAGGGCTACATGGTCCAAACTAAAATGGCCATGGGTTTGATCTTTGAAGAAAACTCTGACCTGTCCAAATAAAAGGGTTCTACATTCAATTCACAGCAGCCTCTGGGGAAGTGATAAACTGCCGAGTGGCTGGGACAGACTCTGCAGGCTCTGGGACAGGAAGGACAGGGGATGCAGTGTTCATGGAGTAGATCACAGGGTTTTTTTGTTTTTTTTTACCTACTTCACCTGGTGGTATAACAATGTAGAAAATTGTTTGGAGCTAGTATGGCTTATACATTTGTCATTAATCGACATAGGAGATAAATATTGAATCTATTATTAAAGACTGCAAACTGAGAGGAAAAAAGTGTCATGTGTGTGTTCTATCGATAATCATATAATTTTGTCCCTGGTAAGACTAAAAAATGAAGTCTAATTAACAAGCAAGATCGCACTGAGACCAAAAGAAACGAGGAAAGTTGGGCTTGTCCATTCGCTCCTTCATTTACCCATTCATTCTGCACGTTTTAAAGTTTCTATCATACTCCAAACACTGTGTGTGTCACAAGGGACATAGTAGTGAATAAGCCAGACACCATGTGGCGTTTGTCCTCTTGTTAAGGGCAGCAGTGACCTTCATCTTCCCCAAACCAAGGGAGAATTTTCTGGCTTCATCTTATCCGACCTCTCAGCAACATCTGACCTAGTTGATCATTCCTTCCTTCTTCAAGCACTTTGTTCACTTGGCTTCCAGGACACCCCCATCCTGGTTTTCTTCCCACCTCATTGGTTGCACCTAGTTAGTTTCTTCCCCTTCCCAGTCTTCAGTGTTGATCACACCGTGGCTCAGTTCTTGGACATTTTCTCCAACCTCACTCTCTCCTTGGGTGGTCCCTTGTAGACTCATGACATCAAATGTCATTTCTGTGCTGTTAACACCCACACTTCTATCGATAGTTCCCACTTTACTGCAAACCTCCAGACTCGTATATCCAACTATGTCCTCAACATCCCCACTTGAAGGACTAATAGGTATCTCAAATATACCATGTTCAAAACAGAAACCTGATCTTTGACACCCAGCACCTGATTTCTCCATCACCATTCACTACATGCTCAGGCCAAATACCTAAAAGTCTTCCTTGATTCTTCTGTTTCTTATCGCCCCGCAACCAATCCTCATCAAGTCCTGTTGACTCTACTTTGGAAACCTACCCTGAATCTAAGCCCACCACCACTTCATTCCCAGCTGCCCTATCTCCCCCTAGGGCTGCTGCAACAACCCGACTGGTTTTCCCCTTTCCACTCTTACCCTCCCATCTGGTCTATTCTCAACACAGCAACAGGACATCCTTTTCAAAATGTAAAGAGTTCCCACCACACCTGAAATCTCTAAATTCCCTGCCTCACTCTGTAAGGACCTAAATGATCTGGCTGTACCTGAATCCAATCAGGACATGTGCACTTGATTTTTCTCTTCCAGGAATACTCTTTCTCAGGTCTTCAGATGGTTCATTCTGCCCTGGAATCAGAGAAGCCTTCCCAGACACCTTGTCTAAAATATTCTCCCCATCCCTCTGAACCCCATTCAGCTTTGTTTCTCCCTGTAGCACTTATTACCCCATGAAATTACGTCTTCAGTATTTACTTGTTGGTTGCTTCTCCCATTAAAACGTAAGGGGAATTCTATTAAGCGAAGTATCCCAAGAATGGAAAAATAAGCACCACATGTACTCATCAGCAAACTGGTTTCCCTGAGTGCACATTTGGGAATAACACCAATTGGGTATCGGACAGAGCTCGGGGCTGGGTGGAAGGGATGGGTGTATACCTACTTGATGAGTGCGATGCGCACTGCCTGGGGAATGGACACGCTTGAAGTTCTGACTGGGGGGAATGGGGTGGGGAGAGGGGAGGGGTGCACACCTACATGATGAGTGTGATGTGCACTGTCTAGGGAATGGACACAATTGAAACTCAGACTCGGGGGTATGGGGAGGCATGGGCAATGTATATAGCCTGATCTTTTGTATCCCCATAATGAGCTGAAAAAAAAAAAAAAAAAAAAAAACGTAAGGGGAGTGCTGATAACTGATACCTGTGCCTTGTTCTCATGGGCACACAGTGGACTCTCGAGTGCTCAGTGAAATAACAATCTTCTGCCTTCACGAAGTTTATATCTGGTGAAAGATGACAGGGAAGATACCTTGGGCTCAAAAGACCTGGTTATCTGGTTTAGCATCTATTGTTTACTGCGCTAATCTCACAATATGCTACTTCATACATTAGCATTTCTTATGCACCAGGCATTATGCTAAAATTATAGACATGTATTACCTTAATTTTTTTAAGTTTCTATGAGTAGGTACAGATATTACCCCTCAGAGCGGGTAAATCGTTTGTTCAAGGTCCTAGAGCTAGTCAGGGCCAGCACTGTGATTCGATCTCAAATCCATCACACTCCTGACCTACACGCTTAACCGCTATGCTGTGCTATGTGCTGCCTCCGTATGTCATTTCTAGAAAATAGGGTGACTGAGCTAGAATGACCTCTAATGCTTCAATTCTACCTCCTAACACAGAAAAAAGAAATGTTGTCACTTGGCTTGCTTGAAATTGGATTCAATCACAAGAACTCTTTGATCCAAATACAGTGACTAGCCACAGATTAATGCAGAAACGTGCACAGAGACCATGAGCCACGGCAGGGTGGTGAGGCATCAAACGAGACATTTTTCATGCCATTTCATCACTCGTATTACCCACATTGTGAATTCTCCTCCCTAAAGATTATAAATTTAAACAAGAACTGCCAAAGGTAACACCTTCACAACCTGCAGTCAACCAAAGCAGGATACTTTACTAAAATGCACTCACCCTGATTCTTAACTTCATCTGTCACCAGGAAAAGCAGCTGTCTGGCTTATACAGAAAAAACCAAACCAACTCTCTGCCTCAAACTTCTAGTAACTGATTGTGCAGGACGGAGTGTCTCAGATGGACCCCTCTTACAGTATGACAAGCTCTAAGAAAATTTTCTGGGATCCTCCAGCTCAATTCTGAACCAGCTCAAGACCTAAGAACAAGCACCATGAGTTCTGAGGTGCAGTAGTGACCTTGTTTTTTTGTTTCTTTCTTCTCCTGTAATGAGGAACAAACCATCCCTGCTTCCTATTAAGGTGCCACTGGTACCCTACTAAGGGGCCACGTGGTAATAGTACCATGGGTTCTTGCTGCCCACGTGCTCTAGCATAGACAAGTGTAGGTCTACAATTTCCACATGCACACATTCACATACACACATCCTCCTTATCAACCTCGTGGGTTTTGATTGTGTATGGGATGGATAGCATCCACTATGATAATGATGCATAGTTATTTCACTGCAAGATATGATAAACATTCAAAAAATCCTGACGCAATTCACAGATTAGAATTACTTGGAAAACAAACTATGCATCTGCATTCAACTTCACCACTGAACGTGAGCCAAAACCATTCTTTTGTTCTAAATTTACCAAAAACAACATCAACTGTGACATTTACCAACTCTCAGAACCTAATTTGAAATCTGTTTGGACTCTAAATAAACCCATTAACTTTTATGGGCCTGCTGGTAAGTGCCACATGCTGCAATACGACCCCATTTATGTAAAGGCTTCGAGGACTCAATTCTTTCACAAAAATCAAGGCTTGGAAAATGTGGGTGTGAGAAAAGGAATAGAAAAAAAATGGAGAATACTTGAGCATAAAGGGAAGTGTATCACTGCTTGGGGAATAAGAGAAAAGCTGTCACCCACAGATATACCGCCGCCCACACCCATGTCCCCTCCTTAGCTTTATGATAAGGTTTTTCAAGACAATACAACTCATCTCCCATCTTCTAATCTGGGAGCCTTTTTGCTAGACTTTTCTAGTTCCTGGGCATTTTCTGGTTTCTGGACTCCAGGTCGCCAGTCTTCAGATCAAAGATGAATCTACAGACAGACCGTCTAACTATTGGGAAAGTAGATAGTTCTTTAGGGTCAAGTGAAGCTACCAGAAAGGGCCATTCTCTCTTGGCTAAATTCCCAGAGATGAAATGACTTCTAAACAGGGCTTTGCCAGTTCCTCACAAGATTAATTTCTGGATGCAGAAAAAAATGGAAATTCAGCAAAAATGGAAATTAAAACAACAGCCAGCTCCACGCGCCCAAATATCTGAATAAAACAAGTCTTTCATCTCTTTGCCTTTGACAATCCCTAGCTACTTAGCTGTCTACAGCACAGCACTACCAAGTCTGTGTCTAGCACATGTTAGGAAACTGCTAACTCACCCTGCAAGTCAGGCTTCACCTCTGGCTTCCAGTTTCTAAAAGGTGACCAGGATCCTCACGAATCATAAAACAATGATAGCTAGACATGAATCCCTGAAATCATTCATTCAACTTACTCATTTTACAATGAGCCCTGATTGCAAAGGTTACTCCCTTAAAATCTCAAAGTTAGTACAAGACCTAGTAGTTTTGAGCCTCATTCTCCTAATCCCCAAGCCAGCATTTATTTCTACAGTGATACATCATTGCTGAAGAAATGGATGGGTTTGCTATTCATCCATCTATGGATAAGTAAGAATGAGATTTTTTAAAAAAACTGAACAACAAATGTAGCCAGTGTGGCTTAGTGACTAAGAGCATGTACCCTGAAGCCAAAGTGGCTGGGTCATATCCCAGTATCTGCTGTTTACTACCTGTGTGACCTTGGGTAAATTATTCAACTACACCTTAGTTTCCTCATCTGTAAAATAGGAGAAATAATAATACCAATAAGTAGCATAACAGTATCCACTCCACTGGGTTTGGGGGCAGCTCCAATGAGACAATGTCTTATAATTTGTCTCATTACTATATGAAAAATTAAGATATCAAGCACTTAGAATAATATCTACCATATCATAAGTGTTAGTAAGTATTAGCTATCATTATTCTTTCAAATATGATTAATACTATAAAGAAATCCTGAAAAAGAGGTTATAGTCTCACTTTTCTTTATTTTTCTGGGCTTATTCTGAACACTTTTCAAATACACAGGCTTCATTTGATACAGAGTATTTTGAAAGGAACTTGAAAGTATGGTTTTGTGTACTTTGCCTAGTCCTATTATTCTAGGCAATTTAAGAACAAGAATAAAAGGTAAGAAAGGTCCTGAGGTCCTACTAGTCATAGATATAATCCCCGACTTCTGTTTTGGGAATCCTTATTGATTTGACATCTGTAGCGGGTACCCCAGAATCTGTGGGGATGCTTCACAGCAACTAGGGACCCCTACTTGTTGGTTTGATTCTGCGAGAATCGTTGGAAGGGCAGTTTGTCCAGCTCTCCAACGCACCTGCACCAGCTGGGCAGCCCCTCCTCTGGGGTCTGGGTCCCAGCTCCAAGCTTCTAGGTCCTGGTGACCCCCAAACTCTTCCCTTTGATCCTCCAGCCTCAGGGTGGTAGCTGCTTCCTGCACTTACTATCTATACATGACCTCAAAGTTCTCTTTTTTCAGCTTTTCAGTCCTTCAATAACTGTTTAACAAATCTCTGATATTAAATTCTCTATGTTAAAATAACCACAGTGGCTTCTCTTTTCCTGACTTGTCCCTGGCTAATGCACCATCTGATGGGCATTTAGCCCAAGCTTTCTCACACTGCACATAATCACCCCGATTACTAGAAATGACAGAGACGGCAACTCCATTTCTTCACCTAAAACATGTTAAATATCTTTGTGTCACTCAGAGGGAGCTCTTCTTCTTCTTCTTTTAAGAGACAGGGTCTTGCTATGTTGCCCCAGGCTGGTCTTGCACTCCCAGGCTCAAGCGATCCTCCTGCCTCAGCCTTCCCAGTAGCTGATATGACAGACGTGAGGCCAGCGTAGGAAGCTCTTCCTAATGTCTAATTCAATTCTTCCACTTGAGAGATGAGATCTCCTCTCAGTCTGTTATCAATGTAAACCATACATAAACTCCACACTGCCCAGAGATATTCTATGTCATCTGCACATATTTTGTGACAATACTTACCCCACCAATATTGATCTGAATTTAGAACTTAAGTCCATTTTATTTCATGATTCTTATTTATGCTACAAGTTACGATTTTCTTTTTTTTCTTTCTTTTTTTTTTTTTTGAGACAGAGTCTCACTCTGTTGCCCAGGCTAGAGTGAGTGCCGTGGCGTCAGCCTAGCTCACAGCAACCTCAAACTCCTGGGCTCAAGCAATCCTCCTGTCTCAGCCTCCCGAGTAGCTGGGACTACAGGCATGCACCACCATGCCCGGCTAATTTTTTCTATATATATATATATTTTTTTTTTAGCTGTCCATATAATTTCTTTCTATTTTTAGTAGAGATGGGGTCTCGCTCTTGCTCAGGCTGGTCTCGAACTCCTGAGCTCAAACGATCCACCCACCTCGGCCTCCCAGAGTGCTAGGATTACAGGCGTGAGCCACCTCGCCCGGCCGATTTTCTTGATAACGTTTTCTTTTCTCTAGCTTACTTTTATAAGAATATTGTATATAATACACCTAACATACAAAGTATGTGTTAATCAACTGTTTGTTATTGGTCAGGCTTCTGGTCAACAGTGGGCTATTAGTAATTAAGTTTGGGGAGGGTCAAAAGTTGCAAGTGGATTTTCAACTGCATGGGGGGAGGTCGGTGACACAACCCCCACATTGTCCAAGGGTCGTGTGTGTATGTGTGTGTGTGTGTGTGTGTGTGTTTCCACTATTGGTTCTGTTTCTCTGGAGAACTCATATTAATATAGATACTAAAAAACAGAAAAGTAGTCTTCAGGGAGAAGAATGAGTGAAGTGTAAGGAGGAGCAGAGATAAAAGATCATGTTGCCTAGGAGGAGTGTAGGGAAGTAGTGTGTTCTTATGATCCCTCAAAAGATCTGGCTGTAAATCCTCCTCTTAGGTGCCATGAAACACCCCAGGCTCCTTATGATAAATCCCTTTTACATAAAATAACACAGTGGGCTTCAGGTACGTGCAACCAAAAGTCTTGGATAAGGGACTTGGGGACTCAGTGCCTTGCAGTAGAAAACACTATTCTCTGCTCACCGTAATGCTTCCAGGAACAAGGCTCCCTGACTCATCCCGGCACTATCCTTTAAGGCACAGAGCTGTGGGGCCGGAAAGAATCTGGATTCAATTCCCAGCTTTGCCACATACTGGCCGTGTAACCGCTGCTAAGTTACTTCATCTCTTCAAGCCCTGGTTTTCTTAATCTAATGATACACGGGGCTTTTATGAGAACTAAAGAGAAAATGAGCTCCAGGGCCATCACAGAAGGCCTTGCAAGCTGTGCCCTAGTTATGTGGCCAAGCAGCTCTGTCCAAGGCATCAGCTGGCCCAGAGTAAGGGCTCAAAAGGTAGCCACGTCTCTACCTTACCCTTCCACTTCTTACTGCTTACCTAACTGCACAAAACCTACGATTCTAAGCAAGTAATGAGTGGCACTTTTAACATAAATCGACACAAACACCTGCAACAATTTACTTGGCAGTAGTCTCTGCTTCAGCTTGCTGTTTTCTTTTCAAAATAAATATACACCAGACACTACACCACCACACACAGTAGCAATTCTGGTAGGCATAATGTATCTTTCAGGAAATTCTTCTCAATTGCCAAGAACCTAACCTTTTGAGGCAAACACTGTGCCAAGAAACAAAACAACACCCTATAGAGATATTTAGGGCTCTGGAGTCAGCAAGGTTAAAATACCCAGCGCTTCTGCTGTGTGATCTCGGGCAATTTTTCTTAATTTCTCCAAGCCTCTTTTTTCTCATGTTGTCAGTGGGGATACGTCATAGGGTTGTGGAGGATTAAATTAAGATATGTAAAGCTAAACACAGTTCTAGAACATAGAAAATGCTAAATAATTGCTAGCTAGTTTATTTTCAATCCTAGAATAACCAGAAACTTGTGTGTTCTATATAATAATATACTAATAACCATTCACTGGCCCCAAAAGGTAATTTTGTATTAACTTACATGAGGCTAACCCTGGCAAGTAGGTTGAACTTACTTTATCTGAACCTAAATGCAATCAAACTTTCCCCTGAACGTAGGGTGGCCTGACATTATAGTTTGTGTAGGATCGTTCTGAGCATAATTAACAGTAGGGCCTTGTTTCATTCTTAAAAGTGTTTCGGTTTGGATAATAAATTATATGCTCATCCTACCTACATAAAGCAAAATCTTTAGATGGGAGATAAACTTTTAAAATATTTTATTTCACCTGAATGCTTATTTATTGTGGTTTAGATTTTTTTCTCTCTAGGTTTTGAAGCCAACTGTGAAAATAAAGAGTGTGTAAGGTTCTAAATCCACACGTCAAGTAGCTTTTCCGACTGCCCAGACTCGGGAGTCATGACTAAGCTGCAGGCCTTCAATTCAGAGGACAAGTCACATAAATGAAGAGGGCAGCGGAGCGAGGAACGACCATACTTTACGTGCCTCTGGCAATTTACAGTTTAAAATGCACTTTCCCATTTATCATCTAATTTTGTCCTCAAAAGCAAATGCCATTTTGTGTTCCACCATCTTTCAGGCACCAGAGATTTCCGCACAAGGCAGTGACCCCCTGAAAAGTCAATCCACGTAGCTCCGGGCTTCTCTGAAGCTCTCCCCACCCCCTACTCAAAATCCCCAATCTCTGCCTTCCCCAGCTTCTTCACTCTCAGTTTCCAGCCAGTCCCGTGGACTTGAAGACCTGGTTTTGGCCTTCTTGCCCCATTTTAGACCCTGCCTTGAACCTCCATCCCATCCTTAGGCCATAATGTGCAGCTTTGTTTATCAGCTTCACAAAACCAGCGATGAGAGGTGCTCTGGACATGCTCCTACTCAAGGACAAGTGGCCAAGCCCACCCTTTGCCTAGACTCTGCCCATTTGGGAATGAAGATAAGACATTCCCTCCTGCATTCTAGATGAGGAAACTGAGGCAGGGAGGCCGGGTAGCTTGGCAAGGTCACACACCAGCAAAGCCTGAACTGGGGGGTGGGTCATGGCCCAGTGTCCACACTGTCTCCCACAGCAGTGCTTCTCAAATTCCGACACGCACTTGTGGGGTCAGCTACGCAATTTGTGGGGACCAGTGCAAAATGAAAATGCTGGGTCCGCTGTTTGAAAAGCAAGAAAAAATTCTTTCTCCTTTCTTCTCAGGTCTCTCTCTCTCTCTCTCAACTTGTTTTGTAATTTATTAGTTAATGTTAGGTTCCCTCAGCGTGGGGATACTCACAGGGCAAGTGCAGAACCTCAAAGATGCCCAGAGCCTCACCTACAACTGGGCACAGGAGGCACACATATCCACTGCACCCTCCTCACACCCACGCTCAGGTCCCCGTCCCCATTGGGAGCAGAGGGCGGCAGGGAACACTGGGCACCGGTCATCCTGGCAGGAGGTGGGACCACGCATGAACTGAGACTCCAAGCCCCTCTGCATGCTCCAGGGTGCCATTTGACTTCACCAGCCAAACACAGATTCAAAGGCAAAATTATTAAGACGTCAGGACAGCAAACACTGAACGCTCCAGCCCAGGGGCAGGGTGCCCCTTCTGAGCACAGGACCCTGAGTGGTGGCTGCTCCCACAGCCAGGAAGCCAGCCCTGTGCACACAAATCACCTGGGGATCTTGCTAAAATGCACATGCTGATTTAGGAGGTCTGAGGTCGCCCTGAGACTGCGTATTTCTAACCAGCTCCTGGAAGATGCTAGAAGTTCTGGTCCTCAGACTATACTTCAGTAGCAAGGTCTTACAACAAACACTCATTTTTTTTCACTTGTTTATTATGTCAGAGCCAATGACAGACCTTCCATTTCTTTCATTTATTCAAATAAGGCAGTCATGAAAATAAGTGTTAAATACAAGTCATCATCCATTGTGTCTTTAAAATGTGATGAAATAACAAATATCAAATCTATTCACATTCATGATATCTGCCTACCTGGATTTAAAGACTTCATAGAGAGGCAAGGAAAGGAACTTGTGCATATACTGATGTCACTCAGGTGGCCAAAACACAAAGGTCGCCTGACCTTCCCCAGGTAGATAATGCTCTCCGTGCTCAGAGGGGCCAACTGTTGGCCACCAAGTAAACTCTTCCAAAACAGGAGCTTGCTCCATTTCCTCAGCTCATGGATGGAAATGACAGCTGAATGGTTTGAGTGTTTAAAAGTATACTCTTTGAGGAAAGGCAGCACCATTAAACTCTAATGGAGAGAAGGTGCAAGATTTCTCAGAACTCCTATAGCAGGAGCTCTCAGACTGTAGGGTCCTCTTCAGTGTAGAACCACACAGCACATACAGAATGAGATCACCAGAAAACTGAGCCTCAGTGGCTTCATCCCTAAAATGGGGCTAATTCCACTTGCCCAGCCTCATGGGATGGTGCCTTTGATCAAAGCACATGGGATAATCAATATGAAGGTTTGTGAACTACAAAGTACTATTAAAAGCCAAGGCTGTTCCTGTTTAACAGCCTTCGAAAAACGCTATAGGTGACTAATGAATGTTACATCTCGGTGTCATGTCCTACAGCATTTAGGGTGTGGCGGGAGTGTTAATGGAGTACATTCTTTGAAAGGTGGAATGCTACAAAACTGACCAACTGCTTTTATAACTGGAACAAATCATGCTGGCCATTCAGCAATACTTGGAAATCCATCACCAATTTGATTTATACCCAGCATCAATAAATCACACAAAGTGGACCCTGTGCAGCCCAGGGAGTAAACAAAAGTAAACACTGCATTTCACCTGCCTTGATGGCAAGACAAAATGAAAACGCCGCCTTTGGTCTCCGGCTGGTTTGGTTATTTTTGGAAACTTTTATGGAATATTAACTTTATTTGCTCTAATTCTGCAGGAAGCCACATTGGAAGTGCAAGGAAATATAAATGATTAAAAAGCAGAAGTGGGAAAAAAGTAACCAAGTATTTTGCCCCACCTTTCTCTAGCTGATATATTAACTGTATGTCTTCCAAACTGCGGGACCCCAATCGCCACTCCTGTCCCGGTTCTAACATGGCTGCATTCAACATGGCACTAGCAGACTTTTTGTCACTGTCTGCTGTTTTTCCAGGGGTAAACATAACTAAAGGAATGATACAGGAAAGTAATATTTTAAATCAGTGGCAATGTTTTAAAATTTATGATGTGGTGGTGGGAGGAAAGCATGAAGCTAGCTAACCCACTGACAAATCAAGCTCTAACCTAAGTTCTATAACAGATTAAAACCAATTGAATTAGCCAAACACAAATAATAAAAAATAAACATAAAACTTGATGTGTAGTGTAAAGTATATTAATTTTTCAACCTCCCAGGTTCACACAATATACTATCTTTCTTAAACCAGGTCTTTACAAGAGACACCAGCCTTAAGTGACACAAAAGAATTGTTTAATCCCAATTAGTTTGGTATCCTTTTGTTGATATTATTCTGTTGTTTTTTTTTCTGGCCAACAATAATGAATAACCCACAAACACTAATGAATAACTAACTCCCTTTGTCTCCAAGGACAGCGGAGCCCAACAAGAAATGTCAGAGGCCCTGAAGTAAAATAAAAACCTTTATAATGAAAATCTGCCCAATTATATAGTCCTCTGGGTACCGGGAATATAGAATTGTCTTAAATATTTAAGTAGTGGTGTCAAATGTACTTAAAGAGGGATCATAAAACTGATTTCCCAGATGCTTTGAAAAACACATTTCTACCAGTCTAATTACAATGAGTAACTGTTGGAGCAGGAAGTAGGGGAAATGCTATTATTGGTACAATATAACTGGGATCCTTTGCTCACAAATCCTAGCAAGGCCAGTAAGTTGCCAACTGAAGCATGTCCTCCCTGCTCACTCGGTGGCTCAGATAAATAGGGACGTGTTTATCTCCCCACATTAAAAATTTACATGTAGTAAACAACCGATTTTAAAACTAATTTCTACTATCTTAGCAACACAAAAGCTAAAAGTAACTCTTCTCTGTTGTAGGACAGAACAAATAAAAAAACATTGATGTTGCTGAGAATCAGGGTCCTCACTGACAAGTGTGCAGTGAGAAAATGTGAGGAAGAACTCAGTTATGTTGTACTTTAACTGGAACCCGTTACCTTTTTCTAATATATTTCCCAATCTGTCCACGGAAAGGGCTTAAAAGCAATGATATCCCAGAGTCAACAAGAACATCCTTTCAGCTAGTTTTCCAAATACCATTTCCCCCTAAAAGGAACTTGAGCATCTGGGGGAAATGGATGATTCTAGGTCTAGGTCTAGCAAGTACAAGTGAACCTGGAACATTTTGTCATGCATGAAAGCAAGGAAGGACTGAAGGGGAATATGTCGTAAAGACACAGGAACTGACTTCGAGGGGCTCCCGCTGGCCAAATTTGGGACAATTTGAGCATCAGAAGAAACAATTACTTTAATGAATTATAGCATAGCAAATTAACAAAAAAAGAATCCATGAGTGATTCTACAATGATTCCCAAAAAGAGAAGGGAGAGAAGCTCTTCTTTCCAGAAGAATACCAGCTAATAAACATAGACTGAATCATAGAATCAGAAAATCACCATCATGCAATCAAAACATAAAAACTGATTCAGACAAGATCATCAATGGATGCTTGTGGAGAACAGGGTATTTACACAAGATTACTTATTAATCTTGAAAGAGAAAGTGTCCTTCACAATGCAGAGATCTGGTGACACCACCTCAGCCAAGTGATCAAATTAGCATCACAAATACTAGGATGAAAGAGCATTCGTGCTTCCTAGTACAATGCAATGGGTGGTACACAAGTCACCTATGCAGTACTCTGGCCAAAAAGTTTAACCTGACCCCAATTGTGAAAAAATAATCAGACAAACCAGACTGGGGAGCAAGCAACTGGCCTGAACTCTTTAAAAATATCAACATATTTTGTCATGAAATACAAAGAAAAGGCAGGGAGGGAGGGCTGTTCGAGACTCAGGAGACTAAAGAGATGTGACAACCAAATGTAATACGTGACCTTTGATTATATCCTGATCTAAAGAAAAAAAAATAGCTATAAAGGACATTTGATTATAAGTGGGGAAAGAAAATAATTTATATTAAAGATAATATAAGTAGATCAAAATATAAAATGATAATATAAAATTAATTTGAATATGGTTATATTTTAAGATATAACCATATATAAATAGTACTGTTATAGCAAAGTTAAATTCCTTGGTTATGATTAATATATTTTGGTGATAGCATGAAAGATACCTGCTGGCGGGGCGCGGTGGCTCACGCCTGTAATCCTAGCACTCTGGGAGGCCGAGGCGGGTGGATCGCTCGAGGTCAGGAGTTCGAGACCAACCTTAGCAAGAGCGAGACCCTGTCTCTACCAAAAAATAGTAAGAAATTATCTGGCCAACTAAAAATATATATAGAAAAAATTAGCCGGGCATGGTGGCACATGCCTGTAGTCCCAGCTACTCGGGAGGCTGAGGCAAGAGGATTGCTTGAGCCCAGGAGTTTGAGGTTGCTGTGAGCTAGGCTGACGCCACGGCACTCACTCTAGCCCGGGCAACAGAGCGAGACTCTGTCTCAAAAAAAAAAATAAATAAAAAAAAATAAAAAAAAAAAGAAAGATACCTGCTCAGGAATTGGGGGTAAAAGGTCACAATGTCTGCAATTTACTTTCAAGTGGCTCAACTTACTTGAGAGAGGAAAAAGCAGGCCATTTTTCCTTGAGAGAGGAAAAATGCTAAAAAAAAAAAAAAAAGTAAAATACAACATAATATAATAGAACATAATACAAAATAATTTAAGGCAAGATCAAACTTTTTTAAAAAAAGATAAATTCAGGATCAAAGAAAGAATCATATTTAAGAAGTTATGTAAGAATTGGCTAATTTAAGTGGGAATAGCTGGATGGGGTGTCTGGGAAAGCTGTGGAAAGGATCTGGTGAGAGCTGCCCTTTTTGTCTTTTCGCCTTTTGTCCTTCTTCCTTCCCCCTGCACTCTTCTCAGAAGGCAGACTCGATAGCTGGTGCTGGAGTGAGGCAGCCATTGTGCCACCAAGAGTTGTAAAGACTTAGGAAAGCCCATGATCTCGGACCTTTTGGGCCTGAGAGAGCCCAGCTGCCAACCATCAGCAGCAATCACCTACTCCAGCCTTCTCAATGTGAGAAAAATAAACTTCTGTGACAGAGGTTCCCACATATTCTCAGTTCATAGCATGCTTAGTGGCTCAGTGATTTTGTTCACAGTGCCCCACAGGTGAAAAGAAACACCTAACAGTTGCATTTATTAAGCAGTCAGGTGTCAAAAACGTAATAGCATTTATGTACTAACAACTTAGTAGCTGTCTGAAAAAATACACATAAATTAAAAGAAAAAGAGTATTTTTATTTCGTTCCTAAATAATCTCAACTACTAATGGGATATGTGTTGCAATTTTGCACTTTGCTGCTTCTCAAACTTTGAAGATTAGACACCACTACCTGTTCCACATGGATTTTCACTTACTACTTATTTTTTTTAAATTGTGGTAAAATATACATAACATGAAATTGATTGTCCTAACCACTGGTTAGTGTACAGTTCAGTGGCATTAAGTACATTCCCGTTGTTGTGCAGCCGTCACCATTACTCATCTCCAGAACTTTTTCTTTCATCTTCGTCAAATGAAACCCTGTACCCATCAAACACCAACTCTCCACTCCCCCTTCCCTCGACCCCCAGCAACCACCCTTCTTTCTGTCTCTATCAATTTGACTATTTCAGGAACTTCATATAAGAGGAATTATACAATATTTGTCCTCTTTTGACTGGCACATTTCATTTAGCATAATTTCCTAAAGGTTCGTTCATGCTGCAGCATGTGTCAGAATTTTCTTTCTTTTTAAGGCTGAATGATATTCCATTGTATGGATAGACCACATTTAGTTTATCCATCCATCCATCAGTGGACACTTGGGTTGCTTCCACTTTTTGGCTGGTGTGAATAATGCTGCCATGAACACAGGTGTACACAGTACTTGCTCTTTTTAATCATAACCATGGAAATGGAGCTTCATAAAGATAGGACATCACCAAAAGGAACATAGTGCAATTTATTGTTAAAACTGTCAACCTTCTCAAGCTAGTAGTATTCCTGGTGTCAGGATGTCACATAACCCCATGATTCCTTCAAAATTTAAAATATCTTGTGACCCCCCCCACCCTGAGTATATTGTGGCACCCCAATGACCTTGGTGGACTGTTTGGGAACCACACCCTATGATGTTAAAGCCACTGTTACTTGAGTTTCCAGTTGTGGCGAACTCAACCTTTAAGTAATATAAACATTACTATCAAATTTATACTTCTCATGAGGCTTCCACTGAAGATTCTTATGTCTTCACATCGGATGCTTATCTGTGTACAATCCTTATATTCTCTGTACACAGCTCCACTGCATCCCCAAGGGTTAGTATAATCACTCTCAAGGCTTAGAAAATGCATTTTTTTTTTAGCCACCATGTAAACTGCACCTTGCCCCAGTGCAATGGTAACCCATCCTGATGGTTAAAATGTACGTGCCAACTTGACTGAGCCACAGGGTGCCCAAATATTAGGGCAAACATTGTTCTGGTTGTTTTGGGATGAGCTTACCATTCAGTCAGCACACTGAATACACAATATTGCCCTCCCTAATGCGGGTGGTCCTTATCCAATCAGTTGAAGGCCTGAATAGAACAGCAAGGTTGACCCTTCCTCCAGTAAGGAAGAATTCTTTTTTGTCTTATGGCCTTTGAAATGGGGCATCAGCCTTTTTCTTGCCTTTGTACGCAAACTGAAACATCAGCTCTTCCTGGGCGTCAAGCCTGCCTTGGATGGGGCCTTTGGACAGAGACTGTGTTAGAGGCTGTCCTGGTTCTCAGGCCTTCAGACTCAGACTGGAACTAGACCGTCAGCTCTCCTGGGGTTTCAGCCTGCTGATTCATCCTGCAGATCTTAGCACTTGCCAGCCTCCACAATCCCATGAGCCAATTCCTTACAATAAATCTCTTTATATACATAAATATACACACTCACATACATATACATCCTAGTAGCTGTAGGATATTCTCCTATTCCAACTACTACACCCACAGAGTCACATGTTCCACTAGTGTCCTCAAGATAGATAGATCCAAACTCCTTGGCATGTCATTCATGACCCTTCTTCTGGCTCCCACTCGTTCCTCTCCAGCTTCATCTCTCAGCACAGTCTCCACACCCCCAACCCATGTAGAACCAGGTGGAAGTCCCTGAAATGCTCCATGATCTCGCCCCTCCAGGTTTTGAGTGTGCTTTTCTCCCTACCCAGAACAAGTGCCAGATAGCCCCCTCCATGTGCACATGTGTGTGCATGCACACACACACACACACACACACAAGCACACACAGGACATGTGCATTGCATGGTTGCACACCTCATCCTTCAGGTGTCTGCCTAGATAGCCTACTCTCCCCCCAGGTCCACCTATCCAGCACAGGCCAGGAACCCCTCTCAAATGTTGCCGTATTACTCCAAGTGAATCCCCATCAGAGTCCTTACTGTGTTTTATTTTAACTGCCCACGTATTTGTCTGAATTCTCCAACTCTTTGAGGGCAAGGACTCTGTTTTATTGGCTACTGTATCTCCTGAACAGTGACTCACCCATAATACATGCTCAATAATTATTTGTTGAGTAAATGATTAAAGTTCAAAGTTTCAGATCACCATCCTCAACCAGTTATTGGCTTAGTTTAGGAAATATCAACTAAGATCTGAAAGGGAGACATTCAGCCACTTCTGGTACCATTCAGACCACCAGTGGTATCTAAGATGCAAGGCCAGGAGTGATAATAATACAGCCGTCCTCAGCCCCTTACCCATGCCCATGCACGACCCAACCATGCAGATCCGGGACAGGCACCGTAGGCTAGGAACTGGGAGAGGAGCCACAAAGCCACAGAGAGGAGAATCAGGCAGCAGCACTATTTTGTGCATGCATTTCAAAGTGTATTGTCCCTGAAAATCCACTATCCCTTAAGAACCTGAAGCTTTTTACAAATATGATTAATATCATAGCCATTTCTGGTCACCATCAAAGTGATATTCCCAAACTCCTTACTGGCCAATGACCCTGAAGTTACTTCTTCCTTCTAGACCTTAGTTCCCTTATCAGTTAAATCAACCACAGCACACAACTCAGGGCTGCTGTGAGGAATAACTGAGACTATGTATAGAAAAGCATTTAACACGGTGCCTGACACATGGTGAGTTATGCTATAATAAAGGCAAGTTATTAATATTATCACCATTATTACTGGCAGTCAGGATTGCAAACATAAGTACATATACAAGCAAGCTACAGTTCACCAGTCAAGCATGAGCTGAAAGATTTTACTGGGCCTCAGCCCCTGAACATTCAAACACTTGAGCTGGACACAAAAGAGCTCAGCTTGCCACGCTATGGATACAGCAACTCGACAACAAGAAACCTATTTGGGATGTAGCCTCCAGGGAAACTTTTTCCTATACCTATACTAAATATCAGTACCTCTAAGAAATGAAATGACTGAAAACCAAATCTAGACCATAAATAAATTTAAAAGAAAATAAATAAATACGCTACATGGATGCTTAGTGTTGTTGGTTTTGGTCTGGTTTTGTTTTTTTTCCACCTGCCCATTTACACCTTCTCCATACACTGAAATACACAGACACCAAGACAAACAAGTTTTTGGCTCCTTGCCTTATATAAATCATTATTCACCTTAATTAACTGGGTGAGTGGCTCTTCTGAAGGCTGCTAGTAATTCTATTTGGTGGTGTAAGCACTTTTAATATAAACATTTAAGACTAATAACTTAAGTAATATATAATTGTGCTATTTTATACAGCAAAGCTATATTTTACATAGGATACCTGCTCTTTCTCTTTTTAGCCTAAATACACATATCATCTCTGATATAACCTCATTAAGTCAATGTCAGCTTCTAGAGAGAGCGTGTCATTCAAATAATTTGCTATTCACCAACAATTATTCTTTAATATAAAATATATGGTAATTCAAGCACTATTGAATTAAAAGCACATTCTCTCTGCACTTCACAGTAACTAGATTTTCTAGTTCTCCACAAGCACAAGTGCACCTTTTTATCATTCTCTTTTAGCTTTCCTCTTGTTACTAGCTGTATTATAAAAATGATAGGCTTAGCTCTTAAAATAATTTCTGTTATCATTTATATGTACTGATTCCTCAATTAATTGGTTATTAAAATTTCTCCTGTTTTTATCCTTTTCCTTCCAAACACCACCTCTTCTTCTAGCACTTCTAGCACTAGGATAGGACAGTTCCAGTCACTCCTCTGTCCAGGGCCTGGAGAAATCAGCCCCCAGGGAGCCAGGGCACAGCTACATGCATCCAGAGGGCAGGATCTTGCTAAACTAGCTCTTACCCAAGCCACCACCACCCATCCTTCCTCCTTATCTCTGATGTTTCTGTCTCACTACTACCACCATTTCACAGTCCCATGAGGTGTCACATGCTCCTACCCAGCATTTACCACTGGGGGCTCCCTTGCTTACACACACACACACACACACACACACACGCACACTCTGCGTGCACATGCATACACAACCACCCTCTTACCAAGCAAGCTATATGTCATTAAGACACCATCAACTTTGACCCGGATATTGAATAACAGGGTTCATAGGGTTTGCTGGCAGAGAAGGCGCTAGGGGAAGAAAAAAAAAGTGTTTCCATTTTTAAAAGATCCCAGAAAGACAATCCTACCTTTCCCAGGATTAGGAGGAAAAGGGCTTCCAAACTCCTGCTGCTTTGGCTTTAAAGTGTGTGACCCTGACATGCCTCCAGCCTGGGTAACCTGGAATCGCGGCTTCCCATTGGTGAGCACTTGTCTCCTGGGGCTCAAGGCAGGCAGATGGATGGGGCTCTCAGCCGCGTTGTTCTGAGGAGCCATCCCTCCTCCAGAGGGCATCTTGAGATGGAGGTTGTTAGCAAGGCTTCCAATAGCGGGGCTTGGTGTGCTGCCACAGGGCGAGGGGCCGGGAGTCCCCGAGTGGGCTCGGATGGGAGGAATGTGTTGGCCACTGATCATCCCGGGCCCCTGTGGGGTCCCCAGTGTCCGGTGGAGACTCATGCTGCATGACCTTCCATTCATTTTGAAAAACCTGTGGCCAGGATGGTCAAATATCCAATGGCACTAATGACTCCTTTCAGGCAAAGTCCAATAAGTTATCCATGGTGTGGGTTATAAGCCTGTTTAAAAAAATAAATGCAGGCATTTTTAAAAGTAAAAGTGAAAATAAGATACAGTGAGTTTTCAACTTGTGTAGCATTCATATCAGGAAGAAAAGAAGCACTCTTAGCAAAATGGTCTTTTACGTAGAACAGGGTCATCAAATACATGGCTCTTTGGCAAGCAGTCTCCCCTTGTGCACTGATGGGAGACTTGGATTATGGATCACTGCATCGTTCTGTCAGCCACTGAGCTCTCCTCAATACAGTGCTCATAGCAACTACAACCAATCTACTGGTGTCAGCTTGCAAAATGAAACTTATTTTGCTCCCTCGGTGATCTGTCCATACTAGTTCACTTTTGCTACAGTGGGTCTTGGGAAACCCAAAGCACTACCTTCATGAGCTCAGACCAAGGCTTCAAAGTTTCCAGTAAACAAACACAAAGCAGACATGGCTTCTAAATGAGACTGATGGGGACATTAGGCCATCTCCATTTCACTCTAAGAGCTACCTTTTCACAGCCCTTAGATTTACAAAAGATTAAAATCTAAGCCTGGGAAGATCATAAAGATTTCACATATCCATATAGACAAATATTCACAGCAGCATTAGAGTCTTGGATATTGATCCTGAGTTACAGGGATGGAAACAGAATCAACACCACAGTACTGTAACCTTCCATTAAGACCCTAGAAAAGGGAAAAGCTGTGCAAAACTCCTTACGGAAAGAATAAAAAAAAGAACTTCCAAAAGTGAGCTGTTCAGTATGTTCACCATGCGTGACATACAGTAAATCAGCCACAGTCCCACAAAGCTTCCTACCACTAAAGAGGCAGAGGGAGAACCAAGAGAAGTACTGATGCAACCGCAGGACATCCTCATCCCCCCACATGTGATGCAGTCAGTATCCCTGGTTCTAAATCACTAAGGAAGGCCCTTCCCTTCCTTGACCAATAACTCCCCAAAATGTAAGCAACAAGGTGGCTCAGTGCCATGGTAGTGCCACTACTCCAAATGTATGATAGACACAGTCACAATCTGTCTTTTATATAGACGTGATAGTCATAAAAAGAAGCCAAAGCTGAACAAACACATAAAACAGAGACTGAGTACAAAGCGGCAGGACCCAGATAGCTTCAACTGGATGATTTCTGTATGATCCACTCAAAATCATGGACGAACATTTCAATGAAATTGCCAAAAAAAAAAAAAAATACTCCATAAATCATCAAAAAAAGAATATCAAGGACACAAAACATTTTGTGATGAGTTTTTTTCTTTTTTATTTCAAAAAATCAAAAATACTTAATTCTTAGATGTATTCCTCTAGCTCAGGTCTCACTCCTTCCCTCCCCTCTACCATAATTGCCATGAATGGACAAATAAGTCCAGATTATCCAAACCTGCATCATTTAAGTTTGTTTATGGAACAATAATAAATAGTCCCTGAAATAAGAGTGGCTGTAAAAATTTTTTTCCACTGGACAAATGCCAATGCCTTTTATGTTGTATCCATGTAGGAGAACTAAAGTGTGTTACCAGCCAGTCTGCTGATTCATTCATTGGTTGACTGTGAGCAAGAGTCATTTAATGTCTCTGTGCTTTGCCAGATAAAATTGGCCATCTATCCTCCACTCATTGATAAAATAGTATTTTCTGAGCACTCTAAACCCTAGAGAAGAAAGCACTTATTCAGAAGCAACCAAAAAAAAAAAGGGCAAAAGAAATATGTCATATTGGCAATTTTTTGAAAATGAAGAATTGTTCAACATGACTGGAAATGTGAGTCACTAAGACCATGGTCCAAGTGACAAGTGTCTGAAGATTTGCAGACTGTGCCCATTTCCAGGTTTTTAAAAATAAGGGAGTCATTTTTGGCAGTAAGATCATATACAAGCAGGAATTCTCATCAAAAATCTGGATAAAAACTTATAAGGAGGTACTTAACATTAGGCTCAATCATTAAGAAGGTGAGTCTTCAAGAAGGAAAAATAATTAAAGCACTGAGAACTTAATTAAGTATCAAGCACTCACACCTGCCTGTCTTGGCCTGAATATTTATTTTATTTTTATTTTTTTATAAACTACACTGCTGTTTTAAATAGTTTTAGGTTGAAAGCAAGAACAACAACAAAATGTACTTAAATTTTATTGCTAAAAAAGCAGCAGCCAGAAATTAAAGTGATTAATACCATAAAGAAAAACCAAGAGGCCAATGGCATGTGAGCTGAGCAAAACCAGCCTCAAGACAAAAATAAAAGAAACTATGTGAAAATATGCCTAATATTCCCATTTTCACATTAATTATGCCAACAGATTTTTCAAGCATTAGATACCAGAATGTTAAAATCAATTTTGTCTGTTACAAATAGACAAAAATAGTATGTATTCTAGCATTTTTGCATACTTTTTAGCTAGGCCATATGATTAAGATATAATTCTAAGTCTACGTGGTAACAAAAGGGGACAAACTGCTAACTTTTAAGAAAGACACATCTTCATAAAGTCGGGGAAGAGAGCACTCAACAAGTCAACATACCTGAGTTCTGCTTCTGGCAAATCATTTACAACTTCTCTGGACTTCACTGTTTTTCATTCATAAAAGGTTGAGGAGGTTAGATATATTCACTATGCTCTCTTTAAATTCTGTTATTCCAATTTAGATAAGGAAGATTATCAAAAATACCCACTTACTATTGCCAAGAATAAATATGTAGATTTTATACCTATGGCACTTAAATCTAGGAGGATTGGGTAGACCAGGAAGCAAAAATAATAGCAACTTCTGCCAACTCCACCAAAACAAGAGCTGGTAGAAAGGTTCTCCCACCAGCAACATGCTGATAGGCAACACTAACCATGAAGAACGAATTTTAGGATTGAAATTACACTTTGCCAAAAAAGTAAAATCTCAACTAATCAGTATCAACAACCTAACTGGTGGGATTCCACTGGAAGGGCATCTTTCTATTTAAAAACTTGATCAAATTCTCCAACATTTTCTCCTCTATCCTCTATCCAACTACTCTACCCCAGGGTACCACCATCATCACCAACAAAAGAAACAAGAAAAAGAAAACTCAAGGAGAATCTAGAAGTATAAATTTAGAATATTTTGGATCTGACATATTAACTTATTTACATTTTTAATGCTCTGTTAGTTCACACAATGGAAATGTTCATTCTACTAATATGAGTCAACATGAGAGTTAATAAATCTTTCCTTTTGACCACTTTCAAACTCTTAAAATACACTCCTGTAAATCAGGTCAGAGAGGAAGTTACTTAACCCCTAAGGAAACTCAGGCACCAAACCATTTAATAATTCCACTACTATTCTGGAAAAGCCTGACTTTAATCAAAATATCAAATCATGACTCCACCTTTTACCCGAGGCTCCAGCCACTGTTCCTCATGGATTAAAAGATTAAACAAACAAAAAGCAATGTTAACTCATCCATTCAAGAAAATTTCGAAAACAGGACTTCCAAAATGCCTATTTACAGCCAAAGGCCCTTTCTTAGTAAATACCATTAATAGACTCATCTAGAGTCATAATTCATCTGATGAGCCAGTTAATTATTAATTTTCATACATCATTTCATTTCCTTAGGCTACATTTAGCCTTTGTTACATTTTCCATTTCTTATGCCACAAGCATTTCTTACTTTGCATATAAAACCTGATAATGAGGCACAAAATACTGGTGAGCAAACAAACTGCTCCTGAGTCTGCCGTGTACATACATGTCTAAGCCATCTAAAATGGAGTTTTTATTGATTCTTTTATTTTTTCCCTTTAGGTTCATGATTGTATAATTTCATTAACACTGCCTTTTCAACACCGCTGCCTTGATCCTTAATAGGCCCATGTTATTCCCATGGGCTTCTCTTGTTACAGCCTTTGTAGCCAGAAGAATATAGAAATGAAAAGCCTATTGATAGATAATATAAGTTATTCTCATGAACGGCTGCAGTGTGAAGCACATTTTGCAATTCAATCAAGGACAGAGAGAGCTGAATGTTCTTAGATCCCAGGAGTTCATTTTAATAAGCAGAATGTACCTTGTCCTAACACAGGTGACTGACTCCTCAGAAAAGATTGTATAAACAAAAACCAATCATGTAAGTCATTTTATTGGCAACAATATAAACACAGCTATATTAGATGTCACCAATAAATCAAAATTATTCTTGTCTGCAATTTTAACAAGAGGAAAGTGCAAACATGTGCCTGTGAGGCTAGAGGATATTATAGAGGAAACGTATTGGATGTGTACAGTATTATTTCTCTAAATTGAAACTGGAGGGTACTATATTATGCTAGAGTAACCCACAACAAGGAATAGTTGATCATTACTGTGGTTCTATAACTTTATTCAGTGACACTGACAAATTCAAAGAATTTACAACAGAAGTTACACAGAAACAGAGCTAAGATAATTCCTCATTAATGAGATGTGGAGGAAAAACTTAGGGAGGTTACACCTAACAGCTAGTATGTATAGACCTATTCACTTGGGTACTCACAAGGTCTAATGTTGGCAATTCTAAGAATATTAACATATTTATTCTGAACACTGAGATGTACAGATGTTACTTAAGCAATATAATCACCATTAAGATGAAATCAAAGAGGTATACCAATTAAAAATATGAAGACAAATTAGTGTTCCCTCCAGAGATTCAAGAGCATTCTTCCAAAGACCAGTCAGAAAAGGTAATATAATGTGGCTGGGCACAGTGGCTCACGTCTGGTATTCCTAGCACTTGGGGAGGCCGAGGTGGAAGGATTGCTTGAGGCCAAGAGATAGAGACTGGCTTGGGCAATAGCAAGACCCCAGCTCTACAAAAATTTTTTTAAAAGATTATCTGGGCATGGTGGCATGCGCCTATAGTTCCAGCTACTCAGGAGACTGAGGCAGGAGGATCACTTGAGCCCAGGAATTCAAGGCTGCAGTGAGCTATGATGATGCCACTGCACTCTAGCCCAGGTAACAGAGCAAGACCCTGTCTCAAAATAATAATAAAAATAATGATAACATAATGAATATTATGGATCCTATCTAATAGAAACGCTAACTTTGTTTTATCTGTGGATTCAAACTCTTAGCTACCTAATTAGATACATGTTTAAGCTTTTATTTTATAAAATTTTCTCAAAAAATAAAACTAATCTTTCCTAAGTTTATGGAGTGAAACAACTGGCAGTGTCATTGTAAATTTAAATTAATGGCTATGATATTCAAAATATAGGTAGTAAATATAGACAGGACACAGAGGAAAGAAAGAGGAAGGGAAATGGAAAGAAAAGAGAGTGGGAAAAAAGGAACGACCAAGTCCAATTCAGGAATTTATTCCTAGTCAGTCAATCCTACCTGGAAAATCAGAAGCAGCAATGAGAACCCGCCACACAATGACAATGACCGCAGATTGCTGGAGGAAATTCAGAACCTTCGGGAAAACACTGCTGGAGGGCAATATTAAAAGTTCAATAACCTCTCTTAGAATCCACTTTCCACACTTCAATGCATCTATACAACTCTCATATCCTCCTAGTTTACTAAATGTCACTACGTTTAGTGGTAATTACTTAGAAGTGTTTCATTTACTTTGCTTCAGTCATTAACTCATCAATGAGCACAGAAAGGTCTAGAGAACTCTGGTCCTACCAAAAATGGCAAGGGAGAGGAATATAATTAGGGATTTCCTTGGTCAGCTATAAGAAATCACACAAAATGAGAATGAACTTGGGACCAAAAGATTTTTAAGACCAACACGAATAAGTTCAGAAAGCACCATACTTTGATCCATGCATTGGCCCAGTCTAGATTATGAATATGCTATAAGTTCCTAGATCTATGTTCAACGAAGTAACCTTTCTAAAGCCGTGTTTTTCAAAGTGGGATGCAATTCACTGATGTTTTATGAACTCAATCATTCAATAGAGAGAGCATTTTTTAATGAAATAGAACTATTAGAATAAAATAGAAGCCATCAGTGCATCAGATGGATTAATGGTCAGGTATTTGTTTTATTTCAGTTTATTTGTGGGTTATGTATCTGCATAGTCATATGCATATATGTCTTCTGGGTGAGATATAAAATATATTTTAGGGTGAGTCACAATCAAAATAGCATAAAAGCCACTGTTATAAAAGCATTTAGACTACATGCCTACCCAAGTACTTAAAAAGAACAGCTGCAGGTAAAGACAGAGTTAAACAGTCAAAGTAAAATAAATACCAAAATATAGCTGGAATGAAGAATGGAAAAGATCTAAAAGTTCAACACTTTTGGCTTTATAAGAAAATAAAGATTAAATAATACAAAGCCACATTTCTACCACTGCTATCTTTCACTGTGCCTTTTACTCAGTAAATACCAATTGATCAACTGTGCTCAATAAGTACCAATTGATCAACCAACTAACAGAATCAGGATCAAAATGACTGATAATTTTAGATCTTTCTCGTTGCAGGGGGTAGACAATCTTCCCTGGAATAAAACCCCTATTCTTACACAGCTAAAGAAGGAAAAGTTTAAATTAACACATAATGTCTTTGAGAACTGAGTCTTTCAAAATGTGTTCTTAATATGAGTTAACCATCAGATCCTAAGAAAAGGAATTTGAAATGGAAAAATGAGCACATTCCCTATGATGTCACTGCTGAATTAATTACCTGAATTGCAACGAGTGAACACCACATGGCTATGGTTTGATACACAAAGGCTTCTTCTTCAGAAATATAAAAGCAAAATAACTAGCTGGAGATTTTTCTTAAAAAAAAAAAAATCCTTACACAAGGAGGTACGTAGGTAGTAAAATACAGCAAATGAAAAGAGCATTCTTTGTCATTTAGTCTGTGTAACTAACAACTCAGTCCATGTGAACAGCTGTGTACAAGGCTAAAAATCACAATCCTTTTAAAAAGGCAATAAACATGTACCTATGGAAGATTCTAGAAATAAAATTTACCACTCCTTAAACCAAATATTCAGGGATATTAACATGTACCTATCACACATGTAACTGAGTGATTTTTTCCTTCAGTGTAGTTATTGCTTAAAAGTGACCAATGTAACTATTTTTGGCTGTTGGTAGACAGAAGCTTTATACAAGCTAAATTATGTTCACTGACATCACTACAGAAGTATGAACGTCCACAACAATGACTAGGCCCTTAACCAACATGACAACATATTTATTAAAGAAATTTTTTTAAACCCCCATGAATGACTCAGCCAAGTTACAGACAGAACTGGAATCTATTGGTCATGCTGAAAAGGTTGGGAAAACATTAATCCGTTTCTTCACACACAAGAATAACAAGAATTCATACCTAGCCCTGGCATCTAGTTGATTTTCTGTGTAAAGTATTCAGCAGGTCTAGAAACGAAACTTCATAGATCTGGCTCACAACTTCAGAAATAACTGGTATTCAGAAAGTCTGATCTCTTTATCAAGGAGCCTAGAACAGGGTCTGACCTTGCACTGTGACCCTTTCTGCCCATCTGCAGTTCAGCAAGGCTGGCTGCGTCTGAAGGAATGTGCAGTTGTTCGTGTTCTTGGCCTTGAAGAGATCACGTCAGACAAGGAGCCCCCAGCAGCTCTCTTTGTCTCAATTCTCTCCTCAGCTACTTAGAGCCTTCAGGATTCAAGTTTTACAGACAAAACTCTGATTTTGTTCCCAAATGGAACAACAGGATTGGATCCTGGTTCCCTTCATTCTACACATTGCCTTGGATTCTACCTTGATGGTCATTTCCCTCCTCCCTTCTTTTGTCCTCTTTTTCCCCAAATTCAGATCCTATTTAACCTCCAGGCCCACCCCAAATACCCACATTAGGCCCTCCCTGATCATTTTTCTTAGTCTCCACATCTCTGATCTGTAAAATGGGGATAATTATGCTATT
Organism: Eulemur rufifrons; assembly: GCF_041146395.1. Lineage (NCBI taxonomy): Eukaryota > Metazoa > Chordata > Mammalia > Primates > Lemuridae > Eulemur > Eulemur rufifrons. Next base: position 227,766,805 of record NC_090989.1, read on the forward strand.
GTGCAGTTCATAACATCACAGAATAGTAAATGAGAAAAATGCGTGTTGTATGCTTAGCCTGCTGCTCAGTACATAAAAGGACCCAATAAGTGCTAAATATTTTACACTACACACCTATTAACATTCAAAACTTTCTACAATGCATTATACTTATTTGCCTGTTTCATCTCCCTAAGTTCTAATTTCATTAAGTTTTGGGGTTATGTCTAATTTATCTTTGAACTCTCCCTAGCCTTTACATGTACATAGATTATTTTATACTATACCTATATATTTATATTTTCTCATACTGTATTTATCATACATATATATTTTATACTATTTATATATTCACATACATTTATTACTATTTATATTATTCATGCCACACTGATCATTTATACTGAAAAATATGGTATAAGTGAAATATGTAATTATAACCCACATTTATCATTTGTTGCCTGAATAAATACAAAAGTGAGGTACGAACATATAATCATGAATCCCATGTTCTGTGGCTTATGCAACTTAATTACAAATGCATTGTTTCCTAGTCTATTCCTTTCTCTACTGGGAAAAAGTATCATAGAAATTCTATTGCACTCTTCTGGGCAGGCATGTTACTCTTGTCTTTAACTTGGCATACTGGTGAACAATTAAAATCCTGGCTCAAAGCAGCCGAACAAATAGAGTTGCTTCTGTACTGAGACCAGGTACCTTTCTTCCCATTGTGAGGGTTGTTGGCCCTCACAAAGGGGCTGTGAAATACATTCTGGGTTGTCACAGAGGAAGGAGCTCCTCAGCATACTCTTGCTCTACCTCCACTGGTGTCACACGAGACGTTTCACTTGTGTCTGTTTGGTCTCCCCGACCAGACTGTCATCAGAATATAAATATGGCTTTATGTTTCGTTAGTGTTTTTCCTTAATTCTATCATATTAAGTAATGCCTCACCAAGTCATTTCTGCAAGCCAAACTGTTTCCATCATCTTTAAAGGGGAGTCCAAATTATTTGACCTACTAAAAGTTTGTTGTGCAGAGAGAAAGAAGCCAGACAGACCCAAGAGTGCCTATTGAATTATTCCATTTACATAAGATATTTTTAAAACAGGAAAAACTAATATATCTGTTAGAAGTCAGGGCAGTGGTCACCTTAGGTGAAGGTGGTAATTGGAACAGAGTATGAAGGATATTTCTGGTGTGTTGGTAATGTTCTGTTTCCTGATCCAGATGCTAGTTATGCAGGTGTGTTCAGTTTGTGAAAATTCATCAAGCTTAATATTGATGTGCTTTTCTGTAAGGATATTTTATTTCATCTCAATAAAAAAAAATTGGGCTTTTGTGTCAACTCTGCCTAAAGTAAGTGGGAAACTAGGAAAACTTGGAACTTGGGCATCTTTTGATCAAACTGTGCGTTAATGACATTTTAAAAGTTTCATTCTGTCTCATTTTCCTTTAATGATAATGGCAACATAATTTTATTGCACAGATTTCCTGTGTGCCTTTTTCCCCCAGTCTCATAGATTAAGTCTCTGAACCTATCCAACTTAGGGAAAAGTTAAAGAGTTAAGTTCTGTATTTCCACCTTCTGTACAATATAATAGCCTCTATAGAAAATAATTACAGAAACACAGGATGACTTCTCCAGAGATGAGAATGTGCATGGGATGCCACTTTCTAAATTATCTCCCTCAAGAAGTACTCCTATAATCTGGAAGAAATGCAAATTATTAACATTCCACCTCCAAAGATCAATAACTACAACATGAGAGGGACAACAGGGGAAAGAATGAATGTCCTCAGGCTTAATTTTCTAGCAGAAAAGAATATCAGAAGAAAAAAGACTGAGAACACTGAGCTCTCTTCTGAAACCATGGAAAGACCATTTTCTGCTATGTCAATCAAGGCAGAGCTGATACAAAACATTAATTTGATATTATTTAACCTCCCCCACCCTGACTATTTTGGCCCAGTAGGAATTTCACCCACCTGGTGGATCCTGGAGTCTTCCTCCTCCAAAAAAGTTGCCTTTCCTATTTGAAATAATGATCACAAGTATTCAATCTCTGATAACATGACTACTATTACAGAACTTGGGTGGAATATGGGGATTAAGGAAAAGATGCCCTCCCCAAATTGGCCAAAGGTGAACCAAGGAGAGAGGAAGTTACAGCAGCAGTTAGATTTAACTTCTCATACTCAAGGATTACTGAGTTCTCTGGGCAAGAAAGGAAAGGAGTTACCTAACTACCAATGAGGAAAGGTGTTTTTGGAAATAACTGGGAAAGAAATGTCCCCCACCCTTTCTTTCAAAGATAGTGTCAGAGCTAGTCTGGCTGCACAATTAGTGAAAATACATAAAAACTGTAGTAAGTGTAATGATGGTCCTTAAACTTCAGCTTGTTCTTGGTTGCACAAAATAGCATATAATATCACGCTCTCTTGTCCCTAAATCACTCCAAACTTTCCCAGAACAACCTTCATTGTGGCAGATCCCTTTTCTGCAAACTTTTGCAGATTGCACCTGCTTCACACAGCACCACTGGAAGCAAACTTGGAGGAGAGAGAAGAAATACGAAGATTTAAACCAACACACATCAATTTTGTACCAAAAAACAAACAAACAACAACAACAAAAAAAAAAACAAAAAAACAGTCCCCCAGTTTAGTCTAAAAAGGAAGGTCCGGTGAGGAACAAGACAGAGGGGGAAACAGACATCTGGCTAACTCCCAAGGCCAAATCATGACTCATCAAAAGCTTTCAGAGGGGACGGAATGAGAATGCATTTCTCTTGAGTTCTTGGCCCTTTGGGCCAAGAAATGCTGTCTGAACTGGGAACTGGGAATTTTAAGTGTTTGTCCCGGGCCTGAAACAACTGGCTGTGAGACCGTAGGCAAAACCCCTAAAGTTTCTGAGGCTCGGTTTCCTCATCGGTAGGTGATCGCCAAGGTCCCCCTCTAGCTGTAACAGTCTATACTTGAGATTCCCGGTCCCATAAATCTAAAGGGAATTGTTCCACTGGGGGGAGCTGCAGAACTTCCCTCTCCTCACAAACTCCAGGGCCCCAGGGGCCCCAACACTTGGGAGATGCTGCTGTCCTGGAAGAAGGTGACTCTGCCCGCCCAGAGAGAGGGTGCAAGAGCCTTCCTTTCTGTAAAACGGGGCCGCAATCGCAGGAGTCCAGTCCCTACGGCCTCTGCTCCCTGAGATTCCGGAAGTAACTCCCCTTCCTCCTGCCCCGGGTTTAGATGCTCCAGGGATGAGGGCCAAGCTGATGCCAGGGAAGCCCAGCGGGGTTGGGGGATGGGGAGGCACACAGAGTAGGGGGGCGGAGACCTCTCCTGCTAGGAGAAGGGCCGGAGAGGTCGGGAGAGGTGACCGGGCAGCCAGGCTGGGGAGAGGCGCGAGGGACCAGCCAGGAGGAGGGCAGCCCTTATTGGTTCCCTACCCCACTAGCTTGGCCCCTGGGGTTGGCGGCCGGGGCCCCTGGGCTCCCCCGCTCGGAGCTAGGGGCGGGTCCGGAGGCGGAGGCGACAGCGCCCGGCGGGGTGCGCGCCGCTGCGACCCCGTCACTCCCCCGCCGCCTCCGCCCCTAACCCTCGGCCCTGTCCGCGAGCGAGCAAACGCAGCAAAACAAAACAAACTAGTGCCGGCTTCCTGTTGTGCAACCCAGTCCTGAGTAAGTCGAAGGCCGAAAGGGCGCTGCAGCGAGGAAGCCGGGTGGCGGGGACCCGCGCGCGCCGCCCGGCCCAGCTGGAGCGGGGAGCCACGGCCAGGCCCGCTGCCCCCGGGAGAGCGTCGCCGGTCCCTGGCCCCGATCCCCCACCCAGCGAGTCCTGACCTCGGGTCTCCTTTCGCTTCTCGCCTCTCAAACACCCCGAACGAGTCAGAGGGCGCGACCGGCGGAGCCAGAAACTCTTCCCCAAAGTTTCTCCCTCCAGGTACCTAATTGAATCACCCATAGGATGACAAATCAGCCAGGGCCAAGATTTCCAGACACTTGGGTGACTTCCTCGTCCCCGAGGTGACTTGTCAGCTCCAGTGAGTAACTTGGAACTGTCGCTCGGGGCAAGGTGTGTGTCTAGGAGAGAGCCGGCAGCTCACTCACGCTTTCCAGAGAGCGGCCCCGGACGACTTCAAAATACACACAGGGTCATTTATAGGGACTGGAGCCCTGCGCAGGACAGAGTCTCAGACTGAGACATTTTCCAAACAGTGCTGACATTTTGTCCGGCCCCATAAAATGTAAACGCAAGGTGACGAACCCGGCGGGGAGTGCTCGCGTCTGAATGTGTCTGCGCGTTTGCGGCGTGGGAGGTTATATTTACAGACCCGGCAGCTGCGGGTAGCTGGACCCGTACCGAGACGAGTAGGGGTACCCTCAGCCCGATGACCTCCCGGAACTATGGGGACACCGGCTTGGATGAGACGCAAGCGTGGAAAACAGCCTTCGTGGAGCTCAACAAACACGTGGAACTGGAAGAGGCAACTATAGCCCCGTGTGTGCGCGAGAGACCTCACGTCACCCCATCAATTCCCACTTGGCCAAAGTTTCCCTTCAGTGGGGACACGGGGGTGGCGTGCCCGTGATAACTGTAACTTGTCCTGATTTTGTAGCCCTCTGGCCCCTGTACTTTAAAAGGAAAAACAAAAACAAAAACTCTTCCCAATTAACCGAACTTTAAAACCCTGTTGATTTCCTTTCCGTCTTCCACCCTCGGCGCTTTTGGGCAACTGACAAGAGCACAGCTTGATTCCTAATTGAGTGTTGCTATCTACCTCCATAAGCTCAGGTCTCTAAATGACCTATGAATCTGGGGGATGGGGTGCGCCCATCCTTAAACCCGCGCGAACGCCACCGGCTCAGCGTGGAAAACTATTTCTAATCCCGAGTTTGCGTCTCCGAGCCTTACCTCCCCCCACACTCCCAAGCGCTCGGGTCCTCCCAGTCTCTCGCCTGCGAGCAAAGTTCCTATGGCATCCACTTACCAGGTAACTGGGATTTCCACAACAAAGCCGGGCGTGCGGGTCCCTTCCCCCGGCCAGCCTGCGCGAGTGACAGCAGGCGGCCAGCGCTGGCGAGGAGTAGTAACTTGGGGCTCCAGCCCTTCAGCGCGCTCCACCGGCTCTGCCTCCTTCGGAAATGAAAACTCCCATCCAAGCCGGGGGACGGAGCGCGGAAACCCGGCCCAAGTGCCGTGTGTGCGCGCGCGTCTGCGAGGGCAGCGGCGGCAGGAGGAGGAGGAGGCAGGAGGCGGGTGGCTGGACCCTAGGCATCAGCTCATTCTCCCCCGCTACACACGAACACACGCAAATAATGTTTTTAAAAAGTTCAGTTGCGACTTTGTGCCTCGCCTGTCCTGCTCATCCTCGTCTTGGGCCGGGGGATGCGTCCGGGGGCCGGCCCCGGGATGCTGGCTAATTGCTGCTGGCGGGTTCCGTCGGGGGAGCGCCGGTGAGACCCTGGACGGCGCGGACGGCCTGCAGGGGGTACCGAGAGGGGCGGCGGCGGCGGCACCCGGTGCCCGTGCGCGCCGCGCTCTGGGCTGCCCAGGCGGCGCAGTGTGGACGCGGCTGCAGGGAGAGGGGAAGGGGGAAGAAGGAGGGAGGGAGGCAGCCCGGCGAGGAGTGTGGATGTGTGTGCGGCCGCGAGGGCCGGCCTGTAGCCAGCTGCTTCCTGAGTGTGAGCGCCGAAGGGGGAGGGGGAGGAGTGGGGGCGGGCTCGCTGGTCACCAGACTGGCCAATTCGAAGGCCCAGCTTGTGTCTCCCTCTCGACGCGTTCACTCGCACACTCCCCGTGCGCCAGGGGGTCGAGGAACTCCAGAACGGGTTACAGTGGGGAGACACTTCGCCTTCTTCTTGGCCTTATTAAACTGACTTTTTTTTAAACAAGAAAAGTATGAGTGTTTCGACAAGATTTGATGTCAAATCATAAAGAACAAGAGGAAAAAAATATCTAGAAGTAAAACAGAGAGCAGAAACTAAAAACTGAAGAGTGGCAAGAGTTTCTTAGGGATTGTATGCGCAGGACAACTTCAAAACTGGATAAATGAAGCACAAAGGATACCTTTGGCATCTTTTCAAAATATAGGCAGGGAAGAGAGAAAGGTGATGGAAGTTTTGCAAGGGTGAAAAATTCTGAACACAGGCTGCTAGGAACAGAGGCACATTCCATGCACGTGTTGCAGCTATATAATGGTGCTTTCTTCTTAAGAATTCAGCATCCTCAGCCTCATTCCCCACCTAAGTCGTGACCTCCAGCCCTTCTATTTGGCTTGATAAGAGCCTTCAAAAGCTTGTCACCAAAAAGCCTGCTTTTGTGGCACCCGTATGTATTGCCACATACGCAAGGACTTCCATCTTGGGAATCAGTATATGTAACGCACACAATATCCTCCAGTTAGACCTTTCTTCAGTGAGAGTATTTAATTCGCCTTCACGAATGAAACGAATGGGAATGTCACAAGATGCTTTTAGAATTTCAGCAGTCCTTACATTTTGTTCTACTGCTCTCACTCAAATATAAATTAGCGTTCAGGTAGTAGATGCCATGATCAAGACAGAAGCCCTCAAGTAAGGCAAACCAAAAAGATTGTTGGCAATTTTCATTGATCTTATTTCAGCAGCAATATTACTGGATTAATATTAACATCACCAAAGAAGTCAAGTTTTCACAGTACTTTTTCTTACATAGTCTTGTTATAATCCTCTTTTCCTTCTCCTTAGGACAGAAACTCATCAGAATATCCATCATCAGAATATTTGTCAGCACAAGTAGAGGGAGGGAAATAAATTAGTAAGTGTTTAGGGGATGTCGTTCTGTCAATTTTCCAGTTTCTCTCTCTGCTCTTCATCTCCTTGCAAATACAAGTATCCAAACTCAAGATGGCAATAGATGGGTTCAACCCATCTATTAATACTCATAAAATGAAGCATACAGCAACATCACAAAAACAAAGAAACCAAGTGGTAGAAATTGCCATAACTATTCCATTGTGGCTAGTTATTGCAACATGCCTGACATTCACATAAAAACTCCTCCTCATTAACTCCGGCCTTCAGGAGCAGAGCAAGATGGGAACACTAACCCTTCCACGCATCATGGGAACTTGTGTTCATCAGGATTTTGTGCTATACAACTGCTCCCCAGGAAGTTGTTGTGGACAAGCTTGGGTGGAGGCTACAAAAAAACCTTTCCAATGTCCCTCAAATACTGTTTCAAATACAATGGTTACGATGCATGAAATTGTATCCTAGAGCCTTGCAGAAGCTTCCAAAATTTCCCACTTGGTGGGAACAGCTTAGCTGGAGGAGAAAAAAACATAGTGCTACACCCTACTTTAATCAATGGCTCATGGAAATAAAACACTGGGAAAGTTATGAGTCATCAACCTGAAGATCCCCAAAATTTCTTCATTTATAAGAGCCTAAGGGTAGGAATGTCATTTTATTTAGTTGTGATTTTCATGAGCCTCTAATATTCCTAAGACATTTACCACTAAATAGGTACAGGGCTTTGTATGAGTTCTTTTTTTGGGCGGGTGCAAGAATGTAGATCTTCAATGTCTTTATAGTCCATGGGATATAGTAAAAATGCAGTTTTGTTGTTGTACCAATACAACCCTGGAGTGACTCAGAATGAGATCTGTACCTCTTCTGGGCTGACTTGGTCAGCATGGGTGGGGGAGGGGGAGTAACGAGAGACAGTGGGAAAGGAAATAATGTCCTTCATAAATATACTTTCCCCTCTCTGCGAGCTCTCCATTATGCTTTGGAATCACACCCTGGCAGCCTTTCAGCCAGATAGATGGGAACTGCAACCCAGTCAGTATCTTCACTCTCTGGAGACCTATGTTGTATGTGCCTCAACCGCTGACTCAGGCCAGCTGACTCAGCAGACAGGACCTTGCTGCCAGCTCATGTCCAGTTCTCATTCATTTGAGAAATATTCAGTGAGTACCTACTCTGTCCAAGGATTTGGGACTAAAGGAACTAACACCTGCAGGCATTGTACATGGGAGGATGTTACATAAAGCTTTTTGCCCAGTGCCTGGGTCATAGCAAACCTTCAAGAAATGGCAATTCTTTACATATATTATCTCAACTGTTCCTCAGCTCCAAGTGCTTTCAACATTGCTGTCCTGCAAACAAACTGTGCATGCTCTTTGCATGTGTACAAAGCATATTGCAGGCCTATAAAGTGCAAGGCATCTTGTGATTAATGTCAGATAAGCGCAGTTAAGTGTGTAGGGAGTGTGGAGGAGGCAGGCATAATTTCCTACAATGTGACAGAGTAGCTTGGCTGTTTGAGCTGGACATCAAAGAATGCATAGAAAACTGATAAGCAAAGGAGACTGTTCCAAGTGGAGGAGCCAGCGTCAGAAGGGGCGCAGCAGACACAGATCCTATGTAGGAGCTCACTCAAAGCTAGAGTACAAAATAGGGACATTCACAATCTCATAGCTAGAGCAACGGAACACTTCCAGAAGGAACAGCCCAATAGCAAAACTTCGGGAGAACTGTTATTTGTGTCAGTCTGAGTGATCTGACAGCAAACCATTTACAAACTTACAGAGAACTATGATCAGATTCCTATTCTCATAATGTGTCCCTAGAGAGAAACAAATGTGAACCCCAAAATGCAGATAAGTCTAGCTAACAGCACCAGTGATAGTATGCTTAGCTACTAAAATACACACACGCTCACACTCAGACACACAAGCTGGCAAGAGTCCAGTTATGTAGAAATGCGGTGGAAAAAGTCAGTGTTTGCCAGCTTTAAGAGGGGAACTAAATGTGTAAGATGGAAAATTTCCACTTTACCTTCCTGAGTGAGTAGTACAAACAGTGGAATGCAGCAAATTTCACATTATGCTATCAGTATGTGATACACTGATAGAACTTAAGTTAGTCTTTCTACTGATTTGCCACAAATATAGTCAGCCCGACTTTTTGGCTTACACATCAGTGATGCAATTTTTAAAAATGTTTATTTACACCTATTACATTCATAGCATCATATCGTTTTCTCTTCCTAAGGTCAAAACCATAAAGCACATTCTAAAAGGTATCACACCAAATGCAACTGACCAAGATGTGAAATATCTTCCTCCATACAATGTCTCTCAATCTTGTCTGATTGGTAATAATTTTCTTCCTATTTTATACGAACCCACCTAAAATGCATCTAAAATTCTACAAAGGTTGATGGGATATTTTTCAACATAGTACTAAGGTGTATCTATAAAGAGCTTACCAAAATGAAAATAAGTCTATAGGTATATACAATATTCCACAGGCAGTCAGTTATTCTTTGACCACTTAATATCCATACTGAACACCTACGTAAGGTGTTGTAAAAGTAATTACCTAATCAAGATGCTATCTTATCTATAAGTGTCTCATGTAAGTGCCTTTTAGTAGCTTAACTTCTCCTCATAAGCCTTTCACAGCCTACCAATAGCACTGAGCACTAGTAAGTAATTAATGCTTATCAAATGAGTGGATTAATTAATGAAGGAGTGAAAGAATGGGTTCCTTACTTTCAGAGATAGTGACGAGCACTTACAACTGGTCTTCGTGTATGTGTGTAAATCATGTCAACACTCTCAAAAGAGTCTGAACACCTGTCCTTTTCTTTCTGTGCCCCCAGGCTCTTTATTATAAACTGAAGATTAAAATAGTACTTCCTGTTTCTGAAGAAGAAAATTCAAAGTCTCTATGCAGTGTTTAGAGTTAGGGGAGAGCCACCCCCCTTTCCCGCCACAATACCCCTTACCTCTCTGACACCCACTATCCCCTTCACACCACATCAAACCAGGTCATTTGCAGCATGCCATAAATTCTACACAAAAAAAGAAAAACATATACCAAATTGTTGGGGAGAAAAAGGAAGAAAAGAGAAGGAAAATAGAGAATAAGAGTGCAGGGAGGAATGTGAATTCTTAAATAAAAAAAGGTGAAAATAAAGAAAGCAGGACAGCATTAGGACACCATCAGGGGAATTGAAAGCAACAAATTAGTTTGGAATAGAATTAAGATGAGGTGGGGAAGTGATTTGGTGGCTTTTCAGACTCCTCCCCAACTCACCTCAAATCTTAAATACACCTGCAAAGGAGTGTAAATAAACTTGGAAATTTTCTACAAACCCTAACTCCCCATGCAGTTAAAGCACTCAGGAGGTTTTCGTATGTACACGCTTCTGTACTTTTAACCCTGTAGAGCAAGGAAGAGTGGGATTTTATTGTGCCTTGGACAAATGACCAATTGATCCCAAAGCAGACCTGCCCAGGGTAAGAGTTCCTTCAGGCTGGGGCTCTGCTCCAAGTTTATTATCTGCATTACTTCACTTAATTCTCACAGCACAACTTCCATTTTACAGATGAGAAAACAGAGGCGTAGAAGGTGGACTATCTTCCCAGTGTCACCTAACTCATGTGGAAATGGCCAGACTTCAAACAGAAACAGCCTCCCATATTAACCATTGCTCTATTACTCTTTCAGGGCAGGAAACCCTGCTTCCACCAGACATTTATTTGCTTATTCACTCAGGCAGGGGGTATGTTGGAGGGATACCGGACTTTGGGATCAGAAAACCTGTAAATTCCAACTTTACCACTTACTGTGAGAACTTGGGCTGGTTCCTGAACCACTGGGGACTTCAGTTCCACTGCCTGAGTTATTGCAAAGATTGAACGGAAATTGTGACACTGGCCAGCACACATGTGCAGCCAGGGGCTTCCCCTATTGATTAGGGGCACAGCCGGGAGCTTCAGGGGAAATTGATCCCAATCTCAGCTCCAGGGATGGGCTTGATGGTTCTGGGAGGAATCTCACTCCTCTGGTCAAGGTGAACAGCTCATAAATCAGGGCCTCAGCCAACCGACACAGGGTATCCCCTGGCCACAGGGATTGGTTCAAGAGTGGGCATAGGACCCAATTTGGGCTAATGAGATGTGAACAGGAAAGTTCTTCCATGGCTTCTGAGGAAGGTGGCTTCTCCTGTTTCTAGAGAGCCACTGGAGAGGTGGCCTTTCCTCCTCTGTTGTGGAGAGAAAAAAGTGAAGCTATATTTTTCTCAGCTTGTGAAGGGGGCCGATACTCAGAGGAAGGCAGAGTGAGAGAAGGTTGCAGAGAACAAGATCCAGAGCCTGGATGGAACCACACCTGATCTCCACCTGACCTCTTGATATTTCATTTGGTGAGAGCCAAGAAATCCATCTTATTTTTCAAACAAATAGCTGACAGCAACTTATATAAGTACCTAAGATAGTCAAGGCACCATCAAGGACACAAAGATAATCAAGACAAACTTCAAGGGGCTCATCACCTAATAAATACTTAAAATAGATTTTGTGGCATCATTTTGACCTTTTTTTTTTTTTTAATTAAATTTTGGCTCATGCTCTCTTCAGGATCCTCCTACCATTTGGTGTATAATATTAAGCAAGAGAAATTCTGCCTCCCCAGTAATTACACAATGCCCCCTTTCAGATCAGCTGGTCAACCTTTGAGGGTCAGCTAGAGTAGCTTATCCATTTGATTGTCAGACAACTGCCTTGAAAAGCGAGGCCATTTCTACTGGTTAACAAACGTTGTCCTGGAACTCAGCACCTAGTAAGAAATATATGCATTCTCAAATTCCTATTGAAAGTAGATTTTTTTTCTCATTCCCAGATAAAACAGAGACTCCAAGATTTCCCTGGAATGCTATTCAAAAATAGAAAAGGAGTCTTACAGAAGTGCCTGCCCAGGCATCTCTGAGTCCCACGTATTTTTTTTCTTGCTGCTGTTGTTATTAATCCCACCTTGGAAGGTTTCAGTTCATCCTTGAACAACCTCCCCACCCCCAGGCTTTTCTGTTTTCTGTTTCATAACTAAATGGCATTTAAAACTCTAGCTATAGATACCATTCGGGGCTGTTGGCATAAGCAGCAGGGGCAGAGAGTCCTTAGATTGTAGATTGAATTTAGGGCTGAGCAGTTAGACAATTTGAACTTGATAATAATGATGTTATCTCTGCAGGTTGCATAGGTCAGAAATGGGCTCCTGTCACTGCTTTCTTTTTCCTTCCAGCAAGAAGTGGACATTAAAGAGAAAGCGTGGGTGGCGAGTTATAAGCAATCAGGTTAAAACACAGTTTAGTTATGGCAAAAACAACTCACATTTATTAGGGGCTTATTATGTGCCAGGGCTGAGCAAAATACTTGAGATTCTTGATCTCATTTAATTCTCACAGGTATGGGGCTAATGAGTGGCAGAGGTAAAACTAAGACCCAGTCCCCCATGGCTCCAGGGCGCATGCTTAGAACTGTAACACTATCCCACCTCCATAAAGTACTGCATAGACATTTTGATGAGATATGTGATAAATATAATTATATGTAAAATTTAAGAACAAAATACATGGTATAAACTGTATATGTAATAACCTGTTGTATGACACTACCAGGTGATACTGAGCTACCATAGCTCCTCAAAGCTTGCCTTGCACCCTCTCCGAAGCCTCTAAGCCGTTGCTCCTGCTGTTCCATCTACATGGAGTGACCTTCACTATCCACCTCCCTCCTATTCTGTGGGGCTGTCTCTGGTAGGGAGAATACTGTACCCCCCAAAATGTCCACATCGTAACCCCTGGAATCTGTGATTATGTTAGGTTATAGGGCAAAAGGGACTTAAGGTTGTAGATAGAATTAAGGTCGCTAATCAGTTGACCTTAAAATAGGGACACTCTCCTGGATAATCAGAGTGAGCTCCAGATGAGTAGCGTGATAGCCATGGAAGCCGGGCCACAGGGATGCTACGTTGCTGGCTTTGAAGATGAAGGAAGGGGCTATTAACCAAGGAATGTGGGCGGCCTCTGGAAACTGGAAAAGGCAATGAAACAGATTCTTCCCTAGAGCCTCCAGAAAGGAATGCCGCCCTGCCACAATTTGATTGTAGTCCAGTGAGACCTGTGTTGGACTTCTAGTCTACAGAATTGAAAGATATAAATTTGGGTTATTTAAGATGCTGTTTAGGGTAATTTGTTACAGCAGCAATAGAAAACGAATGCACCTTCCTAGCTTTCTTCTCTCCCTTCACCCCCAGAGCCACACACCATATGCTCTGGGTCCCCGCAGAACATGGTCCTTACAGTATTTAACACTAACGATACTGTTTGCGGCCTGGGTGAGTTCATCCCATCCTTCCCTTAACTCCTTGACTGTCTGAGAGCCTTAACCTGCCTCTGCCCACCTTCTGCTGGGAGGACGGGCACTAGTAAGTGAAATGACCAAAAGCCCATGGACTGGAAGGAAAAGGTAGGGCAGGAGAAAGAGGAAACGAGAAGGAGAGCAGCAGGAGGATGAAGGGGGGAGGAGGGAAGAGGGGTTGACAGGAGAGGAGGTGAGAGAACAAAGGGGAGGGAGGGAGGAACGAAGGAGAAGACAAGGGTGGAGGGAGCGAAGGAAGAGGGCGGGAGGAAGATGAGAAGTTCAGAGCAGAGGAGAGGGAGAATAAGGAGCAGGGACCTTGTACTCCGTGTCCCCACCTCCCACATGAACACCCCCTTGTCCTTCCTCCCTAAGCTCTCCCAGCCTTGAGGATCCAGCGCCAGCACCTCTTCCCTGCAGGGGCTCCCAGCGCTGGCCACCCTTTGGAATCCCCAGAGAAGCTTGTGATTGGCCTGGCCTCTCCCCCAGAGATTCTGATTCAGTCCACGTGGATGGAATCTGAGCATCAGGCCTTTTTTTAAGCTTCCCAGGTGTCTCTCCTGGCAGGCAGGGTGAAGAACCACTGTCATCAAGCCTGCTTTGACCTCTTCAGCTCACCTGGAATGTCTCCTGCCCACAAACTCAGAGCCCCTGTCTGTGTCTCACACTTGGCAGCTGGAGAGTCCGAACTGAGATGATTTCAGAACCCAGACCCTGGAGCCAAACTGCTGGGATTCGGTCCTGGCTCCACATTTAATAGCTGAGCGACTTTGGGGAAGTCGCTAAACCTCTCTGTGCCTATCTGTCCATCTGCAAAAGGAGACTATAGTAAGGGTACTTGCCTTAGAGTATTGTTTTGAAGACTAAATGAGTTCATATTTGTTAAGGGCTTAGAACAGCGTCTGCCACACAGAATGCACCATAAAAGCATTTGTTAGATAAAATGAAATCAGCTTGTGTCATCTCTGAATTGTTCCTCTACCTTGTCATGCTGCTTAACCTTTTATGAACGCCCCCACCTCCATTTACAGCTGCACCCTCCTGTCGTTCCCACGGCACCAAAGCCATTGCTCGCTGCATAACAGGCATTTCAATGGAGTCTGTTCTGTGAACAAAGCAAAATCAGGAAGTCATTCCAAAACACCTATGATCTGTTCATTAAAATCAAGACTTGGCTAGGAGTTAATAATTTTTTAAAGAATAGTCATTTAAACAATTCCCACTTATGAGCAAGGCCCACGGACAAGGGACCCAGAACACATGGGTTTTAAGGAGGGAGGCGTGGAAGTGAAAGGAAATGTGTGGCAGAGGGGAGAGTCCCCAAGTGGGTACCAAAACTGGACAATTCTGATTCTCTGGCTGAGGTTACAGAAGGCCACAAAGTAGGCTGGAAAAGAAGAGAGGTGGAGGTTATGGAAAAATATCCACATCAGAGGAATAAAGGCCACAGAAGGCAAACTTTGCTACTTCATAATTGTGCCTAAGTCTGGCCCAGTCTAGATTTCTATTTAGATGGCTGATTTGCATACACACTCATATACATTTAAACTCTGAAAATAGAAGTTCCATATGTGTTTTATTTACTCTCATTTATTTTTTATCTTTACCAGTTGGCCTATTTTTTTTTTCTTCACATGACATCAGGAGATCATCATTGCAACAAGCAACTCAGCTTGGGGATGCTGGGATAACTCGGAAAGAGACATTTGAGACGAGATGTAGAACTTGGTATTAGAGTACAATAAAATTTACAATGTACAAATTTGGCGGCCAAGCAATTTCTCTCAAAGGTATGAAAAAATGTCTGTGCTCTATTTTCAAAGAAACCAAATAAGACATGGTCCCTGAATCACTGTCTGAATGCAAACAGCATTTGGCTTTGATCTGAGTTGCTGAAAACTATGACCAATTTATCCTGAGGATGCCAAACCATCAGAGAATGTTTTTAAGTCTGGGTTTCCATATCGGGATTCTGCTACACACTTTTTCTCTCCATTTCACATTACATAGGGCCAACCCAAAATAGTACTTCCAACAATGGATGTGGTTGGTATGATAATTTCACATCCAGTTATGGACAAGGGGTAGATGGGCCCTTTTCTTATTGATATATTCACGTGGCCTAAAAAATATACAAAAAAAAAAAAAATCACTGAACAGTAAATGGGATTCTTTGATGTAAAACCCCTTCTATATTGTATTCATAGCCTTCTTAGGCAGGCTCAGTCAGTTTCCAATTGAAGAAGGGATAAGAAAAATTTCAGAAACTCACTTGTCTAGCTAACGTGCCCCAGTGTGCCTCTCAAACCCGTCCAGAGCCGTGCCTGCTGCCAATCTTCCTCCCGCCCTCCTCCTGGTCCAAGGAGTCATTGCTGGTTTTCTGAATTTCATTTGCAAACTTAAACCCCAAATATGCCCATTAGTCTCAGTGCCGAATCTCATTTGCTCTGCTTCTCCCTGCCTCCACGGCCAAACTGTGTGTGTGAAGATGCGCACATGTGGGGAACGGATCCAGCCCCATAAGGACACGCACAGCCATCTTGCAAGCATGTGGGACATACCAAGAACCTCCGGTAATGAGCCAATCACCCAAGATTACCCGCCTTTGGGTCTCAGTGGGATTTTTTTTTTTTTTTTTTTGGAATGCTATGAAGCTTGATCTGCATATAAAGTCTCCGAAGCACTTTCTGCTCTGCCAACACCCTGAAACAAGAAAACGGGGGTTATGAGGTTGATGTTTTACACACGTCCTCTACATTTTAGGGCATCCAAATTAGCAGAAGGTAAATCCTTGCCTAAAAGCCTAATCCGGAGCTACTGGACCTGTTCTGCATTCTGGGTGCGCCTTCGGGTTTCGATATGGACAGTGGGTAGAGGACTTGAAGGGCAGCGGGCAACTTCCAAGGATGGAGCCATCACAGAAGTTACAACTCTTACAGCCAGAACTTTATAGAAGTTCTTAATTCCAAGGAGTCTGTGGATAGAAGTGTTTACTTTTTGTAATCCCATGTATTTCACTTTAGGCGTTAAAACTTTATTCTCAGGAGCAGTCCATAAGCTTCACCAGACTCCCAAAGGGGTCCGTTGCACAAAGAATGTTCTTCCCCCTGCAACTGTCTGTGCCCACTGGCCCTCCCTCCCACGCCAGATTCATTCCAGAGCCGGCCCCGGGTCTGCATCGCCCCCACTCCAGCCCTGGCCTGACCTCCCTGGTCTTCCTTCCCAACTCCAAGTCGGCAAACCCTGCCCCCAACCCTCCTGCATCAGCCTTGTTAGCCAACATCCCCCTCATTTGAATCCCCCCACCACACACACTTTCCATAATACTGTAGTGTCCTGGATTTGGGATTTTTTTTTTTTTCTTTTTTTTTTTTTTTTTTTTTTCAGACAGAGTCTTGCTCTGTTGCCTGGGCTAGAGTGCCGTGGCGTCAGCCTAGCTCACAGCAACCTCAAACTCCTGGGCTCAAGTGATCCTCCTGCCTCAGCCTCCCGAGTAGCTGGGATGACAGGCATGCGCCACCATGCCCAGCTAATTTTTCTATATATATTTTTAGCTGTCCATATAATTTCTTTCTATTTTTAGTAGAGACAGGGTCTTGCTCTTGCTCATGCTGGTCTCGAACTCCTGAGCTCAAACGATCCTCCTGCCTCGGCCTCCCAGAGTGCTAGGATTACAGGTGTGAGCCACCGCACCTGGCCATGTCCTGGGGTTTTGGTGTTGGCTTTTTAAAGTCTGTTAGCAGTGGTTGTCTGACTGGGGAGCAGGGGAGGTGGTTAGATAACAGGAATGTAGTTCTGCGGTGTCTTAATTTTTAGAGTAAGGCTGTTTGAGTTAAACGATCAGGAAAACAGAAAAGATTTTTTAAAGTGCTTTATTCCTGTCCTTCCTAATTTCTCCTTGATCCCACTTGCACTCCTTGTCCTCCTGCCTCCACCTGAACATGCTATTCCCACCGTCCTCTTCAATTCTCCCTCAGCTCTGTTTTGTGGCTCTGCTCCCACTTCAGTGTGGCTTCATGGACCTGAGGGAGGCCTGGGGGCTGGCGGGCCAGGGTTTGCTGGCTCTGCCTCTGTGTGTCCTCGGCTGGATCACTTCATCTCTCTGCTTCTCGGTTTACTCATCCATAGGGAGAGCTAGTGTTTCCCACGTGCTCACTCAGGCCAGACACATTACATATATGAACTCATTTAATTCTCACAATCACTCTGTGAGCTGGGTAACATCAGCCCATTTTACACACTCACACACTGAGGTACAGAAAGATTAACTCTCTTGCCCAGGATATGTTAACAGTAGCTCCTCTGCTAATTCTAGTCTTCTGGCTTCAGAGTCGGCCCTGTTAGTACTATGCTATGCTGCCTCTTTGGGGAAGAAAAGACTCTCTAAAATGAGGTAAGTCCACATACCTGCATAGCAGCAGTCTTCTGCTGATTGGAGATAACATGGTAGGGGAGGATGCTGGACGAACAGAATGCCTGGCTCGTAGCAGGTAGCTGTCATTATCATAGTCCTCTAATGAGCATTACCCTAAGTAAGTTTCCACCACACAACTCCAGTAACTCTGTGCAAGTGTGTCCGCCTACATAGCCCACAGGGGTCTTAGTTTGAGCAACTGTCTTCCTTTGCAAGTCATTGCTGCTCTCTCACTCAGCCATTCTGTCCACTGTGCCACCTCCTCTGTCCCATCTCACCCCCCACATCTGCTTCCCTGATGTTGCTGGCATCAATCCCCACTGTTCAGACCCCTTTCCCCACTGCCACCCAACCTGAGGTCCTCGATTCTCTCAGCCAGATGGCCATTTCTCTGGCTTCCTCACGGGTCTCCCTGCCTCCAGTCTCCCCACACACAAAGTTGGCTAAGTTCTGTCAGATTAGTCATCTTAGATATGACTCCTTAACTGCAGACTCTGATGCTTCCCTCTAGCCTGTCCCCTGCTCAATATCCTGTCCTTGAGCCAAAAGGGACTAGTTGCTAGAGTCTCCAAACTCACCTTGAGCCTTAACTCTGCCTGAGATGCCCTTTCTGGACCAGTCTCCCACCTTAAGGTCAAGTTCCAAAGCCAACTCCTCCTGCAGCTTCCCTGGGAGTCTCAGCCACACATGGACTTTCTCCCCTTTGCGTTTTGCACCAGGTGTGTGCTCGGGGAGGAAAAGAATCTATGTGCGTGGTCTTCTTCATTTCTGTCTGATTTATAAGGTCTTACACAGGCTTGGGCCTCACTATCTGTTTTAAAAATATGAATTTTAAAACTAAGACCCCAGAGAGATTAACTGACAAACCAGTTAGTTAACAGAGAATATTACATAATAGTTAATATAGTAAGTCAAATTGCCTGAGTTTAAGCCCACTTTCTGTCACTTCTTACCTGATGCGACCTGGGGCAAGTAACTTAACCTCTGTGTGCCTCAGTTTTCTCATCAGTAAAATGGGAATTATCATTGTACATAGGATGGTCATGAGGATTTAGTGAATTAATGTATATAAAATGTTTGGAACCATACTTCCCACATGGTAAGCACTCAAATGTTAGCTACTGTTGTTGTTACTAATGGCAGAATCAGAATTAGAATTGAGGACCCTTAACTTCCGGTCTGGTGCTTTCTCTACCAGGCTCCATGTTCTGATACCATGTAGCTACCTGTCACTCACTGCTCTCTGCTGCTTCAGTGTCCCTACTCCTTTTTTCAACCTCCCCACTCCATGCACAAGAGATGCATGCAAACGATATATGCGTGCATGTCCAAGTCAATAGGTAAATATTGCTTTTCCATTTAAGGCAGTCTAGAATCTTGATGAAGCTGTGTGGTCTTCAATCAAACAAAAGAAAAGAAAGTGGAAGATCCTCTGTCACCCACAGTGCAGGATAAGCCTCTTATATCTAAGAAAAAGGGAGCCGTAGGGTTTTTCATAACTTCTCTGGGACCAAGATAATTCCACTGGCAATTTCTGAAAAGCCACTGTGAGAGGTTCAGAATATCACACAGACAAAAGTACTGATTGCAGAGCCACACAGAACTGGGTTTAGATGTCGGCTTTCTCACTCCTTAGCTGAGACATGGGGCAAGTTTGTCCCTGAGCCTGTGTGATTCCTGCTTCACAGGGCTGGAGGGAGAGCAGACGCACTGACGTGTGGAAGGCACTGAAAAAGTGCCTGGCACCCGTGAGCATTGCTGTTAGTCCTATCTCTATGGGCTAAGCAGTGCTAGAGTTTCCGGGGGTTAAGTGCTGCTGAAGGTGAAAGTTGGAAGCCCCCACAAGCCCGTTTGCCAAGATCACAGCTTGTGAAGCCCTTCTCTAGCTGCTGAAGGAACATTTCTTCCCTTCCCTCAGGTTCCTTCCACTCTCCTCCACTCTTTTGTGTACTGACTCAACCAGCGTCTTGTCTTTAAGATAACAACTCCCGTCAAAGACAAAAAAGAATCTAATTTTGGATCTCAGTTGATTTAGGAAAGTGGCCTTTCTCACACTTAAAATCATGCATTTTCTGGTGGAGGATGCAAAGCCCATGCATCCATCTTGTCAACCTCTAATACACTGTTCAAGTTGACCCGACGTGGTGTTGAAAGGACAAATGATTATGACCATCTCCTACATGAGGAGCTGGAGGCTGAATGGTTTTCCAGGACTCTGGTGCCCTTACTGTTAGTGTCCCAGTGCCTTGTCACTTCAGTCAGCATTCTAAAACTCTACTCTGTATGCAATGGCACTTTTCTATATACGAACTCTCCATTTAATAATGTGTTAGAGGTTAAAGTTTTATTTTTAAATAAAATAAAGCTCTATTTTTTAAAACCTTTAAACTGATTCAAACCCCTCTAAAACAATTAATTCCTAAACTTCACACTCTGCCCCTTACACCCCTTAACAACACAATTGTCTTTAAATCCCATGTTGTGGAACCCATAATTTTACTTTACATAACAGCATTCAACCAAATATTGGTTCTATCATTTTCTGCATCAAGGCTGTTGGTATCTTTCCTCAAAGAACTCTTTTCCTGAGATTCTTATAGAAGTCATACACTCAAAACACCTCACTTTGTGTGACTATATCCTCATGAACTTCCCCATGAAACACAGTGGGGTCTGCAGACGACCTCCCTAGGTCTCCCCGGCCAGCCTCTTTGGGACATCTGCTCTAACCAAATGGGAGGTTCCTGGCAGGAAAAAGGGTGACTTTGGCTGGTCAGTAGGTGGCGCCCTTTTTCCAGCATTAGCCCTGATCCTAGCTCAGAGATACCTGGACGGGCCCTTCCAGGTATGGGCTTCTAGAATGCATGCCTTTCAGACCAGACGTCTCATGTTACCTATTAGAATGCTGTTGTCCTGAAACACTAAGTCATTCAGAAAACTCTGCTACCCTAAAGTTTGGAAGGAAACCAGAATAGATATTCTATTTTGTATTTTTAAAAGAAAACACATTCTCATCTGACATGATGATCACAATGGCAATTAATATATATATACTGGCCAGGTGGGGCAGCTCATGTCTCTAATCCTAGCACTCTGGGAAACCAAGGCAGGAGGATTGTTTGAGCTCAGGAGTTTGAGGCCAGCCTGAGCAAGAGCAAGACCCTGTCTCTACTAAATAATAGAAAAATTAGCCGGGTGTTGTGGCGTATACCTGTAGTCCCAGCTACTCCGGAGGCTGAGGCAGGAGGATTGCTTGAGCCAGGGAGTTTGAGGTTGCAGTGAGCTATCATGACACCACTGCATGCTACCTAGGGTGACTATATATATATATATATATATATATTTTTTTTTTTAATACATTAAAGCTAATCCTCTTTCTGAAGCACACACCTCCCCACCACCGCCTCTCCTAAGGCCACTGTCATTCTATCCCCACCAAAAAGGATTTCCCCACCTTTTTTCTAGTTTTGGAAGAGAGGTTAAGATTCCTACAAACTAAATTCTAAAGAATAATCATTAAATTCCTCTAGTTACCTTTGCAAATCCAATGATTGCTCATGTAACCTTTTCACAGATTTCCCATAAGGTCCAACAACTTGTTTCGATTTTAAAATCCATTTTCATTTTCTTTGGGTCTTTAACTGAATTGACTTTATTGCAAGTCAACAGATATTTTAGCAGCTCTGACTACTTGCCTGGGACAGAGTAGTACATACAGCACGACCCTGAATAACATCTTTCTGTTCATTATAACATTGATGAGGAAAAAAATCGATTCCCAGCTGGAGCCATGGTCTGTGTGGTGTGTGCACATTCTCCCCATGTCTGTGTGGGTTTTCTCCGGGTACGCATTCCTTCCTACATCCCTAAGATGCGCATGTTTGGCAAATCAGGATGTCTAAATGGTCCCTGTCTGAGTGAGTTTGGGTGTATGTGTGACTGTGCCCTGCAATGGAATGACGTCCTGGCTAGGGTCTGGTTTTTGCCTTGGCCCTGAGCTGCCAGGTTCTGGCCACCCACCACCCTGAACTTGAATTAGTGGGCAAATATTATAATT
Source organism: Eulemur rufifrons (assembly GCF_041146395.1). Lineage (NCBI taxonomy): Eukaryota > Metazoa > Chordata > Mammalia > Primates > Lemuridae > Eulemur > Eulemur rufifrons. Next base: position 227,788,450 of record NC_090989.1, read on the forward strand.
TTCTTTATTAATATTTCTTCAATGTACATATAGCTCCTATTTATCTCAATGTTTAATATTTCAAGTGTTTTGGTCTTTACTTGGAAGTTTGGTGATGTTTTTGTAACCAGAAATATGCTGTAGGAGCTTAACTCTTATTTTATCAATTAGCCTGTGGTAAAATTGGTTCCATTATACGCTATTTGGTTTAAAGTTGCAGTTTTCAAGAACCTGTTGATGACATTAAGTGAGGACTTACTGTACTTTCAAGGAGTTTAATCTAGATGAAAGATTAGGATGCCTAAACAGGGCACTTAGAAAACAGAGAAAATGGTTTTTAATATCATATCCGCTAAGGAATGTATTCAGTGCCTTTCAACTGCAAGCAAGGTTAAGCTCAAAATATATTCTTGCATACTTTAAGTACCGGTCTTTAAACCAGAAATGAGGTGCTCAAGTTCCCAGGCCACCCTCACCAATCCTTAGCACAGTCTTCCCTCCCAAATGCAGTGGCTGCTAAGTGGAATCTCCTAGATGGGTTTTTTTTTCCCCTCTGTTTTCCTAGACAGGTTTAAAAAGTACCAATGCTTACCCTAAACATTCCAATGTAATCACTGTGGGGTGTGGACCCTACTCCCAGGTCCCCTAGAGGTTCTATGTGCAGCCACATTTGAGAACCACTGCTTTAAACACGTATGTAATTTGGTATGTCTTTAGGAAGCAGATGTCTTTTTAAAATATCAATCTAAAGAAGACACAAAATTTCCTGGGAAATAACAATGGCAAAAAAGAAATGCTGAAGTGAGCATAAAAAATTTTACTCGTGCTTTTATATGATACCTGTTTTCATCAGTTGTAGATTCTAAAACTAGGCAGGTATTATTTGAGTCCCTACTACGTGAAACATTCATAAAACTCAGAGCTTATCTATTGTTTGCTTTGTCTGGGACCTAAAGAATTCAAACCATTAAGAGTGAATGGAGTAGTACATGCAAAGAAGTACTTTGTGAACTGTCAGCTGCCAAGCAGATGGATGTTATTATCAACAGCTCCCATTTCAGCCTTACTCAAGCCCAGGGAATTGTTCCCTGTATGATTGATGATAAATAATATTCATATAGCGCTTCTACGCAGTAAAAGTCTCTGCAAAGATATGCTTAGAAAAACCTGAACATGCTTATAATATGAGCAAATTAACTAGAAAAAATTATAGAAATGAGAAACGTCAAAATACGTTATCTCAGCCACAGGGAAAGGAGGAAGGAAAGGAGAGAAGTACTTCTGCTTCAAGTTCATTCTGTGATTCAATGTGCTGGTGTTCTGGGAGCCGGGGTACTCACTATGGGAGAAGGGGAATACGGGGATGGAACGAGGGGCAGCAAGGAAGAGTCCTCTGGTGTTTGATTGGAATTAGAGGCACCAGTATGAATCCACAAATTTTTTAAAAAGTACGTACCTCCCAGTTCTGCTCACGGAAAGCACCTGGAATCAATGACATCTCAGTGGCCATGAGCAAACCTAGGGCCCAGAGTTTAGTTTCCAAATATTAACACCTTCCCCCCTAAAAGGGAGCAGCCTCTCAGGTTAGGGCAGGGAAAGCATAAAATGAGCCCTAAGCATCTTGTGACAGAAAGTAAATCCTCAAAAGTGTCAGGGGCCTTGTCAACAGAACAGAGGAGCCAGCTTGAAAGGGCTCCCACCGGCCAATAGTGGAAATTTTAGCATTAAAATAACAATAATAGGTTATAAAACATTGGCCACAAAAGGAGTTTTTAAAAAATATAAAAAAAAAATAATGGGGAAAAGCAGGCTCTTCTTTACAGAAGCATGCTAATAAATGTAGAAGAAATAATAGTTTTTAAAAATCACAAACATACAGCCTCTGCAGTAATAATAGATTCAGACAAGAATCTTTAATGGGTATTAAAACCACTTAGTGAAAGTTTGTCGGTGAGCAGGATATTTCCAGAGTCTCACACTATCTCCCCACAGATTACTGCCGATTGCAGGGGTAGGGGGGATGTTCCGGTGCAGGGGGCTCATCGAAACGACATCATGTTCCCCCCGGGGGGAGGTGCTGAGGACACAGTGATACTCCATAGCAGTCCTGCCAAAAATGTGCAGCCTGAGTCCGATCCCGAGGAAACAATCAAGCAAACTCAAATTGAGGGATATTCTATAAAACAGCTAGCTTGTATTCTTCAAAAATGCCTTTGTCATGAAAGACACGAGGAACTGTTTTGGGGTAAAGGAGGCTAGGTGTACATGACAACCAATGCAATGGGTGGTCCTGGCTCGATCCTGGATCACAAAAAAATCACAAAATTGAATATTAACTGTATATTAGACAATAGTATTATATTGATCCTGAATTTGATCACTGTGTTGTGGTTATGTAAGAAAATATCATTGTACTTAGGGGATACACACTGAAGTATTAGTGGTCATGGTATCCACAGCTTACTCTCAGATGGGGGGTGAAGAAAGAGAATCCAAATGTGGCAAAATGCTGATTCACAACTGGTGAATCTGAGTGAAGGTATATGGGAGTTCATTGTTCTATTCTTGCAACTTTTCTAAGGTTTTATATTTTTTGCTAAATAAAATTTTTTTAATGATTTAAAATTGATTATATAGTGCATTTTGGTAAAATCCAAATACTAGTACCTCTTAATAGTGCTATGTTATCAGAAAATGTCTATCCCAATAATGTTATTGAAATATACTTGATCAAGCCTAGGCAATAGTGAGACCCCGTCTCTATAAAAAATAAAATAATTAGCTGGGCATGATGATACTTGGGAGGCTGAGGCAGGAGGATCGCTTGAGCCCAGGAGTTTGAGGTTGCTGTGAGCTAGGCTGATCCCACTGCAATCTAGCCCAGGCAATAGAGCGAGACCCTGTCTCAAAAAAAAAAAAAAAAAGAAAAGAAAAGAAAAGAAATATACTTGATCAATAATTAAATTCTAATCTGGCTACCCATGGGTCACAGATTTGTTTTGTTTGGTCCATAGGATTGGCCCTTACAGTAGGTCAATAGCAGTGTGTGTGTGTGTGTGTGTGTGTGTGTTTGTATGTGTGGGGGGGGGAGAGAGGGAGAGAGTTGAATTAGTTGCTATCTAAGAAAAATAAAAATCATGATTTTCAGCTCCTCTTGAAAAATCAAGAGCTGGCAACACTTGACTTCCCAATGGGCTAATCTGAGTTGCAGCCACCCTCCTTTGATATGTCACGTTCTCTACAGGTCACCAAAGTCCCAGCCACTCTGAATGACTACGTGACCCAGCCTGCTTTACTCACTTCGCTTTCCTGCCTGGCCCTGAGAAGAATCTGAGTTGTGAGCTGTCTTTTAGGCAATAAAGAATAAAGAGGAAAGTGAACTCATCATCTCTGGGAAAAGGTTGAGAAAGAGTTGGAACCTGAAAAGGCATCTCAAATTCAGCATGCCCCATACTGAGCTCTTAATTTCCACCCCACCCCCAGACTTTATTGACAAGCCAGAAATTGAGGAATTTATCCTTGACGTGATCCTCTCTGTTGACACATAGATTAGATCTATTCCTGAAATCTAGGAAGATTTTACTTCTTAAATATTCTCCAATTTGTCCATTTATCTCTATTTCTAACACAAAAACCACCATGATCACCAGCACTAACAATACTCCCATTACCACCTGCACCATCACCATCATTACTACCTCCACCACCACGACTGTCTCTATCAACACCAGAAGCATCACCACCACCACCACCACCATCATAACCACTATTATTACCACCACCATCACCACTACCACTGCAATTTCCACCCTGTTGAACAAGCACCAATCGTCTTATGTCTAGACAACGGTGTCTTATGTGTAGAGAATGGTTCATCTGCATTTGCTCTGGCCTCTCTTCAACCTGGTCATTACATTGAAGCCAGAATTTTTTATTTCAAACTGCGAATTTTGAAGTCTGTCTCTTGCTTAAAAATTCTTCAATGGTTCCCACAGCCCTTGGGATAAAGGGAAAATTGCTTGAAAATGCGCGCAAGGCACTGCATGGTCCAGCCATCTCTGCAGCCTCATTTCCTATCTTCCCCCCTCTGCCTTTCTACTCCAGCCATCCTGCTATTCTTTAAGTCCCTAATAATCAGCATGACCCCTTGTTTTTTTTAAATCTCAGGTGCCCAGAGTTGGATTAATCATAATCCTTGCTTTATGCCACGCCATTAAATTGGCCAATGCATAGCCCTCTTTGTTTATATGTTTAAAATAATACGTTGAACTTTTGAGAACTCCCAGTCCGCCCCAGCACCTAGAACATTACCCATAATTTGCATGTCCCTTTGTAAACCTCCCAACTCTTCCTCATCACTCCTCCTCTGAAGATAACTACCATCCCTACATTTTGTGTTTATTTTTATTATCTTTTTTGTTTGGTTTTGTCACATGTATTTGTATATTTAAACAATATATTGTTTCATTCCTCATGTTTTTAAACTTCATAAAAAGAGTATCATGCTGGGTATAGTCTCTAGAAGTTGTTTTTTTCTACCCCGTATTATGCGGCCCATACTCATCCACATATTTGTGGGTGGCGGGGACACATTCATTTTTATTTGCTGTGTTAACACTCCACCCTGTGACAATGCTCTGTCTCCTCTTAGCCTAGTGAACTCCTACTTAACCTTCAGATCTCAGTACGGGTGTCACTTCCTCAGTAGATGTTTCCTGACCTTCCTAACTAGGTCAGACCCCTTCAAAGCACATGTGTATCTCCTTAGTAGCCATTACAACAGTCGCAATCTCATGATTGTGCGATTGTGCGATTGGTTTCGATCTGTCTCCCCCACTCAACTATGAATATAAGCTCCTTAAGGGCAGGCCCCAGGGCTGTGTTTGATTGCTGTTAAATCCTCAGCTTTTAGCATATCATAAGGGCTCAGGGGAATTTGTTGCTTGAATGAATGAATGAATCATGAAAATAAGCATTTATCTCTACTAACAGTACATCTAACTGAACACGTTCAGAGCTAAATGACCATAAAATCAGTCTCTCTTCCTGATCTTCTTATGTTGTTAGTACCGTCATCATTCTTTCAGTCACCCAGGATCAAAATTGTTGATATTAGGTCTGATTCTGGTCTTTTCCTCATCCCTCGTATCTCATCATTTGCTCACTTTTCTTTATTTTCCGTTGAAAATGGTGCTTACCCCAATATGCCATTTCAACCCTATGTGACTCCCACGCACAACACTCATATTTAGAAAAGCTGCACTACTCTTTGTTCCCTAAACTGTGCCAGGTAATTTCCCATCTCCTTGCCTTTGCTTATGCTGTGCCCTCTGCTGAAAGACAGCAATCACTGGGCTACATAATACTGGGTGTGTTTATTTTTAAAATCACTTCATAAGGATGCTACTAGCCAGGGATGCTGACTTTTTCTAAAGACAGAGGATGTGGAGTCATAAGCCCGTCACTTATTTTCTGTATCATCTTAGATAAATTATTTAACCTCTTTCAACCTCAGTATTTTCATCAGTAAAATAGGATTAATAATAACACCTGCCCTAAATACCACAAAGGAGTTTTTTGAGAATCATGAGATAAAACAGGTGAAAAAGCTCTTTGTCAAATGTAAGGGGCAATACAAATGTTAATTGTATTATGGTAGTTATGATTAATATTCTTCCTTGATGGTTTCAAACTTTTTCCCCTCCTTTTACACATAAGTTTGGCAATAGATTTGGGCTCTGAAATATCTTCTCACAAAGAGACTGAGGTCAATCTGAACACGTAATCCAGGATTCAAATAAATCACTGAAGAAAACGCAAGGAAGCAGGAAGCTTGCCAATGACTCAGTAAGCACCATTTTCTGTAAATCATTTGATTTGTTTTGAACCATTTTCTGTAAGTCATTTGATTTGTTTTGGCTTTGAGTGATTTGTTTCAAGTTTCTAAGAAAGGAATAACTTCAGTCATCATTTTCTCTTACCTTGCTTTAAAGAGTAAAAGATGAGCCTCTGCAACCTTAGATAGCATCTTTATGCACTGGATGGCAGCTAACATTTATTTAGAATTTCCTATGTGCTGGGTAATATGTCAATTAATCCTCAACAACAGCCTGATGCCATAGGTACTATTTTTGTCCCCAATTTATTGATGAGATCACAGAATCACTGAGAAATTAAATAATTTGCCTAGGCCACATAGCTGGTAAATCCTCAAACTGGGACATGAACCCAACTGGTGTATCTATAAAGCCCATAGCTTCAGCATTCTCTCCACCTTCAAATGTGTACCTCTGGGCTTTCTGCAAACCCAATCACATTTTTTCTCCTTTATGTTTTACTTTTGAGGCTAGCACCGGACCTATTCTGGGGCTGTATGTATGTTCGTGATGAGTGACAAGTTCTCCTTGAAACCACTTTAAAGGGTAGAGGACCCCCTAAGGTGGTGACTAGAACCCTGAGAAATGTGCTTGGGCAAACATGAAAGAACTAAAGGTTTAAGGAACAACACACAGTTCATCTTTACATCAGCATTTGTGACGGACTTTCAGAGCCTACAAAAATTTTTCTAAGCCCGCTTCCCTCAAAACCCATCCCTCCTTAACCTTCTAGCTGCTCTCTGTTTCCCTGAGATTCTTCCTTTTCCTGAAAAACATACACATTTCTGCTAACCGCCCCCAGGATGCCTCCTCTACCCTCCTTAACCCTCCCCACCACTGGAACCAGAGAGTGAATCTGGAGATTCACTCTCACCTAGAGTTTGAGCCAGAATCAACTCCTTTTCTCTTTTGTTAAGATACATACCATGTTTTGTTTGTATTTTTTTCAATTATGGAAGTAATCCTGTTTGTACTATGAAGCTTGAGAAATAAAGAAGAAAAAGACGTCCTGGGCACAGGGGCCGTATCTCAGTTATCTGTGTCCACAGAGCCTAGGACGGTGCCTGGCACTTGCGGGGGCTCCATAAACGTTGGTGAGGAGTGAATTTGTTACAGACCCACAAGCATTTGTTGCAAACGCTCTCCATTGCTGCTGTGTTTCCAGGGATCTGGCCAGAAACACCGGGCACTTGCAGAACACAGAACATTCGAGTGGATGCAATGAGGGGAGTCCAGGGCCAGGCTCACAGTTGTTTGTTGAGTCATATGTGGCAGAAAGAGGATCCCACAAAGCCTACTGTCTAGTTGGGGGCAGAATACACAACACACATCCTAATCCCCAGAGCCTGTGGAATGTGTTACCTTATATGGCAAAAGGGATTTTGCAGATGTGATTAAATTAAGGATTTTACAGTGGGAGATTACCCTGGATTATCCAGGTGGGTGTGGTGTAATCACAGTCCTTATATTAGGTTATTAAGTATGAAATGTCCGATTCCCTTAAGTACTAAGTTTGACAGTTGACATCTCTGACATTTCACTTTGATACTTCCTGTTGTATTTTTATTGTGAAGGTACGTCCTCAGTCTTTCAAATGCACCTTTTGGCTTGTGATTATCTTTCAAATTTTTTTAAGAGCAATTTTTATCAAACCGTGGATAAGACAAAAATTCTTGTTATTTTCAATTATGAATTCCATCGTAGAGCCAATGCAGCCCAGACATCCCAAAATATCAACAGAGTGTTTGGAAAGGGTGTGGCTAATGAATGCACAGTATGTCAATGGTTTAAGAAATTCCATTCTAGACACACTTGAAGCTCTGACTTGGGTAGGGCAAGGCAATATATGTAACCTAAGCATTTGTACCCCCTTAATATGCTGGGGAAAAAAAGAAGTTCCATTCTGGTGATTTTAATCTTGAGAATGAGCCGTGTGGGTGACCTGAGACCAAGTTGTATAATGATGAGCTATAGTGGAAGCAAATCCACCTCAACGGACTCATGAATTAGCAGCAAGGTGTAACATTACTAGTCCAACAATATTGGACTATTTGGAACAAATCCGCAAGGTAAAGAAGCTGGATAGATGGGTTCCACATGAATTAAATGAGCGTCAGAAGAGCTTGCCTTTCTTTGCTGTCATGACATAAAGGCAAACCATTTCTATACTGTATTGTTACGTGTAATGAAAAATGGATTCTTTTTGACAATTGGAAGCATTTGGCACAGTGGTTGGATAAAGATGAAGTGTTGAAACACAGTCAAAAACCAAATATTCATCAAAAAATTCTAATGGTGTCTGTTGGTCGAGTATTATCTACTCCAGCTTCATGAAATCTGGTCAATCCATTACAGCAGATGTCCACTGCAACCAAATTGGATGAAATAATGCTTGTGATTCAGCAGCCAAGATTGGACAATAGAGATAGGCCAATCCTCTTGCAAGACAACGCTTGACCACATGTCGCACCAACAACACTGCTCAAACTACAGAGGCTGGACTTGGAAACTCTCTGTCATCCACCATATTCACCCGACCTTGCACCAACTGACTACCACTTCTAGGCTTTGGACCACTTCTTACAAGGAAAAATATTCAATTCTCAGCAAGCGGTGGAAAAACGCCTTTTGCGATTTCATCCCCGCTCGTTCTCCAGGCTTCTTTGCTGCTGGTATACACAGGCTACTGTTAAGATGGCAAAACTGTGTCGCCAGTTTAGGTGCGTACTTTGGTTAATTGTACTGCTTCATGTTTGAGATATAACAAACTACACTTTTGATTCAAAATCAGACATTTCGTATTTAAGAGGCAGGCAGGAAGAGTCATATTCAGAGGAGAAGGTGACATGATGATGAAAGCAGCAATTGGACTGACGCACATTGAAGACAGAGGAAGGGGCCTCAAACCAAGGAAGCGAGGAGGCCGCTAGAAGCTGGAAAAAACAAGGAAATGATTTTCCCCTCAGAGCCTCCAGAAGGGACCAGCCCTGCTGACACCATGACGTTAGCTCCGTGAAACTGATTTTAGACTTCTTTTGGCCTCTAGAACTACGAGAATGAATTTGTGTTGTTTTATGTCACTAAGTTTGTGGTAATTTGTTACAATAGGAAACTAACACACCTTCTTTGATACTCAGGTCCTCACTGATCTCCCCCTTCTCTGCATCTTGATTATGTTTGAAGATACAACATAGCATTCAAGACTCCACAGTCTGCTCCCTCATCCAAGCGTGAACCCCTTTAGTGCATGGACTGCCCTGTACTTGTTTAATTTCTCAGGGGACAGAACATCTAACGTGGGGCCAGCTAGATGGAAGGGTTAGCAGATACTTGCCGGGAGGAAGTAAATATTTGGTTTAAGACTTGATTATATGACACACCTAATGGGTGCAGTGTGCACCGTCTGGGGGATGGACATGCTTGAAGCTCTGACTCGGGTGGGGCGAAGGCAATATATGTAACCTAAACATTTGTACCCCCATAATATGCTGAAATAAAAAAAAAATTTTTTTTAAAGACTTGATTATATGAAAAAGAGGGAGATAGCCTTTGATCTGACCATTACTGCATGTCATTAAAAATAGTCTGTTGAACAAATATTTGTGCACCGACATTCACAGCAGCATTATTCACAATAGTCAAAAGATGGAAACAACCCAAATGCCCATCACTGGACAAATAGATAAACAAAATGTGGTATATACATAAAATGGAATATTACTCAGCCTTAAAAAGGAAGGAAATTTGGACACATGCTTCAGCATGGATGAACCCTGAAGACACTAAGTTAAGTGAAATAATAGAGTCACAAAAAGATACTGTAAGATACTACTTACATGAAGTATCTAAAGTAGTAAAATTCATAGAGACAGAAAGTGTGGTTCCTGGGGTTGGGGGAAGGAAGAATAGGAAGCAATTGTTTAATAGGTACAGAGTTTCAGTTTGGGACAATAAAAAATTCTGGAGATGGATGGTAATAATGGGTACACGACAATGTGAATATGCTCAATGCCACTGAACTATACACTTAAAAACTGTTAAAATGGTAATTTTTATGTTATATATATTTTACCAAAATAAAAAAAAAAAGAATCTATAATAATAGGGAGGACAAAGAACAAGAGAGATCTGCAAATGTACCCAGGCTGGAAGTGAGTGCAAAGGAGGGAGGACTGAGGCTTGGTTTGGAGGGATGAGTACACAGGGGCCGGCACTGCTGTGGAGCACGTGTGCTGTGGTCTGGCCTGTCCTCTGGTGGTGGCGAGGTTTCCCTTCTCCCCACCAGAGGACAGAGCAATCCCTTTAACAACAACAAATATTTATTGAGTTCCCTGTGCTGACACTGGGGGTGCAGCACAGAGCAAGATGTATGGCTTAGAGTCACACGGGGGAGGCAGACATTAAACAATCTCATAAAGTGAGGTTACAGTGTGATCTGAGTCAAGGAGGTCACAAGAGGAAGTGACACATGAGCTGAGAGCAAGAATGAGTGAGAGTTAATGATGCAATGAGAGGGGGTGGAGGTGAGAAGGGAGAGTGTGCTGTGTCCTCTGCAGAGGGACTGGCAGCCTCTGAGGACCTGAGCAAAAAGGCCAGAGCAGTGAGACAGAGAGCAAAGAGAGCCGGGGGATTCCGGGGAGGTGGGCAGGGGACAGAGGTCAGGGCACGACGCCATGTTCAAACCTGTGGGCTTTCTTTCTCCGTGGAGTAAAGAGGCATCATTAGAGTGGTGCTCACAGGGTAAGGTCAGGGATAGAAGGAGGGGAGGATGTTGCCATCAGGTTTGTGTTTTGGACAGAGGGCTCAAGAGAGATGTGCGGAGGCCAGCCAGGAGGCTGCTGCAGTAGTCTAGGAGAGGGAGGGTGGAAGGGGCCACTAGGGAAGTGTTCAGGAAAGGAAGCGACCAGGCAGATCCAAGCGGATTTAGGAACCAAAAGGATGAATCGAGATGAATTGGGTCGGAAGCAGGAGAGAGGAGGGCTCACAGATAACTCAGAGCTTTCTGCTCTGTGACGCTGGCTGGAGAGGGCCTTCAAACTCAGTCACCACACCGCACAGCTCCTGGGGGTGCCATCCACTTTGCAGTCAATGGGAACGGTGCCCCTGGAGTTGTGCACAAGCAACAGCCCACGTGTCACCACCAGCAGGCCCTCAGCAAGAAGTGTCTCCCCTGACCCGGGCCTAACGTCCTCCTCTGTGTCACTCTCCTAGAGGTGTACCCGAGGGCTGTGATCAGTGACCAGCACGCCTGAAGCCAAGTGGGATCAAGAGTCTCATGTTGAGCTGTTCAAATTAATTCCACTGAAACTGCGTCATGAACCTGGGCCTTCAGAGGATCCTGGGCAGAAGGGAAGCAGGAAGGCGAAAGCCTCGGTATGCACGTGACTCATGTTGGCGGCACAGCCCGGGCTGCTGGCTGTCTCCCCACTCCCCACTGTTATCAGTGTCGCATAGCCCCGCATGAATGGTCGTCTGGTCATGTGCTCCACTGGTGGGAAAGCCCTGGATGCTGCTACTCCAGGGACCCAGTGCCAGTAAGTCGTGTCCCATTAGAATCTGCCCCAAGACCTGAGGCTGACTCACCGCTTGCAGCTTACGAGGGCAGGAGCAAGAGAACGAAGACTTCTCCAGGGGTCCCCCAGGGACTCTAAGGCAGCCTGGATTATGCCGGGGCCCTTACAAAATGACTTGGCCACAGCTCCACCCGAGGTTCCAGTTCAATAAAGTCAGAAGCCATTCTACACGAACTAGCAGCGGTTAGAGGTGCTCACGCCTCAGAGAGTCACAGCAAAACAGGGAGCACTGGGTGGAACCGATGGAGCCTAAACCTCCCCCTTTGCTCCTGCCTTCTCACCGGTGTGGACAGGCAAACTGTGGCTGTGCCCCAAACCATGGTGCACTGACAGATCAGCCCCCCATGAAGGGGAAACCTAGAGAAGCCAAGCCCTGGGCCCCAAGAAAGGTGATGCTCCCAACTCCTGAATCCAAATGTGATCATATATGTTAAGAAGTTTACAGGAAGTCTCAAAACCAGACAGCGCGTGTTGGAATCCTGCTCTGCCTGTTTATGGCTTATGACCTTGGATGAGTTTGTTAAGCTTTCTGTGCCTCAGTTTTCTCCTCTATAAAATGGGGATAATAATGATCATCTCTATCACACAGGGTGTCACGAGGATTGAAAGCGTTAAGGCACATAGAACACTTAGCTCAGTGCCTGGCTCATGGGAAGCATCCAAGAGATGTTCGCTGTCGTTACTCTGTTAGAACAAGAGTCTGACGCTCACAGCTCCCAGGCCACAGACAGCAGGTTGACAGGTTGCAGTTCCCTGCCTGCTGCTCATAAACTCCAATGACCACAGCTTGTGAAGTGTATGTCAGGGGACATGAGCAAGGCACCAACAGCACTTGTTACAAAAGGCTTATGAAGATGAGTAAGATTCTCTCAAATCTCGCTTGCTTGCCAGGCTACAGTTTAACACAAAGAAATGGCCTGAACCTTTTTCATTCCACCAATATATCGCTTACATGGGCAGCTGTGTGGGGTCGGCAGTTTTCTACCTCTGTGGGCCTCAGTTTCCTTGAACCAAAAGCTCTCTGAGGCCCCCTCCAGCAATAATACTTCTATGAGTCCATGACCCCAGATCTGTATGGAACTAGCCAGGGGCACTTTTGCAGGTGTGCGTGTGTGTAGTACCATTCTTTTCCCACTGAGACTCTCAGTTCTGTTTTGTTTTGTTTTGTTTTTCTTTTTCAGCTAGTTTCTGATAACCAATGTTTAATTTTGAAGTCTGGATAATTCTCCAAATTTATAAATGTTGAAAACTGGAAAAGGATACCTCTGAAAGCTAAAATGTTTCCCAATGGGTTTTTCAAACAATTCTCACTATTTGTCCTAGAACTAGGTCATGCCTGGGGACCTATAATGGAGTCATCCTAACCCTACCTACCTCACCCTCCTTGAAGAAGTCAGTAGGTTAGAAAGCATCTATCAGTACGAATGTGCTAGACACTCTGCCAAGTAAGCCACAACCTCACCCTCTGTCTCTGCAGGGTGGGAGAGACCTTTAAAATTCATGGAGTCTGACCACCAGTCTGATATGTGAACTTCTTCCACAATACCCCTGCCAGTAGCTTCTAGCCTGTGCTTGAACACCTCTAGTGACAGGGAACTCACAATCTTTATAATCTATTAATACTTTTTTTTCTTCAATAAGTGACCAGATCTGCATCTGGTGCTAGTAATACAATGGTGAATCAAACTGAAACAATTCCTGCCATCAAAGAGCTTATAGTGTAGAGGGAGATAACAGATAAATAAGTGAATGCAGTGAGATACTATATTTATTTTAGAATATCAATTAATCTTTGTGCTTTTCTTTTCCATATGACACTGAACAGGACCCTTCCCAAGTCAGCTGGAGGTTTGTACTTATCTTTGATAAAAATTAACTTTTTTTTGTAGCAGAAATGCAAATAGAAATGGTTAAAATTTACTTTTGTGATATCCAAGCCACATCTGAAACCTACATCAGAAATAATGATTTTGAAAGCCAAATGCTTTTTGATTTGTGATGTCTGGATTTTGCCAAAAGAACTGAAGAAAAATCAAGAAGCAGGGCTCTCATGACAGCAAGGTGTAGACAACGGTCCTCAAACTTTGGTGCACATTAGACTCCCCTGGGGGGCATTTAAAACACAGATTGTGGGTACCCATGCACAGTTTCTGCTTCGGTGCAGCTGGCACAGGCCCTGAGTAGCTACTTACATTGTTAAAACCTTCCCAGATGTTGCTGATACTGTTGGTCCAGGGACCACACTTTGAAAACTATCATTGTGGAGTTTAGGCCTCGACAGTTGACGGAAAAGAAAAAGACCGGGGAGAGTAAATGACCTTCACCTGGGCTAGTAGGCGAGGTGCGGATGAAGTGGGAGGCACTACCTGGGAGGAGGTGGGAGCTTGCTGAGGAGAAGGGCTGGACTCAGGGCATAACTTGGAAAAAGTGGAATTGGTGCTGAGAGACTTTTCAGAATCATCCACTGTAAGCACCAGGGGAGCAGGAGGAAGCCAAGTGGCTGCCTGCAGATCACCTATTGCCATTTGAGCAAGAGCTGCTTGTCACTCGTGCTGAAGGACCACGTTAGCTGTTCTTCCCATTGCTGTATGGTTAGGACTCTGTAGTGGTGGCTACATGTGTGTCACCCGCAGACTGTCCAGTAGCAAAGAGAACCACCTTGCCTTGAGCCATTTGCGTTAGTTTCCTAAGGCTACCGTAACAAATTAGCATACACTAGAAGGCAAAGCAACAGAAATTTATTCTGTCACAATTTTGGAAACTGTAAGTCTGAAGTCAAGGTGTCAGCAGGGCCATGCTCCTTCTAAAAGCTCTAGAGATGAACCTTCTTTGTCCTTCCAGCTTCTGGAAGCCACAGGCATCCTTGGCTTGTGGCAACATAGTTCTAATCTGTCTCCATCTTCACAGGCCTTTTTCTCTGTATGTGTCTCTCTGTGTCCTTTCCTTTGATTGTAAAAACATCAATCATTGGTTTTAGGGCCCACTTTATCCAATATGACCTCACCTTAACTGATTACATCTATAAAGACCATATTTCCAAATAAGGTCACATTCTAAGGTTCCAGGTGCACATGAATTTTGGGGGCACACTATTCAACCCACTATACCATCCAAACTACCATCACTCAACTTCCCTTTCTCTCTCTTTTCAGGAGCTCAGGACATTCATTAGTCCCTGAAACAAAGGGTGGGGTTCTTGACAACCAGAGAAATGACGGAGTTGCAGGGAAATCTATGAGCCTGTACTTGGGTGAGAGGGGTCAGTGGCAAATCCCCATTACATAACTGTGATAGAGTGTGATGCATTATGATGAGGAAACGTGGAGTACCATGGGAATGCGGAAGACAGGCACTAGGCACAGACTTGGGTGTTCGGCAAAGTTTCCCAAAGGTTAGAATGTCTAAGGTAAGACCTGAAGGATGAGCAGGAAATAGCCAGATGAAGACCTGGGTGGGAACAGAGAACCTGGGAGTGCTCCAGACATAGGGAGCACATGGAAAAGTGAGAGAAAATGTGATTGATTACAGGAGCAAAGGAAATTCACAATGGCTGGGCTGTCACATGGTGCAGGAGTAGGGGTGGAAGGGCAACTGGGAGACCAAAGCACGAGCCCCGTCCTTGTTTATTGAAGCCGCACAGAATAATCCTGGCCCTTCTTCAACTTGGCAGTCCTTATATACCTAAAGACAGGTATCTTCTTATCCCTAAATCTTCTCTTTTCCTGGTTAAATATTCTTAATTCCTCCAAGGATTTCCCATATGCTATGGATTTTCATCCCTTCCCTTACTATCCTGGTTGAAGTGTCCTGCAAGTCCACTCCAGCTTATCTAAATCCCCAAATAAAAGACAGTACCTCAACCCAACACTATAGGATCGACACTCTGACCCTAATGGTCAATGTTCACTGACAGCACCTTTCCTTCCTAGATCCAGGTGTAGAATTGGGCCAGGTTTCTGAGGCAGAGACTGTTAACTAGCCTTCATTATCCAGTATCACCTTCTTTCTCTTAGTGATATAAGCTCCCCAGGTTTTAGCCAAGCACATAGTTGCCCAGCCAGAGACTAACATCCCTGCAGCTGACTGCAGTCATGTGATAAGTTCTGGTTCATAGAATCTTTTTTAACAAATCCATTTACTCTTGTCTTCACCCTTCCCTATGTTGCTGGCTAGAAACAGTGACAACTGGAGCAGCCTTGCACCCAGAGATGGAAGCCCCACGGTGAGGACAGCAGGGCAGAACAGCCCACCTGGGTCTCTGGGGGACTTCTTGTGGCAGACAGCAGTCTGCCCACTCTAGACTGCTGACCCACCTCTGGACTGTTAAATGAGATGGAAAGAAAGTTCTCTAACCTTTCGCCATTGTAGCTAATGCAGGACTCAGCCTCATGTGCTCCCTATTCATATAGGCAAATTTGGTACAAACGTAGACTTGGGGGTTCATCTACCTGTACAGCCATCCAGTAAATATGTCAAAATGTCTACTAGGTGCTAGACACTCCATATTCTGAACCTTACACGTGGCGGCATCAATATTTGTGAGATGGGCATATATTAATCTTTGTTTTCAGTCTTTATCATTGTGACTGCCAGGAGACTCTTGGTTCAACATTAGTGATTTCAGCGCCTTGATTTTTGTAACATCGAGTGCATATTCTGTGACAGCCGTTTTGTCTAAGCCATCTCCTTCAATCTTCAGAACAACCTGGTATTATTATTCCAATTTTACAAATTAAAAAACTAAGCCTCAGTGTGTGCCTGGAGTCCCAACGACTTGGGAAGCTGAGGTGGGACGGTTGCTTGAGCCAAGGAGTTTGAGACCAGCCTGGGCAATATAGCTAGACTCCACGGCTGAAGAAAAAGAAAAGAAAAGAAAAAGAAAGTAAGCCTTTTTAAAAAAAAAAAAAATTGACTTTAATTTGCATAAGAATTAGCAAATATCTTAAAAGACAGGGAGTGATTTCTAGAGTCTTCTGTGCAGTTAAGAGTGACACAAGATTTTGTTCAATGACCTTTCAACATGTTTCCCAAATTTGATCCATTGAACAACAGTCCAGAAGAAAGATCTGTTCAACTTGATTTAACCCAACATGTCCCTAACATACCTGCCTATGAGACCCTTTTTTCAGGTAATGCGTTAGCTTCCCCCAGAACTCTGAGAAGGGCTGCTCTAGACACAACTGCAAAGCACAGAGATGAGCGACCTTCCCGTTCCACCTGTTTTCATTCCCCGTCACATCCAGATGTTACACCTGATTGGAAATATCCCTCCAAGAGAAATTATATTATTAGAAACCTCCAAATAATGCTTTACAAAAAGGTAGAATTTCAGGCAATGCCAGGGAAAACCATTTTGCTTAGGGAATTTCTTGCATCCCTCAAATCCTACCTGGAATGCTGCCACCATGTCCGCTCTGACGACCTCTGCAGGGAGAGGAAAGGACTAGGGTTCCTGTTAAGCGCTTCAGAACAAAAGTGACCTCTTCATGAGACAGGCAATAATGTACTAGTCTCATAACTCGGGGGTGGGGGGACAGTTTATATTTAAATCTCAAGATAAACAGTTATAGAGAGTGTGACTGGGCAGTGTGATCTTATATAAGTTCATCCAAATTTGGGAAATAGGAATTGATTCTTTTACAGGTGAAGAAACTGAGTCAAGGGGACAATGAAAGATCACCTGATGGGGTAAGTTCCAGGCAGGTTCTAAATCTTTTTCTCCAGGAGCTTTCTGGATATAACATTCAGTCCTTCTACAAATTAAAAAGAAAGCATAGAACCTCTCAAAACCAGCAACAGTAAAAACTGGGAGGTCCGGGGTATGTGGGTGGACAGAAAAGGTGGGTTGTCAAGGAGCTGGTGTCTGGAGAGGCTAGGAAGCTGCTTCGTGCCCTCTGTCCCTTCCTGAAATGATTGCAGTGCAAATGCACGCTCAGCAAGCAGCCAGCCCACTCTAGGGCAGACTTTTCTGGCCCTGTTTGCAATGCCAGGGACCTTGCTCTGGTGTTGTCATGGGGAAGTTATTGTTATCCTCCTGGCAACAGGTTTCCTAGGTGAACACCAAACAGCCCAACCCGGCCCAATGAGCAGTGGGCCTGTGCAGCTGCTGTCCCCACACTGCCTTGCCCGCCCTCTCCTTTCACTCTCTCACTCCCTGAATCCACACCACCGCCTTTACAAGAGGCAGCACTCATTCTTATGCACAAAGACACTACAGAAGGCCACTTGCACGAGGGGGGTTGTCCATGGCCCTTTTCTACTCCTGACCTTGAAAAGCGTGGCCAGCCATGAGCAGCCATGCCCGCTCCTTTCAACCCACAGCTAAAATGAGACAGCTCTCTGCAGAGAAACCTTTTCCACCCATTTTTACTGAACGTCTTAGTGCCATAATTGAAACAAATTAGAAGCCTAAGAAATACCTCTAGTGATGATCAAAGTCTATACCACAAAGTGAAATGAAGCCCTAAGCCAATTAACCTGTGAAATTGATCAGTTAATTGTAGAAAGCTAAACCAAACAGTTCAGTTAAAGTAAATCCTCAGTGGCTCAAGGGTTGCCAGATTCAGCAAATAAAAATATCCGGCAATGCTACTTAGAAAGCTTTTCTGCTCAAACCTGAAATGTCACCTCTGCTCCATGTGCTTTCCTGTGTAGACAAAGCCCTCAAGTGTGGAAAACAGGCAAAATTCGCTGGTTCTGGTGTCCATCCCCACCCCACCAGCCCTGGGGATGATGTTAACCTAGCTTACGCCTGGCATCTCACCTGCAGGACCCTAGCTAGCCCCGGGTTAAACACAGGCATTTTCAACATCACTTAGGGTTTAGTTTAAACCTGAAACATCAGGAGCCATTTAGACCTGTCTTAGAAGGATCCAGCCCCTCCAAGAAGTCTCAGAACCCACTGGGTCTCCCCTGACTCCCTTGTCCTTCTCTAAAGTGCCCTAGGGTCCCCTCCTCAGTGGAACCAGATTTAAGAGGACAAGGTGATCCTTCCCTCATCTCAGCCTCAGAGTCTGTATCCCCTTCCAGAAATTCAAGTAGTTAATACAGATTTATGACCACCTAAGGTAAAAATTTGCCAACTTGGAGAAACTTACTTGGTGATGGGCAATGGAGAAGAAAGAGCAGGGAGCAGAGAGTGAGGAGACCTAAGCCTGTAGACGATGGGCTGTGTGATCTTGAGCAAGTCGCTGCACCTCTCTGGGCCTCCATTTCCCCATCTGTTACCTGTAAGCCACACTGCAGGATGTTAAAGTGGGGTCACAATCACAGTAGAAAGCAGCATTTCTCTGGCTATAGCCCACTGTAGAATTCTCTCTCTGCCCTAATTTTAGGAGTTTCCAAAGAGTATCTCATGTGAGTTCCAAAGAAGTCCCTTCAACTGTCATGGAGGATCCACAGCTTTGCTCCTCTTTGGTACTGGATCCTTTCAGAGCTCTCCGTGGCCAAGGGCTCTTCTGTCTACTAAACCCCCACTGCTAGACCAGGCCACCAATACTCTGGGTGCCAGTTCTGTACCAGGGCCCTCAATACTTTAGTATCATTGCTACAGCTTCTGGTGCCTGACCCTGAGGGCACTGATATATGTGTCAGGATGTTTATATAAGCCCATCTCTTGGAATCCTCATATGATCCCTGCAAATTAGATATATAATTTCCATTTTATGGAAAGGGAAAATAAGTCTCATAAAGATTAAAAAACAAAACCAAGACTGCAAGACCCATAGTGACAAAACCAGGATTTAGACCCAGGTTCATATAACTGCAAACCCTGCCATTACACCAAGCCACTTATGGGAAGCATGAGGTGTTAGCTGTTCAGGAGCTAATGCCCCAAGTCCCACACAGTTTATATATTATCTTATTTAGTGAGCAAGCCTTTTTGATAGTAGACATGTGCATACTAATTGCATCATATGTTGGTTAAAAGGATCTATGAAGAAAGGTCTACAAAATCATCTGTCAGTTATGTATGATATACCTGTTCAATCTGAAAAGGAAAACACTAACTCGCTAAATTCCAAGAGAAAAATAGGCCAACTAAATGGACAATTCCCAGGGGACTAAATATAAATGACTAATAACTATATAAAAATCAAATGTCATTAGTAAATGTTCTTAAATGTACTAAAACGAGACACTATTTTTTACCTATTAAATTAGAAAAATAAAAACTTGAAGTTGGTAGTGTCATTGGTTTCTAGTGCACAAACTGGTACAACTTTTCCAGCAGGTAATTTGGCAACCCATAGCAAGAATCTTTAAAAGTACAAATTATTTAACCTGAAAATTCTTGGACTCAATCCTAAAGAAATAACCAGAAACTCAGAAAAAGATTTACCTACACAGACGTTCATCAAAGTGTTAATTATTGTAACAAAGCTAGAAATAATATAAATGTCTCACAATTAGAAAATAGCTAATTAAATACAGCCTTAGGAATGGATATTATGCAGCTATTAAAGTGATAGAATCAAAAAACAAATGACATAGTGAAGTGCTCACAACATAGTATTAATTTGAAAATAAAGATACAAAACTCTTTGGACAGTATTATCATACCTTCTACTTAAAAGACTGAAGGTGATATTTTTCAATGATTCTGAACATTTCTAGTGTTCTCTACAATAATGTGTATTTACTTTGCAATCAGAAAAATATATCTAGCGAAAAAGACCTCAGCAGGTCTTTGTTCCTGACATGCTGAGTTGGATGCGGGTCTGCAGTGTCACTAAGCTAAAACAATATGGTGCATCCCTTTGGGCCATCATTCTGACTTTCTTTCTACCGTATCACAAAGCTAGACAAATTCTCATTAACATAAATGATCACCCTAATAATAGAATGGTACCAACCAGTTTTGTTTACTCAGTTTCAGGTTCCATTACTGTTCCTTTATATATGTTGCATCATTTAATCCTCACAAAACCCTATGAGACAAGCATTACCCCATTTGAAAAATGAAGAAATTGGGGCTCAGAGAGAAACAAATATTTTCCCCAAACCTCTAATGTGTGGCCACACAAAGGCTAGAACCAAGATCTGGCTTTCCAGGGTACTTTGCTCTTTCCCTGATGTCTGATTGGTAAGGCTGGCAAGAAAATTCACTGGCTGTGTTTTTTTTTTTTTAATTTTGAAATGCAAAAATTGTATTTGTCTACAGCATGACTTCATTGCACAGGAATCAGGACACCTGATTCTAATCCTATCTCTTCTGCTGACTAGCCACGTGTCCTTGAACAAGCCACATCCCCTTGAGATTCTGTGATTTCTACGTGTTACAGGTGTTGGACTAGGTCAGTTTCCCCGCAAGCTTATCTTGTTAAAACGTAGCTTTCAGGACTTTCTCCAGACCTACCGAATGGGACTTTCTGGGGTTGAGTCCAATTTTTTTTTTTTTAAATAAGCTCTCTGGGATATTTTTATTCAGAATAAGAATTAGTCTCAGGACTGGTATTTGGGAAGCCACCATAGTAGATGACTTACGAGGTACTTACTGTTCATATCCACCAGTCAATAACTGTGTCGGGTCCCAAACTTGAGGTCGAGATGTAGACACCATTGGATTTCAGATAGGTCTGAGCAGAATCTTGAGGACATGTGACTTGTTCACAGGGAACAGCCTGCGTAAAGTTTGGGGCAGCCCCCAGGAGCAAGAGGAACTGGGGGAAAGCAGAGTGAGTCTTAAAGATTGGACCCTGCACCCAGCCCCAGGGGCAAAAAGCTGCAAGTAGAAAGTAAAGGAACCAAAAGGGTGGCCTCACATTACATCACCTAAGGAGCTTTAAAAAAAATACTGTTGCCTGGGTCCCACCTCCAGAGATCCCTACTGAATTGGTTTCGGGTATGCGCCTGAGCCTCTGGAGTTTTTTAAAGCTCCCAGGTGATTCCATTTTGAAGCTAAGGTTGAGATTCTGCATTAGCACCCAGGGACACAAAACCCTCAAAATGAGATGGGTTTATGTGTTATAGACATACCCTTAAAGCTCTGTTGAAAATTGGTATTTCAAGGACCCTTCTGGTGAGTTATGAGGAAAAATAATTATGTTTAAAACAACTGAGACTCTCAATACAAAACTTCCTCAGTACATTTTGGGGAATAAATTCAACACCTCAGTCATGGTTTAGTGGCTTGGCTTATATATTTGGTGACATTGAAAGAATTCTGTCTCCAGGTGTGTGAGTCACATGAAGCCCCTCCTCACTGACTGGATTTTTCTTCTTCACCGAAGTGAGCGAATACATCTGTTTTGTCACTGCGTCGCTAAAGCCAGTGGGAGGGTGCCAGTTATCATTTGGAGAAAAGGTATCATTTTGAAGTACCAAAGACAGCCGAAGAATTGTGTTCATGCAATAGATGCTTCACTCTACTTTTTAATTTGCTCCTGTTTGAGTTAACCAAGAGTTTTGTCTTTATTTTTAAAGAATGACATTTATACAGCCTCTCCAACTGCCAATCTGTTACATAAACAGCCTTGTTTTCCAAAGGGTTGGCGCCGCCTAGAGGCCAAACATGGGTAGCGTTTTGGATTTAGGCTCAGGTGAAGCAAATGGGACTTTTCACACAGCAAAGTTTCCCAAGCAAGGGTGGGGATGCCAGAGTGGCATTTCAAAGCCAGGCAGCAATGCAGTGATGGGACTGGGAAAGCCTGAGACAAAAGAAGCTTCTCAGTAGCATCAAAACTGTGCTTTGGAACCTGATGGTGGACGAAGAGCTTGGCCAGTGGCTTTGCACACCTGACCTGGGTTTGCTACCCATATAATGATGGAGGAGCCCAGAGCTTCTGAAAGCTGAACCACGGATGAGATCTGAAGGGCTCATAAGTTTTTCTCACAAAGCCTGAGACAGCAGCCTGTACACCAGTGTTTTTCAAAGTTTGATTTATACACCTTTGGTTTACCTTGCATCCCATACCCAGAGAACCCGAATCTGTTGGCATGGGGCTCAGGAAGCTGAATTTTAATAGGCCACCGCAAGCTGTGGCTAGTGTTTAGTTCCCACCAAGCCTCAGAACAGCTGTGGAGAGCTCTCGAGTTGCCCTGAATGAAGGATGGGTTGGGCTCTCTTTTTACAGAGCACAGGGTTCAATTGAGGAAGAGCCAGTGTGTTCCAGGGCAGAGATTAGAGCTCTTCGTTTGCCACACACACCCCAAGGCTGACGTCTGGACAAGCAGCATTGTACTGGGCACCCCTCATCCAGGGCTGTGTCCTGTAAGCTTTTCCACACTGTCTCAACCAAAATTGACCGGGCTGAGCTCCTTGACTCAAGGTGCCAACCGGCTAATCTGATCCATTCATCCTTGCTAACTGATTAGTGCTAATTAGCAAGGCCTGGTCTCCTGGTTCTCAAATCTTAGTGCACATGGGAATCACCTGGGGTGATTTAAAAGCTATTAGAGAGCTTTTAAAAATCTTGATGAACAGGCCCACCCCCTCCCAATTCAATTAGGATATCCGCAGGTGGGACCAGGCTACCAGAACTTTTATCCCAGTGCTTCCCACATGCAGCCAAGTTTGAGAATTGTTGGTCTAGAACTGCGGTTCTCAAAGCTGATTGTGCATACAAACCTGTGGGCTTTGCTAGAATGCAGATTCCTGGGCAACTACCCAAAGAGGTCTGATTCAGAATGATATCAATGGGGCCTGGGCGTTGGCATTTTTAGATAATGATACAATCCAAAGCATAGAACCTTTAATGGCACGTTAAATCCCATGGAAAGCTCTTTAAAGTCCAGTGTCTGCCCATCCAGAGATTTTAATTCAGTTGATCCAGAGTGTGGCCTTGGCACCTGCAATTTTTATAAGCTCCCCAGTTATTTTAATAGTTCAATATAAGGCCAGACTTGAGAGCCAATGGTTTGTATGTCAGTATTTTCCGTGGAACTGTTAACTTACATAGATGCCCACTCCCTACCTCGAAGCTAGTGAATCAGAATGTCTAGGACTGAGACCAGTATATGTATAGCCTCATAGGATATTCTGATGCATAACCATATTTGAAGACCATTGATATTAATTAAATTTCCCTTTTTTATCATGGGCTTCTGAGAAAATCTTTGAGAGCTATATACCATTGCTATTCTCATGGTTTCTGTTTAAAATATCAAGCATTTATTGAGCACCTAATATTGCCTGCTGCTTTAAATACATGTTTTCTTATCTTTACAGAAACTTGGTAGATTGAATTTGGGGAGGAAAGTAGGTGCCACAGTCTGAATGTTTGTGTCTCCACAAAATTGATACATTGAAGCCTAATCCTTAATGTGAGAATATTTGGATGTGGGACTTTGGGAGATGATTAGGTCATGAGGGAAGAGCCCGCATAAATGGGATTAGTGCCCTTTCAAAGGAGGACCTAGAGAGACCCTTTATCCCTTCCTTCCACCACGTGAGGACAAAGCAAGAAGATGCCTTCTATGAACCAGAAAGCAGGGCCTTACTAGACACCCTATCTGCCAGCACCTTGGTCTTGGGCTTCCCAGCCTTTAGAACTATGAGAAATAAATTTCTTTTGTTTATAAGCTACTCAGTCTTGGTATGTTGTTATAGCAGCCTTAATGGACTAAGACAGCAGGAAGAATAGCAGATTTGTTCAAATCCAGATGCTAGGTATCATGAAACAGCTCCAGTTGTAAGGTAGAACATTCTGCCCCACTGGGCTCTTGGTAAAAATGGAGATGTGACCTCAAGATTGTTCTGGATGACCTATTTTCTCAAGTGCTTTTGCCTTGCATTCCACAGGGAAGCTTCCTTATTGTCCTTTGCATTGGGTTGCTGGATGAATACACAGCTTTGAGCTCTGCACAGAGCCTGTGGAAAAACTACTTTGTGCTCTTTTCCCCTCTACTATTGAGTACACATGATTCCTCTGAGCTGTGGTGGTCTTGGGCTGGAATTCAGTAAAAGGCAAAATTCTCAAACAGCTGTGGCACCATCAACTCTCAGGACACTGCACATTCAGGCCCTGGTGACATCTAGGATGCAGCCCAATAGCTAATGGGCGGGGTGATGGTGATGGGATCACTAACGCACCCCAGGAGCAAAGTTCAAAACTGGAAATCTCCCTAATGCATCTGATACTGAAAAACCATGCCAGTTTTTGTTCAAAAAAAAAAAAGAAAAGGAAAGCATGTTTTTGGTGATTACTTTCCTAGAATGAACTTAAGAGCAGACATTTTTGTGTTGGTATTAACCAAGACACAAAAACCAGGGAGAAGTCAACATTTAATACCAGCTGTGACAAGTGGCTTTTCTTCTTGCTCATCAGTGAATGCACGAGATCTTCGTGGCTTGGCCTAGAGGGAGGTTGGTATTCCCCTACGATGTCTGGATCTATTCCCTTTTTCTGCAGACTTCTTCATGCTTTTAATCTTTTGTTACATGGCCAACTTTTAATTACCACAGGGGAACAGGAGTAATATGTCTGCTTTAAATCTCTGAATAATCCAAAACATCTGTACCCAGGTAGAAGTTTATGAATTACAAATCAAATGAGAAAAAAATTATGTCACTTTCCCTTATTTCCCGTGAGTAATGATGTCTGATTTTTGAGCTGGGTAGAAGTGAGAAGGGTAGGGGCAAACTTCAACTTACCAATTAAAAGGTAACTCAGTTAACTCCAGTATGAAACACTGTTATTTTGTCTCACCCCAGTGCCTTTGGAGTAAATTCCCCAGCTTTCAGGATGCATGCTCCTTCTCTGTTCTTCTTGCCCAGATGGCTCCTGGGTCTTGGGGTAAGCTTATGTGTACTTGTGGTGGCAGGACGGCAGGAGTACAGAGGATGGCCCAGGTGCTGATCTCCAAGTCCTTGCTGTTCACCACCATGGACACCTGAACCTGGAAACCATTGTGGGAACCTGATCCCACCTGATTCTTTTGGAAACTGCACTAACACCCAGAGCTGGCATTTGTTATCCTTGAGGTAGCCTCTGGTTGCAAGTCTTACTTCTCTCTAATCTAAATGATCTCTTATCTCTTCTGCTCCATTGGTTTCCTTAGCATTTCGGTGTTCCCTTTGAGGGCACAGATTTTCCTAGTGGCATTTGCTGCCCCATGGGCACGTGCTACATTCTGTGAGACCAAGACTGCTCTCTACCAACCACCTCCACGCTTCTTCAGCCATTCCCAACCGACTACTCTGGCAGCACAGGAGTTTCAAGTTTTCCCAGTCTGCACCCAAGGAAGTGAGGGATAAACCCCATTACTCTGGGATTATAAACTCACAGGTAGTTGTCTGGCAACATCTCTCCCTCTTCAAATTGAACTTTCCATCTGCTCCAGGCTGACATGCACACAGCTCAGTGTGGCTAGAGAAAAACTCACCACTGCAAAGACTGGTCTCATTTTACATTCAAGGTCATGATATCAAGTAGGCCCTAATGTTGCCTAGATCATTCTTCTCCCACTCACTTCCATGACTTATTTCACTCCATCTATTCTTTCCTCCAACCCCCAGCACTTCCTCAGCCATACTCACTTTCATCAAGTCCACCCAATTCATTCAATCCAAGCTCATCTCATTCACTGAGAATATGGAAACTGATAGAAAAGCTCCCTCAGGCTTGCACCACCCTCTACCCAGCTCTTCTATTTGTGCCCATAGAGTCTTCCTTCCCTCTTGTTACTACGGACCAGCAATCCATTCTCCTAACTAAGGAAGACTCCTCCACTCCAGCATGAGATCCCATTGCCAGCAATGCTCCCCTCCTGCATCATCGCCTCTTTTTTGTTTGTTGATTCAATCCCATAACATTTAAACGCACTGCAATTTAGCATCCTACCTTGAACCTGCATCCTCTTCCATCCCCTTCCATCCACCACCCCACTTCTCTCCTCCCCCTCTCACCAAAGCTCCTGACCAGACTTGCCTGTACTCACCATTCCTCCCTCCCACTCCCACCATCATGCCACTGAACCCCCTTCTTTCAAGGCCACCAGTGCTAAATCCAGTGGTCAATTCTCAGTACTCATCCTGTCCAGTGCACCAGCAGTGTTTGACAAAGTTGTGTTTTCTTCTTGAAATGCTTTCTTTACTGGAAGTCCTGGTTTTCTTCTGACTTCATTATCAACTCTTCTCTGACTCCTCCTCTGACATCTAAGTGTGGAGTGACCCAGAGCGCAGTCCTGAGACCTCTTCATTTCTCTTCTCTTCCCTCTTATCCTCACTCCCCCTGGGTGTTCTCATCCACTCTCCTGGCTCTAAATACCATCTATGCTTATAACTCCAAAATTTCATTTTAAGTCTAAACCTTTCACATGAACTCTAGATTCAAATATCCAACCATCTAGTCCACAGCTTCACTTGCATGACCAAGAGGCACCCCAAACATGACACGCCCACAATGGAATTTCGCCCCTAAAATAGGATCCTTCCATAACTTCCCCATTGCAGGAAATAGCAATTCTATCCTTCCAGTTCCTCAGGGCAAAATTCCTCATGTGCTGTCTTCTCAGATTGCCAAAGCCCATCCATTAGCAAATCTTATCGGCTCTACCTTCAAAATGTGTCCAGAATTCACACTTCTCGCTATCTTCACCATTGCACTCTAGTCCAAGTCGTACTTACCCCTCACTTGGCTTATGGCATTAGTTACCTGGCTGGTGTCCAGCTTCCACCTTGCCTCCCTCCAGTCTATCCTTAATACAACGGCCAGAGTGATGCCTTTAAACTGAAGTTAAATCAATCACTCTCTGTTCAAAAGTCTCCAGAAGTTTCCATCTCAGAGTAAAAGCCAAAGTGCTTAAAGACCCTACACAATCTGACTCTCACCTCTTCCTACCACTGGACCCTGCCATTACCTCCCTGGCCTCATTTCCTTCCTCTGCCCTTCCTTCATTCTGCTCTTCTTGGAACACACTTAGCTGGTTCCCTCACCTATTTCATACTTTGCTCAAATGTTACCTGCTCAGTCAGGCCTTCTATATTGACCCTACTTAAAATTACAAGCCTCTCCCCAACCCCACCTCCCCCTCCTATCCACCACCTTACTTTGTTTATTTTATCCATACCATTTTTTTTTTTTTACCAATTGACATGTATTTTCCATATTTTTTTATTGTCTGACTCTCACATCAGAATGCAAGCTCATGAGGGCATTTGCACTGGAATGGTAAGTGCTCAAGAAATATTTTTAAATGTTTATCATGCCAGGCATGATGGCTGAGACCTGTAATTCTAGTGTTTTGGGAGGCCAAGGAGGGAGGATCACTTGAGGCCAGGAGTTTAAGACGAGCCTGGGCAACATAGCAAGATGCAGTCTCTACAAAAAGTTTAAAATTAGCCAGATGTGGTGGTGTGTACCTGTAGTACCAGCTACTTGGGAGGCTGAGGCAGGAGGATTGCTTGAGCCCAGGAGTTTGAAATACAGTGAGCTATAATCAGGCCACTGCACTCCAGCCTGGGAGACAGAGTGAGACCCTCTCTTAAAAAAAAAAAAAAAAAGAGAGAGAGAGAGAGAAAAGAAAAGAAAAGAAAAGAAAAGAAAAGAAAAGAAAAGAAAAAAATATATCTTATAATTTCTATTCATCACCCCAAGTGAGGTTTTGGCCTCAACAGGAGGAACCAGGGTTCACATATCTTGCCACTTGCCTTCGTTCCTCATTTCCCCACTCCTTAAAGACTTTAAGTGTGGCAGATTGAATATAGGTATTTATCTCCATTTCTCCTCAAACTGATATTCCAAATTAATAGATAATACTTAAAATTTAAAAACAAAAATTATGTGCAATTTTGAAATATGTAGGTAACCACAAGAAGATAAAGCAAAAAGAGTTGAAAGTGGTTGCTTCCGGGGATTGAGAATTTGGGGAGGAGGAGGAGGAGCAAGGCAGGGGACTATGTGGCTTTTTTTCTTGTTGTTTTAAGCATCAGAGTACAATTTGGCTGCAAAAGAATTTTACTTTGATAAAAATGAAACGAATTCAAAAAGCATATTCAATATTCAAAAAGAACGAATAAAATTCAGTTAGAGTGGGAGATTCTAATGCAATTCTTTCAAATCAGTGAGATCTAGGAGACAAGAAATAAATACAGACACAGAGGAACTGAACATTATGATCAACTCACTTGTTTTAATAGCTAAAGAACCTGACATCCATTGAAGGAGAGACATATTACAAAGATCGATCATGTACTTAGCTGCAAAGAAAATCTCAAGAAAATACAAAAAGTAGAGATTTTTACAGACCTCATTCTCTTAATAAGAATCCAATAAGATTAGAAATAAATGATACATAAAGGGAACTTCGGAAATTTAGAAATTCCTTTTCTCTCTTGACACAGACTAGCTTTCAACAGCACTTTCTCCCTGGGGATACGATACATAAAAAGCTTCATTTGACAGTCAAAGCTGAGTGATGACTTTGGTGTTCGAGCCAGTGACTACCCTGCCCCTGAAGCATTGAAACGCATTGATTAAAAGGATGGGGAGCCATATGGCATCTTGATTTAAGGGGAATAAAAAATACATTAAATAATTTTGAAAATATCATATCCATTATTCATACGTATGGCCATTACTTTATATCCAGAGCCACAAAATGTCAATCAACTGATGGAAAAGAGCAGAATTGCCAATCTCAGTTGCACGTCTATGTCCATCCTTGGTCAGCTTCTCTGGAAGAACTAACAAGCAGAAAGACAACAAGATCTACTAATAGATGGAATTTTAGGCAATAGCTGTGTCTTAGTCCATTATGTGTTGCTATAAAGGAATACCTGAGGCTGGATAATTTATAAAGAAAAGAATTTTACGTGGCTCACTGTTCTGTAGGCTGTGTAGAAAGCATAGGGCCAGCATCTGCTTGGCCTCTGGTGAGGGCCTCAGACTGCTTCCACTCGTGGCAGAAGCCACACAGGAGCTGCCCAGTTGGTGCAGGAATCACATGGCAAGAGAGGCAGCAAGGGGGTGGGGTGTCAGGCTCCTTTTAACAACCACCTCTCATAGGAACTATTAGTGCAAAAACTCACTCCCCTCACCAGGGAGGGCTTTATTCTATTCGTGACCCAAACACCTACCTCTAGGCCCCCTCCTACAACATTGGGATCAGATTCCAACGTAAGGTTTCAACATAAGGTTTGAGACATACATCCAGGCTGAAAAAATATTTAAAATATCTGGATCAGTGCTTCTCAAGTTGGTTCCTGCTGAAATGCATATTCCTAGGCCCCCCTCCAGACCAACTGAGGAATACCTGCAGGTGAAGCTCAGGAATCTACATTTTCCAACAGGCTTTAGATGGACTTTTAAGTGGGCTGAAGGTTGAAAACCTCTGACTCACATAATTCCCTAACAATAATCATCTGTCAAATAACCCAGAGTGAACTAAAATCAAAGAAGGAAATGGACTCCAAGTGGTAGCTTTTGTTTTTGTTTTGTTTGGGGATTTTTTTTTTTTTTTTTTTGTCTATTGCTTTACAGTTTAATTCAAATGCAAATCTTAAGAATAATACCTGATAGGCCTGAAACACAACTATTTTACTGGGTTATTTTTCATCATTTTGACTGTGCCTCCTTAGCCATTCTAGTAGAGGGAACAGTCAGGATATATATTCACATCTCATTTGTCCATTGTCCAGGAGGACCTCCACTAAGAACCTAAGAATGCCTTCCCAAGTTAGGCAAGATAGTTTTTAAAAGTTCATAAATCTTTTAATTGATAATTCAACTTCCAGAAATATATTCTAAAATTCTGAGACAAATGTGCAGAGATGTTTGAACAAGTACGTTAATTGCAACATAGCTTCTAACGGCAAATAATTGGAATCAGCCTAAGTATCTGTGTCAATTAGAATTGGGTTTATCTGCATACAGGAGAATATTGAAATAAGATAGAAATATATTTCTTTCTCACATAAAAGAAGTTCAGAGGTAGGCCATCCAGGGCCAATATAGTATCTTCACAGTGTCGTCAAGGACCAAAGTTTCTATCTTGCCAGTTCACCATTCTCAGGAAGCAGCTTCCATCCTTCAAGGTCATCTCATGATCCAAGATGCTGCTGGATCTCCAGCCATCACCTCTTCATTCCATGCAATAGGAAGTTGACAGGAGGCAAAAGCAAAAGAGAGCTGCTCTCAACTCAGTCAGCTTCCTTTGAGTAGTTTTTCTTCAAAGTGCTAGTAACTGTTCCATTACATCTCATTGGCCAAAACTTTGTCAATGGCCACAACTACTCCAAGGAGTCTGGGAGATATAACATTTAACTGGACATAATATATTCCTAAATGAAATCAGGGTTCTCTTATTATGAAAGAGAGTGAGAATGAATCTTGAGCACTCAGCTACCTGACTTTCCCCGAGTGACTCACAATATGATATTGGTGAAACAAAGTCATGATTTACAGAAATTTTATTTAAAAAGGAAAATGCTTATGATCATAAGTGAAAAAAGCAGATTAAAAGATATAAGTTCAATATGATTCCAACTTTTACTTTTATAAAACATAATATGCATAGAAAAGACTGAAATTATAAAGTCAAAATGTTATTAGTTGGGTCTGTAAAGTATTAATAAAATTTATGAATGATACTTTATCTTCTTCTTTATGCTTTTTCGTGTTTTCCACAGTAAACATGTGTTACATTTGTCATCAGAAAGTATCCAATAAACATTATTTCTCATTGGAAAAGAAGCTGAAGAAGGAAACATTTATGATACTCAGTGCTAAATGAATATGAGAATGCAACACTACTCCTTTTCTAAGCTTTCTAGACCCCAGTTCATCCCTAAACTTTCAACTCAAGACAAGCTTTCTCCATAAGGGCTCTAGTGAACACCCCAGTTGACAGTAATCTCTCCTTTTCCAAGTTTATGATAGGTGGTTTTAGTGGCACTGGTACAGACACCTGCTAAACTGAAGACTTGTAAGGTTATTTAAATATTTCATGCAACCTTATTTCTCCAAGTAGTTTATATGATCCATAAAGACAGGGCATTTGCCCCTTCTGGTGCCTTATAATAGTAAATGCTCCCGTAGTTACTTACTTAATGACTAGCAGGAAAAATTTTATTTGTATCCTGGTATGCACATTATATACAATAGCCTCTCATGGGGTCTAATTGCTATCGAGGATTTATATTGATAATAAATGAGACGAATGAGAAATGTCATTGCACTGAAAAAAATGTCCTTGTATTCTAGGTGACCAAAAAAAAAAAAAAAATATATATATATATACACACCAAAGCTTTGTTAATTCAGATTGTGGTTACTTAGAGGACAAACTGAAGTACTTACCTTTCTTTATCCCTGGAAAAGATGACTTGAAAGCAAATTAGCAAAAAATAAGATTCCAGGACTTCCAGACAAGATGGCAGATAGAACATCTCTCTAAGCACACAGAAATGTTGAATAAAATGAAGAGAAAAATTATTTCAAGAATGGCTTGACAGCAAAAAAGAGGAATCTCCTGATGCCAGAAATGAAGAAGGAAACTAAACCCACAGCGGCAAGAGGAGAGGAAGGTATGAAGCCCTCAGGGTGTCCTGAATTGGTCACCAGCCTTGAGTTTATCTGGAAGGCAGTTGAGCTGGGAGTCAGTGGGCCTCCCATGGGGCCTGTCCTAGCAAGAATGGGACAATCTGCTGCAGAGGCCATGGGTGGACAGCCCAGGCCAGGAAGCTTAGAGAATGTGGAAGAGCCATAGAGGGGTCAAGAGCAGTGGGGCAAAACTGACTTTGACCAAACTGAGAGATTCCAGGGATGTGCAACTGATAGCTGCACAGTGAGGAGGGGCCAGGCAAAGGAGGAGTGCCATTGCTGTAGAGGTCAGCGAAGACCCAGAGCCCACCCCAGGGCCCAGTGGAGACGGGACACTCCCTGCCTCTGCCACCATATGGCCATGTTTGCTACACGCATTCACCACCTCGGAGAGCAAAAGGGGTGTAGGTGGAAATGTGAGGAACTGGGCATATTTAAATCAAAAGACTGAAATTTAAACTTAAAGGGACTATTTCAATTATTGCACTGGACCGTACTTACTGGATTTGACTTAAAATTTATGTTTTTTCCTCCCACTTCTTTATGGATGTTAGTTGAAAATTAGATCAATTAATAGAAAATTTCCTTAAACTACATTTTCGCTATTCACCCGAGCACAGTGTAAGTAAATTTATAATCCTACTGTACTATATATCATTAAATTAAAAAAATTTTTTTTTGTTTTAATGTCCCTTTCAGATGGCTTTATTATTTCTGTTTTCAAGTCGGCAGGGGTGGGGGGGCAGGGAAGTGGATTCTCCTTCCAGAATCCAAAGTGTTAAATGGGCCAAAAGGACCCACCTTTAGTGTTTCTCTCAAATCAGATAATATCCTCCTCGTTTCTGGACCGAGGAAGACTTGGAATCCATGCGCCTCTCCTGCCTCTATGTCTGTTCTGCCCACAATGCCCTGGGGTCAAAAAGGTCAGTTTTCTTTTACTTCCTCTTCCTGTCTCCTCAGGGCTTCCCCTAGTACCAGGACCAGCTACATAATTTGGGGGGCCCAATTCAAAATGAACAAGGGCTCTTTGATCAAAATACTTAAGGGCTTCAGGGTAGTAACAACAGCAGAGCATTAAACCAAGTGTGGGGTCCTGTGTGACTGTGCCGGGCACATCCCCAGGAAGCCGGTCCTACCTATAGGTGGGCTTCAGGCTTCACTTTCCTGCATACTAACCTCTTCCTTTCTGATTCTGCCTTCGTGCTTACACCTTAAGGCAGTTGGGGTGGTTTCTCTGTACTTACAGGAAACTGGACATCAAGATTATTTTTTTATTGTGAAGTCAAACAAAATCTAACTTGATGATAAAAGTGGGTTGATTTTTTTTTTTTAACTAATAGTTCTTTCTAGAAGCCCTGCAGTCACACTGCAATGTGAGGACTCAGGATAGGGAAACAATACATCTGAAAATATTTTAAACGTAGGATCCTTGTTATAAAGGAAAAGAATGCAAATCCCCAGTCTAAGATTAGGAAATTATGAAACAAGAACAATTGGATTTGAAAAAGAACTAAGTAGAAAGCCAAGAAATGAAAATATACTCATTGAAACAAAAAATAAACAATTGAAAAGAGAATTAATGAACTGAAAGCTGGAAAAAAGCCAGCAAACATAGCACAAAAAAAACAAATTAAGAATAGGAGCAAGACACTAAAAGATATGAAGGATAGAAAGGGGACCATTCAGTACATTTCTATTATAGAAATTCCAGAAGAATAGAATAGAGACAATGAATGAGAATTTCTCAGAAACAAAGAAATACTTAAGATTTAAAAATAAATAAATAAAAACCACACTGAGTCATGAGCAGGATCAATAAAAAAAATTCCAACCACAGACACATGTAGTGAAACTACAGAATATTAAGAGAAAATCTTAAAAGCGATCAGAAAGAGAAGGCAAACCATCTCCAAATGAAAAATCACACATCCAGACAGACAACAAATCTCTCCTTGGAAGCAGCAAGTGCCAGAAGAGAATGAATTCTATCTTCAAAGTGTTCAGGGAGGAAAACTGACAATAGAATTCTATCCCCAGAGAAGTGATCATTCAAGAGTGAAAGTAATATTAATAATATATATATTTTTATACATCCAAAGCCCAAGAGAGTTAATTGACTCTCACCAAAAGAACTACTGAAAGAGAGACTTTTGCAAGAAAGAATAAGAAACCAAAGTGAAAATTGGAATTCAAAAACAACAGTGAGATAGGGGAAAATATGTTAACTAATAATGATAACCAATCTTTAAAAACAAGGTAGTAATAAAACAGACAACAGTAATATGAGAGACTGAAGGGGATTGTTTGGAGTAAAATACAACTGTACTAAATTTCTTGCTTATTTAGAAGAATATAAATTAAATTTAGTATTTTTTTTAAATAATATGAATTGTGTGTAACAAAATTTTAAAGGTACCTGCTGAAGGACTAGAAATAAAATGTGTAACTTTCAAACTAGAAGAGGAAATAAAGAAAAACAGACTAATTCAAAAGAAGACAAGAAGAGAGGAAAAAAGCAAACAAAACCAACCAAACCAAAATGTTATAGGTGATTTAAAATATGTCAGATACCATAAATAATACAAATAAGACTCATCCACTAATAGATATATTCATGGATAAATCAATGTTGACTAAAAAGGGACTTCTAAGATAATATACACAAAAAGTATGTAAACTGCCCTTTATATACATTTAAAACACAAGCACATGCACACACATATGCATATATTGTCCTTTGATACATAACAATGCATGTAAAAAGTATTAAAAATATTTTAAGAATATACCTCAAATTCATAACATTAACTGTCTCTGGAAAGGGGATGAGACAGAATGGGGAACAAAGAGGACTTTAATTTGTAATGTTTTATTTTTTAATTTTAATTTTTTTTTTTAAGAGACTGAGTCTTACTCTGTCACCCAGGCTAGAGTGCAGTAGTGTGAATGTAGCTCACTGAAACCTTGAACTCCTGAGCTCTAGCAATCCTCCCGCCTCAGTCTCCCAAGTAGCTGGGACTATAAGTGCATACCACCATGCCTGACTAGTTTTTCTTATTTTTTGTAGAGACAGGGTCTCACTATGTTGTCCAGGCTTGTCTCAAACTCCTGGCCTCAAGCAATCCTCCTGCCTTGGCTTCCCAAAGTGCTGGGATTAGAGGCATGAGCCACTGTGCCCAGATTTTTTTTTTTTATTTAAAAAGACTGAAAGCAAATATAATAAAGTGTTAATGAGTAGTGAGTATATAGGTTGTTTATCATTCTTCATACTGTTCTATGTTTTTTAAATTTCCAAAATTACAAAAATTAATCAAAAAGTCAAGATTTTGGAATATGAGGAGAAATCTTTTACATATCCCATAAAATGTTGAGTGCTTAACTTGTTACAAGGTAATAGGATAAATACTTAAAAAAACAAAAATACCTTTCTCTAGGAATTATTTATTACTCAGATTTTACATTAATTGAAAATGAACATTCCATTTAACTTCTCAGAATTAGTGAAATTTTCATGAGCAGAAACAGAAAAGAGTATGTAATTTGGATTGCTTAATGATGAACATCAAATGACAAGGAAAGATTTCGTTTTGAAAAAAATATTGTGGTTCCTTGAACCAGGGAGTATAAAACGGTGCCCAAAGGACTCTCTGTTACTTACTGATGGGTCTAAGATTTTTAAAATTAGTTTCTGAACCTATTCAAAGAATCCAATTTTATCTATAAGCTAGAAAACTGGAGCACAAAGAAGTCATTTTCAGAGAAAATGAATGCACAGTTTTCTTTAAAAAAAAAAAGGCATGCAGGATTCTGAATCTGCAGAAAAAAAAAATGAAACTCAAATTGCTTCTATTTGAGTTGTATTTTGGATCTAAAGGGTTTGATTTAATCCCTAGAGGGTTAATAGCTGTGCTTGGTTAAAAAGTAAATAAACGAGATCATTTTCTAAAATCTCCTCCTGTTCATGAAGTAAGTGCCAGCACAGGCCTGAGCTATGTATGGTGTTCGTGAAGTTTGACTCATAACTGGGATGGGAAAGGAGATTTTTGTCATGATAGAGGAAGTCTCATTCCACTCTCTTTATCCTTTACATAAAAAATACAGTCATTGTATTAAGCTTTGCCAACATCAGTGAAACTCAGGCAACACCCAGTGCCCCCTTTTAGGTGGCTGACTGATGTTCTCAAGGTCGTGCAGGAACATGGCCCAGGAACAAGGGGGACACCTGAGGGAGGCCTGTGACTACTAAAATTACACTGGGCTCTTAGTGCAGGGTCCCTCAGTCATCTAGCTCCAAATTACAATATTTCACGATTCACCCCGGGTCCTTTTGGCCTGTGAGGACATGGGAACACAGAGGGTAAAGCATGGCAGGGCATTTTCTTGGGGTAAAAACAAGAACTTTTTCTGATCCCCAGTATTAGAGAGCGCAGAGTGGAAACCAACAGCCTTGTCTCTTACAGAGGTCGCTTAAGCGAACTCTGCTTTAGGTTAGGCTTCCTCTGTGCAGGGAGGTTTCTTCCTTTGGCCACCAGGGGCTTTTGTGGGCAGAGACCAGGCTAGAGGACCAAAGCCAATGGGCCAGGTGTGGCGACGAGCAGTTCGGCTGGCCCTCGTTCCTTCGCGCCACTGGCTCTAGGAAACAACACGTTGATGGACAGATCAAAATACTGAATTGGTCGTAAATGAATATTCCCGGACATTGGCCAACAATGAATATTCTTAGTTTGGTGAACTATGGAAAGATTTTGTGAATTTTAAAAGAAAAATATATCCTCTAGTACACAGGAAAAGTCAAGTTTTCTACACATTTAACTGGTGTAAGGAGCCACTCTTTACGCTGAGATACTGGGTCCTCTCGCTTCTTCAAAGCTCCGGCCCATCGCGGTTTGTGGGCTCGTTGGTTTGGGTAGGAGGTCACTTAGCTCTTTGGCAAGTTATTTCAGCCTGGGCCATCGTGGTCACCTCCCAAGGCTCAGCTTTGTCTTTTCATCCCTGAGTGAACAACACAGCTTGACCCAACAACCTCTCTATTTCTCTCGGTCTCTGAGAAGCTCCCTCTCCTGACATCCCTGTGCCATTAAAGGCTAAAACTCTGTGGCAGAGGAGACCAGACTTCTGTGCCCCACCAGCCGAGTAAAACCACAGGCCGGGTACAGACGTCTGTGGCCCAGCAACCCTCAGAGCCTCCATGTCTTGTTCATGAAACTGCTTCCTATATGATCTGCTTTTGTGAAGTCTCAGTCCTTTGACCTCAGACAGCTTTCTTTAAAATATGAAAAGGTGGTGGAGGAGTTCACCAGCAGCAAAACTAATCTCTATTGAGCCTCTGGATTTCCAAAGTTCAGGGGCCAGGGTTTGTCTCTGGACTCAGCCCAGCTAAGAAATGATTAAGGCATTTCCAGAACTGCCTCTGGGCATTGGCACGTGTACCAACAAAACTGTTGTGTGTTGCCAACAAAACTAAGAACTGCATTCTGATTCCTCACCTAAGAGTATCTCTCAGCAGGTTCAAAGTCAAGAAGGTATCAAAAAACAGCCTTAATCTGGCGTAGGCTACAGCCTTTGTTGCTCTTGAGAAAGACCCAGACCCCTCCCCGAAACCACACAGCAGAAGAGCTCTCAGTTGTTTCCCCTGGGGCCTGCTTAGCCCTTGCACAGAGAAATATGTTCTGAATTACATGTGCCATACTCAATTGGGTGCCTGTGTTTGTTGAGCTGCTTTTGTTTCTCACAATCTCCTATGTACCGCTACAAGAAAACTCTTAATAGATAAGAGGGCTTTTTAAAAAGGAGTGCTATGCTAAACTTGCAAGTCAGACAATGGCAAGTAGGTGAAATTAGATGCCCCAACTGAATCTCTGAGTACTCTTTCAGGCCAAACTTCCTAAGCATTTTTTTGTGAATAAGATTTAGCTCACACTCTTAAAACAGATCACCTTTCTTCGTGCTATAAGGAGGAGGCTATTGCTCCCCGTCAGCAGGCATAGGGTCCCTAGCAAGAGTCCCTTCCTTGAGTGAGTGGGTGATGATTTCTTTCCCGTTGCTATAATTAACCAAGAGTTACATACTCCAGCCCAGAAGCTTCCTCTCTGTGGCAATGTTGCCTCTAATCACTGCTTTCCCTCCAGAATCCAACTGCTCCATCTCATTCAGGTCAAAATCCCAGTGCACAAGGTTGTCCCAGCCACAGTTCAGCACAGTCACACTCACGTGGAACAGTGCACCATTCATGGGACTTTCTCAGGCCTCTCGCTGTCGTCCTGGGAGCAGGACGGCAACCCCATTGGCAGCACTGGGGTGATGCATAAATGTCAGTGAGCTCCCTGACCAGGTGTCACTTTCCCTGTGGGAAGACAGGCTACCTCAAATTCCTTTGGGTTAAGCCACTGTCATCTTTAAGAGTTCCCTGAGGCAGCGCAGCAGAGATGGAAAGTGTCTTGGCTTTGGAGTTGGGCAGATCTGGCTTCCAGTGCAAACTCTGCCACTTACCAGCTGTGTGACTACACGCAAGTGATTTAATGTCCTTGAGCCTCAGACCGGCTTACTGCGAAATACAACAAACTTACAGGGCTTCTATAGTCAGGGTTCATTTAGGCAATGTATATATGGGACTAAACACACGCCCGATACCTATGGGTACCCAGTGAACTATAGGTGCCACTATGATTAATAAATACAAGCACTCTAGGAACACAGTTATTAATACCTTGACATGAAATAGACTACTCAGTTCACTTTGTAATAGTACCTAGCTGGCTCAAAACCAGGTGAAGAATGAAGGGGGAGTTAGACAGTCCTAGTGACACCTCACAGCCCAGGAGCTGTAAGAAGGAGCTTAGAAAAGAGGGGTAGGATGAACCAAAGACAAGCTTTAACACCTTTGCAATCTGGCTCCTCACTCATACCCCATTCTATAACAGCTTAAGACCCTAACTCAGTGAAACTGCTTGCCTAATGTCATATAATTAATTGAGCAAGAACCAGAATGAGAACCCATACAGCCTGTTTCCAGCCTTGGGCTCTTTTCACCAAATGATGAGTGTACTCGATATATTGGTGAAAGGGTCAGTGGTGGCAAAAGCCTAGATCAAGAATCAAAGACCTGCTTTCCAACTATTCATAGAAAGGGGCATGTGGGAAATTCCTATGGGTGATGAAATATTCTGTATCTTGATTGGCATGTGTTGGTTACAGTTGCATAGATATATACATTTATCAAAATGAACCAACTGGCACTTCAGTTCTGTACATTTTATGGTACACAAATTATACTTCAGTTAAATTAATCAAAAAATATGCCTTCCAGCCCCAGCTCTGACATTAATGAGCTGAGTGGTCTTGGCCAACTCAATCCAAGTCAACTCTCTGGGCTTCAGCTTTCTTGTCCTTATAATGAAGATTATAATTAGACCAACTTCATGCCAGCTCAATGATAGGATTTGGTAAACAGAACTTCTTTCTTTCACGTCAGCCTCTATTTTATGCCCAGTAGGTTCAGCAGCAGGATCAGAGAGACTGGCACACAATTTAGGGGAAGTGAGCAGTAACTTAATGGTATAGGCAAGGGACCCAATGTCTTTCTATTGCATCACTAACTTTGCAGACACACTTTAAAGATCACGATTGGCTTTCCGCAGGGATCTAGCAATGCAATATGATTGAGCTGTGGGATGAGAATGATCTGGCCTCAGAAAAGTTATATCTGCCACCAGAGATAAGAATTTTCACATGGAGACCAGAGAAAATGTTTCCTGGACAATGGGAATGACTGACAAATATTAGATGGGAGGAAATTGAAGGCTCTGCCAAGTTTCATGATAAAATGCTATTTCTCACGGTAAGGTCAAGCTGTCTCTATTGCAGCTATTGCTTTTAAAATACAAAGGGAACATGGCAGATTCTACAGAGTGCATCAGACTTTGCAAAGAGTATGTGATCAAAGGCCACTTGTTTCATTTACAAATGAAATTGGATGACTGTGAGGGCAATAAAAATCCTCAAGGATGAATTTGGAATTTGCTGATGAACCAAAAGCTGAAAAATAGCAGTAAGGAAGTCTCTAAAGGTTTGATCCCAAAGCCCTTTGGATGTAAAATGCTCATCAATGTTTGCAAGATTACACATGTAAAAGGAAGGTTAAATTGGACTTTCAAGGGAGAGCATTATGCCAAGAGCTGGGGTTGGCATTATTATAATATATTAATGATTGTTTAAAAGGTAGACTATATTCACTGGCACTAAATCTTATTCAGTGACTAAGAATCTAAAAATGAAATCAAACACATACAAATCATTGAAAATTAGTGAATTTACTTATGCAAATAGAACTAAAAAAAGGTCCTATTTTAGTTTTAAGTTGCATTAAGAAGTAAATGGAATTCGTTCTCATTTAAAATCTTTAGGGACTAACCCTATAGTGGCTAATTTTGTGTCAACTTCACTGTGTCACAAGGTACCCAGATGTTTGGTTAAACATTATTCTGGGTGTGTCTGTGAGGATGTTTCTGGATTAATTAACATTTGAATCAGTAGATTGAGTAAAGCAGATTGCCCTCCCCAAAGTGGGTGGGCCTCATCCAATCCTTTGGAAGCCTTACTAGAACAAAAATCTAAGTAAGGAAGAATTACCTCTCTCTGCCTCCCTGTCTTCAAGCTGGAGCATTGATCTTCTCCTGCCTTCAGACTTGAACTCACATTTGGACTAGATGTTACACCATGGCTCTCTAGCTTCTCGGGCCTCTGCACTCAGACCGGAACTATACCATAAGCTCTCCTGCTCTCCAGCTTGCTGACTGCAGATCTTGGGACTTCTCAGCCTTCATAATCACGTGAGCTGATTCCTTATTTTACATATATATGTATATATATTGCACATTCATGTATGTGTGTATATGTAATCCTCTTAGTTCTTTCTCTAGAGAACCCCTCAAATAACTCATTACTTGGCTCATGTTAGCATCATTCAACTTTTGCGGGATTAGGTATCAAAGTTTACATTGTGCATAGCCTTTGATTCTGCAATTGGCCTTCCAGGAATTTATCCTGCAGAAATACTTGGACATGGTTAAAGAACTAAGGGTAAGGACTGGGGCCACTGCATTGTGTAGCAGGAGGCACCATTCCCTTTGAGTCTGTGTTAATCATGCCTCTGAAGCATGACAAAGATGTTCACAATTAAATAGTTTGAAATGGCAGATGACTCAGAACAGTGCAAATTTCCACCATTGGAGGATGATTAAATAAATTATGTGACGTCTACTTGACAGGATACTGTGGATATTATGCCTTAGTTTTTTAAAAAATGAGATAGATCTATATGATCTGAGAAGAAAAGATGTCCAAGATAAGAAAAGCAAGAACAAGGGCAGAACAGTGTGTGGAGTACA
This sequence comes from Eulemur rufifrons, assembly GCF_041146395.1. Lineage (NCBI taxonomy): Eukaryota > Metazoa > Chordata > Mammalia > Primates > Lemuridae > Eulemur > Eulemur rufifrons. The sequence continues at coordinate 227,829,747 of NC_090989.1, forward strand.
TTCCCATTTATTTGTATGCACATGTATATGTGGTATACATATAATATGTATATATATATATATGTATATGTGTATAATATATGCAAAGAAAATTTCTAGAAAGGCACATAAACTATAAACACCAGTTGCTGCTGCAAAGAGAGACTAGACTGGTGGCCAGAACAACAAGGAATTCTATTTTTTGTTGTATACCCTTTTTTAATGTTTGGGTTTTTTTTTTTTAAACCATGGACAAGTATTACTTTGGTAATTAAAAAAAAACTAGACTAATACAAAATTCATCCATTCATTCACTAGTTAAGGATCATGTACCAAGCAATGTAATAAGTATCTTCACAAATTGAAGTGCTCCTTGTCCAGTGAAATTCTCTCATTTGTTGGTACAGTTGTTGCTGGTAGTATAATTGGTGTTGCTGTTATGGGTGCTGAAATTCGACAAATATTTTTGTGTACCTACTATGTGCCAGCACTCTTTTGGTGCTGGGGATATATCAGTGCCTAAGAAGAAACAGAGCCCTTGGCCTTCATAGTTCTTACAGTCTCCCTGTTTAGATTAGAAATTTTGCAGTCTACGCATTAGAGGCCTGTGGCCTTAGGATACCTCATGCAGTAAAGCAGTCATTCTACAAATGAGGGATGGGCACACATGTGTGTATGTGTACACATATGTGTGTTCATGTGTGTGTACATGTATGTGTCCAGGTTATAGTCTGACTGGCATTCACATAGACAACCCTGCACAGTGAGCAGATGAGGTAGGTGTGTCCCATGTAAAATCTTAGCAATGACCAGAATCATCTTACAGAGCTCAACGTGGGCTGGCTCTACTGCTGCTGCCTCCATTCCTCCACTCCCAACCCTTCTGGCCAGCTGCGGTTCCAGAGGTGGCTGAATCCCTAAGTCCTCAACACTCTGACATTCCCAACTGGTAAGACCACAGCAGCTTGTAGAGACAGAGGCTTCCACATATAACTAAAGAGAAGTTACAAGAACCTCATTCTGGTTTGCTTGTTGTCTTGGTTTACAACTCTCCCAGAGTTGAAAGCGGCTTCTTTCAGCTAAGTCATTCCTGCAGTTGTTCCAGTATGTACCAAACCCCACACGTCCAGGAAGCTCACCACTGTGCCCACACAGAGATGTACAGGTGTGAATCTCCAGGTGCACCTCCCGCTTCACAGCCCCTCCTAGCTCCATTGCCTGAGTGGCTAGAACTGGCACGAGGCTCATCAAAACTTTTCTCTTTCCTGCACCCAAACTTGTAGAACCACTGGCGTTAGGAAGTCAGAAACAGCCGCTTACCTTCCTTCACGGCAAAGAGTAGGACAGACGTCTGACTGCTATTGCTACTGTAATGCAACCATGTCCCACAGTCTCTGCTGACTCCTCTGAGTAGCTGCTGCTTGTTGAACTACCTGGTAACAATTCCTTCCCAGCTGTGGAGGAAGAATCGCTTCTGACTGTTGATAGGAGCCACATACCCAATAAATGTTTTATTTAACATTTTGTAGAAAAAACTTGGGCGTACATGGTACCCGTGAGATCCAAGACCCAGATTTTAATTTAATTTTGAAACTAAAATGTATTTAAAATGGTAGAGTTGCCTGCATTGGCTCTTGGGAGTACAATAAGCAGACATTGATTTCTGCTGAAGTTAACATCAAGAATTATTGAGCTGAGAGGTACACGCTGCTCTGGTCTCCACTTTAGTCAATATTTACCTTGAAAAATAATTAATCTTGATGTTAAATAAAAGCAGGCACCAATATATGTATTCCTCCTTTGTTCCATGCTAAGGTGAATATTGAATATATGTACATATAAATGTATTTTATATGTACTTGTGTTTACATATACATTCATTTTATGTATGTGTTATACATATGTTTATATATATTTTAAGCATTTTAATGGAATATCAGAATTTGCAAAAAAGCTTAAATTACAAACACAGAAGCCCACCAATGCAATGGTATTCCCCGTCTCATAATGAAGTCATTATTTCCCTCTGCTGTCTTTATTCAACCAGGGCACTTGCCTAACGCAATTTGTGCTGTTTGCTCCCGGCTCGGCAGCAGCAAGAAAGATTGGAATCATCACCTAATCATTTGACCCACCTCCGGCTTTTACTCCGTTTAAAATCAAAGCACTCTGTGTCTCGGCATGTCCTCCACGTGTGAAGAGGAACAACAAAAGAGCATATAACCGAGTAAGGTTGTTACTAGAAAAACGTGATCCGTCTCAGAGAGATTGCCACCCTCCCAGCCAAAGTCCACTTGCATCCCACGCAGAAGATCATACCCACCAGCCCAGGCAGATGTAGCTGGGGGCTAATAATGCTAATACAAATATTATTAGTAATATTAGTGGCTGTCATTTCAATAATAACTGATGCCATACATTAAGCCGTTTGCATTTACCATGCCAGCTTTGGCCTTTTACAAGGCTTATCTCATTTATTCTTCGTCACAACCCCACGAGGTCAATATTATTGGCCCTATTTTATAAAAGAAAAAAAATTGAGACTGAGCGATATTAAGTCTTTGCTCATGGCCACACAGTTATTAAGTGTCAGAGTTGGCATTTGAATCAATGCTGTTTGATGCCAAAGCTTATGTTCCTAAAATTGGGTTGTGTTGCCTTTTCCTGACACAGCAAGAGCTGTGTGGAGGTGCAGAGGCCTTGGAGGGTGCTGTAGGAGGTGTTAACCCTGACTAGGAACTTCCTAGCCCCAGGCTTCCGGGAAGGTTGCTGCTGAGGCAGAGGAGCTGGCCGACTCCTAAGGGAGGCAAAGCAAAAGGAAATAGGGGCTTTATTTCCCCCCTAGATGTCTCCAGTTGCCTTGACCTCATTCCCACGTGGTCCCAATGCCTTTATCCTAGTCTTGACATTGTCAAGAGGACCCATGTTGCAATATCCATCAAGAGTTCGCGTGAAACTCCACACAGGTGTCACTGGATGCTGTGGAACACCTTTGGTCCCTCCGTTAGGGTTGATGCACTCAGTCCCTCCTCGGGAACTGCCCTCTGCTAAAGGGAGCAGTTTCACCCCTTCTTCTGGGCAGCCTTCACATAAGGACTGGTGGATGTAGGCTAGTACCAAGGACTGACCCCCTTGTCTCAAGAAGGGACTCCTCTGACAGGTCATCCCAGTTCCAAAGTTCCCGGTGGCATCCCCTAAAGCCTCTCTTGCAACTGCATCGCTGTTCTTCTTCCAACCAGTCCTGCTTCCCTCACCCTTTTAAAGGTAGTTTCCTTTCCTTTCCTATGGAACCCAATCTAAGTTAACAGTTCTTGTAAATAAGTTGATTTTAGGGTTGGTCTCTTTCGAGCTTGCACTCTCTAGTGTCAATGAGGTTCTACATGCAAGATTTAGATTTATAAGACTGTGGTGTGTGAACCACTCTTCCCTTGGTGACTCATCTGAGGTGCCAAGATCAACCCTGGGATAGAGCGTAAGTAGAAGCCCAACTTCCTGATCCCCACATTTCTACCTCAGCCCCTCCATACACAGTCCTGATTTGAGTTTGCTCTGACCTTGAAAACACAATTGGAAAAGTTGGCATCAAAAGTCAGTGAAAGCTCTAACCACATCCCTGACCTTGTTGTAGCATGATGATTTTATTACATATTAAAACCCTAAATCTGGTTGCAGATCAGAAAATCTGCAGCCTAATATGAAGCTTCTTCCCCGATGGTAAAGGGAAAGCTTTTCTCATCTTTGAAGTTTTTATTTTGTTTTTACAAACTTGAAATGTTATCTGTCTTCTCCCCATCCAAAAGAAATAAAATGTGTGAACAGTTTAATGAGAAACATCTAAGTGAAATTCCAATGATCAATTGATAACCTCTTTCTAGCTTATAAAGCAGAAGTAAGACATAAATGGTCAGTTAAGGAGGATACATTTACTTAGACAATATTGAATCACTGAAGGGTGTTTATCAGTTCCCTCCTAATAGCTGCTCATGCCTGGAGAAGCAACTGCCAAGACAAGAGCTAGGACAGATCACTGTGTGTCAAACCAGTCTCTTTTCCCTGAAACCAGTGGCGGGGTGGGGGTGGGGAGGTGGAGGGGTGTTCAATGTGTTTTATCTACTGATTTTTTTTTCCTTACGTCTTTCTTTCCTTCTTTCTTTTTATCTTTTTCCTTTTCTTTTAAAAGAATATTCTCTCAGCTAGGGAGGAAAGAAAACTCTCATTTTTCTGCTGACTGGCTTGTGCACAACTGGAAATTATAAAAGAAATTGCTGTATCATTGATGTAGTAAGAAAACAGGAAGACAATTTTCATCCCAAAATGAGCCCTCTCAGCTGAAGCTCCCTTTGTAGTTGATGACCACACGATTTCCATCTCGGCATGGGGCCAGTTTTATTAAAATCCTATAGCAACAGCTTATTTTTCAAACAGCACTCAAAAACAGGCATTTTATGATGAATTTCCCTCAAAGTTGCTCATGGTCATGCGCTTGCCACCTTCAAGGACTCTGATGGGAAAGGATCTTACCTCATGAGGCAATGCCTGGACAGTGTTATTGAGATCAAAAGCATTTAGGGGCCCTCAGGTAACACTCCACCAAAGAAGAGGATGGGCACGAAGGCACAGAGGGACTGAGCTGTCAGTACAGTCACTTTATTTGACAAACAACAGAGTAGAGTAGGACCCAGCAAGCTCGCCAGAAAACCCAGCTATTGTGTTGGAGAATGATGGGGAAACATTAAAAAGAAAAAAGCCTAATTTCAAGGAGACTGGCTCAGAAAGAAGTAGAATTTGAGGATTTAGAGGAAGGAAAAGGGTAGCAAAGGAGAAATACTGGTAATGCAAAGAGAAGATGGAGGTAGAAGAAAAAGAGAGAAAAGGGGAAGAGAAGAGAGAGGCGAACACTGCTCCACTATCTACTCTATAAATTGGAGATCAGCTCCGTTAGTCTCAAGAGGCAGCTTTGGTCTAGGAAACCACCAAGAATAGAAGTGATCTATAGCAATAATCAATAACAAAAAAAGGCGGTTTTAAATCACTTGGTTGTTTTAACACCAAGAAACTGAGAAATGATAGTGCATAAATGATCAAAATTAATTTGCTTTTTTTAACAAAAACAATTAAATTTTTCCAAATATGTTTAAGGTATTTATAAACTAAACACAAATTTGAGAGTAGAAATTCTATGTGTTGCGGCAGCAAGAATCCTGTCCAAGGCTGTTTCCTAGACTCTCAATGGCATTGAAAGGGACCTTAGTGATCCCTTTTTAATCCAGAACTGGATTCTCCCCACCTCTATGACATCCTCAACAAATAGGCACTCAGCCACATTTCTGAGGATACTGTTTTCCATTCACATCTTTGCTCTACCCATAGAAATTTCATTTAATTCTTCTGCTCTGAAAATACATGCCTACAAATATGTAACTACCAGTGATCAACCCTTAGTACAGCTAGAATAATCTTGCAAGAGCTGGATGGTTGTTGAGGTTAATAGGTTGGGTTACAGCCTCTTGAAGCAATTCTTCATGCTGGACTCCAATAGTGTTTCCAGTTATAAGGAAACAGGGCAGGACTCCTAGTCCAATATTACAAAAAAGGTTTCAAGAGTTCTCAATCCTATGCTTAAATTTCCCTTTGGTAACCTTGGTTCAACAGTAGGCTGCATAGAACCCCTACGGAGACTTACCTATTATTAAATATTAAAAACATATACCATTAGCACAAAACGTGTGGTCAAGTTATAAAATCTTCCCTTCCCTGTTAAACCTCAGCTGAAAATTTAAATATTCAAGAGTCTCATTCTAAGAGTGTAAACACTTGATAATTCTCATTTGATCTTCAGATATCCCTGAGTCGACTGAGGAACTATTAACAAACAGGACAACTAATCCTTCCCCAAATCTCTGTAGCCCTTTGTGGTCCTCTCTTTGAAGTTAATTCTAAAAATCTGGACAGAACCAAGGTATTTTCAGCTTACACTTCAGAAACAGTGTGCAGTATACCTTGGGCAAGAGTAAGTCTTTGGGTATGATATCTGGACATTTTTCAATGTGAACAGTTCCATTAATAGGACATTGCTTAAATTGCTTAAATAGTATTTTTGGTCAAAGGAATTGTATGCTACTAATTAAAATGATGACATAAATTATGTTCACAATAGTAATTGAGTGAATAAAATCAAGTTACAAAATAATATTCATAATGTAATATTGCTCATGCTCAAAATATGTATGTATGCATAGAAAAATATCTCAAATGTTATGTTCCCAAATGTTAATACTTTAACAATGATTATCATCTAAAGATAGGATGCTGCTCTTTTTATTTTCTTCTTTATATTTTTATTACATTTCATATATATTTTATGGCTTTATGCTGTCATCATATTGCTTTTGCTTTTTCAGATATGGAGTCTCACTGTGTTGCCCAGGCTAAAATGCAGTGGCTATTCACAGGCATAATCATTGCATACTACAGCCTTGAACTCCTGGGCTCAAGTGATTCTCCTGCCTCAGCCTCTGGAGTAGCTGAGATTACAAAAGCACGCCACTATATCTGGCATGTTTTTTTTTTTTTTTAATAAGAAAACTATGCAATGATTTCTATTTTGGAGTGAAAAGAAATAAGATGTTTTAAACTTATCAAAAAATTCCATGCTCGTTGAAGACAATTTCTTTATAAGAGAGGAATTTCCCCCTTTAGAGAATCCTGTCTGGTGTAGGTCTTTCCCAGGCACTATCATCAAACAGTAATTCCAGTTTCCACGGACATGCTGCTAAGGGTTGTGTGTGAGGAGAAGAAGATAGTTGGAATAGAGATGACTTAAGCATACGAGAAAGATCATATGCAAATCAGAAAGATCAAATCAGATGTAATAAAAACCTTGTGTGCTGGGCACAGTGGTGCACACCTGTAGTCCCAGTTACTCAGGAGGCTGAGGCAGGAAGATCACTTGAGTCCAGGAGTTTGAGACCAGCCTGAACAATAGAGTGACCCCTACTCCCATCAAAACCAAACAAAACAGAAAAACAAAATAAAAACCTTGGTTATATCTTATCACCCTGACTTTTTCATGTGGATGGAGAGAAGTTGAGACTCCAAAAACAGCATCAAATGTAGATAACTACCCCTTTGCAGTCCCGAGGAGCCCTGCTCCAGCTCACTCTCCTCCACTGACTGCCAAAGCATTTCTTTTACATAGTACAGGGGGGAAATCACTTTATACTGTACATCTAAAATGTCACCACCAAGTATTCCTTTGGGGTATCAAAATCTTCTTTTAAAATTTGGCACTCCCTACCTCAAAGGGTCAAGGAGCTAGAGAGAGTGTAGTGAGACACATTGGAGTCTATTAAAATCAATTTAATCAAATTTCTTTGTGTCAAACTCAGATTCCAAAGTTTCATGCAAAGGTGTAAGAGAGAGTGAGCTGTCAGGGAAGGAACGGCCATTGGAAATGCTTTGGTGGGGAACTGAGGTCTGATCCTGGGCATGTGGGTATTGGGTACCCAGGAGACAGCAAAAAATGGGTCCAATGAGACGTCACAGAGCATAAAAAAGGTGATAAGGATGGTTAAAGACCAATACCACAATTGTCCAAGGTCTACCCTGTCTTCATGGTTGTATTTAAATCAGCCAAAGCAAATGAGGGCACCTGAATCTTTTAATTGGATTTTTCTTTGATCATATACCCAGACAAAACCATTGTCTTCAAATAATTTAAAATGGAAAAAAGAAATACTGAATTTCTTCAGCTGATTGCCTAAGCCTGTGAATCCAAGGCAACTAGTTAAAATAAGTGAAAAAAATTTACAACCTTTTCTTGAGATGGGAGGAAAAGGGGGTCTATGCCGTGCCAAATAATTGGTTTTACTAGATTTTTCCTGCCTGAGATGACCCACAGCTTGAGTGTCATGAATACACAGCCTCTCTGTTTCTTTCCTGTACTCAGAGAAGGAACGTTCCATTCCACGCAATTCATGAATTTTAAAAACCATGAACCTTCCTTCACATTCTGCAGGAACACAAACGTTTTCCTGTAAGAGAGCTGTTTTGAGCATAAATGCTCAAGTGATTGCGATGATGATGGGGAGAGGCCTTTTTAGACTAAGTCTTTGTTCTGAGCTGGCTGGAGGCTCCAGGCCTAGGACTGCCAGTAGGGTCTGGACATATGGTTGGGCACAGAGAGCGGGGACTGAATTTACCAACCACCAACTGCCATAACGGCCTTGTCGCTGGAAAATGGCCAAACTGTTGAGTCAACTGCCACTGCCACCATGTTGTTGTCAGTAGACAATGGGCCAAGAGAAAATAACGATTGTGGAAGACCACTAGCTCCCTCTTGTGGTGGAGCACACATGGCTAAATTTTTTGCCCACAAAGGATGAAGGCACTTCCTAAAGCAATCCTGTCAGCAAATTGGAATAGTGGCTTTTACCTATACCTTTCCAGACAGCTGATATTTCTTCTACTTTCAATAACAAAAATCATATCACTTGAATTCATAAATCTCGCCAATGATTCTCCGTTGCCCTTAAAATTAACTTCCAAAATCATTATCATGGCTTGTAAACTGCTGATGATATATCTTCCACTCACCTCTCTAGCTGCATCAATCACCACTCTCCCTCAGACTTTGTATTTCTTGAACTCTCTTCCTTCAGCATTTCACACTTGATTGCCACCTCTGTTTCGGATAATTGTGACTTCCCTTCCCCATCCTCACCCCATTTAATCTGGCTAAGTACATGCGGTGTTCATTTTTCCATTCTTGCGATACTTCACTTAGAAGAATGGTCTCCAGTTCCATCCACGTTGCTTCAAAAGGTATTCATTCATTTTTTTTATGGCTGAGTAGTACTCTATGGTATGCATAAGCCAAATTTTATTAATCCACTCAAGAATTTATCAGCACTTGGGTTGATTCCACATCTTTGTGTTTGTGAATTGTGCTGCAATAAGCATTCTAGTGCAAGTGTCTTTTTGATGAAATGACTTTTTTCCCTTTGGGTAAATACCCAGTAGTAGGATTGTTGGATCAAATGGTATGCCTACTTTTAGTTCTTTGAGGAACCTCTGTACTATTTTCCAAAGAGGTTGCACTAGTTTGCAGTCCCACCAACAGTGTATAAGTGTTCCTTTCTCTCCACATCCATGCCAGCATCTATTGTTTTGGGCCATCTTGAAGAAAGCCATTCTCATTGGAGTTAGGTGATATGTCATTGTGGTTTTGATTTGCATTTCTCTGATGATTAGTGATGTTGAGCATTTTTTCCTATGTTTATTGGCCGTTAGTCTATCTTTTTTTGAAAAGCTTCTGTTCATGTCTGTTACCCACTTTTTAATGGGGTTATCTGATGTTTTCTTGCTGATTTGCTTGAGTTCTTTGTAGATTCTGGTTATTAGCCCTTTATTGGATGTATAGCATACAAATATTTTCTCCCATTCTGTAGGTTGTCTATTTGCTCTGTTGATTATTTCCTTGGCTGTGCAGAAGATTTTAATTTAATCAAGTCCCATTTATTTATTTTTGTTGTTGCTGTGATTGCCCTTGGGGTCTTCTTCATAAATTCTTTCCCTAGGCCAATATCTAGAAGAGTTTTTCCAACATTTTCTTCTGGAATTCTCATGGTTTCATGTCTTAGATTTAATTCCTTTATCCATCTTAAATTAATTTTAGTGAGTGGTGAGAGATATGGATCCTGTTTCAGTCTTCTGCATATGGCTATCCAACTTTCCCAGCACCATTTATTAAACAGGGATTCTTTTCCCCATTGTATACTGCTATCTCCTTTGTCAAAGATCAGATGGCAATATATGGATGATTTTATATACTCCCCAACTCATTCTATGAAGCCAGTGCCATCTTGATACCAAAGCCAGGAAAGGACACAACAACAACAAAAAAAGAAAACTATAGACCAATATCCCTTATGAATACAGATGAAAAATCCTCAATAAAATTCTAGCAAACTGAATTCAGCAGAACATCAAAAAAATAGTTTACCACGACCAAGTGGGCTTCATACCAGATATGCAAGGATCGTTCAACATATGTAAATCCATAAATGTGATTCACCACATAAACAGAAGCAAAAAAAGATCATATGATCATCTCAATAGATGCAGAAAAAGCATTCAACAAAATTCAGCACCCATTTATGATAAAAACTCTTAACAAAATAGTCATAGATGGAACATACCTCAAAATTACAAAAGCCATATATGACAAACCTACAGCAAACATTATAGTGAATGGAGAAAAGTTGAAAGCATTCCCACTCAGAACTGGAAGAAGACAAGGATGCCCACTGCCACCACTTCTGTTCAACATAGTGCTGGAAGTCCTAGCTAGAGCAATCAGGCAAGAGAAGGAAATTAAGCGTATCCAAATGGGAAAAGAGGAGGTCAACCTATCACTCTCTGCTGATTATATGACCTTATGTCTAGAAAAAAACAAAGATTCTGCCAAGAGACTCCTGGAATTGATAAATTCAGCAAAGTCTCGGGCTACAAAATCAACGTATACAAATCAGTAGCATTCCTATACACAAACAACAGTCACGCTGAGAATCAAATCAAAGACTCAATACCTTTCACAATAGACAAAGAAAATAAAATACCTAGGAATATATCTAACCAAGGAGGTGAAAGATCTCTGCAAAGAGAACTACGAATCACTGAGGAAGGAAATTGCAGGTTATGTAAACAAATGGAAAAAGATATCATGTTTATGGATTTGCAAAATCAACATTGTTAAAATGTCCACACAACCCAAAGTGATTTACAGATTCAATACAACCCCCATCAAAATACCAAAGCTATTTTTCCCAGATCTAGAAAAAATAATTCTATGCTTTGTTTAGAACCAGAAAAGAGCCAAAATAGCTAAAGCAACCTTAAGAAAAGGAACAAATCTGGAGTCATCACTTTACCAGACTTTAAGCTATACTACAAGGCTATAGTAACCAAAAGAGCATGGTACTGGCACAAAAATAGCAACATAGACCAATGAGGCCTCTATTCTTAAGCCACACACTGGCCCAAGCCTAATGTGTGACTCTAAGCCACTTTATGTCTCTGAACCTTGGTTCTTCATCTTTAAAAGGAATAGTATGGAAGTATGGATTAGAGTGGATTTTCAAAGACCCTTCTTCCTTTCAAATTCTACTGTTCTAATTCAAAGTGAAACTGGCCTCTACAATCTTGCTGGTTTATACTTGAAACAAGGTGGTAATTTTGTTTGGTGTTAAAAGACCTCTTCAAAGCTCTGCAATGAAAATAACCAAAATTTTGATTTTTTTTTTTACCTGGGAAGATAGGCATTAAATAAGCAATTATGATTGAATGTTATGAGTGCTTAGGTTAAGGAAATTCCAGGGGCTAAGGGCGATCAAGAAAGGAGATGTAGTTTAGGGGATCAAGAAAGGCCTCCAGAAGGTAATGGTGTTTAAGTTAAATCCTAAAAGATACAAAAAGACTTTTCCTGAAAATTTTCTCCACTTCTCTAATTCTAAATGTAGGAAACTGGACTCAGAATTCTAATCAGATCCCAAATGGTGCTTACATGCTTTCTTGTTATATATCTCTTTGGAAATCAGTTTCATCTTGAATTTTTGCACATTGTTAAAAGACTCTCTAGTATAATATCTTCTCCAATCTTGAAGTCTTTCCATTTTAGTAATTCCTGATGGATTATTCAGCCATTCTTCTAGGACTTCTAAAGAAGTATTCCCAAAAATGTTTTAAGAATCCCAGAAAGGGGCCAGGTGCAGTGGCTCACACCTGTAATTCCAGCACTCTGGGTGTTGGAGGTGGGAGGATTGCTTGAGCTCAGGATTTCGAGACCAGCCTGAACAAGAGTGAGACCCGCATCTCTATTAAAATAGAAAAATTAGCTTGGTGTAGTGGCACGTACTTGTAGTCCCAGCTACTGGAGAGGCTGAGGCAGGAGGATCCATTGAGCCCAGGAGTTTGGGGTTACAATGAGCTACAATGATGCCACAGCACTCTACCCAGGCAACAGAGTGAGACTCTGTCTCAAAAAAAAAAAAAAAGTATCCAAGAAAGGAATGATATCTTTCCAACCTAATTGTATATAGCATGCCATTTGTTCTCTGACATGAAATAAAAATGCTTAACTTTCCTTGTCCTCGCATCTGTAAAATGAGAGCAATAATACCAACTCTAATGTTGTTAGAAGTATTGATTACAAAATGTTTGTGAACGACCTACTCAAAGGGCAAGTTTCTGTTACATCATTTCTAGGACTTTACCTGTAAGTTCTACCGTAAGTTCCAAACTGTCTTGAGAGAATATGGTGCCAGGGGAAGAACATTAGCCTGAAAATCAAAAGACCTGGATGTAGTCCTGTCTCTGATACACCCTAGCCATAAGGCCCTGGGCAAGCAGTCATTCGTCTTAGGCCTCCATTTCTCACCTGTTCATGGAGGATTATGGTATAATGATGGCATGCTGATCAAATGTGCATATGACTGGAGGACTTGTCTTGCAGGCTCACTGACAAGGTCAAAATCTTAAAGGATCCTGGCACGTTGGAACCATGAACCAGAAATAAAGAGAGTTTATCAAATAGAGATAAAGTCCTATGTTCATGGCCAAAAAGCAATGACAACTAAGAAGAAAACATGCACTTGCAGGAGAACACAAATGGAGATAGTGAAAAGAATCGGAGAATCGATATAATCAAAAGGTCACATTGTCATGGGCTTCTGGATCAGTGGGGAGCCTTCTCTTCTCCATGACAGTCTTCAGGCGAGTGAGCAGCTTCACTTCAGACTCCTCCATGGACAGCCGCGTTGTTCTTCCAGCCCTTCCCCGTGAGCTGCGGTTCGTCACCTGGTCACTACCCCAATGTCCGATGCTGCTTCTATAAATACGGGACTTCATGTTTCTTCGTTAAATCTTTTTAGATTTGGTTCATTTGGTTCATTATTTCAAATCATCATGATCTCTGGGGATTTTGCTTTGGTCACAGCCTCTTTTCCTGTGGATCATGGTGGATCTCAGACTGTGGCTCCTGTGGAAGGACAGAAGGAACAGGAGCTGCTTAGTGTCAAGATTTCTAAAAATTAAATATGCTGTATCTAACATGCATGCAATACATAGAATAAAATACTATATTTTATTATTTGATTATTTTCTATAATATAAATAAAATATATTTTTCTAATTAATTAAATTTAGTATATCATTATATTATATCTTTCTTTCAACTAAGGTATAAAGTTCGACCACACTCAATGTACATTTCTTGAGGTAACTAGTTGTCTAGTCAACAAGACTTACCATTTCATGATACTTTGGAGGGAGGATTAGAATGCTCTGGGGAAGGCAAAAGAAAACAGCAGACCTGAGCCTGCTTCTAAGGAGAGGGACTCAAGATAAACACATATGAATATATAGGAACCACAAATTAGCGAAACCTCAAAAAGTAAAAGATGCAATAACTCCTCCACACCAGTGTAAAAGACTTCTGTGCTTGTAAATTGAAGGGAAAAATTGCAAAGATAAAATACTAAAGGTGCATACCCCCAAATGTTAGCAGTGACCCAGGATGGGGAGAATTTTACTTTGGATTTTTCATCTTATTTATATTGTCTAAAATTCTGATTTTTGTGTAATAGGCAAAAATATAAATTTTTATTTTTAAAAAAATGCATACATAAACCCTTTGGTCAGGCCTGGTTCCCAGGCTTGGCAGCCCCTCCGTGCCTCACAGGAGGAAGCACAATGTTTCCACCTGCTGACTGAGAGCATGCTCAGGACAAACCCCGACTGACTGGGACAGGAGGCATTTAAGTAGCCATAGCACAGTGCCCGTAACCTCTTATGGTCTGTCCCTGCAGCTCTCCACCACTTCTTCTACCAGATACCACCTCAGTCCTAAGCTCCAGGCTCTTCCTGCCCATATGTACTCATTCTTCCCCTCAAGCTTTTGTATGTGGCCTGCGTTGCTTTGGACACTCCCACACCCAAGGGCAAGAGTCCTGACCACAAATCCTGGCCCAGTGAAGGCAGTTCTGCTTTTCCTTGCCTGGACTTGCCAATGGGGACAGCCCACCACTCCCAGCCCATGCCCCTCCTGAGGCCCTTTCGTTCAGATTCACTAGGTACTGGACTATTGCTGCAGCTGTCCAACTGGCCCAAGCCTCTGGCCTTGTCTCTCGGGCCACCCACTGCTCCACTGTGGCCAAAGTCATCTTTCAAAAACAGAAATCACACCATGTTACCTCTCTCAGGCTCTTCAGTGGTTTCTCATTTCCTACAAAATGAATTTTAAGTCCTTAGCCCAGCTCAAGTCCCCCTGAAGACCTGACTTTTTACTTCAAAGGTACAGGCCACATCTTAATCTTTGTGTATGTCACACAATAAATGCGAGTAGAACCAAACTACGTTTCCTCCCACCAGCACCCAATGGATGCTCAGCCCTGCCTGTCTGCTTACACCTTCTCAGGACATAGCCGCACCTGGGTCTTTTTCAGCCCCTTTCTGGTGCAGCCTGGTCCTGGGTCTTGGCCCCTCCTCTCCTATGGGATCCCTGCTATTTTGAAGATGTGACTGTGTAACTACTGTTCAACCAACTCTGCTTACGCTGTGAGGGTAGCTGAAGTGTCCACAGGCAGGAGGAATTAGTCTAGAAAGAACTCATAAAAGAAGAGACAGTGCCAGCTTCACGGTGTTGCACAGGGGCCCTGTGCTCAGAAGTGCTTGGTTAAAACTGTGTTAAAACTTCTTCCTGCAGCCCAATTTGCATACAGCACGTGCAATGCTCTGCTGTTGCCATCTTGAAATTTTTATTTTAATTTTATTTTTGAACTTCTCTTATATGAGTTATACTAATAATGGTGTTTTATTTTTTGTATTTTATGGTGCTTTGACACCTTAGGGCCTTGTGGACCTGGAGCAGGACTGCCTGTCCCGTGGTTAGCTAATTCCTAGAGATAAGGAACAACTTGCCTGTGAGCATGCCTTTGGTATGCAAACCAGCCAATCCAGATCCAACACTCCAAATCACCTGCCCTGTCCAGGTTTTACACTTCAGGGGGCAATATCTTCTGCCCTAATCACCCCAGGGCCAGTCTTGTATAACTAGGGGCCACCCCCATAGCCCAGAGCCTATCAAAATTCTTAAAACTAAATAATCTTAACCAAGCTCAGCTCCTTCTCCTCCCTTGCACATTCCTTGTCACAAAAATCACAATAAAAACTCCGGTCCATGTATTCCCTTCACCCCTTCTGCCTCCTGACCAACCCTGGGGCTTCCCAATGTGGCCCTGCATGGTGCACCAAGCCGCCTGTTTCTAAGAAACTGTGTTAAAACTTCTTCCTTCCTGACAGTCATTTCCACGTGTACTTATCTTACCATACATGATTAAAATAAATCCCGGGAATGGGTTAAACATAAGTGAAGCTTGATGGAACAATGGCATGTGAGTGTGAGCAGAGGAGATGCACACAGCATGCGTGTCTACCACTGCTTCCTGCAGCCCAGTTCACAAACAGCACGTGCAATGTGCCGTGAGCAGATTCCTGGTGAAACTGCGTACACGGGAGTTCAGCAAGATTCAACTAGACTACAAGGGGAGCATGTTGCATCTACAACTGAGTACACTGACAGTCTAGAGAGGCCACTGTTTGCATGTGAAATCTGGAATTTGCTTCAAATGCAATGGCAAAGAAGGCAATGGCATTCTTAGAAACATGAGCGACCAAGGGCCTTATCATATCCTTTCTTATTCATGCTACTTTCCCGTATTACCCAACCACTTTTGCTAAAAATGATGACATAGAAGGAAACCAAAAGATAGAGCAACTCATAGCTCCTTTTCCTTCAAGTCATTCTTTACTCATCAATAAGTTGAAGGTAAAGAGTGTTG
This sequence comes from Eulemur rufifrons, assembly GCF_041146395.1. Taxonomy (NCBI): domain Eukaryota; kingdom Metazoa; phylum Chordata; class Mammalia; order Primates; family Lemuridae; genus Eulemur; species Eulemur rufifrons. The sequence goes on from NC_090989.1 coordinate 227,845,622, forward strand.
TTGGTAGACTGTATGCATATCAAGAAGTGAAATTAAAAAGTTGAGTTAGTTCTGTGCAGCATTTCCACTGCTGTGATAACAGTGAAATACACATGTATGTACAAGCTAAAAAATACAAATTATACAATTACATTGATTTCACATATAAGTTAAATGCTCTTATATTTGCATTTAAAACTGACATTGCACAATGTAGAGATGAATGGTAAAATTCATGCTAATAATTTAAAATGTTAATTTTCATTACCCGGAATGGTACTTAAGAGCAAATTTTAAACACTGTGACAGACAAGAGAGAGAGACTATGGAAGAAAGGAAAACACTTTATAGTTTAAAATCTTTTTTTTTTTTTTTTTTTTTTTGAGGCAGAGTCCCACTCTGTCACCCTGGCCAGAGTGCCGTGGCGTCAGCCTAGCTCAGCAACCTCAAACTCCTGGGCTCAAGCAATCCTTCTGCCTCAGCCTCCCGAGTAGCTGGGACTACAGGCATGTACCACCATGCCTGGCTAATTTTTTCTATGTATTTTAGTTGTCCAGCTAATTTCTTTCTATTTTTTAGTAGAGGTGGGGTCTCGCTCTTGCTCAGGCTGGTCTCGAACTCCTGAGCTCAAACAATCCGCCCACCTCGGCCTCCCAGAGTGCTAGGATTACAGGCGTGAGCCACCGTGCCCGGCCCAGTTTAAAATCTTTGATGGCACTTTTTTTCTGCTTTTTGAACAAGGGGTCCTGCACTTTTATTTTTCACTGAACCTATAAACTATGTGACCAACTCTGGGGAAAGAATGTCACTTACCCCTGTGATTAAGGCTGAGCCCCAAAGTACACTTATAGTGGTGGATGTGAGGGAGGGAAGTCTTACTGAGTGCCTACTATGTGATGTGTTTTGGTCAGTGGAAGTAAGAACAGGATCTGGTTAGAAAAGAGAAAGCAAGTCCACCAAAGGCTTCCGTCAGGCCTATTGCTGCCTGCATGGAGGACATGTCCTGCCACAGCAGCTGCCTCATACGGAGGCCAAAGGTCTAGTGAGGAAGCTAATGAGGAGTAGCCAGGCTCTCGTGGGCTAGGCCACCTATGTGCAGTAACCCTCCAATAAAAAATAACACAGCATTTGCACCAAAATTCTAACTATTACAGTTAAAGAAGTTGTTTCAAATTTAAGACTTCCTAGATTCAACTAATTTGGGGGACTGATGACCAAAAGGAGAAAATCTTGTTGCTTGGAAGGACCCAGATCTGCTCAAATAGATGATTTTCCTAGAGACTCCACAAAATAGAATCAAGAATTGGGAAAGAAGTTATAGTTATAATAACTCGTCTAACCCTTGAAGTGTAGTGGTAGGGACTCCACGGTCCTTCCCCAGCCTCTAATGGACAGTGACTTCTCAGGGACAGGGAGGATGGCTGATATTTCTAGCCACCTCAGTGCCCCATGCAGTGACTGGTACTAGTAGGCACTGCATAAATGTTTACAGAAGGCAAAAATGTACCAGAAAGAAAAACACAGGTTGGAATATCAAATCCACATCTCAGAAATAGGCATTGCTCCGAGGAAAGTGGCTTTCCTATTTCCTAAGTTCCAAGCCCATGAAAATATGAGGTTCTGTGATTTATGCATCTTTAAATGATACTTACATAAAACTGGACTTTCCTAGCACAGGGACAGGACCTGGGAATGCAGGACGTCATTCTCAGACATCACTGATCACACACTGCACTAAACATGGCATATGAGCAGTTGACAGCTTCCAGGTCCCCACGGTCTGGATCAGCAGTGTCCCATCCTGACTGTATTTCAGAGTCACCTGGGAAAGCTGGGAGTCTCAGTACTCACTTAAGAACCACTAATTCAGAATCTGGAGTGGTGTGGGGGATTTTTAAAAAGCTCTTCCACATGATTCTGATATAATTGATTCACAAGTAGCATTTGGAAACAACTGCTCTGGGATGACAAACTGTTGAAGCCATGTATATTTCTGGGACCATTCAATTTACACCAAGAATCAATTTGAATTATATAAATGTTATGCAAAACTCCTGGCCAAATTCTCCTTTTGGGACCCAAAAAAGATTCCTTAACACTCAGTGTAAAATTAATGATCTTTTGTTATCTGGGGAAAAAACATGAAATTTTCCAACTGTGACTATTGAACAATTGACGTCATACATGTGCACCTTTTTGACAGAGACATTTGACATTTTGCAATGAATGGAACAGGCACAGTGATGCTTTCAGGTAATATAGGAAATCTCCAGGGAGGCCTCATGGTGCAACAGTAGTGCATCTGACTCCAGGTCAGAAGGTTGCGTGTTCGAATCATGTTAGGGTCACTAGGAATATTCGTTCTTGGTATCCAAACAGGTTTACAGTGACATTTTGGGGGAAAGGGGAAAAAAAAAGAAGAAATTTCAGTCCACACACATACCTCTGCTATGTAATTGTGCTACTGAAGTGCAGAGAAGAATTTGCCTGTTGAAACTGCCCCAGTGATACTGCCTTCTAATTGGATGCCATTGCCATCACTACCAGGTATTTCTGCTCCAAGGGAAGTTACAAAATGAGTTAGAACAACTCTCCTTCTCTGCAGCAATGACTGTCATAGCCAAAACTGTCTATATCCCACTCCTTGCTCTACCCACCCCTGTAAAGTAAAAAGATGGAAAGGGCTGGTAGTCAATTTTGACTGTTCTCTGGGTCTCTTGCTCACCTCATAGCATATTTCAAAAGAACCAATTTTATTTTTTATTTTTTAGAGGCAGGGTCTCACTCTTTTGCAAGGGCTAGAGTACAGTGAGGCATGATCATAGCTCACTGCAACCTCAAACTCCTGGGCTCAAGCTCTCCTCCTGCCTCAGCCTCCTGAGTAGCTGGGACTACAAGCACATGCCACCAAGCCCAGAAAATTTTTAAATCTTGTGTGGAGATGGGGTCTCACTTTGTTGCTCAGACTGGTCTCCTACTCCTAGCTTCAATGGATCCTCTCACCTCAGCTTTCCAAAGTGCTAGAGACACTGCACCCAGCCAAAAGAAACAATTATTGGCCAGTCCCTAAAACAGCATCTCACACAGGCCCAGCCTGAGGCTCTTAAGACCACTAGGCCTGTCCAGGTAAAGCTCACAGATGGCAGCTGTCTCCCTCACGTCCCTTTCTTGGGTAACTACTCTCACCTCCCTACTGTGTGATTCCGATGAGGCTGTAAATCAAAGCATCCCATCTCCCCCTTCACGAGGAAAGCACTGGCAGCAGAGCCCTCTGATCTCCTAACTGAATGATCTCATACACACAAAGCAGGTTTATAACAGAAAATGTATGTAATACTCAAAGATCCAAGAAAGTAAATTAGCTACACTCAGAGAGAACCACGGTTATTTACTGTGCATCCCTCCCATTAATACACGTGCACACAATTGAATATACTGTATTGCAATCCATTTTTTCCAACTGAACAATCCATCTTGAACATTTTCCCACATGACGAAATATTTTTCTGCTACTGGATATTTATTATCTGCAATATGCCTCTGGATGGTTGCTCCACCCTGCCCTCTACTGTTGGACATTTGCATTGTTTCTAACTTTTCGCTATTATAAATGGTCCTCTGATAGCTCTCTCTGACTGATCTTAAATGCAAATCCTGTCTTCTCCTGACATGACACATTGTCCTTAGTCATTTACCATGTTGTCAAACCGAATTTAAAATTCTTTCTGGAGAGCTGACCCCCTGTAGTCAGCCCTGTCGGAAAGAGAATGAACACTCCCAGGTTTGAAGGGAAGGGAAGTTTCAATCAAGCCCCAACCTTAGAGTGGGGGAGTAATCAACTCCCAACCTTACAGTGACAAATTTCTCCTTCAGCAGAAGTGAAGGACATCATAATGTTCTTGTAGAACAAACAAACTTGGCTTTTTATAGGGTGAGAGTGTGGCTGTAGAGAAAAGGGGTAGATCAAATTATAGTATATACAAATTTCCATTATACCTTTAATGAAGAATGAAAACAAGTTTGGGCTGTTTTATAACATAAAGAAAAGGTTTCGTCTGTGTTCGTGCTACAGTTAGGATTCATGTCCTTTCTGTTGAATTCTCTGCCGACTGGCGCTCCCTCTAGGCTGTGCAATGGTACCATCTTGTGGCTGACACGAAAGATAATCAGAGGACACGTGGCTTTCCAGTGCGAGAGGTTGTGAGACACACCAGCTTAAGTACGACTGCAAGCCCTTCTTGAAGGGAATGTTTGCTTCTGCAGTAATAGCAAGGGCTCATCGTTGTTTATTGGCATTTAAGGATGTGTGCACTTAAAACAAATGCTCGGAGAATTCCCTGTTCCCAACTGGTAACAATCCAGAGTGAGTGGAAGTTTTAGAACCGTCTAAAACCCTAGTACTTGACAGGAAAAGTGGTTGTGTGAGTATCTAGCTCTCCTGCTGTGATAGTAAGTCATTCCTAAGAAACTCTGGACTAGCGAAAGGATCACGAGAGCGGGTGTTAGAGTTATCAATTTCCAGTGCCAGCTACGGTTTCACTGGGTCACTTAACCTCTCCATCTCTGATTGTTCGTCTGTAAAAGGAAGAGAGTTCCTGACCTGGGGGCTTCACAGGGCTGCTGAGGTCACCTATGGGAAATGTGCTGAAGTCTGTTAAAACACCAGACATAATATAAAGCCTTATTACTATTGCTATTATTATTTTTAAAATACTTTAGTGTGTGCTCCTTAAATGTTCTCGGACATGATCCTAGTGGAAGAAAGATTGTCCTGCAGGAAGAGCAAAGTGTTCCTCCCAGGGGAAGCTGTTAGGAAGGAAACAGGTTGGTGGGGAAAGGTTTAAAAGAAAAATTAACCCATCTTTTCAGGTGTCCAGCATTTAAAGCATTAGGAAGATCCCAGGAGAGCTTTCAGAGGCTGAAGACGGTTTTTCCAGGGAGAGCCTTTGAAAAAGCAATGGAGGGCAATATCCAGTTTAAAAAGTAGGACCTAGATGCTTTCTTTCTAAACACAAGAGCAATGGCAGAAATCACAAAAGGCAGACATATTTCTCGTTATTTACATTTAAACTTCATAAACCAAAGGTTCAAATACAAAACTAAAAGATAAGCAAACTTGACCTCTGCAAGTCGTTTGCAACAAACGAAAACAGAAGTCATGTTGGTAATTTGTTTAGTCCTAATATGCAAAAGGGAACTGATGTAAATATACACCTTGTAAAAGAAGAAATATAATTTTAAGCCATAGGAAAAAGAAAGCTCAACTTATTGTAATCAAGTAAATACAACTTAAAAACTATTAGATACTACTTCTTACCTATCACATATGAGGAAAAAAGTTTTAGTGAGAACACCCTATGCTGGAAGAGCTGCACTGAGACACTCATGTGTACATAGGTGCAATCTTTCTAAAGAGTGACTTGGCAATATGTATCAAGATGCTCACCAATGTGCATGTTCTTTGAGCTATTGATTCCACTGCTGGGAGATGAATAGTGCAATGGCAAAGAATGCAGACTCTGAGACAGACCACCTGGGATTGCCTCCCTGCTCCAACTTACCAGCCAAATAACTGGGCAGGAAATTGCCTAACCTCTTCATGTCTCAGAGTCCTGTAGAATGGAATGATAATGCTACCTATTTCACAAAGTAGGGTGAAGACTATATTCGTAAATGTGGGCCATCTGGAATATGCCTGGTACATCATAAAATGGCATTAATATTATTGTTATTATTCCCCTTATTTGAAGAAGCTAGCAATAATCTAAAAGTCGTATTTGCTGGCTGGGCACAGCAGTGGCTCACGCCTGCAATGCCAGCACCTTGGGAGTTTGAGACCAGCCTGGGCAATATAGCAAGATCCCATCTCTACAAAAGATATAAATAAATAAATAAATATGTTTAAAAATAAAAGTTGTGGGCCGGGCGCGGTGGCTCACGCCTGTAATCCTAGCACTCTGGGAGGCCGAGGCGGGTGGATCGCTCGAGGTCAGGAGTTCGAGACCAGCCTGAGCAAGAGTGAGACCCCGTCTCTACTAAAAATAGAAAGAAATTATATGGACAACTAAAATATATATATACAAAAAAAAAAAAAAATTAGCCGGGCATGGTGGTGCATGCCTGTAGTCCCAGCTACTCGGGAGGCTGAGGCAGGAGGATCGCTTGAGCCCAGGAGTTTGAGGTTGCTGTGAGCTAGGCTGACGCCACGGCACTCACTCTAGCCCGGGCAACAGAGTGAGACTCTGTCTCAAAAAAAAAAAAAAAAAAAGAAAAAAAAAATAAATAAAAAAAATAAAAGTTGTGCTTGTTTAGACAATATTTATTGAGCACTATTTTTGGTTGGGCAATGGAGAACAAAATAGTCATGATCTCTGACTGAAGATGCTTATAAAGTAGTTGTTTAAAAAAATTATGCTCTTAGATGGTCATCTAAAAATATTTATAGTAGCAATCAATATTAAATCACTATTCAAAAATACATGTCTATAAAGTATACTCTGGATTACTCTATAATTAGTAAAACTTATGTTTATGAGGCTTAATTTCTTTATTTGGTAAATGGAGATAGCACAGAATCATTAAGAGAATCAGAACGATTGTGAACATGAGAGAGCTTTGAAAACAGTAAAGTAGTCTACAAATGCTAATTATTACTGTGTGTTAGGGTCTGTAGCAGCTCAATTATGAAAACAATTTTAATAAACATTTACTGCCAGATACTGTACACATATTATCTCATTTAATCCTCAGTCTGAGTTGCCAGCTTTAGAAAACAAAATTGTACAATGCCAGTTAAATTTTAATTTCAGGCAAACAATGAATAATTTTTTAGTTTAAGTACATCTCAGATGCAATTATTCAATGCTTATCAGAAATATTTGGGACATATTCTAAAATTTACTCATTGTTTATCTGAAACATTTGAAACATACTAAAAATTTATTTGTTGTTCATCTGAAATTAAAACTTAACTGGGAATTCTGTGTTTTATCTAGCAACCATACATCAATCCTATGAAATAGGGACAATAATTATACATGTAATGGAGGGAGATTCAATTTTGGTGGGTACAATAGGAAATCACCCATCATTCCTACTATGGATTATGTAGAGGAGGAAATCTCTTTCTTCTTTTTTTTTTTTTTACAAGACAGGGTCTCACTCTGTCACCTGGAGGGAGTGCAATGGTGCGATCATAGCTCAACCTCAAAGTCCAGGGCTCATGCTATCCTCCTGGCTCAGCCTCCTGAGTAGCTAAGACTATATATAGGTGCTCACCACCATGCCTGGCTAATTTAATTTTTGTTTTTTTTTTAAGAAATGGAGTCTTTCTGTGTTGCCCAGGCTGGTCTCCAACTCGTGGCCTCAAGCAATCCTCCTGCCTCAGCCTCCCAACATACTGGAATTACAGACATGTGCTACTATGCCTGGTGAGGAGGAAATCCTAAATCCAGAGGTAGAATAAGAAAGCCAGATATTATTTCCCTGGTTCTCATTACTGTGTTATTTAAAATGTTATAATCTTCTCAAAATACATTAATCCCAAATTAAAGTACTAAACATAAAAACATGTTGCAAAACCAAATGTAAATGACTTTGGAATTTTCAGTCATTTTGGAAGATTGACATTCGTCTCTTCTTTTAGTGCAAGTTATCTAGAGATGGGAGAGTAAATGTGTAAATGCTTATAAGCTGTCTTGAGTTGATGAGATTTCAGCACCTCAAGGTACTTCATTTCCATGGGTGGTGGCAGTTGACTTGTTTTCTGCTGTGTCAGTGGACCTTGAAATTATCATGACTCCTTGCTTCACTTCAGTGTGCACTATCTCTCGCCGTTTGCAAGCAGCACCACTCAGGGAATAAAATGTATTAGTTCACAGTGGCCCTAGCGATGACAGAGGCATTTTCAAATATCTTTTTGGCCTTAGAGAAAAAAATGTCACTTTACTTTTGTAAAAGGTGGGTGCAAAAAAGGACCAATATTATATTGCAAAGGGTGGGAGAGTATGTGTGTGTGCCCGCAAGCGTGTGTCTGGGTGTGTTTTAGCACAGACACCAAATCAAATAAGGAGGCTTGAATTGGAGGTAGACAAAGTGAAACGGCCCCAGGAGGGCTGGGTTCCAGTCTCAGCTTTGCAATTAACTAGTGTGTGATCTCCCGCAAGTCCCCTACGCTTTGTGAGCTTCATTTTCATCATCTGCAGCACATCAAAATCTGCTCTACTCCGCAGGAATATTTTGGGACAAAGTTTTAAACCTAGAAGACATCTTAGCTCTATGCTAGTAGGAGAAGAAAGATTATCATTGGTTCATTATGGACTCTTCCTTAAAAAGTTCTAATTGAATAAATTTTGCCTTCTTGGAGCCTGCTAATTAGATAATTATTTAACTGTCTCTTTTTTAAATGACTCTCTGCTGTTGTTTGATTTCTGCCTATTATATGTAATAAGCACCTCTGTCACACACAGGTCACCTACCTCTTTGTGGAAGGTCACACAACTAGTTAATTGCAAAGCCAAGATTGGAAACCCGTCCTCCTGGTGCCCTTTCATTGTGTCTGCCTCCAAGTCAAACTTTTTTTGCTAAGCACCAAAGGAGGCAAGAATGAAAATGTCAGAGCTGAAGACAAAGGTCTTTATCGGTACATCTCGCACTTTTGTGGGATCAGAATCACCCAGAGAACTTGCTAAACATGCAGATGTCTGGGCCTCACACCAGACATTCTGAATCAGTAGGACTGCAGTTGGCCAAGAAATCTGCATATTTAGCAAGCTGCCTGGGTGATTCAGACACAGGTAGTCCATTGAGGACCTTTGAGAAACACTGGTCGTTACCAACCAAATATTAATATAAATATATAGTTAAGATTTTTTTTTTTTTTACAAGAAAACAAAAGAGGAAATGGAAGTTTTTATTAGTGAAACAAGTCAATTTTTTGTATTTCCAGGAAGGTCTTTTCACCCTACAATTAAGACAAACTATTTTACAACACTTTACAACAACATAACTTAGTTTTTAGTATTTTCAAAAGGGAAAGATTTCTTTGGGAATTTAGGAAAGCAAATATTTTAGAAAGAATAACTACAGGAAGTTTTTGTATTTTAATATAATAACAGTCGTCTCTACCAGGTACATTACCCAGCATTTTTCTTTGTTAGGAGTCTATCAAGTACTAGCCAATGAAGAATCTACATTTAGAAATTGAGGCAAGAAATGTTTATATTTAAATAGGAAACAAGCAATCCAAAATACAAATCACATGTCACTTTTACAAGGCAATTTACATAATTAGCTGTCAATTATTAATTAACTTTATGTTGATTAAGGTCCTGGCAAAGACTCGCTTGATCTGACTGTATCTCAAGCTCAAACTGCACTCATCTGGCTGTACAGGTAAATATTACAATGGAATTGGGCCTGTTTGACTAAGGGAAAAAATCACTTCCATATTGCACATTTCCTTTCTTTAAAAACAAAGATTAAGTCAGGGCCATCTTGGTTCTGAATCTCTCCATTTTTGTTGGGAGAAGACTAACCATCTCTTTGCTAAGTTCTAGCTCAACTTCTATTTCCTGGGCAGCCTCAGGGTGCTTTTCACAGTAATCAACGATAAATCTGTAATGTTCCAGTGATGTTGCCAGATTCTCTAGTTCTTTCTTGGGATCTGCAGTGATGATTTTGCCATAGAGACGGGCAACTCGGAACTTAGCTAACATGGCAGGGCGAAGAACATCTTCCCCTATATGCTCAGGAAATACTTTATTTGGGTCTCTTAGGGAGTCTAAGAAGAGCTGGTAGTACTTCAATGCTGACTTATTAAGGCTATTTATTTTTTTAATGATGTGTGAGTCAGGATCCCTTAGCTTGTCTGCAATGGCAACCTTAAGATCCATCATATCATAGTAAGCATGTGCAATTTCAAACTGAATCTGTCTGTTGACCAACAGGTAATACTGTGGATTCAGGTCTACAATTAGGGGCTCTAGCATGGCTATTCTGCATTTATGCATCTTGCACCGTCTCTCCATGTCAGTTTCAAAGAATGCAAGCACCTTAAACAGAGCACTGTGGTCTTGGACAACTTCAATATGGTCAGTGACATAACCATCAATCTGAAAGAACTCTTTTGCCTCAAAGACATAGTGCTGACCCAATAAGAAAAGTTCTCTGGCTTCTTCAAAATCTAAAGGTCTCAAATAGCTCACTTTCTCTTCTACTGCAGAGATGGCATCACACAGTTCACCGGTTCCAAACTGCACAGCTTTTTTCCTAATGCTTTCTTCCTCATCTAGCTCTTTTTTCCTTAAAGCTCTAAGTTCAGACTGTTTATCAAGATCAAGCTCTCCTATGTTGTCCTGCATGGCGAGTTGGGCATTTTGCATGAGAGTCAAACAGTATTTGATCCAACATCTTGCTATTTCCCCTTTCCTTTGATGATAAAGTTCTGGTACATCTCCTTCAGCTTCAGGAGTGTCTTCTGTAGCTGACACCTTTCCAGTTTGACCAAAAATGACATTAGCAGCTTATAAACAGTGCCTGGCCTCCATAAAGCATAGCTTATTAATGTAAAATTGTGACAAGGTAGCAGCATTAATAGCCCACTCTATAGGATGGTAGGCATTGTACTCAAGCTGGCGTTTTAGTGTGCTGTGGCAATAATGAGCAGCCTTCTCAAACATTTCCATGTGCTGGTAGACTTGAGCCAGATAATATAGATTATGAGTATAAACCTTCTCAAATCTTTTTGATCTCTCTTGTTCAGTAAGTTTCTCTTCTTCAGGAAGAAAATGCTCTGCAGGATCAAGAGGAGGACTCCCAATCTCTTTCATATACTGATTATATAGTGCTTCTGATGACTCTAGGTAAGCCTGTGCAGTTTCAATTTCTTCTCTTTCAGACCACAAGATACCCAGATTATTCTGCGCCTGGATGTAGAGGGAGACGCAGTCGTGCGAGAGCTGGTACCTGCGCAGCAGCCTCAGGCATTTCACCAGATGCTCCTCCCCCGCCGACAGCTCCTCAGTGTCGATGTGGTTCACGCGGAGGTGGAACTCAATAACCGCCAGCCTGATCGCCCGCTGGGCGATGGGCCCCTCGGCCTCCACCACTTCGGTTGGCAGCCCCAGGGCGTGGTCTCCCGCAACCAAGCCGTCATCAGCCTCAGGCCTCTCATCTTCGTCCTCGGGCGCGGGGCCGAGCAGCGCCTTGACCTCTTCCAGCAGCCCTCGGGCACTGTATTTGGACTTGTACGGTTCCTTCTCCGGGTTTTTATGCAATTCCACCCGTGACAAGGCCAGCGCCGCCTGGAATTTCTCACAGACTTCGGCCCACGGAGCGTTCACCATAGCAGCCTCTACTGCCTAGATCTCCTCAGTGTGCAGCCCAAGATTTTTTAATAAATTGAAGTGAAAAGAAACTGGTAGAAAGCAGAATGTGCACTTAATTCCATATAAAGTTCTGGGACAGAAGAGACAAGACCCTCCTAAGAGTAGGGTGAGGAGAGAATTCACAACAAAGTGTCATCTCTCAAAATGTCTCTAAGAGGGATCTACAAGATTTAGTTGATGAAGACAATTTAGGAAAATGGAAAAACCCAAGAACCAAAGAGGCCATATAAAATTAGAGGGAAACTGTATGAGGACAGACAGAGAGGGCCACAGGATAGTCTCTGGGATGGTAGAATTGCTGAGGCCTAAAAAGATGGAAGAGATTTAGGGCAGTCACTGGTCAGAGGGGAAAACTGACTCATCAAAAAGGAGAGTAAGAACCAAGTGAGTGAGAAAACAGCAAAAATGTGAGTGCCCTTATATTTATTAAAAAAAAAAAAAGCTATACAGTATGTTCATGGAAAGTTTGTGGGACAATACATAAAAATGAAAAAAATATGTTCAAAAAGAGAATTTCTTTTAAAAATATCCTATAATATTAGGATAGAAGATGAGAAAGTACTTTGAAAAGAATAAAGAATGAGTGATTGAATGAATGAACAACAAGTAGTAGTTACTTGTAGTGTTTTCTGTGATTACTAAATTTGTTCATTGCCTGCCTGGTTTAGAAGCTAGTTAATAGGGCTGTATAGCATTACCTTTGGCTCCTCAGTGCCAAATACAGTGTCTGGCATATGAAAGGCACTAATAGGACAGACAAATGGATGGATGGATGGATGGATGGATGGGTGAATAGATGAATCAAGTTTCCTTGCCAGGAATAGACAAGATAAGAATTGCGTGGTCACAGAGTACTCACAAAATTTCATAGGCTTTATTCTCTACTCTTCATGGATTGAGCTGCTTGCTAAGTGGTTGTCACAGGACTAGGGCATATTTTAGAATTGACACATGCATGCATGAACCTCTGACTGGGGCATTTTTGTCTTCCTGAAGGAAGTACATCTTGATTTATTTTATTTTATTTTATTTTGAGACAAGTTCTCACTCTGTCACCCAGACTGGAGTGCAGTGGCACTAACACAGCCCACTGCAACCTCCAACTCCCAGGCTCAAGCAATTCTCCTGGCTCAGCCTCCCAAGTAGCTGGGGCTACAGGTGCACATCACCATGCCTAGCTAATTAAAATTTTTTTTTGTAGAGATGGGGTCTTGTTATGCTGCCCATGCTGGTCTCAAATTCATGGCCTTAAGTGATTCTCCTGCCTTGGCCTCCCAGCGTGCTGGTATTACAGGTGTCCAACTGTGATTCATTTTACTTGGTATACCAGTTGTCTACTTGTTGTCCCTCAGCTGCACACCCACAACCTTCTTCCACCTATTCTGTGTTGCTATTCTGTACATCCCAGATTCACTTACTAGCTTTCTTTTATGTTCGGGCAAGAGGAAGAGCCATTATTTCGTTTCTCATACTCTTGTTTCTGCTGGTGCTTCTGAAAGTGGCTGTGTCCCTTCAGTGACACAAATTTCTGTTATTGGTCCCAGCACTAGCTGGAAGACCATTCTTGGCAGTTCTAGCATTGGCTGGGCGGGATCCCCAGAAGTCTGCTCTTAGGCTTTGATAGCAATTCCTCTTACCCCCGCAAGGCAAATAAACAAAAAACAAAAAAAAAAAACTCTTCCTTTTTGTCCCCCCAGTTCCTAAGGCTGGTAGCTGCTTCCTACAGATACTAATTTCTGGATGTTACCTTGTTCCTCTTTTGCTTCTCAAGCTCCCATTTTTTTTTTCTTTAGTTCTCTCATCTGTTCCAATACTCGTAAAACCAAGATCTGTATTAAAATCTCTTTGAAACTTCTAGAGTTGTTTCTGTTTTTCTGACTAGAATTTGAATGACACACCCAGTAAAACCAGGGTAAATACGACCACACAAGGTATTGAAAGCACAGGTTGGAGAATATTTCATTTGTTCCAGAAGACACCAGAATAAAACTAAATTATTCCATAAATTGGAGAATTAGATCATTATTAAATGCACATACAGGGAATAAAATGCCTTTCCTCCATTCTGGAATATCTCCCTGCTTATATTACCTTAGTAGTATTGTTATTATTATTTTTTTTTTAACCTGTCTGCTTTTTCATACAGATCTATGAGAATCTCCTGGAAGCCTTTCTGATTACCCCACCCAAACTTGATCTTGTTTATTCTGAATTCCTATGGTTCTCTGGTTCTCTGATTTCTTGAGCATTTCTTCAGGTATTTTACCATACAGAGTCTTCCCCTAATCACTCTCCAAACCTGAGTGATCATCAGAATTCTCAGAAAAATACAGATACCAGGACCTCACTGCCTCTCCTAATCTCCTGAATCAAAATTTCTGGAATGAGAGGTGGGTGGTATGGGGTAGAGAAGGCATCTCTATATTTTTTATATTCCTCAGAGAATAAACCATTCAAGACCAGGGCCTTCTTATTTCTTACGTCACTTTCACTGTGCCTAATACAGTTTAAACAGACAACAAAAATCTGTCCATTTTTCCAATGCATCGAATGGGGGAAGATTCCCAGGAAGGCCAGGTGGTGTCACTACTGCCTAATTAATATTTCTGGCCCAGTGAAAAACATCTCACCCAGCAAAATTTGACCTTCCCTGGACTCACCGATTCTACACTTGAATCCACTTTCCCATCTGTCTTCTTCCCTAAGAAGGAGCTGCATAAGCTTCGCCAGGAAGATAGAGGAAAGCAAAACCCAAACAGTGCAAATAACTTGGGTTCTCTGAAAGGAAATGATGGCATGCCCTGAGGCTGCTAGGCTTCATGTGAGAAAGCAAGAACTGAAAATAGCAGAAGTAGGCCTCTTATTGGCCCAAGGCCTAAAATTTCATTGCACTAGGTTCTTGGCATTAGCATTCTGAAGAGCAAGCTTCAGAAACAAATTCTTAACAAACTTGCAAGCAAAACTAAACTCCAGCCAGATTGCATTTCTTATTCACCTTTTGTAATCTCATTAGTTCTCAGTCACATTTGAGGCTGTTGTTTAAAAGTTTAATTTTCCTTTTATGTCTACTACTTTCTCGTTATTGACTTAAATCATTCCTGATTCTTGGATGAGCAAACTAATGTAGCTTTACCATGAGTTGTTTATTATGTTACATCTAAGGTGACATAGAACCCTTCGCTTCTGGCAGAAACTGTTTAGTAATTACTTGTAATTACTAACAGGTTGAGAACAGCATGTGTTCCAAAAGCAGTTTCCATACAAGCTCAGACCTAGCTGTATTTTAGGATTTCCGAATTCTAATTCCTGGATATATTAAAAATCTATCAAGATGGTTGAAAGGAAATGCAATCTAAATTTATGGGTCCAAAAGGGGCCTTCAAATGTCCTGTATAACCCTTCTTAAGTAACACTGCAACTTGATCTTCTCTATTTGAGCACCTGCTTCCAGAAAAATAGATTTCCTGGAAAATCAGCCCTTTCTTTGTGTTGATTAACCACAAAATTATTCTGTGTTCAGAGGCTTACAGTTTAATTAAAAGGGAGGTATTGAATGGTAAATGGATCTGCAGTTGTAGAAACGCTCCCCCCCTTGTCTGAAGGCCTTGTTAGCCGGGTGGTGCTAGAGAGAACTTGAATCCCTAATTACCCCGAGATTCCTCTCTTTAAGACTTACACCCCTAAATACCCATTGAACTACCCCCACTTTCTCAGGGAAGAGCCAGCTTCCACCTACATTTCACAATACTCTGCTGGGGGTGTGGGAGAGTTGTGTGTCCTTGGCTACCGATCAGTCGTTTCACTTACAGGGCAGACGGGACTAGTCTCCTGTCTCCCACTTGGTACGAAAGAGGTTGTGGCCTTTGGGGGTTGCTGCCCAGCACTCTGTTCAAAGATTATGCCTGTGACGTTTACAAATTTTCCTCCTGGTCACTTTGTGGAGCCCACACTTGCAGTGAATCCAGGGTGCTGGGCCTTGATTACGTGCTTTCATCACGGAGGGATCTTTTGAAACAATAGCAATGGAAGCTACTTTTCAGGTAATACTCTTCATTTAGTCAAGACTTACCCTCTTTGGGAAAGAACTTTCTATAAATTCCAAATATAGCTCAAAGTTCATTTTTTAAGTTGTCAATATGAGCTTTGTGGTCTTTAACAAGGACTATTACTCATGGGCCATTGTTTGCCAATTAAAATTCATTCTCTTTCTCGCTTTCTCTCTCTCTCTCTCTCTCTGTCTCCACCCCCCTTTCTTTCTTTCTCTTTTCTTGTCTTAAAAAAAAATGTCACTATCTCACTTCTTCTCTGGACAGCAAGATGCCACCCACTGCCTTACCCCGGACCTAATCATAGTCTCCCAGCTTATTGCAAATTCAGGGGCTAGGTAATAAATTACCTTTGCTTTTGAAAAATTTCTGACACCAGCTGGTTAATATCCACAAAGTGGTGTGTCTCCCCCTTACCCCCACCCTTTGCTCTCACTCCCACTCACTCAACCTCCGGCCCTCTGAACACATTCAAAACCTATCAGATGTCCAAAACGCATTGGATAAAAGGCTTTACATTCCTTGAGATCTGAACCAGGAATCTGGAGCCTCGGTCCGGATGCTGTCTCACAATATTGGGTTATAACCCGTCCTTGTTGCCATTTCAACTCACCTGTCAGCATTCAGCTCCTCCAGCCTCATAATGTTGCCCTGCAGAGGACCAGAAACCATGGACAGATGCCTCAGCCTTTTAGAAATTGCTTGTGAAATGATGATGGAGCAAGAGAGTTTGAAGAGTGTTTTGAATTTCTAAACGGAGGAAAATCTCCTGACGCACATCAGGAACAATTTGCTGTCGCCGGTGAACTGATAGCAGCTAGGATAGCATTTGTTACAGGTTGACTGCAGGACTGTTTCTGCTGTCCCTTGTATTTCCCGCACTCAGTTTCTCCTCCGCTTCCCTTTGCAAACAAAAATTTCAAGGATTTCCCCAACCCCAAAGATAAAAGTTGCTACCTGATACTTAACAGCTGTATTTCCAAGCCACATAAATGTTAGACTCCTTCCTAGACCACAGACTTAGCCTGACATTCTAGAAAAGGCAGTTCTTTTTCCTGGTCCATGAAGTTCACCCCATCCTGGAGCCCATCCAGACACTTTTCTAATCTCCTGTAGCACTTACCATCTGTTCCACCCAGGTGACACTTAGTATAAAATCCTTTAGGAACAAATAAATACATAAGACACAGTCCCCAACCTTTTGGGCACCAGGAACCAGTTTCACAGTAGACAATTTTTCCATGGTTGGGGTTGGGGGAGGGTGGTGATGGGAGCGATGGGGAGTGGCTGTAAATACAGATGAAGCTTCACTGGCTAGCCCACCCGCTCACCTCCTGCTGTGCACTGCCCCTCCCTAAGGTTAATGGAAGACAAATTTTCCATGGAGATGGGGTATGGGGGGTGGGAGGGCAGTGGAGCTCTGCAGCCCAATTCCTAACAGGCCATGAACCAGTACCCTCCAGGGCTGGGGGTTGGGGACCACAGCCTTAAGATTATTCATCCCTATCCCCATCTCACTACTCATAGCCAAATAGCAATAACCCCACCCTGGGGATGAGGAACTGACTCCCTCCTTACATGCTTTATTTTGATTATTCTCATTATTATAATAACACATATCCACAGTAGAAATTTAAAGGGGGGAAAAAATAGAATAAAAATAAAATCTCCTCTAATCACCCTTCTTTAGTAACTTTAGTAACTAAGCTGCATTATGGTGTTATCCCATTATAATAATAAAAATTGTATATATAAATATGTATTACAGGACTGCAATGAACATTTTCATGTCCAAATCTTTGTGTGTAGCCAGGAATATTTTTAAAAATAAATTGGTAGAATTGATGGATCAAAATTTTAATCTGTCTAACAATAGCAATCACAACAATGCCATTAACATTATGACAATCAGCTAGTATTCACTAAGCACACTGTATGCCAGGTACTCTATCAAGTACTTTATACTTACAATTCTAGGTGGTGGATGGATATAGTGGGAATACCTTCATTTTAAATATAAAGAAACTGAGGCTTAGGCCGGGCGCGGTGGCTCACGCCTGTAATCCTAGCACTCTGGGAAGCTGAGGTGGGCGGATCGTTTGAGCTCAGGAGTTCGAGATCAGCCTGAGCAAAAGCGAGACCCCATCTCTACTAAACATAGAAAGAAATTATATGGACAGCTAAAAATATATATAGAAAAAATTAGCCGGGCATAGTGGTGCATGCCTGTAGTGCCAGCTACTCGGGAGGCTGAGGCAGGAGGATCGCTTGAGCCCAGGAGTTTGAGGTTGCTGTGAGCTAGGCTGACGCCAAGGCACTCACTCTAGCCGGGGCAACAGAGTGAGACTCTGTCTCAAAAAAAAAAAAAAAAAAAAGAAACTGAGGCTTGGAAACTTGCCTAAAATCTCTCAGAAAGTGTCCCAGAAAATTACCAATCGGGGTCCAAACTCAGATCTATTTATACAAACCATGCTCTTTCCATCATACCCATGAAGGAAGATTCCCTCACTATGCTACAATGAATACATGAGTAATGTTTTTACTAAAAGAACTTAAGTTCAATGAACCAAATGATATCATATTGGGAGGAGCCACAAAAGTGCTTAATTCAACCCTCATCTGATATGTAAATCATCCTCTCAACATTCACAGGGATTATATAACTTTTATTTAGTTATTGCTACTGATAGCAATCTCTCTGTCTCTCTCTCTCATCCTAGACATTTCACCTTTGTTTTTGTTTTTCTTTTTTTTCATTTTTTTTTTTTTTTTTATTTTAGATATGAGATCTTGCTATGTTGCCCAGGCTAGACTTGACCTTGTGGGCTTAAGCGATCCTTCCACCTCAGCTTCCCAAGTAGCTGGGACTACAGGTACTCACCACCATTCCTGGCTTACATTTCACCTTTGGACAATTCTAACAATTAGAAAATTCATTTTATTTTGAGCTAAAAATGATTTCCTTTTAGCCTCCATCCACAGTGCTGGGCACAAGGACATAACCATCCTTCCTGTGATGGAGCAGTCCTCCCATGTGCCGTCCATCCCCCACGCCCTCCTGACTCAGGTCTTTCTCAAGCCCGGCATTTCTTTATTCTTTCTATCATAGGTCATTGAATGTCCTCACTACTGGGGGCCCTTCTCACCATATTCTAGGCTGAGTCTCTTTTAACAAAGTTGGGAACCAGCTGAGACACCAGCATGGCTACGCCTTAGGAGCAAGGAGCATGATCTGGAGCAAGGCTTGCTCTGGACCTGCCCTAACAATGCCCATAGCAAAACCGCGGCAAGATCCACAGAGGAGACAGAGTTTAGAAGATGAGTCCTGCCAGGTTAGAGGGGCTTGGGACATACCTTGAGCTTTCCATAGATCTTCCCTGACAAAGCATAAGGCCAATGAGATATGAAAAATTCATCAGAAGGACTTACCAATCATATCATGTGAAGCCAGAAAGACTATGAAATTGGAACTAACCGACGAGCACACATGTGCACAGAGGGCAGTAAAACTCAACAGAAATCCAGCAGCGGGGAGGAAGGGATGGGCGATAATCTACTTAATGGGTACAATAAATACTATCTGGGTGACAGGCACACTTAAAACCATGGACTCAAGCATTATGAAAGTGATCCATGTAGCCAAAAATACTTGTGCCCCCATAATACTTTGATATTTAAAAAAAAAAAAAAGATGCCTGTATTTGAGGACAGACACAGACTGCCCTGATGCCCAAGTGCAGTGGATAAGCACATGTCCAAGAGTGAACAAAGCTTCAAATCAATTCAACAAGGATTTACTGAGCATCTACTATACCTCAGGCACTCTCTTGTTTATCCTGCCAGGCAATAGTGCCGGCCATCAAGAATCTGTCGGCAGCCGAGAAATAAGAAGCAACACAGTGTGATAAGTGAAATGAATGACACATAAGGAAGGTTCTAAGATAGTGGAGAAGGAAGTAATTAACTTGGTATAGGGATAAGGGAGTCATTCGTTTATTCATTCATTCATTCCATAATCACTTCCTGAACAAATAGTATGTGCTCCAGTGGGCTAAAACCCAGACAAATAAAACATTTCCCGCAGAGAAGAAAAGACACACATTCCAGGTAGAGAAAACCACAGACATGTATAGATGCCTGAAAGATCACGGTGTGTTTGAGGAACTCTAAGACATTCCAAATTATGGAGAATAAAATTAAAGGGGAAGAGCAGCAGCTGTGGCTGAAGTATGCAATCACTCCTACTGTGTATTGGGAGCAACAAATCACATTATGTGCAGGAAACAGCACAGTCCCAGGTATTGTTTGTATTATGCACTAAAATAAAATCTTAAGGCTTCCCCTGCCACCAGCTGACTGAATGGACCCCTTCTTGGTCAAGGGGATATCTTAAAACTAAACTGCCTGCCACGAGGAGGGAGGTCGGACATGCCTCATCATGCCCCCCTCCCTTCTTGGAGATATCCTTTGTAACCCATTAACAGGCCTAAAGCTATGCAAGACAAACCTGCAGGTCCTCAATTTATACAACAAATAAATGTCTGGTAGTTTGTCTCTGATTAACAGAGCTCCTTATCTTAAAACATTCCAAGCCTTTAGACAAAGCTTCATGTCTTTAGCCAATTACAAGCCAAAGAATCTTTAAACCCACATGTAACCTGTAAGCCCCCGCTTTGAGATGGACCAACTTTTCAGGCCAAACCAATGTATGCCTTCCGTGTATTGATTTATGACTTTACCTGTAACTCCTGTCTCCCTGAAATGAATAAAACCAAACTGTAACCCAGCCACAGCAAGTCCCCTTGCTCAAGGCTTTTTGGGCGTGGCTCTGGGTCATGGTACTCAAATTTGGCTCAGAATAAATGTCTTCAAAATTAGTTTACAGGGTTTGGCTTCTTTTCCTTTGACAGTATATAGTATCAGGTGTTTGATAAAAGTCTTAAACTGCTAGTGGGGTACATATGCTTACCCACTGGAGTGCCTGACCTTTCTGGCCTCAAACAGGGCCCCTCTGAAGAGGGTGAGAAGGGTCGGGGGAGTTAGGCCATCTCCTTAGTCTCCCTCAGGCTGGAGGGTCTGCAGTTGTTAGTGGCTCTTGCCCACCCAGTTGTCCACTATGGGACAGGAAGAATGCCCGTCGGATACAACGTGGCTACTTCTCCTTAGAGTAACTTCCTACCGCCCTTGGACTCTATTGGGAGATGGTCATTCTCTTCCTGACAGACTCATTTCCAACCCAAAGCAATACAGAGCTGGAGGCAGAAACGGGAATTTTGCCTTAAAAAAAAAAAAAAGTTAATGTTCTTCCTTGTATCTCAGAATGCTCCATGTTTGGGGCATTTGAGAAGTTATCTCCTTGAAGGCTCACTTCCTGCCTGACCATTCCTCTGTCTCCCCATCTTCCTGTCTTCTTGCCTTCTGTTTGGGCACCACCCCTTCCTGTGTATCTGCCCTCTCCCTGGCTGTCACTGCCCCCAGTCCCCCAGGATGGAGTGCCCTGGGCCCAGTCACTTCTTCAGTCTGGAATATTCCGCCACATCAGTTTTCAGCCGGATGCCAGTGGAGCCTTCCTCTGAGTCACCGTCCACAGATGCCCTCGTATCTCATGGGAGGGACACTTCACCTTCAGAAGAGCCATGCCTCTAGTTTGCCTTCAG
This sequence comes from Eulemur rufifrons, assembly GCF_041146395.1. Taxonomy (NCBI): domain Eukaryota; kingdom Metazoa; phylum Chordata; class Mammalia; order Primates; family Lemuridae; genus Eulemur; species Eulemur rufifrons. The sequence continues at coordinate 227,866,691 of NC_090989.1, forward strand.
AAGTTGCTTAAAGACAAACTTTGAGAGTAGCAATTTCTTCCAAAGATTGCCTTGTCTAGTCTATACAAGGGATGTGTTCTCTTATTAATATAGCTTTAACCCCACTCCTTTGAATCAGTAGCACTAGACCTCTTTCTTGACCCTGTTTTCATTAAGGTTTTCCAGAATATCTGAAAAATGGCTCTGCTTGGGCCACCTGGCACCAGGTTCAAGTAGTTTCTTCCTCATTGCCAGGTTTCTTCAAGGTTTCTTCGGGTTTATGTGTGTGTGTGTGTGTGTGTGTGTGTGTGTGTCAGGCATGGGTAGGGTTGTAGGGTAAGGTGTTCAGTTTATTCTTTACATATTCTACCAGATATGTAAAGATTTATTTGAAATGGAAAAAAAAAAATCACATTTTTCCATTTCCATTGTAGACGGGGAATCCAGATGGAGTCTTGTACCATCAAAAGGAATTTGGTAAAGCACTTAGCACAATGAAACACACATCCAGTACCTAGTGACTGTTATTTTTACAAATGTCATCTCCCCAGGGGACTTTAGGATGCACTGGTCTATGTAGGACCTACCTCCTCCCCACTTAGCTGGGGTCTGTACCCTCTTCTGGGGAAGGGATACTGAAGTGAATTACCTCTCAGTATGGTCCCAAACCTCAGATTCTATTGGGGGACACAGTTTCAGCTTTTTGTTTCTTACCTGGTCCAGGACTTCAGAATGTTTTCTTCTCCCTCCAAGATCACCCCACAAATGCAAGGTCCTCTAAAGTATTGAAACTGGCCAGGCGTGGTGGCTCATGACTGTAATCCTAGCACTCTGGGAGACTGAGACAGGAGGATTACTTGAGGTCAAGGGTTTGAGACCAGCATGAGCAAGAGCGAGACCCCATCTCTACTAAAAATAGAAAACAAATTAGCCAGGCATGGTGGCGCATGCCTATAGTCCCAGCTACTTGGGAGGCTAAAGCAGGAGGATCACTTGAGCCCAGGAGTTTGAGGTTGCTGTGAGCTAAGCTGACGCCATGGCATTGTAGCCTGGACAACAGAGTGAGACCCTGTCTCAAGAAAAAGAATAATAATAAAGAAAGAAAGAAAGAAAGAAAGAATAATAAAATGAAATAAATAAAGTATTGAAATTAAGGGAGGAGGAACACACTGTTCATGACATCCTTTTGTTTCCTGATGAATGAATCATTTGCTTTTGCTATCACCCGAGAAAGTACCTCAAAGTGGTCCGTTCTCTGAGTAAATCCTATAGGTGCCTATCATGAAAAATGGAACCACACAAGATTATACATAGGAACCATGTACCAGAATGAAATAGCTGGGAAAAATCCAGAACTGCTTCTTTAGGTCACTGCTCCTCCTGAATCACTGCTTTGGATGTATTGGACCTTAATTTGTTTTTTAAAGTAAGGGAGTCTTACTTGATCCAGCAATTCCATTTTGGAAGATTTGATAGAAAAAAAAATCACTTTGGCATAATGTATAAAATGTGTGTGTAAAATTGTTTATTGTCATAGATAAGTGCAGCCTTTTTATGTTATAAATTAATTTTTTATTTTGCAATAATAGTACAGGGAACTCCTGTATATCTTTTATACAGATTCATCCTTTGCTTACATTTTCCATTTTTCCCCATTTGTTATACAGGCTTGTCTGCCTCTCTCTACACACACATTTCTGTTTCTATTTCTAGCTCTCGCTATGACTTTTTCCCCATAAGTCATTTGAGAGTAAGTTTGGAGACACTATGTCACTTCACTAAATAATTCAGTGTGTATTTCACAAGAAAAAGGATATTCTCTTACATAACCATGCTGTGATTTTCAAAACCAGGAAATTGAACATTTATACAATATTGTTATCTAATCCACATTCTATATCCATTTTTCATCAGTTGCCTAATATCTTTCCTAACCATTTGTTTTTTCCCAGTCCAGGATCTCATCCCGCATTGCATTAGTTGTCATGTTTCATTAGTCCTCTTTAATCTAGAACAGTTTCTCAGTCTTTCTTTCTGTCTTTGGCCTTGATATTTGTAAACACTACAAGCCAGTTATTTTGTAAAACTGTCCCCTGGATTGGGTTTCTTTATGATTAGATTCAGGTTATGTATTTTTGGCAAGAAAACAAAAAAAGTAATGCTGTGTCCTTCTCCGTAGATCATATCAGGAGGCGCATGATGTTAGTTTGTCCGTTTTTAGTGATACTAACTTTGATCATTTAGTTAAGAGGAGGAGTTTTTGTTCTTTTTTACTGTTATTGTTGAACATGTAAGAAGGGCTCTATTTTAATCTGATTCTGGTTTTGCTGCCAATAATATTATCTTTCCTGTGAACTCTATGGCTCGATGGGCCTGAATTTGAATTTTTCACCGTAAGTACAGAGTTGTCAAAACTGGAACAGAAAATGTTCCTTCTGGGTGAGCCAGTAGGGGGTAGAATGTGGTGGACTTGCTAGACCCAGTTCCATTAAAGGCCTAATCCCAGGAAAATGACTCTCTCTAAAAAACAAACAAACAAACAAAAAAACAGTTCATGCTCGGATTTTATTTTTCACTGAATTTATTTCTAAATTTATTATGATTGCCCTTGGCTGCTAACACTGAGGACCTGGGATTCATCTCAAGGAATTATAGTGTAAAGCACAGAACAGCTTGAGTTCAAGTTTGGGGCTTTCATATCATTTTTTCAGGAGACCATGATTCAATTAAAAAATTGTTTTTTATTATTTCAGAGCTCCTAACTCAAGGATGAAAGGAGCCACCTGGGACAGTTCTGAGCCTTTATTCTCTCAGGGAACATGGGGCTAGGCTTTGGGGTCTGTGTGTCAAATATGGAAGAATTCTTTACGGTTGTAGTTCTTGAACAACAAGCAAAGGAAAACCATAAACTTCAAGCTTTGATTCAGTGGTTTTATGTATTGTTGAGTGGGCGGAAGGAAGACGTACCCTTCACTTGGGTGAAATGTATGTGAGAGACAATTCATAGCCATGCTGAAAGTAAGCTTCGTATCCTATCCCAAAGTGTTTCAGAAAAGGCAGCCCGCTGCATTCATTTGATTTTTCTGAAGAAAACCTGATTTTGCACATCTGCCTCTACATTTGTTTTTACTGAACACAGACTTATGCAAGCACACTTTTCGCTTCTTTCACCACTAATGAGAAAGATTATAACCTCATATAGCTCTCCCTGTATTACAGCAATAGCAAAACGCTGCCAAATATAGCCGTGTCTAACTATTATGAATATCTTCAAGCTCGGAGACCATAGCTGCATCAGCTAGCACTATAATTAGCTGCCTAATCAGTCCGGCTTGGGAAAATACACTGTGAGTGCTATTCTTGCACTGAATATCCACTGGATGACTAATTGCCGATTTAAAAATTCAGAACCACAACTCTAGAATATCTCTAACAGTGTAAAATACTTTCTAATTATTCATTAAGAATAAAATGGGCATTTATTGTGTGTCTCCAACATACTAAAGGTTAATGTTGAGGGTTTGATGCAGAGCATGTTCATAAATTTACAAATTGTGCCCATGAATTTAAATCTTAGTAATTCAGCTTATTAAACTCCAATCACATCTTCTCCCTTAAAAGGCACTATTTTACAAGTAGAATATAAATGTATTCATTATTTGTAATTTCTTATATGACCTTCAAAGCAAGGTGAGTCTCACATGAGTCTCAGATGTCTCACTCATATTTTGTTGAGTTGCTGACATGATTTTCTATTAATATTTACCCCTTCTCACTTACTATTAATAATTATAAAAATCATATAGGGACCATTTAAATTTATTCATGGAGCTGGTTATAGTAGTATCCCCCTAGTCAAGACAATCAAAAATATCTCCAGACATTGTCAAATGCTCTCTGGGGGGTAAAACTAGTGACCTAACTTGATTCTATTCTTCCACAGTCTGATGTCAAGTTTCTGTTGTTGTTTGCTATGGACATTGAGAATAACTGGCCATGATATTCTATTGAATAATATCAAAAGAGGCTATTGTTACTTTTCTAAACAGATATAAAAGTTTCTTCATTCTCTGATTGGACTTCACTATTTTTAAATGAATGGCAATTTACCTCTGGACCGATTATTTTGATTTCTTACTGACAAACTTTCTAGTTTCCTCTCTTTTCCACTTTTTTGTTATTTTCATAAGCAAGATTATCAAAGACAGATTTCTAACTAGCTATCATCTTGAAGTCAGTGATTCCTAACAATTTCTCCATCTCCCTATAAAGATATGCACATGCATATACATATAAATTTTGCATATATTAGGAGATTCAAGGATACCCCCTCTTTAGCCCTTCCGTGAACCCCAGATTAAAATTCTGTTTTAAAGCCAGTGCCTTGAATTCTGGTTTTGCAAGGTTGTGGATAAAGCAAATCTAAATACAGCTGAGGAAGTTAGACTTCAGAGGGCTTTGCTCCTGGGGGCCTCTTTTCTAGGTAAATGCCCCAGGCAGGGTTAGCCTTTTCGTAGTCAGCCTGTTCTCTTGTGTCCCTTGTCACTATGTTCTCCTGTATTTTGCCAACCCATTATTGATCTTTGCTTTAATTACTGATTCTGATAGCAGTAGAGTCATATTACTTAGAAGGTGGGATGTGCCCCACCCTCCTTTCCTGTCTACCCACCACCAGCAGCTGCTGAAGAGAACCCAGCAGGGGCCTCCAAGGCTAGTCACACCCTGCTGGGAGCTGTCCCCCTCATCCACAGCTCCAGGCTCATTCCCCCTGCAAGGAAATAAAGAACGAAATCACATGCACAAAAGCATTGGAAAGAGATGAAGGAAGATGCATATACTGTCAAGCAAATGTTACCAAGCCAAACTGGGGTCCACTCACTGGCACAGTAAAGCCAGACACTGAAGTGGAGAGTTGCAGTGGCGGAAGGAGGCGAGACTTGCAGGGCGCCACGCAAGCAGCACAGGCAGCTGAGGCTTAAACCCCAACTCCCTGATGGCTAACCAGTCAGGATTTTCAAAATCAGGGGTGCACATTTCAGGCAGGCCTAGCCGCAAAGGGCAGAATATCTTGAAGGGGGAGGGGTGCAGAGGTGGATTCAGAGATTCTCAGGTTAGCAAAAAGGAATGTTAGGGTAAATGCGACAGGCCCCTCGTGCAGAAATCTAGAACAAAGAATGGCAGTCAGAGTTCAGTCCCTCAGTTCCCCCTTATCTGCTTTCAGGTGTGAGTTTCTGAAAAACAACCCAAGAACATGTTAAGGTGCCAACTTTCAGTTTCCATAGGAAACTCTGGCTGGCTTGGAGGGCCATTGTTCTAATTAGGTTGCCCACTCACTTCTCAAGGCCAGCCGTGGCCCAGGACTTCCCCTGAAGGGATTCAAAACTTTCCTTTCTTTTCATGCTTGGTGGGGGCCTTGTTCTCACCAACTTCTGAATATCTATATAGACATTTCTCCAATGTGGGTCCCTGTTTCTCCAGTTCCCCACTCAACTTCTGTTCCCCTGACTCCCCTCTCCGAAGCAGAGCTATTCTGCTGTGCCCCCAAACCCAGATGCCCCACCCACGCTGATGCACAAAGTCAATGAGACTCCCTCTGGGAAAGCAGTGTAAGATCAACGGTTATTACTTCAACGCGCTTTGGTGAGTCAATCCACCCCCACCTGAACCCCAAGTGATTTATCACAGTATTTTTCCCAAACACACAGAATATTGCTCCCAAAGGGATCCTCACACAGTTGCTAGCTGAGAGGCTAATGGGTTTTCCATATCGTTCTAGCAATAAGAGGTAGCATAAGCGGTTATTTTCCACATCCTTGCTACTCGAAATATGTTCCCTCAATCAGCAGCATTAGCATGACCTGGGAGCTTGTTAGAGATGCAGAATCTCGGGCTCCACTCCAGGTCTACTGAATCAGAATCCGTATTTTTAACAATATCCCCAGGGGATTCCAGTGCACACTAAAGTGCCCTCTACCCCCACCCTCCCTTACCACTCAGGCTGGTGATGCTTTGGTGGCCTGGACGTTGCAAAGGGGCCTGGAGGGCAAGTGATGTGATGACTCAATTCTCTCACACTTTTCTCCATTTAAATTGCTGTGAAAACTTCACTCATACAATGCGTTGTAATAGCTTTTATCCTTCATTTGGTGCAAACACAGTATTTAGATTTTAGGTCTATTTCTACACTTTTTGCATTAGTCTACACAAACACCTGACTGCAAACATAAACACAATCCCAGGGATGAAAATTTCACAGCAGTACTGGGTTAGGAGGTGGTCATACAGATGACCCATAATGTTCTTACATTATCTGTTTCAATTGCCATGAAAATCAACATACAAAAGAATTAAATACTCACAGAAAACTAACATTCCCTGAGAATTTATCTGCATATTCCAGTTTGGGAACCACCGATTTAGAGGCTAGTGACATCAGTTTTTTTTCTTTGGTCCCATCTCCCCATTTTACTTTTATTTTTCCACTTGACCTTACTTTTAGAAAATCCATATTTTGGTTTATGATACTGTGTGCTCTATATAGCAGGGGTCCCCAACCTATGGTGAGTTGTACAATTATTTCATTATATATTACAATTTAATGTTAATAATAACGGAAATAAAGTGCACAATAAATGTAATGTGCTTGAATCATCTCAAACCATCCCTCCCCCTCTCTCCAGTCCATAGAAAAATTGTCTTCCATGAAAACAGTCCCTGGTGCCAAAAAGGTTGGGGACCGCTGCTCTGTGGTAAACTACCTTAATACTCCTTCTGAAACAGAATAGAATAAAACCCAACAGCTCATGCTCCCAATGAAATAACCTGTGGGCAATTGACTTAAAGAACCATCCACCACATTCTTATGCTGAAATTTTTGCTCTTTTTATCTGCAGCCCTCCTCTCCTACAAGCTTTCAATGTGTGGTCTCAAAGTCATAGAAAGCTAATCAAATAATTTTTAAAGATGTCTTCTGTTAAAAATGCCATTTAATATCTTGGCTCATGTATAGTCTTGACTAGTTTAGATAAAATAACCTGGCCTAATGCCAGATGAGCTTTAAACACAGAAAATATTTATTTTAAGAGACAGCACACAATCTTAATATGGGTATCATGAGAGAAAGTTGTCAAATTATCTAATCAAAATTGTCTGAGTCTCTAAACAGCACCTCTGTCCTCAGTGACATTCTGAGAGTATATCACTCATTCTACCACCCCCACAGCCCAAGAGCCAGCCCGAAGGTGAGGTGGCACTCTTCCAAGAACGCATATCTCCAGGCCTAGCAAGGCGGAGAGCTTACCCCGCTGTCATAGCTTAATACTGGTGTAGGAAAGCAAGTCCCAGGAGGGGAACAATGTGACTTTTGTGTTGCATTGGGGTATCTTCAAATGGATTTCTTTAATCAAAGTTTTTTATTGGGGTAAAAGCTACCCTAGACTGGCATCTAAGTTCTGATCCTGTAGCGGACAATTCTGGGAGTTCAAAAGGGGGTAAATCATTAATTCTGAGCTAGAGAGTAGAGTATCCCACCACATATAAATGCAACATAAGAGACAAATGAGCTACAAAGTTATCTATATAAGAATCCATCCATATCACTCTTGTGTGTGTATCTCTGTATATTCCCCTATTAGACTTACAGACCGGGATTCATGCTTGTTCATTTGGATATCCCCAGAACCTGGGACGGTATGTGGCACATAGTAAGTGGCAACATTTATTTATTATACTTAAGTTCTGATAACTGTAGAAAAACATAAACGTGGTAGAGACTGGCTGGCTGTTCACCAAACCCTTTTCCCCGCTCCTCCTGGGCCCACAACTAGTCTACATTTCCCAGAATCCCTTGCAGTTAAGTATATCCATATGACAGAATCTGGCCAGTAGATTATGGGCAAAAATGAATGTGCCATTTCCAGGTCTGGCCCATAAAAAGTTATCATATGATCCACCACTATCTGTCTTCCCCCATCTACCTCTGGATGTTGGCACCCAGAGTAGAGTGACTTTGGAAGCCAGTGTGGAAGATGGCAGAGCCTATATCAGCTTGGATCCTTGAGTGGCTATGTGGGGCACAGACTGCTTTGCCAGCCCCCTCTACCAATTAGACTTAATACGAGTAAGAAATAAATTTCTGTCTTGTTAAGCCACTGAGATTTAGTGTTTGTCTACTTCAGCAACTAGCACTACCCTAATACAACACATTAAATAGCTGATGCTTTACTGGCATTATTAAAGACAAGGTATCATAATGGTAAGTGTGCTAAATAGAGTTAGACCTGAGCTTGAGTTTTGGATTTGATAGCCACTAACTCAGAGACTTTGGATGTACATTTAACATCATGATCCCAAATCAGGGTTGTTGAGACAAGTAAATGAGACCACATATGGCTGTATCCTAGCATAGTGCCTAGCACATTAAATCACACCTGTGGTGTGACTGCTATGGCTGTGAGAAGTACAGTCTTCTCTGCTTAACTCATTCTTGATCTCTTCTAATCTCAAAGTCTTGCTCTTAATCCCTGGTCTAATTAAGAAAGGAGTTTCTGCCAGACTTGAGACTTGGACTTGCCTTCTAAACCTGCACATTTTGAACTCTGATTATTTTTCAGCTATATATTATCTCAAAGGCTGTGCAAGCTCCGGTTTCTACCTCTAAAGAATCATCCTCTTCAATATGTGCTGTTTATGGGCAATCATTAGATTGCCAAACTCTTCAATGCTCTTACAAGGAAAGTTCCATAAAGTGCCCAGATTTTACTCCATTATTTAGGAAGGAACCCCAATAGCATCTTGAACACTGCCATCTAGACCTCACATGACATTAAAAGGGGGACTCATTTAAGACCCATGGGTCTTATACCTGGTAGGGAATGTTTTCCACTGACCATCCTGACCACTACTTAAAATACCCTCAAAAGATCAGTGCTTCTTCTTGGTTGGTAAAACATAGAAACAAGAAAACCCTAAAAGAACACATCTTCATTTTCCAAACCATTAACCAAGACCATATAAAATTTAATCCAACTGAAATCTTGGATTTTGCTAAATGAGGTTCTGGCTATCCAAATAGACTCAACCTTGCCAGATTATAGAATTTAACTCTACCCAATGTCATCATCATTTGCCTTTATAGACCTGTAGTCAGATGGTAGTCAGATGTTTCTTATTTGCAGACGCAGACGTCTTGGCCAAGTCAATGAAAGCCAGAACCACACCGTACTTTCAGTGGAAACACTAAAAGCTCATGTACATTTTCTCCGTACCAAGTGGAATGTGAAGCTGGCAAAAGCAAAATGATGCCCAGCCACAGAGGCCAGAAGAGGGAAACACAATAGGGTGAAATCCAGGGACAAAAGGCTCGAACGCCCACAAGGGCAGGCATCAGCTCAGCATGGTTCAGAATGACGTGGCAGGCCTGGGCAGATTTTAGATTAGATAATCTGGAATTAGCAAGGTTTCTGATAAATGGAAGACACAGCAAAACAGGCATAGCCCAGAGGTGTTTCCAAGCCCTTTGGAGACAGTATAGTTCAATGGGGATGTGTACGACTTCGCGAATTAGCCTTCAAGTCCCAGGCCTACCACTCACCACCTGTGTGGGAGTAAGCAAGTTACTTACCTGCCTTAAAACTCGTTGTCTCAGTTGTCTCAGTGATACCAGGGTGATAAAACAATCACAGGATCGTTTTAAGGCTTAAATAAGATGATGCATGCATGATGCCAGTTGACGGTTTTTATCCTGCATGCTTCAGAATTACCTGGCCATTCCTGACCACTGACTAGTCCTTTAAGAACTCTTTCCGGTGACAAAGATTCTTTGTTTGACCCATCTTTGTACAGGCTCCTGAACCTCCTCCTAGGCCCATCTGTGTACTTCCTTGAAAAATCCAGTTTTAGCAAGAACCGTGCTGAATCGTTTAGCCAGAATCCCCCATCCTTGTTATCTGACCACCCTCAATATCTAATCGGGTTCCTTATCCTCCACCATCCCCCAGGGGCTGCCTGGTCACCATGGCCTATCTGCAGCAAGAATCCTGTTGGGTCGGTTTAGCCGGAATCCCCATCACCCCTGATGTTTCCTTTTAGTCATTTTTCATCCACTGACCCTCACCCTGCTCCTTGGCTATAAATCCCCACTTGTTCTTGTATTTGGAATTGAGCCCATTCTATTCCGAGGCCTCTTTTCTCCTATTGTGATAATTTTGAATAAAATCTCTTTGTATCATTTCAAACTACTGTTGGACTCTGGTTTTCTTGGACTCTGGTTTTCTTGGACACTGGTTAGAATAAACTTATATCTCCTGACGTACCTCCTCCTGTAGCCAGGAGGTCTCAGGGACTATGATAGAAGGGTGGAAACCTATTGCATAAGTGGATTTAGGGATCTGCCAGGGTCTTTCCACCCTGTAAACTCCCGCAGACCAAGTCCTGGTTGCCCATCCCGCATCAGTGGTTAAGTCCTCAGCCTCGCCCACATGGGATCCTTTATTCTCTCTGTATCTAAGTCCTGGCAGGGTAAATATACCAATAACCTCAATATGATTTCTCCAAATGCTCCTCACCACGCATTTGACATTTTGTTTGCCAGCCAGTAAACTTTCAGCAAAGTATGCACAAGGTCATACTTTTCTTCCACTGTGTTACCTTTTACACAGATGCGTGTTAGTCACCGGACACTGACCGCAGAGGCATTTTGTTTAGGGCATCTGTTTGCAAATTACACTTGAACATCACCATCAGCTGGTCTTGTTCTCAGGCCAATTTTCCCACAGATAAAAGAAATCAACAACTCAGATCATATTCATGCCTGAAGAAATAGCGTATTTTGCAATCTTTCTGCATGGGAACAGCGTGAATGTGACCTTACAGCAATGGATTTTAACCTCTTTGGTGTCATGAATTCTTTTGGGATTCTTAATGAAAGTTTTGGATTATGTCCCCAGAAAGCAAAAACAAATACAAAAGCACAGATCATATACACAATTTTTTTTTATTTATTAACTTATCATTATATTTTTATTAATTACGTTTTATGTTAAAAAGAAATATATAGTAAAGGACAAAAGTCAAAATGTTCAGAAAGGCACAGAATTCAAATAAAATTTTCCCTTCCCTCCACTCTTCCTCAGCCCCACTCCTCGGAAGTAATCAATAATTCCTTGACTATATGCTGCCATTTAAAAATACACATATAGGCTGGGCCCAGTGGCTCCCTGTTGTAATCCCAGCACTTTAGGAGGAGTAGGGGGCAGGATTGCTTGAGCCCAGGAGTTCCAGACCAAGCCTGGGCAACATAGTGAGTCCTCGTCTCTACAAAAAAAGTAATAAATAAAAATGAAATAGCAAGTCATAGTGGTGCACACCTGTAGTCCCAGCTAATCCAGAGGCTGAGGAAGGAAGATCGTCTGAGCCCAGGAGTTCAAGGCTGCAGTAAGCTATGATCACACCACTACATTCCAGCCTAGATGACCAAAGCGATACCTTGTATCAAAAAAAAAAAAAAAAGGCAAAATAAAACAAAGATGTATACATGTATAAAATATATTTGTATTTTACATGTACAAGCAGTCCTCACTTTCTACAGTAGCACGGGACCAAATGACTACAAACTGAAATTGTGTGAAGTGCTCTTAGTATTCAATGGGAAAAATTATAACCATTCCGTCACCTTTAAACTGTTTTGTCAAGGCCGGACACAGTGGCTCACACCTGTAATCCTAGCACTTTGGGAGGACAAGTGGAGAGGATTGTTTGAAGCCAGAATTCAACACCAGCCTAAGTAACATAGTGAGACCCTGACTCTACAAAAAATAAAAAAATAAAAATTAGCGGGGCATGGTGGGGCATGCCTGTAGTCCCAGTTACTCAGGAGGCTGAGGCAGGAGGATTGCTTGAGCCCAGGAGTTTGACGTCGCAGTGAGCTATGATGGTGCTACTGCATTCCGGCCCTGGAGACAGAGTGAGACTGTCTCAAAAAAAAAAAAAAAAAAATTTTTTTTTGTGAAAACATTAAAACCTCTCCTACTGTTGGTTATAAGTGTAGGGGAAAACAAAAAAATAATAACAGTATTATTTAGTACACTGTAATTTAAAACATTAGAAATATTGAAAATTAAAGTGTCTTCTTTGTTGTAAAAACTTTATCAAGATTAATTTGGACAGTGCTTGCTTTCCTTTTGTCATATAACTTAATGATACGGAGTATCTTTTTATGCCTTTATAAATTGTCATATTTCTTTCTAAATTTGGATCAGCTTCTAACATTCTTTTCTTTACTCTTTCAGTGTCATGCAGTAACTCCAAGAGTTCCTTTGATGTGAAGACTTTTGCTGGTGTCACTTCCTCTGAGACACCTTTATCCTTTTTTATCACAACCACTTTAGGAAAATCCCTCTCTTTCCTAATGAAAAATGACACCAAAGCTCCCATCTACCTATAAGATACCACTTATAACTTATCAGAATCCACAAAAAATCCTACCCAGCAGCCATTAAACAAGCTCATATAAGGGATTTATTTTTTAAAAACCAATGATTTCTAGGGGATGATCACAGAACATTCAGCCCAATGCCCTGTAATAAATGTTGGCTAAGTTATAGCACAAATACCATACAGGGTACACCGGATCATTTTTATTGAAAAATGGACCAATTTCTTCTATGAGGTTACCTTTCCTGATATTTCTAAACTTTTAATTGCCTTACTCTTGTTCAGAACATCCACATACACACACACTTTTAATGTCAGAAGAAAATCAGTGAGCATTTTGCCCCTCTTGTTAAAACATTGCTAATCTCTTTCCTACATGGTCTGTGTATCCACACTTAGATGTGAAATGTGGACTAATGGTCAAACAATGCAACCGAACACATTGCAAGATAGTGCAAACTTAAAGAAAAGAAAAACACATTGGAGAAAGATTCAGGTGTTGGAGGGAGAAAGGCCTTCATGGAAAAAGTAGTATTTGAGTCTTTAAGGATGAGTAAGATTTCAAATGGTGGGGATGAGGAGAAAGGCACTGCACGTAGGAGGAGCAATGTGGCCAGGACAGGGGGTGACAAGGCTCAGACCTTCTTCAGGGAACAGGTTGCTGCCCTGAGTGGTAGAAATGCAGAGTGTGGAGCACAGTCAACTCAAGATAAGGCTAGAGAGGAAGGTGGAGACCAAATAGCTGAATCTTTTGGAAATATGATGTAGGCCTTGCAATCTGTCATTAAGCAATTAGACTATAATCCAATAAATTGCACAATAATCTCACCAGCGCTGACGGCTAGAATTTTAAAATGCTTAGAAAGGAGTAGTCCATGAGTATTGCTTTCTGACCTCAAATATGAGAAACCTATGTTCACTTTCTCTCCCAGATGTTTACTCCTTCTGATGACATCAGGGAGAAAGATTCCAATAGGTGCTCATCTGGTTTGAACAGCTGCAAATTTCTTTTGAAAAAGGAGCAAGGGCCCAGGCTGGGAGCCATCAACAGGGCTCTGAGCAGAAAAAGTCATTGTGAGTAGTGGGGATTTAGAGCTGTCGTCCTGAATCCTGGCTGCTCAATGCAACCACCTGGGAAGCATTTATAAACTCCTGGAGTGAAGTCCAAGCATGTGTGATTCTAATGGGCAACCAGGATGGAACATCACAGATTCCCAAAGAATCATTGAAAAGGAGGCCACTGACCCCACGTGGAGAAGGAGAAGCAGTCTGAGAATCCACAGGTCCGCTGAGTGCCACATTTGCAGAACAGGCCAGTTTTATGGAGTTCAAGAAGAGGGGAAATCATTTTCTTCCATCGCTTAACCCATATACTACTACCTTGAATATCTTAACTGAGAAAGTGTATACCCCACAAACCTAAAGAGAAGAAGGATAATTAGATGATTATATAGCCAGACAAGCTTTCTAGCCCCCCAACTATTACCTGTAAGGTATTGTGATCTAAGGAAGGTATCATTAATCACCACTAAGTATCAGGTTAAGCAAGCCAATCAACTTGGGGGGTAGGGTGGCGGGGCAGAGCATGTTTCCTGCTTGGTCTGCATCATAACAGAAAGATGGATTCCCCTGTGCAATTACAATAAAGCAGGTCCATGAGTAACATCTAGTTTTTACAGCCAACTTGAATTGCTGTTTATTTCCCCTAAGCTATTTATCTTTCCCCTATTAAAAAATCAATCCTTCATTTTTATGGCACTTGCATGGATATTTACTTATCCTTAACTGTCTTAGCATTCCAAAATATTTAAGACCAAGAGTTGCATGTTGGCTTCTGCACTGCTGATATTGGGGATTTTTGGGGGGGGGGGTGGGGAGGAAGCATTCAATTTGGTGTCTCCACTAGCACTAAATTTTCACTTAGGTCCTGTTGGTGACTGTTGACTTGCAACGCACCGTGAGAGCAATAATCCACATAGCACCGATCTCACCAATTGCTATCCATGAGCACCTGAAATAATCTCTGTCAGATGACAGGGCCAAATTCCCAGTGAGCCTGCTGTCCCACAGGGCCATCTCTTCCCACAGAACAGGAAAAGGGGTCCGCCCAAGACTGAGACCAGGTGGTGAAGGCAGGGCTGGTTCCACCTGAGACACGCTGTCAAGTAAAGGGCAGTGGCTGACAAAAGCTGCTGATGCTGCTGATGGGAAAGGGAACCCAAGGAGAAAGCTGATTGCTCTAAAGGAAGTCTCAAAACACTCGTCCGTCATACCTGATGGATTACAGCTGGCCGTTTGTCTCTTTCGGCTAAAGAGGCATTTCATCATTCAAATACTTGTCAGCTGTGGGTGAGGTGCTCCCTGAGTTTCACTAGAATACAAAGGGTCTCACCCAAGATACAATCACTATTGGGAACGGTGGGGGAAGGGAGCATTCTCATTTATTACTGACTAGCTCCTGCTTTGCCTGTAGAATTCACTCATTCATTCCACAAACTTGTTCTGCGAACAGTGTCAGGCACAGAAAAATTCCCCTCCCATCCTTCCATCCTTCCTTCCTTCCTTCCTTCCTCCCTTCTTTTCTTCCTCCATTCCTTCCCTCCACAAATATGTACAGAGTGCCTACTACCTCTTAAGTTAAAATGGTGAACCAAACCTAAGTGATATATTCCTGCACAGGAATTCTTAACCTGGGATCCAAGAACACCCTAGAAATGGGTGGGCTTCAGGGAGTCATTAAAAGTGGATGGGGGAAAGTTAGCATTTTATTTAATTGTGAATCTAGACAACAAACCACAGCAGTATTAAATGTACCTGTGCCTCTGTCACCAATAGAAATCACAGACATTTTCATATCAATTCATAGTTTTGCAGATATCTCAAAAAGTTGATTGTGCTCCATCACCACTCAGAAATTATGGTGGGTTTTCGTTCCTCCACCAGATTTTGTTCTTTAATATGTTGATGAAGAAGCACATCTGTAACAATATCATGAATTTGTATTTTAACATTTTGGAGATTTTATTTCAATATAATTGGTTTCCCTTATTATCCTATATGTTTTATTTTATGCATTTAAAGACATTATTCTAAGAAGGAGTCTATAGGCTTCACCAAACACCAAAGCAAACCTTGGCACAGAATGGATCCTTGTCCTAGTAAGAGAGACAGGCGTTAAAGAAATAATCTTACCTATTTGTAATTACAACAGTGATAAGAGCTCTAAAGAAAAAGTCCAGGTATGTGAGATGTCAAAAGAAGGAAGACGTGGTCGCCCAGTTTCTAGTGGGATCTGGGGTGGTAGATGACCCCCAGTCGTCCAGTGGGATCCACCTGGATTCCACGTCCCCAGGAAGACACCATACTCTTCTGCAGTTAAAAATATTGATTAAGCATCTCTCCTGTGCCAGGCCCTGTGTAGGCACTGGGGACATAGCATCTCTGCCTGCCAATCCAGTCGGGGAAGTCTCAGCAAACCAACCACACATGAAGAAATACTAAACCGAGATAATATCAGGTAGAGATCAGAGCCCCGAAGAAAGTGAACCAGGGTCATGAGAGAAAGAGTGGATGCCAGGGGTACTGCGGGACACCCTGAGTGGGGAGAGGACTGGGAAGGTCTCTTGTGCAGAGGGGATTGATGCACTGAGACCTAGAGGAAGAGATTTGGGGGACTTTGAGATGAAAACAGGTAAACCCTCAGTCCCCTGGAATCCCAGGACCCAGACCTCTCAAATTGTGGTAACAATTTCCCTGCCATGCCTACTTTTGGAGAAAGAAACAAATCACAGGAGTCAGGAGAGAAAATTGGGGCTGGTCTAAGGGACGGATGAACACAAGAGGCCAGAGGCAGCAGCAGGATGTGCACTGGATGCCCGAGTCCATGTCGTGTCTGGACCCTCTGCAGGTGGGGTGCCTTGAGGAAGGTCGAAGGGCACCTCCCTGACTCTGGGCACCTCTGAGCCTTTCCTAGCCCAGTTTATCACCATCTGCCTCTCAAACAACAAGTTCCTATTATCAGAGATCCTCCTCAATTTTGGACCTGACATCACAGAACTGAAGACCCCTGATTTTCAGAGCGCTAAAGCAGTTGAATAACCTCTCTACCACAGGGAAAGGCTGCTATTTACCTCTAAGTGCATTTCAATGTTACCTTCCAAGGTCTCCTGGTAGGCACAAGAGTTGACTCAACCCATCTCTTCCCAGCTGGATGCAGGGAAAGCTTCTCATTTGCCCTCTTCCTTTGGCCTTTAGGAAAACCCCTCTCTTTCCTAATGGAAAATGACACCAAAGCTCCTATCTACCTAAAAGACACCACTTATAACTTATCAAAATCCACGAAAAATCCTACCCAGCAGCCATTAAACAAGCTCATATAAGGGATTTATTTTTTAAAAACCAATGATTTCTAGGGGATATCACAAGATCACAGAACGTTCAGCCCAATGCCCTGTAATAAATGTTGGCTAAGTTATAGCACAAATACCATACAGGGTACACCGGATCATTTTTATTGAAAAATGGGCCAATTTCTTCTATCAGGCTACCTTTCCTGATATTTCTAAACCTTTAATTGCCTTACTCTTGTTCATAACATCCACATACACACATATTTTCCAAAATCAATGGTTGAAGCAATAGGACTTTTGGCAGAAAGTTCAGTTATGAGAAAATCCCCAATACCCTTAAATTTTTAGTGAACCATTAATATAAAGGTATTCCCTTCCTAAGTGATATTTTAATGGAAGCCTAATGTAGCGAGAAGCATTTGGACTTACAATCAGTTGATGTAGGTTCCAGATCTCACTCTGCCACTAACTCTCTTTATGACGATGAACTGGTTTCATTTTGTAATCCTTAGTCCCTCTGGGGCCTCTGTTTCCCTATCTATAAAATTACGAGCTCAGATGGGTGACTTTTAAGGCCTCCTAGAGCTCTAAAATTCTATGAATCTCTGCCTCTCTGAGTAGAATAAGCCTGTAAGTACCAGGCAACAGATTCTAACCTACATTCCTCAGGGGAACAATCCTAGAAAATAATCTTCAAACTTCCAACGTGGTCTACAAGGGGTTGCCCGATCTTTGTCACATTCATTGGGAAATTTCAGCAGTTTCTGGATTTTTCTTAAATCAGAGATTTGCTGACTAAAAGAACATGTCAGGCATTGTATTTGTGGCCAATGTGTTCTAGACAAGGGAACGTAAACAGAACTGTCGCTTGAGACTTCTGGGGGAGTGTTCTTAAAAGGAAGGGAGCTCCCTTCTTCCCCTCTTCCTCCTTCCTCAGCCTGCTATGTGAACACTACGACTGGAAGTTGAGGAGCCCCCTTGGATCATGAAGCAGCCTCCTAAGTCTGGTGAAACAAACTAGAGGGAGCCCGGATCCCTGCTAACCGTGGAGTTGCCAAACCAGCCCCGATTGCCCAACTTCAGATTTGATTTACATGAGACAGATACAAATTTCTGTCATGTTTAAGTCATCGTCTTGAGTTTTCTGCGACATGCAGACAGTCTTACTCCTAACTAATCCACACAAGACTCTGTTTCCGTTTATCAGAGTATCATTATGCAAAACATGCCACTAATGGCCAAACCACCCTCTGCCACAACTATTTCCATGAATCACAAGATTTGACTGGAAACCTTGTTTTCAGCACTGGCATTTCTGCCTTCCTGCCTTCAGTCACCTCAGCTGGTATCGGGGATGGCCGGGCCTGCTGGGCAAGTTTTGAAATGACATGACAGAGAAGGAAATGAAGGATTTTCTCTTAGACTTTGCCCACAGGTTGCATAGTTCTCAAGACTGCTTTAATGCTGAGTGATTGTGGTTGGGTTAAAAGTGCAATGAGTAGAGATCCTTCAAGAGCTGTCATCAGTCTGGAAAGTTCAGCTTCCTATTACTGTTGTAAACCTCCCGGGACAGAAGCTCAAAGTGACCTATTTCCTACTAACACTTTCACAATAAGATTTGCCTTTGCCTAATACCTACCAGGTTGGGAGTGCTAACCAAGTTAGCTTGCAATCCTGGGGTGGGGGTGACACAAGGCAGGTATCTACTGATGCACAGTGATAATATTTCTGTGGAAAGTTTGCTTGTGAATCTGGGACTTAAACTCTCAGTTTTGACTTCTGCAGAATCTAGAAGCTATAGGATACTCAGTAGGACATTGGTTCCAGTTTCTGGCTCTAAGGAAGGCTTCAGGGAGATGGCTGCTGTCTCTCTCTCCTTAGAACAGTGGTTTGCAACATTTATTTGATCAGGAATTGTTAGAGAAAGTGATGTATCTAATGGACCATCTCTCTAGACAAGAAACACATGTGTTCATGGAACATGAAACTTTATCTAAAAGTTGCTAAGATTCTAAGCCCCCTGACACCCACCCATGAGTCCAGAGCCCCCAGGTCAAGACCTCAGAACAGATTTTAAAACCCCCAAAGTCACCTAATTTCCTCCTTGAGACAAATTCCCCACTACTGCTCCTGACAGAGAGTAGACTAAGTCGATTTTAGAGGCTTCAATTGTTCACAGCCTTTATTTACTGTTATTTATGACCAACAGTAAGAGAAATGCCACATGCCTCCTCCCCACTTCCTGCTCCAAAGTTCTTCATCTGAAATTTAAGTCCACACTAACTCTCCTTTCCTACCTTATCTCAGACAAACCACCCACACTCAGCCATCTTGGACCCTTTTTTGCAGTTTCTCAAACATGCCACATGCCTTCTTCTGCACTCTGCCTTTGCTCAAGCAATTTCCTTCTCCTAGGATACCTTTGCCCATCGCCATCTGTCAAAATGTTACTCATTCTTTATGATCCTGGAAAAATAGATTTCTCTATGAAGTTTTTCTTGAACCTTCCTTTGTGCACTCAGCCTGAGCTTGAACACCTGTTATCACCTTCCCTTATGGATTATTTGGGCAACCATACAGTAGAATATTTGAACCCCTGAGGTCTGGAATTGGAATGACTAGGTTTCAAACCTGGTTCTGTCCCTTTTGTGCTGTGTGACCTTGTGTATGTTTCTTAACCTTTCTGTGCTTCAGTTCCCTCATCGATAAAGTGGAGACAATAACAGTTTCCACTTTATAGGATTGTGGAAGGATTTAATGAGCTAATTCATGAAAAATTCTTAGCACGGTGTGTGGCACTTTGAAAACATTTGATAAGGAATAGTTATTTTTACTTTAGTTAATTGTATAGTTTTGCCCACACCCACTACCATTAAATTGTAAAGTCGTTGAAGGTGAGAGGGTAGAGCCTGGGTCTTAGCCATCATTTCATACCTCACAGAACCTAGCAAAAACAGCTTTGCACATAACATGATATTTGAATGAAAATGAATTGTTCATAAACATTTTATCTAAGAACTTTAGACAGCATTGTTGTCATCTGTATTTTATCAATGGGCGAGAGGCCATGGAATAGTAAGATTCGTGTTGTACTGAGACGACAAATCATTCTGGATCTTGAAAGATAATCCTGATTGCAACTCTCTGTTCTAATCCTAGGATTTTTATTCTGCCATGAAGCACATGCCAAGAATTCCTATCTTTTCAATTACATTTTTTTCAATTCCTATTCAATTACACAGACATTTATTTAGCAACTGTTGGGGGTCAGTGTGGTAAAGGGTAGAAATTAGAGATGTCTTTCTTGGGTTCCAGTAAACCAGCTGCCATCTGCCATCAAACTTCAAGCTCAGGACCTAAGATACATGCACACTTTTATATTTCATGAGCTTGAAGCCAGTGCCAGATGACAAGAGGTCTGCAGGATTTCCCTCCCTTGTGACAAGAGGTGCATACTTCTGTTAAATGGCAGAACAGTATGTCATCCTTCATTATAAAATAATTGTACTAATATGTGTAGAAAATTTACTAGACCACCTCTGACCACCCAGCCTACTGGGCTGACCCAGACAAGCCCCTTGTCTCATAGGAATGCTGAATAAAATGTAACAAAAATGTTTTCCACACAACCAAGTTTGATCAGAAAAAAAGAAACTCTCAGGTGCCAGTAATAGCATGAAATCAAATCAGAGGAAAAAATACGAGCTGATCCCAGGACGAGGCCATCGGAGTTTCAGAAAGCCATATGGAGCCCCTAGGACAAGGGAGCTAGGTTTCTTACACCTACAAAAAAAAAAAAAAAACATAAAATTTCCAGGCCTAAAGGATGGAAAGAATGGAATTGAGCTCTTTGTATAAACAAACCATCACCTGAGGGTTGGAGAAGTAAAAAAAAAAAAAAAAAAAAAAAATCACTCGTGAAAATCAAACTCTGATCCCATACTATACACAGATTTGGGGCCTTGACTTACGAAACTTTGATGGTATGGAAGTTGAACTGGTGATTTAACAGTATAGGTTCATTCAAACCCCCAGGAATCCAGCTATAGCCAAGGCAAGATATTTCTGTAGCGACATCTCAGAGGCTTTCTCCTCTTGCTTGTTGTGAGGCCACTTTGAACTCAACAGGAAATCATGCCTGCTTACAAAACCAGGTCATCTGCCAAGGTACCCTACTCATGAATGACACCACTTCCCATTCAGGCACACAAATCTAGGAGTTGTCTTGATATCCCACACCTATTCGTCATTAAGGCTCATTGATTTTACCTTGTAAATATCTATGGCATCTGTCCATTTCCAATACCCCATCCTAGTCCAAACCACTTTCCTCTCACCAGTCTCCTAACTGGTCTACCTGCATCCACTCTATCAGGTGGTACCATATAAATTGCCATCCTGTAGGTCAAAAACAGTCTGGAAGAGGCAATTTCATAGGGTTCGACCTACTATTTCTTCCCATCTGATTTCCACACTGCAGATAGAGTTACCTTTACATAAAGGAAATTTGATCAGGTTACACCTGCCCCCTGCCTAAACCTTTTGTGGCATTCCCACTGTTCTAAAGATAAAGCTCCTAAGCACCCCTGCAATGCCATCTGGCCCCTAACTTCCTTCTCTTTCCAGCCTCATGCCTCCCCCTTCCCTTATCCCCTCTCCTCTTGACCCTCTGGGTTTTTTCTAGTGCCTTGTGTTCTCAGGTTTTCTCTTCCCACAAAGACTTTTACATGCAGTTCCCACTGCCTAGAATATTCTTCTCACCCCTCTTCAATTGTACGATTTCTTCTTAGCTTTGGATCTCATCTTTAGCAATGCTCCCCTCAAGAGCCTTAGTCTGAACTTCCTGGCCTCCTCAAGAACCTGGTCACACATTCTCTTAATGCCAAGGTCATCTCCTTCATAGCACTTGTGCCAGGACAATTTTACCTTTGTGTGTATGATTATTTGATTTAAGTCTGTCTCTCCCAATAGAACTGTAAGTTTCATGAGAATAGAGACTGAATTTGTTTTCACTGACCATTGAATCCCCAGGCCAGTGCCAAACACAGAGTAAGTGTTGAACATGTTTTCAAATAAACATTTAAAACTATAAAAGGGAAGAGTGGAGAGACTACATGCAGAGCGACAAGGGTGGAGACTGGTGTAGGAGAAGGCGAGGGCCTGAATCTAAGGTGTGTTTTTCATGTATTGCCTTGGCTAATCTTCTGTACATTCCATCTTTTGCTTTGGGGATTTTGTAAACAAGGAAACCAGAGATATCAAATAACTCATGCCCAGGGTCAAACAATGGTAGAGCTAAGATGACAATCCAGGCTATCTGACTCCAAATTCAGTCCTTTTTTTATTAAAAAAAGTTGAGACAAGCGATGGAGATAACAAGGAGGCCAGGAATGCAAGCCAGGAACTCTGATGTCTACTGATGCCAGAAAGATAAAGTAAAGACTGAGACAGGCAAAGATAAGTGGGGTGTGGGGGAACCACACCGAGCTGGAAGGTGCACGCCCATCTACTCTAGCTCTAACTGATTGTTGATGCATGGGAATGCGGGCTCAGTATTTTTAGATTATCCTATTTTTTGAGAGAATTTCAAACCTGGGTTTTCAAATGAAATCGTCTTGATGTTAAAACACCACGTGGAACACACAGAATGTGTCTGCAGGAGGAATGTGTGCTGTGAGTACCAATCTGTAGCCCCCAGTCTAGAAGCATGGGAGATCAGCAGTAAAGATGCACTGCTGTCAGTACCCACCTATGGAAAATATTTGGGTGGAGCCCTCATAAATAATCTTAGCAACAGTTATCCAACTTGAACTTTCATGATTCCATGCTTCTGAGAAGCTAGGAGCAGTTAATCTATAACTGGTTTTATGAGTCTAAGATCACTGTGCTCCGTTAAAGCAAAGGAACAACAGCTAACAGGAAGATAAACATCTTCATTCCATGACCCCCAAGGCAGATAAGGAACCTCAATGGCCACTGTTGGACAATGTGCAGATTGCTGACTAAGCCATTCTCCTTTCTAAGAAAATACAATCCAAAGATAAGCTGGTAACAGCCCTTAATTTAATTCAAACTCCCACCAGGACATACATTATAGTCACTTTCAATATGCCAGAGATCATGGGAAAGTTCATCTTTATCTCTGGGTTCCTTTCCCTAGCATTTCTCACTGAAGAAAGAAGAGGATGTCACCAACTGCTCTTCCAAGAGAGAAGCTCTAATAAAATGAATATCTGCTTTTCAGTTTCAGTTCCTCTCACTCTGGAGGATCCTGGCATGCAGAAGAGCTTCACACATTTTCTCAATTTGTCCTTCCTCACTTGAACTCTAATCAAGTACATGTATCAGAAATTGTTGGAGCCTTTTTTCCTATAGTGTTATTTACTCAGTTAAATCACTAGCAACTCAGTCACCATGGACTTCATGAAAGTTATTTTGTGGCACACATTCTTGATTTGAGGTCTTAGAATTTCTCCTATGGTCATCTGTAATTTTTTTTTTTCTTTTAAGACAGTCTTGCTCTGTCACCCAGGCTGGAACACAGTGGTATGATCATAGCTCACTGTAGCCTCGAACTCCTGGGCTCAGAGGATCCCCCTGCCTCAGCCTCTTGAGTAGCTGGGACAGAGGCGAGCACCACTATACACAGCAAATTTTTCAAAAATTTTTTGTAGAGACAGGGTCTCGCTATGTTGCCCTGGCTGGTCTCAGAATCCTGGCCTCAAGTGACCCTCCTGCCTCAGCTTCCCAAAGTTCTGGCATTACAGGTGAGAGCCACTGCTCTTGGCCTTCATCTATAATTTTAAAAGGCATCAGAAGCCAATAGACGAATTCAGCAACAACCTCACGTATTCCTGGATCATGGAAAGAAGAATCATTTGATTGCTGTTCCGGATAGTTAGCATACTTACATCGCTCTTGTGTTTACTGAAGCTAGGCTAACTATTAGAACAAATAACTGGGAAGTTTTGGTATATTAACAGAATACAAATGTGTTTCTTCTATTACAGTTCAATGCAGATTGGTAGGATAGGAGGATGAGGAGTTCTGCTCCAATCAGAGACAGAGGAGCCAATCAGAGACTCAGGATCCTTCTATCCTGCAGTTCCACCATCCTATTAGTCCAGAGTCAGCAAACCTTCTCTGTAAAGAACCATATATTAAATATTTTAGGCTTTGTGAGCCATGCAGTCTCTGTCACAACTATTTAACTCTGCCAGGGTAACACAAGAGCAGCCAGACATAATATGGAAATGAATGAGCATGGCTGTGTTTCAATAAAACTTTATTTACAAAAATAGGCAGCAGGAAGGATTTGACCTGTGGACCATCATTTGCCAACATCTTCTCTTGGACATTGTCCTCCTGTGCATTCAGCCAGTGTATAGAGAAAGAGAGAGCACCATGCAAGAGACACATGTAAAATTAATGCCTATCCTCATGCAAATGTCCTGAGGATGTTATTGCACAACGTAAAGTGCTCCATGCAAAGGTCAGTATATAGGAGTAGCTCAATAAATGACAACTGTCATCATTTTTAAATAATAAAGTACTTTTGATATTTACAGGAAGAAGTGGTCATGTTTAATTGAAGGGTATCAGGAAAGGCTACAGCTGATTCTTAAAGCTAGGATAGGATTTTAACAAACAGAAGTGGGTGGACATCATAAACAAACATGTAGCATTGTAGGTTGAGTATGTGCATGTTGTTCAGTTTGGCCAGAACACTGTGCTACATGGACGGATCATGGGAGATAAGCCTGGAAAGGTCAGAAGGCCTCAAATGCCAGGTTTAAAGTTCAGACATTCAGTGACTATAGGGAGCCATTTAAAGTTGTTGAGAAGTGGGTACACAGTTTTGTGTTTCAAGAATCTGTTTGTAAATTCATTGTTTGAAACACAGACTATATTTCCTAACATAGTGTAAGCAGTAAGAGTTAGAATCCCAGGCTGGTCCACAGAAGCCTGCTTTCAGGTATTTATAGCCCTTAAGTATATGCAAAAGAGAATTGTTTTACTCAACCAACATCTCAACCAACATGCCCAGAAAATTATTCAGCTATAGAATTACATAAATGTTGCTCTATCACTGTTTTAATCTGAAATGAGCTTTCATAGGACAAGTTTCTCAGTTAACATGTACAGAGATTTATAGCCAACTATTGAAATTCCTGGGAGGGTGTGCCATGATAAAATACAGACTCAATTTTTTGCCAACTGATTTGGACACTGAGAAATGATTTGCATAAGGTGGAACTATGAAGTCAGAAGCATGTTTAGATAGGCCTGCACTTCTAGATCCCTAAAAAGAACTAGTTATCCCTAACTGATGCAAACCTGTTGGGCTTCTTTGTCGGAGCCATCTGTGTTGAAAGCTTGACTGTGGCTGCCTTTTGCACAGAAATCCCCTCTTCCACCTCCTGCTGGAGAAATCTGTTCTGATATTCAAGAGTGTTCCACCTAAATTGCAATTGTGTGGAAAGCCTCGAAACTGGGGGGACCCAAGTCCAGTGCCTCATTCTAACATTTAATGTGTACAGTCATTTATCCTTTCATTTATTCCACATGTATATCTGAGCATCTGCTGTGTTCCAGATACTATACTGGTGCTAGGGGTAGTCCATGAGAGTTAGACCTAAAATAAAGGCTAAAGCAGCAATATTATAATTTATTTTATGGGGGTATGTCCATGCCAAAATGGTACATAGGAAAAGAAGCATTTAAAACTGTCTATGGGATCAGAAAAAAGATTTTTCTAGGAAATAATATCTGAGCTGAGATATTATTATGAAGATAAATAGACAATGAGAGGACAGCATCTCAGGCAGAGAAAACAGCAAACACCAAAGGCATATGATTATAGAGTGTTGTGTACAGTCAATGAATGTTTGCTTAGGGGATGGATAGGTAGGTGGATGAATGAATGGATGGAAAGATGTGAGGAGACCTTCTTTAGAAGTTGGGTATTGCCCAATTCTCCCCTCTACCCAGACATAAGCCAGCCCCTCCTTCCTCACAGATCTCTGTGGCTTGAAGTTTGGTTTCAACTTTATTTGTAACTCTCCAGACATTTAGCTTTTCTCACTCCATTAAGTTAAAACTTAAAAATCCTGACATTGAGAGGTTTTCATTCCAATGCCCATTTTAAGCAAATAGGATACTGACTGTAACCCACATGAGCCCAGAGCTGAGCTGGCTGCTAGAGAGAGATTTCAAAGGATACATGATCTGGGCCACCAACAAATTATCATCCCATTGGAGAACCAAGAGTTACACTCAAGAAATAAATCAGAACAAAGCTAGCAAGTTCCAAATTGCATGATTTGGACTCAAAGTTATGCAAGAATCTGGGTCGTTCACAATCACTAATACAACAGAAGCTTCAAAGTTCTGCCTCTCCCAGATAAATCTCTGGAACACTTTGTGGAGATAAGACTCTTTGAGCTGGTTGATAGGTTGGTAGGAATGTGGCCAACCTGAAGAACTTCAGTTTCCTCCTTCTACTATTTGGTCCGGTGGATGCTTTCTTTGCTTGCTTTTTTCCTTCTTCGTTCCCCACCCCCATCACTCTCTCCTCTCCCCATTTCCTGTCTCACGCCCAGAATTGCAGCTGGCAGTGTAAATTGAATGACATTGTGAAACTCAGTAGCCAGAGACAGACACAAGGGAGGCTGCATACAATCCCACAATGACAAGTCATGAGGCAGAGTTCCCAGAAGCTGAGCAGATCCTCATTTCTTCACGTGGGGGTGGGACATATTCCCTGGTCTGCCACACCAAATGTCCCTTTGCCTTGTCTGCATCTCCGACTGTTGTCACAAGATTGTCAAAAGGCATCCTCTTACAAATGTCCTTTGATATTAATTTTGTTTGATCTTGAATCTGCCTAGTATTTAAAGATAGATTTATCACTCCACGGAAAAGACTGCTATTTAAATCTCCGCAGAGATAGCTGAGACAGCAGCCTGTAACAGGAATCTTCCTCTAAATTAGCTGTGGATTTGTAGCTATCTACAGGTTACTAGGTGTAGGTGTGAATATTTAAAAAAAGCTCATTTGTGACTCACAATACTGGTACAGAAATGTTTTTACTATTAAAAAAAATCCTTAGATATTTGGTATAAACTTGGACCCAACAATGCCTCTGATAAGAATTTAAGTATGACCATGGATCTAGCTATAAGGATGGTCATTAAAGCTTTGTGGATAGTAATAAAAAATTGGAAACAACCATGGAGAAATTTTTAATTAATATTATGGGATACTATGCAAAGAAAATGGTGTTATAGAAAAAATATAGACAAGGGAAATATTCATAATATATTAAGTTTGAAAAGTTGATTTTAAATTAATATAAACAGTATGAGCTCATGTTAATAAGAAGTAGGATTAAAAATTATAACATCACAATATTCCCATTCTTCCCTCTACCTGCAGAGCAAATTCAGTCTGCCTGCCCGGGTTCCTCACACCGTTGCCGCCAGGACGCCGAGCTACCTTTATTGTCCCCATCAATGACATCTTACCTTAAGAGAAGCTCAGAATTTACCTGTTTTTCCTCAAATTCTTTTGAGTTTTGTGATGTGTAATGAGAATAATGCAGAAAGAGCTCAAACTAAAGAGGGAGAAAAAGAAGGATTTCTATGTAAAGGGCAGCTAAGTCCGTATAACAAAGTGCTGCACCCTAAGGAGAAGGAATCTAGAGCTGGAGAGCAGGAAGCGTTTTCTAGGGGGTGTGGAACAGCATCAGGGTGTGAGGAAATTGGATAGAGGAGGAAGAGGGTTGTGAAACCTTGTTATGGAAATGTATGTGAATCTTTTCATGGTTTCAGAGAAGTGGTATTAATATTTCTGAGTTCTTTAAATATTAATTTTGGTTGCTGGACCCCAAACTGTATGAGGGTCTTGAATTTATCAGGGTTATATTTATGTACAGAACCACAAGGAAATAAAAGACAGCAGATGTATTCACCAAGATACTAATGTGATTTGAATGAAACTGTTTTATTCAGTGGTCCCCAACCCCCGGGCCACAGTCTGTTAGGAATGGTCGCTGGCACTTCACTGCCTGAGCCCTGCCCCCAGCGCCTGCCCCAGTCTGTGGAAAAATTGCCTCCCATGAAACGTAGGAACCAGGCTGCATAGCAGGAGGTGAGCAGTTCGCTAGCGAAGCTTCAAACTTCATCTGTATTTAGAGCTGTCCCCATCCCTCAAATCACTGTCTGAGCTCAGCCACCCTCAGTGGAAAAATTGTCTTCCATGAAACTGGTCCCTGGTGCCAAAATGGCCAGGGACTGCTGGTTTTATTATTTTTACATATCTATATTTTCTAAATTTTCTGGGTATGAGTCTGTGCATGTTTATATATGTGATTTTTTCATTTAGTTCTCAAATAACTCCAAGAAGTATGCACCATGATGACAGCTATTTTACAAATGAGGAAACTGAGGCATAGAAGGAGAGATTTGGCAACTTGCCCAAAGTCACAAAGATAGTACATTTGACACTTGAACAACGTGAGTTTGAACTGCATGGGTGCACTGAAATAGATTTTTTTTTTCCATAAAAGCTACTCCGAGCGTGCCTGCCTCTCCTGCCTCCCCTTCCACCTTCTCTACCTCTTCTGCCTCCGCCACCCCTGAAACAGCAAGTCGAGCCCCTCTTCCTCCTCCTCCTCTTCCTCAGCCTACTCAGTGTGAAGAAAAGAGAATGAAAATCTTTATGATGCTCCACTTCCACCTAATGGATAGTAAATATATTTTCTCTTCCTTATGATTTTCTTAGTAACATTTTCTTTTCTATAGCTTTTTTATAAGAGTACAGTATATAATACATATAACATGTAAAATATGTGTTAATCAACTGTTTATGTTATAGTAAGGCTTCTGGTTAATAGGCTTTTAGTAAAGTGTTTTGGGAGCATCAAAAGTCATACATGCACAGATTTTTAACTGTGTGGGGGGTTCCCACCCCTAACCCCTGCCTTGTTCAAAGGTCAACTGTAATTGAAGAATTAGGAAGTGACCCCAGCAACCTAAGTCCAGAACCAGTGCTAAATATGCTAAATATACACAGCTTTTAATTCTTATTTCATAAATTTATTTTCACATGAAATATTTTCATTCTATAAAGAAGAATGATGATGAGAGTAAAATGATGAATGCTCAGGTACCCATCATGCTACACTAGTAAATCATAATATTTTGCCATAATTTTTAGATATATAATATTTAAAGAAAAAATGCAGATATAGCTAAAATGTTTTAGTAATGAACATTGTATTAATTAAAAGCAATGAAAGGTGAAATAACAAATAGCCTACATCTGTTCATGTCCCAGTAAAGCCCTCCCACCTGGTGATCATTTTCCTAAGGAGGGTGGAATGAGCCAAAGGGATTATAAAATGGCAGAAGTGTAAAGCTTTTTTCACCCTGACTGGCCGCACACACACTTCAGAAAAAACAGCTTATCTGGAATTTGGTATTTATCATTTCCCTGCATGCTTTGTGTAATCCTACTACATATATAGATTTTCTTTAAACACAGCATTGCTTTGCCTGCTTTTAAGGATTATATGCATGGAATCATAGTGTGCCACCAAAATCTGGTGGTCAGTGTTGATCCCTGGCAACCTGGCATCTGCTGTCTCTTCAGCTTGCTTTGAGGTTTTTATCCCTTTGTCTCTCAGTGCTGCATTCTGACTGAATTTTTAAGTACTACCTTCCAATTCATCAATTATCCCTACCAGTATGAAACTTTGCATTTCAAAGACTATAATTTTTTCTATTTTCCAAGATTCCTTCTTTCAACAGTTTTCATGAGATATAATTCACATATACAATGCACCATTTAAAATGCACAATTCAGTGGTTTTCAGTATGTTCACAGAACTGTGCAACCATCACCACTATCAATTTTGGAACATTTTCATCATTCAATGAAGAAACTCCATTATCTTCAGTAGTCATTCCCCATTTCTCTCCCTGCACCTCCACCATCTTCTATCCTCTTCCTCTGGCCACAGGTAATCAGTTGTCTACTTTCTGTTTCTGTATATTTGCCTATTCTGGACCATTACTTTTACTCCTCCTGTCTAACTGTGATTGTGTACCCTTTAACCAATATCTCTCCATCTTCCCTCTTTCCTAATCACCAAGCCTCTGGTAACCGTCATTCTACTTTCTTCTTCTATGAGATCAGCTTTTTTAGATTTCACATAAGGGTGAGATCATATGGTATTTGTCTTTCTGTGCCTAGCTTATTTCACTTAACATAATGTCTTCCAGGTTTTTCCAAGTTGTCACAAATGATAGGATTTTATTATTTTTTATGGCTGCATAGTATTCCATTTGTAACAGTAAGTGTCACTCCATCTTAAAGCTAACTAATGCCTCTTTCTTTTACGCTGCTTAATTGTGTGCTTGCTTAAAAGTCCTCAGGAACTGGCCTTGAACATCTAACCCTGAAACCAAGATTGCAGGACTCCTCCCTTGAAGGAAAGTGCTGAACACTTAACCTTCAATTCTGTTGTGGTCTAGCTGACGCAGGCCAGACTGCCAGATAGTTACTACTCAAGATAACACTTGGAACAAGATATACTGACTTGCCCTAGCCAGCTCCTGCACCTAGTTTCCCAGAACTCCTTTTCCCTTTGAGACCCATCAGGCAGTCTGAGGAATTTGAGAGGGTCTTTGAGACAAGAGTTTGCCATCTCCTCAGGGTGCCAGCTCTTGAATAAAACTGCTTTTCCTATCACCAGCATTTGTTTCTCAAGTCTGGATTTTCGAGCAGCAGGCAGCCAGACTTGCGCTCGGTTACACATTGTGCATATATACCATATTTTCTTTATTCATTCATCCATTCATAGAAACTTAGCTTGATTCCATGTTTTGGCTATTGTGAATAGTGCTGTGATAAACAGGCGAGTACCCATGTCTTTTCACCATACTGATTTCAGGTCCTTTGGATATATACCCAGTAGTGGAATTGCTGGATGACATGGTAGTTCTATTTTTAATATTTTGAGAACCTCCATACTGTTTTCCACAGTGGCTGAAATAATTTACATTTCCACCACTAGTGTGTATGGGTTCCCTTTTCTCCACATCTTCGCCAGCCTTTATTATCTTTTTCTTTTTGATAATAGCCATTCTAACAGGTGTGAGGTGATAAGTCATTGTCATTTGATTTGCATTTCCCTGATCATTAGTGATTTTGAGCATTTTTACACATACCTGTTGGCCATTTTTACATCTTCTTTCTAGAAGTTTCTATTCAGATCTTTTGCCCAATTTTCAATAGGGCTATTTGTTTTCTTGCTATTGAGTTGTTTGAGGTCCTTACATATTTTGGATTTTTTTAAAATTTTGGAATATTATGGGGGTACAAATATTTTGGTTACATGAATTGCTTTTGTACAGTTTGAGTCAAAGTTATAAGTGTGTAAATCACCCATACAGTATGCATTATACCCGTTAGGTGTGCATTTATTTACCCATCCCCTCCTCCCTCCTCCCACCTGCTTGATTTCCATTGAATTTTACTACCATCTATGCACATGAGTGTTGATCTGTAAGTTTCAGTTTGGTAGTGAGTACATATGGGTTTTTTTCTTCCATTCTTGTGATACTTCACTTAAAAGATGGTCTCCAGTTCCATCCAGGTTGTTACAAAAGGTATTAGTTCACCATTTTTTTATGGCTGAGTAATACTCCATGGTATATATATACCACATTTTATAGATCCACTCATGTATTGATGGGCACTTGGGTTGTTTCCACATTTTTGCAATTGTGAATTGTGCTGGTATAAACATTCAAGTGTATTTTTAATAAAATGTCTTTTTTTTTTTTCCTTTGGGTAAATACCCAGTAGTGGGATTGCTGGACCAAATGTTAGGCATACTTTTAATTCTTTGAGGTATCTCCATACTACTTTCCATAGAGGTTGTACTAATTTGCAGTTTCTCCAACAGTTTATACATGTTTATAAGTGTTCCTATCGCTCTGCATCCACGTTATTGGGACTTTTGATAAAAGCCATTCTCACTGGAGTTAGGTGATATCTCATTGTGGTTTTGATTTGCATTTCCTTGATGATTAGAGACATTGAGCATTTTTTCATATGTTTATTGGCCATTAGTCTAACTTCTTTTGAAAAGCTTCTGTTTGTGTCTTTTGCCCACTTTTTAATGGGGTTGTTTGATGTTTTCTTGCTGATTTGCTTGAGTTCTTTGTAAATTCTGGTTACTAGCCCCTTATCTGATGTGTAGCATGCAAATATTTTCTACCATTCTGTAGGTTGTCTATTTGCTCTTTGACTGTCTCCTCAGCTATGCAGAAGCTTTTTAATTTAATCAGGTCCCATTTATTTATTTTGGTTGTTGCTGTGATTGTTTTGGGGCCTTCTTCATAAATTCTTTGCCTAGACTGACATCTATAAGAGTTTTTCCGACCTCTTGTTCTAGAATTCTTATAGTTTCATGCCTTAGGTTTAAGTCTGTTATCCATCATGAATTAATTTTTATGAGTGGTGAGAGGTGCAGATCCAGTTTCAGTCTTCTACATGTGGCTATCCAATTTTCCATGAACCATTTGTTGAATAGGGATTCTTTTCCCCAGTATATGTTTTTGTCTGCCTTGTCAAAGATCAGATGCCAAGGTGAGGATGGCTTTATATCTGGGTTCTCTGTTCTGATCCATTGGTCTAAGTCTCTGTTCTTGTGCCAGTGCCATGCTGTTTTGATTACTATAGCCTTGCAGTATAGCTTGAAGTTGGGTAAAGTGATGCCTCCTTACTTGTCTTTTTTGCTTAAGATTGCTTTGGCCCTTTGGGGTCTTTTCTCACTCCATATAAAACATAGAATTATTTTTTCTATATTGCAAAAAATGACATTGGCACTTTAATGGGGATTGCATTGAATATATAAATCACTTTGGTTAGTATAGACATTTTAATAATGTTGATTCTGCCCATATTTTGGATATTAACCTCTTGTCAGATATATAGTTTGGAAATATTTTCTTCCATTCTGTAGGTTGTCTCTTCACTCTGCTAATTATTTCTTTTACTATACAGGAGCTTTTTAGTTAGATGTAATCCCACTTGCCCAATTTTGGGGTTTTTTGCCTTGCTTTTGGGGTCTTATCCAAAAAATCTTTGCTCATACCCATATCATGAAGCATTTCCCCTATGTTTTCTTTTAGTATTTTCATAATTTGGGGTCTTACATTTAAGTCTTCAATCCATTTTGAGTTTATTTTTGTGTATGGTGAGAGATATGGGTCTAACTTCATTCTTTTGCATGTGGATATTCGGTTTTTCCAACACAATTTATTGAAGAGGCTGTCCTTTCCTAATGTGTGTTCTTGGCACCTTTGCCAAATATCAGTTGGCCGTAAATTCCTGGATTTATTTCTGGGCTCTCTGTTCTGTCCCATTGGTTGTGCTTTTGCCAGTACCATGCTATTTTGGTTATAAGCTTTGTATTAATAGCATATTTTGAAGTCAGGTAGTGTGATGCCTCCAGCTTTGTTCTTTTTGCTCAAGATTGCTTTAACTATTCAGGGTCTTTTGTGGTTCCACACAAATTCTAGGATTGTTTTTTCTATTTATGTGAAAATTTTTACTGATATTTTGATGGATATTTCATTGAATCTGTGGATTTCCTTGAGTACTGTGGACATTTTAGCAATATGAATTCTTCCAATCCATGCACACAGAATATCTTTCCATTTATTTGTGTCTTTTTCAATTTCTTTCATCAGTGCTCTATAGTTTTCATTGTAGAGATCTTTCACCTCCTTGGTTAAATTTATTCCTAAGTATTTTTTGTAGCTCTTGTAAATGGGATTATTTTCTTAATGTCTTTTTCAGATAGTTCACGATTCACATATAGGAGTGCTCCTGATTTTTGTGTGTTGATTTTTTATCCTACAACTTTACTGAGTTCATTTATTAGTTCTAACAGTTTTTGGGTGGATTCCTTAGAGTTTTCTATATATAAGAACATGTAGTCTGGAAACAGGAACAATTTAACTTCCTCCTTTCCAATGTGAATGCCTTTTATTTCTTTCTCTTGCCTAATTGCTCTGGTGAGGACTTTAAGTACTATATTGAATAGAAGTAGTAAAAGTGGGCATCCTTGTCTTATTCCAGATCTTAGATCTTTCACCTTTTACCCCATTCAATATGATGTTAGCTGTGGGTATGTCATATATGGCCTTTATTATATTGAGGAACGTTCCTTCCATACCTAATTTGTTAATAGTTTTTTTTCATGAAGGAATGTTGACTTTTGTCAAATGCTTTTTCTGCATCTATTGAAATGATCAATTGTTTTTGTCCTTCATTTTGTTAATGTGATATATCACATTTATTGATCTGTGTATGTTGAACTATCCTTGCATCACTGGGATGAATTCTTCTTGATCCCACTTAATCACGGTAAATGATCTTTTTAATGTGCTACTGAATTTGGTTTGCTAGTATTTGGTTGAGGATTTTTGTGTCTATGTTCATCAGGGATATTGGCTTGTAGTTTTTTTTGTTTTGTTTTGTTTTGTTTTTTTGGTTGTCCTTGTTAGGTTTTGGTATCAGGGTAATACTGCCCTCATAGAATGAGTTTTTCAGAATAGCTTGAGAATTTGGTATCATTTCTTCTTTAAATGTTCGGTAGAATTCAGCAGTGAAGCCGTTGGGTCATAGGCTTTTCTTTGATGGGAAACTTTTTCTTACTGATTCAATTTTCTTCTCATTATTGGACTGCCCAGATTTTCTTTCTTTATAATTCAATCTTGGTCGATAGTACATGTCCTGGAATTTATCCATTTCTTGAAGATTTTTCAATTTGTTCATAATAGTCTCTTATGATCCTTTGTATTTCTGTGGTATCAGTTGTAATACCTCCCTTTTCATCTCTAATTTTATTCATTTGGTCTTTTTCCTTTTTTTCTTAGTCTCACTGAAGGTTTATCAATTTTGTTTATTTTCTCAAAAGTTCTCCAGCTTCTCCCCTCCGCAGAATTTTGACTAGTGACTATCCAGTGGCAGGTTTACCACCTTGAACATACCAGAACTTGGGAGCAAAGCTGTGATGTCTCCTTGGAGCACAAAGCCAAGAAAAGCCTCCACCAGATGGTAAGGGAAACAATGCTCTATTTTCCAAGATTTCTAATTCATTCCTTTTCATTTCAGATTTTGTTTTTGTTACTTTTGTTTTATTATTTCTTATTTTTATAAATTTTATGAATTCCTTTTTCTCCTTAAATACCTTAAACATATATTAATAAATGTATAAATTAATCTCACCTATAATTAATCCATGTCTTTTTTACCATTAGATTCCTTTATGTGTTTACAATAATTAAAATGAGGCCTATTTTAAATTGAATAAATTTTGTTTTCAATTTCTTTCTCCCTCTTTGCTTTCCTTCATTCTCCCTCTTTGCTGCCATCTGGTCTCCCAGACCGCAATCCAGAACACAACCTCATAATGATAGTTTAGAGATGCCCTAGGGTGATCATTGAAATGCTGCAAATCAAGTCACTGAGTCAGCAGGCAGCTTGATTCAGCTGTGGCTCATAATTCTTGAGTCTGTGTTCTCTTACCTCCCAAATCACGCATTTACCAGGAAGTAGAGGCTCCAAGCATTGCTTGGTGGCAGCTTTTTCCCTCTAACCTTCTTTGATGAGACATTGAGTTCCATTCCAGTATCTGGCTTCAAGTAACAAACCTGTATCCCATCCTCCAACTCTCATAGAACATTCTAGAGTCTCTGTTTCCAATAACAAGCTACTGTCTGCTTCCAGACCCAGGGCCCAACAAGCCTGTAATTCCAGCTCCACTCACTGCTTACATTGTTTGTTCACTTCTGGTAAACAAGGACATTTTGCTAACTTTTTCAGTCTAATTATATTTTAAGGTGAACCATATAAAATGTCTACAATTTGACAATTTTAATTTTAATTAAATTTTAATTTAATGGAAGCTGCAATCACAGAAGTTTCAATTTAATATTTTTTGCTTTCTTTTTTCGTATTTTATCTGTCATAGCTGCATTTTAGAGGAGAGAGAATGTGTCAAAATATGAATTTCCTTTTCCAATTTGACCAGGAATCTCTTCTCTCCCTTAAAAGAGAATTCTCACTCATAATGAGTTAGAAGTTGATTAGCAGAAGAAAATAAAAATGAGGATGCAGAGTGCTTAAGATCAAAGAGAAAGATCAAGGGAAAGAAGTGTCACCCAGCTAAGGAGGCTAAATTAGGAAGGAGAAATGATGAAAAAGAACATACCCAAAGTTTAAAACGGGAACAGGATGAGAGTAAGAAACCAAGAGCACACAGTTGGAGAAATCACTTGTAACACTGGTTTCCAGAAGCCAGTCCAAGACATAGATGGGGGGCCAGGAAAAAAACTAAGTTTATATGTTAAGTGATTGCAAATCAAAAGCAAAACAAAACAGCTTTCACCTAAATTCCCAATTGCCCCAGGAACTCAGAAAGGTCTTTGTTTTTTCCAAATACAGGAGGAAATAGCTTAGCAGGCCTGAGGTCAAAGAGGTCGGCTCAAAGAAGTCAAAATTGTATTACTCTGTCTCAGGTTGATGCTCTGTAATGTGTGTGTCCCTATCTACTGTCTGGCTATAGGGTAGTTACACCCCAATCTTTTCTACTACAGAGTCAGGAAGACTTGATTCCTTAAGGCTGTGTGATGTTTTGGTGATTCGCTACAAAGGAAGAGCCCTGGAAAGGATGGGACCATGATCGAAAGAAAAGAAATCTCTTGATCTGGCAGGTGATCACTGGAGGGATGACAAGGAGAAAGTGATGGGAGCTATTTTGTCTGAAATGTGATCCAAGTTTTCATTCAGTTCAGGACACCCTTCTACTAATCAGCATCTCAGACATAAAAAGGCTCTTCTACAAAATAACATACAGCACTTATCTTAATTCACAAGAGCATCATAATAATTACTATGTTTCTTGTACATGATAATAAAGATACCTAAGCAATGTCTTTCTGCCTCCCCATCAGAGGTAATGTATAATCACATGCCAAGCTTGTTTGTTTTCTAGTCTTTCTGTCTGGGTTATTTAGTATCATTATCTCAATTATCTTCAGTTCACACACTTTTCCTGAATGAACAGAATGATGAACTCTTGGCTCTGGTGTGTGTGTCCTCTGCGAATCATGAAGCCAGACCCCTGGTAATTCCACTGTATCTGCTGAATTCCTTTGTATTCCAACAACTTCATACTCACCTGTATATGAAGCAAGACACTGGCTGCTGGACTTGACTTCGCAGGTCTGGTATGCTGATTGCTTTGTTGTTTATCATGAAGAAAGCAAGCCATTCCACCATTAAAAGTCTGGCTTCCTCTCCCTTCAGATAAACATGTAAGAGCCAAGCCCCTGGGGTATATGGAACTAATGGCATTTGCATTCCCTACCTACACTCTGTCTCTAACTGCTCAAGGCTTTAATGCATCTGGGGATTGAAAATTTTTTTCAGACTTGATTACAAAATTGCTTCAAAGATTTCATGCTTGGATAAATTATCTGAAAAGAGGTAAGTGAAAAACCTTCTAATAGGCTCAGTTTAGCTCCTTCTTGCCAAAAACGTTTTACAAGAAACAGGAGGGTTAAAAATATATATAAGGCTATTTTTTTTGTTTGTTTTTGTTTTTCACATAGAATCTCTCCTGTTGCCTTGGAGTTACATCTCATACATTTTATCTCACGCATGCTGGTTGGTTGCATTATTCTAATCATTATACATCAGCCCTGGGGAATATTAGAAAGAGGAAAATTCAAGCACAGCACAGTGGAGCAGTGAGGTGTAGGAGAAAAGGTGCAGGATTTGTTTGCTAGCCTCATTGTACCTCAGTTTATTCATCTGTTCAATCAGGAACATATTATTTATCTCACAGAGGCTGTAAAAAATATATATGAAATCTTTGAAAACTGTAAAGTATTGTAGAGTTTTTCATCACTATTTTCATTATGATAGAATCATACAGTGATGGAGCAGGAAGGGACATTAGAAACAAACCAGTCTGGATTTCAGAGCTGAGGAAACAGAGGACCAGAAGGATCAAGTGATCTACTGATGGACATAGAGCTTGTTGGGGGCAACTCAGACTTCCAATGCAGGTGTCTGAATCCTTCTCAGGTACTCTCTCCTCCATAAGGGCCACGCAGATAAGAGGAGAGAGAAAAGCTGCCTGCCAGTGGGGAATTAGTAGAGCATGGTGGGGACTGTGGGGAACTGGAAATGGACCTGCCCTACCCAGAGAGGACAGCTAATATTTGTCTCCAGGTAATTTTCACCATATCAGAGTATAGGCCCAGGATTGTTAGATGTTATCTTTTCCAGAAAGACCAGAAATCTAGATTTTTTTATATGTAAAATCTCCCAATTTTTAATGATATTTTAATTTTTAAAATATGTTGCCAAACAAAATATCCAAGAGTCAAGATCGGCCCACAGTTTACCAGTTTGTGTTCTCTGATTTGCAGGTGCTGTGTCTGACTGTGTTCCTCCAAAATTCATGTCGAAACGTAATCTCCACTGTGGTGGTATTAAAAGGTGGGGCCTTTGGGGAAGTGATGAAGTCATGAATGGGATTATTGCTCTTATAAGAGGAGTTAAAGGGAGTGCCCTTGCCCCCTTCCACCACGTGAGGATGCAGCTAGAGGCACATTGATGAAGCAGAAAGCAATCCTTCACCAGACACTGAATCTGCTGATGCCTTGATCTTGTATTCCCCAGCCTCTGGAGCTGTGAGAAATACATTGCTATTATTTACAAATTACCCAGTCTAAGGTAGTTTGTTATATCAGCCCAAGTGCATTAAGACAATAGGGAAACATCCAAATTCTTTCTCATGGTGTCAAAGGCATCTCATGATCTGGCCCCTGCTTCCTTCTCCAGTTCACTCCCTACCTCTTTTTGCCTGTACTTAGGTTCCAACTGCACTGAACAGCTTGTGCTTCAACAAACACACCTCCAACTCTTGCATACGTGCTTGGTTCTCACTCTGCTCCCCTTACTCCTTGCTCATAACGTACCGTATGCCTGCAATGAACCTCTGTGCCATAACTCCTTTTCCTTTATTATAAGATACTTCAGATATTATTTCCACAGGAAATAGTCTCTGAACAGTCTTTCCACCACACTACCACCACCCAACATGTCCATCCATTATATTCTCACAATATCTTGCACATCTTATTTCATTTACCTCATGCCACTGCAAGTACTTGTTTTATGCCCGTTGCCGGTTGTCCTACCCAGAATCGCAACTAATGTTGCATTGAAATTAAACTGTTCATTCTTGCCCAGAAGAGACTACTGACCTGCCTTCCTGAACCTCTTTCTGCTTCTAGACTGGTCTTTGACTCCAAGTGTTGCCGATCTTCTGGAAGAGATGCTGAATTTTTTTTTTCCCCAATAGATGGCTTCATGAAGAACATTTCCTCCAGGGATGCAGGTGACTCTACCTCTTCTTTTGATAAGAGGTTATGGAAAGTGGTGAGTCTCCTGAGCTGAGCCGTTCAGCACCTGAGACCAGCCTGTTCCATGTTCTGGTTCTTCTTTTCCTGGCTCCCTTTTACATGACTTTTCTCTGTTTGTTTCTGTCCTATGTGTGCTTCAGTGGAGTCCACCTTTCCCTGACTATTGCTAGTCACTGAAGTCAACTCCTTAGAGCTCTCCTATGATTCCTTGTTTCCTACTCCAGCCTAAGGCTGATTGTCTTCCAAGACAATCTCCTTAGGTGCAGATGTAATCTGACTCCCTGCTAAGTCCCCATGCCCATTTGTCTATCCATCCATTGGAGATCTTTTCATCTAGTGTGTGCCTAGGACTTGAGAACCCAGGAGCAAATCCATTTCTAACAAACTCACACAAGTAGAGCTGCCAGCCTAGCTATGCAGGCAGCCAGAACTCAACCCCATGCCTGTGAGCATAGTGGCTGAGGGTGTCTCATCAGCTGCACAATCTTCTGATGGCAGAGAAGTTGAGCCCCTTCTCAAAACTGAGCCAGCTACTAAAGTAACTTATAGGCAGTCAGATATTTAAGTGGTCTCTCCACTTTAACTCCATGTTTTTTTCTTTTGTGCATTGTGGTTGTCATTAGAGATATTTCTAGTCTCTTCTGGGCACATGGTGGGACGCTCGTCCCCTCCTGCTTTGAAGTAGGTATGGCCAGATAACTTGCTTTAGACAATAAACTATGAGTCAAAGCAACTTTGATCACTTCTGGGCAGAAACTCTAAAGGCCTATATAAGAATCATTATGTCCTCTTGATTCCTGCCTCAACAATCAAGGAATCATTCAACCAACAAGCATTGAACCGAAGTCTCCAACAGCCTGGATCCCTGGATGACCATGATAAATTTTACCAACATACTTTGGCCATACAGGTTGAGGGAGAAATAACCTTTTGTTTTATAAAGACATAAATATTTTGGAATTATTTGTCACTGCAACCCAGCCTATCCTGATTATACACACAAAAATGTTGATTATGAAGTCATATAGCTTCTACATGGGAGCTCACCATGAATTATTTTCCACATTCTTTTAAGAATTATTTGGAAAATTGTTGCTTTTATTGTATTTTTAAAATCCCAGGTGGTTAGGTTTTAAAATATTATCTACCATAATTCATAACTTAGAAAATGTAACCTGAAGGTTTCTACATTTGAGATTTTAATGAGTTTTCCTTTTTGACATAATGCTTGATCAATTTTTGTAAATGTTTATACTCTGGAAAACATGTCGCATTAGTAACATCTACACTTGGATTAGTGTAACTTTCTGACCTTTGTAAAAACTGCCTCCCAACAAATCCGCTTCAGTCAAGAAGAGCATGTTTCATTTTCATTTTTAAAATGATTTTTCTTTCTTTCTCCTAATGAGCAAAAATTCAAAATCAGGAGATCATACTGGTTCTTCATGCAATATGTATTCTGTTGCCATGAATGTATACAAGGAAAGGAAATTTTCAAAAAAAAAAAAAATCTAGAGATAGAAGAGCATCTACTAGTTCATAATTCCCTGAGTATGCAGAGTAGTTTGCATTTTAGTTTAAATTCCACTTTTACCGAAAGGCTAAGCTTCAAATAACTCATGCCAAAAGTTCAGTTTCCCTGCTTGATTTCTGAGTTGGCCAGTACGTGTCACTTTCACTTACAGCTCATTGGCCAAAACTAATAAGATGGCCCCACCAAAACATAAGGAGTGTGGGAAATGTAGGAGTGCATACAGCATATTTGGTAAACACAGCTATCTCTTCTACCCTTTGTGACCCAGAGATTCAAAGGAAGAGTTAAACCACCAGGCCATATGAAAGGCAGGAAATTGGGGCAACTCCAGGTTTCTTGGGAGACAAAACTAATGGTGATGTCTCTTTAGAGCACCACCCTCAGAGCGAGGCACTACGTAATGAATATCATTGAGACAATAGGCGAAATTTGAATACAATCTGTAGATTACATAAGAGCATTGTATAAATCTTAATTGCCTAATTTTGATAATTCTTCTGTAGTTATATAAGAGAATGGCCTTGTTTTTAAGTACTAACATCTTTAAAGTTGAAGGAGTGTTTTGTCTATATCTTACTATCAAATGATCCAGAAAAATTAGGTAGATAGATGATAGATAGAGAGATATATAATTGATAAATAAATAGATACATAGACAAATAGAGATACATGGACAAGAGAGAGAAAGAGAGACATAGATCAAAAGAGAAGTGGTAATCTCTTCTGGGTCTTTGTAGTCAGAAAATAAAAGGGGAAATGACAAAATGTTAACATTTAGGAAATCTGGGTGAAGGGTATATAAGAATTTTTGTCCTATTCTTGTAAATTTTCTGTAAGTATGTAATATTTCAAAATAAATGTTTTTTTTAAAAATTGCTCATTTTTCATTATTCATAAAGAAGGAATCAGCTACAACTGTTTTTTCAAGCTTGTGTCACTCAGGACTCACATTCCTCTGAAAGTCACGAACAGCTGGAGAAGGAGGGTGGTGGGATACCTTGACTGACAGTCCTTCCAGGACCACATGAATTGGGGAACAAATTTGTTCCTCAGAGAATAGACAGGGTGCTGTACCAGAAGAAGTATTATGGACACAAGTCCATACCAAACTAAATTAGTGACCACTTGAGCAGGGCAGTGGAAGGTCACGAATGTCTGACAGACCTCATTTGGGAGGCAAGGTGGGAAGATTGCTTGAGGAGTTTGAGACCAGCCTGAGAAACATAGTGAGATCTCATCTCTAGAAAAAATTTAAAAATTATCCTGGTGTTGTAGTGCAAGTCTATAGTCCCAGGTATTCAGGAGGCTGAGGCAGGAAGGATCACCTGAGCCCAGGAATTCAAGGCCACAGTGAGCTATGCCTGCATCACTGCTTCCAGCCTGGGTGCCAGGGCCAGATTCTGAGGAAGGAAGGAAGGAAGGAAAGGAGGGAGGGAGGGAGGGAGGGAGGGAGGCAGAAAGGGAAGGAAGGAAGGAAAGTTAGTTTTAAAAATAATTCCAGCTTAAATCCCAGGGCTGACTTTCACTAGCTTTGGTTAGTACAGTTTGGAATTGCATACAGAACTACAATTCCTCACTGCAGCAGTGAAGAGTAAAGCAAGCAGGGGAGAAATGGGGAGGAGGCCAGCCCTACCTGAATCACATGGAGTGAAGAGGGATGATTTTCCAAAGGAAAATTCTGGTGCTGTTAACTGAAGAAGGGTCATTGAATGCCACACAGACAAAAGCACAGATGAGCATTGCACTACATCCTTCAATTCCTGGACCAATATTTCTTCCACACCCCCCTGTCACCCCTAAATGAGTGGCTATTTGGGTCCCTGACTTTGGAATCTTGCTGTTAACCAGGGTAAACACTAAAGTCTCTGACATACAGTTATCAAATTTTCACTGTAAATTGGCAGAACCATGGACAGCACCCAGGTTTGCATGATAAATTCTTAACATCTGAAGCAGGAAGGAATCTTTGCAATAATATACTAAAGCCCTCTAAGTTTACAGATAAAGAAAATAAAGCCCAAAAAGGTTATATATGACTTGTCAAAGGTTATAGAGAGCTGACAGTCAAATTCAAGTCTTTAAATCCAAGTCCAGGTTTCTTTGCCCTACACCTTGCTGTTTCCCAACATATTACAATGGTATGGGAAAGAAAGCTAAGGGGAAAATCTAGAGGACAGTAGTGGACACCTGTTATTTCACCCTTGCCAGCATGCATCTCCTCTTATTTTGGTAAATGCATCTCTATTTCTGTTTTGAGGAGATATCTTTTCCTCATTGCAGGGAATATATCTTGATCTCTTCTAGTCAGTGAGTATTATGTGTTCCAGGTTGGGCCAGTTAGGTTCTCTCTCTTATGATTTCAAAATGAATGGTGTTGCTCAAGAAAGGACATATAGGCCGGGCGCGGTGGCTCACGCCTGTAATCCTAGCACTCTGGGAGGCCGAGGTGGGTGGATCGCTCAAGGTCAGGAGTTCGAGACCAGCCTGAGCAAGAGCGAGACCCCGTCTCTACTAAAAATAGAAAGAAATTATATGGACAACTAAAATATATATATACAAAAAATTAGCCGGGCATCGTGGCGCATGCCTGTAGTCCCAGCTACTCAGAAGGCTGAGGCAGTAGGATCGCTTAAGCCCAGGAGTTTGAGGTTGCTGTGAGCTAGACTGACGTCACAGCACTCACTCTAGCCTGGGCAACAGAGCGAGACTCTGTCTCAAAAAAAAAAAAAAAAAAAAAAAAAAAAGAAAGGACATATAGTTGAAGGTGATACATTCCTTTATTGGAACCCTGAAGTAGTAGAAACTTTGATTTCACATAATCTAGAATTGTACATGCACACACATACAGATACACACATACATACACATATATATCCCCACACAAACTGCCTTTGTAAATTCTATA
Organism: Eulemur rufifrons; assembly: GCF_041146395.1. Lineage (NCBI taxonomy): Eukaryota > Metazoa > Chordata > Mammalia > Primates > Lemuridae > Eulemur > Eulemur rufifrons. Next base: position 227,910,410 of record NC_090989.1, read on the forward strand.
TTTTCCTTAATTTTTGTTTTAGTGCTTTCTTATTCTTATTTCTTATTCTTATGCCATTCACCTTCCCAAAACTATCAAGAATTTAGGAGTGCTTAGTGTTTTTCCACTTCACTAAGTAATTGATAGCTTTTTCCAGAGTCCTAGTCAGATAGGGCAAAATAGAGTTTAGCTCCAAGATAATAATCGATTTTTCATTATAAAATAGAAATATAAAAAAGACTACTCACAATGAGCCTTAAACCTGTCTTTGTGGCATATTCTAAAGTTATTATTCTTTCACATGAGTGAGCCCATAAATTGCTGAGTTCGGATTGATTATATTTAATTCACAGCTAGTGTGGAATTGCCTTCCATCTTCTGGTCGTCATTTATTCAGAGTTCATTTAAAATGTGCCACCACTCTCTTTGTAGACAGCTAAATAGTATTCTCTACCAGTTATTGATGGAGAGATTACTGTTAATAATAGAATTATGTGGCTGTAACCTCAGAGGACCTGATAGGAATAAAAGGACAAGGAAGAAAGGAAGAATAATAGGCATGTTGTGTGTAAAAACAGCCTCTACCGAGGGTTAAACTGAGTTGGGATCTTAGGATTCTAGTTCTAGCATTGGCATAAAACAAGTTATCCCAGTTGGATCATATCATTTCTCTGGGTGGATGCAGTTGTCTCTAACACTCCTCCCAAGCCTAATATTGTAGACTTTCTCCAGTCATTTACGCAATTAATTAAAAAAAACTGTATTCTTAATATCTTCATGAAGTGATCAATAATGGGGTACTCAGGGATAATGTGTTGGTTGTTTCTTTCCAGATCCTGAAAGGCATACCTCAGAGATATGGTGGGTTCAGTTCTAGACCACCACAATAAAGAAAATATGACAACTAAAGCAAGTCACACAAATATTTTGGTTTCCCAGTGCATATAAACGTTATATTTACGCTATAATCTATTAAGTGTGCAATAGCATTATATCTTTGAAAATGTGCATATCTTAATTTTAAAATAATTTATTGCTAAAAAAATGCTAATAATTATCTCATCCTTCAGCAAGTTGTAATCTTTTTGCTGGTGGAGGGTATTGCCTCAATGTTAATAGCTGCTGGCCAATGAGGGTGGTAGTTGCTGAAGGGAGGGGTGGCTGTGGCAGTTTCTTAAAATAAGACAACATTGATGCTTGCTGCATCCATTGGCTCTTTCTTTCACAAAAGATTTCTTTGTAGCATGTGATGCTGTTTTGGGGGAAGGGCTCAAAATATTAGGGGGTACAAATGTTTTTGTTTCATGGCTACCTTGCATAATGCTGAAGCTGGGGCTTTTAGTGTACCCAGCATCAGAATAGTGTTCATTGTACCTGGTAAATAAGTTTTTATCTTTCACCCTCTTCTACCCTCCCTGCTTCTTGGTTTTCAATGTCCTTTACATATCTTTGTGCCCATGTGTGCCCATCCTTTAGCTCCCAATTATTAAAGAGTACATGTGGTGTTTGTTTTTCCATTCCTGAGATAACTTCACTTAGGATAATGGTCTCCAGTTTCAATCTTAGTCACTACAAAAGACATCATTTTGTTCCCTTTTATGGCTGAGTGGTACTCCATGGTATATATATACCACATTTTCTTTACCCACTCATGAATTGACGGGCACTTAGGTTAATTCCACATCTTTGCAATTGTGAATTGTGTTGCAATAAACATTCAAATACAAGCTTATTTTTGATAAAATGACTTCCTTTCCTTTGGGTAGATATCCCATAGTGGGATTGCTGTATCCAATGGTAGGTCTACATTTATTTCTTCAAAGAATCTCCATACTGTTTTCCATAGAGGTTGTACTAATTAGCAGTCCAACCAACAGTGTGTAAGCATTCCTTTCTCTCTACATACATGCCAGTATCTATTGTTTTTTGACTTTTTAATAATGGCCATTCTGACAGGGGTAAAGTGGTGTCTCATTGTGGTTTAGAACTAAAAGAAATAATTCTATGCTTCATTTTGGAACCCAAAAAGAGCCCGAATAGCCAAAGCAATCTTAAACAAAAAGAACAAATCTACAGGCATCATATTACCTGACTTCAAATTATACTAAAAAGTTATAGTAACCAAAACAGCACAGAACTAGTATCAAAGTAGAGATGTAGATCAATGGAACAGAATAGAGAAACCAGAAATAAAACCACCTACCTACAATCAACTGATCTTTGACAAAGCAGACACCATACACCAGGGAAAGGAAGACCTACTGAATAAATGGTGCTAGGAAAACTAGATAACCACATGCAGAAGAATGAAATAGGACCCATATCTCTTGCCACATACAAAAATTAATTCAAAATGGATAAAAGACTTAAATGTAAGGCATGAAACCATAAAGATTCTAGAAGAAATTTCAGGAAAAACTCTAGAAGAAAATTTAGGAAAAAGTCTTCTAGACATTGCCCTAGGCAAAGAATTTATGACTAAGACCCAAAAGGCAAATAGAGCAATAACAAAAATAAATAAATTGGACTTAATTAAAAATCTTCCCAACAGCAAAGGAAATAATTGGCAGAATAGATAATCTATAGAATGGGAGAAAATATTCAAAAACTATACATTCAGCAAAGAGCTAATAGCCATGATCTACAAACAACTCAAATCAGCAAGAAAAAAGCAAACAACCCCATTAAAAAGTGGGCAAAAGACATGAACAGACGTTTTTCAAAAGAAGTTAGACAAATGGACAAGAAACACATGAAAAATGCTCAGTATCACTAATGATCAGGGAAATGCAAATTATAACCACAATGCGATGCTGTTTGATAGCATTTTACCTACAGTAGAACTTCTTTCAAAATTGGAGTCAATCCTCTCAAACTCTGCCATTGTGTTGTCAACTAAGTTTATATAATATTCTGTAACGTTTGTTGTCATTTCAATGGCATTCACAGCATCTTCACCAGGAGTAGATTCCATCTCAAAAAACCACTTTCTTTGCTCATCCATAAGAATCATTTCCAAGTTTTATCATAAGATTGCAGCAATTTTGCCACATCTTCGGGTTCCACTTCTAACTCTAGGTCTTGCTATTTTCATCACATCTGCAGTGACTTCTTCCACTGAACCCCTCAGAGTCATCCATGAGGGTTGGAATCAACTTCTTTCAAATTCCTATTAATGTTGATATTTTCACCTCCTTCCATGAATCACAAATGTTCTTAATAGTATCTAGAATGGTGAATCCTTTCCATAAATTTACTTTTTCCAGATTCATCAGAGTAGTCACTATCTACGGCAGCTATAGTCTTACAAAATGTATTTCTTAAATTATAAGACTTGAAAGTTGAAATTTCTCCTTGATCATGGGCTGCAGAATGGATGTTGTGTTAGGAAGCATGAAAATTACATTAATCTTCTTGTATATCTCCATCAGAGCTCGTAGGTGGCAAGGTGCATTGTCAATGAGCAGTAATATTTTGAAAGGAATCTTTATTTTCTGAGCAGTAGATCTCAAAGTGGGCTTTGAATATTCAGTAAACCATGCTATGAACAGATGTTCTGTCATCCAACCTTTGTTAATCCATTTATAGAGCACAGGCAAAGTAGATTTAGCATAATTCTTAAGGGCCCTAAGATTTTCAGAACAATAAATGAGCATTGGCTTCAACTTAAAGTCACCAACTGTACTAGACCCTAACAAGAGAGTCAGCCTGTCCTTTGAAGCTTTGAAGCCAGGCATTTTCCTCTCTAGTTATGCAAGGTTTCTTCTTCTAATGGAAAGCTGTTTTGTCTACATTGAAAATCTGTTGTTTAGTGTAGCCACTTTCATCAATGATCTTAGCTAGATCTTCTCGATAACTTATTGGAGCTTCTACATCAGCACTTGCTGCTTCACTTTGCACTTTTATGTTACAGAGATGGATTCTTTTCTTAAACATCATGAACCTCTGCTAGTTTCAAACTTTTCTTCTGCAGCTTCAACACCTAGAGAATTAGGGCCTTACTCTGGATTAGGTTTTGGCTTAAGGGAATGTTATTAATGGTTTGATCTTCTACCCAGACCGCTAAAACATTCTCCATGTGAGCAATAAGACTGTTTCACCTTTTTATCATTTGTGTGGTCACTGGAGTAGCACTTTTAACTTCCTTCAAGGACTTTTCGTTTGCATTCACAGCTTGGCTAACCGATGCAAGAGGCCTAGCTTTTAGCCTATTTTGGCTTTTGTCATGTCTTTCCTCACTAAGTGTGATCATTTCTAGCTTTTGGTTTAAAGTGAAAGACTTGCCACTCTTCCTTTCACGTGAACTCTTAGAGGCCATTATATAGTTATTAAATGACCTAATGTCAATATTGTGTCTCAGGGAATGGGGAGGCCCAAGGAGAGGGAGAGAGATGGGGGAATGGTTGATCAGTAGAGCAGTCAGAATACACACATTTATCAGTTAAGTTTGCTGCCTTATACGGATTTGGTTTGTGGAGTCCCAAATAGTTACAACAGTAACACCAAAGGTCACTGCTCACAGATCACCATAACAGATGTAACAATATAGAAGTTTGAAATATTGCAAGAATTACCAAAATGTGACAGAGAGGCATAATGTGAGCATGTGCTGTTGGAAAAATGGCACTGAAGGACTTGCTCTACTCAGGGTTGTGACAAACTGTCAATTTGTAAAAAAATGCAATATCTGTGAAGCACAATGAAGCAAAGCAAAATAAAATGAGGCAGTCCTAAATTTATAAGTAAATTTATTGTACACACTGGGAGAAGAAAAGCAGATATTTAGCAGGCTGTGGCAGTACAGCATTCACCCTTAACACTGTCTGTGGCCTTGTTTTGGGTGGGTTTGGACATATACATCTTTGAGCCCCATAACCACATGAGGACTTTACACTGCAGAAACTGCAGTATTATGCTAGGTTAAAAATCCAAGGCCTGGGCTCTGGCCCTTACTATAGTTCCTTCTGTATAGATGACCTTGGTGTACTTGATAGAAACTCCACTCCAGGCTGCTTAAACACAAAGATTCATAAGCTCTATGGAAGGATTGAACCACCAAGCTGCAGGGGAGCAGAAATGCACCTGAGCACCAGGAAAAATCAGCGACTCAAACTCAGCCCGGTCTCTGCTCCTCCTGTCATGCCAGCTTTGTTCTCTCTTACTGCAGACTGGTTTCTCTACTTGATAGAAAACATAGCCTCCTGCAGCTCTACAGGATTACATTAACTTATTCATCCAATGAGCTATTGCTTTTGAGCCTACCTGTGTGGCAGGCACTGTTCTAGGTGCTAGGGACATAGTAGTGACAAGGAAAAAGTGTGCCCTCAGGGAGCTCATGTTCTAGTGGAGGGGAGAGAGTCCCACAATAAACGAATGCACAAATAACATGCCAAGTAGTGGTAACTGCTACGGAGAAAAATAACCAGCATAAGGAACAAGGGAGTGCCAAGTAGGGGTGGTGATGGTGGTGGAAGGGCTGTGTATTGTTTTATAAAAGGTGGCCAGGGAAAGGCTTCTGATATTTGGTGATACCTGAACACGTAAAGAAGTTTGGGAGGAAGTAATAAGTATATTTGGTGGAAGAGCAAATACAAAGACCCTACAGTGGGAACATGTTAACGTGTTCCAGGACAAGCAAGTGGATCAGTGTGCTGGAGTAGGCGTCGGAGACAGGCAGAGTGCTAAGAGGCAGGATAGGAAAGGTAGCAATGGCAGACCATATAGATCTGAGATAATTATTAGAATTGGGGCTTTCACTCTGGAATGGCAAGTCATGGAAAATATTGAACTGAGCAGTAACATGATCTGATTTATGTTTTAGTAGACCCACTCTGGCTGCTTTGTGTAGGAGGGCAAGGAGGAGGGAGAGTAGGAGGCTATTGGAATAATCCTTTTAAGAGACAATGAGGCTTGCACCAGGTGGTAAAGTTGGTGTGTAGTGGCCATATACTGAATATATTTTGAGGGTTGTCAACATTATATGCTGAAGTATTGGATATAAGAAAAGGAGAGAATCAAAGATAGCCACAGGTAGATAGAGAATACAAGAGGTATGAAGACCCAACCCTGGAGCTCCCCAATCTTTGAAGATTGGGGACTTGGGAACAAATCTGCAAAGGAGATGGAGAAGGAATAGCCTACTAGGTAGGAGACGAACCAAGAGAAAGTGGTATCCCAGAAGCCACCTGCAGAAAGTGAAGGAGCAAGGGGTCACCTATGCTAAATGCTGCTGAATGATATCGAAAAATGAAGCCTGAAAATTGATTTCTGGATATGATCACAGGGGGGTCCATGGGTGACCATGACAAGAGCTGTTTCAGTGGAATTATAAAGACAAATGCTCTAAAAGCTTGTGCCACCAAAGCAGTCCTGAATTCTCAGTTCCAGTTTAAAGAATCCTAAAGACAGACACTAACTAGTCTGGTTCAGGTCAAGTGCCTATCTGTAGACCAAGCAACTAAGACCATGGGAAAGGGCAATTTGGTGGCTATTGGTGGTGGACCGGTCAACAGTGAGGGACCTCCGGCTGTCATGTAAAATCATGGGCATTCCTGAGATATATGTGGATGGAGAAAAGAGGCAGTTCCTATGAAGAGGATGATGAGGTCACCATGGATCTCCCCTACATTGGGTTTATCACTTAATCTTTATTTATTTGGGTTTTTTTTACTTATATATATATATTTTTAGCTGTCCATATAATTTCTTTCTATTTTTAGTAGAGACGGGGTCTCACTTTTGCTCAGGCTGGTCTCGAACTCCTGAGCTCAAACAATTTGCCCGCCTCGGCCTCCCAGAGTGCTAGGATTACAGGCGTGAGCCACTGTGCCTGGCCTGTTTGTTTTTAAAGACAGGGTCTCGCTCTGTCACCCAGGCTAAAGTGCAGTGACACAATCATAGCTCACTGTAGCCTCGAACTCCTGGGCAAGTGACCCTCCTGCCTCAGCCTCCTAAATAGCTGGGACTACAGGTGTGTGCCACCATGACTGGCTATTTTTTTATTATTATTATTTTTTTTGTAGAGACAGGGTTTCACTATGTTGCCCAGGCTGGTCTTGAACTCCTGGCCTCAAGCAATCCTCCTGCCTTGGCCTCCCAAAGTGCTAGGATTACAGGTGTGAGCTATTTAATATTCAATTATAAAATGGGGTTGAAAGTCCTGATTTCACAGAACTGGTATGAAAATCAGATCAATTGAGAGAACATGGTGAATGAACTCTACATATACTGTAGCTTCCTTACAAGCATAGTGGGTTACCATCATGTTCAAAATGGAAGTCCACACCCATGTGGCACTTCTCTAGCCACACTCCCTGGCCGCACTGTGTCCCAAGAAGAAACCATATACTACAACAAGCATAGTTGGATACTCTGGCTAGTGCTGGAACTACACAATTTTTTCCCCTGAGTTTAAATACGGGGAGCTCTTAGAAAAATGTTTTGTTAACATCTCATAGAACAAAAAGTAGAAAAAGCCATCCCAAGAGGAGCTTAAAGGAGAAGCAATATAAGGCTGGAAAGAAAAATAAGAAATCATTGGCAAGTAAGGAAAAGAAAGAAGCAAATAAAGAAATTTTCTTTCCTTTTTTCCTTTTACATGGCTGCCTGTAGTGGGGATTTGTCCTTGCTCTTTCTTTCTAGTTCTGACAAGGCATTTCAAATCTGAAGTGTTTTTAAAACAAAAAGGAATCTTGAAGAGCTCTAACCCCAGATGAGCCCAATTACTCCTTGGGTGTGTGTTAGGTACTTAAGGAGGCTTATTAATTCTTTGATACCAAAATAAGCCCTATCTGAAGAAAGGTGTGAGGGAATTTTCTTCCCATCCACAGAGAGTTAAGAATTTTTAAGGACTGCTAAGATCAGTCCAACTTCTCTGGGAGTTGGAGATGTCCTATCTTATTTTACCAAATGAGGAATTCTCTGACAAATCTCAGAGCATGAATATATTACTCTTTTTCTGTGATACACTCACCTTCCAACTGAACCATGCAAATCAAGATAAAAGAGGTTAAAGTTTGAGGCCCCTTTGTGATGATGGGGAGCCCATCCGTCGTCTGTGGCAAATGTATCTTGCTCTTGCTCTGTAAACCTATCTTGCCCTCCCTCAATAAACTTCATTTAACACTTGAAAAAAAAAAGATGTTAAAGTTTGAAACCTCAGGCACAAGTTGTGTTAGTATCAGATTGGACTCTATTCTCATTTGTGTTGACTTTATAATTATGCTTAATTGTATGTCAGCCTTATATACTAGAGAGTGATGGATAAATTCCCATAATGTTTCTCTTTTTAATATAAATCATCTGTAATTCTTAACAGAGGATACATTTTCCATTTATGACACTTCATCAATTCATCTCACAGAGCCTTAAAAACAGAGTAAAATGCTCACAAATTAGTGTTGAAATTAGTAAAAGTGATTTCATCTTTCTTGGTTATGAAACAGATTCCTCACATTTTGAAATGCCTCTCTACTCTTTCCTCATCTCTCATCCAGTGTTTACAATGGGTGTGGTGGGTGTTGTCAGTGTCTGGATTCCTTGCTGCCCCTCCTCTCACTCTCGTCCCTCTAGGCGGCTACACATCCCCGCCTCCTTAGCTTCAGGCTTGGTCATGTGACTCACTGTGGCCAATGAGACAAGAGAGAAAGTACTGTGTGCACTTTGGGGTAGAGCTTTAAGAGCTATCATGGCTACCATCTTCCCTTTTCCCTCAGCACAATACCAGCAGTGTCCCAGCTAGGACTACTCCCTCGGCCTGGGTCCTAAAATAAAGGCTAAGTGGAGCTTAGCTGACACTGACTCCTGATGGACATATGGCATGAACAAGAAATAAGTGGTGGTGTTGTACGGCTCTGAGATTTCAGAGGTCATTTGTTTTTTGTGTTTGTTTTTGTTTTTGTTTTTTGAGACAGAGTCTCACTTTGCCATCCTAGGTAAAGTGCAATGGTGTGATCATAGCTCACTGCAACCTCAAACTCCTGGGCTCAAATGATCCTCCTGCCTCAGCCTCCCAAGTATGTGGAACTGCAGGTGGGCACCACCACACCCAGCTAAATTTTTCTAGTTTTGGTAGAGACGGGTCTCACTCTTGTTCAGGCTTGTCTTGAACTCCTAACCCTGGCCTCCCAGAGTGTTAGGATTATAGGTGTGAGCCACTGTGCCCGGCCCAGAGGTCATTTGTTACTGCAGCATAACTTAGCCTGACAGTGAGAAAGTGCTTTAAAGATTCTTTCAGATTTATGTTTACATAATATAAACTTTATAATAATTGATAACAACTGTAAGAGGACCTCCGAATTTTCTGGGCTCCTAATTTTCTGGCGCAATTGAGAAGAATGAGAGTAGCAACAAGAGTACGCCAAGTGACTTGGCAAATTTATGTTACAAATCAATAATTCTCAGATTATTTCTGTCCCTGGACTGCGTTGTTAGATTATGTTAAACCTAAGTCAATAAAAGGACTCCCCAGGGCTGCAGGGATCTTGTCCTTTCATAAGAGGAACACTCAGAGCCCACTGACCAGACCAATCCATTCAAAGTATGGTCTGCACAGTTTTTCCACCAGTCTACGATAAAATAAGCCCAGAAATTAGGAGTGTTTAGATACTTTTATAGAAATTTGACATTTCCAGAACATCCAAGCTCAAGATTAGAGGAGTTGTCTTGTTGAATGAAGTAAAGAGATCAGTTTGAGTGTTGTCACACTGTGAGTCACGTGGCACAAACTGCATTGTAGAATTCTACCACAGATCAGAGAAGAAGGAGAAGGAGAAGGAGAAGGAGAAGGAGAAGGAGAAGGAGAAGAAGAAAGGAAGAAGAAGAAAGAAGAAAAAGAGAGAAGAAAGAAGGACAAGAAACAGCAACAGCAGCCTGGTCCTTCACAACCAATAGTTTGAAAAACATTAGCCTAGAACCTGCTTGAAAGTCATCAATATAACTATTGCACTTGAGGGGAAACCTGATATATTAACAGGACCTAAAGGGCACAGGAATACTTTATTTAAAATTGAACCATTTTCTTGGGGAAATCTATTTTTGTACTATCTTCCCGGCAATTTTCTGTCCCACTGGAGATTTACAAAGGCAAAGGGATCCAATAGCATTGCTTAATTACCAATTGTATGTAGAGTACTGTACAGACTGTTCTTGGGTTACCAAATAACTGTGTCATGGAACTCAGTGAATATGTTGTTCTCTTAGAAGCAATTTTACTAATGGTGGGGAGAGTCCTAGCCTATAAAAGTTGACCTAATCTAAAAACTAGCTGAACTATATCATTTTCTATACTAACCTGACTTCTAGATCTCTGGAACAGGAATTAAGGTAGTAGAGTGACAAGGAGGGGAAAAAGAGAAAATGTTAAACTATGCTAAACTTTTTTGGGGGGGGAGGACTCTCTCACCTTCCTGTATTATTTCTCCTCTACCTCTCCATGACCCCCTCTTATGCTACCCGGTCCCCTAAAATATACTAGTCTTCAAAATTATTTCATTCCTTTTCTTTTAATGTAGGCAATTTTAGGTATCATGGAAATAAGCAAGCTGATTAGATTAATTTAAGTGTTTAAAGTGTGGGTAGTTACGGCCACTTAATCCTCCTAGAGATATCTGCCTTCTTAAGAGGACATCCTTATTTTAACCCAAATAAACCTCAAATGGGAAGTCCAAGGAAGAAAAAAGAAAATATTTGGGAAAATAGATGAAAATGTTCTAGGTCAAGGATGCAGGGTGCCTTTTGTCTAAGTCACTGTCTCCCAATCACTTCCTACTTTTCACAATTTTCTCCATTTTTCTATTTTTTACATATAATTCCCAAGTTTTTTTATAGCAACATTCAGCACTAAGAGTGGAGGTGATCACTGGTAGGAAGGAGCCATTTATATATAAGGTGTAGGTCCAGGACAGCCTACACGAGTGAGAACTAGGGAGGAAATACAAAAACACTTGGAAGGAAAAATATTTGTGACCTCATAGATGCTGCAAGCTGACAGAGACATCAGAGGTGATCCAACCCAGTGTGTCCTAAATTGTGGTGCATGAGATGCCTTTAGCGGGTACGCTGGCAAATCATTAAACAAAATGGAATCATATAATGAAGAAATCACTCCATTTTTTTATTCTCTTTCACATTTTTAAAAATTATACAAGGATAATAGTTGCCTTTGAAGCCTCTCTAACTGTTGTTTATTTTAACAGAGAGCATGCCTGAGGCTCAGAGTCTTCAATAGGCAATGGTCTCTTTGTAACATTTAATAGAATTGTTTTATTTTCACTATTTTTATTTTTACCATGATTTTGACAAGTGGTACTGATTTTCAATTTGTGATAGTGATATTAAGTTTCTTTTAAAATGCGTTCATTTAAGAAAAAGAAAATGAATGCAAAGCGAATCTTAGGTAAAAAGGGCTTTTGTCATGAGTGGCACATGTAGGGCAACTCAATTGCTCTTTGTGCAAAATTGACATCAAGAGATTTTAGAAACATAATTGTTTGGTAGTTGGTCAGTTGGTGATTGTTGGCCCTGACACATTTACTCATTGTCCAAATAAGAGAATGCAGTTCTATGTCCCTTAATGATGGGAATAGATTATCAGGTGATTCCATACACAAGCCTAGGCGGTATGGCCTACTATACACCCAGGCTATGTGGTATAGTCTACTGCTCCTAGGCTGCAGACCTGTACAGCATGTTGCTGTATTGCATGCTGTGGGCAGTTGTGGCAGAATGGTGAATATTTGTGTATCTAAACATAGAAAAGGTACAGTAAAAGACAAAATAAAATCTTAGGTAAACAATATAAGTGGCAGATAGATGTGGAAAAGAATTGTGAAGGTTGTGTGCAAAATATTGAAGCCAGGAAACACTGACCTAGCCTGATGAACTTCACACTTGAGTTTAAAACTAGTGCAGGAGATATGCACAAATGTAAGAAGAAAACTCCCAAAATGTTAAGATAAAACACAAACCTGTTATAGGTAGCCAGTGTAGTTAATTCCTCTGAGCAGGTACATTTTCATAAGCTATAAAGGGATATGACCACAGGGTTAGAGATAACAAATTTCTCTGACATATCTCTTAGAAAACTCTGCCTATATTTACACACTCAACCTACAGCATTACCAGGGGGGCAGCACAAGGCCTGAGGCATGAAGTGTTTGCCCTAGGCCAGAGCAGCAGCTGAGAAGAGAGCAAAAGCGTTCTTCAAAAGTGAAGGTGAAATAAAGACGTTTCCAGAAGAAGGAAGAAGAAATTCCTTGTCAGGAGACCTGTATTACAAGAAATACTAAAGGAGATTCTTCAGGAAAAAGTTAAATGATCCCGGGCACAAATACAGAGTGTAAGAAGAAACTAAGAGCACCAGAAAAGGCAAATACATGTGAAAAACACTAGTACTACTATTAATACTAATTCTGTCTTGAGGGGCTTTAGAGTTATGTAAAATTAAAATGCAAGACAACATATACACCAAAGGTAAATGGAGCTTTTATGTTCTAAGGTTCTAGCACTAAGTGTTAAATACTAATTTATATTAGACATTAATAACTCAAGACTAAATGTAATAATCTCCAGTGTAATCACTAAAGAAATAGTTAAGAAGTATATAACCAATAAGTTGTTTAGAATAATTACAAAATACTTAATTAAGCCAAAAGGAGGCAAGTGATAAAAAAAGAGAAAAAGAAGCATAAAACAGGTAGAAAAATACTAAGTTGATATAAACCCAAATATATTAGTAATTGCATTAAATATAAATGAGTTAAATACACCAATGTAAAAACTAAGATTTTCAGCATGAAAATAAAACCAAATTCAACTGTTTCCTACTTTCAAGAGACACACATTAAATAATGACACACAAGTTTTTATTAAAAGTATGGAAAATGATACATCATGCAAACACTAATTAAAATAAAGGTGATACAACTATACTAATATTAGACAAAAAAGACTTTTAGATAAGAGGCATTACTAAAGATTGAGTGATATTTCATAAAGAGAAAAAGGTCAATATATCACAAAATTATAACTATTCTAAAGTTGTATGTATCTAACAGTACAGCTTTGAAGTATATAAAACAAAAATTGACAGCACTAAAAAAGAGATAGACAAATCCAAACTACAATAGGAGATTTTTAACATATATTTCTCAGTAACTTAAAGAATAAGCATGGAAAAGTCAGTAAAGATATAGAAGATTTGAATGACCTGATTGACAAACTTGACATAATTAACCTACATAAAACACAGAACCAAACAATGAAAGAATATTTTTCTCTTCAAGGTCATAGGGAACATTTATTATTAACATTGGCTATATAGTGGACCATAAAACAAGAAACAATAAATTTCAAATATTATAATCATTTAGAATATGTTTTATGAATCCGGTGGAAATGAGTTAGAAAATAATAACAAAACAGATATCTAGCAAATTCTTCCAAATATTTAAAGGGAAGGAAAAAAGAACAAATCTTACACAAATTCTTCCGGGGCTGGGGGGAAAAAGTGTACACTTTTAGCCTACTTTACAACACTTACACAACCTTTATATCAAAATCTAACAAAGCACTTTATAACAAAGTAAAATAAGGCTGGGTGTGGTGGCTCCCACTTGTAATCCCAGCACTTTGGGAGGCCAAGGTGGGGAGCATCACTTGAGGCCAGAAGTTCTAGACCAGCCTGGGCAACATAGTAAGACCCTGTCTCTACAAAAACTAAAAAAGGAAGAAAGAATATAATATTGTACACAAAATGATCACTGGAGCATAAATGCTGTAGTTTAGAAAAAAGGGTGTGGTCAGAGGTGCCTTTATAAAGGGAGTAGCTTAGAAGATTTAGTTAGCTAGAAGGGTATAGCCTGCTAAGCAGCTGCCTATGCAATATTCATTTTCCATTTCTTACTTATTACATTAAAACAAACAAACCAAAAAATGCTGATTTTATCTGGGGCAGCAATCTGCATAGTTGACTCCACTTCCCAGCCCCTCTTATAGCTCGCTGTGTGACCAGGTAGCTAGGTGCTGTCTGGCAAATTATAAGCAGAAATGCTGTATGAGGTCTACAAAAAATAGCCTAAAAGGTAGCAGACTCACCTGAGCAGTGCAACCACTTTACCTTTTCCCACTTCTTCCTTCCAACTGTCTGGCATGTGGACATGATGCCTGGTGCTCCATCAGCCACTTTGGACCATGAGGCTACTCACTAAGATGGCAGAGCAGAGAGGAAGAAGGAGCATGGGACACTGATAGTCATGGAGCTTCCACACATACCCTAGGCTGCCTGCCTTTGGATTTCTCTTCCTAAGCGAAAAATAGGCCCTTACACATACCATAATATGCATATGATCCTAGTGCTAGCTAATTTAGGCAGATAGCAGAACTTTCTATTCAGGTATAAAAACTAGATATTAATTTATTGATGTGTTGGCTCAAACCAGCTCACAAGAACCAACTGTTAAATTTGCAGGTACATCTCTGAGCTGGCTGTTAAATACTTTCATTTAAAAAAATTAAATTATAAGGTTGTTGTGTGCCTATAGTCTCAGCTACTCTGTAGACCGAGGCAGGAGGATCCCTTGAGACAAGAGTTTGAGGCAGCCTGGGAAACACAGGGAGACCCTCGTCCCTTAAAAAAAAACCAAAACAAATTATATAAACATAAAGCTGAATAAGTTACATTTAAAACAAAGGTAATATACTCAGGAGGCTGAGGCAGGAGGTTCACTTAAGACCAGGAGTTCCAACCAGCCTGGGCAACATAGCAAAACCCTGTCTCAAAATAAAAATACAAACCACAATGAGATAAAAACAAAGGTAATAAATAATCAAAACTCACTACGTTGTGATTATTTTGACTACCTTTTATGACTTGAGATTATTTGCATCTGTTCTGCCTGTATGGTAGAAACACTACATAATGGTGTGTTACCATACATCTCTTTCTAACTCCACAGTCAATAATTTGGTAATTCGAAATTGGCCATGGTGGGCGTATTTCACCATGGAATTTGGCAAGGATTACATATCAGAGTTGTGATTTTTTTTTTGGGGGGGGGTTGTTTCCAGAGAGTTTTTGGTAAACACTTACCAGAGCATTATTGAGTGAAGTCAGTGCTATTTCTTGTTGTATTATCTATAATAGCATAATGCTAGAAACAAACCAGGTGTCCATCAATAGTGAGCTTGTTGAATAAACTATGGATATAGCCACACAGTGTAGTATTCTGCAGCACAGCAAAGGAATGAGGAAGATTTCTTTATAATAACATCTACACAGAGGGGTATTAAGTAGAAAAGGAATGAGGAACATTTCTATATTATGATATTGAGTAAGCACCAGGGTGTATTATTCAAAGAAAAAGCAAGTACAAGACAGGCTTGTAAACTGCCACTTTGTGTACAAGGAAGGGGAATCTGAATATAAATATTTGTTTATATTTTCTAAAAAAGAAGCAATAGAAGGATATGCCAATCACCAATAATTGATTAACTAATTGTTACCTACAGTGGGAGAGAGGGTAGTAAAAGAGAAGCCATGGAGATTAAAATGTGAATTCTCTGTGCTACTGTTTGATAGTTTTGACTGAACTATATGAGTGTTTTACATAACTTAAAAATTGTTAAATTGAAAAAAAGCAATTTCTGAAATTTTAAAACAAATAGATGAATATGATACTAACTGCATATCAAATTGATGGAATAACCACACAGGGAAAAGAATTATTTCAAGTGACTTTTTTTTTTTTTTTTTTTTGAGACAGAGTCTTGCTTTGTTGCCCAGGCTAGAGTGCTGTGGCATCAGCCTAGCTCACAGTAACCTCAAACTCCTGGGCTCAAGGGATCCTACTGCCTCAGCCTCCCGAGTAGCTGGGACTACAGGCGTGCGCCACCGTGCCCAGCTAAATTTTTCTATATATATTTTAGTTGGCCAGATAATTTCTGTCTATTTTTAGTAGAGACGAGGTCTTGCTCTTGCTCAGGCTGGTCTCGAACTTCTGACCTCGAGAGATCCACCCGCCTAGGGCTCCCAGAGTGCTAGGATTACAGGCGTGAGCCACCGCACCTGGCCTTCAAGTGACTTTTAAATACAGTAATTGTATATCTCTAGTGGTGTATATCCTGGGGCCAAAAGGACCACAAAGAAATCTTAAACTTCATTCTGTGGTCTTATTATTGGAAGTAATATGGATCTTGTGGGTTTTTTTTTTTTTACTCTTATATGTATATTATGGGATTAAGAAATAAGTACTTAAATTAATGTTTTTCAGAACAAAGATTTTCAAAGTAAGGAGAAGAGAAGCACAAGAATAAAATGTTAAAAGTTCATTTAAAATCTTGTTAATTCAAATTTTAAATTTCAATTGGTTCATCCCCATTAGAATGGCTGTTATTTAAAAAAATAGAATTTTAAAAACCATAAAATAACAGATATTGGTGAGGATGTGGAGAAACTGGAACTCCTGGGATTGCTGGTGGGAATGTAAAATTGCTGCTGCTGTGGAAAACTGTGTAGTGGTGCCTCAAAAAATTAAGTATGGCATTACCATCTGCTCCAGTAATTTAACTTCTGGGTATATACCCAAAGAATTCAAAGCAGGAACTCAAACAGATACTTTACACCCATGTACACAGCATCATTATTCACAACAGCCAAAAGCTGGAGGCAACCTTAGTGTCCATCAACGAATGAATGGATACACAAAATGTGGTAAATACATAAAATGGTATATTATTCAGCCTTAAAAAGGAAGAAACTTCTGACACATAATTCAACATGGATGAAGTTAAAGGACATTATGCCAAGTGAAATAAGCCAGTCACAAAAGAACAAATATTCATAGATACAGAAAGTAGAATGTTGGCAGCTGGGAGCTGGCATGATGGGTAGGAGGAGGTGGGAACTAGGGAGTTAGTGGTCAATGGGTATGGAATTTTAGCCTAGAAAGATAAAAAAAGTTCTGCGGATGGACGGTGGTGACAGGTGCAGAGCAATATGAATGTACTTAATGCCACAAAACTGCACACTTAAAAATGGTTAAAATGGCAAAATTCGTTATGCATATTACATCATAATTTAAAAATTGCATTGGAAATAACAGTATAAATTTATTATTAATTTGTCTCTTACTACGAAGTACATATTTCTGAGCTCTGTCCACTCAAAAGGCCAAGAAACAATGACAACCTCTTAACAATGAGCCCCCTCTTACCAAGAGTATAGTTTCTAAATACTATTCCCCATGAAAAGAAACCTGAACCCTTTGGAGAAATGGCTGATTCCAAATCCAGGGCAAGAAATATTAATGCACAAGATGGTCTTGGGACATCTTGCTGAGACAGAAAACAAAGACACCACTGAAGACAAATCATTGTCGGAAAAAATACAGGAGACAAAAGAAGAGGCTCTCATTGGCCAAAGATGAGACAATTTGAACATGGAGAAGAATCATGGTTGTAACTGATTGGAACACATAAATCTATCCAAAGCACATGTAAATCCATGGTGTTTATAATACTTAAAACAAAACAAAAACCTGAGCAATCACCAATGGAAGTTGCTAGTGTACTGAATCATTATTAAGAAGACAAATAAAGGAAAAGAATTAAGCATTCATCCTGCTTTTTCTATATAAAATGTAATTCAGGGTAACCAAACAGTTGATTCCAGCAAATGTATTCAGAAGGAATGATAAAATTAGAATGAATGAAATAAAATGGTCTTAAACAACCATCACCAACAAATGCTAAAACCACACGTGAAAAGTCCGTGGTGAATTCTTCACAGTTGAATCAAGCTGACGACATTAGAATCCACTGTTCCTAGCATTACCAAATATCAAACCTCTAGATCTAATTACCAGTTTATAGGTTATACTGGGGATAAAGAAACCAATTAATTGCCACCATGAAGAAGCAATCAGCCAAATCCAGAATGTGGAGAATCTTGTAGGAAAAATGACCCAGAGCCATTAACAAATAAATGAAACGTGGGAGATCTGTTGTAGAATAAATGGGACTTAGTAAAACTTAACCAAATATAATGTGTGGACTTATTAATATTTAGATCTTGGTGTCCAGAGCATTGTCCTTTGTGTACCTGGTTGCAACTTGTTCTGAGGTCCTTTGTGGTTGCAGTCAGCTGCTGGGAAGATGTATTCTGTCCTCTCTCTTGGACTTGACTAGAGCCCAGGGGCATTTACCCATGGCCTCATCCTAACTTCAGTTACTGCTAATGACAAATATGCGAGTCTATGCATCAGGCCAGTTGACACAGATTCCCCCCAGATTCTAAGGAGGGTCACCTTGCCCAGCCATGACCACCCTGTGGCTCTCTACTCAGCATCCTTGCCTCCAGTTACCAAGGGTGTTGGGAAATGAAATCTCAGAGCTTCTCTCAGCCTGACCACACTGCTCTGCCACATTTGCATTGATGTGGCCACACGCCAGGTTGGTAAGTGGCAGCCTGGGAGCCAGCCTCCCACATGGGGAGTGGGGGACAGAGCTGCCACCCTCTTTTTTCTAATATACATCCCCTTCCTGGACAAAGCCTAGAGAGAGAAAACAGGACCACCATCCCTTCTCCTCCCTCCCTGTCTTCTTCCCACCATTCTCTTAACCAGAAAGTGGTGTTTTTCTTCTCATTCCCTAGTCTTAACATCCTGCTGTGACAGAGTGACAGCTGTTACAGGAGGAAGGGTGTCTTTCTACTACAGAAGAATTCTGTGAGATGGGTCTTCCAGGCTGGGCTTTTGATATTCCAATGGGGAAAGGAAGGAATATGGAATATTCTTTCTCAATAATAGTCTTTCCTGCTATATAATCCTATATATCATGCAGAAGTGGACTGTCACCACATTTTTAAAATTCCTCTGTAACAAATCCTAATCTCCCAAGCATGTGAACACTTTGGCCTAGTAGGACAAAGAGCATGTGCTTGGAAGGGCAATGGAAAAAAAGCACATTAATAATTTTCATGTTACTATTCTTATACACACATATGTACATTTAAATGGAATTATAGAATGCATATTTTAAGTTTTATATTTTCAAGTATACAAGTATAAATTACTACATCTTCGTTGTAAAAAAGCAATCCACCTACTGTTTTATAATTTATTTCACAAAATAAATTGTGTATGTGTTTACCATTTTCCAGTGTAACTCAGTTTCCCATGTAATTCCCACCTAAGTCAGTTCAAAGCTAAAATATGCTTTTCAATCCCTAAATGGTGTTCCATTGTCCAGTGTGCTTTTATGCATTTAATCCTTAGGTAATCCATTTTCCTAGACAGTTAAGTTATTTCCGGCTGAGCTGGGATAAACAGCCTTTGTGTGCATCTATGAGTAGTTTTTTGTTATAAATTTCTAAAGGTAGAATGGTTGAATTAAAGAATACAAGCACTTTTGATAGATGTTACTAATTAATTGTCCTTGGGAAAGTCATAGCATTTTCTAGGTCTACCAGCAGGGTGTGACACTGCCCATTTCTCCAAACCTCTAAGGTTACAATTTGTAATGTTAAAAGTATAAATTTTATAATTGTAAATTTTAAAATATTTTATATTAAAATATCTTTACCCAGCTGGTAAACAAACATTGGTTTAAACTTGTATTTCCTTTAGTTCTAGTGAGATTGGATTTTTCCGTATGTTTCAAATATGTATTGACCATTTGCATTTATTACTTCAAATGGTGTCTTCAGATGAGGAAACTGAAGTTCAGAGAAGTTAAATGACTTGCTCAAGAACACACAGCTTGTGTGAAGCAGACAGAGAATTTCTTTTTCATATTCTAAAATGAAATGGAATTATTCTTCAGTTTGTAAGAGTGAGCAATAAAGCCCATGGGGCAAGGTTCTATTGAAGCCAAGAGTTCAAGGACATCTTACTAATAGGAAAGTTTCATCTGGCCATATCATCTGTATAAAATATTGCTTGGAGAGTTATTGTGACGGTTTAACAAATTACAGTTCTTTTCCTCTTTGATTTATAATTCCAAGTTAAGTTAGTTCCAGATCACAAATGGAAATAAAGAGGAGATGAAAAAGGATGTCTGGATATGCTGACAGCGTACTTCTCCCCACCCATCGGCCGTGACAGGCTGTGCAGCTGCGATGCTGAAGGAGACCCTGGCATTCCATAACCTCGTCCGTTGCCACAGCATGAGGACAAAGCAACCAACTGCATATGTTTTATGATGGCAGAATAAAACGAGCAAACTATTTCTAGAGATGCTCAGGAGCTGATGCCTTACTTTTTGTTTCTAAATGCCTTTTCCATTTATATCCCAATTGATGTATAAGGCCAGGCTGTCACCTGCTGGTTTAACCTTGTGTGGCAAAGTCAAAGTCTCCTTTCTTTAATAACTAACAGGAAAGTCCACGAGTCAACATTTTTTTAAGAAAAAAAGGAAACAATAACAATAAAGGAAATACCAGAGTTACTTAAACCTTAAAAAAGTAGAAGCAGCACACTAGCAAAATATAATTGATAAAAATCAGCCAGAGGCTTATTTGGATGAAGGAATTTGAGGGACTTAGAAGAAAGGGAATTGTTAACATTTATTGGCAGGAAAAAAAATCCTAACGATTCTTCCTACTTGACTTGGAGAGTGAACCCTTCCAGGAACTGAGTAGACAAGTTCTCCTTAGGTAGACTTACAAGGGAAATGCCTCTTACCACTTGTCCAATTTGAGATCATTTGTGTCCGTGACTGTCACAGGCAAAGAAAGTAAAAAAGACAGAAGTTAAGCGCTAGGGGTCTCCAACTTGCCCTCTCCCCAAAGTGATGCTTCATATACCATTTCTTATCTAAGGCAGAGAAATCCCAGAGAAGTAGGTGCCAGCAGCTATGAACAGGGAATTTAGGAGTTCAGCCGACTGCCCCATGAAATGCATTGTGTCCACTTAAGCACAGCACGTTAGAACACCAAAGTGTCTGCCGGACATGGGCAAACAGACTCTTAAAGACCTTGCATAAGTGAAACAAGTAACTCAAGAGTAATTTTCCCATAACACTTTATATTTATTCCTTTTATAAGAGGTGTTCATTAAATGCACAAATTCCAGAGCCAGACCACCTAGTTCAACCCTTGATCCTCCTCTTACTAACAGAGGGAATTTAGACAAGTAGCTTAACTTGTTTGTGCTGTCAGTTTCCTCAGCTGTAAGATAAGGACAATGAGACAGTATCTCATTTGATTCTTCCAACAGCCCAGTGAGATAAGAACAGTCCTTACCTCATTGAGTTGTTGAAAGGACCAAATGAATCCATATGTATAAAGTGTTTAGCACAGTGCCTGGTACATAAGTGCTTTGTAAGTGCTCATTCTTTTCTGATTACCAGCTAACATGGAACTGCCACGTAGCAGTAAGCAGTTTACAATTCACTTGGCTCACCAGCTTTGAACTTTAAATATTCTTGACTTTTTTTTTTAGTCTGGAAGACTTTTATGATTTCAAAATGTGTGTATATATTGAGACATCACTAGTCTTTTATATTGCACTATTTTAAACTTGCATAATTTAAATGAGCATAAAATGGGCGTGCTCTACACAAGCTTTAGGTGTGAAAATGCAATGGATGATATAAGGGCTCTTGTATTTCTAAAGGGCAATTACTGTCGACCAAAATGCAAGGATTCTCATGGTTCTGAAGTGGTTCAGGATGAGTTCACGACAGGTAGCCTCAAGAGAGAGGGAGACAGAAGATGCCCGTCCAGGTAAACTCCAAGTAGAACTAGCAATAATATTTGTTGTATGCCACATACTGTTCTAAGCCTTTCAAACATATTATTATATTTAATTCTTATAATAATTCCATGAGATAAAGATTATTAATGTCCCCATATTACAGATGAAGAAACTGATACATAATACATTTAAGCAAGTTGCCCAGGATCACCCAACTGGTAAGTAGTGGTGCTGGGAATTAAACCTAAATATCTTACTCCTGGAACCCAGACGTAAATGCCTTATTACAACCCCAAAAATTGTGATTACACAAAGTTCTTCTTAGGTTCATCTACTTTTTTCTCTTCAGGGCCTGTTTATTTTGTAAGTACAGCCCTATATACAACTGAATGAGCATGGGTGTGCTTATGGTAGACACTTTGGAAATACAGAAAGATAGAAAACAAAAAGATTCAAACAAAAGATGATCATTGCTAAAATTTTGGCATATTTTCTTCCAGTCTTTTTTCTAAGCATGTGGTTTTGTTTTATATGTTTATTTTATATATGTGATCATATTGTATACATAATTTTAATGGTTCTTTTTTCCTTTTATAATATTATAACATGTGCTATCCCATGCTATTAAAAACTTCATAAGGCCAGGTGTGGTGGCTCACGCCTGTAATCCTAGCACTCTGGGAGGCCGATGTGGGCAGATCGTTTGAGCTCAGGAGTTCGAGACCAGCCTGAGCAAGAGCAAGGCCCTGTCTCTACTAAAAAATAGAAAGAAATTAGCTGGACAACTAAAAATATATAGAAAAAATTAGCCAGGCATGGTGGTGCATGCCTGTAGTCCCAGCTACTTGGGAGGCTGAGGCAGAAGGATTGCTTGAGCCCAGGAGTTTGAGGTTGCTGTGAGCTAGACTGATGTCACGGCACTCTGGCCAGGGTGCCAGAGTGGGACTCTACCTCAAAAAAAAAAAAAAAAAACAAAAAAAACCTTCATAAACTTCCTTTATATAGCCTGCATAATGTATTGTTGCATGGCAGTTCCATAATATATTTACCATTCCACCCATGTTGGACATTGGAGATTTTCCAGCTTTTTTACGGTGGGATGAATCTATCTTTTCTTTCTTGATAGTTTCCCCTCTTCTGACATTTCTTCAAATCTTCCTCAGACCTTGATATCCTTCTAACCTTCTGTCTCTCAAAATTTACTTTCTGGAAAAGAGCTGATAAACTCATTCATACTAAAGTGTACATGTCTGATAAAGCTTAATTTTATTATCTCTTCAAGGATACTTGTATCAACGTAAACCAAACGAATCAAGCTCTATTTACAGGGTTTTAGTTATCAGAAAATCTAGTCGAGGAAATTCTCCCTACCCACAAATCAAAAAGTAGACACCACGGTAGCAAAAAACGTGCAGGGCTCACTTAATTTTAGGAAAGCGGATGAGAACCTAATTTAGAGCCGCCGAGGTGCTAATGTGATAAAGGGAAGAGGGTAAGACTTTGTATAAAGTAAGGGTGGAAAAATTGGATAGAGGAATGCAAGAGAGAAAATTCATTTGTCAATGCAGAATCTATTTGGCACCATTAACCTAGTTTCTCCCACTCTCCTGGGTTTGCCTTTCCAGTGCGTTTGGCCTAAGGGATGGGCCCGCCCACCTTCTCCCCAGATCAGCCCGGTCTGGTTCTGGGTCCTAATTACTCAACAAAGTCTCAAAGCTTTGGAGCTTGTGGCGGCCACAGAGTTAGTCACAAGGAGCAGTAGTGAAGTTCTAAGAAGGATCATCGCCTCCATATGCTGGGAACATTCCAAGCCCAGTGTCCACAGACAAATCACCTCCCAGTCCCGAGAGAAGACTTCATAATCCCCGTGGGATTAGAGGACGTGTGTGAAACTTCCCAAAGATCTGTCCTGCCCCAGTACTCTTTCCTTCCCTCCTCCCTGAGCCTTGGGCTTTCGCGGCTGCTGGCAGATGCCAGCCTGCACAGGAAAGCAAGAGGGACCCAAGGTAGAACCAGTTTCCCCCAACTCGAACGGACACTGCGTTCTCCTGGTGCTGGCACTGGGAATGGCTGGTGTGGAGAAGCAGAGGGAGGCTGCAGGATGAAGTTCACGCCAACCCGGGCAGTGGCACCGCCCCTCTGGATTAGGGACAGAAGAAAACCTGAAATCCGAAGACCTAACACGCGGTGGGGGCGTGCGGGGACAAGCGACACAGACTCCAGTTGAAGGCCGTGGAGCGGGGCGTAGGGTTCCCAGAGACAACACCCCAGCTCCAGCCGCAGCGCGCCACCCCTCCACGCCTGCTCCACCGGGACCCCGGGCGCCCCACGCACGCACCCACCCGCCTGCCTGGGCCCGCCGCTCCTCCCTCCTTTCTCGCTGGTTGGCCCGGGCGCCGCAGAGCGCGGCGGCGGCAGGAGGAGCCGGGCGCGCCCGCCACGCAAAGCCACCGGGCTAGCCGGGCGTCAGGAGCGGTGCGCGACCCCAGGTGGCGGCGGCGGCGGCGGCGGTGACAGCGGCAGCAGCGGCAGCAGGGACAGCCAACGCTCACCCTCTCCCTTGTGCTCCTGCATCCCGCCTCCACTGCGCCGCGGAGCAGCCTGCGGTCCCCGTGTCCCCCCGCCCACGAGCGCACTCCCGAGCCCCGCGCACAATAGCGGCTACCGCAACCGCGGCTCCGAGCCCGGGCGCCCGCCATGGGGAAGCCGGCGAGGAAGGGATTTGACTGCAAGCGCTTCCTGAGGAATAACTGGCTGCTGCTCTCCACCGTGGCCGCGGTGGTGTTAGGTGAGCGGCGCAGCGGGTGGGCGATGCGCGCACACTCACGCGCGCCCCGCGCCCAGGCCGCGTGCGGGGCGCGCGGGTGGGCTTGGCGCTGGCGCACGCGATGCCCGGATCCCTCGGCGCCCCCCTCGGCCTTGGCCTCAGACCCCACGCGGGGGGTTCCCCCCAAGCGCGCTAATTACTGCGGGCGAAGAACAAAGCTCCTCCGGGACTCCCATTTGGGTGCTCCACGAGCCGCTGGTTCCTGCTTTACACAAAATGATCTTGAAGGTGGAAATGGGCTTGAAGGTGGAAAGAGAAGCAAGTCGATCTAGGCTCTGCCCATTTGGAAACAAATGGGGTTTAAATTTGTTTTTAATCCTCTCTACTCCCCTTCTACTTCCTTTTTTTTTTTTCCCCCCCTGAACGATGCTGCCCGCGCAGACCGTATGTGGCTTTCACTTCTCAGCTGGACACTGAAAGAGGCACCTCGGCCTCCGGGATGACCATGCCCCCGGGTAGACAGGCTAGGGATGTTGCCGCTCGCCCTAGGCAGTGCCTGGAAAGGTGGCTTCCCACGCGGCGAGCGCCAACTGCCTGCACCGGGTTCTGAAAAACTGACAGATTCCTGCCTGAATTCAGAGGCGTGCCATTGTGGCCAGCGGGAGGTCACAGGGAAAGAGAGCTAAGAGAACTCAGATGCCCCCCCGCCCCCCGCCCTTAGCTTCCTTGCTCTCCACGTTGTTTTTCTATTAAAAATAATTTTTAAGCCATCCTAGCCTGTTTTTAGACAAGGGTGTATTTAAGTGATTCACCTCTGGCAGATCACTGCACTAGGTGGATGTCTGAGCCATTCCATTGCTCAGAGGTATGAGTTATTCATATTTGGATTCTGAATTTCTGCCAAGGTTGTCTGTTTTCCAAATTGGGCCCCGGGATGCACTTCTTTGCGGCTGGAGCCCTGTCTGTCTCTTTCCATCTGAGCTCATACAGGTGGGGACTCCCAGCAGGTGAGGGCTGATGCACACTCTGGGGAATGTGGATTCCTTGGCAGGCTCCACCTTCCCTTTGGAAACTGCAGCTGGGTTTGCTGGAAAGGCAGGTGGGGGCAGCCTCTTGCACCTTCCTCTCCAGCTGCCACTTCAGAATCTCAGAATATTTGGTGTCGCCTTCTCACCCTCGGATTACTCCCCACGCCCTAGAAAATCACCATTGAAAGTTAATGGGATCCTTGGGGTCAGATTGTCCAGAACCTTGTGCAAAGAAAAGTCAGGTTTCTAGTAAATAAATAACATCCGGAATTGTCTTGGCAGAGGCCATTTGTGGGAGGAAAAGGAGAGTAGAGAAGCAAGTGTTGACTGTTACCCCCAAGAAGTGCCAAGTGACTTTGGGAATTTATAGAGAAGGTTCATCCTGCCCCACCACTTAAATAGCAGACTCTACAAAGAGCTATTTGATTTCTTTTTAGCCAAATAGAAGAGATGGCCTTGTTTGTTTTCCTAGCGATAAGTATCCAGAATTAATTGTTGAATATCTTTTTTAAAGACTTCGGGGGTGCACATTGGCTTGTGTCTCCCTCCCAATTCCCCACGGAAGTGCAGTGATCCTGCCTTTTTGCCCTTGGGGCTCTCCAGAGGTATGCACTTGTTACCCAAGTGTCGCACACTGCTGCTCAGCGCACCCATTCACTAGAGGCTGGTTTGGAAAAGATTCTGAGCAGTTGTTCCCTGCCCTTTGGAACTAGCTGCATAATCCTTCCTGGTCAAGAAGGATTACGTGCCTGTTTTGTTAGATGTCACTTTTGGTCTCAGATGGGCACTTTCCTCCAGTTTTAATGGGCTGAGCCCCAGGAGCTTGATTCGGGTACTTGTCTCCAGAAACGAAAACTACCACTTAAAAATTGTAAGGCTGGGCACTGTGGCTCACACCTGTAATCCTAGCACTCTGGGAGGCTGAGGTGGGAGGATCGCTTGAGGCCAGGAGTTCAAGATCGGCCTGAGCAAGAGTGAGACCCCGTCTCTACAAAAAATAGAAAAAAAAAAAATTAGCTGGGGGTCGTGGTGTGCGCCTGTAGTCCCAGCTACTTGGGAGCCTGAATCAGGAGGATCCCTTGAGCCCAGGAGTTTGGGGTAGCTGTGAGCTATGATGACACCACTGCACTCTAGCCTGGGTGAGAGAGCGAGACTGTCTCAAAAGAAATAAATAAAAATAAAATATCAAAAGAAAAATTTTTAAGTGTACAGCTGAAGTCTTCCTCGACATTTCCTCTTCCAGATGGCAACACGGGGTAGTTCCAACTCAGGGCAGTCCCAATACAAGGCAGGCCCGATTGTCACTTCTCGTTTGAGAAGTCTCAATCCTAGGCCACCCCAGTGTGCCCATCAACAGCCACTTCCTGCGGTCCTTCTCTTTTCCTCTTTCTTCAGAGTGTGCTGGGCCGGAGTGGAAAGTCACCTCTGTGTAGTCTGCAAAGGCTCATTTGTTTAACCAGCAGTGAAATTCCAGCCACTTACAGTAACAGTGGCACTGAGTCTCTCCATAAGCCCCTGCATAATAGAAAGAGTTTATTTTATAACTGTCTTAATTGATCCAGAAAAATCACAAGAGCTCTCGTGCAGCCTCCCTTCTGGAGTTTTCTGCATGTGGCCTGTAAAGAAGAAAAAACTGTTAAGTTTATTAACTACCCTGAAGAAACATCATCTTCTAATTACAGCCATTGAGATGTTTGGCCCCTGCTATAATGCAGTAGCCCTGACACTTTAAAATATTTCGGTTATTGAAATGAGGGGCAAAGATTTTTATGAGCCAGCTTAAAGCCTCTGATTTTCAAGATACAGCATTTTAGGGGAAATGCAATTAAAGATCATCTTTATTTATTAGGTGTGGGAGTTAATTCTTCTCATGAACAAGGAACTGCTGAGAACTAAACCTTTCTCAAATTCTTATTCACATGATAAAGGGATTGAATAGTTAGGTGATCATCATTGTTAATTTCTGTGAAACCCTACAAGATCCTGAAAATAATATCTTGAATTTTCACAGGAGAGGCCTTTACTAAGATACCATTAGGAACATTTTCATTGCTTTCATTACATTTCTTACAAGCTTTTTCCCTCCTTCTGTAGTGTGGCAGAAAGCACAGAGCCTGGAGTCAAGAGTCCTGGATTTGAATTCCGGCACTATCAGGCCCTACTATTTAGACAAATTGATTATTCTCTGCAATCCTCAGTTTCTTCATCTGGACAATGGGGCTATTCATCATTATGTCCTTTGTTGTTAGAATAGTGAGATAATGTGAAAATACCCAGTTCTGTAGCTGGCATATAATAAGTACTCTATAGTTGTTATTTTAAGATAAATCTGGTTAACTTTATTATGAGGAAATTAGTATTTTCTTGTAAAATAAAGTCTCTCATGCTGTGTTTCTTTCACTGTTCCGCTTGGTGTCCAGCCTATAATTTAGAGTCCAGGGCGATTGAAGTGTTTTGATGACATGCGCTGTCCAAACCAATACAAGCCTCTGTAGTAGTATTCATTGTTTTTAAAAGGGAAATGGAAGGAATTAATCATTTTGTTTTGTACCCCACAGTCTAATCCTCAAGCCATTTAAATATAATGCTTAAATATATAATTTAAGGAAGGATTTTTGTGCTCTGAGTGGGAGTTCTGTCCAAGCAGAATTACTGAGTGTGGGAATTCTGCCGGCATTCTGATTCAAGTCACCCGGTGATGATCACGTAATGATAATGTTGTTCAGGCACTTGTGGTATCTCACCCTATTCACAGCATAAACCCTCATCTTTTTCTCCGGATGGGTCATGTGTTATTTCAGTCATTAGAAAATGTGATTTCAAGCTTAAGAATTCTCAGAAAAGGTAATAGGTATTGGTATTTACACGGAACTGGCAAGCTTATTCATTCTAAATCATTTTCTTTGGAGTGCTAAGGAAGCAATCATTTTTTTTTTTTTTTTTTTTTTTTTTTGAGACAGAGTCTCACTCTGTTGCCCAGGCTGGAGTGAGTGCCGTGGCATCAGCCTAGCTCACAGCAACCTCAAACTCCTGAGCTCAAGCGATCCTCCTGTCTCAGCCTCCCGAGTAGCTGGGACTACAGGCATGCGCCACCATGCCCGGCTAATTTTTTCTATATATATTTTTAGCTGTCCATATAATTTCTTTCTATTTTTAGTAGAGGTGGGGTCTCGCTCTTGCTCAGGCTGGTCTCGAACTCCTGAGCTCAAACGATCCGCCCACCTCGGCCTCCCAGAGTGCTAGGATTACAGGCGTGAGCCACCGCGCCCGGCCAGGAAGCAATCATTTATAGGTTCTGATTCCATTGTCTTAAAAATCTGAAAAGATTCTTTCACATTCTCAGTAACACCCTTGCCTGGCCTCCTGGCTCCTGCCCTGGAGCCCTTGCAGCGTCTGTCTGGCAGTGCTAATTTGAGACTTGGTATATACTTCCTTGTCCTGTCTGTGAAACCCCTGAGGACAGGGCGGCTGGTGGCTCATGCTGGTCTGGGCCCAGCCCCTCCCCTGCACAGAGCCGTGGCTCAGCGGTGTTGAGGAACATCCCTGCAGAACCAAGGGCTATTCTAGGGCCAGGTCACACAGCAGGGAACAGAACTCCCTGCCCTCATGGGACTTCTGTTCAAGTGGAGAGAGGTAGGCAGTAAAGAGAATAAATAGGTAAAATACAGTGTAGCGTGCTCGCTGGCAATAGTGCTGTGCAATAGCATAGAGCAGGGGAAGGGGCTGGGAAGGTGGGGGATTGCAACTTTAGATAGAGTGACAGGGGAGGCCATATTGACAAGGTGACAGTTGCATCAAGACTGGAAAGAGGGGAAGGAACAAGTCGCACAGATATCTGGGGAGCATCCTGGCTCATTTGAGAAACATCAAGGAGTGGTGTGAGGGCGGGAGAGAGTAGAGGAGCTGGGGTGGGTTCTCAGGGGTCAGAGCAATGGGATGGTTCAGGTCCAAGGTCCGGTCCAGGGGAGACGAGCATCTCGACTGAGCAGCCAGCAGTGGAATGCAAGGGAAAAACAGCTGCTCGGGGTGCTCAGCAGGTTAACCTGGCAGGGCTGAGCTGGATTTGGTCTGATGGAGAAGGCGGTGGCAGGATAGGGAGTCCTGGAAGGGACACCAGCTTGGAAAAGAACATGGCCTGTTCCCTTGTGGACACTTGGAGTTGAGGAGCTAGAGGGGCCCTTGGGCAAAGGTGGGCAGCAAGCAGCTGTGTGAGTGGGTCTGGGCTCAGGAGACAAATGTGGAATGGAGTGTTGAGTGTGTTGGGCATGTGTTTAAAGCTTAGGGAACGAATGAACCTGTTTTGGGAGAAGAGGGAGAAGAGAAGAACAAAGACAGAGCCCTGGAGAACCCCAACGTTGGCGGTCTGGGTAGAGGAGACGCACAGAGGAGAATCAGCGTGATGGGAATTAAGAACTGGAGCGAGTGGTGGGTGAGACTCAGTGGGGGAGGGTGTTCGACAGCGCTGAGGGTGCCGGAGGACGGGACTGACCCTCTGAGCCTGCCTTTGGAGGCGCACAGGTGTGAAAGAATCGGAAGGAAGTGGTAGTTAGTTATGTGTGAGATGCAGAGAAGTATTTTCTATTTTGTTTTGTTTTGTGTTTAAGGAGACTTGAATCTGATTGAACCTGAAGAGAAGCAACCGTTGAGAGTACAAATGCAGAAGAGAGAGAACTGTGAATGACGATGGCTGCAGTGAGGCCCAGGGGAGTGGGACGGAGGGGTCTGGTCAGAGCTTAACCCTGAACAGGCGACAGGACTTCATGCCCCTGAGATGGAAGGGGAGGTGGCAAGGGTCAATGGCTGTATTCATTTCCTGCAGCTCTTGTCACGCAATACCACGACAGAAATTTATTCTCACCAATCCTGGAGGCCAAAAGTCCAAACTCCAACAGGGCCACACTCGTCTGGGAGCTCTAGGGGGGAATCTGTCCCTGGACTCTTCCAGCCTCTGGCAGCTGCCCCGGCGTGCCTGGGCTTGTGGCAACATTGCTGTAACCCCTGCCTCTGTCTCCATGTCCCTTTCTCCTGTGTTTGTGGTCTCCCTCTAGCTCTGTCTTTTTGTGATGGCATTTAGAGCCTGCCCAGATGACCCTCCTGTCAAGATCCTTGACTAAATCACATGTTGCCATAGAAGGTCATATTCATTCATTTTGGGGCCAGCACTCAAACCACGGCAAGAGGTAACAGTTGAGGGTTTAAATTGCTATCAAAGTGACCTTTCCAAGATATGGATTGGATCACATCACTCTGGGGCTTAAAAGAGTTCATGGCTCTGCACTGCCCTTAGGCGAGGGGAGGACATCTCTTTAGCATGGCATCCAAAACCCTTCACCCCCTGCATCCAGCCTGCCTGACTCATCCTTCAAGACTCAGCTCACACACCCCTTCTTCTGGGTCATTCCCCTCATCCCCACTTCTCCCAGGTGGTACAAAATGCCCTCCCTTCCGGTTTCCCGTATAATAAGGTCTAAGGCTTATGTATCACTGACTATGTGCCCAATACGGTTGCAAGTGCTATATATTAGTATAGTAACCCATTTGACCTTTCCATCAAGCATATTTTCAGGAAACTGAGGCACAGAGAATTAGGAAACTTGCCCAAGGTCACTGGTCAAGGGCAGGGATGGGACTCAAACCCTGGCAGGCCGGCTCCACACGTTCTGCACCTGTTATGCTCCTCCGCTGCTGCGCAGAACTGGTATCTACCTGGTATTTATTACCCTACATTCTGATTTTTCTGCCTCCCTCACCAACCCACGAGGGAAGGAATTCTGTGTTGCTACTCTCTGTGCCCGCAGCACCCACCACGTTACCTGGCAGGCTCAATACGTTTGTTGAGTCGTTGAGCCATTTATGACCCTGAGAGTCAGTAATACATTATCTTGTTTGTTGAGGGAATAAATGAGCCCAAAGCTTAGATGAAACTCCATTTCCTCCTTACATTCTTCTCTTCCTACTTCAGCCCCCTTTGATCTATGTCAGCAACACCGATTAACATTTAATTAGTCTCCATAAATATCTCAAGCATCTTTTCTTCCTCAAATCTAGATTATAGATTCCTTGAGGGCCCTCCTGTGATACCTAGTAGGCACTGGAAAATGAAATGAGACAAAGTAATGAGACTGACTCTTAAATTCCATGTTTACAAAACAGTGTATCTGATACTTATAACTCTCTGAGTCTTTGTTTCTTATCAGAAAGAAAGGGGTTTGGATTAGGATTCCATTCATGTGCCAATTCTCATTTATAGGTAGTGGGCTGTCTGGTATGATGTCTGTTGAGAAAGTTGCAAACAAAAGTTCTGAAATGGATTACTGCTGTCTGCCAAGGACTTAGGGTCAGGACATAGTGGTATGTGTGCTGCATACTGGTTGTCCCTGGGTTAGAAAATCTCTGAGGTTTCTTGTAGTTTTAAGAACCTTTAGCTCTATGACTGTATAGTCATTCCTCAGTTCATTGCCAGGAGCCAGAGGAACTCTTCTGTAGTGAGCTAGGGGAAGGTTAGAGGGCATTACATGAAGATGGAATGACTTTGATGTTGAGTCACCTGTTCTGTATGAACTGCCAATCAATCAGTGACTTAGGGATAATAATGTAAATTGTACATGGAGCAATTACCAGAGTGATGTTCTATGTCAGGATTAGATTTTTCATTACAATAGTAATAACAGAAAGTCTAATAAATGTATGTTTTGGGACTTTATATGTCTCAAGGCTAAAATACTTTTGAAGCACAGAATATTCCAAAATCACAAAATAAAAAAATAACAGTTTCCTTAAAAAAATTTCTTTAAAATGATAGGAATAGTCTAGTTCCTATATCTTCAAAATCAATCATTTCCACAACGTACAATTAATAATCAGTTTGACACAGGGAAAGCAAAACTGGCATAGTTGTCTGTATGTAGTGGAGACTTTTGCTTTTAATGAAGAATATAGTTTTATGTCTATATAGTTATGAAAACTGATGAAAACAGACAAAGTTTCTGGTTTAGCCATATTTTATTTGTATATATATTTCTTTTTATTTCCATAGCATGCCACAGACATGACAATATGATTAGCAAAATAATGATCAATACTAATTGGTTTCCATGGTATTTTCTAGAAATTTGGAAGTTGATAGTGTGTTAGATTTGTCTAAGTCACTTTATGTGTGACTAAATGTATACACATGTACACTTATATATGTGTCTATAAGGTATTACATACCTTCCCTAAGATATTTAGATAGATATGTGCTCTCCTTTCTCTCTCATTCTCTGGTTCTTTCTGTGTATGTGTGTGTGTACATCTATATAAAATCATGTATCTATCTCCCTCACATATCTGCTTAATTTAAGTACCTTAGAGAAGAGGTCCTTTAGCTGGCTTGGCCCAAATTCCACATATTGAAGAATTAAAAAAAGAAATTGGTCTTTGATGCCTATGCTGGTGCTTTCATTTTTGAAATCGAGTCAGAAGCAAATTTGGGGCATCACTGAAAAGGTTCTGATTTTTGGTTGTCCTCTGCAAGGTATACACCTCAAGTCTATCAAATCAAAACCCCAAACAAAATTATCAAAACACAAAATTATAAAACTAATCTTTAAAAAATTATTTTACATAATTTTGCCAGACTGCACATCAGGCTTGGCATATACATTTTTAATGTCCCCTATTGGGAGGACTTTGAATATAAACTGCTAATGGTTGACAATATATTAAATCTCTTGTTTGGTGTTGCATAATTTAAGATATAGTGTTTTATTTAATACAATAAAACTACAGAATCAAAATTACCCATCTGTCAAAAATTTGAGCATTGAGCATGGAAGCTTCACATGAAGACACACTACGTAGAAAGTTTTTATGTGCTAATTGAGGATGTAGTCGAGCTCATATATGTAGCTGAGATGGGTAAACTCTGGGTTATACCAGACAAGGTGTAAACAGGTGGGATTAGGAATTAGCCATTAGAAAGCATGTGCATGCATATGTGAGCACTTGCTCAGGAAGAGAGAAAGCTTTCCACATTAATTACTTGTGAGAAATTGTGATTACCTTTAACAGAGCCAAGACTGAAAATAACTGTCCTAGGGAGTTGGCGGTACACTGGCCCGGCGCCAGGGAGGCTGTGTTCACCTGAGGAACTGCAAATCTCCCCTGTGTCGCTGGAGATCTGGGGTCACATACACTGAAGACACTGAAGCACTCTCGAAGAAAATGCACTCATTTTAGATGACACGAAGTGGCCTATTTAAAGCCTCCTGCAGCAGTGTCTGTTAAAGTAGCAAGTGTTTTAAATGGCCTTTCCTATTTTGAATGTTAAACATACATCTTCTAATAGAAGACAATATTGGAGACAGTTACTATGAAGCCAATTATTCACTTCAGAGCTATAGTTTAGCTCAATGGATAGATTTAGAAGGAGCTAATTCATTATACTTGCTGAAGGAACAGCCCTAACTGCAACAAAGAGTGCTCTGTTGTAATTAGTGCACTCCACAGTAACACCTCTGTTAATGGAAAGGAAGTGTTTCGGTGACTCACTCCTTGCCAGAAATTTTACTACCTTGCTTTGAAAAATATCTGCTGACTGCCTGTTCCATTACCAGAGGTAGAAGATTTCCTTTCCCGCAAATATCCTGTACTTTCCGGGATGGATGGACCTTGTCCCAGCTCACAGACACTTCACACAGTGTGTCCTTTGTCATTCCTGTCCCGGGGCCAGCCCGTGTGTGAGCTCCAGGCAGCGGGTCCCCACTCAGCCAAGACAGGAAGGGACACTGTGCCTCATTCTCCACTAAGACTCAGAACCAGCGCTAAGAAGATAAGACCCTCTACCAGTCCCTCTGCACTCAGGCTGAAGTCTTTATTCCCAGGCCCCTTCTTAGTCTCAGAGTCCCTAACTGTGTCCAAGACAGGACAGTTGTCACAGCAGATCTCGACATGTCTGGGAAGTGTCTTGATACCAGCAGCATGTGACTCTGCTTGGTCTGCACATTGAAGCAAAGTGGTGGCCTTTTGGACTGGAGCTTTGATTCAGAAACACTCTCAGAGAGGGTCTACACAGTGTTTTTATTCTTATGACCACTCTGAGACAACTACTTTGGTTCAGTGCCCTCTGATGATGAAAACTACAGCACTCACTCAACCAAGGGGGAAGGAAATCCTTATAGGAGAGAGCTTAAGTGAGATTGTACTATTGTATTATTTTTCTACCACTGTTCATTGCTCAAGAGTTATCTAGTTACTTATAATCAGTAAAGAATTAAGTCAACCAAAAAAATGCACGGTCACCAGAAATGCCTGAACTACAGAAAGCCTGATCTCCGAGCCTCTCCCCATTACTGGAAAATAAACTGCTTTTGCTTAATTTCTATGAGTATCTCATATACGTATTGTTTTCTGAGCCACTTAGCTACGTAACAGGTCTCATATAAGATTCTTCAAATGATAAGACATTAAGACAAAGACATATTTTCTCCTTTGAAAAGTTCTCTCGTGTGGCTAACCAAGTCTAGTATCAATATTTATTGAGGGCTTAACTATTAGTTTTATGCACATTTATTACTCTCTTAACCCTCAACACGGTAAGTTGGGAGGAAGGTGTTCTCATTTTGCAGATGAGGAAACTGAAACTTACAAGACTTAGGTCATGTGGCTGAGTATACAGTCAGAGCTGGGATTTGCACCCAGCAAAGCTTAGACTGTCTGATTCCAAAGCTTAGGTTATTAACCATCAAGCAAGGCTTCTTCCTTTCTTAGCAAACCTTGATACACCTAATTGGTGGTTGAAATCATTCTTGCAGACAGACTTTGTTCTTTCAAAGTTGCTAAATAAAGCCCATTATCCTCCCTCTTGCTCCATCCTTCTTGGTCTCTAGCTCTTCTTTATCTTAACTTGGGGCATTCCGTAGTTTGGTCTTTCCCCTTCTCCTCTCCCCAGAAACCTTCTGTATGAATTCTGGTGGAACTTGTCTAGTAGTTGCTTTCCCAGGATGTGTTGTACTTTCCTGCCCTAATGCTTTTGCTCAAGTTTCAACCATGGTTATCCTGCCCATCCTGGAAGATGGATGTAATTCCCACTTTTATCCTATAGGCTTCTCTCACTGCTCAGTTGGAGATAATCCCCCTTCTCTGAACTTATATTCACAAACCATCTGCATTTGCACCACCACTCCCACGCCTGTCCTGTGGCAGACATCACTAATTGATTACAGCACTCTACTACCAAGCTCTGTCGTGCCCTTAGAATCCTCGACACTATGCTCCAGGCAACCACCGTTAATCAAACAGAATTGGCATGTAGGATGAAATGTATTGTATGTTGCTGGGTAAATCTATTCATTTGGAAATCAATGAAGAACTTAATTTATATTGAACAATTGCTAGTACTGATGTTACTAGCAAGAAATGCAGAGTCTAAGTCTGTGTTTTAGCTTCTCAGTGTGTCGGAAGCAGTGCATGCACAAATATCACTAAATAAGCCTGGGTATGATTAGGGCTGCCAGAAAGCTATGACGTGTCTTCTGGGTGGATTTGGGAGAGTCCCTGGAGAAGGCCGTAGTTGGAATGGCCTAGAGTGGGTGTGGTCAGACTCTGAGCTTGAAGATTGGAAGGAGCAAGTCCAGGTGGAGGTGATGATGTGCATGCAGAGGCCTTATCCTCTCTTCTGTCCAATGTCGGTATTATGTGGAACTATTATTTAATATATGTGTTGTTATGCTTTCATACTCCTCTGTCTCCTCAGTGTCCTGAGTATAAGAAGGCTGTCCTACACCGGCCTGGCACATCATAGCATCTAGCATTGCACTTACTTCATAGGAGATCCCCCAAAACATTCCTGGCTGATTATAAAACCTTCTTCATTGAAGAACAAAAGAGGTAAATCCTTGCTCAGCCAACCCCATTGATCCCCTAGTTACCCACTCAGTTGTATGGGTTTTTGAGTGAAGACCATGAGGAACTTTATCCCAACCCAAGTCATTCCAAACATACTTTACTCCTAGGTTGGGGAGGAAAGCCTGGTTATTAACAGTTCTGAAGCCATTTTAGTGTGAGCTTAGCATGGCCCTGAAGCTCCCAGACTGGAGAGTGTCTCTTTACCCTAAGGAAGATCTGACTTCTCAAGAAACCAGCACCAGAATGATCCTGATCTCCAGAGAATTCTTTGCACTGGTTAGATAAGATGGAAATCTTATCTGCAAGGTACATCTGGCTTCCCATAGTTGAGCTATGGCTTGGAGCTGAATCAGCCTTGAGTAGTAGGTAGAGCCTTTTCAGATGTGGTATTTAGCAACTCCTACATGTTTTAGTGAATTTACTTCTAAGTTTTCTTCCTCAGATTATCCTTTCACATCCTTGTCCAAATTCTGCCCATTTCCTTCCCTGTCTAGAGATTATTTCTATGATAAGAAATTCATTAGCCTGTCTGTGCTATCTGTTCCAGTAGACCTTGAGCAACTGCCTGGGTAAACACCAGACTTGGTCATTAAATAATCTGAAGATAGGTTTTTACTTTTTTTTATTAACAAAAGTTAATTGTCAACCAGGAGATGTAACAGACTTGCTCCATTTCTGCTTCCTCCTCATGGATTTCTTTCTTGTATCTGGAGAATTGCCTGAGGTTTCAGCAGACCGAAGAGATTCTGAGTTCTGTGGAGTGATAGAGTTCGAGATCTTGTTGCCAGTTCAGAAGCCACAGAACCTGCAACACATGCCCAGGTTTCCTCTGTGACAGGTTTGACACCTGCATTGAATATTGGAATTTTCCAATGATCTCCAACTAGCTTGTTTATTTTTCAAAAAAAAAAAAAAAAAATCAGATGTTTACATCTACTTTTGTTTAAGTGGAAATGATTGAGTAAGATTTGTTCGCTTTTCTAACCTCAAGTCAGTAACCACAGAAGACTAGACTTAACTGCATTTGAGATCCAGAATCCTGAAGTTCCCTAAAGCAGTGCTCATCCCTGAGCTCGTGAATCTTGCTCAGGGCCCTGTGCGCTAGGGAAAAGAGTTGGCCGATTGGAATGGATGGGGGAGGCAGCTGCAACTTTTTGCTTAGATTCTCTCTCTTTCTCCCGTCTTAGAACCTCCCCTCGTGCTCCAGGGAACATCTGTTGTCCATGAGTGAAATACTAAGAAAGGGGGCTGCAGATCTCCATATACATAAAAGATTCCAAGAAGAGTAAACAAAATCCTCAAGTGTTACTGTGAAAAGATTATACTCACCATGTTTGATTTTTTTGGTCCCTGGTGGTCATCTTAGATGCATTTGTAGTCATTTCTGGACCTAACTCTAATCCATAGCTGTTACCAAATGAGCTGATCCATGTGGGGGTACTTCATAAAATTGTAAAGTGCCTTATAAATGTTTGTTATCATTTCCCAAAAAGATAAAAAGGAAAGATGGTGCTAATAGTAAGATTTTCCTTTGGGGTGCAATGTTATTCCTTGAAGGCATTGGTAGAAGATGTCATCTTTGTGTTTTTAGAGGCCACTCTCATCTTGTATGAAGAGGCATCTGGGCCCCTTTTAGTGTCATGTAACATGTTTAATATTCCATACATGAGTGTTTTTTCCTTTGACAAATGATAACGAAACAAGCTGGCCTATCTTTGCCTTTATTCTTCAGTGAGAATTAAGAGAAGCATTGAGGTATCACAGGCAGAGATTCCTAACCTAGCCTTTCAACACTGGGGGCCACTTTCATTTTAATTTAAGAAATATCACACAATTCTGAAACTATGTCTTAACTCACTTGGAGATAAAAGTAAATATTTCTGTGGTCCTCCTGGAAGCGGGGAAGGAGAGGAGAGTCGCAGCTCCACAAAAGTTAGGAGAGGAGGGGAAACAGTTGTCAGGCAGCAGGGTTAGGAGTCATGAAGAACAGAGTTCAAGGTGACACGGGTTTTGTAAGCAGAGGTAAGGAACAGGCTGAGGAAAGTTGGGGAGTCCCAGTTACTTAGACTCTGCACTCTGGGCTCAAGGTTAATCAGACTGGGAATTCCAGGCTTATGGCAGGTCTAGAAAGTCTAGGATGACCTGCCTGCCGCCACCTTTCTCCTGGAGGTCAGTCTGATATCAGGTTGCTCCTGACTAAAACCTGCTCCAGGGGAGATGGGCAGATCTTGTTTACAGGCAGAGAGAAAGCTTCCTAAGATTGTGTGGTAAGCCAAGAAGGTGTTTATAGGAGTTGTGAAACTGGCTGTTGTAAAGAGGTAGTGCTCTGAGAACTGGTGTTAAACTTGAGGAAAAGTTGTATCCTTCAGGCAGAGAGTTCCAGGGCCTTTCCAAACCATACAAGTCTGGGTGAAGGGCTCATAATTCCTTCAGTGACTCGGAGGCCAAATATTTGCCCAGGTACTGAGGAGGGGAGAGAATGGAATGTGACCACAAGGTAGGTAAAGGTATTTCACAGGCATGCATCAAACAAGGTGATAGATAGAATCGCCTATGAGATTATCAGACATGAGGCATTTTAAGAGAAAAAAAGTAGACTAAGGAGAGTCAAGCACAGGTAGAAAATGGGAGATTTTAGAACCCACAAGTCAAGTCATAGATATGTAACTCAGGAGATAATCCCACCACAACACGTGTGGGACTGACACACCTGTCGTTTCAAACAAGATACCTGTGGAGGAGAGCAGGAGTCTGGTTGTTCTGAGATTGAAAGAGTCATCTTCCTGCTGGGCTCTAAGTCAGTTGGATGCTTGCTCTAGAGATTGGATTCCTGTGGGCTGGTCCTAACCTCCCAACCAACCTCATCCTCGCTTGAACCCAAAGGGCTCCTCAGAAGCCAGAGGGAAGTTCCCAGGTGTAGGAACTGGGCACTCGAATTCTCGTGAGTACAGCACCATTGCCATTGTCAAAAGAGAACACTCCTGCGAGTCATTAGTTTTTGGAAAGGTCATGTTTACAGTACACGTTTGGTTTGGGTGGCCCTGGGATGATGTGGCAGAATTTGTACTCATATTCCTGTGGCCCAGTTTTCATACTCTGCTAACGGCATCTTCCCTCAGCTACTTTCTCCTGCCTTTCATCAACAGGTCTGATGAGCAGAGGGTGGACAACGCAGTGGCTTCCTAGGCCCATGCATTAAATAGCAGTTATCATGCATTCCTGGTTCAGTTCAACACAGCAGGTGCAATCGAACACCTACAGTATGTCAAATTCAGTACCGGGGGTGATGGGGCACAGGAACGAGCAGATGGATGCTTCTGCCTCTGGAGACGAAGGAAAATAGGAGTGAGACAGAGGCCTGTCAGAGGGGGTAATAGAGACACAGACGAGCTTAGTAGGGTCCAGAGGTGAGACTCCTTCCACCTGGGGAGAGAGCCTGGCGAAGGCTTCTGGAGGAGGTGGCATGCTAAGTAGGCTTTAAGGGGTGGCTAGGAGTTCATTAGGCAGAGATTCCAAGGAGGGGGAGTCCTGTGAACAAGGGCATGAAAACAGAAGTGTGGAGCATCTTTAAGAAATTGCAGGGAGTTTGCTGTGACTGGCTATGCTGAGATTGAGGGTGGTAAGGACATGCAGGCCTGTGTCACTTAGGGACCTGGCAGGAAACAGATGGTGCACTTACTCAAAGGGGTTACACTGAACAGAATTTAATCAAGGGACTATTTATAGAGTTAGGCAGGGTTCAGGGAATCAGCAAGGGATGGCGAGGCACCCAGGGACAAGTAGCCATAGGAAGCTATTAGTTCCCATAGGCCTGGGCGAGCAGGCGGGGGACAGTGTTAGCACAGTCCTGAGGCAGGGACCCAGTGACAGGACCTACCTGGCCACAGAGGGACAGCTACTGCCAGAGCCTGGTGAGGCAGGGAGAAAATAAAGACCCTAAACTCCCTTTCTTTCTGTCCTTAAGATCTACAGCCAGTGCCTCTCCTTGGCTAAACCCAGCCCAAACCAGAGGGCAAGGGACCCTGGGTCAGCCCCCTGCACACAGAGCAGGACAAGGAAGGACAGAGGGAGAATCCGAGGGGCACACAGAGAATGACCAGCCCAGAGCCATAGGCATGGAGTGCCACACTGAGAGGTTAACTCAGGACATCAAAAGGAACTGTTGAAAAGATACAAGTTCTATGAACGACAGCAGAGAAATTATTTTGATGATGCCTGGTGATCCTGGCTGCCGCTTATGGGCACTGTGGGAAACCGGAGGTAACAATGGCTCCCACAAGCTCTGTTGCTGTCTCCCAGCATGACCCCTCTCCTGCCCTTGCCCCGTCCCACGGGCCTGTCCCCATGGCCTCCATGTCTTGAGGGCCTTGCCCCACATCAACTAACCTTCCTGCCATCCCAGGAGGGCCTCTGTGGTTGACAGAGGAGGTACCCAGAATACCAGTGACACCTTCTCTGTCTCTGCACCTATAATTCAGAACTCTTCTAGTTGTAACAGAAAATCCAGTTCAAACAGGCTTAAGCCAGTAAGATCGGGGTTGACATAGAGAATTCATGGCTCGGATAACTTAGGAGTCCAGCATTAGTACCAGGCTTCAGGTACAGCTGGATTCAGGGGTTCACACGGTATCATCTGGACCTGTTCTCTCTTAACATCTGGTCTCTGCACTCCTGTGTTGTTGTCACTCCCAGGCGAGAACTCTTCCCTGGTGGTGAAATAGCTGCCAGCACAGCTCAAGGTTTCCTTTTCCCAGTTCCACACCCAGCAGAAAAGGGAAAGGTTCTGATCCCTATCGGTTCAAACAAGGCTCCTGGGCCTTAGCCTGAGGCTCACTAAGCCCTGACTGGGTCACAGCCCCATTCCTCACTGTAGTCTCAGGACTAAAGGAATGTGACGATCTGACTGGCCAGACCAGAGTCACTCCCTCATCCCACCCTGTTCCCCCAAACTTCTGAACTAGTGACAGGTTCAGCTCCACCTGAGGCAGATTGAGCAATGGAAAGTGTGCTATTCACAGCAGGGACAATGAATGTGGGTGGCAATGACAACAAAATCCTTGCCTTTTACCTGTTATGTTCCTGAGCTATTTCCTGAAAGTGATCAATACATGCTCATAGGTTAAATTTTATTGAGTTCATGGGGTTACAAGAACCACTAAAGTTGTTTAGTTATTAACCACATAGTTTGAAATCGATTGAATTTAGACAGAAACCACTATAAAGTCCGAGAGAGGGTGTCTTAGTCTGTTTGAGCTGCTATAACAAAATACCATGGACTGGTTGCTTATAAACAGCAGAAATTTATTTCTCACAGTCTGGAGTCTGGGAAGTCCAAGATCCAGATGTGAGCAGATTCAGTGTCTGGGGAGAGCCCACTTTCTGGTTCGTGGATGGCATGTCCTAGCTGTGTCCTCACATGGTAGAAGGGACATGGCAGCTATTCTTGCACACAAAATTTGGATAAATCTCAAAGGCGTTATACTCAGTGAAAGAAGCCAGTCTCCAAGGTTACATAGAATATGATTCCATCTACATGACAGTCTCAAAAAGATAAAAGCATAGTGATGGAGAACAGATC
The DNA here is from genome assembly GCF_041146395.1 of Eulemur rufifrons. NCBI lineage: Eukaryota > Metazoa > Chordata > Mammalia > Primates > Lemuridae > Eulemur > Eulemur rufifrons. Next base: position 227,952,341 of record NC_090989.1, read on the forward strand.
AGTGGTTGCTAGAGGTTAGGAGTAGGGAAAGGGTGTGACTGGAAAGGTATAGCATGAAGGAGTTCTTTGGGCTGATAGAACTGTTCTATATTCTATAATAATTTTGATGGTGGTTATAAGAATTTTGACACATATTAAAAAACCATAAAATGATACACTAAAAAAGTCAGTTTTACTGCATGATAAATATACTTACACACACATACACACATACCCCTTAAGAGTGAGGTTGGTCCATACACATGCAGTGTTTGCAAGAGGTGGTCTGTGTTTAATGATGAGGAATTCTTGCTTTCTGGTGGTTCCTCATCCCTGCGAAGAGTGAAGCTTCTAGTGGCCTGATGCTGCCCTAATTCCCACTGAGGATAGTTCTGGGTACCGTTGGGCATGGAAGGTACAGGAACTTCTTAACTCAACATCTGCAGGGCCAACCAGGGCCTCCCTGGTTATCTGGCTTGGGGCTGCATGTGTTGTATGGGTCATGGAGGAGGTTGGGAAGGCTTTCTAACACCCTTGAGCTGAGTTTTGAAGTAGGTGAAATAGTAATCAGGTAAATGGGAGAACAAAGGGAGCAATAACCCTTGCTCAAAGACAAAGGCACAGGGCGGAACTAACACAGTGGGGCCGGGGCTGGGGCCGGGGTGGACCCAGGAGCTGGCGTGCCACCCTGTGTCAGGGAACCGGTGGAAGGGCTTTCAGCAAGAGAGTGACTCAGGCAGATTTGCATCTTGGAGAGATGGCCTTGGCTTTGGTTTTCAGAAGGAATTGACAGAAACAAGACTGGAAGCAGGAAGAGCTTTAGAAAGTTGATAAATTAGTCTTCATGAGAAACGAGGTGGACCTGAACCAAGGCAATGCCAGTGAGGACAGAGGGAGAAAGACAGATTGAGAGTTATTTGGCCAGTAAAATCAGAAGAACCTGGTATGTGGCACAAGACACAGAGTCATCTAGAATGTCTCCCAAGTGTACCACTTTGGACCCAAACTGCTTGCATGTCTCAGCTGTATCACTTATTTCCTGTGGGGTCTTAAGCACGTTATATCACCCACTTGTGCCTCTCCCTCCTGAAAATGAAGTCACCTCATAGTGTTGTTGTGAAGATCAGAGTTAATTATGCTTAGCCCAGTGCCTGGTACCAGGAAAGCCCTCAAAAAACGTTTGCAGATAACACAGTTTAGGGACATCTATTTTTATGTGACAAGTCACCCCCAAACCCAGTGGCTTAAAATAACAATGATCATATCATTATTGCCCCCCCATTCTGAAGCCTGACTGGGCTCAGCAAGGCAATTCTCCCTTGGGGTCTCCGTTCTGGTTGCAAACTGGGGCCTGGGGCTGGGATTATCTAAAGGTCTTTCACTCGTCTGCTGCCTGAGCTGGCCAGGTTCCCACAGCTGGGGCTCCTCTGTCCCCTCTCTCTCTGTCTCTCTTTCTCTCTCCCTCTGTCCCTCTGTCTCTGATTTTCCCATGTTATCTCTCCAACATGCTGGCTTCAGAGTAGCTGGACTTCTTACATGATATATCAGGGCTCCAACATGAGTGTCCCAAAAAGGGAAACCAGCAGAAGGTGGCCCTTTCTAACCTAGCCTTGGAGTCCACACAGCCTAGCTACTGCTGCCTTCTGTCTACCAAGGCAGTCACAAAGGCCCACCCAGGTTCAGGAGGAGGGGACAGAGACTCCATTTCCTGATGGGAGGACTGTCAAATATTCCATAGACCTATTTTTAAACCACCAGGGAAGCCAGGATGAAAAGTCTGAGTTGTTTGTTTGTTTGTTTGTTTGGTGGTGGAGGCAGGGTGGTGCAGAGGCAGAGGAGGAAAGATGAGTTTATTTTTCCCATGCTGGGTCCCATATTGAGGTATATATCCAGGTAGAGATTTCCAGAAGGCAATTGTGTATTGAGTTTGCACTTGGGAGACAGATGAGGCCGGAGATAGAAGTGGAAATTGAGGCTGTAAGAGCAGACAGGAGCGCCCTGGGAGAGTGTGCAGCCCAAGGAGAGGGCAGAAGACCAAGCCCTTGGTGGACACTAACATCGAGCTGGAGCAGAATGTCCAAGGGTGGAGAGATGAGAGCTTACTCAGCCTGGCTGAGTCTCTCCAGATGTCCATCTGGGTCTCAGCATCCTCGTGGCAAAAGGACAGTCATCTTTTGAGCAAGACTGGACCCTTGGTTGCCCAGATCGGGTGTCTTCTCCCTCCTCTGCTGGCAGGCTGCTGACGGTCAGAATCCCCCTTCCCCCCTAGGCAAGGCCATGTCGTGCAGGGAGCGTGGGGATCAGATTACCTTTGCCTGTGTGTTTCTAGCATGGGACAGGGAATCCTCTGCCCTTCCTCCAGTCAGGTGTTTTCCCTGAAATGAAAGTCTTTGAACAGGAAAGTTCATCCTCTCCAACCACTTCAAAATGTTCCTTTGAATTCTAGCCACATCCCAGTAATTAGCCTTCAGTTCAGATCCTTTTAGAGAACAATAGTGGTGCCAGGACAAGCCAGGTTCCTCTTTCCTGAGTTGCCACAGGGAAAGAGGAGGTGACCCGCAATCTGTGAAAGAGCAGGTTGCCACACAGGTGTGGGCGACTTCAGAGCCCTGCTCCTCACCCGAGGCATCCCTCCAAAAGACACCAGTGGGAGCTGACCGGGAATGGGCCTGAACATTTGACAGCTGAATACAATACACCCCAGCTGGCTCCCGACAGATTGCCCTCCAGTCGGGTGGGTTCAGTTTGAGCAAGCACTTCACATAGAACAGGGCTTGCTGTGGGGACATGGCAGAGTCGGAATGGCTTCTCTCAACCTCCCTTTCTCTCTGGGAAACAAGATGAGTTAATGAACTGATTCATGCTCCCTCTCACCCAGACTCTGAAATAAACCCCCCTTATCATCTCACCAAACCTTTCCCTGATCCAAATCATGGATCTGGGATTCTCATTCTTCTCCTGCCCTCAATCTTTCCCACTCCTGATGAAGCTCCTTTTCCATCTTCCAATCCCATGGGCTTCACTTCCCTGCCCATGAGTGGCCTCCAAACTGCTTGATCTCCCAATTCTAATCTGTCCTGTACATCTCAGCCAGGTTTATCTCCAATCTAGGCTGGCCCTTACACAAACACGTTCAATGGCTACTCATTATCCCTACTAATAGATAATCTTTGTATATTACTTTATAGTTTAACACTTGGTTTATCATTTTTAATCCTCACAATGACCCTGTTCATATAGAAGGGAAGTAAGGGTCAGAAAAGTATAAATTCTCCTCCCTGACATTCAAGGCCTTTCCTGGTATACCCCAAGCGATGTGTCTAGCCTGGGTTCTCTAAACCACCCCTCAAACACCAACCAAACTATTGACTGACATACTTTTATCACCTCTTCATGGAAGGAACAGGACTTTGGGGTCAGGCAGACCTGGGTCTCAAGGCTGGCTGTGTCCCCCTGGCCAAGTTTCCTAACTTCTCTTGCATTATTGTCTTTCTCTGTAAATTACAAGCTTGTTAGTTTAGATTCAACAATTAAATAAAACAATATATTAAGAAGTGTTTAGGACAGCAGACACTTGATGCATGTTAGTTTCTTCTTCTCCTGACCCCTCTGTCTTTGGTTCTCCCCACTCTCTTCCCTCGTTCTTATAGACTAGCACATTCTCTGTTGTCGCCCATATGTCCTGCACTGCCCTGCCCTGCCTACTAGAATATAAGTGCTCACTGGCAGGAGCAGCATCCTCTCTTTGGCCTCGCCACATAGCACTTCCTATGGTGCTGGCGCAAAGAAGTCACCTAGATAACATTTGTAAGACTGACTCAAGACCACAGGAGGCTTCATGTGTTCATCATGCTCACTTCCTGATTGCTGTGCTATTTGCTTTCAAATTTGCTTTCAACTGAACACTGTTGTTTTCCCTGTTCTGTTATTGTGAACCAGAATAAAAGACAACAGCCCAGGAGGAAATTGGCTTGCAGAGGTATTTGGGATGACCTCACAGAATTTAACAATTGTTTTTAAGCTTTAGTTAAACATTTAAAAAATTGGCTAGTTTCACACAAAGATCCAGATTTTTAGTTTCTCTTAAAAAATTCAGAAGACGAGGCCACCCTGGCCCCTCACTTCCATGTGACGGTGCTTGGCTGGAGCTGTCAGGACCACCACAGACCCTACAGGCCTGCCTCCCTGACTACTGCCCTGACCCCTGTAGCCTTGGACGTTTGCAATCCCTGATGTCAACTGTGAAAATTGTTGAAATGTATTTAAACTCTAAAAACAGAGTTGTTCCTCTGTTTGATTTTAGGACAGATGACCAAGGAGGTGTTATTTCCCAGAGTGGTGAAAGGTTCTTCTTCTGTGGCCTGTTTTGTAAATGTCTTTGTGTTTTCCATCTGCAGACATCTTTCATTTGTTTAGAATCTGTGGTGATGGAGGCCTCATGCCCTGTTCCAACTCCAGCCACCTGTCGATGCAGTATCTGTGGCTTCTTGCAGATGGAAGGGCCATCAGTCCCATTCTGCCCATCAGGGTAGAGTAGAGCAGAGCCGGGTCACTCTGCTCCCTCTATGGCCTTTCAGCACAGGTCCCTCCACTCCCCGAGGGGAAAGGCAGAAGTGACAGGGAAGGAAGAAAGAGGAGGAAGAAGAGAATTTTCTCACTTTTTGATTTATCACATTTAATACTCTAAGTCTCAAAGTCAGGTTTCATTCCTTCTTGACTTATGACAAAATTAAGGCACACAGAGGCTGTCATTTACCCTGTGTCCCAAAGCTAGAAAATAAATGAGTGGAGTTTGGGCCCAGTCATATCCCACTATTTTGTCTGCCTTGGAGTCTTTACCCCCTTCTTGTGTGTATCTAAGACTGATATTCGCATAACTGTTTATTAGTTTGAAGACAATTACAAGCTGAGCTGAAATAAAACTTTAGTTCCTACCTGCTCTAAATAGAGAAGTTCAGCTGTCCACTGGGAGTGTGTCTTTAGGCTCCAAATTTTACACCATAAATATCACTATAATCTGAATGGTCTTCAAGGAGATGAGAACAAATAAGAATAACAGATGAATACATTCTAAAATAAGAATAATGCATGACATTGGTTTAGATCACAAAGTGGAAAAAAAGAAGATCACAAAGTGTTTCTTATGTATATTTTCTCATTTGGTTCTCATAATGTTTTTAAGGTATCTTCACTGAAGTTTTTAGATAAAGCAATAAAAAAGCAAAAGGATTAAATGACATGGCTAAGTAGGTGTGTGGGAGAAATGGAATTAGAATCCAGATTCTTGACTCGTCTTTCCATTATCTGATCCTGCTTAGTTTTTACTTCCACCGGGAGATGTGTTAATTTTGAAAGCTCTGTTCTCTCTGCTTTTGCTGTTATTGTTATCACCCATCATGATTATTCGATCATAGCTAACATTTACTGAGCCTTCCTGTTGGCCAGAGGCAGGGCTGAGTCCTCTGCATTCATTATTTAATTTATTGCTCTCGACAGCCATGTGACGTAGGTGCCCTTCGTATCCCCCCTTTAACTGATGAGGATATTGGGGCTTAGAGGGGTTAAGTAGCTTACTTAAGGTCGCACTGCCAGTAATTGGTTGGGAAGACGCAACTCCAGATCTGGGTGACTCATAGAAATTTCTGCTGTGTCTTTTCCTTCACCTAGATTGTAAACCACATGGGAACCAGGACCACCTATACTCCATAGAGCTTAGCAAAATAGTTGTATGCAACTATACAAGTCATTCCTTAATAACAGCTGATTTTTTTTTCTAGGCAGATAGTTTTGATTTTTCTTTTCCTACAGGAATTTTCGGATCATACTGTTCTCAGAATAATCCTGGTTTTCTGTTGGCTGTTTTGATTCATTTTTATACACTGTAATTGAAAATTAAGCTCTCAAGTATCTCCTATGTGGGCTATGAACTATAATCTGTAATCACAACTTTTCTTTAAATTGATCATCTTCTTTTGAGCTGTTAATAAACACGTCTGGCTTCATCTGGGTTTTCCAATTGTTATTTCCAGATGGTAAGAGTTTTGGATCTGATAAGCTCACACACATCCTACCAAATGGAAGTTTGAACAGAATGCCACATCTTTGACAATATTTGTGCTGTTAGCACAATGATAAAAAGAAAAAAAGTTCACCTATGTTTTTGTCATTTCTCCCACCCCATGATAAAGCCATCAGTTGTTAACCAATCAAAATGGAAATGAATCACATTTAATATTATTATTGTCTACTTTTCTTTTTGCCATTTTTAAAATCAATTTTGTTCTTTTACTTTCTGCCTCTGGATTTGCCTGTTCTGGCATTTTATACAAACAAAATCATACAGTATGTGGCCTTTTGTGTCTGACTTCTTTCCCTTAGCATAATGTTGTCAAGGCTTACCTTTGCTGTAGCATGTGTTAGTACTTTATTGTTTTTTTATAGCCAAGTGATATTTCATTGGATGGATATACAACATTTTATTTATCCAATGATAAGTTAATGGACATTTAGATTGTTTTCACTTTTTGGCTATTGTGAATAATGTTGCCATGAACATTTCTTGTACAAGTTTTTGTGAGGATGTTTTCAGTTCCCTTGGGCTTATACCTAGAAGTAAAATTGCTGAGTCATATGGTAACTCTTTGTTTAACTTTTTAACAAACTACCAAACAGTTTTCCACAGAGGCTGCACCATTTACATTCCCAGCAACAATGTAGGAGGATTCCAGTGTCTCCACATCTTCACCAACACATCATTTTCTGGGTTTTTATTTAATAGCCATCCTGATTAGTAGGAAATGGTATCTCATTGTAGTTTTGATTTATATTTTCCTAATGACTAATGATGTGGGACATCTTTTCATGTGCTTATTGTCCATTTGTATATCTTCTTTGGAGAAATGGCTACTGAAATCCTTTGCCTATTTTTAAAAAATTGGGTTGTTTGTCTTTTTATTGTTGAGTTGTAAGAGTTCTTTATATATGCTAGATCTTTGTCAGATATATGATTTGTATATTTGCCTTTCTTGAATCAATTGCAAATTCAAGAAAATCTGTATTTTGCTGCCATATTGTAAAGCTTAGTTGTCTCTACCAGGTGCTAACTCCCATTGGTATTTGGAGGATCACCAGAATTTATCCTTAAACATAGGAATTGGGGTAGAAGGAAGCATTTTGTTTGCAGAGAGTTTCACTGTTGAGTCATGCATTAATCCTCCCTACCACCTTGAAGAAAGCCGTGGTCACCATCTCCTATAGTGGAAAGTGCTGTGTAGATTGAGGATGCATGTTATGACAAAATCTTGTGGGGTTATCACATTTTTATCCATGGTAGGATGGAGACATCGGTTTTGCTTCAAAATTTGCTCTTAAAGAAAAATTCTGGAGCAGATGAGCTCCCCCCACCCCATCATCCAGGAAGAGTATTTATAGCACATTTCTTCTTGTCAAGATGAGTTTGCCTGTTTGAGATGGTGTACTGGAAGCTTTGTAATGACTGGCTGGTCTCATTCTCCCTCATTTGGACTCCACTGTAACTTCAGCCCTGAACACCTTGTGGGATGCCTGGAACCCCACACTGAGACAGAATAGGGAAGGGGGAAGTGCAGCTGAAGAAGGTGGCTAAGCGGGAGAGAGAGAGGGTCTCTCCCACTTAGTTATTTGTTCAGGACATTGACAAAGGGAGCGGCCCCCTTGTTGGCATGCTGGGTGAGGCCTACCTCACTGTCTAGTTGCTCGAGGCCTGCAGGAGGACCTTGCTGCTCTGTCAAGGTGGATGTTGCCATTGGTAGCAAGGTCTTACGCATGCCTTGCTGGGCTCATTTACTTCTATGTTACTCCAAGCATGGTCCTACTGAATCTGAACCTGCCTTTTAACAAGATCCCGAGGTGATTTGTGTGCACATTGAAGTTTAAGAAGCATGTACTCACGTTCTATTCTCCCTATTCTTGCACATCTCATGTGGTTACTCAGTCTATGTCTGTGTGAATCAGCCTTCCTCTTTCTTTTCATGGGATTGGCCTGATGTACTCTGGATGCCATCCTAGTCCTGGCTGCAGCTTCCTTTCATTACTAGATGAAGAAAACTAATCTCTTGATCGATTAGCATTTCCCTGAAGTGCTCTCGGGCTTGTAAACAATTCCATAGAAATCCTGAGATAGGTACCTCTTTGTGTTTGCTCTAGAGCCTTCCTTGGCTGTCTCGCCTTCCTCCTCCTCCCTCTCCCTGTCTTCCCACAGCTTGATACTTCCACCTTCCATTGTGCATTGTGACCCACTCTGACTCCTGCCTCTGCTGGGTTGAATGTATGATTGGCCCTCATTACATGTGAGCTCCTTGAGGGAAGGGTCTTATATCATCCATTTTTATAGCTTCACTCCCACCCCTAGACCAAATATACTTAGTAAATATTTGCAGAATTTAATTAGGTTATCGAATCACATTGAAAATTGTTTCAGGAGACACACAAAAACATTTTAAATGCCTTTTCTCCTAGTATCACTTTTATTTCAGTGATATGAATGTTACAGAGATTAGCAAACATTACATTCAGAGCATTCCGTCGATCTTTTATGTATCATAATGTTAACTCTGAAATTTTTAATTTATGGAATAAAAGTGAATATTTCTCTACCAAAATAACATACAGTTGACAGAAAGAAGCATTTTGTAAATTTAGTTACACTGAAAATATTTTACATTAATTTCTCCCTTCAACTTTACTGCTTTTTACCGTTTTGAGCATTTCATGAGAAAAATCTATAAAGAGTGTAGAGCCTATGATAATAGCAAACATTTATAGCTGTACTTACTATTTGAGCCAGGTACTTTTTATTCTAAGCACTTTACATATTTTCTCATTTTTAAATGTCCCAGTGCCTCTGTGAGGTTGATATTTTGTTATTCCCATTGTTATAAATAAGGAAACAGAGGCACAGACTGCAGGCTAATTTTGCCCCAGATTACACAGCGGATAAAGTGGTGAGGCCAGGATCTGAACACAGATAGTCTGATTACAGAGCCTCCCTCCTGAAAAGCTGCTGCTAAATTAGTTTCTTCCTTCAGAATGCCTCATGTGATTTAGCATGCCTTATTTCATCATGAATATTAAAGGCCCTTTGATTATGCACTACTCTCATCCATATTTCCCTATTGATCAATGATTATTGGTTAATTGATTCCGTGAGCTTACATGGTAGTGCTTAGAAAAGCAATAATTTCTTTAGTATAACAAGTCCTTGATATAGCAAGAGCTTTCCTATATATTGTGGAACTCTGAATTTTAGTCTTCATTAGCTCCATTACCCATCTATCCATATTAAAGTGGACATATTGGAAAGGGTAAGGAATAAATAATGCATGGTGGTGTCACATCTAGTAATATGGTAGTTGAGCTAATGTAGATCCTACCATCTCAAACACGTAGAAATATAACAGTCCCCGACAAAGTATTATAGAGCCAAACCCAAACTAAAAAGAAGTAAAGGAAAATCCCCACGTGCCAACAACAAAAAGGGAACTCAAAGCCAGAAGTATAAATAAGAGTTGATGCCAATATCTAGCCCTGTCTTAGTCTGTATTGTGTTGCTAGGACAGAATACCTGAGACTGAGTAACTTATAAAGAAAAGAGGTTTATGTAGCTCACAGTTCAAGGGCAGGGCCCTGGCTGCTGGCAAAGACTTCCGTTCTGTGTCATAACATGGTAGAGAAAATCAACGGGGAAACAGACATGTACAAAGAGGCAAAACCTGAGTGCCATCCTGGCTTTGTAACAGCCCACTTTAAGGGAACTAATCCAGGACCAGGAGAATTAATCTAGTCTGACCAGAGTGAGAACTCACTACCCCAAGAATGGCACCAAGCCACACATGAGGAATTGGCCCTTGTGACCCAAACACCTCCCACTGGGCCCCACCTCTCAATACCTCCTCTACACTGGGGATCAAATTTCAACATGAGTTTTGGTGCGGACAAACAAACCATTTCCAAACCATAGCAAGACCCAGATACAGGCTTTAATGATGAGAGAAAGAGATTTTAATATCCCTGTGGGGAAAAGAGATATGATCTTGGCCCACATGAGTGAAAGAGAGAATCAGGCCTTTACATAAAGCCTGGAACCACAAAATTTGGCCCTGTCCTTAGAAAGAAGAGCAGAAAAATTCTACCCAGTGACTCAGGAAAACCTCACAAAAGCTTACCATTTGTCCGTGGCTAACAGTAAGGGGCAAAGAGGGTACCTAGGAGAAAATTAAAACCCAGATTTATACTTTTCCCTGAGTGCATGGTCTAAATGTACACCACCATATAATGCTGATTTCTAAAGCTGAAAACCTAATATGAAAACTGTCCTGGAAGCCTTGAAACTCCAAAATCCCCAACAGAAACATGTAGCCTACAGGGACACTTTCACAACTCATAAAAAAGCCCCCCCCCCCCAAAAAGATAAGCCTACAATGAAAAATTACAGACTATACAGGAAAGGACAGCAGGAGAATAGGCATCTCCAAAACTGGAGGTGATAGAACAATCTGAAAGAATATGTACTAAATATATTTTAAATGATTAAAGAAAAATAGATGAAATAGAAAATGGAAAATAGAAAAATGATAGTGTGAAAAGGATACTGTAACTTCTAGAAATGAAACTTAGAGTGGAATTTAAAACTCAGTGGATGGATTAAACATCCAGTAAATACAGCTGATGTAAGGATTGGTAAACTGCAAGGTAGAGCTGAGAAAAATCAGTGAAAATGCATCACAGGGAGATAAAAAGAAGGAACATAAAAAGTCCCCAAGTCCTCATACATTTGGATACTGAAAAGCGTATTTTTGAAGAGTTTACAGTTCGAAGAAGAAATTACAAAAGAAATTATAAGACATTTAGAACTACACAACAGTGAAAATGCTATATAATAATGTCACGGGACACCAAGGCAGAATTTAGGAGGCAATGCCTTAAATGCATATATTGAATAAAGAAAACAAAGCTAATGGGCTAAGCAATCAACTCAAAAAGTTAGAAAAAAAACAGAGTAAACCTAAAAAATATTAAAAGGAAGGAAGTCATTAGAGAAGCAGAATTTAATAATATAGAACACAAAATAGAGACCGTGGTATGAAATACTGAACAGCACTTTAAGTGAACTAGATCTACTTGTATTAATATTAATAAGTCCCAAAAATATAATGGAAAAAACTCAAGGGAATACATCCAAACTGATACTATGTGAGTCAGATTTTTCAAACACAAATAGCATAATACATTTTAATGAATAGAGATATATGTAGTATATGTATAAAAACATGGACAAAAAAAATAGGCTCAAAATAGTGAGTATCTGTGAAGAAGGAAAGAGAGATTGGAACTGGGGGAGATACAAAGGACTCTCGGCCGGGCGCGGTGGCTCACGCCTGTAATCCTAGCACTCTGGGAGGCCGAGGTGGGCGGATCGTTTGAGCTCAGGAGTTCGAGACCAGCCTGAGCAAGAGCGAGACCCCATCTCTACTAAAAATAGAAAGAAATTATATGGACAGCTAAAAATATATATAGAAAAAATTAGCCGGGCATGGTGGTGCATGCCTGTAGTCCCAGCTACTCGGGAGGCTGAGACAGGAGGATCGCTTGAGCTCAGGAGTTTGAGGTTGCTGTGAGCTAGGCTGACGCCACGGCACTCACTCTAGCCTGGGCAACAGAGTGAGACTCTGTCTCAAAAAAAAAAAAAAAAAAAAAAAAAAACAAAACAAAACAAACAAAGGACTCTCAACCATAATGATTTATTTGGGAAAAAAAAAGATGTGTAGGAAATTTGGTAAAATGCTAAAGATTTGGTCAGTCTAGATGGTGGATGTGTCCATGTTTTATGCTTTTTTACTTTTCTCTGACATATTGCAGAATAATAACTTTTTCAAAGAACCAACAGTTCAGATTCTGTACATGGAATAGCATTCTGACAAAATTACTGTCAGGAAATAAAGTTAATGCCAGTGTTGCCTGAGAGTTTCACTCGGTGTGGAGGGATATGAAGTGGGTGCGGTAGGCAGTTCTAAGATGGTCCCCAAGATTCCCACCCCTTGGCATACAAGCCCCATATGATGTTCCTTTAATTGTGACTATGATGGGACTTCACTTCTGTAATTAGGTTATGCTGTGTGGCAAAGGTGAAGGCATTTTGCAAATGTAATTAGGGTCCCTGATCAGCTGATTTTGAGGTTATCCAAATGGAGAGTATCCTGGGTAGGCCCGACTGGATCAGGTGAAGGCCCTGAAGAGAGAGCCTGGGCCCATCCTGAAGACACTCCCCTGTCGCTCTGAAGAGCTGAGCCTCCATGTGGTGGGAGGGCCCCCCTGGCAAGGGAGAGAGAGAGTGCTCTCTCTCTAGGATCTGAGAGCAGCCCCCCTTGACAGCCAGTAAGAAATCAGGGGCTTCAGTCCTGCAGCCACAAGGCAGCAAGTCCCGGGAACAAGCGCAGGAGCTGGGAAGAGAGCCTTGAGCCCCAGAAAGGAATGCACCCGAGTGCAGCCTGTGAGACCCTGAGCAGAGGACCCCGGGAGGCTGTGCCAGGCTCCCTATCCACAGAAATTTTGAGATAATAATACTATATGTGTGTGTTGTTTTAAGCCACTAAATGTGTGATTTGTTACATAGCAATAGAAGGTGAATACGGTAGCTACCCTGTTGTGTAAAAACAGCTCATAAAGTGACATGCTCTATAAACAGACACTGCTGGGTTTTGTTATGGGATTGATTGTTCACATTTTATCTGAGCTTCTGTGATCAATAAACTAGCCTATTACAGTGTACTACATTTACTATCTTCTCTACCTTCTCTTGGATCTCAATTTTGATTCAGATCATCAAACCAGGCTCTCATTTTAAATAAAATTCCCACAAAAGATCCACAAAAATTGTTTCTAAGCTTGTATAACAAAAAATGACAGCACCCACCCAACACTAATGTCTGTGCAAATGTCTCCCTCATTTGGAGTTTGAGTTTTGAGACCATTGTGTTATATGTTGTTGCTTTGAAGCCATGGGTTTGCCTCCTTGAAGGAGTAGACATTCTGGGTATCCATCATGGTGAAGTGGTGAGTCTTCTGAAAAGAAGTAGGAACTTGAACTTGAACTTTAGAACATGCAAGAAATGAAGCTACTCTTGGAGTAAGACCAGAAGCACCTCTGGAGACTTTCTTATTGGGGTCACCACTAAGAATGAATGAGTACTGGAATCCTGTTACCAAGTTTATCCCATGCATGTTACCCTTTATGTTTATTTCCTTCTTGTCATTTCCTATCTTTTAGTAATGTCTCATTTGAACCTTCTAGTCTGTTCTCTGCTGCGCTGAGGTATTAAGACAATGGACACTTTCATGCGTTGGGCCATGATATGGTAATAGTGCTAATTAGAGAGAGTTCCCTAAGGGAAAGGCATCTCCAGAAACAAGATGCTTAATAAATAAGATGTTTATTAAAAATGCAAGTTTGATTTCCTCATCGTTCGAGAGTATTGTGGTTTAAGAAGGTGGGAAGAAGCAAAACTGGCTGATGGTCTAATTTGCAGAGATGATGCCAGGTCTTTGATAAGTGGACCACTAACTTTAACAAGACGTGCTCCCCAGTGTACAGTCTGAGTTGGCCTCACCACCCTCGCCTCCTCAGTTGCCGTCATGCCACTGACACCTGTGTCAACATGCCTTGTCCACATCTCTTTCCTGTGTTCCGTACTCACGTATCCCTTGTTCATTAAACATCTTCCCCTCAGTGTCCCCTCTAAAAGTGAATTCATCGTCTTTCTCCAGAATTACCCAACTCCCACACTGTGGTAGGTGTCACCACCCACACTGTTGCCCAAGCTAGAAAACCAGCAAGAATCCCAGAGCTCCACTCTCTTCCTTTCTCCACCCCTTAGCACCTCTCACCTTGAATCACAGCAGCCACTTCCTAATTGGTGTCCCTGCTTCCAGGATTTACTCCCTGCTTTCTAATGCAAAACTCCTTCAAGTGAAAGAATAAATCCTCCCTGGCTTCCCACTGCCTTCAGGATCAACTTCTAATCCTTAGCTTGGTGTGTGGGGTCCTGCTTCTTTCTCATCCTCCTCCCTAATCCTAGCTGTGCTGAATTGCTTGAAGTCGTTCAAATATACCAAGATTTCCGACCTCTAAGCATTCTCGGTATTCTATCTTTCTGAAATATCTTTCTTTTCTTTTCCTTTCCCTTCTTTCTTTTTTTTTGGGGGGGGGGTCTTATTAACTCTTACTCCTCCTTTCCCTGACAGACCTCTCTACCCTCTTGAAGAGACTGTGTTTACCTCCATGCTAACACTCTCACCATTGTGTTCAAATGGTTTGTCTCTCTGCCTCTCAGAGGTGACCCCGTGAGGGTGGGGCCATGCATCACACAAAGTGCCACAGCGCCTGTTTGTGCAGGTGCTCAACAAATGCCTGATGTGTACTTATTAGTGAGTGGAATAATAAACCTATGGACAAGCGAACCAATGACTAGGCAGATGAGTAAGTGTAGGAAGGAATGAAGGATGAATTAGATAAGCAGTAGCTTCTCCTTAGGTCAAAATGCAGCTCTCATTATTTTTAAATATATATTTCCTTGGTTACTTCACCGCAGTAGGGTTGTTTTGCTCATGATCTGTGAGCCTAGTCCCTTTTAGAGTTCTGAGTCCTTTGCAAGATGAATGCTTTGAGTGCTCTCAGGTAATAAAGTGGAGTTGGATAATGAGGCAAATTTTGTGTATGAATTTTCATATTTATTTAGACCAAATAGACTGAGAAAGTAACTTGAATATTTAATGTCTTCCTAAAAATGCACCATAACCAATGGAAAGTGAATAACCTGACTCCTTCCCTTATTTTGCTCTTGTTTTTATTTGGGTTGACAGAAAGGAGGAGGTTTGGGGAGGGGGAGGAATTGGGAGGGGATTAGGGATCATGCCAAGAAGAGGGCCCAACTCTTCTCTCCTCTCCAATTCCATAGTATAACAAGCTTTGATGTCTGCCATGGTGGACAATGGAATAGTGTGGATAAAAATCAGAAATCTGGATAATTGAAATGTCACAACTCTCCAGGATGGACCACTAATTTTTTAAAGCATTGGAAGCACAACTAAGTGTACTTAGTACGGTAATGATGCAGAACAAAGTGCAACCTTTGATTCAGGAGCAGCTTCTGAGGGAGGAGCCACTCTTAATGGGCACATAGGTGCTGGTTTAGCACAGTAACGTGCCAGACAGAAACTGTACTTCCTGTAAACCCAAATCTCTTCCCTGGAGAAACCCATTAGATCCTCACCAAAATCAATGTTCTTCCGGAGTCAGACTGAGTTCTTAATTGTAGGTGGTAGACAAAAAGGGATAGATGACTCAATGTAAACAGCGCAAACCACATTTCCTGTTGATAGTGGACAGTTATCCATGCAGCAAAACATTTCTTATGGCCATAGTAACAAAATTGTATTCTTTTTTAACCCCTCTCGGAACTTCATATCCTCTAGCACTCAACATAGTGCTTGGCATATAGTTTGATATTAATACATGCTAATTGATTATTGCTTTTTATTGAATTTAGATTCTACAAAGAATGTGTTTAATGCACTTTCTTCCCTTAAACCTGAAAATGCATCGTATTTCATGCTTGTCTCCTTTGGTTGTTAGAAAAAGTCAGCAGCATTCAGCAAAACTGTCAAGAATTGAAGTGTTTAACAGTTGGTTGACGGTCAAGAAGCAAGTCCATCCAAACAACTAAAAAGATGAAAATATTTAACTTGGGGCAAATGCTTATGATATAATGGCAAATGAAAAATACTTTAAAAATTAAAAAAAAACAACACTACCTGCCATACCATAGGTGAACCTTGAAAACATTATGCTAAGTGAAAGAAGCCAGAGGCAAAAGACCACATATTGTAGGATTCCATTTATGTGAAATGCCACATTGCACAAATCAATAGAGACAGAGAGTAGATAAGAGGTTACTGGGAGTCCTTGGGGAGAGGGGAAGTAGGGTTTCTTTTGGGGTGATGGAAATGTTTTAGATAATGGTGATGGTTGTGCAACATTGTGAATATACTAAAAAGCAATGAATTGTACACTTTAAAATGAGAAATTTTTATGTAATGTGAATTTTATCTCAATGTAAAAATTACCAAAAACCACTATAGTTATATAGCCATTAAAAATTATAAGAGGCTGGGCACAGTGGCTCACGCCTGTAATCCTAGCAGTTTGGGAGGCCCATGCGGGAGAATCATTTGAGGCCAGGAGTTCGAGACCAGCCTGAGCAAGAGCGAGACCCCATCTCTACAAAAAATAGAAAAATTTGCTGGACAAGGTGGCTCATGCTTGTAATCCCAGCAGTCTGGGAGGCCAAGGTGGGAGGATTGCTTGAGCTCAGGAGTTCAAGACCAGTCTGAGAAAGAGCAAGACCCTGTCTCTAAAAATAAAAAAAAAGAAAAATTAGCGGGATGTGATAGTGCATACCTGTAGTCCCAGCTACTTGGGAGGCTGAGGTAAGAGGATGCGCTGGCCCAGGAGTTTGAGGTTCCAGTGAGCTATGATGATACCACTGCATGTAGCCCAGGAAACAGAGAAAGACTCTGTCTCAAAAAAAAAAAAAAAATTACAAGACATGATATACAGGAGATAATTCATTTAAAGTGTTTAGTGCAGGACTTAACGTATACAATGTGCTTAATATTGTTAACTATTATGGTTTATTATAATAGTATATGGAAAAATAAAAACATTTCACCTTGCGTATATTTGAGTTGGTGAGTTGTAGATGAATGTTCGCACTTATTTTTATTTCCAGCAGAGCTGCGATCATATATTGCCAATATAGTAAATACTCTGTTTAAGGATTTGAAAACAAAAAATAAAAGCTTTACAGACTCAGACATGTTTTTTAAGCCAATTTCTTGGTTTTTTTTTTTTGTTTTAATTTCAAAATATTACAGGAGTACAAACATTGGGGTTACATATATTGCCTTTGCACTGCCTGAGTCAGAGCTATTATACAAGCGTGCCCATCCCCAGCCAGTGCGCACTGCACCCATTAGGTGTGAATTTACCCATCCCCTCCTCCCCCTCCCTCCTGCCTGACACCCGATGAATGTTACCTCCATATGTGCACATTAGTGTTGATCGATTAGTACCGATTTGATAATGAGTACATGTGGTGCTTTTTTTTCCATTCTTGTGATACTTCACTTAGAAGAATGGGCTCCAGCACCATCTAGGATAATATAAGAGATAGTTCATCATTGTTTTTTGTGGCTGAGTAATACTCCATGGTATACATATACCACATTTTATTAATCCATTCATGTATTGATAAACACTTGGGTTGTTTCCGCATCTTTGCAATTGTGAATTGTGCTGCTACAAACATTTGAGTGCAGATGTCTTTATTACAGGATGAATTTTTTTCCTCTGGGTAGATACCCAGTAGTGGGATTGCTGAATCAAATGGTAGTTCTACTTACAGTTCTTTGTGGTGTCTCCATATTACTTTCCATAGTGGTTGTACTAGTTTGCAGTCCCACCAGCAGTGTAGGAGTGTTCCTATCTCTCTGCATCCATGCCAACATTTGTTGTTTTGGGACTTTTTGATAAAAGCCATTCTCACTGGAATTAAGTGATATCTCATTGTGAGCCAAAGTTTCTTGTAAAGACCTGGCATTGGTGGAGCTACTCAGCTCTTTAGGGAGGGAGAAAAAGATAAGAAAAGGGTACAAATATATTATAGCATAAGGACAGGATAGAGAAACCATCCTTCCATTTGTCCAGCATCTGCACATGGTCATTTGTTAATAAATATTCATTCTATACTTATTTTCTCATCATCAATGTTCATCTTAGATTAGCTCGCAAAGGGCAAAAAGGCATATAGTTACTTTGATAGTGCCCAGCATGATGGTGTGGCTAGGTAACTGCTAAAGTGATAATTAAAAATATTTTTTCCTTTTACAATAATTCTATTTAATCAAGCTAAAATTTATTTGTGTACTGGAGAACTGTTCTAGGGCTTTGATTAAAAACACCAGAAAAGATTTTAATCTCTTTTCTGCAAATACCCCAAAACAGGAACAATACTGTTTTCATAAATCTGAGTCACATGCAATTCAACTACTATCCCCAGGTTAATATTATTAATATAACTGTAAAAAGTGCATATGCGGATGAACATGGACTGGTTAAGACTTGGAAAAAATGGGAGAGGGGAGATAGGCTGATATAATGATACTATATGTGACATTTTTGTTATTTTCTGATTTCCAGTATTGCTTCCTGAACAATAATTTTTTTAATCAACTTAGAAATAAAAAATGAATCCCCTCACAACCTCTGAGACAAGGCTGCTGGACCGGCAGTTTTCCCAAACATCAAGGACACGAAGAGATGACATTCTGTGCATCTTCTATTTTAAGCTTGCATCTTTAAACTTGAACTTAAAGAATCCCCAGCTGATGTCTTGCTTGTTTTCCTCCTGTGTTTCTTTCTTGCCTATTTTACCCACATACTTACATTTAGCATAAAAGCTGGAGAAAGCATAGACAGCTTTCTTGGAACTGAGATCATGTGATCTCATTTTAAAATTGAGGAAACCACGCTGGACACGGTGGCTCTTGCCTGTAATCGTAGCACTCTGGGAGGCCGAGGCAGGTGGATTGTTTGAGCTCAGGAGTTCAAGAACAGCCTGAGCAAGAGCGAGACCCTGTCTCTACTAAAAATAGGAAGAAATTAGCTGGACAACTAAAAATATATATAGAAAAAATTAGCCAGGCATGGTGGCACATGCCTATAGTCCCAGCTACTCGGGAGGCTGAGGCAGAAGGATCACTTGAGCCCAGGAGTTTGAGGTTGTTGTGAGCTAGGCTGACACCACGGCACTCTAGCCCAGGCAACAGAGTGAGACTCTGTCTCAAAAAAATAAAATAAAATAAAATTGAGGAAACCAAGGTTCAGGGGTAATCACAGCATCTTGGGCATTAGAAGGGACCTCTGAAGGCAGCTAATCCAGCCCTTTCTCCACCACTTGCCAATAGGAGAGGTTGAAGTCATGGCCCAGGTTACACATCTCACAAATGGTGGAACCACAGCTAGAGGCTGCTTGTCTAACCCCAGTGTTCTTCCCGAGCTACCCCTATACCTGCTTGGGATCATCTTGCTTGTCGGGAGAAGGAGGCCCAAGAATGGTGTCCTGGGTCCATTGCTAGGGATTCAGGGGTCCTGGTAACTACTTTACCTTTGGGAGTTCCTTTTTGGCTCTGCTGAAGTCCTGTGTAAAATTATACCATTCAGGGAGGTTCTTGATCTTCACCTTCCCTAGTTCTGGGAGTGGCCCGACCAGGCGGGCCTGGCCTGCACACCCCTAGGAGGGCAGTTCTTCCCAGAAGCTTTTGACCTTGGGGACCTCTCCACACTCCTTAATCCAGTCAAGGTTCTGACTCTGTTAATGGGTAAGAGTGGATTATGCCCTGTGAGATACTGACCTCATCTTGGGACCTGAAAAATCTTCCAGTGATTTTCCTTGTCCTCAATCTGCTATTTCCAAACTTGTTTGAGATCAAGATAAAGCACCCCTGTTTACAAGCTGTAACTCCTATAGGTGAGGTCATTCACCCGCCACTTCTTGTTCTTGAGGATCCCAGAGTTACATCTCTGAATCTCCCAACTGCTTTTCCAGCACAAGGTTGGTATTTCTATTCTTTTCAGTTAAAAAAAAAAAGAGAGAGAGAGAGAGAGAGAGAGAGAAGGAGAGGGAAATATTGGAGTGCACTTTGTGGTACTCAATTTTGAGAACAAGCTTGATAGAAAGTTTTAATTGCTAAATACAGTAACCTATTCATTGTGCATGTCACCTTTGATTCTTTCAAACTTCCCTACCTGGCAACTCTTATTTCTCCCATAAAAACCCATATCTGGCTAAAGGCTGAAAAATAGCAAGTACATTTCTTTCTAACTGCCCTACGTTCGTTTGGGGTGGGGATAATTAGAGGCACAGTTAATCATTAGTAATATAAACCCTAAGACTGGGGCACATGAGGTTCTTTTGCTACTCAACAGAGTGCTCTTGTGGCTGGGTTTTGAGTACAGACACATCTTTATTTTTACATACTGAGCTTTCTTTGACATAGAAGCCAAAAATTTACTTGAAGCAACCCAAATAGTGTGAGAGAGAATGTTTGTTTTCTAAAGCCCTGAGCATTACAGAGTATCCTTAGGTATGTTCATATAGAACAGTTCATATAGAACACAGGCAATTTATAAAGCAAGAAGTATGCCCATCATGCTTTTAAAATTTACTTAAAATATTTTGAATCTTGCGGTTCTTAGGCATTCAAGAGTTTCTAACACTAGGTTTTAAAATGTGAACCAAACAGATTGATAATAAAGATGTTTTGTTTGTCTTTGTCTTTGTCTTTGCTACAGTTTGGTAAATGTTTATGTGTATACTTTTGTTCCAAAAATGATTATGCATTCACAATTCAGTAGTGTATACTGAAATGCATTTAGTAATGTATGCACAAAATAAAGAGATCGAGGCAAAGGTATTATTAGAATATATAGGAAAATAAAATTAAGCTAAGTATAAGATTATTATAAAAATGCATCTTGTGAGGTTCACCTATTTGGTCGACTAGTGGGCATGGGAAAGATACCTGAATTTAAATGAAAATTATAGTATTGGTTATAATTCATATCTCTTTCCATCGCCCTAGAGTTTTTAACTGTGTCCAAACAACTCTGGGTTTTCACAAACTAATTATCTGAGTCTGTGAATTCACATATCTAGTGATATCCTCCTTGAATCTTCCTGCCATTTAGTCAATTAGCAGGTCATCCATCAGAGGATGATGAAGGAAAACAGACGTGGAAGTCATCCCAACTCATTTATTTCTTGGTTTTAAAAAGGGGTGTGTGGACCGGGCGCGGTGGCTTCTGCCTGTAATCCTAGCACTCTGGGAGGACGAGGCGGGAGGATCGCTCGAGGACAGGAGTTCGAGACCAGCCTGAGCAAGAGTGAGACCCCGTCTCTACTAAAAATAGAAAGAAATTATCTGGACAACTAAAATATATAGATAGAAAAATTAGCAGGGCATGGTGGTGCATGCCTGTAGTTCCAGCTACTCGGGAGGCTGAGGCAGGAGGATCACTTGAGCCCAGGAGTTTGAGGTTGCTGTGAGCTAGGCTGACGCCACGGCACTCACTCTAGCCTGGGCAAGAAAGCAAGACTCTGCCTCAAAAAAAAAAGGGGGGGGTGTATATTGAGGGGAGGGATGGGTGAAGCTGTTAAAGAAGAAATATTAAAAATTTGTGATTTTTAGTTATCAAAAGTTCACACAACTGAAGGATTTCATATAGGCATCTTGTTAAGGCAAAGCTTTTGGAGCATGTATAGCATTTCTAGACAGAGTGTCGCTTTGTTGCTCTGGCTAGAGTGAGTGCCGTGGCTTAAGTGATCCTCCTACCTCAGCCTCCCGAGTAGCTGGGACTACAGGCATAAGCCACCATGCCCGGCTAATTTTTTCTATATATATTTTAGTTGTCCAGATAATTTCTTTCTATTTTTAGTAGAGACGGGGTCTCGCTCTTGCTCAGGCTGGTCTCAAACTCCTGACCTCGAGCGATCCACCCACCTCGGCCTCCCAGAGTGCTAGGATTACAGGCGTGAGCCACCGCGCCCGGCCCTGTATAGCATTTCTTATTAATAAAAATGAACATGTCCCTATACTCACATAATTCTAAACCTGTTCATACAAGATACTTGGAATTAGAAACTTCAAAAAAAGCTTCTTGATTAGATATTCCTGAACAGGTCATTATCTAGAAATACCTGAAAAGAATGCAAAGAATTAATGAACATAGTTGTTCGATAATGTGGTAAATATATCAAATCAATAGAATGTTACGTTGCTATTAAAATTATAAAGGTTGCATAAAGAGGGAAGAGTATCTATCATAAAGATCTATTATAAAAAGAGTATTTATTATAAATATATGAGAAAATAAAAGCCAATATGTAAACTACAAAATATGTAAAATATTTCTGCAAGTTGACAAAAATAAAGGTAATGTGTGAAAACAAAATAGTTATATTGGGTTGATTAAGATGATGCATTTTTTTCCTCACAGCATTCTTTGATGTTTTGTCATAATAAATATAACGGATAGGGAAGAAATGACAACAGAGCTTTCATGTTAAGAATATTTTTTACAGCTTTACTGACTAATGTGTACTTTCTGCTCACTGTCTTTTAAAATATGACTTTAAAAAGTCTTAATTTTATAGACTCCTGGGAGATTATCTACTGCTTTTCTTGACATTAAATTTGCATTTTTTGGTATTTTCCCATCAAAATGTATGCAGGAGAACTCAACAATCTTTCTTTTTTCTTCTTTCCAACTTTTGATTTTCTTAGGCATTACCGTAGGAGTCTTGGTTCGAGAAAACAGCAAGCTGTCAAATTTGGAGAAATTCTACTTTGCTTTTCCTGGAGAAATTCTAATGAGGATGCTGAAACTCATCATTTTGCCATTAATTATATCCAGCATGATTACAGGTACCTTGAGAAAACGGATGTTCTCTGTGATTACTTAAAGACCCTTCACCTAAGTTGTTCTTTTCTAATTATGGGAAAAATTGAAATGCATTAGATACATCTCTCTCTCTCCTTCTCCCTCTCACGCACACACACACACATACTCCTCACTGTATATTTGCTTGGGTGGAGAGATTTCATTAGTTTCAAAGTAGCTTTGCTCTGTCATAGGCTGTGTCTACAGTACAGCCTACCACAGCTCAAATCTTCATTTGACCAGTATAGGATGACTTGGGAGGAAGATGCCATTTTCAAACATATAAATAAAATGCTATCTAGGGCACAGAAGGAAGAAAAGGCATATTTGGTCACAGTGGCATCAGCTAGTGTCCTCAGGAAAAATGTGGTTGTCAATTTTGTTCAGTTCTCGGTGGTGCACTGGTTTGTTTCCCAGCTGCAGCTGTCCCGCCCCTAACCTCCCAGCAGCTGTCTGCAGGGACCCTCTCCCCGTCACTCCTCACCCACTTCCACTGCTCCACAGACCTCAGGACTTGCTGTGTACGTGGCCTGGAAATCTGCCCTGGGAACCAGCAGCCAGGTTCTGTGAGAAAGGTTTAAATACGGGCATGTGCCATATTTTAAAAGCCCGGTATTTTTAAATCAGAACTTGTGATACAGTTAAATTTGGAAATGACTTTTCGCTTATTGATCATGATATTGCAGGGTTCTTTTAAAGAGCAAGCTCCATCGTGTAGATAGAGATTAAGCTGGTTTACAAAAACGTCATTCATCTGGATGTAAGTTTCTCTGTGCATTTGATAGTTTCTTGTACTTACCTTGATTCTGGCAATTGGGAAAATGTGGCATGACAATCACTAGCATTGTCAGCTTGAAACCAGGGTTTTATGTAAACATGCAATTAGAAGTCTTGACATATCCTCTTCTAGGACATTAGTCTCCCCTGCCACTGAAAGGCCTGGGACTGATCCCTGTGGAGTACTGGACATTGGCCAGGGGAAGGGAGGGTGGGTGTCAGGGTCTGCTGCATTCAGCAACTGCATTGCTTGAAGAGCTGTCACATTTGGCCATTGAACTTCCCAAGTGCCAAACTCCAGTCAGACTAGAGTCCCTTGGTAGCTTTGTTCTTAAATGGTCTTGGTGTTCTTGGCTTATGAGAAATCTAAAGAAGGCATTTAATTATTTCTATGTATGTATTTAATTATGTTTGGAAATACCTGGTTTCATTTAAGCCTAGTAGCTTGAGGGACAAAGCAGCAAACCAGTTGTTTGTCCCATATAATGTTTGTTTATTCATTTAGCTTTAAATTGTCATATGCATTTAAAATTTGGAAAATTTCATGTAAATATTCAGGTTTCTGGCTTTCTCTGAAAAAAATTAAGATCTGACACTAGACCCATGTTTCCATACACCAGTAGTGGTCTAGAGCCAAGACACAGTTACTCCATGTAGTTGGACCAAATGCATTTGAGGATGCCACAGTCCTCACTACTCCCTATTGCCTAATACTTTGTCCACTTCACTCTTTTACATTACCTGAATAGCCCCTGCAGACATTTCAGTTATAATCCCTTAGAATTTTCTCCATACCAAAGATTCTTAATGTTTTCATGGGCTCCTTCAAGAACATGAAAGCACTGGGTTCTGTCCCAAGAAAAATAGTCACCATTTTACATATATGCAGTATTTTGCATGCAGCTACACAAGGTGCATAAACCAAGTGAAGAGTGATACTATTTAATTCTTGTGTCTATAAGAGAAAGTATAGAAGGTTGATCGAAATTAGGCAGCAAATCCAAAACTCATGTAGTAAATCAGCTTGTAGAAGAAAAAGTAAAAATACGTAATGAATATACTAGTTCTATAATGTTAGATGTTTGAAAATATGTGCCACTCTTGGTAGTCAATAACTCGTGATATTTTTGCAGTCTGGATATTTTGTGTGCTAGCTCAGCCTTGCAAATAATCTAGGAAAATAATTTACAACTCAGAGCATTCCACTGACATAGCCCAGCTGCTTTTTGAAGCTGTAGCACAGGTCCAGTAGTTTCTATACTTTTCCTTCACCAGGCTTCCAGCAGCTAGTCAAGAGCTAGAAAGAAAGAGAACAAAACCACTACCCTTTCTTTTGATGTAAAGCAATGAAATAGTGAAAGATTCAAGGGGCATGAAGGAAGTGCGGGGACAATGATGCCATATTCATGCTTTAAATAGTGAGATTAAAGGGAAAAAGCAACAATACTAATGTTGGCACTGTTGTGGGCAAATGAGTTCATTTATACATTTTTAGTTGTCATATAAATTGGGACAAACTTTCTGGAGGACAGTTTGGAACATGTTCTGATCTTTCCGCCTAGTAATTCTGTTTCTCAGAA
The DNA here is from genome assembly GCF_041146395.1 of Eulemur rufifrons. Taxonomy (NCBI): domain Eukaryota; kingdom Metazoa; phylum Chordata; class Mammalia; order Primates; family Lemuridae; genus Eulemur; species Eulemur rufifrons. The sequence goes on from NC_090989.1 coordinate 227,977,271, forward strand.
TTTATCATAAAGATATAATCAGAGATATATTCCAAGATTTAGGTACAAGGATATTCATGGCAGCATTTTTTAATAATGGTAATAAAATATAAGCAATCTAAATGCATGGTATACCCATAAATTAGGATACTATGCAACTATTAAAAACTTTGTTTTGGAAACATTTAATGACATACGGAAATATTCCTAATACAGTATAAAGTGGGAGGATAAAACAAATTATACATCCAGATATTATGCACAACCCAAATTTTATTAAAATGTATATACATTTTTAAAATTTGGGACCAAAACCAAACAGTTAATAATGATTCGATCTGGATAGTAAGAAAACATGATCCATTGTACTTTCTTTACTCTTATGTGTTTTATATATTTTTTGAAAGAGACAGGTGTAGATTCTGCTCTGTGATCCTCCAGCTTTGCCTCTGGTGGTTTCTCTGCTCCCCTCCTCCCACCTCTGCCCCCTGTCCCTGCTAGGTCAGTGCCAACGGTACCCAGGTATGTGGCTCCTTCCCCCAAGCCCTGTAGCAATCTTCAGCCTCCCCTCCCAGAAGGTGGCGGAGGAAAATACACAGGAAGAGCTGTTTTCACATTGCAAAAGCCTTCATAAGTCCAGCAGGCCAGTAGCTTAATTTATACATTTATTAGGCCAAAGAAGGGTACTTGTGGGAAGCTGGGGAGAGTTGAATGCATCCCCTAAGGACACATAAATTAGAGACAGAAAAACAGCTAAAATTGAGACCCAAGATTAATAATCTGTGCTCCTGCATAAAGGAAACTCTCTTGCCACATTAGCAGGTAGAAAAAAATTCTGCCATCAAAGCCTCTGGTGACATAAAAATAACTTACAGCTATTTTTTTAAAGCCGGAAGAATCCCTTTTTGTGTGATGATGAGGTTAAGAAGTCATGGTAGTCAGGGAAATTTGAATATAGACTGGCTATTAGATGGTAAAAAAAAGAAAAAAAAAGAAAAAGAAATTGTTGATAATTTTTGTTAGAGGTGATAATGACATATAGTTGTGTAAGAAAATGTCCTTATTTTTTAAATGCATATGGAATTCTGTAGGGATGAAATGACATAATGTCTTGAATTTTCTTTAAAACAGAAAAAAGAGGAAAACAGCACAGTAGATATAATCTGAAGGTGTTTGCAGAGACAGACAGGCAGGCACTAACAGACAGAATCCTACCTCAGATTTATATCCTGAAGATCACACTCCTGCCATGCCCAGGAATATCTGTTTGGGACCTGCTAATATTTAGGTTTGTGCACTGTATTTATGTCCAACCACCAGAGAAATCGCAGAGGAAATAGCTTATGAACATGCCTGAGAATTGTAGCTCTGGAATAATCCTGATCCAGATCGTACCAGCCAGGGAGTTTAAATTCAGGTCACGTTTTCTTTAATGCCCAAATTAAAGGGCATTAAAGATGACTGCAGCCTCCTACAGCCAGCACAGGACCAGACAGCACCTCCAGTGCCCTTCCCAGAGATGCCTTGAGCATCCTTCCTGGATGCTCTTAGCCAGGCTCACGAAGAGGTCCTTCCTGGCTCTTCCACTCCAGCCTCTCTGCCACCACCGCCCGGGCCAGAAGCGCTCCACTTGCACAGCTGTGCTCGGGTGTCTGCCGGGCTGCCGCCACCCGCTCTGACCTAAGGAGCTCCCCGCTTTGTTCCTCCATCCTAAGAGCAAGAGTTTAATCCTCCATAGCGTAGCTGAGACCAGACTGTTACTTGGGACAAAGCTGTGCTAAAGGTTTGAGAACAACCAAAAGTAGATGTGACACCAGTGGTGACATCCAGCTGCTCCCTAAAGGGGCTCCCAGGGGTCCCTTAAGCAGGCTAGCTTCTCTCTGCACATGAAGGTGTTCCAAGCACTGCTGCACCCCGAACCCTGGAACCTGACAGCATGTTTTAAGAAGAGAAGTTTTACTATCACCCAGGCTTTCCTGTCCAGACTGGGAATAACATCCTCCTGGAATGTCCACTTCAGAGAACCCCCCCCCTCGCAGCCACCAGGGGATGGGCTTGCCTTGTGGACCCCATCAGGAGACTTGGGTAGAATCCGTACCCCAGTACCTGCTGGGTTATTGCATACCCACCCAGCTTGTAGAACGTGGATTCTGTCCAGGTCGGGCTGGGCCAAGTCCATGCTGGTTCCTGTGCACATTTGCTCCTCCAGAGCAAGGCGAAGCACATTCCTAACCACTCCTGTGACATCTCAGCCCTGGATTTCCTACAAATGCCTGCTGAAACAAGAGCACACACGGCTCTTCAAGAAGCAGCACCATTCATGACTCAATGTACTCCAAGTTTATACCATGCCCAGAGAACTCCCTCCTTTCCCTCCCCTCTACCCCCCCGGGCCACTGAGTGTGGGTCCTCATGCCAATTCCATTTCCTGGGCAAGTCCCAGTACCAAACACAAGACGTCAGTAGAAAATGGTTATGTTCTATTTATCAATAACCTTGTTTCCACAAGAGCACTGGTTGGGTAATTGGATTTACAAATGTGGGGAGCTTCTCCAAAGATAAATTTAAGATAAATTTTTAACCTTAGAAAATTAAAAATAATTGCTGCAGGCTTTTAAATGATTGTTACTCCAGCTTCTACATCAGGATTTCAAAATTTTTAGGGCTTGACCTCAACCATGAGAGCAGAGGATTTCCAATGCTTTTTAACTAAGAAAAAAAAAATGTTAAAACTTTCTAAAAGCTTAGCTATAAACAGGATTTATTAAACAACAGCCAAATGTAGAATACATATGTGAGCTGGTTACCTTTTAAGCGGCAAGGTTTTTCTATAAAGGGTCAGATAGTGAATATTCTAGGGTTTGTGGGCCATCTGGTTTCTGCCCAACTACCCAACTCTGGTTGTCATGGGAGAGCAGCCACAGACCATATGTAAATGACTGGGGGTGAGTCTGTGCCAAAAAACATTTCTTTACAAAAACAGGAGGTCCGCCAGCAGCTGACCCCTGCCGCAGATGAAAGATGAGACTTGACTCTGACCCTCAAGATACAATCTAGCTGAGACTGAATACAGGTGACAAAATAAGCCACCACACCAAGCAATGAGTTATAAATGCCCTGAAGAGGCTGAAGACTAGAGGAGCAGAATAAAGTCAGTTGAAGTTTTTGGAGACCTTTATTTTTAAATTCAGGCTTTACAGGAGATGACACACTTGGATCATTTGGGCTGGGGAAGGCGTTTTTTTAAGGCTATGTATTCATTTACTCATCGGCAGCTGTGGATCTGGAAACAATCCCACATCCTCCTATGGAAATAACCATGCCATGTGCCTCCCTGAGACAGGGTTCAGTTTTATTCAACTACTGTTTGTTAACCCCAAATGCATGAAAACAGACTAACAGAAAACCACCTCCAAGAGGGTGAGGCCCTGCCACCCACAGTGTCATGGAGCTGAAGTCTTCTGATAGCTGGGTCCGGGAGTCCCCCTGTTGGCAAGAAGATGTAGACTTGAAGATGCACATATTACTTCCTTGTACAACTTGCTATCAAATAAAAGCCGCTGCTCATAACCATAGGTGGCTAAGAGCATTCGGTGTCGACTTCAGCTGGGGGGAAAGTGTGTGTGCTTTTCTTGAAACATTGGTGGTTTGTTATATGGCTCAGTTTCTATGAAAATTGCCATTTCAAGGTGGTTTATAAACTTAAAACTCCATGCTGGGGAAGACAAGGTTGTAGCCTGAGACCATATAGTCTGAGAATGAACTTCGTGCCTCACTTGCAACATCTAGAGCCAGTGGGCTCTTCCTGCATTTTAAGTGCCTCCCTCTCCTTTTCCCAGCCTTGTTTGGGAACAAGGAGAATAAAATGGCCTAAGCAGTTTTGCTCACATGAATTAAACATTTCCCATTTCCCTAGGATGATCAAGACATTTGGGTTGAGTTAGAGCACAGCTATTAAAGCCAGAGGACTTACTGTATTATTTTGATTTCTACAATGCCTTTCCTCCGAAGATGAAAGGAGCACATAGTGTATAAGGAATAGAGCCCCTGTATTGAATGTGCCACTTGTGAGTAATAAAATAAAAAGTGACAGGAGATAAATACGCCCTGCTTCAGTCTCTCCCTGAGACGGTGAAGCCCAGAGAATCAACCATGCATGAGCCTTCTTTCTGCCTAAACTGGCACTAGACTGGTTCACAGCTCTGTTCAGCTGTAAGATAACCTGATTCTGTTTCTTTAAAAAGGAGGGAGAAACCATGCAGGGATTCTAAGGATCCTCCTATGTGTTGAATGCACGGACCTGGAGACCATTCGGTCATTCTTTCCTTCTTCGATGAGCCAGGCTGTGTCAGGCACACAAGATATAAAATTAAGCTCTATCCCAGCAAGAAAGAATACATTATGTGCTGTGTGACAAGTGCTTTGTGGGACTAAGGCCAGTGGAGAGGACACTAGGAGGGGGTATTTTGAAGGAAGGAGAGGAATTGAGTGAACGAGAGAGGGAAGGTTTTTCCAGGATGAAGAAAATAGTAGAAGGCCTAGCTGGCATCTTGGGAGGACAGTGAGATGTTAACTGGAATGCTGGAAGCCTGGGGAGGAGGAATGGGATGGACAGGGTGAGCACGTGGCTTTATTGGTTTCATGTGCCTTGCTGAGGGGACTGGTCGTGACCCTGTGGGCACGGGAAGCAAGTGATAGCAGTGACTCCCGCCTGTGCCATCCTCCACAGAGGGACACACTGAACAAGCCTCAGGTGGGGAAGTATCCACAACTGAGGGGCAGGAGAGCCTAGTGGTTAAGAGCACAGGCTTAGGAACCACACTGCCCGGGTGTGAATCCCAGTTCTGCCATTTATTAGCTGTGAAACCTTGGAAAGGTTACTTAACTTGTCCTTAGCTATAAAGTAGAGATAATAATATACTGAGTCATAGTGCCTTTAGAGTGATGTATAAATTTTTCTTTACTCTTTTTTGTCTGATACTTTCAGAAGTTTCTAGAAAGTCCCTGAATTGGCACCAGAAACTACAGGGCCAATATTCAAATTGAGCTACACACATACGAGTGCAGCAACTATATTCATTCTGGAAATGAAAACAATATAAAAAGACTTGCTCTGCCACCAGTTCTTAAAGTTCACCAGCATATAAGAAGCTTCTACCTTGAAGCCTGGGCTACCAAATTTATAGGATAAGGAGAGGCAAAGAGACAGCTCTATAATATTCAGGTTGTGGCAGAAAACCAGAAAAGTCTCACTGAGCTGTTAGCTAGCCGCTGATGTCAAGACATTCTTATAGACTTTGGAAGAGAACAGCTGAGTTCCTCAGATCCTCTGAGGTGTGTTTGATGCTTTTATTGAACAATTTTATTTTTTTTCATGGAGTCTTCTGAAAAATTGGTCCCTACTACAAATACCACCATGCTCTGTGGTATAAAAAAATGTTAAAACAGCTCCTGGACTGCTGTAGAACCCAGACACCATCCCGCTGCTTCTTGATGCGTGTTTTGAACATCAGATGTGGACCAGCTGACAGTAGCTGCAAAGGGACCTTTAGTTGCTTCTGCTTGAGGACCAGGTTATTTTGTCAACGTCCCAGAATCGTCTAGCATGGGGATGTAACCTGTTTTTAAGGGAGTTCTTGGAATTAATGTCTCTAAGAGAAATAGACATCATGTACGTGCACGGAAGTATATTCTGCGTTCTCCCCTCTGCCTTTTCTCTTCTGACATCCCAGCGGTGCTAAGCCAGGCCTCAGAGATGTCCCTGTGCCCTGAATTAATGAAGTGAGATCCCAGCCAGCCTCGTTTTCCCTGGGGAATAAAAGAAACATTTTGTAGTTTAAAAATTGTGGGCTGGGCGTGGTGGCCCCGCACTTGTAATCCTAGCAGTCTGGGAGGCTGAGGCAGGAGGATCTCTTGAGCTCAGGAGTTTGAGACCAGCCTGAGCAAAAGTGAGACCCCATCTCTACTAAAAATAGAAAAATCAGCCAGGCGTGGTACCGTGTGCCTGTAGTCCCAGCTACTCAAAAGGCTGCGGCAGGAGGATCGCTTGAGCCCGAGAGTTTCAGGTTGCAGTGAGCTACGACGATGCCACTGCACACTAGTCCAGGCAACAGAGAGACCCAGTTTCCCCCCACCAAAAAAAAAAAATTGTGAACGTGTTTATTTAATCCTCATAGCATCTCTATGAAGTATATAAAGTAGGTGGGACCTTAACTCCATCTTTAAAGATAAGGAAACAGGAGGTTGAAGACAGATTAAGCCACTTTTTCAAGATCACACAGATCATAAGGGCAGCACCTGGGACTGACAAGTTCTATTCTGGAACATTCTGCTGCCGAAGAGCCAGAGCCTGGGAGCAGGATCTGGGGCAAGTGACCGTACATAAATAACGATGCTATTTATTCGATCAACACATTTACGGAGCGTCTCCCCTATGCTGGGCACTGCCTATGCGTTGGTGAACAAGCAGATATCTAGGTCTCCCGCCTTCATAGAGCTCATAGCCTAGGGAGAAAGACAGACACTGGATAACGAACCGTGATAGACATTGTGAGACATGATATGCACAGGATGCCAAGAAATGAAATCAGGGCAGCCTGGTGTAGCCAGGATGCTCAGGGAAAGAGTGTGAGGAAGGGACTTAGAAGCCCATGAAGAGTGGGGAAGAGCAGTCTGGGCAGAGGGAGGAGCCTGTGCGAAGGCCGTGAAGTGGGGAGGAGCTTGGTCTGCTGGAGAAGAGGCCCAGAGAAGGTGCTAAGACAGGAAGGTGGCACAGGGTGGCCTGGAGGGCGGGCAGGTGTCTCCTGCAGGTCTTATTTACTGGGGTAAGAAGTTTCTCTTTTATCTTCAGTGGCACTGGAGGGTTACCCCAGAATGTAAAATGACCTCATTTGTGTTTTTAAAAGACCTCTTTAGTGACCGTGTAATGAGTGAGTGAGGGAATGAATGAGTTAATGTTTGTTGAGGGCCTTCCAGTGCTCGCTGACACATGTCACATCTGTCATCCATTCAGTAATAGTGGGGCTATTGGGCTGTTGACCGAGCACAGTGAAGCTGTAGGCGCCGTACTAGGCACGTTATGGACGTTATTTCTAATCCTCAGGACAGCCATGCAAGCTGAGTTTGTTCACTTTGCTCCCCTCAATTACCCTGGGGTTTTTTTAATAGGCATTTAAAAACCTCCACTTTATAGATGGGGAAACTGAATCTGCGATTGGAGCCCAGTCTGTCCCCTCAAAGCCCATGCTTCTTGTTGTCTGTGCTGGTGGCCTCTCTGCTGATGACAGAGACGGGACTCATCCACACAGTGGGTTTTACCTCCCAGGCAACAGTGAGCTTCTTGGATCTTGTGTCCACTCTCGATGGTGAAGCGCCATCAAATGCCAGACCTAACAGAACTTCCAATAGGGGATCTAATTTTGATACCTAAACAGCAAGGTGGAGAGAGATTGTCACGAAAACTTTGTTCTCGGTGGGTGGTAGCTTAATCAGAGAGCTCTAGGAGGAGTCTTTTGCCCTCGGATGTTTATTTTTAAAACATGCTATTGTTTAGCCAAGCAACGGCTTCCTTTGTAGCGTTTTTATAAAAAGTTCAGATGATTACTTCTTTGGCTGGGAGCCAACACCCCAGCTTGTCAGAGCCTTCTCCTGAGGTGAAAAAAGCAAATGCTTTTTTCTAAAATAAAGAGCTGGCAGGTGCCCCGAACTTCCAAACACGACCTTGGATTTTATCCCTGTTTCTAGGCCACAGCCCAGCCTCAAAACTGTCCCTGGTTCTAAGGGACAATCCTGGGCTCACTGGTAACTGGAATCCTGCTCGTCTTTTTCTGCCCAATTCAGGTGCCACCTGCTCCACCAAGTCCCTCCCGGGCATCTCAATCTGGTGACACCTCAGAGCCCTCCAAAAGCCCACAGTACCTGTTCTCCGCACCAGGGCTTCACAAAACATGCTGTGAATGGGGGAAATCCAGTTGTTACAACTTCTAATCTGTCAGAGATCACTAACCTTTGTAAATGATGTGAAAAGGGAATTACTAAGCCAGGCGTGGCGGCGTGTGCCTGCAGTGCCAGCTACCTGGGGGCCGAGGCGGGAGGACCGCAGTGAGCTATGAACGTGCAGCTGCACTGTGGCCTGGGCAACAGAGCCAGACCCTGTCTCTTTAAAAAAAGTGAATTACTAGAAAAATAGACATGTAAAATACTGGTCCTATGTTTTATTATTACCTTCAGCAGAAATAACATTACTGTCCAATTACTATAAACGTTTTTAAACATTATTGATTTCTGTGCAGATCCCGTCATACCTGTTTTATAGTATACGAATGCACAGTTCCCTCTCGTTTGTCACCTCCCACAGGACAGCTTTCAGCTCCCAGGGGAAACGAGTTCTAGGAGTGGGCTGTAAGGAGAGGGGGGTCCTCTAGACCTCGCCAGGCAGCAGGAACAGCCTGAGAGCAAGAAACTCAGGTGGTTGTTGAGAGTAAAAACCCAAGGACAAAGCTCAGTGGGGTCTCATCTGGGACTAAGGTGGGCACCCGTCTGACCTCCCCCCACCAAGAGAGGGAGAGGTGCCGTCCTCAGATAGAGGCCTAGAGAGTATGGCCCCCAAGGCAACAAAAAACTGTTTTTTTTTGGTGGAGAGGTAGGGCAGGGAGAGAATCTTATTCTTTTTATGAAAAAAAAAACAAAAAAAAAACCATGTACTCATCTAGTATATAAACAGATATTCAGTTTGTGGTATTAAAATTTCACAAGGGTGGTGATTAGGGAAAAATGTTGAAAAGGCTTGGGGGGAAGGGGGCCCACAATAATAGAAAAATCAAAAAGTTGAGAAACACTAAGGTGCTAAATGTGTTCTCGTGTGGTGGTCTTTTAGGGGTGAAAAGTGGTTTCGTTGGCTGCCCTGGGAACCGAACTAAACCACCACGTACTTGTGGTTTCTAAGAGACTAGGCTACCTGCTGCGTTCCAGACTTCTTACCCACAAGTGGACCTTTGAAATGGGCTCGTTTGTAAGGGCAGGATCACCTGTTAGACGCACAGCTCTTTCTGCCACGTGGAACGTGGAATGCTTAGAGCAATACGGTCAGCACAGCGATGGAACTAGGGGCCAGGAGATTTCAGTTTATTGTCTTCCCCTCCCTGCCCCTGTGCTGGCTAGTAAAGAGCTTTTACTGAATTGGATCATGTAGTTAAGCTTGAGTTAGTTTACTTCAACCTTGTTGAGCACTTACTAAATGTTAAACACTCCAGTAGGGTCTAGAGATTACGCTCTCTGACATGCTAGCCATTAGCCACCTGTGGCTATTTAAATTGAGATGAATTAAAATTAAATAACATTAAGACTCAGTTCCTCAGTGAACTGGCCACTTTTTCAAGGGCTCACTAGCCATGTGTAGCCTGAGGTTACTGCATCGGACAGCACAAATATAGAACATGTCCATCATCAGGAAGCTCTACTGGGCCGTGCTGGACAGAGCCAGTAGGGAATAGTGGTTACGAATGTGGCCTGTGGTCACCTGTGCTGGGATTCCAGCTCCACCACTCACCTCATCAGCTTTATGATCACAGTATGTGGGTTAGCCCTCCCGAGCTCCAGCTTTCTCCTCTTAAGTGAGGATAATACTGCCTGCCCCCTAGGGTTATAATGAGAATTAGAGATGATGCATTTACATGCAGTCATTGCTTGATATAGTGTCTGTTGTCATCATTATCATTATTTTTATTATAATTATAATTATCACCCTCATCATTATGGATCTAATTGGCAGGTGGGGTGTTTACACTCACCCAGACAGACATTTTATAGTCATTAAGTTTTGTAATGTTCCTATTATAGAGGTTTTCAAAGATTAGGCTGTTTCCTTGATTTGTTCCCTCCCTCTGTGGTGGTCACCACCAAGAGCCTGGATTTGGGGACCCGCTGTGCCCCCTATCGTTGATGACTAGAGAGGGAGAGGGGTAACTATAGAGTGTAGAGAAGTATGATTGTTGACTCGAGTAAATCTCCGATATATCCAGGAAAACTGCAGGACGGAGGTGGATTAGAGGAATGGGAACTAAAGCGCTTCCTTAAAGTGACTACAAGATAGTTGCTGCGCTGCAACAGAGAGGAGCTGGCTGCCTGCTTGGGGATGTATTTGTTTAAGATATTTCCACCATGAATTTCATTATTATGAAGCCTTTTATTGCCAGCTGAGTCCTGAAGTACAGGCAGAAGCAGCAGCCCATGGCCAAATCATCGAGACAAATTAAGACATATTAACATATGCTGGAAACAATTACTCACATAGGTTTAATTTGTTTCGCTGCTGGAAGGAAATCCTGAGAGGGCACCAAACACACACCTGAGAACCGTTCTGTAGCCACCCTGTGACTCTTGTCACTTGTGAGCACTTTAGGGGCTAAAATCTACTTAAATTGGACACCTACCAAAGAAGGATAATATATCTGAAAATAGATCCTATATTAGAGGAGGATTATAAGTGCTTATACAAATTACTTACTGTCTGCTAAGGTGGTGATTTTCTAGTTTATTTTTAACCTACAATTATTGTTAAAAATAATTATAGCTGTTTATCAAAATAGTATACTGAGCTCTAAAATGAAATGGGCACATTTTGTAGTCATATAATATACTTAGCAAACTTGTATATTTGCATTATGGTTTGCTCTTTCTTTAAGAGACCTAAACTGAATATGAGATAGTTCGTTTGTTTCTGAATTTCGGCCTTTGATGCCTGCTGATGTTTTTGTTGTTGCTGTTGTTGTTCCTTGCGTAATTGGTATTTTTAATGGTCTTACCATCAGGAAAAGAAAGTCCCAGCACACCAAACTGCATTTTTCCCAAAGAAAGAGAACAGAATCTATCATCAGAGTTATTCTAGGATGTGAGTGTTGCAATATGCCCACCATATGGTAATTGCAGTCTTGTCCCGGAGGTTGGCGAACGGGCCCTGAACAACATCCTGCGGTTGTCACTGCAGAGGTCAGAGCACCTTCCTCAAAATGTTAACTCCCAAAGGAGCAATCAGCAGCCACAGGAGTGGTGTGTTTAGAGTGAGAATTGACTTGTCCTGTCATCGTACTGGCCATAGTTTCCTCGCAAATTTTTCCTGTACATCAAATATGTATGCTTATATGGGAGGAGTGTAATCCCCCAGTCACTTAAAAACAAATGGACAGGCCTTTTATGGCGTGAGAAGTGAATATAAAAGCTACCTGTGCCGGCTTATAGCCGTACAGGTTTACTGCCTTTTCCTTGGGGTTGCCTTGTGATAGCCTCGTCCTTTTTTCCTGTGCTTTAGGCTTTGCAAACAGTTATGGGACAACTCATGCATGTTAAAGACGCAAAATCATTTTCTGTGATTATCGTTTAACTCAACATGTGAGACCTTCATTTTGGAAATAAGGCAGGGTAGCGTCTGAAACCTCCAAATGACAGCTTGAAAGATGATTTGGTTGCTTCTCAGCTTGCCCCCCTCCCATGTAGAAGTCCAGTTAGAGAGCAGAATTTGACCCCATTTATATGAGCATCTTTGCTAGAAAGCACGAGTTTTTACCGAGGAGGAAGGCCTGCCTTTCTCCTTGAATACGGCTGTCCTTGGCGTTCCAGACAGCCCTTTCACGTCTAGTCAACACTCAGTCATTTTATCGGTAGCCAAAGACCATCTGAAACTAGATATATGTGACCACAAGTCTCTGAAATTGCCTGTGTCCTCAGAGAGTAATATTTATAGTCGTCCTCTTTCAAGCAGAAATTTTAAGGTATGCCACAAAAGAAGCCACACACTGTAAGGTTGTTCACGTAGAAGCAATTTGAAAATCATGAAAAGAGGAAGGAAATGTGCTAGCCAGGATGGATAATGACATTACTGAGATTTATGATTGAATTTGGCCCCGAGACGATCTAAAGATCCAGCAGTAAGTGGGTGATTAAATACATGATTGCACAGACACGTGACAGAAGATTATGTGGCCATTAAAATTATCCTCAGAGACAGTTTGTAATGATGAGGGAAAATGCTCATAATACAATATTAAGAAAAGAGAGGGTTGAAAACTACAAAATTCTCTCAGCTATGCTTCCAAAAAATTGAGGAAAAAAATATTGGAAGAGGATTCACCAGAATATTAGCTATGGCTGGTGAGGTGAAGTGATTTTTGTTTTCATCTTTGTATTTTCTCTTTTTTTCAGGTAATAGTAATGAATGCATGCTATTAACTACTTTATAATCACACATAAATTTTTTTTTCAGTTGACTGAGCTTTCTGAGAGAAAAGGTTACATGAGTTACATGATTCTCATTATGTGATAAAAGGATGACCTCAGTTCTTCCAGATAAATTTTTCGTGGATGCTGAATTCCAAAGGGGATTTATCATAAGAGATGTCCAGTGACATAATGTCCAAATCTTGGTAAAGTTCTTAGCGTGAATGCAGAAGGGGTCTCCTTGTGACTGTTTCATGACCACCTAAGGATTGGAGCCAAAGGCCCAGCACTCTAGGGTACAGCGGTGGGATTAGCTCAGGGGACTTTGCTCCTCACTGGGCTTCTGGCTCTTAATTCTGTGTTTAGAGTTTTTGAGCGATGCTTTTTCTCACTACATCTTACCCAGACAAGCTGGGCCTTGTAGATGCAGAAAACAGCTTTCAGCACTTTATTTCACACTTGGAGGATGGAATCACCAGTCCTGGAAATCTGTTTATTAAAATCAATGTAATTTGACTTCTCCTCCCACCCCTCAGGTGTTGCTGCATTGGATTCCAGTGTATCTGGAAAAATTGGTCTGCGTGCCGTCGTGTATTATTTCTGTACCACGGCCATTGCTGTAATTCTAGGTAACGTTTCTTTCTGAATCCTTATTCCTTTATATAATTGAAACTTTTCATTCAGAAAGTAGTTGGGCTTTATAAAATGCACAATTTTTTTTAAAATCAGAAAGAAGTATTGTCAAACCACTATGAAGCTTTTTCCTTTGAAGTCTACATAGCACCTTTTATGTGAAGAAAATGTAATACTGACTGAATCTGAGCCATGGTACTTCCTATTAAAGTCTCAACTGTCACTCAAGGGTGACAGTTCTGTGCCTTGTCAGGATCATTGGGTAGAAGGAAGTGAAGCCAAGAGCTTATGTAATTCTTAAACTGGATAATTAGTCTATAATAGTGGAGTTGGGTATAATTATAAAATATTTTCAGAAAGATAGCATTTTAGTGTATTTCACATAGTTCCAAGAGCTAACAGCTAACAAAACCTTGCCAAGTATAAATCCCACTTGAAAGAGGGAGAAAGTTCCAATAAGGAAATAGCATCTCTTCTCCCTTTAGCATGGTTCTGTGTGTGGTCTATCCTTTGTGTCCCAGCATGACATTTTAAGAAGGATACCCAGAGTGGAAAGGAAGGAAGGGAATGTACTCAAATGTTGCAGTCAGCTTGACCCTTGCAGTCCTGCTTTAATGAATTGATAAGAAGTGATGGGACCCTGCCCTAAACCAAAGCCCCATCTGCTCATGAGGTTCTTGAGGGAGACAGACACAAAGAAAAAATAGCAGCAAGAAAGCAAGATACTGCTTTATTATTAGCTGGGTGTATAACCCTTCTGCAGCCCCAAGAGGGAAGAGTGGACCATGCCCACTCATGGCCCTCTTATTTCCTAGAGACTCCTTCACTAGCAAAACTGGCCCATTCAACATCCCAAAGTCCTACCCTTTGACCTCCTTTTGGGGTGGGAGCAATGAAGAGCATGAGGACCCTCTTCCTCACTCCCTCCAGTCAAAGAGCCTCCCACCTCTGCTTGGACACTCAAGTGACAGGAACTCGTTACTCCCAAAGGCATAATGGCTCTTTCAGATGCTCTACCATGTAGACAGGTCTTCCTTATGGAGAGATGAACCCTCCCTCCCTATAACTCCCATCTTTTGGTCCTCACTCCACCCCTGAACAACATATTCCCACATGACAACTTTCCAGATATTCAAAGGCCCGTGGTATGAAAGGAAGGCAAGGCTAGTTCTGTATGACCCTCAGGAAGGTAACCAGCATCTGTGGATAAAAGTTACAGAAAGATACTGAGTGAGTTCCCTGGGCTGGAAAATGAATCGCCCTCATCCTAACACCTGCCCAGGCTGATCTCATAGCTAAAGAGAAGAAAAAGAATATTCTCATCAGCAGGTATTTCCAGAAGCAATTCTGAGATGCATCCCCTTCACTTCAAAAAAAAAAAAAAAAGAAACAAAAAAAAAAAAAAAAAAGGAAAGAGTTCTTTCTGCTTACTCATTTAAATGGAAAAGTAATTAACAGGCTGCTGAAGTCCCAGTGGGGGCTCAGCATTTTGGCTGGACCTCAGGGTCTTCCCCACCACGATATTACCTGGTACCACCATGCCTGCTGGTCCTAAGAAGGATGCCTTGGGGTGCCAGGGGTGCCAGCTGCCCTGGAAGTTTCCTAATGCTCTGTGGGTGCTGTTCTTGGATGCAGGTATTGTGCTGGTGATCAGTATCAAGCCTGGTGTCACCCAGAAGGTGACTGGAATCGACAGGACTGGCAGCACCCCTGAAGTGAGCACAGTGGATGCCATGTTAGACCTCATCAGGTGAGTGTCTTGCCATCAGGTGGCTGCATGGGCATGTGACTTGTATAGTTGTACAAGGCCCTGTGCATGGTTTAATGCTCTGCTGTTGCTGGCTTGAAATTTTTAATAGTTTTTGAATTGTGCATTTTCATTTTGTTCTGGACCCTGCGAACTACATAGCCAGTCCTGCTTTCCTGGTCATAGTTCCAAGAGGGAATGGAAGGAACAACCTCCTCTGTCAGGATTTAGAATGGACAGAGATGCCAAAAGCATATTTGTTGCATAGGGATGCTTGGCTGGGTTGAGTGGTCAGCTCCAAGGTGCACTCAGAAAAACACATTTTTTTAATTGTACGGGAGAAACTCTTTATCTAAAGCAATCAGAGCCATAAATAGGTTAGTTGATAAAAATAGCAAAGCAGAGACTCATAAAAAACAATATGATACATTTTACATATTTTGTTTCCACTCAAAACTTAAAGGCATTTATTCACTAATTTTTTGATGTAGGGCCAAGGTCTTTTCTTGGAGTTTGTCAGTTTATAATTTCATATGGTTTCTGTTGCATATGCAGCCCTTTTAAATGCATCATTTGCAATTTCCAGATTAAGTTTCCATAGATGAGAGCAATGAAACCCTTAGGAATTGCAAAGAAAGCTGAATGCCAAAAAGACAAATAAAATCTTTTTATTTCAATTGTCTTCCCATACCTAATTTAACCATAAAAATTTTAGTCCTTTGCCTTTATTGAGTTTCCAGGCATTCAGCTTAGTTTTTATAGAAACCATACCTTCCTTTTCATACTCATATTTCATTGGCTCACATAATATTTAATTCAGTAATTATGATGATATTTGCAATTGGCATAAGAAATTTGGGAACAAATAAATACATCGGACTCTTGGTATGCATTCATTCTCACTGATGAAAACAGAAATGTGATAATTTTAAACAACAAATAGTCTCTTGACTGTGAGTGTCCACTTGCCAGCACAGCGTTTCACCGAGGATAGAAAGCGTGTCAGTGAATCATTTAAGTGACGATTCATTAGGAGAGCTTTCTACACTTGAAGCTCAGCAGGAGAAAAGACGACTTAATACAAGGAAGTATTATGCAAAGGAAAGGCCAGAAGAGGAACCAGAGTACTCATTCTGTATTATACTCATTTCCACCAATGTATTGAGTATGATTAAAAAAAAAAAAAAACCACTTTTTTTGTACTGACATAATGCTGCTTTTCCTGTCTCCAACAGGAATATGTTTCCTGAGAACCTCGTCCAAGCCTGTTTTCAGCAGGTAATATTAATGACTTTTGCCCTTAAGTTGCTACTCTCTTCCCATTACCAATTAAGAATTTTTTTCTCCTGTGATCCATCAAAAACAGCAGCAGGAAGTGCATCTGTGGATGGCGGAGTTTCGGGGGACTCCTGTGTTCTGTGTCCGGCCTTTGCAGCCCACAATGAAGTGCATGTCATAACTTACACTGCTCCCTTTTCCTTTATGCTTTTTCCCCCAAAAGGGCTCAAATGGTGCAAGTCAGGAATCTGTCAAACAATAAATGTTTTAAAATGTGGCCTCCAGTGCCTATTTTTTGAAAAACCATGTTATATTTGTGCAGAAACTTAATCTCTCTGCAGAAAAAAAGCAGCTCTCCACCTCCTCTTTCCTTTTCCTCTCACACTGGAGCCCAGGATCTAACCTACACGGTGTGGTTCACACTCTGGATTCGGTCTTTTACTTAATCATTATGTCCCTGTTGCTGGCACTCTACCGAACAGTGTAACAAAGCCGTGATTTTTTTCTCTAGGAAAATTTAACAATCTCTTTAATTGACTTTGAGCCTTTTTCTCTTATTTATCTATGTGCTTTAAGACAGCTGAGTCTATCACAAATTGCTGTACTCATTTACATAAATTACATGAACAGAGACTTCTGTGTATACCAACAAAACAGCAATTATACTGCTCCCCCTGGCCTCCACGAGGCACAGAACCACCTCTATTTCAAGGGCACCTTTGCAGATCAGCCACAGTGGTCATTTGTAAGGTTCTTGGTGTTGGCAGAGCCTTGTAGGGGGGACATTTATGCCTGGTGTAACAGTATACTAGCTCTTTCTTAAACCTCCATGTTGAAGCTCCACAAAGCCAAACAGGGCTGAAGGAGGAGAATTCAACAGAAATCTCACTCATGGAATAGCCCTAAAGGGACTGTTGGTTTTGGAACAACCATATAGTTTAAACCTTTCTTGAAGTTTATTAAAAACATGGTGACTTTACCAAAGTGATGAAGCGTTTTGTCCCAGGATTAAAAATAATTCATTAATTAATAGAAACAAAAATGATGGACAAGAATCTTTATAGAGTCTATGAAAGCACCTACAGGTAAAACCTATACATCCTTTTGCATTATTGCTCCATTAATTTGTCCCTTACTGGGAAAGTGAGAGAACATTTTGACATTATCGAATGGTGGCATGGAAGTCAGGGGTTGGGTTTCTCAGTCTCACTTTCAGTTCCAAATCCTCCTGGGAGGCACCACAGACAACCAGCAGAGGCCTCAGAGGTAGAACCCTACCGTGGCACCTATTTGGCCAAAATAACATGTTCCAGTGGTTTAGCCACAGACGCTTTAAAAACTCTTTTTTTATTGTTTACTTGTCTTTTTCTCCAATGTGCAGTACAAAACCACGCGTGAAGAAGTGAATTCTTACAGTGATGCAGAGACAAACGTGACAGAGGAGTCCTCCACAGCGATCATGACAACTGCGGTTTCCAAGGTACTGTCTTGTGGCCTGCCCCTTCCCCAGCAGGCAGCCTCTGAGTCAGGAGTGAGCAGGAGATGAAAATATGACTGTATTTCTCGTTCCTCGCAGAATCCACGTTTGTGAATCCATCTACTTGCTAAGCTTTATTTTTAATGCCAAAATCAATACTTGCAGGGCTTTTGCGGTCATCCGCAGCACACAAAGGCTGGCAAAATATCTGAGTCACATGAAGTACGTGTTCCCAGCTGAGGTCGAACAAGGCTCTGCTCTGCCTTCTTGTTTGGGTTCTTATATTGTAAATGAATGTCCATTTTGCAATGTGTTCTAGCATCACATTTATTTATTTTTTTTTTTTTTGCATTTTTGTGTTTTTTCTTGGTGATTTCACTGTTTAAAATGGACCAAAGGGTAGTGCTAATGTCCTCTCTAGTGTTCCTAAGCACAAAAAAATATTGTGATGTGCCGTACGGAGAAAAGTTGGCATTAGATAAGCTTCATTCAGGCATGAGTTATAATGCTGTTGGCTGTGAATTCAATATTAATGAATCAATAATATATATTAAATAAGGTGTCTTTAAACAGAAACAGACAAAACAATGTTAGGTATTGATTATTTAATTAAAATGATGTGATCAGGGTTCCCAGGAACCCCTGTATTTCTCCTAGCAGCAGTGATTCAGTATTTGCTAATTCAGTGTTCATGGGGACTTTATAGAACATAACTATTGGGAATAGGGAATCAGCTCTACCACAGAGAGAAAAGAATGAGCCCTGTTGCCTCTATGTTTCTGCCACTGCCCAGTAGAGTTGGGCACCTCTGGGAGCTGCTGTAGATTTGCAAGCCTACGTGAACATAGAATGCAGACCCACCATTCCTTGCATGAATCTCTCTGCCCAGATGTGATTCAGAGTTCAGAGTTTCTCAGACTTCAGAAGGGCCCTGTGGTGTACGTTCAGCATATTATGCAATATCCATAAGTGGGATTGGCGACCACACTCCAGAATCAAGCATGTCAATATTTCTGCAACAAACTCATGAATGTTCTGCCAAGTGAGAGAAATAGACTCTCTGCAGCCTCATCTCAGTTCAGCGTAGGCTTTGCCACCAAGAGAATTGGCCATAAATGTAGCAATAAAATCAGTGGGTTTGAGAGCTGTCAGGATCTCTTAATTGGGGATTAGAATGTGTGGGCCTGAAGAGGTACCTTTGTACACCTGTAGTAAATTAACCCCCAAATGTTCTCTGCCTCACATAGAAAGGAAAGATTTAAGGAAAACGAATATCAGTAGCCTTAAGAATTCAAATGAAATAGACCACGGTTGGCTCCCTGCTTCCCACTGCAGAAAGCCTTACCCGCTCCAGCTGGGTTCAGAGGCCCTGCAAGACCTGACTTCTCTCCGGTTTTCCAGCTTACTCCTCCATGGGCCCCCAGTGGGGTCTGTCCAGATCCGCCTCCTCCATCACTCCTTATTCCTGCCTTTCCATGTGGTTCACAAATATTTTCTGAGCACTCTCCACATGCCAGGCCTGCTGGGCACTGGGATTATAAAAGTGAAAAGACAGATGTGGCATCTGTCCTCATGCAAAGAAGGATGAGTATCACCATCAGGAGGAATGGAGTGCTTTGGGGGCATTCAGTGGGGGTGAAACTAGTTTGGGGACCATAAAGGATGAGTAGGAATTATTCAAGCAGGGTACAAAGGCCCAGCGCACGATGACTTTTCCCTTGGCTTACCGTTTTTCTGGAATGTGCTTTGTCTCCTGCCTGCCGACTCCTCAGGCCTTGCTTTCCCTAACCTCGAAACCCTCATTCATGTCCCAGTCTCCATATGACGCTTGTAACTCATAGCTTGGCTGTGTGGTTAATTACATACCGTCTTGCTATTATTGGCTCATGTTTCTCACAGTTAGTCTTGTCTCTCCAGCTGAATTTTAAGACCTTATGCTGTTGCTAGTGCAGTTAGAACACTCTAGCTGCTCCCTAAATATCTGTTTGATCAGAAGTAAGAAATGACTGGCAGCCCAGTGGCTCCTTGACATAATTCTTTATAAACTGGGTTTGCACCACTCAAATTACACTATCACTTGGTAAATCTTATGCTATTTTTACCCAGGATAAAGTGAAGAAATGGCTCACAGTAGTAGGTATCTGGTTAATTTTTAGATCTCTAAAAACTTATGGGTCATCCAAGAGCAGAGTCAGTAAAGAATGTTCGTGTGCTTTATTCTCAGGGTAAAACAGATGGTAAAATCTCCTAAAAATGTTCATGCTGGCAAATATTTTATACTTCCTGCATTTATTAATTCATTTCTTTTTTTTAAAGCAGACTCCAAATGTAGCCAGTAATTAAAATAACCCTGAAAAGTGCCCTGATTCCAAAATTCATAATAAAAATGTGAAACATTCCTGAATAAGAAATCTTCCTAAGAAATATTCAAATACGGACTTGTTGAGAGGAAAAAAAAAAAAACTTTAAATTTCAGGGTGGAGTAAAATGTGTTATGTGCATAGGTTTTATTATTATCTTTCCTAAGGTATTGTTGACTCTGATATGGTAGATCACTCGTTTATTATGTTTGGCTATCATATCTTCTCATTTCAGGGCTGTGCATTCTAACAAGATTATAACCATGCATCAATGTATTTTCTTGGTTTTGATCCACAGAACAAAACAACGGACTACAAAATTGTAGGCACGTATTCAGATGGCATAAATGTCCTGGGCTTAATTGTCTTTTGCCTTGTCTTTGGACTTGTCATTGGAAAAATGGGAGAAAAGGGACAGATTCTGGTGGATTTCTTCAATGCTTTGAGTGATGCAACCATGAAAATCGTTCAGATCATTATGTGGTGAGCAGACACTGTTTAACGTCACTTTGCTTCCCCTGGCAATTCTGTCTCCTCCAAATTAGAAAGAAGAGGCTTATGTTTCTCCACTGACCTCATCCTAGAGCAGCTGTACGTTTAATATCAAGTCACTAGAGTATGAAATAGTTCCACATACTGCTCAGGAGTTAGTTCATTAACAAAAATCTAGTTATCAGCCATTGTCTTTTCCCTCAAAGCCCTGGGAGATCATCTTTCTCTCAACCAGCATTCATGGAAGAAGGAATTCTTAAAGAGATGATTTGAAGGAGTTCCTTGCACATGAGAACACAAAGTGCTTTCCTTTATTAGGCTCCGTGCAAAAGTGAGACTCAAAATATTTACAACTATTACAGCATGGCACTAACACGTCTGAGTGAAAGCTGCCATCTGTGAGTGTACCAGTGACACCACCTGAGTGTCTGCCCTGTCCCTGGAGATGCTAAGAAGTCTTTCTATCCTAGGAAACATCTGCCTTACTTATCTCATATCGAATTAGAGCAACATTATTTAATCCTAAGTGTAGACTTTGACAGTGATGTAAAATGCTCAGTAAAAACAGCCAGGCAAGTCATTTAATCCTGCAGAAACCTCAGCTTCATGGTCTGTGAAAAAGAATAATAAAATCTACCTCGAGGGCTAGGAGAAGTACATTAAATGAAATGATGCATGTAAGATATATTCCCTAACACAAAATGTAATGAGAGCTCCACAAATAGAGCTATCATGACCACTTCCACTGCTAATGCTGTTGCTTCTATTGCTGATACCTGGGAAACAGGATGTCCATGGCTAACGTCTGTATTTGGCAGTGAGGGTCAAGCTCAAGTGAGATAAGCAGATATGACAGTCAGCAGGATACATGTGCATTGGGAACATGGCATGGGAATGCACCAGTCTGACCACATGTTCTTACCAAGTTTGCAAACCACCCTTATGGTAGTTTCAGTGGGTAACATTGAAGGTGCGTGCAGGAACTAAAATCTAGAGCCAACAGAGTCCACCCGGGACTTGAAAAAGCTCTTAGCTGCATTATGTACCCTGTGCCCTGCCAGCCAGCTGAGTGCGCACGCCAAGCTGGGGTTGCATACCCTACCTTGTTTCTTCCCCAACAACCCCAGCCTGAGAAAACACATGTCTTTGTTGTGCTTACTTTCTAGTTACATGCCTCTCGGTATTTTGTTCCTGATTGCCGGCAAGATCATAGAAGTTGAAGACTGGGAAATATTCCGCAAGCTGGGCCTTTACATGGCCACAGTCCTGAGTGGGTATGTCGGACTCAAGAGAAGCAACAGAAACTTCTGTGATGCAATGGGATGGCTGCTGAGAGGCTGGGTTTCAGTTGGTTCAAATCAGCTTCTCTCCCACGTGCAGGGAGAGATAGGGTTCAGAGATAAGAGAGCAGGGGAGGAGGGCTGCCCTTTAACAGCTGTACCGTAGGTGGATCGCGCCGCACTAATTGCCAGCTCTTGGCAGAACAGCCTGGACCAGGCTTTGTCACTGCCTTTATTGGCTGTGTTAAAATCGTTTTTTAAAACAAAAGAGAAACCCACTCGTAGCCTCTCTTGGTTCTCTCCTGGACTTCGCTTCCTCAAGAATGTAAACTAGCCAAGCAAGTAAGAATAGCCCCGATGTACCCTGAGCCTGAAAGAAATTAGGAAGGGCCTAAATGAAGTCAAGCTCAAGCAAGTAGAAGCAGGATGGCCGGCTGGTTCCCACGCTGGTGCCGGGGCTGCCACCCACCACGTGCCCTGCGTCATCAGTGGTCAGAGAGCGTGCTGGGGAGATCTTGAGGCCAGGAGGAATTGGGGGGCTTTTTAGAAGCCCTAAGACCGGAAGGCAGCAGGGGATCGGTCATTTGCATATTTATTACAGCCCAGGTATTGATTCCTTGAAAGAGATGTGATGGAGTAGGTTATGAATGTGCCCCCAGACACCTAGCCAGCGGCAGGGTATGTCACACAGACTAAGAAATATGGACCAAAGGATGAGTAAATATCATTGATAGGACTCTCACAGGTCAATACCGTCAGACTCCCAACTTAATCAACTCACCTATTGGACCTTGATTGCACTGAGATGGGGGGCAGTTTCCATCACACAGCATTTGGTTCTTAATCTGTTTGGCAGAAGCACAGCCCTGCTAGCAAACAGAGAAGCAGCCTGGGTTCCTACAGTGTGAGGGCCAGGGACAAATCCAGGGAGCTGGGGAGGCCACCGTGCTGCGGGGCTGCTGAAACAGGCAGTACCGGGGACTATGTCCAGGCAGTGACGTGGCTGAGGGATACCAAGCCATTTCATAATGGAGTTCTGCTGCTTTCTATTCTCTCATCCTGTCTAGATTTCTAACAGAATACTAAAAGTCAGTTCTGGGCCTGGCACAGTGGCTCACGCCTGTAATCCTAGCACTCTGGGAGACTGAACTGGGACGATCACTTGAGCTCAGGAGTTTGAGACCAGCCTGAGCAAGAACGAGACCCCATCTCTATTAAAAATAGAAAAATTAGCCAGGTGTGTGGTGTGCGCCTGTAATCCCAGCTACTCGAGAGGCTGAGGCAGAAGGATCGCTTGAGCCCAGGGGTTTGAGGTTGTTGTGAGCTATGATGACGCCACTGAACTCTAGCCAGGGCAACAGAATGAGACTCTGTCTCAATTAAAAAAAAAAAAAAGTCAGTTCCTCATAGTTCTTAGCTATACGCTCTCTGTGGAGAAGACCCTCTTGGCAGACCTCCAGGATCTGTATTTTCAGTGCCCATTTCTTATTGTTTCAAACTCACATGACCGATCTGTAAATTAGAAATTGTCACTTACATGTATATGCCTTCTGCCAAATGGGTCTCATTTCTTAAACTCCCCCTATTTTGTGTTACCTGTATATTTTCATGTGAAACAAGGAATGGTTTTGGAAGGCAGGAATAAAAGAAAAGAGGGTCCAGCCCTAAGGTATGCAGGGACTTTTTCCTTACTGCAACTCTGACTTCCCTCTTGGACAGTGGGCGTTGTCCAGCAAGGCAGCGGGGTCTGGGGATGGAGGGAGCGGGGCTGTGGTGGGGCTGTAATGAAGTATCAAGTATAGAGACACAGAGGGAGCCAAGGAGGGAAGGATCAGCTCTGCCTGGGACAGTGAGGGAAGGCTTCCTGGAGGAGGGGGGAGGTCTAGCTGCGTCTTAGCAGAGGAGTAAGAATTCAGCAGCAGCAGAAGGAAGTGAGGAGCATTTTTGCACATGTAGCAGGAATGGCATGCACGAGGCGTGGCAGCATGATGTAACCCTGTTCTGTGAGCTCTGAAATTTGGATTCAGCTACTGGCTTTGCCATTAACTCTGACGAGATGCTTTGTTTGCTGAGTGAGCCTCTACATCCTCATACATGGAATGGGGATATATATTCCTGCCCTACTTCCTGTGTTCTCATTGGGTCATTATGAAAGTTGAACAAGATCATGAATATAAAAGCTGTTTTATAAAAGGGTTAAGTATGAGGAGGTGGCATTATCTTTGAAACTGTTTCTGTTACAGGCTTGCAATCCACTCCATTGTGATTCTCCCGCTGATATATTTCATAGTCGTAAGAAAGAACCCCTTCCAATTTGCCCTGGGAATGGCCCAGGCTCTCCTGACGGCTCTCATGATCTCTTCCAGGTAAACAGAAGAGGGGTTTCTGGAAGAAGCCTCTGGCCAAACTTTATCAACTCTCACCTCACTTGATGAAACAGACTCCAGCTTGTAGTTTTTGTAGCTACTTTGTAGCTAGTTTTAACTTGAGAAATGACCTCCATATTCTCTGCACCCTATTGAATATTGTTCCCTGCCATCTTGGCATGGCCTGCACCCAGGAAGGGGTCGTAGTGTAGCTGGGAGCAGCAGTGGGCACAGCACCTTCTGATTTCTGGGCCCGCCAAAAGGGCCAGCACGCTTTCGGCCCTTTGTTCACTTTTTGGAAGAAGTGTCTCTTCAGGTAGGAACCCAAGGCCAGCATTCCTAGACCATAAGTTCCTTCTCTTTGTATCACACAGTTCAGCAACACTGCCTGTCACCTTCCGCTGTGCTGAAGAAAACAACCGTGTAGACAAGAGGATCACTAGATTTGTACTACCTGTTGGCGCCACGATCAACATGGATGGGACCGCGCTCTATGAGGCTGTGGCAGCTGTGTTCATCGCACAGCTGAATGACTTGGAGCTGGGCATTGGGCAGATCATCACTATCAGGTGGGCTGTGGTGTCATACTCGTTTTTCATCACTGTTACTGTGATCGCCTCGAGTAAAAGTAGTCTGTAAAGGGTCGCCAAGAATCGCCCAGTGATAGATCGTTTTTCTTGGTCTATGAAGTCCCTTCCCAGGATTAAATACAACTATATTATAAGTAATGGACTCATGATACGCAAGATTTCTGCTTCAGGGTCTCAGTAGCCAAAGGCATCACTCTATGCTCAGTTCAGTGGACCCAGGTGCTGGGCACAGAGTAGGCACAAAGACTCAAAGTTGGATAAAGGCCAGTCCCTGCTTTCAAGAGGTCCCTGATACATAGGGATACAGATACCCAAATGAACGCTCAGGGCTGTGATGAGGGCTCTAACAGAACCTTGTGTGGTGGTCACAGAGGGCACAGAGAAGGAAGGGCTAGCTCTTTATGGGAAGGTGAGGGAAAGCTTTCCAGAGAAGGGGAAAATTTAGCTGAATCTTAGAAGAGGAATAGGAATTTAGCAGGTGAAGAAGGAAGCTCAAGAGCATTTTGGATAGCAGAAATGGCTTGTGATGTAGCCATGGCCTAGTTACAGAGTACAGATTATTTGTTATGGCTTGCATAAAGGGTACAATGTGGAGAACATATAGGAATGAGGAGGCAGGGATCATGTCATGAAAGACTTTGTATGGGAAGCTCATGGAAGGGTCTCAGACACTTTGTCATATTGTGGACAGATCTGCATTTTAGAAATGTAACTGGCAACACGGCAGATGGATTGGATCGGGGCAGAAACTGCAAACTAGAAAACTGGTTAGGAGACTTGCAGAAGCCCAAATAAGATATTAAAAGGCCCACATCAAGCACTGACACTGGGGATGGAGAAGAGCTAATGAATGGAATAGGCATCTGTTGGAGTCAGGGTGAGGGACAGGGAAAGGCTAGGATGACTCTCAGGATTGGTGGATGATTCTGGATTGGTGGACAAGTCTTACCAAAACAGGGACTGGCACAAAAGAAGCAAGTATAGATGGAAAGATAAAGAGTTAATACTTTTTGACACATTCAATTTGGCTTTAAGACCTCCAGATGGAGACATGCAGTGATAAATGTAGATCTGGACTGGAGGTACAGAAGTCAGGGACATCAGCTTAATGGTGGTCTTCAAACATGTGGGTCTTGGGTCAGGTGTCTGTTTGAATCTCAGCTACCACATGATTATCTGTGACCCTGGGAAAGTGACTTGAATGCTCTAAGCTTCTGTTTTCTCACCTGTAAAATGAGGATACTAATGGTACCTACAATTATTCAAGTAGTGGTGATTAAGTAAGATGATGCATATAAAATGCTTAGAACAGTGCCTACATGGTGAGCACTCAGTGAATGTTGGCAATGGATGGAGGATGCAGGGAGAGTTTGTAGAGAAGAGAAGGAGACTAAGGGTTGAGCCTTGGAAAATCCTAGTACCAGAGGCAGGCAGAGAAGAAGGAACCCTGAGTGAGAAAGACTGAGAAGTGGGAGGGGAATCAGGAAACCTTGGTGTCATGGAAACTCAGAGAAGAGAGACTTTCAAGGATGAAATGGTCCACAGTCAGATACTACAGAAAATTCTCAAGCAAGGACAAAAATTGTCTGCTCAAGTAGATGGTAGAAATATCATTGGTGAATTTTGCCAGAGTTGAACGAACTGTTCAATATGGTAGCCACTAGCCACATGTTAACTGAATTGGATGGCAGAGATTTAGAACATTTCCATTCACTGCAGAAAGTTCTGCTGGACAACACTGTATTGGAGTGATAAGCTGGGATTAGAGCTTACCTGGAGACTTTAGTGTAGAGTGGAAGTATAAGACTAAACTGGGTCCCTAGGCCTATTCAAGGTTGAATTTGAACCATTTTAGAGTTAATTCACTCCTGTGTCCCCACACTAGACATAAATTCTAGGCATAAAGTAAGTTTGTTAATTAATGATGTTCTAAAACAGTACATTTTAAAAATCCTCCCCAACCCTAAATCATAAAGTATTTATTGTTGTTTGCCTGAAATTGAAGACAAGTACAAAATATACCAATTGGCACAACAGCTGGGGAACTATCCAGATACTGCGTAATCTGTAAAAAATGTTAGTGGCTAAAGAAGCCCAAGCCAAAGAACTTGAGTAAAGTCCTATAGTTATAACAGCAGAAAGTATGTTAAAATTAAAAGCTTGAATCCTCCCTGAGAAAGGTTCTGCCCCACAACCATCTATGTAGTTGTTACTTTTACAGTCCCAAGGGTTTTTCCCTACCTCCCTTCACCCTGGCCTGTGGAACCCAGTCTACACTGAACTGATGTCCAAGGAGTGGCTGCATGAGGTGCCAGTTCTTTCATGTATTTGCCACTTTATGATGAATTTCTTTCCTCTTCCTTAGTCATAAGTTTTCTAGATCTTTCTAACCATTTCTTTCTTTTTTTTTTTTTTCTGCCTGACTACTAGAGGAATCTACTTCAGGCGTAGAGGCTAAATAGTCAATTCACATTAAAACCTCTTTCCCTACTCTCTGGCTTTTTCTTAAATTAGACTTGCTGATAACTACTCGCCCAGAACCAATAACAACTGTGAGGCCCAAAGTAATCATCAGCTTAAAATTTAAAATGCTCTCTGGCTCTACCTGGGAAATAACAAAAGTTGTTTTAACTTTACAGGTTATCGTATATACTGTACAGTGTGTAGTTATAGCTCATGTGACTAATGGTTAAAGAGAGTTTTAGACCCATAGTATATTTCTTTCTGTGGACATCAAAGAAACATAGGGTACCATCTACCTAAAACATACCCTTTTGTGATTTTATCATAATATTCACTTATCTAAGTTTATAACTGATTGAAAACTGGATAAGTTTTCGATATAAATTTTCTATAAAAAAAGATAATTATACGATTTGGGGCCTAGAAAGAACTGAGAGAAGAAAAGTAGTACTAGTAGTAGTAGTAGTTCTTGTAATAGTGGTTGTGGTTTTGGTTGTTGCTACAGTATTAGCAGAAGTTGTAATACTAACAGCAGCAGCAATAATGGCAGTAGAAGTAGCAGCAACTGCTGTTGTTGCAAAAGTACAGAATAATGGCATGGATTTTTTTGGTTTTTTTATTGAGGTAATATATACAAATATAATTTGCCATCTTTACCATCTTTAACTGTACAGTTCAGTGGTAATAAATGTATTTGTATTCTTTTTTTTATTTACTTCGTCTCCACACCTCCCCTTCCCAGCCTCTGGTAGCCAACAATCTATTTCTATTTTCATGAGATCCACTTTTTTAGCTCCCACATAGGAGTGAGAACATGTGATAGTTGTATTTCTGTGCCTGGTTTATTTCACTTAATAGAGTGGCCTCCAGTTCCATCCATGTTGCTGCAAATGACTGGATTCCATTCTTTTTTATGGCTGAATAGAATTCCATCGTGTATATACATCATTCTCTTTATCCACTGATTTGTTGACAGGTACTTAGGTTGATTCCATATCTTGGCTATTGTGAATAGTGCTGTAATAAACATGCGAGTGCAGGTATCTCTTTGATATATTGCTTTTCTTTGTATTGGATCTATACCCAGCAGTGGGATTACTGGGTCAAATGGTAGTCCTATTTTTAGGTTTTTGAGGATCCTCCATACTGTTCTCCATAGTGGCTGTACTAATTTACATTCCCACCAACAGTGTGTGAGGGTTCCCCTTTCTCCACAGCCTCACCAGCATCTGTTATTGCCTTTCTTTTTGATACAAGCCCTGTTAACTTGGGTGAGATGATATTGCATTGTGGTTTTGATTTGCATTTCTCTGATGCTTAGTGACATTGAACATTTTTTCATATACCTGTTGGCCATTTATATCTTCTTTTGAGAAATATCTGTTCAGATCTTTTGCCTGTTTTTTAATCAGATTATTTATTTTTTTGCTATTGAGTTGTCTGAGTTATTTTTGCTATTGCATTGTTAAGGGTTATTAATCCCTTGCCAGATGGGTAGTTTGCAGATATCTTCTTCCATGCTGGGGGTTGTCCCTTCACTTTGTTGATTGTTTCCTTTGCTGTGCAGAAGCTTTTTAGCTTGATGTGATCCCACTTGTCAATTTTTGTTTTGATTGTCTGTGCTTTTGAGATCTTACACAAAAAATCTTTGACCATACCAATGTCCTGGAGCATTAGAATGGCATATTTTTAAGCATATACTATGCAGGTGCTATAACAGACACCTTAAATATAGTATCTCATTTAATCTTGACAGCAGCCTGCAAAGTAGACATACTGTCCCCATCTTACAGGCAAGAAATTGAGATTCAGAGCAGTAACTTGCTTAAGGAAATGCTGTCAGTAAAATGGCAAAGCCTGAGATAACTGAGATGGGTCTGACTGTAAAAAACTATGTTCACTCTAGTTCACAACCCAACCTTCAGCCCATTTAGAAAGCTGAATTCAACGGCCTGTCCTAAAACTAGGCCTCAGTGTGAGGAAAGCACTTTGTCCCAATGATTATTATGTTGTCTTCTGTGAAAACCCTCTAAGTCAAAGTAGGATATGTTCAAGCAGGAATAGGTTTTTATATTGTTTTCCCCAATCTGAAGATTTATAGTTCTGAGTATCAGACCAAAGCCAAGCATCCGAGGCCTAGCAAGCTAGGTCAAGGCTCAAGGGCACAGTTTTCTTTAACTACATGGTTTTGAGTTTCAAGTCCAGCCTCAGGCTACGGAGACATGGTTAACTGTGACATGTCAGGGCTTCCAAGAGGGATCAATGGGCATGGGCACAAATCACTTCTGACAAAGAAAACCCATTGATGCATTCAGTTTAAATTTTTTTTCAACCAGCATTAAAATAAACTTGGGTTTTCCAAAGAGTACTTAGGTCAGAACAGATCTAAAGGATTATGCAGGGACCTGAAACCTTTAGAGAAATTGGTACAGCCCCAGAAATCTCTAAGTTACCGTAAATTAGTGGCCACAGCCACTGAATGAAAACACTTGTCAAAGAACTCTGGCCATGTTTGTACCCTCAAATGGCCTCTGCAGCACATCAGGTGGCAGATGAATCAGCTTCCTAAGAACTCAGACTTTTTGAGCCCAAAAGATAATGGATGTGTGGATAGAATCAGGGATCCTTCTAGTTTAAGTTGGCAGTTTCTACATTTTCACCTTTCAACCCAGTACCATCTGGGGATCAGTTTAGGTCTTGCTCAAGGGCGAGGACATATCTCCAGAAAGTATCTTGGGTGTCCCCTCAAGCTCATCCAAATTAAGGTACTATTCAGGGCATTCTGAGCCCTTGTTTCCTCCACAATGATCCCATTAAAATAAGGGAGATGTTGCTGGATGAAAACCTGCACCTTACAAGGAGAAAAATCTCTAGTGTCACATCTTACCTGCCCAAGAGAGATTTTTTAAAATTTCAGAATATTATGGGGATACAAACATTTTATTTATCTGAATTGCTTTTGTACAATTTGAGTCAAAATTATAAGTGTTTCCATTACCCACTCTAATGGCATCGTACCCATTAGGTGTGAATTTTCCCATCCCCTCCTCCTCCCTTCCACCTGCTTGATTTTCATTGATTTTTACCACCATATGTGCATGTAAATGTTGATCTATAAGTTTCAATTTAGTAGTGAGAACATGCGGTATTTGTTCTTCCATTCTTGTGATACTTCACTTGAAAGGATGGTATCCAGTTCCATCCAGGTTATTACAAAAGGTATTAGTTCACCATTTTTTATGGCTGAGTAATAGTCCATGGTATACATATATCACATCTTATTAATCCACTCATGTATTGATGGGCACTTGGGTTGATTCCACGTCTTTGTGATTGTGAATTGTGCTGCTGTAAACATTCTCGTGCAGATGTCTTTTTTATAGAATGTCTTTTTTAAATGGTAGGTCTACTTTTAGTTCTTTGAGGTATCTCCATACTACTTTCCATAGAGGTTGCACTAGTTTGCAGTCCCACCAGCAGTGTATGAGTGTTCCGATCTCTCCACATCCACGTCAGCATCTGTTGTTTGGGGACTTTTTGATAAGAACCATTCTCACTGGAGTTAGGTGTTATCTCATTGTAGTTTTGATTTGCATTTCCCTGATGATAGAGACATTGAGCATTTTTTCATATGTTTATTGGCCATTAGTCTATCTTCTTTTGAAAAGCTTCTGTTCATGTCTTTTGCCCACTTTTTAATGGGATTGTTTGATGTGTTCTTGCTGATTTGTTTGAGTTCATTGTAGAATCTTCTTATTAGCCCTTTATTGGATGTATAGCATGCAAATATTTTCTACCATTCTGTAGGTTGTCTATTTGCTCTATTGATTGTTTCCTTGGCTGTGCAGAAGTTTTTTAATTTAATCGGGTCCCATTTATTTTTGTTGTTGCTTTGATTGCCTTTGGGGTCTTCTTCATAAATTCTTTGTCTAGGCCAATGTCTATAAGAGTTTTTCAAACGTCTTGTTCTAGAATTCTTATAGTTTCATGTCTTAAGTTTAAGTCTGTTATCCATCATGAATTAATTTTTGTAAGTGCTGAGAGGTGCATATCCTGTTTCAGTCTTCTACATGTGGCTATCCAGTTTTCCCAGCACCATTGATTGAATAGGGATTCTTTTTCCCAGTGTATGTTTTTGTCTGCTTTTGTCACAGATCAGATGGCAATATAATGATGGTTTTATATCTGAGTTCTCTGTTTTGATCCATTGGTCTAAGTTTCTGCTCTTGTTCCAGTACTATGCTATTTTGGTTACTATAGCCTTGTAGTCTGGTAAAGTGATGTTTTCTGATTTGTTCTTTTTGCTTAAGGTTGCTTTGGCTATTTGGTGTCTTTTCTGGTTCCATACAAAGTGTAGAATTATTTTTTCTAGATCTGCAAAAAAATGACATTGGTGCTTTAAGGAGGATTGCATTGAATCTGTAAATCACTTTGGGTAACATAGACATTTTAACAATGTTGATTCTGCTGATCCATGAGCATGATATGTTTTTCCATTTGTTTATATCCTCTGTGATTTCCTTCCTCAGCATTTTGTAGTTCTCCCTGTAGAGGTCTTTCACCTCCTTGGTTAAATATATTCTTAGGTATTTTATTTTCTTTGTTGCTATTGTGAGAGGTATTGAGTCTTTGATTTGATTCTCAGCTTGACTGTTGTTGGTGTGTAGGAATGCTACTGATTTGAGAGATCTTTTTAAATACATGGTAATAAAGTTCATCTGGCTGCCTCTCCTAGATTCCAGATCTCTCTTCCTTTTGTGCAAAGTGCATCCTCTGGCAAAAAGTAGTAGTCAGGAGTAAATGTTTGTACCTTGGACAGGAGTCATGGCTATTTCTCAATTCAGTGCCCTAAAGGGCAGCTTCCAGAGAAGTGAAAAGTCTTGTGATATCAAGAGAGTACATAAAACCTGCTTAACCATTGCCTCATTCCTTTGCCTTCACCTGAAATACCCTTGCCATCCACCCCTACCACCATCCCTCTACCCATCCTTCAAGGCAACTTAAGTTCCTGGCACTTATTAGGTGCTCTGTGAATGATTGGGTGGGTAAGTAGATGGAAGAAGGGAGGAGAAAGGCAGGCGGAGAGGTACGTGGCATTTATTCAGGATGGATGTGTGCATGGATGCGTTGGTAAAGCATTCTGTATACTCCCCAGTGGGTAAACTTTTGCCTTCCTTGTAAATATCTCTTGCTCATTTTTTGGTGCCATTCATGTAGTTCTTCCTTGCATTAGAGCTATGTGCCATATCTCCCCCTGCAAGGAGACAGCATCACTCTTCCCAGCCCCCCAAGAGCTCTCATCCTATAATGAGGCAGAGCTGGTGCTCCTCAGATAACAGATTCTGACTGCTCAGTTTGGGGACACAGCAGAACAGCCAAAGGGACTAATGATTTCAGGCCTGAGGCCTTAATTGGATAGATGGGTGTCTGACTCCATTCTTGTTGATATGTTTTGGCTACAGTGTCACAGCCACAGCTGCCAGCATTGGAGCTGCTGGTGTGCCCCAGGCCGGCCTGGTGACCATGGTGATCGTGCTGAGTGCCGTGGGCCTGCCTGCTGAGGATGTCACCCTGATCATCGCTGTCGACTGGCTCCTGTGAGTTGGAATAAATGCACTGCCTCAGCCGGATGGGCAGGCAGGCAGCCATGCAGACTCTGCAGTCTGTCATCATTGTCCCCTCAGATTGCCTAATGAGCCACCTGTTGCTGCTTTAATTTCCCTCTGATCAGGCCATCTGATAATGTGCTTAAAAATTAACTCCTCATAACCTGAGATAGTGATTTTAAAAAGCCAGTGAGCCGCATCAGCTCATTATACCTGTTAATGCTCAAGGTTAGGAGCTGGGTGTGGGGTGAGATAAATAAACAGAGAATAATAAGGTGAAGAAGCTGGGCAAGGCCATGCTGGCCTATTCCAACCCTGGTTCAGCATCATAGGCTCAAAACCACCTGCTTCAAAACCAGTCCATCTTCCCAAGCGTCTTCAGAGCCAGGCTGAGGCTTTGGGGTAAGACTGGCCTGGGTTCGAATCCCCAATCCAGTGTCTTACTTGCTTTTTGAACTTAAGCACATTCCAGAAGGCAAAAAGCCCCTGCACCTGGCTTGGAAGCTGTGCCATGTGGGGCTACTTCAGGAGCTAGGACCCTCCAGGTGGCACCCTTCTTGCAAAGATACCCTACCATCGAGGCAAGATTTAGTTTTTCTTTCTAGTGGTGATGGTGGATTTGCACTTCTCTCCTTTCCCTGGTTCTTCCTGGAACCAGTGCCCTTCACTGCCAAGATACCCAGATGAGTCAAAGGTTCAGTCTGAGGTCATGGGATAGAAAGACATGAGGGCCAGCCAGTTCAATGCTGGCCTTGTTCTGAGTAACAGAAGGCCATCCAGAGTGCACGTGTAAGCGCTGCTGGCCTCTTCTGTCCTGCAGGTGTGGTTTTCACAAGATGACCCATGCGCACAGTTCCTGTCACAAAGCCGGTATCAAAATAGATACTTCCCCTCTGCAGTGTGCCTTCTCCACACATCTTCCTGCCACCCGCCTCTTCTCCAGGCT
This sequence comes from Eulemur rufifrons, assembly GCF_041146395.1. NCBI lineage: Eukaryota > Metazoa > Chordata > Mammalia > Primates > Lemuridae > Eulemur > Eulemur rufifrons. Next base: position 228,010,698 of record NC_090989.1, read on the forward strand.
GTTTGGGATTTAAGACTGGCTGAGGGTGTCTCGGGGAAATCCACTCCTGGGCTGACCTGTGTTTTCTGACCCTGTGCTCTGTGGCATCCCTGCTGGCTTGTTCATAAACAGTGTATCTAGTTTGGTAAACAAACAAGTACGTCAGGGACATGAACACACACACACACACACACACACACACACACTGGGCACATACACCACCCACAAAACATCCCAAGTTCTCTCACCTTAGCCAAAAGAGAACCCACAATGTCATTTGTAATGAACTGGAAAACCCCCAAGACAGAGGTTAGAGCTGAAAGATTTCCTGAATTCTGAACCTCCTTTAGTCTCCAAAAATATCTGGGAAGACTGTATTTACATTTCTTTGGAAGGAAAGGAGAGCATTTAGGGAGATTTAGGGGAATCATTGCTACTCACTGGGAGCAGAGACCTGGTGGAGCCTGTGTGCTCATTCTGTGCCTTTCCAAACGACCTTCGGCCCCTAGCCTGTGAGGAGCCTGCGGTCGTGGGTCATGAGGACAGCATTTTCTGCATTTACTTAAATCTGGACTGAACACATCAGGTCCTTTGGTCTCTAAAAGGCAAAGGAAACTGAAATCTGGGCCTGCTGTCTGACCCTCCTGTCTCTTCCTCAGGGACCGGTTCAGGACCATGGTCAATGTCCTTGGTGATGCTTTTGGGACGGGCATCGTGGAAAAGCTCTCTAAGAAGGAGCTGGAGCAGATGGATGTTTCATCTGAAGTCAACATCGTGAATCCCTTTGCCTTGGAATCGACAGTCCTCGATAACGAAGACTCAGACACCAAGAAGTCCTATGTCAACGGAGGCTTTGCCGTAGACAAGTCTGACACCATCTCATTCACCCAGACCTCACAGTTCTAGAGCCCCTGGCTTCAGATGACCGGGAGCGATGAAGGATATCTCCATGAGGGTCATCTCGTAGCGAATTCAAACATTAATTAAGGAAAAGAAAAACACTAATGTCCAATTGTACATTTGATTTGATAGACCTCCAGATTATTTTCTATATTTGGATTCACAGCCTTTGCTCTCCAGGTTTTGGGATTTGAGGGTGGGATAAGAGGAAAGGAAATTGAGTAAAAGGAAAGTTGTACTATCTCGATTTTAAAAATTCTGTGAGACAAAGTTTGGAACTATATAAAGTAATAACCGTCGGAATTACTAATGGATATGGAAGAGAAATTGCTTTCTCACGCACAGACTATTGTTTTAGATTTTTAAAAAAAATATCCTGTCGTTGGTTACAAATTTTTACTCAGGCTTTCTATTGGCATGGATTTCCTTTGTCCTCTCACTTTTTTATAGATTATAATGCATCCAAAAATCTCCTCCCCAGTTAATGTGCCAAATTGTTCATTTTGAACTCATCTTCAGCCAATTTCAAAGAAACTGCTTTGAAAGAAAACAGACCAGCACAGTTCTGCAATAACAGTTTTAAGATGGGCATAGGGTTGGGGGGAAGGGAGAGGGTTCTTTTTTCAATGTACTGTATTGGGACGCTGGTAACTGTTAACCCAGTGTCTAGTATAGAGCTATATATATGTGTGTATGTATATATATATATATTTATTATTTTCATATAATTTGCCAGACAAAGATCAGAACTGAACTGTCAATGTGAAATAAAGCGCTCTCATGTACTTGAATAATAACTACAATTCCAACCCAGGTCTCTTTCAGGGCTTATCAGAACTCCTTTCTCAGGAGCACTAGAATGAGAAATTATGTTGTGCGACCCCTTCACATCTGTGTATCATCAGCCCTAAATCAGAGATGTATGATGGTGATACTCCAAGGTAGCACAGCCATTCTTTTACAACTTCCAGATTCGAGCTGCCTGTAGGGAATCTATGTAAGATTATATACAAAGGTGTCGCTCACAAAAGGATGGAATGTTCTTTTATCCAACTGAAAGGCGTCATTCTTCCAAGTTCATTCATACCCATTTAAAGAGGCCAGTACTTTGCCACCCTTGCGCTTTTGTATCCATCAGGGCCCAAACAACAGTGGCAAGCTGCCAACTAAGCTGTATTTTAATATAGACTCCATGGGTTGAACAAGCTACATTGCAGGAAAAAAAGCTGTCCCTACCCTGGATTCTTGCAGAGTAAATCCCACAACATGAGACACTGGTGTCAGTGGTCCAGGGGAGATTATTCTATTCTACCATACTTGTCTCCTCCTCCAGAAAGGAATGTTCTAACTATTAATAGTAGTCTTGGCCCTACTCATTAAAATCCTCTGCTTGTCATTCTCCTGCTAATTTATGAAGATAGCTTATTAAAGTCTGTGCTTCGGTCTTCATCTTGTAAATAATGCTTAACATAAACGTGTGCTTACCCTGAGATCCAAAATAGTCATGTTTCTGCTGTATTGTGTAGCCACCTTAAACCTGTGCTTTTATATTTAAGAAACAGAAATTGTGCCAAAGATAGCAGAAAAGTAAATAAATGCTCAGTATTGACCACCTGCACCTGAAATCTACAACAGAATGATACTGAATTGTCATGTAAGATCATAAATAGCAGTGATTCAATGTGAATTTTAAAATGCAAATATTGGTATTTATAGGAAATAAATCTAAATATTAATGAAGTTGAATCAGTAATTTCTCTTGGGCCGAATGATTTTACTCCCCTATCAGGTTGCTCCAGTTGGTGGCACTGGAGTTGGCTGAGCTGGTCATGAACTGCGGGTCATCCTTATTTTGGAGTTGGTCTGTAACCAGCCTCTTCACGCTGTGTGCTGTTAACTCATAAAAGAGAACAATGTTCCATTTCAGTCTCAATAAACGTAACCTTCATTCTTTCTTCCCCTCCTTTTTCTTCCTCTTATCTGTTCTTTTATCATACTTACTTGGACGGGTGTGGGAAGGCAGAGATATGGTCGGTTGAATCAGATTGAATACAAATTAATTGTTTTTAAAACTTTGTACCTCAAGAATAAAAACACACACACACACACAAAGAATAAAAACACGAGGCTTGAAGAAAAATAATCTGATTCCTGATGTTAGCCAGTGGGAATTACAGGGCCGAAATACAGTGCCATTATGAAGAGTTGTGCCCATATTTTGTGACTTGAGATGAAAGTAGAATTTTGTTAGAAATTACTATAACAGGAGACAGTCTTATTTCAGTATGACAGTGACTTGGTTTCACTGAAGGACCAATCCTGTCCTCTGAAACAGGGCTACAAACTACAAATGGCTGTATTCAGAGTGCTCTTCAAGGGGATGGCACAGTCTTGCCTGGAATACTCGAGTCGGGAGGGCCTTCTGTGGGGCACAGTGGACTCGCTTCTTGGGATACACGACAAAGGAACGGACAGTTCCCTGTTCCCCACTGAGAGAGCATAGTGTCTCCTCAAAAAAATGCTTATCACTACCTGGCCAAAGGAATACAGGGTAGTTTCCTTCGTTTACAACATGGGAGAAAATACCCAGCAACACAACTCCTTAGAAAAAGAAAGATTGGTTTGGAAGAGTTCGTGCACCTGAGTAGGGGGCCTCCCTGTGATTTTGATCTTGCCCAGAGTACACTCATGCACAGGGGCATGATGTCATCAGCTCTGGCAAATGACTTTATTTTTTCAACAAATCTTTATGGGCCCACGGGGGACAAGGCCCTTTATTAAAACACAGCCCCTATTCTTAGAACAGCCATGGGAAACATGTTTGGCTTATAATCAGGTAGTGGGACAGCAGCAATCTGGCTTTGCATGGGTTTAAGAATCTTCCTTCCTAGAGCAGAGAGAGGAAATAGTCCTGCATAACCTTGGCAGAATGCTAGAAGATTCTGTGTGACAGGGTTGATATTCTGTATTCTCTAGCTGCTCAGGAAGGGACCGCAGAACACATTGAGTGGGCACACAGCTCTGATTTCTTTTCAGATGTATGAGCTTTGCCAATAATCTAAGCCTTCTCTTCCATGAAATGGGGATAATAATTCTTGCCTCATGAGAGACTGCTTTAAGTTTTAAATGAGAAAATGCATGTAATGCATTTAACAGAGACCCTGTCATATAATATGGTTAATGAATGCTAGTACCTCCCCCCACAAAAAACACCTACAACCTCCTTCGTCCCCCATTTATTCACATAGGTAATCCACAGAGATGCTATGCCAGTGTTTTAGGACCCATGTCACTATATGATTAAGGACTGTAGCTCCTACCACTTGGGGCTGGCAGGGTTATTAGAGCAAACAGTATGTCCAACCTAGTGAGACTTCATAAACAATCCTCAGTCTAAAAAGAGGAAACCACTTTCCAGAGATGGGACATTTTAATCTACAGAGTATAAGACTTAGAACTTCTTCTGTAAAGTATCATGTAGGAAGTAAATAAATATAAGTGTTCCCAAGTGTTTGCAATCTTTCTTTCTATGGTCTAAGACATAGAGAACGGGGTTTGAGATGCTCGGGCTGTGTGTGAGGCTGAGATGTACATTCACATAACACCCCTTCAAACATCCTGAAAATCAGAGTAGGGCATGAAGTTCATTTTTGCAATCTTGGCCTCTAAACCTCATGTGACTCCTCAAAAACTGTTCTCCCCACCAGGCGGAAGTAGACTTTATTCTGGGCCCCAACTGGGGCTTTCTAATACACCCTGTGATAGGAAATGCACCTCCCTCCCCTGCAATCTCAGGCTTTTTAAGTAAAAGCTGGATATACAAACAACAAGAAGTAGGCTTTGCCAAATTCGCTTTGGGAACAATACATTTGTCCATATACATGGAACTGGTGACTGCACACCTAAGTGTATGAAGTTATTGATTCTCAATGGCCAAGGCTACAGAGTGCCACAAAACTCCTAAGCAAGCAGTGAGATCTATCCACACAATTGCCCATTTCTTCCCTCTCTAGGACAAACCACGGTGCCATATATGAATGGAGGGCATTTCTGCAGAATTAGGGAGACACTTCTGGTTTCATCTACAAATCTCCACTTGGTCTGCCACTTTTAAGGTATCACAAAATTCAGAACAGTTCTGAGTGAATCCTCCAAAACAAGCTAAAAATCCATATTTGTTATTCTGGTTGGAGAAAACAGGAAAGGAACATTTCTAGAGAAGTTTTGGTGCTTTCTAGGTCTCCACAGCCTGGAGCTGGGGAGCTCTGGCCCTGTTGGGACAGCACTAGGATATTACATAGAGAGAAGCTTGCCTTGAGAAAGTACCATTTGTCAGAAAACAGAGACAAAGAACCCTGGAACTAAAACACAGAGTCAACCAAACTCCTAAGCAGTAGTGTTTGGATTCCTCTGAGAAGCTGCGTTTTCCGAACAGACTGCAGGCTCTGGTAGCTGCCGTTCCTCCATGTCCTGGGAAAGCCATTAGCAAGTGTTAGGAGGATGTCACATTTTTCCACTTCAGGGCTTTTAAGGGAATGCAAAGCAGGGTTGCATCATCTGGGCATTTCAGGGTCAAGGGTTTGGCTGACAGGGGAAGGTATGAACAGTCTGAGGATCTTACACTAACCAGGATTTGCTTTATCTTGTCCATGCTCTGTGGGAAGGTACATTTTCCAAGGAGAAGTTAAGACAGATTGAAATGAATTGAGTCATCCAGGGAGGGCAGTCGCTGGAGAAAAGGCAGCACTCGGTCCATTTTATGGACACACCTTCACAGAGTGCTGAAGGCATGCACATTTTAAAGATGACTTTGATCCTCCTCCAAGCATTCAAGAGTAACTTTCATCTAAGGAGCCCTTGTGTTGTGTTTCCAAGGTTATCAGCTTAGCTTGGCAAGAACAATAAAAGGCCGGCCAAAAGGTTTGAGCTAAGGACTCGGGGAAAAAATAAAATAGGTTCTCCAAAAATGAATCTGAGGATAACAAAATGTCCAGGTCTTTGGGAAACTGGGTGGGTCTCACAGGTGTCAGAGAAGTGCTAGTGTGTAAACTCATGTTATGATTAAAAGCAGTAGCAGTCGGCAGCCGAGGGACACTGGCCGATCTTAATACCTGCTTTTGTCTTCCCAGCATGCCAAACTGGCTTTAACTCGCAGGGCTTCAGAGCTAATCATCCACTTCCTAATTTAGCAAGAAAGATTATGATAGACAAGAATGTGTCAGCTTCACATTAATCACACACAAACCCACAGCTCTCTGCTCCTTCAGGTGAGGTCAGTTAAGTTAGAAAAACACGCCACCTGCAGTTGATGAAAAAATTAGACATACAAACAACAAAGCAGACTCAGGCTGCAAGGATATTTAGTCTGCTTTTCTTGCCACTAACGAAAAGTTTGCTCCGGTATCAGTGCAGGCAGAAAAATCACCTACCCTATTCTTGGGCATCATTACTTTTCATAAAGATGACACCCTAAGTGAAATAAAGATCCAGTTTCTTTTGAGATGTTGATTCCCTGCCAGGATAAGTACAGGAGAGGATGTCCTGATTCCAGAAAGAAAAACAGCAACAACGACACAGAGGAAAATCATTTTTATTTATTTGGCAAATGCTGGCATTGCAGTTACTATGTGGCAAACACTGTTCTTGCTTAACATTAAATCATTTAATCTCCTAACAGCATTGTGAAGTGGGTACTATTATTATACCCTTTCTACAGATGAGGAAACTGGCATTAAAGGTTAAGCAATGTGCCTAAAGATCACACAACAAATTGGCGGCACAACAATCTGGCTTCAGTGTCACTGTTCTTCACCAGGCATTGAAAGGCGGAGAGAGCCAGAAGTGCTAGAATATTAACTGTAACTCAAGTCTGGGCTGGCTTAAAATTTTCATGTCAGATAAGAATCACTGTAGAGATCTATTGTACGGTATAGCACCTATAGTTAATATTGCATTGGATACTTAAAAATTGCCGAAGAGGATGGCTCTTACGTTAAGTGTTCTTATTACACTCCCAGAAATAATAAATAGATAAAGAAGGTGAAAGAAAATTTTTGGAGGTGAGGGATAGGTTTATGGCATAGACTGTGGTGGTCCTTTCACAGGTGCATACTTATCTCCAAACTCACCAAGTTGTACACATTAAATCTGCAGAGCTTTCTGTCAATCATACCTCAATAAAGTAGTTTAAGAAAAAAAGAATCATGGTTAACACCAAGTGCTAACTATGTGCTGGCACTGCACTAAGTATTAATATTTTACATGCATAATCTTATGTGTTCTTTTCAACCGTCCTATTAGGCAAGGTGATATTACCTTCTGTTTCCCATATGTGGAAACTACGGCTTAACAAGGTTAAGTAACTAGCGAAGTTCACAGCTGGGATTCAAACACGATTCCTAAGTCTTATCTGAACTATTAAGATATGGTGCTTCCAGATGCCTAAAAAGGAAAAGGCAATACATGACAGTGTCCAACTGTCACCTCTTTAAAGGTTGTTCATCTTTTCTAATCGTGTCATTTCACTGGCCACAATCAAATTTACTCCCTCAAATTCCCTCTCCCTGTTTTCCTGTTCTAACAAAGATTAATTTAAAATGTGTCTCTATTATCTCCTACATCATCTAGTTGCCCAACCTCACCTCCTTCATGGTTGATACAGTATCATCATATCACCTTTAAACCTTTCATTCAAAATCCAATTCTTCCAAGATGCCCCTTCTGTTCCAAAATCAAGGATGAAAAGGTATCAGAATAAACATTGGACCCTTATTTCTCTTTCCCTTCTCTTCCCAAATTTTGGGGGCTGTTTATCGGTCTTGGTGCTCTGCCTCCATTTCCTCCCCACTCGCTAACACCTCAATCTCCTGCGGTCTGGCTTCCACCCCCACAACTCTCCTGACACTCCAAGGCAATCAATGCCCTGGTTGTGAAGTCTAAAAGGCATTTTCTCAGTAGTCAATTTTTACTCTTCTGCAATATTTGTCACCATTGATTAGCTTGTGTTCCACTAAGTTCTCTTAACCTCAGCTTCCAAGACATTATCGGGCTCTGCCCCGCCCTGATCTTTCCCACCTCTCCTCCATCACCTTTGTGACCTCCTCCACCTTTGTGATCTCTGCCTGCGCCAAACACACAGGGGCCCCCCAAATATTTGTGGAATACATGAACAAGCTCCATATTCTTCTGGTCTCTCTTACTACACTTTCTTCACCAGAAACTCACCCATTATTATGGCTTCAGCTACCACCTCTATGCAGATGATTACCAAATATGTGTATCCACAACATCTTTAGCTGCCCTTGGTGTCTCCCGCCCTGATCTCTAAGCCAAACCTCAGATTCCCATTTCCAACGTCTATTAGGCATTTCCAGATGGCCTTTCCACCATCTTCTTAAACTGAACTTATCCAAAATCAACATCATAAATTTTTCCTATCATCTCTCTTTCCTAAATTGGGTATTGCATTTTCAAAACCACTGTTATTTCCCCTGCAACCTAATTTCATAAAAATTTCTTCTTGCTTTTCATCCCAAGAGGTTTGAGGTTGCAAGGCAGGTCCATAGAGGTTAGATAATTTATGCAAATCCCTCTGCTCTGGGCTTCAAGGGGTAGCCCCTGAGTGAACAGTGCTGCGTCTTTGTGAAGTGAATGACCCAAGACTTAGCCTCTGTTCAGACATGAATAACTGGACACGGTGTACTCCTGCATTTTCTCCTCTCAAGTAATTCTTAAATAAGCAGCTTGTAATTGTGATAATCCTCTAAGTTTCTATTTACAACAATGAGACCTTCACAGTAAGAACAAGATTCAGAGGAATAAAAAAACCTCACTAAACTAAATCCAAGACAAGTCCTGCATTGCCTCTGAACAGCCACCCTGCCTAACAGCACCCTGCTCCCTAGTACTTCTGTGTTCCCTACTCTAGCTCCCCTGGCAAAAGAGACCATGAAAAAAAACCCTTCCCAAAAGATTTTATCTGACCTCCCATTTTGTTCTTAGTCCTTGAGTTCATCTTGCTCGTGTCATGAAGAACATGAATCTACACAATGAAGGACGCTGTGTCCTCATCTCTGCGGGGCAGTTATTCTCTCAATCAATACTGCATTTCTGATGATTAAATAGTTCACCTTCACTTTGCAACTCAGCCCAGGCCACCTGACTTATCTGCTTTTTCCTTAATGGGGCTAGACGCACCCCCCATCCTCCACCCCCACCTCCCACCCCCTCTCCACATACACCCACAGGTTTTAAAACACCATTAAAATAAGTTGCCCCATGATTTCTCCCCACCCCCAGTGTTTAATCAGCCCTTTTCTTTCCCATGACTCTCCCACTCAGTTCAGGCTCTATTACCCTAATTCCCAGACTTCTTCAATGGCTTCGTCAGCTCTCCCTGTTAGCAGCCTCTACCTACTCCCAAACCATCCTGAACAGGATCATCAGATTAATGCTTTGCTTCCTTGCTCCAAAACTCTAATGGCTACATATTGTCTATAGCATAAAGTCTAAATTATCAGGCCTAATATTTAAGACACTTCAGAAGATGTCCTCAGAGGACATTTCCTCATTCTCCATACATATATCCTTCATTATACCCTCTCCAATTGCCTCACTTCTCCCAAACTTCTTCTCCACCTTGTCTTCCTATGTTTTAATGTTAAAAATAAATTCTTGGCCCCCCCATCCCCAAGATCCCATTGCTTCTTACCTCCTGGAACCTAGAGAAGTAGCAGTGTCTTGGTACATAATCACATACTGCCTTAAATTATTAAGTTAATCAATATGAGACTTGATTGTAAAGCAATGAAATTGAGTTCCACAAATCTCACTGTAAATCAATATCATTATTTCATACTATTACACAGGAGTCCAAACAGGTAGCTGTGGGCAAGACCCAGCTTCAGACCAGCTTTAAGTGGCCACAGAGCCTTTGTTTGTTTTAGATTTGAATTTGGAGAAGATGAATGTCCTGTGGGAGGGCAGGGGGTTACACTCTCCATTTCAATACATTCCCCACCACGCACCATTATTTCAGACTCCACTGCTTCTGAGAGTCACAAATCCTGCTTGGTGCTGAAGACATCTGAGTTCACAACACTTTAGAGAATCACATTTAAAATATCTCATTGCCCTAGGAAATCTGGAAACTCTGGAAGGGCACAGATCATATTTCATACCCCTTAGTGCGACCCCTTCCCTACACCACAAGGTCCAGTACAACACTGAGCACATAGTAGGAGCTTAATTAATACAAGTTGAGTGGATCCATGCAAGGTTGCGGAATTAATTTGGTTAATTGTAGGGCTAGAAGACCATGTGACCCAAGGAACAAAGGATGTCATCATGTGCCTGAGCTGAACTTCCCTTACGCAATGCCAAATGAGCTTTCATGACAAAGAGTTCCCACCACAAATCCAGCACTTCCAGCAGTAACACCTAGTGCCTACAGTCTGTTCCTGGAAACCATCCCACTAAAACAGGTGTGATATTTATCTCAGTTCAAATTCCAATTTAAGTGAGTGTCAGTTCCTGGAGGAAAAGGAACAGGAAGGTTTATTTGGGGGCAGGGGCTGGGGGTGGCTTCCTAAAAATGCTATTTACAAACATAACATTCCAATGGCAGGAAATAAGAACTGAAAGCATCCTTGCAGACCTAACCAAGAAGCGGTTAACCTTGTTCCAACTTCTGTAAAGAGACCTGAGTTTCTCTGTCACCCTGAAATGCTCTGATTTCATGTTTTTCAAGCCATCCAGGCTGAATTATCCAGAATGCACTAGCCCCAGAGAAAATCAGGTGATAATCGAGCGGTGGCAAAAAGTGATAGAAAGAACACGAGGTTGGGAAACAAGACCGACCAGGGTTTGCCAGTTGGCTCTGACATTTGCTTTTCTGAGCCTCAGTGTCCTAAGCAGGAGAATGAGGGAAATCATGCTTTCTTCAAAAGGTTAAATGAGGTGAAAACAAGAATCGCTAAAGTTTACCAAGTGCTCATTTTGTGCCAGGCACTGATTTAATGTGTTATCTACTTAAAATAATAACATCACAAAGTCGATACTATTATCCGTCTTACACATAAGGACACTGAGGCACAACGAGGTTAAATTACTTGCCCAAAGCACTCAGCCTGCACTTGGCAGAACCAGGATTTAAATCCAGGTGTTTTTTTTTTTCTCCAGAATCCTCAGTCTTAACAGATCTACGCTGTTGTGTTCACATGAAGCTCTTGATACAAATGGAGATATTACACAAAGGAAAGAATGAATGAGAGCAGGGGTGTGGGGGAGGGAAGAAAGAAAGAACCTTTACCCCATCTCTTTACTGGCATTCTAGGTCCCCGAAAGGTAGATGGTGAGTCTGTAAAAGACTTTAGCTCTCCCAAGCCCCAAAGTTGCCCTTGTCCCGGCCTCCTCTATGGAAGGAGGAATGTGGGATAAATCACCCACCACACCCACCCAGCCTTAGAAGACATGCAGTGTCACACCTTGGCAGTTCAAAAGCATCCTGCAGTGACAAACCAAAGGCCCACAAGCCCACCATGTGTATTTCAACTCTCTTATCTTAAAGCAAACTCTCTGACTCGCTAGGAATCTCCTTTCCCTCTCTTCATTTGAGAGTCCTAATCCTGGCATCTTGGTGGCCTAGCAGCTCCTAAACCCCCTTCTCTATTTCTGGGGCAGGCCATGGTACCCTCAGTGCTGCCGTCCCAGAGTTCCTGTTGTCAGATGAAGATACGTCCCAACCCCTCATGTGACGTGCACATGCACAGAAAGCAAACCCGGCTGTACACATGTTGTATCCTGTGTGTCCTATCGGCTGGCATGGTCTTGGAGAGAAAGCAAAGCTGCGTGGTGGCCACAGAGCCACAGAGAGCCAATGGGCTCCAGCAGGTGATTCTTACGGTGAATGAGAAGAGTTGATATCTTATTATATTATGGGCTACAGGGTACTTTAAAGATAAGAAAACAAAAGCACATTTATACTTACAGTGGTGCTAGTGGATCACTCTAAAAGATACAGAATCCTGAGGAGAAAATCTTGGACTGGGAACTCTCTCTGCTGAAGAAGCTCTTGTTAATCTATCCTTCGGGAAGAGTTCCTGTCCTGGATATGACTGTATTTTGACCAAATCCCCTAGTTCTGAAGATAAAACTAAGCATAGGGTCTTTCCTGTGATAAACAAAGTAACTTTGCCATAAAATTTGGTGGCCCTAAACCCAGTGTGGAGGATGGGGGGGTTCCAGCCCAAGGGCACAGAGGGTCACAGCTCTTCTCACTGTCCGCAGGTTCCCAGTACAAGAGAAGAAAGGGGGCGGGGGTCTCCCCAAGACCGGCAGGCCCCCAGGTAGTGCTGGGCTGGGTCCCCTCATCAGGGAAGGACAGCGGTCTCGTCTGGCAGTGCTAGCAGATTCGTTGGTGGCAGCATGCACTAGAGGGCATGTCCTGTTCCTCAGACTGCCCCTCAGAGAGGCCAGAGGGCTCCTTTGATGGAACTAATTGAGTGGAGTCACGGCAGTATGGAGAGTGGCCAGGCATTCAGGGGCTAGGCTGAGCTTACATACATACCCATCCATCTCCTCAAATTATACACCTAAAACCAACCACCTCATCTACGTCAAACATATCATTCACACTCTCATTTTTTAAAATCTCTTTTATAATTCAGAGCCTACAGGCTTCAGCTAACTTTGAGTCAGTCTGGTGACCATGAAGAAATGGCCTCATTGTACAGCAGTTTTTGTTAGGAGGGCCCATGCCCCACAAAGGAGATTTTCCCAGGAGCCTTTCCAAACCAAGAAAGATGAAACACGCTCATAAAATACGGTCCAAGCCTTGACAGATCTGAAACTGTGAAAGTCAAGAAATGAATTATACATGGAAGCAAGACAGGTAGAAACTCTTTTTTATGATGTTTAATGATACAGAGCTTCCCGAAGTAATCCAAACCCAATACATCCCAAAATTATTCATGCTGTTAATATTATATACTCCAAAAGCAAAATACCTCAAGTGCAGCCCTGGCCCCAGCAGGATTTCTCCACACAGAAATAATTCCTTAAGAAATAAAAAGTTAAAATAGAAATAATTTAAACAAAAGAGTTAGCAGATCAGAAAGTGAAGGGAAAAAAAATCATAATTTAGTGAGGAAGACAAAAATGACTTTAAATAAGAATGGGCATTTAAGATCTTATTAAATTAAATTAAGGAGTTATGCTCAAACCATTTAGAAAAAGCCTGAACATTGAATGTCACAGTGTATATTTTAACAATAACTGAAATGAGATACCAATTATTAGGGCTGATTTCCTTCAGTTGCTTATGTAAGTGGCCCTCCTCTAAGAATTGTACCATAATATTAATGTAACACAGTATTTTCTAATTTTTAATGACTACTTAGAGGTGATATCAAAATAAGAAATTGACAACTATAATTTCAAAGACACTAAGAACATACAAGCACATGTAATTTAAGCTTGCTGTGTGCCTTCCAAAGGTGGAATGCTTGCTGTAATACAGGCTGAGTAGACCTTATCTGAAATGTTTGATACCAGAAGTGTTTGGGGATTTTTGGGATTTTAGAATATTTGCATGTACCTAATGAGATATCGTGGGGACAGGACCAAAGTCTAAACACAAAATAATTTATGTTTCATATACACTTTATACATATAGGCTGAAGGTAATTCTATACAATATTTTTAATAATTTCTTGCATGATCAGCTAGGCATGGTGGTGCACACCTGTAGTCCCAGCTACTCAGGAGGCTAAGGCAAGACGATCACTTGAGCCCAGCAGTTTGAGGTTGCTGTGAGCTATGATGATGCCACTGCACTCAAGCCTGGACAACAGAGTAAGACCCTGTCTCTAAAAAAATTAAAGATAACAAAATAAAAATAATTGTGTACATTTGACTGTGTTTTGACTGAGACCCAGCACAGTGGGTCACTGGCCATTCTGTAATTCCACAGTGTGGAATTTCCCACTTGTGGCATCATATTGGTGCTCAAAAAGTTTTGGATTTTGGAGCATTTCGGATTTTGGATTTTCACGTCAGTCATGCTCAACCTGCATATACCTTTATTTGGCTGAAATTCAGAGAAGAGGATAGATGAGTTTTGTTTTTAAAGCTTCTTTTCTGCTTTAATTTTCAATTTTGTTTTCCAAATTTACCTAATGAACCAATTCCTATGATTATAATGAGAAAAGAAAACTTAGCTCTCACTGAATCTTGTAAAAACTAAAAATGTTTTAGAGTATTGTCTTAGTCCATTCAGGTTGCTATAACAAAATATCTTAGACTGGGTGATTTTGAAGCAACAGAAATTTATTTCTCACAGTCCTGGACACTGGGAAGTCCAAGATCAAGGTGCCAGTAGTGAGGGATTTCTTCCTGGTTCATATACAGATGTCTTTTTGCCGTGTCCTCACATGGGAGAAGGGCTCTCTGGAGTCCCTTTTATAAGGGCACTAATCTCATGCATGAGGGGTCCACCCTCATGACCTAATCACCTCTCCAAAGGCCCCACCTCCTAATACCATCACCTTGGGGTTAGGATTTCAACACATAAATTTTGAAGGTACACGAACATTCAGACCATAGCAGGCATGGTAGAGGGAAATGCTAAGGTTATGGTATGAAGGCAGGATGAACGTTTCCATTTTCAGACCCCTTCTTCTCTGGATCTGTGCCGATGCAGACAAATGTGCCTCTGGTCCCCCTTCATCTCATCCCCTTTCTCTTCCTGCTCCCTCAATCTGTGTAAACATTTCATAAGGCACCCTACCAATTTAAAATCTGGTTTTTCCAGTCATATCTATAGAACCTATTTACTTAATGTAGTTCTTTTAGAGAAATATTTGAGAAAGGTTTTGCTCCTGACAAATTTATTAAGAATTGCTCGGGGAAAAGCAGGGGTAGGGAACAGAAGGAGTAGTTTACACTACAGTCCAAAGAAACTGTCCCCCTCTTACAAATTTACCATAAAAATTCAACCTTTAAAACAAGATCTGAATTCTCCAGATGTAATGCTCTCTTTTCCTAGGTTTTCAGTGGACTACATATAAATCACTAAGGAACAAATTTATCAAAAAGAGAAAGTCAAGTTTACAGTCTTCCCTGGAGGATTTATCAGGTTATTCCTCTAAACAACAACTTCTTCTAGCTTGTATAAAATTTAAGTTGAGTGAGTGAATGAGAGAGAGAGAGAGAAGGAAAAAGGGAGAGAGGGAGGGAGAAAGGGATGGGAAAAAGGGAGAGCAGAAAAAAGGGAGGAAAAAAACTTTTCAAGAACACATCCACTGCCAAAAATGAAGAACACCTGAAAAGACATCTTGACATTTTAGTTAGAATTCTAAGGAGTGCCTTCCAAATGGAAATGCACCCACCAGCCAACTGTTGTGATTTTCTATTTCATGTTCAAAACAAACACACAAACTAAAATACACATTTTCCAGTGTGACAAGAAAATGTGAGCCCCAAACAGCAAACACTTTAATCAACAACTCTTACCTGGGTGGGCACAAAAGACTGAGTATAGGATTTGATTTAAAGGGGATCATACACTGGTGACTCGATACAGACAACAAAAATTGTTGCTCACTTCTCTAAGGATGTGTCAGTTGTCTGGATGAGAGAGCTCTTCATGATCCTCCTCTGGCTTCCATTCATTTTCCCCTGCAGAATTGGAAACATCACTTACCACAGGTGGTGCTGAGAAAAAGGCGAACAATCAACACAGCTAAGGAGAAAAAAATGATTTCATTCTACCCTGACCTTGGCCTGTAGTTCTGCCTGGAGATTACCCAGGTCAAAATAAGGCCCATAAGCACAGTCCAAACCACCGGGTGGGAACGCCTGTTATAAAGGAAACCTATTTTCCAAGACAGAATTTGCACTGTTTTTTTCTTACCTTCTTTCTGTCCACTCACATCAGTGTCCACATATCAACTGGTTCAGGGGTTTATGTAACTTGATATTACCCAAGTTGAAATTCAGTGCAATTTGGCATTTGGTAATTACATGGGCTATGTTCTGTATAACCACCTAATAAATGCCTAGATGACTGTTTTCGCAACCAGAGATTGAGTGGCCCAGAATCTGTCCTTTAATCTACCAAGCAGAACGTCCTAACGTTGAAGCCTGCAGAATGGGCAATTACTAAGCTTCCTCCACATGCCTCCGTGCTGAGGACAGGGAGCCCTGGCCAGCCCTGGGACAAGGTGACTTGTGCCCTAAGGCATGAATGGCCTCAAACCAGACTTTCAGGAGCCTGACTACAGTGAAAACCTAGCAGGTCATCCCATGCTCCTTTATTGTTTAAAAATACTCGTGATTATTTTGATGCTGCTGGCATGAGGACTACACAAATATGACATATTGGATCCTAGTGGGAGACCATCCAGGGGTAGTGTTCAAACTCTGCTTGGGTTCCAAAGGGCTCCCCTTTACATACCTGCCATCCACTAACCATGCCACCTTAAGGTACCTAAATGCTCTGTGCCTCAGTTTCCCCATCTGTAAAATGGAACTAATGATAGTACCTATCTCATAGAGCTGCTCTGAGAATTAAATATTATCTTGTTTAATACATGTGAAGTATCTGGACCAATTCTTGGCACTTAGGAAGCATGTAATGAGGAAGAACTATTATCGTTCTGGGCCTGGGTTAGAAAAGAAAAAGAAGAGAATACTAAGAAATGATGACACCTCACAGTGTGGCCAATGACTTGCCACATGTCTGAATTCTAGAGTTGCCTCATTACCTCATTCAACATTCACTTACAAAAAATATTGACTGAGCAGCAACCTTGGTGGAGGGTCAGTGATGCAGGGACAGCGGCGGGGTGGGATTGGGAAGGCTGATTCTCGTTCAGGACACAACGCCCAGTGTGTGTGTGTGAAAAGTTAAGTGGGATTCCCACTGTAGTGCACTAAGAGCTGCATATGAAGGAGTGAGCAAGACAGTTCCTGAGCTCAGGAAGGTTCCATTCTAGTAGAAGAGACAGATTTTAAACAATCAACCCAACTAAAAAACATAATAATACGTTGTGTCATACTTTCTGAAAGAGGAGGGAAGGGTGCTAAAGGGCGTATGTCGGAGGGGGAGGAGTGTCACGGGAAGTCATGAGACCTGAAGGAGACGGGCAGAAGTTACCCAGGCAGCATCAGGAAGAAGTATTCCAGACGAAGAATACGACACGTGCAAAGGCCCAAGATAGGAAAGGGCTTGTGTGTTCAAGGAGCTGAAAGGAGGCTAGAGGGTCCCATAGATAAAGAGTGAGGTGGGACGGGTGGGGAGCAGAAAAGGAGGCAAGAGAGCTGGCAGGCACGCGCCTCGTCACTATCATACTAAATGGAAGAGGCACGTGGTTCTAGGCCCCCCTCCACGTCTCCTGTCCACCACACTTTCTAGTTCATATTGATCTCAGGAAACTGAAATTCTTTTAGCAAATCAAGATAACAAGAGGCACTTAAGCCGCTTACTTACAAAAGACAGCAGCTTAAAAATATCTCTGTTCATGCAGTGGGTATTTCTTCAGAGGGTAGCATGGTTTTTCACAGATATAATTTACTTCAGAGGTTGAATCGTCCTATAACAAAAACAAATCCAGCAATTGCATTGACCATAATGTAAAAGAGATCAATGATACCCAGATGTGTCGTTTTGTATCTAAGAGGTCTGTGCCTCCCATCTATGCCATATATGGAGTTCACTATATATGTGTGTATATAGATTTTTTTCTTTCTTTCTTTCTTTTCTTCTTCTTTTTTTTCAAGGGATTCCTTACTTGAAAAGATTGGGAATTAAAGCAAATCCAAGGACTTTGCAGAAAGGAAGTAAAGTAATCCACTACCCCCACAGTTAGGGTAATCAATATCCATTTATAAGTGTCATTCTATAAATCTAGCATATGTCAGTATTTAGTAAGTCAAGATGCTAGGGCAGGCATGGTAGCTCACACCTGTAATCTCAGCACTTTGCGAAGCTGAGGCAGGAGAATTGCTTAACACCGGGAGTTCAAGACAAGCCTGGGCAAGAGCAAGACGCTGTTTCTATAAAAAAATAGAAAAATTAGCTGGGCATCATGGCACACGCCTGTAGTCCCAGCTACTCAGGAGGCTGAGGCGGGAGGATTGCTTGAGCCCAGGAGTTTGAGGTTGCAGTGAGCTATGATCGCACCACTGCACTCCAGCATGGGCAACAGAGCAAGACCTCAGCTCTAAAAATAAATAAATAAATACGTCAAGATGACTAATTCAACTACACAGCATGGCTAGATTCAGCCACCGGGGGCACTGTTAACCTTTCATTTGAATTCTTCTGAAATGGTGAAAGGTCTCTTAGCTGTATACCTGCAGCAGACACAAAGTACTGGGTATATCTACCAATGGATCAGAAACACTCCCCACACCCAACCATAGGACCTCCATTTGATGAATGCTGTGTCCCAGATTAGCTGCTACTCATCTCTCAGATCTAAGTCCTACTCTCTCTCTCTCAGGGAGACTGCCCTAACTCCCAACCAAGTCAAATACCCTCTACCACACACTCACAGGACACCAGGTACTCTCCTTGGTAAGCATCACAATTTTACATTTATTTCTGTGGTTACTTGATTAATGTCTGTCTCCCTCACTAGGCTGTAAGTCCCAGTTCCCACACGATTTTGTCAGTGAAGACCCGGTGTTATCAGAAACCCTAACCTTGCTCGGGTGCTGCTGAGCTCTGTGGGATGTCAGAAGGCTGCATACCCTTTCATGGATCTTCTTCCAGGTGGAAGAGAAACTAGGATGGGACCTGCTCGACAGATTAAATGGGGTGGAGTATTAGGCAGCTACTAAAAAGAACACTTACATAAAATACATAACAGTATGGATGGATATTACAATTTAATCATAAGAAAAAACAGCAACATGAAAAACAGTATACATAGTGTGATTTCAATGCCTTTATGAAACCTATGCATAGGAAAAGCACTGGTGAATAAAAACCATTAAGAATGGTTTGTGTTTGGGTGTGGCTGTGAGTGATTCTTTTCATTGTACCTTCCTGGGATTTTCAGATATTTCTCTCATGAGCAAATACTATTTTTACATTTAAAAATTTAATCCAAAAAATGTTAATACAAAATTTAATCCCAGTTGTTTTCTACCACAAGGATTTTATTTTATATCTCACTTACTTCAGGCCACCGAGACTCCAAATTTAGCCACGGGTCCGATAGTCTCTTTCAGTTCCTCAAGTATGAAACATTTTCTCCCTTTCATAGACATTTGCCAACACTGTTCCGTCTTCACCTCCCAACCCCCATCCCTTCTCTCATTAACTCCTACCCATCTTTCAGAGCTCGGTCCAATTGCTAACTCCTCAGGAGAGTACTTCCTGAGCCCCTCCTATAAAGGAGATCGGCTTCCCCATTATACACACTTGAAGTCTCATTCACCTACGCCTCATTCATACCACTTCTGCCAGTGGACATTTTGTCATTATTTGGTTAATGTCTGTCTTTATTCCTAGACTGAAATTGGGACTGAGACTCTTTGATCAATAGCTCATTCCAGGGCATAGTAGACCTTGAATACCATAGTAAGTATTTAATAAATATTTCTTTAATGATTGCATTCATTCACTGATTCATTTATTCATTCATATCTGGGAGGGAGACAGACACTGAATCCTAAAGTCTGAGGTCTAACCAAGCTAAAAGTGTATATCAGGAAAGATTTTAGAATTCCAGCAGGGGAAAAAAAGCTAAAAGTATACATAGCAATTTGATAATGGAAAACACAGATACTGTTTTCTAAAAACACCTAAAGAATTTTAGCCATTTGGATGAAATCATTCTCTTGAGTTAACTTATGATAAACACTGGAAATGACAGGAATCTGTGGAAATCCAGTTGCTTCTGTGGCCACCACACAAATGACCCCCTGCGTTGTTGCCCTTCTGCTTAGTTCCAGCCCATGTCCAGGCCTCTCATCCCCACTCTCTCTGTGACAGGTATGTCCCACTGGTTTCCAGGGAGACAAGATCAAGAGTATGAATGGTTCTATACAAATCCATTACCAACCTAGGAAAAGGGCTCGAGCAAATAAAAGCACCATCTAAACCATTGGCGCATGTTTAAGAAAAGTCCACATACATCATCTCTATACTTCCTGAAGAATTTTTAAGAGGAAGGACTAGAAATATTTTGAAGCTATGAATAAAGCTTGCGTTTAAAAATAGCCACTAGCTGGACATGGTAAATGCTTTTTCATAGGTCTTGAGTAACTATTAATAGTACCAAAGTGATTCCAGCATTTGTTATCATTGCTGTTACACTAATCTATTCTACATGTGAAGATCTCTGAGAATGATGGATAAACAGATAGGAGTAGTGCTATACCTTTGTTATAGCTTTCTCCGTGGGACCCACCTTCTCCACATGCAGTGGGAAGAGGGAGGATGTATGCTGAAGGGATATGACACCATCCAGATGATGCCATAGGGAACAGACCTGAGACGGTGCCTTCCTCTTCTGGGACTACCATTTTCACCCTGATAGTTAAAAGGATTTCCACTTCTAATGAAACGTTGGGCTGACTCTCCTCTAAAATTTGCCTCCAGCGCAACCCCTTACCAACTTCAGTATTAAGCAAGGAGAAACTCAAAAGGTGTTTTTCATGCACCCTTGTGATCTGGGCACAGAGACGGGACCTGATGGCACTGATGTGAAAAGAACAGTGGGGGTGGGGGGACAAAGTGCTGGTAGCCCTCAGTGTCCCAGGAGTGCCTTTGTGATCACTCTAAAGTCAACAGGGAATGGATTCTTCCCCACAGATATGAAGCACACGTCCTGCATTCAAAACTGCTGTCTTAAAAATACTGTCTTAGGGGCCACTTCTCTGGAGTTGAGATGACCCACTGTCTTGGTTTACCTGGAACTCAAGGATTTCCCAGGATGCAGGACTTTGGGGACTAAAACCAGGACAGCCACAGGCAAACTGGATGTCCCTCCTGCGGCTGTGTCATCCCGTGTCACTGTGGATCACAGCCTTATTTACAAACTCATAGTTCAATTAGGTCCAAAGTTATCAGTTTAGAGTGACGCTGGGCACATGGAATTTGCTGCCTCATCAGAGATGGCTGATGAAACTCTGGCCTGCAGTCAGACCTGTCTTCCTAAAGTCCCTTGTGCCAACTCCTGTGACTAAGTTGCAAAGCTCCCCAGGGCCTTCCAAGCAAAGCCCAAATTCCTTAGCTCGGCTTCCACGTCCTCTTCAGACCCCTGGGCCCTGGAACCCAGTATTCTCCCAAACTTGTCTAACTGCTAGAGGCCTGCAGGGCCCTGCCTCCCACCTCCCATCCTAAACCCCCATTAACTCTACCATGAACCAATCCGCTCCCCTCAGGGCCCACAGGAAAAGGGCATCTCCCCCATAAAACATTCTAGAAGTGGCATCCTCCTTCTTTACACTCCAGTAGCATGTGGTCTGCACTACTCACAAAGTTCTGCCTTGCTTGTGTACTTTGTTTTTCTTTTACATCCTCTGGTAGGTTGCAAGTTTTCAGAGATCGGGAAAAATGTCTTCGATGTTAGTGTTTCCAGCCCAGGTCTAGCAGACTGAGTATCAATCCTGTTTTCCTTCTGACACGCTCTTTTAACTACAAAGATTCCACAGGCTCCCACAAACATACTTGATTCCATCCTGACAGATCTTGACTCAGTAAACAGGAGGCAATTCTTATGTTGGCCAGAGTTGAGAATCACTGCCCTTCTGCATAAAGACACTCGGGAAGGGCTGGCTGAATGAATGCATAAACCAGCTAACAAATTTATTTAAAGAGAAATGAGGCCTTCCCAGATCTCCTTCCTGATGGAATTAATCTCCTACTGCTCTCTCTTTCCCCCGCATTTGGATAACACATCTCTTAAGTACATGCTGCAATGTATCGCATATTTACTGACATGGGGGTAGGCCTGCTTTCCTGTCTAGCGTGTGAGTCACTAGAAGGCAGAGATATGCCGTGATCATGGACATTGCACCTAGTAATTGCCCAATAGCTGCACACCCAATTCAGTCTCTCAGTAAAGCTTGCTATACTGACTTTAAGGAGTTTAGGAGATATATATAAACAAAGCACATGGACAAAAGCCATAGGCTTTCCCCACTTCTAGCAGCAGAGAAGCACTTTGTAGCTGGAAGAAGATGGATCTTTGATCATCACACCCATTTCAAAGATAAGGAAACTGAGGTCTGAAAGGTCAAGTATTTATGTAAGATCACATATCACTTAGAGACAGATGAATACTGGAGCCCAAGTCTCCCGACCACCCCTAGCTGAAGGTTCTTCCTACTGTTTAAAATCAATTCTCTATAAGCCTCTGAATCCCAGATAACCTCCCCTGCTTTGCCAACCTGCTGTGTTCCAGGCTGGGGGCAAGGGCATAAGCCAGGAGGGAATGGAGAACCAGGCAGAGAGAGGAGTGTAACTGTGTCTGTGTGCCAAAGACAACTGCTGCCTCTGTTGTATTATTTTCTTCCAGTTAAGTAATCAAAATCTAATCAAAATCTCACCATATAGTAATAGATTTTATTAAAATATTTGATTTGGCTTCCTCAAATCCATGATTTAACTTTGTAATATAGAGTTATTTTATTCTATATTCTATCATTTCTGAAAAACACTAAGAATGGGTTGCCACTTTCTTAGTCTACTTCAAACTTGCTATAATTCCTGTTAAACCTTTAGGGCCACTTTGGTTCCAGGATATATTTACTATGAGTCCCTTTGTGAGCAATTGTGTTATTCTCGTATGGAAATTTCTTATTCTCATCACAAATAACACAGAAAAAAGCAGATTGGTGTATCCTTCATTCAAAACAGCTGTCTTAAATATATTATTTTTCAATGCCACTTTCCTGGAGTTAAGGTTACCAATTGTCCTAGCTTGCCTGAGACTCAGAGGTTTCCCAGAATGCAGGACTTAAACCGCATTAAGTTAAAACTGGCAAAACCCAGGTAAACTGAATGGTTACGAATTAGAGAGTACAATTTGACAAAGAAAGGTTCCTATTCTCACTCTCTGGCTCACCTTCCAGACATATGCAAATGTATTTTTATTATTCGTGACAATAATGTAAACAAACAAGAAACCATGTTTAGAAAAAGAAAATAAACCTAAATGTTAATAACAGTTATCTTTGGGCGGCAGGACTATGGGTGATTTTTTTTCCACTCCTTCTTGTTTTTCTGTAATTTCCAAACTTTCTATAGTAAACACTTTTATATTGGTGAAATCAAAAGCTTTAGTTTTTAAATTTATGACACAAAAAAATGGGTAAACAGTATCCATGCCAAAATTGTCTATCTCATTTACAACAAACATCCTGAGATATGCTTTCCAGAAGCAAGAGAAAAGGTTCAACTCTGCTTCTGGGTAGACCTTAAGAAGAATAATCATTTTTTCATATCAAGGTGTCACCAGGCCAGGCACAGTGGCTCACATCTGTAATCCCAGCACTTTGGGAGACTGAGGCAGGAGGATCACTTGAGGCCAGGAGTTCAAAACCCAGCCTGAGCAACATAGTGAAACCCCATCTCTACAAAAAATAAGAAAAATTAGCCAGGTGTCATGGCATGCACCTGTAGTCCCAGCTACTTGGGAGGCTGAGGCAGGAGGATAGCTTGAGCCCAGGAGTTTGAGGCTGCAATGAGCTATGATGATGCCACTGCCCTCCAGCCTGGGTGACAGAGTGAGACCCTGTCACTAAAAACAAAAAACAAAAAACAAAAAAAGGGTCACTAGCTGAATATCCCTAAGAAAGCAAACCGAAGAAATAAACGACCTGGCTTTACTTCTGCCCAGGCCACAATGCACTCTTCAAGCAAAGAGTTGAGTGTTTGCCACTGACCTTTCTCGGAGAAGGGGCTGATCCAGAGGGCTGCGAGAGGTGAAATGCTGGGAGGTGGCAAATGAAGTTTCCCGGTGGGAATCGGCATCCCCTTGGTTACTGGGCGAGGGCTTTCCAAACTTACTTGAACCTAAAGGTGATGGTGACTCATTTCTTAAAACAATTCGTTCATCTGGCTCTTTGATAACCTGGGTGACAATGTGCATTATTCTTTAGCTGTAGTTTCTTTGTTTGTTTGTTTGTTTGCTGAGTTTAGAGCTGGGGGTGGGGTGGAACAAGGAAGAGAACTAGGGGTAAGATGACAGACTATCTGTCCCAGGGACCCCCTGCAATTAAGAGAGGAGGTGGAGTAGAAAAGACTAGTGATAAAATGCTCAGGAGTCAAGGTCAGGAACCTTGAAGGAACCAAAAGTCTGTATGTGTGGTATATATTAACAAGCCAAAATAAACTCATGCTGTGAACTTTGATTTCTGAGAACTAGGGATTAGTGGGTCTAGGAAAAATACAATCTTTAAATGCTACGGCATAAGAAGCCTCGTATACTCAATTTTCTTTGCACACATTTATTCTCATGTTGTAACCTAGAAGTTCGAGCTTTCACTTTGACAAACCAATTAAACTTCAAGAACAAGTGATTTACCACCTCTATGTATAAAGGTATTCGATTAGAGAAAAAGCAATGAAAATCACTACGGATAGTTATTGGGCCTAGATACACTCCCCTTGGTGAGTCATCCTACAAATGAAAAGAGCTGATATGAGGGGCACAAACAACTAACCCCAAAGCAAAGTATACAGTGGAGCCTGGGCACCTCTTTACATAAACGCTAGTTAATCTGTAACAATTCCACATAAGTAGCACTAGCTAGAAATAATACTTTCTACCGCTGATTGGAGAAAGCACAATAATTGACATAAGATAGCTGAAAATAAATCATTTTATAAATTCTACTTCTAAAATTACCTTTACATTAGTTGCAAGGCTGTCAAGAGAAGAAGCTAGAAGAAAGAGGAACAGGTGTTTCAATGACTCATTATTACCAGTTAGCCCCAAAACTGCTGTTCATTTATTCCACAGCAGTATAAAAATTTTAGACAATGAATGAATTACGAAAGAACTTAAATTCTCCCTTATAAATTACACTATCACTTTTAAGTCTCCCTTGAGCCACAGCAATTCTATCTGAGAAGGTTTTTGTCCTTTTGAGGTCAACGGTGAGGTTGTATTTCTAACGACAGCACATATGGAAAGGGAAAGCGTAAAAGCAAGTTCTAAAGTGAATCAGTAAGTTCAGCAACCCTTAAGCAGCTAAAACACTCACATTTGCCCAGGAGCCCAGAGCCTAAAAGAAAGCAATGGGGGTCTAAATTAAATTTATAAACTCTGCCTCTTCCGCCATTCTCCTTGGTTTTCATGGAATCCTATTTATGCAGGATCTCTTGAGTACATTTGTCCAAGGTAGACACAAATGTTATATTGAAACAATGAATGCATAAGAGCTTGGAAAAACATAATGCAGCAAAAATGGAAATTATGATTACCCTAAGTATCATGATAAGCAAATAGACCTAAGGCCAGAGAATGGTAAGGATGACTAGCAAATGAAATAATAAATACACATAGAGAAAACCTAGACTAGGTTGGATTTTTCCAGGTTGAAAAAAAATGCTTTTGAAATGAGTATTTGTAAGGCGAGACTAAGGCCACCATGGCTTCCCCCAGGATGACTGGGGCTTAGGCAGTGACAAAGGACGTTTCCTAGACTGCTGATTCCCCATGCCTCTGGTAGTAAGAAGGAAAATATAAAAAGGGCTTTTTTAAGCCTGGTCATTTTCACATCCTTTGGGCACACATGTGCGTACCATCTTGTCTCAGCTGGGTAGGGAATCAACAATACTAAGGTCCTTTGCAGCCATCACTCCAAACCTGCCCTGTGGCCCAGTAACCTCCTGGCTATTGGTTTTGAGCACTGCCTTTCGCAGAAGGCTTGCCTTCATTCCTGCCTTCATTCCCTCGCTTCTCAAAGCGCAGTCCACAGACCAGCAGCATCAGTATCACCTGGAAGCTCATTAGAAAAGAAGGATCTCAGATCCCACCCCAGCCTTACTGAATCAGAATCTGCAGTTTAACAAGATCCCCAGGTGATTCAAATGCACATTCAAGTTTGAGAAGCACGGCCGTATTCTACCTTAGGCCTGGATGAACGAGCTGACAGGTGACCTAAACAAAGGTCTGGCTTGAAAGCTACAGGGATTCCAAGGATCTGAGCTCAGAGGTCTGAACGTCTTCTCTAAATGCAGGTATGGCCAAAAACTTGACATGTGACCTGTACACACACTGTAACCTTTCTGGAACCTTAGTTCTCCACCTGCCAGGATTAAGAAAAGACAAAGGCCGAGACCAATGTGATATGTGAGTCCCATCATAATAGAGCCAGCAGTAAGCCCAACTTGTCTTCCCCCAGAAAGGACATTTGGTGCTGCTTGATTTCACCATAACGGGGAAGACAGTCCTGCTGTTCTAGGCTATGCGGGTGATTTTCAATTCAAAGAACTTAAATTAAGTGTCAGAGGTGATGAAGCACTTTCTGCTTCAAAGCCGGTACTTGGTCAGCTGCCACCAAAGTCACCATAACCTAAGAACACTGACTTGAGTCACCACAAGAGAGTCTGCAGTCCCTAAGAGTATAAACCTTTAAGCCTAAAACAGGAAACTCTGTTGTCAGGGACAGCACAAGTCCACTTCTACCAGGGGGCAAAAGAGTAGGCCACCACCATCCCTTTCTAGCTTAAGAATTTTGATGAACTTCAGGAATGACTGGACTTCACTGCTATGACCTTCACTATTGTCACAATTCACATATTTCATTCATTAAGGTAAGGGTCTGTAAGGGATTCCTTAACCCAGTGACTCTCCATGTATGGCCCAGGGATCTCCCCAGGGGTCCCTAAGACCTTTCAGGAGATGTGCAAGGTCAAAACTATGTTCATAGTAATACTAAGAAATGATTTGCCTTTTTCACTCTCATTTTCTCATGATTTTACAATGGAGTTTTCCAAAAATTACCATGACATGTCATGACATTACCATTCTGGATGGCTAAATGTATGCTAGTGTATTCTTACATTTCAAAAATTTCTCAGTTTTACTTTCTAATGTACTAAATATTGATAAATATTATTCACATCAACAAAAGCTCTTTAGGGTCCTCAGTAATATTTAAGAAGGCAAAAGCGTCCTGAAATCTAAAAGTTTGAGACACCCTGGCTTAACTAACTGCTTTAGACAGAACTGGCTCCCCTCCTTGCTGACATGGAATCTTATAAAGCAAATATTATGTCTTCTGATCACCATCAATCTCCTGCCCTTTCCCATCCAGAAAAATGGAAAGTCTTATCTGTTAGCTATTAATGGTGCCTTCGCAAGGAGTTCACACCAGGACAAGCTGCTCTTTGCCTCTCCAGCCCAGCCAAGGAACAACTACAACCACAGCACATTGGCTAGCAACACCACTCAGAACAAAGTCCCTTTCCACAGCGAAGAGAAATCACAAACGGACAGCTTCTCAGCTGACTCTGCTTCATGAGACCACCGCCCTGCAAACGGCACAGCTGGAACTGCGAGAATTAGGCGCACAGCTTCCAAGGTAACTTGTGATTCCTCAGAATGAAAGATGGTAGTAAGCAGGACACATTTTTTTCTCATAGGGAAATGTACAAGAGTAACGAGAAACTCGAGTACCTTTTCTCAATGGAAACGGAAAGTTTGAAAACTTAGATTTTCTTCTAGACTTCCACAAATGATGCTCCAAAATATTCTCACCAAAGGGTTTTGCACTGTCCACCTGAAAGTAAAGAAAGAAAGAAGACTTAAATCCACCATAACTTGTATTACGCTCTCCTCCCGGTGCGGAACCTGCGGCCTCCAGGCCACATGTGGCCCTCCAGATCCCCAAGTGAGGCCCCCCAACAGAATCCAAACTTCACAGAACAAATCCCTTTATTAAAAGCTTTTGTTCTGTAAAATCTGGATTCAGCAAAAGGCCACACTCAAGGATCCAGAAGGCCACATGTGGCCCCAAAGCCACAGGTTCCCCGGGGCCCCTGGATCAGAATATGGGCTAAATGTTAGCATAAAGAACGAAGGTTGGACACATTATATTCTAACAACTGGTAAGCAGAGAGCACAGAAAGAACAAGTGAAGCATTATTTCATGATCTTTAAGAACAGGACAGAGTTTCATGTTCCTTAAACAGTATAAGCAGTGACAGCTTAGGTGGGCTTCTCCCTGACAGCAGGGACTGCCACAAAGTGACATCTCAGCCTTCCATATTCTCTTCCCATTTGAGTGTCTATGTTCTTGAAAAAACAATAATGGTAACTATATTATTTTACTTAAGGTGATTGATCTTATTTTCCTAAAGAAAAATTGGGCAACATGATCTGCAAACATTTCAAAGTACTTGAATTAGGGAGTTTTCCAGAATATCTACAACATACAGTTCCTTGGGTTTTTTTATCTTGTTTATTTCTGTTATTTTTTTTATTTCAATAAGGCAGGTTATAATGTTACTTTCATTCTACTTCAAGAAACACATTGACTTGAATTTATAGCCTTTATGACCTCAGGTCCTCTAAATTGTAATGCTTCTACTTAAGGAAATATCACATACCATCAGGAAATCTGGCTGAATAAAGAATTAAATACATAAAATCACTTATAAAAAAGCTTGGCGTTCCTCCATAGCTTGGTCAAAAAAAAAAAAAAAAAAAAGCGTGGCACATAGTAAAAGCTGTATAAGAATTTGTTAAATAAAATAAGTATCAAGCAAGTTTTAATTCCTTAAGAAATCTACCAAGATTTTAAGGTTATTTAATAATGCATGGACAAAAATTTATATTGAATGAAATAAATCAGATTTATTTTCAATAAAATGAAATGAACTCAATTCAACAATATTTTTATAGCACCATGTTTAAAAGATTGGCAAAAAAAAAAAATCAATTTTTGCCAGATATCTTTACCCAGGCCACCAAGATGACAATAGTTGTTCTTACTTTTGTATCTGTAGGTAGATAGCATCTATAGATAGATAGCTATTCTGTAGTTTCTAGCCAACAGCTCTGTTCTACCTACAAACCAACTCTTTATGTACAGCCATCTCAACAGCACCTTGACTTTGAGACCTACCACACTTCATAGCCTGTGTCTAATACACAAATATCACCACTAGTGACTTTAAGTCAAAATATCAACTTAATGATACTATCAACAGTTAAACGTTCTGAAGAGTAAGTCATCAATTAGAACACAAAATGGTGTTCATACAAAGTATGAAATAATATAGAAACTTCTTTTAATGTCATGTTAACTGGAATATATAGGGAAATATATAGGGAATATATAGGGAAAATAATCTCTATATGCAGTATAATTATTTTTGTGGAAAAAATAAACCCTATAAATCAAAAAAAGGCAGAGAAAACACATCAAATTAAACAATGATTTTATTATGCTTGTGAACCAATGGGTAGTTTTTTTCATGAAGTTGTCTATATTTTCCATTACTTTTATAGTAGTGAACTAGTGTGATTAAATTAGTCCACTACTTCCTGAGGGCTAAATCTAAGATGACTTTAATTAAGGGTTTTGAGTACAGCACATCATTGCTTCTTCCTGCAAATACACTTTTTCTCCTCTTCAAAGTATGGCCACTGAGCACCAATCTCATTAAGAAAACTCAAGCAGTTTTCACTAAAACTGATGAAGCTTTCGTTTCGCTTTGATACCAGCCTTTGTTCTGTGTCTTCAACCCCTGTCAGTTCACTGACTTTTCTGGATAATGGTGAATTATCATGTGTAGAAGTTATATTATATTAATAATTTTCAAAAATTAAAAATAGGTTACAAAAGCAAATCACGTAACCAAAACATGTGTATCCCATAATATTCTGAAATAAAAAAATAACAAAAATTTAAAATAGAGATTGTTGACATTCACTGAGCAAGTCCTCTATATAAGAACATATATAGGACTTTCCTGATAATGACTCTAAGAAATGAACATACTCTAATCACAGTTATTAATATTATCCAATTTGAATTCCCTCTTTCTTTAATATTACTCATTTACTTCTATAGCCCAACCTTCCTTTATTCCACCTTCATCCATACCCTTCCCATTCCACAGTACTCCAAAAAATAATTTTAGGCTCACATGTCTAACTACAAATGGAGGCTTGCTTCCTCCAGAGATTTTGAAATGATTTCCCAGGTTCAACTGTGCTGGCTGGTCCTGGAAGAAACGTCTGGCAGAACAGGGAGAGGGTGCCCAGGATTGCATGCCTTTGGGCAGTCTGTCGGTATTATTCTCTTTTGGCTTCATCTTTATATTATCTAAGGGGAATGTTGGTCCATGTGATATAAATAAAGGCCTTCGTGACTTATATCTTTCTTCCTGAAACCAAAACAAGAAAGAATATTTTTTAAAAATAAAAAAATGAAAGAAAGGAAGAAAATTCAATCAAAACATAACCGTATTTAATTGAACTTTTAAAAACTAAGGTAGAAGATTGAACATCTCAGATTTACAAAATATAAACTTAAGAAAGGACATTTCTCTACTTAGTTTTTTTACAGTTCAGCTTAACATCAATAGTATTTGTAACTTGCTAGTATAATATATTTCAACTAATAACAGTGAGATTTATTTGTATTAGGGGCAAGTTACAAAGCCTCAGACAACCCCCAGGCATAAATAGGTGATAGAGAATTTGGCATATACTTGGGTCCAGCAATTTCACTTCAAGGAATCTGTTAAAAGGAAATAACTATGGCTATGTGTATAGCTACAGAAATGCTTATAATAGTTTAAAAATTAGAAACCAACTGTGTTGGTGAGGAAGCAATTGCCTCTCAGCTGCAAACCCACGTCGGCTGTATGATACCGGGCCAGGGACTCTGCAAACCCTCTTTCTGCTTCTCTAGCTGCTCTCTGTTAGGCTCTGCCACTAGAGGGCGCTAAAGAGACCGCAAGGCTGGAGGAGATGAGACCGGCTACTTCCAGTTTTGTACTCTTACAGTATCATCGCAGCAACTATTCTTCACCTTGACAGCTGCAAATGGTTCTAGTCTATAGTTTTTCTCCCATGATGCCAGAACTAGCTTCACTGCACTCCTTCATACATACCAGCACCAGCTGTCTCTGAGCCCCCTGCTCGGAGATTTGAGTCTAGCCCCACAGGAATATTTGAGCTTCCTACAAACTCCTGTGGCACCGGCAGCGAGCAGTCCCCCTCTTTAGAGGTCGAAGTCCCAGCCCATCGGAGTCCCACCCCTGAACTCCTGAGGAAGCACCCAGGAAAGCAACCCCTCTCCAAGGGTCTGGGACCCATTCCTTGTTCTTGATGATCCAGCCCGAGGGGTAGAAACTAACTGCCTCCTGCAGTTACTCTGTCACGTCAGTGCTCCCCTTTCGTCTCTCAGTCCTCCAACTCCTAGTTGGCCATATTGTTTTCTCACATCAAATCTTTCTGTTAAAATAACAAGTCTGGTTTGGTTTCCTGACTGGACTCTGACTGGTATATCAGTTAAGTGCTCAACAAAAGGAAAATAATTGGCCAAACAAATTATAGTACTTCCATACAGTGGAATACTATAAAGCCATGAAAAATTGTCTGGCATGATACTTAAGGCCATGAGAAAATGTCCATGACATATTAAGTGAAAAAAGAAGGGTATAATACTCAGTGCAGTATGATCCCAATCTAAAAAGTGTTTGTGTGTGTGTTTAGAATATACTGAAAAAATGAGTCATGCTCATCTCTCAATGGTAAGAATGAAAGATGATTTTTATTTTTACTTTGTCCTTTTTGCTTATCTTTATTTTCTAATTTTCTAAAATAAAGTGATGCTTTTGCTATAATAAAAAATAATAATAATAAAAGCTATTTGCTTGAGAAGTTAACACTTAAAGGAAGACCTATACTAAGAAGTTAAAACAGGGCCAGGCGAGGTGGCTCACGCCTGTAATCTTAGCACTCTGGGAGGCCGAGGAGGGTGGATCGCTCAAGGTCAGGAGTTCGAGATCAGCCTGAGCAAGAGCGAGACCCCATCTCTTCTAAAAATAGAAAGAAATTATCTGGCCAACTAAAAATATATAGAGAAAAAATTAGCCAGGCATGGTGGCACATGCCTGTAGTCCCAGCTACTCGGGAGGCTGAGGCAGTAGGATCGCTTAAGCCCAGAAGTTTGAGGTTGCTGTGAGCTAGGCTGATGCCACGGCACTCACTCTAGCCTAGGCAACAAAGTGAGACTCTGTCTCAAAAAAAAAAAAAAAAAAAGAAAAGAAGTTAAAACAGGATTAAAAGTGTAGAATGGTAGAGAAAGAAAGACTAAAACATCACCATGAACACATCACAAATAAATTGGAGTTAACAGAGGATAAAGAAGGAGAAACTAAAAAGCAACTAAAGCCTTTCTTAATCACTGGTCTCCCATTATATGAGTTATTATGCCAGAAAAACTGATAAGTTTGCACAGGTTAGTGGTCTTTCTCACTCAGTACCCCTTAACCCACAGCCCACATTTTCAAGGAATTTTCTAGAACCAGAGGTAAGATTTGGGATAAGCATTTTGTTTTACTGATTCATTTTACTCTTCCTTGTCCCAAAGTATTTGAAGAAGCCTTACAAACTACCTTCATTCATTCTCCATCATGTTCTAGAAAGGATTTTCAGTGGCTACAAAATTATGTTCAATAAGATAAATAAGTAAAACAGTAAGAAATCAAGGTGAAGGGGGAATTAAATTAGAGTTCAAGAAAAGAGTAAAATGGTAGTCACACACCTGGGTGCCCTTTGGTAAGACCCTTCATGCTTACCAAAGATGGACCACAAATACAACTCCGTCAGCCTCAGCAAAAGAAAGAAGGAAACACTATTGTTCCTAAGCTCCATAAAGATCATAGAACAACAGCAACCACAAAATCTAACTAGCCTACTTACATCAAATTTGTGATTTTAGCTTCTGAATCACCCTACTCTACCAACTACACTGTGCTGCCAAACATGTGTGCCAAACATATTCACTCTAATGTGAGAGGCTGAGTAAATAGTTGGAATGCAAAAATTCAAGCCTAGCAGAAACTTTTCAGGTTTCTATTTGTTCAGTTGCACCTTAACTTGGTAAACAGAGTTTGGGCTAAGATTCTTTATATTTGGAGAAAATTCCTGTCATTTCTATCACTAGTTTTTTGATTATACTTACAAAAAATCTGTTTCTGTGCAGAAACACACATTCTCTGATGGCTGTCCTTGTAGAAAACTCTATTTTTGGAGCAATGCCCTAAAAATAAAACAGCATAAAAGCAAATAAAATTACTGGAAATAATTCTTTGCCCATCTCATCCTAACTTGAAATCGTGCAAGAACCACATAATCCACACACATTCTATTCAAGAGGCTGAGACAAGAGGATCCCTTGAGGTCAGGAGTTCAAGACCAGCCTGGGCAATATAGCGAGACCTCATCTTGAAAAAAATTAGCTGGGGATGGTGATACACACTTATAGTCCCAGTTACTTGGGAGGCTAAGGCAGGAGGATCACTTGAGCCTGGGAGTTTGAGGTTGCAGTGAGCTATTAATATGATGACACCACTGCCCTCTATTCAGGGCAACAGAGCAAGATCCTATCTCTTAAAAAAAAAAAGCCACACACATTATCTAAAATACATATGTAATAAGAGTAAGAATAGCTAAATACATTAATATGTATTATGTACCAGACCCAGGCCTTATTTTGTATATATTAACTCATCTAATCCTAGGACAATCCCATAAGGTAGGTCTTAATAGTATCTCCACTTTGTAGATGAATAAAATAAGACACAGTTTAAGTATCTTGTCCATCTAGCAATGGCAGAGCTGGTAATTGTGATTCTGGCTCCAGTGTCCATGCTGTTAGCTACTCTAATTAAAACACTGCATCATGGAATTGAATGAGATTACCTACGGGGAGGGATGGATAGAGGTTCTCATTTCCTACCTCTCTGCTTTGAAAAACTTGGTTTATATTTTATATCAAATATTTATATCCATTAGATCTAACTCCAAACTCATTTTGTTTCATTGATTGATACTTCTATTTTTTGCTCAGTACCATACTGTTTAAAATACTGTGTTTTATATATGTATATACACCCCCTATCCTATTTACTTTTCATAACCCTATGAGGTAAGTACAATTATCATCACTCTATTTTACAGATGATAAAATGGAGAAATGAACAAAAACTGAAACAATGCAAATGTTCTTCATGGGTGAATAAACTATGGTATATCTGTATAATGGAATCCATTCAGCAGTAACAAAGAACAAACCACTGACACAAACAATTGCATGGATGGATCTCAAAGGCATTATTCTAAGTGAGAGAAGCCAGTCTCAAAAGGTTACATACTGTATGATTCTATTTATGTGACATTCTCAAAAAGACAAAACTATGGTGATGGAGAACAGGCTAGTGGTTAGGGTTCGGGGGAGGGTGTGCCTCTAAAGGGGTATCATGAGGGAGATTTGGGGGGTGATGGAACTATTTGATATCCTGATCATGGCAGTGATTTTACAAATCTATACACATGTTAAAATTCATAAACTGTATGCCAAAAAAGCATCAATTTTACTGTATGAAAAAAATGCAATTTTCCTTCTTAAGAAATTGAGGCTTAGAGAGACATAAAGCAATTTTCCCAAAGGTCACATGGCTTATAAATGGCACAACAAGGACAGGAACTGGATCTGACTGAGTTCCACTGTCTCCTCTGAGCATGGCCCCTCTGCTCCACTCTCCCCCAGAGAACACCACTTGGCCGAGTTATTTCTTGTCCTGAGGGTACCTTCCCTTTCTTCTTTCCCCTCCAAATCTTGGCCATCTCTCAAAGCCTGGCCTCACCCTAACTCCTCCAGGTAAACCCATGGATCTCTCCTTCCCATCTCTGATATTTCATTTTCATTTATATGACTTGCACTCAAAGTGCTTCCAGAAAGGATTTGCACCAGCGGAAGCCCTAGAGAGAAAGGACACCGACACATACTGCGTGCTTGCTACATGTGCCAAGTGCTGTTAGGGGCTTTCACAGGTGGGCTCTCGTTCAATCTTCACACAACGTGTACAGCAGATTGCTGTATCCCATTGTACACATGAGGGAACAGGCTTGGGGAGGTTTGATAGTTCGCCCAATGTCACACAATTGGTCAGTAGAGCCAGGACTTGAAATTCTGCCTCACTACAATGCCCGTCTTCTTTCCATTACCTCGTGCTGCCTCTCCAGAAGCCTCAGGGACCAACTAGTCAGCTTGTTTCCTGTGCATGCATTCATTCCTCTGCACCCATCGTGTCTATGCAGCGAGTCCTTACAAGCACAACCAACATCCTTGGCTGCCTTTTTTTTTTTTTTTTTTTTTTTTTGCCTCTGGAATGCACAGTATGCCCACAAGAGTGCAAGGCCCGGACGGCCAACTCAAGAAAATATTTCTGGGTTTATAAACACAGGGGCCCAGCTGTTATACAGAGCCAGACAATCCAAGGGGATATTTGATAAAGAATGTACTGGCACAGCCTCATCTCCTGTTAACAAGATGACCCACAGGAAGAAGAGGGTGGAGAGAGTTCCAGGGTCCCCAGAGCTACTGGTGGGTACTGGTGGAATCACAAGACTCTCACGTGTGCCAAGTCCCAGGTCCCCCATGGCCCAGTAGCCTGAGCCTGAACAAGTCATTTCTTGAGCCACAGACTTGTGCAGTTTTCTCATTGCCTCACAGGGAAGCAGTTAATACTCAAATGACCCTCAAATGACAGCATAATAAATAATAACAGCCCATATTTATTGTGTACTTAATAACTATATGCCAGGGATATATATACATATACACAAATATGTATATGTAAACACTATACATATATTACCTCATTTAACACTCACAATAATCATCCTATAAGGGAGGTACTACTACAGTCCCATTTTATAAATGAGGAAACTAAGGTACATAGAGATTAAGGAATTTACCCCAAGTCACACCGCCATTAATGACAAAACTAGGATTGAACCCAGACAACCTGACCCCATACTTAACCACTGTACATGCAGCTGCCTAATAGGTTTTCAAATCCCTGACCTACTTTGCTTAGAGAGGAGGAGGGAGGTCTCCTTCCAGTAAGGAATCCACACCCTGTAAGACATTCTTATTTGCCTTATGTGACCGCCACTCCTTGCAGTGACTTACAGACAATAAAGAGCAATGTGTTTTCCTTTTCAGACAGGGCTGTTTTAGCATAGCATTATAGTTTAGAGATGAAATTTAGAGACTGTATCTTTTCCAATCTCCTTAGCAATGGGATGACATTGATAATGGTTAAGTCAATAAAACGACTTAACGGTGTCATTTTTCTAGTGTCATTACACTAAAGAAAAATAATAAATTATCAACTAAAAATAATTTTTAAAAAGTACTCTTTCTGCTCACTTTACAAATTCAGTCTTAACATGAGAACAGATACTATTTCCCCAAAAAGAAAATTCTTGACCTCACCAGTGGTGGAGGTGGGGGAGACTATTAAGGTATCCAGAGAAATAAAACAACAAGATATGAAAATACAAAGAAAAACTGACATTTTAGTGGAGGAAATAAACCTAATTATGAACGAGTTGGTAAATTAAGAGAAAATAAATAAATGATTTGCCTCATCTGCACATGTAATTCATTCTCACTTCCTATAACATTAATGAAAAGAAATAGGATAGTGGACCAAAATAAATATGAGAAAATTAGCATCATGCAGTGAGTAAGAGTGCAAACCCTGAAGCCCCACAGGCCAGTGTGAGAATTCCTGCTCTATTGCTTACCAGCTCTGTGACACTGAGTACATTTCTGAAACCCCCTACGCCAGCATCCCCATCCAAAAAGGGGGAAAAAATAGTAGCCACTTCACAAGGTGAAGGAGGACTGAAGATTATCCTTGCTATGAGCTCACACAGTGCCTGGTATATAGCGAGCACACAGTAAACATCAGCTATGATTAAAACTATGGTGATTGGTTTTAAATATTTTGATTTATAGAACATTTGAGAGAAACTGAGCCCCTCTATCTTTTTACAAATTCTTTAAAATATAGTTTGATTAATTTAATTGTAAGAATTAATACTTTATCTCTAATGTATAATGTATAATATGGGGATATTTCCACACATTTTTAATCCCTTTCTTTGATAATTATCTGTGTTGATAAATAACTGTAAACACAACTTCCTATAGGTTCTTCTTCCTATTTATGCTTATAAAGTTAAACAGAGTTAACACTTGAGAAACTATAAGAAAGTATGTTTCTTCTTGTCTTGATACTTAGCTGGATACCAGCTCAGTGTTTGTAGATGGCTTTTATTTAATAGAGAATTCGGGCAAACCAAAATTAATATGATAGAGTATCCTCCATCTGATTCTCAACAGTTTTTATCCCCTTTCAGCTTCTGAAGAGCAATATCCCAATAGTTCAAAATAATAAAGGCAAGCATCTCACATGTACCATGGATACAAGTGATACACAAAGATGATCTTGGAGAAATAAAATGGTTTCCGTGATATTCACCAAACCCTCAAAGATAATGAAGGACTTAAAGTTATAGTCATTAGGAATTCTGATTAAGACAACCTTTGATGAATGTTTGCTGCTTGAAGTATTAGAATTAGAAGCTCTGTCTTGATAAACATCATAGAAACAGAGGTTCTGCATATCATATATCCTGCACAGGACTCTCAAAATGGAGACATTTCATCAAACAATAATAATTGCAATTCATGGGGTAATAAGGGTGCTATGCCCCTCCAAATCTCATGTTGAAATCTGATCCCCAGTGTTGAATGTGGAGCCTGGTGAGAGGTGTTTGGGTCATGAGGGCGGATCCCTCATGAATGGCTTTCGTGCCCTCCCCATGAGAATGAGTGAGATCTCACTTTATAGCTCAGGAGAGCTGCTTGCTTGAAAGAGCCTGGCACCTCATCCTCCCTCTCTTGCTCCTGCTTTTGCCATGTGACACACCTGCTCCCCCTTCACCTTCCACCTTGATTGGAAGCTCCCTGAAACCCTCACCAGAAGCAGATGCTAGCGTCATGGTTATTGTACGGTCGCAGAACTGTGAGCCAAAGAAACCTCTTTTCTTTTTAAATTACCCAGACCCAGGTATTTCTTTATAGTAACACAAACGAACTAACACAAAAAGAAAATCTGAGTATTAAATATGCTTCTTGTAATTCACAAAGGTGTGGCCCTTAAAATGGAGGTCATCCTACATAAAAGTCAAGAAAATCGTCAAGGTTGCTATGGAGATAGAAATCATCACAGATAACGTCAAAATGAATATTTTGAATTTGGGTTCAGATAATGCCCTCCAAATAGATTATCAACTGATTATCTGCTGTATCTTTTAAGATCCTTCAGTAACATCAATTTATGAGCCTCTGTTAGTTCCCCCTCTGTTAAATGGAGACCATATCCAGTTGGCCTTGGCTAACTTGACGATTGTTAGGAGGAAAATCATATGTAAAAAAAATTGAAAGCACAAAATAAATGAGAGATAACATTACTACCATTGCTACTTTATTTAGTCAACAGCTATGACTAAACAAACAAATCTTTCTGTTGATGTGCAATAAGAGGAGGTTGAAAAAAAACAACCTTTTTATAACTATGTGACGATGTGAATCTGGCAATTATTTAGCCTGATTAGATAATAAGACTTCACCTGTCAGATCAATAGTAGAAATCAGCATAATTTGTTATCCTGAGTTGGGCATCTAAACAGAACAGGGGTACCAACCAAGACGAAGGGAGCTACGATCAAACTGTCAGGAACACGTGGCCAGGTCCCAAAGTCTCTCCCAAGTGAGGCCCAGATGGGCACAGATTACTTACTGGAAAACCTACAGCCGTCTTCATGAGCACCTCCCGACACATCCTTGGGTGTGAAGGTGTCAGCTTGGGCTCAGGGAAAAGAAAATCCCGTGTGTTTTCTTCATAATAGGCCAACTCGTCCCACGCTAGAAAGAAAGGAGAGAAACAATAAGTATATATGTCTACACCCGCAAGTTTAACAAAATAGAAGTTCAGACAGATGATGGCAGAGATAACACTCACATAAAATAGACATTTTGATCTCAGTACCTGTTATTCAAAAGGAAAATCATTTCTACTACTTTTTATCTCGTGGATAACTTTTAAAAGTCTTCCCAAGTCCTAACAGAGAAAAAAAGACTAAAGGGTTGCTACACAACACAGAACAAAGAAGAAAATCTATCTTTCCAGCTGTCTATCCATTCTTTCTTTCAACAAGTGTTTACTAAAAACAAACCTTAAACCACACCCTGGGGACAGAACAGGAACAATGCACACAAAGGTGACAGTTTAGGCTGGGGTTCAATGTTTCTGTGAAGCAGGGATGCGAATGGCCCAGGGAACAGCTACCACTGTGGTTCTCTTGGGTGGTACCAACCCCAGAGACATTTGGGATATTTGTGGGGACATTTCACGGGCAGATGCCAGAAGTGCCAGGGTATCCTGCAGCACTCACGACACTTTTGCACATTGAACAATTTTCCCCATCCCCGATGACTTGCTAATGTCCTATCAGACATTCCTGTGGACTAAAATCCATTTTATAATTATCTGAGCCTAGAACGTATTTAACACATAAATACAAAGTATTTTTTGCATGATTTTAAAATATACTGAATTTTCTAGGAATGCAGGTACTGTGTAAGTCAGGGAACAACTGTACTCTGTTTTGTTTGGATCTTCACCCAGACCTGTTTGGCATTTTGAAAATCATGTTACACATAAATACAATACTTCATTTTGTTCAACATTTGCATATTGATATGCACATTTTATTATGAACCACTTTCCTTTTATTACTATTTCATATTATAGTTGAAATATATTGATTTTTTTGCAGTGATGTGTATAAGTTGATTATATTAACTATGACTATTATTTTCAGTATGGTAAAAGGGATGCTACAAAATACTCATCACCAAAAGATCTTGGGTCTAACAGGATTGACAACTACAGAGCTGAAGGACAGAGAAGCTGCCACCTGAGCCATCCTCCACTGCACGGCAGGTGCCACACAAGCAATTTGGACTGAAAGTGGACCCTGCACAGAGCACCAGCAAAAAACTAACTGTAGCCAATGAGGTAGTTTTATGTTTGGTGATGCCATTTCACTTGTGAAAAGAATTCTGAGGTTATCTTTTTTTTTGTTTGTATATCAACTGTAGAAAATAATTGACCTTACATCAAATAGTATGATGGATTAATTTCCTCTTCCTACTTACTCCATTTAATATGAATGTTTGGGTTCTAATGAGGAGAGGATCGAAGTGCAAAAAGAAGGTATTCCATATTTTTTGCCATAATAGCGTTTCTTTCCACCCTTCCCTTCCAGACACACTCCAGCCACAAAGGACTCATGATGTATCTTCCCTCCTCTGTAAATGTACTTCCATAGTGTATGCTATTCCTTCCTCTCATCCTGCTGAGATACTGCTCATCTTTCAAGTTTACCTTAAATGTCTTACAGCATCTCCAACCTAACAGGTCCAAAATAGAAATCATGATTTTTTCCTACACATCAGCTCTCCCCTAGCCTTCTCATCAGAGGAACCAGCACCAGTCACTCAAGCCACAAATCTGGGATCCATCCTTGATTATGCCCTTTCT
This sequence comes from Eulemur rufifrons, assembly GCF_041146395.1. NCBI lineage: Eukaryota > Metazoa > Chordata > Mammalia > Primates > Lemuridae > Eulemur > Eulemur rufifrons. The sequence goes on from NC_090989.1 coordinate 228,051,253, forward strand.
CTCTAAATTGCATTTCAATCATGTTCAGAGGAGAGTAGTGAAGATCTGGGACGCTGCCCCTAAACCTGTGGAACAGCACTTGGAATGCAGTGGGTCCTGGATAAATGCTTCTGGAATGAATTAATGTGAGGATGAAAGTGAGATAACTTAAGTGCCTGCCTATATTAGCCACTCAATAAGCATTAATTACCTTCTTTGAGACCCAGTTTCCACAATTATAAAAAAGAGAGAATAAATGCCAACTATAAAAAAGAGAATAAATGCTCTCTAAAATCTTTTCCAGCTCTTACCCTTCATTCATTTTCAATATTTTTTTCATTTATACATTCAAGAAATACTGTATTCAGTATTGCACCTACTATGTGCTAATAGTTGTAGACACTGGATATATACTAGTAAACAAGATGGATATGATTCCTGCCTTTCTGGAGCTTACAATCTACAAGTATTGAACAATTATACAACTAAATGTACAATTAAAAATTACAAGTGCCATGAATGAAAAGAAGCAGGTTCCATGAGAGTGGATTTCTGGGAGTAAAGAGATAGAGAGGAGGATGGGGAGGCCAGTGGGAAGGTGGGTGTGATTCTAACATCAATCTTGTGCTTCGGCCGGGCGCAGTGGCTCACGCCTGTAATCCTAGCACTCTGGGAGGCCGAGGCGGGAGGATCACTCGAGGTCAGGAGTTCGAGACCAGCCTGAGCTAGAGCGAGACCCCGTCTCTTCTAAAAACAGAAAGAAATTATATGGACAGCTAAAAATATATATAGAAAAATTAGCTGGGCACGGTGGCACATGCCTGTAGTCCCAGCTACTTGGGAGGCTGAGGCAGGAGGATTGCTTGAGCCCAGGAGTTTGAGGTTGCTGTGAGCTAGGCTGATGCCATGGCACTCTAGCCCGGGCAACAGAACAAGACTTTGTTTCCAAAAAAACCCAAAAAACCTTGTGCTTCATGTACTAGGCTCGTCCGGGCTTCCTTTTCCATCAGTGCTCCCTTTACAGTGCTCCCTGTAATGGGCATAACTGCCCCCACCTTTGTGGGCCAAAGACAGACTCTTCCTCCATCCAGAGACTCTGAAGTGCAACCTGAAAATGGGAAGTGATGTGCCAATTTCCTCACCTAGCAACAAAACACAACTTTCCCCTGAAGCATATGGTATAGAGGTTAAGAACTCAGGTTCTAGACCGAGAAAGCACTGGGTTCAAATCCCCGCCTCACCACTTACCAAATATGTGACCTTAGGCAAATTATGTAAACTTCTTAAAGTCAGTTTCCTCTTCAAGAAAATGTAAACATCATCATAGTACCTGCCCCTCAGGACTACTGTGAGGACCAATGACAAACGTGTGTAAAGTGCCGAGCACAGTGCCTGACAACACCTGCCCCCATCCAGATTGCTCCCTGACACCAGCCCAGCAGTGACCTCAGGACTACTCTGGTCTCTGTGACTACCATTATGCACCTACTGGGAACAAACACCTGGATGCATAGTATGATGCTCTACACAGCAGGCTGTTCCTTTTTCCTCTTTCCTTTCATATAGTTTTGACTACCTATTGTCACTGCATCTAAAATGACAGCTACTAAATTATTATTCCTATATTTAGCAAGGATTTAGATAAAAATAAGAGATTGGAAAATTGGAAGTGAGCTTATAGCTTATCTTTGTAATCATAGGGATAACAATAGACTGAAACAGGGTTAAACAAATGGGAAGGGATGTGCCAATTTACAATTAAACAAATAAGTAGAAAGCTGTGAAGCTTTTCAATACAGTCTCTCTGGTTTGGTAATTTTCTATAGATCCAAACTGCCACCCAACGTGAAAATGTCAGCACACTAAGGGAATGTTACAGCAAGAGCCTCGGTTATAAATAGTAAATATATTCACAGGCTGAGTAAGTCTCACAGGCCAAGTGAAGTATCTGAAAAAACTCAGGGTTCTCAATAAGCTAATGGCATAGACAGTGACATCATCCATGCCATCAATGAAAAACTTCTCCCCCAAAAAGGAAACAAAAGAGACTTTTAGAGAAACATATTTTTAATAACAACATTGGCTTAAGAAATATCTAAAATTTATAGAGTATTATCAGAAATGACAATGTGCTTCCAGATACAGGATCTCATTTGATTCCCTCTTCACTGATGAGGAAACTGAGGCTGTGAGAGTTTGACACTTGTCACGATGCCACGTGGCTAGCGATGCCACATGGCAAGTAGGAATTCAAAATCAGATCATCTGAGGCATAAGTTCTTTCCTTGCTGATGCCTAGTCAGCATCACTATGGAAGTGTAAACTCAAGCTTTGATTAAGTGAATGGATGCAAACTAAAATAGGCTTCTACAGTTGGACTGAACATTCCTGACTTACCCACATTGAAGGTATTTATTAAGAGGTTAATAAAAAGAAAGCACCAAGCTCACTGTCGAAAAGGACTGCGCTGCCCCCCTGTGTCCATTCACTTTTTCCCACCTTTGAAAACTGAAGAACAGCAGCAAAATTATTGGACCTCTTCATTCTTCAACAATAAAGCCATATGCAAAGCTGGGTATTATTACTCTTATTATTAACTTACTTGTATTATTAACTTAATGGTCATAAAATGTCTTTTGACTTTAACAAGTGTGTTTGACAGTGATGTGGAAAATATATCAAACAATATAGTAATATCTACAGCAAAGTGAAAAGGTAACAATTTCAGCCAATGAAGAATTTGGTCCCTGAGAACCCAAATGTGGCCCATGTGGCCCCACAGTGCAGTCCACATGACACTTTTAGCAAATCATTTTTACCCAATTATTTAGTATTAAGGACCAGTAGATCATGAGGACTTGGCTCACTGCTGCTGCTGCGTGCCTGGTGCCACCAGCATCAAACTAGGAAGACAGTGTAGGCTGTGTGCAAGGTACGCCCACAATTACATACGTTGAACAAACTAACAGATCGATCTGCACTGCATCTGAAGCTAAGCCAAATTGTTATTTTGAGCAATTTAAATTTAATTCCCCTAAAATTACAATCTGAAATCGAAGGGCTGTGGATAAAAAGAAAACAAGTTTAACAAGGCTCCCATTCTGCATCTAATTAACTTATGAGTTATAGCCAGTGTGCATGCACTCAGCTCAAATAGTCTCCAATTATTTTTTCCAAACAACTATTCTTGCAACCTTCTTCTCACAGATGGATTTCTAGTCACATGAAAAACATATGGCAGTCCAAGATATATAAAATTTTAAAAAGCAAGTTGTAGAATATGTATATTTAACATATAAATAGGTGTGTGTGTGTTGAATATACATGTTCTGGAACTTGATTTTTAAAACTTAGTATTTCTTGCCATGTGTTTTTCATGTGACCAGGAACCCAGGATCTAGTATATTCAACCAACCCTAAAATATGTATACATACACACACCTATATATACTAAACACTAAATATATTTATATTTACATATACTATATTTAATACACATGCCTCATTATCCACAGGGAGTTGGTTTCAGGACTCCCTGCAGATACCAACATCCTAGGATGTTCAAGTCCCTTATATAAAATGGCATAGTAGTTGCATATAACCTATGTACATCTTCCCATATACTTTAAATCTTCTCTAGATTATCTGTAATACCTAACACAATGTAAATGTTATATACAATAGTTGTTACACAGTATTGTTTATAGAATAATGACAAGCAAAAAATTTGTACATGCTCAGTACAGATGTAACCATCATAGGCCTAACTACATTTTTGATCCACAGTTGGCTGAATCCGTGGATTTGAACCCCAAGGATATGGAGGGTCAGCTGTATATAGGGCGTGTATGTGTGTGTGTGCACGTGCACACACATATTTTAGGGTTGGCTGAATATTAAATGCATTTTAGAAGGTCTAAAAAAGATACACATCAAATTGTTAATACTATTTAACTATTAATTACTGTTAGGAGTTGCTGAATGAGTTGTTTGACATTTTATTTTATATACTTTTGTGTTAGTTAAAAATTTTATAGCAATATTATTTAAGTATTGGGTAATTTTTTAAAAATTCATGCAAAAATTAAGACCAAATGGTTGTGCTGTTTCTTTATTAGCATACTAAAATATAATTTGCCAGTTAGCAGTGATATACATTTGAACATAAAATTGGGTCAAATAAGGAAAAAAAAAAAACTTATGGAAAAAAACTCAGTGCCCTGATTTCAGCCTGTCACTTTTACTCTGAAAACCATTCAGTGAGAATTTCTGGAAAGCAGGAAGGAGAGAGCTGCTCTGTTCTATCCACCTAAGAAAGTAATGACATCTCCAAGAGCGTCTATCCCTAGATTCACAGGGACTGGGCTTCTTGTCTGTTTCCAGGGGAGGCCTTTCCCAAAGAATCAAGAAGCAGAGGAGAGAACTACAGACTCTGGGTCCACTCCACTCCACTGGGCCCCAACCTGCTCCAGTGACACCCGTACCAGGCAGGACCACGGCCTCCTGCTTTCTTGGAGGCCTCTGCCAGGCTCACCTGCCTTCTCCTATGTTCTCTTAAGAAAAGCAAAAGTTTATACAATAAAATATCAAAATAATGCAACAAAATATGGGGAATATACATGTATTGAACATAACTGATTAAAAACTTTGGTAATAAAGCCAAGTGCAGTGGCATGTGCTACACGGGAGGCTGAGAAGGGAGGATCGCTTGAGCCCATGAGTTTGAGAGCATCCTGGGCAACACAGCGAGACACTATCTTATAAGGAAAAAAACATAAACTTTGGTAAAAATATCAGGAATTTATACCAAAATGCAATGTTTACATCCAGACATCACGCAACAAGTAATCAAAGGACAATGACAGTCACTTTATACAGAAGGAAAGAAAGAAAACAAATCATAATAAGGGAAAATGGAAATTTATAAGAAGTAAATTTTTTTTTTTTTTTTTTGAGACAGAGTCTCACTCTGTTGCCCAGGCTAGAGTGAGTGCCGTGGCGTCAGCCTAGCTCACAGCAACCTCAAACTCCTGAGCTCAAGGGATCCTCCTGTCTCAGCCTCCCGAGTAGCTGGGACTACAGGCATGCACCACCATGCCCGGCTAATTTTTTCTATATATATTTTTAGCTGTCCATATAATTTCTTTCTATTTTTAGTAGAGATGGGGTCTCGCTCTTGCTCAGGCTGGTCTCGAACTCCTGAGCTCAAACGATCCGCCCACCTCGGCCTCCCAGAGTGCTAGGATTACAGGCGTGAGCCACCGCGCCCGGCCAAGAAGTAAATTTTAAATTTAAGGTTGTCACAAATCATATGTAAAAAGAAGGGGACTATAAAACATAGTATTATAAAATATATTTTAAGGAAATTATTTCGTAGTTGGTAAATACAACAAATCCAAATGATAATATCCAGCATTAGCTAGGATACGGGAATGAGCACACCACGCATCGCTGCATGCGGTAGAAGCAGTGGAACCTTACTGGGGATCAGTTTATCCCAGTTTACAAGACACAGTTCAATCCAGTAGTTCAATTCTTTGTAAATATACAAAGAAAAATATAATTTTTATAAAGGTGTGAAAGATAAAGAAAATCTAAATACTCACCAATATCAATTTAAGGATAATAACACTATGGAAAAATACATAGCTACAGAAAATGATAAATAAGTAACTTGTAGGTAACAATGTAGAGTAAGAAAAGTAAAACCCAAAATATGTTTGTACTATTTATAGACCTCTAAAAACACATAAGTAAATCAGTGAAATTCCTTGTAACTATTAAAAATAATGATGCAGATCTATGCTTTTAGAAATGACAATATAATAGTGGCATATAATAGGAGAAAGCTAATAACCAAAGAAAATGTATGTGATGCTAGGTAAAAATTCCTTATCTATGTTTTCTTCTGTCCACAGAGAAATATCAACAAACATATTCACCAAAATATAAACAAAGGTTCTCTCAGAATGATATGATTTGGAGATGCTTTTTACAAGTAAAAATTATTTTAATTTTGAGAAAGCAAACAAGCAGAAATGTGTAATAGTGAAGATCAGAAGAGAATTTTGTGAGTTTTCAGTGTTCTCTTTCTTTCTTTCTCCCTCTCTCTTCTACACACAAACACACACACACCCCTACACAGACAACCCTAAAATCACCAAACCCCCACACTGAAAGACTACTTATGAAAATTTGGTGCCACTGGTGGCAGGTCCCACCCATTCTCATCAGCTCATGTTTTATGTCACTAGAGACACACCAAAAAGCAAAGGCACCATAAAACAGTTTCTTCCGACAATCCCATGATTCTAGCACAGGGGTCATAAATTTTTTCTGTATAGGGTCAGATAGTAAATATTTCAGAATTTGTAGACCATCTATTCACTAGTACTCAACTCTGTCATTGTGCCACAAAAGCAGCTATAAACAATACTTAAACAAATCAGTGTTGCTGTAGTTCCAATAAAACTTTATTTATGAATGATAAAGTTTGAATTTCATATAATTTTCAAATGTCGGGCAGGGCACGGTGGCTTACGCCTGTAATCCTAGCACTTGGGAGGCCAAGGCAGGAGGATTGCTTGAGCTCAGGAGTTCGAGACCAGCCTGAGCAAGAGCAAGACCCCGTCTCTACTAAAAATAGAAAAAATTAGCTGGGTGTGGTGATAAGCGCCAGCAGTCCCAGCTACTCGGGAGGCTGAGGCAGGAGGATTGCTTGAACCCAAGAGTTTGAGGTTGCTGTGAGCTAGGCTGATCCCATGGCACTCTAGCCAGGGCAACAGAGAGAAACTCTGTCTCAAAAAAAAAAAACCAAATAAATGATATGCAGATATTAAAAAATATAGAAAATAAATTTTTAAAAATTTTCACATGTCGCTAAATAGTCTTCTTTTTAAATTTTTTTCCAACCATTTAAAAATGTAAAAGTCAAAAACATTTTGGCAGTTCCTCAAAAAGTTCAACGGAGTTATCATATGCCCTATTCCTAGGTATATACCCAAGATAACTAAAAGCAAATACACAAAAATTTGTACATGGATGTTCATAACAGTATTTATTCATAATATCCAAAAAGTCAAAATGTCTTAGTCCATTTTCTGTTGCTTATAACAGAATATCTGAAACAGTAATTTATAAAGAAAAGTAATTTATTTCTTATAATTATGGAGGCTAAGTCCAAGGTTGAGGGACTGCACCTGGTGAGGGCCTTCATGTTGGTGGGGATTCTGTGCAGAGTCCCAAGGCGACACAGGGCATGACATAGCAAGCTGGCTGAGAATGCTAGCTCAGGTCTCTTTTCCTCTTCTTATAAAACCACTAGTCCCACTCCCATGATAACTCATTAATCCATGAATGGATTAATCAATTCATGAAGGCAGAGCTCCATGACCTAATCAACTCTTAAAGGCCCCACTTCTCAATACAACCACATTGGGGATTAAATTTCAACATGAGTTTGGGAAGGGACAAATATTCAAACCATATCAGGAAACAACCCAATGTCCATCAACTGATAAATGGATAAAGAAAATGTGGTATATCCATATCAAAGAATATTACTCAGAATAAAAAAGAATTAAGATCTAATACATGGCTAAACCTTGAAAACATTATGTTCTGTGAAAGAAGCCAGACATAAAAGGCCACACACATTTTGCAGGTTTCCATTTATAGGAAATATCCAGAATAAGCAAATCAATAGAGACAGAAAATAGATTGGTGGTGGCCAAGGGCTAGGGGAACAGGGAATGGGAGTGATTGCTAATGAACATAGGATTTTTTGAGGGGGTAAAGAAAATGTTCTGGAATTAGATAGTGGTGATGGTTGTACAATATTGTGAACATACTTAAAACAACTAACTTGTACACTTAAAAATGATGAATTTTATAGTGTTTGAAATTCAAAATCCAATCATATAAAAAATGTAGAAACCATTCTTAGTTCACAGGCCATATAAAAACAGACGACAGGCTGGATTTGCCTGTGAGCTGAAGTTTACCAACCCTGTTCCAGCATCTCACAGATAAGATCACTTTGGGTTTCACACACACACAGACACCCCACAAATTAGAACATAGCCAAAGGCCAAAACTTGAAACAAGCTGAGCCAGGACTGAAAAAATTATTTGATGATACTTAAAGTTATTAAAAATGGAAAGACAAAGAGCTTTATTTAATTTATGCTCACTGCTACCAAATCCCATTAAGTTACTCTTCTGAAAGTGGACAAAATTCAATAGATGGCAGAAAAAAGTGTATGTTATATAAACTTATATACGTATAGAGTTATACGTTATTCAAAAGCACAACTTTTAAATACCAGTCCCCATTTTGTCATGCCAAAATCCTTTTAAAATTTTATTAAGCTAATTAGAAATATATTTAATGGCATATTACCTGGAGGTACTAGCTGTATTAATTCAAACCTGGTTAGGAAGCCTAAAAAGAAAAATATGAGATTTAACACTTCAAAAAATTCCCACAATTTTTCAATAATTGCTAAGTTTAAAACTGTCATAACACCCATTTGCATTAATATTAATAATTAAAAATAAGTGCTAACAACAAATCAGGTATTTCTAGAATTAATTGAGAGAGTAGAATAACTGAGTTATAAAAATAGTATTTCACTACCTGAAAAGTATTGGCAAAACAGATGCAATATTTTGTCTTTTAAAAGTGTATTCATAGAGCACTAAAATAACAATGCACTTTTCATCTTAAAAAATTAAAATCCAATTGTTATCCATGAACACACAAAAGTTTATCTTGCTTAAAACAGTGTGCTATACGACTACACAAATTAGACATAAAATATATAACTTTTTATATGTTTCTTGAGTTCAAAATATATTTAGAAATAGCCCATATACAATGCCTATAAGGATAAGAATAAAATTTAAATCTTAAAGATGACTTAAAACAAATGATATAATAATAAAAAAATCAATAAAAATAATTCCCACAAAATAATATTAGAAGTAAAAATATTTTAAAATAGACAATAAAAGTAAAATTCTCACTTTGTAAATTTATGAAAAATATATGAATGCACAGGACAACACTTGAAATGCTAAGAAACTTAAAAGCCAAGAGAGCCTGAAATTTTAGGTTTTCAAAATTGGAGGGGGAAATATATTTGCCAACCATCACCCTAATGGTAATATTAAGCCCTTAATTTGTTTCAGGCTCTAAATTCCTTACATTCCATTAATTCTCATCACAACCTTATGAGTCCAGTATAATAGCTATCCTCATTTTTATGAAGGAGAAAACTAAATCTCAAAGAGGAAAATATAGTAATGTGGGCAAGGTCACACTGGCTAACACTGACACCCAAGTAAGTAGTCTGTTACCAGAGCCTGTGCTCTTATGCACAGGATACTTCATTGAAAAATCTCATTCTTCCACAGCACAAGTTAATTAGGATACTTGATAAAATATCTACAGCTTTTAATTGCCTGCTGGAATGGCATCACATACTTTATACTTGCTTTAAATATCAAGGACAGAGCAAATCACTAGTATGTGACCTAGAGAACTGCTCTCATGTTCTTTTATGCTTCAGTTCACGACCCAGGGTTAATATTTGGGAACTGAAATGAAAAGATCCTAATTATTATACAATCATTTAAAATGACTGAATTTTTCTTTTAGAAAAATCACTGTTTCTGACTCTTCCACTTTATCTTAACCTGTGATTACTATGGATTTTCTACTTCCTTATTATCTATTTGGCTTTCTGAGCCATTGCCTTACTGCTCCGCCCTTGTGTTCCAGAACACCTACTCAGTGACCATTCTAACCTGCACATCTGTAGGCACTGACTCACTCCTTGCATAACTTCAAACTCCTTAACCCCCCTGGTATATCAGCCTGATGCCTAGGCTGCTCCTGATTCTGTCCTCTACCTAGCACTGCCTCAGCTCACCTGGTACTTGCTTCTGACGCTTTCTCTATATTCTGCTATTATCTGTGATCTTGGTCCTAATTCTTTCAACTGAATAAAATCTCAGTTGAAATTTTCATAAAACAAGAATATGACTAAAAATTGTACGAAAACCAAAAACAAACAAAAAGAATCATACCATCCACTAACCTTTCACCTTAAGACACTGAAAAAAAAAAAAGAGCAAACTAAACCTAAAGCAAACAGAGGGAAGAAATAATAAAAGATTAAGCAGAAATTAATGAAACAGACAATAGAAAAACAACAGAGAAAAATCACTGAATCCAAAAAGTTGGTTCTTTTAAAAGATCAACAAAACTGATAGTCTGGCCGGGTACAGTGGCTCACGCCTGTAATCCTAGCACTCTGGAAGGCCGAGGCGGGAGGATCACTCGAGGTCAGGAGTTCGAGACCAGGCTGAGCAAGAGCAAGACCCCATCTCTACTAAAAATACGAAGAAATTATCTGGACAGCTAAAAATATATATGGAAAAAATTAGCCGGGCATGGTGGCGCATGCCTGTAGTCCCAGCTACTCAGGAGGCTGAGGCAGAAGGCTTGCTTAAGCCCAGGAGTTTGAGGTTGCTGTGAGCTAGGCTGATGCCACATCACTCTAGCCCGGGCAACAGAGCAAGACTCTGCCTCAAAAAAAAAAAACAACAACAACAACAAAAAAAAACAAACTGATAGTCTTAGAGAAAAGACTCATGACTAAGATCACAAATGAAAGAGGGGATATTGACACTCATTTTACAGAAATAAAAAGATTTTTAAGGGAATACTATGAATGACTTTATGTCAAAAAATTAGATAAATAAAATGGACAAATTCCTAGAAAGACACAAACTACCAAACTGACTCAAGAAAAAACAGAAAATCTGAAAAGACCTGTAACAAGTAGAGAGATTAAGTTAGTAATCAAAAAACAACCCAAAGACAAGCCCAGGTCCTGATGGCTTTACCATCTGAATTCTATCAACTGTTTAAAGAATTATTACCAATTATTCGCAAACTTTTCCAAAAAACAGAAGAGGAGAGAACACTTCCCAACTCATTCTATGAGGCCAGTATACCAAAACCAAAGACATCATAAGAAAACAAGACTACAGACCAATATCTCTTATGACTGTAGACTCAAAGAACCTCAACACAGGGCCGGGCACGGTGGCTCATGCCTGTAATCCTAGCACTCTGGGAGGCCAAGGTGTGAACATTACTTGAGCTCAGGAGTTCAGGACCAGCCTGAGCAAGAGCGAGACCCTGTCTCTATTAAAAATAGAAAAAAAATTAGCTGGGCATGGTGGCACACACCTGTAGTCCCAGCTACTTGGGAGGTTGAGGCAGGAGTATCTCTTGAGCCCAGGAGTTTGAGGTTGCTGTGAGCTAGGCTGATGCCACAACACTCTAGCCTGGGCAGCAGAGTAAGACTCTGTCTCAAAAAAAAAATAAAATAAAAAACAAAACTCAACACAATACAGGCAAACCAAATCCAGCAACATATAGAAAGGATTATACTCTATGATTAACTGAGAGTTACCCTAGGAATGTATGGTTGGTTTAATATCTAAAATGAAACTAATATATCAATAAAATAAAAGATAAAAACCACATGATCACTTTGATACAGAAAAAGCATGTGATAAAATTCAACATTCTTTCATGATAAAAACTCAATAAACTAAGAATAGAAGGAACTTCCTCAAACTGATATAGGGCATTTATATAAAACCAATAGCTGGTACCACAATTAATGGGAAAAAACTGAATATGGGTAAACCTTGAAAACATGCTAAGTGAAAGAAGTCAGTCACAAAGGACCATAAATTGTCTAATCCCATTCATATGAACTATCCAGAATAAGCGAATCTGTCGAGACAGAAAGATTAGTGGTTGCCCATGGCTGAGAGGTTTGGTGGGGAACGAGGAGTGACTGCTAATGGGTACAGGGTTTCTTTATGCAGTGATGAAAATATTCTAATTGATTAAATGATCTAATTGATTGTGGTGATGGTTGTACAACTCTGTGACTATATAACCACTTAATTTTTATAAATAAACAAACAAAATCATGCCATCCAATACATCCTATCTATATTTAGAAAAGGGTTTGCAATAGAATAAAAAATGTGATTCAAATTTATATAGACTCTTTGAATACAAATATGGATCAAACATGGAAGTATCACAATTTAGAAAATAGCAGAATTTTCTATCTGTGATTTACACACAATAGTCTTTTATTTTTATTCTGTTTTATTTTGTTTTTTGGGTTGTTTTTTTGTTTTGGGGGTTTTTTTTGAGAATACCTACTTTCTAAAAGGTCTGCTACAGCTCCAGGATCTATTGCATTTTCAAATACCTACAGAGAACAATGGGGAAAATAAATTTTCAAAGTTGTATTAATAAGTGTTTATAGAAATTTTAGATTATATTCTTCCAAATAATTAACATGTAAAATCCAGTCATATAATATTTAAGAATTCAACAGAAGCCCCTTTAACAGGTGTGTGGTTAAAAGTTCAACAAATGATTATAAAATAAATGAATGAGAATTAACACAACAATAACATGTGCAACAAAATCTGAATTAGCTAAATTTACCACATGCCAAAAATGTCATCAACCTGACATAGCTCCATTGTGTGTTGCTAACAGCATACTATGCATTAAACTTAAAGAATCTTGTTTGAGTACGTAGGAAAACATTCCGTACACACCACTCACTAAATGTGGGAGGTCCAATAGCGCAATCAATGCGCAGTACTTATATGACAACACTCACTAAATGTTAACCGAATGAACAACTTCTCATCCCAAGCAATTGGTTGTGCTAAAAAAAAAACATAAATAGAAATTCTACCTATATGTGTAACACAAAAGAAAAGCTAAGCACTAGCAGCTACACTCCCACAAAGAATATGAGAGAGAGAGAGAGAGAGAGGCTCATAAGTTTTAAGTGTATCATGAAACCCAAGAAAAACACTGTGATATCTGTGTAGCTATTGCCAAATTGTATAGCTTGTCTTAAGATAAAAGAGCCTGGGATAGGACAATAAAAGGCATATCATGCCCTTCTCCCTGAACTCTAGCACCCTGTGAAAAACAAAAAGTTTTCAGCAGAGTTTGATTTCAGGCTTTAAAGTTCTGATTTAAATGGTGCTTTAACTTAAGCATGGTTAAAATATGCTCTTGGGTCCAAAGCCAGGTCTGCTTTAAAGAAAAAAATTAGGGCTGTCCCTTGCAATCCACTTTTGTCTTACTAAGTTGTGGGTAACTTTTTTTTGCCCAAATTATTTCAATAATTGCATCCTTTCACTTTATCCATTGTTATGGGTTGAATTATATTCCCCCTCCCCCCAAAAAGTCATAGATTGAAGTCCTAACCCCAGTATCTCAGAATGTAACCTTAATTTGTAAATAAGATCATTGCAGATATAATTACTTAAGTTAGAATGAGGTCATACTGGAGTAGGGTGAGCACCTAATCCAACATGACTGGTGTCCTTAAAGTGGGAAATTTGAACACAGGAACTATTGGGAGAAAAACTTTAGGCAAAATAAATTTAACAGAGCTTATCTGAGCAAAGACCAGGCAGCACTCAGAACCAGAACAGGTTCACAGAGCTTCATTGCTGTAGCTTGGGTAACAAGCTTTTATAGGCTGAGGTGGGAATAAGACAAAATATATTTGATTGGTTAGAATGGAACGACCCTAATTAGAGGCCAGTTGGCAGTTTCTGATTGGTAAAGTCTCTATTTAGAGGTTAGTTGGTGGTATCTGATTGGTAAAGTCACTAGTTTCATTTTACTGTTTACACTGAGTGTCAGTTTGCTTACACAGTAACTTAAAGCGCTGGAGCCACCACAGCCTAATGGCCTTCCCTTCAAAATAAATTTTTAAAAACACACACACAGTGAAGGCATAACCCTGTCAACACTCTGATTTCAGACTTCTATAGCCTCCAGAACTGTGAGACAATAAGTTTCTGTTGTTTAGGCCACACCATTTATGGTACTTTTGTATGACAGCTCTAGGAAACTAATACCCATATCAAGGACTTTCTCTTGGGGTGTAAATGAGCAACATGAACTGCCCAAACATACATTTTTACGAGTAATTTGTTTATCCACATGCTTTAGAACATCCAATTCTGAATTACACAGAAGATCCAGGAAAGAGATGTTTTCGCCACTTGCTGCAAGTATTTGCAGCTAGAGAATGGAACAGATACAAGAAAGCAGAATCAACTGGAAGAAAGCTGGAATATAAACCCAAACAACTCATGCAAGAGAGTAATTATTTAATTGCATTTCATAAAATGAAAAGATGGCTCCATGATTTGTGTGACTAGTAATCTCAAATGTACAGCTTTTCAACAGAGCAGTAGTGGCATCTAAAATGTGACTCAGACCCCCTCTTTTACAAATCGAGGATTTACAGATTTACCATTTTGTGCTTCTGTGATTTTGTATCCTTGGGCTTCTTATTAAAATATTTTAAAAGGCTTCCACAAAGCAAATTCAAAATTGATAAAACTAGTAAGAAAATCTGTGGGGAAAAAAAGACTGCATTTTTACCACCTACTTTTTCCCACTTCCAACATCTAAATGGGAGAAGTAGGTTCCTTTGGATTCTGACTGTATGTTCCAAGGTAACAGCCATTTGTTTCTCTCCTCTTTTATCCAACCAGTTTGGTACATTCTTTACATAAATTAATAGGCTGTGGTTTATAAAAATATTACATACAACCCTAGCCCTTCAGAAAATCGATCTTCATTTCTTCTCCCAACCTCAGATCAAAACAGGTAGGTCATTTTCTGGGCACCATCTTCCAGATCTTTCAAAGTGATATGCTCTACCCTGGAGCCTTCTCTCTCTGCAAAAGATCCACTTCTATGACATTGTTTGGGGCAAATCATTAGACTTATTAAGTTAAAACTGATTTCAACTCCAAATTCCAAAACAAAAACTGTAAGCGACTCTCAGTGATTGCATAGTAATGAAATTAATATTCTATTAAATACTTTAGTGGGAAGAGGGTTGGTTATGTTTTGGCTATTTATATCACTATGGCATTCACTGGAATGGAATCTAGCCTTTATCACTGTAGCTAAATAAACCAGGTATGACCTAAGGAAACTCAGTAAATCTAAGAACCTTGTTGTTTTGTTACAGGATTTCAGTTACAGGATTTATCTACTTTGGTTATAGTTTTTCATTATTTTTCTGGATCTAAAAAAGTTTTTTGCCTAAGGTCTGCAGTTTATTAGTAATCCCTTTCATAAAAGTAATGCAATTGCCTCTAACACCTCTAAGAACATTGAGAAATGCTCTCTTTGCTCCAATTAGAAAATGCCATGGGAGTTCCAAGAATAGGAAACATCGACCAGGGTATTTAGCTCTAGATTGACAGAACTTGGCTCAGATCTGAAATGCAAAATCAAGTCTTCCAACAACGGTTTTGCTTCAAGGCCCACCGTGGTTTTTTGCACTGTGCTGAAGTGCTTTTTAAATTAAAAGGAAATTTGCAAAATAATTTAATAAGAACTATGTTCTTTCTAAGAACTATTATCCTCAGGCATCAAAACCCAAAGAGAAAGTCAAAATCACCTTTTCAAATCTCATGCTCTGCTGAATCATAATAGGGAACACAGAAGGAAAGCAGTTTGTCTCCAGGTACTGATTCAGGAGGTAGACCCCGAGGTACACATCTTGCTTGCAGGGCAGGAACACCCCTGGGCAAGAGATCTTAAAAAGAAAGAAAACAAAAGAGAAAGAGAAAGCAGGGTTTGCTTTGTTTTGTTAAACGGGGCTCTATTTCTCCTAAACTCCCACGGACACTGAAATCCCCCCTCCCCCATCACCGCACTTCCTCACCTGTACCTCCCAGCCCAACATCCTCCCCTCTCCTCTGCTCTGCTCTCCTCCCTCAAGTGGAAATTCCGATTCCTTCCCACGTCTCCGCCAGGTGTCACAATCGCGCCCTCACCAGCTCCTCTCCCCGCCCCTCCAGGATGGCAGTGCGGAAGCGGAAGAGGCTGCAGGGCCCGGGAGCCTCTCTATAGCCCGGTCAGGTCCCGGGGTCGGGACCGCCCGCCGCGATGCCGAGCCCCCGAAGGAGCGTCGAGGGACGGCCGCTGGGCGCCTCCGCTTCGAGCAGCAGCAGCAGCCCCGGGAGCCCAGCCCATGGCGGCGGCGGCAGGTTCGAGTTCCAGTCCCTGCTCAGCAGCCGCGCTACGGGCGCGGACCTCACCTGTGCCCGGCTCCGCGCGTCCGAGAGCCCAGTGCACCGCCGCGGCTCCTTCCCTCTGGCCGCCGCCGGCCCCTCGCAGGCGCCCCCGCCCCCGCTGCCCGAGGAGGACCGCATGGACCTGAACCCTTCTTTCCTGGGCATCGCCCTGCGCTCCCTGCTGGCCATTGACCTGTGGCTCTCCAAGAAGCTGGGGGTGTGCGCCGGGGAGAGCTCGTCCTGGGGCAGCGTGCGGCCCCTTATGAAGCTGCTGGAGATCTCGGGACATGGCATCCCCTGGCTGCTGGGCACCCTCTACTGCCTGGCCAGGAGCGACAGCTGGGCCGGGCGCGAGGTGCTGATGAACCTGCTCTTTGCCCTGCTGTTGGACCTGCTGCTGGTGGCCCTGATTAAAGGGCTGGTCCGTAGGCGCCGCCCGGCCCACAACCTGATGGACATGTTTGTCACTCTCTCCGTGGACAAGTACTCCTTCCCTTCGGGCCATGCCACAAGGGCCGCCCTGGTGTCGAGGTTCATCCTGAACCACCTGGTGCTGGCCATTCCGCTGAGGGTGCTGGTGGTGCTGTGGGCCTTCGTCTTGGGCCTCTCCAGGGTCATGCTGGGGCGGCACAATGTCACCGACGTGGCTTTTGGCTTTTTTCTGGGCTACATGCAGTACAGCATCGTGGACTATTGCTGGCTCTCACCCCACACTACTCCTGTCCTCTTTGTATTGTGGAATCAACAATGACACTATCTCATTGATTATGGCACCAGGAGGGCTGACCATTTCAATGATGCCAACCTAAATCAGCGGCCATCCTGCTTGCCCCTCTTAGACATTTCAGGCTTCCTTTGGGATTTCAGGTGTCCCACCGTCTTGATGTGTTGCTAGGATGGAGCACGTGCTGGCCATTACTGAACACAGCCATATTAGGGAAAGCAAACAAACAAACAAAAATCCCTCTATTTATATATTTATTCAGCAACTGTTTATATCTCCAGGACAACTGCAAAGAAACCAAGCTGGGGTGGTTATACTGCTGCTGTTTTTCAAAAGTTGACATCAGTAAGATTTGTGTTTTGTTGTAATCCCCTAAGTCAAAACGTATCACTTGTATGTTTAACTTTGAGAAAGAAACATATCTTCATTCCGTAAATAAACATGGCAAAGAAACCATGTACCAATCCTAGTCCTCCTCCTGAGAGATTTTAAACAGTATTTTAAAAGTCTAAGACACAGGTTTTCCTAGCTTATTCCCTGAAGATCTGTTGCCACAGTTGAGGAGATTTCTTCTTAATCCTGATTTTCTTGGTAAGCTTTTTTACTTTATTATCTCTTCCATTTTTGTGGATTGGGTAGTGACAAAGAGATGATAGTACTGTCTTTCTCTCCTCTCCCTCTACCCCTCAAAAGATCTTTAGATATTTATTTCCCACTACTCCCTAATACTGTCTTTTAGCATTCAGAGAATAAGCCAAGAACTTAAAGAAGAAACATTTTTAAAAGGTGGGCATATCTAAGGTGCCCATAAAAAAGGAAGAATGGGACTATGGCCTCATGCTTAATTCTGTTGACAACCAATAACATGGCAGGATAGAGGGCAGAGAAGCTTAAGTTGCTGGGGAAAGTCAGAGGAACTGAAAGTTTGGGAATAAGCTGACCACACAGTATGCCAATGACCAGTGTGCAGGAGACGGGGCCCTGCTGCCAGTCATCCCTACTGAATAAAGAATAATGTTCCTCTACCGGGGTAATAAATGAGAAAATAACATGATTCTTTTCAATGCAGTAGCATAGGCTTTCTCATATATGCCATAAGAATGACCCTGTTTACTACAGTTTTTCATATGAAATTCCATTTTCTTGTATACAGCACACTTTAGGTAATAGTATTTAACTTGAAATTCATCAGGGGAGCCTGCCACTCTATCAGGCACAAGGCATAACTCCTAAATTTCTGTTTACATTGACTTGTACATTTCAAGCTGTTCATTCATGGTGCCTCCAAAATCATTTAAGACCAGAGACCACCAATCACAGGGTGGACTCTGTTCATTACTCTTTGACCCAGAAAGACTGAAGAGAGTGTGTGCTTTAAGTGCTGCTCTACCTGAAAAGAAAACCTTTAAATTACCTGTGGAAGTGATATTTTTCAGATAATCTTAATGACTCATTATTTTGGCATTTATAATTAGAAAAGATTATATACTTTGATCTGACATACAGAGATGCAGATAGGAACCTAGAGAATGGCTGTGGTAAGTGGATTCTGATTGGGTGGAAGCACGAACTGAGAGCGAAGGGCACACTGAAAAAGGAACAGCTACTCCTCAAAATAAAATCATTTGTATTCCCACAACACCCTGAACACTTACTACCTCTTCACTTGCTAAATCAGCCAAACTGTAAATCTCTAAGTGGTTTGGGTCTGTTGTTTAACCTTAGAGAGATCCTTTATTTTAACTGCAGCAGTATTCAGGCCAGATACTTGGAAGCAATATTTCCTTTTGCAGTGTCCATGAGTCCAAATAATGGCAGCTAGAAATTAGGCCTACCTTCTGATTCATAGTTATACTTTTGGAATCCCCTGTTTTCCTTGCTGAAGCCTGAGTTGGCTGGCTTTTAACGATCAATTCACCTGATGTTTTTGGAGCATCCAAAGTACTGTAGAGTAGAGAACTGATTTCTTTGTTAATTGTATACTGAGGAATGCCTTTTAAAAATCAAAATAAAATTAACCAGTAATGTTAAATGAAGTGAGATGAAAACTTATTTAATTTTTCTTTGAGGAGGGAGACTGATTGATTGATCACTTAGCTTCTCAAGGGTTCCTTAGTCTTCCTGCACAGTTTTGAGAGCTTGAAATTGATGTAGCACAACTGATATGGCTGGGCCCTATTTGCTGTCAGCAAAGTGGGAGAAATCCAGGAAATTTTGATCAGCTTTGTTTCACAGCTCCATGTATGATGAAACCCAGCATGTGCCAATTGTATGGAGGCTAACCAGATTCCATGGCTGTATCCTGTTAGCTTGTAATCATGTCCAGCAGAGAAGCCTCCAGGAAAGTGGAAGCTAAAAGAAAAGGAATGACTGACCCCCAAATAGGAACAGTGGAGGCACTCTGTCACAGTACCTTACTTAGGAAGCATTTGGTGGATAATTACAAAATATCTGTTGTTTGTTTGACTTCCCCTTTGGAAGCCGCAAGCCAGAGCCATCACTAGGGGAAACAGCTTAGAAAATATGTGATTGGTTCACAGAGGTGGCATATTATCAGGAAGTGATGGGGCTTTTTAAAATCCAATTATTCCCGTATTATTTAAAGGAGAAGTTTTTGAAATCCTTTCAGTAATCTTTATCCTGAAAAAGAAAGTCCTATTTGCAGGATTGTTTTAAAAGGACGGAAAAATTAAGGATAAAGTTAAGAAACAAGTTAGCTTAGGAGAAAACAACAACAACAACAACAACAAAAGGTAGAACTGGTTGAGCGGAATTAAAGGTTAGGAAGTCCGGGAAGACCAACGTAGAAAATCTTACGGACAAAAATACGATTTATCCCAAAAGATAATGATGTGGGTATTGTAAGTCGGGGAGGGGTGGTGAAAATCACCCCAGAGTCTGACTTTGGGTTAAGGAGCGGGTTCGTGGATCTCTTACCGCCCGGATCTGCAGCTCCACCACCACCTCCAAAGGCATCGTTCCCTGCGTGGGCGACAGGACTGGAATGAAAAGATCCTTTTGTGCCCGGCTTTGGACCAATTTTTCTTAGTTTAATTCAATCTCTAGGGCAAATGTTCCCAGAACCTTCCCCAGCCCCCCATCCTCTTGTTCCCCCATCTGTCCCCCAGCCCAGCCCTGGTCCCTCCCACCGGGACAGGTCTCTCACAACAAGAGCTGCAGCATAGGCTTCCAGAAGGCGGAAGCGTCGTCGCGTTGCCATGGACGCTCAAACGCGCCACCTTCCACCCTGGAACGCGAGCGCGGTCCCGGCGCAGGCGCGCTCTGTGCTCCGCCAGGAACGCGCGGCCGGTGCCCGCTGTCGCCGCGGTGCCCCAGTCCGAGACCCTGGCCCGCTACTGGGCGTGGTGGCCAGATCCGGAGATGCCAAGAGTCCTGGTCTTCTTTCCATCAGATTTTTTTTTTATCCCCAATCACTATGTTAAAATGTTTACAGTTTCCATTCTAAAAGTGGAATGAGATCAAAACTCTGTTATTATTTAAGTACTATGCATTTTTAGGAGCTACACGATTCCCAAGCCCTGGAATTTCTGTAACAATCCTAATTTAATATAGTTGCCTGTCGCTAAAGGTACTTTCTTGCTTATTCAATACGTCCTCGTGTTTGGTTTAGAAAACATGGCCAACCGTCAGTTACAAGAAATTAAACGTGTGTTGATTAGAAATATTAGTACAAGTATAATTCTTAAACAGGTTTAAAAGTTAGGTATCCCGTGTTAGCAACAATAGAAATATAAGTCATTCTCGCTCTTCATGGCTTTGTCCAGCCTTTTCTGGGGTTTAATCTAAAGCAAGCCTTGAATTACATTATCTCCCAAAGGGGTAGTTACCGTGTTTGCCAAAGCCGCAGTTAACACTGTAAAAACCATCAGGGGGGTGAGCAGAGCAAGAGTTCTCAGCCAATAGGGGGAATCTCATTTTTTCCATTCACCGTATTTGATAGACAAAAATGAAAGAAAGGAGCAAGAAGCGGCTGCTTCTAGTAATCCAAGAAATCTGGGAGGGCCAATGCTGTCTTCCAAAAAAAAAAGTCTTAAATTGTCTTCAGTCATTTATTACGAATATTTTGCACTGGAGAGTTATGCAATTAGAAATAGTGCAGAAAGATGGCTGGAGACAAGATTAGGTATTGATTTTGGTAATTGGAGTTCCTTTCCCTGGAAGGAAGAAAGCTCAATATGTTGTAGAAGGGTATATTGTATCCTTATCCACTTCCTATTGCTCTGTCTCTCTGCACACCAAGAGATAAGACAAATGGACACCTGGCTCCCTGTAGGGTCCAGATCACTGACTTGTCACCTAACAATTCACTGGCACTCAAAATAATGTGGGACAGGACCTGTGATGATCCTTATAGGAAAGTCACAGCACCAACCCTAAGATATCAAGGAAAATGACAACCAAGGCAGGTTAATAAGTAATCCAAAGATGTAATGGAAGGGAGGAATTAATCTTTATGAGCATCTGCAAGGTGCTAGGCACATAGCACATACTAATTCATTTCATCCCCACAATAACTCTTTGAAGGAGATATTATCCCTATTTTACAGATGCAGAATCTGAAGCCAGACAGCCTTTTGCCAAAGGCCATGCAAATAATAAGGGGAGCAGCTACATTTGAATGCAGGGGCACCCTACCACATCACTGGGCCTGCAACACAGACATCCTGTTGATCCCCAGAGATACAAAGTTCCATCCAGTGCTCCTCTTAGTCTTAACTCTTAATATAACTGGACTCTCCTTGCTTGGCTTCTAGTGCACAGCCCTCTTCAGGTTTCCCTCCAACTTTCTGGCCATTCTTTCTCTGTCACTATTTATCTCCCTCAATCTACTAAACAATGTTTCCAGGCTTTTCCTTTCCTCACTCTACATACTCTTTACCTAGAGTGTCATCCAGTGTAGGTATTGATTAACACACATACACAGATTTACATATCCCGCCCAGGCCTCTCTTCTGCTCCCCCAACAAGGTAAAATCTCACTATTGTAAATATATGTATCTCCTCTTTGTAGCAGCTGCCACAATAGCAGCTTTACATTTGATCCTGTGATTGGTGATTACTGTTTGTAAACTCTGCATGGCTAAGTGTTTGTATCCTAAATATCTAGTATAGCAGATAGTCAGTAAATATCTTTGAATAGAGGTTAAATACAAAGATGGTCAAGCCAGTCTGTAGGGGTTAATGTACATGGGTAAGGAGAGGTCCCACCAAGGGGAGGTCCTACCACATCAGGACAGACTAAATATGCAGAATGAGAAAGAACCAGGCACAACTACTTCTGCTAGTCTGCCATGGGGATATTAAATTAAATGAGTTGATAGGGAATAGTCACACTCTGTCAGTTTCCCCCACTATGGTCACCTGAGGCTCCCAGCTGCCGTGGAGATGTGGAAGTTGCTACATACACAATGCCTCTCACCCATCTTGCAGAGTAATTAATCACTGAGGCTGCCACCTCTGCAGGAGGCCAAGCAAAGATGTTTAAGGATTAGACTGTCTCCACTTCAAGATAATGGCTTGGGAGAGAGGGGGGTGGATGATGGGAGGTTGCTTGGTGAGTACAATGTGTACTGCTACAGTGATGGATGTAGGGAAGGCTCTGATTTCACCATAATGAAATATAGCAATGTAGCAAAATGCACTTGTACTCCATGAATATATACAAAAAATATTTTTTAAAAAGAGAATGGCTTTATTACCTGGATAGGTACCGTTGGTGGCAGCAAACAGATTCCGAGAATGACTTCTATTTCCGGAATGTTTCTGCAGTGCAGCTCGGTCAGCAGTGACATCAGCATTGCAGAAATGACACATCAGCAAGGTCTGTTCACCTCCTGGCCCCAGACAAGAAAATGAAACATGCCCCAAAAGGGAATTTTCCAAAGAGTAAATTAGCAAAAAAACAAGACTATGACAGTCAGATAATTATGGCTGAGATTTTATTTATTTATTTTTCTTCCCAGTAAAGATGTCAATAATGGCTGAGATTTTAACTTAAAAAAAAAACTAAGTATTATAAGACACAATATTAGAGCTGGGCGTAGTGGCACACCTGTAGTCCCAGCTACCTGGGAGGCTGAAATGAGAGGATCTTTTGAGCCCAATAGTTACCAGCCTGGCTTATGTAGTGAGACCCTGTCTAAAAAAAAAAATACAATATCATAAACATTTCCTTACAAATAACAGGAGGAGTATTCATATGAGGAGAAGAAACTAAAAAAAAAGAGGCACATTATAATGGGGGGGTATGAAATAACACACATTGTTGGTGGGTGTGTAAATACATATAATGTATTAGTTTTCTATCGCTAATGTAACAAATTTAAGGGCTTAAAGCAAAAACAATTTATTATCTGACAGTGGCTCAGAAATCCAACACAGAGCTCACTGGGCTAAAATCGAGGTGCCAGCTGGGCTGCATTCCTTGCCCTTTCCATTTCCTTGCTTTTCCAGAGGCCGCCTGCACTCCTTGGCTCAAAATCCCTTCTTCCCTCTTTAAAACCAACAACATAGAGCCAAGAGTTTTACATACTGCCATCTCTCCAGTTCTCTCTTCCACTCTTAAGGACCTTTGTGATTACACTGGGACCACCCAGGTAATCCAGGATAATTTCCCTATTTTAAGGTCAGCTGATTAACAACATCAATTCCATCTGCAACCCTAGTTTCCGCTTTACTATGTAAGGTAACATATTTACAGATTCCAGGCATTAGAATGTGGACATCTTTGGGGGCCATTATTCTGCCTACCATATATAACATCTCTGGAAAGCAATTTGATAATGTCTATCAAAATTTTTAATTTGGGCCGGGCGTGGTGGCTCACGCCTGTAATCCTAGCACTCTGGGAGGCCGAGGTGGGCGGATCGTTTGAGCTCAGGAGTTCGAGACCAGCCTGAGCAAGAGCGAGACCCCATCTCTACTAAAAATAGAAAGAAATTATATGGACAGCTAAAAATATATATAGAAAAAAAAAATTAGCCGGGCATGGTGGTGCATGCCTGTAGTCCCAGCTACTCGGGAGGCTGAGACAGGAGGATCCCTTGAGCTCAGGAGTTTGAGGTTGCTGTGAGCTAGGCTGACGCCACGGCACTCACTCTAGCCTGGGCAACAGAGTGAGACTCTGTCTCAAAAAAAAAAAAAAAAAAAAAAAAAAATTTTTAATTTGGCTCAGCAATTCCACTGCTAGGAATTTATCCCATGGGTATACTTTCACAAAAACACATTATGCACCATTATTTGTAGTTAAAAAAAAAACAACCAAATACTGGCAGCCCATTAAATGTTCAGTAGATACAGGTAGGCATGGTGGCTCACACCTGTAATCCTAGCACTTTGAGAGGCCAAGGTGAGAGGATCACTTGAGGCCAGCAGTTCAATACCAGCCTGGGGCAACATAAGTGAGACCCCATCTCTTCAAAAAATAAAAAAATTATCCAGGCATGGTGGTGCGTGCCTGTAGTTCTAGCTACTCAGGAGGCTGAGGCAGGAAGATTGCTTGAGCCCAGGAGTTTGAGGTTACAGTGAGCTATGATCGCACCACTGCATTCTAGGTTAGGTGACAGAGTGGGACCTCATCTCTTTAAAAAAAGTTCAATAAGTAGGGTCAGATAAAATCAACTATGGTTTAGCCATACTGTTACAGCAAGTGTTACAGCAGGTGGTTCCGAGGACAAACCAAGCAGCACACGGAAAGTCGGAGAGTCAGAGAATCAAGGTTTATTCGCTGGCGGGCTCAGAGGGGTCTTACCACCAAATTTTGAGCCCCGTTTCCCCAATTTTTTACCACTTTTATTAGGTTGGGATGGTCTGAGGGGTAGGGGTCTCAGGTGGCTGATGCGCCAGGTAATAGATGGAGGAGTTTTCTTATCAACACAATGGAATATTATGAAGCATGGGAAAAGAATGAGGCAGAGCTATAAATCCTAATAGTAAATAATTTCTAAAATATAGAACTAAGGGAAATAAAGCATGGTCCAAAAAATGTGTAAGTATACTGTCCTTTGGGAGAGAAGGAGAATATTATATGTACATATATATACTTAGAATGTTCCTGAAAGGATACAGTAGAAACTGCTAATAATGGATGCCTCTGGGGAGGGAACTGGGGTAGGGGAGGGAGAGAGAAACCTTATTTTTCATTGAATATCCTTAGGTACCTTTAAAAAATATTTTTGCCAAGTACTTGCATTACCTAGTTCAAAAAGGAAAACAAATTAAAACAACTAGAAAACATAAAACAATAGAATGGATAAATCTGAAAACATAGGGAGGAGCAGGAACTGGCTTCTTCAGTTTTTGGGGTATATCCTATATACTGTATGTTATAAAAATATCCATGCAAGTGTTTCTGCCACTTCTACTTCTGCAGTGTTTATTAACCCCCCTGAAATGATAGGCAACCTTTCCTGCATGTGCATGTGTGCATTTTTATGGGAAGAAAGCCTGTAGCTTTCATCAGAGTTTGAAAGGGGAAGAGTCAGGCCAAATCAGGTTTTAGAGCACTGTTTGGTGCATGCTGAGCCCTCTGTCCTGCCATGAGTTCTCTGCCTACAGCAGAAAGAAGGGTCACCTGGGTTATCTGATAAGGTGGCAGGTAAGAAAAGAGGACTTTTTCTCTCCATCACATTCATGCTTTCTTATTAGATAGAGCCAGTTGACTCTGTAAGGGCAGCTGTATTCCATAATAAGTAATAAGAAGACCTTCAAAATCCTGTTCTAGGCCATTTGTTTGTGTCTGGACTCAGTAGACTCATTTGTTAGGCCCTACAATCTTTTGAGCCAATGAATTATTCATTAGCAAGTGTGAATAACACCAGCAGATTGAGTTTCCAAAGTGAGTTATAATTAGCATTTGAAAGAAATGCTTGAAAAGGAAAACAAAAAACACCCAAGTACATGAAACAATCTGAATTATTTCGGTAGTAATGCATTTACAGATCACTGATTTTTTTTTTTTTTTTTAAGTACAGACCCAGCCTCAAGATCGAAGAAATAATTGTCCTTTATATTTAGATTTCTCCAAAGTCTTTCTCTAAAATGTTCTTTAATAGTTCAGTTTTCTCACACCTTGATATACCTTTCTGACTTTTGCTTTGAACGTATAAAAGAGCTCAATGAACTACACTGGGCTCTTTCTTTGGTTCTAAAAAACTTCATAAAGATGAAGTTTATGTTTTTTAAAAAAAGGTTAATGTTAAAGTCATATTCTTTGGGGGAACTTTACATTAAAGGGATTAGGTTGTCACCATATGAACTCTGATCAATACTAGCACGACTATACATTACTATGGGTAACATCATGTGTCTCTCTATGTAATTTATAGGAAGCACGTATGAAGCACTTTTGCCAAGAAAGTTGAAGTTGAATCTAATCAAGTCACTAGAACTGACTGTCCAATATGGTAGCCACCTATAGCTATCTGAATGAATTAAAATAAAATAAACTTACATAATTTTATTCATTTATTTTTGAGACAGGCTCTTGCTCTGTCACCCAGGCTGGAGTGCAGTGGCACTATCATAGCTCACTACAGCCTTGAACCCCTGGGCTCAAGCAATCCTTCTATCTCAGCCTCCCAAGTAGCTAGGACTACAGGTGTGTGCCCCCACACCTGGCTAATTTTTTTTTAATTTTGTAGAGATGGGGGTCTCAATATGTTGCCCAGGCTGATCTCAAACTCCTGGCCTCAAGCGATCCTTCCACCCTGGCCTCCCAAACCACTGGGATTGTAGGCATGAGCCACCTCACTCAGCCTAAAACTAAATAAATTTAAAATTCAGTTCCTCGCTTGCACTAGTCACATTTAAATTGCTCAAATAGCCACATGTGTCTAGTGGCTACTGTATTAGATAGTGCAGGTAGAACTATTTCCATCATCACAGAGAGTTCTAATGGGCAGCATTGTTCTAGAGCTAAACTCACTTAAAGGAAATATGGGGGATAGTGAAATATACTAATGACACCACAAAGAAGCAGGTAAGCATATCTAGAACGTGCGACATTCTATAGGGCAACTGACCAAGTTAGTCCCCAACAAGTCAATGGCATTAAAAAATAAAGAAGAAGAAGAAGGGGTGAGGGCTGCTGATCTAGATTTAAAGACACTTAAGAGACCTAACAACTAAATGTAATATGTGGACTTTGTTGGGACCCTAATTCAAACAAACCAACTTCAATATAATATTTGAGACCATCAGGGAAATTTGATTATGGTTTGGGCATTAGATAATACCAAACAATTAACTTTGATAGGTATGAGAATGCCCTTGTGTTTATGTAAGGCAAATACTAACATTGTTTAGAGAGGCACATTAAGGTATGTACTGGTAAAATGACCTAATGTCTAAGATTTTGCTTTTATTTTCTTTTACTTGTTATTTTTTTTTTAGAGACAAGTTCTCATTCTCTCTCATCCAGTCTGGAGTACAATGGCATGATCATAGCTCACTATAGCCTAGAATCCCTAGGCTCAAGTGATCCTCCTGCCTCAGCCTCCCACAGCGTGGGGATTACAGGTGTGAGCCACCACGCTCGGCCAGATTTTGCTTTTAAGTACTCCAACAAATGAATAAAAGGAATAGACGAAGCAAATGTAGCAAAATCTTGGTAATTATTGAATCTGAGTGATGGATATGGTTTCTGTAATTCTATACTTTTGTTTGTATAAAAATATTAATGATAATTAAAAATTTTCAAACATATACTTAAATAAGAAAAAGCTATTATATCTTTATATGGACCTCTTTCTGTCCTAAAATAGCCCATCCAAAGAATTCTTGGTGACATCACTATCAAATTCCCTTCAATAGACTTCTTACATACACTTAAAGAAAAAATATGGTGGATCTATTCACCACACTGCAGATAAAATTACTTTGATGTGTAACACCTTACAAGCAATTCAGAAGGAAATCCATTTAAACGAAAAAAGTAGCACTGTATTATAACAATAGTGATCTCTGCATGAATATACAAAACGGGAGCTGACAATTTGAGTATTTGTGTATGTATACACACTTCTCAAGAATTTTCCCCAAGTGTCAGGAATACTGCCAAGGAAGGAATCAAATTGCAGTTGAACAGCTTTTAACAATCTTGAAGTCATTTGGGATCTGGATCTGCACATGAGATCTATTTCACAAAACTTTATTAGGGTTCATGAGTCAGACTCATATGTTACTCTTTGGCTTATGCTTTGATTTACTGGCATTTGTAGGCTCAATACTTACATAATGACACCACACGAGTCCTTCTACAAGAACTGCCCTTGAACATTTTCAACTATATAGTCCTTCCATTTAAAAGTAATTTCTACTCAGAAAAAACTAATTTTCTCCTTTGAGTTTCAACTGGCTAGCTCTATGTCCATGGGAGTAGCAGGCTAGCTATGACCCAAAGCAATTTTGAAGGAATTTTATTTATTATCCAACATAAGAAAGTAGAAGAGTATGTTTAAGTTCCAAGACTTGTTTAAAAAAAAAAAGTGCCTGGACACAGCATTTAGGCACTAAAGTCAGCAATGGAAACTTCTGATGTCATTATATCCACCCCTTATCATCTACCAAAATATACCCTTTTGTTCTCTTTTCACCCTCTTCTGCCTTTATTTAACCCTGCATCTTTTCTTTTATCCTTGTTTCCATTTATTCATTCCCTATTAATTTATTCAGTACATGCTATGTGCCAGTTATGTTCTGAGCAATATAGGTACAAGGATGAATAAGAAACAATGTGTATTCTCATGGAGCTTACCTTCTAGTCTGGGAAGACACATAATAACTAAGTGAACATAAATAAGATAACAGTATGATGGAAATATCCAAGGTGGTGGGATAGAAGATACAGCTAGAGAGGAAATAAGAACCTAATTTAGACTCAGTGGCCAGATTGGCCTCTCTAAGGATTTAACATTTAATCTAAGATCTAAGAAGAGAAGCATGACTACTAGCAAGACTTTCAAAGAAGTAAGAGAAAAGATATTCAGGCAAAGGAAACAGCAAATGCAAAGGCCCATGAGTCAGGAAAGAAATGGATAATGGTATGTTTGAGACTGAATGGTATGTTTGGACCTTAGACTGAAACAGGATCTGACTTCTCACCTCTCACAAAAATGCGCACTTCTCATCTCTGAGGATGATCAACTCAAACAAAAGACTGACACAGGACCTGCACTTTCCACCTCTCACAAAAATCAACTCCAACAAACGATTCTTAAAATAATGGTGAAAAGTGCTACTGGTCTTAAAATAACGGTGAAACGATGGTGAAATAATTCTTAAGATAATGGTTATTTTAAAGGCTCTAGTACCAACTTCTTGGAAATACCCAGTTAGCTGGGCCTCAACATAGATTTGTCTGCCAAAACCATTTTAGGCTCTGAGCTGATGAAACAAATCATCTTAAAATGATGGTGAAAAGTGCTACAGTCCTTTAAAAAATGGTGAAATAATGGTGAAATAATTCTTAAAATAATGGTTATTTCAAAAGTTCTGCTACCTACTTCTTGGAAATATCTAGTTACCTGGGCCTAAACATAGATTTGTCTACCAAAACCATTTTCGATTCTGAGCTGATGAATCAAATGATTCTTAATGGTGAAAAGTGCAGATCCTGTTTCAGTCTAAAGACTGAAAGGAGTCCAATGAACATACTAAGAGAGACATGGGGTTGGAGTCAGGGAGAGATGGGGTGTTTTAAGAGATGATACTCAAGAGTTTCTAAGATGACACTAGATTGCACAAGAACTTAAAACAGTTATGGCAGAGAATTTGATTTTCTACCTTGTAGCCATAACTTTTCCTCCTTGCCAACAGAACCTGAGTTTTGTGTGGGTGGCAATGTACCCAGCTCCAGGGAACAAATTATAATGTATTTAATCCTGTCCTGGCCAATAAGATATAAGGGGAAATCACTAGAAGCTTCTGAGACTTTTATTCTGATATGAGAGCCACAAGTGAATAAAGCTGTTTTGCCTCCTCCTCTCCCTTTCTGCTTTAGCTGCTTTAATTTGATGTGCTGTCCAGGGCTGTGGGAGTCATCCTGCAACCAGGATGTAACAAGCCCAACAATGAAAGTCAACATATTTAGGATGATGGAGAGGAGGAATGGAAAGAATCTGAGTGATTGATGACATCAGCAAACTGATAAGCCTATTCCAGGACCACCTATCTTCATCCTTTTTGTTAAATAGACAATACATGTCCTATGCTTAGGTCTCTTTTAGCTGGGGTTTCAGTTATTTGCACTGAAAGCATACAATTGATGCAGCGGGGGTGTGACATGATCTGATTTATATATTTTTAAAAAATCTCTCTGGCAACTGTATGAAGAGATTGTAAGGAGCAAGAATGGAACAGAAGCATGGAAGACTACTGCAGTAGTCCTGAGAAGGGATCATGGTGTCCTAGCTTAGGGAGGAAGCAGTAAAGCTGGAGAGAAGTAGATAGATTCAAGATGATTGGTGGGTAAAAACAACAAGACTTGCTGTTTGTATGAGAGGTAAAGGAGAGGGAGGAATTAAGGCTGACCTCTAGGTGTTGGACTTGATGGTGGTGCCATTTATTGACATGGAGAAGGCAGGAAGAAGAGGTTTGGGGAACAGGATAAGATCGAGTGTTCTTTTTGGATGTATTAAATTTAAGATTTCTATGAGCCATTCAGAAAGAGATGTCAAATCAGCAGGTAGACTTATGAGTCTGAAGCACTGGGGTAAGATCAGGGCTTGGATTTCAATTGGGGAATTGTCGATACACAGATGTTATTTAATGCCACAGGAATAGACAAGATTTTCCTCACTTGCCAAAATCTGAGGAAATCTAAAATTAGAAGTCAGCTAGAAGAGGAGACTGAGGAGAAGTAGTGAGGTAGGAAAAAACCAACAACAACAGCAACAACGACACTTAGCATTTATATAGTGCTTACTCTATGCCAGGCACTGTTAAAAGCACTTTGTGGCTTTATGGAAGCAAAAGAAAAGTGTTTTCCTTTTATTTCTCCCTTTGTTTTCTCCTGTGGCTTTCACCCATAAACTCAGAAGGTTTAGATGCAAAAGTGCTTCTCAACTTTTATTTGTAATTACTTACTAATTATATATATTTCTTATATAACATAAATAAATATACTTATATTTATTTAATATAAATATTAATTTATATATTCATTGGAAAATATTCAAACAGCACAATATAGGAAAGCTAAATGTGGAAAATAAAGATCCTCAGAAACTTTCCTCCCCAGCCTTGCCCACCAGAAGTAATCATTAACAGTTTTTTGTATACCTTCCAGGACTGTTACACACACACACACACACACACACACACGCGCGCGCGCGCGCGCGCGCGCGCGCACTAGTCTTCACATAAATAGGATCTCTCTCTCTCTCTCCTTCTCTCTAGTATTACATATACATACATATATCTAACTCTGCAAGTTGCTTTTTTTTAACTTAATACATTTTGGAGATATTTCTATATCAGCATATTTAAATCTACTTTCCTCTTTTTAGAGACCAATAATACTCTATTTTACTAATATGCCATAACTTAAGTTCCTCTATTGATGGGCAATTAGATTTTTTTTTTCTTACCACAAAAAATTCTACCGAAATATCTTTGTAAATAAGTCTTTCAATACTGGTGCAAAAATAATTGTTGCATAATTTCCTGGTAGTGAAATTACTGAATCAAAGCACTTAAGCCTCTCATATTGTCAAATTACTCCTCCCAAAAGATTACACAAATTACATTCTTGCATCATTTCCTCACATCAAACTTCCCAAGTTTGTCAGTGTAATACAGGGGAAAACATGGCGTCTTGTCGCTTTTATTTGGGTGTCTTTAATTATAAGTAGGGCAACAAAGCCTGATCGTTAAACGTGCAAATTTGGAAGTTAGACTCCCTGGGCTGTATCCTAGCTCTTCCTCTTAAAAGTGTGTGACCTCAGGCTTGTTGGGTATATTTCCTCTTATCAAAAAAGGGGATAGTAAGAGCACAAATCTTTAGGATTAAAGAAAAGTAGGAATACAGGAAGCCCTCCCTACACGTTCGTTATTAGGGTACTGATCTTAATTCTTTGAAGCCGTGCTCGCCCCAGTACTTTATCTTTGGTGTACTCCTCCAAGTTTTGCATAATTTTCTTATTGCTTGTAATTGGAAACGAGACGAAAATCGGCTCCACTTTTCAAAATTCTCCCACCCCCGTCTCAACCCCACCTTAGGACTACTGGTGTATGTGTCAATGCACAGGAATGAGTTGCAGTTTTAAAACAACATGCAAAGTGGACACTTGGTTCGAGCACCTCCCGGCGGCCAGGACCCACTGTTTACATCGCAGGGAACACTGGATAGCAAATATCTAACACTACCTAACAAATATTTCACCGCCCGCCGCGCCATCTGATGCAAGTCTCCAGCACTGAAAGGCTTCAGAGAATGAAGTTTTAAACAAGAAAACGGTTCCAGACCCACCCCCGACACTGAGGCCGCAGGACGCACCTCGCTGCCCCGCCCCGACCGGAAGTGACACTCCCGTCGACTACTTCTTCCGCCGTCCGCCGGAGGCGCGGCCCAGACCAGCGCGTGGTGTGCGTCTGTGTCGAGGCTAGCAGGGGGATTCTGGGTAACGGCCCCGGCAGGCTGGGGCGGCTGGCTCCGCGCAGCAGGTTCCACTTAACGCCAAGTCCGTTGGCAGGGGCGGTTGTAGGGCCGGGAGTAGCCGGACATGGAGCAACCGTGGCCGCCGCCGGGACCCTGGAGCCTGCCTCAGGCCGAGGGTGAGGCTGAGGAAGAGAGTGACTTGGACGTGTCCCCCGGTTCTCCCCGCTGCCCGCAGCTGCCGGGCGGCAGCGCCCAGGTGAGAGGGGGCCCGCGTTCTGCGGGGGGAATGGAGAGGTGCTGTCGCCAAGCCCCATGGAGTGCCGCGTCTCCCCGATGCGACACTCTTCTGTTCCCTATTCTGTGTTCACCTCATCCCTGGGACCCGGGGGCCTGATGCCATCTCTCTGCTATTATAGCATCTTCAGAGGGGAGACAGGGTGGGTATGTGTTACCCACTTCCACGCACACCTTTTCTTTCACCTTGGCTGATTCTTCCTCACCTTTAGAAGACATTCCTCCGCCTCCCCGCTTCCTGACAGCACCCAGATTTGGGTGGCTCACGCTGTAACATTGACCCTTTGTCCTCTTGTGTGTGCTTTTCTCCACGCACTTTATTCTGTTAAAGGCTCCAACATACTTGTGCACAGTTGGTAGTTATAAACAGTGAATGATTGTAGTTAAGCATCACACTGAGTCTTGACGTAAAGATGAATTCACATGCTATTTCACCCACGTTGACATCTAAGAAAAATTCTGTAAACCTCGCTTTTAATGCTGCTGGTGCACACCTCTCCCATTCACGTGACCATCTTTGCCTTACTGTTTTGTTTTTAGTTTTGCTTCACGTCATTCCCCAGTAAAAACATGTAGGCACACACTTCCCTTTTCCTACAGAATTCTTCCTCGCATTCCTGCCTACTAGTGGTTTTCAACCGAGCATTCCTGCTCTGAAATTTATCCAAATGTGATACACCATTTAGGATTTTTCTGGGCCCTGTCTTAGGGAATACTTATATATTCATATCACCTTGTCCTGGTTTATCTCCTAACCTTAGTGTGTTTTGGAAGTATATTTCAGGATCACAGACTAAACAGTAATATGGTCAATGGATTGTAAGTGTCTGCCTTCTAAGCTTCTTGGAAAATGGGGTTCCTAAGGTCATAACAAAATTAATAGTTTTTCTCTGAACTCATTTTGCTAGGTGTTAATGAAGATTTAAGTCGTTTGCCAGTATGTGTAAAATCATCAATCTTATACCCAGCTAATGGGGTTAGTTGGCTTTACACAGAGAAAAATGCTGTTTCATAACCACAGACTGGAGTTCAGCTAGCTAGTCACTAGGAAAGTGCAAGGCATTTTTTAGGAGGACAGAATGAGAGTTGATGGGTCAGTAGTCACCCACTAATTGTGGATCACCAGTGTCATGTTTATATACAAAATGTGTTATAAGCATGTAATGTGTTACAGAGAAAGATAATAATGAACAGCAGCTGCTGTTGTCAGTTTTGAAGGCAGCTGGAGAGAAAGAAAGGTCTCAAGAATTTTAGTGTGTTGTGGTTGAATCACAAAAGTAAGCTAAGAGAAACATTGAATTTTAAAAATATCTGTATGTGTATATATATATATTATTTTTACTGGTGCACTTAGAAACTTGTTTAGCTGAAAGGGATTTTAGAAGTCAGTAGGCTTATCTCCTTTATTAAAAGTGATTTCCTCACTTCAGCAGCCTTAAAAAAAAAAAAAAAAAAGAAAGTGATTTCCCTGAGGCCATATAACTCGTTAGTGGCAGAATTAAAACTAGAAACCACTTATGACTCCTAGTGCGGTATATTTTCCCACCTACTGCACTGCCCGTCCTGTGAAGTACTGTAAAACTTTAGATGAAACTACCTTTAATTGGTTTTAAAATTTGCAAAGTGATTACTAATTCTAAGTTCATGTGCTTATTATAAACCTACTTATTTGTCTTGCTGGCTTTAAGACTGAAATTTTGGGATTGGAATATTTGGAAAGAATACAATGTGTAATGCAGCTGATAAACATTTTATAATCTTTAAAAAACAGCTTTGGTTTAGTTTTATCAAATATGGGAATCTAGACATCTTAATATACTATGTGATGTATAATTCTGAGATCCAGTTAATATAAAGGCAGATCAGAATATAGAGATCCTTTTTGAGATTTTTTGTTGTAAAGTTACATTGGTACATTTTAATGCTAACAGTTCCTTTTTAGAATTTATGTTCATTAAAATATAATCATATTAATGTCCTTCTAAAACTTCAGTATGCTCACTGATTAAAATATGGCCTAATATTTTATTTAACCATCTGAATACGTGTTGGAATGTTTTCCCAAATGGCCAAATGTTGTCTGGGTAGTCTGTGGAGAATTTAAACGTAAATCACTTTTAGAATTTGTTTGATTTGAGAAATGAGTATTTGCGCCCACATAATTTAAAAATGCAAGATATTTCCATTTATCCCTATTGCCTTTCTTGGTATATCTTTGTCTTCTTACAAAATAAGTTTTATAGCTTTGTTTTTCTCCTTTTCCTGGCCCCATTTTAAGCATAGTTAGTCTACAGTTACTCTTGATCCCATTCTAAGATAGCAAAAAGTAAAAATAAATATTTTACTGGGTTTATTAAGGACATGGTCTGTAGTACCTCGGCTCCAAACTTGCTGAATGAGTAAATAAAACATCTGAATAGCGACAGTGTCCACATTTACCCTAGTAGAAATCTGAGTTTTCCTGAAGACTCAGCTAGGAGGTGGAGGCCTTGCTTGCTACTTGCCTCAGAATTCTTTACCACCACCAGTCGGTTCAAAGAAGTGAATTTATTCATCTAACATTTATTGAATTTTGGCCTCTCAAGGAGCTGATAGTTGAGTAAACAGATAAGCGTGATATTGTGTGAAAAACATTGCCTTAGAAATATGCATAACTTGGGTGGGGAGAAAATGGATAAGGAAAAACTTAGGTGATGCCAGAATCTGGATGGAGATAGGAGTTACCTAGAGGAAAAATTGGCAAATTGAAGGGGGGGGGGAGAGCATTGGTGGGGACAGTAAGAATAAACAAACAAGTAAAAGAGTAACTTAAACCCAGTCTAGAGAGATAATTGGAGATGACGTCATGAAGGGCCATGCCACAGAGTTTGCACTTTATCCCGAGACCTAAGAATGAATAAAATGATCAGATTTGTTTTTTGGAACAATCACTCCAGGCTAGTGGAGTGGAGAATGGCTTGGGATAAACAGGCTGTATTTGTATAATTCACATGTGGAATGATAAGGGCTTGAATAGTGATGCACATACAGGAACAGATGGGAGAGAAATTATTCCTAATAAGTCGTTTGAAGTTAATCTATATTTGGCTAAGAAATCGTAAAGAATGTACCTTCAGCTTTTGTTTTACAGAGCCAAGTAATATAAGGAATTAAATACCTATCACAGTGCTTTACATATATTAATTAAATCCTACAGCTTCTGAGTGGAACAGAGTCACCAGGGTGGATCATTTGGCACTTTTAAAAAAAATATCTTTGCTGGCCGGGCGCGGTGGTTCACGCCTGTAATCCTAGCACTCTGGGAGGCCGAGGCGGGTGGATCGCTCGAGGTCAGGAGTTCGAGACCAGCCTGAGCAAGAGTGAGACCCCGTCTCTACTAAAAATAGAAAGAAATTATATGGACAACTAAAATATATATATACAAAAAAAAAAATTAGCCGGGCATGGTGGCGCATGCCTGTAGTCCCAGCTACTCGGGAGGCTGAGGCAGTAGGATCACTTAAGCCTAGGAGTTTGAGGTTGCTGTGAGCTAGACTGACGCCACAGCACTCACTCTAGCCCGGGCAACAGAGTGAGACTCTGTCTCAAAAAAAAAAAAAAAAAAAAAATCTTTGCCTATTTTGATTAGGAATAAGTTAAAGGATAGCTGTCTGATATAATCAGTTATAAATAGGAATTTCCAATAAGAACTTCTCAGATCACCAAGGATTGGGAAAATACAGAAAGTAAACAGAAATCAAGAAATGATTACTTCTAAATAAAAGGAGGTTTTTGTAGTGAAGAACTTGAAGAACAAAACTCTAAAGGTCTTGTTTTCAGCGTGTTGGATGTTGAGGTGATAAACTAGATTTAAGCTCTGTTCTCCTTATTTTGCTGGCTCAGTATCATAAAGACTATAAATCTGATGTTTGTTGAGCACCAGCTTTATTTATTTTTATTATTATTTTTTTAATTTCAGGATATTATGAGGGTACAAACATTCTGTTTACATTTTATGTCTTTGCCTCACCCAGGCGAGGTTCAGAGGCATGCCCTTCCCCTCTACAATGCTCACCGTGTCCATTAGTTGTGAGTTTACCCCCCTCCAACCTCCTAATCCCTGGAAAATATTACTACTGTGTGAACACCATAGTGTTGATCAGTTAGTGAGCACCGGCTTTATGCACTGTGATTGTTGCCAGGCTTTTTGTTACTGTTAGTTGTCAGGGGAGGGGCATAGATTAACAAAGAAGCTTAGAGTCTAGTTGATAAAACAAGGCCTAGAATGTAAAAATGTAACTGCAAGTCCAGAACACAGGATATGCTATGTACCAAAAATATTGCACAGAAATCCTTTACATAAAAAAAATTGAACTGTGCTGCACAAACATATTCATTGCCTTCTTCATTTCTAACAAATATTGTTTTTTCATCCAGATATATAGCCATGGGATTGAACTAGCTTGCCAAAAGCAGAAAGAGTTTGTGAAGAGCTCTGTGGCGTGCAAATGGAATCTCGCTGAAGCTCAGCAGAAACTTGGTAGCTTAGCACTGCATAACTCTGAGTCCTTGGATCAGGAACACGCCAAAGCACAAACTGCAGTATCAGAACTGAGGCAACGGGAAGAAGAATGGCGACAGAAAGAAGAGGCTCTAATACAAAGAGAAAGGATGTGTCTGTGGAGTGTGGATGCCATTAGCAAGGATGTTTTTAATAAGGTATGACCTTTTATTGGGCCATAATGAAAGAAAGAAAACTGAAGTGTTTGGACAAACCAGTTGTGCATATTTGGTAGCAATGTAATGGAATCCTGTAAACAGTGTTCAATTTTGACAGTTTATGAAAAGTGCTTGAAAAGTTTATGAAAGTCAAAAGTTTAAAAGCTCTTGCTCTAGAGCTATAGACTCCAGGCAGTTAATTGACCTGTCTCACCTATTTGTTTATATACATGTACTGCTGGACAAATATATATATTAGAAAACATTCACAAAGAATTGATACTCACAAGGATAAGAAAACATTATAAGGTATTTTCCCCCACATCTCATGTTTTGTACCCCCTACTGTGGTCACTGCTTTAGGGTTCCTTTAATTCAATCACCTTATTTTATAAATGAAGAAACTGAAAAGTAAGTAGAGTAGAGTGACTTGATAACATAGTGGTAGATTAAATGTGAGGAAAAAACTTCTGACTGTGGAATTGAGAGATTATTTCTGACTGTGGAATTGAGAGACTAGTTGAGTATCCTTTATTAAGATCCCTTTGATGTCCATATAATAGTTTTTTCTGAAAATTATCATCTGCATTAGTAATGGACATCATTGGCCTGGTTAGCCTTTTAAAATCCCATGTTTCTCAGACTTTAGGGTTTTATACCTTTGTTTCCATTTGAAAATCAGAATTTTTAGAGATCAATTTCCAAATGCCTAAGACGGGTAAAAAGGCAAAGCCTAACAGATAGCTTCACGAACTAATATGGAATAAACTGATACAATTATATGTTGAAAAATAATCTATATTAAGCCTTATTTTGGAGAAGCATTTATAAATAAATCTGTGAACATGCTGACAGGTGCTGATATTTTGATGTTCGGTTTTTTTCCACTATACCAAAGTGTCTAAAGGAAACAGTTTGCAGAAGCTAAAAGCGTTTAGTTTTACAACAAAGGTAGATTTTGTATATTATCCACTATTAGTGTTCTTTAGGCCTGCAACATGCCCAGAATAGGGAGGGATTGGCCTTCAAACATCATCATTTCTTTTAATTAACCCATGAACATCATTTAGGTGTGAATTTGGACCCATTTTTAGCCTTTCATTATGGAAAATTTCAACATACACAAAGTAAACAGATGAACCCCCTGTGTTTGACAACCACAACTATCATCATTAGGCCATTTTCATTTATACTTTCCCCCACTCCTCATCCCTGCTTGTTTATTAATTTTCTGTTTAATTTTTAAGTAAGATTTATATACTTTGAGATGCTCAAATCGTAAGTGTAAAATTTTAACAAATAGATATACTCATGTAATCTACATTCCTATTGGGATGGCAATGTGGAACCTGTAGGGCAATGAAATTCAGTCATTTTCTACTAATTTGTAAATGGTACCTCTTTGTATTTGTACTAAACCTAACTCTCAAGCTTGGGGGATAGACTGCTCATTCTTGTCTAAATCCACTTTGACTTTATTTTTAACCATTATTTTTTAGACTTCTCGTCCATAACCCACTTGTTTCTGTCCTCCTGGCATCCATTCTCCCTTGCCCTCTTGAGCATTGTTTGCCTTTTCCTGGACTAACTCAACTTCAACTACAGCAATCAGTAACACACACAGATAAATGTACATTACCACTAGCTCTATCAGTAATTTCTTCTTTAATTGAGAAAAATTAAGAATAAAACATGCTTATTGTAAAATAAATAAATTAAAAAACAATACGTAAGTATGTAAAATAGAAATTGAAAGGATCCCTTTACCATTTCCCAGAAATAACCGCTGTTAATAGTCAATCATATCTTTCTGGACTTTCTCTGTGCCTGTACTAATGTATATAAATTTTTCTCTTCCCCAGCAGGATCATTCTTTATCTGAATAATTAGCTATATCTGTATATGTTATTTTAAGGGGTGTGTCATCTTTAGTATTATTTTCTGCTTTGCATTTTTACCCAAAACCTATTTAAATTTTTTCTTCCAGAGGGAATGATCAAAGCAACGTTTGTTTTATAAAGTTACTGTCTCTTCTTTTAACACATTGCTCACAAAAAAAAATATATTTTCACATTGTCTCTGCTTTTGTTTTTTTAAACTTAGGTTCTAACATTGCCTACATTTATACCACAAATTAATTAGGACTATCTTTATGTTCCAGTCATTTGCTCAAAATCGTACATTGGTTTTGTCTGGGAGCTTGAGACTTGAGAGGCCTAGTCTAGATCTGCGCTGTCCAACTGGATAGCCACTAGCCACATGTGCAATTGAGCGCTTGAAATGTGGCTAGTCCTAATTGAGAAGTGCTGTAAGTGTAAAATACACACCAGATTCCAATCACTTGGTACCAAAACAAAGTAAAATATTTTATTAACAATTTTTTTGTATTGCTTACATGTTCAAATGATATGTTGGATATATTAGGTTAAATAAAATAAGTTATTGTCATCTGTTTCTTTTTACTTTTTAATGTGGCTAATATAAAACTTTAAATTACATTTGTGACTTGGATTGTATTTCTATTGGACAATGCTGGGCTAGATGGCAGACTATAAAGGCAGACTATAAAAGAAAAAAAAACTTTTATTTTGAAATATATAAACTTTTGTGTGTTTCCTCTTGTAAACTCGTAGTGAGCTGATTTGCAATTTTCATTTTTGGCAGTAATGGTAACAGGGCATAAATGTGATCACAGAATGTTCTGAGAAACTGCTCTGCCAGTTTTTCTGGCTAGATAAAAACTTCATTCTTGATCTGTTTTATGACTTATTTAACCGAAAATAAGCACTTCCCAAATAGAAATTTATACTTGATTTCAAGAATCAAATTGTTTGGCCTCTCTTAAGAAAAGTGTATTAGAAATACAACAAAGGTCTATTTTTGGTTTATGTCTTAACAAAGAATTTATAGTAAATGTACTTTATTCTCTGTATACTCTGAATTTCTTAGTTTATTTACAGCAAGAACTCCAAGGATTAGGCCAGAGTTGCAAATATTTATGGGAAATGAATAATGCAAACATAAATTATGTATATAATAGATCTTTCTGTATATACCTTTAATAGGGAGATACAGTTTAACATAAAGGTTAAATCAGATGTTTTTCTGTATGATTTCTGAGATAAACCTTTCCCACACATACATCATTTTAAATAAAACTAATGAAACTCCCATATAAAAAAATTTTTATCTTTTAAATAAAGAGTTTAACAGATGAATTTAATGATGTAATATCAGTATGATACCATACTATATTTTTATATTGTCTATAGAAAGGATTGCTAGGCATTCAGTATCTGAGAAAGAAGATTAAATTAGAATATAAAATCTGATTTTCATTTCTAAAATTTTTTCTTAAGAGTTTTATTAATCAAGATAAAAGAAAAGAAACAGAAGATGAAGATAAATCAAAATCATTTATGCAGAAATATGAGCAAAAAATCAGACATTTTGGTAAGTCTACTGTTTGAGTTTCCTTCTTTGTAATGTTTCGTATCATATGTATGTGTGCAAAATATGGATTTATAAAATGGGAGCCAAAAAGATAAGTGGCAAACTCCAGTTGTGTAGCTACTTCTGGCATAGTTATATAGATTTTGTTTTAGCCTTATTTTTGGTCAGAAATAAAATAGATTGATAGAGCAAACCAAATTATAAAGAGAAGCAAAATACTACCCTCTAAGACAGTCTTTTTATTCCATAGCCTCTTTCCATTTCCCAACTAGTCTTTGCTTTTTTCTTTTTTCATTTTTGCTTCCTTGGTATCTGATTATCTCATAGTTAAAAGATGAGTATACATTTTTTTCAAGTTTTGGATATGATGCTATATAATTCAGGCAGATCCTTTAACTGTTATTCAGGTAAATATAGTAATAGAAATATATATATAAAGAACTAAAAATAGTTTTTTCTCTTTGGGAAAAGGGGCAGTATGGGGGCTAATAAAAGTGAAGGCTTCCCAGAGGAGGTAGCATCTGAGCTTGATTATGAGGAACAGATAGAAGTTTTCCATGTAGTTAAAAAAGAGGCAAGGCAATAGCAACAGCATGTAGAAAGGCAGAATTAGGAAACAGCATGGTGTGTTCTGAGAATTATAAGCAGTATAATACTGCTGGCATGAAAATGTTCCTGAGAAGTGTTAGGAGTTAAGGCTTAAAGCATTTTTTTTTTTTTGATTCCAAGTAATGTGTTAATTTAATAAACATGGTTTTTAT
This sequence comes from Eulemur rufifrons, assembly GCF_041146395.1. Taxonomy (NCBI): domain Eukaryota; kingdom Metazoa; phylum Chordata; class Mammalia; order Primates; family Lemuridae; genus Eulemur; species Eulemur rufifrons. Next base: position 228,092,963 of record NC_090989.1, read on the forward strand.
TTGTAGTATGTTCATGAACTAAATGGCATTTTGAAATCTTTTTCTTATTGGTGTTTTTTTCCCCAAAGATTTTTGAATTTCATTTATGTGTCAGTTATGTCAAGACAATGGATATTACTTTTTTCCCTTCCTTTTATACAATTTACTTATAAAATACTCATTTTCCTCATACTTTTTATGTTTAAAAAAGAAAATAGACTGTGTATTTAACTCAAGAATAGTACTTGAAAAAATAAACATAGACAAAGTTTTTCTACATATTATCATTGTGGTATTATTTACAATAGAAAAAAAACAAACAATTCTCCCTTGGACAGATATTAAAATCTTTAAATGAGCAGAACCTTGAGTCATAAGGATAAAAGGCAAAAATTTTGTAAATGAATCTTACTTGTAATATGTGAGTTGCCACTGCCACCTACAGTTCTTGCTTCCTAGCCCCGTGCTTTTCTGCTGTAGGAAAAATAGTGCCATATACTGGTTGCTCTTTCAGAGTATGTACTACGTCTGATAGAACAACATCCCTCAAGATGTTTTCATCCAGCTGACACTTTATAGGGTGGTTGCTTTGGAGCCATGGGAAACCTAGTAGGTGAGAAACAGTTCCTTCACTTTTGCTGTAAACTGAGTGCCTTAGGCAAAAGCAATTTTGCATGAGAAAATTATCTGAAGCTCAGAAGGTGTTTTAACCCATCTGACACTGTAACTAAGTCTTCAACAAACCATTTCATCATTTTATAAAACCTGCTGCTTCTGGGTAGTGATGTTCATAAGACTAGGGAATTTCATGAGCCTATAGTCTTCATTTCTTTTGCTGTAAAATGAGTTTCTATGTAAAAAAATAATGTGGTATGCTTGTTTAGTAAGACCACAGATGTATTAGTGGTAGTAGCAGGGCAAGGAGGGAGAGCAATTCCATATCTAGAATCAGCTGTTCAAGTGAGGAATTACTGGTCCCTCCAAGATGAAATGGGACCCCGATAGTCAACCTGCTACTTGATGACTGGATGGTCTCTCCAGTGTATGGTACCATATTGAAGCTTCAGCATTGGTTTTTGCTACAGGCATATTAGGTGTTCATTGGCTAAACTGGATTGGGATAGCAGAACATCCTTGATGAGGAGAGTCTATGCTGTTGAATCTGTGCATAATCTCAAACTTGTGCCACCACAACCCCTTATTGTATGATACTATGGTGCAAGTAATGAGATAGGTGAGGGAAAAGGCTGACTTGACATCCACAGGTAATTAATAAGCAATCGTTTTTCCATTGTATGTTGTGAGCTTCCAGTATACTATCTTGTAATACTAACCAGAGCCTTGCTGTCTTCAAACCCAACCAGACCAGATAGCCACTCCCAGATTCACATTGTGCCTGTTTCTTAGTGGATATGCACAGCTTTTCATTTTGGAGGAGATAATCCTACTTGCCACAGCACATTGGATCCCCAGAAATGTTACTAAGGTAGTAGGCTCTTAAAATTTTCATGTGTTTTTCCCACTCTCTGGTATGCATGTAATCTTAAGGCATCTGGGGTACCTGCAACTTCCTGTTCACCAAGTACCTTCTGTGTAGAGTAGACCAACTTGTAGACATGTGGGATGATGAGATCATCAAAATCCCTGTTGACCAAATTATGGCATAGAATAGATAGAGACCTGAGGCAAAACAGTGAAAGTTTGATGCTGTCCCTGCTTGGTGGAATCAGTTGTTTCTGATGTTGTATGCTTTCTGTGTTAAAGGAAGAAAGCATTACCAGAATGAGGACTACATTGATACACTCCTTTAAAAATGTCTAGAATAGGAGCTGTAATTAAAGCTTCAAACTTGAGGCTTTCCAAACTTGGATTCCATTCCAGACTCTTGGAAGACATGGGCCTGGTGTGTGGGCAACTCTGTAGGACTATAGGGGTTTCACACCAGTACTTCTCTGTGGTCTTCTGTGTATTATATTCTTCAGAGTTCTTCCTAACTTTCTCTTATGCTATCTGTTGACTACTTTCTTGTGATGTTTTTACTGTTATAATTAGGTGAAATTTACCATCCAATGGTAAATGGTACAGTATGTCATGGAATGTTATGAAGCATTGAAATCTGATTTTTTTCTACATTTGTATTTAATTTAGTTAATTCATAGTTTATAAATATAAAATATCAATTTAGAAACAAAGCCTGTTAACTCTTAAACTTCACATAGTTAACATTGAAAGTTATATGCATCTCTGACATCACTGTCTTTGTAATCATCAGAGCGACTTTTGGAATCATCTAACAGTTTTTCAGAGCACATCATCTTCACTTCCAGCCAAAGTTAGCTGTGATTCAGCTTTTTTTGAATCTGTTTAGGATGTTGTTGCTGGAAATTTTATCAAAAACTTTAAATATTTTCACAAATAACTATGATGGGATTTTTTTTCATTTGTACTGAAACTGAATATAGCCTCTTCAACGTAATTACTTATGTATTGCTTTTTAAAAACATATCAATATCCTGTTTTTGAAAACATTTAATATATGGTATTCTTGAATATGAAGTGAAATGAATAGGCAATGCATGATATGATTTTAATTTTGTTTCTTTAAAAGTCATTAAAAAATACACCTGGAAGGAAATACATCAAAATGTTAATAATTATCTTGTGATAGAATTGCAGGCTTTTATTTTCTGGATTTTTCAAATTTAAAGGGTTTATCCTAAGAATTCAAGGATTGCTTAATTCAACGTTGGAAAATTCATTAACGTGATTCACCATATTAGCAGATTGTAGTAGTTAACCACAGGACTTAGTGATCAATTTGATGTGAGAGAAATGGGAATGTCAGAGAAATTTCTAGAAAGCTTTATTGGTAACATGCAGGCTAGGAAGCATTGTAATCCTACAGAGAGAGAAGGATGGGATTGGTTTCATATAAAATATTTTTGTGTAGGAATGTAAGTAGAAATAGTTGTATGGTGGCAGATGACTGGAATACAGATCTGGGGCTCAGGAAATATAGGAAAAATGGTCATGTATCTTTCCTCAAGGAATTCACAACCTAGCTGGGAGATTTTTAGCACATAGATAAAATGAATAGTGTAAGGTATTAAAATGTACCATTCTATAAGTATAATGCAGAGAGGAAAGGGAAATTAATAAGGGCGTGTGTATTTGTTTACAAGTTTGTAAAATCCAGAGTAACATCAATAATTTCAGTTAGGTTCTGTTTCACTCAGCTATTGATTCTCTTTTAAATATTTTCATAAAATTCCGTATTTTTTCCACAAAGGTCTGTATGGACTACCTGTAATTTAACTTCTCAATTTCATACTAATTCAATGGTGGGTTTTTTTTGTTTGTTTTTGGTGAGAGAGGGTCTCACTCTGTTCCCTACCTAGACTACAGTGGCATCATAGCTCACTGCAACCTCAAACTCCTGGGCTCAAGCGATCCTCCTGCCCCAGCCTTCTGAGTAGCTGGGACCATGGGTGTGTACCATCACACCCGGCTAATTTTTCTATTTTTTGTAGAGGCAGGCTCTCAGTACATTGTCCAGGCTGGTCTCAAACTCCTAGTCTCAAGCAGTCCTCCCACCTCAGCCTCCCAAAGTGCTAGGATTACAGGCGTGAGTCACTGTGCCTAGTCGTTGATGTGCATTTTTGAAATCCAGTGATGACAGATATTTTTCAGATAAAGAAAATGGATGTTTAGTCTCAAGTGTTAACTTTGTCTCAAGTATTAAATATGTATTTAAGAAAACTTTAACATTTAATGATACCTTTCCTCATGGCCCTACAAATGTCACTAACCTTTTCATGTCATCTTTCCTGCAAAAGAAACTAAAATGGGTAGGATTTTGGTAAATCAGTGAGTTACAGTACTGCCATGGAGAAAACAGGAGAAGCAGTGCTCTATATGGATGGTAGATAGAGTTGAAAATATTACCTCTTCAGAAGTGTAAGAAAGCTAAAGCAAAACTGCTTCATAGGATTTACATTGTGTTTTCAAGTGTAAAAATTAAGGATTATGCTTTCTTTAGATCTGATCCCCCGGAGTCATTAGACTCTTCATATCTTGAGAAGTAGTTTTAAGTAATTTCCATCATACGCTGTTTCTCAGAATTTTCAGTGACCTATTCATTGTCTCCAAAATATTAAGGTACTACCTTTTAAAGTTTATACATCTCTATGAGAAAATGCTAAAATATTTTTCCCCTTTTTTTAAGTGAAGAAAAATCAATCATTTATTTTCAGCTGACTCGCATGTGTTGCTGTGTCTTCTCAGTGAGACATTTGTCTTCAGTTTTGTTCTTTTGTGTTCTAATGTGGAATTTAATGTGTAGGAGTTCATTGTGTGTCTAGAGGAAAAGTTTATTGTGAAACTATTGAGATAGCCCTATAAAATTTCCGTGAACATCCTAACTTCCTTGGATGAGTCTACAGAGACTAAATCTAACATTGTTATATTTAATTTATTCAGTTATAAAATTGACTGGGCAAAGTTAAAAACTCAGTACTCTCCTGGTTTCATGATTACTGACTTTGACCAAATTTCTAATTTAGAGAAAGATGCAGATACACCTTAAATAGTATTTGGATTCCTTTGACATCTTGAAACAAAATGGCAGCCATTTTAAAATATGCTTAACTAATTTTTATAAGATTATGTTACTTTATATATAAACAGATATCATGAGTAAATGGCTAAATGAATGACTGTCTGAATTTTCCCAAGACTACTGGCAGTCCTAGATGTAGGACTTTTTAACTTTAAACTAGCCATTCTACTTTATCCTAATTATCTGAAATAAAACTTTCTGTGAATTTTGGAAGTTATTTCCAATCTACTGGAAATTATTTGAAAGTATTCTCCCTCTTTATTTGCTCTTTTACCATAGAATATTACTCTGGTAATACAAATTGTATTTAAAGAGAATCATTTTAAAATACCAATACGAGATTAATTAAGAATGGCATTTTTTTCCCTTACAGGAAGAAAGAAATATTTGACATTTATGGTTTAATTCTTTTTTTATAGGTATGTTGAGTCGATGGGATGATAGTCAGAGATTTTTGTCAGACCATCCATACCTTGTATGTGAAGAAACTGCTAAATATCTTATTTTATGGTGTTTTCATCTAGAAGCTGAGCAGGTACTGTGTGAACATTGAGTTCCTGGGAACCTTAGTGGAATTTTGATTTCTTACTGTATTGGTGTTTTATTTTTTGTATTATTAATACTTTCTTTAAATGAAAGCAGGAGAATTATTACATTTATTTATGGACCTACTTGAGTTTAAGGTAGTAATTTTTTTTTTTTTTAGTTGTTTCATTTAGCATTTGGAAACTTTTCCAATGTGCTTTCTGTACCACCACACCCTGTCCCATCTCTTTTATTCCCATACACTATAATCCTTGTTCTTTTTTGACTAATTAGAAAGTCATGTTTTAAAACTCCAAACAGTAATCACAGTGTTAAATCAAGCCCATAGCATGGTTCTCCTTTACTTATTCTGGTCCATATGCAAATAATAAAAACTAAGATATACCCTTTATATTGTAAAGTATTTTATTTATGGGTAAAGAGAGTAAAATCAAAAGTATTCTAAAAATTCAAAATTTGAATCAGTATATCAATTAAATGTATTTCTAGAGATATTTCTTATAACTTTAATCTATTTATTTTCAGAAAGGGGCTCTAATGGAACAAATAGCACATCAAGCTGTTGTAATGCAGTTTATTATGGAAATGGCCAAAAACTGTAATGTGGATCCAAGAGGGTGTTTTCGTTTATTTTTCCAGAAAGCCAAAGTAAGTAGTTATTTGATAATGATAAATGGGAAGGTGAGGCCTTAGCTGAGACCTCTTTGTTCTATACACATTAAAAGAAGCCATCCAACCAGGATGCGACAGGCTAAATTCTGTAGATTTTTTTAGTGAAAAGAAAATTTATATTGCTAATTTAGACTTAAAGGAGCTATATAAAAGACTGTACTATAGCACATATATTAAATTGAGACCCATTCAAATGAATGTATGTATTTAGGAAACTTGCAGTGTTCCATCATTTATTCTTTCAATAAATACTGAGTGCCTACTAATGCAAAGCACAGCCATTTTAGATACTCAGGATGTACTGTTGAATAATATATACAGGATCCTCCTCGTATAGAACTCACAGTTTAATGAGAAGTCAGACTTTTGTAATGAAAAAATAAGAAACCTAAAAATTCAGTAATTAAAGGAATGGTTAAAAATACCTGTGGTACATAGAATATTATGCAGCCATTAAAATTACATTTATGGAACATTTTTAATGATCTGAGAAAATGCATATGCTATAAATTCAAAAGAAGTGATACATACAAGATGATGTTGGCCATATTAAAGAAAAAGAGATACATCTAGAAAGATGAAGTACCACTTCACACACTCACTAGATTAGTAGTAATTTAAAAGTTGCCACAAAAGTAGAGCAATAAGAATTCACATTCACCACTGGTAGAAGTATAAATTGGAACAACCACAATCACTTTGCAGAATTTCCTAGTAAAGTTGAACAAGTGCATACTTTACACTCAGAAATTTTCCTAGATATGTACCCTAGAGAGTTGGTTCTCAATGTGTGGTGTGTGGTTTAGGGGTCCTTAAGACCCTTTCAAGAGGCCCTCAGTCAAAACTATTTTTATAATTTTTTTTTTTTTTTTTTGAGACGGAGTCTCACTCTGTTGCCCAGGCTAGAGTGAGTGCCGTGGCATTAGCCTAGCTCACAGCAACCTCAAACTCCTGAGCTCAAGCGATCCTCCTGTCTCAGCCTCCCGAGTAGCTGGGACTACAGGCATGCACCACCATGCCCGGCTAATTTTTTCTATATATATTTTTAGCTGTCCATATAATTTCTTTCTATTTTTTTTTTTTTTTTGTAGAGATGGGGTCTCGCTCTTGCCCAGGCTGGTCTCGAACTCCTGAGCTCAAACGATCCGCCCACTTCGGCCTCCCAGAGTGCTAGGATTACAGGCGTGAGCCACCGCGCCCGGCCTATTTTTATAATATTAATAATACTAAGATGTTATTTGCCATTTTCATTCTTATTCTCTCATGAGTGTATAGTACGGATTGATGCAGAAGCACATGTGAGAATCTAGCTAGCCAGACCATAGAGAGAGTTGCAAAAATGAAAAAAAAAAAAAGCCTCTCTTTTCACTAATTTTTTTTGTTTTGGAAAATAGTGTTTTTCACATAAAAATACATTATTAATGGTAGTGAGTAATGAGTTTGCTATTATTTTTAGTTAATATTTTTTTAAATCCTTCAGTTTTAATTTCTAACACAGTGAATGTTGACAGATGTAACCCACATAAACAGAAGCTCTTTAGGTTTCTCAGTAATTTTCAAGAGTGTGAAAGAGTCCTGAGACCGTAAGGAGAACTGGTGCCCTAGAAGAACTCTTACACATGTGCACTAGCTTACCATGTTTACAGCATAGTTGTTCACAATAGCAAAAAGCCTAGTAACAACCCAAATGTCTGTCAATAGTAGAATGAATAAATTGTGGTATAGGTTGAGTATTCCTAATCCAAAGTTCAAAATGTTCCAAAATCCAGAAGTTTTTAAGCACTGCTGTGACACTCAAAGGAAATACTCATTGGTGCATTTCAGATTTTGGTTTTTCAAATTAGGCATGCTCAAATGGTAAGGGTAATGCAAATATTCCAAAATCTGAAAAAAATCTGCTGTCTAAAAGACTTCTGGTCCCAAGCATTACAGATAAGGGATACTCAACCTGTGTATTCATTTGGTAATATAATAACCAGCATCAGCATGGATAAGAAAACAGGAGAGTGAATAAAACAAGCCACAGAGTGATAATATATCTAGTATCATTTTTTAAAACATTTTATATTTTTTTAAAGTTTATATTTTTACTTTTTTTTATAACAGGCAGAACTAAAAAATATATTGTTGAAGGATACATATATAAGTGTTAAATCTAAAGAAGCGAAGGAATTGTTAAAACAAAGTTAATGATAATGGTACCTCAGAGGGGGAGGAGGAAGGCTCTTGGGACCTGGTTTCTAAGATACTAGTAATGATCTATTTCTTAGGTTTTGCTGAATAAACTATACATACATATTTTACATACTCTTTCGCATATAGGATACATTTTAGCACATACAATTAGAAGTTAAAAGGAAATGTACCAGAAGTTTAACATTGTTTATACTTGGGTGGTAGAATTATAAATGATTTCTTTTTATAAACAGAGGGAAAAAAATTATATTTTTAACTTTTAAGATAACTATCAAGGTGGCAGTCGTCCTAACTTAAATGCCTTAAACTCTTCTGAAGTGCAACCTAAATAGGAAATTTTCCTGCAATGGTTGAGTTTTAATGAGTAAATGATTGACTTGGTATTTTAGCTAGGCTTCCAGTGACTAGTTTAAATTTTTACTTGACACATAGAAGTAATAAAAACTATGCTTTCTTTTTTTAAGTTAAGAAATAATAACTTTCATGGGATGCTTACTTTGTGCCAAGTACTGTTCTAAGCACTTTATGTGGATTAACTCATTAAATCCTTATAACATTTTATGAGGATTACTATTCTTATTCTATAGGTGAGGAAATTGGCATAAAGAAATTAAGCAAGTAGGCGGTAGGTTACTTAATAATACAAAATCAGTCAAGTCACTCAAGATCTAAATCCCTAGGCCTTAGGCATGTACTAAGGTCAGCAGTTGTGCCGCTTATTACTTCACTTCCAGAAAGATTACTTTCTGAAATCTTGATATGAAGATGGGAAGGCTGACATTTTATATGTCTGCTCGAGTACCATATACTGACTAAGGTGAGATGCTAGAATGTAATTAAGGAAATTATTCCTAAATTCGTAAGATAGAATGACAGCACAGAACATTGTCTAATATAAGGTTAATGCTATTACTAATCCATAGGTTTTAACCTGATTATGTAACCTAAACTCCATTTGACAAGATCTTTTCCACCACTTGAACTTAAAGCCTCCATTCTGTTAGTATAGAATATGCTCTGTGTCATTTCTTTATCTGTGGAGGAAACAGAGGCAACTGCCAATAGGGAGTATCAAGAATTTTGCTTATATTATAGATCATTAGATGATCTTAGTTCCCCTCCCTCAACATAAGTTATACTTTTTACTATGATGTTGAAAAGAAGGTATTTGCTTAACTAGTACGTAAGATATTCCCATAAGGAAGTTGAATGCTGAGTTTTATTTGGTTTTCACGGCTTTTACAAATAGGGAATATAGGGTCAGAGAATTACTAGAAACAAGTAATAGTGCCCCCTCATTAATTGGTGGAGAATTAAAAGGTGGGTTTTGGGGGGCTTTGTTTTTGTTTTGACACAGAATCATACCATCGCCCAGATTGGAGTGAAGTTGTAGTGGTATGATCATAGCCTTCTGTAGCCTCAAACTCCTGGGCTCAAGTGGCCCTCTTGCCTCAGCCTCCTGGGTAGCAAGGACCACAGGTGTGCACCACCACACCTGGCTAATTTTTAAATTTTTTGTAGAGATGGGAGTTTCAACAGTATTGCCTAGGCTGGTCTTGAACTCCTATCCTGCCTGGGCCTCCCAAAGTTCTGGGAAGCACCATGCCAAACCAAATTGAAAGGTTTTAAGAATATCCCTTGGTGGTTGTTTTGGCAGTGGGAAGAGCATAGAATGATTGTGGGAGGTTAAATGAGGACTATTTTGTATCCCATCAAGGATCCAGATAAATCAAGGGAAATAAAGAGAAAGCCTCCTTTTCTTTTGTTACAGTTGTGTGTATGTGTATAGGGAGGAGTTGTTTCTTATTACTTGTTTTATTTTGCTGAAGCAGAAAGAAATGGAACAAACCAATTATTAATGTTCCTATAAAACAGGTAGTTTTCACAAATGTGACAAGATCATGGTGGTTTCTACATTTAAACTATTCTCTTTGTCTTTACTTCCTCCACCTGAGACCTATTATATGCTTTTTAGAACTTACTGTGCAGTCAAGAAGTCTTGAAAAATACAGTCTTTGTTTTATTGTTTTCTAGGCAGAGGAAGAAGGTTATTTTGAAGCATTCAAAAATGAACTTGAAGCTTTCAAGTCAAGAGTAAGACTTTATTCTCAATCACAAAGTTTTCAGCCTATGACAGTTCAGAACCATGTTCCCCATTCTGGTGTTGGATCTATAGGTTTATTAGAATCCTTACCACAGGTAAGTTGGAAATGCAAATAATTCTTTATAAGCGTATTAGTTCATGTAATTTGTATTCTTTTGGCTTACTCTTTCTTTTGTATGTGTGACCATTTTAAATATTCTTGCCTCAGAAAATAACCCTGAGTCTTATTTCATGCCGTGTTTTGGCACTGAATCTCTTCCATTTCTTAAGTACTTAGATACCAAATGACATCTCCTTTTACTACATAAACAATGACCTATGCCTAAGCATTCTTAAGGGCAAGTGTTACCTGTTGATTATCTCAATCATGAACTCTTCAAGATGGCTCCTGAGGAACATACCATTCTGAGAACTATGCCATTATAAATTTTTTAGGATGAATTAGCTTCCAAGTGGATGTGCGAGTGGAAACCAAGATGATGTATTGCATGAGTTTATTTTTAGTATTATTTATTATCTTGTTAAATGTTGGTGTTGCCCACAGATGTAACATTTTTAGTACTCATTATTGTAGTGATAATATTATATCTGGAAATAATTGGCCAACTGTTTGAGCCTCTTCAAAGTCTGCTATTAGATCAAGATAAAACCTTGTCACCAGCATGAAAGAATTTATATAAAAAAGAAGAGGGGATCAGACTACTGCTCTGCCTGATACTATTTAGGATTATAATTTTAAGTTGTTATAAGATAGTTCCTGCCCATTTTGATTTTAATAGAACCCAGTTATTTCTCATTTCCAGACTTCAAGATTTTAAGACCAGCTTTAGCCAATTTAGTCTATTGTCTACATCGTGAGAAGGGAAGTCTCATTCAAAAGACAATGTGAGAGGAGAGTCCTCTGTTTATTTTTAAACCTCTAATGTGGTAGAAATTGAGTTTTCCAATATCTTGACCTTATGTTACTGCAATTTCACCATTCCAATTACATGTATTGTAGGCCCTTTAAAGAAAGCAATTGATTATACTCAATTCATTCAAAAATATTTTCAGGGATGGAAATAATCAATAAAGTTCTGAATTTTAAATTTTCAGTAATGTTCCCCCTTAGACCTGTAAGGAATATTTTCCCTACAGATTTTCTATAGATTATCTCTTAATGTTATTTAAATGCAGTGATGATTTTTCTCTTCGGTTGCTGAGAGATATCCCACAGGGAAGTAGTTTTTCCAAGGGAATTCTATGACTAAGTCACTGTCAGGTCCAATACATAAACCTCCTAAAATTAAAATGTCACACATGCATGCAGTGGAAAAAAGAGATTTGAAGGATGTCATTGATTATAAACATAAGAGGGAAAAGATACACATTATAATACCTTAAGAGGCCTGTGTTATCAAGAAGTTGCCTCTGGTTTGAGAGAAGTAAGTTCTTGTTACGCATATCAGATAGCCACTGATACCAGCTGCTAGGCAATCCTTATAGTTACGGTGGTGGGGGCTGGAATGATTGTACGGTTTAGACACTTTTGAATTGCTGATGTTATCAGGGTTGTTCAGACTTAATTAAGCTGGGCTAACAGAATCATTCCTCATAGTGGGAGAAGTTGAGCATCTTGGTCTAGACCTCCTGAGGGAAACAGGGCTGGATAAAATTTCAACTAGATGTGCAGAAGGATTATCAACTAGTTGAGGGAAACGGATAAAATGAGAGGCCACCTGAGGAACCAAGTTGTCAATTTGGAGGTTTGGAAGAAAAATCTGACCATAATAATAATATCCCATTTTTATTTATTTCAGTTTATAGGTTATAAAACTCTTTCACATGTTGTATCATTTAATCTTCTCAAAAATGCTATGATTCATTTTCATTCATTTTTATAGATGAATAAACTGAGACTCGTGGAGGTTAGCTAATTTGCCTGAAGTCAGCACAATAAATGCTAATATTCTAATCCTAGATTACTATTATTATTCACTCATTCACCTGTACTACAAATAGGAATAACAATTACATACTCTTGGGAAGAACTGGTCACTGGGACAAGAAATCTGTTGAGAATGTTACTAGATGAGAATCTCGGGAAATAAGTAGAATTTAATTGTAGGTTAGGTTAGATGTATTGATTGCTTTCTGTTTTTTTAAGTAGTATCTTAAGTTCTTAGGGAGATGGATGGATGAGTTCTGGAGAACTTACTCAGCCAATTCTATTACTCAAATTCTGTCATGGAAAACTAGAGCCCAGTCTTAATAGGGTAATTGTAAACTCTGTTCCGAAAGCCTTTGGAATTTAGCCTGGATTGTCAAGAAAAGGCCTTCACATTGTTTTTTGGAGAATGGAATAATGTAACAAAAGTATTGATCATTTTTTATAAAGCTTAAATTTAGGTAACACTTTAGCTTTTAATTTCTCTTTCATAATTGACAACAATCTTATGAAATAAGCCAAATACCATTATCCTTAGTTTTAAGAGGGCTAAACAAAGGATATAGATATAAATAACAGTCTAAACTATAAGCTAGCTTTTAATTGTATTAAATTGTGATGAATCTGTTTCTGTTTGAGGAATGCATTACTAAGTAGAGGCGGATTAGAACTGAGGTCTAGGGTGAATGTCCCAGACCTCAGTCAGTTACTTGCACTGCCTCCTTCATAAAGACCTGATTAAACTCTAGCTAGCTTTTTGGCTTTTACAATAAAGGAATCTCACAAAGTATTGTAATTATATTGTATTAGCAGGATCTTTTGAAAACCCTGCCTCCCTATAGAATGGGGAGGTTTAAGACATCTATCCCATTTTGACTATTTTCCTAATTGGTGTTTATTAAATAAAATAAACTAGGGGATACAATAGTAAAAGTCTTAAGTACTAGCAGACAATCTGATCAACTGAGTAGACAAAATTGAATTCTTGGGGAAGAATTTCTTTAAGTCCTGGATCTTAAGGGCCTATGTCCTTGTTCATGGTGCTTTAACAAATAATAATGGTTTTATTTTTGCTTTTTATCGTTTGTTTTGTTTTTTGCAATTCTGGCTAGACATTTTTGCATTTATTGAATAAGATTTTATATTTTCTGTTCCTAGTTTGGGAAATGGGCAAACATAACATTTATGAATTCTCCTTCTGTTTAAAAAATACATAAAATTTAACTGTTGTTTTATTCTCAATTTTAAAAATAAGAGTCTAAGTACCTCTCAAAAGATTAAAGATTTCTCACTGAGTTTGTTTTAATCTTTGGAAAACCAAAATAGACCCTGAAGATAACTATAATTTTACTCAATAAATGAGTTTTTTTCTTTATTCAAATGTTTCGCATTTTTAGTATTTACTGTTGTAATTACATAGTAAACTTCAAAGTACATGCTGGCTTAAAGCCATATTTATCATTTAAATTACCAGTAGCTGTGTACATATAGTCACATGGAAGATGTAGCCTTGTATGATTAAGCAATTTATAGTTTTAAAAGAAGAAAGGTGGCGTTTATTACATTTGTTTTTCACAGGTATCATTTTGTCTTTTATTGCATCTTTTTGGGTGAAGTGATAACATCCTATTTTTTTCTTTATTTTCTTGGGTTTCAACCCAAGTCTGTCTTCAAAGTCCATCTTCTTTCCTACCCTACTACACTGCAGAGGAATAGAAAATGTGAAACTGAATATGTAGTTGCATGTACTAGCATAAAACTGGTTATCATGTGTTCTTTTTCCTCTACCTTTTTCCTCCCCTCCCCCGGCCACCAGAATCCAGATTATCTTCAGTATTCTATCAATACAGCTCTCTGCAGTTTAAACTCAGTGGTACATAAAGAAGATGATGAACCCAAAATGATGGACACGGTATAATTTGGTTAAGACTGCTGAGGCCAAGTGTTATTTTGTTACAAGAAAGGAAGAACTTGGCTATTTTCTTGACACTTTTATGGGTGCTGCACTTTATTTTTGTTTGGTTTTTGATGGGAGGGAAAAAAAGAGTACTGAAACGTTTTATAACTTTTTTTATGTGCTGCTAGGTTTTTTGTTTTGTTTTTTTCTGAAGAGAGGAGTGGTACCATATGTTGCAGGAAGTGAAACTGGATTTTTTTTTTTTTTTGGCTACTAAATTTGCCTTTAATCTTATTGTTCTCAATTTCGGAATCAAAGTATGAAAATCTGCACAAATGTAATGTTTACAAGAACTGGTTGATTCTAGGAGGCATCTGCTACAGTCTCTTTTTATATGGATATGTACATGTCCTACTCTACAAAAATGATTAAAGATAAAAATGTACTTGTATCTCACTGCTAATTTAGCTGTCAAATCTGGTGTTTCATCATATTAAAAGCAATAAATCAGTAGTTGGTAATCTACTTTTCTAACTAAGCTGGATGGTACAAATTTTAAAAAGTCTTTCCTCTTATAATGATACTACATTTGTATTTTCGGCACCATCAGTTAAATCCTTGACTAGAATAACAAATTTGATATAAAGACGTTACATTTACGCCCAAAGTATTCTCAAAAAACTATATTCCTTAGAAGTTTATTTTACCCTGTTGACTTTTTAATATTAAGAGTTATAGTGATATCAAAAGTGATGAGCTAGTAAAGATTTTCTTTTTAAATAAGATTAACTTCAAGCTTACTTTTAATTTCTTTACTTGACTGACATAGTCTGGGATCTCTCAGGGAGTTAAGTTTTGAAAGAACAGTAATGGCCTGTAAGAACAAACAGGAAGAATAATCTGATTTTTGAAATCATGGTTATTGTTTGTTTCATTTTCATGTAGTGTTTTTAAAAAGGACTTTTTGAAAAGACAAGAGGAATCTTGTGGAACTAACTGCCTTGAACTGCCACAACTTTTTACTAAGAATTTGAGACCAGGCATAGTGGTTCACACCTGTAATCCCAGCACTTTGGGAGGCCAAGACGGGAGGATCACTTGAGGCCATGAGTTCAAGGCCAGCCTGAGTGAGACCTTGTCTCTACAAAAAATAAAAAAAAATTAGCCAGACCAAAAGAAGCCCCCCAAACTATGATGTCTGCATCTTTATAAGAAGAAAAAAATTTGATGACCCTTACAGGTAATGATAGCATTTACTAGTTTGTCATTCCTCTCTTCAGCTCGGTTACCATAGAATGCTTCTGGGCTTTACTACTTCCTATATAATTCACTTCAAATATGTGAGAATATTTGATGATTCATTTTATTTAGGTAATTGCTAATTATGCTATCCTTATTCAAGGATTAATTTTCTGATTTATGGAAACATGAGCTTTGATTGTATTTGAGTATAGTATTTGGCTTGGTACCCATTGAGACCAGTAGCAAACATTTGGAAAATGGCTAACTGGGATTGGGAATACATGTCTCCAATGAAGAAACCAAATAGTGCTAAGGGACCCTTATGGTGATCAGACCTGAGACCTTGGCCTCTTTTGTACTTTGCTTTAACTGAGGTAATCAGGCACTTAGTAACCATAGAAAAGGACTGGAATTACTGAATCATACTGCTGTAACATCACAATCTTCCTGATTTTCAGAATAAAAGTCTTTTTGTGCTTTTGATATAAATATATACTCTATAATAAAATGTTTGACTAATTTATATGGTAGTATTCATCAGCCTGTAATTTTTTTTTTTTTTTTTTTTAAACCAATGACCTAGTAAGTTTTTTCTTTTTCTTTCTGTTCTGGAGCAAAATCTGTTTTTCCCTTCCTACCAAATCAAGAGAGTGGAACAAAATCCCTAGTTTCACAGAAATGTTACTTAAACCATTATTTTCCATTCCTTCCCATGACTTGCCTGTAAGCATCTAAATTGCTTTGTGTTTCATTTTGCCTTAAGTTTGAGGTATCAATGACTGAAGACTGGTGGGAGAGAAACAACAAACTGAGTAAACTATGTCTGGAGGATTTTTTTGGTTTTGTTTTCTAAAAATAGTAATTACCGAAGAGCTGTTCTTTGAAATTTGACTATATCTATTTTTTTACTTTCAAAGGGAAGTGTTCTGTGTTTTGTGTGTAAAAGTGTGATTGGATTTGTTTTGGGAACCACTGGCTGATGCCATAATTTGCACTTAAAGATTATAACTTTTACATAGCGGTACTTTGGTAGTAGAAACAGTAAATTGACATCTTTTTTATTTTTATTTATTTTGCTTTAGTATTAAGAACTAACTCCTACCAAATGAAATGTCCTCTTTTCTGTTTCTTAAGAAATAATAAGGAAGAGTATACTAAGCAAAGAGATAATTCATATTTCAGGTTGGACAATTTTCCCTAAACAAAATAAACCACAGTTGGTCCAAACAGATGAATGACATCAAAGTATCCATCAAAGATTCTTGTTTCATTTGATAAGATTGATATTCTAATAAAAGATTTTTTAAAAATCAAGTAGCTATCCATTTATTCTCTGTTAATGTCATTTTATCAATGGTAATGGAGATATTAATACTGATTTAAAATTATTACTCTAAGATAGATAGATGGGTAACAGTCTTTTCCAGTTATACCATGACTGGGCCCTTTCAAATTTTGCCTCATGAGCTCACAATCTCCTATAACTTCTCTTTAGGAAAATCAGGCCCTCTTCTTCCAGACTAGCATGTATATTAACCTTTTAAAAATGAATTAACATACTGCCCAAAGAAGATGGATCTATTTTAGTAAGTGGATTTTCTTACAGGATGAAAAAATTGATTGTAGGTTTAGGTAAGTTGATACTAAAGTTAACCTTGGGGTACTTTCAGAGAAGCATAAAAATGTCAATTTACCGTTCTCAAAGTCAGTCATGTATTTTAGTTCTTAGATTGATGTGGAACGGAAATGGTACTTGTCTGGGTTGAGGCTTTCCATTTCAATTTTGCTACTATATCATGTATACTTTAATAAGACCCTAAATCCTATGCATCCATTTCCCATTTGTAATGGACATGTATGTACTATATCATAGGTCATCTGAGAAGCTGATTCATCTAAGAAGTATTTGCTTGCCTACTATGTAAGCTAATGGGGTGGGGGGGGCACAAAGATGAATATATTAATAAGTTGATTATGGATTGCTTACCATCTAATAATGATGTTGAAACCATTTTCATAAGCCTTGAAGAATTAGACTTGAAGTTTGGTCTTTTCTAAGTATAGAAAATGATTTTTTAAATTCCCACATCTTTCCCTTGTTGTCTTTAAACAGCATGATTCTTCATGCTATTTACACTTCAGATGCTTTGGAAAAACAGGACAATGCTAGACTGATTTACACTTTGGCATGACAAACACTTTTGGCATGACAGTAAATTTAACTTTACTCAATGCTATATGTGGAAAAACTCATAATCATTGGTGAACTAAGAAAAGTACAGAGGAGGGTAAAAACTCTACAAAGCACATTGGCTTTTACTAAAAGCTTAAGCACAGCTAGACTATTTTAATTGTGTTTCTTAAAAAAAAATTTTTTTTTTTTTTTTAATTTTTTTAAAATTTGAGACAGAGTCTCACTCTGTTGCCCAGGCTAGAGTGCCGTGGCATCAGCCTAGCTCACAGCAACCTCAAACTCCTGGGCTCAAACAATCCTACTGCCCCAGCCTCCTGAGTAGCTGGGACTACAGGCATGTGCCACCATGCCCAGCTTATTTTTTATATATATATATTTTTAGTTGTCCAGCTAATTTCTTTCCATTTTTTTAGAAGAGATGGGGTCTTGCTCTTGCTCAGGCTGGTCTCGAACTCTTGAGCTCAAACGATCCGCCAGCCTTGGCCTCCCAGAGTGCTAGGATTACAGGCGTGAGCCACCATGCACAGCCTAAAAAAATTTTTTTTTAAACCATAACTTTCAAGATGAAAATTTTTAATTGCAAAGACAGGAAAGCTATTTCTACAGTTTATCAATGTCTGAAGATATTTTCTTTTGTCAGTGAGAAGACACAACTTAAAAGCTTTTTTTTCTTTTAAAGACAGGGTCTTGCTCTTTGTCCTCAAGTTGGGGTGCAGTGTTGTGATCATAGCTCACTGTGGCCTCAAACTCCTGGGTTCAAACAAAGTGATCTTTCTGCCTCAGTCTCCCAAGCAGCTGGGACTACAGGCGTGTGCCACCATGCCAGGCTATTTTTATTTTTTGTAGAAATGGGGTCTCGCTCTGTTGCCCAGGCTGGTCTCCAACTCCTGGGCTCAGGCAATTCTCCCACCTCGGCCTCCCAAAGTGTTGGGATTACAAGTGTGCAGCACCATGCCTGGCAGTGTAAACATGTTCTAAAATACAAATTTATTCTTGCTTTTGGTTGTAAGTCTTACAGCAGTTTAATAAAATTTGAGGTCTATAATTACAATGATGTGTTTTTAGTATAGGGAAGCTTTGTCACAACTATGAGGGTCCAAAATGTTTTGCCTGGAATGCCATTATATAGCTGAGGGAAAAGGAGCCACAGGCTGGGGTTTAGAAATTTAATCTATTTCAAATGGAATTAAGAGCAGAAATAGAATTTCTGGGTGGTTGGTGCTAACAATTGTGAATTTTCATTTCCCATAGCACGCAATGCTTATAAAAGGTATACCAAAATAACTGTTACTCCAGGAAATAGGGTAATAGGTTGAGGTACTGTTCTCATTAGCTTTTACCTATACAATATAGTGGCTTTTCCTAGCCAGGACATTCAGCTCCAGATGTATTTCCATGTGGCACATAAATCATAATGTTGGTCATTACAGCATTATGGTTTTTTTTTTTTAAGCAGGATGCACTCCTCAGCAATGATATTCTTAAACAGCACTGTCTGTGACATCAACTCATTCAGCAGAAAACAAATTATTTTATGTTTTAATAAAAAAGTCATAGGCATTTCCCAAAGTAATAAATGTATTTGCAAAACTTTGGTTTAAGTGTTTAGGGAATGGTCACAGAGAAGAAGAGTCTTAGTTTTCATAGCCATGTTCTTCTACCCTTCTCTTTGATTTCCAGATCTGCTAAGGGTACTATGAAGGCCTAGTATGGCTATAATACTATAGCAGGAGATAAAGTATTGTGTAAAATGAAACCAGGCTATGTACTGTTTTAAGACAATTTATTAGAACACAGTGCCTCATTCAGAAGCCAATGAGACATCAGGACAGCAGAAAGGAAGGTGGGATGGAGTAGGCCCTGTGAGGCATCAAAGAGAAAGTAATAGCCTCAGTTAAGAAATTTCATTTTATTCTAATAAAGACTAATGCATGCCTGATAATCTAGTGATAATTCATAAGTTTAGTGGTTCACAATATTTTTAGAAAACACATATTAATATTCAAATAAGGCATTATATAAAGTTTTATAAAGAATGAAATGTTTACTATAATCCTTTAAAAAAGACTTGGTCCATTTTGAAAGATCAACAATAAATTTTTGAAAAATCAAAGGAAAAGGAAAATAAGTTTTTTTCCCCCAGGATACATAAGAACTATTTGCTGGCATTTGTATGTGCCTGGAATAAAATGGGCCGAATTTTCAAAGGCAGTTAATAACAGCATGTACGGGGCTTGTTTCATTTGATTTAGCACCAAGTAAGAGTAAATATCCTATGGAAGGAATAGGTTTTTCTTCCGTCTCTCATATTACCCCACTTCTCCTCCAGGTCACGGTACATAAGCATGCATCCTTGTTACCCCACTAAGGAATCGAAATGGTTTATATTTATAAATGGCTGCTCACATAACACTTGCCAGCAGAGTTCTTTCTCCCTAAGATAGAGTGACAGTAAAAGCTAGCAGATACCAACCAATTCCTTGGGAATAAAGAACTCCTTCAGGAAACTCAGTTATTCTCCTGGTCCTTGTTACCCTATCATATGCATTCTTTTTATTGCTATACCTGTTTACTAATTATGATTGCTATTTATGCCAAGGGAATATTCCCCAGGCATGCCTGATCTCTTTCTATTTCCTAAAGACAAAGTATGCTCATTTTACATAGTGCCATGGGTTTTCTCTTTTCTTTTTTTTCTTCTTTTCCTCCCTTTCTTCCCTCCTTCCTTTCCTTTCACTATATCTTAGATTTATCAAGGCAGAACATGTTTGGATCAAAGAGAAAAACTGGCAAGTAGATCCTGAAACACGCATTTCTTAACCTGAGTTACACCTAAAAACAAGACTTTAATTACATTTTCTGTTGAAAATTCATTCAATTTTGGTGCTTATCCAAGAATTTGTAATGTCAATTTCTGACATAAATCATATCCCTCAATACATACGTATTTTGAAAACAAAACAAGTCATCTTAAAGTAATATTTTCCTATATGGTAATTAATACATTTTTATAGCAAACTGAAATTCTGAGTAAACTGAAGGTACGTTTAACAACAAAATACAGCATGCCTACTTTATACACTTCTTATTTGTATCTTGCAACAGATCTGTAAATCCAGTTGCTTTTTTTCTGGAATTTCATAGATATGGTATCTCATGAAACCATGTTCCACCATGTTAGAAATGTCATTTTTGGCATCAATCTATGCAAAAACCTTTGAAGAGATATTTTCCCCAAATGACAGATAATTTTTTAAACCTTTCCAGAAAAATATGGAAATTTTATCCACCATTTATTCTTACTGAATAAGAGGCTATATTACTACCAATTGCTCTTTTAATTTTGCTCTAACAGATGTTATAAAAGTTTAGACATCTCTGATATTTTTGAATTGCACACCCATAGAAGATAACTAGATAAGACACACTAGATAATTTCAAAAAACTTAATCTTAGTATCTGACTCATTTGGCACATCCTTAGTATCCAGTATAAAATCAGTAGAAATAAAAGTAACATAATTCTAAAAGAATATTCATACAAGCTGGAGTCTTAAGAATAGAAGCTTCTAAATGCAAGGACAAGGAGGTTTTGCTCATCTTACTAGTTATATGCATTTCTCCTCATGGAGTAACTGAGGCTTTTTGGTTTGTTTGTGGAACTTTAGTTTGTAGGAAAGCATATACGTGGGGCCAAATCTTGTTGGTTTCTGTTCCGGAGAATGTTTCCAACACGCCTTTTTTCCTAAAGATGAAAAACAAACAAAACACATGTCTGAGTCTTCCTAATGAGCTTTTTAAAGCTTTTTTGTAAATTATAATAATGTAGATTTAGGACTCTTGGTAAGTATAGATCTGTGTGATCAAGATAGAAAGGCACTTGGCTAGGCATTGGAAAACCTAGATTTTAGTTTCAGTTGTGCCCTCTGACTTATAGAATTGGGCTTTTAAAAAAATAATAGCACCTATCATTTATTGAGCATGTGCTGCTGTGTGCTAAACCCTGTGCTAAAGGCTTTACATGTACTAGTTCATTTAATCCTTTCCAAAGCTCAAAGTTTCTTATCTTACTAATACAATTGTCTCTTGTAAAGTAACTTAGCCTCAAATCACCACGTTGGTATCTGGTTTCCAGACAGAGCCTGTCAGATACCAGAAAACCCCTTGGTTTTGTCTTACTTATTCCTTGGCAAAAACAGCTTTCTAAGACTTGGTTATCTTTCCTTTTTGCCTGGGTTTGTTTTTTCCTTTATTCTACCCTTCTGAATTTTAACAGAAAGGGGAATAAAAAGTGTTGCTTTTATTGTTTTTCCTATTGAGTTTTTCCATTTCTCCCCAGGCAGATTTGTCTGGCTTGTCACCAGACCAGCAGCCAAAGTCTATTTTATTTACTCCAGTTTCCCGTGGGTAGTATGGTTGAGTGAGGATCAGAACCGTGGGGTTTCTTTCCAAACCACACATTCCCTCGAGAGATTCTGGCATTCCTCTTGCTAACACCCCTCCTCTAACCCATGCACACATTGGTTTAAAGGCTATATAAGAGCAACTGAAGAACTCTAGTTTATTACTTTCTGAAAACAGGATCAGTCACACCTCTGTAACCCTTCTTACTAGGGTTCAGAGGTTTCCCTAGGGACAAAAGCATTCCTTTCTTGATACCTCATACAATTTGCCTCGGTTACATCACACCTCCTACTGTTTTCTTGGTAACAAATATCTGCTAAGGAGAGAAATTATGCAAATACAGTATTCTCTGGATATTAGAAGCCCTCCTTCTAAATTCACAGCTTTCATGCAAACAAGCTTCTTGACTGTCATAAGCCTCTTGAGCCACTTTAAGTCAAGCCAGTGTAACAAGTGGGCTAATTACTAAGGCACCTATTCTATCCAAAAACTGTACATTTAGGATGAACATTTGTCATTCTAATTTCTGTATAATAAAATGGGACCAGCTTCAACAAGTTGTCCTCCACAATGAGCATCATGTTTGTAAACAAAGACTTATAAACGTCCCGTAGCTGAGAAGAGTTTTAAAAAAACAAGTACAATTGTTGGCATTTTTAAATAACAATGCTGACTATTACTAAGGTTCTTGCAAACACCACTTTTAATTTTTAGTTAAGTCCAGCCTTAGTTCTATGTGTGGGAACTTAGAAGGAAAAGCTTGGAACTAGCAAAAGGCAGAAGAAGCCTAGAAAGACTTCTCCTAAGACATCTAAGATATCTCCTAAGATAAGAACCCAAGTCATTCACTTCATCTCTGTGGACTTCTCTAACTTTCTTTCCCACACTGTGGCAGAACTAATTCCGACAGCCCTGGTACTTCACTGCATTCAGGGGTTGCCTCTTGCAGTGGTGTTACCTGCCCAGCAACAATGCATACTCCCTTCTTCTGGTTACTTTTGGGAAAATCTCTCTGTCAAACTCAGTCCCTGAGGTTCAGGTGAGATTGCCCCATTCCCTATCTTCAAGAATGGACATGATCAGAGCTAATCAGTGCCAACCCCAGGACTTTTGCTGGCAAGAGAGGCTTTTTTTATGCTGGCATGGCTGAACTGGTAGGAGGTAAGCTGGAGTGTTGGGCTGCCACACAGGAAGAGCCCCCCCTTCAAGCCCCCCTCCCAGACTGAAGCCAACACTGGACAATGGAGCTGAGTGACTGATTCTTGATAACACCTTTTAAACACCTGGACCTAGTCACCTACCTTTGGACTTTTTAGTTGCCAATAAATTTCCCTTTTGTGTAAGCTAGTGTGAATTAGGTTCCTGGTTAATATAAGTATGTGTCACACTGTATGATAAATACTGTTTACCCAGCTCCCTGCCTGACCCACATAGAGAAGGTGAGTTTCTTAGGGCCTGACAGGGACTGGGTCTAATTATGTGAACTAAGGGACTAGCACAGCGTCAACAGAGTAAATAATAATTGCTGACAGTGATGTAATAGATGCCAGGGCTACTTTAAGTCTTCCCACGGTTTCTCTCACATTATTAATTCCCTTAACAACACTATAAAGTGGGTACTATTTAACATCACCTGATTTTGCAAATAAGGAATTTGTGGCATGGAGGTTAAATACCTTGCCCAAGGCCACAGAGCTGGTAATCTATAGAGCCAGGCTCATTATACAAATCACGAAATTACAGTAAGAGCTACTATAAAAAGTGAATTGCCAACTCCCTTGTAATTTCACCATTCTGAAATAACTATTAAAACCGTTTGGAGACTATTGCTTCAGATTTTTATTGCATACTTTATTACAACAGTAATAGCTAACATTTATGTAGTGCTTAGTATGTGTCAGGCACAATTCTAAGAGTTATATATATTAACTCAATCATTCAACCCTCTATTCTCACCCCCATTTATAGAGGAAAAAACAGGTAGAGGTTAGTTAGACAAGAGGTAAAAACAAAGTTAATTAAATGGGGAGTTGGGACTTGAACTTTTGCATTCTGGTTCCAGAGTCTGCTCTACCCACGACCTGTACTGCCTTGACACTGAATCATTATTCAGTAAGCGAATCAATGGAAGCGGAGGCGATCAGCCCTCTTTGTAAGGAGAGGGAAAGGCTGAGTAAGAAAACAGGACTGTTACTTAGCCTGAGTCACACATTAACTCATTATAGTTCCCATATTTCCTGTGTGGTATGAATTCCCTGAAGAGCAGACAAAATAATGTTAGCATGTAAGCCTTTAAAGCCGACTAGCCAAATAAGTGATCTGAGGGACTAGTTGCCATTTGAGATTCTTCTGTGCTATACCGTTCCTCTGTTGGCAGATGGAGTGGGCATTATTAGGTTTGCCTCCCCAGCATTTGTTCTGGCCCTCCCTGCACTACAGAAGATCCGCAATTTATGATGATAGAACTTACGATTTTTTGACTTTATGATGGTCCGAGAGCAATATGCATTCAGTAGAAATTGTATTTTGAGTACCCATACAAGCAAGCATTCTGCTTTTCACTTACAATAACAGATACTATAAATTAGCTGTTACCGTAATTATAGTATTCGATAAATCACATGAAATATTCAGTACTTTATCATAAAATAGGCTTCCTGTTAGATGATTCTGCCCAAATGTAAGCTAATATAAGTGTTCTGAGCACATTTAAGGTAGACTAGGCTAAGCTATGATGTTTGGTGCTTTCAAATTATAATGGGTTTATCAGGATGTAATTCCATGGTAAATTGGGGAGCATCTGTACATAGTATAGTGTGGGTGAGACTGACCCACCCTCAGTTCTGGGTGTGGACTAAATCAGTTTAATCAGTGTAATCCTTCCCACCCCAGCGACTGGTTCAGGAATGGGCAGTAACCCATGCCTAAAACAGTCAGTGCCAGGCATTCCCTGACTACAGTGGCTGTTAAAGCTGACTCAGTCTGAGTGATGCTCGGGGCTTGTTTTCATTGGGGGAAAGGTGACCCCTCAGCCCTTCATGAAAGAGGGCCCGACTGTTCCTGCAGATGTCTGTGACCATTCAGGAAGCCTGAGGACAAAGCCAATACACAAAGCCAAGAGTATGGCAAAACTTTGATCAAACCTTGAAGTGACAGAAGGCCAGCCTACCTTCTGGACTTCTTGTACATAAGCTAATACATTTCCTTTATTGCTTAAGCCAATTTGAATTGGGTCTTCTGGTATGTTAGCATTTCAGCTGTAAAGTATGGAAAATCAAAAACTGACTTAGTGCTTCTTCATGCAAGAGAAGTTCTGAAAAGCAAAAACTCACTGGTAATAGTCCAGGACTGGCTTTGTTTGGGCTTCATAAGCCTTCAGTCTCTTGATAACCGTCTCTGGTCGGTCATCCTCACGCTGAATGAGAGGCTCCCCAGTGACATCGTCAATGCCCTAAACAGGAGTTAGAAGACACTAGCATCAAGTATCATATTTTTGAAGGACATTTTTACAAGCAGTTCTATTTTTTTTAAACAGACATCTTCTCTGTGAAAACAACAAGCACAACGATGTGCTGACTTAAATGAATGGAATCCAACCTAAAGACAGATCATTGCAGCACAGAGCCAGGAGACCCCAGGATGACTTCCACAGTTGTCAGTCATCTTCTCCTTAGATTAAAAGGTTTTCTAAGCAGCTTCTAAGTAATTTCATATATATACAAAAAGATTCAGCTACAGACTTGGAATCTCAACTACAAGCCCTAAATAAGTCAAGATGTTGTAAATCTCTGTCACTCGAACTCCTAACGCACTCCCTGGCACAGAGTTGGAAATCACTGAATGGTTTTGAATGAATAACAACCCCCTGTTGCTCCCTGGGCACCTACACTGGCAAGCTGAGTGGACTGTACCAGTCGACTCTACCAAGTAACCTGCGAATATACCCCAACGAGTTTTGGTCAGGCAGAGGATTTCCAAATTCACGAAACTTACATTTGTGAGGGCAAGAGGACTCGAGGACAGTAGTCTGCTATATGTCAGTTCCACAACAACTACTCACCACAGTTTTGGGAGGGTTGAATTCAATGTTGTAGACTCGGCCACTGGCTGGATGAATCCAGCGAGCAGTGAGACGGTGTTTAATGACCTCAAAGGGCACATTCAGGTTAATCACTGTGTCTATCTGATAAGCTTTATCCAGGGCTTCTGCCTGTGGAAGTGTCCTTGGAAAGCCTTTATAAAGTAAACCAAAGGGAAAAAAAAAAAAAAAAGGAAGCAAGGAGAGGGGCAGGAAAGGAAGAGAGAGAAAGAAGAAAGAAAAAGAAAGAATTACTGTGCAACCTGAACAAAAGGAATAATACCAGGCAGGCTGATCACAGCTGTAGTGCAACTGTGGTTATGTGTCAATTTGACTGGGCCATGAGGTGCCTGGATATTTGCTCAAGCATTATTCTGGGTGTGTCTGTCAGGGTGTTTTTGTATGAGATTAACATTAAAAAAGGTAGGCTGAGTAAATAAAGCATATTGTCCTTCCTAATGTGGGTGGGCCTCATCCACTCACTTTTAAGGAGGGAGAGTTCCTCCTGACTACCTTCTAACTGAAACACTGGCTTTTTCCTGACTTTGGACTCAGACTGAACTCATTAACTTCATTCAAATTCAAGAGGCTATTTTTGGAATGTGACAAAATGATATTAAAGTTCAGCTAAAAGAAAATTATTAATGCAAAGGAACAAACCCTAACAGATAAACAAATGTATTATATAGCTAAACAATGTGGTTCAAAAACAAAGAGACAGGCAAATGTAACTAATCAGTGAATCCAGAAATAGACCCACATACATTAGAGAATTTAAAAATTATATTTTGATCATAAATTTTTGACTTTGTAATATCGTTATTAAGGACATTTTGTTCAGAACACCAGGAAAAATTGGTAGAAATAAAACATTTTTCAAAAGTGACAAAGTGAGTGAATTTCACTGTCCTGGCAGCACTCATAACTGTAGGCAGCTGAAATGATCACGACACTCCACTTACCATCCAACAGCCAGCTGTATTGGGTGAGATTTTTCAGTTCGTGAAGGGCCAGCCGAGTCATGACATCATCTGGGATGAGTTTCCCTTGGTCAATGAAAGCCTTGGCTAACACACCAATTTCTGCAGCAGAAGGGGAAGAAATCATAAGTGCATTTGTTTTATCCCATTCCAGGTCCCTAGGAACTGGCTGCCTGAAGGGGACCTCTGGATGACACACCCATATGAAAGTGGTAAAAACAGAGGTTACAAAACAATCTAAACCTACTTCAAATTCTCCATTATGGAAAAATATATAAATGTAAATATATAAACCAAAAAAATAAAGCTCTCGTCCAATATGTTAACAGTAGTCATCTCTGTGTGATAGAACTATGAGTGATTTGTTTTACAAATTTGCATTTTTCTTTATTTTCTAAATTTTCTATCAGAAAAAATATATGGAATAACTGAAATTATTTTTTTAAATAAGAATTTGAAATAGTCATTATTTTGAAGTGGTTCAATGTAAGTGCCTGATCTCACATGTTACTATGTAGATTTTTCCAATCCTGTAAAACAGGTGTTGCTCTCATAATACAATTTAATTTTTGACCAAATTAGGTCTGTGATCACATGACATTTTTATTAATAAAACTCCCCGGAAAAGGATTTATGAACAATTTAAAAATATTACCTCCAACTATATGTCATTCTTATGCAAGAGTATTTCATTTCCTCATGTTCCCTTATAAAACCATTTATATACATTCAGAATTTTTATACTATTGTAATCTGTGCACATACCATTGTAAGTTCTTTTTTTCTATTTTTTTAGCATTATTTTGTGAATACTTTTCAGTGACTTTATACAGTAATTTTTGGTAACTATTGTACTCCATCAATATAGAAAATGAATATATAAAAATATACTATCACAGCAGTACTGTTGGACATTTAAATTATATAAATCAGTCTTGGTTTTTCCTCATCATTGATGCTGTTAAAGATCTTAACACCCTTTCTTTTTTTTCTTTCTTTCTTTTTTGCTTTTCTGAATTATTTCTAATGGATAAATTCCCAGGAGTCAGATCAAAGGGTCATGGAATATATGAACATTTTCATAACTATTGGTATGAAGTGCCATACACCTCAAAACAGAATCTAAATTGTCAAATGCATGAAACCTCAGATTTTAACCAAGAACATTAACTACATGGAAACTGGTTGCCATTCGACAGCTGTACTGTTGGATTTGTAAACTGCATTTGGAAAAGGGCCTAGGTTCTGAGAAAGAGCTTTCGGGGCTCACTAAAATACCCTGTTGGAAAGGTCCATAGAGTTAATGTATGGACCTCTCTGTCTCCAGGCGTTTGACCTCTACTCTGAGGAGGTAGAGCTCCAGCCTCATCAACAGCATTTGGAAAAAACTGTAAAAACTTGCAATTCTCCAGAGCTGAGTCCTGAAAAAACTGGTATTGGTCCCTCCCCTCAACTTTCACTCTTTAGGCTAAGTCTTCTTCTTCTAAACCCAACCAATTGCAACAAATGGATTTAGATGATGGGATTAATTAATAAAGCACTTAGTTTCATCTGTTCATGAACAGCTTTAAGAAAAGATGATCTGCTCTTGCCACTTCTATTCAATATTGTACTAGAAATACTAGCCAGGGCAATTAATCCAGAAACAGAAATAAAAAACATCCAGAAAAGGAGTAAAACTATTTCTATTTGCAGATGACATGGTCTTGTACATAAAAAATCGTAAGGGAGGCCGGGCGCGGTGGCTCACGCCTGTAATCCTAGCACTCTGGGAGGCCGAGGTGGGCGGATCGTTTGAGCTCAGGAGTTCGAGACCAGCCTGAGCAAGAGCGAGACGAGACCCCACCTCTACTAAAAATAGAAAGAAATTATATGGACAGCTAAAAATATATATAGAAAAAATTAGCCGGGCATGGTGGCGCATGCCTGTAGTCCCAGCTACTCGGGAGGCTGAGACAGGAGGATCGCTTGAGCTCAGGAGTTTGAGGTTGCTGTGAGCTAGGCTGACGCCACGGCACTCACTCTAGCCTGGGCAACAGAGTGAGACTCCGTCTCAAAAAAAAAAAAAAAAAAAATCGTAAGGGATACACTAAAAACTATTAGAACTAATAAAGGAATCCGATAAAGTTGCAGGGTACAGGATCAATATACAAAAATCTAGCAATGGAACAATCTGAAAATGCAACTAAGAAACAATTCCATTTATAATTGCATAAAAAGAATAAGAAAATTAGCAATACATTTTTTAAAAGTACAAAAGTGTTGATCTGAAAACTACAATATTGTTTAAAGAAATTAAAGAAGACCTAACTAAATGGAAAGAAATCTCTTATTCATGGCTTATAAGAGTTAATATTGTTAGAATGACAGTATTCTCCAAAAATGATCTACAGATTCAATGCAATTCTACCAAAATTCTAGCTGGTATCATTGCAGAAATTGACAAGCAGATCCTAAAATTCATATGGAAATGTTAGGGACCCAAAATAGTCAAAACAATCTGGAAAAAGAAGAACAAAGATGAAGGACACAAACTTCCAATTTTAAAACAGCAATCAAGACTGTGTGGTACCAGCATAAGAAGTGACATAGAGATTAAGGGATTAGAATTGGAGTCCAGAAATAACCTCTCAAATTTACTCTCAATTGATTTTCATCAAGGATGCCACTATAAATCAATGGGGAAAAAACAGTCTTTTCAACAAACACTGCTGGGACGACTGAATATCCAGATGCAAAAGAATGAAGTTGGACCTCTACTACATATCCTGTATAAAAATTAACTCAATAGGGATCATAGACCTAAATGTAACAGCTAAAAGCATAAAACTCTTAAAAGAAAACATAGGTATAAATCTTCATGACTTCACATTAGGCAATGGTTTCTTAGATACAAAACCAAGACCATAGCCAACAAAGGAAAAAATATATAAATTCAGCTTACTTAAAATTAAAAACTTTTGTGCTTCAAAGAACTCCATCAACAAAGTGAAAGACAATCCATGAGATGGGAGAAAATTTATGCAAGCCATGTATCTGATGAGGAACTTGTATCTAGAATAGCTAAAGAACTCTTAAAACAATTAAAAAAATTAAATTAAAAAAAACTTAAAAATGGGCACAGGATCTGAATACACATTTTTCCAAACAAGATATACAAATGGCCAAAAAGCACATGAAAAAAAATGCTCAACACCATTAGTCATTAGGGAAATGCAAATTAAAACCACAATGAGATACCATTTCACACTTAATCAAAAAGACAAATACAGGCATACCTCAGAGATATTGTGGGTTTGGTTCCAGACCTCCACAATAAAGTGACTATGGCAATCAACTGAGTCATACAAATGTTTTGGTTTCCCAGTG
Source organism: Eulemur rufifrons (assembly GCF_041146395.1). Taxonomy (NCBI): domain Eukaryota; kingdom Metazoa; phylum Chordata; class Mammalia; order Primates; family Lemuridae; genus Eulemur; species Eulemur rufifrons. Next base: position 228,123,168 of record NC_090989.1, read on the forward strand.
CACATAAAAGTTATCTTTACATTATACTGTGTAGTCTATTAAGTGTGCAGTAGCATTATGTCTAAAAAAACAATGTACATACCTTAATTTAAAAATACTTTATTTCTAAAAAGTGCTAACGATCACCTGAGCCTTGAGCAAGTCGTTATCTTTTTGCTGGTTGAGGGTCTTGCCTGGATGCTCACAGCTGCTGACTGATCAGCAGAGTGGTGGTTGGTGAAGTATCAGGTGGCTGTGGCAATTTCTTAAAATAAGTCAACAAAGAAGTTGGCTGCACTGATGGACTCTCCCTTTCAACAAAGACTTCTCTGTAGCATGTGATGCTGTTTGATAGCGTTTTACCCACAGTAGAACTTTAGAAATTAGAGTCCATCCTCTCAAACCCTGCCACTGCTTCATCAACTAAGCTTATGTCATATTCTAAATTCTTTGTTGTCATTTCAATGATGTTCACAGCATCTTCACCTGGAGTAGATTTCCATCTCAAGAAACTACTTTCTTTCCTCATCCATGCAACTACTCCTCTGTTACAAAGTTTTTTCATGATATTGTGGCAATTCAGTCACATCTTCAGGCTCCACTTCTAGTTCTCTTGCCGTTTCCACCACAGCTGCATTTCCTTCCCCCACTGAATTCTTGACCCCTCAAAGTCATCCATGAGGGTTGGAATCAACTTCTTCCAAACTCCTATTAATGTTGATATTTTGACCTCCTCTCATGAATCACAAATGTTCCTTATGGCACCTAGAATCCTTTTCAGAAGGTTTTCGATTTACTTTGCCCAAATACAACACAGCAATCACTATCTATGGCGTCTATACCCTTATGAAATATTAATATATTTCTTAAATAAGACTTGAACATTGAAATTACTCCTTGTATGGGCTGCAGAATGGGTGTCGTGTTAGCAGGCATGAAAATGACATTCGTCCCCTTGTGCATCTCCATCAGAGCTCTTGGGTGACCAGGTGCATTGTCAGTGATACAATGATGCATTGAGAATGGTGCATTGTCAATATTTTCAAAGGAATTTTTTTTTGAGAAGTGGATCTCAACAGTGGCCTTGAAATATTCAGTAAACCATGCTGTAAACAGATACGCTGTCATCCAGCCTTTGTTGTTCCATTTATAGAACAAAGGCAGAATAGATTTAGCATAATTCTTAAGGACGCTAAGATTTTCAGAATGGCAAATGAGCACTGACTTCAACTTAAAGTCACCAGCTACATTAGCCCCTAACAAGAGAGTCGGCCTGTCCTTTTTGGAGCCAGGCATTGACTTTTCCTCTCCAGCTATCAAAGGCCTAGATGGCATCTTCTGCCAATAGAAGGCTGTTTCATCTACATGGAAAAAATTGTTGTTTAGTGTAGCCACCTTCATCATTGATCTTAGCTAGATCTTCTGGATACCTTGTTGCAACTTCTAGTAGGCACTTGCTTACACTTTTATGTTTTGGAGATGGTTTCTTTCCTTCAACCTCATGAACCAACCTCTGCTAGCTTCAAACTTTTCTTCTGCAGCTTCCTCACCTCTCTCAGCCTTTATAGCACTGAAGAAAGTTAGGGCTTGCTCTGGATTAGGCTTTGGCTTAAGGGAATGTTGTGGCTGGTTTGATCTATCAGAACACTTAAACTTTCTCCATATCAGCAATAAGGTTGTTTCACTTTCTTATCATTCCTGTGTTCACTGGAGTTGCACTTTTAATTTCCTTCAAGGACTTTTCCTTTGCAGTCACAGCTTGGCTAAATGATTGGCACAAGAAACCTAGCTTTAGGCCTGTCTCAGCTTTCAACATGCCTTCCTCACTAAACTTAATCATTTCTAGCGTTTGATTTAAGGTGAGAGATGTACCACTCTCTTCCTTTCATTTGAACACTTAGCGGCCATTGTGGGGTTATTAATTGGCTTACTTTCAATATTGTTGTGTTTCAGGGACTAGGGAGGCCCAAGGAGAGGGGGAGAGACTAAGGAATGGCTCGTTGGTGGAGTAGTCAGAACACACACAACATTTATCGCTTAAATTTGCCTTCTTGCATGGGCTTGGTTCCTGGCACCCCAAAACCTTTACAATAACATCAAACATCACTGCTCACAGATCATCACAACAGATAGAGTAATAATGGAAACATTTTAAATATTTCAAGAATTACCAAAATGTGACACAGAAATGGGAAACGAGCACATGGTAGAAAAATGGCAGCAATAGACTTGCTCAACACAGGGTTGCCACAGGTAAAAAATACAGTATCTGAGAAACACAATAAAACAAAGTATACCTGTAATAAGTATTGGCAAGAATGTGGAGAAACTGTAACCCTCATTATTGCTGGTAGGATTATAAAATGGTACAGCCAATTTGTAGAACAGTGTGGCAGTTTTAAAAGATTAAAGAGAGTTATATGACCTAGAAACTCCTCTCCTAGGTATATACCCAAGAGAAATAAAAACATGTCCACACAAAAATTTGTACAAGAATATTCATAGTGGTATTATTCAAAATAGCCAAGAAGTAGAAACAACTCAGATGTCCATCAACTGATGAATAAATAAAGTGTGGTATATCCACATAGTGGAATATTATCCAGCAATAAAAAGGAACAAAGTACTGATACATGTTACAACATGGAGGAAATTTGAAAACATGCTCAGTGAAAGAAGCCAAACACAAAAGACCACATATTATATGATTCCACTTTTATAAAATGGGCACTCTAGGCAAATCTACAGAGACAGAAGGAAGATTGGTAGTTGCCTAGGGCTGGGAGGGTTGGGGAGAAATGAGCAGTGACTACTAATACGAACAGGATTTCTTTGGGGGTGATAAAAATGTTCTAAAATCAATGAAGGCAATGATTGTACAACTCTGGATATACTAAAAACCACTGAATCACATACTTTACAAGTGTTGATTTTATGGCATATAAATTAAATCTCAATATCCATTAAAAAAAAGATGAAAAATTCCTGATAAGCAAATATGAAACAAAGAAAAATCTACTCATAATCCCATCACTGCTCAGAGATAATTATTGTTAAAACTGATAATATAAAAACTTCTAGATACTTTGAGTTTTGTGTATATATAGATAATCCTATGTATAATCTAATGTGTTTTTCATTTATCATGAATTTTATCAATAAACATTTATCCACAGTATTTATTAAAACCTGAAGCCTGAAATGCTTCAATTGGAGTTTATTTAAAAGAAAAAAAAAAATGACTCAACTCCCTATTTCAAAGTCTGAGCAGTTTATTATTAATACATTTTAAATGTTTGCTCCCTCCCAAAATTATATGCAAAGACTCTCATCCAGCATGTTCTTTGGACATTTGGTAAAACTTTGTTTGTTTGATTGCCTATAATTTAGTATTACATCTTAATAGACTTTTCACAAAAATACTATAGTTGACTCTCAAACAACTCAGGTTTGAACTGCGAGGGTCTACTTATAAGCGGTTCTTCTGTTTCTGCCACCCTTGAGGCAGCAAAACCAACCCCTCTTCTCCCCCTCCTCCTCAGCCTACTCAACACAAAGACGAGGTGGATGAAGACCTTTATGATGACCTACTTCCACTTAATGAATACTAAATACACTTTCTCTTCGTTACAACTTTCTTAATATTTTCTTTTCTCTAGTTTACTTTAAGAATACAGTATATAATACATATAACATGCAAAATATGTTAATGCCTGTTTATCTTATCGATGAGGCTCTGGTCAACAGTAGGCTATTAATATTAGTACTTGAGTTCTGGGAGAGTCAAAAGTTGTATGTGGGTTTTCAGCACCCCTAACTCCTGTGTTGTTCAAGGGTCAACTGTATTTCCTTTTTTGATTCAAAAATTAACAAATTTCGGAGCTCCCACACCTACAAAACACAAAAAGCTAGTTTAAAAGTAAATTATTCTGTCTAGGTGCAGTGGCTTATGCTTATAATCCCAGCACTGTTGGAGGCTGAGGTGGGAGGATTGCTTGAGGCCAGGAGTTCAAGACCAGCCTGACCAAGAGCAAGACCCCGTGTCTACAAAAAGTAGAAAAATTAGCTGAGCCGGGCGTGGTGGCATGTGCCTCTAGTCCCAGCTACTCAGGAGGCTGAGGCAGGAGGATTGCTTGAGCCCAGGAGTTTGAGATTGCAGGGAGCTATGAGCAATGCTATTGCACTCTAGCCCGGGCAACAGAGCGAGACTCTGTCTCAAAAACAAACAAAAAAAGTAAATTATTCATAATAAGCTAATTTTCTACAAAGTTACACACAAATAAAAACAGGAAAGGAAGGTCAGAGAAAAATAAGGAAGGTTAAAACTAACTTTTAAGGATAAAAATCAGAAATCCTAAAACATGTAGACATTAGTATGAGGATAAGTGTTTGTATTACATAAAAACCAATTTTTAATTCTACATCTACTTTTGAAGCTTGGTCATTCTCACAACATCTCACAGTGCAACCCAAACCAACCACCTCTCATATCTGAATGAGCTTATTCAAACTTAGTTCGAGCAGCTATGAAGTACAAAAGAGCGATGTGACCTACCTGCATATAACAGTTCTCTTTTACATGCAGCTACAGAGAATTAACCTAGTTCCTGCCAAATTTGCTTTTAGCATCATTACATGGTAAACTACATAAAACTTTACCTTTGAAAATGTGTCAAAACAAAACAAAATGAAACTAGAAGAATGTCAGGGAATGCGTTAAATGATAAGCTTTTAAAAAAAATCTTTCTCAAATAATAAAACACTTGAGTCAACACAGTGGATACCTTTGGGGGGCAGGAAGGAGATGTGCATGGGAGGGGTTGGGGGGAAGTCCTGGTTTTCTCTCTGGTCGTGGGTCAATGGTGCTCATTTTAATCTTCTAACCATACATAGACATGATAATTCTTTGACACATGGAATATTTCACAAGAATCATATTGAAAACAAAAGCCTCCCTTGACCATTGGTCTTCCCTCTAACCATCACCCAATCTCTCTCCTCTTCAGTGAAGCATCTAGAAAGTTCCCTTTCCAGGTCTGTACTCCACCCCTTCCCATTCACTCTGCGGTAGCATAAATTCTCAGTTACATAAAAGCCCACCTGGGTCCAGCTTCATCTGATTTCTCCCCTTCCCCCATCTTCCCTATTTGTACTTGACCCTCAAACCCCCACCCCTCAGGGAGCTCGGCATCCTCTGGATCCTCCCAGTCTTTGCACAAGCCTCATGCTCCCCTCTTTTGCCTGATAAGCTCTTATTTATCTTTCAACATCCGTCTTAAAGGGGTCTTCATAGTGAGGTGTCTCTCAACCTCCTAGGCAACTAGGACTTCCATAATGTCACAAACTTGTCTCTATTGGGACACGTATCACACTGCTAAAACTATGTGTTTACATCTTCTATGGACTGAATTGCGCCTTCCAAATCCACATGTTGAAACCCTAAGCCCCCATGTGACTTGTTTTTGGAGACAGAGACTTTAAGGACCTAACTAAGATTAAAAGAGGCCATAAGGGTGGGGCATTAATTGAATAAGATTGGTGTCCTTATAAGAAGAGGATGAGTGGAAAGGGTATTTAATTGGTACACAAAGAAACCTGGGTTGTTTTAACCCTAGTTCTTCATGAAATACTTTTTACTATTGAATAAATTCTTTAACGTCTCCTGAACTCAGTTTCCTCATCTTTAAAAGAAAAGATTGGACTAAATGTCTGTGGGTCAGATTTAAGCTTCTTGACTTTAAGGTTCAGTGGTGGTCTACAGTTACTCCAGGTTTGCTACTGTCGTGGGTTGCCCAGTGTTTTCAGTGTCCTTTTATCTTCTGAGATGATTTTAAACTTTAGATATAAAATACAACCATGGGTTACAAAATACAGCACCTTCATGAAATGGTGGTTGGACAGTAAATTGGTGCAGTCCTTCTGTAGCTTTATTTAATGGTACTATACTTGCAGAAATTCCACACTAGGAATTTATTTGAAGGAAATAAGCAAAGATGCAGCCAAATGTTCATTTACAAGGATAGTCATAGCAGTATTTATTATAGCAAAGAATGGTTAACAATGTCAGTGGCTAACAATAGGAAAATGCTTAAATTAATAATTATGGAACCTTGATGAAATTAAATTATCATTTTTAAGACTACTTAATGACGTGTGAACATGCTAGACTTTGCTAATACAAATGCAACAAGGAGAAAAAAGATAAAAGAAAAAAAATAAAACATAAAGAATGAAATGGATTTCTAGGTCTTCGTGTGGAAAAATATCCCAGATGTAAAGTGAAAACACACTGGTGCAGAGTGTGTGTATATTATATACACGGTTACTTATTACATAAAATAAAGGAGACACATATATGTGCTTGTACATAAGTAAACACTTCTAGAAGTATACACACTGTTCCCCTCTGAAGAGTGGGACCCAGGCAAGAAAAGGACTTTGCTTTTTATTTTATGCAATTCTATCCTGTTTCCAATCCTTTTTTTAAAAAAGAAAAAAGAAAAAAAAAAAAACCTTGTGTAGGCATTATTTCTATGTAAACAGATTTCAAAAGGAGTTTCCAATGGGTTCTGTTTGGAAAGTAAAGGTCAACACTTGTGAGAAAGAAATTTATCCTGCTGTTGACTTTTTTAAAGCAGCGTTCTTAAAATAGAATTTACATACCACAAATTCGCCCATTGTAAAGTGTACAAATTGCTGACTGGATTTTATGCTGAGTTACAAGCATTTATTTGGCATGAGAAATAAACAATCTTTTATGTAACCACGCATAAGAAAAGCCTTCGTGTTTCAGAAATCTCTGGGGATATCAAAATCTAAGCCAATTTTGTGACTGCAACAAGCGTAAATAATACTCGGCATTCAGATTACGGGGGAAAGGTCAGAACTACAAGATCCCATAGAGCGCAACTACAGAAAGTAAGGGGAAAAAGAGCAAACCTTGGCAGGGCGTACGCCTGTTTTCTCTGTGCAAGGGCACGTGGAGAATAAGCCACAGCCCGGCTCCATGGACCCTCAAGAGCAGCTGCGACAGGGGATAGACTTGCCTCCCAAACAAAGCCAATGGTTTCCTTTCACATTTAAACTTCGAGCAAGTCCTAACTTCCTAGTCCCTTCCCCCCATAACCCGCCCGAAGCTGCCCTTGGACCAGAGATTTCGGGGCTCAGTCTCTCCCCCGGGCGGCGGGAGGGAAATGCTGCGTCCGCATTCGGGACCCGCTTCCCCCACCTTGGCCCCTCTGCCCGCAAACCCCGACCCGGACGACCGCGCACAGCAAGCCCTCGCCCAGGACTCCCACCTGTGCCCCGCAGCATGTTGTCTCGGAGCAGGTCCCCGCTGGAGAGGTGCTTCAGCTCGAAGTGCTGGGTGATGCGCGAAGACACAGTGCCTTTGCCCGAGCCCGGAGCCCCCATGATCACTGCGCGCAAGAGGCGCGCGGACGCCCCCATGGCCGCAGACAGGCCCACGCGAGCCGACAGTGGAGCTTTGGCCTGGCCTGCGCGCTCACGCGCTCCACAGCCCCGGGCCAGCGGGTTGGCAAGCTGCTAGCAGGCTGCGGCCGCGGTGTCCCGGCGTTCCCGGAAGTGAGGCGACAGCCACTGGGGCTGCTCCGCCCGCGCCCAGCCCCGCTGCTGCGCTCGCCCACGGCGACCCCGGCGCGCCCCCTCCTCGGCGCCCGGCCAGCCCAGCCCAGCCCGCGCAAGCCGCGCCTCCTCCGCGCTCCCGCGGCGACCCCGCGAGCCCTCGGCTGCCCAGGGTCCACCTGCACCCCTCCGCGCCTCCTTCCCACTCGCCCGCTCCACTCTGCTGCCTTTGCCACCCTCTGCCGCCAGGAATTCCTCGAGACCTCTTCGGTGACCCCTGCATGCCCTTCGCTCGCTTCAGGTCCATCCCGCGTCCTGTCCTGCCCAGTCTCAACCGGATAGACCGCGCGCCTCTCGGTTCACCCTTGTCAACTCCTGGGCGTCCCCTCCCTACTTCTAGTCGCCCCTTGGTTACCGGACTCCACCCGCGTCCCCCAACACTCTTTTCGTACCCTTCGCTCCTAGTCCGTGCCAGGCCCTGTCCTACCCAGTTCCAGCCACATACACGGTGCCCCCTTGGCAACCCCGGCGCCCGCTGGCGTCCCCTTTCCCCTCTGGGACACCAGACCTCCCCCCCGCCCCAAGCACTTCCTTCCTCTCCGTCCTTCCTCCTGCTCTGCTGCTGAGCGCCGTCTTCCCCCTCCGTCTCTGTAGCGTCTCAGATAATAACAATGAACCGAAGGGGCCTCCCTGCCCTTTTCACAGGAGAGGAAACCCGGTTTTCATCAAGTGAGGTGCTTCAAGGCACACATCTAGTGAGAAGTGTCTCTTACCTGCCAGGATCACACTTTCAGGCTCAAAAGTAGCTGCTACTTTTACTTTGCAGAGCCCGAAAGCACTGTCTCCTCAGATTTCATTATTCACCTTCAGAAATGCATTCACTCCATAAATCCTTATTCAGTGCCTACTATGTGCCAGATATTGTTCCTAGGGGGCTCCGAGGGTACTTGAAGTTTAAAGTCTAGTGGTGGAGGTAGATCATAACAAGGAAACAAATGAGCAAGATAATTTGAGATAATGCTATGAATAAAATAGAATGTGTGAAAGTGTAGAGGGAGGCTATTTTAGATCAGGTGGTCAGCAAAGCTTTTCAGAGAGGACATTTGCTCTGAGCACTGAATTAGAATATGGAGGGAGAGAGACAGGCGAGAGGGAAGGCCCTGAAACGGAATATTCAGCATGTTCAAGAATAGAAACAGAAAACAAACATTTGAGTACCATTTTATCTGTAAAATGAATGCAGGAGATTGGTAGGAAGAGGTTAAAATAATGTATGTAAAGTACTCGGTGCAATGTCAGCTACAGGGTAAGTGTTCAATGAAGTCCATTAATTATCATTTCTTTGTGCTGGGACACTATGCTAAGGCAGAAAGAAAGCTCTGTGAAAATAAACACGGTGCCATCCTCCTCAGAGGTTGCCAAATGAGCGGTCCAAAACTGATTTAAAAGAAGACAGAAATTATTTTAGGGAGGGATGGTAAGGGAAGGTTTGCTCAGTGAGCAAATCTGAGCTTGGTGAATGGGAGATTTTAATAGGTAGGCAGCTCTGTATTTAGAAAGAAAATGCGTGGCCAGGTGTGGTGGCGTATGCCTCTAATCCCAGCACTTTGGGAGGCCAGGAGTTCCAGATCAGCCTGGGGCGACCTAGCAAGACCCTGCTCTACCAAAAAAAAAAAAAAAAAAAAAAGGTGTATAGTTCATATATATTCATTACTAAGCAAGAAAGAATGAAAATAAATGAATTAAGCATTCAGTCTATGTAGTTAGAAAAAGGACATCAAAATAAGGAAAGCAGAGGAAGGGATTAAGTAAACAGTATAAATGAAAGCATGAGAAAACTTAAACAGAACAAACAAAAGAATGAAAAAGTCTAGACAAGTACAAGTTATGCAATACTAGAAAACCCGAAGGTGTGGAAAAAGTACTACTAATCTCCAAAGCTGGGAACATTTGAGGTTGCGGCTCCAAAAGAGATCTGAAAAAAAATCCCGGGGAAATTTGGCTTAGGAAAAAAAAATGTTCAAACAAACAAACAAAAGTGGCTGAGGCATCATCCTGTCATTGTGGAGGGAAAAGCTGAATGTCAAGGTCATAGTAATCGGCCCACAAAACACCAACTAACTTTGGCTTAGCAAAAGATTGTTGATTACATGTGAGTAAGTGACTGCCAATCTGGGAAATCTCCTGGCAACCGTGCCAGGCATAGCCATTTCGCCATACACAGGCATGTGTATGGGTCTGTTCTTCAGTGCTTAACATGCTCTAAAAAAGGAAAGACCTTGAGCTCAAATTAGTACAAACCCTAATTTAATGACCAAGTGTTTATACAAATTAGTTTGAATCAAATAAAGCCCAAATGAGTGTTTTACACATAGTAGACATTCTATAAATGTTTGTTGATTAAATACTAAGAATTACTGTTTTGTTATATTGAAGATTGGAATATTTAAGGGCTCTAGAATGTACAACTGAGGGGAAAACTATAGGCATGCGTAATGGGTTGAATTGTATTCCCCCAAAAGACATGTTGAAGTCTTAATCCCATTATCTCAGAACATGGCCTTTTTTGGAAATAGGGTCTTAGCAGACATAATTAGTTAAAACGAGGTCACACTGGAGAACAGTCAGCCCTTAATCCAATATGAGGCAAAGGCACAGGGGGAGGATGCCGTGTGCTAACAGAGGCAGAAAGTGAAGTTATACAGCTACAAGCCAAGAAACACCAAAGATTGCCAGTGACACCAGAAGCCAAGAGAAAGACACCAAAGTGAGTCTCCTCTAGGGCCCTTGAGAGAGCATAACCCTGCCAACACCTTGATTTTAAACTTGTAGCCTCCAAAACTTCAAGAGAAAAACCTTCTGTTGTTTTAAGCCCCTCAGTTTGTGGTAATTTGTTACAGTAGTCCTCGGAAACTAATACAGTGTGTTGCTAGAAAGCGTGTGTATGTGCGTGTGTGTTGGTTCACTCAGAGGTAGATGAGAACAGGAGAATAGAAGTGATCAGTGTTTGAGAAGTCCTGACTAGGATTGTAGTGGAGTAAAGAGAAGAAAGATGCATCAGATATCTACTGCTATAAAAAGCCACTTTAAACTTTATTGGCTGCATGCAACATGATTTATCACTTATCACAGCTGTGTAGTTCTCCTGTTGGTCTCTCTTGGGCTCACTCATGTGTCTACACCTGGTTGCTCAGCTGGAATGGCTGGAACAGTGTGGACAGCTGGGCCTCTCTTCACATGGCCTTTTGTCCGTGGCTGCTTCAGATGCAGGTGGTCTCGGGATTCCTAGATGGGGGGCGTCAGCATGCAAGTATTGTACTTCCCAAACCTCTTCTTGCCTCACACTTTCTGACAAAGCAAGTCACATGGCCAAACCCCAAGTCAGCGAGTGAGGGGACTACACAAGGGCGTGGATGCTGAGAGGTATGATTCATTAGGAACCATTATTGTAACAACCTACCACAGAAGGGCTCTGTATTAGTTATCTGTCTATTGCTGATTAGTTATCTATCTAAACCATCCCAAAATTTAGCAGCTTAAAATAACAATATTTATTATCTCACAGTTTCTGTGGGTCAGGAATCTGGGCCCAGCTTAGCTAGGTACCTCTGGCTCAGGGTCTCACACAAAGCTGCAACGAAGGTGTTGGCTGGGGCTGTGATCACCTCAAGCCACAACTTGGGGAAGAGCCACTTCCAAGCTCACTCAGGTCGGGTGTCTTGGCTCACATCTGTAATCCCAACACTTTGGGAGGTTGAGACTGGAGGATCACTTGAGGCCAGGAGTTTGAGACCAGCATGGGCAACATAGCAAGACCCTGTCTCTACAAAAAACTAAAATAACTAGCTGGACATGGTGGCGTGTGTGCCCATAGTCCTAGCTTCTTAGGAGGCTGAGCCAGAAAGACCGCTTGAGCCTGGGAGTTGGAGGTTGCAGTGAGCTGTGATCATGCCACTGCACTCCAGCCTGGGAGACAGAGCAAGACGGTCTCTAAAACAAAACAAAACAAAACAAAAAACAACCAAGCTCATTCATGTGACTGTTGGCAGGTCTCAGGCCTTCTGGGACTATTGGCTGAAAGCATCAGTTCCAATACTGAACAAAACAGATGAAGTCCTTGCTCTCATGGAAATAACATTCCAGTAGGGAGAGAGAAAAGATGCAAACATATAAAATAATATATATATATATATAAAATAGCAGGTGTTTATATGTGCCACACAGAGAAATATAGCAGGGTGAGGGTAAGGCTGTCATTACCTTATATAGATAGGGTAAAGGAATAGAGAGGCTGACAATTTGAAACCTAAAGGCAATCTGAGAGCAAGCCATTTAGACATCTGGGGAGAAGACTGTCTCGAGAGAGAAAGACGAGCAAGTGCAAAAGCCCTGAAGGAGAAGAGAGCTTGGGTTTTCAAAGAACAGTAGAGAAGCCAGTGTGCCTGGGGCAGAAAGAGCAAGAAGGAGAAAGACAGGAAAGCTCTGGAAGGTGGTGAGGGTGAAGATCTCACAGGGCCTAATAAGCCATTGTGGCAAATGGTTTTGTCCAAAGATGGCCACACTGCCACCTCCCAGTCCACGTGCTCTTTTTACATGTGACTTTGACATTTCTGCAATCAAGAGGTGGGGTCTGGGCTGGGTGCGATGGCTCACGCCTGTAATCCTAGCACTCTGGGAGGCTGAGGCGGGAGGATCGTTTGAGCTCAGGAGTTCGAGACCAGCCTGAGCAAGAGCGAGACCCTGTGTCTACTAAAAATAGAAAAAAATTATATGGACAGCTAAAAATATATACAGGAAAAAAAAATGAGCAGGGCATGATGGCACATGCCTGTAGTCCCAGCTGCTCAGGAGGCTGAGGCAGGAGGATCGTTTGAGCCCAGGAGTTTGAGGTTGCTGTGAGCTAGGCTGACGCCACGGCACTCTAGCCTGGGCAACAAAGTGAGACTCTGTCTCAAAAAAAAAAAAGAAAGAAAATTGGGAAAACTTTTCTAACTCTAATTCAAACCCCAGACACAATAAAGGAAAAGACAAAAATTTGGACTATACAAAATAACAATAAAATTGTTTCATAGCAAATCACATTATTAGCAAAATAAAAAGAAAAGGACAAACTGGGAATATTATTTCCAATTTATGTCATAGACAAAAGGTTAATGTCCAGTGGGGGATTATTGGGTGGAGAGTATGTTATAGCATTTGCCAGTTTCCATAGGGTAAATACTCCCACCATAGCCAATTTTAACTTGCCAAAGTAATATTAACTGTACTAATGTTACATCAACTGGATTGCAAAATTCCCCCAAAATTAACAATCAGCACTTATAAGCTGGCACTAGCCAGCTCCAACACATCTCTGAATATATCTGTCATATATGGAGGGCTTTTAAAGATGGAGATGAAAAGGAAACCACCCTGTGGAAAATAGGAAAGAAATACGAACAGACAGTTCATAGTTCACAAAAAAAGAAATGGATATAAAGGGCCCTTATATGAAAAAATGTTGAATCACATTTATAATAAAATAAATGCAAATTAAAACTATAATGAGATACTATTTCTCAACTATCAGATTGGCAAAAATCTGAAAGTTTGACAACATAATGTGTTTACAAGACAGAGAGGAAAGAGGCACTCATATTTTACTGGTGGGGATGTAAAAATAGTACAATCCATGGGGAGGGTGTCAACCTAAAGAAAGAAACTGAGGCAAAAGTAATATAAGTAGAGAGTTTATTTGGGGCAAATTTGAGGACTGTGACATGGGAGACACACATTCAAGTTGCCCTGAATATATGCTCCAATTAGCAGCAGTTGCAAATGGTTTTTTAAAGGAAAAAAGTAAGGGGCAGTCCCTCAGGTGAACATAAGCTATTGGTTGGCTATACATTGTTCTCTGTCTCACAAATTCCATGAACATAAAGGTAATGGAGGTAATGGATGAGGATCACATTTTGCAACTTGTGATAGTATTTTAGGTAATTTATCAGCTAGTCTGGAAACTACAGGGAAGGAAAGAAAGAACAAGATGTCTTTAAACAATCCTCCCTGGCTACTGGTGCCTGGTGGGGGAGAGCCCGGGGAGGGGCATGACTTAACGCTCATTCTCAGGCCTCTCTGGGCCTGATCAGTTTTGTATACCTCACATTCTTCAGACTCCTCCGAGCTGCTTTTCTTTCTCAAGGGAAATTTGTCAATATCTAGCAAAATTTTATATACATTTATCTATTAATTCAGACACTCTACTTCTAGGAATCTATCTCAGATAGTCTAGAAAAAATATAAAAAGGTATATACATAGGTTATTCAGTGAATACTACTTTTAATAGCAAGAGACTGAAACAACCCCAAAGTCCATTCAACATGGAATGATTGAATACACTAAAATCCATTCACATAGTAAAATACTATGCACTTGTAAAAACCCATGAGAAATATCTCTATAAACTGTTATGGCATGATCTCCAATCAAAAAAAGTAAGGAGGCAAAAACTGAAGGTAATATACTACCATTTAACTAAAGGAGGAAGAGGATATGAATATATCTGTACATTTATATTTTTAAAAATAAAGGCTAGGCCAGGCGAGATGGCTCACGCCTGTAATCCTAGCACTCTGGGAGGCTGAGGCAGGATGATCGCTTGAGGTCAGAAGTTTGAGACCAGCCTGAGCAAGAGCAAGACTCCGTCTCTACTAAAAAATAGAAAGAAATTATGTGGACAACTAAAAATATATAGAAAAAATTAGCCGGGCATGGTGGCGCATGCCTGTAGTCCCAGCTACTCGGGAGGCAGAGGCAGAAGGATTGCTTAAGCCCAGGTGTTTAAGGTTGCTGTTAGCTAGGCTGACACCATGGCACTCTAGCCAGGACAAAAAAGCGAGACTCTGTCTCCAAAAAATGAAATAAAATAAAATAAAGGATAAAATAAAAATAAACAAATTTAAAAAGCTCCCCAAAACCCTGATTACCTCTAGAGGAAGAAGGATTGGGGCTTAAGCACAGAGATGGAGGCCAGATGGCTCTGACTATGGCTTGTCGACTTGACTTTATTAATTATGTAATAAGATTTCATTTTTAAAAATGTTTTAGGCAGGGCGCGGTGGCTCACGCCTGTAATCCTAGCACTCTGGGAGGCCGAGGTGGGCGGATCGTTTGAGCTCAGGAGTTCGAGACCAGCCTGAGCAAGAGCGAGACCCCATCTCTACTAAAAAAAAAATAGAAAGAAATTATATGGACAGCTAAAATATATATATAGAAAAAATTAGCCGGGCATGGTGGTGCATGCCTGTAGTCCCAGCTACTCGGGAGGCTGAGACAGTAGGATCGCTTGAGCTCAGGAGTTTGAGGTTGCTGTGAGCTAGGCTGACGCCACGGCATTCACTCTAGCCTGGGCAACAGAGTGAGACTCTGTCTCCAAAAAAAAAAAAAAAAAAAAAAAATGTTTTAAAAGCAGCCCCTAAAAGTCAAAGGCAAAATGAAACAAATAAACCTGGTGTTGTAATGACCTAGTTCTGTCTAGTTTTATAAATTGCTACTGCTCTTTTATTTGTGAAAGTAATTTAAAATGTAAGCTGTTAGAACTTTAAATTATTTTGATTCTTAAAGGAATGTGATTATGGGGCCTCAGTCATGTGACAGGCAGCTGTAACCTTTGCTTCTCTGACTATAGATTAGCCTTCTTTACCTATGTTATTTTGTAAAATGTCGTAAATGACAAAGGGATCAAGGAAGACCCCTTCCCTCTTTACTGTTTATCTTCAGTATAGATTAACTTCCCTCTTTCCTCTCTCTCACAGACTTCATGACTATCACATTGTCTAAGATGGAATGTTAAATGCACTCTTTTAAATTGAAAAGGAAATTAAAAAAAAAACTGTAACTGAATTGTTGTAACTCATAAGCCAGTCTTATATAGAAAATGTTATAATCCTACTAAATTTCTTTGTTACCTGCCTATACAAGCAAGACCTTAACTCTTAACTAGACCCCATTTCTCTGGAGTCCATGTTCTCAGATGGTCATTCCCAACTTTTTCCTCAGATAAACTCTTTACTGGGTTCTGATCCTTTCACTTATTTCAGGTTAACAGATTAGCTTACAGAAATCTAAGTATAGGTGGTGGCTTCCTTTGGAACTGAAGGAACCCATGTCCTGAAGTTTTCTTTTGGAATTTTCAATAAATCTCACTCATCTATCTTTGGTATTCCTGACAGATGGGCAAATACTATAACCTTGGCCGTGGAACATACTTCTTTGCCTGTTTTCTCCTTGCCTGAGGCATTGCTTGTCCTGTGAGATGAAACATCTCCCACCAAGTACTGATTTCCCTCCTGAGGCACTGGGCTATTCTAATAACGCCCTTTCAGTTCTGAAGCTGTGGTCCATCCAGGGCCTTTCTGTCCCAGAACCCAGGTATAAAGTAATCATATACTCCCGTGAGGATAATCCTCCTCCTTGAAATTCAAAGGATTCCTGGATCACAGGAGTTGCAGGTGCACACAGCTAAGTTTGCCTTTCACAAGCTGAGTGATCTCAAGCAAAATAACAAACCTTTCTCAGTTTCACTAGGCTGCAGTTTATGAAACAGGGGAAGGGTAATACCTACCTTATGGGGCTGTTGTGAGATTTAAATAAGATTGCATACGTGTCAAAGGACAAAATTACAACAAATTTAAAGATGCCAATTGACTTTACTTGTGATTCTAGATGGGGCAACTCTTCATTTCATAAAATAGAGTAAGTGTTCCAATGAGCTGAGCAGAAGGGGTTGGCTTTATAGACAGAGAAGGGCTGAAGAAAGCAGAAGCAAAGAACAAAGAGTGTATTTGTTGTTTCAAAGTTACTTATCTTGTAAGGCAGGGACAGTGAGACAGAACAATAGGAAAATAACTGATTTGTTAAGAACTGATTACTTCAGGCTACCTCCGTGTGTGTGTGTGTGTGTGTGTGTGTGTGTGTAAGGATAGGGAACTTCATTATCCTGAGATTGAAGATTTAAACTGGCATGTTCGAGAAATTGGCTGGTATCTCTTTTTCCTGATACCTCAGAAGGTCAGATAACAACTTAGTTTGGGTTTGGTGACCTGGATGTGGAATTTTAATATGGGTGACTCCATTTTGGTTTTCAGTTTGGTCTGTTGGGATCTAGTACAGAAATTTAGTCCAAAACAACGGCCTCCGTAATTTTTATTTAACATGTGTAAAATGCCAGGTATAGAGTGTGTGCTCCGTCTCTTTCCTTTGCTCTGCTCCTCTTTCCTTCTTTCCTTTCCTCCCACCTTCTTTTCATTCAATGTAGTGATAAGTGCTGTGAACCAAAAAAGCAAATGAAAATTGTAAATCTGCCGACGATTTTATAAAATATCAATATCTCCTTTCAGTCAATGTTTGCAACCTCCACCTCATCAAATATACCCTCACAGTGGAATGAAGTGGCCAAGAAATGAAGTGCCCATTAGAAGAGCTCCATCCCCGTCCTGCTTCAATCACTAATTAGCTCTATAGATCTGGGCAAGCACTTGACCTTTCTCATCTGCACTTGTCTCAACAATGAAATGGAGATCACGCCCTCTCAGAGGGAGCCGTGAGGTTCTTGATGTCGGCATGGTTTATCATTATGGGAATGTAAGGCCCTGTCTACAAACAATCCCTTTAGGCAAACTGTATAATTTGACATTGGAATTCTCCTCTTTATCACCCCTCCCCCCAAGTTTGGTTCAAGGTCTTAAAGATTGCTATTAAAAGACAAATATGTTAGCATATTAAGATTATCATCTAGTGATAACTTTTGGGAAGTTAATTAATCAAATTTGTCTTAGCAAAAGCAGAGCCGAGACCTCAGGGCCCAGGGAGGTTGGGATCTGAATGGGACGGGAAGGCCATCCAGAATAATCCCATGCTTCACTCAACATTCTCTTAAAGAAAATCCGCCTACAGAAAGGTGGGTGGAGGCACCCTCCAAACAACCTTGCCCCTCTTTGTGCTTTTGCCTGGGGCTTGTAATTCACGTGTCCTGAGAATGACACCCAATTTGTGGATAAGCAAATGAAAAATCAAAATCATTCTTAGCAAGCACTAATTGGTGAGAAAAAAAAGATTAACTCTACTACAATCTACTCCGTCCTAAATATCTCATCTGGGGTTTCCTGCAGGAAAGGTCCACCGTGATTAACGGGGCCCTGTCGTGGGAATCGCACGTCAGGGCTGAGAATTCTAAGCTGCTGTGCAGATCTCGTGTCCCGACGGAGATCACACAGAGGGAAGGGAGAATGGTGCAGATAAAGCCAGGAAGAAAGTCGTAAAACAACTGACAGGGAGGGGACCTGCAGTAAGACTTCAGCCTGGCGATGCTGGCTCGCTCCCCACCCTAGATAAAGGCCGCCTTCAGTGGTGTATTGCAGTTCCTGTACTTCACAGGAGGAGGCGCCATTCCAGTATTACTCCTCCTGTCCCAACCCCCAGTAATGCTGCTGCTGGTTATAGCATCTATCATTTATATTCATTTTACAGTTTTGAGAGTGCTGTTTCGCTGGGTGTGGTGGCACATGCCTGTAGTCCCAGTTACTTGGGAGGCTGAGCCAGGAGGATTGCTCTAGCCCAGGAGTTTGAGATTGACGTGAGCTATGATCCTGCCACTGTACTCTAGCCTCCGTAACAGAGCGAGACCTTCTCAAAAAAAAAAGGCAGAACCCCTTTTCTTGAAAGCCAGCCATGAAACCTAAAATTATTCTGTGTAAAAACTGGCCATAAAGAAATTATTTAATCTACCTTGTTTGACTGTAGGTCATAAGATCCCCCATTCCAGAGAGGGTCCTGCCACCCACCCACTGAGAAGGAAGGAATGCTGCTCAGAGAGGCCAAGAAGAATCTAGACACAACAGCCTTTGCTGAGTTTCCCCACCCAGTCTATTAGCATTAGGTCATATCGTTTTTGTCCAATCACATTTCTACAAGGCTGTCCCTGCTTTGTTAAACCTAAGCATAAGAATGGACAATTTCCCCTGTATCTTTGGGTTTTCATTCTGAAGGCTCCCATGTATACACAGTAAATAAATTTGTGTGCTTTTTTTCTTATTAATCAATCTGCCTCATGTCAATGATTTTTCAGCAAAACTTTAGGGGGCCAGGGGCGTTGCTTCCTGCAGTGCTTTGTCATTTGATCCTTAGAAAACCAAGTAATGATTAGGGTTAGGCTCTCTTATTCCCATTTTTCAGACAGAAAACAGAGTGGCAGCCAGCTTAAGTGACTTACTCAGTGTCAGACAATTTGGTAGCAGAGCCATTCTTTGGGCTCCTGGCCCAGTGCTCTCCCACTCTGCTGTCCAGAATAAAAACAAGGTGTCAAGTACAACTGAGAAATGAATACAGACCCCCAAACTCCCTGACAAAGGAGTTTGTGTCCTGTATCCATTTGCTGTGTGTACAGCAAATGGCCTTGGGAATGCTGCTGCTCTTAGGAAGTGTGGAGGTCAAGTCAAGCCTGCTCCTAGGTTTCAAACACAAAATTAAATTTAGCTTTGATGGGTCATTCTGTGGTCAGGGCTGTGGGTTGAGCTTGGTCAAGGGGAAGGAAGAACATAAGCAGAAGATGTGAGCTGGGCTCCTGCCACTCTCCCTGCTCAGTGACTCTCTCTCCTTGGACATAAAGACACCCAAAGTAAGCCCTTAGTGGCTACAAGTTGAGAAAACTCTAAAATGATTGCTTTTTGAAAATTTTTTAATTGACAAATAAAAATTGTATATATTTATGGCATACAACATGTTTTGATATATGCACACATTGTGGAATGATCAAATCAAGATAGTTAACATAAGCATTACCTCACATACATTTCATTTTTTTTGTGGTGAGAACACTTAAATCTACTCTCGTAGCAATTTTCAAGTATACAATACGTTGTTATTAACTTTAGTCTCTGAGATGTACAATGGATCTCTTGAATTTATTCCTCCTGTCTAACTAAAATTTTATGTCCTTTGACCAACATCCCCCAAGCCCCTCCCCGTTCCCCAGAGCCGCAGCCCCTGGGATCCACATTCTATTCTCTACTTCTATGAGTTCAACTTTTTAGATTCCACATATGAGAGAGACATACGGTATTTGTCTTTCTGTGCCTGGCTTATTTCACTTAACATAATGTCTTCCAAGTTCAGCCATGTCGTCACAAATAAGAGGATTTCCTTCTCTTTTGAAACTGAATTATATTCTGTTGTGTATATAGACCACATTTTCTTTATCCATCTGTGGATGGACACAGGCTGATTCCATATCTTGGCTATTACGAACCATGCTGCATGAAATGTTTGCTCTTTTGAGAAGGCCTGGATATTGTCAAAGATCTAGAACGCCTTTGCTTGCAAAGAGCCCAGTGGAGAGACAGAAGAGTGTCTGATCATCTCAACAAATTAGATATAAAAAAGAGTCTCTGATCAGTATAAAAATTTGGCCAGAGAATTTTTCCCCATATCAGTGTTGTGATGATGCTGTGTAACACCACCACCACTCATATCTCACTGGCACACAACAACAACAAATCATTTTCTTGTTCACAAGTCTGTGCATTGGCTGGGCCCCCGCTGGCTTGAGGCTGCAGGTCCAGCCCAGGTCTGCTCCATCGTCTTTGTCATTCCAAGCCGGTGGCTAACAAGGGCATGGCTGGTGAATGGCACAAGCACAAGAGAGTAAGCCAGCTCTCACAAGTATATTTAAAGTCTCAAACAACACTGCTTGGACCAAAGCCAGGCATGGATGCCTAACAGGAGAATGTACTCCAGTGGGAGGCACTGTAAAGTCACTCGGCAAAGGACATGGATGTAACATTCCAAAACATGGAGAGAGTGAAGCATTGGGAACAACAGCCAATGTACTATACGCAGTTAGTAATATGGCAATAAACATTATTGTAATATATAAAAATAATAAAACAATAGCTAACAGTTATTGAATCTTGTTATGTGCTAAGCACTTTTTGAAAGTAACTTGCATGAATCAACTCATTTAATCCTCACAACAACCCCATGAGGCAGATTCCATTATGCTCCACCTTTTACAGAAGAGAGAACCAAGGCACAGCAGGGTTAAGGAAGAATTAAGATCACACAGCGAATGACAGAGGGGAGCAGTGAAGATCATATTAGAAAGGAACACTGTCCATTTTCTCTTTGTCTTTTGTGTCTTTCCTACTCTTCCCTGACCTCCTCCTCCAACCCTGTCACTCCCTTTCTGTGCCCTGTCTTTGAAAATGACACTGGATCATCCAAGCCAGAACGCTTATAGGCATCTGTGAGACGCCTCGCACTTGCCCCTGCCCATGTGTGGGTCATTAGGTTCTGCTGTCAGTACTTCCCAAACTCCTCTCATGCCTGCCGCTCCTCTTTATTCTCTGCCCCAGCCTCCACTCAGGGTCTTTAGTCCTGCACCCTCAGCGTTGCTGCCAGAGGAACCTTCCTAAAATGCAGATCTGGTCAAGTCATTCTCTTGCTTAAAAAGTTTCTGCATTCCCTGGAGCCTTGAGGATAAAGTATCCGAGGCCCTTCATTTCCTGGCACTGTGCCACATTCTCCTTCCTTGTAGCCCCCCACACTGCTTGCAGGTCCCCTGGAGTCCCATGCCCTCTTGCCTCTGCATATCCTACACCCTGTGTCTGCTTCCCCTGTGCCCCTTCTTCGTCTCACCAACTCTTATCTGTCCGGAATCTTACCTCCTGGGGAGCCTTCTCCATTCCTTTCCTTAGTCTGATGAGATGTCCCTTCCCTGTGTCCCTCTCAGACCTGCTCATACTTTGTGGCATTCAGCAGATACATTGCGATAATGGATTCCATTGTCTGCTTCTCCATTTTTAGGTTTTCTTAAAATGTGATTTGTGGCTTTCCTGTTTCAGAATCATCTGGGGAATTTGTTTAAAACACAAACCCCAGACCCACCAACTCAGAATCTTTGCAGGACAGACCCTAGGAGTCAGCATTTTAAAACTTTCTGGAGGTAATTCTGACTTGTACCAAGTTTAAGAACCACCACAGGCTGGGCGGGATGGTTCACACCTGTAATCAATCCTAGCACTCTGGGAGGCTGAGGCGGGAGGATAGCTTGAGCTCAGTTGTTTGAGACCAGCCTGAGCAAGAGCGAGATCTCGTCACTTCTAAAAAGTAGCTGGGCATGGTGGCAAACGCCTGTAGTCCCAGCTACTCAGGAGGCTGAGGTAAGAGGATCACTTAAGCACAGGAGTTTGAGGTTGCAGTGAGCTATGATGACGCCACTGCACTCTAGACAGGGCGACAGAGCGAGACCTGTCTCCTAGACGGAGAAGTGGTCATGCTTTCTTGTAACTTTAGCACCTAGCATAAGCACACCACGAACGTGCTCTGCACGAGAGTGAAACGAACAGCAGCTGTCAGGCACAACACTGGCTGCGACTCCAGAGGCCAGCAGGTGGCGCTCTGTCAACATAAATGCTTTTCCGTGGCGGGGGGAGGAGGGGGGAGGAAGACAGGAAGTTAGTTTTTGTTGTTTTACTGGAATTCAAGCCTCAAACGCAGCATAATTGAATTTATTTTTTTCCTGCTCAGTTTGTCTATAGTTATCCCACTTGCATGAATAAATTGATTTCTTAAGGATGAAGCCTTAGACAAGTAAAGCCAGCGGAAGGAGGCCGGGCAGGTACTGAAGGAGATGGGAATGAAATTCGTAATTACCCCTGTCTCCATCCTCTTTGATGGGAAGCTGCTCCCAGCGAGCTCTGCCTGTTATGAAATTACCCAAAACATTTAAATGAATATGTCATTTCAGCAAGAGGGTGGAGCCGTCCTGTAATTTCTGTTAGTCATCCACTGACTGTTTCCTTCCCAGGCTGTCAAATGCCTACGTGACTAACCTTTTAAAATCATTTCCCTCACAAACCAAAGTCTGAAAGCCCGAGACTTTCTCCTGGGCTGTTGGAAGTGAGCGTCACAGCAAAGGCCCGGGGCCCCATGGACGTCTCCTTCTCCCTTTCCTCCCTCCCGGAGCCCTAAGAGCATCCGCGTGCAAAGGACTGATAGGGCTGGCCCGGCCGCTGCGCTCACTATCAGCCCCGCCAGAGCCTGCGAGCTTTCAGCCGGAGGCCCTCCAGAGGGAGCCAGAGGAGGGGCTTGCTGCCCTCCCACCTCCCACAGGTCTGCAATAAGAAGTGGGAGGTGGCAAACCTCTGCTCTCAGCACGGATGCAATCTCACTGGGGAGGCGCAATTCAAGGACAGTGCACAATGGAAAGAACTATCAAGTTCTGAATGACAGAGTGTAATGAAATGGAAGTGCTTAAAAGTAATAAGAAAGAAGATCCAGTACTTCTTTCCCTTTCTTTTCCTTCCTTGAGTCATCAGGTGGTGGGCCAAGTGAGGTAGGTAACTATGACAGGGACTGGGTGAGTGGTGTAGCCCAGAACCTGCCCAGGAGAGGAAAGCATGCATGGGGGCGGTGTCTAGCCCAGGGTGTCAGAGCCCAGGTCAGGTAGGTGGGTGTCTGGGCAGAGAGGCAGTGTGTCATGGGGTGTTGGAGTCCACGTGGGGAGAGAAGGGTATCGCCAAAGACATGGATGGAAATGTATTAAGGATAACGGGAGCAAAGTTTCTTGCTGTTACAGAGGAGACTTAACAAATAATGGACAGAGAGAAAACTGGAATGGAACCTGTGTTGGGTTGGAATTGGAAGTATCAATGTGAACTCATAGTTTTCAATAACACACAAACAAATAAGATACATATATAACACAGGGAAATGTAAATGTAAATGCATATATGGTTATGTGTTTAGGTACATATGTCAGTACAGTCTCTAGTTCTGTGCACTGAGAGGGCTTGAGATCAACAACGCCCAATCCTGATTTCTAAATATCATTTTTCACTAAAAGGAACCAAGACCTCTTAGAGAGAAATGGCTGATTCTAGGGTTGAGAAAAGAGTAAGAGATGAGTCTGGGATATCTCAGAAAGTAAGAAAGTGCTCAAAGAAGGACACTGAAACCAGCCTGAAATGTCTTGCTGACCAAATCTGGGACAATCTGAACATTAACATTAATGATAATAATATAATCCATTGACAGTAATATGCTCATTGAATAATTTATAATTCATGAGTTTATACTGATATAAAATGATATAAATAAATGAAGAGAAATTTTGATGAGGAATGGAAAATGTACATAGTCTCAAAGTTCTTCCCTACAAAATGCCGATTTGTTACAAAGGGAAAAAGAGTGACTTCACAGTTGAGAAGCCTGGTAAATGGCACCTTAACGAAATATTTGGTCAAAGTTAACATCATTACTAACATGACATGTTAAAATTTGGATGCAAGGAGAAGAACATAACATGACTTCTTTGTATTTCTGACAAAGATACCTAACCTGAACCTAATCATGAGAAAACATCAGACAAACCCAAATTGAGGAACGTTTTATAAAATAACTAGTCTGTAATTTCAAAAGATTCAAGGTCATAAAAGTCAAGAAAAAACTGAGGAACTTTTCCAGACTGAAAGAGACTAAAAGAGATATGACAAATAAATGCAACGCATGATTCTGAACTGGACTCATTGGCTGAAAGACACTACTGGGACAATTAGTGAAACTTGAATGAGTCAGTCTGAGAATTACATAGAATAATGCATCAGTGTTAACTTCCTGATTTTTGGTAGGAAGAATGCCCGTGTTTATAGGAAATACACTCTAAAGTATTTAGGGGCCATAGGCACCATGTTGGAAATTTATTCTCTAATAGATGAAAAACAAAGAATCTTTTGTTCTATGTTTTCAAGTTTTCTATCAATCTGATACTGATTCAGAATAAAAATGCATTAAAAAATAAAAAGAAAGATTGAGATTGAATAGGTTCATGGTGGGATGGAACCATCATGGCATCATGAGACTTGAATTTGTGAGAAGGAGCAGAAAGACATTTCTGACATGTGGGAAGCTCCCTGAGCAAAAGCCCCGAGATAGGAAGGAGAATGGGAGGAATCAGAACTAAAGTTACCCTCCTCACCCAGCACAAAAGGCTTGTGTTATAAAGATGGTGACCATATAATTTATCATACAAACTGCTGTGCTTTTGAAAATGAAAGAGAGCACTATCAATAACCACATTTGGGCACGAGCAAAATATGACTTTTTTGGGGACTGTCCTGAGCAATCTGGGACATGTGACTCTAGTTAGAACTTTGCAAGCATTGGGTCATTTAGGGGAAATATAAACAAATTACAGCAGTCTAAAAATGGTCAAACCCCATGGACTTTTCTGTATTCTCCTCTTTACTTGATCTCACAGTGGCATTTGGTACAATCGTTCTTAAAATACTCTTCTCTTAGCTGGACATGATCTTTAATTCAGCCCTTTCCCTTACCACCGACCTCACATCAAATCCATTAGCTAGTCCTGTCATTTCTACTTCTTAACTATATCTCTGATATGGCCACTACCTTCCCTTTCCATTGCCATCACCATAATCCAAGACACATCATCTTCTGCCCAGACAATGGCAAGAGCCTCTTTACTCTTCTCCCAGCATCCTCTTTCACCCCCCCTGTAATCTACACCTCACCCAGCAGCCAGAGTAGACTGTCCCTGTGATTCTTGGGCACAGCACTCTGTTTATGTCCTTCAGAGCTCTCATAAGTTATATATTTATGTTGCTGTTGCTCATTTTATTGTCTGTCTCCACCATCATATTGTAGCACCATGGGACAGGGAATCTTGTCTGTTTAGTTCACCATTATGTCCTTCCTGCCAAGCACAGTGCTTGGCACAGCGTAGATAAGTGAAAGGGTTTTAGATGAATGGCACTAGACTAAAGAATTTAGATTTGAGTCCATAAGCAAGGAGGAGCTATCACACATTACAGAAAAAGGAATAAAACATAGAATGCTTTAGGGAGATGATGGAGGCAGCTGGATGGACATTAATTCAGGTCTTTTATTAACAGCTTCCCAGTTGATAAGGCCTGAGGCAGTGGCATACAATTTTAGAGGCAGGGATGGAATCTAGAGAGAGTTTAAAAGAAGAATCAACAGAATTTCTATCTTCTTGAATATGTTGAGAAGAGGAGAGAGAGGCATTGATGTTGTAAGCCTGCTGGATCACAAAAATAACATTACCCATCTCTTCAAATAAATGAGATGACTAGGAAGAACCTCAAGTTTGAGTGGAAGATGAGCTCAGTTTTTAGACATGCTGAGTTTGAAATGACTATAAATATTTTCTATGGGTCACTGAAAAATGTGCAGCTGGGAACCCTCTTTGACATTTTGGTCAGCCACAAAATAATTGTGGAGTTTATTATTCTTGATTTCCTTGTCTGTAAGGTTAAGAAATTAAAATAAATTCTATAATTCTAACAGAAAGGAGAAAGTTAAAGCTTTAAAAATTCTAAATCCTGTTAAACAACTTTTAAGGACACAGCCAAAGTAATTTTGAACCATATATATATATTTTTATTTTTTATTGGGACAGGATCTCATTGTGTTGCCTGGGCTAGAGTGCAGTGGCTATTTACAAGTGCAATTATAGTGCATTACAGCCGCAAACTCCTGAGCCCAAGTGATCCTCCTCCCTCTGCCTCTCAGATAACTAGGACAATAGATAGGCACATGCCACTGCACCAGGCTTCATAATGTTTTTTTACATCAAATATGACCATTAAAAGGTACACTGTTATCTACTGAATAATGCAAAGATTTTATTGTAAGAGCATCTGCCAAAACTGATTTAACTTTTACTTCTGTGTATTTTTCTGTGTGTTCTAAATTTTCTATGACAGCCTGTAGTATTTTTATAAATTGGAGAAAAAGTAGGACACTTTTTTAAAGAAAAACAAAACTCACTGTGTCAATTTCTGAATGAATATCTTTGATGCAAGCTCTTGCTTTATACACACTAAACATATGTAAGCACAGAAGTTATGAAATGTTCCCAGAAATCCCTGGAAATTTCCCTCCAAGTAGTACACACATGTTGATATTTCTTGGAATCCACTGCAGCTGGTTTCCCTTTTCTGGTTTCAGACTGCCTTGGTCTAAAAAATCACTCAGCCAGAATTATACAATAAGTCAATTGTTTCAATACTTCTCCCTGAAGGCAAAATTCAGGGATTTGTCCTTTTTTGTTATCACAGTTCCAGAACTAACTATTAGCGAGTCTTCTTGATGTGGTTTTGATTTTTTAGAGAATTGTCACATCAAAAGTGTCTTTTAAGGGTTTGCTTGTCTGTGGTGGGCTTCCATTCTACCAGCAACCAGCTTGGGAGATGGTGGAGTTGGCAGGGAGGCAAGAGGGTGGGAATAGAAAACAGTGCATGCCAAATACAGAATCTTCTTGGTTATTAGACTGCAGAATGACCTGTCAGACTTGCAAACAGACCCCAGGTAAATGACTGGAAAAGACAATGGCTTGGAATGACATTGAGGAATACTACAAAAAACTGGTTATATTTCACCGGGATAAGAAGGTGGCATGTTAGGGTTTTGTACTATGGGAGGTTAAATTTACTCCCATAGCCAATGCATTAAAATAAAATGAAGAAAGACATCAACACAATATATAAAGAAGCACTTTTAAACAATTAGAGTTATCAAGAAATGGAACAAACTGCTTCACGTGACATAAGCTGTCTACTCATGGCGGTTTACAAGAAGACCGTGGAAGATTTCTCTTTGGTGATTGTGTTTAGAGGGGAGGTATGTGTTGGATAGAGTATTGGACTTGGTCATCTCTAGAATCTCTCAAGATCTAAAAACCTATGATTCCAGGAATAATTAATAACTTAATTGACCTGTAAGCTGATATTAATTCCACATAATATGTGTGTTGTTCTTTCGGTTGCAGAGTAATCATTTGGTACCTCTGTGCTGTTTCGAAACTAATGCCTTTCCAATGTCTTCAACTGCATTGAAACCTCAGGTCTCTGTAATATAGAGCCACATTAAACAAAGACTCTTTGCTTTAATAGTCAGGATAGGCTAGGTTATGTTACACTAAGAAGTAACCCACGGATTTCAGTAGTTAGAACAACCCAGGTTCATTTCTCACTCCAGCTGCATGTCCACGGTAGATTGGTTGCTGCATCACAGTGGTTCTCATTCCAGGATTCAGGCTGATGGAGCAGCTACTAACTGGAAAATGGTGGTTGCCATGGAGGGGCTTCAGCCTGAAAGTGACATAGGTAATTTCTGCTCACATTTCATTGGCCAAAGCAAAACTCACCGTCACACCCAAAATCAGGTGGGCAGCAAGATGCATATCCCTAATTTTAACAGGCAAATAAAAAGATTTGTAATATAAATAGCATATAATTTATAATTTTTTTTTCTTAGACAGGATCTTGCTCTGTCGCTGAACTAGAGTGCAGTGGCATCCTTATAGTTCACTGCAATCTCAAACTCCTGGGCTCAAGTGATCCTCCTGCCTCAGTCTCCTGAGTAGCTAGGACTACAGGCATGCACCCCCACTGGACCCAGATAATTTTTTCTATTTTTTGTAGAAACAGGGTCTTGCTATGTTGCTCAGGCTGGTCTTGAACTTCTGGCCTCAAAACGATCCTCCTGCCTCCCAAAGTCCTAGGATCATAGGCATGAGCCATCGTGCCTGGCCTAATTTATAATTTTAAAAAACTTACATGTGAATAGAACTTTTGAAATTCTTCATGGGGCTTGAAAACAATTTGGTCTTTGTTCTCCTAAGCAGTTTCCACATTATTGCAGTTAAAGGACAAAAGACTATAGTCCCCAGAGGAAGATGTCCTAACTCAGTTATAGCAAGAAAAACACACAAACTTCTGAGATGGAAACTAATAAAAATCCATGTGTCATGGATGAGGTTAGTTTTCTAACACACAGTTTTGGAACAGGTGTGGATTATAGATGTGTGGAGATGTTAAAGGTCTTATCCTTGGGGTGGTCTGACTCCTAAGCCTGTTGTCTTTGGTTACAAGCAGCCTCACCCTACTACCCCAGAGTGCTTACAGATATTATTGTTTTATGTGTGTGGTTGAGAAGTACTGGCTAGAACAATGGTTTCTATATTCTACAGACTGATGCTGGTCTATGAGCAAGTCTTCACCAGTCCAGAGAAAAGTGATAAAAATGGAAACGTAGTGAGGTTTGTGTAAATCTAAATGTATTCAATTCAAAGGGTTCTAATTTATTTTGAAAATATGTCCTTACAGTTTTTGAGAGAAAAAAATTTTTTGGTAAATTAAATATGCACAGAAATATTGTTTATCATCTGTCAGGCAAAATTTGAAAGTTTAACAATATACATTTTTGGTGAGAATGTGGAGAAATAGGCAATTTTCTATGTTGCAGGTGAGAATGCAAAATTATACAACACATACTGTGTTGGTTAATTTCATGTATCAATTTGACTGGGTTAATGGATGCCCAGATAACTGGTAAACATTATTTCTGGGAGTGACTGTGAGAGTCCTTCCAGAAGAGATCAGCATTTGGATTAGTAGACTGAGTAAAGAAGATCTCCCTCACCTCAGCAGATGGGTGGCATCACCCAATCCGCTGAGGGCCCAAATACAATGAAAAGACAGAGGAAAGACGAATTCAATCTTTCTCTCCTTGAGCTGGGACATTCATCTTCTCCTGTCCTTCGACATTGGAGCCCCTAGGTCTCAAGCCTTCAGACTTGGGCTGAATCACACCACTGTCTTTCCTGGTTCTCCAGCTTGCAGATAGCATATGGTGGAACTTCTTGGCCTTCATAATTGCTTGAGCCAATTCTCATAGTAAATCTCTTCTTTTTTTTTTTTTTTTGAGACAGAGTCTCACTCTGTTGCCCGGGCTAGAGTGAGTGCCGTGGCGTCAGCCTAGCTCACAGCAACCTCAGACTCCTGGGCTTAAGCGATCCTACTGCCTCAGCCTCCCGAGTAGCTGGGACTACAGGCATGTGCCACCATGCCCGGCTAATTTTTTGTATATATATATTTTAGTTGTCCATATAATTTCTTTCTATTTTTAGTAGAGACGGGGTCTCGCTCTTGCTCAGGCTGGTCTCGAACTCCTGACCTCCAGCTATCCACCCGCCTCGGCCTCCCAGAGTGCTAGGATTACAGGCGTGAGCCACCGCGCCCGGCCCGTAAATCTCTTCTTATATGTATCTGTATGTATCCTATTGGTTCTGTTTATCTGGCTGACCCTAATAAATGTATGAAAGAGAATTTGGAAATATCTAGCAAAATTACATTTGTATTTACACTTCGATCCAGCAATCCCCTTCTAGATGCATTTAATATATCTCAAAGTTGTACTGGCAAAATTATGAAAATATATTTGAACTAAGCAATTAATTGCTGCAGTGTTGTAATTGTAAAATGTTGGAAATGTGTATTTCGTTGTGGACTGTTGAACAGGATATGGTTCATTCAAACAAAATAAGCTGTAAAGGTAAATGAGAAATAACTATATGACTGTTACTGAGTGATTTCTAGGATATATTTGTCAGTTAACAATCAACATGAAAAAAATTGTATAGTCTGATACTGCTTCTCTATTAAAGCTGAACGGAGGGGCCGGGCGCGGTGGCTCACGCCTGTAATCCTAGCACTCTGGGAGGCCGAGGCGGGTGGATCGTTTGAGCTCAGGAGTTCAAGACCAGCCTGAGCAAGAGTGAGACCCCGTCTCTACTAAAAATAGAAAGAAATTATATGGACAACTAAAAATATATACAGAAAAAAATTAGCCGGGCATGGTGGTGCATGCCTGTAGTCCCAGCTCCCTGGGAGGCTGAGGCAAGAGGATCGCTTGAGCCCAGGAGTCTGAGGTTGCTGTGAGCGAGGCTGACGCCACGGCACTCACTCTAGCCTGGGCAACAAAGTGAGACGCTGTCTCAAAAAAAAAAAAAAAAAAAAAAAAAAAAAGCTGAACGGAGGGAGAATAAAATTACAGATTTATGCTTATATTTATAAAATAAAGCTAAATAAAAACTTTTTAAAAAATCAGTACCCCATTGGGAAAGGAGAGAGTGGTATAGAAAGGATGGAGATAGTAGCTAGACTTCTCTGTAAATACTATCTTTTGTAAATGTGATTTGTTTTTATAAATTTTATATGATTATGAAACAAAGTTAAAATTGTAAATAAATCCCTAGAAATTGGAAGCAAAATGAAACAAATAAATCTATTCTGTATTGAGTAGATTACATAATCACACAGAGAGGACCATTTCAAGTCCTTTTAAAACATACAAATTTTACTATATATCCCTGTGGTAATACTTTAAGAACAATAAAAGACCTGTAAACTATTTTCTGTAATCCTATTGTTGGTGGTAGTGTTAGTATTGTTGTTCTGAGACTATTTTTGTGTTTTGTGGGATAAAGGAAATGATTAATGATTAATCCATGGGGAACCAGGATTTTTGGCCTGGGAGAAAGAGATACAAATGTAAGAACAGTGAGATTAATTTAAACACCTTGAATCCTGAATTTGAGTTGAAAGTACCCCTATGAACTCACTATATATTTTATCTTAAAAAAAAAAAAAGAGAAAATATTCCCAGTTTTTCTACTGAAAAGCCTTGAAACAAGGACAAAGTAGCAAAGAGCACCCAGATTATGGTCTCTAATTACCACTTTTCACTAAGAGAAGTCAGAGCTTCTTGGAAAAATGGTTGATTCCAGATTAGGGACAGAAAATATACGATCTGAGCCTGGAATATCATGTCATTCAAAAAAGCAAGAAAGTTATCAGGAAATATTGTACTCATTTAAAAAGGCTTATCAACTAAGTTGAAGAGTCTCCTTCTGGAGAGAGAGGATAATTTGAACATTATTACTAATACTGCAATGGATTGAAACACATAAAATATGTTTAAATTCATGAGCTCATAAAGACTCACAAATCCAAAAATTTCCAAAGGACACCTTTGCAGAACTCTTTATTTTGAAAACTGGTAGATAAAGGAAAAGAAACAGAGTTTTTGCCTTTTCTCTATGAACTATATCTCAGGTAACCAAATAGTTGATGAGAAGATGCTTCTCTTTATAGAAATTTCCAGCTAGTAAATGAAGAAGAAATAATCAAATTAGAATGTTACTATTTTGCAACCTCCAATAATTAATGGAGCTAGTAATGATCATCAATAATAACTGGTAACACACAAAAAGAAGAGACATCTACACATTGTGTGCCTTATGACAAGTGTGCATATCCCACCTATGAAATTTGTCTTCTGCCAACAAAAACCTCAAAACTGAACTTGAATCTTTTTGAATCCTCTAGACTAGTGGCTCTCAACTTGGAAAATTTTTCCCACCAGGAGACATTTGACAATGTCTAGAGACACTTTTGGTTGTCGCAATTGCAGGAGGAGAGTGCTACTAGCATCTAGTAGGGAGAGTCGAAGGTTGCTGCTAAACATCTTACACTGCACAGGACAGCTCCCCACAGTGAAAGATTATTTGGTACAAAATTTCAATGGTGCTGAGTTTGAGAAATTCTGTTTTAAATCAAATAATAAATTTATATACAATTACACAAACATACAATGGACAGGGGAACATGTCAAATGACATTACAGGAATGCAATCAACAAAATCCAGACTATGGGAAATGCTACAAGATAGTCAAATTAGTTTCTTTAGCAAATTAATTGCAATAAAAAGGGGTGAGGAGAGAGAGAGAAAGGAAAATGTGCGAATAGTTAAAAGAGATGTATGAAACAGGTCAAGCAATTGATCCTGATTCAAACAAACTGCAAAAACATTTTAAACCTTTGAATACTTAGTGGATATTTAACAATATTAAGAAATTGTTATCTTTGGGGTTATGATCATTGTATTGTGATTATACTTAAAAGGGGTAATGATCTTTTAGAGATACCTATATATATTGATGTATGTATATTGAAATATTTACTGATAAAATGATTTGATGTTTGGGATTTCCTTCGAAATAATTTAAGGTGGATATGGGTAGATGGATATGGGTATAGGTAAAATAAGATTGGTCATGAGTTAATCATTTTTGAATTGGGTAGATAAGTACATAAGTTCACTTTCTACTTTGGTTTATGTTAAAACCATACATAATAAAAAAAATAAAGATTTTAATTATTTTTTATACAATGCTAACAGATGGTAATTTTAAAAAAGCCTTTACTTTAAAAAGATGGCAACTTCTTGTCAGTGTATAAGTTATCTTCTGCTGTGTAACAAATTGTTCCAAAACTTGGCTGGTTGAAACAACAAAAATTTACCATCTCACACTGTTTCTGACATCAGGAATCTTCTTATGATAACAGCATTTTACCCTTTCTTAGGGGAGGCACCCCTCTCCCATGCTCCATTCTTGTAGTTTGAGAGTCACTGAAAAGATTTTCTCTTAGGAGGTGAGCACGTGACCCAGGTTCGGCCAATCAGAACATCATATTCCCTCTGACTACAGTGATTGGTTCAGAAACCAGTATGTGACCCAGGTAGGGCCAATGAGAGCCCTAATCCAGATTTCTGTTGCTCTTGGGAAAGAGATGGCTTCTTCCTGCTGTATTTGCTAAGCTACTAGAACGTTAGTCTGGACCTTCTAATGACCCTCTTTGCCTGTACCTAATCTACTTTCTGTCTCTATAGATTTGCTTATTTTGGACTCTTCATATAAATGGAATAATACAATATCTGAGGATTTTTTGCTGAATGGTTTGTTTCACTTAGCATGTTTACAAGGTTCATCCATAATGTAGTATTTATCAGTGCTCTATTCCTTTCTATTGTCAAGTTATAATCCACTGTGTGGATAGATCACATTTTGCTTATCCATTCTTTAGTTGGTGGACTTTTAGATATTTCTTCACTTTTAATAAATCAATTCCTTTTTACATCTAAGTATCTTGAAATTTGTGACTTAGTTGTAATACAAATGATTCTGAATCAGATATTAGAACATGTGATTTGATAAGTGCAAAGGTACTAATGTAGACAGTGAATAAAATATGGGAATTTAAGACAGTCCTAAAAAATTGGGAAGGTATCATTTATGTAACTATTAATAACCCAATTTCACATTTGTGTATTAAGCTTCAGTTCATATTTGAAATTTCATAATTATAAATCATAATGTTTCATAATTATGGTATAATGAATTCAAGATTGGCAACTGGGACCTTAAAAATTCTGCTAAGTTTTTCATCATCTTCTGATCACCCACTTCTCTTTCATTTTCATAACCAATAAAGATAGTTTATGGTTGCCTGTGAAGCAAGACTGAAGTTCCTCACCCTGTCCCTCTCCTGAAGGCTCTGAAACAAACACACAAACTTATTCAAATTTTAGCATTTTCATTGCTAACAATTCTAGGAAAATAGAGATTAAATATCATAATCAACAGGTCTGCCAGAATCATAATAAATTTTTAAAAGTATTAGTTATAGTTATGCCTGGTTGTCATCTAAATATAAATGGGACTCAAGCTGCTGGCTTCCAAATCAATATCCTAGCCTGCTCAGATACTTTCTCTTGAAAAAAGAGGATCTGTTTGTCATAGAGGGGCTGGAATATATGATCTGGAAGTTTCTTTGAACTCTCTAATTTCCATCAACTCCTCAGTTAACACCTTTTACCATGAGTTTAATCATGTGTAGAAGGAGCACAGAGTTTGGAAGCCAGACAGATGTGGGTTTGAAAGCCACTGTGTAAATTTTCTGTTGCTGCATAACAAATTTCCACAAACTTAGTGATTTAAACACTTACAATTATGTCATAGTTTCTGGGAGTCAGGAGCTCAGCCATGGCTTAGCTGGTTCTGGGTTTCAGGGTCTCACAAAGTTGTAATCAAGGTGTCATCCAGGACTGGGCTCTTAGTTGGGGGCTAAACTAGGAAAGGGTCCACTTTCCTACTCATGTGGTGGTTGGCAGCATTCAGTTCCTTGCAACTGCATGATTCATAGTGGCTTGCTTCTTCAAAGCCAGCAACAAAGGGAGAGTCTAGAGTGAGACTGCTGGCAAGAAGGAATCTTATATAACCAATCTTATAATGTCAGTAGTCAGGGGAGTGACAACCTATTACTCTTGCCTTATTTTATTGGTTAGAAGCAAGCCACAGGTCCTGTCCACACTCAAGGGGAGCGGATTGTACAAGGGCATGAACATTGAGAGGTAAGAATCATCTGTCTGCTACACCTAGATTGCATGGTTCCTAAATTGTATGATCCGTGACAGTTACAAAGCCTCCCTGAGCCTCAGTACCTCATCTGAAAAATAATGATACCAATTATTAATAATAAATGTTTGTAAAATTAAGTCAATAATGTCTGTGTATCACTTGGCACAGGTCCTGAGTAACAGCAGGAATTTAAGAAATGCTGTTCTCTATACAATAGCTAATTTATTTAACATGTGAGTCACATTTTTCAACTCCTCTGCCTAAAACTCTAAAGGGCTCTTCATTGCACTTAGAATAAATTTCAACCTTTTTCCTGTGGACTTCAAGGCTCTACATGACCTGACCCCTTGCCTATCCCTCCTACTTTATTTTTTATGACTTGCCTCACATGTCCAGCCACACTCACCTTTTTACTGTTTTTTGATCACACCAAGCTTATGCCCTCCTCAGGGCCTTTGTATTTGCTATTTCCGATGTTGAAATGCTCATATTCTAGAGCTTATCATGGCTGGATTTTACTCATTCCTCAGCTCAAATGTTACTTCTCTCATGCGGCTCTCTCTGACCAACCTGCCCATCATCCACCACTCTCTTAGAACTTACCTGTATGGGAGAAACAAACTTCTTTCTTCTCTATACATAGCACAACATTTTTGATACCAGATGTGTGTGGGGTTTTCTCACACCAAGCAAATCTGCAGTTTTCTGTGAACACAAACTGGGTGTCCTACAATTCCATTCAATTCTGACACTGTCTGTACTACACTAACTATCTGGAGTTTGTGCAGACCCCACAAGGCAAGGGCTTAGTCCCACAAGATTGCCCCCGACTTCAGATACCAATAGCAAGTGGTGGGTTCCCAGGTGACTCACAACTTCTGTCTGACTTGGCTACAAATCAGAAGTTCCCATGACCCCCTCCCTGGGTTCGATCATTTGTGAGAACAGTTCACAGAGCTCAGAGAGACATGTACTTGACATTTCCTGGTTTATTATAAAAGATATTACAAAAGATACAGATGAACAGCCAGATGAAGAGGTACATAGAGTGAGGTCCAGCAGTGTTCCAAGCACAGAGACTTCTGTCCCCTAAGAGTCGGGGTTCGTCACCCTCCCATCACATGAACATGTTCACCAACTGGGAAGCTCTCTGAACCCTTCAGTTTAGGGAATTTTATGGAGGCTTCATCAGGTAGGTACGACTGTTTATTAACTCAATCTCCAGCCCATCTCCCCTTCCTGGAGAATGGAGAATGGTGCTGAAATTTCCAAGCTTCTAATCATGGCTTTGTCTTTTCCGGGACAGCACCCATCCAGAAGCCCACCAAAAGTTGCCTCATTAGAACAAAAGATGCTCCTAGCACCCAGGAAATGCCAAGGTATTTAGGAGCTCGGTTTCAGGCACCAGGATCAAAGACCAAATATTAGAACAAAAGACACTCCTATTACTCCTATTGCTTAGGAATTACACAGGTTTTAGCGGCTCCGTGTCAGAAAATAGAGGCAGAGACCGAATATATATTTCTTGTTATGTCACATCATCACACTCTGAAAATATCCTATTATTTGTTTGAATGCTTGTTTATTGTCTCCCGTAACTGGAATGTAAGCTCTTTGAGGATAGGGATCTTGTCAGTTTACTTCTCTGTTGTCCTCCCGGTACTCAAAAATAAAACTATTAGTAGGAGTTTAGTACATTTTAGTTTCTCACCTTCTCACAGAATCCCAGAATGTATATTTTCTTTCTTACTACTATGTTTTTTCTTTCTATTATAATAACAAAAGTTCATATAACAGGCAAGGTAGAGGACCATGATGATCTGGGTATGGAAGAAAAATAGAACAGGCAGTTTTAATTGAGCACATGACTGACCAGCTAAAGACTACCCATTCTCCCTTCCCACTGGGCAGAATGTGATCCTACAGTGGAATCTAGAGCTGCTGTGTTGGGCCACAAGATGGAAGCTGCATTATGAGAATGGCAGAGCAAGAAGATACAAGGATGGGGTCACCTGTATCAGGAAGCTTTGCTGCAGTAACAACCCATCCCCAATTTCCAGAGGGTTATAACAAAAGTTTTTCATTTATAGAATATGTTAGCTGAGTGTTGCTGTGGGTTAGCTATGGATCTTTCCATGTTGTCTTCTTCATTTTAGAATGCAGGCCAAGGAAACATTCCCTAATCTGGACATAGTGTCATGGTCAATGGAAAAAGAGCAAGAGAGCTGGTGGAAACATATAAAGCTCCTAAAACCTTTGCTCAGAAATGGCAAACGTCATGTAAGTTTACATGCTATTGGTCAAAGCAAGTCAGATGGCAAAGCAAAATACTAATAAGATGGAGATGTATATGCCTCCCAAAGATGGATGGTGAGAACCTATGTTTTATAGGTTTGGGAATACTAATTAGGAGCAACAGTGCAGTATACTATATCAGCATATCAACTCTAGATGGCTTATGCTTGAGCCACTATTATTTTGGCCTTGTTACAATAGTCAAAGCTGCATTCCAACTGTTATTGAAAAATAGTATTCTCCACAAATAAATTTAGATAATGGAGGGATAGTTTTTAAAGATGTGGAACATAGGATGGTACCAAAGTGTTATTTAAGTTTTTTAAAAAATCTAAGAATGGCAGGTAAAAATGGAAGAAGGCATCTAACAAGGAAAGGAATAACCTAGCTGAATTCAAAGCTCCCAGGCATGTCAAGCACATGTTCGAAATCTTAAAAATTCTAGGAAGTCTACTTTTTTGTCTCTCATCAGCAGAGCAGTTGTTGAGTTCTCTGAACAGACATTTCATTTAGCATAAGTTCAGAGAAGCAGTGGTCCTACTACATCTAGTCTCCTTAGGCAGCATGGAACAGAAAGGCAGCAATCAGATATATGCAGGATAAAATTTAATTTTATATATTTAAAGTCATTAGGGATATGATCAGTACAATGATGAATATTATTATTCTCTGTTATATTGAACACCCTAGCTTTGTCCATATGACTTTCTTTAAATAGAGAAATATGAGGTCTTTCTGGAAAGTATCCAGCCATGTAATATGAAAAATAGAGACGTTTATTGAAGAAGATACAAGAAACATAGTACATAGGACAATGACACCTCGGTTTCCTTCAAAATAGGCACCTTGGGACCCCACACAGTTCTCCCTGCGTCTCTTAACCTAACCTGCATGTATTCAACATTCTTGGGTGTTCTGCTTGTTGCAGGCCTTCCAGAACCTGGATCACTTTCAACAGATTCTTGACCATCTTAGAAGCATTTGTGCCACACTTTTATTTGTGCTGCGGTCGTTGCATCGTCCCTGAAAGCCTTCTGAATGCAAAGGAATATTCAAGCTTGATGGAAAACTTGATGCGGGTCCATTGCTCTACTTGCTCAATTGTTTTGAATGCGATGGCCACACAGTACACACGCTCACTGAATGGCACCTAGCGTCCCACTGACTAGTACAGTGACGTCGTCATAGTTCACGCATGTGCATTCCAGTCCACTCGCCTTGGCTGCCAGGTTACATCGATGTTGTGCAAACTGTTCTTGTTATATTAACAATGGCTGGATATTTTCCAGACAGCCCTCGTACACTTCAAGACCAGAATGCACTCAGAAGGGTCTCAAAATCCGAAACAAGAAAAGAAAAAGATATACTTTCCAAATCACCATGAACATTTATGACAATGATAGGGAAATTTTATTTTTAAGGTTGTCAGCTGTACAGAGAAACCACCCAGACAATTTTAATAGCCAATTCCTTCTCCCTCCTTTGGAATAGACTGGAATCTCTTGATCTAAAGTATATCTAGGCCGGGCGCGGTGGCTCACGCCTATAGTCCCAGCACTCTGGGAGGCCGAGGCGGGCGGATCGTTTGAGCTCAGGAGTTCGAGATCAGCCTGAGCAAGAGCAAGACCCCATCTCTACTTTTTTAAAATATTAAAAATATATATATAAAAATAAAGCATATCTAGCATTTGTTCTCCCTTCTTTTTTTCATTATTGTCATAATAAAACATGTAACTTAATGCCACATAAATATAAGTCAAATCCAGGATTTCTGTGGTAGTATCCAACGTAGCAACTGTTAAATATAGAAAGCTGCCCCATGGTAATGATTTAGTCCTTTACAATTCCATTTACTTATTCAACAAATATTTATGTAGCATTTATTATGTTCCCAGTATTAGACTAGATATCATTTTTTGTTTTATTTTTTAACCTTCAAGTTACATTTTCTATTGAGATAAAATACACATAAAAGTCACAATTTTAAACATCTCAAAATCTACAATTGAGTGGGTTTTTTTGTTTAGTATAGTCACAATGTTGTTTAACAATCATGACTTTCTTAATTTCAGAACATTTCCATCACCCCAAAATGAAACTTCATGCCTCCCAATTCCGTCTTCCCTTCTCCCCTGGGGACCACTGTTCTACTTTCTGTCTATATAGATTTGCCTATTCTGTACATTTCATATAAGTGGAATCATACAATATATGGCATTTTGTGTCTGGCTTATTTCATTTAGTATAGTGTTTTCGGGTTCATCTACATCGTAGATGTATCAATACTTACTCCCCGCCCCACTCCTACCCTATTTTTGAGACAGGGTCTTGCTCTGTTGCCCAGGCTACAGTACAGTGGCTCACTGCAACCTCAAACTCCTGGGCTCAAGCAATACTCCTGCCTCAGCCTTCCAAGTAACTAGGACTACAGGTATGTGCCACCCAGCTCAGCTAATTTTTTTCTACTTTTTTTTGTGCAGACAGGATCTCACTGTGTTGCTCAGTCTGGTCTCGAACTCCTAGCCTCAAGTGATCCATCCAAAGTTCTAAGATTATAGGGATGAGCCACCACACCTAGCCACTTCATCCCTTTTTATGACTGAATTCATTGTATGGGTATATAACATTTTATTTATCCACTCCTTAGTTTATGGGTGTTTGGGTTGTTTCTGCTTTTGGCTATTATGAAAAATGCTGCCATAAACATTAGTGTACAAGTTATTATGGGAACATGTATTTTTAAGCCTCTTGGTATATCTCTTAGGAGTGGAATTGCCGGGTCATATGGAAATTTTATGTTTAACTTTTGAAGAATTGTCACCTGTTTCTACAGTGGCTACAATATTTTACATTGCCTCCAGCAATGTATAAAGGTTGCAGTTCCTCCATATCCTCACCAATGGTTATTAGTGTGTTTAAGATGCGATATTAGGTTATTGACTTAAGATCTTCTTTTTTAATGTAGGCATTTGTAGCTATAAATTTCCCTCTGAACATTGCTTTTGCTACATCCCATAAATTTTGTTACGTTGTGTTTTAATTCATATTTGTCTCAACGTATTTTCTAATTTCCCTTGTAATTTCTTCTTTGACTGATTGGTTAAGATAAGAGGATGTTGTTTGTAAAATTTCCAAATTTGCTTGCTATTGATTTCTCATTTTATTCCATTGTGACCAGAGAAGATACTTTGTATGATTTAAATCTTTTAAAATTTATTGAGACTTGTTTTTGGCCTAACACCAGTGTATCCTGAAGAATGCTCCATGCGCATTTAGAAGCATGTATATTCCGCTGTTGTTCAGGAGAGTGTTCTATACACATCTGTTGAGTCTAGTTGGTTTATGGTATTGTTTAAATCTTCTATTTTATTATTGATTTTCTGCCTGGTTGTTCTATTCATTATTGAGAGTAGAAGCCTGGGCAAAATAGTGAGACCCCAACTCTAAAGGAAAATAATTAATAAAAAAATTAGCCAGGCATTGTGGTGTGTACCTGTAGCACTAGTTACTTGGGAGGCTGAGGCAGGAGGATCACTGGAGCCCGGGAGTTTGAGGTTACATTGAGCTATGATTGTGCTACTGCACTTTGGCCTGGACAACAAAGTGAGATTCTGTCTCTATTAAAAAAAAAAAAAAAAGAAAGAAAGTAAAAAGAAAAAACGAAGAAAGAGAGAGGAGTATTGAAGTTCTCAGCTATTATTATTGCACAACTATCTATTTTTCCTTTCAATTCTATCAGTTTTTGTTTCATATATTTTGGGACTCTATTGGTAGAAGCATATATGTTTATAATTATTATATCTTCTTGATGGATTGATACACTTATCTTTATATTAGGTCCATTTTTGTCTGTCATAACAATTTTTATCTTAAAATCTATCTTGTCTGATATCATTATAGCCTGTCCAGCTCTCTTTTGATTTCTGTTTGTATGGAATATCTTTTCCCATACTTTTACTTTCAACCTATTTGTGTCCTTAAATATAAAATGAATCTTTGGCTTACAGCATATAATTGAGTTATGTGTTTTATCCGTTCTGCCAATCTCTTTTAATTGGAGAGTTTAATCCATTTACATTTAATGTAATTACTGATAAGAAAGGACTTACTTCTGTCATTTTGCTATTTGTTGTTTATATATCTTTATCTTTTCCCCCTTAATTCCTCCATTAATGTCTATTTGTATTAAATAGATATTTTCTATTATATCATTTTAATTATTTTGCCATTTATTTTGCTATATATTTTGAAATTATTTTCTTAGTGGTTGCTCTGGAGATTAACATTAATGTCTTAATTTAAAGCAATCTAGTTCACATTAAATCTAACTTAATTTCACTAGTATATGAAAGCTTTACACGATGTAGCTCCTTTTCTCCCCCTTATGCTGTTATTGTCACAAACTACACCTTTATATATTGTGTGTCCATCAACATAGATTTATAACTATTATTTTATACAATTATCTTTTAAATAAAAAAGCAAAAATATGCTAATGCTATCATTTATATTTATCTATTTGGTTACCTTTATTGGTTTTTTAAAATCTTTTCATGTGGTTTCACGTTACTATCTAGTGTCCTTTCATTTTAGCCTGAAGTACTCTTGTTAGCATTTCTTGTAGGGTAGGTCTGCTAGTGACAAACTTTCTCAGTTTTTGTTACTGGGAGTGTCTTTCTCATTCATTTTTTATTTATTTTAATCACTCAATCAATTAATTAATTTTGTGGAGATGGGGTCTCTCTATGTTGCCCAGGGTGGACTCGAACTCCTAGGCTCAAGTGATCCTCCAGCCTCAGCCTCCTGAGTAGTGGGGACTACAGACATGCACCACTGTGCCCAGCTTTCCTTTCCTTCATTGTTTTTGTTTGTTCCAGAAACAGGATCTTACTCTCTCATCCAGACTGGAGTGCAGTGACATGACTTTAGCTCACTACAGCCTGAAATTCCTGGCCTCAAGTGATCCTCCTGCCTTTGCCTCCCAATGTGCTGGGATTACATGTGTGAGTCGCTGCACCCAGTCTTTCCTTCATTTTTGAAGGATAGTTTTGTTGGATAGAGAATTCTTGGGTGACAGTCTTTTTTTTTTCTTTTAGCACTTTGAATATGTCTTCCCACTTGTTTCTGGCCTCCACATTTCCTAATGAGAAATCCGCTATTAATCTTATTGAAGATCCATTGTGCACAGTGAGCGGCTTCTCTCGTGCTGCTTTCAAAACTCTCTGCCTTTCAACAGTTTGATCTTGTGTCTTGGTGTGGATTTCTTTGACTTTATCCTGTTTGGAATTTGTTGAACTTCTTAGACATATAGATTCATGTAGTTAATCAAATTTGGGAAGTTTTGGCCCACTATTTCTTCAAATATTTTTTTTTTCTTTCTCTCTCTCTCTCTCTCTCTCTCTCTCTTTTTTTTTTTTTTTTGAGGCAGGGTCTTGCTCTGTCACCCAAGCTAGAGTACAGTGGCATCATCACAACTCACTGCAACCTCAGACTCCTGGGCTCAAGTGATCCTCCTGCCTCAGTCTCCAGAGTAGCTGGGATTACAGGCGCATGGCACCACACCTGGCTAATTTTTCTATTTTTTATAGAGACAGGGTTTTGCCCTTGCTCAGGCTATTCTTGAACTCCTGACCTCAAGCAATCCTCCCACCTCAGCCTCCCAGAGTGCTTTTTTTCCTTCTTTAATTTTTTAAAGTTTCTCAAAGTGTGTGATCCTTAGGTCAGAAGCATCAGCATCTCCTGAGAAGTTAGAAATGTAAATTTTCAATCTCTACCCCTGACGTACGGAAGAAACTGTGAGTATGAAGCCCAGCAATCTGAGTTTTAACTAGCCCTCTAGGCAATTTTAAGGCATGTTAAAGTTTGATGAATGATTTAGACACTTTTGAGTTCACTAATGTTAAAAGAAACACTTTAGACACATTAAATTTAACAGAGTTTAATTGAGCAAAGAACAATTTGTGAATTGGGCAGCCCCTTGAACCAGAATAGATTCAGGGAGACTCTCAAGTTGCCACATGGTCAGAGAGGATTTATGGACAGAAAAAAGAAAATGATGTACAGGAAACAGAAGTGAGGTACAGAAAGAGCCAAATTGGTTACAGCTTGGCATAACTTAAAGTATGTAAGAAGGCAGCTTTAGGCTAAACTTAATTTAACACTGATTTAGCCTAGCCATGTGTCTTTCAGTTAATTAATTAAGTAATATTTTAGTCACACTTTCCTTGAACTCCTAATAGGTGCTAAGCACTGGGGATACAATAAGATACTA
This sequence comes from Eulemur rufifrons, assembly GCF_041146395.1. Taxonomy (NCBI): domain Eukaryota; kingdom Metazoa; phylum Chordata; class Mammalia; order Primates; family Lemuridae; genus Eulemur; species Eulemur rufifrons. The sequence goes on from NC_090989.1 coordinate 228,166,420, forward strand.
TTTCTGCTCTAAATGATAGGCCATAGTATAGTCCCTGCCCTCACTGGACCACAAAGTGTTATTAGAGAGGTTGCCATATAAACAGATTATAAAAGGGTATAATATGGAAAAATGTAGTTGTGAATATTTATCGTGGAGACCCAGAGGAGGAGCACTGAACACAGAAATTCATCCTAAAGCCAGAGCATGGGAAACATTAGTTCCAGGCTGTGGTAGAAAAAAGCCCTTGGACTTATGATGGCTTGGACAAAGGAGATGATGAGGTAGCAGGGTAGGTGGAAGTGTGGTCTTGAGCAACTTTCTGTGTGGACTGGGAAGAATTCATTTATACTCCAGTCCCTAGACCCAATACCCTGTGGCTTTATTAATATGGAAGTATTTGTGGAAGTGATTACAAAGCAAAGCATATGTTATTTATAATTTAGTGTAAAAGAAGATTCTATGATCAGATTTAAAAAAATTGTAATGAACAATTTCAAACACAAATAAAAGTAGAGGGAATTGTTTCCTAAACCCCTATTTACTTACAATTCAACTTTTGAGCTGGTTGGTGTGAGGACCAAACTAGAGATAGTGTATGTATTAATAAATTCCTTGCATAGACCCTTATACAGTCTCTCAGCAGACCTTCGATAATCTTATGCAAGATGTTTCTTGTGGTTTGCTAATCCAGAACTATGCAGGCAAGGGAATTAAGCAGTATGTAGTTCTATTTTATCTAAATTAAAACAATACAAAATGCACACAGTGAGTCCATTTCAGTTATTTATTACTGTGTAACTAACCACCCCCAATCTCACAGCTTAAAAAGTAACAATCATTTATTTAGTTTAGGGCTATGCAATTTGGGCAGAGCTCAGTGGGAACAGCTCATCTGTGTTCCACATGGCATCAGCCAGGGTGGCAACAAAGAATGGTCAGAGGCTGGCTGGGGACTGGAATAATCCAAAGGCTTGCTCACTATCTTGTCTGGCAGTTGATGTTGGCTGTCAGCTGGAACAGCTAGCTTACTCTCTCTGTGTGCTCTGTCTGGCATGGCAGCTTCATGGTAGGTAGACTTCTAATTGAAGGTTTATGGTTCCAAACATATATGTGGAAGTCTGGCTACCATGAAGCTGCCATGCCAGAGAGAACCTTCAATAAGAAGGAGAGAGAGAGAGAGAGAGAGAGAGAGAAGGAAGAGGAAAGAAGAGAGAGTGTGCATAAGCAGGCAATTTATTCTTTCTGAACCTCAGTTCTCAAATTTTAAAAGTCAGCATTTATTTTTGGGTTGCTCATAAGATTCTAAGGCAAGAATCTGAGTGTAAGTAGTTTATTTGGGAGTTTACCCCAGGATGTATCAGAAGGGAGTTGAGAAATGATACAGGAAAGGGAAAGAAGGCGCTAAAAGATATTTAATCAAGCAAGTTACCACTGTGGGCAACTGGAGCATGAAACTGCTGGAGAGTCCTGGGGAAACACTGTAGAGTGGACATCTCAAAGCTGTCTCATCCAAAGGTGAAGGGAGCTGGGTTAGTCATATATTAACTTCTGTCAGTCATTTGTTGAAGACTCAGGGGGTGAGAGGAAGGGATTAATTCCCCAGTACTGTTGGCATGCCGAGTTCTGTATGGGTGGGAAATACCTTTAGGCAAAGACATATAGGTACTGATGGAAGAGAATTAGGCAGAGTTTCACTGAAAACGGTAAGAGATGAAAGGATGTGAATAGCACTGATGGGGTCTGCTGCAGAGGATAATAGTTGTTTTCTTAAGATGGTGGGGTAATTACATGAGATGACATATAAAAAGCTATGCCTACTGTGACAGCTCCTCCTCTTGTTTTGGCATCCCCCAGAACAGAATTCTGGAGGGAAGATTCTCAGGGGTCCTGGAGCTTTTTCAACACACCCCACATGACCACTGTCAGTTCCCTAAAAGGCAATCTCAAGAAATGACATAAATATAAATGGACTACCCACCTCCCTCAATAGACTTCAGGGCTGATTCTGTCAAATTCTACCTACATCTCTACCAACCTGTCACCTCCCTAGTGGTTCCTCATAACTGACTCTAATCAGCATAAGGCTCATTACAACTCTTAATCTTACTCAAGCTGCCACCCCCTTCAGACATCCCACCCCTCCTGTGTGTTTTGGAACTCATGGTCTGGTGACATTATCCAGGAATGGCTGCAAACCCATGTTATTGTGACATTGAACTCCCAAGTTTGTAGTCGTTTGATAGTTAACTGTGCATCTTTGAAGGTTTTTGAGTAGAGGAGTTAATCCAATATGTAGAAGGTTTTGGTGTGCAGGATTGGAGGACGGGAAAGAGGGAAAAAAGTGTATGTGTGTGTGTGTGTGTGAGAGAGAGAGAGAGAGAGAGAAATTATTATTAGTATCCATTTTGAGTTGAAGCATGCACCGTAGCTACCTAGGAATGAAGCGCAGCGAATATAAACGAAAGGACCAAAGAGAAAGGGGCAAAGCGAAGTGACTCATAATAAAGTAAGCAGTGGCTTGGTGTCAGAAGACTCAGGGCCCAGGACAGGCTGCCACGGTCAGCTTTCCACTATTCCTCGAACCTGTCCCCACGAGTAAGACGGGATGGCTTTATCTCGCAGAGTTACAGCGGGGAGCGAGACAACCACGCCGGCAGCGCTCAGCACAGTGCCTGCAACAGGGTAAGCGCGCCAACCCAGTTTTCTCATCTATTAAAAAAAAGGCGGGGGCGGTAATACCATCCTTATCCCTTCGGTCGCCGTAAATAGTGATGCTAAGCACCCGGCACATAGTAGGCACCCAACCCCAGTCTGCCGTCTCCCCGTGCCCCAACGCGGGGAAAGACCTCCAGCAGACTGCCAGGGCAGGCGACTCTTAGTTAACCCGCGCCCTCCCGCGTTCCCTCCAGCCGCGCGCTGTTGCCGGGGCCCGGGCACCGCCCAGCTTCACTACGGACCAATGGTAGCGCATATTGTGCACCGCCCAACTGCAGCGCAGGCCAATGGCGACGTGGCGCGGGCACCACCCTTATCCTGCGTTGGCCAATAGCAGCGTGGCCCGGTGCAGAGGCCGCCCCCAGCCAGGCGGGGAGGCGGGGAGGCGGCCACTGGCTCCTCCTCACTCCCCTCTGACCCGGTGTCTAGTCTCTCCGTCTTCCTGTTCCAAACCACGTGGACGCGCCAGGGGCTGTGGGGCTGCGGGAGGCAACCAGGGCCGCCACCGTCGTTGTATCCCCCGCCGCTCGGGTTGCACCCTCCGCGCCCGTCTGAAGTCGCAGCTCCGGGACTCCCCGCGCCTCTGCAGAGGGCGCGCACATGGCGACCCAGGCGCACTGCCTCAGCTACGTGGGGTGCAACTTCTTGCGCCAGCGTCTGGTCCTGTCTACCCTGAGCGGGCGCCCCGTCAAAATCCGAAAGATTCGGGCTAGAGACGACAACCCGGGCCTTCGAGGTAACTTGGGGTGGGCAGTGTGGGCGCGGGGGCCGAGGGGAGACAGAGCTGATGCCCCGGTGGCCGGCACGCTGGGGGCCTTGGGGGTCCCGCGAGCGCGTCAGGGGCGGGGGCGGGTGGCGCCTTGCCCCTACTTAAGAACTCGCCGGAGCGGTGTGGGGAGGCGGGGTCGGGCCAGGAGGGGAGCGCTCATGCACGCTGCGCTTGGCGTCTCCAGGGCGTTTGTAGTAAACAGCTACACGTTTTCTAGTTTTCCGTGTTGCAACAAATCCCTGGCATCGCCCCCTCGCTTCCCTTGAGTCCCTCTTGCTCTCACCATAAACCTCTCAAAGGAGAAAACCAGTTTGTTGGACCAACATGTGATGCATGAGCTGATGGAGAGACATTTGGAGAGAAAAATAACACTGGTTGGTTCCTGCTCTGTCCCAAAGCTGTCTCAGGAGCAGCTGCCCCCCTTGGACACCGGCTGTTCCTGTCGCCATGATTTCTCGGCTGCCCTCACACTTCTCCTTGGGTGTGGATAAAGAATTAAAAAAAAAAATTCTGTGTTTGTTTTCAGCCGTGATTGTGATTGATGTGCGCAGGACAGGAGCTTTGAGATAGATTTTTAACAGTCATGGGCCTAATTGCCTTGACTTTAGAAAAGGGTTGGTGACAAGCGCTAAACTGCAGGATTCCAAGCTCACTTTTTGCCCTAGAAAGGTAGATGGATTAAAAATAGGCCCCATTTAAACCTACATCGCATTAAATGGCGCCGGTTTTCAACTGCCCCCCTGGAATAAGACGTGTGTTTAAAAGCTTCTGTCTGGCTATCCCAAATTGGGAGAGTCGGTTAAAAAAAGGAAAAACCTGTCTGTAAATGGAAGGAGAGGATTTGTGGTTGGTCTTGGTAGCTTCTTGGGTCATGTTGATGTGTTTAATTTTGCAGTGGCTCCTGTATTAGATGGCCAGCCCATTTTATCATCTTTTAGATTTCTGCCCCTCTTGAGTGGTGATTCGTTGCACATAAGGGGCAGAGATGCCATGTCATTGATGGACATAGAAGGTTAGGAAGGAAAGAACCAGAAGATCCCATGTACAGTGATGAGAAACCTATTGATAGTAGGTAAAGCTTGCGTTCATGGTTCCTGTCCTCTGTCTACTGCTCCAAGACACGGAGGAATTAAGAAGATACCACTAAATAGTTTATACTGAGGCTCTTCCTCTACTTCTGTCTGTTCCCTTTATTGTGAGTCTGGCCCTTGGGCTAAGTGATTGCTTGATTGCTGTACTCTGTGGCATTCTCAGACAGCTTTCCACTTCACCGCCAGGTTAGCCCGGAGAATATTAGGTGCATATGGTAAGAAGATAGGCTTCTACCTTCTATGAACACTGGGCATAGCTGGTTTTTTTTTTTTTTTTTCTTTTTGAAGATTTGTTATACATGCAGTTTTAACTAATGCAGCTAGCCACCAATAATGCCGTTTGCCCTGAAAATAAATATGTTCTTTTTCTTTAACTCTGAAAGAAAATGCTTGATTCATAAATAGCATTTACCAAAAATACTTAGAAGATTCACTTTTTAATCTTTCCCGTCGTTAATTAGCATTCATTGTGTATTATTTCCTTTGAAATCTCTGTGAATCTCAAATCTGCCTCTCATCCACACACTTACTCATTAAGCAAACATTTGCTGATTGCCTACTATATGCTAGGCTCACAGATAGCCTGGAATGGAATTACTAGAACTAGGAAGTCAAGATCTTAACGTAAATGGCAGCTTTATCAAGGAAAGTTGATGATGTTTAAAATGTCTGTTTTAAATAGTGAAGAAAAGAGTCTGTATCTTGGGATAACAAAGACCTGAAATAAAATGTGCAGAATCCAGCTCTCTGGCAACATCACATACCAAAAGACATGAAAATAAGGGGGAAAACCTCTGTGTTATCTAAATTAAGGCTGCCACTTATTAATACCTGCAGAAACCAAAATAGGCTTTTCAGGCTTTCCTTAAAGCATGCACCTTATTATTTGACTCATGATTCTAAGTCTGGCTATCCATGCCCTACCCCCCCCCCCCTTTGTTTTTTTAAAGAGGAATGGAAGCGTAGCCGGGAGACCTGGGCTTTCTAAAAGAAATATAGGGCCGATAAGATGCAATTCAGAGTTCGTCTATTGATAGGTGGCCTCTAATCTAATATTTAATGTCCCAAAGGATGCTTCTCCTACTCTCCTCCTTAACTGTCTGTGAGCATCTCTTCAGTGCCACACACATATGTGCTTCCATTTCTTCCAGAAACAGGGCTTTGGCCACTTGGCATTTTCCTGAAAGGGTGCCAGACGTGCTATGTGGGAGAGGTAGTACTGGTTGACAGATGTGCTAGTGTTTTATGAGGAGCGTTACTGTAGATCATTATTTTCCTTACCTCATTCATATACCAGGGGAAAAAAGAGACCCCTAATTTAGACCTCCGTGTGCTGGCCTCAGAGCCTCAGAAATCTTGTAGATGTTTGCTGAATTTCTTACAGAGGGAACTGAGATATACATATATGTGCATATATATATGCACATATATGTGTATGTACACACATATATACATAAATACACGTAGCCTCTGATGCATGATTTGTGGTCATAATCAAGGGAGTCCTTGGTAGCTTGATTGAGGAAAAGCCGATGGGCTGTGCTGCCAGTCATCTGTCCCCTTCTGCCTCTTCCTGACTCAGGTTCTGAGAGTTGGGAAAAACTCACATATTCAATAAAATCATTCACAAGTTTATTGAGCCTCAGTATGTACAAGGCTTGAGGCGGGGAGTATAAATGTGAGAAGCTGGCTGCCCCTGCTGTCAAGGAGCTTGCCATCTAAGTAGGAAGAGGATGTCTAACTTGGAGTAGAAAGAGTTGGGTGTTGTACAGGGGCCCAGTGGAGTTCAGAGTAGAGACTTCCCTGGAAGTTATGAGGGAAGGCTTTCTGGATGTATAATACTTCTGATCTCCTGACAGAATGGAGATGAGAGCTGCCGGAATCATTGCTGGTGAAAGAAACAGTTGTTAAGTTTATTTTATTGAGGTAATATCCATAATTTGTCATGGTTATAGTAGCTTGGTGGTTAAGAGTTTGGATTCAGTGTTAGACTTTGGTTTGAGTCTTGGTTCTGACTTTTGCTCTTGGACCTTGGGTAAATTCTTTAACATTTCTGAGCCTCAATTTTTTTTTTCATCACTAAAGTGAGGCCAAGTCTACTAACCTCATTGGGTTATTATGAGGACTAAATGGAAAAATACTTCGAAGTATACTGAACAGTGCCTGGCACATAGAATAAATGTTAGCTGGTTTTATTATTATGTAGCTGATACTGACTGGCTGTGGTTCATCTCCCTGGTATCCCAAATCTGTTCTTGCTCCTATATGGAGACTTTTTAGATCTGTAAAGAGAATTATACCTTTTCTTTATCTTCTCTTTTCAGTCTGTAGTTTTCCTTTAGGTGATTGTTTCCAGACATTTGTATATTATACGTATAGCATAGTGATTGTCAACCAGGGGCACTTGCACTTTTGTTCCCTAGGGGATATTTGGCAGTGTTCGGAGATATGTTTGGTTGTCACAACTGGGGGTGGGGTGGGGATGCTACTGGTATTTAGTGAGTGGAACCCAAGGATGCAGCTAAATATCCTACCGTGCACAGGATAGCCCTCCCCCCAGACCCCCCTCCCCCGCAACAAAGAATTGTTTTGTTCAAAATGTCAATAGTGCTAATGTTGAGAAACCCAGGCCTATCAGACTTTAATAATTAAGCCTTTTCTTTTCTCTGTATTTCTAATGATTAGGAATAGCAGCATGTGGTACTGAGAAGATGGCACAAGGATTCAGAGTGGATGAGACACAGGTCAAACTCTGTGACTTCAGGCAAATCAGTTAATCTCTTAAATAAAACTGTCCTCTTCCAGTGCGGAGGGGTTATAAATAATAAGAAAAATTTGAACCGCAGAGAAGGATGATCCTGGAAGGATCTTTATAATTATACAGCCACATGTGTAATTTATGCTTCACTCATGAGAAACATGAATAATTATGTTGTCTTATTGTACTCATCTTTCATTGAGGAGGAAGTACATATTCTTTGTTGCTGTTTTACTGAAGGTCAAAAAGCCAAGACATAGTTAAGTGAGATAGCTGGTGAAGTTGAACATCCACTGAAAGACAGAGCTGGAAAGAGAATGTAGCCAGCTCCAGCCTGGAGGGCCCATTCTTCTCTCCCGTTTAACTGCATGATGGACTTGTGTGAGGACATCAGTGTTATAAAGGAGCTGTCCAAAGTGCCTCTTTCTCTGGATTTCATGGACTGTCTCTCAGGGCTCAGTTTAACAATTTAACAATTTCTGTTTAATGTGAGATCTAAATGGAAAAGACCTCCATGAGAATAATTGTTTAAAGTGGGGATAGCAGGAATGATGGACTTGAGCAAGAGCATTGGTACAGGAGTCAGGGGACAGGACTGCCACTACCCAGGATCCTGAGCAGGTCACATGACTAAGCCTCAGTGTCTTCCCCTGTGAAATTAAGAAAAAGAAGTTGTTTGGTCCCCTGGAAGTGCTGCATATGGCTTAAGCACTGTGGTTCCCCAAGCCCCAGGCCATGGCCCAGTATGGGAGCTGTATTTATAGCCGCTCCCCATCCCTGGCGTCTTCACTGCCTCCCCCCATGCCCCCTCTTCTGCCCCAAAAAATTGTCTTCCATGAAACCAGTCTCTGGTGCCAAAAAGGTTGGGGACTGCTGCTTAAGCAGATGAAATTCTGAAAAAGAAAAGCTCAGTGGAGTTTTAATCAAAAGAGTCCTTTAAAATGTGCTGAGGACACATGCTATATAGAGGTCCTTTGAAAGGTAAAACATGTTTTGGTAAACTAATGCATTGTTTTGGGGATAAATCTGGCTGTTCGTATATTAGATCTTTTTGGTTTTAAATTTTTTACTCTTTTTAGGCAGAGTCTTGCCCTGTCACCCCCGCTAGAGTGTAGTGGCGTCATCATAGCTTGCTGCAACCTCAAACTTCTGGGCTCAAGCATTCCTCCTGCCTCAGCCTCCCAAGTAGCTGGGAATACAGGCGCGCACCACTGCGCCCAGCTAATTTTTTCTGTTTTTGGTAGAGACAGGGGTCTCACTCTTGCTCAGGCTGGTCTCAAACTCCTGACCTCAAGCATTGCTCCCACCTCGGCCTCCCAGAGTGCTAGGATTACAGGAGTCAGCCAATAAATTAGATCTTTTAAAAGGAGGAGGTACCTATATTTTATTTAGGCATGGTTTGGGACTTAGAATTGTTGATAGACAACTGGATTTGGGGAATGCCAGATGGCTATGCTCCTAAGTATAGATTGAATATTTTCTTGTTGGTTAGCAATCTATCCTTTTGTACCTCTGTTGACTTCCAAGTGATGATTTTTGGCTACCCCCCTCCCTAAAAAATACTTATATTTTAAAGACAAATGCCAAGAATTCTAATGACTTATTTTCAGATATAGTATTGTTTGGAAGCTGTAAAATACTATTCCAGATGGAACTATCTATCATCTTTTTTTTTTTTTTTAAACCAAACTTTCATTTTGAGATAATTGTGCAGTTGTATTAATAAGAAATAATGCAGACAGATCCTGCCTAAACTTTATCCCATTTCCCCCAGGGGTACTATCTGGAAAAATTATAGTAGACTGTCACAATTAGGATATTGACATTGATGGCAGTGAAGATAGAGAACATTTCCCTTACTACAGGGATTTCTCATGTTGCCATTTTATAACCACAACTACTTTCCTCCTTCCTCTACCTCCTCCTTAACGCTTGGCAACCACTGATCTATTAGCATTTGAAGAATGTTATATAAATGGGATCATATAGTATATAACCTTTTGGGTTGACTTTTTTCACTCAGAATGATTCTCTAGAGATTTATCCAAATTGGGTTTTTTTAAATCTTAGCAAGTTCATTCCTTTTTATTGCTGAGCAGTATTCCATAATATGAAAGTACCACAGTTGTTTCTAACCATTCACCTGTTGAAGAACACTTGGGCTGTTTCCCGTTATTGGCTATTACAAATAAGGCTGCTATAAAAATTTGTGTATAGTTTTTTTGTGTACTTAAGTCTTCCTTTCTCTGGGATAAATGCCCAGGAATGCAATTGCTGGGTTGTATGGTAGTTGCATGTTTAGTTTTTAAGGAAATTGCCAGGCCGGGCGCGGTGGCTCACGCCTGTAATCCTAGCACTCTGGGAGGCCGAGGTGGGCGGATCGTTTGAGCTCAGGAGTTCGAGACCAGCCTGAGCAAGAGCGAGACCCCATCTCTACTAAAAAAATAGAAAGAAATTATATGGACAGCTAAAAATATATATAGAAAAAATTAGCCGGGCATAATGGTGCATGCCTGTAGTCCCAGCTACTCGGGAGGCTGAGGCAGGAGGATCGCTTGAGCCCAGGAGTTTGAGGTTGCTGTGAGCTAGGCTGATGCCACGGCACTCATTCTAGCCCGGGCAACAGAGTGAGACGCTGTCTCAAAAAAAAAAAAAAAAAAGAAAAAAAAAAAAAAAAGAAATTGCCAGTGTTTTCCAGTGTGGTTGTACCATTTTATATATATTCCCAGCAACATATGGAGATTCAGTTTCTTTACATCCTCACCAGCATTTTAGTCATTCCGATAGGTGTGTAGTGATGTCTCATTGTAGTTTTAATTTGCATATTTCAAATTAATAATGATATCTTCAGTGAAATGTCTTTTCAAGTCTTTTGTCCATTTTCTAATAGGATTGTTTGTTGTTGAGTTTTGAGAGTCCTTTATATATGCTAGTTCTTTGGGAGATATGTGGTTTGCTAATATTTTCTCCCACTCTATAGTAGCTTACCTTTTCATTCTCTCCATATGGTTGTTTGCAGAGGAAAATATTTTGATTTTAATGATGTAGAATTTATCAATTTGTCCTTTTTTTTTTTCTTAGGGACAGGATCTTGCTCTGTTACCTAGGCCAGAGTGCAGTGGCACAATCATAGCTCACCTGCAGCCTTCTACATTTGAGCTCAATCAATCTTCCTGCCTCAGCCTCCTGAGTAACTGGGACTATAGGACTATAGGCATGTACCCTGGCTAATTTATCTAATTTATTTATTTATATTTTTGTAGAGACAGAGTCTCACTATGTTGCCCAAGCTGGTCTTCAACTCCTGGCCTAAAGCAATCCTGCCGCGGCCTCCCAAAATGCTGGGATTACAGTGTGAGCCACCGCATCTGGCCTAAAACTATTTTCTGTACCTGAATTTCTTCTTCTAACATCATAATAATGGCTTTTAGAAGGCAAAGAGAAAAGAAGGTGATCTTTATGCTTGTATTGTGTCAAAACACAATTCAAAGGAATTCTGGTCTTCCTCTTCGAATTCACGGATCTAATTTATAACCTGACATCTGCAACTTCCAGTCAGTCCCCTTGGCATTTTGTAAGTCCAGGAATATTCAAGTTGGATTTAGAATTAGAATGCTAGAAGATCCAGTCACAGACCGATCTGTTCTTCGATTTTCGTATTTTGGATTCCTCATTTTTCCTGATATCCATTCACAAATTGGTTAAGTTGGGAACTTGACCATGATTGTAGTGCTTTCCAGCTGGGAGTAGCTCCTATCCTCAACGGGAAGACGATGTGAAAGGTAAAAAATACTGAATTCTCTTCCTGTAATCTTGGATTGTATCTACTGTTTGGGATTTAAAAATGCCTCTTCATGTGTAAAGTGAGGTGGTTGGACCTGGAAAATGCCTGGTAGCACTTCTGACACTGGAACGGGCAGTGCCCTGTGTGTTTGCAGTAGTGTCTGGTCAGTTTATCTGAGTGGGCAAATTTCCATCCACAGCTGTAGCAATGATCATAGCTCACTGTAGTCTTGAACTCCTGGGCTCAAGTGATCCTCTTGCCTCAGTCTTCCGAATAGCTAGGAGTACAGGCGTGCACCACCATGCCTGGCTCATTTATTTTCTTTTATAGAGGTGGGATCATGCTTATTGCCCAGGCTGGTCTGAAACTCCTGGCTCAAGTGATCTTCCTGCCCCAGCCTTCTAAATCATTGATCTTTTGTAATATTTTAGTGTCTATTTTGTTTAGTTCTGCTCTGATTTTTATTATTTCTTTCCTTCTACTAATTCTGGGTTTGATTGGGTTTTGCTTTTCTACTTCTTTGAAATCCATCATTAGGTTGTTTATTTGAAATCTTTCTTTTTTAATGTAGATGTTTATTGCTGTAAACTTCCCTCTTAATACTGTTTTTGCTTAATCCCTTAGGTCTTGGTATGTTGTGTTTCTATTTTTGTTTGAAGACATTTTAGAATTTCTTAATTTTTTCATTTATCCATTAGTTGTTCAGGAGCATGTTGTTTAATTTTCATGTATTTGTATAATTTTGAAAGATCCTCTTGTTATTGATTTCTAGTTTATTCTATTGTGGTCAGAAAAGATAGTTCATATGATTTCAATTCTTTTAAATTTGTTGAGGCCTGTTTTGTGGCTAAATATGGTCTTAATGTTCCATGTGCTGATGAAAAGAATGTGAATTCTACAGCTGTTGGATGAAATGTTATGTAAATGTCTATAAGGTCCACTTAAAGTTTACTTTATTATTATTTTTTTCAGCCCAGGTAGCAAAACTGAGATAAAGTTTATTTTAAATTTAATGTTTCTTTGTTGATTTTCTGTCTAGATGATCTGTCTAATGCTGAGAGTTAGGTTTGGAAGTCCCCAACTGTTATTGTATTGGAGTCTTACTTTCCCTGTAGATCTAATACTGCTGCTTTATATATCTGGGTGTTCCAGTGTTGGGTGCACATATATTTAGAATTGTTAAATCCTCTTGCTGGATTGTTCCCTTTATCATTGTATAATGATCTTTGTGTCATTATACAGTTTTTGACTTAAAATCTGTTTTATCTGATGTAAGTATAGCTACTCCTGCTTGATTTTGGTCTCTGTGTGGAATGTGTTTTATAATCTCCTCACTTTCAATCTATATGTTTATTTATAGGTAACGCGAGTTTCTAATAGGCAGCATATAGTTGGGTCATTTAAAAAAAATCCATTCAGCCAGTCTGTATCTTTTAAGTGGGAGATTGAATTCATTTACATGCAAAGTAATTATGGATATGTGAAAACTTACTCCTTTCTTTTTTGTTAATTGTTTTTTGGTTGTTTTGTATATCCTTTGCGTGTTTTCATGATAGTGATCATCATCTTTTCATTTCCAGATGTAGGACTCCTTTGAGCATTTCTTGTAAGGTATACCTAGTGGTGGTGAATTCCCTCAATTTTTGCTTACCTGGGAAAAACTTCATTTCTCCCTCATTTCTGAAAGTTAGCTTTGCTTGGCATAGTATTCTGGGCTGGGAATTTTTCCCTCCAGTACTTTGAATATTTCTCATTCTCTCCTGGCCTGTAAGCTCTCTGTGAGGAAATTTGGTTTTAGTGTAATGGGGATTTCCTTTATGTGGCTTGACACTTTTCTCTTGCTGTTTTTAGAATTCTCTTTTTTTCTTTGGCTTTTGACAATTTGTCTATAATGTGCCTTGTGGAGGACTTTTTGTTTGAATCTATTTGGGAACATTTGAGCTTCTTTTTTTTTTTTTTTTTTTTTTTTTTATTTCATCTTATTATGGGGGATACAGAATTGCAGGTTACATACGTTGCTCCTGTACCGCCTTTCCCCCCAGGTCAGAGCTCCAGGCGTGTCTGTTCCCCAGGTAGTGTGCGTTGCACCCATCATGTAGGTATATATCCCTCCCTTCCCCACCCCCCCCTTCCCGAGCATTTGAGCTTCTTGAATCTGTATGTTTATACTTCTTTCCAGACTTGGGAAGTTTTCAGCTATTATTTTATTTAGTAGGTATATAACCATGCCTCTTCCCTTCTCTTCTCCTTCTGGAACTTTTATAATAGAAACATGTTTGCTTAATGGTGTCTCATATGTCTTGTAGGTATTCTTCACTCTTTTTCATTGTTCTTTCTTTTTATTTTTCTTAGTAGGTAATTTCAAACAACCTATCTTCAAGTTCAGAGATTTTCTTTGCTTGATTAGGTCTGCTGTTGAAGCTCTTGTACTTTTTATATCATTCATTGAATTCTTTAGCTGTAGGATTTCTGTTTTTTTTTTTTTTAAATGATTTTTATGTCTGTTGAGGTTTTTTTGTACATATTGTGAATTTTTTTGTGATTTCATTGAATTGTCTATTTTCTTGTATCTCATTTAGTTTCCTGAAGATCAATATTTTAAATTTTCTTTCATTGGGGTCTGTAACTAGAACAGTTATTATGTTCCTTTGTTGGTGTCGTATTTTCTTGCTTTATCATGTTTCTTGTGTTTCTGCATTGATGTCTGTGCATCTGGTGGAACAGTCACCTCTTCCCAACTTTCCAGAATAGTTTTCATATAGAAAAACTCGGCTGCAGTTGAGTCTTTATGTGCTGGTAACGAAGGGTATGGTGACTCTGTTTCTCGATATGTATCATGTTATTGTCTTAGTGCAACTTCTTCAGCTGTGGTCAATGTTAGCATTAACTGTGGGTGCCTCAGTGGCCTAGGCTGTAGAACTTTTTGGCAGTAGTGGTGGTATAGGTTATTAATGTACTCAGAGTCTAGGGCTTTTGAGGTCCTCTTGTTTTTCCCATAATGGAGAGACTTAGCCAAGGGGATTCCTTTTGGTGTCAGATTTGACATGACCTACAAGTAGCTACAGTGGCCTTGGGTTCCAGGTTTAGGCACACGGAGCAGCTGTGGGGGGAGGGTCCTAGGCTCAGGGTCTTGTGAACCTATTGTGGCACCTCATGTTTGGGGTGCAGGTTTACTCCTTGTGGCAGGGTTGTATGTAGGTTGCCCACAGTAACAGGATCTGTGACTGAAGCACCTCCTAGCAGTTCAGGCCCATAGGGGTCAGCTTGTAGCTGGGATTCTATCCCTAGGGGGGCAGGGTAGAACTCTTGCCTACTCTGGGAAAGAAGCAGTGTTCTAGAAGTTTGTGCCTCAGGAGCAGGGTATGGCTGCAATTTGGAAACCTGAGCCAGTAGGGCTCGGTGTCAACTTGAGTCCCAGGGGATGAGGCACCATGTAGCAACAGCTCTAGACCCTGGCATGGTAGGGCTCGCCAGTATCCCAGACTCTATGAGGTCACAGTGGCAGCAAGTCCCCCAGAATGGTGAAGCACATTGTTGTTTGGGCTGGGGCAGAGCAGGGAGCTGCATAGTGATGCCCCTACTCCCCAGGGAAAGGAGTATCTCAGCAGCTTAGACTCCAGGGAGCTAGTTCAGCTCCAGGGAAGCTGAGTATTAGAATTGTTTGGCTTGCAGGGTGGGATGTCTTAGCTTACCCATTGCTCTGTTTCCTTGGGATGTGAGGTACTACTTCAGCTCAGCCCTGGGTTGTGCAGCTGCTCATTTTTGCCAGGGCACTGATTCCCCAGAGGGCAATGTGCTGCTTCAGCTTAGGCCTGGGGGGCATGAATGTTCTGGACAGCCCAGGCACTGTTTCCCTGAGATGTAGTACACTACTTCAGCTTAGGTACTGGGGTGTGTGACTGCTCTGGACAGCCAAGCTACCATTTCCTGGGATGCAGGGCACTGCTTTAACTCAGTGACTGGGGAGATGTGACTGCTCTGAGTGGCCAAGATACTGTTTACCCAGGAGGCAGGGTACCATCTCAGGTGGAGGTAGAGGGGTAGGTAGAGTGGCTCTACCTCCACTTACGTCACATAAACAGGTGTAACAGCTGCTGGAAGCTTGGGCTGAGGAGTTGGGTAGTGGCTTAGCCTCAGGGATGAAGGGGAGGTGTTGCTGCTGGACCCCAGTGCAAGATACACTTCAGCCGCTGTTCCAGTTCCACAGGGGTGTAGTGCAGTAGCTGGGCAGGCCACGGGGGCAGGGCACTTTGTTGGCTCCTTCTCTAGGGGAGCACAGCTGTGTGGGCTCCAGGCAGCTCTCTCAGCTGGGCTTAGTGCCTGTGAGGGGTGTAGGGGTTGCTGGGATCCTTTTGCCTTCTTGCAGTAGGGAGAAGTTCCTCCTGGTTCGCAGCTGATCCTGGTTGGGGGCCTGGCATTTCCTTCCGCTCTCTCTGTGGTCATTCCAAGTTTCTGTATTCACCAGAGTTTCTTTTACTTTTCTGATTCACCGTAGCACTCTCCCTCAGTTATTTATTTTCATTAAAATGTAGTTGTTTATTTGCTGTTCTCGCTGTCATTGTGAGCGGCTTCTAGTTGGTCATCTTGCTCACAGCATCTTTTCTTTGATGTATTTGTCAATTGCATATCCTCTTTTGGGAAGTGTCCATTTAGATGTTTTGATCATTTTTGTCTGTCTTACTGATTTTTTGAGTCATTGATATATTCTGGATATGTTAAAGTATTGCAAATATCTTGTTCCATTCTCTGACTTGTTTTCGCATTCTTAATATAGTGTCTTTTGAAAAACAATAGTAATAGTTCCTACTTTCAGTGTCCAATTTGTAAATCTTGCTGTGTGTCCTTTTAAAGAAATTTTGCCTATACCAAGACCATGAAGATATTCTCCTTGAACTTTAAAGACTTCTGCTTTTAAATGTAAACACTTTATTGCATTAAATAAACTCATCTGCCATAACTTTTAAAATAGAATTTTACTGAAAAATACTGAGTTTTATTATGTGCTTTTTCAGTAATAATTAAGCTAATTACTTGAAATTTTCCTTGTGTTTATATGTTTAATACTAGTTAAGGTTTTAGTTTTTCTTATTCTTTATCTGCAGCCTATTCCTAGGATGTACTTTTTTTTTTTTTTTTTGAGATACAGGGTCTTTTTCTGTCGTCCAGGTTAGATTGCAGTGGTTTCTTCATAACTCACTGCAACCTCAAACTGGGCTCAACTGATCCTCCTGCCTCAGCCTCTCGAGTGCCTGGGACTGTTGACACCCGCCACCATGCCTGCCTAATTTTTCTATTTTTTGTTGAGATGGGGTCTTACTGTGTTGCTCAGGCTAGTATTGAACTTCTGGCCTCAAGCGATCCTCCTGCCTCAGCCTCCCAAAGTGCTAAGATTTAGGTGTGAGCCACTGCGCCTGGCCTCTTTACATTAAAGTATTGTTTATCACTTTAGGTATAATTATATATGTATGTATACATAAAATAAATAAAAGTATATATTATTTCCAAGTGAGTGGATATCTTTTAATTTATTCTGAGAATTGGGTATGTGTTTGTAATTTCTACTTTTTTGGATTTAATGAGGAAAATAATCACTCCTAATTTTACTTGTTAATAGTTCACTGTCTTCCAGTTATTCTCTAAAGAAATTGAAATTACATTGTATATATTTTTAACTTTTCCCTTAATATAGTGTGAAGATTTTGTTGTGTAATTATTAATAAATAATTATTTTAAAAACATTTTTAATGGGGTCATAGCCTAATAAAGATCTATCATAGGCTATTTAATGAAAGCAGTTTTGTTGGCTCTTTAAATTGTGCTACAGTACCTTTATTTGTATTTTTTAATTTAAATTTTATGTATTTTTAAAAATACATGCACATGTCACAAAATTCAAAGAGAAGGAAAGGGTTTAGAGCATCTGTGAAACAGTGTTACTAGTTTGTTTCTTTTCAGTACCAATTTTTTTCATAAATAAGCATATATATGCACACATGTACACTTTTCGTTTTTTCACACAAATGGTCGTCTACATCTTCTTTTGACTCAGTATATCTTGGAGATGACTCATATTAGCATATGAAAAACCTCATTGATTATAAGGCTACAGAGTGTTCTGATATATGCTTATGTCATAATTTATTTGACTAGCCCAGTAGTTGTAGACATTTGAGTTAGAACACTTTTAAATTGAGAATGTATTTATTGAAATTAGCTCCTTGTTTTTAAAGTACAGATTTTTAGATTGTATTCTTTCCTCACTCTCCTTTGAGACATGTTTTTGCCTTTCTTAGTGAGGAATGGTTCAGGCTGATGACTGCCACTGTCTTGTAGGACACACAAACACTTTAAAGAAATGATGATTCAACCTCATATTTTAGCACCAATACAAAACAAAAAGGAAAAGAAAAGAAAAAAGAAATGATGAAATCACTTGGGGGATTATTTGGGGGACAGAGAGTGGGAGGGGATTAGGCACGAGAGGTGATATTTAAGGAATCCTGTGATTGATGATCCCAACAGTTAAAGGATCTTTTAAATGTGAAATATAAGGACATATAATAAAAAGATGCATAGGATATGAAAGTAATGCTTCAGGGATTGTGAAATGAACATCTGTGTGATCCCCATCCATGCCAAGCAGAAGTTTGCCAACGTCTGTGCACTTCTTAGCATTCGTAGCTCCCTACTATGCCACCAGTGGTAGCCACTGTCCTGACCATCGTGACATTCACTTTGATTCTCTTTATAGTTTTATAACCTAATTATGTATTCCTAAACAATATAGTAAAATTATGCTTGCTTTTGGAACTTTTCCTTTAAAATTTTTAGATTTGTGAAATTTTATATCCCCAGGAGCATTCATGAAGAGGAAGAATGAGAAAGGGTGTGTGGGACATGAATGGGCAAAGAATCCTACACATCTTGGTTAATGAAGTTTGAGGACTTTGATCCTACTATTAGGTGAACTTGACATCTTTTTCACACCAGGTGATGGAGCTATATCTTCACTGTTGTCAGTGCTCCCGAACTAGCTCTGAGTCTGGTTCTTTGAATTGCTGCTTCTGAAGCACCTGTTTGCTGTGACCAGGGATGGTCCTGCCTACAAGTCTCTTTATGCCCATTCTCTTCCTACTTATGTTCCTGCTGGGCATTTCTGACTGTGTTTGTGCTCAAGAGCCCCTGTGGATTTTCCCCTGCCCCCAAATTTCTAAAGTCATATTTTCTTCTTTTAAAAGCTATAGGGTTCAATCTTGGGCATTTCCTCTTTGCCATTTAGGTGCCTAGAAGGCTTGAGCAAATCAAGGGTGGGTTTTGTGTGTGTGTGTGTGTGTGTGTGTGTGTGTGTGTTTATGTGCAGAGTACCTTGCGTAATCTTTCTCTCTTTCTCTCTCTTTCTTTCTTTCTCTTTCCATGAGGTCTTTGCTGCCCCAGGTGGAGTGCACTGATGCAAACATAGCTGACTGCAGCCTCAAACTCCTAGGCTCAAGTGATCCTCCTACCTCACTCTCCCAAGTAACTAGGACTACAGATATATACCACCATGCCCAGCTAATTTTTAAAATTTTCTTAGCAATGAAGTCTCACTATGTTGCCCAGGCTGGTCTTGAACTCTTGGCCTCAAGCAGTCCTCCTGCCGTAGCCTCTTGAGTCACTAGGATTAGAGGTGTGAGTTACCATCCCATCTCTACCTTGTATTTTGTATAAACCCAACTTGAAAGTGGCATTGTTATAGAGATTGTGCTTAATTTTTTAAAGACAGAATGTTCTATAGAAAAGGACTGTAAAAATAATTTCTAGTTCAATTCCATAGTTCAGTTACTTTCAAACTTTTGTGATACTGCTTATACTGTAACCTAGTACCCATACACATATATGTAAAACAAACTAAAATTTTATGAACAGCACCTTTAGTGTGTACAGTTACTCTGATACAGTCTATTCTGTTCTAATTTATTTTTAAAAATATGATGAGTGATCCATTCAATTAACTACAAGATCCTGCAGTTGCAAAGAGGAAGAACTTGGCTCTGGGGGATCAAACTGAATGGAGGCAAATTAATGTCATGGTGTGGTTAAGAGTGTGGACTTTGGAGAAAGACAGACTTGGTCTCAAATCCTGACTCTGCCTCTTGCTGATCACTTGACCAGGGAAGGCTAGTTGACATTGTTGGTTTCAGCCTTCTATGTAATGGTGTCTTAGTCCATTCTGTGTTACCATAACAGAATATCACAAACGGGATAATTTATGTAAAGAAAAGACATTTATTTCTCACAGTTCTGGAGGCTGGGAAGTCCAGTATCAAGATGTTGGTTGGCAACATGGCAGAAAGTGAAAGGGTGAAAGAGGAGGCCAGAAACAAGAAAGGACTGGACTTGTTTTTTTATTTTTATTTTTTAAGAAGATGAGGTTTTGCTATGTTGCCCATGCCATCTTCAAACTCCTGGGCACAAGGGATCCTCCTGCCTCAGCCTTCCCGAGTAGCTGGGACTATAGGCGTGTGCCACTACTCCCTGTTGGATTCATGTTTATAACAGCCCACTCTTAGTGTTAATGAACCCACTCCTGTGATAATGACATAAATCCATTCACAAGGGCAGAGCCCTCATGGCCTAATCACCTCTTAATGGTCCCATCTCTTAATACTGTCACAATGGCAATTAAATTTCAACATAAATTTTGGAGGGGACATTCAAACCATAGCAAACTCTGTGCCCAGGGTTATGAGGATTAAGTAAAAAAAGGTATGATACAAAGTAAGTGTTTGATACACAGCAGCTGTTATTAGCCATTATTATTTGTTTCAGGATTTAATGAAGTTTCTCTGATTTCTAGCCAGGTGTTTTTTGTACAGATTGCAGAATGTACTATGACAAGAGTTACGGGACAGTGTTAAGTAACAGACTAGGTGGATGGGAATTGCTTAGTTGATCGGCTCACCCTTTGGGATCAGTTTAGGTGACTGCTGGGGTTTGTGTCCGCAAACTCTGGTGGTTTAGTACAGGAGCGGGAACTGCCTACAAGTATCAGCATTCACCGTGCCTTCAGTAGCAGAAGAGTTGGCCTTTTCTGTCTTTGTTAAAACTAAAGGGGGTGTGTATGTGTAAGATTAGCTCAGGGGAGGGCCAGAGGACATATTCCCCTGTCTTGAGTCCTCATTCCTCCTCCCATAATTTAAAATTTAAAATCTATTGTCTTTTCCTCCCCTTCCTTCCCTCCTCCCTCCCTTTTTAAAATAATGACCAGCTTTTATGTTTTAGATAACAATCTGTTTATAAAAGGAATTGAAGCAAATTTGAACATAAAATATAAACATTTAATATGAAATTCATATAAAATCTTACCATAAAGAGAAGCCCATTTGTTGACATTTGGTCATTTTTCTTCCAGTCTTTTTTCATATAATTAAAAAAAGGTGGCAGTAATACTGTATATTCAAGCATGTTTTCAATGAAATAAAAAACCGAATTGAATAGTTATAGATAAGTAGGATGATAGAGGAAGGGATATTGTTGAATGAGAGAGACATTGAAGTGATCTCTTACTGTCTCTGAGACTGAAGGGTGGCCCTCAATTTAATCTCTTCTCTCTAGCATTCTGGAGCAAGGACAAATTTAAGGGGTTTTAAAACCCTTCTCTGTTTTCTACTGTTTGTCCCTTATTTGGGATGCCCTCCTGAGATCAGAAGAACATGTCTTTTATGGGTTTTCTGCTGCTGAAATTAGTATTCCATTAGATTGCTGGTAGAGCTGCTATTTTTTGTGTAATGTGAAAGCTGAATTGTTTCTAAGTTCTACTTGAACTCCTGGCCTCAAGCAATCCTCCTGCCTGGGCCTCCCATAGTGCTAGGCTTGCAAGCCTGAGCCACCATGCCCAGCCTGTTTCTAGGTTCTATTAAACGTGTATGTACCAGTCACTGCTATTCAACTGCCTCAAGTTCCTCAACCTGTGAACTCACCCAGGTCCTGAGAAAAGGCCAGGAATGATGCAGGAAGTAACCTACTCTCTACAGCAGTACCCAGATCAGATGTGCTTCCCAGAAACGGTGACCTGACATGAAGCCAATATGTTTTCTCTTTTCCTCACAGATTTTGAAGCCAGCTTCATAAGGCTGTTGGACAAAATAACTAATGGTTCTCGAATTGAAATAAACCAAACAGGTAAGGTCCTTTTCTCTCTATTCTTAAAAGCACCTACATGCACTACTTAAGCATTCCTGTTTCCTCACTCTTTTTTTTTTTTTTTTTTTTTTTTTAATTTTTTAAAATTTTTAGTCGAGATGGGGTCTTGTTCTTGCTCAGGCTGGTCTCAAACTTCTGAGCTGAAGCAATCCTCCCATCTTGGCTTCTAAGAGTGCTAGGATTATGGGCATGAGCCAGTGCTCCTGGCCTGTTTCTCACTCTTTTTAATGGTATAATATTGTGTTTAAAACTTTACTAATCACTTTGTGTTATATAAGCCAGCATTAAATTGGAATGTTTGGGGGTTATATGAGGAAGATGTGAGTGGAGATCATAATAAAAGCTTATCATTCTGGATCATTTAAAAAAATATGGTGTCAGTATTTTGTCAGATGGAAAGACCCATTATCCGTCTGTGATTTGATTGTCCAATTATGAGGCATACATTTGATTTAAAGAAGTGGGAAGAATGAAAATTTCAGATCAGCAAGCAATCACCTCCTCTTTTTTTAACTGTAAATATTTTCAAAGACAAAATTAAAAATTAAAATAGAATTTAGCACATAAACCACCTAACTGAATTTGTTGTAAGAATTTAATGTGGTAATACAAATAAATGGACTTTGAAAAGTTTTATGTAAATGTTAGGCATAAAATAAGTTTGTACAGGTATATGCAAAAAAAAAAAAAATATGACAATCCCTTTATCTCCTTCCTCTTCCATTCCCCTCTCCAGCAGTAGACACTGTTGCAGCATCTGCTAAGGGGGTACTTAGGTAGTTTAAAACATCAGTGGGGTCATGTTCTTCATGTTGTTCTGCTGCCAGCATTTTCTTGCTAGCACAGATGTCTCAGAGAACTTTCCATGCCAGCACATGCAGGTCTATCCCAATATTTCTGTGAGCTGTGATATAGCATTCCATTGTGTGGATCCATGGTAATTTATTTAACTGCCCCCTACTGATAAACATTTAGGTTGTTTCTAACTTTTTTTTTTTTTCCTATTAGAAATTTTTATCTGCATTGTATGGAAGACCATGGCAAACGTCCTTCGGCCAACTCCATGAGCTCTGTGTCTTTCCACACATATTCCACAAAGGAATCTCAGACCTTTCCCATATTTTGGCTTTCTTAACACAAGCTTGGGT
Source organism: Eulemur rufifrons (assembly GCF_041146395.1). NCBI lineage: Eukaryota > Metazoa > Chordata > Mammalia > Primates > Lemuridae > Eulemur > Eulemur rufifrons. Next base: position 228,188,849 of record NC_090989.1, read on the forward strand.
TCATAGGTGGTCCTGTGCCATGTTAGGTGTGCTGATCTATAGCTTTGCCAGCTGTGATTCCTTTAATCTTCTTTGACTTGTTTACTTGAAATTGCTGGAGATCTTTTCAACCACTTTTATTGGTGGTTTGGAGGGCAGTTAATTTTATTCTTTCCTAGTTTTATCTACAGTGTAGGTTGAGAAGAAAGACGTTTGCATGATCCTGCTCGCACCCCATGTCTTCCTTTTTTTCTCCATCAGCTTAGAAGCCTTCATTCTGGTGATCTGGTCAGTTTCTCCTTTGGTCAATTTGTAGGCATAAACAGATAGATTAAAAGATTTCATGGTTATATGGTCTCTTTTTGGCTTTTTGACCTAAAGGATGGTTTTGTGACTCCGAATAGTATTTAGTATAACTGACCCAGAACCCTTCCCTTTGAGAAGTGTTAGTCACTTTCATCATACCATGATCCTTATAGTGATTGTTTCAATTTTGGTTTTTGATTTAGTAAAACCTAAATTTGTTTTTATCAAACTCCCAAGAGCTGTTTCCCATTTGAGTGACTGAACATGTCTCTTTGGTTTTAGTAAATTGTGCCAGAAAACCCTGAAAAAGATTTTAGCAGCAGAAATACCTTATTTATGATTCCTTAAATCATGTAGGGTATGTTACATGGTTTTTCCTCTGTTATGTAAACCTAGTAAGAAACTTTTTGGATGATGTGAATAAAGATAGTAGTTTTCACTAAAGCCATGAAATAATTTTATCTATTTCCATATATCAATATTGAATTAAAACAGCTGCTACTAATGGCATTGCATGCCATATAGTATTCGCCTTTTCTAGGCATGTTGTTTATTGAGTAATTTATCAGAGAAGTCTCATTTCAGGAGATCTAGAAGATGCTGGTTGCTGGTGTGATGGTTTAAGAACATCATTCGTAATTACTCCCTACAGTCAGCCCAGCCTGCAAGTGTGCTGTTGGGAAAATAGGTGCTTACTCGGATCTCTCCTCTGTGCCCTGCCATGACTTTGGCAACTCAGGTGGCTTAGAGAGGGGTTTAATTTATTACTGTTTATTGAATTACACTCACAGTTTATTATTGTTACAGGGGCTTGACAGTAGTGAGTCATCTTTTGGAGTGAAGTATGGGCTCTTAGCGATGGCATTTCAAGCTCCCTTGGATGCCCTTGTCAGACTTTCCCCTTGGGACTAAGTGCCTTCATTACCTTTGTGTACTTAATTTTTTTCTTGCTGAATGTGACTCTTTTCCCTCTGGTTTAAAGGAACAACCTTATATTACCAGCCTGGCCTCCTATATGGTGGATTCGTGGAACATGACTGTAGTGTCCTTCGCAGCATTGGCTATTACCTGGAGAGTCTTCTTTGCCTGGCTCCATTTATGAAGCACCCATTAAAAATAGTTCTACGAGGAGTAACCAATGACCAGGTTGATCCTTCGGTGAGTATTGAGGCCAAACCATGGTGTGATTTTTGTTTCATCTCTTCTCACAACCCAACTTCTCAGAAAAAAATTCGTTATAGAGAACAGTTTTATTTTCAAGTGTATTTCTTTTGCTATTTACCTTGAGATTTAGAGGTTAATCACTCCAGGAGGCAGATGAACCAAGACTTGTAATCATCAAATTCAGGATGATTGTTAACAGTTATCAAGGTGCATTCCATTCCTGTGTCTAAGATCCTTCAAAACAGATGGCTTGCCATCTCATCATGATAACATGAAATACAGCTCTGTTGGCCTGGAGTGTGTGAGGGTAGAGTTTCTATAAGGTCATATGATAGCTGAGACTGGAGGGCAACAGACCAGAATTTTAGGCAGGAAATAATATCTCCTTGACATTGCCACAACATAATCTTGACTTGTCCAGGCTTTAGTAATAAACTCGAGGACTGTCTTGTCTGAAAAGAGTTTGCAGATTTAGAGAAAGGGCTTAAAGGCAGGGAAGGAATGTGTGAGCTTTGATAGTTTGCAGGTACCAGCAAGCTTCTTATTAAGCATGCTGATTTTTCTACAGATATGGGGAGAACAATTTAATATCAAGCTAAACGTTTCATTGTGATCACCGCTATAGCTGTATTAGTGCCAGTCTAAGGTGAGTTTGTGTGTGCGTGTGTATGTGTGAGAGAGAGAGAGAGAGAGAGAGACACAAAGAGGCAGAGTGACAGAGATTGGAGAAGTCCTGTCCAGGCCTGCCAGAGTCCCCACTTTTTGGATGCCCTGCTGTCCAGAGAAGGTGTCTTAAAGCTGGTGGCCTTGATGTGAAGTCCTGACTAAGGAGGCATACTTGTCTTTGCCACTGCAGACATAGGCTAATACCAATGATTGGGCAGCTTTTGAAGCAGAATGTGAAGTATGTAGCTTTTCTAACCAGGGAGGACCAGTTAGGTCATGCAGTGAGCCCCAAGATGGAGGTTGCTGGTATTTACCAAGATACCTATTAGGGGAGGACTGGGGAACTTGTGGCCCTTTAGGTCCTAAAGTGCAGCCTTTTGATTGAATCCAAATTTTACAGAACAGACCTTTTTATTTTTACTAATACATTTTTGTTAATCTTTTGTATTTTTATTTTATTTTTAAAATGAACATATTTAAAATACCAAAGAATAAAATAAGTTTAAACAAAATAATCCTCCCAGATTGACTGGCACAGTTAGAACATTAGTAAACCATAAAGGCTGAACTGATGGCTACTACGCTCATGATTTAGTTCTAACTTCTCCCGCCTGACTAGTGCCACTACTGCATGAGTTGGTGAGAGTTTATGGGGGTCGAGTACCCCAGTCTGTTATCAGCTTTTGACATCGGTGCACTATGTTTCTGTTTGAAGTGGAATTTATGAATAGTTGCACAGCTTGATAGTATTTTTCTTTTTTGAGACAGAGCCCCGCTCTGTCTAACCCTGAGTAGAGTGCAGTGGCATCATTATAGCTCACAGCAACCTCAAACTACTGGGCTCAAGCTATCCTCCTGCCTCAGCCTTTTAAGTAGCTGGGACTACAGGCATGTGCCACCACGTCCAGCTAATTTTTCTATTTTTTGTAGAGAGAGGGGTCTTGCTCTTGCTCAACTGGTCTTGAACTCCTGAGCTCAAGCAATCCTCCCACCTCGGCCCTACAGAGTGCTAGGATTACAGGCATGAGCCACCATGCCTGGCTGACAGTATTTTTTAATTCTGTCTGCTTAACAGCCCATCACATCAAAGAAGACCAAGAGAATGCTGAAGGAAGAAAATAGATTTTTTAATGAGGAGTGGGAATTGCATTATTATCTTGTTTCTGCTAAAGATAAGATGATTTGCTTGCTTTGTGATACTGCAATATCAACATTAAAGAAATTCAGTGCTCATCAGTATTATAACACTCATATGGACCACAAATATTTTAAATTAGAGGGAGAGGTGCAAAAGGTTGTATTGCAGAAATTAAAAGATGAAAAGCAAAAGCAAAGACAATTGTTTCAAGCAGCAATAAGATCTGTAAATAATGCCACTGAAGCAACTTATAAGGTAGCTTATATGCTCAGGAAAAAAGGGAAGCCATTCAGTGATGTACAAATTGTGAAAGAGTGCATTGTCAAAGCTGTAGGATGTTTACACCCTGGTAATGTTTCAAAGTACAAACAACTGCCTTTTTCAAGGAGAACCATAACTGATCGGTAGCATGAATTAGCCTTCAACTTAACAGACAACTTTATCCAATACTTCAAAAGGAAAATATATACTATTCAATCACTTTGGGTGAATCAACTAACCTGATACTACCGACTCGGCACAGGTTTTATACTTCATTTGGGTCATAACAGTTTTGTTTGCTACAAAGAGTTACTCTCTTTGGGCACTCTTATGAACAGAACACGTGGTATAGATATCTTCAACAACTTTTAAGGTAAATGTCATGAAATTGGACTGAATTTGGTAAATTTAGTGAGTGTATGTACAGACGGTGCACCTCCCATGACAGGAAAACATGAAGGGTTTATTGCATAGTTAAAGTGTTAACAGATCCAGATGCTCTCCTTTCTTTTCATTGTATCTTATATCAGCAAAATCTCTGTTCTAAAGCAACTATTTTAAGTGACACTTTGCAACAAGTTATAAGTATTGTTAACCATATTCATGCAAATGCAACAGTGCATTGTCAGTTTTGTAACATGCTAAAGTTGAATTTGCCATACCATTCTAAAGTGTATTGGCTACCGCGGGGACAGCTGGTAACCAAAATTTTATCTCTGCAAGAACAGATAGTTAAAATTATGAAGAACAGGCCAAGCGCTGTGGCTCACGCCTGTAATCCTAGCACTCTGGGAGGCCGAGGTGGGCGGATCGTTTGAGCTCAGGAGTTCGAGACCAGCCTGAGCAAGAGTGAGACCCCATCTCTACTAAAAATAGAAAGAAATTATATGGACAGCTAAAAATATATATAGAAAAAATTAGCCGGGCATGGTGGTGCATGCCTGTAGTCCCAGCTACTCGGGAGGCTGAGACAGGAGGATCGCTTGAGCTCAGGAGTTTGAGGCTGCTGTGAGCTAGGCTGATGCCACGGCACTCACTCTAGCCTGGGCAACAGAGTGAGACTCTGTCTCAAAAAAAAAAAAAAAAAATTATGAAGAACAGAATCAGCAATGTGAATTATTGAAAGAAGATTTCTATGGGAATACAGCATTTCTCTTTGATATCATGTCATATCAAGATGACTTGAATATTTCTTTGCAAAGTAAAACTTATAAGTCTATGTATGATATGTGGCCAAAAAATCCAAGCATTTTGAAAACTATCTTTTTTCAAAACACTTCTTAAAGGAAATTTCAGATGAACATTTCCCCAAGTTAGCGAAGGTCATTGATAAAGTAGGATGATATATGCAAATCATTTGAAGAATACGCAGCTGTATTAGCTCTATTAATTGGAGAATATAATGAAAGCTTCACTTACTTTGAGAATCATGACATCACATTCAAATTAGCATTTCAGCCTCACCTAGTTGATATCACCAAGACACCTAAGGAACTATAGATGGACTTTATTGAGCTCTCAGTAAATGACATTTTACAGTCATCGTTCGATGCTAAGAAAGATTGAATTGAAATATGGAAAAATGCTGTAGAACGCCATCTTCAACATGCCTGAAAAATGCTTTCTTGCTTTTCAACCACTTAATGCTATGAATCTATATTCTCCTACCTAACCCAAATCAAGATGGCCTTAAGGTCACAAATGATGACTCATCTAGAGGATCAGCTGAAACTTCAGAACTCAATACTGCAACCAAATATTCACAATGCTTTCCAACAAAAAGCAGACACAACAAAGTCATTAAACTGTTAGTTAACTTTAAAATTAACAAGTAGTTTTTTTGAAATTATTAAATACATAGTAGTTGGATTTTTGCAAAATACTGTACATTTTAAGTATATCTAATTGAACTTTCTTGAATATGGCCTTATTTGATTATAGCTAAATTAATGTGGCCTTCCAACATAAAAAGGTTCCCTACCCCTGTACTAGGGTATAACCATGATTAATATGTTCTTAGGCAGTAAAGGACTTATTCCTCACTTCTTGGAAATTCAGCTGCATACAGTCTTTTCCCTAGGGCACTGACTCTAGTAGAAGATCTGAAACTCTTAAGTGGTAAAGGAATGTTGCATAAGCTGTTTAGAATTTTTAATTTAAATGACTGCTTTTTTTCCTACATTTTCTGGAAGATTCTAGGAAATGGGGCCTCTGGTTAAAAGTGTGAGAGGAGGCATACATACACTTAGATTGGAAGAGGCGGAGGTGTCTCAAACAATGGGAAAAGGCCCTGAAGTGTACAGAGGACTCCAGCAATGTCGTGTCTCAGTTGCGTACTCTTTTTCTGTGGTTACTAATGAACTTAAAAACTTTTCTCATTGTCAGTATTAAAAAAAAATTTATATAATTAATAGTGACAAAGCTCAGAAATGGTACTTAACTCTATTATGCAGAGTATTAAAAAAATGTGTTTTCATATGCTGTAGGACTATCTGCTTTTGCCAACTGTGTGACTGGTATCTTACTCCAGCCCAGGGTAAAATAAATATGCCTAATCCTGGATAAAGAGTAACTCCTTCAGTCCATTCCATGGCTTCTTCATTTCTAGCTTACTCTTTTCTGTGCGGTTTCCTCATTAGTTCGTGTCTGCATCTACTCTCTGCATATGAGGATGAAATGAATGATTGCGCCCTTAAAGAACTCCCAGTCTTATGGGTGGACAGCTGCGAACCCATCAAGGGAGATTACAAGACTGAATACCCCTGGGCTGTGTTAGAAGTACAAGCAAAATGCTAAGTGTCAGGGTTTCTAGAGGGGAGAAAACCAAAGTTAGTCTGGGTTTTAGGAAGATAATTCTGGAGGTAGAGTGAACGATAAATTGGAGAGGTGATAGACTAGTTTGGATACTATGGAGAGGGAAGTGGAAATGCAGGGGCAGTTATATGAAAGATAGGGACTTCATAATTTGACAACGAATTGGAGATGGATGAGAGGAAATTGCCACAGATGACTCCATGATTTCTGTTGTGGTTGACTAAAAGGATGATGATCAGAAAGAACTTGACACAGGGAAGAGGAAAATTGTGATAGGATAATGGGTGATGTGTTTGATTTTGGTCCTGTTCCCTGCGATGCTGTCATCATAACCAAATGGGGATATCCATTTGGCAATTGGAAATTAATGTTTGGAGCTGATTCAGGCAAGTTATCAGGATCTTACCTGCTGACAGCTAAATTCCTAGGTGTAAGAGATTAATCAGTGCTGAGGTTGAACACTGACAGCTTTTTGGCTGAAGTCATCCTACAGGTGTTTCCTTGCAGTGTGGTAGTGGTGGCAGTGTGTGTGTATCTGAATGGGTTGTTCATGTTTAAAGCCCCAGGTTTCACCTTATAGCAGGGCAGTGTCACAGCACTGAGTGGCTGTTCCTTCATGACAGCCATCAGTGGGAGCTGAGTGGCAGCTGCTGTCTTTGGGTAAGGCATGAGCTTTCCAGCTGGACACAGGTTGCAGTGGACTTTATCATGCATTTAAATTTGGCCTCTGTGGACATTAGAGTTTTTGCCCCATGGTCCAAGGGGCTGAGAATGGAAGAAGGGGAAATGAGCGTTTAAAGTGTGAGTGGGGGGGGGAAAAGGACCTAGTGACAGAGTGACTGTGGGGCTAGAAGTCTTCTGAGAAGCCAAGCAGGAGGCAAATTCCTAAGAAGCCAAGGACGAACTCTTTGCAGGGGTTGGGTCGGGATTGGGCAGTGAGCAGTTTTATTGACCTTTGAGAGAGCAGGGTCACTGGAACGTAAGGACATAGACCAGTCTCAGGAATGAGTAGGAACTAGAGCTGTGGAAAGTTAGGAGGTTCTTCCACAAGGTTAGGGGCTGAGGTATGGATTTTTTTTTTAGGCTGGGCCAGAAAATTGCACTTGCTTGTAGGCTGAGGAGAAGCTGTAATGAAAAGGAACGAATTAAAATAAAGATCTGAGGGCCCTTGCAGAAGTCCAGCTGGGATCGAAAGCAGAAGTGATGGGATGGATGAGCCTTAGAAAGGGGTAGGGACATTTTTTCCTTAGAGGCAAAAGGATAGGAAATGGGGAGAAATTTTGAAGAAAAGAAGGAAAATTCCAGGAGGTCTCCTCTGAATCTCAGTGATATGGCACCAGAGCCCCCAGTAAATATTTATTGGTGCCAAGAAGCTGGTTCAATGGTGGGTGAAGATTCCATTCCTTTTCAGTTCTCTCCTAGAAAGGGAAAAGAAGTAGAATAATGCCTACCACACGCTGGGCATTGTTCAAAGTGTACATGTGTGTATATGTGTATATCCATATTTATTTAATTCCTCTACCAACCCAGTGAGGTGAGTGTTCCTGTGACTGTTTCAGATAAGGTAACTGGAGAGCAGGTTTCTACTCCTCTTCTGTTGGCATGGATTGGCGTGGATCGTCTCATTTCTGCCTGTTGCTTGATTGGCTGCACTGTAAGCGTAATGCCTTTGCCCTGAGGTGCCACTTGGGTCAGATCTTTGCCTTTTCTCCCTGACCACAGAGTGACCACTCAGTGTCCCTTAAGCAGAACTTGCAGGCCACCCTCACTCTGCTGAAACTAGAGTGTGCAGAGCCGGAGAAGACCATACAGGGTGTCCAGCCCAGCCTTCATCTTCTATAGGAGGAAGCGGAGGCCTGGAGACAGGGGAGCGTCCAGGGCCTCAACAGCCAGTGAGAGGCACAGCGGGTCTCAGGGCCTGTGCCTTTCCAGCCCTTGTCCCATTGCCCTGCGTTGCTGCCCTCCGAGTCGGCTGGAGAGTGAGTAGGAGTTACACCTGGAATTACACTTGGGCTTCTGGCTGACCCTTTGAGTAAATTTGGCTTCATCCTTTGTGAATCAGTGTAGAAAGGACAAGCCAATAGGGACACTGTTTTCTCTTCTTTTCCCAGGAGAGCTGGTGGCTGCCTAATTCCACAGTAACCTGCATCGTTGCATCCCCCACTTTTTCAGAATCTGGCTTGGCCTTCTCTCCAGCTGACCTTAATTTAGCCTAGACTGAATTCTTCCTGTTCTGGCAATTAAGTTTTTAGGTGTGTTAGCATTAATATTTAATTGAAATTAGCTAATCTTTAATGGGTTTTCCTAGTCACTGCCCCTGCCCCACCTCATCCATTTAGAACATGTTGCTGGGCCTCACAGGTCATTTCTACCTCTGGTAATTTTCTTTTTTTTTCTGAACAGAGTCTTGCTCTGTCACCTGGGCTGAGTGTGATGGCATCAGCCTAGCTCACAGCAACCTCAAACTCCTGGGCTGAAGGCCATCCTCCTGCTTCAGTCTCCCAAGTAGCTGGGACTACTAGTGCATGCCACCATGCCCGGCTAATTTTTTCTATTTTTAGTAGATTTAGGGTCTTGCTCTTACTCAGGCTGGTCTCAAACTCCTTACCTCAAGCGAGCCTCCTGCCTCGGCCTCCCAGAGTGCTAGGATTACAGGCATGAGCCACCGCACCCAGCGGTAATTTTCTGATATTACAGTGCTTCTTTGGGGCCTCTCCAACTCTTTTGGAGTTGGTGGTAACTTCAGAGACAGCCAGGCTTGAGCCCCTTACCTTAGAGATAAGGAAATTCAGATAGTTGTGATTTTGTTGTCTGAGGCCACGCAGCTAATTAGAAACAGAGTCCAGAGCAGGACTAGGGCTCTCCCTACACTCTCTGTGCTGGGCGCCCTCTCTGCTCCTCTCCATTGGGAGCAAGTAAGGGACTAGTTTTCTTTCCCATGTTGCACGTCAGGCAACATTTGTTACTTGTTAGATATAAAATACATGATTTGAATGTCATCTTTTTATTCTATGAGGAATCCGCAAATGAATGAGAAAGAAGCGGGACTTGCTAGGAGCTCTGAGTGGGTAAGAGATCACAGTAACATGTAGCAAAGTCTTGACATTAGGGTGGATGTTGCAATTGTAGTTGGGGGTTTGTGCTGCATCATGAAGTGTGAGGCTTTCATTCCCCTCCATCTCCTCTCCCTTTACCTGCTTATGTGGTGCACATTATTAAGATTCTTAGGTTAGCTGTTGAATAGTTCATTTGGTTTGCTTTGACCTGGAGAGCTACCAGTTCTAAATATTAAGCAACTATATTGGGAAAAGATTAATGAATAAGGCTGATATTTTCTTCTGTAGTAAAAATAGAAGAAATATTATAGAAATATTAGAAATAGAATAATAGAAGTATTATACCTATAAGAATGAGCAAGGGGTCTCAGTCTATTTTATGTATGAGCCCAACAGTTTATCTATGCTTTTTGCATGTTGCATCTGATGCTCACGGTGACTATAAGGTAGGTGAAAGGTCTTCCCGTCATAAGCAAGGAAAGTGGGCTCAGAAAATCCCAGGGGCTTGTAAAATCGCAGTTTTACTCAGGGGCAGAGCCAGCCCATGTCTTTAATGATAAGCCAGAATCCTTTCTATTTATCATACTGCATTATCTACTTGGTTGCTAAACCTTGCACGCTTCTTGGACTCTTTCTTCTTTCTGTCTGCCCAAGGTTTAATTCAACTTTTTTTTTTTCCTGAAACAATTTCATAGGTTGATGTTCTTAAGGCAACAGCACTCCCTCTGTTGAAACAGTTTGGGATTGATGGTGAAGCATTTGAGCTAAAGGTAAGAACATACGAACTATTGACTATCTGTAGAACTTTCTGTTGTCGACTCATTGGAAGAGCTGTGTGAGTCAGTGTATGTGTGTCAAATTTAAAGTCACCATTTTTTAGAAGACCCACAGGGCTCATGAACCAAATGCTACAGACTCTGAACTGAAAGGGACTCTTTAGTACTGACAATAGTAGCTAACAATTATGTTGTACTTACTTTGTGATAGGGGTTGTTGTAAGCATTTCACGTATATTAACTCCTTTTCTCCTCACTATAACTCTGTTGGTGTCACTCAGCTGATTAGTAGTGGAGGTAGGATTTGGGCATATTACCTCTCTGATCTAAATGATCCTAGATATAATTTGTGTTTAGGGGCTCCTAACCAGGATGCACTTGAGAATTTTCTGTATTTCCGAAACCTAGTAGAAGTAATTTAAGCATGTGTTTGTTATTGAAAGGAATTATATCAATCTAGTGTGGTGTAGCATCTGTGCCTTTTAAATTGATGTTTTTAAACAGGGGAAATGACTTTATTTTTATTTAATAATGTGGAGTTTTGATAGATCAGTTGCATGGGAGGAGAAAAAGGGGTTCCTGATGGCCAAGAAATGGGATCAGCTGATGAACGAGGCCAGTTTATCATTTTAAAGACTAAGAAACAGGCCCTGGTGGTGAAGTGGTCTGCTCAGGGTCATAGGTTACTCAGATGAGAGGCAGAGTCACTTGGGTGATCTGCTCTGACTTTGACTTGGACGTGCTGCTGAGCAGGTGCCCTCTTGGAGCCAACAGAAGGTGCTGTTGGTCTTGAAGGGATCGACAAGTTGAATCTGAACGAACTTCTGCCTTGTCGGGAAGAGCCTGTTGGTGTAAGCCTCCCTGGGTTGGGTGTCAGGGTAATCCACCAGTTTGCTGAGTTCTGGCCTCATCTTTCTCACCCATGTGCAGATTGTGCGACGGGGAATGCCTCCTGGAGGAGGCGGCGAAGTGGTTTTCTCGTGTCCTGTACGGAAGGTCCTGAAGCCCATTCAGCTCACAGATCCAGGAAAAATCAAACGTATCAGAGGAATGGCGTATCCTTTGTGTTTGGTTTAGGTTTCTTATTTTTTTCTTGCCTTACTAAGATAAGAATGACTGGCTGCTTTACTTCTTCCCAAGGTTATTTACATTTTAATCTATTAATACAGTCTTGGAAAAGCCTTAACAGTGAAATTGTAATTGTTGGTTAAGATATGATGTTTCATTATCTGCCTCACTATGACTAGATTGATTGAGTCATTGATTGAGTTTTTTTTTTTAAGTTAATACTTAAGCAGTGGCTCCCGTGTATGCGATACCTTCTTGAGGGCTTTGATTCGGGGGCCACAAATGCACTGCAGTCCCTGCCTCAGAAGAGTCCATCATCCAGTGAAGGAAAAAAATATGCAAATAGTTCTGATATCACTTGCATAATGATGCAATGGATTGGGAGGGCCAAGAATAGAGAGTGGCCTGTTTTGTCTGGAGGACGTAGGAGGGCTGGAATAATAATAATGAACAATTTCTATTAAGTGCTTTCTCTGCATGTACTTCAATAATCACTTTACATACCTTATTTTTAAGCCTCAGAATGATTCTCTGAGTTCACTTACATCTTATTTTACAAATGGGGAAACCGAGGCATGAGACGCTTAACTGCTAATGATGGCAGAGCTTGGATTTGAATCCTGTCTGTCTAACTCTGGAGCCCAGGCCTTTAGCCCTGCTTTTTCCTATAGAAAGGAGCCATGAAGAATAGAGGCTTGTGAGGCTTGCAAAATGGAATAAGAAAGGAGGGGTGCTTCAGGCAGAAACACGGGCCTACACAGAGTGACAGTGCACAGTGGCTCTGGGGAGTGACCAGTAATGCCATGTGGCCAGAATTCAGGTAGGTTGGTGACATTTGATGGTCGGAGATGGGGCATGAAGACAGGCAGGAGCCAGTGAAGAGGTGAAGGAATCAGCTACCACGTAGAGTGCAAAGAGAGGAGGTAGAAGCCTGAGAGGCCACCAAAACCTGAAAGCAAGAGCAAAGTTAGGAGGAAAGTCAGAGAGTTGGGATGAGAACAAGAAAACACAGCTTCCCACGCCAGCACCTTAAAGGGCCTGAGGAGTGAGCATCCGGCTGGGAGAAAGCTGAGGGCTCAGCAGCAGGCCGCCACTCATGCCCTCAGGAAGAGCTCTCTCCAGAGGGTGGTGGAGACCAAGCCCAGGTGACCAGTTCAGGGTTGTGGCGTGAAGGAGAGGGAAATGGTGACACGTGGGAGCCACTCTTTCCAGAATCTTGACAGGAAAGACAGGGAGCAAGAATGATGAGATGCTGACTTGATGAAGAGAGAGTGGGGAAGACTCCCTCCCTTGTGAAAACAAGTTGGTAATGATTTGAGTGTTTCTGTAGGGTGGTAAAGTAGACTTAAGTAGGAGGGAGGGAGGGATACTGGTGGAGCAAGGTAACACGGTGATTGAAAGCCCAGGTGCTGGAGCCAGATAGACGTGGATTGTGATGCTGGCTCTGCCGTTTCCTGATGGGGGCGTTTTGGCCCCAAGCACTGTTGCCTCATGTTTCACTGGGCCTGTTACACCTGCGGTGTGGGGTGTAGAGAATGTTACATGAGGTGAGGTGTAGTCTATAGTAGGAGGCACTGGTGTGTGAGTGAGCATTTGGTAAACGGTGGCTGCGGTTCTTTTTATTCTTACTTGGGAGGGATAGATTCAAGTCCACAGGCATGTGGTAAGGATGGCTCCAAGTAGAGCTGTTTGGAGGTGAGTGGGAGGGGGTTGGGATGAGTTTTCAGTTTTTACTGGGTTAGGACAGGGTTGAGGACAAGGGATGGGCAGGGGTAGGATAAGGGAATATGACAAGGATGGTAAAGATGTGCCATCATCGTGGGACGCTGGCGTGGTGGCTTGGGCCTATAATTCCAGCAACTCAGGAGGTGAAGAGGTAGAGGCAGGAGGATTGTTTGAGGCCAGGAGCTTAAAACCAGCTTGGGCAATATAGTGAGACCCTGTCTCTAAAAAAAATAAGGAAAATTAGCCAGGTGTAGTGGTGTGTACCTGTAGTCCCAGCTACTTAGGAGGATCCCTTGACCCCATGAGCTTGAGGCTACAGTGAGCTGTGATTGTGCCACTGCACTCCAGCCTGGGTCAGTGAGACCTTGTCTCTAAAAAAAGAAGACTTGTGGAATACCAGTAAGTGCTCAGCTGAAGTTAGGATGTTATCATTGCCAGCTGCATGACTATGTCGTTATGTCCAGCAGCAGTTGGCAGCCCAAAGGGAGAAACCAAGAAGGCAGGAGGGCCATTTTCATCCAGCAATGGTGGTGGGTTGGTAGGATGGGTGAGTCCTAAAGGAGGATGGGGTGGAGGGCGTTGGGGTACTGGCAAGTGTCACTGAAGTGATTGCTAGCACAGACCTCACCAAGTAACATAGCAAGGGCTCACCAGCCTGGTGAAAGTAGGAGGTCAAGGGATTGGAAACCTTAATGGGTTTAAAGATCAGGTCTAGTGGAAGTATTAGATCATTACATATGAAACGTCTGATTTTGAATCAAAAGTGTGGTTTTTTATATCTCAAACAAGAGCTACAATTAATCAGAGTATGTATCTAAACTATTGACACAGTTTTGCCATCTTAATGGTAGCTTGTTTGTGCCAGCAGCGAAGAAGCCCGGAGAGCAAGTGATGATGAAATTGCAAAAGGCTTTTTCCACAGCTTGTTGAGAATTGAATATTTTTCCTTGCAAGAAGTGGTCCAAAGCCTGTAAGAAGGGGTAGTCAGTTGGTGCAAGGTCTGGTGAATCCGGTGGATGACAAACAGTTTCCAGGTCCAGCTTCTGTAGTGTGGGCAGCATTGTTTGGGTGATATGTGATTCAGTGTTCCTTGTCTTGCAAGAGGATTAGCCTGTCTCTATCGACCAATTTTTGCTGCTTAATTGCAAGCATCCTCATCGTTTCGTCCAATTGGTTGAAGTAGCCATCCGCTGTAAAGGACTGACCAGATTTCATGAAGCTGTAGTGGATAATACCAGCACTGGACCACCAAACAGACACCATTAGCTTTTTTTGATGAATATTTGGTTTTGGACTGTGTTTTGGCACTTCATCTTTATCTAGCCATTGTGCTAAACACTTGAAATTGTCAAAAAGAATCCCATTTTCATCACATATAACAATATGGTATAGAAATGGTTCGCCTTTATGCCTTGACAGCAAAGAAAGGCAAGCTTTGAGACAATTTCTTTTCTGATGCTCATTTAATTCACGTGAAACCCCATCTATCCAGCTTCTTTACCTCGCCAATTTGTTTCAAATGGTCCAATGTTCTTGAAATAGTAATGTCAGAACTTGCTGATATTTCACACGTAGGTTGAGATGGATTTGCTTCCACTACAGCTTTCAGTTCATCATCATCCACCTTGGTCTCAGATTGTCCATGTGGCTCATTTTCAAGATTAAAATTACCAAAACGGAACTTCTCCAACCATCCACATACTGTGCATTCATTAGCCAGGTCCTTCCCAAACCCTGTAGATATTTTTGAGCTGTCTGCGCTGCATTGGTTCCATGACAGAACCCACATTCAAAAATAACACAAATTTTTGACTTATCCATGGTTTTACAAAAATTGCTCTAAAAAAATAAGAAAGATAATCACAAGCCAAAATGTGCCTTTGAAAGAGTAAGGATATACCTTCACAATAAAAACAAAACAAGAAGTGTCAAACTGAAATGTCAGAGATATCAGTTGTCAAACTTAGTACTTAAGGAAATCGGACATTTCATACTCACTAACCTAATAGATATTTGTCCTGTGTAGGACAAGAGATTGTGTTTAGGAAATTCTGTTTTGGGCTTTCAGTTGTTAAAAGTGGTTAAAACCTTAGGTGCTGACATGATCCAGGTGGGGAGAGGTGCTGGAGGCTAGGGAGCTGGATGGTGACTCTCCTGCTGAGAGTATGTCAAGGGAGGTGGACCAGGATGCCTGCTTCTTGGTGTGAAAGAGTGGATGCTTGAGGTCACTTTTGTATTTCTCAGGAGGTTTGGGATGGTCTTACTTGCAGGAAAAGAGGCGTAGTGTGGACTGACTTTTCAGAAGCCTTGATTAGCTTGAACAGTAAGTGATGAGGGACGTGGAACAGGGTGGGCTGCACAGCCAGAGTAGTAGTTGAGATAAAGGATCAAACTTGGGGTGCTGCTTGAAGTTCTTTGTAGGGATTATAAGAGCAGAGGAGTATGAATAAAGCTTGCCTGGATTATGATCTGTTCTCTGCTTGGCTGTCCTGGGACCCACTTAAGGGCCAAGCCGTGTATGTATCAGGAGAGAGTGGACAGGAAGAGAAATGGTTCCCATCCTGGGAGCCCTCAGCTTGATGGATAGTTAAATCGACCCCGTCACTTGCTAAGGTGATGTTCAACTCTAATATTCTCTAGTTCTGAAGTTGGAACAAGGTTAATGAGAAGCTTAAAAGAGATGGAAATGCAATGTGACCAAAAGTGTTTTTTTTTTTTTAGAAAAATATCTAAAAATTTGGTTTTAGACAAACCAAATATCTCTCTTCTATCTGATCAGCATGAGTTATGTATAGCTCGATCTCATTCTTAATAGCACATTGTATTCCATCATATAAAGAACTCCAAATCAAACCCTGTTAATGGCCATTGAGTTGTTTTCTATAAAAATACTATAGTTAATGACCTTGTACACGAAATCCTACATACTTAACAGGACTATTTCAGGTTTTTTTCCCTCATTTGAAATATGTTTCCTTAATGCTGTTTTGCAGCAGTGAACTCATCTTAGAATCCAGTCTCTGTAATATGAAAATGTGATTTCCAGCATTGTGCTCTGTTTTGCCACAATCTTGTCATAACAACATGGATTTCATGGAGACTGTTAAAATTGGGTCCCCCCAGTACTCTCTGTCTGTATGTGCAAATGCTTTGATGAGGATGCTGGCAAAAAGAGCTGTGGTGTCCAGGCACTGTGGGTGTAACTTTGTTCTTCCTTGGCTTATGTTTTTTGAACCTTCCCTGAATAGAACCTGAGCCAGGAAGACACTTGTGAGGTCCCAAGTCCCTGCCTTCCTTGAGGCTGGGGACAGGACACCTAAATCATCCACAGTGTATCTCTGACTTACAGAGGCTTCCTCCTAACTCCCCTGGAAAGTTGACAGCGTCCTTGCTCAGATCCCCGTCTGTAAACCGAACATTCCAGCCACTGGTCTGCAGAGATGCCCATTTAACAAACACCTCAAAGGATTGTGGGTTTGAATGGAGATCACCTTCTTTGCCAGTTTTGAGACCTGGGAAAAAAGTGCTGCCTTTGGAAAAAGGTTTAGTTGGTTTGTGGTTTTTTTATAGGCAAGGCTGGTTGACTGTTGAATTGAGGTTGGAGGTTGTATTCCCCCTAGGAGGGCTCAGGTTGGGAGAACTAGCTCCCCTCTCCTGTGTGCATTTGTGGTTTTAACTGAGTTACTCCCCAAAGCACATCTTTTCCCTTTTGCATTCTACACGATGACCTACTGGCCAGGGCCTGGGAGGGAGCTGGTGTGGGTTCCTGCCAGCAGCTGGGACTAGACAGTAGTTACCTTTTATTCAATGCCACCCATGCTGATTCTCTCTCCTGCCTAATGTGGGGCGACAGAGAAGGGAGCACTCTGTTTTAGTTTTGTGGTGCTGTCCCAGTAGCTTATGACTTGGTACATAGAGTTAAGTGAAGAAGCTGGGGTAAAGGCAGACGAGGAGGTGAGTTGGAGTTTGTGGGATGATCTGGTTTCCTTTTCTTGACTATAGGGAAGGTACTTTGAGAATCAATCAGTCTCTCTCTCTCTCTCACTCACTCATTCACCACCACTACACACACACACACACACACACACACACACACACACCCTGTTAGCCCTCTTTTACCTGGAACACTAGTGTGGATGAAGGGTGGTGGGAGTCCATATGGACTGTAGCTATGAACTTGTCTCTTGGGTATTGGTTCTTAATGTGGTATGCATCAACGGGCTTTAGGAGGTTCACAAAGCTCTGAAATTTTCTGCAAAATTGTGAGTACACATATATTTCTCAGGAGTGGGTCCATAGCTTTCATCATATTCTCAGAGGGTTCTCTGATTCTTGAAAGGATAGGAACTTCTGCTTTGGGGTTGGAATCTTGGACTGACAATAAGAAAAGCAGTAGCTGGCATTTGCTGGGCTCCTACCGCACACGTGGCACTAAGCACTTTAATTAACATTTTATTTCATTTGTGCCTCCAAACCTGGTGAGGAGAGTATTATGATTATTCTTCTTTTACTGATGAGGAAGTGGAGGCATAGAGCAGTTAGCACACTTGATCCAGAATGATGCAGTTTGTTGGAGCTGGGGCTTGAACACAGTCTGATTCTAGAACCCAGGTTCTTGGCCATCCTTCAGTAGGGCCTCCATGCCAAGCCAGATGAGATGGCTCTAAGTAACTCGGTGTGTCTGCTTTAAAGCTCCTTTGCCTGCTCCATTTCACTGCCTGAATTCTAGTATAGGCTTCCATTGGTCCTGTTACCCTCCCGGTTTCCATGTCTCTGGAGGGGTGAGAGGAAGATGGTGTTTTTTGGGAGTCAGATCTGTTTAATTTTGAGCAAGTATCTTAGTTTTGTGTCTTAGTTGTCCTTAGTGTGAGCCCTAGAACTAAGAATCATGGCCCTTGCCACAGGGTTGCTGTGAGCACAGAATAAGGGGATAATGTATGTGGGAGCCATGAATGCTGTGGGATCATATGTTAGGATAGTGACATCTGTGCTGTGCTGGGGAGAGTGGGCAGCCTCGGAAGGATAGCACCAGCTCAGTCCAAAGGGTATGAGGTGTGCGACTGTTTGTCTGTGCTGTCTGTGGTCAAAAGTACGTTCTGGACCAAAGAGGTGGTGATGTAACTGGGCTCTGTGTGTGTATTGAAAAATCCCTCTTTGCTCTTTCCTCATTTCAGGTTTGTCCTTTAATTCAAGTCAAATATTTATTGAGCATTTCTGAGTACAAAAGTAGTGTATTAGAGACTTATGAGGGATACAGAAGTAAAGCCCTTGCCCGTATGGAGCGTGTGGTCTCGCTGAAGAGTAAGAACAAAATGTGTGTCTGTGAAGAGAGGTGTATGGTAAGTTCAAGTGGAGACCACAGCTGGGTGCTGACTAGAGGTTTTCAGGAGACAGAGGGAACTTGAGGCTGGAAGAAAGGGGGAGGGCAGCTCAGGTTGAAGAGTTCGGACAATTTGGATGGGTGGGGGGGTTGATAGGGCTGAGTTGGGGATGGACACACTGAGCCAGGGTGGGGGCTCCGACAGCGGGGTCTGGAGGGTCACAAGTCACCGGAAGACTCTCATCAGCATAAGATTGATCTTTTAGTGGAGTGTGCAGGACAGGTTCAAAAGGGAGCTAGACACCAGGTCAGGTTCCTTTCATGGTCTCTGAGCATTTTGTTTCTACAGCTCAAATGAAAATTAAATTTACATTGACAGTAATTCTTTTTTTTTTTTTTTTTTTTTTGAGACAGAGTCTCGCTTTGTTGCCCGGGCTAGAGTGAGTGCCGTGGCATCAGCCTAGCTCACAGCAACATCAAACTCCTGGGCTTAAGTGATCCTACTGCCTCAGCCTCCCGAGTAGCTGGGACTACAGGCATGCGCCACCATGCCAAGCTAATTTTTTTCTATATATATTTTTAGTTGGCCAGATAATTTCTTTCTATTTTTTAGTAGAGACGGAGTTTCTCTCTTGCTCAGGCTGGTCTCGAACTCCTGACCTCGAGCGATCCACCTGCCTCGGCCTCCCAGAGTGCTAGGATTATAGGCGTGAGCCACCTTACCCGGCCGACAGTAATTCTTGAACAGTTGGGCTGAAAGGTGCAGATCACATACCTTGTTTTGCCTGTTGGACTTGCCATGTGGGGTTTGTCTCAGGGTTATTGCTCCATTTTTTTAGTGCCACGTGTACAACCAGCTCTTGACCATACATTGCACATTGAAAGTACACGGTACATACTTATTTTTTCTTTGACATGTGGGGATGGGGAGAGCCAGCCTCTGTTATAAAGTCTAATTTTAGGTAATAGTTTCTGTTTCCTCAAGCTCCAGCCCTTTCACTTGAGTTAGTAGTGTCTTCCTCTTTTCTTTTCTGGGGTGCCCTGTTGTAGGAGTGCTAATTATTGGCATTTTGACCATAAGGAAGCAGGTGTAAGGAGGCTATTTCATCCACAAATGGAGTAATTAATTCTTAAATAATAGAAAACAGGCTCTATAAATTAGGAATACCTGTTTAGTTCTTCATAAATAGCAGCCACCCTGTTCTTTCATGAAACATTTTTTTGCTTTCTTTGTCAGCATACCAGGGGGCAGATTGGGACTATCCCAGTTTAGCCCCAGTGGGGTGTCTTTTCTGGGCTTAGGTTCTAAGGGTGGGTGGTGTGGGCAGGAAGTCAGGGCCAGGGTTGAGGAACTCTTACTTTATACTTTCTGCTTTCTGTATCATTTGGATTTTTTTCACCATGACCATGTAAGCCTAATATAATTATAATGAAAACAATTTCATTACGGTACTATAAAGTTCAGTAATTAATACAATTGGAAGTCCCAGTTTGTTACTACAGTTTCACAAATGTTTGCCTGCTTTATAACTGACTTGTCCCTGTCCTGGAGTCCAAGCAGAATGACATCCTTAACTCTAGTTTGTAGGTACTCTGTGCGCGTGTCACCTCAGATGGCGAACCGGATTGTGGATTCTGCAAGGAGCATCCTGAACAAGTTCATACCCGATATCTATATTTACACAGACCACATGAAGGGCGTCAACTCTGGGAAGTAAGTCTGCATTTTTGGAGTCTACTTCTGCAGCTACCCTAGCCTTTTTCAGATGCCTGTTCTAGTTGAAGTCAAAACTGCCAGCTCTGAGGTTGAGCAGCCAAAGGAAGAACAATTTCAGAATTAATTTTCTTCTGACTTACTCCTGTTGTCAGCATCTGGCATTTCTTGAGTGCCTATTGCACAGAAAGCATCACAGTGACTAGTGCTGGGAGCTGAGGGTTTAGTTCCTAGCTTTTGGGAATTAAAACCTATCTATTAATAAATAGTGTTTCAAGCTTTAAACCCCATCTGCATATTTGCCTGAGATCCAGAGGTGCAAAAGAGAAAAGAAAAAGAAAAAGAAATCCCATCTACACTGTGTTCCAAAAAAAATTAAACAAGTTCTTCCACCCTGAGTAATTAACAGTATAGGGTTAAAATCCTTTGTTACCTAAGTGAATGTCAGCATCTCTCTCCGTCCATGGAAACAACACACCTAGATTCAGAGAAAGTCATTATTGCAGATTTGAATTTGGCATAGTTAAAACCTTTGCTTTGCTAAAAAATAAAAAAACTAAAAACTAAAATAAAAATTTTACAAATTAGGAAAAAATTTAAATAAGGAAAATAAAAGAAATAAAACCAAAATAGAAAAAAAGGGATGATCTATGTAATGAAAATGCTTGTTTTAGGCCTTCCTTGTGTATTTAGAAACCAGGAAGTTATGGAAGCAATTGAAACCACTTTTTTTAGTTATGAAAATGTTAAATGTACAGACACATTTAAAGAACAGTATAGTGAACACCTGTTTGTATTCCTACTGGCTATAGTTAACAATGAATATTTTGCCAAATATTCTTATTTGTGTGTTTTCTTTCTTATTGTTTTTTGCTGAACTACTTTAATTTGAATGATGGCATCACTTTGAATCTGAAGTTTACAGTTTATGTCTCCTAAAAATAAGACTATCAGAGTCTAGGGTTAAGTGTTGTAGGTTAAGAAGTCAGCTTTTTCCTATGTGGTACCACAGCTGATCCTTTTTTTTACAGTTGTTCCACCTGCGGTTTCTTTTAACTTCAGCAAAAAGAAGAAAAGAGTAAAGGAGGGGAGAGTGTTTTACAGGATCTTTGACCTTCATAAGGCCCAAGGGAGAGATGAAGGTGATTTTAGAAGTACAGTGGGGGCTCGTAGTCCAAAGCAACGAAGGTGATGGTGTCAGAGGTTAGGGTTGGGAAAGGGTTTGTGTGCAAAGCTGGCCCTGCTGAGGGTTGGAAAGGTCAATGATGCTCCAGAACCTTTGATTAGATGGGTAACTCTCTGTACCCCCTTCCCTTGGCAGGCATTATTAATCCCTGACTGCATAGGCAGTTAAATTTTATTTTTAAAAAATTAAGGATTGACCAATATAATTTTTCCATACAGTGAACCCATAGTACATTTGAAACATCATTAATTTTACACATAGTTTTTCTGAAACAAATATTTTGGCTAGTGTGCTGGACACATAGGAAGCATTTCATGACCATGAACTGTGTTAAAGGAGGGAGGTCTCTGTTGTGATTGCATGTGGATTGAACTGCTGGGAAGGCTGCTGTACCTTTCTTGATGACATTTTTACTTAAAAGGCATTGGGCAAAGTAGATTTGAGGTGTCAGGTTTTGAAATTTTGTGGAGAGGTGCTTGTTTTTATTGTTTATGGACTGATTTTCTTTTGTGGCCAAACTGGTTGTCACCAGTCTTTGTGAGGGCAGGAAGTCTGGTGTTTACCGTGATGTTCCCGGTTCCTGTCCCATGGAAGCTTCTCCTGGGTGTTTGTTGGATGCATGAATGAATGCGTTAGTGATGGTCCTGGGCAAGAAGGGTGTTAGGTTCTGGCTGTTGGGGGCTAGAAACACAATAGGAGAGAACATGGTGCCAGCTCATTGATCATATTAATTGAAGTCTAAGTTTAGAGCTGTCCCTTGGGGACAAAAACATAAAGGTGTATGTTTTCCAGTCCCTTTCTGACTTGTGTGGCATTTTTCCTTATGGAGGAAAAAGCCTGATGTTTCTCAGGAAGTTTTGGTCAGGTGGTTTCCAGGCCTTTCATACCTCCTGAGTTGGTGCAGCTGAGGGTTGGGTCAGTGCTGTGGCGGGGAACTTGGGTGGGCTTTGGAATCTGGAAGCTCTCTGTTTGAAGCTCACTTTCCAGCTGTGTGGACCTGGTGCAGGTTGCTTCATTTCTCCATTTCTTTATTTGTAAAATGAAGATAGTGGTATTTACTCGGCAGAGCTATAGTATCACAAATTCTATTTGCAAAGCCCCTAGCTCAGTACTTGGCAGAAAGTAGGTGCCCAGTACTGGTAGGTAGCCCTTGTTAATGTTATCCTGTTGATTGTTATAAACTCTCACAGTATGAGCATTTACAATGTAGGAGATGGGGGAAAGGAGGGCTGATGGGAAAAGCAGTTCGAACTCACATCTCTCTCATTTTTGCCTTCTGTGGCCTCACTAAAGCCCTCACTAAGTCATCTGTGTCTGCAGTGTAAGCTAATAGCAGTGCTATAAGGCTAATGTAGCCAGAAGGAAGCCTTAGAACTTAGAACACAGTGCCATCAAAAAAGTGTTTGTCTTTTTCTATTTGCTGCTGAGTATAAACTCTATTTCATTAACCCTACTCAATGTCTTTGCCTTTGTATCCCCAGGTCTCCAGGCTTTGGGTTGTCACTGGTTGCTGAGACCACCAGTGGCACCTTCCTCAGTGCTGAACTGGCCTCCAACCCCCAGGGCCAGGGAACAGCAGTGCTTCCAGAGGATCTCGGCAGGAACTGTGCCAAGCTGCTGCTTGAGGAAATCTACAGGGTACGTCCCCAGCCTCTGCAGGGTCTGGGAGAGGACTGATCAGGAAGTAGTTTGTTGTCTCTCATTCTTGCCCCTTGGCAACTTTCTTCCTCCTCCAAGGGCTTAAGCCAAAGGATTTAACATTAACTAGTTTCACAGATTCGTTGAAATAGTCAGTGAGTAGAGATCCGGCCCCACTGGGTTCGCAGGGCAGGTAAGTTTTAACAGGGGCTCTGTCCTCCCTATTCACCATTTAGCTGGGAAATCTTGGAGGCAGGAGATGAAATCCTCCTGAAGGAGGAGGTGTTTTTTCACAAGCCCTGTGCAGTCAAGGTCGCCTCAGATTTTTTGATGCTAAATCAGTTCCATTTTTGACGATAAATTTAATAATTTTTTGAAAGATGAGTAGTAACTAAAATTTAGGGGAAAATGATCAAGAGGTTGCCCTGCCAGTTACTTAATTCACGAAGTTTGTTGTACAGACATTTGTAGGTGGGAAAAAAGGTGCATGTGATATGTGTGACCCTGAGCCCCTTGTTGACTTGTGCAGGTTTCCTTTTCTTGGTCCTGTCGTGGCTGGCAGGCTCTCCCTCCGACTGACCCAGGGGTGCTTCCATCCCTTTCTAGTAGACTTTGGGAGAATTGGAAGCACCACATTACAAAACAGTCTAGTAGGAGCCTACGAGGCACAGCTACAGTGTGGGTTTCATGTCTCTATAAATAGCAGATTATAAGGGCCAGGGTGAAAGCACAGCCTACCAGTCTACAACGGGAAAAACATGCAGCTTGAATTATTTGAATTTTTTTCTTTAGTTGAGATCTACATTAAACCATTTCATTATGCCTGGAGGAAGTTTGTTTTGTTTTAGTCATTAAGAAAATTTCTTTTGTGTGTCTATAATCTTTATTATTAAAAGGATGAAAATACTTCATTCTTTTCTGAATAATTCTTTTCAGAACTGTGCTATGACATGATTTGAATAAGTAATAAAAATCCGTCCCTTTTAAAGGTGTTTATCAAAGTTTTAAGCCTCTTATCTAACCCCTCCTGTTTTCTTGTCAATTACCAAGCTCTCTTGATTCTGTCCCGGGCTTTGTGGAACTGCCCTTTTCTTTCCATCCTCTTCACTGCTCCATCCACTGCCCGCCTTCCCGCCCTGCCCCACACCTGGATTGTGCGTACTGGCTCTTTGCATCTCCAGAGGGGCAGTTCTTTCCAAATCCCTTCCAACAGCCTTTTCAGTCTGAATCGCTCTCTAAATCACTGATCTGATCTCTTCATTCCTGTGCACAGAGACCTTCATTAGTTTTCCACTTTCCTAAGATAAAGTCAGAATTCTTGACCCATTTAGGAAAGCCCCACCTCAGTTTGGCTGCCCATCTTCTCTCTGTTGTACGAGCTTCAGCTCGCAGTGCCTTTCAGGCTGGCCTCCTGGCTGTTCCCTGCTGGCCCTGGGTCATTATTTCCCCATTGTCCTGCTCTTCCTTCCTCTCCAAACCTTGCTCATCCCTCCAGGGCTAGCTCAAGCCCCCACTTCCCAAATCCTCTGGTGTCGGCTGAGTGATGCCTCCTCCCTCTACCCTGCTACCTCCACCTCCACTACCCCCACCCCTGCTAGCCCCACTCCCACCTTGGCACCCACTCCCCACTCCCTCCATGATGTCCTGTACATGTACCCTAACATATTTATTGCATGAAAATATTGGTCCGGCATATGATAGGAATCAGTTGAGAATAGTGGAATAACAACAGTGACAGGAAGCAGAAACTAAAGAGAACAGTTTAATTTTAGGCAATCTTAGGAAAGGGAGCAAGATCTGTAACATAGAATTAGTTTTGTTGATCCTCATATTCTCCATGGGCCAGGTTTTCCTTTTTGGATGGAAAAGGAATTCTTGTAGTCCTAAAATTTGCTAAGTGAGGTACATATCGTTCCCTGTCTTTTATTAACTTAGGTAGTTTAAGGAAGAGCAATACATTTTCATAAAGGCTAGCAGTAGGATAAATCCCCTTATTTTTTACACTGTTATCAAGACTACTAATGAAGTCTGACAGCCAGAGAATGAGTGTCTGCACCCGAGAATTGATTTACACCCTACCCTACACACATTAGAAAGGAGGGGCAGTGCACCCGCATGAACAGTGCTGACTGGCCACCCATCTGTTCAGTCTAGCCTTGGACTGTGCTGTGGTCAGAAACGATTTCTTATCGTGACCTATGCGAAATATGTAGGAGTTCGAAATCATCCTGCTTTTACTATGTATAATTTAAGTTTAAGCCATTTTAAAGTTATCCCAGAAAGAATGATCAGAAATACAGACATTTTTAAGGCACAAATTTAAACAGTAGTTACATATGCATCTAATAGAAACAGAACAGCTGGAATGGTTGAGAAAATCAAGAATGAAAGAAGGAAGGCAACCAAAGCAATTGTACCTTAGAAGAAAGTGTTTAAAAGAGAATTCTGTCCTGCTTATTAATTTGGAGGAAAAGGAAGGAAGAGGGGAATAATAAGTAATAAGAATGGAGAGATCTAAACGTAACAGTTCTGCAGTTTTTTTGTTTGTTTGTTTGTTTTGTTTTGTTTTTTTGTGAGACAGTCTCACTCTGTTGCCCAGGCTAGAGTGCCGTGGCATCAGCCTAGCTCACAGCAACCTCAAACTCCTGGGCTTAAGCAATCCTTCTGCCTCAGCCTCCCGAGTAGCTGGGACTACAGGCATGCGCCACCATGCCCGGCTAATTTTTTTCTATATATATTTTTAGTTGTCTGGTTAATTTCTTTCTATTTTTAATAGAGATGGGGTCTCGCTCTTGCTCAGGCTGGTCTCAAACTCCTGACCTTGAGCTATCTGGCCTCGGCCTCCCAGAGTGCTAGGATTACAGGCGTGATCCACCGCGCCCGGCCCAGTTCTGTGGTTTTAAGGCACTCAGGAAGAGATAAAGAAGAGAAGTTAACACAGCATGGCAAGCAGTTTCTGCATGTATTTGCATAAGTGTAATAGTAAGACCCTAAAGGCCATTTCATGTCAGATTGACTGTATAACAGATTAAATAAATATAAGTGTCAGCTACTTAACCTTTGGGATTACCTATACATTTCCTAGAACTGATTATGCTTTTCTTTGGGCTTATATTCAATAAAAATGGTGTCCTCTTGCTGCTTTAATTATAAGGGGAGAGTTTCATTTCTCATTAGATTCACTTCAGGAGATTTGAATGTCTATTCATTTGGATAGTCTCAGCTATTACAGTTGCTTTGATGAACTGTTAGTTTAATCCCTAAAGTTAGTCGATACAAGGATTACTCTTATAAGATCTATATTCTGTTTTATTATTTCCTGACTTTGCAGCCTGCTCTTCTGTGGATCTTGATATTCTGAGCATATATTTCTGGTTTTGTTTTTTTTTTTCTTGCTCTCTTTTTTTGTCCATTTTCTGCTTTGTATAATGATTAATTTTTGTTTACAGGGTGGCTGTGTGGACTCAACCAACCAAAGCCTGGCACTACTGCTCATGACCCTTGGACAGCAGGATGTTTCCAAAGTCCTGCTAGGACCACTCTCTCCCTACACGTAAGTTGCTTTCTTTCAACCTCATTATTCTGTCCAGTTTAATTTCCTAATTGCACAAAATGACACAAGTGTTGTGTGTGCATAGCCAATCACTATGAACATCTGCTTATATTGATCCTTAAATGAGCCAGCAGTTGTCACTCTTAACATGATCTTTATTTTTACACACGAGGACTTTTGCCTTCCTTTCTTTCCTCATTCCCATCTGTCATTCCCATGTAACTACATTTGTGTGATATCTGTTAGGCAGTTCTTCTTTTGTTTGTGCTTTAGGTTGTTTCCATTTTGGAGGTAAACAACTGGTTCTGTGTAGCTTGGATTTTGTTATTAGTTTTTGTAATTGCTCTTTTCCCTAGCAGTCTCACTAGCTGTGGCAAAATGGGCAGTCCTTTTGTCCAAGATGATAGGGTACAAGCTGGCTGGGAAAGAACAAAGGCAGAGTTTGCAGTAATGCTACTGGACGAGTAGGGAAATGGTAGAAGTGGGCCATTGGATGTTAGCAGAAGTTGACTGCTAAGATAGAAAAGCAAGTGCTCTCCAAAAAGAACAGCTCACCAGGAAACTTGAAATATAAACAGCACAGCAAAAGCATTTCCTATCTATAGTAAATGAGGTTGCTGAAAACTGCCTATTTGAGTACTGACGTTGTGTTTGTGTGTACATACACACATGCATATGCTTATGTACTTAGAGGTCATCATGTGGCCGTCTGTGGGTGGTGAGCTGGGTGGGAGGAAATGTTCAGGTAGGTATGAGACTGAACTGTCCTTTTTCGGTTATCATGGTACCGATGCTGTATATCTGAAAGGTACAGTACTGTGATAACTGAAGAATGGTGGTGCCATCACATTGAGAAAGGGCTGAGGACTGTTATGCAGCAGTGCAGCTTTGGGCCATGGCTTCGAAGTATGGAAATCAAGAGCTTGAAAGAGATTCTTCTGAAGGCTGTTTCTTCTTCTTCTTCTTCTTTTTTTTTTTTTTTGGTGGTGGTGGGAGGTTCTTTTGGACCAGGAAAATGGAGGAGAATACATTCTGTCAACAATGGAGTGAGACAATAAGCAGGAAACTGGTGAGGACCACATTATCTCCTGATAACTTGTGTAAAGTATTTCACAGGACAGGAAACCTGTGAATTGAGTAATCCTAAATGACATGCTAACATCACTAGTCAACAGTGCTCAAGTAGAGTTGGTAGCTAGTGCTTGGAGAGGAGGTGAGGGCTGGAAGCACAGCACTTTAGCTGCAGAGATTCACTTCCCATAGAGAATTTGCTAGAAGCAGCCAACAGCTGTGTGACCACCATGGCCCTGGCCAGCTTTTCAACTGGTCTCGTTGCGGTTCTTTTCTCAGGCCCCGCTTCAGGCCTGCAGAAGACCTGACCACTCACACAGCATGAGGTGTCGTCTCAAAATGTGTGTGGTCCTGGGGCATGGGGTTTGGCAGAACATATGAAAAATGGAATATATATTTTTGTTTTTCCTTGATGCTTTTTTTTTTTTTTGGCTTTTGGAGATTTTTTTTCAATTTGGCTCCAGGGCCTGCTTTTCAAGTTGGCAGCTTTGCTGGAGATGGTCAAGATGTGACCATTTAAAAAAGTTTCTGTGTCCTCTTCAATACACCCCTTCACCAAACATTAATTGCAGTGTCTTTTCTTGTGGAAACCTTGCCTAAAATTACTGGATCTCCGGGGAAAACAAAGTGATCTGCTCTGAATGGAGCTTTAAAGAGTAGGACAAATCGTAAGATGATGTATTTTGAGACTTGGGGTTGCTGCTTAGAGACATTCTCTTTTCTGGATTACCTGCCTCCCAGGGCTTCACACAAAGGGGTCTGCCAGGGAGTGGGAAAGGGTAGCCTCCCTTCTTTTTGGTAAGCTAGCACCGGAGGGTTAAGGGAGTTTATTTTCAGAAGGCTGAATCCGTTTGGGACTGTTTCTGCCCTTAATCAAAGTGGAAGGGTCCAGCGGCCCAAAGGGATGAAGGGTGAGGGTGGGACCCAGCAGACAAAGTTAATGTTGTATTTGTGAGTACAGTTGAGGGTCAAAAAGGACAGAATCCATAGTCAGGACCATCGTGGCAGGGGAACAGTTTATTCTAGTTGGATTCAAGAGCTTTGGAGACCAGATTATCACATTTATTTTTATGTGCAGTTAAAGTCATAAAACCTGTTTTGTGAAACCTCAAATTTCCAAAATAAACCAGAAGCAAGACCCTCCTTGGTTTAAAAAAATATATTTCTTCTGGCAGTTTGCGTGTGTTTTGATTTGTATCAATAGCTTTTTAAATGTCTATTTAAAGAACACTGGGATTAAGAAGGGTATTTTTTTTTTCAGTGTTGTTTTCAAACCCTTTCTGGAAAGTAAGTCTCTATGTTCCTTATTGTCTTCTTCCCACTGTCTTACTTCAGGAGATTGCTGTCGGTAGTTTTCTTTGCTATTTGAGAAAATAAGTCTATATGTGTGAAATTCTCGAGGAAGGTCAGAGAGATGTTTTTTAAGGAGAATAAAATAGTATTGGATAACACACTGGTATGTGGAGACTGTTTCTATTAAGTTTGTTGAATTTTAGGTGGTTTACAGTTGATGACAGTGGCTCCACCCTCCTCTTAACAAGCTTAATTTTACAGTTTAGGGAAGATTTATACTTTATTTAAAAGTTGGATTAATAGCAAGAAAAATATATATCAATGAGTATCTTAATTAGCACTTTTAGAAATTGTGTGTAGAAGGATACCGCGGTTACTAGAGCTTTCTGCATTCTGCTAATACACAGGCCTTGGGATCCAGCCTGTCTGAACTTGAGTTCTGGCTCTGCCACAGCACCACCAGGAGACCGTGGAAGTGATATTTAGCATTTCTAGCCTTGGTCCCATCTGTAGATAAGGTGCCTGGTCCCGAAGTCATGGGCTCGTGGAGGCAGGGTAAAGCTTAAACGAGGCCGGGTGAGGTGCTCAGTCCGTGCTAGCTGCCGCAGTTCCTGCCTGGAGACCCCCTGCCCTGCCTCAGTCCAGTCTCTTGGTCAGGTCACTTTGAATCCCAGGAGGCCTAGTAAAGTTGCTTTGGGTGACCTCAGGCCTAAAGTCAGCTTTAAATTGTCTACTCAGCTACTGATAAATTCATAGCCATTATTTTTTTTTTTTTTTAATTTTTTAATTTTTTTTGAGACAGGGTCTCAATCTGTTTCCCAGGCTAAAGTACGGTGGCCAAATCATAGCCCACTGCAGCCTTGAACTCCTGGGCTCAAGTGATCCTCCAGCCTCAGATTCCTGCATAGCTGAGATTATAGGCATGCATCTGGCTAATTTAAAAATTTTCTGTAGAGACAGGGTCTTGCTATGTTCTTGAACTCCGGGCCTCTCGTCCCGCCTTGACCTCCCAAAGTGCTGGGATTACAGGTGTGAGCCACCATGTCTGTCCTATATTTATTCATTTTTAAATTCATGACTAACTTCCTCCAGTTACATTAATTACTAAACAAACTACCTATATCTTATTGATTGTTCCCATGAATTCTCTCAGGTAGGTGTTTATTTAACAAACACCATGTTTACTGTGTGCCAAATACTGTTTTAAGTGTTTAGAAATGTTAACTCATTTAGTTTTTATCATAACCTTGTGAGGGTGAAAAGGGCAGATACTATCATATATATGCTCCATCTTACAGGCGCTGGGATTGAGGCACAGAAAGGTTAAATTATGTGCCCAGGGTGACACAGACAGTATTCGGGGTTCAGACCTGGACAGTCTTATCCACAGTTGCTGCTTCCGGTAACCACTGTGCTCTTACGTAAAAGCTGGGATTCCAGCCATATTATTGGACTCCAAGCACCTTACATGAGGCACGATGCCATGTTGCATCTTTTCATGAGAGTCTTCGTTTCAAATTCTGCTGTAAAATGATCTCCTTCTATCTTTAGTTGGAAATCTAAAATAAACCATGCCTCTTTGTTTTTTTCTAACTGTGATAAATGACCTCTTTCTGTCACTTGTGGAAGTGCTGGGGGAGCTGGCACCCACTGTCCTTGTTAAACACCGACTGATGAGGGCTTGTCGGCTCACCCCGTCTGAAGCACAGCCACGTGAAGATCGAAAGAGATAATGCGTGGAAAACTGGGAACTGCCAGCCACAGGTGTTGTTCTTTGGATTCAGCGGCTTCACCAGACCCTGTGAACACAAAACCTTATGTTGGAAAAGTGTTTTAAATGCTGCAAGGTCCCATCACCTTAGTTATGTTTGAGCCCCAGAACATATTTGGGATATCCTTACTTTAGATGAAAAAAAGAGGTCAGTGAACTGCTTATACTGAGTTCCTGTTCGAGTGAGGCCTGAGACCCTCATCCCTTGACGATGCAGCTAGCCTGGTGCACTGTTTCCTGCTGCCTGTGTAACAGAATTTAATAACTTCATTCTCGGAGTAGAGGTCAGCTGGTCTTTTAGAAAGCTGGTATTTGGCATTAAAAGCACCACCAATATATTTAAAAGGTGCTATGTAATGACTATAGGAGACCCCATTGAGCAGATTCTTTTCTTACCCCCAGGCCTTTTCCCTCAACTTCCAGAGCATCTCCTTACACCTGAGATGTAGGTAACCCCTGACTCAGTCCTGTATCCTAGTGGCATGGAAACCAGGTGGCTTGGTGGAACAGGAGGCAGGACCTTCTCTCGTGGTTTTTTCCTATGAGAGCTGCCAAAGAGAGGGCTCACCCTGTGATTGCTCTCACTCTACTTTCTAACATGCTTCAGAAAGGGGACTGAGTGAGAGGGGCTGTGTTTAAGGGGTGGGGCCTGTCAAGTCCTGGGCCCTTAGGATTCAACAGGCAGATGACCAGGAGCCTCATGGCCTTACCTGTTGACCAGCAGTGGCAGTGGGAACAACCCACCTTTTGAAAATACCCAAGAAAAGTTATCTCTGTGCTCCAGAATTCTTTGAAACCTGCCTGTCAGTTGGACTAGAGACTTTCATAGAAAAGTTGGTTGTTTTTTATTTTCTGAAAATAAATCACTTTGTCCTGAAAGAAAAGGTAGGGGGCTCACTGCAGATACAGTTCTGTAAGTCAGGAGTTAAAGCCCTTCACACAGGAGTTGCATAGAGCCACGATCAGATTGCCTAAAATGGTTGGTCTGAAAAGCTGCTGTTGGCACAGTGCGGGTGGTCGTTCACTGAAGGGCAGAGAGTTCCTCTCGGTGAGCTGTGGCCGTGTGGCCACGTGGCTGTATGCAGGGAGTGTGAATCTGCTGTAGAGTGCCGGGCAGAGAAGGGCAGGGAGTGCTGTGAACTTGGGGCTGCCGCCTTGCTGGGGCTGCCGCTGTGCAGAGTTCTGGGGCTGTGGAGAAGGACGTGGATCAGCACCGGGCGAGACTTTGTTCACGTGCATGTAGCTACAGGGCGTTCTTTTTCATTCAGTTTTCTTTTTCTTAAGGAGGCTATTTGTTGGGATTTAATATCTTCCATGGTTATTTCTCAGCTTCTGAGCAGTTTTACTTTTTTTCCTTTCTTTTTTTAAAAAATTGTTTTAACGTGAACATGCCATCCCAGAAGTTTTACTTTTTAATATCCTAGCTGCTGGAGACATAGGGAGAATGATACTGAAGGTGGGGGAAAGACGTTCTGAAATATACCTTGATCCAGTCTCTTACACAGTCTTCCTCAGACAGGCTGAGGGATTGGCAGAACATTATGTAAAAAGTGGAACCAACTTTGCTTTTTCTAACTGTTCCAAAGGCTACAAATACCCTAAAGTTGGAAACAGGTAGGCCTGCACACACTCAAGCCTGTGTTTTTCCTGTCCTTCTCCAACAGATCAGAAGTAAGCTGAGGCCCCTTAGGAATTCTGCCAGCTGGGGAGGGTGTCTGGTTTTTCAAGCACAGTTGAATGATTCAGAGTGCAGTAGGCAGGGTGAGACCCTGCGAGCAGAGCACGCCCTAGGCTTGTGTTAGTGTGAGGCAGCAGCGAAAGAGAGGCCAAGCTGTTCGTGCAGACGAGGGAGTGAGATGGCCGGCTTTTTCTGAGCTGCTGCCAGCTGGAAGCTCTGCCCACAGATGTGGACTATTTACCTGTGGGTTTGATGTGTTTGTTTTCTTTTTCCCTAGGACTGGGTAGGGGAGGTGGTGGGATGGGTGGATGGAAAGCAAGTAACAACAAAAATTTAATTGGTTAGTAAGACAGGAAAGCCAGCAGGGAGAGAACGTCCCTTAATTGCCAAGAATGTTGAAATTTTTTCTCAAAATTGCCCTTAACTCCTAAATTCTATTCGGTGCCGCTATATTAAAAGCTTTATATAGTGCCTTCCTTGAATAATGGGTTTCAATGATAGAGGTCATTGCCCTTGAGGTACTTACATAATTTAATAAGGGGGAAGAGGACAGTTATGGAGACAACTATACATAAACATTTAATTAGACAACATAAGCAGAGAAATTTCAGAGAAGTTCTGTGGAAATTCAGAGAGGAAGGAAAGATGGTGTGGGGTGGGGGTTATTGGCTAGGAGAGCCTTTAGAAGAGCTGACAAACAGAATGTTATTTTAAAGATGGACATGAAGTTGCATGTTCCTAGGTGGAGGGGAAAGCTAAGAATGGGGAGATTTTTCCTGTGAGCATGCAGCACTCACTAGAACTGCTGCTCTCTAAGGTAGCAACCATTTCATCTCTTGGCCCCTGATGTGCTGGGGCTTTCGGCCAGACAGGGTAAGGAATTGTTCAGGCCCCCTTCTCCTCGTTGCCTTTTCCCTCCTTTGATCAGTGCTCAGGACAGACTACTGCCAGGGGTGGATAATTCATGGAAGTAGGCTTTCTATGTGGTTCGGCATGCATGGAGTAGGGGTGAGAACCAGGATCAGTATTGTTTCTTACTGTCACAAATATGTATTTATTTATTTTAAACAGTTTTATTGAGATAAAATTCACATACCGCACAGTTTATACCCATTTAAAATGTACAGTTTTTAGCATATTCACAGAGTTGTATAAACACAACCACAATCTAATTTTAGAACATTTTCATCACCTCAGAACAAAACCTGTGGCCATTTGCAGTCGCTTGCTATTGTCCCACTGTCCCTAGCCCCAAGCAACTACTAATCTACTTTCTGTCTCTAGTGGATTTGCCTATTGTGGCTATTTCATGTACTGTAATTAGAAACAAGCAATATGTGGTTCTTTGCAACTGGCTTCTTTGACTTAGCATAATGTTTTCAAGGTTCATCCTTGTTGTATCAGTACTTCATTCCTTTTTTTATGGCTGAATATTCCATTGGATGGATATACCACCTTTTATTTATCTGTCCATCAGTTGATGGACAGTTGGGTTGTTTCTATGAACATTGGGGTACAAGTTTTTGTGTGGATTTATGTTTTCATTTCTCTTGCATGTAAACCTACGAGTAGAATTACTGTGTCAAATGGTAACTCCTTGTTTAACATTTTGAGGAACTTCCAGGTTGTTTCCCATAGCAGCTGTACCATTTTACATTCTCACCAGTGGTGTATGAGGGTTCTAATTTCTCTACATCCTTACCCACACTTTTGTTATTGTCTGCCTTTTTATTATAACTATCCTATTGGGTATGAAGTGGTATCTCATAGTGGTTTTGATTTTCATTTTCCTAATAACTAATGATGAACATCCTTTTATGTGCTTACTGGATATTTGTGTGTCTTCTTTGAGGAAATGTCTATTTAGGTCTCTCTCACATCTTTGAATTGAGTTTATTATTATTATTGAGTTATAAAAGTTCTTTATATATTTTAGATACCTTTATCAGATATATTACTTACAAATATTTTCTCTCATCCTGTAGGTTGTCTTTTCACTTTCGTGGTAGTGTCCTTTGATGCACAAAAAAATTTTAATTTTGATGGAATCTAATTTATCTTTTTTTTTCTCTTAATTACTGTGCTTTTGGTGTTATATTTAAGAAATGGTTAAGAAACTGTTGCCTAGCCCGAGGTAATGAAGATTTACTCCAATATGTTCACCTATGAATTTTATAGTTTTTAGCTCTTAGAATTAAGCCTTTGATCTTTTCTGAGTTAATTTTTGTGTATGATGTGAGGAAGGGGTCGAACTTCATTCTTTGCACGTGGAAATCCAGTTATTCCAGCACCATTTGTTGAAAAGATTATTCTTTCCCCATCAAATTATCAATTGACCATAAATGTGTGGGTTTATTTCTTGATTCTCAATTCTATTCCGTAGATCTGTATGTCTATGATCAGTATTTTTGAAGGTTCTCAGGTGTGCAGTTGAGATTGAGAACCATCTGGCCAGGGCAGGGAGTTTGGCTGGTTTGATTGGGAGACAGCACAATACAAGGTTTTTGTAATACTTCATTGCAGGCGTGCAGACCATCGTTCTTCACTAAACCAGTAGTTCCCAAACTTGCCTGATGAGAATTGCCAGGGATGCTTGTTAATATATTTCTGGCCTCTATGCACTGGGGAGCACAGGGCCTGGTAGGGGATGGGGAGGGGACAGCTTTGCGTGTGGCCTGTGATTCTGAGCTCTTGCACATAGGTATTTCTTCCTACTGGTTGTAAGCTGATCAGAACCCCAGGAACCTGTGTATTTAATGAACTCTGCAGATGAGTGCTTTGGTCAGGCTAGCTGGGGCGATGCTGGGTCTGCTAGGGCAGACCATTAGAAACCTGTATACCTGCACTGTGGTCCATCCATAGAATTGCTCTTCGCAAGGTATTCTTGGGGTGATGCCATCACTCGTGTTAAAGGGGGATTATAAGAAACAGCCCTATGAAACTCCTTGCCGTGTTTACTGTGAGCTTTTCCGTGGCCACTTGATGTAATAGTGCCTCCTGCCAAATATGCACAAATATTGTTAATATCTGCAGTTCTTCCCCATCTGTGTTGTTTGCTTTATTTAAATTTCCATAGTACTTTTCAAGAATATTTAACTTATTTATCTTGTTTGCACCACTAGATTGAAATCTTCACAAGGGAAGGATTTTTATTTTTGTTGTTTTGGTTGGAAGTTCTGTCTTTGCATGGGCCTCTCAAAAGCCAGGCGTAGTGGCATGTGCCTATACTATAGTCCCAGCTACTTGGGAGGCTGAAGTGGGAGGATAGCTTGAGCTCAGGAGTAGGAGTCCAACCTGGGCAACCTAGTGAGACCCCCATCTCTTTAAAAAAAAATTATCACCATATTTATGTCTACTCCCTAATGGGTGTGTAGAACTAAGTGACTTAGGTGTCGTTAACCTTTTTCCCCCCTATTTATCTTGCTATATTGCATGCATCTCTGCAAGTTATCTAAATCTTTGGAAACTGGTAAGCTGGAAGTAAGTGCTATTTAATCAGATTTGGTGAGATGTTTTAATTTCAGTCCTTCCTCTTGGTCTGGGAAATTCAAATCTTGGATTCTAGGTGTGGGGAGGAGAAATTTTTTAAGAAATGAATTCTTTTTTATTCCTTTCTTTTTTTTTTAGGATAGAATTTTTGCGGCATTTGAAGAGCTTTTTCCAGATTATGTTTAAAATTGAAACCAAGCCATGTGGTGAAGAACTCAAAGGCGGGGATAAAGTACTGATGACCTGTGTTGGCATTGGCTTCTCCAACCTTAGCAAGACCCTCAAGTGATAACTGTCACAAGATAAGGCCCCAGTGCCTACAGACAAAGCAGAGACTGCCAAGGACAGCAAAGGGACCAAGTCCAAATGTATTCTTCCAGGACAGGACAGCTACTTATCTTAAGGACTTGCTTAATTTTCTGTTTTTAAAAAATCTATATACAAATAAAAGACATCTCTGTATCGTGTGGTTTCCTGCCATTTCTCCAGTGGCATTGATATTCGTCAGGAGGCTCAGTCACCGTAAGAGCTCCCTCGGCTTACCTGGAGGAAGAGTGTGCCTTCAGGACATGGTTGTCCTGCTAGACCAATGTTGCAGCTGCGTTCAGCCATGGTTCCTCAGCCCACATACCTGGGCTTATGTCGTATGTTCATTTTCCAGACTTGTGGAGTAACCTGTGGTTACTGTTCTTTCTGCAAGGATTTAACCTCTTTGAGCCTCGGTTTCTGTTGTAGGGATTAAATGAGATAATATATGTGGAAGTTATTTTATGAGGTTGTGCAGTGCTATGCAAAGGTCAGAAATGGGTATATTAGACTATCTGATCTCTTCTGAATAGATTGCTGTATGGGCACAGATACCGATCGTTATCTTGTTCATTGCATGCATATGTGAGGGATGGGTGGCTGTAGAGGGTGGGGGTCCAACTAAAGTTCTGCGTGTTTTCTGCAGCCCAGGTGTGCTATACATTTTGTTTTATTCTCACAATAACCATATAATGTAAATTTTATCTCCACAAGAAAATTCAAAAAGGGTATTTTTGTTCCTTTGAAATTTATAATGTAAAGACATTAGATCTCCTGATGTAAAGATCTAAATGTAATAGAGTCAAAGTCTGGGATTTTACCCTACTTGCAAGTTAATAAGTTAGATTATTACTGTTTTGTTGATGCTAGCAGAAGACATGGGAGTCCTGGGTCAGAGACAAAGAACTTGTATTGCTCAGCATAGTAAACAGCATAAGCTTCTTGTTTATATTGGTTCCCCCTACCCCCCACATCCCACAGTGGACGTAGAGGGGCCCAGGTAGATACCATGCACATAATGGGTTTGCGTCACAGCCAAGAAACAGGTATGCTTGGGGAGTCCACCTCTGTTGTGCAGGCCTGCTCTTTTTTCCACATGGAGGTGTTACTCCATCCCTCAGTACTGCTTGCTGCAAACACTGTTCTGAGAAAGGACCCAGGTAAAGGGCTAAAGGGTATTCCCACCTAGCAAGAATGTGTGGGAATACTCAGGACCTGTAATAGATTTCCCCTGCCAGCTAATAGAGTCTACATTTGGTGTGTGTATGGGGTTGGAGTTGGTAGAAAGGGAAAGATCTAATTCTTTCCGCTAGGATTCCAAATGGTATCCTCCACCTGGGGTGGGCTTTTGAAGTAAGCAAAGGTCTTTGCCTCACCAGTCCCTCTTGGTACCCTTTTATTTTTCAGTGAAAAGGGGTTAGAGAAAGGCTGTGCTCTGATGATGGGGTGTGGGAGGATGTGGAGGTAGAGAGCTAACACTGAGGAATGCCAGGACATTCTGAACTGAGGCATTGCCGAGAGCGTTACATGTTGTATTGGTATTCTGTCAGAGTATAACAAATGCCTGCAAACCTAGCACCTTAAAACAACACCCCATTATCATTTCACAGTTCTGTAGCTCAGTCATCCAGGCAGGCTTGGTTGGGTTCTCTGCTTAGTCTCACAAGGCTGATGTCAAGGTGTCAGCTGGGCTGGGCTCTCACCTGAAGGCTCTGGGAAGGAAAGAATGTGCTTCCAGCTCATTCAGGTTGTTGGCAGAATTCAGAGTGTAGGACTGAAGTCACTGTTTCCTTGCTGTCAGTTTGGACAACTCTCAGCTTATAGACACTGCCCTCATTCCTGTGCACTTGGTTCCGTCCATCTTAAGCCAGCAATGGTGCCTGGCTTAAGGCACCGTTGGTGCTTCCAAACTGGCTTCCTCTTATGATGCAAGCTGGAGAAAACATTGCTTCTAAATGACTCATATCATAATAGCCCACCTGGATAGTCTCCCTATCTTAAGGTCAACTGCTTACAGCAGTACCTAGATTTGTGTTTGAATAACCAGGGGCTGGGAATCTTAGAATTCTGCCTACCACACACCTCCCAATCTTATTATGTGCAGCTGACTTTTGAACCCAGATCTACCCATACAGAATTCAGATCCAGAACTAAGGGTCCACGTTGCTTTGTTTGTTTGTTTGTTTATTTATTTATTTCTACCTCCCAGAATTAGGAGGAGGGCCATGTTGCTTTGGATGTACCATATA
This sequence comes from Eulemur rufifrons, assembly GCF_041146395.1. Classification (NCBI taxonomy): domain Eukaryota; kingdom Metazoa; phylum Chordata; class Mammalia; order Primates; family Lemuridae; genus Eulemur; species Eulemur rufifrons. The sequence continues at coordinate 228,227,070 of NC_090989.1, forward strand.
CTGTATAGCAGGGGCCTCTGTCCCTTGGTGCAAGCTCTGGAAATGGTACCATTAGTCAATTCAGGGTGGTATGTAGAGGCCGGGCAGTGCTCTTGTCTGCTACAGACATGGAAGTGTCTGGTGGGGTTCTAGCTGTCTGTTTGGCACAGCTGCTTCTGGAGCTAAAACATCTGGCAGTGGCGGTAATGGTTGCCAAAAGGAGTATAAATGTAATATTTATTTAAACAGCATGCTTCCAGTCCCTTCTTGAATTCCCAAGAGAAACAATACCATTCCTTGGGCAGAAGGCATCCTTTGCTGGTTGCTGGTATATTTTAGAGACCATTCAACTCCAGCAGTCTCTGTCTTGTTATTAGCTTAGCTCCTAGTCAGTCCAGTTACTCACTGGGGTAGTTTGAGGGGAGAGATTCCGGCATCTGGGGGCTTGGTTTTCTGTCTTGGTCTGTCTGCTCCTTCCTGCTGACAGACTGCTCTGAGTTACGGCAGCAGTTGCTCAATGGGACTGGCGAGTTTTTAAGGCACATACACCTGTGGACTTTTGGAAGGTCATGGCAGAATCACTGTGTTTGCCTTCCTGTCATCTACCAGGCCCTGCCTCTGTGTTTCAGCACTTTTCAACTACATTCTGCACAGACATCATCATGTTCTTTAGATTGGTGCAAAAGTAATTGTGGTTTTAGCATTGTTGAAATTTGCCCTTTGATGTTGGAATACATTCTTAAATAAATGTGGTTATGTTACACATCATTTTAATGCACATTTCTCACTTTATGTTTTTTTGCTAATGACTTATTACTTGCTGTCTATTTTATATTTATTTTAGACTATGGAAATGATGTTAGACAAAAAGCAAATTCTGAGCGATTTTGTTATTTGAGTTCAAAAGGGGTTGTAAAGCTGCAGAGACAACTTGCAACATCAACAACACATTCCGCCCAGGAACTGCTAATGAACCTACAGTGCAGTGGTGGTTCAAGAAGTTTTGCAAGGTAGATGAGAGCCTTGAAAATGAGGAGCACAGTGGCCGGCCATTGGAACTTGACAACGACCAATTGAGAGAAATCTTGGAAGCTGATTCTGTTACAGCTACATGAGAAATTGCCTAAGAACTCAGTGTTGACCATTCTACAGTCATTAGGCATTTGAAGCAAATCAGACAGGTGAAAAAGCTTGATAAGTGAGTCCCTCATGAGCTGACCAAAAATCAAAAAAATCATCGTTTCGTATGCAAGAACAATGAACCATTTCTTGATCGGGTTGTGACATGTGACAAAAGTGGATTTTATATGACAGCCGGCAATGACCAGCTCAGTGGTTTGGACCAAGAAGTTCCAAAGCACTTCCCAAAGCCAAACTTGCACCTAAAAAAGGTCATGGCCACTGTTTGGTGGTCTGCTGCCGATCTGATCCACCACAGCTTTCTGAATCCTGGTGAAGCCATTCCATCTGAGAAGTATGCTCAGCAAACAGATGAGATGCACCAAAAACTGTAATCAATGCCTGCAGCCGGCATCGGTCAACAGAAAGGACCCAATTCTCCACAATAACATCTGACCTCACATTGTACAACAGATGCTTCAAAAGTTGAACGAACTGGGCTGTGAAGTTTTGCCTCATCCACCATATTCACCTGACCTCTTGCCAGCCAACTACCACTTCTTCAGCATCTGGACAACTTTTTGCAGGGAAAACACTTCCACAACCAGCAGGGTGCAGAAAATGCTTTACAAGAGTTCGTCAAATCCAAAAGCACAGATTTTTATGCTACAGGAATAACAAACAAACTTATTTCTCATTGGCAAAAATGTGTTGATTGTAATGGCTCCTATTTTGATTAATAAAGATGTGTTTGAGCCTAGTTATAATGATTAAAAATTCATGGTCCAAAACCGCAATTACTTTTGCACCAAACCAATACTTTACCATGCTTGTCAGAACAGTGGCTAAGGGGTGAAAGGAAGATGGTGTATTGCAGCACAATGGGCTGATTGGGAAAGAGCAATAGGAGGACCTGCTGAAATCCAAATTGCTCTCACAGGCAGCTAAAACCTTGTGGGTTTTGTTCTTTATTTTAAAAAATTATTTCCGATAAAAAGTGGTGAGGGGTAGCTAATCACAGACCCAACTTAGAAAGACAAAAACTCACGTTGCACCATGGTGTCTGTCCTCAGACTGTCACTCCTACAACAAAAGGCCATGAGGTGGCTATCTTGCTAGGTCTCTGTTTTGGGAGGCTGCAAGGTGAGGCCAATGCTGGCAGTTAGTTTTATGGTCACAGAAGAGCTGAGAGTGTAGAGGGAGGGAAAGAACTGGGCAGGATAGAGGAAGCTGGAAGCAATTGATGAAATCAAGATAGATGGAGACACCGAAATGCCAGGGAGACAGAATTCCCAAACCTTTGGCAGTGCCTGATGTGGGAGTGGGATTCACCTGGGTTAGGTAGGAATCAGGGTAGGCTGAAAAGATGGATGGACTGGGGGCTTTGGTCAAGGCGGTGAGGATTAGAATGTGGGGTCCTGTTGACCTTACCATTTGGCACTGTGTGGGAGACCTGTGGATGTACAGTGGGTGATTTTAGCCAGTCTGATGAATGGGAATGCAGCACCGCGGGCATACGCCCAGCCTGGATCTCTGCTGTTCCTCACCCAGCTGCACAGCAGATGAGAACTAAGTGGCACTGAGAGTTTCTGTGTTCAGACAACCCTGGCCTGTTCTTTAGAAGTGCCTAGTTAATGGGAATGGTCAATAAGCGGTGGAGCCTTTTTGTGCTTTTGTTGGCCACATCTAAGAGGCCATTTGAGTTGAACACTTTATCAGTGTTTGGCATCTAACGGAGGCCAAGCCACATCACTCCTTTACCTAAGCAAATAAAAGCTGTCATTTTGTCAAGGATGCTTGGATGTGGGGCTGCTGTACTTCCTTGTCACATTTGGCCCGTACCTGTCAGATCATCTGACTCCCTACCCAGAGCACAGGTCAGCACCTATTTTAAAGCATTCTAGGCCAGGTACGGTGGCTCACAGCTGTAATCCTAGCACTTTGGGAGGTCGAGGCAGGAAGATCACTTGAGGCTGGGGGTTCAAGACCAGCCTGAGCAAGAGTGAGACCTCATCTCTGCTAAAAATAGAAAAATTAGGCACGTGCTTGTAGTCCCAGGAGTCTGAGGTAGGAGGATTGCTTGAGCCTAGGAGTTTGAGGTTGCAGTGAGCTATGATGACGCCACTGCACTCTAGCCTGGATGACAGAGTGAGACTCTGTCTCAAAAAAACCCTCAAAAACAAACAACCCCCCAACGTCTCCCCCCCAAAATCGTAGATGTTTCTGATTTGGCTTTCTCTGAGGGCTTGGGACATTCTTTAGTTCTCTGTTTCCTCCCTATTCCCAGCCCTCTAAAGAGCCTTGCATCCAGATTGATTAATTTGTTAATAATTTCTCTCTGCTACAGTTTGGGAAATGATATATTCAAATTGACAGTGGTAGGTGAATTTATAGAAAGTAGAGGCCAACTTAAAGGTGAAAGATAATGAACCAGCCCAGTGATGACATGTGTGGTGCCTTCATGTGTCTGTTCTCCCAGCGCCCTGTCACCACATCTGTGGTAGAGAGGTGGGGCTGTTGCTGTCCTCACTGGTGGCCGTCTGGGTAGCTGGTCTCCATCTTAGGAGCAAATGATGCCCCAAAGGCAAATGGTAGGAGCAGCTGCCTCTTCTGCTACCTCTGGGAATTGTGGCTGTCTGGAAGCTCTTTGTAGTCTTCAAGGAAGAATGCTCGTGGGGACCATATATTTTGAATGGTGCCTGGCTTCAATCGTTGCAACCAACCGCAGGCTTTGTAAGTGCTGCATGCACTTGGTTCCTGGACCCTCCTGCATGCTCCTCTCTCGATCTTTAGCTCTGTTTGACCACTCTGCTATTTTACCCATTAGGCAATTAAAGGCATCATGCCTAAGATCCATAAGCTTTGAATGACCTATGAAAATGCTTCTAAGAAACCAGGAAAAAAAAAATACTGGCTGCAAATTATGCAAAGAAAAGAACAAAAATAATTATCTACAAAACGAAATGCTTTCCAGCTTAATTGTTAAAATATTGAAGACAATGTAGGTGAGAATTTCTTTTTTCACAATTCTGGTTTTAGTATCTCAGCTGCTGAGACGATCACTTCACAAGAATTTCTGAGTACACAGTGTTTGCCAAGGAATCGCAGCTAATCATGCTAAATGGGTTGCTGGTCACCAACCATTTAAAAAGCAAAATTGTAAAAAGCCTTTCAGAGATTTTAATATGTGCGGTTCGATGACACTCTCATAAGAGGCGTAGAAAGTAAAACCGTCCAAGGCTTCTCCTCTCACTGAGTTGCCTCCTCAATCTTAAAGCTTCCGCTGTTCCTCAGGGAACCCCGACCCCTGCAATACAACCCCTACAACATGTTTTCATAGGCCCTTCTACCCCCTAATCCTAGCGCTCATCACACTGTTAGTTGTTCAGTTCTCCTCCCTTTTAACCTATGGTGGTAAGGACTGGGGCCATCTTTCAAGGTTTGGTGTGGCCACAATGTTAAAGTTTTTTTTTTTTTTAAGTGTTTATTTTTTAGAAAAAAAAATTCTTTATGAGAAAAGGTTTTGGTTTCTTTCTTTTTAAAACAAGTAAAGGAAAGCAGAATGGTTTCTTGAATTTGTGTAGAGCATTGTGGAAATAACACAGGCTTAGGAATTAAACCTGTGTTTGAATCCTGGCTGTGTCAGTGGCACTGGACTGACCGGTCCTCCATCCTTCTGACCTGAGAGTGGGAAATACCTACCTCATGCCCACCCTGACATTGAGAGGATTTGTTAAGCATGACGGTTGTGATTAGGATTCTTTTTAGTTCAGTCCTTGATGAAGATTCAAAGCAGCCTTCTACCTCACAGGTTAATGTCAGCATGAGTCACAAGTTTATCTTTACATCTAGTTCTTGGATGCACTCACCTAGAAAACCAGGGACAAACTGTGGCATCTGCATGCTGGTTGAGGTCAAACTGTCCCATAGCACATGTTATAAGAGTGAGTTCACCGTGATCTCAAGTGCCAGGATCCATCCAGTCGGGACAGAGTGAAGACCCTGGCTGACCTCAGGGCTGTAAGATCCTGGAGCTAATGTGTACACTAAAGCAAACTGAGTTGTAAGGAACTTCATCCTTTTTCTCCCACCAAGAAAGGAAAAGAATCATAATCTCTAGATGCCAATTCTGAAATTTTGTATGTCAGTCTACTTTTCCTGTAGCCAGTCTGGGGCTGCATGGGACATCATATATAATAGAAAAAGTCAGACAAGCCTAAGTTCTGATCTTGGGTCTTCTGCCTCAGGCCTGCCTTTGAGCAGCTTTTTGAGCTGTAGTTTCATTGGGATGTGAACAAAACCTACTGCAGAAGGCTATGAAGATTAAACATGCATATTGACAATACTAGGCATTAACAACCTGAGTTGCTTTCTTGACTGATGGTAGAGTGAAAGACTAGGTTTCTTGAGTCCAGAGATGCTATGAAAGCGATATGGAAGTCATTTTAACTTGGGTGAGTCCTGAGGCCTTGAATTGGGTATAATGTAGTTGTAAATGAGAAATCAAAGACATTGACTCAAACAAAATAATTTATAAGCTCTTTTAACTAAGAAGTTTAGTAGTGCATTTGGCTTCAGGTAAAGCTGGATCTAGGGGTTCAAACAATGTCATCAGAATTCAACTCTCTTCCATCTCTCAGCTCTGCTTTCTTCTGTGTTGTTTCCCTTGTCCAGCATTGTCTTTAATATGCTGTCCTCTTGGCAACCCTCATGGACAGGGAGATACTTTCTACCCAATATTTTTTAAAAAATATATTTTTTTAAACCCCTCAGAGGCCAGGTGTGGTGGCTCACACCTGTAATCCTAGCACTTTGGGAAGCTGAAGTGGGAGGATTGCTTGAGCCCAGGAGTTTGAGACCAGCCTGAGCAAGAGCAAGACCCGTCTCTACAAAAAATAGAAAAATTAGCCAGGCATGGTGGTGTGCGCCTGTAGTTCCAGAGGCAGGATGATCACTTGAGCCCAGGAGTTTGAGGTTGCAATGAGCTACAATGACGCCACTGCACTCTAGCCTAGGTGACAGAATGAGGGAACTTGTTTAAAAAAAAAAAAAAAAAATCCCACAGAATTATGTCTCCCTTTTTTGCTGAATACAAAATTCTCTGACCAGATCTATTCTCCATTTGATTCTCTTCCCTAGAGTTGTAATGATGTCAGGCTCACCTAGATTGTGTGGACTAAGAATAAGAAGAGGTGATTCCCAAAGGAAAATCTGAATGCTTTTAGAAAAAAGAATTGACACTGGGCAGGCAGAAACAACAGTTGTCCACTATAGACTGTATTGCCTACTTGCCTGAAGGTTCTCAAAAAGATGCCCCACATACTGCCTGCCCACCACCATCTTTCTGCATTCAGAATCTTCCAGCATTATGATATAGAATGAGGTAGACAAGGATGAATTCAGTTTAACAAATGATGCCCAACAAGGGAAGATCATTATACCCAGAAGACCAAAGTTAACAGGGATGTTTGGCAAATGCTTATCGTTTTAGCCAGTGGTATTCTGGGGCTAGAAGGGGAGCAGTACCCCAGATGATAACCCAGAGGGGGAGAAGCGGCAGTGATCAGTTCTGGGTGTGGGAGCAGCATGTGGGTGTGGGCCAGGAGGAGGGGTGGGGGCCCAGCCTAAAGAAAGATGTCCATTGATGTTCTTTATCATGGTTCTGCCGTTCCTAACCTCTGGAAAGATTCAGGAGTGGGGGAAGCAGACCAGGACTTTTTTTCATTGCCAGGAATAGAAGAGTTAAATGGATGACAATGTAAAAGAGCTGCCTGTGGAAGAGCAATGAAGACACATCAAAGCTGTGACAGGGTCCTGGGGTGGAAGCATGAGAGATGCCACTCTTATTTACAAATAATTTGCACTATTTTGTTTTTATGGTTATATATACACACAAATATATTTGCATATGTATATATATTAGTTTATATTAAGAGTCTCAGGTACAACTCCCGTAATTTTCCATCAACCCTAAGGCAAATAAAGATTAAGAATTCCCTTTGTCCCACTCCTCTGCACCGTCCCTCAAAAAACCCAAAAGTAACACAGAACTATGCAATCAACTTCTTTGTGATGTGGCAGGAGGCTTGGAAGCAGGTGCCACAATTAGAAGGAGTCCTGCTAGGAGGCTGGACAAGTGGCGTAGGCCCCTCCTGCACATTACCTGTTTTCCAGGGCTGGCAGCAGGATTCTAGGTCAGAGCATGGTGCTCAGCCTCCAAATTAGGGTCTCTTGAGGTCTCATGTAGTACTTCCCAGAACATGTTCAAATGCTACCGTCTCTATCCCAGGCTTGGAGAGTCACCATGTATGTTAATATAGCAAAAGCTTCGGGAAGTCCTGCAGTTGAAACTGCTTAACTTAGTACTTTTCAAACTCATTTAGCCATAGTACTCTCCCTACCCTCAAAAAAAAAAAGAAAGAAAATATTAATATCATGTAGTTTTCTTATTCTGGGGGCTCTGGGTCTAGTAGGATATTTTAGGCAAATAGAACATATAAGCTCTTGCATTCTTTTTTTTTTTTCCCCCAAGCCCAGGCTGGAGTACATTGAACTGCTGGGCTCAAGTGATCCTCCCATCCCAGCCTCCTGATAGCTGGGACTCCAGGCATGTGCCACTGTGCCTGGCTAGCTCTTGCATTCTCGATTGGGATGTTTGTGAGAAGCTGAGTAGCTGTAGGGAACCTAGGTGGAAAGCCCAGGCTCACGTCTGACCCTTACCCCAGCCCTGCAGCGCTGACCACTCGTGAGCTTCAAGTCAGTGGCCACCAGCCCACTGGCCCCATTGTCTTCTCTTGTTGTCTGGGCTTCTAGGAATTAGATGGGTCAGGTGTGTGGATAGGATGGGATTTTGTTGTTGGTATGGGGTTATAACAGTGTCCCCAGCTTCTTGAGAGTTATCCTGACTGTTCTCTTCCTCTTGGCTCAGAGGTTCAACGTGGCAGTAGAGCCCACTTTGGGTTCTTAGCAAGAAGAAGTTGGAGGAGGTCAGGGAGAAATCCTTGGGGAGTGGGAACCAAGGAGAAATGGAAAGTTCCTTGAAGTACGGTGTTTGACCATACTGTTAGGCTGAGCCTGAACCTTGAATCACCTAGCTTTTCAGAGAATGCTGACCAGTGCACCACCTGCCAGCAGCTGTCACAGAGATGCACAGACATGGTCCTTGGGGTAGTGGTGACTGGGAATGGGGAGAGGGCCTGGGCTAAGCCTCTGTGTTGAATCGCGGCCAGCCTTACTCCTCTGTTGATGGGTTCTCCAGAAAAGAGCCTGACCTATATTCTCTGAGTGTCTTCAAAATGTAGTTTACATGGTGCTTTTAGAAGCTGTTGATCCTGTATGCCCAGGATAAACTTTTGCAGCTCTCGACAGCCTGAGTGATTGCTATTTGTAGTCCCTGAGTTTTGTCTTTTGGGAGTACAGAAGGTAAAAGAGACCTTGATCTCCCTGTCCACCTACCTGAGAGGAAGAAGAGTGAGAAAGGAAGTGGAGGCCGGGCGCGGTGGCTCACGCCTGTAATCCTAGCACTCTGGGAGGCCGAGGTGGGCGGATCGTTTGAGCTCAGGAGTTCGAGACCAGCCTGAGCAAGAGCGAGACCCCATCTCTACTAAAAATAGAAAGAAATTATATGGACAGCTAAAAATATATATAGAAAAAATTAGCCGGGCATGGTGGCGCATGCCTGTAGTCCCAGCTACTCGGGAGGCTGAGACAGGAGGATCGCTTGAGCCCAGGAGTTTGAGGTTGCTGTGAGCTAGCCTGACGCCACGGCACTCACTCTAGCCTGGGCAACAGAGTGAGACTCTGTCTCAAAAAAAAAAAAAAGAAAGGAAGTGGAAAACAACCTTGGATGGAAGGAGTGTATGGTGAGGACCTTTGTTAACAATACTGAGAAAACAGCTTTGGCAAAATAAGAGGCCTGCAGGGAGAACAGGAGTGGGTCAGCCGCTCCAGCCCCCAGGGACTGGCCTGCTTGTCTGATCTGTTTGCCAGGAATTTGTGTGCCCTAGAGGATTGTCCCAATGCTGAGCACATAATATGCCTTGTATGTCTTGTGGGACTGTCTTTCTACAAGTGAAGAACTACTGTTACTGCAAATGACATACAAATCCACGTTAAAGCTGTACTGAATTCATACTTATTTCATTGTGTACTTTTTCAATCAACAGATTCTATCATCATACAGAAGCAGGTCTGAAAATTTTGGATGTTTAAAACAGGTCCTTGTGCTTTCTTAGAAAGGTTGTAATGACTGTTACATTGTAAAATCGCTTTCTTCTCCGTAGCAGTCTCTGATTGGTTACCTGTCTTGGTTATGTAATTATTCTTGAAGGTTGTAGAAAATTTGAATTTCTTGGCACAAACTTTGACTATCTGCCTTCTGTGGGGGAGGGGATGTAGAAGAGAGAAGAAGGGGAAGATGAGAGGGCAGCTCGGTAACTCAGCCGTCTCAGTCATCAGTCAGGGAGATGACGTTCCGCTTAGCATCACTGATCTCCTGATCCTAAAGTGTTGTCCAAGGCAAGGCGTGGGATGTTTTCCTCCACAAAGCAGCTGACTTCCAAGGTGGCCTTGACACCCAGTTGTCGCCACTTTATGGATTTCACAACACTTCCATGAACATTATCTCATTCCATCCTCACAGACACTTAAGTTTAGGCTTAGAGAAGCCATGAGACTTACTCAAGATCACACGATTTGTAGAGAAACTGGAGCATAAACATAAAATTTGGGGTTCTAGCAGCTCTGAACCATGATATATGAGTGTCTCCAGCAGGTCATACCTTGGTACCCTTTCAAATGGGTATTCTTTAAATTTATGTTCAATATCTATGTAGAGATGAAAGGATGAACATCTTGTGAAGGAAAGGTGGAAAAGGGGGGTGTTGGAGGTGGCACCCTGACTTTTCATGTTTTCTCAGGTAAACTAAAGTTAACCAAGGGCAAACTGGTTATCTTTTATTACTCAGGCATTCCCTTTGGAAGTTATAGTAGGAACTTTTTCCTTGAGGGTAAGTGACTGCAAACAACTCAAACAGGTTTAAGCAAAAATGGGAATGTATTGACCCATTTAGATGAAAAGTACAGGGGTGCTTCTCACTCCAGGCATAAACTAGATCCAGGGGCTTGACCCATGTCATCCAGACTCATCACCTTTGCTCCATTTCTCAGCTTTTCTGTTTCCTGCTCCATTCTCCAGCAAGGTTACCCCACTGATGATAACAAGAGGCCACGAGTTCTTGGCTTATATCCTATCCTCTCGGCAGCCCCAACAGAAGGAGTCTCTCCATTGAACAGTTCCTACACTTTTCACAACACTTCCACAACTTGTCCCAAAAGGTTGAATGTCATGGGATTAATCGAGTTGGGTCATTTGCCCAACTTGAAATCAATCACTGTCACCAGAAGGTTTGGTTGCTGTGACTGGCCCCGACTGGGTTGCATGCCAACTCCAAGAGCCCAGTGCAGTGAGACTTCCCATACCACATGGAGTAAGAGTAGGAGAGTTGATTCCCCAAGGAAAATACGGTTTCCAGTGCCAAAAGATAAGGACATGGGTGCTGGGCAGGCCAAGATAAATATTTTCTATAGAAATATGTCTCTAGCCCCCTAACACTCAGCAACTTATCAAAATATTCCTTTAGGGAACATTTAGGACACTCCCTTGGCAGAGTTCCAATTTTCTCTATTCCATTACATTACAGATTGGTTCCCTGGGCATCTTCTCAACTTGTTCTTCCTTATTCCAACTCTGTCTTCACCAGGTGAGGAAGTTGGAGAGCAGAGGGACTTGACTGAGGTCACATAGGTAGGATAGGGAAGAGTTCAGACCAGATCTTGGTCCCAGACCATTGGCTATTGGAACCAAGGAGCACTGCCAACCCTGCCACTTGGGCCAGCCCAGCAGCACAGCCTTGCTTGTCTCATGACCAGCCAGGTTCTTCTAGGACCCAAGGTTGGTGTGGGCTGTAGCTGCACCAAGAGATCTCCACACTCTGGAAGTGGTCCATTTTGGCCAGGGCTATGGTCTGAATGTTTTTGTCCTCCCCAAAGCCATATGTTGAAATCCTAAATCTCAAGGTGATGGAATTAGGAAGTGAAGCCTTTGGGAAGTGATTAAGTCTGGTCTAGAGGGCAGAGATCTCATGAATGGAATTGGTGTTATATAAAAGAGACCCCAGAGAGACCTCGTGCTCCCTCCATCCTGTGAGGACACAGCAGGAAGGCACCATCTATGAACCAGGAACTGGACCCTCACCAGACACTGAATTTACTGGCACTTTGATCTTGGACTTCCCAGCATGTAAAACTGTGAGAAATACTATAGATTTCTATTATTTATAAGCTACTCAATCTATGGTATTTTGTTACAGCAGCCTGAACAGACTTTAAAACAGCCCAAGGTAGTCACACCCTACTTAAGGCTCTGCAGAGGGTGCGTCAGTATGGCTGCTCCTGTGGACTCTGCTAGTATTCAGAATATGCATTGATGTAGATCAAAGAGTGTTCTTAAGAGTCCCCAAAGAGTAATCATCTAGAAGGATACATACTAAGCCATTAATGGGAGTAGCACGGGCCTGTGAGATTGGGAAGGGGACTTTCACTTTTTGCTTATCTATTTTCTGTTGCTGGAATTACTTAGAGGGAGGCGCTGAGTCACTGTGGGGTATCTGGGGGAGTCACTCTTGGCCCTGAACACAAAGTCTGAGGAAGACTAGCACAGTGCTTCTGATGGGGAGTTGAGTGGGAGCTGGAGGGAAGTTGGAGAGAAGACTCAGAAGCCAAACGTGAGGTGGCCACAGACTCAGAAAAGTTAAGGCCTTTGAAGGATGAGGACTTTTTCTCTCAGTGGCACTGACCCTGCTAGGCAATGACACTTGCTCTACACTGCACCTAACACTGTCAAGACTCTGTGGACCAGTGGGCATGATGATTACTGATCTGGCCACTTCCCTTCTGGGCACTCTTACCGGGCACAGGAGAAAAAACAATCACTAAACCAGCCACACCTACATTTTGACCTGAAAGGGAGTTGCCCAGCTCATTGTCTAGGCTTCACTCCAGATGACTTTAGACTTATTCCAATCATCAAATCTCTGCTGAAACATAAAGATTTACCATTGTTGGGGACATCTAGAAGAATTAAGTTATATCTTAAAGTCAACAGAGGCTTCCTTAAATATTTATATAAAAAGATCTCCTCTGTTAAAATAAGGAGTTCACCTTCCCAGGTGATTTCTTTGAAGAAGATGCTGTTCTTTTGCAGAGACGCCCTTCACACCATTGACCTGAGAATATCTGGTGACCCCAACCATGCTTTGGGACTCTTCCGCTTGCTCCTCCTTCCCTCTGCTGATTGCTTTACCAGAAGGGGCCTGAATCGATTCCCTTTACTTCATCCTTTCTTCTTATGCTAAGTGAAATCTCCAGTGGCTGGACTGACAGTGGCCATCGATGTATCTTTCTAGTCATTGGCAAATCTGAAGACCCTGGTATTTCTGGACCACTGAGTTGTTTCTTGTAGGGTCTATAAGAAGGAAAGACGTGGTGAAGGGGGATAAAACAGAGTCATTGTTTTCTTTCCTGTTTCCCCTTATCCACATAAGAAAACCCTTTTAGAAAAGTGCAAAAGAGATGTACCTTGAGTAAGTTGAAACTCCAGACCTTCAAGGGATGGGCACTAGAAGGAGATGCTCAGAGGGGCTGGGGTGGCACAGGAGTGTGGGGTTGAGCTGGGGGCAGCACAGCCAGCCAGGAGCTCCATCTGTCCCCTTGGGGTCCTTATTGAATTTCTCCTACTCGATCACTCTGGCTCTCAAGTTTCCTCCTTACCCCTATTCAGGCTCTGTCCCAGCCTGGTTTCAAGATGGAGGGGTGAGAACAGGATGACCTTCTTCTCTCCATCATTAAATTAATAGAAATGATAGAAAATGTATTTTGTAAACCAGGTAATAAATTGAAAACATGGAAACACAACGGAGGGATCTGTCTTGTTAGACCAGAAAGAGCAAAGCATCCCTAAGAGAAGGATGCAGACAGGAAACCCAAAGCAAATGGGACTTGTCACCATAAGCCAGGCTGCTCCTGTGTCGGGAAGCACAAGAGCACCAATCAAGAATCATCAGACCTTTGAGACAACAATACTGTGAAAGAAAGATAAACAACTTAGCTGATGGAAGTCCTTCCTGTAGTGTGGATGGGAAAGGCGAGGGCTGCGGCACATTCTCCCTCAAATAATCCCTGAGACCTGGGCATGGCACCTGGGGGAAAGTCCTTCCAGACTGCCTCTGGCAGCTGTGATGCCCCCTTCCCAGTAGACCAGCTCTTCCCAACGAGGTAAGCAGAGATGGCTGTGCTGAGAAGATGTTATGAGGGAGGAGCTGGTAGCAATGTAAGCACACAAGGATGGCTGTATGGATAGTCTGGACCTCTTGCTAATGTGGCGGGGGTGTTGCAGCATTATGTCCAGAATGCTCCTGGGAGAAGGGCCAATCTTTGCAGCCAAAACTGCAAAGCTGAACTCCAGGTTATACTTGCCAATTTATTCATTGCTTATGAAGCACTGGGCAGGTTAGATATGTACTCTGTCTCATCTCTGGGTCTTAAAGACAGGGATTCTCAATGGAAGGAGGGAGAGAAAAGCATGCCTCCCTGAGGAAGAGCATCAGAATCATATATTCTCCCCTCCCTCTGACCCCAGCAGTTATAAACTCCATCTCGCCCCATCCTCAGTTCTGATATGCTTTCTCTAGGGAGTACGTGGTGTCCAGCCTGCTGAAGAGACATGTCTTGATACTCAGCTGGGCTGAGGCAGATAAAAATTTGAAAGCCACCATTTTTAGGTAAATGTGATTCTTTCCAACTTGTATAAATCACTTCTCTAGGTACAAACTATCTTCCTTATTCTAATTGTTCAAATGCATCTCTCCTACCAGAGCTCTTTAACTGTTCTAGAATTACAGCCCTTGGGAACCCCACAGGAATGGGAAGCCTAAATGTGCAAAACAGAGCTCATTTTATCTTGCTTCCAAAGCTGCTTGTTGGCCTACATTTCTTCTCTTGGTGGGTGGTAGCTCAATTCAGAAATCTTGGACTACTTATTTTATTTATTTATACAGAAGGCACATGATGAGATCTCGGGGTCATCTTTTGCTCCACCCTCTTCTAGTTCTTATATTCTGCACCCTTTTAGTCGGTCTCCAGTTGTAGTAACTCTGTCTCCTTAGTAGCTCTCATGATTATCCCTTTTCTCCACGTCTATGGACACTTCTTTAATCATTTCATTAATTTAGGCATCCACAGTCTCCTAATGGGTTTCTCTGACTGCAATCTTGCTCCCTCTGATACATTCTCCACTCCGCTGTCCAGATATATCTCAGTAAAACACAAACCTTCCCAGGCCACTTCCCCATTAAGAGGCTTCACTGTAAAGGGGAATAGGGAATTTGTATCAGAAGTTCAAAAAATCTTCATAACTTTTGATGGGTATAATTCTCTTGCTAGAAATTTATCCTAAGGAAATAATCAGCTGTTTGGACAAAGGGTTGAGTATAGGATGGCCACAGGAAAAAATCTAACCATTCACTAATTAGGAAATTTGTCAATTAAATTATAGGGCATTCATATGATAGGATCCTAAATAGGCATTCTATATTGTGAGCCACAGAAAATTTAAGAATATGTGAGAGACAGCTTGGACCAGGTGAGGCGTTGGCTGGATCCCTGCGGTACCCTGGGCATACCTCTCTCAGAGCATCACAGCATTTATCCCGCTTTATTTACTTGTTCTGGCTTCTTCCCAGATGGATTATAAGGCCCTGAAAGGGGCAATGTTGTGTTTGTCGCTTTCCCCCCAGGGCCTGCAGCAGTGCTGGCACACGGTGTGGTGTGGGAGCGGGATCTCCTTAAGGGAAATTCCAGCTTTAAGATTCGACACACCCTTGAGTGGTATATCCAAAAACTGAAAGCAGTGCCAGAAAGAAAATCTCAGACCCAGAATTTTATTTCTCTCTTCATGGCAATCTCTGTAAAAGAACCGTTTTTGTTTGCCACGGAGATGCCGACCTTTCTCAAATTGTGAAGAATGTGGTGTGGTGTGGATTGCCCAACAGCTCCCTCATCTTCCCTACACCCAAATACCCAGATTTCTAAAAGCTGAGGGCTCAGGCTGGGCTCTGAGAGGAGGGGAGGGGAAAGTGGGGGCTGGCCAAGACCCTGAGTCCTGGGCAGGGCGTGGCGGGGGCCGGGGGAGGGTAGAAGAGACTGCCTGGGTGAGGCTCGAGTCACAGAGAAGCTTGACCTGGATCCACTCGCTGCCTGGGGTATCTTGGTCACCAAAACCTGTCTGGTCTAAAGGACAAGCACAGTTTGATCTGAGCCTTGGCGCCAACCTCGCTTCAACATTAAATCAATAAATGACAATTTAATGGAGCCGTTGCTGGGAAACTAAGAAGTATCAAGTGTCTGAGATTGTTTTGATTTGCTTGTTTTTCTAAAGCTATATCTTGCTTCTTGGTAAAGTGGCTCCCAGGTTGTCCCCTCCACCCACCCTTGGATGAGATTTGAAAATGCACTCAGCAGCTGCTCCCACAATTAGGGGGAGGCCCTGTGCTGTCCAGGTTGGCAGGTCCTCCCAACAGTAGAGTGAGGAGTTAGCGAATGAGGGAGATTATGGGCTTTTCAGAAGAAAAACTCTAGAGGAAAAACACTTGTAACAATTACCAGCTCGTCTTCTGAATCTCTCTTACAGCTCCTTGAGACTCTTATTTCCAGCTGAGCCGTATAGCTCTCAACATGGGTGCCTTTTATCTGGTATTGGTGTCATGCTGATCATCTCCATCTTCTGTTAGCTGGCCGAGGAGGACAGGCAACCACACTGGGGTCTTCTCTCCCGGTTGTCTCTCCTAGGAACAGAGACGTCAGGATTTGTGCTTGTTTTACTTCTTTTCTAGCCTTCCCCTCTTCTCTCTTTCCTATGCCCTGGGCTGGCCATCCCAGAGGTTGTGTTGGGGGGTGGTGCTGGCTGTTGGGAAAAAAGGATAATTCCTATGTTCAACATGGCTGTCACACTGCCCAGACACAGGTTGGGAATGGGGCCTTGGCTACCTCTGTTCAGTGCCTGCTTTCCTGCCAGTTCTGCCAAAGCATGTGGTTCTCATTGTCTCTCCTGCCTTGCAGCCAGCCATGAAGGCCATCTTCCACAGATGTCCGAGTCCCTTGGAAACTGGCTCTCAACTCAGTTCCGCTGGGGTTGACCATGGGCTATGCTACCAGAATTTCCAGCTAGGCCTCCAGTTTCCTTAAAGCAACAGGAAAACATATTGTGAAAGAAGAGTAGCGGAGTGGGAAGGTGGTCTAAGGACAGCTGTTCTGACATAAATAAAATTACAACACTGATGGGAGGCAGCGAGTCAGCACCTTCTGTACCCGAAAACTATCAACCCCAATAGTGCTTTGTGGTTTGGGGACTGTATTAGTCTCCTAGGGCTGCCATAACAAAGCACTACAAACTGCGTGGCTTAAAACAACAGCAATTTGTTATCCCACGCTTCTGAAGTGTAGAAGTCCAAAGTCAAGGTGTTGGCAGGGTTGATTCCTTCTGAGAGATCTGAGGGGGAATCTGTTCCATGCCTCTCTCTTAGCTTCTGGTAATTCCAGGCATTCTTGGCTCTTAGGTGCTTGTAGATAAGTCCTCCTCTATTTCCACATAGTTATCCTTGGGCCTCTGTCTTCATGTGTCAGTCTTATAAAGACACCAATCATATTGGATTAAGAGTCCACCCTACTCCAATATGACCCCATCTTATCTAGTTACAACTTCAATGATCCTGTTTACAAATAAGGTCACGTTCTGAGGTAATGAGATTAGGATTTCAATGTATCTTTTTTTAAGTGGATACACAAGTCAACTCATAATGGAGACCAAAGGCTGGAGGACCTGCAGTAGGGGGATCTGGAAGGAGTTACGTGGGTAACTTGGAAGCCCCTGTTAAAACAGTGGTCCTTGGAATTGCACTGGGTGTCAACATAAAACAAAAACAAAAACAAAACAGTGGTCTTGTTAATTCCACAGGCAAAATTGTCTGAACTCCAAGACTTTATAAAATTGTATATATTGTATTAGTTAAGATTTTGGGCCAGACGCGGTGGCTCATGCTTGTAATTCCAGCACTTTGGGAGACTGAGGTGGGAGGATCACTTGAGGCTGGGTATTCGAGACCAGCCTGGGCAACATAGTGAGACCCCATCTTTACCAAAAAAATAAATAAATAAATAAAATAAAAATTAGCTGGGCATGGTGGCATGTGCCTGTAGTCCCAAGGTACTTAGGAGGCAGAGGCAGGAGAATCACTGGAGCTCAGGAGAAGGGGAACACGTCATTAGACAAACATTATAACTACTACAATTCACTATATAATTCAAGCTAGCTTAAAGGAAAAGAGGGGAATTTATTTTAAGGATACAGTGGTGTCTCATGGAATACGAGGGAAGGCATACAGCTGGCCTTAGGAAAGAACTTGAACCTGGCTGCTTCTTTCTGCCCATATGCTTCATTCTTCTTTCTCTGAAATCTTCCTTTGTCTGCTTCTTATTCTACCCATTGGGAAGAAAGTTGTTTCCTTACAACCTCCCAGTTTTTATCTCCTTCATTCAAGGGACCAGCCTAATGTAAATTCCCAGGGAAGAAAATCTGGTTGGCCCAGCTTGAGTCAGATTCCCACCCCAAATCAATCAACTGTGTTCAGGGGAGTAGGGGCCACACACCAGAAACATGGCGTTCCCAGAGGAGGATCCAGTAAATGTCCAACATATGTCAGTTAATCTCCTAGAAGCGTAGAGGTCCCTAGAATCATCCTAAAGAGAATTTTATCCTAAGAACCCTCATTTTGCAGATGAAGAAATAGAAGATCTCATAACTATACACAGAGACCAGATAATGACTCAGCTACTGGTGCCCAAGTCTCAGAATTTCCATTCCATTTCCTTCTATAATTCCAGGTTTAGCCTTAATAATTCCATGGCTCTTGACTGTAGGGAAAAGCAAAAACAAACATAGCCACATGCACACCCCCCTGGCAAATAAGAAACCAGTCCTGCTCCTTCATGGCCTTTGCTCCTGCTGTTCCCTCTGCCTGGACGGGCCCTTCCACCTCTCACTCCTAAACCTTGGATTGGTTGATTCCTCCCATCTTTCAAAGCTCAGCTCAACTGTAACTTGCTCAAGGAAACTCTCCTGACCTCCCAAACTACGTCAGTTCCTACCCTGTTTTGTGTTTTTAAAGTACTTCTGTTCTTCTCCTTCTTTTGCCATTAAGTTATTAAGTATGAAAATTTGTGTAATTTGTTCAGTGGGTTCCTCCACCTCGATCACGATCACAAGACCTACATGGGCCAGGACTATGGTAATATCCCTGCGTTCAGCATGATTCCTCACACATGGTAGGCGCTTGGTGAATATTTGTCAGGAAAACCAAAAAGAATGAAGAATAAGAGAAGAAGAAGAAAAAGAGAGCCTTTACTTTCACCCTTTCTCTAGGAGGAAAATTCTCTAGGAGGATTAGGTTTAAAAAAGCTTCTGAAATGAAGGTTATTTCAGAAGTAATTTCTAGGGGAGAGCTTCCAGAATTTTTAGCCTCAATAATGATGATAATAGCTAACATTTTGGAGCAGCTGCCATCTGTCAGGCCGGGGGCTGAGTGCACGGCCCTTTTAAATCCTCGCATGAACTCTTTGGAGTTGGTACTGTAGGCACTGAGCCTGGCTGTTTAGAGCAATAAACGTCCTGTCCAGTGAGTCATTCCTTGAAGATGCATCTAGTGTGGGAGAGAAGTATGAAATAGTTACAAATTATTAATCTTTAAGTATAATTAGGAAAGTGGTTCTAAGGAAAAAGTACAGGGAACTATGGGAAAATGTAATAAGGAACCTCTGTCATTCTGTCACTGTTTTCTATCAGGCTGTCAATATTGTCACCACCACCCCTATCCTGCCCCCAGCAGAGAGTGGCTCCCATTTGCCAGAGCCCATTTATTGGCCTGAAGCTCAGTGGAAAGATGGCAAAGTAGTGTTGCTTCCTTTACACTTTCCAGATCACGCATGAACACATCTACCTGGCAGAACCAATTCACACCCAGCAGCCTGGCTGCAAGGGGACCTGGACATGTATTCTCAGCTTTCTAACCTCTCCGCATGGGAGATGAAATAGTTGGAGGGAGCCAATGTAAGTATCCAGCACACAAGGCAGGCCCAAATCTGTATGTTTTCTGCAATCTCTTTTTAAAATTGGGATATAATTTTCTTATAACAATGCAGATTTTAAGAAAATAATTTAGTGAGTTCTGCAAATGCACACACCCAGGTAACCCACAGCCCACTCGTGACACAGAACGTTCCCATCTTGCCAGCAAGTCCCCTTGTGCCTCTTTGCAGTCGATCATTCCTGTCTCCTGCTCAGAGGCATTCGCTGTTCTGATCCCATCAATTTGTTTTGCCTGATAGTCACAAGTCAGTATTGCTTGTTCTAGGATTTCAAATATATAGAACCATACAATACGTCCTCTTTTGTGTCTGACTTTTTTTGTTCTAAATAGTATCGGAGAGCATCAACCGTGTTGTTACATGTAGCAATAGTTCAGTCCTTTTGTGATGCTGAGTAGTATTCCATTATGTGAATATATCATATCCTCTCACCAGTAGGTGGATGTTTATATCATTTCCAGCTTGGGGCCATTATGAAAATAGCTGCTTCAGTCTATACTTTTTAAACAAACACCCAGGTAATTCTGATGCAGGTGGACCACACTCTGAGAAACACAGCTCTAGCACAGAGAACTGAAGCTTCGAAAGGTTAAGTAAATTGTCCAAAGCCACAGAACTAAGAAGGCTTTGATGCCAAAAGGTGGATTCAAGAGCCCGGGCTCTTCCTGCTTGTACAGTAGGCCTAAGAAGGAGGGCCTTGAAAATAAGGTGCATGTTTTGGTTATCAATTGCTGTATAACAAAACAACCAGACTTTGGCTTCAACAACAGTTATTTCTTTTTTTTTTAATTTTAATTTTTTATTTTTTTTTTTGAGACAGAGTCTCTCTCTGTTGCCCAGACTAGAGTGCCGTGGCGTCAGCCTAGCTCACAGCAACCTCAAACTCCTGGGCTCAAGCGATCCTCCTGCCTCAGCTTCCCAGGTAGCTGGGACTACAGGCATGTGCCACCATGCCCGGCTAATTTTTTCTATATATACTTTTAGTTGTCCAGCTAATTTCTTTCAATTTTTTTAGTAGAGACGGGGTCTTGCTCTTGCTCAGGCTGGTCTTGAACTCCTGAGCTCAAATGATCCACCCACCTTGGCCTTCCAGAGTGCTAGGATTACAGGTGTGAGCCACCACTCCCAGCCAATTATTGTGTGTCTCTAGCTAGGTGGTTTTTTTGCTGGTCTCTCTCACATGGCTGCATTCAGCAGGCAGGTCCCCTGGATGCTGGGTAGAGCAGGGATGGCTGGGGCAGCGGGACCTCTTTCCATAGTCTTTCATCCTCAGGGAGTCTAGACCAGGCTTCCCTTCACGGTAGTGGCTGTATTCCAAGAGAGAAAACTGTAGTGCACAAGCACGTATCTAGCCTCTGCATGCATCATGTTTGCTAATGCCCCACTGGCCAAAACAAGTCACGTGGCCAAGCGCAAATTCGATGTGGGTGACTGACTACCCTACAGAATGGCATGATTCATTCAGAGCCATTAATGTAACAGTCTACCATAGCAAGGAAGTGTATGTTTCCGACACAATGGAGGCTAAAGGGGGCAGAGCTAGAGAGAGCCAGGGAACTAATAATAAGAGGATTAAAAAAAATTTTAACGGAGCCAGAAGAAGTCAAAGGAGATAACTCTCTGAAGCAAGTGTCCATGTTGCCGCTAGTCATCTTTGTGGCCCCCACGGCTCCCAAGGGGTTTTTCCAGACAGTAGGTACTCAGAAAATGGTTGCTAAATTGAGTCAAAGTAGCAATGATAGGTTGAGGGGTGGTGGCCTAGAGGAAGGATGGCTAAATGGTAATGTACTGAAAGAGGCCAGACCCCTTAAGCATGGAAGGGTAAGTGCTAACAGGAGAAAAAACTGAAATGAAGAGAGACAAACGTGATGGAAAACATGGACATATTTTTGTTCTGCAAATAATTAAACTGTATGTCTGCTCTTTCAACCAGCGTTTATTGCTTGCGAGATGCTCTTCAAGGGGCTAGAGCTGTGTTTCTCAAAGTGTAGGTCACCTGAACAGTGTGGACTACTTAGGTAGATGGCTAGAAATGGCCAGCAGGTGTCTAGTGGATGGGCCTGAGACAATGCCCCAGGTTCCATTGTCTTCCTGTGGCCTGTAGGGGGATCCCCAAAATCACTGCCTGCCCCCAGTAGTGGGTAGCAGATATGGTCAGTCCTATGACCATACTGTCTTGCCTTTATCACTTCAGATCAGGACAGAATATCTAACTGCCAGCACCTGTTTTGCCTGGGGGCTTTCTCTGGCCACTCCCGCCCTAGAGGGAGCAGTCCTCAACCAAAGACTGACGAGTTGGTATAAGTGTTAAAACCAAAGCAATTATTTATTATAAACCTTAGAGGAAAAGAGTGCCCATTATCCTGCTGATCAAAATACCAGTTCTGCTGAAAAATACAAAAGACTGCAGTCTTACTTATTAAGACCATGTCCTTCCTTGCATTTCTGCAGCTGCCTGCTAGATGGGCTCCTGGCCCCAGTCTTGTTTCCCTGCAACCCACTTTCTACGTTTCTGAGTGACCTTTGAAATGCAAATGTAATTGTTAAGCTTTAGCACTGAGATGTCTCTTACTCTCCATTGTATCTTAAGCACCAGTAAATATTTATTGACTAGCTGTTATGGGGAATTCTTGGCTCACGAACAGGTTATATCCCCAAATTTCTCATGTAAGGAGGTGCTTTGGAATTTGAAATATATTTGGCCATCACAATGACAAGTGGGCCAGCTTGTCAGGCTAGCTCATAAAAACCAAGCTCATTCATGATGTTGCCTACTAGATGCTGAAGATACAATGGAGAGTAATGCTCTGGATTATTTTGGATTTTTATAACTTTGGGCTCTATAAAGATCCCTCTCTGCTTGTTTTCTCCCGCAATTACCCTCATAGCTCTGCCTGAGCAGGAGACATCTGTAAACGCAGCACTGTAGGTGGGGAGGCCTACAGAGTGGGTGCTTCTTCATTGACTTTGCTGATTTGACCATCCCTGAAGGCTTTGCCCTGGTAAGTTTGCACCTTTGACCTCACTCTGCCTTTGGGGACACTTGAGCCAAGCCCAACACCAAAATGTGGTCAGTACTCAACAAGCAAGAACCAGGAAAATTGGAGGGAATTTCTAACCGGACAGTCTGGGGATTTCCATTCTAACATTTGTATTGTCTTTAATTCTCTGTTATTCAAATGCATTTTATATTTGGCCGCCACAAAGAACTCTGTCCAGGGGATTTCTGCTTTTGCAGCTGTAGGAAAGAAATTGGATTACAAAAGATTAAAGTGATATTTGCCCAAGGTCGCACAGCTAGTTAGAAGAGAGTACATTTCCTGGTTCCTAATCCTATGTTCTTTTGATTAAAAACTTGGTGCTTCACATCGCTTAAAATATAAGATTTGCTCTAATAAGCTTGAAGATTAGCTTTTTCTTCTTGAGTCAGAGAAAAATAGTGAATTTATATTTGCAGCATTTTTCCATTGGTTTGAGATAGCATTTTGGAAAGTATGTTGTTCATTGAACACTAGTTATTTTAAAAAGAGTTTCAAACACAAAAGTTTACTCTCTGCCATTGTGGAAAATTATGGAGAACATTAACTGATTAGGTGTTCTGGGAAATCCTGCAACAATAAAATCATAAAGTTTGTTGAACTCAGCAATCGTCAAATTTATTTAGTCTGAAGTTATCTTTCTTCCTTCCTCCCTCCCTCCTTCCCTTCTTCTCTTCCTTCCTTCCTTCCTTCCTGTTCATGAAACATTATCACCAAGTAATACACTTTAGGAAATACTGGGTTAAGGTAAACAGAAGTGAAAATCAATCTACAGTAGGCCAATAATTTTCTTCTTAGATCAAGAACTTTCTTATTGTTTTGGCTGTGTTCTCTACTATGGACAGCATTACTAAATGTTAAATTAAGGGATATTTAGTGAATTTGTATCTCTGGGAAGGCTTTGATTTAACTTAGATCACCCATATGATGTCCTTTCATATGGGTGTGTGGGAAGTGTGGGGAGCAGGTATACAGATCTCAGTTGCACACAGAGAAAACCAGGAGGTGGGATATGTTCGTGTGCTTTACAGTAAGTCCTAAAATTTAGTGGTTGAAGCCCTCCAACTTTTTTTTTCTCCTTCAAGAAAAGACTATCTTGACTATTCTAGGATTTTTTTATTTACATATAAATTTCAAAATTAGATTGTTAATTTCTGCAAAAATAAGCCTGCCAGGATCTTGATTGTGATTGCGTAGAATCTATTGAACAATTTATGGAGGACTGATGCCTTAACAATATTAAGTTTTCCATGAATGTGGTACATTTCTCCATGTATTTGATCTTTTAAGATTTTTTTCAGTTTGATAGTTCTAGGTGTAGAAATCTTACATATTTTCGTTAATTTTATCCCAATTATTTGATATTTAGTACAGCAGCTTCCTCCCCTCCCCATTTCCTGGAATTCCCATTCCCCTTACCTTGCTCACTTCCTCTTTTTTCACAGTACTTATCCCTCCTAATATACTGTATAATTTTATAGTTTATTACTGATGTATAATTAAAATATACTTATTATCATGTTTAATACCTATAGTCTGTCTTTTTCCATAAGAATTTAAGTTCCATGAGAGCTCAGATATTTGTTTCGTTCATATGTATACCATGGACAGTGTCTTGAAACAGTGTCTGGCACACAGTGTAGGCATTCAGCAATAAAAATTCAAGGAATTAATGAATATAGCACAGTCAAGAAGCTAAAAGGGTGTTGAAGTGAGGACTGAATGACCCAATCTGCATTGCAATAAGTGTCACAATGAAGCCTACTTCCTCCTCTCGGTTTCCAGCCCCAGAGAAGTTAAATGACTCTATTTCCCGCTCTCTTACTTCCTACTCAATCTATTCTCCTCACACTTTCACTCCCATCATAGCACCGCAACAGTTCTCACCAAGGTCACCAGTGATTTCCCTTTCACTAAACTCTCTGGATGTGTTTTAGTCCTTATGGTATTGAATTCCGCGGCACCTTTTAACACTGTTTACTCTGCCCTCCTGGAAACTCTTTCTTTCTTTGGCACCTGGAATACTCTCCTGAGTATCTTCCTACTTTTAGGACACATTTTTTTTTTTCTCTTTTGCTGGTTTTTATTCCACTTCCTGAACTAATATATTGTCTTCTCATTTTATTCTTGAGTGATCTTATCTACTTCAATGACTTTATGTACAGTCTATATGCTGATTCCTCCAAATCTTTCATCGGTAGACTTCAGCTGCTGTCTACTGCAGGAGAAGCAGAGTTTAGACATTGAGTTCAGTCAAGTTAATTGCCTAATCAATCAAACAAACAGGCAAATCATCACTCTTCAGAAAAATATAACAGAATCAAGAGGTGCTACAATGTGTTGTCCGCATAAAATACAAATTTCCTAGGCATACAAAGAAGTTGGAAAATGTGATTTCATACTCAAGAAAAAAGGGAATCAATGTAGACCAACCTTAAGATGACTAGACATTGGAAGTAGTATATAAAGATTTAGCAGATAAAGATTTTGTAAGTATTGTAATAACTCATGGAGGTAAAGGAAAATATGCTCATCATAAAAAATAGAAAATATCAGAAGAAAAGTACAAATTATAAGATAGAACAAAATGGAAATTCTAGAATTAAAAAAATACAGTATCTCAAATAAAAATCTACTAGAGATCTTAATAACAGAATAAAGATAGCAGAAGAGTCAGTAAACTTGAAATTAGAGCAATCAATATCATTCAATTTGAAGAAAAGGGAGGAAAAAGATTTTTAAAATGATCACAGTTAAGGAACTTCTGTAACAATATCAAAAGGTCTAACATACATGTAATTGGAATTCCAGGAGAGTCAAGAGAAAATGGGGCATAAAATGTATTTAAAGAAATAAATGGACAAATTTACTCAAATTTGCTAAAAGACATGTATTTACAGATTCAGGAAGAACCCCAATCAGGGTAAATACAAAGAGAATCATGTCTAGGCACAACATAGTCAAACTTCTGAAAACTAAAGATAAATAGAAAATATTGAAAGCATCCAGAGGAAAACACCACATTAGATACAGGGGAAAAATGACTGTGAACATCTCATTAGAAACTGTGGAGGCCAATGATATCTTTGAAATGTTGAAAGAAAAAACAACTGTGAACCTAGATGAAGACTTAATACATGTGACAATGATAATATTAAGGACAAGGGGGAGGTGACTGGACATATCAAGTTACAAGAATCATATATTTTATGTAAATGTTCTGTATTACTATAGGGTTTTGGGTTACGCAGGTGTATGCATTTGTCAAAATTCATCAAATTATTCACTTAAGATAGATAGGTCCATTTCAAGGTATGTAAGTTTTACCTCAAAAAATGAGCCATAGACACATATTTAACTCCAGTTGAGGATATGTATCCTGACGTGTTTAAGGGTGAAATGTGCTGCAACTTACTTTGAAATGCATCAATTTTAAGTAAGATGGATTCTTTATCACGTAAGATTAATGTGATAAACAAAGTATAATAAAATGTTAATTAAAGGATCTAGGTGTTGGACATATGGATGTAAATCGCACAATTCTTTGAACTTTTCTGTATGCTTGAACATTTTTTATAATAAAATCTTGGAAAAAATTAACAGACCCCAAATTAAACTCATTATCACTTGTTACTCCCCTCAAGCCTACTCTTATGCTACTGCTATTTGTTTCAATAAATGGCACCAGCTTTTACCCAGTTGTTGAAGTTGGAAACCTGGCACTTGTTCTTCACTACTCTCTTTTCTTTATTCTTCACATCCAAATTATCACCAAATATTGTAGATTACATTTCCTACACATTTTTTCTAGTCAGCGAGCTTCTCCCTCCATCACAGCTACCAGTCTGGTCCAAGCCATCATCACCTGTCGCATTGGCTACTGCATGAGCCTCCTAATGTGACTTCCAGCATCCACTATGGTCCATTTCCATCCTTTGTCAGAATAATCTTTTAAAAATGCAAATATGTTATTTCATCCCTGCTTAGAATTCTTCTAGGATATCCCATTGCCATTAGGATAAATCTCCAAATCCTTTGTGTGGCTTAGGAGGCAACTGTCTGTCTCTCAACTTCATTTCGTCCTGTTCTCCACTTCATTGTCTCAGCTCCAGCTTTGCTGGACTAATTTCAGTCCTGCTCTGTCTGACGTTTCCTCTGCTTGTAATATTCTTCCCTCGCAATTTCTTCCTTCTGGCAAACGCCAGCTCATCCTTCATGTCTCAATTTAAATGAGTCTTCCTAGGGAGGCCTCCTGCCTCCCAGAATAGATCAAATCCCCTTCCTATGCTATGAAGTACTCTTTCATAGCACTTACCACATCACCATTATGTCACTATGTTCCCAGAACTTAGCACAATAAGCTGATATGTGACGTATGTTCAAGAGATATTTGTGATATGGATGGTTTAATAGGAAAGGGTGTGTTGTTATACATGTGTTAACTTGACTGTGATAATTAGTTTGGGGAAAAAGACACCATGTTTTTATATACTTGAGGGTGTATGCATCAGCATGTTTTAGATTGCAAATATCAGACACTGGAATCAAATTGGTATATAGGAGGTTCATAGGGGTAGATGTCTAGTAGTGGGGTAGACTTCAGGTACAGTGTGATCAGGGATTTCAATCTATTTCTCTTTAATTGTCTTGACTCTTCCCTTCTCCTATGTTTTGTTTGTCCTCAGGCTAGATTCCCTCATGATTTCAAGACGGATGCCAGCAGCCAACTGCAGCTTCTGTTCGCATACTTCAGGTGAGAGATACTTGCTTCTCATTGGTCTCTCTTAAGGCCAAGAAAGAACTTAGAAATCTTCAGCAACCATCTCCTTGTGTCTTATTGGCTAGAACTAAATCATATGCTCATTCCTGGACCAGTCACTCATTGGCTATACTAATCTGTCTGCCCCTGGGATCAGCTTTCTTCAATCAAAAATGCTGCATGAGGAAGGGGAGATACCTGAACAAAATTGATGTTCTCTTAGGAAGCATGAGGGGGAGAATGAATTCTGGGACGATAATCAACAATATCCAACTGTGTTTATTATTCTCCAACAGTAGCCTAGAGAAATGGCCTTGCTTTTTTCTTATAGGTACTCTCCATTTTGTAACTGAGATTATGTTTGACTTTTCATTGACAGTTGAAAGCTCAGAGATAAATTTGTGGCCCACTTATAGAAAACACACAGAATACTGGGGTAAATATTTTGAGATTAGCTTCATTCTTGCCTCCTATTTATGCTCTACTCTTATTTTTCTTTTGCTTCATTTTTCTTGTCCTTTTCTAATTTACTCTCTACTTTATATATTTTTGTTAAATTATCTTAATTTAAAAAAATAGATATAAGCAAATAAAATACAAATATTTTCCTTATGATATGCTTCCTCCCCTCCCCATTATGTCGCTTTGTCCTTAAATATCTAGAAATATAGATTATTTATAGTTTCTTCCTGCCAGGAATAGACAGGAGTTAGTTGATACAACCAGCATGTCATTGTTTTTCTCATTTTATTTCCAAAGAATATACCTTTTGGAATATTCTTTTCCTAATATTTTGAGAAGACAATGTAAATTTTTTGTTATTTTTGATGATAAAAACCAAGATAAACCAAGAAAATCTAATAATTCCATAGCCTTTTAAGAAAAAGGCTTATATATGGGATTGTAGAGAAATTATTTTTAAAAAGATATAATTAAACTGGTCTCATTATGAAAGGACTGCCCTGTCCTCACCCTTGCTAGGCATTATGTGTTATATGATTTTGTTGTTTAAAGTTTTATGCCTGTAACTATTTGGAAAAAAAAAAAAACAAAGTTACATCCCTTCCTTTATCCCATATACCCAAATAAATTCCAAATAGATAAAAGATTGAAATGTAAAACATAAAAGGAAATATGAATGAATATGTAATCTGAGGGAAAGAAAGAACTTTCATGGCATGATACCAAAGATACAAGCAAACACTGATGACAAATAGTAGCTAACATCTGTTGAGAGGTTACTATATGCTGGGTCACGTACTGAGGACTTGTGTTATCTCATTGTGTTCTCACATCAATCCTATGAAGCAGGTGTTATTATTATCACTGTTTTATGAATAAGAAAAATGAGGCTCA
The DNA here is from genome assembly GCF_041146395.1 of Eulemur rufifrons. Taxonomy (NCBI): domain Eukaryota; kingdom Metazoa; phylum Chordata; class Mammalia; order Primates; family Lemuridae; genus Eulemur; species Eulemur rufifrons. Next base: position 228,255,576 of record NC_090989.1, read on the forward strand.
CGGAAATTAATTACCTTACTTAAGGGCACTCAGGCATAAAGTGACTAAGATTTGAATCCCAATAGTCTGCCTCCAAAGCCTGAAAACTTAATGGGACACAAAATAGTATTTACTGTGTAAACCTGCCATTTCTTTCCCATAGGGGTGTTGAGAAAGCCAGGTGAGTTATTGTATGTACAAGGGCTTGGTAAACTGTGATGGAAGACCCGGTATTAGTGAGCGCGGGCTCACCCCATGCTCGCCAGGGTGGAACAAGAGAGGGCAGCCAGCAGCCTCTACACCTTCCTTCCTCTGTCTTCTTTCAGTACCTCTCATTTAAACTCTTGCTGCTCATTTGCCCACGTGGAGCCACCTCAGCGAGTCCAGGTGCCTCCCCCAGTCCTGCCAAAGAACCTGGCAAAGACCCTGCTTCTTTCTCTCTGGGAACAAAAGGGTATACATTCCACATCTGAAGAGATGAAAGAGAATTGAATCCAAACATGAGCAGTAACTCTCAATCACTTGGCCATTGTTGGCCATTCTTTCTTTCTCTCCCACTCTTTTTCCAGCAGGTAGACAAACATATAATAGTTAACCTTCCCAGCTTGCATGGAGTTAAGTATAGAGATAGATGTTTAGATAATTGGTAATTTAAGCCAATTTTTAGTTTACATTTTATGGGAAGAAAATATTTATAAATACAATATCGTTATTGCCAAAGAGTTTGTGGAATGTCACATTCAGTGATGTATTTATTAATAATATTGGAAGCCATTTACTCCTCTCTAATCTTCCCATTCATAGCAATTCTCCAAAGTGTTTGTTTTGGCTTATTACTACTAGAAATGTGAATGAAAAAGAAATGCTGCCCATTTCTAAAAGCACTGGTAAATGCATACCACTGTCATTGACAAGACTTGGCATGGTAAAGAAATGCAGTTTCCAAATCTGCTGCATTCCAGTGGATAAATGAATAATCAGGAATTTTGAGTGGCTCCCCATTGGGAAGAAAACCACTGGGATCACTGACCACAAAAAGAAAAATTTCACAATTTCCTGTATTTATTACTTTAGATTGATTTCCATCTCTGGGAAATCTACTCTTACCAGCACTAAAGGCAGTTTCCAAGAAAAAAAGAGAAAAAAAAAAAAAAGACGATGCCACTTTGGAAGACATCATTACTTTATCCTTCAAATAGCCACATAGGGAACGTGCAGCAATTTCCTTATTAGATGATCAAAGCATCCTGTGTTTCTCCACACCCAGACCAGAACTCTCTTGGGAGCTACACTGACAAACCCACCACCTAACAGTAGTTTGCTCATGTGGGCCCCAACGAAAAGATGTTGAACTCAGGAACTAGCAAATCGCGGCCGGGCGCGGTGGCTCACGCCTGTAATCCTAGCACTCTGGGAGGCCGAGGCGGGTGGATCGCTCAAGGTCAGGAGTTCGAGACCAGCCTGAGCGAGACCCCGTCTCTACTAAAAATAGAAAGACATTATATGGACAACTAAAAATCTATATATAGAAAAAATTAGCCGGGCATAGTGGCGCATGCCTGTAGTCCCAGCTACTCGGGAGGCTGAGGCAGTAGGATCGCTTGAGCCCAGGAGTCTGAGGTTGCTGTGAGCTAAGCTGACGCCACGGCACTCACTCTAGCCTGGGCAGCAAAGTGAGACTCTGTCTCAACAAAAAAAAAAAAAAAAAAAAAAAGGAACTAGCAAATCTCATGGATTTCTGAGTTCCAAACCCTCAGGCAAAGTAGGTAAGTATTGGAGTCATAGTCTATTTGTTTTCTTATTCTTTATACATTTTTCCACAGGTGATTTCATAATACGAGTATGAGGGAACTATTTACTTAATGACTATGCTGTATGCCTTTCTTGGGAAAAAAGTTATGATTATATAGGACATGATTATTACTGGTGTTGGGATTAAGACTTAGTTAAAGTGAGTAAAGTAAGAAGAAGTATGCCATTCACCGCATTAACTGCATAGATATTATGTAATACTCATTTGAAAAAAATCTTTAATTTGAATAATTGCTTGAAAAGGCTACTAACTTTAGCCTAGGTTCACTTTAGTACTGTAACCTGGAAAATTGAGAGAAGACAAGTTGGTTTTCATACCCTAAGAAATACATGCCATCTCTGAATGATCACATATTTCAAATAGCTTGACTCTAAGTGAACTGTCACTGTAGATAATTAAAGATGATAAGCCAGTTCCAAAATTTCCCTGAGTATGTTTACTTTCCAAGCTTTTGAAGAGGGAGCTGTTGGATTTATTTATTTCATTAAAAAAATAGTATTGAAGCTGGGCGTGGTGGCACATGCCTGTAGTCCCAGATACTCAGGAGGCTGAGACAGGAGGGTTGCTTGAGCTCTAACCGCCAGTACCTCAGAATGTGAATATTTGGAGATAGACCCTGTAAAGAGGAGATTACATTAAAACGAGGGGGGGACTCAATCTAATATGACTGGTGTCCTTATAAGAAGAGGAATATGGATACACAAAGACACCAGGCATGGTGTGCACTCTCAGCGGAAAGGCCATGTGAGGACGCAGTGAGAAGACGGCCAGCTGCAAGCCAAGGAGAGAGGCCTCAGAAGAAACCAAAGCAACTGACACCTTGATCTTCGACTTCTAGCCTCCAGACGGAGAAAATAAATTTCTGTTGTTTAAGCCACCCACTCTGTGTATTTTGTTATGGCAGCCCTAGCAAACTAATACACACCTTTGCCTGTTATTCCACTGGTCTCCCTAGGGTAACCATGACCAACAGTCCTTTCAGACTTACTGCCTATGTTTTTGCACGCAGAGTCATGCATAGGAAGTTTCTTTGTCTGCTCTGTGACTTGCTTTTTTCATTTAATGGTATATCATAGACAGCTGTCCATGTCAGTACCCATAGAAAACTACCTCCCACATTCTTATGGAAGACTGCATGGTCTTCCATTGTATGAATATGCCATGATTTATTTTAACTATTCCACTATTGATGAGCATTTAGATTGTTTTCATTTTTCTATATTTTCAGTAATGCCATAATAAACATCTTTGCACATTTATGGTTGGGCTCATGTTCTAACATATCTGTAAGAATAATCACAGAAGTGGAATTGCTAGGTTAAAAAACATATGCAATTAAAATTTGAAAGTTATTGTCAACTTGCCTTTCAGAAAGGATTAAACAATTTCCAATCCTACTGATATATATGAGACTCTCTGTTTCCCCATTCAGTCAGTCAGGTTTTTTTTTTTTCTTATTTATGGGTATGAGTGTGTGTATATAGATAGATTTTCAAAAATAACATGCTTGTACAGTATTTTTTTTTTTTGAAATCTGTCTTTAGTATTTTAGTCTTAAACATGAACTTTTCCCCATGAAGAGAAAATTTAGTCTTTATTTTTAGTCTTTCTGTATAGAATCATTCTTCTCTTTGGGGATCTCTTGCCTCCATCAACCACTGCTATTGCCAACGCTGGAACTTGTGAATTTGGACCAACCTAAACATAGCTCTGAAGGTTTTGTTTTCTGGATGGAGGCAAAAATCAGAGTGCTCTTTCCATAGAAATTAGTCAATAAATGCTTTGAAATAGTGTGCTAAGATGTCCCCCTGAGAGTTAACTTCCAGTTTTCTTTTAGAACTAGTTAAAATTATTAAAATGGTATTCAAACCCAGTAGGCTCACTAAATGCTTGTTAAATTGCATTGGAGTGTGTATGTAATTAAGCCAGGATTAGTTCTAATAGACTTTTTTTCTGGATGGATCTGAGAGAATTTGACCCTCTGGGAGGTGGTCTCTGTGAAGAGAGAACAGATGACTGATTTGGTTGGAGTAATGCCTCCTTTTTACCAACTCATTTGGGATATTATTACAAAATTTCAAGAAAAGATATCAGAAACTAAAGTGAGAGCTTTTTTGTTCCTCATTTATGAATACGTGTGGAAAATTTAATCAGAACATAATCCAACAGATATTTACTGATCTCTTATCATGTGTAAGATACTGTCTAATACACTGGAGCAGTAGAAAAAAGGCAACATGGTGGCTGGCTTCAAGTTGTTCATGTTTTAGTTCAGTGGTTACCAAACCTGGCATCAGAATCAACTGGGAAGCAGTTTAAAAATAGTCAGATTTCATGCAACCATGTTGAAAACCTACTTGACAATCTCTACTAATGCTAAACATATGTCTATTCTTTGACCCAGCAATTTTATTCCTTGATATGTACCCAAGAGAAATGCGTACATATATGAACCAAAAGACACGTATAAGAATGTTCATTGCAGCACTATTTGTAACAGCCCCTAGTTGCAAACAACGTAAGTGTTCATCAACAAAACAGCAATGAGAAAGAACCAACCACCAATAAAGTGACAACATAAATTTCACAAACATAATATTTAACAAAGAAAGCCAGACATAGAAAAGTATATATTTTCATTTATATGAAGTTCAGAAAAAGGCAAAACCAGTCTATACTATTAGAAGTCAAGATATTGGCTAACCTTGGGGGAAGAAGCGAAGTCTGGAAAAAACATGAAGGGGATTCTGGGTGCTAGTATGTTTTATTTCTTGATCAGATCAGTTTTCTGGGTATTGTCACTTTGTGAAAACTCTTTCAGCTGTATGCATATGATTTTTACATTTTTCTGTATGTATGCTATCATTAAAAATATAGAGAATTTTGGCTGAGCACAGTGGCTCACACCTGTAATCCCAGCACTTTGGGAGGCCAAGATGAGAGGATCACTTGAGGCCAGGAGTTTGAGACCAGCCTGGGCAACATAGCAAGACTCTGTCTCTACAAAAAACAAAAAGATTAAAAAAAAAAAAAGTAGCAGACATGGTAGTGTGTGCCTGTAGTCCCAGGTACTTGGAAGCCTGAGGCAGGAGGATCGCTTGAGCCCGGGAGTTTTAGGCTGCAGGGAGCCATGATCATGCCACTGTACTTTAGCCTGGGCAACAGAGGGAGACCCCTGTCTCTAAAAAACATTTTAAAAAAATACAGATTTTCAAGCCCCATCCCAGACCTATCAAATTAGAATATCTTCCTAATGTAATTATTTACATAATAGTTACCTGATGTAACTATTTATAGGAATCTATGTTTATAAAGTTCCCCAGGGATTCTGGGGCATTTGGATATAAGTTTTTGGGAACTGCGGCTTTTGTGAAGACAGCATTTTCTCTCTCCTTCCCGAGAACACATCTCTGCCTTTTTGCTAGGGAGGGCTCTTTGTAGAGATCATTAATGCATTAAGGGTTCATTATGGTGCTGTTCAGAGAAAGCACTTGGCAGCCTACCACATTGATTTCGACAGCCTCTGCACTTAGGAAGTCTGCTCTGGTACCTGCTTCAAAAGGAATAAGTTTGTTTTTTTTTTTCTTCCTCAGAGCAACATAAAGAGATGGATGGGTGAAGAGATGGGTGTGGTGATTTACTTAGGAGACTAGATTGTCATTACATTTTTAAACAAAATTGTCATTTTGGAGCAAATAAGAGGAGTGCAGCTGTGGAGCAAACAGGATCAAGGAGTATACCAAGTATTTCCTGAAGATTTTGCCTAAATACTGACAAATTATGACTTGCAGAACTGATATCATGAGATTATGCATTACTTTGGTTTCTTATCATTCATAGAATCATGCTGAACAAAGAAAGAAGTAGAAGTCACTTCTGTGAGCATGCTTTAAAGGGAGAAAATATGATAATACTCGTGAATCAAAGAGGAAAAGTTTGTTCTGAGAGACTGTGATAAGAAGCAAGAATGCATCTGCTTTGGTCATTGAGAAAAATTTCATGACAATAATCGAAGCAGATAACTCTCGTTTTCCCAACTTGATCAATTTTGGACAAAGGCAAAAGATGATCTGAGGAGGAACTAAAATAAGTCTAGTATGTGTGAACCTCCTTTCCCGAAGTCAGTGATGGTGTGAGGTCAGGAACGTGACTGGTGACTGGAGTGCCCACATTCTTCTCAGACCTCAGATCACATTGTCACTGCGCCTGGGAACAATGCTGACCTTTTCCTGTGCCTGGGCACTGACGGTGTACCAGAGCTGGATCCTCCTCTGGAACAGAGGAGCAAGATCCTCTGTCCCCATCATCCCTCTCACAAAATGGCAACACTGCACTGAGATCTTTGAAAATGTTGTCTCAGAAAATCCTCACCGCTTCCTGGGAAGTTTCATTTCCCCATTTTATAGACAAAGTAGTATGGCTAAGTGATCCTCTAGCAGCAGAAATGGTCAAACTTGGCAGATTCCAAATCCCATAGTGAAGTCCACAGGCAGGCAGTGAGCCTCAGAAGCCTGATGTTCTCATCCCAGCTCCACCCTTCACTAGTGTAGAATCTTGGAACATGTCCTTAATCTCAGTTTTCCTGTTGGTAGAGTGGGGATCATGGCAGCGTCCCCCTCAAAGCTTTGTTTGTTCATATGAGACAATGCATGTAAATCATATAGCAAAATACCTGGCACGTAGAAACTGCTCAAAAAATGTTGCCTATCATGCTCTGCCGTCTGGATTGAACTGTGTTCTAATTGCTATACTCGATCTTTAAAGATTCCCTTAAGCAGAACATTTCAGGTCAATTGCTCCTTGCTTTCTGGCTCTGGGCACATAATATTCTAAAATAAATTATTCTAATCTTTTTGAGAAGAGAAAAGCTGCAGGAAAAATACTAATTGTTTTAGAATTAACATGAATTTTCTCTTGTGCTGGTCACTTTAAATGGCCTTCTTATCAAACCCTTCTCTTTCCCCCTTTGAACTGGTTGACTGACAGGTGAAAATATCATTGGCACCAAGAAGGCTTTTTAAAGTTTCAGCGTGCTTACCCTCACACTGGTCAATTGTTTATGACCATTCACCTAACAGTGACAGTCCCAGTGTTGGTTTGTGTAACAGAGCATCCTGGCTGGGCTGGAGCTGGGGCTCAGGTGATTCTGTTGAGACAGGCACTGATTTGCAAGGGAGCCAAGGAACCCCCTGGAACAGAAGACTTGGACACTGACCACCAGTGGGTTCACATAGCATGCCTCTTATTTATCAAGGCATTTTTGTGTGAATCAATGTCCCTCACTGGCAAGATGATGTGGCCCCTGGGTGAACTGTCAGTGCCTAAACTGCTTATAAGGTGGCAAATGAAGGAGCCATCTGAACTAACCACTTAGCACCTGCAGACTCCCAGGTGAGTTCATTAGTTCATGTCCATGACTTTTTTGTGGACATTTGTAGGCACCTTTGCAGGCTCCAGTAAATAATTTTGAAGGAGAGATTCTGCATGGTTGGACTTCCTGCAGTCAAGAAGGAAGTCCAATCAATGGGAGGCTTGGAGCTGGTGAAATTTTGCTATTAATGTTAATGTCATTATTTTTGTTCTAAAGGCAAATGAAGGCTGAGCTATATTGGGTTTTTTTGTTTTTTTTTAAAGTCTCAACATCAGAGGACTAATAAAAACGAATGCTGATTTCTTTATAAAGAAAATTACAGATTATACGTTCCTCAAAGTCAGGAATGATATCCTGTACTTTTTTTTTTTTTTTTTTTAGCAGTACCCATAAAACCTAGAACATTGCTAGTACATTGTAGGTGCTCAAAGAAAGATTTAGAGTAAAGTTTTTTGCTGATTCCACTCTCTTATGGCATAAAGGCTTAGAGTGCTTATTAGTGAACTGTGGTTTCTTCTCGCAAAGCATCAAATTATTCTCTGCCATGACTCATGCTAACAGGAAAACTGATGAAATATCTTTTCGGTAGTGACTTGAATGGGTTTTTATTACTTAAAAGTGCAGTAGAATCAGATATGGCCAAGGCTGAACAACAACAGAGGGAAATGAAGCGTTTTCTAAGAGGACTATGGTGGAACTTGCCCTTTTTCAACTATTTTTTTTTGTTTTTAATGTGAAAACAAAAATGATTATATGTGTAGTAATAATTATATAGTGGACTGGTATCTGAAGAATGTGTTTACTTGCTTTGAAAATGCTTTCCAAACAAGTTAAAATTCCTTTTCACTGGGAATAAATTGTTTACAATAGGCATTTATATTTTTTATGCAGAACAGACATAAAATATTTGGAAAATTCACTCAGATAAAATTCACCCTCCTTCCCAATCCTAGTACCCCCATGAGTTTTGGGGAATTTGCTGTGTTTTCTTATTGTGTGAAAGATTAAACCTTCTATTACTGTCTCAGAATTTAAAAGTATATTGATACTGGATTGAGCAAGGGGAGAAATGACATCACCAGATTTTTGTTTCTCTTGAGAAGCCAGTGAGTAATGTGGGTGTGTCAGTTTCACTGGAGTTTTGGTCTAAGAGCATTTTCCCCGAACATTTTCCTCTTTGAGATTTTTATTCCAAATATAATGTTATTCCTTTGATAATTTCTCTGGAATAATTTATAAAATTAGTCAGACAAAGTAAAGACTATTAAATCAATGTCTTTGACTAATCTGGCAGCTAAATTGAGGACTGAGATTTAAATTATAGTGTTGCTTTGCCCATACACCCTCCCTTGCCTCCTCCTTCACTCCTCTCTCCTCCTCTCTGTAATTTCAGGCCAGAGGGGAGGAGAATGGGAGAAAAAGATAGAGCAGCCCTTTCTACTGCCTTGCTTGTTTTCCAAACATAGATCCCTAATGAGTGCTAGTTGCTGAGTATCTGGGCATTGTACCAGCAGGATCTCATTTAATCCACACAACCACCCTTTATGGGACCTGCTATGTTTGTCTTCATTTTCCTGATAAGAATACTGAGGCACAGAGCTTATAAGCAAGGAGCCTGATTTCAACGCAGTTCTGTTTAGTTCTCAAATGTGCACTCTTTCCACACATGCAATGCACTCAGTAAATAAGCGATCAGTTCTGATTCCTTCATTCCCCCATACCACGGAGGACATGGTTGAGTTAGACACAAAACCTCAGTCTCCTCTGGTACCAGGCCTAGGTTTAATGGAAAGGAAGGGAGGATCTTCTAGTTTTAAGAGAGAAGAAAGGAAGAAGGGGAGGAAAGCAGAATAGGAGAAAAGCCAAGTAGAAATGAGGGTATTTGGGAGAATTTATGGAGGCTAGGAAAGGAAAAATTGAATGCCCTGCACATTTGAGCTGTATCATATGGGAGATATTTCCCAGTCTTTTCACTATAAGTTCCCCAAATACTGAATAGTCTGCTCTAGAGTTTTTGCCATTTTAAAATTTAAGGCATTCAGATAATGAGAGTTTACTCATGGAAAGGAGTAAGAGAGACTCATATTACTTGTCCCCATTAGCCCTTCTGACCCCCGATTCTTGCCCTCCTCTTTAATTTATTCTCCTTTTCCTTCTCTCTGTCCCATACCCTCTTACTGTTGACAATCACAGAGTGATTACCCAATATCCCAATGGGATCCAGATATTTTTATACACACCTTTTAGAGAGGAGGGTGAGATGAGGAGTATAGGTAATTCTGTTTTGGGGCAATAAATGGTTGCTAGGGAGGATGAATAGATACTTGGAAGAATGAATGGATGAGAGCAAACAGACTGACTTGTAAATTTACCTGAGGGACAGGTATTATGTTTAAAATGATTTGGGCCAGGTCTGGTTACATTCTTGATTTTGTTTCCTGCAATATAGTGAGATAACAGGGAGGGGAAGGGAAGTCAATCGTTCTTCTGATGGGTCAGTCTGGTTTATGCAGATAGAAAGAAAGCCCCTTCCACAGGCCTGTTGATCTCTAAGGGCAAAATACTCTTTATACCAAGGAGTCATATTTTGGGGTGAATTTTCCTGAGCTGCTTCAATGTTCTTCTTCATATTGCTTTATCCATATTGTGGAACTTCTTAGGTATAATGCTCTTATGTTATTTATTTCTAAATTATTTATAATTTTTCTTTCCATTTTCTTTTGTACCCAAAAGTTATTTGGAGAGATATTTTAGAATGTCTAACTGCATGAATTTAAAACATTTAAACATTTTTAAATAAATTTTATTTTTAGAACAGTTTTAGATTTACAGAAAAATTACAAAGATGGTACAGAAATCCCATATACCCTGCACCCTGTTTTCCTTATTATAAACTTCTTACATTACTATGCTTCATTTGCTAAAATTAATGAACCAATATTGAAATATTATTATCTAGAGTACATACTTTAATGGTTTTTAAACTTTTAATTTAGTGTGCTTTTTCTGTTTAGGACACCATATAACATTTAGTTGTTTTGTCTCCATAACCTCCCCTTGGCTGTGACTTTTTGATAACCTTGACTGTATTGGTCAAATATTTTGTAAAATGTCCCTCTGATGGGATCTGTCTGTAGTTTTGGATTTTGGGGAGGAAGACCACAGAGGTAAAGTGCTATTCTCATCACATCATATCAAGGATGCATACTATCAATATGACTTATCACTGTTGATGTGAACCTTAACCACCTGGCTCTGGTAGTGCGTCAGGTTTCTTCACTGTAAAGTCACTCTCTTTTCCCTCCTTTTTATACTGTACTCTTTGGAAAGAAGTCTCTACGCACAGCTCATGCTTAAGGAGTGGGGAATTATGACCCACTTCCTTGAAAGCAGAATATCTATCTACATAATTTATTTTGACTTCTGCAAGGGAGATTTTTCCCTTCTCAGTTATTTATTTAATGATTTAGTTATTTATTATTTCAATGATTTGTTTGTCAGCGTGGACTCATGGGTATTTATTTCATACTTTGGGTTACAATCCACTACTACTACATTTATTTGTTGCTTAATTTGTTCCAGTTTTGGCCATTGGAACTCTTTCTCATGGCTTCTGTGTCCTTTGACATACCTCTATCATTGTGGCTGTTTTTGTTTTTGTTTTGTTTTGAGTACTTCCTTACTTTCCAGCATGACAAGATGCTTTAGGTTCATCTGGTGTATTTCTTGTTCCAGTCCTAGAATCCATCATTTCTCCAGGGAGCCCTGATTCCTTTTATTGGAGAATGGTGTTAGAAACCAAAATTGGGGTGCTGGATATGATTGTTGCAACTGGAGCAGTGTTGTTTTTAGGCCCTCTCAGTTGACAGAGCAAGGCAGTGTATGTGTGTCGATAACATGTGTGTTTATATATATATATCTCTCTCAATAAATATTTCCATATGTGTCCATCTATATCTATATTAAGCCAAACATGAGTTCATACTGATATCTCTTACTCTATTACCACATGGATCATTCTAGCCTCCTCTCCTTGCATATCTGTAAATTCCCACGGTGACAGTGAGAAACCTGGTCCTCACCAGCTGCCATCCATTTACTTAATTGTTCAATTCAGTATAAATGTATGGCAGTATCAGAATTGTTAACCACATTATGGAAAGCAATCTGCTTTACTCAGAGTCCACTGACTTTAATGTTAACCTTATCCAGAAACACCCAGGAAAATGTTTGTCCAACTATCTAGGCACTGTGGCCCAGCCAAGCTGACACATAAAATTAATTATCACAATACCTGACAGTGGAATTGCTGAGTTATGTGCTAATTCTATGTTTACTGTTTTGATGTTCTGCCAGACTATTGTCTTAAGTTGCTGGACCATTTTACACTCCCACCAGGAGAATATACAGGTTCTAATCTCTTTACATCTTCCCCAACACTTTTTATCTGTCTTTTTTATTATAGCCATCCTAACACATGTGAAGTGTTCTTATTTATTTTTAACCACTTGAGTTGTTGATTTGTAAGAGAGGTCTCTTCCTCCATTATGATTCCATACATTACAGCTCTTTATTAAAGAGCTGTGCTCTAGACATTGTCCTAGGTGCTGGGTATAGACAGAGCCATAAACAAGATAAGCATGGCCTCTTTCCATGCGGGGTTGACATGAGCAAGTCAACAAAAATTTGTGATTAACAGTTTAAAAAGAAACAAACATGGTAAAGTGATAGAAGTTACAGGCATACAAGTTGGAGACATTGCAGGTTCTGTTCCAGACCACCACAATAAAGTGAACATTGCAATAAAACAAGTCATATGAATTTTTTGCTTTCCCAGTACATATAAAAGTTGTGTTTACACTATACTGTAGTTCATTAAGTGTGCAATAGCATTATGTCTAAAAGATAATGTACATACCTTAATTAAAAAACACTTTATTGCTAAAAAATGCTAACGATCATCTGGGCCTTCAGTGAGTTGTAATCTTTTTGCCAGTAGATGGTCTTGCCTGAATGTTGAGGCTGCTCACTGGTGGTGGTTGCTGAAGGTTGGGGCGGTGGTAGCCATGTCTTAAAATAAGGTAACAATGAAGTTTGCTGCACTAATGGACTCTTCCTTTCACATAAGATTTCTTTGTAGCATGTGATGCTGTTTGACAGCATTTTACCCACTGTGGAACTTCTTTCAAAATTGGAGTCAGTCCTCTCAAATTCTGCCACTGCTTTATCAACTAAATTTATGGAATATTCTAAATCCTTTGTTGTTATTTAAACAATGTTCACAGCATCTTCACCAGGAGTAGATTTCATGTCAGGAAACCACTTTCTGGCCAACTATGGTGGCTCATACCTATAATCCCAGTGACTCAAGTGGCTGAGGAGGGAGAATTGCTTTAAGCCAGGAGTTTGAGACCAGCTTGAGCAACATAGCAAGACCCTGCCTCTAAAAAATATAAGAAAAATTAACTGGGCAAGGTGGTACACACCTGTAGTCCCAGCTACTCAGGAGGCTGAGGCAGGAAGATTGCTTGAGTCCAAGATTTTGAGGCTACCATGAGCTATGATTAGGACACTGCACTCTAGCCTGAGCAACGAGTGAGATCCCATCTCTAAAAAATAAAAAAGAAAAGAAAAGAAAACCATGTGAGAGAGAAACCACTTTCTTTGCTGATTCCTAAGAAGCAACTTCTTATCCATTCAAATTTTGTTATGAGATTATAGCAATTCAGTCACATCCTCAGGCTCTGCTTCTAATTTCTCATGCTATTTCTACTACATCTGCAGTTTCTCCCTCCACTGAAGTTTTGAACCCCTCAAAGTCATCCATGATGGTTGAAATCAACTTCTTCCAAAATGTTGACATTTTGACCTCCCCCCATGAATCATGTATGTTCTTAGTAGCATCTAGAATGGTGAATCCTTTCCAGAAGATTTTCAATTTACTTTTCTCAGATCCATCGGAGAAATCACTATGGCAGCTATAGCCTTACGAAATGTATTTTCTTAAATATAAGACTTGAAAGTCAAAATTACTCCTTGATCCATGGGCTGCAGAATGGATGTGTTAGATAGAAAAACAACATTAATCTTCTTGTGCATCTCCATCGGAACTCTTAGGTGACCCGGTGCATTGTCAATGAGCAGTGATATTTTGAAAGGAATCTTTTTTTTCTGAGCAGTAGATCTCAACAGTGGGCTTAAAATATTCAGACTTCTCCTCTCCAGCTATGAAAGGCCTACTTGGCATCTTCTTCCAATAAAAAGTTGTTTCATTTACATTGGAAATCTGTTGTTTAGTGTAGCCACCTTCATCAATAGATCCCCTGGCTAACTTACTGTGGTTTCTACATCAGCATTTGCTGCTTCACCTTGCACTTTATGTTATGGAGATGGCTTCTTTCTTTTTGAACCAATATCTAGCTTCCAGTTTTTCTTCTGCAGCTTCCTCATGTCTCTCAGCCTTCACAAAATTTAAGAGAGTTAGGGACTTGCTATGGATTAGGCTTTGGCTTAAGGGAATGTTGCAGCTGGTTGATCTTCTTTCCAGACCACTACAACTTTTTCCATATCAGCAATAAGATTGTTCTGCTTTCTTATCTTTCATGTGTTCACTGGAGCAGCACTTTTAGTTTTCTTCAAGAACTTTTCCTTTGCATTCACAACTTGGTTAACTGTTTGGCTACAAGGCCTAGCTTTTGGCCTGTCTTGGCTTTTATTGTGCCTATCTCAGTAAGCTTATTCATTTCTAGTTTTTGACTTAAAGTGAGAGACATGTAACTCTTCCTCTCACTTGAATGCTTAGGGGCCATTGTAGGGTATGAATTGGCCTAATTTCAATATTGTTGTCTCTCAGGGAAGAGGAAGCCTGGAGAGGGAAAGAGATTGGGGAATGGCTGGTCGGTGGAGCAGTCAGAACACACACAACATTTATTGATTAAGTTTGCTGTCTTATTTGGGTGTGGTTTATGGTGCCCCCAAAACAATTACTGTAGTAACAACAAAGATCAGTGATCATAGATCATTAGAACCCAAATGATAATGAAAAAGTTCGAAATATTGCCATAATTACCAAGAGGTGACATAGAGACACAACTTGAGCCCATGGTGTTGGAAAAATGATGCTGATGGACTTGCTACATGCAGGGTTGCCACAAACCTTCAATTTGTAAAAGATGCAACATCTGCGAAGCACACTAACATGAAGTGCAATAAAATGAGATATGCCTGTAGTAAGATGAGTGGGTTCTCAGAGTGTTCTCAGGACTAGTAGCGTCAGAATTATCTGGGTACTTTTAGAAATGCAGATTCTCAAGCCCTCACTTAGATCTGCTGAATCAGAATGTCCAGGAGTGGGACCTAAGAAGATGTGTTTTACTAGCCCTCCAGATGATTCTGATGTTTGTTAATGTTTGAGAATTGCTCTTTAACATTTTAATGCCTGAGCCTTGCCCTCCTGAGATTCTGATTAATTGAAGAGTGAGGCTGGAGAAAAATATTTTTTTAAGTAGCCCAGATACTCATAATTTTAATATACAGGTAGGGTTTGAGGACCACTGAGCTAGAGGGAGCAGAGAATGAGGTGAGTTTGAGTTATTAGCAGGTCCAGATAAGGCAAGGCTTCGAGAACTATGGTCAGAAGTCTAGATTTTATTCTAGGTGCAATGGGAAACCTTTAAAATGTTTAAGCAGATAAATCCCATAGTCTGATTTATGTTTTAAAAAGATCTCTCCTAACCATGCAGTTGTACAAAGGAATGAGGAAGATTTCTATATGTTTTACTGAGTTATCTCTATATTTTAAGTGAAAGAAATAAGATGCAGAGCACTGTTTATAGTGTCCTATCTTTGTATAAGGGGGCATAGATATGTCTACTTCATATTTTCAAAGCGATGGAAGTATGAGGCAGAAACTAATAAAATTACTTCCTATGGGAGGAAGCAAGGTTCAGGGGAAGGGGCAGAAATGAAGCAAGACTTTAGCCAAATTATTGTGTTATATGGTTTTGATGTTAGAGCCATGTTAATGTTTTACATAAAATTAAATTTAAAAAATAATAAAAAGAAATCCTTACAAATTAAAAACAGATGGCATCTGTAGTCCCAGCTACTCGGGAGACTGAGGCAGGAGGATCACTTGAGCCCAGGAGTTTGAGGTTGCTGTTAGCTATGATGATGCCACTGCACTCTACCCCAGGCAACGGAGTGAGACTGTCTCAAAACAAACAAACAAACAAACAAACAAACAAACAAAAAAACAGAGAAGTTATGTAAACACCCTGTAAATCTTAAGTGTGAAATGGAAAATCAGTATAATTCCATATTTTTTCTTTCAAAAACCAGTATGTCCTTTCTAACTCTGTCTACTGGAAAGATCTAAATGCAATAACAGTACAGCAGCAATGAGCCTCTTAGTATTCAAATAGTGATTTCTATTTCCAGTGAAAAGGAAGCCAGTCTCCTTGGAAACATGGGCGATTGCAGTTTCAGGGTAGGAAATGTATATAGGATAAACCTGAGTCATCTTATTGTACCAGAAAACAAGCAAGCTATCAAAGACTAACTGGAAAAATATAGACATTAGAAAAAAAACAACAGTTGAAATTCATTGAATCACATCAGATATGTAAAATTTCATAATACAAAACATAACAAACCTGTTTGGTCTTCATTGAAGGTTGCTAAGGCACAAACTTATCTACAAATTGGTAAATAAGGAGAAAGAATCAAGCATTTATTCTGCCTTTCCCATTCAAATTTTATTTCAGGATAACCAAACAATAACAAACAACCAAAAAAAAAAATTCTTTATTTTTTTTTTTTGAGTTGGTGGTGGGGGTGGGATCTTGCTCTGTCACCCAGGCTAGAGTGCAGTGGCTTGATCATTGCTCACTGTAACCTTGAATTCCTGGGCTCAAGTGATCCTCCTACTTCAGCCTCCTGAGCAGCTGGAAGTACAGGTGCTCATGACCACACCGGGCTAATTTTTAAAATTTTTTGTAGAGATGGGATCTCACTGTATTGCCCAGGCTGATCTCAACTCCCTGTCCTCAAGCAGTCCTCCAGCCTTGGCCTCCCAAAGTGTTGGGATTACAAGCATGAGCCACCACACCTAGCCTGATGAACATTCTTTATGGAAGTATTCCAACTAATAAATGCAGAAGGAATGATAGAAATGGAAAATCACCAGTTTGCAACCCTAGTGGACTTAAGAAACATGTTTATCGATGAATGTTAAAGCCATAAAATGAAAAGTGATGGTTAGTGGTACAGAATTTATTTTGGGGGGTGATGAAATGTTCTAAAATTGATTGTGGTGATGGTTGCACAACTCTGTGAATGTACTAAAAACTATGGAATTGTACACTTTAAATAGGTGAATTGCATGGTATTGGAATTACATCTCAATAAAGCTTTTTAAAAATCTTAACACATGAAAAAATAATGGCAAGGGGACTACTATAGAACAGAAGAAGCTTAAGGGACAAAACAAATGTAACGTGAGGAGCTTATTTAAATCTTGATTCAAACAAGTCAACTATAAAAATATATATTTGAAGCAATTCAGGGAATTTGAATATGATCTGGGCAATAGATATTAAGAAATTATTGTCAATTATATTAGGTATGATAATGTTATGATGAGTATGAACAAAATGTTATCAGTTAGTGTATGTACAGGTAAAAATATACAGGTGAAGTATTTATAGGTGAAATGATATGATTGATGTCTAGGATTTGCTTTAAAATACTCAGAAAAAAGTGGGGGTTATATGAAATATTAAAGGCCATTTGAATTGAGTGTTGGAAACAGAATTCATTCTACTTTCTCTAGTTTTATATGCTTTTAATTTTTATAAGAAAACAATTTAAAAACACTTATTTGTGCATTAAAAAATCACTTTGAGTGTTAGTGTGATTTTTGCTTGTATTTTGCTAGTAGTTTTAAATTTATATATTTTCATTCCATACAGTAAGATACATAAAACTTTTATAAATGTTTTAACTTATTGGTAGATAAGTTTATCAATATGAAACATTCACGTTTTCTCAAAGATTTTTGCCTTGAATTCTATTCATCCTATTAATTTTGCCACCCTTGTTCTCTTATTATCATCTGCCTAGATATATCTTCGTTTGTCCCTTTATTTTCAACCTTTCTGTGTCATTTTTTTTAGCTTTAACTTCTATAAACAGATGATAAGTGGATTCAGTTTTTAATCAAAGACAATTTCCTTTTTAAGAGGGGAAATTTAACCCATTCACGCTTTCTGATTACTAATATGTTTGTTCCTATTCCTGACATCTTGTTTTGTGTTTTCCATTTGTTTTACTTTCTCATTAATTCTTTTTTTTTTTTTTTTTTTTTTGAGACAGAGTCTCACCCTGTTGCCCAGGCTAGAGTGAGTGCCGTGGCGTCAGCCTAGCTCACAGCAACCTCAAACTCCTGAGCTCAAGCGATCCTCCTGTCTCAGCCTCCCGAGTAGCTGGGACTACAGGCATGCGCCACCATGCCCGGCTAATTTTTTCTATATATATTTTTAGCTGTCCATATAATTTCTTTCTATTTTTAGTAGAGGTGGGGTCTCGCTCTTGCTCAGGCTGGTCTCGAACTCCTGAGCTCAAACGATCCGCCCACCTCGGCCTCCCAGAGTGCTAGGATTACAGGCGTGAGCCACCGCGCCCGGCCTACTTTCTCATTAATTCTTAAAAAATTTTCCTCATTCTTCCATTTTTTTTTTAGTTGGGTTGGTGGAATGTCTCTGTTCCCTTTCGTCCTGTAGCACAGTGCTTCTCAAAATGTCTTCACAAGTACCACCTGCATCTGAACTCTCAGATGTCAGTTAAAACTCCAGGTTTCTGCATCCCACCCCTTGCCCTGACATCAGAATTTCTGGAGATGAGGGTCTGAAAACCTGCATTTACAATAAGCCAACCACATTATACTTACACACATTAAAATGTGAGAATCACTGCTCTAGCACCTTGAAATCTTACCCTTGCATTTCTAAAAAGCACAATTAAGCATAGTTTTAGATGGATGCTGAGAATTGATCAGTAAATATCAACTTCCTCCCCTTGAAGGTTAGACCCTTGCAGTGCTTTTGCTTTTCCCTTGTCCCCGCTTCTCCCTTCGTCTTCTACTCTTGCTGCTGCTGCCTATATTTTGTTAAATTCATTGAAAACATTAGCTATCTATGCTATTTATTTAAAAATTAAGTTCCACTGTCTTGAAATAATATTAATAGCAATTTCTTCAGAATTTGCTGCAGGTCAAGTTCCCCAGAAGGAAGTTTACTGGGGAGTGCTCTTGGGATGCACACCTGGGGGAGGCAGAAGGGGGGACAGGGAGGAGGGAACAGTCTGTGCTGCAGGCCTGGGGCACCTCAGCCAGCACTGCGGGGGTTCTGAAGTTGGATGCCTCTTTAGAGCTGTGTGAACTGGGCTGAAGCAGCCACTTGATGGCTGAGGGCTCCCACGGAAGGGACTCCCAGCAGGTGAAACCTTAAGTCCTTTTTTCCTCCGGCAGCATCTGGGAAGCACCAGCATCCACCAGAGGCTTCGCAAGCATGTTATCAATAACCAGTTAGAAGTAACTAGAACTTTTCCTAGTTATTTTTTTCTTCATGGCCGTTTCTTATATTCATTTTTCATTTAACTACAGGTGATTATTTTGGTCAAAGTTCATAGGTTGTAAACTTTCTGTGTCTCCACATGTTTAAATAAGCCTTTATTTTGCCCATATAATTAAATGATTTGTTTGGCTAAATACATAATTCTGGACTCAAAATTATTTTCTCTTAGAATTTTGAGGAACATATGCTATTATCATCTGACATCCACCTTGACAGATGAGAATTCTGTTGCCAAAATTTTGTTCTCATTCCTTTATAGGTATCTTTTTCCTCTATTGTCTGTTGCTGGAGGCTTTTAGACTTGTCTTTTTCTTAGAATTCAGACATCTTTCCAAGATGGGTCTAAATGTACTTTTTTCACATGACTGGCATATGATGTATTCTTCTTTCAATCTGAAGACTTAAGTCTCCACTCAGGGAAATTTTCTTCTCTAGTTTCTTGATTACTTCTTTCTTCCATCTGTCTTCTTTTTCTAGAACTTCTACTATACTGACACTGGAACTTGTGGATATAGCTCCATCTCAAAACTTTCCTATTATACTTTTATTGCCTTGTTTTTTTGCATTGCGTTCTGGGAAAATCCTTTCACTTGGTTTGCCAGTTCACTAATTCACTCTTCAGCTGTCTTCATTTAGCTTTTCAGACCGATACTGAGTTTTAATTTAGGCCATGATATATTTGATTTCCATGTGCAGTAAGTCCTCACTTAACATTGTTGATAGGTTCTTAGAAACCATGAGTTTAAGTGAAACCAATTTTACCATAGGCTAATTGATCTAAACAAGAGTTAAGTTCCTATAGCATATTTGTGGTCACAAAAACATCACCAAACTTCTAAAAAAAGACCCAAAACACTTCTAATATTAAACACTCATATAAATGTGAGCTACACATACATTTAAAAAAGATTAATAAGAACAAGTAAGATAATTATTTAGCCATCTTTTGGTGAATCAGTCAGCGACAGTGATCGTAGTGGTGGTGGGTTAAATCAAGGACCAAGTGTTTGCAAAGTGAAAATGTCAGGAGCGCCTCCTTTCACGCTGAAGTTCAAAAACAATCCCAAACATGGCAGCTCACTGAGTGCTTTCGTACTGCATCATTTACTGTCATATATTGGCATGGTTATCAGATACTTTATGAATTTTTATGTGATAATAATTTGTATTTATTCATTCATTCATTTTCCAACCCACTTATTCCAGGTTAGGGTCACCAGGTGCCCGAGCCTATCCCAGCAGCTCAGGCGGGAACCGCACCTGCGCAGGACACCATCCCCTTGTAGGGTGCACTCACACACCCCCACACTCCCCCAGACTGGAACCATGCGGACATGCCAGTTCACCTAGCATGCATATCTTAGGGATGTGGGAAGAAACCGAGTACCCAGAAAAAACCCACGCAGACATGGCGAGAATGTGCAGACTGCACACAGATAGTGGCCCAGCCAGGAATCGATTTTCTTTTCTCATTAACATTATAACCAAATGACATTGAACAAACTGTTATTTGAGGACCCGCTGTGCTCTTTTTCATTTTATAGCATTATGTTCTTTTACATCACCCAGTTTGTGGGGATGTTAACTGCAATGACAGTTTTCCCGGTGGAATCCCTATTAGTAACTGGAGTGTTTTTTCTTGCTGAGTGAGATCCTTTGTCATCTGACAGTGGCTACAAGTTCTTTTGCAAGAACCCTGTCTCTGCTGTTTGTTTGTTTTAATTGTGGTTAAAATATACATAAAATAAAAGTCACTATCTTAACCATTTTCAAGTGTACAATTAATTCATTGCCATTAAGTACACATTCACTATGTTGTACAACCGTCACCACTATCCATTTCCAGAACTTTTCCAACATCCCAAACAGAAACTCTGTACCCATTAAACACTAACCGCCATTCCTCCCCTTCCCACAGTCCCTGGTAACCTCTGTTGTACTTTGTCTCTATGTATTTGCCTATTCTAGCTACCTTATATAAATTGAATCATATAATATTTGTTTTTTTGTGTCTGTTTTATTTTACTTAGCATAATGTTTTCAATGTTAATCCATGTTGTAGCATATGTCAGAATTCATTCCTTTTTAAGGCTGAATAATATTCTACTGTGTGTGTGTATACACTACATTTTGTTTATTCATCCATCTGTTGATGGACATTTGGGTTGTTTCTACCTTTTGGCTGTTATGAGTAATGCGGCTATGAACAGTGGTTTGTAAGTAAAGGTTGAAGTCCCTGCATTCATTTCTTTTGGACGTATACCCAGAAGTGGGATTGCTGGGTCATATGGCATTTCTGTTTAACTTTTTGAGGAACTGCTGTACTGTTTTCTACAGTGACTGCACAGTTTCACATTCCTACCAGCAATGCACCAGGCTTCCAATTGCTCCACAGCCTCATCAACACTTGTTATTTTCTGTTTTTTTTTTTTTACATTTTTTTTATTATAGCCATCTTTATGTGTGTGAAGTGGCTGTTCATTGTGGTTTTGATTTGCATGTTCCTAGTGACTAGTGATGCTGAGCATATCTTTATGTGCTTATTGGCCACTTGTATATCTTCTTTGGAAAAATATCAATTCAAGCCCTTTGCCCAGCTGGGTTGTTTGTTTTGTTGTTGTTGAGTTGTAGAAGTTCTTTATATACTCTGCATGTTAATTCCTTATTAGATACATGATTTGCAAATATTTTTCACAGATTCTTTGGTTTTGTTGATATGGAGGTAGGAACATCTGGTGGGGAGGGTTTCCTTTTGCAGTATGCAATATTTTCTCTTCTGGGTGCAGAGGTAGAAGCCACTGGTTTGCTGAGGCACTGTCCCATTTCTTAGGGACCAACATCTTCTTTAAAAGGGGCAGAAGCTTTGTTCCCTGAATCTTTAACTTTGGAGCAAAAACCATAATCACTTACTTGGAGACAAAAGAATTAGCTATTTCCCCTTGTATCAGGTGCTTTCAGCTGTGAATATCAGAACATCCAAATGAAACTGGCTTAAACAATAAGGAAGTATATTTTCTTACTAAGAGCAAATCCAATGAAAGGAGGGTCCTCAGAACTGGTTGATGGAGATGGTTCAATAATGTCATCAAAGGCCCAGGCTCTGTTGGTTTCTCAGGTTTTCCATATATGGTGATGGTTTCACCCTAAGGCTGGCCTCCCTTTGTTGTAGGTTGGCTATTTTAGACAATTAGGACTACATACTTTCTCATTTCTATCCACAAATATTCTCTTATCCCACTGGTTAGTCCTGAGTCACATGTCCATTCCTGAGCAAATCACCAGCAAGGGACATGAGATTGTACTTAGACCAAAGAGTTCCAACCTTGAAGCTGAGAGAGTTGGTCTCCCCAGAAGCATATGCTCAGTTTTGGGGAGGAGTAGAACAATATTGGGGTTCCATCTAGAAGAAGAAGCAAATAAGTGCTGCTAGGCAATCAATGCTATTCACTACACTACCATTAATAAATTACCAAGCTGATAGCTCAAAGCCCACTCTTTCTCCCACATCCTGTTGTTCTGTTGGCATTCCAAAGTTCTTTCGGCAAACTCATTTTTGGGAGATGTCCTTTCTTTTGTCTTTTAAGCTTATCAGGTTTCACTATCAATCTGTGTTATATCTTCCAATTATTCCTCACACTTCAGGGCACCTGCTTTTCCTTCCTACATTTTCCTTGAGGTTATTTTTGTGTTTACATTTCTTCTATCATTCTAATAGGATACTGGGAGTGAGAAGAAACAAGCATTCAGTGAGCCATATTGAACTGGAAGTCAACATGCCTATGAATTATTAGGATTTTCCTATCTCTTATGCCTGACACAATTATTTGGCTTACGTTTCTCCAAGGTAGTGCTTATTCAAATTTTGGTCTGCAGATTGGTTCTCATCTGTGAACTGTTTGTTGCTGGTCCACAACAAGGTAAGTACAGACAATTAGAATGAGTATTTAGAAAATTTTATTTAAAAAGTGACATTTCTGGGACATTAAGCACATGATCCGTGAACTCTTCTTTTTGAACAGAGTAGAGATAACTTTAGGAGTTGTTGATTTCCCTGTTGAATTGCATTAACGTGGGCTGCATACTAATCATGTACAGTGGGGCTACATAATGGTCTGCAGCTGATTAGGGAAACAAAGCAACAAATAAACAAAATCTGGTCTATTACAGAAAGTTTGAGAAGTGTAATCTATGCAACGTGACTAACCTTGATTTTGGTAAATCAATCAATTTATCCTTTGCATATGTACTAACATGGCTATATTTTCTCCTCTATTCTGTAGATAGAATATTTCTAATCCTTTTTGCATGGATTATTTTGGCTGACTTTTTTTCCCCTAAATGTTTTCTAGACTAGTTATGTCAACCTCAGTAGCATGAAATGCCACAATGTAAAAATTGTTTGAGCACTAAGAACTACTGGAGTTTGGTGCTTTCAATGGCAGTAAGTGTTGGGCTGCCTCAGAGGTACTATTTTCCTTCAGGGAAATGGTTAATCCACCTACCCAGCCCCCACACTCCCAGATTTCTGAGTCCTAACTACTTGGCTTCCAACTTTGTCTTTAGCTTGACAATTTCTAGGATTACTTTTTCCATGCTGCTTTACTATCTCTCTTCCTGAAGTTACCTGGAACTGACCCAGGTTTTTCAGTTTGTTTCAATCTCTTCCCTTGGAGTCTTCAACTGATTTTTTCTTCTCTTTGGGTGTACTTCTCATTCCCTTATCTGAACCACAAATAGAGCTCCTTGTTCTCTCACCTAGTTCCAAGCAGCTGTAAAATTATATTTGTTAATATTTATTGCAAACTTCCTATGTGCAGAGCTTTATGCTAATTGCTTGACACATGTTATCTCACTCAGAGGTAAGTTTCTTATCTTCACAGGGTTACACAGGGTCATAGAACTTACAAGCGGCAGAGCCAGGATTTGAACCTGCTTATCTGAGCTCAAGCCCAGATAGCTTTACAGCCCAGCTGCAAAGTCACTTTAGTTCAGGTTTAAGCAAATGGATCATATTTTTGTGAAAGAGTAAGATTATGCTTTCTCTTGTATCTTCAATACCTTTATGAAAACATCTAATTGTTTCTTTTGTGTGTGTGTATATTGATATTTTCTGGCCTCAGAAGCAAGATGGTTGCAAACTTTCAGCTGAATCAAAGAGGTGGATCCTTTTTCTGTGAGATTATAATTGATATCTTTGAGGCCACCATCTTATAAGCATACTTTGATTCATACCTTTGAGAGTACTTGCTGTAGTTTATTCCCATCCAACTAGCACTTCATCACTTGGGAGAGTTATACGTAACTAATACATAAAATGTTAAGTAATTAGTCTTGGTACTGATCACTAAGATATATGCTGTATTAAGTCTCCTTCACTCTCTACAATAAAAGAGCAATTTAGCTTATTTATTTCATGTTTAATATCAGCTATTTATCCTTGACATAACCTGCTTGAGAATCCTAAATGGTGTTTAAAGAAATAGCTTCTGATATAGAATCTTAGTAAGAGTTTCTGAAAACAAATAATTTGTTTTCTTTAATTTACATTCTTATGGATAACTTTTCTTGTGTTGCTTTGAAAGAAAATTGATGACAATCATATTTCTATCCCTGTTTAACATTCATTCCTCTGAATAGCCAGATAATTTTAAAGTTCTTTCACCTGGAAAGAGGGCATATGGAATTTGGGATATTTCTTTGACTATTCCCTCCCCTTCTCCAACATGCACACAATCCTTTATATATTTATTAAATAGTGAAAAAGTAGAAATCCAGGGAAGAAAAATATTCAGTAAAAGAACACAAGATATTCTTGGTTAATTTTTCACTAAATTATTATTGGATTGTATTTGTTCCCAGGCATGTGGACTTCCCATTGCAAAGGGAGGAGTCAGGGTAATTTTGGATCCAGTTAGGCAACGAGATTAGCTAGATCCCATGACCCAGACTTCTGAACTCCTTTCCTGCACCAACTTGGTGACTCAAAGAGAAAATTATCTATGGTCCAAGACATAGGGAAAAACAAACCTTGAAGGACCAGTAAAATATTGAGAAATACTTCAATCTGGAAAGTGCAGTTAGTTCCAAATGAACTTGGACTTAAGAAATTAAATTAGGAGGAATAAAATGATATTCAGACATGCCATCCTAAAAAGTCTAGCCATTTAGAATTCTGTACCCGAAACTCTATTTTCTCAAAGGAAAGTACAAAGGAGAGGTATATCTAACTTAGATTCAGATTGGCACAGAGTATATAAATTTAAAAGATGTGTAAGATTGAGAGGAAATGGGGAAATGTCAAACTCTTGGATATCTAGAACCAACCTGAGTTAGTTTTATGAGTGACGACAGAGAAAGAATTACAATCCAATGAAGCATCATTATTAAAAATTATTCTCAACAGGCTGGTCCACAGTATTCTAGGCCAGCAGAATGCTTTAACGGGAAATTAGAAAATAGCCCTATTCTCTGCAATTAATGCAGTCAGCTCTTTCTCCAAGTAAGTGTAGCAATACTTGTTTTTAAGTGAAATAAAAATACCTAAGGCTGTTCCTGGCATAGAATCAGCACTGAAATTCCTTCCCCCTTTAAGTGACAAGTGGAAAATCTGACCACTTTTTAAAAAATTGTTTATTTTTATTTTATTTTTTTTAGAGATCCTACCACCTCAGCTTCCCAAAGTGCTGGGATTACAGGCTTGAGCCACCCGCCCAGCCCTGCTTTTAGTCTTATTAAAAGCTATTAAACTCATGAAGTGCAGTTAGGGGGTCTCTCCAGATTGTTCAGTGTCCCTCTGTTTTCTGAGGATACAGGCGGCCAGGGTACCAAGAGAGTCTCTGATAGAGTCTAAGTATGTTCCAGCCAGGCCAGCCTAGGGACCTCGGCCTCTGACCTGTGGTGGTATGCTGTGCTGCCAGAGGTGAAGGACATCAGTCAGTGGTTTGCAAACTCTTTAATCGGACCAAGAGGTTTTGGTCCTTCATGGATTCTGTGTGTGTGCTCTCTCGGCCTAGTAGTTTCCCGTGTCACCTCTTTCCTTTTCAGCAAACCAGTTCAATAACTAGAGTCTACCTACTTCATACCAGGTTCTGTTCATGGCACTTAGATTACAAAAATAAATAAGACATGTCCATGCCCTCTATGAATTTAGAGTCTGGGAGGGGTAATTAGGCAGAGAAAGATATCACTGAGATTTTATAGTTCGATGAGCATAATAATCAAGATGCAAAAATTACCATGGGAATTTAGATGTATCACCAAACTGGAAGATCAAGAAGCTTCCTAGGGAGGTGATGATTAAGGGCAGAATTGGAATTGGTGAGGTTGGAAGAGAGGAAATGGGGCCTCAATTTTCTTATCCACAGAATAAGTATTATAATGTCTACCTCACAGGAATTTTGCACGGATTAACTAAAACATATATGTAAGGCACTCAGCAGAGTTCTGTTACATAGTAAACAATTAGAAAATTGTGATAATGATGATGAAGATGATAGTGATAATGATAGTGATGATAATGATGATGATCTATCAAGGTAAAAGCAACAGCATGAACAAAGACAGGGAAGTTCTTTTAATATCTTGCATTTCACATTTAATCCCAGAGGATGCCTTTGACCCAAAAGATAACAGACTAGAAATTGTTAATAGCTTCACTAGTAAAATCATTGATGACAATGCTATAATTAAAAGGCAAACCCTGCATCCTTCTCTAATACACACGCCAAGATAGAATTCAGTCCAGCTCCAAATACCAGAAAAACTGATAGAAAATGCTAACTTGTTCTAGAATTGTTTAATATTTCATAGCCTTCAACATACATAACTTTGTTACAAGAGCAAAACAAGCCATTTTCTGAGAACTGAGACTTGATAAGAGGCTAAATAAATTACTCTATACATTTGATTTGAGAAAGTTGCCAGTTATTTTTGTATATATATTTCTGTAAAGAATCTGTGTCAGTTATCTATTGCCACAATAATGCTGAATAACAATCACAAAACTTCAGTGGCTTAATACAACGATAGATCATGTGTGGGGGGGGTTCAGCTGGCCTGGACTGGGTTCACCTGATCTTGCCTGGGCTTGCTTTGCCTCTGTGGTCAACTGCAAGTCAGCTAGGCAGCTCTGCGAGTCTGGGCTGGGCATGCTCACATTTCTAGGGATTGGCTGGCTGTTGGCTGATCTATGATGTCTCTGAGATTACTGGGGTGCCTTAGGCTAGCCAAGGTACAAGAGAAGGAGCAAGCCTGAACATGGAAGCATTTTTCAAGCCTTTGTTTATGTCACATTTGCTAATCTCATTGGCAAATCAAGTCACATGACTGATTTTGCACTCAGTGTGGGAGAGCATTACAAAGTTCCAAGGTAAAAAATGTAGATAAGGGAGATGTATTAGTCAGGGTTCTCCAGAGAAATAGAATTAATAGGATATAGAGAGCTATATAGAAAGAGATTTATTGTGAGGGATTGGCTCACATGGTTATGTAGGCCGAGAAGTCCCACCATTTGCCATCTGCAAGCCAGAGGCCCTGGAAAGCCAGTGGTATAATTCCAGTCTAAACCCAAGGGCCTAAGAACTAGGAATGCTGATGTCTGAGGGCAGGAGACGATGGATGTCCCAGCTCAAGTCGAGGAGAAATTTGCCCTTCCTCTGCCTTTTTTGCTGTATTCACACTCTCTACAGGTGGGATGACACCCACTCATATTGGTGAAGGCAGTTTTTACTCAGTCTACTGATTCAAGTGCTAATCTCTTCTGGAAACACTCTCAGAGACAGACCCAGAAATAGTATTTTACCTGCTACCTAGGCAACCCTTGGCCAGTCAAGTTGACACATAAAATTAACCGTCACAGGAGAGATGAGGAATTAGGGTCATTTTTTAATAATTGATCAGAGTTTTCCCTTTCAGTAAAATTATTCACGTTTCCCGCATGTAGAATATGCTCAAGCCCATACTACAGAAGTGTCATCCAGTGGTGGCAGTAGGCTCGAAATCCAGGTTCTCATGATCTATATCAAATCAAGATGCGATTCCTCTTGAAGCAGAGACTTGTAAACTAAAAAGACAAATTATCTGGTCCTACACACCCAAAATATTTAACAGTAAAACAGGGATAAGATAAATGCAATGAACACTCCAAGTCCGAAAGAGGAAGAATGAGAGGCATATAGGAGTTACAGCTCACAGTGGGTCTGAAACCCTGGTAGGCCAATATTGCCAGGTCTCCCTACTCTGGGGTGGGAAAGGTTTTTAAATTAGGCTCTAATTGCCAGTTGGTAAAGGCTTGTCAGCCTGCTCCTCACAGCTGTCGCTTCTGCACTCTGATATGCCCCCATATTTTCCATTGTTCTCCTCAACCTCTTCTGAAGAGGGCGTTAGAAAGCATCCCCTTTGAACAACTTTCTGTGTCTGCTTCTTATCCAGAGAAGGTTGGAGTCCTCAAGGCCTTTTTTTTTTTCCCCTTTTGAACAATCTCTGTCCCTTTTAGTTTGGGCTGGTGGTCACTTTTGCCATTACAGTGATCTCAATGATTTTGTGGGTTTTATATAAATTTTAATTTAATTCCATGTGCTGAGCAACATACTCCAAATTCTTTTGGGAACATTTCTCTTTTTTGATTTAATCAGTGCTAATTTGGGAATGTCAGGTTGCTGCGGAACAACACCCTTAACAGTCCCAGGCGCCCTTTCGGCCCTCTGAGTGGGCCTACTCTGTACCACCATGAATCTTTCAGAGGTTTCAACAAAGATTTCCCAGCCCTACCCTTGATTTGGTGTATATCGTGAGGCCATATCTTAATTTGAGAACCCTTTACTGCCTTGAGAGGCTGAACCTGAGAAACAGTTTTGTTTTCTAACCTAGCAAATTCTGGCCTCTTCATATTCTGTAAAAATTCTTCTTGCAAACTGGCCAGTTCTTGTCTGAGTTCTTCCCTTTTTTAAGGTGGCTTATGTACATGCGGCTGGTAAGAGCCAGTTGATGCTTTCAACTTTCTTCCTGGAAATAGCTATCCTCAAGTCCAGAAAGTGAATTTGATACACTTTCTGCCTTCTAAGTTACCCCAGGCTATACTTTTGCCAAATATTTTGCTGCTACAAAACACCATCACCATTTCTCAGACGTCTTCTAATAATTCTCTCACCTTTTTCCCAGCCTCCATCTACTGCCTGGTCTAAGAAGCTAAATGTCACAAGTTTTAGGCTTTGTTACAGCAGGACCACACTTTTAGGTGTCAATTATCTATCGACACAATTCTGTTTCAAAACAGAGCACGGCAAAAATCTCAGTAGCATGCAAAATAAACATGCGTTTAACTCAGGAGTCTGTAGTTTAGCTGATTCAGGTTGAGCTTACGTGATCTTGGCTAGGCTTGTTTGCATGTATGGGAGTCTGCCTGCTGTCAGCTTGTCCACAATGGCCGTGGCTGGGATAACTGGTACAATTGAGGTGTGCTCCACGTGCCTTTCATCCTGTAGCAGCCCAGTATGTTCTCGTGAGGGTCACCAAGGTGCAGGAGCCAGAGCAAGCTTCCTATACATAGGCTGACATAGACCATAGATCTAAACATGAAACTCAGAACCATAAAACTTCTAAAAAAAAAAAAAACCCAGAAAGATATTTTCAAATCATAAAATGAAAAATTGATAAATTGGGCTTTAAAAATTTCTGCTCATCAATAGACACCATTATAAATGAATAACAAATCACAGTTTAGAGAAAAAATATTTGTAGTACATATATCTGACTTGTATCCAGAATATATAAAGAACTCCCATACATACACAATAAAAACAATATTTTCCAATGAATAATTGGCAGAAGAGTTGGTCAGACCTTCACGAAAGAAGATATATAAAAGAATGGCCAATAGCATATGAGAAGATGCTCAACCTCATTAGTTATTGGGATAAAATACAAATGAAAACTCATCAGAATAGCTTAAATAAAAAAACACAGACAACACAAAATATTGGCAAAGATCTGGAGTCATTGGAATACTCATCACTATTTGGTGTAAATTGGTACAACCATTTTGCAGAATTGTTCAGCAGCTTCTTAAGTTAAACGTGCATCTACCCTAAGTGCCAGCAATTTCACTCCCAGATATTTACTAAAAGAAATTTACACATATGTCCATACAAAAATCTGTTTATTTATAGCAGCTTTATATAAAAACTTATCAAACTGAGCACTTTAGAAGTGTTCATTTTATTGTATGTTAATCTTACCTCAGTAAAAAAAATGCAAAAGACAAAAAAGAGTCACACAAGTGCTTTGCAAGCTCCCGTAGTGTCACGTTTGCTGGCATCCCATGGGCCAAAGCAAATCACATGGCCAAGACCAGCATCACCGTGGGAAGGCACTCAAAAGGACATGGCAGTTGGGTACGGAGGCTCATACCTGTAATCCTAGCATTCTGGGAGGCCAAGGCAGGAGGATTGCTTGAGGTCAGGAGTTCAAAACCAGCCTGAGCAAGAGTGAGATCCCCATCTCTACAAAAAATAGAAAAATTAGCTGGGGATGGTGGCACGCACCTGTAGTCCCAGTTATTTGGGAGGCTGAGGCAGGAGGATCCCTCGAGCCCAGGAGTCTGAGGTTGCAGTGAGCTATGATGACACCACTGCACTCTAGCTGGGGCGAGACAGAGTGAGACTCTGTGTCCAAAAAAAAAAAAAAAAAAAAGACATGGCGAATGGCCCATGGAGGAAGAAGTAAAGAACTGTGGCCAATTATTTTGCAGTCTGCCACAGAATCCACACAGGAAGCTCCAGTGGAACACCTATAATTAAGACATTATACCCTCCATTAAACTGGCGACCTGGAGAATAAATCTGAAGAATTTATTTATTTCACCTTCCACTAAGACTGGTCTCCAAAAGAATTTTTACCTAGTGTGTGATTTTCTCTGAAGAGGGTTTGTGTTGGGCTGAGCAATAACTGTGTTTCAAAGACAAATAGTGTGTCACTCTGGTTGCTCCACCTTCCACAATACAGCTCACAGCTTGAAGGGAAATCTAGATGCTTCAGGAGCAAAGCAATGAGCACTATCCTCTCCCTTTATTTTTTTAAATTACAAAGTAACATCATCTTTTAAACATTAAAATAATACAGAAGTATACAAAGTTAAAATGGCAAGCCTCCCTCTCCTTTCCTCTTTATCATCTCAGCCCCAGAGGTAACCGCTACTGTAGTGTGGTAAGATTCCTTCTACAGCTTTTATTTCTGAGTGTATATAAACTTAAATACATACACCACTCTTTATAGTTTTGTGGTGTTTTGTTTTTGTTTTTGTTTTTTGCACAAATGGGAACTACCACCCATACAATTACACAACCTGATTCTTGCCCTCCTCCGATGGATATTACCTTACTTTGGGCTTGCCCCAGAACAGAGTTTGAGTAAAGGATTTGGAGGGCAGGTATTTATTTTTTAGAGGTAATTCCAAGAAGCTGGAATGAAATATTAAGGAGGGTGATTCAGAGAAGGAGGGAAAACCAATCAAAGGAGTATCACTGAGCTGGCTACAACAGTGGGCCCAGGGTCAGTGCCATGAAGCTCTAAGAAACTGTGCAAATGTGCCTCAGAGTCGTCCCTCCAAAGGACAGGAAGCATCTCCTGTTTGCTGAGGGTTGCCGTAAGAGGTTGACACCCCCATACTTTCAATCACCCCTGGGAGGACTGGGAAAGCTCCTCAGCTCTGGAGAAAGCCTTGGGGGAGCAAAGCTGAGAGACTGCGGGCGGCACTTGAGTTGGGAAGCCTTCGGCATGCCCGGGAACTGACCACTACAGCGGCGGCTGAGCTTAGGGTTGCGGGTGTGGCATGGATCTCTTACTCGTGTTTTTCCAAAGTAGCACACTCAGGTCTCTATCATTTTTAAAAAGGCTGCCTATCACTGCCTGGATATACCATAATTAAATTAATTATACCAGAACCCAATGACGGACACTGAGCATGTTTTCTATCTTTTTTTTTTTTTTTTTTTCTGCTGTGACAAGTCGTGCTCTCTTATCACATTCTGACCAACCGGGCCAGCCAAAAGTCTGAGTTGAAGTACAAGGCGGCAGCTGAAAATGGTGTGTTGAAATATTTGGCATTCTTCACAAAGGAAGAATAAGATGGCATCTTTGGCTGACCTGAATTTCTTCATGGTAAACTGAAAAACATACTGGAATTAAGGCCAAATACATATTATTCCAGTATGGTAATGTTTGCACCAACAAAGCTTCCCACTTGATCTGTCCACTCACTTGTGGATGACTTACTTGGATAACTCTGCCCTATCTGTGTGTCACCTCCTTTGACTGATACTGCTGGGAATGACCCTTAAAACAAGAGGCATTTCTTTCAAGTCTCCTGGCTGACGTCCCAGCCTTCCAGTTAGACCCACACCATGTCCAGTCTAGCTTCCCACTTGGAGCCTTATGATGTGGCTATGGCCCTAATGCAGTCTGGTCTGGGGAAAGGCCCTAATGTTTCTCTTGTAAACATTGAAAATTATCAGGATGGGGAACTAAAACAAACCTTTTTATCATTATTTTTAGAGACAGGGTCTCACTCCCTTGTCCAGGCTGGAGTGCAGTGGCATGATCATTGCTCACCGCAGCCTTGAACTCCTGGGTTCAAGTGATCCACCTGCCTCAGCCTCCCAAGTAGCTAGGATTATAGTCACACATCACCAGGAAACAAACCTTTTAACAAGCTTCCTTTTCTCTGACTTTGATTGTAATACATTTTTTATTATAGAAAATATAAACCTGACCTCTTAACATTGCTATCTGGCCCATCATAACACTGAAAAAGTGAAATTAGGTTGGGTAGAGGTAAGGTTTAATTTTAAATGAATGGAGGGACTCTCCAATCCCAGATATGCATAACCTTTTGAAGTCTAAAGTCTTTGTAACACTCTGCTCCAAATCATATTTGTCAGTTTGCTTTTAATAGAGGCTTCCTTGCAGCCATAAAAGAGTGTGTTAACTATCACTGCTATATGTTTAGGGGACTGTCCTTCCTCTTGGTTTGAAAAAAGTTACTGCAAAGCAAAAATATAAATATCAAAAACAACAAAACAGGCAGAATTTATAAGAAGGAATGTCAAGTGGAAACTTAGTTAAATTTATATGCAATTGTATTGTTTGAATTTTCTTAAATGTGACAAATTATTTTAGAGTTATTAGTGGTCTCAGAGTTAGCCTTTCTATTGTTCTCAAGTGAAGTCTGCTCAATTTGTGTCCTATGGTCCCCTCATCCATTTTAAAGTATTTGATTACCTTGAAGAAAACAAATTGGCTCCAGGAGAAGATTTAAAAATACGCAAACTGCTTGAAGTCCTGTTCCGAATGAATTCCGATTTGAATGAATTGCAGTCCTGCTAAGTCATTTAACTCTCTCTGCTTAGTTCTCACAGATTATCTCACAGCCTCTTAAGAAATTCTAACTCTATATCCCTCCCAAATTACAGAATCATTCATTTGCACTGTCTCTTGATTCGAAGTGCTAATATTTTATCTCCAATGTTTTTTTTACCTTTTAAGAATAAATAGTCCACTATAAGGCATGATAGTAGTATTCTGCCCTACTTTCACTAAAAACTTTAATTCACAAAACCCTAATGCTTTTCACAGCACCACTTGTATATCAACAACCAATGGTAATCTGCATGTCAGGCCCTGTGCTAGGCCCAAAGTCACAGTTATTTTTTTCTCTTTAAGTGGTAGAATCAACATTGAATGCTGGGTCCATGTGACCTCAAAGCTTGTACATTTTATAATTCACTAAAACAAGTGACATTATTAAATTGGCATTAACTACGTATGGAATAAGAAACTGGCTTAAAAACGGATGCAGGACCAATCTGCCTATATTTTTTCTAAAGAGTAGAATTTATCCCAGCTCTGAGATCAACTGTACCTTCTTGGGTCAGGCAATTAATCTCTCTGGGTCTGACTTTATTCATCTGTAAAATGAGAATATTAGGCTAGATGACCTACTTTAAGATTTTATTATTCTTTTTAGGGACCTTTATACTGAACTCAGTATATATTGACACTAGCAAATTGAGATACTCCAAAGACTAAATTGTTCATTAAGAGTTTGGAACTTTTAAAATCCAAGGTATCTTCCAAAGATATCATTACAAAGTTCTTAGATACAGGGATCAAAAATGCTTACTACATGCTCTACACATGCCCCACATTGTTTCTGTTTCCTAAGAAACTTGCATTATCTCATTTAAGTCTCACAAAACAACCCCTGAGTTTAGTTCTATTGTTATTTTTTAATAATGGAAACTGACACCTGATGAGATTGAGTAATTTGCCCAAAGTCATACAGCTAGTAGGTGTCAGAAGTAGTACTCAGCCCAAGTCTGCTGGATTCCAGAGCCTAAGCCCAGGTGTTTTTTTTTTTTTTAAGAGACAGGGAATCCCTCTGTCACCCAGGCTGAAGTGCAGTGACATGATCATACCTCACTGTAACCTCAAAGTCCTGGGCTCAAGCCAGCCTCCCACTTCAGTCTCCCAAGTAGCTAGGACTACAGGTGCATGTCACCATACCTGGCTAATGTTTTGATTTTTTTGTAGAGACAGGGTCTTGCTATGTTTCCCAGTCTGGTCTTGAACTCCTGGGCTCAAGCAGTTTTCCTGCCTCTCGATCTCCCAAGGTGCTGGGATCATAGGCACAAGCAACTGCACCCAGCCACAGAGCAAGTTCTTAGTCTGTATGCTAAACTGTATTCCAAAGAAAAATTTAGATTAAAGTTATAATGGGGCTCAGAAAACAGTACCCCCAAATTAAGGCCTCAGAGGCAAAAGTTTTTCTCTGAACTTTTCCTGCCCTCCCGCCTCTCATCCCATTCTTCCCCGAGGCAAACCACAGAAACTAGCCTCCCTTCTCCCCAAGGCGGATTATAAAAGCCAGAACCCCTTAGCAAAAAGCCAGCCATAAAACCTAAAATTCTTCTGTGTAGAAACTGGCCATAAAGAAATTATCTGACCTATCTTGTTTGACTATAGGTCATAAGACCCCCCCATGCCAGTGAGAGTCCTGCCCGCTAGCCAGAAGGAAGGAATGCTGCTCAGAGAGGCCAAGAAGAATCTAGACAGACAGCCTTTGCTGGGTTTCCCCACCCAGTCTATTAGCCTTTTTGTCCAATCATATTTCAACAAGGCTGTCCGTATTTTGTTGAACTAAGCATAAAAACGGACAATTTCATTTGTATCTGAAGGCATCTGTGTATACATGTCAAATAAATTTGTATGTCTTTTCTCCTGTTAATCAGTCTGCCTCATGTCAGTGATTTTTCAGGGACCCTTTAGGGTCCCAGGGACCTTGCTCCCTACAGTTAAAAATCTTCAGCCTCCAAGTATATTTGTATTCAAATAGAGATACTCTTGAAGATGCAAATGATTTAATTGAATAATAGAATATCAGACTGGGTGAGATTTTTCTTGTTCCTAAAATTACACTAACTTTGATTATCTTCTTTTTTCTACTGTTCTCTACTTTGCACATTTTCTGTACTGCATATGTATGATTTTAAAATGGAAAAATATATAATTAATTATTTTGGGGAAAAAAATTACACTATCTTAGGTGGCTGTTTTTCTCTGTGTAAGACGAGCACTGCTCTGATTTTGCCAAAAGACTGAAGAGGTGTCAAACTAGAACTGTTTGAACCAACAGGCCAAGTCCCCTCTTAAAAGAGTTTGGAATATGTTGTTGTTGGAAGAGAGCAAGCGAGGGAAAATCAAGCCTGCCGGTAAATGAGCAGGGGTATGTAATCAAAGCTGACTTTAGAAAACCTATTTTTAGAAGAGTTCATGGCTGTCAAGAAAACTGAGTGAGTGGTAATATCTTACTGAGAATAATAACAAAAACATATGCCTGGAGAGAAGATTTCTGAAATTTTTAGACCTTTGCTAAACCCAGGTGGTATGCCCTGAGCATAATACATTGTAGTAGTTATAATTTGTGATACATTACTAAAGTTCCAATACGATATCTTGGGCTGTCTCAAAGGTCACCAGTGGAGAGGAGCTGTTTATACCTTTGTTGCATGCTCTTTTTTAAGGGCAGTTGGAAAAGGCCAGACAAGAGGAGAAGGAAGTCTAGGTGTTCCTCTACACCCTCTCCAGGCCCTGCTAGGAGACTAGATGTGACCTCAGCACTCCACGTAGCTGGAATCCACTTTAGTTTCTAGAACCAATTCCAGTCAGTGGCCCGTATCTTTGACCAGTTGGCCTGACAACTCCCTGGCTCTCCTGTGTTATCTTTTCTCTTCTTAGATCCTTCTTCAGCCCTCAGTCTTTTCTTCCTCCCTCCATGCCCCTCATTCCACATACACGGATTGTGGGGCCAACCTGCCGGCTTGTGCTTTTAAATTGTCACTACCTCCGTGGACTCAGAAGAAATTAGAAACATCAGTCAATTTATAGAGGTGCCCTCTGCTGGTTGTTGACAACCTGACCCCTAAATTAATTAAATCTAGAAATCGAATTTCTCAGTTTGTTTAATAAAAGGTTGGGGTGAAGACATTAGGATAAAACACAAAAGAACATATTGCTATTATGAAAGCTTTTAAATTTCACTGAGTTGTGTTTAGTTTACTGTGGCGTGCAGTAAAGCAGTGGTTCTGAGTTGGGAGATTTTTGCCTCCCAGGGGACACTTGGCAATGTCTGGAGACATTTTTGGTTGATACAACTGGAAACTGGGGGTGGGTGGGGAGCAGGGGCGATGCTGCTGGCATCTAGTGGGCAGAGGCACGGATGCTGCTCAACATCCTTCAATGCATAGGAGAACCCCACCCTCAGCAAAGGAATATCTGACTCCATTAGAGTGAACCTGATATAAATAGGCCCAAGAAAGCAGAAATTAGACTAAAAGAATTTTAAGGTTTGGAGCAATTAGAGATTAGTCGAGCAGTTCTCAATCTTGCTTGTCGCCTAGGGGATTGATGCAGAGAGTGCCCCAATAAAGGGAAGAAAGCCCGCTGTACTCGCCAAATGGGTTCATGGCTCCACACAGGAAAGAATTCGAGAGCGAGCCAGCTAGCTACAGAAAGTTAATCGAGAGAAAGACAGACAACAGGTCCTATTTCACAGACAGAGTAGGGGCAGGAAGGGGACCTCTTAGGGGGCAATGGTAACGTTTTTAAATATTCAGAAACCCTGTTAGGAAACAGCTGTACGTGACCAGCATTTGCTTGTGGTCAAGCCAAAAAGGTTAATCATAAACTGTTGTCACAGAAAGGTAAGCACAGTTTGTAAGGCATCCAGCATAGTCATTCATCCATCCTTGGGTGGTCACGGGCCTGTGACTTGCTGGCGACTTCTTTGTTCAGGATGGGTAGGATCTGGTATCGGCCAAAATGGCTGTACTCAGGCCTTCTCGACCTTCCTTTTTTGCCTTGTCCCTGCCTTAGGATCACCTGGGAAGCTTTAAAATACTGATGCTAGGTTCCCACCCCTGAATATTCTGATTTAATTTAGTTTCTGGTTTGAAGTGTGGCTTGGGCAGCAGGTTTACATCTCCTCAGGTGATTTTAAGGTTCAGCCAAAGTTGAGAATAATTGATGTAGTGCAACCCTCATTTTTAGGATGAGGAATCAGGCCCTGGGGG
Source organism: Eulemur rufifrons (assembly GCF_041146395.1). Lineage (NCBI taxonomy): Eukaryota > Metazoa > Chordata > Mammalia > Primates > Lemuridae > Eulemur > Eulemur rufifrons. The sequence goes on from NC_090989.1 coordinate 228,292,995, forward strand.
ATATGGTATCACAGTTATAAAGTGGCCGAGCTGGAACTAATATCCAATCTCTCTCTTTTTTTAATAGACAGAGTCTCACTCTGTCACTCAGGCTGGAGTGCAGTGGTGTCATCATAGCTCACTGGAGCCTCGAACTCCTGGGCTCAAGCAATCCTCCTGCCTCAGCCTCCTGAGTAGCTGGGACTACAGGTGTGTGAGACCATGGCTGGCTAATTTTTTTATTTTTTGTACAGACGGGATCTCACTATATTGCCCAGGCTGGTCTCAAACTCCTGGGCTCAAGTGGACTCCCACCGTGGCCTCCCAAAGTGCTGGGATTACAGGTGTGTGCCATGGTGCCTGGCTATAGTCTCTTAAAGAAAAGAAGATATGTGGCCCTCATTTGATTATACACCATACTTCCAAAGCAAAAACCTTGAAAATATCTTCTTATGACTTTTAAAGAAAAACTCTAAAGCTTTTAATGTTTTTTGTTTAAGTAATACTTTCTAAATTTTACTAATATGACTATTTTTTTCTAAAAAATAACACAAAAAATTCAAGCTTAGGGAAATGGAAATTAAAACTATGAGATATCACCACACACACATTAGTATAACTAAATAAAAAAAAATAACTGACAAAATTAAGTGATGATGGGATGTCAGAGCTACTGCAAATCTCATACATTGATCGCTAAATAGTACAGCCACTTTGGAAAACAATTTGACAGTTTCTTATAAAATTAGATATACCTTACCATGTGAACCAGCAATCTCACTCCTGGGCATTTATTCAAGAGAAATGAAAACTTATATTCACATGAAAACCTATACACAAATGTTTATAGTGTCTTAATTTATAATCACAAAAATGAGAACTACCCAAATGTCCTTGAACTGGAGAATGGATTAACAAACTGTGGAACATCCAAGCATTGGAACATTGTTCATCAATAAAAGTGAACAAACTACTATTGTGATATATACAACATGAATTAAACTCAAATGGATTATGCTAAGTGAAAGAAGACAGACTCAAAAGGCTATATACTGTATTATTCCATTTACATGAAATTCTGGAAAAGGCAAAAATAATAAAGAAAACGGATTATTGTTTTGAGGGGTTTGTAGTGGGTGGAGGGGTTGAGCACAAAGAAGTAGCACGAGGGAAGTTTGGGGGGTGATGAAAGTGTTCTATGTCTTGATTTTTGTGGTAGTTACAGGACTATACATTTGTCATAACTCAAAGACCTGTATAACAAAAAGATGAGTTTTGCTGTATATAAATTTTAAAGTGACTAAAATAGTACATAAAGACTTAAGGAAAAAAAAAAAAAAACAAGAAGAAAAAAAGCAACAAGCCACCCAAAGTCCCATATCCCAAAATAATGTGTGACATTTGGTTAACATACTTGTAGGTACCTATTCATGCATACAGATGAAAATAATGGATAGATAAAAATAAATAAAGATCATACCCTAGGGCTTAGTGGATTGTGTTACAAATAATACTATTATATTTAATTTTACTTGAATTTATATATGAAATCACTCTATAAAATATTTTAAAGTTTAATTTTACAGGTTGGGCATCTTTAATCCAAAAATCCAGAATATGAAATGCTCCAAAATCTGAAACTTTTTGAATGCCAACATGACACTCAAAGGAAATGCTCATTGGAGCATTTTGGATTTTGGATATTTGGATTAGGGATGCTCAACTGGTATAATGCAAATATTCCAAGATCCAGAAAAATCTGATATCCAAAACACTTTCGGTCCCAAGCATTTTGGATAAGGGATACTCAGTCTATATTTGAATTTAACAAAATAAATAGTAACTGAAGAGCAACTGAAGAGGTTGATGAACTTTAAATAATGTTTTCTCATAAGACATATTTTCTGGAATATTCCTCTAAGGTTAAGAAAAGAAATTATAAAAAAATAACTGAGTTGGTAGCTTTTAAAAGAAAATATACTTAACTTTAGACAGTACAGATTGACTCCCTGTTAGAAAAAAGGAGATAATATGAACTCTTAAATTTTCTCCCGCCCCTTTGTACTCACCTAATTTTTGTTGCTCATATATTTTAACTTTGTCGTGAATTACAACATTTTGCATTCTGGGTTACAATTATAATTCTCCTAGATGTTTCATCTTAATTCAATGCTTAAAAGACTTTAGTGATTACCATTAGCCCTTCTACCATACTTTTCCGTCCCTGAGTTTACTTTGATTCAACCTTGGTTGGCTGGATTATATAGTTGAGTAGTTTTTCCAAGAAGGGTTTCATGGGTACTATAAAATGAGTTCTATAAAATTTCAAGAGGTAATATCTGCCTCTTGCCTTTAAATAACAACTTTACAGTCTGTAATACTTCTGGGATATACTTTTCTTCTTCAGAACATTGTAAGTATTTTTCCCTTTTGTTCTAGCATTAAGTGTGGTTAAGGAGTTTGAGGCTAACTTGATTATTCCTCCTTGTAAGTGTCCTGCTTTTTTTGTCTGTATGCCTGAAATATTCTTTATTTATACTGGAAGTTCAATAACTTAAAATATGAATCAAATGTTATTTTTTATGTGAAATTTTCACTTAACAAAAGCACTTATGGGTACTTTTAATCAATTCTTCCATCATTTCGGGGAAAATTTCTTGTATTTCTCAGTATTTATTTGTATTCTGTCAGCTTTTCCAAAGGTACCAATTATTTTTAGATAGAGTGCCTTCATTTTCCTCCTTATCTATCATCTGTCCTTTTAATTGCCTTAACTTTGTTTTTTTCCTCTGCATTAACTCTGATTATCATCTGTATTTTTCTTCTTGCCCTGAATTCAAATTGTCTTTGTTTCACCTTTACTGGGACTTGATTATTTACCCCATTCTACGCCTTTTAAGATTAAAGTGCTATTTTCTATCCACTTTTCTGCAAACCCAGAGTACAGATATGGGTACTGGGGAGGAGAGGTAGGCTGGGCTGAGTCTTTATTTGGTTTCTGCTGTGTCTGCTGAGATTTCCGTGAACTCAGAAGAGTGACTTCTTTGATCTTACTCCTCTCAGTCAATGGTATTAATATACGCCACACCCAAGGGCTCTTACGCATTTCTCTAACTCAGCACAATGCCCTGGAAAACTACAAGCCCCGGAAAAACCCTTCTTGCCTTTGCAAATCCTGACTTTGACTTTTTCTAGGGCTGCTTATCATCTCTCACTTCAGTTAAAAATTGAGGATAATTAATGAGAGTCACTTTTGACGTACTCTTCCTCAATGCTGTGCTTCTGGTTTGTGTGTGTTTAGCAACCAAGTTTTAAAGTTTATGGCAGAAGATTGATCTTCTTTCTCATGTTTGGTTATGTATTTGGTAAGTTGTTGGATTTTCTTCTTTTTTGTTTGTTTAGTAATATTAAGAGTAGAGATTCTGCAATCCTGCTTTGTTGTACCATCTGTACCAGGAAGTCTGTTTGTACCATCATTTAATATCTGAGGTCAGTTTTCTCATTTATAAAAATAGGAGTAAAGCCTATCATTAAATGGTAAAAGATTAAATGAGACTTCCTAAGAAATCTCTCTAAATTATTTTGGGCCTGGGAATCTAAGAGCGACTCCCAGTAGGGAATCCTGTCATTTGCTTGTCTGATTTCAAGAGCTTAGAGGTCTGTTGTTAATCAGCAGTATATTCCAGATGTTGCCAAACTTTTTCTACAATGGGTCACATAGTAAATATTTCAGACTGTGCAAGCCATGCACCCTCTGTTGCAACTACTTTACTCCGCTGTTGTAGTATGAAAGCATTCAGAGGCAACATGCAAATGAATGGGTGTGGCTGTGTTCCAATAAAACTTTATTTATGGACACTGAAATTTGAATTTCATATAATTTTCACATCTTACTAAGTAATCTTCCTTCTATTTTTTTTTAACCACTTAAAAAATGTAAAAGAAAATGCTCTTCCCTCATGGGTCACACAAGACTAGGTGGAGGGCCAGATTTGGCCCACAAGATGTAGTTTGCTGACCCCTAGTATATGCTCCCAGCACTCCAGACCCTTGTTAGCATGAACAATCAAAACCTTTACAGCTTCTATTAACATCCCCTGCAGGAGAAATGAATTTAGGAAATATAATTCCAAGGACATGCTATCTATATACTCCTGTATTAATTTTAGATTCTATCTTTGGATCAAGTTAAACTGCTGGACAACTGTTAACTTGAATCAACTCAACTCAACTCTGAAGAGTCTCCTTCACTGAATTAAATTTTAATATTATGTTTTCTACTTTTTTCAATGGTCTCCACAAGATAGAACAATTTTATTTCAACTTTTGCACTTGCAAAACAACTATTATTGAAAACATTTTTCCACCAAATCACTCAGTGTGCCTGTATATGGTGACCTACAAGGACTTTATCCCAGAAGTTAGTAAATTTGTCCCTCATTATTCACTGGGGATTGATTCCAGGACCCCCCTGAGGATACCAAAATCCAAGGATGCTCTGTATCCATGGTTGAATCCTATGTCTAGGAAAACCTCTCTTTTCGGATATTTTCATAGTACTTTTTCTCAGCTAACTACATACAATTATTACTAAACTTCCATGTTTACAATGGCTTCTGGGAAGCTGAAAGTTAGATTTTATTCTCAATCACAGCAACAATATTCACCCAGGGCTACTATATAATACAACTCCAGGGGACCCCAATTAGGAGGTTATTGCAGAAAGTTAGATGAGAAAACAATCTCTGGAAAAATGAAGGCCTTCTTTCTAAATCTGAGTCCAGACTTCCTTTGAGGATCCCCCACTCCATCCCCCAGCCCAGGTATCTTGAAGAGCAGCTCTTACTTGGAAGTGGGGTACATTTTATGCATCCTTGAAATGAGTGATTATGTTCTCCTAGGGGCAGATGGCAAAGGACACTTGCATTTGGAAAGTGATTTCCTAAAGAGTCTCTCCAGAGGCTTAGCTTACACGGACTCATTTTCTGTGTTTGGTTAACTGCACTCTCTACGGATTAAGAGAAGTGCTAAGAAAAAAACTTGAAGAAGAAACACTTGTCAGAACCTGGCAGACCACTACTTACTTCTCTTGTGACAAATCTAAGTCAAAGTGCACCTGTGACTTGCCCTCGACACTGAGAGATCGCATGCATACAGGTCCAATCCTTACTATCCTTCAGATGCGTGATTAAGCCTGTGAACGATCCGATAATTTACACAGAGATGCTCTATAAATTTCCTGGGAAAGAATACTCATTGACTCATCAAAGATTTGAGCAATCTGAATCTTCCAGTGGTCAAGGAATAATTTCAGATGGTATTTGGACTGATGTCTTTGTAGTTCAGAAGGTGGTTGGTTGTGTGCATGTATACATTCAAAAAGAGCATACCTCTCTATCCTCATCTACTTTGAACTTATACTTTGTCTCTAAGTCTGGGTAAAAATCCACATCTTTGTTTCTCCTATTTCTCTCAAAAACACACTGTCATTTCTCCTGAGATCTTTTACAGTGGGACTCTCTTGGTCACTCTGCTTTTAGGTGCCAGGCCTTGCATACTTCCAGCTACCTACTTGTGACCTGGCTGTTAACAGGTCATAAGTAGAAATATGATTGGTTTATCTGCCTCTGGGACTTCTCTAATGCTGCTAAGATCTGAGCATTTTTACTGATGCTCCTGCTAGTTTCACCCCAAGAATCAAGTGCATTGGGACAAGTTTAGATCAAAGGTAATGAAGGCCTTTCCCCCTATCTGGAGTCATGAATAATATTCATTCCCTCTCCTATAAAATGACTGTTCTTTTGAGTCCAATAGTTTTTCCTTAGCTGTTGGCATAGGTTTTCTTCATTCAGCCTATTTGTGACTCACTAATCTACTTTGGCTTGTCTCTTGGTCATCTGGTCCCCTACTGGCTTCACTGAGAGGGGCCTGAACTTTCTACTTGGAAAGAAGTATGTCCTATACCCATCCTTAGAAAGCCAAATGGGAACCAGAGAAAAGGAAGCCTTTGGACTGCAACTCTAGGGCTTCCAGATAATCCCTCTGTTTTACTTCTTCGTCCTGCATTATCATCCCACCTTTCCATGATTTGTGGGCTTAGGGGAATTGGGCAAAGAAGAGGGCTTTGCCAAGTTTGGTCGAAGGTGCTCAACTTGCATCTAGCCTAGGCAAATGGAATGTTTCCAGCTCACACACCATACAGTCCAGGATTCCAAGTATAAGGGTGTAGAGTCAATGCCCAGCTAGTAAGAATGGGCAAGCATATGTTTAGAGTCATCTTCATCCTTCCCCCGACATCTGTGGTCAGTGGAGATGTCAGTAATCCTGGGGTCATCAGTCTTCAACCTTTCTACCCTCTCTTTTCCCTTTCCCCTCTCTGTTTCTCTCCATCCCCCTCTTTCTTCTCTCTCTTTCTCTTCCTCTATCCCTTAGAAATATAACTAGCTCTACACATCATATTCCCTTCCAGTCATGCTCCTCTTCCTATGTCGCCTGTTACAGTGAATGACACTTTTCTGCCAAAATTGGAAGTCTAGTATCACCCATGCCTCTTCCCCTCCCTCACCTTACTGTTTAGTCATCAAGTCCCATCAGCTTGACCTCATCTTTAACTCTGGCCCCAGCCCCGCCTCTGGCTCAGCCCACTACAATCTCTTACTCCCCCAACTGCTTCCAGTCCTGCCCTGCCCTCGCTCACCCTTCGGGTCTCACTGAGGGCCTCCATCCCATTCCTGGAAAACCACTAGGGGACTCTGGTCTGTGCTTCCATCACTTCCTGTACTCACTCATTTTATAAGTAAAATTGCCCTTCCCCCCACTAAATAAATGGTAAGCTCTTAATTTCTCACCTTCACTTGTGTATCCTCATTGCCCAGCACAGGCCTGACACACAGTAGATGCTCAGTAAATATTTGATGGGTGGATGGATGAGATATACAAAAGAAATTTGAAAATTTGAGCTTGTAACTTAGGAGTTATATTAAGGCTAACATAGTATATAATATTTTCTTTGCACAGATTTTGAGACATTATTAACATTTCCATGTGTCTTTATTTTTTTCAAGTTTGTAACACTGATAAATAGACTTGCTGCTTTTTTTAAATAATTATAAGATATTGTTCTAATTGTTTTTCATTCTGTAATCTCCATTGCATTGAAAGAAAGCATGTGTCAATGAGTGCATTGCGCACCGTTTGGGGAGTGGTAACACTTGAAGGTGCTGACTCGGGAAAGGGGGGGTGGGGAAAAAAATATGAAACTATTGTTTTTTAAAAAAAAAAAAAAAAGAATTTCCTGTTAATTAATTCTCCTGTAAGTTAATAAATAGGCACCCTTGCTTTAAAAAAAAAAAAAAAAAAAAAGATGAAATGGGTTTGCTGTGTAAAAGGTTATGCATCTATATGAAGGTATATTAGCATTTTCTAAAAATGACGATGACATTTCTGTATGGAAATAGAAATATTTCATGATATATTAAAAATTCTATTACTAAAAACTATAGTAATATGAGCCCACTTTGGTGTGTATGTTGAATACATACAAATATATATACACACACATACATATCTTAGATGCATATACATATATAAAAGGATATGTATGTGTATATCTGTGTATGCATGTATATACATACATAGAAAATGGGAAAACAGTCTGTATTTAGAGCAAAAAGTTAGCAACTGAAATGGTTATCACTCATTGGCAGAATTTCAGATGTCATTTATTTTCTTCTTTATAGTTTTATGCATTGTCTGAAAAAAATTCAATGTATACATACTAGTCTTTCTCACTTTTTTTAAATAAAATATTTCAGACATTCAAACAGCAAAAAAAAAAAAAAAAGAAAAGAAAAGAAAGCATGTGTCTTGAATTCTCTTGATTTCCATGTGATTTTCATAATGTCTCCTATGGTGCCAAGACCAAAGCAGGCTTGGTTAGGTCTGGGTGTTGGAGGAGAGTTGGCTCTGGGAGGAATTAGCCAGTCTGCTGGATTAGCTAGGTGAGAACAGTTCTTAGCAGGGATGCCAGTAAGCACTGGAGAAGTATCAGTGCTGGGGAAGCCAAAGTAAAGACTGAGCCAGAAACTGGGAAGAAGGGCTCATGCACACAAGGCTTGTCAGAAGCATAGATTCAAACCCATGTAGCAGAGATTGCATGATATGGCTGGCCAGAAGATCTCACATGTGGACCAGGATTGGACCATGTATTTAAATGCTGGTTTATGCAAATGATAAGGAGTCTTTTAAAGGCCTTGGCCCGGGGATGTCTGCCTGGTACTGTTTAGTCTTAAAAGAGCCCATTTTTAGGAAGACCAGGGATTTCCAACTGGTGTGAACAATTTGTTCTATTAGATGCTGTGTTCAGATCTACATTTGTATTGATTTATTTCTCATGACATACTTCATAAAGGATTTGAGGTGGCTTAAAGTAAAAGCACAGATACACCAAGATCAACAACCAATAATGCAGGATAAAAGGCAGAAATCCAAGCAGAGAAGGAGAGAATTAAAAAGTCTTGACAGAAGAAAGTGACATCATTAGAGCAAAATTTGGCCCTGAGCTTTTTAGCAGTCTTGACAAAGCAGGGACTACATGGGTTTTATAATTTCAAATCTTTATGAATTAGTCCTATTGTCTTGTATAGCTTAGAAAGAGTATCTGTTAATTAGGAGAGGAAATTCTGTCTTGGCTGTGAGCTCTGAGAGGAATTTTCCATGAAGATCTTTTAAGAGGCACTGAGCAATATAAGAAGTTGTTCAGATCTGTAGTATTCTCATTAATGCTTTATCTTTTTGATAGATAGCATTCTGAAAGCAGAGGATTAAAACCTCTTACTATGATTATATTTCTACTTCTGTAAGTTTTTATTTTATGTATTTATTGCTATATTTGGAAGATAAATTCAGGATTATTGGTTTTTTGCATTATTTACTATGGCTTCTATTAATATAGTATCCTTATTTATTGCTCTAAATGCTTGTCTCTCAATGCTTTTTGCTACAAAATCAACATTATTGGATCTCATAATTGAACCTTTAAGTTGTCATCAACAGTTTGCTTAAATTAACCATATTTTGAGTAATAACTATCACAAATTTTTTGCTCTCTTGGCTTGATTCTCTTCTCTTCCTCCCTTCAATGATTTTTAGATTTTGCATCATCTTTTTAGGTACATTGCTATCATTCTTTACTGCTGCATATTGCAGGTTTATAAACTTTTTGTGTATTTTGAACCATATATTTTCCAGACGGGTTGTGTCAGTTAAACTGGCACCAGGATTGTATGTACCAGCATCAGCTAAAAGTTAATTTAGAGCAAAGCTCTGAAATTTCTCTTCTGTTTTCCTTGGTTTATATTTAATCTGACAAGTCGATGCTAAATGTGAGCTGTCTTTTGTGAACAACATCCATTGTTTGGTAAACATCCATTTACCAACTCTTTTAAATACCTCACCAATGAGTTTTTCAAACATCTGAATATTAGTATTTAAACTCCTAATCATCATCATTACTGGAGACTTCATGAATTTTCTTTAAGACCCCTTGAAACCTGAAGCTTCTGGATCTTGTCAGGAAAATTGTCCGATAAAGTAACTTTATTTAAAAATAATTGGTATCATTTTGAAATATGTTTCATTGGGAGTCATTTTTTTTTTCTTTTTTCTTTTTTTTTTTTTTGACAGAGTCTTGCTCTTTCACTCTGGCTAGAGTGCATTGGTGTCATAATAGGTCACTACAACATCAAACTCCTGGGCTCAAGCGATCCTCCTGCCTCAGTCTCCAGAGTAGCTGGGACTATAGGTGTGCCACCATGCCTGACTAATTTTTCTATTTTTTATAGAGACACAGTCTTTCTCTTGCTCAGGCTGGTCTTGAACTCCTGACCTCAAGTGATCCTCCTGCCTCGGCCTTCTAGAGTGTTAGGATTACAGGTGTGAGCCACTGCATCCAGCCTTCTTGCGAGTCTTAAATGTACTTGTCAACTTTATTACTGCTTGATACTGGGAAAAGGAATGGTTTTGACATCAGTGGCAAAACTGTTGAGATCTTATATGATTTATTCCTGAATTATCTAGCACAAAGTCTCACTGAAATGTTGATAATTATATTTTATATACTACAATCTAGATGTGGAAATAACTTTAGCTCATAAAATGGATATTTCTAGATCTATACTTGGATCCACAGGAACATGTGAAATCATACAAAAGCAGAAGTGATGAAAAGAAATACTGAGTCATCCAAAGTACCTGATGATAATATCTGGGCCTCTGGGGGAAGGCTATGGAAGAATTTTATCAGTCTGAAGAAATATGGTTGATAAAATGTAGTTGGACAGCACATTGGAATAAACTGGGGAGCTTTAAAATATATTGATGCCCACCTCCAGAGATTCTGCTTGAGTAGCTTTGAGATGTGGTCCTCACTCTGGGATTTTTAAAAGCTCCCCAGATAATTCTAATGTGCAGCAGTTTCCATTGCCTTAGAACTGGCTGGGATGGTTGGCTTACAGAAGCCCTAGACTTGGAAATCCTAATAGTTGTTTTTTAAGAAAATCATAAAATATACATAACATAAATTATGTTTTAATTGTGGTAAAACATATATAACATAAACTTTACCATTTTACCCATTTTAAGTGTAATAGTGGCATTAAATACATTCACAGTGTTGTGTAACTATCACCACTATCTATTTCCAGAACTTTTTCCATCATTCTGACTAGAAATTCCATACCCATTGAGTAGTTGCCCCCCATTCTCCCGTAATCCCAACCTATGGCCATTATTAGTCTGCTTTCTGTCTCTATGGATTTACCTATTCTTGATGTTTCATATAAATGGAATCATACAATATGTGACCTTTTGTGTCTGGCTTCTTTCACTTAGCATATGTCAAAGTTAGTCCACATTGTAGCATATATCAGAATTTCATTCCTTTTATCACTAAAGAATATTGCATTGCGTAGATATAACACATTTTATTTATCCATTCATCTGTTGATGGATTTTTTGATAATTTCCACCTTTTGGCTATTGTGAACAATACTGCTATGAACATTAGCTGTTTACAATTCTTTTGGGCATGTACCCAGGAGTGGAATTGCTGGATCAGATGGTAATTCTATGTTTAACTTTTTGAGGAACCATCAAACTATTTTCCATAGTGGCTGTACCAGTTTACATTCCCATGAGCAATGCATGAGGATTCCAATTTCTTCACATCCTTTCCAACACTTGTTATTTTCTGGTTTTTTTTATTTAAATGATGGCTATCACTGTTAATGATCATTACATGGGAATATATTAATATTACCACACGAACAAAACACTTACACAGTGACACATGGATGGCAGATTCTCTGAAGAGCTAGGTTATGTTGCTGCAGTGGGTTCTGCTCAGGGTCTGGCCCAGCCACAGCCGCGGCACTGCCATGCGTGCGTTTAGCAGGGAACGGGAGCAAGAGGAAAAGGGGGGGAGACGAGAAGAGCAGTGCTGCCCCGCTCTCATCGAGGGCTTCCAATTAGAGACCCCCAGAAGTGAGAGTCCCAAATGAATGGATTGCTCCCTTTACCGCAGGCCACCCTCCCTGTTTCCTGATACTCGGGTTTCGAACTTCCACAGAGCTGAGGTTACATGTGAATTTCTTCAAGGTTGGAAACTGCCTCACCTGACTGGGGCCCAGCAGCCCATGGTGCAGGTACAGGAGAGTTGTTTGGGTTTTTGTTCTCAAGGCGACTCTCTTGAATTACTGCAGGTAAAGAGGAGGGTGTTTTAAGGACACAAGGGAAGTTACATTCCTAACCATGCAAGAGAAAGCAAAACAACTGAGCTTTGGGGAGGCAGGAGGCAGAGGTTTGTTCTGCATTCTGTGAGGCTCTGGAGACCTCTCTCATAAGTGAATGGAGCTTTCCTCTGGTTTCCCACCATTAATGGATCCTAGGTACTCTTTGCATGTCTGCTTTTTCTGTTATGCAGGTGTATTCTTTCCCTCTTTGATGACTATATTTCCTCTACCTCAACTTGTGCTGCTTCAAATTCAGTTTGCACGAGGCTCATCCAGCTCCTAGAGCTGCCATTGCAAAGTGCCTCATCTCTTTAGTCAAAATTCCTTAGAGATGTCAGGAATCTGATCAGTCCAGCTCAACTTTCTATACCAGATGACACAGGTCACTGTCAGGCAGTGGTCCTTCTATCTGGTCCAATCAACTGTGGTCCTCACAGTCTCCTTGGCCAGGGACAGTGTAGAGTGCAGTTGTACTTGGAAGGGCTGGGGGGAAGGGCAGACACAACTCATGTCTCTTGAACAGACTGTGACCCAGAGGGTGGCCTCTCTGTCCTCATTGCTTGTGCACTCAGTTTGATATGAACACACTTTTCCATGGGAAAGTACCGGTCAATCATGAAGCCTGACTCTCCCACTCAGTTGTAAAGACTAGTGCGTTCTTAAATATAAATTTAAGAAACAATGAACGAAAGGGTCCAAATCTTTCCATGAGAGGTGGGGTTGCCAAATAAATCACAGGATGCTTAGTTAAATGTGAATTTCAGATGAATAAATTTCAGATAAACACATCAATGTTTGTGACATACACTGAAATAATTATTTATTGTTTATCTGAGATTCAGATTTAACTGGGCATCCTGTTTGTTGGTGTTTTCTAAATCTGGCAACCCTCATAAGAGGAGATTCTTCAAAGAAAGCTATTCCTCAGGTATGTTATGAAACGGTCTGGTAAGTAGGGAATGGTATGTGTCTGAGATATTCCAACTACCTTCTGCAGGTAGGGGCATTTGTTCCCATTATATTAGTACCATGCATTTTGCCATGTGTTACAATTCGGCTGGTGCTTTATCTCATACTCCAATAATCACAACTGCTACTGCTCTGCCAGGGCTGCTGCTCAGGCTGCTCCTGGCTACTGTATTGAGTGGCGCACTCCAGTTGGGGACTCTGAGGAGTGTTTCACAGAGGAACTATTAATATTCACGGTTCAGGGAGCATGTAAGAAACCACCTGGGAGAGTGCCTGACCCAAGGCAGGGCACAGGGCACAGTTACCTCGTCTAAGCCTGAAGGCTGGGTGGAAAGACCACTTCACAAGCCTTGTGGCCGTCTGTCAGGGGACGTCAGCAGCCTCATGGCAACCCTCCGGGCAGGGAGCTGGAGAATATACACCTCACCTTTGCCCCCTTACCTCCCTCCATGCTCTGCTGGGCCTGTCAGGTAACCAAGTCCAAGCGGAAACCACACGGGCTAGCCTCCCAGGGTGCAGGAAGGCTGGAGAAGGACGGAGAAGGCATGGAGAGGCAAGGGGAAGAATCGAGTCCACGTGTGTCCTCTGTGTTCCACCTGTTAAGCATTTGACATGGTCGCCTCTGATCTCACAGCAGTCCTAGGAGGAAAGCACTCTCCTTGTCCCCTTTTACAGATGTGGTGAAGGATTGGTGATGTTGAATAACTTGCGCAATGTCACAGAGAGGGTAAATAGCACTAGAATCCAGAACTTGCATTCACTCCCGTATCGCTGCACAGTACTTCCTGCTGGCATCTTTTGATTGCCCTTATTTTTTTAAAGTTTTCATGGTGTTTTAAAATTTTCATGGTTCACAAGTTATGTGGTCAACTATTAAAAATTCTCCCAGACCTAGTTTAGCAGCTTGTACACAAAACATGCTCACTCAGTGTTTGTTAATCTTCTGTTTGATTTCTGGCTTTGGGTGGCAGCAGTAGCAGGAAGTCCAGACCTAGGAGTTGGGTCGGTCAGTTGTTTCCTTGAAGAAAAGCAGATAGAAGAAGGCATCTGACAGAATACATAGTTTGCCTGGCACAGGGAGGCCCATCAAGCCAAGGCTCGAAGAACTCCCAAAAGGTAATTTTATGGAATCTTAGACTTGGAAGGGACTTTAGATATCACCCACAACCTCTGCCTAGTGTGTGATTCCTCTCCACGATTTGGACCATCTCTTTGTTCCTACAGTTGCCCTCTAAATAGACACACCAAGAAAATGTCTGGCCAGGAGATTTAACGAGGGGTCCACATCTCCCTTGAGTGATTCTTTTTGCTACCTAAGAATTCCATTTTACTTCTGAACTTCGGTGGGCTTTGGGCAACGTGAGATACATCAATCTCCATTGTCTCCTTGAAAATGTATGGTGCTTCCTGCAGAAAGTGCCAAGTCGTGCTGTTGAAATTAAGTAGGTGCAAACGAAAAAGCCAGCACCGATTGCTTAGTTAGATTTCTGATATGTAAAAGGCAGGACAAGGGGAATGTGGGTTGGAAGTTTTAATTGTGAGCTTAAGAATGAAAGAAGATTCAGTTAGTGTGTTATATAATTTGGAAAGTGGAAATAATAAAAGGGTAACAGTTTTTATTTCTGAGAAATGAAACAGAAAGAGATACAAATAACAACAGCAGCAAGAAAACCAACAAAGCCAGGACTGTTATGCACAAAAGCTGAAATCTTTTCTTTTAATAAGATTTGGGTTTTTGAATCATCACTCTCCCCAGAAAAATAGTTTTTGAGTTTTTAGTTCTCTTAAAATTGCATAAGCTATTTATACTATTAAATTTACTTTAATTTTTAGTTCTTTTAATATATATTTATTAAACATATATACATATGTAACATGTACATTTTTTTCTTACAACTTTTATGTCTAGGGTTTTTTAATAGTCAAAGAAGATATTTCTGCATTCAAAACTCGGTTTCACAGTGGAGTTGGCAAACTGGGGAAAAGTTTGCTTTTTACACATGGCTTTCTCTCTCAGCCTATTTTAGGAGTGCAGGTGCTGTGGGCTTAAATCCTGTGTTCACTATGTCTATCCTGCAACCCCTGACTTCCCCTCCACTATAGTCACCCAGGGTTCCCCCTTCCTGCTCCTCTAACACTTAATGTGTACTTCTATATAGTATTTATCACACACGTCTCCCTCCCACCTGGACCAGAATGTCCTGTGGGTAGAAAAAAATCTCAGTGATCCAATGTCCCTGACACATAGTAAATTCTCAGTGAATGTCTGTTGAAAGAATGAGTGGATTTTCTTATCTGTCTGATGAAACCTTCTTACCTGCAGGGCTCCCCGGTATCCTCTGTACTTCCGGAGGGTGGTGGCCTAAGTGCATCAGGGGCTGCAGAAAACTACATGTTTTCTGCTTTCCACATCTATGCCTGGAATTTCTCACTTTGTGCCTTATTTCTTAGGCTTAAGACAAACCAGAAGTTTTATTCCCACTTGAAATGAATATGTCCTTTGAAGAGGTAATCCTTTCAACTTTATGAAGGCTTAAACATTGTAAACCAGGAGGGTGTGTTTAGGAGAGGGTAGAGATACAGGCTGAAGGTACCGATGGCCTGACAGAGGGTGCAGAAAGGGGCAGCTGGGGACACAGAGGGGAACCGGCCCCTGTGCATTTCCTGTTGCTCTCACTAGACTGGGCTTTAAGGCTTTTCAAAGGATTTTTTAGGTTGTGAGATGAGAGAGTCCAAAACTCTTCTCTGGGCATGGCAAAGATAATGCCTGGGTCTTTGCTGTGTAATTCTAGATAAAAAGAAAAGTAACCGAAGGAATGACTCTAATGGTGGAAATTGCAGATTGGAAAAGAGGATGGTGCTATAGAGTCTGTTGGTAATTTAGGGGACAGGATGGTCTTTCTGGTAGCCCTTAAATCACACAAAGTCAGTGATAGTCTGCCTTAGTCTGCCTGATTAGAAGATGGGCCTTGCGTAATGCTCTGACTTGTTGGGAAATAAGTAGGGTGACTGACTATCTCAGTTTGTCTGGGACTGTCCCTATGCTAGCACTGAAATTTCCATATCTTGGGAAACCCCCCCCCCCCCATCCTGGGCAAACCGGACTATCTGGTTACCCTATATAATCCAAATGTACAGTGGATTGTGATCTCTTAACTTTCACATGAATATGCTGATAACTTGGACTCCAGTGCTTGTGGGAGAAAGATAAATTTTTAAGTAAGTACACAACTAGTCCAGTTGCGAGCATGTCAGTTCTGCTATCTCATTAAGATAAGGCGATCTTATAATCAGCAGAGAACTCTCAAATGTGCCTATAAAAATAACAGCAGTTTCAAAATTAAACTTCCTAGGCTTAAACCACTAATATAATATTGCCAAAGTTTAGCTTGTTGTGTGAAGATATCTCTCTCTCTCTCTCTCTCTCTCTTTCTCTCTCTCTCTCACACACACACACACACACATACACACACACGGTTTTTATTTTTCTGGCTTGTCATACTTTTGTTCTAATTACAGATTTCATTATTTTTCACATCAACAGAACTCAGTTTGTTTCTGTTACGGAATATTATTTAAATGGATACCTGTTGCTATGGTTTACTGAAACCATTTAAAAAATATGTTTAATGAAGCATCTTTTCATTTAAAGTTTACCTGCATTTAATGCAAACTTTGCCGAGTGAATCATTTCATCATTTATAGAAATAAAGAGGAAGGCTGTGCAGCCACCAGATGGCTGCTTGACCTCTCATGCCTAAAGTGCTACATTTATTTATTCTAAGAATATAGAGATAATAAGACCGTTTATGAATTATGAATTAAAAATAAGATAACTCTTGAGTTAAGAAGAAAACCAAATGAAATTATAAATCATGTAAAGATGATTGGGCACAGAAGCGTTACTTTACAAAATCTGTGGGTTGCAGTCAGTATGCTACTCTGAGGGAAACTGTAGCCTTAACTATGCATGTTAGAAAATGAGAGACATTGAAAATAAATTAACTGAACTTTCAAATCAAAATTTAACTCTGTAAGCTAACAATTGACCAAGCAAAAACTGAAACAAACACAAAGAAAAGAGAAGGGAAAAATGTAATGGTGGAAAGTAATGCAATAGAAAAATAGAGGCAGCTGAGTGAGGAAGTCCTCCTTTTACATAAGGTTCTCAGCTGAACAGACTCTGGCTTGGATACTCACCTCCCAGCCCAAGGAATATGGGTTATGGATGTTGAAGTAGAGACAGAAAGAAGAGAACAAGGAACGCATGATTACACCTTTGCAGGGAGGACTGCAGAGGGGAGAATAATCCCTAAGACATACCAAGACCTACGTGTCAAGCATTGTGTGCTAGGCTGGTTACATAAAATTCTTTGGTTTAATTATGTATCTTCCTCATTTACTGATGAGAATATTAAAACACAGGGTGGCTTAGTAATTTCCTCAGGATCACCAGACAGTAATTAATGGATCTGGAACTTGAACTCTAGAAGGGCTAGTAATTGGAGTTTAGTTTATCACATGCTGTTAATTAACGATGCTGTTGGTTTTAGAAACATCTTGTTTTAAAAATTCATACCTGTCTGGGAAGGTCATGGTACTATCAGTTGTTCACATTTTAGAGTGAAATGGTTCAAAGAGCTTGCTTTCCTCTCAACACCTAGCTGAAGTTAGCTGTACCAAAAGCCCTGGAGCTTTGAAGTGGTTAGAAAGGAGTAAGGCAGCAGGAGTGGCGCTGCCTGGAGACCCAGGCCCCCAGCAGAATGCTGGGCAGCGGAGGTCTGCAGGAGACCGTAAGTAAAAGTACAGAAAAGGAAGTGAGAAGATGCCAAAGATAAGCTCTATTTTGAAATTCTGACTGTGGTCAGCCCCACCCTCAAGAAGAAAAGGAAAGGTTCTTCCTCTTTCTCTCTCCTGTACAAAGCAGTCTCCTATTCCCAGGACCAAGAAGTTCAAGTCCAAGGGCTACCTAGGGAAAAATAGAGTTGGAAGGGACTTTAGAGGTTCTATCAGTTCCACTCATCACTAGGCCTCCCACACCCACCCACTTAGATTCACCCTCCAAACCACTCCTGACCATGTGCGCATCTTTGCTGCTCCACAGCCCACGTCCATTTGGGGGTTAACTGTCCTTTCTTTTATAGGCAAAAATCTTAACTCCCTTCAACTTTCCTTCATTCGTCTTCCTTCTGCCTTCTGGAATTGCTTCCATTCATTTAGCTACAAAACAAAACAATATCCAGAAAATGTTTAAAGCTTGTTAGTACTTTTATATATTACCGGTGGAATTAGAAAAGTCTTTTAGAAATCAATTTAGTAATACCTATCAAGAGAGTTTAAAATATCCATATCCTTTTGCCCAGTAGAATCCTCTGGGGATTTATACTAAGGAAATAATTCGAAGATTGAAAAATACATGCCTAAAGTTTATACTCCATTATAGGAAATTTATTTGTAATAGTGAAAAATTCAGCCTAAAATCCAGCAACAGGAAATGGTTAACTAGATTATGATACATCCACTCAATGGACTATCATGCAGCCATTACGAATAATGATTATGAAAAAGATACTGTGTGTAATCTAGATGGCCCTAGTGGAAACATCTTAGGTAAGTCAATGGTGTGGAAGCAGAAAAATGTTGAGACTCAGTAGTTTGTAGTCACATGAAAAATTCTTACAGTAATTTTACATACAGTACTATCCAGTATATCAAAAACAATGTATAAAAAGAAATGTACCAAAATTATTCTTATAGAAAGAGGATGGGAGTATTTTATAATTAATCAACATATTAGCTCACGCCAGTAGTCCCAGCAACTCTGGAGATTGAGGTGGGAGGATTGCTTGAGGCCAGGAGTTGGAGATCATCCTGGACAATATAACAGAAGCCCTGTCTCTAAAAAAAGAATGAAGAAAGTTAGCCAGGGGTGATAGTAGTGCCTGTAGTCCTAGCTACTCAGGAGTCTAAGGCAGGAGAATAGCTTGAGCTTCAGGCTGCAGTGAGCTATGATCGTGCCACTGTACTCCAGCCTGGGTGACAGAGTGAGATCCTGTCTCTTAAAAAAAAAAAAAAAAGTATTAACTTGGTGCCTCATTTTTAATCAAAAGCAATATATAACTTAATTGTCCTTTGCACAATTGCCAATAACTGCATCACTAACATTGACCAGCAGAAATACAGAAATATTACTGTAATCTTGTTGGGAACTTCAAAAAATATAAATGTAAAAACCCCCTTATCCAAAAACAAGCATCTCAGGGATATAGTCAAACTCTCAGCTTTTCTTTTGTCGCTCCTCTAATAAAACTGGAGAGAGACCACAAGAGGAAAAGGAGCTTTTCCTGAAGTAGATTTTTGAAGGATCCACTAATGCTAACAGAAAATCCCTTTTATCTCTTCTTTAATATACCCTGTTCACTTTACCTGGAGATTTGGGAGGAAAAAGTGCTAATGTTACTAGTTACAACATAGAAAAGGAGAAAAAGGAAGAGATCATGACAGAGTGAAACACTTCAGGCTCTCTGACAGCAGAGGAGAATTCAGAGCTGGACTAGAACACTAAATACTTTGCCAGTGGAGCAGAAGGCAGACTGCTTGGCTAAATGCAAGCCTTCTTTCCCACTCTGGTTATTTCTGTTGGGCTCCTACAGCTTTAGAATTTTCTTATATTTTGGTTGATTCCTTTACTGTCTTTTTTTTCAACTTCATTATGGAAAACTATCCAGTGTTTTGAATTTGTCTGGGGTCCTCATTGATATTAGCACTAGTTATTGGGATGTTCTTGATTATTTGAGTCTCCAAATCTCCTGATCATTGCATACTGTGGGACTGAGAGTTGATATAAGGATATGACTCTATCAGTCAGTTTTCACACATCTGTGTGTCACCAAACACAAAGTGAAATATGGGATGTGTTAGTCAGCTACTGTTACTCTAATGCTGAGTAACAAACTCAGAGGCTCATAAAAACAAACCTTTATTTTCCTTGTTCATGGGTCTGTTGATGATTTGGGACTGCTCTGCTTCCATTGCAGGACAGCAGGGCTTGTATCAAAGCTTTCAGGTTGGGATCAGGTATACTTCACATGTCTCCACAATCCCATTAGCTCTGTGGCACATTCTTCTCCTGGGGGATCACAAGAGGCCAAGTCAAACTACTTATTTAAGGCCTGTACTCATGGCTGCTATCATTCAGTTAGACAAAGCAAGTCACATACCTGATCATGCCCAACATCAATGGGGTAGAGAAATAACTCCTATTAGAAGTTCATATGGCAGAGGGAGGGTGTGAAGAATTGAGAACAATCATCTAATCTGCCATGGGGACAATGTGTAAACAGATTAATTAAAATAATTCAAAAGAAATACCTACTGACTTGCAGAATAAGTAGCATTACCTCCATGTGTGAAAAAATCCTATTTTTTCAATTAGACCCATGAAAACTTAATAAAATAGATCAGTTACCATAATATTTCTTTTCAAGAATATGCAATATCACAGTTATTGGTTTTGACTATGCTGGATGTCTAGCCAAGTAGGTCCAATTGTAGGTGAATTTCAGATTTTGATTTACACACACACACACACACACACACACACACGTTTTTAGGAGTTTGTAACCAGGGAGTAAAATGTACCCTGAAAGGAAATCACTTGTAGGAACCACTATTTGGTAAGAAAAGGTTACTCAAGAAAAGAAGTTCCTTGTGGTTTGAAACTTTATCATGTTATGGGTTCCTACAAAAAAAAAAAAAAAAAAAATCCTTCTTTAAAAAAAGAAGAAGCTGATTTAAGGCAAAAACTTTTAACTAGATGTTTCGTTTTAAATCTTTCAAAATAAGAATGCTTCTAAGGAAAATGTTGTATTTTGTTGTTTTAGTATGAAAAACAAAGCAAGGGATAAATAAAGTCTGCATTCAAGCTAGGTAGATGTGTTTACATTGGAACAATAACTTTAAACTCTAAGAAAGAAGATCTGATAGTTTAGGAAAAAAACAAGAAATGGGTTCAAGTAAAGTTGATTAGGGAATTTTGTTTGTTTGATTTTTAAATTATTAGGGGCCTTTTTTCAACATTTTTGCTTTTAAGATTTAAGTTGAAATTTGGATAGTTACCAGAGATCAGGGAATTAGTCAATATCAGAGAAAGATGTTGAGGTAATTTCAATTTCAGAAAATTTATCTAGCTTTGCCTAAATGGATAAATAGGGACGTTGAAGTGTGAGAGTTTGGCATTTTGTGTCTCAGCTTAGAGAACTTCCTCCTGAAATGGAACTACCAGTTTGAAGCACAGTATCTGGATGCCTTTTCCCAAAGAAAAAGGGAATTGCATGTTCTGATTAACTGGCAATGATCCCTAATGAAGGAAGAAAAGCACAATTTTTCAACATTATCACTACCTGGCTCTCTGGATGCAATCAAGTGAGGCAAGGTCCCTATACCTGTAAGAGCTTTTTGTCTTGATTAGACAAAAGTAGGGTAATTAAGCAAGTTGTAGCAATCATTTTTACAATCAAAAAGACTGCAGCAGATTTAGTTAATTCTTTGACAAATGCATAAAAGTAATATTTATGCTTTTCTAAGTTTTTACCATGGACTAAGAGAAAAATGTCTTCATATCATCTCAGCAGAGTTTGTATTTTATTTCACAATATTTTGTAAAGTGAGTCAGGCATTTTAATTTCCATTTTAGGGATATCTCTAACAGAAAGGTTGCACTTTCCAAATAAAGTCACACAACTGCTTAGTACCTATGATATAATTAGACTGTGAAGCTCTTGAGAAGGTCTAAACTTTAACCTGTGAAACCTATATAATGCCCTATAAATGCTCAAAAAATGTGCTTCAAGTAATTTATCCATATTAAAGTGATTTAAGTATGGGACGATAATGTTCATTTTGTCATGTCTTAAATATGAAGTTTACCTTTTAAAATGGATTCATTGTTTAGCTGGAAAGCTATATTACACTCACTGATTAGTATAAAATTTTTTAAAAACCTATTTGTTTCTGCCTCATGGAAATGGTAGGGAGTTTTAAAAATATGAAGTGCATTTTTCTTTATAAAATTAATATGTGTCATTATAAATAGCTTGAAAAATCTTCCAAAGTGTCAACTCCTGAAGTCAATTTTGTGTTTCCCTTCAGGCTTTTTTTATGCATAGTGTTTTCTAATGCTTTATTGTGAAAATTATCAAATATACTGAAAAATTAAAATATCTGGGCAGCAAATTTATATATATATACCATCTAGATTCTACATTAGCAATTAATTTGCTTCATCACATATTTATATTACAATATATTGATCCCTCTCTTCATCCATTAATCTACTTTACTTTTTTTTTTTTTTTTTTGAGACAGAGTCTCACTCTGTTGCCCGGGCTAGAGTGCCATGGCGTCAGCCTTGCTCACAGCAACCTCAAACTCCTGGGCTCAAGCGATCCTCCTGCCTCAGCCTCCCAAGTAGCTGGGACTACAGGTGTGCGCCACCATGCCTGGCTAATTTTTCTATATATATTTTTAGCTGTCCATATAATTTCTTTCTATTTTTAGTAGAGACGGGGTCTTGCTCTTGCTCAGGCTGGTCTCGAACTCCTGAGCTCAAACCATCCACCCACCTCGGCCTCCCAGAGTGCTAGGATTACAGACGTGAGCCGCCGCACCCGGCCTCTACCTTACTTTTTTGAGACATTTCAATGTAAGTTATAGACAGCAGTATACTTCATTCAATACTTCAGCATACATGTTTTTAATTAGAATTCAATACTGTATTGGTTTATGGGTTTTTATTGGTAAGATTTTACATATAGTGAATGCACAATCTTAAGTGTACTACTGAATGAATTTTGACAAATGCATGTACTTGTGTAATCCAAACTCCTATCAAGATATAGAATATTCACATCTTCCCAGAAAGTTCACTCATACTCCTTCCCAGACATACTCATATTCATCCCTCAAAAGACAACCACTATTCTATGGTTTTCAACACAGCTTAGTTTAGTATAGTATATGTATAATAGTTTCAATTGTCCCATATCCTCACTGACATTGGAGTTGCCAATATTTTTTTGAGTTGTTTGTCTCTTTATTGTTGAGTTGTAGGACTTTATATACAATTTTGGATAACAGTCCTTTGTCAGATATATGATTTGCAAATCTTTTTTCCCAGTCTGTGCCTTACCTACTCATTTTCTTAGCAGCCTCTTTTGATGCAGAATATTGATTCACTGAGTTATGCAGATTTTTGAAATGTTGACACATTTCATTATACAAAATTAAAATAACATTAATTAATATCACCAGCAATCTCATTAGAAAAGTCTTGACATACTGAAAATCTGTCAAGCTTGTGCTGGCAGACACAAGTGTTCCAAAATTCCTTTTGCTTGAAAGTTTGAATTTTATATTTATACTATCAGTTTTTCCTGTTGGAATAAGCTTATTTTATTTCCTTGAAAGAAAATGTTCATCAAGACTCAATTCTGAATAGCCATAGTTTATCAGTCATTCTTTCAGGTAAGAATTGGTGCTCTGTGAAAAAATTGGCTAATTCAGCTTACAAGTCAGTCACACAAGTGCTTTGCCTGGAGAAAACCATCATATTTCTGGGTGCAGCAGAAGTGCTTTATGCATGCTTCTGATGTCATCATAGACTATTAAAAAGATATATACTTAATAACTCAATTAAAAAGTGGGTAAAAGACCTTAACAAACACCTCACTGAATAAGACATACAAATGGCAAATAAGCATATGATAAAATGCTCAACATCATATGTTATTAGAGAATGCAAACTAAAACAATGAGCTATCACTACACACCTATTAGAGTGGCCAAAATCCAAAATGCTGACAACATCAAATGCTGCCAAAGATGTGGAACAACAGGAACTCTCATTTATTGCTGATGGTAATGCAAACTGATACAGCCACTTTGGAAGACAGTTTGGCAATATCTTACTAAACTACTGAACATAGTAGTTTTGCTAAAACTAAACATACCCTTATCATGTGATCCAGTAATTGAGCTCGTTGGTATTTACCCAAATGAGTTGAAAGCTTATGTCCATGCAAAAACTTGCACACGGATGTATATAGAAGCTTTATTCATGTTTGCCAAAACTTAGAATCAACAAAGATGTTCTTTAGTAGGTGAAAGGAACAAAGATGTCCTTCAGTAGGTGAAAGGATAAAATAATTGTGGTACATCCAGACCATGTAATATTATTCAGAGCTTAAAAAAAAAGAGCTATTAAGCCATGAAGAAACATGAGGGAAACTTAAGTATATATTACTAATTGAAAGAATCCAATTTGAAAAGGCTACATAATGTATGATTTCAACTATATGATGCTCTGGAAAAGGCAGAACTGTGGAGACGGTAAAAAGATCAGTGGTTGCCAGGGGTTGGGTGGGAGTGAGGAAGGGATGAATAGGTGGAGCATGGGATTTTTAGGCAATGAAACTATTCTGTATGATACTGTAATGGTGGATACATGACATTATACAAAACCCATAGAACTCAACAACACCAAGACTGAACCTAAATGTAAACTATGTACTTTAGTTAATAATAATGTATCCATATTGGCTCATGAATTGTAACAAATATACCGTACTGATGCAAGATGCTAATAATAGAGGAAACTGTGAGTTAATAGGAGGCCTATGGAACTCTCTGTAGTATCTGCTCAATTTTTTTTTTTATGGAGATGGGGTCTCCATAAAACATTTAAAGTCTACTTTCTTTTTTCTTGTGGGACTTAATTAGATACATGTTGGAATATTTAATATTGTAGCACAGTCCTTGAGGCTCTGTCCTATTTTTTCACCAATCTTTTTCGCTCTTCTTCAGCTTGGATAATATCTACTTATCTATCTTTAAGTTCAGTGACTTATCTGTCATCCTCAATGTGCTTTTAAGCCCACCCAGGGAAATTTTTTTTGAAAGAATTTGCATGATGCCATTTTTGGATGCAGTTCTTTAACATAATTAATTTAACAATGCTATATTTATTGCATACATACACTTTGAGTATTCTATTATTCCTTGAGTTAATTGCATAATTTCTTTTTTAAGATTTTAAATTAACAAATAATAATTATGTATGTTTGTGGTATATAGTGTGATGTTTTGATATATGTATACATTGCAAAAGAATTAAATCAAGCTGATTGACATATCCATCACCCCTGGTTTTTTTTTTTTTTTTTTTTTTTGTGGTGAGAGTATTTAAAGTCTACTCTCTTAGCAATTTTCTAATATATATTCAAATATACAAATATAATTTTTTCACATACAGTAGTTTTGCTTCTAGAATAACCATTCAGTTCTTTTAAAATAGTTTAAATTTGTTTAATGAGATATCCAATTCATTCATTCATTATGAGTATGTTTTTTCTTACACCCTTGAGCATAATATGATGGCTGCTTTAGAATCCTAGTTTGTTTATTTCTACAGCTATATAGTGGGCAACACCTTAATTCTCCAATTAGATTAGATTAGTTGAGCTGGTTAGAGTTTGTTTTGTGCATGGAAAACTCAGGAGTCATCCAGAGATTGGATCAAAGTTTATCTACTCTTTTCTAGGATTTATCCCCTCACTTTCCAGCTGCTGTGGAAAACTCATATCCTCTGATTCATTCAAGTAGTAAGAGTGCAGGTTTTCTGTTGTAGCGTTAGTTGCTCAATTTAGCACTGATTGAGGCTTGCTTAGGCAAAAAGCTGTAAAACCAGGAAACTCAGTATTATTGCTTATTTCCACCCACAGAATTCCCTCCACTTTCTTCCTGACTTTGTTTAGTGTCTAGTGTTTTCAGGTAGTTGATTTTTATATTTTCCCCAGAGTTTGAGGTTGGTCTGATAGGAGCTACTTCTCTATGAGAATTTAGAAGTCAATTCAAAATTTCATTGTTTGAAAACATAATTACATGCAAGCAGTCCTTGACTTTGTAAATTTTTCATTTTTGCAGTGTTAACTTATATGCTGACATCCATAGATAGCATTTTAACATCAAATTCAGAGTTTAGATATCAACCAATGAGCAAGCATTTCAAGCTATTGAATGGAGACTGATTCTAGACAAAGTTCTTGGTGATTATTTTTTCAATTTAATTTTTTAAATTTATAGTTCTATAAATTGTAATAGAAAATGGAAAAATAAAGTTCATATACTAGTGATATACATGAGTCTCATAAAATTTAATATAATTTAAACAAAAATGTCCCAGAGATTATGCCTAAGGGGAAGATATAATTATGACCTTCGCAATATTTTTAGCTTTGGTGGAATAAACCAACCACTTTTATAACCTGTATTTCAATTACCCATTTAACTTTTATGCACATCTTATGGAACTGGTTATATAAGAAAGTAGAGGATTCTTTGTAAACTTATCCTGCATTTTCACTTAAAATTATAATATAAACTTTTTTCATGTTATGTATTTTTTTAATTAAAGTAAAATTCATATGACATGAAATTGTTTTATAGTTTTTAGTGTAGAAGTCTTATACTTGCTTGGTAAAATTTATTCCTAAGTGTTTTGTTCTTTTTTAGGCCATTGTAAATGAAATTGTTTTCTTAACTTCCTTTTTGTGTTTTTTATTGCTAGTGTATAGAAATACAACTAATTTATGTGTGTTGATCTTATATAACTTTGCAGCATTCATATATTAGCTCTAATAGTTTTTGTGGATTTTTAGGATTACATATACAGTTAAAAAATTATATATTTGTATTTCATATATATATATTTTATGTATATATTATATATATTCATGTCATCTGCAAATGAAAATAATTTTACTCCTTCTTTTCCAATTTGTATGTCTTTTATTTCTGTTTCTTGCTTAATTGCTCTGGCTAGAATTTCCAGTACAATGTTGAACAGAAGAGGTAAATGCAAGTATCCTTGTCTTATTCATGATGTTATGCTCCTTGTCTTGTTCAGAAAAACTTTCAGTTTTTCCCCATTGAGTATAATGTTAGTTGTGGGTTTTTTATAAATGCCTTTTATCATGTAGAAAAAGTTCTTTTCTATTCCTAGTTTATTAAATTTTTTTCAAATGAAAAGGTATTACATTTTGTCAAATGCTTTTTTCTGCATCAATTCTGATAATATGTATTGTTCCCCTTCATTCTGATACTGTAGTGTATTGCATCAATTGATTTTCATATGTTGAACCACTCTTGCATTTCTGGGATAAATCTCACCTGGCCATGATATATAATTCTCTGAATATACTGCTGAATTTAGTTGCTAGTATTTTGTTGAGGATTTCTTGCATGTTTATTTATAAGGGATATTAGCCTATAATTTTCTTGTAATGTCTTTCTTTATCTGGCTTTAGTATCAGGGTAATGCTGGTGTCATAGAATGAGTTAGGGACTATTCCCTCCTCTTCAATTTTTTTGGAGAATTTCAGAAGAATTTGCATTCATTCTTCTTTAAAGGTTTGGTAGAATTTACCAATGAATATCTATCCAGGCTTTTTTTTTAATCAGAAGTTTTGATTACTAATTTACTCTTTTGTCTGTTCAAATTCTCTCTTCTTGAGTAAGTATTGGTAGTTTATGTGTTTCTAGGAATTTTTCTATTTATCTAGGTCAATTTATTGTTATACAATTGTTTACAATATTTTCTTATAATTCCTTTTATTTCTGTTAGGTCTGTGGTAATGTTTCCACTTTCATTTCTGGTGTTAGTGATTTGAGTTGTCTCTTTTTTTTCTTGTTCAGTCTTGCTGAATGTTTACCAACTTTTGGCTTCCTTGATTCCTCTCATCGTTTTTCTATTCTCTATTTAATTTATGTCAGTTATAGTCTTTATCATATTAATATCAATTCTTCTGCTAATTTGAGTTTAGCTGCTCCTTTTTTTTAATCTCACTAAGGTATAAAGTTAGATTATTGATTTGCTATCTGTTTCTTTTTAAAATTTTTATTTATTTAGAGACAGAGTCTCACTCTGTCACATGGGCTAGAGTGCAGTGGCATCATGATAGCTCACTGCAACCTCAAACTCCTGGGCTCAAGTGATCCTCCTGCCTCAGCCTCCTGAGTAGCTGGGACTGCAGGTGCATGCCACCATGCCTGGATAATTTTTTTAATATTTTGAAGAGATGGGGTCTTGCTGTGTTGCCCACACTGGTCTCAACCTCTTGGCCTCAAGCGATTGTCCCACTTTAGCCTCCCAAAGTGCTGGGATTACAGACATGAGCCGCTGCATCCAGCTAGTTTCTTTTTTAATGTAAGCATTTACAGCTATAAATTTCCCTGTGAGCAGTGCTTTCATTATGTGCTGTAGGTTTTGGTATGTTGTGTTTTCACTTTCATCTCCCTTGAAGTATTTTCTAATTTCCCTTGTGATTTCTTCTGTCCAATTAGTTGAGTGTGTTGTTTAATTTCCAGTATTTATGAACTTAACAGGTTTTTTTCCTATTATTGACTTCTAGTTTCATTCCATTGTGGTTGGAGAAGATACTTGGGGTGATTTCAATCTTTATAAATTTATTGAAATTTGCTTTGTGGTCTAATATGTGGTCTAACTGGAGTATGTTCCTTGGGTACTTGAGAAGAATGTGTATTCTGCTATTATTGAATGGAATATTCTACATATATCTATTAGGTCTAGTTGTTGTATAATGTTCTTAAGGTCCTCTGTTTACTTATTGTTCTCCAGTCTATATTTTTCTATGCATTATTAAGCATGGCATATTGATTCCTCAAGTGTTATTGTAGAACTGTGTATTTCTCCTTTCAGTTCCATTAATTTTGGGGCTCTATTGTTCAGTATATGTTTATATTTGTTACAACATTTTGATGGATTGATTCTTTTATCAATATATAATGTCCTTCTTGGTCTCTTGTAATAACTTTTGACTTAAAGTCTATTTTGCATCATATTAGTGTAGCCATTCCCAGCTCTCTTTTATTTACTATTTGCATAGAATTACTGTTTTCCATCCTTTTACTTTTAACCTATTTGTGTTGCTGAATCTAAAGTTAGTCTCTTGTAGACAGCATATAGTTGGATCATTTTTTAAAAAATTAATCTATTCTGCCAATCTCTGCTTTTTAATTAGAGAATTTAATACATTTACATTTAGAATAATTACTGATAAGGAAATATGCCATTTTACTATTTGTTTGCTGTATGTCATTTACCTCATTTGTGTTCCTCAATCCTTCCATTACTGCTTTTCTGTGCTTAATGAATTTTTCTTTAAAAAAATGTATTAATATTTTTAATTGACAAATTATAATTGTATGGATTTATGATGTTTTGATACATGTAAACAGTGTTGAATCAGGCTAATTAACATATCCATCAATTTATTTTTTTGTGGTGAGATATTTAAAATTTATTCCAGAAGGAACTTCTTCCTATGTTGAAAAGGTAAGCAAGAGGATCCCAGCATCCCCAAACAACACCTACAGTTGTCTCCACTGGGGTCTCCTGCAGTCCTAACAGGCACTCAGCTCAACTGAGGTAGCTGCCTAGAGTCTGCATAGGTGTGCTTCCCCAAGAGGAGGAACGGAGAATGTGCCCCTCGTCCAGTGGCCGATGCAGCTACTGCATCACACTGTCTTGGAACTACTGATGCAGTGTGTCTTGATCTGGGGGTGAATAGCCATGGAACCCCTTCATCCTTGAAGCTGAGCCACCTTTGAACCACCCTTGCCTAGTGGCCTGACATCTTCAAGCTGACCTGCAAGCAATTGTTACACCCTTTCTCAGGAGGCTAAGTGGGAGTGTAGCTGCTCCATTTACCACCTCCACCCCCAGGCCAAAGCTGCTCCTGAGGAAATGGTGCTTTGACAGAGCTGTTCCATTCATCCCTCATGGTTGCTGTTGCTGTGCCCTGCACCTGGGCACTCACTTTTGGGGAAATGGTGCTATGGCAGAGCTGACCGTCCACCTCGCCCACTCACTGCTCCACCCTGCCATTCGGGGAGCTGGCTAAAGCTTCACACTTGCTCCCTGGAAATCAATGCCTTGGCAGGTTTTTCCATCTGCCCTTCCCAGTTGCTGCTGAACCCTGGCCTAGGTGCCTGAGGTGAAGCTGCACACTGCCTCCTAACAAAATAATGTCTTGGTGGAGCAGCTCCAGAAACCTCTCCCAGTGGCTGCTGTGCCCTGCCCCATGGATTTGAACTGAAGATACACATGGTCTTTCGAGGAGCCACTCCACATAACCCTTTCAGTCATTGCTGCACCCTGCCAGAGCTGAAGCAATACCAGGCTTCCTGGGGAGATGGTGTCTTGGCCTTCCAGAGGTCACACCTCCCCAGTGCCTAAGTTGAAGCAGTGCACTGCCTCCCAGGAAATAGTGCCTTGACCACCAAGAACAGTCATGCTCCTGGTATCTAAGCTGGAGTGGTGACCTGCATCCCAGGGAAATGGTGCCTAGGCCATCCAGAACAGTCACACCCCTCAGTACTGAGCTGAAGTGGCATATTTCCCTCTGGGGAATCGGTGTCCTGGCCAAGATGAGTGGTTGTGTATCCCAGGGCTGAACTGACATAGCAACCCAGGTCTCAGGGAAATAGAGCAGTGGCTAAGCTGAGAAACCCCACATTACAGGCCAAACAACTATACCGCCCTGACTTTTTGTAGTATCTGAGCTTCAGAGACATCCTTCTCCCCATGAAGTAGAATCATCACTGTGCTGCTCCATGCTCCTCAGGGCCTAAAGGACAGCTGTGATCCTTGTGGGCTGCTTGCCACCATTGAACCTGGTTTCACAGAGTCTGGAATACCCCCAAGACCCACTATCTCAGGGTCTAGAGTTAACACTACATGGTGCCTCATCCCTTAGGTCCTGAATTGCCAATGAGCCCTACTGGCTGAAGTTCTTGAATTGCAGCCATAACCTGCTCTGCAGGTCCAAACCTCCAGAGCAGCCTTATTACCTTGTATTAGGCCAGTGCTGTCCCTTGCTCCCCAGAAGTAGAATTACAGGTACAACATGCCCCCATAGTCCTGAGTTGCTAAAAGATGCCCCAGAATCATAGATTCTGACTCTGTGGGAAATGTACATCCAACCTGGCCACAGAGAGTAAATCCATGATCAAATAGGATTTATCCCAAGGATGCAAGGATGGCTTAACATACACAAATCAATAAACCTGATATATCACATCAACAGAATGAAGGACAAAAATCATATAATCATCTCAATAGATGCAGAAAAAGCATCTGATAAAATTTAATATCCCTTTATGATAAAAATTCTCAACAAACTATGTATAGAAGGAGCATATCTTAACATGATAATGGCTATATATGAAAAACACACAGCAAATATACTGAATGGAAAAAGGCTGAAAGCCTTTCCTCCAAGAATTGGAATAAGACAAGGATGTACCCTTTCACCATTCTTATTGAACATAGTACTGAAGTCCTTTTGGTGTTCTGCAAGTTGTTTTAGGTTGAGGCTCATATGAAGCATTAGAGATTTCAAAGTGAAAAACAATTGAATGACACTTTCCATCCACTTTTTATTGATCACACAAACAAATGTCAAATTTTTCATTAGAGCTGTCTTCAGATACCCAATGTTTAATAAGTAGACTTGCCACTATGCTGAAATGGCAAGGACAGATTCTCCAGTATAGTAGTATTTCTTAGTCTGTAATTTATGGTCCTTTTTCACAAACATAAAATTCATACACACATTCAAACACCCATCCATCCAGTGAGGCTCTGGTATTACCCCTCTTCTTCTCACTGAAAATCGTTAGTCCAGAAATTGCTGGGCTTTATTGATGACAGGTGTTATTTCTTCAGTAGTCAAGTGGCTTGGCTCCCTAAGGATTAGTATCAGTATTTCAAATGTGAAGAAATCTAAGTAACTGTGTGTAGGCCTAATTTCAACAGCAATAGTCAATAGTAAGAGTCAGACCTTGAAAGTAGTATGAATGCTCTGGTATCGGTATTGATGCTTTAGAGTTTCATTTGTACAATTCATCCCTTATACTTGGAAGACAAATGAAAATGAGAATGCTTTTGCACAATATTTAAATTGTCAACACTTCTACAGAAGGTTTTGCTTTTTTCTTGCTGCCTTTACTTACTTTGTGGCTCCTTTTCCAAGAATTCCCAATTTTTGCCTCGTAGACTTGGACCTATAGAGTCAAGGGTACTGGGACTCTTGTGCTGAGGCAGGCAAAATGCTAAACATGAGAATCGTGGGCCAGGTGCGGTGGCTCACGCCTGTAATCCTAGCACTCTGGGAGGCCGAGGCGGGTGGATCACTCAAGGTCAGGAGTTCAAGACCAGCTTGAGCAAGAGCGAGACCCCGTCTCTACTAAAAATAGAAAGAAATTTTCTGGCCAACTAAGAACATGTATAGAAAAAATTAGCCGGGCATGGTGGCGCATGCCTGTAGTCCCAGCTACTTGGGAGGCTGAAGCAGGAGGATCACTTGAGCCCAGGAGTTTGAGGTTGCTGTGAGCAAGGCTGATGCCACGGCACTCTAGCCGGGGCAGCAGAGTGAGACTCTGTCTCAAAAAAAAAAAAAAAAAAAGAATCATGAAGGGAAAAGGTGGGAGGCTTTGTCAGAGTAGATTCTAGGGAAGGATTTTCTGAGCTGTGTGGCTCTCTTTAAACAAACTTCTTGGCCTCTGAGCCCTCAAGTCTTTCAAGGACTGCTAAATGAACCAGGCTCCACACTAACTATATGCCACAGCTACAGATATCCATCCTGGCAGAAATATTTAAGTTATTGCTGTCTATGCAAGTCCCTAGAGATTAAATGTGGATGTTCATGAGTGTCTTTTTATGGCTTCTGGATTCTTATACCTTATGGGGCAGGGGATGAGGGTAGTTTGTCAATTCCAGTTGAATATCATGAATTTCACCTTCATTGATAATAGGTTTATCATCATCATGTAGAGCTGTATGTTTCAACCCTAGCTGTACATCGGAATCAACTGGGAAACTTTATAAAACATCAATCCTCCCCAGGCCAACTGAATCAGAATCTCTAGGGGTAAGGCAGAAGTACTGGTGTTTTTTCAAAAGCTCCCCCAAGTGATTTTGATATGCAACCACAGATTAGGAACCTTTAATGTAGAGCAATGGTTCTCAAACTCAGCTGAGCTTTAGAATCACTTAGGGAATTAAAAAATATCCTGATACCCAGGCTGTACCCCAGACCAATTAAGAATAAGAGTCTGTAGCAGTGAGGCCCAGGCATCAGTATTTTTTAACACTCCCCATACAGTCGCAATATGTAGCCAAGTTTGAGAACCACTGGTGAGCATGTCTTTTCTCCATCTAAACCATTTCATACCTAATACAAATAAGCCCTTTGCCATAAGTGAACTATATCAGTGTTTCTCAAACATAACTGCTCATATGATTACCTTGGGATCTTGTTAAAAAGAAGATTCTGATTCAGCAGGGACGACATGGAGATTCTGCACGTCTGACAAGTTCCCAGGTGATGCCAATGCCGCTGTTAAAGGACCACACTTTGAGTAACAACGAGTTTTGCCACTGTAAATACCATCTGGATGAAACTTCAATTAGCAAAATTTAAAAATGGAAAATAGGATTTCAGATAGAGGTCTACACTTTAAAATAGTTAATGAGCCTGTGCTTAAATTTCTGGTAACAGATCATATTTTATTTGGGTAACTTAATAAAGCAGTTAGGGAGATTTGTGCAGTCCCAGATAATACTGCAGTGTTTCAGATAGAACCACATGTCAGGAAGACTTAAAAAAGATTCAAGCATCGGGTAGTTTGCTGTACTAGAGCAGTATTTTCAAATTTGGGGTGGTGACAGACCTCTTTTTTAAAAGAATTTTAACTGCAAAATTCATTCTGTAAAGCAGAGATAACAATTATACAAGTTTTATAATGCTGTTTCAGATTTTTGTTTGATGGGAAGATGTGTCTGTTTCTGGAAATCGTGAACTGTTTCCACACAATTTCTGGTTCCTCAGAGCTTAGGCTGAAACCCTGTGATTCAACGTACAGAGAATAAAGGAACCTATTCTGAGGAATTCAATTAGACTTATGTTGAGTTTAAATTTGAAATTTTCATTTATATGATATGGCTTGTGGTCTAAAGGTTAATTAGTTGTTCATGATTCATTAAAAAACTTTCATGGTTGCCTTATTATGAGACAGTCATAGTTCTAGGAAATGAAAGTAATAGTGCAAGGATCTGTTCAAAATTAACAAAGACAATAAATTTTTTGTCCTCAAATTGAAATATATGCTGATTATGCAAAAATTCAGAAAATTACACAAAAGCAAAATGTAGAAACTAAGTTAACTATGATATCATCACCTGGAAACAGCCACTATTAACATCTTATCATAGAAATATACTCTGGACTTTCTTCACATATACATACATATTTCTTTCCCTTCTTTGTTTTTTCTTCCTTCTTTTCATTTTTTAAGTGAGACTATATCATACATGTTGCTCTGTAACCTGCTGCTTTTACTCAATCATATGTCATGGACTTCAAACTTCAGATTTGCCTGACCCTAGGGCATTGCCAGATGGTAGCTTGCGGGCAGTGGTGGTGTCTTTAGCCTCCCAATAATCTCTATCAGGCCTTCCAAAGGCACCCCATAAATATTTAGTTCAAATGAAAACAGAGTGCTTACTTGACAATGTTGGTCAATATGAATTTCCTGGTGTGACATGGCACCACTACCCTTCTAACTAGATTATTTCTTATAAATTCCTTCTATTCCTTCCACAGAGCCATCATTGCCAGTCCCAAAAGATAAACCTGACTAACCTGTGTGAAACTGGATGAACAGCTGAAAACCTTGTTTTAATGTTTCTCGCACCTTGGTTATCCTTTGGAAGTTTTTTTGTTGTCATTCTTTCCATACATTCTAATAGTCAAAAGGGATTTTTCCCCCAAATTCACTTAAATGGCCCAGCTTTACACCCTCTAGTCCATTTGTTGTCAAAGCTCACAAGAAAATCAGGATAAATTATTTTTCAAGGTTTATTGAGATAAAATTCACACGTGTTGTTCACACATGCTTGTTCTTCCCTGGCCTCTTTGTTTCATCAGCATTCTTCAGACAAGGCGAAATATTTCAGCCAATGATGTGGATACAAGAAGTTGTTTTTTTTTTTTTTTTAACTTAAAAGAATATTACAGTGTAAAGGGAATACATACTGAAATACTAGCTTGTGTGTGTTTTTTTAAATGGTGGAAAAAAGACAGCAGTTTACCCTTATCCTTATTAATTACCCAAATACAACAAGAATGAGAAACAAAAATATAAATGCCATTTTTGATAACTCTAGGCAATACCTATAATTATAAACTACAGCATACAAGGAGGAACTAGCAAGAGAAGAATCCTCATGGCTGCAGAGCCCAGACTGAGTCAGCGGAGGATAGTTCTCCAAAGTAGGAGGCACACTTTGATTTGAGAGACAAAAATCTGCTTGGAATGATAGAAATATGGCGGGCAAGCTGGCAGTAGAAACTTTCCTGCAATCTCACTGCCTTCTATAGTTCCATCTCCACTATTTTTGGGTCACTCATGTTATACCCTAACTCCAAGAATCCTTCCAACAATGCCTTACTGGCACAAACCATTATTTCTCTTCTGGTTGCTCTCACCCGCCTCACATCTTTACTTCCTTGCTCATCTAGTTTAAATTCCATGACCAATTACTGTATCAGTTATTTGCATGCATTCTTGATGTCCTTGCCCTTTTTTCACTTCCTCTTACTCACCTGGGAAAATGCCAACTCTGCTTTAATATGTGCGTTTTGGACTTTGACTTGTGCAGCTGAATGTGGGTGGAGAAAAACCCACAACCATGCTTCTGAGTCTCACTTCAAATTTTGACATCTAGCGGGCTCTTCATGCCGCCTGGTAATCAAACTACGTGTCCTTGTTTCACCCTCCTACTCTTCTAGATGACTTCCTCATGACTTTTTTTGTATCTTCATACAACATCTCTACCTATAGTCCCCAACCCCCAAATTCACTGTCAGCTGATAACCTTGCTTCCTATGCACAGGAAAGAAAGAGACTCAATCAGCCAATAGAAGAATCAGCTGTCAGTTTTGTAGCCCTATAACCAGACTTCTACTCTTTGACAGCCATGGAGATGCTCTGCTCAAGAGAACCTGCTATGAGGTGCAGAGTTGGCTGACAGCTTCCAGCTGATGAACTTTTGGTTTTGCTACAGAGTTTACATTGAAATCTCTCTCATCTTCCTCCCACACCCCTCTCAGGCTCCTCTCAGCCAGGATACTAGAGCTGGATCACTTTTACCCCACACGGATTCCCCTAACAGGCAATCTCTGCTTTGGTATTCCTTATTGACCTGACCAAGACTCTCTCAGAGTGGCACTGGGGTCTGAGTCTCTGG
Source organism: Eulemur rufifrons (assembly GCF_041146395.1). NCBI lineage: Eukaryota > Metazoa > Chordata > Mammalia > Primates > Lemuridae > Eulemur > Eulemur rufifrons. The sequence continues at coordinate 228,329,121 of NC_090989.1, forward strand.
CTACCTAATCTTCCTTTTTTTCTCTTTTCATTTTTTAAGCTTCATTGAGGTATAAGTCACATATCCTGTAATTCCCTATTTATAGTGTACAACTCAAGAGTTTTATTATAGTCACAGAGTTGTGCAACTATCATCACACTCAATCTTAGAACCTTTTCATCACCCAGAAAAGCAACACATATCCTCTAGTCATCACTACCCAATACCTCCTTCCCCCACTCCAGTCCCCCACAGCCCTAGACAACCACTAATCTACTTTCTATCTTTATAAATTTGCCCCTTCTGGATAATTCACATAAATGAATCATATAACATGTGGTCTTTTGTGACTGGCTTCTTTAATTTGGCATAATGTTTTCAAGGTTCATCCATGTTGTTGCATGTATCAGTACTTTGTTCCCTCCTACTGATGAATAATATTTCTTTGTATGGGTACACTACATGTAATTATCCATTCATCAGTTGATGAACATTTGGGTTTTTTCCACTTTTTGGCTATTATGAATAATACTATGGTGAACATTTGTGTACAAATTTGTATGTGGGCATCTGTTTTCATTTATCTTGGGTATATACCTAGGAGTGGAATTGTTGGTTTATATGATAACTCTGTGTTTAACCTTTTGAGGTGCTACCCAATCTTCTTTTATTCCCTTTCTTTTTTTACAGGTCTCGGTCCTGCATCATGATCTTTCTCCCCACTGAAACCTGCACTCTTTTCTCTTTATTCTTCACAGGTGTTTCTCCCAATAATTCTGTTGCACATCTAATTTCTTTCTGGCATCCAATTCTCATGGCACCCAAACTTACATATCCTAGATGAACACTCTGTGCTCCCATCTAAGGCCAAGCTCTCCATTTAAGATCTAGATCCTATCTCCTCCTCCTACTCAGAGTCATTGCTCTAGCAATTCCCTTTCTTCTTGCCTCATCCATCATTAATTGTTACCCTTCTACTGGACAGTTCCATTGGTATACATACATATTGTTATTTCTCAAAATTAATTGTTCAATTAATTAAATGATTTTTCTCTTGTATCTACTTTCCCCTCCAGCACTTTTCCACATTTCTCCCTTTTCCTTTAATAAAAACTACCCCCAATGATTGTCTATGCTCAACATTCACTCAATATCTTGACACACTAGTTTTATAACTGCTTTTGTCAAGGTCATGATCAGTGGCCTTTATAGTGTTAAATACAATAGACAACTCTTGTCCTATTTGACATGGCAATATTTGATGCAATTGATTGTTTCTCCTCTTTAAAATATTTGGCTATCAGATCACCACACTTTATTGGTTTTTCTCCTGTCTTACTGGTCCCTCTTTATCAATCTCATTTGCTGGTTCCTTTTAATGTCTTCAAACTGTGAACATTGGAGCATGCCAGGTTTCTGTCCTTGGATCCCTTCACTTTTCTAGCTATATCTACATTCATTCTCTTGATGATTTCACCCAATCCCAAGTTTTTAAATAGCATTCATATGCTGATAACTGCCAAATTTATATTTATAGCTCAGACATCTCCCCTGAACGTCAGTCTCTTATATTTAACTGCTTATCTGATTTCTCCTTATGCATACCTATTAAGCTTCTCATAAGTATTTTGTCCATAACTGAACTCTTAAACTTGCTTCTTGTACAGTCTTCCTCATCTCAGTTAAATACAACTCCATCCTTATAATAGCTGGGGTCAAAATGTGAGAGTCATCTTTGACTGTTTTCTTTCTCTCACATCCTAGATCCAGTCCATTAGCAAATCTTTTTGACTATCTTTGAGTGTATTCTGAGTCCTGTCACTTCTCACTACTTCCAAGGCCACCATCCAGGTCCAATTCAAACCATTTCTCAACCAGCGATTGCAATAGGCTCCTTACTGGTTTTCTTGCTTATACTCTTGGTTCCTGTAGTCTAGTCTCAACACAGAAGCCAGAGTGATTTGATTAAAATGAAGTCAACTATAAAAGTCACTAACTATAAAATTACCTCTTTGAGACAATCAGCGACATTTCAGTATGAACTAGATAATAAATGATATTAAAGAATTATTAATTTTGGGGGTGTAATAATGCCTGGTAGTTATGTTTTCTAAAAGTGCTTATTAGTTAGAAATTCATATAGTTAGAGGTACATACCAAAGAATTCATAGGAAAAAATTATATGATATCTGTGGCTTCCAAAAATGTGAGGAGAAGAAGCAGCAGCAAGACTGGAAAAATATTGATAGCCAGGAAGGTGAGTGATGTGCTTAGGAGAATTTAATACTATTATCAATTCTAGAAGACATTAGGGTAATAGAGTAGTCTCCTCCCTTATCTGAGGTTTTGCTTTCTGCAGTTTCAGTGACTTTGGTCCAAAAATATTAAATAAAAAATTCCAGAAATAAACAATTTATAAGTTTTAAATTGTATGCTGTTCTGAATAGTGTGATGAAATCTTGGGCTAATCTGCTGTGTCCTTCCCAGGACGTGAACCATCCCTTCGTCCAGTATATCCACACTGTCTATACTATCCACCCATTAGTCACTTAGTAACTGCCTCAGTTATCAGATGGACTAGTGTTGCAGTATTTCAGTGTTTGTGTTCAAGTAGCCCTTATTTTACTTAATAATAGCCCCAAACCTCAAGAGTAATGGTGCTAGCAATTGTTATAATTGTTATGTTTTATTATTAGTGACATTAATCTCTTACTGTGCCTAATTTAGAAATTAAACTTTATCATAGGTATGTGTGTATAGGAAAAAACATAGTATATTTGGAGTTGAGTACTATCTGCAGTTTCAGGCATCCACTGGGGATCTTGGAATAGATCCCTTGCAGATAATGGGCACTAGTGTACCTTCACAGTCCTCAAGAAGAAGAAAGCACAATCAAGAAATTTATGTATAACCAAACTTAAGTAGAAAGGAAACAGAAAAGCATTTTTGAACATGTTCCGATTGGAGACTAGTTCTCCTGAATCCTTCTTGGAGAAACCATTAAAGGAAGAACTGAGATGAACAGAGAAACTGTAGCAAAACTACTAGTGAATGTTGAATGTCTTATATTATGAGACTTAGAATAAATGTGGAGATTATGGCTATAGAATGGAATGCAAATTTTTAAAAGAAATGATGTAAGTTACAAAAAACAGTCCCAATACTGCCCATTTTTTAAGCTCAAATGACATCTACTTTAAGAGAACATCCATTGAGGGGAGACAGATCTGGTTTCAAATATCACCTTTAATACTTGGTGGTTATGTCAGTTTGGATTAGTTAACGTCCCTGAATTTCATTTCTTTCCTATAAATTAGAGCTAATAATATCTTAAATTTCAGTCATTTCAAAAGATATTTATTATACAAGGCACTATCCCAGGTGCTAGTTATACAACAGTGAATAAAACAGACATGGAGCACTCCTTCTACTCGAGGGAAATAGATAAATAAATATGTCAAATATATTATATGTGAAATGGTAATAAGTGTTATGGAGAAAACCAAACCAAGTGATTGGTGCGTGGAGTGCTGGGGACAGGGGGGCATTGCAATTTCACTTGCCTCACACCTGTAGGAGGTGACGAAGTGAGCCACGGGGAAGTGGGAAGGTGGAGGAGGGGGTGGGAGCGGGTCACCGCTCTGATTCTCAGCTGCAGCTATAATTACTATTGTGTCTCTTGTAATTACCCACGTTAATTTCCCTGAAGCACCAACTCTGGACTTCTACACCTTCAGACCATGGTCTTCTAGTGGAATACCTCCCTGTTTGCATTCTATAACTTGGCCACAAACAGCCCTGATTGAGCTCTCAGTTTCTTACAAAGGCCCTGGATATATCAGTATTTTATTTGGCATGCTCTTAATTGCAGCCCTTTCTCCCCATTCCCCTCATGACTGATGCGAGGTGGTGAATGGCTGGCTGGGCTGAAGGGGAAGCTTAAGCAACACCATCCTATGCTGAACTCAATTATCACTTGTCACACCTCCTCATGCCCAGTCATTTTCTCCAGGCTAAACTTCTGTACCTCATTTTCTTCCCTTTAGGTGAATTCCTTCCATATCCAGACTTCTGTCCACGGAGTTAAGTGGTAACTTGTTTCCTGATAGCTTAGAGATATTATTAGTACAGAGGATTTCACCATTAATCCTCATCTTATCCTGTCTTTGTTCTTATTCATTAATTCACTTATACAATAACATTTTTTTTTAGCATCTGCTATGTGTCAAACTTTGATGGATACTGGATATATAGTAGAGAATGAAACAGATATGGTTCCTGCCTTCGTAGTCTACAAAGGTCTCTTCGTGTTCTTATACAATAGGCCTTTCCTACACTTACCTTACTAGACAAGAAATATTTAATAGATACGTTGCTTAGGCTGCCTTATCTTTGCAAACTCTATAACTTGTAGAACATGTATTTGGACCTGATGATTGGATCTAATCAATGATCTCTGTGATTTGTAAAGTCCTTCAGGCATCAACATTTGTGATTTTAGAATTTGCTTGATTTGCATGAACTCAAGTTGACTTAAATTTGTTGCATTATAACTTAATGTAACCTTAATAAAACTAGGGGTTCCCATATAGTTTAGGCATTATATAGTAACTGTATTCAAACAAACACAAGCTTAATAGTCAAGAATTCTTGAAAAGAAAATTAAAGTTTTTTTTAGGGGCATGAAAGTGGGTCTACTTTATAACTTAAAGCAAAATGTTTTAAAGTTCTCTGTTGCCATCCATTTCTTAATCCCTTCCACACACTGCAGCAAATTCAGATAAAGATGTCTTATTTTTGTTCATCCACCAAGTCAGGTACCACTACCTCTGTGCCTCGCTTATATTTCATTGCCCACCCCCCACTCCCTCTGCCTACACCACATTGCTCGTTTATTATGAAAGTCACCTTAAGTTCTTTGGCTTATTTGTTTTCTTTTACTTCATTCATTACATGGATTTTCTGCAATAGTGGTTCCTAAATGTTGCAGATGCTTGTTAAACTCAGCAAGCATCAGAATCATGAGGAAGGCTTGTTGAAACACGAATATTAATAGCTGGGCCTTACCTCCAGAGTTTCTGATACAGGAGGTCTGGATTGGGGCTCAAGAATTTACATTTCTGATAAGTTTCCAGGTAATACTGCTGCTGCTGCTCCATGGACTACATTTTGAGAGCTGCTCCTCTACAATATACCATCTAGGAGCTGTTCCAGCAAACAAGAAATCTATCTATGGGTAGATGCCTTTGTTATACATTATACATACATAATGTTACCTGACTCCTTATATGTTAATATAAAGCTTATGAATTTAATGAATCATTTTCCATCACCATATTTAAAATTCTGTAGGTAGGGATGCATATTTGGATAGGCTCTGCTGTAAGCAAGAAGAATAAAGGAAATAATATTTATTGCTTGCTTGTCTATTCAGGAGACAGTAGAGTATGGTTGTTAGGAGAGTCAGTTGTGCAGCCAGTCCATCTGGGGTTCAGTCTTGGCCCAGCAGGATTTCTGGGAGACCCTGGGAAAGTTATTCTTTTGTGCCTCAGTTTCTTACTTTTAAAATGAAGACAATGCAAGTAATCACCTGACAGTGTTGTAGTGAGGCTCAAATGATTTAATACATACAAAGCCCTTGAACAATGCCTGGGGTGTTGTGTGCACTCTGATGTTACCTCTTATTGTTATCAGGAACTTGTTGAGTGTTTTCTACATGCGATCTCATGATAATGCCAAATCGGTCCTAAAAGGTAAGTACCCCTATTATTCTCATTGTGGGGACTAGGAAACACAAGTTCAGAAAGCTTAAATAACTAAGTCTCCCAGCTAGTGACAATCTATGGTCTTCGTAGTTCACCAGTATTTTCTCAAAGGAATCATTTTCTTCTCTAATAAAAATGGTACAGGGAAGCTATACCATTCAAAAGTATATTTCAATGTGACTGAATAATTACTTGATCAATATGGTTGGTGAATATTATAATCTAATTATACATCTAATCTATTATCATGTCTACTTTAAAATGTATTAAAGACAAATAATGGAAGCAAGAATAGGTAGAATAACAGCTTTGTAACATACTAATGAGTATCTAACAATTGCAGAGTACCCATCACATAAGAGATGTTTAATAAATATTTGTTGCACTATTGGAATGAATGTGATTTCAAATTGAAATTACCTACAATTAAAGATCATAATATACAGAGTTAGTGAGATTATGGAAAAATAGGCATTGATATACTACTCTGGGATTTTTGGAAGTTGATTTGGCATTAGCCAACAAATTTTTAATTTATATTTCCTTTGGTCCAGAGAGTCTGTGTGTCTAGGAAATACTTTTGTGTCTATGAAATATATGTATAATGATGTTCAAATATAGCACTGTGTAACTGTGAAATATCAGAAACCTAAATGTTCATAAATGGAATTATGTAGTAAATTGTTTGTCACCTATTTTATTGACAGTGCATAAGAGTTAAAAAGAATGAGGGAAAGCAATATATGTTGAGAGGAAAGATCTCCAAGATGAGTTAAGTGAAGAAAAGGTAATAAAAACATGTGTAGAATTATTCATTTTGTTTACAGAGCTCAAAATTCTAAAGGAAGTAGGTAGGAAAGAAAAAAGTTAAGTTTGAGAGATTACACCTCAGACAGTCATCGGTGGTTGCTCCTGGAAAGTGAAGAGGGCTAGAAAAGGGGTTAGAAGAATTTTCACTATGTATACTTTCTCCTTTGTATTGTTTGGATTTTCCACAATTAGTATGTATTAATGTTTGTTTGTGAAACTAAAAAAAGAAAAAAGCATTTCCTCAATAGATATACTTAAAATCCCTTTACTAATGATAATAGATGCTAAAATGTACAGCAGTAAGTTTTCGTGAGTCTTTTTTTATTCACAGGAATGAAACCTTAAATTCAATTGTCTTAAAACATGTCTATTCTAGTAACTAGCAGTTGTTTTAAAAAAATTTCCAAAGTCATCATTCTTACTAAAAATTTTATTACTTGTAATGCTGTTGATTCCCAGAACATTTCCTGTGAGTAGTGAAAGAGCTGAATTGGTATCTGAGTGGAAAGCGCATGATACTAAAATTCTTGTCACAGTAGAGTACATAGCCAAAGGAGTTTGCTTTAAGACTGTTACATCATTTTATGCTTGATGTATAACAGGGAGAGATAACAGCAAACAAACAGAAGGACCATTACACGAAAGGAGAAAGCAAAGAAACAGTGTTTTTCTCCTCCAAAGGGACAGTTACCTCAAGGTTCAGTGGGAGACAGTATTAGATGTGAATGGGAGAAGAGAAAGTTATTCTCGAGTCTTTTCTTTGTTACTTTTTTAGGAGGGATGTAGGGTGGTGTATTAGGTCCCTAGACTGCTGTAGAGAAGTACTACAAACTGGGTGGCTTAAATCAACAGAAATTTATTCCTTCACAGTCTATAGTCTAAAATTCCAAAATCAAGCTGTTGGCAGGGCCATGCTCCCTCTGAAGCCTCTGGGGGGGATTTCTTCATTGCCTCTTCCAGCTTCTGGTAACCCACAGCTATAGATGCCTCACTCCAATCTCTGCCTCCATTCCACATGACTGTTTTCTCCCTGTGTGTCTCTGTCTTCTCGTCTAGTAAGGACACCAGTCATAGTAGAATAGGGTCCACCTTAATTGTAATTGACCTTGCAAAATGACCACTTCTCTAAGTAATTTTTTGTTCCCCCAGACTTTACCAGTCAAGCCTAACAACCAGTCTTATCTGGCTTCTCCGCAGGACTCACGGTCTATCACCAACAGCTGATTCTTGAACCAGACCACCTGAAGACCCTATGACTTCAAATGCCATGCAACTTGACCTGTATTCCACAGCCCACTATAAAAGCCCCTGCCCTTAGTCAGTCAGGGAGACAGTTTTGAGATTATTTCTCCTGAGGTAAGATTACACATGCAAGTATCCACACCCCAGTAAGAATGTCCTGACATCTTTAGCATTAAAATTCCTTTCTTCCTTGACAATCTTCATTGTCTCAATAACTAGCTCTTAGTGTGGTGAGTGACAGGACCTAGGCTGAAACCCTTTGTGGGTTTGGTAACATAATGACTCATTTTAACTTGGTTACATCTGCAAAGACCCTATTTCCAAATAAGATCACATTCACAAGTATCAGTGGTTAGGACTTCAATATATCTTATTGGGGGACACAATTCAATCCATAATAGATGGCTTGTAATCTGATCAGTTATTAATAAGAGTTATTTAACATATATGACTTTGATTCAGTGAGCTTTAAAGCACTTTATATTCATTCAATTACAATAATCTCAATAATGGCCCAGAATGACATAGGTGTCTTTTTTTAAGAAAGCAAATTTCAGGTAAACAAATTCAGGTCTAGGCCATTGCAATGGATCTTACGTAGGTCTAGAAGACAACTGAGAGGAAAGAAGTGTGGATAAAGTAAGACCACCCTGATAAGGTGCTCCCTTAACACCAGCTGCCTCTTCTAGGAGGAAACATCTGCTTTCCCTTTGACCACTCTCATGATATGGAGATAAAGAGGTACAGCCTCAAACCTCATAAAGAGAAGGCATTAAGGGGAAAAAAAGAGGAAGAGGAAAAAAGAGTCTAGTTAAGGACAAATTATGGACATTTGGGGGTAGGTAGCCAGGCAGGAGTAGCAGTTAAAACTGAGAACTGTTTCACATAGCATCTGGTCCAGTTATATATTTTGTAGGTGAAGCAAATACACAGGTTCCAACACATCAGCATGATACCTTAATATCAAACCAGATTTTTCTTTGGTCAGTAGTGTCAGCTAAGAGTGGAGTGACCACAGCAGTTACTACAGCCCCAGCTCAGAAAAATTCACAAAAGTATTATGTTACAGAGAAAATACAGTGATGTAAGTGAGAAAAGAGAGCAGTGAGGGGTGTAATGGTTGGGGGGAGGAGGTGTGGGTGAGGAAATATCCATCATACTCAAGGATAATGTGTCTTCTGCTAACCTATGGGTTGCATGTAATACCTCAGATTATGACTAATACTTATATAGATCTGCTTGGCTTTATGATTGAAGATAGGCTTCCAAAATTTGTGGTTGAATTGTATTAAAAAAAACACACATATTTTCTCTATTGTAATTTGAGAGTATTTTTTCTCATCTTCTCATTAGTACTCTGGTATCTGTCTTACTCCAGGTTATTTCAGATACAAGTATTTTGACACTACTAGGATCTGGCTTAAGTAAAAAGGAGAGATTTGTCATAAGGAAGTATTTTCAAGATAGCAAATACAGGAAGTTTTGCTGGGCCTTAAAAGGAAGAGGAAACTGAAAAGCTGTGGGGACCCATAGCACGATCTCTCGCTTTCTCTTCTCTTCTGTCTGTGTCATTCTTTCCTCCTACAGCAAATCAGCTTTCTGTGCAAGAATAAAAATGGCAACCTCACAATGGCAGCCTTAACTTTAGATCATGGGTAACTTCATTTCAAGTGAACTTAAAAGTCTGATCTGCTGTGTTTGAATCCCAATTCCAAATTCCCCAGGAGGGAGACTCTGACGGGCTCAGCTTGATCTGATCAAGGGGGTGGGGTGGGGGCACAAACTATGACACAGGTGCTAGAGGCTGGCTACTCTGGGTGAAGAGGACAGTTCTCAGAAAAAGAGGGCAGAATCCTTAATCTAAATTAGAACTTGGGAATTAATGCTTTGTGAACCAACAATTATGCTACGGGGATTTCTCTTTCCAAGAGTGGATGTTGGTATGAATGCTTTTACAGAAAAAAATATTTTTAGTGAATAGGCAATTATATGTCTAACAGTTTTTAAGTTAAAAATTTTTTTTAAAAAAGTAGAGCATAGTTATAATTGACATTTTGCATATTTTGCCAAATAACTATCCTCACTCAAAAGAGGTTATTAACTCCTGGTTTACAGAGGGGAAAACTGTTTTGGTTTAACTTATCTGGTTATGTTAAGGGAATAAGGGACCAGTTCACCAGGAACTATTGTGTGTGTGTGTGTGTGTGTGTGTGTGTGTGTAAGGAAGGATGAGAGGATTGATGTAGAGACGAGAATGTGCAGAGAAGGTTTTGGAAAATTTTTTAGCCACAGCCAATCAAATTTTGAAAAAAAAATGATCCTAAAATACCTGGATGATTTAAAGTAAAAAACATTGTTTGCTTGTCTACGTACTTGATTAATACCCACTGGCCTTTGTCTTTGGGTTTATAATCCTAGACCTGGAATAAATAAGCTTCTCTCCACAGCTACTATTTTCTTTCTGCCTTCAGAAAAGTTACATCTTCCCTAATTTGGAAGGAAGCTAACTCTTGAATCAGTCCCCAGCCCTTCTCTTCAGCCTGTTTCCTCTTCCAAGGACTTTACTGTATCTTTCTTTGCACTCACATTTATGTTCCCCTTAGGAATGATGTTTTCATTATCTCATCATTTAATGATATAGTTTTATTTTAAAAATCCAAATACAGATCTTTATATTTATCTCTATTACAACTCATCCCTTATCATTCTACCCCATACAGTTCTGTGTAATGCCATAAATTGCGACAAATGCTTCAGGATTACTGATAAAATCCAACATATCGCTTATACCTACCAGCTTGGTGATATCTGTAATTTGGCCATGCTGCATCCATAATGGGCATTTAATAACTGTACTAAGGGTTTCAAACTACTTTTTCATCTAATCTCCAAAATCTCTCTTCAAGGGAGATATTACTATGCTCATTATACTGAAGAGGAAACAGAGGTTTCGAAAATCGAAAACTTCCTTGGCAAAAGCTGTGATTAAAAGCTGTGTTGGCTGGACTCTCGAGTTTAAGTTCTTAAACCCTTGGCATAGATTTTCAACCTTGGCTTTGCATCAAAACTACCTAAATTTTTTTTTTTTTTTTTTTTTTAAGCCAAGACCCTGTCTCACACTTACTGAGTCAGTCTTGTTGTGGGGATGGGTTTGGGGCATGGCAGTCAAGAACCACTGCTGCCATGTTCCTCCTACAGGAAGGGACAGACACTCACAACACCCTACGCATAGCTCCACAGTTGACAACTAGCTGTTAATTTTTACCTTTGGATCTTGTCATACACTCAGTTTTGAATATAAATGTGTTACTGTCCAGCTTACATTTCTTATTTCTTCATATTTCCTGAAAGAATGTCATGAAAGACTTGGTCAAATTCCTTGGAATTCTCTTTTATCATTAGCAAATAATAGGGGAAGCTTTCTGAAATGTTTTCCATTGGAGGAAATTTCTAGCTATGCCACTACAAAACACATAGAGAGCTCAGAAGTTCTCTAACACACAGTGTGAAAAAAGCTCGACATTCCAGGGTGGCACTGGCTTAAAATCATATCTTAGTGAGGAGAGAGGCTTTCACTCTCTGAATGACACTAAGCAAGTCACTTTATCTTTCCATGTGGGTAGAAGAGGATTTCTCAATCCTAAAAGCTTATGAATAATATATTTCCCTTATCCACCTTGTCTTCCAAACCCAAATCTCTAATATTAAAAAAAAATCCTTCTCCCACAAAAAAATCCTCAATATTCACTGGTTCCAAATGGCTTTTCCCTGCAAACAGGCCATGGACAGTAACAGATACCAGGCCTAGCTGAATAAACATATTATTGCAAAATGTAGAGACATCATTTATAATGAACGTAAATGCACTGTTTCAGATTTCTAAAACAAGCATCTTTTTTCCCCATAAAAGATAATGTTTCCATTGCCACAGCTCTGATGCTTTTCATTTAACCATGACATTAGGGCTACCTTCAGCGCTTCTTTGTGTGGGTCTGTGTTCTAGCTTCTACCCTTGTAACAGCTTTTGTTTGCAAGAAAAGAGAACTCTTTATCATGGTTGCTGTTTGTAATTGCAGCCTTAATAGTCTAAGCAGATTTTACATTTGCCATTGAGTCACAACTCCTATTTCTAATTTCTTAAATAAAGAAAAAGGACTCTCCAGCATATTTTGCCTATAAGACAGCAGTCATAGGAAAGCAATTTCCCTGTAAATGCCTCCCTCTTATGCGAAAACCATGGCTCTAGTTTATTATTTACTTTAAAGGCGTCAGTGTGAATTCAAGTTAATTCCTGTCCTGCTATCGTTTGTTCAAAGTCCTTTTGCAACAGCTCTTATGTAAGACGAAATGCAGGAATTGCTTTATGAGGTTTATTTAAATAAACCATTAAGTACAAGACACACCTGGATAGCAGCATCAATTGCGTATGGGGAAACACGAGCTATGAACGCATCACTTCGTTTAGGTTGACAGAGGTCCTACATAGTCTGGCTCCAGGGTTCTTCTTTGGCCTCACTTCTTAACACTGCCCCCTCCTTCACTGTCCTGCAGCCACAGTGACTTCTTTCCTGGTCCTTGAACTTGCCAAACACATCCCCATTCTCAGGGTCTTTGTCTTTGCGAGTCTCTCTGCCTGAAACTCTTTTCTCAGTCAGAGGACTGGTTCATTCTCATCCTTCAGATCTCTGCTCAGATGTCACTTACTCTAGGCGGTTTTTCTTGGCCACCCTAAAATAGCACATCCCCTTCTCACTTTCTACTCCTTTTCTTTGTATTATGTACATGGCAGCATAAAATTATGCATTTGCTTAGTGACAATTACACACCCAGCACATGATGCATTTCAAGCTTTTGTCGCTTCTAGGGCAAGGAGTATGTGGGTTGAGTTCACCTAGTATCCTTGGGGGGCCTGGCACCTAGTAGGCGCTCAATAAATAATTGAATAAATAAATGAGGCTTTTGGGGACGGTGGAAATCGTTTCTCCTCATTTGGTAGGCCTTGTTGCCAAGCCGCTGGCAGCTGGGCGCTTCATCTCACCCTCACCCCTTTCCAGCAGGGGTGCCTGATTGGAGTCAGGCACTTGGGATTGCCTTGCCACCCAACAGTGCGTGTCAGCGTGTTGCCCCGGCCTCTGGCGCGCCACTTCCTCTCGGCCTAGCAGCTTGGATTGGGGAAGGACAGGTCTGCAATACCCGGAATGTGGAAGCGAAAGCAGAAAGGAGACAAGAGTGTGCGGGGAGGGGAGTCTCCGTGCGGAGGCAGCCCCGGCCTCCCCCGGTGCCAGGCTGTGCGCAAAGGGCGCTGGCCAGGCTGACTCATTCCCCGCCGCTTCCTCAGCGGGCGGCGGCCACACACACGCCCATCTAGGGCGGTCCGGGCCCAGCGTTGGCACCCGAGCCCCTGCGGGGCCCCAGCGCTTAGCGAGCAGCGGCCACCTCAACTTTCCTGCGCGTTGACGTCCGGGGGCAGTCCGGGGAATCTTCGAGCGCGCCGGCCGGCATCCCGCGAGGCCACCGCCCTGCGTGGCCCACCCCGGCTGGCTCCGCTGCGCGCGCCGAGCGGCGCACGCGCAGTGCGGGGACGCGCGCCGGGCTCTGGCCCCAGCCCACGCCCGGCTCTGTCCTTGCCCACAGGCCGCCGGACCGTAGGCCAACCCCGAGGCTGAGTCGGACGCAAATTGGGCGCCCGAGCTGGTGTCGCCCGCGGCGCTGAAAAGACCGTGTGTCCCGAGAGAGGGTGCAGAGAACGGCCGTGACGGGCTTCCCGGCTGCCCGAAGTGGGAGTGGTGTGGGCTGCAGGAAGGAGAGAGGAAGAGGAGCAGAAGGGGGCAGCAGCGGCCGCCGCTAACGGCCTCCCTGGGAGCTGACAGGCTGGGCCAGCACCCGGCTTGCTCGCGAGTTCGCGCCGCCGCCTGGGCCCCCCGGCCCGTCGGGCCCCTGGCCTCGGGCTCGCGGCGCGCTTCGGGGCGGAGGGCTGCCGCAGCGCCGGGAGAGGCCTGGTCCCCGCCGCCAAGGGATGTGAGTGGGAGCCCAGCCCGCACGGGAGGGCCCCCGAGGGCCCAGCCTGGCGGACGCTCGGACCCGGGTCCGCTCCGGGGCTTCGCGGACCTTGACCCGCCGGAGGTGTCGGGTAGGAACAGCTCCTGCGTGCTTGGAGGTGCCCCCTCGTCGCCTGATCGGTGCAGCAGGTGGGTTTTATCGCTGCCTGGCCTCTGGGTGGGGGGCAGCAGTTGTCTCTCCACCCTTGCCACCTCCCGATCCCGCCTTCCTCTGCTAGCCGCAGTGAACTTTTCAGCTAGAAATCTTCCTGTTTAAGACAGTACCTAGAACGAATGTCTTGCTGTTGATGTTTGCATCTATGTGTGCCTTATAATTCCCCCACCCCCTTATGCCTGTTAAAAATTTTCTAGACATCTAAACAGCCTAGAAAGGAGCATCTATTTCCCTTGGATTTCTGCGGGGTGGTAACTGCTGCTGCTTTTTTTAAGGTTTCGGAAGCAGGCAACGGGAACAAGATGTGAATTGTTTGTCTTCTGCCGACAAAGAGGCCCTTCCTCCCCCTCCCGCGACGGTGGGTATGCGATCGGGCTGCTGTCCTTTATCGCGGCGGTAAAGGCGAGGGTGTCGCGAGCTGAGTGCGTGCGTAGGAAGGTTGGAAGCGTGTGTAGACAGGCAGGGCTCATTGTTGCTTACTTCTCTGAAAATGGCAGTGCTGAACTTTTAATGTTGGTCAGAGTAATTTTGGGGTATTTATTGTTGCTCTTGGATCCTTTCAGAAACGTTTCTCTTGGATTATACAAATAACATGGCTATGTAGAGAAAAGTAAAATGTTGTCCGTTACCCTTTCTCTTCAAGCGGCCAGAGATTCTTAAATCTTTCAAAGAGAAATGTTTTCAAGTAATAAGAGATACGTTTTGAGAAAACATGTTAGCTGTTCTTGCTGGGGTTTCTGCTGCCACATTGAATGCTTCCTGGATGGTTTTATCTGCCTAAGCTTGCTGTGTCAGTTGAATTTAGCCAGTTTGCTTTCCGGTGATTATTAATGTCAGGAGAAACTCCTTTTCTCTGAATGAACGGGTAGGAGTGGCTGAGTATGTCATAGAGGGAGGGCGAAATGTGAAGAAGGAAACTAGTAGTGGGAATAGGGGGATGATGATTGCTTTTGGTTTCATAATAGGTTTGTACAAGTGAGTTGTTGGGCTACTGCAAATACAGGATGAGTATCCCCTATCCGAAACGGTTGGGACCAGAAGTGTCTCACATTTTTTTGGATTTTGGAATATTTCCATATACATAATGAGATATCTTGGGGATGGAACCCAAGTCTAAACAGGAAATTCATTTATTTCATATACATCTTATACACATAGCCTGAAAGTAATTTTATACAATATTTTTAATAACGTTGTGCATGAAACAAAGTTTGTGTTAAGTAGTTATGTGTGGAATTTTCCACTTGTGCTGTCATGTTGGTGCTCAAAAGGTTTCAGATTTTGTAGCATTTCAGATTTTGGATTTTCGGGTTAGGGATGCTCAGTCTGTATTCTGACATAACACCCAACAGATTTGGAAATGAATAATCAACTTTTGGCCTCCCTTCCCCCATCCACCTCACTTTTTAACCACTTTAAGTTTGAGAATGACTTGTTGTATGTGCACTTATCTGTTGGTGTGTAACATATCTACAAACTAGATGTAGACAGCACTTGCCTTAATAGTACATGTATTCACCTGTACGGGAAAGCTGCAGGACAGGCTGGTGAGATGAACACACCATGCTTGTTTTTGCTCTCATTGAACGTGCTGTATTTTCAGTTTATAGCATGTTTTAGGGACCGGTTAAGGAATAGCTTGTTTCTTTAGTGCCTGTAGTGATTTGAGACATATGTCTTATGTATGGGGAGGAAATATAATATCTTTACTCTACATCTGGATATTGCTCAAAAGCGGGATGCTTTTGAGACAGAATAGGAAAGAGCATTGGCTTTGGAGTGAGATCTGGGTTTTAATCATGGTGTTCTTGCCATCTGAGAGTTGTAGTATATAAAATCTCTTTAAGCCTTACTTTTCTTGTAAGATCATTGTGAAGATTGAATAAGATGCATGCAAAGTAGTAAACTCCTTGGTTCTTATAAAAGTCTTGGCTATCATCATGGCTGGGAAGGCAGAAGAGATTCAGAGAAGGGCAGAATGACTCCACGTAAGGTGATCTGCCAGTGACCAGTGTTTCTTCCTATTTTAGTATAGGGAGAAAAAGGACTTTTAGGTCTTGAACTGGCTAAAGGGTCTTACAGCCTTTCTATCTCCTTGAACCCCAATTGTGCTGCTCCTCCCAGCTATTGTGCTGCCCTCTTGTGGTTAACGGTGCTAAGAACTTTGCATTACTTTTTCCTTCCCCATTACTTTTTCCTTCCCTTTTTAGGCCCCTTCTCTTAGCTTCCAGTTTCCTAAACTGTGTGCTGAGGTTCCCAGAGCCCCTTGGGCTTAAACTATTAGTTTGAGGTAATTTACGGTTTCAACATTAGATACCTACATCCCTTTCTACAATATCATGTCTTTGTAAAGCTGCATTTTCAGAGGTTGCTCTGCTAAAAAGCAACTACTATGTGAAAATGTATGTGAAACAGTAAATAAGGTTGTGGTAGTGTCCAGTTTGATTCCAAGATTTGATAAGTTGTACAGTGCCCAACAGACACTAAGTAATAAGGATATTAATACTTACTAAGTTGTTTGAACCTGCCTACTTAAGTATTTCTTTTGGCTTAGAGGTATCATAAAAAAATTGCTAACACTCTAAGGGCTTCTCTATATGGAGGCAGTTTGGGAACTTCTGACTTAGCTTTTGGTTGTTGCTTTTCTGATAAAATTATTCATACAAAGCTGGTATCAACTGATCATGGCTTAATGTATTATTTCTTTTCCTACTTAGTATCTTTATAATTTCTGTCCAGTTCTTTCATTTTAAAACTAATCTTACTTGTCATTCCACTGACTTCCTGGCTTTTCCAATGCTGATCTTCTCCTCTTGTTTCTGATCCTCTCCTTAAACTCAACTTGCTCCAAATGAAAAGTGTCATTTTATGTCCCTTAATTTCCTTCTCTCCTGATCATGTAAGCTTTAAATTAGGCATGATCTTTAAACTACTTCTTTCATTTACCTTTTATTAGCCCATTCAACATGGGCATATTTGTTTGGTCTCTCATATCTCTGTTTTCTTTCCTTTAACTCCTGAACCTCAGGACTCATTTCCTGAGCCTGAATATTGAAAGTAATATCAACCTCTCAGAATCCAATGTCTCTTCCTTCTATTTATCCTCAATAGAGATGCCACTCTAATATTCCTTATTGTAGTATTCCCTTACCCCCAAATCTTCAGTGGCTTATTATTTTCCATCTATTAAATTTTCCTGGTTGTCAATATACTCTTAGTATCAATCCATGCCCTATTTATTCAGTCTTTTGTGCAGGGCTTCTGAACAAATATTTTCTGCTATTGTCTTATCGGCTGATTTCCACACTTTCCAATAACAAGCTGTGCTTATTTTATACTTTAACTTTTGCTCATGTTCTCCATCCCTCTTTTTTACTCTTTATATTTCTGTAGCTCTTTTATCTTAGAACATCTTCACATAGTTTAATTATGTGCCATGCTTGGTTGTTTGATAGTATTTTCCTAGTGTTAGTCATACCTTTTCAAGTTGATTGTGTATGCTTTGAGGAACATACCTAAGATTAACACATTGACCGCCATGTGAGTTGTATTTAACTCAGGCCAGTTTTGAGCCTGGGGCCTTGTGAAGCAAAACCCTGCAGTTGGTTTGTGAAAATCTTACTTGTTGATGCTCTTATTGTTACAATTAATATTGACAATTTAATTCTAAAAACATGGATTGTGTTGCTTATAACAGAAAACAATAAAAAATAACAAATTAGAAAGGGTCGTTTGTTTTAATAAAGCACTGTGGCCCCAGGGGAAAAATTTTTTTTTCTAGTGTGGCAGGCAGTCAATGTGTTAAATAAAATACATACACTGTGTGGACCATATGAGCAGCATTCAATAAATACATGTTGATTGTGTATTAAAAAGCAATTTTAGTCACCAAACATTATTAACACCTACAATGTAAACGTTATTTTGCTATGTCCAAAAGAGATATAAAATATTATATATTATATATATCTTATATATATAATATATAAGATATTTAAAATAGCTTCTTTTCCTTAAGAACTTACAGTATAATTGGGCAGATAAGATAAATAATGAAAGTTTCGGATATTTGAGACCACTTACAGTTAAGGTGTGCAGAGAAGGCTGCAGAGAGAAGGTAGAATCAAAACTAGGCAGTACTTGATTTTTGCATAAGAGGAAGGAACTTGAATAGGAGGTAAAAAGGCAAAATATGCTTGATATGTTCAGAGAACAGTACATAAGACAACTTGACTGAAATGAAGGTTTGTGTGACAGAGTAGTAAGAAATCACGTTAAAAATGTAGATCAGAATTAGATTATGGATGGCTTTAAGTGTTAGGATGAGAAGAATGTACTTAAAATTCTTTTAAAATTTTTAATTTTATAATTTTTTAAGATTTTTAATTATAGGTACATAATGGTTATAGATCTTTATAAGGTACATGTGATGTTTTGATACAGGCATACAACGTGAATTAATCAGATTAGGACAATTGGGGTATCTATTACCTCAGACATTTATCATTTCTTTGTGTTAGGAACATCCCCGTTTCACTTTTTAAGTTATTTTGAAGAATACTCTAGCTTATTTTTTTTTTATTTCAGCTCATTATGGGGGTACAAAAGTTCAGGTTATATATATTGCCCATGCCTCCCCATCCCCCCAAGTCTGAGCTTCAAGTGTGTCCATTCCCTAGACAGTGCACATCGCACTCATCATGTAGGTGTGCACCCATCCACCCCCCCCCCCCCGTCAGAACTTCAAGCGTGTCCAGTCCCCAAGCAGTGCGCATCGCACTCATCAAGTAGGTATACACCCATCCCTTCCCCCAAGCCCCCACCTCTGTCCTATACCCAATTGGTGTTATTCCCAAATGTGCACTCAGGGAAACCAGTTTGCTGGTGAGTACATGTGGTGCTTATTTTTCCATTCTTGGGATACTTCACTTAATAGAATGGGTTCCAACTCTCTCCAGGAGAACCAAAGAGATGCCATATCGCCATTATTTCTAATTCTAGCTTATTTTTGATTATAGTCACTTTGTTGTGCTGTCAAATATTGTTCATTCTAACTATCTAATTGTATTTTTGTACCCATTAACCATTCCCAATTTATCCTCCCCTCACTGCTACCCTTCCCAGCCTCTGGTAATCATCATTCTACTCTCTGTCATCATGAAATCAATTGTTTTTAATATTTAGCTCCCACATATGAGTGAGAACATGTGAGGTTTGTCTTTCTGTGCTTGGCTTATTTCACTTAACATAATGTTCTCCATTTCTATCCATGTTGTTGTAAATGGCAGTATTTCATTTTTTATGTGTATAATATTTTGTGTATAATATTCGATTGTGTATATGTACCATAACTTCTTATCCATTCATCTGTTGATGGACACTTAGGTTGATTCCAAATCTTGGCTATTGTGAATAGTGCTGCAGTAAACGGGGGAGTGGAGATATCTTTTCAATATACTGAATTCCCATCTTTTGGATATATACCCAGCCCTAGGATTGCTGGGTCATATAGTAGCTCTATTTTCAGTTTTTTGAGGAACTTCCATACTGTTTTCCATAGTGGTTGCACTAATTTTCATTCCCACCAACAGCGTATGAGGCTTCCTCTTTCACCCCATCCTTTCTAGCATTCGTTATTGCTTGTCTTTTTGAGAAAATTAATTTTAACTGGGGTGAGATGATGTCTCATTATGACTAATGATGTTGAGCATTTTTTCATATATCTGTTGGCCGTTTGTAGTCTTCTTTTGAGAAATGTTTCTTTAGATCCTTTGCTCATTTTTAATTGGATTATTTCATTTTTTTTTCCTATTGAGTTGTTGGAGCTCCCTATGTATAGTCTAGTTATTAATCCTTTGTCAGACCGGGAGTTTGCAAATATTTTTTCCCATTCTGTGGGTTGTCTCTTCACTTTGTTGATTATTTCCTTTGTTGTGCAGAAGCTTTTTAGCTTGATGTGATTCCATTTGTCCAATTTTGCTTTGGTTGTCTGTGCTTTGGGGGCATTACTCAAGAAGGCCTTGGCCAGACCAATGTCTTGAAGTGTTTCCCCAGTGTTTTCTTTTAGTAGTTTTATAGTTTCCGGTCTTAGATTTAAGTCTTTATTTAATCTGTTTTGAATTGATTTTTGTATATGGTGAAAGATAGGGTTTAGTTTGATTCTTCTGCATATGGATATCCAGTTTTCCCAGCACCATTTATTGAAGAGATTGTCCTTTCTCCACCATGTATTCTTGGTACCTTTGTCAAATATAAGTTCACTATAGATGTGTGGATTTATTTCTGGGTTATCTAGTCTGTTCCATTGGTCTCTGTGTCTGCTTTTATGCCAGTACCATGCTTTTTGGTTACTGCAGCTCTGTAGTGTAATTCGAAGTCAGATAATATGTATGATTCCTCTAGTTTTATTCTTTTTGCTCAGAATGGCTTTGGCTATTCTGGGTCTTTTGTGCTTTCATATAAATTTTAGGATTATTTTTTCTATTTCTGTGACGAATATTATTGGTATTTTAATGGGGATTGCATTGAATCTGTAGATTGCTTTGGGTAATATAGACATTTTAACAATACTGATTCTTCCAATCCATGAGCATTGAATATCTTTCCATTTTTTTGTGTCTTCTTCAGCTTATTTCATCAATGTTTTATAGTTTTCATTGTAGAGATCTTGCACTTCTTTGGTTAAGTTTATTCGTAGGTATTTTATTTTATTTGTAGCTATCATCAGTGGGATTACTTTCTTGCTTTCTTTTTTGGATTTTTACTCTTGGCATACAGAAATGCTACTGATTTTAAAGTTGTATCCTGCAACTTTACTGAATTTGTTTATTAATTCTAATAGTTTTTGGGCAGAGTCTTTAGGTTTCTCTAGATATAAGATCATATCATCTGCAAATGAGGATGATTTGACTTCTTCCTTTCCAATTTGGATGCCTTTTATTTCTTTCTCTTGTCTGAGTGCTGTAGCTAGAACTTCCAGTACTGTGTTGAATAACAGTGGGGAAAGTCGGCATCCTTGTCTTATTCCAGGTCTTAGAGGAAAGGCTTTCAGTTTTTTCTCATTCAGTATGATACTAGCTGTGAGTCTGTCATATATGGCTTTTATCATGTTGGATCATTGTCCTTTAACTTTGATTTGTGAGAGCTCTTTCTATATTAAGGAAAAATCGCTCTCAGTTTGTGAGATGAATTGTAACTATTTCCCTAGGTTGTCTTTTTGTCTTTTTATCTTTTTGATTCCGTTCGTAGTGTGATTTTTTTTTTTTTGTCATGCATACATAACAAAAAATTTTCGATTTTTCTGTTGTTCTTGTCAATCATCCCTCTATTACTTCTGTTTTTTTTAGTCATGTTTAGGTAGGTCCCTTCTCAACCCTGAAATTATTTTTTGAAACTCTCCCATGTTTTCTTAAAAAGCCTTAGAATTTTTGAAATGGGAAAGAACTTGCTAAAATAATTATTTTAGGAAAATTAAAGTTGCACCAGTGCTAGGTATAGTATAAATTGAAAAGAGAGGTGATAGAGAAATGTCGTAAAATGCTCTAGGCCTAAAGTGATAAAGACTGGGACTTAGTGGGAATAAATCATATTGGGGAGATGTCACAAGACTTTATTATGGACTGAATAAGAAGGTAGAATGGGAGAAGAATAATAATTAAAGATGACTTTGAAGTTTTGATCCTCAGTGACAGAGGGAATCAAAAGTGTTGAAACTCCAAGACATCTCAGAACATCTGGGCCAGTCTATATATTCTGTGCATTGGGAATCTGAGACCCAGAGAAATTTAAAAAATGTGTCCAAAGTTACTCAGTGACAGAGAAAGAACTAGAATTTGATTAATGGTAGGTACTGAGAAAAATAGGTAGTAGTAGCTGGTTGAAGGCATGTATAGTTAGTTGAGCCTATATTTGGATATATTGAGTTTGAGGTGACAGTGGAATACACAGGTAAAAAAAAATAGCCTACAATGAGACATATGACTGGAACTTGGTAGACAAGTGAAGACTGGCACTGTGGTACTCAGGGAGAAGAGTAATGGACTAGTTTGAGCCTTTATCAGAATGCATTATGGTATCTCTAAAGAATTATTTCAGAGGAATGTCGGAAATAGTGTTATTTTATCATGATAGTATTTTAAAAATCAGTGTGAACTTAAATTCATACTGATTTCAATAACTTTTTGATTTTTTTGACTGTCAATAGCAGAAGATAGTACTGAGCACTTCAACAATAAAATTAATTAAATTTCCTGTGCAATTTTATTTTATAGGCAAACCCATCACTTCTTAAAAATCTTTAAAAAATTTCTTGGTTATATAAGCTTGGAATATGAAATGAAATCATAAGGGAAAATACCCACATTTCAAAGATCTATTTAAAGCACTTTTCCCCATCATTCTTTATACTTTGTGTGTGTGTGTGTGTGTGTTATAAATGATACATCTAACTTTTCCTATTTAGTTTTCATTAAAAATGATTCTAAAGGGTAACTCCAAATCTGCTCCTAAGTCTAAGACTAAAAGAACGGAAAGGGGATACGTTTACTAGTTAACTTACATTTTTTTCCCTGAATGGCATCAGTTTCCTCTGGAGGCCTTTTAAACTGTTGCCTTTCATGTATGTACTTCTACAACTGACCCAGAGTAAAATGATGAAGTTTGACTTCAGTAGTCCTTAAATATGTAGCTATTCTCATCATCTCTTCCAAAGCCTAAAAATTGAATATTTATCTAGGATTTTTGTTTCTCAAGTGAAAGAATCATGACATGACATTGTTTTAAAATGTACCTATTTCCATGTATTTTACATGCTGTCTCCTTTCCTTGCCTTCCCTTTCCCTTCCTCTCCTCTCCTCTCGTCTCCTCTCCTCTCCTCTCCTCCTCTCCTTTCCGAGGCAGGGTCTCACTCTGTTGCCTGGAGTAGAGTGCAGTGGCATCACCATAACTCACTGCAACCTCAATATCTTGGGCTCAAGTGATCCTCCTGCCTCAGCCTCCCCAGTAGCTGGGACTACAGGTATGTGCCACTAATTTCTTAATTTTTTTTGTAGAGACGGAGTCATGCCTAGTTGCTCAGGCTCGTCTCGAACTCCTGGCCGCAAACGATCCTCCTGCCTTGGCCTCCCAAAGTGCTAGGATTACAGGTGTGAGGCACCATGCCCAGTGATTTTACACACTGTTTTAAGAGGCAGTAATAGTGGATAAGCTTTGAACAATATTTCTTCAAATAAAAAAATTCAAGTGAATAAAAGTGGTCATTTAAAAATTACATTAATCAATCAAAGGAGCAAAAAGGATTGCAAGTGCTTCCTGTGATTGACAGAACTTGCTTAACAAGTTTTAATATCTTTCTGGACATCTGCATAGTGACAAATTCGGATACAATTTTAAATGAATAGGGTCATCCTGTTGATTCTAAATTGAGCCATTTGAACGCAACAGTATATTGCAGAGATCTTTCCGTCTCAATGATTAGAGATTCATTCATTCAGTCATTTATTCATTCAATCCTTTTTTCATTCACCAAACACTTATTCATCAGTCACTCATTCATAACTCAATCACTTAATTTCATGTAATTACTTTTTTTTTGTTTTAAATTTAAAGAAGTTTATTCTGAGCCAAATATGTGTGACTGGCCTGGAGCACATGGCCTCAAGAGGTGTTGAACTGGGTTATACTTTGCTTTTATATTTTTGTGGAGTCAGGAATTACACGTAAGACCCTAACGTCATGGAGGGTATACATTGGTTTGGCCTGAAAAGGTGGGACATCAGAGAGGAAGGGTTGGAGTGGTGTTATAGGTTATAGGTGGGTTTAAAGATTTTTTAATTGTAATTGGTTAAAGAAATGAAACTTAGTTTAAAGGCTTGGAATATTTTAACTTAAGATAAAAATATCTGTTAGAGACAAGCCACCAGACATTTACTGAAACTCAAGTGAACTGTTAAGTAAATTGATGGCCTACAGGTATAGTTTAGCTTTGTCTTGTATAGCCTTTGGCCTATTAATGATTTAGCATCTAATTGCTACAAAGAATATCTCCAAAAATGGAGGGTGGCATGTTGAAGCATGTCTGACCTCCCTTCTCATGGCCAGCAACTCAGCTTTAGGGTTTTTTCTGGGGTCCCGTTGACCAAGAGGTGGTCCATTCATTCATCTAGGGGGGCTTAAGATTTTACTGAAGGCCAAACTTTTTTTTGGTCCCATCATTGCTGGAGTGGTGCAATCAGTTAATTACTTACTCATCTACTCAGTCATTTATTTTGTCAGTCACTTGCTCATTTGGTCAGTTATTCATTCCATGACTTATTGAAAGGGTCACTCAACTCGCTTGGTTGGTCAGTTACTCATTTGATCAGTTGGTTACTCTCTGGTTGATCACTACTTAGGTTCTTGGCCTGTCGGTCAGTCAGTCACTCTCCCAGTGACTTAGAGACCACTGAGTGGTCTGTATACTCAACAGATCAGTGTTTAACCAATCATTAATTAAATAAATCATTAATATAATCATTCAACAAATACTTATTCAGTGTCCATTTTGTGCTATGCACAGTATGTAATGCTAAGGATATAATGTAAGCCAACTAACATTTTTAATGTCTTCTTAGTATTCTATTAGCTAAGTATACCTCATTTTTATCATATCCCTTTAATGTCATTAAATTTTCTTTTCATTATTTTAAATGGTGTTCCATAGGATTCTTAGACTACTTAGACTACTCTTGTGCTTTTTAAAAGGACAAATTCTTAGATATTCTTATTCTCTTAATCCTTGCCAATACTGAATATTACCAATCTTCCTATTCTTTACCAGTCTGAAAAGGAAGAAACAATATCTCTCTTTAGTTTACTTTTCTCTGATTATTAATGACATTGACCATGTTTTCATTTCTTTTGTGAAATACCTATTAATGTTTTGTCCATTTTCTTATTTTTATAAAAAAACTTTGATTATGGTGTTTATAATATCATGCAGTCAAGTTTATCAGTCTTTTATTTCCTTTGTTGCTTTTTGTTTAGATGTTAGGGTTAATAAGGATGTATGTATATGACAGATTTTTTGGTATAGGAATAACTAAGGTGAATGGATTTAAAACATACCAAAGAAGGCTGGGCATGGTGACTCAAGCCTGTCATCCCTAATCCCTGAATTTTGGGAGGCTGGGGTAGGAGGATGGCCTGAGCTCAGGAGTTTAAGGCTGTAGTGAGCTGTGATTGTGCCACTGCACTCCAGCTTGGGTGACAGAGCAAGATCCCATCTCTTAAAAAAAAAAAATACACACACACACACACACACACACATATGCACATACACACACACATCAAAGAAATTGCAGAAAATGTCCAACTTCAAATGTGTGAGAGTATGAGATGAGTAAGAAAAGCATGAAGAAGAGCTAAACAGCAATAATTTTTAGAAAATATTTATAGACACTTGAAAATGTTTAAGTAGTTTGAAGGAATAAGATTCAAATGTAAAGAGAAGTATAACATAAAAATCAAAGGCATATATATACTCATTGCAGAGATTGTTTCCTAGTGAAGAGTTATACCAACTTTGAAATAATTTTTAGACTTTTGGGAGTTTTTTTTTTCTTTAAAAATTTTTAAGTATATGTTTCATCATGGCCTATTTTTATAAAGGTTCCATATGAGCTCACAAAAGCGTATTTTTGGTGGAAGTTTTTAATGTCTATCATTTCTCTAGTGGATTTAAAAAAATCAGTTTGTGGAGTTCTTTGTGTATTGGAGCTATCAATTCCTTGTTTGGTATATGTATTGATATATTTGTATATATATCAAGTAAAAACTTGATAATGGAGGTGGTTGGGGGTATGTATATGTATCAAGTAAGAGCTTGACAAGGGATTGGTTTGCAAATGAAAGTTCCCTGACAGGTGGGCACGTTCTTTCCTATATCTTGGAATTGGCTAGCTCTGGAAGGGGCATTCCTATAGGGTCAACAAGGCCTTCAGGAGGTGAAAACATCAAAAATACAGAATTTAAAAAAAAAAACATGGTTAATACAGTGTGTAGAAATACAATTGGTTATGTTTATTTTGTGATGTAGCCTATGATATTGGTAAATTCACTTATTAAGTTCTGGTAATTTTTTTTTTTTTGTAGAATCCTAAGGATTTTCTATGATGCATAAGCATGTTGTCTGCAAATAAAAAGTTTTACTTCTTTCTTTTCAATGTCCAGGTTTTTTCTTTTTCTTACTAAATTGCATTGAGTAGAATCTCCAGTGTTATTAATAAATAGAAATGGTGATAGTGAGTATCCTTGCATTGTGCCTGATTTTATGGAGAAAGCATTCAATATATAATCCTTATGCATGATGTTAGAAGAAGGTGATTTGTAGATGCTCTTTATTTTATTGAGGAAGTTTCCCTTCTTTTCCTAATTTGTTGTCAGAGATTTTATCGTGAATTGGTATTGACTTTTGTCAAATGTTCTTTGTGGAATAATTGAGTGGTTTTGCTGCATGATTTTGTTAATAAAGGTAAATTACATTGATTCATTTTCAAATGTTAAACTAACCTACATTCCTGGCATAAACCCCACTTGGTGATGATGTTCTAACTTTTTTATATTTTGCTGTTCTATGTTCCATTATTTTGTTATGTTCATGAGAAACAATTGCCTGTAATTTTCTTTTGTGATGCTCTCTCAGGATTTGGTATGAGGATAATTGTGGCCACATAACATTATTTGGGAAGTATTTCCTGCTTTTGTTTTCTTTAAGAGTTTGTATAGAATCGGTATTATTTCTTCCTTAAATATTTGATAGACTTTCCCAGTGAAGTCATTTTGGTCAGGAGTTTTCTTTGTGGGTATGTTTTTAATGAAGAATTCCATTCATTAAACAGATATGATGCTCTTCAAGTTTTCTGTTTCTTACTGTGTCAGTTTTGGTAACTTGTATCTTTCAAGGAATTTGTTCATTATGTCTAAGTTGTTGAAATCATTGGCATAAAGTTGCTCATTATAACCTCTTATTATCGACTTACTATTTTGTAAGATATGCAGTGATGTCTCACTTTTATTTCTGCTATTGGTAATTTATATTTTTGTCTCTCTTTTTAAATTGATCATCCTAGGTAGAGATTTATCAATTTTATCAATCTTTTCTAAAAACCGAGTCCTCTTCATTCTTTCCTTTTTACTTTCTCTGGTTTCTTTTTCTAGCTACTTAGGAAGCTTAGATCATTCTTTTTTAACATGAGCATTTAAAGTTATGCATTTCCTTCTAAACACTGTTTTACTATCATTAGAGCGAACAGACAACCTACAGAATGGGAGAAAATATTTGCATGCTACACATCCGATAAAGGTCTGATAACTAGAATCTATATAGAACTTAGGAAAATCAATAAGAAAAAATCAAACAACCCCATTAAAAAGTGGGCAAAGGACATGAACAGAAACTTTTCAAAAGAAGACAGACCAATGGCCCATAAACATATGAAAAATTGCTCAATATCTCTAATCATCAGGGTAATGCAAATCAAAACAACAGTATCACTTAACTCCAATGAGATTGGCTTTTATCAAAAAGTTCCAAGACAACAAATGTTGGCAGGGATGCAGAGAGATAGGAACACTCATACACTGCTGGTGGGACTGCAAATTAGTACAACCTCTATGGAGAGTAATATGGAGATATCTCAAAGAACCAAAAGTAGAACTACCATTTGATCCAGCAATCCCACTACTGGGTATTTACCCAAAGGGAAAAAAGACATTCTATGATAAAGACATGTGCATTCGAATGTTTATAGCAGCACAATTCACAATTGCAAAGATGTGGAAACAATCCAAATGCTCATCAATAAATGGGTGGGTTAATAAAATGTGCTGTATATATATATATATACCATGGAGTAGTACTCAGCCATAAAAAACAATAGTGAATTAATACTTCTTGTATTATCCTGGATGGAGCTGGAGCCCATTCTTCTAAGTGAAGTATCACAAGAATGGAAAAACAAGCACTACATGTACTCACCATAAAACCGGTATTAATTGATCAACACTTATGTGCACATAAGGAAGTAACATTCATTGGATGTTGGGCAGGTGGGCAGGAGTTGGAGGAGATGAGTAAATTCACACCTAATGGGTGCAGTGTGCACTGTCTGGGGGATGGGCATGCTTATAGCTTTGACTCAGGTGGTTACACTTTGGTGTAACTAAAGTGTTTGTACCTGTAATATTCTGAAATTTAAAAATAAATTTAAAAAAATAAACACTGTTTTACTTGTATCCCCCAAGTTTTATTGTTTCTTCATTATCATTCAGGTAAAAATAATTTCTAATTTTCCTTTTAATTTCTTCTTAGAATCAGGGGTTACTTAGAAATATGTTAATTTTGCAATATTAGAAGATTTTCTAGGTATTCCTTTGATATTTATTTCTAATTTAATTTCACTGTAGTCCAAGAACATACTTTCTATAAATTCAGTCTTTTCAAATTTACTGACTTGATTTATGGACCAGCATATGATATAACTTATTGAATATTCTATATGTACTTGAAAAGGATATACATTCTGCAGTTGTTGGGCATTGTGTTCTATAAATGTCAGTTACATTTAGTTGATTGATGGTGTTTAAATTTTCCATATTCTTATTGAGTTTTTAATGCCTTATTTTAGTTAATTTCTGAGAGCAGAGTATTAAAATTTCTAGCTATAAAAGTTGTTTTATTTATCCTTACATTTTTGCTTCATGTAATTTGAACCTATTATATGCATGTATATTTAATAAGTCTAATTTATAAATGATTTCTTTTACGGTTAGTGTTTTTATATCCTGTTTAAGAGATGTCATGAAGATATTTTGCCTTTTTTGAGAACATTTATTATATTGCCTTTCACATATTGGTATGTTATCCAACTTAGTGTTTGTTTATGGTTTGAAGTATAGCTCAAAGTTATTTTTTTCCCCTCCCCATATGAATAGCCAAAGTGATTCAGCAATATTTATTGAAAAGTCTAACATTTCTCCACTGAACGTAATAGCACTTCTGTTCTGAATTAGGTAACCTTATGTGAAGATGTTTTTCTGAACTCTATTCTGTTCTGTTTGCCCATTTGTGCATTTTTGTGCCAATGTCAACCTGATATTATTATTCTATAGTGAATCTCAATGTCTGATAGTGTAAATTCTCGGTTTGCACTTCAAGATTGTTTTGGCTATTGTAAGTCTTTTGTTTTTCATACAGATTTTAGGATCAATTTGTAAATTTCCACTCAATAAACTTCCAGGACTTTAATTAGGATTATTTCAAATCTGTAGAACAATTTGAAGAAAAAGTGACATCTGAACAATACTGAGCTTTCCTGTATTCTTATATCAATATCTTATATCAACATTTCTATCCTTCCCTTATTTAGCTAGCCTTTATTTTTCATAGAAATGTTTTATGGTTTTTATTGCAGATATTTCAATGGATTTATTCCTAGTTATTTGATTTTTTGTTACTATTGTAAATGATACTGTTTTTAAATCTTCATTTTTATATTGTTTTCTTCTGATATACAGAAATACAATTGATTTTTGTATATTGATCTTGCATCCTATGACTTTGTTATGGAGCAGAAGGAGCTTGCTGCTTGATAGAAGCCAATAGTATGGCACTGGGGTTTTGTGTGTGAGTGCGGTGGGGGTGGAGTTTATGAGACAGAGTAGGCAGGAAAAGTGGAAAGAAAATCAAGAGAGTGGCACTGGATTTTTGAGGAAAAAAAGTCTTTTTGAATGTTGACCTACAGGGAGACCGTAGTCCAGTTCAAATCTGTCTCTCTGTGCTGGCTTTATGGCAGTGCAGCCTCAAGGTCACATGTGGCCCTCCAGATCCCCAAGTGTGGTCCCTCGACCAAATCCAATCTTCACAGAACAAATTCCGAATTTGTCTGTAAAATTTGGATTCAGTCAAAAGGTTGCACTCAGGGATCCAGAAGGCCACATGTGGCCCCAGGGCTGCAGGTTCCTCACCCTTTAGGAGGTGGTTTCTGGGTTTAGTAGGTGACTGGTGGAAGGAAAGGGAAGGTCCGGAAAGTCTGCAGGCATGCACAGTTATGCCTTTATTCTTTCTCATGGATTGCATGTGCAAATTTGGGCAGGAGGTTAATATGAAATGTGCAGTGGAAATTCAGGCAGTGATATCAGCAAGTTTGTTCTGTGCAGACTCCAGTTGGCCATGTTGGTTTCAACTGATTTCAGCCAGTTTTTTTTTTTTTTTTTTTTTAATCTCATAAGCAGGAGTTTTAGCATTTTAGTAAGTTGTTTTTTATCTGCCATCCTGTAGGCTCAAGAATTTCTGCTAGTCACTGGTTTCTTTAACTCTTTGGGGCACAGTTTCAACTTTGCTAAATTTACTTAGTAAATGGTAGATTCTTTTAAATTTCCTCCATACACAGATATGTCATCTGTGAATAGTGACAGTTTTACTTATCTTTTCTAATTATATCTTTTATTTCATTTTCTTGTCTTATTGCACTGGCCAGAATTTATACTGCAATGTTGAATAGAAGTTATGATTCTAGACATGCTTGTTAAGTTTTTGAACTTAAGTTTTGAATAAGATCAATATTTTACCATTAAGTATATTAATTCAAGGTTGTTTACAGTTACCCTTTATCAGAATAAGGAGTTTTACTTTTATTTCTGGTTTGTTGAGATTTTTTTTAAATCATTGTATTAGTCCATTTGTGTTGCTATAAAGAAAATACATGAGGCTGGGTAATTTATGAAGAAAAGAGGTTTATATGGCTCATGGTTTTGCAGACTGTACGAGAAGCATGGAACTAGCATCTGCTTCTGGTGAGGGTTTCAGGGAGCTTCCAATCAAAGTGGAGGGTAAAGGGGGAATAGACTTGTCACATGGCAAGAGCAGGAGCAAGAAAGAGGAAGGAGGTGGTCCCAACCTCTTTTAAACAACCAGCTCTCACGTGAACTAGTAAAGGTGAGAACTCACTCATTACTGTGGGGAGGGCACCAAGCCATTCGTGACGGATCTGCCCCAAGACCCAAACGTCTCCCGCCAGGCCCCACATTCAACACTAGGGATCAAATTTTGACATGAGATTTGGAAGAGCCAAAAATCCAAACCATATCGATAATGAACCATTGTTGGATTTTATTAAATGTGGTTTTTGCATTTATTGAAATAATCATATGTTGCTTTTTCTCATTTATTCTAATGTGATAAAATATATTGACTGATTTTTTAAAAAAATATTTTTAAAGTTGTATATACTTGTATACAACATCTATTGATATATGTATACATTATTGAATGGTTAAATCAATCTAACTTATGTGTTATCTCATATACTTGTATGGTGAGATGCTTAAATCTACTTTCTTAGCAATTTTCAAGTATACAATATATTGTTATTAACCGTAATCACCAGAATATATGATATGCCTTCTGTTTATTCCTCCTAACAGAAATTTTCTTTTTTTCTTTGATTTTTAGCAGTTTGATATGATATGACTAGCTATGGATTTATATTTATTGAGGTTAGATGAACCTTTTGCATTGGTGGTTGGATTTTTTTTAAACAAACTTGGAAAAAATTTAGCCAATATTTTAAAAAATATTTCTTCTGCTTCACTCACACCTCTTAAACTTCTTGATATTGTAGAGTTTACATATGACTCCTATATCTTCATGCATTATATTAATTTTTTACTGTAGATTCTCTTATGTGTATAGTATAGTAAACAAAGGCCTTAAAATAAATTCCAACATTTGGGTCTTCTCTGGGTCCATTTCTATTATATATTTTTTCTTTTCACTCCACATTCCATTTTTCTTTTCATGTTGAGTAAGTTTCAGTTGACAATTACACATTATGGATGGTACATTGTGGAAACTCTGGATAGTGTGGATTTTAATATTTCTCCAAAGTATTCAGTTTTGTTCTAGCAGACAGTTAGATTACTGGCAGATCATCTTGATCCTGTGAAGGCTTAGATTTAGGTTTTGTTAGGGTAGGTCTATCCTTAAGTTTTATTCTTAGTTCTAGTATGTGGTTCTTATTCCTTAAGTGTTGTTTTTCTGGAGTTTCAGTGGAAAGCCTGAGGTATTTACAATTTCTTCTAACTCCAAACTCTGACTCTCTAGGACCAGGCATCTGTTGAAATCTCTTCCCAGTTCTTTCAGATTTCCAGCTATTGCCTCTTACTGGGCTTCCTGGATTTTCATCCCATGGATGGGAATTCAGGGGTCAGCCCTCCATGACTCCCACTTTCCTGGGATTTCTGCCCTCAACTTTTACCTCTTCTAACAGCTCCAAATTTCGTTTCCTGATTCTTCTACCCAGTAAGACTACAGCTTTTTATAAGAGTCTTTTCCTCCAGCCCCCACCGGTGCACTGAACAGATGAAAGATGGGTAAACATGGGCCTCATTCAGTGTGTTTCCCTGCTTTTGTTTCCTTGACAATGCTTTCAAATAGTGTTTTCCAAATACTTTTTTCTGAGTTGATAATTGTCAGCAGGAGCATTAGTTCACTATAAGCTACTCTCTCATTACAAGAAGTCCATATTTTAAAAATTATTTAAACATTGTTATGATTTACCATTTCATTGATGTTTGGGGCAGAAGGGAAATGCTCATGATTGTTCCAAACTTCTTATTGAGGGAGGCAACCCTGTCTTGGTCTTGTGACCCTATCCTTGAGTTTTCCATAGACCAAACTCTTTTAATTATACTGTATTAAATTATTTTATTTTTATGAGCATAGCATTCATTCATTAAATATTTAGTAAGATCCAGGTCTCAAGACTTTTCTAGCTGCTGAGAATAGATTGTTGGACAAGGCAGATGAGGTTCTTGTTTGAATTGTCAGCTGTTGAAACCTATAATTCAGCAGTGGAAGGAGCCACATAGAAAGAGATGAGCAGTGAGGTTGGAGAGAGAATCAGCAGACAGATACTGTAGGACTTACAGAATTGTAGGTGTGGTGGGAAAGCCATTACAAGATTTTTCAGAAGATTTTTAGAAAAGGAGTTGAGTTACATTTTAAAATCATGACTGTGGTTTCTTTGTGGAGGTTAGGTTGTTGAGAGGCACAGTAGACAGGGGAAATAGGACATTGCAATAGTTCAGGTGAGAAATGATAGCTGCTTAGTCTATGGTGGTAGCTGCACAGGAAAAAAAACAGTGAATGGATTTGAAATATAGTTTGGAAGTAAAACTATCAGTATGTACTGATGGATTGGATGTAGGGGTGAAAAAAAGAGAAGAATAAAGGTTGACTTAATCCTTTATTATTTCAACATAGGAATGCTTAAAACCTCTTTTCTATTCATATTTCCTTTTTTGCTCAATAAGAAAACAACCCGAAGCACTTTTTTCTAATAACTTTCATTTTCTTCTTTTGTGATAAAAGTACATTTTAAAAATGAGTAGTCTTTAAAGCAGAGTGTAATACAAAATCCTTTTGCCTTTTACTTCACTCGTATTTAGGTTTACCAAAGTAGGATGTTAATAACTGTTAGAAGAACATAGTATATCTACTTGGAATATCAAAATTTGGTATATTAGAAAAAGTAAATCAAAACAGCTATATCTTGGAATAGAATGCAAAATTTCATGGATATTAAAGGTAAACATATCATTTCAAATGTATTTTATACCTTTGGCTTCTTCTTCAGACCACTCCACTGCCATTTGGGGCATTTCTGTGGGAAAGTTGAGAAGCACTGACCTATCTGAACCTGCCAATCCAGCCAAACTTGTCTCTACTTTGTTCCAGGAACATGCTGTGTGCATTCTTCTTTCCATGTTTTTCATACCTTTCTCCTTGCCAATAATGTCCTGTTTTTCATTGCCTGCCTAAATTCTGTTTTTCTTTTAAGGTCTATACTGTATTTTCATTGCTGTGTGAAGCTTCTAAAACCTTTTTTTGTTTTTAGCAATTATGATCATTCTTTCTTTGTCACTTTTGTAGCACTTAATTTTTCTATTTATTTGATACTTAGCTTATGTATTAATTTACTGAAAATCATAGATTTTTATGAGTTGAGAGGAATATCTGAGATTTAATTCATTTTTCATTATAGAGGTTAGGAAGGTGAAATTCATTTGTCATGTAACTAGTTTGCAGTAAGAAAGGATTAAAAGTTATTTTTAGGTCTCTTGGCTCCCAGTTTAGTAATTTTTCCAGTCTAGTACATTACTTCCTTGTATATACTTATTGATCTGAAAAGTTGTATCTCTTATATAGTATATAAGTAAATTTTGAAAATATTAACTTAAAATTTCATATTTTGGGTACAGGTTTTCCAATGTATGTGCATAGGTTGATTAAAATTTATAACTCTTATTTATTCAATAAATTTATTAATCAACATGTTTATTAAACTTCATTATAGCCTTTATTTATTCAACAACTTTCACGTGTCAGGAACTATTCTAGGCAGTAAGAATACAGTACTAAATCAGAGATCTGGGTTCCCACCTTCACAAAACATTCACTGTAGTGGTGCAAGACAGTCAAGGAGCAAAAGAAAATCTAACCTATAGTGGGAGAAAATCAGAACAGCTGAGGCCACTTGGGTGGTAGGAGCAGGGATTGATGGAGAAGGAGCTTGAAAGAACTTTCTGGAATGATGATAATTTCTATAGGGCTTTGGGTTATATACGTATATGCATTGTCCAAACTATTAGAGTTAGACATTTAAGATTTATGCATTACATTGTATGTAGCGGGGGAAAATCCTATAAGATAGAGTAGATGTAACTCATGTGAGCCATTCTAATTGGGGTAAGATGATATCTCATTGTGGTTTTGATTTGCGTTTCTCTGATAATTAGTGATGATGAGCATTTTTAAAATATATTCATTGGCCATTTGTATGTCTTCTTTTGAGAAATGCCTATTCATGTCCTCTGTACATTTTTTAAGTTTTTTTTTAATTTTTTTAAATTTCAGAATATTAAGGGGGTACAAGTGTTTAGGTTACCTATATTGCCTTTGCCCTGCCTGAGTCAGAGCTACAAGCATGCCTATCCCCAAGACAGTGTGCACCGCACCCCTTAGGTGTGACTATAACCCATCCTCTTCTTCCCCCTCCCACCTGCCCAACACCCGATGAATGTTACTACCATATGTGCACATGAGTATTGACCAAGTAGTACCAATTTGATGGAGAATATATGTGGTGCTTGTTTTTCCATTCTTGTGATACTTCACTTAGTAGAATGGGCTACAGCTCCATCCAGGATAATATAAGAGGTGCTAGTTCATCATTGTTTTTTTGTGGCTGAGTAGTACTCCATGGTATACATATAGCATATTTTATTAATCTACTCATGTATTGATGGGCACTTAGGTTGTTTCCACATCTTTGCAATTGTGAATTGTGCTGCTATAAACATTCTAGTGCAGTTATCTTTTTAATAGAATGTCTTTTTATCCTTTGGGTAGATACTCAGTAAAGAGATTGCTGGATCAAATGGTAGTCCTACTTTTAGCTATTTGAGGTATCTTCATATTACTTTCCAAAGAGGTTGTACTAGTTTGCAGTCCCACTAGCAATGTATCAGTGTTCTTCTATCTCTGCATCCACACCAACATTTGTGGTTTTGGGACTTTTTGATAAAAGCCATTCTCACTGGAGTTAAGTGATATCTCATTTGCATTTCCCTGATGATTAGAGATATTGAACATTTTTCATATGTTTTTTGGCTATTAGTCTATCTTCTTTTGAAAAATTTCTGTTCATGTCTTTTGCCCACTTTTTAATGGGGTTGTTTGATTTTTTTTGTTGCCAATTTTTGTTGCCAATTTTCCGTAGTTCTATATAGATTCTAGTTATCAGCCCTTTCTTGGATGTGTGGCATGTGAATATTTTCTCCCATTCTGTAGGTTGTCTGTTTGCTCTCATGATAGTTTCCTTGGCTGTGCAGAAGCCTTTTAATTTGATTAGGTCCCATTTATTTATTTTTGTTGTTGCTGTGATTGCCTTTGGGGTCTTCTTTATAAATTCTTTCCCTAGGCCAGTGTCTATAAGAGTTTTTCCAACATTTTCTTCTAGAATTCTTATGGTTTCATGCCTTAGGTTTAAGTATGTTACCCATCGTGAGTTGATTTTTGTGAGAGGTGAAAGGTGTGTGGATCCTGTTTCAGTCTTCTACATGTGGCTATCCAATTTTGCCAGCACCATTTATTGAATAAGGATTCTTTTCCCCAGTATATGTTTTTGTCTGCTTTGCAAAGATCAGATGGCTCTATGAGGATGGTTTTATATTTAGGTTCTCAGTTCTGTTCCATTGGTCTATGTCTGTGTTCTTTTGCCAGTGCCATGCTATTTTGGTTACTATAGCCTTGGTAAGTTGATGCCTCCCAATTTTTTCTTTTTGCTTAAGGTTGCTTTGACTATACGATGTCTTCTCTGGTTCCATTCAAAGCATAGAATTATTTTTTCTAGATCTGTGAAAAATAGTGTTGGTATTTTAATAGGGATTGCATTGAAACTGTAGATCATTTTGGGTAGTATAGACACTTTAACAATGTTGATTCTGCCAATCTGTGAGCACAGTATGGTTTTCCATCTGTTTATGTCCTCTGCTCTTTCCTTCCTCAGCATTTCATAGTTCTCCCTGTAGAGGTCTTTCACCTCTTCAGTTAAATATATTTCTAGGTATTTTATTGTCTTTGTTGCTATTGTGAAGGGTATAGAGTTTTTAATTTGGTTCTCAGTTTCACTGTTGTTGGCATATATCAATGCTACTGATATGTGTATATTGATTTTGTAACTTGAGACTTTGTTGAATTTGCTTATCAATTCCAGTAGTCTCATGGCAGAATCTTTGGGGTTTTCTAGATATAAGATCATATCATCAGCAAAGAGCAATAGTTTGGCCTCTTCTGCCCCCATTTGGATGCCCTTGATTTCCTTCTCTTGTCTGATTGCTCTGGCTAGGACTTCCAGCACTGTGTTGAATAGAAGTGGTGATAGAGGGCAACTTTGTCTGGTTCCAGTTCAAAGCGAAAATGCTTTCAATTTTTCCCCATTCAGTATGATGTTGGCTGTGGGTTTGTCATAGATAACTTTAATAATACTGACTTATGTTCCATCTATGCCTATTTTGTTAAGCGTTGTTATTATAAAAGGGTACTGAATTTTGTCAAATGCTTTTTCTGCGTCTGTTGAGAGGATCATATTGTCTTTGTTTTTGTTTCTATTTATGTGATGAATTACATTTATAGAGTTGTCTATATTGAACCGTCCATGCATCTCTGGGATGAAGCCCACTTGGTCATGATAGATTATTTTTTTGATAAGCACCTGAATTTGGTTTGCTAGTATATTACTGAAAATTTTTACATCTATAGTCATAAAGGATATTGGTCTGTAGTTTTCTATTTTTATTGAGTCCTCTCCTGGTTTGGTATCAGGGTGATATTGAATTCGCAAAACTTGTTGGGGTGGATTCCTTCCTTCTTGATGTTGTGGAATAATTTCCACAGGATAAGCACCAGTTCTTTGTAGGTCTGGTAAAATTCAGGTTTGAAACCATGTAGTTTAGGACTTTTTTCAGGAAGGTTTTTTTTTTTTTTTTTTTTTTTTATTGTTGAGTTGTTAGAGTTCCTTGTACATTTTGGATAGTCCTTTGTTGGATGAAGAATTTGCAAATATTTTCTCCCATTCAACAGGTTGTCTCTTTACTCTGTTGGTTGTTTCCTTGGCTGTGCAGAAAGTTTTTAGTTTAATATAGTCCCATTTTTGTAAGTTTGTTTTGTTGTTGTTGCCTGTGCTTTTGAGGTCTTAGCCATGAAATCTTTGCCTAGATGCATGTCCTGAAGTGTTTTCTCTGTGTCTTCCTCCAGCAGTTTATAGTTTTGGTCGTAGTCTTTAATCCATCTTGAGTTGATTTTTTTTTCCTTTGGTAAGAGATAGAGGCCCACTTTCATTCTTCTGCATATGGATATCCAGTTTTCACAGTACCATTTATTGAAGAGCTATTTTTTCCCCAGTGTATGTTCTTGGTGCCTGTGTCGAAAATTAGTTGGCTATAAATATGTGGAATTATTTCTGGGTTCTCTATTCTGTTCCATTGGTCTATGGGTCTGTGTTTTATACCAACACCATACTGTTTTGGTTACTATAATCTTGTAATAGATTTTCAAGTCAGGTAATGTGATGTCTCCAGCTTTGTTCTTTTTGCTCAGAATTGCTTTAGCCATTTGGCCTCTTTTTTGTTTCAATATGAATTTTAGGATTGTTTTATCTATTTCTGCAAAAAATGACTTTGGTATTTTAATAGGGATTACATTGAATCTGTAGATTTCTTTCAGTAGTATGGTCTTTTCAACCATCTTAATTCTTCTAACATGACCAGGAGATGTCTTTCCATTTTGTTTTGTCCTCTTCAGTTTCTTTCGTTGGTGTTCTACAGTTTTCCTGATAGTGTTCTTTCACCTCCTTGGTTAAATTTATTTCAAGGTATTTTATTTTTCATGTAGCTATTATAAATTGGCTTGCCTTTTTGATTTCTTTCTCAGCTAGTTCATTATTGCTGTATAGAATCACTACTGATTTTGTATGTTGATTTTATTTATCAGTTCTAAGTGTTTTTTTGATGGAGTCTTTAGGTTTCTCTAAATATAACTATGTGTCATCAGCAAAGAGGGACAATTTGACTTCCTCTTTTCCAATTTGGATGCCTTTTGTTTCTTTATCTTGTGTTGATTGCTCTGGTTAGGACTTCCGCTACTACTTTAAATAGGAGTGGTGAAAGTAGGTATCCCTGTCTTGTTCTATTTCTTAATGGAAAGATTTTTGGCTTTTCCCGTTCTCTATGATGTTAGCTATGGGTTTGTCATATATGGTCTTTATTCTGTTGACATATGCCTAGTTTGTTGAGACTTTTTATCATGAACGACTATTAAATTTTATCAGTTGCCTTTTTTGTGTCTATTGAAATGATCATATGGTTTTTGTCCTTGATTCTATTGATGTAATGTGTCAAATTTATTGTGTGCATATGTTGAACCATTCTTATATCCCTTGTATAAATCCCACTTTATCATGATGTATTGTCCTTTTGATGTGCTGTTGGATTTGGCTAGGTAGCATTTTGTTGAGGATTTTTATGTCTGTGTTCATCAGGGATATTGGCATGTAGTTTTCTCATTTGTTGTATGCTTGTCTGTGATACCAAGGTAATGCCTTATAGAATGAGTTAGGGAGAATTCACTTCTCTTTGATTTTTTGGAATAATTTTAGGGAGATTGGTATTCGATATTTTTTGTATGTTTGGTAGAATTCAGCTTTGAATCCTGTCCTGGACTTTTTTTTGTCAGGAGGCTTTTTATTACTGATTAAATTCCAGTACTCATTATTAGTCTGTTCAGATATTCTATTTCTTTCTGATTCAATCTAGGTAGGTTGGATGTGTCTAGTAATTTATCTGTTTCCTCTAAGTTTTCCAGTTTGTTAATGTGTAGTTTTCTGTAATAGTCTCTGATGATCTTTTTTATTTCTCTGGTATTAGTTGTTATGACTCCTTTTCATTTCTGATTTTATTTGGTTTTTCTCTTTCTTTTCTTTTCTTGGGTAGGCTAGCTAGGTGTCTTTTCAAAAACCAACTTTTCATTTTCATTTTGTATTTTTTTAATCTCTGTTTTGTTTACTTGTGCTCTGATATTTATTATTTCTTTCCTTCTACAAATTTTGGGTTTTGTTTGTTCTCACATTTTGAGTTCCTTGAGGTGTATCATTAGATTGTTTATTTGAAATCTTTCTACTATTTTGATGTGGGCATTTATTGGTATAAACCTTCCTCTAAACCCTTTGATATCCCAAAGTTTTTGGTATGTTGTTTTTATTTTCATTTGTTTTTTTAATTTCTTCCTTAATTTCTTCCTTAACCCAATGATCATTCAGGAACATCTTATCTAATTTCTGTGCATTTGTACAGCTTCCAAAGTTCCTGTTATGGATTTCTAGTTTTCTTCCATTGTTGTCTCAGAAAATATTATACTTGATATGATTTTCAATTTTTAAAAAATTTTTGAGACTTGTTTTGTGTCCTAACATATGATCTATCTTAGAAAACGTTCTATGTGTTGATTAGAAGAATGTGTATTCTGTAGCTGTGGGATAAAATGTTCTGTAAATGTCTATTAGGTCCATTTGGTCTAAAGTACAGTTTAAATCTGGTGTTTCTTTGTTAATTTTCTGTCTGGATCATCTGTCTAATACTGATAGTGGGGTGTTGAATTCCCCAAGTATTATTGTATTGGATCTTGTCTCTTCCTTTAGATCTAATAATATTTGCTTTATATATCTGGGTGTTCCAGTATTGGGTGCATAAATTGTTTAGAATTGTTATATCCTCTTACTCAATTGATCATTTTTTCATTATATAATAACCTCCTTTGTCTCTTTTTAATGTTTCTGACTTAAAGTGTATTTTATCTGATACAAATATAGCTACTCTTGCTTGCTTTTGGTTTCCATTTGCATGGAATATCTTTTTCCATCCCTTTACTTTTAGTCTATGAATGTTTTTTATAGGTGAAGTGAGTTTCTTGTAGGCAACATATAGATGGGTCATGTCTTTTTATCCATTCAGCCATCAGCCAGTCTATATCTTTTAAGTGGAAAGTTGAATCCATTTACATTCAAGGTTATTAGTGATGTGTGAGAACTTATGCCTGTTGTTTCATTAATTGATTTCTTGGTGTTTTGTATATCCTTTGTTCCTTTCTTTCTCTCTTATTCTTTAACATTGTGGTTTGGTGGTTTTCTGTAGTGGTAACATTCGAGTCCTTTCTATTACTTGGTTGTATTTTTGCTCTACCAGTGGATTTTATACTTTTGTGAGTTTTCATGGTGGCTGATATCATCCTTTCACTTCCAGGAGTAGGATTCCCTTAAGCATTTCTTGTAAGGCTTGTCTAGTGATGATAAGTTCCCTCAACTTTTGCTTATCTGGGAAAGATTGTTTATCTTTCATTTATAAGGTATTACTTTGCTGGATATAGTATCCTTGTCTGACAGTTTTTTTTTTTTCTTTCAGCACATTGAATATATCATCTCATTGTCTCCTGGTTTTTAAGGTTTCTGTTGAGAAATTCACTATTAGTCTGATAAGGATTCCCTTATAAGTGACTAGACACTCTTACTGTTTTGGAATTCTCTTTTTGTCTTTGACTTTTGATAGTTTGACTATAATGTGCCATGGAGAATGCCCTTTTGAGTTGTATCTATTTGGGGATCTGAGCTTCCTGTCTCTGGATGTTTAAATCTCTTGCTAGACATGGGAAGCATTCAGCTATTATTTTGTTAAATAGGTTTTCTATCCCTTTGGTTTTTTCTTTGCCATTTGAGATGCTGAAAATGTGAGTATTTGGTTGCTTTATGGTATTCCATATGTCATATAGGCTTTGTTCATTTTTTATTATTCTTTTTTCTTTATTTTTGTCTGATGTGGTTGTTTAAGAAGACCTGTCTTCAAGTTGTAAAGTTTCTTTCTTCTGCTTGATCTAGTCTATTGTTGAGGCTATCTGGTTTATATTACTCTAGACATGTTTCATGCATATGTAAATCTGTACTCATATATTTAATAAATGCATTCATACTATTCTGTAATCTGATATTTTTATTCAAAATATATTTTAGATAGCTTTCCATGACTGCACAGTTGGATCATTTTCATGGCTGTAGTGTATTCCATTGTATGAATGTACCGTGATCTAACTAACTTCTAATTTACGAATGTTTAAGTTATTCCCAATGTTTCAATGCTCCTGTTGTATGTGTATAATTATTTCTAATGAATAAATTCCTAAAAGAAGAAAAAAAAAAGACCTGTCTTCAAGTTGTGAAGTTCTTTTCTTCTGCTTGATCTAGTCTATTGTTGAGGCTTTCAACTGTATTTTTTGTTTCATTTAATGAATTCTTTGCTTTCAGGCCCTTCAATGGTACATGTGGACAGTGGTTGTGGTGCGCGGGGGCAGGCTGAAACTTAGGCAGCTGGAGAAATGCTTGAGTGATGGTGGCAGTGGCTGCATTGTGGCCCTGCTGCTAGAGAGGGGAGAGTTGCTTTCAGTGGGAACAGCCATAGGCAGGCCTCTGGGGAGTGTGTGCTTTGGCTCCAGGTGGTGGCTGTGGATGGGGGAGCCTATCCTCAGGGCACTTGTGAGTGTTTGCAGCCCTACTACTGGGGCTAGTGGGGTCATTGTCAGCAGCTCAAACTTTGGCCTGAGGGGCAGCAGCCAGCAGCAGCAGTGGCTGTAGACAGAGGGAACCTGTGCTCAGGATGTGTGCATGTGCATGGTAGCCCCTCTGCTGGGGATAGCAGGGTCACTGCCAATGGCTTGTGCTTTGTCCCTGGTGACAGCAGTCAGCAGCAGCAGTGGTTGTGGGTGGTGGTGTCAGTGGGGCTTCAGGGATGTGGAGATGCGTGGTCTGTTTGGCCCCAGAGCAGGACACGGTCTTGAGAGGGCTGGGCTCTCAAAATGGTTCCATGCTATAGTTAGATGCTTAGAACTTGGAGGATATGTGGGACACAACGTGAGCTCTCTCATTAGCAATACCATTGTGTGTTCCCCAGGTAGCTCACTATGCTAGTCTCAGGTCCTACAAGGGTCAAGGGTCTCTCCCGGAGATAGGAATACAGGAGTCTGTGGTGGGAATGTGGGCCGCTGGGGATCTCTTTCTTTTTCCTCCACACTGGGGAGCCTCTCTATGCTCTCAGCTGATCCCAGCGGAGCAGGCTACCTTGCTTCCCTCTCCTTTTTTGCTTTCGGTGTTTCTTGTCACTTCTCTGTTGAATTCCAGCATCCTCTTGTAGATGATCCATTTGAAGTATGGTTATCTACTTGCTGTTTTGGTGGTTCTTTGTGGAGGAGACACACATCAGATGCCTCTAGTCAGCCATCTTGAAGCTCACTCCTTGAAATCTCTTCTGTCGTCTGTAACTGAGTTTAATGTTTGTTTTGTTAGTGTTACATATTTATATCATACTTCGTCAGTGAGCTTGTTAACTGGAGTTTTATGATCCTTCTCCACAGGAAGTTTATAATTGTGTTTTCTTGCCCTGTGTTTTGTATGTAATAGTATATAATATTTATTCAGTTAATGGATTTGACAGTCATTGCTATCAAGAAAAATTCTTTGTATATGAAGGATACCTTATCAATATTATTTTCATTTGTAACTTTATTATGTCCTCTTACAGGCAAATGTTCTGAAAAAGACTCTGCATGGGAATGGCTTGCCTTACAATGACAGAAATGGAAGGAACATCCACGTCTTCTGTACATCAAAATGGTGATATTTCTGGAAATGCCAATTCTGTGAAGCAAATAGATCCAGTTCTTCAGGTGTATCTTTACCATTCCCTTGGGAAAGCTGAAGGAGATTACCTGAAGTTTCCAACTGGGGAGTATGTTGCAGAAGAAATTTGTATTGCCGCTTCTAAAGCTTGTGGTAAATATGAAAAACAGCATTTTTCTTCTTATTCATGGATCACTGCTTTAATTATGCTACTATAATATATAAATGTATAATTATTATTTTTTGGATTTTTTTATGCTTGTATGGCTGGCAGGTATGTTTTCACATGCATTAAAAATGAAAGCATCAGCTAGGTGCAGTGCCTTAGGCCTGTAATCCTAGTACTTTGGGAGGCCGAGGCAACAGGATCATTTGAGGCCAGGAGTTCAACTCCAGTCTGAGCAAGCATGAGACCCAATCTCTATAAAAAACAGAAAAATTAGCCAGGCACAATAGTGTGCACCTGTAGTCACACCTACTCGGAAGGCTCAGGCAGGAGGATCACTTGAGCCCAGGAGTTTGAGGTTGCAGTAAACTATGATGATGCCATTGTACTCTAGCCTGGGTGACAGAGCAAGATGCTGTCTCAGCACATACACATACACAAAGAAAGCATCACTAGAGTAGAATTTAAGGTGACTCTTCCTTGGGTGAGGTATCAAAACAAATTGGAGCCTGTGAATGTTTGCTGAGTACTCTTTATAAGACCATATAATGTGGCTAAAGAATCCTATCATGGGATATTTCATGATATAAGGTAATCTCAAAGCAGCATAGAAGCAAAGTATCAATGTGTTGAAATATGTATTTAAGTTCTTGTTTAAATATTTTATAGCTATGGTTGACAAATCATTATTTTCTTCTAGTTAGCTTCTGAAGACCTCTATCAGCCTTTCCTCATGTATATATTTTTCTTGTTTCTTTGGTGTATCTTGAAATTATTTCTTATTCTTGAGACTTGATTATATTATCTTCCTGTATCCTACTCAAAACTGTGGGCCATAGAACTCTTTCTGAGGAGCTGACACATTTTACTGGAACCACGAGGTTACTGTAGGACCTATTATCATGATAGCTAATTTTTAAATGTTCTTTTAATAGATTAATTTTTGTTTTGTTTTGAGAATA
Organism: Eulemur rufifrons; assembly: GCF_041146395.1. NCBI lineage: Eukaryota > Metazoa > Chordata > Mammalia > Primates > Lemuridae > Eulemur > Eulemur rufifrons. The sequence continues at coordinate 228,373,570 of NC_090989.1, forward strand.
GTAGTATGATTTTATTTGTAGCGGTAATCCAAATGTTTATCATAGTATTGATAAGAATGTGCTATGTTGTCAATTTATCTTGTCTTATTGAACATCGTAGAGGAGGTTAGCTGATAGTATAGGTCAGAATAGCCATTAAATGTAAGTTGGAGATGATTTTCATAAATCCAGTATTGAGATAGGATATGAAAATATGGTAAAGCTCATTAATACTAATTGGAATATGACCAGTTTAAATTAGTAAGCAGTATACATTTATTTAAATAAATATGCTTCTATTATTTTAAGAGTAATTCTTAAATTAATAGCAAATGGTTCCCATGAGTGAGTTTTATACTAAATTGAAATGACTAATTTGTAAGTAGCAAACTTATAATAGCAATTTTCTTAAGATTAGTTGATAAATAATTTAGGTTAAATTCTTTTATAAGTTTTAGTTTGTTTTTATTAAGTTCATATCACTAAATCATTATATAGTCTCTACAAGTATCTCTTGTAGATTCTTATGAAATAAATGCTTTGTTATTTAAAAGTAATTTTTAGTCCAGTGAACCCAGGCACAGGTTTCTTAGAATATCTGCAATACTGTTGACTGTCCTAGATTTGTTTCTTTCAGAGTCCCTATAGAAATTCTGCCTATATAAAAGTACTGCACACACCCATAATTTCTTTCCATTGTAAATAAAGCTAAATTGCTTTTGAAAATACCCTAATAGAATATAGTTTTCAAGAAGGTACAAATCCTAAAAGACATCTCTAGAACTATTATGATTCGAATTTCAAAGTAACTGTATTCTTGACTCAAACTGCAGTCATACCTCGGTATCCATGGGGAATTGGTTCTAGTTAGCTTGGTGCAAAAGTAATTGTGGTTTCTGACCGTGAATTTTAAATCATTAAACGAGGGTCAAACACATCTTTATTAATCAAAATAGAAACCATTACAATCAACACATTTTTGCCATTGAGAAATAAGTTTGTTTATTACTGTAGTGTAAAAATCCTTGCTTCGGGATTCAGTGAACTCTTGGAAAGCATTTTCTGCATCCTGCTGGTTGTGGAAACATTTTCCCTGCAAAAAGTTGTCAAGATGCTTGAGGAAGTGGTAGTCAGTTGGCGAGAGGTGGCAGGTGGCGAGAGGTGGGTTGGTGTGAATATGGTGGATGAGGCAATACTTCGTAGCCCAATTCATTCAACTTTTGAATTTTTGGTTGTGTGACACGTGGTTGGGCGCTGCCATGGAGAATTAAGCCCTTTCTGGTGACCAATGCTGGCTGCCAGCATTGCAGTTTTTGGTGTGTCTCATCTGTTTGCTGAGCATACTTCTCAGATGTAATGGTTTTGCCAGGATTCAGAAAACTGTAGTGGATCAGAATGGCAGCAGACCACCAAACAGTGACCATGACCTTTTTTTGGTGCAAGTTTAGCTTTGGGAAATGCTTTGGAGCGCCTTCTCGCTCCAACCACTAAGCTGGTCATTGTGTAAAATCCACTTTTTGTTGCATGTCACAATCTGATTGAGAAATGGTTCATTGTCGTTGTGTACGAGAAGAGAAGACAACACTTCAAAACAATGATTTTTTTTTTTTTTATTTCCGTCAGCTCATGAGGCACCCACTTAGGGAGCTTTTTTACCTTTCCCATTTGCTTAAAATGCCTAATAACTGTAGAATGGTCAAGGTTGAGTTCTTTGGCAACTTCTCATGTAGTTGTAAGAAAATCAGCTTTGATGATTGTTCTCAGTTGGTTGTTGTCAACTTCCGATGGCCAGCCACCGTGCTCCTCATCTTCAAGGCTGTCTCCTTTGCAAAACTTCTTGAACCACCACTGCACTGTACGTTCATTAGCAGTTCCTGGGCCAAATGCATTGTTGATGTTGCAAGTTGTCTCTGCTGCTTTGTGACCTATTTTGAGCTCTAAGAAAATTGCTTAAATTTGCTTTTTATCTAACATCATTTCCATAGTCTAAAATAAAGATAAAATAAACAGCAAGTAATAAAGTCATTAGCAAAAAAACCCCAAAAAAACCATAGAGCAAGAAGTATGCATTAAAATATGTGTAACGTAACCACATTTATTTAAGAATGTATTCCAATATCAAAGGGCAAATTTAAACGTTGCTAAAACCACAATTGCTTTTGCACCAACCTAATGTTAATAGTACCTCCAGTGGAAACCAAAATCCTAGGATGTGCAAATTCCTTACATAAAATGGCATAGTAACAGTTAGCTCTCCATATCCGTGGGTTCCATATCCACGGATACAGAGGGCCAACTGTAGTTCAAAATTTTTTTTAAACCTTCAGATTTTATATTTCATTTTAATGACAGTTTTTAAGTCAGCACTTATTAAGACCTGATTGAATACTCTACTAGCCTGTTCAGTAGCTTGATAATTTGTTCCATAACAAATGTTGGAAGCAAGCGACGAGGCATAGAACACATGAAGTTTAGCCATCACCTTTTCACCTGTTATTTGTAGCATTTTTAATTTGAGAGGGCAAGTGAAAAGGAATAAGCTGTGGAGCAAAATTTGCCATTCTAGTTGTTCTTTCTTTTGAGTAACGTTAGAGTTGTAGTTCCATTAAATAGTGAATGGGAGGCTGGAAAAGTTGAAACAATGTGAAAAGAAAAGAAATGAATAATTGGAAGTGTAAAACTAGTTTACAGAGACTTCTTCAGGTAGTCAGCCTCCTTTTGTCTTTGTTGAGTCTTTTTTCTTTTTTTCTTTCTCGTCTGCAAAAAGTTAAGGGTGAGTCCAGTGGGCTGCTCTATACTTTTCTTGTAGTTTGTTTTAGGAAGAGCAAGTTGCTTCCCTTTTTCATGTTTCAGACCCGTCCAGCTACTAAGAGCTACTGATGATACAGCTGTTAAAAATCATGGATCTGAAGACCACGTAAAACAGAAATGTGCTTTTAATGTTATATTTTTAAAAATTAAAAAATTTTAAGTACTCTATGGAAATATTGCATTAAACCAAACAAATTCCTGCTTTGTTTTGTTTTGTTTTAAAAACTAGAAGGAGATGTAGTATATCTAAATATTAGTAGTCCTAATGCCATTACCACACTGTATCATTGTAGCTTGGTAGTAAGTTTTGAAATCAGAAAGTTGCTTTGTTTATATGGGGTATTCTCTGGTTCTATACAAAGGGTAGAATTATTTTTTCTAGATCTGTGAAAAATGATGTTGGTATTTTAATAGGGATTGCATTGAATCTGTAGATCACTTTGGGTAGTATAGACATTTTTAACTATGTTGATTCTGCTTATCCATGAGCATGGTATGGTTTTCCATCTGTTTATGTCCTCTGCTATTTCCTTCCTCAGTGTTTCATAGTTCTCCCTGTAGAGGTCTTTCACCTCCTTAGTTAAATGTATTCCTATGCATTTTATTGCCTTTGTTGCTATTGTGAAAGGTATTGAGTCTTTGATTTGGTCCTCAGTTTGACTGTTGGCATATATGAATGCTACTGATTTGGGTACATTGACTTTTTAACCTGAGACTTTGCTGAATTAATTTATCAATTCTAATAGTCTCTTGGCAGAATCTTTGGGGTTTTCTAGATATAAAATTGTATCGTCAGCAAAGAGCAATAGTTTGACCTCTTCTGCCCTCATTTGGATGGGGAGGCATCAATTTACCAGACTTCAAGCTTTACTACAAGGCTATAGTAAACGAGATAGCATGGTACTGGCACAAGGACAGAGACAGACCAATAGAACAGGACTGAGAACCCAGATGTGAAACCATCCTCATATAGCCATCTGATCTTTGACAAAACAGACAAAAATATACACTGGGGAAAAGGATCCCTATTCAATAAATGGTGCTGGGAAAATAGGATAGCCACATGTAGAAGATTGAAATAGGATCTGCACCTTTCACCACTCACAAAAATCAACTTACAATGGATAACAGACTTCAACCTAAGGCATGAAACCATAAGAATTCTAGAGGAAAATGTTGGAAAAACTCTTATAGACATTAGCCTAGGGAAAGAATTTATGAATAAGACTCCCAAAACAATCACACATCAACAAAAATAAATAAATGGGAGCTGATAAAATTAAAAAGCTTCTGCACAGCCAAGGAATCTATCATTAGAGCGAATAGACAGCCTACAAAATAGGAAAAAATATTTGCATGCTATACGTCCAAGAAAGGGCTGATAACTAATCTATATAGAACTCAGGAAAATAAGCAAGAAAAAAAATCAACCCCATTAAAAAGTGAGCAAAGGACAGGAATAGAAGCTTTTCAAAAGAAGGTAGACAAATGGCCAACAATCATATAAAAAAATGCTCAACATCTCTAATCATCAGGGAAATGCAAATCAAAACCACAATGAGATATCGTTTAACTCCAGTGAGAATAGCTTTTATCAAAAAGTACCAAAACAACAAATGGTGTGGATGCAGAGAGATAGGAACACTCATACGTTGCTGGTGGGACTGCAAACTAGTACAGCCTCTATGGAAAGTAGTATGGAGGTACCTCAAAAAGCTAAAAGCAGAACTACCATTTGATCCAGCAATCCCATTACTGGGCATCTACCCAAAGAAAAACAAGACGTTCTATAAAAAAGATATATGCACTAGAATGTTTATAGCAGCACAGTTCACAATTGCAAAGATGTGGAAACAACCTAAGTGCCCATCAATACATGAGTGGATTAATAAAATGTGGTGTATGTATACCATGGAGGACTACTCAGACACAAAAAAATAATGGTGAACTAGCACCTCTTGTATTATCCTGGATGGAGCTAGAGCCCATTCTACTAAGTGAAATATCACAAGAATGGAAAAACAAGCACCACGCGTATTCACCATCAAATTGGTACTGATTGATCAACACTTACATGCACATAAGGTACATTCATCGGGTATTGGGTAGGTGAGAGGGGGAGGAGGGGAATGGGTGTCTTCACACCTGTTGGGTGAGGTTCACACTGTCTGGGAGATGGGCACGCATGTAGCTCTGACTTGGGCGGTGCAAAGGCAATATATGTAACCTAAATGTTTGTACCCCAGTAATATTCTGAAATTAAAAAAAAATAAAGTACTTACCAGTGTATTCACCACTCAACTTTTCAAATGTATATTTTTGCCATTTTACTTCAGATGCTTCTCTAATGTATTATTGTGGTAAATTACATTAGTAGATTTTTCTAATGTATCCATCTCTGCAATTTTAAGATAAATCAACTTTGTTGTAATTTTTTAAAAGAAATAGCTTGATTTAGTTTGCTAGTATTTAGTTTAGGATTTTTGTATCTATATTGGTAAACCAGATTACCCTTTTATGATATCTTTGGTTTTGATAACATGGTCAAACTAAACTCACAAAATATGTCAATTTCTCTGTTCCCTCTTTTCCTGTGCTCTATAATAATATCCTTATGACAGAATTGTCTTTTATGTTTGGTTGAACTCATCTGGGCCTGATGGTGGTTTTTCTTTTCTTCTTTCTTATTGCTTCTTTCTTTCTTCTCCATTTTTTTAAGTGGATAGAGTCTGTTTCTTTAATGGTGACAGTTTTATTGAAGTTTTTTGTTCTTTAATCTTTTTAAAGTTATATTTTTCCAAAAATTATCCATCTGTCTCCATTTTCAAATTTATTGGCATAATATTGTTCTGGTACTTTTTGTCTTCATAACCTATCATTATAGTTTTTAAAAGTTCTTAGTGTTTATCTGTGCCTCTTTTTTTCTATCAGACGTGACAAAGCCTTGTTTGTTAAACATTGCAAAGAATCATCTTTTATTTTGTTGATTCCCTTTATTGAATCTTTATCATTTCCTTTTTTCAACTTTCTTTGGGATTACTCTGTTGTTTTCTAATATATTATGTTAGACACTTAGATCATTCTCTGTGATTTTCTAATATAAGTTATAATTTTCCCTCTAGAGTCTCAGTTGTATTCCACAATTTTTAATACATATTGATAATCATTTATTATAAATGCTTTTTAATTTCCATTACAATTTTTTGTTTGACCCCTGAGATATCTAGAAGCATTTTTAAATAAAAGAATGAATACAAGTACATTTGTACCTAATGGGTGTGGTACGCACCGTCTGGGGTATAGACATGCTTCAAGCTCTGACTTAGGCAGGGCAAGGCAATATGTGTAACCTAAACATTTGTACCCCTGTAATATGCTGAAATTAAAAAAAAGTTGCTACTGAATAATGTTTTTATATATAATTTACTGAAACTATTACACATCTGTAGACATTCATGTTAATACTTTAAATTCAGAATTTAAGTCTTTATTATCATTTCTGTCTATAGTAAAAAAGAGTGAAAACATCACTAGAATCAAAATACTTTTATTTTTTGTGAGACTTACATTTTCAGATACATAGGATTTTAAAAAAATTTTTTCATATTCGTTTTTGATTTAATTCATGTCTGTTTAGAGAACGTGGTATATAATTATTCTCTGGCATTTCTGTGGAGACTTGTTTTGAGTTCACATAATGGTTGTGTATATTTGTGTGTGTGTATATGTGTGTTCATGTATTCATATATATGAATGTTCTATATGTGCTTGAAAATGATATGTATTATTTAGTTGTGTGAATTAGGTGTTCTGTAGGTTTTTTGGTTCAGCGGCCTTCAACATTTTGTTAATATACCTCCTAAAATATCTTTTAAAAAAATCATAAACCCTTTCATATTTTTAGTTGACATTTGAAATTTTTCTTTGTAAATTTAAATAGTGCATAGGATGTAATTTTAGTTATTGTGTAAACTTGACATTTTAAAATAAAACTGTTTCATTGTTCTTTTAAAGGTAGTCACATAAATATTTTAGTGATTTGATACCTTCAATATTAGTTAAAACACACACCCACACGTGAATAATTACAATAATAACATCAAAGATCACTGATCCCAGATCACCATAACAAATATAATAATAAGAAATAAGTTTGAAATGTTTTGAGCATTACTAAAATGTGACTCAGGGACATGAGGTAATCACATGCCATTGGAAAAATGGTGCCGACAGATTTGCTCAATGCAGTGTTGCCACAAACCTTCAATTTGGAAAAAGAGTATCTGCCAAGCACAGTAAGATAAAGTGCAATGAAATGAGTTATGCCTAAAAATATTTGATTAAGAATTCAGTTGTAAGTGGTATTGTATCTAAACCTTTCAAATACTACTGCATTTTGTGCTGACTTTAAGAGTTGTTTCTTCAGACCCATTACAAATCATGGATGTTATGTAAGTGGTTTTTTTTACCTATCTGTAATCATTTCTTTCTCTGCTTCTTTTCTAGGTATCACACCTGTGTATCATAATATGTTTGCTTTAATGTGTGAAACAGAAAGGATCTGGTATCCACCCAACCATGTCTTCCATATAGATGAGTCAACCAGGCATAATGTACTCTACAGAATAAGGTACTTTCTCCAGTAAAGTAACTTCCCTAATGGTAGGGCAAAGTGGGAAAAATTATCAGATATTTTTAAATTGCTAAGTACTTAATACCAGAGACCCAAACCAATTACTTAGCACTTAGTTGTCTTTGAGACTCTGTGTCTCCTCTACAGAAATTGTTCATACATGTTGTCTAATTAGAATTCTCTGAGAATAAAGCTCTTCTGATGGGATCCCACTTTACTACTTATGATTGTAATTAAAGAAATAAAAAAAAGGGTGAGAATGGCCTTTACTAACAAAATCCTAAATATTTAGAATATTGCTGATTTTCTGGGAAATTTGACATTTTGTGCAATAAAATGCCATCTCACATCTCTTTTTTATAAATAACTGTTTTTTTTTAAGTTGAAGTGAGGGAAAGACAAGAGTTTTGCCAGAGTTTATTTACAGCCTCGAACTGTAAGTTAATTTATTTAATAATTTATGGCAATGTAAATAGTAATAATTATTTAGAGAAATCCAGAAATATCTTTCTGTTCAAAAGGATGTAACAAAGAAATAAGTTTGATCTGTGTCTCATAAATACTTATAATTTTCTAAGCATTTATATATATTATTTAATTTTCATTACAACTTCATGGGGTGTTATTAGTTCCACCTTAAAGAATCCAGTGCTTTGAGATATTATTCAGATACTTGCGTGGTCTCACAGCTAGGAAATGGCATTCAGGGTTCAAATCTGGACCTAGTTTGCTTCATAAGCTTGCTTCTTAGCCACCTTATGTGTACCTCATTAAAGAGATAACATATATATAATATTTCATATTGTGTCTGTCACTTGGTGGACTCTCAATTCATTTTAGTATTGCTTTGCTCTTTTCCCTGCCCCTATTCTGCACAAAAATGTGCAGTTGAATGTGTTTGAGTTTTCTGATTTTAAGGTATAGTTTGTACTGAATTCAAAAAATCATTTTGATGTAATTCTTAAAAAGACAGAATTAGTTTGAGAAGTGTCCAAAAAAATAATAAATGTATAGAACTGCATAGCATTCTTATATTATAGCAGCTAGTTATACGATAGATAAAGAAGATCCCATTCAAAATAGCTACAATGGCCAGGTGTGGTGGCTCATACCTGTAATCCTAGCACTTTGGGAGGCTGAGGTGGGAGGATTGGTTGAGGCCAGGAGTTTGAGATCAAAATAGCTAAAAAACCCTTCACTATCCAGGAATAATCTTAAAAGGAAAACCATGAGACAGTATAGGAAAATTAGAAACTTATTTGAAAAGTATGAAGAATGAGCACTGTTAGGAAAAACCAACTCAAATTGTATTTTTCCTCTGCTTTCATACCACTGCCACCACAATAATCATAGAAGACTTCTGTGACCACATCTTGGGGGGAGTCTTTCCACTACCAAGCGAGCAATCCGTTCTGCAGCAGACACCAACCTGGTGTCCTCCAATTCAATTCTGACGCTATCTACCTGGAGATAGCATCAGATCCTACAAGTTGAGGGCTCAGTCCCTAAGACTGTCCCTACCCCTACCCTCCGACCCCCCAGCTTAGACAACAATCTCAAGTCTGGGTTTCCAGAACTCTGACTGACTGGCTTCAAGTTGGGGTTCCACAGACCTCCTGTTTGGGTCCAATTAATGTACTAGAGCAGCTCACAGAACTCAGGAAAACATGTTTATTGGTTTATTATAAAGGATATTACAAAGGATACAGATGAAAAGATGCATAGGGTGAGGTATGGGGAAAGGACATGGACCTTTCATGCCCTCCCTGGGCATGCTACCCTCCAGGAACCTCCATAAGTTCAGCTTCTCTGGAAGCTCCTCAAACCCTGTCCTCTTGGGTCCTTTATGGAGAATCATGTTCCGATTCTTCTTGGCCTCTCTATGCCACATTCCTTCCTCCAGGGTATGGAGCAGGACCTGTTCTGAAATGACCCACAATCAAATTAGAGTCTTGCCTTGGGTAGGTGAAGGGAGGGCAGAAGAGGTCAGAAAGAGATTCTATTTCCTGAGGCCTGTTTCTGAGCCTTCAAGCACCCTAACATAGCAAGTGCTAGGGGAGTTATGAGCCCGGAACTGTGGATAGAAACCTTTATCTCTCTATCTGCCTGCCTGTCTACCTGTCTGTCTGTCTGTGTGTCTATTTATCTATCTGTCTATCACAAGCACATAATACTGCACTGGGCAGATGGAATATTACAAAGATTGATTTCTCTCACAGAATAGGATTAGCTCTAATTCATTCAAAATCCCAACAAAGGCATTTTAGGGAACTTGACACATGACAATGTTAATTTAGAATTATTCATTAAATAAGGTAGACATGAGAAAGATGATTTATTTGGCAATTATAAAATATTTGTCCCAGCAGATAATGTCACATATGAAGCTACAAAATGGTATCTATTATTAAAGCTTCATAATTAAATTGACAATCATAACAAATAAAGAGAATGATGGGGACACTATAGCTGGAAAATAGTCCTTCATATATATATTATAGAAACATATGTGATGAAATACTTTCATGTCAATTGGGAAGTTAAAGATTGCTCAATAAATGGCGGTGGGACAGCTGGGTAGGTGTTTGAATAAAATTTTGCTTCTTCACAGTGTGTATCAGAATAAATTTTAGATTGATTAACGATTAGATTGATTTGTAAATAGAGATGTAAAAAAACCCCATAAAAATCTGAATTGGAATTGAACACCTATCAATTCCAAGGGAAAATACTATTAAGCTGGAAAACAATAGAAGAAATCATGTGGGAATGACTGCTATTGCTGACTGTAAAAAATATTACACTTCTAAAAGTTAAAATAAACACTTAAAATTAAAAGACAGACCAGGTATGGTGGCTCATGCCTGTAATCCTAACACTCTGAGAGGCCGAGGCGGTAGGATCGCTTGAGGTCAGGAGTTTAAGACCAGCTTGAGCAAGAGCAAGACCTCGTCTCTATTAAAAATAGAAAAAATTAGCTGGGCGTGGTGGCACATGCCTGTAGTCCCAGCTACTTGGAAGGCTAAAGGTGGAGGATCGCTTGAGCCCAGGAGTTTGAGGTTGCTGAGAGCTAGGCTGATGCTATGGCACTCTAGCCTGGGCAACAGAGTGAGACTCTGTCTCAAAAAAAGGAAAAAAAAAAGAAGAAGAAAATGAAAAGACAAACTTGAAAGATAGTTTCAACAAATCAAATAAAAGGTTAATATTCTTACAAATTGAAAATTAAGAGCACTGTATCCATTAAATAAGTACTAAGTGTACATGAAGAGTTCTTTCATAAGAGAAGAACAAATAATTAATGGCCTTTTGAAAAAATATTCAGTATCACTAATTATGAGAACAATGAATACTTCATGTGCTGAAGTGAGCAATCTCTCATGATTCATTAGCAAATGCCAACATATTAGATAACCAAGATGAAATAGACAAAGGCCTAGAAAGACACAAACTTAGGAACTGCCAAAATAAGGAATAGAAAGTTTGAATAGATCTATAATGAGTAAAGAAATTGAATTGATAATTAAAAAAAAATCTGATGTGTAGTATGCGAAAATTTTTTCCTATTCTGTAGGTGGTCTGTTTATTCTCGTGATTGTTTCTTTGGCTGTGCAGAAGCTTTTTAATTTAATCAGGTCTCATTCATTTATTTTTGTTGTTGCTGTGGTTGCCTTAGGGGTCTTTTTCATAAATTCTTTGCCTCGGCCAATGTCTGTAAGAGTCTTTCCTACATTTTCTTCTAGAATTCTAATCGTTTCACACCTAAGGTTTAAGTCTGTTTTCCACCGTGATTTGATTTTTGTGAGAGGTGAAAGCTGTGGGTCCTGTTTCAGTCTTCTACATGTGACTATCCAATTTTCCCAGCACCATTTATTGAATAGGGATTCTTGTCCCCAGAGTATGTTTTTGTCGCTTTGTCAAAGATTAGATGTCTATATAAGGATGGTTTTATATTTGGATTTTCTGTTCTGTTCCACTGGTCTGTGCCCTGCACTTGTGCCAATACCAGGCAGTTTTAAGAACCACAGCCTTGTAGTATAGTTTGAAGTCTGGCAAATTAATACCTCCCATTTTGTTTTTATTGCTTAAAATTGCTTTTGCTATATGGGGTCTTCTCTGATTCCATACCAAGTGTATAATTATTTTTTCTATATCTGTGAAAAATGATGTTGGTAATTTAATAGGGATTGCATTGAATCTGTAGATCACTTTGGGTACTATAGACATTTTAACAATGTTGATTCTTCCGATCCACAAGCATGGTATGGTTTTCCACTTATTTATAAGTTCTGCTATTTCCTTCCTCAGTGTTTCATAGTTTTCCCTATAGAGGTCCTTTACCTCTTTAGTTAAATATATTCCTAGATATTTTATTTTCTTTGTTGCTATTTTCAAGGGTATTGAGTCTTTAATTTGGTTCTCTGATTGACTGTTATTGGCATATATGAATGCCTCTGATTTGTGTGTATTGATTTTGTAACCTGAGACTTTGCTGTATTCGTTAATCAATTCCAGGAGTCTCTTGGTTGATTCCTTGGGGTTTTCCAAATATAACATCATATCATCAGCAAAGAGTGAGGTTGATCTCTTCTTTCCCTATTTGGACTTCCTTGATTCTGCTCTCTTGCCTGATAGCTCTCTCAAGGACTTCCAATACTATGTTGAAAAGTAATGGGGACAGTAGTCAGCCTTGTCTGGTTTCAGTTCTAAGTGGGAGTGCTTTCAGTTTTTCCCCATTCAGTATGATGTTGCCTGTGGGTTTGTCATATATGGCTTGTATCATTTTTAGGTAGGTTCCATCAATGCCTATTTTGTTAAGCGTTCTTATCATAAAAGGGTGTTGAATTTTGTCAAATGCTTTTTCTGCATCTATTGAGAGGATCATATGGTTTTTATTTTTGCTTCTATTTATGTGGTGAATTACATTTGTAGATTTACGTATGTTGAACCACCCCTGCGTCTCTGGGATGAAGCCCACTTGGTCGTGATGGATTATTTTTTTGATAAGCACTTGGATTCGATTTGCTAGGATTTTATTGAGAATTTTTGTGTACTACACATCAGATAAAGGACTGATAACAAGAATCTATTTAGAACTCAGGAAAATCAGCAAGAAAAAATCAAACAACCCTATCAAAAAGTGGGCAAACGACATGAATAGAAATTTTTCAAAAGAAGATATAAGAATGGCTAACAAACATATGAAAAAATGCTCAACATCCCTAATCATCAGAGAAATGCAAATCAAAAGCACAATGAGATATCACTTAACCCCAGTGAGAATGGCCTTTATCAAAAAGTCCCAAAATAACACATGTTGGCGTGGATGCGGAGAGACAGGAACACTCATACGCTGCTGGTGGGACTGCAAACTAGTGCAACCCCTGTGGAAAGCATTATGGAGATACCTTAAACAGATTCTAATAGACCTACCATTCGATCCAGCAATCCCTTTATAGGGCATCTACCCAAAGGAACATAAGTCATTCTATGACAAAGACACCTGTACCCGAATGTTTATAGCAGCACAATTCACAATCGTAAAGATGTGGAAACAACCCAAATGCCCATCAATTCATGATTGGATTAGTAAATTATGGTATATGTATACCATGGAGTATTACTCAGCTATAAGAAATAACAGTGATAAGACATCTCTTTGGTTCTCCTGGAGAGAGTTGGAACCCATTATATTAAGTGAAGTATCCCAAGAATGGAAAAACAAGCATCACATGTACTCACCAGAAAATTGGTTTCCCTGATCATCACCTAAATGCACATTTGGGAATGATACAATCGGATATCAGACTGAGGTGGGGGGTCAGGGGAGGGGATGGGTGTATGCCTACATGATGAGTGCAATGCGCACTGTCTGGGGAATGGACACGCCTGGAGCTCTGACTTGGGGGGATAGGCAGTACATGGGCAATGTATGTAACCTGAACTTTTGTACCCCCATAATAAGCTGAAATAAAAAAAAGAAATATTTCATATTAACAAACACATTATAAAAATGTATTTTTGATTGAATAAGGCAAAAAAAAAAAAAAATCTTCCCATATAGAAAAGCCCAGGCCCAGGTGGCTTCACTGGTGAATTCCATCAAATGTTTATAGAAGAATTATTATCAGTTATTCATAAAAAATAGAAAAGAAGGGAATATTTCCCAACTTATTCTATTAGTTCAATATTACCCTGATACCAAATTCAGACAAAGATGTCCAGAAGAAAAGAAAACTACAGACCAATACCTTAAGTGCTTGGGACCAGAAGTGTTTCAGATTTCATATTTTTTTGGAGTTTGGAATATTTATGGAATACATACCAGTTGAGCATCCCTAATTCAAAAATCTGAAATCTGAAATGCTCCAATGAACATATCCTTTGAGCATCATGTCAAAGATTTCAGATTTTGGAACATTTGGATTTCAGATTTTTGGATTAGGGATGCTCAACCAATATATAAAAAAGATTAAATAGCATGACCAAGTGAGATTAATCCCAGGAAATATAAACTTGCTGTAACTTGTAGATCAGTCAATGTAATACACCATATTAGTTGAAAGAATAAAGGACCAAAACCACATGATCATCGCAGTGGACACAGGAAAAAGTATTTGACAAAACCCAACATCCTATCATGATAAAAATGCTTAGAGTAATAGGAATGGCAAGAATCTTCCTCAATGTGATAAAGCACATTTATAAAAAATCCTGAACTAACATTATACTTAATGGTGAAAGCTGAATGCTTTCTCCCTGTGATTAGGAGGAACAAGATGAGGATATCTGCTCCTACCGCCACTGTTTCATACAATACTGTGGATTCTAGCCAGGGAAATTAGGCAAGAAAAGGAAATAAAAGGCATTCAGATTGGAAAAGAAATAAAATTATTATTGGCTCATTGTATCTGTGGGTTCCACATCTGTGGATGCAACCAACCACAGATCGAAAATATTTGGGAAAAAAAATTGCATTTGTATTAAATATATGTAGACTTTTTTCTTGTTATTATTCCCTAAACAATACAGTATAACAACTGTTTACATAGCATTTACATTGTATTAGGTATTATAAGTAATCTAGAGATGATTGAAAGTATACAGGAGGAGGTGCATAGGTTATATGCAAATACTACACCATTTTATATCAGGAACTTGAATATTTGCAGGTTTTGGTATCTGTGGGAGACCCGAGAACCAGTCCTTCATGAATACCAAGGGACGACTGTATCTCTATTTGCAGATGACGTGATCTTATATATAAAAAAATCTTAAGGAATTAATAAGCTATTAGAACTAATAAGTGAGCTCAGGATAGTTGCAGAAGAAGATCAATATACAAAAATCAGTTGTATTTTATACCCAGGAAATGAATAATTCAAAAATGAAATTAAGAAAATAATTCCTAAAAATACGTAGGAATAAACTTAACAAAAGAAGTGTAAAACTTGTATTCTGAGAAATATAAAATGTCATTGAAAGTAAAGAAACACCAAAATAAATGGAAAGAATCTCATGTTTAGAAGACTTATTATTGTAAAGATGACAATACTCCCCCAAACATCTGAAATCCTAGCTGTCTTTATTGTAGAAATTGAATTACTAATCATAAAATTTATATAAAAATTAAAGGGACTTAGCATAGCTAAAGCAATAAAAAAAAGAACAGAATTAGAAGAATTATACTTTCTAATTTTAAAGTTTACTATAAAACTACAGTAATCAGCCGGGCGCAGTGGCTCATGCCTGTAATCCTAGCGCTCTGGGAGGCTGAGGTGGGAGGATAGCTCAAGGTCAGGAGTTTGAGACCAGCCTGAGCAAGAGCGAGACCCCGTCTCTACTAAAAATAAAAAGAAATGATCTGGACAGCTAAAAAAATATATATAGAAAAAAATTAGTCGGGCATGGTGGCACATGCCTGTAGTCCCAGCTACTTGGGAGGCTGAGGCAGAAGGATTGCTTAAGCCCAGGAGTTTGAAGTTGCTGTGAGCTTGATGCCACGGCACTCTAGCCCAGGCAACAGAGTGAGACTCTGTCTCAAAAAAAAAAAAAACAAACAAAAAAAAAACCACAGTAATCAAGACAATGTGATACTGGTTTAAAGACATATATAGATCGATGGAATAGAATTAACAGTGCAAATATAATTCCTCACATTGATGGTAATTGATTTTTGACAAGGCTGCCAAGACAATTCATGGGGAAAGAATAGTCCTTTTAACCAGTACTGCTGGGACAACTGGTTATCCACATGTAAACTAATGAAGTTAGACCACTACCTCATACTATATACAAAAAGTAATTTTAAATGGATTCAGAGACCTAAATATAAAAGCTAAACCTATAAAACTCTTAGAAGAAACATAGGAGTAAATTTTTTATGTACTTAGATTAGGCAATGGGTTTTTAGATATGATACCAAAAGCTCAAGTGATAAAAGCAAAATAGATAAATTGGGTTTTATCAAAATTAAAAACATCTGTGTATCAAAGGACACTGTCAAGAATGTGAAAAAACAACCCACAAAATGGAAGAAAATGTTTGTAAATAATATATCTGATAAAGTCCTTATCTCCAGAATATATAAAGAACTCTTACAGGTCAAGAAGACGATGACAACCCAATGAAAAAATAGGTGAAGGATTTGAGTAGACATTTTTCCAAAGAAGACATACAAATGGTCAATAAGTATGTGAAAAGATGCTCAACATCATTAGTCATTAGAGAAATGCAAATCACAACCACAATGGGATGACAATTGATCTACTAGGATGGCAAAAATAAAAAAGACAAAGAAAAACAAGTGTTAAAGAAGATTTGTACTAGTTGGGATGCTCATACATTGCTGTTAGGAATGTGAACTTGTGCAGCCACTTTGGAAAACAGTTGGGCCATTTTCAAAAAGGTAAACATTGAGTTACTGTATGATGCAGCAATTCTACTTCTAGTATATATGTAGAGAAGTGAAAACATACATCCACAAAAACTCGTACATGACTCTTCATAGCAGTATTATTCACAATAGCAAAAAAATAGAAACAACCATATGTCTATCAAATGAGGGATAAGCAAAATGTGATATTCTGTACTATGAAATATTAATTTGGCAATAAAAAGGAATGAAGTAATAATACATGCTATATGGATGAACCTTGAAAACATTATGCTAAGTGAAAGAAGGTAGACAGGCCACATATTCTATGGCTCCATTTATAAAATGTTCAGAATAGGCAAATTTATGGAGATAGAAAGATTAATGATAGCTTACACCTGGGGAGTAGATAGGAGTGATTTGGGTATTGAGTTTCTTTTAGGGGGAATGAAAATGTTTTAAAATTAGATTGTGGTGATAGTTGTACAACACTCTGCATAAACTAAAAAGCATTGAATTGTACACTTTAAATGAATGGACTTTATGGTGTGTGAATTAAATCTCAATAAAGTTGTTACTAAAAATATATGGAATTTTTTTGTTTCTTTGGAGGACAAGGTTTTAACTTCTGTTAAGAAGATGTAACTATTTGTTTTCACACCAAATTAGCGTTTTTAGGTTCTCTACTGATGTTACTGGATTAAATTTTTTTTTTTACTTTTTGTTAATATTTCTGCTTTTCTGTAATTGCTTCTACATTCTGTGCACTGAAAGAGGCAATGTATGATTTTACACTTATTTGTTTCTTGATACTATTATCATGGTCTTATCCAGACATCCTTTTGTCTCCAACTTTGTATATAACTCTGTTAGCTGTGTTTTCTGATTATGGGATAATACCTTCCAGTATGCTGGAAGTAGTTGTATATACACAGTGTGTTTGTACTTGAACTGTTTGGAGGCTGACCAAATGTAATTGTCTTGTAGATTTTACTTTCCTCATTGGTACTGCAGCGGCAGCAACAGAACCTATCGGCATGGGATATCTCGAGGTGCTGAAGCTCCTCTCCTTGATGACTTCGTCATGTCTTACCTTTTTGCTCAGGTATGATTATATTATTTGTACATGTGTTAAATGATAAGTATCTTGCTGTGTAATACATCTCTTAATCAGGAAAAACTTCATATATAGGAAAATTGCTGTTCTGTCTTGCACAGCAGGTACAGAGAAGTAACAAAATTGAATCTTTTTAATTACTAATTTTTAATGCTATGGTTATGTATAATAGAATCTATTTTATAAAGATTCCTTGAGTTGACCTTTTGAATTTTCTTTCTTTTTGTTTGAGGGCTTTAGATCATTTTAAGGATTTGACAAAGTGTTGACTGAGTTTTACAATATGATTCATGTAGACATAGTGGCTGAAATATAAGACAATAAAATTTCTTTAGATTTTTAAAAATTCCTGGACAATTTCATACTTAATGGGCAATGAAATGTAAAGATAGTAGGTAACAAAAAATGAGCTATGATAGTTTGTGTAGCTCATCATAGGAGGGTGGCTAGATGTTGATACATAGTCTGCGAGCTGTGTTCCATTTATTTGTTCATTAATATGGTTATGTTAAATTTTTGTAGTGTTTGAACATTTCGTAATGCTTTCTTCTCTATTACCTTGATTTAAACAGTAATTGAAATGTTTTGTTATTAAATAACTTTGTTTTCATGTGCTACTGGTCTAGTATGAATAGAAACTAAAGAAAGAAAACAAAAATGAAATTTTAGTGCTCTTGGGTGAAAATATGCACTTGATATCCCCAAAGTATCAGATTAAGAAGTTCTAAATCAGATTTGCTAATACCGTAGGAAATAACCCCAAAGATTCTCATGGTTCACATTTCCAAGAAGCCTTGTAGGGCTAGTTCAGTTCATGAACAACAAATTGAAAAATATTTCTATATTGGTGTATGAAACCAACTTTTTTTTATTGTGGTAAAAAAAATGTATTTTTTTACCGTTTGAAGTGTACAGTTCAGTTGCATTATGTGCATTCACACTGTTGTACAAGTGTCACCGCCATCCATCTTCAGAACATTTTTCATCTTCCCAGACTGAAACATCATACCCATTAAACAATAACTCTCCATGTCCCCCTCCTCCTGGCCCTTGGCAATCACCATTCTACTTTTGTCTCTATAAATTTGCCTATTCTAGTTACCTCATACAAATGGAATGATACAATACTTGTCCTTTTGTGACTGGCTTATTTCACTTAGCATGATGTCTTCAAGGTTCATCCTGTTATAGCATGTGCCAGAATTTCCTTCCTTTTTAAGGCTAAATCATATTCCAATATTGTGTGTGTATATACTGCATTTTGTTTATCCATTTATCCATTGATGGACACTTGGGTTGCTTCTGCTACGAACATGGGCATACAAATATTTCTTTAAGTCCCTGCTTTTAATTCCTTTGGCTATACACCCAGAAGTGGAATTGCTAGATCATATGGTAATTCGGTTTATAATTTTTTTGAGGAACTGTCATACTGTTTTCTAAAATTGCAGCGCTATTTTTCATTCCTACCAGCAGTGCACAAGTATTCCAGTTTCTCCTCATCCTCAACAATATTTTGTTTTGTTGGATAATAGCTATCCTGATGGGTGGGAAGTGGTATCTCATTGTATCTCAAATTTGATTTTCATTTCCCTAATGATTAGTGATATTGAGCATCTTTTCATATGTGCATTGGCATTTGTGTATCTTCTTTGGAGAAATGTCTATTCAAGTCCTTTGTCTATTTTTTAATCAGGTGTTTGGTTTTTTGTTGTTGTTGTTGTTGTTGTTGTGTTTTAGGAGTTCTTTATATATTCTAGATTTTGACTCCTCATAAGATCAATGATTTGTACCTATTTTTTCTCATGCTATAGGTTGCCTTTTCACTCTGTTGCTTATGTCCTTTGATGGACAAAAGTTTTAAATTTTGATATGTTCCCATTTATCTATTTTCTGCTGTTGTTGCCTCTCCTTTGATATCATATACAAGAAATCATTGCCAAATCCAATGTTATGAAACTGTCTCTCTCTGTTTTCTTTTAATGGTTTTATGGTTTTAGTACTTATGTTTAGTTCTTTGGCCCATTTGGAGTTAATTTTTGACAATTGTATAAGTTAGAGTCCAACTTCATTCTTTTGCATATGAATATCCAGTTTTCCTAACACTATTTGTTGACTCTTTTTTTCCATTGAATGGTCCTGGCACTTGTTGAAAATAATTTGACCACCAGCCCTTTTCTCTATAGCTATTAAAAAAAGAGAGAAACTTCTGAGAATAGTCACCTGAAAATAGGCTATTATGAGATTATGACTTGCTGCTGCTTTTATGAGTGCCTTATTTTACTTATGCTGCAGAGCTGGTTTATTTTGGTGGCATGCTAGTCAAGTCCCAATAATAAGGCAAGTTTTCTTAAACTATTTATAATGCTATTTTAGCCTAATATTAATACTTCAATATTCCTTTTTTGATCTAGAAAAATTATGGATTATTTCAGAATATTCAATTTTGTCCTCCTAGGAGGGATTGTTTTCTCTAGCATGGCAAAGTAATTTCACAATAGAATCCTAAATTGTGTTTAGATAGTACCACATGCAATTTTCTATTTCTTAATGTTTTTGCTTCTCTAAATCTCTGCCCCCAGAGTAAGATAGTATTTACCTCACTCTAAGATTGTACTGTTATCAGTTTATACTATATGCTTGTTATAGGCTGTATATAACAAATTTGACCAGTGGTATCACCAGAATGTAAGCATATTTTTACATCTTTAAATAACTAAAAAGTGGGCAAGACCCTAAACTGTCTTTAAAATATGTAAGGCAGTACCTGTAGAAAGACATATTTGAAAAAGGTAAACAAGTAAAAGCTAAGAGTGGGATGCCTCTTTTAAATTCAGTTTCTTTGGGGGATTAATTGTCCTTATATTATCATATATGGCTACTCAGCAAATAAAAATGACATGTGAACAACTTTTAATTAGTTCATATCTGTTCAACAAAAAATGGATATTTACTTCATGTTGTTTGATTCATTTCTGATTTTGTGACTGTAATTGTTTTCTTATTTTTCTGGCTAATACAGATGTAAATTTATTTCAGAGAAATTTTTATTAGCTACCCAGATAAAAAGAAACCTTTTTTATAGATACCACATGTAATTGATCAACACCCAAGTGCACATATGGTAGTAAAACTCAGCAGAAACCAAGTGGGTGGGAGGGGGGAGAAGGGGACGGGTAAATTCACACGTAACGGGTATAGCGCATGCTACCTTGGTGATGGGCACATTTATAACTTTCCCTCAACTGCACAAAAGCAAATCATGTAATCAAAACGTTTGTATCTCTGTAATATTCTGAAATTAAAAATAAAGATAGATGGTTAAGGGTTTAAAAAAAAGAAATTTTGGGGGGCAAATACTGTGATGTTTAAGGAATGTTAATTTGGTATATTTTGGCATTTGGGACTCTTTCATTTTATAACTTTAATGAGTATTTAGTTGATTATGTTTCTAGTACTGCTCTCACTGATTTTCACAAGAGTTCCATAGAATTTTCTCATGAGCAGAATTTGTTTTCTACTGGTTCTATATAGTATATGGATCAAAAATAAGCTATTAGAAAGAATCTATCCAGTCATCAGTTATCTGTGTTTCTTACTTAAACAGAATAAGCAAGTAACTTACTTGCTTATTTTCAAAAGTATAGTGAAATAACTGTTTAAAATTGAACAAAAATCTATCTTCTTCCTTGAATTTTGTATTAGCAATATTTAGGACTTTGTTTTAGTTAATACTGATTATTCCACAGTTTGTGCTTTTTAAGTAATATGATTTATTTTCTTATACAAAAATATTTTCTATGTTTTTTGAATAGAAAGTTAAATACACTTTTAAACTTGTTTATTTCTTTTAATAAAATTATTTTTTAAAGTTCCATTAAAACTTTAGTTTCATGAGACAAGTTATAACATCAAAAGAAGGGAAATACACACAGCATAAAATATGTCCTATATTTCTTGTACTCAGTTTAAATCCTTGATTAAATGTTGGTTTTTAGGTAATATGGCTCTTACAAAGAAAATTGGTGTTATGTTTAGAATATCCATACCTTTTGCTTTCTGTCCTTTCTCCTGTTACATGTTCAATCTGATTTCAGCCATATCCCTAAATCATCCTGCTCAAAATCTTGGAACCTCTATTTTTCTCTTTTCTTCATTCCGTATACAGTATATAGTTATCAACTGTTTCCAGACTGTTTTAGTGTCTTCTGTTTCCTATATCAGATCTTTTTTTTTTTTTTTTTTTTTTGAGACAGAGTCTCACTCTGTTGCCCAGGCTAGAGTGAGTGCCCTGGCGTCAGCCTAGCTCACAGCAACCTCAAACTCCTGAGCTCAAGCGATCCTCCTGTCTCAGCCTCCCGAGTAGCTGGGACTACAGGCATGCGCCACTATGCCTGGCTAATTTTTCTATATATATATATTTTTAATTGTCCATATAATTTTTTTCTATTTTTAGTAGAGACGGGGTCTCGCTCTTGCTCAGGCTGGTCTCGAACTCCTGACCTTGAGTGATCCACCTGCCTCGGCCTCCCAGAGTGCTAGGATTACAGGCGTGAGCCACCGCGCCCGGCCTATATCAGATCTTTATTGCCTCATATCTGAGCCATATAGCAGCCTCTTAAAGAGTCTCCCTGAATACACTTTAGTTTTTTTCAAGCACTTCTATCATTGCTACTATTCTACCATTAGATGCTTTTAAGACAGGCTAGGACAGACAGCAAAAAAAAAAAAAAAAAAAAATTGAAAAAAGAAACTGATGCTTTAAGAAAATGGATCTGTGTTGTGTCTAGGATCAAATCATTCAAGGATACCTGCAGTCCGACTTTAACATACTTTTCCAAATTTTAATCTACACTATTCCCTTACATAAACTGTTGGCCCAACCAAACTATTAGATCATTAAATATGTAATATCCAGTTTTGAATCAAAAGTTTAGTTTATTATATCTCAAACAAGAAGCAGTGCAGTTAAAGTATGCACCAAAACTATCAACACAGTTTTGCCATCTTAATGGTAGCTTGTTTATGGCAGCATCAAAAAGCCTAGAGAGTGAGTGGCAATAAAATTACAAAGGCGTTTTCCACAGCTTGTTGAGAATTTAATATTTTTCCTTGCAAGAAGTGGTCCAAAGCCTGGAATAAATAGTAGTCAGTTGGGACAAAGTCTGGTGAATACGGTAAATGACAGAGAGTTTCCAAGGCCAGCCTCTGTAGTTTGAGCAGCGTTGTTTGTGTGACTTGTGGTTGAGTGTTGTCTTGCAAAAGGATTGGCCTGTCTCTGTTGACCAATCTTAGCTGCTTAATCACAAGCATCCTCATCATTTTGTTCAATTGGGTGCTGTAGACATCCGCTGTAATGGATTGACCAGATTTCATGAAGCTGTAGTGGATAATACCAGGGCTAGACCACCAAACAGACATCATTAACTTTTTTTGATGAATATTCAGTTTTGGACTGTGTTTCGGCACTTCATCTTTATCCAGCTATTGTGCTGAACACTTATGATTGTCAAAAAGAATCCATTTTTCATCACACATAACAATGTGGTATAGACATGATTGGCTTTTATGTTGACAGCAAAGAAAGGCAAGCTTCGTGATGATTTCTCATCTGACACTCGTTTAATTCATGCAGTAGCCATCTATCCAGCTCTTTTATCTTACCTTGCTGATTTGTTTCAAATGGTCCAATATTTTGCAATAGTAACAGCAAACCTTGCTGCTAATTCACGTGTAGGTTGAGATGGATTCTCTTCCACTATGGCTTTCAGTTCAACATTATCCACCTTGGTCTCAGGTAGCTCACGCGGCTCATTTTTAAGATTAAAATCACCAGAACAGAACTTCTCAAATCACTATGCGTTCATTAGCCACATCCTTCCCAAACACTGTGATGATATTTTGAGCTGTCCATGTAGCATTGGTTCCGTGATGGAACTCATATTCGAAGATAACACGAATTTTTAATTTATCCATGGTTTCACAAAAATTGCTTTAAAAAACATTTGAAAGATAATCACAAGCCAAACCATGCATTTGAAAGATTGAGGATGTACCCTCACAGTAAAAATAAAACAAGACATGTCAAAGTGAAATGTCCGAGATACCAGTTGTCAAACTTAGTACTTAAGGAAATCAGACATTTTATACTTAATAACCTAATAGTTTACATATCTGAATATGCCTTGTGCTTTTTTTGTGTGTCATTCTATTTCGTAAGGAATGGTTTTGTGTCCATCAAAAATGTCTTTATCTTTAAAGACTGCATGAAGTTTCTGATCATCCATGGAACCTTCTCTGATTACTCCAGCTGTATGTAATCTCAATTTTCTCTAAGTTCCTGAAGCAGCTGCTGTGTGGCACTTCCTGTACAGTATCTGACATTATAATCATTTGTTTACGTGTTTAGCTTGCAAGCTAGATTTAGTCCCCTTGATGGCTGAGACCATGTCATACACAGTCATGCATCTTTTAGTGGTGAGGATATGTTCTGGGAAATGCATTGCTAGGTAATTTTGTCATTGTATGAACATCATAGTATGTACTTACACAAAAGTAAATGGTATAACCTATTACACGCCTAGGCTATATGGGATAGCCTATTCTCCTAGGCTACAAACCTTACAGCATGTTGTTGTACTGAATTCTGTAGGCAACTATAACACAATGGTAAGTATTTGTGTATCTAAACATAGAAAAAGTACAGTAAAAATACAGTATTACAGTCTTATGGGGCCATCATTGTATATATGGTCTGTCATTAAACAAAATGTCGTTATGTGCTGCCTGACTATTTCTTTGTATCAAACACAATTCATAGTATGATGCTTCCAACATAAGTGGAACTCAGTACATTTTTATTTAAGTAGTATCTATTTTAATTTAGATACTAAAATAAATTTATGTAGAAGACGTAATTTGAAGATATATACAGTGAAATAGGTTGATCATGTACTCTATAATTGGGAACCCAATTTAAATCAGTTTCCATTTTCAAGTGAACTTTTACTAAAATTTTATGGAAAAATTATTGAAAATCAAGGGAGGAATTTATGCCTTTTAAATGCATATGTTCTGAATATTACATTATAGGTTAAAATAGTAGATAAAATGTGATAGTGAAATTTATGATGAGATATTTCCTTATAACTTTTTGTTTCCTTTAGTGGCGGCATGATTTTGTGCATGGTTGGATAAAAGTACCTGTGACTCATGAAACACAGGAAGAATGTCTTGGGATGGCGGTGTTAGACATGATGAGAATAGCCAAAGAAAAGGATCAAACTCCACTGGCCATTTATAACTCTATCAGGTAATGTCCTTTTGTAGATCCATATACATAAGTGTGAATAGGTAAAGATTTTATATAATTTATGTATATTTTCTGTGTTTGCCCACACCTTTTGATTTTATAATACTGGTTGAGTACCCTTTATCTGCCTTTATCTGAAATGCTTGGGATCAGAAGTGTTTTGGATTTTGAATTTTTTCAGATTTTGGAATATTTGCTTTATAGTTACCAAATGAGTGTCCTTAATCCAAAATCCAAAATGCTTCAGTGAGCATTTCCTTTGAGTGTCATTTCAGCACTCAAGAAGTTTTGGATTTTGGAGCATTTCAGAGTTTAGATTTTTGAACTCATCCTGTAATAAAAAATTATATGAGTAACTTTTCTTTGTTATGTATAACATATACTGTAAGATGAAATTATTGAAAGAGTTGTAGTACCACAGAAAATATCATAGGTGTTTGATATCTATTTATTATTTGATTCATTTATTCTAAAAAGGCTGGGTAAGTTCAGAGGAATGTAAAGAACACCTGGAGGGACAACTTTTGGTAGTAGATCTTCAAATTGGCCATATAGATGAACTGTATCAGTATTTCTCAAATGGTGGTCTGTAGTTTATTTTTATTTATTTATTTGAGACAAAGTCTCACTCTGTTGCCCAGGCTGGAGTGCGATGGCATCAGCCTAGCTCACAGTAACCTCAGATTCCTGGGCTCAAGCAATCCTCCTGCCTCGGCCTCCTGAGTAGCTGGGACTACAGGCTACCATGCCCAGCTAATTTTTTCTATTTTTAGTAGAGACGGGGGTCTCACTCTTATTCAGGCTGGTCTTGAACTCCTGACCTCAAACGATCCTCCCACCTCGGCCTCCTAGAGTTCTAGGATTATAGTCATGAGCCACCGAGCCTGTGGTCTGTATTTTACTCACATTAGAATTACCTGGGGTGCCTATTAAAATCAGAAATTCCTGGACCCTAACCCAAGAGATTTGGATTCAGTAAATTTGAGGTCAAGCCCACAAATACGAATTTTTGCAAGTGCTCCAGGGGATTCTTCCACAAGTGATCCAATCTCTGCATTCTTCAAATTACTCTTCTGCATATTGAATTTTGACGACTATGACTAACACAGTTTTTTGAAACACTACTCCTACATCCCAGCTTTAATGACTATAAAATTTCTGCTGTTTTTAGGGTATATATAACTATAAGAATGCTTTACTTTTTTTTAAGTTTGAAGGCTAAATATGTATTCACATATTACATACTTACCAAATTAAATGTGTCAGGATATCATGAACGTATTAAAACTTCCTTTTTTTTTTTGAAATTGTTCTCCCAATAACTAGCTTTAGTCACTCCTTTCCTGAATGCCTTCAAAACAGTTCCATACCTAATTTGTAGAGTATCAATGTCTATATTTTTCTTTTTAGTTTTAAATATTTTTGTTTTGTTTGCAGATGTCTGTTAGGCCTTAACCCAAGGGTGTAAGTTGTAGGGTATGATTTTAAGAACGCACTCAAGACTTTAGAAGATTCCCAAGTCTAAAGGAAAAACAAAAACACTTCTATTTTCTACTAAGGCCTTGATTTTTATTAAAATGTAGACAGATACTTCTTAGATATTAGCTTATTCATTCTTTCATTCATTCAACAGCTATTTATTGAATGCTTGTTGCGTGCCAGGCCATAGTAGAACAGAACTGGAAGAAGAGTATCTTAGATGTTGTTAATAGAAACTGAAGGAATTGAAGGAAACATGGTTAAAGAACAGAAGCTTTAAGCTACTGAAGATGAATGTTACACATATGAAGCTGTTTCTAGACTCATGCTATGATGATACTTCTGCTTTAGAGATTATAATGTTGTCCAAAGTCTTGGAACAATCTTTTTATGTAGATTGTGGTTTCTTTGAGGTCAGGAATAGTGTTATCTATTATTATTCTCCCTGCATTACTTATTCTAGTGTCCTAAACCTAATGAATGGTTAGTAATTGTGTTTCTCTGGTTCTCTTAACCTATACTCTTAACCAGTATATAAACACATCTGCGAAATTCTACGTCATTCTTTCTTTTAGCTTTACTTTTAAAATTGTATAGGTATTAAACATTCATTATAAGATTCCATGATATTTTAAAACAGTTTATTGGGGTTACAATTCACATACCATAAAATTCACCCATTTAAAGTGTACAACATATGTTTTAGTATATTTACAAAGTTGTATAAAGATATTCACAATCTAATTTTAGAACATTTTCATGGTCCCTGAAAGAAACCCCATACCCCTTAGCGTTCAATCCTCATACCCCCTTCCCCCAGCCTCAGGAAACCACTAATCTTTCTGTTTCTATGGATTTGCCTATTCTTGAAATTTCATATAAATGGAATCATACACTATGTGGTAGCATTTTCTGTTTGGCTTCTTTTACTTAGTGTGGTGTTTTCAAGGTTCATCCATGTTGTAGCATGTATCAGTACTTCTTTTTATTGCTGAATCATATTCCATTTCATGGATAATACCACGTTTTGCTTATCTGTTCATCACTTGATGGAAATTTGGATTGTTTTTATTTTTTGGCGATTGTGAATATTGGTATGAACAGTTGTGTACAAGTTATTTTGTGGATATATATTTTCATTTCTCTTGCATATGTATTTAGAAGTGGAATTCCTGGGTCATATGATAACTCCATGTTTGACTTTATGAAGAATTGCCAAACTTTTCCAAAGCAGCTGTGCTATTTTGCATTCCCACTAGCAGTACATGAAGAGTTCCAACTTTTTCAGCACTTGTTACTGTCTGTCTTTATTTTATTCATCCTAGTGGGTAGAAGTGGTATCTCATTCTAGTTTTGTTTTTCATTTCTTTAAAGACTTGCGATGTTTAGTATCTTCTTATGTGCTTATCGGCCATTACTATGTCATCATTGGAGAAATGTGTATTTGAATTCATTGCCCATTTTTAATTGGGTTGTCTTTTTACTGTTGAGTTATAAGAGGTTTTTTTACATTCTGAATACAAGTCTCAAGATGCGAGTTATCATATGGATGATTTTAAAATATTTTTTCCTATTTAGTGGATTGTTTTTTTACTTCTTTGAAGGTATCATTTGCAGCACAGAAGTTTGAATTTTGAAGTAGTCTAACTTGCCTGTTTTTTCTTTTGTTTCTTATGTGAAAATGTGGTTTTAGCCACAGGGAAGTCTTCCTTGATTTTAACAAGGGCAGTTTCTCTTGGAATGATGGAACAGAAGCCACATTGGGATGAGTTGAGGAATAAATGGAAGGCAAGAAGATAGAAATAACTGTATAAACTCTTTCAAAAAGAGGCCAGATAGGCTGTATTTGGAGGGAAATATGAAATAAAAAGAATAAAAAGATTTTACATGTCAGATGGGAAGGACATTAGTACAGTCAGTGCTTCCTGTCCATGGATTCTGCATCTGTGGATTCAACCAACTGTAGATCAAGAATATTAGGGGAAAAAAATTTCACAAAGTTCCAAAATCAAAACTTGAATTTGCTTAGTGCTGAATACTATGTTGTGTTCACACAAATGAAGTGATATATAGGCATTGTATTAGGTATTATAAGGAATCTAGAGATGATTTAAAGTATATAGAAGATTGTGTGTAGGTTATATATAAATATTATGCATTATATGTAAGGGACTTGAGCATCCATGGATTTTTGGTGTCCTCTGGGTGTCCTGGAACCAATTCCCCATGGGTACTGAGAAATGATTGTATTTTTGAAACGTGGATAGAAGAGAAATACATACAGAGTAAAAGTACTGAGGGGGTATATGTGTATTAGGGGAAGGGAAGAGAGGGTAAAGGTAAATATATGTTAAATAAATGGCTTTAACTAGCAAGTTTATACCTCATTTATTATAATAGGTGGGAAGGAGGAAAGAATGAGTGCAGATGTATATAGGGTTGCTAGCAGGATATTGAGACAACTCTGATTAGAGGAGCTTTTTTGGTTTTTTTCCCCTAGGAAGGAGAGGAAGACATTTGTTGTAAGTGAGGAGGAATATAGTTGAGATTTGAGGCAGAAAAAAGGTAGGAATTTTGAGGAAATAGAAGTTTTGAAATAGTTGTGGAACCTGGGAAAATTAGTTGGTCAGAGAAATGCTGTAAAAGTGATACTTGCCGATATCCATAGTGTTAATACTCCGTGACCAATTTCAGGGTATCAGCCTGAAGTCACTGAATACAGAATTGGGAGGAGATATGTAGCAGCCAACCTTTTTCCCTACTCGCATAAAATAGATATGGATAACCTCAAAGGTACAGGAACTATGTAAAACAAAATTAAAATTGTAAAATAATTAGGAAGTGAGTTTGAGTATTTATTATCCATATTTTTAATATAATTTATTTAACTATCAGTTTATATAACTTAAATTTTAATGATGGCTGTTTAACAATCAGCTCAAAAAAAATCCTTAAAATATAATAGGCCGTCAACCCACACCAGCTCTAGAATACCACTGGGTGGTAACTACACAAGTACAGCATAGTGGGATAAGTGATATTAGGGAGCTATGAGAACAGAGGGAGGAACATGGAACATGTAATAGAATGGAGTCCAGAAAGGTTTTCTGGATTTGATGATGCTTGAACTGAGCCTTATAAGAATGAGTAAGAGCTAACTAGACAGGAGATGGGTGATAGGAAGAAAGATTAGCATAGGTGAAGGCATGGGAAATTTGTTTAGCTGTACTTCAGAAATAAAATGTTCTTTAGAAGAAAAGGAATTAACTTCTTTAGGATGTTGTACATAGAGATAAATGTACAGAAGAATGAGAATCTTTCCAAATGCAATTGTTTTGACCACAAAGGAATTATTAAAAGTTGTTGAAGTTGGCCTAACAAAATAATATATACAGAAGAAGTATGTTTGCACAATGAACAATAGCATCTAACAAAATGTATGAATTTATAGAATTCAGATAAATTTTGGAGTATAGCATCAAAGAAAATGTTTGCTGCACAGTGCAATAGTGTCATAAATATTTTATAAATCATTATCTCTGGTATATAAAATAATCAAAGAAAATGAATGTTTTAATAACTCTGTTATTAACTAGACTGAAGATTCATTTCATTAAGAGAAGAAAATTATCATGTATTCTAAACATTTATGATTATTGGATAGTGTGTGTGGATGTGCTCTTATCAAATGAAACCTTAAAGTTTTATACTGTGTGGTGGTTATGTCAACTTATTCCCCTTGACTATTGTGTTGTAGCACCTACTTATCATGGAAAAAGGTGGTAACTTCTCTTGCAATTTTGTTAGAGATTTATCTTCCAATTTTTGTTTTGTTTTGTTTTTCTGTATATGCTGTTTATCACTAGCTATAAGACATTCTTACCAAAATGTATACGAGCAAAGATCCAAGACTATCATATATTGACAAGGAAGCGAATAAGATACAGATTTCGCAGATTTATTCAGCAATTCAGCCAGTGCAAAGCCACTGCCAGAAACTTGAAACTTAAGTATCTTATAAATCTGGAAACTCTTCAGTCTGCCTTCTACACAGAGCAATTTGAAGTAAAAGAACCTGGAAGAGGTCCTTCAGGTGAGGAGATTTTTGCAACCATTATAATAACTGGAAACGGTGGAATTCAGTGGTCAAGAGGGAAACATAAAGAAAGTGAGACACTGACAGAACAGGTAATCCTTAATGATATGTTCTCATTCTTTGTTATTTTAAGTAGAATGGCAATAGAAACAAAGTAATTTTAGTCTTTTAAAACATGGTCTTGTACTTCCCATTTGATAGAAGTGGAAATTTGTAATAGTGTCAAACCATCAGGGTTATATAGGTCTTCGCTCATTGTTCTTAAATGATTTATTTAATTTTTATGACATATTGATTAGTAATGACCTTCTTATAACTTCAGAAAGGGGTTGAATTCTAGAAATGATATTTTAATATACTTCTGCCTTCTTTTCTCTTTCACTTTTATTGATAATTGGAGGTACAATAATAAAACTAATTAAATGGAGAAGATTAATTTTATCGGTTTTATGATAATATATACCTGTTAAATAATTAATTTAGTTTTTTTAAGGTTTACATTGCAAGTTTTAAGTTTGTTCATATCTATATTGTTCTTAGATTGTTATTAGAGATTTAGCAGGATAATTTTATTTTTATTACCTTTGGTAGTTAAGTTTCCACTTTTCTGGCAATGTTTCCCATTATTGTTAATTGGACGGAAGAATACAAGAGCATACTTTAGGTTCGTGGCATTATTTAATGCTCTCATTTCTATGTCAAAGCAAGATATAGTATGGTCTTAGGTTAGATTTTTGGGAGAGGAAATCTAATGCTTATTTATTGTTATCGATACCTTTTTTATTTTAAGGAATTTGGAGTGAATGTCTCAAGTCTTGTTTTAATATGCATCCATAAATTCTACCTGTTTTTAATTTCAAATGCTCTTAATTACAGGATTTACAATTATATTGTGATTTTCCTAATATTATTGATGTCAGTATTAAGCAAGCAAATCAAGAAGGCTCAAATGAAAGCAGAGTTGTAACTATCCATAAGCAAGATGGTAAAAATCTGGTAAGTTTGCTTTATGATTAAATAATGATTACAGTTTATAGTTGTCAGAAATAAGTATTTCAGAGTATTAATTTTCTTGTAGGAATTTTGATTATGGTTTTAAGTATAGCTCTAAACATAAACATAAACATTACATCCAGCTTTTTGTATTACTATCAACACTATCTTCCCATAGAGTTTCTTGTACATTACTATATTTTTCACCCATTTTTATAAGTAAGAAAACACCAGTTACTTTCTCCTCCCCACCCTAGGTTGTGCTAGTTCCCTGTTGTAATGCTCATTCGTGACTAAAATATTTTATCAGTGGGGATGTGCATATGCCAGTCATAACTGCCTAATTAAAGGAGAAAAATAAAACAATGCTATCTGGAATTTACATAACAAAATGTCAACCAATCCCAGGTCAGCCCCACCCAAGCTGTAAGGAGTTTAATTCTAAAAGATTAACCCTTTCTCTTTCTTTAAATAGCTTCAGAAATACCATTTATTTTAATTGAAGGGGAAAAAATGAATTCTTTTATACTCTGCTTTTAAATTTCTTATTTACCTGGCTGTGTTTTCTTTTGAACAAGGATGCTTGTTATCCATACTGGCTTAAACATTACTAGTCAATGTTATTTGTTCATTTATCTTAAGTATCTGTATGGCTTACCTGTCTAGCCATTTCAGGGTTATATTACCCAAACTATAGCTGACTTGAAACTCACTTTATTCAGCACACTTTTTCTGTTCCTAGATAAAAATATGATACATAGTGTACACCTACTGCCTAGTAGACTATGAGTGAGCTTGTTGAAGGTTAAGGTTCGTATTTTCATATGTGTTTGTACTCCCTGTACCTTGCACAGTGCTCCAGAGCCTAGCTTAGAAATAGCTTGATAAATATTTCATGGCTGGTTGAAAGGATGAATAAAAATTATCAACCCCAATGTGGATGTACAGTAAATGCTTTCAGAAGAGTTTATTGATACTAATGTGAACATCCTGTAGTAATCTAAAGAATTTCCTTATAGGAAGGTATTTGTACTTGTTGGCTTAATTTTAAGTCTGCACTGCAGAGAAGTTAAGTAACTTTTCAGAGTCACAGTGTTAGTTAAGTTGTAGGGCTTTTTAAACCCCAATGCATAATTTGAAAACCTGAACTCTTAAGTGTGACTCTACCTGCTTTGTGGAGTATTCTTAAAACTCCTTAAAAATATTATAACGACATTTGTTAAAATTGCTCTAAAGATTAATTTTAGAAGAGTTGACATTTCTTGCCCATATTAAATTTTATATTTTAGGAGTACATTATATTTCTCCTTGTACCTAAATATTAATTTGTTTTTCAGTAATTTTTGATAATTTTATTCATATTCATACATGATGTTTCTTGCTAAATTTTATTCATGATATATTATGCTTTTTCTATTATTAGGGTTAACCTTTCCTCAGTATATTTTTCTACCAAATTATTGCTGCATATAAGAAAGTAATTAATTTTTGCTTATTGCATTTTCCCAGTCTATTATTAGTTAGCTACAGGTTTTTTACCATCATTTTACTCTTCATTCTGGGATTTTTTTCTATCTCTTTATCATTTTTCTTTTTAAAAATTTGGTAAAATGTATATAATATAAAAGTTAGCATCATAACAATTTTTAAGTGTACAGTTCAGTAGTGCTAAGTATATTCATATTGTCGTATATCCAATTTCCAGAACTTTTTTTATCTGGCAAAACTGAAACTCTAGACACATTAAACAGCTCCTCATTTCCCCTCTCCTCTTGCCCCTGCAACCACCATTCTACTTGCTGACTTTATGAATTTGACTACTCTCTAGATACTTCACAGAGTGAAATCATACAATACTGTCTTTTTGTGACTGGCTTATTTCACTTAGCATAATGTACTCAAGGTTCATCAGTGTTACAGCATGTGTCAGAATTTCTATATTCCATTGTATGTATATACCACATTTGTTTAACCATTCATCTGTTAATGAACGTTTGGGTTGCTTCCACCTTTTGGCCATTGTGAACAATTCTGCTATGAACGTGGGTGTACAAATACCTCTTCAAGTCCCTGGTTTCAATTCCTTTGGATATATAACTACAAGTAGAATTGCCAGATCATATGGTAGTTCTGTTTGTAATTTTTTGAGGAACCACCACGCTATTTCCCATAGTGGCTACACTATTTTTCATTTCTACCAGCAGTGTACTAGTGTTCCAATTTTTTTTTTTTTTTTTTTTTTACTTTTTTTGATTATAGCCATCCTGATGGGTGTGAAGTGGTATCTCATTATGGTTTTAATTTGCATTTCCCTGATGATTGGTGATGTTAAGTATCTTTTCATGTGTGTATTGCCATTTGTGTATCTTCTTTGGAGAAATGTCTATGTAAATCCTTTGCCCATTTTATAATCAGGTTATTTTTTGTTACTGAGTTGTAGAAGTTCCTTAAATATTCTGGATATCAACCTCTTATCAAAGATAGGATTTGCAAAGATTTTCTCCCATTCTATGGGTTGCCTTTTTATTGTTTGATGCACAGACGTTTTTAAATTTGAGGTAGTTCAACTTAGCTGTTTTTACTTATGTTGCTTATCATTTTTTTCCTTTCTTTCTGCTTTTTAGTTGAGATGTAACATGCACAGTAAAGCATACTAATCTTAATAGCTCAGTAAAGTTTTACATATGTGCACATCTGCGTATCCATACCCACCTCAAGATACAGAATACTTGTGGTATTCTCAGGAGTCCACACGGTGCTTCCCACTTATTCCCACCCAACCCCCAGCTTAAGGTACCCATCATTCTGACATCTACCATCAATTATCTTTGTCTGTTCATGAAACTTATAGTAAATGGAAGGATACTGTATGTATCCTTTTAAAATCTAGATTCTTTTACTTAGCATGATGTCTGAAGATATTGTTATATGCAACAGTTCATTCCTTTTTTTTGCTAGGTGGTATTGCATTTTTATTATCAAATTTTTAACTAATTCTTCTCTTGGACATTTGGGTTTTTTGGTTTGGGGATATTAGGAATAAAATTGCTACAAACTTCTAATACATATTTTTTGGAAGACACATACACTCATTTTTTTTGGAGATATATATATATATATATATATATACCTAGGAGTGGGATTGTTGCCTCATGGTGATAGCTTTAGTATACTGCCAGACAATTTGCCATAGTTTGTTATAGCCAATCACTCTTCCTTCAATAATGTACAAAATTACAGTTTCCCCATATCCTCACCAACTCTTAGTTCTGTTTTTTTTTTTTTTTTTTTTTTGAGACAGAGTCTCACTCTGTTGCCCAGGCTAGAGTGCTGTGGCGTCAGCCTAGCTCACAGCAACCTCAAACTCCTGGGCTCAAGCGATCCTTCTGCCTCAGCCTCCCAAGTAGCTGGGACTACAGGCATGTGCCACCGTGCCCGGCTAATTTTTTCTATATATATTTTTAGTTGTCCATATAATTTCTTTCTATTTTTTTAGTAGAGACAGGGTCTCGCTCTTGCTCAGGCTGGTCTCAAACTCCTGAGCTCAAACAATCCACCCGCCTTGGCCTCCCAGAGTGCTAGGGTTACGGGCGTGAGCCACCGCACCCGGCCTCTTGGTTTTGTCAGAATAAAAAGGCATAGTGATTCTGGTGGATATGTGCTGGTAGCTGACTGTGGGTTTTATTTTAGTAATTAGTAATTTAATTTAGTAATTTAGTAATTTAATTTAGTAACTGATTAGTAATGATATTGAATACTTTTTCACTTACTGATTGTTCATTTAGATATCCTCCTTATGAAGTACCTGTGAAAGTCTTTTGCATGTTTTTTATTGATTTGTTTGGCTTTTTCATATCAATTTGTAGAGTCTTTATATATTCTGGATACAAGTCTGTTGTAAGATATTCATAAAATGTATGTAGGCATACCTCAGAGATATCATGGGTTTGGTTCTAGACCACCAAAATAAAGCAAGTATCACAATAAAGTGAGTCATATCAATTTTTTGGTTTCCTGGTGCATATAAAAGTTATGTTTACACCATACTGTGATCCATTATGTGTACAATAGCACTATGTCTAAAAGATGGGTATACCTTAATTTAAAATACTTTATTGCTAAAAAATAATCCTTTTGCTGGTGGAGAGTCTTGCCTCAGTGTGATGGCTGCTGACTGATCAGGGTGGTGGTTGCTGAAGGCTGGGCTGGTCGTGGCAATTTCTTAAAATAAGACAACAATGAAGGTTGCTGCACCAACGGACTCTTCCTTTCATAAAAGATTTCTCTGTAGCCATGCAGTGCTCTTTGAGAGCATTTTACCCACAGTAGCACTTCTTTCAAAATGAGAGTCAATCCTCTCAAACTGTGCCACCACTTCCTCCACTAAGTTTATGTAATATTCAAGTCCTTTGCTGTCATTTCAGCAATGTTCACAGCCTCTTCACCAGGACTAGATTCCATCTCAAAAAAACACTTTCTTTGCTCATCCCTAAGAAGCAACTCCTCATCTCTTCAAATTTTGTCATGAGATTATAGCAATTCAGTCACATCTTCAGGCTCTCTTTCTAATTCTAGTTCTCTTGCTATTTCCATCACATCTGCAGTGGCTTCCTCCACTAAAGTCTTGAACCTTTCTTTAAAAGTCACGTGTGAGGGTAGGGACCAACTTCTTCCAAACTCCTGTTAATGTTGACAGGAGTCCTTCCACGAACGGCCAGTGTTCTCAGTGGTATCTAGAATGGTGAATCCTTTCCAGAAGGTTTTCAATTTACTTTGCTCAGATCCAGCAGAGAAATCACTAGGGGTGCTCTAGTCTTACAAAATGTATTTCTTAAGTAATAAGGCTTGAAAGTTGAAATTACTCCTTGATCCATGGGCTGCAGAATGGATGCTGTGTTAGCAGACATAAAAACAACATTCATCTCCTTGTGCATCTCCATCAGAGCTCTTGGGTGACCAGGTGCATTTTCAATGAGCAGTAATATTTTGAAAGGAATCTTTTCTTCTTAGCAGTAGCTCTCAACAGTGGGCTTAAAATATTCAGTAAACCATGCTGTAAACAGATGTTCTGTCATGGAGGCTTTATTGTTCCATTTATAGAGCACAGGTAAAGTAGATTTAGCATAATTCTTAGGGCCCTAGGATTTTCAAAATGGTAAGTGAGCATTGGCTTCAACTCAAAGTCACAAGCCACCTTCATCAATGTTCTTAGCTGAATCTTCTAGATAACTTGCTGCAACTTCTACATTAGCACTTGCTGCTTCACCTTGTACTTTTATGTCCTTGAGATGGCTTCTTACCTTAAACCTCATAAATCAACCTGTGCTAGCTTCAGACTTCTCTTCTGCAGCTTCCTTACCTCTCTGAGCTTAATCATTTCTAGCTTTCGATTTAAAGTGAGATGTGTGCAACTCTTCCTTTCACTTGAACAGTTAGAGACCATTGTGGGGTTATTAACTGATGTAATTTCAATATTGTTATGTCTCAGGGAATAGGGAGGCCTGAGAAGAGGGAGAGAAATGGGGGAATAGCTGGCAATTTAACAGTCCCTATCAAAGTTCTAAATATTCACACCCTCTGACCTAGCAATTTCACTTGTTAGTATCTTTCCTGTGGATATATAGGCATATCCCATTTTACTGCATTTCCCTTTATTGTGCTTCACTGAGACTACATTTTCTACAAACTAAAGGTTTGTGGCAATCTGATTTGAACATGTCTGTCGGCACCATTTTTCCAACAGCATGTATTCACTTCGCATCTGTGTCACATTTTGGTAATTCTTGAAACAATTCAAACTTTTTCATTATTACTACATCTGTTACAATGCTTTGTGACGAGTAATCTTTGGTGTTGCTATTGTACAGTCATCCCTTGGTATACGAGGGGAATTTGTTCCAGGACCCACCACATATACCCAAATCTGCTCATACTCAAGTCTTGCAGTCAACCACACAGAACCAGCGCATGGAATAAGTTGGCCCTCCTTATAAATGGGTTTTACATTCCATGAAAATTGTATTTTCCATCTGCATTTGGTTGAAAAACTTCACATATAAGTGAATGGCCGAAGTTCAAATGCGTGTTGTTCAAGGGTCAATTGTAACTGTTGTGGGGTGCCACAAACTGTGCGCATATAGAATGGCAAATTTAAGTGATAAATGTTGTGTGTGTTCTGCATTTCCTTAATTAGAACCTGAGATTGAGGAGTTTCTCATTTGTTTATAGGCCAGTTTTTATATTTCTTCTTGTGTGGATTGCCTTTTCCTATCCTTTGACTAGTTTTCTTTTCAACTGATTTATAGGCTTTTTCTTCCAGTATATGTTGGGTATTAATCGTTTGTTGTATAGATTTGTAATTCCCAAGTTTTTAATATCTGTTTAATATTTGTTTATGATACCTTTTATAGTACCTATTTTTATGGCCTAATTGTGTTAGCTAATTATCTTTTATAGTTCAAACATGTTACACACTTGTCTCCGTATGATAATTTTTGGTATAAGTCCCTGTTCTGTGTTCTTATTATGTAAATTATTGTTCATTGCTAAGCCAAGAAGTATGCTATCACATTTTTATTCTTTTATAACTTTTACTAGGAGGCAGTTATGGCTTCATTTTTTCCCTTCATATGTGTAGCTATCTTTTCATTGTCTAAAAGAGCTCTCTAAAGTAGCTCACTTCTCAGTATAGCATTTCACATGGTCAAACTTGTCAAATATAGCATTTCTATTCCTTTCCTGGAGATGTCGCTCCTTGATCACTGGGTCCTACTGTCTAATCTGGACTGGAAGCGCTCCAGGTATAGCCGTTATTATGCATAGCTATAATATTTTCTTATTTATAATGTCTTTCTTATCATCCTGGGAGTTATCTTCCCATCTCTCTTATATTGGATCCCTAACTTTCTCAATTCCATGTTTGCCTTGTTTTTCTGGCTACATCTTCTAGTACCTGTTGGTATTTTTATGGGATTGTGACAAATTAGAAGATTAATTTATGGAAAATTTTTATATCTTTATGGTGTTGAATTTTCCTGTCCAAGAACATGGTTAGTCTTCTATATATTCAGAGAAAAAGTTACATTTTACAAGAGAGTTTTGAAGTTTTTCTAATAATGATTTTGCACATTTTTAAAGTTTAATCCCATATATTGCGTCTTTTTTTTGTGGCTATAACTGGGTCTTTCTTTTTTTTGTTATATAATCTAATTGACTATTTTTATATGTGAAAATGTAAGTATTTTTATGTATGTATATATGTTTTTCATTAAGTAACATGCTGCATTTTAGGCTGATAACATGTTCACGTATGCATGTATGATGATATAGTCATAGCATGGCTACACATCCTAACATTTTAGCTTATAGCATGAGTGCTTTCACCTTAGCAATGTATTATTAGTATGTAAAAATAAATGCTCATGATTTTATATTAATACTATTATGTCAGATTAAATAGATTTCTAATTGAGAAAACTGGTATGTTAGTCTAATAGGAGTGCTGGAAAATACAGTAAAATTATGGATATAGAATGAACTGTAACTGGGAAGGTATGATAACCCCATATTTGGAGGATGTTAAATATCAGACATAGAAATTTGTAATTCAGATTGAGTAATCGGGAGCCATAAAGGACTTTTGAGCAATTTAGGAAAAGGTTGATTTAGTATAATTAATAACTTGGGATTAAGAATATTTTCAATATTTAACATGCAGTTGACTTTTAAAAAGAATCTTACTGTTTCTTTTTCTTTGATTAGGAAATTGAACTTAGCTCATTAAGAGAAGCTTTGTCTTTTGTGTCATTAATTGATGGATATTATAGATTAACTACAGATGCACATCATTACCTCTGTAAAGAAGTAGCACCTCCAACAGTGCTTGAGAATATACAAAGCAACTGTCATGGCCCAATTTCGTGAGTAATACCAACTTTAAAAGTAAATTAAAAAAAAATAATATGTTTACAAAGAAGATTTTATACAGCTTAGTGATACAGATAAGGTCATTAAATATGAAATGTCCAATTTTGAATCAAAAGTTTAGTTTATTATATCTCAAACAAGGAGCAGCATAATTAATCAAAGTATGTGTCTAAACTATCAACACAGTTTTGGCATCTTAAGGGTAGCTTGTTTATGCCAGCAGTGAAGAAGCCTGGAGGGCGAGTGGCAATGAAATCGTGAAAGGCATTTTCCACAGCTTGTTGAGAATTAAATATTTTTCCTTGCAAGAAGTGGTCCAAAACCTGGAAGACATGGTAGTCAGTTGGTGCAAGGTCTGGTAAATACAGTGGATGACAGAGTTTCTAAGTCTAGCCTCTGTAGTTTGAACAGCATTGTTTGTGCAACTTGTGGTCAAGCGTTGTCTTGCAAGAGGATTAGC
Organism: Eulemur rufifrons; assembly: GCF_041146395.1. Lineage (NCBI taxonomy): Eukaryota > Metazoa > Chordata > Mammalia > Primates > Lemuridae > Eulemur > Eulemur rufifrons. The sequence goes on from NC_090989.1 coordinate 228,413,248, forward strand.
CTGTCTCTATTGACCAGTCTTGGCTTCTTAATTGCAAGCATCCTCATCATTTTGTCCAGTTGGTTGTAGTAGACATCTGCGGTAATGGATTATCCAAGTTTCATAAAGCTGTAGTGAATAATACCAGCAGTGGACCACCAAACAGATGCTATTAGCTTTTTTTGATGAATATTTGGTGCAAGGCTGTGTTTCGGCACTTCATTCTTATCCAACCATTGTGCCGAATACTTGTGATTGTCAAAGAATCCATTTGTCATCACACGTAACAATACGGTGCAGAAATGGTTTGCTTTTAAGTGGTGACAGCAAAGAAAGGCAGTCTTCGAGAGGATTTCTCTTCTGACTCTTGTTTAATTCATATAGTACCCATCTATCCAGCTTCTTTACCTTGCTGATTTGTTTCAAATGGTCCAATATTGTTGGAATGGTAACATCAAACCCTGCAGCTAATGCGTGCATAGGTTGAGATGGATTCACTTCCACTACAGTTTTCAGCTCATTATTATCCACCCTTGTGTCAGGTTGAGTACATGGCTGATTTTCAAGATTAAGATCACCAGAACAAAACTTCTCAAACCATTAACGTACTCTGCATTCATTAGTCACATCCTTCCTAAGCACTTTGTTGATATTTTGAGCTGTCTGTGCTGCATTGGTTCCATGATGGAACTCATATTAAAAAATAACATCGGCCGGGCGCGGTGGCTCACGCCTGTAATCCTAGCACTCTGGGAGGCCGAGGCGGGTGGATTGCTCGAGGTCAGGAGTTCGAGACCAGCCTGAGCAAGAGTGAGACCCTGTCTCTACTAAAAATAGAAAGAAATTATATGGACAACTAAAATATATATATACAAAAAATTAGCCGGGCATGGTGGCGCATGCCTGTAGTCCCAGCTACTCGGGAGGCTGAGGCAGTAGGATCGCTTAAGCCCAGGAGTTTGAGGTTGCTGTGAGCTAGACTGACACCACGGCACTCGCTCTAGCCCGGGCAACAGAGTGAGACTCTGTCTCAAAAAAAAAAAAAAAAAAAAAAAAATAACATGAATTTTTGACTTATCCATGGTTTCACAAAAATTGCTCTAAAAAAATTTCAAAAGATAATCACAAGCCAAACTGTGTGTGAAAGACTGAGGATTTATCTTCACAATAAAAATAAAACAAGACTTGTCAAAGTGAAATGTCAGATATCAATTATCACATTTAGTACTTTAGGAAATCAGACATTTCATATTTAATAACCTCATAGATATATATATTAAAAGTATAATTTGAATAAAAGTTTTTTTAAACAAAAGTCTATTTGCAATTAGATTAGATAATAATTAGAATTATTTGGTTTACAATTTAACTGTGTCCCAATCTATGATGCTTATAACTTGCATAAGTTTAATATTTGTTAATCACACCTATGTGTGTTTAATTAACTTTTGAGTGTTACTCAAAAAAAGGACCTCCAATTTATGTTTCATTATTTTACAAATACTGCATAGAACCCACAGTGCAAAATTTGAAAATTATCATTACTTTTGCATAATCCAGCTTCTTCTACTGAAAGCTTTAAACACAAGATGTATATGATGTCCATACTTCTAGATTAGTGCTATGTAGAACTTTCTGCAATGATGAAAATTTTCTATGTCTGTGTTGTTTGATACAGTAGCCACTAGCTACATGTGGCTATTTAGCATATGAAATGTGGCTAGTACAACTGAGAAACTGAATTTTTAATTTAGTTTAATTTTAATTTATTTATATTTAAATAGCTTCATATGGCCAGTAACTATCATATTGACTCATACTGTTTTATACTCTTACTTTAATACTGAGTAAAAGCCAGCTATCATGCCTAACACCTATTTAGCCCAAGTCCTAATTATCTCTTAGCTAGGATGTGCTTTATGATTGACTATAGATGTCAAGAACCTGAGCAGAAGAAAAATCTGGGATTGTGAGCATTCTGTTCCTTGAATTTAACCTACCCCTAAATATTGAGAAAATATAGCTTGGGTAATATTTAAGACTTGATTCAGTCTATACTTCTACTTAGTAATAAGTATTGTTGCAAAAAAGTTACACTACTTAATATTGTCTTTAATTTACATGTTTACTGTTTTAAAATCTCCTAGCATTCTTTCATTCATTCATTCACCCATCCATCCATTCAAGCATTTTTTAATTTATAGAATATTTACTGAGTACCTACTTTGTGCAGGCATTGGTGTATGTATGAGAAATATGCTGATAAGGGAAACAGAAATGATTCTTGCCTTCACATGGATTATATTTTCCTTTATTTTCAAAGTGTTCAGCTTCATAAAACATATAGCAAATTTTTTTTTTTTTTTTTTTTTGAGACAGAGTCTCGCTCTGTTGCCCGGGCTAGAGTGAGTGCCATGGCGTCAGTCTAGCTCACGGCAACCTCAAACTCCTGGGCTTAAGCGATCCTACTGCCTCAGCCTCCCAAGTAGCTGGGACTACAGGCATGCACCACCATGCCCGGCTCATTTTTTCTATATATATTTTTAGTTGTCCATATAATTTCTTTCTATTTTTAGTAGAGACGGGGTCTCGCTTTTGCTCAGGCTGGTCTCGAACTCCTGACCTCCAGCGATCCACCCGCCTCAGCCTCCCAGAGTGCTAGGATTACAGGCGTGAGCCACCGCGCCCGGCCACATATAGCAAATTTTAAAAATCAATAGTTTTTTCTCAGTTACCATAAGTCTTCTATTAGACTGTATTTCTATACTAAATAACAAAATAATGCCCACACAAATTTTTATATTAATAACTGCTATGGTAGAAGAGACAAAGATGTATTTCTGACATATTGTCTCCATAGTTAAATGAAATTTTCTGAGAGTGAGTATGGTTTTTAAAATACTAAATTTGTAATAAGAAGGCAGAAAATTCAAGTGAATGAATTATTCTTTGTGATTTTGTCTTATAATATCCTTTATTTGTTTTTAAAGCAATATAACTATCCCATTACTGCAACATAGCTTGGTACTTTGATTTTTTTTCTTGAGAGATTACTGATAAACATATAAAGCAGAGGAGACTTCCAAAAATTCTGAGTGTTTTAGATTTGACTTTTGACGTTTTACACTACATTTGGTCATAGTGTCATCGTGCTTGCCATGTTATAATTGAAATTACTTCTTTATCTTTAGAATGGATTTTGCCATCAGTAAACTGAAGAAAGCAGGTAATCAGACTGGACTGTATGTACTTCGATGCAGTCCTAAGGACTTTAATAAATATTTTCTGACTTTTGCTGTCGAGGTTAGTATGTCACATTTATTAATGGTAACACTTATTTAGCCCACATAATTTCCTCTTCATCTTTATCTACCATGTTTCATTTTTAATACTCAGAATTATAGATTTGGATATGATAACTGGCATAATGATACTTAATTTACCTCAAGGATTCTATATAATAAACAAGATATGATTTCTAGAGTTTATATAAAAATATAAAATAATTTATAATGTCTTTTTCCTTATTTGGCATTTATTTTGTTATGTTTTAGTGTTACTGGTGTGTCAAGTGGTATTTTATCAAGTCTCTTGAAGTCTCTTTTTTCACATAAATGGAAATCTTTACCACATCATGTAGAACAAAATAAATCAGAAGCAAATTTTCTGTTTAGTAGAAATGGTTACAGAATTAGAGCAAAATAAGTCAATAACAAAGAAACAGAAACAGTACTTTTAACTGGTGGTTTTCCAATTTAAGAATAATGGTCTACACTGTATGTTTAAGTGTCAAACTGCAATGAAACCTCACTGTTAATACAGATCATCTTGGATCTCATCTATGATTATTTATTATCCCTAATTATCTAAAAAAATACTGTCATTTATAAGGCAATTTCATGATATAAATCTTGAGAAATTTTACAGAGCTTCCAAATTTACCTCACTTTTTAAAAACAGATAAAGTAAGGATTTTGTTATTCAATTGTTTTGATTTTTATAAAATGCAACCATCTTATATTTAGCATACGTAGAGTGGATTAATTATCTATAAATACAGAAGGTAAGTTACTCCATCACTTTACCATTGTATACAATTGATAATCTATCCTAATTTCACAGTAGCTTATTACTATAATATGTGATAGTCTATTATATTCAATTATCAATTCAAAAAATAGATATTTTTTGTTTACTGTATGTTCCAAGCCTAATATGAGGGCTGTATATTAGGGAGTATATGATATGGCCCTACCCTTCAAGAAACTTACGCTTTAGAAAATCAAAAATTAAAAAGTATACCAAAAAATACTAAATTGAGATAATTACTAAAATTGTAATTATCTAGTATAGGCAAATGCAGACAAAAACAGTATTACAAATATTAAGAAAGATATTTTGGTGTAGGAAGGACTCGAGATTGACCTTTAGGTATTGATTTTATATAAATCATTCTAAGTAGGATAAATATGCTTATGAAGAGCAGCTCAAAAAATAGACAAGTTCATAGTACAGTACATAAGGCAAATTATTAAACTGCAAAATATTTAAAATGTCATATTAAAGATAATTATATAAATACAATAGTGGTGCCATGGAATGGGTGTTCACCTTTGCTTGTGGAATGGGGTGTTAGAGATGACCTCACAGAAAAAATGGTACTTGAACTAAATTTTAAGGAATGAATAAAGATTCATTGCTTAAAAGGAGTGGATATACATTCATAGGTAGGGAAATAGCATGTACCATTATCAAGGCATGAAATAGCATGGCATTTGCTTGAAATTATTTAAGTCATTTAATATGGCTGGAACATAGGTTTTATGTTGGGAGTGGCAAGAACCCAGGTTGGAGATGGAGGCAAAAAGAAACCAGCTTGTGGAAGGCCCTATATGCGACACTAGTTTTAGTCTTTATCTTATAAATGATGGAAAGCTATTAAGGATGGTATTATTATTGTTGATTATCATATCTTTCTTATATGCCTTTTCATAAAAATCAACTCTTAAGCTACTTCTGTAGGCTAAGAAATTGTAATTAAATGCCTTTTTGAGGAACCAAGCATTTGTAGTGTTATAGCACTACATTAGGATTCATGGTTCAAATGTCTAAATATTCTGTTGCTTGTTTTTGTGACATCCTTTTGTAAAAATAATCACTCTGATGTATGTTATGATTATCCTTCCCTCTTTTTACAATTAAACTTATACAGCGAGAAAATGTCATTGAATATAAACACTGCTTGATTACAAAAAATGAGAATGGAGAGTACAATCTCAGTGGGACTAAGAAGAACTTCAATAATCTTAAAGATCTTTTGAATTGCTACCAGATGGAAACTGTTCGCTCCGACAGTATAATTTTCCAGTTTACTAAATGCTGTCCCCCAAAGCCGAAAGGTAAAATAATTTTCTAGTTATTTTAAAAATACTGGTCATGGATTGTGTATGTGGTAGGAGATATCTTAAGTACATTGATTTCAAAAGAAATACGAAAGCAGCTCCTCCAAAAACAAATTAATTTTATCTTATTTGGTTGTACAAGCATCATCACATAGGATTGTTCAGTATGGTATTAGCTGTCTAGAAGTGACTTGAAATTTTGTTATTCTAAAATGGCATTTTAAAGATTTTAGTAGTAATTACTTGGTATAATTAGTCACTGGAAGAGCTCACTACCAAATTCTCATGTTGTTTTAAGTAAAAATTTTCATATTCTTTTAGAATTTTAAATTTTATATTTTAAAAATAAAGATAGTAAGGTTGGAAATCCCTTGAAATAGTAACAGTGTTATTATTAATTATTAAAATTCATGAAAAAATTATATTAGTTAAGGAAGTGTTATGATTTTGAATGTATGAAATAACTGGTAAGAATACATCACAGTTCAATGAATACACCCCTAAAATAATTTTCTATAAAAAATGAATCATAAGCAGTTATTAATCATTTCTTATATATAGAACACATTTTACTCCTCCTTGGAGCAATTTATATCTTCAATGTGTTTTGAATATGTATATATGTATCTTATTTTTTTAGATAAATCAAACCTTCTAGTCTTCAGAACCAATGGTGTTTCTGATGTACCAACCTCACCAACATTACAGAGGCATAATAATGTGAGCCAAATGGTGTTTCACAAAATCAGAAATGAAGATTTGATATTTGTAAGTTGTTAGATACTGATTATTATCTTTTTTGTCTTTTTTAAAAAGCATCTGTTTTCTTGATTTCCTACCTCACATTACATTCATGTGACATTTGGCACTACTTTTTTATAACCTATATGATAAAAATTTAGTTATAATTTAAATATTTTTACTTCTTATGAAAAATATACTAATTTTGTTAGGAATTAGTAAAGTTATTTTAAGAATGGAATTATATTTTCTTTTCAGAAATGTAAAGATTATCCTTTATAAATCATAAATTCAAAGTTAAAAATCTAAAAGACTTCTGTGTTAACTCTGAAGTTCTCAAGAAAGTAAGGGAAATTCAATGGGTTAGAAATAAAGAAGGAACTGAAAACAAAGTGCAGTCATATCTCAGCATCCATGGGGGACTGGTTCCAGGACCAGCCATGGATACCAAATCCATGCATACTCACATTCCACAGCTGGCCCTGCCGAATCTGTGGATGTGAAAAGTCATGGGTTTTGCATCCCATGAATACTATATTTTCGATTCCAGTTTCATTGGGGATGTGGAACCCACTGATACTGAGGGCCACCTGTATTTATTGAAAAAATCTGCATATAAGTGCACCCCTGCAGTTCAAACCCATGTTACTCAAGGATCAACTGTATTACATAAGAGCTGATTATTTGGCTGACAGGTGGTATTGAGAGTTGGGGATTAGTCACTTGTCAAGGGGGTTAAGATTTAAAAGAAATATAAAAAGAGGGCCAGGTCTTAGGCCTATACAAGGCCAGGAGTTAGAAGTGAGACCATCCCTGTATAAAACAAGGACCCTGAGTAAAACAGTATATGGAATGTGAAAAATTTACTCACTGGCAAAAGGAGAAGAAAGGGAAGGTTGTCACTTTCTTTTGGGCTCATAGTGAGGAAAAAGAGTTCTCCTAAGGATTTGCCATCCTACTAAGCTTTTGAGTTTGGGTTTCTTTAGGCTACCTGCGTGGTCTGAGAAACCTTAAACCATTAGATTAAAAGTGGTATTTCCCTAGTATCTTGTGGTTCTTGGGAGAGGCAAATAAAAACTCTTTTTGGAAGAATGTACTCTTAACCTGCACAACCCAGGATTCCCACAGATAAAGCCATTCCAAACATGAACTTTTAATTGAAAATTTAGAAACACACAAGGAAATAATGCAGGATTAAGCAAGAGTCAGTGGACCAACAAACATCAATATTAGACCTCTAAGAATCTCATATAAGAGAATTTTCAGATACAGACTATAAAATACATAAGTATGTTTAAAGATACAAAAGGAATTGAAAACATGAGAAAATAACAAGCTGTTATTTTAAAAGATGAAAAAGAATTGGGGGGAAAAAGCATTATGGTGTTATGATATTTATCTATATGTTTTTGTCCATAATTCTTGGCTCATCACTCCCATAGCCCTTGTTATGGTCTTTTGTTATAATGTTGGGCGATTTAGGCCTCAGGAAACAATCTGTCTGACCTTCTCCTGCATTCCTTTCACCTGCCTGTAGGGAAGACTCTAATCTTCCCCTGCCTTTCTGATTCTTAAGGGTCATGAGACCCTTAAGCATAGAAATGGTAAATATGCTCATTGACATTAGAACAAAATGGACAGGTTAGAAAGTAAATTATTCATAGCTGAAGAGAGAATTAGTGAATTGCAAGATAAATCTGAAGAAATTATTCAGAATGCAGCAGTTAGGGAGAAAGAAGTAGAAATTAAGAAACAGAGATTAAGGGACATGGAAGGTAGAATGAGAAAGACCAACTGATATCTAAGTTCCATCAGGAGACAATAGATAGAATTATCCAGAGTTGTAAAGACATGCATCCTCACGTGAGTAACAGGAAGCACAGAATGACTGGGTAACTTGACTAACATAAAACTGATAAATAGTAGAGCTCAGATTTGAACACAGGCAGTCCTACTTCACAGTGCAGTTTTTCAACAATTACTCTGTAAGGATATACAAGGACTGCTAGTACTAGTAGTAATAGCTAACACTTAATGCACATTTACTATATGTCATGAACTGTGCTGAGCACTTTTATGTATTTATTCACTTGTTCATAACAATCCTGTGGGAAAAATAGTTATTATTCTCATTTCTTAGAGGAAGAAACCAAGACAGCTATAGCATAGAGAGATTAAGTCGTCTATACAAGGTCACACAATTAGTAAGTGCTAATAAGAAACAAGTGAGACATTCTGCCTCCACAGACCACACTATTACACTAGTAGGAAAGGCAAACAAAGAAAACAATTCACATGTAATTAATGTAGTTAAATACTGACTCTAGAAAAAAGTGACAATTATAGCTAATTCGGGAGGTTTAAAAACTCAGTAGAGCCAAAATACACATTATTCATTAGTCCTTGTTTTCTGTCTTTTATTACTATTTAAGGAAGCAGAATAGATGAATTAATTTGGAATCTGAAATCTGGGTTTAGTTTGTAAGGGGAATATTTGCTCATGGATTTTTAAAAATCTCTTTGTTATTGAACATATTTCCGAATTCTCACATCTTTCTCTATCTTTACTCATTCTTTCCTTTTACTTTTTTTTCTTTTTTAAAGAATGAAAGCCTTGGCCAAGGTACTTTTACAAAAATCTTTAAAGGTGTAAGAAGAGAAGTAGGAGACTATGGTCAGCTTCATGAAACAGAAGTTCTTTTAAAAGTTCTGGATAAAGCACATAGAAACTACTCAGAGGTGTGTATGTTATTTGTGTAGTTCATGTAGTTTATGCTATTTAAAGATGTGTTCCCATTTGCATACAACATATTCATGCATGCAGCTTTTCAAAATCATAATTTTTAAAAGTGTATATATTTCAAGGACTTTCTGAGGATGTATTCTGGTGGGGCTATGAAAACTACAAGATTTAAAAAATGTAACATTTCTAAACTCCTTATTTTCAGCATTGTGTTATAGGTATTATTACATGCATATACTGGCTCCCTAGAACTTTATGGGTTCTACAGAGGTTTTCTACAATTTCATCTATTTAAAAAATAAAAAACAACCCAGCAGCCAGTTGGCAGAGCCCTAATATAGCAAGACATGCTTAGAATGTCATAAAGGGTATTAGTGGAAGATGATGTGAAAAATACAAGCCAAAGAGTTTTTCTGATCCAGAATACCACAGTGTGGGTGATCCTGATCCACTGAACAATCATACCCAGAAGTTCTAGTCAAAGTTTAGTTGAATTAGAGTGATGTTAATACCATAGTAGTATCCTGATAGACGTGTTGTGTTATTTAATCTGAATGGAGACCATTCTTAATTCTTTAGGAAGTATCATTTAAAGCTTACATCCATCTACCTCAGCCCCATATCACTGTCTCTAATGTATACCTCTAGTTGTACCTCTGCTCTCTATTCTAGGTGTTATGGGTGTAAGTCTGTTTGACTTGTGTCATTCATGGATCCCTGTACCGCTGTTGCTCTCTCCCAGTGCTGTCTCCATATGCAGGCTTGCTCAGGGGTTTTCTCAGAATGAAGGACTGAAAGTTGATCCATATAAGGGGACCAAACACATTGTAACCTTATCTATCATCCTCCTGAGAGTAGGAGGAAGTGCATTTCTCTTATGACAGAAAGTATTTGCTAAGCTATAGATACTTACAGACAAGTCAAACAATAATTCTTTTGCACTTTTTGTTTTTCTTTTCCTTAGTCTTTCTTTGAAGCAGCAAGCATGATGAGCCAGCTTTCTCACAAGCATTTGGTTTTAAATTATGGAGTATGTGTCTGTGGAGAGGAGAGTAAGTAAAACCACTGGCTTTTTCTTATGTTAATATCATGCCTTTCTCAGAGCATCCATTTTTGTTTATATGGAAAATTCAGTTTCTGGATCACAGGTATCAGCATAAACTATAATTTAACAGGAGTTAAATATTTTTGAAACTGAAGACCTTGTAGGACTGCTTAGTTATATCTTGTGAAAAAGGAAACCAGTGAATGAAGTTAAAATGTAGAAGGTTACAATGCCCAAACAATAGAATATTATAGTAAACAAATGTATTATAACCTTTTGTCTTCATGACAGCAATAGAGAGTATGGAAGGTTCAGCATAACATTGGAACAACTGGCCCTTTCAATAAAAACTTATTTGAAATTGTGAAGATAAAGCATATAAATGATACACTTAATTTTTAATGGAACTGACTAAAATGATTGGATGTTGATACTAGATATATATTCTTTGACTTAATCTAGATTGTTCATAAACTACCAAAGGTACAAATTGTACCCTATGCTTTAATAGTGTACAGCCATACCTCATTATTTTGCGCTTTGCTTTATTGTGCTTCACAGGTAGTGCATATTTTACACATTGAAGGTTTGTGGCAACCCTTCTTCAAACAAATCTGTCGGCACCATTATTCCAACAACATGTGCTCACTTTGTGTCTCTGTGTCACATTTGGATAATTCTTGTAACATTTCAAACATTTTTATTATTATATCTGTTATGGTGATCTGTGATAAGTGATCTCTGATGTACTATTTTTTTGTTTTCGGGTGCCACAAACCAAGCCCATTTTAGAAGGCAAACTTAAGCTATAAATGTTCTGTATGTTCTGACTGGTCCATCGACCAGCAGTTCCCCCATTTCTCTCCCTCTTCTCAGGCCTTCCTATTCCCTGAGACACAACAATATTGAAATTATGTCAATTAATAATCCCACAATGACCTCTGAATGTTCAAGTGAAAGGAAGAGTTGCGCATGTCTCACTTTAAATCGAAAGCTAGAAATGATTAAGCTTAGTGTGAACAGGGCATATTGAAAGCTTAGATAGGCTGAAAGGTAGGCCTCTTGGCCAAACACTCAGCCAAGTTGTGAATGCAAAGGAAAAGTCCTTGAAGGAAATGAAAAGTGCTACTCCAGCGAACACACAAATGATAAGAAAGAAAAACACACTTATTGCTGATATGGAGAAAGTTTTAGCGGTCTGGAGAAAAGATCAAACCAGCTACAACAGTCCCTTAAGCCAAAGCCTAACCCAGAGCAAGGCTTTAACTCTCTCCAATGCTATGAAGGCTGAGAGAGGTGGGAAACTTCAGAAGAAAAATCTGAATGTAGTACAGGTTGGTTTAAGGTAAGAAGCCGTCTCCAGAACATGAAAGTACAAGGTGAAGCAACAAGTGCTAATGTAGAAGTTGCACCAAGTTATCCAGAAGATCCTGCCAATATCATTGATGAAGGTGACTACACTAAACAACAGATTTTCAGTGTAGACAAACAGCCTTCTGCTGTGAGAAGATGCCATCTAGGCCTTCTGTAGCTAGACAGGAGAAGTCAGTGCCTGGCTTCAAAGCTTCAAAGGACAGGCCAACTGTCTTGCTAGGGGCTGATGCAGCTGGTGACTTTGAGTTGAAGCCAATGCTCACTTACCATTTTGAAAATCCTAGGGCCCTAAGAATTATGCTAAATCTACTCTGCCAGTGTTCTATAAATGGAATGACAAAGCCTGGATGACAGAACATCTGTTTACAGCATGGTTTACTGAATATTTTAAGCCCACTGTTGAGAGCTACTGCTAAGAAGAAAAGATTCCTTTCAAAATATTACTGCTCATTGAAAATACACCTGGTCACCCAAGAGCTCTGATGGAGATGCACAAGGAGATGAATGTTGTTTTCATGTCTGCTAACACAGCATCCATTCTGCAGCCCATGGATCAAGGAGTAATTTCGACTTTCAAGCCTTATTATTTAAGAAATACATTTTGTAAGACTAGAGCACTCATAGATAGTGATTTCTCTGCTGGATCTGAGCAAAGTAAATTGAAAACCTTCTGGAAAGGATTCACCATTCTAGATACCACTGAGAACACTGGCGGTTCGTGGAAGGACTCCTGTCAACATTAACAGGAGTTTGGAAGAAGTTGGTCCCTACCCTCACACGTGACTTTTAAAGAAAGGTTCAAGACTTTAGTGGAGGAAGCCACTGCAGATGTGATGGAAATAGCCAGAGAACTAGAATTAGAAAGAGAGCCTGAAGATGTGACTGAATTGCTATAATCTCATGACAAAATTTGAAGAGATGAGGAGTTGCTTCTTAGGCATGAGCAAAGAAAGTGTTTTTTTGAGATGGAATCTAGTCCTGGTGAAGATGCTGTGCAAAAAGATTATGACTTGCTGAAGATTCAGATGAACGTTAGTATTTTTTAGCAATAAAGTATTTTAAATTAAGGTATACCTATTTTTTTAGACATAATGCTATTTTACACTTAATAGATCACAGTATAGTGTAAACATAACTTTTATATGCTCCGGGAAACCAAAAAATTCATATGACTCACTTTATTGTGATACTTGCTTTATTTCAGTGGTCTAGAACCAAACCAATAATATCTCTGAGGCATGCTTCTATTTTAGTGCCTCAGAAAGGTTACATTCTGAAAATTATTTATATAATTCCTCATTTTCTACTACTAATGTGGACTAAATACACATCTATACTTGTATAACATTTCTTCATGTGTTTGAAAATTGATAGTCTTTTCAAAGATCGGGGTCTTTAAACTTGTTCTAGGGTGGTTCTCAGAAGCTACTGTGATTCAACAGTGACAGTATATTGAAGTGTAGTAGTGGAGAGTTCTGCCTGTTCGCCCCAAACAGAGCAGTTCTGTGTTCCTCTTTTATTTATTTATATTTCTCATAACCTAATAACCTAACAGCATTGGGAATTATAATTTTTGCTGCAAAGGAAGTCAGCACTGTTTTTGAAAGCAAACACTTTTTTATTTTGGCCAAATATATCTTAATGATATTTAAAAATAGCTTTAAAGATAAAGCAATGCAAAACACTCATTTTGCTTTTTTTGTAACATAAATTAAAACGATACATTGAGTTAGAACTAAAATTCTCCTTTAGGTCTATAATAGAGTAGACGTGGCTATTAATTTTTGTGTGTTGAAGAACTTCAGGAAAGTTTCAATATCTAAATAGATTTGTGGAAAAGAAACTAACTATGTGAGAAATTTTCATTTATTTCAAAACAGCCATAATTCAGTACTAATTAGTAATACTGGTGTGCTGGAGTAATATATATAGTATTGTGTTATTTGTATTATATTATATAATATTATATATAACATGTAATAATATATCATTGTTTAGATTCCTATCTCTTGCTGTTGTAAATAAACTAAAAACCAAAAATCACATGGATGTATATCAATTAAGTTTTCTTTACAGTAGTAAGTTTTGCTCAGTTAATTTCTTTACAATAATATTCATATATAACTATAAATATAGTTATAAAACTGTATATTTTAATTGTATCTATAATTGAGCCTTATTATTACTTATATTTTAATGCAGATATTCTAGTTCAGGAGTTCGTAAAATTTGGATCACTAGATACATATCTGAAAAAGAATAAAAATCATATCAATATATTATGGAAACTTGAAGTGGCAAAACAGTTGGCATGGGCCATGCTTTTTCTAGTAAGTAATTAGTGTATTCTTTTTATCAAAAATTATTGTTTTATCTTATGAAGCAATATAGAAATTTTCTTGACCTGGAAACAGGAAACAAATCTGTAAATGGATGCTGAATCTTTTAAAATATTCTGTGTTTGGTGATGAAAGAGATTATTTTAAGCATATGTTTACTTCTGTAAAATGACTTTTGAAAGAAACAGTTTTCTCATCCCACCAATCTCTTACAACTACTGAGAGCCTATGGTTTGTGTCACTTGGGTTTAGAAAATTTCACCAAAAATTTTGCAGAAACATGTCATGCTGCTGTATTTGTGGGCAGTTGGACATTCTGTTTAGTGAGAAAGCTTTGTTGATAGAGAAGCGGAATACCAGAGGGTCAGCCAGTGATCTGACCCCTCAGGGTGCACCTACATCCTGCTGTAGAAAGGAAACCATGTTTCTTAGTGTCAGCTACCACACAGAAACACATACCATTTAGAATGTCAGCCTTCGAGTGTGAAGTGGCACCAGTAGTTTTAATTAACTCATTTTATTATGGGTATTGATTATTGTGTCATTTAACGTAAACTGGGAAGCACCGTTAGAATTCATAAATTTCCTTTTATTATATAAAAGCATGCCTCCAAATTAATATTTATTTTAGTATCTTACATGTTTTCCTTCTTTAAATCTGTTTTGGGGCCTTGAACATATTAAATGCTCAAATGTTTGTGGGGTGATATTTGAATGTATGTGCATTCAACTTTAATAGGAAGAAAAAACCCTTATTCATGGAAATGTGTGTGCCAAAAATATTCTGCTTATCAGAGAAGAAGACAGGAAGACAGGAAATCCTCCTTTCGTCAAACTTAGTGATCCTGGCATTAGTATTACAGTTTTGCCAAAGGACAGTAAGTTCTACAGGGATTGCGTTTAACTTTATTAAGCTGCACTTCAGTAATAGCATAAAAAGCATGTTGTTAATTTTCCTTGAACTCTATTTTATTGATATGTTCTTGATTAAAAATAAAATGTAGCTATCACTTTTAGTAATTTAAATTAAGTTACAGTTACATCCTAGTCTCTGTTCATTCTTTCTTGTAAGCATATCTTTGTGGACTGTGAGATAATTTTTTAAAAACAATTTTAATCCCTAATTATGGTTGGAAGATAAGATTTTGCCCATTTTCTAATGTGACATCTTCTAATACTCTTTGAGCCACAAGTAAATTTTCGAAATTTTCCTTTCCTCTATTCACTAAATAAAAATTTGAGAGGATATATGATCTAGCTCAAGATCTTATTTAATTGTCCAGCTAATTCCAACTTTTAAAAACTTTGTAAAAACTTTCTTTTGTGTCTGTTAATCTTCTGTTTAACACAATTAGTTAAAAGTAAAATTTCAGTCATTTAGTTGAGAGGAGTTTTTTGGGGCCAGATAATGTTATAATTGTTAGCTAATTGAATGTTCTTCAATTGAATGTTCTAAATTTAGAATCTAAATTGATCAATTTTTGTACATTGATATATAGTATTCTATTTGAACCAGTAGTGCTTAAACTTGATTGTTTATCTAACTGAGAAGACAGTGATAATAGAGCATTAGTATGGGGCAAAAAATCTTACAGGGTCTTAGATCTGGTACTCAGGGAAATTTTACCCTGTGGAATGGGAGGTGAAAAAGGAGAAAATGTATTCATACAGTGAAGGTATTTGCCTGTCTGTCTGTCTGTGTCAGGCTACCAGAAGGTAAAGTTACATTTCTTCCTACCTGGAATACCATCTTTCTGGTTGATAGAGTCAAAGACCACAGAACCTTTACTTGGGAAATTCCATGATCTAGACAAAACCCACCTATATCAATTCCATATGTAGAATATCTTGGTATAATTTAGTCATCCATCTGCTGTAATGATAAATGCTTATTGGTCCTTGTTTTTTCATCTGCAAGTGAGAATTGCCATTGCCACTGCTATTAAATCATTAGAACATCTCTGAGTGATGCAAAAAAGTATCAAAAGGTAATTTTAGGACAAATTTTATAGAAAAAAAAATTTTTAAGGTAGAACTTCCAAAATGGGAAGAGAGAGAAAGTGGTATGGCAGTTCAGACACTGTGATTTAGTGGAAAGACGACTAGTTGATACAGAATTCACAGTGCAGGATTCTAATTCTGTCTGTGTTGCTAACAGGTTGTGTGACATTGTGTGGCTTTGGGCAAATTACTCAATCTTTGTGGGTCTCAATGTCATCATTGTTAAAGCTGAGATGTTGAATTAGATGATCTCAAAGCTCTTAAGCTTATGCAAGCATGCACATGTGTACATATACCCTCTCCAAAACAAAAAATGCCCATTGTTCTAATGAATTTTAAAATTATGTGCACATAAAAGAACAGTTTTGTTGTGGGGGTTATTTAACTATACGTTGTTCCTGTCATTTAAAAGTTCTTCAGGAGAGAATACCATGGGTACCACCTGAGTGCATTGAAAATCCTAAAAATCTAAATTTGGCAACAGACAAATGGAGTTTTGGTACCACTTTGTGGGAAATATGCAGTGGAGGAGATAAGCCTCTGAGTGCTCTGGATTCTCAAAGAGTAAGTTTATATAGAATGTAAGTTGGAGTCACTGTATCTGTGATCCTTCAGGTTTCTTTCACATGATTTGATATTTTTTAGCCCATCTAATTTTAAAAAGAAAGTTGGCATGGCATTATAAAATTTATTCTCAGCATGTGGTTCTTTAATTATAGAAACTACAGTTTTATGAAGATAGGCACCAGCTTCCTGCACCAAAGTGGACAGAATTAGCAAACCTTATAAATAATTGCATGGATTATGAACCAGATTTTAGGCCTTCTTTCAGAGCCATCATACGAGATCTTAACAGCTTGTTTACTCCAGGTATGTATTGAGGGAGTGACCTTATTGATTTTCCAGCTATCTTTCTATGTTTGTTGTAATCTTTACCAGTTTTGTAATTCTTTCCAAGAATTTTCTTGATGTCTTTTAGGCTCTCTTAATTTCTTATGTTCACATGACTTTTCATGCTTTGTACATATGCTAATCCTCTTGATTGAGCAGTCTTTCATTTTAAAGGCCTTTTTTTCCGAATAACCTAATTGTAGTTTGCTAGTTAATGAGTGGTATACCACAGATATTTATTTTGCTAAATTGAATTTTTAAAAATAATTCTTTTTGTTTTTAACTATTTCTGATATGTTTTATAATTGATTTTCTAAATATGAGGTAGCTTTGTTCTTTCCTCCTTTAAAATGTTGAGTTATGAATGTGTTTGACCCCTAAGTGCTTCTTGTTCCAGTGCTACTCACCATTTTCACCACAAAAATCAACATATAACCTTACTTTAAGAATGTTAAAACCACCTATTTTGTAAAGTAATTATTTATCCTTTACAAAATATTTCTTGAGAGCCTGTCAGATTATGGATAATGATTAAAGGCTCCCATTAATATAATGTAAATGATTTGAATTTCCCTGTATCATTTAGTATTTGTAACTCATTCTGATTATTTTGGTCAGCTTGAATGTGTATCAGTTTAACCCAGGTAATGTATTTGCCAACTTAAGGTGCTAATATTCTTTATTTCTCCAGATTATGAACTATTAACTGAAAATGACATGTTACCAAATATGAGGATAGGTGCCCTAGGCTTTTCTGGTGCTTTTGAAGACAGGGACCCTACACAGTTTGAGGAGAGACACTTGAAATTTCTACAGCAACTTGGCAAGGTAAATTGTCAGAAGTTTTTCAAATAGAGTATAATCATACAACATTTTATTTAGCAAAAAAGGCTTTAGAAAATCTCTAAAGTCCACTTTCTGCAAAATTTAAGGAGTGTTTGTAGAAAAAAAGTTTATTCGTCAGATGTTGCAGAAATGCTGTGTTAAATAAACAGTTATCTTTACTGAAGAACTTTTCAGAGCTTCCTTTAACATGTAATGTGCATTGAACATCTTCAAAACGATGAAAAATTAGGCAGTATTTCTCAAATTACTTGACCATGGGACTGTTTCTTGGTAGGAGGAAATTGTAGTTTATCATAAGTGAGTCAATGAAATAGAGAAAGGAACACTTAAGCCTTTCTACCTGTTTTTCTGCCTTTTAGTCATCTCAGGGAGAAAAAATTAATCTGATTGCTTAGGGCCTAGGATATTGGACCATATTCACTAGCAGAGAGAGTATCTATTAAAAGGTCATGCAGTCATATTATAAGAAAGACCAGGAAAGGCTCAGTTCTTAGTGGCCCCAACCATAGTGGTAAGCTTCCTCTCTTTCTTCCCTTAAGTTGGCTGGTATCGGGTTCTGTACCATGTGGCCTTATGAGTTGGATTTTGGCATGAACGCAATATGAAGGCCTCACTTAGGCTTTGAGCCTAAGCTAAATATTCCAATCCAGCTTTACTAGACCTAAACATTGGGGGTTAGACTAAGTAGTGGCTTAGTTGTATTAATTCTTTGCTGTTGTTCTTTGTTGGTAAAATATTCTTGGGAATGTTTGAAGGGATATAGCAATGGCAAAAAGCAAAACAAAACAGCCACATCCAGGTTTTTGAGTGCATTAGTTATGTATTGCTACATAACAAATTACCCCAAAACTTAACAGCTAAAAACATTTATTATCTCCAGTTTCTGTGAGTCAGGAATCTGGAAGCAACTTAGCCGGGTGGTTCTAGATTAAAGTGTCTCACAAAACTGTAATCAAGGTGTTAGCCAGGCCTTGTGTCTCATCTCAAGGCTTGAATAGGGGAAAATCTGCTTCCAAGCTCACTCATATGGCTATTGACAGGCCTCAGAAAATCTGCTTCCAAGATCACTTACATGGGCCTCCCCGCAGGGCTGCCTCACAACATAGCAGCTCAGAACAAACATCCAAATTGGAAGCTTATAACCTAATTGCATATAACCTAATCACAGGAGTAGCATCTTATCACTCTTGCCCTATTCTCTTCATTACAAGTGAGTCAAAAAATCAAGCCCATACTAAAGGGTGGGCTGAGGGATGGATTATAGAAGAGCATGAATGCTAGAAGGTAGGAAATATCAGGAAATACTTTAGAGGCCACTGACCAAACTGGCTGACTTTGACAATAATTCTCTGTTGATAGCATCAGTTTCCTGGTAGTATGCAGTGTGTCCAAAATTTATTAAACCATAGAAGCCTTGTTCACCTCCACTCTCCCTCTTATCTATTGATATCTCATAGAAAGTGTTTTCTAGAACAGTTTGGGAAATAATACTTCAGACTTAAGAGTAATCTCTTCATTTTACAGTGAGAAAAACTGAGGTCCAGAGAGGTTAAGTAACTTGCCTATGGTTACACAGATAGATATTAGCAGATATGAGATGAGAACCTTTGTTTCCCTACTCCTGCTTCCATGCTATTTCTACTGTCTCACATATGTATTTGATGTATTTGTGAGGATGCTTCAGTTGTATTATCATATTCTAATATCCTTACGGGGCAAATCTTTACATGCCATTAAGATGTAAAGAAAATATTTTTATTTCCACTCTGGATTTTTATTTTGACCACAAAGAAAACACTAAATTGTTTATAGAAAAGGCAGAAATTCGTATAATATGACTTATTCAGGGGCTTATTGTTGAATAGGGATAAGGTGATATCTCATTGTGGTTTTGATTTGCATTTCCCTGATGATTAGTGACGTTGAGCAATTTTTCATATGTTTCTTTGCCATCTATGTTCTTTTGAAAAGCTCTGTTCATGTCTTTTGCCCACTTTTTAACGGTTTTTTTTTTTCTTGCTGATTTGCTTGGGTTCTTTGTAGATTCTAGATATTAGTCTTTTATCAGATGTATAGTTTGTGAATATTTTCTACCATTCTGTAGAGAAGTTTAGTTTAATCAAATCCCATTTATTTATTTTTGTTTTTGCTGTAATTGCTATTGGGCACTTAGTCATAAATTCTTTGCCTAGGCTGACATCTAGAAGAGTTTTTCCTACATTTTCTTCTAGAATTCTTATGTCTTCATGCCTTACATTTAAGTCTTTTATCCATCTTGAATTATTTTTTCTGAGTGGTGAGAGATAGGGGTCCTGTTTCATTCTTCTTCATGTGGCTATTGAATTTTCTCAGCACTGTTTATTGAATAGGGTGTCTTTTCCCCAGCGTGCATTGTTGTCTGTTTGGCAAAGATCAGCTGGCTGTAGGTAGATGGTTTTTACATCTGGGTTCTCTATTCTGTTCAGTTGGTCTTTGTCTCTATTTTTGTACCAATACCACACTGTTTTGGTTACTGTAGCCTTGTAGTATAGTTTGAAGTCTGGTAATGTGATGCCTACACCTTTGTTCCTTTAGTTTAAGATTGCTTTGGCTATTCACACTCTATTCTGGTTCCAAATGAAGTACAGAGTTATTTTTTCTAGATCTGTGAAATATGACTTTGGTATTTTGATGGGGATTGCATTGAACTTTTAAATCACTTTGGGTAGTATGGACACTTTGACAATGTTGATTCTACTGATCCATGAGTGTGATAATGTTTTTCTATTTGTTTGTGTCCTCTGTGATTTCTTTTCCTCAGTGTTTCATAGTTCTCTTTGTAAAGATCTTTCACCTACTTGTTTAAGTATATTCCTAGGTATTTTATTTTCTTTGTAGCTATTGTGAATGGTATTGAGTCTTTGATTTGACTCTCAGCTTAACTGTTACAGGTATGTAGAAATGCTATTGATTTGTGTACATTGATTTTGTAACCTGAGACTTTGCTGAATTCATTTGTCAATTCCAGGAGTCTTTGAGGTTTCCTAGATACAAGTTCATATTGTCAGCGAAAAGCAATACTTTGACCTCTTCTTTCCCAATTTGGATTCCCTATATTTCCTGATTGCCTGATTGCTCTGGCTAGGACTTCCAGTGCTATGTTGAATAGAAGTGGTAACAGTGGGCACCGTTTTCTTTTTCCAGTTCTTAGTGGGGATGCTTTTAATTTTTCCCCATTCAGCATGATGTTGGATGTGGGTTTGTCATATTGGCTTTTATAATTTTGAGATATATTCCTTCTATGCCTAGTTTGTTGAGGATTTTTATATGAAAGAGTTGTAGATTTTTGTTGAATGCTTTTACTGAATCTATTGAGATGATCGTATGATCTTTGTTTTTGTGTCTGTTTATGTGGTGAATCACATTTACTGATTTATGTATGGTGAACCATACTTGCATCTTTGCGATGAAGCCCACTTGGCCATGGTGAATTATTTTTTGACGTGCTGTTGAATTCGGTTTGCTAGTATTTTATTGAGGATTTTTCCATCTATGTTCATAAGGGATATTGGTCTGTAGTTTTCTTTTTTTGTTGTGTTCTTTCCTGGTTTTGGTATCAAGGTGATATTGGTTCATAGAATGAGTTGGGAAGAATTCCCTCCTTCTCAATATTATGGAATAATTTCTGTAGTGTGGGTACCAGCTCTTCTTTGTAGATCTGGTAGTATTTGGCTATGAATCCATCTGGTTTGGGGATTTTTTTTTCTGGTTGTTGTTGGAAGGTTTTGTATTGCTGCTTCAATCTCATTGCTCATTATTGGTCTGTTCAGGAGTTCTGTTTCTTCCTGATGGAGTCTTGAAAGATTGTGTATTTCTAGGAATTGTCCATTTCCTCTGCATTTTCTAGTTGATATATGTAGGGATTTTTGTAGTATTCACAGATGATGTTTTGTATTTCTGTGGTGTCAACTGTAATGTCTCCTTTTTCATTTCTGATTGAGCTTATTTGGGTTCTCTTTTATTCCTGGTTAATCTAGTAAGAGGTCTGTCAATTTTTATCTCTTCAAAGAACCAACTTTGTGTTTCATTGATCCTTTGTATTTTTGTTTTCCTTTTTATTTAGTTCTGCTTTGAGCTTTGTTATTTCTTTATTTCTGCTGGCTTTGAGTTTGGTTTGCTCTTCCTTTTCTAGTTCCTGGAGATGAGACTTAGGTTGTTAATTTGTGACCTTTCTGTCTGAGGAATGCTTTTGCTGAGTCCCACAGATTTTGATAGCTGTCTCTCCTTTGTTGTTTGGTTCAGAGACTCTTTTGACTTCCATCTTCATTTCATTCTTGACCCAATAATCGTTCAGCAGCAGGTTGTTTAATTTCTGGTGTAGAATTGAGTGTTTCTCTTTTGATTGTTTTCTAGTTTTATTCCACTGTATTCTTAGAAGATACATGGTATTAATTCTATTTTATTAAATTTTTTGAGACATGTTTTGTGGCCTAAGATATGATCAGTCTTGGAGAATATCCCATGTGCTGCTGAGAAGAATGTATATTCTGTAGTTTTGGGGTAGAATGTTCTGTAAATGTCTGTTAGGTCCATTTGATTTAGAGTCTGGTTTAATTCCATGGTTTGTTTATTTATTTTCTGCTTTGATGGTTTGTCCAGCTCTGACAGTGGGGTGTTGAGGTCCCCAGCAATTATGATGGTGTTATTTATTTTTTAGCTCTAGTAAAATTTGCTTTATGTATCTGGGAGCTCGTGTGTTAGTCACATATATATTTAGGATTGTTGTCTTCTTGTTGAATTGCTCCCTTTATCATTATATAATGACGCTCTTTGTCTTTCTTTACCATTGTTGCTATAAAGTCAATTTTATGTGATATAAATATGGCTACATCTGCTTGCTTTTGATTTCCATTTATGTGGAATATTTTTTTGCATCCTTTCATGCAGAGTCTGTGTACATCCTTGTGGTTTAAATGTGTTTCCTGGAGACAGCAGATAGTTGGATTGTGTTTTTTCTTCCATTCAGCCAGCCTATGTCTTTTGAGAGGAACATTCAGATCATTAACATTGGGTGATAGAATTGGATGTGGCATGTTATCTGTTCATCACGGGTAGTACCTTATTGCTTTGTTTTCCCTCTTGTGCTATTCTATTGTTTTATAAGAGTTGTGAGTTTTAGGGTTTTGGGGGGGGTGCTTTTAAACTGGTGGGTATCTATTGTGCTGATTCATGTATAATGCAGTTCTGAATATTTTCTGCGATGTTAGTCTGGTCATGGAAAATTCCCTGAGTGTTTGCTTGTCTGGAAAAGAATTTCTCCATCAGTTGTGAAACAGGTTTACAGGATATAAAATTCTAGGCTGGCAGTTCTGTTTAAGAAGATTAAAGATGGGGCCCCAATCCCTTCTGGCTTATAAGGTTTCTGCTAAGAAGTCTGCAGTTAGCCTGATGGGTTTTCCTTTGTAGGTTATTTATTGCTTTCATCTTGCTACTTGCAGAATTTTCTCATTCATTTTGATTTTAGCCAGGCTGATTACTATGTGTGTTGGAGATATCTTATTTGCTATGAATCTTCCCAGTGTTCATTGACCATCTTGTATCTATATGTCTGAATGTGGTAATACCAGGGAAGTTTTACTCAATAATTCCCTCAAATAGGTTTTCCATGCTTTTAGCTCTTTCTTCTTCTCACTCACTGATACCTATAATTTGAATGTTAGTTCACTTCACGTAGTCCCTTCTCTCTCTCAGTGATTACTGAGAGACATACTTTTTTATTCTCTTCTCTGCCACTGCGAATAACTGAGTTATCTCAGGAGCCTTGTCTTCAACCTCTGAGATGCTTTCTTCTCCTTCGTTTAGTCTGTTGTTGAAACTTTCTGCTCTGTTTTGAAATTTCCTAAATGACTCTTTCATTTCCTTTTGTTCTATTATATCCTTTCTTATGTTGTCTAGCTCTTTAGTGACTTTTCATTGATTTACTAAAATTTTTTTGGCTTCTTTTTGCTGGTTTTCAGCTTTCTCTTCAATCTCTTCATCTTATTTGCCATCCATATTCTGAATTCTACTGCTGTCATTTCAGCAATTTCCTGTGGGTAGAGTTCACTACTGTAGTTCCATTGTGATCCCTTGGGGCTGTTAAACTATTTTGTTTTTTTCTTGTTACTAGGGTTCTTTTGCTGGTTTATGCTTATCTGGCTCCTCTGCTCTCAGCTCTGGGTTGATAGGTTTGTAGGGCACATGCTCTCCTTTGCTGGGAACTCTCCTCTTCACTGGGCTCTGAGCTTCTCCAGGGCTGACCTTTGCCGTTATCTTTTTCTTTCTTCTTGTTCTGCTTCACAATTTCTTTCTGTGACATCTCCAGCAGGCTCTGCACCTTTCCCTCTGAACTACACATGAGCTGTGCCCATTCCCTCCTCTCCTTTATCTGAAACCATTCTTTCCTTCCAGGACAATCTGATAGCCAATGTCTCTAGTCAGCCATCTTGGGAACCACCTCCAATTTATTAATAGTTCTTAATCACATAGTCTTTTTAATTTATTACATTTTGGTTTTTGTTTGCTTGATTTTTTTTTTTTTTTTTTTTTTTTTTTTTTACTTAAAGTTCCTTTACCTCCTAACACATTACTGGGTGCACAAGTTTGTCATATATTGAAGTAAAACAAAGGATATTATTATGATTTAGCAATGTATACTGGTATTTAAGAAATAGATATAATGATACATCAAAACATCACTGATTTATTAATCAATTAACACAGAAGATCAAACTAAATTATAAAGTATCTTTTCAAGTAATTTTTTTTCTAGTTATGAAAGTGATATATACCTTACTTATAGCAAATTGGAAGATACAGATGCATTCCCTTTGTTCTAGTTTCTGTACACCTATGCACACACGTTCTTTAAAAAGTGAAACCATTTTATATATACAATTCTGTATTGTGCTATTTTCATATGTTAATATTTTCCCATGTTATTAATAGTCTTTTGAAACATAATTTTAAAAGTGAATGTATCATCACTTATTTACATTTCCCATTATAATTTTGAGTTAATTCCCCATATTTTTAGTTTTTTACATAGCTATTTGGGTTTAAAATTATTTTAAACATAAATAATTTGAGGAGACTGTAAGGAAGACATTTTAAAAATACATCTACAACCAAAACATTTGTAAGTTTAATTTAGTTAGTTAAAGTTTGTAGGAAATGAAAGGAAAATAGTATAATTTTTAATCACTTACAGATATTTTAATGTGGATACTTCCTATCTGCATTCAACACTATAATTTTATCTTTGTTTAAAAGAATTGAAGTGTTCAATGGTTTGTCTAGCTATATATATTGCCTTATTGAAGCAATCTAACATGTATTTTTACAAAAATGATTGCATGTCACCTTTTTATTTTATAAAAAGCAGTTTTGGCCTACTACTGCATTCTTTTAAATTATCCTTTTCAATTAGCAGCATGGAGAAAATATTCCAAAGAGATTTATGTACTTAAAATTATATTCATATTTTTTAAGCCAAGAGAAATAATGGCTTATTTTAATACTTTTTTTTCTTTTTTTTGAGACAGAGTCTTGCTCTGCCACCTGGGCTAGAATGCTGTGGCATCAGCCTAGCTCACAGCAACTTCAAACTCCTGGGCTCGAGGGATCCTCCTGCCTCAGCCTCCTGAGTAGCTGGGACTACAGACATGTGCCACTACGTCTGGCTAATTTTTTCTGTTTTTAGTAGAGACGGGGTCTTGTTCTTGCTCAGGCTGGTCTAGAACTCCTGACCTCAAGCAATCCTTCCTCCTTGGCCTCCCAGAGTACTAGGATTACAGGCATGAGCCACCGGGCCTGGCTGAATACTCTTGTACAAAGAACTAAAAAACTATTATGAAACCTTTTCTTCTATTTGAATTCCAAAATGCGCTTTTTGAGGTTACTGAGAGCTAGGCTGATGCCATGGCACTCACTCTAGCCAGGGCAACAAAGTGACACTCTGTCTCAAAATGCATATTTTTGCTGTCTTCCTTTATGCTCATGCCCACATATACTTTATATTCTTATATCCTTTACCTCTTTACCTCAATTAAAACTTAGCTTTTTTGAAATCCTCTTTATTCCCTCTTCCTCCATGGTGCAGATCTACGATTCAGAGATCTGGACCTTGTTGCAGCTACTTTCAAACTATCAGCATCATTCTTAGTTTTCTCTGAATATGATTGTTATTCTTCCCTTTTCCCATCATTGGCTACCATCTTGTTTCACATTCCTTAAATATGTTTTGGTACTCATTGTTTTCTTGTTCACCTTACCTCCTGCCATTATTTTGCACGCCTTTCCAATGCCCTTTTAAAATTTCTCGAGTTCTCTATGCCACACCTATGTCTATACTAAATGAGTTCACTTTGAACTCTATAATCCCCTATAACAACCTTACTTATGAATATATTAAGTTTTAAAACTTTTCTTAGTGTATGTTTATATTTTTAATTTTAAAAATTAGTACATTTGTATGACACTTTACAATAATTAAAAATCTTATTTTCAAGTAATGTATAAAGGTACTGGAAAATAAATTTTATTGATGCATTGTTAAGTAGGAAGAGAGAATATGAAACTCTTATTTCCTACTTTTGTTTTTTAAAATATGTTTTGGAATAATTTCTCACAGCAGCAATATGAGATAGGCATTTTGTTATCCTCCACTTTAAAGAGTGAAAAACTGATGTTCAGAGAGAAAAGTGAGTTATTCAAGGTCACAAAGAGAGTACGTAGTGAATCAAAATTCTAGCTCCAATCTGTCTGTCTCTGCCCTTCCAAACTATGTAATTAGAGATTTAGCTTTGAGCCTATGTATGGTCTAGGTTTTTTTTTAATTGAATTCAAATATATAACTGAAAATATAGTGATTTGGGATCTTGTAGCTCAAGAACTATGGTTTTATTCTTTGATAATGCAATAATATCCAAAATACACTAATTTGATTAATAGCAAAAATTTATACTTCATTTTAAATGTTGTATAACAATTTACCAATTCAATGTAGATAATAAATCATAGATAAAGAGAGTGGACTTTTTAAAATACTGATTGTTTTTTAAAAATGTAGGGACATCCCCATAGGCTAAAAATTTCTTACTTTCTTGAATGAATAAATAAGACCCTATGTTAGTCTGCTCATTCTGTCACAACAAAATACCATATTAGGTGGCTTAGACAACAGATATTTATTTCTCACAGTTCTGGAGGCTGAAAAGTCCAAGATCAAAGTTTAGACAGTTTGCTTTCTGGTGAGTGTTCTCTTCCTGGCTTCAAGATGGCTGTCTTCTTGCTGTGTCCTCACATGGGAGAGAGAACTTGCTATAGTGTTTCTTCTTCTCATAAGCCACCAGCCCTATGGCATTAGGGCTCTACCCTTATGATCTCCTTTAACATTTATCACCTCCTCACAAGGCCCAACCTCCAAATATAATCATATTGGGAGTTAGGGCTTTATGATATAAATTTTGGGGGGTCACAGGCATTCAGTTCATAACAGAGACTTATCTCATCCAGATTACTGACAGTGATATCAAACGATATCTTGTGAAGAAGGAAAATTCTTCCTGAAAGTTAATGACAAAAGTGTAGGAAATCCCCAGCATGCCCCTTGGTTTCTCTTAGTAATTAATGATCATCATTTGTCATTTGTTTAAATGCTTTTTTTTTTGAAGTAGTTTATATTTCATCCTGTAATTCCTTTTGAAGAAATTAAATTTATAGGTTTACTACCTACTTATTGAGATAATATTTCCATTTCTTGTTCTAAAAGTTGCTTAATGTAAGCTTAGAGATATGTCTGCTAATTCCAGCTACTGGAATTTTCTGTGTAATTAGAATTTATTAGTAATTTATCTTGAAAACTTGATATTTCCATCCTTATGTGATGTGTCATTTAGGGTAATTTTGGAAGTGTGGAGATGTGCCGGTATGACCCTCTACAGGACAACACTGGGGAGGTGGTGGCTGTAAAAAAGCTTCAGCACAGTACTGAAGAACACCTTAGAGACTTTGAAAGGGAAATTGAAATCCTGAAATCCCTACAGCATGACAACATTGTAAAGTACAAGGGAGTGTGCTACAGTGCCGGTATGTTGCCCATCCGAAACCTATTTTAAACTCAAGGTATATCTTTAGCATCCTGGGTAATAGAAACATATAGTGTCCTAAGATCTGGACTTGTAATATGCCAGTGCCCAGAGAGAGAAGCATTCTGTAATGACTGGAGATTATGCTTGGTGATCATGGACTATAAATACAAGTCGTCTCTGGCCAGTTGGTTTATCATTCTCTTCACAACTTGCTTAAGCTTACCAAGACAGTATCATTTTTAAAGAAAGAAATTGTCTTTGCTTACATTTTCTATAAAAATAAAATTTTTAAATTTTTAAAATTGCTTTTTGTTCAGTATAAATGAGGAGGAAGGAAGTTTTCTCATAAGTCTATTTTGGTTTACCTAAAAGGTTATAGAAAAATAAAACATAAATATTTTTAAAGCTTCTATTTAAAACTTTTTTATTCAAAAAGCCTGTGTTCTTAACTACTGCATTACCTTTAATTTACAATAAAGTTTTGTCATCATAAACTCAGATTTTATATATGTTTAAGTTATTTATGTATGATTTTTTCTAATATTTCATAAAAATATGGCAAAGCAAAACATCATGTTTCTATTTGTATGTTAAAAGGCCGGCGTAATCTGAGATTAATTATGGAATATTTACCATATGGAAGTTTACGAGACTATCTCCAAAAACATAAAGAACGGATAGATCACAAAAAACTTCTGCAGTACACATCTCAGATATGCAAGGTACCTAATACCCTGGTTATTTGTTGTAGATGAAATGAACATGTTGAAGTCATTGTTAGGAAATCCTCTAGATTCTTTCTTAGATAATAAAGGGAGTATATAGGGCTAAGACCAGTTAAATTGTTTATGCTTATAAAACTAAACTGAAAGAAAAATTTACTTTATCCATAGGGTATGGAGTATCTTGGTACAAAAAGGTATATCCACAGGGATCTGGCAACAAGAAATATATTGGTGGAGAATGAGAATAGAGTTAAAATTGGAGATTTTGGTTTAACCAAAGTCTTGCCACAAGACAAAGAATACTACAAAGTGAAAGAACCTGGTGAAAGTCCCATATTCTGGTAAGTATATTTCAGTATAATAAAGTGAAATTTTAGAGCACAAACTTCTTTTCATTATTATTAATAGTTTTTGATTTATATATTTATAATTTATCATATGCTTACATTAGGCTAAATACATTTCATAGATTATCTCATTTATCCTTATAAC
Source organism: Eulemur rufifrons (assembly GCF_041146395.1). Taxonomy (NCBI): domain Eukaryota; kingdom Metazoa; phylum Chordata; class Mammalia; order Primates; family Lemuridae; genus Eulemur; species Eulemur rufifrons. Next base: position 228,441,935 of record NC_090989.1, read on the forward strand.
AACCCTTGGAGAATATGTATGATTATTACCTCCATTTTAAGCATGGGGAAACTGAAGCATACATAGGTTAAATAGCTTGCTCAAAGTCGCATGACTAATAAATGGTAGAACTGGGATTCAAATACGGATAGTCTGAGCTCAGAGTTTGTACTTTTAAGCTTTCTTAATAATGCTTTAATCTGGCATTAATTGAATATTTTTATATGTTGAAGCTGAAGGTAATTTTTAATATTCAATTAAAATTATGAATTGTGAGGAGCATTCATCCCTAATTTTTTTATGTGAAATACATCGTTTCTATTGATCTGTGCTTTGATGCAAAGTTTTCTTTTTTTATGCCTCCATTCATTTATGGCGCATTTTGTTTTCTAGGGCTGACTTGGTGAAATTATATTTCAATGTTTTGGTTTTGTATACATTCCAAATAGATTTTAATTCTGGTTTATTGATCTGCTGAAATAATACTATTAAGATGATATTTGAGTCAGATGTTAGTTTCAAAATAGGGGTTTGAGGTTTTATTTTAGTTAAGTATGTTTTATTTACATTCCTTGATACATGACTTGAAAAGTAGAATTACTAATATAAATAATATAACTTAATTTATAAATATTTTATGGGATTCATTAGAATTATTAGAAATATAGAGATTACTCAGTTTTCTACTGCTAAGTTCATAGATCATCTGTATTTGCTGGTTATCTTCATTTTATTTGGTATCTGTAAATTTTACAACTAATCCTCGTTGTTGGAAATTATTAGTCCAGAAAGAAATCAGGTAAGAAAGCACCAGTGATTTAGAACAAATTGACTATTCCCACAGAAGATAACTTACGATGCTATTATGAATGTGTTTAAAGAAGAATCCTTATCTTTTAGAGATGCATCCTGAAATAATTGTGGTTGAAATACTATCATCTTTGGTATTCACTTTACATAAACCCAGTGGGGCAGAGGTGTGGAGTAATATATGAAACAAGAGGGGCAATGAGTTTAGCTAAGTGACAGGTACACAGTTGTTCATTTTTCTCAGTTTGAAATTTTTTTAACATTAAAAACACATTTTAACAAGGAATGTCCTCATGATAATCATTAGCATTACCACTGTCTAACTATTTTTAGGGTATCAATGAAACTAGAAAATAAGACTCATAAAAATGTGATCATATACTTTAGTCATGCCCTATTGATACATTAATTTCATTTTTTTCAGAATGAAAAATTAAGGAAGTTAAGTGGAATTAGCTGGTAATCAATAAATATTACTTATATGAAGATCCAGTGATTTGGGCATGCTTAATGATTATAATTTAATAAACATTTATTAAGTACCTACTGTGCTCCAAATACCACACAAGGAGCTTGGGATAAGATAAGATTAGCATCAGAAAAGGACTGTCCCTTAGTAGGAAGGCTAAACTAAAAGGAAAAATTTGACAAAGTAGGCAAATTCACCTGACAGGTCCACTACCCATAATCTCTTCCTTTTAAGAGCTCATAATTTAGGAAAAGTCAAATGTATAATCAAATCATTGCAAGGCAGTGTGTAAGTGCAACAATTAGGTTAATGGGAAAACATAAGAGTACAGGTAATTCTGCTTAGGGTTTAACTCAATCAGAGAGAATACCAACTAAAAGATGACATTTCAACTATTGATTAGTAGATAGACAAGAGGAAGGGCATTCCATGAGGAGGTAGAGAAGAACAAAGAGCATCAGGGGTTTGAAAGTGAATGGCATAATCACAGAACAAATGGGGAATAATTAGGGCTGGAAAGGGATTGAGCACTTCTATGGTTTGAATGTGTGCCCTCCAAACTTCAGGTGTTGCCAATGTGATGGTATTAAAAGGTGGAGCCTTTAAGAGATGAAACAGGTAATCAAAAGATTTTCCCTTTTATATAGCCAAGCAGATATAACCCATTACATACAAATGCTCAGGATGAACATTAACTAGTCCTCAAGTAAGAGGACTTGACAATGGTATTTGTCACACACACAGTTCATCCTAAATTCACTTGGTATTAGGAGTGACCATCTATGTTAGCTAATTGGCTTTGTACAAAGAAAATATGCACTTTTCATATCTTCATGACAGGAGATAATTTTGCATCTTGGAAGGAGGCTTTTGCAGAAGTTAGACTCCTACCCTCCCACAGAAACTGGGAGGTAAGGGTGCTATCTTCCTTGATTATATTTCAAAGGGGTAGTTACAGGTTCTTGAGAAAGACATTCTTGGGTGATACAGTTGGCAAGAGGCTTTTAAGCAAGAACTTTTAAAAAGATTTACATACATTTTAAACAGACAAAGAATTTACAGTTCTAAGTTTTCCAAATGCTCTAAGAAAAAAAGGAGAGGAATCTTTCCTCTTATTTTTCAATAGGGATTCAACAGAATTAATTCAACAGAATTAATTTTTTTTCTTTTTTTATTTGTATTTACCCTTACATAAGTGATGGAACAGAAAAAAACAGCCATGGAGATGAGGGGTAAATTACAAAGAATAGTATCATGAAAACTAGAGGAAGACAAAATTTGGCAAGGAGTGAGGGAGTAGCACCATTTTCAAGGAAATTACATTCCCCTTGTAGAATAAAACTAATACATATTTTGAAATAACTAGATGCATAAAGGTTTTTTGTTTGTTTGACTTCTGGATTAACTGTATTTTCTCATTTTCCATATACATTCTTTAGACATGTAAAGTTTTTAAAAAGCTAAATATAAAAAGAATATAGCATTAGATGTTCAACTGTGTGGTATAGAGTATTAGTACTGTATAAATTCAGTAGCATGAAGTCATTAAGACCTTGAGTAGACAGGGAAGGATTTGTGGAAGTGAGGAAACTCAAATTGGATTTTGAGCAAAGATTAAATTTATATAATTCATATTTTTAAACTCAAAGGTCTAAAACAGATCTCTGTTAGCCATCTCTATAATAAAAAAACTTAGCAATAAAACCATGACATTCACAGTCCATTGGCCAAAAGTCTTCCTTGGATAATGTTAATGCTTGAGTGAACAATGACATCATTTCTCTCTCTGACTGTTTTCTGTGCTTCCTCTCATAATCACCCCCCTTCTGATTAACAGGTTCTTTCTTTTATATGTTTAAGTCTTACTCCAGCCCAGAAGCCATTTTTTTCTCTAGGATACTTATCTGGATCCATTTAAAGCTTAACTTGCAAAGAGCAGCTTATTTTTCAGTTCTTACAAGGTACTTTGCAGGCAACCCTGGTGCTGCTTATAGAGATCAAAATAAATTTCTTTGGATTTTAGTTATCTTTCTATGTCAGAGGTTCCCAAGACCACCCCCAGGTTTAAGGATTTGCTGGGATGATTCCACAGGACACAGAGTATAGTCATATTGATGATGATTCATTACAGGGAAAGAATACAAAGCAAAATCAGCAAAGGGAAAAGGCATGTGGGACAAATTCTGGAGGAAACCAAGCACAAGCTTACAAGGGTCCTATTCCCAGTAAAGTCATGTGGGACATGCTTAATTCTCCCAGCAATGAATTGCAGCAACACATGTGAAATGTTACCAGGAAAACTGATTAAGAGACTGGCTGCCTAAGATTTTTATTGGAACTAGTTACATAAGGGCATTTTGCCTGGTATATAACACAATCCCAGACTCCCAGAAGAAAAACAGATGTTAGCATAAACCCTATTGTTTGTACAGTTTAGGCAGAGTGAGTCACTCTTATCCTTTAGGGAATTGTGGAACCCTTCCTGAAATCTAAGTTCCCAAGTGCCAGGCCAAGTGTTAACATTGCAAGGAGGCCCTTCTGAGCATAGCAGCCTCAGGCCTGCTATGTTAATTCTTTTCTCTACATCTTGTTTTATTTAAATACAATGATTTGTAGGTAAAATCAAGAGTTGGCACATCAAGTAACTGTCTTGTAAATACTCTGCATATATTACAGGTATGCTCCTGAATCACTGACAGAGAGCAAGTTTTCTGTGGCCTCAGATGTTTGGAGCTTTGGAGTGGTTCTATATGAACTTTTCACATATATTGAGAAGAGTAAAAGTCCACCAGCGGTCAGTGTGCTTTTTATTTATTTTCAGTTTTTTTTTTGACATGAGAAAGGCTTTATTCAGAGAATAATAATAAGCCTAGGACTTATTTTAGAGCCTCTTACTGCTTATTTGTAAGGCAATATCCAACAAAATAACACCAAACTTATTTATTAAGTTAATTTGAATTTTTAAAAAGGGGGTGTTAGAGCACTATTTAGTATATTCTCTTAATATTATTTTTAGAAAATCCACTAAGCTCATTCATTCCAAGAATTATTGCATAAGTTAAAATAAGCCTTTCAAAGTAAATTTTTCCTATGCATTGTAGATTGTTTTAATATGAAAAATACGAAAATATAAAAATCATCTCTAATGTAATTACTCAGAGATAACCATTTTAATATTATGGTATGTTTTCTTTCAGGCTTCTTTTTATTATTTATATAAAAGTGAAATTTTATAAACAAATATAGTTTTATAAAATTAAGGTCCTACGGTGCAGTTTGCACTCTTGCTATTTCATTAAATATTATAGCATGGTATTTACTATACTAGACATTTTTACCGCAAATGTGATTTCTAATTGCTAGGTAGCATTCCTTTGTAAGGATATATATGTCTGGACAATCATTTTCCATTTTTCAGTCTTTTAAATAATACTTTAATGGACATAGTGAACATCCTTATACATAAATATTTGTTTATCTGTGGTTATCATTTTAGAATAGAAAGATAATTATAAGTAAAAGGTTATGAACTATTTTAAAGGTTTTTGATTATTTCAAAATGCTTTCCAGAAAAGCTGTACCAGATTACATATCAACAGGGGTGTACATTTCATCATTTACTACTATTGGTCATTATATATTTTATGCAGTTTTGCCAAATTCATAGGCAAGTTGAATATATTTTACTTTGTATTTTTTAGTGTGATTGAGCATGTGTTTGTTGGGTGTGTGGAGTGAATATGTGTGTGTCTGTGAATTGTCTCTGTGTGTTGCCTATATTTGTATTGGTAATTTTTCTTACCAATTTATAAGAGCTCTATAGATCAAAAATAAATGATTTGTGTTGTTAATATTGCTATAGTTTGTAATTCAAACTTCATGAACTTTTGACATATGAAAGTTTTCCCTCCATTGCATTTATGCCTAAATATATTCATTAATTTTCTTTTTATGTCCTCTTTTACATTCAGACTTTTTATTTCAATTGAAATGTAATATGTGTTAAAACAACAACGAAACTCAAAGTAAATATGTGTTTAGTTCATATGTTTTGAACATTTCTCAGGGAATTTGTGTTGAGTTTCTTACAGTATGGAAATGGCATGAGAGAGTTTTCACATTTAACAGTCAACCAGTTTGAAAAACCAGTTTTCTTTCCAGAACATACAAAAACATACATATACTGAAAATTTCTCATTTACTGGAAGAAGTTGAGGAAGAATTCCACTTCAAATTAAATATACAAAAAAACTCATTGAAAAGTGGGTTTGTGTTTCAGGAATTTATGCGTATGATTGGCAATGACAAACAAGGACAGATGATTGTGTTCCATTTGATAGAGCTCCTGAAGAATAATGGACGATTACCAAGACCAGATGGATGCCCAGATGAGGTAACAAAAAATGTTTTTATTCATAGTAACCATGCATTTTCTTTTTCTTCATATTCAAGGATTTCAGGTCACTTTCTGAAATTTAATTTGCTGAGCTTTTAGATAAATAGCAAATCTGATGACTGTGGATAAGACATAGGCTATGACACATACCCTGTGCAGGAAAATTAAGTGGGAATTTCAAATACATGACTTCACCACTTAAAAGATGGCATTTAGTGTTCATTGTAATTATGATTTATTTTCTACTTTACAGATTTATATGATCATGACAGAATGCTGGAACAATAACGTAAATCAACGCCCTTCCTTTAGGGACCTAGCTCTTCGAGTGGATCAAATAAGGGACAATATGGCTGGATGAAAGAAATGACCTTCATTCTGAGACCAAAGTAGACTTACAGAACAAAGTGTTGTATTTCACATTGTTGTGAACTATTATTACATATACCATTATTACCTAAATCATGATGCTAGCCAGCAAAGATGTGAAAATATCTACTCAAAACTTTCAAAGTTTAGTGAGTATTTCTTCATGAGGCCACCAGTAAAAGACAGTCATGAAAAGTTCTTAACAGGGAATTTTGTAAAAAGTTTCATGAACATTATCAGTCAGCTAACCTCACCCTTCTCTGATAAAGAAAAAAAGCCCAGACTTTTTTCAACTTAGCTTTTTGAGAGGTGAAAAAATTATAATGTAAATTTTGCAATGTTAAAGATGCACAGAAAATATATATGTACAGTTTTTACCACAGTGGATATATAATATCTTGGCATCTTGTGTGATGTTTTACACAAGGGCTGGTGTTCATTAATGTTTTCTAATTTTTTTAATAGTTGATCTATAATAACTTCACTGTATAAATTAAGATGCTTAGATAATTGAATAAGCACCTTTGTGTCCTTGTTCATCTTTATCACTGGCCAGCAATATAAGCAGGTGTATACTTTTAGCTTGTAGTTCATGTACTGTAAATATTTTTAATGGAAAGGGAACAAATGTCTAATTTTATTTGTATAGGAAATTTCCCTAACCCTAATTAAGAATACATTTTGAAATAGAACAAGCTTACAAAGATACAACATAATCTATTTTCTTATTTGTTTCCCTTGTATCTATTTGTGGTGAATGTGTTTTTTAAATAGCACCATCTCCAAATTTTTCTAAGACTACAATGAATAGTTTTCATTTAAAATTTTGAGATTAAGTTTGTCAGGAATATTGTCATTCCTTGAGCAGTTGACTGCCAATAAGATTCTTCAATCCCTGAGACCTATGGTCATGAATTAAATTGAAGCATAAGCCATAAAATAGATTGTTTTTAAAATGCATAAGCTCATTAAGATGCATAGAAGGTTAGGAAATTTTTTTTCTAAAAACTATATTTGAGGGGTTTCAGAACTCTCTATTGCAGTCATGAAAGAGATTTATTTCCTTTTGTGAGAGGGTCATATACAAGAGAGAAAAGAGGTAAATTGGTGAAAAAGTATGCTTGTTAATTTTATTCAAAATGCCAGTAGAAAATTCATAATGTATATCTTTAAAATCAGAACATACATATTTTTCAATTTTATTCAAAATGCCAGTAGAAAATTCATAATGTATATCTTTAAAATCAGAACATACATATTTTTCAATTAAGTATAAAGGGTTGTTTATTGTTGTCATTTGTTTTAGTGCTACTCCACTTTAGGCACCATCCCTAAAATAAAATATGGTGGGTTTTTTTTTTCGTGTGTGTTATTTATACAAAGTTTAAAATACTTGGTATTTTGGTTAAAAAGAAAATAGTTTCTTTATTTTTGGTGGTGTATGCTATTTTTTTAAACTTGTACTTAAGACTTCTGATTTTGGGTTGAAGGGATTAGGGAAGAAATGCTTTTCACATGCATTATACTTAAGGCATTTTAGTAGTTACCAGATACCAGTTACCAGTAGTTATCATCTAAAATGACAGTATTATTAAATTTTTAAAAGATTTCTAGTAGATATTTTGGTGAGAGTTGAATATAGTTTTTATTTAATTTATAAAGACTACTCAAGGATCTGTATACGTAATACAATTAAGAGATCTTCCATTGTACTACTTTTCAAGTGAAATAGTAGCATACTATAATAAGCTTGATTTCAGGTTTTTGTACTAAAACTTAAGTGTGCACTTAAAAGTAGATTCTTCTCAAAGGTCTTTAAAATTTTGTTTTTAAAAACACGATGTGAACTAAGTTTCTTTAATGTTTCATCTTTTAGTTTTAGGTAAGGAATCCCACATACACATTCTTAAGTTTTTAGAGTGGGATGATGACTGTATTGTAAAATTTTAAGCTTTCAAGAGACTTCTTTCTTATGGGGGATTTGTGCTCTTGTCAATTTTGATTCTGACTATACATAATAGGAAACTAATTTTGCAACTATTCAGTTGGTTCTGTACAAGAAACAGGTAAGTAATTATTGTACCAGTTAATGCCAAAATGTTTTTTCAATTAATATTCTTCAGAAATGAGGGTAAAGGTTTTCTTAGAATTCTGTAAATATTCCAGTATATTAAGTTATGCAATCTTGATATAAAAATTCCATGCTTCCATGGGTATTTGCTGGGGAAATAGTCACTTTTTCATGCTCTTTATATATGCTGCCAGTAACACTTATTTGCTCTGGAATAGTGTTCTTATAACCCAAGATTTCTGCTTTAAAGTCAAGGGAAATTTTTATCATAACTGTAACTTCTGATATTTAAATTTTATTTAAATAGTTTTATGCAGTAGACATTAGAAAATAACTACAGTTCTGTATCTGGGGAGCCATTCCCCATGGGGTGGCATTATGTGCTCAACTTACTGAGATTATGTTAATTTCTTTGTTAAGCTTTTAGCATGTTCCCACAAAATTGAAATATTTATGTAATAAATATTAAGAAGCTATTTTCTTTGTATTGTCACCTAAACAAAGAAATGGGGGCACACACACTGATATAGGGATATGTACGGAAAGCTTTTTATAACAGTAAAGTTACCTTGCAATTTTTAAGAATTGCCTCCTAAGACTGCTGTCAACTACTGTGCTGTCTTTATGAACATTGCTATATCCACTCTAACTTGTATTCAGGTTATTTATAATGAAAATTTCTCTAATGTTTTAGCATAATTTACAGAATTTCTTTCAGTTTGCTGTATCAGAATAAATAATAACAGTAAGTGTAAGTCAGTAGGATTATCCAAACAGACTAGATTATAAGAGATAATCTTAATTTTATTTAAGAAAAAACACTAAATATGAATATCAGAAATACTTTGTGTTTACTCTCCAGATTTTACTTAGTTGGACTTAATTTCAAGATAAGATATTTTTATAGGTGCTATTTACTGAGGTCAAGTCGGTTATCTTTAAGCAGTGTGAACAGACAGAAGCATAGCTTTTAGATCTAAACTATTGGTAAATAACAATAAATAGATCACAGTGGTATGGAAAAATGGTATACCAGGCATATGGTAGAGACAGCAGGCAGATGAGAAGACTAGTTATCAATTGCTGATGATGAGACCTTATCAAAACAAGTATGAAATGAAAGTATACAATGAAAACATTTGTTGATCAATTATTTATCTTTTCAAGTACAGTTGTATACATACATGAAAATGTTTAAGTGCTTTTCACACACATAAAAAAGATCGTTAAGTGGATGGTATCCTTAATGAAAAAGTTTAAGGTCCTTTAAGTATTTGGAATATATATTATAGAATCTCAGTGTAAATTTTCTAGTAGCATGTGGTATAAGTTTGTGAGTTGGAGCTTCTTTACTGACATTAAAAACACAAGAAATTAAAAAAAATCAAAGATACTAAAGTAAACAGAAACAAAACAAGAAAGATAAATCTAACACTCAGCGTACTCAATTATGAAAATACCTAGTAGAACACTACTTGAAATAGACATATGAAACTTTTCCTCTGCTAAATAGTTTTGTTGAAGTTAACAATGAAGTTTTATGGCTATACTAAATTTTAAGTATATCAGAACAAAATTTATTATTTTTGTGTCCTTAGTAACATTCAAGACACCTACATTTTTTATTGGAGAAAAAGAAAAAAAGTTGGTTGCAGAATCAAAGACTTCATCTTGATTTTTAATAATAACTGAATTCTCTAACAACGTTAAGTAAAGCAATTTTAATCTGCATAACCAGGGTTTCTAAGCCCTTGATCTAGAAGCTACAAGTGGCCCACAGCTAAATGACAAATAAGAATTGGATTGTGTTGACTGATAACACTTACTGACTACTGTTCAGAAAGCCATTATATTGTTATTTTTTAATTTCAATAGATTTGAGGGGTACAATTGTTTTTTGTTACCTGGATGAATTATATAATACTGAAGTCAGGGATTTCAGTACCCATCACCAGAATAGTGTACATTGTATCCGATAGGTAATTTTTTATACCTCACTCCCTCTCACGCTCCCCCCTTCTTAGTTTCCAATGTCCATTACACCACTTTATGACTGTATATACCCATCGTTTAGCTCCCAATTTTAAGTGAGAACAAGTGGTATTTGTTTTTCCATTGAGATACTTCACTTAGGATAAGGGTCTCCAGTTCCATCCAAGTTGCTGCAAAAAAACAAAAAAAACAAAAAAAAACAAAAAAAAACATTATTTCATTCCTTTTTATGGCTGAGTATTACTCCATGGTATAAATACACCACATTTTCTTTATCCACTCATCAGTTGATGGGCACTTAGGTGGATTCCATATCTTTGCAATTGTGAGTTGTGATAAAATAAGCATTTGGGTGCAGGCATCTTTTTCATATAATGACTTCTTTTTTGGGTAGATGCCCAGTATTGGGATTGCTGGATTGAATGGCAGGTCTATTTTTAGTTCTTTGAAGACTTTCCATACTGTTTTCCATAGAGGTTGTACGAATATACATTCTCACCAACAGTGTATAAGTGTTCCTTTTTCACTGCATCCATGCCAATGCCTATTATTTTTTGACTTTTTAATGGCCATTCTGACAGGGATAAAGTGGTATCTCATTGTGGTTTTAATTTGTATTTCCCTGATAAATAGTGATGTTGAACATTTTTTTTTTTTTTTTTTTACATGTTGGCTATTTGTATCTCTTCTTTTGAAAAAATCTGTTCATGATTTTGCCCACTTTTTGATGGGGTTATTTGTTTTGTTCTTGCTGATTTGTTTGAGTTCTTTGTATTAATAGATTCTGGATATTAGTACTTTGTCACATGTATAGTTTGCAAATATTTTCTCCAGTTCTGTAGGTTTTCTGTTCACTGTGTTGATTATTAATATTTCCCTTGCTGTGCAGAATTTTTTTAGTTTGATTAAGTCCCATTTATTTTTATTATTGCTGTATTTGTTTTTGGGGTCTTAGTCATAAATTTTTTGTCTAGGCCAATGTCCAGAAGAGTTTTTCCTATGTTTTCTTCTAGAATTTTTATGGTTTCAGGTCTTATATTTAAGTCTTTTCTCCATCTTGAGTTAATTTTTGTATATGGTGAGAGAGAGGGATCTAGTTTCATTCTTCTTCATGTGGCTATCCAATTTTCCCAGCCCCATTTATTGAAAAGGGTGTCCTTTCCCCAGTGTATGTTTTTGTGGGCTTTGTCAAAAATCAGTTGGTTATACCTATATGGCTTTATTTCTGATTTGTCTATTCTAGTCCATTGATCTATGTGTCTTCATTTATATGAGTACCATGCTGTTTTGGTTACTATAGCCTTGTAATATAATTTGAAGTCAGGTAATGTAATGCTTCCAGATTTGTTCTTTTTTCTTGGGGTTGCTTTGGCTATTTGGGCTCTTTTTAAAATTTAGAATTGCTTTTTCTAGTTCTGGGAAAAACAAAACTAGAAAAAATGTTTCTTTTTTTAAAAAATGTTTTAAATCCTTATTTCTATCCATAATTTTGAGGACAGAGTGAATCTCCTGGTGCCACTTTTTTTCTTTTACTACTTTTATAACAATGCATTACCATTTGTTAATAGAAATTCTTGATAATAGGAGTAGAGGTTATTGTTGACAAGGAAAATTAGAAATTCCTTTTAGGAATTTTTTTTAAAAGATTGCATCCACATTGTACACCACTTCAGACCTTTCTACCTTTCTACATATGCACCCACTCATTAACACTGACAGTGCAGGGTACCTACAACTTTCAAGTTGTATCAGGTAACTCATGTTAATGAGTGTAGTAGTGAAAACATCACCTCCTAGGTATCTCTTGACAAAGTCCTAAATCTTATTCACACATTGAGAATAAAGAAGAGTAGATGGATACAGCAAAGGAATCCTGATGGTGCTCACATCTGTAATCCCAGCACTTTGGGAGGTTGAGGTGGGAGAATTGCTTGAGGCCAGGAGTTTAAGACCAGCCTGGACAACATGGCAAGACCCTGTCTTTGCAAAAAACTAAAAATAAAAAAAAAAAAATAGCCAAGTATGATGGCACATGCTTGTAGTTCTAGCTACTTGGGAGGCTGAGGCAGGAGGATTGCTTGATCCCAGGAATTCAAGGCTGCAATGAGCTATGATGACACCAACTGGGGTGAAGAGTGAGACCCTGTCTCTTAAAAATAAATAAATAAAAGTTCTTGACAGCAAGGTTGGGTGTGGGGTGGGAGCACAACGCAAAAAGAGTTGAACACTGCTTTAGAGTTTACGGACATGGACATAGGTCAAACCAGCACCATCTCAGAAATGACCTCAGTAATATAGATATGTCAGTGTCAGAACACCTGTGAGAGTATTAGATCTTTAAGCAAATATTCTAAATAGTGTATCTGAACTCAGAGAAATTAGTTGATATGTAATCTTTTTAAAAAGTCATCTAATTTTAATCCCTGTAGAATTTAAAGGTTTTCCTTACCAGATGCAAAAATTGGGTCTTGTTTCAGTTGAAATACATCCCTGAGAACTGTTGTCTTGTTTTTATATTTAACAATAAAAATCAATACAAAAATACAATGTCTTAAAAATTTAACATAGGGGCCGGGCGCGGTGGCTCACGCCTGTAATCCTAGCACTCTGGGAGGCCGAGGCGGGTGGATCGCTCTAGGTCAGGAGTTCAAGACCAGCCTGAACAAGAGTGAGACCCCGTCTCTACTAAAAATAGAAAGAAATTATATGGACAACTAAAATATATATACAAAAAATTAGCCGGGCATGGTGGCGCATGCCTGTAGTCCTAGCTACTCGGGAGGCTGAGGCAGTAGGATCACTTAAGCCCAGGAGTTTGAGGTTGCTGTGAGCTAGACTGACGCCACGGCACTCACTCTAGCCCGGGCAACAGAGTGAGACTCTGTCTCAAAAAAAAAAAAAAAAAAAAAAAAATTTAACATAGGCATATTTTAATAATATGCAACATATTAAAATGTTTTCTTGGTCATACAAGGACATAAAGTACCTTTGATACTAAAACTATATGTCATATTACTATATATAAAAGTCAAAATTTCTTTAAACAGAGAAAAACAATGCCAAATAAACATCATATCTGTGCTATAAAATTTATCCAGAAGACAATGTATCCTCTTCTTTGACTGAAAAAATGCTTTTTTAAAATAAATTGGCTGTGAATCTTAATGCTTGTAAAGTGCTATATATCATTGTGGTTTTGCATTCTTTTTCTCTAATGATAAGCATCTTTTCATGTGCAATTTATACTTCTTTGGAGAAACATCTATTTAACGTCCTTTGCCCATTTTTAAATCAGAATTTTTGTTGTTGGGTTGTAGGAGTTCTTTATATATTCTGTATAGTAACCCCTTACCAGATATATGATTTTCAAATATCTTCTCCCATTCTATGGGTTGCCTTTTCCTGTTGTTGATTGTGTTCTTTGAATGTACAAAAGTTTTATTTTAATGTATTACAGTTTATCTATTTTTACTTCTATTGCCTATTTTTTTGGTGTCATATCCAAGATCTCATTGCCAAATCCAATTTCATGAAGCTTTTCTCTAAGTTTTCTTCCAAGTGCATACTTCAGCTTTTACATTTAGGCCTTTGATCCAGTTTGAGTTAATTTTTTATGTGTGTAATGATCCAACTTCATTCTTTTGCATGTGGATATCCAGTTTTCCCAGCACTACTTTTTGAAAAGACTGGCCTTTCCCCATTGAATAGTCTTGGAACCCTTGTCAAAATCAGTTGACCAGATACCCAGGGTTTATTTCTGTGTTTTCTGTTCTATTCCATTGGTCTATATGACTGTCCTTATTACTATAGCTTTGTAGAAAGTTTTGAAATCAGGAGGGTGAGTCCTCCAACTTTGTTGTTCTTTTACAAGACTGCATTGGCTATTTGGGGTCCCTTGAGGTTCCATATGAATTTTAAGATAAGTTCTGCAAAAAAAACATGATTGGGATTTTGATAGGGATTCCACTGAATCTGTAGATGGCTTTGGGTAGGGGTACTATCCTTTTATGTGGATTATCTCATTTTATCCATATAACTTTATGCAGTAGATACTATTATTTTTCTCATTTTAGGTGTTAGGAAACTGAAGTTTAGCAAGATACCATAAATTCCCAAGTTTCATGTGTAAAAAGAAGGAATGCTAGAATTTCAACGCAGGCAGTCTGACTCCAGTACGAGAGTTCATAACCACTTTACCATGCTGCCTTTCACAGCTTTGGCAGCACACATATAAAGCAGAAATAAACTAGATAAGCTTCTGTAATGATCCATGGTTATTTTTCCTAGGTAACCAGCTGACAAAATCATTTCAGTTCCCAGTGGAAATTATTTGAATATATTTTTAACTGGGTTACTACATCCTATTCATCAAGCAAAAATAATTTAATTGTACAATTTGATAAAATGCAGAAAGTCTTTGTAGAGGGAGCAATGTAGGAGATAATTCTGTCTTTCACTAGATAACAAGAGAAAGTTGGAAGTAAATGAAATTTTAAAAAGCTTGGACTGGATGACCTTTGCCTCAGAGTATTAGGCCAAAATAGAAAGAAGTGTTATTTAAGTTGTATACCTCAAGTCTACACGCATCTCTGATTGCTTGAGGAACTGAACCATGTTTTCCAAAAGTTATCACAATATTTGCTACATGCAGGAGGATTACTGGAGGGCTACAAGAGAATCAGATTTAGTTGAAATCATGTTGTAGCTGAGGAGGCTAAGTCCAAAAAGGTTACCTTGACTTGCCTGCATCACAGATGTGGTCAAGAGTACAACCAGGCTAGAGCCCAGGTCTTCCAACTCTGGTTAGTGCTATCTATACTAAAACATGCTAAATTATTTTACGTTTAAAGAAATGAGCCTAGGTTGTAAACCATAAACTTAATCATTTAAAAAATCTTTTTTGAAGGCCCATAGTAAACAAGGCACTGTGCTAAATCTTTTGGTGAACAAAGATGTTCGGATACATTCTCAAGGAATTTTTAGTTGAGAAGGGATGTACCTTTAGAAAGCATCACAAAGGCAACTTGCAAATATCTAGGAAAAAACCCAGAACATTAAATAGTAGATTTCCCAAAGGAAGTTACTTCTGATGAATTTGCAGCAAAAGAAAATAAGTGGTAGGTAAAATTGAAGCAGCATCAATTATGCATATCACAAATAGATATTTAATCTCTTTAAAACAAATAAAAAACCTGGGAAGTGTTAACCTAGAATCAAGATTGCAAAACTATTTTGTATGATGGCGAATGACCAAGAGAATTACACCAAGTAAAACCATAGATAAGAACTAACATTCACAGGAATCAGATCAGAACTCTCAGGCAGAATTCATCATATTTTCTCCACAAAACAGCCTCCATTCCTAATGTACTTAGTCCTAATAATGACACCACACTTCTTTTAGTCATCAGAACTTAGTAGCACTCCTGAGTAAAAACCTTTGACTCATTTGTATCCCTTGTACTTTTCCATTCTTCTCTGTCCATGTTTCCTTCATCAGTTTCTTCATTTATGCTCTCCTATAATTTTGTGTTTTGACTATTATAATAACCTCCTAATTCGTTTTCCTACCTTCTCTCATTTGTCTTGCATATCATTGTCAGGTCATTCTTCCTATTGTACAGTTTTAACCATTCTTCTCAAAAGCTTTCCATCTCCCCCCATTTCCTACAGGATAAAGTCCAATATCCCAGACTGTCACCAGTGGCAGAACCAGATTTTAATTTCAAAAAGAAGACAGGCAGGCGTAGGGCTGGCTGCCTTGTTGGTTGTTAGTATGTTTGTTTGTTTTTTTTAAAGACACCCTCTTTTCACTGCTTATTCCACCTGTCTCCTGGTATTACTTTTATACTGCTTTCATTGGAATCTTTTCATCATAGTCTTAACAGCTGTTATGTCAACATATTTTAAATTATTGAAAAGGCACCACTTTTCAGGAGAGTTATGCTCAGGAAGAGTAATTCCCTCTACTCCTCTTTTAAACTAGGCTCCTGTCTGTCATTGAAAGACCTCCAAAACACTCCAACATACTTTACCTAGACTTATCTTCCACTGCTCCTCAGTAATAATTTTCCAATGCAGCCAAACTGGTTTACACGCCATTCATTCCCTGAACACTTCTTGTAGTTTGAACTAGGGAGGTGATGATAGAGAGGGAAAGTAGAAAGGCACGCTGTTGATGGGTTGGATGGGAAAGTTGTGAGAAAGGGAGGAGTCAAGGAATATCTCTGAGGTTTTGGTTTGAGCAACTAGATGGATGATTGAGCTATTTACTGATGCAGCTGAGGGGAGACATGAGTTTAGAAAGAATTTCATATGCCTATTAAATGTATCCAAGTGGTGATGTCATGTAGGTAGTCATTTAAAAATGATGGGTATAGTTAACATAATTTAAGGTAGTGTGAGAGAAAATAAGCAAGTAGAGGATCTGGACCTGAGACAGTTTAACATTTAGAGGTTAGATTGAGCGTGAGGAGTTAGCAAGGAGAGATGACAAGTGGAGATGCCAGTGAAGTAAGAGGAAGACAAGGAGAGAGGGGTTTATGAAAGCAATAGAAAAATGTGTTTTAATAGTAGAAAGTAGTCAACGGTGTTATTTACTGAAGGACCAAGTAATAGAAATACAGTGAATTGACCACTGGAATTAGCCACAGTGAACTGATGGTTAAATTCAGTGTAGCTGAAGGACAGCTTCCAGATGGATTGGATTGGAGGGGTTATGAGGTTGGCAAGGAAGTGGAGACAGTCATTGTTTACTACGGTTTTCAGAAGTTCTGCCATGAAAGGGAGCAGAAAACATGATAGCATAATGTGGGCATGAAGAGAGGATTCTTGTGTTTTAGTTGGGAGATGTTACACCAAGTTTATATGCTGATGGGGGTAAGTCAGAGAGAGAGAGAGACACTGATGATACAGGGGACAGAATTATAAAAGGAGTGAAATCCTAAATGGGATCCAGAGCACAAGAAAATAAATGAGTCTTTAATAGATTGGTAATACTTCTACAAGTTCAACTAGAGGGAATATGGTAAAATGGGGATAAATACAGGTAGCTTTGTAAGTTTGGTAGTGGAAACATGAGAACATTTTCCTCTGATGAACTCTTTTTCCACTGAAGTTTGAAGTGAAATTACTGGCTGGGACTGGTAATTTGATGGTACACTCATGTCTAGTTTGGTTACTATTTCCTTAGAAATGAAGCTGAGACTTCTGCTTTTGCCAAGATGGAGGAACCTGGACCAGACTTGCCCTTACCAACTGTGCACAACTAGAGAACCAGACAAAACATATGAAACACCTAAATTCAGACATTAGATAATACCTGAGACTGTGATCCCTAAGAGAAGGGAAACAAATGAAGCAAGTTGTATGACAGTTCCAATAATAGAAGCTATCTGAACTCAAACACAAAGAGAAAAAGATGTACAAGAAATGGGAAAAAAACAAACAAACAGAACTTCATTAACCTGTGGGTTACTGTCAAGCAGTATAATATACACATTGGAGGGATAGAATAAAAAGGAGAGGGGAATTAAAAAATTATTTGAAGAATTAATGACTGAAATTTTTCTAAATTCCAAACAATAAACCCAGAGATTAAAGAAGATCATGAACCCTAAGCAGAAGTGAAAATAAAGCCAGATGAGGCACATCATAAACTGTTAACTTAGAATTATGTAAAATATCTTCCAAAATAAAGATATCCTCCAAAGCAAAGATTTATTTTATATAAAATATCATCCAAAATAAACACTTTTCAGAAAATCAAAAGCTGAGAGAATTCATCATTACCTTACTTTTACTACAAGAAATAAGTTCTTCAGACAGAGAAAAACATTATTCCACATGGAAGCTTGATTCTACAATAAAGGAATGAAGAGATCCAGAAATGGTGACTGTGAGGGCAAATATAAAATATATTCTTTCCTCTTTTTGATTACCTTAAAAAATAATTGGAATGGGCAGAGCCATCTATCCCCCTCCTACCAGTGCTGCTCTCCTCCCATTTCTACCTCTTCCACCACCCCAGTGGCCATAGCCATTCTCTATATGAGCAGCCCCTTTATATAGCATCGTGTATGAGTTATGGCATCTCATTGAGGCAGACCATAGAGATAGTGATCTTCAAGATTATCACACAAAAGCTGCTGGAGCACAAGGCGATCAGGTGTCTTAAATAGTTAATGGAGCTAAAAGAATGTACTGAACAGTATAAAAAGTCTGAAAATGTTCTAAGGGCTCTATAAAATGTTAGGCAGATTGGGAGTGAAGTACTTAAGAAATTAATTGAATAAAAATCCATTGTTAAAGCTACAAGTGGGCCAAGATACATTGTAGATTGTCCCTGATAGCTAAAAAAAGTAAGCTTAAGCCAGTTACAAGAGTTGCTTTGGATATGATTATGTTGGTATTTGCCAAAAATCCACTAGTTTATAGCATGTCCCTCACACTGGGAATATTTCTTATTCTGAGATTGAAAGGGTTATCATAACAGATCAGGGAATTAAGATAGGTAATAGAACTACCTCTTACAAACCTAGAATTATTCCAACATGTAGTGATAATACTGCTAAAAGGCCGTTTGTTCTGTGGACAATCGGGTACAGGAAAAATACTGACAAGAGCTGATGGACTTAACCAGCTGGACTGCTTTCTTAAATGTTATATCTAGTTCTATTATAGACAAGTATATTGGTGAAAGTACCTGTTTGCTCAGGGAAATATTTATGCCAGGAATCATAGCTATGTATGCATCATTCTTACAGATAAAATAGATGCCTTTGGTGGACACTGGTTTTCTGAAAGTACTTCAGCTGATAGATTCAGAGAACTTTAATGGAGTTAATCAAATGGATGGATATGATACTCTGCATAAATCTAAAATGATCATGGCTAGCAAACAGCCTTCTATTTGCTGTCCCCAGGTAAATAGAAGAATATATGCTGATTGATGAATAATCAATCAATGATTGTTCTAAATGAACAACAAGATTAGATATATTGAAAATCCATGGAGATACCATTATAAAGCATGATGAAATCAATTACTGGAAGCAGCATGAAGCTTTCAGATAATTTTAATGGAGCAGACCTAAAAAATGTTTTCACTGAAGCAAGTATATTTACAATTCATGCTGATGAGTTTATAGTGTGAAAAGACTTAATGAAAGCAGTCAGAAAGTGATTCTAGTAAGTTAGAGTCTAAATTGGACTATAAACTTCTATAATTTAGTATGAGATTTTTTAATGGCTACATAATAGACATTGGCTTAATGTAAAAATTGGTTGAAAGAAATAATGTATGCAATGGTAATTTCATTTAAAGTGTATGAATAAAAAAATTGTTTAACAAAATAAAAATGTTTTCCATAGTTTATAATATATGTAGCAATAAAAGGTATAACACAAATACCAGAAAAGATGGGAGTGGCTATTATAAAGCCACTGCATGTGAAATGATATATTATTGTCTGAAGGTAATCTGAAATAAAGATGTATATTGTAAACCCTAAAGCAACCACTAAAAACCAACATTAAGATAAACAGCTAAATAACCACAAGAAGACATAAAATGCAATTTTAAAAAAATTCAACCCAATAGCATGCAACAAAAAAGAGAAAACATCAGGAAAAAAATATAGATTATAGATTTAAACCCAAACCATCACCAGTATACGTTTTATACTGTAATTGATAATTACAGCATTCAAAAATTAAACACTCCAAAGAAGCATATATTGTGAACGTGACAAAAAAACAAGAACCAACAGCATGCTGTTTATAAGAAACCAATTTTAAATATGAAGATGCAGATAGGTTCAAAATAAAAGTGAAAAAAATGATACATGATAGAAACATTAATCATAAGCTGGAATGGCTACATTAATATTTGGAATATTACTAGTAATAAAAGGAGACATTATAATGACCCAAGGATCTCAAAAGACATGCACCTAGCAACAGAATTGTGAAATACGTGAAAAATGAATAAATGAATGAACGGGAAGTAAATGACCTCAAAGGACAAATAGATAAATCAATTATTATAGAAATTTCAACACCTCTCTCTTACTAATTGACAGAAGAAGACAGCAAGATCAGTAAAGATGTAGAAGAATGAATAACACTATCAACCAACTTGACCTAACTGACATTTATAGAACATTCCATCAAGCAACAGCAGAGTACACGTTTGTTTCAAGTACACATGGACCAATCACATGGAGCATACACTGGACTATAAAATGGTTCTCAAGAAATGTTAAAAGATTAAAATAATATTCTCTATCAACAACATATTCAAATTAGAAATTACTAAAAGAAAGCTATCTTGTAAATGCTGAAACATGAGCATGCTTTCAACTTTTCCCCATTCAGTATGATGTTGGCTGTGAGTTTGCTGTATATGGCTTTTATAATTTTGAGATATGTTCCATCTATGCCTATTTTGTTAAGAGTTTTATCATAAAAGAATGCTGAATTTTGTTGAATGCTTTTTCTGCATCTATTGAGATGCTCATATGATCTTTGTTTTTGCTTCTGTTTATGTGGTGAATCACATTTATGGATTTATGTATGTTGAAACATCCTTGCATCCCTGGGATGAAGCCCACTTGATCGTGGTACATTATTTTTTTGATTTGCTGCTGAATTTGGTTGGCTAGAATTTTGTTGAGAATTTTTGCATCTATATTCATAAGAGATACTGGTCTATAGTTTTCTTTTTTTGTTGTGTCCTTTCCTGACTTTGGTATCAAGGTGATGCTGGCTTTGTAGAATGAGTTGGGGAGGATTCCTTCCTCTTCAATGTTATGAGATAATTTCTGCAATATGCATACCAATTCTCCTTTGTAGGTCTGATAAAATTCAGCTGTGAAACCATCTGGTCTGGGAATTTTATTTGTTGTAAGATTTTTTTAATGGCTGCTTCAATTTCATTGCTTGTAATTAGTCTATTCAGGAGTTCTACTTTTCCCTGATTGAGCCTTGGTAGGTTATATTTCCAGGAATTTGCCCATTTCCTCAATGTTTTTGACTTTATATGCATAGAGATTTTTATAGTAATCACAGATGATACTTTGTATTTCAGTGGCATCAGTTGTAATATCTCCTTTTTCATTTCTGATTGAGCTTATTTGGGTCCTTTTTGATTTCTAGTGAGAGGGTAATCTAGTGAGAGGTCTATCAATTTTGTTTATCTTTTCAAAGAACCAACTTTTTGTTTCATTAATCTTCTGTATTAGTTTTTGTTTATTTCATTTAGTTCTGCTCTAACCTTCATTATTTCTCTTCTTCTGCTGGGTTTGGGTTTGGTTTGCTCTTTCTTTTCTAGTTCCAACAGACTTAAATCTAAGACATGAAACAATAAGACTTCTAGAAGAAAATGTTGGAAAAACTCTTATAGATATTGGACTAGGGAAAGAATTTATGAAGAAGACCCCAAAGGCAATCACAGCAACAACAAAAATAAATAAAAAGGGATCTGATTCAATTAAAAAGCTTCTGTACAGCCAAGGAAACTATCATGAGAGCAAACAGACAACCTACAGAATGGGAGAAAATATTTGCATGTTACACATCCAATAAAGGGCTGATAACTACAATCTATATAGAACTCAGGGAAATCAGAAAGAAAAAATCAAACAACTCTATCAAAAAGTGGGCAAAGGACATGAACAGAAGCTTTTCAAAAGAAGATAGACTAATGGCCAACAAACATTTGAGAAAATGCTAATCATCAAGGAAATGTAAATCAAAACCACAATGAGATATCACTTATCCCCAGTGAGAATGGCCTTTATCAAAAAGTTCCAGAATAATAAATGTTAGTGCAGATGCAGAGAGATAGGAACACTCCTACACTGCTGGTGGGACTGCAAACTAGTACAACCTCTGTGGAAAGCAATATAGAGATACCTCAAAGAGACACAAGTAGAACTACCATTTGATCCAGCAATCCCATCACTGGGCAGCTACCCAAAAGAAAAAAAGACATTCTATAAAAAAGACATCTACACTAGAATGTTTATAGCAGCACAATTCACAATAGCAAAGATGTGGAAACAACCCAAGTGCCCATCAATACATGAATCGATTAATAAAATGTGGTACATGTATACCATGGAGTTCTACTGAGCTACAAAAAACCATGGTGATATAGCACCTCTTGTATTATCCTGGATAGAGCTGGAACCCATTCTACTAAGTGAAGTATCACAAGAATGGAAAAACAAGCACCACGTGTACTCATCATCAAATTGGTATTAACTGATCAACACTTAAGTGCCGGGTGTCGGGCAGATGGGAGTGGGGAGGAGAGGATGGGTATATACACACCTAATTAGGTGCACAGCACACCGTCTGGGAGATGGACATGCTTGAAGCTCTGACTTGGGTGGGGCAAGGGCAATATACATAACCTAAACATTTGTGCCCCCATAATATGCTGAAATAAAAAAAATTTTAAAAATCCATTTCAGTTAATAAACTTAAAGCTCCCAGTGGAAAAAAAAGAAGCCAGGACACTTTTTAAAGAAGAACAAAACAGTAGAAAGACAAACCATTAAGTTTTAATAATTAAGACAGTGCAACATTAGCACAAAGACAGTCAAACAGAGCAATGGAACAGAAGAGAGTCCAGAAAATACCATGCACATATGAGCACTGGGTTCTGACACTGCAGAATAGTGAAAACAGGACAATGGTATCTAGAAATGATGTTGGAACATTTGGATATTTGTATGGAAAAGCCAAAAGTTGACCTTTACACCACAGCATATACAAAAATTAATTTCAGGTGGCTGGTATATCTAAAAGTGAAAGACAATTGCATTGTATAAAGCTGCTTTATAAAAATATAGAATATAATCTCCATGGACTTGGGAGAAAAACAAAAATTCTTTAAAAAGAACACAAAAGTACTAACCATGAAAGAAAGGATCGATAAATTGGACTACACTAAAATTAGGAACTTCTCATCAAAAAAGACCATGAGGAGGAAAAAAATATGCACAAAGAAGTTATTTCTCATCCATATAAAGTGACAAAGACTCAATCTGAAATATATAAAGAGCCTTAAAAGTCAACAAAAAGACAATAGAAAAATGGGTGAGAAAGGTACTTCTAAGAGAGGATAATTCAATGGCCAGCAAACATACAAAAATGATCAACTTTATTAGTAATCAAAGAAATAGAAACTAAAATCACAATGAAACAGTACTACACATCTACCAGAGTAACTAAAATTAACAAGATTGGCAATAGCAAGTGTTGGCAGAGTCTTGTAGTTACTGTAACACTCATACATTGTTGGTGGGACTGTACTTTGGTACAATTACTTGGAAAACAGCTTGGTATTATCCACTAAACTTACATATATTCTATGACTCAGAAGTTCTAATCCCAAGTATATATCCAGTAGAAATATGCACATATGCATCAAAAGATATGTATAAGAATTTTCGTAGTAACATTATTCATAATAGCCCCAAACTGGAAGCAATCCAAATTCCAACAGTAGAATAGATAACTGAATCGGGTATATTTGTGCAATGGTACATACACTATACAGCAATAATAAACTACAGCTGCATGCAAAAAATAAAAATAAAAAATAAATAAAAAGCTTCTGTACAGCCAAGGAAATAATCAACAGAGCCAACAGGCAATCTACAGAATGGGAGAAAATATTTGCATGCTATACATCTGATAAAGGGCTAATAACCAGAATCCACAAAGAACTCAAGCAAATCAGCAAGAAAAAAATCCAACAACCCCATTAAAAAGTGGGCAAAAGACAGAACAGGAGCTTTGCAAAAGAAAATAGACTAATGGCCAATAAACATATGAAAAAATGCTCAATGTCACTAATCTTCAGAGAAATGCAAAGCAAAACCACAATGAGATATCACTTAACCCCAGTGAGAACAGCTTTTACCAAAAAGTCCAAAACAAGAGATGCTGGGGCAGATGTGGAAAGGAACACTTATACACTGCTGGTGGAACTGCAAACTAGTGCAACCTCTATGGAAAATCGTATGGAGATTCCTCAAAGAACTAAAAGCAGACCTACCATTTGATCCAGCAATCCCACTTCTGGGTATGTACCCAAAGAAAAAACATCATTTTATCAAAAAGACACTTGCACTAGAATGTTTACTGCAGCACAATTCACAATTGCAAAGATGTGGAATCAACCCAAGTGTCCATCAATTCATGAATGAATCAATAAAATGTGGTATATGTATACCATGGAGTATTACTAAGCCATAAAATATGAATTATACCTTTTGCAACAATCTGGATGGAACTGGAGACCATTCTCCTAAGTAAAATATCACAAGAATGGAAAAGTAAACACCACACATACTATTAAATCAGAACTAACCAATCAGCACTCAAGTGCACAGATGGAAGTAAAACTCAATGGAAATCATGCAAGTGGGAGGGGGGAAGAAAGATGGGTGAAATCATACCTAAGGGGTGTTATATACATTATCTGGGTGATGGGCACACTTATAAATTTGACTCAAGCAGTACAAAAGGAATCCATGGAAGCAAACATTTGTACCCCTGTAATGTTCTGAAATTAAAAAAAGAAAAAGAAAAGAAATAAAAGGATGAAAAAACCCATTTATAATAGCATTAAATATAAAATACTTAGGGCATACATCTAACAAGATATGTGTAACAACTGTACACTAAAAACTACAAAATATTACTTAAAGATGATCCACAAAAAATGGAAAAATATACCATGTCCATGGAGTGGAAGACTCAATTTTCTTCAAATTGATCTGTAGATTCAATGTATTCCCTATGATAATCCCAGCAAAATTTTGTAAAATTAACTGGTTCTAAAATTTATATGGAAATACAAAGGACCAAGAGTAGCCAATAGAATTTTGAAAAAGAAGAGAAAGTTTGGAGAACTTATACTGTCTGATTTCAAGACTTAATAGAAAACTATAGTAATCAAGAAAATGTGGTACTGACATAAAGATAAATTGTATAGATTAATGGAACAGAATAGAGTATCAAAAATAAACTCACTCACATATATTGTGAATTGATTTTTGTAAGACATGCCAAGATGACTGGATGAAGAAATAATCTTTACAATAAATTTGCTGGACCTACGGGTTAGGCATTTAGGAAAAAAAATAGACCTTGCCTCCTGTTTCACCATACACAAAAATGAACTCAAATGTATCACAGACCTAACATAAAAGCTAAAAGCTAAAGCTATAAAACTAGAAGAAAACTTGGGAAAAAATCCTGAACTTGAAAAAAGCAAAAATTTTTTAGATATAAAACACAATGAATTACAAATAGGAAAAAACTGACAAATTGAACTTAAAAAATGTCTGCTCTTCTAAGGGCACTGTTTAAAAAATAACAAAGCAAGTCATGGAACGGGAGAAAATATTGGTTATGCATATATCCAACAAAGGACTTGTATCCAGAATCTATAAAGACTACTTGCAATTTATTACTATAAAGAAACCAATTAAAAATGGGCAAAAAAAGCAGAATATTTATACAGATATTTTATAGAAGAAAGTATATGAATGGTCAGTAAGTACATGAAAAGAAGCTCAACATTATTAGTCATCAGAGAAATACAAATTATAACCACAGTGAGATAGTATAACATTCACTAGCATGGCTAAAATTAAAAAGGCTGACAATAGTGTTGGTGAGGATACACAGCAACTGGAGCTCACTTTGGAAAACAATTTGACAATTTCTTACAAATTAAATTTATACTTACCATACACCATATTGTTTACATTCTTATATATTTACCCAAGAGAAATAAAAACATATGTCCACACTAAAACTTGTCCATGAATGTTCATAGCAGCCTTATTCCTAATAGAATGGAACACTATGAAGAATTAAAAGGAACAAATTACTGATTCATGCAACAATATGGATGTATCTCAAAAACCTTATGTTAAGTGACATTAGCCAGACACAACAGTACGTACTGTTTGATTCCATTTATATTGAATTCTATTACCACCATTCTATGTGTTGATTCACACTGTATCAGTATTTTCAAAGCAAAGACAGGGTATTTTGGAGAGATTTTACAACCTAAAACCAAACATTCAATGAACTCTCTTTTCAGTCCTCAGTAGAAATTGTGAAGAGAATCTGACCAGCTACTATAATAAAAGTCAAGGAATTAAAAGTTTACCTATTATTACAGTATAAAAGCTCCTACCAAGAGTGATAGGTTGGTTAGTTATTTTTAAGTTGGTGGAACAGATGTATTGGCATTCTGGAGTAAATCTAATAGTCATGGGCATCAGTTGTATGTCATACAGATGGAATGCAGAACTTATATGCAGCTTAAGAGAGTTTCAACCATGATGATGAGAAATGAACAGGTAATTCTTAGATGTCTATATGGATCATACCACCTCCAGTAACAGCTTCTTAAAAAATATGAAAAATAAGGAAAAAATTAGGATCACCAAAGAAAATTCTAAGATTCCTATCACCATCATAAGGTATTGTCCAATGCTTGCAAGTACATTCAGATAGTGGTCCCAGCATATTCACCTATAAGCATAACTACCAAAAAATAAAAAATAAAAAAGTAAATAAATTTATTAAGCTTTATTAAATTAGTATAATTCCTATGATGGTTAGTATATCTCAGTTACAAGTGATGATCCTTTTTCCTTTAAGTTGTTAAAGTCAATATATGGAAGACATGCAATGCTAAGTTCTTCTTTTGTACATCCTCTAAGACAACACTTTTCTGAATATCCTCTGCGTTTTCTTTGGGGATGATTACCCCAAAACAAATTGTTCAAGGTTTTAATTTTGTTTGTACTTTTCTTCTGAAATTTTACACTCTCATGAATATATTGATTGATATTCTGTGATGAGGAAAATTCTCTTGTTTTATCAGAGGGTGATTTCACCTTTTTATACTGATACCCGGGCAGTGAGTGCATCTCCCAACTGTTTATTGCTTCTTCCCGAGAGACAGAGGTAGACACTGTTGAGAGAAAAAAAAATCCTCATTAAGATCTTTCTTTAGATGAAAATTTAATATTGTGATACAAAATTAGCTAATCATTAAAAAACAAGTAATCACATTTTAAATAAAGGATAGAAAGTATGGTTATTAAAGTAATATATTTTTAAACTAAAACAGTTGTAATGTATTACTACAAAAGGGCTTATGAACCTTTGTACATTTTTTGTACTAACATTTTTTATTAAGATATCATTCACATGCTATAAAATTCGTCATTTTGAAATATACAATTCGGTGGTTTTTAGTATATATACAAGGTTGTGCAACTATCACCACTAATTCCAGAACATTTCTATCACTCCAAAAAGAAACCCCATACCCATTAGCAGTCACTTCCACTTCCCTCTCCTCCAGCCGTTGGCTTGTTTCTATGGATTCCCCTATTCCATATATTTCCTGTAAATGAAAGCATACAATATGTGGTGGCCTTTTGTGTCTGGTTTCTTTCACTTAGAACTGTTTTCAGGGTTCATCCATGTTGTAGCATGTGTCAATACTTCTTTCATGTCTGAATGATTTTTCATTTTGTTTATCTCTTCATCAGTTGACAGACATTTGGGTGATTTCCACTTTTTGTCTATTATGAATAGCACTGTTATGAGTATTCATACACAAGTTTTTGTATGAAGATATGTTTTGAATTCTTTGGAGTATATACTTAGGAATGGAACTGCTAGATCATAATTTTTATTTAACTTTTTGAGGAACTGCCAAACTTTTTCACAGTGGCTGCACCAATTTACAATCTCATCACTGATAAATAAGGATTCTAATATCCCCACATCCTCACCAACACTTGATGTTAATATTGATTATAGCTATCTTAATGGATGTGAAGTGGTATCTCAAGTTCTTCCCCCTCAACTTTTTAATGTCAGTGTCTCTGAGGGCTCAATCCTTGGTACTCTTTTCTATCTATACTTACACTCTTAGTGATCTCCTCCAGTCTTATGGCTCAAAAAATAATTTACATAGCAATGCCTTCTAAATTTCTATCTTCAAACAAGATTTCTCTTCCAAATTGCAGATTCATATATCCTACTTCCTAGTCAACATCTCCACTCCAGTTCAAACTCATGTTTAAAACTCCACTTGAACTTTTCAAACTCAACATGTCCAAAACTGAACTACTGATATTGTCTTCCAAACCTGCTCCACCCCAGGCCTTTCCTATTTCAGTTGATGGCAATCCCATCCTTCCAGGTGTTCCACACACAAAAACTTTAGAATCATTTTTTAAAAATGTTTTGGAGTTATTCTTGATTTCTGTTTCTTTCCTCATATCTCACCAAATCTACCCAAATATATCTAGAATATAAAAGTTTTCACTACCTCACTAATATCATGCTTATCCAGCTGATATCATTTCTAAGACCTTCCCTAACAGGCCTCTCTGCTTCTACTCTTGCCTCCCTACAGTCTATTCTCAACACAGTAACCAGACCAATCCATTTAAAAATGTCAATTACGTCACTCCTCTGCTCAAAAATCTGTAAGGACTCCATGCATCATTCAAAAAAAAAATCCTTAAAATGTTCTAAAAGACCTTATTTTATCCTATGTCTGCCTGTTACTTCTTTGCTTATCCTCTACTACTTTCTTCTTACTTTCTCTGCTCTATCTACACTTGGTCTCTTTGCTGTTCCCTGTATACACCAGGCTGAAATGTCTTTGTTTTGCTGTTTTTTCTGCCTAAACACTCTTTTCCCAGATATCCACTTGGCTAATTGCCTTACCATCTCCTTTCTCAAATCTCACCTTTTTTCAATAAGGTCTACCCTGACCACACAATTTATTACTATACCCCACCTTCTAACCCCTTTCACTCTTGATCTCCCTTATCCTGTTTCATTTTTTATTTTTCTGTAGCTCTTATTGCCTTCTAATCTTTACTTACTATGCTTATTACTTATGTAAGCTCCATGAGGCCTGGGATCTTTGCCTATTTTGTCCACTATATAACCCAAGGGACTAAAATAGTGCCTGGTACTTTCTGGGTACCTAGTAAGTATTTGCCGAACTAATTAATAAAAGAAACAAATCATATGACTATGCAAAGGATGCCCCCAAAAAGACCTTAATAAAGTTCAGCCCTACTTGTACAATTAAAAAAACATCTCTTAGCAAGCTTCTTTATCTTGGTAAGGATTACATACCATAAACCTACAAACATTATACCTAATGGAGTGCCCTTTAAGACTGGAAACAAAACAAGAAATTCCACTATCACCATTATATAACACCACTAGAGGACCTGGCCAATGCTATATGGAATGAAAAAAAAAAAAAGGATGGTATAAGGTTTAGAAAGGAAGTGATAAAACTATCATTTGCAAATGATAGAAAAACCTACAGAATCAACAAACTCTTAGAACTATGAAGATAGTTCAGCATGGCTACTGGGTAAAGATCAACTTATAAAAATCAACTGCATTTCTCTATCCAATAGTCACTAACTAGAAAATATAATTCACAAGAATTTATAATAGCTAAAAAAAAAAAAAGATATTAAGTATTACCTTAACCAGCAATACAGTAAGTTTCCACAGAGAAAAGTTTAAAACCCTAATAATAAAATATAAAGACATTCATGATTTTGATTAGGATGACTTTATGTTATAAAGGTATCAATTCTCTTTGAATTAGTCTGTATATTCCATGCATCCCAATTAAAATTCCAGACGGATTTTTAAAAAAGAAACCCAATAAGCATACTCTTAAATATACATGGAAGAATAAAGGTTGAAGATTAGCTTAGTCAATCTTAAGGAAAAAACACTGGAGACTTGCCCTCCCAGATAAATGACATCCTATAGAGTCATAGTATCAGAAATCGTATGGTAATGATACAAGGTCAAACAATTAGACCAATTAAATAGAATAGGAAGCTAAGACAACTTAATAAATAATAAAGGTAACCCCACAAATCAATGGAAAAAAAATAACTGAATAGTAGAAGGTGTTCAGAAAACTAGCTCCCTATGCAGAGAATAATAAAGACTTATTGAGAAAACTATGATAATATTCCTACCTAGACCAGAATAAAAAATGGGCCCCAGAAGAATTAAGGACCTAATGTGAATAGTAAACTGCAAAGTTAATGGGGAGACAGAAAAATGCCTCTAATATAAAATCTCAAAAGTATGAACAATAAGGCAAAACACTTATTGCCTAATTATATGAAAATTAAGGCTTTCTGTCAAGCAACACCAATAAACAGAAGGCAAAATGAGAGAACATATTTTCAACATAAAAAAACAAAAATCGACTACCATTGTATCTAAATTTAAGTAACTCTTACAAATCCATTGGAAAATGACAATTCCAACAAAAAAATGGGCAACATATATATACAGGAAATTTTCAGAAAGAGCAAAGGCAAAAGGTTAACGTACATAAAGAGATGCTCAAACCCAGAGCAAATTAAAATAAAAATCTTACGCCATTTCATGCCTATCACACTGGAAGAAGTAAAAAACTGTGTAATAATTGATGGCATGGATATGAGGACATAGGACTGGTTGTACAACTATAAATTAATGGAGGCATTATAGAGAGCAATCTGACAGACCTCAAGCAAATTAAGCATACACATACTTCATGACACAGCAATTCCAGCCCAGATATACATCCCAGAGAAATTTCCACACAGGTATATAAGGGGACATATATGATGTTCACTGCAGTGTTATTTATAGTGCCAAGAAGTTCAAGGCTATATTAGGTGTTGATCACTGAATAAATAAGTAAAATGTGAGGAATGTACATGAGTACTATGTATGTATTAATATTAGAAGCAAGGAACTAAATGTTCACATGGCAAAAATAAAATGCAGATCTTAAATGCCATTTAGATATATTTTACAAAATACATGCACAGGAAACAATGCATAATTTGCAAAAACTTATACAAACAAAAATACATAATAAACACATTGGAATGGCTGCCTATGAGAGGAGGAGAATGGGAGTGGAGAAAGGGAATAGGTGAAGACAATCATCTTCTAACACAGAGTATAATTTACTTAGGTTTATTATCTATCTTCACTATTCTGTAAGTTCCATGAGGGCAGAAGCCTTCACTATTTACTCCCATATCCCAAGCACCAAGAAGAATGCCTAGCACAAAATAGGTACTCAAATTTTGTTAAATGAATATATAAACAGCCCTTTGTAGACTGTGATAAATGAAACATGAATAAATAAAAACCAAGAATTTGTGAATAAAGACCAAAAATAGGGGAATATGGTCACTCTAACTGGAATAGGTGTTATGGATAATGAAAAGCTGATGTTAAAACTTTAATGGCTTCACCTAGCTTTAAGAGCTAGGAAGTATCATACTGAGCCAGAATTTAGAAATACGATGTCAACTTCATTGTTCCTCATTCTGGGGTATGCCTTGGACATATGACCCACACCTTCAGGATCCACTAATAAACACATAATTTCAGATTCAAGTTATGTATGAGTAGCTCTAAAAAAAAAGGATTTTTAAATATCAGTATACCAAACTATCTTTTCCTGTGTCAGACTCAAATAGATCAGAATATTAAAATTGTGGATAATTGACTTGATCTAACACAGCAATGTGTCCTGATAGTAAAAGCTAAATAAAAATTAATCCACTTTTCAGCCACTTTCATATATAAAAAAATGGCAAAATTATATATGTTGTATTGGACACACATACCTCTTCGTAACTTCTAAATTATTGACTAGAAATTAACAGGACAAAATAAATGCCATCTTTCCTTACAGATTAATAATTTTTTAAATTTTAGGATGACATATTGATAACCTAGACCCATTTTTCCTTCTTCCACATATTTCAAAACAATTGTGGCTTTATTGCCACATGATACTTCCACTTCAGCAAACTGTCCTTTACACAGTTCCCATAGTAACAGATTTAATGGGTATGACAATTTTGAAATACTGTCATGTGTTTTTATTTCCTACAAGTCTTGTTTCATTGCAGCTCCCCTTTCATTGAATTAATGACATTTATTCCTCCAGAGGAATGCAAATAACACCTAAAGCAAAGGGGTCATTAATCATCTCTGAGTTTTAAAGTTTACCTTTTTTATTAAGAATATTGTCTTCAGAGCAGGATTAGTTGAAAAAGGGGATTTCCAAAGTCTCTTTAAATAACAACCTCAAGGTTGGAGACCTGAAGATAAAAATTTGACTATAGTACAGTATAGGTAGTGAGAGTACATTATTTGATGTCAGAGAAATGCCTGCCCAACATGAAGTAGAAAGGGAAGGCTCTCCTTGACTTTTGAGAGAAAATAAGGAAGAGGAGAAAGAAAAACAAAGAAGGTGAACTAGACTTTGTTACTCAAAAGTATGGACCACCAACTAGTAGCATCTGCATCACCTGAAAGCTTGTTAAAAATGTGGAATCTCGGCCGGCACGGTGGCTCACGCCTGTAATCCTAGCACTCTGGGAGGCTGAGGCGGAAGGATTGCTTGAAGTCAGGAGTTCCAGACCAGCCTCAGCAAGAGCAAGACCCCGTCTCTACCAAAAATAGAAAAATTAGCGGGGCGTGGTGGTGGTGCGCACCTATAATCCCAGCTACTCAGGAGGCTGAGGCAGGAGAATCCCTTGAACCCACGAGTTTGAGGTCTCTGTGAGCTAGGCTGACACCACGGCAGTCTAGCCCAGGTGACAGAGTGAGAGTCTGTCTCAAAAAAAAAAAAAAAAAAAAAAATGCAGGATCTCGGGCCCCACGCCAAGGTGACTGAATGAATCAGTTTGGGTATTAATAGGATTCCCAACTGATTCATATGCACATTAAAGTGTGAGATTCACTGAACTAAAAGCACAACTAGAAGACTTTGGGGAGAGATACTTCCTCCACTGTAAGAAGGATAAGGTGAGTTTATATGTAGGTAGTTTTGATGGCAGAAAATGATCAAGGTTCAGTCTGATGGTTTCTGTCTTTAATTTTTTTTTCATTTTCTTAACAACAATAATTTTGTAAGTTTTACCATTATTTGTTCAAAAATGTTTTAATTTATTTCAGTCCTCTACATTAGGGTCTCTTGTTGGCATGATAGTCTATTATCTTAATTTCAGAAATCTTGACTTTTGTAAGATTTGTTCAAATCAAATCAACTGAATTACTTTAAAAGACACTAACTTTCTTGATATGGATAGACAAACCGCATTTTCTTTTAAAATAGTAAACGACATTGGCACTAAGATGTGTTAGTCACAAACGTAAAAACCAAGAAGTAAGAAGAGGCCGGGTGCGGTGGCTCAGGCCTGTAATCCTAGCACTCTGGGAGGCTGAGGTGGGTGGATCGCTCAAGGTCAGGAGTTCGAGACCAGCCTGAGCAAGAGCGAGACACCCCCCCCCCCCCCCCGTCTCTACTAAAAATAGAAAGAAATCATCTGGCCAACTAAAATATATATAGAAAAAATTAGCTGGGCATGGTGGCGCATGCCTGTAGTCCCAGCTAATCGGGAGGCTGAGGCAGTAGGATTGCTTAAGCCCAGGAGTTTGAGGTTGCTGTGAGCTAGGCTTATGCCACGGCACTCACTCCAGCCCGGGCAACAAAGTGAGACTCTGTCTCAAAAAAAAAAAAAAAAAAAAGTAAGAAGATACCAGTGCGTCTGAAACAAGAATATTCTTAAAGACTGCTGAAAAGCATTAAGTAGAAATTCAATCTATATTAAGCATATACCATGTTCTGGGCCCTGTGCCTTTTATCTGCATTTCAGGTAAAAACATGCATGAGAGATGGTCCCCATAATATGCTATGGCATGCAGGGCTGGCTTTACAGGAGTGAGACTTGTGCAGTTGCACAGGACTTGCATTTGGTTTTAATGCTTCATTGTTGCAATCTTGACATTCTCAATAACGTTATGTTTTAACTTGTAAGTGAAGTGCAAGTACATGACCTTTTAAGTGAAGCCTGACAGAAGAAAAAAGCTTTCTATTTTAGAAACTTTAATGGCCCTTTCCTGCTTTTTGAACAAGGGGTACTGCATGTTTATTTTGCACTGGGTTGGGTAATTATGTAGCTGGTCCTGATGACAGTCAAATAGAACTATGTGCTAAATACTATGGGAGAAAGGAGAACAGAGCGACTGGCTACAAAAAGGTCAATAGTGATTTCACAGGGAAAAACGATACCTAAATTGGGCTCTGAAGAACAAAAATGACTTTGCCAGGTGACAAGGGCACTGCAGAAAGGAGAAATCAGGGAAGAAACAGCATTCTTACGTAAACGTGTAGACTTAAATGTGTACATTTAGTTCCTCTAAGTTAAAAAAAAAAAAAAAGCTTCCCAGAGGTCTTTACAAATATACTGGTCTTCACAAATTTTTATTTACCTGTGTACTAGGCACAAATTCCATTTCCTGGGGAAACTCACCCTCTAGCAGAGCAAATTCTAGGTTAAGAAATGTACAGAGATGAACAAACATGCCTTTGGTTTAAATTTTTACCTGGATTTCTGCCTCTCCCCCAACTCGGGAAATGGGTTTGGGGGCTTTCGAACTGGTCAGAGATAAAGGCTTCGACCTTCTCCGAGGGCTCAGAAATTAGCTGTGTGAAAGGGGTTTCCTCCTCCAATTGGAACTGGCTCCAGTCAGCATGGCCACAGAGTTTTACTATTTCTTTCACCAAGTACCTGCCGCACAGCCTCCTGGCTATACTGACGTCGCTCAGCTCACTGGAGAACCGAACCATCAGCAGCCCGAGCCACAGCAAACACAAGCAGAGGAGCCGCGGCATCCCTAGGACCCAATCGGGCCCTCCTACCTGAGCAACGGCTGCGCGATGACCCTACTCCCTCTCTGCGCCTGCGCCTGACGGGAGCTGTGCGCGCGCAGCCTGCGGCATTCTGAGCGTGGGCCTCGTGAGAACCCCGAGGCGAGGCGCTGAATGGCTGCCGGGTTCTGGCCTCTGCTTTCCCACCCTCCGTGGGCTCTCAGGCAGTCGAAGATAGCAGGCTCTGGCTTCGAAAATGAAAACCTCCGCTACCCACCTTTAATTCATTTTTCTTCCCTTCACTGGGAGAGTCATCAAATGAAGTGTGAGATCGTAGGACCCCTGTGAAACGGTAACGTAGCCATAAGAGATGTTGGTCCCTCTACCTGAAATGCATTTCCCTTTTTGCCTGGTGGTTAATGAGGCGTCCCTTCCCTCAGAGAAATCTCTCACCTCCTTCATAGTGTATATATCAATAAGTCTGTTTACATTTGTGCACTTGTTTGATAACCTTTGTCCTGGTATCCCTAAGCTATATACATGGTGGCAGGGCCTGTTTTTGTTCTTGCTCTCTCTCTCTCTTTTTTTTTTTTTTTGAGACAAAGTCTCGCTCTGTTGCCCAGGCTAGAGTGCCGTGGCATCAGCCTAGCTCACAGCAACCTCAAACTCCTGGGCTTAAGCAATCCTCCTGTCTCAGCCTTCTGAGTAGCTGGAACTACAGGCCCGCACCACCATACCCAGCTAATTTTTTCTATATTTAGTTGCCTGGCTAATTTCTGTCCATTTTTAGTAGAGATGGGTCTTGCTCTTGCTGAGGCTGGTCTCCAACTCCTGACCTCAAGCAATCCTCCCGCCTTGGCCTCCTGGAATGCTAGGATTACAGGCATGAGCCACCATGCCCAACCTCTCTTCTTGCTTTCCATTGTACCCCAGGACCTGGCACATAGTTAACCATCAAATATGTGTTGAAATGTGTATGTGTTGGAGTGTGTGTATGTGTGTTTTAAACTCAGGTTCATAGCTTCTTCAGAATAATCCTACTGGTCTATAGGGAGGCATGGGCTTTAGCCTCAATAAAGAGGTAGGAGTACTTTCATGAGGTACCTGAGATGGAAATCTGGTTCTCTCCATTATAAAGAATTGTCTGCTGCCAAATGGTAACTAACTTGTTACTGGGAGCATAGAGGATTTGTTTCTGGGAATAACCGCATGAAGTGCAAGTATAGATGGAATAATTCTGCTCAGTTAGGAGGGGAGGGGCAGGGAAGTGAAGCACTTAGGTAGCTTTACCATTTAAATTTTTCATAATAAAATTTTATTTTGTTATAAAATGAGTTATCTTGGAAGGATGTACTATCAGCCACAAGGGGGCCTTCTGGGGTTGTCAACAGGAGTAGTCAACTTCAGGATGCCAAACCATAGGTGCCAGCTTGTCAGGCATCTCACCATTTCCATTTACAATTTTATTTTTTTCTCCCTCTCTTTTCTGTGTTCTGACTCTACGTCTTTTCCTTCACTTTCCATCCCTGCAGCTTTGCCCTGTTTCCAAGTGGCATCCATGAATGGCATCCATGAACTTTTTTAAAAAGTTGATATAATATAGATTAGCACAATTTCATCACCTTCCTTGAAAAACAACTCATGTCCAAACTATAGTGGGCCATGTGTCCTAGTCATATATTTATCAGGTAAACCCTGTGAGAAAGGAAAATTTTCATGGTATTCAGAGGAAGATTAAGAAAAAAAAAACCCCACCTCTCAAGCAATATGTGTCAGAACTTGGCAAATTTGATTATGACTGCTATTCTCTTTGCACTTTCTTTTTTTTTTTTTTTTGAGACAGAGTCTCACTCTGTTGCCCGGGCTAGAGTGAGTGCCGTGGCGTCAGCCTAGCTCACAGCAACCTCAAACTCCTGGGCTTAAGTGATCCTACTGCCTCAGCCTCCCGAGTAGCTGGGACTACAGGCATGCGCCACCATGCCCGGCTAATTTTTTGTATATATATATTTTAGTTGTCCATATAATTTCTTTCTATTTTTAGTAGAGACGGGGTCTCACTCTTGCTCAGGCTGGTCTCGAACTCCTGACCTCGAGCGATCCACCCGCCTCGGCCTCCCAGAGTGCTAGGATTACAGGCGTGAGCCACCGCGCCCGGCCACTTTGCACTTTCTATATCTTCATCCTGCTTTGTATTTCCCCATCCCACTCATTACAAACTGACATACTGTATATTTACTTCTCTCTATGTTTACTGTCTCTCCTCCTACTAGAATGTAAGTTCCATACAGGCAGGAGTTTTTATCTATTTTGTTTACTTTGATATCCTCTTTGCCTTGAACAGTGGCACATAGTAAGTTCTTAATAATTTAGTGTTAATAGTTATAATTAATAATATTAACAAATAAATGATAATAAATGTTAAGGTTTGTGCACCTTTGTTGGTGACATCATTTCTGCTAAGTCAAAAAAAGGGTGGGAGGTAAGGAAAAATATTCATGTAAAAGAGGATCAGAAAAATAAAATTTGCCTTGAACACAATGTAACCATTACCTCAATATAATTAAACATCAGATAGAATCAGTAAGTGTCCTAACATCTGCACAACGTACTGTACTTAGAGTAGGGCACCTTAAGTTACTACAATATTAACAAGGATTGGCAGACTCCACTGTCTTCTCTGTGGACACTTCCTATGACCCACTAAATGCTTGCACCATGGCACATTTGATTCTCCCTAACCCTTCTAATTGTATTATGTGCTGGGTAGCAATACGGACATTTCTTTTGTATTCATGGGTTTTCAATAGAAAATTCAGATATTTAAATCAGTGACTATATAAATCTACACATCTATATCTATACTTATGCCAAACATTAACATTGGTTTTCTTGAATACTTTCCATTTTTTCTTATTAAATTTATCTACATTTTCACAGTCTTCAAATGAGCATTTTCACTTATTCAGAAAAAGAGTGAAATTTAAACACAACTTATAGTACAATCTCCTCTTCCTTAGTTTGAATTAGAAATTTGTTTTGACTCTGTAGTATTCTTCCCAAAAGAAAATGTGGGTGGGCAAGATGGCGGACGAGAAAAACCGCCAGCCAGAGTGTCTCTGCAAGAAAGACAGATTTTAGAAGAAAGTGAAAAAAAATAAACAGGCAGACAAATATAGATCAGACAAGGGTCAGAAGGAAGCGTGTCTGAAACTACAGGAGACTCCACATGAAGAAGCTGCGGAGGAGAACTGGAAGGAGAAAGGCCCCCAAGAGGCTTGGAGACCAGTAACAAGGGTAGGTGGAGCAGTTACATTTCCCCTCCCTTGCATTTTGGACTGCGGGTGGACTCCTGAGCAGAGAGACCTGCCCACACCAGCCCAGAGACAGCTGCCTCCAGTGAGCGGTGACAAGGCACCAGGCTCCCAGCTCCCTCGGGGCACCTCCTGGTCCCCAGACCCAAGCTGATTGACAGGCACCATGTTGCTTCATTCCCCCCCTCCCCTTTCCCTACCGGCAGCTGCCTAGAGAGACAATTTAGCCACCATCCAGAGCCATCTGCAGGGAACGGGACCTTTCCTTTTGGGGACATACAGCGGACTGAGGGCTACTCAGATTGTGAGCTCCCTACCCACCAGCCCTCCCAGGTGCTGCTTGCCTGGTGACTCCAGGAGAGGGCAAATCCCTTGGCAGAAAGACATCGATCCAGCTTGGGCACCCCGTAGGTGTCTTGAGACCAGCACTCCTCTCCCTGGAAGGGTCAGGGATTGATCTCCAGGGCTCAGGGGACAGGCCTGCAGACCAGATCCTGGACACCCAGGCCTCGATCACATTGCCCTAGGGCACAGAAGGGATATTTGTGAACTGACCCTACTGAGCATGTGTGCCTTCAGGGGCAGATCAGCGTGCTTGAGGGGCAACCCTCCTCTCACAGGAAGGCCATGCACCCAGCCCAGTCTGCGGTCCTGGGCAGGAAACCTCCTGGCCTGCGTGACAGCCAGGGTAGATCCACTGGCTTGAGGTCCTGCCTGCTGGCAGAAGCCTGGGAGAAACTGCAGAATAGGGGAGGGTGGAAAGGAGCAAGGCCTGTTCTAGACTGTAGGTGTCAGACAGCCCCAACCCCATATGCAGACTTTTCTGCTGAGTGGGGCCATCCAGCACCTCCCTGCCAGCTTTGCCCAGAGGCAAAGAACAGACCTTTGAGTCCTGCTAACAGCATTGGTGGAGCTTGAAGGCAGGCTCACCCAACCCAGCTCTGCCCAGACTCACTCCCTGACCTGCCCCCACTGAGGTGCAGAAAAAGGACACACCTGGAAGTCCCAGGGCTCCACTCACCACATGAGGCATTAGAGTGCCTCTCCAGAGGAACAAGAGCTGGTTACAGGACCCAGAAATGACACTGAAGCCTGCCCTTCCCAGCAAGCGCCACCTACTGACAGGGAGGTCAATTCTGCACACCCTTTTACCGCATCTACTGACTCATCATATAGGGTGTGGTCGAATTTCACCCATAAATACCACCTACTGGCTCAGAGACTGAACAGGGTGTGTCATTATCCAAATGAAAATCTAAAGGTTAGAAGCAACAGCTGATCCAGATGGGAAGGAATCAGCGAAAGAACTCTGGAAGTATGAAGAATCAAATGGAAAGCACACCCCCAAAGAGGAACACTAGCTCTCTAGCAATAGACATTAACCAAATTCAGAACACTGAAATGACAGAAGAAGAATTTCAAACATGGATCATAAGAAAACTGAACGATATGCAAGAAAAAATGAATCCAGGACTCGGAAGAAAAATTCACTAAAGAAATCGAAATATGAAAGAAAAATCAAACCGAACTCCTGGAAATGAAGAATTTATTCAGGGAACTACAAAACGCAGTGGAAAGCCTCAAGAGTAGGGTAGATCAAACAGAAGAAAGAATCTCCGAGATTGAAGATAACACCTTCAGAGGTAGAGATCCTAGGGATGGTGGCCCCGTGGTGTTGTGACCCACAGCCATTCCACTGCAGAGGCTCTGCTGCCTGCTGTTCTCTAATAACTTGTACTTTTGTTGTGTGTTTTGGAATGGACAATAAGAAAATGAAGAAAAACAAACCAAACCTTGCCACAGGCACATGTGATGGGCAAAGGCCCCCTGATGCCCCAGGTGTGGCCATGTGACCCCCACGAGCAGCCTGCAAGTGGGGTTGCCTGACAGTCTTTGCTCTGCAGAGGAGGAAACACGATTGTTTAGGTTCCTCTGAGGATACGACACTAACAATGGGCTCCCTCTTCCTTCTCTACATCTCTGTGGCTTACCAGTTACTCAGTGGTGTTTGCTGGTCAATCCCTGGCCTGGACGATGTGTACATACTGAAAGACATGTTGGAAGGCTTCTGTCTCTGGTTACTTCTGTGACTGCTTCCCCCACCTTTGATCGGGCCTGACATGGGCAGTGATGCCTCTTTGGGGAGACGAAAGGCTAAATGGGAAACTCACAGCTGGGTCCTTGATTACTCTGGCCATGCATAATGATGACAATAACCACTGTTCTTGGTAGTCACGGGACACACAGTGCCCCCCAAGTATGTCAGCTTTGTGTGGAGGGGGAAATTACTCAGAGGTGAAAAGTGAAAACAGGGGCTTGCCTTCCTCAAGTTTTAACAAGCACCAGAGCAGAGACACGCAAGGGAGCAAAAGCGTCCTGGGCTGATTTGAAATTAACAGACCCACCTATCTTCAGGGCATCTAGATGTCAAGCAACAAAATGGCTAAATTGAAATTATTGCCAAGGAGAGTTTCCCTCCAAGATCCACGTTACACTGTTTCAAATGGGATCTCATCTGGCTACGTTAGCTTCTTTCCTCATCTAACTGCATGTTAATTC
The DNA here is from genome assembly GCF_041146395.1 of Eulemur rufifrons. NCBI lineage: Eukaryota > Metazoa > Chordata > Mammalia > Primates > Lemuridae > Eulemur > Eulemur rufifrons. Next base: position 228,482,678 of record NC_090989.1, read on the forward strand.
ACGGAAGACTCATTACAGGTTCCAGGTGGTCCCCAGGGTGAGAGGGGAGAGAGTGAGAGAAGCAGGGACCTGTCCCTGCTGCTTTCCCCCTAACAGACTGCAGGTGTCCCCAGAGAAGAAGGGCCAATGGGCGGACAGCTCTGTGGATGCTCCCTGACTGCCCTGCTCAGACCCTCTGGGCTTGGCACACTGAGGCTTTTGTTCACATCCTGTCTACCGTGCTGAGGGAATTTAAGCATTTGCTTTGGCTCTGCTTCTTAGGAAACAATTTCAGTTACCTACATATAGCTTTTCTGGCTATGAGGATGTAGAAAATACAGAATCCTTCCTCTGGAACTGTCTAGGCATGCTCTGATACCCTTCTGGCTGTGGTTCCTGCAACCCCTCAGCAGCCTGGCTGGTGACAATATGCAGCTTTCCAAAAAGCACATATATAAGAATAAAAGCACGCCCAGCTGCCTAACTATAAAATAATTCCTTAAGAAATGCAGAATACGCTATAATGGTTTTGTAAATATACAATTCAAAAATAAGTTAAAAAACAAAAACTACACTGGTCAATCTGAGATTCTCATTAATTGCCAGTAACATTGAAAGAAAGAAAGTACATTGTGACAGGTGACCAGTGGCTCCATGAAGCTTTGTGTGTAGAATCCCTAGGGATACCTTTCGATGCCCCTTAGCTTTCAGCATTCAATTGCTGCAGCTCTTCATGCATAAAATAAACAATAGCCTATTGCTAGTGTGTGTGTTGCTTTGCTTTTCTCATATACACCCCAGAGCAAATTTTAAAGGAACATGCAGAAGAGAGGCATGACCTACACCTCTCAGATCTGTGTTGATCTGGTGCTTTTGAGTTCTTTGTTTGAAGTTCTACACTGAGAAACTGTAAGATGATTTTGCTAATTTCTCATGTGAGAAATAAAATAGGAGTTGTTCAGCAAGGCTTTAGACCCTCATGTAGTAAATACTTACTATTGTAAGTAGACTTGTTTTCTAAGTTTCTTTTCTGGATTATTCTGTTAGTGTATAAATGTACCACTGATTTTTGCATGTTGATTTTGTATCCTCCAGCTGTGCTGAATTCATCATTAGCTGTATCAGTTTTGTTGTGAAATCTTTGGGTTGTCTACACATAAGATAGTGTCATGTGCAAACAAAGATCGTTTTACTTCTTCCATTTCACTTTAGATGTCTTTTATGTCTTTTTCTTGTCTAATTGCTCTGCCTAGGATTTCCAATACTATGTGGAATAGAAGTGATAGAAGTGGGCATCCTTCTCTTGTTCCTGATTTTAGAGGAAAGGCTTTCAGGCTTTCACCATTAAGTGTAATGGTAGCTCTGAGCTTTTTATATATGCCCTTTATTATGTGGAGTAAGTTTCTTTATATTCCTAGTTGTTGAGTGTTTGTGTTAATAAATGGTGTTGAAGTTTGTCAAATGATTTCTCTATATCAGTGGAGATGGTCATGTGTTCTTTGTTGTTCATTCTGTTAATGGGAAGTGTTATACTGATTGACTTCTGTATGGGGAAATGCCCTGTTATTCCAGAAATACACCCCACTTGTTCACAGTGGATAATCCTTTGAATGTGCTACTGAATTCAGTTTGGTACTATTTTCTTGAGTGTTTTTGTATAAATATTCATCAGGGATATTGGTTTGTAGTTTTCCCTTTTTGTGGTGTCTTCATCTGGCTTTGGTATCTGGGCAGTGCTTGCTGGCTGGCCTCATAAAATAGGCTTGGAACTGTTCTCCCTTCAAATTTTTAGAAGAGTTTGAGGAGGATTGGTGTTAATTCTTCTTTAAATATTTTGCAGAATTCTTCCACGATGCCATCTGTTCCTGGGCTATTCTTTATAGAGACATTTTATAGAGCGTGGCTAACGTTTTTCTGTTTTTGGTAGAGACGGTCTCTCGCTCCTGCTCAGGCTGGTCTCCAACTCCTGACCTCAAGTGATCCTCCCACCTCGGCCTCCCAGAGAGCTAGAATTATAGGTGTAAGCCACCACACCAGGCCTGGAACACAGATTTTTTTTCTGTGTTCAGTATATTTGCCCTATGACTTCATGCAGCAGTAGTAAAGATCAGATTGGTTTATTACACCCCATGTTCATGAAAAAGGAAGTTTCATTTCTTAATTCTAGTTTATCCATGGAGACTCTGGCTGGACTATTTGGAGGCCGTGTAATTGGAATGAGTCCACTTTCTCTTTCTTTCTCTTTTCTTTCTTTGTTATTTTCTTTCCTTCTTTCTTTCTGGTTCTGTCTTTCCTTCTCTCTCTCTCTCTCTCTCACTCTTCTTTCTTTCTATTTTTATTTATTTATTTTTTTATTTTTTGCTTCCTTTCTTTGTCTTTCTGTGTGTCTTAACTATGTCATGGTCTATGCAGAGACGGGTTTGATGGACAATGTCTGTGGTCAGTTGGCCCACCCTTTCTTGATGGCTTCGGTAGGGGTCAGGGGGACTGTATTGGATTCCTTAGAGCAGTTTTCCCCAACCTTTTTGGCACCAGGGACCAGTTTCATGGAGGAGAAGTTTTCCACAGACTGGTGTGTGTGTGTGTGTGTGTGTGTGTGTATGTGTAGCTCAGACAGCCATGCGTGGCCTGGTTCCTAACAGGCCACAGAATGGTACTGGGTCATGGTCCAGGGGTTGGGGACCATAGCCTTAGAGGGAGCTTCTGGACTCTGAAATGATGGGCTCTGAAGGGTTGCCCTGTGCTTTCGAGGAGCCATTTCGTGTTTTCAAGGACCCTAGGCTTTCAGTGGAGGAGTCTAATAAAATAATCTCCGTGGATGAATTTCACGTCCAACAGCAGAGTTCAATTTCCTTACATGGGTTCAAAATGAGAAAGTAGGATATTCCTTGCACACCAGAGACTTGTAAATTAATGTCTGTTACACACAGAAACTGTCTATTAGGACTAATTATTTCATCATTTAAAAATACATATTTGGATCTCTTAGAAGCATGAATGATGCCTGGTTTGAAAAATAATTGGTTTATTTGGGCACAAAAATCAAAATGAAATAGATTTTGTGTCCAATTTGATTGTTTGCAAAGAATATGTGAATAACAAAGTATGCCTACTCTGACTCAAGTAGAAAATTGCAAGGTTTGTGGTTTTATGTTTAATGTGATCTAAATTGACAAGGTTGACGAAACAATTTTTTTGCCTTTTATGTACCTGGAAATAGGTCTATAAAAGTTATTATATTGGTTAATGTGACAAAGATGTTAATATTATTTTAAAGTTTATAAGATGAAAAACAATGATGTCATTATACCATGGATAAAAAAGAACATCTTCTGTAGCACAAAGGATTAATTGTTGACACAAATTACACTATGGGGAAGACTGTTTCTTATAAGAAAATGAAAATGGAAACACTAAGTCTGATTTTCACGTTTCTAATAAATCTATAAAGACTGACTTGGATGTCATCTAAGGTTTAATAGAAATTACAAAGTAAAATTACATAACGAATCACTAATTGTGGTTTAACTTACAGATTGTGTCCACAGCTAATGCGACACAATTTATTGCACAGCAATATAGACCCAATTGTATGATAGCAGTTATGGGGTGACCCGTGGACTCTGTGCGTCCCTCAGTAGTGACTGTCTGTCAGAAAGTGTTGCCTTCATCTCCTGTGGCAAATTAGGGATGAATTCTGCCAAAGTAGTTAAGGCTTCTACAGCTTTGTGCTTGGCAGATCACAGGAATTCTGTTAGGGTAAAAAAGTGGGAAAGGGATAGCTGTAAAAAAAATTCCCAAAGAGAGTTGGGAAAATTATAACAGTTTTCATATATATTTTTTAAACAAACAGTATTCCCTCAATATATGAAATGTCCAAACCGTGGAGGAGAGAGCCTTCTCCTGTGGGTCTCTGGGCAGAGCCTCCTCCTCTGAGGCTTCCCCCTCTTCCCTTCCCCGTCGCCCTAGCTGCCAGGTTGGAAGGGCACCAAGCACCACTCAGATGAGGCTGTTTGCTATTTCAGCAGCTTTCTTTCTCTCTGGTGAAATTCCCGGTGAGACCTTTTCAATAAAAGCAAGTTATAGAGGAAAAGTGCAAATTTGGGGGAACCAGCCACAGCGGAGTGGGCACGGAGCGCCGGCAGCCAATGAGCTCTCCAGTAGGGGCATGCAGGCAGTGGTTCTGATTGGTCGGCAGCTCCAGATCAACCAGTGGGAAGTGTGACAGGACGTGGGAGTGGGGACTCTCACCTGACAGTGGTCCACGTCGCCCGAACTGGAACTCGGAGATACTCGCTATGGCGCACATGGTGTTCATGAACTGCACAATTTGGCTCTCTCAGACCCCTTTGGATGCAAGGCCCAGCACGCCAAATGTGGTCTCACTGCCTAATTGGCTCAGCAGCAGCCAGACTCCAAGCAGGTGGGAAAAGAACATGATGAACATTCTGGGCCTGGACTCTTGCTCTGAACTATTCAGCCTGTCTCTGGGACTGCTCATGCTGTTGCCTACAGACCTGGGCCTGTGTGCCTATCCTGGCCCTGAGACTTCCCTCCCTTCCTGGCTCTACTAGGCTTTTATATTCCTTGGGCTACCTATCTCTCAGCTCTTACATCTCAGCTCCACACCTTTATCACCTACCTCCAAGGAATTTTGTCCCCCAGTTCTTGCTGGCTTTCCAACTTCAGCTCTCAGGTTCACATCTCTCCATCCTCCCATTGTTGTTCTACTCTTTGCTTGTTTTAAAGTTGAATTGACTTCTCTTTTCATGCCTTTCTCCCTCTACAACTATTTTTTTTTTTTCATAAAAGTCTCACAGATAGACAGACTACAACCATTTTTATACTTACTCAGATATTTGTAACTCTGGGGTTGTTTCATAATCCCAACAGGACTGGGTTATAATAAATGTAGGTGAACAAAATAAATGTAAATCAGACTGTAAGATAACTGCTAGAGTTTATCTCAGGGAATACTTGGGGATGTATAAATTTTGTTTTCTCCTTTGATTCTCCTCACATTTCTTTGTATTTCTTCTTCAAAGGATTAAAAGATTAAATTCCTATTTTTCCCTGATACAATCATTCATAATATTGAAATGGGTGGGTTGATAAATTTTTCACAAAAAAAGAAAACTGATGGTGTTTTTACTAAGTCCTGTGAAAAGTATTAAAATTTCCAATTTACATCACTTTAGACTCATATAATAATGCTTTAAATTTATACTGCATTTCACCATTTAATATTGCAGGAAGCTGGAACTGAAGCTTAGAGGGAACTTCAAATGCTGGTACTTATATCTGCCATCCAAAGACCCTGACAAACATGAGATAAATTTAGGGGCCTCTATGATTGCCATTCAAGTCTTGAGAGAGCACCAATTAGAAGTTTCTTACCACTGTGGATAATCAGATTTTATCAGTTTCTACCAAGTTCTTACTTTTCTTCCACTGCTCTGGGTGATCGGTTGATTGTTATCAATTACATGATATTTTAATTTGGGATTGTATTATTTATCTCTAAAAATGGAAAAGAAAGAGAGAGAGAGAGCAAGCATGTGCGTGCACAAACATCAAAGTAAAGAAAAAAGCAGTAGAATCCCGCAATCTGCAGAAAGTATATTGGTAACACATGTTCTTGCAAAATCACTGTCCCGTGTTCTATGTGTATTTTGTGTGTGGGTGAGAAGCAACTTTTATTATTATAAAATTTTTGAACAAACACAGTTTTCTAGCCAATGGCCCTATAAATCACTATCAAATCATACAGAACGTTTAATTGCAAATAAAACTACATATTTATAAACCTGATTTGTTTGTGCTCAAAATCTAGTCCAATTCATTCTGTTCCCTCAGGGAAGCTTGAGGACTTGTTAAAAGTTTGAGTACTTTTGAAATAAATTAATAAATACTCTTAGTTCCGAATAAAAATTAAGATCTAATTTCAGCAAGTTGGAGAGGGCCTTGTTGTCATTCAACAAATGCTGGGCCCAAGGTAACTATTCAAATATCTGTTTTAGCTAGGGTATGATTGGAGTCAGTGTTGCGGATGTGTTTATACTAAGACATGCAGTTTGGGAGAGAATCCTCAAAATTGAGGATTCTCCAAAGTTGCTTGCCTCATATAAATGATATTTATATGAGGCAAGCAACTTTGGAGAACAGCAATTATTTATTTTAAAATGAATTTCCAGGTAACTCACCATTTCATATTAAAATTCTTTTTAAAAAATTCTTTTGGGAGATTTCCAGTGTTTGGTTTAGCATGTAAGGAACTAAGAAGTCACCACTCTACCCTTACTAGTAAAAAGCTGAAGAAACTGAAAAGGCAACCTTCTTAGATCAGTCAGAGACGTGAGGTTACAGAACAGATGCTTCCCCCGCCCCCCGACTCCCCCCACCCCACTTCCCCCGATTGGAGAGACTGACAGGTAAATGCAGAGAATTGCTACTTACTAGAGGAGAACCCATGAGCAGACACCTCCAAGAGAACCGGTACCGAGGTAGAAAACCTCAGCTGTAATCGATGAATTGGTTAAGGCTCAGTGTGGACAATTCTGAGAGTTATAAACACCATGGGGACCAAGTTACAGGGTGGCCTGCACATTTTTTTGAGTTTTGTCTCCAGGAGCCAGCCAGGTTGCCTTAGTGAATATTTGTGAAAAATTTCCCTGTGCTCTGGCAGGAGGAGAGAAAAAGTAGACTTTTTGAAATATTCCAAGGCATTGCATTCTTTTTAAAAGGTCTGCCCTCAATAGAAAGTATTTTACTAGAGCTTAAACTATTGGAGAATTTTTTTCAGGGCCGAACAAACTAAGAGGAAGGGACATAGCCTACTCTATCCCTATCACATCTAAAGAGAGAAGGAGTTAACTGAGGAGCACTTGTGAAGGTCAGTCCAGAGGCACAGGCTCACTAAAAGACTGAGGCTTAATCATGGGACTACAGAATGCTTCCCCACTCCCCACACCTTACTTACCACTACCATTCTTACTAATTCCCATAGTTCCTTTTACCCAGTACGTCATGTCTGCCTATTGAGAAAAAATTACAAGATATACTAAAAGGCAAATACACAGTTGAAGTGACACAGCCCTCATTAGAATGCAACCCAGATATGGCAAGAAATTCAGAATTAATAATTGGGAATTTAAAATAAATATGATTAATATTTTGTGGGCTCTAATGGATGATGTAGGCAGCATGATGGGTAAACAGATGGATAATGGAAACAGACTGAAATTCTAAGAAAGAATCAGAATGAAATGCTTGATATTAAAAACACTGTAACTGAGATGAAGAATGCCTTTGATGGTCTCATTAGTAGACTGAAGAGAGCTGGCTAACAGTTTCTGGAGCTTAAGTCTCTTTATAGAAACTTCAGGACTGAAGAGCAAGGAGAAAAAGGTTGAAAAATGGAACAGAGTATCCAAGGACTGTGTGACAACTGTCAAAGGAATACCAGAAGAAGAATAAAGAGCTGAAGGGACAGCAGAAATATTTGAAGCAAAGATGCCAAAGGATTTCTCTCAATTAATGTCAGACACCAAATCCCAAATCCAGGAATCTCAGAGAACACCATACAGGGTACATGACAAAAATGCTACACTTAGGCATATCATACATAAATTACAGAAAACAAAGATAAAGAATAACTTTTGAAAATATCTGGAAGAAAAAAGTGTATCTTGTCATTTAGAGGAGCAATGATAAGATTTAATTCCAACTTCTCTACAGAAATCATGATAACAAGAATAGAGTGAAATGAAATATTTAAAGCACTGAGAGAGAAAAAAACACCTACAATTTTGGAACCCGTTGAATTATCCTTCAGAAGTGGAAGAGAAAAAAAAGACTGTTTCCAATGAACATACAAGAAGACAAAGCAAGAATAAAACCAAAACAAAACTCAAGTGATCAAGTGGAAAATTGCAAGTTTGTGGTTTTATGTTCGTTTGGTCTACATTGACCGAAGGACTAAAAAGAAATTTGCCACCTTTGAATGGACCTGGTGTCAGGTAGTATACAAAATGAGCTGTTACATTAAAATCTCTATAATCATAAAGTTAATAAAATTTATAAAGCAATTGATATAATTATACTATCAATTAAAAGCCTAAAAGAAATTTTGAGCCGAAAGAAATAATTATTGATGCAAATCACAGGCCTGGGAAGAATATATCCTTACAGAACTAACGAAAAATGCAAATAGTAAAAATGTTTTCTCATGTTCTAATAATAATTGGTGACTGACTTGAACATTAGCCATATATAGAGAATACAAATTAAATTAAAAGTCAAATCAACAATTCACTAGACATTATTGGAAATTAATAGAAAGATTATCATATGTAGTTTAATCCTAATTAACATATATAGCTAAACCAATTTCTGATGAAATCTATAAGCACAGAATTTTGCCAATTCCACAGTGAATGTGTCCTTGTTTCCTGAATGTGTGCTGCTGGCAATGACAGCCACATTTCAGATTATGTTGCCCTCAGCTCTAGTAAAAATGAAAAATGAATTTTGACATCATATTTAAGGTTTTTGCATCTATGTTGATGGAGAATGGCAGGATATCTGTTAAGTTAAAGAAAGAGGTGAGGTATAAAAAAATATTCATCTTAAGTAGAATCAGCAAAATGAGAACAGTTTGCATAGAAAGAAAGGAACTCATTGCTTCACTACAATAAACTTCAGAACAGAATCACCAAGTATTATAATATCTAAACAAATTCACTTCCTTACAGTTAGGCAGGTGAAAATATTATAGTATTACCAAGGTTCTCCTTTGTCTACTCAGCCCCTCTGTAGACCCTTACTGTGATCTCCTTAACACTTGCACCTTGGAACTTTTGACTCTCCTCAGCAATATTAGGACAAATTACATTCAGTTACATTATTTATTAAGTATATATAGGGAAAGTTAGTTAATCACAAGGTTCTCCTATACAAATAGTCAGTTAGATATAAATATATATATGCCAAATGCTAATATTTATTATCCATGAGTACTTTTCATTTTTCTCATTAAATTGATATATATATTTTTAAAGTCTTAAGTATGATAATTACTGCTTCTTTTCTCAGAAATAGAATGTAATAAAAAACATCAAAATGGACTACATTCTGTTTTTCCATATTTTGAGTCAGAAAATTTCTTGTACTCTCTTTATATCACATTTTTAAAAATTTGATATTAAAAGAAATCAAGCTCTGACCAAGAATGCAGGAAAAGTAAATAACTTCATAGTCATGCTTTCAATCCTGTGAAATGTAAGAAAATGTATTTATTTTGCACTATGACTTTACATGGGGTCCCTTATACATATGGTAAGGATTTAGCTGGAAAAATCCAGCTGTGAATTCATACATTGCATATTGTGAACTCTATGCTGTCTACACAAAATGTAAAGCAATGATTAGTAATTTACTTTGCATTCAGAATTTAATATGGTACATTCGATGGAATAGAATAGCCTCTCTCTTTTGAAAGACACCTCTCTCTCAGACAAGTTTCAAGATCTGTTTCACAGAGGTGGAAGACCATAGTCATCCATTTGGTGTACTTTAAAGATCAAAAATTAATAAATATTAAAACATAAATGAGGAAAGCTTTGAGAACATTGGCCACAGCCCAGCTTTTTGACAAAGGAGGGGAGTCATTAAATCTAAAGCCATTTCTGTGTCCCATTCCAGGACCCTAAGAGAGGTCTCAGAGTGGTGCCCCCATGCCCTTTGGTGCACAAACAGACTTGATAACCAGCTCACCACCTCAATGCTTGCCCCTTTCTTCTAATTCAGAGATTCCCTGTGCAGGTGCCCCAGAACCAGCAAGCCTGCTGTCTGGCCGCCCAGCTTTGCTCTGGGGTTCAGGACTGTGCCCTGACTTCCGTAGGGTTTCGGGCAATGTTACCGCCACTTATTCTTCCCTATTCTCTCCACTCTGTTGCCTGGCTGCCAGGTGGGAAGCGCACCAACCACCTCTTTTGAGCCACTTGTTATTTGTGCAGCTTTCCTTTCCCCTCTGTTGAGATTCATGGTAAGACCATTTCATAAAAACAATGTACAATGGAAAAGTCCACATTTTAGCACAAGCAGCAGCAGAGGATTCTGGGCTGGGCATGGATGGCCAAGAGGCCCTCCAGTGGGGCCCTACAGCTGGGCCCTATTGCAAATAGGTCAGTCCAGGGCCAACCAATGGGAAGTGGGGAAAGGAGGGCTGGTGCTCCTACCTGCAGATGGTCCAGATCCCCGGGAGACTCCTCAGGGATGATGGAAATCTTACTTAAGAAGTGACTTTAGGCCGGGCACGGTGGCTCACGCCTGTAATCCTAGCACTCTGGGAGGCCGAGGTGGGCGGATCGTTTGAGCTCAGGAGTTCGAGACCAGCCTGAGCAAGAGCGAGACCCCATCTCTACTAAAAATAGAAAGAAATTATATGGACAGCTAAAAATATATATAGAAAAAATTAGCCGGGCATGGTGATGCATGCCTGTAGTCCCAGCTACTCGGGAGGCTGAGACAGAAGGATCGCTTGAGCTCAGGAGTTTGAGGTTGCTGTGAGCTAGGCTGACGCCCCGGCACTCACTCTAGCCTGGGCAACAGAGTAAGACTCTGTCTCAAAAAAAAAAAAAAAAAAAAAAGAAGTGACTTTATTGTTTCATGATATTTTTTAATTTACCTTTTAATTTACTCATTCATTGACACATTGGTTATTCAGGAGCATGTTGTTTATTATGCATGTATTTGTAAATTATCCAAGATTACTGATTTCTAATTTGTGGTGGAAAAAGATACTTCATATGATTTCAATCTTCTTAAATTTCTTAGGACTTATTTTGGGTCCCATCATATGATCTGTCCTTTTTCCTTTCTTATTGGTCAGGACTGCAAGTAGGAATGAACTCCCTCAACTTTTGCTTATGTGGGATACCTGAATTTCTCTCTCATATTTGATGAACAGTTTTTTGGGCTATAGAATTTTTCATTGGCATTTCTTGTTGTTGTTTTTTCTATCAGCACTTGCTTTCTTGATCCAGGCACTAAATATTTTTGGTTTCCCCTTCTTTTCTTGCCTGAAATGCACACTGAGCCCCTTTGGATGAAGCAGCCATCTTGGGCACTGAGTGGGGAGCATGAGGAGGAAGGCCTATGTGTGGGCACAGCTGCCTGGGAGGGCGGGAGCAGCCTGCTGGCATCATTCACATGCCGAACCAGGGTGAATGTTTGCCCCTTAGGCACTCATAAGCCACCGTGTAGGAGTTTTCTGTTATTTACAGAGAACATGATCCTAACAAATATACAGAGGAAATTTTTACAAGAGAAATAAATTAAGCTTACAGTCATCGACTTCTTTTGAGGGTTTTGGAGATACTTAAAGTAGCATGAGCATTAGATATTTTATAGACTTTTTACTGTTTCCGTGTTTGCACGAAATGCTTTACCAAAGATTATATTAGTACAAATTAAAACCCAGTCATTTGACAAGGGCAGTGAATGCAGACACTGATCCCAAAAATCCTGCCTCCAGGGATTTTGTAGAGGAGGGGATCAGGGACAGGGGCTAGGCCTCAGTGTTTTGGGCTGCCTTCTACTCCTGGGGCAGGATTGTCTTGTCCTGGCATTAAGTTTGCGGGGCATTGCCCTCAGCCTTGTGGGTTGGAATCTCCATTTCACATAGCACTCTTGCTGGCTTTATGGAAGGTAGCTGATGGCCTCTGAGGTTCTGCAGCCCTTTCTTCAATTCTCTTGCTCATGGCCGTCTATCTTTACCATCTTCCAGCTTCCAGCTTCCACTGCATACGCTCAGGGTTGCCCAGGGGTTCTTAGAAAAACTCATTTTGATTTGAGATCAAATCTGTTGTTCTTTTATATTTCATGACCAATGTCCTATCAATAGCAAGCCAGGCAAAAACCAAGGCCCAATCAGCCTGCTTGAAACAGGCTAGGGATGGTGAATGAGACCAAATACCAAGGTCTAATGAGACCAAGAATTTCTTGGTTGCAGCTGCACCTCTTCAGTGCTGTCCCCCTTTACACAAGGTGTTCTCTGCTCTTTTGTCTTCACATAGTCTTTGTTTAAAGACACAAGTCCTATTGGATGTAGGGCCAACCCTCTTACACTATGACCTCATCTTATGTTAACTAATAACATCTGTAACCACACTGTATGCCCATAAAGGTCCCATTCTGAGATACAGGTGTTGAAGATTTCAAAGTATGTCTTTTGGATCACAATTCAATCCATAATAGACCCTGAGGAGAAACCCAGACAGGATGGCACAAGATGCTTGAAAGAATACACTCCTTTACCTGGGTCTTGGGGGATGATGGAACAATGGAACCTGGCTACAGAGTGAAAAATGCACAATGTGCTGAGGTTAGTAGAATTAGAAAAAGGCAGTGCCTCTACTATGATTAAAGGTCCTGCAAGACACAGAAGTGAGGTCAGAGATGCAACAAAAGGACCAACCTCAGGGTGATTCACCTCTCTGATGAGGGAACTGGAGTCATCACTATGGGTAAAAGAGCAATCCACAGAGGATTGTGGATTTGTGGATGGGGGACCCAGACGGAGGGGGAGAGTCTGTATTGGGCAAAGGCCCAGAGCAACAGGGCTTTCGAGATGGCTGTGGGGTGACCCCAGAGTAATCATACCTATTCCCTCCCACCACCAAATCACTCATTTAGTTCTTTTTTACACTCTTCAGTTTTAGTGTTAAACTAGAGCAAGCAGCTGCTCTCAGTCTTGGATTCTATTTTAGAAAAGGGAAATATTGAGAAATCTGTCTGTGTGAATATGAGTAGGACTATCTGTATGATTATTTATGTCGTTTAAAATTATTTAAGCATAAAAGAAACCTTACTAGTGAAACAGTTGAGTTCATTTGGGCACTAAAATTCTAATTTCTTTATTATCAATTCAAACTGTTTTCAAGTAATATTTCACTAATACCAAAAAACCCACACTTCAACTCAAGTAGAAAATTGCAACCTGTATGGTTTTGTGTTTATACAGTCTTTGTTGACACAATCAATTAAAAATTTTATAACTTTTATAGGCACTAGGCTTTAGGTGTGTATAAAAATTATGTTGGTAAAAGTGATACAGCTTTTATGATTATAAAGTTAGTAAGAGTCAAAAGCAATTGATGTACAAATTGGTTTTAACTGATCAACACCTAAGTGCACCTATAGGAATAGCATTCATCAGGTGACGGGCAGATGGGAGTGGGGAGGAGGGGATGGGTATATACACCTAATGAGTGCAATGCTCACCGTCTGGGGGATGGACACGCTTGAAGCTCTGACTGGGGCGGGCAGGGGCAATATATGTAACCTAAACATTTGTATCCCCATAATATGCTGAAATTTAAAAAAAGCAATTGATGTAATTATACCTTTAATGAAAAAGACAAAGATATTTTCAGCAGAAAAAGGATTAATGTTCAGGAAAAAGTATGATCATAGACTATATTATTACAGAGCAGGTGAGATACATAAATATAAATAATGATTTCTCATGGCCTATAATCAATGGTGATTGAATTGGAACATCGGTGAATTTGTTATGAAATACACATGATGGTGGGTAAGAAGTCCACAATTATTCTACTTTGAACATATTGTATATGTAGCTCCATGTTCACAAACTACTTCACAGCATAACTGCTTCATACTAGGATCTTCATCATCTCTCGTTAGTCAGGAATGTAGTATCTTTTTCAATGGTGGATATCCCTCAGACAGTATTGCCTTCAGCTCCTGTGATAAATTAGGAATAAATTCTGACCTCATATTGAAGTTTCCTTCATCCTTGTTGATGGTGGATAACATCATTTCTGTGAAATAAAAAAAAAAAAAAAAAGTTGGGAGGTGAGGAAAAATATTCATGTAAAAGAGGATCAGAAAAATTATATTTGCCTAGACCACGATGTAACCATTGCCTCAATATAATTAAATTTTAAACAGAGTCAGCAATTGTCCTGACATCTAAACAACTTAGCACACTTGGGGTTGGGCACCTTGAGGTACTATGACATTAACAAGGATCTGCTGATGCCCTGCCCCTTCTGTGGACTCTTCTTATGACCCTCACCCTGTACTTTATTTGGGTGATAGATGTACTAAAAGCTCAGACTTCAACACTAGGCAACATATCCATGTAACAAAATTATATTTGTACTCCTTAAATTTAAAAAATAAAAACAAGTAAATAAATGCTCACACCATAGCACTTTTGACTCTCCCTGACAGTGTTTTGATGGATAACTTTCAATTGCATTATGTATTGGATAGGAATAGGGACTTTTTTAATAATCACAAATTTTTGCAATAGATTCATATATTTAAATCTGTACATCAATCTATGTTTGTACATACACCAAATATTAACATAGGTTACCCACGACTACTTTCCATTTTTATTAAATTTATATACATTTTTTAAAGTCCTTAAATGAGCATTTTCACTTACTCAGAAAAAGAGTAAAATTTAAACACAAATTATAGTACAACCTGCTCTTCCATAGTTTACATTCAAATTTTTTTTGACTCTGTGATATTCTTCCCTTCTTTTATAGTCAAATAAAACAAACTCTGACCACACTGTAGGAAAAGTAAATAGCTTTGAAATCATTATATAAATCACATGAAATCAAAGTGTGTTTACTGTCACAATGACTTTATATAGAGGTCATTTCATGGTTTAATATTTATATTATATATATATATATCTTACAAGACGCTCTGGACTCACACATTGCCTTTCAAAACCTATGTCATTTATACTAAATATAAAACAATGATGGGTAATTTATATTGGCTTTTCAGAATTTAATATGACCCATTAGACTGAATAGAAATAGCCTCTAGCTGCCCTTGCTAGTTTTAAATTAGCTTGCAATTTATCTTTAGGAATACCCTATGACTTGGAAAAGTTGAAAACCCATTCTGGAATTGAACTATCCTCAAATCTGAAATCTCGCTTTTAAGAAAATCTATTGCAGCTTTAAATGTTGAAAGTGTTAATCACATCTTCAGCTATGATGGTCTGAAGGGCGCTCTTCCCTTGTCTGTGGTCCCCTTCAATTTGCTCTCTAGTCACCCAGGCACCTTTCTTCCTCTTCCATATTCTCTCTCTCAACACACCACAAGACCTGATTCAATTACATGGGGGCAGGGTGCCCTCTTTGGGGTGCGTTAAAAATTTTTTCAAAGAGGGTGTTTCCAGTGGCATAGACCATTGCCCAGCTTAAAGACAGAGGAGGAAATCATTAAACCTACGTTACTCATTGTTTGCCCCCTTTCCTCCCAATTCCAGATGCCCAGTTCAGGAGCCCTCTTGCCCACACTCACCTACTTTCCGGACTGCCTAGCTTTCTGTGCGGTCTGTGAGTAAGCTCTGCCTCTTGACGGTGTTTTGGCAGAGTCACTGCCTCTAAGGCTTCCCTGTTCTCCCCACTCTGTAGCCCCAGGTGCCAGGTGGGAAGGGCATTAAAAGCCTCTCAGGTGAGGCTGTTTGCTATGCCAGCAGCTACCCGCCCACACCTCCTGGTGATATTCCTGATGAGTTGCTTCGAGTAAAAGCACATTACAAAAGAAAAGCCCAAACCAGTGGGATGTGGAAAGGCTGATTTGAGGGGGCTCTTGCCTGTGAGAGGCCCAGATTCCAGCAGCCGCTTCTTCTGGTTATGGTAGGGTGAGTTACAAGCAAACAGGAAGTCGTGTCCGAAGGCCTCCATAGATGACACCTCTGCTTCTCTCACCCACTTTGCTGGGCTTTCTCTGGGGAGTTGGCTCAGCATCAGCCAGATCACCGGCAGCTGCGACCAGAATAGGCTGGGCATCCTGGACCTAGTCTCTCCCGTTCTGGGCGTTTCAACCTTTCTCTAGGGACTGTCGCTGCTGTTGCCTACCAGATTGTACTTCTGTCTCTCCTGGGCTCCAGACTGCTTTCTGAGTGTCTCCACCAGGCTTTTATGTCAGTAGGGCTATCATTCAGCACTTGAGGCAATGGTCCCAGCCCCACCCCTTTCCCACCCATCTATCAGGAGCTTCTTCCTTCAGCACTTACTCACCCTCCCTACTTGCCCTCCACACATTCCACATCCCTCTTTGCTTTCAATGTTCTTCTACACTTTGCTTGTTTTAAGCTTGAATTTTCCACTTCTTTTGTCTTTCCTTTCCTCTTCCACTACTATTACGCTTACTAAAATACCGGTAATTTTTTAATGTCATTTGCTTAGGTAAAATATAAATAAAACTGACCTGTAAGCTCAGCAGCTGGAGGTTTTCTATTTGTCATGTAATGTTAACATTCTGCCTAACTTCCCCGGCGTTTATTTGTATTTCTTCTTCAACACATTAAAAGATAAAAATTAGATTGATTTCTATATTGTTGCCTTGTGTATCCATCCGTAGTATTACTATGAGTGGAGGGAGCAATTGTTCAAAAGAGAAAGAAAACTGATGATGCTTAAACCAAATCCTGTGAACATTATTAAAATTTCAATAACATCGCTTTAAGCTTGTATAATAGTGTTTAAAGTTTACAAGGCCCTTTGCCATTCACAACCTGCAGAAAACTGGAATCTTAAGCTTACAGGGGACTTCAAAGGTGTGTACTTACATCTGCCCTCCATGGGTACTGGTAAGGATGAGAAAACACAAGAACCTTCCAGGGTTGACTCTTAAGTCTTGGGAGAGCACCCTTTGGAGGTCTTCTTACAGTGGCAGAAAATCAGTCTCTATCTTTCTAGTGATTTCTTCTTTTGGACTCCTCTGTGTGATTGGCAAATTGTTACCAGTTATCTGAACATTTTAATTTTAAATTGTAATTAATATCTCCAGAATCTGGAGGACACACACACCCACCCACCTACCCACACACATATGCACACACACACAAAACCAAAGCCAAGAAGAAAGCAGAATTCAACAGTCCCAGAGAAAACATATTGGTAATGCACGTTCATGGATAAACATTTGTATTCGTATGATCAATTTACTGCATACTTTGTGTGTTGTAATTTGTGCACAGGGTTTTCATCACAGTTGAAGTGACATAGCACCCACTGGAACTTAACCCAGATATGGCAAGAAATTTGAATTTAACAACTGGGAATTTAAAGAAACTATGATTGAGATTTTGGCAAGATGGCTAACTAGATGGAGCAGGTGCATATCTTTTCCTTGGCAAAGAAGCAAAATATCAAGAAAATACACTTTAAATAGATCTGGGATAGAACACTGGAACATAACAGAGAGGCAACAGAAGACACTGAGGGTGAATGTAGAGTAATGGGGTTGCCTGCTTAGGGTTGCTGAGGGCCTTAAGTGCTCTGAGACCTGAACCCATGGAGGGGTAAGTGAGAGACTACCGGGGCTCCAAATTCCCACCATGGACCTTTAAAATCCTAGCTACAGAACAGTTCTTTGACCACCACAGTCATCTAGACTGTCATAGGAAGCTGCCCGGAGATCATGCAGTGGTACTGCTTGAAACACGTGGGGTTCCACAGGCTTCTGAACACTGGGAAGCTGCTACATGGAGCCATTCTGGGATCCTATCCGCCAAGGCCGTGAGCCCTGCCCTGAGGCTGTTGCTGCCATTAGAGGATATTGGGCCAGGGAGAAAGAAGGGAAACCAGGTGCTCTCAGGCACCCCCAAAACGTGCTGTGCTGCTGCAGCTTCAGGGCTTTTAATGAACAAGTGGCATTGGATCACATGCCCCATACCTGTCAGCCTCACCCAGAGCTACGTGCCTGGCAACTGCCATGAAAGGGGAGCGTGCCCTCTCGGGGGGAAGGCCCGTAGTGCAACAGCCTTTGACCTGCCTGTGTGTTCTGCTCACAGCCTGGGACCTGCCTATTCCTTCCTATCACAGCGCTTGAATTCAGGGAGCCTAAGGACAGGCCTGCTGGCTTGGTCCCATCCTCTAGGACTCAATCATGTTGTTTATGGGCATGGGGATGAGATGTGTGACCTGATCTCTGGGTGGGGAAGGAGTCCCCACAGTCATAACTGTGAGGAGAGTGTGGCATTTGGTTTGTGCTGCTGCATGAGTGGAGTGCCCCCACCTTCCCAGGAATGGCCTGTGAAGGGTGCAGCCTGGTAGCCCCCTTTCTGTACGGGGTAGGGAGTTTCACAGCTGGGGAAGCTTCCCAATCTGATTCAGATTGCTTGGGAGTGGCCTACCTGCACTGACCTGCTGCTGGTGGCCAGATGTCTGAGAGAGACTGACCATTTCAGGAAAATGGGAGCCGAGCGAACACCATTTCTGCCTGCTGGACTGTTGATGCCAGACTTCTCCTCCCCATGCAAATTCTTTGGCACAGTAGAGGTGCCTCCCTAGAAGCTTGCCTCAGGAGCCTGAAAACTGACACCCCCATCTCCTGAGTCTGTGCTTGTACCCCTTTTGCGGAGTGTGGATGAATGCTTGCCTAATCCAGCCCCACTCAGCTTTGCCGCCACCCCCTTGGTGGTAGCAGAACTCCGGATGGAGAACCTTAGGACTTTCAAGGACCCACTCATGCCTGAGACTTCTGGGTATTTTTCCTAATTAACTTAGGCCAAGCATAAATTCCATAAACGTCACTGTAACTGGCTTTCTTCTGCGAGCGGCACCTACTGGTCAGGAGGTTAAACCTGCACAGCTCATTACAACATTTGCTGACACTGTACCGCACCACCTACTAGCCTGGATAGCAAACTGTATGACCGGATGTATGATAATTCAGGGTGATAGAAGTGCACCAGACTGGGGAACCAGATAAGCTTCTGGACACCTCAAGCTCCCCTTCACCGCCGAAAGCAGGGAACCTGCTCACATGCCTAGTATAATGCCACTACAACCTACAAATAACCTGCGTTTATGAAAACCACCACAATATGACCACCTATAACCAAGGCATTCATACAGAACCTTGCCCCCCTGAAAGCACCCATAGGCAAAGCAAAACATCTCTACCCAACACATGCTATAATCACATCCTTAACAGGAAAAACAAGTCTGATTCAAACAAAGGTAAATTCAAAAGTAGGAAGTGCCAGCTTCTCCTGATGAGATAGAATGAACATAATAACTCTGGCTATTAAAAAAAAAAAAAAAAAACTCTATAAGACCCCCTTCCAAAGGAGCACACCAACTTTTTAGCAATGGATCCCAACCAAAATGAAACTTCCGAAATGACAGATAAAAAATTTAATGTGTGAATTTTAGGAAGCTCAATGAGATTTAAGATAAAGTTGAAAATCAATACAAAGAAACCAAAATAATTCAGGTTATTAACAAAAAAATTACTAAGGAGATAAATATTTTTAAAACTTCCAAGTAGAATTTCTGGGGGAAGAAAAGGCTCATTGAAGAAATTAGAAAATGCAATTAAAAGTTCAAACTATAGAATAGACCAAGTAAAGAAAAAATTCCAGAGTTTGAAGACAGGTCTTTTGAATTAATCTGGTCAGACAACAATAAAAATAAGCATTATACAAAATGAACAAAGCTTTTGAGAAATATGGCCTTATGTAAAGTGTCCAAATCTATGAGTCATAGGTATTCCTGAGGGTGAAGAAGAAAAAGTGAAAAATGTGTAAAACTTATTTGAAGGAATAATTGAGGACAACTTCCCTGGTCTTACAAGCGATTTAGACATCAAGATACATAAGGCTGAGTGAACACCAGGGAGATAGCTCAAGATGGACTTCACAAGGCATATGGTCATCAGACTGTGTAAAGTCAACGTGAAAGAAGAAATTTAAAGCAGGCACAGAAAAAAGCATAATCACATATAGAGGAAATCCCATCAGACTAAACAGCAAACTTCTCAGCAGAATAAATTTCCTCCCCAGTGACAGAGTTCGGTTTCTGTTCATTTGTGAAAAATGAAGGAGGAGGATATTTCTTGCACATCAGAGACTGTGCTTATAAATTTGTGCCTGTTACACACAGAAAAAATGTCTTAGAGGTACTCATTTTGTCATTTAAAAATATTTACATCTCTTAGAAGCATGAAAGAACTCTAGTTTGAAGAACAATTGAGCTTATTTGGGAACAAAAAAAAGAAAATAGAAAAGATTTTGTGTCCAGTTTTATTGTTTGCAAAGAATATGTCAATAATACAAAGTATGCCCACTTTGATTCAAGTAAAAAATTGCAAGTTTTGTGGTTTTATGTTCATATCGCCTAAACTGAAGGTCCATGAACAAATTTTGTTGTCTTTATGTACTTGGATTTAGGAAGTGTAAAAGTTCATTAGGTTGGCTAATGTGATAAAGACTTTATAATCATTTTAAAGTTACAAGATTTAAGAACTGATATCATTATGCCATTACAAAAAAAGATAGAATAACTCCTTTATGAAAAATGTTTACCTTTTGACACAAATTGCAGTCCTAGGAAGTCTTTTTCTTACAGAAAAATAAAAACACAAACACTAAGAAAGATTTTTCATGTTATTTATTCAGTGAAGGCATAATCAAGATTAAAAATGAAGATTAAATAAAAATCAATAATTACCATTTTGAGTGACATATATTTTCCTTAGCTTTGCTGACACAACGTGATTTACAACACACTTCACCCAATTCCTTGAAAATATTTCTCATGCTCCTTGAATCTTGTAGGTTCCTCAATAGTGAACTTCTGTCAGAAAGTGTTGCCTTCGTCTCCTCTGGAAAATTAGGAATGAACTCCACCAAAATATTTAAGGCATCTGCATCTTGGTGGATGGCGGTTCGCAGGAATTCTGTTAGGTTAAAAAAGTGGGGGAAGGGTAGTGGTGAAAAAAATATTCATATCAAGGAGATTCAGGAAAATTATAATGGTTTTCATATTAATAAAGGACAGCATTCCCCCAAGATAATGAAACATCAAGATAGTCCAGGAGAGCGTCCTCCTCCTGCAGATCTCTGGGCAGTGTCACCTCCTCTGGGGCTTACCCCTCCTTGCCACCCAGTCACTGTGGTGCCCAAAAGGTCCTCAATGAGGCCATTTCCTATTCGCGCAGCTTTCCCTCCCTTGGTGGTTTCCTCGTGAGGCATTTTCAATATAAGCAAATTACAAAGGAAAAACCCAGACGTTTACCAGACACTGGGGACTCAGCGTGGGCAGCCAATGAATTCTCCAGCAGAGCTGTGAGGACTGCGATTCCGATTGGTGGGCAACTCGAGGACAACGGACGGGAAGTGTGGAACGAAGGAGTGGGGATGGGCAGGAGCTCTCACCTGACGGTGGTGCAGTTTCAATTGCCAGCTCCTCCCGGACATTGGACCTTCTTGACTCGAATAACTTGCAGGCCTTCCCAATCTTACCAACAGCTGTGCTGTTACAGAACCATTGAGGCAGAAGTCTCATGAAGAATGCTGTGTTCTCACTAGGGAACTGGCTAAGCAACAGCCAGACTCCTAACAGGTGGAACAAGAACAGGAGCTACATCCTGGTTTCTCTCTCTGGGCTTTTTAGCCTTTCTCTCAGGACAGCCGCTGCTGTGGCCTACCAGTCTGGTGCCTGTGTGCCTAACCTTAGCTTCAGGCTGCTTCCCCTACCTGGATCAACCAGGCTTTTATATCCCTTAGACTGTATCACTCAGCTCTTGAGTCAAGGGTCCTAGGTCCTAGTTCCACCCCTTTCCTCACTCACCTCCACAGAATTTCCTTTCTCAGCTCCTGTTCACCCTCCCCCCCCTTCCTTCTCAATTCACATGTTCACCATCCTTCCATCCTCTCATTATTCTATTCTTTGCTCATTTTCAAGTTTGATGCTTACTCAAATATTTGCAATGGGTTTTTTGTGTTTGTTTTCTAATTCAAAAGGATGGCATTGTCATTTCAGAAAACATAGGTGAACAAAACAAACATAAATACAACTTGTAAGCTCACTGTCAGTTTATCTGAGTTTACTCTTGCTGTATAAACTTCTATTTTTCATCCAGCTCTCCTCACATTTCTTCTTCAAAGCATTAAATGATTATGATTAGATTCCTATACTGCCTGGAATAGCCATCCATAGTATTGTGATGGGTGGACAGAAACAGTCTACGTAAGTGAAAGAAAACTGATGATATTTAACCAAGTCCTGTGAAAAGCATGGATTTTCTAATATAATATAATTTTAGGTTCATATGATAATGTTTGAAATCTGTCATGCATGCTCCTATTCACCGTTGTAGAAAACTGGAATCTTTAGCCTTGAGGGACTCAAATGTTTGTAATTGCATCCACTTTCCAAAGATTCTGACAAGGATGAGAAAATACAGGGGCCTCTGGAGTTAATCTAAAGTTTTGAGGCAACATTGACTGGAGGTCTTTTTACAGTGGTGGGAAATCAGATTCTATCAATTTCTACTAGTTTTGTATATTACTTTGACTCCTTTGGGGAATTGATTGATTATTCCCAGTCACGTGATTATTTAAATTTGAGTTTGTATTCATCTCTAGAGGCTGGAGAACACACACACACATACACACACACGTGCACACACCACATAAAAGTACAGGGGGAGCTGATCACAATCCCAAAAGATACAATCTCAAACACCATAATCCCAACTATTGAAATCCCAAAATATAAAAATCCCTAAAGCCTAAAATCTCCCAAATCACAATCCTGTAAGATCAAAATTCCAAAAATAGAACTCTGAAAAAAATAATTTAAAATTCTTTAAAATATATTTATTTAGATTTTTAATGGGGGATTTATCTCAGAAACATAAAAAATATGACAGAACACATCATAGGCCATTTTACACAATAAAATAGGCAATGATAGCATACATATTTTTGCAAGCATAAACACTCAGATATACTAATGATAGTTGCATGATGAACAAATGAATGATATTCAGAGAGAAATAGGTGAAAAAGTGAAATGTATAAATGAACATCACCATGATTGGTAATTGTGTGCACCCAGGTTTATAACCTTGATTATCTGAAATACCACAATGTACATAATTTTTTGACAAATACAATCAAAAACTATGATGGGTCACCACATATGCAGTTGCTCAAGAGCTGAGGTCTGAAGAAATTTTATCTTTCCTAAATGAAGATGTACAAAAAAGACATCTCATCATTTATAGAGGAGGTTTCAATGTTTTTATGTACACACGCAATGCTAATACACAAAGGCAGTGTTGTGATAATGCACTGTAGTGGAGTCAAACTTCTGATATCCCAGGAGCAGAAGAAAAGTCTGTCTCAGTTCCCAGAGAGAGACCAATTTGCCTTTTCCATTTGTTCTCTCCTGGCCCCCAGCCGATTTGATGGTACCTACCAACATTGAGGGCAGAGCTTCTCTATCTAGTCCACTCAGGCTCACACACTATCTCCTCTGGACACACCCTCACAGATACACCCAAAATAATGCTGTACCAGGTCTCTAGGTATTTCTTAATCCAGGCAAATTGAGACCTAAAATTATGTCCACAACTCCTCCCCTTGTCCATGTGTAAACTGTGTGCATCTTCTTAAACCATACTTAATTTCCACATAAAGACAATAACAAGATAATAGTTTCACTTAACATGATGCAACTATCCTGTGATAGTGACTTTTGTTGTTTTAAATGTTAGGAATTTTAGACTTTAAGAATTTAGACTTTAGGGATTGCCAACATTTGGGATTATGGTACCCAGGATTGTGTCTTTTGGGATTCTGACCCAAACCAAGTAAAGGAAAGAGCAGTAAAATCGCACAGCCAAAGAGAATATGTTGGTGACATATATTCTTGCAAAATAGTTAAAACATTAATGACCCATATCCTGTATTCTCTATGTGTTTTGAGCATGAGAGAAGAACTTTTAATAATTTAAAAAACTTTAAACAAATCAACATGATTTTCTAGGCAGTGTAATCTGTAGATAACTGTCAAATAGTACACTGAACTTTTAAATGCAAACAGGACCAATGTTTATAAGCCTAATTTATTTGTGTTTAAAATCTAGTCAAATAATCTCTGTCCTCTCAGGGGAGTCTAAAAACGTGATATAAGTTAAGGTCCTTTTAAAATAAACTAGTAAATACCTTTAGTTCCAAATAAAAACTATGATCCACATTCCTGCAAATTTGAGGAGGGCCTTATCCTCATCCATCAAATGGTGAGCATCAGGTACCTCTTCTAATAATAGCTGTTTGGAGTCAGTGATTTTGAATGTGTTTTCCCTAAGACAAGCAGTTTGAGGAGGCTTCTCAGAACTGAGATTTCCAAGGTATTTTTATGGGGTGACTAACTTAGGAGAACAAGTCATTGCTTATTTCAAAATGAATTTGCAGGCGTCTCTACATTTTATATTGAAATTCTTTTTAAAAAATTATTTTTGAAGATTCAGTGTTCAATCTGGACATTTAGAAGTCACTGCTTCCTTACAACAATAAGCAAAAACATGGACAGAGAAACTGAAGAACCAACAACTCTGAAACCTACCACAGAAGTGAGGTTATAGGGCAAGCTGCTGCTACCGAAATTGGAGAGAGTTACAGGCCAATACCGAGAATCATGAGTTACTAAAGAAGAAATCCCTGAGCAGAAACCTCCACAGGAACAAATGCTGGGGTAGAAAACTTCAACTATAATTGGTGAATTGCTGGAAGCTTCCTGTGGACAGTTCTGAGATTAAAAATTCCATGAAGACGGAGCTACAAGAGATCTGGCTCGCTTTCTGAGTTTTAACTCTAGGAGCTGAATCAGGCTTCACAGTTAATATTTGTGAAAAATCTCTTGTTCTGGCAGGAGAAGAAAAGTAACCTTTTTGAAATATGCCAGAATATCCTGTTCTCTTGACAAAGACTACCCTCAAGAGAAATAATTTTATCATAGCCTAAACTACTGATTTTTTTCCCCAGAGCCTAGCAGACTGGGGAAAGGAAATACTCAATTCAAGCCCACTCTATCCATCCTGTCACACATAAAGAGAAAAGGGGATAATTGAGGAGAACTTGTGAAGTTCTCAGTCCAGAGGCACAGGCTCGCTAAACACTAAGATCTAATCAGACGACTATTAAATTCTCCCCTACCCCCTACACGTTAACCTTTAACAATTCTTACTATTTACCACAGTTCCTTCTACTTGGTACCTTATGTCTGACTGTCTATAAAAAATTATAACACATACTATTATAAAAGGTAAATACACACAGTGAAGTGACATATCACCCCTCAGAGCTTGAACTGGATATAACAATGATGTTGGAATTAATGGACTGGGAATTTAAAATATCTATGATTAATATGCTGTGGGCTTTAATGGATAAATAGACAGCATGCATGATCAGATGAGCAATACAAGCAGAGAGATGGAAACTCTAAGAAAAAAATAAAAAATAAATGCTAGAGATAAAAACACTGTAACAGAAATGAAGAATACCTTTGACAGTCTCATTAGCAGATTGGACACAGAGGGGAAAGTTTCTCTGACCTTGATTATGTTGCAATGGAAACTTTGAAAACTGAAGAAGAAAGAGAAAACATTGAACAGAACAGAATAGAATATTGGGGAACTGTGGGAAAAGTGTAAAAAGTACAACTTTTGCATAATTGCTATACCAGAGGAAGAGAAAAAAATGAAAGGAATGAAAGAAATATTTGAAGCAATAATGACTGAGAATTTCCCCAGGTTAATGTCAAACACCAAATGAGAGATCTAGGGAATTCAGAGAAAACCAAGCTAGATAAATGTCAAAAATACTATATCTAGGCGTATCATATTTAAATTACTGAAAATCAAAGATAAAGAAAAAATCCTACAAGAATCCAGCAATCTTAATATGCAGAGGAGCAAAGGTAAAAATTAAGTCCAATTTTTCCACAGAATCCTTACAAGAAAGAGTCAGGTTAAATATTTAAAGTGTTGAGAGAAAAAGAAACGAACTTAGAATATTGTAACTTGTGAAATTATTCCTCAAAAGTGGAGAAGTAAAGACTTTCTCAGATGAACAAAAATTGAGGGAATTGGTTGCCAGTAATCCTGCCTCACTAGAAATGTTCAAAGAAGTTATTCAGAATAAGAAATATTTTACAGGTCAGAAACTTGGAAATACATTAGGAAAGAAGAGTACAGAGAAAGAATAAGTGGAGGTAAAGGGAGGATTTTTATTTTTCTTATCTTTAATTGATCGAAAAGAAATAATTACAGGAACTATATTTTTGATTATGCACATATACGATGGCTATCTGGAAAATATCCAGCCATTGTTTTGGGCTTTTTTTTTTAATTTGATTAACAGTGAGTTTAATGCTGCAGAATCCCACTTGAACATAAAACTGTTATACTCATAATAATCCTATGTGGCTATTTTTTAAAATTTTAGCATATTATGGGGGCACAAATGTTTAGGTTATGTATATTGCCCTTGCCCCACCCAAGTCAGAGCTTCAAGCATGTCCATCTCCCAGACGGTGTGCTGCACACCTATTAGGTGTGTATATACCCATCCTCTCCTCCCTACTCCCATCTGCCCAACACCCGGCACATATTACTGTATGTGCACTTAAGTGTTGATCAGTTAATACCAATTTGATGATGAGTACATGTGGTGCTTGTTTTTCCATTCTTGGGATACTTCACTTAGTAGAATGGATTCCAGCTCTATCCAGGATAGCACAAGAGGTGCTATATCACCATAGTTTTTTGTAGCTCAGTAGAACTCCATGGTATACATGTACCACATTTTATTAATCAATTCACATATTGATGGGCACTTGGGTTGTTTCCACATCTTTGCTATTGTGAATTGTGCTGCTATAAACATTCTAGTGTAGATGTCTTTTTTATAGAATGTCTTTTGTTCTTTTGGGTAGCTGCCCAGTGATGGGATTGCTGGATCAAATGGTAGTTCTACTTGTATTTCTTTGAGGTATCTCTATATTGCTTTCCACAGAGGTTGTACTAGCTTGCAGTCCCACCAGCAGTGTAGGAGTGTTCCTATCTCTCTGCATCCGCACTAACATTTATTGTTTTGGAACTTTTTGATAAAGGCCATTCTCACAGGAGATAAGTGATATCTCATTGTGGTGTTGATTTGCATTTCCCTGATGATTAGAGAGATGTTGAGAATTTTCTCAAATGTTTGTTGGCCATTAGTGTATCTTCTTTTGAAAAATTTCTGTTCATGTCCTTTGCCCACTTTTTGATAGGGTGGTTTGACTTTTTTCAGACAGCACTTTTCCTGGCTCTATCCAAAGTGACTTACATTCTCTGAGGTTTTACAATCATTTATGAGGTCTTGATAATGACTTAGTGGAGTTTGGTTATGATTAGTCGTATATGGGAATTTGAAATAAGGGAATTGCTGTCTTAATCCCTTAAAATTCTGTTTACAGACATTTGATGGAGAAGAGTAACTTGCCATTTAAGTGCATTCTTCTAGTAATATAAATGATGGTGAAAATGCATGGGTATATAAGCTGAAGAAACTAGCTAAATACTAAGTTGATAGCTATGTCAATTTAATTTTCTAACAAGTTTTCACACCATTTCAGTTATTTTTCTTACAGAAATAGTTTGTAAATTCTAAAATAATGAACATAAAGTATGTTCCCTTACTAAACTAGTTCTTCTGTATTATATGACACTGAATTGTTTGTTCTCTTCTATATATGTCTACTCAATTTTCTCCTAAAAACACAATTGATTTTTAGTTTCTTAGAAGCTAGAGCTAAGAGTAGAAACCTAGTTTGAAAAATAATTGAATTTATATGGCTTCAACTAAATTAAATTGATTTAGTTTCCAATCTGATTGTTTGCAATGACTAGTTCAGTATGACATAAAAACCTAAAATCTTTTAGGAAAGTCCAAGTTTTATGGCTTTCTGTATATCCTATGCAAGAGTTAATTTAAATAAAAACATTTTGGTTCATTTTATTTAACTGGCATTGGGCATCGTATTGTTATTACGCATGGTTAAAGTGATACATATTTTACTATGATTTTAAGTTAACAGCATTAAAAAGCAATAATGTATTCATACTGTTAATAAAAAAGACAAAAAGACTTTTCAGCATAAAGAGTGTTATTAAGAGAAACTACAATCATACAAGAATATTTTCTTATTCGCCAAATGAAAAATCCCAATATAAAGATTTCTCATATTCAAAGACTCAGTGGGATCTGACAGAGACATCAGTGAAAATGTCACAAGAATACATGTGAACATTAGATGAGATATACACAATTAGCTTCATTTCAGCATAACTGAGAAAGAGATTTTCCAGTACAACCAATGTGGCAACATTTCTCAAATAGTGACATAGAGGAATCTCTCTTTTTTCGGGTATGAGTAGCCAAGCCTAAGTATTTTAATTCTGAAAGACTATCGTCATCTGCTTCACTTTCTCTATTATGAATAATTTTCTTAAATTCTTCAAAGCCAA
This sequence comes from Eulemur rufifrons, assembly GCF_041146395.1. Taxonomy (NCBI): domain Eukaryota; kingdom Metazoa; phylum Chordata; class Mammalia; order Primates; family Lemuridae; genus Eulemur; species Eulemur rufifrons. The sequence continues at coordinate 228,511,034 of NC_090989.1, forward strand.
TGTTTGAATCCTTTACTGTAGGCAGATATTGTTGTAGCTCTGATAATGATGGCTGCCTCTCAGAAGGTGTTGCCTTCAGCTCCTGTGGCAAATTAGCAATGAATTCCGACATCATATTTACAGTTTCTGCATCATCGTGGATGAAGGATGGCACAATTTCTGTTAAGTTAAAAAAAAAAAAAGGTGTGAGAGAAACATTCATGTCAAGGAGCATTCAGAAAAACTACAAATGTTTTCAGAGGCAAAAAGGAAAGCATTTTCCCAATATCATTAAACACTGAAACAAAATCAGCAAGCATCTGAATATCTAAACAGCTTACTTACAGTTGGACAGCTTAAGGTACTGCAATATTATCAAGGTTCTGCTTTACTCCATTAGCCCCTCATCATCTCTCTTCTTGATCTCCTTATTGCTTTTATCATAGTTCTTTTGACTCTTCCTGAGATTAATCTCTCGTCTTTCTGAAGTCATGTTTGTCACTGAAACGCTCGGTTTGACTACAGATGAATTTTTCCTAACCTGACAAATTTTCTTCCATTGCTAAGCAACTTCTCAGTTATGACAGTAACCCCCTGAAAATGACATTAATTATTTTAAGCTATCAAATGTTTCACAGTGGCAGGTTACTGCTTCAGGATAAAGTTAAAAAAGCAGAATTTCCAACAGCCCTGATCTAATCAGCAGGGAATACAAGTCTCTGACATCCTTCAAACATCTATTTAAAAATTTCTCTTCCCTAGAGTATTTACTTCAAATCAATAGTACTTTTATTAAAGACAAAATGGGCTAAAAGAACACTAACAAAACATCATTAACTTTAAGAAGAAATTAGTATGTGCCGTGGTGTGTATGTATTGACTAATGTATTCTGTATGTCGTTTGTTCCAATGCTGTGGATCACACACTATGCAAGATCTGTGTGTCCTCCAGGAAGGGACCCTGTTCTTACACACAGCAAGCCAGGCTGGTCAAATGTGAAGGTTGGAACTTGGGTTGGGAACCTGCTGGAGCCAGCTGACGTTTTCCTTCTCTACACTCATTCAGTTCAGTTGAACATTCATTAATTGTTTCCATGTTTCTGGCACGGCCATTCAGGAGTTATAAATAAAAAGAAAACATGTTTTCTGCCCTCAAAAAACTTTCAGTCACACAAACTCTCTCCTAACCTTAACTATCCCATTTATACAACTTGAGAGTTTTAGCACACAAAGAAATTAGAAACATTGATGAATTTTAAATTATAGTGTAAACCTGGATCAGTCCTTGCTGCTCTTCTTCATGGACAGCAAAACTGTTCTTCAGCTTATTAATAAGGCATTACTCTTGAAATAATGGAAGGAAAGAGACCAAGAGATATAAATCTAAGTGTGGATGCCTGGTTAACCACTGATATCTACTGATCAGAGAAAACCATGGAGTTTAGTTTCACCCAGGCAGAGGTGGTCCTGGGACTAATCCACTTCCTAAGAGTTCTGTAGTAAGAGTCTCAGTTGTTCTCCTTTTAGCCAACAACAAATATCAACAGTTGGAGTTACACAGAAGTAAAAAGAAAAACCAATACTGTACCATTTTGCCTTTCCTCCTATTGCTCCCCCTCCATTGAGTTCTAAACTGGCAATGACAGATAAGAATTTATACCATTTTTAGGTATGTCAGCAGTTTTGGCATTTTCTTTCACTAAGATATCCTATGTTTAACTCAACATCCTCATAAAAACCTCTCCTTGCTTTAACTTAAACTTTTTTTAGTTGGCACCTTATCGAATGCTGAGAAAAGCTGATGGTAATTTTCTATACACTAAAAGCCAATTAATGAATCAGCCAAAACAGTTATAGTTTAAGTTTATTTGTAGGCTGTGCATTTTGGAGTCTTTTGTTAAAAATATTTTTTATGTGAAATAACAAGAATATAAAAAAAGGAAAATATCTTAGAATGAAAGTCATTAAACCTTTTATATCACATCAAAATATAATATTATATTTAAAACAAAATAAAACACAAAAACATAGACTGTTAACATAATGCTGAATTGTTCAGTGGAAAAGAAAGCTCAGTGAGAGCCAAAATAATGTGGTTCAAGTAGTCTTATGTCTGATTATGGCTTGATCTGTAAGTCATTTCAGAATATCAAACTAGAGACTTATGCTTAAGCAGAGGGTGTACTCCCTTGGGGAGGTGTCAGGATCTTTGAAGGCTTTTATGCTTTTATCCCCTAGCGTCTTTTTTTTTTTTTTTTTTTTTTCTTTTTTTTTTTTTTCTTTTTTGTTTGTTTTTCAGCTCATCAAGGGGGTACAAAAGATCAGGCTATATACATTGCCCATGCCTCCCCATCCCCCCGAGTCTGAGCTTATTTCACATATTATGGGGTACAAATGTTTAGGTTACATATATTGTCCTTGCCCCACCCAAGTCAGGGCTTCAAGCGTGTCCATCTCCCAGAGGGTGAGCACTGTACCCATTAGGTGTGTATATACCCATCCCCTCCTCCCCTCCCATCTGCCTGACACCCGATGAATGTTATTGCTATGTGTACACTTAAGTGTTGATCAGCTAATACCAATTTGATGGTGAGTAAAAAAAAAAAAAAAAAAAAAAAAAAAATATTTTTTAAACTTGTTTTAAAATATTTCATGATTCGTAACACCTTTAGCTTATGGAGCCTAGGCTCAAAGAAAATATTCTAATCTATCTGAATTCATACAAACACCCCTTAATCACTGTATTTTGGACTGAAATTTCATGAACCTAGGCTTCTTCTAGTTAAAAGTATAACTATTTTTAAAAGGGATGCAGTGAGTGTTATTTGGACATACATTGTGAAGTAAAATGTTGCAAATAGCAACTACCTAACAGTAAGGGTCTGAAAACTCATGCAAATCACAAAATACTAACATATATTGCCAAAATGTTTCCTACCTAGTAATGTGAACGTTTCTCTTAATCCCCACTTGCAGGCAATATTAGGTCATTAGGTCACTTCTGGTTAAATTATGTACTGGGTAGCAGTAAGAATTTTTTTTTTTTTCCAAATGCTTTAAAATCACAAGTCTCCTCTAAGGAAATATAAATTTGGCCAAATATCTCCATAAGAATGTTCTTAGCAAACTATATTCAGGAACAATTTAGAAATAATCAAAATGTTCAGCAAAGAATGTTTAAATACATACGGTAGATTTATGACATCAAATATGATAAAGAAATTTTAAATTATGTTTCTGAAGAATAACAATGTGAGAAACTGCTCACAGTATAATGTTAAATGAAAATGCAGTAGGTATACATATACTTCAAACAGCATTTCTTTCTAGTAACTTGTTTAATATATTTTCATTTTTTCATTAGATTCACATTTTTTCAAAATCTTTAATATCTATGAATGCTTTTCATTTTTCTCTCCGTATGAATCAAAATCTTTGCCTTTAATATGAGTATTAGTACCTACATATTCAGAAAAGGAGAACTAAAAAGCAAATGCAATGCAATATGGTGTTCTTTAGTTTGAATCAGTAAACTAGACTCTGTGGTACTCTTCTGTTAATCTGACACAAAAATAATATAAACACTGGCATCAAAGTTATTTCTGACAAACAACGTAGAAAAGTAAAGTAACTTTATAATCATACTTTAAATCTCATGAAAGAGAAGTAAATGTATTTAGTGTGCACACTGATTTTATACAAAGGTCATTTATGTATAACATATGTATATACGCTATACAATTTAGCTGTGGTTTGTCATAAACTGCATATGTGGTACGAAATATAAAACACTTAATTGATAATAATTGAGCTTGCCTTCTGTGAATTTAATATGACCCATTACACATCAGACTAGTCTGTAACTCTGTAAGTGTCCACTGCTACTTTAACCTAGCTTCCAATTTATCTTTCCAAAAATACATTTTTTAAAGTATTCCAGGTTTGAGCTGTACTCAATTCTGAGATCTCCCTTTTAAAGCAAATCCACTGCAGCTCCCAAATGCTTGAAAGCATCAATAGGGTCTTCAGCTATGAGGGTCTGAAGGGCGATCCTCCCTTGTCTGGTTCCCTTCAGTTTCTCTTATAGGCTATCAGCCTTTTCTTTCTCTTCCATCCCCTCTCTCACAAATGAACTTCAAGATCAGGTTCCAAGAGATCAGAGGCTAGACTTTCCCCCCCTTCGGAATGCTTTTTTTTTTTATACTTTTCCGATGGCATAGGCCACAATTCAGCTTTTTGACAAAGGAGGGGAGTCATCAAATCTAAAGTCCTTCCTGTCTCCCATTCCAGGACCCCAACAGAGGTCTCTGAGGCCTGCCCCTTTCCTCCCAATTCGAGCTGCTGGGACCAGGCGCCTGTCGCCAGCACGCCGGAAGAATCGCCCGCCCCGCTTTCCCGCCGGGCCCAGGAGAGCGCCGCCTCCTGCGGGTCTCTGGGCAGCGCCTCTTTCTCTGGGGCTTCCCCCTCCTCCCTTTCCTGTCGTCCTGGCTGCCAGGTAGCAATGGCACCAAGCCCTCTAGGTAAGACTGTTTGCTACTCTCCCAGTTTCCTCTCCCTCTGGTGAGATTCCTGTGAGACCCTTTCATTAAAAGCACGTTACACAGGAAGAGCCCAAACTTCGGGTATCCTGCACAGCGGAGTAGGGCTGAGCACGGGCAGCCAATGAGGTCTCGAGCCGGGCAGAGGCCGCTCCAATTGGTTGGCAGTCTGAGGGCAACCAATGGGAAATGTGGAAAGGCTGGGGGGCGGGAGCTCTCACCTGCCCTTGGTGCAGATCCCAGGGGAGGCTCTTTCTGGCTCAGAGCCATTCTTCCTGAGGAGCTCATGCCGCAAATGGCAATCAGGCGGCGGGCTAATTCGCGGCCGCATGATTTAATATTTTGGTCCATCCACTCGGCCCGGTTTGCTCTGGAAAGTTGACTGAGTAACAGCCAGACTCCTAGCAGGTGGAACAAGAACAGGCGAGGCATCCTGGACCTGGTCTCTCCAGCTGTGGGCTTTTCAGCCTTGCTCTAGGGACTGAGCTGTTGCCTACTGACCTGGGCCTGTGTACTATCCTGGGCTTTCGGCTGCTTTCCCTACCTATCTCAACCAGACTGTTATATCCCTTGGGCTATCACTCAGCTCTTAAATGGGTGATCCCAGCTCCACCCCTTTCTCACCCACCTCCACAGAATTTTCTCCCTGGGCCCTTGTTCTCCGCCTTTTCTCCATTTGCCCATCCTTCTGTCCTTGGCCCTTTTACAGTTATGTGTCTCTCTCTTTTCTTACCCTCAAACCATTCTGTATACTTACATAAAAGTATTTACATATATGAAGGCTTCCCTTTTTTATAGAGCAAGGCATGGCCATTACATTAAATGACATAAACAAAAATAAAATTGAGATCATCCATTTTCTTACAATCCCATTTGCCAGTGTGAACATTTGCTGCATGACCTTCTAACCTAAATAAAATTATAGTTTGATTAATTTGTATAGTGTCTATATATCAATCCATAAAAATATAATGGATGAAGGAACAAATCGTTGATGAGAGAAAACTGATGACTTTTAATATGAATCCTGCTATAAACATTGAAATTCCCAGTAACACCACTTTAGGTCTGTATGTCTTAAATGTACAACACATTTTCTCCATTAGACTTTTCTTCCACTTCTCTGGCAGATGGTTTGATTGTAACCAGTTATCTGAATGTTTTAACCCGAAATTGTACACTGTATTTCTAGAAACTGAAGAAAGCACACACACACAGAGAAACAAGCAAAAAAGAATAGAGAAAAAACAGTTGAATCCCACAATCCCAAAAAGAATATTTTGGCAACACGTTACAAAAATTATACATATATATATATATATACACACACACATTTTTTTTTACTGTATTCTATGATTGCTGTATTTGGTAAGAGGTGATATTTAACATTTTTTAATTTAACTTTTAAAAAAATCCAACAAAACTCTCCTAAATGTATGGTAAACTTTTAGGTACAAATAGGTTTATTTTTCAATAATTTATTTGCTTGTGTTCATAATCTACTCAGATTAGTTCAGCTCAACCAGGTAAACTGGAGATGTAAAGAAAGTTAGGGTAGCTTTGAAGTAAAGTAATAACTCCACAATCTCTTAGTTATAGATAACAGCTATGGAATAAAATAATTTTAATTTCTAGATCCTTGCTAGTTTCAGTAGGGTCCACCTCAGCACTGGTCAAATGCTAAGCATTGTGTAATTCTTCAAAGAGTTCCTAACCAAAGCTATGGGATCAGAAGCAGCATTATTAAGTGGATTTTCACTAAGATATGCAACTTGGGAGAGGCTTCTCAAAACTGAGGTTTGAAGGTACTTTTGTGGGTTGACAATCCTTGAAAAAATAACCCATGTGCAAGGCTGCCCTGCAATGTAGTTGCTCTATTAAAATTATAAATTTCCAGAGACATTTTAAAGTTTTACTTTGCCTGGGTGACTTTATGGAGTCCTCACATCTGTGCAGTGAAGTGGCCGCTTTCCCATTTTACAGAGAGAAGAAACAAATTGAGAGTGGTCATGTATATTTCCAGTGCAACGTGGCCAGCACATGAGCCAGAAGTGGGCTTACCCTACTGCTATGAGTCACAGGCAAATGCAGGATTCACACTCTTTATAGGCACAACTAAAAGGCATTTCAGGCATTTAAGGCATTTCCTTAAAAAAAAAAAAAAAAGAAACCATTTTAAAGAGAAAAAATAAGTAACCATTTTAAAGAGAAAAAATAAGTGTGTCCATGCATATAGCTGACAAGTACTAGAGGTGGGATTTCACACAATGTCTACTGGATTCCAAAGTCCCCTTTCTTTGGTTCCACTGTATCCCATGGATCCCTTCTCAGTTGAAGTTAATCTGAATGGTAAAGGTTAATAAGTAGAGATTAATATCTTTGAAACAGTCATTGCAAGTACAAGAGCAGCAACTCTTGAGGATGTAAGTGCTGGACATGATTTCCCAGTACCTCTGACAGGCAGCAGTGTCTATGTGATACAGTTTTGGCCAATATAATCTAAGCACAAGTGTAGAGTTTTCTGGCAAAGCTTTTGCTTTCCTGGTTAAAACTCTAAGCTTTCTTGTTTCCCATTCCTTTCTTGCCTGAACAAACTCTGAGAATGGGAGGTGCAGCAGCCATCTTTGGACTATGAGGTGGGGAATCTAAGGAGAAAGGCCTATGTGTGGGCACAGCTACCTGGCAGAGCAGCCTGCTGGCATCATTCAGAGGCTAAACAGGGTTGAATGGCTATTCGCCAGTCTCTTATGAGTTACCGTTTATAAGGGTTTTCTGTTATTTATGGAGGACACAATCCTGAGATGTGTGTGTATATATAGATATATGTATTTCTCTCTCTCTTTCTCTCTCTCTCTACATATATATGTGTGTGAGTGTGTGTGTGTGTGTGTATGCAGAGTACATTATTATTTGAGAAATAAATTAAACTTACAATGATTTATTTCTTATGAGAGCTTTAGGCATACTTTGATAACACTAGACTTAGAGGTTCTGAAGACTGAAGTAATTATCTAAGTGTTTATACTAGATGGTTTACCACATAAAATCTTTACACCCACTGAAAAACCAGTTATATAATAAGATTTTGGAACCAGAAGCCCTGCCTTCAGGGATTTTGTGGAGGAGAGGATGAGGGATATGGGCCAAAGCAGGTCTGGAGAGCTGCTTTCTGTCTGTGTCTGGTGGTGCATTCTTGTCCTGTCCAAGTTGTAAATTTCCTGAGTGTTACCCTCGTTCTACTGGGTTGGAACCTCCACATCATACAGCACCCTTCCTGGCTTTGTCCCAGATGGCAGATGGCCTTTGAGGTTATGCAGCCCTTTACTGGTTACCGTTGCTCATGGCCTTCTACCTACACCACCTTCCAGCCTCCGCTGCGTCCAGTAGGGGTTGCCTCGCCACTCTAAGAGAAACTTACTTTTCTAAAGATATGAAACTCTTCTTCTTTATATTTCAACACTAATCTCTTTCCATAGCTTTATATTTTCTTCCAAATTCTCATTGTTTTCTCTCATCTGTCAACAACAGGTGATCCTTACCTGATCCCAATGACAATCAGTGCTGCATTGGATCTATTTTTTGTGCTTATATTTTCCATTATTTCATTGGGATTTGGGGAAGCAGGAGAGGTAAACACTTGTATTTTTTCAAGCATGCTGAGTCAGAAATCAGTGCTGAGTCTCTATCTTATAGGTGCCTTTGGAACCACTCCAGGTGTTTGTGCTTTCCCCTTCAAGTTATTGTGCTGCTTTATCCAGAAGAATCAAAAAATGAAGGGAAATTGTAATCTTCAAAATGTCAGCTTGTCACCAAACCATTGGAAATCTCTTGGTTAAGAGATAAGGAAAGATAAATAACCTCATTATTTTTTCCCTCACTTCTACTCAAATAATAGGATATGTGCTAAGGAAAAGTTCAGAAAGAATCACCTCCAGCCAAACCCAGTAGCCCCAGTAATCATCCTACAAAGAAATACGATGTCACTGTTTGCCTTTCTTGTGGTTTGTGGCTTTACTGTTGTGCTGGGCAGTGGCTCTCATGTGTGATCCCCAGTTTCTGACCACACAATCCAACTATTTCCACAACCACACTTGGAATACCACGAGGTCCCCATGTCACTAAGCCTGGCTCCCACATCTAAATTTAGGTTTAAATTGATGTCAAGGAATCAAGGGGTCACACAATAGTTACTTCAATCTTATAATAATGGAAATGTGAAATATTAGCACAAAGATGTTCAGTCATGAATATAGTGCCCAAACAATCATGTTTTATGTCCTCCTGCTGGACTTTCAACATTTACCTTTTATTTTGTAAGGACAATGACTGTTGAGTGCTTATTACCTGCCAAATGATTTATATGTATTGTCTCATTATCATCCCTCTCAGCATTTCTCTGAGCAAAGCACTATGCATATCACCAAGCTAACTACAGGTATGGTGATGGAGGAACAGAAGTTTCAGTTACATGTTCAGGGTTGGTAAGTGGTGAATTGAGGGTTCAATCCAAGGCTGCCTGTGTGCAGAGCTCAGGCTCTGAACACTTGTACATCAACCACAGTTTCTTGAGAAATTTTACAAACATCATTTCATTTTGCCCAGACAACTATCATGTAAGACAGGTATTTATCCCATTGTACAGGTAAAGTTCTGAAGTGACTTGCCAGAGATCATGCAGGGTCTGTAGCAGGGACTGAAGCAAAGACTTCAGCCATCCACTTCAGCCCTTTGTCTACCACACTGAAGTTTTGTCTCCCTTAGTGCCGAGTAAAAGCCAACACTCAGCAATAACACATTGATTCGATTTTTCACATTAGCTGTAGTTTGAGTTTTTAAAATAGACTTTATTTTTTAGAGCAGTTTAGGTTCACAGCAAAATTGAGCAAAAGTTATAGGGATTTCCCATCTACCCCCTGCTCTCAAAGATGCATAACCTCCTTCATCATCAACATCCCCCAGCATAATGAACCCTTTGTTGAAATCAATAAACCTGCATTCCCACATCTCTATCCCCAAAGGTCATAGTTTACATTAGGGTTCACTCTTGGTGGTGTATATTTTATGGGTTTGGACAAGTGTATAATGACATGTATCCCCCACTATTGTACCATGCAGAATATTTTCATTGCTCTATAAGCCCTCTGTGCTCCATCTATTCATCCCCTCCCTCGTAACCCCTGGAAAACACTGACTTTTTTACTGTCTCTATAGTTTTGCCTTTTCTAGAATGTCACATAGTTGTAATAATATGTTATGTAGCATTTTCAAACTGGCTTCTTTCACTTAGTAATATGCATTTACATTTTCTTCATATCTTTTTGTGGCTTGATAGAGACTTTCCTTCTAGTGCTGAATAGTATTCCATTGTCTGAATGTACCACAGTTTATTTATCCATCCAACTACTGAAGGACATCTTGGTTGCTTCCAAGTTTTGGCAACTATGAATAAAACTGCTATTTGTACCTGTGTGCAGGTTTTTGAGTGATCATAAATTCTCAACTCCTTTGGGATGGAAGAAGATATTTTATGCAATTGGTAACTAAAGAGAGCAGAAATAGTTATACTTAGATAAAATAGACTTTAAGTCAAAAATTGTAAAACAAGAGAAAGTAGTCATTATATCATGATAAAGGGCTTGATGCATCAAGAAGACATAAAAAAAATTATAAATATGTAAGCACCCAACACTGGAACACCTATATATAAGAATATAAAGTAAATATTAATGAACATGAAAGGAGAAATAGAAGGTAACAATACACTAATGGTATGGAACTTCAATATTCCACTTTCAACAATGTACAAATCAACCAAACAGAAAATTAGTGAGGACATACTTCAGTCCTAAACTATACTTTAGACAAAATAGACCTAAGATGTATACAGAACTTTCCATCCAACAGCAGCAGGAGACACATTCTTCTCTGGTGCACATTCTCTAGAACAGACCATATGGTAGGCCACAAAACAAGCCTTAGCAAATTTAAGAAGATAGAAATCACATCAAGTATTGTTTGCAACCACTATAGTATAAAACTAGAAATCAATAGCAGGATGAATTTTTGAAAATTTATAAATATGCAGAACTTAACACTCCTGAACAACAAACAGGTCAAAGAAGAAATCAAAAAGGAAATTAACAAAATATCTTGAGAAAAATTACATTGGAAACACAACTTACCAAAATCTATGAGATGCAGCAAAAGCAGTTTTAAAAAGGAAGTTCAAAACAATAAATGAGTATATTAAAAAGGAAGAAAGGTATCCAAAAAAATAGTCTAATGTTATGCCTCAAGGAACTATTAATAGAAAAAGAAGAAGAAACTAAACCCAAAGCAATAAGAAAGAAAGAAATAATAGAGATCAGACCAGAAAAACCAAATAGACAATACAAAAACCATGGGAAAAAAATCAAAACTAAGAGTTGGTTTTATTTTTTTTTTTATTTTTTTTTTTTAATATGCCACAATTTTTATTGCAACGTGGCCATTTTTGTGAGGGTGGGGAGTCTGATCTCAAAACAATGTTCCATTTAAGGCTCTTTTACACAGAAATTGCCATCATGACTGATATTCAAAGTATCTTTAGTGTTGCAGGATTCACATGGTAAACATAAAACTCCTATACTTACTCAGTAGTGTACACTCAACAGAAAACAAAAAGGCATTAATAACAGCTATTTCTTTTAAGATATGCAGGTAACAGGAATGAACACTGAGGTACTAGGATAAACTGATGACACAGTTGACGAAACCTAATTGGCATTCCTTTTGGAAGATTAAACTTGTTACAAAAAAGTGCTTTTAATGCATAGTGTTATATCCGTGCTGCCATGTCACAAAAATAGGCTTGCCAAGGCAGGTGAGGTGTATCAATGCTTGAGCCTCACAGACTGCAATCAAGTGCAACTTTAAATAATACTGAAAAAAGTTTACCATCTGACCAGTGGATAATATTTTCAAGGCATTCAATTAGCTTACCCTTTGCAGTATTCTAAGCTATTCACATTGACAAACACATTCATTGTAGTGCTTGCTGTAGTGGAGGCATATAACCGGTTGTTTTGGCTAAAATATAACAAGAAGGCATTCCTTAGGATCTACATAAAAGTAACAGTATTAAACAGTCTAATGGCAATCACTGATAGGCTGCTTAAATGAATGATATCTCCTTCATTCACTGTGTTGGAAGGGCCCAGTGGAAAGGGGAATAAAACAAACAAACAAAAAAAAAAACCCAAAACCTAATACTATTCCGAGGACTGAGCTGGAGAAATGGAAGCTCTGTAAGATCCAGGTGGCACTTGACTGTCATTTTATAATGGTTTTCCTTCAAGTGAAACTACTACATTGCCTCCCAATTTCTCTCCAAGTGTCGAACAGTCCTTAATATCATCCAAGCCATTTACTTGCCACTCATGTTTAATACCTGTAAATTTCTTTTTAATGGTATCTTTAGAGCTAGCATAAATCATCTTGCTTTTTAAAGGTGCACTTTCAGGAGCCCAGAATATAAATACTAGGTCTTCTTTCTTAGACTCTTTTGTTTCGTATGTGGCATCGTACAAAGCATATCGGCAATCATTCAGAGGTAGCAACTTCACAAAAGATGTGTAGGGGTCCTCTACAGTATCACCAATGTCACCCACCAAGATCTGCTTTGCTTCCTCTACAATTATTTGTCTTTTGTCATCGCTTAAACAGAAGAGAACTGCCTTCTTTCTCTTTTTGATCTCCTCTTGTGTAGAAGATTTCCTTACTTTCATATCATTAAAAACTTTGATGACTTCATCATTCACTGTAACTCCAGAAGCCATAGTGTCCGCGGCTGTGGCTGCGGCGGCGGCTCGAGCTCCGGCTCTGTGGCACTAGGAGGAGAAGAGGGAGGGGCGGGCAGGCGGGCAGCGGCGAGTGCGGGCACGCCGGCAGCTGCAGCCCGAGGTAGGCGGCGGGGGTTTTATTTTTTAAGAAAGCAAAATTGACAAACAGTTTGCTAGACATTAGGAGAAAAAAGAGAAGACTCAAATATATATTAATAGATTGAAATAATTAATATTGTTAAAATGTCCATACTACCTAATAGAAAGATTTGATGCAATCCTATCCAAATCTCAATAGCATTCTTCATAGAAATAGAAGAAAATATCCTAAAATTTGTATGAAATCACAAAAGACCCCAAATAGTCAAAGAAATTCTAAAAAAGAAAAAAGTTGGATTTAAACTTATATTACAAAGCTATAGTAATTGTAACAGTATGGTACTGGCATTAAGTCAGACACACAGACCAGTGGAAAAGAATAGAGTCTGGAAATAAATCCAAATATATATGGTAAACTAATTTTTGATAAGGGCACCAAAAAGAGACTATGGGAAAAGGATTGTTTCTTCAATAAATGTTTCCGGGGAAATTGGATTTCCACATGAAAAAGAATGAAATTGGATTTTTATCTTACACCATACACAAAAATCAACTCATAATCGATAAAAGACCTAAATGTAAGACCTGAAGCTACAGAAGAAACTGAAACTCCTAGAAGAAAATGGGAAAAGCTCCTTGACATTGGCTTTAGCAATAATTTCTTGGATATCGCACCAAAAGCTCAGGCAACGAAAGCAAATTTAAATAAATGAGACTATACCAAGCTAAAAAGCTTCTGCATAGCAAAGGAAACAATCAACAAAATGAAAAGGCAATCTACAGATTGAGAAAAAATATTTGCAAACCATATATCAGATAAGGGTTAATATCCAAAATTTATAAAGAACTCACACAACAGCAAGAGAACATAAAATCTGATTGTAAAATGGTCAAAGACATCTCCAAAGATGTCATAAAAATGGCCAACAGATACATGAAAAGGTGCTCAACGTCACTAATCACCAAAGAAATGCAAACCAAAACCACTATGAGATACTATACCTCATACCCTTTAGGATAGCTCTTATCAAAAAGACAAGAGATAACAAGTTTCAGCCAAGGTGTGGAGAAAGGGGAACTTTCTACGCTGTAGGTGGGAATGTAGATTGGTGCAACCATCGTGGAAAACGGTACGGATGTTCCTAAAGAAATCCAAAATAGAACTGCCATACGACCTAGCAATCTCTCTTCTGGGTATATGCCTGAAGGAAATGAAATCATCCCCTCGTTAAGATATTTACACTCTCATATTCATTGTAGCATTTTTCACTATAGCCAAAATATGGAAATGACCTATGTGTTCATAAATGGACGAATAGATAAAGAAACTGTGGTATATATACAAATGGAATATTATTCTGTCTTGTAAAAGAAGATTCTGACACATGAATGCTACAACATGAATGGATCTGAAGAAAAATAAAATAAGCCAGACACAGAAAAAATATTGCATAATCCCACTCATATGTGAAATCTTAAAAAGAAGAAGGAGGAGGAGGAAGAAGAGGAAGAGGAGGAGGTGAAAGAGAAGGAGGAGGAGAAGGAGGAGGAGGAGGTCAAATATATAGAGATAAAGAATAAACCAGTGGCTACCAGCATCAGGTGGGGGATAGAAAATGGGAACATGTAGGTCAAAGGACACAAAGTACCAAATATGTAGGGTGAACAAGCCAAAAGATCTAATGCACAACATGAGAACTATAACTATGCTATAACTATATATAGTTATATAGAACTGTAACTATAGTTAATAGCATATTTTATTCAGGATTTTTGCTAAATGAAATTATTGTGTTCTCTTGGTGGTGATGTCTCTTTGGTTTTTCTATGCTTCTTCTTGTATTTCATCGATGTTGCAATTTGCTGGAGTAGTCACCTCTTTCAGACATTATGGGCTAGTTTCAGCGTGGACAGACCTTTCCAAACAGAGCAGAGTGAGGGTGCTGGCTGGATAATATGAAGCTCAGTGTCTCCATGCAGCTCTGTCAGCTAAGTTAGTGTTGACGAAGATTGCAGGATCCTCAGCAGCCAATGCTCTCTATGTTCACAGTGGTGGCAAATGTTGTTGGGTTCTTCAGTGACAACGGCTGCAAAGGTCTTCCCATTCTTTTTTTCTTCCACCAGGGAAGCTGTGGCTGAAGAGATCCCTCTTGGCACTGGGTCTGGCTTCCAGGCCCTTTCGCAGTGATGGTGGCACTGGTATCTGATGAGTGCCACCCATGGAGCAGCCGTGGAGCTTAATCCTGAAGCATGGGCACGTATGCAGGGATTACAGCTCTGGGGGCTGGGGCAGTAATGATGCCGGTGCCCAAGAGGCAGGCATGGTGGGAAGAGAAGGAAAAACAGTCATCTGTATTTCTCAAAGCCTGACCATATGATTCTGACATTATCCTGACAGCTTTTCATAGGCCTCCCTTATATTTCAATAACAATTGGTATCTCTAACCCACTGACTTTCACATACATTCAACAGCTATTTATTTCCTTATCATTTTTTAAAAACTTCACCAAGCTACATTCCTAGGTTTCCAGTCTTTCTTAAAATACAATTTCATGTAACACACCCTAAACTCTGTCCTCCTCATACCAAATGACTTGTCAAAACCCACTCAGGGTCAAGGCCCACCTCTCCCTCATGTGCAGACAGAGAAGAAAACACCCACGGAATGTGCTGACCACAGGTGAAGTCCTTCAAGAAAAAAATACATTAATCTAGGCTAGCACTCCATCCTTCAACTCCAGGACACTTGTGGATGAGAAATTGTGACTCAGAAATGGCATCCAAACCGCAGACTCAATGACGTCATTGAGTTCTTATCAGTGGGATATAGGTTTCCAGTTGATTTTATTCAATGGTCATGAATTTGTGCTGCCCCAGCCACACTTCTTACTGTCATTTGAGTAGCCAGAGGAACAAGTTAACACAGCAAAATAAACTGGCCTGTGAGGGAATCCCACCAGTGACTATGGTCCTTGGAGTGGGATAAGGGGGTTCGTGTCCCCCTACCAAGCCAGTAGCTGAACCCTGATAGCCATTCTTGGCCTGCCTGTTGTTAGAGCCATTTCAGTCAGCTCCATCCCTTCACGGAGACTGCTATTTCTTGCCCCCCTTGTTGCTCTCTAGACCTTTCCCATTCTTCCTCCCCTGATCTAGTCTGAGCTTCTTGGTATATCTGCAGCCCAGATACTTCTCCAGCCTTCATAAACCCCAGGACTGACCCAAAGTTACCAGTAGAGAAATCAGTGGAGATGCTAAATGAACAGCCCTGAAGAAAATCCTAGTAATTGCTTTCTGCAAACTGGACAGTTGGTGGTATGCATGATATTCCTGAAATCTCCTGTGGTCACCCACAAGGCCAAACCCAGGGGAGCATTTCCAATCCTCTCACAGAACAGACAGACTCCAAGGTCAAGAGACACCATGACACCTGAATAATGGGCTTTATTTATTAATGATAATATTTTCTCAGTAAGAATTTGTTCCTTTCCCAGAATGGTAGAAAAAACATCTAGGTTCTGGCTGATGTTTCTAGAATATCACATTTGAACATTCATATATTTAAATTGTTGAAGTCTATAAAATGTGTTATCAATTTCAGATATTTCATATTTAGATCATATTGGCCATAGATTATTTTTGCAATCTTGAGTCTGTGTTATTCCTTCCCAATTCTCTTCTAATCCATGCCCTTCTAACCCCACCGTAAGACACTTCCTGAGGCTGGACATATGTGATAGTCTTTGAAATTACATTTGATTTTGGCTTTGACATTATTCTGTTCTTTCAGAGTTAGGCAGCATGTTACATTGAATAGATTCCTGCCAGGGATACCAAATACCAAGATTTCAGTGTAACTACCATTACCAGATGTAGAATTTTAAGTCAATCAGAAGGGGCCTTCATTTTTTTCAAGTGTAAAATGGGGGATTAGAATAGACTGTTTCTAAAGTTCTTCCTTTCCTCTTTAACATTCTTGACTATAATTTCAGTATTTGTAATTAAAACTGCTTTAAGTAGCTTATGGACACTGCTATAGTCTTTACAAAGTGAAAGAAGTACCATGGCATAAAGGAACAGTCAACATTACCCTCAAACACAAATTGAGACTGATGGAACACTGCATAAACTTGATTTGTTTGTAATTTTAGACCCTGATATATTATTTTTGTTTTAACTGAACAGTTCCATCATTTAAATATGAATTTGAAACATACAAAACAATTAGGTACTGCAATGTCATAAACTGCATTTTTACTACAATATTATAGATTGATTTTCAAGAGGAGACTTTCTGCTGCAGAGAATTTCTGGATCCATATTTGTATCCTTTAGCCATGACTTAGACTCCACATACACCTAGGGGAGTCTCTGCATTGTTTTGGCTGGGTAAACATTGTTCTGGGAAGAGGATAGCCACATGGTGTGGAGGTAAGATTTTCCACTCAACTTTGTTCCTAATCACTGACAAAGACATTGTGTGAGGTTACCATTATTTTAATTTCTAAATCTTTGTTCATAATGAAATCTTAGTTTCTTATCCTTCTCCTAATACGCTTTCTCATATTTGTTCACTCATTCTTCTTGCAATATTGCAAAAATTTTGTTATTATAAGTTAGCTGAACAAAGACTATATAAGGTTCAGTATTTGGAAATGTCAGATGTCAGTATTTAGGGCTTAAAAATAATACATGTAAGCAAGCATCTAATTGGCATAAATGACTGAGAAATAGCTCAAGAGCATCACAACAGAAATGTTTGTTCTTTCAATAAAAGGGTACTGCAATAATAAGAGAGTAAAAGCTTTAATCAATTAGCAATTATCACATAAAAAATGTTACAGTTGATGTGGAGAAAATGACAGACTAGAAGCAGACTGCATGCACCACTGTCAAGGAGACAATCAAAAGTTGTAGGCAGATGCCTACCTATAGATGGTTCATCTTGGAAAGAACATTGTCAAAGTCTGGAGAAGTGACAGGGGACATTTAGAGTGAAGGAAAAGGTGACAGGGTGATTCGTTTGGCAAAATCGAAGGGATCTGTGGGGAGGCATACCCACTTGGGGAAAGTCAGGAAAATAGAGCCCTGTGTCTCCACACTCACTCCACAGGCACTGTGGCCCTAGCTGTGAGGGGACTCCCTCCACTGCCACAGACTTCTGGACTGATTAGGGAACTTCTTAGAGTCTGTGCAGAGACATTGCACTGGAGAGCAGGTGCAGTAGGGGTCAGATACCTGCTGATCCCGGGTTTCTGCAGCTGATGCCATCCTGAGCTCTCAGGTACATGGCACCAGGACTGCATGGGACTCAGCTTTGCAGCAGCAGACTTTACATCACCCTCACTGGGCCAGAGAGAAAGCAGGCAAAGTGAACACTCCCCTGTGCTATGCCCTCTGATTGGGAGCTGAGCGCCCTTCTCATACCTCTCGTGCAGGATCTAAGCAGAGGATCTGGCCAGAGGAGACATCTCAGGTACCACAGGCACCACCTGGGAAGTCTTGGGCAATTGCCTCAGCAGGACTAGGTGAGGGGAGAAGCCCAGCCGTCTGGTGGCCCTGAACCATCTCTGTGGTCCCTGGGCCACCAGAAAAGGCCTCTGCCTGAGTGGCTCTGCCTTCATGATCCCCAGGTCCAGCTCTGAAGCTCTAACTGTGCCTGGACTGAAGCTCTGTTCCTGTGGCATCAGAGCTCCCACCAGGCCCATGACACCACCTCCAAGATTCCAACATTGCACTTGGACCCCAAGACCTGACCCTCTGAGTCTCCACCACTGCCACTGGGTCTTCATAACAGCCCTGAGGTCTAACGCTCCATCAGGGATCCCTTAGCCTAGAGCCACCATTATACCTGAACCTGTTTTGAGCAAACAGCCACAGACCAGACACCCATGACCACTGTCTAGATAGCCTTACTCAGCCACTGTCACCTCTGTGGGGAGACTCTGGGAGGAGCAATCCTCCACAGCACCAGCCTCTATGGAGAGTGTCTCATCCAGCCCCTAACTTGAGCTTCCAACAATGATCTAGGGAACAACCTACCACCCTTCATGAAGATCATCAAGCACTGGATTGAACTGTGACAATCACAGGGAAAGGGACAAAACAAAACAGCTACACTACAGGCCTTCAGTGTTCCTGGCTCTCCCCTGCCAGGCCAACATTCCAGAGTAGTACATAAACATGCCATCTAGGTACCTCCTCTTCTTTGCACTAAATAGGAGAGTTCCCAGCAAAGGAGAGCAGGCACCCTGCAAAGCTGTTATCCCTCAGCCAAGAGAAGAGGATTCAGGTGAGAAGAAGCCAGCCAAAGAGCAAAAGAACCCTGGCAACGTGAAAAAACAAAACAGTTTGACACCCCCAAGGGATTACAGTGGAGTAACAGTAAGGGTCTACAACAAAAAGGAAATAGTCAAAATGACAGAACATGGATGGCCAATAAGATGAGTGGAATTGATGAAAAAGTTGAAAACCAAACAAAAAAAGAAGCAAAAAAAATTTTCAGGAAATCCATGAAAAACTGAAAAAGTCACTAAGGAGCTAAACAAGATAAGAAAGAATATAATAGAACTTAAAGAAATAAAAGAGTCATTTAGGGAATTTCAAAACACACCAGAAAGCTTCAACAACTAAACCAAGCAGAAAAAGGAATCTCAGAGCTTGAAGACAAGGCCCTCAAGCTAACCCAGTCATTTAAAGATGCCAAAAGAGAATAAAGAAGAATGAACAATCACTTGGAGAAATATGGGACTTTATGAAGCAAACTAATATCGTATACAAATTATAGATATCACTGAGGGAGAAGAAAGAGCAGAAAGCATGGAAAGTCTATTCAAGAGAATTACTGAGGAAAACTTCCCTAGTATCACCAGAGGTTCAGATATCCAGATATAAGATGGTCATTGAACACGAGGAAGATTCACAGAAGTAGGACATCTCCAAGACACATAATAATCAACCTAGCCAAAGTCAAACTGAAGGAGAAAGGTCTACAGGCAGCAAAATGAAGGCAACAACTAACTTACAAAGAAAAACTCATCAGGCTAACTGCAGACTTCTCAGCAGAGACCTTACAAGCCAGAAGGTACTAGGGCCCCATCCTCACTCTTCTTAAACAGAACAACTGCCAGCCTAGAATTTTGTATCCCACAAAACTAAGTTTTGGAATTGATGGAGAAATAAAGACTTTTCCAGTCAAGCAAACACTGAGGGAATTTGTCACAACCAGACCTGCCATGCAGGAAATAGTTGAACTGCACATTATATATGGATCAGCATAATAGATACCAACCAATATAAAACTATCCAAAAGCTGAAGTTCACAGCTCATATAAAATAATAGCTCAACAAGGAAAACAAAGCAATGGAATGCTACCCAACATGATGAACAGAGCATATCAATACTATCACTCAACATTAATGGTCTGAATGCTCCATTCAAAAGACATAGGCTGGCTGAATGGATGAAAAAACACAACCGAAGTATTTGCTGCCTTCAGGAAACACATCTAACCCACAAGGACTCACACAGACTCGGGTGGAGGGATTAAAAACAATATTCCATGCAAACTGAAA
This sequence comes from Eulemur rufifrons, assembly GCF_041146395.1. Classification (NCBI taxonomy): domain Eukaryota; kingdom Metazoa; phylum Chordata; class Mammalia; order Primates; family Lemuridae; genus Eulemur; species Eulemur rufifrons. The sequence continues at coordinate 228,531,043 of NC_090989.1, forward strand.
CCAAAAGAGAGCAAGTGTAACCATTCTCATATCAGATAAAATTGACTTTAAATCAACAATGGTAAGGAAAGACAAAGATGGTCATACAATGGTAACGGAATAATTCAACAAGAAAACATAACAATCCTAAATATATGCACCTAACATAGGAGCTTCCAGATTCATAAAGCAAATTCTACTAGATCTAAACAAAAAGATAAATATTAATAGTAACATTGTAATTGCTGGTGATTTCAACATCCCATTGACAGAGCTGGGCACATCATTGAAGGAGAAAACAAACACTGGATTTAAATGAGACTCTAGAACAAATGGAACAGAAATTTACAGAACATACTTCCGAAAAACTACTGAATATACATTCTTCCTGTCAGCACATGGGACATTCTCCAAGCTTGATCATATCGTAGGGCACAAAACATGTCTCAAAATATTCAAAAATATTGAAATCATACCATGTATCTTCTCATACCATGGTGGAATAAAACCAGAAATCAATTCCAAGAGAAACAGTCAAATCTACACAAAGACATTGATATTAAATAATCTGTTGCTGAACAAATCCTGGGTCAATGACAAGATTAAGATGGAAATCAAAAGATTGTTCAAGACAGACAGACAAACATTGATCAGATGTGGGTCTGAAGGAAGAGTGCCAGAGCCTTCAGGAGACTCCATGGGAAGAAGTTGTGGTGCAGAACAAGAATGAGCAAGCTATTGGCAAAGATCACCCTCTGACAGGCTTGGAGTCCAGTGAGAAGGGCGGGTGGAGTGGTTTGTTTCTCTGTCCCTCACATCTCTGACAGTTGGTAAGTTCCCCAGCTGCTGGAGAGACTTTCTATCCACATGAGGCAGGGGCTGCTGTTGCCAATAGGCTGGGAACTTCTTGTGAACAGGGCACCAGGCTCCCAGTCCCTCTGGGGCACTTCCCACCCCCTTATCCAGAGGAGGGCAAGTGGCACTATCTTATCCCACTTTACATGGGTTTCCTGTATCAATTCCAGGATGCATGCAATTTCTATTCTAGGTGTAGGGCTTTATTTACTTGCTGGGTTACCTCTGCTACAAAGGAGATAAGCTAATACAAGTTTACAAATCTTTTCGATTGCAGGTTCCACAAGTCCCCTGCTAAGTTTCTATCAAACAGAGCAGGCGAGCCCTTTTAAACCCACGAGGCAACAAAGTCCCAGGATCCTGCCATTTAACGTAACTGAGTACCATTCAAGTTCCCCAGCTGTTTGCCTCCACTGCCTCACTGTTGCCTGGCCCCTCCTCCACTCCTCCCTGTATGGCAGGGTGTGGCTGGTGCTGGGGTTGGGGCTACAGCCAGGGGAAGGAGCTCCCCACCAGATTGCTTCTGTCCACACAGGTTGCCAACAATCATATCCCCACTGTCAATTTTTCCCAGGGCTCCTGTGGGGATATGTGGAGCCATCTGGGTCCTGGACTTAAAAATTTTTTTCTTTCCTGAGGGCTTCTTGCTACCTGGAGGCTTTTGCAACCTCTGGGCAATGGTCCTTTCAAGGTCTTTCTTCTTTACAAAAAGTCAGTCCGGGGTAGCTTTTTTACCCATTCCTTTTGATTATCTCAAAAAAAAAAAAAAAAAAAAAAAAGAAAAGGCAGACTGGCTCATTCATCACCATTCAAATGTCATCTCTGCAGAGAAGCAGTCTCATATCTAAAATAGCCCCACCTCATCCTCCCATTCTCTTACCATCCTGTTTCATTTTCACTGAAGCATTCGTCCCCATTAGAAATGATCTTTTATCTCCATGTTTATTTGTTGCCTTCCCCATTTCTCCCACCCCTCACTAGGGCACAGTCTTCTGCCCAGGATGCAAGGTCTTGTCTACTTAATCACTAATGTAGCTCTACTGCCTACAACAGTGCCTGGTACATACCAAATATCAATAAATATCTTTGGAATCAGTGTATTATATGTAGGGTTTGCATCTGGAGGAATAGGTATAAATAGGAGTATTTTATGAATAGGTGTCCCAGTGAGTCTAAATATTAATAAAAAGTGGGCATTGTAATCGAACTCCTCTTCTTTCCCAACTCTCTACAACTATGAACCGACTCATTATTTAGATGTTGTTACTCTTTTATAGCTGCTCTGTGAATGTTAAGCATGAGTTAAGGGCTAACCTTGTCAAGGCCTTTTAGGGCACAGACACTGGAGCCAAACCATCTAGGTTCAAATCCATGCCTGGCCAAGTTTGTCACAGTGCCAATCATAGTGCAATACGCGTGTTAGTCATTAACATTGATTGTTTTCTGTCATGTGGGGACAAGGCACAATTGACAAATCCAAATAATAGGAGAATCTGTGGAAATGAAATGTGATGCTGAAAGTATGTACAACAGAGAAGTGAGAGTAGCTTGAAATTTGCTTCCAGGAATTCAAAACAATATAATTTATTAATTTTACCCTTAGATATTTATAATGCACACATACATAGGAAATGTGAAAGTTATTTAGAGTATCTCCATGATTTTGTGTTAAATGTTATAAATTTTATTTTAAAGGATCTCAACAAAACTCATCTTGCATTTTAATATTTTAAAATAAAATCCATTATATCAAAATTTTGAGCAATTAAAAAATTATAAAAACCTTGATTCAAGCCAATAATTTTGTGCTTAGAGATTTGGTGGGTAAACGTGATTTCATTTGTCTATGAAGAATTCACTCTGTTCTCTTCTGGCTTTTTCAAGACTTTCAAAAGTGATCATTCCTTTTGGCAGCTGCAGCTTACTCTTTTCTGTTTCCAGTATGTCCTCAGCTTCATCTTAAATAAAGTACAGAAATACACAAGGTGACAAAGGCATCATCAACATTTTGTGATTCCAGCTTTCTGACTGCTATATTCCTAAGACAAGCTGTAACACTGTATGAGCTATGTCCCCAAATCTCACAGTTAAACATTTCACCCATTTTCCTCAGGAGAAGTAATACACCTCCCAAAGGAAACACAGGAATTAATTCTGAAAACTCATAGACAAATCAGATCCTAGAGATTTTTTTTTTTTTTTTGACAAAAGACAGTATTTTGAAATATGAAAGAGAAAGAATAGCAAGACAAGTATTTTTTTCCCTTCAACCAGAATCAGGATAATTACTACTAATTGTGTTTGGAGGGTCTTGGGATGGAGAAACCACATATAGTCTTTCCTATTGCCCTTTAATATATAGGTGACAAGAGAAAAAATAACCTTTACTTAAAAATTCTAAGTTTTCAGAAAAGCTAATCTTTGACCTGACATCACTTATAAATACCCGAAATAATAGTGTTCTTAATCTGTATACATACATAACACACATACACATTTTTATAAACAATTCCTCTCTCAAACAACAGCTATACACTGCAGTAATTTCTTGGGCTCAGTGACATTTGCCAGCTTTTATTGTTGAAGAAGAACTAAAAAATCTTTTTAAATTGTATTAAAATATATATTATTTACATTTTATAAACCTGCGTTTGCAATGAAGGGCAACGCTTTCTGTACGTATTCCTCTTTTAACACACTGTTAATTGTACTCCAAACCCAACAGAGCAGGCTACAATTTTCAAGTTATAAGAGCATTTCATCATCTGCAAACATCTTTTGCTTTATTCTTAAATAGTAAGGTAAAAATCATTATAAAATTTTATATAATTGGGTTGGCAATTGATGACAGACTAGATGTTTTCCATGTGAGAGTGCTTTCCAGATGGTAAGTTCTCAGTATGAATTTACAGAATGGCTGATGATAAATTCAGTCAAACGAGGATTATATATTTTGGGGTTATCACTATTAATAGGCAAAAAATGATAACCTAAACTTTCTAATGTGGTAGTTTTCCGATGGATTCTAGGTTTCAGGGGTTTTGTTTGTTTGTTTGTTTTTACAGGAAATCCCCACAGAAATAACTTCTGTGTTAATAAAGCCATATTCCAGGGCAACAAAAGCCAGGATTCTATGAGAACAGTGGTATGCTAGTGAATAGTTAACAAGCAGCTCCCCGGAAAAAAATGTATGTAAGATTATTATGCATATTAGTTTATTATAAATTTTACTTAAATATATATCATAATAAATGTACAATACTCTTACTCACAAATTCCATATAGCAAATTGATTCTCACAGAAAGCTTTCATTGATGTTTGTAGAACTCTTGAAACCATAGCCAACCCACGTTACAGTTGATGAGAGAGTATAATTCCAACATGGATGGTGGTTAGTGCTTTCATTTACATTAACGAATAGGACAAAATGAAATAATGATGACATATGTTGGAACTTTATTCATTTGAGAATGATGTGAACAACTTCTTTGCTGAATCAAATAATAGTTCTTAAATATTAGAAGAATATTTCCTCAATTTTTTATGCTATTCACAATATAATGGCTACAGACAAGACATATTTTTAAGCTTAATTTGCATTATTGCATTTTCTTCATCAATTTTTTAAGTCAAGATCATAGGTTGGCAAACTTTCTTAAAGAGCCAGACAATATTATAGGCTTGTGTACTCACATGTTTCTGTGTCAATGACTCAGCTCTGTTGTAATGGGAAAGCAGCCATAGACAATACATAAATGTATTGGCATGGATATATTTAAATAAAAATTTATTTTCAAAAAAAGGTGGCCGGCCTACAGGTCATTGTTTGCCAACCCCTGGTCTAGACAATCAACAAAACAAGAAGTCAAGCCCTGATTTGGCAATTGCAGATTTCCAGTGTATATATACTTGCACCATGACCAACTTCAGGCTACCAATGGGATGTCACTGAAGTCAGAGTGTGGCTGTATTTTGTTGTGTCTGTATATTATATCTGCATTTCTTTTATGCAGACAAAATTGATAAATGACCTAAGAGTAAGAATAATAGCAAGTAATTAGAAACAGATGACTTCTGAGTATTTATTATCTTTGCTTTTAACATAATTTAATATTATTTACTTACTATAACTTAATTATAAGTTTATATAATTTAAGTTTTAATAAATTAAATGACTGCATTTAACAATCAGTTTACATAATCCCTGAAAATGTAACAATTGGTTCTTGTGAGCTGGTATGACTGGCTCCAGTGTCCCACTGTGCAAGAGCAGAAATGTTGGTCATTGGAGATCCAGTGAGAGGGCCTGGTCCTAAGGAGGAGATCCTTGAACCAGAAAACAAATCAGGAAATAGAAACTCTGGTTTATCAAAGACTTACCTTTCATTCTTTGTAGAAGGGTTCCATAGCCCAAGTCATATTGGTAGGTGAGGATAAAGCTTAATGGAACAATAGGGACCAGCAAGCCTGGCTTTTTATTTTTTATTGCTCTGTTTCAAGGCAAAAAAAAAAAAAAAAAAAAGACCCAATATCAAGAAATAACCTGTAAACATATATCTCTATATTTAAAGAAAAAAAAATACCTGCTTTTTTGGAAGAATATCCTTGATTTCAGATTTAATTCATTTGAATCTTCTATGGAAATAAGATTTCCTTACCCAATATCCCTCACCAGATTCTGCAGTTCTCAAGGGCAAGGTCTATGACTTGCTCAACTTTATTTGACTTTGAAGCTCAGATCCCTTGTTTTTAAAATGGGTAAGGATTAGTGTCTACCACTTAGGGATTGTGGAGATAAACTGGTAGAGGCCTTCTATCGTGGTGTCAAGTCAGTCCTCTAACTTATGAAGTGGAGGAAAAGACAGAAGAAATCTAAGAAACTGAAGGCAGAATTAACTATTACTACCCTGCTTCTGCAGGGTTACCCCCAAGGACTAAGCAACAAGAGGCTACTTTTACGTATACACTGTTCAGATCATAGTCCTACCTTGGCCAACTTAATAATATTATGGCCATAGAAAAGACAAAGAGAAGTAAATTATTTAAGAAAAGTTTAAAGTAAATAGCAAACATACCCAGCTGTTAAAGAGATAGCTGCAATGCCAAAAAATGTTCCAAAATATTTCATGAATTCCCGAGACCAAGCAATCTGCATAGCCATTTGTCTTTCCCTCATTTCATTCTGCATCGTTAGCTGCCTTTCCAGCTGAGGACAAAACAAAAGATAAAGTATGGTTACTCATCTTTAAATATGAATAAAGATTTAACAACCTGTTCTCCGAATGGATTTTCATTCTCTAATGCTTTAATTCATCTTTTTTTAAAAAAAAAAAAAAATCTCTGTAGATTTTGACTAAAGTCCCCTTCGACAGCTATTGCTAAGTGTCACCTTGGCAGTGAAATCTCCCTAGAATACATATAGAATAGATACCAATATTTTGTTTCTACATCATGAGGTCTTGACTGCATATGGTCTGGAGCTTTAGCCAAGCCTCAAAGATATGTCCAGCTTTTTCTATTACATGTGAAGAAAGGTCTATGAGTCTTTAAATGCAGACACATCTTATTGGCCATTATTACTACCACTTGCATGGAAACCTACCTTCCACATCTATCCCATTCCAAATTGAAATTTATTTAGAGTATCAGGTCCATATCACACCATGATATGATAGGAGAAGGGGGTTATTTTAAGACATCAATAAATATTTTTCTTTGTCACATTTTTCTTGTTGCTTCAAGTCCTTCAGCATTTTGGTAAGTGCCTTTCACTGCTTTGGACAGAAGGCAGAACACAGCCCAGAACACAGGAGGGGACTGAATTTCTGAATGGATTTGTAGAAAGTACACAGGGGAAGCAATAGTCTGAAGGGCCAACCCATTATTTGAAGAGAGTCAGATTCTTGATAAAATGTTTTTTGTTTTTTTTTAATTCTAAAATCTTAGCGCTACATATCATTAGCAAAGCTAGAGGGCAGCAAGCAGAGTGCATGATGCAAATTTTAAGGTGGGGAGGAAAGAATAATAATGTGATTCAGTTTTTGCTCCATGTCCTCTTTCCTCTGGTGGAGCCAGCCTGGAACATGATCAAATACCCACAGAGCAAGTCACCTGGCACTGCCCAGGCTGATCAAACAGAAAACAACAGCAGACAAGCCTCCTCCAGCCAGATGTGTCCTCCCTAATGCCAATGCCACTTGAGATCACCTGGACCCAAACCTAGATTATTCCAGGGAAAAAATGAACAGAGAAAGGGAGGGAGAAAGCTGAACTGAACTATTTACTCCCAAAAAAGTGAGTTTTAAATTAGAAATAATTAAGTAACTTTGACTTGTCAAAATTAAATTTGCCATCACCAGTAGAAACTGAGGTTCATTTTGAATTCTGTTAGACAGTAAAAACTAATTTGTGTTTTGCACACATGATTATTTAATGTGTGAAATTTATCCTTTTCATCCTTGCTATATTACTTATTCACAAATTTATATGATAATAATGCCCCCCAAGGTGATGCAAACGCAGCAATTAATCATTTGTGTTTTAATCAAAAGTCAGCTGGATCCAAACAAGACAGAGAGGAGCCCAGGATTAGTGGTTCTAAACCTTTGCTGCACACTGTGAGCATCTGGGGAGCTTCTCAAAGTCCCAGTGCCCAGACCCACATCCCAGACTGATTAAACCAGGTGGGACCAATGAAATCAGGATCTGGAGTTAGGATCAGGCATCTGTATTTTTTAGTTTGCCAGGTAGTTCCATTGTGCATCTGGGACTTAGAACCACTGCCTGAGATGAAAGAACTCACAGACTAGGTTTGTTTGGACCAAAGATCAAGCTGAGGTATCAGTCCGAAAGGGATCCCCTGGGAACTCTCAGCATATTGTGAGCAGAGGGGATTTAAGGGTGGTGGAACTAATCTGTCTGGTACTGTTGTGGTGGATATATGACACTTTGCATTTGTTGAAACCCAAAAACTTTACAGCACAGAGTGAATCTTAATCTATACAAACTTCATAAATCAGCCAAGAGGAGAGGAGATACACAAGATGGAATGGGGACTGTGACAAAATAATCTGATTGTATTACAAATGTCTGACACCTCATTGAGTGGGTGGGGGAAAAGAGTTAACCTAACTAACTTTGGAAAGTGGTATTTTGACTGAAAACTGCAAAACTAAAGACAGAAAGAACCATACACAAACACTGTTCACTAGTTGGTAAAGCTACTTCTCACGAGGTATGGATTAACAATTCTGAACTTGCTTTATATGTCTACTGGAGATGAACAAACAAGTAAATTGGTGGCAGATGGTTAGATCCAGGTTTCTTACCATTAGAGAGGGAAATTATAAAGAAGCAAGGAGAAAAGACTAGAATGGTGGTCTGGATGGTACTGGATGAGAGCCAGTGATATCAGTATGAACTCATGTTTAGCTTAATGGAGATACAGATGGACAAAGATAAAATATAGATATGCATATATATATATATATATATATATATATATATATATCTATACCTGTATGCATGCATGCATGGGTTAGTGTAAGTACATATTTTCCTAGCTCTATCCATTGAGAGGGTGTAGAGGCAATGATAACCTCTTGCAAACAAGCACATTCAACACCAAGACCGGTTTCTACTCTCCAACAAAAGAATACAGGGCTCCTTGGACTGACCTAGGACTGGGGCAATAAATATACAAGAGGGAGCCTAGAGCATCTTGTAGTGCCAGAAAGTCAACAAATGCTAAAAAAAAAAAAAGGAATATGTCAAAGGGACACAGGAACCAACATGAAAGAGCTCCCAATGGCTAAAGCTGGAAAAATTTGATCAGCAAAATAAATAATATAGTATTGGATTAAAACCAAAGTCCAAAACGAATATCCATGAGTCCACACTAATATAAATGGAGAAGAGAAAAATATCCTGTACAGAAGAAGTCTAAATCATTCATGTAGATACTCCTCCCCCTTCAAAGAGGTGGAGGTTAACTCCTTCCCCTTAATCTTGGACTTTGCTTGTTTACTTGCTTCCATTGAGTAGGGTATGGAAAGGCAGGGGAGAGGCAGAAAGCTAAAGAGACAAGAAGACTAAATGTAATGTGTCATCCTGGGTGGGATTCTGGGACAGAAATAGAATATTAGAGACAAACTAATGAAAGCTGAATATAAAATTTATTTAATTGTAATGGACCAAAGTTAGTTTCTTAGTTTTGACAAATGTACATAAGATGTTAACAGTGGGGTACCCTAAGTATAGGTATTTGGGAATTCTATGCCATTTCTGTAAATCTAAAACTACTCGCAAATTTAAGCTTATTTTAAACACTAGTTATGAAAAGATCTTGTATTCTGGATCTCTGCTCTCCTACTGATAACAATAGAGGCAATTTTATATATATATATATATATATATATATATATGTATAAATATATCATAGATAAATTCTGAAAATCAGCAAGATTGTATATCTACAATAAACTCCGAAACTAGAGTTAAAAAAAAATCCATGCAGACCCTTTCCATGAGCAAAAAATCCTGATGAAGAATATCATTGATTTATAATGTTAATTATCAATGAAAATTGTATTAATTATTCCATATTTCATAAGATTATGTTTAAAGTCACAGGTCTACATCTATATACATTTTTAAAATGAAATTAATAAACTTGACCACCAAACTTTTCAATAGCCATAAAGGGATAATTATATTAATGCAATTATTAATTTACTGATAATTGGCATCCTTTAATTACATATACATTCATTTTCAACCCCACTGACACTAATAACAAATAAAAGCAAAATAGAACATGCACAGTAAGTTCTCTTAACAACTTTTAAACTAAATCCTAAATACAAAATTCTTTATCCTTTTTAAAAATAATTTTAGGAATTTTTATAATAATAATTTCCTTATCTCTGTTTCTTTTGATACTGCTTTATGGAACAATTTGAATTTAAAATGTTCCTGATTATGACTTCACACTCTGAGGAACTTTCAGGCTTATCTGATGCTGGCTGAACAATTAGAGAACCACAGTTCACTTTAAAGAGAGCTAATAAAAGGGAACTAGCTTATTAGAAGCAATTGTATGTAGTTGGAGTAACCACATTCTAACCACTTTCATAAAATTGTTACAGCTGCTTTTTCCCGTGTATTTTCATTCCTCATTTTCTTTGTTTAAAAAATATTAAGGACAGCCAAAAAATTACTGACCTCAGTAATTTGTCAATCTCTTGAGTTTCCATAGGGACAATTATGTAAAAGTTCACAGACCATTTAATATAATTTTCCCCTTAATACAATATTAAAATGATCAAATTTCATTTGGACACATAAAACATTTGCATAGCACAAAGTCAGTGACATTGTCCTATAAATTATCCTTATTATAGTTTTAATCTCATTTTAATAGGAGCTTTCTCTATTTTTGAGAAACAGGCTAACCCTGAAAAAAATATCAGTTTTCGTTTCAAATGGTCTTTTGAGTTCACATGTGATAGAAATGTTTTGTTTTTATTTGCTTAATTGAACAATGCCAAAAAGTTACTCTACATGTCCTGCCAAAAAAGAGGTTTTGTTTTTATCAGAAAAGAGAATATTTTGTATGTATCTATGCTTTTGTTAAATTAATAGAGTCATTATTAATACCTTCTAAACCAAAAGCAAAATCAGTGGTTCAGGTAAAAACAAAACATAAACTAACAGCAGCTGTAATGAAAGCTGCGGAAGTGGCATTTAACTTTAATTTGTTCCATAGATATTTTAAATATTCAATATCTTTTTTTTTTTTTTTTTTTTTTTTTTTTGAGACAGAGTCTCACTCTGTTGCCCAGGCTAGAGTGAGTACCGTGGCGTCAGCCTAGCTCACAGCAACCTCAAACTCCTGAGCTCAAGCAATCCTCCTGTCTCAGCCTCCCGAGTAGCTGGGACTACAGGCATGCACCACCATGCCCGGCTAATTTTTTTTTCTATATATATTTTTAGCTGTCCATATAATTTCTTTCTATTTTTAGTAGAGATGGGGTCTCGCTCTTGCTCAGGCTGGTCTCGAACTCCTGAGCTCAAACGATCCGCCCACCTCGGCCTCCCAGAGTGCTAGGATTACAGGCGTGAGCCACCACGCCCGGCCTAAATATTCAATATCTATTAAGAAGTTTTAGAAGAATCTGGATGAGGAAATGAGGAGTAAATTGAAGCTTTTTCTTTAAAAAGATCATTTTTAATCAATGACTTATAAAAATAATTGAATACAAATAAAATTGTAGTATTATTCAGAGGCGCAAAAGCTTTGATGACAGCATCTTGTTACATATCTTCCAATAAAGATTACAGCATAATTATATCCATTCTTACTCTCAGATGTAAACATCGTATTAACATAAGGTTGCCATAAGCAAAAATGAGATTTTCAGTTTGGCAAAAACCCTGCATATTAAGTTATAGATTTCAAAATATTTAGACTTTTCTCAAAAAGATCAGAAGTTACCAACAAGTTGAGCAGCCTGGGAAAGAAACAACAAAAGATCACGAGCCTTTCAACTATGATCTAAAATTTCTTAAAGCCACGGCTCCTAACAGTGTTTGGTACATTATTAACACTGTTAACTAAAATTGAAGACAATTCCAAAACTTAAATAAAAACAATAAGAATATTTTAATTTATCCTGGATTTCCTCATTTTAAACAATACAGATGTCTTAGTTTGCTAGTTAATGTTTCACTACATCAATCTCAACAGTACACAAAGGTAAGAGTTCTATTCTGTAATACTTACATATAAGAATCTTGCAAGCAAGATTTGCTTCAAAAAACTAAAATCAGAAAATTGTTAAGAAATTGCAAGATGTTTGTTTTTACTTTATTATGGCACCTGATACACTAATAAAAATAATAATGTGGTTCCCCATGTGCTAACTACTGTGCTAGTTACATTGACTTTCCTCCCAAATCCTATGAGGTTAGTCTATGAGTTGCAGACAACGGAATCCACTCTAACAGTAGTTTAAACAGAACAAGATTTCTTGCAGGGTATTTGGCAGCTTAAGAATTTCTGGGGGAGCCACAGAAGTAAGCTTGCTTTCCATACTATCAAGAACAACACAGTCAAGAGAAATGCTCAGCCAGGACATGGGACTCTCCTAGAGGAACCCACAGCCACTGCCTCCTACCATAGATGCTCAGGACCAAATACTGAAACTCCACCTCCAACACTCTCAAAATACCAGTCACCTCCACTGCAGTGCTTTCAAGAAGATCTAATGTCTTCCTGGAGCTTTACACTGCCTACTCCTACTTCCCCAGTCTCCTCCAGCGATGCCTGCTTGGCAGAACGAGGTCAGATGTGAAACCCAGCTGCAAGGGAGTTTAGTAAATTTGTCTTTGCCTTTCTAGCCTCTGTATAGGCAGGCATGCCATACGGGAGCTGGAGTGGAGTGGAAGTTGAGCAATCTAATCAGTATTACCTGCCAAGGAAGGTATTAGCTCAGTGATTTTCCCTGTGGTAACAGTTATTAAATAGGATTTAATAACTGGGATTCAAACGCAGTTCTGCCTGCTCCAAAGCCCAACCTTGCAGTCTACATTAAGAAAACTTGAAATAATCAAGTCAATATGGAAAATAGGGGTACAGTGGACAGGGTATGTGATTGCCATCTCAAAACTTTTAGCTTTCTATATAATTAATGCAAGAATTCTAGAAAGGTACACCTAATGAGCTCTAAATTGACCTGGGGTACAGGCTGACCCGAATTATTCTGTTTAAATCTATTTGAAAGAGCCTGTATACTCACTGCCTACAGTTTCTCACCAGTATTTCATGCCCCCATCCTTTGTAGTATGATTTCAGTGACCACTACTCTCTGACACTAAGCCTCCCAAGGCCTCTGTGATCTCCTCTTCCTTGCACTATCTAAGTCCTCCGAGAACTAACTGGGAGCAACCACAACATCCAAACAATGATCATGTTCTACAGACTCCACTTTCTCAACATTTCTTAAGGGGTGGCCTTCCCCACCCTGCTGCTCAAGTGTGAGTTTGGGGCTCCAAGCCAAGGGCCCTGGAGAGACCAGGCCCAGCTTTTGGCTCTATAAGAAAATTGGTGTCTGCACTCAAGGAAGAACAAAGAAGCTAGAGAAGTTCTTCTAAAAGGTCAACTCTTGCTCCACTCCCATAACTAGAACAGAAAAGGAAAAGGCAATTCCTAAGAATAGCTGAGCACTGGAACTTTTTGCAGAGAGGGTTCCTCTTTAAATCCTGTATTTGCTCACAGTCCCCCAAAATTTCCTTCTCAAACATCTTCTCCTTTCGGTTTTCTCAGTTCCTGGAAATATAATCACCCACCAGGCTACCATCTCTTGCTGATGACTTCTAAATATAAGTCTCCATCTTAAAACTCTTTTTAGTGATAGACTCATATTTCCAACAATCTTATTGAGTATCTCCACTGGGAAATGGCTAGACAAACATCACCAAAACGTCTCTGTGTGTCTCTGGAACCCAGTCTCCTACCTGTGGCTCCTGCTCCAGATCAGATCATCATTACCCATCAATAGGACCACTGAAATTATTGCTAATTTATGTTCTACTCTTGGTTTCCTCTTCCTCTAATCCACTTTTTATACTACTCCAGATTCCTCTCAACATTGATCCTGCTTAAAAACTGTCATTGGTTCTTTAACTCCTAGACAGGACATGGCTTTTAAAAATCCTGTCCCAATTTATCTCTCTAGCTTCATGTAGTGCCAGTCTTCCCTGGACCCCAGCCTCCAGTCCTCACCAAGGCCACACGCTCACCTTTCTACACCTTTTTGCTTACAAATGAGGGCAGACTTTAGAGTCACACAGACTTGAGTTCAAATTCTAGTTCTATCATGTGATTGTGGGCAAAGTCCTCAAACTTTTTGTGCTTAGGACTCATGGAGCAGGTTTCTCCCTCCAATACTAAATAATTTTAGGTAAGTCTTTAAATTAGAAATCGCTAATATAAATCTGATTTTAATATAAAAGTAGATTGTGGAAAGAATTCATTCTTTAGTTATCCATTTCTGGAAAATAATACTTCCAACATTCATGTTCCCATATGATCTCAAAAATAATATATCATTTTATGATTACAACAAAATAAACATTAATTCCTGAAATGGAAACAAATCATTATTTTTACATGTTGTCATGTTCTGATTTGTATGGATCTAAGAGTTCTAAGATGGCATTCACCCTAGTGACCAGATCAGCTCCTAGCTGTCAGGGGTACACTTTTCTTTCTCAGTATGTATAAAATGTCATGTGCTTTGAGTGGGTATTTAAAAGACTTTGGAAAGACTTTCAGTTTCCTCTGGCACCATCCGGGTAATGAGTCATCAGAAAGAACTTGGGGAGGTGGGCAGAGAAGAGAAACTGATTTAGGAAGACCCTGATTGCTTAGCCCTAGACATGCCATTCATCTCTGCTTTGTGGATGATTTGCTCTCTGGAAGCTCTCAAAAGGGACTGGGAATTTCATAGGTGAGTCAATACGAGCCCAGGGAAGAAACAGGAAGAGACAGGAGCTGTTGGCTCACACTCCAGGATAAGATGGCATTCTCCCTAGGGACCAGAAGCCATTATAAAGACAAAGTAGAGAAACCAGCCTCACAGTAGGTGAAAATTGACCTTCACTGACGGACAGAGCCTGTGAGAACTCCCAGCCAGACTGCATATCAGGAAAGCTAGACTTCCAGGAAAAATATCGTGGAGTGAGGAGTGAGGGTGAGGCTAACAGGGGCCTGATATGTAAAATACCCAGGAAGGTTGGTGTAGCATGGCCGGAAGTACCAGGAAGGTATCTCTGCGGTCAGATAGTCATTGAGGAAACCCAGAAGAGTCAGAGGGACCAATGAAGGCTGTCTAGAAGGTTCTGAAATCCAGATGTCAGCCGTTGTCTGCCTCAGGCTGGTGAAAACCCTGGCAATTGCCAACTCTGTACCTAGTTTAGTCCTTGTTTATATTTTGTTTGCCTTTCTGTAAAATTAGCCCTGCAAAACCATGGGGCTGCCAGGGGAAGACCTGGACATGTGATACCTTTATCAGGATTGATCAAGACAGCCTAACGCTGTACTAATTTCAAAATCTGAAAGATCACAGGAGGGGTCATACATAGGCAGAGAGAGTCACAGAGGCAGGCTGTGGGGCCTGAGACCCCTTCTTTCTGGGCTCTGTCCTCACAGGGTCCAAGGACAGAATGTGAGCACTATCACATCATTCTTGCTGTTCCTTTACAAACAATGTTTATTCTCCTTGGCATTCTATAATTCACCAAATCAAGCTGGACTTTGTGGTTTTGGAGCCAGAGACAACCAGATCTTTAACTCAGGCTACTTCAGGTACTAGTTACCTGATCTAAGTCATGGTATTCCTCTAAGCTGCAGCTTCCTCAACCTGTAAAGGTACCCAGTAACACCAACCTCTCAAGGCTGTTGTGAGACTTAGAGATAAAACGCATAAAAGGCAAGCTGAGGTGTAGCCAACAAAGGGAAATGGTGCTTAGTCCAACCTACAGCTGTGCTTCTTTTTATATCTTATGTCAAGTAGGGATTTCTAAAATGTCTTCAAAATATAAAATGACTAAATCTTTAAAAAGTTTTATTTACTAACATAATGCTCAACTGTCAGAAAAATTAACAAATTTTAACAAAGGGGATTTTAGGGTTTTTTTTTTTTTTTTGCTCTATTAGGTTTCTTCACCCTAAATATCAAAGCAGCAGGGTTTTCTAAGAAAAATAATGACGCCTAACCAGAAAAGTAGTCTGCTGAATTGATGTTGGCCACAAAAGACTTTAAAAACTTGACTCAAATGGTTAAATGTTTGTGTGTGCTTAAAGCATCATTAACTTTATCAAAAATCATTGATTTGAGACAACTTTGTATGATGCAATATGGTTTTGATTTGTGCTAAATCAAAGTAAGATTACTCATCTTCGAAGCAATTGTAATTTATGGCATTTGGTTACTCAGAGTGCAAAACAAAACAGCCAATATGTCCAAAAACATTGCCTGAGAGATAAGAGAAAGAAGTCACAAACTGCTGCAATACTAATCTCATCTAGATTATCAAAATATTTCTCCCAAGGGTAGCACACTTTGGTTTCATATCAGAAAATTTTACGAACATGTGACAATAGTTTGTCACATGTAATGAGCTATAACATATTAGCCATTTCTAAGAGTCTTTGTTCAGAAGCAGCGATAAGCTGGTGTAGATCCAGCTCTGCTTTCTCCACATCACCCTGTGATGAGCGGCACACACTTTTAGAGATGTCTGTCCTCCAGAGAAAAAGGCAGCGTTTGTGGCCTTGAAGCAGAAGTCAGGCTAGCCCTTTGCTGTTGATGAACCAAGAAACAAAGCAGCCAGCCCCAGAGATGTCCTGATATGTTCAATCACACTCATGCTTGATCTAGCTCAGCTGTTAAACTTTTAGCAAGTTTGCTGACACCTTGAAGCTGGTGACATAAGTTCCCTGTAGAATTTGGGGAACGGGTGTTTGTTGGAAGCCCCACAGGTCATTTGGACGTACCTCCCCTCTCTCATGGCTGCCATGCAGGAGAGGCAGGGCTGTGTCCCTCTCAGTTGGACAATCTGAAGCTGGTCTCCTTTATAATAACAGTGACATCACCTGGTCTCCTCAGAACTACTCCAGAGGGGTACTCTTAGGATAAATTAAGTGCCACTTGTCAAGTTGTTATAGATGCTCACAATAAAGATACTATCATAATTCTGATTAATTGCTTAAGGTTAATATATTCATATAAATGAATTGCCATTGACAATCAATCCCCAGAAGGATATATTTCTTATTTTCACAGCTTATCCTAAATTTCATCTCAAAGCTCCTATCACACTCCTAATCACTGTATCATTACTGTGCAATTATAACATTGTTATTCATAAGGCAAATTGTTTATTGTTAAGTCATATTCTCATAATAGAATGTCTCAGGTTTTGTATATGTTTTATGAACAAATATTTGAAGCAGAAAGAGATGAGTATTTGAATTCTGCAGTCAGACTCCCTGGTTTGAATCTGGGTTCCAGCTACATGTTAGCTGTGTGACTTTAGGAAGCTACTTAACCTCTGTGGGCTTCAATTATCTCATTGGTAAAGTGGGAATAATAATTTGATCTCCTTACTGTGTTACCATGAAATGAAATAAGAGAATACACAAAATGCTAAGACTAGTGACTGACATTTAATATGCACTTGGTAAAAATTAGCTATTATTTAGTATTTTTGACATGTCCCTTTATTAAAACAACT
Source organism: Eulemur rufifrons (assembly GCF_041146395.1). Classification (NCBI taxonomy): domain Eukaryota; kingdom Metazoa; phylum Chordata; class Mammalia; order Primates; family Lemuridae; genus Eulemur; species Eulemur rufifrons. Next base: position 228,548,177 of record NC_090989.1, read on the forward strand.
TCTGGATTTTAAAAACTGTTTGCAATATTATAATAATTTCACCCTGCTATTTTCATTTTCTCCTTCAGTGAGTAGAATGGGGATGAACAACATCCTTTTTTTCCCCTTCCTATCATTTACACAAGAAATAGTAGTTTGAACAATGGACATCTCATAATAGTATGAAATAAATTTAAAGGGTTTCTGTGTATTTCTTATACCTCCTGTTGATTTTTAGTATACCTATTGTGAAAGATGTGAGTTTAAAAAAATAGGTCTAGCAGTTAAATAATGTTGCTGCAAAAATTTCAATAAGGTAAGTGTAAATAATTCTAACATTACATCTTATTATATCTCTCAAAAAAGTTCCTTCTATAATTTTATAAGAACTCTCAATATTAATCTGACTTTTTACTTAGCAACAGATGATATGTGCTTCCTCAAAGAAAATCATACAGCAATAGAATTTGCAATCTTAATTTTTTCTTCTCTATTTTCTTTTGGACTCAGAGATTTTGTTACTAGCTTGTAGTTTATGCTGAGGTTTCTATTTCTTTAATAAGCTGGTAATAAGGATAAGTAAACTTAAGGAATTAAGTAATTTCCTTCTAATAATATTTAACAATTTGCTGATTTAAAGTAAAATTACTCGTTCTTGTTTTTTTTTCTGAGTAGGTTCCAAAGAGAATAGATTTCCATTTTAAAGATTTCTAAGATTAATAATAACTAAAAGGCCAATCAAACACAAGTCTGTGCCTTCATGGAAATGAACACTAAAAACTGAATTGTAATAATCATATTCAGATGTGTGATGATTTGGGAAGAAAAGACTCTTTCAGGCTGGGCACAGTGGCTCATACCCATAATCCCAGCACTTTGGGAGGCCAAGGCAGGAGGACTGCCTGAGGCCAGGAGTTTGAGATCAGCCTAGGCAACACAGTGAGACCCTGTCTCTACAAGAAAATTTTTAAAAAATTAGTGAGGCATTGCGATATGCACCTGTAGTCCCAGCTACTCAGGAGACTAAGGCAGGAGAATCTCGATTGAGCCTAGGAGTTCAAGACTAGCCTGGGCAGCATAGTGAGACCTCCACCTCCAAAAATATCTAGAATCTACAAACAATTCAAAGAAATCATCAAGAAAAAAACAAACAGCCCCATTAAAAAGTGGGCAAAAGACATGAACAGAAGTTTATCAAAAGAACTTAAGACACAAATGGCCAACGAACATATGAAAAAATATTCAACATCACTAATCATCGGGCAAATGCAAATTAAAATCACAATGAGATATCACCTTATCCCAGTTAGAATGGCTTTTATTAAAAAGTTCAAAAACAGAAAATTGATGCTGGCATGAATGTAGAGAGAAAGGAATGCTTATACACTGTTGTTGGGACAGCAAATTAGTACAACCTCTATAGAAAACAGTATGGAGATACCGCAAAGGACTGAAAGTAGATCTACCATTTGATCCAGTAATCCCACTACTGGGTATTTACCCAAAGGAAAAAAAAGCCATCTTATCAAAAAGATACCTGCACTTGAATGTTTATTGCAGCACAATTCACAATAGCAGAGATGTGTAATCAACCCAAGTACTCATCAATTCATGAGCAGATTAACAAAATGTGGCATATGTATATCACGGACAACTACCCAGCCATAAAAAAGGATGAATTAATGCCTTTTGCAACAATTTGAATGGAACTGGAGACCATTATCCTAAGTGAAGTATCTAAAGAATGGAAAAAGAAACACCACGTCCTTGCTATTAAATTGGAACTAACCAATGAACATACACATGCACAGAGGGAAGTAAAACTCAGTCAAAATCAAGCAGAGGGGAAGAGAGATCAATGAAAACCTACCTAATGGGTATAATGAACATTATCTGGCTGATGGGCGCACTGATAGACCTGACCCACGCATTGCAAAAGCTATTCCATGTAAGCAAAAACATTTGTAGCCCCGTAATATTTTGAAATTAAAAAAAAGTTCAAAAAGAAAGATATCAGTGGATGGATGGATGGACAGCAAAATGGGAGCAGACAATAAATAAGGTCCCTTACAAGTGTAAGGTTCTCTGTGTGACTCTGGGCAAGCTGATATGGCAGCAGCTGCATCCTCACCCATCCCCCAAATCCAGTCCCTAAAGGGGGGACACCAGGGCAGATTATCCTCCAGCAATTCCCTGCTGCCCAGAATCAGGAACCATGAGAAACCTACTGCCTCGTCACAGAACTTCAGCATGACAGGCACCCTCCAGAAGTGATATGCTTTTAATCATAGAAGATATGTATTAATAGATACTAATTATCCAAAAATAGTGTCAAGTGATCCAAGGAAAAAAGTTACTTCTGTTAAGCCAAGAAAGTGGCACAAGGTTTTGCCTGGGGAAGGAAAACTGAGAGAAGTGAGCAATAATCTTCCCTCTTTGTAGCAAGTGCTTTCAGTCCCTTTGGTGAAGGAAGTCCACAGACAACAACGTGATTTCTAAGTGAATAATTAGATGTGCTAGGTTTTCAGTTTGTTAAAGCTATGAACCTGCTGCCATTCCCTCCCCCACTGCACCCTAACCCATGATAGGACATGAGGGGCGTAAAGTGAATAGATATGCCTTTGGGATCCTCTCAGTGGAGAGGTCCACATCTGACATATGTCATTTCCTGTCATAAAGCTTTGGGGAACTTGTAACATGTTCAAACATTTTTTTAAAAGAAAGCACCATATGATGTTATGATGTTGGGTGGTGTTTTACCACCAAGTTTTGATGAGTGATGGCACTTTGGCATATTGGTTATTCTGAGCTAAAAGAAATTGAGAACCAGCCAATGCAGGAAAGGCTCTTCACCTGCCCTCAACTATTTAAAATAAAGTATAAATTTCCCCTTCTGTAAATGAAATTTACATTTATAAAGGAAATTTTCATTAGTTAATGTATCTATCTTCATCAAGAAGAGGGCTACTGTCAGACAACTTCTATCACCAAAAGGCTGTTACCTGTATAACACAGTGACCTTTATTTACCATATATTTCCTCCTCTCACCTTCCCACAACTTGTCATCACCACTCCTGGCAGCCCCAAACCCCTATTCCTTTCTCTAGCTCAAGATGATGTATGTCTTCATCATCTGGCTGCTTCCTAGAGTCTCATATTTTTGTGGGACTCCCGTGCATACATATGTAATTAAAATTGTTTTTCTCCTGTTAATTTGTCTTATGTCAATTTAATTCAAAGAACCTAGAGGGGTAGAAGGAAGCAATTTTTCCTCGTCTACATTAGTTTTTCCCCCACTAAAATGCATGAAGAAAACAAAATCATCAACATAATTATTTTACCTTACATCCCTTGTCTGAAGGTTACTTGTTCTTCCACTTTATCTGTAACAACAGGCAGATTTTTTCCCATTTCTTTAGAGCTGTGCATTTAGAGTAGCCAGTTCTTGCAAATGACAGTTTTTGAATACGAAAGTTCTAATTACTTTATTTATTAAAGGTACACAGCAATAAAGTATTACTTAGAAATAAATGAATTTTAAGAGGTTTTTAAAAATCTGACCTAACAGAATTTCCTTAACTAGAATTTCCTTTATGTCCTAATGGCTTTAAATATGGAAATACTTAAATATTAAAAATATGAACACAATATTGACAGCTCTTAAGGTGGTAATAATAATTATTATTACAATATGTGCAAAAAATTACCCAAATCTGTGGGTAGATTAGCAGTTGCTAATGTTAAGATATGGGGTCTACAGCTGTAGCTCTCATTGTGCTTTTTATTTATTTGTTTGTGTACATTAAGAAGAGAACATATAATTACAGAAAGATTTTCCAAGAGGGAAAAATTACCCATAATCCTCACTCAATATAACTTTTAAAACTTTGAGGTCTTCATGTTCAGAATTTTCTCAAAATAAATATAGCTTCAAATTTTGGGGTACATAACTGAAAATAATTATTTTATACTGTAATTTGACATCCAAGTCATGTATGATGATTTCAAAATCAAGTGATATACCCATGTATAACAAATTCAGATTCTAAATGATATAACTGTATCATAATAATTAAATAAGTCCCTAACTTGATTGTCCCCATATTTCTAATTTGTCTTTGGTAAATATACTTGCACTGAACCTACCATGCATTTAAAACTAAAGTCATTAATTTACCAAGTAGATTCAAGAGAACACATAGTTTTGTTTACTGAACAGGATCCAAATATTAGTATTTCTTCTTCCAAAAAAAGCACTGTGTGAACAAATTTGAACTATCATAACACAAATATCATAAAAGTACTCAACCTTGTCTTTTCATCTTGATATCCTCATTGACTAGTACAGGGCAGGCACATCGTCAGTGTTTAATAAGTATTGAATAAATAAATCAGTATTAGAATATTCTCTTTGGGGTTCTATCCTTAACATAAAAATTAATGTGAAGAAGCAAATGAAAATACCAACATGTTCAATTATACAGCTAGTCAGCAGTATGATGTAATTCTAACATATTTTCCCAGAAACATTCTGAGGATTTGCTTTGCAAATTCATGCCTCAGTATAAGGACAAGCATAGGAGAGGTGGGGTATTAGGAGACTTCGCCCCCAAAAACCCTAGAAAACAAGTTGGATAAGATCTTAAAATAATTGGCTTCAAAATAATAAAACAACATTTCTACTTCAAACCTTAATTTTTAAGGGAAAGGAAAACTGCTGTTGCTGGTCTTAATTGTTATTGTTAATTTTGGGGGGAGCGGTGGCTGATATGGGTATTTAAGGCTGTCATTTTCAAGTAAGCATGTTTAGCGTTTCATTACCCAGTCTGTGCATCAGACAACGCTACAAGCTCAAGTCATGGAAATTAACAGAAGTCCACCAAAGACATAAAGAAATAATAAAGGCAACAAGAGGTTTAAATATAGGAGGGGCTAGAAAAAATAAAGATTAGATGATACTTTTCTAGAAAACTGCATTAATTTGTTGACACTGAAACATTGCTTTACACTATTGTGTCTTGCATGGCATTTAGAATGAGGTACACACAATAGAACAAACAAGAAAGTTTAATAAAGCAATAGAGAGAATTAGTAATTGAGATGGTTCACCTCTAGCACAGTTCTATGGCCTGTACCCTAGAGAAAGATTAGAAATGGCTCCAGTATAGGCTTCATAGATGAACAAGAAAATTTTGTCTCAAAAACATTTTTTTAAAGCAGAACCTTTTAAGACACTTATAGGAACCAATATACACTGCTTATAGATGAAATAAATCAACATTATTTACTTTGGCTTTCTGTAAATTTGTTAATTATTATATGGCCAAAGAAAATCAGCATTTGGAAGCCAATATCACCTTAATGTATGCTCTAGGTATGGACAAGAGTTGTGGTTCTATAACTGCTTTAAGGTTTCAATATCTATATCTGAAAGGGGATATCAATTTTATTATGGAAGCAGCTATTCCGTTGTCAAATCCACAAAAGATACTTGAAAGTTTTTTTCTCTTTGGTCAGCATGCACTCTTCTCATTTCATATGAATATGGATTTTTTTAAAAATAAATTTTCAACTAGTTCAAAGAACTAAATACGGCCCAGGGTTATAGCAAAGCCTGACCCAAGAATTTAATCTATAATTTTGGTATGTATCTGCAGCAGTTTGGGGAGCATCAGACTAAATATAAAATTGCTAGAAGCCTTGTTAGAGTTTAATAAACGCTTACTTTAAACTGCACATTTTTAGTGTTCATGAGAAATGCAGATTTCTCTGAAGTTTTAGAAAACTGTTTATAACAAAAACATGAACATAGCATTATTTTCTTTGAGCGATGTCAACAGAAGGCAGAGAATGTACTCCCTTGAAAGAGTTTAACTGAGAAGGATTTAGTGAAAGAACTGGGCTGTCTGTGGACAGGGTTTATGGTAACCTCAAGGGATAGGAAGGCACTCAGGGGCTGGCAACAGCAGGAAGCCATTAACTCCTCTAGGCTAGAAGGCGAAAGGGGAAGAAACAGTATTAAACAGAGTCTAATAAGAGCTGGAGCTACGGAAGTGGCACTGCCTAAAAAGATCTGTGGCTGTGGGAACCATTGCCACAGCCAAACATCATACCCAACTTCACTGTCTCCCCACCTTCCACCTCCTGCTGCTGCCTCCCACTGGCTGAGCCCAGCCAGAAGCCAGAGAGCAGGGGAACCCCGGAAATGCAGTGCTGAGGGCCAGACTCCCAGGACTCAGGGCAGGCAATGGAGCTCTGTGGGGACGAAGAAGGGGTGGCAAACAGAATGCCCCAGCCTCCACCTGATCTATATGAAATAGTTATTTAACAACACTTATGTGCATATATGATAGTAACATTCACTGGGTGTCGGGCAGGTGGGTGGTGAGGAGGAGATGGGTATATTTACACCTAATGGGTGCCATGTGCACCATCTGGAGGATGGACACGCTTGTAGCTCTGACTCAGGTGGGGCAAAGGCAATATATGTAACCTAAACATTTTTACCCCCGTAATATTCCGAAATAAAAATAAATAAATAAAAATTAAAAAATGAAATAGTGATTTGACTTAGCATGAGTTCAAATTTATTAATATTTGCATTTAAATTCTACCTCATGATCTTTGTAGTTCTTGTTTAAATCAGTTTTCAAAACTTTATAAAGTATAAAAGGAGAACAGCAAAATTAAATCCCTAACAGAAATTATGGTTATGTGCAAATCAGAATTAATTGTAAAGTAAATGCTAAGTATTGAAATAGATGGCAAATCTCTTGAGAAGAAAAAAAATAAAAACAGGAATTATCAAGGAGCATTAAAAATATTAAATAAAGAAATTTATAGGGTAGACCAAACCTAGGAAGAACATAATTTTCTCCTATGGGTAATCAGTGCTGGAAGGCTGGGTAGAAATAAGTACAATTTTGTTGCATTTATGTCATTATTGGTCTCAATGTAACAGATAAAAGCCAGAGTTGGATAATTCTAAACAGATGGCAAAGATTGGAACAATTTATCTCACCAAAATAAGATACTTTGTTTTAGAGTGAGTGAGGGATCACTGAACGAGTCTCACCTTAATGGTACAAATTTTGAAGTGATTCATACTTCACAGTCAGAATAAAGGCAAAAATAAGAATATTTTTCTACTAAAGCAGAATAAAACGAAGTCACAAAAGTAACTAGAAGTTTAAATTTTAACTCCATTCTATGCTGCTCTCTATTGAGTAAATTTCTACTCTAGAAGCAAATAGTTTAGTGCTAAGTATGAATGTGAGCGCTACAAAAAAAATGATGGGCTTCTTATTAGCGGTCACAGATGAACCAACCCATAAGAAAATCAACTCACGTACGTACTTTCACATAAGATGAAAGAAGGAAATGCCATTTCTATTCCCTCCACCTGTTCATGGCTTCTCCCTCACCTTATTCAAGTCTCTGCTTAAATACTTCTTCCTCCCAGGAAACTCTTCCCTGAACCTCACGTCCCACTTTAGTGTTCATCATAGCATTTATCTGGACCTAACATACATTTCTTTGTCTATCTTTCCTACTAAAAAGTGGGCTTTAGTTCAATCCTGTATCCCATCACTTTAGATAGATGTTGACTAAATACTTGTTGAATGAATGAATAAATGAATGAAGAAAAGAATGAAGTAATGGTCAGGCATGGAGGTGGCTGGGAGGTATTCCCCAAAAAGTCACTGTCGCTGGGGGAGGAGTGAGGAAGAGTGAGGAGGAACACCTGCTGCAGGCAGCTGTCCCAGGTGCTACCCGAGGTTACTGAATTCATGGGCCCTACAGACACAGGGTGCTCCGGCTGGCCCTGGTGTCAGCCTTGCTCGGGGTTTGTGAGCTTCTTCCCCTTCTCTATCCCTACTTCTGAGGCAGCCCTGTGAATCTCAGGTCACTCCCTTCTCTGTACTATTTAATTTTATATAAAGAAAAGAATAGGGAGGCATAGAACTTGAAGAATCGTATGGTTGAGATTTGTATAAATAAGAACTCTGGAGTAGAGCTGCCAAAATTTAAATGGATGGGATAGAGCAGAACCTGCACCGTACTGTCTGAGGACATGAGGCCAGGAGATTAGATGATCTAGCAGAATGGGAACAAAGTGGGAGCAGGCAATGAAGAAGGGCCCTTTCAAGTGTGAGGTTCTCTGCCTCTGGATGAACAGATAGGGCAGCAACTGCATCCTCCCCTGCCCAGCACCCAAAGGGGGGACACCAGGAGCAGGTTATCTCCCGGCAATGCTCTGCTGCTCAGATTCAAGAATGAGAAAACGACTGCCCAGTCACAGAACTTCAGCATGCCAGTGACCCTCCAGAAGTAATATGCTTTTAATCACAGAAGACACGTACATGCTAAATTCTCCAAAAACAACATCAAGTAATCCAAGGGGAAAGGTTAATTCTGTTATGCCAAGAAAGTAGCACAAAGTTGTGCCTGGAGGAAGGAAAACTGAGAGAGATGAGCAATAATCTCCCCTCTTTTAGCAAGTGCCTTGAGTCCGATTGGTGAAGGAAGTCCACAGACAGCAATTTGATTTCTAAGTGACTAATAATTAGATGCTCTAAGTTTTCAGTTTGTTAAAGTTATGAACCCGCTGCCATTCCTTCCCCCACTGCAGCCAACCCATGAGAGAACATGAGAGGTATAACGTGAACAGACATGCCTTTGGGATCCTCTCACTGGAGAGGTCCACGTCTGAAATACCTTTTTCTATCACAAACCTTCTGGAAAATTATGTAATATTTAAATATGTTTTTAAAAGAAAGCACCATATGATGACATGATATTGGGTGGCATTTTACCACGATGTTGTTTTTCCCCCCAAATAAAATACATGAAGAGGACAAAACCACTGCCATCATCATTTTACTTGACTTCCCTTGTTTCTGAAGATTATTTTTTCTTCCTTTAATCTGCCCAACGGGCAGATTTTTCCCTTTTCTTAGTACTATGTTATGTTTTGGATATCTAGTTCTTACAAATGATAGTTCTCAATTATAAAAGTTCTAACTGGTGTATTTATTAAAGGGGCATAGTAACAAAATATTACTTAAAAATGGATTAGTATTGAAATTTTTTTAAAAAAATCTAACCTAATAGAATTTGCTTTACTGTTAAGTGTCCTAAAACTTTAAATACACAATATAAAAAAACTGTAATATGAACAAATATTGAATTAAAATACACATTTATAATCAATTCTTACAGTGGTATGAAATCTTATTATAACATGTACAAAAAAATTTACCAAAACATTGTAGGCAAATTATTAGTTACTAATATTTAGGTACAAGGTCTACAGTTGCAGCTTTCACTGTACTTTTTGTTTGTGTACATTGTGAGATAAAATATAATTACAGAGGTTTTTTTAGATATGAAAATAACCCATAATCCCCCACTCCAATATAGCTTTTAAAACTTTGAGGTCTTCATGGTCAAAATTTCCTATGGCTTCAAATTAATATTTTTGTTTTGGAGTACACAACTGAAAATAATTATACTATAATTTGGCATCCAAATCATGTACAATGATTGAAAAATCAAATGAATGTGCCCACATATAACAAAAATCAGATGCTGACACAATTATCTTACCATAATAAATAAATCCCTAAACCAATGGCCCCCATATTTCTAACCTATCTTTAGTAAATACACTTGAACTGGACCTAACTATAAACTGAAAACTAACATCACTAACTTCCCTAATAGATACAAAGAGAACACAAAATTTTTGTTTACTGAACATAATCCAAATATTTCTTCTTCCAAGAAAAGTATTACGTGAAATAATTTGAAACATTTCACAATATATAAATATTATAAAACTTCTCATCCTTGTCTTTTTATCTTTATATCCTTATTGACTAGCACAGGGCCTGGCATACCGTCAGTGCTTAAAAAGTGTCAAATAAATAAATCAGTATTAGAATATTCTCTTTGGGGTTCTATCATTAACATAAACACTAAGAGAAGAAGTTAATGAAAATACTAACATGTTCGATTACACGGCTAGACAGCAGTAAAATCAAATTATTACATTTTTTTTTAAAGTTCTGAGGCATTGCTTGCAAATCCATGCCTAAATTTAAGGACAGGAGTAGGGGAAGTGGAGTATTTGGAGACTTTACTCTTGAAAACCTGAGGAACCAATTTAGATGTGATCATAAAATAATTGGCATAAAAATAATAAAATTTGACTTTAAAACTATAATTTTAAAAGGAAAGGAAAATGATATTGGTGCTCTTAATTGAACCTGTTAAATTATGTATGTAACTGATATTAGTATTTAAAGCTATCATTTCCAAGTACTATAAAAGTTTAACATTTCATTACTTAATCTGTACAATAGACATCTCTGTAAGCCCAAGTCATAAAATTTAACAGAAGCCCACCAAAGACATGTAAAAATCATAATTGAGGGAATAACAAGTTGAAATGTAGGAAGCGGTAGCAAAAAGTTATGTTTTAGATCACACTTCAATATTAATATAGACCTATATGAATTTGTTCACAATGAATTTGTCTAACATTATTGCCTTTGCATGACATTGGAATAAGGCATAAACATAGTAAATCAAATAAGAAAACGCAATTAGGTAACAGAATTAGTAATTACGATGGTTCACTTCTACCACAAGTCTATGCCTGTACCCCAGAGAAAGATTAGAAATGGCTCCAGTATACCAAATAAGCTTCACAAATGAACAAGAAAATTTTGTCTCCATTTTTTTTTTTAAGTGGAGCTTTTTACCTTGAGACCAATATGCACCACTCATGAATGAGTTCTAGGTCTTTTGTTGGGTGAGCATAACCATGTGTCATTTCATGTATAGTCAAAGGGAGAATTTTTTAAAAGAAATTGCCAACTATTTCAGATCACTGAGTACTGATTTATAGCAAAGGCTTTAGCATGCATCTCATGTAGTTTTGGGGATTACAAAATAAATCTACAAATTGCCAGGAGCCTGGTTACAGTTTAATGCACACACTAAAAACTACCTTTTTAGAGTTCACAATAAATGCAGGTACATTTTATATCTTAGATAGTGTTTAATATAAAAGATACACATAAAAAGCACACTCCAAAAGAGTTTAACTGAGAACACTTTAATGAAGGGACTTTGCACTGGCTGTGGGCAGGGTTTAAGTTAATAAACACAGAATAGTGAGGCACCCAGGGGCTAACAACAGCAGGAAGCCATTAATAAATACTCCTAGGCCAAAAACAGGGAAGGGAGAGGACACAGTGTTAACCAGACCCAGTGAGGGCTGGAGCTGCTGGAAGAGACAACATCTGAAAAAGATCTGTGGCTTAGGAATTCACTGCCACTGCCAGAACACAACCTAACTCACTGTCTCCCCACCCTCCAGCCCCCTGCTGGTGCCTCCCACTAGCTGAGCCCAACCAGAAGCCAGAGGGCAAGGGAGCCCAGGAAATGCAGTGCTGAGGGCCAGACTCCCTGGGCTCAGGGCAGGGAAAGCATGGAGCTGGGTGGGGGTGGGGGTGGGGTAGGGAGGTGTCACAGAATAACCAGCAGAGTAGTCACCTGATTTATATGAAATACTGATTAGAGCTGGCATGAGAGAATATTTTCAAAGTTCTTGTTTAGATTCAAAAGTCTTAGAAAACATTAAAGGTGAGCAATAATATATTTAAAATTGTTAACTTTTTTAATTTTAGTAAGAAATTATGGTTATATACAAATCCAAATTAGTTGTAAAGTAAATACTAAGTATTGGAGAGATGCCAGATCTCTTGACAGGAAAAAAAAATTGGACACAGGAAATATCCAAATGGCACCCCAAATATTAAAGCATTGTTTAAGAAGGACAAACCTAGGAAAATATAGTTTTGCCCCCCTGGAAATCTGTGCTCAAATAATACATAATAAGCATTATTTTATTGCATCTATATCATTATTCTTCTCAATGTACAGATGGAAGCCAACTATGGATAATTCCACAGTGACAACAAATATTGAAACAATTTATCCCATCAAAGACAAACCCTTTTTTTTTAGAATGAGTCGAGGGAACACAATGATTCTCATTCGTAAAGTCGCAAATTGGAAGGAATTCATATTTCACAATAAGAATAAAGGAAAAAGGGATTTCTCTTCTGACTAGTACTCATCAAAAGTACTTATAAAAGCCAAGGAAAGAATGAGGAACTGTCTCAGATGGGAGGACACTAAGGAGACTCAACAATTAAATGCAGTGTGAGATCTTGGATCGGATCCTGGAACAGAAAAGGAATATTAGGAGAAAAACTGATGAAATTTCAAAAAAAAAAAAAAAATCAGTAGTTTAATCAACACTATTGTAAGAATGTTAATTTCCTGGTTTTGATCATTGTGCAATGATTTTGTAAATTGTTAATATTAGAGAAAGCTGGATAAAAGGTATACATAAACTCCCCATGCTACTTTTGCAGTTTTTCTGTTTTATTTCAAAATAAAACATTTTTTAAAAATATACATTCACTTTTATTCTTCATGTAGTCAATTTATTCAAGTTTAATGATACTTTGGATTGTTCCCTTTAATACTAAACATTAAGGATGTATATAGGGGCTTTTCTTTTCTCTCTAGAAATCCTCCCCTGCTGCCCTAAATTCTTAATTTTCTTAAGTAAGCAGGTAAGGTAGAAACAAAACACATATAAGAAAAGTTTAAATCCAGTATCAATTAGGAAATAAAAACAATCTAAAGATTTTAATAGCAAGACTACCCTAAATTATTTCTGGAATAAGGTGGGATGAGTATGTGACTATGTATGTACATATTATTAAAATGGATAGAGAAAACAAAAATAATTATTAAAGCTATAGGATCTTTTTTGGGGGTTACCTATTTTGTGTGGGAGAATAGTATCATTTTTAGTAATCATTCTGTGTCCCAAACTTGCATATAGTAGGCATTTAATAATGCCTCACTAAGTTAATAATGTGACCTCCCTTGCTCAAGCAATGAAGAATTAAAAATGAATTAAAATTCATTCTGATTAACAATTTATAAAAATAAAATTACAGCTTGAAGGAGCAAAAGAAAAAAACTTTCTGATGGTCTATAACTAGGCTCATTAGTCTCCCTTAAGTGTGTGAACAAACCCCAAACCAGTGTGCCCACTTAGAGAAGTGAGTCTGGGAAGGATCCTGGATCTACATGGAAGGTGTAGGCAGCAGAGGACCAGTTTGGTGGCTTGACCTTTCTTTGCCATTTGTCTACCTTTGTAGAAAAGTGCCTATGGTATCAATGGCCTTTATTAATGATTTTTCTTTCACTTCCTACCACTCCTGGACTTTGGTATACAGGAAAAAATCTGAAGTATTTTAATTATCTCCCCTAAGTGACTCCAGACATGGTATTATCTGTCCCAGATCTTAGGAGCCTTGCTGAACATTTTTAGCAGCCTCTTTAAAAGTTAGATAATGCATAATAGTCTTTGTGTTTATACACAATTCTTCATAATATAATTAAACTTATTTCCAGACATTCAAACTTTAGAAGACAAAGACACGGCAGGTTGCCACTCTTTTCAACTTCAGACACTTGAAAATCACTAAAGGTGAAGATGCTCTTTTCAGAGGGGCTGTGTGGGCAGGACCTGGTAAGTAGTTTCCTCATCCGAATCAGTTATAGACTTAGTATGTGATCCCTAATCTTGTGCAGTGTCTAACTTCTTTATGCTCATAAAGAATGGACCTCATGCCGGGACAACTGGACATCCACATGCAAAAGAATGAAGTTTGACCCTTATCTCACACCACAAACAAAAATTAACTCAAAATGGATCAAAGACCTACATATAAGAGCTAAACTATTTAAAAAAAAAAAAAGCCTCTTAGAAGAAAACATAGGAGTAAGTCTTTATGACCTTGTATTTGGCAATGGTTTCTCAGATATGACACCAAAAGTATAAGCAACAAAAGAAAAAGAAATTTGACTTCATAAAAATTAAAGACTTGTGTACATCAAACAACACTATCAAGAGAGTAAAAAGACAACCCACAGGATGGGACAAAATATTTGTAAATCTTATATCTGGTAAAAATCTAGTATCCACGGTATGTAAAGGATTCTCACAAATCAACAATGAAAAGACAAACAACCCAATTTAAAAATGGGCAAAGGACTAAAATAGACATTACTCCAAACAAAATATACAAATAGCCAACAAGTACATGAAAACATGTTCAATGTCATTAGTTATTATGGAAATTCAAATCAAAACCACAATGAGACATATTATTTCAAAATCACTAGATGGCTAGAATGAAAGGGAGGAAGCAAAGAAGGAAGGAAGGAAGGAAACAAGTTTCAGTGAGGATATGGAGAAACTGTAAGGTATATATGATATGATGGGAATATAAAAAGGTGCAGCCATTGTGGAAAAGTTTGGTGGTTCCTCAAAAAGTTAAAATATAAAATTACTATATGACTCAGCAATTCCATTTCTAGTTATATATCAGAATGAATGAAAACAAGTGTTCAAACAAAAACTTAATACAAGAATGTTCATAGCGGCACTATTCATAACAGCCAAAAGGTAGAAACAACCCAAATAACCACCAATAGATGACTGGATAAACAAAACGTAGTATATCCATACAACGGAATGATATTCAGCCCTAAAAAGATGTGAAGTACTGATACATGCTACAACATAGATGAACCTTTGAAAGATTATGTTAAATAGAAGACACCAGACACAAGAGACTACATATTGTATGATTTCATTTCTATAAAATGTCCAGAATAGGCAAATCCACAGAGACAGAAAGCAGGATTAGTGGTTGCAAAGGGCTGGGAGGGACGGGGTAGGAGAGATTGGAAGTGACTGCTTAAGGGTATGGGGTTTCCTTTTGAGGTGATGAAAATGTTATAGAATTAAACAATGGTGGTGGTTGCATAACACTGTAATGTACTAAATGCCATTGAATTGTAGCACACTTTAAAACTGTGAATTTTATATGATGTCTATTTTATCACGACAAAAAAATGCACCTCAGAATGATTATGGGTGAGAGACATGGGGAGACTAGGAGCAGATAGTGGGGACAGGGAGACACGGGCAGAAGTGGGTACAAGGGGACATGCTGAAGACAGGGGAATCCAAGCACAGGAGGTAGGCAATGCTGCGGGGCAGCCCCCACTGTCCTCAGTGAACTTGCGTGATCAGGCTGCCCCTTTATTTGAGGTGCTTCCTGTTGGAGTCCCCAGATACTTCTAGCCCCTGAGCCAACTCCCACTCACTACCTGTCTTTCTACCTACAAAGATTTGGCTGCTTTCCTCTCCTCTTCACCATCTACTCTACATTCTGGGTTCCTTGTCACCACAAGTCTCTATAAACACACTGTGCTTTCTTGCTTTCCTCAGAACACAGAGCCCGTCCTATTTCACAATGTTGGTAAATCTTGAAATTTGCCTCAAAAAAAAAAAAAAAATGAGCTGGCATAAGAATGACAGATATTGGAAGTTATAAGGGTTTAAGCAATTTTAAAATGTGCTCATAATAGTTATTTGCTGCTTTGAGTCTTATGTATTTGCAAAAGCATTCATTGAGCAATCTTTTATATTGCAAAAACCATCAGGTCATGTTACGACTCTGCTCAAAGCCCTTTAGTGGCTTCCCACATCACTCAGAATACATGTCAAACAGTTGTCATGGGCACAAGGCCTATGTGAGTGCTGACTTCATCTCCCTCCACTCTTCCACTCCTTCCAGAGCTCTGGCCACTGGGCCTCTTTGCTGTTCCTCTGAGTCACCACACGTTCTCCCTCCTTGGAGTCTCTACACTCATTTTCCTTCTGCCTAAAACTGTCTTTCCCCGATTATCTACGTGGCTCATTTTCATTTCCCAAGGCTCTGCTCAAATGTCACCTTCTGGAGAGGCCTTCACTAACCATTTTACCAAAAATGGTACCCCCCACCCACCTATCTTCCTTCTCCAGGCATCCCCCCACCCTGCTTTTCTCTTCACAGAACTAACCACCACTAACACGCTGTGGTTAGCTGGTTTGTGGCCTGTGTTCTACGTTAAAGCGTAAGTTCCATGTGGGAGGGACTTTATCACTTTTGTTCACTGCTATCTCTCCCCAACTAAATGTTGCCAGTATACAGCAGGGCCTCCAGAAATATTTGGCAAATGAAAGAATGTCAATTCTAGTAATAAAAATTTTGTTTACATTACTGACTTGGCTGAGTGTTTACATGGGGCATATGCTGTGTACTAAAGTTTTATACATGGGTCATCTCATCTAATCCTCACAGCAACTCTACAAAGTGCCATGATCCTCATTATTAAATTACATACTCAGATGTGGGAAATGAGACACAAACAGGCTACACAATCTCCCCACGATCATTGATTACTTGGATCTTGTCTAAAAGACATAGGCATCAACTTGAAAAAGCTCCCACTAACTAAAGATGAGACAATTTGAGCATCACAAAGAACTGATTAAAACATATCAAAAGTTTATAGTCATACAAACAAACAAAAAATTATTTGGTTACTTTTAGAGATTCCTAGGGTATCAATTCACTATTCTGAAAATTGTTAAATAAAAGGAAAGAATCAAGCATTTATTTTGTATTTCTTGTACAAACTGTACCTCAGGGTAAGCAAGTAGTTAGTAAGAGAAAGTTCTTAATAAATTTCCAGCTAATAAACGAAGAAGGAGTGAAAGGATCTTTTTCTAAAATCACCATTTTTTCAAGCCCTAATGAAGTCACAGATCTAAGCAATGATCATGAATGGATAGCAAAGCCAGTAGATGACAGGTTGATGGGGAATTTTATAATGGATAAATCAGGTTGACACGAGTAAAAGTTAAGACCACCAGACCTTATGTGCCTTATGATGTGATGTGATAAGAAGTATACAGTACCACCTATAAAGCATCCTTGCTAAAAGAATTGAACCTGAGTCTAATCAAACCCCCTAGATTTACCAGTTTATAGGAAGAATGAAGGATAGAAGAAAATATTCAAAAATACCATGTGGAAGCAATCAGCCAAATCCAAACTATGGGACATTCCACAGAACAGATTACCTGGTTTCTTCAGGAAATAAGTAGCATGACAAGTAAAAAGGAAGGGATATCGTCACAAATTAAGAAAGACCTAGAAGTCATAATAGCCAAAGATAGTGTTAAAACTTTGCTTGGATCCTTGTTTCAAACACAACTGTAAAAAGACATATATGAGGCAATTGAGATGAAGTTTTATATAACAGAAAGAAATTATTGCCAAATTAGTTAAATATGGTTACATCCATATCTATTAGAGATTCATACTGAAATATTTACAAGTAATACAGTTATAGATTCCAGGGATTAAGGCATGGATAACTTTAAGAGGCCAATATTCTGCCTCTCACACATACATACATACATATACACACACTCACACACACACACACACACACACATGCACACACAAACTGGTTATTTGCAGCATATCTCACTCTTTTCCCACCAAACTAGACAGGAAGTTTTTTGAATATACAGCTCATGCCTTACCCATTTCTGAATCCTGCTTAGCATGTAGCACACTATTTTGTACATATTAAATAAGTGTATTTTGGGGTTTATAGCTATGCCTCATTTTCTTAACACAAAACTCTTAACAATAGATACACAGACCAAAGACTGGTTCTCATGTATTTTTTTTTAAATCTTCAATTTTTTGTATAAATATAATAAACAATAAAGAAACATTTGTTCACTGCCGAATTAATCTTTATGTTAACCATACTGCTTTGCCTACGTAAAAGTGCAGCATAGCATGGACCTATGGAATCTGTTCTTGTTTCATTCTCTCTGCGTTCACTTCCAGTTTCTATCCTATTTTACATCAGAATGGTTTTCCAGCCACTCAGGTGATATAAAATTAGTTCAGGTGCGCCATCTACTGGCATTTTAAGAAAGTATTCATCTTTACGTGAGTGATATTTAATATACCGAGTGTAACCGTCCATCCACCATTCCAGTAATACAAGCTAGAAAAGGCAGTGGGAAATTAAAGTTTGTTGATGGTCTGAAAAATACCATTATAACTAGTAGTGTGAACCCCTACCATCACAATTTGAACCAAAGTTGTTAATAAAAAAAAAAAGCTTGTTGATTTGAGGCCTTTTGTAAATTTTATTAACTAGACTCCAGTGACTGATTTAATTTCATTTCATGATTAAATTACTATTAATTGAAAGCTTATGTGTTTTCCATCGCCAATTTGATCATATTAAATCATTGCCCATCACCAATTGTGATTATGTAGCAAAGAAGGAAAGGACAAAGTTTCTTAACCCAGGATATTCATTGTAGTCCCTGGAGAACTTAATAACAACAATGTCCACACTCAGCCATGAAGGGATCTCACTGGTCTGGGGCAGGATCCAGACATCTAAAAGCCTCTAGATGAATCAAATGTTCAGCCAGGATTGAGAGCTTGGCCACTGGTATAAGAGATGTGCTTGAATCACTAATTTTGGTCTTTTTCCCCAAAAGAAAAAAAACAATAATAAGGAATTATTGCCAGGTAAAGTGGCTCATACCTGTAATCCCAGCACTTTGGGAGGCCAAGACAGGAGGATCACTTGAGGAGTTCAAGACCAGACTGGGCAACATAATGAGATCCATCTTCAAAAAAATTTTTTTAAATTAGCCAGGTGTGGTGGCATGCACCTATAGTCCCAGCTACTCAGGAGGCTAAGGTGGGAGGATTGTATGAGTCTAGGAGTTTGAGGCTACAGTGAGCTATGATGCTGCTGCTGCACTCTAGCCCATGCAACAGAGCAAGACTGTGTCTCAAAATTTAAAAAAAGGATTGAGTTGTGATTTAGCTTTTACTATCAAAAAATATAGAAAAAAACTTCACTGGGATAAGTATTCCCATTGTTAAACTTTTCTCTAATAAACGTTTCGCTTTATTTCTTCTATTTACCCTTTCCTTTGAGGTGCTATTGAATAGGAAAATTGTCAGAAGACTAAATCACAGGCTAAAGATATCATTTAGACATGGAATTTCAATTTGGATTTTTTTAAACTTCACCTCTGAAGACCTTTCAAGGGCATGCCATCCCCCACCTCAGCGGCCCATTCCATTCCACGTGCAGGGTCCTTCTCAGTCCTAGGCAGTTCTGGGACATGAGGTCAATTCCAGCCCAGCCTTAGCTAGTTTGGGTTCACTTAACACATAAGGAGGAACCCACAGGTAGCTTGTGACGACATAATTCTTCAGTTTAGTGGTGGGTTCATGGTGTTCACTTTATTATGCTTCATAACTTATATTTGTTATAAATATATTCTGTATGTATCAAATATTTCATACTCTGAACAAAGAATAGCTCTAAACCCTAAGAATGATGCTGAAAGTTTAATTCCTTCAAATAGGAAACATTCCAGGACCAACCCAATCTTCCAAAACTGCTATAGATGAGAATGTTTCTCCCTAAGATGCTCCAGTTAGGATCAGAACTCAAGTTGCTCTAGGGTTAGAAGGCTGGTTCAACGTTGTTGATCTGTATTCTCCTAGTCATACTTCCTTGAAATTAAAAGATAAATAATAAAGTATATCTTAATCAACAAGGAAAAATTAGTCATCTTAAGCAACACATGTATTGGGAGAATCAACCTACCGTGGGCCCTGAGTCTTCCTGCAGATTCTTGCTGGGTAGCCCGAGGACGCAGGCCTTGACTGCTCTTGGCCTAGACCATTTCCCAGAGTTGTGTTTGCAGCAAGCACCCTTGAGGGATGAAGTAACATCTCCTCCCAAAGTGTAGGCTTGCTCACCGCTCACGATAAAAGTGATAGATTCCATAAGCTCAACGTTCCTCAGCTGTATCACAAATCCAGTGCATCTCGACATCCAACTAGGCTCACCTATGGGACTAGAGTGCATGGAAAACTGGTGCCAATGGTGTGCACATGCTGCTTGCTGTGCTATGAGTAATAAAGCCTTCTGCCAGCATCCATGAAACAATAACAGGCTAATTTGTTACAGTAGTTCCCCCCCCCCATCTGTGGTTTTGCTTTCTACCATTTCAGTTACCCCTGGTCAACCTTGGTCTGAAAATATTAAATGGAAAATTCCAGAAAAAAAAAAAACAATTCATAAGTTTTAAATTGCATGCCATTCCAAGTAGCATGATGAAATCTTGTGCCATCACACCCGGGATGTGAATCAGCCCTTTGTCCAGGATATTCATGCTGTCGGTGCTCCCTGACCATTAATCACTTAGTAGCCATCTCAGTTATCAGATCAGCTGTCACAGTATCACAGTGCTTGTGTTCCAGTCACCCTTAGTGTACTTAATCATGGCCCAAAAGTGCAAAGGGAGTGATGCCAACAATTCAGACATGCCAAAGAGAAGCCATAAAGTACTTCCTTTAAGTGAAAAGTTTCAAGTTCTTGACTTATAAAGGAAACGGAAAAAAAGCATATGCAGAGGTTGCTAAGATCTCTGGTACAAGACATTTTGAGAGAGGGTAAAAGAGAGACCACATTCATGTAACTTTTATTACACTGTATTGTTATAATTATTCTATTCTATTACTTATTGTTAATCTCTTATTATGGCCAATTTATAAATTAAACTTTAATTAAAGTTAAATATCATAGGTATGCATGTATAGGGAAAAACATAGTATATCTGCGGTTCAGTACTACCCGTGATTTCAGGCATCCACTGGGGGTCTTGGACTGTATCCCCTACAGATAACAGGGACTACTATAGCTTACAAGTAGGATAAAATACCCCAGATGCGTCACAGGGCCTTATAGTTTCAGTGACAAGGATGAGATGCCGACAGAGAGATATGACTTTCTAGGGGAGAAAGGACAAGGATCCTCATTGGTTGGGTTAGAGGATATGAAAAGACTCCCTGAGATCTGGTAGCAAATGCTCTCACCTAGGTGGCAGTGATGGTGGGAGAGTAGAATCAGAGACCCTCACTGTCCTGTGTATTAAATGAGGTTGAGCAATAAAAGATAGAGTTGAAACAAGCTGTCCAAATGGTGCTTTGGCTGTGGCATGCTCCCCTCTGGGGTGGGAGAAGGGAAGGATGTTATCATAATGGTGGGGCAGAAAGCCCCACACTCCAGCCAAAACACAAGGCAATGTGGCTATGGCTGCTCAGTCAAGGGGTCCCCAGAGCTGAAACTCATGGTGTCAGCATTGAGGATAGAGAACTCTGGGAAGACTGAAAGCATTAGAAATGTGTTTGTTGAGCCCAGTAGCAGGGGAAGGTAAATACAAAGCCTTGCTTATAGGCACTGAGCTGCTCTCTCCCTTCACACCCCGTCCCTTCCTCTACCTCTCCCCCAACTTCAGCTGCTTTAGGGAAGAAAGCTGGGTATGCTGGGGAACTTCAGGGAAGGGAAGGACTCCAACGTTTATGGCTCTGTTGGATGTAGGAGTCAAAGTCTGCTTGGTCCCATGGAAGGAAACTATACTAAGCACTGGGGTGGCCCAAAGTGCCAAGGGCTGCAGGGCAGCACTGTGGCACCAGTGAAGGCTAAAAGAACAATGCCCCTGAATGGCAGTGTTCTCCAGAGCCTGGGGTACACAGGGGAGGAAGCAGCACCCAGAGGATAAAAAGCCCTCCCTGCTCTTTTGCACTCCCAATTGTTCTCCCCCAGCTGGAAGACAGCATAATCTGAAATTATTATAACCTCTTAAATACCCATGTTAAACTCTTTGGTTTGTGTTCTGATTGGGGTGGGTAGAGCACCTGAATTCAACTGATACAGTTTGAGTAAAGTTCACAGTGAAGACGGGAAATTAAAGGGACCTTGAGCCAATTCAAGATACTGTGATGTTTGTTCACACTCCCCCGTCCCCACATATAAATGTATGATGAAATGCTGGCATTGTAAAACTCAGTGACCCTCTCATTCAGGGATTTCCAGACCCCTTCCAGGTGGTCTAATAGAAACAATACAGTCCTAGAGAGAAAAGGGGGAAATCAGTCAACCTCCAGAGAAGCCATTGCCCGATACAGCAGTGCCACCTGTCAGAAACAGGTACCAAATACACCCTATATCAGTTTGCTAGGGCTGCCACGACAAAGGACCACAACTGGATAGCTTAAGCAACAGAAATTTATTGTCTCAGTTCTGGAGGCTAGAAATCTGAGATCAGAATGGCTGCAGGGTTGGCTCCTTGCTAAGGCAGTGAGGGAAGCATCTGCTCCAGGCCTTTTCCTTAGCTTGTGGACAGCCGTCTTCATAGCCACATTGCTTTCTCCTGGTATTCATGCCTGTGTCCAAATCTCCTCTTCTTATAAGGCCACCAGTCACTGAATCGGGGCCCACTCTCATGACCTCATTTTAACTTAGTTACTTCTGGAAAGACCCTGTCTCCAAATAAGGTCACATTCCAAGTTCCTGGGGGTTAGGACTTCAACATATGAATTTTGGGAGGACACAATTCAACCCATTCAGTTATTCAAAAAGGTAGCCAATTATTGGCCTGCTGCTGAGCTCTGTTAAAAATGAAAACTTGACCCTTGAAGGCCCTGTGACTCTCAGGCCTGACATCCCCATTTTGGGGTGGGCCAACTAGGACATGGCAACTACATGGAAAGGGCATATTTGTTGGTTAAATGAAAATAAATTGTTTGAGGGTATGGCTGGCCTGGCTCTAGTTTTGTCTCAGTTTTGCACAAAGGAATAGTAGCTACCCCTTTGGGGAAAACTTCACCTCACTCTTGCCACCCGAAACAAAGCTTACTTACTCAATGGGGCCCTGGATTCACACGGATTCTCCTAAATGCCTGGGCCTGGTTTACCTTTGATTCAGCTAAGCTGAAAACTGAGGGAGCAGATAGTGCTACTGCTGCTGTTTGACCTCAGCACCAGCTATAGAAAGCCTGACCGCTGGGGTCAGTGGGCAGAACTCAAAGCTGTCTCAGAACTCTGGTCAATCAGACTGCGGGGCAGGTTCTTGGGAGAAGCAATCCACAATAGACTCTGAATATTCTCACATTCTTGATGGCTAGATCAAGAATGCAAGGCCCTGACTGCTCTTTACTCAGCTCATTTCTCGGGGTGTGTTTCAGTGAACAATTTTGAAGAATGAGGCAAAGTAGCTCCTTCCTCTCTCCTCCCGCTGCTGCCCACCCCCCACTCATGGGTCACTGTGAAAGCAATAGATTCCCTGAGCTCAATATTCCTCAAATGTGACACAATCCATGGAGTGCCCAGCACCCATTTCAGCCCATGCCCATCTTTGTCATCTTCAGGAGTCCTGGGGGACACGGGGAATTGACACCAACCAACATCATGCTCATGCTGCTTACTGTGCTGTGAGTAATGAAGTCCTGTACCTCTGACATAGGCATCTCCCGTCTTCTATAATAGGCTAACTTGTTATCTTGCAAGCAGGGTAAAATGCCAGACGTTTCACAGACCCTGACTTCATGAGGACTGACATAAGAGTAAAAGCCCTATAGTTTCCAAAGGTCTTTGACAAGGACACATCTGATATACCTGGCTTATCCATATACCTAATATTTAGTCTCCCCTAAGTCACTTTGCTGTGTTACAATAATTCAATTGCCCATTCTTCCAATTGTTTTATTCCCCAAAAAGAAATATTTATTCTGCACAAGACACTCTTGTCAGTCTATAACTGCTATTAATAGCAATAATAACAACAACAGCAACAACCAATACTTGTTGAGTGAGCGGCATTTTTCTAAAGACTTGAGGCATTGTTTTATATACTATATATCATCTTTACTCCTTAAAACAGCCCTCTGAGGGGGATATTATTACCCTTATTGTATAGATCAGGATACTGAAGCACAAGTCATACGGTTAGTTGGGGCTGGAACTAGGACTCAAACTCAGGCCATCTAGCTTTAGTACTCACTTTTAACCACTGTCTACACTGCCTCACAGTGGGAGCTTCTACTCCCAGGGCTATAATGGACCACAGACGTCTAGAGATCTTTGTCTGAAATCTTAAAAAAATAATTCAAACTTTTAACACTTCATTTTGACTTATAACATTTTAAAATGCGTTTGACAACCTACAGTAGACAATTAGACAACCTTCTATGGTGCTTTGATCCTTTCTATCCAGTCATTGTATAAATCCAGTGTCAAGTTTTCACACTCTGTATTATTTTCCTCTTGGTGCTGGAACATATTATCACGAACTGACTGGCTTAAAACAACACATATCTATTATATTACAGTTTTGAGGTCAGAAGTTTCAAATGGGCTGGCAGGACTGCATCTCTCTGGAAGCTCTAGAGAAGAATCTCTTTCCTTGCCTTTTCTACCCTTCTAGAGGCTTTCTGAATTCCTTGACTCGTGACTCATACTCCATCTTCAAAACCACCAGTGTAGCAACTTCAAATCTCTCTCTCTTTCACTTTCACTTTTACTCTCCTGCTTCCCTCTTTCCCTTATAAGAACACTTGTGATTGCAGTGGACCCATCTGGATATCCAGAAGAGTCTCATCATTTCAAACTTCTTAAATAATCTCATTGAAAAGTCCCTTTTGCCATGTAAAGTAACATATCCACAGGTCCTGGGGATTAGGACGTGGATGTCTTTGGTGACCATTATTCAGTCTACCATACATTCCAAGCAGTTATCTCTTCCTGCACTATGGAAATTTTTACACGACTATCTGGATTGAAGATTTAAACAAGCTTATTCACCAGAGTAATCCATTTCATCTGTTTTAAGGATGGAGCCCCCTCCCCCCCTGCCCCCACCCTAAGAGCATTTTATCTTTTGGAGTCAAAGAAAACACACTGCTAGAACACATGTGGTAGAAATTTTAACCACTGTAACAACGTAATAGCTTAATTATTTTAAAATGTACCTGAAGTCGAGCATTCATAACCGCAAACTCTTGTTGATTTTTCATGTTTTCCTTCATAGACTTTGAAAATATAAACCCCATCTTGACCTAAAGTGTAAAAAAGCAAGGAGACTTAATATACTACGTGCATCTTTGTATACTCTGCTTTGGGCTACCATGAGCTTATGACAAAGTAAAAAAAAGATAAAATTTCTGACCTAAGAAAATAGTGTGGATTCTAGTCCTGGCTTCTAACTACCTGCTTGACCTTGGCCATACTTAACCAGCCTGGCCATCATTTACTCATCTAAGACCTGCTGACTGAACTAGATGATTTCCAAAATCTTTCCCTGCTCTATAAATACATGGCTCTATGTTTTCTGATTTTTCTTCCCACCATAAATTTTAAAGAACTAAATACTTGGAAAAAAAAAAAAAAACCCAACAACTGTCTTTTTCTGGTGAGAGACAGAGGGAATACCATATAGTCTCTTACTTTCTTTATGAGTGGACAAAAGAACTTTTGCATGCGAGGACGGGTGATTCAGAAGATGCCTTGTGCATCTTGAGAACAGATTTCTCTGTGTTTCTTGCATTTGTGTTTTAAGCAGATTTAAGTGTCTCCTGGTCCACACATCCCTGACTCCCTTTACATGCTCCTTATTTCCATCCACCTACTGCTGCCATTCCTCAGCCATCCTCCTCCAGCTTCACCTTTATTCTCTCCAAGCTAGTATGTACTGAAGTTCTCAAAAGGAGAAAAACATAGGGATAAACACATGGCCTGGGAAATGCACTTTTTAAATGAATACACAAGATTGTCTATCTTGTTTATCTTACATAAGAAGTTCTTAAGTAGGCTGTCAACTCTGGGTGGGCCTGAACTCCAGTTTTTGTTCTTAATCCAATTGGGTAGGTACAGAAGACCTTCACTGAGTTGTTGATTGCACTTTGAGAAGACTGCAAAACTCAGGGGAAAGTTATAACTTCTCTACCCTCCTCAACAATGTTGCCAATATCTTTTCTCTTTAGTAGGCTGTTGAGTAGGACTGTGGAACCTCAGGGTCAGAGAGGCCAGTCTTAATGCTTTACAGCCAGGATTCATAAGTATTCTGTGGGAAGCCCAACCAGGTCTCCTATTTTGCATGTCCTCATCAGGAAATCCTGGGTTCTGTGTAACTGAGGCGAAGATGGTGGGGGTAGGAGGAGTATTTCAGGGCAAGTGGGATGGGTTAGCCCTGCCAATGGGACTCCTGGTGAGTGGGAGCTGCAAGCCAGACTTCAGTGACTTCCTTGAACTCTGGCCAAGGATATAGCCTAGAGTTACAGGTGCTCTGAGCTAGAGTCAGCTTCAAAGCTGGGCACAGGAGGCCAAACCACTTACTGGGGAGAAGAGGTACAGCCCTAAATAGGCCTGGGAGGTCATGAGGTTTCCTTTCCCCTCTGCCCCTATCCAACTCCAGCACCCTGTGACAGGAGTTAGAGGGCACCTGCTCAGAGTGGGCAGATCTAGTTCTTTCCTTTCTCCAAACTTTGACAGCCCCCATGTGAATTGTCTCTAATAGCAGACCAGAACTTGCCTGAAAGCAGGAGCAATATATTATCCATCTTGATAGTCTCCATGGTGTCTACTTCCCATAAATGTTTGTACAAAGCATGAGTCATACAAGAAAAACTGTGGCTCAGGCCATTTGCCATTCCTTATTTTTCTTCTGCACATTGGAGGGGATGATTGAATTTTTACATCTGCTGCAAACATTTATAAAGAAAACAACTGTCCTCTAGTACCATTTCTCCATGCACCTACTCCATATGTCACAGAGCTGCATCCCTTAGAGTGCTGCTGTTTGTAAGGCAGTGAATCTCCCCTAAAGAAAGGTACAGTCTCAGCCAGGCGCAGTGGCTCACGCCTATAATCCTAGCACTCTGGGAGGTTGAGGCAGGAGGCTCGTTAGAGGTCAGGAGTTCGAGACCAGCCTGAGCAAGAGTGAGACCCCGTCTCTACTAAAAAATAGAAAGAAATTAACCAGACAACTAAAAATATATAGAAAAAGTTAGCCGGGCATGGTGGCACATGCCTGTAGTCCCAGCTACTCGAGAGGCTGAGGCAGGAGGATTGTTTGAGCCCAGGAGTTTGAGGTTGCTGTGAGCTAGGCTGATGCCACGGCACTCTAGCCTGGGCAATAGAGCAAGACTTTGTCTCAAAAAAAAAAAAAAAAAAAAGAGAGAGAGAGAGAGGTACAGTCTCATGCCAATAATCTGGAAAAGAAAAACTATCTGGGAAGTTAGGATTTAGACTTACCTCTTTCTGGGCCTTGCTCTCTTGGGGTCTGGACTTGTAGTTTGGATGTGTCACAGGACACTCCTAGAAGGATAGGTCAAAGGTAGAAACCAAGCAGGAAATAGAGCTGCCCTCTGAGAAAACACACCTGAAAATAAACACACCTCACCCTGTCAACTTCACCCTGGAGTTCAGTACTTTCAACCTCTTCTCCTTCCCCATCCCTTAGAAAGCCATTTTGCAAAGTCTGGGAGTATTCCTTAGGGTGTCTAGAATATTCTAGGCTTTTTCCCTCCCACTCACAAAATATATACCAGAAAATAAGCAAGAGTGACCTTGCAATAGGGTAAACTTTGACTTCACTCGTTTGCATAAGTCTTTGAAAAATTCTAATGCTTTATCTTGGGTAAAAAATTTCTTGCTACTTAACACAACTTAAGACACAGTGTTTCTCAAAGGGCTGAGAATGCTGATTTGAATCCCTTCTACCTTCATTTTTCCTTTAATTACTCCTGAGACTTTGTAAGGGGTCTTTCATGCTCCAGCCCTGCCTCTGCTGTTCTACTGATTACTATGAGAAGGTGTATTTCTGGGGAGGGGAGTTGGGGCTGCAAGGTCCAGGCAGACTTTCTCTGGTCAAATCAGACATGGATTTGATTTTACTTTAAAAAAACAAAAAGATAATTCCATGATTCTGTTATCCACATTTCTGTGTTCACTTATTTCCTGATCAAGTGACACATTACTTAAACTTATGACTCGTCGTATAATCACAATTATTTTCAACAAATATTTGGGTTCCATTGACACTAGATCACTTCCCCCTGCAAATACCAGGGCACAGCCCACGCTTCCTGGCGATTTTCTGTAATTAACTCCACCCTCGCTCCTTGGAGCCAATTACTGTAATTTAGTTATTCCCCCCCGCCCCCGCAATGGTATGCGGATTTCTGGTGATATTTTTCCCAACTCTATTATAACGATACGGAGAGGTCACGAGCCCATGCGACGAGAACGGACTCTAAAGAAACGAGGTTGGCAATACCTATCACACCCATGGGCAGTAGGTAGGGCAGCCAGGGACGGGCGCTCACGTGGAGAGGGCGCCCAGCGCGGCCTGGCACGCCGGGCCCGGGAGTCGCGCCGACTGACGCAGTCGCGCGGACTCTTCCCACCCACCCGCCTGAGGCCGGCGCTCACTCACTGGGCAGTGGGCGCGGCGAAGGCGCAGGCACGAGGGGATCGCCGCAGAAGCCTCCAGGCCCGGATTCCTTTAGACTACGGCAGGGACCGGGCCTTGCCCCGGAGAGCCTCGGGATTGGCTGACCTTGACAGTAGATTCCGAGCCTCAGCCAATCAGCGCGGCCCTCGACTTCCTTAAAGGGCCAGCACTCCCGACAGACGCCTGGTGTGTCCTTCCGGGCCAGGCACTCGGGGACCGGAGGTGGGAGGGGCAGGTCAAAGGGGCAAATTCAAACGCGCTGCTACTCAGCTGTCAGATTTTGAGCAGAAACAGGGGAAGCAGAGTGGAAATCTCAATGAGAGGCATCAGTATCCTTATCTGCAAAACTACCACCGTTAAAGTGGCAAAAAGTAAGCCAGGAAACGAAAAAGAACAGACTTCACCGAAATTACTAATTCTTCCCTTTTGGACAGAGCCATCTTTCCTTCCTGTTGCTCAGAGAGATGTCCATTTCTTCTCACCCTCACAAGCAATTTCTGTCTTGAGTAAGCCAAGTCTCTCTCCCAGTCTTACTGAGAGAACACTTGATATGTTGGCACTCTGTCCTTTACTACCAAATAGCTTGGGAGAAGAGCATAAATTTTACCAGTCTCTGGCCGTGAAGAAGGTCCATGAGGAAGGTGCCTTCTTTAGCCCTGGCTAACTACCACATCAGTAGAGAAGGCGTCTGACCTCCTCCAGGCTTAGCATGTGAGTGAACAGCGCACTGACCTCCCGGGCTTTTCTTGATGCTGTCAACAGCAGCCCTCAGTATTCTGGAACTTGGGTCTCACGTTCCAGATACTATTGGTTGAATAGCTGGATGGGAAATTGCAACAGCACCGTCTTTTCCAGTTGTGGGAGTGCGTGGGTTACTTGGAGCAAAGCCATGTGGAGCTTCGGCACTCTTTAAGGGTGGTTAACAACTAAAACAAGAAGTAAGGAATAGCGTTTGAGTGCACAGACTCTAATATAAACACACCTACATTCAATTTCCAGCTCTGTCACTGTCACTCTATGACTTTATCACCTTTACGATAAGACTAAAGCCAACTAATTTATTGATGAGTCGTGAGGACTAAATGAGATTCTTGAGGTACTTAGCACAGTGTCTGGCACATAGTTAGCCTTCAATAGACAGTAGTAATAAACCAGCAACAGTAGGGAGCTGTTACGAACTCTAGGCCTGAAGGGACAGAGGGAAGGGAGCAGTTACTAAAACCAGCAGGAGCTGTAGCTGTGGCTGTAGGAGAGGGTACCCAACAGGAGCTATGTTGTTGAGTAGAGGAAAGAAATCAATGCCAACCTTCAGCTGAGCAGGGTGAGACCCTATTATTGTAGCCAATGCTTGTACCTCAGCCCAAAGCAGGGACAGGATAGAGAAGAAAGACCCACCTCTCTGCCCTCCCAGCTCTAATATCCGGCTGGAGGCTTCCATTGGCTGGATCCACCATGAAGCCAGAAGACAAGGGAGCTGGGTTGATGCAGTCTGTAGAGGTCAGCCTCCTAAGCACAATGCCTGGAAGGAAAACCAGAAAATATCCAATACATCATTTCTACAACCTTGGGTGTATTGTGTTTGGAAGTCCAAGATCAAAAGGAAGAAATTTTTCCACTAGAGGACCTAGCTATGGTTTTATTGAATTGGAAGCTGAAGTGCCCCCTGGTCATTTTGTTTCTCAGAGTGATGGAATTGGGATGATTGATCCCAATTACCAAGGGGATATTGGGTTACAGCTACACAATGAGGGCAAGGAGAACTATGAAACCCAGAGGTTCACTGGGCACTTCTTAATACTACCATGTGCAATAATAATGATCATTAGATTACTGTAGGAACCCAATAAAGTCAGGACCACTTAAGTTTCAGATCATGCAGAAATTAAAATGTTGTAGCACTATACCAGGTAAAAAATTCTGATCTACCTGATGTGGGCAGGGGAAACACAGATGAATGATCCAGAAGCTAGGATTATCAATTTTAGTCTTGCAACAAGCTATAGTGGCAGGACTATAGTAGTTCTGCACTTAAAATGTCAATTGATTATTTTTTCCTTGCCCCTCTTTCCCTGTTACCTTGCAGGAAGAGTACTGGTGGAAATAAATACTAGGATTTAGTTTCTAGGTGAGAGTATACCTGAATTGAGATCACCTCAAGGCAATATGGTGGCTTATGGGGCTTGTTAAAGAAAACCAGAGTTGGACAATAGTTAAAAGTAGTAAAATTGAATTTTATTCAGGAATTATTGGGAACAATAGGGGAAAAGAGACTTAAGTATAGAACTGGACTCAATTGCAAATACAGCAAGGATAAGTGGGGATTTATAGCCAAGGAGCAGGTTGAGGGGGTTGGAATGCAGTGAGGGGAGGTCAGTGGATAGAAAATTACTAAGAGCAGATGGAAAGAGTAGGGGGAATTCTTGTTAAACTGACCTAATAGGATTCTTGTTGAAGGCAGGCAAGAATGATCAGACATCACCTGGAGGATGGTGGGGGATGAGGAATTTTATCATATATTGAGGATGATCAAATAGGCAGGGTGGGGGGATTCTCTCTAAACTGACTTAGCAGGATTCTTCCTAAAACTAATTCTGCAAAGATGGACACTGATGCCCAAGGTCAAGACCTAGTTGAGGAGAGGGCTTAGAGGAGCTGGACTAAACTTTGGTCAAGCAGAACATCTTTGCTGGGCGTGGTGGCTCACACTTGTAATCCCAGCACTTTGGAAGGCCGAGGCAGGAGAATCACCTGAGGCCAGCAATTTGAAACCAGCCTAGCAACAGAGCAAGACTCTGTCTCTACAAAATATCTTTTTTAAAAAAATAAAGAATATTTTGTCAGACTCTGTGGTTCCCATGTGTAGGGGATGAGCTTCTCTGCATCTGAACAAAGGGCAAGAATAAATGCTGGGTGCCAAAACAAGCAAGCTTTTGGGTTTTGTGTTTGCCTTCCCTCATATCCATTCTCCTCCCTTTCCTGCCCTGTTCCCTACACCAGAAGCTGACCTCACTGGAAAGCATCTCCTGGGCTCTCCTCAGTTGGTTTCCATTTGCGTATGGAGAGTGGAAGACATTCAGGCATATGGAAAGCAAGAGGAAAAAGACATCAGGATGTATATTCTCCATTCTTTCTCTTTTTTTGGCTGAAGACCTGGTGGTGGCTGTGTTTCAGCACAATTGCACCTTTTGACAAGTGGTCCTTCCTCCATGGCTCCAGCTCACTGAGCTCTGGAAACACTTTCCTCCCTTGCTTTATAGCCTAGAGATGGCACAGACTTCCTGCTGTTGCGGGATTCTGGGTGCTTCAACAGGATGGTTTTCTTAAACTAGTCCACCCCCCTTTAAATAGTGTCTTCATTAGTATATCTTTAGGCAAACCAACTGAGTAAAATTCTGATTCCTGATGGATGCACCTTAAACTGTACACACACATTATAAGTGTTCTTGTATATATGATACTGTTCATAATTTTAAAATATAAGTGAAAAATGTGACCATAAGAATATATGCCCAGGGAATTGAGAAAAATCTTGATATAGATATTGGACACATTTTATGGAATGTGGGGTAAGAGGATTAAAAGAAATTTATTTCAATATCAAATGGTATATAACTTTAACTGGTATGTGAATTATTTCAAATTGTATGAATTTATGAATATATGTGTTCTTAGTTTTACACAAATATATATATGTGCTTTTTATCATTTTGCATTATAGCATACAGATTTTCATGTTGTTACATATTTACCATTTTTAACAGCTAAATGATTTTCAACAAGTGTGTATACAACAACTTCCATTGTTGGATATTTCCGATTTTTTGTTATTGCCAATAACATTATGATAACATTCATATATATACATATATATAGCTTTTTAATATTTGTATTAGAAATACTTGGTTAAATAGTATAAATATTTTAGAGAAATTAATGTAAAATTCTTAATTCATTGGCAGCTCCCTACCCCAGGACAGTAAAATTGCTCAATATTTTCCTATACCTACATAAAGTAGTAGCTTTTCAAAAAATAAAGTTTTTGGAAGCTCAAGATGTGCCTCGAGACATTTCCTTTTAACAGAGATGCTTTCACAAGGATGTGAATTTCCCTGTTAATCTGGGAACAAGGTTTAGCCAAGAACTTCAGCCCATGAAGGACTGCAAGCATGCAGCTGAGCCTAGAAGCTCTTTAATATTAAACCATTCTGGGATGATGTTCCCCAGTTTCTGAATTTTAACCTTTCATTCCAATCCTGGGGCATGCCTGTGCCCTGGGCACAATCTTCAGCAACAGAGCATCCCTGGAGCTTTGTACAAGACTTCTTTAGACTTTGTCCATTCCTCAACAGTGACACCATATAGCAGTGTAACACAATGGCAGCAGTGGACTCAGATCCTGTTCTCTCCCTACCTAGAGATTTTTAAAATTAAAATACAATTCACATACCACAACATTCACCACCTTAAAGTATACAATTGGGTGGTTCTTATTATATGCAAAAAAGTTGTGCAACTATCACCATTATCTAATTCCATAACATTTTTGTCAACAACAAAGAAATGTCATACTCATTAGCAGTCACTCGCTATACTCCCCTCTCCCCCAGCCCCTAGTGACCCTTTCTGTTTTTGTAGATTTTCCTATTGTGGACATTTCATATAAATGGAACCTAATAATGTATGGCCTTTTGTGTCTGGCTTCTTTTACTTAGTATAATGTTTTCAAGGTTCATCCAAGTTGTAGCATGTATCAGTACTTCATTCCTTTTTTATGGCAAAAGCAATATATGTAACCTAAACATTTGTAGCCCCATAGTATTCTGAAATTTAAAAAAAATTCCAGTGCATGGATATACAACATTTTGTTTATCCATTCAAAATTGATGGACATTTGAATTTTTCCCTTTTCCTGCTATTATAAATAATGCTGCAAAGTT
Source organism: Eulemur rufifrons (assembly GCF_041146395.1). Classification (NCBI taxonomy): domain Eukaryota; kingdom Metazoa; phylum Chordata; class Mammalia; order Primates; family Lemuridae; genus Eulemur; species Eulemur rufifrons. The sequence goes on from NC_090989.1 coordinate 228,581,445, forward strand.
TTAATGTGAACATATGTTTTCAATTCTTTTGGATATATATGTAGAAGTGAAATTGCTGGATCATATGGTAATTCTGTGTCTAACTTTTAGGGGTTGAACAAATACACAATGCCACCAGCAAAGAATAAGAATAATAATTTCACGGCACACTTGTGTTGTAGTTAAGAGCATAGATACTGGAGGCAGAATCCCTCAGTTTGAATCCTAGCTGTGCCATCCCCTAGCTGTGTAAGCTTAGACAAGTTACTTAAGTTCTGTGTCTCAGTATTCACATATCTAAAATAGAGGCAATAATAGTACCTTTTTCATAGGATTGTTGTAAGATTTAAATGAGCTAATATATATAAATCAACAAGACAGTGTCGACGTTTTTTAAATGCTATATGTTTTACTATTACTATTTTAATCTTTATTGTAACTATTGCATTTTGTTAATTTGATAGTTTGAAAACATGATGATATAGTTTATTGAGGTTTGTATTTGCAACAAAGTAATTGAAGATGACAAAAATGTAAGGGGGCAGTAATGTGAAGGGAAGCTTTTTTGAGCAGGGAGCAATTATCCATCAGAGTGTAACCTGAATAAAAGTGAGGCTTCACATGGTTCAGTCCAAGCATGTAATATCATTCTAAGAAAACAAACTGACTGCTGAAGCAGTGAAGAATAATGAGTGTCTTCACATTAAGCTTTCTTAAGGAGTCTCTGCAAAGGCTCTATACACAGCATATCAAACAGGAAACTCCTAAAACCCACTCTAGATATTTTTCTCTTTACAATTTTTTTCCACTCATAGTAGCTGCTTATATCTGTCTTTCTCAACTGTAGTTTAGTGGTCACCATACCACTAAACTAAATAACCTGTTAACTTCCTTTTCCTGAAACCCACACAATTCACATGACCCTGTTCTCAGCCTGTGAACCTCTGCCTCCTACAACTCTGAGAAATTCAGCCTGGTCTCCTACCCTGAATGACTGTAAAAATAACACAGACGAGTCCCTGAACTTTGATGAGTACAATGATCTACCTTATCATGTGTGGTATTACATCATAATAAGAAATATACATTTGGTCTCTGTACCCATTGTCTGGCACATAGCTTCTAAAACCCTTGTAGTTTTTCAACCAATATGTGTGCTAGGCACATCCTTTGTTCTATGTGATCTTTGACTCCAGTTCCTGACACAGCGCTCCTAATCCTTTGGGATTTCCTGGGTTTTGTTCTAATGAAGTGACTCTTGGTAGGCTCTTGAAAAGGGGCCAGAAAGACCAAGCCATGATTAGAAGCTCAGAATTTTCAGCCGCACCCCTATCCTCCAAAATGGGGAGAGGGGCTGGACATTGTGTTAACAATTGCTAATGTGTACATGAAGAAGTCTCCATAAAAATCCTTGATCTAGGGGGTTGGAGAACTTCTTGGTTGTTGAACACACTGAGGTGTTTGGAAGGTACCATACTCAGAGAGGGCATGGGAGCCCCTCACCCCTTCCCCCATACCTTGCCCTATGTACCTCTTCATCTGGCTGTTCATCTGTATCCTTTGTGACGTCCTTTATAATAAACTGGTTAATGTAGGTAAACTGTTTCCCTGAATTCTGTGGACCACTCTAGCAAATTAATGAAACCCAAGGAAGGGGTCATGGGAACCTCCAATTAATAGCAAGTTGATTAAAAGTTCCAGAGCGTTATGAGACTGAGCCCTTAACCTGTGGGATCTGACTTTAACTTCCCATAGATAGTGTTAGAATTGTATTGAATTACAGCACACTCAGTTGGTGTCCAGTGGGGAATTGCTTGGTGTGCAGGAAAAATCCCATGCACATTTTGGTGATCAGAAGTGTTCTGTGCTATGTCAAGTGTAAGAGCAGAAAACACCTTATTTAGTTTTCCTATCTCATACATATTATACAGTTCCCCTTCTTTGCAATTTTTCATAAGAGGGACACAGTATCCCTTTGTGCTACCCAGGGACACCAAAAAAAAAAAAAACCACCATACCTGGACTTTGGTCCTCCGTCTTTTCCTCCTTCTATAGTAAGCATCCCTGGAAGTTCTGCTTAGCTTGGCCTAGCAGTGCCCATCAAAGTTCTTCTAGGCAAACCTGGGGACAAGTGTTGTCAATGTTAAAATTTATTCTTACCCATGCCAACTATCCATCTTCCTCTTGCCCTCCAAGAACACATGAAAAAGGATGAGTTAACTGTGTTAAAATGTTTGTGGTCACAGCAGGCATTAATTATCCCCTTAACTAAAACGAAGCAAATGAAGGTTATTGCCATAATTATTGGAGTCTGTGAAATATAGTGTGATGGACACCCAATGATTTTGCTTTAGAACAACCTTTTTCCATCAGAAGTAAAATAGGGCTACATTTTCTAATCCAAACCTAAACTAGCCCTCTCTGGGTTTGGAAAAACTGTTTATCTCCTCCCGCTGGGGCCTTGCCTTGAGAGAGTTGGACTTCATGGGGTAGAACTATGTTTACATTGTTTCTGACTTTCCAGGAATGTCATTATTCTATCTTACTCTGAAAATGCTGCCGTGCTTCCCTTTGCCTTGTCAATTCTGAGTAGCACAAAATTAGCAAGAATTTCTGGGTTGGTGACCTTCACTTGGGGTTGTGAAATGACTATAAGTCAAGTCTGTAATTCAAACATTTCTGTTTGGCTTATTCATGCACAGGCATGACTTAAACCTACACTTTCCAATTACTCTCCACTCTGCCATATTCTGTAAGGTAGTAAAACAGTGCATCCCCAAACAGCATTCATACACGCTTAACTTAATGCCGATGCCTCAGTTGATGGCTTTTCTAAGCATCTGAGGCTTTGTCAAAGGAAAGCTCTAACCATAACTCACAGCCCTTTGCTCTTATCCCTGGCAAAGCGCTTCCTGTGAATTTCTTCATTTTCTGGACCATTTTAGAGCCTGGTTAACAGCTAGTCCCAGGAGCAGGGCCAAGGCCTTGGATCACTCCCACCATACCACCACCAACATCCTCTCCATTTCCATAAAGGATTGTAATTTCTTCTTTATGAGTCTCTTGATTGGTTAAAACTGGTTTTCAGTTGTTAATTTACCAAGAGAGTTTTTTGTTTGTTTATTTTTAGACTTCCTTAGAGAATTCCTTAGAGAATTTATATTATATTGTAAAAGCCCAAACTCATCTATAGTATCCTATTCTGGAATAGCATATTAAAATATACATATATATGTATGGATATATCTGTATGTATATACATACACATATATATCTTCCTTGATTCCCTTGTTTCCATTCCTACTAATATCCATCTACAATTTCTATTGATTCTACTTTCAAATTATATTTTGAATGTGGTCTACAGCAACAGCCCCTAAAGGTTTCCCAGCTTCCATGAATATAAGGCCCCCTCTACATGCCATTCCTCAGACCACAGCTAGAGTGATACTTTTATTAATAAAACTTCCACCAGCTAACTCTCCCACTTTAAATCATCCAGTAGCTGAATTTTTACCTTAAAACTGTTTTCAAAACTTCGGCATGAACAGGACTTGTTAAAATTTGACAATGTTAAAATGTCAACTCCCATAACCACCTCTCAAAGGTTTGGGTTCAGCAGGTCTGTGGCAGAGCCCTGGAATCTTATTTTAAACACCTACCCACAAGTCAAGTGTGACGCAAGTGACCCTCAGAGACATTCTGAGAAACAGAACATTGGCAATGATGAGTTTTCACCTGTAAAAATGAATAGGTGGGATATGAATGGGGAATGGTGACAGTGGAGATGACCAGTGTGTCTAGCTTTTCAGCCCTGGCTGCCCATCGCTCGTCTCCCACCTCAGCACTTCTCCATCCACTTTGCCCAAGTCACAAAACTCATGTAAGTTTTTAGGACTTATTCCCCTTCCCCAGCTGTCTTGATTTACATATAGTTTTTGAGATGATAAAATAAGATTACTCTTTTTCTAAACATATCCTGTTTTTCTATCTCTGGTGGATACCAAAAATTTCATTAAGGAGCTTGATCAATTGCATGGGAAAACGAATGGTTGAAAGGTGGAAACAAGCAGAAGAGATGAAAAAACCCACAAATCCTCCGATTACTAATATGGAAAGACTGAGCAGCAAATTGAGTAAATACCTCCAATTCCCACCAACAGCTTCAGAGAACGGCAAATTCCATTCACCTCCTGCCTTCCTTCTAGATCATTTAGGTAGACCCTGAACATTGCTTTCATAAAACAAACAAACAAACAAACAAAAAACCCAAACACCCCCCCTCAAGTTTTAAAAGTTATTCATAGACCATAGAGGCCATGTAAGAAGATATGACTTAATCCTGGTTACTAAGTAAATTGTCCAAGTTAGCTAGTTCGTGGTAGATGGCTCTAGAGCCAGTTTTTTCAGACCACACTAGCAGATGATGAAGTCTGTGTCCTAGATCTTGACCACCATTTTTAGCAAAATGAAACATTAAGTGGAAAAGGTCTGACAGCATTGCACCTGGAAGGTCTAAGTATTTTTTCATGAAACTTATTTATATACGTGTGTGTACACATACTACACACATACAGCACCCATAAATTGAGAAAGAAAGAGAGACAGAGGGAAAGGAAAGAAAGGAAGAAAGAAAGAAAGAAAGAAAGAGAGAGGGAGAAAGGAGAAGAGAAGAGAAGAGAAGAGAAGAGAAGAGAAGAGAAGAGAAGAGAAAGAAAAGACAGAAAGAAAGAAGGAAGGAAAGGGGAACACCTAGAAGTCCAACGGTGTTTGGAAAATCTTACGTAAATTATGACATTACTCTCTGTGTGAGTCATAATACGTTTCTGTTTCACCCATCCATTGACCTGAAGTTACCAGAAGGGCTTTCTTAGCCCTCACTTAGAATCTGCTTCCCCAGCCTAGATCCCAAGGATTGCAGGATAAGAGGAATCAGGGCATTCTTAAAAGGTGTAGCTCAGGATGGGAAGTTCTTTGAATGACAACGCAACTGAAGTTTCATTATGTCGAGGAACTTTGAGGAAGTCACAAAATCCATGATTTAAAAATATATTTCCTATTATACACACACCTACTTTCTAGAATAAAACCCAGAGCCACGTGGGTCTGTTGTTTTACCTTCTATATGTTGTAGAATTTCTATCTAGTTATGTCGAGATGTTCAGTCATCTTGAAGGCTTTTATCAGAAAGGGGTAAACCTGATGACGGCAGATGTCTGTTTTAAGAATAAAATCAGGGTCTGAAATCTTCGTGCTCTCAGATGTTGGCTTGTTTTAAACTAGATGCGGATGTACTTTAATCCTTGGAGCTCTTCTTGATGAAAACCTGACTTATGGGAAACCTTTTTTACTAGTTTCACTTTCGACTCTGTAATGTATAAATTACAAGGACGAGCAATCCGCTGGCCTTCTAAATTGAAAGCTTGAGCCAAGGGGCAAGGCAAGCCCAGGCTCCACCTAACTGAATTTCCTGGAGCGGGTCTGCGGGTCTGCGGGGCAGAGGTGGGCGGGGCAGAGGTGGGCGGGGGCCCCTCCCCGGAGGCCGGGCAAGGTGATTAGCGAGCCGACGCGCCACCCGCTGGCCTTCCAGTCCCTGGCGCAGCAGCGTGATTCGCCGGCAGCGAGTGTCCCCGCCTGCAGGTAGGGAGCGTTCTTCGCCCGCGGGGCGCCCGCTGCCCAGTCTCCGGCTGGCGCTCTCAGAACTTTAACATGGAGGGTCTCTGGACTCTTCCTTTGGGATACAGAGAGGAGGAGGGAAAGGAAAACGGGATAGTTTGGGGGCAGTAGAGCCAATTACCTGTTAGGGTTAACTAGATCAGCGGATATGTTTGGCATTTGGCAGGTGCGATGTGACTGTGTGTTCATGAATATGGCCCTGAGGTGGGTAGCTGGGGGTCTAGAGAGAAATTTCTAGGCTGGAGGTCGGGACACGTGGGTCCCAGTCCACAGTCAACAGCTCACTGACAGTAATACTCTGCATAAGTCAACCCACCTGCAGCATCTCCTAAGGTCCCTTCCTGCCCTAAGATGCAGGATTCCCGAACCTAAATTCTTTGCTCTATCTGCTCCGAAGACCTAAGGGACTCTTGAAACAGGAGGGAGGAGCCTAAGAATAAGAATGTTAAAATATTTCTCAGACACATTGACCTTGGCTTATGTCAATGTTCAGTGTGCGTTTGTCTTAGAACACGAGGAGTAAAAGTATTGTTCTACCTTGTCTTTTTAAATCTGCAAAAAATATACTGTGGATGGTTTTCTATGAATTAAATAGCCTTCTAAAAATAGTTTTTATTGCTGCATTCCATCAAGTTGGGAAACCAAATGAAATTAATCTTCCATTGCTGGACATAAAGGTTATTTACAGTGGTTCACTGTCTTAGCCATTTGCTGATCCTCATTGCATAGAAATCTATGGGACATTGCTGATTATTTCCTTCAGGTAAACTCTTAGAAGTGTTACTACTTAGTCAAAGTGTCTGAATATTAAAGACCTTTTGATGAAAACTGAAATTGCCTTTCAGAAACGATGTACCAGCTGACAATGGCAGTCACCGATGGGATTTAAGGAGAACTATGATACTCTGAAGAAAAAATTAGCCTTTCTCAATAAAAGAGGATAGGCAGAGGCTACATGACTCACTCAGAGTGTGATCTTCAAAAAAGCCACAGAAATACTGTGGGGAATTGAAACCTCATGTGGAAAATGTAGAAGGGTGTCTCAGTGTGACTGAGGGCAAGGAGTTTGGTTACAGGATTGAGTAGAGTTTAATAGAGTTTGATCATTTAGCAGAGATTTAATAGCTGAACTCTCTTAGTCCTTGCTCCTACGTTTGAGAAAGAAAGCTTGAATATTTTCCCTGTCTCTTCCTCTTACCCATCCTACCCTTGGAAGATAGAAAAGTAGTATCAGTTCCATAGTGTTATGCTGGGCTTCCCCCAGGGACAAACCCACTTCCCCATCCTGAATGAGCCATCACTTCTTCCCCAGTTCACATTTCATTGGTCTTTGAATGTCTCCGTTTTGTCTGGGAATTCACAGACAGTCATAATTTCTTACCTGAAGAAGGAGATGTCAGTGTTCTTCTCTTAGACCAACTGCCCTGATGGCTTTAGACATTAGCCGGCATGGTCTCTGTATTCCTCCTTTTCTCCCCCCACTAATGACGGCTGCACTCCAAGGGATTAGAGCCTTGGAGGAGAGGGTAGGATGGGAAATTAGGAAAATATTGGATCTAATCCATCACCTTCTAGTAAGCCTTTATTACCCCTAAAATTTTCAACTAAATTCATTAAAGGATAAGAACTCCACCAGTGTATGCTATAAACATTGGCAAAATTTGGTATAATCCAGGAGTGGACTTAATGTCTCTCTGTTTTATTCAACAGTGCTTTGATTGGAGTTTAAAGTATCTCAAGTTTCTTTCTGCCCAAAAAGTGTATTTGTGTTTATAATATCACATTAGTATTTTGTAATTGTGGTATAATCAACTCTAGACCAAGGAAAGGACAGTTAGATAGCTGCTGTGGCACCATTTTAACAACCTTTGTGTTCTCGCAGGCCTGGAGGCTATCTCTCTTCCCTGTGTACAGGGTTGATGGAAAAGAGAAATAAGAATTATGCACCTAACTCTAGCAAAAGGATCATGACTCATTTTATTTTATCTTTTTTGTATATGTTTTTTTAACACGAAGGGTTCATACAGATGAATAAGAAACCAGTAACACAAACAGACCCAAAAATTAGATAATTTACAAAAGAACTAAACAATAAACAAACCCATGAAAAATTCAAGTTGTACTTTTCAATAATCAAATTAGCAAAAAAAAAAAAATTTTTTTTTAAATAATACTCAGTACTGGGCATGGTGACTCACACCTGTAATCCTGGCACTCTGGAAGGCCGAGGCAGGAGGATCGCTTGAGGTCAGGAGTTTGAGACCAACATGAGCAAGAGCGAGACTCTGTCTCTACTAAAAATAGAGGTGGTGGCATGCACCTGTAGTCCCAGCTACTCAGGAGGCTGAGGCAGGAGGAGCACTTGAGCCCAGGAGTTTGAGGTTGCTGTGAGCTAGGCTGACACCGTGGCACTTTAGGCTGGGCAACAGCAACACCCTGTCTCAAAAAAAAAAAAAAAAAAGTACTCAGTGCTGGGTGGAGATACAGCGTAATGGTACAATTATCAGCATGTGTCAAGAACCAGGAAAATATTCTTTCCCCTTGATTAGCAGTTCTTTTGGGAAAAATCTATCTTAAGGCCTAGCCTGGGGCCTGGCATACAGAAAGCACTCACCAAATATTTGCTGAATATACAAATTCTTACAATATTTTAAAAATTGGCAATGATTTGATACCTAACAATAGAGGAATTAAATATTATGGGATCATCAAGTAAGATGCTTATGAATATCATACAGTAAAATGGGGAATATATCATAATTTTAAATGAAATAAATGGGCATTAAATGTTAGATAAGGTAATAATTACTTTTTAAAAGATTCACAGGAAAAAAGACTGAAAGAAAAGTCAGATAAGGTAATAATTACTTTTTAAAAGATTCACAGGGAAAAAGACTGAAAGAAAAGTCTGTACTGACATGCTCACAGTGGTGACAGGGTTTCTCAACCTTGGTATTATTGACATCTTAGGCTAGATATGTCTTTGCTATGGGGGGCTTCCCTGTGCATTGTGGGATATTTAAAGGCAGCAACTCTGGCCTCTACCCCGAGAGTCAGTAGCACCCCTCCCCCCATCAACCAAAAATGTTTCCAGGTATCACCAAATGTTCCCTGGTTGAGAGTGATGAAATAATAGGTGATTTTTCCTTTCTCTTTTTTCCTCTTGTTTTCTATAATGTGGTTATATTATTTTTATAATAAAGAAAAAAATAAAAATAACTGAATGTCATTATTCCATCTCAATTCAGATGTTTGGACTCAATTCTGCGGGTTCTTTACATTATACCACTTGGTCTGCCAAACACTCTGCAGCTTGGCAAGGTAAAATGATTCATTAAATTTTGTTTTCATTTTTTCCTAATAATGAAAGTGAAACATTCAATTCATTTGAAAATTTGAACACATTAAAACACCAAAAAACTAATTCATAATCTCACGTGTCTTGTTCTATCTTTTCTTCCTTCCTTTCTTCTTTTAAAACTATAAAGGGGTAAAAACCTGCCTATCCTCCTTCTAATTTAACTCCTAAATATAAATGTAATCACTGTCAGCATCTTGGACATTTTCTGAGTTTAAAGACACACACATCCACACATACAAATTTTTCTTCTTCTATTTTTAACGAAAACGGATTTCTGCTACATATACTGTTCTGCAACTTACTTTCTACATCTTTGCAAAATCAATACATATATATGTACTGAATTCTGTCCTTAATGGTATTATATTTTATGAATATACCAAAATTTATTTAACCATTTAGGCCATTTAGGGTATTCCTAGTTTGGGGCTATTATTAGCAATTCTATCCCTTTATATATATAGTTATATGTATGTGTTTTCGTTTTTGTAGAATAGATTTCCAGGAGGGAGAGTGAAAGGTCCTATGACATATACATTTAAAATTTTGATAGAGATTATCAAATAGCTCTCCAAAGAAGTTATACAACTTCACATTCCTACCCTTAGCAAGCAGGCCTATTTGTCCACATCCTCACAAACACTATTAAGAATATTCATAATTGTGGTCAAGCTAATAAGTGGAAAATGGTATCACATATATTAAATATATATATTTTTATTGGTGATACTGAGCATCCTTTCCTATGTTTACATGTCAGTTATATGTTAGAACCTTTTGCTTATTTTCGTTTTCAGTTATGTGTAGTTTTCTTACCAACTTTTAGAAGCTCACTATATATTAGGAGCATTGTCTGTCTTATATATATGTAGCATTGATTAATTGATCATTTGTGTATGTATATAGAGGTTGGAGAGACACTAAGAGAGAAAACTGACTTCTCCATCAAAGTGTGTAAATATATACATAACACAAGAGAGAGAAAAGATGTTAATAAGTAGATTGGCTGAAATAAGTACAGATCTTCTTTTACTTCCCTACTTGAACATAAGCTCCAAGAGAAGAGTGGCTTTTCTTTCCTGCTCACTTCTGTATTCTCAGTGCCTTCCATAGTGCCTGGCATGGGAGAGAGGATCAATCAATGTTTGCTAATGAAAGAATTAGTCAAATTTCAAGCAGGATAACAAAATGAAGAATAGAATGTAGACAGATACTTCTGGAAGAATGGCAGTGAGTCATTCATATCTTAGTATGCATTGGCCACATCTAACTCTCTCTCCTTCCCACTTCCTCCTGTTACTAGTAGAATCTGTTTACTGAGAAAATAGGATTTTATGATTTTGAATAAGTGAGAGGCAGAAGAGGAGATTTTGAAGGATAGCACCTGGAGGAGAGCTGGCATGGTTGGGATCATGAAGTAGAGTCTTGAATAGTTAAAAAGTAGGATGAAAGTATTTACCTGTAGGGAGAAAGAAGCATTGAAAGGTTGGAGAAGTGGAGGTCAGATTCTCATTGCTTTGAAATTTTGACAGGGAGGGTTTGGATTTCTAGATGTGTTACAAAGCAGAGAAAACATGAAATAGGTGAAAGGATTTTCGTGCAATATTTTCTTCTTGGCTTCTTTTGAGTGTATATTGCAAGTTTTTTCAGGGCCTGTTACTAAATTTAAAAAATGCACGACTTAGTAACTTTTTTTGGCTTGGCTTATATGACTCTGGGCTATTAAATGAAGGTATTGAATTTCCAAATTCCTCACTACATTTCCACACTTACAAGTCAGTCATGGCTGGTTATTAGAAGACTATTTCAATTAGAACTTCCAAGTTCCATACTGTCATATTATGTGTTTATTTATTGAGTAAAGCAGTCTTTTTGTGTGTGTGCTTTTCATAATTAGGTCATTCCAGAAAGATGAGGATATTTCACATCTTTACATTCACAGCCTACTGGCATCTACTGAATGGTAAGACACCAAATCCTTTCATTAAGATCTGTATTTTAAATATTTTAACCATGAGTTAAAAACTAAAATAATAATTTTAAATGGAGATAATTTTCTTATAGAGAGAACATTCTATTTTTCCTTCTGTATTCCATAAACAAGCCACCTGTGTCATTGTATAAAGACATAGAGAATATAGGCAAACCAAAAGAAACAAAATTAACCCATTTCCCAGGGATAACTATTGAAAATATCTGAGGAAATGGCCTATATGTATACTTTTATTTGTTTGTTTTAAATAAGGCCTGGATTATTCAATCTAGGTTGGTCTGTGACCTGCTTTTTCTGTTGAGGATATTCTAAGGAAGAATTTTAGTATACATAGAAAGTGTCAGGGTATCACAGTGTTAGCATCATCCTTAGGCCCTGCCTAAACTCCATACCAATGGCCCTCTGGCGAGACAATTGATCAAAAGTGTTGGGAAATACGAATAGATGAATACTCAAATCTACTGTTCACTCTATGTAGAAGGAAAATAGGTGTCTAGTCAAAGGGCATTCTGGAGTTGTCTTCTTGAAACCAAGTCTCCTTGGCTATAAGTACTCCATCACAATATAATATTTCTACAGAAATATATGCTTATGAATTGTGGGGCAACTTGTTTAGCTAATTTTATTATTTTAACTCAAGGATGAGATATAGCATCCCAAAACATGTTTCAAGCCCACTGGATAAGAGATGTATTTTAAGGAAGTAAGTCCTTAAATACAATTATCACATTACTATCCAGATAAAGTTATTGTAAACCCCGTACTGATTCTGTAAATGTTTTGAGGAATTTTCCCTCTTCTAAGAATTGGTCATCTTTCTTTTCAGCCTTTACTGTCACAGTTCCCAAGGACCTGTATGTGGTGGAATATGGCAGCAATGTGACAATTGAATGCAGGTTCCCAGTAGAAAAACAATTAGACCTGATGTCATTAGTTGTCTACTGGGAAATGGACAATAAGAATATTATTCAATTTGTTCGTGGCGAGGAAGACCTGAAGGTTCAGGACAGTAGCTACCGTGACAGGGCGTGGCTATTGAAGGACCAACTCTTCCTGGGAAGTGCAGCCCTTGAGATCACAGATGTGAAGCTGCGGGATGCAGGGGTTTACCGCTGCATGATCAGCTACGGGGGTGCGGACTACAAGCGGATTACTCTGAAAGTCAATGGTAAGAATTATTATAGATAAAAATGCCCATGCCTGACCTTTATTAAACATATATCCTGAGTCTTGAGAACTTTTCATTCTTGAAAGTCCAGATTTACTTTCAAACAGCACAACACAATGCATTCATGCATTGATTCACTTATTCACACACTGGGCGTTTCTGGAGCATCTCCTGTTTGACAGTCACTGGAGATCTGGAACCAAACAACACAGCCATGTTCTATAGTATGTTCAGTTAAAAAAAAAAAAATCCTAGTCTTTACTTTTTTATTATTATAAAAATAATACATGTACTTGCAAATAATTCAGATACTATGGAAGGGAATAAAATGAATTGCAAAAGTGCTTCTCCTCTCTTTACCACCATCTTCCATAGCAAGAAAAGATAGTAACCACTATTTGTGTGTCCTTCCAGAATTTTTTTATTCAACTACTATTTTTTTTTATTTTATTGGGTCTATTTTCCTTCCTTTGAGCCTCTGTATGTCAAACCCATATAAATATATTAAGGATAAATCCCCTTGTAAGGTTCACATTCAAAAAGACTTGAAGTCAATCTATGAAAACAAAAAATAATCTCAGTAAGTGTAAAGGAGTCATTCTTCCTCAGAGATGGTATAAGCTATGCTCAATAGACATACATTCATCTTGAAAATGTATGCCAGTGTTATCTTGGATAATTGAAGAGGAACTGTGAGTGTTAATTCCTGGGTACTGACCCACAAATATGTCATTAGGTTACTTGATTTCAAATTTTGGGGTTGGCCCTAGCTAAGCAAAGGAAAACACCTTAACTGGCCACCTCTGCTTTCACTATTGAGTTTCATAGGATCAAGAGCTGAAAGGACCCCAGGCATGAGCAGCTAATCCAAACTCCCATGAAGAGCAAATATCCCCCAAAGGCTCTTCTGCTCATACACTTCCAACAGTGGCATTCCTGTCATTTGGACACCCCTTCCATAGCCTGTTGAAATTACTCCCTGATATTGAGCTGAAATCTGACCTCTTTAGTCATAGTTTTGAGATTATTTGCCTGCTTCTTTGGTTTTCATGGTGACCTTTTAATATTTGAGTAGAAGTAAATCATCTCTTCTTGGTCTTTCCATTCCTGGGCTGATGACCATCAATCTGAAGGTCAATAATAGAAGTAGAAAAAGTTTACATTTATCATACAGGATCACTGATAATTATAAATTCAAAACCAAAATCATGTAGGGATTAGGAAAAATGCATCCATTTTATGATATATTATTAGTCTTTGATTCTGGCTCAATTAATGCTGCTGTTGTCAAGAAAATGTCACTTGTCAAGTAGATTTAATTTTCACTGTATTTTTTACCATATGCTTCTCCATTCGTGACACTCATGAAAGAAAGTTTGGGTGTAGAGATTTACATTTTCAACTTTTCTTTAGTCCATCAGCAAATATCAGGCATCTACTGTGTTTGAAGGCATTAAAGAAATTATCAAGCCTTAGCCTCATCAACAGTTAGCATTTTTAGGTCTGGGATGGAGAGGAAGAATATAATCCTGGCAATCAGGAAGAAAGAAGCATGGAATACAAGTTTCTGCTTCTACAGAAGGTCACTCATCAGCCTGTAGCGAGTACGCAGGGAGGGGACAGCTGTCCCTATACTGGGGAAGTGTTTCTTCCAGGTCATCTGGGCTCCATAATATCCCTTATGGATCTGCAGTTTCCTTTGCTGTCTTTCAACACAATAGGAAAACTTCTGGCACTGATGATGTTTTTCCAAGGAATGGGTCCTTGATAAAGCAAAGCAGATGACCTACCAGGTTTAAGGATCTGATTTGTATTATAATATAATACAAATATATACAAAATTGTCATCCTAGTCCCAATCTATTTTGTTGGCATTTGCATAGTGTGGTCTTGGGAGTTGAGTTGAGTTATACCAAAAGGCTAGACCTTCTGCATTGAGAACAAGACAGCCACCAAGCTTCAGTTGCACTGAGGCATTGTCACCAATGGAGACATGGTATCTGGCTTGCAGGAGCTTTACAACTTAAGGAAGTAGAACTCCTGAGTCACCTCCATATGTAAATGATTTCACAGTAAGAGTTTTTCTTCCCATCACAGCAAATGTGTGGTAACACAGCTTCTCCCCAGGGAGTTTACCCACCATGGGACTTTAAGGGTGAAGCATTTTGAAACTGAAATTTGAGTTTTGTTTTGGATTAACTCAATTATCATTATTACTTTGGGTGTTATTGCACCTTTCATGTTTGATAGTTTAAATACCAGACTTTCAGGCATCTGACTTTCAATAAAAAATGTTTACCCCTAATCAGTGAACCTAATAGGAGGGAAAATGAAATGTCCATTTATACTTTCAGAATCTTAAATGGAATTAGGTAGCTGAAAGAATGAAAGGTTGCATAGTTATCCTGATAAAGCTGTTTTGAGTCTATGGACCAAAGATTAACTGCTGTCATTCCATCCCGATCCCGTCTCTCCCCCCAAATTCTCCAGCCCTGTTTAAGTATTCTCTATAGCATGTATCCCTATGTAAGATATTGTGTAGCTGAAAGGGGTAGGGAACCTGCGGCCTTAAGGAGAAATGCAGCCTTGTAGGTCCTTAAGTCTGGCCTTTTGACTGAATCCAAATTTGAAGAACAAATCCTTTTATTAAAAGAGGTGCAGCAGAGAAAGATGAAGCTTTTCTTGCCTGTTTTGGTGCTTAAGAAAGAAGAATCTTGAAATCAGAAGGCCACGTAGCATATCATATAGCTGTACCTATCTATTTTGTTTATTGTCTCTTTCCTTCTAGAATATAAACTCTACAAGGGCAGGGATTTGAGTCTGTTTTAGTAACTGTTGCATCCCCAGGGCTTGACATACAGTACAGTAGTGTGACAAGAGCCCACAAAAAATATTCGTTGAATGGATGAGTGAATGAATGATTCCCTCAAGCAGGATTAGCCTAAAATTTTGGAAACATAAACAGGTTTGGATATGTGAACATTTATTTCCAAGACTGTTCATCAGAAACCATCAGTACTTTCTAAAGAATACCACAAGATTACACTTAAGCAGTAGTAGTCAAAAGAGGAGGAGAAGGAGCAGCTCTAGTACTACTACACTTATGCAATACTCTTCTGTGTTAGGCCCTGTATGAAGCACTCTGCCTATATTAGTTCTTGTAATCCTCAGAATGACTCTATGGGGTAGGTGCTTCATCCTGTCTAAGCTGAATGTTTTTCACATTTTACTATCTCTGAAATCTGAGTGTGTCTTTCAATAGATGGAATCTTTGATTCCATAATATGTGGTGTTATTCTAACCATTTTAAGGGTGAGGAAACTGATGTCCAAAGAAATTAAGTTATTTGCCCAAGTTCACCCAGCTAGTGAGTGGTAAAGCCAGGTTCTAAATCCAAGCAGTCTAGCTCTGAAGTCTGTGTCCTTAATAACCATGTTTTACTGCCTGTATTTGTACCTCTGGAATGTGTGTCAAGTTGTATGTTGACTTCAGAACAATCATGAGCAGGCTGGGTGTAGTGGCTCACTCCTACAATCCCAGCACTTTGGAAGGCCAAGGCAGGCAGGTCACTTGAGACCAGGAGTTCAAGACCAGCCTGGGAAATATAGCAAGACCCTGTCTCTACAAAATAACAATAAAAGATTAGCCAGGTGTGGTGGCCCATACCTATAATCCTAGCTACTTGGGAAGCAGAGATGGGAGGATCACTCAAGACCAGGAGTTTGAGGCTGCAGTGAGCTATGATCATGCTACTGCACTCCAACCTGGGCAATAGAGCAAGACCCTATCTCTACCAGAAAAAAAAAAAACAAACAAAAAAAAACCAACAATTATCGTGAGCTTTCCTTGGTCTTGATTGACCAACATTAGCATAGTGCTCTAGATCTAATAAACCAGGGGTCTGTAAAAATTTTTGATTACATACCCTATCTGTAAAGCATTTTAAACTAGTGTGTGTGTTCATGCACATGTGTGTGTGTAATTATAAAGAATTTATTTTCTACTAATATATAGATTGTATCATAAAGAATTGCCATTTTGAAGGTCAGGAGATGTTGAATATCACCAATTTCATCTTGTTCAACCTAATATATTGTACATTCTTAAAATGTACAAAAATAGACATTTTAAGAGGATGAAATAAAAACTTAATAAACAATATTTTCAATATCTTACTAATTATGATGCTTCACTATCTTTAGCTAATATGTGAAGGCATAATATACCTTAGGGTAAAATTCATTATTAACAAAGGTGGATGATCTCGATAATCTTGAGGTTTATTTATTTGATTTTATTTTTTTTGAGACAGAGTCTCGCTCTGTCACCCCAGGTAGAATGCAGTGGTGTCATCATAGCTCACTGCAACCTCAAACTCCTGGACTCAAGTGATCCTCCTGCCTCAGCCTTCCGTGTAGCTGGGACTGACTACAGGTGCATGCCACAACACCGACTAATTTTTCTATTTTTAGTAGAGACAGAGTTTCGCTCTTACTCAGGCTGGTCTCAAACTCCTGACCTCAAGCGATCCTCCCACCTCATCCTCCCAGAGTGCTAGGATTACAGGCCTAAGCCAATGTGCCCAGCCAATCCTGAGTTTTTTTAATCAACATTTTGTCAGGTCCAATTAAGTACTTGTTGTTTTTAACCTCATAAGGGGCTGACAAAAAGTGTAAATTCTGTCATTTCTTTTTGGTCTGTGCTTGAATTATTAGTGTTGTCTTCAATCCTCAGTTTCTTTGAAGGAAATTTTCTCCTTAGTTTTTCATATTGTAAGATGGTTAGTTTAGTCAAAATTAGATAAGAGAATTTGAAAATCCATCATAACCCCAAAGTAAGTCACTGTCCTCCCTTCAATGTCGTAAAACTCTTATCTTCCTGTAAGACCCTTATATGGCACACAAAGTGTGACCTACTGTCAATCACTAAGGCTTATTAGGCCTAAATTATTTCTTAATTGTTATGATAAAAACACATATGTGAAAGTTTTAGTATTTTTTTGTTGAGCCTAAGAATACTGAGTTATAGAAATGCCCCCTGTATTTTTGGAGACAAGATTTGATTTCAGAAGTCAAACAAGGCTTTGCCTTAAAGAAAAAATAAATGTCTTAGTTCAAAAGCTGCCCCGCCTCAGGAGGGCGTCTCATTGGTCAGTAACAGCTGCATTTCAAAGAGACAGCTGTAAGCAGGGCCTATTGTTCTCACCTGTTTTGAAAGACAAGACAGGCTTGGCCTAGGGCCATAGGTTGCCAGAGCTGATCAAAGGCCACCGGAGATGAGAGCTGATCAAATAGATATGCTAATGCCCAAGCCAGGCCCAGACGGAACCATGGAAGCCCAGACGGAACCAGGGAACCATGCGGTTAAAGTAATTAACACAAGGCACAACTCATGTTGACTTCTGAGATCATCTCTATCTCCAAGAACACTATCACCGGAGCCAAGATGTCTCTGTTTTTTGCTAAAGTAACAGCCTTATCATAAAACTTAGAAGTTTGCCCTAAGAAGATTTTGTAACTCATTGTTCCCCTAGATAGAGTTAGTTAAAGGATCTGTAGTAGCCTTTTAGAAGACTTTGACCCTAAACCAAACTGCAACTGGAGCCTGTATCTACCCTATAAAGTACCTGTGTGGAGTTTCAGTCTTTGATATATTTCCACGGGAGAGAGATATCCATCCGGACACCCTCCCTTTGTCTATCTTCATAAACCTTTACTTTATAAACTATATCTTTGGCTCTGTGTATTATTATTAATATTCTTTTATATCTGTTTCCTACTATTTTTTCATCCTTTGCGACGACCCCTGCCTGAGGGACAAGACCAGAAAGAAAAAACCTCTTTGCGGGGAGCATAGCTAACTCCCCGCATTTTTTTTCCTATACCCCTTGTATGTGCCCCACTTTAGAGACTAATGTAGTGGATACTTAATCAATTCTTGTGGAATGAATCCACTCATTCATTGGACCCAGAGGTATACATATTTATACATATTTCTTAATATGATACAGCATTCTCCTTTACTCTTCTCCCATTAGAAATGATAATAGGAGGGTAAATAAGCAAATATTTTACCCTTAATATTTTACCATTAACAGTGATTTTAGGCTTGAAATTTTAATTGCCCAGAAATCAAGCCATGTGCCAAGTGAACTACACCTGATTATGGTAATATTACTTCATGAAATATTTATTCCATGAAGTATAATCAGTAGATTCATTTTTAAATAATACTTAAACATGACAGATGCAAGATTGAGGACTTGAGTATTCATAATATTATTTGTGTGTTTTGAAATCATAATTATGTTGATTTCCAATGTTTTCATTGATGGTGGTTTCATAGATTTAGGAGTACCAAAATATCACATCATTATTTATTTCAGTTTTATTTTATCCTGGCTTTTTTGTGTTAAATCTCTGTGAATAAATCATATTACTAACCTATTGTTATGTATTTGGTAAAGGAATGGAGAGTTAAGGCTCTGGACCATTAGCGGTTTCTCTAAAGTATTAGAAGTAAAATAAAGATTATACCAACAAAATAACATGTTAATGTTATTTATTTATTTATTTGTTATCTAAAATTTAATCAAACTTTCTTCCTTGAATATAATAATTATTTAAATAATTTGTTAAAATAGCCAGCATTAAAATATTTTTAAAAATAAGTATCATAACATAGTATCCTAGATGGAATCCTAGAAAAGAAAAAGAACATTAGGGATAAACTGGTAATGAATGGAATAAATTATGGAGTTTGGTTAATAATAATGTACTAATGTTGGTTCCTTAGTTATGACAACTGTACCATGGTAATATAAGATGTTAACAATAGGGGAAACTAGGTATGGGGTATACAGTAACTCTGTACTATCTTTGCAACTTTTCTTTATCCAAAACTATTCTAAAAGAAAAAATACATTTAAACTTTAAAAAGTATCACCAGGAATGTGGATCAATTTTTACAAATAAAATAGTACATATTTTCGTATCTAATTTCTGATCATTGGCTTAAAATCAGAAACGTGAATGACAAATCAAAATCAGATTTTCTGTTTATTAAATAAAGTCTAAGAAAACAGTACTTGCCAGCCAGCTGAAGGGGTTTATGTTTATGAAGACAGATTTACAACAACAAAAAGAAAATATCCAGGAATAAATTTAAGAAGAAATGGGCCCCATGTAAAAACTATAGCACTTTACTGAGAAATATGTGAAGACTCAAATAAATGGAGAGACATATTTTATATTAAAGACTACTGGTTTAAAGATAACAGTCTCTTTAAATTAATCTTTATATGTACTTTAAGCCCAATAGATATACCAGCATGATTTTTATAGCTAGATAGTCATTCCTTTAAGCCCAAACTTGACCCTACTTTGAACTGAGTTGAGGCGGAACTAGCAGAGGTTCCCCACTGCTGAGACATCTGAACATTAAGTTTATTTCTCTGAGAACCAGCCTGCATTGACATTTTTTCTAATGTGGACCATACCAAGCCACATGTCTAGTTCTGTGCTAAGCAAAAGTCCTGACTTCTTTTTGCTCTTGATCTAGCCCCATATCACAAAATCAACCAAAGAATTTCCATGGACCCAGCCACCTCTGAACATGAACTAACATGTCAGGCTGAGGGTTATCCCAAAGCTGAAGTCATCTGGACAAACAGTGACCATCAAGTCCTGAGTGGCAGGACCACCATCACCAGTTCCAAGAGGGAGGAACAGCTTTTCAATGTGACCAGCACATTGAGAGTCAACACAACCGCTAAGGAGATTTTCTACTGCACTTTTCAGAGATTAAATCTCGATGAAAACAGTACAGCTAAGTTGGTCATCCCAGGTAATATTCTGAATGTGTCAATTAAATGTGCTTAGCGCCCTTAGCACCTAGCATGATGCCTGCTCATCATAGTTGTTCAATGTTTGTTGAATGAATGATTGAATGAATGAATAACACTATATTTATGAAATGCATTCTGCTTCCTCACCTCCATTCATCCGGGTTATATTGGTACTTAATAAACATTCACTAAATAGTTATTGAATATGCCCTATGCCAGGCATTATATTAGGCATTGCGTGCACATGGAAGAATGAGATACAGTTCACACTCTCCAGAAAAGAGATAAGAAAACAGGCAACCCCGTTCTATGTAGGAAATGCTCTTGTAGCTGGAGAACCTGGGGGAATACTCAATTTAGGCCATGTTTCAGGAATCCAAATCCTAGCACATCAGAGCTGCTCCCTCTTTCCAGAGTCTCTGTGGCAGGAAACAAATGGACTGTACTTTTCTATCTTATTCCAAACAGGATAGATCCTTTCTCCCCGTGTACTTCTCCCAGGATAGTCTATGATATTTTAACTCAGGACAGTCTGGTTGGTGCCTAGGACATGAGGCTGTGTTTCTCTGGGCAAATCATTAGACTTCTTTGTGCTTCACTTTCCCTGTAGGGTAATAACCTACAAAGTTATTGTAGGGATAAAATCAACAATAGTATATGAAAATGGTTTGAGACTCTTGCCTACACAAAGTCAACTATTTTTTTTTTTTAATCTCACTACCGTATAGAAGTAGGAGGGGTGGGAAACAGTCTGGTGAGAGACTGTTAGAGAAAGTGAGGTGGGTGAGCATGACGTTTAACACAAACCCGGAGATGTCCTGAGAAGCACTTCTCACTGCTCCCTCCCCCAATAGATGTTGACAGGAAAACTCCAGGTACTTCAGAGAAAATAACTGAAATAACTGGATAGAAAAGTCAATCAATAGGAAAAGACAAGCCAGGATGGTCTTGCAAACAAAAAGAGAAAAAAAAAGTTTAGACAATTAAGGAGATGCTTTCACTGGGGTATGAGACCTCAGGTCCTGAACTGTCCTTCAGTAAGAGCTGTATTAGTGGATTCCTGCCATTTAAAAGCTGTTTTATGACAACTAATTTGTGGGGCATCCTAAAGTAACTTGCTTGACTGCTCTGAGTCTGTGTCCTCATCTGTAACTTGGGATTTTTTTTTTAGTACCTGGTACGCCTAACTCATAGAATTGTGTTGAGACTCATATAAAATGTATATGAACAGGCTTTGGGAACCGTAAGCCATTAATACTAGTCAAATGCTTGCTGTCATTGTGGCTTTAAAGCTTGAACTAGCTTGTTAGGGATCATGGGTCTCAGTTCACAGTTGAGCCAAGCAGGAACTGACTAATGGTGAGAGGTGGGATTCGGCAGTCTGAGCATCCGTGTGGCACAGGACCCGTTTTCTTCCTGCATTGGACCATAGACAACAAGACTAGTGAGAGGCACCAATGACTAGATGTCCAGAGGTGTTTAAACTTCAGAGAAACATAAGAAAACAGGCATTGGTCCCCAATCGTAACCTCAGATGTGGGGAGGCAGGAGCTCCTTAGCAGTGCCAGTTGGCCTTCCATATTGCACTCTGGGCCACCTTTGGCACGTACAGTGGGCTGCTAGCTTCTGCATTAAAGAATGCAAGAGGAAGTAAAGTAATCAAGGCCCCCATTTAGTATTGAACAGCCATTCCCTGTGGTCCCATGCTAAGCACTTCACAAACATTAGCCTCACAACAAATTTATTAGCATTTCCATTTTGTAGGCTGGTTAAAGGACTTGCCCAAGATCTCAAAACTGGTCAATGGCAGCAGAATTTAACCCCAGGCCCATCTGTCCAAAGCCTGGGCTTCCACTTCTTCATGCTGCCCCTACTTTCTTATCATAGTATTTCACTATTCCAGCCACTCACTGGCCAGGAACTTTGGTATTTAAGAAAATTAACCTAAAGCTATACTAAATTAAATTTCAAGGATGATTATTCCCCTGACCTCTTTCCATCAAAATTTTATCTTTAGTCACTTTCTTTTTGTTTTGTTTTTCAGAACCACCTGTAATACCTCCCCAAGATGAGAGGACTCACTTGGTGATTCTGGGAGCTGTCCTGTTCTTTGGTGTAGCACTGACAATCCTCTTCTGTTTAAGAAAACAAGGTATTTCCTTTATTGCAATGATCTCTACTGGGGATGAGGGGAATTGTAAGAAGGTGTTATTGCTGTCACAATAGCACTTAGTAGGCAGAGCTAAGGATGCTAAATATTCTGCAATCTGCAGGGCAGTCCCACATACCAGGGAACTGTCCTATCCAAACTGCTAGCGGTACCCCTGCTGGGAAACACTGATTTATAATATGCCGCCCTCCTGTTAGCCTTCCCTCCCCGGGCCAAGTTTCAATTATGCAAAGTGGGTTTTAGCTGTGCCACAGCGTTCACTGTGCGCCACCTCTTCCTTTGGTCCTGCTAAGGTTACTGTTCTTCAGCATCACCTACATTGGAGGGCAGCAACAAACACTTGTAGCAGTATTTACTGGGGGAGGTGGGGGGTGAGTTGGATCATGGATTCAAGGAAACCTGACTTACCTTTGCAAGTTGGCACAAAGGCATTCCACTGTTCAATAGCAACTATAGTAAAGCTGAGTGGGATTGCTGGGTGAAAATCAGATGTACAGAAGTAAGGGGTGGGAGAATGAGTGGAGATGGAGGTTGAAGAAGACTCAGTGTCATACGGTTTCCTTCCATCATGCAAACACTCACAGACTTACAGAAGAGAAAGAGCTAAAATGCTTGTCAGGTTCACTTGAATTTTAGTCTTGCTTTAGTCGTACTGTTCTACTGAGCTGGTTTGTGAGCGCCCCAAGTAATAGAAATAGTTCCTTTTGTAGAAATGTGGTATTTTTACCTTAGAGTATTCTGCAGGATTTCCGATGGCGGATGTTATGTAGATTTCAAAATAATTTGCATGTGTTTATTTCTCAATTTACCCATGGGAACAATTAAAATCCAGGAAAATGAATATATTCAAATAATTTCCTCCCATTTAAGATGATTTGAAGTGAACATTTCCCTCAATACTTTCAGAAGTATACCAAAGATGGCCTGCCCATAGAGTTGTCTAATGACAAACAGGAAGGTAGAATGTGGAAGGGAATTCCAGTAGTCATTGAGAAATTCCCCACAATCTTTTATGAAGGTGGGTGTGTCTGAGAAAGTGGTGTAACTGAGGGAATAGAGATCAGCTGTTTACAAAGAACAGGTCCTTAAAAGAACTAAGTTAGGCAAAATATTAATATAAGGATCAGGTTTCAATGACAGTAAGATCCTGAGATGGAATTGAGTTGCCCAAGGAAATGATTGTTGTCAACTTGCATTTTGAATATTTCCCCAGAAAAAAAATTAGTTGGCATTAGGAATACCTAGAAAGCCAATAGATAATAAAGTACCTCAGAATATGGTCCATCTCTGAGAGAAAGTTGGAAAATAAAAAATATATACTCCTCAAGAAAATCTAGGAACAAAAAAACCATGTGCTCTAAACTGTTGAATCATTACTAATTACCCTCAGGGGTTGGGACCCGTGCAATAAGGAAGTCTACCAGACTTCCTAAGGGATTAAAAATGTTTTATAGGAATGTGTGATTTAAACTTGAGTCACTGTATGGATGTAGCATTGTGCTATATGAAAATAAAAATGATTTCTTTTTCTCAAGTGAGAATAATGGATGTGGAAAAATGTGGCATCCAAGATACAAACTCAAAGCAGCAAAATGGTAAGAACATCAGGAGGGATTGAGAAGTTGAAAAAAAGAAAGGAACAAGAAGCCAAAGCAGTAAAAAGGAAAACTCGATCAGTGATCATCTCCCTACCTTTTAAAGAATGCTGGTGGTAGAGACTGAGAACTCTTCCCACAGTCTGAGGAGATGAAGGAACAGCCCTCAAAAGTAGGGAGTGGGGAGTAGCTCTGTGGAGAGAGAAGAGGAGGGAGGAAGGGGGAGGAAGCAGCTTCTCTTGCCCTGCATTCCAGCATCTCCCTGCAACAGGGGACCAGGTTGACTTAGGTGGATGGATCATTCATTCATTCATTCTAAAACCCCACATGTCAGGCACTGTGTTAACTGCTTCATGCATGGTATCTCATTTAATCCCCCTGCCCACCAACCCTGCCACCAAAAAAAAAAAAAAAAAAAAAAAATCAAAGAGATAAATACTAGAATTATTCCCATTTTATAGCAGAGAATCAGAAGGTCAAGAATATAACATAAAGTGCCCAAGAACACACAACTGATGACAAAACTCAAGCTTGGAGGCCCATTTGCCTAACCATGGACACTTAACCCATCAGCTTCGATCCATTTTACTACAAATGCCTACATTTATAAAAGTGCAGAAAAACCTCACCCAGCTTACTGAACTAAGATGAAAGTTATATTAGGGTTTTTAATTCTTATTAATGTAGTTAGAAAGCAAACTTGAGCAATGAACCCAAGTTTAAAGTAGTCTAATTAACTTGCACAAGCTCAGCCAGGTTTTATTATGTGATCCATAGCATTCATTTGTGTAGTAAAGCCAATTAGCAAGTGGTGTTTGAGTCGTTACTGCACCAACCATCCCAATTTGCTCAAGACAGAGGGGTTTCTCAGGATGTCAGACTTTCACTTTTAACACTGGGAGAGTCCCAGGCAAACTAGTCATCCTTTATCATGTAAGAGTTATGGAGCATAAATACAATCTGGCTCTCTCTCTTATTTCAAATTTATTATATCATCTAGCAAATATAAGTTATGTTTCTTTTTGGACTTTATTGTTATTTTTTCCCAGTCCCCTCCTCATAAAATTAATGTACTGTTATCACTCTCCAGATCCACAATTTGAGGAGACGTAAGCCAGCATTGAAACTTCTGATCTTCAAGCAGGGATTCTCAGCCTGTGGTCTGGGAGTTCCTCGGGGCTGCACACAACCAGAGGAATGAATGGGCCCATGGGAAGTAGACGATACAGGACTGAAAAGGCTCAAACACTGAAAATGGGAACCTGGGGAAAGAAGAGAACAAAGAAAGGAGGAGTAGAAAAGAGAGCCTGGAAAGAGACCTTGGTACTTCATAATGCCTGAGAGACTCACCAGCGCATGTGAAAGGGAGAAAAGGTACTTCTGAATGAGGAGCCTCGGAGCAAATCATCCATGGCTCACCCCGGGAAAACGAGTTGAGAATCCCTGACGCGATGGTCAGTTCCTGCAGAAGTGCCCTTTGCTGCACTCAATTCCTCGACTTGTCTTTTGTATGACTGAGAGTGCCAGTGTTGCAACAGTATTTATTGTTTCTATTTATTTTGAGTCTATGGAATCTTGTGATGTGAGGGTGTTTGTGAATGATTTCCTTTGAAGATATATTGTAGTAGATGTTAAAATTTTGTCACCAAACTCGGCTTGTTACGTAACTGCTAGCTTGCGTCCAGTAAATCATAAAGTATTTGTAAGGTGCTTGGTACCCTCCTGTAACCATACGTACAAATAGGAAGCACAGAGAACAAACCATTGGTTTGTATAGGATCTAACTTTATTTAACTCCCTTGGTTGACTTGAATAATCTTATTCTCAGACCTCAAGTGTCTGTTGAAGCATCTGTTTCTTTTAAACATCAGCTTTACAATTATGTGGAAACCTACACCCATAACCTCATTTCATCCCTGTAACAACCCTGTTGTGATAACCACTATTCTTACACTCATTTTACAGCCCAGGAAGCAGAGAGATTAAATAACTTGCCCAAACCAGTAAATAGCAGACCTCAGATTTCCACAACTGTCACCCATTGTCTTTTTAGGATATAAGTTACAGCAATTTTACTTTAAGCAACTAATTTTTTCAAAAGCTATTTATTAAGTGCTCTTGGAATATCAATCACTGTGCCAGGTATTGAGTCTACAGATGTAAGCAAGACAAAGTACCTGCCCTCAAGGAGCTCGGAGTAAAACGAGGAGCTTGGCAAGAAAATTTGTTATTACAATTTAGCTCCATGTTATGGCATAAGGTGTTGGAGGAGAATGATGGTGTGAAAGAGAAAGTCTAGCAATATTGCCATGAGGAGGAGTGGCCAGTTAATGTGCTCTGGGACAGTTGGATACACTTAAACATTTTAATAATCAAAACAATTTAGTTTACAAGGAGAAGTCAATATTTTAAAGAACTATGGGAAATAACTCTTGAATTCCTGCTCTAGCATTAGATTTATCCCTGATTTATTTGCCTTCACCATACAATCTGATGCTTGTATGTATAGTGTTTGGTATTGTTTAACAGTTCTTTTTCTTCGATTTAAGTACTATCGAATTTTGAATCCATACGCTTCCATGATTCAAAATTCAAACAATCCCATGGGAGGCAGTTAAAAAAAAAATCTTCATTCCATCCTCCCAGCCTTCTAGGTTCCCTTTCTAGAAGCAACCACTGTTGACTTTTGCACATGTATTCTTCTAAACATAGTCTGTCTATATATGGAAATATATGTTAAAAGTACATATTTTTAAAATTTTTTTCCTGAGTGGTAACATTATGCATCTGCTGTGCAGTTTGCTATCTTTATTCAATATATTATTTCTTATGTAGCAGCTTGAACAAATTTGAAGTTCTAAGTGGTCAGGAACTGTGTCTATTTTGTTTCTAGGTCATGTTTCCCATAGCCTTTCAGTATCTTTCGTATGATTTGGTACCTGCTAAATATGTACTACGTATGTTTAGACAACCAGCATTTGTTGAGTGCTTGCTCTGTGACTGAATTCGGATTTGGTTTGTTTTATGTTTGGTCAAAGGAGACCCGTGGGTTCTCCAGGGTATACTGAGTCAACCTAGTGAACCTAATGGGCAACTTTATTATTAACTCTCTATGACAGAATCATGTCTGGAACTTTTTATGTCATTTTCTCTTGGGTATAAACTTCATTTTGATTCTGATTTGCAAAATTACATGTTCTTTCTGGAAATTCCAGTAGTGTACCTTGACTGTTGGCTGCCCTAGACCCTCATCTGTGCCAGAAAAGGCTCCTTAGCTGTGCTTGAACTTTTGAATGCCATGAGCTCTCATCACTACCTCCCAAGGAGTTGTTTTCCACAGGTTGTGAGAATCAGATGCCTCTCAGGAGGTCCAGGAGTTTTCCTTCCCTCTTGGCCATTTACTGGGATCAATGAAAAGGAAAGCCTTTGTTTTGCCATGGTCAAGGCTAAAGAAACAGAATCTGCAACAGAACTCCTGTCATCTATCTGTACATGTTCATTTGCACAATAATTTGTATGACTCCGCCCTTTGTGTGAGGTACAAGCGAGGATTCTGACTGAGCAAAGCCACTCATTCCATTCTTAAACCTCGTGGTGGTATATTTGTAAAGCACTTTATCCCTTTGTCTTGTGTCTCATTGTAAGTGACATAGGCAGAGATGATGTCTAACTCCACATTTGATTGTCACTTTTTATACCTGCATTAATTTAATAAAATATTTATTTTGTTCCTCAGTACACCAGCATGTCCATTTTCTTGTTTCTTTTGTATTTTATAAAACCACTCTGGTTTAACATCCCAGAGGAGAAAATTACTTGGAATACCTGGAGCCTTCTTCCTAGTTCTGTTTTTCATAGCTTCTATGTTTATATAGCACGCTCTTGAATCCTGCATGATGAAAACACATCAAAAGAATTTACTTTTTTAAAAACAATTCTTAAAAATTTTCATTCTTACTCACTTGGCAGCTTATTTTAGGACAATACCAAGAAAGAGTCAGAATTCTTTCTTCTAAATTGAAGATCTGAGGGAACGAGGGTGGGAGAGAAGGAGTGGAACTTGGGAGAACTATAGGGAAATGAAGGGACTTTCCTCTATGAGGGTACTCTTCTCAGATCTGTAAACATAGATGTGCAAGCCAGCGCGTATGAAGCTGGATATGTTTCAGTCTTCATGTTCTGGAAAGGAAGTGAGAAACCTAGAACTAAGCCATGTTGAGGGTTAAGGCCTAGAACTGGGTGGGACCATAGGAAGATCGGTGGTTTTAACACAAACATGACAACACTTATCATTCAAGGAAGTGTAGACCTCCAGTTTGACATCTTCGTCATAAAATTCAGTTTAAAGAGATTTTTGATCATTCCTCTGAATCAGACATGCTCAAAGGATGATAATGGCTATTTCTAAGAATATATGTCAGACTCCAGATGTTTTTAAGGGAAGAATAGCAATATCTCTGTAGTAATTATGATGCACTATTTTTGCCAGCCCCTGGGTCATCAAAGCAATAAAAATGAATGCTGGACATCAACATATCTCAACTTTCTGATCAGGGAAGGATGTAGAGAACCAGTCTACCTAGCTGGCTTTAATAGTCATGGTTCCAGCTGGAATTCTGTCATTAAACTTTTATTCTAGTCCCTTTTACAAGCATGTGACTGCCTGCCACAAATGGGCCAAATATCTATATACACATGTAAACACACACACACACACACACACACACACATATGGTTTTACTTTATTTTTAGTTGGCACATAATAACTGACACAGAAATTTATGGGGTACAGTGTAATGTTTCCACACATGTGTACATTGTGTAATGATCAAATCAAGGTCTTTGGTATATCCGTCACCTCAAACATTTATCATTTCTTTGTTGTGAGAACATTCCATATCCTCTCTTCTAGTTATTTGGCAATATACAATATAATATTGTTAACCATAATTGCCCTACTGTACAATAGAACACCAGAACTTATTCCTCCTATCTAACTACAATTTTGTAAACATTGACAAATCCCTCCCCACCCTTGTCTGCTTTCTCCCCTCCCCAGCCTCTGGTAACCACTGTTCTACTCTCTACATCTGAGAGATTGTTAGATTCCACAGATGAGTAGATCATGTGGTATTTGTCTTTCTGTGCCTGGCTTATTTCACTTAACATAATATCCCCCAGGTTCATCTGTGTTGCTGCAAATGGCAGGATTTCATCTTTTATGGCTGAATAGTATTTCATTGTACATGTATACCACATTTTCTTTATTTATTCACCTGTTGATGGACACTTAGGTTGATTCCTTAGCTTAGCTATTGTGAATAGTGCTGCAATAAACATGGGAGTGTAGATATCTCTTCAACGTATCTGATTTCATTTCCTTTGGATAAAAACCCAGTAGCAGCACTGCTGGATCATATGGTAGTTATATTTTTAATATTTTGAGGAGCCTCCATGCTGTTTTCCATAATGGCTATACTAATTTACATTCCCACCAACAGTGATAAGGGCTCTCATGTCTCCACATCTATACTAGCATTTGCTACTTTTTGTCTTTTTGATAATAACCATTCTAATTAGGGTGAGATAATGTCTCACTGTAGTTTTGTTTTACATTTCCCTGATGATTAACATTGCTGAGCATTTTTTCATACACCTGTTGGCCATTTGTATGTCTTCTTTTAAGAAATGTCTATTCAGGTCTTTTGGTCTTTTGCTTATTTTTAAATTTAATTATTGTTTTGCTATTGAGTTGTTTTAGTTCCTTATATATTCTGGATATTAATTCCTTGTTGTATACAGAGTTTGCAAATATTTTCCCCCATTTTGTAGGTTGTCTTTTCACTCTGTTATTATTTTGTTATTGTTTTGTGCAGAAACTTTTTAGTTTGATGCAATCTCATTTGCCTAGTTTTGCTTTTGTTTCCTGTGCTTTTGAGTTCTCACTCAATAAAACCCTTAAATATTTTAGAAAACATATAGATTGTTACTATTTTAAAGCTGAAAATTCAAAATTAACTTTTGCACTATTAATATCCCTGGCCAAATTTGTGAA
Source organism: Eulemur rufifrons (assembly GCF_041146395.1). Taxonomy (NCBI): domain Eukaryota; kingdom Metazoa; phylum Chordata; class Mammalia; order Primates; family Lemuridae; genus Eulemur; species Eulemur rufifrons. The sequence continues at coordinate 228,611,288 of NC_090989.1, forward strand.
GACAGCTACATCCTATTTTTATTTAATAGAATTTTTCCCTATCCAAGGCTTCCAAAGTTTCAAGAAAATTGATATACTAAACCAACTTACTCCTATTATAATTTAAACATTTTCAGAATTGTTTACATATTAAATAAAAGAAGTTAAAGTTTAACCAAATGAAACAACTGTTAGTAGTGTTGTTTTATCATTAATTCATGATAATTGCCATTTATTGAGCATGTATTCCATGTAAGACACTGGGATTACATATATTATTTTATTAATGCCATGGGCTGGCAATAAGATGTACCAGTTAAAGGCACCATTCACTTGGAGAGCTGTCAAATCAGGAAAGTTCAGGAAAATCAGAGCATTAAAATGGCAAAAACAAGCAAGCAAAAAAAATTATATTACTGGAAAGCTTTTAAAAACAAAAGTTTTTACTGTAATTTTTGGCTGATAACTTACTTACATCTTTCCCTCAACAGAAAAACATAAAATGACCATTTACAGTTAATGCATACAAGAATATTACATTAATTTTGAATGGAGAACAAGTGGCCAAAAATCGGCTGAAATATACATATCTCAGTTTCTTAACTGTTGTGAAGCTATCATATTTTGGCTCCAGTTTCCACTGACTTAGGGTCTAATTGGAGATATTAAAGTAGAAAATTGTAGTTCAATGGACAGGATGTTTATATCTCTTTCCATTCGGGGGGGGCACTACCAGTAAACAGAGATTCCTGGCCTCCTCCTTCCAGTCAGTGTGACCTCTGTAGGAGATCTCTTCCTGCACAAGCTGAGAGCAGTTAACACTATCTCTGCAAGGAGAGGGTCACACTGGGGAGTTGGTCAGCAGGCAATGGCATGGTATAAAATCTCACCCACAGCCCCAGGACTCAATCCCACATTAGAGCTTTCAGGCCAGGAGACAAACCAGGGGATGTCCCAAAGCAGGTGAGGAGGCTAGAAGTGTTCCAACCCTGGCCTCTCCTCCTACAGGGATAGGCCTGAGAAAGTGGGGAGCAGCGTCCTGGTTGAAGATCTACCCAATCTCTAAACTTGCATAATCTCTAGGCTGGGGATTAGGCGAAAGGATCACACACTTTCACATTCAATGCATTGCGACTATGGGGATGACTATGACACTGGTGAAATAGAATTAGGATAGTGTTCCAGTGCCAACATTGGGAGAGGAAAATACTCAAGATAAGAAGTAAATGGGTTTACCAGAAGAAAGTCTTGTGGCAGGATTGCGGCATATCTCAACATATCACTCTGATTTTTCTGTTTCCTTCTACCTCTGCTCTCCCTCTTTGTAGCCTGAGGGTCAATTTCCGAATCCATGCCAAAGCTGAGACAGAAAGTATCACTTTAATACCTGAAGTACATTACATTTCCCACTACAAACATCTCAATGAGTCACAATTACTCACTGGGTATCCTCTGCAGGCATTTTACTGGGCATTGTGAGGGACTCAAAGAAATATTCAGTGTGGTTCATGCCCTCATGGAGTTTACACAGTCTAATTGAGAAGACAATATGTAAGTTCATGAAAAATTAAGTAATAATTCAAGTGTTAGAGAACATGAGGGTTTAGGAAAATGTCTCCAGACAGTGAGAAGAGAGGAAAGCAAGTACTGTGAAGTGTAGAAAGGAGATAATCCCCCAAACAAAAGCCCATCACAAAGGAGGCTAGACTCCACGTGGACTCTGTTCAGTGGAGATGATGCCCACCTCTGATGGTGTGCAGAGTAGCTTCTTTCCTTTTCAGAAAGAGTAAATTTAACAACCAAAAATAAAAATCTGTGATCCCTTACATTGCCAGTGGGAATGTAAATTGGTACAACCTTTGGGAAGTTGAGGAGGATAATCTGGCAATATTTATCAAAATTATAAATGACACAGCAATTCCACTTCTAGAAAATTGGCCCTACAGCGATATTCTCTTATGCGCAAAATGACATATATATAAAAGAATATTTGTTGCACCTTTATTCATATAGAAAACACTGGAAAAAACCCAAATGTCCCTCAATAGGGAACTGGTTAAAAAAAATGTTGTGGTGCACCCAAACAATACAATACTACAGTAGACAGCCACAGAAACAAATAAGGAATTCTCCCATACTAATGTTAAGTAAAAGAGGAAGATACAGAACAAGAAGTACAGTATGCTATACTTTATACATTATATTGATTACATACAGAATATTCATACTATGAACACTGATTTTGCATACTGGGTACATAGTATGAATACTATGTATACTTAATTTGCATATTATGTACATCATGTATCTTTCCAGATACAAATTTTGCTATTTTTTGAAAGGGAAAACCTATAGATGCATATTTGCTTGTATATGGAAAAAATATATATATTTAGAAGGATGCATGAGAAACTGAGAAAACTTTTTGCCTCTGGGATGGCAAATTGAGTTTCTATCACTAGAATTCTCTCAAGGGAATTTTACTGCATAACATTTCTCACTTTTTGATTTTTGAACCATGTGAACATATTACTTATTCCAAATAAATAAATTACAATTTTTAAAATCCTGAGCTTAATGATTTGTCTTCCAGGGGCCTTCATGCATTTTTAAGGAAATGATAACTCTCAATAACGTATGAATCCAAATACAAATGTCAAAGGTGAGGGAGTTTAAACAATTAAATTCAACCATCCCTGGATTTCAGTCTGGACCTGAACCTGACTGAATCAAATAATTTTCTTTTATTTAATTTTTCCCTATTTTAGACGTGTCTCTCTCCTATCACAGGCGCTAACATGTGGGAGTGTGATCAGTTTATTTATGGCCTCCGATTAAGCAGCTATGGATTTGGATATGCATGATGATAAATGATATTATTATAAAAGAATGAAAAGATCAAATCAACCCTCATTGTTCATGCTTCCATAAACATGAAATAACCAAGACATTTGGACCTTGAGAACGCTCGCAAGAAACATCCCAATTTATATTTATTCAGTCTGAGAGCTGAGTTTAACATACCCTTGCAAGAGAAGTTTTTGTATAACAGAGGTGGGGCTTTTGGTCAGCATTTTGGGGGCTGTTGGTGACTATCAAAATTCCCCCACACCTAGGCTTCCCTTCTTAGCATCTTGGCTTCTTCATGGGAGACTTTGGCTGCTTGCCTTAAGATTAAGCATGTAGCCTTGGACAAGACACAAAAACCTGTTTTTGTCTCAATGCTTTGCAGTGGAGAAAAATGAAAAGAGAAAGAAAGCTCACAGAGAAGTTTCTCAAGAGACAACATAATTTACATAACTGAAACTGATTAGAAGAACTTTTTTGGTTTTTGTTAGAGTCAAAGAAAATGCCACGTCAAGCTTAAATAATGAAAAACTAATATCAGCAACAGCAAATGGCTGAGCAGGTTTCATCTGTCAAACATCTTTTCTTTCTGGACATAGACAATTTAGCAAGCTTAAGGCAAGTTGTGAATGCTAATATATATTAAATCAAATATAATGGTCATATACTTAGGGTATTTGGAGACTTAAAAACTTGATTGAAATGATTCAGGCATCTAGGAGAAAACTGCGTGAACACACACACACACACACACACACACACAAAAAGCCCAGAAAAGATCTATTTGTATATACCAGAAAATTCACTGCTCGAAGAGTTGCACTCCAAGTTACTATGAAAGAAAAAAATATCTAGCTGTATAGAATTGAGAAATGTATGTGTATTTGGGAAAAATAAGAAATTGTATTAAAAACCTGGAATCAGTCACACCCAAGCTCCAGTCTTTTTAGCCGTATGACCTTAGGTATGTACTTTAACTTCCCTGAGCCTGTTTCATTGCAGGTAAGATGCACTTGGGACTAAATAAAGCAGCGTATCTAAAGTGCTTAGCACAATGCCTGGCCCTTAGGAAGGGTGCAATAAATTTGTGTATCAATATTATCAATGCCAAAAAATGGTTTATTAAATTATTTTTAGGTCCAAGAGCTATGAATTCAACCAGACTATTATCATTACATAAACTAAATTTTTTTAAATTAAAAATGTTATTTATCCATTTATGTTAAAAATTAAAAATATTTTAAGAATTAAAGTGTGTAATTTTGGTATCTTAAAATATAAAATGCCAGTTAAAGTTGTGCCAGTTTGAAGATCTAAATTGACAGACTTAATAATTTTGGAATTTTTCATAATGTCCAAGTTAACTGGAATTTCTTTTCTTTTTCAATTTGCACATTTGAAACTCTGGCATCTATTCCTTTTTGAGTCATCTAGTCCCTCATGTTAATAAATATTGAGCTACTGTAAATTTAAAGTTATTTACATAGAATAACATAACTTATTTAGAGGCAATTTATAAATATTTGAGATAAACCACATTTTATCTTGTGTTGTTTTTTAAAAAGATGCCTCATTCTTCACTAACTTCAGAAGAGACACCTTTCTAGCGGAAAGCAATTCCTCTTTTTATACCTCAAGTTAAATATTTCTGTCTATTCTTTAGTCAGACTGAAAACAAAACATAACAATGACCTAGCTTGGTTTCTAACTGCACACTATGTGATAGCTTACCCTCTTTGTTAAACATTCATTGAGTGCCTACTGTATCCACTAGGCATTATGAAGGATACAGAGATGACTCAGATATCCACCCTTCCCTTAAAAACATGAATATTGAAACATACTATTATAATTTATGACATAGCTCCTCCTACAAAAAAAATAAGACAGAAAACACAAATAAACAACTGTGTTTGTCAGAAATACAGACACATTCGAGTGCAGATGTCTTTTTTATTGAATGTCTTTTGTTCTGTTGGGTAGATGCCCAGTAATGGGATTGCTGGATCAAATGGTAGATCTACTTGTATCTCCTTGAGGTATCTCCATACTGCTTTCCACAGAGGTTGTACTAGTTTGTAGTCCCACCAGCAGTGTATTAGTTACAATTTGCAATTGCAAGGATGTGGAAACAGCCCAAGTACCCATCAATACATGAGTGGATTAATAAAATGTGGCATATGTATATCATGGAGTACTATTCAGCCACAAAAAACAATGGTGATATAGCACCTCTAGTATTATCCTGGATAGAGCTGGAACCCATTCTACTAAGTGAAGATCCCAAGAATAGAAAAATAAGCACCACATGTACTCACCATCAAATTGGTTTTAACTGATCAACACCTAAGTGCACATATGGGAATAGCATTCATCGGGTATTAGGCAGATGGGAGCGGGGAGGAAGGGATGGGTATATTCACACCTAATGGGTGTGGTGCGCACTGTCGGGGGGGGGGGGTATGGACACGCGTGAAGCTCTGACTCAGGTGGGGCAAGGGCAATATATGTAACCTAAACATTTGTACCCCCATAATATGCTGAAATAAAAAAAAAAACAAATAAACATATTCATAAAACCAAAAAAAAAAAAAAAGAAGAAAAAGAAATACAGACACAAGCCATCAAAGCACCAGAAAATAATTAAGGCAGTTCAATCCTTACACTCGCCAACCACTTGAGTTATAGTTTATCAAACCTTTGTTAAGTTAGTTCAAGTATTAATATTTTGGTGCCTCATTGATTCTAATCCAAGTATAGTATTTTTGTAGTTCCATCTGTTCTAGTGCTATATAACAACACTAGAACACATGTAAGAGATTTAATAACTAGTATTAACAATTATTTTTTTGGTATTTACTGCATGCCAGACGATGTTCTGAGTGCTTTATGTGTATTAATTCACCAGTGTTCCCAATAACCCTATGAGGAAAGTACTGTTATTATCATCTCCTGTTGACAGATGAAGAAATGGAGGCATAATAAGTTCAAGTACCTTGGCCATGTGAACACAGTTTGACTACAGAGCCAATGCTCTTAAACCATACACTATGCCACACCTAAATAATTATGTCATGTTAATGAAGGGATTTCGAAGTTTGATATTATTGGAACAATATAATATGCAGATATATCTCCCTGGGTTGGACAACTCCAGGAGCAGTCTGATGTTTGTTTGCCTGTATATTTTTGCTTTTCTAGGTATTGGGGGCTAATCTGACTAGTGCTGCTATAGATATTCTAATATGCATCTTTCAATTAACGTTTGAACTCATTTTCTTTTCAGTACATACCTGGTAGTACAATTGCTAAATCATTGGTATATATTAATACAGAAGAGTAGAATTTCTCGATAATAGTATGAAATTGATGGAAAATGTACCCATTTGCATTCCCACCAGCAGTGTATGGGAGTTCCAGTTGCTCCACACTCTTACCAACATTTTCTATTTCTTTCATTTTAGGTGTTCTGAAAGGTATGCAGAGATATCACATTATGGTTTTAATTTTCATTACCCTGATAACTAATGAAGTTTAGCTCCTTTTTATATGTTTATTGGCCATTTGGCAATAAAGTGTTATGAAGTATTTTTTCAAGTGTTTTGCTCATTTTTCCAAATTAGGTTGTCTGTCTTTTTGATTTTGTAGGAATTCCTAACAGATTCTAGATATAAGTCATTTGTCAGATACATAAATTTAAAATATCTTCTCCCATTCTGTGAGTTGCCTTTTCCCACTCTTAAAGTATTTTGATGAACAGAAGTTCTTAATTTGACATAGTTCAATTAACCAAATTTTTACTCAAGACTAATACTTTTTTTGTGTCCTGTTTTGAGCAAACTTTGCCTATTCCAATCATGAAGATTTCTCCTCCGTTTTCTTCTAAGTCCCTCTTGTTTTATCTTTCACATTTAGATCTGCTTTCCTGGAATTAATTTTTTGCATATGGTGTGAGATAGGGGTGAAAATACATTTTTTAATATGGATATGCAATTGTCCCTATACCATTTATTGAAAAGACCACACTTTCCCCTACTATACTGCATGTCACCTTTATCATAAACCAGGTAATCATATTTATATTTATGTCTATCTACCTACCTACCTACCTATTTTTCTAACTATCTGTATCTGTTTATGAACTCTGTTCTATTACATTGATCAGCTCATTTGTTTTTTGTGTCTAGAAAATTTGGTTAAAGCAGTATTGATAAGTTTGAATATTGCCTCTTGGGGCCACGATAATGCTTGAGGTTGTGATTTTTCACCAGCAGTCCTAGCTATACCATGGCATCCACTGAGGCATCCACCCTGTGGATATTTATGGCATGCAAAAGACACTCCCTCCCTTTCTCCCACTATTTTCTCTTCCCACCCCAACCCCAAGTCTTTATGCAGTTCTATCTATCTCTCTGAATGTCTTTATCTGTCTTCCTTTAAGTACAAAAGAATACTTTTGTCATTTATTTTATTTATCTTATATCTTCTCTTCCTTGTGCATTATTTTAAAAGCAGCTGAATAAAGAATTTGGCATATTTTTTAAAAAATAAAAGAGCAATGAAATTACTCTTAATGTAGCCTTCAATGAAATTTCTTCTACTGTAAATTCAATGGCTTTTGATTTTCCAAAAAGATTTTGCATTCTCACTATAAGATTGTGTGGATATTTGAAGTCTAGAAGGAGGTGATTTTATACCAATCTGACAATTATTATAAAACAATATGTCCTTTCTACTGTAATTCATACATCTATAACAAAAACCAATATTGTACATAACTGTGCCTTCCTAGAATGTTTGCCCTCAGCTACAATGTTGTAGGAGCTCATATCATTTCACAAGCACATGTTGGGAGGAGAGCCATGTAGCAATATGCAAAGCAGACCCCCTGTTGGGATGTCTTTTGGCCTCAGACTGGCTCACGTGCTGGGCAAAGACTTGTCCAAAAGAGAAACATTGCCCATCATTTTCCCATTTCTGTTAATGACTTTTCAAATTCCCAGTCATCAGTCTCAAGACCATCTTTTACTCCTCTCTCTCCTACATTGTGCAGCTTTAATATTGACTTAATCCCCTTTTACAGAATAGCTTGTTCTAGTTCCTTCTTTTGTGAAGTCATCGTTACTGCTCTCTCTCAAGCTTTATATTAGGATGTTCATACTGGCTTAAGAAACTAGAAAAATCATTATAGCATAAAACAAGAAATACACAGGTACAATGGCTCTGTCTCTGCTGCTCTGCAATTCTCTTGGCCCCACCCTGCTGGTGGATCTGTACCCAAGCTGGTAGCAAGACAGCGGTGGCAGCTCCAGGTTATACTCGGCAGACCACACCTCAGGCTCATTGGCCAGAATCAGGTTATATAACCACCCCTAAAACAGTTGTTGCAAGGATTTACCCTGGAGCCAGGGATGAGATCATCTTCCCCTAGGTCACATAGGGAAGGATAGCTCAACAAAATCAGCTTGTCACCATAGGGGATGGGGTCTGAATGATAGTAGATAACAATAGTGTTTTCCGAGTCCTTAGCCGCCTCACTTAGAATAATTGCAGCCACCTCCTAAGTGTGGTCCCTGCCTCCTGTTTTTAGCCCCATTTTCTCAACATTTGTAATGAAGCCAGTACAATCCTCCTTACACACACTTCCATCATCAGAGCACTTTCTTGGTGGGGGGCCCAGGTGGCTTCACTCTGAGTGATGGATAAAGTCCAAACACCCTTAGCCACCCCCCGCTCAAGATGCCCTGAGTCAGACTCCAACCTAACTCTTATCCTTCCTTCTGCCTAGTCCTTCATGACAGGGGTGAGCAAACCTCTTCCGTAAAGGGCCAGACAGTAAATATTTCAGGCTTTGCGGGCCATGTAGTCTCTGTCACAATTGTAGTAGTCCCCCCAGCATCTGTGGTTTCACTTTCCATGGTTTCAGTTATCTGCAGTCAACCACAGTTTGAAAATAGGTGAGTGCAGCACAACAAGATATTTTGAGAGAGAGAACGAGAAGGACCATATTCACATAACTTTTATTGTAGCATATTTTTATAATTGTTTATTTTATTACTAGTTATTGTTAATCTCTTACTGCGCCTAATTTATATATATTAAACTTTATCATAGGTATTTATGTATAGGAAAAAACATAGTATACACAGGGTTCAGTCCTATACTCAGTTTTAGGCATCCACTGGGGGTCTTGGAATGTATCCCCCATGGATAAGGTGAGACTATTGTACTCAACTGTGCCCTTGTAGTGCAAAAGCAGCCACACACAATACAGCACAAAATAAGTGTGGCTGGGTTCTAATAAAACTCTACTTATAGAAACAGGCAGTAAACCAGATTTTTCCCACAGACTATACTTCAACACCCGCTGTCTTTGTAAGAACCCCCTTGTTTCACTGGGCCCTAAACTGATATAAGCCACATCCCATTGGAGCCACGAATATGACCAGGGGATGGTATGGGGCAGTCCCAGACATGCAGGCTGTCTGGTAGGGTCTAGGCTTCATATCTGACACATCATCAAAAGCTACTATGGCAGTGAGATTGTTTTTGGTAAATGTATTAATTGCATTAGATCATTTGACTGATTCAAAGGTCAAGAGATCCTCTAGGGCTGTGTTTCCTCACCTTTTTTAGGCTGTGGTATATGGATTTCTTAGGCTAACTAAGACAAATAAATGGATTTATTTCCTTACCATGAAGATAATATCTTGGTAAGACATCAATTCAAGATTTCTTTTCTCACCCTTGTCCCCAGATATACACCCCACTCATATAATCTTATCACTGTCTCCATCGCCCTATTTAAAACCTGATGAAACAAAAGGAAGAAACCCAGAGACAGTAATACCCAAGATTACACTGATAGGCCTACACGACACTGGTTGAGAAATAATGTCTCATGACCCAAGATAATCCACACCACATGTCAAAGGATTTCACATGGTCCTAGGAAACAAACATGTTGGAAAAGACTAGAATTTGGTTTATTTATTTTGTTGTTTTGTACCTACATCAACAAAGACTTTAATAAAACTATTAGGGAAATAGAATGGTAGAGTGATTGAGAGTATGAACTTTAGAGTTAGCCTATCTGGGTTTGAATTCTGCCTCTGCTCCTTCCTGTTTATCTGACCAGGGTAAGTTACTTAACTTCTCGTTTCTCTATTTCCTTATCTATGTAATGAAACCAATGATAGTATCTTGACCCAGAGAATAGGGTAAACATATGAGTTAATATGTGTAAGGAATTTAAAACAGGACCTATCACATTGTTAACAGCATAGATGAGTTGGTAAAAGAATATATATGCTCTGTCTTAGGCATGGAGTAGAATTCATATAAACAAAAAGACAGAGTCAATATCCACTTAGGCAGGCAATCTGCTCCCTGTACTCACTCAAGGACTCAGAGAGACAAAGGCTCTACTATCTTCAATACATGGGTTTCAAGTTTTCCCTGGAGGTCTCCAGACAGCTAATGGACTAGAAAAGCACAGAGAATCTCATTGGGAGATTTTTACAAGCCAAGTTTGGAAATGGTGCACATAATATCCTCTCACATTCCATTAATTAGAATTTATTCACATGACTATACCTAATTGTAAGAGAGTCTGGGAAACGTAATCTAGCTGCCCAGAAGAAGGGGAGTATATGGATTGGGAGGAAGAGCTATCAGACTTGGTTATAGCTGAGCATCTGGACAGCAGTTTGTTATACTGGTATCCTAACAAGAAAAGTGTCCGTTGAATTGCAATATCTATAATGTCATTAGCCATTCTTGAGATTATGTTAATAAAACACTTTTTGAAACTGGTTATTAAGTATAGTCTAGGAACACTGATGAGGAACACTTTGTTTCATTACATAGTGTGCTTTCTAAAGAACACTAGGAAAGATTTCACTTTGATCTTAATGCCAAAATAGTTGTTTGCCCAAGTGACAAGTTGCTTTGCTTTGCCCCCTGCCCTAGTCAATCTTGGGACTATTATTAATTGTTTAACTACCCAAGGTGGGCTTAGAAAGCTTAAAGCCAATTCTATTCCTTCACTCAACTAATTTACTGAGCATTTGCTACATGTCAAACTTCAAGTTAGATACTGAAGATTCCAGAGGAAACAAAACAGACATGGTTCTTGCCCTCATGGAACTCACATTCTAGTTGGGGGTCAGGGGATGGGTGCAAAACTATACAATAAACAAACAAATGTTCATATGAGTACAATAATACCAATCAGTGAGAGGCCAAGCTAAATGATTACAGAGTTAGGAACCAACTTTAAATAGGATGGGTGAGCTGGGCACAGTGTCTCACACCTGTGATTCCTGCACTTTGGGAGGCTGAGGCAGAACGATTGCTTGAGGCCAGGAGTTTGAGACCAGCATGGGCATCACAACATCTCTACAAAAAATTAAAAATTAGCCAGGTATGGTAGCATGCACCCGTAGTCCTAGCTACTCAGGAGGCTGAGGTGGGAGGATGACTTGAGCCCAAGAGTTGGAAGTTGCAGTGAGCTATGATGGCACCACTGCACTCCAGCCTGGGCAACAGAGTGAGACCCGGTCTCAAATAAATAAATAAAGGAGGATATATGGGACAGGAGCTTCTTTGAAAAAGTGACATTTAAACTAAGCTAGCCTAGCCATACAAAATGTGGTGTACCCCTAGCAGGGTGTACAATGTACAGAGAAACTTTGAGGTGGGATTGAGTTCAGGGAGTTCAAGGAATATAGAAAGGAGGCCAGGAAGACCAGAGCATGGTGAGAGGGCACAAGATGAGACTGGAAGCTCTGCATGCAGACCCTGGATGACCGTGATAGAGTCTGGATTCTGTTATAAATGCAATGGGAAATGGTTGCAGGCTTTGAGCAGGGGAAGGATTGATCCAGCATGTGTTAGGGGAAGTATGGAGGGAGCAGTAACCAGGCATGGAGCAGGGGGAACAGCTGGTGTGGGTGCCCTAAGCCTGGAAAACGCTGATGGTAATGCAAGCAGGTCAAGGCCAAGGACCCTGACAGCCAGCACACCTTCCTGGCTTGTGCCCAGGCAGAGGAAGAGAGGGTACTTCTGGCTCTATTTTTATTTCCCCCCCCCCTTTCTAGTCCCACTTCTCATCTGTACTCTTTTGTTATACGTTATAGACCCTTGTAAATAGCATTAAAACCTTTCTGGATATCCTAGAATCCTTGAATATGGATTCTTTCTTTGTTCCAAAAGTGATTTCATGATATTACTTGGAAAGAAGAAATGTCCTTATTGTTTCTCAAGAGGGTTGGTGTTTCTGGGTAGGTTGATTAATAGGATTAAAAGTTGTGAAGACAGTTGGGACTTTTAGAGAAAGTGGATCTAGAAAACCCAAATTGCTACTAAGAAATATTGATAAATGTAGGTCATGGAATTCAAAGAAATTTCTCTATTTTTCCTGGATTATGTGAATGGGAGACACTGGGAAATTCTGTGGACAGAGTCAGAAAAGCCTTGAGTTTGGTGGCTATGAAGGGAGGTGCTACCAATGGGGAACCGAGGGGTGGATGTGGAGAGAGTGAAGTAAGACCAGAGGCTACTTCCTCAAAGGTCAGGACCATTATGGGAATGCTCTGCGTTGAACTTCAGGATGTTCCTGGAAATGAGTAAGTACATACACATGTGTGTGCGTGCACCCCCACACACGCACATCTATCAAAAAGAAGATATAGCAAACATCTCTTGTGAGTGAGCTTGTGTCAGGTTAAAGTACCATAATCATCCTTAAAGTCCCTTGCTAGGGGAGAAGGGGTGTTGACTGCCCAGTGTGGGTGTGGACAGGGAGCGAATATGCTGGCCGTTGTACCATAATGGAAATGCACTATACCCCTCTCCAGACCAGCCCTCCCAGCCTCACGAGGCTCCATCCTACCCACTGCATAAGGGCTTGCTGAGTCTTTCCGCTCTTTGGTCACTCCCAACAGCATCCCATTCTCTTCATTCTTAGTACATCACCTTGTGACTCAGGCCTCTTGGCTGGACCCCGGAAGTCTCAGGTAGGTACCTCATTTGGCCCAACTGCTTTCCTGTTTTCTTGAGCAGTATATATCCATAATGACCTTGGATACACATTGTATGGAGTAAAATGTTTATGAAATTGGATGACTTAATATTTTTAGAAAATTAATAGTCCGTGGAGACAAATTATGTACGTATGATACATTCACACATGTATATACACACATAGAGAATGTCTGCATGCAAGGGAGATTGCTAGTGTGTATGTCTGTTGGGTGCAAAGCAGTGACAGCCTAAGGAGAAGGGACAGAAGAAACAGGGAGGGAAAGGTATAGGAACGAGAGTTGACAAAGAGTAAAAGCAAAAATGCCCCCATACATCCTACCTTTAACGCAGAGTTTGTCAGTGTCACACACGATCCCAAATCCCACAGCTAGAGTCCCATCTTTCTGTCCCTGAAAGATGCCTTTCTCCTTCCCGACCCCAGGCCTGGTGGGGCTCCATTCAATCCTTTATTTAATCAGCTTTTGATCACTCTTAAGTGGCTTCACTTTGCTCAACCAGCTCAAGATTGATCCCATTAATTTCTCTAGAGTTATCCCTGATGATATTTTTTTTATTTTTTTGATGATATATATATATTTTTCTGTTTGTCTTAGGAGTGTCTAGTTAAAGATGGAATCACAGAAGCCCATTATTACATGCACTATCATAACAATAAAGAGAAACGATAGTAAATAAAGAAACCTGGAGCCAGATTATGGAGGTTAAATCTGTTCTCCCATTTGCTCAATGTGTGAACTTCAGCAAATGGTCTATCCTCTCTTTGCCTCAGTTTCCCTATTTGTAAAATGGGAACAATGAGAGTACCTACGTCCTGGGGTTGCTGTGAGTGTTCCACGGGTTAATACACATAAAGCACTTGGAATTGCCCTGGCAATGTTTAGACTTCCGTGAATGGTAACTTGTACTACTGCTTTTCCCTCCAGTTAGGAATTACTAAAGTTAGTAGCAGAATGCACATTCCATTGACCCTTCCTGGTCACTCCTCACCTACCCCACGCCTGTGTGATGGAACGTTCCAACCCAGAACCACATCTGAGGTGGTCAGGGAGACTGGAGGGAAATGTGTAGACTGGATGACCTCTGGTTTGGGTTGGGGGTCCAGGAGTTTCCTTCCCTTCCTCCACCCATGAGAGGACCCAGCCCAGCTTGCCAAGCCTTGGTGCAGTCCATCCAGTGGCCATTTCCTTCCCACCCTCTACTCGTCTTTTACTACTCTCCAGCCAGCACAAGCTGATGGGTCCTTTGGCCACCACTTTTGTTTGCTGCCTCACGTTCCAGCTTTATTTGCTTAGAAAAATGCTCAGGATTACTGCCAGGTGATAAGGAAAGTTTGGGGCCTGGAAAAACCTGTCGTAAGCCTGCTTGGAACAAAATACCCTTGGCCATTATACCGTCAGAAGGTTCCTCAAAATTACATGACATTTTTCAGCCAATTGAACTTCCCTAACCTGACTTCCTAGAAAAGCCAGAAATTCAGAGAAATTATAGGGCACTGGTGGTCTAACAAAGAGGTCAGTAAATTCTCCCATAGAGTCCCCTCTTGGGCCTGAAAAATGTCTGAAACCTGTGGCTAGGGACAGCCTTCAAACTTTGCCATCCCACACACTGGCTATCAGCCTGGTTGCCCTCCCACAGCTAGGTCTTGAGTTGCTGCAAAAGCCACAGCCACTTAGGTCCCGGCAAAGCAGCTGACACACTAATCTGTTGTCCTGCAATGAGTTACTCTCCTGGAACATGTGTCTTCGGGTGTATACACTTTGATCCACTTACAGCAAGTTGTCTGAAGGAAATAATCAGAAAGGGGTGCAGAGCTGACTTGGCAGGGCCATTCATGGTGCCATTGTTTTGTAATATCAACACTTACTGGAAACAATCTAAATGGCCATCACGAAGGAATGGCGTAAACAAATTATGGCACACCAATACAATGACATACTTATCAGTCTCTACAGATAATCACGGGATCTGTTATTATTGACGTGGGAAAATGCCCATATCTTTGATGAGTGATAAAAGCAGTTCATTGAACTGCATTCTGATATGATGGCACTTATTAAAATTACGTTCATATAGATGTGCCCAGAGAGCTATAAAGAATTATGTTCACCAAAATCCTGATAGCAATTTTCTCTGGGGTTGGGTATTCAGATAATCTTTGCTTTCTTCTTTACTTTTTTTTTTTTTTTTTTGATATTTTAACTTACAATGATACAGTGTATTATTTTGTACTCGGGAAAATTAAATTTTTAAATTTTAATTCTGAAGGGAAAAATGAGCTAAGTTAATCATGTTTTGGGAATAAGATCTCGGGTTGGCCACCCCAATCAGGTAATAGCACAGGAAAAAAATGATTAACATTTATTGAGCAGGTACTATATGCCAACAGGCGCTGCTCTAAATACACTTTCCATGTGTCAACTCATCTAATCTGTGCAATAACTCCTTTGAGGCAAGTCTTTTATGATTCCCATCTTGCAGATAAGGAAACAGGCACCAAGAGATGAAGTCATTTGTTTAAGGTCTCAGGGCTGGCAAGGGGTGAAACAGAGATTTGGACAGAAGTCTGCTTCCAAAGCCTCTGTACTGCTGGCCACACGGCTTACCTGTTCCTGATCTGCAGGGAAGGTGCGAAGGTGCTGAGGTCTGAGGAGCGAGGGGGTGACGAGACAGAGGTGGCTGCTGCCAGCAGGGACCAGGACTCTGTGCTCTTCCCCCTGCTGTTCCTGAAGACTCTTCAGTCTCCCACTGGCCACTCGTTTACTTAACCTCTCTAAGCTTCTGTTCCCTCTTTTCTAAAACCAGGAGCCTTCTTAGGCCAGTCAACTTAGAATTAGTTAGTCCCCTCTCGTGCCATATACACATCTATAATAGTAGCCCCTTCTATTGTGGCACAAATACTGCCCCATCACCACCACCGACATCCCGTTTCAGGCTGAGAGACACAGGCCCCAGTGTCCCCCAGGGGGCAAGCGTCAGAGTAGCCTGGAAGAAAGCTGAGCATTCTCTGTCTCTGCACTTACCACCCTGTATAATAATCCTGTTCCTTTGTCATTCTCCACACTGCACATGAGCCCCTCGAGGCAGAGACACTGTCTCGTGCACCTCTGCATGCCCAGTACCTGAACAAAATGTTTCTCAATAAATAACCATCCTTGGTTGAGTGAATAACTGGAAATTACAGCCATGTAGCTCTACCATTCCAGAGTAATAGGCAGGGAAAGCAACACTTGCATATTGATTTCTTCATTTGTTGTTTCCGTTTTCTACCTTACCTGACATAGAGTTCAGAGTGAGTATGGTCATTAAATAAAGAAGTCACCAACTTTTAATGTGCCACTTAAGCAAAAGGGTCCAGGAGGTCCTATTTTATATCGATTACCTAATTCGAGAAATTCTAAGCATTCTATTCTATAAAAATTACAAAATATAATTCACGAAACTCTGACTCTTAGTTCAGGCATTTTACAGCCAAGGCTCGGAGCGGTCAAGCCGCCCGGCTAGTGAGGAGTGAGGCCAATCCAGCGTCTCCGCCCTCCACGTCAACTGCTCTTCCTACTTTCCGCATAGGTCCACCCCCCTAACCAGTTACCATGGTTTCTAAAGGCAGACCTGCCTGCCATTAACTGTCACCTTAGGAGAGAATAACTTATACCTGCGTGCTTCCACCACCCCCACCACCCCCACCACCCCCACGGGTAAATCGAGGCTCCCGATATCAGCTTTTCTTAGTGAAAGAAAATCTAAGCATGGACAGACGTAAGCCACCATCTTGAAACAGCTAAAACTTGTCTTTGGGTTCTTACCTTCTTTTCTCCCTCTTGCTCACTTCCCTTCAATGATTGCTGTCACCAACGTCACCAAACCCAAATCCCTAATGCTAATCCAATTACAGCAGAACTGGCTACTTCAGAACCACCTGATAAGTTTTGAAAAATGCAGATTCCTGTACCCACCCTTGGAGATTTTGAACCACGAGGTCTGGGGTAGTGCCCGGGCACCCCTACGTTTTTCAAGTTCCCCAGGGGATTCTGATGTGCCCCCAGGTTTGGGAAGCACTAACCTGACCCCAAAATATGAGTCAGCTGTCTCCTCCCCCCCCTTTTGACTGTATTTAAAGAGATGAATCATCATTTCACTTTCTTCTTTTTTTTTTTTTAAACTGAGCTGAAACCAAAGAGTCATTGTGAGAACCCCTGATTTCCTTGACCTACGTTTGAGTTCAGATGTCTCCCCTGTTTGGTCCAAGAACTTCCTCTGCTTCTACGGGTCTTAGGGCCAGAAGACATCGGCCCAGACTTCAGGAGATAGATTTCCTCCTCAGTTGAGTCCTGGGAATATGCTGTAGCCCTCATCAGCCCTGGTTCGAGAGTCCCCGCGGGAACCGGCTGGCGCTGGCGGTCCTCGGGTGCGGAGTTGCTGGGGCCACACCAGGTTCATCTTGCAGCGTGTGTAGGTGTGGGGGTCCCACAGTCTTGCTTCCTCCAGCTTCCCGGCACCAGAAGCCGGAAGAAGACAAGACTCTGGGATATGGTCAACTGCAAGGGGCTGAGCCATTTACATTTCCAAGACCGAGGTGGGAAGGCCTGACACTGAAGGGCAGGAAGTTGCTAGAAGCCACGATGGGCCAGGTATTGTGTTAAGGCAGCAGAAATTCTGAGAAAGCAGAGGCCACGAGGAAGAGAAAAGAGGTTCCGAGGGGAGGGAAAGACTGAGGAAATCGGCAGGTGGAGCTGGACAGAGGCGATGCGCAGATTCCAGCTGAGGGAGAGCGACTCCGCGAAGCGCTCCTGCGCGTGAGCAAGGAAAGCGCTGTGCCGGCTGCCTGGCCTCTGACGGGTTTAGGTCCCGCCCACACGATCTCACCAATGTGATCCAGGAGACTCTATCAAATGTTTTATTTTTCTAGTAACTGTGGCTAACGGTTTTCTGTCAAACCCTCCTAGCCGGCTGGGTAGTGAGTGACTTTCATCAAATCTCAGTCCGATTTCATAATTTTCAAGTCACTTGTTATGACTCAGTCTAGTCTCGTGTTTTCTAACAGCTTTTGAGATAGAATTCACATACCATGCAGTTTACCCACGTACAGCATACCTTGCAGTGATTTTTAGTGTATGCAGAGACATGCAACCAACACTATGATCAATTCTAAAACATTTCATCATCCTGAAATAAAATCTCATACCCTCTAGCAATCATTCCCCCACTCCCTGTTATTTCTCCCAGTCTCAAGCAACCATTAATTATTTTCTGTCCCTATGAATTTGCCTATTCTGGACATTTCATGTAAATGGAATCGTACAATATATAGTCTTTTGTGACTGGCTTCTTTTACATAGCATCATGTTTCCAAGGCTCATCTACATCGTATCATGCATCAGTACTGCATTCCTGTCTGAAGCTGAAGTGTAGCCCACGGCATGGACATACTACATTTTATTGGCCTGTTCATCAGTTTCTGGACATTTCGGTTGTGTCCGCTTTGGGGCTTTTATGAATAATGCTGTTATGAACACTTTATGTAGACATTTTTGTATGCACATAAATTTTCATTTCTCTTAGCATATACCTAGGAGTAGAATATGGGTCATACTGTAACTCTATGTTTAACATTTTTGAGGAACTGACAGAGTTGGTCTCAGTTAAAGTTCCAACCCCATATCTTTTTCAAAGCTCTCTCCTTCTCCCAGAATAGGCTAAACTTGTGGCCCTATCATCTTGGAGTCAGAGAGAGAAATGTCCCTGGTCTTAGCCTCGGTCAGTCTAATGGTAGTGGCCTCTGATGAGGGCCCAGGCCTCCCGTGCCTCCACCCTCCCTCCCTTGTGCATCACCAGAAGCCACAGTATCAGGTCTTTGGTGATCCCTGAGGGCTCAGGGTTCTGGGATGTAAGGTGCCCCCATTTTCTTCATTCCTGAAAACAACCCTACAGCCCTTCATACCCCCCAGGGATAAGATATCCAGTGAACCTCCCACCTTCAGAAACTTCTGTAAAGAAGCAGGTGTTAATCTCTGTGTAAGGCACTCTCACACTTCAGGGATGTGTATCCAGCACCCACTTCCTCTCCCCAAGAATGAGAGGGGAAGAGGACAGTACATACGTCCTCTAGGCTCTCAGAACCTTCTCCCTGCCTCTTAATTCCCCCTCTTTTACTTTTCATCTTTAAAGGCCAGTGGACTAATTCAACCTCTCCCATCCTCCTCTGTTCTCTACCCTCATTTCCTGTCCCACCTCTGCACCTGTGAGACGCTCTTAAATTTTTTTCTTACCATATTAACAAAATGATCTTTATTTTTCTTATTGCCTTCAAGATTTTGTCCATATGTACCTGTTTATTATTTTTAATTGATACATTATAATTGTACATATTTATGGGAAACAGTGTGATCCTTTTTGCCTAGTCATGTACAGCTCTTTTATTTTCCTTTTTTATTCTTATTTTTAATTAACATAATAATTATACACATTTATGGGGTATAGTGTGATACTTCAATACATGTATATAATGTGTAGTAATCAAATGAGGGGAATTAGCGTATCCATCACTTCAAACATTTATTATTTCTTTGTGTTGAAAACATCCAAACTCCTTTCTTCTAGCTATTTGAAAAAATTGAATAAATTATTATTAATTATAGTCACCCTCCAGTGCTATAGAGGCAGGCCTTACTTAAATTTGACCTTTGTGAGCTCATAATTTTTTCTCACCAGGAGCCATCTCCTCAGTTATTTCTTCACTCTTCAGTAAGATGGGGTGGGACAGAAAGCTGAGGCAGGAAAACCACCTAATCCATTACACATACAATAAATCTCCCTTTATTTTGAAAAGCTCCTTTCAGTGAATGAGCCAAGCCTAGACTTCTGTCCTTCTAAGAACAAACAAGCATCTTAGTTGCTCTGGCCATAACATCAATCCTCAACTTCTCTTCCCTCCGCCTGAGACCAGGCCTTCCCCAGCAGGCAGGGGTCAGGAGGGATTCCAAGCCAAGTACATGAGTTGGAGTATGATGACCAGTGACCGACCTCAAGTCCCTGGGCCGACGGTGACACGAGGGAGGCTGGCCCCATGTGGACTTTTCCCTCCTCCTCTTTCTGTCCCCAGCTGCCTATGACCCTCTCTCCACCCATGAGTCCCGGTCCCCATTTTCAAGAGAGGAGGCTAGCTTCCACTCCCTCTCATCACATTCGAGATAGACTTGCATCAGAACCTTGGTTCCTGACTTTGGAAATGTTGCTAAGGCTGGTTCTAGATAAACCGCTGGCTCCTCGCAGTTCTTGCGCCTTCCTTAGCTCTTGCTCTTTGCTCATTTCCCCACCGCCCCCCAAATTCAGATGCATTTCTTTTTCATCCTCAGGCTGTGTCCTTTTTTTTTCCCTATAAGGCCAAGCAAAGTAAGAAAGGCTGGACTTATTTTTTTGGATCTGAAATAGTAAAGATTGATTTGGCACCTTCTATGTGGCAAGCACTGTCTGTCCTAGGTGATTTACAGGAACACTTACATCATATCACATACATACATTGCATTGCATCACATTGCATTGCATTGCATTACATTTACATTACATTGCATTTGGGGGAAAATATCTTGGGAAGAAAGATCAGAAATGGTTGTAACGTTTCTTCCCCACTCTGCTTTGCACTCACAGGGTGACCGTGGTTAAGCTCTGTAATTTCTTGTTGTCTCAACTTTCCCTTCTACAAAACGGAAGGAGCCTCATAGACTAGCTGTGTACACTGGTGAGATTATTATGCTTATTATAGTGTAATATTGTATGACCTAAATTCTAATTTTCTATTACCAATTATCAATGCAATGTTGGGGAGCCTGATTCTATACACACACACACATGATTTACCTATGCCTCTCAGGGATCTTCTATTACATAGGGAACAAACATAAATTAAATAAATTAGAAATACACATAGCCCTTCACTAAGTTCTTAAAATGTTTTCTTGTTGTTATTGTTTACCAGTCTAACTATACTTTCCATTACTGCTTTTTTAAAATTATTGCTGTCTTTACAAAAGTTATTTGTGTTCATGGTAGGCTATTTAGAAAGAAAATGTAAGCAAAAAAGAAGAAGAAAGAAGAAGAAGAAGGAGGAGGAGGAGGAAGAAGAAGAAGAGGAGGAGGAGGAAGAAGAAAAGAGAAGAAGAAGAGGAAGAAAAGAGGAGACGAAGAAGAGGAAGAAGAGGAAGAAGAAGAAGAAGAAGAAAGAAGAAGAAGAAGAAGGAGGAGGGAACTAAAAATCATCTACAAGTCTTCCACCCAGAAATGCCCTCGTTAAGACTTTGGTATGTTCCCCTCAGTATTTTTTTTATAGGCTCATAGATTTATGAGGCAGGCTAAGTTGCTAAGATATTAGTTTGAGTTTTAATTAGCCCTGTCGTGAAAACACCTGGGCTTCCCCTTGGTTTTAGATGGAAGAAACAGAGCTGAGCTGCCCACAGGAAACAGGGGGTGGGGGGCTAGGCAGGAGGAAGGTTACCCCAGATAGAGGATGGAGAGGGTGCCTCATTCCTAAAGAGGGACGGGCACTCTGGCAGGTGGTGTGTGGATTCCACAGATACTGAACTCTCAGAGCCATGCAGGGGACATCTGTCCAGTCCTCAGCCGTCACTACAGGGAGGCAGGGTCAGGTGAGGGTGTGGCAACTTCTACAGAAACCACAAGCCTAGAGCCGTAGGTGGAGAAGCAGGTCCCCAGAGGAAGGACAGCTCCCAAAGACACAGCCCCCATTCTTGCGGTCTAGGCAGCCACTATCATTTGTAGCTACTATTATAGAAAGCTTTTTTCTTGTTTAAGGGATGGAGTAAAAAGAGGATACAGAACAAGAAGGAGGAAAGGAGAGCCCTGCTTTCGCAGAAGAAAAACAAAGAGGCAGGGGAGGCTTAGAGGGGAGCCAAGAAGAGAGGACAAGGAAACATTAGAGAAATGTGACCAAGAAAATATATTGAGTGTTCAGACCCTGTCACTACTGAGATGAGCTCAAGGAAAATAGGGGGTAGGAGGTAGGAAGGGGATTGGTCGTCCAGACTTGCACTCAATTTGGCCTTTCCTTGCCACCTGGTTTTAATTTCACCACGAAGCTTGCAGTGGGGCCACCAAGGCCTGAGTTCAACTTCAGCTGTGCAACTAAGAAAACATTGGTTGATCTCAACTCTGTTTTCTCATGTATACCATAAGTCTAACAATACCTAGACTACAAGTTTCTCTGAGAATGAAATGAGGTACAATAGTGGGTTGACTAGCATTCCCCCAAAATTCGCGTCTACCTCTGACCTCGGAATGCAACCTTATTTGGAAATAGGGTCTTTGCAGATGTAATAATTTTAGATGAGTTCATACTGGATTAGGGTGGGCACTAATCCAAAGGCTGGTGTCCTAATGAGAAGAGGACATACAGAGATACACACAGAGAAGAATGCCATGTGAAGATGGAAGCAGAGACTGGAGTGACATGACACAGCTACAAGCCAAGGATTGCAGGAGCCACTGGAAGAGGAAGGTGGGAAGAGACAAGGAAGTGTTCTTGCCCTAGAACCTTCAGAGGGGGTGTGGTCCTATAACACCTTGATTTCAGACTCTCTGCTTGCAGAACTATGAGAGAATAAGTGTCTGCTATTTTAAGCCACCCAGTTTGAGGTAATTTGTTACGAGAGCCCTAGGATACTGAAGAGATGCCTATGCAAAGCTCCTGGCACATAGCTAGGACATGCTGGTATTCTTTCCCTCCCTTTCTCCTATTCCTAAACGTGCATCACCAGGGACACTGCTCAAGGGGTTCCTGCATGCAGAGAAACGACAAATGATGCTGAAAGTAAAACCAAAACTTCCCAATACACTGTGCTTCCGTCAGTTCCTCAGACCCAGTTCTGGTTTGAATTACTCTCGTGCTACGGCAAAGCTTGAGCTGGATGGACGTGACCACATCTTTTCTTCTCTTCCTTAATATGTCTTCACCCCAATGCTGACTGCTTTTTTGTTGTCCATCCTCAAATGTCCCAGCTAGAAAGAATCCTGGGTTGGAGATACTGCTTGTTGATGATTTTGGTTTTGGTTTTGGCTGTTTGTTTTGTTGGCGTCCATAAGGGAATCTGACACAAACAGCAACTGTTTGTTGCTTTTTTTTTTTTACGTCTTTGCCCAAGGAGCTGTGCCAAGTCCTCATGTGAGTATCAAGTGGGTTGAGATTGTCTCCTACTTTGTGAGTTTATAGTGTGAACCACGATGAGGCTGCCACGGTGGGGGAAATGCATGCCTTCTCTCCACTTCATATGAAGCAGGAGAAATTGCTCCTCAGAAATTGTACTTAGGGCCACAAACAAGCTAATTTCTTCCTGTCCACAATGGTAGGATTTCTCTCGCTAGTCCCTATGCTTACTATTCTTATTGGGCAATTTTAGGAGGTGAGACATTTTCTGTACCAAAAATGTGCACTGTAGAAAAATGTAACTATGCTTGAGATTGCCTCTCAGAGTTTTTGGAGGGTTAGTGGTGAAAAACTTAAAACTCTGCTTTTCTACAACTGACATCTGTTTGTGATTATGCCTTTGGCAGGCAGTCAACATTCCAGGCTGGCCTGTGTTTACAAGTTATGCTCTAAGAGTAAGCTGTTAGGGAAAAAAATTAATATTTTATTAATTTATTGAGGTATCATTATTTAACAAAAGCATAATTTGGGGCCTACAAAAAGGCTTATTTTTCCATATAAAATGATCATAGAAAAGGTAGCAAAATTAACACATTGACTGCCGTGTGAGTTGTATTGAACTCAGGCTAGTTTAGCCCCTGGGGCCTCATGAAGCAAAACCCTGCAGTTGGTTCATGAATATCTTGTTGATGTTCTTGTTGTTACAATTAACAGTGACAATTTAATTCTCAAAACATGGATTGCATTGCCTATAACTCACGCACAGAAAACAATAAAAAATAAAAAATTAGAAAGGATTGTTTTGTTTTAATAAAACACCATGGTTCCAGGGAAAAATTTTTTTCTGGTGTGACAGTCAATGTGTTAAAGAAAACTGCAACTATTGCTATGGATTGCTCACCACCTGGGCACAAAAACAAGAGAGATGGCAATGGGTTCATATGGACAGGTAAAGCTTGAGTAAGGTCACCTACTTATCAGGACTTCTTCTAGCCCTGAAATTCTATGGTTCTGTAGGGAATGACAGACACAAACTGACAAATGCAAAGTAAAAATATTCAGTGGGGCCAGTAATCAGACAGTTGTATCAAGAGTCCAACACTGATTGACCTGGATGTCCTGCTAGCTCTTTTCCCAGCCCAAGATTCCATGAGTGGACAAACAATATTGCTCTTGCTGCTCTTGCCATGGGAACCTGTTCTATTCACCCTTATTACCCAAGCTCTCACCATCAGCAGGCTCTTCCTAGTCTGCTGCTTCAACATGTCTTCTCGGGTTTTTCCTGTGAGCCCTTCCATTGAACTGGAGCTCCTCATAGGCAAGGACCACAGCTTTTTAAGGTTCCCTGAGTCCCAAGTGTTTAGCACAGTGCCTGGCATTACACATAGGGTGCTTGTTGAATTGGGTACTTGTTGAATGGTTGAATTCATTTATTTGATGAAATGTCAGGAGAATCGCCAGAAATGAAATGTTTGTGTAATATACAGTTGAGGTTGGTTTGAAAGGACATGGTGGAAATGTCCTCAAAGACAGTATTATGGGTCACGCTTCAGACTTGATTTGCTTTACAATGCATTGGACAGCGACCCATAGATTGTTGTGTGCCATTTTTATTCCACACGCCAATGTCTGAACCTGCCATGTGACTACTTGTTGCATACTTGGGTTACCCTATAAGGAGGCAACTGCAGTTTCATATCCTCATGTTGCACCCCGCTCCACTGCAGCTGGACTCCCTTATCTTCCCATCAACTCACAGAAATCCAGGATAGATAAGGAATCCGAAAGGTTACCTAGCCCCAGTCACCTCTGATGCCTTCTAGCTGTCTCTAACAACCCTAGGACAGATTCCCAGTTATTATTCTTCATAGTTCTCTATTATTAACCACTCCTGCTTTGGGAGATTTCCCCCACTGGCTGGGAGACCCTGCTATGGGGAGGTGCTCATACTCTTCTGGCCACCTTGTCTCTGCCTTCTCTGGTCCTCTGCTCCTCCTCTCCAAATTTTGGGGCATTCCTCAGTTCAGACTTTTTCTTTTTACTCTCCCCCGCAGACAGTTCATTCTTTCCCCAATATCAACTAACATTTCCATATTAAAAATAACTTCTTTATCTTTAGCCCTAAATTATGTCTCAAACTCTGGACCTACAGTTTTCTTGAATGCTTTGCATTACCCCATGACTCATACTGAACTCATTGTCTATCCTCTAAAATTAGTTCCTGATCTATTATTTCCCCCACCCACCCCCCATGGCTCCAATATCATCTTCATAGTCTAGCCTTAAAACCACAGGCAACCATGTTGCTTCTCTTTTTCTCTCTTGTATGGCTGATCAGTTGTCAATTGTTTTGTCAATTGTCTTGTAGTAGGTTTCTTTTTCCCCTCCCTTGCTTCCTTTTTCTGACCCCAAGTCAGGACCTTATTACCAAATATCTAGATAAATATAATGACCTTCTAATTGAATGGCTGGCTGTCAATTCTACCCACCCCCAATTCTATACTCAAACAAAACAAAACAAAACAAAACAGATGTCATCTGTTTTAACCCCCTGGTGTTATCACCCAGTTTTTGAGAGACTGTCACTATCTCTCCATTAGCAGCACTGCATGACACTAAACCCTTAACATTTTCCTCTCAACTTAAACTTCCAGCCACTGTTAGTCTGCTCGTTGTCCCCTCAGCAGGTCTGTGCATCTTCACCTCTGAGACCTTGCCTCTGAGCCATCTGCAGTGCCCTCTAGAATGACTTCAACTCCAAACCTTACCCATGCCTGTGTTTCAAAGGCCCAGTTCAAATCGCACCCCTCTGGGAAGTCTCCCTTCCCAGGGTTTTTGCAATTTTATCACTCCGTTTACACCAATTCTTACCATTTCTCATGGGTGTGAGTTTTAACCTTATAACTATGTTATAAGGCTTTTAAGGGCAGGGGCCCTTTCTTCGATAAACCCTTCTATGAATTCTACACACTCATATAAAGACTTGCAAAAAATGGGAACTCAGCATTTATTGACTAAAAAATCGAGATTCAACTTGAGTTTAAGGGCCCCATTAAAATGAGTAGAATATAATCTTAAGACTAGGGTAGTCTATCTATGCCACAGATGGTTTAGAGATCAAATAATTACTCATCCACCTATGAAAGCAGAGCACTGGCTCGAAGATCCCCTAAAAACTCAGATGCCTGTAGGGGCTGGCAAGTAACAAAACCATGTGACAGCTAGGCATAATACATGGGGGAGTGGTAGGACCTGGGGCAATCTCTGCATCACTTGCCCAAAGGCATCCAAATTCAAATTATTTTAAAACATTGCTAATTACAATCATTGTCTTAGACCATTCGCTTCAGAAACAGTGGTTAATTCAGGTATTTCAATACAAGTGGGTGTGTACTTATCTAGGTTTTCATGGACACCCAGGGCTCTGCTAGACACTTAGGGAAAGGGAGGAGCAGAAGGAGATGAGACTGACAATGTTCAGCAAAGAGTACAGTGTTACACAAACATGATCCTTTATGCTGGCTATTATGGCACAAAGGAATTATTTGCTAGCATTCTTGAGATATTTCCATAGAGTGTCTATGCCTTGGTTATTCTACAGATCAGAGAATTCCTTGAAAGCACTGGCTGTGTCTTATTCACCTCTGTATACTAGAGCATGGCTTGTGGTAAATACCAAGTAAATGCTTTGAATAAAAGCAAGGAAGGAAGGAAAGGAGGGAGAGAGAAAGAGAGAGGGAGGAAGGAAAGGAAGGAAGAAAGAAAGAAAGAAAAGAGAGAAAGAGAGAAAGAAAGAAAGAATGAAAGAAAGAAAGAATAAAAGAACAGCTAAAGCTTCAGCACCACAAATTTCATTTCATCTATCCGTTTGCAAATAGATTTCCACAGACAGCAGAAATGTCAAGAAACTTGGCCTATAGCAACCAAGAAGTGAAACTGCTAGCAACTACTATGATTTTTGATCCTCTCGCAAGTTGTGCTTTGAAAAGATTCCCTCATATTTTGCTTACAAACCTGTCCTCAGAATTTACAGAAGTTGTCTTGATTTCTCTGGAAAGATACGATGAATGCCATTGCATAAATGATATGAGTACTTCTTATGTAGAATAAACAGAATAAAGTGGGCACAGTGGCACATGCCTGTAGTCCCAGCTACTTGAGGTGGGAGTATTGCTTGAGGCCAGGAGTTCGAGGTTGCAGTGAGCTGTGATCCATAGTGCCTGTAAATAAGCCATTGCGCTCCAGCCTGGGCAATGAGCAAGACCCTGTGATGAGGGGCTGGGGCAGGGAGGAGACTAAGAGCTAAAATTGGACTAGGGAAAAAGTTGATTATAAACATAAACTGTTAAATACAAGGCAGACAAAAAATATCCTGAGAGGTACAACTGTTCTGCAAACATTTGCTTGGGAGGCTCAGGGAAGGATTTATGAAAAGGTAGCCCTGAGTGAGTTTTAAAGACTAGGTAGACTTTTTCCAGGTGAGATCTTAGTGGAGTTACTGAAAGGAATGGTCATGTAGGAATTCTTGGGATTTTTAGATCAAAGATTACCACTCACCCTTGTAAGTGATAATGACGATGAATCTGAAGAATGCTTTCCTATTTACAAAGTATTTTTTCACATACCTTGTCCAAGGACCCACAAGCATTTCTGTTCACTACTTGTGGTTGGGTGAAGAGAACTGGATGTTAGAGAACTTGATGATTTCCAGTTTCTACCCCCTCCCAATACAATTTAAATGAAAATGGACAGCCACTTCAGAACAGACAATAAGACATTAAATTTTTAAATGGGAGACGAAAGAGGTGGCATGGTTGTTTGAACATGTTCATTTTGTTTCCTGGGGAAAAGTCATCACAATGCTCATCCATTGGGCTAAAGGAGTGCCTTCCACATGGATGCTCTGTAGATGACGTGATAAGTTAACTCATTTTGGCCATGCATTCCATAAGTTCTCTAAAGAAACTCTTTTGGGCCTTGCCTGCCTAAGGATAAAGGAGTGCATACATCCCTAACTTTAAAGACACTAAGAAGCTACTCTTTTCAGAAAACACGGTTCGCCCAAGGAACCCAGAAGACAGGAATCTTCTACAGATTGACCAGTGTTTTGAGAGAAATTGGTGAGGGGCCTGAGATACCTGTGAAAACATTCTTCTGGGTGACAACCTTGTAAACAGTCTTACTGTTGAAAAGGGATCACCTTCCACCTCTTATGGAAACCCTTGCTTCCACATGCACCCTTTGATAATGCTAGGGCTATGACCTCCCCACCCCATTAGCACTTCGTTCTGCTGTGAGTGGCTCTAATTGAAGGGGTGTTCTTCCTTAGGCTGGGTCAAAATAAACAAATTAAGATTTCTGTTTTTCCCACGGAGGAAGGAGCCAACTGGGAGCCATTAGTCTCAGATTCCTGAGTGTGATGCTAAATTGTCATGCACGCACCTATTCATTTCTTTGTTCATTCAGCAAACATTATGAGAAATCAATTAAGCACAAAGAGCTCTTGTTCTAGCAGGGAAGACAGAAGTGTAACAACTTAGCACACCAGAAATGAGTTAATTGCTAACACTAGAGGGTAAGTTGTGGAAACAATTGCGGCAGAAGGGACAGCCTAAGGCAGTTAGGAAAGGCTTGTGTTGAATGTAGAAGAATGTAAGGCCACTTAATGAGAGACATATGATGTAATACAATTTTTTAAAGCTGACGAAGGAATTGAGGTAGAAGAAAAATAAGATTAGAAGAAATAAAATAAGATTAGAATTCTCAAAGCAGCTGTGAGGTCCTATTTATAGAATGCACATGTATTTCCATGTGGCCGAGGCAGGAGGGGCCAGATCAGGGAAAGTTTTGCAGGCCACACTAAGGAGAACTTTATTTTGTAAATAATGGGAGCTAGTGAAGCCTTTTAAATGAGTGACATGATCAAATTTGATTATTTGAGACATTATTCTGCCTGCTATGTAAAGGGATAAATTAATTCAACAAATATTAACTGTATGTGCATTTACTGTTATAGGGCTAAAGGCATAGCAATAAGCAACACCTTCACCCTCTTAGTACTTACATTCTTATGGAAGATGATAGGGAATAATAAAATAAAGAGGCAAATTGTATGTTATGTTAGATGGTAATGACTGCTTTGGAGGGAAAAAGATGGTTACGGATCGTTGGGAATGCTGGGGTGGGGGTGGGGCTGTTCTTGCAGTTTTACATAAGGCAGTCTCAGCAGAAAGAGCAATAAAGTACCTGGGTATAGGGATGTGCACACTGGCCGCGAGGGCCTCCCTTGAGGGTTGGATCTGGGGAAGAAGCCACACAGACCTAAGCAGGTTTAGGGCCATTCAGGCAGGGAATTCCAGTGTCCCAAGGATCCAGATTGTGATGGGTGGAGGTAAGAAGGTCAAGGGCTCTAGAAGACACCTCTCAGCCCTGAAAACACCTTACCCTGTTGGGAGCGGGGGTCCTCTAAAGGATGGGGCCACAGCGGGGGTCCTCTAAAGCATGGGGCCCAAGACAGAGGTGCCTCTTGCCTGGACTATCAGAAGGACTGGATTTTACCCCATGTGACATGTTGAGCCAACAGAAGGTTGTGAAAAAACATATTTGACTTACATTTTTAAAGAATCACCCTGGCTGCTGTGTTGAGAATCAACTGTAGGAAGGCAAGATCGGAATCACAGAGTCCAGTTATCAGACTATTTGCAGAAATCACATGAGAGATGATAACGGCTCTGACCGATATAGAAGCTGTGGAGGTGGATGGGAATGGTCAGATTCTGGATGTATCTAAAAGAAGGGACGATAGGATTTGTTGATGAGTCGGATGTAAGGTGAGAGAAGAAAGGAGTTAAGAAGATTCCAAAGTTTGTGCCTTCCACCTCAACAAATGGAGGATGGAGCAGAGGGAAGCAAGAGGAGAAGGTAAAAAATAGCAGTGAGGAGGCTCCGCTGTGGTATAAGGAGAAATGACAAGAAGCTGAATTAAGGTGACGGCAGGAGAGTGGAAGAAAGGAGAGGTATCATCCACAAAGTACCTAGGAGGTAGAATGAACAAGACTAGGGGACAGACTGATGAGATGAGAAATGTGTAGGTGTAACATGACCCTCAAGGTTGTGACTTGAGGTGGGTGTTATTAGCATTATAGGAAAATAAGGCAAAAAGAGTTCTCATAAATTGTCCAAAGTGTTGGAGGCTAATAATTTGTAGAACCAGGATTTGAACCTAGATGTGTCTAATTTCAGAGCCTGAGCTCTTAACCATTGCATGGACCATATTTTCCCTGGAAGAAAGATGATTAGGAAAGGAGGCTGGTGGTTGGAAAGTACCTTTATAACTGTCTGTCCCTCAGTTTGCTCAAGGAGGCAGTGTGCTAGGAAAGTCCCCTTGGAAGGCTAAGGAAAAAGGGGAAGTTAAAGCCAGTTGTGGGTGATCCAGGGATCTTTTCTGTTGCTAGAACTATGTTACATGCCATCCTTTCATGTTCTAAAAATAAGAATGCTGGCAAGTGTGGGTGTAGCGTAAGATGACACTATTCTCTCATGTTCTAAAAATAAGAATACTGGCAAGGCTTGTTGGTGCAGCGTAAGATGACACTATTCTCTCATGTTCTAAAAACTAAGAATGCTGGCAAGACTTGTTGGTGCAGCTTAAGATGGTACCTTTTCTAGATATATTTGCATTTTGATAAGGAAGAGTATCTTCAGGTCCTGCTAAGGTGTGCCATGACATTTCCCTGTGGGAAGCACTTGATTCTGTTCCCAGTTGTTACCTGCTGTAAAAGCTCTGTCCCTCAAATAAAAACAGTAATACAGCTCACGGATGACCTCATGTTTTCCTCTACCTATTTTCTCGTTTCCCTTCTCCCTTTTACAGCACTTTTCTCTAAAGAGTTGCCTATATTCGTCTCCACATCTTTACCTCCCATTCTCTCTCGAACCCATTCAGGCTTTCGTCTGTACCAAATTCACTGATCCTGTGTTTGTCAGGATCATCCATGACCTCCTTACCGCTAAATCCAACTCTTAGGAGCATTTGGCTGTACTGATTACTCTTTCTTTGTAGCACTGTGTTTTAAAATATAGATTTTATTATTATTTAGCTATCATGAGGCCAACAGATCTGGAGCTGGTAGCCATTGAAGAGATACTATGTTATACTCACAGATCCCAAAAGAAGAGGGCCCACCGTGCCACAGGGGACCACACCAGCAAGCACTGTGGTCAGCGGGAGGGGGCGAGTAGGGGAGATGTGGGCAAGAGCCTTTGTTGTGTTTCCATAGGAAGGAATGGGTGAGGCAGGGTACACAGATTTAGGATCAGCTATATGAATAATATCAGCAGACTCTGGGGCATAGGGGCTGTCCCTAGCTTTCTGGTACCTGGCCCTGCAGTGATTAGGGCAAGTGGACAGTGGCTGGGAATGTGAAAGCTCCCAATGAAGGAGGTAGTTGGGGGTGTGGACCCTGTTTATTTGCAGTTGTAAGGTGTGCTAGTGGGCAAGTTGTTTACCGTCTCTTGGAACTTGGCTAACTGTTGGGGAGTGGCAGTTCCTTCAGCATCTGCAAGTCCCAGAATGTCAGAGCATCAGAATACAGAAAATAAAATACACAGTTTATACACACTCTCATTTGCTATTTTACCCTTCCTCTCAATCTATTTTGCTGGTGTCCTCCCCTCACAAAGATCTATAAATGTTGGAATGCCCCAGGGGCAGTCTCAGTCCTTGGCCACTTTCTCTTTCTCCTGTCTCTATGTAGGTAATTTCATGCAGCCCATGGCTTTCAATAACACTTATACATTGATGACTCCCAAATTTATATCTCTACCCCAAACTCTGAACCATCTGTGATCCAACTGTCTGCTAAACACCTCCACTGAGATGTCTAACAGGCATCTCAAACCAAACCTACACCAAACACAACTCTTAGTTTCCCTTCCCTTATCTGCTGCTCCCGCAGTCTTCTCCATTTTAATAAATAGCACTCCATTGCCCTAATGGTACAAGCCCCAAACCTAGGAATTTTCCTGGATTTCTCTGTTTTTCTCAAACTCTATATCCAACCTGTCAGTAATTCCCTTCAGGTCTTCTTTTAAAATATGGAAGACCTAAATGAATAGAAAGATGCTATATTCATGAATTGGAAGACTTAATGTTATTAAGTCACCTATATTCCCAAATGGATCTATGGATTCAATGTAATCCCTACCAAAAATTATTTTTTCTTTCTTTCTTTCTTTTTTTTTTTGTGGAAATGGACAATCTGACCCTAAAATTAATATGGAAATGTAAGAGAGCCAGAATAGATTAAAAAAAAAAATCTTGAAAAAGAAGAACAAAGTTAGAGGACTCACATTTCCTGATTTGAAAACTTACCGCAAAGTTACAGTAACCAACACTGTATGGTACTGACATAGGATAGGCATATAGTTCAATGAAATAGAAAAGAAAACCCAGAAATAAGTGCATATATCTATGGTTAATTGATTTTTTTCAAGGGTGCCAAGACAATTCAATAGAAAAAGGATAGTTTTATCAACAAATTGTATAGGACAAGTGGATGTCCACATACAAAAGAATGAATTTGGAGCCTTACCTCATACCATATACAAAAATTAACTCTAAACGGACCAAAAACCTAAGCACTGAACATTTTTAATTCTTACACAAAAATGCAGTTATAAATCTTTGTAACCTTGGACTAGGGAATGGCTTCTTAGATATGACACCTATGGTACAAACAATAAAAGAAAAACTACATAAATTGGACTTTATCAAAATTAGATTAATTTGTACTTCAAAATTAAATAAAATTTAAATTAATTTTATGCTTCTCAGGGCTCATTAAGAAACTGAAAAGACAATGGCAGAATGGGATATTGTATTTGCAAACTATATATTTCATAAACAGTTTGGCAGTTCCTCAAAAAATTAAATATAGAATTATTATTTGATCCAGCAATTCTAGTGCTACATATGTGCCCAAGAGAATTGAAAGCATGTGTACACAAACTTGTACATGAGCGTTCATGAAAGCATTATTCATTATAGCCAACAAGCAGAAACAATGTGAATATCCATCAACTGACGAATGGATCAACAAAATGTAGTATATCATACAAGGGAATATTATTTAGTCATAAAAAAGGAATGCAGTACTGCTATGTGCTATATTACAGATGAATCTTGACAACACTATGCTCAGTGGAAGAAGCCAGTCACAAAAGGCCACATATTGTATGATTCCATTTATATGAAATGTCCAGAATTAGCAACTGGTAAAGACAGAAAGTAGATTCGTAGTTTCCAGGAGATGGGGGAGAGGGAAGGGGAAATGGAGAGCTTCTGCTAATGAGTAAGGGGTTCCTTTTTGGGGTAATGAAAATGTTCCAAAATTAGATAGTGGTGTTGGTTGCACAACTCTGTGAATATACTAAAAACCACTGAATTATATACTTTAAAAATGTGTGTTTTAAATATACACACAAACATATATAAAACCCTCTTTTGTACATCAGTTATAATTCAATAAAGTGGTTGAAAATTTTTAAAAATAATTTTAAACGACAAAGAAAGAAATCTATAAAATCTCCAACAGACCACTTCTCACTTCTGCTAGCCCCACCACCCTAACCTGAGCTATCATCATTTCTGCAAAGACATTCCTTACTTCCCTTACTCCTTACTGCTCTCCCTCCCAACAACAGCCTACTGCCTACACCAAAGCTGGGTCCTCTTTTAAAAGTGTAAATGAGGTTATGTCATTCTCCTGATCCAAATCCACTGGCTTTCTGTCATGCTCAGAGCAACTCCGCTTGTACCTGATTTAGATAGATGGCTCCAACAGATTTCCTTTGAAGAAATGATGCCATGGGCCGGGCGCGGTGGCTCACGCCTGTAATCCTAGCACTCTTGGAGGCCGAGGTGGGCGGATCCTTTGAGCTCAGGAGTTCGAGACCAGCCTGAGCAAGAGCGAGACCCCACCTCTACTAAAAATAGAAAAATTATATGGACAGCTAAAAATATATATAGAAAAAATTAGCCGGGCATGGTGGCTCATGCCTGTAGTCCCAGCTACTCGGGAGGCTGAGACAGGAGGATCGCTTGAGCTCAGGAGTTTGAGGTTGCTGTGAGCTAGGCTGACGCCACGGCACTCACTCTAGCCTGGGCAACAGAGTGAGACTCTGTCTCAAAAAAAAAAAAAAAAAAAAAGAAAGAAATGATGCCATGGCTAATAAAAGTTTGAAAGCCTCTTTGAGGGCAGAATAGCTGACAGTGGTGTGCCCTGTCTCTTTTGCCTTCAACCATGAGAAGTCCATGGATGAAGAAAGCAAAGGAAAAAGGTAGAGCAGGACCAAGGTGGGGCACCCTCATCAGAGCCGGTTTCCTGCTCTCCCTGTCTAAACCTCTTAGTAAAAGGTAGTTCAAGTGATGGGCAAACTCAATTGCAGCAGTCAAGAGAGCTTGACGACTTTGCCTGCTCAGTCAACTACTAAGTATTTACTGAGAATGTACTTCTCTTCTACTGAGCCCTGTATTTGAGTGTCTGATTCTCAGACTTCCAATCCAGGTAAACAAAATTTTGTGCATTATTCATTTGACAAACAAGATTGGGGGGTCAAGGGCCTGCTGCTGAGAAAACTATGGAAGGCTTCACAAGAGAGACAAAGAGATGCAGATAACATCAATGTGTGTGAGGCACGAGGACTGGTTCATTTTCCGAAAAGGCCATTAGAAAAGGAAGAAGAGCTTCTCATTTGGATTGATAAAGAGTGCCTCACTTCCTCTTCTCCCTGCCATCAACCTATAACTTCTCTTCCCAGCTCCACTGCACCCACAAGATTTGTTATTTCTATTTTCCTGAGGGAGCAAGCAACAAAGTAAAGAGACCCAGCAAAGTTATGTAAGTCCCTGAGACTTTCAATTATCTATTTCAGATCAAGTACAGAACATGTTTTTCCTCCGGCTAATGTTGAGCCTGGGATTGCAGCTTCATCAGACAACAGGTAAGAAAGGACAAAGGAGAGTCTGAGAAAGAGTAGCAGGTAGTGGCCTTTAGCCAAAGCCAATAATGAGAATGTGGTCCTCAGGCTGAGGGCTTTCTTTGAGAGGAAGTATGATTTCTGACTGCTACAAGCACCACAAAAAGACTGGTTGTCCAGGGTGGCTTGTACATGCCAATGTCTCTGTCTTACAGAAATGGGGCCTGAGAATATCGATCCATCTATCCCCACTATCCAATGAGGGCCATGACAGGAAACAGGGCCACTCGGACCATGTACATCTGAACCCATACAAGAGAACAGGGGTTGAGTTTCCTCAAAAGTGAGATGCTAAGCAGCTGTCCCTTTCCCTTCTGGCAGGGAGAGTAAGGAGACATTGACAGGGCACTCTGTTACTCTAAAGATAATGTCTTGCAAACATTCTGCCTATTACTAGATGTTCATATGAGTTCCTCTTCTAAAAAGCAACAGTAGCAGTCATTGATCATTCATACCTCAATGTGGATTACTTGAATAGAAAACTCAGACTCTTCCTGAAGTCCAAATGAACAATGAACTTTAATACTATGCCTTTGGACTTAAAGGAAGGACTTCTATTGGAGGTTGCGGGTGAGCAGGAAGGAAAGCACTTTCACAGTTGGTTGTTCTCCTGGGGAAGGTTGTTCAGACCATTGGAGGGTGCAATCAGGACCATGACTGTGTTATTTTGGATGAAAACCAGGAGCTAAGAGAATATGACAGAGGTAGAGACAGGGGATTAGGTCCTCAATGATAGCAGTCCAGACTTCACAAGGAATCATCTAACATTCTGCCCTTGATTGATACATAATGGCTCCTTTGGCACTTGATAACCTTTTGAAGAGCTTTCTCCTCCCTTCTAGCTGGTCCAAATCTGATCTTTTCCCAGTCACATTCTTCTCCCTCTCTTGGGAGAGTCTGGCCCGGCCCGGTCTGGCACTAGAAAAATACAGTAAAATTTATTCTTTTTTGTAAAAATGTCTGTGAGTTTTGATAAATGCATAGTCATATAACCACTACCACAATGAAGATCCAGAACACTGATGTCATTTGCCAAACAAACAAAAACCCTCTCCCAACTCTTAAGACTAAGCACCTACTGATCTATTTTCTGTCCTTATACTTTTAACTTTTCCAGAATATCGTAGAAATGAGATCAGTCATTAGATACTCTTTTTTTGTCTGGCTTCTTTCATTAAGCATAATGCATTTGAGATTCATCCATATTGTTACATGTTATCAATACATCATTTACTTTTGTTGTTGAGTATATTCCATTGTATATATACTACATTTTGTTTATCCATTCCCAAGTTAGAGGACATTTGGGTTTTCCCCATTTTTGTTGATTACAAATAAAGTTGCTATAAACATTTGCATGTGGGTATTTTTGTGTTTACATAGATTTTTCACTTCATTTATGGGTAAATACCCAGGAATAGGATTGCTAGGTCATATGGTTAAGTATATGGTTTAACTTTATGAGAAACTGTCGAACCTTTCCATAGTGGCTGTACCATTTTTGCTTTCCCACCAGCCATGTATAGAGTTCCAATTGTTCCTCATCTTCTCCAGCATGTGATATTCTTTTCTTTTTTTAAGTCATTCTAATAGGTGCAAAGAATTATCTCATTGTGATTTTAATTTGCATTTTCCTATTGGCTAATGATATTAAGTATATTTTTATGTACTTATTGGTCACCTGTATATCTTCATTGGTGAAGTGTGTATTCAAATCATTTAACCATTTTTAACTGGGGTGTTTATTTTCTCACTGTGAAGTTTTGAGAGTTCTTTATTCCAGATACAAGTCCTTTATCAGATATGTGATTTGCAAATATTTGCCCCCAATCTGTGGCTTGTCTTTTCATTCTCTTAACTATGTCTTTTGCAGAGAAAATATTTTAATTTTGATGAAGTCTGATTTATCAATTTTTTCTTTTATGGGCCATACTTGTGGTGTCCTATCTAAGAACTCTTTACCTAACCCAAGATCTAAAAGATTTTCTCCTGCATTTTCTTCCACACATTTTATAGTTGTACATTTTATATTTAGGTTTTTGATCCATTTTGAGTTAATTTTTGTATAAGGTGTGAGGTATAGGTTGAGGCTCATTTTATTTTTGCATATGGATGTTCAGTTGCTCCAGCCCCATTTGTTGAAAGATGTATCCTTTCTCCATTGGATAGCCTTTGAATCTTTGTCAAAAATCAGAGCCATCTTTATGTGGGTCTACTCTGTTCCATTAATCTATGTGTATATCCTTTTGCCAATATCATACTTTCTTGATTAGTACAGCTTTATTGCTGATTTTTTCTTTATTTTTATTTCCAAACCTAAGGAAAGCTTGTAACCTAGAAATATTTTTTATACCTTGTCACGTGTGGGAGGAAAGAGCAACGCCAATCTTCCTTTTCTCAGTGATGTTTCCCACTCTCCCCATGCTCTAGAGGTGGATGAAAACCAGAGGACACATGACTGTGGTGATGCTTGAGGTCACTCTGGGGCAGAGCCAACAGCCCGAGTCACTCTACTTGGCCTGTCTTCAGCTCCAAAATGACTTGTGCAGACAGCTGAGTTACACAAAGGAGAAGAATCAGGTTGGGAAAGGATTTCTAAGCTAAGACATGTCTCCATGCAGTACTCCTGCACTGAGCAGACCATGAGTCAGGTGCACAGAGCAGGATTTTGTCCTCAACCAGGAACCTCGGAGTTCTTTTGAAGAAAGTGGCTGTGTAAAGCAGCCCTCACCCTCACCTCTCCAGTACATTGTGTAGGAGTCTGAACAAACATAAACTTCTGTTGTGAAATGGGAGGAAATGAGCTTTAAGAAGAAGCTATCTTGGGAGGCAATGCAAATGATTTGTTTTGTGTTTCCTGGAGATGTCACAGGTGCTGATTCTCATTGATGTCAAATGCAAAATTCCCCTGAGAACTTCAAAAGGGCTCCAGCATTACTCAAGTTAGCTGCTTTAATCTGGCTAGAGGTCCTGCATGTACTAGTTTTTTATGTTTTTGTCAAGTCTTTTGCCCTTTAGTTTCGTTAAGGGCCCCAAATGAAGGGAAAACCTGTTTTGTCTGCATCATTTTGTAGTTTGGGAACTTTCCAATTTTCTCCTTTGTCTGATAACTTCGGGTGTTCAAAGCTAGGTTAACTTAATAACCTAGCTTAACTTAATAACCATGTGGCACATGAAATAGAAAACAAATGTCTTTTACTTAGCATTAAGCTAAAAAAAAGTTTATCTTAATGGATATAGCGTACACATGCCAGTTGATATATAGTCATATCTGTAGAACTCTACTTAGCAGCACAAAGATGAATGTGCATTGAGGCCAGAGAGATGAATTGAATTCTAATTCCATGAGCTGCCACTCTTTGACCTTGGTCAGGTTGTGTTACTTCTTTAAGCCTCAGTTTCCCCATCTGTAAAATGTAGATAGTAACTCCTACCTTGCAGAGTTGTTGAGAGCATTAAAAGAGCATTAATATAAGGGTTGGCCCAGTGTCTGACTTATTGTAAGTGTTTCAGAAATGTTAACTATTACTCTACTTCCCAACAATAGTCCAAGGGTAGGCCAGTATTATAAATCTGCTTCTCAAACACTAATGTGCATGCAAATCACTCTGACCTTGTTAAAATGCAGATCTGATTCTCTAGGTCTGGGGCAGGCCTGAGATTCTGCATTTCTACCTAGCTCCCAGGTGAAGCTGAGGACAACACTTTGGCAAGATGGTAAAAGATGTTTGCAAGTGCAGATGTTTATTTGTCTAACCAATGGTTCTCAATACTGTCTGCACATTAGAAGCTCCCAGGAAAATTTTTTTTTAGTTGTTGCTAGCCTCACCCCGCAAATAATTTAATTTTACCAGATCCAAAGTGGGATCTGGGCATTAGTATTTTTGCCTCCCAGGTGATTCCAATGTCAACCAAGATTGAGGCCCTCTGTTTAGTGAATTTGCACAGAATTGTCTGCAAGAGCGTTTTGATTTCCTCTGTAATTTACAACAACTAAGAATGTTTTAGGATTTCAAAAGTGTTTTGCATTTCCTAAAACCCTTGATTTATATGGAGTAATCAAGCTCAAAGCTCTGCATGTCTTAGAAGCTTTAACTGGGGCAAAATTAGACCAAACAACAATGAATCTTCTAGTTATTCTGAGCTACTCAGATACATGACTCATGTTTGCTAACTGCTCCTTTCTCTTATCAATATTAGCCAGAAAATATCACCTGTCTGAGAGGTAGCATGCTTTTATGCTTACCACCCCTAGAACCTTCTTTGAACAAGGCAAAGAGGAAAAACAAGCAGAAAATGGACTTTTATCAAAGGCCCAGGCATTAAAGAGGGGAGTTCTGCTGTATGCTAAGGGGAATTCCAGAGGAAGTTACAGGCGTTCCCTCTTTCATGAGAAGAAAGCATGGTGTGGTAAATAAATTTGCTAAAGAGTCAACAGCGTCTCTACCCAAAGTCTTTTATTTAATTATTGTTTTCGCTCAGACTCAGCAACTAACCTTCCTTGCAAACCCCATTTCCTTCCCTGTTTGCTGTTTTATCATGTGTAATAAAAGAAGTATTATGAGAAAAGGATGAATAGTAGTAAATTCTTTCTTTTTTTT
Organism: Eulemur rufifrons; assembly: GCF_041146395.1. NCBI lineage: Eukaryota > Metazoa > Chordata > Mammalia > Primates > Lemuridae > Eulemur > Eulemur rufifrons. The sequence continues at coordinate 228,650,954 of NC_090989.1, forward strand.
CCACAAGTTTTCTCAGTGTGAAAGCAGTAAGTTCTTGAACTTGGCACAAAGTGATTAATGCATTTTTGATGAACGAATGAATAGATTTTCTTCCAGGGAAGGGTAGATTTGGTATCAGGTGACTCTGTCTTAGGCATAACAGACTTAATAACTCAAGCATTTAGAGATGGTTTTCATCATAAAGGGATCTACCCTTAAGAAGGTCCCATGATGGAGACCCTGAGGTGTGAGTTATCACAAGTGTACAGCAGATTCTGAAAGATGGAATCATGTAGAAAATCCAGTTTCACAAGTATTATGTCAGGGTCTTCTCAACCTGGCCCAGCAAGTGCAGGCGTGATTAGCATTGTTTTTGCAGAAGTACTCCCTTACAGCCCTGCTCCCGCTCCTATCCTGCACAAAAGAATGCTGGGCTTATGTGAACTCCTCTCGGTACCATAGATCTCCGTAGAAAGGCACAGGAATGTTCTACCAGTGGTTAAAAGAGGGGTGGAGGCCAGATACACACTTGTCAGTCATTTCTGATAAATCTCAAGTTTGTGCGTGTCATTATCAAGCGTGTCATGTGGCAATTCTTAATAAGAAAGCCAAATTGCGTTATCTCAGGCAAGCCACAGTTTGATGAAAGGAAAACAGAAGTCAGTATGATCAAGCTCATCCTTTCTTTCTCTCTCTGCCTCTCTCTTCCTGTCATTTATTTGCCAAACTCTTAACTGAAACTTAGTATGCGCTAGGTACTGGAGATATCAAAGCACACTCAACCCGGTCATTGACTTCAAAGACTTGCAGGTTAGTGGGAAGAAAAACTTGAATCAGAAGAGAATTGCAACATGAACCATTCAAGTAGCAGAAAAAAGTTACTCATATTGTGAAATCTGTTCAGGGAATGGACTGTCCTTCCTGGCTAATAAAGGATGGCCACACATTCCATATATGAATGACCCCTTTCCCAAGCATTAAAACACGGTACAAAAGAAAGGAACTAACATGTGCTGAGTGCCCACTACCTGCAAAGCTAAGCACTTCACATCCACCACCTCATCCAGTATTCACCGCAATACTGAGAGACAGCTGTCAGCCTTATTTTACAGACAGAGGCTGAGACTCACAGAGGTTAAACGACAGGTTCAGAGTCAAAGGACTCCTAATCTTAACACAGTCAGGATTTGAACCCAGGCTCATCTGTCACTAAATCCTGTGCTCTTCCAATACCATGTTTTATACTGAAACAACCTCTTGAATAACTAACTAGTGCTTGGAGGCAGCCCCTAAATATTTGTTGAAGGGATGATTTGATTGAATAAATTAATGAATAAATGAAGCAAGGCCTACTGAACATAGTTTAATCTAATCTTCTGTGATGATTTGGAAACTACTTCAAGATCTTTCCATACTTCCATTATAATGAATTCTTATTCATTAATGATGGAAATAACAATTTTGTACAGTTTCTCATGCTTTATTCATGCAAACACCATCTTCCCTACTTTTGCCATGTTTGGCCATTCCTTATGCTATTATTTTTTATAGAATAATAAAACTGATTTAAATAATTTAACTGATTTAAAAAATCAACTCACGTTTGATTTTTTCAACAAAGCAGGATAGCCCTGTGGTAGATGGAAAATCGATATCACTTGTCCTGGTAAACAGAGGATAGGAACCAAAATAAATGCAATGCAAATAAAGCAGTGTTATCAAATTCTATGCAGGTATTATTATCTCCCTAGAAGCTTCCTATTTTATTAAAAGGAAAAATAGCCAGTGTTAGAGGTGTGGGAGTCTAGTTGCAAATTATATGTAATTGAGGGATTGAAATAGAATTAAAAAGGGAATAAATTCCTCTCTGAACAACTTCCTGTAAGCCTTGATTCTTCCCCATTTAAAATCATCTTACATACTTCTGGTGGTATGTGCCTGACAGTTTGGGAAATACTGTTTGAGTGGAAATGACAGATTTTGAAGTCAAACATCTGACTAGCTCCGAATTTTAAGTTTACTAACTGTATGTCCTGAAGTGAACTTCTTTGAGCCAGTTTCCTCAACTATAAAACCATACTGACAATACATAGCTCATGATCATATTTTCAGTATTAAATGGGTGGCTAGCTCAGTGCCTGGCATGGCACATAGTAGGTATACGTTAAATATCAGTTCCATTTTTCCTTTCCCTTTGATATCTACAGGGGGCTTATATGATGTGATGGTTAACAGCATTGGGCACTTAAAAATACCTGGTCTGATCCTGGCTGTGCAATCTTGGGCAAGTTGCCTAACCTTTCTGTGCCTCAGTTTCATTTTTTAAAAAGAGGATAGCAGTATTGCCTACCTCACTGGCTTCCTGGGAAGACAAAATGAGATAACATATTAGCAGAGTGTCTAACACATAGTAAGAACTCAACAAATAGTAGTTGTTATTATTACTGTAGCTGGTGAGAGAAAGTGATATCTGGCAAGGAAAGATATAAATTGGTCCATATGGATTGAAGAAAATGAACCATATAATAGGATGTGAAGGCAATTAAGTAAAAGGGGCTCAGATCTTGATGGCAGGGCAGTCATAGGAGACACTTTGTTGTCACGTGAGGGATGATCTGGAGTGAACGCAGGGCTGTTGGGAGGAGGTGGGAGGGGTTCCTGAGAGCAAGTAGTGCTGTCCACCGGAAGCTCTTGCTGGGGGGCCTGGGGAGACGCAGGAGGGTGTCAGCTGCAGAGGTGGGAGTGTTTAGTGGTGAGAACGATCTCAGAGCAGCAGGTCCAGCATTCACTCTCGTCCAGGCAGATGGGGTAAAGGAGAGGAAGGATCCCAAGGGAATGCCCAGATACTAAGAGGCATCTCCTGGAAACTGGGGATGGGATAGGTCTCAACTCCCACTTTGGAAGAACTGGAATGTAAAGTAAAGGCAGACAATGGCAAAATGTCTTTCTTTTCAGCTTTATTTACAGTGACAGTCCCCAAGGAGTTGTACATAGTAGACTACGGCAGCAATGTGACCCTGGAGTGTGATTTTGACACTGGAGGTCATGTGAAACTTGAAGCAATAAAAGCCACTTTGCAAAAGGTGGAAAATGATACATCCTTGCCTGCTGAAAGAGCCGCTTTGCTGGAGGAGCAGCTGCCCCTGGGGAAGGCCTTATTCCACATCCCTCAAGTCCAAGTGAGGGACGAAGGGCAGTACCGCTGCGTGATCATCTATGGGGTCTCCTGGGACTACAAGTACCTGACTCTGAAAGTCAGAGGTGAGTGGTTTCCAGGACTAGAATCCACAGAGGCATCTGTCCAACACAGAACCTGCATTAGCTGCAGTAACAGAAACTCACTAAGAGTTGCTCAAGCAAAAGCTGGGACGATGGTTCTAAGGATACAAACCTATTTCAGAAAAAGCAAAAGTACCTGCTTAGAAATGTTTTTTGACATCTGAGTATAAATCAGCTGAAGTAAAGGTCAATAAGGGGTAGGAGTTGGAGGAATAAAATGGGGCTAGAGGAAGCCAGGAACATGAGTCCCTGAAAGATGAGAAGTTACTAAAGATAAGCTTTGCTTAGTTCACAGTTCTCCCACAGAACATCTCTTACTTGATTATTAAGCTATTCTTTTTCAGTAGTTTATTTCTCTAGTCCAGAGTTTTCTAAACCATGGTTTGCAATTCATTAATGGATTAAAACATCAGTCTAATGAGTAGCAACCAGATGGATGTTTTTTCCCCAAAAAATGAATGAATCAAATAGAATAGATCAGAGGATATCACACAGTAGGGGTAAGTGTTGTTTTGTAAAACTCTTGTTCCAGAGGGGAGTGTGTGTGTGTGGTGTGTGTGTGCACACGTGCACATGTGTGTTGGGTCATGGTATAAAATTTGATTTCTTACTCTAGTTCATAAAAAGTTAAAAGTTTGGGAAGCACAGCTCAAGTCCTCACACCTCAACCATCAGTGAAAACCATTAGCCTAAATGCAACTGTTTTCTGTCTTCATTACATTTCCTACATCCAAGCATCAGCTGGGAGAAACTCTAGAACACTGAAGTTAGTCTGAGTTCAATTCACTTAAGGAAAGAAGGCTGTATATTCTCAGGATCCCCTAATGTACTCATGTATCTGCACCCCTAGATCACCACCCCTGTATTTATTGATCTCTCTCTCTGAATGCTGCACGGGGGGCCAGCCATCCCACACTTTCTCTCAGGCTGAGGACTGCCTCTCATTCCTGGGAAGGCAGCCTGCCCACTTCCTCACCCAGACCAGGGATTTGTCAGGTGTAAGGGATTTGCTCCTTAAAGTAACGGTCATCAAACTGGGATATATGGAAATCACAAAGACTTTCCAAGGCAGGGGTCCCCAACCTAGGGTGAGTTGTATAGTTATTTCATTATATATTACAGTGTGATAATAATAGAAATAAAGTGCACAATAAATGTAATGCTCTTGAATCATCCTGAAACCATCCTCTCCACCCACCCATCCGTGGAAAAATTCCATGAAAATGGTTCCTAGTGCCAACAAGGTTGGGGACCACTGTCTAAGGGATGTCTGGGCACAGGCAGTTTTAGGAAATGAGTTTCTAGATCCTCATCTTCCCCAAGTACCCCTTCCCAAAACTGGCGAGCCTGAGAATGCACTTGCTAGGCAAGGCTCTTGGGGTTCCCCTAATATACTTCCTCTTTTACTATTGCTTTCTCCCACTTCATAAAAAGCTGACCTCTCACTGACCATGAATATAGTCAGTTGCCCCAAGGTGTAAAAACCTCCACAGTGCTAAACAAAAGAGTGATCAGAAACATTGACCCCTTATGGAACTGTCATGACTAACAAATCCTTTTGCAAATATGAAGGATCAAATTTTCTGCTTTCAACAAAATTGAAGGAGACCCTAGTAGAGTCACCAGCTGATAATCAAAAATGAGTGATTTTTTGCCACATAAATCATCATTCAAATGAAATGACATTGCTATAACAAAACTGCTTCCACTCCCACTGATTGACTCATATGAACACGATTCTTTAGCCCTTTTAACTACAAAAAAAACCCACAAAAAATGGAAATAGAATTGATGCTGAATTCTACCCTATAGAGTCATTCCAACCATGTCATATGCATCCTCAGATTCATGAACAATTTGTAAAAGAGAACCCTATCCATCTCATTAAGAGACACATTTCCAGTAGTTTTTTATCTTTTATGTTTAATAATTATCAATATTCATAATGTTTTACATTTTGATCAAATATTTGCTGTTAACAGAGATTAGATCTCAATGCAAAAGAAAACTTTGAACCCTTAAAGCCTCATAGTAACAAGAAAAAAAATTAATTTCAATAGCTATAAATGTTTTATTGTTGTAAAGACATGTAAGGACAATGAAAAAAGGAGCTGCCAAAGAAAATTATGTTGCATTACAATAAAATTCTGTAGGGAAAGTGAAATGGGAAGTGAGGTTCCAGGAATAAAAAGAAACAATGTAAAGCGCTGACCATTAAACCAGAATTTTCATATGTAATTTTCAATGGAATTTGGTGTGTATAGAAAACACCTTTTTAAAAATTCAGTTGACTTTAAGATCCATAAAAGACACTTTGACATTTAGATGCCATTGGATACATATGTAAGAATGAAATAATTGTTTCACTAAAAACATAAATATTTATAAGATGCTAAACACTATCTATTTTTCCAGTGTAGAAATTTATGAAGAATTCTAAGAATCAAATTAATATATGTGACAGTCTGGGAGGCTGAGGCGGGAAAATAGCTTGAAGCTCAGCTCAAGAGTTCGAGAACAGCCTGAGCAAGAGAGGGACCCCATCTCTACTAAAAATAGAAAAAATTAGCCAGCCATGGTGGTGCATGCCTGTAGTCCCAGCTACTTAGGAGGCTGAAGCAGGAGGATCGCTTGAACCCAGGAATTTGAGGTTGCTGTGAGCTATGATGATGTCACAGCACTCACCTGGGCAAGAGAATGAGACTGTCTCAAAAACAAAACAAAACAAAATGAAACTTTAATATGTGAATATGTGAAGAGGTGCATACTGCATCATAATTCTTTTAGAAGAGATACAAGAAAAAAAAGTTGAAGAATACCACCTAAGAGTAGCCTACCCTGGTCTGGGGTCTCTAAAGAAAGCAGGATAGATTTGGGGCCCAGTGAAGGTCCCCATAAATGGAGTAGGATTAGAGGAAGGACATGCTTTTATCTTAAAATGCCTGATCTGTAGCATAAACCTAGAAAATATGTTTATATACCTTCTTTGATGTCTGGGCAGCAATTTGTATTAAATATAGTGAAAAGAAAGTTGATTTCAAAAAGGTAGAAAAAAGACTAGGTGGAATGGCTAGAGAGTCTGGAAGAGACAGTAATAAAGGGCCGTGGTTTCTGAAAAGCCAGGGTGCAGCTCCGGGACAGGGAGCAGTTGGACTGAGGAAGGGCAGGGAGCGTGAGGAACGGAGGTCCAGAGAGCCCAGGCCCACCGTGCAGGGGCGGGGAACCTGTGGCCTTCTGATTTCAAGATTGTTCTATTTTAAGCACCAAAGAAGGCAAGAAAAGCTTCATTTTTCTCTGATGCACCCCTTTTAATAAGAGGATTTGTTCTGTAAAATTTGGACTCAGTTAAAAGGCCACACTTAAGGACCTAAAAGGCCACATGTGGCCTTAAGACCGCAGGCTCCCCACCCCTGGAAGGGTCTTGCAGAGGAGCTGGGGTTGAGAACTGGTCTGTGCAAAGGATTCCAGACAGGGTCACAGAGCCAACCCTAAGAAGAAGAACACGAGAGCAGCCAAACCATCCTGGAGGCCTGGGCAGGAGATAGGGAAGGCGGGAGCCAACACATGAATGGGCTGAAGCTGCCGGAAGTACTACCAATCAACAAGAAAGCCCAAGATAGACAAAAATGCCACTTAGCAAGTGGAGGAAGGTGGCAGCAGGACTTCCATTACAATGGCCTTCACCCTAAGAAGAGGAAGACCAAGCGCACAGAGAGGAAAACAGTCGAAGAGGAGAAAGGCAGGACTGAAAAGATGACCATACATTTAAGCCTCCAGGCCCAGGGAAAACATTTGCTAAAAGCATTTACTGATATTCCCGTCTTTCCCTCACCCACTGAATTTCAAAGAGGGAAAAGCTGTGAATTACAAACTCTTTAACCTGATATTGCCCTCCAAGCAGTTTAACAAATGAATTGGAAGCCCTAAAAGATTTGGTTTAGTGATTAGTAGAAATCTGCATGTATTCTCTAAGACCAAGGCATGTAAAACTACATTCCTTCACATTATTTGCTGTCATTGTAATTATAAAGCAGATAATCCTGTGTATACAGCTTATCTTATCTTAGAAATGATATAATAGCATTGCCCATAACATATCTATCAGGCAGCCAAAGTCAACCAGGGAAACAGAAACCATTTAAACCTGTGGAAATCTAAAGCAGAAAATAGTAATTCTTTTAATGAGAGAGACTGAGGAGCCAACCAGGGAAGCAAATCAGCGATTAGAAGTAGGAGAAGCTGCTAATACAGCCAGGCTAGACAGAAAAGGAGAAGGCAGGGTTAATGAAGCCCAGGGGTTTAGAGTCCCTTGGCACTCACTGGAACCCAGTCGGCCTGTCCGTTGGTAGCTGGAGCCAGGGAAGAGATTCATCTGCTGCTGGAGAGGCCATCAAAGCACAGAGCATGGGGAGAAATACCCTTTCTTCTCTCTCCCATCCACCCTCCAGTCTTCCTCTCCTGCTTCCTATTGGCTGTCAAGAGCCTAGGATGCACAGTCTGCAGGAGTCTGCCTTCCTGCAATACAGAGCAGAGAAGAAAAAGTGATTGATGGATCCTGGCAAACAGACCCAGGACCCACAAAGCACACACTTCATGCATAAGGTGGTAAAATGTGGGATGAATAATAAATAGCACAGTTTTGCATGATGGGTGCAACACGCACTGTCTGGGGAACGGACACGCCTGGAGCTTCGACTTGGGGGGACAGGCGGTACATGGGCAACGTATCTAACCTGAAATTCTGTATCCCCCATAATAAGATGAAATAAAAAAAAAAAAATAGCACAGTTGACTGGATCTGTAACAGACTAAGCCAGGGCCAAAAAAGGGTGATTAACAGCAACCTGGAGACAATCTCCACACGCTAAGGTGTCTGTTATTCAGGTTGTAAGGGTTTAGCCAGCCTAGCTGGGCAGCAGATGATACATTTAACAAAATTGATCTCATGACCTTAGGCTGCATTAAAACCCTTGGTTTGCCCCAAAGTATGCTCACTTCATAGGAAGTAATTAGTCACACTGTAATTTGTGCTGTTTAGATAATATCTGGAATATAGGTTGTGTTACAGTATCGTTTTTTAAGAACTTGGCAAAAATAAAGTGTACCCAAAGACCGATATCCGGAAATGGGTCTGAAGACTATGTCCTGTGAAATACAGTTAAAGGAAGTATAGGCATGTTTTATTAGGGTTGAAAAGACTATATGGGGTCTTTCCAGTTATCTTCAAATACCTAAAGGTTTCTTGTAATACGGAAGAGCTAATAATTGCTAACATTACTATGTCCTGGGTACCTACCTCATTTATTCATTCTAACGCGTTGTTATGGGTAAGTATTACTGTATCCATTTTATAAATGAGAAGATTGAGGGGTTGAGAGGTCATGTAACTAACCCCTGGCTGAAGCCTAGTCAAACCTTTCAGATTTTAAAGCCTATGTTTTTAACTACTATGCTTACCATGTGTTGTTTTACTAGACTAGAAAAGTACCAATGGGTCGAAGTTACAAAAAGGTAAAATTTGGCTTGGCATGAAGAAAATCTTTCCAATGAAAGTTTAACTTACTTATTATATAATCATGGCAAAGATTGCTTCTGAAGGAAGTAGGAGTTTCCATTTCTAGATGTACTTAAACAAAAGTTAGTTATCTAGCAAGTTATTAATATCAGAAGATAGATAATACTAAAGATAAAAACAGACATTTCATAATGATAAAAGGGTCGGTTCTACAGGAAGGCATAGCAATTCTAAATGTGTCTGCGTCTAATAACATAGCTCCAAAATATAAAACAAAAATTGGCAGACTTAGAAGGAGAAATAGACAAATCCACAATCATACCTGAGATTTCAACTCATCTCTATTGTAACTGTAGAAAAAACAATTAAATAAGAAAACAGAAGATTTGAACAACACAATTAGCCATCTTGACCTAATTGACGTATGGTATATAGAACTTACACCCACATGGGAAAGTGAAAAGCTCCTTAGCTCTGGGGTTTGAGGCAGAAAAGAGGTGGAGTGGACAAGAGTCCATGGGGGTGCCCAGTCCCGGAAGAGGGGACAGAAGTGACAGGCCTGGAATTACTAGGATGGGCCTTTGTGCTGAGTAGCAGTGTGTGTGTACCATTTGGGCTATTGGAGGTACCCGCGGGCAGGAGCTGCCACATATGCCCTTCCCCCATGACTCTTCATCTCCCAGCTTCTTCTAGGGGGGAAGGGAAAGGGGAGAAATTTTTTATATCTATCTATATATATAGATAGATAGATAGATAGATAGATATCAAGTTTTAAATTATTGATAGTTCGTCTGCATTACCAAAATGACTCTGTAGCCCTGCTGGCAGCTGGCAGGCTACAGCCCTGGTCCCCACACACAGCCTCCTCCTGTTCCCCCTCAAGCCAACTATGCAGCCCACAAGAAGGCCCTGTGGGCCCCACTGCCCAGGACTGCCCCATGGGAGGCTCCAGCGGTGCTCCCAGCCCCAGGAGCACCAGCCCCTTGGTCATCTGGGGTTTGTCATCACCGTGTTCTCTCCCTGCTGTCCCCACCAGGCCCTCCTGCCACCTTTTGGGAGAAGGAAACCAAAGGGTCTAAAAGTGGGAGTTGGGGAAAGATTTCAGCCTCTCCCCACTCCCTACTCCCCACAGCCTTTACTCTCCAGCCCAGAGAGATGCTGCTCATACCAGAAAAGACTATTGAAAGGTGATTTGTTTTATTTTTCTCTGACCTTTCCATCCTTGGGAAATAGGGGGGAAAAAAAGACAAAATTGACCATAAAAGACCAAAAAAAAAAAAAAAAAAAGTCAGAAAACCTTCAATCCACAGAAAGTGATGTCTTTCCCCTCTCTTTGCAATTTTTGTTTTGTTCTTGGAAATATTTTTTTTTTAAAGTTGCCTTATTGTGGAGCAGGAATTTAAAATACCCAAATTCCTGTTTTCCTGAGTGGAGTCAACCTGAAGAGCTCCCACCTTCTCAGCATGTGCCTGGGCTTGGACTCCCTAGAATCTTACTCTGGACTGAGTTGCGTATACAGTACCTCCTGCCTGGAGGCAAGAGAGTTGGGGGTGGCTCGTATCAGAGCTGTGCCCAAAATATCCCTGCTGTTGTGTCTTGTGAAGCTGATATCCTGTGTCTGTACATGCTGCCAACTGTCTTGTCCTTGCTCTGCTTGCTGCTGTGTCATGCCAGGCCCCATCCTGCCGTGACACTCTTTTTCCTACCCTTGGAACCCCAAGGCCAAGTTTGCTTCAAACTGTTGGAGAACAGAGTCAACCTGCATCTGGAACACACTTTTCCTGAGCTTGAACGTCTCCCCCACCCCAGAGGGGAAGGTGTACAGCTGGCAGCTGAGGCTTGCAAATGTTTCTTGTGTTGTCCTGAAAAATCTCTGAGGCCTCAAGCAGGCTTTGTCTGTCTTAAAAGGTGGAGAAAGGTGACATTCTCCTCCTAGGGTTTGGAGGGGTCTCCTCATCTTGCATCCCCCCTCTGTAAGCCATCTATCTCTGCCCACTCTATAGCTGACCCTGCCTGGGAACCAGGGATGAGGCGGCGTTGGGGGGGGCTGTGGGATCCTACCAGTCAGTGAAGCCGTGTGGCAGGAAGGTATATGCAGACACAGAGTGTACTTGACTTCTCTTCTTCAGCCACTGAGTGCGTGGGTTGGGCTGTGAATGACAGTGGGATGGCTGGAGCCTGCTGTCAACAGAAGCTAAGGAGTGTGGTGAAGGAGTGACCTGCACAGACCAGGGTGTGTGTCGGGAATGGGCATAACTGCATGCCCACTCTCAGGGGGAACTGGGCAACACGGAGAAGTCTGTGGTCTCATTGCTCAATGACTGAAATTTCTTTGGCATCCTTTTCAACTGGTTCCTCTGTTAGGCCCAAAGGTTGGGAGTAGGAGACAGTATCCCAGGCTGATGAGGACTTAGCCCCCACCGTGGGCACTGCATCGCTTTCAGCTTGTGCCCTTTCCCCACCTGTGCTCTCCCAGTAAGTAGCATGTGGGAAGCACGTAAGTTCCTGTGACCCATTCGTCCCGAGCCAATGATGAGAATCTGGTCTCGGCTATGACGGTGGGTTCTGAGGCCTTTCTCTACCCAGGCTGGTACCTGCCCCATGTCATACCAGACCCTGGGCTCCAGGACCGCCTCCTCCTCCCCTTCCTTCCCACTTTCTTTCCCTCAGGTCACTCAGCCCTGTACTGCATCCAGCACCACAGAAACCTCAGTGTTTGTCCTCTGCTGGGTTTGGGGGCACAGGGAAGCCTTGGGCTGTGGGGAAAGGCTGTTCTTATCTAAAGTTTACCCGCAGGCCAGGGGCCACCATCCTCTCCACAGACAACCCTGAAAGAGGAAGCCCTTCTGGGACAGGGAGGTGAGGACTTCATCTCAACATAGGCTGCCGGGTGGGCGGCGGGGGGTACTTTTATTTTTGTAATATGTTAGGAGTTAATGTTGCAAAGAGTAGTTTACATCTTCACTTTCTGAAGACACTTGAATTTAGGACTGATTTTCTGTGACAAGCATGCCAGGAGTGGCAGGGGCCATCAGGGCTAGCCACTTCACACCCACCATCCTCCCATGGGGATCTCAGACTGGCGACACAAAGCAACAGCCTTCCAAGGCTGGTCCACGCCAACACAACCTTTGGGCATCAAACATCAGAAGGTCTGTGTTCCTCAGCCCTGTTGAGAGGCAGGTTTCTCTTTTGCCCTCTCCTGTGCCTGGGAGCAAATGTGCACTAGTAGGGAAGGGACATCTGGCCCTACCGCAGCCCGGACGCCTGGGGCTTAGGTAGGGGTATGAGCCCCCATGTCAAAGTTGTTAAACATTTTTGTTTTGTTCTATTGTAGCTCTTTTTTGCCCTTTTCCTGACAATTGATGTTTATTATAAAAGAAAGTAACCTGCTCAGAAGGCCCTGGAAGTGGGGAGGAGGGGGGTAAGGAAGACGACTAGTTAGGAGGGTGAGGGTTTTTTGCCAAATGCCTGGGTAGAGTGATCTGGGTCATATGGCACCCTCCTGAATGGGACCCCAAAATATCTCCTGTGTGGAAACGTCCCGGGACTTTCCCCAGCCCCGACCCTCTCTTCTTTCGGCCAAGTTGATGGCATAGAAGATAAGAACTTACAGCCCATTTCTCCCTGGAGAAGAAAACTTGTCATCTGGCTTTGTGGAGAAGGTTCCACCTTAAGCTTGTAGTATGTTATCTTTACCTTGTGCTAGGACATCACATTTCAAAGGACAAAAAAATGTAAAATACTTGAACGAGCTTGTATTGTAACATTAATATTTTTGAGCATATCTGCTTTCCAGGCTGCAGTGACTCATTATTCTAGTCCTGCTTCAGTCCTTTGTAATTTGTGGTAAATATGCTTTTTTTTTTAATACAAAAAAATGTATAAAAATAAAAACTTGAATAGGCAAAAAAAAAAAAAAAACTTACACCCAACAACTGCAGAAGGCACATTATTTTCAAGTGCATGTGGAACATTCATCAAAATAGTTATTTAGCAGAATTGCTATCGAAACTATTTGTCATTGAGCAGTTAGATGACTTAAATTATTTCCACCACTGACATTCTGAAATTTTCTCATCTTTTCTTAAGAATATCACCCTCAGTCCAGCTTCCCCATTACGGGAAGCGATGCCTTTTCAGCCACTTCCAGAATGAGACAGAGGCTGTGGAGGCATTTTTGATGTTGCAAAAACGTAGGATGTGGGCTCCTGTCCCTTCCCCAAACTTTGCTGATTCTTTTAGCTGAAGATCTCTCCCTCCCCTCTGCTCCCTCATTTATGCATCCCAAGTCTAAGGCTCCGCCAAGCTCCCGATTCCTGGCCCTAGTACCTCTGAGCTCATCTCTCAACCAGGACACCAAGGTCAGCTTCTTGTCCTGAGCTCTCACCCACAGCACACTGCTCCTATGAATCCATTTATTCTACTTTTTTCCCCCAAAGACCTGAGAGCTTGCAGAAAAAAATCTACAATATGATAGAATGAAATGAGTATAAGAGGACATTGAACCAAGGGAAAATAAGTATAAATAAATAAGAGATAAAGTGGGTATTCAAAATGCACACCTCAGATGCTGTTTAATTGCTAGAGATAGGCCAAAATTTGGCTTCAGGAAGATTGGTTGGTCTAACCAGATCAAGTCTTCAGTAGGCTGCTCAGAACCTGATTCTCCTCATCTACTGGTTCTGGGTGCTCCTAAGCCCCCCAGGGTAACATGTTCTTCTTCCTGTTTATGCTGCTCCATCCCCAGATGTCTGCAGTTACATAGAGAATCATCTTCTCACGGTGATTCTAGTGCAGAGTGCAGAATACTGTAACACAAAGAGCACGAGTTCAAGACCGCCATCCACCCCAGATCCCTGCTGTTTCCCTATTTACAAATTAGGAATATGAATTTTACCTCCTTCATAGAGTCTTTTTGTGGTTTAAATGAGATAAAGTATTACATACAGTATGTATGTATATTAAGGGGCTGCGGTCAGGTTTTAGAGCCACTTACAGGTTTCAGACCTTTCTGATTCCTTGACTAAGTAGCTATATGCACAAGAATCAGTAGCCAAATGGGAAATGAACACCGTGTTTTAAATTAATAGCTGGATGAGCTCATGATTTCCCCCTTTCCCTTTGGTGTTTCTCTGATAGTGTAGCTGAGAATGTGATTTAGAATGGGAGGCCTCTTGTTTCTTGCTCCATCATCTTAATCTGGGAGCTGGGCTTTGCAGATTAGATCCTAAACTCATTCATCCATTCCACCTCATGGATAAGAAAATCTGCCCCACCCGCCCCGTCACAGGCAGAAGCTGGAATACCATGAGCTGGAAAGACGTCAGAGCTTTTTGGGACACACCAGCAGGCCCAGCCGGGGTATGCTTACCACACGGAGGAGACAAGGACTTCAGGGGAGGGCCAAAGTGTCCACAGGTGTTGGTCGATATGCAGTTACCCTGCTCTGTAGCAAACCCTGATCCAGTGAGTGTCTGGCTATAACTAATCAAACCGTCAACTTATAACACAGAGACACACAACAAAGGACGTGGACAGAGGGGCAAAAATTGTGGAGAGGGGCACGAACAATCCTTCCTCCTCCACAGCATGTAAAAGCACATGGCACAAAGCTCAACACATAGAAAACAATAAACGAACCGTGCATATTAGATATTTTCCACATGGTTGTTATAATATTTTCACGTGAAATGGCTTTTCACAAAGTTTGTGCCCAATTGTACTCCCAAAACTTTAAGAAAAATTAAATTGTGCCTGTGCCTTTACTTCAAGATTACCTTTACTTCAAAGATTTTATTGAAATTCTACTTCTTAAAGGGGTATTCCCCACCTAATGAAAGCCAGTGCTCATTCCTTCTTTGCCTTGTCAAAAATCAACAGGTTACTTTCCACACTCCCGGGTAACTGCATACGGTGTTAATATTTATTTATTTATTTAGTTTTGGCTATTATCTAAGATCATTGGGCAGTTTGTCCTTGTGTCTTCTTGTCCCTCTCAATATCGCCCTTGTCTTATTTATTTTTAAACTTTCGTTAGGGTTTTTATTTTTTCATTTTATTTTAATGTTTTAATTTATTTTTTTTAATTGACAAATAATTGTATATATTTATAGGATACACTGTGATGTTTTGATCTACGTATACATTATAGAAAGAATCAATCAAGCTAATTAATGTTAATTAATTATCTATCACCTCACCAGGTTATTTTTTTGTGGCGAGAAAAATCTAGACTTATAGCAATTTTGAAATATACAATACATTATTATTAACTGTGGAGTCATCATGCAGTGCAATAGGTCACTAAAACTTATTCCTCCTGTCTAGCTGAGAATTTGTACCCTTTGATCAACATCTTCCCTTTCCTCATCCTCCCCACCTCCAGCCTGTGCTAACTACCTTTATCTTCTGTTTCTATGAGATGACGTTTTTAGATTCCACATATAGGTGAGGTCATATACAATAGTATTTGTCCTTTGTGCCTGGCTTATTTCATTTAGCATAATATCCTCCAATCCATGTTGTCATGAATGACAAAATTTCCTTCTTTTTTAAGGCTGCATATTCCGTTGTAAATATATGCCATATTTTCTTTATCTGTTCATCCACTGATGGACACTTAGGTTGATTCCATATCTTGGCTATTATAAATAATCCTGAAATGAACATGGGAGGGCAGATATCTCTTCTACATTCTATTTTCAATTCCTTTGGATATACACCCAGAAGCAGGATTGCTGAATCATGTGGTAATACTATTTTTAGTTTTTTGAGGAACCTCTATATTGTTTTCCAAATTGGCCGTACACTCTTGTATATTTTAGATCTCTAGAGGGCAAGGAGACATAGCTAATTTACTCAGCACATACTGCAAAGAAGCACGTGTGTGCATGAACTGTGTATGTTTGTGTGTGTGTGTGTGTGTGTGTGTGTGTTGAGGATAAATACATAATAAATATAGCCAACTCTTGACTGTTTATAGACATCATATAGGTCTTTATTTTTTCTCCTCCTAGTCTCAAAGAGAACAGAGGAAAGAAGGAAGTGGAAAGTAAAATTTCAACTAAAGATGTTTGAAAAAGCACAGAATAAAGTGAGATATGGAGGTTATCCAGTGATTTTATTTATCCATCTTCTTCCCAGCCCTCGATTGTGAGATAACTAAAAACACTATAAGAAGCCACCAAGTGTGGTAGCTTAGACCACTGCTGAGATCCATAATCAGACTTCCAGTGTTCAAATATTGGCTGTACCAGTTATAAGTTCTGTGAACCTGAGCGAAATACTCAACCTCTCTACCTTTAGTTACCCCCAACAAAATTGAAAATATAAACAATGCCATCTTTGTTGTATTGTAAGAATTAAATAATTCAATGCATGTAAAATAGCATGATACCAGGGACATGGCATTAAGTACAGAGCTCTACAGGAATCAGAAAAGAAAGACTTATCTCTCTTTCTTCTTCTATTGTCCAGCTTCCTACAAAACAATAAACACTAGCATCCTAAACATCCAAGGGACAGATGAGGTGAAGCTCACCTGCCAGGCTAGAGGTTATCCCCTGGCAGAAGTGTCCTGGCCAAACGTCAGTGTTCCTGCCAACACCAGCCACATCAGGACCCCTGAAGGCCTCTACCAGGTCACCAGTGCTCTGCGCCTAAAGCCCCACCCTGGAAGAAACTTCAGCTGTGTGTTCTGGAACACTAACGTGAAGGAGCTTACTTCAGCCATCATCACTGACCCTGAAAGTAAGAGCTGCCCTCCACTTCCTACATCTTTCAGTAAGGGTTCAAGCAAGAAACAGCGCAATCAAAATGAGTAACTTGAGGAGAGCATAATAAAAGGAGTGTTTATGAAGGTGTGATCAGCATTTAGAGAAACTGCAAAGGACAGTGCAGGACACTGGGGCTTCAATGTTGGGAGAGCAGTGACCACTGCTGGAGAGGTTACTGGGGCCAGGAGAAGGCAGCTGTAGGAAAAGCCCTACTGTACAGGAGCTGTGGCCTCCAGAAGAGGGAGGCTGTCACCTGCAGCAACTTCACATGGCAGAAGTTATGTAAATGGACACCCCAAACTCATTCTCCTCCAACCTCCAACCTCCTGCTGGAGCCTCCCTTTGGCGGAACCAGCTGGAAGTCAGAGAATAAGAGGGCCACTGAGGTATTCCATAAAAGTCAACCTCTCAGGGCTCAGAGTAGAGTGTTGAAGTGTAGAGAATGGATCTGTAGAGAAAATAGAAAATATCCAGGCCAGTAGCTAATCACTGTGACTCATGCACGGTATCATGAGTCAGCAGGATGAATATTATTCTGCTGGCTTCACTTCCTGTCAGCTGGTTATAGGGTATTTCCAAGAAAGTTTCAAAATCCTTCAGAGCCTTAACTGGCTATGCTGGATCTTTTTGGAAGGGATCCCATACTTCTGAACTTCATACACCAGCAAAATTTCAAACAATCTTGGGAGACTAACAACTTTTTATTTGCCAAGTAAGAACATTTATTTTGCTAAGTAAGAACAACTAACATCTGGTATCCTTTCATAAGAGACAGGTAATTTTATCACCAAGTGTGGAAGTTTCCTATCGCTCCTATACAAATTACCGCAAACTTCACAGTTTAGGACTACACAAGTTTATTATCTTATACTTACGGAGGTCAGAAGACCAAACATGGGTTTCACTCGACTCAAATCAAGGTGTCAGCAGGATTGCAGAGGCTCTAGGGGAGATTCCATTTTCTTGTCTTTTCCAGCTGCTAGAGGCCACCTGCATTCCTTGGCTCATGGACCCTTCCTCTACCTTCAGAGCCAGCAACCCCATCACTCAGCCCTCTGCTTCTGTCACAACATCTCTTTCTCTAATTTTTTTGCTTCTCTTTTCCACCTTTTAAGGACTTTTGTGATTACATGAAGTACACTTCTGCCCTGGATATTTCAGGATGATCTTCCTGTCTCAAGGTTCTTAATGTATACATTTGCAAAAATCCCTTTGCCATGTAAGATAACATATTCACAGGTTCTGGGGATTAGGTCTGGGACATGAACATTTTTGAGAGAAGCCATTATTTTACCTATCCAACCAAGAAAGGACATAACTACAAAATAAAGAATAGTTTCTCGTACTGATTAGATTTGGCTTTATGGACAATTTACTATGTTATTGTATTTCACGTTTTGCCCTTTGCTTAGTTAGGCAAGACAGAACCTATGATAAGAGCTTGTGTAACATCTAGGTATTTAGGTAGTGACCCAGGGGGCAGAAATGAGAGATTTAAGAGTTTAAGACAGGAAAGAAAGGCAAGCAAATATGAAGGTGTATTATCAAAGTCGTTGGTGTGGACAACAGGAACTCAGATATTCAAGGACCACCTGAGAAGTCTATAGATGCATCCTAAGATGTTTACTCAAAGAACTTCAGGTGGAAGGACTTGTCCATCTGCTTTCACCCTCATTGGTTGACAGTTGTCCCCAGGAGTGTAAACTCCCTTCTGCCCTGAGCTAGGCATGTGTGGGGGCTGAGTGAGCTCCCACAGCATCTGTATCATCAGAAAAGTCCTGGGGCAGAAAGCAAAGTAGCCACCTGAGGTGAATTGCTAACGTTGAAGTGAGTGGAAGCCCACCCAGACTTCTACCCTAGCTGGCTGAAATCAGAGCTGAGGCTGAGAGGGAGTGAGGCAGGAATGCACAGTCCCCCCTACACCGCTCACCTCCACTCATGCCCTACATTAAGTCCGCTCTGTCACTGAGCCTTCCAGCTGGGAGGCAGTCACAATCTCTACAAAAGAAGAGTTTGTGGAACAAGCTGCAGTTCTCACTGCTGCCATCAATCCCAAGCCACAATTGCTATTTGTCATTTCTCTCATCCACCACACATTCTATATTTCTGTCACCTAGCACTCCAGATGGAATAGTTTCTTTGCCTGATAGGGTGACCCAGACTTTCAACCCTAAGAGACCTGACCTCTTGGTCACCTTGCCCTTAAGACTAGAGTTGCTGCAAATATCTTTTCATTATCACAGGATGTGGAAGTAGAAACCACCAGTGAATCAGTGGATCCCTGTGTTCAGATATATTCTTCCTTGCCTCCATTATATGGCAGCATTCAAGATCTTCACAGTAATCAAGATTAATAACTCCACCAGTATGGTAACTCATTTCTTTGCCCACTGGTCTGCCAGTGTGAAGAGTTCAAAGTGATCAGGCAGTAGCTATAACTTTAGATACATTAGGACAAGTACAGTATCCCTGGGAGGAGAATTCCCCATAGAAAGCCAGACCTTTGATCCAGTAGAGCCTAAATTCACGCAGATGAGAAGGAAAAATTCTGTAAGTGGGCAATTGGAAGTAATGGTGATAGGGGCCAACCTTCAGCACTGGGGGAGCCCTGGCACAGAAGCAGAACATACTAGAAGTGAGATCGTCAATGGGGAGTTAGACCCCACACAGCACCATCACCACCAGCCACATTCAGCCAAGGCTAAAACAGGGGTTGGGCAGACGCAGACAGGATCTGAGTTGGGGCGTCAGAGATATCTACTCTATCCAAATTAAAACAAAAAACTTTTTCATGGTTTAGCACTGATCCACAGACCAAACTTTGAGAACTTTAAGGTGACTAAATATATACCCATCTCATCATTACTTTCCTAGTATTTTCTTTTGGAAAAAAAAAATTCCCCTTGGATAAAATTTTCAGAGGCCGCTAGATGCATTGTCATCCCTGCCCTCCTCCCACTTCCCCATCTAACTACACTTCACTACCCAATTCCAACACTAAAGTTAGCTCAGATTCTTTCTAACTAAATTATCATGATGAAGTAGGTACTTAAAGAGAGGAGACATGCTGAGAAGCTTGACAGAAACAAAGACATAAGAAAGACATCAATTTTAGGGCCAACTTTGGGTGAAAAAATGAATTAGGCAAGTTGATCTTTTAACACCATCTACCTCTCTTTATATCACAGTTAAGACCACCAGATTTGTCATCCCATGAAAAATGTGCTATAACTAATTCATACTAACGCTTTAGAGGCTTAAATTAAAAAACCCACAGGAATTTTTCCCCCTAGAATTGTTTACTCAACTGTCCTTTGTTATGTGGAATTTCATGCCTGGTTAAGTGTAGGCCAGTGCTTTGGATGAAATGTAGTTTTCTAGAAGGACACTTACATGAGAACCTCTGCAGGGAAATAAGGTTCTCTGTAAGATGAATTTAGAGATAACGAGAGTCCACCTTTTGCGCCACTGATCAAGTCACCATTTTTTCCTGCATGGTGGAAGAGTGCAAGGGTAGACTGACCATTGCTCTGGAAGTCTTTATACTGTGAGAAGTTAACAATAAACTGGCCTCTCTCCCCATGGGAGCCAACATGACTGATTAGATAGACAACAACCATGGGAAGGGCCTATGGAGTCTTCATCAGAGATCACGATCTCCTAGGGTATCACCCATAAAAGCAGCCAGCAGAGGCTGGGCGCTGTGGCTCACGCCTGTAATCCTAGCACTCTGGGAGGTGGGTGGATTGTTTGAGTTCAGGAGTTCAAGACCAACCTGAGCAAGAGCGAGACCCCGTCTCTACCAAAAATAGAAAGAAATGATTTGGACAGCTAAAAATATATATAGAAAAAAATTAACCGGGCATGGTGGCACATGCCTGTAGTCCCAGCTACTCGGGAGGCTGAGGCAGGAGGATTGCTTAAACCCAGGAGTTTGAGGTTGCTGTGAGCTAGGCTGACGCCACGGCACTCTAGCCAGGGCAAAAGAGCAAGACTCTGTCTCAACAACAACAACAAAAAAGCAGCCAGCAGGGAGATGGAGACATCTTTGCACAGCTAGAGATTCTCAGCCTGGTTTTCCCCATCCTTGCCAGCTTTGTACTCATCCTACTATTACCTGACATGGGTCCTCTGCTCCATGCAGCGCCCCTTCCTCACCACGTGCTCTCTGAACGTCCTTGCACCTTTCCCACCTCCATGCCTTTTTTTGCTCAGTTTTTTTCCCACGAAAATGTCATTATTCCCCAGCTCCAAGCCCATCCTCTCTCCAGGGCAGCTCAGATAACTCCAGAGTACAAAAGGGTCTTTCTCTCATCTCGTCTCTTAAGATCTATTACCTGCACCATTTGTTTGTTTGCCTTGTGACTATGACTGTCTTTTCTCTTTTACTGCTGTTTTATTTTCCATGTGTTTTTTATTGTTCACACAAGTCTTCTTTATATTCAGACTAAAGCAAAAGCAGAGTGCTTTGCCCCTAGTTAGAGCTCCATAAATGTCAGATTGGTAGGTTGAAGACTTGGTCTTAGATAATCCAGTCCCATCATCCCAGCCGCCAGACTGTGTGGACAGGCAGACCAGAGCAGCCAAATAATGTCTCGGTTTGTGGCACAAATGCCAGTACAAAATAACCGAAGTCACACATCCTCTCATGGGTTCCTTGCTTCTATTTCTCAAAGGCATTTTTAAGTTGTCTTATGACTGTTCCCTTTCTACTCATTCTCATAAATTGACCTGCTGACTGCTGCGAACCACCACAGGCTTCTCCAGAAGTTGATGAATAAACAAAACAAACACAGAAATGAGAATGTGCAGGTGGCAGGTGCTCCAGCAACTCCAGAATGGATGACTGAACATCCTAATTTCCAAGCAGAAGTTTAGGAGCAACAAGATTATTTTCCTTTTGAAATAGGCTTTCTTCTGCCCAGTTGTTGTATTTTCATTAGGAAATGTAATGGGACTGGAGCACAAAAACTAGCTGTGAAAAGACTCTTGTGGAGCTGGCAGAAAAGAGAAGTCTCCTAGGAGACCTGGAGGTGGCTCCCAGCAGTCATCGAGAGCATGGGCTCTGGGCTCTGAAGTCAGGCAGACTTAACTTGCAAATCCTCCCTCTCTGCTACCTACTAGCTTTGAGGATTTGAACATACTACTTAGCCACCTTAGCATTCAGTCTACCCTCAGTGTAGAATGAGGGTAAATAATAGTAGATACCTCATAGGGTTATTGTGAGTATTAAATGAAATATGCTTGTAAAGTGCTTGGCACTCAGAAAGCGTGTAAACAGGAAAAAATATGGCACCTCTAGCAAGATGCATGGCTTCCTTGTGAGTGCATGATATTTGGTAAGGACAAGGCAAACATTTTTTCCCATTGCATCATTATATCATTATTAAAGAGTTTGCAATTATTATAAAACAATTTAGAAAAATATGTTATTAAGATATAGGCTGGCCGGGTGCAGTGGCTCACGCCTGTAATCCTAGCACTCTGGGAGGCTGAGGCAGGAGGCTCGCTTGAGGTAAGGAGTTTGAGACCAGCATGAGTAAGAGTAAGACTCCATCTCTACTAAAAATAGAAAAAATTAGCCGGGTGTGGTGGCATGCACCAGTAGTCCCAGCTACTTGGGAGGCTGAGGCAGGAGGATTGCTTGAGCCCAGGAGTTTGAGGTTGCTGTGAGCTAGGCTGATGCCACGGCACTCTAGCCTGGGCAACAGAGTGAGGTTCTGTCTCAAAAAAAAAAAAAAAAAAAAAAGGATAAAAGATAAAGGCTAAACTACCATAATGAAGAGACCTCCCCCCCCCCAAAAAAATAAAGTGACTCAAACAAGACAGAGTATATTTCTCTCCATGTAATATTCAGGTGGTTCAGAGCAGCCAAGTAGTTGTGTTTCATACTTTATTTTCATTCAGTGATCCAAGTTCTTTCCATCTTGTTGCTCTGGCTCCAGAGCAACATCTCCAAGATGTTGTCCCTGTTGAATTTTCAAAGCTAGGTCATGGCCAAATCTATATTTCATCCCTCAAAAAGGAAAAAGAGTGGTGGAAGACGTAGTCAATGTTTTAAGGCCAAGACTCAGAAGATCCATTCTCTTGGCCAGAACTTAGTTTACATAGCTGGGCACACCTAACGACAGGGAAGGCTTGGAAATGCAGTCTCTGAGAAGACTTGTGTCCAGCTGACACCCTAATGCTAGGGAATAAAGACAATAGATTAAAGGAATAACCAGCTGTTTACCACAAGGTAACTAATGACTAGGAAGATCAAGCTAAGTAGGCTAGACAGACAGATAGTCAATTCAGCCCAACAAATCTTTATGGTCACCTTTCATGTAACTGGTACTTGGCTCTATAGAGGATTCAGAGGTGACTTAGATAAGTAAAGCCTTTGCCCTCCGACTGCATCTAAGCAGATTGATGTTCTGTTGGATTTTCAACTTTGGAAAGTCTTCAGGGAGGAGTAGAGCTTCTGCATGTGGAAGGCACTAAGGGGGAATCTGCACAGGGCAAGAGTTTGCGTGAGGCACTGAGGTGTGGGGACCCCTCCGGTTGTGGGAGACAGTGAGGAGCCCGGTGCTCCTTGACTTACAGTGCTACATGCAGCAAGCTCTCAATAAGCACTTGCTAGAAGTAAAGGAGCAGATTACAATCAATATGGGTTATCCAAGGTGTCGATGAGCCAGGCTCCTTATCCTTTCCTTCCTTAATGTTCACCACACATTTTTGGATAGTGACAAATATCTGTGGGGACCGAGCTTTGGGTTAGAGAGATCTGGGTTTGCAACTCTGGCTCTACAACTTATTTAGCATCTCTGAGCCTTACTTCCTCAACTCTAAAATGAGGGTCTCAGACTAAATGATGTCTGATCCCTTCTCAGAGAAAACAATCTATAGTTCTCAAACAGCACTGTGCTGGAGGTGGTGTGCGGAGTCCTGTGAAGCTGGCAGGACTGAGCCCTTCCTTCCTCCTGAGAAGCTCTGTCCAGTTTTTCCTGCTCAGCCTGTTATGTGTATTCCCCATGAGTGACTCACGAGGCAAAAATCAAGCTTTTGAAAAGGGCACAACTTAAGCTGGGTATACTCTCTCATCTCCCTATTGTGAACACTCTTGCAGCCTTGCTGGAGCCCTTGTTCTAACCTGTAGATACCCAGAGCTCTCCTTTGACAAGGCTTTCCCCAGCCTGCAAAATTATTCTTCTCATCCACCTCTCTTACTAAACTCATCTTTTCCTCAGTGCCAGACCTTGATTAGCTGAGACAAAGCCAAGGACCAGTTGTAGTAATCCATACTAAGACGTGAGGGGCTGGATTTTGTATATTAACACTACCCAGGATATTCAAGTTTTTCAAAAGGATCCTGTTAATGCTTGAAATTGAATAACTAATGGTATAGATCTAAGCACTGTGAGTGCTTGTCAGTAGAGGAAAGACATTTATGGGCTGAGGGACCTTCCCACTGGAAAGAGAGAGATGATGATGAGGGGGGTAGGTGGAGGAAGAAGAGGAAAAAGAAAGGTTGATAGATGATAGATAGATAGATAGAAAAAGAGAATATGGTAGATTTATCAGAGTGCCAAAAAGCACAGAATCTGGAACCAGACAGCCTGAATTGTATCTCCGATAAGTCACTTACTGTCTAATTTGGGGAAAGTTTCTAGCCTCTCTGTCTCACTTTCTTCACCAATAAAATAGGGACAGTAGTAGAGCCTACATCACAGGGTTGTTGTGAGGAGTAGATGAACAGTGTCTGGCACGGAGTAAATGCTCGACACACCTGGCCATGGTGGTTATAACCCACTCACATGGCCAACTTGTTGGTCTCCCGCTGAGCTGCCATGTAATGGGATTCTGCTGCTTTTCCTTCACCCAGGTCGGATAGATCCCGAGGTCACTCCAACTTCGCTGCTTCACATTTTCATCCCTTCCTGCACCATTGCTTTAATTTTCATAGCCACAATGATAGTCCTAAGAAAACGGCTCTGCCAAAAGCTCTATTCTAGAAAAGGTAAGTGAGTTTTATTCATGGTAACCAAATGGACAGGCTGTCCGCAGCGTGAGCCTCTCCTTTGCACCGCAGGCCTCCCCTTCCCAGCTTCACACTAAATCACTTGGGGCTTATGAACCACTTTTAGCTTGTTCTAATGATTTTTTTTCCCCTAGAAGAAAATGGCTGTGGTCTTCAGTGAGCTGAACTCCTTACACCGAGTTTTCTTTTAAAGGGAATGTGATGTTCCTGTGTCTGAAAGAGTTTGCTTTGTTCTTTGAGCCAAGAACTTTCATCAGCCTCGTGATAGTGATGCTGTTTTCGCAATACAGACAGGCCAGACTTTGCCAGAGGGAGGCTGCCAGGATCCTTGCTGAGGATTCCTTTAGTTCTCATCCCTTTTCCCCATTCTGGATATGAGCTGGGTTAAACCCACCCCTGTCTCCCAGGAATCTAAATCCCCTGGTTGGGTATGGAAAGAAGGGTTTGTGAGGCCATTTGGGGTGAGGAGAGCACCTGGTTGGTGGTGCCCTGAGGTCTTCCAGCAGCTCCCCTGGAGTTTCTCCTCAGCCTGTTCTGCTCTCACTAACCCACTCCTACTGTGCCGGCTGGGACAGAGGATGCCTGCAGCCTCTGAACCCTGGACAGAGAATTCAATTGCTCATGTGGCTGTCCTTGGTTTACTGGGAGGAGGCTGCCCACAAAACCCCCAGGATGTATGCAGACCTATCTGGTGATTTCCTAAACCATCCAACATATGTCTCTCAAGGTCTATACATGGCCTTGTCTGTACAAAAGGAAATGACATCTGGAAATAATTCAACAGGAATCTGGGGAAACACTATTTGAGGACTAGGGGGAATTTTAGGTGGTTGTTATCCTGCATGTACAGTCATAACTTCTATATTCTCAACTGCCATAAAATATTGCCATACCCTTATTTATCCATTGCCCTATGTGTTCATTAGCTTGGTTGCTGACCACAAAACCTCTAACTATAGAATGCAAGAAAGAACTGTTGTCAAAAGAAAAAGGGCGGGGGGATAAGAGTGGAAGAAAAAGAGAGGAAGGGAGGGAAAAAGGGAGGACTGGAGAGAAGAAAAGAGAGGGGGAAAAAGAGAGAGGAAGGAGGAAGGAAGGAAATAAAAGGGGAGGGGAAGGGAGCCTCACAGTAAAGGAGGATGAATTACAGGGTTTGTCCAGAAGAACTTTGAATTTCAAGTAGAATCACTCCTGTAAGCCCATGACCTCAGAGGGCTGTGGTAGATGCAGCTCATTAGAGTTGTACCTTCTGTCATTCTTTTACCTCCCACACATATACCTCTTGGAAACAGCTTTATACCAAAGTTCCAGTCCTGGGGCCTGAGGACTCCTTATTCACTTCCGTAATGAGCAGCTGAGTCTTCTGTTCTGGCTTTCTTTGGGAGAACAGAATGGAGTTGCACTTATAGACGGAGTGGGAAAAAAACCTTCCCCTCTTCCCCCATCCTAATCTCAAGAGTGAGTGGATATCAGTAGCTCAGGGCTGGGGTATGAAGCTCGGGCCCCAGCTGTCGCTGGGAGAGCTTTGTTCCTAATAAGAATTAAGTGAATACATTTGCAAAATGATTCCTTTTTTTGTTTTTAATGAACCAGAGGGAAATCATACAATTGCCTATATCATAGCCCCCTTCTCTAATTCACTCGTATTTAGATCTGCTTTGTCTCATAGGAGATACACGGGTGCACGTGTAGAAATGTGTCTGCCATGCACAGAAATTTATGTGCCATGGAAAAGGGTTGAGAACTGCTGGTACTGCGGCTAGAGCTTTAAACCGGAGTCAGAGGGCTAGATTTGGACCTGGTGTTACCATTCATTTATGACCTTTTTTGAATCACCTAACTGCTTTGAGATGGTCTTTCTATCTGTAAAATGAGAAGCAGCAATAGAATAAATATTTTACAGCTTATTGATCCAACTTCATTGCCACTACTGTAGTCCAACCTCTCCCGCAGCTGAATCCTCCTAACTGGTCTCCCTGCATCCACTCCTGCCACCTCCAGTATGGTCTATTCTCACTTTTAGCTAACCAGGCCTTTAAAATTACAAATCTACCATGTCTCCTTTGTCCAGACCTCTCCCATGGCTTCCCATTGCTCGTTAGATGAAGTTCCAACAAGCCCTGAGAGTTTTGACTCATGTCTCCACCTTTAACTGCATCACCATCACCTGCATTGTCCACGCTCTAGCTATACAGGATTTTCCAGTCTTCAGAAGCAACCGACTCTTTCAATTCTGAGTTTTCTCATATAGTATTCTCTCTTCTTAAAATGCTTTCTTCTTCTTGTCCATGTGAGTTGAAGTCAACTTTAAATCTCAGCTAATCTGTCACTTCATCAAGTATCCCCTGACTCTAGCCCTCCTCACCACACCCATTACATAAAATCCCCTTGTTGTATGCTTCAATAGCACCTACTTCTCCTTTCAATACACTCAGCACACAATTGCATGTCTAGGGCCTGTTTTAATAGCTTGGGCCACAAATGCAATTGCATCCCTTTTAATTTTAAGTTTCCAGTTAATTCCTCAAGCACCTACCTGCCCATCTTAGCAAGAAATCCAATGTCTCCCTCTTACAACCTGGATTTCCTCACCTCCCACAAACTGTCAGGAGGCTACTGGGGAAGGATACTGGGGAGCTAGGTTAGTCTACCAGAGGCCCTGGTTTTGAGCTATTGCTGTTTCTGTTCCTGCCATGCAAAATCTGTTTCTTCCAGGTGTCTTCATCCACTGTGCAAAGGTATCCTTGCTAGTCCAGAC
Organism: Eulemur rufifrons; assembly: GCF_041146395.1. Classification (NCBI taxonomy): domain Eukaryota; kingdom Metazoa; phylum Chordata; class Mammalia; order Primates; family Lemuridae; genus Eulemur; species Eulemur rufifrons. The sequence goes on from NC_090989.1 coordinate 228,678,283, forward strand.
CCACCTGCCCAAAGGCTACAGTGATACAAGATAATATTACAACTGTTATGGCTCCCCCCACATGCTGAATTGGTCCTAAAGCAGGACCTCCATGGGCTGATGAGATCAGAAGGGATTCCTTCCTTGGCCACAGCTGTGCACAGCCAGCCTCTCCCACTCTAGGCCCTTATGTTGAGCCTGGGACACAGTCCTAACTTCCTTCTGTAGAGTTCCTCTTAGGGCCTCTGTTGTCCTCAACTTCTTAGGCCATTGGAGAGTCAAGTAAAGAGGTAGCAATCTAGGTCCCTTTCATTCCAGAAGGCTCTTTGCCTCCTAAACAGATTTACCCACCTATGCTCAGTGACTAGCTCTACACACTAAGATATATTGAGAGGGGAGCCATTGTTGGTCCATAAAAGGTCCTGTTTACCATCTGTTTACCATTTTCCCCTAAGAGGAACTATTGTATAGTTCAGGGCTCTGCGGTGACCTGCTAATTTCCAGAGAAGAAGTTTGCAACTTCTGTTGTAAAATAATGTCAAATTCTGCTTTATCCATGAGTCTTTAAGTTTTATGAGTATAAGGAATGTGTTTCTTTCATTTACCACTGTATGCCCAGTGCCTGGCATATAATAGATGTTCAATAAACTTTTCAGTATTGAATCTACTATATGCAAGTGAGTATGCTAGACCTGTTTTGTTCAATATAATAGCTATCTGTGGCTATTTAAATTTAAGTTAAATAAAAATTCCATTCATCAGTCACATTTTAGGGGCTCAGACTCTGTAAGTGCTCCATAGCCACGTGCAGCTGTAGCTACCATATTGGACAGTGTAGATATATTATGCAACATTTTCATCACTGCAGAAAGGTCTATTGAATATCACTGTGCTATACTCTTTAAAAACTTCATATAATTTCACAAAATTGTTTGAGGCAGGGAGTAGTATCTTTATTTTTCAGATGAAGAAACTGAGGCTCAGAAAATCTATATGACTTTCTAAAGTCATACAGCTGGGATTTGAATACAGGTCTATATGACTCCAAAACTGTTTTATTGGAAAAGTGCTTAATAGAAATTGGCCCAATCTAAATAGTATTATCTTTGGGCAATGGAAGGAGAAAGCAAATCTCCACCTAGAAGACTTAAGTGACTTGTTCATTGACTTGCTGGGCCAATGGCAAAGCCTAGATGGAGTCTAGTAGGAATCACCAGCTATAGTATCTAGATCTCTAGACAGGCTTCCAGATCTTGAGAATAGCATTTCTCAAACTCTCTGGTGAAGAATCAGTTTGTTCGTTTGTTTGTTTTTTAAATTTCCAATATGTTGGGATCAATATATTTTATACACTATAATGAATCACTAAAAAATGTAATGGAAAGTACAAAGGCATAAAACAATAAGCCCAATATTTATTAGACTCAATACATATTATTTTACATTTCAATAAATATAATCAGAAAAATCATAACATAGTAAAAGAATTACTAAAGTTTCTAGACATTTACACTCAATTTCTATACTTATCTCATCAAGAACTGGTAACAAATGTACCAGCACCAGACCATGGACCAGACTTTGAGTGGCACTGCTCTAGAAGACTGAGCCAGAACTTTACAAGAATTTAAACCAAAGGTCAAATATGCTGGTTTATGGTTGCCTAAGGCCCACAGAGAATGGAAGTACTGAGCTCAGGCATTAAAGCAGCCTCCACTGAAATGCCAACATTTGAGAGCAATCCCCATGGGTTAACCACTGGGTTCCTTTCAAATGCAAACCTTCTTGGAGGAGACTACACTGCTGAAATTCCAGGCCAAGGTCAGGCTGGTCATGAGGGGAATTACTGAAAACCTGGTGTACAGAGCAAAAGCAGAATTAAGGATAGACTGAGTTCAGGGACCCAGGTAATGGCAGGGGCTGGACATCAAGTACTGAAGGAGAATCAGAGTGGGAGGGAACATGTGAAATCAGGGGTTAAGAAAGACATGAAACCAGCCGGGCGCGGTGGCTCACGCCTGTAATCCTAGCACTCTGGGAGGCCGAGGTGGGCGGATTGTTTGAGCTCAGGAGTTCGAGACCAGCCTGAGCAAGAGCGAGACCCCATCTCTACTAAAAATAGAAAGAAATTATATGGACAACTAAAAGTATATATAGAAAAAATTAGCCAGGCATGGTGGTGCATGCCTGTAGTCCCAGCTACTCGGGAGGCTGAGACAGGAGGATCCCTTGAGCTCAGGAGTTTGAGGTTGCTGTGAGCTAGGCTGACGCCACGGCACTCATTCTAGCCTGGGCAACAGAGAGAGACTCTGTCTCAAGAAAAAAAAAAAAAAAAAAAAAAAAAGAAAGAAAGAAAGAAAGACAGACAGACAGACATGAAACCAAGGGAACTTAGTGGTGAGCAGCATCCCATTATATGAACCTTGCTTCTGCCCCATGAGATACGTTGAACTGGTATCAGTCATTTTCACCCTAGTGCAGATTAACTGACCAGATCTTCTGCTCTGTGCCTGGGCAGGAAGACAGGAAGTAGCTATCAAGGCTAAAGCAGAAAAGGGATAGAGAATTTTGGAGACATCTCCTGGGTTGAATACCCAAATTAGCAACCCCTCAGCCTTTGAGTGACTGGAGGCCAGGGACAGACAAAGGAATGGGAAGTAAGGGCCTTCTTTGTTCACAATCTTTGCCTAGGGACCAGATTTTACATTCAGCATTACCCAGCCTGAGATCCCAAGCCACAGTGGACATTTAAACTTCTACAGATGGATTTTTTTTTTTTTTTTTTTGAGATAGGGTCTCTTTCTATTGCCCAGGCTAGAGTGCAGTGTGGCATGATCATAGCTCCCTGTCACCTTGAACTCCTGGGCTCAAGCAATCCTGCTGCCTCAGCCTCCTAAAGTGCTGGGATTGCAGGCATGAACCACCACACCCAGCCTATATGTGGATTTGTTTGGATTTGCTTTTTGTTCTTCCATATTTTAGTCTGTAAACAGAATAATTTTCTCATTAATTTTATTCTAATTCTGGGATTTTTCTTTTTCAGACACAACAATAAGATCTGTCACCACAATAAAGAGGAAAGTGAATAGAGCTGTGAGTAAGCAGGATTTTACTTTTCTTTTTCATCTCCTTTATTCTCCTAGCTTGAATTAAGAAATAACTACTGTTCTCTTAATTCACAAAAGGCAACTGAATAGTTCCAACTTACACAGAATCTTCCTGTTCGGTGGCATTCCAGCTAAGGCTTGTTCTTCAATACTGTGTTCTTCCGTACCTTTCTTGGGGAGCAAAGATGGTGTCTTGCACAGCAGCAGAATAATCATGCTGTCTTTTGCTCAGTCTATGTTCCTGAGCAGCCCTAGGCAATACTTCACAGGACCTCTGGGCTCACATGGTTAGAAACATGGTTAATATTTAACAGCAAGGAGGAGGTATTCAACTGTAATGCAATCAACAGCTGAAATGTTTTTGCAACAAGCAATGATTGAGAAGTATATTGTTAGGGGCTGTGAGGCAAGGAGTACTGGACAAATAGAAAACTCTTCATGAGATGAACAGGCTTGGAGCTGGAATTTGTGAAAGAGGAAGGATGTGCTATGGAGGTCAAAAAAATGGGTTGCTGAAATCACTCAGGCTGGTTGGATGGAAAGCTTAGACCCTGTGGAAGCACAGTGTTTTGGGCTCAGACAGGCCTGGGTCATGCCAGAAAATGGGTATTTGTAGCTTTCTTGAGATAAGCTGCCTTTCCTTTTGTAATCAAGAAATCATATGATGTGACACGTGAGTTTGTAAGTTTACCAAAATGATCATAGGCAAATCATAGAAGTTTCTAAATGAGGTTACATCAACCACTCAGAATATTCAAAACTACTCATGTTGGAAATCTGCTGAATAGAGCGCCAGAATTCTGGAGGAATCAATCATGACAACAACCCCAGAACACCTTCTTCAAATTCCAGGGTCTGTGTCCCTCTCATAGAAGTAGCATGAGCACATGGCATAAGCACAAAATATGACTCAAAGGAATGAAATTGGCCTTTGGACAATTTTCATCTCCCACTCCGGGCCTGAAAGCTATTCTTGAAGATACATCCTGTCACCGTGTGCTCACGTCCTGGGGCACAGAACCAGGGAACAGATGCAGCTTAGGGCAGGACGAAACTTAGGTCCAGTCACACTGAGCTTCTCTGAATCAGTAATGATATTTTCTTGACTCAGAAAAGTTTCATGTCAACACTGGCAGGCCTGATTAAAACTTTCATTTCTTAAGAAACAAAATCCTGTATTCCTATAAAATGGTTTGCTTGGCCTAGAGGTGAGTTTCCAGAAGAGGCACCAGTGGTTTTCTGTTTCATGAGCTTGGAGCTTTGAGTACTGAAGCAGTGACTCCTTCAACTGCTCAGTACAGAGGAGGAAATGTTGAAAGGCCTGAGAACAGACATAGTAAACTCAGATACCCAACAGGGCAAGGCAGCTGATGAAATGAGTGAAAAGGATCTGGTGTCACCAGATAGGGAGTGGTGGGTGAGACTGCAACATCCCAGACAGCGCATGCCCTGTCAGCTCAGCACTAGCCTATCATTGCCAGAGAAGATGGAGATCCAGATGTTTATATAAAATGTCCTAGTTTTTAAATGCTGGCTGAAAAGATTTTAAATACTGAACAAGCCAAATTAAATCTACCCAGAGGTTTGCAACCTCTGTCGTAGAAAGAAAATACTATCAGAAAAAGCTTAGGATCTGAGTAATTAGGGCAGAAACATCTATTTGAGGGATTGAGGCACATTCAAAGGCTTGTTAAATGTCCTTTGCAGAAAGATACAGACATTGTAATACCAATTGATAAAACAGGACCAAATCTAGAAGAGCAAATAGGCCTCATTTCAAGCCCAGGGATTCCTGGGGCAAAGATAAGGATGGCTTGGGAGATCATTTGTGAGGGAGGAGTGTGGTGATCGATGAATGATGTTGCCTTTGATGTGGGATAAGTCATAGGCCCTGTGAATATATTTACCAAATGTGGAGTAGAAGCTCTTTTTAAAAAATAATTATGTTGTTTATTTATCAGTATTTCCATTCGTCTTCGTCATGGACATACATCTTTTAATACTTATAATGGTGATATATTATTTTGTGCCCTACATGTTTCAGTTGCATTCAAAATTCTTTTCTGATTGATTCAAATCTTTTTAATCATGTTTAGAGCTGCATGAAATGTAGCAATTCACTAGTGATCAACAGTAATGGAAAAAATGGCCCATATTTATTCAGCATAATGTTTTATGGTTTTGTCAAGACAAATACCAATGCATTAGATTTTAGTAGATGCATTTTAAGTTCCTCCCTATTAAGTTACTCAGCAGTTATTAATTCTTTAGCAAGAACTAATTTAACATTTTGGTTAATATCTCCTGGGAAGAATAGGGAGCAGGACATGAAGATACTGAATTTTGGAATAGAGAGAAGATCAGTCTGGGCCCCAGTATTTGGACAGTCAGGAAAACTAGTTCCTGTTGCTGGGGGTAAGAGGTACCATATCAGTCAGGCTTCTCCAGAGAAAGAGAGCCAATGTGGTGGAGGGGCAGGAAGAGAAATAGAAAGAGAGAGATGCAATGATTCAATCCCATTTACAGTAGCTACCAAAAAAATACTTAGAAATAAACTGAACCAAGGAGGTGAAAGATCTCTACAAGGTACAAGGAAAACCACAAACCACTGATGAAAGAAATTGAAGAGGACCCAAACAAATGAAAAGACATCCCATGCTCACAGATTAGGAGACTATTGTTAAGATAAGCATACCACCCAAAGAAATCTACAGATTCCATGCAATCCCTAAGAAAATAGCATTGTCATTTTTCACAGATGTATTAATAAAAAAACCAATCCTGAAATTTCTATGGAACCAAAAAAGAGCCTGAACAGTCAACACAATCCTGAGCAAAAAGAACAATGCTGGAGGCATCATACTCTCTAACTTTAAAATATTAATATATTACAAGACTACAGAAACCAAAACAGCATGGTATTTGCATAAAAACAGACACATAGACCAATGGAACAGAATAGAGAACCTACAAGTAAATTCATGTATTTACAGCCAACTGATTTTTGACATGGTCACCAAGAATATACATTGGGGAAAGGACACCCTCTTCAATAAATGATAACAGAAAAATTGGATATCTGTGTATAAAAGAATGAAACTAGACCCCTATCTCTCACCATATACAAAAATCAACTCAAAATGGATTAAAGACTTAAAGGTCAGACCCAAAACTAGTAGAAGAAAACTTAGGGAAAACACTTCAGGACATTGGTCAAGGCAAAGACTTTATGGCTAACACCTCAAAAGCACAGGCAACAAAACCAAAAATAGACATATGAGACTATATTAAACCAAAAAGTTCTTCACAGCAAAGGAAACTATCAACAGACTGAAGAGATAACCTCTTGAATGGGAAAAAATATTTGCAAACTATTCATCCAACCTAGGACTAACATCTAGAATATACACAGAAGTCAAACAACTAAATAGTAGAAAAAATAATAATCTCATTATATAATGGGCAAAACACAAGAATAGATATTTCTCAAAACAAGACATACAAATGGCCAACATATATATAGAAAAAATGCTCAACATTCCACTAATCATCAGGGAAATGCAAATCAAAACCACAATAAGATATCATCTTACCCCAGTTAGAATGGCTATTAATAACAAGACAAAAAATAACAGATGCTGATGAGGACGCAGAGAAAACAGAACTCTCATACACTGTTGGTGGGAATGTAAATTAGTACAGCTACTATGGAAAATAGTACTGAGATTTCTCAAAGAGCTAGAAACAGAACTACCACACACAGCAATCCCAGTACTGGATATTTACCCAAAGAAAAAGAAATCACTGTATCAAAGGGATACTTGCACTCACATGTTTATTGCAGAACTATTCATAAATGAGGTATATACCCCACCCTCATTTTGTAGAAGAAACTAAATATGGGAAGGTTAAAAAACTTGCCCAAGGTCATATGGCTAATATTAATAAATACAAGAGCCAGCAAATTGATCCAGGTATTCAAGTCCAGAGTCCACACCTATACACTATATGTCTTTTGCTTAATCTGTAAGAATCCCTCCCATGACTCATACCTCTTTATTTTTCCTCTGCATTATACACACAGTCTATACCACTTTTTTTGTTTATTTGTTTATACTCCAAGTGGATAAAAGATTAAACACATGATTATAGCATTATTTTCTGGCTGCTTCTGTGTCTATATTTTATGTCTACCTGGTCAATATAATGAAATGAGATTTTAGTGTTAATGTAACTATTGGGTATTTGATGTTTTTCATGTCCATTTGTCTAGGCTTCTTGTAGTTTATTCTGTGATAAATTTAAAAGAAGATGACTGATTTTGACCAAACTTGGCTCACTACTAAGAAAGAAATATAAACATAAATTTTGTTTATTTTAGTTGAGTCTACCAGCTCAAAAAAGAATAACTTATAACAATTTTGAGAACATTTTTTAAGTTACTTATTTTTTCCTGAGTATAAAAATAAAAAATATAAAGAAAATAAAAAAATTTATAATTCATTTCCCAGTAATTATCATGGTTAATTTTTTTTTTAGGAGACAGAGTCTCACTCTGTCTCCAGTCACCCAGGCTGGTGTGCAGTGGTGTGATGACAGCTCACTGCAATGTCCAACTCCTGGGCACAGCCTCCTGAGTAGCTAGGACTATAGGCATGCACCACTCCACGTGGCTAATTTTTTAAATTTTTTTGTAGATATGGGGTCTTGCTATGTTGCCCAGGTTGGTCTCATATTCCTGGCCTCAAGCGATCTCCCACCTCAGCCTCCCAAAGTGCTGGCATTACAGGTGTGATCCACCATGCCTGGCCCATGGTTAATATTTTAATATTGCTCAGGCCCAGCCAGCTCAGGACTCTCATTCTCTCATGCCCATTCTCTGCCATGCTAGCTCTACCTCACCCTGAAACCACCCATTGTGAGGAAAGTGTCCAGTTCTAGGCTGCCCAGGAGCCATCCTGCACCCTCATATTCTGACTCAGCATCACCTTGAGAGATGGTGTCATGGGACTTGGCCTGGGCATGCCATTGCAAGTACTTCTGACAGGACTTTTATTCAGACGAATATTCTTCCTTCCCACATAAGAAGGGAAGAGTTTGCTAGTTTTGCTTCACTAACCAACAACTGAAGCAAGATCTGATTATTGCAAAAGTACCTGGAAGGGTTCAGTATCTTAAGCAACAGCTGCTCAGAGCTGGGTTTTCCACTCCATGTCTCTGCCCCTAGACAGTTCTTATTCTTAGTAAATCTATATTCCTATCTCCCCAGATGGGCCTTCAAAGCCTTAACTTTAATATTGCAAAATAAAAATACTCACATAAAACGAAATGTGGCCAAAGAGATAGCTCATTCCCATCCTTCTGCAGGGTGGATGTGGTGGTCATTAGTGTTGTTTCACCATTTCTCAATCTCTTGCCTTTGTGCACATGATAGGACTGTATTTCCCTGCAATTAATTTGTAGTTACGTGTGGTCATGTAATTTGCTTTGGTCAATTAAATGTAAGAATAAGTGATGTGTGTTAGTTCTGGGTGGAAGATGTAAGAGCTAGCATGTGCTTTGCCTTGTTTTCTTTTTCCATCTGGCATGGTGACCAGCAACATTCTAGGCAGTGATTTCTATATCAGCCTTGGTCTCTGAGTAATGAAAATTAACAGAGCCCTCTGCTAACTCTCAACGTACATGGAACATGAGCAAAAATAAACCTTTGCTTATTGTATTGACTTGTTACTGCAGCATAACCTAGTCTACTCTGGCTGATACAAGGGAAAAATTAGAACCTATACTCAATAGACTATACGTTGCCATTGAAAATTCCATTTCTGAGGAATAATGATGTAGGGAAATGTTTTCTATATTATAAAAAATAGGAAAAAAACAGTAAGATATGAAAATATGTTACCACATCATTCATCTTCTATTAAAAATGTGTTTTTTTATGGCCCGGTACAGTGGCTCACGCCTGTAATCCTGGCACTCTGGGAGGCCAAGGTGGGAGGATTGCTTGAAGTCAGGAGTTCAAGACCAGCCTAAGCAAGAGTGAGACTCTGTCTCTACTAAAAATAGAAAAAATTAGTGGAGTGAGATGGTGTGCACCTGTAGTCCCAGCTACTCAGGAGGCTGAGGCAGGAGGATCCTTTGAGCCCAGGAGTTTGAGGTTGCTGTGAGCTAGGCTGACATCATGGCACTCTAGCCCAGGCAACAGAGTGAGATTCTGTCTCAAAAAAAAAACAAAAAGCAACAGCAACAAAAAAATGTTTTTTATATACCCACCACACCCCTCTTCTTCAGAGAAATAAAAGTAAGAACATAAGCATTCTCAGAATCATTGCATTTGGGTTATGGAAACTTACAATGTTTTCTGCTTTTCTTTCCTGAAGTTTTTGTGGACTTTATTACATTTCTAAGTTCCCCAATGTATTATTTTTAAGTACCCTGGGCTGCCTGTTAGATGAAAAGCGATAGTTGCTGAATCTCCTTTAACCACCCCACTCACCTCTCTAGATCCCAGTGGCCAATGCATTATATGGGACTTTTCATCACTCTTTCAGGAGGGCAATGCTATACCTTCTTTAAAGATCACATACCAAAGTCTTAGTTATTCTTCAAAGATTCCTAGCCCAGCCAACCTATAAAAGATGGTTACACTCCAAGGATTGAAGAGATGAGGTGACTTACAACAAGTCATCTTATAACTTAGTGGTAGAATTGGAGCTAGAACTCAGGCCCACTGACAATCTTTGTCTATGGCACACAGCCCTTTCTATTTGAGGAAATTGTCCTTGTGTCTAACCTTACTTGTGCTGCTCTTTGGGCCCCCATGCCTTCTTGCTCTTATGCAATCAAGCAGTCAACCAGTAAAACTTTAGGAATAGATTCTGATACCATAAATATGTATCAGGCTTCCTTTAAAAAAAAGAGTTAGTCTAGTCATCAAGCCCTGGTTTGTTAGGGCTTACAGACCATGGAGCCTAGCTTCGTCATTTTAGGGATGGTAATATTGGGGCTAAGAGACATTAAGTGTCCTTCATGAGTGAAACGTGGCAGACCCCCCCCCCAAAAGTCTTGTGATTCATAGTGCTATTAATTTATTCATTTATCCACTCACAAATGTGTAGTGTCTGCTATTTGCAAGACTCTGTGTCAGTTAGGCCATGTGGGAATTATAAGGATGAATTAAACAAAATATCAGTCATCCAAGAGTCTTAACAATCAAGTATTAGAGATAAGGTACTCAAAAAAAACTGTTGTCATTAGCATAATTTGGGTTAAAATCAAAATAAAAGGCCAACTTTTCATATACCCTCTAGAAATGGGTCCTCTGTGTTTTGTTTCGTTTGTTTTCATGAGTATCCTGTCTTCCTCCTAAGAACTTCCACCTGAGCCCTGACCACAGCCTCAGCCTTCCACCATGGGTGTGTTTCCTTTCCCCTTTCCTATTCCAGTGGTTTCCAATGTTTTTCTTTTACCTTTTCTTTTCCTTTTTACAAAGGAAATATTAGACAGAACTCCTATATATAAAGCAGACTAAAGCAGTGGTGGAATTAGAGTGGAGGATATACACACCCTACCATAGGTCCCTGCAAAGGTCTCTAAGGCACCTTGTACTTCTTGGAACATATTTGGAAAATCATGTAACTCTCAAATTATCCCTTTATTCCCAAGCCCACCTTACCTGTCCTCAGAGTCCCCAGAAATGCCCACTCCATGTCAGGTGACTTCAAGCTTTCTTTCTGAACAGAGCTGGCTGTCGTGGGGAGGGGGCAGGGTGCTGCAGGGGAAGTCGTTATCAGCATCACTCACCTGGGCTCATGAGTTTTTAATGGTGTGAGAAGTTTGTGTATTTTTTATTGTTCTCTATGGCTTATACAAGAGATAGAAATAATACAGAAAAGTTGAGAGAGAGGGAAAAATGTCACGTTAGGCTGGAGATGATCAGGGGAGAGGAAAGTTTTCATGGAAGAGGTGACATTTGGACCACATGGAAAAGGAAATAACAGATTCTTCTAGCTACAGGGAACATCCAGAGAAAAGGCAGAGAGGCAAGAAGGCATGGAGCATCTGCAGAGAAGGCCGTGTGATCCTGTTTGGATAGAAATCCAGGTGTGAGATAAGGTGGAAAGACTTTTGGGGGCCATATTGTGAACCATGAATTCCAGGTGAAGTTTAGATTTACTTACTAGACACGAATGTTTCAGTCAGGTCCTAGCAGGAAACAAAGGGCATGCTGAGAAACAGAGGCAGGTTTCATAAAGAGACTATTTACAAAGGTGTGTGCAGCATTACGGGAAACCAGCAAGGGTTGTTGAGCACTCTGGGATTAGCAGTGGCCATCCTTAGGTCTGAAAGAGAAGGTGGAGGGAGCAGCTCCCAGGACCCTGGTAATAATGGCAACAGGAAAGGGACAGCTAGGAGGAACTGTGGTCTTTAACAGACAAAGTCAACCTGCAACCCATCTGGGAGGTTGTTGAGGAAGTGATACCCCAGCCTCACTCTCTATTCACTACAACCTTCTTGGTCACCTAGACTGAGCTCAGTCAAAGCCAGAGGGAAAAGCCCAGTGATGCAGTCCATAGTCTTCCTGGGAAGTGAACAGGATGCAGCAGGGTGGAGAATGAACTAATAGAAATATCCAACACAATAGGGAACTATGAAAGGTTTTGAATGGGCGAGTCCCATGAAATGTGCCCCAGGATTAATGAGCTATCTGCAGCCTGTAGAACAGAGGACGGAAGGTCTGAGGAGAGAGGTTGAAGATTTGGACCAGGGCATTGGTAGAAAGCGGGGAAAGAAAGGTTTTAAACCATGCTGCCTCCAGACAGATGAGCTTTTTTTTTTTTTTTTTGAGACAGAGTCTCACTCTGTTGCCCAGGCTAGAGTGAGTGCCGTGGCATCAGCCTAGCTCACAGCAACCTCAAACTCCTGAGCTCAAGCGATCCTCCTGTCTCAGCCTCCGAGTAGCTGGGACTACAGGCATGCACCACCATGCCCGGCTAATATTTTTTATATATATTTTTAGCTGTCCATATAATTTCTTTCTATTTTTAGTAGAGATGGGGTCTCGCTCTTGCTCAGGCTGGTCTCGAACTCCTGAGCTCAAACGATCCGCCCACCTCAGCCTCCCAGAGTGCTAGGATTACAGGCGTGAGCGCCCGGCCCAGATGAGCTTTTTTAGAAAGTAGTTTCTCATTCCATTCTATATTGGCGAGGTTATATGTTTTCTAATCAGAAAAAATGATTTTTCTTATTTGTGGACTTTTCTTGCCAGATGTGAACCTGTGGTATTGGGAGCCAGGGTGACCTGATGGGACATCCTCAAGAGGCTTCTGGACTCTGAACAAGGATCCGCTGGCCTGCAGAGCTTGCCATTTTCACTTTTCAAGTGCCTTTGGATGACTCAGCACTTTAATCTGGAGTCTGCAACAAGACTGGGCAGCACCTGGCCCATGGTGTGCCAAGAGGAAGTCAAGCAGCCTGCCCCTTCATTGATCTGGCTCTCACCTCTGCGGCTTGTGGCCCCTGAGCAAGCACTATTGCACTTTAGAAAATTACCCCACTGGATCCTGGACGCCAGTAAGTGTCTGGAGGCTCCTTCTCGCTGCCAGACTAAAACCAAAGGGAATTCTTTCCCCCTAAATTTCCAAAGTGATTTCCAGAAGCAGAGATATGTGGAAATGTCCAGTTACAGAAACTGACAAGTTGCCAATAGTTATTTTTAATCTATAATTTCCTCTGTATACAGGAAGAGCCTCTTGAGACTCTGAGCCCACAGACAGGGCTTTGCACAAACTCAAGCCATAACTGACATGTTTTGTGGCTTGCTGGAAATCTCGGTAGCGTCTGAAGTTGCTCTAATTAACAGAAGGCGTTTAAGTACACACTAAGTGCGCAAATTGTGGAGTAAAGACATCAAGCACTTTGTTGTTGTTGTTGAGGTATACATCACAAAGCATTTGTTTTAGCCTGGATCGACACCATGTTTAATGATATTTTTTCTTTTTTAACTACATCTTTCCTTTAAAAAAATTCTTAGTTTTTAATCTTACCTAATCAATGATATATAGTCAAAAATATTTGGCATGCTAGTATGTTGTGCCTGCAGAGATTTCAATGAGTAGCTACAATGGTCAAAGCCCCAAACTAAGTCTCCTTTTCTGGTTCTCTAAATAACTTGAAACTTAACCTTTCCATGCCTCAGTTTCCACCTCTGTGATATGGTGATGCTGACTAGCCAAGGCTTTTGAGAACTGGCAGTATGGAAATCCTGCAAGATCCCACTGCCTGTGTGTCAAGGGAGAGGGTAAGTGGGCTACAGCAACAGGTTGTATTAAATTTGCTCTTTATACTGGAGCCATAAAGCTTGACCCTTGATCTATTCAGCACATTAGTATAACAGACTCACGTTAGTGGACCAAAAGCAAGCTCTTTAACTAGTATTCAGACTGAGTAGAATTTGGGGTTAATGGGAACGGAGGATTGTGAAATTGAGTAATGGATAAATCACACATCTCCGTTTCTCAATTCTCTATCTATATAAATCAGAAAATTCTTTTGAAATATAAAACTCAATTGTTTATTCTTCAAAATTCTTCAGATGTTCTACTTTTGGTGAGTGGTTTCCTGAGGGCTCTTTCAAGTCACTAAATTTAATATTCTATTATTCCATTTGGCTCCCAAAGGTTTGAGAGCCCTCGAGGCAAACCTGGATGCCCTTTTCAGCAGGATGGGGCCCCAGGTCCCGTGTCTTGATCCAGGTTCCCCGCTGGAGGAGCAGCACTTGCTAACGCCACAGGGCAGACAGAAAAGGCCTGCTGCCCTGGGAAGCAAGCCCACCAATGCTGCCCCCAGCCTGGCCCCGTGACTGGCATGCTGAATCCTTGGGTGGTTGTGTTTAACTCTATTAGGAACCCAGTGGCATAATGGCCTCTATCAAAATATTTCCATCTTTGTTCCTAGATTGAGGCTGTTTTCTAGACTACAAAACAGGGAGAGGGCTACTCAGCTCCAGTATCCTGAAATCTGGGTTTTGTTGGGGGGAAGACAATAAGGCATTGTGTCTTAGCTTGAGAAATGTTCTATACTACAGCATGCACTCTTAACACTTAACATTTATCAAGGGCTTACTACATGCCCAGTATTGTTAACCTTTTTATACATACTATTGAAATTTGGAATGAATCCTTTCAAAGTCCTCTGAAAAAGACACTACTAATGTCTCCATTATACAGATAAGAAAACTGAGGCACAGAGAAGGTAAAGAATTTGGTTACGGTTGCCTGTTCTGTTTGAAAGGGGTAAAGTTAGGGCAACAAACCCATATTCATTACACCCAATAATGTGCCCTGCTTTCCTACCAGATAGGACTTTAAGGTGAGACTCGATGGGTTACATACACCCTATGGTCTCTTTGCTGGTCAAGGATTAATTTTATTCTTACTATTTCTGGGGAAGGTGCTATAGGAGGGTACATGGAGTATGGGTTCTGCCATCAGAGATTCAAACCCCAGCTCAACCATGTATGGGTTACACAACTTTGGATATATCAATTGACCTCTCCAAGCAGCAGTTTCCTTACCTAAAAAATGAATGATAGAAGAAAGGTATTATTAATAATACTTAGCACTTTCCTTTATCAAGCCCTTAGCATGTGTGGCACATGGTAAATGTCTGATAAATATCAAGTCTCACTGTTAATCCTCCTGTGTACCAACCACTATCCCTTGCCAAATAGGGAGTGCCCAGGACATTATCAAGCTGATCTATCTGGAGGAGATTTCTCCTAGGGGAGCCGTGAAGTGTGCTCTCCAAGAAATTTCTAGCCTAATTGTATCAGATGGGTTTTATGTCCCATGGCTCTCCTATACATGCCACATCCTCCTGCAAAGTCAAAATGCTCACCAGTCCTCAAGTATGCTTTATACTGACCCCTCCACCCAGACTACCTCCTGTCTGGGACCTCAGTTCTCCCTGGAAAAATCCTGGCCATCCTTCAAACACCAGCTCTGCCAGTGAGTTTTTTTTTTTTTTTTTCTCCCACTGAATATGAGCTCTCTTTCCTTTGGGCACAGCAATGCTTTCTTTGTCCCTCGGAAAACAGATACCTTTCTCAGTTTTGAATCACAAAGATTTGAGCACATGTTTTATCTTCTCCTTGAACTCCTAGAGGGCAGGGAGAGAGTGGGGTTTTGTCATTCCCACAGTACTTCCTTGTCTGTGACAGGCGCCTCATGCACAGTCGGCTCCGAGACTCATCATATATTGAGGAGAACGGCTACAATTAACACTCTTACTTTTTATGACCTTGATATGCTTGGCTAAAAAGTATACAATGGCAGGCCGGGCACCGAGGCTCATGCCTGTAATCCTGGCATTCTGGGAGGCCGAGGCCGGCGGACCGTTAGAGCTCAGGAGTTCGAGACCAGCCTGAGCAAGAGCGAGACCTGCGTCTCTACTAAAAATAGAAAGAAATTATATGGACAACTAAAAATATATAGAAAAAATTAGCCGGGCATGGTGGTGCATGCCTGTAGTCCCAGCTACTCGGGAGGCTGAGACAGGAGGATTTCTTGAGCCCGGGAGTTTGAGGTTCCTGTGAGCTAGGCTGATGCCACAGCACTCTAGCCCGGACAACAGAGTGAGACTCTGTCTCAAAAAAAAAGGTATATAATGACAATCCTTAAAATAAAAGAGCTAGATGAGTACTAAGTCTTTCAAAAAAAAAAAAAAAAAAAAAAGTAGCTTTTACAAAGGGAGCCAAAATAGCATTTGGGAGAGCTTGAGGAATTGAGAAAGACCAAACAAACCAAAATCACCTATGATCTCAACCTCCAAGTGCAAATATTTTCACTTTTGCTGTTTGTTTTTGCTGTAGTTCCATCTATGTGCATAAATTTGGATATAGTTGTAACATGTGATTTTCTATCCTTTTACAATTTTTTAGCCACAGTAAGTTCACACCTATGTTGCTGACTAGTTTTCCTGATTACCATTTTAACGGCTCTATAATATTCTACTGGGCAGCTGGGACAAAGTTTAATTAACCATTCCCCTATTGATTGAAGTTTATGGTTCCTTCTGATTTTTTGCCATTTTAGTTAAAACGTTTGTGCCGGGTTTCCTCCAGATCTGCTCTCCGGCCTGCTCTGTGCCCCACGGGGCTGACTCGTCTGGACTGTCTCAATGCGGTTCCCTTGCCCTCCGGCTTCTGATGGGCATCAGCCAATGGGACACTGGCAGGAGATCAGAGGATGGGAGAAGGGTCATGTGGAAGTCTATTGCTCCAGGGTCACTGCTGCCTGGACAAGTCTCTCAGCCAAAGGTCATAGCTCCTGCCCAATGACCCTTTCCGCAAAGCTCCCTCTGCCTCTGGGTTCCAGTAACTGCTCCCTCCCCTTTTCCAGGCTCCCCTCGCCCGCCTCCCCCCACCCCCACACATATGCACAAACACACTCTGTTCCTGTCAGCCCCGGGGTACTGCACTATTCCTTAGCATCCCCTGCACCCAGCCCACAAAGAGTCCCTTTCATACTCCTCAAATTATCCTGTCCCATGCCCTAAGTGATGTATCATACTATTTCAGATAAAGCATATCTGTTTACACCTAATTTTGCTAGGATGGATACCTGTAAAGGGAATCATGGAATCAAAGAGCAGGGACACTTTTCAGGCTCTTGAATCACATTGTCAACTTGCTTTTGAAAAAGATCTATTTGCTACATCCTTCCAGCATGGGATATTTTTTAAACGTAATTTTGTTAATTCAACAATTTTTTTTTAAATTGGCACTTTGTGGTAATTTAAGTTTTCATGCCTTGGATTACTCTCAAGTTTGCTTCTAAACTCATTCTTTGGATTTTGTCTGTGTTTAAATCTGCTCCTCCCTCCCCACTTACTCTCTAGTTGTGTGATCTATTTACTTAGTAATTTAATCTTTTAAATGGATTATTTAACTTTTTAAGCCTCAATGTCTTCATGTGTATATAATAATAATACTTTTCTCACAGGATTATTGTGAGAATTAAATGAAAATAAACACCTAGCACATAAAAATCATCCAAGAAACATGAATTCCTTTCTCCTTGATAAATGTGTTGAGTTCAATTAATAAATCATGTCAATTTTGTGACAAAAATTGTGTCAATTGTCTTTCAAGTTTATGTTGAAACTTACCTCATAAAATACTATTACAGATGACCTGGACAAATCATAACAATAAAATTTAGATTTCTGTGGCATGTTAAATTTTGCTGTATGTACCTCTTGTATTACCCTGGATGGAACTGGAGCCCATTCTACTAAGTGAAGTATCCTGAGAATGAAAAAACAAGCATCACATGTACTCACCAACAAATTGGTTTTAACTGATCAACACTGAAGTGCACATATAGAAGCAACATTCATCAGGTGTCGGGCAGGTGGTAGGAGGGAAGAGGGGTTGGGTATATTCACACCTAATGGGTGCGGTGCACACCATCTGGGGGATGGACACACTTGAAGCTCTGACTTGGGTGGGGCAAAGACAATATATGTAACCTAAACATTTGTACTCCCATAATATGCTGAAATAAAAACAATTTTTTTCTGTATGGTTCAAAACTGGAAATAACCTGTCAAACAAAATGGAAATGAGTCAGTAATAGTACTCTGTATTTGCTTTATAGACTACTATCTGGCCATAAAGTGGCAGTTATAGAGATTAGATAGAAATATGATATAACTGTTATGATATCATTTTTAAATGAAAAAATAGTTTCTGTATATGAGCTTGGAACATAATTTACATAATCTATTTTCTTCCTCACAGAACCCTATGGACGGGGAGGATTGTACAGATGAGAAAACGGAGACAAAGTTGCTTAGTAATTTTCCCAAGGTCACACAGTAATAGAGTCAGGATTCAAATCCAAACTAACTGATATAAACGCCATTTTCCCTTATCCAATATTCTATAAAAGCCCTATATGCTAGAAGATAATAAACAAAGGGTATGTGTGTGTGTGTGTGCGTGTGTGTAGAAAGACAGAGAAAATGAGTGGAGCAATAATGTGGGTGTTATAATATTAATTACATTAGTATCCTTTCAATCACAATGTTAACTCAAAATAAATGAATAGATACCAAATAAATAAGAAAAAACTGAGAATGGGACAAAGGCTGGAAAGAAGTAAACCAAAATATTAATAGATTTTTGTTAAAGTGGTGGGGTTGTATGTGATTTCCCTCTTTTCTCTATTTTATAAGATTTTTTTGTAATGTTTTATAGTACTTTAGCAAAATACTATTGTAAATATTTTTCCTCTGTGATGTGGAGACCAAAGCTCTGTAACTTATTGATCATTGAAACACTGTGGTGTTCAGACACAGCAATGATACTCCTGGCAATATGTGATATTAGGAATCTGAATACCTGTCCTTTCTTTCCAAAATTTGGGGGGAATTCCTCCACAGTGTTTTTTTTTAAAGTTAGAGAATAAAATCTAAAAGCTCATTTTCCTTCCTTCCTCTCCTTTGCTTTCTCACCTGTAAAATTAGAATAGTAATAACAGTGACTATCTTTGTCAATGTCATGAGACTATGGGCAATTTTTATTTTCTTTATATTCTTCCTATGTTTGAAAGGTTTAAAAAACATTTAACGTTTTTAATTTGAAAAATAATATTCAAATATCAGTTTTTTTTAAATATTGTAAAATTTTAGAATGTCAGTGTCTGTCTATTGCAAACCAAATGGTCACACAGAGGCTAGACATAATGGGGGTTTTGGCAGAATTTGTGTATGCACAACTCATGTTTTTTCCTTGATGTCAGCTGCAAACTTTCACCAGTGTTTTTACGAGAATCTAAAGAGAAACTAAAAGAAAAGTGTACTAAGTGAAAGTCTGGTTACCAGCATCCTGTCTGCCTCACCAAACGTGGAACAGGCCCCTCGACATGCAACGCATGACCGGCTGCGGCAGAGCATATGAGGGCCATGTGATGAAGTGAGCTGCTGCGAGTCTTTTCTGACTAATGCTCTGGGGAGTTGTCAAGAACCTCTCTCCTGAAGGCAGAAAACTCAAGCGTGGTGAGTGAGGGGGTCTTTCCAAAACACAAAAACTTTTCGGACTGCTCTCAAAGTGAAGAGAACGAAAGAACAGCTTCTGTGAGTGTGTGACATTTGAAAGCTGTCAGGGAAAATGCCAGCCTGACGGGCTCTAGCTATATCCCCTGAGAACTAAAACAAAAAGTTCAAACCCAGGTTGCCCAGAGTCTCTATTTTCTGATTGTTCATCAGTGAGACAGGGTGATTCATGAGGCTACCCCGACAGCATCCCCTCCCTTTCAGGGCCATGTGGAGTAAAAGCAGCTCATCTAGTCCCCAGGGTCTAGCAAATTTTGTCTTGGGATTTTGAACCCCCAGCCAATGCTGTGCACTGCGAGGGATGTAAAGTATGTATTAGACATGCTCTACGTTGAGGACTTTACAGTGAGATGGAGAAATACATCACACACAGAGTGAGTGGGAACTCCCCTTGGGAGATAGTATCATAAGGCAGCAGGAAGGGAATGAAATATGTGCTCAGCCTGGAAGATCTCCCGTGACGGATAGGGATTAGGTAAGCAATGAGGGCAGGCTGATACTCAAACAAGTTTACCAACCTGCCCAGTAGCATTGGCCAGTCAGAATGGATACTGGTCAAATGCTAGGGAAGCATCCTGGAAGCTCCTTGTTGAGCCAGGAGTTACTCCTTTGGTTGTTAGAGTGGGGGGACATCTGAGGGTCCTGAAGAAGAGGCAGGTCCTAGGGGATGGCTAGGGTGGTGGTAGGGCATTAAGGGTGCTTGGGACAATGGGTATTGTCCATTCAGTTCTAACTGCTATAATGATGCAGCCATGCCAATGAATACCTGCTAAAAACCAGCCCTCAATGAGGATAAATGGTATAGCAAAAAAATTTAAAACTTGCTTTTACATATAGTATTTCATTTGATCTACCTATCTGTCCATTGATCTGCCTAACTATCCATCTATCTGTCTCTCTGTCTATCTGTCTTTTTGTCTAGCTACAAGAGAAGAAAAACATAGGCAAAGGCACAGAAGAGGGAATGAAGGTGGCCTTTGTCTTTCATTCATTCAGCCATTCATTCATCTAAGAAACTCAGTACCCTGAGTGCCGGACACTCAGCTGGGTACCTTTGAAGGCTTTGAGTTGAGAGATAGAATGGGAATTGAGCCTCATTACAAGTCCTGATATGTGGCCAGGTTAGAAACTGCAAATGGCAATAGGAGGAAACAAGTAAATCATAATCTGGGTGTAAGTCCATGTCAGGCTTTGGAGGAGGCAGGTCCAACAAGAAGGTCAAGGCAGATCAGAAACCCAGTCACAAGGTTGAGTCAGGAACTGATGAGCTCTCAGGCACTGCAAACAGGAGTAAGAAGGAAGCAAGCAAAGCCTGAACTAATCTCACTCAACATTAATAACAAATCACAACAATAAAATTTAGATTTCTGTGGCATGTTAAATTTTACAAAGCATTTTCAAATGTCTTGTTATGCTAGTAGAGAACTTAAGTAACTTGCTCAACTTATCTCATTCCTTTTTAAGTAGTTACCAGTTTGGTAGCTCAGGGAGATGTCATAGACAGAGACTATCTTGATTTTTATTACAGCTCATAACAAAGTGTTGCATTTGTATGTTTGTGAATAAGTTAATGTGGTTGAAAGAAGAGATTAGGGTGACAAAACAACTATTTAAAAAATTATCTTGTCTTTCTTTACCTCTTTCTTATCAGCAACTTGGATGAAGACACATAAAACAAGCTTATAACATCTGATGATTGATAAAGAAGGGAGGGCTAGTCAGTTGGATAGAAGAATTTCTAATTTAAAATCCCAGGTTTTAAAGCACTAGGTCAAAACTAAAGAGGTAGAATGTAAAGTCCTGCTTTTGATCCACACACTTCAGATGGAAGAAGCTTGGTTTGTTAGCAGTTAATATAAAAAGCTCTGGCGACTTAATATAAAATAATATAAACAGTGTCATACTCATAAACTACAAATGTGCCATAACTACAAACACAGGTTGAATTGAAATCCAATTGCCAAAAAAATCTAAAGAGAACTTCAGCAGCATTGATAGTAATAGTCCTGCAGTAACTTCTACGTCCAGATTAGCCTACCTCTGTTTTGTTCTATTCTGAGACCCACTTGTTCATTAGGACATTAATAAATGAGAGTAGATCTGGAAGGAGGCACTCAATATGGCAATGGGTCTGGAAACGTCCCTAGACTAGGATTACCTGAAGAAGTGGGTTCTATTTCTCTTGGAGAAGAATTATCAAGGGAAGACATGATACAAGGCCAGTTGGTGCAAGTTACACTGAAGCAGAATTTGGCCCAGAACTGGAAAGGACTCACTAACAACTAGAGCTGCTCATCAAAGGTTAATCTCCTGTTCCTGGAAGTATGCATACAGCCCGAAACTGCCATTTTTCAGGATAATCTAGAAGGTGTTCTTCCCTTAGGTGGTAAATTTATCAGGTCTCCTTCCTACCCTAAGATCCTGTGATTCTTCAAACTAGTCCATTTATTTCTCTAAGCCTCAGTTTCCTGAGAGGGTTGAAAGGAAATGGCTCATAAATTCTCTTCCAGCTCTACCCTTCTATGAAGTACCTGGTCCTGAAGGGTAGCTTTACAGAGACACCAGAGGCAGGAATCTTTGATCTTCAACTTGACTCTCAATATCTGATCCTCAAGTGAACTTTCTCTATGAACTGAAACAAGTCCTTAAAATCTTTAGTCAATGAATCATCACATGAGCCAACTTTTCAAATCTCATTTGTATGATTCCTTAGTAACTATGTTAGCTTGCCATATTCCTCTCTGAATATTATTCTCTTTTTAACTCTTTTTTTTTTTGACCCAAACATCCTGTTGTCAACCATCTTTGTATCTAAAGACAGAATGAGGCTAATGACATAGATAAGAAATTTGTAAAGCATTAGCAAATTAGGACATTCATCTGCCTTTTACCTGGTGGATAATGTCAGGATTAGAGAAGGACTGATGTGAAATTCTGGGCTTGGTTTTAGGGCAGTAACTAGGGGTAGTATTGCTTGAAAGCATTGCCTCCAGACAGGACCAGTCACTGCAGGCAAAGTAAGTGAATGCATCTGAGCGTGTTAGGAGGTGTGCTGGTAAGTCCCCGTCCTTCCCCTGAACACGCACTTCCTCCATTTCTTCATCGTTCTGCACCAACACTCACTTTTGGAGATAATGTCTTTTAGGCCTCAAAGGCTTTTTAGACTTTAAGAAGTTCTTTAGTTGCTGTTTATTAGCTCAACCAGTACAGTGTACCAGGACTTGGGGGAAAGGGCCATTTCTATGGAGGTAGGGTCCAAGGCTACCCTGGAAAAGTGCCATCCTGGGAAAACCAACCTAGTGTTCTTTTTCATTTATTTTGCCATTCAGTCAGTGCTCAAGACTGTACTAGGCACCAGGGACCCAGAGATAGAAAAACATCATCCTTGTCCTCAAAGGGCTTGCAGACAGAAGCCTTCTCTCTCTAACCTTTTACATAGGTGATATCCTATAGAAAAACAAGAGATGTCACACACGACTAAAATGGTCAAAGCAGCTGGGGTCTGAGTGTGGTTGGGGCAGCCCATTGCAGGGCCTTTATCCTGGTGATGGTGCTGACTCTTTCAGTCACTAAGGGGAGTCACAAGCACCTGCTGGTTTGGTCCATGGGGGCACCAAACCCAGGGAGGAAAAAGTGATCCTGCATGGACTGGAGGGAAGTCAAACAGAATGCCTCAGCCAAGTGCCATAAATAAAAGGTTCTATGCTTTTTGTAGGTAATTTACAGAATTAAGTAGGAGTCACTGGGCAATACTGGTAAGGGTACGAGGCTAGAATTTCCCAGAGCTTTCTTTTGGAGCCTCAGACAGAGAAAAGCAGACAGGAGAAGTACTACACTGGGGTGGTTCTCAGACTCTTTACCACCCCAAAACATTAGAGGACAATTCCACACCCTCCTAATCAGTAACAATGGCTGACTTCTGCAAAGATTCACAACCATTAGGGGTACATATTAGAATATTGTGGGAAAGTGTGAAGTGGGGAGAAGTTTCATAAAGCTCCCTAGTTGAGTCTAATATGACCGTTTCTCATCCGGCTTGGGAACGAAGGTTGCAGGTGTGAGGTGAATTCCAATCTGCTGCCAACCAGCTGCACGACCATAGACAAGTCACTCTCTCTGAGTGCTCAGGGTATGCCCTACACAAGGGCCCCTGGCCAAAGAGGCAAGAAGGGGCTGAAATTGTATATCCTCATATATAAAATAATAAATCTTACCTGGCAGCATTACTGAGAGGATTAAAGAATGTACTAAAGAAACTATCACAGTTAGTGTATAGCCATATAGCCAGATTATAATGAACAGTTAGCTACTAGTATAATAATTTGTTTTAAAAACTATATTGTGGGATAGCAGAGTCTGCTCAGCCAGTCTTTATGCAAAAGTGAAAATCCTGCTGAAGAGGAGGTACTCCTCCTACGAGGTAAGGGTAGGGAACATTCTGGAGGGTCCAGTTTGGTATTTTTGTTTTCTGCATTGTTATTTCTTCCTGTTATTCCCACATCTCCTTCAATAAAATTTTGGTAAACGTTACAGTCTGTTCTCTGCTTTGGGAAATTACAAGATGGACACTTAATGGGGTCCCAGGCAGTTGGTGGTAAGAATTCCTGGGAATTTCCAGAAATTCTTGGGAAGGAGAAGTCAGAGCCTGACTTTGCAGCTGCATAAGGCGATGAGGCTCAGAGTTATTTGGTCATTAATTAGAAGTGTGGTCTCTTGAAGGCTGGAGAAATCTGGACACGGCTGTTACACATGAAGGAGCTCACTGTCCTGAGCCAGCTGACATGGATGGACTTCAGATTGCCAATCCCAGGCTGCATCCTTTCATTCCTCTCTTTGCTTTCCCTACTTACCTCACCGATCTTTCTCTTTCTCTAACGCTCTCTTGGGCCCTGATGCCCAAACAACACATGTGGAAGTGTGGTATGCTAAATACTGGGTGGGTTGTTCTGCATAAATTATTTCACTTAACCCTTTACAACTTGGCAAGATAGGTAGGATTATCCCCGTTTCACTGATGAGAAACGAAAGCTGAGAGTACTATCTCTGAAATAACACAACAAGAAAATAGGTAAGAGTCTTGGCCTCCAAATACAGGTTTATCTAACTCCAAAGTTCTTTACCCCATACCACAAAGGAAAATGTATTTTAGGATTCTTCTAAGCAAAAACTTAATTAAGAAGAAAAATGTATTGGGAGAAATGTTCACTGTTTCTCAGCAAACGTTAAGTGATTGCCAATCAGTGGACTCCAACCTCCAGCTGTAACTGAAAGCGGAGCTTCAGGGGGCTCAGGTTCAAGCACTTCCTCACCACAAAGGAAAAGGAAGCTGCAGTGAAAGGCAATTTTAACTGAATCTTGGCAAAACCGGCTAAACCTTCTTGGATGATAGGAGTAGAAGGGGCAATATCTGTCCTGGGGAATCAAAAAGTTGCCTAGAAGTTTAACATATATCTGAGGTTTCAAACACAACTTGTTTTATACATCTAGGCCCAACAGTTTAAGCTTGCAAAATAGCTCCCATGCATCCAAAATCATGTTTACATACAAAGGCACATTTGTGGCCCTCAGTTGGATAACTCAGCCCTTCTGTGAAACATCAGCCATGGTAAAGAGTCAACCATGCAGATAGTGTCCCCTTAGTGTTGTACAGTGACACAGCCCTGAGAGCCACCACTGATACCAGCACAATCTACACTGGTGCTTCTGAAACAGCCTGTGGCAAAGAACTGTTGTTATTTTGTTTTCCAATCTCCAATCCTACACAGACTAATACTTTTATAAACTATAATAAAAATAACTTAGCAGAAAAAATGAAATAAGCAAAGACATATCAAATAGAAGCCTCAATCTTTTTAATCATTATATTCAATAGACATAAAATTACCCTGTTAAATTGCTCTAAAAGTTTCCAAACACTTTCAGTTTCTATACTGAGACCTTTGCAGACCAGTATGTTTGAGGAGGGGCCCAGATGCACAGATCACACTTGGATAAACACTGATACCGCTTCACTTTCAGTTACAACAGTGTTACCATGAGTTCCTCCTGAGGTCAATTTAATCACTTGAACCTCAATGTGGTCTCCACTTATCAATTAATTACAAATTATTTCTTTCCTCTTTCTGTCTTTTTTTTTTTTTAACTCAAGTAATCCACAGGCCTGCTTAAAGCCGCTTTTAATTACTGAAGGCTTTCTAAAGGAAATAAGAGAGATTTGGAGATCTAGATTATATTTCTTTCCCATGATTGCTGTTTAACTCTGAGTAAAAGTGTTATTTTTTTATCAGCTCAAAGATTAAAATTGCCTCTGACGGCACTAGGGTAAACCTCAACGTTTGCATGTTTCTTCCCTAATTTTCCCCTTTTCCTGATCTTGTACCCACGCTTTTAGAAGAACCAATACTAATAGAAAGAAGTAAAGAGAACACGTAAGCACAGCTACCAAGTTGTGGTAAGCATTCAAATTGTTTTCTGTGTAGTCTTATTGTAGAGTTTGATTTTAAAACAAAACCAGACATCACCATATCTCCCCTCTATACATTTCCTTTCATATGCAGTAACAAGCTTGTCTATCTTCAATTAATGATACAATTACAACCTCATGGGTTTTCTATGCTGATTTCCCAGAAACTGGTAATAGTGTTATTTCTCTTTTGCTTCCTCTCCCCGAAAGGTCTCCTCTGTGCACCTCAAACTTATTCTTCACTCTAATCTTTTGAGAGAAATTAGTTAATGGTTTGTAGGGATACACCTGAGCTCTGACCTTAGTGACCCACCAAAATCAGAGCCAGTCCCTCACTCAGTCAAGTCCAATAACAGTCTTCCACAGGTGCTAAAGCCGCACTTGAACCTGGATTTTTTTTCTCCCTTAGTATTCCCCTTAGAGAAAAAGACTCAGAGAAGCCCATTTGCAGAGGGCTGAGCAGAGAACAGAAACTCTTGAGCCTTCCAACGTCAACTGCTCCTTATGTTCTGATGAGCCCTCTGGGGCCAGGAAGGGAGAAGAAGATCTAGTGTAGGAAAGATAGTGGCTTGTAGGGGGTTTTGGAAAGGGCCGGAGTTTCTTAGAAGATAAGAAAGTGCATAGGAAGCCCTGCAGTTACTAGGAAAATGCAGATATCCAACGCCTGACAAATAGTAGATGCTTAATATATACATTATAGAATTGAATGGCTGGATGAATGAATGGGCAAAAGAAAAAAAGCATAAGAGATGAGAGTGAAGCCAGGTTGGGTAGAGATGACACACAGCTTGCTTTCTTCCTAGGGTCCTTATTAAGGTTGTTTCCATTTTTCTCTCCAGCTGCCACAGGGTGAGTATCAGACACCACCTTCAGGCTGAAGGCTTCTTGATCATTCCTCCTCCCACCCTTAGTGATTGCTAGACTAGGAGTGCTACACCTGCCAGGTGGACATTCAGGGCAAGCCTGGGTAATTAAAAAAAGAGAGAGAGAGAAAAGGAAAGTAGGAGAGTCTGTGTCCTCTTCCTTCTGTTTTAATTTGCTGGTGTTATAGGCAAATTAAATTCCTCATGTCTCTGTTTTTCGTAACTTGGATTTACAGTTAATATCACTAATGCACCCTGAAGGTAATCCGCTGATGATAGATCTATGAAAGCATAAAGGGAAATACAGTGTTTGGCAATTTCTAAAAAATATCCATCAAAGAAAACCTTTGGTTCTTATCCGTTCTTACCAGTGCCTTAATGTGTACATGAATCACCCAGAGATCTTCTTAAAATGTAGGTGCCGGCCGGGCGCGGTGGCTCACGCCTGTAACCCTAGCACTCTGGGAGGCTGAGGCGAGTGGATCGCTCGAGGTCAGGAGTTCGAGACCAGCCTGAGCAAGAGCGAGACCCCCGTCTCTACTAAAAATAGAAAGATGTTATATGGACAACTAAAAATCTATATAGAAAAAATTAGCCGGGCATAGTGGCGCATGCCTGTAGTCCCAGCTACTCGGGAGGCTGAGGCAGTAGGATCACTTAAGCCGAGGAGTTTGAGGTTGCTGTGAGCTAAGCTGACGCCACGGCACTCACTCTAGCCTGGGCAACAAAGTGAGACTCTGTCTCAACAAAAAAAAAAAAAAAAAAAAAAAAATGTAGGTGCTGATTCAGTAGGTCTTGGGTGGGGCTCAAGATTCTGTGATTCTAACAAGTTGCTTGGTGATGCAGAAGCTGTCCTGAGGAGGATGACACTTTGAGTAGACAGGACCTAGAGTCTATGTCCTAAATCATTGCTATAGTGTCTTCCAGCTTCAATTCTTGCTGTGTCTCCTGCCCTCATCCCTCTACTCTGGCCATCATCAGTGACTTGCAAAGCCCCAAACAATCCATGCTCTTTCACATACGTGTGGCTTTGTATGTCTTCCCTCTGCCCTCCACTCCCCTCTCCCCTTTACTGGGCGAGCTCCTTCATGTCTCAGCTCATGTGTAACCTCTGCTATGAAACCTCCCCTGCCTCTCCGTCCTACCAGGCAGTCAGGTTCCCTCTCTTCTGTGCTCATCTCAGTGTATATAACATGCTGTTTCCACGTCTGGGGCCATGGCATAGGGTTGCTCAGGTTATGCCCTACACAAGGGCCCCTGGCCAAGGAGGCAAGAAGGGGCGGAAATCCACCCTGCTCTCCACTTACCAAGCCTGAGCCCTGGTGCAGAGCTGCCCCCACCAGGAGGAAGAGGGGAGTTTTTCCAATTCACACAAAGGCACCATGTGGGCTAGTTGTCTGTGTTTTCTACCAGAGGTCTTTGAGGAAGAAATCAAGTCTCCCTCATTTTCACATTTCTATCTCCTAGTATAGTGCCTGTCACAATGAAGTATTCAATGAAATGTTTGTTCAGTGAATAAATGATGAGAGAAGGAAATAGAGAGCTACTAAGAGGAATGCACAGAAAATAATTTCATTTGGGCTTAAGAAAAATCAAGTGAACTGTAAGCAAGAGGTCAGGGATGAGCTAATGTACTGCTGAAAAAGCAAAATCCCAACAGCCCTATTTTTTTAAAAGAATTGTAATGGGTATTAGTGAAAAGAAGTGTAAAGGCTACAGTTCAGCATCTTTGGAAGACTCAGAACCAACATAGAAATAAGCTGCCCAGAACTGACACCAAATTTTCATGTCTCTTCAGATCTAGGGCAAGATGAAAGAGATTCTAAGGATATTACTTTGGTCGTAGGATTTAGAGGACACTGAAAGCAGGAATTCTATAGCAAAAATATCCTGAGAACAAGGAGCACGAAGAGGTGGTGAAGACAAAACCATGAATTTATCTAGAGGGGCTGTGTGACATGATAAGAAATATATGTTTGGTTTCTGACCCTAGTTCCTGAGGCAGAGTTCCTAAAACCCTTGTAATTTCCTAATGTTAGAAATGGTAGGAGCATCTTACACAGAATTCCTAAATCCCTTATAATTTCCTGAGTATAGGAGCTGCTTTTGTTCTAATGAGGCACCTCTTCGTAAGCTCCTTGATAGCTTCACGATGGGACCTGGTCACCAGAAAGACCCAGCCATGATTAGAAGCTTGAACTTTCAGCCCCACCCCCAACCTCTGAGGAAGGGAGGGGGCTGGAGACTGAGTTAGTAATCTATCTTGCCTACATGTTGAAGCCTCCATAAAAATCCCTAAACTATGGGGCTTGGAGAGCTTCTGAGTTGGTGAAGACACCCACATACCGGGAGGGTGACATACCCCAACTCCACAGGGACAAAATCTCCTGTGCTTGGGACATGTCCAGACCTTATGCTATGTACCTGTTCATCTGTATCCTTTATAATAACCTTTATATTATAATAAACCAGTAAACGCAAGGAAAGCATTTGCCTGAGTTCTGTAAGCCATTATAGAAAATTATTGAATGTAAGAGGGGGCCCCGGGAACCCCTGATAGCCAAGTCGGACTTAACTGTGGGTAACCTGGGAACTCACTATTTGTGACTGACATCTGACACGGGGGCAGTCTTGTGGAACTGAGCCCTTAACCTGTGGGGTTTGATGCTAATCCCAGGTGGATAATGTCAGAAGCGAACTGAGTGGTAGGTACCTAGTTGGTGTCTGGAAAGTTGGAGAATTGGTGGTTGGTGTGGAAAAACACCACACATTTGGCGTCAGAAGTGTGTGTAGAGTGAAACAGTGTTTCTTTTAGGCTGAATTTGGAGACAACACAGAGAATGTGTTGGATTATAATAAGTGAAGTTCCCCAACTGCTAAAATCCTTGGCTTTGTCGAGAGAGGCACAGCCCAGATAAATAAGCACCTTGATACAATCTTTTATTTTATTTTATTTTCAGACAGGGTCTCACTCTGTTGCCCCAGCTAGAGTGCAGCGGCCTCTTCATAGCTCACTGTAGCCTCAAATTCCTGGGCTCCAGCGATCCTCCTGCCTCAGCTTCCTAAGTAGCTGAGACTACAGGTGTGCACCACCATACCCAACTAATTTTTCTATTTTTAGTAGAGACGGGGTCTCACTCTTGTTCACACTGGTCTCAAACTTCTGACCTTAAGAGATCCTCCCACCTCGGCCTCCCAGAGTGACAGGATTACAGGGATGAGGCACTGCACCTGGCTGATACAATCTTTTAAATGGGCCTTATTTGATTTGCTTTGCAAGAGTTCCTCAGTGGTTTCCATGTCAGTGTCTCTCTGACAAGATTGTAAGCTTTCAGAAGTTGGGACCAAGATTTAGACACTTGTATCTTCCTGGGACTGTGAAATGCTCTGTGAAATGCAATAGTTACTGGATTTGCAGGGAGTTTACAGCTGTCAATGACGATGATAAAATAAGGAAGTACACAGGGCTAATAATCCTTGGCCAAAATATCCAGAATTTCACTTTGGGGCTGTGAAAGAGATTCCTCTGAGAAACGTGTTAATATCTCGCAAAACCCCAACCTGGGCTTTGCCTTCTTACATCATCTTGTTCTCATTACGGTCATTTCGGAAGGCACTACTGTAGTTCTGCAGTAAGGGGAATTGAGAATCTTAAATACTGTATGTTATCATGTGACTTCAGGGTAAAAGATTATTCAAAACAAAACCTAAATCAAGCACATTCCCACACAGAGACAAAACAAAACCTAAGTTAACACATTGACACGCTGAGAAAGGAAAGTATGGTAAAATATCTGAATTTCCATTTTTCTATTTCCAGAG
The DNA here is from genome assembly GCF_041146395.1 of Eulemur rufifrons. Taxonomy (NCBI): domain Eukaryota; kingdom Metazoa; phylum Chordata; class Mammalia; order Primates; family Lemuridae; genus Eulemur; species Eulemur rufifrons. Next base: position 228,708,636 of record NC_090989.1, read on the forward strand.
TTTAATCCCAGATCTCCATAGCCTCAGGGCCAGTGCAGCAAATAGTAGGGAAGCTGTCTGACAGACTTTGGACCTAGTGTCTTGGATCTTTTCATCTAAGGGATTTTCTAGTCTACTTAGACCAGACTTGTGGTCAGGGTGATGTAGAATCATTATTGAAAAGAGTAGAGATAAGGTCTTTCTGACACATTACCATCATGAAATTTAGACCCAAGGACCAGTGCTGGAGTCAAGAATTGGGTAATTGCAAGGTTTCTTCTATTTAAGACAATAAACAATACTGATTCTGTGTACTTATTCTGTGGGTCATTTCTACAAGGCCAGTCAAGCTAGTTAATTTCCTTCTTTATTTAGGAAAATAAGCCAAATTACATATGTTAATTTTTTTAAAGGTTTCAATTATTTAAAATGCATGTTCATTTTAGAAAAAATTAGAAAGCATAAGAGATTTCTAAAAAGAATGATCCCACCAAATGCCACCAACTAGTCACAACCTTACAAATAAATATCTTGCTGTAACTTTTCAAGTTATAGAGAAAATCAACACATGAAAAGCTGTGTTCATATATTCACTAAGCGAACCAAATATAGGCTATAGTCTTACATTCTGAGGATCAGTGGGATGACATAAATAAAATAATCCAGAAATCTTACACGCCAAAATATAAAATTAAGAAAATATGTGAATACTAATAATCATTTTCAATGGGTGAGACTTCAAATTTCATGATCTGTCATATGTTTTGTTCTTTCAGACTGGTTGAAAAGGTTTTGACACACTTGTTTGCTGTTTGTCTGTCTTGGGGGAAAGCTGAAAGTGCCTTCTCGGATACCAGTGGGCACACACACATACACAAATCCATTCGGGAAAGTCAGAGAAACCCCAGAACATCATTGATCTAGCAATTTGGTTTTGTTCTTTTGAAAAAGCTTGAATGGAAAATTTATTATTTATAATATCAGCCATAAGACATTATAAGACATTTCTTCTGACTGCCCATAACACTTTCCTTCTTATATAGCTTCTCTTTCTTAACTTCTTTACCTGGTTCTCAGAATAGCTCTGAAGTGATCTAACTAACTCTTTCTGATGACCACATAATAAGCTTCTGACCTTCTTACTGTGTGGCATGGAACTGCTCTGAAGCTGAGTTCTGAAGCTTGATCTTAAGCATTAAAAATGTTCAAGTCAATATGTGTCCCTTGGCTTGTAAAACTAACTGCAACAACAACTAACACTTTTTATAAAGTTCTTGCCATGCGTCAGGCACCATTCTATGTGCTATACAAATATTAACTCACTTAAACTTCATAACTAATCCTCTTATGAGCTAGAGACCATTATTGTCCCTGTTTTATATATGAGGCACAGAGAGCAATTTGCCCAAAGTCGCAGAGCTAGTAAGTAGCAAAGCCATGATAGGAGCTTGGCAGTCTGTCTCCAGAGTCCATACCTCCAATATACTTGACTGTCTCATCTAGCAATCTATCTCCCCAGTTGAAAAATTACATTACCCATGCTTCTCCCTCAGCATATCAACTTCAGTAATTGAATGCCAAATTCAATAAAGCGTATTCTCTAACAACTCCCTTTCCCAAGGTTCATGGGAGAAACTGGCTGTTTGTCAACAAAGCCTTGTTCACTCCTCATCTGAAGCAGCCTGGTAGAAACTAACATTCTGTTCACGTTACTAGAGGGAGGAAGGGGAGTTATCCTGTTCATTTAGCATGGGGAGTCTCTTAGGTTGTTGAAGGGTGTCCTTCCTCCTCCCTTCATTGTCACCAGCCATAGGTGAGAACTCTTCTGGGTGTCAATTTCACATGATCTGTCTCAAACAAAGACAGGTCATGTGCTCCCAATACAGCATTTCTCGCCTTGGCTTTACTGCTAAGTGAATGTGTCATCTACAGGAGGAGGTTACAGAAATTAGCATGAATTATAAAAACTCTGCTACTTGCTGATGTAAATAGACCTCATCAGCTTTCACTTTCTCTGCTGGGAGTGCAACTGACATAACTAAAGCAAAGAAAGAAATCCTCAAGCCATCCTATCAACAATTCTGTTCTTTGGACGGGACAGCAGAAAACCTTGAAATAGTAGAGCTGGAACAGGAATTCAACATCATTTCCCACATTTTGCATATAAGGAGACCATGACCCAGAATGTGGGGTGCTCATTATAACACGACTGTGACTTTAAAAAAATAATTCCTTTTTGGCTTATTTTTTTTTAAAGAAAAAGAATAGAAATTAACCAGACTGTCTGGCCTTATTAAAAATAGCTTATGGAATAAGACTCATGTGAAGGCAGCATTTCTTTTTTTTTTTTTTTTTGGTTTTATTTTTATTACAGTGATTTGAGAGTTGGTATACATCTACAGAGGGACCTTATCAAATATACATATATATTTATATTTTATCTTTTTTTTAATTTTTATTTATTTATTTATTTTTTTATATTCCAAAGTCTATATTTCAAAGTGCACCATTGTACATTTCCACCAGATATATATTAGAGTTCCAGTTACTCCACATGTTCATTAACACTGACATTTTCAGTCTTTCTAATTTTAGCTCTTCTAGTGTGTTTTTTTTCTTTTTTTTTTTTTCAATTTAATTTTACAGAATCAAAGAGTCTAACGGTATATCTTGTTAGATACAGTATGTCCTCATAATGTATACATTATTTCTTGTACAATGATATGAAATAATATGGGAAATATTCATGATAAATTATTAAGTGAACAGTGCAAGTTAAAAACAATAGTTTCATATTTTTTCCCCACCCCCCCTTTCCCGAGTCAGCACCTTCAAGTGTTACCAAGGGCAGCATTTCTTATTGCCTTACACAGAGGAAACTGCAATTACTCCCCCAACACCTACCCCGTGGGTCATTCCAGGGCCCTAGAGCTTACACAGTACGAGGGTGGATGTGGTGGTCATTAGTGTTGTTTCACCATTTCTGGGATCTCCTGCCTTTGTGCACATGATAGGATTGCACTTCTCTGCAATTAATTTGTAGTTAGGTGTGGTCATGTAACTCGCTTTGGTCAATTAAATGTAAGAATAAGTGATGTGCGTTAGTTCTGGGTGGAAGATGAAAGAGCTAGCATGTGCTTTCCCTTGTTTTCTTTTTCCATCTGGCATGGTGACCAGCAACATTCTAGGCAGTGATTTCTACATCAGCCTTGGTCTCTGAGTAACGAAAATTAACAGAGCCCCCTGCTAACTCTCAACGTACATAGAACATGAGCAAAAATATACCTTTCTTTATTATACTGGAGTTGTTTATTATTGCAGCATGACCTAGACTACTTTGACTGATACAACAGAGGAAAAATTGTAACTTATATTCAACAGACTACATGTTGCCATTGAAATTCTATTTCTGTAGAATAATGATTAGGGAAATGTTTTCTATATAATAAAAAATAGTAAAATATAAAAATACACTTACCATATCATTCATGTTCTATTGAAAATGTTTTTGATATAACTGCCACACCTCCTTTCTCTAGAAAACTAGAAGTAAAAACATGAAAATCCCTAGAATCAATGCCTTTGGGTTATGGAAACTTGTAATGTTTTCTGCTTTTATGTTTCCTGATCTTTGTACTTTATTACATTTTTAAGTGTACCAATGTATTATTATTTTTTAAGAGACAGGGTCTTGCTCTGTTGCCCAGGCTAGATAGAGTGCAGTAGCCCGATCATAGCTCACTGCAGCCTCAAACTCCTAGGCTCAAGTGCTCCACCCAACTCAGTCTCCCCAGTAGTTGGAACTACAGGTGCAAGCCACCATGCCCAGCTAATTTTTTTTTTTTTTTTTTTTTTTGTAGAGACAGGGTCTCACTATGTTGCCTAGGCTAGTCTTGAACTCCTAGCCTCAAGTGATCCTCCAGCCTCAGTCTCCCAAAGTGCTAGGATTACAGGCATGAGCCACCACACCTGGCCCCCAGTGTATTATTTTTAAGTACTCAGGACTGCTCGTCTTTGGTCCTTAGCTATTATGCTGTCACTGGCTGGTCCTTCAGCATCTGTTAGGTCCCATTGCCCTTGGCAGACTGCAGAACTGCTTCCACAAAGACCCTGTCATCATATTCCACAAAGAATTCTTGCTACTGTTCTTAGGGACAATGCACTCAGCCAGGCCACCACAGGTATCTACTTATGCCTCCCCCACCAGAAGTCTCATCCTCTTTGGAGAACTGTACGACCAGATCCCAACTCCCTACCCATGCCAAGTCTCAGGCATTCTCTTTCTCCTTAGGTCGAGCCACTTTCTTTCCTTTTCCCCTCCAAAACTCCAGTTCTCATCATCCCAGAGACTTTCTAAAGCAAAGGTTATAATGCATCCCTGAGGCTAGGAAGCCCTCACCACCCAGACACAAAGTCAGAGTTTATAATCTCTTTCTGTCAGGGGAAGCCTATAGCAGTAAACAAGATTCCTATTACCCTGAACTAATTATGTGTATAACTATATGTTTAATGTCTTTCTCTGTCTCTAGAGTAAAAATTTCATGAATTGAGGATTACAATTGGGTTAAGAGTAGAGTTAGATTTAGGATCCTTCTACATTAGTCACTTTTGCAGCCCTGTGCCAGCTCAAGGCCTCAGAAATTATAGTCATTCAATACATATTTATAGAGAAAAGGAGGTGAGAGAGCAGGAGAGGGAGAGAGAGAGGGAAATGACTAAAGTTCTGCAATGGCCCACAGAAATATCTAGAGTCTGATTTAAGGCAGTCTCAGAGGAGAGAAAAAAAGGGATGGGGATGAAGTTGAAAACTATTAGGAAGAAATAATTTACAGCTCTTGATAACAAGTTTGGTATGAAGGATATGGAAGAGGCCAGTCAAGGATAATTCTTTGATATTTTTCTTCATAATTTATATTTTATTGGCTGCATAATAATTCAACTGTTGATTTACCATGGTTAATTAAAACAGTCCTCTGACAGTGAACACTTAGATTGTCCACATTTTATTATTAACAGTAACAGTGTAATGAACACCTTGGTGCATATATCATTTGTCTTATTTTGGTTTTTTTAAATTTTATTTCAGAATATTATGGGGATACAAACATTTTGGTTACATATAATGGCTTTGCCTTGCCCAAGCCAGGGCTACAAGCTTGCCCTTCCCCCATACAGTGCACTCCACATCCATTAGTTGTGAGTTTACCCACCCCCACCACTCCCGTTCCACCTGACCAGCACCCAGTGAATATAACTACCATGTGAGCACCTTAGTGTTGATTGGTTAGTACCAATTTGATGCAAAGTACACGTGGTGCTTGTTTTTTCATTCTTGTGATACTTCAATTAGTAGAATGGGCTCTAGTTCCATCTAGGATAGTACAAGAGGTGTTAGTTCACTATTGTTTTTTGTGGCTGAGTACTATTCCATGGTATACATATACCACATTTTGATCCACTTGAATGTGATGTGGACCTGTGAGAGGAAGACAGGGTTTGGTTTTTTTAGTGGATGATGGTGGACAGTGAGTCCAGTTTGGGAACTGTAAGACATCTGGGGAGGGTGTCCAGCAGACAGATGGATTTGTAGGTCTGACTGTTTTAAGTGCATGTGAACAAGAAAATCAAAATAAAATTGTGAAATGGGTAAAGTTATCTTTAGAAACTCCCTTTTCAGTCAGGACTCATTTCAAGTATCCAGTTCCCTAATTTTCTGACCTAATTTGCTCTCAAGAAGTTATCTGTGGAGAAGCTTCTGTTCACGTCTTTTGCCCATTTTTTAATACAGTTGTTTGTTTTTTTCTTGCTGATTTGCTTGAGTTTTTTGTAAATTCTGGATATTAGCTCTTTATCAGAAGTATAGCATGTAAACATTGTCTCCTATTCTGTAGGTTGTCTATTTGCTCTGTTGATTGTTTTCTTGGCTGTGCAGGTTTTTAGTTTAATCAAATCCCATTTATTAGTTTTTTTGTTTTTGTTGTTGCCATGATTGTCATTGGGGTCTTAGTCATAAATTCTTTGCCTAGGCTGATATCTAGAAGAATTTGCCCCACGTTTTCCTCTAGAATTCTTATGGTTTCATGCCTTAGATTTAAGTATTTTATCCATCTTGGATTAATCTTTGTGAGCGGTAGGGGTCCTGTTTCATTGTTCCCAATCTGACTATCCAATTTTCCCAGCACCATTTATTGCATAGGTCTTCTTTTCCCCAGTGTATGTTGTTGTCTGTTTTCTCAAAGATCAGTTAGTTGTAGGTAGATGGTTTTATATCTGGGTTCTTTGTTCTGTTCCATTGGTCTATGTCTCTATTTTTGTACCAATACCATGCTGTTTCGGTTACTATAGCGTTTTAGTATAGTTTGAAGTCTGATAATGTGATGCCTCCAGATTTGTTCTTTTTGCTTATGACAAGTGGCCAATAAATATATGAAAAGATGCTCCATGTCACAAATTATCAGGGAAATGCAAATTAAAACCACAATGAGATATCACCTTACTCTAGTATAATGGCTTTTATTAAAAAGTCCAAAAACAATAGATGCTGGCATGAATGCAGAGAGAAAGGAACACTTATCCACTATTGGTGGGACTGCAAATTAGTGCCACTCCTATAGAAAACAGTATGGAGATCCCTCAAAGAACTAAAAGTAGAACTACCATTTCATCCAGCAATCCCATTATTGGATATCTACCCAAAGGAAAAGAAGACTTTTCAACAAAAAGAGCACTGTACTTGAATGTTTATTGTAGCACAATTCACAATTGCAAAGATGTGGAAACAACCCAAGTGCCCATCAGTATATGAGTGGATTAATAAAATGTGGTATATGTATACCATGGAGTATACTCAGCCATAAAAAAAAATGAATTAATACCTTTTGCAACAATCTGGATGGAATTGGAGACCATTATCCTAAGTGAAGTATCTCAAGAATGGAAAAACAAACACCACAAGTACTCACTATTAAAATGGAACTAACCAATGAACACACATGTGTACAGAGGGAAGTGAAACTCATTGCAAATCAACCAGGGGGCAGGGCAAGGAGGGGAGGGACAAAAACCTACCTGATGGGTACAATGAACACTATTTGGGTGATGGGCACACCTATAACTGGGACTCAAGCACTTATTACAAAAGCAATCCATGCAACCTAAAACATCTGTACCCCCTTAATATTTTGAAATAAAAAAATGATCTGATAATCTGACTTACATAAAATGTAAATTATTGATGAGACACCAGTTAGCTCTCCCATGTTGTGTTTGAATGCTAACAGAGGAGCACAGCCTCAAGCCAAAGAAATGACAATAACACTACTATTAAGAGCCAGTGCTTATAAGGTCCTTAATACACGCCAGGCACTCTTTGGAGAGCATTTCATGCTCTCAGCAACACCATGAGGTAGAAACCATTTTATGCATGAGGAAACTGAGGGACAGAGAGGCTATGACTTACTCAAGATCACACAGCTAATAAGTAATGGAGTGGGGAATACAACTTAGCTTTGTGGCTCTAGAGTCCATGCTTGTAACCATTAATCTGGGAATGAATGTATAGGGATGGAAATTTGAGAAGAGTGGAGATGTGCAGTAAATTTTGTGGGGGGACCCTCAGCAAGATTCAGATCACTTCAGTCTCACAATTGATGACTGTGCAGGTCACTTCAGTCTCATCCTACTAATTGATGACTACGATGACATGGTTCTGCCAAGAATTAATCTTATGCAATTTACTTAATCTCTTTCTGTTTCACTTTCATCATAAAATAAGGAGAAATGACGTACATACAAGGTTATTCCTAATAACAATGTTTGTAATAGCAAATGACTAGAAACAACCTAAAGATCTACTTATGAGAGGCTGGCTATAAAACAATTGTATTAATACAACTATAAAATAGAATGTAATGTAATGCAGTTTTAAAAAGGAATAAGGAAGATCCCTAAATACTGCTATAGAGTGATCTCTAGGATATATTGTTATATGATAAAAATAAAACCACAGTGAAGAACTAGGCATATAAGAATCTATAATTTGAGTAAATAAGGATAAGAGGAATACGTATATTCCTTTATGCTCATATGTACCTAAATATAGGAAACCTCTAGAATTGATTGCTTCAGGAGGAGAACTGGGTGGGTATGGAACAGAAGTGAAGATGGAGACTGTCCCAGTTAGGATCCAAGCAAGAAGCAACTTGCAGAGTTGAGGAGAGGCATATTTTCCAAATGGCAGAGTTGAGGAGAGGTTAATGACAGAATTATTTACAAAACTGTGGGCAGGGCAAAGACACCCAACAAAAGATGGTGACACCGGCTGCTGGGCAAGCTACAGAGTGGAATCATCACCATACCTGGGCCCTAAGGAATAAGGGGAGTAAGTGGTTACCTGAACCCAGAGAAAGCTGTAGGTATAGAAGGGGCTAAGGGACAGAAGGCATAGCCTTTCCTAGATGAATCTAGCCACTATTGACCCACAGCCCAGCAGGGAAGGTGCTGGGGAAATAAATACCCTGACCCAATTTTCTTTCTGCCCGTAGATCTCTTGCCAGTGCTGCCTGGTGGGGAAACCCTGCAGGAAACCCAAGGGCAGAGGACATTGTCGGTGCATCCTTAGAGATGAGCTTCTTGGAGCCAAGGCAGGGTGGAGAGTTGATCTGGAAGGTGTACAGAGAGTATCCACTGCACAGACTGCAAAGACTTTTCGCTTTGTAAATTTAGAACTATTTGAATAAATAACTTATTTGAAAAGTAGGCAATTTTGCACACCAAAAAAAAAAAGAAATTAAAAAATAAAACATAAATGAGGAATTAGAATACATATTTTCTGAGTCTCTTCCCCTCGTCAAATTCTACCTATATTGCTTTGAAGTGTCGGTTTTGCACCAAATCACAATCCATGGCTCCATCTAGTGTCAAGGCGATGCTTCACAGAGTTCCGAGTACCACCTCATTCTAGGGGAATTCTGGGGCAGTCAGGCTGCCTCCATCTCAGACCACTGGTGTGTAAGCAGCTTTCACTGTGAATTATACCCACTTGGTGAAAGATCTTAACCCTTAAAAGTAAAAGAAAATTATTTTGAGACATAGAATATTTGTTATCATTTTAAACACCAGTGGAAATTTGTCTAAATTCAATTTTGAACTGAGTAATTATCAACCTTTTTTCCATATTTCAAACTGTTAAATAAGTTAGAAGTAAGCAGCATGTGATCTAGGACTGTAAATCTTCTGTAAGCTGACTTTTGGGCTTGTCACACCCCTGTGCATTTGTCCTTAATGCAGTGATTCTCAAGCCTGGATACAAAATAATATCCCCTGGGGAGAAAGCTCCCACTGGAGACTCTAATTTAATTGGTCTGAGGAGGGACTTGGAGCAATATATTTTTTTAAAGCTCCCTAGTGGTTGTAATGGGTAGCCAGGGCCGGATCCTCTGCTTAAACAATTGGGTATAGTTCCCTCACTATGCAGGATGTGCTTGCTCTGCTTTAGACAACCTAGGTTACTTGTAAAGCAATTTTCCACCCTCTGTGCCCTTGCTCATGCCACACTCCCTGCCTTAAACGCTTGCTCCCTGCTTCCCTCTCAGTTGTCATAGTTCTATCCACTACTCCAGCCCCTGCTTAAGGGCAACGTCCTCTGAGAATTTCCTTATTCCCAAACAGATGTTTTCTCTTCCTTTGGACCCCTGAAGATTTTTAAAATAACTTTTTTTTTTTTTTTTTTTTTTGGAGACAGAGTCTCACTCTGTTGCCCAGGCTAGAGTGAGTGCCGTGGCGTCAGCCTAGCTCACAGCAACCTCAAACTCCTGAGCTCAAGCGATCCTCCTGTCTCAGCCTCCCGAGTAGCTGGGACTACAGGCATGCGCCACCATGCCCGGCTAATTTTTTCTATATATATTTTTAGCTGTCCATATAATTTTTTTTCTATTTTTTAGTAGAGGTGGGGTCTCGCTCTTGCTCAGGCTGGTCTCGAACTCCTGAGCTCAAACGATCCGCCCACCTCGGCCTCCCAGAGTGCTAGGATTACAGGCGTGAGCCACCGCGCCCGGCTAAAATAACTTTTTGATCTTCTTTTCTTAATAGAAAATTAATACAATCCTTTTAACTCATCAAATTAACAATCATCAAAAAGTATGATATTTCTGTGGAACAAAATGAGCACTCCCTGTATTAACGAGGGTATAAATTGGTATAATGGCATTTAAGAATAATCTGGCAATATGGGTCAAAACACATTCCGTTTGGCCCAGTGATTACACTCCTAGGAATTTATCCTACGCACATAACCACACATGTGGGCAAAAATGCCTGTAAAGGAATGCTCACTGTAGCATTATTCATAAAATCAAAAGATGGGAAACAACTGAAATGTCTCATTAATAGGGGACTGGTTAAATAGATTATGACACATAACATAAAATGGAATTCTGAGCAATCACTTTAAAAATGGGGCATATCTATATTTGTGACAATAGAACAATTCTAAGATATATAGTTAAGTAGCAAAAAAGATCCAATACAATATTATAGAATGCTTCCACTGTATTTTATACAAAAGAATAAATATACATTTATCTATGCTTGCAAAGCATTGAACCTCTTTGGAAGGATATACAAGCAATTGTTAACAATCACTGACGACTCTAGGGAAGCAAATTATGGATGATAGGTCTGGGGTGGCAGAATTATAAAATTAAAAACTGTGAACCCATCACCAAATGTAAGAATTAGAACACTGCAAATACCTTTACATCTACCCAAAGTCATAGCTATCCCATTCAGAGTCTTTGTGCAAATTAGAAAAAAGCTCCCCTCATTTGGGTTGGATACAACCAGAACCAGGACTCATTGCGTGGCAAACAGAATGTGGGCTGTATTACATGCCCCACCCCCCCTTCTACCCTTGTGTGCTTTCAGGCTTACGTAAATGGAATTGTACTGTACATATTCACCTGTAGATTATATTTTTTACTTAACATTGTAAGATATAACAATATTGTTGCATGTCGTACTTCATTTTCACTGCTATATATTTCATTGTATGATTATGTGTTAACAGAATTAACCTTATATCTCAATATTTCAATTGTAGGATATCAAAAGGTGAATGTGACTAAGCCAGAAGAGAAATGAGGATCACCTGAAGATGAATAAGGGGACTTTGGATCTTCTTTTTGTGGGAAGGTTGGTGTGCTTTCATTTGGTGAGGGATGGTTGCATTATATTAGGAAAGAGTGAGCTGGTAAAGGAGTGAGTACAACAGTAAATGTCTGGTGTTCATGAATGTCTGAATCTTTTATGTTCACATACTTTCCCCAAGAAATTTTCTGCTCTCTAAGAAGCTTTTTCATTTTAATAATGTGAAAAGTACAAATCCACACCTATTTAAATAATGGGAGCACAAGATGTGAGCTTGTTAGAAAACAGCTAAGATACGCCTGCAGTGGAGTCTATATCTTCTCACCTGGGCTTATATGAAATTTAAATTTCTTTGCTAGCACAGGAATGTAAATTCAGTATAGCAGGTTTTTTATTTAGATAGGAAATCTTGGGTAAAACTTTTTTCTAAGTTGTTATAGTCAATTTTCGGACAATAAAAGTTTAAATAACTTCTAAACTAGAAGAGACAAAGATGGAAAAGGGAAACAAACAAAAACTCATTATAACTAATTGAAAAGAGAGCAAGAAAGGAGAAAAAAGCAGCATAATAAAAGTAGGACAAATATAAATTAAAGTAGGATGGTAGAAAAAGTCTAGATATATTAATAATTATAATAAATATAAATGGACTAAACTTTATAGTTAAAAGACAGATTGGGAAAAAACAAGCAAAAAACCTCCAACTGCATGTTCTTTCAAAAGAAAAACTTAAACTTAAGACACAAAAAGGTTGAAAGATATAACAAGCAAACATTAATACTAACAAAAAAAATCTGGAGTGTATGTTAAACATCACACAAAATAGACTTTAGGACAATAATTATCATTAGAAATAGAGAGGTGCCACTGCTTAATAAAAACAGGTTCCCTTTGTCAGAGACATAATAATTTCAAAGTTTTATATCTAGTAAAACAGTTTTAAATATATAAAGCAAATATTTATTTAACCACATGAGAAATTGTCAAATCTAAATACTGAAATGAGAGATTTCTATGTATCTCTCTCAATTACTAATAGACCACTCAGAGCAAAAATATTAAAAATATAGAAGATTTGAGCAGCACAATTAATAACACAATTACATGGACAGATAAAAAATCCTACATCCAACAGCTGAAGAATGCACTTATTTTTCTCAAATATTCATGGAGCAATTACAAAAATTGTCCATTTATTAGACCATAAACCAAGTCTCAACAAATTATAACAAATTACTACACAATCCTCATTCCCTGTCCATGAAGTAATTAAGTTAGAAGGCAATAACAAAAGTCCCTATATATCTGAAAATATGGGAACACACTTATAAATAATTCATGTGTAAAAGAAAAAACGGGCCATGCATGGTGGCTCACGCCTGTAATCCTAACACTCTGGGAGGCCGAGGTGGGAGGATTGCTTGAGGCCAGGAGTTTGAGACCAGCCTGAGTAAGAGCAAGACCGTGTCTCTATGAAAAATAGAAAAATTAGCTAGGTGTGTTGGTGGGTGCCTGTAGTCCCAGCTACTCAGGAGGCTGAGGCAGGAGGGTCACTTGAGCCCAAGAATTTGAGGTTGCAGTAAGCTATGATGATGCCCTTGCACACTAGCCTGGGTGACAGAGCAAGATTCTTGTCTCAAAATAAAAAAAGAAAGAGAGAGAGAGAAAAAAATGATAGTGGAAATTTAAAAATACTAAAAACTGAATGATAATGAAAATACAACCTACCATGTTCTGTATAAAGCAGTTAAAGTGGCCCTTTAAGGACAATTTATTAATTTAAATGCTCATTTTAGACAAGAAAAAAAGTTGAAAATTAGTGAGCTATGTGTTCAACTTAAGAAATTAGGGGGAAAAAAACCAATAGAAAAAACAATAAAGAAAACCAAAGTAGAAGGAAGCAGATAATAAGACAAAAGCAGAATTTCAAGAAAAGGTAAACAAGTATACAAAAGAGAGAATCCATACAATTAAAAGTTTTCTTTTGTAAATAAAGAAATCTCTGCTGAGATTGAGCAAAAAAAAAAAAAAAAAAAAGAGAGAGAGAGAGACAGAAAGTACAAATAAGCAATATTAGGATTGAAAGGGACATAATCAAAGACCAGGCAAGGTGTTTTCAAAAATGAGCTACTTTGAATCAATTTAGGCCAAACATTTGAAAACTTAGGTGAAATTAACAAATTCCTAGAAAAATATATTTTACAAAAACATACTCAAAAATAGAGAACCTGAATTATGTTATAATTACTAAAGAAATGCAATCAATATATTTAAATCTTCCCAGAAAGAAAATATTTAGTTGAGATATTTTTACAAATGACTTATATCAAGCTTTCAAGGAAGAAATCATTCCAATCTTTAAAACTTCTCAGAAAACAGAAAAAAAGGGATTATGACACAACTTATTTATGATGTTAATATAAACTTGATATCAAAACCAAAGAAAAATAGTACAATAAAGAAACTTTTTGGACCAATCTCAATCATAAATATAGCTGGAAATTCAAACAAAATACTAATAAAACAAACTTAGAAGTTTATTTCAAATAGCTTGTTTCAAAAATATGTCATAAACAAATTGACTTTATCCAGAAATTCCAGGTCAGTTAATGTAAATATAATTCACTACATTAACAGATTAAAGGGGAAAAGTATATGATAATCTCAAAAGATGCAACAAATAATGAGAAGCAGACCTTTTAAAATCAGGAACAAAACAAAGAAGTCCTACTTACTTCTACTCAACACTATACTAGATTTTCTAACAATTTCATTAAGACAAGAAAAAGAAACAACAAAGTAGAAAGATTGGAAAAGGAGTAAAATGCAGAAGTATTGGAATAGTCTTTATTCATAAAGATATAATTTATAATTATCTACATAGAAAGTCCTAAAGAATCTACAGGCAAATTATTAGTAATAATAAGAGTTTACCAACATGGATGAATAGAATACTAACGTACACACCAAATATATTTCTAAACATCAGCAACAGTCAGAAAACACAATTTTGAAAAAACAAATGTAGTTTACCATAACAACAACAAAAGCACAAGTTGCATCTAATGAAGTTATACAAGACCTATACAGAATAATTTCTAAAACTCTATTTGATAAACATCAAGTAAGATTGCAGAAATAAATAAAAGAAGAATCTTCAATAGGAAGACTTTCATTGTCCCTAGTTCTTCTCAACTTGATGTGTAGATTCAATGAAATTTAATTCCAAACCCCACTGCATTTTTCCCCAAGAAACCGACAAGCTGATTCTAAAACTTGTATGGATGCACAAAGGTAAAAAATATAACAAAGACTCTTTTGGAGAAAAATGAAGTAGGAAGTGTTGCCATATCATATTTGAAGACATTAATTATAAAGTTAAAATAATGAAGAGAGTGTGGTATTGATGCTGCAATAGACAAATGGATTAATGGAATAGCAGAGATTCTAGAAACAGATCCACACATATATGGACATAATATATAACAACCATGGTACTGTATACATTGTAGGAGGGAAAGATTAGTCAATAAGTGTTGTGGGGACAATATGGGGAAAGATAAAATTGGATTCCTAGCTCACACAATACATAAGAAGTCAATTCTAGATGTACTCTAGCCTTTGATGTGGAAGCTGGTGTTTTAAATATCTAGAAGAAAATATAGGGTGATGTGTTTATGTTCTCGGGGCAGAGAAGAAGGCACAAAAAACCTTATCTAGAACTGAAAACACACAAGACATTTGAAAAAAGCTTATCTAAAACTGAAAAGATTAACAAGTTGGACTATATTAAAATTAAGAATTTCTGTTCTTCATACTCCACAAAAGAATTTGTGGACAAGCCACAAAGCATGGTAGATATTTGCAACATATGTAACTAGAGGTATACCACTGGTAGATGTTTAAAAACCAGCTTTCAGGGTGGGGGAGGAACAATGATTTGTTGGGTTTGATGACGTTCCATAGTGGAAAGGCTTATTATTTCAAGCCACCAACATGGTGGTGGTTGCTAAACACAAAGTTAGGAAAAGAGACACAAAATCTCTCTGCTGAGATGTACAAGCCAGCTCCAGCATACCACTGCATATATCTCTAAAGGACTTGCAGAATATATAAATAACTGTTTCAGTATATCAATAATTAAATAACAAACAATGCTACAAAAATGAGTAAAAGGCATTGAATAGTCATTTTGCAAAAGAGAAAAATATGAAGAATGAAAATATGAAAAGATTATTTACCTTATAAATGTAAATTAAGATTACAATAAGAAACCATATTATACTGTTCAGATAAACTAAAATTAAGAGATATTACTGCCAGTTACAGTGGTACATGCCTGTAGTCCCAGCGACTCAGGAGGCTGAGGCAAGAGTATTGCTTGAGCCCAGGAGTTTGAGTCCAGCCTGGGCAACACAGGGAGATCCCCCATTTCTTAAAAAATTTTAAAAATTAAAAAAAAAAGAAATAATGCTACCTTAAGTATTTGCAAAGGCATGGATAAAGGAGAACTCATCAACTATGCTGGTGGCACAACCACCCTGGAATACAATTTGGCATTATCTTACAATATCGAATATTTGTATGATGTACAATCCAGCAATATACACTCTCAGGTATATTTTGTAGAGGAATTCTTGCACAAGAACACCAGAAAACATGAATATGAATATTTAAAATAGCACTTTTTGTTAAAGAAAAACCACCCACATGTGTCAGTCAGGGTTTGTTCAGAGAAGTAGAACCACCAAGAGAAATACATCAGAAGGGATTTTTCTTATATAATTTGACTGTATGCAGTTGTGGGAGTTGGTTATACTATCTACATGAGGCTTTTGTCTCCGTGTCTGGTGCTGGAGCTAAAAGTACACGGGACAGGCAGTCAGGATGTAGAGTGGGAGAGGCTGAAGCAGAAGATCTAGAAGGAGTTGGAGGAGCTATGGGCCCAGCCCCTACCACCTGAGTATTAGAAAATATGGCCACTCCATCACTTCCATCTTCCAAATCAGGCACAAAATGTCTCTTGCAGTCCATGTGGTCTATTCTCACATGAGACTCTAAGAGGCCCAGAGAATTGAAGTGACTTTTAACTGGGAAGACTTTTTTTTTTTTTTTTTTTTTTTTATCCTTATGCATCTGAAACTCTTCTCAGGAGAGGGCATGTCAATATTTTGGATCCAGGTGTAGGCTATGCTTCCTCTTCAAGGAATATTCCTGACTCATGTACTTGTGCCTGCTGCCTCTAATATTAATAACATATAAGAGGGTAGCTTTGCGATAACAGTTCTAACTTATTATTCTCCAAAGGAAATTCCTCATTCCACTGCAAATACTTGTGATCTTAAGATTGATTTCCCCCAGAATCATTATAATATAATCTTACCTAAATTTGAGCACAGCATCCAAATGTTCATTTTATTTAAATGTGAATTGTTGGGTTTGAGCTAAGGCCAAGTTCTCAATGCCCTATCCAAATTTGGTACCAATTTGGTAACCATAATCCACAGTTACTCTGTTACTGCTAATCTGGGGAAAAAAAGAAAACACTCTTTGGCAGAAGAGGATAAGGAAGTTCCTATTTTCATTTCTCTGTTCTTGGCCACTCACACAGGATGAACGTTAAATCCATTACCAAAATGTAGCATTGGAATTAAAATTATTTTAGGGAGATAATGATAAATCTTTGCCAATGCCATTTATTTTGAGCAAAGTAATACAACAAAGTTCCAGTACTGAGAATGAATTTGGCTAATCTCAAGAACATTACAGCAATATGTCACTTGATGTGATTTTTTTCTCCATCTAAAAACATTGTGCCAAGAGTAATTGATTAATGTTGAATGCAACTTTATATTAGGTGTTTTGCTGTGGTTTTTAGATTTTCAATAATAATTAATTTATTTTAAATCATTTCCGTGAGTGAAAATCTAGTTTCATAAAGTAACAAGTTGGAAGGTAGTGATTTAAATTTGCAATTTTTTCTCTGTAAAACTATTTGTCATAAAAATCTTTAAATGGTGAGTTCCACTACTGACTTTAAAATATGATTTAATACAAAAATATGATTCATTGCCAACTTTTTCAGGAATGTGTTTTTTACAAAGTGAGATGTATCAGGACTTCTTTCATTTCTATCTGAGACTATTAAGTCACTCCTCCTTTTCTTTTTTACTGATTTTGACTCTATTTCTAAGATACTTTATAACAAAATGCCCCAACAATTTACAATTTTATGAACATTGTACTTATTGGGTTATATTCTGATATGGCTGTTATGCAGAAACTTCAAAAGAGAGACAAACTTCCTCATGCAAAGGAGTGATCATTAATACCACCAATCAACTGAGCAAAGACAATTCCTTATACAGACAATAGGCTGCTTTGACTTTTTCCTGCTCTTGCTCTTTTGGGTCTAGATTTGAGGATTTAAGGTGTCAAGGTATGTGCCTCTTGGCTGTCGATAGCTGCCACAAATTGGGTTCTAAGGTAAGCAGAGTCTGAGACAGAGATTAGGGTGAGGGAAGTTTATTAGGGAGTGTTCTTGGGATCAAACCAGTCTACTGACTTGGCTTGGGCCAATAGAAAAGAGAGGAACAGTGCCAACGGAAGAGAAAATGAAAGGGATATAACCTCTGGCTATTTCTCCTCATGTGGAGATTCTCCTTCCAGTGCTGATTTTGGAGGAGAAGTGTTTCTTTTTATTAAGAAAGGCAACATTTTTATTAGGGGTCTATAAATATTAGTGGCTAAATATTTTTAAAAATTTAGAATCTCAATCATAAGCTTCATGATCAGTGATCGATTTAGAAAATATCATATTGTACTGAAATAAATTGATTATATATTTATTTCAGATACTATATTAAGTATTGGAAATTAGTGTTTTTTTCTTTTTGGAAAATATGACAAATTTTCTTCCCCAAGTTTTATTTTGTTGTCGTTTTTGTGTGGCTTCACAGGAATCTCCATGCCCTTTGCATCCTCTTCCCAAATCTGTTCTTGCTGTCAGTTAAGTAGAGATGTTTAGCAACAATGCAAAACCTAAGCGGACCCACCCAGCTTTTATATTCTCATGGCTAAGCTTTAATGAAAGCTTGAGTTTTTCCAGAAGTCTGGTCTTCACTGACTGGGAATGAAAAACAGTTGGCAAAAAATGCCTTGAGCATGTGAACCATGTAATTTCATTTGAACTAAGGAATTCCAAAAATACCTTTGCTTATTGAAAGGGCAGTTATGTTTTTGTGTTGGAACTTGTTATGGAGAAGGATAAGTATTAGTTCTTTTCTCCGTTATTTCTTCACATAAACATAAAAAAAAAAATTAGAGACTGAGTGGCTGGGTAGGCAAATAGTGTGAAGAGGGTAAGATGGACCACCAAGTGGGCCTTCCCTAGAACCTACTCCTTCCTTGGGAGATCTATCTATTCTCCTGGGCTCTATAGAGCCCCATGCAGCTTGAGGCAACCCCCTCTTCCACTGATGACAATTCAGGGCTCCATCTGGCCATGTCTTCAAGACTATTGGAACTGAGACCTAGTCAGCTTACTGACGCCAGTGTAGAAGCTGTGCTAGCAGCAAGACTGGAACATCTGAGTCTCTCCTGGGCAACCTGTCCAAGCAGAGAACATGTTAGGTCCTGCTCAGCTTTATGTCTCTGTGAGGGAATCGGGTGTTCATAATAACTAGCATTTTGGGGAATATGTACTATGTGGCAGCCACAATAGTGGATACTTTTACTTGAATTGCATCATTCAACCCCAACAATCCTCTGTGGAATTTTGAGGCTTAGAGAGGTTAAGAACCTAAGCTTTGAAACCAATCAGTCTCCAGAGCCTTTGATCCTCTTGCCGATTCTGTGAGCCCTGGCTTTTGATAACGGGTCTTAGTGTACCAGATTGGGATCTTAGATACCAGTGTAGCAGATATTGCTGGTGCCTGGCCCATGTCTCCTTTACCAACTGCCAGCAGCTGCACCATCTTGCCTAATGACTTTCTATGAGGCTGGAGCTCCAACTGTGAGCGTGTGTATGTAATGCCTTTAGTAAAGGGTAGCCTTTAGTGATTGGTAAGAGTTGGTGTAAAAATACTCCAGCACCTTTGCTTCTCTGGTAGAATAACTCAGAGGCATGGTTTCTGTACTGGTACCCAGAATTCCGCAGAGGGATTAAGCCCCTGTTGCCCACAGTGCTAACATGCTTGAAAACACTCCCTTTATTGGTTGCCTTCCCTTCTTGTCTTACTTCCCTTGCCCCCATTTTCTGGGATCACCACCCAAATAAGCTACTTGCATATGTATTCTTCTCTCAGAGTTCGCTTCTGGGGAACCCAAAGTGAGACAAAGAGTAAAGGCAAGGCAGACCTATGAAGCAGGAGAACCCAGGTGGAGGAGATGCTGCAGTGCTGGAAGGGGGGGCGTGGGGTTGCAGTCTCTAGGAAGCAGTTTCTGATAGATGGTTTTCTGTTCTTGAAGGTGACAGTGTCATGAGGCGGGAGAGAAAGGTTTTGGAGGATTATTGAATATTGACATACTGGATGGTTCTTTGCTTGATTGGGTGGAGATTCTTTCAGAAGTTCTCTTTGCTCAATTCTTTTTAGATTTATACTGTATTTGCCCAAAGTCTAATAAGAAGTAAGAGATCCCAGGAAATGCAACCATTAATAACTGGCATAATAAAACAAGAGAAATGTCAACAAGTTATACGTAGAACATTGAGGAAATAGTCATAAGTAAATTAAAGACAAAAAGTATATATATAATCTTGGAGGATATATAACTTACCCATATAGCCTGAATGTAATACTATATACCATATTTCATACTAACTTAAACTGAATGAGGCTCTTTTATACCAACTTTACTACACTTAAAGGATTGTTTCTTAACTTGTGACTCTATGGTCTTTGTTGATTAACTGGACTTCCAGTGGTGCCTAATATATTTTCAGGAAATAATATGGGCATGGGGAAAATCTTGCCTTGTGAGGGTTAATGGTATTGTAAAGTGTTAGCTATTGCATTTACACATTTTAATTACTGACTGCCTTTGATTTTATATATTCAACTTCATATCTGTTTTAACCAAGTTTTGCCTGGGACTAGATATCATATTTAAAATGTATTATATGGTTGTTATTAATATAATAGTTTGAAATAAGTTGGTTTTTGAAACTTTTGCTTGGGGGTATTGTTATCAGTGCATTTGTGATGCACAAACTTTAAAATGCCCATTTTTAAAAATAAAATCTATAGATTCAGAGGGATTAATAAAGACATAAGTAGACATTCCTTCTACTGAATACTTCAGCCACAAGAGGGAACTGTATGAGCAATAATAGAATATTTTGAGATAATCTTTATAGGATCTCAGTACCCAATCCCCATTCCTTGAGTCTTGAAGATTCCCAATATGTTCACCAACTTTTAGCCAAAGAGTGTTTTCACCAGAGATTTGGGTTACAGAGCAAGATAACTCCTCATTGCTTTGTAACATTAACAGGTACACTGGTTTTTTATCTGCTTGATCGTGGAAGGACATGGGCTTAATGACAAAAGATATACAAGTAATGGCCGACTTCCTTTTCTAACCCACATGCATGGCTGATCTAAACCTATGTGTTTTCCCTCACATGAGGAGAATAATATCTATCTCATATAATTGTTGAGAGGGTAAAAATTAAATAATGTAAAGTGCTTAGAGCAGTATCTATCACATAATAACTAAATATATGCTAGCTATTATTATTTATGTAATAGCACCAATCATTAGACACAAAGTTCTTATTAGGAACCAATCCACGATATACTGCTAAAGGCACAGATTAATCTGAGCTCCTGGTTTCTAGCATTTTTAGAAAACAACCACCTGGTAAAATAGCTATTTTTATCATCTCCACTTTACAGGTAAAAAACTTTTAAGGGTAGCTTAGAGGGCTAGCAGGGTGATCAGCTAGGGGCAGGTTCAACTTACCCATGGTGGTTGTTACTGAATGCCCCAAGGTCACTTCAACCACTTGGTCTTATCTGGTTTCCATAGCAGAGTAGTTACATCCTTCAGACAGCTCTCTCATTAGGAAATCAAGAAAATTCAGATTTGCTGGAGAAGGGATCAGGCCCACATCTCCCAGATATCCAGTGACTTTCTGACTTGTTTAAGTACTGAGAGGAGAGTTGGGAGACTGAGATCAGAGATCCTAGACCATACACAGGGAAAGTACAAACAGGGGACACTTTCTTTTTACTCCTAATGAACTCTTTATCCACCTTATTATATATATGAAAATCATCTGGGTATTTGTTAAGAATGCTAATTCTTGGCCATGGCATCAAGGAATTCTGATTCAGGAAGCCCGAGACTTAGCCAAGGAATCTACATTTTAAATGTATCTCCAGGTAATTCTGAAGCAGGTGACTGAGTAACCACACTTTGGGAAAACTGATCTGCTTGATGACAAAGTAACATAATTTAAAAAATAACATTTAATATTTTCTGACTGTAAAAGAAAAATTAGAAAGTACTAAGAATAAAAAAGAAAATAAAAACTATTCAAAATTATACTTTCTAGAGATGATTGCAAATATTTTGATAGTTGTCCCTCTAATATCTTTTTTTAAATGAAAGACAATAATTAATATCATTTGGGGACATCTGGCAGCCATTTTTCCATATCTATTTGCAAGTACTTATAAGCGAGTGAATAGGGTATTCAGTTTCATAGATATGTTCCTTTTATACCAACTCTTAATGGTTTTTATAAGTGATTTCTATATCTACAATATGTGTAAATTTATGCTATGAAATCCACTTATATTCCTTTTGGGTCAAGAGATTGGACTATATGATATTTAAGGCCCATTCTAAGATGTCATACTTGTAAGAGTCTTATAACTCTTCATGTATAAGATAACCACATTCAAACTTGATAGAGAATTTAAAATTATATCCTCCAAAACTTTCATTTTATTTTATTCCAGCATATTACGGGGGTACAAATGTTTAGGTTACATATATTACCTTTGCCCCACCTAAGTCAGAGCTTCAAGCGTGTCCATGCCCCAGATGGTGCACACCACACCCATTAGGTGTGTATGTACCCATCCCCTCCTCCCTATCCTCCAAAACTTAAACTCAAAGATTTGCTCTTGAGCTTTGACTTCTTTTTTTCTTCTTCTTTGAGACAGAGTCTTGCTCTGTTGCTTGGGCTAGTGTGCCCTAGAGTCAGCCTAACTCACAGCAACCTCAAACTCCTGGGCTCAAGCTATCTTGCCTCAGCCTCCTGAGTAGCTGGGACTACAAGTGGTGCGCCACCATGCCCATCTATTTTTTTTTTTTTCCTATTTTTAGTTACCCTTTGAATTTCTTTCTATTTTTAGTAGAGATGGGTCTCACTCTTGCTGAGGCTGGTCTTGAACTCCAGACCTCAAGCGATCCTCCCAGCCTTGAGTTTTGACTTTTTGCGCAGACCTCCTGATGTGACAGTGTATCAAAGGCAATAGTAACATTTCTCCAAAGGTGATATACATACAAATAGCCAAGAAGCATATGAAAAGATACTCATACTCACTAATCATCAGAGAAATGCAAATCAAACCCACAATGAGATATCACCTCATACCCATTAGGATGGCTACTATTAAAAAAACAAAAAACTGAAAATAACAAGTGTTATAAAGGACATAGAAAAATTAGAACCCTTGTGTACTGTTGGTGGGATTGTAAAATGGTGCAACCACTATGGAAAACAGTATGTAAGTTCCTAAAAGAAAAAATCAAAAATAGAAGTACCATATGATCCAGCAATCCCACTTCTGTGTATATATCCACTAGAATTGAAAGTAAGGTCTCAAAGAGATATTTGCACACCTGTGTTCACAGCAGCACTATTCACAATAGCCAAAAGGTAGAAGCAACTCAAATGTCCATGGACAGGTGAATGTATTAACAAAATGTGGTATATGCATACAATGGAATATTATTCAGTGTTAAAAAGGAAGGATATCCTGTCACATGCTACAACATTGATAGACCTTGAGGTCATTATGCTAAGTGAAATAAGCCAGTTACAAAAAGACAAATACTGTATGATTCCACTTATATGAGATAGCTAAATTAGTCAAATTCATAGAAACAGAAAGTAGAATGATGGTTGTCAGGGTCTGGGGGGAGGGAGAAAGGGGAAGTTAATATTTAATGCATAGAGAGTTTCAGTTTTGCAAGATAAAAATGTTCAGGAAACTTCTTTTACAAAAGTGTGAATATACTTACATTACTGAACTGTACACTTAAAAATGGTAATAATAAAAAGACTACTGATGCCATTTTATAACATTTTGGATTGTTACAAAACATTATGGTTACATAGTTAATACTAAGGTTTGATTTGATAAAATAAAATTTCAGGCAAATTGTTAATTTCTATAATTATACTCACTTAGGGTTTATACTTCATGAACTTATTAAACCTTGTGGAAAACATAGTAATAATGGATAAGAATAGGACCTAATCCAAAACTATTACACACCAGAATGGTTAGAATCGGGCACCAAATTTGACTCTAAGCTCACTGATAAATACAAGAGATATAGGAATAACACAATGAATATGAAATTTTGGCCAAATTATTGAAGGTGTATTTGTCTGAATAGAGAGTGGGTGAGAGAGAGAGAGAAATAGAATGGGAGAGGGAGAGGAAAGGTGGGGGGAGAGAGAAGTGTCTCAGAATTATACAGTTAAAAACTGTCTTTTTCCAACTCGTCTTACTATTTTAATAAAAAATGCACAGAGAAAATTCAGGTATGACTTTTTTTTCCACATTAAAAAAAAATTTTTTTTTTTTTTAAAGAGAGACAAAGTTTCACTATGTTGCCCAGGCTGGTCTTGAACTCCTGGGCCCAAGCAATCCTCCCACCTCAGCCTCCCGAGTAGCCGGGATTACAAGTACATGCCACTGCACCCAGTTCAGGTATGACATTTTTTATGCTGGAGAATGATCGGGCCATGGCCAAACAGAACAATTTTTATTGTTGTCTCATTTGTATGAAATCAATTTCATTCCCAACTAGGTTTTCATTTCTAAAAAGATCAAAGTGAAGGGAAAAAATAGTGACTTTTTCCATTTTGCTTGGTTAGGACCAACAGGCTTCTTCATTTTTGACATTGTGTTTATGCTCCTGCCCAAAAAGTCTCATTTGGATACATTAAGGCTTATTAACAATAAGCCATTCTGGCCATTTGTGGTTAGTTAAATGATTCCAAGTAATATCTGACACCGTGAACTGTGAGGAAGATTGTGGATAAGATAAATTCGTTAGTCACATATGACCAGAGTTACTGAGATATTCTTTTTAATTTAAATGTTTACACTTTTTATCATTGAAAATTTCAACCGTATACTAAAATGGAGAGAGTGACACAGTGAATTACCAAATATAGTTATGTGTTGCTTAATGACAAGGATACATTCTGACAAATGCATCGTTGGGCAATTTTGTTCTTGTGCGAAGATGGTAGAGTGTACTTACACAAACCTAGATGGTATAGCCTATTACACACCTAGGCTATATGGTATAGCCTATTGCTCCTAGGACATGGACCTGTACAGCATGTTACTGTGCTGAATATTTCAGGCAACTGTAAGACACTGTTAAGTATTTGTGTATTTGAATATATCTAAATATAGAAAAAGTACAGTAAAAATATGATATAAAAGATTTTAAAAAGTTATACCCATACATGGGACTTGCTATGAATGCTACTGCAGGACTGGAAGTTGCTCTGGGTGAGTCAGTGAGTGAGTGGTGAGTGAATGCGAAGGCCTAGGACAACTGTATACCATGTAGACTTTATGAACACTGTACACTTAGGCTACACTGAATTTATTTTAAAAATTACTTTCTTCAATAATAAATTAACTTTGGCTTATGGTAACTACTTTATAAACTTTAAAAAATTTTAACTTTTTAACTCTTGTATTAATAGCTTAAACACACAAACACATTGTATAGCCATACAAAAATATTTTCTTTCTTTATAAACTTATTCTGTAAGTTTTTTTATATATTTAAAATTTTTAAATTTTTTACTTTTTAAACTTTTTAACTAAAAACTAAGACCCAAACACACACATTAGCCTAGGGCTACACAGGACCAGGATCATCAATATCACTGTCTTCCACTTCCACATCTTGTCCCACTAGAAAGTCTTCAGGGGCAATAACATGCATGGAGCTGTCATCTCTTATGATAACAACGTCTTCTTGTAGAATACCTCCTGAAGGACCTGCCTGAGGCTGTTTTACAGTTAACTTTTTAAAATAACTATTACAGAAAGAGTACAATCTAAAATAATGATAAAAAGTATAGTAAGTACATAAACCAATGAAATAGTCATTTATTATGAAGAATTATGCACTGTACATAATTGCATGTACTATACTTTTATGTGACTGGCAGCGCAGTTGTTTTGTTTACACCAGCATCACCACAAACATGTGAGTAATACATTGTGATGGCTATGACATCACTAGGCTATAGGAATTTTTCAGCTCCATTATAATCTTATGGGATCACTGTCATATGTGCAGTCTGTGGTTGACCGAAACATACGTGGTGCATGACTGTACTTGTCACTCAGCTTCAAAGGTGATCAACTTAAGGCCAATCTTGTTTCATATATATTTCACTCACCTCCAGATTATTTTGCAGCAAAACCTAGACATGATATCAATTCAGCTGAGCTATTCATTGCCAATTTTCAGAAGGGACAAATGATAATCAAGAGCCTAACTGAGAAACAAATACATCAGTTACACATGATAAAAGTATAATAAGCTTGAATGTTAAAAGCACATTAAAAGAGTCATAAATGAAAGCAGTTATCATTTTCAGTGGGATATTGTGATAGGTTCTTATGGAGGTTCCCAAACATTGCAGGTAGTATGCTTAAAACCAAAATCTAGACACAGCTCCATCATCAGAAGCCTGCGAATGTGTGCAGAAGTACACAGGGCCTACTTTTATCTGGTGACTCAGGGTTCCTTTCCTCCTAATCTTTCTCTCACTAGTCTTGGGACTGTGCCTGAAACTCCACATTACATTACTCCCTTTGCTTTGCTACCACTGCAAGGCCCTACTTAAAGCAGAACAAGTAGGACATTATCAATCATTAGAAATTTAACACAGTTTTAAATAACTTTTCCCTTATCCCAAAAGTAACATGAATTCATTACACACAGTTTGGAAAATACAAAAAAGTCCAAAGAAGAACATAAAAAGCACCCATAATCAAGGTGCTTTCTAAACACCAAAATTTTAGTGTATTTCCTTCCTTTTTTTTGCTAGGAATGTATATTATATATATATTTATAAACATGGGATCTTATATACTGTCTTTAATCTATTTTCATTATTTCATAACATATCATGAACATACTTCCATATGATTAAATATTCTTCCCCAACATAATTTTTTATTTTTGCAAAATACTCCCTTGTAAGGAAGGACAATAATTAATGTCTTTGGGGGGATATTTAGATTATTTCCTCTTAGATACACCATTGTGGATTACATTCTAAAAGCTAAAACTCTGTACATATCAGTGTTTATTTCCTTAGCAAATATTCACAGGAAAAGAAATACAGGCATACCTCAGAGATATTGCAGGTTCAGTTCCAGATCACCCCAATAAAGCAAATATCAAAATAAAATGAATCACACAAAGTTTTTCGTTTCCTAGAACATACAAAAGTTATGTTTACACAATACTGTGGTCTATTAAGGGTGCAATAGCATTATAGCTAAAAAATACTGTATATACCTTAATTAAAAAATACTTGATTGCTAAGAAATGCTAATGATCATCTGCGCTGTAGGCAAGTACTAACCTTTTTCCTAGCAGAGGTCTTGCCTTAATGGCTGCTGAGTGATCAGGGTGGTGGTTGCTGAAGGTTGGGGTGGCTGTGGCAATTTCTTAAAATAAGACAACAGTGAAGTTTGTTGCATTGATGGACTCTTCCTTTCATGAAAGATTTCTCTGTAGCATGTGATGCTGTTTGATATCATTTTTACCCACAGAACTTCAAAATTGGAGCCAATCCTCTCACACCATACCTCTCCTTTATCAACTTAGTTTCTACAATATCCTAAATCATTTATTGTCATTTCAACAATGTTCACAGCATCTTAACTAGAAGTAGATTCTGTCTCAAGAAACCACTTTCTTTGCTCATCCATAAGAAGCAACTCCTCATCTCTTAAAGTTTTATCATGAGATTGCAGCAATTCAGTTACATCTTCAGACTCCATTTCTAATGGAGTTTTCTTGCTATTTTCACCACATCTGCAGTTACTTCCTGCACTGAAGTCCTTAACTCCTCAAAGTCATCCAGTAGGGTTGGAATCAATTTCTTCCAAGCTCCTGTTAATGTTGATATTTTTAGCTCCTCCCATGAATCACAATGTTCTTAATGGCATCTAGGATGGTGAATCCTTTTCAGCTGGTTTCCAATTCATCTGCCCAGATGCATCAGAAGAATCACTAGCTATGGCAGCTGTAGCCTTACAAAATGTATTTCTTAAATTATAAGACTTGAAAGTTGAAATTACTCCTTGATCCATGGGCTGCAGAATAAATATTGTGCTAGCAGGTATGAAAACAAAGTTAATTTCCTTGTATATCTCCATTGGCACTCTTAGGTGACCAGGTGCATTGCCAATGAGCAGTAATGTTTTGAAAGAAATCTTTTTTTCCTGAGCAGTAGGTCTCAACAGTGGCTTAAAACATTCAGTAAACCATGCTATAAACAGATATGCTGTTACCCTTGCTTTGTTGTTCCATTTAAAGAACACTGGCAGAGTAGGTTTAACATATTTCTTAAAGGGTCTGAGATTTTTGGAATGGTAATAAGCAGTGGCTTCAACTTAAAATCACCATCTGCATTATCCTCTAGCAAGAGAGTCAGCGTGTTCTTTGAAGCCAGGTGTTGACTTCTCTCTAGTTATGAAACTCCTGGAGGGCACCTTCTTCCAATAGGAGGCTGTTTCATCTACATTGAAAATCTGTTGCTTAGAGTAGCCACTTTCACCAATGATCATAGCTAGATCTTTTGAATAAGTTCCTGTAGCTTCTACATCAGCACTTGCTGCTTCACCTCGTACTTTTATGTTATGTACATGACTTCTTTCCTCGAACCTCATGAATCAATCTCTTCTAGCTTCCAACTTTTCTTCTGCAGCTTCCTCACCTCTCTCACCCTTCATAGAATTGAATAGAGTTTGGGGCCTCACTTTGGATTAGGCTTTGGCTTAAGGAAATGTTGTGGCCTGTTTGATCTTCTGTTCAGACCACTAAAACTTTCTCCATATCAGCAATAAGACTGTTTCATTCATGTGTTCACTGGAGTAACACTTTTAATTTCCTTCAAGAACTTTTCCTTTGCATTTACAACTTAGCTGTTTAGCCAAGAGGCCCAGCTTTCAGCTGATCTTAGCTTTCGACATGCCTTTCTCATTAAGCTTAATCATTTCTAGCTTTTGATTTAAAGTGAGAGATGTGGGACTCTTCCTTTCATTTGAACACTTAGAGGCCATTGTGGGGTTATTAATTGGCCTAATTTCAATATTCTTGTGTCTCAGGGAATAGGGAGGCCCAAAGAGAAGGAAAGAATCAGGGGAATAGTGGGTCATTGAAGCAGTCAGAACACACACATTTATCACTTAAGTTTGCTGTCTTACATGGATGTGGTTCATGGCACCCCAACAATTACAAAAGTAACATCAAAGATCACTGATCACAAATCACCATAACAGATATAATAATAATGAAAAATTTGAACTATTGTGAGAATTACCAAAACGTGACACAGAGACAAAAAGTAAGCACATGCTGTTGGAAAAATAGCACTAATAGACTTCCTTGATGCAGTGTTGCCACAAACTTTCAATTTTTAAAAAATGCAATAAAGCAAAGTACAGTAAAATGAGGGCCTTTAGTTGGCATATGCATATTTTTAAAAATTATCTACATATTTTTCTGAGACAGAGTCTCCCACTGTCGCTGCAGCTAGAGTGCAGTGGCATCATCATAGCTCACTGCAACCTCAAAATCCTGGGCTCAAGCAATTCTCCTGCCTCAGCCTCCCAAGTAGTGGGGACTACAGGCAGGAACCACTGCTCTCGGCTAATTTTTCTATTTTTTGTAGAGATGGGGACTGGCTGTTGCTCAGGCTGGTATTGAATTGCTGAGCTCAAGCAATCCTCCCACTTTGGTCTCCAAGAGTACTAGGATTACAGGCATGAGCCACAGTGCCAGGCCGTGTGCACATTTTGAAGATCTTTTTGATATATAATGCCAACTATCCTTGAGAAAAATTTCTCCAAATTATACTCTCACCAACAGCATATAAATGTACCTCTGTTTCTGTGCACTTAACCAACATTGTTTCTTATAATAAGAAAAGTCTTCTTGATAGATGAAAAGATGCACTTAATAACTTTTGTCAGCTTAACTTTAGCTCAGAATAGAGTCCAATAACTTTGATTAGAGAGTGGTGGTGGGGGGAGGGTAGAGGAAGGAGCTGGAGGCAAGCCCTGGGGCATGGGAATTGTTAGTGTATTTTACGAAATAAAGTTATGATATCTGAAAGCTGGACATTTGAAACTTCAAAAATCCAATCTGTAAAGTTTCTGCCACAATGGGGGAATTCTCAAGTAAGAGGTTTTGGAAAGTTGGAAATTTCATTTTTTTTTTCTTTAGAGAGAAAGATCCAGAGGTTCTCCCCCTCCCCCTCTCACTGCCCAGAGCAACTACCACTATTCAGTTCAATCCAGTCTAAAGGGAACTGGTTCTGTATAAGGAAGAACAAACAGTTCTTTTCAGGCCATGTGACTTTAGGTACATCTACTACTCTAGTCGTTTCCTAATTAAGAGTGTGAGAATAACATCACACCAATGGCACTTATCTTGAAGGTTTACTGTGGATTAAGTCATGCATTTTAAATTATTTTATGAACCTTAGATGCTACAAAGGAGTGTGGCAGAGGAATTAGATTCTAAAGTCAGCAGGTAAGGTTAAAATTGAGTGCAATAAAAATAACTTAGAAGTTCCTTAAATCGCCCATGAGTGCAGAACGATACATTTAAGAGGCACATGAAAACAAACACTGTCTGAAAAACAGCTGGCACAAACACAGTGTCAGTTAAATTGCCAGTCGAACTGGTGCACTAGAACATTTTCATTTCCTCTCTCTTTCTGCCAAGTGCATAACTGAGAAAGATGAAAATATCATGCAACTTTTGTTGTTCTACAATTTTACACTGGCAAGTCAAGAGACCTCTCTGGGCCTCTTTGTCTAATGGTGTAGTTCAGCGGGATCAGGGTTTCATCCACTGTTTCATCTGACAAATATTTTCAGGGTTTACTATGCTTACTATGTTCCAAGCTGATGTGCTGGGTGTGGGAACGGTGGACACTAAGGAGATACAGTCTGCTCACAAGAGGCTGGTGAATGGTGAGGCAGTTTCAACTTTGATTTGCGGAATCCTGGGTTCTTTGACCACCTTCTAGGGAATGCAATGAATGTTTAGAAAAATTAAGGTAGGTTACATATTTTGTTATGAATACCAGCTACAATGCTGCAGCTGATATGGATTAAGTTACTTTGTATCCCTTTTGCTGTTTATGTTGCTACTTTTTGATGGGGGTAGTAACATATTTTTTTAAAAAATCTGGGCTGTTAAATCCCTTTAATTGAAAACTTCAAACTCCGGAAAAATTCAAACTGTACAAAAAAAAAAAAAGTAGCAAGTCTTTTTTCTATTGCAGTACCCCCTTCCCCTATCCCAGATCATATCCCCCCGACCCCACGCCTCCTGCTTGCATCATTGCTTTAAAAAGAACAGTTATTGTTGAGGTGATCTTTGGGGTCCGAAAGTTAAATACCAAACTTCAGTCCGTTACAGCTCTAAAATTAAGTCCACTTCTTTTGCAGCACATATTTTACCGTGAAAAACAGACAGCCTCGACGAGTCTAACATTATGGTTGGTAGAGGGACACATGAATGCAAACTGTATTTTAAAAAATACATTAGATTTAGAACTCCTAAACGGCAGGAGAGAGGACTCAAGCACTTTCACGGTAGGTGGTTTATTTACTGATTGAATTAAGGCTCCCTTTAGGATGTAAGCTCCATAAGGGCAGGAAATTCACCACCAGCGCTCCCTGCACACCCTGGAACACATACGATGCGCACTTGGCAAATGCCCCTACAGCCCAGCACAGACGCCGTGGCTGGTAGTCCGGAGTGGGAATCCGAGCAGGGCGCGTCACGTGACTCGAGCTCCCCTCCACCCACCCCCACGCGCTTCAGCGCCGGACCCGCCCCCACGGGAGGCCCCCACCAATCCGGAAGGGAAGTCAAATTTGGCCGGGCCAGGTGAAGGGTGTGTTCCGCGGGCTCAGTGGCTTCGCGGCCGCAAAGAATTGAGCGTACTTGCCTCGGAGTCTCAGACTGTCATCTAAAGCCCCCTAGCTACATGCTACAAATTTCAAGTGGGAGGTGCAGAGCCTGGGCAAGGCCAGAGCGCATGCGTGTCGACGCAGCGCGGAGCCCGTGTGAAGATTAGGGCGGAGTTTCAGAAAACAGTGAGAGGGAGGGAAGGAATCTCCAGAGCGCGCGCGCCAGCCCTCCTCGTCCCGACCCACGCGGCGCGGCGTGGTGACGCCCGCGCGGTTGAGGAAGGGGCGGGGCCGGGGCGGGCCTCCGAGCTCCTCCCGCCCTCCCTCAGTCCAGACTCTCCCTCCCCGTCCCTCCCCCACACTCGGCCCCGTCAACGCGGGGGTGCTTTCGTCGCGTAACCTCGCGTCGGCCCGGCCCGGCCAGGCCAGGCCAGCGGGCAGATGCCCCGAGCTACCGCCGCCACCGCCGCCTACTTGGCTGGTGGCAGTGTGGGAGACGGGCGACCAGCCCGGGGCCGCTGAGTGTGACGGACGGGGCCAGGGGCCGCCGGGCGTCTCGGTGACGGTGGCTTCGCGCGGACCATGTATTTCCTGAGCGGCTGGCCCAAGAGGCTGCTATGCCCTCTGGGGAGCCCGGCCGAGGCGCCTTTCCACGTTCAGTCCGACCCGCAGAGAGCTTTCTTCGCGGTGCTGGCCCCGGCCCGCCTCAGCATCTGGTACAGTCGAGTAAGTAGAGCCGCCCGCCGCCTTTCGCCGCTCCCTCCCCGGCGTCCCGGTTCTGTCCCGCCCCCAACTTCCACCCCGAGCCCCTGACCTCTTTCCCCTTCTTGCCAGATCCGCTCGCCCTCCCAGTCGGCGTCTTCGTTCCACGTACTTGGCCGCACATACCCGCCGGCTCCGGGCACGTCCTCTAGCCGGGGATCCCGGGTGGGTGAAATCGCTGCTGCCGAAAATTCCTGCGCCTCCCCGCGTTGGACCGACGGCTGCGCAGGGTGCACGCTCCGCGCGCTACCTCTGCCGAGCCCAGACTTGCCCTTCCCTCCCTTCCCCCATTCCCCGAGGACCAAATTTGTTTAAACTTTCCACAATTAGAATTCCGGCGTCTGTGGTGTCCCAACCCTCCCTTGCTTTAAAGGTCGTTATTTTGGAATTAGGGAAAGCCTGTTGGGCTTTATCCAGCGCCGACTTTACAGGCCTATAATAACTTATTACTAGAAACTACATCCAGAGTTCTTTATTGTTTACGAAAGGTCTGGTTCTTTAATTCCCAGCCTCATCCCCAACATCCCTCCTCCACTTTTGAGCTAGTCCTTTCCTCTGCTGTTCCTGGACTCTTCAGAAAAATGTAGGGGGGTAAGGAGGAGCGGAAGTAGAACTCAAATCTGTCCGCGCTACTGCAAGTTACAGCACCTGGAAATAATAAGACTTGGGAGGAGCGTGGAACTGAGTTGTGTTTTTACTTTGAGTCCTGGTTATCTTTTCTTTCTTGTATCTAATTACCCAGTAGATAAGAGAAATAACTTGAAAAATAAATGGTGGATGGGATATGCCCTACTCCCTGCAAATACTGCTATAGGTCTGTCTATAAAAACAGCAGAATTCAGAGTAGAAAAATCTGCGCCGCCAAGAAAGCAATACTAATCTTTGAAGTTTTTCTCTTTTCAAAGTTAATTTGACTATGTGGAGATAGGTTGTGACCTTGCTTTTCTTAGCTCTATAGGTTTTAGTTAGATTGGTTAAAATCCCCAAATCTCTGTATGTTACCATTTGAGTGCCTGTGATGCCCTTGACTGTCCTCACAGACAACCCTGGTAAAACTGGTGATGGAATTTAGGTCATTCTGGTATCTCCTTTATCTGACTATCATAATTGGGCTGTAAATCAGACTATTTGCCATTAAGTTTTGGCTTATCTAATTTCCAAATACATATCAGAACAAAATAGTCTGTTATAAAATGGCAATACCAGTAATATGACTATTCTGTCTGGTGCTTGATTGCATTTTTGAATATGTATACTGTATATTATTTGGTTCTTAAGTGAGATATTCATAGTATATGTGTCAGTTGAATAATTTTTGATATGTGTAGGTTTATGTAACTATTAACTTTAAAGTACATGCAGAAAAAATAATTTGAACTTGAATTTTAAATTGTCTTCTGAATTTAGTACATAATTCCACTTGAATGTAACAAATTGCTTGTAAAGCCTAAAATTTAACTTTTCTTACCTCTAAAAAGGCAGACCTAACTTAATTTTAGGCACACATAAACTTAAGATGAGGTATGAAAAGACCAGAAGCCTATAAGCCACTTTATTCTCCCTTAAAAGGAACATGAAAATGTGCCTCAACTTTCTTAAGGACATTGTGAACTTTCTTAAGAATATTTATTGTTTGGTTTTGGAATTAGATACTACATATATAAATCCAAAGTAGTCCTAGAATTTTAAACTACTTGTATACTTTTCCTTCAACCTCCCCCCCCCCCCCACAGTTTCTTTTTTTCACAGGAGTCCAGGGACCACTACTAATAAGATCCAGTGTGCAAAAGTTAGGTTATAGGGTAATCGATGAGTTCAGAGGTGTGGAGTACAGTGAAATTCAGGAATACCTTAGGGGAGGCCGCGTAGTACTGTAGGTTAAATGAGTTTGCATAATGGTTAACGTTGGTCTCTGGGCATCAGCTTTGTCACTTAAAAAAATCATGTATTTGTAGAACCAGATGATCCTAAGGCCTGTGATTATATGACTAGGCGAGTGGGGAATAGGTGCCAGATTTCAGCTCCTAGTCTTTTTTTGGGATATGCCTTTTCTTAGTCTATATGAAAGTTTTCATTTTGATTTCTAAACTTCCTGAAACTATGTAAGTTAAAATAAATTTAAGTTAAACTTCTTTTAAAAGTGAAAACGCCTTTGGGTAAATTAAGGGGCTCTTAGTTATACTCACGTAATTTGTAGTGAATTGGTTTCAAATGCTTGCACTGAGATGATGAAAGCTTTGATTTTGGAGAGGTTGTAGGTGCAAGTAATTTTATAGAATAAAGTCAATTTTGAAGATCTAAAGGGTTTTACAGAGTTGATGTCCTACAGCTGCTTGAGGGCGTTTGGAGGCAGGGAGAGACATGCTCAAAGAGATGAGAGGATAGAACAAGATTTGCTTACTTGAAATTTTGTTAGGGCTCACTTAGTAAATTAAGCTTGCCTTAGGAGTGATGCATTTAAAAAAAGAAAAAACTAGCCTTGTGGAAGAAACATGCATTTAATACTTTAAACTGGTTATTCTGATGTCCAAAAGAGTTGTATAAATTGTATGTGTACAATGGTGATCATCCATGGGACTATGGAAACATTAAAATAAAGTCTCTATGACTAACTTATATACATTTTTATAGGTCTTCTAGTGAACTTTTGTATATCTCTTCCAACTACTATTACATACCCTAAGTAGCTCTTTGGAATCCAGGTGTTACAGAGTCATATCTCTTCAGAATTATTTCCTACCCCAAATTTAAGAAATACAGTATAGTGCTGTAACTTGTTTTGAACAAAAGAGTTTCTGTTAGATAGTCACTTAGCTTTTTGATGGAGATTTTAAAACAGCCTACTTCATCATTAAAGTGTGAGGGTTTTATTGCTTTGTTTTCAGTGTAATGTGTTGATGTAAGTTTGCTTTCTCTAAATTTTGATGCTACTTAGAAGTTCTAAAAATTACTCAAGAGCCTACTATGGGGATCATCCGTTATTTTAGCCCCAAAAAACGTGTTAAGAAAAAGTTCAGTATGTATATATGAGATTGGGGCAGTTGATGTATTTCTGCCAATGGTATTGTAAAATGACTAGTTTCAGATTTGAGGATGAAGCTGCTATGTAAAGCAGGTTATGATTTATGATTGACATGGGTGTAGTATGAGATGAATTGCATTTTGTACTGTACCAGGGAGCCCAGAATTATTCCTTTAATATACTGTTTAACTGTGAATATGAAAGTTTAGATATACGAATGTCAAAATGGTATCTTAGAATGTTGTCATTCGAAATTAGATAGTCATATCTCAATTTTCAGGTCACTGATTTCAAATATTTAAATGCCTTCAGAAATACTTTTTAACACCAGTGGTGAAAGATAGCTTAAATAGGCATCGTCATTCGTATAAAAAGGGATCAATATCAAAAAAACCCAAAACAACACATGTTGGCGTGGATGTGGAGAGACAGGAACACTCATACACTGCTGGTGGGACTGCAAACTAGTGCAACCCCTGTGGAAAGCATTATGGAGGTATCTTAAACAGATTCAAGTAGACCTGCCATTTGACCCAGCAATCCCATTACTGGGCATATACCCAAAGGAAAAAAGGTCATTCTTTAACAAAGACACATGTACCCGAATGTTTATAGCAGCACAATTCACAATAGCAAAGATGTGGAAACAACCCAAATGCCCATCAATACATGATTGGATTAGTAAGCTGTGGTATGTGTATACCATGGAATATTACTCAGCTATAAGAAATAATGAAGATACGACATCTCTATGGTTCTCCTGGAGAGAGTTGGAACCCATTATATTAAGTGAAGTATCCCAAGAATGGAAAAACAAGCATCACATGTACTCACCAGAAAATTGGTTTCCCTGATCATCACCTAAATACACATCTGGGAACGACACCAATCGGATATCAGACTGAGGTAGGGGGTGGGGGAGGGGATGGGTGTATGCCTACACAATGAGTGCATTGCGCACCCTTTGGGGAATGGTAACGCTTGAAGGTGCTGACTCGGGAAGGGGGGGGTGGGGAAGGGAGGGATATATACCTACATGATGGGTGCAACGCACACTACCTGGGGAACAGACACGCCTGGAGCTCTGACTTGGGGAGAAAGGCGGTACATGGGCAACGTATGTAACCTGCAATTCTGTATCCCCCATAACAATAAGATGAAAAAAAATAAAATAAAAAAAAAAGGGATCAAGAGGCATGTTTTATGTAAAAAACATTCTGTCCAAAAATGTTAGTGTGTTAATGTGATAAATGAAAATCTTGTGAGTTATCACTATTTCTAGGTTGCTAATAAAAAGCTGAAATGGGCAAATAATTACTGGGCATGTGAAATACATTGTATGTCTTTCAGTAATCTTGAGCAAAAGCTTATGTTCCTGTTGTTGTGTGCTGATAATGAAAAAAACGAGATGTCAAAAGAACCAAGCTGTAGAATTAGGTATATGAGGTATGAATTTGATATCAGAGACACTCCTGTCTTGGAATGCTCTATTGCTCCATCTCTGCCTATCAGAATATTATCCATTGTTTAGCTTCTCTTGAAATCTTTCTTTATCTGAGTCATTCTTTACCTACCGTACCCAGAAGTGTTCATTTTTCTGATGAACTACTGATTTTTTTCCTCTTAGCTTTATTGAGGTAAAATTGACAAATATAAATTGTATATATTTAAGGTGTACAATGTGATATTTTGATACACATATATGCTGTGAATTGATAACCACAATCAAGCTAATTAATCTATCTACCACCTCACATAGTTACCTTTTTTTTTGTTATGTGTGCTGAGAACACTTAAGATCTACTCTCGGAGCAAATTTCAAGTATACAATACATTGTTATTAACTGTGGTCACCAAGCTGCACATTAGATCTCTAGAACTTTTTCCTCTTATAGCTGAAAGTTTGTAGCTTTTTAGTAAGTTTTGAAACTGGATGGTGAAAGGTCTACTTTGTTTTTGTTTCTCAAAATTGTTTTGCTTATTTTAGTTCCTTTGCATTTCCATATAGATTTTAGGATCATATTGTCAATTTTTATAAAAATTCCTGCTGGGCTTTCCAGGAGATTGAGTTAACTCTGTAGATGAGCAGGAGGAGAATTGCCATCCTAACAATATTGAATCCTCCAATCTATGAAGATGCAATGTTTCTCCATTTATTTATTACAGACGTTTAAAAATTTCTCTTAGTATTTTGTAGTTTTCAGCGTATGGGTCTTTTGCCTTTTTTGTTAAATGTATTCCTAATTATTTATCTTTTATGATGCTGTTGTAAATAAAATAGTTTTCTTAATTTCATGTTCAGATTGTTATTGGTATGTAGATATAAAATTGATTGTTGTATATTGCTGTCCTATGCTTGGTAACTTTTTTATTCTAGTAGTTTTTTTGTAGTTAGAACAAATTAACAAATTTGGCAAAATTGCTGGACACAAAATTAACATGTAAAAATCACTTGTATTTTTGTATGCTAACAAAGAGTCCTAAAAGGAAATTAAGAAAATTCCATTTACAGTAGTAGAATAAGACTAAAATATTTAAGACTAAACTTAACCAAGCAGGCCAAAAACTTGTACACTGAAAACTGCAAAATGTTGTTGGAAGAAGTTAAAAAAAGACACAAATAAATGAAAAGACATCCCCAGCTCATGGATTCAAAGACAATATTGTTAAGATGTCAATACTACTCAAAGACTGTAGAGTCAGTATAGTCCCTATCATAATCCAGTTGTGTTTTTTTCAGAAATGTAAAAATCTTTTCTAAAATTTCATATGTAATCTAAAGGGAACTCTTTGTCAGCCTAGCTAAAATTTTTTATCAATTTTGTAGATCTTTTGAATGACTGAACATTTATTCTATTGTTTTATCAGTTTTCTGTTTTCAGTCTTAGTGGTTTCTGCTTTGATTGTTTTCTTCTGATTGCTTTGGGTTTAATTTGCTCTTCTTTTCCTAGTTTCTTAAGGTTGGAAGCTTAGTATCTTAATTTGAGACACTTTTCTTTCTCTTTTTCTTTTTCTTTCTTTTCTCTTTTTTTCTGGAGACAGGGTCTCACTTTGTTGCCTGGTTAGAGTGCAGTGGCATTATCCTATTATAGCTCACTGCAACCTCAAACTCCTGAGTTAACATTTTTTCTTTTTTAGTATAAGCATCTTACATTATAAAACTTCCCCTAAGTACTGTTACAGTATCCCATAACTTTTGATATGTTCCCATTTTCTTTTCATTCAATTCCATTTAAAAAATGTATTTAGTAATTTTTCTTTTGAATCATGGATTATTTAGAAATATGTAGTTTAATTTTCAAATACTTGAGGATTTCCCAAATTTCTTTGTTACTGATTTCTAATTTAATTCCATTGTGGTTGGACAATTATGCTTTGAACGATTTTATTCTTTAAAGGTTAAGATGTGCTTTATGGGTTCGCATATGGTTTGTGTGTTAGACAATGTCTGTGCTTATTAAGAAGGTGTATTCTGCTATTGTTCATGGAGTGTTCTCTAAATGTTGTTAGGTCAAATTGGTTGACATGGTTGTTCAAGTCTTCTTGTTAATATTCAGTCTAGTTGTTCCATCCATTGTTCAGAGTTGAATATTGGAATATCCAATTTTATTGTTCAAAACTCCGTTTCTTTTAGTTCTGTTAGTTTTAATGTGTTTTGGGACTGCATTGTAGTATTGTAGACATATATGTTGTATCTTCCTTTAGTATTTCCTCCTTTATCATGAAATACCACTCATTTTCTCTAGTAATATTTCTTGTCTTAAAGTGTATTTTGTCTTGTATTAATATAGCTGCTATAGTTCTTTTATGGTTACTACTTGTGACATATCTTTTTCCATCCTTTTATTTTCAAACTATTTATGACTTTGAATCTGAAGTCTTGCTCTTACAGAAAGCATGTACTTGGCTCTTGCTATTTTTTTCCAATCTATTGTGATAATGTCTGCCTTTTGATTGGATTGTTTAGTCCATTCACATTTAATGTGATAATTGATATGTTTGGGTTTACATCTGTTGTTTTCCTTCCTATGTATTTTATGTCTTCTTTTGTTTACACATTACTCCTTCAATTACTCTGATTTCTTAATTATACTTTTTGAGTTATTTTACTAATGATTGTTCTTTTGATTACAATGTGCTTCATACTGCAGTATGCTTACAGGCTTAATTCTGATAAAATACAGGAAATTTTCCATCTTATTTTCATTATTTAATGTGGTAAAATGTACATAACATATACCATTTTAGCCATTTTTAAGTGTGCAATTCTCCTGTGTTAAGTACATTCACATTGTCATGCAGCCATTAACACCATCCATTATCCAGGACTTTTTCATGTTCCCAGACTGAAATTCTGTACCCAATAAATAATTCTCCATTTCCCTGTCCCCTCAGCCCCTGGCAACCACCATTCTATTTTCTGTCTTTATGAATCTGACTACTTTAAGTACTTCGTACAAGTGGAATCACAATATTTGTCCTTTTATGGTTGGCTTGTTGCACTTAGCATGTGTCTTCGAGGTTTATTTATGCTGTAGCAGGTGTCAGAATTTCCTTCCTTCTTGAGGCTGAATGATATACCACATTTTCTTTATCCATTCATCTGTCTATGGACACCTGTGTTGCTACTACCTTTTGGCTATTGCAAATAATGTTTCTGTGTACATGGGTATACACGTATCTGAATCCCTGCTTTACTTCTTTTGGGTGCATACCTAGAGGAAGAATTGCTGCTTCCTTTGGTGATTTTATGGGTTTTTATTTTTTGAGAAATTGCTTTTTTTTAAAAAAAAGGAATTTCCATATACCGTTTTCCACAGGGCTACACCATTTTACATACAGGATACACAAGTGTCCCAATTTCACCACATTTTTGCCAGCACCTGTTTTCTGTTGTTTTGATGATAACCATTTTAATGGATTCAAAGTGGTAACTCCTGGTTTTGATTTGCATTTCTCTAACGACAGTTGATGATGAGTATCTTTACATGTGCTTTAA
This sequence comes from Eulemur rufifrons, assembly GCF_041146395.1. Taxonomy (NCBI): domain Eukaryota; kingdom Metazoa; phylum Chordata; class Mammalia; order Primates; family Lemuridae; genus Eulemur; species Eulemur rufifrons. Next base: position 228,748,996 of record NC_090989.1, read on the forward strand.
GTCATTTGTATGTCGTCTTTGGAGGAATGTGTAAGTTCTTTGCCTATTTTTTGATTGGGTTGTTATAGTTGCTGAGTTGTAGAAGTTGTTTACATATTCTGAATATCAGTCCCTCATCAGATGTGTGATTTGCAAACACCACATAACGATGTTTCCAATGGTGGTCACATGAAATTATAATAGAGCTAAAAAAATTCCTGTCACCTAGTGACATTGTGACTTACCATTGTGGTACAATTGCTTACAGTATTCACTGTAATAACCTGCTGTATAGGTTTGTAGCCTAGGAGGAAAAGGTTATACCATAGAGCCAAGGTGTATAGTAGGCTAGGTTTGTGTAAGTACACTCTGTGATGTTTACATGATGACAAAATTGCCTAGTGATGCATTTGTCCGAACTTATCCCCTGTTATTAAGTGATGCATGATTGTATTTCCTTCCATTCTGTTGGTTACATTTTTATTATGTTGGTAGTGGCCCTTGGTGCACAAAAGTTTTAAGAGTTTATTTCTGAACTTTGCATTCTGTTCTTTTGGTCTGTATGTCTGTCCTTATGCTGGTACCACAATGTTTTGATTGCTATAGCTTTGTAGTAAGTTTTGAAATCAGGAAATGTGAGATGTCCAACTTTGTTCTTTTTCAAGATTGTTTTGGCTATTTGAGGACTCTTGGGAATCCATATAAATTTTAGGATAGACTTTTCTGTTTTTCTGCCAAAAATGCTTTTAGGATTTTGATAGGACTTGCAATAATTCTGCAGATTGCTTTGGGTAGTATTGACATCTTAACAACATTAAATCTTCCAATCCATGAATAAGAGATGTCTTTTTAAATATTGGTCTCATCTTTAATTTTATTCAAGATGTTCTGCAATTTTCATTGTACAAGTCTTTTGTCTCCTTAGTTTAGCCCTAAGTGCTTTATTCTTTCTGGTGTCATTGTGCATGGAATTGTTTTTTAAATATCCTTTTAGGATTGTTCAATTGTTAGGGTATAGAAATGCAGCTGATTTTTGTGTGTTGATTTTGTATCCTGCTGTTTTCCTGAATTCATTCATTACAGCAGTTTGTTTTGTGAAATGTTTTAGAGTATTTGTACATATAAGGTCATGTTCTCTGCAAACAGCTATACATATTTATTTCCAATTTGGATGCCTTTTATTTCTTTTTCTTACTAACTACTCTGGCTAGGACTTTAGCTGCTGTGTCGAGTAGAAGCGATGAGGTCGTCCTTATTTCTGAACCTAGAGGAAAAGCTCTCAGTCTTTCACCATTGAGTATAATGTTGGTTATAGGTTTTTCATATATGGTCTTTGTTACATTGAAGCAGTTTTGTCTTATTAATAGTTTGTTTACTTTTCTTTAATAATGAAAAGGGTGTTGAATTTTGTCAAATGCTTTTTCTGAATCACTTAAGATGGTTATTTATTGATGGATAACTTAGATTGATTCTTTATCCTGCTGTTGTGACTAGTGCTACAGTAAACATGGGGGTGCAGGTATCCCTTTGATATACATATTTCCTTTCTTTTCGATAAATACCCAAAAGTGGGATTGCTAGATCCTGTAGTACTTCTGTTTTTAGTTTTATGAGAAATGTCCATACTGTTTTCAATAATGGCTGTACAAATTTACATTCCCACCAATAGTGTATAAGTGTTACTTTTTCTGCATCCTCATTGACACCTGTTATTTAAAAAAAAAATTCTTTTTGAGACAGGGTCTTGCTCTGTCACCCAGGCTGGAGTGCAGTTCACTGCAATTTCAAACATCTGGGCTCAAGTAATCCTCCTGCCTCAGCCTCCCCAATAGCTAGAAGTACAGATGCATGCTCTGCTAATTAAAAAAAAAAAAAAAATTGTAGAGACAAGGTGTTGCTATGTTGCCCAGACTGGTCTTAAATTCTTGGTTTCAAGGGGTCTTACTGCCTTCACCTCCTGACATGCTGAGATTACAGGTGTGAGCCACTGTGCTGAACCTGATTTTTTTTTGTTTTTTTTTTTTAAATTGCCATTCTAACTGGGGTAAACTGATATCTCATTGTGGTTTTGATTTGCATTTCCCTGATGATTAGTGATGGTGAGCATTTTTTTGTATTCCTGTTGTCCATTTGTAACTATCCTTTTAAAAAATGTCTATTCATATCCTTTGCCCACTTTTTAGTGGGATTACTTGCTATTTTCTTTTACTGTAGAGTTTATTGAATTCTTTGAATATTCTGAATATTACTCCCTTGTTGGGTGAATAGTTTGTGGGGAAATATTTTCTCCCATTCAAGAGGTTGTCTCTCTAGTCTGTTGATTGTTTTCTTTGCTTAGCAGATCCTTTGTAGTTTAATATAGTCTTGTGTCTATTTGTGTTTTTGTTGCCTATGCTTTTGAGAGCTTTGCCATAAAATCTTTTAAACCATTGAGTTGATTTTTTTATATGGTGAGAGATATCATTCTTCATTTCATTCTTCTACATATGGATAACCAATTTTCCTAGCAGCATTTATTGAAGAGGGTGTCCTTTCCTAATGTATGTTCTTGGCGACTTTGTTGAAAATAAGTTGGCTGTAAGTACGTGAATTTATTTCTGGGTTCTCTATTCTGTTCCATTGGTCTACATGTCTGTTTTTATGCCAGTACCATGCTATTGTGGTTTCTATGGCCTTTTAATGTATTTTGAAGTCAGGTAGGATGATGGCTCCAGCTTTGTTCTTTTTCCTCAGGATTTTTGTGGCTGGTCAGCCTTTTTTCCTATACCATGTAAACTTTAAGATTTTTTTTTTTTTATTTCTGTGACGAATGACGTAAGCATTTTGATAGGGATTGCATTGAATCTGTAGATCTTTTTGGGTAGTATGGTCATTTTAACTATTAATTCCTCTGATCCATGAGTGTGGGATATCTTTCCATCTGTGTCCTCTTCAGTTTCTTTTCATCTGTGTTTTGTAATTTTCTTTTTAGAGGTCTTTCACCTCTTTGGTTAAATTAATCCTGGGTATTTTATGTATTTATTTATTTTTTTTGTATCTAATGTAACTGGAATTGCCTTCTTCATTTCTTTTTCAGCTAGTTTATCACTGAGGTATAGAAATACTACTGGTTTTTGTACACTGGTTTTGTATCCTGCGACTTTACTGAATTTATCAGATCTAAGAGTCTCTTGTCTGGGAGAGACTTTCTTTCTCCTTCATTTATAAGGGATAACTTTGCTGTATATACTTGACTGGCAGTATTTTTTTTTTTTCTTTTAGCTCTTTGACTATATCATCCTATTCTCTCCTGGCCTGTAAGGTTTCTGCAGAGACATCCGCTATTAGTCTGATGGTGGTTGCCTTATAAGTGATTAGACACTTTCCTCTTGCTATTTTTAGAATTTGCTCTTTTTCTTTGACTTTGACAGTTTGACTTTAATGTATCAGGAAGAACTTTTTGAATTGTATCTGTTTGGGGAATCTCTGAGCTTCCTATTTCTGGATGTCTAAATCTCTAGCTCACTTTGGGAATTTTTCATCTGTTATTTTGTTAAATAGATTTTCTGTCCCTTTGGTTTTTTTTTCATCCTCTGAAACACCAATAATTTGAATACTAGGTCACTTTATGGTGTCCCATATGTCACAAAGGCTTTGTTCATTTTCATTTATTCTTTTTTTGTCTGACTGGGTTATTTCAAAACACCTTTCTTAAACTTCTGACATTCTCTCTTTTGCTTGATCTTGTTTATTGTTGAAGCTCTCAGATGTATTTTTTATTTTACTCAATGAATTCTTCAGTGCCAGGATTTCTGTTTGGTTCTTTTTTTTATGAATTTCTCATTCATATCCCAAGTAGTTTTTCTGATTTCTTTGTATTGTTTATCTTTGTTCTTTTTTTTGTCTCACTGAGCTTCTTTAATATTATTATTTTGAATGCTTTTTCTGGCATTTCATAAGTTTTATTTTTGTTGGAGTCTGTTGCTAGAGAATTATTGTATTCCTTTGGCCATGTCGTATTTTCTTACTTTTTCATGTTTCTCTGTCCTTAGGTTGATACCTGTGCATTTGGTATAATGGTTGTTTCTTTCAATTATTTGGTTAGATTTTGTAAAGGAAACCATTTCTTGAATGGGTTTCTATGGTGTTGGTAGGTGGGGCCCTTTGGTTTTGATTCTGGGTACGTGCGGTAGTGTAATCGCTGCATTATTTCTTCAGCTAGCGCCAGTGTTGTCTGTGATTTCCCCAATGGTTTAGGGTATGGTTGTTAGTGAAGGCTAAGGTGAGGTTTTGCTGGGGACTGGGATACCAAATGGGTCTCAGTGGTGGCAGTGGCAGGCCGAGTGTGCCTGTCCTTGCACCCTAGGGTGACATATGCAGGCACTGGTTTTAGTGGATCCAAGCAGGCAAATTCTTTGGACCCCAGGCAGCTTGCTCCAGTGCTGGCAGTGGCAGGGGTGGGCTCGGTGGGTAGCCTCAAGGACCTCTGGACAGCATGTGTGGTGTGAGTGCTGGCAGTAGTTGTAATGGTAGTGGCAGGCTGGGTGGGCCTGTCCTCAGGCCCTCAGGAGAAATGCACAGGTGCCCATGGTGGTAGACAAGACAGGGCCATCTCTATGCCTCTAGGCAATATTCTTGGGTACTGGGGAGGGGTGGGTTTGTGGTGCTAGGCCAGGAGGGTCTGTCTTCAAGCCCCCTAGTGGTGGGCAGGGGGTTGGTGATCCCAGGACCCCAAAGGAGTGCTCATGTGATGGCAGCAGTGGTGGCAGTGGGCAGAGGATGCCTGTCTTTTGGGCATGTGCAAGTGCACTGTAGCCCTACTGTTGGAGGAGATGGGGTTGCTGTCAGTGGCAGCAGCCTCAGACAGGAGGCTGGAGAGCACCTACTTTGGTCTGTGGTGGCCATGGCAGTGACATCAACATTGTGCTGGGAAAGCCTGTCCTCAGGGTGTGTGCAAGTATGCTGCATCCCTGTTGCTTGTAGGGGTGGGGTTGCTGTTGGTCGCAGCAGCCCCAGGCTGGCAGTATTCAGGCTCTGGGGAGGACACACTTCAGCTCCCTTTGTCCCAGGGACAGCTTTCCTGGTGCATTGCACTGTCCATTCCCTGGAGTGTAAGAAACTTTGTTGCTTAGGTGCTGGGGACCCTGCTGCTATGCTGGGTTCAACTGGCATCATGTCAGTGCAGCCCTCTGGGTGAACGTGAGGGATGACAGTGGGGTTCCAGGGATGTGGAGTTGCTGTTGGGCCCCAGGACAGAATGTAGTATGGAGGGATATGAACTCTCAAAATGGTGCTGTTCTGTAGCTACTTAGGTCTTGGAGGGTGGTAGAGATGTGGGATCCAGCGTGTACTCCCTCTCTGGAGCAGTGTCATCATGCAGTCTTTAGGAAGCTCCTTGTGTTAAACTCTGGGTCCATTCTCTTCTGGCTAGGATTACAGGAGTCTGCAGTGAGAATGTGGACTGCTGGGGATCTCTTATTTACCCTTTTTCTGCACTGGGGAGTCTTTCTGGGCTCCAGGCCAATCCTGGCTCCAAGCCAATCCCAGCTGAGCTTCATTCTTCTTTCTTGCCTTAGGTGCTACCTGTCACTTCTTTGTTGAATTCCAGTGTTCTCTTTTAGGTACTCTACTTGAAATGTGATCATCTACTCCCTGTTTTGGTTCTTTGTGGAGGAGGTGAGAGCCAGGTGACTCTAGTCAGCCATCTTGAAACCCCTCCCCTAGTTTTGCTTTTGTCGACTGTGCTTTTGAGATCTCATCCAAAAATATGCTTGCCCGTACCAATGTAATGAATCATTTCCTCTGTTTTCTTCTAGTAGTTGCATAGTTTTGGGTCTTATATTTAAGTCTTTAATCTGTTTTGCATTGAATTTTGTACATGATGAGGGATAAGAGTCTGATTTGCATTCTTTTGCATGTGGATGTGCAGTTTTTCCAGCACCATTTATTAAATAGACTGTCCTTTCCCCAATGTGTGTTCTTGGCACTTTTGTTGAAAATCAGTTGGCTCTTAGTGCATGGATTTCTTTTGGGGCTCTCTGTTCTGTTCCACTGGTTTATGTGTCTGTTTTTATGCCAGTACCATGTGGGTTTGGGTACTATAGCTTTATAGTATATTTTGCAGTCAGGTAGTATGATGCCACTAGCTTTGTTCTTTTTGCTCAAGATTGCTTTGAATATTCAGGGTCTTGTTGTACGGTTCCATGTGAATTTTAGGATTGCTGTGAGGAATATCATTGGTATTTTGATAGAGATTGCATTTAATTTGTGTAGATCATTTTGGGCACTTAAAATATGTAGATCACATGGGCACTTAAAAATATTAATTCTTCCAGTCCATGAACATGGACATCTGTTTAATTGTGTTTTCTTCAATTTCTTTCATTACTGCTTTATAGTTTTCATTGTGGAGATCTTTCACTGCCTTAAATTGAGTCCTGGGCATTTTTTATATCTATTATAAATGCGATTGTCTCAGTGATTTATTTTTCAGTTCACTATTAGTGTATAGAGACACTAGTGGCTTTTGTATGTTGATGTGGTATTCTTCATCTTTACTGGATTCCTTTATTCTAACAGTTTTTTGTTGGAGTCTTTAGGGTTTTCTGTATATAAGATCTGCAAGTAGGGATAATTTGTCTTTCTCCTTTACAATTAATTTCAATGTTTTTAATTCCTTTCTTGTGCCTAATTGCTCTGGCCAGGACGTCCAGTACAACTATGTTGAATAAAAGTGGTAAAAGTGGGCATCCTTGTCTCTTGTTCCAGAACTTAGAGGAAAAGCTTTCAACTTTTCCCTATTCAGTATGGTATTAATTATGGGTTTTCCATGAATGGCCTTTAGTTTGTTGAGGTACATTCCTTCTGTACTTTGTTGAGAGTTTCTATCATGAAGGGATGTTGAATTTTGTCAAATGTATTTTCTGCATCTGTTGAAATGATCATATGGTTTGTCCTTGATTCTATTCATAGATGTATCACATTGATTGATTCGTGTATGTTGAATCATCCTTGCATCCCTGAGATGACTCCCACTTGATCAGTGGGATGTATGATGATGAATTCTGATGATCAAGAACTCGTGTCAGGCTGGGCATGGTGGCTCATGCCTGTAATCCTAGCACTCTGGGAGGCCGAGGCAGGAGGATTGCTCGAGGTCAGGAGTTCGAGACCGAGACCCCATCTCTACTAAAAATAGAAAGAAATTATCTGGACAAGTAAAAATATATAGAAAACATTAACCGGGCATGGTGGCACATGCCTGTAGTCCCAGCTACTCAGGAGGCTGAGGCAGAAGGATTGCTTGAGCCCAGGAGTTTGAGGTTTCTGTGAGCTGGGCTGATGCCGTGGCACTCTAGCCAGGGTAAAAAGAGCCAAAAAAAAAAAGAACTCGTGTGTTGTTGAATTTGGTTTGCTAGTATTTTGTTGAGGATTTTTGCATCTGTGTTCATCAGGTGTTCATTTTTGTGAATGTTGATGTCCAGTTCTGGCACTATTTGAAAAGATTGTCTTCTCTCTGTTGTATTGCCTTTGTTTCTTTGTCAAAGATCAGTTGACTGTATTTATGTGTGTCTATTTCTGGGCTCTCTGTTGTGTTCCATTGATTGATTTGTTTATTCTTTTTCACCAATACCATACTCTTGATTACTTTAGCTTTATAGTAAGTTTTGGAGTCAGGTAGTGTTAGTCATCCAACAAGGTCTTCTCTTCCATTGTTGAATCTTGGTCTTTTGCCTCTATATGTAAATTTTAAAGTCAGTTTGCTGACATCCACAAGATAACTTGTTGGGATTTTTATTGATACTGTATTAAATCTAAATATCAAGTTGGGAAGAATTGACATCTTGACAATATTGAGTATTTCTGTCCATTAACACAGAATATGCCTTCACTTATATTGTTCCTCCTTGATATCTTTCTAGAACTTTTATTTTATTTTATTTTGAGACAGGTCTGTCTGTCTATTGCCCAGACTGGAGTGCAGTGGCCCAATCATAGCTCACTGTAACTCAAACTTGTGGGCTTAAACAATCCTCACACCTCAGCCTCCTGAGTAGCTAGGACTATAGGCATGTGCCACCATGCCCAGGTAATGTTTTTATTTTTTATAGAGACAGGCTCTCACTATGTTGCCCGGGCTGGTCTCGAACTCCTGGCCTCAAGCAATCCTCCTGCCTCAGCCTCCTAAAACACTGGAATTACAGGCGTGAGCCACTACATGTGGTCTTTCTTTACCTTTCATGGGAGTTTTATAATTTTCCTCATATAGAACTTATATATATATATATATTCTGTTATATTTATACCTAAGTATTTCATTTTAGAGAAGCAAATGTAGTTGGAAATGTGTTTTTAATTATAAATTCCACTTCTTTATTACAGATTTATAAGAAAATGATTGACCTTTGTATATTAACCTTGTATCCTGCAACCTTGCTATAGTAGCTTATTAGTTCTAGGAGTTTTTTATTGTTGTTACTGTTAATTCTTTCAGATTTTCTACATAGCTGGTCATGTTATCTGTGAATACAGTTTTATTTATTCTTTCCCAATCTGTATGCCTTTTATTTCATTTTCTTGTCTTATTGAATTAGCTAGGACTTCCACTACTGTGTTGAAAAGCATTGGTGAGTGGGGATATTCTCGTCATGTTTCTGATGTTAGTGGGAAAGCTTTGATTTTCTCAGTATTAATTATAATGTTAGCTGTGGGTTTTGTGTAGATATTCGTCATCAAGTTAAGAAAGTTCCCCTCTATTCCTAGTTTGCTAAGAGTTTTTATCATGAATGAGTTTTTGTCAAATGCTTTTTCTGTATTCATTGATATAATCATGTGATTTTCCTTCAGCCTGTTTATGTGATGGATTACATTAATTGATTTTCTAGCATTGAACCAGCCTTGCACATATGGGATATATCCTACGAGGTTGTGGTGTGTAATTCTTTTTATACACTGTAGGGTGTGATTTGCTAATATTTTGTTGAGAGTAGTTGTACCTATGTTCAAAAGAGATATTGGTCTGTAGTGTTCTTTTCATGTAATATCTTTGTCTGATTTTGGTATTAGGGTAATGCTCGACTCAAAATGAATTAGGGAGTATTCTTTCTGCTACTGTCTTCTGGAAGGTAATTGGTATAGTTGCTCCTTTAAATGGTTGATAGAATACACTTATGAACACATCTGGTCCTGGTTCTTTCTGTTTTAGAAAGTTATTAATTATTGAATCAATTTCTTTAATAGATGCCTAATTTTAGTAGATACAGGCCTAGATATATAGGTCTTTCTTTTTGGCTCTTTTTGATTGATTTGCTTGGATTGTTGAAAGCTATTGATCTAATATCAGGTTATATTGTCTTTTATTGTACTTTTAAAATATTTTTAGAGTACTCTCTAAATTACCTTAAATTTTATTTGTATATATTTTTATGAGATATTAATACAAATACAACTGTTTTCTTCCAGCCTAGTGTATTAATTGTAACCTACAAGGAGCCCGCAAAATCATCTGCTCAGTTTGGGCCCTACAAGCAAGCTGAATGGAGGCCAGATAGTACCATGATAGCTGTGTCAGTAAGTAGATTTCCTGCTTAATGATGTTTTTTTAAGAAATCATTATGTTGCATTTAAACTTCATTCTCTTAGATGACTTTTGATCATTAACACTCATGAGCATTTATCTTATTGTAATAGGACTTGTACTGTTTCTTCTATGCAGGTTACTCCTACTAAATCTTGTTGACTTCACTAAAAGTAGCACCTATATCCTTTTCTGTTTGCTTGTCTCACTTTCCTGTTTTGTTCTTGAAGTCTAATACAGTTTTTTAAAGCTTTCATCTATAGGCCGGGCGCGGTGGCTCACGCCTGTAATCCTAGCACTCTGGGAGGCCGAGGTGGGCGGATCGTTTGAGCTCAGGAGTTCCAGACCAGCCTGAGCAAGAGCGAGACCCCATCTCTACTAAAAATAGAAAGAAATTATATGGACAGCTAAAAAATATATATAGAAAAAATTAGCCGGGCATGGTGGTGCATGCCTGTAGTCCCAGCTACTCGGGAGGCTGAGACAGGAGGATCGCTTGAGCTCAGGAGTTTGAGGTTGCTGTGAGCTAGGCTGACGCCACGGCACTCTAGCCTGGGCAACAGAGTGAGACTCTGTCTCAAAAAAAAAAAAAAAGCTTTCATCTATATTTACATGGTATTATTTTTTTAAAAAAATACATTGCCACACTAGAAAAAAATTTTTTTTCCTTGGGGCCATGGTGTTTCATTATGAAAATAGAATAAAAAATTCAAAAACAAAATGATCCTTTCTAGTTTAATGAAAAATTTGGTATTTTTTGTTGTCTTCTGTGTATGAGTTGTATGCAACTTGAAAAATAGTTCATACGGCTCCCAAGGTAAAGAGATGTGTGAGTTACATGTGCTTCACGAAGCTCCAGGCTCAAAACTAGCATGCATTAAATACAACTCACATGACAGTTAATGTGTTAAAGACAGGATCTCACTCTGTTGCCTGGGCTAAAGTGCAGTGGCGCAATCATAGCTCACTGCAACCTAAAACTCATGGGCTCAAGTGATCCTCCTGCCTCAGCCTCTTGAGTAGCTGGGACTGCTGGTGCATGCCACCATGCCTGGCTACTATTTTTTATTTTTTTTAGAGATGGGGTCTCACTATGTTGCCTAGGCTGGTCTTGAACTCCTGGCCTCAAGCAGTTTGCCCAGGTTGGCCTCCCAAAGTGGTAGGATTACAGACATTAGCCTCACATGGTATTCTTGAATTTATATTTTAAGTTCTGACCTCCGTTCCAAAGGATATCCCACAGAATAATAAACTTTGTTTGCTTATGCACACTAAAGTCTTACATCCATTTGGATCTATTTCTGCCTTTCTCTTCTGTTCTGTTATATGTGCCTACATGTGGTTAATTTCACCTTTTCAATTCATGTTTTATCACTGTCTAGGGTTGTCATTATCAGCTACTTTGTTTTTAGCAATAATAGTATACATATTATAACATTTACTGAACATTTGCTATGTAAGTACTATTGTGATCAGTTCACATAGATCATCTCATTTCATTTTTAGATTAGTGCTTTGAAGTAGATACTATTATCCTTCATAATAGATGAGTAAATTTGGGATCTGAAAAATTGTCTTATCTAAGGTTACACAGTGTATGCTAGGGAGATAAGATATAACTTAGCTACTCAGATTCCATTTTCAGTATTCTTAACAATTAGCCTAACTTATCTCTCTGCTTTCAGGCTCTTACTAGTCTGTGTTATATAATGCTGACTAGGTTAATCATCTGAAAATGTTCTACATGGTCAAAAATACTGAGTAGTTCTGCACTCCCTGTAGCAGGAGTTAGCAGACTATGGACCATATACCAAATCTACCCCGCTGCCTGTTTATGTATGGACCATGAAATAGGAATACTTTTTACATATTTAAATGATCAAAACAAAGAGTAATAATATTTTGTTATACTTGAAAATGACATATTTAAATTTCAGTGTCTATAAATAAAGTTTTATTGGGGCATGACAATGCTCACTATTTGTGTATTGTCTGTGACACAACAGTAGATTGAGTTGAGTAGTTCTGACAGCTTCCATATGTGGTGACCGCATTGCTTTACTCTTCTGTTAAGTGCATTATAAATTATAGCAACATAATTATAACTTCATAGCATCTGAAGTGTACACATATTGCCATTCTGTGACATTTTATATTATTTTTTGTTACCAGTATATACTCACGTCAAAGAACAAAAGAAGAAAAAAAAAGACTTTCAATGTTAAAGCACATTGCAATGTGTACTATTTTTTATTGAATTGATGGCAGAATATTGTGTTTATGATGCAGTGACACTGCAGGTATGCCAAAAGAATATAAATTGACATTACCAGACTAAGCGCTCATAGTATTCCCAATTTATACTTTTTTCCCTCTTCATACTTTTTTCTTTTGCTTCTCAGACTGCATAATTTCAAAAGTCTTATCTTCAAGTTCACTGATCCTTTTTTCTGTGTGCTCAGATTTGCTCACATATGTTGAATCCCTCTAGTGTATTTTTCATTTTAGTTATTATGCTTTTTATTTCCATAGTTTGTTGTTTCTTTTCCTAATTTTTCTCTTTTATTGATTTTCTCATTTTATTTAGACATTGTTTTCCTGATTTTTTCCATGTTTTTCTTTAGCTCATTTAACATATTTAAGATGATTTAATGTCTTTGATTAATAATTCAAATTCTTCTTCCTCAAGAATAGTTTCTGCCATGTTCTTTATTTCCTGTGAATGGGCCATACTTTTCTGTTTTTTGTTATGTTTTGTAATTTTTATTTGAGAACTGGACTTTCTGAGTATTATGTTATGGTGACTTTGAAATCTAATTCTTCTGGCCCTCAGAGGCTGCTAGTTTTTGCTTCTCGATTGCTGAAGAGTTCCTTTTGTGATTTTTGCCAAACTATTTTTGCAAAGTGTGTACTAATTCTTGTATATGGTCTTTGAAGTTTCTCTTTTGTTGTCTCTGTTGCCAGCCAATCACCTGATTAAGGTTTCCTTAAATGTCTTGCTTCCAAGAGAGGAGGAAAAAATAGGTCCTGTCTCTAAAATTCCCTCTTGGCCCAGAAACCACTTTAGCCATCTGTGTGGGTACCAGCCCCTCAGCAATCAAAAGTAGAAATTAGAACCTGCAGGCTGGGCGCAGTAGCTTATGCCTGTAATCCTAGCACTTTGGGAGCCTGAGGCAGGAGGATCAGAATATATTAAGCCCAAGCGTTTGAGATTGCAGTGAGCTATGATAACACCATATAGGCAACAAAGTGGGACCCAGTCGCAGATGACAAAAATGGGGAGGGGAAGTAGTATAGAACTGAGCTAAAGTGAGTTGCACTGAAGAAACATGGATCTCTTTAAACAAAGTTTGAGTACACAACAAAAAGAAACATCCCAAGGTCAATACTGTTATTAACAGTTGCCGCCATTTTATGTATTTATTTACATAAGGAAAAATTATAAACTGGGTTACATCTGAACTATTGTAAATGTAAATTATAAAGTGGGTTACATCTGAACATCTAAATTATTTGCTGTCAAAAGTTTTGTGGATTTGAAAAACAAGATACATTTATTCTCTCACTTCTTTAGCATTATGAGTCTTTGTATATTCCAGGCAGTATGTAATCAGTGAGGAATGAATTTGAGGGAAAAAAAATTGTCTTGAATCGTATAGTATGCTTTCCATTTTCTCTAAGAATGTCTTTGTCTTCATTTTTTTGAAGGATATTTTTGCTATGTGTAGATATTAAGGGTTGCATTGATTTTCAACATTGATGGTATCTCTGCTATTTATTTGGCTTATGGGGTCCCTGCCATTTGCTTGGAAGTTTAAGCAATGAGTATAAAGTTACAAAAAAAATTTACTTGAACCATATGATGAATTCCATTTTGCTTGTCTAAAGATGTCTTTAAGTTGCATTCATTTCTGAAGCATATTTTCAAGAGGTATAGAATTCCGGATTGGCAGTTACTTGTTTAAGATGATCCCATTGTTTTCAGCCTTATGTTTTTTATTGTTCCTATTGAGAAGTCAGTGAATGATCTTATTGTTGATTGTTGGCCTTTTGAAAGTAATATAACCTTTTTTTTTTTTTTTTAACTTTTTTAAACTGCCTTTGAGATTTTTCTCTTTGTCTTTGGTTTTCAGAATTTAGCTGTGATGTGCTAAGGTGTGGTTTTCTTTGTACTGATTCTGCTTGGGGTTCTTTAGGCTGCTTGAATCTGTGAGTTGATACTCTTCAATTGGGGAAAAATCTCAGCTATTTCTATACTGCTTCTGTCCCATTCTGTCTTTTAGGACAGTAATTTGACTTTTTGTGTGTATCCTACATGTTTCTCATGGTGTCTTTTTTGTCCCCTCCTTTTAGTTTTTCTTTGCTTTATCGTGTCTGTTTTCTATTGGTAGGTCTCTCAAATCACTAATCCCTGTCATCTGCTATATACAATCTGAGCTCCATTGAGATATTAACTTGAGGTTCCATATGTTTTAATTTTATATAATGCGTTTGATCTTTTTTTATAGAGTCCAAATCTCTGGTGAAAAATTTCAATCTTCTCATCTGTATTTTTTAAAAAATTTTTCTTGAATATAGTAGTTACGGTTATTTTTTACATTGTTACCTAAGTCCAGTATCTTGATTGTTGTCCTTTTCTTTTGGTTATTGATTGATCTTCTGATTGCTTTTACATGCCTGACAATTTTTAAATTTTATTCCAGACATAGTGTACAGAAGAATTGTAGAGAATTGTAGTGGCTATCTTTAGAAACTCCTGATCATTATTTGGATTAGGAGCTGATTATTTCACTCTTGTCATGTTTGAGTTGGATTAGAATTGGTTTTAAAGTTTGGTAAGACTCTTTTTACCTCTGGTTCACCCTGAGCTTCATCTTGCCTGTGTAACATCAAAATCTATAATAGCAGATGCATTGAGGGTAAAATTGATGTTAAAGAAAAAATTATTCAATAATACTTGTTAAAACACAGTAAGAATTTTTTCAGGACCATTGTGATAGGGAGCACTGCAGTGGTGTCTTGGAGTGGTTGGAGATTGGGCTAAACTCTGAATACAGCATGGACAAGTGGGAATTTATAACCAAGGAGCAAGGTGGGAGTCAGTGGATGGGAAATTACTAAAAGGAAACATCAGGGATAATGGGGATTCTGGCTAAACTGACTTAACAGGATTCTTGCAAAAGGCAGGCCAGGGTAGATATCACCTGGGGGAAGTTAGAGGCTGAGGAACCTGATCAGATATCAGGGGTGAGAGGGCGTGGGGGGAGTCCTTGCTAAACTGACTTAGTAGGGTTCTTGCTAGAACGGTATTTTATAAGGAAATGCACAGGTGGGCCTACAAGGTTCAGAAGCCTAAACCTGTGCTTTGGTCAAGCACAGGATCTTAGTCACTATCTGTGTTTAAGGCACGTCGAGTCTCCAATTGTTATGAATGCCAGAATTCCTTTAGTTTCTTTGTCTACAAGCAACAGGAGCAAGCTGGGTCCTCAACTTCTGGCTGTACCTAGAATTGCAGTTGATTTTAAACCTGTTTTATTTCTAGGTGGGTCCTCTTCCTGTGCATCTCAGGACTGCAGGAAATTTTATTTTGCCTTTCTGAAGTTTGCTTCCTAGCCCTTGACCCTTCTGCATCTTTTAAGTTCAGCAAATGTCTTGTGGGGAAAATGGACACATTTCAAGTCTCTGATTATTTCTTCAGCCCTATGTAAGAGCTTTGCTGATCTCTCTTAGGTCCAGCAGTCGTCTGCCTGAACTAAGTCCACTTTCTTAGCCTATGCCCAGAATTGGTAAATATTATCAGGGAAAAAAAAAAAAAAATCAGCTCACTTCTGAACAGTTCTCCTACGGTGGAATTTTAATCAATCTAGGCCTCATTGATTCCATAGCTGCTTGGTGCCTTTAAAAATATGATTTCTATGCATTTTCCACCTTTTCTAACTGTTGGAAGAGTTGGTCTACCATGACCTACTTACTGTATACTACTGTAAAGTGGAATTCTTAACTGTGTAGTATGAAATTGTCTTAATATTCCTTATTTATGATTTTTGAGTCTAATTTCATTTCTATGCACAAAATTCTAAGCATTATATAAAGAAGGAATGAGTCTAAATATATCCATTAAAAGTAGTTTACAATAAAAATTGCTAAACCTCTGTATATGGGGTATAAGATCAGTAACTTAACATTGGCTACAAATGTGCTATATGCAAATTTTGAAGCTCATAAGATGCCTTTTATATTCAATACATTGTTAAAACTTGTCTTTCAAAGGAAGAACTTCATGAAAGTTTAAGAAATTATAATAATACATTAGTTTTTACATCGGATTACTACGTCTTATTTGTAGGCTGTTTTGTGTGTACACATTTTTCCCCCTAAACTTTTCACTGGACAGTAAAGACGGAACACTCTAGTTTTATTTTTAGAGCAGAAATAATTTCATGTTAATTTATTAAGTGGCTATCTTTTGTATTATACTAAATATTAAGAAAACAAAGAGGTTAGAAATTATCCTTGCCCTTAAATTGAGGAGATAAAGTATATACATAAGGAAAGATAATAAAACAATTTAATATTTTTGGATATTGAAAATTCCATTTTTATTTCACCTAGTTATTGCTTAGAGTTTGTTTGTAGAATTTTGTGGAGATGTTATGATGAGTACGATTTTAGCCATTGTAATCTGGCTTGTGTTAAATATACTGAGTAAATGCAGATCTGCTTCAAGTGATTTAAGTTAATTCATCCCTACTTGGATTATTGAAAACATGAATTAACATTTTAGCTTATGAATTTTGTTATACATATAAGATCATAAATGGGTATTTTAAAGTTTTCATTTTTAAGTTATGAATGATACATGTTCTGTGACGATGATCTGAAAAACACAAAAAGAATCGATAATTTCACGATTCACAGATAATCATTATTTTTATTTATGTCCTTATGTCTATTCTGTGGACATTTTCAGAAACACTTACACTTAATAGTGTGTTAGATTTTGAAAGGCTATTGAAGTCTATTTTGTTTTGTTTTGTTTTGTTTTTTCAGACAGGGTCTCACTCTGTTGCCTGGGCTAGAGTGCCGTGGCATCAGCCTAGCTCACAGCAACCTCAAACTCCTGGGCTTAAGCGATCCTCCTGCCTCAGCCTCCCGGGACTACAGGCATGCGCCACCATGCCCAGCTAATTTTTTCTATATATATTTTTTTAGTTGTCCAGCTAATTTCTTTCTATTTTTAGTAGAGACAGGGTCTCGCTCTTGCTCAGGCTGGTCTTGAACTGTTGAGCTCAAAGGATCCACCTGCCTTGGCCTCCCAGAGTGCTAGGATTACAGGCGTGAGCCACCATGTCCGGCCTTGAAGTCTATTTGTTTTTAAATACAAAATGATGTTACTGTAAATGACTGCTAATGTGACTTGATGAGTGATACATCTGTGAGTTTCATAAGTAGAGGATGATCTAAAACATAATTTTTTTCTTTATCGAAAGTATACAGTTTTATAACCTTGTTTTTACATTATTATGTCACATTTTATCACCTTAAAATTTTCTATAATTTTATTTTAAATGTCTGCATAAGATTCTAACTTAGAGATGACTGGATTTTTAAATTGATAAATACAGGAGTTTTCATCATTTTCACACAAAATTTAGGTCTTAATTTACACATTACTCTGCAATTTGACTTTTTTCACTTAGTATTTTATGACCATTCTTCCCATATTAATGGATATACTCCTTATTACTATTTCTAGTATTTGTAGAATATTCCAAAGTATAGAAGTTTCTTATTTACTGTACTGGTCTTTTCTTGATGGACCTTTGGCAACTACAGACCAGTGCTACAGTAAACATTTTTATCCATACAGCCTTATGTATTGGTGCATATATTTCTTTAGGGTACTTTACCTTAAGTAGGATTGTTGGGTTAAAGTGTGTATATTGACAACCAAAATAAGTGGCTGAGGCAGAGATCTCAATCAGTGGAAGCGAGGAAAGCACAAACCACGGAAGCATCTGTGACCTGTGCTCTCTGAAGAGGGATTTGGGAACTCGGTATTTAAGGGGAGAGGGCGTACAGAAAGAAAGAGGAGGAGGGAGGTGGGCAGTGAGGCAGATGGTTACATTCTTGTGAAGTTTTAGTTAGTGCCCAGGAAATCCACATTTTACATAAGATAAGGTGAATGGTGGAAAAGAGGAGAATAAAGAAAGAATCAATTATATAGATGTCCCTGAGTATGTGGAAGAATGATCTTGTCTTTGTTTTGCACTTGGGAAGATAAACTGTAATCAACATACTAGTGTGGAATCAAACAGACTTTAGTTTTAGGAGCTAGACTCAGCCTGCAGACCTAAAGTTGCAATTTGCATGTTCTTGTTTATGAGAGAAAAGTAAAGAATTTTCTATGAATGATCTGTAGAGGCAGTCCTTGTAGATGCCTGAGACCTTTTACCTTTAGGTAGGGATCTGGCTAATGCGTGTTAGTAACAGCTTTTTATTTGGAAGGGGATGTTCGCCTGACTGAGCCTCCAGGCTTGACCTTCTCTTTTGCATAGGAGTTGAGGAGGTGGTCTTGAGTTTTTAATTTTCCTTCACAATGTGTGTATTCATTTTTAATAAATATTGTCAAATTATCAAAAAATTATATTAATTCCCAGTATCACTCTAATTGTTCTTAGAATTCTTGTTTTCCTACATTTATGCCTGTATTACATTAGTGAAAAATGATCTTGTCATTTTGATTTCCATTTGTTTCTTTTTTTTTTGAAGGTAGGGTCTCCCTCTTTTGTCCAGGCTAGAATCCAGTGGTGTCATCATAGCTCACTGCAACCTCGAACTTCTGGACTGAAGCAATCCTCCTGCCTCAGCCTGCTGAGTAGCTGGGACTACAGGTGTGCACCACCATGCCCAGCTAATTTTTTTAATTTTTTGTAGAGATGGGGTCTTGCTATCGCCCAGGCTGGTCTCGAACTCCTGGGCTCAAGCGTTCCTCCCCCCTCGGCCTCCCAAAGTGCTGGGATTATAGGTGTGAGCCACTGTGCCCGGCTCCATTTGTTTCATTGCTAGTAATGTTTATCTTTTCATGTTTACTGGCTCTTTATACTTCTCTTGCAAGTTGCCTGTTTGTCCATTTTTCAATAGTATTGTCTTCTGTAGCAAGTCTTTATTAATATTATCAATATAAATATTAAGTAATGGGGATACTAATTGTCCCTAAGTATTGCATATACCTAACACATTGGTATGATCATCACATCATTTCATTTTCTTATTTAAACTTATTTATTATTCATCTCCCACAAACCTAGGAATATTAGTTCTATGTCTACTTGGTTGTCCTGTTCACATAGATCCAATGCCAAGAGCATTTTCTACACCTGGTAGCAGCCATGTATTGAATGAAATAAATATCTGACCATACCATTATTTTACTGAGATAAAGGATATCCTATCTAAATATAGGATTCTTAACGATTCTTTTTTCTCAGCTGTGAGATATTTTTTAATGTCCTCTGGTCTCTAGAGTTAGTGTTGAGTAGTCTAGTGTTAATATTATTTCCTTTGTAGGCAGTCTGTTCTTTTTCACAGAATGTTTTTTCTCATTGTGATTCAAATTCAGTTATTTCTGCATATTATCTCTAAATATGTGTCTTTTTTCATTACACTGTCTCCACATAGCCCCCACCCAATCATACCTGTCTGAGTTTCAGCCTTTTCAGTCTGACCACTTACGTGTTTGTGCACCTAGAGAAAGTTTCTTCTGTTATTCCTAAATTGACACTTGGTCTTTCCTGTTTTCTCTTTTTTTTCTCCTTCTGTAAATTGACAACCCAAAATAAGTGACTGAGGCAAAAATCACAATCCAAAGATTGAATAAATCTGAAGATTTATTAAGCCAAAGTTTGAGGATGTACCTGGGGGGAAAAACAAACCACAGAAGCATTTGTGACTGTTTTTCCAAAGCAGGATTTGGGAACTCAGTTTTTAAAGGGGATAGGACATACAGAAAGAAAAGAAGATGGAGGTGGATAGTGAGGCAAATGGTTACATTCTTGGGAGGCTCAGGAGATCTGTATTTTATATACAATATGGTGAATGTTAGAAGAGAAAAAGTGAAAGAAGTATCAATTATGTAGATGTCCCTGGGTAGGTGGAAGTGTTTGGTTTTGTCTATGTTCTGCACCTGGAAAGAAGCTTTTGTAATCAACATTATTAGTGTGGGATCAAACAGACTTTAGTTTTAGAACCTAGATTTAGCCTGCAGACCCAAAGTTAAAATTTGCATGTCCTTGCTTATGGGAGGCCAGCAAAGAATTTCTTTTTTTTTTTTTTTGTTTGTTTGTTTGTTTTTCAGCTCATTAAGGGGGTACAAAAGATCAGGCTATATACATTGCCCATGCCTCCCCATCCCCCCGAGTCTGAGCTTTAGTTGTGTCCATTCCCTAGACAGTGCACATCACTCTCATCATATAGGTGTGCAAAGAATTTCTTAATGAATGATCTGTTGGGGCAGTCCATGTAGATGCTGTTTACCTTTCCGTGGAGATCTGGCTAATGTATAATGTGAGTAACAGCTATTCATTTGGAAGGGGTATTGCATGACTCAGCCTCCAGACTTGAACTTCCCTTTTGCCTAAGGAGTTGGGGAGCTGGTCCTGAAATACTTATTTTCCTTTACAACTCATTTGCAAACCTCCTGAATTTGTCCTCCAGTTCTCTTATCTTTTCAATAATGGTCTTATCTCTGTATGGCTTGTATTATGAAATTGTTTCCATTTGATCTTGTGGAACAAAAGATTCAGCTTTCACAAGGGATTCTTCTTTATTAGTTCATCTGTTGAATTTTTCTATTAAGAAATTTTTAGCTCTGTCCTGTTTATGTTCTCTTTACATCTCTTGAAAGTTCTTAATTTTTTTTAACTTACTTACATTCTTCCGTTTCATCCATATGCCTCATCAATAGGAACTACTTATTTTACTTGTTTAGTTTGGTCTTCCATCATAAAGTTAATGAGCTTCCTTAATAAGTGGTTTTTCTTTGCTGTGTTCCATTAGCTACCTGTAGAGGTGAGGCTTTTGTGTGGGTCTCTGGCAATACAAACCAGCAGATGTTGGATATAATGGCAGTTTGCAGAGGCAGACAAGCTCAAACGCCGTTGTCCTGTGTTGAGGCTTGGAGAGAGTCTCCTCTCAGGCGTAGTCTCTGAGTGGAAGGGCCTTAAGCTGAAGGCTTCCTCAAACCATGGGGTCTGGCAACAGTTTAGTTAACCAGCACAGCCTCTACTCTAAGCCTGCAGAAGTCAGCAGAGTTGTATTGAAAGCCTGGCCAATGTCCCCTTCCAGAAGCAGATACATTTAGCCCTTTTCTGAGTGAGAACCACAGGAGTCTGCTTTTTAAGCTTACTTAGAGAACTGAAATCCCAGATATTGGCCCAATGCCTCAAGGAATGGCAAAGCAGACTTTCCCTCTGCCTGGTCCCTAACTACCTATTCGTTCCCTAAAGAACTCAAGTGATCTTGATGACCCTTACAGCAGCCTCCAGGCTCATTCAATACATACTTCTGTAGTTAACTGTACTCCTGAGAGGAAGAGAGGAGTTAGGAATGTGGGCTTAGTCCATCTAGCTTCTGGGAATCCAGAAACTAACTTATACCATTTCTACCAGTTGTTCAAGGTTTTTGTTTTTGGCTTCTGCCTGCAAAAGAGGTTATTTTTAATTTTCATTCCTTTCATTATGATGAAGATAATACAAATAGAGAACCATTAGTTATTTGGTAATAGTTTAGAAAGGTCACTAATATTTTTGTATCATCTATTCATTAAGGCATTCACTCTTTTCTTTGCAAACATTTATACTAGATAGAGGATAGATTATCTTTTAGCCATTTATACTAAAAGATAATCTATCAAGGTGTTTTTAAAAATAATGTTAAGAAATTATACATTATCATAAAATGGGTATTGGATAAGTGAACTTCTTGGTAACCAAAGTTTAGTGGGATTCTGAAGTTCTAATTTTAATGATTTTTTTCCTCAAATATATTACATATTTTCTTAGCCTCTTATGTGAAATATATTGAATATGAGTTAACTACTTGAAGATTCAGTTATTATAGTGGCAAATTTTGGGGGAGTGTCTATGTGCTAGGCACTGTTGTAAGCAATTTACATGTATTAAAATTAATTTAATCTTCCTAACAACCCTCTAAAGGTAGGTACTTGTATTATTCCCATCATATAGTTGAGCAAACTAGGGTACAGGGAAGTGCAGTAACCTGCTCAAGATTACATGGCTACTGTGTGCCTTAGATCACATGGATAATAATGGAATTCAAATCCACGAAGCCTGGCAAATGCTCAAAAAAAGCAAAATGCAAACAAGCAACAACAGTAATAACAGCATCAGCAACCACAGCCTTCAGGTTTCAAATTATTCTTCCTAAAATATGGAATTAGGTGAGGTAGTTTGCATGGTTTTTCAAATCTACCATTATTTACAATTGAAAAAATTATATGTTAAACTTTAATGTTTGTACCTTTCTAAATTTTTGATGCATTGTTAATGTCCTTTTAAATTTTTGTTTCTAGTTCTTTTCATTCTAAGTGGTATTAATAGAGACAAATGTGTTTCATCCTCAATTTAAGTGGTAATTTTCTTATTTTGTCCCTCTATCCCTATGTATCTATGACCCTAATTCATGTATATACCAAAAAAAGGGAGATTTGTCATTTAAGTTTCCTACAGAAATGGTTGGTCCTTTGTGATTAAAGCTACATAATCCAATAGTAGTATGCTTTGGAGAAAGAAAAAGATATTTAAAATATGGGATATCAGGAAAAAGAACCAAGTTACTTAGAAAAATTAATTTAGTTTTAGAGGGGGTGTGTGTGTATACATGTTAGAAGGTGTTAGAGCTAGGCGCACTGGCTCACACCTGTAATCCTAGAGCTTTGGAGGCCAAGGCTGGAAGAATGGCTTGAGGCCAGGAGTTCAAGTCCAGCCTGAATAACATAGAACTTGATCTCTACAAAAAATTGAAAAATTAGCTGGGCATCGTGGCACGTGCCTGTAGTTCCATCTACTCGGGAAGCTGAGATGGGAGGATCACTCCAACCCAAGTGTTCAAGGCTGCAGTGAGCTATGATGGTGCTGCTGAGCTCTAACCTGGGCAACAGAGCAAGATGCTGCCTCTAAACTAAAAAAATAAAAAGGAAAGGGAAGAAGAAGGTATTGGGATTGTTGCCCCACAGATTAAGCAATAGTTATGTATTTTATTTGTGTTATTTTGGGAATGTGAAGAGAAGGGCCATTATAACACTGTGTAATAACAGATTTAGTATAGTAATATTAAGATGTTGCTTTTTTTTAAAGATAATCATTTACGACCAAAACTTAAAATTCATCAAAGCCAGGACTGCGTAGAAAATGTCAATGTAAATGTCGTTGAGATCTAGAAGTGCATAATATTTAGTATACATAAAAAACTTTAGATATTTAGTAAAGATGATTGACATATAGAATACCAAAATAGTAAATCAAGCCATTATTTGTAATTTCATCCAGTATATTGTGTATATACAATTTCTAAATGCTGGTTCAAAATGATACATCTTCTCCCTGACCTGTAGTCCTCTAAGCACTTGTTAAAATTCAGAGTATATTAATAGCCTTAGACACTCTGAGATGTTGAACTTTTGGCTTTGAGCAACCAGTATTTTGGATAGCATTGGTAAGTTAATATTATCCATCTTTAGTACCAGACCATATTGTTTTCCTTTTCTAGCCCATATAAGGTAACAGTAGAGTTTAAAATTTTGAAGTCATTAATCTGTGTCGGGATAATATATGAGAAACTTTAGCTATGGTTTGATTTGAAGCCATTTTCCCTTTGCTTCCATGTTCTGTATATTGCAAGAACATAAAATTGCACATGAAGAATTAGAAAGCTGATCTGAAGAACCTTCCTTCACGAATCTTTTTCTTTTGTTTCCTAATATGTTGAACAGTAGTTTTTGAATACCTTGTAAAATTTAGAGTTAAAAAAGAATAAAAGTAAAGTTTATAGTTAAAAAAAAAAAAACTGGCTTTGCTGAAGAAACTATTCCCTCTGTCATTCCTTTAAGTAAAAAACAGGAAGCCAGTATTGGAAAGAAATTTGAAACCTTGGATAATTTTTTTGGTTTTCTTTGGTTCTACTTTGGAGGCACCCACCTGCCTCTAAAATGATAGGAATTCAGCATTAGTAAAAGTAGTTGGGCAAAACATTGCCGTTTCACTCTGTTATGGCTAAAAATATTAGGTTAGACACAGCTAAATATTGTTGTTACCTCTGGTTAAAATTTGGGGAAACATGGACTTTTGTTCTTTAAATTATGTAGTTATATATATGTATATATTTTATAACAGTATGCCTTTTGAAATAAAAGAACATACGATTTAAAACATGGCATCTTTTAAAAAAAAAGATCAAGCCATAAAGCTGGATAAAAATATAAAAGTATATATTTATATAAATGTAAAATGGTTGTTCAAGTTTCACAAGCCACAGATGTATGCCATAATCATCTAACGGCACTATTTTTAATACATTTTCTATCTTAAAAATATTTTGTTAACTTAGAAAAATGAAAGAGCTGACATTCAAATTTTGGAAATTAAAAGTTGTTCTGTTTTACTTCTCTGTCTCAGACTATATTTTGTAGTAAATCAGAGACCAAAAGATTGATTTTGAAATATGTAAATATGCTTTGTTGAAGTTAATTCTGTGTAAGCTTTGAGTAAACGTTTTATCATAAAGATACAGTAATGCAATAAAGCAGCATTGTTGCTTTAAAAACTTAGAATAATTATTTACATATTAGTGCAGAGTATGAAGAGTTCTGTATATTTTGCAAAAGTCTATTTAATAATATAATTATTTGAAAACATTCATGTCTAATATTTTATAAGCTATTGATTTCAATTACATGTTTATAAAATATTTTCAAATCTGTAAAGGTCCTATTTTTCAAGATGGGTTATGTTAAAACAAAAGTCATTTTTATTTACATAATTAGACTGTAATTCTTCAAAGGAGGGTTAAGAGTAAAGTTTTTTCAAAGTAAGAATATATAAAATTAAAATTCAGGGTTTAAATCATAGCTTTATTCTTTAATTCATGATCAATAAAATTTGTCTTTCAGACAGCAAATGGCTACATCTTGTTTTTTCATATTACATCTACAAGAGGGGACAAGTACCTTTATGAACCAGTATATCCCAAGTAAGTTTGTTGCCTTTCATTCTTTTAGTATTTGATTTAAATGCTTTATATTAAAAAAAAATTACAGTTTTTGGTTGTCTGAAGTGATTAAAATAAAGCTAAGCCAGCATTTCCAAAATAGTATTGCAAAAATTACCAGGTCTTTGAACTGTCCAGAATTCTTAAATTAATTAAATAAGTTTGGGAATCTTGATGAATAGACTATAATATCCTTTCTTGGACATTCAGAATTACTGGTAATATACTCCAGGTCTAGCACCCTCCAGTCCTTATTAGGGAGGAGCTAAGAGATCATGAAAGGGAAGAGGTGAAATGTTAATAAGTTACAGGCACTTTTGCCCATGTTTTTGTATATGCGTAGAAAAAAAGAACTCCAGACAGTTGTTACCCCTTTGTTAAAATTTGGGGGAACATGGACTTTTGTTCTTTAAACTGTGTAGTTACATATATTTTGCATTGTTTTTTTTTTCCCTTATAACAGGCCTTACTTTTGAAATAAAACAACATAAAAATTTAAAGCATGACATCTTTTTTTAAACAGAACAAGCCATAAAGCTGGATAAAAATATAAAAACATATTTATCATATTTCTTGATGATGGGAAACATCCAAAGTGTAATAAGTATATAGGAAATTAAAGGGAAAAACATTTCATTATATGAAAAGTTTAAATTTTTGAAAATTGACAGAAAAAAAGAAAAACATTAAAAAAGCAAGTAATTTGAAATCTATTTGCGGTACATACAGCCAAGTCTTACTATTTTATGTATAAAGGAGTCATATAAATTGCTGATAAATACACAAAGATACTCCAATAAATACGTCAAAGCAGTCTCATAAGAGGAAACATAATAACTAAGAAACCCAAGAGAAACTGTTCAGGCCCAGAAGTAACCTAAAGAAAATAAAACATTAAATACAATTTTTTAAAAAACCCACACATTTTTATGTATTAACATAGATTTTTAAAAAATTATTACTCAGTGCTAGTAGAGGTATAATAAAACTTGTATTGCACACTTCTGATACACAAAGGTGTAATAATAGGGAGTTGGTTACTAAATTAATTGTGGTGAATCATTCTCTTAAAGTGATACGCAGTCACTAAAATACAATGTCTCAGAAAAATTTACAAACTTAAGAACCGGACCATATTTAATGCCTAGTGAAGAAACAGATTACACAAAATTATATAATGTAATATGACCACAACTATGTAAAACAAAACAACAAAAATCATCTAAAGAAAAAAATCCAGAATAGTTTAATATAAGTACTTACAGTAATTGCTCCTAAGTGGGAGAACTGTAAAGATTTTTTTACTTCTTTCAACTCTTGAATTTTTCCAAAAATTTTTGATATATGCATAGTGTATTATTGTATTTGAAAAATCTAAAAAAGATACCCATGATTCCAAAAATATGGTACCATGAAAGTTGTTTGATTAAGTAACATTTGTTAATATTGTTGAGAATACACTTTAGGAAAGGCTAACCTAGGCCATGTGGAATATAGGTCAAATCTTTTCATTATAGATTCTAAGGGAATTTTTGGATATAAGCCACTTGTTTTTGTAACAAGTATGGTGTTAATTGAGGTGCTGAGTTTTGGAAATCTTTTTTAGAGTTTAAAAATTTTTTGATATTTAATTTGGCTGTTTTTCAATAAAAAGTTTTAATGGCAAAAATCCTTTGACACAAATATACTGCTTAAAATGATATGGACAGTGTGATGTATTTAGAAATTTTAAATTCAGTTTTATGGGTAATATAAAGGTTTTTTTAATTCTAAGTCATTTTATGATCCTTATGAAGAACTGTTTTAATCAATGACTAAAATTTTATTTATTTGTGTATTTTGAACTACTCTAATTCCTTTTAATAGTTTAATTTTGACATGTTCCTATAAATAAAAAGCAATAATTGTTTTTCTAATTAAAACAGTTTTTTAATTGGTTAATTTATGGTACTGTGAAGGGTAGAGAAATAACTTCTGTTGAAATAGTGAAAATAGTTTTCGTTCTTTCAGTTTACTAATATGATTACATATGTTTACAATGTTTCAGAATAGTATTTTGAGACCCACTTTTTGTGTTCCAGAGGTTTTAAAAAGCAATTTCTTACCTTCTTGTGACTCCAGGGATGCCAGTTAATTAAGAAGTTCTGACCATGCATGAACTTTGCTATGTTTGACAACATATGTTAGGGTAGAGAATTAAGTAACATTATTCTTTTTTTAATTTGAGTGTTCTTTCACTATATTGAAGATTTTGTGTTTCAATGACTAGGCTCAATAAAATGTACATTGCCTTACAGCAGTATGAATAGTGGTTAAAGATACAGGCTTTGGTATCAGAACTGGAATTGATTGTCAGCTCTGCCACTTTTCAGCTGTACGATTTCTTTCAAGTTATGTAATACCACCAAAAACTCAGTTTTCTCATTAGTAGAATGGAATAACAGTAGTAATCATTTCCTAGGAGTAAATGAGGTCATTCATGTTTAATGCTTAGATAAGTACCTGGCTTATGGGAAAATTAATGAAGGATAACCGTTATTACCACTAATATATTTTTTCACCAAATTTTTACTGCGTTTCTAAGATTTCAAGTAATTTTTAAAGTATATATAAATATTTTTTAATTGATAATGTACTTCTTTACCAGAGTCTAACTTCTAGTAACTGCTGCATAAAATCAAATAAAATCTCTTATACAAAAATAGTTTTACAGATTAAAGTCAGCCAGTTGTGTATTTGTACACTGGACTGCTTTCTGGTTGGGTTACTTAGTCTGCTAAGTTTTTGGTCTTTCTGCATAACTCATTTATAAAATGGGAATAAAAGTAACTTTTTCTGCAATTGTTAGGAGGATTATATGAGTTCATGTTTTTAAAGCCTGAAAAATGTGGTTATATAAACGTTTGAGGGAGGTAAAGATAAAAGTTTGGTTTTAACAGTGGTACCTTCATTGTCATTTGTCCATTGTAAACACTTACGTAGTTGAAGACTCTGTTCTGAGCACTTTTTAATACTCATTTGATCCCTGTAATGACCCTGTGAGGTAGTTACATATAATTATTATACAGACTGCTGCACAGAGAGGCCAAGTAACTCACCCTTAGTCACATGCTAATGAGTGGCACAGCCAGGATTCAGACACAAGTGTTGTAGCTCCAAAGCCTGTGTTCTTAACTACTAATATTTTACTGCCTCAACCCTGTTTATGCCCCATCCAGCCATGTACTACTTGGAGACTTATTTGGGGAGCAAGGAATGGAAAAAAGGAGAAATGATCTGGAGTGGTTTATAATAGTCCTGAATAATACAGAGGCAGCATAATTAAGGCCAGTAGTTAATCATTCTCTCCTCAATTATAGAAACACTATTGTCTCTTATTTCTCCTCTCTAAATCTTTTGAGTTCATCACCTGAGTTTTTCTAGAGTATCTCAGCATCCCTGTATTATGTGACAGCATCTAACCTCAGACTGCATATCATTTTCCATTATGCTGCATCTGAGAACACGGGTCAGATGTCCCTGTGATCTTTCATAGTTTCCACCTAATGTTGTTTAAGCATCCTTCCTGTAGATGTTGGGAGTCAGTATTCAATAATGGTGGCAGGCTTATTAAATGACTCTTTATGCTGCAAAGATCACTTATTCTTTGATGAATGAATTTTTCATTTCTTTATTTTTTTGCATCTTTTTTTTTTTTTCTTCTTCTTCTTCTTAAAAGATGGGGTCTTGTTCTGTTGCTAGGCTGGAGAGGCAGTGGCTTGCTCATATAGCTTGCTGCAGCCTCCAGCTCCTGGGCTCAAGTGATCCTTCTGCCTCAGCCTCCCAAGTAGCTGGGACTACAGGCACGTGCTACTATACCTGGCTAATTTTTCTTTTTTCTTTTTTTGTAGAGATGGGGGTCTTGCAATGTTTCCTAGGCTGGTCTAGAACTCATGGCCCCAAGCAATCCTCTCGCCCCAGCCTCCCAAAGTGTTGGGATTACAGGCGTCAGCCATCACACCTGGCCCACCTTTTGTATCTTTATAGATGCCATTCTATAATAAAATATTTCTTCATATTAGTTACACAAACCAGTGGACAGACTAGACTGGTTGAAGGTTGTCTTGGCTTTTTATTTTATGGCTTGGAAATTACAGTGAAATTAATGCGGAAACTGCCAGAATCAGAAATAATTTGTGTTTAGCTTTAAAATGTATTTATGTGCTTATGTTTAAATATGAATTTAGTAGATCTAGAAATTGCAAACGATATCTAATTTCATTATAATAAAGATCATTTCAAGAAATATGTCATCATAATGTATACTTTGTTGAGAGCAGAGATTTCTCCCCCCTTCTTTCAATCTTTCTACCACAACTATTAACCTCTTTTTTGGTTAGAGACCACCATTATTGAGGCTGAGGTTCTCAAACAAAGTTACTGTATTAAAATTCAGTGCACTTAAATATCAAATAGTAAAGATATAGATACCATCTTTGCTAAAAAAAATTATTCCAAAACAACTACTATAAAAACTTGAAACTTCTCAGCTCCCCCATCCCCCAACATAGCTCATCAGATTGTGATACTTCTTACCAGCTAGGTATTAATGAATTAGTGCCATCTGGAAAGGAAGAAGAGAATAGCTAACTGAGGTTAGCAATTTCTAACTTCAACACAACTTATCCCTTCAAAAATTCAGTGTCCTTTCAGGAGAAACCTACATTAAGGGACAGAACCTTCTAAATCACATCACATTTAGAGGAGAAAAGAGGTCTGAATTAGTCACAGTCTTGTGAAAATTTCCCTTAATACATGTTTATTTCTTTTTGCTAATAAGTTGAGTGTTTTCTAGAGAGTAAACTTTTCTTTTTTTCCCCTTATTTTTAATAACATACCTTTTTCTACGTTCAGTTCATGGACTTGACAAAGTATATTAGTGATGTTAACATTTTTTATTCCCTTTGAACCTCTCAAAACATCACATCTACTTTGATTTCAAATAGACATATTTTGTAAATGTATGTGTGTGACTTTTAGCTATTGAACTTCACATATTCTCTACATCCATTAGCTTGTATCATAATTGCACAAACATTTATTGATAGGATTGGTAATGGTGTTATTGTATAAATTCTATATAGTGAAAACTCCCTTTTTGGCCACAATTCCAAGGGTAGCACCTGAATCCAAAGAATGATAGAATTATTAAAAGATCTGCCCAATTCAGAGAGCTCTGTACATTGTTCTTATCAGACTGAAGGCTGTCTGAATGTGTGATAATGTATTACAAATGAAAAGCATTTTTCGGGGATTTGGGGGTTTATTTGTTGTTTTATAAAAGGTCTGGTGATGAAGATACTGTATCTTTCAGAAAACTCTTCTGAAAATTATTTTCATCCATTCTTCTATCCGTTTAAAAAGTATTGGATTTAGTCAGGTTCCAGACACTATTGTAGATACTAGAGATGGAGCAGTGAAAACAAAACAAAAAGCCCTACTCATAAAGCTTGTATTCTTCTAGTAGAGGGTGATAAAGAAGTGAAATACATTAAAAGTTAAGTGATAGGTTCTGTGGAGAAAAATAAAGCAAGGTAAGAGAATAGAGAAGTTGGGACATGACTTGAAATAGAGTGGTCAAGGTCTTAACTGAGTAGATGACATATAAAAGTATCTCAAAGAGGATGAGGTAGGTAACAAAACATAACCCCAGGGGAGAAGAGCATTCTGGTTTGATGAGATTTAGCAGGTAAGAAAGTTCATTTGAAGACATTGTGAATAAATTTTAGGTCCTATCTAATAATTTATAATTAGTAAGAAAAGATGAATTTTTTTATTAACCGTAAAAATGAAAATACACTATGATTTTCAAGTAACTTAATCCTGGGAAAGTCTAGAGCCAATTCCCTTTTTCTGTAAATGGCATCACCATGTACTTGAGTGAGTTTATTTACTCTTCCTGCTTATTAACACTAATAGCCAGTCTGTTTCAAGTCCAGTATAATTCCACCTTGTCTGTCATTTCTTTTCCCTCCTTGTAATTTCCACTAACACTACTTTAGTTTGGATTTTGTCACTTTTCTCCTTGATTTTTTGTAATATCTTCTTAATCTGTCTTTTACAGTTTGCCCCTAAATGATTTTTTTCAAATGTTACATTTACTTGCCATTTTCCTGCATAAAATTTTTCAGTGGCTTTTCACATTAGTTATGTTGCTTTCTTTTTTTGAGCTTCATCTGAAAAATGAAGTTAATGCCATCTACTTTATAAAGTTGTCATTAGGTTTAAATCTGCACCCAAAATTACTATGTAGTACATAAAATAATGTTTTACTATTCCCTAGGGTTTTGTTCTGAGTTCTATTCTACATGTTCTTCCTGGCTTTAAGTACTCGATATATATGGATGATGATCAGATCTGCTTCTTGAATCTGGTAGCACCTTCTTAAGCTTCAGGCCCACCTTTCCAGTATAAATCCATTTAGACGTTGCTGTAGGCAGCCTCATTCATTGCCCCCCTACCAAGGCAAACATGCTGTTGCTTTATTAACTTTCTTTCAGTTACCATCTTCTATACAGTTGTATGAGGTAGAAAACCTTGGATTCTTTGTTTCTTCCCATATTTGTTAAGTAATCAAGTTATATTGATTGATTATAGTTTTCTTGTGTCTCTAGAATTTATTTATCTCTGTTTTGCACTCACAGTTCTTTTTAGGGGCTTCAAGGCCACCCCTTTGGCTGTTGAAAAAGCTTATGTACTAACTCATTTCTCTTCTACACGAGTCTCTTTGTCCTACATACTGAAATCCATCCTTTGCATTGATACCAGATTTATTTTTCAAAACAGAAACCTATTGATGTGATACTTGTGTTATAAACTTTTGTTGCTACCAAGTTCCCACAAAATAAAGTCCGAGCTTTCTGGCCTGGCATTTAGAATGTACTTTTCCCATATCTCAAGCACATTGAACCACATCTCCTTTTTAATTTAATGCCTCTGTTTTGTTTTTATTTGGTGTAGTCTGTATGCCCCCTGCACTATGTATTTTTTCTGTAAGAAAGCCATCTTGACTTGATTTTCAAGCTCAGGTCAGACATCTAGTCTGTTCTAAAAAGCTTCTGCCCTCAACTCTCCTTTTCTCCCTTGTACCCAAGAAATAACTAATCCCTCATATGCATTCCCGTAGCACTTTTAAAAATTTACAACTGGTAATCTATGAATACCTTCTTTTAAAAAAAAAATCAAACAATAAGAGATATATAAAGATAAAAAGTAAAAATGTGAACCTTGTCTGCTTTTTTTAGATTCTAATCCTGTTTTACTGTCCAGTTGGCCTATATCTCTTGGGTAAATGGATACCTAGGAGTAGAATTGCTAGGGCATATCACATGTCTAGTAGTTTTAGAGTGAATGCTGGACATTGTATTCTTAATACATTATTGATTGTCTGATTTTTGTGCTTTTCCTTTAAAGAGCATTGAAGTTTGTTTTGGGTAGCTGTTAAACTACTTGGAGATCTTCTTGATCCTCTTCAGGCTTATTTGTGTGGATATTTTAGGGTGAATTTAACCTTTAGGCTAGCTTAGCCTTTCTTAGGTCTCTACTGAATGTCTTGGGTCTTTAACAAGATCTCTTCACTCTGGCTAGTCAGAACTGGATTGTCTGTCTCCCAGTCGTATGTGAGCTGGGTAGCCAAAAACCCTAGTAGTTATTCTTTGCCTGGAGTTGTGTAGTATCACCATATGTTTGCATGGCTTAATATTCAGCAAGACTTATCCTGCAGGCTTCTAGACCTTTCCCTGTGTAATTCATATGTCATTGGTACTCTGCTCCACAAATAGCTGCTTCTGCTTCCCTGATCTTTAATCTTTTTCTCCTCCACTTAGTGAGATTGCCATACTATGTATGCTTGGGTTCTCCCACTCTACGTGATACTCTGCAAAGTGACTTCTGCCAGAAAACCTTGTTTGTTTCCCTTTATTCCTGATCACAGTCCTATGCTGCCTGCTATCTAATGTCTGAATGTGGTTGTTTCATATATTTTGTCCAGTTTTCTTGTTTTTGGAGGGCTGGTTTGGTGCCAGTTATTCTATTAGTAGAATAATAAAATGACTACAGATGTATCCATCAGTCAGCTTGAACAATTTCAGTCTTTTTTCACTAGAGTGTAATTAAGCACATCTAAGATCTTGTTATTTTATTTCATCCTGAAATATTTTCATTATTATGGGCATTCCAGTAAACAATTACATTGTCTGCAGATAATGAAATATGAAATATAGAGCTTGGGGAAAGAAAGCATTCTGACCCCTTCCAGAATTATGGTCAGAAAAACAAAGCCTCTTAGTCCTAGAGTTCATATAGGACTACCAGAACTCCCTAGATCAAGCCTAGCACATTTCAGAATCATCTTAAGATTTGGAAATCTGGTATGGGAGTCATCCTCCTTATCATCGTCAAACACTTACTGTATCCCTACTATCATTTGTGAGACACTAGCTGTTAAAAAAAAAAGACACTAATGAATAGATGTTTAAAGTTAATGGCAGTGTAAAGTGACAGATTACCAAGTGAATGAACGTCATGAAAGTCATGCTATAGTAGTATTTTAAGTGAGCTCAGTTGTCAGGGTAAGCTTTGTAGACAAGGAGATTTGAGCTCTATTCTTGGAAGAGAAGTTAGGCCTTAGGTAAGTTATGTTGCAAAGAAAACCAGTGCATAAGTAACTGCATTTTTGAAGTTTCTGTTCTCCAAACCCCAAATCCATCAGGTTGTCTATCACATTACTTTCTTTAGCTAGCACTTAAAGTATTTGAGATCTCCTGCACAAAAGAATTTGCTCAAATAAATGCCTATTGATGTTAATTCTGTAGTGAGTTTTCTGTATCACCTGGTCTAGCCCTCCAAAGCATACATGACATGCATTAAAGGGAATCTTCTTATTTTTAAGACTTCTGTGTAATTTTTATTGTACGTTTGAGAGTACTTTGGTTTGATTTTTGTCAGTTAGATGGAAAATTACTTCCTCCTCAAGGATATGGGAAGTTTGACTAGCAGTTGACCGGTACTATACATAGAAGCATTTCATTTTTCATTGCTCTTGAGGGATCACTCATTAACACGAATGCTTTATTATTCATTGGAATAGAAAGCTGGGAAGCTTTACTCTTAATTTATGCAGAATACATTAGTAAAGCAAAACTCTCATACTGGCTTAGTTTCATTTTTCCTACTTTATATTTTTCTTGGACTTGACATTACTACCTTGAATAAATATCCAAGAGTTTAAAGATGTGGAGAAGAGTGTGGCATTTGGAATCAGAGAGGCCTGGGTTTCAGCTCGAATCCTACTTTTTACTAGGAATGACTTTGTAAAAGCCACTTTTTGAGCTACTTTCTGTGCTATGTATCTATAAAATGAGAAAAATCAGTTATTACTAGAGTCCTAATAAGTTGCAGCTGGCATTGTTGTCCAGGTTGCCTTTTTAATTGTTAAACGTAATCTGCCTCCACTGGATATTTAAGACAACTTATGTGTGTTCAGAAAAGAGGAGAATTCTAGCTCATTAAATTACAGTTTTAGAGTGAAGTAGAATTTGAAGCAGATCTCATTGACTCCCGTATCAAATGTAAGCAATAACAGATTTGACTCTTCTTGGGAACTTTGGCCAAGTATTCATTTACATAATACTTGAAAATTCCAAGTGTTTACAAAGATAGCTGCATTAATGTAGTCATAAACTCTTATTATACAGATACTTGAATAATATAATTTCATTATAATAATGAGACTAAAAAATCAATTTCTGGCCAGGGCCACTGTCTATATGGAGTTTGCCCATTATCTCCATGTCAGCATGGGTTTTCTTCTGGGTACTCTGGTTTCCTTCCATATCCCAAAGGTGTGCACGTTAGGTGAATTGGCATGTATGCCTACATGGTTCCAGTGTGAGGGAGTGTGGGTATGTGTACCAGTGCACCCCATGATGGGATGGTGTCCTGTTCAGGGTCAGTTCCCACATTGGTCCTGAGCTGCCAGGATAGGCTATGGCCACCTGCAACCCTGAACTGTATTAAGTGAGTAAACAATTGTCATACTTGTCTTTCTTAAATGTATGTATAGCTCACATTTATTTTTCAATGTTTAATAATAGAAGTGTTTTGGTCTTTATTTAGAAGTGTGGTGATGTTTTGTGACCAGAAATATGCCTTAAGAACTTAATTCTTGTTTGTATCAGTTAACAAAATCACTTGGTTTTGTTGTACATTATTTCTCTTAAAGTCACAGTTTCCAAGAACTTATTGATGACATTAAGTGAGAATTTACTATACTGACCACTATTTACTTATTAATATTATCATTTGCTTATTTTTACTGTTAATATTACTAATTTAATTTTTATAGTAGCATAAAATTTTGTTTATATGATACATATATAAATATAAAAGCAACATTTTATAAAACTGTCTATAAAGAGACATTTTACACTCAAGTGGTAAGGGCAACCTAGTGTCTCTAGATAGGTTCTACTTCCATAAACTGGGTTTTAACAAATCTTACGTAAATCACTTTTAGTAAATAAAATGAAATTGTTAGATTTTCACATCTTGGACTTTTGCACTAATCTGAGATTTTCAACAGTTTCTGATGTCCTCTTTGACTCTGAGACTAAATCAGATTATTGGATTTCACATACAGTATTGACGACAGTTTACCAAGATTAAACTTCAAAGCATATCTGAAAAATTGTCTATTTTTAAATAAGCCAAATTGTTTGCGTCCCTACTCTTTACATTCTTTTTCCCAGTTAGTTTATCTAACTTTTAGTTCAGATTCATCTCAAAATTGTAGGGTTGAAGTATAGTGTTTCATTTCCCTTCAATTTTTTCTACTCAAAATTTATCTAAGCTCCCACAGTAACTTGAATGGGCTGGGTTCTATTTCGTTAGTGCAAGTAAACGATAATTTGTTACACCACATCTGAAAAGTTAACTGGCTCATCCTGTTCTTTTGAGACATATAGAAAGGTTTTGAACATTTTATTCTATTCATCAGTGGATGTGTACACTGCACTCCTGATGGAGATATTTATTTATCTTTTGAGGGGGGCATCTGTATTTAATCCTTTGGAATGTTTTCATTTAAATACAAAGTATAGCTTAGAAATAAATATTCAGTCACATTTTCATTTGAAAATTTAGGTTTTTGTTTTATATCCATCTTCCTCACCTCATACAGTTTAACTTAATTTTTGTTCTGTAGAATTTGCACCATACCAGTGATTATGGATGTGGTAGGTAGCACATATCAAGTTTATTTTC
This sequence comes from Eulemur rufifrons, assembly GCF_041146395.1. Taxonomy (NCBI): domain Eukaryota; kingdom Metazoa; phylum Chordata; class Mammalia; order Primates; family Lemuridae; genus Eulemur; species Eulemur rufifrons. The sequence continues at coordinate 228,785,117 of NC_090989.1, forward strand.
TGCTTCTGCAAACAATCTATACTTTTAGTGAGAAAGCAAAGGTTATTAAAACATCAGAGCTGGTCAGTTTTCTGAAGCACATAACTGTAATCAAAAATAAAATGAGTATTAACATTTATTAAACTCAATATCAAAAAAATTTATATTAATATATCTCACTTAAATGAGGATTACATATTTAGCATCATTAATTATCTGGAATAGCCAAGACTCAGGAAATAAGGCCTCAAAGGGGACACAAAGCAGCCACAGTAAATGTACTCGTGCCATAGATGAAGTTCCTCATCCTTTGCTCAGTCAAGACATTTAGGTATGAGCTATGTGCAAGGCAGATAGTATGAATTAGAGTTGACTTTTTTCCAATATGAAGCTCATAATTTTATTAAGGGAAAAAAGCTAAATTCAAATAATATCAAGTACACTGTAAACGTGGTAAGTGCTACAAATAAACTACAAATAAAGAGCTTTGGGAGGGAATTCAGAAAAGGAACATACTTTCAGTGTATTATTGAGGAAATCTTTGTACAGAAAGTAACATCTGAGCTTGTAACTTTAGGAGAGACAGGAATGGAGGGGGGCTTTCTAGACAAAGGTAATGGTGTAGACAGAGATTTAAAAAAACAGCACAGATAACTATAACAAGTATGTTATATTGGCTGGAGTGTAAGATACATGAAGGGGGAGTTTAGTAAAGAATTGGAAAAGTAGGTCAGGGCCAGGTTTTAAGTAATCTTGATTGCCAGACAACCAAATTTGGGCTTTATTCCACAGGAAATAGGAAGTTAATGAAGATTTTTGAGCTAAGGATTGACACTGATGATACCAGCTATATATCATCTGCCATTCCTCTTTGTTTATAGAATAAACTCTAAGCTCACTATCTTTCAACTCATCTCTTTCATTGGTTTTACTGTCCATGGGGAGAACCTAATCATGCCCTACTCTATCTTCCCCCTTGCCTATTAATCAGTTGACCTCTACACCTTCAAAAACCATTTCATCTACTTCACTTCAGCTATCCATTTCCATGATACATGACTGATGTTATCATCACCAATAACAGCATCAGCTTTAAATGTATATGTATTTTAAACATCCCTATTCGCTTTATCTAGAACTCCCACCCCAACAATTTCTCTACCTTATTGAGACTGCCAGTTCATTGGTCCCACCACTGTTTTGCTATCTACATGTCCATTCATGTTTGTTTGCTTCACACCTTTATTAAGCGACAGTTGTGTATCAAATACCATGCTGGGCTTTGTGTAGCATATAAAGATGAATATTTTGTGTACTGATTGTACCAAGAAGGTTTTATGGCATTTTGCAAGGACATAGATCCTGAAATAGTATGACTTCACAGCAGGAACAAGAAGAGGAAAAGAAGGGTGACAGAATAAAATGGAGCCAGGAATGGGGCTTTTAAAAAACATAATACCTTTTAAATACCTATATTCTTGTTACAGACAACAACAAAGATAAATTAGATATGGTCCCTGCCCTTGAGAAACATCCAGTCCAATGGATGAGTCAGAAAGTTGCACCAACAATTATAGGACTGGCAGAACCTAACAGAAGTGATAATAAGAAATAATAACAGTATGCAGGAACACAGGGAGAGATTGATTCACATAAACTTTTATGTTATGTCTATTTTACTTATAAAGTGTACAGTACAGTTCACTGGCATTAAGTGCATTTACAGTGTTTTGCACAATCATCATTATTTAGTTCCAGAACTTTTACATCACTCCAAAAAGAAACTTTGGGCCCATTAAGCAGTCACTCCCTGTTATCCCCTGCTTCCAGCCCCTGGAACCATGAATGTGTTTTCTGTGGATTTGCCTATTCTGGACACTTCATATAAATAGAGTCATACAATATGTGGCCTTTTTTGTCTTTAATTTAGCATAATGTTTTCAAGGTTAATCCACGTTTTAGCGTGTATCAATATTTTATTCCTTTTATGGCTAAATAATATTCTGTTGTATGGGTATACCATATCGTGTTTATCCATTTATCAGTTGATGGACATTGAGGTTCTTTCCACCTTTTGGCTATTATGAATAGTGCTGTTCATGTTCATGAATTGTTTATGTAAAATTTTTGTTTGAACACCTGTTTTCAGTTATTTCAGGTATATACTGGAGTGGAATTGCAAGGTCATATGGTAACTCTGTGTTTAACTGTTTGAGGAACTGCCAGATTATTCTCCCACAAACCACGTATGAGGGTTCTGATTTCTCCACATCCTTGCCAGTTGTTATTGTCTGTGTTTTTTATTATGGCCTTCCCAGTGGATGTGAAGTTGCATCTCATTATGATTTTGATTTGCATTTCCCTAAGGACTAATGAGCTTGAGCCTATTTTCATTTGCTTGTTGGCCATTTGTGTATCTTCTCTAGATAAATGTCTATTCACGTCTTCTCCCCATTTTTAATTGAGTTGTTTCTCTTTTGCCTGAATTGTAAGACTTCTTTATATATTCTGGATATTAGGCCCTTATGAGATGTGATATTCATATATTTTCTCATTCCCTATGCTTGTCTTTTCACTTTCTTGATATTATATTTTGCATAAAAATATTTAATTTTATTGAAGTCCAATTTATATTTTCTTTTGTTCCTTGTGCTTTGGAGATTATATCTAAGAAACAATTACCAAATCTAAGGCCATGATTTACCCTTATATTTTCTCCTGCTTTCTAAGAATAGTTTTTGGGTTTTGATCCATTTTGAATTGTTTTTTACTTATGTAAAGTAAAAAGTCTTGTGTGAGATAAGGGTCTAACTTGATTGTTTCACAAGTGGATATACAGTTGTCCCAGTACCCTTTGTTAAAAAGTATTCTTTCCCCATTGAGTTCTCTTGACACCCTTGTCAATAATTAATTAACCATAGATCTATGGCTTTATTACTGGACTCCTAATTCTATTCCATTGATCTTATATGTCTGCCTTTTTATGTCAGTACTGCACTGTTTTGGTTACTGTAGATTTGCAATCAGGAAGCGTGAGTTCTTTAACTTTGTTCTTTTTCAAGATTTTGGCTCTTCAGGATCCCTTGCATTTTCATATGAATTTCAGGATTGACTTTTCCATTTTTGCAAAAAAAGGCCATTGGGATTTTGGTAGAGATTACCTTAAATCTGTAGCTCTCTTTGGGAAGTATTGCCATCTTAATATTTAGTCTTCCAGGCATAAACATAGGATTTCTTTACATTTTCTTAGGGCTTCCTTAATTTCTTCAGCATATAAGTTTTACTCCTTGGTTAAATTTATTCCTAAGTATTTTATTCTTTTTGATGCTGTTGTAAATGGAATTGTTTTTTGAATTTCCTTTTTGAATTCTTTATTGCTAATGTAGAGAAGTATATAAGATTTCTGTGTTGATCATGTACCCTGCAACTTTGCTAAATTCATTTATTAGCTCTAATAACTCTTCTGTGGATTCTTTAGGATTATCTGTATATATTATACTGTCATGGCATTTTTGAATAGAGATATGTCTACTTCTATTCCTACTGGATGATTTTAATTTCTTTTTCTTGCCTGTTGTCTAGAATTTCCAGCATGATGTTAAATAAAAGTGGTGAAAGCAGCATCCTTGTCTTGTTTCTGATCTTAGCAGGGAAGCTTTCAGTCTTTCACCATTGAGTAAGATGTTAGTTGTGGCCGGGCGCGGTGGCTCATGCCTGTAATCCTAGCACTCTGGGAGGCCGAGGCGGGCGGATCGTTTGAGCTCAGGAGTTCGAGACCAGCCTGAGCAAGAGCGAGACCCCATCTCTTCTAAAAATAGAAAGAAATTATATGGACAGCTAAAAATATATATAGAAAAAATTAGCCGGGCATGGTGGTGCATGCCTGTAGTCCCAGCTACTCGGGAGGCTGAGGCAGGAGGATCACTTGAGCCCAGGAGTTTGAGGTTGCTGTGAGCTAGGCTGACGCCACAGCACTCACTCTAGCCTGGGCAACAGAGTGAGACTCTGTCTCAAAAAAAAAAAAAAAAAGATGTTAGTTGTATGCTTTTTCATATATGTCCTTTATCATGTTGAGGAAATTACCTTCTATTCCTAGTTGGTTGTTGTTTTTATCATGAAAGAGTATTGGATTTTGTCAGATGCTTTTTCTACATCATTTGAGATTGTCCTGGGATTTTTTGCCCTTCATTCTAATGTGGTGTATTACATGGATTGATTTTCACCTATTGAACAACCATTGTATTCTTAGGATAAGTCCCACTTGTTTGTGGTGTATAATCCTTTAAAAATTTACTGGATCTGGTTTGGTAATATTTTGTTGAGGATTTTTGCATCTATATTCATAAGATGTAATGGACCATGGTTTTCATTTCGTGTCTTTGTCTGGCTTTGGTGTTGGGATAATCCTGGCCTCATGGAATGAAATAGAAAGTGTTGACTCCTCTTCTATTTTTTTTTTTTTTATGACAGTTTGAAAAGGATTGATGTTATTTCTTTAAATACTTAGTTTAAGTCATTAACATAACTAGTGAAGCCATCTGGTTCTGGGCTTTCTTTATTGGGAGGTTTTTGATTACTAATTTAGTTTTATTACTTGTTATAAGTCTATTCATATGTTTTACTAATATTTCTTCTTGAGTCAGTTTGGAAATTTGTGTGTGTGTTTCTAGGAATTTGTCCATTTGTGTGTTTCTAGGAACATAGGTTAACTTGTTGGCATATACTTGTTCACAGTATTCTCTTATCCATTTTTTTTTTTTTGGTAGGATCAGTAGTAATGTTCCCACTTTTATTTCTATCTTCAGAAATTAGTTTTCTTTCTTTTTTCTTAGGTTTTTCGATTTTATTGATGTTTTCAAAGAACCAACTCTTTAATTGATTTTTCTCTTTTATTTATATCTACTCTCATTTTTGTTATATACATCCTTCTGCTAGCTTTGGGTTTAGTTTGCTTTTCTTTTTTTAATTCTGTAAGGTGTAGAGTTAGGTTATTGATTTGAGATATTTTTTCTTTTTAATGTAGGCATTTCATTTTTAAATTTCCCTCTGACCACTGCATCCACTGTATCTCATATGTTGTGTTTCTGTTTTCATTAGCTTCAGAGTAGTTTCTAATTTCCCTTTTGGTTTCTTTGATCCATAAATTATTTTGGAGTTTATTATGTCATTTCCACATATTTGTGAATTTTTCACTTTTTCTTCTGTTACTGATTTTTAGTTTCATTCCATTGTGGTTACAGAAGATACTTTGTATAGTTTCAGTCTTTTTAAATTTATTGAGACATTTTTGTGGCCTAACATATGTTCTGTCCTAGAGAATGTTCCGTGTACATTTGAGAAGAATGTATATTCTGCCGTTGTTGAGTGAACTTTTCAGTATGTGTCTTAGATCTAAGTGATTTATAGTGTTGTTCAAATTCCCTAGTTCCTTACTGACCTTCTGTCTAGTTCTATTGATTATTGAAAGTGGGATACTGAAGTCTGTAACTTCAGTAATTATATAACAACAGTAATGACAACAGAGCTATTTCTCCCTTCTGTTCCATCAGTGTTTGCTTCATGTATTTTGTGTCCCTGTTGTTAGGTGTGTATCTGTTTTTAATTGTGATATCTTGCTAGATCGACCATTTTATCATTATAAAAATCTTTATCTCTTATGATAGTTTTTGACTTAGTCTGTTTTTTCTGATATTACCCTAGCCACCCTATCTTGGTTACTATTTGCATGTAATATGTTTTTCCATCCTTTCACCTTCAACCTATTTGTGTCTTTGGATCTAAAGTGAGTCTCTTGTAAACAACTTATAAATGGAATCATTTATGGTTTTTACTCCTGACAGTGTTTACCTTTTAATTGAATCATTTGATCCATTTACATTTAAATAATTACTGATAAGGTAGGACTTCTGCCATTTTGCTAATGTGCTTTTTGTATGTCTCTATCTTTTTTGTTCCTGGGTTCCTCCATTACTGCTTTCTTTTTTGCTTAATTGATTTTTTTCAGCATACTGTTTTTTATTCTCTTCTCATTTCCTTTAATGTACTTGTTTTAGTATTTTCTTAGTGATTACCTTGGAGATCACAATTAACATCTTACTTGTACAACAACCTAGTTTGAATTAATAGCAACTTAGCCTCAGTATTATACCAAAACTCCTGTACATCTCATCCCTCCCCTTTTATGCTGTTATTGTCACATATTACATCTTTAGACATTGTATGACTGTTAACATAAATTCATAATTATTGTTTATGCATTTGTCTTTTAAATCATATAGGAAAAAAGATTTCTGAACCAAAAACATAATATGGCTGGCTTTTATGTTTACTTCTGTAGTTACCTTTATCTTTATTTATTTTCTCACATGGTTTTGAGTTTGTCTCTTCTCCTCTCATTTCAGCCTGAATAGCATTTCTTGTAGTTCAAGTGTAACTGTGACTAATTCCCTCAACTTTTTGTTTATCTTGAAATCTCTTAATTTATCCGTTATTTTTGAAGGATAGTTTTTCTGGATATAGAATTCTTGGTTGACATTTTTTTCTTTCAACGCTTGAAATACGTCATCCCACTGCCTTCTGGCCTCCGGGTTTCTGATGGAAAAATGGCTGTTAATCTTACTGAGGGTCCCTTGTACATGAAGAGTCACTTCTCTTGCCACTTTTAAGATTCTCTCTGTCTTTTGACAGTTGGAATATAATGTGTCACAATGTGGATCTTTTTGAACTTACTTGGAGTTTGTTGAGCTTCTTGAGTGTAGACTCATGTCTTTATCAAATTTGCAAAGTTTTCAATCATTATTTGTTCAAATATCCTCTCCTGTCCTCTCTCCTCTGCCCTCACTTTTGGGACTCTCATTATACACATGTTGGTATGCAGGATGTTGTTCCCATGAGTCTCTTAAACTATGTTTATTTTTCTTTGTTCCTCTTTCTACTACTTCTCAGATTGCATAGTTAATAAAATCAGTCATGTAGAATAGTCACAAACTATTGATTTGTTGAGTTTTACTGGAAAAACATCTAACAACTGTCAGTTATTTGATTTAGTATACTATATTAGTCAGCATAGGCTAAATCCCCATGGTGAAGGATTAAAATCAGAGCATGGTGTACCAAGTATCGGCTCTTAAATCCTTTGCTCAGAAGTGACACAAATTGCTTTCCCTCATGTTTTATAGGCCAAAATCTCATGTGTCCAAACCTAATTTATAGAAGCAGGAAACCATAATTCTTCTGTGTGCCCAGATGTGAAGAACATAATTATTTACAGTCTCCCTCTCCTATTCCATCCCCACTCCATTCTTTAGCACTCGTTGCACTGTGTCTTTGTGCAGACAAAGGTTATCGTGTCAGTCTCTTTATTTCTCTAATAATTTTCAGTTGTTTAGAACCGAGAATTGAAGCCATAGGTTCAAATATCAGCTCTTTCACTTATTTACTCTGTGACCAAGGGCAAAGTTCTCAACATTTCTAGGTTCCAGTTTCTTCTCTGGAAAAATGGGGATAATAATCCCTGTCTCAAAAGATTATAAATGATTGGCCGAGATAATGTGTGGAACTGTTTTTGTACACTGTTTCATACATAGTAAATGCTCAATTTATTACTGTTTTCTTGATATTCAGTATCTTCATGATCTGGTAACTTATCCTTTCAGCCTTATCTTCTATGACTCTCTTCCAACCATCAGATATTATATCCTGTTAATTTATTGTTGAGCTATAAGTGATAATATTCTTCATCAGTGGTTTTTTTTTTTGTTGTTGTTGTTTTTGAGACAGAATCTTGCTCTGTTGCCTGGGCTAGAGTGCCGTGGCATCAGCCTAGCTTACAGCAACCTCAAACTCCTGGGCTTAAGCAATCCTTTTGCCTCAGCCTCCCGAGTAGCTGGGACTACAGGCATGCACCACCATGCCTGGCTAATTTTTTCTATATATATTTTAGTTGGCCAGATAATTTTTTTCTATTTTTAGTAGAGATGGGGTCTCGCTTTTGCTCAGGCTGGTCTTGAACTCTTCACCTGGAGCGATCCTCACACCTTGGCCTCCCAGAGTGCTAGGATTACAGGCGTGGGCCACCGCGCCTGGCCAGACAGATTTTTTTGATAATATAGTTTTTTAAAGTTTACTGCATTTTATAGTATATTTGGAAGATAGGATGGAAACTTTCCTATAAAATTTATGTCTATAGTGGAAATCCTTGACAAATCAAGATTTACTTAGATTTGCTTTAAAATTCTTAAAATGCTTCCGTTTTAATAATGAGAATACTCCTATAAAGAAAAGCAGAGAGTTTCCAGTTTTAAGATAGGTAATGAGATTTTCATTCCTTCTCTTGAAATTCACTGACAGAAAACAGTTGAAATAATATTCCCATCTTTAATGAAAACTAGAGGTAACCTAACCCTTCAGCTAAAAATTGGTGGAGAAAGAGTAATGATTTTGGAAGACTTATCAAACCTGAGGGTCTACCCACAGGATACTGAAAAAAAAGGTGGGGGGAGGCGGGGGCAGGGGGAGGTTGTTTCACCTGCAAACCCAGAAAGGCTTAGGAATTTGACTGACTAGTACCACAGAATATAGGAGTGAGACAGGGACTATCAACAGAGGAATTGCTTGAGAAATCTGAATAAGGAGTAAGGATCCCTATGTTCACACCTCACAGGAAATAGAAAATATATTGTCTGGTTAAACCAGACAGAAAAGGGCAGGGATGAGATGCTAAACTAAAGATGGGGATTAAGCAAAAATTGTCAAGTTCCGCTGCTTGGCTCCAGACGCCTATCTTTCATGCTTAGATTTCCCAGGCAGAATTGAGGGATCCTTCCTGGAGAAATTGAACCACTGCAGAAAAACTTCTCAAGAGATACTAGTATTAGACGACCTCAAACAAAACAAAACAAAAACCCAGCTTTTTATTGACGTCTTAAAGAGAAACAAACAGCTAAAAGATGGTTAGCCATGTTGGGAAAGTTTCCGATGGGAAAGAGATACACGTAACAGAAAAAAAGGAACTTAAAGAAACAGACAATGCAGGAAATGAAAACACTTTGAGCTACGATAGCAAAAATAAATTCAGTAAAAGCATTGAAAGAAACAGTGGAGGAACTTTCCCTGGATGTAGAACAAAAGACAAAAATAATAGAGAAAAGAAAATATAGAGGTTAATATGAGGTTTAATATGTAACCTTAGTAGGTGTCCCAGAAACAGAGAAGAGGAAATGAAGAACCTTATTTAATATATTAGGAAATAAAATATGTAAATTTCCTAGACCTAAAGATATCACTAGATTGAATAGGTTTAGCAAATGCTCATTGCAAACAATAATATAGGTTCACATACTTGTAGAAAAATGCATCATTCTGAAATTTCAGAACTCACTGGAGATAAAAAGAAGATCCTGAGGACTTCCAGATAGGAAGAAAAGATAAATAAACTCTATGAATAAGAATGTCTGTGAACTCCAAAGCCATATGTGAGAATCTGAAAGACATTGGAGGAAAAAGCCTTTAAAATGCTGAGGGAAGCATTGTTTTGAGCTTTTGTTATGGAATTTGTTAAATGTAAATTACAGAATGTAATGAAAACCCATGTGCCCAATGTACTCATCTCCCAGATTGAAAAGATATCAATACTACCCTCTCCTCATGCATACATACTTTAAATATTAAAGCAAATTCCAGATATTATATCCTTCAACCCTAAATGCTTTATTTTTATCTGTAACAGGTAGACATTTGAAAGAAACAAAACTGCAGTATTATTACACCCATCAAAATTAACAATTTATTAATAGCAAATACTTTGTGTTCAGTTTTCTCCATCTTATTAATTAATAACTCAGGAGTTGGCTTGTTCAAATCTTTTGCATTTGGTAGATACATCTTAAGTTTCCACTAAAAGGAGACTACTATTGTGCTGGTTTTTCTTTGTTATAAACCTTATAGCACTATTTGAATTTTAAGTTCTGTGTGTTATTTTAAAAAATAGAAATTAACTTTAAAACTAGATGGAGACCATTTCAGGGAGTTAATCACAGACTGTGTAATTAGCAGTTTAAATATGACTCCTGTAAATTAATTACTTTTGTGTCATAGGGGCTGTCATATCAGTCCAACATATTAGTTGAACATGAACCTGTATAGTTAAACACCAGCTGGCTTAGTCATTCAGACATAGAAGGAATCAAGTATTCTCGGTCATGACAGTAGCAGGACAGAATGGTAACAAAGCATCACAAAACTTTTATATGAAAAATAGTTTAGATGTACTTTTACTTCTTTGAGGTATCTCCGTACTACTTTCCATACAGCTTGTACTAGTTTGGAGTCCCACCAATAGTGCATAAATGTACCTTTCTCTCTGCATCCTTACCAGCATCTGTTGTTTTGGGACATTTTGATAAAAGCCATTCTCATCGGAGCTGGGTGATATCTCCTTGTGGTTTTCATTTGCATTTCCTTGGTGGTTAGAGATGTTGAGCATTTCTTCATGTGTTTGTTGGCTATTAGTCTATCTTCTTTTGAAAAGTTTCTCTTCATGTCTTTTGCCCACTTTTTAATGGAGTTGTTTGATTTTTTCTTGCTGATTTGCTTGCGTTCTTTGTAGATTCTGGTTATCAGCTCTTTATCAGATGTATAGCATGTAAATATTTTCTTTCATTCTGTTGGTTATCTGTTTGCTCTAATGATTGTGTCCCTGGCTGTGTAGAAGCTTTTTAATTTGATCTGGTCCCATTTATTTATTTTTATTGTTGCTGTGATTGCTTTTGGAATCTTCTTCATAAATTTTTTGCTTAGGCCAGTGTCTGTAAGAGTTTTTCCAACATTTTCTTCTACAGTTCTTATATTTTCATGCCTTAAGTTTAAGTCTTTTATTTGTCATGAATTAATTTTTGTGAGAGGTGAGAGATACGGATCCTGTTTCAGCCTTCTACATGTGGCTATCTAATTTTCCTAGCACCATTTATTGAATAGAGATTCTTTCACCATTTATTGAATAGAGTGTATTTTTTTGTCTTCTTTGTCAAAGATCAGATGGCAATATGAGGATGGATTCATATCTGTGTTCTCTGTTCAGATCCATAGATCTATGTCTCTGTTTTGGTTACTGTAGCTTTGTAGTATAGCTTGAAGTCTGGTAACGTGATGCCTCCTGATTTATTCTTATTATGTAGGATTGCATTAACTATTTGGGGTCTTTTCTGGTTCCATACAAAGTGTAGAACTGTTTTTTCAAGGTCTACAAGAAATAACGTTGGTATTTTTATGGGGATTGTGTTGAATCTGTAAATCACTTTGGGTAGTATAGACATTTTAATAATGTTGATTCTGCTGATCCATGAGCATGATATGTTTTTCCATCTGTTTACATCTTCTGCAGTTTCTTTCTTCAATATTTCATCATTCTCTCTATAGAGGTTTCTCACCTCCTTAAATATATTCCTAAGTCCTTTATTTTCTTTGTTGTTACTGTGAAGGGTATTGTGTCTTTGATTTGATTCTCAGCTTGACTGTTATTGGAACACTTACACACTGTTGGTGGGACTGCAAACTAGTACATCCTCTATGGAACCGTATCATCCAGCAATTCCACTACTAGATATTTACCGAAAGGAATAAAAGACATTTTATAAAAAAGATACTTGTACTTGAATGTTTATAGCAGCACAATTCACAATCCCAAAGATGTGGAATCAACCCAAGTGCCCATCAACACATGAGTGGATTAATAAAATGTGGTGTATATATAACATGGAGCACTACTGAGCCATAAAAAAAAAAATGGTGATCTAGTATATATGTTTTATAACAACCTGGATGGAACTGGAGGCCATTCTTCTTAGTGAAGTATCATAAGAATGGAAAAACAAACACTACATGTACTCAATACTAAATTGGAAATAATCAGTCAACACTTATGTGCACATATGGAAATAAAACTCAAGGGAAATTGAGTAGGTGGGAGGGGGGGAAAGGAGTGGGTAAATTCACATTTAACAGGTACAGTGCACACTAACTGGCTGAAAAGCACACTTATAACTTTGACTCAAACTCTACGAAAGCAAATTATGTAACCAAAATGTGTATACCCCCGTAAAATTCTGAAATAGAAATAAAAGTGAGAGGAAAATCCGCTAAAAAAAAAGTTTAGAACTAAAAAGTAAACAAAGTTCCTAAGCATCAAAAAAATTTTCACAAAGCCAGGAACCTTAAAGGCTATTGGACTTGTTTGACTATTTGCATATAATTTTAATAGTATTGACGTTGATTTACAGGATTATAGATAACTGGAAAGGGAGAGATGACGTTGGCAGTCTAATTGTTGTCAAGTGATAGTTGATAGAGACAAATAGCTATTAGATTCCAACAAAGGCACTGAAGAAGAATGACAGTCTATTAAATAGTAGTCTACTCCTATGCCATGTGGAGGAAAAGAATTCAAAACAGCTCTATAGTTCTTTTAAGCGGTTGTGTGTGACAGGTCAATTATGTTGGCATTGACCTAGCCACTCTAGTGCATATATTTAATGCCGTGGATTTTAAAAATTGAGCTATTTTTCTATTTATTACCAGGTAATCTGTGAAACATCTCCTAATTGCATCCCTGAATCTAGCCTTAATTCTGATACATACCCAAAGAATACAAATCAATAATGAGGTGTGGAGTAAGATAAGTTACGATTTGGACTGGTTGGGACATACACTGTATAGAATGATATGTATTTTTCCCAACTCACAAAAGGACCTCAAATCTTTTTTAATTTTTTTTAAGGAGACAGGGTCTTGCTATGTTCCCCGGACTGGATTTGGGATTTCAACTCTTGGGCTCAAGAGATGCTCCCAACTCAGCCTCCTAAGTAGCTATGACTACAAGTGGGCTCTACTGCTCGTGGCTCACCCTCGGTCATTTTAAACAAATGTCTATTGGTTCTCTTGAGAGTTCACTTTTATCCTAAGTGGTTTTATTTCTCAGATTCTCTGCTTTTCTCCTTCCCACCCTCCCAATACAAGTCACATTGGTCAAACTGATTTATTTCCAATTGGTGAACAGATATGTCTGCTATAAATGGAATTTAAGTCTTGTTTTTCATTTGAGAATCTAAAGGATGAATTCCTGATTTGTAAGTTTGATTTCATTTACTTTATTTGATCAGGTATTAGCCACAAAGTAGAGACAAATTGAATATCTTTCTCTTTAACGTTGTTTTTTTTTAGAGGAAGTCCACAAATGAAGGGGACACCTCATTTTAAGGAAGAACAGTGTGCTCCAGCATTAAATTTAGAGATGAGGAAAATATTGGATTTGCAAGCACCCATCATGAGGTATAGTACTTTGGGTAAATTTGGCATTCTGTGATGACACTAGACAATGTAGTTGATTAATCACATAACCAGCAGGAAAATTGATTTCATTTCTTTTGATTGAAGGTAAGTTTTTAGCTCTAGAAATGCTTGTTTAGCCCTTATAAGACATTTGAAGTTTTATAGATGGCACATTATACTTAAATTATCATAATAAAGCCCATAAATTGAGTATACCAACTATAATTTTATTTTGAAATTTATATTTTTGATAAGGTCTAGAATTGTTTGGCTGATGATAGCAGTCCATATTTCTCAAAACAGTACTGATAAAAATCACACAAGTTGAAGAAAAGAGAAAGTACCTTTGTTTCCTAAGTTGGCGTAAGTTTCTGGGAAGTTTATGTACATTTGGAAGAAAGTTAAGCCTTTTGATCCAAGTGTGAATAAAGGTTTTGTGACAAGATGGCCAGAAATACCAGAATACCAAAAATCTCCTTTACATCCATCAGTAGAAAAAATAAGTGATCTTACCTGTAATTTGGCCTTATTTCTGTAACTGCTTCACAGTTGATATTTTAATTGTCACTTAGTTTAGCTGCATATTGTTTCCATTGTGTAGATGTAAGAAAATGTACTTAAACAATATGCAGCTGTGAGAACAATGAGGGCATTCTTAACTGAAAAAGACTTTCTAAATGTGTTTTTGGGTGAAAAAAACCGAGGTGTATATAATGCTACTGTTTTAAAAAGGGAAATAGTAGTATTAGAATATGTGTTCTGGAGGAATGCGTAAAAATGGCATGAGAAATGAGTGGCTAGGGGATAGGTTTGGGGAAAAGACTTTTTACCGGATGCCCTTTAAATATTGGACTATATGAAGGTAATACTTAATTTTTTTAGAAAAAGCCTCAGTTCTGACTAAATATTTCTTTCACAATTTCTCTTGTTAGAATACTGTACAGAATGATGCTGTAACATATTAAATAAAATTGTATGCAAGTGGGTCTTGCCTTCTTTGGTCCATCTTTTTATACCTTACTCTCATAGAATGGCATTGTTACTTAAATGTGATCGATGTTACAAAAGTTGTTCGGGGTACTCATCACCTGGATCAAAAGGTTACTCATCGCTTCACATTTTATTTCAGCGTGGAAATCCTTTTCCAGAAAGTAACTTGATGCATAAGGAATTTTGAATGGGTACAAAGTGAGGTGGACCTTCACCTGGTGGCAAACTGTATGGTGCATGGAAATAGAATAGAAAAAGAGCCTCTGAAAAAAAAAATTTCTGTTTTTGCCATCTTGTGCAAGTTTAGCCTGTCAGATGCTGGGTTTTAATATACACATTTAAGTGGTTGGAAATCTCTAAGCTTTCTTTCAAAACTTCAGTGAAATAATTGCGTTTTAGAGCAATGTTCTTAGCACCTGAAATGCATACTTGCTAGAAATTTGATTGGAGAGTTCCTATATGATTTTGAATTGAGTGAGAAGATATAAAACTTATGCTTTATAATCAACTATTTTTCCTCCTATCACTACAAATGTAAGTCAGATAAGGGTTAGGGGTAATGGTTATGCTGTTGCTTATAGTAGCAAGAATGTTGTCATCTTTTATTTTTGATTGAAGAAAAAATATGATTGAGTTTAAACATCTATTTTTTGCTATTAATTGAAATAATGTTTAGAAGGTAAAAATTTATAATATAAAATTCATAATTTTAATAAGATTCTATTTCTGATTTTAAAATAACAGTTTATTTCATCTTCATCCTGGGCACTTTGGAAAGCACTATGTTATATATAGTGTTTAATATTAATTAAGTATTAAATATATTTACATTTTGAGAATTGGTGATTTATGAATTATGTAATTCTGTATTAGGAATATTTGATTAATCAGAAGCACTGTTCTATTTAAATGTATACATGGCACCAGATGATACATTCAGCATATTGCTTTCTAACCATACTACATCCCTTAGAACCCAGGTAGAATCCTAAATTTAAACACACACACACACACACACACACACACACACACGTCTGGGATACCAGAAGGCTCATGTAAAGCCCATAAAGTCAGTGATTAAAGAGGTTCTTTGAGGTCATAACTTAGAGTATATTTACATGCATTTTGCATGTACTTATGACCAGTGATGATAGTCAAAATAGTTAAGAGCCAGTACAGCTTAAGAAGATATGAGTTAATTGGCTATTGATATACGGTTCTGACATCCCTCTACTATACCAAGAATTAATCTTTCAGTTTGGTAGATTCTTATGAGAGAGGGAGTCTGTGGTAAGCAGGCACTTGGGTGGCTTGGGGCAAGGCCTATTTGCCAACCTTTATGGAAATATTCAGTATTTTAACAACTGACATCAGCCTTGTTTTAACAAGTTTGTTTACTTTCTGTTAAATGAGATATAGAGTCTATATAATGTTTATCACAGTTATTTTAAAGTCATTATCTGCTAATGCCAACATTAGGATTATCTATTCTATTTATATTGATGGATTTTTCTCTTGACTCTGGGTCACATTTTCCAGTTCACATATCTAGTAGATCATTTTTGTTGTTGGAGCATTGTTGATTATAATGTAGAGATTATGAACTTTTAATTTTGTCAGAAGATTGTTGAGTTTTGCCTAGCAGACAGTTAAATTACTGGAGGATAATCTTGATCTTGTTCCCAACTGTCATATGCAGTGATTCTTCTAGGGAAATAGGCATAAGGGAGAGGGAGAGTGTAGGTTGAAGAATGAAAATCACTGGTAAATCAGTGACTACTCTGCTAAATTGTGTTTCTTGGTATATTAATAGTAAATCTAAAACAAAGTTTTTATACTCTGCTCACTAAATGCTATACATAAATTTTACCACTGAAACATATATTTGAAATGAAAGAATATATAATGCTTTAAAAGGGAGTAACTGGGAATTTTAACTGATTTCAAATGCTATGAAGTTCAAGAAATGGAGCTGGGTAAAGGAACATCTGTTTCAAATCTTTTTGAGTGCTCTTATAGTTGGGAAGAAAATACATCAAATTCTTCATTAACTGAAATCTTTGGGTAATGAGTTATTGAAATCAACTTTCCAAAGAATTGAAGGATTAGTTTAACAATTAAAATATTAACATTTTTTTCCATCATTATGGATTAAAATATTTTTGAAGGATACTCTTTCCTTCTAAAATATGAAAGGAAATTTAATAGAGTATATATTATGTACACACAACATTTTTCATTCTTATACAGTATTTGAATTTTTTATAGCATTTGATACTCTTGACCACTCTTTAAAATTCATCTTATTTCTTTGGCTTTCTTGTTATCAGTTTCTACTGGTTTCTGTTGTTCTCTTTTTCTTCTTTTTGCCAGTATCTCTGCAGTCTCATTTATGGGTTCCCCTTTCCTCTACCCCTCTCTCTCTTCTTTCCTCCTTTCTACAAACATTTAGTGCCATATATTTAATACATTCTAGCACTGCCCAAGAGGCTGGGCATACAGAGCTGAGCAAAGCAAGGTTTTTATTTCCCCAGTAAGTAAATGTTAATTTAAATATCTTTGCAAATATTGTAAGTGTTGAGATCATGCTATGTAATTGTTTTTCAATTCTTGACTGAGAGGTCTTCTGAAGAGACCAACGCAGAGTATAGCACCTGTCAAAGAGCATGGGCTCAATAAATGTTGCAATGCCTGAAAAATATATTGTCTAGAAGTATGCTTTCCAGTGTAATAGCCACTATCACAAGAACTTTTTTAAATATAAATTAATAAAAAGTAGATAGAATTAAAAACTCAGTTATTTAGTTGCACTAGCTGTATTTCAAGGGTACATTTGCCACTTGTGGCTAATGGCTACCATTTTCAGATAGTCCAGGTATAGAACATTCATATCATTATTGAAAGTTTTATTGGACAGTGCCAGAGGATTGTTAACCTCTCTATTCCATGGCTCTAGATTGTCATCCTGTCATTAGTTATGTCTGTTCATTTTATGGTTTCTCTGCATGTTTTCCTTTCTTGTTAGTTACTACCTATGCTTCCATCTTTTAATTTGCTGTTTCAGTATTTCTAGTTTTTAACTCAGTTGATCAAGTTTGTGACTCTGACTGCCCATAGTGTTTCAATTGTTTCAGATTTTCTGATTCTACATTGAATTATATGTTGGTAAAATGATGCATAGCTAATTTGCTGATAAATGGAGAATTTTATTGTAAATGCTTTCATGATTTTTTTGCATGAGTATTTTCTAAAGCATTTATATTCATACCCATTGCTTTCCCAGTATGCTCTCTTAAAGGTTAATTTATTCTACCTACAGTTTACAGTCTGTGCTGGAAGATCTCCTGGTTGCTACTTCTGATGGACTTCTTCATCTTATTCACTGGGAAGGAATGACAAATGGAAGGAAAGCTATTAATCTTTGCACAGTACCCTTTTCAGTAGACCTACAGTCATCTAGAGGTAGTTATACTTTCTATAAGAAGTAGAACCAGTTGTTTAATATTTGATATCTAGTAAGATAACTTCTATGGGTAAACATTGATTTTTATCCTTTGGAATTAATTATGCAAGAGGAGGGAGAGAGGGAGTGAGAGAGTGAGTATGAGCGAAAAAGACAGAGACAGTCATTTAGTAGGAAAGGATAGTTTAATTGTTTAGGGTTATTAGGTCATTACTTTTGCCTTTTTAACCTTAAAGGTTTGCAAGCAAAATGTGAGAGAATAATTTACTATAGTTGTAATCCTATTTCATATACTTGTTTTTTTCATCAGTAGGTTCATTCCTGGGCTTTACAGATGTACACATCAGAGACATGGAATACTGTGCCACACTCGATGGGTTTGCTGTTGTGTTTAATGATGGTAAAGTTGGATTTATTACTCCAGTGTCAAGTAGATTTACTGCAGAGGTATGGCTTACTTACTTGGAATGTTTATTGTCTTTATTTTGCATTTATTAATTTTACTTTGTTATTAAATTCCTCCCTGTTTTCTGTATTAATACAAGATTTTAGGAGTTGTTAAATTTTTAATCAAACTATACATACAAATAGTGTAAATAGACAAAATTCTGTTAGACATGGTTTATTTTATTTATTTATTTGTTTGTTTATTTATTTTTTTGAGACGGAGTCTTGCTCTGTCACATGGGCTAGGGTGCCGTGGCATCAGCCTAGCCCACAGCAACCTCAAACTCCCTAAGCTCAAGCGATTCTCCTGCCCCAGCCTCCCAAGTAGCTGGGATTACAGGCATGCACCACCACCCCTGGCTAATTTTTTCTATTTTTAGTAGAGACGGAGTCTTGCTCTTGCTCAGGCTGGTCTTGAACTCCTGAGCTCAAGTGATCCTCCCGCCTCGGCCTCCCAGACTGCTAGAATAATAGACATGAGCCACTGCACCCGGCCCAGTTAGACATGATTTAGAAAAGTGATTCTTTCTCTCTTCCTCACTCTCCTCATGCTAATTTCTCATTTTCCAAGACAGCTGCCTTTTTATTCCCTTACTAGTTATTTTGATATTTATCAACACTGTTGAGTATTTCCTTTAATTTTTAGGTTGTAGGCTGTGTTTATTAACTTCCTACTATGGAAAATGACCATTTACTTTCCTCTTCCCTGTTCCTACCCACTGGCATATTCTTCCCATATTCCAAATGTAGTTATTGTGATTTTGATTATGTTACTATTCATTGTTATATTTTTATCAATATGTAAGCTCTGTTGTTTTTACCTGTGCCATGTAATATGTTAGGGTTATTTTTCTTGTCCTGCAGATTATTCCTTCCACTGGAATTAATAATTATTTTGTTCTTTACATTTGCTTAGTTTTTATGTACTTACCACTTACTCAACCTAAAACTGTCAGTTGTGTAAATACCCTGTCAGTTTTTTCAAATGCATTACATTTTCTGTGCGTTTCATCTTCTTGAAGAAATTTCTCTTGGTGCCTTCTGTCCTGCTATAAACTGGATTGGTCACTTACTTAACACAACTGTATTTTTTGGCTTTCCATCATCATCCTGAGGATACCCTTTACTTTTATTTCTATGGGATCCTTTGATAGGTAATGTTTAATTTAAAATGTATGGATTTTGCTTGTGTGACAGAGACCCAAAATACAATTGAATTCATTGAAAGCTCTTTGAGTTTTGGTGGGTTTGGTTGGCTGTCATCTTTACCATAGGATGAGCTGACTGAGTAATTTCCTTGGGGAAGCCTCTGTCTTCAGAGTCATTCCCTTCCCTTTCCCTCTCCCTTCTTTTTCCCTCCCGTCCCTTCTGTCTTCAGTGTTCCTTAGAAAATATACCTGATTACTCCAATATTCTGGGATTTGAATTACAGAATAGTTAGGCCAGAGGGTCAGAATTCAAGGTGTGAACCTTTGCTTTCTCTCCCTGTTTTCAGTATGGTACATAAACCTCTGGGGTTTTTGTTTTTCTTTTTTTACTCACTCACTCTGGGGTTTTTGTCTTTGTTTTGTTTTTCCAAAGAAAAATGTCCAGTTTTCTGTTGGAGTGGAGGTGAGGTATTTCTTGGCTGCTCAGTATGGGAGAAGTGCTGAGGAGGACCCAGCTGCTGCTTAGATAGGTTTTGAACCATACCTACTGCTTTTAGCCCAGCCCTTGAGAGACACCTGAATTCCCAAGCCTTTTGTGTGCCCTACAGTGTAAATTTAGATTTTCTTAGCATTCTTTACTGTCAGTTAAGGATTCTACTCATCCATATGCTTTCTAGCTTCCAAACTTTTGTAATGCTGCCTCTTCTCTCATTCTTTGTCTTTGCCAGTTTATGCTTTTCAAAAAAATCTTTCTGTTGTAAAAGCTGGGATTTTAGGAGTCAGAGAAGCTAAATATTCATGTTCCATCTGCTCTCTTTAACTGGAAAGGATTTTAAGTTTTTAAGGTCCTTTTTTGGTTGTCATTCTACTTGGCTTCAGCTTTAATATTCCTAATAAATATGATTTTCATTGTCAACTTCATTCATATAGTAACTAAATAATACATTTGTGATAACTTATGTCAATATATAAATAAAAAACTTTTGAGAAATGAGAAAATCTCTTTTTTTACAAGGCATGTCTATAGTAATTATGTTTGGGACTTAAGTATCTATATTGAAAGCAAAATTATTAGGGCTGAAAAGGTGACTCTTCTTAGTACTTTATAGTTAGTACAAAATATATTCTTAGCATTTATTAGTATGTTGTCTAAGAAATTTTTCCAATAAATTAAAGATTTAAAAAATAATGAAAAGCAGATGGATATCATTAAATAATTTATAAATAGAAAATATGAATTACAAGAAAACAATATGTATGTATTACTGGTAATTAAGAAATAACTAAATGACATTTAACAGATGTGTTAAAATATGTCATATTTTGCCACTCCCTTGTTCACAACTGTTGTAGGACAAAACCTGAGGACTAAAAGAGCTGGACAAAAAAATTTTTTTTTAATTTGCTCAAAGGCTTTGGAGAGCTAACAGTCAAGAGTAACCAGGCTAAAGGAGGCTAAGGAGCCAGTATTTGAGTCTACAGTGAGCATGAACAAACTGGGCTATATGCAGCAACATAGATAGACCTCACAAACATGTTGAGTGAAACCAAATAAATACAAAAGAGTACATGCTGTGATTCCATTTTATATAAAATTAAAGGGAAAATAAAAACACAGGCAATTTTAAATTAGAGTATATATGGATGCATATTTAAAGGGTGATGGTTTAAAGGAAAAGAAGGAAGTGATTACCGTTAAGTCTGGATATTGGTTCCTTTTGTGGTAGGGGTATGAGAGTACAGTTATGGGAAAGGGTACTATTGGGGGACTTTTGAGTATTGATAAGTCTTAGCCTGAGTGGTAATTCCACAAGTGTTCACTTTGTGATATTATTGAGATGCACATTTTTGTTTTGTGTATCCTTTAATGTATTATAATTCATAATAGAAAAAGTTAAATTTTTTTTTTTTTTAAAATACTCTGGTGACTGTCATATATAACTTGGAGAAAAAAACCAAAATTCTTACAGTGGCCTTCAAAGCCCTGTTTGGCCTCTTGTTACATCTCTTAACTCATGTACTACTTTCCTTCCCCCTGTCCAGTCCACATAGGCCTCTTTGATGTTCTTTGAACATGACAGAAATGCCACTACAATAGGGCCTTTGCACTTGCTTTCTTCTAGGACTTTCCTCAAAAGGCACTTTCATACGGAAATTTGTTTAATATTATACCTTTCCCCCATATTCCCTCTTCACCATAATTGCTTTATTTTTAATAGGATTTACCAGCCTCTAATATACTATAATAATTTTTTAACTTGTCTGTCTTCTAACACAAATACAGGGATACAAGTAGGGGTTTTGGTGTATTTAGATGCCCGCTGTATCCTCAATATCTAGAGCAGTGCCTGGTGAATAGTAGGCACCTGGGAAATATATTTGTTATAGGAATGAATTTCAGTCTAACCAGTGATCCAAAGAAATAATACTCAATGCTATCTTCACCATTTTCTGTTACATAAAATGTCTAGTTTTATTATTAAAATTGAAAAATAAAATTCATACTAAAAAAACAAATATTCCATATTTAGACAGTAGATTAAATGTAATATAGTTCAAAGAGTTGTGATTATATTATTGCATCTTCTAATGTTTACTGTTGGGATCATTCAAAAATAAATTGCTATATCCTAGAATAGAAGGGGCTTAATGAAAAAAGAAAAAAATAAAGTGCTGTATTATAGTGTGGTACTGTTTGTGCTTACTAAACTAATAATCAGGACCTTTGCCTTGGAATTTATAACATAAAATATTCATAATTTGGCAAATAAGAACAGACAACTAAGCTGAATCTATTCTGTATCTGTATACAGAATTAAGTAGCATATAAGCTTAATAATGTCAGTCATTTATTGAATGCTTAATTTGTTGAATTGTAGGGATTGTACTAGATAGTTTACTTGTATGTTTTCCTTTAATCTTTGAAATACCCTGAGAGGTAAGTAATTTACAGATAAGGAAACTGAAGCTTGGAAAGGTCAAATAATCATTTTAGGGAGTGAACAGTAGACCTGAGCTGTTATGTCAGGCTGTGAGATACCATGCTGTTAACCATTTACATTGTAAAACAAGGGAATAATAGAAAGTGGTAAACAAATGACAAATTATGAGTTGTTTCTCAAAGATAAACCAAGTAAAATTTACTATTTTCCATTGACTAGAAAGTTAAACACTAGATATTAGGTGATGAAAATAATAATAGTGGGCAAGTTAGAAGCTATTTTTGTTCTCAAGAAATTTACAGTCTAACAAGAAGTTTATTTAATTTGAATTTGGAGATTGAATTTCCATTTTTTAGTGTTTTATAAATTAACTAGCACTGGACTGAGCTCAATGTTTATTGAGTAAATTAATGAAAAGCTTGAGGTTTTAAGGGAGAATATTTAGATGGTGGTTCTGATGGGATATTTTCCATGTAGATGAACCAAGTAAAGCCTCATCAAACTGTATGTTTATTGAAGGAGAAGTATATGTACTACAGTGAATTTGGGAGAATACTTTTTTAAGCCTTAATAACTATTTTTTTTTTTTTAGCAGCTTCATGGAGTTTGGCCACAAGATGTTGTTGATGGAACGTGTGTAGCAGTAAATAACAAGTATCGACTAATGGCATTTGGTTGTGCGAGGTAATTGATAGAGACTTAAATTTTTAAGGATTATTGCCCAAAATAATGTTTTTTAAACATAAGATATTCTTAATACACTTATAAATCTTATCATGACTATCATAATTTATGAATCAGCCTTAATATGAAATATAAAAGTGTTTTATTAGATTGAAGCAGACAAAGTAAAGGGCAGATTTTGGTGGTAGAATATTTTAATTTGTATTATAAAAGTGAGCTTTTCTTTAGTGGTAGAAAATCGAGGTACAAGTTAAAAAGAATAAACAGCTAAAACCTAGACTCTATTGTTTAAAAGACGACCTAGAAGGTATTTTTCCGTTTTTAACTCCTTTTTAAGGCATTGATGTTGACATTGAATTGCCTTAGTTAATAAGCACATTTAAAGCTCACATACATAAAGTCAGTTTCTTGCTTTAATTCATATAAGGGATATTTTAGAAATAAAATTGAATAAAATTATTTATTCGTCAAATATCTGTGTTCCTAGCATTACTAGGCACAGTTCTAAGCATTTGGGATACATTAGAAAACAAAGATACTTGACTTTGTTGAGCTTATATGTTAGCTTAAATAAAAAGATTATATTAGTCAGTTATAGTAATGCCTTACAATATGTATAGTGCTTTTTAGTTTTCAAAACTCCTTCTTAAATATAAAATTCCATTTTGCCCTCAAAATGAGACTTGGTTGTTGTATAGAACATACATCTAGTATAGTCTCCAGCCACATCATCTCCACCTAAGTATCAAAGATTTTTTTATTAGTATAGGTAATCCACATATTATGAATCACCTTCATTACACTCTCAAGAACCTCTTTGGAAAGTGGGGAAATCCTTATCCTCGACTTCAACTTGTTCTCAACACACTGCTTCTCACTGAGCAGTTAAATGTAGAGATACATGTAAGTTTAACTTAGTACAAGAAAGAAGGAAAAGCTTATTTTTTTTATATTCATGGATTTGATTGGGTGAAATTTTGCTTAGAATTTTTAAAGCTGTGTTCATGTGTACATTTTGCCTACAATTTTCTTTTTTCTTACTTTCCTGGTTAACCATGCTGTGCTTGTCTCATGAAACAAGTTGAGGAAGGGCTCCTCTCTTTGTCTTCTCTATTCATCTTTGAATGTATGGTAGAATCTGCCAATGAAACCATCTGGACCTGGAATCACCTTCTTGGGACTTTTTTGGACTGCTGATTAAATTCAGTTTTAAAAATAGATTTAAGAAGATTTAGATTTTCTGTCTCTTCCTAAGTCATTTTGGCAAGTTGAATATTTCTAGGAATGGGTTTCTTTCACATACGCTTTCAGAATTTATTGGCATACATTATAGTTTATATACCCTTTTAATACTGTGAAATAAAAACAGGTACAAAACAGTATGTAATCCAGATATTTAGTTTAACAAATAATTGTAATACAGACACTCAATCCATTCATAGCTGAGTCAAGAAATAGATCATTGCTTCTATCATAAACTCCCTCTACTACTTCCTAATCCCAGCTCCTATCTGCTCCTTGACTCACTTAACCAATTTTCTGTCTATTGTATTATAATAATCTTTTTTGAAATATAGTTTTACCATCCATGTATACATTCCTGAAGAGCATAATTAGTTTTATTAGATTTTGTACTTTATATGAATAGAATCATATTTTATGTTTTGTGTCTTTCAGTCAACATTGTGATATCCATGTTGTTTGCCAGTAGCTGTAATCATTTTTTAAATTGATTTATAAATCGTACTCCAGTTTATAAATATACTAATATAATAATGTATCACTTTGCTTTTGATGGACATTTGCATTATCTCTTGGTTTCCAAAGAGACATTCTCTTATATAAACCCAGTATCTTTATAACACATGAGATAATGCTAAGTCCCTAATAGGATCTAATACTCAATTCATATTCAAAGTAACCCAGTTGTCACCAAAATATCTTTTATAGCTCCTTTGTTTCAACCAGACTCAATCAAGGTACATTAATTATGTTTGGTTATTGTTTCCTTTGGTCACCTTTTACCTTTAACAATCCTTATACCTTTTTTTCTCATTTTCATTGCATTGACTTTTTTTAAGTGTCCAGGTCAGTTCTTTATAGACTGTCTTACATTCTAGATTTGCTTCATTGTTTCCTCATTATGACATTTAATTAGTTTCTATGACACCTGTAATAACTAACCTGGAAGCTGGTTCTTCTTGAGCAAATGTAGTCAAATAACTGGAAAGCTCACACGTCAGGCTTGGAAGAGCATTTAGAAAAAACTCACAGGACCAGTGTCAAGTACGTACTTCCCATATTACCTGCATTCAGGGCTAGTACCTAGGTGTCTACCAAGGCCAGCTGTTAGAATCCAGAAGAGGTACTCCAACCCTAACTATTGGCTTATAAGCTACGTGACTAGGAAGTACTAACCCTTTCCCCAGGGAATCTTGGCTTACAGCCTTTCAGTCATCTGTTTTCATCATTTAGGAGACTACAGGCCCTTCTTCTGGCATTCCTGGGTTAGGGTTAAAGTTTTGTGATTGTAGTTTTGTGGTACAACAAACCAGTAGCTTCTAACCCTGATCTGCCAACCCTTGCCATGACTCATTGCCTTGAACACTAGGCTGTGGCTGGTGTCCTTAGAGTTCTATAAGAAGCCACCTTTCTTTTAGGATGCCAGTTTGTAGAGGATCAGTCTCGAACAACCTAACTCTTACTTTTAGATTTAAAGGTTTGATTAGATTCTGGTTACATATTTTTGTCATAGGTCATGATATGTACTTCCTATGGTATCACTTAACAATAATGTTGAGTTGTCCCAGTATTAATGATGCCATAACATTTTGATCATTTATGGTGACAATAGTCATATCTCTATTATAAAGATGTTTTTGGCTTTGGGATTAGTAAGTAGTATGTTTTAATGAAAATATATTTTTCTCTTATAATAGGCTGATGAGAAATGGAAAGAAAAATAATTTTTAAAATATAGACACTATAGGGCACTTAAAAGATTGTCAGTCTTTTGTAAGTAGTGACTTAGCATCTCCTTCTTATAAATATTTAGACTCCTCCCTGACTTGTTAAAGCTCAGCAACCCAGGGTTAGCAGTTGATGGTGGTCAGAGATAAAGCAAAAATAAACAAATATACCTGCTATCCACTTTGTGTTATCTCTCAGCAAGAAATAATCTATTTGAGCAGGTAGTCTGGAAATTTTTTCCAGGTATTTAGCTTCTAAGATGGAATACCCTCCCAACTGAAACAACCAAGAAAATGGACAAAAATATGAAACAACTGTTTCGAATTCAAGACATGGGACATAAGGCAACAAAGGACAATAATCTGTGAAAGATGAGAAACAAAATGAGCTCTACAACTGCCCCAGCTTTTATTACTTTGTGAGTGTTCCCAGGGTGCAGCACAGGGATAGGGAGATAGAACCTAAGTTGAGTACATGAAAACGAAAGTAAAATGTAACAAGAGAAATTATCCAAAATGAAACACAGAAAAAGTATTAATATTATTAACAAAAACAGCATCAATGAGCCACGGGACGGCTTCAGGCAGGCTACTATTATAGGTATTTTTGCTTAGTCCTAGTCCCAGTCCTTGAGAAGCAGTAGGTCCTGGCTGGGAATAGAGCTAAGTTGCTGTGAGGGAACCATCTGATTTCTCCTACCACAAAGGAACATGTGAAAGTGCCAGAACATTCTGGCAGTCGTAAATAACTGTCATCTTATTGTATACAAAAGCAGTCTTGGATTAAAAATATTTTAAAAACAACATTTGTTTCTCTTTATCATTATAGTAAATATTGCGTAAGTAATGTAACTAAAGTAGGCATCTTATTTTCAAATACTGAATGTGTATTAATTTTTGAACTGAGAATAGCTCCATAAGCAGAAATGGAATTTTTTAATGATCATTGTAGTTCAATTTTGAAATGTAGCTTAGAGGTAATATAGAGATTTTAGTTTTGGTTTCAGACCCCTCATAAATTTGACTCTTGTAAAGATTTATTTGTTTTTGAGACACGGTCTCACTCAGTCACCTAGACTAGAGTGCAGTGGTGTGATCATAGTTCACTGTAGACTCCAACTCCTGAGCTCAAGTGATCCTCCCACCTCAGCCTCCTAAGTAGCTGGGACTACAGGCATGCACCACCACGCCCAGCTAATTTTAATTTTTTGTGTAGAGACGGACTCTTGCAATGTTGCTCAGGCTGGTCTTGAACTCCTGGCTTCAAGCGATGCTCCTGCCTTGACCTCCCAAAGTGCTGGGATTACAGACATGAATCACCATGGCCAGCCAGCCCTTGTAAAGATTTTTTAAATGAAGTAATTATATACACCATATACACAAAAGAGCACATACATTGTATATCTGATATATAAAAAACAGTATGAAAATCTTTATAAATTACCACCTAGCCTAAGAAATAACATTACTAGTGCTGATGAAGCCTCCTATTTACCCCTCTTCTTTGATATTCACCTTTTATAAGGCAAGCACTATTAGAGCAGTCACTAATAGTTCTTTGTTGTAGTTCTACGACAAATCTATTTACTACTATATATTTAACTAGGGTGTGTGTATATCAAATATAGTGTATATAGAAAATATACATATATAGAGAGAGCGAGCAAATATACTTATAGTTGACCCTTGAATAACACAGGAATTAGGGGCATTGGCTGCCCACACAGCTGAAAATCTTCATATAACTTTTGATTCCCCCCAAATTTTTTAACTACTAATAGCCTATTGTTGAGTAGAAGCCTTACTGTTAACATATACAGTTGACTGACATATATTTTGTATGTTTTATATTAATGTATGTATATATAATATGTTGTATTCTTATAATAAAGTAAGCTGAGAAAAGAAAACGTTAAGAAAATCAGGAAAAGAAAATATATTTAGTATTCATTTAGTGAAAATGAATTGTCACAAAGGTTTTCATTGTCTTCATATTGAGTAGGCTGAGGAAGAGTCTTGCTGTCTCAGGGGTGGCAGAGGCAGAAGAAAATCTGTGTATAAGTGGACACAGACATTTCAAACCCGTGTTATTCAAGGGTCATCTGCATTTGCCATCCATGTTAATGCATGTGGCTAAAGTTCGTTTTCAGTGATATATGGTATAATACTCTAAGACTATACCAGTTTATTTTTCTTTTCTCACGTTGCTGGACGCCATTTTTTTTTTTTCCCCCCCGCAGTTAAACACAATACAGGGAACATTGTACATATTTTCTAATAAACATTAGACAAGAAATTCTGGGATATATCTAGAAGTGAAATTGCTAGATTAGAATACATATGCATTTGTTCAAATGTTGAGATGACTGCAAATTATTTACAAAATGGTTTTGTTGTAGTTTATACTCTTATCAGCACAACGTAAGAGTTCCCATAATAATGTTTTTTTCTATTTGTATTTTGTCTTTTTTCACTAAAAGCTTTTTTGTTTTCACAGTGGTTCTGTGCAGGTTTATACAATAGATAACACCACTGGAGCCATGCTGCTGTCTCATAAATTAGAGCTAACAGCAAAACAGTATCCTGGTGAGTTTTTTTAAAACGTTTTAATGTTAATGTACTGGTAATTCTAAGTGTAGTGAATGCTAATTTAAATTAAACAATACATGTCATGCTACTGGTCAAATATTAGAACATACAACAGTATTCTACATGACGCAAAGATTTCTATGTAACTAGAGGGGGTCCTGGGATATTCTTTTATCCCTTCATTTAGTCTTTTCTCTCAGGTTTAGCCCCTATATTCTTTGTCTGGACTTTGCTTTAGTCTCTTACTTGATTTCATTGCCTCTTATTTTATGCCTTCCAATTCACTTTATTCATTCAACAAATACTGAGTACCTACCATATGCTAGACACTATTCTAAGTGCTGGATACACAAGTAGTAAACAAAACAAAAGTCTCTTTCTGAACCCTTTAGTGAATCTTCACTATCCATAGGATTATGGCTAAACTCTTTGTATCATTGGAAATGCTTTTGACTGAAACTAACAGAAAACCCAGCAAATGGCTTAAACAAATAGAATTTTATTTTCTCAAATAGCAAGAAATCCAAAGGTGAGCTGCTACTGACCTTTGTTTGACCTTTTTTTCATGGTCACAAGTTAGCTCCTGAGCTCCAATCATTACTTCTGCAATCAAGTGGAAGAAAGGAGGAAGCAGGGCATATCTGATTTTTTGATAAGAAAAGCAAACCCTTTCCGAGAAGCATACCCACCTCCTACCTCCTCCAGCTATCTTACTCTTACATCTAATTGGCCATAAATATGTCACGTGCTACCTTAGGCTTCAAGGAAAACTTGGAAAGTAAATGTTAGCTTTTTCAAGCGTTTATGGCAGAGAGGGCAAGGGAGAAGGAAGATGGGAATAGGTGTTGGATTAACCAACCAACAGTGTCTACGTATATGTGGTATATAAGACCTTTGGCCAAATCTCTCTGGCGTTGTTTCTTGGTTAGTCCACACTTAGTGTCTAATTTTTACAGTACCGTTAGGCTAAAAGAAATGCCAAAAGTTCTATTTATTAAGTAGTTAGAGCTAAACAACTTAGTAAGTATCTATGTGTTAGCAGCCTAACAACAGTTTTTTTAAACTATCCATAAAGGGAAAGAAGATAATAATTTCATTTTATTCTTAAACATAATTTTTTACTAATGGAATGTTGGATACTGCAGTTTCTTAAACATTAAGATTCAGACTGGGCACAGCCACCCACATTTCCTGTTCCATATTGATTTTTATAGAGCACTTAATTTTTATCACAACTCCTGAAAACCCATCTTCACAAAGATGTAACATCAAATGAACTGTAGCTATGAACTACCTGCAGCTGGGAGTTTACACTGTGTCTAACAGATGCTATGTATCACTGTGTTTCTCTTAAAAATCATGTCTTGGCACCTGTGTAAGTTCTCTGCACAACTCTGGGATACCTTGGCACACAGACTAGGAACTGTAGTCTTAAATTTCACTCACATTCACCAGACTACCTGCAGTTTCATAACTATCTCCATGCTGTTTGGTACCTTTGACTTTCCCACTATTCTCTTTACCTGAAATGTCCCATATTTCTAGATGGAGGGTGGTATGTATTTATTTCTTAAGACACAGCTCAAGTGAACTCTTTTTATGAAGTAGTTAGAATAGTATTCCCTCCTGTGCTCCATTATACCCTGCATATAACCTTTTTTTTTTAGCATCTGTAATACTTTATTGAACTTAACTATGTTACAGGTCTTTTTCCCCTCCTAGACTGTAAGCCTTGAGTGTAGGATGTTACCCATCTCTTTATACCAAGCTAGTTCAGCTTAGTGAGAGGCACGTAGTAGAGATGTGATGAGTGAATCAATCTTTTTAAGCTGCTACCAGTGACTATACCATGAATATAGCTCTTTGTAGTCTCAGCTTCACATGGATATCTTTTATTAGATTACCTGCCTTCGGCAAGCTCTGAGCTTTATCTCCTGTACCTAACACGCTGTGAATCATCAGAAGTGGAAGTCAAGATCTCCAGGGTTTGGCAGAAAAAATTCAGGGAAAAAGCACTTTATCTCAGTATTTTTGGTTGTTTTGAGATATTTAAGTATTCTGTTCAACACCCTTAGTTGTTTCAGTGTGGAGAGTCATTCAGGGTATACCACCAAAAGTAGAAATTTGCTCCTTAAGTTTTTATTGTTCTTACTGTGTAGCCTTTTTAAAGGCCTGCATGTATTTTTCTCTTAAGACAGTTTTTGCTGTAACCTTATTCCCATTTTAACGGAGACTGATTTGTACAAAGCCAAAGACTTTTAAGATTACTCAGTTAAGTTATTCAAGCTAATAGTGGCCAGAAACAGCTTTTGCTTCTTGTAAGTCACCTGTGCACTGAATTTGTTCTGTGTAGATCAGGCCAAAACTAATGGTCTTACTACATTTAAATAGCCTTAAATGAGCAGGATTCATCTCTTTATTTGAAATAGTCATGCCTTTCTGCTCCTTTAGACTTGAAGATACAGACTATAAACAATACTAAGTATTTTTGAAGCAATCATTTATTTTTAACTATTCTCACTATTTCTTAACAGACATTTGGAACAAAACAGGAGCTGTTAAGTTGATCAGATGGTCTCCAGACAATAGTGTTGTAATAGTGACCTGGGAATATGGAGGCCTTTCTTTATGGAGTGTGTTTGGAGCACAGCTGATTTGTACACTTGGAGGAGATTTTGCGTAAGTCCATAAAGACAATTTTTAGATAAAATAACTCTTCTCTCAGATAATACATACTTATAGAAATCTTGTGTCATGGAGCTACCCTTTTTACCTTATTTGACTCTTAGCCCCCTAAAATTTGTGAGGTTCAGAATTAATATGTTCTGATTGTATTGATTCTCTGAATATTCATTTTCTTGAAACGTATAGTTCATTCAATAAAAATGTGTTCATTTATTGAACCCCTGTTGTTTGAATGACAGCATGTAAGACTTAGGCTGAATCAGACATAGTTCTTCCTTCAGGTAGCTAATCATCTAATAAGAGCAGTAAGCCATGTACATAAATAACTAGTAGGAAGTAGAAAGTTAAATTATCTCATTGGCTAATGTAGGTTAGCCCAATGGTTAATAGGAGTGTGTTGATATCTGTACCCACTTTATATACTGTCCTGGACCTCAGTCCTGATGAAATGAGGAGACCTTTCCAAACTACGTGATTCTGGCAAGAGGTGCTTGGCCCTGGAAAAATGTGGCTAAGTGATACCTAGATTTATTAGCCTGCAGTTTTGTATTTCATTTATTACTATGTATTTCTATTTTGAAAGAGTGAAATCAATTTGATTTTTTAAAAAACTAAAGCTAAATATTATATGCATTATATGTAATTGGAAGGCTCTATTAAATTTAGTTTCTATTCTGTTTCAGTTATAGGTCTGATGGCACCAAAAAAGATCCTCTTAAGATCAACTCTATGGTAAGCACTTTCTATTAAAAAATTGGCATAGTATTAAGAAACTTGGATTTTCTTCCTTTGTTCTGTCATGATAGTCTGATAAAATCACAAAGGTATTTTAGTCTCAGCAGACTTCTCCTTATATAGTTCTTGTTTCGATAACATTTTTTTTAGTTGAGAGGCTGCCTGATTTTCAGGTTTTGAGGTTTTTTTAGATGTGTCCAGCAAGCCCCTGTCATGTTTGTGACAGTAATAACTGTCCAGATGAGACATTTCTTGTGTGACTCACTGGCATGCACTTCTCATGACCTGCTTTCTTTTAACACAAAGTGAAATGCTTGTTGGTCATTTTTCCTGGAGGACATGTACTTATGTATTACTTGAGCATGTTTTTAAAATTTTCCATAGATGTCTATCAAGAGAATTATAGTCACTATTGGAACCATATATATTGTTTGCTGGGCGCAGTGGCTCACGTCTGTGGGAGGCCGAGGTGGGAGGATTGTTTGAGCTCAGGAGTTCGAGACCAGCCTAAGCAAGAGCGAGACCCCATCTCTACTAAAAATAGAAAGAAATTAGCCAAACAACTAAAAAGAGAAAAAATTAGCTGGGCATGGTGGTGCATGCCTGTAGTCCCAGCTACTTGTGAGGCTGAGGCAGGAGGATCGCTTAAGCCCAGGAGTGGGAGGTTGCCATGAGTTAGGCTGACGCCAGGGCACTCTAGCCCAGGCAAGACAGTGAGGCTCTGTCTCAAAAAAACAAACAAACAAACAAAAAAAACCCAATACATACTGTTGAGTATCCCTTATCCAAAATACTTGAGACCAGAAGTGTTTCCGATTTCTGCATTTTTCAGATTTTAGAATATTTGCATGTATATAATATAATGAGTTATCTTGGGGATAGGACCCAAGTCTAAACACAAAATGCATATATGTTTCATATACACATAGACTGAAGGTATTTTAATATAATATTTTAAATAATTTTGTTCATGAAACAATTTTGACTACAACCTATCACATGAGGTCAGGTATAGAATTTTCTAGTATGGCATCACGTCAGCCCTCAAAAAGGTTCGGATTTTGGAGCATTTCGGATTTTCAGATTAGGCATGTTCAACTCATATTTTTGTTTCTACCTATTTTTAAGAGTTTCTGTAGAAAACAATGAGATATAACCCTGTTTTTACATAAAACCATTTTATTGCAATAACCCCTCTGTGCACCATCCTTCGGAAATGTGTGACTCTGAGGCTTATCACTTCCTTTGTCTTGCTTCACACAGGAAGGCATTTTCTGATCTTGGGTTTCTTCAAGAATTAAAATCACCATAGTTGCCTTAAATAGGAGTTCCCAGCCTTTCACCACCAAGGACCCCTTTTGATGTCTGTCCCCACCTCCATAGTTTAAGTTTTCAGCCAAATAACATTTCTATAACTGCCAATCAGTGCTTCTGAACAGCATGCAACAATCAGTGTTATCAGCCAGACTAAGTTGATATTTCAGCCACAAACAAACAATCTAAGCATTTTATGAGCCCAGGAATTCAAGGCGACAGTTAGTTATGATTGTGCCACTGCACTCCAGCCTTGGCGACAGAGTGAGACCCTGTCTCTTAAAAAAAGAATCTAAGCATTTTATTTCAACTTCACCATAGGAAAACATAAAGCATCTATTAAGTTTTTGAAATTTTGCAACAATTCATGGATTCCCCCCCCCCCCCCCCCCCCCCGCCCTGCTCCATTACCATTTCCTTGGCTCAAAGATTAGGAATCCCTAATCTTAAAAAAATACTATCATGGGCCGGGCGCGGTGGCTCACGCCTGTAATCCTAGCACTCTGGGAGGCCGAGGCGGGTGGATCACTCGAGGTCAGGAGTTCGAGACCAGCCTGAGCAAGAGCGAGACCCCGTCTCTACTAAAAATAGAAAGAAATTATCTGGCCAACTAAAACATATATAGAAAAAATTAGCCGGGCATGGTGGCACATGCCTGTAGTCCCAGCTACTCGGGAGGCTGAGGCAGTAGGATCGCTTAAGCCGAGGAGTCTGAGGTTGCTGTGAGCTAAGCTGACACCACGGCACTCACTCTAGCCTGGGCAACAAAGTGAGACTCTGTCTCAACAAAAAAAAAAAAAAAAAAAAAAAAAATACTATCATGAAATCTAGTTACAGAATATTAAAACTGAATGGGCCTGGAGAAGTTTATATGAACCTTCTCATTTTACACAGGGAGAAACTTATACCCTGAGGAACCAGACAGCTTGGCCAAGGTAATATATAACAAAAGCCAAGCTATAATGAAAAACTCTCATCTCACAGCTTCCCATCCAGCGTGCTTTGATCTATACAAAACTCTGTCTGTTGTAGGTGCTTCTTTGCCATGCTTCTGCTAAGTAACCTGGGTCATCTTCTATAAGAAATTTCTTTGTATTTGTAGAGGCTGCTAAATGAAATGGAGAAGTTACAGAGCACAGTAGGTTTTTCTTAGGTTTGCAATCCTGAAATTAGTGGTTCCCTCTGGAGGTAATCGAAGGTGTGATTCTTGTCTGAGTTGTTTGGCATGGTTTCTCCAGCCTTCAGAAGTCATTAATGATGCTATCATTATTTCAGAATTTGAGTATTTGAAGCCAGAAATGAATAAAAAGAATCTTTATTTTTTGACTTTTTTCTTCCTCCCCCTCCCTCCAAGAGCTGGGGTGCAGAAGGCTATCATCTGTGGGTAATCAGCGGATTTGGTTCTCAAAACACTGAAATTGAGTCTGACCTCAGGAGTATAGTTAAACAGCCCAGCATTCTGCTATTTCAGTTTATCAAGAGTGTACTCACTGTAAACCCTTGTATGGTAAGTATATTTAAAACTGATTTCTGTAGTGTCTTTCATGTTAGAATTCCATAGAATTCATTATGACACATATATGTTAAGTATACTCCTAAAATTGGTATATAATCTTTTGTGTATTTTCTGTAATTCTTTTTTTAATTTGTATTAAATTTGTACCAAAATTTTATTTCTGAACAGGTTTTGGGTTTTTTGGTCTTTTTGTTGTTTATTTTTTAAAAGGGTCACAAGAAATTTGAGGGAAAGCAATGTTTACATATTTCCTTGAATAACTTGAAAAGTTTGGTCTTTATCTTAATAGCGTTTCCCAAGGTGTGTTCCATGAGGCACTATTTATGAGAGAGATTAGTAACAGCTCCACAGCATTAAAAAAAAGTTCAGTTTTCATGCAAGTGTGAATTTCTTTATCGTAGGGCCCCAGAGTCTCAAATATGCTAATGTGCATCATGAAAATCCAGGAATTGGTATATAAAAAGCCATATTACTAAACTGTGAATTTTTACAGAACACCTTGAAGAAAATATGTTTAGGAACCTGCTTTGGGAAACACTGCCCCAAATTACAAACTCATGTATATCATTTTCTGAAATAATGTGTATTGATATTATTATATATTGCAAATATATAATAATAAAATGTTACATGTTAGAGGTACATATCTTAATACCTATCATCAATGGCTTTTTGGTGGCTATTTAGTGCAACAAATTTCTAATTAAAATTTACAACATATTGAGAAAGAATGTGAAAATAGCCTGAATCTCAGATCCCATTACTGTAGTTGAAGATTAAGGATCCCCAGAAAAAAACAATATAGTATTTCTTTCTTCCCTTTCCCATCCCAAGTAATAATTTAAAAGCACCCTTGAGTTTTATGTCAGGATAGCATTTGGACTAAAATGGAAAGGTGACGGGGTAGAGTGCTGCTCTGTCTGATTTGAATAGTTAATGAAGAGTCTGCCCACCTTTGAGAACACTAGATTTCTAGTTGAAAACCCATAATCACTAAGAGCACTATTCTTTGTAAAATAAATATTAGGTTATTAAGTATGGAATGTCTGATTTCCTTAAGTACTAAGTTTGACAGTTGATATCTCTGACATTTCACTTGGATACTTCTTGGGGGGTTTTTTGTTTGTTTTTGGTGAAGATACATTCTTTCAAATGCACATTTTGGCTTGTGATTATCTTTCAAATTATTATTTTTTTTTTTTTTTTTTTTTTTTTTTTTGAGACAGAGTCTGGCTTTGTTGCCCTGGCTAGAGTGAGTGCCGTGGCGTTAGCCTAGCTCACAGCAACCTCAAACTCCTGAGCTCAAGCGATCCTCCTGTCTCAGCCTCCCGAGTAGCTGGGACTACAGGCATGCACCACCATGCCCGGCTAATTTTTTTTCTATATATATTTTTAGCTGTCCATATAATTTCTTTCTATTTTTAGTAGAGATGGGGTCTCGCTCTTGCTCAGGCTGGTCTGGAACTCCTGAGCTCAAACGATCCGCCCACCTCGGCCTCCCAGAGTGCTAGGATTACAGGCGTGAGCCACCGCGCCCGGCCTCAAATTATTTTTTTTAGAGCAATTTTTGTGAAACCATGGGTAAGTCAAAAATTTGTGTTACCTTTTAATATGAGTTCCCTCATGGAACCAATGCAGCACAGACAGCTTGAGACATCAACAAAGTGTTCAGGAAGGATGTGGCTAATGAACAACACAGTACGTTGATGGTTTGAGAAGTTCCATTCTGGTGAGCCACATAGGTGACCTGAGACCAAGGTGGATAATGATGAGCTGAAAGCTGTAGTGGAAACAAATCTATCTCCACCTACACGTGAATTAGCAGCAAGGTTTGACACTACTATGCCAACAATATTGGACCATTTGAAACAAATGGGCAAGGTACAGAAGCTGGATAGATATTTACCGCATGAATTAAACAAGCATCAGAAGAGAAATCTTGAAGCTTGCCTTTCTTTGCTGGCAGGACATAAAGGTGAACCATTTCTACACTATATTGTTACGTGTGACGAAAATGGATTCTTTTTGACAATCGCAGGCATTCAACACAATGGTTGGATAAAGATGAAATGCCAAAACACAGTCCAAAACTGAATATTCATCCAAAAAAGCTAGTGGTGTCTGTGTGATGGTCCAGTGCTAGTATCATCCACTACAGCTTCATGAAACCTGGTCAGTCGATTATAGCGGATGTCTACTGCAACCAACTAGACAAAATGATGAGAATGCTTGCAGTTAAGCAGCCGAGATTGGTCAATTTGAGACAGGCCAATCCTCTTGCAAGGCCACATGTCACAAAAAACAACTCTGCTCAAACTACAGAAGCTGGACTTGGAAGCTCTCTGTCATCCACTCTATTCACCAGGCCTTGCACCAACTGACTACCACTTCTTGCAAGCTTTGGACCTCTTCTTGCAAGGAAAAATATTCAATTCTCAACAAGCTGTGGAAAATGCCTTTCACGATTTCATCACCACTTGCTCTCTAGGCTTCTTCGCTGCTGGCATAAGCAAGCTACTGTTAAGATGGCAAAACTGTGTCGATAGTTTAGGCACATACTTTGATTAATTGTACTGGTTCTTGTTTGAGATATAATAAACTAAACTTTTGATTAGAAATCGGTCATTTCATATTTAATGACCTAGTATAACAGTGCATAGGATTATTATGTAGTCTTTGTCTTCTATGAAGAAAATCAACATTGAGATATATGGTGCTTTTTCTGTAGTAAAACTAAGTCAATGTGTTACTTTCCCCTACCTAATATTTTTATTTGCTTTTATCCTTTGCCCCACTTCTTTGTCTTTTCCATCATCAAGAGTAACCAAGAGCAGGTGTTGCTTCAGGGGGAGGATCGCTTATATTTGAACTGTGGAGATGCTTCACAAACCCAGAATACCAGGAGTTCTTCAACACACTCTGAGCATAAGCCCGGTCGAGAAAAGAGCCCATTTGCAGATGGAGGGTTAGAGTCTCAGGGGTTAAGCACTTTACTTGGACATCGGCATTGGCATGTTGTGCAGGTAAATCTTCAATTACTGATTACTAATGACTTAGTCCTTGGCAGATCACCTGGGACAGATTATTAAATATTTCATCTGTTACTTCAGGAAACAGATTCTTTTAAACCTTTTTGACTGTCATGTCTCTCTTCTGTGTTCTTGTCCTCTTGTCTTCCTTTCTTTCCGCTTGATGTAGAGTGTATCCTCACCTACTTTAAGTCCATTAGTAGTGTCAGGAACTAGAAGTTTATGTTTTGCTCTCTAATTGAGGATAACTGTTTATTTTACTTTCAGCCTCTTTTTTGTATAAATCTAGCTCTATGGATTTTCATAGGCATAAAAGTATAGTAATTTCATGGAAAGTGGCAATATCAATTAGTACCCTGTGCAGCTGACATTATAGTCCTAATGGGACCACGTTGAGGTTAATCACCTGACTTTGGACCCAAATTGCAGACTTGCGGTTAGTAGAGAACTTTATTAATAATTTTATTTAATCTTGTTCTAAATTATTCATTCTGTTATCACTTATACATTAGCAGTTTCTTTTAGTAATTCTGATAAATTGGCATTGAACATGGAGATTAATTCTGAATTTTGATACCAATTAAAAATAATTTGGGGAAGTCAGTAAATTGAAATTTCTTAAAAGAAACTTGTGCACATAATTTCAGAGTCCTGAATATTTTCTTTCCGCCTTTGATACCAAAATGTTTTAGGTATATCAGAGCCTACTCCTGTATTAGTTTCTTTTAGTCAGTTTCTATGTTCATGATCTTTGCCTTACTTGTACTCTCTATACTTTTACCTTGCTAGCTTAATTCAGCTCCCATGTTATTTTCAGTTGACTTTGAGTAAAAATAATGAGAGACAGAAAAATGGTCATGTGAAAGGTTGAAGGAAGATTATCTCCTACATTGACATGCGGTATGCACTAAAAGAAAATGTATTTATCTTACATTAATAAATTCATGAATCAAACAATGTACATACCATTTTATAATTAGTAACAATTTTTAAATAAAACTGCATCAGCTACTTCCTTGACTAAAATTTTCCACTGCTCCCTTCTCTCCTATAGCCATTTCTCTGCTATTTTCATTTCCCCATACTTTGAACTATTCATTCTACACTGACCTAGCATCAATGCCAGTTCTGCCTAGCCAGGTCTGTGTTACCAGAGAGCCAAGTAGAGCAGAGGATCAAAGAAGGTAGGTCTGGAACTCAAAAATCCATCAGGCAATAACAAAAATTGAATTTCCTTCTAGCTCAAAAATTTAGTGATTCTGTGATTTTTAGCCATCTATGAAGCATCCTATATAAGAAGCATAAACACTGAGTTTAGCACTTTAGGTGCTAGCTAGATTCCTGTCATTCTATTTTTTAGATAGCTAAAGATATTTTAAAAGATGGCCTTTTTAAATTTCAGTTTACCTAAGTTTTTCAGTTTCCTTAAAAATGATGCCACACAGCAAGACCTTGTCTCTACAAAATATAAAAAAAATTAGCGAGGCATGGTGGTTTGCACCTGTAGTCCCAGCTACTCACGAGGCTGAGGCAAGAGATCTCTTGAGCCCAGGAATTTGAGGTTACAGTGAGCTATGATGATACCACCGCCCTCTAGCCTGAGTAACAGAGTAAGACCCTGTCTCAAAGAAAAAATGCCACAGTTATGCTGTCAAAACAATTAAATTATAATAGACTCATAGAATTTTTAGAGCTGGAAGAAGAACCTTAGAGATCATATGGTCCAACTGGATTTGATACATGAGGAAATTGAGGCTGCTCAGGGAAGTTACATGACTTGCCAGAGGTCACACAGCAGAGTAGTGGCAAGACCTATCTGTCCCATGATTTACGTTAAAGTCTAATGTACTTTAAAACCTAGGTACTAAATATGGAATTATATAATATACTACTGACTTTGAGCTAAAACTTAGAATTTGCCTCTTTGAGATTGTTTTTACCTGGAGCCACTTTGTATTTTGCTGGCACTAGAGCCACATGATTCAGTGTTGTGTGGTGGGAGAGTGGTTTACATTGTCTATATAATGCTACAGCTTTGCCTTCCAGGCATTTTAGCCATTAATCATGACTCCCAGAAGAAACTTAGGTGCCTGCTTTAATTCTCCCTTCAAAATATCCACTTTTCTAGTATCCGTTACCACATCCTCCAACAAAATTGATTTGTTTCCGTGATTTATACTTTGTCTGTTTCTTTTATAGCTTAGAGTTTATCTAATGAGCTCCAGCTAATTCCTCTGCTCTTTCTGTTGCTTATGTAGTGTACTAGATTTTTTGTTTGTTTGAGTCTGCTGCCATACACTCCTTAGCTTTCAGATCAGAAGATTCTGTGTTAATTGTTTTTCCTGTAACTAAAACAAAACAAATATATACTTGTCAGAAGCAAGATTAGTAGCTGGTGGTAAAGATGGTACTTTTCTAAAAAAATTTTCCTAGATATAAACTTTTTAAATTTTGAAAGTAGTTTGTTGACAGCATAAACAGTATGAAATTTTTTAAAAAATTAAAACCTTCTGGTTTAAGCTGTGTTCCTTCTCAGACTGCATTATTTTAATGCTCAGTATTTTGTATAATGTAAGCATTTATTTCTGGAAGATGCATAAATCTATTATTCAGTGTTCTGAGAATGTCAGTTTGATAGTTAACCTGGCTATTTTCTCTAATCCAACAGTGTATATCAGGTGTTCCAGGTGTGGTATTTGGTAGAGATCAAATCTTCTAGGAGTAATAGCTCTCACAGTCTCATTAGTTACAGACAAAACTATTCTGGCCAGGAGACAGTATTTTAGCAGAATGACTTTAAAAAAAAAAAAAAAAGGAAGATAGGTTCAGTTTCTTTAAGAGAAACTGAAAAATCCTGAGATAAGAAGGATAGAGATTCTGTACCTTAGCACCCAGTTTTCCAGTGATGTGGCATGACTTTTGTGCCCTGAGTATGCATTCATGACCTGAGTTTCTTCATTACACATTAGCTGCCTCTTTCCTTCTGCCATTTCCTGTTCTCAGTACTACCAGTAGAACTCAGAGTTCAGATGACACATAGATCAATAAAGGTAATGTACTGGGGAAAATACAAGTTTTTGTTCTAGTCTGTATTTCATAACATCTTCAGACACAAAACTGCATGAAAAATAAAGCTTCATTTTAAAATTAAACCTTGACTTTTAAAAATAAACCATTTTCAATTTGTGACACTTCATAGACTTTTATAGGTTAAAAGAATAAATTGTTTTCTCCTGTAGATACTCATCAGTGTGATCATTTGAATAAAATTTAACTTTGGGGTTCCCATGATTAGAAACTCTTCATGTTGGAATCCACTTTTGCAGTGACATCTTAGCTCTCATGTTACCCGCCCATTTCATAAGTACTAATGAAACACCAAGGTTTAGGGGAGGTGAGGATTCCTTTTAGTGTCATAGGTGACTGGCACAATTATACTCAGATACATCCTTCCTAAGTGACTTTTTTTCTTTTTGTCTCTTCTGTACAAATTTATGGGGTACACGTGCAATTTTATTATATGCATAGATTACGTAGTAGTCAAGTGAAGGCTTTTAGGGTATCCATCACCCAGTGATGGATGGGTACAGCTTACATTGTACCCATTAATCAATTTCTCATCATGCTCCCATCCTCTCACTCTTCCAAGTCTTCATTATCTATCATTCCACTCTACGTAAGTGTGAACACCTTTTTTTAGTGCCGACTTATGAGTGAGAACATATAATATTTGTCTTTCTGTGCCTGGTTTATTTCACTTAAGATAATGACCTCCAGTTGCATCCATGTTGCTGCAAAAGACATGATTTCATTCTTTTTTATGGCTAAATAGAATTCCACTGGGCATATATACCACATTTTCCTAGATGGACACTTAGGTTAATTCTGTATATTTGCTAGTGTGAATAATGCTGCAATAAACATACAAGTGCAGATACCTTTTTGATATAATGATTTCTTTTCCTTTGGGTAGATACCCAGTAGTGGGGTTGCTGGATTGAATGGTAGTTCTATTTTTAGTTTTTTGAGAAATCTCCGTACTATTTCCCATAATAGCTATACTACCTTCCCACTAAGAGTTGCCTTTCCTTCACATCCTTACCAACATCCGTTATTTTTTGTCTTTTTAATAATAGCCATTCTGACTTGGGTAAGTTGATCTCTTTGTGGCTTTGATTTACATTTCTCTGATGATTAGTGATGTTAAGCATTGTTTCAAACAGCTGTTGGCCATTTATGTCTTCTTTTGAAAAATGTCTGTTCATGTCCTTTTGCCCACTTCTTAACGGGATTATTTGGGTTTTTTTATTGTTATTGTTGAGATGTTTTAGTTCCTTGTATATTCTGGATAGTAGTCCTCTCTTAGATGAGTAGATTACAAATATTTTTTTGCATTCAACAGATTGTCTCTGACTCTGTTGATTCTTTTGTTGTATAGAAGCTTTTTAGTTTAATTAAGTCCCATTTGTCTATTTTTGTTTTTGATGCCTGTGATTTTAAGGTCTTAGTCGTAAAATTCTTTGCCTAGAACAGTGTCCAGAAGAGTTTTCCCTAGGTTGTCTCCTAGTATTTTTATGGTTTTGCGGTTAAAGTTTTTTTTTTTTTTTTTTTTTTTTGAGACAGAGTCTCACTCTGTTGCCCAGGCTAGAGTGAGTGCCGTGGCGTCAGCCTAGCTCACAGCAACCTCAAACTCCTGAGCTCAAGCGATCCTCCTGTCTCAGCCTCCCGAGTAGCTGGGACTACAGGCATGCACCACCATGCCCGGCTAATTTTTTTTCTATATATATTTTTAGCTGTCCATATAATTTCTTTCTATTTTTAGTAGAGATGGGGTCTCGCTCTTGCTCAGGCTGGTCTGGAACTCCTGAGCTCAAACGATCCGCCCACCTCGGCCTCCCAGAGTGCTAGGATTACAGGCGTGAGCCACCGCGCCCAGCCCAGTTTAAGTTTTTAATCCATCTTGAGTTGATTTTTGTAAATGGTGACAGATAGGGGTTCACTTTTATTCTTCTGCACATGGCTATCCAATTTTCCCAGCACCATTTATTGAAGAGGGTGTCTTTTTCTCCAGTGTATGTTCTTATCAGCTTTGTCAAAGGTCAGTTAACTGTAAGTATGTGGCTTTATTTCTGGTTTCTCTATCATTTTCCATTGGTCTGCATCTATTTTTGTACCACTACCATACTGTTTTGGTTACTATAGCCTTGTAATATAATTTGAAGTCAAGTAATGTGATGCCTGTAGCTTTGTTCTTTTTGCTCGGGATTCCTTTGGCTATTTGAGGTCTTTTTTTGGTTCCCTATGAATTTTAGGATTGATTTATTTCTCAGCTAGATCATTATTGGTATATGGAAATGTTACTGATTTTTGTACATTGATTTTTGTATCCTGAAACTTTACTGAATTCATTTATTCAACATAAGAGTTTTTTGGTATGGAATCTTTAGATTTTTCTGGATATAAGATCATATCATCAGCAAACAGAGATAATTCAACTTCCTCTTTCCAATTTGGATGACTTCTATTTCTTTCTCTTGCCTGATTGCTCTGGCTAGGGTTTCCGGTACTATATTGAATAGGAGTAGTGAAAGTGAGCATTCTTGTCTGGTTCCAGTTCTTAGGGGGATTGCTTTCAACTTTTCCCAATTCAGTATGGTGTTAGCTGTGGGTTTGTCATGTATGACTTATTATTTTGAGATATGTTCCTTCTGTGCCTAGTTTGTTGAGAATTTTTATCATGAAGGGATGCTGGATTTCGTCAAATGTTTGTTCTGATCTATTGAGATGATCATATGGTTTTTGTCCTTGATTTTGATGTGATATTGCCTCTTTTATTGATTTGCATATGCTGAACTATTGCATCCCTGGGATAAATCCCACTTGATTGTGGTGTATTTATCTTTTTGATATGGATTCAGTTAGATAGTATTTTGTTGAGGATTCTTGCATCTGTGTTCATCAGGGATGTTTGCCTGTGGTTTTCTGTTTTTGTCGCATCCCTGTCAGGTTTTGGTATCAAAGTGTGCTGGCCTTATAGAATGGGTTAGGAAGAATTTCCTTCTCTTCAATTTTTTGGAATAGTTTGAAAAGAATTGGTATAAACTCTTTGTAAGTTTGGTAGAATTCAGCAGTGAAGCCATCTGGTCCTGGGTTTTTCTTTGTTGGGAGACTTTATTACTAATTCAGTGTTGCTACTTGTTATTGATCTGTTCAGGTTTTCTGTTTCTTCCTGATTCAATCTTGGGAGGTTGTATGTTTCCAGGAATTTATGCATTTCCTCTAGGTTTTCTAGTTTG
The DNA here is from genome assembly GCF_041146395.1 of Eulemur rufifrons. Lineage (NCBI taxonomy): Eukaryota > Metazoa > Chordata > Mammalia > Primates > Lemuridae > Eulemur > Eulemur rufifrons. The sequence goes on from NC_090989.1 coordinate 228,829,226, forward strand.
TGAGCATATAAGTTCTTAATAGTCTCTGATGATCTTTTGTATTATTTCTGTGGTAGCAGTTGTAATACCTCCTTTTTCATTTTTGAGTTTGCTTGAGTCTTGTTTAGTTTAGCTAGCAGTTTATCATTTTGTTTCTTTTGGAAGAACAAACTTTTTGTTTTATTGATCCTTTTAAGTATTTCATTTAATTCTGCTCTGATCTTTGTAATTTCTTCTGCTAATTTTGGGTTTGGTTCTTCAATTGTATTGTTAGATTGTTAATTTTTAATCTTTATGCTTTTTGATATAAGCATTTAATACTATAAACTCACCTTTTAGCACAGCTTTTGTTGTATCCCACATGTTTTGGTATATTGTGTTTGCTTTTTCATTTGTTTCAGAAATTTTTTTTATTTTGTCTTACTTTCTTTGTTGATCCAGTGGTCATTCAGGAGCATGTAGTTTAATTTCAATGTATTTGTATAGTTTCCAGAGTTCCTCTTGGTAATGATTTCTAGTTTTATTCCACTATTATCTGAAAAGAGACTTGATAATGATTTCAAATTTTTTAAAAATTTGTTGAGACTTGTTTTGTGGCCTAACATGGTCTATCTTGGAGAGTGTTTCATATGTTGATAAAAAGAATGTATATTCTGCAGGTGTTGGGTTAAATGTTCTGTAAAGGTCATTTAGGTTCATTAGATTTAAAGTCTAGTTTACAAATAATGTTTCCTTGTTTGATTTTCTGTATAGATGATATGTCTCACGCTATGAATGGAGTATTGAAGTTCCCCCCTATTATTGTATTGCTTTCTCTCTCCTGTTAGGCCTAGTAATATTTGTTTTATGAATCTGGGTACTCCAGTGTTGGGTGCATATATATTTAGAATTATATGTCCTGCTGAATTGATCCTTTTATTATTATATAATGGCCTTCTTTGTCTTTTTTTTTTTAACCATTTTTTTTTTAACTTAAAGTCTTTTACCTGATATAAGTGTAGCAACTTACGCTTACTTTTGGTTTCTGTTTGTATGGAATATCTTTTCACACCCCTTTACTTGTGCTCCGTATGTGTCTTTACAGTCAAGGTGAGTTCCTTGTAGGCAGCGTATATTTAATAGTTGGGTCGTTTTTAAAAATCCATTCAGCCAATCTGTATCTTTCGAGTGGAGCATTTAATCCATTTATATTCAAGGTTAGTATTATTATGTGAGGTTCCATTCTTATCATATTAATTATTTTCTAGTTGTTTTATAAATTGTTTCTTTTTTCTCTTACTGTTCATCATTGTGGTTTGGTGGAATTCTGTAGTGCCGTTTGAGTTCTTCTCTTCCTCCTTTGTGTGATTGCTGTACCAGTAAGTTTTATACTTTAGTCTGTTTTCATGATGGGAAGTGTCATCCTTTTGCTGCTAAGTTTAGGACTTCCTGGATGATTTCTTATAGGGCCAATGTAGTGGTGACAAATTCCTCAGCATTTGCTTATTCAGGTAAGACTTGATTTGTCTTTCATTTATTCATATATAGAATTCTTAGTTGAAAGAGTTTGGTGGTTTTTTTTTTTCCAGTACTTTTAATATGTCATCCCATTTTTTTCTAGCCTATAATGTTTCTGCTTGGAAGTCCACTGTTAGTCTTATGGGGTTTCCTTTATAGGTGACTAGACATTTGGTGTTTTTACAGTTCACTCTTTCACTTTGACTAGACAGTCTGATTATAATGTGCCATGGCAAAGTCCTTTGTGCATTGTATCTTCCTGAGGATCTCTGAGCCTCCTGAATCTGGATGTCTAACTCTCTTGATAGACTTAGGAAGTTTTTGCCTATTATTTCATTAAATAATAAAGGTTTCCTAAACCTTTTGTTCTCTTTTCACCCTCAGTGACACTAATTCATTCATAAATTTGGTCATTTTATGTTGTCCCAAAAGTCTTAAAAGCTTTATTTGTTCTTTTTTATTCTTTTTTTCTTTATTTTTTTGTGACTGGATTATTTCAAAAGACCTGTCTTCAAGTTCTGAAATCTTTCTTCTGCTTGGTCTAGTCTATTGTTGAAGGTTTCAAATATATTTTGTCTATTGCTGGAGAATTATTGTGTTCCTTTGAAGGGGTGTCATTTTTCCCTTTTTCATGTTTCCTCTGTCTCTGTGTTGATATATTTGCATATGGTGTAACAGCCGCTTCTTCCAATTTTTGAATTTACTTTCATTGGGGGTGTTAGGGGGACTTGTTCCTGAAGATGTGTCTGTGATGCTGGTTGGTAGGGCCCTTTGGCTTTGCTTCTGGGTGTATGCAGTAGCAACATCTCCGTATGATTTCTTTGGCTATAAATGGCATTAGCAGTGTCTGTGATTTCCTCATTGTGCTAGGATGTGGTTATTTGTGGAGGCCATAGTTAAGTTGTGTCAGGGACTGGAATGCCAGATGCACCCACCTTCAGGCTTCAGTGGTAGTGATAGTGAGCTATGCATGTCTGTTCCTATTCCCTGGGACAGCATACATTGGCATCTGTGTTGGTGGATATAGGCTGGCTGATTCTTGGGCCTCTGGGTGGCTTAGTCTAATGTTGGTTGTTGTGGCAGTGGACTAGGCAGGTAAGCAGGCTCTCAAGCCCCTGGTGGTAGCAGTGATGTGATGCTCATCTGGGTCTCAATGGTTGTGTGCTTGTGTTGGCAGTGGTTGCAATGGGCTGTGCATGCTGGCCTCTAGGCCAGCAGGTGGTGCTTGCAGATAGGATCCAGCGGAGATGATAGTGGTAAGATGTTCAGGCCTAATGTCAGTCCCCCAGAAGAGTGCTCAGGCATCCTAGGTGTACTCTGTCATGTCTGTCTTGGGAAGTAGGAGGTTGAAGCCAAGTGGAGTCAGACCAGGCAGGCACTCAAGTCCCTCAATGGCAAATGCGTGTACCAGCTGTGATGGGTGGGGCTGGGGCAATCCTCAGACCTCTGGCAGAATATTCAGGTGAGGGGCAGCAGCCACCGTGCTGGGGTTCTGCCACAGGGAGGGTGGGGCCAGCCACAGCCTTGACTGGCAGGCCACATGTCCTTCTCACACCACAGTCCCAGTGAGGGTCACTCCCCAGTCCCAGCTGTCACAGCCAACCCAGCTGACTGATAAAATCCAGTAGTACATGTTTAATCTGTAACTCAGCCCTGAGCCATAAGAGCCTCCACCCAGCTCAAGACCAACCCTCTGCAGCAGTTCACATCCCACTGAACCCCTGAAGGTAATGCCCACTTCCCAGTACCTATGGCTACAGCCCATACCACTCTCACTTCTCAATCTTGGCTATGGGAACCCACCCTGCCATTCAAACCCATTCTTCACTCGACAGCTCAGGTTTCCTTAACAGTTAAGACTGGCACATCTGGGTCCCAGGATAGCATGGAGCCTGTTAGAAGCTATGATCAAAAGTGGTGTCTTGCTGTAGATATTTAGGTTTCAGAAACAGCATGGGACCAAGGCCCAGTTCTCTCCCTGGAGCAGTTCCTTCTTACAATTTCTCAGTCACTCTCTAAGTTAGACTCAGGGATTGGGAGAGTGAAGGTACTCTCCAGTGGGAAAAGTGGACCACAGAAACCCTCTAACTCACCCTCTCCTCATATTGAGGATCACCCCAGTTCCCAGCGAGTTCTGGCCAAGCAGGTTGCCTGTAGTCCTTCTTCTTCCTAGTATTTGGTGTTTCCTCTTGCTATTCTGTGGTACTCTCATGTTCTTTCTTGGACAATGTATTCAGAGTGTGATTGTCAACACACTGTTTTGGTTCTTGTAGGTGGATTAGGCGTGCAAGAAATGTTTCTAGTCCACCATATAATGCTTATTTGTAAAATCATCAGTTTTCTTCACATAACTGGAGAGGCAGTGAGGCCCCAAACTGGGTTCTTGCAGCCTTCCACTCTGCAGACCTCAGCCTCACACCAAGATCAGGTCTTCCTTGGACTGCAATACCTATTTTTCTTTTCTTAATCCAACAAAAAGAATTTCACTTCCAGGCTCCCAGAAAATTGCTTTTAACTTAAATTTCACCACCCAATCATTACCTCAAAGTTACCATTATTCCAAACTCATTTTATCTTTCATAGTGCATTTAATTAATTGGTCTGAACGGTACAGTACATCTGTTAGGATTCAAGCTAAACATTCTTCACACGTACACCATGACAATTATCTTTAATTCTGTAGTCTTTCACAAACCAGTATTAGGGTTAAGAACTTCTAATGTACTGAAAGCTATTGATATAGTTGGATTTTAAGTTGACTTTCTAGATGATAAGTGAACTATAACAAAGAGTTAAATTTATCAAGATTAAAACATGTTTTCAGCATGTTGTTTTTATTTGATTTTTGTGTCTTCATATTACACAAACAATTTTATTGGATTTTATTACACTTGGCTTTTTAATTTGTTTTCTTTTTTTAAATATGTGACAACTTTTCTTAGAGTAAAGTGAAATAAATTGTGTTTTGTAATTTATTCAGTTTGAATAAATTGAAGTTTTTCATATTCCAGGAACAGAAGACTCTTTCTTTGTTCAGTTCTATTAATTCTCAACCCGCTTTCACTATGTGCTCATGAAAACTATTTAATCAGTGGGCTAGAGAGATCAGTCTCAATAAAGCTAGAATTTACTTAATCTACACTGGTATCCCATAGAGGATTCTTAAAGCTTAAAAGTTTTGTTAGAGTGATACAAAGATGTAAAACAGACAACATGGGAAAATATATTTACCACTTATGTTGTAGATGAAGAGTTATTATCTGTTGATATATTAAGAGTTGTTGTAGATGAATAGTTGAATACCCTGATAGAAAAACAGTAGCTTACACACACGCATGTTTATGGAATAAAAAGCTAACCAGTGATTGTCCCTGAACAACAGAGAAAATTTTATTTGTACTTTTTACATTTTTATATAATTTTATAAGCATTGCTTTTTTAATCAGAAAAATATAAAAGTAATAAAAATAATTCCATTAAAAACCAAAAGTTTTGCTGAGCCTATAATTTTACTAGATAAGGTTATTTTGGGATGGTCACATCAACAAACCTAAACTGTTCATCTGTATAATTTGTGGCCGCCCTCGTGGGTGCTTCTCTAAAAATCTATCAATCTACATTAGTTCAATATTTAATACAAAAAGATTATGGGGGGAAAAAGAGGAAAGCCTGCTGTCTAGAAACTTGAAATGGTAAAGAGATGTGAAACATTGGCTCATACAAAAATGGTAAATTCCAAGTGCTCTGCTGCTAATCCCCACTGTTTGAGGGTACCTTAAACATTGCACAGGAAGTTAAATCTTACATTGTGATAAATTAATGCTTTTAAGTTTAAATACATTTCATAAGTCTTACTAAACTGATGTTATTTTCTACATAGATTTCCAGCACCTATCTAGAGAGCAATTGGCCTATACGGGTGAGTTGTTTTTTTTGTTGGCGCTGACTTTCATTGGATAGCATTTACAGCAAGAGGCATTTTGGGGAGAGCCCCTCAATGGGCGTAATTGATAAGAGTAAAATTTTAGTATTTGATCCATTATGTATTGTTAGTACATTAACATTTATAATTTTGTCAAATACATAAATATTTGGATTTTTAAATTTGGCATCTTATATTTAATTTACTTAGGAAACGTTTATCAATAGTCTGTTTGCCTAACACTATAGCAAGCTGTTTATACCTAACAAAGTGTATAGGTTTGCAAGAAAGAGTTCTTAATTTTTTTTTTTTCTTTTAACAGTTTTCAGCTATTGATAAGCTTGGACAGAACATTGCTGTGGTTGGCAAGTTTGGTTTTGCACATTATTCTTTACTCACCAAAAAATGGAAACTTTTTGGAAACATCACCCAGGTTAGTCTTTTTTTAAATTAATAACTATTTCTTAAAGTATAAGAGAAATACAATGTGAAGATAACTATAAAGTAAACCATTGGTTAGTTATAAAAAATGAAATCAAATATAAAAAAGTCATACTGGGTAATGTCTGAAAGTCAATTGTGATAAAGTACTTGATGTTTGATAAAGGATTTATGTTGAATAATTGGTTTGGTTTTAATTCTTGTTAAGATCAGTAACTATAATTCTGTAGCTTAAGGATTTACTCTTACATTCCAGGGTGGTTCATCAAATGTGATCAGAATAAATTTCCACAAAATTTGAGATCACTCCTTGCTTGTCTGTGTGAGATATATATGTGTGTGTGTGTATATATTTTTTTTGGGGGGGGGGCAAGGGCTAGTGCATATATATGTGTATGTATGTATGCTTGCATGCAGTTGGATTTTGTAAGAATCAAATAGACAATAAGGAAATTCACACTTAATAGTGCCTATTTTGTACCAGGTACATTAAGGTGCTTTCATGTATATTATCTCATTTATCTTCATAACAACCCAGTGAGAGCACTATTGTGACCCTTTGATCAAAGAAAAATTAGGATCCAGAGTCATTCATCTGACAAATGATAAAGCCCAGAATTTAAACAAAGGTCTATTGGATGTGGGAATGATGATGCTTTATAATACCCAGTTATTTTGAATGAGGTATTTGCTTCCTTACAGAAATATTTATTTTTAAAAATAGGATATGAATTATTATTAATAGAGGTCCTAGAGTAATAATTCGGGGTGAATGAGTAGAGCAGAAATAATTTGAGCTCTCATTGTCTGCCTAAAAATATTTCATAAATGTATTACTTTCTTATAATTTCTGATAATAGAATTAAGGTAAATATGTTTTATTTTCTTAAGGAGCAAAATATGATTGTGACAGGTGGCTTAGCCTGGTGGAATGATTTTATGGTCCTTGCCTGTTATAACATAAATGACCGTCAAGAAGAGGTAAGTTTTTTTTCCTCTCAGAAATAATAGATTTTTACATTTTAAAGCTATTAAAAACATTTTATTTTATGTAGAAAATAGTCTGTTGAAAACTGAACAAAATATTTTATTTTTTTAATCAAGAATTTAGCATTTTTTAGCTAATAGGATTTTCTTTTCAGGTTATTACTTTTTTTTTTTTTTTTTATTTTTGGAGTGACAATTGGGACTTCCAAGATAACCTTTTCTAAGGGTTTTAGCTGTTAGACATTCTCTGTGAAGTTTGAAAATAAAGACAGTTAAAAGCAAAAATGTTTATAAGGCTGGCTGTCCTTAGAGATAAATTTATTAATTTATTGATTTAGAGTAGTCCCCCCTTATCCACAGGGAATATGTTCCAAGACTCTCAGTGGATGCCTGATACTAAGGACAGTACCGAACCCTGTACATACTGTTTTTTCCTATACATTTATACCTATGGTAAAGTTTAATTTGTAAGTTAGGCACAGTAAGACATTAACAACAATAGCCAAATAGAACAGTTATAATGATATACTGTATTAAATATATGAATGTGGTCTCTCTCAAAATACCATTTTATACTCACCTATTTTTGGACTGTGGTTGACAACAACAGGTAACTGAAACCTTGGAAAGCAAAACCATGGATAAGGTGGAACTATTGGATATGGTTTCTTGTTTGTCCTGGAAAACTGCTGATCTCATTATATCAGTTCTAAATATGTAGGTCTAAAAGGAGTATCTCATAATAGTGCATTTAGTTTTGATCACTTCGATTTTTGATTATTGTAGAATGAGCCTTGTTTCCCAAAATAAAAACATAATCCATTTATTGTTAAAGCTTAAATGGGTCTTTTAACTCCTATTACTTGGGGAAAAAAATCAGTAGATTAAAAAAACAGCATGTTGTCTGGGTGCGGTGAATCATGCCTGTAATCCCAGAACTTTGGGAGGCTGAGGTAGGAGGATCACTTAGGACCAGAAGTTCCAGGCTGGTCTGGGCAACATAGCGAGACTTGGTCTCTGCAAAAAAATTTAAAAATTAGTCAAGCATGGTGGTGCACACCTGTAGTTCCAGCTACTTGGGAGGCTGACGTGGGGGATCACTTGAGCTTATGAAGTCAAGGTTACAGTGAGTTATGATCACCCTACTGCACTCTAGCTTGGGTGACAGAGCAAGACCCTGTCTCAAAAAAAAAAAAAAAAAAAAGCATATCTAAAGTATTAGGTCATCCCTAGTAGTCATCTCATTTTTATAATTTTCTTTATTTTTATTTTCTTTAGCTCAGAGTATACTTGCGAACATCAAATCTGGACAATGCTTTTGCTCATGTCACCAAAGCACAAGCAGAAACATTACTGCTTAGTGTCTTCCGGGACATGGTAATAGTATTTAGAGCAGACTGTTCAATATGCCTTTACAGTATTGAAAAAAAATCTGATGGGTAAGTATATAGCTTATGAGAAGTCACTTTTTGCTTCTATTTGTCATGTTTCTTCTCTGTAGTTTGTTTTCTTAGAAGTTATTTGACCTTTATTTAGTTTCATTTTTTTAAGTGAAAAAAGCAGAATTTAAATTAGTAATATTCATATAATAGCTGTGAAAAAAGAAATAGCCTAAACTACTTCTGCTAATCTTTGTGGATTCATTTGAAAAAAAAAAAAAAAATCTACTTTGGGATGAGGTAAACCCTTAGATACTAATTTTTTTTTTTTACAACCTTCAAAATAAGTGGTTATTGACTATCCTAGTGTTCCAGACACTTGGGGAAATTTGAAGTAGTTCTACAGCTTTAAGGTCTTAGGAAGCATGTCCTTTGCAGACTGACTTCTATTTCCACTGAGCTAGATGGCTATAGTCTAGGGCAGGAAAAACAAGCAATCTTGTTGCTGGTACATGTTGCCTTATGTTCTTGGCATCTGGTCAACTTGCAGCATTTAGACCACACTTCTTGAGTTTTATTTTGTTTTCATGAAGTTTTTCATTTGTTTAAATAACCATGAAGTATGTATTTGCTGAAATAGTACAGTGATTGGGGAGTAATACAAAGATAAAAATTAAGAGATCTTATCAGCCTCAGTGATTGACCCCTCATCCTTTCTCAACCAACTATTTTTTTCCCTTAAATATTTCTATTATAGCTTCTTTTCATAGTTTTTTTCCTTCCCTCCTACATTTATTTTATTCCGTTTCTCTCTCATCCTCATATGTGTTCTTTAGAGTCCCTTAACCTTGCCAATCTCCTGATGAAAGGATATTTGGGGAAGAGAGAACAATGGGTAGAACACATTTGTGTCTTTTGTAAGCATGAAATATAATATTGTCAATAGCAGGAAAAGAAAAAAAAGTCTTGTTAGCATTGTTGTTGAAGTGTGTGGGTTTCTTTTGTTTTTATAGTCCAAATACTACTGCTGGTATTCAAGTTCTTCAGGAGGTCTCCATGTCACGCTACATTCCTCACCCTTTTCTGGTAGTATCTGTCACTCTAACATCAGTGAGTACAGAGAATGGAATTACCCTGAAAATGCCGCAGCAGGTACCATTCCATTATTAGAGTTCTTTGGAGTTTACATCTCAATTTTTACTGTTTTAAGTTTATTTTAGGAACTATTTATCTGTTGAGCAAATAAATACTAAGTGTGTAGAATGTATCTACTTTGAAGATACTGGGTGGTGATAGCAAACTAAATAGACATGGTTTCTGCTCAGACATTAAACAAATAATTACCTATATAATTAACTGTTGTTGTGTGTACCAAAAAGTAGTATCACAGGTTACTGTGAGAGCATATAACAAAAACCTGTTATAGTCTGAACAGTCAGATTTCTGTATCCTTTAAACTGAAAACTGGAGAACAAGCAGAGATTATCTAAGTAAAGAGGGAGAATTTCAGGCAGAGGGAACAGTAGTGCAAAAGCCCATGGACAAGAAAGAACATGACACGCTCAAGGAATTGGAAGAATTTTAGAGTCACTGGGAGGTGGAATGTGAGAGAGGATATGAGTCTTACAGATAATATTAATAACTTTAGGCTTCAAGTCTAAAGTGTTTTAAGCTAGGTATCACATGTAAGCTTTATTATGTTTACTCTGACTGTAGAGAGGAAAATGAACCGAAGTAGAATGAAACTGCATGTAGGGAGAGCAGCTGGGAGGACATTGTAATGATCTAGATGAATGGAGTTAGTGGCCTGAACTTGGGCAGTGGAAAAGGACATGGAAAGAAGTAGAACAAATATAAAATACAGAGGATTCCTTGATCAGTTAATTATGAGGAAAGAGAAAGTATATTCCCATAGTTTCTGGGTGAAGTAACTGAGTATGTAGTAGTGCCACCGTGACTCGGGTTACATAACTTCTATTTCAGAGTCCCTTCCATTATACCAGTGGTTTCCAAACTTACTGTCAACTGGGAATCCATTTCAGAGGAAAATGCTGTGCAGATTATTTGTCATTTCAGTCTGTCCAGTCTGTCTTTTACTTCATACTGAGGCATTACCATTGAACCTCAGCGCTCCATACGGTAGATAGAAAACAATGCACTAGACTATGCAGTTATTAGAAATTCAGCTACTTAAGAGAACCTCTTCCTCTACAGTTGTAATTGTTATGAACTATTATTTATATGGATCTAAAATCTGACTTGTAACAGTCATAATTTTCTCACTTTTTGGAATAAGAAATAATAAAGCTGTTCGTTTTCCACATGATAACCTAAAGTATTTATAGACAATTATCATTCCTTGGCTTCCCCTCCTTTCCTCACATTTTTCTGTGTCTTCTCATCTCATGTTAAATATTCCCATATCTTCAACTATCTCATGTAATATTCTTTCTAGACCCCTTAACCATCTTGGTCTCCCTTCTGTAGATAAACTTGTAATTTGCTTTTTCCTTTAAAATATAGCTCCCATTTTCTCTGAAAATTATATTTCATGGTAACCAGATGGTCCTAGTTGATAAGGAAAAGTTCTGTTTTACAGAAGAATTCTAGCTAAAAGATGTGAAAGAAACGTGAGAATTTAAAAATCACTATTTTGCAGCCCTGAGGAAATAACTGATTTAGACAGTGATCATTATTGTATGAAGCTTTACAATGAAGGGATCAGGTTGTCATATCCAAGCTTTATTAATCAATATTAGTTAGCATCACTGAAAGTGGGAAAACCAGATGTGATATTCTTTCTTAGGTGATATAACATGAAGTTCACATTGAGGAACTGTTGCCAAAAACATTGAACCTGAATCAAATTAAGTGTCTAGATAGAGTCATCTTCGATTCAAAGGAAATAAAGATATTTAGTCTAATTTGCACCACAAGGAAGCATAATGCGGGGCATTCTGTAGGACAGCTACAAGTCAATAAGTCTGGGGGTGGGGAGGAGAGACTCTTCTAGATTAAATAAGTCTTTAGAGCCACAACAACCAAATGTAATAGATAGGCTCATTTGAGGGGTGAACATGACAACTGCAGGGCTACAGAACCAAGTCTGTGAGCTCATTTGTATACTCATTCAAACCAGCTATAAAAAGACACTGTTGCAACAGTTGGAAAATTTAAATATGAATTCAGAGATAAAACCAAGGAATAACTATAAATTTTATTAGATGTGATACTGGCATTCTGGTTATGTATGCAAATGTCCATATATTTAGGAGTGCATATTAAACATACAGAGGTAAAATGGCAGGATATCTTGCTTTAAAATGCTTTGGCAAAATTTAAAAAAAGAAACAAGGGATAGATGGAGCAAATATGGCAAACTCTTGATAACTTGTGAACCTAGATAACAGGAATATGGGACTTCATTGTAGTAATCTTCATGCTTTGGTCATGTTTGAAGTTTTCATATTAGAAAAAAAGGGACTCTCTGTCCCAGATGGAGTAAGCAATCACTGGCATCAGTGGTACCAGGGGTACCCCATTTTGAGAGGGCCTTTCACAAAGAGGAGGTGGCTAACTTGGTGAAGAGCAGATGAAGAAGTCAATTGAAATAAAATAGGAAATAGAATGATTACCTCTGCTATAGAGGGAAAACCAAGAATGCTACGGCAAAGCAAGTCTTGATTTAATATTAAAGATTTTTTTAAAGTAGTGATAATAGTGAGAACTGTTCAACAGCAGAATAGCATCTCCTTGAGAGAGTGAGCTCCTTGTTCCTGAAACTCCCACGGAGAATCATCTGCCAGGGATTTTCTTAGGGTAAGAGGATAGTGTTTTGGGTTCCTTCAGATTTAGGATTTTGAGCATACAGATGGCCCCTGCTTTTCTTGAACACTTCATTAAAGTTGTGTGAGACTGATATTGCAGTCACCTATAATATTATCAGAAAGTGTTGAATGAGTAGTTAATAATATCCACTCAATGAAGAAAAGAGTAGTGTTTTTTTAATGTAGTGCTGAAATCCATCATCTTAAAACTTAAGGTGATCATTAGTCATGTTGTGGTGAATTGCAGTAAGTGCTTTTAAAGATCTTTTGAAATGTTGGAGGAGTTTGTCCCTGTGCCAATCTCCAGTTATACCATTTTGTTTTCATGTGATTGTATGCTTGTTTTTCTTTTTCCGCTGCTAGGTAGCTACATTTACTGTTATCTGGGTGCCTGATACGGTTCCCAATCACCTTTTAAATTCTAGTTTTCCTTCTCATACCCCTAAGTTATTGGCTATTTTTCATATGTTATGGAGAGATACCCAAATTTGTAGTTTTGTTATTTCTTTATATGCAATCCCTTCTAGAATCTGAAAGCGGTAAGCAAGAGCATTTTGTATCGCTGTTTTGCAGCTAAAATGTATAGGGTGATTGCTATTTTCTTGAGTGAACCCTAAGTGATATTGGCAGCTTAAATTCAGCCAGCAAGCATCAAAGCCTGGGACATAATCCCACAGCTTCTGAATAGTCATCCTTTCCTTCCTGAAATTCTTTCCATTTTTGGTTTATGTGGCATTGTGCTTCCCCATTTCTCTCTTTCCCTTCAAAAGCTCAGGTGATGGCCCTCTGTTCTTTCCCCATGTCTACTGTGCCTCAGAAAACTTAGCTGTTTCCTTCAGTTTACCAACGTCACCTTTATGCTCTGATGCTGGCATATTCATCCCTGGTTCATTTTTACTTGAAAGTCTTACTGTTTTTTCAAATTAAATAGGAGAGAAAAGAAACTCTGGTTTTTCCCTTCCCTAATTCCTCTTGCTAACTTCTATCAGTGATAACTTCTCTAACACCTCACCTAAATTAGGTGCCTAAATCATCTTTGGTTTAGCTTGTTTTTCTACCTTTCATGTCTAGAATAACAGTAAAGTTTTTCTTTAAATCAAAATGATCTTCCTCTTTCCAGGTGAAAATGACTTGATATCTGAGATTCACTTTTGACACAGTGCTTCTCAAACTTTAATGTGCACAATTGATTAAGCTGAGTAATAGGGTTTAATAGGAAATCATTGTAGTTGGCTCTCTACTCTGGGGTTTGATTGAAATTTTCCATAATAAAAAGATAGACTATTTCCTCATTCCTGAAATCAATACCTATGAAGTCTTCCTCTCCTCAGTAATCCATCCTGATTAATTCTGATTTTTTAATAACTTTCTTATTCAAGAACCATAAATAGTGGCTTACTTCCTACTATTCTTTTACCTGGCTTTCCAAGTCCTCCTTGAAGGTCTGTTACCATCCAGCTTTGTTCTCATAATACCTGTAGTGTAGCCACATTGTTCTCACTTTCCTAGTGAACTCTTCTGTCCTAGCTCCATGTCTTTGTTTACATTTCATGCTTCAGCCAACCCTTACTCTTCTACCCATGATGTCTTCCTCATCTTTCAAGGTTCACCTCATCCTTTTCAACTTTTTCTAGCTTTGCCAGCAAGATCACCATGATATCTTATTTTTATGAACTTCTAAAGTTCACTTAGTTTTTCCAGGATAATTCAGTTCTGCCCTCAATTTTAAGTCACTGGTATCGTTCATTAATCCATATTCCCACAGAGCCTGGCAGAATGGCTGTACCTAGTACAACCTCAGTAAATATTATTGTTTATCCTGTAAACCTTACGAATTGGGGGGAAATGCTGAAAATATACATTAGTATGAATCTAATTTCTTTTTCTTAAATTTCAGGCTCGTGATGCAGAGAGCATTATGCTAAACCTTGCAGGACAGCTCATCATGATGCAGAGGGACAGGTCAGGCCCTCAGATCCGGGAGAAGGACAGTAACCCTAACCAGAGGAAACTTGTGAGTAAAGTGCAAGTCATTTTGACCATTAAGAAGGTATGGGGGCCGGGCGCGGTGGCTCACGCCTGTAATCCTAGCACTCTGGGAGGCCGAGGCGGGTGGATCGCTCAAGGTCAGGAGTTCGAGACCAGCCTGAGCAAGAGCGAGACCCCGTCTCTACTAAAAATAGAAAGAAATTATCTGGCCAACTAAAATATATATAGAAAAAATTAGCCGGGCATGGTGGCGCATGCCTGTAGTCCCAGCTACTCGGGAGGCTGAGGCAGTAGGATCGCTTAAGCCCAGGAGTTTGAGGTTGCTGTGAGCTAGGCTGACGCCACGGCACTCACTCTAGCCAGGGCAACAAAGTGACACTCTGTCTCCAAAAAAAAAAAAAAAAAAAAAAGAAGGTATGGGATTAGGATGAAGGAATAAAAGAATTTAAGAGGATAATATTGTCTTGTGATTTGGAAACTGAGAAAGTAAATGAAATGAGTCTTAAGCCTCTGATTGTAAGATTATTTGTGAAGTGAAGGATAAGGTCCTAAAATGGTAATCAGATCTTCTGTATTCCAGGTGTTATTGCTTAGGCATTAGTTGCAAATTCTAACAGGAAAAAAAAGATAGTCTGGTGAAGTTCATGGGATTTTTGGTTTTGTTTTTAGATTTAAATGATACATACTTTGAAAGGCAGGGTACCGTTATTAACACTAATTTTATATAGATTTCCTTGCTTTTCCAAAACAGTTGTGTTATCATTTTGAAAGACTTTGTAAACTAGTACCTAGGAACTTAAGAACCTACTTTAATAGGAGGAAAACCTGATTCTTGTCTCTCCTTCTCTAGCTGCCATTCTGTCCTCCTGTTGTACTCGCCCAGTCTGTTGAAAATGTCTGGACTACGTGTCGAGCAAATAAACAAAAACGTCACCTTCTGGAAGCCCTCTGGTTGAGCTGTGGTGGTGCAGGGATGAAAGTCTGGCTCCCTCTCTTCCCTAGGGATCACCGCAAGCCCCATTCCTTCTTGTCCCAGCGGATCATGCTGCCATTCCACATCAATATTTACCCCCTCGCTGTTCTGTTTGAAGATGCATTAGTCCTTGGTGCTGTCAATGACACTTTTCTCTATGATTCTTTGTATACTCGGAACAATGCTAGGGAACAGCTAGAGGTGCTCTTCCCTTTCTGTGTTGTGGAGAGAACTTCTCAGATCTACCTCCACCACATTCTACGTCAGCTTCTGGTCAGAAACCTTGGGGAGCAAGCCTTGCTCTTGGCCCAGTCCTGTGCCGCATTACCTTACTTCCCTCATGTGCTGGAGCTCATGCTCCATGAAGTGCTTGAAGAAGAAGCTACCTCACGGGAGCCCATTCCCGACCCTCTCCTTCCCACTGTGGCAAAATTTATCACCGAGTTCCCCCTCTTCCTGCAGACAGTTGTCCATTGTGCCAGGAAGACTGAATATGCCCTGTGGAATTACCTTTTTGCAGCTGTTGGAAACCCCAAGGACTTGTTTGAGGAATGTTTGATGGCTCAGGATTTGGACACAGCTGCCTCCTACCTTATTATCCTACAGGTAACAGTTCTCTTCTTATAAAGGGACAGAATTAATGAGCTTAAACTTAGTGGGGGAAAGTCCTGATTGTGTTTAAGGAATTAATTTGTCTTTCATTTTAAAGAACTCAGACTTGTCAAATGACCACAGATTTCTTGGAATGTCATAAAGTAACATTACAGGGGTATTTTATCCTATTTGTCCCTAAATAGGCCTAAAACAGATTAGAGTTCAGAGTATTACTTTGAATAATATTGAAGAAATTTATTACAGGTATCACAATACATGTAATAATGAACATATTATATAAGAAAAATTACATAAGATTATTGAAATATTACATAGGAAACATAGCGAAGAAAGTATTATTTTGCATACTAATGAGTTTGTCTGAGCTCCTCACAATAATAGATTTGTTCCCTTGCAGTGGAATTGCCAAGGGGACACTAATTAAAGCATGGGTCATAACAGAGCACCTTATACTAGGTTTCCCAAAGCAAGCTGAGGAGGCAGCTCAGGTCTGCCACAGAAATGACCCTCACAGTACATGATTTTTCTCAAAATAATGGGTTCTTCGAGACTCGTGAAAATTTGTTTCATTATATATTTGACAAAAGGGCTTGACAGTTCATTATTAAGTCTGAAAGCTTCTTTCAAATTATTGCAAAGTTGTTTGCACTCATGTAGGAAGCTAACCATAAACCTGGTTTGAATCTCTGCCTGAAGCACATTTCCTATCAACTAACTTACTTCATGCCAACTGGCTGAAACCAGAGGAAGGATTCAAGCAGAGGCTGGGTGGCCCTGAGATTCTATGATTCCATGGCTAGCCCATAAAAAAGCAATAGAATTATAAAAATAGAATCTAAATAAATGCAGCTATTTGTTTTTCTGGATCCCTCCTTAGACCTTCAGTGATCTCCCTTGCAATGGAATTAGAAACTTTTTCTCCAGCAGAATTCCTAAATTGCTATGGACCGGCACATAATAATTACAGTTAAACTTGTCTATTAGGCACCTTTCCATGAAGGCCAAGATAGACAGTAAGTTTAAATTTGTGAAAGAACTATTGATGATTCTGAATGTATAGTGGTACTTACTACTTGCTGTTGCCCAAAACAAAGAGTTTTAGTCACAGCCTCAGAACACTCTGTAACAGGAGACAGAGCTGTCTCCTGGGGGTCAAGCAAACCTAGATTTTTATTCTTGCTTTTCTGCTTATCTTCAACAATTTACTTAACTCAGATTCCTCATCCATAAAACAGGAATGATATATTTATTTTGTAGAGTCCTTGGGAGAAATAATGTATGTAAGGTGTATATATGGTATCGTAGTGGGAGTTCAGTAAATCATAGTTTATATTATACCAGAAGAGTACTTGGTTCATTTTTCCTTGTATGGTACTTTTTAATGTTTCTTTTAATCTTACTGTTAAACTAAGCCCTACAGTGTTGTGGCTACTTTCCTTGGAGTTAGAGAACTGTGGAGATAAAGAATTGCTCATAGTATAGTATAAAAGGAATGCTGTCTTCTTGGTTGTAGAATATGGAAGTCCCAGCAGTAAGTAGGCAACATGCCACCCTTCTGTTCAACACAGCGCTAGAACAAGGCAAGTGGGACCTATGTCGACACATGATTCGATTTCTTAAAGCCATTGGCTCTGGAGAATCTGAGACACCTCCATCCACACCCACGGCTCAGGTTAGTTATAAAATTGTACAACTTCTGTAGGCCATACACCTACATGGCATCTTTCTCTAACTGTACTGTACATTGTATGTAATCATAGGAACCCAGTTCAAGTGGTGGATTTGAGTTCTTCAGGAATCGAAGCATCAGTTTATCCCAGTCAGCTGAAAATGTTCTTCCTAGTAAATTCAGCTTACAGAAAACACTAAGTATGCCATCTGGTCCTTCTGGAAAAAGGTAAAAGAATGAAGAACCATTACTGGTTTTTTGGCATCTGTGACACAGGGAATTTATAAAATTGGGTCTTATGGAAACAACTATTTAATCTAATTGCAATACCTTTTTCTGTTCCCAAGAGGCATAAAGACCACACAGAAGGCCTCTCTTTGTATAATTTCTGCCCCTTTTTCTAGAGTAGGTCTTGATGTACCTGTTCTGAATGCAACTAACTTTAAATTACCTCTGATGACAGAGGACCAGATTAAAAAGGAAGATAGGTAAATCTGTGGATAATCCAAACGCCTTCTTAATAGTTTTACCCTTCTTTCCACCTATACCTCTGACAAAAAATAAAAGTTAGTGCTCATGCATTCAACTTTCCTGTGCCCTTTTCATTAGAGAAGTCATCAAACGGTGGCAGAGCCAAAAGTCTCATTGTATTCTGGAGACCGAAACCTCTATCACTCACAGATGGATTATTGTCTCCTGAGAGATAACTATGAACTCACACTAAATATTATAAAAACATTAAAATTTTCCCTGGCTTGTGAGGTATTCCTTCCTATGTTGTTACATGTTCTTGCCTTTTGTTTTTTCTCTTACCAAATCCCTTCTTTTATATTGTTTGTGTTCTTACTACAGTGTCTGGCACGTAGTGAAAGCTTACTGAACATTTTTTATTGTGATGTTTCACTGCTTTCTCTTACCACTGACCATTAACACCACCACCCAGCACATGCGTGCGTCCACGTGCACGCACACACTATTATGGGCTATCTACAAGTAAAATGTAAAGGATTGCCAGGAAAACACTATCTTCTTAGCCATACCTTGAATTTAAAAATGGGCTTCAGCCACTCACCACCCTCTTCCTGCTCTGGTTGTTTTGTTCCCTTTTTTTTCCTATTCCATGTATGCATTCTACAAATACTTCTTAAGGACCTACTGTGTTCCAGATGTTCAACAGGTCGTGGTATCACACAGAGGAGAAGTCCTGGCTTCATCATCCTCTTCAATCAGAATTAGATCTTGGATCTCTTACCTCCTTGTCAGCTTTGTCAGTGCTACTGTGTAAAAGTATGTGAAATCCCCCAGTAAAGACTATTCTGTAGCTTTCTTATGTTTCCACCTACAGGTGGAGCAAAGACAGTGACTGTGCTGAGAACATGTACATTGACATGATGCTCTGGAGACATGCTCGGCGCCTCTTAGAAGATGTGCGGTTAAAAGACCTTGGCTGCTTTGCAGCCCAGCTGGGCTTTGAACTAATTACTTGGCTATGCAAGGAACGTACCCGAGCTGCCCGGGTAGACAACTTTGTAATAGCCTTGAAGAGACTCCACAAAGATTTCCTGTGGCCGCTTCCCATCATCCCAGCCTCTTCTATCAGTTCTCCTTTCAAAAATGGAAAATACCGAATAGGTAATGTAGACTTTGGTCACTTATACAGGGAGAATTGTATTTTACTCCAAGTATTTAGACATTTTGCTATTAGTTGATACTCAAGGAAGTCTTTTCATTCCAAACTCAGAAGCAGATAAAGCCAACTCTTTGTACCTGAGTTGGAACATCCACCATTTGATCAAGGATGTAAATAAAGTAGAAGAACCTGTGTCTCTATGTCTTGAAACCCTGAAGTCTAATTCATAAATCTAATCATTGTTAGATTATAAACAAGTTGAGAACTGGCTGAATATAAGAGCTACTCATGCTTATTTTATTGCAGGAAGGAGTTTTGGAACCAGTTAGTTAGACATGGACCTCAAAATAAGTTAAATTGTGACTTACCTGACAGGACTTATTCCAGAGAATTAGTAAAAATGCGTCTTTGACAACTTGGGCCATCTTCTAAAGTAGGAGAGGACAAAGTGAAACTGTATATTTTGGTGAAAGAAAAATTAAAAGATAAAGTTTTTCAGTTTTGATCTTTTTATGAAGACTTTTAATTATTATTTATGAAAATTTTAAACTATTTAGGCATTTGGAAACTTCATGTCATCTAAGAACCAAGGCAAATCACTTAGAAGATCAACAGAATAAAGTTGTACCTAGTTCCAGTAAGAGATATGATGATATGACTCTTAGATGGCATTATATGGTCAGTCTGTTGTGTTACAGTCCCACATCGCCAGTTTTTGGGTGGATGATAGTGTAGGACAGTAGCTGGCTTTGAATTATTAGTATTGGGTGGGCAGGTCGGGGAGGCTGAGAGCTGAATTGAAAGTGGCAGTGTGTGCATCTTGAATTTCTCCCCCTGTTTTTTGGTTTTGGACCTACCCTGCAGTGGGAGAGCAGCTGTTAAAGTCTCAGTCAGCTGATCCTTTTTCAAATCTTGAGATGGATATTGGCATCTCCAACATCCAGCGAAGTCAGAGCTGGCTCAGCAACATGGGCCCCACCCATCATGAGATAGACACAGCTTCATCTCATGGACCACAGATGCAAGATGCCTTCTTATCACCTTTATCTAATAAAGGTAAATGTCATTTTAAGTCCTAGCTCTCCTTCAGTTCCTTTAAAGTATATATGCTATAGCACTTCAGAGACAGAGCTTCACTGTCTTCCTTCAACATCCTGGAGGATTAGCCACTACTATCTGCTAGAGAGGTGGGCAGTTACTAAAACAGGGGCAAATTGGCCTTGACTACTTTGCCATATATATCTTAGATGAAATAGGTAAAATCTCAGTATGGATCAGCATTAATTAATCTTTGCACTCAATTTTGATGATAAGGAAACACTAACTTTGAGCCCCAAGTAAGCAAAATGTTATTTCCATATAATTTCATTCTTATAACTAGACTTGGGTCATAAAAATTTTACTCTGTTATTATTATATTTTTTTATTTCATCAATAAAAAATTTGTGCAAATTTGCTTTTTCTCTTGCTATACAACAAGTTCCTACATAATATCCTTCATTTTGCCTCTTGGCCTTCAAAATCTAAAGTATTTATTATCTGGCCCTTTACAAAAACTGTACACCACCTCTGTTCTATGGGTGAATTACAAACAGAAGTAGTTTTGAAGCAATTTATGTCGGTATAGGGTTATAAAATTTAGAAGCTTACACAGCAGTTGGTCTGATTTTTTGCAGATTTCTTATTGGCCAGGCATTCATCTGATGTTTATCAGTCTGTCATCACTGTTTCCTGAGTTGCTATGTGGGGAGGCTCACAGCTGCCTTTTTTTTTTAATTGTGGTAGAGTACACACACATAAAATTTACCGTCTTAACCATTTGTAAGCATATGGTTTAGTAGTGTCTACTGTCTTAACTATTTTTAACCAAATGGTTCAGTTACATCCACCTTCTTGTGTAGTCAACCTCCAGAATACTTTTCATCTTGGAAAACTAAAACTCTGTATCTGTTATTTAATAACAGCTCTTCCTTCCTCCTTTCCCTCCAGGCATTGGCAACCACCATTCTATTTTCTGTCTCTATGAATTTGACTACTCTAGGTACTTCATATAAGGGAATCATACAGTATTTGTCTTTTTGTGACCAGTTTATTTGACTTACAGTATAATGTCCCCAACTTCATCCACATTGTAGCACATGTCAGAATTTCCTTCCTTTTTAAGGCTGAATGATACTCCATTGTATGGATAGACCACATTTTGTTTATCCATTCATCCATTAAGAGACACTTCGGTTGCTTCTACCTTTTGGCTATTGTCAATGCTGCTATAAACATAGTCCCTTCGAGACTCTGCTTTCATTTCTTTTAGGTATATATCCAGAAATGGGATTGCTGAATCATTTGGTAATTCTATTTATAAGTTTTTGAGGGATTGTCATACTTTTTTCCATAGCACCTGCACCATTTTACATTCCCACCAATAATGGTAAGAGTTCTAAATACTCCATATCCTTGCAAACACTTATTTTCTGGTTTTTGATAATAGTCACCGTAATGGATGTGAGGTAGTGCCGTTACTTCTTTTAGAAAACTTTTTAAAAGAGATAATTTCAAACGTATATAAAAAATAGAGATAATAGTATAGTGGACCCTTTCCCTCCATTTTTCCATCACCCAGCTTCCATTCTTATCACCTCTGGGCCAAATGTGTGTCATCCATGTCCCCACTCCTATATTAATTGAAGCAAATCCAAGACATGATATATTTTATCTGTAAACATTTCAGTATTTTTCCTACAAGGATTCTTTTTTTAAAAAATATAACCATAGTACGATTATCATCCCTTAAAAAATTTGATAATTCCCAGTAAGTATTCAGATTTCCAGTTGTTTGATAAACATTGAGTCAAGATTCAAATAAGGGTCACACACTGTGATAGTGTTTTTAATTCTCTTTTTAAGTGAATGTTCACCACCCTCCCATTCCTCTTCACCCCCAACCGTGAAATTTATTCATCTTCAGTGAAGAAGAAACTTGCTTTAGTAGATCTTCTCACAATATGGGCTTTGCTCATTGCATCTTCATGGTTTAGTTTAATGGATTCCTCTTATTTCCTGTAAATTGATAGCTAAATCTAAAAACTTGATCAAATTCTAGCTAGGTTTTTTGGGGGGAGGCAGGAAAGACTACTTCATAGGTGGTATATGATTTTTCCATCCGAAGGTACATAATGTCTGGTATCTCTCTAATGACTTTTTTTTTTTTTTTTTTGAGACAGAGTCTCACGCTGTTGCCCAGGCTAGAGTGAGTGCCGTGGCGTCAGCCTAGCTCACAGCAACCTCAAACTCCTGAGCTCAAGCGATCCTCCTGTCTCAGCCTCCCAAGTAGCTGGGACTACAGGCATGTGCCACCATGCCCGGCTAATTTTTTCTATATATATTTTTAGCTGTCCATATAATTTCTTTCTATTTTTAGTAGAGTTGGGTCTCGTTCTTGCTCAGGCTGGTCTGGAACTCCTGAGCTCAAACGATCCGCCTACCTCGGCCTCCCAGAGTGCTAGGATTACAGGCGTGAGCCACCGCGCCCGGCCTTCTAATGACTTTTTAAAAGACATCTGCTGTTGTTTACATGGCAATTTTAGCAATGGACTTAATGCTTTGGTTTCAAAATCCAAAGGAGAATTCAATATCTGAGAAGCAGCTAATAATTAAAGGAAAATAGATTTTCTCCATGAAGCTGGTTTATAACTTTTGGCAATTCTTCATCAGGTGATGAATGCAGTATTGGTTCAGCCACAGACTTAACTGAAAGTAGCTCCATGGTGGATGGAGACTGGACAATGGTGGATGAAAATTTCTCCACACTCAGTTTAACTCAGTCAGAGCTAGAGCACATCTCCATGGAGTTGGCGAGTAAAGGGCCTCATAAATCCCAGGTGCAGCTTCGGTGAGTTTCTCAGCTATTTGAAAGCACAGAATGCCTCCTCTGGGTATCTGGACACATAGAATTACAGGGGCTACTTTCCTAATATTCATTGCCCTTCTTGACATCTTTTATTTCTGCCTAAATCATTGTTTCTGCTTATATATAGGTATTTGCTGCACATTTTCATGGAGGCAGGATGCCTGGACTGGTGCATTGTTATAGGACTGATTCTTAGAGAATCTTCAATAATCAATCAGATTTTGGTTATTATACAATCTTCAGAGGTAGATGGAGAGATGTTACAGAACATAAAGACAGGGCTACATGCGGTGGACCGATGGGCCTCTACAGATTGGTAAGTCCTGGTTTCCTTAGGTTTGTATCCTTTGGTGAATCCTGTCCTTGTGCATTAAGGCTTAGTTTATGGTTCATTTATTTTGGATATTTCTAGGCTAGTAGAAACAAAAATGCTTTCCTACATTCATTTTTAAGGATACTTCTTTAGTAACGATTCTGTTCCCAACTATTTAAATGAGTACTATCCGCTGAGTAAAGTTAGAGGATTGGTCAGTTCATAGTTGATAATGTGAATGCATGTCACTGACTTAAGATTGATGCAGTACAAATGAACTTAGACTGAGAATGTAAGATTTTTAGTCCTGTGGGATTGAAAGTTATAACCTAAAAATGTCTACTTAAAAAGATATAAAGTTAAGGTCTATGTGAATTTAACATTACATGGCAGTTCCTAGCAAATCCAAATTAAGAGTTGTGCATAGGAGTTAAGAGCCTTGGATTCTAGCCCTGTCTTTATTACCACTTATGTGTGGATTTGGGGCTAGTTACTTGCCTTAATTGGATCTGGTTTTCCTTAATTGCCAAGTGCATGTAGGTTAAATGTCTGAAGGTCATTTTTCAAGTCTAAAATCCTATTGGTCTTTTGATTGTAAGATATAATTTTTGTTGTAGTACTGCTTTTAAAATGTCAATCTTTGCTTCTAGTGCTCAGAAATTTAAGGCTCAGGCTTATTCTGTGTGGGGCTTGCTCTGCTGGGCAGGGCACCCAAGGCTTTCCTTCCAACCTCCCTACCTCCTCCCCCATAATCTCTCATTGCTCTTATCGTATCAGTGTTTAGTAGTTTATCCATACATAACATAGTCTACCAAGCCTTTGAATTATGGCAGACTAGAGCTAATATTTTTTCCTTTACTTAGCCCTGGATATAAGCCATTCTTAAACATCATCAAGCCACAACTGCAGAAGCTCAGTGAAGTAACAGAAGAGCAGGTCCAACCTGATGCCTTCCAGCCAGTAACTATGGGTAAGACTCCTGAACAGACTAGCCCCAGGACAGAGGAGAGCAGGGGCTCCTCCAGCCATGGAGGCATCCCCCAGGGCGAGGTCGGGGTTAACAGTATGGTCAGCCGGAAAGAGGAGGACACAGCCCAAGCAGAGGAGGAGGAACCTTTTCAGGATGGGACTTACGACTGTTCTGTGTCCTAACAACACTGAAGTACCATCACGATGGGCAGTATTAATTAGCAGCAGTGTGCAACAGAGTACACTGCGACTTAGTTGGATAATTTAATGGGGGAGAGAACTCAGCTCAGAGACACTTTGGTCAAGTATTATTAGATTTTAACTAATTCTTTCTCCTCCAAGAAATCTCTTTGACGCCATAAAAATGTGATATTGAATAAAGCAACTTTTATAAAAAATATTTTTAAGCTGCAGTAGAAAGTAATAAAGAATATTGTACAGATGTACATGAGAATATTTTGGTTTTATTAAAAAATTGTAGCTCTTAAACCATAGGGATTGTTTTGCCCCAGGTGAGCTTTCTTTTTCACTAAAGCTTCTTAACGTGTTTTCTGGTTCAGTGTGTCCAGACAGCTTTTCAAAAAATAAATGCTAAGGTGCTTGCTGTAGCTCATCAGGTACTTGAGCTACCTGTTCGCTCTTTTGAATAGAGCTCGCTGGACTCCAATTGGTCCTCCTGTGTGGATGCCCACACTGACATAATAGGTGCCAGTGTGATGGAGACATTCTCCTTGGCTCTACTAGCCTGTTAAAGCCCAGTCCTGAATTGATGGAAGCAATTTACCTGTGAGTTAATGTACCTATTCAGCAAGCTTGATTCTTACTAGATCAGTGTGGACAGATGTCTGATGGGTTCTCATCAATTACGCTGTTAGATACCACTAAACTATTTTGTATCAAAGAACTGTATCTTTTTGTGAATACTCTTATGTAAATATACTCAAAGGCACTGTTCCTATTTTTAGGGCTTGTATTATAATTTGTAAGGTTTTATGCTGGATTCTGCATGACTATAGATACAAAAACAGGACTGCTTTTTCCAAAAATGAGCAGCCTTCATAAAGGAAGACAGGTATATCCGCATGGTCATAAAGTAACAGAAACGGTCACTCAGATCATGAAGGAAGTGGAATAGGTTTTGTGCAAATTAATGTAGTTTCTTATTTATTGCTTTTGTAAAGTGAATAAAAATGGACTTTTATATAAATAGACTGCTGAATCCTGTATTATCACAGCTACTAAAAATGAGTGTGTAAAGAATGCATTCTTCATTGTAAACTTTTAAAATATTTTATGTATTTCTAGATATGACTTAGTTTTCATACATTATGAAAATAGAACTGCATATTCCTTAATTGCTTTGGACTAAACACATGTCCACTGTATGTAATTCTAATTACCTTATAACAGTATTAATTTAGATAGCTTGTTTGTACTGTGCAATTTGAACAAGGAATGCAATGTTATTTTTTACAAAAAACAAACTTGTTTATTTTTATAATAACGGTGTATTTGATGTGGACCAAATTCATACCACTATGTAAAATAGGCTCTCTTCTCATAGTGCAATTATAGTTTGGAAACAAAACATGGTCCTCTATCCTTGCTTTTTAAAGTAAATGGCTAGATTTAGTTGTCTTAGCCAGGTTTCCTTTGAAGGGGGAAACTCAGTATCATTTTGAAATAGCTTAGTTCAAAATTCATCAGACTATCTAAAATTATTGAGTTGGGTAATTTACTATCATTTACTTTTTACATTACAAGTGCAATAATTTTACATAATAAAACTCCTAAATGGGTGGAGTATGTGATTATCAGTACCTAGTCCTCCTGGTGCTATTTTTATTTAAAACTTTGTTTCAAACCTCCTGTCCCTGATCTTAAGATCATGTTTTGCATGTGAGTACATGCAGCCCAGCAAGAAACTAAACTGAACTTTCTTCTCCTGTCCTAGTCCATTAGGGAGAAGAACCAGCATTACTTCTGTGTTTGGTGTGAATACTTAATCAATAAAAATGCTATACCATTATAAAAGAGCTGTGATCTTTTCAGATATCTTAAATAAAACACTATGCTGATGAGTTCATCTCACATTCTTGAAAGCAGGGCACCAAGAAGTTAACTGTATTCCTGTGGTGTTTAGGCCATGAATGAATGTTTTCTTCCATAAAGTATTTGTTTTTCAACTAACAGAAATAGAAGGCCCCAAGGCAAGAAATTTGGCAAGTTCACAGAAAATTTTTGTTTGGTAATTCACTTTTATTTTTTTTATAAACTCTAATTTTTAAAACCCCATTTTTATTTTGCCGTGTTCTTTGGTTCACATATCAACTGTTTAAGCCATAATTTTAACCAATGAATTTAAATATTCAGTATAACTATTTGAAGTTTACTAGATACATTGAAATTATTTGCTGATACCAAAACAAGAAGTCATTGAAGGTGGGTGGAATCAACCTTTGCTTGTAATTAAAGTTGCTGCTACTTCTGTAATGTGTATTTTTTTTAACTTGGTAAAGGGCAATAAAACCGTTACACAAACTTTTGTTTATTCATCATCTCAGGTTAACAGCAAAAAGTACATGTAGTAAAAGCCATAGAAATACTCTTTTCATTGTAATTCCACGTCTTAGAATTTTCCTTATGAAATAAGTAGAAATACAAATTTATTTAAAATCTTTATTTATGTGTATAGATTTAGGATGGGAACATCAAGAGTTGGCAGCGTCCAAGATGCCTGAAAATAGAATATTGGAAAAAACAATCCATGTTGATGACATGGAAAATGTTCACCATATAATGAAGAAATTACAGAAAATTATGTATACCGTATTGTGGACACCAAACAAAAAGTGTATTAGGAGACGAGGCATCATTTTTTAGTAAGTGATATTAAAAATGATTTTGACTTTTTCCTGTATTCCTAAATATGCAGTCTTCATGGATTTTCCTATTCTGGACATTCTGTATAAATGGAAACGTGGACTTTTCTGTCTTCTTTTATTTGACATGATGCTTTCAGTATTTATCCTTGAATAGCACTACTTCCTTCCTTTGAGGTTGAGTAATATTCTGTTATGTGGATAATACAACATTTGTTTATCCATTGAGTAGTTGAGGGTCATTTGGGTTTTTTTCCCACTTTTTTGCTATTTTGAATAACACTGCTGTTAACATTAACGTACATGTTTCTCTGTGTGGACATATGTTTTCGGTTTTCTCTAGGAGTACAACTACTGGGTCGTAGGGTAACTGGTTAATTTTTTCAGGAAATGCCAAACCACATTCCAAAGCACCTGCACCATTTTACATTACCACTAGTGGTAGATGTGAAGGTTCCAGTTTCTACCACCCAAACATGTTACTGTCTTTTTGGTTGTAGCCACCCAAGTTGTGTATGAAGTGGAGTCTCATTAATGGTTCATGTACATCTTTGAAGAAAAATGTCTATCACATCCTTTGCCTGTTTTTCAATTAAGTCATTTATCTTTTTATTGATTTGTAAGAGTTCTTTATATATTCTGGGTCTATGGTAGACCCTTATCAGATACATGATTTGCAAATATTGCCTTATTCTATGGGCTTGTCTTTTCACTTTCTTGATAGTGTCCTTTGAAACACCAAAAATTTTTCTTTTTGATTAAGTCCAATTTATTTTTTCTTTGCTTGTGCTTTTGGCGTCATAGCTAAGAAACCACTGCCTAATCCAAGTCATGAATATTTATGCCTAATTTTTCTTCTAAGAGTTTTATAGTTTTAGCTCCTACATTTAATCTTTGATGCATTTTAAGTTAATTTTTGTATACAGTATGAAGTAGGGGGTCTAACTTTGTTCTTTCATGTGTGGATATTCAATTGAGCACCATTATTGAAAACTTTTTCCACTGAATTGTCGAAAATCAATTTATTATAGGTATATAGGTTTATTTCTGGAGACTCAATTGTATTACAATGATTTATTGTCTGTTCTTATGCCAGTATTACACTGTTGATCACTGCTGCTTTGTAGGAAACTTTGAAAGTGGGAGTCCTAAGTTTGTTTTTCAAGGCTGTCTTGGGTGCCTTGCATTTCCATATGATTTTCAGGATTGGCTTGTCAATCTCTGCACACAATAAAAAGCAGGTGGGATTTTGATAGGGGTTGTATTCAAATATAAATCAATTTGGAAAATATTGCCATCTTAATATTAAGCCTTCCAATCCATGAACAGGAAATGTCTTTCCACTTATTTAGGTCGCTTTAATGTCTTTTAGCAATGTTTTGTCATTTTCAGTATATATCTTGTGCTTATGTGAAACTTATTCCTAAGTATTTTATTATTCTTCTGATGCTACTGTACATGGAATTCTTAATTTCATTTTTGGATTGTTCTTTGTGTTTAGAAATAGTTGACTTTTGTACATTGACATTGGATCATGCAACACTGCTGAACTAAGGTTTTTTTGTGGATTCCTTCTAAGAAGATTTTCTATGTAGAAGATCATGTTGTTTGCAACTAGAGAGAGTTTAAACTGTTTCCAATCTGGATGCCTTTTACTTCTTTGTTTTGCTAAACTGTCCTCGCTAGAGCCACCCAGTCAAAGTTGAGTAAAAATGGCAACAGTGAACATTCTTGTCTTCTTCCTCATCTTAGTAATGAAAGGCTGAAAGCGTTCCCTTTAAGTATGATGTTAGTTTGTTGGCTCTTCATAGATAGCCTTTATCTGGTTGAGGAAGTTGCCCTTTATGTAGTTTCAGTGTTTTTATGATGGAAGGGTTTTAGATTTTGTCAAAAAAAAATTTTTTGCATCTATTGAGATAGTCATGTGGTTTTTGTCCTTCATTCTGTTAAGATGGTGCATTATAGGGCTTTTCAAATGTTAAACCAACCTTATATTCCTGGGATAAATCCCACTTGGTCATGATGTAGGGCCAAATTGGAGAAAAGAAATTATCAACATGTTGTATTTTTACAACTCAAATGTGGAAGCAGTGGTGTCAAAAAATACATTGATGTACTCCAAAATTTCATAAGCATTTCAACTGAAAACAGTTTAAGAGGGGATAACTGCATCTTGGCTTTACTTGCCCTAAAAGAGGAGGGAGGAGTATTAGGAATAGAATTTGTTCAGCTCTTTTACCTTGTAGTGAACTATTCTGAGCAAATTCACTCAGAAAGCTAAATAACTTGCACAGATCTTTGAACTCAAAAGTGCATGCTCTATTTCGGTGAGTGGTGGTACCTTTTCCTTCGGTGGAGATTAGACTAAGCAGTGGGGACGCTGCTCTGGCTGAAAGGCAGTTTCTTCTCTCCGTCCTACCCCTACTCCACAGTAAAAGAATGCCCTTCATTAGTCCTTTGGTGACTTTAAAACCCCTAAATATGCTGAAGCTCCACATTTACCAAGTAATAGTCCACTAATTTCTATGAAATTTAGGTGCACCATTTCATTCCAAGGTTAAAAAAAAAAAAGGATTCCAACTGAAGTTAAAGTAACATCTCCCATTAAAATAGCCATTATGCCCACATGAGCCATCATAAGTTTTTTAACAGCAATTAAAAGGCTCTGTGGACATGAAGTAACCCTTGAAATAAGGGGGATACGGCAGAACATAGACCTATTTTTCTGTTAAAAAAGATATCAACCACTATGTTAAAAAGTTTATTTCAATAACATTGTAAGGCAACAATTAATCTCAACATGTCAGTAAACCAGTGAAAGGAAAGGGACAGACACAATCATTCTTCCTACAGCTTCCTGAGTCAGCAGGCTGGCTTGTGGCCTCCTTGGTGGTAACATTGTAAGGAATCCTACCATGCTTATCTAGATCTGTTAAATTGTGGCAACAAACACTTCATGCAACAGTCATTCTTAGGTCAAACGCAAGAACAAACTACTTTGACATCACAATTCTTCACACTTTCCCTGAATATGCAGTACTGTGCTTGCTACTTAAATTCTGTAGAAAATAATCCATTTGTTTGAGCTTGAAAAAACTCTTTTAGAAATGAGTTATTCAAATGATCAGATATCATTTTTTTAAAAAAACTAACAAGTTTAATCTCAGAGGCTACTGGTATGACAGACTATGTACTTATTAATAGAAATTCGACCATTTCCAGCATTGAAACAACCTCCCAGAATATTAAGCATGCCCTGAAACTCGCAGGCATCTTGTTTCTGACCTTGTACAACATCAAAGCTTCATAATGCTAAAGAAAACCAAAACAAAAGGAATGGTTTGCATAAGGAAATGAGGAAATAACCCAAGGACAAAACAGAAATGATTACTATTGAAAAGGAGTAACAGCATCCTTCCTGAAGGGGGCGGGGGGACTCACAGGGAACAATGTGTTTCTTATACAATGTCTCCAACATGGGATTTTGCTGGTTTTTCTATAATTTCTAGTACTCTATTTCAGATTAACCACTGGGACAGAAAATACACCTATACTTTAAAATTCATTGAGAAATTACTACTGTTAACTTTTTCTCCACAACTGTGATTCTATACAAGATATAAACCCTGCATACCCTATGTACTACCTGACAGATAAATGTAGCAGGAGCCAGACACTTGAAGCAGATAACATACACTTGAGACTGATTTCTACAATGACTCCACTGTGCATTGCCAATGCCCGTGACAGCCAGCATGTTATCATTCAGCTCTGGCTGAAGCCCTGCTGTCTGCATGGGCACAGTTAGCTTTTAGGGAATCACAAATTAGGCAATATGAGGAGCATGATTAAGAAAGCACATCATACACATTGCACAGGCAGCTTCAAGAAAGTTTCCTCCTGCGCTACATGCTTACTGTGCTGCTGCTGTTCAGACGGTTCCAAGGGCCACTTTTCCAGACGCATTCCTCATTCCATCATCACTCAAGAAGTCTAGGTAACTTTTTTCACTATTGCTTTTCTTTCACCTGTTTTTTGCCTATGCTTGTTAAACTCAATTTGTCGAACTTTTTACATTTCCTAATGGAACAAAAAGAGCTTAGCATAGTTTACTGCTGGTCTCACCTAACCCTCTCACTGCTGGAACCAAGAAGCCGCATGAGGTGCTGCTGGGGTACACCGCACAAGCTACATGCCCATCTTCAAAATGAAAACCGCCTGTAAGTCCTGGTGCTGCCATTATGCAGGGTCTGAACACCATCTCACTCCAGTACAAGCCACAACCTCAACTCTCAGGAATCCCAGCCCCTCTGTACAGTAAGTTACCAAGAAACTATTCAACTGGATGGAAAACAAAAAGGAGGACCCAGTGCATCAATAAAATTATGTCATAAAGGATTAACCTTGTATGAATAAAGCAAAGAGAATAAATATTTACTACTCCCAACCCTCCTTCAACCCCAGAATAGCCAAAGTGGCAACTCAGTGCTCTGAGGAAGGAAGTTAAGGTCATAAACTTGCACAAACAATATTCTAAACCAAAGGAACCTATGAAAGCCCAGCAGGAAATGTAGCTAAATGTTCCCCTTCTCAAATCGGGAGAGTGGAGAGGTGGAACAGGCGTTGCAAAACCACCCCAGGAAAGCAGCACAGCAATGGAGCTCAGTGACCACTTGTCAGGACAGTGACCCACCAGCTCAGCACGGGGTCCACACCAGGGGCCCAGGCTTCGGTACAGAGACACGCAGCACGCTCCAGAGGCTGCCTGAAGAGAGACCTCTCAGCAGAGTCCCAAAGCTGCTTCCTCAATCTTTATGGCAATCATGTGCCAATGACCTACACAGAGGTAGACCTCAAGGGGGAATCATTACCCTGATGAATATTTTTGTCACCATCCACCGACACAAGTGGTTTTGCTCATTAACAATGCTCTGACAGTTGACATCCTTCAGGATCCTAGAGGGATAGCTATTGAAGTGGTTTGTTGGCTTTTGTCCTTAAGATCACATAAAATCACTTATGTGTGTAGTGGCAGTACCCACATGTGCTTAAGTGCCAGAAAACTGGCATGTTCAAGTGTCAAAAGGTCATGCATCACTGTCCCACAGCTTAACCCTAATAGGGCTTGGCCCCAAAGAGCATTAACCCAAAAAGCTCTTTGAACATATGCTCATTAAAATTCATTGACTTACATTACAAACATCCACGTAACGTAAGGAGAAACTGTCACGTGGAGGATTCAGTGGGCATCTACTTAGAGCTCATCCACAAGATTAAAACACAAAGAGATTGTAGGTGCACACCCAAGCAGAGGGAAATGTCCAATCTGGGAACCTCTCCTTCAGGGCATCCAGTTGGGAGGATCTCTTGTCGTCCCCAGATACATAGTGCGCAGCAATGGCCACAGTGACCATTCCTTCAGGATGTTCTTCTGAGACCTGCGAGAGAGAATCAGTTAGTTCTCTAGTTCTGAAGTCAGAATGCTGAACCCAAGGTTCTTGCTAACTGCCACCTGGGAACCTGCTCAATGAAACAAGCAATGCTGGGAAATGCACACCTGTACTTCTATCCAGAACTGCCATGCAGACGCCTGGAGTCCATGGGAGTAAAATACAAAGTAGTCCCCTCCTTTACTTGTGACTGGAGTGCCATTGCCAAGAGACCACTGAGAAAGTGTTGACCCTTTGTGGGCTCGAACATAGAATGACATATGGCTTGGTCCTGTAAGATAAGAGGAAGAAAGAACAGTTAAATCAGTCCTTTAAAATGCATCAACAGAAAACAGCAATTAATCCACCACCCAAACCATACACCATACTATGAAGGTTCATGCCTTGTATTACTTTTAAATATACTCACTATAAACCTAATGGAGGTTCACCAGTTTGGACATCCAGTACGTATCAAGGTTAAGTAATGAAGCATAGCAGAAAAGGCACAGAATCTAAATGAGAAAGCCTGTGTTAAGACGTGGGCCTGTCACTCAATTGCTGCATGACATTAGGAACTTATTTAATCTCTTTTGGGGAATGATTAGAAGCAGCATGTGAAAGTGTTGGGAAAACTGCAACATGCTATAACAGTACTGAATAGGATAGTATTAATATTATGAACAGAGTTGTAATTTTCAGACAGTTGATATGTAACCCTAAAATATTTTTTTACCAGTTTTTCCCTTTAAGCAGGAAGATGAAACATCAGCTCAGTGCTGACAGTTTAATCATCACCATGGACTGCCAAGGAAACTGACAACAGTGCCAGTCAAACCAAAATTAGAATAAGGAGCCGGGCAACAGAGGCTCACAGCTATAGTCAGAACTACTTGGGAGGCTGAGGCAGAAAGGCTGCTTGAGGCCAGGAATTCAAGAACAGCCTGAGCAACACAGTGAGACTCCCATCTCTAAAAAATTAAATAAATAAAAATAAAATTAAACAAAATCATACAAAAACCACATTCTCGGCCTAACTTGAAGATAAAACATACCCAAATGTGAATCAACCATAAATTTAAAAATCTCAGGAAACGGCCGGGCGCAATGGCTCACACCTGTAATCCTAGCACTCTGGGAGGCCAAGGCGGGAGGATTGCTCGAGGTCAGGAGTTCGAGACCAGCCTGAGCAAGAGCGAGACCCCCGTCTCTACTAAAAATAGAAAGAAATTATCTGGCCAACTAAAAAATATATATAGAAAAAATTAGTCGGGCATGGTGGCGCATGCCTGTAGTCCCAGCTACTCGGGAGGCTGAGGCAGGTGGATTGCTTGAGCCCAGGAGTTTGAGGTTGCTGTGAGCTAGGATGACACCATGGCACTCACTCACTCTAGCCTGGGCAACGGAGTGAGACTCTGTCTCAAAAAAAAAATCTCAGGAAACAATCTCCCATGCTTGTGCCCACCCTGCTCATGCTGCAAGGCTTTGTGGCAATCCAAGTAAATCCCCCTGAATCTGAAAATACTACTATAGTGTCCAGTTAGAACAAGATTTACATGGAAGGGACTTAAAAGTGCCCACTGTTTGAGGTGTCAGTCTTCAAAAGCAGCTTCTAGGGGACAAATAAAGGGAAGGAAGGATGGAGAGGTGTCCTTTGGCATTTGGGTGGTAGAGGTGAAAGAAGCAAAAGAGGAAAACTTAAGGGTCCTGAAAGACAAAAGCAAAACAAAAAAAATTTGAAGATATGTAATTTACCCACATCAAAGTAAATATTAAAGGATCTAGAGTTTGTTATACTGACAGAAAAGCAAGCCATTGGCTGGGAATCTTACAAAATACCTAATGCCACAAAAATGAAAAAGAAAGGGATAGAAAGATCCATACAGTTATAAAAACATCAGAAATGAGAACCTTAACATCTCAACTGAAGAAAATTCTGCCAAGGGCAGGGGGTGCATGTGGGGACCATGAAACAGAAGAAAACTCTAAGGCAACACTCCAAACTAAACCTAAATACACTCTCACAAACATTTGAAGATATAAAAACCCCCACCATGAATCGGAAATTTCTACACCTTAAAGTAGACAAACTACCAGGAGAGATTAAAAGGACTGACTGAACTCAGGAAAGACATAGAAGAAAAAGGCAAAATTACCTTAGAAATGAAGGCTATATTATAAGATGCCCAAGGGCAGAAAAGATTCAAATGAAAATTTAATGATGGGCACTAAAGAAAAGCAAGGAAAATAAAAACGAGAAAAAGCAAGAACTTAATAAAAAGTTCAGAGAGTGGTAAAAATGGAAGGTAGGTCAAAAAGAAATAACATTGACTTAATTTGTATCCCAGAAGAAGAAAAACAAAACGATGGAATAGAACTCATATTTAAAACTATAATCCAAGAAAACTTTCCAGAAACAAAAGGAGACCTGAATCTACACATTGAAAGGGCCTCCTGGGCACCTTAGAACAGGGGCCCCCAACCTTGTTGGTACCAGTGAGGGGGAGGCGGAGCTCAGGCAGTGATGCAAGCGATGGCGAGCGGCTGTAAATACAGATGAAGCTCCGCCTGCGCTGCTCACCTCCTGCTGTGCAACCTGGTTCCTAAGTTTCATGGATGATAATTTTTCCATGTACGGGGGTGGGGGGAGGTGCAGAACTCAGGTGGTGATGTGGTCCAGGGGTTGGGGACCCCAGCCTTAGAAGATTAACCAAGAACAGACAACTTCAAGAAATAACCTAGTAAAACTATTAGATTTCAAAGAAAGACTCTCAAATACCTCATGGGGCAAAAGAAGAATTAACACCGGTATCAGACTATGCAAAAACAATATATGAAACAAGTAACAACAGAACAGTGATTTTTGAAAAACTCATTACTGGAAAATGTGAACGAAAGATTTTGTGCCCACCAGCTTGTAACCTTCAGGTGTCAGGGTTATAGAAAACCAGTTTTAAACATACAGGAACATAGCACTCATAAGCCCTTCAGAAGTCTAGAGCTGTGGTCCCCAACTCCTGTGCCACAGACTGGAACCCGTCCGTGGCCTGTTAGGAACTGGGCCACATAGCAAGAGGTGAGCGAAAGAAGCTTCATCTGTATTTGCAGCTGCTCCCCATCGCTCATGTCACCAATACGCTGCGCCTGTCAGATCAGCAGCGGCATTAGAGTCTCATAGGAACACAAACCCTACTGTGAACTGTGCATGCGAGGGATCAAGGTTGTGCCCTCCTTATGAGAATCCTCCTGATGAGCTGAGACAGTGATGCTAGCTCTGGGGAGCAGCTGCTAATACAGATTATCTGTAGCAGAGAGGTCTGACTGCACAATAAATATAATATGCTTGAATCATTCCGAAACCACCACCACCCCATCCATGGAAAAATTATCTTTCATGACACCACTCCCCACTGCCAAAAAGGCTGGGGACCACTAGTCTAGAGGATAAGCTTCATCCAACCAAGAAATAACTGCAAAATCTTCAGCAAAAGAACTTGCTATAGTGAGGATTTTAATATATGTATTACTGAAACAAATTTTGTGGTAAAGATGGAAGATAAATGTACAAATATTACATGTTGTAACAAAAGTTGGGAGGAAATGAGAAAGAAAAAAGGAAAGTTACTAGAATAAGCAAACAGTTGTATAGGCTAATTGGTGCGAGTTAAAAGAATACCATTTAAAAACTAATAGATAGTAAAAAGTCAAATAGGAGATTAAAACAAATATAAACATTCATAAATGCTAGTAAATCTTTTAAAGAACATAGAAGAAATGTCATAGAAAAAGGGATATAGCAAATAAAGCAACATATGTAATTATAAAATATTGTGACAGTTAAGACCAAATGTATCAGTCAAAAAAAAATGTAAATAGACCTAACTTACCCACTAAAAATTCTGAATATCTATGCACGAAATAATATAGCAACTGCTTTATAGAGAAAACTACAGGAGATGCAAGAAGAATGCATATACTAAGACACACCAATAAGAGACTTCTATATTCCACTCAGTATAAGACACACAGATTGAACAAAAAATAAATGATGATATAGAAAACCTAAACATAATCATCAATGAAGTAGATCATATGGATATATACAGGTTGAGAATTCCTTACCCAAAATGCTTGAGACTAGTAAGTATGATTCATATTTTGGAGTTTTATGGATTTTGGAATATTTGCATTACCTTATGGGTATCATGCAGTCCTTTTTGACATTTTCAATAATATCTTTATACCACAGAGCAGAGAATAAGCAAAAAAACACAGTGAGTAATGCACACAAGTCTAAGCCCCAGAGGAGGCATCATGGAGGACCTGCCGTTAGTACACATGCGCCGTTTATACCTTTACGGGCATGCTTGCATGGAGGAATCTGTGTGTGCAAGGAAAAGACGTACAGCCACTGAAGGGGACTGGGAGGGCCTTTTTTGCCTTGAGAATGCTGAATAAACCATGTCTTGTGCTCCTGTGTTTAGACTGCTACCTGTCATATGAGATCAGGTGTGAGATTTTCCATTTGTAGTGTCATATCAGTACGCAAAACTGAGTTTATAGCATTCTGGATTTTGGATTTTCAGATTAGGGATGCTCAACTTATATATATCAAACTTTATGTACTGATAATACAGAATACACCTTTCTCAGGTGAACATGAAACATTCATAAAATCAAATATTGGGTCATACAGGAAATATCAGGAAGTTATATAAAATTGAAATTTTATCAACACATCATAATTTAATGAAATCTGAAGTTATTATTAACAAAACAGCTTCCATCTAGAAATTAAAAGATCTTCCAGGCCGGGCGCGGTGGCTCACGCCTGTAATCCTAGCACTCTGGGAGGCCGAGGCGGGAGGATCACTCAAGGTCAGGAGTTCGAGACCAACCTGAGCAAGAGTGAGACCCCATCTCTACTAAAAAATAGAAAGAAATGATTGGACAGCTAAAAATATATATAAAAAAAATTAGCCGGGCATGGTGGCGCATGCCTGTAGTCCCAGCTACTCGGGAGGCTGAGGCAGGAGCATCGCTTGAGCCCAGGAGTTGGAGGTTGCTGTGAGCTAGGCTGACACCACGGCACTCTAGCCCAGGCGACAGAGTGAGACTCTGTCTCAAAAAAAAAAAAAAAAAAATCTTCCATTAAAGACTCATCAGTGAAAGAAATATTTAAATTATAGACTTCTTTAAAAAGATACTATTAGATAAATGAAAGCAGTGATAAGAGGATAATTCATAACAGTTAAGTATTTTTTCAGTAAAGTAAAATTCTAAAAAATGACTTAAGTAAAAAAGGACAACAAAGTAACCAAAAGGAAACACAAGGAAGGATTAAAAGATAAAAGCAGAAATTAATGAAATAAAGAACAGAATAAAACAGACCAAATGGTCGGGCATGGTGGCTCACTCATGTAATCCTAGCACTCTAGGAGGCTGAGGCGGGAGGATTGCTTGAGGTTAGGAGTTCGAGACCA
This sequence comes from Eulemur rufifrons, assembly GCF_041146395.1. Lineage (NCBI taxonomy): Eukaryota > Metazoa > Chordata > Mammalia > Primates > Lemuridae > Eulemur > Eulemur rufifrons. Next base: position 228,867,117 of record NC_090989.1, read on the forward strand.
GCCTGAGCAAGAGACCCCGTCTCTACTAAAAATAGAAACAAATTAGCCAGACAACTAAAAATATATAGAAAAAATTAGCCAGGCATTGTGGCACATGCCTGGAGTCCCAGCTACTCGGGAGGCTGAGGCAGTAGGATTCCTTGAGCCCAGGAGTTTGAGGTTGCTGTGAGCTAGGCTGACGCCACGGCACTCTAGCCCGGGCAACAGAGTGAGACTCTGTCTCAAAAAAATAATAATAAAATAAAAATTTGGGTTTTTTTTTTTTTTAATTAACAAAATAAGACAATCACTAGCTAACTTCATTAAGAAAGGGGCAAGGGGAAGGGGAGTAGAGCAGAGAAAACACAAATATACAAAAAGATAAAATTATTTAAATAAAAGAAATTTTTAAAAATCACATGATTACTTTGCAAGCCTCTATACCAATAAATTTGAAAACGGAAAAGAAATCGGTCATTTTCTAGGAAAATACATATTACCAAAACTGAACACAATACAGATATAAAGTTTAAACAGACCAATTTCCCTAGAAAAAGTTATTAAGGAACTACCCCACCAAAAAAGGCCCCAGGCCCCAATGGGGTTGGTTCACAGCGGAATTCAAGCCAACTTTTCAACCAAAATAGTTCCAATGTTCCATAAATTGTCCCAAGACATTGAAAATGAAGGAAAACTAATTGGTTTTTTATGAAGTATAACATTAACACCTAAATCTGATGAAGCACAAAGAAAAAAAACACCATTAGCGTCCCTGGGTATTAATGCCAAATTTCTCAAAAACGTTAGCAAACAAAATCCAAGATCACATTAAGAAAATAATAGGCAACAAAAAAAGAAAGACACTGAGAAAAATCCCACGATTACCTTTGTAGATGCTGAAAAAGAAACCTTTCACAAAATTAAACACCCCTTCCTGATTTTTAGAATTCAAGAAAATGACAATTGATGAATGCTTGCTGAACATGATAAAAAATATATGTATATGTACCTTAGTCCAAAGCCCAGTATCTCACATATGAGAAAACACTACAGGCCTCTGTACTAATACCAGGAGCAAGACAAGGATGCTCACTGTATCTATAACTGTTCTATACTGTGCAAGAATTATTAGCCAATTAGACAATAAATTAGAGGCATAAGAATTGATACAGAAGAAATAAAACTACATTCGCAAATAATATGCAGTAGTCAATAAATCATTCCTAAGATCTATTTTTGCACAGCCCTCAGACTAAGAATGGTTTTTATATTTTTAAAAGGTAATTAACAAAAAAGAGAAGAAAGAAAGGAAAGCCTGAAATATTTACTGTCTGTCTCTTTAGAGAAAAAGTTTAGCAATCCCTGGTATACCTGAAGAATCCTAGAGTATTAATGATTAAACTAACAAAAAAATAACAGCTTCATTGAGGTGCCAGGACATAACATTGACATACAGAAATCAATTGCCTTCAGACATACAAAAAAATAACCAGTTAGAGGACATAATGGTAGCAAAATCCCCCAATTAAAATAGCAACAAAATCTAGATAGGAAAATTCTTTAACACTCCTCAAAGACATAAAAATAGATTTGAACAAAGGAAAATTCATTCCCACTTCTTGAATAGGATAACTCAACAATATGTTAGTGCTCCTGAAGTTTATTTGTAAATTTACTATGATACTCAAAAAATACCAATAAGCAATTAGCTTTAAATTAAATTTAGATGAGTTATTACTAAAGTTCATACGGAAAAACAAAAAATAGCAAGGGAAACAAACAAAAACAAGCAAAAATGGCAAGGAAAGTGCTGAAAAACAAACACTACAAAGGAGCTTAACTCTTTCAATCGTTAAACTATAAAGCTTCCATAAGTAAAATTGTGGTAACTGGTTCACAAATAGACCCACATGTATACAAATGATTTTTGACAAGGGTGCCAAAGCAATTTCATGGGGAAAGTCTTTTTCAACAAATGGTGCTAGGACAACTGGATTATACATAAAGAAAAAAAGAGCCTTGATCCCTACAACTCACACCATACACAAAAATTAATTCAAAGCGGGTCATAAGCCTAAACATAAAAGCTAAAACTATAAAGCTTCTAGGAGAAAACATAAGGATCCATCTTTGTGACCACTGGGTAGGCAAAGATTTTTTTAGGGAGAACATATACAGCACTGATCCTGAAAAACCCTGATAAATTCAAGTTCACAAAAATTTTAAACTGCACATCAAAAGACATCATTAAGAAAATGAATGCATAAGAAAATCTTCACAACATATATATCTGATGAAGGATTTTTATCTGGGACATATAAACTCACACATATCAATAAGAAACCTGATTTTTAAAAAAGGGAAAAGACATGAAGAAACAAAGCAAAATATGGCCAATAAGCACTTGAAAAAGTGTCCCACATCATTCATTATCAAAGAAATGCAAGAGATACTACGAAACATCCACTGGAAATGATAAAATGAAAAGGACCAACTACAGCAAATAGAATGTGGAGCAACCGGAACTTTCACATATTACCAGTAGGACTTAAAAATAGAACAAACAATTTTAAAAAATTAAACATAAGTCAACCCTAATAACCTAACAATTCCACTCCTATGTATTTATCCAAAAGAAATGGAAAACATGTTCCTAAAAAGCCTTGTACAAGAATGTTCATAACAGCTGTATTCATATTAACCCAAAACTGGAAACAGCCCAAGCGCCCATCAACGAGAGAATGATAAACTGTGACATGTTCATACAATGAGCACTACTCAGCAAAAGAAAGGAACAAACTACTGATATTCAAAGCAACATAGCTCAATGTCAAAAACCCAGACCCAGAAAATTATAATCATCCCTTGGTATTCACAGGGAATTGGTTCCAGGACACCCCACCCCTCTACCCCAGATACCAAAATTCATGGGTGTACAAGTCCCTTCCACAAAATAGCATAGTATTTGCATATGACCTATACAGATCCTCCCATACACTTTAAATCATCTCTAGATTACTCATAATACCTAACACAATGTAAACGCTATGTAAACAGTTGCTATACTGTATTTTTATCTGTATTTTTTTATTGTGTTATTTTTTATTGTTTGTTTTCAAGTATTTTCAATCTGCAGTTGGTTTGAATCTGTGGATGTGGAAGCTGCATGTATGGCTGGCTGGCTACCGGATGATTCCATTTATATGAAGTTCAAGAACAGGTCAAACTACTCTGTGAATGTAAAAATCTGAAGAGTGGTTGATTCTGGGGGTCAAGGAGACTGACTGGAAAGGCACTTAGTGCGGTGATGGAAATGTTTTATGTATATCTTGATAAAGATGAGGGTTACATGGGTATATCTATGCTTTCACCAAAACTAATGTAACTGTGTAAGATCTTTATATTTTGCCATATGCAAATTAGGCCTTGAAAAAATATATAAATAAATAAAGTAAGCAAAGGGAAAAGTTATGTTTGAAAATGTTTTTCACTCATGAAAGTTCCAGACAACCTTCTACTATGTGAGTAGTACTCAAAAAAGAAAGTACAGAGTGAACAGTGGTGGGAACTTCTTTTTTCCCCCCTTTTTATTTATTTTTTATTTTAGCATATTATGGGGGTATAGATGTTTAGGTTGTGTATATTGCCCTTGCCCCCCCAAGACGGTGCGCATCACACTCCTTATGTATGTATATACCCATCCCCTCCCTCCCCCCTCCCATCTGCATGACGCCTGATGAATGTTATTCCTATATGCCCAAGAATGGTGGGAACTTTTAAAAGTGAACTTCCTGTATTGAGGTTCTTTAGAGAAGCACAACCAATAGGATGTGTATCGAGACTGAGACAGGGTGGGAGGGCATGGGGAGAGAAATTTGCAGGGTAGGTGCAGAGGCTGGAGACCCAAGAAAAGGTGCATTATGAGTCTGAAGGCAGTCTGCTGGCAAAAGTCCCTCTCCTGGGGGGAGGGCAGTCTTTTTCTTAAGGTCTTCACTAATTGGATGAGGCCCACCCACATTATGGAAGGCAATCTGTTTTCCTCAAAGTCCACTGACTTACACGTTAATCTTACTCAAAAAATATTTTCTGAGAAACATCTAGAATAATGTTTGACCAAATATCTGAGTACCATGGCCTGGCCAAGTTGACACATAAAATAACCATCACACTTCCTGAAAAGACAAAGACATTTGAAAGGAAAAGAGACCATCCTGGTTTGCTTAGTTTAAAAACAAAACCCACAGGCAAGCAAACCCTTATATTAATAGCTTCTGAAGATGAGAAAATTTCCTGTCTTAACATTTCTCTTCCCCTTTTCTCAAGCATCTCTGTCTACCCACTGAGTGATAACTGCCCAGATAGACTGCTTTAAAAGAAAAAAACTGCCAAATTTAACAATTCAACATGTGTCTTGAGTGCTCATCCTGTGCAGTGATTATACTGGATGCCAACAATACAGAGATAAATGAAAACCCATCCATATCTGCCTCCCTTAAATTCTAATGGAAAACTAAGACATGAACTAAATAATCACAATACAGGTGGTTAGTGCTACAACAGAGATACGTACAGAGGGAGGAAGAAGTGGAAGGATGGCAGTTGCTCACTTTGTTGGAGTAGATGGGAAAGGAGGGTCAGAGAAATCTTCACATAAGAAGATTTCCAAGAAGAGAAGGGTAGAGTTTGAGTAGGAGGTGGTACTGAGAGCCTATCACTCTCACCAGAAGTGAAGGAGTGTACTGGACACAAACAAGGGTTGCATGTGGCTATGGAGTCCAGCAAGGGGAGAGCTGAAAAAAGCCTGAAATATATACAACGGCCAGATTACCAAAGACCTACACTGGGTTCTGCTAAAGATTCTGAACTTGTTCTGCAGGCAATAGGAAATTCATTAAAAGTTTTTTGAGTTGGGAAGTAACATAATGAAATCTATTTTTAATAGCTAAACTGGCATCACCATAAAAGATGTCCTGGAGAGAAGATTTAGAGTCCAAAACACCAGATGAGAAGCTAGAAAAGCTAACTACCAGTTTTAAAGACGGAAAAGGGAATAAAACGTACCAAGAAAGGTAAACAAAGTTATAATGTCTGCCAATGCCAGGCCAAATGCTGTTATGGATCTGACAATGAACCAATATCTGACACTAAAAGTTTTTCAATAAGCCTCCTTAGAAATCATAACCAGCCTCAATTTCTTTTAGAAACACTATAAGGTTCTTAAGTTGCTGGTCACTATAATTAATTTGAGAGAAATAAAAACCATATACAATTTATTAAAAAGTTTAAGAAGTGAAAGAGTGAAGAAAAAACAGTCAAATGATTACCTGTTGTTTCAAAGGTCAACTTTACAGAAATCCTAGGAAGGGAGGAAATGTGAATACTATATTATAAAGTATATGTGCTACCCATGAAGCAGTAAGTATAGTGTTATTTGAAAGTGGATTTATTGCAAGCTCTACAGCAACCACCAAAATAAGTATAACTGATATGCTAAGCATACAGAAATAGAACAATACAAAATGTCCAATTAAAACCCAAGAAGGCAAATATAATATAGGTCAGAAATTTGGATCTACATAAAGAAAGGAAGAGCACTGGAGAGGGAATAAGTAAAATAAAAACTTATTTTTCATATTCTTAACTGATCTCACAGATAATAGTTTGTTTAAAATAATAACAACGTGTGTGATTATGTATGCTTATGTATAAGAGAAATAAACACTAGCAATGATACAGGGGACAGGAAGGATATTATTATTGGATTATTTTGTTATTTTGTTCTTATAAGGTACTCATACTACCTGTGAAGCAGTATAGAGTTATTTGAAAGTGGGCTTGGATTAGTAGTAAATATATATGGCAAATTCTAGGGCAACCACTAAAAAAAGTAAAGAAAAAAGTATAACTGATATTTATCAGAAAGGAAAGAAAATGGAATAATATAAAGTGTCCAATTAAAACCACAGAAGACGGGGGGGCAAGGGCAATATATGTAACCTAAACTTTTATACCCCCATAATATGCTGAAATAAAATTTAAAAATAAATAAATAAATAAAAACCATAGATGACAGAAAAAGAGTGGAAAACAAAAAAAAAGGAACAAAGAACAAGGACAAAAAAAAGAAAATAGTAACAAATACAGTAGATATTATTAATTCGACTATATCGACAGTCATGTTGGACATCAGTGGTCTAAATATACCAATTAAAAGACAGATTGTCAGAGTGGATAAAAAAGCAAGACCCAACTATGTGTTGTCTACAAGAAACTCACTTTAAGCATGAAGATACATATAGATTAAATGGATGGAGAAAGCTGTATCATGCTAACACTAATCAAAAGAAAGCTGGAAAGCTATATTAATTTTAGACAAAGCAGACTTCAGAACAAGAAAAATTATCAGGAATAAATAGGAACAATACATAATGATCAAGGGTCAGTTCTCTAAGAAGATACACCTATCAACAGAGCATCACAAAAACTCATAGAACTGAATGAGAAAGACAAATTCAAAATTATAATTGGAGACTTCAACACCCTTCCATCAGTAACTGACAAATCCAGCAGGCAAAAAATCAGTAAGGTCGCACTGTACAACATCATCAATCAACTGGATCTAAGTGACATGCATAAAATTTTCATCCAGCAACAGCAGCATATATTCTTTTCAAGCTCACATGGAACATTCACCAAGAGAGACCACACCCTGCACCATAAAGCACATCTTAACAAATTTGGAATAAAAATCATACAAAGTATACTCTCAGACCACAATGAAATTAAACTAGAAATCAATATGAGAAAAATAGCTGGAAAATTCCAAATTATTTGGAGATTAAAGAACATACTTCTAAATAACAAATAGGTCAAATAAGAAATCTCAAAAAAAACTTTTAAAATATTTTCAACTAAATTAAAATGAAAATACAGTCTAACAAAATTTGTAGGATGGAGCATAAACAGTGCTTAGAACAAAATTTATAGCATTGAATGCATATATTAGAAAAGATGATCTAAGATTATTGGTCTAAAAGATAATCAATAATCTAAGCTTTCACCTTAATAAACTAGAACAAGAAGACAAATTTAATCCAAAGTATTAGTTTGACAGTTGGTATCTCTGACATTTCACTTTGACACTTTTTGGTTTTGTTATTGTTGTTTTACCTGGGCTAGCCTGCAGTGGCATCATTATAGCTCACTGAAACCTCAAACTCCTGGGCTCAAGTGATCCTCTGCCTCAACCTCCTGAGTAGCCAGAATTACACGCACACGCCATCACACCCAGCTAATTTTTGTATTTTTTGTAGAGATGGGCTCTCACTATATTGCCCAGACTAGTCTCAGACTCCCAGCCTCAAGTGATGCTCCTACCTCAGCCTCCCAAAGTGCCAGGATTACAGGCATGAGCCACTACACTTAGTCAGATTTTACCGATTCTTTACAAAGCCTTTCAGAAGACAGAAGCAGAGGGAATACTTACTAACTCATTCTGAGACTAGCATTACCCTAATACCAAAACTAGACAATGACAATACAAGAAAACTACAGACCAGTTTCTCTCATGAACACAAAAGCAAAAATCCTCAACAAAGTATCAGTAAATCGAATCTGACAATGTACAAAAAGTAGTCTACAAATGACCAAGTGAGATTTATCCCAGGTATATAAGGCTGGTTCAACGTTCAAAATCAATTAATGTAATCTATTATATCCTACATCAACAGGTTAAAGAAGAAGAACCACATGATTGTATCAACAGATGCAGAAAAAGCATTTGATAAAATCCAACACCCATTCATTATAAAAACTCTCAGTAAACTAGGAATAGAGGAGAACTTCCTCAACTTGATAAAGAACATCTACCAAAAACCTTACAGCTAACATCATACTCAGTGAAAAGAAACTAAATGCTTTCCTGCTAAGATCAGAAACAAGGCAAGGATGACCTCTCACTATTCCTTTTCAAAATCAAACTGAAAGTCCTAGATAATGCAGTAAGATAAGAAATGGAAATAAAAGGTACATAGATTGGGATGGAAGAAATAAAACTGTTGTCTATTTAGAAAATCTGAAAGAACTGACCAAAAAGAAAAACCCTCCTAGGGATTATAACAAAGTTATAGAAGACAAGGTTAATATATGAAAATCAACTGCTTTCCTATACATGATCAATGAACAATACCATTTACATTAGCACCCCACAAAATAAACTACCTAGGAATAAATCTAACAAAACATATACAAGATCTATATGAGGAAAACTACAAAACTCTGATGAGAGAAATCCAACAAGGTACAAATAAATGCAGGATATTCCATGACAAGGATAGGAAAAATCAATATTGTTAAAATGTCATTTCTTCCCAACTTGACATTCAGTGCAATCCCAATCAAAACCTTAGCAAGTTATTTTGTGAATATTGACAAACTGATTCTAAAGTTTACATGGAAAGGCAAAAGACAAAACACAATACTGGAGAAGAACAAAATTGGAAGACTGATATTACCCAAGACTTCCTATATAGCTACAGTGATCATGACAGTGTGGTAATGGCAAAATAATAGAGAAATTAATCAATAAAACAGAGAGCCCAGAAATAGACTCATACTATTAATAATACAGTCAAGTGATACACGAAGTAAAGACAATTCAAGAGAGACAGAATAGTCTTTTCAACAAATGATACTTGAACAAGTGAACATCCTCATGCAAAAAATGAATCTAGACAAAGACCTTATATCTTGTATAGAAATTAACTCAAAATGGATCACAGACCTAAGTGTAAAATGCAAAAATAAACAATTTCTAAAACATGACATAGGAGAAAATCTTGGGACCTTGGGTTTGGCAATGAGTTTTATATACAACATCAAAGACAAGATCCACAAAAGAAAAAATTGTTTATGTTAGAGTTCATTAAATTTTAAAGCTTCTGTTCTCCAAAAGACATTGTTAAGAGAATGAAAAGACAAACCAAACTGGGAGAAAATATTTGCAAAACACATATTGATAAAGGACTTATATGCAAATATACAAAGAACTCTTAAAAAGTCAACAATAAGAAAGCAAAAACCCAATTGATAAATGGATAAAAAACCCGATACAGACACATAACTAAAGAAATATGAATGGCAAATAAGCATATGAAAAGATGCTCTACATCTTATGTTATTAGGGAATTGCAAATTAAAACAATGAGACACCACTGTACACCTATCAGAATAAACCCAAAACACTGGCACAGCACCAAATGCTGGTGAGAATGTAGAACAATAGATGTAGAATTCTGATTCGCTGCTAGTGGGAATCAAAATGGTACAACCACTTTGGAAGACAGTTTGGCAGTTCCCTACTAAGCTAAACTATGCTTACCATGAAATCCAGCAATTGTGCTCCTAAGTATTTACCCAAATGAACTGAAACTTACATCTACAAAAAAACCTGCACAGGAATGTTTATAGCAGCTTTATTCAAATAATATGGATAACTGTGGTACAGAAAACTGGTACATCTATACAGTGGATTATTTGGTAATAAAAAGAAATGAGGGATGAAAAATTACCTTTGGAGTACAACGTACACTACTTGGGTAATAGGTACACTAAAAACCCAGCCCTCCCCACTATACAATATATGCATGTAACGGAATTCAATTTGTACCCCTAAATCTATTAAAATTAAAAAAAGGAAAGAAAAAACAAAGTTGACAAAAAAAACTTACAGAAAAAGAAATGAGCTATTAAGCCACAAAAAGATATGGAGCATCCTTAAATGCATATTGTTAAGTGAAAGAACTCCACTGGAAAAGCTGCATACTGTATGATTCCAGCTGTGTGACATGTGGAAAAGGCAAAGCCATAGAGACAGTGAGAAGATCAGTGGTTGCTAGGGGGAGTAGGAAGGAAGGGAGGGATAAATAGGTGGAGCACAGAGTGTTTTTAGGGTGGTAAATCTATTCTGTATGATACTGTAATGGTAAATACATGACATCATGCATTTTTCAATACCCACAGAATGGTACAACACAAAAAGTGAACCCTAATGAAACTATAGACTTTAGTTAATAGTAATATATCAATATTGGCTCATTAGGTGTAACAAATATACTATTCTAATGGGAGATGTTAATAGGGGAAGCTCGGTGTGAGTATGAAAGGATATGGGAATTCTGTACTTTCTGCTCAATTTTTCTGTAAATCTAAAACTGCTCTAAAAAATGAAACCTATTAAATTTTTGTTAAGAGATCATAACCAGCTTCAATTGGTTTTAGAAATACTATAAGCTCTTCCCAAGTTGCTGGCCACTGTGATATATCTGAGGGAACAACATACATGCCACTTAACAAAACGTTTAAATGAAGTAGAGAAGAAAAAATTGTCATATGACTTGCCTGTTGCTTCAAAGGTCAACTTTGTAGAATCCCAAGGTGTCTGTTCTTTGGATATAAGTCTGAAATGAGCAGGATTTCTTGGAGAAACTTCTGGGGCAGGAAGATACCAGTTTTTCCTATTTAGAAAGATAGCTTCAATATTTTAGGATGCTTTATGAGTTGACAGCAATCTATAACTCATGGATGTATTCAGCAAATATGAACACATTTGGGGGTATGAAAATAAACTCTGATAGATATGATAAACAATGCCAGTTCCTCTGAAGCTCTCAGGCTATTGTATAATAAAACTTTCCCATTAAGAACAAAGGAGTTACCTAGGTGATCTTGATTCCACTACACATCCTATTTCTTCTCATCCAATCCTTCACCGCCAAACCATAAAATCTTACCAGAAATAAGACAATTTGAGATTGACCTTTCTAACTACTCAGTTTTCTAGAAGAAATACTTTGTAAATTTGAAGAAGCAAAACTACTCTAAATGGTTTGTATTTTTTTTTTAAGACAGTCTCGCTCTGTCACCCAGGCTAGAGTACCGTGGCATCATTATTGCTCTCTGCAACCTCAAACTCCTGGGCTCAAGCAATCCTCCTGTCTCAGCCTCCCAAGTAGCTGGGACTACAGGCACAGGCCACTGCACCTGGCTAATTTTTTCTGTATTTTATAGAGACATGGTCTGGTCTTGCTCAGGCTAGTCTCGAACTCCTGGCCTCAAGCAATCCTCCTACCTTGGCCTCCCAGAGTGCTAGGATTACAGGTGTGAGCCACCGTGCCCAGCATTCTTCTAAGTGTTTTATCCCACTAAAGAAACAGAAGTTTTGTAGTGATAGAAAAAATAGTAGAAATGACACTTATGTATTGAGGATAATAGTTTAAATAATAGACTACCGATATAGTGATAGGACCTGAAAACAAATTAACTCCCAACTTAAGCAGAAAAGTAATGAACCAACCTGATCAGAAAGTGCACTGGAAGATACCAAGGGAAACCACAAAGGGGTGCATTCTCCTCACAGTGAGCTCGGATGCTATCATTGATCTCAGGAATGTGAGGTGTTATGTGAGACATTCCTGTATAATCAAACCCATTGATCCATATTCCAGAGTCCCGTTTAACTACGTTTCCTTCCACGTCATGAAATGTTCTAGTCATATGCTGAAAAGAACAAAACTAATGAGAAAACTACTGTTTCAACTAGTGCACTTACATTCCCACCCCAAATTACAAAAATGAGTAAGTTTGACAATACCAAGAAATGATGTGGATATGGAACAAGAGAAAGGGGACACTCCGGGTTTCTAAGGTATCGCTAGCATTCTTTCTCTTACACTGGAAGATGACTGCTTATTGTACCTTACAAATATATTTATATATGTAAGTTTCATATAAAATTTTTTGAAAATCTATTATTTCAGATTTTAAAGACATGAATGTTAGAGCTCTTTTTAGATAAGGATTTAAAACAAATACATCCTAAGCACATATATACACACAAACACATTTCCCTTTCAGCGTGTCACATTGAACCTAATTCATGTGCAGAGAAAAACAGGAATCACCACTAGATGACAGACTTGTGCCTAATAGAAGTCTATGAAAAGACATCATGCTCCATTTGGAATAGCTTTATTAACAGCAGAAACCATCCTGAAGAATATCGAACAGGAAAGAAGGACTGCACAGGGCAGGGGTTGGCAAACTGCAGCCAACAGGCAAATTTCCTCACTGACTGTTTTTAGAAATAAAGTTTTATTAGAACACAGCCACACTCATTCATTTAGCTACAGTCTGCTGTTGCTTTTGCTCTGTAAAAGAGAGCGGCTACAAGAGAGACTGTATATCTGACAAATATTTATTATATTACCCTTTATAGGAAAAGTTTGCCAACTTCCGGCACAATGGAAGAAGAGAACCCCAAAACAAATCAGAAAAGGACTTTTTAAAAATTAATAGCTGGTTTTTCCTAAATACTACTATTATAAAAATTAGTGTATCACTGAAAACACCCTGAACTCTCCTAAAAACTATCTGTTCTTCAATAAACGTTTTTTGTAAGCTGTAAAATTTGTTACATAAAATTTAACACTGTGTCTTTCAGGATTATAAACAAGGAATATTTGGCCCCTTTGCAAAATCTCCTAAGTTCAAGTACTTTTAATTTTTCAAGTCCTTGAATAATTATCTAGGTTATAACTCCTTTGGCTTTTTTTTTTTTTTTTGAGACACAGTCCTCACTCTGTCACCCTAGCTAGAGTACAGTGGCATCATTGTAGCTCACTGCAACCTTGAACTCCTGGGTTCAAGTAATCCTCCTGCCTCAGCCTCCCAAGTAGCTGGGACTACAGGTGCATACCACCACACCCGGATAATTTTTTTCTGTTTTTAGTAGAGATGGGGTCTCGCTCCTGCTCAGGCTGGTGTCCAACTCCTGAGCTCAAGTGATCCTCCCACTTCAGCCTCCCAGAGTGCTAGGATTACAGGCATGAGCCACCGTTCCCGACCTCTCCTTTGGCATTTCTGTTTGGCCACTCCACAACCTCTAACAGAGACAACTGGAAATGAGGCTTACTGCTTTATAGTGCCAGCTCTAAAACGTTTGGAGAAAAACTCAAAATCTAAAGAAAAGTTCTAAATCTCATTTTATTAATCTCTTTTTAAATTATTATATTTTCATTATGACAGATTACTTTGAATGTTTACTTAAGATTAATTTTTCTAGGAAAATATCCATTTTATTTTGCCAGTTGATAGTTTAGATTTTTACTCAGCCTGCAGACATTTTTACAATCTCTATTTCTAAAAAGCTCATTATTCCATGATACATATTTGCACTTATTTTTCCAAGTAGTTACAGTTTTATAATTTGAGCAGTAATAAAAACAGCAAGCAAACATTTCCAATTCAGTCTCTTGGGAGAAGTATGTCTAGCTGGTAAAAATGTCTCTTAATCGTCAATCTTTTCCTTACTAATTTACACCAAAAAAGGTGAGTACAACTAAATAGGTCAACAGCAGAAAAGTCAGTTGAGTTTCCTGTGCACTATGAATCTCAAAATACACAAGGCTTTTTCTCTCCAGAATCTCAAATAACTCATGCAAAGTTGTTCTTACCTGAAGAAACACCCTCTTTGGCTTTGGATTAGCAGGATTGGAGCTGTATGGGAAAAAAGTTCCACTGCAAACAAGGAGGAATGTAATTGTACACATCAAAGTTAAAGTTAGCATGGTTTTTTTTGTGCTTTTGGCAAGGTAGATGAAGTTAATCTAAAACACAAAACACAGAAATAGAAAAGTTACAAATTCATACCAGTGGCAGAAAGGTGTTTTTAACTGACTTCATTTTTTAACAGGTATAATCTAACAGACAATGAAGAAAATTTATCAGCAGGTGCTAACATACTCCAACGCCCAGAAAACAAAGCACTAATTCTAGGGGGCTTCCATTACAATTCAGAGCCTAGAAAATGATAGATGCCTCCACTGTGCCACAATGGTGTGTTCTGACAGGCAGCCAGAAAGCAACAGGGAAAAGAAATTGAGCACAGTGTCCCTGTGTTCAGTCAGCAAAGAGAATAGAGATTTAGACCCATCACCAGCCAAACCATTATTTCTTATTCTGTCAATGCCCTGTGATAGTAAACACTGCACACCAGACATCATTTCACTGTACCAAACATTATGACATCAAGGTTTTCACCAAATAACCAGAGATAAGCTTTTTAAGCTTCAGCAAATCTACCCTAACAAAACTCAAATTCCACCCATAACACTTTTATATTGTGCCAAAGTGTTGAATTCAGCTAAACCAGCACTGATCTAAACGAGCATTGAGATGCACCTTCAAGACTTTGCCTGTGGACCTGAATACGAGGAAAAAACTACATTACAGAGTACTACTGTCCCTTTAGGTGATAAATTAACCAATGTCAATGCAATCAAAACAACAAATGTGAACTTGGGCAGTAAAAGTGAATGGCCTGGTCTCAAGGTTGGCATACAGAAAATCTTAAAAATACAGTCAGCTTCTTAATTGTAATTAAATTACTGAATTAAAAACTGTAAAGGACACACATGAATCACAGAGTATGTTCACAGATCCCTTGGGGGTTTGAAGAAGCTACCCTGGAGAAACAATAATCTAAACCCAGCTTCCCCCTTTGCCTTCTTTGCCTTATTGCCCAACCCTTAGGGCCAGTAAGCAGAGAAGTAAAGGACATGAATGTGAAAATATTTTTATTGAGATGAAAATGAAAAATTAAGCAAATATTCATAACCTTCCATCTACTATGTAAAGTTAAGGAAGTTTCATACCTATAGTGTACCAATATCCCATCTAGGGTCATCTCCAACAAAACAGTACTGGTCTTAGGTCAAAGATCTTATGTTTGTATACTGTGAGCACAGAAATAAGACAAAGTACCTGAGGACTTAAGGCTGTGTGTTAGCAAAACACAATTTGTCACCCTGCCTTCCCGTCTTTCTCCTAATAATCACAATATTAAAATGTGGCTCTTTAGAACAATTTCAAATATCCTGCCAAGTAATGAGTTTTCCCTCCACTGGAAGGCTGGTAAGGTTAGGTATAGGAAAGTCTTTTAGGTCAAATAACACACAAAAACCTCCCCGTCATAATGCTGTTGTTCCTGCCATTCTCAAGCCAGCTAATACCCAAAGTTGTCCTAAAACCTCACTCTAAGCTATAGTTTCGACATCCACATTCCCTCTTCTCAAAATCATGAGGCTCATCTTCTACCTCTTCCACCTGTCTTCTAGAAGAGGTTTGATAATGGTGATAAATGAAATGGCAATCACAGAATGACGAAGGAAGAGGAGGAGGAAATAGCCATAAAGTGACGATGTATTTGGATCCCACTGTTAATCACCTTTACAGTTCTATTTCTGTTTTAAATGTCACACCCTTTGTCACTCTAGGTTCTGAAATGCACGCAAAATAAAAAGAGCACAAGAAGGGACTCTGAAATGTCCAATATGTGCTGAAGACTCTGAGCTCTCTCGAGTCTCCTCCTCCTGATCCTACTCACATTAGCAGTCTCATTTCAGCTCTCGTTCAATCAATCCAGGTATAACCACGATGGCCCAGCAGAGAATAACCCCAGGACACCTATTAACTGATCACTTGACAGGAACTTAATTGCTTTGTAGCAGATATAGTTAATAAATCCCCAAGGAAGGAAATAAAAGCTCTCTGAAATATGCACTGTGGTTCAATCCTCCATTACCCAAAGAAAATAGTCTCACACTATGAATACACCACTGTCATTACCAGGAGGAAGAGAATGATAACCCAAGGCATCAAGAAGTACAGCAGAACTATTTCACATTGTAATGAAAATTAAATGAGGTTTTTTTTGGTTTTGTTTTTTGTTTTGGTATTCCATGAGGCAATCTTCTCTCCAAAAGCTTTTCCAGGCTGTGTGCTGTGGCTCACGCCTGTGATCCCTGAACTTTGGGAGGCCAAAGTGGGAGGGTCGCTTAAGCCCAGGCATTCAAGACCAGCCTGGGCAATGTGAGACCCTGTCTCTACAAAAATTTTAAAAATTAGCCAGGTAAGGTAGCTGTAGTCACAGCTACTTGGGAAGTTGATGTGGAAAAATCGTGTGAGCCAGGGGTTCAAGGCTGCAATGAGATATGATCACACCACTGCACTCCGGCCTGGGCAACAGAGCAAGAACTCATCTCTTAAAAAGAAAAAGCTTTCCCAATAAAATTTAATTTAGAAGATAGTATACTTTAATCCTCTTTTTTCTGGTTTCCAAGATTTCCATGCTTTGGGGACATTTTCAATTCACAGTGAAAGTTTCCAGGGTTCATTTTGCTCCCTTCCATATGATCAATGGAACAGAATTCAAGTGTCCCACATGTGGGTCATCTTTTATGAGCATCAGTAGCTTCCATTCATTGACTGCAATCTAATAAATACACTAGGGAGTAGGGTTCAGTTCATAAATTAGCTGACTTTATATTAGAACTTAATCGACAGATGACAAAACTCCATTATGTCCTTTAATCCTCACAACAGCAAATCTATCTATTAACAAGGACGGAGGATATAAGGGTTAATATTAAAACCAAAAGAAGGAAATCCTGTAGACAACAAAGAGCATTTTAGAACTTTCCATCCATCCCTACAAATACCATTAAGGACTTAAACA
Organism: Eulemur rufifrons; assembly: GCF_041146395.1. NCBI lineage: Eukaryota > Metazoa > Chordata > Mammalia > Primates > Lemuridae > Eulemur > Eulemur rufifrons. The sequence goes on from NC_090989.1 coordinate 228,883,669, forward strand.
TTAATTTAAAAGTAAAATCATTGGAATGCTCAGATTTCTTTTAGGACTAGTACAGCCAACCTCAAACAATAATGTGCACAAGAATTATTCTACAGAGCTATCTATATATATAAAGCCACTTATACAGAGTTATATTGGCTATTTAAGGGACTTCCATGGATGATGCTGACCAGGTGTGTGGTATTATTCTTACCTGCTATTTTTAGAACCTAACTTCCAAAGAAATGCCCTGTATCAACAGGAAAAAGCTCACTACCATCTCCATGGAGAAAAGAATTATAATAAAGTCATGACTCCTTTTTTCTATTTGGTCCCCTAGCCTCAAATCCCAAGGTGTACCTATGGGTATTCAATAAATACTTCTTAGGATTTTCAATCAAAAGAACCACAAAACAGGGACCTGCCTTCTCTGGAGGGGTCCAACCTGAGTCCTGCAGTTGTAGACACCAAATAACAAAACTCTGCCTGGAGCTTCATCTACCAAAGGGGGTGGGTCTGGTCTTAAACTCTGTATAACTGTCTTTTCTTCCCGCTGGCAAGTCCCAAGGGAAGAGGAGGAGAGACAGCAAAAATAGAACTCTCCCTCTGAGAGCAGGACACTGAAATGGCAAAATGGGTGCAGACATGGGCTGTGATATTCTTTCATTACTTGGTAAATGAAGGCATGTTTGGGTGTCATAAGTGTGCATCACCCAAGTAGACAGACTCAATGAACCTGGATGTGCTAGCAACAAGGTAGTGGAATGATAATGAAAAAGCCTCATTAGAATTAGTCTTCCTTCACTAGCTCTAACAGCACTAATAAAACTACTATGTAATTATTTACATTTGCCTCTAATTAGTGATTTCAAAACACACTACTAGGAATCACTCTAAAAGTTCAACATCAGGCAATCGCTCACAATTCTCACTTGGTATACACTCTACAAATTCACAGTCTGAAAGGCTATTTGAAAAGAGGTATAATGAGAGGATTTGGGAGGATGGGGAGGCAAAACTTTTAAAACACAGCAACAACAAAAACTCCATTCTACATTTTCTTACCATAACAAACCCACAAGATGTACAGCCATTCATTCACCATATGTTTAAGACTTTCTCAATAATTAGATTTCATAGAATCTAGCATGGCTAAACTTATCACATATTCATATAAAGATGAAAAAAGAAACAAAATGTTTACAAAATTTGATTTTCCTTACAAAATAGGAAGAGAGAATCATCGTACAACCAGCCAAAATGGATGCCAGCACAACATCAGGTGGGATTTCCGAACCACTTCTCCCGAGGATAGGGGTAAACATCTCAAACACCGCCCAGATGAGGTACAATGCATAAAGATAAGGAATAAACATCCCCAAAAGGTAACAAGCAATAAATTTTCCTTGGGCACCTAAGAAAAAAGAGAAAGAAAACACACATCTATGGAATGCTACAGAGAGATACAGATTTGTATAGTACTGAAGTACCTTGGCACCTAACAGAAATTCGGTTAGAAGTAACTTGCCTTTTAGGGTACATGTTATCTAGTACAATACGACACTTTCACTCAGAGAAGATAAAATACGAATAAGAATTAAACAAAATACACAAATAATATATTAGCATGTGTTCGTAAACATAAGAATGGGAAGGGGTACAAAGTATAAAATAACCTGTGTGGTATGAAAATTTTAAAAAACAAACAGTAATAATTTAGAAAGCCTATTAAATAAAATAAGAAAAAGAAACAGTCCCTAGAAACCTTATCTTATGTATTTTAAAGCATTTTCCCATTTGTATCAAAATTAAAAATACCCTACCATGCAGCTTAAAGTCCTTGTACACGCAAAGCTTTGTGAGCAATGGAAATGCTACCCAGACAGCACTAATAAATGCTGAGCAAAGTCCTTGATAAGTGAGAGTTACAAGAAAAGCACAATGGACAAATAGCGAGATGTCAAAAAATACTTCTCCCAGATACTGGTCACTGGCATTCTGAAAGAAAGAAAAATATACAAGCAGTCTCATTTATGGGCCATTCATAAAGAGCTTTTATTGTAATACAATTTCTATCCCCCAGGATAGCTACATTTTGTTTAAAACAGGGTCTACCCTTTAAACTGACAACACTAACAGAGCTACCTCCTATCATGAAGTAACAAATTCAAATTGCTACACAGGAAAGGGCAATATTTAACAAGATGGAGTAAAAGCGATACCATTACTTGTACTTAATCTGTGCTTTTCTTCCACCGGAATGTAAGTAATTTTTGGAAATGTTCCAAAATAGAAGAAAGACTCTCCTAAAACCATTCATCTCTGTAAGCTTTTCAGTTTATGCAACTTCCAAAGACTGTTTCAAGCACACTTGAAAAATGACCTGTGAAGGAACATTACAAACTGCTGCAGCACCACCAATAGCACACCTGGAAAACTGCAGGACATTTAATGCAATGCCGTATGGGGTTTGGCATGATCTTCCTGAGTCTTTTCTATCTCCAGCTGGTCTTGTACTGTACCTTTCCCCCATTTTGTAGTCCTGAAGTTTGTTATAACAGACCCTACTTCAGGAGCTCAAAAGAGTTTCTGTTACATGTTTTCAAAACAAGTCAAAATTCATTTGACAACACCCCTTTGGATAATGAAAGATAGACTATAGTTGCTAAATACTTAGATGTTCAACACAGTGTGGATCAAGAGGCTTGGTCTTTGCAAAGAAGAATGTAATTCCTGGGATTCAATTTGGAGCTGAATGCCACTCAGGTATTTAAAAACAAAGATCTCAGCAATAAAAACTGAAATAACGGAAAATATGTTTAACATTAAGTGCCCAAACTATATCAAAGATAAAACAAACATCACTCAAATCTATTCCCATCCTCACCTCTGTTACCTCTCCCACCCCTGCCCTGTTCCACTCCATTCTATACAGTATTACCAGTTTTCTTACTAAATCACAAATTCTCTCACTCACTAACCTGCTCAGAAAATGTTAATGGTGGTCCCATGGATTTTAAGGGTCATGCTCCAACTTCACCCTGGCCTACTTTTCCAGTTACTGTGCTGTCACCTTGTCTTCACCACACTGGACTTTTTACTAACTGTGATACAAATGCATTTTGTACATCCCCACCTTGGACTGCTCATCAACCTGTTCTCCATCTGGAAAACTTTGACTTATGCTCCAAAAAGCCCATTCAAATGTCACCACCTCCTTCATGAAGCCTTCCTGACTTCATGCAAAATTCATCTCTCCTTCCCTTGTATTCCTGTACCACTGTGTATATGTCACTCTCATTTCATCCCACAGTGTACTGAAATTATTGTAGTTCCCACATTTCACCAAATGAAATGGTGAGCTCCTCAAAGAAAGAGATCACATTCTAGGCCGGGCGTGGTGGCTCACGCCTGTAAGCCTAGCACTCTGGGAGGCCGAAGCGGGTGGATCGCTCGAGGTCAGGAGTTCGAGACCAGCCTGAGCAAGAGCGAGACCCCCCCTCCCCCCTGTCTCTATTAAAAATAGAAAGAAATTATTTGGCTAACTAAAAATATATATAGAAAAAATTAGCCGGGCATGGTGGCGCATGCCTGTAGTCCCAGCTAGTCGGGAGGCTGAGGCAGGACTGCTTGAGCCCAGGAGTTTGAGGTTGCTGTGAGCTAGGCTGACACCACGGCACTCTAGCCTGTGCAACAGAGTGAGACTCTGTCTCAAAAAAAAAAAAAAAAAAAAAAAAAAAAAAAAAGATCACATTCTTATGAATCTCTGGATCACCAGGCCTTAACATGGTACCATGCCCACTGGGTGTTTAAAGAAATGAAAATGAAATATATTACTCTTTCCATTATGCTTTTAGCCCAAAGTGTTATTATTAGACAACTGAAATTGAAAGTAAATGGAAGTTTACTAAGCATTTCTATTCTGCCCCTGCCCCAATCAACAACAGCCATCCACATTCTGGTTACATATATTTACACTCTGGTTACATATATTTACACTAAGAATAAGCATGTGAAATTGAACCCCATGGTGTAATTCTTTTAGAAACTAAAGCCACTAAGATAATAGTATAAGCTCAACCATAAACAGACGGCTAATCTCAAAGAATCTTTCTTCAATAGGGCCTGCTACCATGGAAGGGTTCCTCAGACCACATCCCAATATTAACTGAAACTGAGTCCAAAGTTCAGATACCAAAGACATCCTTGTGGAAGGATGCTGGGTTATAGTCTTTCAGGTCTCCATTCTAATCCCTATCAGGACAGATTTTAAAAAGCAGGTCCACACTGGCTGTCTTGAAAACAATGGAGCTAAGAAAGGTTTTCCCTCTTAATTCACTTAGAAACCATGACTCTCTCTTTCACTGCAATCTTTAGTCCTATTATTTTGTAGCCCTAATTTCTAATTTGATTGTTACCAAATTTATACATCTGAAACAAAAACATTATGACAATATTCTCTAAAAATCATTATAAATCATTTGGAATCCTATTTCCTTTTCCTCTTTTTTCCTTAGCAAGGTGTCTTTAACCCCAATACCATACATGCATGCTATCAGAATCTGTATCACTATATAGTTAAAAGAAAAAAAAGTGAGGGGAAAAACTAAAGAGAAAATTTTAAGTGCAGCATTCTTTTAGGCAACAAATATTTACTGTGTGTTAGTACTGTGTGTCAGATACTACCTAAGCACAGAGGATATAGCGATGAATAAAATAATCCTTGCCCTCAAGAAGCATACATTCCAGTGGAGAATGGAGGTATTCAAACAACATAAATAACTGAGTGAGTGCAGGGAGAGTTGGGAGATACAAGAGCCTATTTATAAAAACTGCAGCAAATTCAGCAGAGACAGAGGGCTGTGCTAAAAACCTTGCTGTCACCACCACCTGTCAACAGCCCAGGTTTATAACCTCATTTGGATTCTGTAACAATCAGAATAAGAAAGCTTCCAGAAAATTAACACAGTGTGGGAGCATTTTCTATAACCACGGTGAACAATTTTTGATAGATCAAAAGGCCAAATACAATGAATCGCACGTGAGTTTGTTTTCAATTCTTAAAAGCAGCAGAAAGAAATCAATAAATATGCCTAACACTTACCATGTAATAAAATCTTTTGGCAAGGGTATGTATAAATATTATTTTGGCTACAGCTGCACTTCCATACAGACAAACGGAGACATAAAAGTGGTTATACCATGAGAGAGACTGTCCAATAAGAGAGATGAACACTGCTATAATGAGAACGGTAATGAGGCTGGTGAACCAGCTAATCAGAGTGATGCCAAGTCCACACAAGAAGTCCTTCGTGTAGTTATCAGCTAATGAAGAGAAAACAAAAAGTTGAGATCACCATCTTGATTAAATAAATTACATAACCAGTCAGTAGAGCTAAACAGGCAAATGTTAAAACAAAGAAATTCATCATTATAATTGAAAAGAACTGAAATGTCCTAGTGTTAAGTTCTGTTAAACACTAGAACAGGGGAGGTATCAAAAAATAACATTCAAGTAGCATTTATTGAGAGACTATGGATACCAAAGACTCAAAGATATGTCTTCTAGAAACAGTACACATATATTCCTTACTAGAGAAAAGGGTAGTCATAATCTTTTTCACCTTTGGGATGCTTTGTATATCAAAATATTAGCAAGAAAGGAAGGCAACGTTCCATATAAGATCTTGCTAAAAGAAATTAACACAAGAAAATAAGGAGCATGGGAAAAATAACTGGTGACAAAGGATTATTTAAATTGCTGCTAAATATTTTATCTTGTAATAGCACATAACAACTTAGACTACGAAACACTTCAAGTAGAAACATTTCAAATAGGAGGAATCGAAGCTTTTCACTCATACTTTAGAACACTGTTTGGCTATTGGTCTGTAGTATGGACAAGACTTTTTAATGGGATCTTTCATTAAAAGTCAATCTTTACAAACCATTTTCAATACCTTCCATGTGTTACTTTTATGGAGTGCCTAAATACATAAAAACTGTCTGCTTCACCAAGATCAAAAGTATAATAAGCACATACTAATTTAATATTTATTTAGGAATTTCTTAAAATATTAAGCAAATATTATTTTCTTAAGATTTTTAGCTTCTTGGGAAGATATAAGCAAACCAACTAAAAAACTTTAAGAAAATCCTACACCTGTGCCAGTTGCTTTGCAGTTTTACAGGAAAATACTTACTGTTATTTTTGGGCTGCAACAATTTTTTGCCCAGGTACAACACAACAGCCATTACCACCATGTAGTTTATTATTGAGCCAATACGAGAGGGGTAGGCAATGACAAACAAGCCAAGCACATCAAAGAAGACCATGTTTCCATGCTGATACTTAGAAGAAGAAGCCAGTATATCAGATGTAGCTAGATATTTAAGAACTGCTAATATGTTATCACCTATTAGTAAAAAAAAAAAAAAAGATAAAGTGAATAAACTATTTGTGATTTACATATATAACTAAAGCAGAAATAAAACATCTGCTGTTTGCATAAAGAAATAGCTAGAAAGAATGTGAATAGAAATAACTTTCTAGCATCCTTTTGTTTTCTTTCACTTTTCTTACTAAATTTCTCAAATATGGTCCATGCCCCCTGCCCCATTTCCTTTCCACTTAGAAGCTCAGCCAACTGGCCTTTGTCCTTTCCCTTCTAGCAGAACTAGTCTCTATGATTAGTTCTAACTGTACCTTCACTGTTGACAAACCCAATGGCTATTTCTTAGTTCCCATTCATTTAATACATATTAACTGTGCTTTAATACATATTAACTGTTAATATGTTAATACATATTAACACTCTTCTAGATACCAGAAACCCAGTAGTAAACTAAGAGACAAAGGCCTCTCATGAAGCTCATAGATACTCAATAAGCTGTTACAAATATGTTAAAAATTAATAAGGAGAAGAGGTAGAGTCTCAGAGGAACATATTATGGGAAATTAATGGAGTTTTTGGAAGTCAGGGAAGCATCCTTGAGGAAGTGATATTTATAGCTAAAGGATGAATAGGAGCTAGATACAATGGGGGAGATTGCCCAGACTGAGAGAACTGTGGAGATGAACGCTCTGAAAGGAAAAGTTCCAAATATGGAAAAAAGGCCTGAATGAGGAGAGTATTCAGCAATGAAGCTAGAGAAGCAAGGAGAGTCTTATCAGGCAAAACCTGGCACATCGAAGGTCTATAATAAATATCTGTTTCATCAATGAATGAATGAACGAGTTTAAACTTTAATGCAAGAGCAGTAAGAAGCCACGAATGATTTGCGTTTCTTCTTGCTGCTTATCCCATCACTTTCTTTTTTTTTCCTCCAAAGCTCAATCTTAGTCCTCCACCTTTGCCTCACTCTTCCCAAAAAATTTTCATTCTCCATACTTGTGTTGTTTTCTCTATGCCTTTAATTCCCAAACCCAAATACTTAGGTCTGCCAAGAGCTCTAACTATCTGTTTTCATCAGGTTGGTTTACAGACCCCTCGGCCTTACATGTCTGGCAGAACTCCTGGGCTCCTTCCCCTCTCCACTGTCACTCTGGATGAGGGTCGCCTTCCCTCCTCCCCACCATGGTCAATGGCATCACCTTTCCCCAGCCAGCTGGTTTCACACTTTGCTGTCATTTTTGCTGCCACTCATCTGCTCCATCCCTTCTATCCAACCTGTCAAGTCTTCTAAAATTTACATTCAAAATGTGTCTAACTTTCCATCCCTCCCCCTTTTGTTTCTATCTTTTGTCAACACCACAGTCCAGGTCCTCATTTTTCCAGACTTAAATTACTGTCTGAATGACCCTGACTCCTGGCTCTCCCCCTCACCATCTGCTCCATACCACATCACCAGACGAAAGCATAGAAAACCATCTTAATGAGTTCATTCATGGACTGAAGCCTTCAATGACTCCTTATTACTACAGCATCTTCTTGCTCATTTTTAAAGCGTTCTACAATTTTCTCTACCCCATACACTTCTACTTCATTTCTCTCTGTTTCTGAAAATACTACTTCGATTCTAGTCTGACAGTCTACTCACCAACAGCCTCCCACACACAACATACCCTACTCATGCCGTGCTTATTCGGAATGTCCTCTTTTCTCCACAGGCCAAGTCTTGCCAACTCTTTAAGGCTCAGTATCAGACTCATCGCCTCTGACTACTTCAAATCTCCCTAGAAACCACTTTAACTCTGTTGCCCCTATGCCCTCCTCTGACACCAGTCCCATAAACCTCTCACCTGCCCTTACCACCCAACCGTAGACCAATGTTACTGTTTTGTATACCTAGGCAACCTGCCCAAACATGTGTCCTAGTGCCACCTCCAAGTTATAGCTTTCACATTGGCTACATTCTTATCACTCAGCAATCCTACCATAACCCTGGGTCAGCTCCCTTTTCATTTCTTCACAATGAATATTCCCACCTTAAATTGCTAAACTAGACTGACTGCAAGACTAAAATTCAAGACTTCACCTCTCCAACTCCAAAGCCCTAGCTCATTCACACTGCATACTGCCCCTCTAATGCAGAGGTTTATGGGTTTATATATCATCTCTAATAGTTCATCCTACTGTATATCAAAAGTATAAATTAGAATACCAACCTGCTCTCTGAATGGAATCTGTTAGAATTCTGTCCGCTGTGTCATATTTGGTGTGATAAATGTATCCATTCTCAATAAAAGCTAAGTCTATTCCTAAGACATACAAAAAAAAGTCATTTTGCTTTAAAGATCAACCTTGATTTAGGCCTATTTGTTTAATGTATTAAATTCCTAAGACAAAATATCAAAGCAGTGGCATGACTGCTTTGTCACATTTATGAATGAATGACATAAATTCTCTTCCAAATTCTTACAGAATCTACAGCTGTGGTACAAAATTCAATACATAATGATTGCAGAAGTATACTACTCCACAGGGAGGCATTACAAGTCACAACAGCAAGGGGTAGGAATATTGAGTTTCGGAGGTCATCAAAACTTTGTCATCTACATCCTTGCCAGGCCAGAACCAAATTTTAACTTCAAATAAGCTGTAAGTACAAGTCACCAAAGGAGTTGGGAAAACAAAACAACAATGAATGTCAAAGACCCCTGAAGAATCTATTACCATCTTTTGGGAATGAAGTACTAAATAGTTCTCCCTGTTCTTCTGTCACATTGTAGGACAAGATGACATATTCTAGAGGAGGCAAGCATTTAAATTACTATGGAGTTTAAAAAAGGAAAGCATTAGAAACTCTGTTCTGGTGAGTCTGAATGTGCAGCTCTCTGGCCAGGTGCAGTGGCTCACGCCTGTAATCCTAGCACTCTGGGGGGCCCAGGCGGGAGGATCACTAGAGGTCAGGAGTTCAAGACCAGCCTGAGCAAGAGCAAGACCCCCATCTCTACTAAAAATAGAAAGAAATTAGCTGGACAACTAAAAATATATATGGAAAAAATTAGCCAGGCATGGTGGCACATGCCTGTAGCCCAGCGAATCGGGAGGCTGAGGCAGAAGGATTGCTATGCCCAGGAGTTTGAGGTTGCTGTGAGCTAGGCTGATGCCACGGCACTCTAAGCCAGGGCAAAAGAGCAAGACTCTGTCTCCAAAAAAAAAAAAAAAAAAAAAAAAGAATTTGCTCTCAGAAAATGCTGTTGACTCATAAACTTTTAAGAAGTAAAACTTGCTTTTGATGAATTAATGTTGCACAATAGCCCATAACCATTGACAAAATACCTGGAATGTTCCCAAAATCCCTATAGATACGGAAGTCAGTATCTGAAGGAATGATTCCACTCTGAAAAACCTCCTGAGCCACCACAGAAGCAAAAGGGTGTTTAGCTGCTGAAACATAAGCTTGAACCAACCAAGGATTTTCAGGACCTGAAATGAAATGTGACAAGATAATACAAGGTTAATCTGGTAATTTTTTAAACATATTAATTTTTTTAACACACTAAAAATAGTAACAGTGATGGTTTGAGGAGATATTTCCAGAATTTACCTTTTAATCCTTTTTTCTATATTTTCCAACATTGCTTTGATATATATATATATATATATATATATATGCATGACTTTTAGAATAAAAAATAACTTTTATAAAAATAAAATAATTTTAAATTATAAAATAGCAACACTACAAGTTTAAGTCTAAAGATGAAAAATCATTCATAAGTCTATCATCCTAAAATAACTATTATCAACTTTATAGCTTTAATTCTCTAATATATGATTGTGTGTATACAGCTATACTCAATGGGTACATATACTTTGTACATGTTTTAGATTTTGGATATTTTTCAGATTTTGGAATATTTGCATTATACTGGTTGAACATCCCTAATCCAAAAATCCAAAATCTGAATGTTCCAATGAGCATTTCCTTTGAGCATCATGTTGGCTCTCAAAATATTTCAAATCTTGGAGCATTTGGATTTTCAGATTAAGGATGCTTAACCTGTATTACAATGATCATTTTAATAGCTATTTAACATTTCACTGAATATACCATAAAGTTCCTTACTACTGTTTATAATTTATCATTATTAATAATTTTGTATTCACACCTTCATGCATATACAGCTTTTTCAAAATTGAGAGTTTTTCCTTTAGAATAGTAGGATAAATTCTATTATTGTTCCAAATTATTCACTCTTCTTTCCCTGAAAAATGATTATATATTCCTACCCTTGACATGTAACTTTTAATGCCTTCCTGTAGAATTAGTACATACTGTTCTGCACCCTCTTAACTGTGAGCTTGGTTATATGACTTGCTCTGGCCAAGAGATGGTGAGCAGGAATGACATGACAATCGAGCAGACTTTTAAAAGCCATTATATCATTCAATACGTATCTTTAACATTGGTCATGAGGTCAATACATCCCTGATGGGGCTTCTCCTTCAGCCTGGATCCCAGAATGAATAAGACACATGGAACAGGCCAGGCGCAGTGGCTCACACCTATAATCCTAGCACTCTAGGAGGCCAAGGCGGGAGGATCACTTGAGGTCAGGAGTTCAAGACCAGCCTGAGCAAGAGCGAGACCCCATCTCTACTAAAAATAGAAAGACATGATCTGGACAGCTAAAAATATATATCAAAAAAAAAAAAAAAATTAGCCGGGCATGGTGGCTCATGCCTGTAGTCCCAGCTACTTCGGAGGCTAAGGCAGAAGGATTGCTTGAGCCCAGGAGTTTGAGGTTGTTGTGAGCTAGGCTGATGCCACAGCACTCTAGCCCAGGCAACAGAGTGAGACTCTGCCTCAAAAAAAAAAAAAAAAAAAAGACACATGGAACATAATAACCAAGAGGTTATTCAGAAACCAAAATGTGACATGAGAAAGAAATGAGCCTGTTCTGTTATAAACCACTGAGAATTAGGGGTTGTTACAACACAACTTAGCAATACATTGATGTAAACAGATCAAGTAATTGTCATTTCAGGGAATCTAAGAATATTGCTTTTATAACCTTACAGATTATCAAATTACTGTCCAGCATTTTAAAAAAATGTTCTGTAGTGCAGGGTCAGGGGGGACTAGAGAAACAGACACACAAGTGATCCAGATACTGGGGTTAATCAGACAGATATTTTAAAGTAATTATGATTACTGTGCTTTAAAAACACAGAAATTGGATCAAGAATTTCACCAGACAAGTACAATCTATTTTTTTAAAAAACCAAATGGAAATCCTAGAACTGAAAAACATCAAAACTTACATTGAAAATCTTAATAAATGGGTTTAATACAAGGTTAAACACAGCAGGAAAAAAAGGATTATAGATCAATATAATTAAAGCACTGAAAGAAAAAAGGATAGAAAATACAAAACTGTGTTTATGAGACATATGATATATAGTGAAAGGTCTAACATGAGTAACTAGAGTCCTAGAAGAACAGGAGATAGAATGGAGCAGAAGCAATGTTTAAAGAGGTAATGACCAAGAATTTTTCAAAGCTCACAGAAAACATCAGCCATGAATTCAAAAAACAGCCTCACACAGGGTAAATATAAAGAGAAAACTAGCACCAGGATCTCTGCTATTGAATACCATTACCCACTAAAAGGAACCAAGTCTCCTTAAGGAAATGGCTGATTCCAGGTCTGGGACTAGAAAAATAAAAGGTAAGTTGAAACATCTTGTTCCAGAAAGTAAGAAAGTGCCCAGAGACATGTCAAAAGGACTCTGTCACCAGTTTGAAAGGTATCCCACTGACTTAAACTGGGACAATTCATGCAACGCAATAAATAATGATAATAACAGAATATATACTATACAGAATAAAATTAAAATACTGAAATTCACAAAAAAAAGAAAAATGAAAAGGCTTCCTTCTAGTAGAATTCCAACTATTAACTATAGACAGAATGATGGAGCTAGAAACTTAGCATTTGTCAAACATTATAATAAAAATAACTTAAGGTAAGAATCATCAATGATTGCCAAACTAGGATCAAAGTTTGACGAGAAAGAGTATATTTACATAGTCTCAAAGTACCTATTGCAAAGGAGAAAACAGTAACCTGTACAAAGGGAGAAATAGAAAAAAAACAAAAAAAAACCTGGCAAATAACTTTTATTTAATGGATTAATTCAAATGATGAAAAGTTAGTATCAATAATGAGACAAATATTATATGCCTCCTGTTATAATGCACTAAGGACAAAAAAACAAAAGGAAAAACAAAAATGATGATGGAAAAATATATAGATTATAAGACTATATCCTATTAAAATACTATTAATATTTAATTAGATATCAACAATTAAAATTACACTGTTAAAATATTAAAACCATACTGAAAAACAGGTAAACCTAAACTATAAATACAATGATTATCTTAAAAATCAGGATAGTAGTTCCTCTCAGAAAGGAAGGAGTTGTATGTGAGAAGGAGCAGGTGAAAAAATTCTGGGAGGGTATGGCAAGAGTCTACCATCTTTCATGAGATGGGGTTAGAAGGATTTTCACCTTAAAATAACAAGTTTTATTATACTTTTTCTGATATGTGTGCTATATAATGATTGTGATATATTAATATTTTATAATACATGATAAATGCTATATTTGATCCTGGATAGGAACCCAGATGAAAAAGACAAAAACAGCTAGGACATTAACGGAACTGGGGAAATCTGAATACATTGTTTATTAGATCACAGCTTTATATTAATGTATATTTCTTGAGTATGATAAATGTACTGTTATAGAGGAGCATATCTCTCTTCTTTATCTACTGAAATTATTATACTGAGATTATTGGTTGATATGATTTTTCTCTTCTATTCTGATGATGTGTGAATTACATAGATTGATTTTCAAATATTAAACTATCTTGTTGCTCAACTTGGTTGGAAAGTATTATCTTGTGTGGGTCTGTGTGTATGTATGTATTATTGGATTCAGTTTCCTAATACTTTATTTAGGACTTTTGCAACTAAGTTTGGTATTATCTATGAAAAGCACCTACCAAAGCTGAACATATATACAGCTATGACTCAGCAATTCCACTCAGAAATGTGTGTACACATACATGTGTACCAAAAGACATTTATGAGAATGTTCACGGCAGCACTTATCATAGAGCAAAAACCTGGGGGCAACCTAACATCACCAGTAGAAAGGATAAATTATACAATGGAATATTATTCAGCAATGAAAAAGAACAAACTACTGCTAAACACAATACAGATGAATCTTACAGACATAAAGTTGAGTGAAAAAAAGCCAGACACAAAAGAAAATGTGCATGATTCAATTTATATAAAGTTCAAATACAGGCAAAATTAAATCTACCAAGATATAACTTAATATAGTGATAACCTTTTAGGGGAAGAATAACTGGAAGGGCCACAAAAGAGGCTTCTGGGTATGACTCACATTCTCTACCTTGATCTAGGTGGTGCTTACATGATTATATTCCATTTGTAAAAATTATTAAGCTGAACACTAAGTGCTATGCACTTTTTTTGCATTACAATAAAAGATTAAATAAAGATACCTAAAGATAACATTTAAAATTCCTTTTATGCATTATACCATAAGAAATACTTGAGAAAAATATAAAACACATTAGTGGGAAAGGGATTTATAGCTTTAAATATCTGCTACCTGGCCTTTACCCTTACAGACTGCACCACTGCATGGGAGGGTGCCAGCTCTGTTCCAGCCTCTCACTGATCATCAGAAGAAGCCTACAGGTTGTGAAAAGGTCAGTTATCGGTATAAAAAGGGAAGCTGGGGAGACAGATCAGCTCCTGAGTAAAATACTTGCCACAATATAAACAAAGTAAAGGGAGCCCGTTAGATGAGAAACTGCAGACATAAAGATTTTACTCCATGGTTATTAATCTAGTAGGTACTAATAGTATCCCAATTTTACAGATGAGGAACTAAAATTTGGAGTGGCTACATGACTTGTCCAAGGTTCCACGTGTAGCACTACAGCTGAGGTTTTGAGGTTTGACCTTAGGTTTGATCTTAATCACTACCCTATCCCACCTCCCCCAGAAAGCTTTTATCTTAGTTATCTTATAGAGAGAGGTGGCAAGCAGATATGGAAACATTTTCAATTTGCATTCTTTCTCCTGCCATCATCTAAATTCTATGATGCTTTCAGTTTCTTGTGTGTTCATTTCTTCTTTTCTTTCCCCCAACCTACTTCAGAAGCAATTCACTTCTTAAAGAATAAGCTTCATCTTTCTTAATGCAAAGGATATGGTCATGTGTAATGTTGAGGGGAGGTAGATGTCAGTGCCAAAAGAAGTCCAGGAAAAGCAGACCCAACTTAGCAGACCCACAGCATCATTCCTACTGCTCTACTTCCTTGGTGGCATCAACACACAGAAGAAACAAAAAAGGAGGAATAAAGACGACTGAGGAAGAGTGGTAAATATTATTATGGAAGCCAAGCAAGATGGGCCTGAAAACTGACCACTGAATTTGCAAATGTGACATTAACAAGAGCAGTTGAGGTGGAGTGGAGAGGCAAAAGCTGTCTTGAACTGGTTCAAGAACAGAAGCAAAGGCATTCAAGACTATCGCTATAGTATAGACCATTCTTTTGAGGAATTTTTCAGTAGAGGGTCAGAGAAACAAGGCAGTAGTTGAGGGTAGGGGTAAAAGTGGTTTTCTTTAAGATGGTAAAAAAGGCATATTTGTGTGCTGATGGGAATGATGCCAAAGAGAAGGAAAACTAATGATGGAAGAGATAAAAAAAAAAGATTCAAGTCACCATTTATATAACCAGTCTTCTACTCATGGACCCTGAAGGCATTTTCAATTTTTTACTCTTATAAAAAAAAAGCTAAGATAACTATGCAATTCTTAGATCAACGTGTGAATGTCAACTATTTCTACAGGATAAATTCCCAGAAGTAGGCCTGCTAAACTGAAGGGCCTGCACATTTTAAAAGTAATACATACTGCCAAAATGCATCAATCCACATTTCCACCAACAGTGTATGGAAATGTCTGTTTCTCTATACTCAACAGCACCAGGCATTATCATTTTACTTACTTTTTGCTAATCTAATATAAAAAGTTCTTTCTGTTATATGAATTTGTATTTCTTCTCAAATAAAACCTTATTGTTTAGTTTGGCAGTTTCTTTTAAAGTTATGTGTAAATTTACCATATGTCCTAGGTATCTACCCAAAAGAAATGAAAATATATGTTCACACAAAGACTTACACATTAATGCTCACAGCAGCATTACTCATAAAAGTTTAAAAGCGGAAATAATCCATATGTCCATGAACTGATGAATGGATAAACACAATGTGGTATACCCATACAATGGGTTTATTCAGCCATTAAAAAAAATGAAGTATTGATACATGCCACAACATGGGTGAACCTTGTGAAAGCTGTCAGAATCAAAATGGAGTCACTTGTGTTAAAAACTCCTGAAAAAAAGAGCCAGGGAAGGCCTGTAATTCTCTTCAGTTTTCCTTTAAAAACCGTAGTCTTTCTTTTCTATGCTACATACATATATAGTTTACTATGGCTCATGTATTGCCATTGCAATGCCAATTCCCAGATAAATATCATTTTCTTCTATAGTCTCTGTCTCTACACAGACAACCTCAAATACATTATACTAAATAAAAGAAGTCAGACACAAAAGACTACATATTGTATGAATTTGCCTAGTCTACACATTTCATCTATTTATTTATATGAAATGTCTAGACTAGGCAAATCTATAAAGACAAAGGAGACAGGTGGTTGCCTGGGGTTGGGGCAAAATGGGAGTGACTGCTAATAAGTACAGGGTCTTTTTCTCATGACAATAAAAAATGTTCTAAAATTTATTATCATGATGATTGCAAAACTCTATGAAAATACCTAAAAAAAACCTAAATTTTACATTTTAAATTGATTAACTGTAGGATATGTGAATTATATCTCAATAAAGCTTAACAAAAAAAACAAGAATTCATTCTAAAGAAGTTTATAAAATGATAGAATACGATCACATTTTTGTAAGGAATATATACACATATTAATATATATATACATATATATTAATATATATTAACATATACACTTAGAAAAAAAAATTGCAGAAGTGTACAAACTAAACCATAACACTGATTTGCTCTGAATGAGAGGATTACGGATATTTTCACATGAGCAAAAAAAGATCCTGTCACTCTTTTGCTTATGGGCTTTCTTGCATTCAAGGTAAGCAGTTATCTGAATTTTTTACAAAGAATATATATTACTGGCTTAATCTGTTTAAATTTTAAAAGGATGGATCTTATGACACCTTCAAAATTATTAAATAAAGCCTCTCCGACTCATAAAATGAAATTACTGGTCTGATAAATGAAGTAATTCTTTCTGCTCTTCTTAAAACATAGGTAGTAATGATTATTCTAGTCACTAAAAACTTCCCAAATGAATGTCTCTTTCTGAAAAGAGACAACAATGGCATTCTAGAGATTACAAACTGTTTTAACCAAGAAGTTTCCAGGACAGGATAAGTACTACTGCACAGAAAAAGTGAGCCTGAAGGACTTCTTGAGTAATACCCCCAAAGTACAGGCAACCAACACAAAATTGGACAAATGGTATCACGTCAAGCTAAGTATCTTCTGCATAGCAAAGGAAGTAATCAATAAAGGGAAGAGACAAGCCACAGAATGGAAGTAAATATTTACAAACTACCCATCTGACAAGAGATTAATAACTACAAAATATAAGGAACTCCAACAACTTGATAGGAGAAAATCAAATAATCCAATTAAAAATGAGCAAAGGATCTGAATAGATATTTCTCAAAAGAAGACATACAAATGGCCAACAGGTGTATAAAAAAATGCTCATCATTAGTCATCAGAGAAATGCAAATCAAAACTACAATGAGATATAATCTCACTCCAGTTAAAATGGCTTTTATCAAAAAGACAGGCAAAAACGAATGCTGGTGAGGATGTGGAAAAAGGGGAACCCCTGTACACTGTTGGTGGGAATGTAAATTAGTGCAACTACTATGGAGAACAGTATGGAGGTTCCTCAAAAAACTAAAAACAGAACTACCATATTGCCCAGCAATCCCACTGCTCGGTATATATCCAAAGGAGGGGAATCCAGTATATCAGAAAGATATCTGCACTCCCATGTTCATTGCAGCATGATTCACAATAGCCAAGATTTGGAATCGACCTAATGAACGGATGAATGGATAAAGAAGTTGTGGTACATATACACAATGGAACATTATATAGCCGCAAAAAAGAATGAAATCCCTCAAATAGCTGGGCTTCAAAAGAATAAAATAGGAAAAAAAAAGAATGAAATCCTGCCACTTGCAACAACATGGATAACATGGATGGAACTGGAGAACACTATGTTAAGTGAAATAAGCCAAGCACAGAAAGACAAATCTTGCATGTTCTCATTCATATGTGGGAGCTAAATATTAAAAAACAATTGGTCTCATGGAGACAGAGAGTAGAATGATGATTACCAGAGGCTGGGAAGGGTAGCAGGGAAGGGGAGAAAAAGTGGGGATGGTTAATAGGTACAAAAATAGTTACACAGTTAGAATAAATATTTGATAGCAAAACAAAGTGAGTATGATCAACAATAAGTTAGGGTATACTTCAAAATAACTAAGAGTGGAACCAGAATGTTCCTAACACAAAGAAATGATAAATGCCTGAGGTGATGGATATCCCAATTACCCTGATTTGATTAATTCACATTGTATGCATGTATCAAAACATCACATATACCCTATAAACATATACAACTATTATATACCCACAATAATTAAAAATTTTTTAAAAAGAAAAATAAAGAAAAAAGAAAAAGCAGGTCTTTTAAAAAAAAAAAAAGCTGAGGAAGCATGATCTGGCATTCATTCACAAGCACAACTCCAAATCCAGAGGGTCTTTATCCTCTTTAGTCAAACATGGAAACAACACTAACTAGACAAGGTCTGGTTCTGTTGCCCTGGCTAGAGTGAAGTGGTAGGATCATAGGTCATTGCAGCCTCCAGCTCCTGGGCTCAAGCGATCCTCCTGCCTCAGCCTCCCCAGTAGCTAGACTACAAAGTGTGTGCCACCATGCCTGCTAATATTTTTTGTAGAGATGGGGTCTCACTATGTTGCCCAGCCTGGATAACTAGCTTTTTGAAAGCCATGCCCACAAGATAGCTTGTCTTTTGTAGGCAGAGGTATCAGAGTAACAGAGATACCAGGAAAATTACTGGAATGTCAGAAAACACCCAGAAAGCTTTCAGGTATGCAGTTTAGACACGACAATAAGCTCCAAAACCTAGTGGAAAAATCATGTAAAAAAATCAGAGGAAGGAGGTAGATATTCTTTCCAAATCTTTTATAGTATATCTTCCAGAAAAAAAATTAACTTTGAAATACAGGGATTTTATTTTAGAATGAGTAAAACATTTAAATTGTATATATACTGCTAAAGAGTCATGTTTTTTGCTTCATTATTAATCATATGCATTACAAAAGTTGAAACAATAGAGAAGACTTGAAAGAGTATACGTAATGCAGTAATAACAGTCAATTCTGGTCTTAAATTCATGAGGCAATGGAGAGCTCAAACTGTTTTTTCACATTTAGCCTGTTCTCCACTCCAGTCACACCCACCCCAGTTCTACCAGCAAATACCCACCATCTAGCTGTGACCATTATTAACGGTTTATAGCCTTCTATAGCATCATGCAGCTGTAGAATTTTTTATCTAAAACTATATACATTTAGTGAAAAGACTAAGGACTTTGGGCTAGTCAGCCTAGCAAAAGTGAGTGTTTAATAAATGTAAATAAATAAAGGAACTGACTTGGGTCTGGACCTGACTAGCCCTAGGTGAGTATGTTTTAACCTCTTGGACTACACATATGTAAAATATATTAGTATATGTGCATAAAATATGTATACATTAATATATATGCTCACAGAAAAAAATCCAGGAAAGATACAGACTAAACCATAAGACTGGTTTTCCTCTGGGTAGGTAGAGTATAGGGACAAAATGCTGTGCTAATAAATTCAAAGCATGGATATGAAGGGACTTAACATATAGTATACTTTCAACAGGGAAAATATACAAAGACACACTCCTGCCCATGTGGAACTCTTGAGATTTTCACATTAGGAAAGAAAAACTCATTGTCCTCTTTGCTTACAGGATTTTGTCTTGCTGCTTCTTGACGTGATGGTTGTTGTATGTGTTCCTCATATCTTTAGTGACGTTCAAGAAATAGAGGGAAACGGAAAATTGTGTAGCATCTACCTACTCCTGCAGATTTTAGACTCCAGCTTCTTCTCATCAGTTAGATGAAGTATTAATAGTAAAGTAGAAAGGTTTGAGAGTTGAAAAGTAGAACCTTGCTGCTTCTAACCTCATGATCTTAACATTCTCAAAGGTTTAACTGAAGTAAAATATACATCCATTTTGAAGGATAAAAGCTTAAAAAAAGTTCAATGAAGAATATTAAAATAGGGTATTATTTAGGTTGTGAAAACATATTTAGCACTTAACATAGCTTTGTAACTTAAACACCACCAGGTCTTAAAAGGGTGCTACAAAACAAGTTTCCATATTACCCTACCCACTTTCCCTAGCCTATCTCACCCAATGCACTACTCAATACTAAAAGATCTAGAAAATGCTACATCTCTGGATAAGATGCATCACCCAAATTTCTAACAGGAAAAGGAAATGGCACAGAACTCTCAACGTCAAATTTTAGTACACCCTGACTGAACAAATCTGTGAGCTATGAATTCTATTAAAGATGACAAATAAATTGATATTCCTCAACTTTATCTTGCTATCCTTAGAAAAGTTTAATCATAAAATTAAAAACATTTCTCTGGCTGATTAAATATTACTGAATTTTTTGACTTTCAATTAATTCAATGATAAATTTAAACCTCTTAAATATAGGTTAATGTTCTCATTTTAATTCATGAAATGATTAACATTTAAAATTATTTATATTATCCACATTAAAAGAAAGTTCACCAGCTATATGACAATCTGATTAATGGTTAAGAACAAAGGCTCTGAACCTGGACTCGCCAGGTTCAAATCCCACTCTGCCATTAACCAACTATGAAACTCTGGGCAAGTTATAATCTCTTTTGCCTCAGTTTTATCCCTAAAATGGAAGTAATAATAGTATTTATCTCTCATGTTGTTTTGAAGAGTAAATGACTTAATATGCTAAATGCTTAGAGCATCTGACATATAATCAGCACTATATAAGTGATAGATGCTATCAGTATTATATTATTATATTATTATAAAATAAAAAATTTTAACAAAGACAAGCTAACACTAGCTCAAGTTTTAAAAAGAATGCTCATTCAGGAGATGGTTCATTAAAGAGATTACTTATATTCAAAAACTTTCCTCTTTTATAAAAAACTAGAATTGCATTAAAATATACAACGCACAGCCTCACATACCTGTTTGGAATACAAGTTCTTTCCCTCCTACACCTGCTGCCTCCAAGTTAATAAATGCACGAATCAAGCTGGCCCAGGGGTGCTGAGTAATGAAACCATGACTGGCCTTAATGAGAAGGAAAGGAAACAAACACTGGTTAAACAATCTTAAGTTATCAAAGTCTTCATTTTGCTTATTTTAACACAGAAAGGCTATCTTGATGAGGTTAGAAATATGAAAACAAAATAACCATTTTTCAAAGGCAGTATCTGAAGACATTTTCTGCTTCTCTTTCTATGCATAATGGCTGTGCACATCATGGGTGTGGGCAGTTGCCCACCACAGAAGGCAGCATGATCACTGTGAGTGGTGCCAAACAATGTCCTTGGTAAGTGCAAAAGAAAGGGCAAGGAGGATGGGAGAAGAGACGATCCATGTGGCTGGGTATTCACGCTGTGTGTCTGCCTCAGAACATCTCTGAAACTCCAATGTCAAAGAAAACCTGAGGAAAGTAACTATGCCATCAAAGAGCCCTTTTATAAATCAAACATTGCCAAGATGATCCGCTCTGAGTTGAGTTTTCCAAATATTGAACATATCTACATAAGTGGCTGTGAATTTTTTAAAGTACTGCCAAGTACAATATTTCTTTCATGTATCATTTTACGATACTACTCACATGAATAACAAAAATGTGTCGGTTTTAGCTATTGTTATTATTCTCATCATTATTTGAGCCTAGTATTTAAAACAGTAAAATCTCACTTGCAAGACATTTTCCTCAGCACCATTAAAGAGAAACACGATGGCATGATGTAAGGCTTCTGAAGATGTTGACAAGACGCGAAGGACTTCCAGCATCACTGAACAGCTAACTGCATCATCACTGGCACCTTCAAATCAGAAAAACAGATTTGCTCCTCAGATTTTAAAACCTGTACAGCATGAACCATTATGGTTAGGAATGGAGTTTTCTCCTCAGAGAAACATCATAATAGTTGCGTGACCAGAGCATAACTCTGTCATTATCAGGTGACAATGACACCCACTGGCAGTAAGCTCCATGAAGGCAGGGATCTCTGGTTTACTCACTGACTTTCAATGCCTGGAATCATGCCTGGCCCCGAACAATCAACTAATAACTATTGACTAAATCAACCAGACGGGACCTAAAGTCATACTGAAAACTGGCATTCTCACCAACCCCAGGAGACTTTCCATTCTTTATCTGCATTCCACATCCTCTGTGTCGGTCTCACTTCTGGTGCTCACAGCTTCCTCCATCATCTCCCACTGCCACCCACTCCTTTCTCGTTTGTTTTCCTGCCAATATCATAAAAGCTGCAGGTCACTCCACATTTACAGAGGGGTCAGTTTGGATGGTGTAACATTTTTTTAAGGTTTCTCCAAAGAAATGATGTGATGGAAAAGTACAAAGAAGTCACCTAATCTAGTAAGACGGAAGAGAGGACACTAATGACCTGAGTAGTATCCCTGGTCCCAGCACTGATAAAGTAGAGAACCTAGTCAAATCTCTTAATGGTCTTCTTGATTCAGAAACTTCATATGTTAATTAAAAGTAACTATAAAGATGACTTTAGTGCCTTGCTTTTTTAAAGCACTGAAAAAGGCAGGTAAATGAACTGACTGAATATTTGATGATACCAAGGAATTACAGTTAGGTTTTTTAGGTGAGGCAATTCATCATGGTTTTATGACTGTATCAAAAAGGGTCCTTATCCCTTTCAGCAATTTAAACTGAAATACTTCAGAGGAACTGATATAGCTAAGATCTACTTCAAAATAATCAAGGAGTTGAGGGGGGAGCAGCAGAAGTAGGAAAGAAATAAGATAGCATTGTTGAAGCTGGGGAACAGGTACACTGGGGTTCATTAAACAATTCTGGTTTGTATATGTTTGAAATTTTCCATAATAAAACGTTTAAAGAGTAATCAAAGTAAGTAGGCACTGTAATAACCTAGGCAATTACATTTCTGGGTTTACACACTAGGAGGCAGGGTGCTAAAGAGTTTAGTGTGGATTTCAGAGCAAGAAAGATCTGGAAGTAAATTTTAGCTCTGTCACTTTACTCCACTATTTCCTGGTCTGAAGAGCAGGATAATGATATCCACCTTACAGGTTTGTCATGAGGAGTTCACACGATAATACACAGCACCTGACACCTGGCAAGCAATGATGGCTCTTCCTTCCCTTTGCAAACTTAAGGACGGCTCTGTAGCCAGTTAAAATGCTTGTTTGGGCTCTGTTACATTTCAGACCCAATTCCTACTCAAGAAGAAACTACTTATTAACTATACTTGTCTCACTGGTGACTACTGGATTGTATTTTAATCAAAGTGAAACCAAGTAATAATTATCTAATTACCATCAAGTAGGAAGTATATGTTGCTATGGTAAATAGTGCTACCTTTCAGAAATCAAATGAAATAAACTTTTTTTACTTTGAGACTGTTACTTTAAAATAAAAAACAAACCATAAAATTTTTCTTTATTCAAAGGAAGAGAAAAAGAAATTGAAAGGTATGTATCTATATAGAGTTGCTTAAAAAGTTAAACTGTCCATTTATCTTGAATGGTTGTGCTGTCTTAGAAGAGAAATACAGATGGTTCAAATATCTCTAAGAAAGTGAAGGAAAGTAAGAGGACAGTATCTGCAAGGGCTGGGTGATTAAACAACATCCCTTTCCATTTAGAATTAACCTTGAAATTGAAGCCACCCTCAAAATAACTTAATGTCTCTTCTAACAACGACCTGGAACTACACATCAGACTCAAGATAATTAAGGGCTTTCTGTGGATAACATTACTACTTAATTGGTATCAGTTCCTGAGTCCCAGATATGCTAAGAATTAAAAAAAAAACAAAAAAAACCCATGCTTCAATTAGTCCAACCACTAATCTATTTGATGAATGTGTAAAACATTATTTTTAACAACTTATTAGTAACAGAAATTTCCTTGAGATTGCTGGTATGGATATTATCATAAAATTTTAGTTAAAAATGGGCTCTAATGGCTCATAAAAATGCCATCCTTTAAGTATTAGACACCATGTATGCAAATTATAATATATGGCACCTATGTTTGTGAAGGGTAGCAGAATACCCCACCCCAAAATATGCCACTTTGGCATAAGGATTATTTTGAGCTGAAGGGAACTGAGAAGTAGATACTGAACAAAAAAATCCCTCTGCTCTCCCCCCATTTGCCTAAAAGCAGGACATAAATTTACAAAGGTGTCCCACCTCCCCTTTCTACCAAAAAGGAAAAAGGTTGATCACCAAAGACAACTTTAAATTTTTATCAACCTGGTGACAGCACCAGAGGAATCTACATAACAAATTTTAATGAACTTTAACTACCATTGATTTGCCTTCCTACAATTTGCCACTCCTAAAGACTCAAGGTCCCTTTCCTTTGTCTTGTCACTTCACCACAAACATACTGTTCTTTGTTAAAGATGCTATATAAGCCAGATTTCTAACCCAACTCTTTCAGATTTACTCATTTTCCCTGGGTATCTCCCATGTATACATGAGGTATACATGTCAATAAACTTCTGTTTGTTTTTCTCTTCTTAACCTGTCTTTTGTTACAGGAGTCCATCTCAGCTAAAAACTATGAAGGGTTGAGGGAAAACTATTTTTCTTTCCCTACATTTGTTTCTGATTCTTGTACATACATCTTTCTTATATAATGTTTGTAAGCAACTATGGTATTTATTTGCCCATTCCTAAAGTTTAAGCATCATAAATGTGAGTGTACGGTGACACTTATGACTACTTTGACATGAACATAAGACCACTGGTTTCCCCAGCACATACAAAGGTATTTCTGCCTTTATATAACAAATGTGTGTATTTTTGATAAAGCAAATTACATTCTAAATGCAATAAGTCTACATGTTCATATTGGGTCTGCTATAAGTTTAAGCAATCCAGAAGTATTAATATTCAATAACAGTTAAAATTTCCATGCCAGGTGCTGTTCTTATATTTGATTTGTATTTAATCCTCCAAGGAAAGTATTATTATTTTCTCCATTTCACAGAGGAGAAACTGAGAAAAGAGGAGGGTAAGCTATTTGCCAAAGGGAGCATTAATTACACTCTAATACTCTCCTTCCTTTCAAAGGTAGCTGAAAGAAATGACTAGCCAGGAAACTCAGCATCTTATCCCGGTTGTCTCTGATCAGCAGTGATCAGCTAAATTTATCCCTGCGTCAAATGAGGGGGTTGAGCCAGCTGCCATCTCAGATCTTATCTACTACTAAAATGCTACGATACCATTGTAAAATGCTATTTTCTATTCTTCCCTTCTTATAATCTCTTTAACTATTGAAAAAATATTTCTGTGGAATATTATCGTAAGAAATGGAAGTTCAATTTAGGGGATTCTCATTCATTTGACAAATATTTATTTGTCAGGCATTGTCATAACGTCAAGTATTCTATTTTGTCTAAGTATTTTCAGAGCAAGATTTATGGATTATTTCAGGTACTCTAACAGTATGCCACCCTCACTGGACCAAAATTCTCACTTTACAGGTCAACAGAAACTGCTAGAGAAGATATCCTCCAAACCATTCATCCTTGAAGACAAGGACTGTCCTTGACCCAGTATCCCCAAAGCCTAG
The DNA here is from genome assembly GCF_041146395.1 of Eulemur rufifrons. Taxonomy (NCBI): domain Eukaryota; kingdom Metazoa; phylum Chordata; class Mammalia; order Primates; family Lemuridae; genus Eulemur; species Eulemur rufifrons. Next base: position 228,909,234 of record NC_090989.1, read on the forward strand.
TACAACACTCAGCTGAGTAACAGCTGAAGTGGCAGAACTCAACTCAAAGACACAGGGACACATGCAGTCTGGTAATAGTGACAAGGCTGCTTCAGTCTACCAGAAACACTCCAAGTCCTGTCATTGGGGTGCTGGTATTAATGTTAAAATAATAACAATAATTATAAACCACTTAAGAGACTACTGAAAGATCAGATCCTAAACTAAATGATACAAGTCTAATTATCCCACCTTTCATCACAATGAATAAAAGTTTGCCAAAAAAAAAGGTCACCACAATTGTCCAAGCAGCTTGGCGTTACGTTAATAAACCTTCTGGACTGTGACTTCAAAATGACAAAAAAAAAACAGATACATACCTGGTGAGTTTGCCACTGAGTCAAAATGACAGTTAGCCAGGATAGCATGCTGGGCTCCATCTCTGGGTTCCAGCTTTACCACAACATTGGTGATGTTGTCATAGTAGCTTGTAAAACCTCCCAAAAAGTCAATGCTAAAAGAACCTGTAGGCCGTTGTACATCTACTGAAATCTTGTGAAGGCTGTTGCTTTGCACTTCAATCAGTTTAATCTGTTCCAAAAGGTAGTGCACCGTCAGAATTTCATTTTCTGGACTTCCTGTAGTCCTGGGGCCAATAGATGTTATGTGTTCAAGATAATCCCTGGAAGCAACCAAAAGAATGATGACGACAAAGGAACGCGGGCTTAAAAATAACACTTAGCACAGAGCAAATTTTCCACTACCCTCCCCTTTCTCCCCGCAAAAAGCTTAGTTCTTTGACTTTTCATTTTAAAAGACTGCCTTTTACTATTTCAGATATGTTGTGAAAACCACTTGCAAAGTTCCACCATTTTATTTTGCCTCCCATGACTTGATCCCGTTTTTTCTCCACTCACCACACTCTCAACTTCTCCCTATATTAAATCCATACAAAGGCTAAGAATTGTATTCAAACTGTGTGTGACTGCCGAAGGCTAAGCAGGACAGGATATAACTTCATTGTGCCATATTCCTGGGGTTATTAATTCTGGGTCACTACTTCTAGTAGCAGAAATCAATGCAAAGACAATCAAGTTAAGAGGTTAAATAAGCAAAGAAAAATTTCTGATGATTAGGAATGGACCCAGCCTTCCTAGTAATTTAGGCCAAAACCAACTCTACCCCTAATGAAAACAAATTTTTTTTTGTCTTTTAACTGCCTTCCAAGTGGAGAAAAGGGGGGTATGGTGGGTGTCCCAGAAAGTCCTTAAGAAAATAAGCTTTCAGCACTTTGTGTTCAAAGAAAAAGTTTTTAAAACACAGTGGCTGTTCAAAACTTCCTGCTAGCTTATGATTTTATGAGCTTTCACACACTTGGGTTACAATACCTTTGACAATCACCTGTCCTAGCATACTTAAAGGTCTTTATTTAAAAAAAAAAAAAAAAAAAAAAAATTCAAACCTTACAGTCACTAATCCAGAAGCCCAAAGACAAACTGCAGGGATCTGAGAACTTTTCAAACTTCATGCAAAATTTTAATTGAGCGCTGTGCCAAGGAGGGCCTCCATCGCTTACGAATTTGGGGATTGTGACCCTCAGAAAGTTAGAATACTGCACTAGGCGCTTCCAACGCCCCCCACCCCAAACCAATTTATAAAACGGTCTAGGTACACAAATTTCACTCCCCATTTCATTTGGAAAGCAGGAGTGCAAACCAAGGTAAAAAGTGGAAGTTGTTCCTGAAGATGAGAGGACGACTAACCACCATCTCCACACAGAGCAGAGAGTGGGTGCAAAAGCACGCTCAATTCACCTAACCACCCCTAAGCTGCACCACGAGTTTAACCAGGAGCCAGGCAAACTCCACGTCCCAGTAATTCAGACCCTAGAAGGAGGACATGCAAGGCCACCCCTGCCACGTGCAGCCCGGGAGGCCCGGCGGGTGCACACAGGTGCGGTGCTGCGGTGCCCAGGCAGGAGCCACAAAGGGAAGCGCGGGCCATGCTAGGAGGGAGCGGCTGGTACCTGGCTTGGCGCGCGTCGAACTCCCCGCGGTGGCCAGTGGCCCCGCGCAGCACGAGCTGCTGCAGCGACAGCTGCACAAGAGTCCGCAGCGCGAGCAGGTAGAGCGCGAGCCCCAGCGCGGCGCGCGCCTCAGACAGCCCAGTCCCCGCGCCCCGGCTCGCGCCGCCGCTACCCCCCGGGCTCCTCTTCCGCGTCCTCGCGCCGCCTCTGCCGCCGCACGCATCCACCAGGGGCTCCTGCGCCGGGGCCTCCCTCTCCGGCGGCGGCGCGGCCTCGGGTCCCTCCCGACGCTCCCCTCCGACGCGGTGCCGCCTCACAGCAGCTGACTCGTAACCCCACTCCATGGCCACCAGCCTCAGCCACCAGCCCAACCGCACCAGCCCGCGACAGCCCCGGCAGCCGCCACCACCGCCGCTGCCGCTGCCGCAGCGCCTCCTAGTGAGCGGACGGAAACTGCAGAGGGCCAAACTTCTGCTTGGCCGGTCCCGCCTCGTCGCAACCCAGCGCCTCTGGGCAGACCTCGGGGCTGGCACCGCGGCAGGACGGACCCAGGCTGGGCGCGGTGGGTGTGCCATCTCCTGCAGGGCTTTCCCAGGCTGGTGTGGGACAGAGATTTCCAAATGGGAAGACACTCATAAACCTAGAAACGTGCAGCCCAAAACAGGAGAAAAGTGAGAGATCACTTTTTAAAAAATGCACATGGTTCTTACGGTGCACCAGACAGATGAAAAAGGCAATGGCCCAACTTTAGAAAGGAACATTAGAACAGGCTTTAAAAAAAAAAAAAAAAAGTGGGCTCTTGGCACTTACAATTAGAAATAGGACTACGCAGAAGAGGCCCAACCTATTGCTTTCATATACATAATCTAATCAGATCATAACCCTGTGAGATAACCAGCACTATTACTGTCTCCATTTAACAGATAAAGAAAAATAATAGCTATTATTTATTGAATACCTGCTATGAGCCAAGCACTGTCCTAAGCGCTTTAATACACTATCTCATTTAATTCCCATGAGAACCCTGAAAAGGAAGTGTTCATATTCCCATTTAATAGCTGAAAATCCTAGAAGTAACCGATGAAGAATTTAAATCTAATTTCATGGGCTACTAAAAACAGCATTCTGTTCCACTACTGCTATGGGTCTCTGGAATTGAAGGTTCAGAAAAGCTATTCTTCCCTCGACATCATCTGGGTGGTTTAAGAAGCAGATCCTTGGTTTGAGTGCAGATCCTTGTGATTAGTCGTCTTCCTCCTCACTGGTACAATGACCCTCTCTGCTTCAAGGTTCTGTGTCCTCAGCAAGGATTTAGCGTAGAGACCAACTGGGAAAGCACATTGCAGGATTTTGACTTAGCGCATATGTCAGATTTCATACAATGCCCTCTGAGTCTGCCCCTGCCTACCTCTCAGGCTCATCTGACACCAGGTTGCTTATTTCTGGCTCTCCAGCCACACTGGCCTCTTTCAAAGACTTCCTGCACACCATCTCCTATTCATCCTGTAAATCTTGGTGTAAATGGTACTTCCTCAAGCAAGAGTCTCCTAATCTAAGCCTGTTTCTCCTATTTGTAGGCTCTGGTAGCACCATGTATGTTTGTGATTATTTACTGTCTCCCTCATTAGACTATAAGCTTCATGAAGGCAGGAATCATGTCTGGTTTTGCTCACCATTTTATTCCCGTCTCTTAACACAAAGCATGATACATAATATGTAGTCAATAGATATTTCTGGAATGAATAAATGAAAACATAACAATTTTATGGCGGCAGCAGCATCATTTTAGCTCTGTAAGATCTTTTCTAGTCTGTAAGCTCCATGAGACCGAAGACGATGTCTATCTTGTTTATTCATCACTGTATCCATAGTGCTCAGCTCTATGCCCAGACCATGGTCATAATTCAATACCTATTTATTGAATGAGAGAATGAATATATGTTGTCTTTGAAAAGAATCAACTGTCTTACTATTCTCTTCCCTAAAACCCTAGACCTTCCATCGTCTTTGGAAGGTAAGACCTCAGAATCAACTCTGATTGACTCTGTGTCCGCCACTGTCTAACAAGATGTGGAAGTTTCTAGTTCCTAGAGGAAGGGCACAAAGGTTTCGTGGTCTTTTATGGCTTACTTATTTTGTGCCATCACTTGCTGGGCTGGGTGGGTGTCAGAAAACCTAGGGACAAATTGCAGCTGTCAAGAGCTATGATACCAAGTAATTCACCTGAGTCTCTTTTTCTGAATGGATAATGTATATTAAGCATTTCTGACAACATCCCATGGGAAGCAATGTACTGCAGTGTACGGCAATGAAAAAAATGCTTGGCTGTTGGGGTCAGGTAGATCTCAATTCCTGGATCTGGTACCTTCAATACACATGGCACTATTCAAGTTACAATCCAACAGAGTCCTTGTGTGCTTATCTGTAATAATGGAGATAATGCCTGCCTTAAAGAGCTTCAGTGAGGATTAATCAACTAATATGTGTCAAAGATCCTCATACAAGTTCTCATTAAAAATTATTTTTCAGAATTTTCCTTCTTAGACAATCCTTTGCAGATTAGATTAAAAGCCCTAGGGAGTAGAACTTATTATCATACAGTTCTTAGAAGGCAGTTTTTCTCTAGACTGTGTAAACTATGGTATTCACATTTTAATATTTTAAAGCTACCAGATATTGGATATCTACTGTTTCAGATACTGATCAAGATGGAGAAACAGAGAGAAAAATAATTCAATATTTCTACCTTCACAGAGCTTACACTCTAATGAGGAGACAAGCACGTGTGTGTATGAATAAAATGTCAAAGGGTTAGGTGCTATGAGGAAAAATAAACCAGGGAGTGGAGAGTGACAGAGGCTGCTGTTTTATTAAAGTGATCAGGGAAGGTCTGTCTGAGGAGATGACATCTGAGATGACCTGAATGAAGTGAGCAACAGGGCCACATAAGCCTGAAGAGAGAATGTTCCCTCCAGGCAGAGGGAAATGAGCTGGGATGTTCAGAAGCAATGTTGAGTAAAGCATGTAACTAAAGCATGCACTAGAGCCTAGTAGAGGTGAGGTGAGAATAATAGGCAGAGGTCAGCTCAGGGAGGACTTCCTGGTCACAGCAAGGACTTGGGGTGGTTTTGCACAGTGAAAGGTCATGCTCCATGTGATCTTTTATAAGATCACTCAGCATCTCAATGCTGGGCAGAGCAGCACAAGACCACATCTAGATCATATAAAGCTAATCAAAGACTGTGATAATGTTTGGCCTTTGAAGTGTTTGAAGCCACTTTGATCTGTAATTTTATTTGTGTGGAAAGTAGAAAATAGTGAACTGAAAGGTACTCTAGCTCCCACATATCAACTTGCTCATGAGGATGAGATAAATGTCAAAGGCTTTGGCTGCCCCATCCGGTGAGCTATTGATCGCTGGACTTGAGTCAATTACATTTTTCTTGGCAGACAATTATATTTTTCTTGTGTGTCCCTTTATGACAAAGTGAGGGATAGACTGACCAGCAGGCATGGAGATGTCTGTCCCATGTCCCTTCTATCTTGCCATCTCTCCAATATTTCCTAGTAACTTGGTCAGGGCAAGTAGAAGGCCATGTGAGCTGTCAGGATTCCCATGAATTGCCAGTCTCTGTTTTCCATCATTGCATCACCAATGTGCCTTAGAAGAAAACCATGCCCTGTGTGCCTCCTTCCATGGAAGAGGGGCTACTAGGGCACTTGGTAAAGTTCTCTGGCACTGACATTGGCAGAAGGATGCCTTTTACCTTATGTTACAGTGACATTCAAATCAAGTGAGGTGCCAAATCAAGAGGTGAGAAGAAAATCCAAACCAGTTGCAAAAGAAGGAAGCAGATATCAAAACCTGACAGGCAGAGCAAGTCAAAAGATTGCAAAACCGGCCGGGCGCCGGTGGCTCATGCCTGTAATTCTAGCACTCTGGGAGGCCGAGGCGAGCGGATCATTTGAGCTCAGGAGTTCGAAACCAGCCTGAGCAAGAGCGAGACCCCATCTCTACTAAAAATAGAAAGAAATTATATGGACAGCTAAAATATATATCAAAAAAAAAAAATTAGCCGGGCATGGTAGCACATGCCTGTAGTCCCAGCTACATGGGAGGCTGAGGCAGAAGGATTGCTTAAGCCCAGGAGTTTGAGGTTGCTGTGAGCTAGGCTGACCCCACGGCACTCTAGCCCGGGCAACAGAGTGACACACAATGTCTCAAAAAAAAAAAAAAAAAGAAAAAAAAAAAGATCGCAAAACCAAGAACAGGGATTTCAAAAAGAGATCTTGGGTAAATATTGCAGATAAGTACTTTTGCCTACAACCAGGTTGTATGTGCTCACAGAGGAGTATGAAGGTGGGCCAGCTGTGTTTAAAGGGCCATGGATGGAACTCATGTCCAGGTTCAGTGGACATCATTATTTTTTTATTTTTTTATTTTATTTTTTTTTTTGTTTAGCTCCCTTAGGGCTGAAGCTGGGGCCTCAGGGTGCTGCTGGACAATCAGTCTTTCTAACTATGAAGCTCTGAAATGGAACATTCAGGAGCTGGTAATGATGGTCAGCTACAGGCAACACCTCCAACAAGCCAAACAACCTGGAGCTGGCATCCCAAAAAGCACATAGGCCAGATCTGTAAACCCGCCTTGTTTCAGAGTTTTTCTGTCCCCATGAACTGAGCTGTCCTAAGAGCTTAGGGAGAGAGTAATGGTGCCCCACTCTTCCCTCCCCATCAAAGCCCGGGTTGATACCGCCTGCTTTCTAGTTCCCTGTAGCTAGATGGACACAGAGGAGTGAGAAAACAAGTCCAGCTGCATTGCTAGCTGAAGCCACCAGGTCACCTTTTACTATTGCCAATTAGAAAAGAGATTCCAAGACTTTTGGAAACAAATGTAATTAAAACAATATTGGTTGGTTTTTTTTTTTTGGTTTTTTTTTTTTTTTGTAGAGATGGAAGTCCCACTATGTTGCCCAGGCTGGACTTGGACTTAAACTCCTGAGCTCAAGCAATCATCCCACCTCAGCCTCCTGAGTAGCTCAGACTACAGGCATGCACTACTGCACCCCACCAAACTGGTTCTTTTGGAGAAAAAAATAACCAAATTGAAACTTTATACCATATTACACACCAAAAAAAAAAAAAAAGAAAGAAAGAAAAATCAAGTAGAATTCAGAATCAAGCATAAACTACTTTTCACTATTACAAAAATAAGGTGAATATAATTAAATAATTGTAATAATTAAGACTCAAAATAGATAAAGACTCTTTAATCCAAAAAGAAGTAGAAAACATCGTAAGAGGAAAAACAACATGCTACACAAAATTGAAAACTTCTATACATCAAAAACAGTCACCAATGAGCTAGGTGTGGTGACTCACACCTGTAATCCTAGCACTTTGGGAGGCTGAGATGGGGGGCTCTCTTGAGCCCAGGAGTTTGAGAACAGTCTGGGCAACACAGCAATACCCTATCTCTATAACAAATACAAAATTATCCAGGTATGGTGGTGCATGCCTGTGGTCCCAGCTACTTGGGAGGCTGAGGCAGGAGGGCTGCATAAGCCCAGCAGTTCACGGCTGCAGTGAGCTATGATCCAGCCACTGCACTCTACCCTAAACGACAGAGAGACCCTGTCTCAAACAAATAAATAAAAGCAGTCATCAAAAATAATAAAAAGTCAAATGGCAAATTGGGGACATGATTTTCAACAAATTTAAAGCAAGACGATAATGTACTTTATTCTCTCTATATATATGTATAAGTGTGTATGTGCATGCGTGTGTATATAAAAATTAGTAAAAAAATACCAATGCCTTAATAGAAAAATATGTAAACATTCACTCTTAATATCAAAGGAATGCATGTGAAAATAGAGACCATTTTTAACTTATCATATTGAAAAGTTTGTCAATATATATTATGCACTGCTGGCAAAAGTTTAATTAATAGGCATTTTCATATTATGTAGATGGGATACACATTGGAAAGACCTTTCTGAAAAGCAATTATGCAAGATGTATCAGGAGCCTGAAAAGAATTCACGATTTTTGATGTAGTAATTTCACATGTAGGAATCTATCAAAGATGTGATTAAAGAAAGAGAGAGAAAAATGAAAAAGGATGCTCATCTCTAAAAATCAAATATGTGGAAGTGACTTCATTCAGCATATAAAAAAGGAAAAATTAAATTATGGTACAGAGTTTGGAACATCATGTGGTATTAAATATATAATTAACAAAGTCTCTTTACTAATGTGGGTGAAATGCTCACATTATAAATATTAAGAGGAAGAAAAAATAAAGATACAAAATTGAATAGACAAGAGTACACTAGTGATAGTAAATATGTGGAAGGAAATACACTGAAGCAATAATGGTGATTATCTCGGAATGATTTTTTCCCCCTCTTTATTGATTTCTCTATTTTTGACCTTTTCTACCATGAGTTCAGCATTCCCTTTAAGAACCACGAGCATGACGTCAGGCTCCCGCAGCCTGTGCCTAGGAAGCACTTCCCTGTGGAGCACCGTCATTTTAATCCTTAGGAAGGCAGTGTATAAATTGATTCCAACATGGATGTGAACCAACAGGGAAATGCAATGTCAAAAAGCTGATCTCTGGCCCCTATTCCTCAAGCACCTCTCTAGACTAAAATGTTTAGTAAAGATTCGGTAATCAATTGCTGAACCAATATAAAACAATTAAGAGAATTTTCACTTAAGTATCATTCTTTAAATTCAGCCTATGACATGGGAGAAGAATTGGTGCAAATGCTTTTAAATGGCTTTGGATTTTGAATTTTCTTTTCCCTCCTTCATAGCGCATTCCTTGATCAGAGGTGAAGAACCCAGCGACCTGGAAGTCTCTAGGGATTTAGTTGAGGCTTATACACCCAAGGCTTTGTTTGCATTTCTCCAGTGAGCTGCAGAAGCAGGTGAGTTAGGACAGAGGGAATGACTCAGCAGTTTGGGGGCTGGGAGAAGCTGACTCATGTGAATTTGTTCCAATGCTGAAACTGGGTTGTTTTACGCCACTAAAATATTAATGAGTGTGTGCATTGCCAGAACTCAGCACATCTAAGAGTGTACACCCAGAGACCCCATCTCTTCCCGAAGCCCCGCTCTAAGTGGCTGTCCCCTATAGCCCCGTGAACCCCTCACACAGGCTCTGTGTCCTGGACCGGTTTCACTTGGCCTTCAGGCTGTGTGACCTTCTTCGGGTCCTTGCCAGCCCAAAATAGCCCCAGCAGCTGCTGCTTTTCCAAGATGCCCAAAGGAGAAAAGAGACAACAGTGGATCTTGTATGAAAATGACAAATATCTCTCAAAGATCTTGTATGAAAATGGCAAATATCTCTCAAAGTGTGATCTGAGGACCACATAACGTGAGAATCACCTGGGGACCTGCTAAAAAATCGTCTTCTTGTGTCCTATCCACCTACTGCATCAGCCTCTCTAGAAGTAGGATCCTGTAACTTGTGATTCCTATATAAGCTAAAATGGTAAACCGTGGCGAAGTCAAGGGTCTTCGGTGTCTGGTCCACATGTCCAAGAGGGCATATAGGCCACCTGTGATGAAACCTGGGCCAGATCGCCCCTCCTTCAGCTTTATGCATGTCAGGTCTGTGTTGCCATCTTCTCCCTTACTGCCCATGCCCAGCCAACCCCCTCGCCCCCTGCCATGGCCAAAAGCACTATGTAGCACCTTGCCACACCATGTTGGAAAACAGGGATGCAAGAGGCAGTCCAATGCAGTGGTCCAGCACACGAGTGCTGCCCTCAAACCTCTCAGTATGCACTGCTCAACCACTCACCTGCTGTGGAACTGCCAGTGAGTTACTTAATCTTGCTGTGCCTCAGTTTTCCCATCTGAGAAATGGGACTAATAGGGCTGTCATGAGGCCCTATACCAGCAAGAATAAGAACTCAAGATGTGGCTACTGCTGCTATTATTCTGTGGTTGAAACCTTCATCTGCATGGCATTAGGAAGCTGGGGAGATAACATCTTCCAAATCCTCCAGTCACTCCTCTGTCATTGGCTAGGTGAGCGAAAAGAAATGGAGAGTGCTTGGCCAAATTCTTTCATACCAATCTAATTTAAAGTTGCTAAAAGGCAATTTGAGCCATAAGCCTGAGGGAAACTTGATTTATATCTTTACTTAAAGGGTAACTGTTGAATTAAATGTAACTGCTCTGCTCTTTGCTCTCTCTAACCCTAGAAATACAGCATTCTTACCTACAGGTACGTGCCTCTTTCCTACTACCTTCTTGGTGAGAGATCTCATAAAAAACCTGTTTTCCTATCTCAAGTCTTAGTGCCCTTTGGGGAATTAGCAATGAATGAACAGAAATCCAGAAGTACCAAGAATAGGTTCCCTATTTTTTTTTCAATAATAAAAACTTGTTTACAATATGATTCAGCCATAAAAAGGAATGAAGTACTGATATATACTACAATGGGGATGAGTCTCAAAAACACCATGTGAAGTGAAAGACGCTAGACACAAAAGGTCACATGTTGTCTGATTCTGTTCATATGAAATATCCAGAATAGGTAAATCTGTAGAGACAGAACACAAGTTGGTGGTTACCAGGGACAGAGAGAGGGGAGAATGGAATCAACTGCTTAAGAGGTATATAGGGTTTCCTTTTGGGGTGATGAAAATGTTTTGGTAGTGGTGGTTTACACAACATTATAATGTGCTAAATCCCACTATATTGTCCACTTTTAAAATAATTTTATATTATGTGAATTTCACCTCAATAAAAAGCAAACTTATTCATTACATATTGTTCACAGTTGACTGTAGCAAGGAGAATTTTTAAAGAATTCTTAGTTCCTTGAAAATATAATAATGTAAAAAGAGATTAATAAAATGAGATTTAGAACTTTCTTTAGATTTTGGATTTTTCTCCAAATGTTTTAGAGCTGGTACTATAAAGCAGTAAGCCTCATTTCCAGTGGTCTCTGTTAGAGGTTGTGGAGTGGCCAAACAGAAATGCCAAAGGAGAGATCGGGCCCCATGGCTCATGCCTGTAATCCTGGCACTCTGGGAGGCTGAAGCGAGAGGATCGCTTGAGCTCAGGAGTTGGAGACCAGCCTGAGCAGGAGTGAGACCCCATTTCTACTAAAAATAGAAAAAAATTAGCTGGGCATGGTGGCACATGCCTATAGTCCCAGCTACTTGAGAGGCTGAGGCAGGAGGATCACTTGAGCCCAGGAGTTTGAGGTTGCTGTGAGATAGGCTGACACCAGGACACTCTACTCAGGGCAACCGAATGAGATGCTGTCTCAAAAAAACAAAACAAAAAACAGAAAGAATTCTTAGTTCCAGAGACAAATGCCTGCCCAAGTTTGCTTTCAGTAAGCAATTTGCTACTCTGTTGCTATTGTTATAAATTGTGATGATAATAATAAGTACCTTGGATTTCAGTAGCCTCTTAAGTCTAAGCATTTCAAAGTTCTAAATTAGGATTTCTGCGCTCCATTTCTTAAAGAAAATCAATAAACAGATCTGTAGCAGAGATGCCGATTCTTAGGAAAAGACAAAGGAAATAGATTCATTCACAGCCTAAAGTTTAAAAAACCATTTTCCTTGAGATTCCTTCATTACTCTGATATCCTAGCTAGAGGTAAGGCTAATCTTTAAGGAACTCCTGCAAGGCTGGGAGCCCAAACTGAGAGATTCAGAAATAAAAACCCAAGTGACAAATAGACTTCTGTTATTCAAAAGTGCTATTATGTTAGCAAGGTAGTTGTGACTTATTTAGGGAACAGAACAGAGCATTTGCAAACCATTTCCTGGTATGGGCAGATAAAGTGAGAGAATAAAATAGGTCGGGTTAAGGTTATAAGGAGTGGTGAGTTCTGGGTTGAACTGCAACCCTGGCCCCGCCTAAATCGCTAACAGCCAACCATTGCTGTGCAGAATCTGGGGCTCAGCCTAGCCGGATCTGCTATTTTTTCAAGAAATGGCAGAAATTCAGATATTTATGTGAAACCTTCTGCTCTGTTACTGTTGGAAACGAATTTAAAAAGAGAAGACCTTTGTGTGTGCCAAACAAAACAGGTCTGCAAACTGGATCCCACCCACCGGCTGCCAGCCTGAAACCTCTGTGCCCTCACCCTTAAGCCCTCAAGGGCACACTTGCTAAAGATAAAATATTTCCCTAAGTGAAAATCAGGTTATACGTGGGATTCTTATCTCTAGATTTGGGGGAAAGTTTACAGTGCTAGAGTGTATCAGATATAGCTGGCCCGGTCTCTTTCTCCTCTCCCTGTTGGGTGGGAGGTCAGTTTTGTCACGTTGTCAAATGCCGCCTCACCCCTCCCCATTTCTAGCCACGGCTCTGTTTATTTTGCACGAACAACAGATAAGAAGGAGAACCCTTTCTGAAATTTTTGCTGATGCAGAGCTGAAAGATTTCTGGCCTCAACAAATATTCTGAAATGGATTCTTCTCTCTCGTCCCTACCCCGTAACACGGACAGTGTTGGCCACGCGGGGGCTGTAAACTGCACTGTCCCCCCTCCAAGATTTCAGAGCAAGCCTGGGAATACACAGCTGTATTTACTCTTCTTGTGTGTCCTGTAGGGAGGAAGGAAGAGCAGAGCGGAGTGCGTGGGCCTACAATAAAGCCCAGGGCTATGGAAAATAGTGAGTCCTCCCCCACCCCCTGGCCAACAAGAGCAGCAGAGACTCTTAATTTAAGGGGTAATCAGTAAAGGATGATGGCATTTCCTGGAGGTGAAACTCAATCAAACCTACAGACAAACATACATTTCCTTACCGATGGTAAAGAAAAAGCTTTCTTCTTAAAATTAGACACCCTGTCCTGGAAAACACTGACATCCTAAATCCTGAGGCTTCCTTCCTGCAGTCTTCCAGCTCTTTCCACCCAGGCTCAGACAGAAGTGGCCAAGTAGCCAGACTGCCCGGCAAGGGAGATTAAATCCAACCTGTGTGAGAGCTAAAGAGAAAGCTCTGCTGTCGAACGTGCGGAGACCTGTTGAGAAGCCCCCTGGTCAGCCTAGCAGGAACTCCTCTGACAGAAGCCTGGACTTCACCTGCTCTTCACCCTCTTTTTATTTATATACGGGTGGATTTTTCAACTTCATCAGCCTTGCAGGAAACCATAAATATATTTCCAGTTGACACACGTTTTCTGGTTGTGTCAACCACACTCTTCCAGAGACACCATCCACTACAGAGACAGATATCAACAAGTAACACGTTCTTCTCAACGGGTCTGCCATAAATTATGGCTGCTTTGAGAATGCCGGCTTTGTGGTTTTCTCCAGAGTCCTGGCCCCACGGGTGGTTTAGGTCAGTTTCCTGCTACCGTGAACAGGGGAAATGTCCCCCTCGCCCCCAGCCGGCCCCTTTCTTAGAACAGTGCAGGACCTTTGAAACTTAAAAACCTGTATCTCAGAGTTTTACTTGTTTCTGTTTTACCAGGCAAGCTTCATGTTCTTTTTTGTTATGGTTTTTTTAAAAAAAAAAATTGTTAAAATTATTATTTATTTTTAAACTTTTTATGCCCCTGACGTGTGACCCTGAGAGGATTTGACGATTGTCTGTGATCTTAAAAAGGAAGTTTCTTAAAGTCTGGAGGAGTGGGGAGAAGGACAGAGAAAAAGCAAGAGTGAGAATAATTTCCAAGTTATCTCTTTTCTCTCACAAAGCTAACTCCCGATTGATTGGTTGATTCACTGATTATCTGAGTTCTTCTGGCCTGTGGGTTAATCACAGTTCTCATCTCTCCCCTCTCTTGGCTGCCAGTGTCTTTGGTTATGTCTACCACAGATTCTCTTACTGGAGGGGGAAAAAAACCCTCAAACTGGTTCTCTTGATTGTGCCAGAGTTGTAGGGCACCCTCTTAGAGCAGACAGAGGGGTCACCTCTTAGGAGAGCACGCCTTGCCGAGGGCTCTTTGGACACTTCTGTGAGGAGACTTCCATGAGTGGACTCCCTGCTAGAGTGAGCAGGACCCTGAGGTGGGGGGTGCCTAAGGGAAAATGAGGAGGACTGAGTAGGCCTGAGAGGCTCTTTGGAGGCTATAGAACCATTGACCGGCATTGGGGCAAGTGCCAGAAGAAGAGAGGAAATAAGCGCAACTCTGTTGTTCAGGCCCTCGCAGCATTTGGGAGAAGGGAAGAGAAGAAGCCACTTTGGAGTATCAGGCAGGCCTGGACACACAAGTGTGGTCTGTCAGAGCTTCTTGAGCTTGGCTGTGCCTCACAGCTGTCCGGGGATCTGAGTCTGCAGGTCTGGGCCGGGAAAGATTCTCCATTTCTAACAGACTCCCTGATGAGGCTGGTGTTGCTACTTTCTCACACTAGTTAACCACACATCGTGAAGCAAGACGGTGGAGTATTTTGGGAACTAGGGACAGCTTAAAGGCAAGGTGAGGTGAGGGGCAGGGGCAGGGAGAGCAGATAAAAGCAGTCTGCATCCATGTCACCAGTGAGCCTGCAACAGATGGACAATCTCACAGGCAGGCAGCCACAAGTAGAACCAGAGCCCCCTACGGCAGATAGATCTGGGATCAAATTCTGGCTCTGCCTCTCATTTGCTGTGTAACCTTAAGGAAGTCGTTTCATCTCTCTGAGCCTCGGTTTCCTCATCTGTAAAAACAGAGATATTGAAACCTACCTTGGCCATTTTACAGGGTTATCCTGAAAATTTAATGAAATAAATATAAGGAAGCTCTTTATAGCTGCCAAAGTACTTTGCAAATGTAACCTGTGATTATATCCAATAGATTCTTCCTGGTAACCTGGTAACATTTCACCCATATATGAGTAATAGCCACATCTAAATGCATTTCCCAGAAGACTGGGTGAGTACTTACTTCTGTGGGTGTGGAGAGGAAGAACTTGTATGTATTTCATCAACCTTCAAAGCCTTTAATCCGTGTCCCAGGCCCTTTGTTATCTTTGCAGTTCAACGTTAATTATCACTTCACTTGTTTTATAGGATGATTATTTCCCTCTGAAAGGATGAAAGACTTGTTTGTGTTGATGGAAACTCCTGTTTTCCATTTTGAGCTATATCACATTTCATCTACACTCTTAGGCAGAATAGTTGATTTTCCTATTTGACAAGGAACAAGAGGCCCTTTATTTAGGAAACTCCAAATTGGTGGGCTGCAGAGAGGGGCATTGCAGATACGTTCATGTGAAAACAGCACCAATTTTTCTTCCAGTTTCCCACAGGGATGTGATGGCCTCCTCCCGCCAGACTCAGTACCATCTCTCCCGCACCCGCTCGGCACCAGCGCACAGGCATCGGTAGGCAGTCCTCACCCAGCAAGCGTGCCCAGGGCATAGAGGGAAGGGATTCTAGTAAGCTGAATTTGCCGTTTAACCCACTCTTATATGTCTTGAAAATATGAGTTTTGTTTTTCCAATGCTTAGGATTAAAAGATCTCTCTAAAACATTGCTCTCCAGTGTACCACCTTCATTAGGACAACATCCTGAACAATTATTGAAATGTTTTTTAAAGATTAGAATTTTGCAGCATCTGACTTATCATCCTGAACATCAGCACTGATTACACGGTGATGCTGAGATGTGGGTGACTACAGACAGGCCCCAGATTGATTTTTAACTAAAACCACCATTTTCTTCCTTCTCTTAGGAACAACATGTATTGAGTGAGTGCCATGTACCAGGCAGGTAGTATTTACCTTATTAAATCCTCAGACAAAACAAAGCAGAACAAAATGACCCCCATAAAATGGACTTGTTATTATCCCAGTTTTATCAATGAAAAACTAAGGCTCAGAGAAAGGATGTCATCTACTGAAGGTCACACAGCCAGTAAGTGGCTGAGCTGGGATTTGAAGATAACTCTGTGTGAACAGGCAGAAGAGTGGCTCCCTAAAGATGTCCACATCTGAACCTCTGCATGTGTTACCTTCCTTGGCAAAAAGGACTTTCAGATGTGATTAACTTAAGCACCCCGACATAGGGCAGATTATCCCAGACTACCCGAGTGGGCCCAGTGCAAACACGTGGATCCTTAAGAGGGAACGGAGGAGGCAGGACAGTGAGAGGAGACAAGATGGTGGCAGCAGACGTCAGAGTGATGCAGGGCCACAAGCCAAGGAATGCAGACAGCATCCAGAGCTGGAAAAGGCAAGGAAATGGATTCTCCCCTGAAACCTCCAGAAAGAACGCAGCTCTGCCCAGCCATTTTGGACTTCTGACCTCCAGAACTGTCTGATAATAACATTTGTGTCGTTTCAGGCCATTAAATTTGTGGTGATTTCTTAGAGCATCCATAGGAAACTAATACACATCCTGATACAAATAGCAGAAAGAAAAAAGTCTCAGTGGCTTTGTCAACAATTGATACCTAGGCTGTTATTAGGCATTTCTGGTTTTCCATGAGGATTTAGGCAACTGTAATTATTTTTTAATTACAGGGAACTCTTAACTACTGAGCTGAATGGCCTCACTCCACTTCCACCCTCAAAAATGCCTCTTGTTGTTTGAAGGTAGTTGTTTGTAGCTAGAATTCTAGCTTGATAGGGACTGTAACATAAAGACTATAAAGTTAATTTTTACTGGAAATTATTGATGAGGCTAGCTGAATGTCACCTTTCTACAAGAGTGAGCGGGCAAGGACAGGCTCCCAGGGGTGTCGGTTTGCATGCAGGCAGACGTCAGAGGAGCAGAAGGGCCTTGTGTGGCTCAGCATGATCAGATGGAGGTTCTGCCCTAGCAGAGGAGAATGTGTGGAGAAGCCATTCCATGCTTCAGTTTTACAATCCCGTGTTCACAGCCTGTCAGGGAGAGAAGGGACCCTGGAGACTCTCACCCAGTCCCCTCATTTTACAGATGAGCAACCTGGTCCCAGGGAGGATAAGTGACTCGGCCAAGCTGCACAGTGACTCCTCGGCCAGGACTAGAGCCCAGAACCAGACCCTGGCCCCAGTCCCCTGCTCTGCCCACTTCCCTCATCTCGGCACCTGGTATGGTTTTGTGTACACTAACTGGACATTTCACATAAACAAGGTCATGGTTTGGTCACTGTTTAGAAGGTGAAGTTTGTAGACTCTCAGATCACCAAGTGATATCCACGCTTCAGTAAACTGTCCTATTAATCTTGGCTAATAAAACCCATGCTGGTATAACAAGCTTATTTCAGAGACATGTGTTATAAAAACAAATTATTTTGTTTTAGCACATTTTTGGCATGTTAGGGTCTTATAGAAGTACCTATGCTGGCAGTGGTAAGTTTAACCAGCTGCCAGTTGGATCACGTATAAATCCACCCTCGTTCTGCCACAAGATAGAAACCAGGTTAAAGGGCACTCTCCCGCTCATGCCCCAAGCTCACCACGCATCATGGCTCTCAGCAGGCAGACTTGAAATTAATGAACCCAGAAACCCAGGATACCCATGATGGGATTGTGGGTTTTAATCCTGCCCCTGTGTGTGTGCACGCGCGTGCACACACACACCCCAAATAAAAATGCATACCTTGTGTCCACAGATGTACTTAATCCTTTCTAATCTGCTTTCCAAAATATGACCTCATTTCCAATTTAGTTGAGCGCCTCCCACGTACCAGGCATTGATCTAGGTGCTGGGGGCACACACACAAACCAATAGGACCCAGTCTCTGACCTGATGGAGCTCCCATGTTGGTTCTCGTTCTCCAGGGAGTCGATTGGAAATCCTTACAACAGCCTGAGACGTAGCCACAGCAGATTATTTCTCTAACCATTTTACCAATGAGGAGACACAACCAGTAATAGGGTCAGGAGGCCACACAGCCTGCTGTTGCCAGAGCAGATTGGAGCCCAGGTCTTTCCCCTTTAAACTTCATGGACTAGTGTGGCTCTGTGGATAATCTGCAACAGAATCACCTGGCATTGCTGTCAGCAATATAGGATTCCCTGGCTGCCTCCGGTGGTGGGGTTGGCGGGGGCCTGGGAGGGAGAATGTGGCTGAGGAATCTGAACATTTAACAAGTTTCTCAAGTGACTCTGATATGCAGTCAAGTTTGTAAATCTCTGAGTATACCCAGTTGTCAATGGTTCTCTGCTCCACTGTTCATAAGAATTAGATGGAACATTAAAAAAAATTCCTTAGCCCAATCCCAGTGGCCTATAATTCAGTTAATCTGCATGGAGCCCAGGAAAGTTTATAATTTTAGAAAATTGCCCAGATGATTCTAACGTGCAGTCAGATTGGAAATCCCTGGCCATTGTGAACAGTGGTACAAAATATTATACCCAAAATGAGGGCACCCCCCACCCCAAGCAAATGAACCCCATCCTTCTGGCTGTGGGCTCTGAGGAGGTAATGCAGGGCTTAGGACAGTGGAGAATGAATGAGGAACGAGGTAGCATCCCCTGAAAACTCCAGAGCTTTGTATTAGTAACCTCATCCACAAATAAATCAGAAGGGAACCACCCAAACCCTGAAGTCCCCCCAGTGACTTATTCCCAAACACCCCACTTCATGCTCCCTCTTTTAGGCTCCTCTGGACATGTCTCAGGCATCTCTCTGCTATGCTGCTATCAAGCAAAGCCTTTGGGCTGTTTCTCATGCGTGGACACAGTGCGTCTTGTAACTGATTATTTCTCCTCTTTGCTGTGTCTACTGTGAAGCTCAGAGCCAAATCTGAGGCTCGCCTTTAGCACTTACACAGACAGCGCCTATGGCATACATTTTCCACGATCTTACCCCCTGGCCACATTCTCCTACCATAGCTTTTCTTGTATTTGGTTCTGTTTACCTATTTTTTTCCCCAACAAATGTTCTTTTAATTTATTCTGACATGCTATAAGTGAATCAATTATACTATTTAAAGAGTTTTCATTAATACATTTTTCTTTCTCTTGGCTTAGAAAGATAAAAAGGAAAGAGCACACAAATAAGATTGAGAGAAGCAGTGCAGGCTTCTGGCCTGTATATCAGAGCCACTGAGGAACTTGTTAAATGTTCGGATTCCTCAGCCACAGTCTCCCACAGATGATCTCTGGAAGTGAGGGGAGGCGAGGGAGGGACCCTGACCATGGGAACCTTACACAAAGGTGACGGTGACGTTCTCCAAGGGTAAGAGTCAATTCGCTTGGAGCCATTTCACAAGGATTTTAAAGAAACTTCCTGCTGGAGTCAAACCCTTTTGTTCTTATCCAAAATCAGCCGAGTTGTTAAGTCTGCAGCAGGAGTTACCAAACCAAGGCCTGGCAGCTGCAATACCAGGTATTGTCACTGTGAGTCATTAAAGAAAGAAAAATGAAAGAATGTCTCTCCCCTTTACTCTCTCTCTCTCTCTCTCCCCCCCTCAAAATTTAAAAACAAAAAAAAATTTGAGAAAAAGTTATAATACTAAATCTAAAATTATTTACAAAGGAGCATTCCCTAGCAAATGGCTTGAAGTAGTTTATTAACAAATTAGGGAGATTTTGATTCCATAATGAATCAGCGAGTCATTTTGTTGTGTTGTTTAAAAGTTTCTCATTTCTTAACAGAAACATTTAGTTTTTTATAACTTTATCTTAAAAAGCTCCCATTTCAAAATAAAAACTAAACCCCAGATCATATAGATGTTTATAATCATTACATTTATCTAGGCAACATCACACATGTTCATCTGTCAGATGGTTATTAAATTTCTGGGACAAATATGCTTTTTTTTTTAAATACAAAGAACATTGTGTAGAATGCAGAATCCAGTAGTCACTAAGTATTTCTTAAGTCTTCACTGTGAATATTATTTCTAGTATAGGTAAGTAGCAGAGTCTTTTATATGCTCAAACACTGGAATCTTTGGTTATTACGAGATCAACAAAGAAGTCAATCGTTTTAAGGATGTTTTAAGTGAACAACTTGCAAATCCTAGGACTATCTATTTATTTTTTTAACTTTGTATGTATCTTAAGCTGCCATATGCTTTTTGAAATCAGGGAAGACATAGAAAAATTAATAACAGCAACAGAAGGGGTTCCATTCACCACAGTGAGACATGTTTTTAGAAGCGGAATGAAAATCCTTTTCTCTTTTTAAAGTCACAGGGCCATCCCACACATCAGTTCTTTCCACCATAGAGGAGGGGCAAAAACCTTTTCCTCTACCCTCTTAGTTTCAGTGGCTGGGGACTAAGAATTAAATAGACAAAAGACATTAATGAGAGAAGAGGCATCCATTCTGTGGATGTTAATATTTTTACATACTTGGGGGCTTCACACAAAAGTGAAAACCAAATAAGTGGTTTGACTTGGGAGCTTATGGATCATTTTAACCAAGGGTGATAACTTGTGGAGAGATGACTAGACAAGGGAAAGGGGGTTTGGGCTTCTAAGAGTGATAAATTATAAGAAAGTGACTAGGAAATATATGGGGAAACTAATGGAAGACAAGAGTTATTACAGTAAGGCCTCTATGCAGACTCATCTCAGTGCCAGCTTCCCAGCTCTGGTGATATGTCACTTTCTCCATCCTAGTGCAGAAGGATAGAGATTTATTCCACCTTCATGAAGAGAACTTTATGTCCTGCTTTAAGCAGAAAGGGAGAGGGCAGAGAGCTCTTCTTACATCTGCTGTAAGAAGATGTAAGACTCAATTGCTTTCAGTTTAAAATAATCAATATGCAAAAGTGGCACAGTTTGGGGTAGCATACCCTGATCCCCTTCATCTTGTCACTTATCTTCCCTCTTGCCCTGTGGCTGTGCTCAGGGCTGCCTGGGGCTGCAGGGCTGATCTCCCAGAATAGCTGTACTTGTCCCATAAGGAATTATGCTGTGCTGGTTCAGACACAGCTACCTCGATAGGATGCAAAGGATTCTGCGTTCCAGATTCTGTGTGTTCCTAAATGTGGTTCAGCTTTGAAAAGTAAGGGCTTGGAAACCACCACGGAAGGGCAGACAGATGGGAGTTAGAGGCCCTGGCAAGGTCCTGAACAACTGCTCTGTGTCTTCCCCGCTGTTCTCCTGTACCCAGCTCCCCAGGAAGTGGTTCTCACATTTGAGAGTATGTAAAAATCATCTGGAGGGCTTATAAAAATAGATTCCAGGGCTTTGCCCCCAGATTCAGATTTAGTAGATCTAGGATATCCAGCGATTTGCATTTTGAACAAGCTCCCAGTGTGTGACCTTGCCGCTTGCTGGTCAGGGGACCCCCTGAGTAGCACTGGCCCTGGAGTTAGGACCATCCCCTCTTCAGTCAGGCTGACGGTGGGGAGAAGGGAGCTGCTTTCTGTATCAAGGGGGAAGACTCACAGAGGACTGGTGGGAGGAGAGGGGGCTGTGCTCGTGTCTGTACCTAGGTGCCAGGAAGAAACACCTGAGACTTTCCGTGAACTGTCCATATTAGTCAGGATTCTGGCTGGAGACAGATGATGCACTTAAATGGGGTCAGAAAGGAGTTTAATAAAGGGATTGTTTACAAAGGTGTGGGCTGGATGCAGAGTAACCCATAGGGGATGGTGAAACACCCAGGCTAACAACAGTGGGACCCTATTACTACCCCTAGGCCAAAAGGGACAAGGAGAGAAAGCTGCTACTAGAATACCAAGACAATAGCTGTAGCTCCAGAGAAGCCACCTGGATAGGAGCTATGGCTTTTGGTAGATGGATGGAGTCAACTCCATGTGAACCCATTAGGTAAAATCCTGCCTGGGGAACAAGGACAGTCAAGTCTTGTTATTCACAGTAATTATTTTCTATAAAGTCACTGCAAACGCTGAATTAGCAAATACTAAACCATTGCTCCTAGGGGAAATACAGGGTTGGGTTCCAGCAAGTCTCTGGTCACAACAGTTTCACTAATCAATACATGACTTTGTTTCATGTGTGTTTCTGTTTTAAGACACTTCATTTAATACATACTGTTGATTCATTAACTTTGGACTCATGGCCGACAGCACTACAACTCATGCCTGAACGAATGTTATCTCACACACGTATTTTCTTTGTAAGGCACACCACGTACTTTTTGGGCTTAGGAACACTCCAGTAACTTTAGTACTACTCTTGGGGGGCATTTGAAACATTGAAATTACCGGTGAAAGCACAAAATGTGAAAAACATGACACTGAACAGACTGTGAAATTTTTTCAATACGAGAGCTGAAACAAGAAGGCAGAGTGTCACCTTGCTCGACCTCAGCTGGGAATGTGAACACTGGGTGACTCGAATTTTTCACCACCCAGTGCATGTCTGTGAATGACCAGGAAATGCCCTGAGCATTGATTTTAGGGTTACAAATAGATTTTAGTAAGTGGAAAAATTCACAAATACAGAATCCAAAAATGATGAGGATCAACTGTACCTAGACATCACTTTTCTCTCTTCATCTAATCTACTGCTGCCTCCCATGGACTGATCCCTACCAGAGGGCAAAAAACCCTGTGGATTCAGCCTTATCAAGGTAACTTCCTGATTGCCAAGCAGGGTGCGCAAGGGTGGAGAATGGGTATGGAGGGGGATCTAGAAAATATTCAGCACATCATTTGTTGTTATTTGTAGCCTTGACTGAGATCCTTAGGGGATCTGCTTATTTTACAAGACATTCATTCATCGAGCATTTATCGAGCACCTGAACTAGGCTATGCACTGGATATGTGTAGCAGAGGCTTAAAAATGTTAGAAGATACAGCTCCCATTCTTTAGGAGCTCATGGTTCAGAAAGGAGAGCTGATAGTCAATTGACAGATATTTGAGCACCTCCTATATTCCAGACTCTGTTTTAGATGCCCAGGATGAGGCAAGTCCCAAGACAAGTCTTTGCCCTGGCAGAACTTACAGATGAGAGCAGAAGGGCAAGTGAGTGAAGGACCTCGCTGCTGGATGGTAAATGCTCTTGTAGGAGCATCTGCTCATTGGGGGACAATTAAGACAGGGAGGGTGACCATGGGATAGTCAGTGGGAGCTTTCTAAAGGCAGGAAAGAGTGCGGTTTGAAGGGTTCTGAGTCAGTGCCTGAAGCCCAGACTGGGGAAGTAAGAACGGCCAGAGACAAAGGCATGTCTGTGCACAAATTATATTACAAGTCTCAGTGCTGAGAAGTACTGAAGAGAGGGACAGATAGAGTCCTGCAGGAGCTCAAAGGAGGGCAAAGATCATTTTGAACTGGCGCTACAAGGATGAGCAGGACTTGGGCATGCAGAGAGGAACGAGGCAAGACATTCCAGAGCTCCTGGCTCACTTCAATAACTTCCTAAGGCACAGGGTTCCTGTCATCCCTCCCCAGCCCCTGTGCTGTGCCCAGTGCACCACACGCACACAGTGCCCCCACACCTCCCTCAGTGGCCTGCATTCTTCTAGCCCACAGCTGCCTTGAACTGCCCAGGAGGCCCTCCTCCCCCTCTGGAGCTCAAGAGTTGGAGTGGTAAGCAGAAGTTCCCTAAAGAGAGATTCAAAAGCTTTATGGGGTTAAAATTGGGAGGCAAGTGGGATGTTGGGAAGCTGCTCAAATCACACCATGCGCAATGGCCCACTCTGTCCTCATGGTGGCCCTGAGGTTGGAGAAATGCTCAACAACAATGCACATCCTCCCCTGGCTCAGCACCAGGAGGCCACGCTCAGCAGAGGCTGGAAGGATGGATGGACGACGGATGGAAGGAACATAGCAAAACCTAATCCCCTCCGCTGTGTGGACTGGGCTGGCTCCTTTCACTCCCTGAGGCTGGGAGTTCACGAGTCCCTGCTGTGTATGTGCCTGGCTCTGCCATGGGCCCATCTCATACTTCCAGTAACCTTGAGAGGTGACTTTGTTTGCTCCACTTAATGAGTGAGGAATGTGAGGCCCAGAGGAGCTTAGTAAACCCATTCCGAACTCCTTGACAGCAAGAGGCAGAGCAGACTTGGATCTAACACCTCTGACTCATGTCATGTCCTCTTTCTTTCTTTGTTCCTTCTCCATTTGCTTCCTCTTTTCTTTTCCTTTTCCTTGCTAGTTAGAAGGAAGTCCTTTTGAAATAGAATCTTCCCTGTTCTGAACAAGCCTTCATGGAACTCTCTCCTTGGCAAAGATACTTTCATATTTGTGGATTATGGGAGCTCTTGCTACCTCTTGGGCGTGCCTTGCTCTTTGAACCTTTCAAAGCACTTCCCAGCCTGCGCGATATTTAAACCTCGGATGCAGGATACTCAGGTGAAGTTATGACCCCATTTCGCGAATGAGTAAACACAGCCTCAGGGGAATTGAATGACTTATCTGACAGTTATGCAAAATCATCTTGAGGCAAAATGTTAAGAAAAAAGAATCTCTTGGCAAATGGGTTACGTCTTTCACTGAGAGAAGGAATCTGAGGCAAAGGTCAGGCTCAATGAGCAAGGCTTATGGTCAGTGAGCAACGTCTGCTGTGAGTGGGGAAAGAGGAAAAGGGAAGCACATGTGCTTGGTATTTCCTGTCTCGACTTACTATAACTATTTCAAAGCCTTGTGTTGTTTCTTATCTTAATAAAGAATTATGTTAATGCTTTTACCAGCAAGACCCGGTACACAGTTGATGCTCAGTGCAGAGAGGTACTACAATTTACTGAGTGCCTACTACTTATCAGGCACTGTGCCAGGCTACACAGCTACATGTAAAGCCATTCAAGTTGATCATAACTAAGTATATAGATTTAGCTACATTTAAACAAAGCCTTAGATATACCTTGGTCTCAGTACCAAAATTTAACAAACCCTAATAAAGAAATCTTAGATGCCAAATATGCTCAAATTAAGTTTCTAAAGACAGCATTTATATATGGGATAAATATACCGTCAGTGTTTTAGGCATGAAGTTTACTGCCGGTGAGCATGGTGAGGGCGGCAGGAGCTCTGTTCCATTCATCTTTTTGTCTCCGATGTCTGGCTAGCTGTACATTAACGTAAAATGGATGAATAAGTGAGTGAATGAATGAATGGAGCTGAGAGCCACTTGCTGACAATTTTTTTATCTTCTTCAGAGACAGTGTCTCACTCTGTTGCCCAGGCTGGAGTACAGTGGCATGATCACAGCTCACTGCAACCTCAAACTCCTGGGTTCAAGTGATCCTCCTGCCTCAGCTTCCCAAGTAGTCAGCACTACAGGTGCATGCCACCACACCCGGCTAATTTTTTAATTTGTTTGTAGAGACAGGGTCTCACTATATTGCCCAGGCTGGTCTCGAATTCTTCAAGTAATCCTCTCTCCTCAGCCTCCCAAAGTGCTGGGATTACAGGTGTGAGGACATTTGTTGATAATTTAACCAGTGACATGCTACGTGTCCTCCCTCTAGTGGCCATAAAAGTTTTAAGGACAATCCTTGCACCTTCCATATACAATTTTTTTTAAATGTCCTTAATGTGGACACTTGACTTCGGAGATGATCAATGGTGATGGCTTTCGGTCCGTCTATGTGTGGGTGCACGCAAATGCAGTTACAAACACCAATGCGCAAATAGCCACAAGCAAGGCCAAAGGTCAAGGTGTTCTTTGTGTGCAGATCCCCACTTGTGTATGAGACAATCCCCTCTGCTCTACAGGAGGGAGAGAGTGGGGACTCTCTAAAGCAGGCCAAGGTGTTAGGTAGAGCAGTAGAGAACCGTGTTGCCTGAGATACTGATTGCAAAGCATGGGTTTTGCTTGGCATGAGCAGTAGGAAGAGGAGCATCCCAAAATCATGCCCATGGGAAGCCTGCATAACACCAGACTTGGTCTTCATTCAAATGCCACTCATTTTCAGCTCCCTGCCAGGGCTGCCTGTGACCCTAGGATGAACGGCTCACATGCGGGGAATAGGCAGTGTGGTGCCGAGGCGTGTCAGGCACTGACTCAGGAAGCAAGAAATGTCATCGGCTTTCTTACTCAGTTTCTCGATTCAATTTGTTTCAAGTGCCCAGTTCCCAGGAGTATGAGCAATAAACCTCAGTAAGCGCCGGATCGATGAGGGTCCTGCTGCTGTGTGTCTTTGCCAGCGGCTGCTGAGATGTTTGGGTTCTCACCGCCCTGGCACCTTCAACCGGGGATATTCCTGCTCTCAGTCGGCCGAGCTGGGGGCACAGGAGCCCAGCTTTCTCGTGTCTCTGGGAAGTCATGGAAGGCCCTGGCTGCCTGAACTACCTCCACAACGGTCGCCTCTCTGAGGTCTTGCCAGGGGAGCCGAGCCCAGGGCCCTGTCTGGAAACAGCCAACTTCCCTTCTGTCATCTTCCCCCATTTTAGGTCAGGGAATCTGTTCTGGTTTGGGGGAGGCCGGGTTGCTATGGTTTGAATGTTTGTCCTCTCCAAAACTCATGCTGAAATTTAATTGCCATGGTGACAGTGTTAAGAGGCGATTAGGCCATGAGGGATCTGCGCTCATGAATGAATCAATGCTGTTTTCACGGCAGTGGTTTTATTATATTAATTAAACGGCAAGTTCCTCTCTCTCACTTTCCCTCTCTTTCTTGCCCTCTCTCCTTTTGCCATGCAGCAAGAAGGCCCTAACCAGATGCCCGCACCTCGATATGAGTCTTCCCAGCCTCCAGAACCGTGAGCCAGTACATTTCTGCTCATTATAAATTACCCAGTCTGTGGTATTTTGTTGTAGCAGCACAAAGTGGACTGAGACAGGGGCTTAGGAAACAAGCTGTGCTCTGTCAAGATGTTTCTGCATTTCGGAGAGGCATTGAACACACAATGGCCTGGGGCGGGGGGTGTATGCACATGTGTGCACACATGTGTGTAAAAGCCAAGAAAAAATAAAGCACCAGGGAGGAAAAAAAAACAGTTACTAACACAAAGTATTCTCTCAGGATATCAACATAGGGCTTAGGCTGTGCTGAATTTGAGTGAAAAAAAGGTAAGATTTAAGGAAGCATATTCTAGCTTCTTTCTACTCAAGGTACATGGTTGAGTTTTCAAAATCATACTTGCTGATTTTTTACTTTTTTATTGAGGCATTCAGTGCTACCTTTAATGGGGAGGAAGTAGGAGCCATGTGCATCAGTTTTGATTAAAGACCTTTTTGTCTAGTTCCAGAGATGGCACTAAAAGCATATTCCTCTCCTACTAAGGAGTGGACAGTTAATCGGAGACTCAGGCCTACAAGATAGGCCCTCTGGAGAACCTTGCAGGAGAAGAGGCGGGAAGTTCTGAGCCAGTGAGGAAGCCAAGGGTTACACTCTCTCCCCAGTGCAAGCAGAGCTTGAGTGTTGACCCTGGAGAAGGGAGGAAGTTCCTTTCTGGTCTGCCCAGAGGAGGAGCAGTCCAGGGTCAAAGGATCTCAGCAAGTGCAACAGCAGCGTCAGGGGTGGGACCTGCTCATTCTGTTTTCCCAGGCCACCCTGGGGAGATGGCTCCTGGCTCTTCTTTTTATGGGGCCAGTGTGTGTCGTTCTTTCTGCTATCAAAAGTGGCGAGATGTTCGGGGGCTGTCCACCTAGACACAATCCAACCACCAATCCTTTAAAAATGTTGAGTTAAAAAACAATCACATTTTTCATTTCATATATAACATTGTCACCTAAACCCAAATCTTGTTATTATATTCAAGGATTATCCTCAATTATCCAGCCTAATGTCACAAGCTGGTCACCAAAGCAAGTTCTTATTACAAAGGGGTGTTTACTTGTTGGGGCCATGGGTTGGTTCTCAGGCCCTGTAAAGGGACTTGTCCCAGGCACCCCAACCAAAACAGTGTGTGACAATCCAGTGAAATGCAATAGGAAAGCCAGAATCTGATTGTCTCCCTTAAATGTGGCAGAGTTAATGGAGCAGAGGTTTGTGTACAATAGGAAGAGACGAAAACATCTGTTTCTGGTAGCACAAAGATTCAGAGAAGGGCTCTTTTAAACCAATTTCTGCTTTGAGTTTGGAAACCAAGCTTCTGGGGCAATGGAAACAACCCCGATATCCCATAACTATGGCAGCGAGAAAGCCAGTCTCTTTAGGAAGAGGACCAAGACCCTGCTGTCTTAAATTAATGCCGGTTTAAAGGCCCCATTAGACAAGTAATGTTAGAAATATCACATTTCTGAAACTGGGTAGCTGTGGTGCATTTGCATTTTACTGCAGCTGCAGCCGAGTTTAAAGGCAATACTTTTAAGTAGGCATCTCTGCAAATGTTGCCAATGACTTTACAATACACTATGCCGTAACCCAGGAGCTGGCGAATTCCAAGGATTGCCTTTCCATCCCCTTAACATTTTTATGAGCCAGTTTCCCATTTACACTCCTTGCGTTAAGACTACCATTGTGGTTAGTGAGGTAAGAAAATGAAAGTGATGAGAACCGTAGGCAAAGGTGATAATAATGAGGTTGTGTCCGGCTGGGGAGAGGGCAGAGTGCCCAGATGACCTTCTTTGAGGCTGGCACAGGTCCTTCCCTGGCTGGGTGCAGCTGCATATCAACAAGTTTCATTGTTGATACATGCTCTAAGGACCAGAGGGAGGGAAGGTCAAAAGCATGCCTGCCTTTGGGAAGCCAGGCAGAGCTCCCTGGAGCCTTCAAAAAATAACTGCAAAATATAATTTTCTTATCACAGAAGCCATACATTTTCATCATCAAAACTTAGCATTAGTTGTATCTTTCCAGACATATAAATGCCTTTTATTATCATTATTTGCAAAAATAGGATCATTCTATTTTATAACTTGCTTCTTTCAATTAATACAGTATGGGCATTTTTTGGTGTCAACAAATATTTTACTCCATCATTTTTAGTGACTGAGTAATAGTCTAGTAGTATAAATCTACTGTATTTTATTTGAAATTTTTTATTAGGTATTTAGATCATTTCTAATTTTTCACTTCTATAAACAACACTGCAGTGGACAGCGTTGTAAAATATATTTCTGTTGTCTGTACCCATTTAAAAAAAGCTTTTGATAGATATTTCATCAAATTACCCTTCAGGATTGTATATTTTCACTTGAAGTAAAGTATTATGCTAATTTTATTGGACATTGGTGACCGATTGTTGTTTTAATTTACATTTCACTGACCAATGAGGTTGAACAGTTTCCTTATAGACTTGTTGCTGAGGCCTTTTTAAGAAGGAAACACGTCTCTGAGTGAGAACTGTTCTGTTCCTCTAGCCTTCACTAACATTTACTCACTAACAGCCTATGTGCTGTTTACTCAGTCAGTTCAGGAAAGGGCCAACCTGGAGAAACATTGTAAAGCAAACAAAATTCCTCACTACAATCCCATCCTTCCACATCAGACTCCAGCACCCCCTCTCTCACCCAGCAAAATTCACTGTCAAGAAAGAACTGAAAGCTCATTCATACTAGAGTAGGAGTGATTGATAACAGTTTTGCTGTACTACTTTCCCAGGTGTATTTACCACTTCTAAAAGCCTTAAGCTAAAGGAACAAAGCTGTCAAAATGACAGGCCTTCCCCAAGGGATAGCAGAGATGTTTGGGGTGGAAGAAGCTGGCCTTTCTAGATCTATAAGAATTCTAGCACCCTCCTTACCAGGAGGTAGGCTGGCTTGATAGAAGAGGGTGATAACTGGACAGGAGGCTTGTGCTTCAGTATTAATCTCTGTACCCCCTGAGGCTTGGTTCTGAACTTCAGTTAGAAGGTATCCTTCAGAGTTCCTTGTAATTATTGTGCCTGATGTGTGAATGGATGGTGAATTCCAGCGCAGTATTGTGATATTGAAATGAGTAGCGCTAAAATGAATAACCTTTTCTGCAAGATATCAGCCTGCTTCAGATATAACAGGAGATACTAACCTTTGACTCAATATTTCCTCTGAGAGTTGTTTTAAGGGAAAAAATTACTATGGGAAAAAAAATTACTGTGAGAAAAAACCCTCGTGTTTATGAAGATGTTTGTTGCAACACAACTGGCCAACCATCCAGAAATGGGGTAGTAAATTACAGTACATCTGCTAGACTAAAAATTATACAGTCATTAAAAATGATCATCAGGACATAGGAAACTCTTCCTTTACATAAAATTAAATGAAGTAATATACATATATGTGTATATATGTAAAATGATGCCCAATTATACTTTTTTTTTTTTTTTTTTGAGACAGAGTCTCACTTTGTTGCCCAGGCTAGAGTGAGTGCCGTGGCTTCAGCCTAGCTCACAGCAACCTCAAACTCCTGGGCTCAAGCGATCCTCCTGTCTCAGCCTCCCGAGTAGCTGGGACTACAGGTATGCACCACCATGCCCGGCTAATTTTTTCTGTATATATTTTTAGCTGTCCATATAATTTCTTCCTATTTTTTTAGTAGAGATGGGGTCTCGCTCTTGCTCAGGCTGGTCTCGAACTCCTGAGCTCAAACGATCCGCCCACCTCGGCCTCCCAGAGTGCTAGGATTACAGGCGTGAGCCACCGCGCCCGGCCCCAATTATACTTTAAAATACATATGCAAGTGAGTTTAGAGCAAATACAACAGATAGTTAGCAGGGATTATATCCAGGTTCTGAAATTAATAGTGATTTAAATTTTCTTTATTGTTTTTACATTTTCTAAGTTTTAGGCAATAAGTATATATTACTTTTAGAATAATTTTTAATCAAAGAAATAATGAACAGTTTTATAATTATGTGATTGTATTATAGAGTATAAATGAATAAAAGCAGATTTCAAACATGTGACCATGTTACTACACATATGGATATTCATCACGTATGGAAAAGACTCCGAAGGAGCTCAGGGAAATGAAAACTCTTCAGTTTGGGGTGAGTGAGCCTTTCGTTTACATCAGTTTGCATTAGTGTTGGGATTATATTGTTGGTAGATCTGTTCCAAGTTACCTTTTTGATTTTTCCCTTTTTTTTTTTTTTTTTTTGAGACAGGGTCTCGCTCTGTTGCCCAGTCTAGAGAATAGTGGCATGAGCCTAGCTCACTGCAACCTCCAACTCCTGGGCTCAAGTGATCCTCCTGCCTCAGCCTCCCAAGTATCTGGGACTACAGGCATGAGCCACTGCACCTGGTCCCTTTTTGATTTCTAGATTGAATAGAACATATTAGGTTTGGGTGATTTTGGTTCTGTTCCTGTGCTTCACAGAGCTGCTCCTCCACACGGCCTGGAGGCTGCGTGAGAACACTATTATTAACAGGATGACAGAATACCAGCCCGGAATAGGTAGCTCATTTGATGCATTTGAAATCACTTGTATACAGATTACCTCACCTCTCTTTCTCAACCACTCTAAAAGACTGATTTAGGTCAGGGACGGTTGAACTTGTAATTTCACAGAACTGCAGGCATGGAAAATCAAGGAAACCTGCAATCAAATTTGAAAAGAAAGTATTTAAACCCAAAAGACTTGATCTGAATTAATAGTGTTCTCAAAGTTTTTTCACAAATTTGAGTGGGGACAAGAGGGTCAGGCGCTGAGATGCCCAGAGGTGGGAGAGAAGGTGGAGACGGGAGAGCAAGTCGTGCATATTGGTGCTGTTTCCTGTTCCGTTTCCAGCTGTGGGCCTTTAGGCAAGTCCCAGAAACTCCCTAAGCCTTGTTGGCCTCACCTGTAAAATGGGACTAGAAACGAGTGGTTTGAAAACCAAATCAGTTAATTTACATATGTGTATATGTACGTTGTGTGTTCATTCAGTGATGAGTATTGTATTTCTTATCTTCTCAAAAACCAGGAAAATAGTGCTTTCTCGCTTCAGAATATGGGGCCAAGAGGATGGGGAAGCCCACAGCCCTTTGACTTCTCTTGGGGACACTGTGCGGCAGGGGAGGCCTCTGCTGTCCTTGCCTTGTTGGGAAGGGGGAGAACTGCAGAACTGTGGCCCCAGAGGCCGACTGTGGGCACCCGGAGCACAGGCGTGGTGGGCTTCACCCACTCGGCAGTTTTGCCAGTGAGTCACTGTGGTCAACTGACCCCTTGTGGCCAGTTTGAAATAAAGATAGAGTGAGTGGAAGTTCACATCCCAGAGAGGCAGGAGAGCAGACTGGTTAAGGGCCTAGATTCACGAGCCAATTCAGCTGGGGTTGAAGCCCAGCTGTGTGCACTTGGGCAAGTTACTTCGTCTCCCTATGCCTCAGTTTCCTCAGGCCTGACCCTCTTGTCGCCACTCACATTTGTGAAAAAAACTGTGTCTGGCACAGGGCAAGGGTTTGCTCTTACTATTAGGCACAGTCTATGGAATGAGCGGAACAGACAGTTTTGGTCAGAAACGGTATCTGAGGTTGCCGTGTTTCCCCTGAATCACGGTTTACACTTGTGGACAGACGGCAGAGAGCTTCCAAGAGAGGCTCATCCAAGCTCACGCAATCAGACAGCAGCAGGGAGGCCGAGAGCTGTGGTCCCTCGACCCTTGGTCCTCTGTGCTCCCTGTGTAGTCAGGCTTGTGAATTCAGGCAAAGGTATGTCTTGGGTATCGGGCATCCGCTCCCTAATTGCTAGGTCGCATCTGTGGGCCCCCAGGAATCTGTAGGCTCCCTGACTTGGCTGGAACAAAAGCTGCAAGAAAGCAGGTGTCAGGAGCAGCAGGTAGTTTGGGGCCTGCAAATCAGCTCACGTGAAAGGCAGTTTACTAGTTTGGTGCCAAAAGCCACCAGCCAGCTAGAGAAACAACCCTGCCCCGGGGATTGGAATGGCAGCGGCCCCGCACCCGAGCCAGCCAGGCCCGGCATTCCAGGGATGCAGGCAGCCTGAGAGCACGTGCTCTGGAGGGACAATCATGGCAAAAAACAGGGTCCCACAGTCACAGCTGGTCATGCGACTGTCTGGAAAAGGCTGAGAGCAAATAGCAAAGAAAGAAATCTGATTTTTCTACAGGAAAAAAATGTTCTAATAAGGTCCTGATCTTTTTTTTTATTTTTTATTTTTTTTTTTTACGATAGAGTCTTGCTCTGCCACCTGGGCTAGACTGCAGTGGCACCATCATAGCTCACTGCAACCTCCAACTCCTGGGCTCAAGCGACTACCCTGTCTTAGCCTCCTGATGATCTTTTAAATATCATTATTTAATATAAAATTATGTGCCAAAACATAATACCAAAATGAAAAAGTAAAACACATTCATCATAAACAATTTTTTAGAAGACAGAAAACATAATGAAGAAAATAAAATGATCATTTCTGTGTGATTCTTTTTGGCCATTTGATTATGTATATATAATATATAACGTGATATAATTTAGGTTATAAAGTACATTAAATTGTATATCCTGATTTTCACATATTATATCATGAATATTTTTCCTTGTCATTAAGTATTCTTTAAAATATCATTTTTAATAGCAGCAAAACATCCTGTTGGATGGCTAGACCATAATTCTTTGAACTGTTATTAGGCATTTAGGTTATTTCTAATCGTTTCCTAGCTATAGTAAAGCAGCCCTAGATCTTTTATAGTTAAATATGTGTGCATACCACTGATCATGTGCTGGGGCTGCCATCCTGACATGGACTAGCTACATCTGCTTCTCCTGCCATCAGGGAGAACTCAAAGCTCCCTTTCTAGGGCCCCTGGGAATGAGGAGGAGAAGGGCTGGGGACAACGGAACAGATCCAGGAAAAATCATTATAAGGACACAGTGCAAGTAGGTGAGGCTGTCAGTGATGATAGCTTAGAAACTGTGGTGTCCACGTGGGAGTCTCTCTCTCTAGGCTCCTACTTTTGGAGATTCTGTTCTCCAGGCTCTTGACCTTCCACATTAGAACCCCATCTTGAATGACCTTATGCAAAAGAGGGAGCCAACTGGAAGAATAGTGAAGTATTTTCAGTTATCATAAAAGGACATGTAATAAAACCATGGGAAGGGCAGGGATATAGCTGGGCCTCAGGGGAAGCCCTGAACCAACCAACTAACCAACCCAGGAGGGAAGGTTCTATAAGAATGTAAAAACTTCACTGACTGCAAGAAGTTGGGGGTGGTCCTCAGAAAAACGGGATGCTATTTCCTGGAGAAAGGGAAGAGTAATGGCTTTTGGGTCTCATCTTCTAAGAAGCTGAGGTGGCAAGATGGACCTGGGGCTGCCTCCCACTTGGGATGCTACCTTCCCGTGCCCTGGAAAACTCTAGAAGTAGGGGGTTTAGTTCGAATTTTGCTTGAGGCCTCAGGGAGGAACATTTTCTTTTCTTTTGGATTGTCTTTTCCTGTTTCTTCCTGCTTTGGGGGTGGTGGGTTCTCTAGGACAAGGACAGGGTATGGGCCTCAGGGACAGGAGTGAAGGCAGCCAGTAGAGGGACTAAGCCTCAGGTCAAAGGTGTAAAATTAGCACCCTGGGATCCTATGTGGTGCCACCCAGCTCGTAGGTCTGGAGCCTTCACAGAGGGGTATGAGGCGAAAACCTCATCACTATCAAATGCTTTTGCCTGGAGCGTCCGCAGTGCATGTCTCCCTCCTGTACCTGTGGGAGCAGAAGGCTGAGGATGTGGAGCCCTGGCCAAATATCTGTCCCTCTCTTTATCACTAACCAATAGGGAAGCACATTTTTAGGGCTTTTGAGACACATTGTCAAATTGCTCCCTTAAAAATTGGACCAGGCATGGTGGTTCATGCCTGTAACCCAGCACTTTGGATTTGGAAGGCCGAGGTAGAAGGATTGCTTGAGGTCAGGAGTTCCAGACCAGCTTGGGCAACATAGTGAAATCCTATTTCTACAAAAAATAAGAAAATTAGCTGTGGTAGCAATCACCTGTTGGCCCAACTACTTGGGAGGCTGAGGCAGGAGAATTGCTTGAACCTGGGAGTTCGAGGCTGCAGTAAGCTATGATCGTGCCACTGCATACCAGCCTGAATGATAGGCTGTCTACCAAAAACTAAAAAATAAAAAAAAAAAATAATAAAAAATAAAAGGGCCAATTCACGCTCTGGTAGCAAGGGAGAGAGTACAAACCAGGGGGCTCTTGGGCTCTTGCCAATCCTGGACACAGCACCATCTCAATCAGCTCCAAATAACAAACACTGGCTAGAGTTCTCTTTAGAATCAGTCAGTCAAATATGCTAGTCACAATCATACCGTGCTGCTTGACAAAATATCATATTACTTCCTTCTATGCAAAGTTCTTATACCATTTTTAACACATTGACTGCCATGTGAGTTGTAGTTCACTCAGGCTAGTTTTAATCCCGAGGGCCTCACGAAACAAAACCGTGCAGTTGCTCTGTGAAAATCTTACGTGAAAATCTTATGTGAAACATGTTCTTATTGTTACAATTAATATTGACAATTTAGTCTAAAA
Organism: Eulemur rufifrons; assembly: GCF_041146395.1. Classification (NCBI taxonomy): domain Eukaryota; kingdom Metazoa; phylum Chordata; class Mammalia; order Primates; family Lemuridae; genus Eulemur; species Eulemur rufifrons. The sequence continues at coordinate 228,944,327 of NC_090989.1, forward strand.
ACATGGATTGCTTTGCATATAACTCACACACAGAAAACAATAAAAAATAACAAATTAGAAAGGATCATTTTATTTTAACAAAACACCATGACCTCAGAGGGAAAAATATTTTTTCTAGTGTGGCAGTCAATGTGTTAAAAATAATCCTTGCTTTTTTTTTTAAAGTAAGACATTGCTAGGGGAATGGAATACTTTCAGATGGTATAGAATTCAGAAGAGATTCTTTGGAAACTTTGCTGCGCTGTGCTTTTTGTTCCCAGTGAAGTTTCCTTTTTGAGCACAGGTATGAGCATCGGGTCATAGGCTTTCTGCTTTTTCAGGGTTGGGATCCATTTTTTGAAGACTGGTCAAATGTGGATGGATACCTCATTGCAAGTGCTTCCTACCATGACCTCCCTGAGCAAAAGCAGGGTGTGCATGGCAGTAGGCTGTAAGGGAATGGGACAGGCTCACACTGGTAGCCACAGACTGGTTATTAGCACCATCTCAATCAGCTCCAAATAACATGCTAATGTTCTGCACGAGGTAGAGTTCTCCTTAGAATCAGTCAGTCAAATATGATAATCAAACCATGCTGCTTGACAAAAATATGATATTACTTCCTTCTACGCAAAGTTCTTATACCATTTTTAAAAATAGTCCTTGCTTTTTAAGTAAGAAATGGCTAGGATTGCAGTGAGCTATGATGATACCACTGCACTCGAGTCTGAGCGACAGAGTGCGATTCTGTCTCAAAACAAAACAAAACAAAAAAACCCAAAAACCTAAAATCCTGTACCTAGTGACATTATCTTTCAAAAGTGAAGGAGAGACTTCCAGTTTTCAGTCTGGCATGTAAGGAGCTTGGAAGTCATTACTTCATCCTGACAAAAGTAAACAACTAAACAAACTAGAAAATTAACAACTCTTCCTAGATCTCTCAGAGATGTGAGATCACAGGACAAACTGCTGCCCCCAAAATTGGAGAGACAGATAGGCAGATACAGAGAATCACAGCTTACTGGAGCAGAAACTCACAAGGAGAAACCTTTGCAGGAAGCAGTGCCAGAGTAGGAAAACCTTGCACTCTAACTGATGAATTGCTGGAGGCTCAGTGTTGACCAGTCTGAGAGCTGACAACTCCTGGGAGCCTAGAGATAGGGGTGTCCACACACTTTTGTGAGTTTTACCTTCAGGAGCTCTACCGGGTTCTCACAGTGAAGACTGGGGGGAAAGCCCTTTATGTTTCTGGAGGAGGAGGGGAAAAGGAACCATTTTGAGATATGCCAGAGCATTCTGTTCGTAACGAGGCCTGCCTCCAAGAGAAACTGTTTTACCAGAGTCTAACCTGCTGGGGTTTTACCCAAGCTTAACTGAGCCGGTGGAAGGGGAACATCCAGCTCCAGCCCCTTTTACCATCCTGTCCCACATCAGGGTGGAGAGGAAATTGAGAAGCCCTCGTGAAGCTCACAGTCCAGGGACACAGGCTCACTAAAACACGGACACCCAATCACAGGACTCTAGAACGCTATAGAACATTTTCCCTCCCCCCACACCTTACCACCACATCACTAAAGGCCTATTTACAGCAGTTCCTTTTACTTAGTACATCATGTCTGCTTTTCAAAAAAAATTACAAGGCATACTAAAGGACAAAAACACAGTTTGAAGAGACAGAGCAGGCATCAGAACCAAATTCAGATATGGCAAAAATGTTGGAATTATCAGACCAGGAACTTAAAACAACTGTGATTAATATGCTAAGAACTCTAATGAAAAAAGTAGACAACAGGCAGGAACAGAAGGATGCTACAAAAACAGAAATGGAAATCCTAAAACAGACTCAAAAAGAAATGCTGGAGATCAAAAACACTGTAAAAGAGGTGAAGAATGCCTTTGACGAAGTGGATATGGCTGAGGAAAGAATATGTGGGCTTGAGAATGTGGTCATATAAACTCCAAAACCTAAAAAGCAAGGAGAAAAATGACTGGGGGGGAAAAAAACCCAGAATATTGAGGAACTGTGAAACAACTACAAAAGCTGTAGCATACATTTATAGGGAATACCAGAAGGAAAAGAAAGAGGGAAAGGAACAGAAGAAATATTTAAAACAATAATGACCAAGAATTTTCTCAAATTAATGTCAGACACTAAACCACAGATCCAGGAAGCTCAGAGAACATCAAGCAAGATAAATGCCAAAAAACTCCACACCTAGGCATATCATATTCAAACTGCAGAAAATCAAAATAAAGAAAAAAATCTTGATAGAAGCCAGAGGTAAAACAAAACAAAACAAAAAAAAAAAACACAACCTTACCACATAGAGGAGCAAAGATAAGAATTGCATCTGACTTCTCTTTAGAAACCATTCAATTAAGAAGAGAATGGAGTGAAATATTTCAAGTGTTGACAGGAAAAAAAACCCTGCCAACCTAGAATTCTGTAACCTGTGAAACTATCCTTCAAAAGTGAAGGAGAAATAAGGACTTTCTCAAATAAACAAAAATTGAGGGAATTTTCCAAAAGCAGATCTGCCTTATAAGAAATGTTAAGGAAGTTCTTCAGAGAGAAGGAAAATGATATAAGTATGATTTTCATCCACGTTTCTGGCTCATAACTCCCATAGCCCTTGTTACAATCTTGAGTTACAACATTGGAGAGCTTTAGGCCTTGGAAGCAGGCCTCAGGAAACAGAATCTCTCCCTCAGACCTTCTCCTGTCCTCCCTTCACCTGCAAAAGACAGGACCCTAATCTGACTGTGGGTCATAAGACCCTCATTCCGGAGAAGCTCCTGCTCCCTACCCTGGAGGAAGGAATGCTGTACAGAGAGGCCAGGAGGGATCTGAATAGACAGACCTTGCTGGGCTTCCTCACTCAGTTTATTAGTATTAGGTCATACTCTTTTTGTCCAATCACATTTCTACCTGGTTGTCCATGTTTCAATCATGCGTAGCCAATGAAGACTCCTAAAATGCTCAAGAGAACAGGGTTCAGGAGCTCCCAGAGAGCTGAACACATGGAAGTTCCTGGAAGGTGATGTATGGGGGGGGCATGGAAACTCCATACCCCTTCCCCCATACCTCACCCTATGCATCTTTTCTTCTGTATCCTTTGTAATATTGTTTATTATAAGCTGCTAAACATAAGTTTCTTTGAGTTCTGTGAGGTGCTCTAGCAAATTAATCAAACCCAAAGAGGAGGTTGTAGGAACCCCGACTTGAATCGAGTTGGTCAGAAGTTCTGGAGGCCTGGACTTGCAACTGGTGTCTGGGTGGGTGGAGGGGACAGTCTTGGGGACTGAGCCCTCACCCTGTGGGATGTGATGCTATCTCCAGCTAGATAGTGTCAGAGTGGAATTGGAGGACACCCAGTTGGTGTCTTCTGCAAAACTGATTGCTTGCTTGGTGGTGAGGAGAAACCCCCCCACATTTGGTCCCAGAAGTCTTCTGTGATGATTGTTGTCGTTGAGTGAGGGAATAGAGAAAGTATGTTGAGTGTTGTTTTTTCCACACTCACAGTAAGGCATACAGATCTACATAAAGAAAGGAAGAGCATTAGAGAAGAAATAAATAAAGGAAAAATTCCACATTTCTGCAGTAAAAGACCAAAACAAAACAAATCTCCAAATCATCTGCTTTTGGGCTGAGTATATGTGGCTGGAAGAGGGAAAGGAAAGATGACCCAGAGCCTTTGGGGGAAGGACATTGCTCCCTGAAGGAAAAGGGACAGAGGGAGCCACTGGGGCTAAGAACAGGGGCACAGTGACTTGGCCACACCTGGATGAGGGGTTGCTTCCACTCGGGCTCGAGGCTTGGAACTCCCTGGGTGGGAGAGGAGGAATAGGAGGGCCAAACCTGCTTGGGGAGGGCTGTGATGAGAAAAAGCCCATGAAATGATGTCTCATCCAGCCAGAAGTCAAGTACAGATCTCAGGGAGGGAGGAAAGAAAAAAGCAGGTGGGGCCACGTGAGGGAGGCCTCGAGCAGGGGAGCAGCGAGGTGGTGGCCATGAGCCAGTGGCCGTCCAGAGGCACCCTGGGGCCGGGCGCGGTGGCTCACGCCTGTAATCCTAGCACTCTGGGAGGCCGAGGTGGGCGGATCGTTTGAGCTCAGGAGTTCGAGACCAGCCTGAGCAAGAGCGAGACCCCACCTCTACTAAAAATAGAAAGAAATTATATGGACAGCTAAAAATATATATAGAAAAAATTAGCCGGGCATGGTGGCGCATGCCTGTAGTCCCAGCTACTCGGGAGGCTGAGACAGGAGGATCGCTTGAGCTCAGGAGTTTGAGGTTGCTGTGAGCTAGGCTGACGCCACGGCACTCACTCTAGCCTGGGCAACAGAGAGAGACTCTGTCTCAAAAAAAAAAAAAAAACAAAAACAAAAAACAGAGGCACCCTGGGCACTGGGGACCACAAGGCCTGGGTGTGGGACCTTTTGGATGGCTTTGCTGGGAAGCTGTGGGTGGGCTCCCCATCCGGCTTTTAAGGGGCTTTTCTCCATCACCTTGCACCTCTGTCCAGGCCAGAGACTGAATAAAGCCGATGGTTCTCACACTTTAGCTTGTGTTGGAGTTACCTAGAGGGCTGGTAAAGATACAGATGGCTGGGCCCATCCGCCGCAGAGTGTCTGATTCAGTAGGTCTGGGGTGGGGCCTGAGAGGGTGTTTCTCTAACCAGTCCCCAGGGGCTGTTGCTGCTGCTCATCAAGGACGACACTTTGACAACCACTGAGCTACAGGAAAATAGTTTTGTTTTATGTGACACCATGTTAGGTGCTGTATGTACATCATCTCACGGAATACACAACTCTGCTGGGAGAGTTTGTGAAACTCTCTGTTATGGATTGAATTGTCTCCTTCCCCCAATAAGTTGATGTCCTAATCCCCAGTACTTCAGAATGTGACCTTATTTGGAAAAAGGTAGTTGTAGGTGTAATTGACTAAGATGAGGTCCAATCATGGTAAGGTAGGCCCTTAATCTGGTATGACCGGTATCCTCATAAGAAGATACCGACACTCAGAGAGGGAGAGAGAACAGCACGTGAAGACAGAGACATCCAGGGAGAAAACAGCCCTGCAATGATGGAGGCACAAATCGGAGTGACGCGTCTACAAGCCAAGGGATGCCCAGGATGGCCAGCGAACCCCAGAAATTAGAAGAGAGAAGGAAGGAATCTCCCCTACAGGTTTCAGAGGGAACATGGCCCTCCTGACACCTTGATTTGGACTTCCAGCCTCCAGAGCTGTGAGACAACAAATTTCTGTTATTTTAAGCTACCCAATTGATGTTACTTTGTTATATTAATAGCAGCTCCAGGAAACTAATACACCTTCAAAGCCAAACTGGCCTTAGGCTGTTCTCTCCACATGACTTTGCTATTTATTCCTCAAGTGCCTTGACTTCGGCTGGAAGGCCCAGGGAACCCTTCCTGAACCACAGAGAGCTGTGGACACGAGGTGACCCCAGGCAGAACCGTTGCCGGAGGGGGCACTCTGTTCTGGAATCCTTCACCTATGTAAGAGTGACAGGAGGTGACAAGAAGTATCAGAGGAGCAGTGGGCACCCTTTCCTGAAATGTCACTACAGCTGCAGTGTCTCCTTAATGCAGATGAGGCTCGCCCCAAGAAGCAGCTTTGGAAATGTCCTATTCTTCCTAAAGATTCACTTCACCTCAGCTGAGACCACTTGTGTGCCTCTCTTCTTTGCAACCCGGAAGGATTTAAACAAACAAGAGTAACCCTAAATAAGAAATTGCTATCCTCATCTCAGTTGAGCAAACTGAGGCTCAGAAAGGTTAGGGAACTTACCCAGGAGGGTCATATGGCTCATAAATTGCAGAGTTAGGTCCCGAACCCCTGGCTTCTATTTTACCCCTGTATTCTTATTATCTCTCAGGGGGAAAACGTGAGCAGAGAATCTTGGGCTGAGGTGGGTTTTGTGGTTAGCCTCCCACATTTCTATTTGTGTCCCCTGCAGAGTGCAAAGTGGCCACACCGCAGGCCTGGGCAGGGCATCCAGTAGGTAGTGACCTGGACAAACTACTAAGAAGGCAACTGCTCCCTCTCTGTCTTTGGGGCCTGGAATTTGCCCCCCATTTGCCTCATGCATGTCTGCATGCATTCATCCAATAAACATTTATTAAGTACCTTCTGTTTCCCAGCCTTTGAGTGTTAATGGGTTCATGCAGTTCTTTAATTTGAGGAGTTATCTTTCCGACCCTTAACCACTGACCCAGGATCCCCCTCCCTAAGCAACCAATATGATTTTTACTCTAGAGGAATTCATACAGGAAAGGGATTCATGCCGAAGGTTGGCCATGTGTAGTCTGAGAAGGGCGTACTTTAGCAAACATGTTCTCATGTGACATAGAACCTTAGAGGTTCAGAAAACGCAAAAGCAACTCCACACGCTTTGGTGACTACTGAATTCAGTCCTCGGCATATCCTAGGTGCTCAACAAATGTTTATGGACTAGCTGAAAGAATTTGGGCAGTGCTTCTGTTGGGAATTATTTATGACCAGAACCAGTTATAAATCCATCTCTTCATTCATTTGTTATTATTCATTCAAGAAATAGCTAAGTCCTTACTATGTGCCCACAACTGAGAATGGGAAGGTGAATGGGACATAGCCCTGCCTTTGAGGAAATCAAGGAATAATCGAAATGAAATGTCCCTGGAACAAGTGTTGCTAAATAAATAATTGAGCTTGGGGAAGAATAACCAGATTTAAAAGATGTCTTATGCTGGTCTGTGTTTAATTCCTGGGGGGAGGCTCCATGTTTAGGAATGGGAGTTCGGCTATTTGACAGGTACTACCTATGTGATCTTGAGTGAGTTATCTAAACTTCATGAGCCTCAGTGGCCTCCTCTGTGAAGCGGGGGTAATAATTACTTTCACCTGACAGTGCTGCTGTAAGGCTTCAAGAAGGAAATGTAGTAATTCATTTTAATAATCACTTTGCTCAGTTTCTGGCATTCAGTAAGAACATGGACGTTTATTACATATTTATGGACTGAATTCCTTTTGGAAAGGGATTGCATTTTAGGCTCTTTGTTAAATACTTGAAAGAATAGGCCAAACACAAGAAGTAGAACATCTAATGTCTCTTTGTAGTGGTGTGGCCCAAAGGGTGTTCCTTGTAACACCAAGACCAACAAGATCTTTCTTCATAATAAAATAGTTTGAGAAACTCTGCTGGCAATTGCCTTCTCTTGAAGACTCATAATTTACATTAGTATTCTAATGAAGTTAGAAGAGTTGTAATGAAGACATCTGTTTAACTTTACTTAGTTCAGTGTTTTCCAATCTTATTGGACCAATAATATACTCTTAAAAACCTAAAACTCCTGAAACTTAGACTTGGAAGGAGACTGGACAGAGAGAGATGGTTGATTCCAGAGTTCCCGTCTCTCCTATGAGTTCTTCCTTCCCTTAGAGCCGCGATCTCCAACCCCTGGGCCACAGACCCCTACCAGTCCTTGGCCTGTTAGGAACCAGGCGGCCTGAGCTCTGCCTCCCACCACCCCCGCAGTCCATGGAAAAATTATCTTCCATGAAACCAATCTCTGATGCCAAAAAGGTTGGGGACTGCTGCCTTAGAGTTCTCTCACTTTACTCTCTGCCGTTGCCATCTATTGACTTCCAGGGTTGTTCTGATGCCTCATTAAAATTCTCTGGTTCCTCATAGTAGATCTGATACTGGCTGAAACATTACAAAGACTATTAAACGCCAGAGGGAATTCTAGAAAAATACAAGGATACAGCCTGATGTGATTCTCTGGTCCCACCATAGTCAGCTGCTCTCGGGCACTGTCCCCTTGAGACGCTGACTGGCTGCCTCCTTCTGATCTCCGAAGGGTTTTCACAAATCTATAGGAACAGTGACTGGTAAAAGAAAATCTGCTAGTTTTCTTGGTCAAGCCCAACCCTAATCTTCAAAGCCAACAGCTCTGAAGCTGGTCTTCCAAAGGAACCTTTCCTTTGAAGATCTTCCACACTGGTCTTGGGGGCCACCACTGGCTCTGTAAGACTGGGCATCGAGCTGGGCCCATCAAGCTTCTCTTAATTAACTGACAAGCAGACGCTGGGCTGGACCAATTAAATAAGCTCAGGGATAACTTACAGGAAGGAAATACAGAGATAAGGCAACCAGATAATCTGACTCACATGGTCAGCCTGTCTTTTAGCTTGTTTACTTGCAGAATGTCAGAAACGATGGATTTATCCAACCCATGACTATAATTCTAAAAAAGCCCATAGCTGGGATCTTCCCATCAGATAATAAGTCAAGTCGACTGGATTTTTTTTGTAACCTAACAAAAATAAAAATGCTATCTAGAACTTTCTTTAAAAAAAAAAAAAACCACTGGAGTTGCGTTAACTCTTAAAAAAAGTCTGATTTAACCAACATATTTTTCCCCCCACAGACATGATCAGGAAGAAATTATAAAACATGACTCATACACCGGGCAATTTCAATTTCTACATCTTCCTCTTTCCCCCAACATTACTCTTGAAATCACAAGATCTCACCCACGATGGAGGCAATCACCTGGCTCCCCATGGCAGGGACAAGGAGTTCTGTGAAAGAGTCTGTTTGTTCCTTACACACACAGACACACACACACATACACACACACACGTAGAAACTTTTTTTTCTTAGCCTAGAGATAGTTAATGTTTTCATCTGTTTAAGATCTGGGGGCTGTTTCCAGGTATTTGGGGGTACCAACAGGAAGGTAGAACTGAACAGGATTTATGGGAAAGCCAAATGCTCTTCTTTTACCCAAACAGAGTCAAAGTCCTAGTTATACATGGCCACTCTCCCTAAATACAAACACTACAAGAACCTCAAACTGTCAGCCCTAAGAAACCAGGCCTCGTGGGATTGTGGATTGGGTTGCTATGGAGGGAAGGCTGGGAAAACTCCCTCCAGAGGCACAGGGGAGGTCAGCATCCTGACATGCAAAATGTTTCCTAACCCCTTTAGTTCTTTGATGCCGAAGGGGAAAGAGGGAGGTTTGGAGGCCATGGCTGTGCCCCCGGGTGGTGTCAGGACCCAAGTAACCCTCAGGCCTGCACTCAGGAGCCCTTCTGCCCTCTGAATACTGTGCCTGGTGGGAGCTAGTGCAGGCTGTGAGCAGCCACTGAGCCCTTTCCCATCATTCGACCTCCACCAAGTCTTGGCAATACCTGCCAAGCAAGGTATCACACTCTGGGTGAGGGTGGTTGGGTAAGGAAAGGGGGATTTCTTTCAAAATAAAAAACAGGAAAATATACTGATGCAGACAATTGTTGTCCCTAGTATTGCAATATCATCCTGTTTTCTGACAGTACTACTTCTTACAAAGTCACTGGAGGTGAGGTCTGAGCCACAGTGTAGTTCACTGAGGTTCTACCATGTGCCACGCTCTGTGCTGGGCAATGGAGGGACAGAGAGATGTAACTCTGCCCTTCCAGAACCCAGAAATGCACGAGACATGAACAGACAACGTCAATGTCATGCAGTAAGTGGTACGATGACAGTATGAACAGGGAGCTCCCAGAAGCCTTCCACAGTTCCCTGCAGGATTTCCGGATATACAACCCTGTTCCTCTCACAGCGCTTTCTAGGAAACAGTAAAGAATGGGAAGACTTCTCAGGGACAAATCAGAGCTCAGTGAACCCAACTTTGTTTAACTCTGATGGTCACCATTTGCCCAATGTTGTAGAGGGCAGCTCTGCTTTTGTCTCTCTTGCATCCTCTCCTTCATATTTTCTTAATAGCAACCTAGGTTCCTTCTGAAGAATTTCTCCTTCCCCGTTGCTTCAGCCTTGATGGGACATCAGACAAATCCCATCCCCTACCCGCAGCCAGTTCATGCCTGGGCAAGGACTGGGCACAAGACCCAAGCTAGCCAGACAAGTGTGAAAGTTGTCAGAATCAAACGGAGTCACTAATATTAAGAAAACCCTGACAAATAGAGCCAGGGAAGGCCATGAAGATAAGGTTCTCATGCTTGTGTGCCTGATAACAAAACTTATCCAGAAAAGACTGCAAAAACCACAAAGGCCATCACAACCTTACACAAAAAATACTTTTTTTTTTTTTTTTTTTTGAGACAAAGTCTCACTCTGTTGCCTGGGCTAGAGTGCTGTGGTGTCAGCCTAGCTCACAGCAACCTCAAACTCCTGGGCTCAAGTGATCCTTCTGCCTCAGACTCCCGAGTAGCTGGGGCTATGGGCATGCACCACCATGCCCGGCTAATTTTTTTGTATATATTTTAGTTGTCCAGCTAATTTCTTTCTATTTTTAGTAGACACGGGGTCTCGCTCTTGCTCAGGCTGGTCTCGAACTCCTGAACTCAAATGATCTGCCCGCCTCGGCCTCCCAGAGTGCTAGGATTACAGGTGTGAGCCACTGCGCCCGGCCCACAAAAAATACTTCTGCAAGGACAACTGCCTGCCCAACAACTGCCTGTCCAACCTCATACTGGAGTCACCCTTGTTATTGATCTTTGTAGCCTAAAACAATTATTTCAAAACAATGATGTAATCCTCCTCATTTTTCCTTTAAAAACCTTTGTATTCCTTTACCTCCCTGAATGTGCACATAGTTTACTATGACAGGCGTGTTCCCATTGCAATTCTCTATTCCCAAATAAACATCTTTTCTCTTATTTTTATTTATTTATTATTTATTTCTAGAGACAGGGTATCACTGTTTCCCATGCTGGAGTGTAGTGGCCCTATCATAGCTCGCTACAACCTTGAACTCTTGGACTCAGGTGAAACTCCCCAGTAGCTAGGACTACAGGTGTGTGCCCCCACACCCACCTATTTTTTTTTTTTTTTTTTTTGTAGAGATGGGATCTCACTATATTGCACAGACTAGTCTCAAACTCCTGACCTCAAGTGATCCTCCCACCTCAGCCTCCCAAAGTGCTGGTATTACAGATGAGAGACACCATGCCTGGCCCATCTTTTGCTTTAGAGAGCCTCCTTCTGTTTGTAATTTAGCTTGACACAAGATTCTCCAAGGCACCTGAATCTTGTACACAAAGATGAACATGGCGGGAGCTGATTTCATTCCCACGGCGGCAACCTGAAAGACCATCCATTCATTCTTGCTACCTGTATTCACAGAACAACTTCATCCTATTTATTTTTAAGGCCTGGTTTGCTCAGACTTTTCTTTAGTTCTATGGGACACTATTCTTAACCTCCCATTCATTTCCTCATTTCTGTAAGTAGCTGGAGTCGCATTTCTGTTGCTCACGACCAAGATCCTAGAGTGATACAAGAGTGTACTCCATGCTAGGCACGCTAGGCCTCACCTTCCAGCCTTCCTGAGAGAGAGATTAAGTTCCCATCTTGCAGATGGAGAGACGGACGCCGATAGTCTTATATACCAAGGACACACAAGCGTTTGAATCAGAATGAGAACCCACGGCTCTCTCCTCCTCATCCCTTCATGTCACCAGTCCAATGCCCTGCCATTCAAGGACAAGCTTCCAGCTCTCACATCACTATGATTTACAGCTTACCAAATGTTTTCACACACAGTAACACAGGCGCTCCTCGAACCCTCCTGGGAGGGAGATATCTTCACAACATAGGAAAGTAGATTGATCATGAGTCTGGTCAGCCCACTTTTCTCCCTGCTCAAAACCTTTCTGTGACTCAACACAGCCTGCCAGGTCACTCCGAAAGCCTCAGCGAGGTGTCCTAGGCCCTCTGAGGCTTGGGACCTGGGCCTCAGGCCTGCCACCCCCCTCCTTGTACTTGGAGTTCCAGCGATATGGAACTACTCACAGTTCCCCAAACCCACCAGGCCGTTCCAGGCCCCCGAATGAGGTCGCCTGCCTGCCCTCACCCCACGCTGTGACTGGTGAACCCCTCCTTACCTTTCCAGACTCAGATGCGGCCCATCTTCCTCTCGAACCTGTGCCTTCCACTCCCAAGAAGAACCAACACCCCGCTGTATCCCGGACAAGAATCGGGGGTGATACTGTAGTGAACGTGGTGGTTGACCCCTCGGTATTTTTTCCATCCCAGAGGTCATTCCAATCCAGTCCTGCAACCCCAGCCTTCTTCACAGTGACTAGGCACGAGCGGCTGCGGGATTTAACGCATTTCCCATGCGCGGGGGCTCTTCTCTGCTCACCTGAGCAGCCTTGGGAATGGGGCCACGTTCCCACAGCTCGAGCCAGTTCTGTGCGAATGCTGAGCCGAAGCTAGTTCACCTGGAGCAACTTTCCTGATGGAGTGGGGAACTGATGGGGTCCTCCCCGCTCCTGCTTGAGAAGGAGCCAAACTCGAGTCCAGCATGAGACCAACAGCTCGCTCTGGGGTGTCCGAGGGAGGAGGGAGACTCCTGCTGGCCTCCAGCGGCCCCCCTGGCAGCTAGAGCGCCCCCTTTCAGCCCCCACCTGGCCACGCCTTCATTCTGCTCCCTCCTCTAGCTCCCCGCTGCCCCTCTCTGTGCACCACAGGGAGCCCTTGTTAGCTGATTAACACTCAGCAGTGACGTCAGTTCACAGGCTTCCCCTGCGATCCCCCTCCGGCTGTTTGTACATTCCCAGGAAATTCCCGGGGGCACTAGTCTTTCTCCAGCTTCAGTAACTTGCCTGGCATTGCACGAGACGATTTTACATACATTGTCTCATTTAATTCTCACAGCAATTTTGTCATTATTCTCTATGCCCATTTTGCAGATGAGGACACCAAAGTTCAGAGAGGTTAAGTAACTTGCTCAAGGCCACACAGGTAATAATAAGAGCAGGGGTTGAAGGCTCCCATGAGGCGTAGGGACGGAGTGCTGTCCGCAGCCTGCCTCAGTCACTACAGAGGCGTCTACTTGCCTTCTCTGCCTTCTGAAGGGCCGATTCTATTTGTTCAGCTTCTCCTACAAAAGGGCACCGGCACCAACCGCCCATATGCCTTTGGGGTGTGTGTGAGACAGAGCGAAAGCTCACAGTCTTGTGGCGAGCACTGAAGAAGGCTCCAAGTCCCAGGGAGGATGAGTAAAGAGGATTCTGCCCCTGAGCACTGTAAACAGGAGGGTTTTGAAAAGACCAATCAGGCATCTCTGGCCCCCTGGTGAGGTGGGCCTGGGGTGCAAGGGGGCTAAGGCCCACTAGGTGGCAGCGGAGAACCCATCATAGGCCATCGAAGTGCAATTTCTAACCCTGGGGCAGTTCCATCTGAGCTGGGCCAAAGGGTAGCCGCTGGGCAGCCTTGCAGGACAGTTCACACTACTGTGGCCGAGCATGTTCTGTGCCAGATACTGTACCAAGCACTTTGTACATATTACCTCCTCTCTCACAGTGAACTCTTAGCACTTTTTTTGTTGTTGTTTTTAGATACGTGCACTGGGGCTTTCAGAGGTTTGTGATTCTCAGGTCACACACATTAAGAGATGAAGTGCAGGCAGTTTGGAGTCTACAGTTCCCGCCGTTAGCTTAGGGCTCTACGAGCAGGGAAGAAAAGGAAGTCACTAGGAAATGCAGAAGGTGGGGACAAGGCCTGGCTTGGGCTGGCTCTGGGGTGGACCCTGAGGCCCACGGCCAGTCCCAGGGCGGAGACTAGGAGTCCAGCCAGAGGGAACTTCTGGGGGGCTTCCAGGAAAAAGGATGTTGTAGGATTTTCAGGTTGAGGTTCCCGGGGAACCGTTATTTGAAGAAGCCACTCCCAGCTCATCCTGGGCGTGTAACCCTGGAAGGACAGGGCACCTCAGAAGCTGCAAACAACTCAAAGACTCAAAGAGATGCCCGCGAAAGATTTGGTCAGGACTCCAGCTCTTCACAAAGCTAGCAAGCTAGAGAGCATGCCTCCAAACAGGTCTTAGTGTCCCCAACAGGCGGGGTCTGGTCCTGTACCCTCCCGTGGGGGAGGTGATGATGCCCGCTGCATGTGGTCTCCATCCTGGGGGAATGCCAGAGCTCACTCGAGCCCCTGGGTCAGCTCACCTCACCAGAGGACCACAGTGAGACCTGGGAGGGAGCTTCACCTCGTCCTGAGAGGCAGGTCGGCACCTCCCTCCCCTGTGGTTTTGCTGCCAATCACCCAGGGGCCCAGGCTAGTTGTCACGTCCAGCTTGGAGCAAACCCTGCGCTTCTCAGCCCAGAACTGCGTCCTTCTTTGTACGCTAGCTCTCACCACTTGGACTCTCTGGGAGCTACCGGGCATCACCCTGAAGTTCAGGTTGAAGTTGCTCTCTCCAAATCTGTTGCCACCAGGTACTTGTATCCATCCCAATTTTTGTGCAAAATCACCTGAGCCAGAGTTCCCAGGGTTCCCAGACTGAGACAGTTTTATTGTTCTGCCGAAGGCCTTTGCACGGGCTGTCCCCTCTTTCTGAAATGCTCTTGCTTCATCTTTTCATAACTGACTCCTCCTTCCCATTTAGGTCTGTTTAAATTTTCCCTACTTTTCAGATAGGCTTTTATTCCCTGTCTTGCTTAAAAAGGACCGACCCTTCTTTCTCTGTTTTCTCTGTCCTCTACCGTTTCCAGTGATGACTGTCCAGTATCCGGCGGGTTGTTCCTGCCCTCGCACAGGACGGCCTTTGTCCACGGCCCACAGTGGAAACTGCAAAGTCGTGGGATCTGAAAGGAAGGGGTCCTCGGACGGGGAAGGGACCTTAGCAGTCATTCAATCAAAGTCCTCAGCTGCTGAGGACACTCATATTTCCTCATTCTCATGGGTTTTTTGCTTTGTTTTGTTTTGTTGGGTTTTTTTTTGTCCACAATGGTTATGGAGAGCCATTGAGCAAGGGTGACTATTGTGTCCCACTGAGACGCTTCTGGGCTATACATGTTTGACTCCCAGAGTAGATTGTGATGTGAAGTAGAATCAGCCCTGGTTTCAGTTGGATTCTAAGTAGGTTGTATTCCACCTGCAAGGAGGAAATTTTGCCTGTGCCTTGCAAATGCAGGGAAAACCATTGTATCCAGTGGACAGTTAACTCCAAGAGTCTCACAAAGAAATCAGGGAGCTCAGCTGAGGAGGTTTTAGGGATTTTCTATTTCCTTTTCTTGGTCATGAGAGTCTGGGACTAGATGATCTCCAAAACTGAGGCTAGAGGCTATTCAACCGGTTGAGATGGAGATGAGGGAGGGTATAGAGCACCTACATAAATTTGGATTTCAGATAAACAAAAAAAATAACTTTTTAAGTAAAGCATGTCCCATGCAATGCGTAGGACATATTTATACTGAAAATATTGAATGGGACATAGTTACACTAAAAGATTATTCATCGTTTATCTGAAATTCAAGTTTAACTGGTCACCCTGTATTTTACGTGGCAACCCTCTGCAGGAGGACCTGCGTTTAAAACAAATGGCTTCCCTGGGATGAAGCACTGGGATTGGGGAAACAGCCTGCAGCGAGCTGGGACTTTTTGAAGGGAGGCATGAAGTCCGTTTCTTTCATGCCAATTAAGCAATCACAGATGACCCCGTCAGAATCCAAACCCGTGACTATCATGGGACTCAAGACCAGGAAAAAAATAAATAAAAAAGATTAAGAGCCAGAGAAGCAATCTTCGCACACACAGCCAGCCACCAGACAGGGGATTGTCTCATTCAGGGAGGTAAGTGCGTTGCCTTCTCACCATATTCATAGCCCTATTCTTCCAGAACAGGGTTTGGGAAATTCTGGAGAATTCCTCTGCCCTCCCTCATTGCCTGCCTGATGCTTGACTGTCAGCAGAATTTCTCTTCGATGTTTGTAATTCTCCAATTTCCAAGGGTTCACAAAATCTCCTCCTAGATGCTCTCTCAGTCCTCCAAGACTGCCAAGAGGAAAAGCAACGATGCAGGCTGGCAGCCGCTGGGGAGAAGCAGCCTCCCCGAGTTTGGTGCCTTCTCCTCTTACTGAAGGGACTGCTTCTCTTGGGTTGAGCGAGATGAGGTGCCTTTGCCGTCCCTACACGGTTTGCCAAGGCTCCGAGCATGAGGTGGAGATGTAGGAAACCCATTTAATGCAACATTCAGTTATTGTCTGGAATTTTGAACACAGGGTTCATCCCTGCATTATTCACCTGAGATGATCAGTGAGTTCAACTGTAATTTCTTTTTTACAAAGGAAGGGCAAATTACACATAAAATGCCCCAATGGAAAGGAGCCACGTGGTGAAACTTTCATTCTGCTCTCCCCCTTCTCCCTGTTGTTTGAAACTGGAGCTCGTTAATAAAGCTCCACGGAGATCAGACCTTTGAGATGCATAGGAGCAGCGAGAGGGCAGAATGGTACACGCTAGCAAGGAGAGAGGCTTCCATTATTGGAATTTTAATGAGCGCATTTTATGACCACTGCAGTTCACGAGCTTTTATTTTTTTAATCCATTTGTATTTTATTATTACCATTATTTTTAATTCTAATCACATGAGGTCGTCATAGCCTTCTGTTTGTCCAGGGATTGGTATCAAATAATAACTTTGGAGAGAAATAACTCTTCTTATTTTATTAACCATAGCCCTGGGCCAGGGAAGGGGGAGAGTAAGTAAAAAAGCTTTTTGTTTGTTTCTCTGCAAGATTATGGTATAGAGTCAAATTGAAGGCAAATGAAGAGCATTCTCCACCCCCCGCCCCCCCCACACACAAAGAATAACTCAATTTGAAAGGTTTTTGCTTTCATTTGGAGTTTCTTCTTCGAACTTAATTTTCAGTTAGTGGAAGGGCTTAGAAATGTGAGCTATTTCTAAAGCCCTTGATATCAATGACGGAAGCAGGTACAAATCCTACCACAGAGAGAAACCAGAAGGTCTCTCTGTCACAGAGAGAAACCAGAGGGTCCTGTTTTTGTTTGTTTGTTTGTTTGTTTGTTTTTGTCTCTGTCTCACTCTGTTGCCCAGGCTAGAGTGCCATGGTGTCAGCCTAGCTCACAGCAACCTCAAACTCCTGGGCTCAAGCCATCCTCCTGTCTCAGCTTCCTGGGTAGCTGGGACTACAGGCATGCACCACCATGTCCGGCTAATTTTTCTATATATATATTTTTAGCTGTCCATATAATTTCTTTCTATTTTTTCTTAGACACGGGGTCTCGCTCTTGCTCAGGCTGATCTCGAACTCCTGAGCTCAAATGATCCACCCGCCTTGGCCTCCCAGAGTGCTAGGATTCCAGGCGTGAGCCACCGCGCCTGGCCTGGCTGTCAGTGTTGAACCCCTAGTGATGATGGCTTCGTGGTCCTTATGAGATGCTGAATAAGGTTGCGTTGGATGCACTAAATGATGCCCCTGTGCCCCTCTGTTAGGTGTCCTGAACCCCGACCCTACAAGATGCCAAAAGAAAACACTCACTTCATCTATGGTTACTCCAAGAAGGGGCACCGCCACTCGTACATCACAGCTGAAGAGTAAGTTCGAAACCAGACCCAGCAGGGTTTCCAGTTTGCTGAAAGCCGCTGACTTGCACCAGCACAGGCCGGTGCGTAAGTCTCCTTAGCATTTCTCTCTCCAGAAAGTAAAATCCCTGGCAACAGGGTGAGGAGACCCTGTGGTCCTACAGGGGCTCACTCAGGCTTCTGAGGCCAAACAGGCAGGAAGACAGGAAAGATAAAAGGTTGGATCTTGCCGTTGTGTCTGCATTCCTGGCTATTGGGCCTTAGCTGTAGGTTCCCAAGCTGAAAAACACATGACCAGGATCAAGGTGCCTCTTTCCTCAAGCCTCATTCTGTCCACTCCACTCAAGCTCCTGAAGGTGGTTTGCAGGCAGAATAAAGGTGAGTCGCTAAACAGCCAGTGAGGACAAGGCAGGCGTGTTGGCTCAGCCTGCAACCTGACTCCAGGGTGAAGATGGTGCAGCATAACTTTATCCTAGAGAAAGGCATTTGGGGTTCAGAGTTAATTAAAAATAAATATTTACATGATTAAGCATTTCTGAGTGCCAAGCATTGTATATCGGCCCAAGACACTGTTCTTATCTTTGAGAAAGCCCACAATGTAGCGGGAGAGTGAGGCATGAGAACACTGTCAGCAAATGTAAACGCAGCAGTGGGAAACCAGAGGCCACAGGGACACACCTGCACGTTCCAGGAGTGGGAAAGGCTGTGGCGGGAGGGGAGGTGCCACCCTCTGAGTAGGACTCCAGCAGGACGAGGAGCCAGTTTTTACTTGGACTATTTCTTATGTTGTTGAAAAATGTTTAACAGACTCAACCAGCAGGGACAAGCGAGATGGAGAACCCAAGAAAGGTGCTAAGGAAGAATTCAGGCTGGGAGCATTTCCTCAGAAGACCCTAGTGCAGGATTCTCTAATACCCCCGTGTGGCCACCTGCGGATGAGGGTGGCAATATCTTCTAATAAAATGTCCCCGAGAGTAAAAATGTACTCTTTGAGGGAGGGGAGGCAATTGCACGTGGTATTAGATAGGATATCGTTTCAGCCTCTACATAATGAATCAACAGACTCTGACTCTTCTTGAAAATATAATTTTATTGATCTCTCATGTAAGAATCCAAGAGTAAAAAGTTCAAGCCCTGTCAGTTTTCTTCTCGCTGGTTATTCCCTTTGGAAGTTGCTTTTTGTCTCCATGGCTGAAGATGGTGCACCATTATCTCCGTGTCTCACCAGCAGAAGTGGGGATAAAGGAGAAGCTAGGGCCATTCCTTTCAAGTGACACACATTACTTCTGCTCACTCCCCACATGGTGACACCCACCCTGGTGAGTATCATCCTTGCCGTGTTGTAAATGAGGAAAGATTTAGAGAAATCAGGACACATACAGCCCAACATGGTAGCACGAGGATTTAAATCCAGGTCTGTTTGCCTCCAGAGTCCCTGCTATTAAGACGCAAATATTTGCACAGTCCCACCCAGTGAGAGGCTGGGGCAGAGATCAGCGTGTCTGTGTGAAGCTGAAGGCCCAACAGCTTCTCGCTGGAGGGAGGAGGTTGCCGGCTCGGTAGGCTGAAAACTGAGGTGGCCTTTGCCATTTGGTGCCATTGCTCCCAGCCGGGGAGGGTCCCGGTGCTTCTACAACCTTGACAGGGTTACTTTGAGGGACTGGTCAGGAAGGTGGAGACCAACGAGGAGTTTCAGCGTAAAGACTTTAATGTAGGGAATTGGTTAAACAGGCACGAGGAGGCCAAGAAGACAGAGGTAACCCAAGGGCGGCCCCTGGGGAGGGGGAATAAAGGGACGGTGGGGGAGCCCCACACAGATGGGACCCAGGTCTCTAAGGAGGGGTTTCTGATTGGCTGGCTCTGGTGCCTCAGGAGTGTAGAGGGGACCCGTGAATCAAGCACGCTGAGCTCTGAGGTGGGGGCACAGGTCGCTGGTGCTCTCGCTGGGGAGGGCCCGATGCAGCCGGCTCTGGGGGTGCCGGGTGAAGAGCTGGTGATTGGGACGGACGGACTGCGTGAGGCCCTGTTGCGGGGGTGATGCCAGGCAGGAACAGGAAGCACACTGGAAGGAGCAGCTCCCTGCCCCGCCAGAGTACCCTAATGGGAGCCAACGGGCAAGGAGAAGTGGGGTTTGCAGAGTGCAGCCCCAGCTTCACAGAGCAGAGCACAGAAAGGTGGGCTTGAAGTTGAGGGACAACAGCTTAACAAAGGACACAAGGGTTTCTTACCATTATCACGTGAGGAAGCCCTTGACCGAAGGCATAAGCTTTCTGCGTCTTGCAACCTGAACAAGGTGCTTGTGCAGAGTCAGGTAGATTCTCCGGCACCTTCCCTGAGAACACGAGACAGCCTCTGGGTTTCAGTGCAAAAGAAAAATGCCCATTCGACCTACATGTGTGGGAGCTGTCCTTTTGTCAGCAGAAAGTCATTCCTTGACATTTTTCTTTGTGTAGGGGGTGACATGACCAAAGCCCCCAGCACAGAGACACACTTAGCTTCAGTCTGTGAGGGAAGGAAGCACTGAATGCATGGAACGTCATGACCTCGTGCAGGGCAGGGAAGGTCAGTCCAGGAAATAACTACCTGTGCACGAGGCCTGTCATGAAAAGACTCACTCCTCTCATGAAATGTCCCTGCCCAGCTGGCTGCTGGTTCAGACAGGTGCAGTAGTGTCAGGGGAACGAGGACAGCTTCATTGGAACAATGCATCTCCAAGATCTGAGGATATTTATCCTTCTCAAAAGGGTGCCACTGCATAGCTTGAGGAAGAACAATGCAAAATAAGTCCCCACACCCAGGCAAAAATGGCAACACACCTGCTTTGAGTATTGCCTATCTCTTTGAAACCTCAGTGGAAAGGGGCTCTCACAGTTGAGTGGGGCGTCAGTCATCCCTGGAGCTTGTTAAAATGCGGATTCCTAGGCACTGCCACCAAGTGGCTGATTTGATAGGCCGGGGTGGGGCCCCCAAATCTGCTCCTTAACGTGCATCTCCGGTGATTCTGCTGCGGGTGGTATTTAGGTGACATTCTGAGGAGCCCTGCTATGCTGAGCAATGGCTTTTCTGGTGTGTGTGGCATACTCTGGTGCCTTTCACTCTCAGTCCCTTGCGTGTGTCATGAGTGTAACGTGACTGTGCACGAAGAGCCAGAACAGAGCTCTGTCTGTGTCAAGACGTTCAAAGGGACAGCCACAGGGTAAAACTGCACCACGGGCCTTCTGGTTGTGGATCACCTGCCCCCAGTCACAAGAGCCCATTGAATACTCCTTGTGACGGCTTCCTTTTAGGAAAGAGAGATTCTGCAGGAAAAGCACTGGCCGGGGAGATGGGAGAGCTGGATCTGGCCCAAATTCTAGTGCTCGCTCACTGAGTTTCTAATGCCAGTTGCTGTGAACGCTGGTTCTGCCACTTAACGGTTGTACAAACCTTCGGCATTGTAACAGCCTGATGGCAGCTGCAAAATGAACATCATTCCTTCCTCAGAGGACGGTTGTCAGGGTGGAATAAAAGCATATGTGTGGGGTGCTCATCACAGTGCCTGGCCCAGGTTGGTGCTCAGTGAATGGAGAGTAGTCACTATGGTGGTGGTGACATTGATGAATCTTGGTTGGTCTCAACGTCATGATCTATAAGATGGGTGATCGGCCTACATAACTGGGTCAGAGGTTCCATCTAGCAGTGTCATCCCGTGGTTCTCTCTCCATCCCATTGGGAGATGGCCAGGACGAGCTTGATGCCTCAGCAGTCTTGAGACAGATGTGGTCCGTAGATGGTACTGGACGAAAGTCTCTCTGGGAGAAGGCTTAGTTCAACCTTGCTCCTCCTGTAGCTGCTCCACCTCTTGTGAGTCACTCAGTTCTGCAGGGCCTCTCTCAGCAAGTTGATGTCCACAGATAACAGACTCTGTACTCTCAATTTTGACCACGCTGTGATGGTCAGGCAGATGTCAGCTAGGGCGCGCACAGCCCCACACCCTGTTTCCAGGGCCTCTGTGGTAAGATGCTTCCCAGGGGTCACTGAGCACAAGGCCCAAAAGGCTGGTTTAGACCCCAGATTGGCATCCCGCTGCTTGGGATCAGATCCTTCGCAATAGGTAATGCTACACCTGACGCTTCTCCCCATGGCTGCAAGGAGTAAAGGGGGGAGTTTGGGTTTGGGGAAGAGAGGGCACAAACACAAATGAGACAGACTCAGGTTCAAATCCTAGCTCTGTCTTGTGCTAGCTCTGCATGACCACCAGCAAGTCATTTAATTTCTGCTTTTATTTCCTCATCTGTGAAACGGGAATGGCAAATGGTCCCTACCCTGCAGGGCTGTCATGAGAATTAAATAAGCTAATGCATGTGGAGTGTTTAGCACAGCACCTGGCTTACGGTAGATATTCAGTCAATGCTAGTTTTCACTTCCTTTTTGTGGACTGAATTGGAAAAATGCTTTGATGAGAAGAAGAGATAATTCAGCCGTAATAAATACATTGTCCCCATAAGGATCAGTTGCTATGGCACTTCTTGTGCCTGGAACTTGGATTCCTGGGCCTTGCCAGTTGGCGGTGCTCCTGTGGGCACACACCTAACAGGCTCCTAGACAAGGACCTGTCCCTGGATACAGGTGTTAGAGCTCTGGTCGGGTATGAGAGGTGGGAAACTACTTGGGGACTGGGAGGTGCTTCTTTGGGCTGTCAAAGCCCATACGAAGAGAGAAGATTGATCTTTGGTTCGTCAGAATCTGGAACAATGTTTCTATGACAAGGCGGATTTGTCTGTCTCTTGGGCCAGGGCCGCGGGGATTGGCATCCTGACAGTGATCCTGGGAATTTTACTGCTCATCAGCTGCTGGTACTGCAGAAGACGAAGTGGATACAGAACCTTGACGGTGAGTAGAGTTCCCTGCCAGGATCCCTCCAGACTCAGGACTCCCTTTCCACCTCTTCCTCTGGATTTCCGAGGAGTGAAATAACATTCTCATGATCACCCCTAGCTTGGATTCCCACTTCTAATGAAGCTTTTCTTGTATTGTACTTCTTGCAATCCTTTGCCTCGGCCCAGGCATGCAGCCCAACCAGGAACTTGCCCTGTGTCTTTGTCTGTTTTGTGCTGTTATAACAGAATATCAGAGACCGGGCGATTTATAAAGAAATGAAATTTATTTGTCTCCCAGTTCTGTAGGCTGGGAAGTCCAGGATCTGGGGGCTGCATCTGGTGAGGGCCCTCTTGCTGCATCATATCATAGTGGGAGGCGTCACGTGGGCAGGAGAGTGAGAGAGCAAGAGGGCCGCACTCACTTTTATAACAAACCCACTCTCGAGATAATGACATTAATCTATTCATGAGAGCAGCGCTCTCGTGACCTAATCACCTCTTAAAGAGCCCACCTCTCAACACTGTTGCATTGGGGATTAAGTTTCCAACACATGAATTTTGGGGGACATAATGGTTCCCCTCGTAGCAAACTTGGGTGCCTGTTGTGTGTCACTGAACACCGATGGTCTGTAGGGCACATGGGAAGGGGGTTGTGGTCCTCTCGCACAGCAAACAGCAGTAGATTAGGCACGTCAGGTCTTACCAACACTCACGGGGATTCCTGCTGGCCCCGCTCCTCCACTCAGTGGCCCGCTCCTCGTACCTTGCCTCTTCACCCCTTTCCTCCCAGTTCCCTGAGAATTCCAAGTTCTTCTGACTCTGCTCTGGCAGCTCAGGGTGTCCAAGACCCCTTCAGACATCAGTGCAATGAGAAAACCATCCTCCCCACAGCAGCACAAAGGATCACTGTGTGTGGTTTTTTTTTTTTGTGTTTGTTTTTTAAACAGGCTCCATCCCCCTTAGATGGCCAACATGGTTTTAATGGTATTTTTTCTTCTTTATCCAAATAAACAGGAAGCTAACACAATGACACGGTCCAGTCTTGTGGTGCCAGGATCTTCCACGAATGGGAACTGTCAGCTGAGTCCATAAACTATGAAAACTATGAGTTTCAGCAATCTTGGTGGAGTCAGGCAGCACCTTAGCATTTAAGCACCCAAAGGCATCCCGCATAGTGAGCGATGGAATGAAAGGATTGCTCGCTCTCTCCTTGTTTATTACAGATATGAAAGCTTTTCAGGTTGATGCATAATGGAAAACAATTATCTTTACAAAAGATGTTGGAAAGTCCCAGTGCTCATTCAGCAAGCACTTCATTCAGAAGAAGCTGTCCCGGGAAGGAGAGGAGGGTCAGGGTGGGTGGGGGTTGGGGCTGGGCAGTCTGGTGAGAAGGGGAAGGTGAGAGATGCAGCTTCAAATTCTTTTCCTTCTTGCCCAGAAACCTGGGCAGTCTCGTGTCTCCGTTTCCCCAGTGCCTGTCTTGCCAGAGTGTGAATACAAATACAAACCATGAAAGGCAGGGCAAGTCTGGGGCTCACACACCCGCCAAGCACAGCCCTCTGGTATGTTGACACTTAGTGGGAACCCAGGCAGGCGTGGGGAACCTGCGGCCTTCTGATGTCAAGATTGTTCTTTTTTAAGCACCAAAGGAGGCAAGAAAAACTTTCTCTGCTGCACCCCTTTTAATAAAAGAATTTGTTCTGTAAAATTTAGATTCAGTCAAAAGGCTGCACTTAAGGACCTAGCAGGGCACGTTTTGCCTTAAGCCACAGGTTCCGCTAGGAGGGGAGGGCTTTGCTCTCTGCCACAGAGCTCCATCTGCAGCTCTAGCATGGGGTTGTGACATTGCCTTGTAATTACTTATTTACTTTTTACCTCTTCCACCCCTTTTCCTTCCCCCATTTATGAACCGAAACAGAGACTATTTCTTATTCCTCTTTGTTTCTCCAGTGCCTAGCACAGTGCCTGGCACACGGAGGTCATACGATTGTATGGCATCAGCATTTGGTCTCATTGTCTGCCACTGACTCGCGTGGTGATCTTAGGTGTTAACTTCTCCAAGCCTCGTTAGCTCTATTCTAGGCCTAGCCATGGTGGAAACACATGATATATTGATAAAACAATGTCTATCGGTTTTTATTTAATACATAGTTTCTTCTATATTTTTATTTCATGATATACTTGAATATCAAAAACACAATGAGTTAGTCTTTCAGGGAGTAAAGGCTCTACACACTCAATATATTGGTACCCACTTCCTTACTAACTACAATGATTAGCTTGATGCCACTGGACACAAAGACAATGATGTTTCTCCTTTATGCTTCAGCGCTCTCATCTTAAATTCATTCGTTTAAAGAATAACAGAGGGACTTAATGTGTGCTCAGACACTGTGACTATTTTGCTTGGTAAGGTTCAAATTCAACCTACGATGTCTACATTTCTCTATGACTGGATCAATGATTTGTAGAGTTTCTGAAATTTTTATGAGATAGAAATGTGTTTAAATTCCTTGGTTCCCCTACTGCCTAAAAATGCTCTCTATCATATTTATTTTTAAAATTAATATTAAAATCTTGTTTTGAGACTTTCATATCTCCAGCAAAGCCAGGTTGGGAATCAGCAGTCTAAGAAATGTAGGCAAAATTATGTAAAACAGTGCATTAAGTAGTGCATTTAATTACATAATCACCTCCTTTCTCTCTTTGGTGATTCTATTTTCATTTGAAAGCAAAAGAACATAAATGACAATAAATACAAGCTTTGGGTACCTGAATTACTCCACTTTTATCAGCCTTCATTAAGCTTTGAACTGTCTACTTCTAACTTTCATTGTCCACAGGATGGTAGTGAGGATGTTTGGAATTTAGATCTCCTAAAATTTCTCCCTTGGTTAACAATTTCCCTGAGCCCTGAAAAACATCTTTTGAAAGGAAAGACTGCTTTTTAGCAGTAACATGTTTCTGCAGAAGGGAGTGGGAGATGATTTGTAAGGAATTGAACGTGGGCTTTTATATTTACCAGTTTTACACCTTCACTAGGAAGTTTAGGACACGATACTTCTTCATTCCTGGAGAAGAATTTTAAGGCTCCTGCTGACAGCTCAGTTTACGCTCATGTCCCAAGATACTGTGTTTCTCAATGCATGGTCAGGGGACACCTGCATTGGAATCACCTGAGATTCTTGCTGAAAGGCAGATTCTGGGAGCTTCTCCGGCAGTGGGGTGGAGGAATCCCCATTTTAACATGCATCCTGAGTTAGAATGTAAATTCAGAGAATTAGCGGTGAGCTGAGAGAGTGGATCACATTTCTATCTTGTGGCAGGTGAGAGACTTAAGTAAAAGAAAAAAAAATAATTGACAAAGACAGTTTTAATTTTTTTCTTCCCAATAGTATACATTTTATTTCTGTCTTATTGCATTAGTCAGGACTTCCAGGATGACGCTGAAAAGGAGTGATGAGAGGAGACATCCTTGCCTTGTTCCTGATCTTAGTGGGAAAGCCTCGAGCTTCTCATCATTAAGTATGTTTTGCCTCAGGATTTTTGTAGCTATTCTTGGCAAAGTTGAGGAAGTTTCCCTCTGTTCCTAGTTTACTGAAAATTTTTAATTATTAACGGGAGCTTGATTGTTATGCTTTTCCTACATGTATTGATACAATTGTGATTTTCCTTCTTTAGCCTGTTGGTGTAATTAGTTGATTTTCTAATGTTGAACCAGCTTTTCATAACTGGGATAAATCCCACTTAGTCATAGCATATAATTCTTTTTACACATTGTTGGATTTGATTTGCTAATATTTTGTTGAGGATTTTTGCATCTATAT
Organism: Eulemur rufifrons; assembly: GCF_041146395.1. NCBI lineage: Eukaryota > Metazoa > Chordata > Mammalia > Primates > Lemuridae > Eulemur > Eulemur rufifrons. The sequence continues at coordinate 228,970,329 of NC_090989.1, forward strand.
TCATGAGAGATATTGATCTGTAGTTTTCATTTCTTGTCATGTCTTTGTCTGGTTTTGGTATTAAGGTAATGCTGGCCTCATAGAATGGGGTAGAGAGTATTTCCTCTGCTTCTGTCTTGTGAAAGAGGTCATAGAAAATTCATATAATTTCTTCCCTAAATGTTTAGTAAAATTTGCCAGTGAACCCATCTGGGCCTGGTGCTTTCTGTTTTAGGTCATTAATTTTTGATTCAATTTTTATGGTAGATATAGGCCTATTCAGATGGTCTATTTCTACTTGTGGGGATTTTGACAGATTGTGTCTTTCAAAGATTGATTAGATTCATCTAGGCTTTCACATTTGTGAACATAGTATTCCTTGCTTACCCTTTTAATGTCCATGGGATCTGTAGTGATTACTCTCTTTCATTTCTGATAATAGTAGTTTGTGTCTTCTGTCTTTTTTTTCTTAGCCTCGCTTAAGACTTATCAATTCTACTGATCTTTTCCAAGAACCAGCTTTTGGTTTCATTGATTTGCTCTATTGATTTTCCGTTTTCAATTTCACTGATTTCTGCTTTAATTTTTATTTCTTTTTTTCTGCTTACTTTGGATTTAATTTGCTCTTTTCTTTTTTCCAAAGGTGGAAGCTTAGATGACTGATTTTAGGTCTTTCTTCTTTTCCAGTATAAACATTCAATGTTATAAATTTCCCTCTAAGTACTGCTTTCACTGCATCCCACAAATTTTGATAAGTTGTATTTCAATTTAGTTTAGTTCAAAATATTTTTAAATTTCTCTTGAGATTTCTTCTTTGACCCATGTGCTATATAGAAATGTGTTGCTTAATCTTCACATATTTTGGGGTTTTCCAGCTATCTTTATGTTATTAATTTCTATTTTAATTCTATTGTGGTCTGACAAGCAAATATTATATCATTTCTATTCTTTTAAATCTGTTAAAAAAATAAATACATGTGTTAGTACATGTTTTATGGCCCAGAATGTGGTCTATCTTGGTGAATGCTCTATGTGGGCTTGAGAAGAATATATATTCTGCTATTGTTGGATGAAGCAGCTTATAGATGTCTATTATATCTTGTTGGTTGACGGTTTTATTGTTCGACTATGCCTTACTAATTTTTCACATGCTAGATTTGTCCATTTCTGATAGAACAGTGTTGAAGTCTCCAACTAAAACTCCAACTCCATGGTAGATTCAACCATTTGTCCTTGAAGTTTTTCTGTCATGTATTTTGATGTGCTGTTATTAGGTACACACATGTTAAGTGTTCCTGTGTCTTCTTGGAGAATCGATCCCTTTATCATTAGGTAATGCCTTTCTCTTTCCCTGATAACTTTGTTGGCTTTGAAATCTGCTTTTTCTGAAATTAGTATAGGAATTCCTACTTTCTTTTGATTAGTGTTAGCATGGTATATCTTTCTGCATCCATTTACTTTTAATGTACATGTGTCTTTATATTTAAAGAGGGTTCTTGTAGACAACACAGTTGAGTCTTATTTTTTGATCCAATCTGACTATCTCTGTCTTTTAATTGGTGCATTTAGATCATTGATGTTCAAAGTGATTATTGATATAGTGGGAGTAATATCTATCATATTTGTTACTGTTTTGTATTTGTGACCCTTGTTATTTGTTACTATTTTTATTTTCCACTTTTTCTGCCTTTTGTGGTTTTAGTTGGACATTTTATATGATTCCATTTTCTCTTGTTCCTGATACTACTTTTTTTTTTTTTTTTACTTTTTTTTAGTGCTTGTCCTAGAGTTTGCAATATACATTTAGAACTAATCCACACCAACTTTCAAATAAGAACATACCACTTCATGGGTAGTACGAGTACCTTATAATAACACAATAATCTTAATTCTTTCCTCATTTCCCTTTTATCATTTCTGTCATTCATTTTACATGTATATAAGCATACATAACCAAATACCTTGTTGCTATTATTTTGAACTATTAGATCAAAATTATCTGTTAAAGAATAAGGAAAAGAATTTATTTTATCTCCACTTATTCTTTCTTTGATGCTTTTCCTTTTTTTTTTTAATGTAGATTTGAGTTTCTGACCTATATTGTTTTCCTTTTCTCTAAAGAACTTCTCCTAACATTTCTTGCAAGGTAGGTCTACTGGCAACAAATTCCCTCAATTTTTGTTTGTCTGAGAAAGTCTTTATTTCTCCTTCACTTTTGAACGATAAGTTTGAAAGAGGTTCTTTTTGTAGATTCACTCTTCTCCTTCCCTTCAGAAATATTCTTTGACTAACTGCGGGGTGCCAGGCACTGTACCAGTGCGTTACCTTTAGTTAATTCCCACAAAAATTCTGAGAAGCAGGTGGTATTTATCCTCCTATTACACATGGAAAAACTGGAATTCAGAGAGGTAAAGTGACTAGCCTGAGGACATACAGCAAGTAAGTGGCAGAACCTAGATTAAAACCCATTCTTAAAACTTTGGCTTCCTTCTCTTTTGTTAAATGGACTCAATTATTTCTTCTTACCCACTCACCTTTATCAATTTACTTTTCAGGATAAAAGCCTTCATGTTGGTAAACAAAGCGCCTTAACAAGAAGATGCCCCCATGAAGGGCTTGGTCATCAGGACAGCAGACTGTCTTTTCAAGAGAAAAATTGTGAACCTGTGGTAGGTTGAGTTTTTGCATCCGGGTATTTTCATGTATGGCTGTTTTTAACTCAAGGGAACACAATCATTCTCATTTAAAAAGCAAGGACAATGTGAATGTACTTGATGCCACTGAACTATACACCTAAAAATGGTCAAAATGGCAACTTTTAGAATATTTAGCCACAGTAAAAAATAAATAATAAAAAAAAGAAACAAGGGAAGCACAGAGATTTTCTAAGTTGTGTCCTCTAATATCCATATGTTCTGGGGTAAATAATGAGAGCCCTATATGTAAGATCCAAAGGAAGATCTTGGTTCTGGATACAATATCCTTTTGTTTTACATTTTTAGTTATATTTGCTTTTTTCATAAATGTAGATATATAGGGGAGGGAAAAGTACCTGTTATTAATTGTACAGAGCTCTGCTGTCTGACAAGGTCGCCACTGGCCACATGCTGCTACTGAGCCCTTGAAACAGTAGTTGGAATTAAATGCACTACAATACATACCTTATTTCAAGGACACAGTGTGTGGAAAAGAATATAAATAATTCTTTAATGATTTTTATATTGATTACATGTTGGAATATTTTGATATTAATATATTGGGTTAAATAAAATATTTTATTAAAACTATATATTTTTGCTTTAAGTAGCTACTAGAAATTTTAAAATTACACGTCTGACCTTGTGTGATATTTCTATAGGAAGCACTAGCACAGATACAGGATAGCATAATGGTTGCGCCCACTGACTCTGGAGCCAGATTACTGTGTTTGATTCTTAGCTTCACGGCTCATTAGTTGTGTGACCTGGGGCAAGTGACTGAACCTCTCCGTGCCTCCGTTTCCCACTCTGTAACATGAAAACAATGACAATAATTCTAGAATTGTTGTGAGCAATAAATGAAGGCCTGACACGTTTGTGCTCTGGTGGTAGTATCCATGTGCCTTTAGACACAGTTACAAGCATCCATGTGGTAGGGATGCAATGTATGTTAGTGTCTGTAACCAGGTTTCAAGAATTCATTAGTCAGGGCTTGGGACTTCTAACATGGAGAATCCAGGTATAGATAAGCCTTTGAGATTTGGGGAAACCCCTTAGCTCTATTTTTCTCTACTCTTCCTCTAAAAATGTCTTGACATAAACACTTATGAAATTTAACAATTACCTCATTGGGTGGAAATTAGAGGCAGACACTTAGGAGTTTCAGTCCACTGCAAAAGTATGTATATGATGCTAATGGTTTTGACTTAATTCCTTCCCAGAAACATATACACCGTTGCCAACCCCACAATCTCCTTTTCTCATCCTCATAGGCTCCCAACGCTCCGCCTGCCTATGAGAAACTCTCTGCAGAACAGTCACCACCACCTTATTCACCTTAAGAGCCAGCAAGACACCTGAGAAATGCTGAAATGATTTCCCTCACACTTTTGCTTGAATTTAATGTCTAATGTTCTGCTTCGAATGCTGTAGGAACAATGTATATCATCTCTAATGACAAGCCAACGTTAAATTCTTAGTAGAGCAACTAGCAGTACTAATCAAGTGAGGAAATGATGAGAAATATTAAAATGGGAAAAAATTCATCAATAAATGTTATAATGCATGATCCTATCTGTGCCAGTGGTAATGCTAATAAATCTATGCTGTCATTTTCTGAAGGACAGAATTCAAGTGAGTATTCTAGGACCATACAATTTCTTTTTCCTGGAAATTTGGCCAGTAACGAAACAACTATTCAGATTTTTGAAGATGCAACTTCTTGACCAACACGAACTGTTCACGGGATCGTTGTGGCTGAATCTGTGCTATGGAGCGCTCACAAAGGAAAGCTTGACAGGTTTAAGACAAATAGCTCATTGACCTATTTATCTGGTCAGGAAAATGTTAGCAATGTCTTTCTGTGTTCTAAAATTTCATGATACTACAATAACATACCATAAAGATCCTGTATCTTAAGTAAGACATACAATGCAGTTTAATTACATTTCACTGCAAGGCTCAATGCAATCCTAATTAATGACAAGAATTTTCTAGGCCGGGCAAGGTGGCTCACACATGTAATCCTAACACTCTGGGAGGCTGAGGTGGGAGGATCTCTTGAGCTCAGGAGTTTCAGACCAGCCTGAGCCCTGAGCAAGGCCCCGTCTCTACTAAAAAGAGGAAAAATTAACTGGGCATGGTGGCGGACACATGTAGTTCCCTCTACTCCAGAGGCTGAGGCAGGAGGATCGCTTGATCCAAGTGTCTGAGGTTGCTGTGAGCTAGGCTAACACCACGGCACTCTAGCCTGGGAGACAGAATGAGACTGTCTAAAAAAAACAAAACATTCTGTTAAACCGGAAAGTGGTATAACGACTTAAGTAAAAGCTCCTGTACTTTGGCTGATGTCTGTGTATTGCCTTAAATGCCCCTGTGGTGGTAATTTAGCTCCTTTGAGTTCCCAAATCCCCCTCACAAGAAAATACAAAAGAAATCATAAAGGACCAGAGACTCTGGAATGTTGTCATTATTTGCATGGCAACACTGCAATTTCTTTTTTGGTCATATCCACATATTGCCTACACTATTTATCTAGTATTTTTCTTTCAGGCAGCTCATTACAAAAATTTTTTGTCTTAAATTTCTATCACTACCCTAAATGAAAAACCAGTATTCTTTTCCATAAGTAGAGGATAACTATAACAATGAAGATAATAAGAGTAAATTACTTTTATTAAGACCTAGGAAGACATTGTCACAGAAGGCTGTGAACCTGAGACCTGCTCTCTTCATAAAAGAGGGAGAAGAGCAAAAATCAGAGGAAAGTTAAGGCTGTCTTTGACATGATCAGAAGGCTTGTGAGAGTGTTAAAGAAATGACTTTCTCACTACGTGATTCATTGTTATTTCATGGTGAGTCAGTAAACCACCTAACATCACCTGTGTCATCGGAAACACCAGTGTAACATAACTGCACTATTTTCTACCGAAGACAAGATTGCACTGAAGAGAAAAAACACAGAATGAAGAGACTTATTACACACATTGAAAACAATGACATCCAACAAAATACTAAAATATCATCCTACTGTTCCTGATTGTGTCAAACCTTACTACTTCAAATAAGCCTCACCCTCCTTTTTTCAAAGAAATAAATGAATCCTAAACAAAGAAAACTTCAGCAGGCATTTGGGCACCTCCCCCCCTCACCACAAGGTCTCTTCTGAGCCTCAATCCTCCACCTCTATAGAGGGACCTGTGGCTTGAGCCCTAAACCTCCCCCAAATTTCCCAGACTGTCATCCACTGAGGATTCTCTCCTTTCCCAGTGGAAAAGGCTGTCCTCACGGAGTCCCCCAGGCAGTGTTCCAGGTGATGGACAAAGAGGCTTGGACTGAATCTGCCAGAGAGAAACTAGGAGAGTGAGATTTTGTTGAAAGAAAAAGAAGGTGCCAGATTCAGAAAGAAGGACCTACTTCCTTCACAGAGGCAGCCGCACTTCTGAAGATGACTCCCTGGATTGGAAACCAAATGCAGGGTGGACGCTGGGAGCCATGTGCTAAAGATGTAAGAGTCACATGATTCAAGGAGCCTGGGTCACTAAGTCACCAATGAAGGAGAGCTGACCCCATCTAGGAATGCTTGGCTTGAATGTGGGACAAACTGGCCTCACCAAAAGTTCATGAAATGTTAAGACATTGCCATTTTGATATTGAAATACAAGGCTGTTATCAATAGTTAATACATTTATTGAGGGCTTTCAGCGCTGTGCTCCCACCACCTGGACTGACTAAACACAAATGAGGGGAGCCTTCGGGGAAAGCAGACCCTTGTAACCTTTGTAGGTAGGATCAGGCCTCCCCGCTGCTGAAGGAAACTTGAATTCAGGAGAATGAGTCTCACCCATAAGCGTGGACACAGTGTGCCCCCCATTACACCCTGACATGCTCATGGGCAGAGGCTGGGTGGTGACATGGCACTGCTTTGATCTCCTAGGCTTCCTGCAGGGCCAGGTGGCGACTAGAGTGGTCAGAGCTCATGGCTGGTGTCCTCTGGCTGCAATTAGCATTTCCCACTTGCTCAAATGCCCTGCACACATAATCTCACTGTCTCCTTTGTGTGGTGAGCAAAGTTAGAGAGCACTGTTTTTTTTTTTTTTTTTACAGAAACTGGTCTTCTCCTTCCTGTCCAGCCCTCAGTGGTGTTTCCTGTTTGAGACAAGACTCAAGTCTGTGTGGATTTCATTGGGAGGTTCTGATATGACCTCTCTGATTATTTTTACAGTAAAGAACATGCATACTTTAAGGAGGGAAAAAGAGCTGGAAAAACTGTCTGCTCAGGTTGAAGGCAGTGAGAAGATCAGATTGATTACACAAAGCAACAAAGCCTTCAAGTTACCTCCAGCGGAGACTAGTCCTCTGAAGTTACAAACACTTATTGTGGCAGCACTTAGTAAGTATCTGGACAGCTCTACTTGTCACTTGAGGATATTGAAGACCTTCTTCAAAAAGAACAGGAGGGAGTCCCCTAAACTTTCATTTCATGCTTCAACTTCAAGGCATAATCACTCGATGTATCAAAATACTTCAATCTCAAGTGACTGATTCCAAAAACATCTTAAAAGCATCTCAGAAGAACTTCAAAGGGAAATCATGGATGGTTTGGAAGAAAACACTCATTTTTCGGAAAACCTAAAACTGCTATCCCAAGAAGCTGTGTGTGACCTAGAAGAAAAAATGTGAGAAATGAAGAACAGAAAAAAATGCTTGACAACTTGAAAACATGAATGAAAGCTTTTTGTAAATGATAAAGAGAGCCCTTTAAAATCTCTCAGAACATACTCAAGATAATTAGTTTGCCTGCCCTCTTTAGAGTACATTACAGGGCTGATGGCAACTTGAAATGAGACAAAGAAAATCAGAGAACAAAGAAAATTGAGAACCTCTAGACTTCAAGTCAATTAGAAGAAATACGTTGATGCTGTTAAATGTTTCCTTAAAAAGGCCTGAAGGAGAAAACGACGTCTATTTAAAAAGTTAAGTAAAGAAAATCAAATAAATGGTCACCAAACTGAATAAGCATTTTTGTAGTCTGAAAAGATAATTTGAAAGTGAGATTCAAAAACTTCAGCTAAAACATCAAATACTGCCAGTTAAAACGTCAACTATATCAAGAACACGTAATGCAAATTTGCAGAAAATCAAGGGAATTTACTGCTTGGAAATTGAGAAGCAACTTCCCAAAGCATATGAAAACATCAGCTATATATATCAAAAGTATGGTTCCTACAGGAAGATGACCTTGAGAAAGTCTTGGAAAGAAGCACTGTCTTCTATCAAAGTTGGATCATCTCTCATGAGAAAAAAAGAAAGCTCAAGAAAGCTGGATGGCAGCTTGGCTTACGGAGAGAAAGCTCCCTGAGCTAGGAAAAGAAAATGATCATAGCCAACAAAATTGGCTGAGGCAGAATTTAAATTCCAATTGGTTCCTGTTCTTCCACATGAAGCTTTGGGCAGAGACCCGAGAGTATTTGGGGATACCCTGCATCTTCAGGTCCCCAGGAAGGGTACCGGGGAGGTTGTGAAGGCTCAGGCATTTGGGTCACCAGGTTTAAGTTGGGTTTATAGCAACTCCTAAATATCCACTGGAGGACATCTATGTTTTCTCTTTAAAAATACTCTAATCTCTTTTTAGTTTAACTGCTTTCTTAATTGATGCTACATTTCTTCAAACTGAAGTTTGATAGAATCTTAATTCCTATCTTAAGTTTTATGAATCTAGATGGTTTTAATAAAATTCTTATTATTGGACCACTTCATTAGACCCCCAGAATTAGATCCATGTAAGTCCTGTATTTAGGTTGGACTACATGGTCAACTATTAGAGGCTGAGGCAGGAGGATCGCTTGAGTCCAGGAGTCTGAGGTTGCTATGAGCTAGGCTAACACCACTGGCACTCTAGCCCAGGCAACAGAGTGAGACTCTGTCTCCAAAAAAAAAAAAAAAAAAAAAAAGCTGAGTATGTAAATTTATTGAGCCACACCCATACACAATGCAATGCACTTCAAACACCACCCACTTCCCCTGAGATCCAATGGCTTTCTTAACTGACAGGGAAAGGGGGAGGGTGGGTGACTGAGTAGAGCATAGACATGAATGGCAAAAGTACTGTTTTAGAGCATAAATGTAAATTTTTGAGAGTCTTTAGCAACTTTCCAGGTATACATTCACTACCCTCTCCACTTTGATAATGAATACATTTCAATGTAGTTTCAAAGGAAATCTTTAGGTCTACTCTTCCCTATCATTTTCTACCTGACGATAACTCCATTTGAAGTTAACAGTATTATTATAAATGTGTATGAGTATACAGTATCCCAAGATAATGGAATGAAGATCCAATAAATATAAAAGCTACCTTTTATTTAAAATGAGGCATATTCTAAAATACTACAAAGCCAAACCCTGAGAATCAGTTGAGCCATAAAATTTCTTTACAATGGAATTTAAGTAATTGCTCTGTAATTGAGGGGGAAAAAGGCTGAGAGCACTTATAATTGAAGGTATCCACATTCACTTTTTATTCTAAACTAAAAAAAAAAAATCATGTTCTTAAATATCATTTTAGAAATCAGTCTCCATGAACTAACACCTCAATTTAAAAATAAACATATCTGGGGGAAGCAAGGTGAAAGGTACATGCGACCTCTCTGTATTATCTTTGCAACTTCTTGTGAATCTAAAATTATTTTAAAATTAAACATTTTGCAAAACTTATTTGGGGTGTATAAATAAAGACCAAATATACTGGCCTGAAAAAAAAAATCACTTACTTTGATTAATATAGAATTTGGTGGTGGATTAAAAAAAAGGCTAAAACAATGAAATCTAGAGGGAAATTTTATAAACAGAAGCAATTTAGAACCATGGAAAAAGGATTTAAAGCACCAGGTTCAAGTACTGATTCTACTACTCACTAGCTGGGTAACCTTGGGCATAGTACCTAACTTCTCAAGAATACTATGAAAATCAAATGATATAAGTTAAAGAAAAATGTGTAAACTGTAAAGCCTTGTACAAATGCTAGCTATTATTAATTCAAATTTCCTAGCCTTAATTCATTCTTTTATAAAAGACTGTCTTCATTTATATCATGTATTCTTTCAATGGAACAGGAAAACACTTTAAAAATAGTATTCAAACAAAGAAATAAAGCAACTCAGTTTATTACATGCAGATTCTTCTGCATTGTTGCTAACAGTTCACTGGTCCAAAATTACTAAAATACTTAAAAAACTATACATTATGTAAACAAAACATAAATAAGACAGCATAGTTCTTTGTACATATATTTAGTACAGGTTGTTAGGGATTTTAGGAATATGTACAATTTTACACCATGGACTGCATTTTCACAATGCATAAATATATATATATATATTTTTACACAAATAAAAATAAAATTTCACTAATGACACAGAATACCATATCATAGATATGCTGCAATAGTCCAAATTCAAGAAGAAACATGTCAATTTAAGTGTGCAAAAGGCTAGCTTACTCTACACTAGTCAAACTTGACTTTTTTCAATTTATGTTATACAGACAGGTAAATCCTGACCATGTACTTTAAACAAAGAACCTTTGAAAACATCCTAATACCAATTAGGAGTTAAATGGAACATATTTTTCCCTCCCCAAGAAAACAAAGCCTTGTTGCAAGCTAATGAGAAGATACATTAAAACACATACACACACACACACACACATACACACACAACTATGTATATTTTCAACAGTATAATAAACAGTTAAAATTTTTATGGGAGTCCAAACAATGCCCCATTATTCAAAAACTGGCTCTTTTAGTCTAAATTCAAGATGCAGCTGTGTCAGGCTTCTCTAAACCAGATGACTGAAAAGCAGGGAAGACAGAGGCAGGATTCCGACTGGCAGATACGACAATTTGCGAGAGAGATGAAGAGAGTGAAGACACCTTAGATGCTGGAGTATTTATGGTATTCAAAATGGCTCCTTCTGGGCTAACCAATAATTTTTTGACAGATGTGTCCAAATGAAATACTGAAGTGTTACTTGGCAGTGGAGTATTACTGGAGCAAATGGCAGAAACCAAAGAAGTTTTAGCCAAAAGAGTAGCTGGAGGAGACTTAATTACTGAAGTCAATGATACTGTTGGTGCAGGAGGTGGAACAGAAACTTTTGCAGTTGTGTTTACAATTTGTGGTGCTGTATGTACTGTGGGTAGAGAACTTGCATTCCCAAAAGAGTTTACAATTTTCGTAGAGCTTTTCATAGAATGTTTTATAGGTTGCCCACTTAAAGAATTATTTGATGCTAGTGTGATCTTCTGGGCAGGGTTATCTACTGCTGTAGGCTGAATGCCTTGGCTGTTGTTAAGAACTAAGGGAGGTCCATATTTCGGGTTAGTAGATATAAGGAGAACATGGCTGCCAGCTCCAAGACCTTGTGGTGGAACAATAAACCGGGTTCCATTGATCATGATCTGAGTACCAGGTGCCAAAGGTGTACTGGTGTTGATGACTATTTTTTGTTGAATACAAGGTTCACTGAACTGACTCCCTACTAGACTAGTTACATTTGATGGTGTTGTAGCAGTGTGAATGGCAGAGCCGCCTGGAGCAGAACTGTAACTAGGGGTTGATTTTACTAAAGCAGGGGGCATTTGCTGGTTTGGCAGAGAAGCTAAATTGGAAATATTAATTATTTTACCTGGACTTGGTGAAAGGGATGACAATTCAGTTTGAGGTTTATTTGCGTTTACATTTGTTGGCACTGTAGTTGAAATCCCTGGTGACTGAAACTGGAGAGAAGTCCGAGATTGTCTTTTAGAAAGAGAACATGTGGCTCCTGGTACTGTTGCTGAATGTTGAACTGTGTTGACTACTTTAGGGGATGTAGTCACAGGTGTAGGTAAGGCAACAGTAACAGGGATCTGCAGAGCTGATGTTAAACATTTAGGAGACACTGTTGGTTGTGTAGTTGAAATCAGAACAGATGATGCAAGATGTCCTGTTTTCACAGTTGATATAGCCACAGTGTTTCCGAGATTTGACGTGCAAAGTCTATTTGACAAAATAGGCATAATTCTTGAAGAGGTATCATTTCCACTGACTAAAACAGGAGGTCGTGTCCCAACTGAAGCAGAGGTTGAGGTCACTGAAAGGGAACCCAAAGATACGTTTGCTCCTGTTACCGAAAACATGTTTACTGCTCTTGTGGCAGAAACCACTGATTCATTAACAGGAGTAATATTTTGACTCACGAAATTTGAGCTTACTGGAATTGAATTACCACTTGTTGACAATGGCAAAATATAGCCCTTGCTACTCTTGTCTTCTTTTGGGATTACATTTTGCAATATGTTAATTGGTGGTATAGCTGGTACACTGCCTGAAGTATTTACAATTGCTTGACCTATGTTTAGCCCAATTTTCACATCTTTTATCTGAGACACAGTTGGTGATGAATTTATTTTTATTGGTGCTCCCACTGTAGATGGAATCAGTACTATTTGGGGTTGCTCTGGAGTCTTAACGTACGTTTTATTCAACGAGGGAGGAAGAGTTTGTTTTAATGATTCTGCAACAATAGGTGAGGCTGAAGTGCCACTGGGAACTGGAGCATTAATAAAAACTAGTTTCTGGGCAGAAACACCAGTAGATGTTGGTGCAGGTGTCACATTAACTGCAGTTCCATTGCCAGAAGAAAGCACAGATGGAGCTGATACCAGCATAAGTTTCTGAACTGGAGTCCCAGTGGTCACATCTCCATTTGTTGCTACTGTTGCTTCCGATCTTGTAACAGGGTAACTTTTTGTGATATAATCTACTTGTTGCTGTTTAGTTGGAGTATGAATAACATTTGCATTGTTTTGTCCAAAATTTCCCGTTGATATGCTAATTACACTTACTGAACTACTTGTTGTTGACGGTAGTAGAGTGCTAGAAGAAACAGAGGACTTCAAGGGAGAAGGAGGCATGTGTGAAGTTTTATCTATCACGTGGCCCAAATTGCCACTGCTAGCGGGGTGACCTAACGTAAGTTTGAGATTTTTCCCTATGGATGGATTAAAACTAGCTGGAATGGAAACAGAAGTCGGTGTTTGGCCAAAAGGTGGGAGATTTGATGTAGTAGTCGTTCCAGCTACTGGTGAAAATGCAGAGGATGATGAAGTTGTTGATTTTGGCATCAGAAATGCCTGAAGCTGAGGAGCAAAAGTGAAAACTGAACTTGAAGATAAAGTGTTGGGTGAATTTTGATCTGGATTGGTCTGTACTTTTACAACTCCAGTGTTCCCACCTCGTGTCCTAACAAGAATTGACTGTGAATCTCTTATACACACAGTTTTTAGTTCTTGCTTTGTTTCAGAAGAATCAGCAGGTTGTTGTGTAAAACAGTTGAGGGAACTACCAGGATTTGTAGATCCATTTAGTGTTGTTGCTGATAACAGAGGCTGACTTGTTAAGGAAACGGTAGATGAAGCATTGGGCAGGGGGAATGTGGCTGCTGAAACTGCATTCTTGATTTTTCCTGCTTCACTCTGGCTAGTCTTAACTGATGGTGTTAATAAATTACTAACAGAGGTTACAGATGACAAAGGCTGTGGTCTAGCACTACTCACATTTGATAAAGGTGTAATCGTCTTGTTGAAAGCTGTACTAGGTAGTTGAGTAGAAACAGTTCCTGTAGGGTTGACAAGAACTGATGCTAAAGAAGAGTTTACACTTGTTGTCTGTGGGAAAGATGAACAATGTTGTTCTGTACCTTTTTGCTGAAGTGGCGGTGTTTCTTTTGCAACTGCTTTTCCTTCTTTATGCTGAATCACAAAATTCTTAGGCAGAATGAGAACCTGTTGCATGATTTTTTCTCCTGTTTTAGGATCCACCACAGGTTGCATCTGAATCTTTACAGAGCTATTGTGAAGATCTATTGGCAACCACTGGCCACAGGGCATTTTGTATACCATCTGTAAAGGACCTTTTGTACTGGTGTGGCAGGTCAATGCTGGCTTTATGGAGTTTGCTTCTGGAGAAGATATAACTGGCTTTTCCACAGCAGGAGCACTTCTACCTGTGGAAGGGGGCAGTTGATTTGTTAAGGTCACTTTGTTCCCAATATTCTTTGCAAGCAAGGCCTGAATAGGTTTGGTCCCTTTTTGGAGAGTAGACACTGGTACTGAATCCAATGAGGCAAATGACTCTGGAAATGATGGCTCTGTATGCTTTGATTCATTCAAACAGTCAATTTGCATATCACTTTCTAAATTCTCAGCTGTTGTCTCATTTGTGCTTAACTTTGGTTTCTTCCTTGGGGAAAGCTCTTTTGTGCTATCATCCAGATAATTAGTTTGTTTGGACTGTCGTTTAAATGTTTTAAGCAGTGTTTTCGGTACATCTTTAGAAGACAATTCTTTTTTCATCAGCTTGCTTCTGGCCATAGGAAAATCTATTTCTGACAATTTCATATCATCTGAAAATCATAAAAACAAGCATTTTGACTATATAAAACAGCAACTGAATAGCAATAACACCAATCATAAAAAAGAAAGTCAATCTTTGAGCTGGCAATTTATTAAGAAATCTGCAGGATGATTCAAAGCCTCAGTACCACTGACGGAGATAAAGGTAAGATGACCTTTGACATGGCAATCTTGATATCATAACCATGACCAAGAATAACCTATTATTGAGAAAATTATTTTTGGTCAAATCCTACTAATTCTGCTGCCAATGTAAGTGCAAAACTTTTTTTCTTTTCTTTTCTTTGTTTTTTAAGGGATCAGGCTTCACTATGTTGCCCAGGCTGGACTTGAACTCCTGGGCTCAAGTGATCCTCCTGCCTCAGCTGGGACATGCACCACCATGGCTAGCTTAATTATTATCTTTTAAAGAGATATTCAAGCCAAAAATTAGGGCTCAGAAGTTAATTGGGGAAGGAATCTAGTCTAGTTCTCTTCCTCTAGATAGGGAAACCCTGACACCAAAGAGAGATAGTTCTCCAGTCTATTCTATTTTTAGAGACTCTAAAAAAAAATTTCCAGTTCTTTCTGATGTTTATCTTTACAGTAAAAAAAAATTATGTTCATACCTGGTCAAACTGGGTTAATAAGAAGTATTCTTACAATTCAGCGAAGATATGGAAAACAACATTTCTAAACCACAAACTTTCATACTAATCTCTTATATAATGAAAGTCATTAAACTAGATTTATAGACTATAATCTGTTGAGTTGAAATGAATTACAGGTCATCTAATCCAGACTCCTATCCTTATTAGAATGATGTGTTTATTCTGGTCTCATTAGGCCATCAAGCTTGGTCATTCTTCATAAAAATAATCTTCAGAATATTAGGGACTTCTCAAATTCTATTTAAAACAAACTTCAGAAATAGTAATAATAAAAAGAAGAGAATGAACCAATTCAAAGGGATTACAGATCAAAGATGCACAGCCTGTAATGAGCAATGACATGCCTACAGTTTGGAGTCAGGCATTGGGTCCAGAAACTCCTAGAAATATAATAATGACTCCCAAGAAACTTATAAGTATATAGACAGAACTTCTTTAAAACATACCAGATTTTCCCAATTAATATATTTCATTGACCAGATTATCTTTTGCCTTCATAGCAAACAAAAACTTCTCTTTGTGTATTTAGGGTTGATTTTAAAAAAGTTTAATGCCTACCTGAATCAAAGTGATCTTTCTCCAGGATATCTGGAGGTTCTGTTGAGTCTATAGACTTAATGATTTCTCCTTTAGGAGAGTCTTTTTCCAGATCTCCTTCACCTTCCTCAGTAGTCCATAGTTCTCTAGTAAATTTATCATGATCAGGTTGTCTTCTAAAGTCATCATAGTCTCTCTTTAGACGGCTCCTGAAATAACGAATAATACATACGTATTAAATTCTTGAAATCTAAACTAACTTTTAACATTTGAAACTACATATTGAAATATTTTCAATTAAGTCACTATAAATTGTGTTTTAATCTTACATGTATCTAAAATGCTTAGTTTAGTCTTGCCAATGATTCATTGCTCAAGAAGACAAAACCTAGGGTGTAGTCACAAATTTAAAAAAATCATACTGCAAATTTTAGAATAAAGTGTTTAGACATACCACCTGTTTGTCTTTCTAAAGGCTGCTCTTAGACCGATTAAATGAGAGAAAGGTAATTTTTTTTCTAGCTGCACTGACAGAAAGATTTAAGATAATATCAAATTCACTGATTATAATAATATTTAAAAGGTCATTTTGGCCAGGCGCGGTGGCTCACGCCTGTAATCCTAGCACTCTGGGAGGCCGAGGTGGGCGGATCGTTTGAGCTCAGGAGTTCGAGACCAGCCTGAGCAAGAGCGAGACCCCATCTCTACTAAAAATAGAAAGAAATTATATGGACAGCTAAAAATATATATAGAAAAAATTAGCCGGGCATGGTGGCGCATGCCTGTAGTCCCAGCTACTCGGGAGGCTGAGACAGGAGGATCGCTTGAGCTCAGGAGTTTGAGGTTGCTGTGAGCTAGGCTGACGCCACGGCACTCACTCTAGCCTGGGCAACAGGGTGAGACTCTGTCTCAAAAAAAAAAAAAAAAAAAAAAAATAAATAAAAGGTCATTTTAAAAAAGTTAATCAAGAAATTCTAAACAACAGTATCTATTATTGTGACTATTATACAGAAAGGAACAAACAAACAAACCCATTATTTAATCCTAGAAGTAATCATATCTAAACCTTTGGTCTTACTAGACATATTTTTTTTATTAACAAAGCCAAAAAGTAAACTGACCTTCACAGATATCTTTTATATAAAAACATAATAGCTGTATTTCTGAGAAACTACGGAGAGATAGAAACACGGTATTTTACAGATCCTTTATAATTTCTTGCTTTCAACTAAGTTCTCTACTTTACCCTCAAACTTTACCCTTAGTTTCTTTTTTTTTAAAAAAATACATCTGAATATATGCTCTCCAAATTAGTTTTGTTACAAATTGTTATTTGTGTGTATTGGATTTTATGTTCTACCTATGTCACTTACTAGTCGTAAGACTTTGGGAAAATTCCTTACCTTGCTAAGTATCAGTTTACTTACTTGTACAATGAGAATAATAATAGTACTTACTTCATAGTATGTATGGCACATAAATATTCTACAAATATTAGTTAATAAATACTTTTCATTTATTTATGTTTTAAATTATTGTTTAAGAGTTTTATGGAGCAGTGAGGGCTGTCAGATACTAGAATGGGTTACCAAATGATAATTATAAAATGAATTTCCCGTTCAATTTGTAAGATTGGAATGAACAAATATCTATATGGGGGTAGTATCAAGTTCTCCTCCCTTCTCACTCTCAGTCTTCTTAGCCTCAGCTAATGACTTTGCTTCTTATTTAATGAAAAACGAAAGCAATCAGAAGAGAACTTTCACATGCTTACACCTCGTCTGCAACTTACCTTAATTTGTACTCATATTCTCCTTCTCTCTACCTAAGATAATACCTCTACTTAAATGCATCCTCTCTTGCCTAATGAAGGACAACACTCTACCAAATGTCTCTTCCTTTGCCTAAATCCATTTTTTTTGTCTTTTAGATTATTTCCATCAGTATACAAAACATGTTATTTCTCCCATTAATAAAAACTAACAACAACAAATACCAAAACACTCTCTCTTAACCCCAGTTTATCCTTCCAGGTACTGCCCCATTGCTCTATTCCTCTTTACAGCAAAACTCCATGAAAGATGACTCTTTAATTCCTCTTTCTTAATTCTCTTGAACAGACTCCTAAGACTTTAACTCATGTTTCTACCAACACAGCTTGCCAAAGTCATTAATGATCTTCATGTTGCCAAATTAAATAATGAATTCTTCGTCATCATCTTCCTCAACCTATCATGAGCAGCCCTCCTTTTTGAAATGTTTTCTTTACCTGGTTTCTAAGCCATCATTTTTCCTTTCTCAGCCTCCTAGCTTACTAAACACTCTTTCAAAGTCCCTTCTACTAAGTCCAACACATTTTGACCACCTCCATGTGTTGGAAGATCCAGTGTTCAGTTCTCTTTTATTCTCTATGTTCACATACTAGGTGATTTCTACCAGTCTCATGGTTTTAAAATCAATCAATATGCTGACAACTCCCAAATTTGCACTTCCAGTCTGGTTGATTCCCTTGAACTCAGCCTCATATATTGAACTGCCTACTAATGACACCAGTTAGATGTCTAAAATACATATCAAACTTAATGTTGAAATCTAAACTCTCCAATTCTCCACTGCTTCCCAAATCAGCTACTCCTTCAGTTTCCCCTGTTCTCAGTTAATGGCAATTCCATGATTCCAGTTGTTTAGACCAAAAATACTGGGTATCACCTTTTTTACTCTTTACTTCCTCTCATATCCCATATTCAATCCTTAAATTCTGCCAATCCTACTTCAAGATATATCCAGAATTCAAGCACTCCTTGGCATCTGCACTGCTACTATCCTGGTTCAAGCCACTACCATTTTTCTCCTGTATCACTGCTATTGTGTAGTTTCCCTCCTTTTGTCTTTGTCCCATTACACTAATCTCAACATAGTAGCTACAGTGACTGCTTTAAAACATAAGTCAGATCATGTCCCTTCTCTGCTTAAAACCGTCCAAGGGCTTCTCATCTCACTCAGTGTAAAAACTTGTCATTAAAGACCTACAGGATCTGGCTACCTTCCCCATTACTTTTCTTACTCTTGTCTCTTACCATGTTCTTCACCCTCATTCTGCTCTGGTTACACTTGCCTCTTTGCATTTGAAACCTCTAAATGCCAAACATACTTCCAACCTTAGGGCTTTTGTATCTTTCATTCCCTCTGCTTTTCCCTCAGATATCCACATGGCTCTCTCCTTCATCTCCTTCAGGTCTCTGTTCAAACATCAACTCGTCAGGGAAACTTACCCTGACACCTTGGTGAGAATAACCTTCATCCTGTCCAAACCAGCTTTTTCTTATCCCTCTCACCCTGCATTATTTTTCTTCATAGCTTTTTTTGCCATCTGATACTTGAGTTTGTCTGTTTCTTCCACTAGAATGTATGTCACAGAGTAGGGGGTTTTGTTTAAACATTATTTTCTCAGGGCTTAGGAAGTGCCTTGCATACTTGTTGGCACTCAAAAATACTTGAATTACAAATGAACGGAAAACCACTAAATGGTTCCAGGACATCTTCCTCAAATCATAAATTAAGGACCATAAAATAAGTAAAATAGATTATAAAGCTTGAATTACCTGTTTCTTTGGAAAGCCTTCATTAACTTTGGTTCCCATGGCAGCAATTCATTTAAAAGACGTATCAATGTACTATGCAATTCTTTTACAGCTTGCCTCCGATGATACCATTTGCCCTAAAAACACAATTTTTAAAGTAAATCCCTTAGATTTAATCTAAATGTCAATGTCAAGCCTTATTTTCTGATTAAAAAACAAAATCAAGATGCCAATAACCCATCAAAAACATATTTCTTCTTCAGAAGCTTGCAGAAAGGGGGAAAATATCCTGTAATAAATCTTATTCAATATATTTAACAGTTTTAAATTCTACCAGAGAAATCTGAAACCCCTTTCATCCAACTGGGAGACAAAAATTCAAAAAAATTTTTTAATTACATCAATTATGTTTTAATAAACCATTTGCTAAATATGGATCATGATATAATCATTTATATAAATTCATTAAATAAGTAAATAATATGGGTCATTTCAGTAAAGTTTTTGTAATTTTCCCAAAAAGGGAGGAAAGGGGGAGAAAAGCTAGGTTTGTTATGCCTAAAAGCAATCTTCTTAACAAACCTCCTTAGGATATTTTATTTTTATTTTAAAATGTTTCTAGCACAGAAAAGCAACCAAAGCAGTCACTGTTTTCAACACTATAATGCTACACTAAGAGTTAATAATTACTGATGTTCCCTCAATTTGTTAAGTATTACCCTAGGTATTTAACACACACACCTACACACTTACCCACCCACCCATCCCCCTATGTATCTGTATCTAGAAAGAGCTCTAGCATTTATGAAAACCCTTCTGGGGTGTTTGCATTGTTATGTTCACTTTACAAAGGATGAAACTACAGCTCAGAGAGACTAAAGAGTTGGTTAAGGTCCTGTGACCTAAACCCGTATCTGCTTGATTGTGAAGTCCAAGACCTTACAACTACATCACTACCTCTTAAGAACTGCATCATGTAAATTCAATCTGACACAGGCTATAAACACCTCTACCAAACATATACCTTACCAGTATACATAAAATTATTTGAATAATATAGGAATAAATTTATAGCACTTAAGCCAATCCCTACTCTTTGACAATGTTAGTGTACACCTATCATTATCATCTACTGTTACATAACCATGTTGTATTTTTTGGTAATAGCTTTGAGATATAATTCATATACCATACAATACACGTGTTTTATTTCTAACAGAGACACACAACTACATATGTTATGGATCACATTTAACAGGCATAAAATTAGACTTTATCCTATAGCAACTGTTAAGTCAGACAATTTGCATATATGTACAACATTAAGGCAGAAAATTTACCACTGTCTAGAACAAAATTATAAACATGTGCATAAATTTTCCAAATATATATTATATATATATACACACCTTCAACATTTAAGTCATGGAAATTTTAGTCACATATAAATCTAAATGATTAATAGTACAGTTTTACCAAAAAAAAAAATTTGTGCCTTAAACAGAATGTGTATGCACATAAAAATAGACAGTTATATTTCTACCTCTGAGGTTTTTATATTTTAGAAGGGGAAAGTAGAAAGATGTGGTATTATATGTGTATGCACACATAATGAATATGGAACCTCAACCACTAATTTTTGTCTTTTTAGTGGCATGACAAATCATAGTATTAAGAAAAAAAATCCCAAGAAAAGTAATTTTTATTTCATACATAAGCCTCTTTCGTATTAAATGTGTTCTAAAAGTACACACAGGACCCAAGTTAACAATGAGTTAGACCTTAAAAGTTTATTTTTCTCAAAGAAATGTTATAAGATAGTATAAAGTTCTTATTCTAACCCATGAAAACAAAACTTTATTAAATGGATAACAATAAAACTGAACAAGAAATGACTTTCATCTAGGGAAAGTGAACTTAAATGGAGGAAGATGAAAAGGCAGATGACAGCTACCTTAAATTCTTTGCGGAATGAGGCGGGGTTGTTTCAATAAAAAAGAGAAAATAGGTAGATTTTTCCCTTTAATAAGGCATGGAAATAACATTCTTTTTCTACTTCCCAACTACTATTTGGCTCATAAATGAAATGGTAACAGTGGAAGTAAATTTTTCCTAAGCTAAAGAGAGAAGAAAGAAGGTATTAAGAATGAAGGTAGGGAGAAAATGCTTTGTGGTAGAATTAATTGGAAAAGTGTTCAAAGACTAGGGAGCTCCCAGCATGCTGAATTCCTCACTGGTGGTTACAAGGAGACTTTGACAGCTGCAAAGTTAACCTGGGCAGTATGGTTGTTGTCTGGATTAACATGTAGTGATGGGGTAGGGGATGCAGAAGGATTACTAGTAGTAGTATAGGACAGAAGACTTTAGTCTAGGTCTAGGTAGATGAGGCACAGGATGGGGAGACTGTGTAGCGAGATGCTGTTATTTTGAGACACTTGTTAGTTGTATTTGTGTCTCTGCTAAATTAAAATGTTAATTTTTGTAGATGAGAGTTTAAAAAGGATTATAGAGTTTTTATCTTTTTATTTTATTTTGATTACTAATTTTTCATTAGTCCAACATGGAGAAATATATTACTGAACTAGCAGACTATATACAAGGAAACAAACTTAAATATTAATCGGAGAATAAATTTCTAACTTTCACATAACTCTATTTTACCAACAAATCTGTTTTAAAATGTCTATGGCCTTTTAACTTTATGTATGTTTTGTGGGCTTTTTCCCTTTCCTTATATGATGTAATTTCAACTTGGGGTAGTGGTGGTATGGTATTTCATTTATAATTCAAAAATGCATATTTAATTATTCTGTATTTAGAAAAGACTAAAAAGTTTATTTTCATACACAAATTATAGGAAAGTAATGAGTGATAAAATGTTTTTGCCTAGAAGATATACATAAAGAATATAATGACCTCAACAAAGGGCACCCCTATGCCCTGCCATGGGGTATGTGAGTCTAGTTTTTATGTGGTTTAAAGGGGGCATAGGTTTAAAAAACTTGAGAATCGCTGCTCTAAGATTGGTATTTGTAAGGTGCTTTAGCCACAGAAAGTAAAAGGGAAACTGATAGTGCTTGTTTCATATATCATCTTCTTTGATCAAAACATGCTTACAACCTAAATGGAATTAAAATAATGACATTGTTCCTTTCTCCTTAGTGGTGGTCTCAGAGTTTAACAGTACACAATGGAACTAATGCAAAGAGAAGACAAGTTATAAATTTTTAAAAAGAAATTAGAGATGGTAACAATCTGCCTTATCTTGGGTCTAATATGAAATCTATTTAAAATCAAAACAAATTGTTTATTAAAGTTTAAATTAGATCATAACTAAAAGCTAATAACTTTTCTGCCTGGTCAACTTTATTTATATACACAGAGAAGGGAAATACCAAGAACAATTATCAAGTTTCTTCTAGGATGAAATTATTAAAAAAAATTGTCTAAAGTTACACAGGGACATACAGGTGGTCCTCGGCATCCGTGGGTTCTGTATTCAACCAATCATGGATTGAAAATATTTGGGGGAAAAAAATGGATGGTTGCATCTATACTGAATACATAGAGTTTTTTTTCCTTAACATTATTCACTAGACAATACAGTATAATAATTATTTATATCACATTTACATTGTATTAGGTATTATAAGTAACCTAGAGATGATTTAAGGTATACAGGAGGATGTGTGCAGGTTCTATGCAAATACTACACCATTTTATATAAGGCACTTGAACATCTGTGGATTTTGGTATTCATGGGGTGAGGGTGTAAGGGTCCTGGAACCAATCCCCTACAGATACTGAGAGACAACTGTACTTTTAAATAGAAGTAGACGTTAGAATTCTGTATCTCCCGAATGGTAAAATCTACTCTCCTTTCACTACACAGTGTTGTCTCTCTTGGTCCTCAAATAGATAATTCCTAAAGAAAGATTATATTGTGTAAGTACCTATATTTACATTTAGGTATCTCTGTAATGCAAGAATTAAAATCTAAAATTTACTTTGTTAATTTTAAAAGTTACGATAATTAAAATTATAGTGACCTAAAGTTTAAAAGTAAATCAAAACAAAAGTAAAACAGTGAATTCCTCTATCTTCAAACACAGAGAATCCAGATGTAATAAAAATCAGAAAGGCTCTTATAATCTTCATCCACAATGATTAATACAGAATCAAAGATGACAGCAGGTAGCTGCTTTCATAAAAGATCATCTGTGGAGCAGTTCTATAACTTTCTCTAATAAAAATATATTTAATAAGCTTTATGTATATAATTTTAGACCTCACTTTATAAACAGGTATGTGAATACGGGGATAAATTAACTGCTTCCAATGTTAGAATTCTCACTATTTTCACGGATAAAAAATATTTTCTAAGAGAATCCTAACGTATTTATGTGAACTTAATTCAAATATTTATGGAAGGTCACTTTAAAAAAGAGGAGAGTAACATTTTTCTTTTATGAATCTACTATAAAGTTTAACATAAAGTATAAAATTCAAGCATGCACCATGGAACCAAAGGCATATAGTATAGTCTAAATTTGAAGCTTACCTTTCATTGCTTTCTCATCCAATGTCCACTGCAGCTGCAGATTGCCAGCTCCCTTTCCATGAGATGCCCCAACTACCAAACAGCGGAGGTTTTATAACTCCATAGGGATTACTACAAAAAGGAGCTGGTCTATGGTCACAAGATAAGTCCTTTATTATATTATGCAGTTTTATAAGTTTTTGAGTGCAATACATTAATAACTTAAGGAATTATAAACAAAATGAAACTTTAGAAAAACTTACAAAACTACACAATATTGAAAAAAAAAAAGGCTGTGTCTCTGTGTGTGAAATGAGTAGGGGAGGGAAACTTACCTTACAACTAAAGAACAACTCCATTCTGCTGCAGTAATCTGGGGTGGGTATGACAGCACCAGCATAATGCTGGCTGGGGTGTTGCAAGGAGAGGGAGTTGGCAATCTACTGATGCTGGGGACATTGGACACCTAAAAGGAAAAAAAAGAGGAAAATAAATAAATTGTAGATTTAGTAAATGTCTCATCACCATGGATATATTTTGCACATTTTAATAAATTTAGATGCTCTGTATGTTAAAACTTGGGTAAAAGTCACTTGTTTACACAAGCCATTTGGTTACTTACATAGATTTTCCTGTAATGTTTTATCTAAACAAAACAAGTATCAGCAGTCATATGAAGAAAAATTAAAATCGTATAAAAATATACTAATGCTTTTTTAAATTGAGAAGGCACTGTGGAGATGACAAAACCATTTTTATTAAAAAGAATAGTACAAAAACATGATGTATGTAATCAAAGTATGATATTGCTTTTCTGTATGCTTTTATTTACAAATAGGTTGTTAGATCACAGAAACATGGATCACAAAACATTTTTTGTTACAGGCTTGATTCTTGTCACAGACATAAATTCTATGTTTGAAAAGGAATTCAATATTCATATATTATGCTTTTCAAATAAAATGCAAATACCTTTTAGAAAAGCCAAGTGGATCCCTACACAAAGATGTCTTATTGAAGAGTCTCATGTTCTACTGACTGAGCCAGGCAGGTGCTAAAGATGTCTCATTTAAAATCACTAGCAATATCCAAAGGTAGTTTTCATATAATCTAAACCCATATGTATAAAAACATAGCACAAATAAAATTAATTGCAATTAAGTATTTTAATAAACTAATTATTCGGCATTCTCCTTAGTCTAAATACTACTAAATGAAAAGGTAATACTATATTCAATAAGTATTCACTTTTCTTTCTTATTGCTTGCCTAGACAAACTACTACCATAGTCACATATTTCTGCATATTCACAGTTCTGGGAGTAAAACATTGCATTCATCTTGTTGGCATACAGTCCCTTAAAAAAGTGCTAGTTTGACAGTATAGTAAAATGTCTTGAAAAAAGTTAAAAAGTATTTTAATAACGCCAGGGGTTCTAACACGAACTATTAAATATCCTATGCTATTATTTTCTCTTAAGATACTTTCACTAATTTTCACTTGACTAATTTAATAGGAAAGGAAAGCATTTGTGCTTTATTTTAAAGGCATCCCACACTGAATACATTGAATATTATATACAACATTTACATCATATTTCTAAGTTAGCATTTAAATAGAAAACATGGAAGCAAACACTACAATAATGATGATAACACTTTAAGTTGCTGTGTCTTCTAACTTTGTAGAGAAGGAAAAACTGGGCAACAGATCACATTCCTAGTAAGGTAGTTCACTATCACTGGGGAAGAAAAATCTAATGATGTACATTTAACAGATGATATGCTACCATTTTCATTTACAAAGAAGAATGAATTCTGGATGGGAAATTAACCACTGGCTGAGCATCTGAATTTGATTGTTTTCAGTGAAATGGTGGTAGCAAACAAGTTGATAAAATTTTATCACATCTATACATGCTATCAGAAAGGTGGATTCTCAAGCAATTCACAGGACAATCTAAATGACTAAGTAACACTGTTTATTTGGCATCACAGGGGCATAAAAAGTTCCACCTAAGTGAAATTAAGGTTGGAAATACCTTGAAAGCAGGTCCTACTTATTTTTGCTTTTTCATACTCTATCACAATGCCTAACACAAAAAAGGCCCACAATAGGTATTCAACTATTAACACACTGACTGGCACACTAGAAAAAAATTTTTTTTCCTTGGGGCCCTGGTGTTTTATTATGAAAACAGGATAAAACTTTGAAAACAAAACAATCCTTTCTAATTTAATGAAAAATTTGTTATTTTTTGTTGTTTTCTGTGATGAGTTATATGCAACTTGAAAAACAGTCCTCATGGCTCCCAAGGTGAAGAGACACAAGTTATACATGCTTAACGAGGCCCCGGGCTCAAAACTAGCATGAGTTAAATACAACTCACATGGCAGTTAATATGTTAATATATAAGTAAATTTCTCAGATAACTGACGTTTCCTCCTCAGATGCAAAAGCTTTCCTATTCAGATTAAAAAAAATTGAGAAATGTTCTTAAAATATAAGTCTTTCAGATTTTCTGACAACACAATGAATATCAGTTTAACTCCTGAGACCTGGGTCATCATTATGAACAAGTTATTGTGTTATGTTTTTATACAGTGAGTATCAGGCACCTCTGAGGTTTCTAGGTCTATTACCTATATTCTTATATTAAACAGTTATTGATTATGATACTTTTAGACTCCTAAGATGTGCTTTTTTAAGTTTTCAATTGTCTTTTTAAAATTTATTAGTGTTTCATGCTGTCAATAAATGTGCCTTAACTGTCTCCTGTTCTAATTAACAGCAGCTGCTACTACTTGTTACATTAAAAGAAACTGGTCCCGATAAAGCCTTTTTCCATTTTAAAGTACTAGAGCATCCACATGTGGACTCTGTGCCCTCTAAACTTAGGCTCCTTTTTGCTTTCTGCTGGATTCTGAGTTACTTTTCCTTCAATATATAATGTATCATTTTCTTCCCTTCTTCTACAGAGTCTGGTAAAACGGTGGGGAAATTTTATTAATGTTCAGTCCTCTCAAGTTTTTAATGATATTATTTCCCAATTCACAAAAGGCATTGAACTAAGGTCTTTCCAAAGATTTTGATATCTTTTGTAATATAAAAATCCAGAATGATGTAAAGCTCATATTTTGGCCTTAACCCCTCCCCCCAATAGATTTAAATTCAATTTTCCAGAACAGTGGAAGATAGTAACTGTTAAACAGAAGATTATACAAATTTATTGGGACTTTGAAAAATATTTGACATTTAAATTGTTACTTATATTTGAATAATATGTGTGGTATTTCAAAAAGGTTTGAAGCAAATTATAAAAGCCACACTATGAAGCTCTGACTATGGAAAGATCTGCCACCTAATTCAAGTCTTCTTGAAGTATACTCCATGCTGGGAATATACAGCATTAACTCTCTGCCTGATGTAAAAACACCATATAATCTCTTTGCCTTTTCACTGGTGTTTTCATGAAAGTTTCCCTGATGGGATTCAAACTATGCCACAGTGCAGTAAATAGAAACAGTGAGCACTATTAACAAGGGCTGAAATCTGGTTCTTAGTGGAGCAGAGTAGGATATGAATGAGGACAATAATAATATATTCTCAGATAAATTCAGTGACTATAGTTGATTGAAGCTTTGTTTGCCTTACCAGTCATATATGTTCTGGTTGACATTTCCTGTCATCTAGCTTTCCTTTCTATGATTTTGAACATGTCAGTTAACATTTGATTCTTCATAAAATCCATGTTATTTGCCCTTCCACTCTACTCCCAAACAACATATAGACACGTAACTAAGGGATGTGAGCAAGGATCTAATGTGTCTGGTGACTTCTGAATAAACATAGCTTGAAAATAAAACATTAAATTTTTTATGAAAGGACAATAGCCCAATCAACCCTGATTAAAATTAAAAATTTATGCCTGGGGTTGAGGATAAAATCTTAAGCTCTTTAAGTGAATTCCTTGAATACAGGAACTTGGTTTTAATCTTTGGATCCCTACCAAGTCCCTAGTACTATACATAGCATTATAGAAGACATTTAGGAAAATTTACCTGATGAGTAAGACTAGTATTCATAACTAAGGTAAGTAAGAAAACTTATTTTATCTGTTTTGCAGCGTTTCCAATAAGTCATGTTAATTTTTAAAAGCTTTAAATATAACTAAAGATAAATTAATTTTCCTCCCACAGCTGAAACAGTTTTCAGTTTTGTTAACTATTAACTTGTTTACCAGTAGATCTAGAATTAAAAAGCACATTATACAGAATGATGTAATTGTTAAAGCCTTAACTAAAACTAATTTTAAGAATAATGTGAGATTACGGCAACCATATCTACAACCAAAGCCATTAAATAAAGTTAATTAGCGCTTAAGGACTCAGAATGTACTTAACGTTCCTTACACTGTAGTAAAGTAGATTTTGTACTATAAACATCTGACTATAAATAATATTGATTTAATGCCTCACTATAAGAAAATAGGATATGAAATGAAGAGGGAAAAATCCCATCATCCTTCATTGTAACAGAGTAAAATTTCTTTTTGGCAGGTGATAGAAAATAAGATTAATGCATCATAATTTCTTTGCCTTCTATCAGGCTTTTATTATAGGCAATTATGTTTTTGGTCCTTATAAATACATGTAATAAGTGAAGTTTTAGAAATGATTTGACAATATTTTTCCATTTATGTATCATTCCTTACTATGCTTCACTTTATATCACATTTTATTTCTAAAAATGAATAAAGAAGTACATATACAACCATGTTATTTGTAGTTTCTTCATTTCCCATACTAAAGAAGGTAAAAGATAAACGGTAAACATTCTTAGAAGAGGCCACAAATCATAATGGATTGAAGATAGCTAAAGACAAATCTGAAACTAATGTCAAGAATCCTTCTTCACTATCTCATGGAATCACGAAGGGTAAAGGTTAACAGTGACATTCACAAATTCCATCAAATAAAAGTCTGAATTAGAGGGATATGATGTAATAGAATACTCTCAATTATGGGATCTTGTATTACAATTTTTACCTAACTTTCAAAACACCAACTTGTTTTCTCCCCAAAAGTTGGCAGCAGTAGACAGAATGAAAGAATAGGACACTTAGCAAATATAGGCTTATATCAAGTTTTCACAACCTCAGCACAATTGACATTTGGGGCCAGATAATTTTTTGCTGTGGGGGAATGTCCTGTACATTGTAGGATCAGTACAATGTAGGATGTTCAGCAGTATTATTGGCCTCCATCCATTAAACGTCAGTACCATCTCTTCAATTGTGACAACAAAAAATGTCTGCAGACATTGTCAAAAGTCGCCTTCGGGAAGGGGAGCAAAATCAAGCCCTAATAACCACTGGCTTATACAGAACTCTGTGACCAAAAAATGGGGTTTTACTATCTCTGATCTAAGTTTTTGACTTCTCCAATGTTTGGTCTAGCTAATGTACATCCTTTGGTTAAGTAAGAAAAGCACTATTATTGTATTAGGAATTTAATTATTTTAAGAACTTAATAAAGATTAATTTTATCCACTACTTGAAATTCCTTTTTAACATGCTTCTATACATACTATAATCATTATACACATATTATTTTGTATGTTCTTAAAATTTACGATTTCACAAATATTTCCATGTTGTAACAATGATTTACCAGTATTTCATTTTACTAGCTATATACCAGTGTGTCAATATTATTTAGTCAGTCATCTCCCTACTTTGGACATATGGGCTATTTCCAAATTTCTACTATTTCTACTATTAGAGTAGTCTGACAAATATACCACTGTGTAAATTATTTTTAAGGGATGGGGGGAAGAAATGGGGAAAATAAAAGTTAAATTCCAAATAGCACCACAGGATAAAAGAGTATAAGCAGTTTTATAGTTTTTCTTACATACCGAACATAAAATTTAGAAATAATTGAAATCTGTCTTAAATACAGCTCAGT
Organism: Eulemur rufifrons; assembly: GCF_041146395.1. Taxonomy (NCBI): domain Eukaryota; kingdom Metazoa; phylum Chordata; class Mammalia; order Primates; family Lemuridae; genus Eulemur; species Eulemur rufifrons. The sequence goes on from NC_090989.1 coordinate 228,999,742, forward strand.
GCTGAAGTACTTATCTGCTAAAAGATGTATTATAAAATATATAGTCTTATATTTAAAATTTTAATTTATCAATATTAAGACTTTTATTTATCATTATAAGCTCCAGATGATATTTCTTTGCTTATATATACAGCATCTTTTTATTGCCGAATTTTCACTTTTCCTTTTACCCAATCTTTACACAGATCTTTCCTCATTGAAGACCGAAATATTTTTGAAAATCTAAACTATGATATAAAGCATAAGGAAATTAAACAGATATGAGGGAAAAAGGGATCCTATGAAAACCTTAAACATAATAAGTTTGGCAAAATCTTTCAATTTTTATTATTTAGGAAGCAACAATGTCTAGCAAATTTCAAATACAGTAAGATCAGATAAATTTATCAATATCTTAGCTCTATCTTTCTGGAAAATAAATTTCCTAGACTAAAAAAAGTATACTTTTCAAATAATTAAGCAAAATGCAAATTCTATCTTTTAATTAAAACCACAAAAATAAAAATAAAATGTTGTGATTTCTCCTTTAGATCACTAAAGAATCCTATGATCTAAATAATGATGAGAAAGACAAAATTAAAGGACTTTGTCATTCTATATATTTATTTCAACCAGAGGTCTCAATTTAAACAAATCTCAGGTAGATAATTAAGTATAGCACTGCAGGATCTAAAGGATGTTGAATCTTATTTGACTAGGCCCCTAAATGTAATGGGCCAACCAAACTCAGTTGAGAAATTAAAGCACTTTTCTCTCTTCTCATTATTAACCATAAATGAAATTAGTTGTCTTGTAAGAACTTAGATTTTAAAAGACTGTAAATCTAATACAATGGCAAAACTTCTAGGAGGTTAAAAAAGCTTTTTAATGTAAACATAAAACTGCTCTAAAAAATAAAGTTTATTAATTAAAAAAAAAACAAATAAAAAACTTTTTAAATGGAATATTGACCTAGGTGGGGAAATGGGATCATTCTTCCTTGTTGCTTTGGTAGGAAAAACTACCTGGAAAGGCCCTGCAGATAAGCCTCCTGAAACAACTAGGTGTTTATATGAATCCATGTTAAATCTTCTATCATTTGTCATTTTTATCTTTATTATAATAACATTTATGACAACCAAATGTTTATGTGGAATATATCTTCTTTGTTACTGGAGTCATTATTGTAGATATGAACAAGATAATGAATAATAGAATTGTCTTGACTCTAAATACTATTTTAGCTTTGACAGTGATAGCCCCTTATGAAGATCAATATTAAGATTTCATTTGTCTGAAAATAGTGAAGGAAGCAATAAGACAAGGAATCAGTCAAAATAGCTATCACTATCACCAAGTTCATATACTTCATTATTAAGAAAGTCCCTTGGGTCCTCACCATGAGCACAATTTTCGTAAGTATGGTTACCTGCTTTCTTAATCCACAGTATATCAGCTAGGGCAAGTATATGGAGACACACAAGAAATGACAGGTGACAGACAGCCTGGTAATGAAAAAGAGACAGAACAAAAGCAACAATACAAACAAAATCCTTCAAAATATGCAGCATAAAAGCCTTTTGATGAATGTTTAATTAGAGCTACTGATATCAACAGATTTTCAGAGTAACAATACAATTATTGATATTCATAATGATGACCCTTGAGTCATCCAGAAAGGGTTAAATTATGTTCAGTATAATACAAGGAGGCAGGCAAGTTTTCCATTAAATGATTAATGAAATCATTTTCATTAATGGTTCATCATTTCATTAATGGCTGGGCATGGTAGCTTACACCTGTAATCCCAGTACTTTGGGAGGCCAAGGGGGAAGGATCACTTGAGCCTAGGAGTTCAAGACCATAGCCTGGGCAACATAGAGAAACCCTGTCTCTTTAAAAAAAAAAAAATAAATAATAATAATAATAAATTAGCTGGTGTGGTGGCACCAGCCTACAGTCCCAGATACTTGGGAGGCTGCGGCAAGAGGATCGCTTGAGCCCAGGAGTTTGAGGTTGTAGTGAGCTATTATAGCACTACTGCACTCCAGCCCGGGAAACAGAGTGAGACCCTGTCTCAAAAAATAAACAAATAAATAAATAAATAAAATAAAATAGGAGTTTTAGTGTCAAAGGTTTAAGTTTCAGTTGTCTAGAAAATTCAATTAAGCGGAACACCTTATTCCCAAATGATGCCAAACAAATAAACTGGTATTAATTATTATAAATATTAACATAAACATTCAATAAAGTTAATTTCCATAACTTTTATAGATTTATCACGCTCAATATTAACTTTTATACAAAATAAGGAATGATACTGAGATGCAAACTTTCACTATCTATTTGTTTTATGCTATGTAGCCATTTCATTGAGATAATCTGTTCACATAAGCAATCTTTTAGACAGTTTAACTTAAGAGGATATGGCTCATATGTTGGTAATCTCAGTAAGATTATTCCTGCTAAGTATAATTCCAAGAATTTCTATTTCTTGAAGAGTGAAAAACATATTTTAAAACTATCAATAATATGCAAATATCAGGGGGCATGGATAAGTAAAAAATTTATAGAGACAAATCTAATCAATTAAACCCTTTGCGTGATCTAAAATTTTCTGATATGTATGTCCTTAAGGAATATAATGTCAAGTATTTGTAGTTTGTTTTTCTTTTACTCTTCTACTTGTTCCTGTGAAGGAAGGCAATATGCTTGTATCTCATAACACCAATGGAAGTGAGGTGGATGGCTTTAAAGAAAAATTCTAGGGTGCCTGCAAAAGTATTTTTCTCCTGTCATACATGCCAGAAGTAAGTACTTAAATCAACTATGCTTAAAACTATCCATTAGAAAACAAATAAAAACTCTAATTGATAATATGGGAACAAATTAAAGTAAGTTATATTTAACTGCAGCATAAAAAATCAGCAAATTTATTTAACAGAATTTTGTTTAGAATGAAATATAATGAACACCTCACTAAAAACAAACAGCTTCTGCAAAAAACTATAAATAAAATCCTGATTTTCAAAAGACTATTCTTTCCTACTAGAGAACAGAATCATTCCTTTCTGAGCATAAAACATCAAATAAACAAAAAAGACTTTTTGCTGCAGAGAACATACTATAATATTAATATAAGTGTTTATTTGAAGAATATATCACAGCAGTAAATTCTAATACTTGATCTACATCAAGAGACTGTCCATATATCTAAAATATACATATGAAAACATAAGAGTCTAATAAGGGTCTAAACCATTATTAATGGAATTATTTCTAAAATAAACAATTTTCTACATTCTCAGATTGTATAATGAACATAATGTTTTCTCGCTAATTGATGACTATCATTATGAACATTATTCTATTTCTTAAATTATAGCAATACTCTCAAGTGTATCACACAAAAGACTTCTGAAATGCTTAAGGCTGTTTCACCCTGGCGTTAACTAACCTCAGAAGGTTGTAATTTTATGGTATTTCAATCTCCTCCCTTCAGAGTAGCTACAAATATATCTTTCCTAACAGTATATAAAATGACTACTACAAATCTGCTGATATCAAACTTGTTGCATCACAAACCATATTATATACATATTTATATTAACAGGTTCTGGGCAAAGATCTAAAAATGGCTTCATGACATTCCTAAGGCATAAAACAAAGGTTTTTTTTTTAAATGACTCATTTTATACTGTGTCTAAAGCTTTCCTTCCCCATTTATTTATTGGTATGTAATTGTGTTTCAAATTTGTGCATAACCCAATTATAAATGCCAGTTAAGTGGTGTTATTGATTTAGTAAGTAGCAAAATTGAGTGTTTACCAAGTGTTGGGTGAATAATATAATGCTTTTATACTCTAGTCTCTCAAGAACAAAAAAATTAGAAAATGAAAGTAAAGATTAATAATGAATTTAGAATATATAGTGGAAGTTAAAAAAAACTTTCAGCTGATAAAGGTTCTTTAAAAAGTTATATTGTTAAACACATATACAAATTATCTGGGGCAGGATTAAGAAATTTTCATTGCTTTTATGTTACACTTAATTAAAATTTTATGTTACTAAGCCATAAACTTCCATTAAAAGCATATAATTATTAATTAAGAATATTTGTAAGGTAAGCATTATCCAAAAAACTACCAGTCAGAAAACAACCAGTCAGTATACTGGGAAGTATCTAAAACTATACCTGATATAAACCAGGCAAACAAAATTAATTTAATTGTCCCTGGCACCATTTTTGTCTATTAAAAATGAAAACTAGACCACACAGGAGAAATAAAAGAAACAATGTTTCTAACTTTCATTGCAAATTTTCATGTAATCCAGAACAAAATCAAAAAAAGGCTTTAGAAAAAAGCAGGAATAAATTTTAATGCTGACAATAATATATAGAACTTTTGGATCAACACCTACCGATTTTTTTCTACTGTTTTCCAGATCTTTGAGTTCATTCTCGATTTTTGTGATTAATTCCCTGAGTTCATCAAGATTAGTGCAAATAAGCTAAAATAAAACACAAAAACACAGCTTGATAACACATAATATAAAACACCCAAAATGTGGTAACAGAAGTTGTTTTAACACACACTGAATTCACAATTATTTTTCTCTGTAATAGTAAAAGGCAAGGAAAGTTCGCAGTTTATATTTTAAAAGATATTTACTTGTTATGATGTATGAACTTCAGGATTAGTATAAAAGAAGCTGAAATTTCAACATTCGTGGTTTCATCCCACATCCCCACCTCTCAGTTTGTTTTATAATCCAGGTACTTTCTTAACATTATTAACTTTCAGCCCAGAATGACAAAGATCTGGAAACTCACCCTAGATTTCACAGGTTATTGAATCACCTTTAACAAATGCTTCACAAGACAGCCTCCTATTAGGTGAAGAAATGCACCCCTGGAGAACTGTCGTTATACCTTTGTTTGGTTTGCTAACTACACAATTTAACAAATCTTAGTTATTACTGTTGGGACTGCTAGTAGCAAAGGATTACAAGTACATGTAATATATTAAAGACTTGGATGAAATTAAGTATACACTCTTAATATGAGCTTATTAGTCTTTAATAAGACCATCTCCACAAATGGCATCTATTTCCTTTCATAATTGTATGGTTCTTTTTATTTCACCTTGGTAATATTGGCAAATGGCCAAAATAATTGATTCTTAGTTATTAATAACTGAACTAGCTTGGTTTAATTACTAAATTTTTAAACAATAAAGTGTCAGCAACAATTAAAAAAATTAGTAACTACACATAAGTTCTTGTAAAATTATACTGAACTTCTCCAATTAATTCAATATACTTTTTTCCTAAAATAACTTAAACTATTTTAAAAAATCTAATGTGAAAAAGAAATAGATGATTTCTGAAACAAAACTGCAACCACATAGAGGAAAACTTCAGATTAATAAAAGTCTTGTTGCAATGTTTATACTATGATAATTTAAAAAAATACTGTACTTATAAATTATTAATTCGCCATTAACTTTCATCAGTCCCATGTTTGTCACATTCATTAATTGCTATGTAAGGGCATCATTTTCCTCAAAGGCACATTTTCTTTTATTAGAAAATCAAAACAACAAAAGCAAAAGTGGGTCATAAGATAATTCCTGGTGGCTACTGAGTGAGAAAAATAGAGAGGGAGCCCCTTAAATTTCCTTTATTAGGTTGAAACATATAAAATCACTGATACACTTTCGATCTACAAAAATGGCAATATGGTTCAACCTAGCAGACTAAGAAAAAATTATCACAGATACTGTTATAATTAGTGTTAACAATTATATATTAGAAATATCTATACAAAATTTTAAACTGATAGAACTGATAAAGTAGGGAAAGTATGTACTTTAGTAATCCAAATCAAATAATTTCAGAGCAGAAAACAGTGACATAACGAGAGAGCGCAGCTTGATGTAAGCAACTACACATTTCAATTTGACAAATCTACTTATGAAAGAAATGTTGATGGTCAAGCAGTGGACTGGCCAATCAGGTAAGTGCCTCTAGAGCTAGATAATTTCTTCAACTTCTATTATATTTATTAAACCTTTGAACAATGTTGACCCTACAGCAGATTTTTATTAAGTACTCAGTGAGAATTAAACTTCCCGTAGTATAATATGCTATTATGGTCATGTCAAATTTGCCCCAGAGGCTACAGAAGGATGGCTATACATCTTTTCACTGAACTTGATGTACCAGTTAACATCATAGCATAGATTTCTCATTTGCACATATGGCAAAGCTCAGAGGAATTTTTACTTGCATCTTAGCTGTCTCACTATACAAGGAAGAACGGTACGTTTTACATGCAGTTTGTAGGAAATTACAGGAACAATGAAGACATTACTCCTACAACTAAACATACCCTAAAAAACTTTTAAGATCTTTTAATTATCAATTAATCATGATATCAACAAATATTTATATTATATTTAAAGGAATGGATAATAGTTCTGAGGCCAAATCATGAGTGATTTCCTCTGAAAGAGCTATATAAAATAATACTTTCAAGTGGCTTACCTAGTAAGTTGTACTAAATCAGCACCTCTCGAACTTTAATGTGCGTAAGAATTGCATGGGGATCTTATTAAAACATTTCTGATTTAGTAGGTCTGAGGTGAGACCTTGGATTCTGCATTTCTAACAAGTTTCTAGGTATAATTTGCAGATAATACTTTTGAGTAGTAAGATACTAAAAGATTATGAATTACAAATCAACATGGCTACTGAAACAGTCTGGTACCATGAAGCTAATGAGTATGAAAATTCAAAAAGATCAATTTCCAAGTAGGAGATAGCATATTGAATTAAATGTACAATGATAAAGACAATTGTCTCTTTAAAATAAATATAATTCAAATATAAATTTTGTTGAATTTGAGGCTCAAAACATTTTTAGCAATATTTACTTTGAAGTTATATTTAAATGAGTTAATATCTACATAACAATTTATACTCTTTATACACTAATATATATTTTCTATATATCTCTAAACATATACCTAATATATATACACTCAGTAGACAGAGTCAAGTTAAGCTATTAGAAAATCTTGTACAGGAACATAATTGATTTGATTTATGCCAACTCTATGTCACATACAACTCTATTCCCTGTCTTTTACAAAGTAAGGCATATATGTGGCCTTTAAACTCAACTCAATTTCATACGGTTCTTTTAAAAATAGAATCAATCTACTAAATAAAGCTCACCTTAATAAAGAGAACAGATGCATTTTTTTTGAACAAAGCAAAACACCTTATTAAAACCTCCTTCTCATTATCTGGAACTTGAAAAACATATCTGAGGCACAGAGCCTCCAGGGGCGAAAAGGAAAGCTCCATAGTAGCTCAAATTACCGTCAGGTCACATTGCCAACACTCATGAGAGGAGATTTTCAGTCACACTGCAGAGGTTACAAGAAGAGTTTTATCCCCCAGAAAGAACCCAAGGCTGTCACATTCTCCCTCAATTTTACCTTTCACTTGATATAACCCATAGCAGAGCTACAAAATCATACATCATAGAGCTGAAAGGGAATAAAAACATGTAATTTGGTCCAAGCCTTACCCTAGGCTAAAAAGGCCTATCTCCAATTCATATCCGAGCTAATTAAAACTAACAGGCAAAGTGACCTAAGATGACACACTGGTAGAGGAAACCATAGAACCCAGGACTCCTCCTACCAAACCATATTCTTTAAACACAAAAAAAGAAACAAACAAAAATCTAACAATTGAACATGTATTATAGTTTTAAATAAAGCTTAATTTATATCTAGGCTTTTATTTTTATTAATTGGTAACATTAAAAGGCCCTCTCTTTGACTCAAACAGCAATGTATGTATGTTGTACGTTGAGGAGGACCTGTAGAGATCAAAAGAACTCCATGATCACATTTCAGAAAAATTACATGATTAATCATTTCTTACTTTATCACCACTTCAAACTAGAAATTATGTCCTTTGGGTAGGAAATTCAATAGGTCTGAAAGATATGTATTCTTTCCAAAAATGGACATAAAGTAGCATACAAAAATACAAACAATATGGTAGATCATATGAAAAAGCAAAGCAAAGGGAAAACAACGTAGAAAAGTAAAAATGAATAGGTCCAAACAAAAGCGATCACATTCACTCTCATTCTAATAAAAATATCCTATAATTTATTATAAAAATTATAAGCAAAACATTAAATGTATGGTTTAAATTCAAAATTTATATTGTATTTAAACTAAAATTATTAAAACATCTGCTAAAACTATGTAGATAGGAAAATTCCTTCTTATTTCCTATGATCACCATTGCAGCAATAAAGACTATTTCAAAACCTGCAAAGGTATCATTTGTGACATAAAACTAAAAAAGTCTGATAAACAAGTTAACAAAATATTTTTACTACCATATGATTAAAAACAGATGTTTCTCTCAATGCACTATATTTAAGAAATTGAATTTTAAGGGGGAAGTAAAAATTCCTGCTGTTAAAAGTGGGGGGGGAAAAAGCCAAACTTGAAAATATTTACTTTAAGAAGTAGCAATTCAAAATAATGATATCATTAAAAAGTCCTAATGTGGTGAAGGACTTTTAAAAAAAAAAAAAACCCTCAATTTTGGTCCCAATTTGTTATATTGAATGTAGTATTTTTTCTTTTTCCTTAGTTTCTCCATTGTATAGATGGAGAAATATAGTTTTTTCAGAGCTATGTTAAGGATTAGTGAGTTTATCCTTAGGTATGAAAACAATGTAATGTAAGTCTTAGTAGCTGGATTCTGAATTTCCTCTGCAAATCAGCCTTTAGAATAAATCAAACATATGGAACAGAAGTATACACTGCATGAAAGATTTTTTTTTTGGTTACCAATGAAAAGCAGAGTCATGGTAACTGAGTATGTTAAATTATTTTAAAAATTTGTTGAGACTGGACACTTAAGTTTTAAAAATACTTTCTATGACTTTCTATCATGATTAGGTACAGGACAGAATTCATAAAATATTAGATTTCTCTCTTAAATGTTAAATGAAAAGACTTTTGGGGAAAATTAATTTTATTAGGAAATCTGATATTCACTTTTCGTTCTAACAGTCTTTCTTTTATTACAAAACTCATAAAGACATAAACTAATTTAGTCATTTTAACAAAGTCATAACTGTTAAATTTGATATAAAATTTAAATCATCAATATTCTAAACACTCAAAAATATTCCCAATTTTTTTGTAATTACTACTAACTTAAAAAAAATCCAATAATTCCCCCTACATGCCAAACATATAATCCATCATAACACTAGACTGGGGATGAGCATAAGTTTTCACTCTGGTCAAATATAGTGAAGCAAATAATATTACTTGGTTTTTCACTTTTCAAATTCTTATAGGTTTAATCATATGCCACTTTCATAAGACCAAATCCAAGATTTCAAGGTCTTCAGGAGCTGGGAAAAGTGCTCAGGGTAAATAATAGATGCTCTTAAACCAATGTTTAATCAATTTTCCTACTCATAATGCAGTATTTTTCATCAGAAGCATCTGGCATGCTTATTTGAAAACATAAATAAGAATAGCTAAAACAGTAAGCCATATCATTTAATCCTCACAATCCTACAAGGTAGGTATTATTATTACCCCATTGTACAGATGAGGAATTGAAATCACAGAGAGGTAAGTAATTTACCCCAAGGTTATAGAGTTAGTAAGTGGTAGAGCTGGCATTCAAACCCAAGTAGCCTGGTTCCAGAATTCAAGTGTTTAACTACTATGCAGATTACTGGCACCCACCTAGACCCACTGAATCAAGGTCTTTGGAGGATGAAATCCAGGAATCTTTATTTTTAATAAAGGTATCAGATTATTTTTATACTATCTAAACTTTGAGAACCACTGACATAGTCTTATGAAAAAGTGGCACACATATGGTTAGTCCCTTTATAATATACAGTCGTCCCTCAGTATCCACAGGGGATTGGTTTCAGGAAACCCCTACCTGCGGATACTGAAATCCGCAGATGCTCAAGTCCCTGATATAAAGTGGTGCAGTATTTGCATATAACTTATGTACATCTTCCTCCTCTATACTTTAAATCATCTCTAGATTACTTGTAACATCCAATACAATATAAGTGCAATTAAATAGTTGTTATTTATTGTTTAGGGAATAATGACAAGAAAAAAGTCTGTACATATTCAGTACAGACACAATTTTAGGGAGAAATATTTTCAATCTGAGGTTGGAAATCCTTGGATGCAGAACCCAGAGATACAGAGGGCCGACTGTACACACACAAAAATAAATCCAGTCCACCATTTGAATGTCCATAGTGCATATTCTAAATAGGAGTCGGATGATAAGTTTCTCAATCTGAGGTATAGATATTAGGTGTGCACATAAACATGGATTCTTCCTGAAGCAAACAGGGAGGTAAGTTCAATTTCTAGTTTTAAAAAAGTCAGCAAAAACACTGTCAAACTAAGAAGTAACTGAGGTCAAAAGAGGATTTTAAAAAATTTATTTGGACTTAAGAAAACACAAAACACTTCACAACTTAATCCCTTAACACATTTCTCTCTATCAAAGCATGTTTTCTGTCAATTTAAAGACGACCAGCTCTTTGGCAAACAGGTCAGGTTTTCAAAAAGGATCTAATATCTATTAACCAACAGCTTCATTATTTTCAGCAATAAGATATTCTAGAATGAACAGTATGAAGAAAATCTTCTAGCTTAATATTTCTATAAAGTATTTTTATGTTTAATACTAGAAATGTGATATTTAAAATGACTTGGATAAAATGAATTATTTGCAGAATCTGAGCTGCAAAATATTGTGTTGCTAGACCTTTGGGGAGGGACATTCATTTTATTATATAATAATCAGTCTTACATGTGGAGAACTTTCAAATAAAGTAACAAATGACATAAAATTATTCTAATAATCAAAAATGTAAGTTTTACATTTATAAAAAAAATTTACTAGTGACTAATACTATCCCCTATTTTATTAATGTGCTTATTTGAAACAAATGACCTATTCCCCTCGGACATAGCTGCCAATTTTCTCTATGAGTAATAGCATGGTATTCATATTGTAAACTAGGCATAAGAACCACTATTCTCATGAGACTATTCCCACCTCTAGCCACTGTCTGTTTCTCTTCATCTCCCCCTTTCTCTTTTCCTTCTCTCTCCCCCTCCCCCTCAGGCACCTTAAGAACCAGGAAGAGGACTTTATTTTGAACAGCTCAATCTAGCAAAACATGTACTTTTGACCTTAAGTTTCTGGGAGTGGCAAGCAAATGGTCAATAACCGAAAGTATCACTTAAGACAGTGTTTTTCAAACTTTTTGCCCATGACCCATGGTCAAAAATACATTTTACAATGCATGTCCTATACATAGATACACAACTGAAACCAAAGTTTCATGAAACAATATATGTGACTATACAAATTCACGTTGCTGTATGTGGCACACTTATTATATGTGACATACTTATATGTGATACACTCTGATAATTTCTTTTCTATCTTAATTTTGTTAGCTTAAAAAAGAAATGCTGGTCATGCAACCCAATCCACTAACTTGATTTAATGTCTCACTAATGAATACCACCTGCAATTTAAAAAAAAACACTATCTATGCAGCCTATGCCACTTATTACATTTAAAAGTCCATCCACAAGGATGGGTATGGGGAAAATATTAACAATGGGCCAGATCTGTCCTAAGATCTGTATTCCCAGGACTAATGCTTTGAGGCACTGAGGGAAAAATGAGTGGGAGAAACAGCAAACGCTAGTGTGATATCAGTGGAAACATGATGATATAATATTAAAGCATTAAATAATATGTTACCAACAATGGTAACTAAGTAAATAGTAAAATCACATTTTTAAATTCAATATGCTGGAACCAAGGTTATCTACAAAAGGATTTTGCAGAAATGTTTGTAAATCGTCCTATGAATATCATTAAAATATTCTAAAATACTGAGACAAAACATGTCTATTTTCTTTCAGTCTTGATTTAAAAATATTAAATTTTTACCAGTTAGTAACTTCCACAAAAACACTCCTCAAAATAGGATTTTTATTGAAAATAGATGTGTCTGCATTTTTGGATATATGTAACTATTGAACTCACACCATATATTATCAATATTTTCATAGTGATTGCCCCTTTATTTTCAACTCGACTTGAGACTCACAAATTTATTTTAACATCACTTTTATCATTTGGTAATTAAATATGAGCTTATAAAACTTTTGAAAATGGATTGGACTAATGAAAAGAAATTTTTAAAGAAAATGTCATTTATTGAAGAAAACATAACTTTTATAAAATAGAAAATAAAAAGGCATTATTTAATTAGGTTGAGATCATCTGCTTATTCTTAGTATCAGCTACAAAAAAAACCTCTTCACTTAATCATATGACAATATTTAAAATTACTTTTCTCTTTTTGCAGAAATGTTTAAAGAGCATTTCAATTAACCTTTACTTAATATCCTGTCTGAAGCTCATATATAGCTAAAAGATTTATTTCTTAAGTTAATCTACCATTTCTACAGTGTTCAAATAAATAAAAATGGATTAGCTAGGTAACATTATCATGTTTAAATTATGATTTGTCCTTGGAAGAGTTTCATTTACACATTCGCTTTTATATACATAAAATATATATATACACACATATATAATATATACATATATTCCTATTAAGCTACTTCTATAAAACTTAGTATAGGTTAGCATATCAAAAAACCACAGAGGTTTTTGACTGTCAAGAGACAAAAATAGAGGTACAAAATAGTGAAATATTAGCAGATTAAATGTTGGCTATATCTGCATGTGCAGGGGAAAAAAGTCATTGTCAGAAACATTTCATTAAAAGTATGTATGCTACAGTTTCTTGTAATTCAGCCAATCTCTCTAGGAATGATATGAACACTGAAACAAAAAATTAAAATTAAAAATTTTGAGACAAAGTTGAAACATTTACCTGAAATTCTGGTACAGTAGGTGACTTTGTGACAGTTTTCCTCTTCTTTGTGATTGCTTTTTTAGATATGGATTTTTTTCCTTTCAAGATTAAAAGAGAAAAGCTTCATAAGGCTGTTTATAGCACTTCATTAACAAAAACCCAATCACACAGAGCCTTGAAAGTTAAATTATAACTAACAGATGGCTGCTAGTGAGTCAAATAAAAATGATGAATCAAAACAAGCCCCAGTAAAAGCAAACATTAAACTATAACTACCTGTAACAGACATATTAACAAATGTTGTTTTGTTTATATAAGAACCAAACTATTACGATCCCCAATGTGTTGTACAGTATCTGAATTTACTGCAGTAAGATTAGGCAAAAGAATCACGTTACTGCTGCTCAGTTGAAATTTACATTCACAACTTAACATGAGACTACAAGAAAAAAAAACCTTACCTTTAACAATGACTTCCGCAGTCAGGAACTTGCATAATAGCTATATCTGAAGATTATGGTCTCTAGCCAACCTAATGTGAAAATCCCCTTGGTAGCTTAGGAAACAAGATTTTTCTATTTCTTCAGCTCTGCACTCACCTAATGGGTTGCCCTTGGCAGTATTCAACATCCAAAGTTTTAAAAGAAGGTAAACATCTCCCTTTAAAGTGCACCTAGTTGTTTGTGGAATCCGAAATCACTGAGAAAAATAAATCTCATATTCTTAAAGAAATCCAATTCATAGTATACACTGAAGTATATCTACTTTCTCTATTTAACTTGACAAAAAATACATACATGCATAAAACTTCTATTTTTAGTAAGAAACAGGTTAATGTTTTTTTCCAATTTATACTTAGCAAAAGCAACTCATATATTGATTGTTAATTATTCAACAAATACTAGATACAGGACACTGTATAATTTATGGGGACAACAAGAAATTATAAAATGGACCCTGTCTTCAGGAGTTTACAATCTATGAAAGGGCATAAAAATTAATCAGAAATACTTCTATGTTAATTTTAATTTACAACCATTTGCAGGCCAAAATTAGCTTAAAAGTTACTATATTTTCTTTTTAAAGAAAATTGAGTAAGTACATGAAGTAACTTTGCTGTACAAAATCCTAATGCTACTTTCCAGTTTCCTATATAGATATGATCTTTCATGAAAGATGTAAATTTGATCACATTTTATTCAAGTCAATTGACACAATTCCAGTATATAATTGTGTTATTTTTTGTATTCCTTTTTAATCATATCACAGAACTATAATTTGGATAATTTCCAACTTCTGACTCAATAAAATGCATGTATACTATGAACTGCAAATTTTGAGCTGCTGAGGTTCACATGGGTTTTACTGTCTTGTTTTAATAAGTATCAACCTGCTGTCATTTGACATTTACTTTTAATTATATTAAAATAAAATAACCCAATATATATTTCTTTTCTCATCACTGTTATTTGCTTCTGTGCTTACACGGTACCTTATAACAGAACTAAACTCCTACAAAATAGGTAAGTGGGTGTGCTGCTTAAACAAGCAATATTCAGGGAGAAGTGATTTCTAAACTGAGTGCCATAGGTATTGCTCAAGAGGACTCCAGAATTTGAATACCACAATGCCTTCCCTCTATACACTACCTTTGCCATTTTTTTAAAGTTCACATGAAAAGATTTAATGTCCTGCTGACCTAAGCCTGGGAAAGCTTTATAAAAACAGTAATTTGAAGGAAATGAGATTCTTCCTCAACCCCTCCCCACCAGCACTGCTCTAATTAGCTTAAAAAAAAAAAAACATTTGATCTTGCATTCATTTATAAGCACAACAGAGGTCATCCTGATAGTACCATGAATCTAATATTTTTATAAGCTTGAACTCTGGAACTAAACTACCTGGGTTTAAATAACTGCTATAACCACCTAATAACTGCATGACTTTGAGCAAATTGCCTTATTTCTTTGCATCTGTAAAACAGGTATACTAATACCTACTTCATGACAATTAAATAAGTTATAATATGCAAAAAGCTTAGATTACTACTAGGCACATGGTAAGTGATCAATAAATGTTAGTTATTGTTATCTGCTTTAGCTAAGCTATAGTGAGAAGCGTCTGAACAGAAAATCTTTATATTTTAACCTTCTTCAAATTCTTTTTACTTACTCTAGAACTCTCAGTACTCTAAGCTACCGCTCAATCCACAAATCAATGAATATATTGTAACATTTACCATAGAGTACCGTATCTGTTTATGTTTGTCTTCCTTACTATATGTACATTATTGGTGTCATAAATCACATTATTCACTTTGTATTTATAGCATTTACTGCACGGTAAGTTCTGAGAAATGATCCATAAATATAAGAATCCTATTTTTTTTTATTTTTATTTATTTATTTTTTTTTTGAGACAGAGTCTCACTCTGTTGCCCAGGCTAGAGTGAGTGCCGTGGCGTCAGCCTAGCTCACAGCAACCTCAAACTCCTGAGCTCAAGGGATCCTCCTGTCTCAGCCTCCCGAGTAGCTGGGACTACAGGCATGCACCACCATGCCCGGCTAATTTTTTCTATATATATTTTTAGCTGTCCATATAATTTCTTTCTATTTTTAGTAGAGATGGGGTCTCGCTCTTGCTCAGGCTGGTCTCAAACTCCTGAGCTCAAACGATCCGCCCACCTCGGCCTCCCAGAGTGCTAGGATTACAGGCGTGAGCCACCACGCCCGGCCAGAATCCTATTTTTTAACAGAAATTTGGCCAGTCTGGGAGCGGAAAAGGGGAGGCAGGTACTTATTTACAATTCTGAGAGTCCATTTAAGTCTATTTTACAGTGAGGAAAACATTAATAATGACTTTAAATAATTTACACAATTTACCAAAGAGTTTTTCACAGTATGACTTAGTAGTGGTAGTAAGAAGATTAACATTTATTGAGAATCTACTATGTGTCATATACTTAGTAAAGTGATTGTATAAATGATCTCATTTAATTCTCAAAATAACCCTCCCAGATAAGTAATACCCTACTGTAATGTGGGCTAACAAAGACCAAAAAGATTAATTTAGTGTCACACATTAAGTAGGCACCACAGTCCGGGATTCTAACTCCAAAGTCCAAGGTCTTTGCATTATGTAATTCTACCTCACAAAAATCATAGTTACCATTTATTGATTCCTACCATGTGCCAGGCTCCATGATAGGTGCCATACACTTATTCTAATTAGTCTTCGTAACAACACAGCAAAGCAGGTATTACCTCATTTTTCACAGATAAAGAAATAGGGTATAAAAGGTAAAGAAACTGATGGAGGACCTGTAGCTAATATGCACTGGAGCACATATTTGAAACTAGATCTGTCTCACTTCAAAGCTGTGCTCTTTTTATGGTAAGATACTGTATTCTTTCAAATTTTCTGCAGGTATGTAACCTGCTCCTAATTGACTTCAGAGCATTCCTTTTGATTAGGGTTAGAAGATTTACTTATTCACTGTTATTTAATACCTTCAGTCTGTATCCTCAAAAAAAAAAAAATGAGTAAAAATTTCCCTGTGTTCTTCACTAAACAAAATCAATGCTTACTTCTTATTAAATATTATTTTTTAAATGGAGCATGAGATACTACTGAACCTACACAGCTGTCGTTTGGTCATGTTTTTGTTTCAGGACAAGATACACAGAGGTCAAGTTACATACTGCCCCCCTGTGGGCTTCCATTCCCCTATCACTTAACCTGATCATATCCTGGGCCTTTTATTTCCACTGCCCTGAGTCACTTGGTTGTATAAAATAGAATATAATTCTGAAACTTAAAATTATGCTGAAGTCCGAAGTTAGTTTAAAACATACACAAAATCTCAACATTATTCTTGAGCCTAAAACAAAGACATCAAAAAATCAGCTTGTGTCTAGAAAATGCATGAGGAAATGTTAATAATGAACCTTGATAAACCTTAGTAATTAATGTTACAAAAGTACACCCTAATGAAGCTTTCTAAAACACTATGCTTAGAACTTAAGAAAAGGATGCTCACCCTGAGAGGTAAAATTATAACTAAAGATATATTTTATATTGTAACTGTAGTCTTCTAGAATCTGTCTATATACCTTTTACTAAAGTGAAGGATCATCCTCATTCCAACTCCCTTTTCCTCAGTTTCTTATTTCTCATCCTCACTTCTCCCCTTCATCCAGTTTCCCTGTCTTTGCTTCTTGGCCCGTTGGGCTACTCAGTCTTCCACTTAAACGCTCTCCTAGATTTAGCCTTCCCATGTTTTACAATTATCCCAACACATTCACTACTCCCTCAGGGCTTTCATTTTAATTGGATACTAAGACATTAATCACTATTAAAAGTAAAAAAAAAAAACCAAGGGCATTTGTATTATTAAATACAAGGAAGTACGAATGTAAAGTTATAGCACTGGAGTCTATATTTAACTTTTATTTAAAATGTGTATGTCTTGAGGTAACATTAATAGTTTCTGGAATGTTCCCCCCCCAGTTTTCTGCTCTTTTATTTTTTATTTACATATATTCATGGGGGAACAAGTACAATTTCATTACATTGATATTATACCACATTGTGGTGAATGAAGTCAGGGCCTTCAGCGCAGATTTCACCGGAGCAACACACAACATACCCACCAAGCAACCTCCCATCATCCTCAACCCCTCCCAGTCTCCACTGTACATTGTCCCACACTCTGCTTTCAGTCTACGCATTATTTAGCTCCTACTTGCGAGAACATGTGGTATTTGTCTTTCTGCCTGAGTTGTTTAACTTAAGATGGCCTCCAGTTCCATCCATGTTGCTACAAATGACATTTCATTCTTTTTTTTAATAACTGAATAGTATTCCATGTATGTGTGTGTGTATACATATAACACATTTGCTTTATCCAATCCTCCATTAACGGACACTTAGGTTGACTGTATATCTCTGCTATTGTGAATAGTGCTGTGATAAACATATTAGTGCAGGTATATTTTTTATATATTGATTTCTTTTCCTTGGGTAGATATCTAGAAGTGGAATTGCTGGATCATATGGTAGTTCTATTTTTAGTTCTTTAAGAAATCACCACTGTTTTCCATAGAGACTGTGCTAATTTACATTCCCATCAATAGTGTACAGGAGTTCCAAGTATGCTCCCTTAAGTAACCTGACCTTAACAAAAACAGCTGATTTTCCCTCTATTACCCTTGTCTATGAGCAAATTTCTCATCATACTGGTAATTCTTTAACCCTATCGCATACTTCAGTAACTCCTGAACACCTATTTCTTTTTTCCCTTTAACTTAGAATTTGAATCAGTTGCCAAATTCTACTTATTGCAACATCTCTCTCAAAATGAAATTTCCTTTTACGAATGTGATAGAAAAGTCACATAATCAGTTCTTAACTGGATTTAGAATTTCTTCTTAAAGTTATCTTCTACCCCTTCATCTAATCCCTGCCAGCTTCTTTTCATAGCTCTTTAATGGTATTCTAATTATCTTGCAAGATCCTTTCTCCTAATCTTGCCACCCACTAGCTGTGTAACCTCGGACAAGTAAATAAACCTCTCTGTACCTCAATTTTTAAATTTACAAAATCTACATAATTGGGAATAATACTAGTATCTATTTTTTGGAGTCTTTATGAAGGTAAAATGAAATAATATGTATAAAGTCTTAGAACCATGCTTGGCATATAATAAGCATTATATGAGTACTAATATTTTTAGGGAAAAGGTAGAACGGATTAAAAAAATAAAAGGACATGGCGTACAGTCACTCATTTCACCCTCTTACGTTTTGGAATCTCCAGCTGGTACTCTTAAAAACTTTCTCCATAAAGATACACAAAGTTAGGTTCTATAGTGCTATCAACACAGAACTACATAAGCTTTTCACAAATATGGACCTGAAAACAATCAAACATTGTAGATTATATTACTCTCTCAGTCATTTCCTATAAAGCACCTCATTGCTTTTTACATATCTGATATATCTTATTTCAAGCTCATTTCACTGCATTGGACTCCTGATTCAATTATTTAAAATAGCACCACACGCCTAGAAAGATATTACCCAAAAATGGCATAATCCCATCAAACAGCTTCTAAAGCCTCAATTTTCCATGAAAGTTTTTCTTTAGTTGTGCTGATTTTTTTCAATGACACCTCACTTAATTATACCTCCATGCTTCTGCTCATTTTTCACCTATCCAGTTCCCACAATTCTTCAAAGTTCTTCATTCTCTGTGAAACCTTCCCAGACTACCACAGCACACACTGATTTTCCCTCTGCCTGACCTTTCATTCTGATGTTTTTACCTATACTTAACTATTATTAAGTTGAGGTTATTGATCATTTTTTAACCTCAGTTTCTTCACATATAAGAGAATAAGACCATCTGTCTTATCTACTTTAATCAGTTTAGAGGCATTACTAAAAAATGATTTGGTTGAGAATAATGACTATTTGAGGGGGAAAATCCACCAAACCAAACTGGTTGAAAATGAGTAACTTAAAACACCATAAGCTTTTTGTAACTGTTAATGCATCTTTATTCATTTTTGTGTTTTTTCAGGTTTTATAAAAAGTCTCCTAATTTTTAAAATTTCTAATTCATTTCAGCCAACTCTACTTGCTCTATATAACTCATAACAATCTACTGCTGAAATAATCCAAAATGTCCAATAAGGAGGCTGGTTAAATAAACTACAAAATACTACAGAATCCTATGTAGCCATTTAAAATGATGCTGCAGAGACATATTTATCACACAATGATGTTCACAGTATACTGATATGTGGGAAAAACACAGATTGTAAAATGATATGTATAGTATAATCCTATTCAAAAATATATATGCCTTGAAAAAGATATAAAAGACACATATTAAGGGTTAATCTTAGTTACACATGGGTGAACCATATTATACATGTTCACTTATTTATTCAATAGATTCCCACACAATCCATCAGTCACTGTGCTAAGTGCTAGGAATACAAAACTAGAAAGAATCCTTCTGTCCTCAAGAACATTACAAAATAGAGGTGAGACAATCAAATAAATGTAGCTATAATAAGCATTATGAAGGAGAAGTGCCTGGTGCTACAAGCATGAACAATAGAGAAAATTTTAACTAGAAAGAGAGATAATGGGAGGCTTCCTTAAGGAAGTGATAAAAGAATAGTTTATAAAGAAAATATATTGCTTTTATAATAAGAAAAACAATGAAAGAAAGCCAAAGGATCTGACCTTTTTTTTTACTTTGTTTTTCTTCTTTTAAAAAGTTATTTTTAATCTCTGTTCAGTTCATCTTGCTTGCTCTACTTAAATGACAAAGTTTTCAGGAATTTTTAAATTTTGGAAAAACGTCACTAAGGAAAAATTTCTAATCACCAGGTCATATTTTTCTTATTCTATGCATTAAATAAAACATATAAGGTAGAGCATGAGGTAATGGACATTATAGTGTTTTCAATATTTTCTATTTATTCTATGTTTCCTACAGTAAGGAAAAGGCCTAAATGACTAATAATGAATTCAGAATCTAAAAAGGACAAAGAAAACCCACAATTCTGAAAAATAAAAATGCTTAGAAGTTACAAAACTGCTTCATAGTGCACTAAAATTATCAAATCACTTTCAACCAATTTGTCTTTGTGCTTTCTACTAAAAATCACCTTGCAACACAGAAAGAAGGCTTACTAAATTTGGAGACACTACCAAAAATTAAATCTTGTGGCAATCAAATAAAATGGACCAGATTAACCACATGTAGAATTTAGTTCACCCTAAGTGAAGGTTCATAAATCAGTCATGGGTGACATAGCTTAACCCAAAGTGTACTATACAGAATACATGAGCTATTGGTAACTATTACTTGACAAAAATCTCTGTGTTAAAATAAACTTGAAAAAATACTAGGTTAAACAAAATTCACAAGTCCAAGAGGTTCTGAAAACTAAAATCTTAAAAATCATTTATATGGTAACAAAATCTGACCTGAATCATTATGAGGTTTTTATGGTCTTCATTTTATTTAGTCTGATTATTCATACATTTTCAATGGAAATTACGTTTGATTATGGGGGTGTCCCAAGCCCCACTGGGGATATAACTTAATAAACATTATATATACCATAATATCCTCCTAAAATCTGAAGATTTCCAAATTTCAAAAGAAATCTGATACAAGTTTTGCAAAACGCTTTGTGAACCTATACTAATGCACAATGTGAATCTATAAGAGGAACATTTCCCAAACCTATGACCATGGAACTCACTTTTAAAAGAGAAAGGAAATACTGGATTAGGGTATACCCCAGATTGACTACAAAAGGCCACAATGTCTCGCACCTAATAAAAGAGAACAGGACAAAGCTTCAGAAAGACAAGTGGACTAAAAATGATGTAAAACAAATGTTTAGTTGTTATTTTAACATTTTATGTAACATCATTATATTAGTAGAGAAATTCAGTACCTGATGAGAAAAGGGAATTGACCTATGTTTACCCTGTACTAGTAAGGGAGAAACTGTATCTGTCAAACATTTTTGTCACTAAAGACTCTACTTTCTAGAATTTGCTCTCAGAATAAAACGAGAAAATGTATTATTTTCTTCTACTTCATGTGTGTAAGCATTCTCTCCCCAACTACACAGGCTTAGAGAGGGTACACAAGTACTTGCTTAATCTGTCTTCTGAGTGTTTTCATTCATTTGTCTAAAATTGGACATGAAACTCTCACAAATTTTCTCTGTCATTGCCAAACATCCTGAACTTTGATTTAAAAAATGTAACTATACTTTATTTGCTTATAATATACATTCCTTTTAATCTATTTCGTAGCACTGTTTTTAATGGAGTGGGGAACCTACAGCTTTGGAGCCCCATGTGGCCTTCTGGATCCTTAATTGGGGCCTTTTGACTGAATCCAAATTTTACAGAACAAATCCTTTTAATAAGCTAATCAGTGTCTATTTTATTTTACAGACCACCATAAGTCACAAGTACCTTTGAACATATGAATAGTAGTGTCATAAATACTTAATAAAGGTTTTAGGCTACAATGGTATTAATAAAATATTACATACTTTAGAATTAGAAAATATTTCTAATTTTAAAATATTATTTAATATTTTAGACTAACATTTCAAAGTGAACTTAACAAATTCATAAAACTAAATTTACAGAAACTCAATGGATTTAAAAGACTTATTTCTAAAAGTTACTTTTTAAAAAATTGTAGCATTTCATCATCTGGTCACTGTGGACCACTTTGAAACTTTCAATCTGACAAATTAAGCCTGTTTTTGGTAGTAAATTTTATACTACTTCTTTATCAATGATGCATTATATACATGTTTTAAAACATATTTAATTGTATTTAATGATTTAAATAACTAAAATATAATACCAACTATATTGAACAAAACATTCACTCCTTCATTTGCGAACTCATTATCAAAGTATTGCCAAATCTTGTACCTTTGTTACTGAGGGTAGGAGTAAAAAACTGAAATCCAAACATAATGATGATGAACCACAATTCATTTTAGTAAACAATCCTAACTTTTTTCCCAATCAAGCAACTTTTTATTAAGGGTAATAAAGCTGATCATCTGCTTTTGTCTCACATACTCTCTTGATAAATGAGACATAAAGTGATTAAAAGACAGACAACAAGAAAAGCAAAAATACCTGACTACTTCAGAAACAGAGCAACCAACCAATGAAGACTTTATAGGATTTGTTGTTGTTTAAATAAGCTGGTGACAAATATATAAGGCGTGTAAGTTTGGTGAAAGACAAACATAAATCCTTTTACAGAAATATGCTTCATGTCTCATTAGGTGATGTAATTTTCTTCTTGTATTTCACATTTTTTCTCTATATCAATATATACTGAAAACAGAGTGCTGAAAAATATACCATGTGGGGAAAAATAGACTCAGAAAGATAATCTGATTAGCCTTAGTTTAAGAAGCTGGCTGCCATGAACTTTAGTCCTAGAAATAATATCTCCTGATATTAGTACTATTTCCACTACACTGTCTTGCCCTTAACCTGGAAAAAAACACTTCCGATAAGTGATGGGAAACATTACTTATGGAGAAATTGGTCCAGAGAAATATAAAAACATAATGACCAAATATGTTCAACTGAGAATTCAATTCAAACATACTCACCAGCAATTTTTTTGTTAGCATATAAAACTTCTTCTGCTCTGGGTTTTTTAAATGATGGGATATAAAATAAAACTTGGCCCTTAAACACATACACATGCATATGTGCATTTCATTCTGTCAGAGTCGGCATGAGGCACAACTGAAAGAATAATTTGAATTATGATTAATTGTAATTCTCACCCATTTTTATTGGCTTACCAGATTTGTGCTTCTTGTGTTTTGCTTTCTTTTTGATGATCAATAACTTATTCTGGATCTCAGGTTTGTAAGACTTGAATGCAAGAGAATGAAGACCTTCACGCTTTCTCTGTAAATTTTCATTTAAAACATCTTTCAATTTCTTTTTTTTCTTTTTCTTCTTTTTTGCCCTCATTTTAGTTAGTTTGAGTTTCTTGTGGCTCTGTAATGACTGTTCTAATAGAATATCCCTTATAACTCTGTGGCAGTTAATCTCTGGATGATCACTGTGACTTCCATTTACATGTATTTGGCAAGATTTTAGAGTATTTTCTCTTAATGGATTGGGCTCAGTCTTTATTCTGGAAGCTTCACCATATTTTTCCTTATTTTCTATAAACCTTATTTCACCCGGACTGAGAGGTTCTCCAAAGCCAGTAACTTCCCCTGGACTCCCCGGTTTCTCTAAATTTTCTTTACAACAATCAGTTTTTTTAATTTCACAGGGCCTGCGAATTCTAATTTCACAGTTGGATTTTACTTCCATTTCAACAGACATGTCATGATTATCTAAGTTCATTTTAGCAGGGCAGCAAACTAGATCAAAATTAATTTCCTGTTCTTTCTTGAAGGCAGAGGGCAGGCCTTCTCTACTACACCTATGTTCTCCATTACTTGTACTAACATAGTCACACTTCAATTTCTCCAGTTTAATCCGAGGTACTCTTTGTATTTTAATTGGTGGAATTGGAAATTCTGGGGCCTGAAAGGGTCTCTGTTTATAAATCCGTACATCTGCACCACAAAACTGTGGAAAATGTACATAAGCATTCTCCAAATAATCGTAACCAAGGATAACTTCTCTGCATTCATGGATAGGCTGTCCAAGTACAGCATCTTGAACTTCTTTCTGTGTTTCATACACAAAGTCACAAAGACCCTTAAGTAACCATACTTTTTGGTAGAAAGGTAGTTCGTGAAAAGGTTTTTCTTCCAATGGATTAACGTCTCCAAGAACTTTAAAAAACTGAGGACACAACCCAAGTTTTTCAGCACAGTTATCAGGATTTTCAGTCTGCCCTACAGCAGTATACCACTGCTGCACTTTCTGTCTCAGTGCTGCTTCCCAGGTCCTATAAGGCAAAGTAGGTCTTCGATGTAAGGTAGGTCTGCGATGAGGAGGACTTAACAGAGAAGTCATTATTTTAGATAGAAAAGCATTACACTGAGGCATCAGAAGACAACGTTCCAATTCATAAAAGACTATTTCTGGTAAATTTAGAATTTGTTGGGCTAAACAAAGGAAATGCCCAATAGCTGGAATTTCCCACATGGTCTCCATACAAGTTGGAGCTGCTTGAGCTAGAAGTTTTCTTTCCCATTCTTCTATTTCCTTTTGACTAGCTTCTTCTGCTTCTTTTCTTTCCTGCTCCCGAAGCCTAAAGAAAATGTAACAAATTATACCATTATTATGTAAAGTAGAGAGTATCATGAAACATTAAATTTTAAGTAAGTATGTTATATTTGTCTTCAGTCAACAAGGCAACTGTTTCAGTTTTCAATATCAATACAAAGTGTCCCATAAAAATTCCATTTTTTTCAGATGAAGAAATACACATATCACTTCACCCTGAGTTTTACTGATGGAAGATTATCACTGACATCATTGCCCTCAAGGTAAACTTCTTCAAGTTATAATGCCTATAAACTTTGCTTATTAAACAAAAGCACAGTGGATTAGATTATAATAATTTCTAGAAGTAATATGACTTCATGTAAGAGCTGTAAAGATGTTTAAATCTTTTGATCTATAATTCCATTCCTAGAAATTTACACTAAGAAAATAATTCAATAGAAGCAAAAAGTTATGTACTTGTCAATATTAACTAGAGTTTTATCATACAGGAAAAACAAAACTATAAAGAAATTATATTACAATTGGGAGTAAACTGGCTACATTATGTAGCCTTAAAAATTAAAATTCTATATATCATATGTAAATTAAAAATGTTAGAATATGACAGTATTTATAACAAATAATAGCAATGATGAAAATATGCATGTAGTGAATAAGGAGATGACAGTATTGTAAAAATAACTATGTTAATGGGAGTATGAGTGCTTTTTTCCCCCCTTAAGAGTTTCTTTATTGGCACTACTATAAAACCTCTTAATCAAAAAAAATTAAATTAAAAGATAGGCATAGGCCAGGCGTGGTGGTTCACGCCTGTAATCCTAGCATTCTGGGAGGCCGAGGTGGGCGGATTGTTTGAGCTCAGGAGTTCGAGACCAGCCTGAGCAAGAGCGAGACCCCGTCTCTACTAAAAATAGAAAGAAATTATCTGGACAGCTAAATATATATATATAAAAATTAGCCGGGCATGGTGGTGCATGCCTGTAGTCCCAGCTACTTGGGAGGCTGAGGCAGAAGGATTGCTTGAGCCCAGGAGTTTGAGGTTGCTGTGAGCTAGGGTGATGCCACAGCACTCTACCCCAGGCAACAGAGTGAGATTCTGTCTCAAAAAAAAAAAAAAAAAAGAGAGAGAGATAGGCATAAATCTTTGTGAACTTAGATGAGGCAATAGTTTCTTAAATATGATACCTAAAACATAAGCAACAAAATAAAAAATAAACTGGGACTGATCAAAACTGAAAACTTTCGTGCTTTTAAAAGGCATGATCAAGAAAGTTCAAAGACAACGCACAGAATGGGAGAAAATTTTTGCAAGTCAAATAGCAAATAAGAGACTTGTATATAGAATATACAAGGAGTACTTACAACTCAATAATAAAAGAACAAATAACCCAATTTAAAAATGGACAAAGAAACTTGAATAGATATTTCTCTAAAGATATACAAATAAATAACAAGCACATTAAAAGATGCTCAAACTCATTATCCATTAGAGAAATGTAAATCAAAACCACAATGAGATGCCACTTTACATCCACTAGGATGGCTATTATAAAAGGCATAGTAACAAGTATTGGTGAAAATGTGGAGAAACTGGTAACCTCATAAACTGTAAATGGTACAGCTGCTTTGAAAAATAGTCTGTTTAACCTTAGAGGGTTAAACA
Source organism: Eulemur rufifrons (assembly GCF_041146395.1). Lineage (NCBI taxonomy): Eukaryota > Metazoa > Chordata > Mammalia > Primates > Lemuridae > Eulemur > Eulemur rufifrons. Next base: position 229,026,179 of record NC_090989.1, read on the forward strand.
AAGAGTTACTTTGTAATCCAGCAATTCTACTCCTAGGTATACACCCAAGAGAATGAAAATATTTGTCCATACAAAAACTTGTACATGAATGTTCATAGTAGCATTATTCATAACAGCCAGCAAGTGGAAAAAAAAATCAGTGTCTGACATTGGCTATTTTTCTGTACAATCATATTGTAATCTGTTAAAACAAATACAGTTATATTGTAATCTGTTAAGACAAATACATAGCAAGAACACTACTTTGGCAAATGTTACAATTTTCTCTTTTATAGAACAAGCCTACTTTTATATTTATTTTTAGCTGAAAGGTAATATTATGACTACCTTGCTATTATAGCTATAACAAGTTATCTGATTTAGCAGTCCTAGTTCATAAAATAAGATTAATGAAGAAGTTATTGATTTAGTATTTATAAATATTCATCATATTTGAATACCCAGACAATATTAAATATTCTTACTACAATTCAACTTTCTTCAAATGTGCTTACAGTTTTGTAGAGTTTTGCCTCCTGAATGGTGGTGATAGTGGGTTGGTAGAATTTGGCTTCCCATATACAGAGCTGAGACTCCACAAGCACATATACTCGACAGGCGGGTGTATTAGAAACAATAGTCCCTTCCTTCCATCCTCAACTTAGGGATTGCAAGGAAAATTTTTTATGTTCACAATGGAAACAGTAGTGGCAAGAAAAAAATCTTTCCTAAGCATTTATAACTGTAAGCTGACTTATATGAATTTATCGCCCAAAGTCGCATTTCTTGTGTGCTCAGGAAAACTTTACACTAAAAAATGAGTTTAATGTCGTCTCAAACCAATACAGTTGTCAAGTATATGAACAGAAAAAAAATCAGATCTCTGAGGGAATGCATCTGATACCTAGACCTTAAGGAACTCCCACTAATAAACAGAGTGAAGAGATGAGTGCACAAAGATTAAAAACAAAAACATAAAAAGTATCAAGGCATTATGGACAGGAAAAAAGAAAAGAATCTGATCCCAAAAGACAATAGATGTAAGAATCATAGAACACAAGAATACAATGTTCAGAGAAAAATTGAAAACATAAGTAAAGAGAAAGAGATTTAAAAAAATGACAAAGCAGTTTTGAAAACAAACTAAAAACAACTTCTAGAAATGAAAAATAATAAAATTAAAAGAAAAAAAACCAGATTTACAGCTAGCTCCTCAACAACAATAATGGAAGCCAGCACACAATGGAATATCTTTAATATACTCAGAAAATAACTGTCAATGTAAATTTCCATTCAGAGCAAAAATATCTTTCAAAAAAGTAGACAAAAATAAAGATATTTTCAGACAAACAAAAACTCAATATTTGTGATTAAAAGACCCTACCTAAAGGAAATTCTACAGGATGTACTTCCAGTGGAAGGACAGTGATCCCTGACTAAAGGTTAGAAAAGAGCAAAAAAGTGGTACTATATAGGTTAATCTATATAGACATGGTACAGAAAAATGGTAAAAATAATTCTGTAGAATTTAAAAAGATAGAATTAAAATAATTAACAATAGCAAATAAGCTAGACAAAATATGATTAAATTTGAAAGTGTTTCAAGGTCCTTGTATTAATTAGAAGGAGGGTAAAAATATTGATTAATTAATGTGAAATTTTCTAGGGTAGCTACTAAAATAACAGACTTTATAAAATATTTAAATTAGTAGAGATGGAACATGGAAAGAAAAAATAATAAAAGAAGGCAAAAAGAGGAGAAAAATGGGATAAATAGGAAATATAAGATAAGGTGGTAAATATTTTAAATAATGAAGATATAATAATCAAAAATAGTGAGATACAGCTACAGCAGTATACTGAGGGAAATTTATACATTAAGAAATCCTATTTAGAAAAGTTGAAAATCAAATATATGTGTTCATTTCAAAAACACTGGGAAAAGGACAACACATTGAAATCCTACAACAAACAAAAAAGAAAGAAAGAAAGACAGAAAGAAAAGCAAGCAAGCAGAAATCAATCAAATAGAAAACAAGTGTATAATAGAAAAATCATCAAATTCCAAAGTTGGTTATTTGAAAACATAAATACAACTGATACACCCCTGGCATGAAGGATCAAGACATACACATACACACATACAACACACATGTCCTATACCAGCTATTTATATTTGTAGGGATATCCTATAGATCTATAGACATGAACAATATAATGACATTATAAACAACTTTATGCCAATAGACAATTGAAAAGAAATGGGCAATTTTTTTGAATAACACAAATTAATGAAACTCACACAAAAAGAATAAAAATCTCAATAATCCTCTATCTATTTTAAAAACCACATAATTAAAAATCTTCCTCACATAGAAAAACTGAGGTCCTGAAGCCTTCACTGAAAGAATTCACCTAAAAAAATAAAATTGTTAGAAAGAAAATATAAAACAGGTATGTTAAAGAAGCAAAAAAGGGAATTAAATAAGAAATTATCAGAATGGTCTACGCAGATTTAAAAAAAACAAAAAGAATTTCTAAAAATAAAAAATACAATCACAAAAATTAAAAACTCACTGGATAGGTTAAATAGCTATCATAGGAAAAGAAAGAAGAGCTGAAGAAGTTTCAGACTTTAGTGCAAAAAGACAAAGATATGGAACATATTATAAGAAAGGTACACAAAGACCAACGAAGGACAGATTAAAATCTAACATACAACAAATTGGAGTTCCAGAAAATAAGAGTAGAGAAGAGAGAGGTGGGAGGAGGGTAGTGATAATGGCAATATTTGAAGATATAATGGCTGAGAATTTTCCAGAACTGACGGATACAAAACCTCAATTCAGGAAGCCTAAGAAAATAAGGAAAGAAAGAAAGTCATATTTGGACATATGATAATAAAACAATAAAACACCAAAGACAAAAAGAAAATCTTACAAGTAGACAGAAAAAAAGGACAGACTACATATATAGGAATGATAGACTGAGAGAATATTTATCAATAGCAACAAAATAAACCCGAAACAATAGAATAAAATCTTCAAAGCGCTGAGTTAATATAATTATCAAACTAGAATTGCATAACCAGCTAAACTATCATTCATCAATGAGAGTAAATTAAAGCCATTTTCAAGGAGACTAAAATAAAAACTTCTCAAGTGTCTTCTGCTTCCACCCAAGATGGAGTACCAAGGATTCAGATTTATCCTTTCACTTGAACCACCTAAAAAAATTCTGATAAAATACATGAAACAATGGTTTTCACGAGCCTAAACATCAAGCAAATGACACTAATCCCTGAGAGAAGAGAGACAGAAGTCAGCCCAACATTGTTCCAGTTTACTGCCTTGAGAATTTCCAGGCCATGAATGTACACAGAGGGCACCCAGGCAAAGGCAAAGCCCAGCATACTCCTTTAACTGAGAAGCAGCCAAGAGTCCACAGTGACCGAGGCAGCTGGAATCTGTAGGACAAAGTACCAAAGAGAGAGATGCATAAAGAGAGAACACCAGAGATGTGCAGAGAGTCCCCTTCAAGTATTCAGAGTACTGATTAGTATACACATATAAGATGACAATCCATGGCTAGGTGGGGGAAAAACAGAAATGATTAGAAAAACACAGTGCTTGTTTCCACCACCCAAACTAGAAAACTAGATTCATAATTCATGGGATATTAGGTAGAATATTCAGGAAAGTCTTGCCTTGGTAGTAGAAAACAGTTAGACCTAGACTAAGTATTGGATCCAAGTAACAAATCATAAAAGATCCCAAATGATAAAACTGTTTCCAACTAACTTAAATGCATTCCAGAAAAAAGGTCAAGAAGATTTATAGGGATACAAAAATATCCAGCACCCACCAAGGTAAAATTTACAATGTTTGGCATCTAAGCTAAGACTACTGGGCATACAACAAAGCAGAAAAATGACCCACGATGGGAAAAATCAATCCAAAACTGATCCAGAAATGACACAGATGTCAGAATTAGCAAACACAGCCATTAAAGTAGTTATTGAAACTGCATTTCATATGGTCAAAAAGTTAAGTAGAGACATGGAAGATATAAAAAAAAGTCCCCAACTAAACTTTCAGAGATGAAAATTACAATGTTTGACATAAAAATACACTGAATAGGATTAATGGCAGATTAGACATAGAGGAAAAAAAGATTAGTGAACTTGAAGATGGCAACAGAAACTATTTCAAATTGAAATATATAGAGAAAATACTTGCATAGTATATACTTGCGGGGGAAAAAAGATCAGAAAAATGTTCTAAGATGCAAGAACTACAAACAAATGAATTTTCAATTATATGGGTAAATACAAATAAACATTATATTACAAAAATCAGTAATAATGTCTAGTTTAGGGGTAGAAAATGACACAGCTAAATATTAATGAACAATAATATGTAAGATGGATGAGGCAGAAGAGATCAAAATTAAGAACAGAAATAGAACATATAACCTCCATATCAGTGGAAATAGTCATAAATGAATTCCACAGATGGATGTCAATAGATAATGCTAACCTGAAAAATCAAGAAATAGCAATGTAAACATTAATTTATAAATGAGGACATAACAGAAAAAATAGCTAAAACTTAAAGGTAGATGACTCTGAGTCATGAGCTTCAAGTTGAGTTGGAATAAGACTTTTCTCCCAGATAGTCTATAAAATAAACAAATTCTTAAAGCAGTTTTTCAAAAGCTCAAGAGTATTAGGTGTTTTAAAGATCCTGTTTATGTTAAACTTACAGATCCTGTGTCTCTTAGCATGAAATTGAGTTTCTCTACACTTTACTGAGAAGTAAGTGTAGAATATTTTTCTTCAATATTCTGCTGTTAACAATAGAAAAGGTTTTCAAGTTATTTTCCATAACATTTAATTCAGAATTTGTTTAAAAGTTTGTTATAGGATATTATATCTGTTAGAATACAAACCATCAAAAAGAGAGTTTATTTATTACTATCCCTTAGTACACAAAGTTGATTTTGGTCAACCTTGTTATAATCAAACCTGACTATGAGCTCACTGTAAAATCACATACTGGTTAGAAAATATCTCAGACTGTAAGTCTAGAAATTCTCTTTTGTTGCTTGTACATACAAATAAAATACAATGGTGTTTACGGTAGATTTTTATTTTCAACATTAAAATGTGACACCTTGTTTTTTTCCAAAGGGAATAAGATCACAGTATTAGGAAGCACCAAATACTAGAACAGATATAAAGAGCACCAACTACGGAAAAGGATACCAAAAAAGAATCTTGGGATCCTAAAGGCAATGAATAAATGACTAATACTAATGAAACACTTTATGTTCTCACAGAGAAGAGTGTTACATGTTTCTACAAAGGTGAAAGAGTAACAACTAGTGCTTTGGGAAGAAAATGAAAGGGGAAGTTGGAGCAGATGAAAAAGCTTTTTATGGACTTGTTTTTGCCTAAAGCAGTGAAAAGCAACCTTTGGACAATATAAATTGGCGATACGGTAATTTCAGACCTATTTATCTTATAGATGGGGACACTAAGGACATATATAGAAGGATGAGATAACTTCTACAGGCTTTCACGGTAGGTCAGTGTAAGAGCCAGAAGTAAACAGTTTGCCCAGTAGGACAGAGTTAGCACCAACTGGCTTACTTTTGGAAGAGGAAGAAAATTAAGCAATGGTATAATACACATATTCTGTTAGCTCAGGTATCTGGAAAGAAGTTGAAGTATGATGGTGCCATCTGCACACACTGTCTGAAGGCAATTTAAGGGCTGCTATTCACGCACACTGCTGTTCCTCATAAACTGTATCTTTCAGGGGAGGATAATGGAATCTAGGGTCAGACTATGGATATTAAAGAGATGTGAGGAAGAAAAGGAAAGTACATGGCTGGTATAGGCTATAGTAGCCTTTAGAAATAGGACTATAGAATCTCTTTCCTGATCCTCTGTAGTGTGGTAAATAAGGAATGGAAGCTTGCCAAAGAGCTCTAGATTAATGCATAAAATCTGCCAATTTCGAAAAACTTTAACACTTAATATATAAATAATTAAAAATACAATATTAAAAATGCTGAGGCAAACCACATTTTGTTGACATGGACAGATAAAAACACCAGCTTTCAAAGTTATTCTCAACTTAAAAATTTGTTCAAAAGTATAGTACTAAAATCAGATTAAGTAGTGCATGTTTCTAAAATATTAGTTCAAAAAAATTAAGCCTTCAGTGTTGGAGAAATACCAAAAGACTGCCTAACAATAGTTTAAAAAAATCACATTTGCTAATTTAAAAAAAGGTAGAGGGGGAATAAACAATACTGAATAAACAAAAAATGTGGTCCAAGTTTTTTTTTTTTTTTCTGCATCAGCTCTCATTTTTGATGTTGCTCTTTACTGGCTTGGAAAGTGTTTACCTGTTACTGTGTGAAATACTAATAGAAGCTGTGCCTAAGGTTATTTTGGTCATGTGTAATTTGGCAGAAACATTGCTAATGAGTTAACAGCCTTACCAAAGAAAATTGGTTTCCAACTATCCTATCTTTACTAGTTTTATAAACTTTTATTGAATGCTTGCCATGTTTGAGGATACAAACAGATGAGAAAACATGGACACGACTTTCAAAGACTTTACAATCTAATAAAAAACATATAAGAGCTTTAATCCAAAATAATTCATTCATTGAGGAAACAATACAATGTATGCAAACAAGTGGCATGAAAAAGGAAAGTAACACAATTTATTTACATGTTCTAAAATGAATAATGCATAATTCTGTACTTCAGGAAAATCAACAATTCATATCAAATGTATTAGTCAAACTTCTTACTTATCTGTGAACAACAGAATCTCCTTTGGCTAGTTAAAACAGAAAAGGAATTTATTTAAAAATTAGTAGGGAGCTTACAGAAGCTCTGTTAAGGGTTCGAGAGCCAAACATAGAAGACATGAGGACAGAAAACAACCACACTTAGGAGCTTCTCCAGAAAAAATCAGACTACCAGCATTACTTGGCACCTCTGATACTAAGAACCTGGAACAACCAGAAGCTTGTACCACCACCTTTGCCAAAAGATAAACTCTCTTGCCCAAGATGGCCACCTGATGTTGCTCCCATACAATTTCAAGCAAGAAGTGTATGCCTGTTCATATGCCTTTACCTTACCTGTGAGTGGGTATGAGAATATAAATTTTCTGGTATCTATCTTGGGAAGTCAAGACTTGTTACATGAGAAATTACCAAAATGTAGAAAAGCTATTTGAAAAGGCAAGGTGGCCACAAATGACAAATATCTATTTCATTAAGTCACTGCTACTTTGTATTATAGAGAATCTGAAAATAAATCACTAAAGTCACAGTTTTTATTTTACAAAAGTACAGAAAACATTTATTGTTTTAACTCCAGTGATTTCCAAAGCAATAAAATACCAGTGAGTTTATATAAGTATGTAAAATAAAAAATATTAAAAAAATACACATTATTTCTGGTAATCCAAACAGTTTTACACAAAGGAATAGTGAAAAGATTTGGGATTTTTAATATAACTGAAGTAGACTTAAGTTACCAAAACTGCTACCTAATAATGTCATATTCTAGATTAACAAAAATTTACTTGAGGAGAGCCAACTTCTATTTTTAGTCAATTTTACTTTTTTAAAAAGTATCTAAAATATACTATTTTCCTGCTTAATAAAAAAGGTATACAAAACATAACTGAATCTTTCCTTAATGGCTCCAAGTTACCATTATAAACAGAATGTAGTGGCTGTGATTAGCTTAAAGACTATTTCAGCAACTATCAATTAACCAGCTCTTTCACTGAATTTTCCTAGACTTTCACTTGTAATGTTTGCTACCTCCAATATCAACAGGGCCTCTCTACAGCAGTACCCCCAAGACTGTCTGCTGTCCTATCAGCATTATCCTGAAGATGGCCAGACTACCAAACCTTACCATTCCTCTCTGTTCAGCAGGCCATTACCTGCCATCTCCTTTATGTTGGTTTCTAATGCTGTCCAAACAAATAAAGGTAGCAATAGAGGAATGTCAGGGTTTTGAATTCTGGCAAGCTGATTTAAACAACCATTATTTTTATGGCATATACTGTATAAAAAAGGAAACTGCCTATTGTATAAAAATTAAAATATAGAGTGGGGAGCTCCCTTCCTCTAACTGGAATAGATCACAAATTAGAGACTAAGCTGTCAAAGATTTTAAAAAATAATTTGCTTTTGGATTTGTGTTTGCCCAGATGATCAGCTATGAATTATCAGATATCCATCAGATAATTAAAGTGCTAACATATTAAAATCTGTGCTAGAACTTCTCAGCTTGCTGCTATCTTGATCCCAAATTTCTGACATAAAAGGTATTTTAACCTACTTAACACGATGGAGACTTTTCCCCCCACTACTTATGCAAAAGGTTTTAATTAAAAAAAAATAAAAGCCTATGCCTAGGACTAAAGTATAACTACAATAATCATATGATCTTTTGCACCCTCACCTGTCTTCCAACATGACCTTTCCAATGATTTCAAAGTACCTTCCAGATCTAAATTTATAATATTTATACTCTCAGCTAGTATCCAACTTTTGACAGGATATTGAATTGATAGAATTGACAAACTGACAGAAATTCAGGTATCATGACAGAAGATAGGATAATTGCATATAGGATAGGAGGCTTTATTTGGCATTCTCATGTATCATAATGTATACTGTTACCTAAATGTCACATTTTCCTTCTGAGAACACTAAAAAAAATATTGAGATAGGTTCAGAAGACTTAAAATCTGCCTGTCCCACTAGCTATGTAGCACTTTATAAATTTTAATGTTTATTATGTCTTCAATCATAAAAGTATGTTTATTTTAGAAAATTTAGAAAACACAGGTTAAAAGAAAAGTTTCACCATTTTTGACACATGTGTTTTTATGTGAACTCTAAATTTAGATGCATATAAACTCTATAATACTCTCTTGGCTTTGAAGAGAGGGAAAGAAGGCTACGGCAAAAATCAAGGAGAAAATGATAGAAAGGCAAGGTCACAGAGGTAGAGAGAGGCCAAAAGGTGAAAAAATGGTCTTATAAATTATATTAAACCATTAAAGTTTTTGTGAATTCTTGCTTTGTTTTGGGTAGGTAGTTGTTAATGGGAGAGGTGAGTGGCATGATCAGATTTGCATTTGGAAAAGTCCACTCTAGCTTTAATGTGAAAAATAGACTGGAATAAGGTAAGTATGGACACTGTTAAGCCAATTAAGAGAAGATTACATTAGGCTGAGTGAGAGATGAAGAAACTGGTTGGAGGCAGAGAAGAGAGAGAAAAGTGGGCAGATTTAAGAGAGATTTAGGAAATAAAATTGTTAGGACTTGGGGATGGATTCAATATGTATGTGAGGGAGAGGAAGGTATCAAGGATGAATTCCAGGTTTTTAATTTGTACAATCCAATGGACAGTAGTGCCATTCACCAAGCTAGGGAGCACTACAGTAAGACTGAGTTTGAGAAAGATTATGCATTCATAGTTAATTTTAGATGTGATCAATTTGAGGGAGATATATGTATCAAATATCTTTTGTTTGCTTCCAGATCCACTCTCCATCCTTTACTAAAAGGTTTATCTCTATCAACGGACAATCTCATCCTCTGGCTTCTCTTGGGTTCAGTCAATGGAGAGCCCTGGCAGGTGAGCAGAGAGATACAGGAAAATGAGGTGAAGTATTTATTCCTTTGGCTCTCTTTCTGTGAGGTTGCCTTGGGCAGTGTCCTTCAACAGAAGGTGTCCTCTCAGAATAGTTTCATCTCTGTAACTGTCTCCTGGGCACCAGAAACTACTCCCTCTGCTTGCCCTAGTCTCTTAAGGTTCTGCTAGATTCCAACCCCTTTGAAATAAACCCTCCTTGAAATATCCTAATTTGAATGTGCCACATTTCCTGACAGATGAGAGACACTGATACTGACACTGATAGAGTCCATATCCAGAGAAGATATTAAGTAGGCAATTAGATCTGAAATGTAAAGATTTGGACAAAAGACATATGTATCTTCTGCATATAGGTGATAAAAGGGCATGGATAAGATCACTTATAAATAAAGTATAACATGAGGTTGGGTGCAGTGGTTCACACCTGTAATCCTAGCATTTTGGGAGGCCAAGGCAGGAGGATCATTTGAAGCCAAGAGTTCAAGACCAGCCTGAGCAACATAGCAATACCCCATATCTCTACAAAAAACAGAAAAAATTAGCTGGGCATAGTGGTACATGCCTGTAGTCCCAGCTACTTGGGAACCTGAGGCAGGAAGATTGCTTGAACCCAAGAGTTTGAGGTTGCAGTGAGCTATGATGATACCACTGCACTCTAGCCTGGGCAAAAGAGTAAAAAAAAAACATAACATGAGAAAATGAGAGGCTCTAGGACAAAAACTTAAGATGTAGCAACATCTAGGCATTTAAGAATGAGATGAAGTTAAAATATTAGATAACTTTGACACTTAAGACTGCAAAAGAGTGACTGCAATTAAAAAGTTCAAAAATTCATGTGTTGCCAGAAAGGAGATTAGATACATTAAGTTTACTCTTTAAGTTAAGGATACACAATAAAATATTTTGTTGCTATAATTTATTGAACACTTTATATAGAACACATGTGATAGTAATTACTTTATCAATACAACCTCACAACTACTCTAAGAGGATTACATTACTGTGGCAACATGCCATAAGACATTAAAGTACTTGACAATATGGTTAAAATCAAAATGAATACACACACATATAAACACACACACATTATCTATCTCTATCTCCATCCTCAAAGGAGGAAGAGTAACATATAAGAATGTTTACTGCAGCATTCTATAATAACAAAACACTAGAAATAATCCAAAATGTCCATATCTGGTAATTGGATACACTGTAATATAGTCACATGATACTACATAATAACTCTTGCAATAAACTAGAATGAAATAGCACTTGAAATAAACTAGAATGAAATAGTTTGACATAGATAAAACTTAGATGCAAGAAGTCTTTCATCAGATACACCCTCTTGTCCTTGGAGTTCTCAGTCTTCATGACTGGAAGAAATAAATTTCTTTTCTTTATAAATTACCCAGTTTCAGGCATTACATTGCAAGCAACATTAAACGGGCTAAGATACCCAGCTTTCTGACTGAAGGCACTTTTTAGACTATGAGCACAAAAACGGGGAACAAAGAGTCTAATGGAATTAAGTTCAGAGAATGAGGACTGGCATTCAGGGAGGATGAAGCACCTAGAAGTTGTGAGACAACTCCAAAAAGAAGGAAGCTGTGCAAAAAAAGAGCTTCAGAAATCTACACAAGGGTCCCCTTAAGATATTGCTGAGTACAATAGTCTCTTGATATCCACAGGGGATTGGTTCCAGGACATCCCCCCCCACATGGCTACCAAAATTCTCACATGTGCATATAAAATGGCATATTTTTTGCATATAACCTACCTACATCCTCCCATATACTTTAAATAATTTCTAGATTACTTACAATACCTAATACAGTGTAAATGCTACATAGTGATATTATATTTTTAAATTTGTATTATTTTTATTGTTGTATTTGTTTAAAAATTTTTTCAAAATATTTTTGATTCGAGGTTGGTTGAATCAGTCAGTGGATGTGGAACTTGCAAATACCACGAGCTGATTGTCTTAGCCTGTGACTTCACAGAGTAAAACTCCACAAAGTTGAGTTTGACTAAGAAATTGTAAGCTAACAACTCAGAGAGTCACACAAAATGGGAAGATAACTGAGTGCTGACCAGCTGAAGTGGAAAGTCCTCATTCCTCACTTTGGGGCATTTAGTGGAGACCCTAGGCTAGAGGGATCATGCTATAGTAGGGCTGAACTGGAGTGAAAGCTATTCTATACCTACCCTAGAACAGCCTAAAATCTGGATTTGAAAGGATCATTAAACTATTCCACAAGAAACTTAACTGTTGCCAGCATAAAGCCCAATCCTCTTTGAAGGAAGTAAATAAAAATCCAGATACTGAGGCAAGGTATTAATAACATTCACAATGTCTAATTTTCAACAAAAATTACTGGACATGCCAAGAAACACAAAAATATAACTTATAACCAGGAGAAAAACCAGTCAATACAAAGACCTAAAAATGACAAAGATGATGGAGGGAGTTAGCATATAAGGATATGAAAACATAAACATAATAATGAAAGAAATGAAGACATGTATATGTATATATAATGCAAAAAAATATAAAACTAAATATAACTTCTAGAGACGAAAAAATACATGACATAAAAAGTTCACTGGATTAGACACTGCAGAAGAAAAGATGAGCAATCTTGAAGACTTGGCACAGAGAAGACGACTGAAAGTCTATGGATAAGAGAAGCAAAATGAACCTAAGGCAAGATAAACACACACAGACACACAGACACACAATCCCACACTGAATGCACAGTACAACCAAATTGTTAAAAACCAGTAATAAAGAGAAAATCTTAAAAGCAATGAGAGAATTAAGATACATTACATATAGAGGAACAAAGATAAGGAGATCAGTAGATTACTCTTCAAAAACTATCAATAGTAAAACATGTCATGCTTTAAGTGCTGATAGAAAAAATCTTGTATAATCTATGTAATTCCATCCTTCAAAATGTAAGGCCAAATAAAAACTTTTTTGGACCAAAAAAAAAAAAAACCACCCTCAGAATTCATTGTTAGCAGATCTACATTGTAAGAAATTTTAAAAGAAGTTCTTTAAGTAGTACAAAAATGATACCAGATGATATCATGGATTAAATATAAAATATAAATGTATGCTTTTTCTCTTCATTCTTAAATTGCTTTGAAAGATAACTATTTATAACACATACAATAACAGTATATTGGGGGTTTATACACATGTAGAAGGAAAATATATGACAACAGCACAAAGGATGGGGAGTGGTAAACAGAAGCATACTGTGAAGCAGTATAGCATTATTTGAAATTGACAGTGATAAAGCACATCCCATAAACCCTCAAGAAACTGCTTTAAAAAAATCAAACAATGACATATAGCTAATAAGCCATTAGCCAAGAGTGGAGATAAAATAGAATACTAAAAAAATGTAAGAAATATTACCAGGGATAAAAAGGACACCCCATACTAAGAGAGAAGTCAATCCATCAAAAAACCCCCAAAAGTCATAACTATCTATACATCCAATAGCAGAGTCTTAAATTACATGAAGCAAAATCTAACAGAACTCAGAGAAGAAACAGAAAAAGTTCACTAAAAATTGTATTTCTACATACATTAGCAATAAATAATTGTACGTGAAATTTAAAAATGATTCACAATTGCAGCAAGGACACTATGTAGGGGAAAATATAACTAAATATGTGAAAAATGTATACACTGAAAACTACAAAATACAGCTGAGAAAAATCAAAGAAAACAATTATCCAGAAATTGATTCAAAATTTCCTCAGGCTTTTTTATTTTCTGTAGAAATTTCCAATATGATTTTAAAATTACACAGAAATGTGAAGATCCTAGTATACCAAATTTGAAAAAAACAAAACACAAAGTTGGAAGACTTATATTACCTAATTTCAAAGCTTACCATAAACCTATAGTAATCAAATCAATATAGCATTAGCATAAACACAGACCTATAGATAAATGGAACAGAATAGAGTTCAGAAAGTCTCACAAATATATGTTGAACTGACTTTAAATAAAGATGCAAAGGTAATTCAGTGGTGAAAGAATAGCTTTTTTCAACAAATGATATGGGAACAACCAGCTATCCAGATGGAAAAACAAAACTTTTTCCTTACCTCACAGTACAAAAATTAACTTCAAATGAATAATAGACATAACCACAAAAACTAAAACTTAGAAATTTCTGAAAGAAAGAGAAAATTTTCATAGTCTTGGGTAAGCTAAGCCTTCTTAGGTTACAAAAAGCACAAAACATTAAAAAAAAATCAACGAATTGAACTTCAAAGGTAAAAACTTCTCTTCCTCCAAAAGCACTGAAAATAAAAAGGCAAGCCATGGATTGGGAGAAAATAATTGCTAAGCATATGTATCTGACAAAGTACTTGTTTCCAGACTATATAAAGAATTCTTACAATTCAGTTGTAAAATGCATGGCAATGATTAAAAAAAAGTCATAACAATGTAACAGAAGAAAAATACAGGGAAACTTGATCATATCTATGTTCAATTTCCTTAAAAACTATTAGGTTGTGGGTACACAGGGCTTTATTATAATTTTATTTATTCTTTGCTCTATGCTTAAAATATTTTATAATTAAAAAAGAAAAAGTTAACAATGTACTCACAAACACTCCTTAATTCCATTAAATTATCATAGTTACTAGGACATTTCATGGAGCATTTTCTTACCATGGCTTATTTTGCTCTGTTATTTGATGTCAGGGGACACAAATACATGTGAAATTGGAGAAAGGAAAAAGATTGAGTCATATTTCTAGTTTCCTACTAGCCATTCCTATTTGGAAGCTTAACTGTTTCCATGATCACTTTAAACAACTTATTCAAAATGAGTTCACTGCTTTTTCCCCACTCTGGACTCACATTTTTAAGTTTTTTTTTTTTTTTTTTTTTTTTTGCTGGTTTTATGATTTTACAAGTCACAAGGACGGTATATTGCCTAGGAACACAAGCTCTAGAACCAGACTACCTGAGTTCCAATCTTGAACTCACCACTTAAAGATTGCCTGACCTTGGGCAAGTTACTTAATCTTTCTATGCCTCAGGATAAATGCTGAATACACGTAAGATGCTTAGAGCTAAACCTGGCATATAGTCCAGCGCAATAAACGCTAACCATTCTTTTTTATCTTCTTCTTCTTGTTACTACTACTATTACAACTACTTTTTTTTTTCTTTTTTGAGACAGACTCTTGCTCTGTCACCCTGGCTAGAGTGCATTGGTGTCATCATAGCTCACAGCAACCTCAAATACCTGGGCTCAAGTGATCGATCCTCCTTGCCTCAGCCTCCCAAGTAGCTGGGACTATAGGCACCTGCCACCACACCCGACTAAGTTTTCCAGTTTTTGTAGAGATGGGGTCTCGCTCTTGCTCAGGCTGGTCTCAAACTCCTGAGCTCAAGCAATCCTCCTGCCTCGGCCTCTCAGAGTGCTAGGATTACAAGCATGAGCCATCGGGCCTGGCCTACTTTTTTGACTTATCTTTGTCTCTTCCGTTGTTCTCCCTATATCAAGGAAGGCACTAAGTCCTATTAATTGTTCCTAGAACAATCTGATCTCTCCCTATTTCTGCTGACCAGCACAGAGCTCCAGACTACTACAGCCTTCTTCCTACAAGCCTTCCTTTTCTTCAATTCTCCTCATTCCAATCTATTGTGCACTCTTGTCAGGTTAATCTTTATGCCTTTCCATAAGCCCTCTTTTCCTATAGTAGGAGTTCTGTGAAGCTCTGCACAAGGAAAAAAAATATTTCACAGCGGTTTCCCAAATCAATCACTGTTTTAAAAAGTATGATGGTAGAAAGTCTCAAGGTTGAGTTTTAATCCTACAAACATCAAGCATGTTACATTTATTACTATAAGAGGAGCAACAAATCATAAATTGCTTTTGACTAGCATTAGCAAGTCCCTATTACATAAGCAATCACTCCTAACAGAGTTTGAGATTTGATTTACTACTATAAAAATCACCAGTCCTCAGCCCGGGCAACAGAGAGAGACCCTGTCTCTACAAAAAAAAATTTTAAAAACATTAGCCAGGCATGGTGGTATGCACCTGTAGTCCCAGCTACACAGAGGGAGGATCGCTTGAGCCCAGGAGTGCGAGACTGCAGTGAGCTGTGATTGTGCCACTGCACTCCAGCCTGGGTGACAGAGGAAGACCCTATCTCAAAAATAAAAATAAAAATAAAAATAAATCATCAGTCTTTTTTCTGCCAGTATAGAAACTTGACTTTCACTTACTTCTCTGGGCCCTAGTTCCCTTTTATTATAAATAAAATGTTATATAAATGCCATCACTCTATGTTCTGAGACTCTGGAAGGTACCTCTAATTCAGCACAGTGCTTTGTCCTGATGAGCCTATAGTAAGCACAGTTATCCAGAAAATTAATACCAATGAAAGAAATGGCAGAGGTGAATTTATGTTATTTTTGAACTACATAAACTCTGAGTTTCTCCTAATTTTAAAGGTCTGTGATTATATTCTAAAACTGCAAACCTATATAAAATTCCTCTAATTTAAAATTTATAGTTCACTTGAGAATACTTCTAGAAATCATTCTGAAATCTTTTGTAAAAATTATTCTGTATAGTTTCAAGATAATTGGTTTTAAAATTTAACACTATATTGTTAAACAAATTGCATTGTGATATTTCATTATGAATTAATACTTTGGTGACAATGCATTTTGAAACACTATTAAAATGGGCCCAGAAATTTGACATGGGCACATAAAAGTTATGCAGCTGAAATCGTAAAATTTAATTTTTTTTTTAACATTTACCTTTTTTCTTCTTTTGCTCTCATCTGTTCTTCCTGTCTCAAAACTTGAACCATTATAGATTCAAAAACTCCACTTGTCAAGCCTGCCAAACTTCGTGGTGTTGACCGACGCCTTGTTGAAGTACATGCAGTTCCCTTTTCATCCTCCAATCCATAATAGCCTCTAGATGTAACTGCTATCGTTGTCTTTTCTCTCAAGTGCCTTGGAGAAGAATAAGTCAATTCACAAGGTCAAATCTTCTGGATAAGCAATAAACCCCCTTAATAAGCATTTTAAGAAGAACTACTTTTGCTAACTATATAAAAAGTGTTTAGTTAAACCTACTTAGCTGTGTTCCAGATTTTTAGCCTCCCTATACATTTTCTCATATTCCTTAATTATGTCATAAAATCAGTGTGAGTGATAATCCCTTCCCTACATTAAAAAAAAATAAGATTGAAGCATTAAAATTAAGGACTAAAGCACTATCACTTTAACAGAAAAAAAATTTATTGTTTGCGATATGTTTCATACTGGGAAAATGTGCAATAAAAAACAATTTGGGAAAGAAAATATACAATGATACATAAACACTTTGCAAAAATTATAAACAAATGACGCATTGCAACATATATTTTTAATTGTAAGCTGAAATTTGGAAACCTCTGACTAAACTCTAAAAGAATCTAGGAATCTAGATTTCATCTTCAACTTCACCACAAATGTCTCCTTACTCTATGATGTTTTTATTAATGTACTGAGATACTAATCTGATGCTTAAAAATGATGAAAAATAGTTTCTTAGCAGTTTGCTTAATTATCCATAAGTCCCCTTAATAAATTTGAAATAATTGATTAAAACCATGTATACTGTGAAAAGAAACATTACATTAATTTTATTCAAGTTTTTATTCTTAATTTGCATCTAAATGAGGGTTAACTGTAAAAATTTCAGGGAATACATATGTTTTTCTACCTTTATAAAATATGCCAGAGCCTCTGAAGGTTTTGTATATGTTGTTGTTTCTACAATGGCAAAATCAAGTCAATACTCAAAGTAAGCATTCAATATACTGGATAAAAATTTACAGAAAAGTTGACCCTATAGTTATATTTCATTGTTTTCTATAGGCTTTCTTTCATATAAAATACACTAAAAGTTCACTAAAATATAAACTTTTAATGGCACAAAATATAGTCAAAGTCCTATCCTTTTTGAACTATGTCCACAGTGGCTTATTACTCTAAATTACAATAACTTTATAAGGCTTACCCTCAAGGCCATCTAGGACCTTTGAATAGTATGACTGCAAGGTTCTACTGAACAGCAGCACCATTATGTGTACCATTATGTGTTTTCTCTGTTCCAAGGAAATGACACTATAACTAATTCAGCTTTAAGTAAGGCATGAATGTTAAACTGGTTTTCCAGTAATACTAAAAATTTTGGGCTAATCTAGCATACCATTTCAGGCTATGATCCTTCAGGGTACAACAGCATACATCTGTATGATGACTAACTGGGCTAGAGGTAAGCAATTGTGGGCCCAAGATAAATAGATGACTGATGACAACAGATGCTCAGTGAGTGTACTTGGGTTTTTTTGAAATAAGGTCTTGCTCTGTTGCCCCATCTGGAGTGCAGTGGCATCATCATAGCTCACCGCAACCTCAAACTCCTGGGCTCAAGCAATCTTCCTGCCTCAGCCTCTCAAGTAGGTGGGATTACAGGCACATGCCACCATACCTAGCTAAAAGTATAGTGTTTTTATTAGGTGAACTAACTAGCTCTGTAATTTTAATTATTTCATCAATACTAATGAAAGAGAACATCAATGGACAGTATTACACTGAAAAATGATTACATCTCAAGGGTCACAGGGTATTTAGAGCACTGGGAATAATGACCCAATAAGTATGTAGTGCACATAAGGAGAGTTGAGGGAAGCAGTAAGTCACATGGCTAAATTTTTAAGTAAACAAGTCAGAAACTATTTTACTCTTTAACATGAGTTTTATAAGTAGACAGGATAAAGTTATAAACTAATTTTTAAACAGTATTTTCTGAGATTAAAGACCAAAGTAATATCCTTTAGTATCTATTAGAAATAAAACTTTGTAAGCTTTGATAATTATCACTCATTATTAAAATAAATGAAAGCCCAACAAACTATCCTGTTTCTCTCTTATCAACATGTAAAGATTCAAAAGACTTATATTACTCAGTGTTGAAAAGGACATAAGGAAATAAAATTTCTCATACAACATTAGTGGGTGTGTAAATTGGCACAGTCTCTCTGGAAGTCAATTTGGTAATAATCATTAAGGTTTAACATGAACATCATGCTTTAGGGAATTTACCCTACAGACACACCTCTTACAACTATGAGCAATAACACACATACAGAGTATTACTTGTTATTTAAAAAAAAAAACACACTGGAAAACATAAATGTCCTTCAATACAGGACAGATTAAATAATGTACACTACAACAGGAATAGCATCCACACATTCAAAGGAATCAGGAATACCTGTATGTACGTACTGTAAAAGATGTCCATATCATATTGCTGAATGTAAAAAACAAGTTTCTAAACAAAATATTTTTTAACCCAAAAAGAATTATATAGAAGTATATGTATGTACACACACATGTGGCATCCAGTAGTGTGTCTATGTACACGCATAAGTTCAAACTCTCATCTCAAGTATTGTAATCACTTCGTGATAGGTCTCCTGGCCTCTCTACTCTGATCTCCCTATAGTCTATTCCTATAGCAACCCAGGTAATACTTTTAAAAAGCAAATCAGATCATGTCTTTTCGAAAGTCTTCTAGTTATACTTAGAATACAATCTAAAGTTCTTATGACCTTTAAGACTCACTATGACATGGCCCTCACCTACTTCTTCAGACCTCATTTTCTGCCACTCTGATCTTAGGTGTTTGTATGCCAGACACAAAAGTCTCTTTTTTATTCTCAGTCACACAAACACATCTGCTTCCCAGCATCTGTGCACTTGATCTCTCTTCTGTAAGCCACTCATCCCCCAGATATTCATATGGCTAGGTACTATCACTTTATTCAGGTCTCTGTTCAAATGCAACCATATCTGAGAGGACTTTCCTGACCACGAAATCTAATTAAAAAATATCCTATCACTCTATTCTCTTAAACTAATTTCTTTTTCTTCATGTCACTTATTACTACATTGTATTATATAATTATCTACTTATTTGATAATTATCCATCTCTGCATCAGAATGAAAGCTCCAGGAGAATAGGGTCTTTGTTTTGTTAATGACTGTATCATCAGATACTCAAACTGTATAGTATACATCTATATATCTACATGCGCATAGAAAGTATTTGGAAGGATACTATTCAAGCTGTTTATTTTTCATTTTAAATCTACGCACATAATTAAAGTTTAAAAATTCCAGTCATCCATTTTGTTCATAGTAAAAGAATCCTGCTTAAACATCTGTTACTAACTACTTGGGTTCCATTCATGAGCAAATAAGATAAAAAATAAATCTCATCTCCAAATAGGAATTGTCAAATAATTAATGATAAAACAATATATTAAAATGACTCTCCCTTTCTAATATTCAAGTTTTTTTCTGTCTATACGGAAAATTATTTCATGAAATCAATCCAACAATAGTTTGAAAAATAATAATATATTGTCAACCATAAGCAAAAGTTAAGCAATAACTATGGTTGACTTAGTGGGTTTTACAGTTATACTTTCTTTCCTTTTTTTTTTTAAACAAAGCATGGAAAGTCTTCCTAGTATTAACATATTCCAAATTTCAGAATTCAGAGGCTCAATTCTGTTTAAAATTATTAAAATAAGTATTTATAAGGAAGCATATTGATATTAAGCTTTATTCACAGTTAATATATGAACTGACATTGCCTCCCCCTTCCCTCAAACATGTTTGGAAAGGTTTCCATTATTGTGTGATTTGTTTATCAAAAACAATGTAAATGTGTTACTTATAAAATTGTATCTGCATAATTAAAACTTGGAAACAGAATTACCAGGCCGGGCGCGGTGGCTCACGCCTGTAATCCTAGCACTCTGGGAGGCCGAGGTGGGCGGATCGTTTGAACTCAGGAGTTCGAGACCAGCCTGAGCAAGAGCGAGACCCCATCTCTACTAAAAATAGAAA
Organism: Eulemur rufifrons; assembly: GCF_041146395.1. NCBI lineage: Eukaryota > Metazoa > Chordata > Mammalia > Primates > Lemuridae > Eulemur > Eulemur rufifrons. The sequence continues at coordinate 229,046,852 of NC_090989.1, forward strand.
GAAATTATATAGACAGCTAAAAATATATATAGAAAAAATTAGCCGGGCATGGTGGCACATGCCTGTAGTCCCAGCTACTCGGGAGGCTGAGACAGGAGGATCGCTTGAGCTCAGGAGTTTGAGGTTGCTGTGAGCTAGGCTGACGCCACGGCACTCACTCTAGCCTGGGCAACAGAGTGAGACTCTGTCTCAAAAAAAAAAAAAAAAAAAAAAAAAAAAAAAAAGAAACAGAATTACCTAATCTGCTTAAAAATATCCTAAATGAAGAATTTCAATCACTTTGTTAATCCATTCATTTAAAAAATGCAACTATGGCCTTCAAGGTCCTGGCAAGAAAGAGATAATATGTCAAAAGAGGTGATATTTAATGAAGGAACTATTTACAAATGGTGTAGGCAAGGTTAAGAGAAAGTAGAGATGGTGAAGCACTCCTGGGCTAGCCATAGCAGGGAGGTATTACCACTCTAGGTCCAACAGGGAAAGGGGAGGGAATAGTTACTGGAACCAAAGAGCTGTAACTGTAGAAGAGCGCCATACAACGATGGAGCATAGTTACTGACAACCAGCAATACAGCAAAGAGGAAGCTGTTAGAATAAATAACTCCTATCTCTCTGTCCTCCTGTAAGTGCTTCCCATTGGCTGAACCCAATCAGAAGACAGAGTACACGAAAGACCAGTTGATGCAGTCCTTAGAAATCAACCTTCCCCTTACAAATCAACTGGGGCACAGAACAGTGCACAGAGTAGAGAATGCATTTGGAGGGGCAAATGAAGAGTAACAGCACAATGCAACCTCAGTATTAGTTTCTAAGAACAACTAATTGAAATTACAAAAAATAGAAATTTTACTGGTAGATTTCAACAAAAAAATTTTGCATATTTGATCGACAGGCATCATGATGTAGTCTGCTCATCCTGCACTGCACTTCTTCCATCTAGATTTATGTATCTTTATGAACTCTGAGCTACAGCAGCCAAGTATCAAATAAACCTAACTTAAAACAAGCCTTTCAAATAGCGCTACAGCCAAGTATTAAACCAAGATTTTCAAAACTAAGAAGTATCACAATGCCCTCACCAAAAAGAACTTTTTGTACCATGAATAAAATAATGTTTAAAAAATATTTTTAAATGTGTATTCTTTCAAGTATCAAGTTTATGTTTTATAATATTTAAAACATAATAGTATATAAGTATCTATACATGATTTATAAATAAATATGCATAATTGAAGGTACATATTCAAAATTTTTTCTGCTTGGGAAGTCAGATCATAAAAGTTTGGAGACCACTGCTCTCATCTACACCTATAAGCTACCTGATACCCAAAAAAGTTTTCAGAAAAAAAGGTCTTCATATCCACAAAAAACATTTGTGACAGACTATTAACTTTATTTCCCACTTGATCTTTACCTTCTGTTCTCCTAGTTGTTACTCTTATTCCCCCTGAATTTTTTGTCCTAATCCAGACTTCCAGTCCCTTGTTTGACTCTTTCATTTGCTCTAACATAATTCAGCCTCTATCAGTTATTCACATAGAGAACTAGTTGGGCCCCATAATACATGACTAACCTCTTACCTTATCACCTTTGACCAATTATCTTTCTGTCTCAGGCATGTAGGCTCTCTCTCATATCTCAGCCAAAAGCTCCTTCACTCCTATACCTCCACTCCTGAGTACTATAGGAAAAAATACCACCTTGTCATCTATAAACTCAAGTGGGATCTACTGTGCCTAAGATGACTTCTTTGAAGGTGGTCAACTCCCTCTTTCTCCGTAATAGCAATTTCATTATCCAAAAGCTTTGCTCCACTACCTACCATCAATTAGCAGCTGACTTTGCCCACCACTTATTTCAGAGAAAAACGGTAGTTTTTAATTAAGAACTCCATCAACTTCTTGTTTATCAAAAACCAAAATTTCAAATACGTGAATCCAGGCCCGTCCTCACTTTACGTTTCAGTGAAAACTGTGCCTCTAAGCCTCTAATGAAAAATGAATCACTACACAGGTCTTCAGAATTTGTATTTCATTAATTACCTTCTGCATAAACATATTCAAGTTTATATTAAAAACAAACCATCCCCAAGTGACATCTAAACTGCTAAACACACTTCATTTTTCATTCACATCTCAATCATCCTTTCCTTCCTTCCTTCCTCCATTTATTCAGAGACAGGGTCTTGCTCTATTGCCCAGCTAGAATGCAGTGGCATAATCATAGCTCACTGTAACTTCAAACTCCTGGATTCAGGCGATCCTCCTGCCTCAGCCTACCCCGCCTCAACCTCTCGAGTAGCTGGGAATTTTTTTATTTTTTGTGGAGACGGGGATCTTGCTATTGCCCATGCTGGTCTCAAACTCCTGGCCTCAGGCAATCTTCCCACCTTAACCTCCCAAAATGCTGGAATTCCTTAGGGACTATGTCTATTGAAGAAGAAAAAATAAACAAGGTGCTAGGATTACAGGTGAGAGCCATCCCGCCCAGCCCCAATCTACTATAATGTGGCATCTGCCTGCAGCTACTCTACTGAAATCACTCTTCTTCCCAAATGATCTACCAGTTATAAAACACAAAGGATATTTGTTGAGCCTAAGAATACTGAATTATAGAAATGCCCCCTGTATTTCTGGAGACAAGATTTGATTTCAGAAGTCAAATAAGGCTTTGCCTTAAGGAAAAGATAAATGTGTTAGTTCAAAAGCTGCCTCGTCTCAGGAGGGCGTCTTGCTGGTCAGTAGAAGCTGCATCTCAAGGAGACAGCTGTAAACTGGGCCTTTGGTTCTCACCTGTTTTGAAAGACAAGGCAGGCCTCCCTTAGGACCAAAGGTTGCTGGTGCTGCTGACAGGTGGACCCCCGGAGATGAGAGCTAATCAGATAGATATGCTAATGCCCAAGCCGGGCCCAGATGGAACCATGCGGTTCAAGTAATTAACACAAAGCACAGCCCATGTTGACTTCTGGGATCATCTCTGTCTCCAAGAACACAATCACTGGAGCCAAGATGTCTCTGTTTGTTGCTAAAGTAATAGCCTTATCATAAAACTTAGAAGTTTGCCCCAAAAAGATTTTATAACCCATTGTTCCCCTAGTTAGAGTTAGTTAAAGGATCTGTAATAGACTTTTAGGAGACTTTGACCCTAAAGCAAACTGCCTGTTAGTATCAAAATCCCGTTGCCCTTGGCAACCGGAGCCTGTATGTACCCTATATAATACCTGTGTGGAGTTTCAGTCGGGGAAATATTTGATGCGGGTAAAATATTTCCATCCGGATACCCTCCTTTATCTATTTTCATAAACTTTTACTTTATAAACTATATCTTTGGCTCTGTGTATTATTATTGCCATTACGTATACTTTTATTTCTGTTTCCTACTATATTTTTCATCCTTTGCGATGACCCCTGCCTGAGAGACCTGATCAGAAGAAAAAACCTCTTTGCAGGGAGCGTAGCTAACTCCCTGCAAACTGGCGTAGTCAACTTAGAGATCTGATCAGAACAAAGAGAAAAGGACCTCTTTGCGGGGAGCGTAGCAAACTCCCCGCAGATATTTTTCAGTTCTTATTTTACTCAACATCTACATAGCATCTATTTATTCTTCTGTCAAGAACTTGAATTGGACTTTACAGAAAGAACAGCTTTAGATAGGTAGGAAAGAATGGAGACGGAATACTAAATAAAGACAAAAATATCAATTCATATTATTCAAATTCATTAATTCAAAATATTTACTGAGCAACAGGGATTCAGCAATGAATATACTGACAATTTGTGTATATGGAATGACAAGTATGAACATTAAAGATGACTGATATAATTCAGGTTGAAACAACGGTGACACCACTGACAAAAATGTGAAAGCTGAAATGAAAAATAGGTAAATTGGGAAGGAGATTTGGGTTAGAAATACACTTAGTTTTTAATATTTTGAGGTAACAGTTGCACAATCAACTGGAAAAGTTCTATAGACAGAAACATGAAACCAAAACAAAAGGGAGGGGTCAAGATACTAATTTGGGAGTCTTAGTGACAAGTAAAGCCATGAAAAATACATGATACCTCCAGAGGAATAAATATTGGGAGATAAGCTCTTAAGATATAACTTTAGGGAAAGTTACAAGGAAAAACTCAGCAAAAGAGGAAGACTCACAAGATGAGTTAAGAAATAAAGTAAGTTAAGAAATGGCACAATATAGGTCAAAGGAAAAAAGTTTTAGGTACTAAGTGATCAAAACTATTTAATTTTCCAGACAGACTGAGAAAGGACCAAGTAAAAGCCAAGTATTAAGGAAGAAGGCTTTCATTAGTAAAATTCAAGAGGGCAACTTCAATAAGGAATCAACTGCAAAGAACCCTGTAAGTTAAAAAACCTTTCAAAGCCTTTGTTCTTTTCTGAAATGGCACCAAATAAATGACATAATGCCCAAAAGAACAATGAAAGACTATCATAAATAATTTTTAAAAAATCAAACATTTGGTTTAGAATAAATGCTTTTTGTTTTTCAAATTTAGAGAAGTCACAAAGGCAAATGTGAAGTTTTTATTTACATAGAAATAGTATTTGAAAGGTACCTTATCAACTTTGACAAGTTTGACAAGCATTTTTAATAAGTTAAGGCTGCTCTGATGAACATATTACTACTGCTACAGTTATTCCTTACCACACAGAACAACTCAGGAGATCTCAGTGCAAGTAGAACAGAAGCTCCCTAGGTCACTGACTCTCATAGTGTCCAGATATGTTCATGTTCCCTAGAAGATGCTAAAGATGTGATGAGTCTGCAAAGTAGGCCGGTAAATACCTTGGCTTCCTATCCCTGGCCAGCTCCACATTTGTCAACCATTGATGAGACTGTAAAGCAGCATATTATAAATTCAGGACACTTTCAGATTCAGACAATGACACAAAGAGGAAAGAGGGAAAAGCTAGGGTGAGTCTTGTCCCTGCCTACCTGAAATAACAGGTCTTAACAAAGAGACATAGGGACCTGGCAAGAGCTAAAGATATAATTGAAGTTAGGAAGATGTGGCAAGTGGATACTATATTGTCCTTAGAAAATCAGTAACACTATCAACTTCTCTTTTCATCTTTCATTTCATGAATGAGAAGAATATCATTCTTATTCCCCACAAGCTAGTAATTTCTATTGTTTTCTCACATAATTTCTTATGCCAAGTGACCAAAAACATGGGTGATGGAAACGTTGATTCTACTACACTATTAAAAAGCCATATATCTTATAAAGAAATAAAACATGAAAAAGTCCTGGAGAAAACTGTTTTGACAGAGGACTCATTCTACCAGATAACAATAGTAAAAAGTATTTTGAGGTCATAGTAATAAGGAAGTTTAATATAAGAAGAGGAATAGTTAGAATAGCGGCACAATAGAGAAACTTCAAAAATAGATCCAAATACATCAGGAATGTATTATGGAGATGGTATTTCAAAACAAAGGAGAAAAGTGATGTTGCGACAACTGGCTGGATATTTGAGGAAAAAAGTACAGCTGGATTTCCATCTCACTTCCTCACTAAAACAAATTCCAGATAGATCCATTCATTTGTTTGATCGTCCCTTTATTCCTTCATTCAATATTTATTAAGAAAGCAGAGGTAGTGAAGTAGGTGTTGATATCAACACTTATAGGCAAGGTTCCTGTTTTCACTGAGCTTACATGATATAAAGATATACAAAAAGTAAACAAATGCATACATAATACATAAGTTCTAACTATAAGTTACATACTGTAAGTTCTGCAAAGGACAGAGTGCTCTAGATCTGCGGTCCCCAACCCCTGGGCCGCAGACCAGCACTGGTCTGTGGCCCGTTAGGAACCGGGTCACACAGCAGGAGCTGAGTGGCAGGGAAGCCAGTGAAGCTTCACCTGTATTTACAGCTGCTCCCCATCGCTGGCATCACTGCATAACCTCTGTCTCCTGTCAGATGAGTGGTGGCCTTCGATTCTCATAAGAGCATGAACCGTACTGTAAACTGCACATTCAAGGGATGTAGGTTGAATGCTCCTTATGAGAACCTAATGCCTGATGATCTCAGGTGGAGCTGAGGCGGTGATGCTAGCACTGGGGAGCAGCTGCAAATACAGATTATCATTAGCAAACAGGTTTGACTACACAATAAATATAATGAGTTTGAATCATCCCGAAACCATCCCCCCCAAGACCTAGTCCGTGGAAAAATTGTCTTCCATGAAACCGGTCCCTGCTGTCAAAAAGGTTGGGGACCTATGCTCTAGATAAAAGAAACAGCAAGTAATGAAGCCCTGAGGTAAGAAATGGTTTGGCAAGTATGCAGGAAATACAGAAAGGCAAACTTCTTACTATAACCTAAGTGTCAATGAGCACTTAACTTTAAGCAGAGTACAGACTCATTTAATGTACATTTTTACAATTTCACTCTGGCTAATGGGTAGAAAATGGACTTTAGGAGGAAAAAGCAGAAGCGGGAAAAAGCACAAGTCAGGAAATTACAGCAGTATTCCAGGCAAGAGATGATAATGGCTTGTACTGAAGTTGTGACAGTAGAAAGAAAAAGACAAGATTTAAAATACACTTTGGAGGTAGACAGGTCAGAACTGGTTGATATGCTTAATATGGGAAATAAGCGAAAAGGGAGAGCAAAAGGAAGAATCAATCAAAAATGGTAGTTTTTTGGTCAGAGCAACTTGGTAGATGGTAGAATGTACTAAGACTAAGCTTAGTAAAAAAGCAAAACAAAAAAACCAAAAGTTCAGTTCTGAACATGTTAAAGTTTGTTAAGACACCCAAATGGATATAAGAAACTATTAACAGTAGTGGTCTTTTGACAGTAGGAGACCTGGAGACTAGTGAGAGAAGGAGATTTAATATGTGTCACCAGATGCACAGATTATTTTTTAAATTAATAAACTATTAAGAATACAAACACTGGCCTGGCATGGTAGCACATGCCTATAATCCCAGCACTTTGGGAAACTGAGGTGGGAGGCTCACTTGAGGCCAGGAGTTTGAGACCAATCTGGGCAAATAGCAAACCTCATCCCTACAAAAAATTTTTTAAAAAGTTAGCTGGGCATGGTGGCCCACACCTGTAGTCCTAGCTACTTGGGAGGCTAAGGCAGGAGAATTGCTTGAGCCCAGGAGTTTAAGGTTACAGTGAGCTATGATTGTGACACTAAACTCTAGCCTGGGCAGAGTGAGACATGGTCTCTTAAAAAAAAAAAAAAAAAACAATACAAACACTAATCACCGGACTGAGTCCATGTATATCGCAGTTACATTTCAACTATATCCTTTAGATTTCCAAAAGTTATATTTTACACACATAATGATTTATATATACATATTTTTCCTCATCAGTCAACTTGAATAAATTAAATGTCATTTATATGGAAAGGGTTTTTTTTGTTTGTTTGTTTGTTTGTTTTTAGAGACAGGGTCTTGCTATGTTGCCCAAGCTGGTCTTCAACTCCAGCCTCAAGTGATCTTCCCACCTCAGCCTTCCAAAGTGCTGGGATTACAGGTGTGAGCCACCAAGCCCAGCCTCAAAATGATGTTTAATAATCTATATTGCAAATAATGTCAATCCTACCACCACAAGTGTCTAAATGCCCCCTAGTCCTTGAAATCTTTTAAGATCCTTTTCTCTCCAGTCTGTTTCTCAGCAAAAAGACTCTTTTCTCTCAATCCTTATAGCTTTTTGTTCATAAGCAGCACTAGCACAGTGATTTAAGTGCCCGGGCTATGGAGCAAACTGCCTGGATTCAAATCCAAGTTCTGCCATAAATTAGTTTGGGCAAATTAATCTTTCTGTGCCTCAGTTTCTTCATTTGTAAAACAAGTTACATAAATTACTAATTATCTCAAGAGCTATTATGAAGATTAAATAATTTAATATGAGTAAAGCCTTTCAGATTGGTATAGAGTGGTGCTTAATAAATGTTAACTATTACTAAAATTATGATAAATAAAAAGTAATTTCAAAATTTCTGCTGGAGCCAGGCACGGTGGTTCACGCCTGCGATCCTAGCACTCCGGGAGGCCGAGGCGGGAGGATTGCTTGAGGTCAGGAGTTCAAGACCAGCCTGAGCAAGAGCGAGACACCGTCTCTACTAAAAAATAGAAAGAAATTATCTGAACAACTAAAAATACATAGAAAAAATGAGCCGGGCATGGTGGTGTATGCCTGTAGTCCCAGCTACTCGGGAGGCTGAGGCAGAAGGATTGCTTAAGCCCAGGAGTTTGAGGTTGCTGTGAGCTAGGCTGACGCCATGGCACTCTAGCCAGGGCAAAAGAGAGAGACTCTGTCTCAAAAACAAACAAACAAAATTTCTGCTGGGCTTCTGTGTATTAATGACAACCAAGACAAGTTCTGTTTCTACTCTTTGCTCTATATTGGTAAATTAATCATCAGCACTATTGAAATGTACAGTTGTATGACATAGTAGAGTAATGAAAATATTAGAAAGCTAGCTAATTTGTGTGACCTTACACATTAAATATTTTTAAGGTATAGTCTTACTATAAAACTCACAAACTCTGATGGCCTCAACCTACTTCTTAATGAGTAAGACAAATTTTAAATGAAAGTGGTTCTCTCATTTTTTTTTTTTTTTTGTTGGTAGCCAAATAAAACAAAATAATCCACATGGAGAAAGTCAATTTTTTAGAAGAAAAAACTACAAGGTCAAAAAAACACAACAGTACAGGGTCTTACTGCTGTCCTTCTACATGGTCCTACTATTGTTATCCTGTTAGTGTTTAACAGAAAATGCTGAAACAAAAATCACATGTAATAACATTCATATAAGTGAAATAAAATCAATAGGTTATAAATAGGATATAAAAATATATATAGCAAATCCAAATTTTGTATTTAATATTTTTCTCTGTAAATAAATAATACATATGTGTATGTATCAGATAAAGAAGGCTAAAAAGTAGTTACCTCTGATGGGATGTGTAATTTTTTATTTTAATTTTTTGACAATTTTCTATTTTTTCCAAATTTTCGAAAAGCATGTTTAACAAATGGAAAGAAATGAATAAATGTTAACTATTAGTAGAAAAAGGATTTAAATTGCGAATAAAAAAGTTAAAGAGATTTCAGTTATCCTATAATTTAGGTACTCTTTCCATGAAATTGTTTTTTAATAAGTCTTAAATATAACTAATAGCCTTTAACTTAACCAAATTCCTTCTTTTGCAATTAATAAGTAGAGGAATTCACTAATGTTCTAGCAATTGCACCATAATCAGGGATTTAGATAAACTGAAGAATATAAATGGTTCTCCTACTTGTTTGGTACTCTATGGAACACCATGAAATAGTATCATATTTAATTATTTCTAAATACCTTCTACTAGCAGTGTTACATAAGACTATGTTCTTCTAAGTATTAAATTGTGTTATAGATATATATTTGTGTCTATAAAAACTAAGCTGTCAAATTAAGCATATTGATATTGTCAATACGTGTTCACAATTTATTAATTATATTTGCCATAGCTCATTTTTTTTTTTGATTATTGGCAAAGTTGCTAAAAATAACTTGGTAGAATACATTGATAAAATTCTGTATTTAACATAATTTTTTCCTCAGAATTAGGAGAAGACTGAAATTATTCCATTAAAGAAACAAAACAAAGTCCAACCTAAATTATTTAGAGATGTAAATGTAGCATATTATCTAAATTTGGCAAAAGAAAGTAGTCTTTCTCTTCTCTCTAGCATTACTCTAGGATTTCTGTAATATACAAAAAATTTTTCCAGATACATTTATATATATATAAAAATTTTCACCAAATCTAAAAGAAACAAAATCAAATACAATTTTTTAAACTTGTAAATCAAAAGAATAGAAATTGAAAATTAAGGGATAAGGAAAAAAATCAAATTGAGTCTAGTTTTCTCTTTCTCTAATTCATTTCATATGTGTCCCTTATAATTCCCTAGCTTAAAAGTCTTTAGTATAGTAATTCCCTAATATGGAATATCAGGCTCTTTTCAGTAGCACAGCATATTAGGCCTTCTGTGATCTGGCTACATAATCTGGCCCTCCCAGTCACACCTGTCACTACTTTTCTATATATAATTACAGTCAAGTCATTCCCTAGCTATACACAGTGGCTTTTATGCCTTTGCACTTTTCAATATGCTATTCTTTTGCCTGGAATACGCTCTACACCAACTTAGTTTATCTACTCCTGTCTTTCCATATTCATGTTTGAATCTCCCTTATAGTGCCTATCAAATAATAATCATTGTGAACATGTATTGACTAAAATGAACTTGTATCTATCTTACCACATTAACCACATACTACCTTCTATTATGCTTTTGAATACTGTATTCACCTTTTAAGGGAGGGTATGGTGTCCGTGTTCAACTCAATAAATATCTATTGAGCTCTTTTGTACTTGAAGAGCCAGCTTCTACAGATACAGAAATGCCCAAGAAAATCCTAAAATTGAGTGAGGCAAACAGACATGTAGACAGCTAAGAACAATACCATGGTATTCAAAAACTTCAATACAAATATAAATCCAAATGGTACCATAAGAGCAGAGGAATATACCTCACCAATGCCGAAAGAAGAGGGAGGAAGAGATGAGCACAGAAGTTTTCCCAAAGAGTTAACAACTCTGCTAAATCATAAAGAAGACGCAGGAATTTTGACTTAATATGGTAACACAATTTCATATGATCTTTATTATATGCTCATTATTTCATTAATTCAAGAATTACAACATAACTATTATGTATACCCAAGCCCCTAAAGATGCAATGGCGAATAAGGCATATCCTCTGTCCTCACAGAGATCATAATTCAGAGATAACAATTCAGATGGGGAGACAGATTCTTCCCTAACACAATGTTTTGTTTCTAAGTGCTATATACCTGCAGTCCCCATCCGCCAGGGCCACAGACTGGTACCAGTTCGTGGCCTACTAGGACCCTGGCCACACAGCAGGAGGTGAGCGGTGGGTAAGCCAGTGAAGCTTCAGAAGCTTTACCTGTATTTATAGCTGCTCCCTATCCCTCGCTTGCAACGCCACATAAGCTTTGCCTCCTGTCACATTAGTGGCAGCATTAGATTCTCACAGGAGCGTGAACCCTACTGTAAACTGCGCATGCGAGCGATCTAGGTTAGGCGCTCCTTACGAGAATACGAGAATCTAATGCCTGATGATCTGAGGTGGAGCTGAGGTGGTGATGCTAGTGCTGGGGAGCAGTTTCAAATACAGATAATCATTAGCAGAGAGGTATGACTGCACAAGAAATGTAATACATTTGAATCATCCCCAAACCATCCCCTTCACCCCCTAGTCCATGGAAAAATTGTCTTCCATGAAACCGGTCCCTGGTGCAAAAAAGGTTGGGGACCACTACTATACACAGATGTAAAACCTAGAATCATGGAGGCCCCACCCACAAGGTCCAACCTTAAAAAAAAAAAAAAAAGGAGGAGGGAGGGGGGAGGAGGAAGAGGAAGAAGAATAATCATGAAGTATAGGGGAAAAAAGCAATTCATTCTGTATCAGGCTTCACAGAGGACGTAACATCTGAGCTGGGCCTCAAATGATTAGAACTCCCCTAGACATAGAAAAAGGAAAGAGGCTTCTAAGGAGAGAAGAGTGTACTCCAGATTTGTGAAATTGTGTTGTATTTGATGAAGTTAATGGCCAATGAGTGCAATTCTAGAGAAAACCAATACCTTATTCAATACACAAGTGTCACTGGCAATACAAGAATTAAACTCACTTTACTCACAAAGGTATGATGGCTCCAGTACAGTATGTCATATATTAACTCTTTCAGAGTTCTAGACTACCAAGAGGGCTATTTCTTAAGACCTTCATCCTCTAACTTAATGCAGAGAAAAACTATTCCTTAAAGATCAGACTTAAGCTAAGTCTAAATACCCAACAGTATAAATATGGGCATAACATAAGAATATTTATCTCCAAGTACTATTCAGATTCTCTGTTGTTATTTTTGTTAAAGGCCTAATTTTTTCATTTAGTTAATTGGAATTTTCTCCACTTTAAACAACACCTTATTGGAAACTTAATTCTACAGTCTCAACTTCTACCTTTTTTGGATCTGTAATCCTCTGATGACCTGATAAAGTTTTTCACCCTCTCCCTAGAAAAACTAAAACGTTCACTGCATGTGGGTGTGCACACATGCACACACATACATTTTTTCATACTATATTTGGAGAAGGGGGCAGTTATAGAACCCTGATTAAAAACTTCGAACCTTACAAAGGCTTGGAACTCATCCTGAGCTATAAAAGAGAAACATAAAATTTAAAAATCAACCAAAAGGCCATGAGGTCAATTAATATACTTTACCTGATAGAATGCAAAGCATTGCTATGAGAGCTAACCTTGCATCTCTTTCATTGCTCCCCAAAATCAAATGAGAAACAGAGTAGCATTATTATCCAAGGCAGATATATAAGATCACATAAACAAGTTTAAATGGATACAAGTGGTTGGGAATAGGGCCCAGTCTTTTTTAAAAAAAAACTTTTGATGCTATTTAACATATTGGCCCTATGCAATAGTGTTTACTCATAGAATGCATGCTTTTGTATGACTCTAAATTAAAACCAATTTTGTCAGATTATAGCAAAAGTAACTTGCCATGGAAATTACATTCATATTATGAACTCCACTGGAGAATGAAACTATAAAAAAATTACTTGCCATATCAAGTTCAATAGATGAATTTTAACTGTACAGAAAATAAACAAAACCCTTCTTATATAAAGTTACCATTCAACAAATTTCACAAAATTATGTCATGCTAAATTGAATAACTCATAAGTGATTTAAAATGTAAAATCAGAACCTGATGAACACAACATTACCTGAGGTAGTCTTGCCCCTTCCCACAAAGTGATCCTGAATTTAATGAATCTTCTAGACCCAACTACCAATTTATAGGAAATACAGAGGATGAAGGAACAGTACACCATCAGCAAAATCCAAGACTGTAGGAAATGCCAGACAAACAAATTCTTCAACACGATTTTACTGCAAGGGGGTGGAGTGTGGAGGGGAGGAAGGAAGGGTGTGGAGGGAAGAGTGGGGAAAAGAGGGAAAGAGGGAGAGGGAGATCTACAAATTAAAAGACATACAAATCAATCACAATGTACAGACTTATTGGATTATGAATCAAACTACATAAAAAATTTAAAAATTCTAATTTTTGAAACAGAAATACGAACACTGACTGGATATTTGTTATTAAGAAAAAAAATTTTTTGGTGTGATATGGTAAAACGATGCTAATAAGGGCTGATTAAGTATAAAAATAGTGCTAAAAACATACTGCGGTGAAAGAGAAACTCTAAATTCTGAACTGAAATCAAACATGAAACAGAGGTAGTACATCTTGAAGCATCAGTCCTCAAACTTTGCTGTGCATAAAAATCATTCAGGGAGCTTATTAAAAATGTAGATTCCTAATACTCACTTGGAGATTCTGAGATATATTTGAATACGCTACTCTGGAGCCAAGGAATCTGTTTTTTAACACCATTCTGATGCTGGAGGATCTAGAAAACATCCTTTGAGAAACATGCCCCCAAAGCCTTTGAAAATGTCCTTTAGAACTTACAGCCATCTATCATTTAATTTTAAGTCAACATTCATAGAAATCAAAAGGCAGCAAACAAAGCAGAAAAGTCCCTGCCTTCATAGATTTTATATTCTAGTGAGAAAAATATATATAATTAAGCAATCTATTTTAAGTTTCAATAAATGCTATGAAGAAAAATAAAGGAGGTTAAAGGGGATAGATAAATGACCAGGGAGAGGGATATTACTTTTGAATGGGTGATCTGGAAAAGCTTGCAGATAAGGCAGCATCAGAGAAGAAAGTGAAGGAGCCAGGAAAAGAGTGTATCTGTGGTAAGAGAGTCAAATTTAAACATGCTTTCCATCAAGTACAAGCACAAGTATTCAAGACAAATATAAAACATGACTTCAATTTTGTTTATTGATTATTCCCTAATATTTTACCTTCCAATTTTAGTAATTCATGTGTTAAATGTTTGGCTTTTGGGCCAACACAGTAACAGTCTATATTTGTAACTGCTTCTGTGGGAAAATATTTCTATGCATTAGGTTATTAAATATGGAATGTCCGATTTCCTTAAGTAGTAAGTTTCACAGTTGATATCTCTGACATTTCACTTTGACACTCTTTTTTTTAAATTGTGAAGGTACATCCTCATTCTTTCAAATGCACATTTTGGCTTGTGATTATCTTTCAAAGTTTATTTTTGGAGCAACTTTTGTGAAACCATGGATAAATAAAAAATTCATGTTATTTTTGAATGAGTTCTGTCATGGAACTGATGCAGCGCAGACAGCTCAAAATATCAACAAAGTGTTTGGGAAGGACGTGGCTAATGAACACACAGTACATCAATGGTTTGAGAAGTTCCATTTTGGTGATTTTAATCTTCAAAATCAGTCATGTGGGTAACCTGAGACCAAGGTGGATAATGAACTGAAAGGTGTAGTGGAAGTGAATCCATCTCAAACTATGTGTGAATTAGCAGCAAAGTTTGATGGTACTGTTCAAACAATACTGGGCCGTTTGAAACAAATGGGCAAGGTAAAGAAGCTGGATAGATGGGTACCGAATGAATTAAACAAGTGTCCGAAGAGAAACCACCTTCGAAGTTTGCCTTTCTTTGCCGTCACACATAAAGACGAACCATTTCTACACCATATTCTGACATGTGATGAAAAATGGATTCTTTTTGAAAATTGCAAGCGTTCAGCACAATGGTTGGATGAAGATGAAGTGCCAAAACACAGTCCAAAGCCGAATATTCATTTAAAAAAAAAAAACTAACGGTGTCTGTTTGGTGGTTCAACACTGGTATTATCCATCACAGCTTCATGAAACCTGGTCAATCAATTACAGTGAATATCTACTACAACCAGTTGGATGAAATGATGAGGATGCTTGCAATTAAGCAGCAGAGATTGGTCAATAGAAACAGGCCTCTTGCAAGACCACGTGTCACAAAAAACAACACTGCTCAAACTACAGAAGCTGGACTTGGAAACTCTCTGTCATCCACTGTATTCACCAGAGCTTGCACCAACTGAAACTACCACTTCTTCCAGACTTTGGACCACTTCTTGCAAGGAAAAATACTCAATTCTCAACAAGCTGTGGAAAATGCCTTTCACGATTTCATTGCCACTCACTCTCTAGGCTTCTTTGCTGCTGGCATAAGCTAGCAATGGTTAAGTTGGCAAAACTGTATTGATAGCTTAGGCACAGACTTTGATTAATTGTACTGCTTCTTGTTTGAGATATAATAAACTAAACTTTTGATTCAAAATTGGACATTTCATATTTAATGACCTAATAATAAGTTTTCCAGATGGTCTGTTTCTCTCCTTCCATGCAAAATGAAGTGGACTTAGTTCTTATTTTTAAAACAAACATGAGAAAACTCCCTGAATTCACTAGGAGTTGTATATTTAGCAGCATTTTGGTATCCTTTAGCATATTTGTTAGGCAATCTACCACTGAAATTGAAAAGCAGTTCTAAAAACATAAAACATGAAATGCCACTGGGAGAATAATTCCAATATGCTATCTGAGTGCACATTCTCTGGTAGAGATTCTTTCTGATAATTGACTTCAGAAAGCTGAGAATGTACACCATTACCATAAAAGTCAATGTATTATACTAGCCTAGTAGATTATAATTTTTTTTTAAAAAAATTGCTAACCTTTAAAGCTTCTGCAAACTAAAACTCTAGCTATTGTAATTGGGATGTTATCATTTGAAAGAAAATTTGTCTAGCGAATGAGATGTATCTGAGGGAGGGAGCTATCTTTTCGAAAGAGAAGATCCCCCAAATACTTCATGTGCTAAGTAGCAATTCAAATACTTTCTGCATTATATCTTGGCAATGTTTTTTCACTGATTTTAACACAGAAGGCTTAAATTCTCACAGAAAAGCATCATTAGTAATGTACTTAAACAGTATAACAAGAAGTTTATAGTCAAGCAGTTTTACCTTAACCTGGCTTATCTCAATCTGTATTCTCATTTTATCTTTTAGTGGAATAACTACATAGAAATGAACAGAGGTGAATTCTAAGACATACTAACATTTAAAAATATATAAAAGACACTATTGAAAGTTGTTTTTGTCTGAAGGTACCTTCAGATGGCTGTAATCAAAAGCTTTAAATACTAAAGTTTGGAACGTGTTCTCAGCATTAACTATTCCAAGTCCTTAAAACTGCACCTAGGAGATCGGTGGATTTTATACCTTGAATAGTATTATAAAAAATAACAGTAAATACATGGTTATTGAAGAAAAAAAATTAAAAACTAAAAAGAGTGAAAGGGAAAATTAAAAATCACCCAGAGTTACTACTGTATTGTAGCCTTAATGATACATTACTTTAACCCAATTTTTTACCTACAAAGTTTATTCAAAATTGTATATATTAATTTCCTTTCAATAAAATGTATTTTTTACTATAAAAGTAATAAGCATATTATAGAAAATCTAGGATATACAGAAAAGTTAAAAGAAGAAAATGAAAAATGCCTAGGGTTACTTAGCAATAACCACTATTAACATTTTATTGGTTTTCCTTAGATCTTTTTTCAAAGTGCATGTACTTAATATCCTGACTTTAAAGCATGATTAATTCTGGAACATTCACAGGTCCCAGGGGGAAGATGATATAACAAAGGGTTTGGTGATAGATAATATTACCACTGGGGTTTATTAGTCTTTCCCAATTAAAAAAAAAAAAGAACTTCAAGTAATTTAAAATGAATTTTAAAGATTCATATTATTATTTAAGCTCCTGGGAAATGAAAATGGCTGTTATTTGTTTCAGGCAACACTAATCTTATGGAGAAATAGCTTAAAGATGATTTGAAAGCTAAAATATAACTACGAAAGGGACTGAATCTTCTCTCCAAAACATGGTTTTTCCTCCCTGCTGCAGTTTTCTTCTGAGACATTAAAAATAAATACAAGGGTACAAATACAATGAGAAACAGACTATAAGGCAAAATACATTAGGATCTATTAGGGCATTTTTATTATATTAAATCTAAATCATTCTCAAATTAGTATTTTCAAATGGAACAAAAATCTCTTTAAATAATTAAAGTCTAAGTTTAGTATATTTCAAATAATATTTTTTACTTATTCCAGAATAAACTCTTCCGTTTCATTAACTGCCTTTGTTCAATTAAGCCTTTCAGATCAATGTACATTACATACATTTTAATCATAATCGTTCTAATCTTTTTTTCTTTGCAGTTTGAAGATAGTCAATCTTTACACAAAGTTCTGCCTTTGGCCCCCTTGTATTTTTACTAGATAGACTCTGTCCTGGACAATCTCATTTACTCCCATTTCTTTAACCATCATCCTTTGGCAGGTTAACCCCTCATTAATCATTGCTATCTCTCATCACTATGCTGAGCTCCATATGCACCTTTCTAATAATTCTCAGCTGGATATCCTCAAATGAATGCCTCCTCTCCTGTTCTCTCAGCATCACCATCAACTGGGCTCAAATACTCCAATTCATTTTGGACATGATCCTCTCCTTCACATGCCACATTTAATAGCTTGACATTTACCACTTGTACCTGCTGAATTTACCCTTTTTGTTCCCTCATTCATCTTTCTATTCCTACTGCTTATGTTCTCTTGATGAAATTAACTCAACAACCTTTTAGTTTCCTTTATTCTCTTTCATTTCTGCCTTCAAACTCAAAATACTACTAGTAAAAGCATCATATTACACTTTTAGTCAAAATCTGTTATGGTATACACTGCCTAGATAGATTCTAGTCTCCTAGCAAGCATTCAAGGTCCTACATAAATGGCCCCCATCTGTCTTTCTAGACTTATCTGCCACTACAGGTCCTCATCATTCTGCTCTCTAACCACTGGGTATAAACTGTTCTCCCAGAATACCCCATATTCCCCTGCCTCTACAACTTTAATTATGTGTTTCTGTTTACCTATCACCTTGAAGTAAGGGACAAAGTCACGTTTATCATTGTATCTATCTACAGAGCTTTACATATTACCTAGCACCAGAATAGTTCAAATAACTGTTCAATGAGCTCCTCGTCTTCACCTATCAATATTCTACCCACTCTTTAAAACCTGGCTTAAAAACTATAACCTCTTGAATAAAATCTAGTAAGATATTTTTAATCCCAGCTGCCCTCCCCTAGTAGTTATACTTACTCTGCATTCTCCAAACACCCCATAATATAGCTCATCACAGTAGTTCTCAAAGTATGCTCCGTTAGGATACAGTCATTTCATAAGCTGAACCAAGATTTAGCACCTAAAATCCAAAAGTGATTATGTTTTCCCAATTTGTAGGGGAAAAACAAATAATGTAATAGAATTTCTTTAATTAAGGGCTCCCTCCCATAATTTTTTTAAACCTTTTAGACCATCTAGCAAAAAAATCATATGATACAACTAATTATATCGTATTTCAGGGTGTTGTGCAAATAGGACTATTTGTGGGTGTTCTGACAATGGAACAAGTTTGAGAATCATGGTTTAAACATATTTTACCTTTACCATACATGTATATGTGTTTCTTTCTATCATCTTTTAAAGCTATTGGGAGCAGAAACTGTGCCACAAGTGCTAGAACAAAGCAAGGGCTCAATAAATATCTTGTCGATTGAACTCCTTCATACTTTCATCACTTGCAACTAAACTCTTTCTGAACCTTCTCTAAACAACACTATTTTTTTTTAAAAAAAAATAGCTACTACAATAAGCAGAACTATATGGAATATCAAACTCTAACATTCTATAGTTCTGAACAAGAGGCAAATCCAGGTTCTATTACCAAAGGTGCCCAATTTTCAAAAATTTATATAAATAGAGAATTACAGAATCCAATGGGAAGTGGGAGCAGTTAAATTACTGGAGAAATAGCATCTTGTTAAAATTTCCAATTAATTTCTGAGTTTTGATTTTGAGTATAAGTGATTCAATAAAAATTCAAATTTAACGTAAGGATTAAAATCAGTCTACAAAATTCATTTTTAATTTGATTACTACTTGTACTTGGCAACCTCTATTTTTAAATTTCTGAGGCTTCATGAGGATACTCCTGTACTCTCATCTCCCTCAAAAATATTTTGCCAACTCAAAAGCAACTACAAAACTAAATAACCTTTAGCTATATTTTAAGAAAGTCTTTTTATCCCATACATGTAACATTTTTTAGAACAGTAACAATGTCACGCCTGTAATCCTAGCACCCTGGGAGGCCGAGGCAGGTAGATTGTTTGAACTCAGGAGTTCGAGAGGAGCCTGAGCAAGAGCGAGACCCAGTTTCTACAGAAAAAATAGAAAGAAATTATCTGGACAACTAAAAATATATAGAAAAAATTAGCTGGACATGGTGGTGCATGCCTGTAGTCCCAGCTACTTGGTAGGCTGAGGCAGTAGGATTGCTTGAGCCCGGGAGTTTGAGGTTGCTGTGAGCTAGGCTGACGCCATGGCACTCTAGCCTGGGCAACAGAGTGAGACTCTGTCTCAAAAAAAAAAAGAACAGTAACAATGTAGAAATAAAGAATAATTTTTAACAAAGATATATCATAGTCAAGCTTAGTTTCACCAAAACATTATCTTAAGTGGTCAAAATAAAAAATTTAAATACAGCCTATTAAGGTCACTGGAGATGCAGCTTTTTAAAACTAGGAAGAGCTCTCTTTTCCTAGTTTTAAAGCTTTAAGGAATATTCCTAAAGCTTTTGAAAATACCATCATTTTAAAATCAGTTTTGGAAGAGGGAAAATTCTTGTAATATTTGACATTTTCTAAAGTTCTATTTATAGCATCCTAGAGGTAAGCATTTTCTATTCCTTTTCACTTAGATGATTTTGTTTCTATGGCTAATTGCTATTTTCTCACAGTTGTCTCAAATGGACAAATGAGATCCCTTCTAAAATATAACTTTCTTGGGAATAGATACATTGTCTAATAGAAAAAATAGTATCCATGGGCATCAGTGGTCAAAAACTGTATTTTTAACATTAAAATTTTTAAAAAGATGTGTTAGAACCTTCAAAATATAGTGTCATTTTTGAAAAAGACAATACACATGCTTGTACCTCAATTTGGAATTCATTTGGGAAATCAACCAGGCTTTGGAAACTGAAAGAGCACACCTAAATTTTAGTTCCAGTTCTTTGGAAAAATATATATATTATAAATATTTAGAAATTATTTACAGATTATAGTACGAACATCATAAAAAGCAAATCAAAACCAGAAATTAAAAAAGGAAAATAATAATAGAATATACGTAAGTTCTAATACTTTCTTCTCTCACCCCAATGGATCATCCTGCATACTTCCCAGGATGCAGAGAAGCATACAAAAACACACTGTTTCATGCCTTGCACTGTGCAGTTCTGGAATGTCCCCATCATGTCATCCTAGAAATTCCAGTAGTAATATTCAACATCTTCAAGAATCAGTACAAGTATCTCTGTGACAGTTTTAAACTAGTTTCTTTCCCCTTCTTCCCTCCTCTCACTTGCCATCCTGACACCCACCCCTTCCCCTTCAAATTTAGGTCACCTTCCTCTAAATTTCTCTTGTACCTTGTTCATACATCCATTACAGAATCATCATCCTTTTAAGTGTTGTTTCCCTACTCAACTGTAAACCACTTAAGGGCAGGGAACTTGTCTTTTGATCTCAGGAACATGAATGCCTAGTTCTAGCAGATACTTAAATGCTTGCAAAATTAATTAATCTAGCCTAACACCCTCATTTGCACAGATGAAGAAACTGAGATTCAAGTTATATGACATGTCCAAGGTACCAATGCTACTGGGCAAGTCTCTAATATAATGTGGATGCTCTTTACCTAATGTACTTCGTATACTGCTTACTTGAAGGCTCTGTAGTATATTGGGCATCTGTAAAATCTTCTTACAATTTGAACATTAAGAGTTAAATTAGTGTTTTAGAAATATATTCCAAAAAACAACAAAAAATTTAAATAATATCTAAGTGATTCACTAGTTTTCTTACTAAAATACCACGTATCACTTTAAGATATTTACAAATAAGGTATCTGAGTTATCTATTTGCTGAAAATTGTATAGAATATTGTTCTGGAACAAATATATCCTAATTGCATTCCAAACAGTTGTAACCTATGCTTTTATCAGAGTCGTGCCCACTCAAAGCACCTATTTAGTAATGACCCAGATTTTAGGATAGTATAGAAAAAGAAATGATTTCCTAGTATCCACAAGTGTGGTCAAGCAAACATATTTAAAAAGTGTTTGCATATATAAGTACATCAAATACAAAAAAGTGAGGAACTTAAATCTTTATCTATTTGAGACCATCATATTATTTTTTTGCTACTAAAATGCAAAAATTTTATCCCTTGCCCTAAGAATGTCAGAAATACATTATTTATATACTACACAATGTTGTAAGTTTAATTTCTAAGTATGGATGCTATTAGATCACAGGGAAATACAGTGTTCTGAGCATTAGCCACTGTGAATGATTCTAAGCATTTACAAATTTACCTGTATGTAAAAGAGAAACAGTCTTCCTGCTCTTTTGTAGTACTAAGAAATATTTATTATATGCACAGAGCTTTTGAAAACACCTGTAATTCATTTAAACCCATATGTTATCTCTTAGCACTTTCATGCAGCCATTCTCTTGCCTCATCACAAATCCCTGCTTCCACATCTGTAATACCAGATGAACTAAATGAACGCTAAGGTTCCTTTCAGATCTAAAATCTTGTGTTATCAATTTGGAGTATATTATACTACTTAAATACAATGACATGTGAATGGATTTTTTTTTAATGTGAGTCATAGCAAAAACGTACTGTGGAGACAAGAGTAACAAATATACTATAGAAGTATAAAATCACTAAATAAAGTATTAAAAATAATTTAAAACCAAATGTGTTTATAATAATTGTTCTACTACCAAATAATTCTACTTTATGAAAGGATTCAAGAAGAGGTTCCTTAGTTTAATGAGAGCTCCCCTAAGGGGTCAAGGGCTCTGTTAACTGCTTTTAGTGGCAAAAAAAAAAAATCACTGATGGTCTTGAAAACAGCATATGGGAAGCAGTGATGAATACATTATTTTTAAATTACAATTATAAATCAAGGACCAAAAAATTAGCACGATTTTTAGGAGCTATTCTGTAAAAGCACATGTATAATGCCCAGTTTCAGATATGAAATGTATACTCATTTAATTCAACTACTGCTACTACTCATAAAGCCTAACACTTATACTAGGCTAACTATGCAACCAGCACTGTTGACTTCGCATTTACTAACTCATTTAATTCTCGCAGCAACTCTGTGAGGTAGGTACTATTATCCCCATTTTACAGATGAGGAAACTGAGGCCAAAAAGATTAAGTGACTTGGTCAAGTTCACTCAGCTAGTCAAAAGACTATCCCACTTCAACTACCAATTCCAACAACATTCAATTATTTTTCTATTCCTAGAAACTTTACATTTGAGAAATTAATTTGGCTATCAACCATACACCGATTATAAAACAATACATTTATTTTAGTATCCTCTTGTGTGACATCACTTCCTCTTATTAAAGAAAAATAATTGGATATACAGGTGGCATATACCAAGAGTACAGTGCCATTTGAATTGCCTATGATTTCTGTTAGAATAAACACAAATGTCTAAACTTCTTAAAATTTTGTGTTGATGCATTCCTTGTTATTGCAAAAATCCAGTGTCCTCAGATAAAACAGAGAGAAAAATATCAGAAGAACGCCAGAGCAATTACAAGCCATTTAGTAACATTCCATAAATCTCCGACGGTCGAAAAGGGTAGAAAAAGACAAAATTATTTTTTAATAGTTTGAAACAACCGCCTTTTTACGTGCATCGAAGTTATTTTCTAGATATAGTCCATCCTATAAACTTTTAAAAATGTCATGCTAAAACTCTCTCAAAGTTTTAACATGTAATTGCGGGTCCAATTCTCATCCCACAAAAACTTTTCCGCTGCCTACACGTGTAATTTCTACGGAAACGATCGCACTTTCCATCTACAAACTTTACCCGTTCTTAGGCGCTCTGGAGTGGGCTTCCTGCTCAGCTCCTCCTCACCTGGGTGTAAGCGGCGTTCAGCCCACACCCACCACACCCCTCCCGGCCCCCGCCCAGCGCTGCTCCTCCTCCCGGGGCTCTCCAGCACCGACTCAGCACCTATCAGCGCCGCCCCCGGCCCCTGGCCCAACCCATCTTCGGACACGTGTGAGGGTGTGTTTGTGTCAGTCTGTCAGTCCCACCGGGGACGGAGCTCGCTTACCGAGAGAGAAGCGCCAACTTCTGCTCCAGCATCATCTCCAGCTTCTGGCCCTGTTTGGAGATCCAGTGGTCCACTCCGTGCAGGCGGTAGCACGTCTCCAGCATCAACCTGAAGTCCGCCACGAACTCGGTGATGCCCCCGTACTGGCCGCTGGCGAACTTCTCCTCCATCTTCAGCAGACACATGCCCTGCCCCGGCTGCTGCGAGAAGGCGCGACTGCCCCGGCCCCCGCTGCGCGGCCCCTCGGCCACCTCCTCCTCCCCGGTGGCAACGCCCCCCAAGGGCTGCAGAAAGGGGGCGGTGAGGCCCCGGTGCTTCTCCTGCAGAAACTCGCCCAGGATGCGGTAGCCCTGCTGCAGCTCGTAGGTCAGCTCCTGCTCCTTGCAGCCGCCGCCTCCGACCACCATCGCCTCCACCTCCTCCTCCTGGTCGTCTGCGTCCTCCAGCGAGGAGGCACTCCTCCCGCGGGCCGTCCCTGAGGCCGGGACCGCCGCTGCCACCTCCTCCTCGTCGTCGTCCTCTTCGGCCGCCGGTGGCGGCCGCTCCTCCTCTCCAGCCGGCTCCATCTCTCCCAGCGTCTCCGGCACGCTCATGCCTCCGACAGGCCTAGGCTAGACGGTGTGGAGCTACCGCTTGAGGTGCCGGAGGACTAGTGAGAGCGGGCCGCTGCTCACGGCTCGGCCGAGCTGCGCAGCCCCTGCCGCATCGGGCCTGGTTCTCCTCAGCCGCCGGCTCGGCTTGGTGCGCGCGGGGGTCTCGAGCTCGCCGCCGGCGGGGCGGGGTTACATGGCGCGCGGGGAGGGGGGAGAGAAGAGGAGAGCCTAGGTGCCCTCCTCTCCCCTCCCCCCGCGGCGGCGCGCGCGCGGCCCTGGCCTGCCTCACCCCTCAGCGCCCCGCCCGCCTGCTCGTCACCGGCCAGGCCCGACCGGGCCGCAGCGGCCTCGGCGCCCCACCCCCTCCCGGGCCAGCGGGAGGCTGGGAGGGGGCGAGGAGGAAAGCGGGGGGGGGTCTCCTCTCGCCTCCCCAGTGGGGGCCGCAGTGGCGGCTCCGGCTCCTCCTCTCCCTCACACCCACTCCCGCCCCTCTCTACCTGCGGGGGACCCGGGCAGGAGGAGGCGGCGCACGGACGGGGCCCGGCGACAACTGTCAGTTAGAAGCCCCGCTGGGCGGGGGCGGAGGGGAAAAGGGGAGGGGCAGGAGAGAAGGGGAGGGCACTCAGCCCCCCCAGCTGGGGAGAGCCGTGGAGAGAGGCAAAGAAAGAGGCACCGTCGCCATCCCCGGTGCGCATGCGTAGCAGGGCAATCCCCGCCCCCCTCGTTCCTCCCCGCTACGCGAAAGCTAGGGCTTCAGCTCAGCTACAGGCCCGGAGGCCAGGTAGGTAGCGCAGACCAATGATGTAATCAGCTCGTGGACGAATGTAAGGGGCGGAGTGGAGGGGGAAGCAAGGCGCCTGCGTAGCTTTACTCGCCACCTCCTGGGAAGGCGACAGGAGAGTAACATCCCCTTAGGACCTCTCCTCCCTCGTTACTGCGGGTCTTTTATATAAAACCAGAATTTTAAAAAGTTTAGAGAGGAAATTCAAGGACTCGACCATATGTTCACATGCAAAAGCAAAGGAGGTGATTAATAGAACTAGTTTCTAAAAGTCCTGTCCCCAGCTTAACGTCAATTCGTATTTGGTAAACTAATCCCATGTTTTCCATTAAAATTTTTTAAAAATTTTCACCTTTTCGACCCTTGAGATCTGCTAAGAATAAGGAAAGGGAATGACACCTTATTTAAAAAAAATTCCTGGGACTGAAAGCAGTCTCCAAATATTTCAAGTCTGAGCTTACAAAGTTAAACAGTCGTTTGCATGGCCTTACAATCTCACTACACATTTTTAAATTCCTGTTTAAATAATGACTGAAAAGTAGACTCGTCATTCACTTAATTTACATGTTGCTTAAAATAAGTTGGGGGAAGGAATTAATGGTTCCATAAAGCAGATATCACTATTCTCTCATGTTCTATTTGAAAGATGCACATACTTTTCCTACATACATAGAACTCTGTTGCTTGAAATTTATATATCAGTCTTAGGTAAAACAGTAAGTGGGAACACTTTTGAGTTTTTAGGGTATTGAAACTCCCTTCCTCCACACTTCCTCCCATTATCTAGTATTCAAGGTCTCCCCTCATCTCATCAGACATACATTAAGCATTTACAGGATTCTCTCTCTTTTCCCTCAGAGCCCACATATGTACCCCAGCTCACAAGGCAGAGACCAGTGCTACTTCAGCAACTGGCAACTAAAAAAGGTGTCTGACTGGACATCCTTCATTTCCTTTGGCAAAGCCCAAGCGTCTGGAGCCCACCCTATCCAAGCAAATATCCCCTTGCCCTCCTCTTTTTTAGCCACCAACCCTGTTTCATGACTCTCAGACAATATAGCTTCCATGTATTGAACCCTGTGCTGCTGAGCACTTTGTATTAATTATCTCCTTTAATTCTCACAACAATCCTATAAGCTAGGTATTATCATTTTTTCAGATGGGGAAACAGACACTTAGGTTAAGAAAGTCATTTGCTGAAATTGATATTAATATCTAGGTCTGTCATACTTCAAAAACTCCATGTGCCTAATTCCAAATCATCTGGAAGAATTTCCAGTTCCTCATGCACAAGAGTATAAGGAATTGCTAGAACTATTGATCAAGGGCTTCTTAATGAAGGTATATAAAAGAGAAAGGTGCAGGTGAGTAGAAGGAACCTCAACTCTAGGTCATGAAGAGGCCAAGAATGGCCTAGCTATGAAAGTAGGATCAAGACCTTAATCTTAAAAACTGTATTATACAATAAATATCTTGCTTGTAGGTAAATTAGAAAATATAGATAGAGAAGAAAAATTGCCATTTAATTCCACCACCCAGAGAAAACCTCTATTAATACTAAGGTGGGATTTTTCTATTCATTCATCTATACTTTTTTATTTATCTTAAATTGTGACTATACTATACATAATGTCCTTAATTTTCTTTTCTTCCCCATTAATAATGAATAATTGTATGGAATGCATATTTAAAATTTCAACTTTATACCCCTGTCCACAATGGACCAAATGCCTTGCCCATCTGAACTGGCAGGGGGAAAATTCTAATGTAAGAGGAATTCCAATATAAAAAAGAACACAACAGAGGTATAAACAACAGCAGTAACAGCTACAATTTATTGAGCACTTACTAGGTCTTAAATATTTTCTAAATACTTTACATACACAATACTCACAATAGCCCCAGGAAATCACAATAGATGTATTTGTAAATTTTAAGTTTTGAATCAATGATTTGCTGAGTAGAAAGTTTTTTTCTACCCTACAAAAAGCTCGACATTAAAGACAAACATTCTAATTAATATAATTAACCCTAAATTTATAGAACTGTTTTCTTACATTGCATATCTACTGCTAAATTACTAGTCTTGAAGCTGTTGTCTTTTTCATGTTTAAAGATAAAATTATATTTGCTTCCCTTTCACTTTTACAGTAGAATACTCTTCAGTGCTACTGTAGAATCTATTAGGAAATTCTTTAAAATAGAAATCTATTTAAGTCCTATTCTGTCAGAGCTTCTCTTCTTGTTGAGCTGCTTTGTAGGGGGGGAGAAATGGCATACATACACAAGCAATACACTGCTGAAACACATAACACCAAACTGACTCCCACAAATATTGACTGCTTATTATTTGTCAAACACTGTGTTACAGTATGTTACATGCTACCAATGTTAGACATACCAGGACTCCCTTTTCAGTAACCATGATTCTTGGAGTCCTAGATAACTTAAAAAAAGAGAGACCAGTCTGGCTAAAGAGATTTAAAAGTTCTCATAACTCTCAGCAGGACACGTTAGGAACCAGAATATGGATATGCCCCACCTAGTTCTCAGGAGTACATTATGAACATTTCACATACATTATAGAGAAAACTCCCACATCCACTGCAGTATCTCAAAACTCTCTCCCACTTCCAGCATCCTCCCATTACTACCATGAATACTAGGAGTATTATCAAGGAGGGATAAGCCTGCCATTATATCCTTCATCACAGTTCCAAAGATGTTCATCCCGGAAATTCTATCTTATCTTCCTGACTCAGCATCCTGTGATAGTCAGCATGACATCTTGACACCAAGTATACTGCTTGCCCAACATCAATAATAGTTCAAACAAATAGCAACACTTTATATACTTCACATCAACTAGGGGAAAGGTGACAAACATTCTAAGACAACTGGAAGCACAGGTTATCACCAAGATCTGTGTTTAGAAGATAAAACATGCAAGGTAAACAGAAGGCTGTAACACTGACTAAACCTGGAGAAACAGGGCAAAGAAATATAAACTGTTTAGGAGGGAGAAAACAGTTCTCTCATTTGTAATGGAATCCACTCATAACACTTATTTGTAGTTACTTTTATGGTAGATATTCAAGTGATACTAATAGGCTTCAAGCAAAATTTAGCAACTCCTGTAAGGCTTCCTGCTGTTCATCGTCAAGTTGGGATATGCATTCCAACCATAATTCTTCAGAAGTCTGTACCTGACGTACAACATTAGCTAGGCGTTTGGCACAAGGATCTTCATAATTAATAGTCTCATTAATTTTTCCTTCTGCAATTATACTGATTATTTTGGGAAGATTGGAATTATTTGGACCAATTACTACTGGGTGGTTACTTTCAATTAAGTCACAGAGAAAACTCAAAGTCTGAATAGCTTCCTCTTTATCTTCATGCAGCGGAAGCCATGATAGCCAGTGTGGAAGAACTTCATCTACATTTACACAGTTAGGCTTAAACTTCAAAATCTTCCCTATTGCTGAGATACAGTTCTCTGTAGCAATGACATTTTTTTTGGTTTTGGAATTTGCACACTTAATAACTTTTACCAGCAATGGAACAGCTTCTGAACATAAAGAACGATAATCATCTCCACCAAACTGTGCCATAACACCCAGGCCATAAGCAGCAGCTTGCCTGACTTCAGGGTTGTTATCTCGCATATTAAGTAGCATTGGCCACCGAAAATATTCTACATATTTAAATGAGGTTGGACTGCAGTGCTCTATGATGTCATCAAATATGCACAATCCCCACTGTCTATCTGGCCATGGCCTACTTGAACAAATTAGATTTACAATTAATGGAAGTAGCTGTTCAAACCATGGTAAAATTTTTTCCTTGTAAGTACTAAATAATGAGTGCAAAATATCTGATACTTTGGTCAGAATATAAACATCACATTCATCCTCATCTTGCAGAGACATCTCAACCTGTTGATCGTAGTTTTCTTCCTGTCTTTTAACCTGTCGCAATTCTTGGTTTTTAAAGTGCCCTTCAAGTTTTGCTTTCAGTATGCCTCCCAGTTCTTCCAAGTGTTCATCATTAAGGCAACCATCTCCCATTACTTCAATGGACTTTGCAAAAGAATTCATTATTTCTGAGAGTACATCTGTATCCGGTTCAGTACCAATAGCCTTGATTAAGGGATCACATATGAATTGCCACATCTGTGTAAGATACTCTGGGCCGTTAATTTTTGCACATTCCAAGAGAAAAGGCATGGACTCTGCTGCTGCCACTCGAACACTGTCATGGAAATAAAATTTCAGTAAAGGAACCATCAGCTTCACAACTTGTTCTGTATATTCCACAAATCCTTCCTTTAACTCCTTAGCGTAGTAAACTAACATCTGGCAGGCAGTTGCTTTTGCTTCAAGTCCTGAAGTTTTAATTCCAAAACTTTGCTGGTCTCCAAGATTTACAAATTGCCAGCCATCATCATCACTCATATTCTCCACATCTTGTGTGTCTAAGAGAGCAACATCAGGTTTAGCTGAAGCAGTCTTAATAAGAGGTTCAATAACCAGTGGAAGGTACTGTTGAAAATCTTTTCCAAGAATTTTACACATTCTAGCCCATGCTGAAACCATGTAAGAAGTCTGAGGGTCATCATCTTCCATGTTATTTAAGTCTGATTGTGTCTTCAACAATAGCTGCATCACATTTGATGCATCTTGCATAAATTTTTCCTTCCCAACAGCAAGACCAACGTGGCTAATGCACTCAATAGTTTTTCCTCTCAGAAGCTTGAGTTCCTTCTGAACAGCAAGCTCAACAATGTGCTTCAGTGAGGGCATAAATATATCATAATATGGAACAAATTTTTCTTCTATTGTATCTGCAACTGATGCAATGGTTGTCACAAGTTGTTCCAAGGCCAACTTAGTTCCGTTCCGAATCAACTCTTGAAGTTTAATCACCAAGATGGAATGCAGACTTTTCACCATACTATCCAAATATAGAACTAGCAATGACTTGGGGCAGTCTTCAATAAAAATAATAAGAGCAGAAGCTGCATGTGATTGCACACGCTGATTACCTTGATTTTCCATGGTACGTAACAAAGCTGCAATCACTGTTTCATGGAATTTCTTTTGGAAATTAGGTGCAAAATCTGTAGCCATCTGTCCAAGTGTAGTACAGGCTGCAGCCCTTACCCTTGGATGAGGATCCTGAAGAAAAAGCAAAACGGAGTTAACTGTTTCATCTAGAATTGATTCCATTTGCTGATGGCATCCTTCTCCAATGGCAGATAAGGCCATTAATCCAGCATGTCTGTATTTCCAGTCAGGGCTCTGAAGCATCTGCATGATATGCTCTTTGGTCATTGGTAAAACAACTTTTCCACCAAGCCCACAAGCCAGTCTGTCTAGTGCACTCTCGGCAGCAACTGCATTGCTGTCAAAATCATCTTCTTCCATTTCATCAGCATTTACCCAGTCCTCATCATCTTGTAGATCAACCATCATTGCTAATATATGAGGAACTGCCTGTGCAATAATATTTGTATGTTTTTTCAACATTGGAGTTGCAGTTTCAGACAAGGTCACTATTACTTCGAGAGCCAGCTGTCGTTGCAGATTACTAAGCCTAGAGTCTCCACATAACTTCAGACTCAACTGCAGAGTATCTTCTAAATAAGGACCTAAGTACTTAGGTACAGTATCTGCAATCTCAACAAGGGATTCTAGCACTGAATCATCATCCTGGTAGCATGAGTCATTCACAGCCTGTAAGATTCCAGGAAGCAAGTCTGCAAAGTCTTTGAAAAGACCAATATTATTCTCATTAGCAAGTACAAATGCAGCTGCAGCTCTAGCGGATAAAGTCCTGATTGCTGGATGTTCTTGATCTTGAATACATTGGTCCAACAACCGTTTGATGATATCCAAATCGTGCCGCTCTCGGTTCCCAAAAATCCCAGGAAAGTGCCAGAAAACGTGTAGTGCAACTTCCCATAGAACCACATTTTTAGAGTGGATTGAATCAATAAGAAACTTCAGACCTTCTGGCCAGTGGTTAGTGCCATCCTCATCTATCAAATTCCTGGCCAGCACCGCAAAAATATCACAAAGTTTTTTCCTCATGCTAGCATGTGTTTCTAACTTAACAGCCAGTATCAGTTCAATCTTGACATCCCTCTGAACATCAGAAGGCAGATTTGGATAGACCTCCTCAAACCCAGAGGACAAAAGCCGTCGTAGCAGTGCGGCAGCCATTTGTCTCACCTCATAACCTGCTCTTCTATTTCTGACGGCATCTAAGAGGAATGTAGTCTTACACAGACCTGGGATATTTTCATAGATTTCCTCTGCTTGCCTCCGCACCATACAGCTTGGATTGATTAGGTTCTTCAGAAGCTGGTAAAACTCTTGCTTTTCCGACACAGTCGCCGGCACCCCTGCAGACGCGGTCGCCGCCATCGCGTTCTGTCAAAGCTGCCGCGACAGAGAGGGAGGGAGGGAGTCTGCGGCTCGAAGCAGTGACGTAAGCAAGGCGCCGGCGGGGATGGGCGGGGGTGCTTCTCCGTTTGCTGCCTGGGCGCTCTTGTGCTCCTGAAGCGGGGAGTCGGTTCTGGAGAGAGGTGGGAGCGGGGTGGAGGCCAGGAGCGTCCCCTATTTGTTTTCCAATCACATGAACAGCCACCTGCGGAAGGAAAAAAAAAAAGATTTGTTTGTATTAGAATGAGATAATGAGTGCCTTCATTATTTCTAAACCATACTGGGGGTATCCTGATAATTGTAAAACAGTAAGTACATCTTGAAAATGTGGCTAAGTGAAAGAAGGCGATCACAAAAGAACACATATTGTATGATTACTTTATGTATGAAAGTTGTCAAATAGGTGAATCCATACCAACAGAAATTAGTGGTTGCCAGAGGCTGGCGGGTAGGGAAAACAGAGAATTACTACTATCAGATGGGGGGTTTCCTTCTGAGGGATGACAATGTTCTAAAATTGATTGTGGTAATGGTTATGTTGCTGCACAACCAGGTTCATTGCATGCTGCCCAAGAGGAAGCCAATACACTGAGACAGCAGGTGTTACAGCAGGGAATGGGTTTAATTCTGCAGCTCGCTAAGCCAGGAGATTGGAGGAATTCCTCAAATCTTCCTGAAAATTTGGGAGACAAGGTTTTTAAAGACAGTTTGGCAGGCAAAGGATTAGGCAATCGGGGCAAAATCTTGTGTTGACTTTGTTACTGGGTTGGGGTTACAATTCCAGTTGAGTCAGTTTCTTGGTATGGGCTGCCGGTCCGCGTGGGTCATCCAATCCACTGGAACTGCAGACCTGGAAGACATCTATCTCAGAAACTACCTTTAGGTTTTGAAAAGGTGATGTTATCTATGGAAAAAGTTAAGAATCTTTATGACCACCAGCTATGTGACTCCAGAATAGCAATTACAGAGAAGCAAACAGGGGGACGGTGGCTGATTACTATAATTACTTTTAGCTAGGCTTGTGCCCCTGAAAAGTTTTAGGCCCTTACCACAGTTCTTGCCTTGCACCCCTTTATTAATTCGTAAAGGGCAGTTTCAGTTGCACAATTCTGTGATTGTACTAAAAACCATTGAGTTGTACAATATAAGTTGGTAAATCTTATGATATATAAATAATGCCACAATAAAACTGTTTATAAAATAATAAGTAAAATAAAAGAATAAAAATAATGATCATTGTTCCACTACCACATCTAATGAAGAACAATGGTGCTCAAACTCTGGTGTGTATCAGAATCGCCAAACCTGTGGATTATAATAAAGAATAGGAAAGACTATTGGATAAAATATGGTGAAAAGTAACCTGGACTAATAATCAGAAGACTTGAATTCTAGTCTTAGCTCTAAATTAATTTTGTATCCTAGGTCAAGTCACTCAAGATTTTCCTTGCATTTTACCTAAACTGTAACATGAAGGGGTTTCAGTTTTTAGAATCTTAACTACCCTTTAGTAGGAAGCCGCCGAGTTTATTCCAAGAAGCAAATGTCCCTGAGGCTAAATATTGTTTCTTTAAATCAGACAGCTGTGTCAATCAAAAACAACTAACATTTCTTTTACAATGATTAGGTTTTACTTCTGTATTAGCACTTTGCCACATTCTCATTTTGATCCTTATACAGGTTTGTGAAGTTGGTAGGATAGGTATAATACTAATACTAATTTACTTAGGAGTTGCCTAAGATGACACATTTGAGTCTCAATTCCACCTCTTCTGAAAGTGACACTGATGCTCTTTTCACCATACTACTTCCCCATATCTACCTCTTGGTTTGCCAACATAATCAGAGGCCTTCACTTATTGCAGTCTGACTTAAACTTTTCCAAACAAGCCTAATTTTAACCTTCTAAAATGCTGATGCATACTAGACAAGTAGAAAATCATAACTTTAACATTAGCCAGATGATAGACAAAGTACACGAATAGATAGACAAACATTAGCCAGATGATAGACAAAGTAGTATGAATCGCTATTCTCTAAACAGCATTTCTTATTCTGTGGACGGAAAAACCAACTGCATCAGAATCACTTGGGATACTTACTCTAAAATATAGATGTTAGGGCCGAAGCTCCAAACTACTGAACCAGAATTTCTGGTGGCTACAACCCAAGAATGTACAATTTTAACAAGCACATTGGATTTTTATATAAATACCAAAATTTGAGAACCACTGATGAGATCACTTCTGGTTCTGATTCCAAGACCTTGACTACACTTCCGTAGTCACTAGTTTTCTTACTGTCCCTTTAAAAATTGTCACTGCAGGCAGGCGCACTTCCTGAAGCTAAAGGTCAGAATAAAGAGGGAGGGCCTCAGAGCCGCGCAGGCGCAGTTGTACGCTGGTCTGCCAAGATGTCGTTCCGAAAAGCGTACTCCGTGGCGCCTGGCCACTGTGTCCACGACCCTCGACCTAGCCGAACATGGCATATCTGCGGAAACCCGGCAGGCGCAAGGCGAGCGGTTGGCCATAACAGCCCGGCTTAAACGGGAGTACCTGCTTCAGTAGAACGACCCCAGCCGCCGAGGGCTCATCGAAGATCCTGCCTTGATTCGTTGGACGTATGCAAGATCAGCAAATGTCTATCCCAATTTCAGACCCACTCCCAAGGCCTCACTCTTAGGAGCTCTATGTGGAATTGGGCCCCTCTTTTTCTGGTATTATGTTTTCAAAACTGGCAGGTGTAGGAAATAAAACTTACCCAGGAAGGAAAATTGGATCGAACATTTAACATTTCATATTAAATCTGGCAATGATAGCTGTATGTATTCTTAAATAAATCTTCTATTAATCATTAAAAAAATTCTCATTGCAGGGCCTTTGCATTTGTTGTTTCAGGAAATGTTAATAAGCACATGTAAGAAAAAGGTTTCTCTCGTCTTAGAGTAGATTCATAGTGGAAAAAAAAAAAGAGAGAAGAAAAGGTTTCTCTTAGCATTGCACCATTACCATACTAAAGAATTATTAAGAACCTCAAGGAGATACCACCACAGACCCACCACAATGTTTTAAATTTAAAAGTCTGACAATGCCAAGGGTTGCTGAGGATGTGGAACAACAACAGGGAACTTGGTTATATTTTTGTTGGGAGTATAGTTAAATTGGTACGACCACTTTGAAAAAAATGTTTGAAAAATGCTAGGTTAAGATTATGCAATTGTTCATTTATTCTCTCAGCAAACATTCATTGAGGGTATACTCAAGCAAAGTGCTGGGGGTAAAGATGAAATACATGAAGGTGCTCATGAGAGGTAGTATTACTATCACAGTATTAACAAATGTCACATAGTGTGGTGATCACTGTGGTAATGGTAAATCTGCCACAGAACCACATGGGATTGTGAAGGCAACTAATCTACTCTGGGTGTGGAGGAGATCAGGTAAAGCTTCCCAGAGGCGGTGATATCAGAGGTGACTTTTGAAGTCATTAACCTTTTGAAGAAAAAGAAGGTGGTTCTAAGTAGAAGTAATAGCTTGTTCCAATGTAAAGAGGCCTTTGAGCACTCTGTGATGAGAGTTGTGCTAGTGTTTCAGTATTGCTGGAGCATTGGGTATGGGGCTTGAGGGGGCCTGGGGATGACACAGGAGGCAGGAAGGAGAAAAATAGAAAGTTAAATAGAGAGACTAGATCATGAAGGGTATCACATTCCATATTAAGAAATTTGAATTTTCTTCTAAGGGTAACAAGGAGCTATTTAAGGATTTTAATCAAGGGGTGTGAAATGATCTATTTTTAGAAAGGTTACTTTGATAGGATAAAAACTGAAGTGTGAAGACTGGAGGCATTTAGGAGGCCAATAACCTAGTCCAGTTTAGCTGAAAATCTAAACCATAGCAATGGTAGAAGGAAAGAAAAGAGGGCATGGGTTGGAGAGGTTTTAAGAAGTAGTAGTAGTAGCACTTGAGGCAAAGAGAAGCCTAGAAAACATCCTCATGTTCTGGCCTGGGTATCTGATTGGAGGTGCTGCTATTTACCTATTTACTACCTTTATATAAATAAAGAACTGTTAATGCAGATAAAAAGACTGCTAACTCTTCTGGAGGGAAAAGAGGGTTCCCCAGAAAGGTGGGTGCCAGGATCCATATTTTGTTCTCTAGTTGCTCCCACATGCTATGATAGTCATCATCAACAGTAGGAGCTAAACTGGATACATTTTAGGAAAATTATTTATGTTCTTTTGCTTTAGAAAAACATAAACTGAATTAAAGTCTTAAGATGCTTCATTTTTATATTGCATAGTTCTTTTCTATTAATATTTATGCTTGCATTATTATTTTCTTTTTTTTTTTTTTTTGCTCTCTAAGGAGCATGCATAATACCCAAGATTCAAGACTGGACTTGCAGATTTGGTTAGAATTGAACAAGTTTATTAAATTTTGTAATTAAAATTGGCTTTGTTTGCACTGGTGAGAGGCCATCTCAGGAATGTTTCCACAAGGTGGCTCAATACCAAACAATCCAGGTGTTTATTAGCAGTTTACCAAGTGAGGAAAGTTCAAGATAAGTTGCAAATTTCTTCCAAGATATAGGAGATTTAGAGTCCAATGAGAGGGACAGAATTAAATTGGACATACCTGACATTTTAAAAAGGATAATCTGGAACAAAAAAAAAAAATTCAGAAAACAGAAATACCATGAAGGCTCCCATTGGCCTAAGATGGGACAATCTGAATATCAAAAAGAATAATGCTTGCAATGGATTAAAAAACATCAAATATGTAAAACAAAAAGTGATAAATTTCTAATATCAAAAAAGTCATTAACTGATGATCTTTGGAGATTGCTAGGTCACCAACTCTGAAAATTGATAAAGAGAAATAATGAGGATTTTTGCTGCCTTTCCTGTACAAAATGTATTTGAGCATAGCCAAATATTTCACAAGAGAATGTTCTTTATAGAATTCCAGCTAATAAATTCATAAAGAATGCTAAATCAGAAAATTGCTGTGTTGTAACCCCTAATGAAATAATAAGTATAGGTAACAGTCACCAATGGATGTTAAACTATCATTAATAGATGAAACATTGAGAAATTAAGGGGTGGGGAACCTGTGGCCTTAAAGCGAAATGTGGCCTTAAGTGCAGCCTTTTGACTGAATCCAAATTTTGCAGAACAATCCTTTCATTTAAAGGGTTGCAGCAGAGAAAGATGAAGCTTTTCTTGCCTCCTTTGGTACTTGAAAAAGAAGAACCTTGAAATCAGAAGGCCACAGGCAATGGCCTTTTTTTCCTGGCAGCAGCAGTTTCCTGACTCTTGCAGGACTCCAAAAAAACCAACCACATGCCATGTCTGCAGAGGTACCAGCAGTAACCTGAGGGCACCCCTTCCTCAGTAGTTTCACTCATAGTTCTCAGGAGCCCTGCCACTGAGCTCAGAAGCACCAGTTCCATCTTGTTTCCTTAGCTTTAGGGATGGGAACGGTCCTGCAGTTATCATCTTAATTTAATTATATTTTACATCAGTGCTATTTACTCTTTTAGGTCTCTCACACCTGTGTAACCAATCCACTAAATTAAATCTCTTGGGCTGGGCACGGTAGCTCACATCTGTAATCCTAGCACTCTGGGAGGCTGAGGCGGGAGGATTGCTCAAGGTCAGGAGTTTGAGACCAGCCTGAGCAAAAGCGAGGCCCTGTCTTTACTAAAAAAATAGAAAGAAATTATCTGGACAACTAAAAATATATAGAAAAAATTAGCCGGGCATGGTGGCACATGCCTGTAGTCCAAGCTACATGGGAGGCTGAGGCAGAAGGATTGCTTAAGCTCAGGAGTTTGAGATTGCTGGGAGCTAGGCTGATGCCACGGCACTCTAGCTCGGGGAACAGAGCGAGACTCTGTCTCAAAAAAAAAAAAAAAAAAAAAAACTCTCTTGAAGTACATAGTGTGGTTTCTGTTTTTCTGACTGGATCTTGACTTATATACCATTAAGTGATGCAATAGGAAATACACAGCACCACCTATGAAATATTTTTATTTTAATCAGATTTATTGAGGTATAATTTATGTGCAATACAATTCACTGATTTCAAGTGAATAATTAACTAGATGAATTTTAATAGCCAAGTAATCATGTAAATCTTTTTTTTTTTTTTTTTTTTTTCTGGAGACGGGGTCTTGCTTTGTTGCCCAGACATGAGGGCAGTGGCATGATCATAGCTCTCTGCAACCTCACACTCCTAGGCTCAAGTGATCCTTCTGCCTCAGTCTGAGTAGCTGGGACAACAAGTGCACACCATCCAGCTAATTTTTCTATTTATTTTAGGGACAGGGTTTTCGCTATGTTGCTCAGACTGGTCTTGAACTCCTGGCCTCAGGTGATGCTCCTACCTTGGCCTCTCAAAGTGCTAGGATTATAGGCATAAGCCACCATGCCTGGCCTAGACTGTTTTTATTACCTCAAAAAGTTCCCTTGGGTCTCTCTGTAGACAATCTCCTTTCCCACCCTGGTTTCAGGCAACTACTAATCTGATTTCTATTGCTATAGCCTTGTCTTTTCTAGAATTCCATATAAATAGAATCATTCAGCATGTGGCTTTCTGTATCTGGCTTCCTTCACTCAGCACAATGCTCTGACATTTATCCACATTAGTGTATGTTTGTTCCTTTATATTCATGTACCATGAAGATACTGGTATTTCACCATATAAACATATTAAAATTTGTTTATATATTCATCAGTTGATAGACATTTGGGTTGTTTCCAGTTTTAGGCTATTATGAATAAAGCTCCTATGAATATGTGAATATAAGTTTTTCTGTGAAAATATGTTTTCATTTATCTTGATAAATACTCACGAGTAGAATGGCTTGGTCATATATTAAGTGTAGATTTATAAGAAACTGCCAAGTGCTTCTCAAATTGGTTGTACCATTTTTCATTTATAACAGCAATTTATAGGAGTGCCAGTTGCTCCACATCCTTGACAACACTTAGTATTGTCAGTATTTTAGAGTTTAGTAATTCTAGTGATTATGTTGTAATATCTGATTATGGTTTTAGTTTGCATTTCTCAAAGGACTAATGGTGTTGAGCACTTTTTCAAGTGCTTATTTGTCATTTGTATAAATTCTTTGGTGAGGTGTTTATTCAAATCTTTGGCCCATTTTGAAAAACCTAGTTTTTTGTCCTCTTAGTATTACATTTTAAGAGTTCTTTACATATACTGGAAATAAGTTCTTTTTCATATATGTTTTCAAATATTTTTTTCTTAACTGTGTCTTTTGAAGATAAAAGATTTTAATTTTGAAGAAGTTCAAGTTATAATTTTTTTTTAATTTTAAGGTTTGTGCTTTTATGGCCTATTTACAAAATCTTTACCCAACTCAACGCCACAAAGATTTTCTCCAATTTTTCTTCTATAAGTTTTATAGTTTTACATTTTACTTTTAGAGCCATGATCTATTTCAAGTTGATTTTTGTATAGGTATGAGGTATGAATTAAGATTCATTTCTTTTTTCATATGCATTTATGGTTACTCCACTTTTCTCTTACTGAATTACTTTGATACCTTTGTTGACTATCAATTGACCATATGTGTGTGTGTGTGTGTGTGTGTGTGTGTATAGAGTCCTATTTATGAAACTTCTGTTCCATTAATCTATGTGTCCATTCTTACTTCATTACCACACTGTCTTGATTTCTGTAACTTTACAGTAAATCTTGATCCCAAGTAATTATAGTTTCCATCATTTTACTTCTTTTTGGAAATGACCTAGTTTCTCATCCAAAAAGAGAAAGAGGATTATTATGGAATAAAAGAGACATAAGAGACATAAAATCTGCACACTCTAAACCCGCTTTGGAAAATGTGACTTTGGAAAAATGTCTAGTAAAAAGATCCATTGCTCACTGATTCATTTATTCTAATAATGTCTTTTTTTGTTATGATCTCATTTACTTTAAGGGTTCTAATTTTGGCTTTAAAGTAAATGTAATGTGATGTTCTAATTGCTAATATTTTCAGTTTTTATATGAAGTTTTTTTCTCTCTACACCTTCCACTTCATTCACTTATTCAGCCAGTATTCATTGCATACCTACCTGGTACCATGCTGGGGCATGGGGGATACAATGCTGAATAAGACAGACAGATGCCTACCTTCGTAAAGTTTACAGTCTGGTCTGGAACTCCTCAGGTCAAGCCAGGAAGAACAGCCATGTTGAACCTGTGGTTTTGTGTATTTCCCAGCATATTACCTCTTACCTGTAGATGTATAAGAAACACAGTAGTAAAACACTATTATCTTCTTTAAGGATTGGATGGCAATAATTCAGAATATCCAAAGTTGAATATAAATATAATAAATTGGAGAGAACAGAAAACTCACTACCAGAATACTCAACTGGATTCTTCTCCATCTAGTTGGGAATATTTATATAGTACTTGAAAGTATTAATTGATTTAATTCTCATAACAAAGGAGGATAGGGAAACGTTTTTAGAAATTTTTTAAAATATAGATTAAATAACTGACTGAGAAGAAAATTATAATAGTGATAGAAGATATCAACCATCCAGACATTTGATGTTCATTTTGTTTTCCTAAAATGAGAATGTTTGGCTCCTATTCCCAGAGCTGAGAGAGCCCAGTAGAAGCAATGCCCAGGGACAGGGATGGTAGAGAATAAGGTCGGATTGGGCTCCACTCCAAACAATCAATTATAAATTATATTAGCTATAAATTTAATTAAAAAAGACACAGGAAAAAAAATTCTCACAGACATACTAAACTGTATTATAAAGATAAAACACTCAGAAAAGTATCTTCTTTATAACAATAATATTAGCGCTGCAAAAGTGAAAATATATTTGATTAGAAACTAATGTTTTGGACATTATAAAAAGGACATGTCCAATTGGGTAGTACACTGGAAGGAGCTTCTTGGAAGACAATGAAACATTTTTATTTGCATTTTCAGCAAGTGTAAGAAATAACCTTTACTTTCTGGGTAAGGTAAGAAAATTACGTCTCCAGGAAGAAGTACTAAAAATGGGATAATAAAAAATAAATTATTTAGCCACCAAATTAGAACTCTTGTGAGTACGAAACTGCCATTAGTGTGCTGATCTGTTTTGCAGTCATTGTATCATTGTATGTTTGATTTATTATTGTGTAGATACTTTTAAAAGATTTATGAAGATCTTATACATTAGAATTGTAATGAGTGTAACAAGTTAAATTTACCGTAGAGTGACCACCCATCCTGATTTCCCTAGGACCAGGGTTCCTTGAAATGGAGGACTTTTAGCCCTGGAACATTCCCAGGCAAAGGGAGACAGTTGATTATTCTAAATTTCAATCAATTTTTAAGTGTTGGAAAAAACATAGCTTCTAAAAAGACATTAACAATAATGGTTAAATTAGATTTAAGTTAAACATTTTTGACAAGAATCCTTTATAAGTAAGTCTATGTACTTTATGTGCATTATATCAAGATGTACATAATGTTTGGTTGTCCTACGATTACTGTTGCTAAGCTTTAAGCGGTGACTGCCTGGTCTGCTCCATTTTGTTTTATCTCCTTATTTTTCTCCTAAACCAGTAATTTATCTTTGGGGTGGTACTTCAACAAACTGCAGATTGTCCTTGCCTGAATCAGTTATTTCATTAAGATGTGGGAAAAAAGGTGATTATTTTTCTAATTCCATAATTCTTCCTATATTTATAAGCTGGCATTCTTCTGTAAACAGGAATTCTCTCTCTTATTATCTAAGGCTACTTGGCCACAGTGAAGGGTTGCTTAATTCTTTCTCTATAATTACCAATTTTCAGAGTAAGGAGTTGGTGTAATAGCCACCTCCAATGCTACAAATATGGTTTTGTTAAATTTTGTTTGGCTTTCTCTTTTTTTGTGTTGTCAAGAGTTTTGAAGGATCTGAGATTTTACCCTACTTCAGTGTGAACAAGCTAGCCTTCCATAGTTTCATGGATGGTGGTAAAAGATGAGACTCCTGCAACAGAGATTTAGAAATTTAGTTTATTACAGCAATAACAGTAGTCAGAGTATCAGCATTTTTGTTCACCAGTTCCCAACCCACTGTTCCCACAGGATGATGCAAAGAGAATGACAGCTGCATGCACTGTGGCTTGTGTTACAGGAGAGAAACGCTGAACTTAAGAGTACAGGAATCTTAGGGCAGTAAGCCTGACTGCTTTTGCTCCAAAGGGAGACATTATCGTTTTATTCTGGTAACCATGCCTGCCCTTTGCTCCAGAGGGAGACATCATCTCTATTTTCCAAGGTCGGTCACTACTCAAACATCCTTAAAAGGATAGTCCAGAATTTCTTTGCTCAGAAGACATGTGAGAGACCATGAATATCATTATATGCTCCTTGTTCTCCATCACTCCTGTACCTCTAGACATACATAGATGGCATCATTCAGTCTCCCTTTCTCTCAGGCTTCTGGTTGGAGTGGCCAAAGAGAGGCATCAGCAAGAGACTGGGAAGAGGGGCTAGGGTATTTATTTCCCATGTCTCCACCCTATTCTCTCCTGCCTTGCTGCAGTTCTGGTACTGACTGCATTCTACAGTTACATTTCTTATAAGGCGGCCCCTCTTTCATGCTACAAACTCTGTCTGGGCTCATTCTCTCCCATATTCCCTTTAGGCCTAAAGGTAGTAAAAGTGTATAATTGTTGCTAGATCTCGTGCCATATTATGTCCTCTTAAGTTTTCTTGAATCTCTGTAAATAATCCCTTTAGTATACTCTCTTCAGTAACACTTTCTAAATATGCTTTCTGTTTCTTGCCAGGTTCCTGACAAGAACTGATAAATTTAATAATTTTCAAACTAGAAAAACAGAAATTTATAAAGCCAAGGGTTATAAAGGTAGTTTAACAAAACCAGATTTTAGAATATAGAAATGTTGTCACAGTATGGTAATTTATGTTAATATGTTTGCTAATCAGGTTTGTTATCTATAATCTAAGGTTGGTATTATATAAAGGTAATAATGTAATTTATTACCTTATCGGGAAAACCAGTAAGAATCATATGAGTATAGCAATAGATGTCAAAAAGCATTTAATAAAATTTAAAATATAAAGTCAATGAAAATTAAGTATAAAGGGTGTTTTTATAAATGAAGAATCTTAGAATGAATTTCAAAATTCATTTTAAAGGGTTTCTTTAAAAATGAATTTTTAAGACGCTTATATTGAAAATCAAACCATTGTAGGTAATAGAGAAACTTTAGAACATTACAGTTCAAAATGTGGTCCCCTGACCACCTGAAACAAGATCACCTAGAACATTTGTTAAAATGCAAATTCCAGTCTTCCACCCTGAGCTACTGAACAAATTTTGTGAATCTAAATTTTCAACAAGCACCCTAGGTGATTCTTAGAACCCCTGCAATATAGCCATTCTTTAATAATACTTTCAAGTTTTTAAAATTAAAGTAACACCAAACATGTTAAAACTCAAAAAGTACAGCAGGGAGTGTGATGAAAAGCAATGGTTCCTGGTTCTGTATCTTCTCCACCTCATGTCCTGCTCCTCAGAGATTTTGCCGATGCAAGATACAATGAAAAGAAATGAGAGCATCTGGATCAGTTAATACTTTTTTTTAATTCTGTGCAATAAACCCTTCATGTTTTCCTGTCATGGAAGGAGCACTATCTGTACATGCACTCACTACATTTACCAAATTCAGTCCAACTCCACGACATTTATCTTGAAAGTTGTTGAAGATATCTATTCCCCATGTTCTGTTCTCAAGAGTGTCCAAAGTGAGTAACTCTTTGTAACAAAGAAAATCTTCTGTTAAGACCTGCATGAAGTATAAAACCTGTGCTGAGTCAGTAGTATCAGTTGATTCATCCAAAGTGATTGAATAATATATATTTTCCTTTTGAAGTATTGCATGAAGTTGTTCTGTTAAGTTGAAGGCTAATTCATGCTGCTGATCAGTTATGGTTCTTCTTGAAAGAGGCAATTATTTGTACTTTGAAATATTATTGGGGTCTAAGCATCCTACAACTTCAACAATGCATTATTTCACAATTTCTACATCACTGATGGCTTCTCTTTTTCCCCAGAGTATAGAAACTACTCTATAAGTTGCTTCAGTGGCATTGTTTCCAGGCCTTATTGCTGCTTGAAAGAATTGTCTTTGCTTTTATCTTTTAATTTCTGCAATACAACCTTCTGTGCCTCTCCTTCTAATTTAAAATGTTTGTGGTTCTTATGAGTATTTTAATGCTGATGATCATTGAATTTCTTCAATGTTGATATTGCAGTATCACAAAGCAAGCAAATCATCTTATCTTTAGCAGTAACAAGATAACATTGCAATTCCCAATCCTCATTAAAACACCTTCTTTAAGATGTTTTAAGTTTTCCTCCTTAACCATTCTCTTGGTCTTCTTTGACATGATGGGCTGTTAAGCAGACAGAATTAAAAAATACTGTTGAGCTGTGCAACTATCCACAAATTCCACTTCAAACAGAAGTACAGCACACCATTGTCAAAAGCTGATAACAGACTGACATACTTCACCCCCATAAACTCTTGCCAACCAGTCTAGTGCAGTGGCATTGCCAGTCAGGTGGGGGAAGTTAGAACTAAA
This sequence comes from Eulemur rufifrons, assembly GCF_041146395.1. Taxonomy (NCBI): domain Eukaryota; kingdom Metazoa; phylum Chordata; class Mammalia; order Primates; family Lemuridae; genus Eulemur; species Eulemur rufifrons. Next base: position 229,090,725 of record NC_090989.1, read on the forward strand.
TCATGAGCATAGTAGCCATCAATTTAGCCCTTATGGCTCACTAATATTATAATTATGCTGGTCAATCTGGGAGGATTATTTCATTGAAACTCATTTTATTCTTTGGTATTTTAGATATGTTCATTTTTAAAATAAAATAAAAATATAAAAGACAAACAGGCCGGGCGCGGTGGCTCACGCCTGTAATCCTAGCACTCTGGGAGGCCAAGGTGGGCAGATCATTTGAGCTCAGGAGTTCGAGACCAGCCTGAGCAAGAGTGAGACCCCATCTCTACTAAAAATAGAAAGAAATTATACGGACAGCTAAAAATATATATAGAAAAAATTAGCCGGGCATGGTGGTGCATGCCTGTAGTCCCAACTACTCGGGAGGCTGAGACAGGAGGATCCCTTGAGCCCAGGAGTTTGAGGTTGCTGTGAGCTAGGCTGATGCCACGGCACTCACTCTAGCCTGGGCAACAAAGTGAGACTCTGTCTCAAAAAAAAAAAAAAAAAGACAAACAAAAATGTATTAATAAAAATAAAAGTGTTTGTTCTGTAAAATTTGGATTCAGTCACAAGGCTGCATTTAAGGATATAAAAGGTCATATGTGGCCCTAAGGCTGCAGGTTCCCGACCCCTGGACTAACCAATATGGGGCACAGAGACTTTTAAAAATTTATCTTTCTCCTGATTAAAAATTAATACATGCATTTTTGGAGTAGAAACTAATTTAATTTGATTAAATGCAAATGTAATCTTTCTGATATGTCCTTATTTGTGGTCTAAGGTTTATTCCTGTATAGTGGCACAATGCCTAACATAATAGGCATGTCTTAGTTCATTTTCCATTGTGGTATCAGAATATCTGAGACTGGGTAATTTACAAAGAAAACAGATTTATTTTGGCTCATAGTTCTGGACCCTGGGAAGTCTAAGATCAAGTGGCCACATCTGGCAAGGGCCTTGTGCTTCTCAATAACACAGCCACAAAATAAGGGATCACTTGGCAAGAGACGAAGCAAGCGAGAGCTGAGGAAGCCAAACTCGTTTTCACAGTAACCCACTCTTGCGATAACTAATCCCCTCCTACAAGAACTCACTCCTGTGAGAATAGCATTAATCTCTTCATGAGGGTGAAGGCTCCTTGACTCTGACACCTCATAAGGGTCCCACCACCTCTAAACACCATTACATTAGGGACCAAATTTCAACATGAGTTTTGGATAGGACAAACTCCAACCTAAACACAGCAAGGTGCTAAAAAAAACCAAGGTTAGTTCCCTTCCTCTAATCACACATCAATACATGTAAGCACAGACACACACACACACACACATATATATATACATACATTTGTCTAAAAAATATGAGGAAAAATTCTTAGGAAGTACAATGATTCCATTGTGAGTTTGTACCTGTGTAACATAAGCATTTGGCTCTGAATCTCTAAGAAACTGACCAGGGCTCTGATTCCCAAAAGAGCTGGTCTGGGGTCTGACATACATTCATTATTCTGTAATGAATCCCTGTAAGGAATGTTGCTCCATTTAGAGCACAGCTTCTCAAACTTTAATGTGCATACTAATCACTTAAATTGATACTCATCTACCATCTCTGCTTTCTGTTTCTCTTTAGCACTTCTAACATACTACATATATAACTTATTCATCCTGTTTCTTGTTTGTCTCCCCATTAGAATGTAGGCTTCATGAAGGTAGAGATTTTTGTCTGTTTGTATCTCTGGTGCCTGGGTCATTTTAAGTACTCAATACATATTTGTGGAATGAGTGAATAAATATTAAATTCATCAAATTAAATTGTATTTTAAAGTATATCGGCCACTTAATAGATAGCAAGCATTGTGAGAGGTGCTTTGTGGGATAACAAGATAAAATAACACTGGACATTTCTGAAGTGTGAAAACATGCTCAGACTAGATGCTCCACCTATGTGACCTCTTCTGGCTCTCAATGAATTTAAACTAGTTTATTTATATTGGTCTTGCTTTTACATCATGAAAGCAGCTTACCTGGAATCTTTGTACTCTCATATCTGAAATAAGGCCAGCTGAGGAGTGTAGGGGAAAATTCAAGCTTCCAATTCAGCCTTTCTTATTAAAAATAAATCCAATCCTTCTTTCAAAAAAAAAAAAAAATAACACTGGGCAAAAAAAACCACCGGACCCCTTCTTTTAGGAGTTGACAGGTTAGTGGGGGAGACAGACATGTAAAAATAAACGTATTAATAATAAAGATAGAATAATCAAAAGTATGATAGAAAAGCCAGGTTGTGAGGGTACATGCCTGTTGTCCTAGCTACTTGGGAGGCTGAGGTGGGAAGATAGCATGAGCCCAGGAGTTCAAGGCCAGCCTGGGCAACATCGTGAGAACCTGTCTCTAAAAACTAAAAATAAAAAAAGTATGGTAGAGATGCAAGCCAAATACTAGAAGAGTCCAAGGAATCAAGTCTTTATTCTGACTTGGGGGCAGCAACGGGAGAGTAAATGAAGAAGGTAGCACTTGAAACATGGTAGATTTTTACCTATGGGGAGGAGGAAGAAATTTTAGGTTACAGTAACAATTGGATCAGAGGCATGGGGGCAGAAAAATATTATTAATGTTTTATTCAAGGGATAATAATCTCTCTAGAGCAACCGACTTGTGGGGGAGAGTTGTGTGAATGATAAATGAGAAAATGTAAACTGGGGCCTCATAGTATACAAACATGAAAATCATAGTCTTCCATGTTATGGTCCTTGGTTGTAGCCAAATATGAAAAAATATGCTTGCTCAGGCCATGCATGAATTATGCATGCATGTTTGAAAACTCCCCAGGTAGTCCTGATGAGGAGCTAAGAACCATTAACTTAAAAGATGATCTGGGAGGCAGTGAGAGGAGTGAGATGACTGGGACCGGAGACAAGGGATGCAGGTAGAAGACTTGGAAAAACTAGGGGCGGGTTTGTGAGAAAAGAAGAGAAATGCAGTTCAAAATAGGAGAGATTAGCAGAACTCTTACCTGCTAAATGTTGAGGGTGACTCAGGATCCATAGGCTAGAGGCTGACTTCAGCAATCTTCCCTCTTGCCTTCCTGGTTCCGTGCATTTCTCCTTCCTTTCTTGGAAACATGTAATACAGATTCTAACTGGTCTTGGTAGATACTGTAACATAGCAATTAAGGGGCATGATACAGAGTAAAAGGACTTACCCTGCTGCCTGACCTTGGCTAACTCCTCAGACTCTCTAAGTCTCAATCTCCTCATCTGGAAAAATGAAAAAAAAGGCATACATCTATTAAGAGGACTGAACATGAAAATACTCAAAGCACTTGTTTGAGTACCTGGCTGTGATAGCCAAGCTTGGTTAAGCTATGCTACAGTAAGAAACAATCACCACGCAGCTGTGGTTTAAGATGAGCTGTATTTCTCAACCAGCCTACGCGTCCGCGGCGGGCCAGCAGCGGGACTCCGCTCACCGGAGTTACTCGGGGACCCAGGCTGACAGAATAGCTACCCTCTGGGATAGTGCTGACCCCTATGTCAAACAGACAGCGAACTCTGGAGGCTCTGGCACTGACCACTGCATGCTTGGCGCAGAAGAGGTGCGGGTGGCTCCTGCTGGCAGCTCACTGGCCAGGGCCAATCATACGGCCCCACCCACCGCGAGGGAGCCGGGAAATGTAATCCTACCATGTGCTCAGTAGATGGCAGAGCCTGGAATATTTGGTAAGCCTCTCGTATTGCTAGTTAGTTATAGAACCTAAAATCTGCAATGTTAATCATCTTCCTTCCCGCAACCCCGCCTCTGCCTTGAGTCCCCATTCCAGGGGGCTGCTATCCAACCGCTCCGCTCACCTGATGGCAACAGAGTCCTCGCAGCGCCCTCTAGTGGCGCCTGGAGCTACTTCATAGCCCTCAGCGGGAGCTCAATTCTGAGAAGTCAGGAGCCGAATTTACAGGGCAGGCCTGAATAAACACGTTAATTGCCTCCCTTTGTAGGCCTGGTAAAAGCGTGCAGGGTGCCCTTATGCCCCGAGGCTACTCTTTCAGGCGTACACTGTGGAATCTATCTATCTTTTCTTCTTGGCAACAGTATCCAAATTTTAAGTATTTAAAGGACATAGATAGATAACAAAACTCTGCATTTTTTCCACTGTGTAGACTGTTTTTATTATGTAAAAGTCCCCCTCTGTCTCCAATAACCTCTCCTTTCTTACAAAGCATGTAGATATTCACAGAGATGAAGCCAAAACCATTGTGCAATTCCTGAAGGTTCATCTGCAAACTCAACTAGAATAACGACCCTAATTACAAGATAACGGAGATGAGTCGCTTCTGTGATTTCCTGTTCCCAGTCTCATTGTGGCTTCCTAACTGGAGTTCATGGACACCTGGCTACAACAATATTTCCACAAAATTGGTTTCCTTTGTAATTCCATTTTTTGTATATTGTATGTTTAAAAACATCAATCAAGAGAAGTGGTCCAAAACTTCACTAGAGTTACTTGGCATGTTAACGCTGTAAAATGGAAATTGTATGCGCCAGTGTGAGGAAACATTTTAAATCCTGCCACAGGGCGGTGCTATTGCTTTAAAAGTGAGAAAAAGTAAGTCCAGCTGGTTGAACAAGAATACAAGTTACTACAGAGAAGCTTGGGAAATAAAGTGGTGATGTGGCCACGGAAAGTTTACAATAGTCTTAAGTGACAATTAGAAATGCCTATAGCTGATCAAATGCAAATCCATTAACTAAGATATCGTGGTCTAGTATATGAAATGGGATCGGTAATGGTTTTACTCTTTAAGGTCGTATATAACACAAAAATGTAGAGTTTTGAGGACCCAAACAATTCCCTAAACATTTATTCAACACAAGATTGTGGATTTTCTTCAACACACAGGTGGCTCACTGTGGTATCACTTCTCTTGCTCATGTTGTCAGAGTTTTATTTTTCCCATTAGCTCCATTCTGGTGTTTTGTATGTAGACATCATACTTCAAATGCACTGAATTCCTGTCAGGTGCAATCGTGATGAGATGTTCATGGCACGTTCAAAAGTAGAAGCCACAACTCTTGAATAGGAAATGATAATCATATGATGGAAATTGCACAAAGATCCCAAGGAATGAACATAAAACAGAGCTGGTTATACTAGCAAAAGCAACATACAGATGAAACAATTTTCTTCAAAAGAATCTGAGGGAGAAGGTGGTAGTAGGGAAGTGCGTGGTGGTCTAGATGAAATAAGATGACTATGTGATAATTGTTAAAGTGGGGTGATGGGTAAATGGGAGTTCCTTATACAATTTCTATATCTTTGTATACATTTGAAATTTTTCATTAAAAAAAGAAAATTAACATGGTACATCAAATCACATCATGTCAAAGGGCTGAATTTTTGGTGATCAGAGTCAGGTCTGATAATATTTTCTATTATCTTTGTAAATTCTTATGGCTTTAAAAAAAGAAGACTTAATTAGTTTGTTAACTGATTTATTAACTAATTACCTATGATCTACTTGAAGATATTTGTTTTGAGAAATCTATTTTATGTCCACTGACAAAAGAGAAATTTCCCAGGTTGTTATAAATGTATGTCTATGGAATTTAATGTTTTTGAAAAGGTTAAATAAAAATGCTTTATTTCCCCATGAATGCCTCCATTTCTGTCCTAAACACAAGAGAAAATAATATCTTTAAATTCATCTTTCTTAGCATTCAGAAAACCTCCCCTCATTTTCTACTTTTTGCAGGCTAAGGAAAACATTTCTAATTTTAGTTTTACAAGCACAAATAGGAATTACTCTCTGTCAATACAAGAGTAGTACTCTATCTTCTTGAATAAACAATTTATTAATGGTAATGCAATGCATTTTTGTTTAAACCAAAAGATACCTATAACCCAATTAGTAATGCAGTCATTTAAGTTAACTTATTGGTAAGCTGATTATTTTTTCTCTCACACCCTATCATTAAGGTTCAGCCATGAGGCTGGAGGCCAGAAGAAGGAGAATATGACTTAGAGGAAGTGGAAACCCTGAATGTTGCCTTTTATGGCCCTAGGGGATTGTTGGGGAGAAGGGAGACAGATTGAGGAGAGGGTAAAATTCAAGTGGCCTGGTCTCCCTGCTCTGAGCTTTGGCCAGAATGAGGATATCTACAGTGGAGAGCTTTGCCTCATTCCATAAATGGGGCTTCGGGCTTCAGAAGGAGCTTCTATACCAACCTGGGAGCAGCCACAGCAAAGATCTCTGTGGCACAGCCTGATTGCACAGAGTATGGGTCTGAATTAAGTTTTCGTGAGTTGCCCTTGATTTCTAGATGGCAAAGATGGAAAGTTCTTGCATGTCTCTGAAATAGCATGAGGAAGGTGGGCCTGCCATGGGGTCTGCTGTGGTCAAAATGGCACAGCTTAGGTGGGCATCTCAGTTCTCGGCTGGGTAGGGGAAAGGTAGGCTCTTAGAAGAATCTTCAGCATCGGTTGAACAAGCAGCGGTCTAGAAGCCATCACAATGATTTGAGGACTTTATCTCACCTCAGCTGTCACAGAACATCCAGCTATTGCCCCTGCTGTATGACCCCAGATGACCAAAAAAGAGAAGATTCAGAGCAAGGTGGGGGAAATTTGAGAGATTAGACTAATAAGAGATTTAGCATTTATCTACATGGGCTATTTAAATTATTCCAGTAGATTAAATTTATTGGAGTGGCCTAACATTTAGTGATTTTCCCCCTCCTACTACCTGACAAGTGGGGGCATACAAAGGGAACGAGATTAACTATATCCCAAAAAAGAAATTATTGTTCACGTTCTCTACACATCTGAGTAAAATGTGAATACTTTTGAATCCATATTTATATAACTATAAATAAATACATTTTCTTTGCAGAAGCTAAAGATCTTTAAAAAATCAGAACTGTGTGTAATTAAAAAAATTCATGAAAATCTCCTTTAGTGGTCTATTTGCAGTTATGATTAATACTGCCTCTACTTCACAAAAGAAATTAAGATAGTTAACAATAAAAATAATAATAGCTAATATTTTTACTGAATGATTCCTCTTTCTGCCAGGTACTGTTTTAAATGTTCTAAAGTAATCATTGAATCTACAAGGTAGGTGCTTTGGATTATATCCATTGGACAGATGAGGGAAATGAGGTTCAGAAGGATGGAGCAACTGGCCCATTTTCCTATGTAGGAACTAGAAGAGCTGGGCTACAAACCTACTTAGTCAGCTTTCAGAGTCTGTGTTTTAAACCACTATACTATCAAAATAAAAACCTAAATACCTCAGGGAAAGAGGTGACAATTATATCCAAAGAAGGCTAGCATAGAGTTCATGACCAAACATTAAGTTTAGCTAACTGAACACCCAGATCTCTTAAAACTTATCTTTGTTTATCAGGTGATCAAGAACTGAACTCAAAGAGGAATTTATGACAAGTAACATTGGATGTTCTGCTCAATAATGTTTACAAAAATTTTGTCAAAGAGCCCAAGATAACAAAAGTCTCTTCTAAATAAGAAAGGTAGCTTGGATTTTTTGCAATGTTTCAGGCATTATGCCAGATCCTTCACTGGAATTATTTTCTCCAATGCTCACAATGAATGCTCTGAAGGTAAAACTTTATAACCCTTATTTTACAGACAAGGAAACATGGGCTCAGGCAAAGGTTCTTGAGGCCCCATAGTAAAGTGTAGGACTGTGATTCAATCTTGTGTGTTTGACCATCACATGATACTGTCTCCTGCAACTATAGAACCCCAAGATTTTCATCACATGGTCATTGCCAGGACGAAGGTGCTACCAATATCTACTGGTACAGCCCCGCAGGTTACAAATGGTTGGCATCCATTCTGACTGGTCAGTGCCTGCGCTTTTACTTGATATAGCTTTTTAATATCATCTCTGTCAACTTCTGGGTGAAAAGATTAGGGAATTAAAATATGTTCTCAATCAGTGAGAGCATTTCCTGCTTTGAAGCCACTTTTGCACAAATAACATAAAAAGATATAAATTCTAAAAGTTTAAACTCATTATTTCAAACAATTTAAAATGGTCAAACTGGCAGCTGGGTGATTTTATGCAAGAAAAGTAATTGTTGATGAATCAGCAATTTGGTTAGAGTCTTTTTTTTTTTTTTAAATCAATGATTTTGCCTATGACAGAGGATCAGAAGAGAACAAATTATAATCAGTAGGACTGCTGTAGGTCACATATTGTTTCTGAAGTGTGTTGGTGGTGAGTTGAAGTGTGGACACGATGATGAGACCAAAGCAAATAGTAAGCAAGTGTAGAAAACAGGAATTTGACTCAGGCAAAAATATGTAGGCACGGAGGGGAGTGTCCTTATAAGCATGAGTTCAAAGAGGAGGTCAATGTGGGTCCAAGGACGACCTGACCATCACAGAGCCAAGAAAACTAAAACAATAGCAGATGTATTAAATGCCTGAAGTTTTAACAGGAAAGTGAGTTTTCCCATTGGGCCCCTCAACTCATGGGACAATCTTTAAGAAACAGTGCAAATGTGCTCTTTGTTTCTTGTTTCCCTTCCTCCATCATGTTGTTCAGAATTTTGGATACTGAATGTGGCCCATTCCTGGACCACGAGGTCAAATCTATACAGAGAAGAAGAAGAAGACAGAAAGAAACTTGTCTCTGCACTAAACCATGATGTATCATACTACCTTTGGATCTCTGATATGGACTTTGACTTGGGGGGAATGAGTTTCTGTGCTATTTAAACCATTATTGTGTTGGTTGTTGATAACCTGCAGCTGAACCTAATCCTAATTAATACATATCACTTATCATAAATGCAGTTTCCCAGGAAGCAAACTGAAATGGACATTGGCATGAGGAAGTATATTAGGGGATGTCCTTAGAACCCATAATTGTGGAAGGGAAGGAGGCAGAATTTGGCAGGGGGTGAAGATGAGCTGCGGTGTAATCACAGCAAACTCCCTAACTGACCACACAAAGAGTTCTGATGCTGGCATGGCCATTGAGCATTGTCCGGAGTAGGCGAAAGTCAGCCCAGCCCTTATGTCCTCATGTTGACCAGTCATTCTGTGGGGGCTGCCTCCAGGGAAGGGAGTGTGACCTTGGTCGAGGAGATCTCTATAGTCAAGGCACTTTCAAAGAAGAGATATGACAGCTGAGGTCTGTCAGGCAGCAGCACATATGGTAGGTTGGGAAATAAATTCTCCATTCCTGGAAGTTCAGGATGACACAGCACAAGCACCCACTCTCCCACTCAAGTCTTTATTTTAAGATGATGTAATTTTAATTGAGTTATTGATGGTTTAAGAGTGGTACTCTATCAGTTATAATACTTTCAGCTGCAAGTAACAGAATAATTAAAGGAAAGTGGTGAGCTTGCAGGAAAGGATCTTAAAGTCATCCATGTTTGGGTGTAAATGACAAATAGCCACAGAATATTGAGACTTTTTGGAAATAAGTTTATTATGAGACCAAAGCCTTTAGCCAAAGACATAAGTCTCAAACTATGAAGCAATCATTTTACAGGAACAGAAGAAATAACTTAATAAAAACTGTCATCTTCTCAAAGACCAGACTGCAATTGTGAGCCCTTGCCACATCCACGAACCCTGGGGAATGGCCAGCTGTCTTGACAAGGAGACAGAGAGTCAGGAGGGTTAGTGAGAGCAAGAGGAATCTTGCGCTATCTCCTCTTCCAGATCTGTAACACCCTGCGTTGCAGCCCGGTGATTTATCTATATCTGCTAGTTCCTGATGTGGAGCACTGGTTACTATTTTTTTCCTTCAGCTTGATATTCTTTCTTCTTGTAGTGGATATTCCTCATCAGTGGCCACACAACATCAAATATTCTCTCTCATTTTAGTAATTGTCTACATTATGCATACCAACTTTTCAATGTAGGAACTGGAAAACTTACATGGTCAGATTCCTTTAAAGCTAGGGTGCAAATATGTTACCTCTGTTCTACTAATCATATGCATCCACATGAGACTCAGGTTTCTTCCAAAGGCAGGGTGAGGAGTTGTCAAGATAGCCACAGACAACAGGACTGATCTGGCACAGGCAGAGACAGGACTTCTGGCACTCTATTCCAAGCATCATAGGTGCTAAATGGCAATGGCAGTGACATACCCAGAAAAAGCCCCTATGACCCACGCAAAGTGTGTCTGGGTATTGTCTTTGGCTATGTGGCCACAGAGTCTGGCCTCTGATCCTCCAAGAGAGTCTGTGAGCTACCAGTTATCCTTTAACAAATCCCCCCAGCCCCACCTTATTTTTTTTTTTTTTTTTTTTGCTTAAGCTAGCCAGAGAGGATGCTATTGTTGACAGCTAACAATATACCCCTGAAAGGCAAATGTAGTGAGCAAAGGCACATGTCAGCCAAATCCCACCTTATAATTATTAATATACTCTGGAATTTTCACTTGTTAATATCCTGACTTCTACTTTAAATCTCTAGCCTTAAATTTGCAACACGTGTCTTACATTCCCTTTCTCATTTCCATAGGGAAATAAAGAGTATTAACTGAATGTCATAATTTAATGGCCCACATCATGATGAAAGTGATATTTTAGGGCATTAACAGAATCTGTCTCAGCTTCACAACAAAGCTTTGTAATAGTATGAGATAGCTTTGTTCTCTTTTCCTTTTTGTTTCTGATCAATTTTGTTTTTAAGGCAGATGAAATTGCTCAGAGAACCATCAAAGACAAGGTGTATTACAACATCAACGTTTCAGCCATGGTCCTATCATATAAAATCTTGACCACTAGAAACATCATTTATGGTCAAAACCAGATATCAAGGACTTGACCACCCCTCCCCTACATGAGTATTTCCCTGAACTCTTTCCAAACTTCACAATAGCGGCTATCACTTCTAGCCTGACACCCAGCCTGCAGGGAGACTCATAACTCTCAGCTCTTTCATGATTTAACTTAGATTGATTGCAAGATTGGGCAATGTGTGGGGATTGACCTACTGGGAATATTTTCTGAAGTTTTCTCTTTTCAGAACTGCTTTAGAAGTGATAATGTGAACACTCTCCAATGTGATATATGCTTTTGCTGCTGTGATTATACAAGCACAAAGAATTGTAGCACTTAGATACACCCAGGACCTATATTCTTACTCTTTGCGAATGCTATGTGGTAGCGTAGTCATGGAGAAAAATATCAGGAAATCAAAATTTTGAAGTGATTTGAGAGGGCCAGGTTAATATATTTTTAGCTTTACTTCTGATAATCTTGGATCAGAAGTTCTATATTTTCATGATTTTTAGGTAATAATTCTTTAAAAGAGTTTCAATGGAGAATTCTAATACCGGAATCCACATTTATTAACTGTAGTATACTGAACTAACGGTCTCAATTCTTCATCTTTCCCTGTATCCATGCCCTTTGCTACCTAACTTTGCAGTTTCTTCCTCTAAAGTAGGATTTGTCAACCTCAGCACTATTGACACTGGGGGCTGAGTAATCCTTTGCTGTGAGGAGCTGTCCTGTGCATTGTAGGATGTTTAGGCGCATCCCTGGCTTCTACCTAGTAGATATCAGTATCATTTCTCACCATCCACAGTCGTTGACAATCAAAAATGCCTCCAGACATTGCCAATGTCTTCCACTGGGGGGCAGAATCTCTGCTAGTTGAGAACTACTGCTTTGAAGGTGGACGGTTCTCCCAGAGACTTTGGGCTCAACCAGTATGACTTTCTTAGGTCAAAGAGGGGCTTGAAATATGTTTGCATAGTGAAGTTTACTCTCTTGTGCCTCTTACATCACTATGAGAAGAATGCTTCCAGGGTAGCTGCTCCCTCCTGGGCACTATAGTGAAACACCAGGAGCATAGTCACCCCAGCTAATCCAAAGAAGTGTGAAATAGAGCTGTCCCAGCTACCGCAGCCTGAAGTAGAGTTGTTCCATCTAACCTCAGACGTGTGAGAAATAGATACATGTTGTATGTCACCGAAGTTTTGTGTTGATTCATTATGCAGCAAAAGCTGACCTATACAGACCCCTTAGCCAAAGTGTATCTACCTCTTGATTATATTAAATTGGATTTTCTAGTTGCTTAGTATGTCCTGGGGCAGTCACAGAGTCTCCCTGACTCCTTGTTTCCTTTCCCTGATTGTAGCTGACCATCTGTCAAGGATAATTCTGCTTCATATCAAACTAATCCATCTAGCTGTCTTCTGAAAGCTACCTGTGACCACCCGACCACCTGCTTAATGTGAATTTAGGTGATAGAACTGGATTGTTTGACTTTTTATTATAGTATTAAATTTTACAGTGATTCTTTATGCATTCTGGATACAAATCTTTTGTCATATATATACATTGTGAATATTTTCTCTCAATCTTTTAAATTTTGCTTCTTTTTAAATTTTCTTAAGACAATCTCCTGATGAGCAAAAAAATTAATTTTGGTGACTCTATCATTTTTTTCTTTTATAGTTAGTGCTGTTCGAGACCAGCCTGAGCAAGAGTGAGACCCCGTCTCTACTAAAAATAGAAAGAAATTATATGGACAACTAAAATATATATACAAAAAATTAGCCGGGCATGGTGGCGCATGCCTGTAGTCCCAGCTACTCAGGAGGCTGAGGCAGTAGGATCGCTTAAGCCCAGGAGTTTGAGGTTGCTGTGAGCTAGACTGACGCCACGGCACTCACTCTAGCCCGGGCAACAGAGTGAGACTCTGTCTCAAAAAAAAAAAAAAAAAAAAGTTAGTGCTGTTTTTGTTCTAAGAAATCTGCTTAGATTGCAAAGATATTCTCCTATGTTTTCTTCTTTATAGTTTTAGCTTTAGTGTTTAGCTTTTATAGATCAGCTTCATAGTTTTAGCTTTTATATTAGGGCTATGATCTGCCTTGAATTAATTTCTGTAAATGGTGTGAGTTGTGGGTCAAGATTAATTTTAATTCGTGTAGATACCCAGTTTTAGCAAATTTTAATGTAATGTTTTATGTCATTGAAAAAAGCAGTATATAAAATATATACTTAAGGATCAGAACCACTTTTAAAGGCATAGAAATAAGGATGGAATTATATGCAATCAGATGAATACACCTTGTCATTCGTAAGCTTTGGGATTTTTTTTCTTCTTTCTACTTTTCTATATTTTCCAAATTTTCTACAATACACTTGTATGTATGCATGTATTTATTTATGAGACAGAGTCTCATTCTGTTGCCTGGGCTAGAGTGCTGTGGCATCTGACTAGCTCACAGCAACCTCAAACTCCTGGGCTCAAGCGATCTTCCTGCCTCAGCCTCCCGAGGAGCTGGGCCTACAGGTGCACACCATGATGCCAGGCTAATTTTTTCTATTTTTAGTAGAGACGGGGTCTTGCTCTTGCTTAGGCTGATCTCGAACTCCTGACCTCAAGCGATCCTCTCGTCTTGGCCTCCCGGAGTGCTAGTATTACAGGCATGAGCCAGCTCGCCCGGCCCACTTGCATTATTTTCATCATTTGGAAAAAAGCTCTATTTTAGAAAGGTTTTCTACTTCCCTGGAGTTAGCCAAAAGTCAAAGTACTAGGCTTTTTACTGTACAGCAACTAGTCAGATTGCTGGGTCCTCAAGACTCAACTGCAGATGCTCTGCAAATTTCAAGACCCTCTAAGGCAATCCCCCACAGACTGGGGTTAGGATTAAAATAGTCCTCAGGCCTCTGTCCTGCCTGCAATGTTCCTGAGAAGTGTTTTCTAGGTTCAATCACAGATCAAACATTCGAAATCTGAGGTAGCAAATAAAAAGGAGGAAATTCATTTCACAACAGATATTTTAACTGAAATTTGAATGCATGCCAGGAAACAATATTGTAATTTGATACTACAGCCTTATTTGTGCTGAATTCCTAAAGCTTTGGGGGCTTGAAATACATTATGAAAAATCTTTGTTTTCATAGATACTTAGACTGCCAAAGTGTATACCTTCTGTGTTTAGTTTGAACTATGGAAATAGGAAATATTTTATAGAATTCTGTAACTAAGACTGTCTCTCTGTATCTTCTCCATAGCACTCTGTAATCCTTGACCTTTTCACGGCGGACTAGCTGTTCCTGCCACTCTGCCTGTACATTATTCTTCTCTCAACCAGAACTTATTTACTCCTAAATAGCTAACCCTTATCTTAATGTTCTATCTCTACTCTCTACTCACTCCACCCAGACCTTCGCCCCTTCCTCTATTACTAGACTGCGTGGTTCATTATTTCTAGTAGATTTGCTCTATTACCATGATGTCTTGTCCCCCTACAGTTTCCTCTGTGATAGTGTTAGCTTCTGGAAAACCTCACGCTACAAGGCCATGTAATATTGCCACCTGTCATACTACAGCCAGAAAATAAACGGAATTGGAAGTGAGATGGGGAGAAGAATTAGTGAATAAAAATCAACATTGCTGCAATCCTACAGAGAATCTGACTAACCAGAATAGCTTCATTCCAGAAAGCATCAAATTTCAGAAGGCTCTAATCTGAACAATGAGAACAAAGAAACAGCTTTAAAAACACAAGGCAGTAAAATAGCATATTATATAAAGGCAGGTCACATAGGGAAAAATTGTGAAAGACTTTGCAATGTCTGAGTATTTTCAATGGAAAATTAAGTCTCGTTTAGCACGTATTTTCCTGGTTATCTGATTCTATGACATTTGTGCCTTTTGTTGTCTTTGAACTATTTTATAACTATAAATTTTAACACTGATAGCAATGCAAATGATTCTTGTTCATGGTGTTCAAATGAATTGTTTACTGGAAGGATGATTCATTTCCCTATCCCCATCCTCTGTGGAATAAGCCTGTTATTCATATGTGATTCATTTGGCAATTGGTTTCAGTATTCCTTATTTTCTATATGTGTATGTTTGTATGGCTCTTTGAATTATCCTTAAAACCAGTTGTAACAACTTACTATGGTTCCTTGGTTAAGAGTTATGTAAAATTTTTGACAGATGTTTATTGTATTTTTGTCCAAGAATCATGATTCTGCCTTTAAAAAATATCCTTTGACAGTCACTTAAGGACAAGAGTTGAAAAATAAATTCAGAAATATTTGAATTTTCCTACAATAGGGTCTTTCTTCTGAAATGGACCTAGCTGAAATGACAGCAAAATGCAGGTCCCAGTTTGAATCTGGGAACTTCATTCCCACTTGAATTGGTGGCCGGAACCCTGGGTTAATGGAGAAATACCAGGTCCTCAAGAACCTAGACTTTGAGGAACCATGTGGGACACCTGGCCTCCCCACAGAGGCATTCAGGAGGTCCACCACCTGGTGGCATTCCCCAAAACTTAGGCCTTTTGCCCTCATAGGAGGAGCAGCCACAGTAATTTCTAAACCCTGCCATTTTGCAGGTGAGATTCTGCCTCTTGGGTTTGACTAGCTGCTGCTCAGTTCCAGTACAAAGTGGTGCAGCCTCCAGAGAACTGGAAGAAAACACGGGACTGAGTTGAGTTAGTGTAGAAATTCACTCACCTTTCTGAGTTCTAACCCTGGATAATAGCACTATTCTCTTCCTTTGTTCGTGTTCTTATGTTTCAGAGTTCAGACGTTCCTAAAGGAAATTTCAGAATGAGGCAGACTGAAATAAGGAAATCTACTCTTTCCAGTCTACCATGCTGGTTTCATCTAATTGACTTCTTGGTCAATTTTCATTTCTCTCTACTCCCCTCCTCCATGTTCTCCTCACTTTCTTTCAGCTGACAGACTCATCAGGAACAAGCCCTTTACATACATTTTCCTACGTCCATTCTTTCACCTTTCTTCTCCTTACTCTTGGTCAGGCTGAACAATTCCATTAAGCCACAAAAAACCTCAACAATCACCCTGGGAACTGCCCAAAAAGGGGGGCATTCACCTCACTGAAATTCGAAGACTGAGACCTAAACTACTCTATTCTATCCATTCTCCACTCCTATTGCTTTCTGCTTTCTGATTCTTCTGGCTAATGACTTGACTGCCATGTTGACTTGCACTTTGGGCTGATGCTGGATATTGTCTATTTCCAGTTTATTTAGTTTTCCTTTGCAATTTGTATTTCCTGACTTGCCTGTATTTCCTTCAAACTGACTTGAATAAACACCCTCCTGATTTATCTTAGTCCTAAAATCCCTCCCTTTATAGTCCTGCATCCAATAGTAAAGCTCCCTACCAGCTTACCAGGGCTTCATCAGAAAGTGGTCATTTCTTTTCCACCTCAGAAGAGCCATCTAATCCAGTGTGCTTTGTATGGTACGTACCTGATAATGTGAATGACAATGATGTTGATACCTCTCTAGGACAAAATATGGCTGCTAGGAGTTTCCAAATAAAAGGGTAGTGTCTCAGATTTTCCATTGTTTGCCTTACTTTCCACAGATACATTCTTTTTTTTAAAAAAATTTTTTTAAGAGACCTAGAACCAGATTCCAGGCCATATTCTGTTTCAAGAATTTTATCTCTAATGGTTCTTCTCTTGAAACCATAACCTCCCTTCTTTTTTTTTCTGAAACAGAGTCTCACTCTGTCGCCTGGGCTAGAGTGCCATGGCGTCAGCCTAGCTCACAGCAACCTCAAACTCCTGGGCCAAGTGATCCTCTTGCCTCAGCCTCCCAAGTAGCTGGGACTACAAGCGTGCTCCACCACACCTGGCTAATTTTTTGTTTCTATTTTTAGTTGCCCAGCTAATTTTTTTCTATTTTTAGTAGAGACAGGGTCTCGCTCTTGCTCAGGCTGGTCTTGAACTCCTGACTTCAAGCAATCCTCCCACCTCGGCCTCCCAGAGTACTAGGATTACAGGCGTGAGCCACCATGTCTGGCCCATAACCTCCCTTCTGCCATATACACTCACCAATCAGGACAATGGTTTCCCAGCAGTCCTGTTATAATAAAATTCATTCTCAATCTACCCTTTTCCCATAAATTCTGCATTTCCTCTCAATTTCACCCACACCATATGGCTCCTCAACTTACAACGCCGAGCCATGTATTATTTCTTGATTTTTTTTTTTCAGAAATATTAATCATCTTTAAGACTCTCCCTTCCAGGCTCTCCACCATACACACAGTTGCCCAGACCTGAAACCTTTGTTGTCATCTTCAAATCTTCCATCTCTGCCACCTTCACTTCTCCCATTGTCCCTCAACCTAATCAGTCCCAATTCACCCACTCCTTTCTGCTAAGACTAACACCATTTGAGTTCAGATACTCATTACTGCTTCCTGGTGTTAACGTAGTGTCTTCATATCTGGCTTTCCACTCCCTCAAGTGAAGATAGCTTCTTAAATGTTACCTCTGGCCCTTCTTTGCTTTTAGTAATCCCTATTGCCTTCAGAGATTTTTCAAAGGCTGTGCCAAGGAACACTTACCTCAAGGGTGTTAACAATTCTTATTTGCAAAAACAATTTATAGGATCAAATAACTTTGGGGAATATTGAATTAAACAAAGATGATAAGGTTTCTTCATCGAGACTTCCACAGCCTGTTACATGATATTTACTATGAATTGCTAGGAGGGGAATTAATGCTCCAAGCTGTCATTCAAATATTATCTCGCTGTGTATTTTGAAAAGGGAAATATAAATTCTATTCAAGTTTCAGCCTCAGTGAGGACCATCAGAAAAGAGCAGTTTGAAAGCTTAGTTTTTGGAATTTAAGATACAAGTAGTATGATATTCAATAGCAAAATCTTTCTATTCTGGAATTTCATTAGAACAGGAAATAAGAAAATGAGCTCTGCAGACAGGATTCCTTAGCAGCCCATGGGAAATTCAGAAGGGGCCCTGGACTAAAACAGCTTCAAATGTCTGAGCCTCCAGGCTCTGAGAGAGAGCAGAAGATGAATTTTGAATGTACTTATGGCATTCCGATTGTCAAATTCAATGGGCTACTTTTCAGTCCTTGTCTTACTTGATGTCCCTATGGCACTTGGCACAAGTCTCCCTGTTTTGGGACTCTCTCCTCTCTGTTAACTTTGTGACCTCATCCTTCTAGTTTTCCTTCCTCTTTAGTGACAGCTCTTTCTCAACTCCCTTTCTGTACTCCTCCTATTCTTCTTTGTTACACAATAATGTCCCTAAGGAGTCTCTCTGGCCTGGCTCCTCTTTTCACTCTGTCCTCTCCCTTCAGCTGTACTCCATGTGTGGCCAATGCGGCTGCCGCCCAAATAGCTCTGCAGAGGCCCCACGTCCACTATGATCACATTGTGTACAAAACTAAACTCACTGTTCACCAACACCCATGTTCTCAAGATTCCAAACCAGAAGGATCCCTTGTCTCCTCCACTTTAGTAAATGATACCACCAAGCCCCTAACTGACAAAAGACTTTAAACTCCTTCTTCTGTCTTAGCCCCTTGTAAGTAGTACATGGGGGAAGATGTGAGGAAGTAAGACTGTTCTTTGAAAGTTAAAATACAAATTAACCAATAGAAAAACTTAACAAATGGTTAATGAGAACCTATTGTGATTAGGTACTCTATTAGATACTGAGGATATGGTGGTAAACAAGACAAACGTAGTTCTTACATTTATGGAGCTGCCAGTCTCACAGGAAAGACAGATGTTAAATGGATATGCTCAGAACATACAAAGGAGATGGCTGGAAATATGTAAGCAGTGGTACCTAACCTGGTGTAGGGATCAGAGAAGGCTTCACTCAAGACTTAGTATTTGATTGGAATTCTGAAAGCAAAAGCTGGGGGAAACAATATTCTCAGCAGAGGGATCAATATTGTGAAGGTTTAGAAACAAGAGAGGAAGTGGCATATTTTAGGGACCAAAACGTGTCCAATATTGGGGTGAGTAAAGAATGAGAAAGACATTGGTGAGAGATGATGGCTGGTGAGGAAGGCAGGAGGAAGATTGCTTAGAGCCTTACTAACAATGCTAAGTTGATTATTTATTTATGTATTTCTAAATGTATTTGATTTTTACTTATCATGTTTATTGACTATATTAGTCAGGGTTCTCCAGAGAAACAGAACCTGATAGCAGATATATGCAGTCATGTGTCACTTAGCCACAGGGATACATTCTGAGAAATGTGTCATTAGACGATTTTGTCACGTGAACATCAGAGAGTGGACTTACACAAACCTAGATGGTATAGCCTACTACACACCTGGCCTATATGGTATAGCCTATTGCTCCTAGGCTACACAGCTATACAGCATATTACCGTACTGAATGCTGTAGGCAATATAACACAATGGTAAGTATTTGTGTATTTAAACATAGGAAAAGTACAGTAAAAATATAATATACAAGAAAAAAACTACTACACCTGTATAGGGCACTTATCATGAATGGAACTTACAGGACTGGAAGTTACTCTGGGTGAGTGGTGAGTGAATGTGAAGGCCTAGGACATTACTGTGCAGTACTCTAGACTTTATAAACACTGTACATTTAGTCTACGCTAAATTTGTTAAAAAATATTTTTCTTCCTTCAATAGTAAATTAACCTTAGCTTACTGTAACTTTTTTACTTTACAGACTTTTCAATTTTTTTAACTTTTTGTCTCTTTTATGATAACACTTAGCTTAAAACACAAACACACTGTTCAGCTGCATAAAATATTTTATTTCTTTATATCCTTATTCTATAAGCTTTTTTTCAATTTTTTCTTATTGATTAGTAGTGTAAGCTTTTTATTTGCCTTTTGTATAGAGTCTTTTTAAAATTATTTATTTTTTTGAGACAGGCTCTTTCTCTGTTACCCAGGCTGGTGCACAGTGGTGTGATTATTGCTTACAATAGCCTTGAACTCCTGGGCTCAACCTCCCAAGTAGCTAGGGCTACAGGCATGCACCACCACACCAGGCTAATTTTTCTATTTTTTTGTAGAAATAGGTTTTTGCTATGTTGCCTGAACTCCTGGCTTCAAGTGATCCTGCTGCCCGGGCCTCCTAAAGTGCTGGGATTCCAGGCATGAGTTACTGTGCCTGGCCTGTAAAGAGTCTTTTAAAAGAGGCAATACAAATACTGAAATTTTTAAAAAAGCTTCTGCACATCAGTAGGCATCCCTAGGTTTGCCTAATTCAGGAGCCCTCATTCTTAAGGCACTTCTTAAAGTGCTGTGTTGTTCATTTGGAACATTCCACTGCAATTTTAAATCATCTTTAATAAGAGCTTGCCATTTTTGTAAGTGTAAAGGCCTAATACTTACATAGTTGACCCTTGAACAACATGAGTTTGAACTGTGTGGGTCGTCCTCTTATATGCAAACTTTTTTCAACCAAAAGCAGGTCAAATATACACTATTCTTGAAATACAAAACCCATGTCTACAGAGGGCCAACTTTTTGTATATGTGGGTCCCACAGGGCCCACTGCAGGGCTTAAGTATGTGCAGATTTTGTTATACATCTGGGTCCTGGAAGTCCTAGGGTTGACTGCACATGTAATGGTAGGGGCCAGCATAGCTGAAAATTGGAGTACTCAGTTTTCTGGAAGTTAAGGATCCCATTTTTATATTAAATCTTGCCTTTGGCTTCCAGATCCCCTTGATCGACTTAGTCAATGATTTTTCCCTACCTAAGCATACAAAACAAAGAAAGGTGATAGAATCCAAAAATCCCTGTGAGGAATTCCTCCTTTCAAAAGCTGGAGTTTGCTCCTCAGTAATCCATTTACTGCCAGTTTCTCTTTGACCCAGGCAGACAGAGGCCTCTAACTGGATAGTTCATTCTAGTTAATTCGTGGATCCAATCCGATCCTGGACCCAGTCCAGCTTCTGTCATGACTTCCTTTTTTTGAGACAGAGTCTCACTCTGTCATCCAGGCTTGAGTGCAGTGGCTCAACCTAGTTCACTGCAACCTCCCAGAGCTCAAGCGATCCTCCCGCTTCAGCCTCCCAGAGTGCTGGCATTACAGGTGTGAGCCACCGCGCCCAGCCTGTCATGACTTCTGAACCCAGTTCGAGTCAAAAATTTCCTCAAACCAACTTGGAGAGCTAGCTCATAACACAAATCGTGGAGTTTCAGAATCTAAGAGAGAACTTGCCCGTACAGTTGTGTGCATCTACCACTAACATGGTCATGCAATGCTCCTAGGGGTTGCCGGAAGCTCTCCTTTGAATCCTACTTCAGACACCATCTGTTAAAAGAAAAACTTTATGCAAGATAAATTGAACAGTTTAATTGAGCAAAGAACAATCCACAAATCAAGCAGCTCCCAGAACCGTAATAGGTTGTGAGCTACTCCAATTTTTTTTATTTTTAAATATATATATATTTTTTTACTTTTTAAACTTTCCTATTAAAAACTAAGACACAAACACATACATTAGCCTAGGCCTACACAGGGTGAGTATCATCAATACCACTGTCTTCCACCTCCACATCTTGTCCCACTGGGAGGTCTTCAGGAGCAATAATGTGCATGGAGCTGTCATCTCCTATAATAACAATGCCTTCTTCTGGAATATCTCCTGAAAGACCTGAGGCTGTTTTTCAGTTATGAATAACCTTTTTTATAAGTAGAAGGAGTATACTCTAAAATAATAATAGTATAGTACAGTAAATACATAAACCAGTAACATAGTCATTTATGATCATTATCAAGTATTATGTACTGTACATAATTATATGTGCTGTACATACAACTGGCAGTACAGTAGGTTTGTTTATACCAGCAGCATCACAAACATGTGAGTAATGTGTTGCAATTACAGTATAATGACAGCTATGATGCCACTAGGTGATAGGAACTTTTCAGCTCCACTAGCACCTCCTGCCCAACACCCTCTGGCCCAATCAAATTGACACATAAAATTAACCGTCACATGGAGGAATAATTCACATGCAACAAACGAAGCCCATTTAAAGTGTACCATTCTATGAGTTTTGACAGTTCAGTACACCTTTAAATCACTGCCTAAATCAACTCCCAAAAGTTTTTTCCTGCCTCCTTGCAGTCCATCCCTCCATTTGCCCCTGGCCCAGGCAAATACTGATCTGCTTTCTGTCAATATAGATTATTTTTACTTTTTAGAATTTTATATAAATGGAATCATATGGTAACTACTCTCTTGTGTCTGGCTCCTTTCACTCAATATAATGATTTTGAGATTCATCCAAGTTGCATGGTATAGTAGTTTGTTCTGTTATTGCTGAGTAGTATTTTATTGTATGGATATACCATATTTTTTCATCCATTCACTTGTTGATAACATTTATATTGTTTTCAGTTCTGGGCTATTGTGGATAAAACCACTTTAAATATTTCTGTACAAATTTTTGTGTGAATATATGTTAACATTTCTCTCAGATAAATACCTAGAAATGGAATAGCCGAGTCACGTGGTAGGTATACCTTCAACTTTTTAATACATTGCCACAGTTTTTCACAGTAATTGTCTCTTTGCATTTGATGACCTGTATATGAGAATTGCGATTTTCCATATTTTCACCAGCACCTGATATTTTCATACTTCTTAATTTTGGCCATTCTAATGGATGTGTAGTCTTATTGGGGCTTAATTTTTATAATTAATAATTTTGAACCTCTTTTAATCTATTTATTGGTACAGGGCCATTTTTATATCTTCTTTTGTTAAATGTTAAAATATTTTGCCAATTTTTTAAACATTGTTTTCTTATTGTTGAGTTATAAGAGTTTTTTACATATTTTAGATATAAGTACTTTGTCAGATATATAGGTATTATACATATACTCCCATTCTGTGGGTTGCCTTTTCTTCTTCTTTTTTTTTTAGTTCAATAAGATTTTATTTAAAAATTTGCAAAGCTGAAGGAAGGATATGATCTTTTGTTAAAAGAAAGCAATTTTCACAGTATATATTTAGCCGTTTTAGCTTTGTATCGAATAGTAACAGAAAAGGAAGTTTCTGTTCAAGATCCTCACTCCAGCATACTCAGCCAGGTGCCTGGCACCACGTAGCAAGATGATACATTCCCTGGTCTGAAGCTCACAGCAAACCCTCTCACCCAAGCAGAACACCAGTTCTCCAGGCAAACACACGAGGTCTTATTTTCACTGCTCTACACAGGGCCCTGAGAATCCTTAATTTTAAAGTTGGGAAAAATGTGAAAGGATTCCTTAACTCATTGCCTGTAACAACTCCAACTTCCTGTTTAACTCTTAACAATTGCAAGTATAAAAACTTGAAATTTATAAGATGTTCCATTTTATGGAACAACTCTAATGTTAAAAAATTGGGTCAAGTAACATGCTTTTATGTTTTAAAATGCTACTTAATAAAACTTACTTATTGAGACAAGATATGCAGCACATTCTTGTGCTTAGTATTATAAACTCCTATTGACGATTGCTACTTGATGGTCAAAAAAATTTAAAAAAGAGGAGAAGCCACACATATTGGTATATAACAACACCTGCAGGGAATGTCATGTTTTAAATTTTTTTACCTGAAATTAAACCTGGAAAAAAAAAAGTCTATAAACTCAACACCCATGTGATTTTAAATGATGAGGTAGATTTTTTCCTATGCAGTAAAGTGAAGATAACAAAAAAATTCATACAACTTTCAAATCCTCTTTAAAAAAAAAAAAAAGTTCAGGTTATAGTCACTTTCACAAATTAGACATTTATAAACCAAGAGGTGGAGAGATCATACTCAGACAAGTTCTGTATTTGATGTTTTACTCGGAGATTCAATAATCAGTCTTGGATCAATCAACTCTCTCCAGAAAACAGTGATCCTCCTCTCCCGCGTCACAGCATACTCCACTACCTCGGTTCCATTTTCGTTGTGATAAACCAAATCAAATTTCCCAGGTTCTTTCGCGGCAGTTAAGAATGAAAAAATTTCTATGTTTACTTGCTGGGTCTCTGGATTGTGGCTTAATATTTTTCCTTCCTTATAGTCAGAGACATCAGGAGAGTAATCAGATGTTAGTTCCAGAAGCTTAAATGCAATCTTTTCTCCAACTTGAGGGGCAGCTGCCAGCAGAGGTAACAGAGTATAGTCCTTCTTGTGTGTCTCTACTGGATTCTGGATAATAGTAGATGAGTTTGTCAGTGTTTCATTTAACTGCTGCTGCTTCTGGTATTCAGTGTTTCTATCTAAAAGACTAGAAACAGCCTGCCCTCATCCTCACCCTCTCCCACGCATGCCCCGACCCCTAGCTCCCTTCCAAGAGAGAAGGTCCTCTCCTCTACCCCATCCTCTTCCTAAATTAGCGGGGAGAGACACGTTGAGAGGAGGACCAGGAGCCTGTCTGCCACCGTTTGAGTCAGAATGCTTCCACCCAGCAGCACTTGAAGACTGTGATGATGACCCTGGACCCGGACAACCTCTTCCTGCAAAGAGGCCTATGGTCTTTAAGAAACTCGCAGCATGCTCTGGAGTGGTCTTTGATATCATGCATTGGTCATTTGACTCTGAACTAGAGTCTGAACTAGAAGATGATGAAGTCTTGTCCTTGCTGGGGGTACGGTTAAAGCCAGCTTTTGTAGCCGGTTTGTTTGCAGCTAGGTTTTTTTATAGAGGGTCCTTCCTTTGATAACTCAGCTGATACTTTCCTTGAGGAATTTCTGACCTCCAAAGTGGCATTGCTGAGACCATCACTGGTGGATTCATGAGAAGACTCAGACTCTGAGGAGGAACTGGGACTATCTTTTGAACAAACGCCTACACCACCTTTCTTTCTGACATTAGCAAGGCTGTTTCTAGCAGAACCTTTTGGAGGACTACAGCTCTGGATGGTCTGCTCTTTTACTGCCTGTGCTTTTGGAGACTTGGAATTCTTTGTCTTTTTTTTATATTCACATTTCTCCTTTTTCTTTGGTGATTTTCTTTTGGTTTCTTTGTCACCATCATCCGCTACACCACGTTGCTTTGTTTTTATCTCTCGTTTTTTTTCCTCACGATCTGATCTGTGATAGCTTTTGGCTCCAGATCCAAGGCCTTCCAATTATTGCTATTGTTCTCTTTCCTCTTCCAATGCTTCTTTGAATATTTGTAACCTAGTTCAATTTCTTCATCCTCCTCTAACTTAAATGCCCGCTTCTTTGCTTTTCTAGCTGACAAATGAGTACTGTCACCATTACTAACTACTATAGAATTCTCAGCAACTCCTCTCTCTTCTAATTTAACTCTGACGCAATCGTTGTCTCTCACCAGGCGCGCGCTCTCAGCGGGGGGCAAGAACCCCCCTTCCAGGTAGGGGCCTAGGATGGCCCCAGAGCTGAAGCCGAAGCGCTGGCGGATAAGACTAATGAGATCCGTGACAACTGGACATGTGTTCAAGTCGACCAGAAGCCAGAAGGCCGTGCAGTGCGGGGTGGCTGGCGGAGAGTAATCAAATTGAAGCCATAGCCTAACCGTCTTGGAGGTTGCCATCTTGCTCCGTGCTCAACGGAAGCCGGTTGCCTTTTTTTAATGGTAATTTTTGGTGAAGTCCATGTATCATTTTTTTTCTTTTATGGTTTATGCTTTTTATGTCCTATCTAAGAAATTTTGACCTACCCCAAAGATTTCAAAGACTTTCCCCTATCTTTTTTCTAGGAGTTTTATAGCTACTTGTATTTTAGGGCTCATAGGGATAATTTGTCACCTCATTTTGTTGTAAATGCTGCCTAAGAGTTTTTGGCTTACTATCTAGTTGCTCTGTTTTTATGTGGAGATTCAGAGAGATTAAAAAATTATGCCACCACTATTGCTATATTTCCAAAATGCCCCCTATAAAACTGTTATTTTTCCTATGGTAATAAATGTCTTTGTTTTCATTTGCTTGGTGTATTATACCTTTATTAGTTAGTCCCAAATTTTCACAGAGCTGCATATCTATTGTCAGCATGAGAAAACATATTGGATAGTTGGCTCCATTTTACTTTTGCAATTGGTCCTTTATCTTCCTGACCCAATCTGTACCTGTTTCTCTCCAGGCTTTCTGCATAACTCTCATTCTGGGACTTCCCTTCACTGTCAATCTGGAAAATCTCTTCTTTTCTTCTGTAATAGATTCCATGATTCCTGGATCTCAGGTCTTCTACTTTTGGGGGTTATTTTTGTGAGGAGACTGATGGTTGCCTGTAAACCTTGTATTTATTCTTCCCTGTTTCTAAGAAGAATCACAATTTATTTGCATGTGGCAGTGTCCCCAACCAAAATCTGTATTTTCCAGCCCCCCTTGTATACGGCCATGTGACACAGTTCTGGTTGATGTAATATAAGCAGAAGTTTCTGGATGAGGCTTCCAAAAAAAGCTCTTAAGAAGGTGGGAGTGGCAGTTTCAGTAGGCATGTATATCGTGCCTTTTGCCCTTCCCTTTCTTCTTTCAAGGAAAGAAGATGTGAGTCTTCCCATTGAGAGAGAACAAACAAGTCACTTGGACTAAATAATTTAGGTCCCTACAATTTGAGATGAATTAAAAAATAAAATAAAATAAAACTTGAATAATGAAAAAAAAGATTTCTCATTGTAAATTGATAAATTGGCTTTCTGGTTCATACCTTAGGCTCTATGAACCTATTTAATTAGAGTTTACCATTGAGAGATAAACTCAATCTTGGCATATTTTAAAACTAGTTTTCTTAGATTGCAAGATTGAGGAAAAGACTGTGAGAAATTCTTCACTCTCTGTGAGGATTCTTAGGAGTTAGCACCACCGACCTCACCTGGCAAAGATCTGAACACACCAAACTTTTCTTTTGAACTTCAACAGATTATGTATTTGTACTAATACGTGAATGCTCCACTGAAGAAGAAATGGAATCTGAGAGGCAACCCACGAGGAGGCATAAAAACTTCCTACTTCACAAGGCTACCTCATACTGGCTAATGGCTTATTCAACCAATCATATTCTCTCTTGGGGAATCTGAACATGAGACATATAGAGACGTACACAGATGGCACGAAAAAATGTAAAAATAAAAGTCATGAGGCAGTGAAGTCACGAGGAAGTGGAAATCATGAGTAAATTGAAACAATATCAGAATACATGAGTTGTGTCATATCCTGATGAAAATCCATTTCTTTGTGAAATCTGCTACCTATGTAGTTTCCTATTATTTATTTTCGCATCATCTTTATAATCTCTCAATATGTCACTTAAAGTAATCTGAGTGTACTTTTGTGCCTTACATCTTTAAAGAGTAATGAGCACAAGTATTTCCGAAATCTGTTTCCTCATTTCTGTGCCCACTGCCCTGTTCAGATGAAGCCTTTATTCTTACTCACATAGATGACTAGAATAGTAATTCATAGTTTCCCAGCTTTCACTCTTCCACCATGCAAACTTTCTAAGACACAGATCTTATTACGTCATTCTTTGTGTTCATGACCAGTGCATACGTGAGCACTGGCATGTCATACAACAGTGCATTGTGGGGTTGGCTCTAGAAGGGTTCCACTCTGTCTCTGTGCATATGCCTGGGATATTGAGAGTTGGAAGAGCCTTATCATATCCTTTGAGGAGAGAACTGAGGACCAGAAAGGCCAGAGGTCATTTCATTCACTCTGTTGGCTTCCATCACCAAGTATATGCTGGTGACTCCTGCTTCAATGTCTCCCCCCTCTCCTGACCCTAGACGCATATAGCCAACCCCGCATCTCCACTGGGAGGACTTACCTGAATCTCAACATGTCTAAAGCAAAGCTTTTCTGCTTTCCCTTTGTGTGAGAGTGATTTCATTTCTCTCTTTAGAGACTGGCATCACTGTTTGTTCAAGCCCAAAGCTAAGAGTCCTCTTCTCCTTCTCCTTCTTCCCTCATTCTTTGTAGGTAAGAAATGACCAAGTTCTTTTAATATTCCTTGTTTACTTTTTTGAATCTAAGCTGTTCTCTCTATTCCACTGAATTACTTTAATCTGATCCATCTTTCTCATGTAGGTAACTTGCAGGTATTCCCCACCTATTCTAGGATCCTCCTCAATGCATTCTCTACTCTTCATCCATCCTGGGTGACTATTTAAATAAATTATGATACACCCATAAAATGTAATATCAAGTAGCCTTTAGAAAGAATGTGACAGATTTGTATGTGCCAAGTAGAAAGCTTTCTAGGATAATATTTTATTCAATAAAAAATGAATAGTATATTGGTATCATCTTTTTAGGCATATTTATAAAATATATGAAATGTGTTTGCTATAGTTTGGTTTGTTTGACCTTTCCTATTTCATGTTGAAGGTAGGGCCTAATGGGAGGTATTTGGGTTATAAAGGCAGATCCCTCATGAATGCTTGGTGACATCCTCTCAGTAATGAGTGAGTTCTTGCTCTATTAGTTCCCACCAGCCAAGGTTGTTAAAAAGAGTCTGGAACCTCCCTCTTCTCTCTGTTGCTTCCCTTGCCATGTGATCTCTGCACCTGCCAGCTCCCCTTCCCATTCTGCCATGAGTGGAAGCAGCCTGAAGCCTTCACCAGAAGTGTTGCTGGTGTCATGCTTCTTGTACATTCTGCAGAACTGTGAAACAAATAAACCTCTTTTCTTTTTCAATTACCTAGCCTCAGGTATTCCTTTATAGCAACACAATGGACTAAAACAGTTGTTATATGCACATGTAGATTATTTTTATTTTTCTTAGAGGGAGAAGTATTCAGACCCTAGAGAGGTTGAGGCAGAGGGTATGGAGACTTTCTTTTTTAACTTTCAATTATGGAAAATTTTAAATATACACATAAGTAGGGAGAATAGATAATTCCTTTCTTCCCTATCTCCCAGCTTCAGTAATGATCAACTTGTGGTTAATCTTGTTTTGTCTGTACCCCCACACATTCTACTTCTACCTCCACTGTATTATCTTAAAGTAAATTTTGGATACTGTGTAATTTAATTGGTAAATACTTCAGTGTGTATCTCTAAGTCAGTGCTGTCCAACAGAAATCTCTGCAATGATGAAAATGTTCTATACATATACTGTCCAATACAGTAGGCACTAGTCACATGTGGCTAATTGAGCACTTAAAATATGGCTGATCTGACTGAGGAACTAAAATTTTTAGGTTTCTCAAATTTTAATTGACTGTAATCTAAATTTAAATAGCCACATGTGCCTGGTAGCTGCCCTATTGGACAGCACAGCTCTTGGATATAAGGACTCTTTTTATAAAAAACATAACTGAAATATACCACATATAAAAATTCATATTACCTTAATATCATTAAATTTTCAATTCCAGTGCTCAGATTTTTTGAGATACATCATAAATGTTTTTTATAGTTAATTTGTTTGAAGCTAAAGCCACACACTTTCATAGTCTGTTGATATGTCTCATAAGTTTTTTCAATCTAACAGTTTGATGAGGATGCATCAATTTTCATTTTATACCAATCTATGTAGTTTGAATTTTAAGCCATTTTAAACTGTGGATATATAATTTTTAACCATTAGTATTAATATATCATCAGAGATTGTCTGGGTAGTGGGACTATATACCACTACTTGTTGGTATTACAGAATGCTTGTCTTTTTGTTTTTAAGTACAAATCTCTTTTTTTATTGCCATAATCAAAACTTTATTAACAAACTGACATCAAAATAGGAGATCACTGTTGTATACCTTACAAAATCAAATGTAATTATCTTGGTACATTAACTAGAATTTCTCTGTGAGATAATGCAAATTCAGGAAGTTGTGTAGACCATTAGTGTCACTTTCTTCTAAATGAACACCCTTCTGTGAGTCTGGCCTTTTCTCCTGTAGTCTGGCACAACACTGTTGAAAAACCTACACAAAGATCCACTGTCTGAGCATGGCTGAAAACTATGGTAATCTTGTAGCAACCTGGACATTTAACATCCATAAAATAAGAGTTTGGACTTTGAACTAGCCATTTCTTTTCTTTTTTGTTTTTATTTCAGAATATTACGGGGGTATAAATGTTTTGGTTACCTAAATTGCTTTTGTACCATTTGAGTCAGTTATAAGTGTGTCCATTATCCAGATAGTGTGCATTGTACCCGTTAGGTGTGAATTTACCCTTCCCCTTTTCTCCCCTCCCACCTGCTGGATTTCTTATGAAGGTTATTTCCATATGCACACATAAGTGTTGATCAATTAATTCCAATTTAATGGTGAGTATATGTGGTGTTTGTTTTTTCATTCTTGTGATACTTCTCTTAAAGAATGGTCTACAGTTCCATCCAGGTTAATACAAGAGGTATTAGTTCACCATTTTTTATGGCAGAGTAGTACTCCATGGTATACATATACCACATTTTATTAATCCACTCGTATTGATGGGCACTTGGGTTGTTTCCACATCTTTGCAATTATGAATTGTGCTGCTTTATAAACATTCGAGTGCAGGTGCCTTTTCTATAGAATGTCTTTTTTTCTTTGGGAAAATACCCAGTAGTGGGATTGCTGGATCAAATGGTAGTTCTATTTTTAGTTCTTTGAGGTATCTCCATATTACTTTCCATATAGGTTGTACTAGTTTGCAGTCCCACCAGCAGTGTAGCAGTGTTCCCATCTCTCCACATCCATGCCAACATTTGCTGTTTTGGGACTTTTTGATAAAAGCTATCCTCACTGGAGTTAAGTGATATCTCATTGTGGTTTTGAGTTGAATTTCCCTGATGAGTAGAGATGTTGAGCATTTAATCACGTTTGTTGGCCATTAGTCTATCTTCTTTTGAAAAGTTTCTGTTCATGTCTTTTGCCAGTTTTTAATGGGATAGTTTGATTTTTTCTTGCTAATTTGCTTGAACTTAAGCTATTTCTTTTTATGTTTTTTTCTTTTCCTCTTCCAAGGATGATATAGTAAATCTCTAGCCAAGGCATCTTGATCCTTTCACAAGCCCAGGTCATCCAGACCTCTCAGACGACACTCCTGGAAAGCAGCACATGATCTGGCACTCAGCATCAACTTCCCCAAATCTTGTTACATGATTTCTCTGTCCTAAGGGGCTCCCTCTCCTTTCTCTTTCCCAAAGGGCTCCTCCTTAAGCTTCTGAAACTTAATTTCCAAATTCTTTACTTTGTTTTCCCATCCTTAGAGCTTATAGCTGTTTTCTTCAATACCCCTTTCCATCATATCTTTAGTGTTCCCTGTTTGCCTTGTCAGTTCTCCAATGCCTGTTAATGATTCTTTATATTAAACAGGTGACAAGATGTCATGTATGTTATCATCAGCAAACTTTCAGACCATCTGTCCATTTATCTACTATCCATCTTTCTCTCTATTTATCTTTCTATTGATCTAGCCAATGCATTTTTATCAGAAAGTTTCCATGTTTTGTGGAGACCACTTGCCAGTCTGACCTGATGTAAATAATTCTCTTTATAATGTGGTTTGAAATACACCTCTGGCTCCAGTGTATCTCTCCCATTGCCTACTGCCTACTAAAATTTCTACCTTAGGAGAGTCGTCATTTTGGGATGACTTTTGCAACTCTGGGATCCTCTTAAAATCCAGATATTCTTCACAGTGTAGAGTATGGTGTTGTTTATATCATACCATAGATTAGTGGATCATATTGTTCACTCATCTGTCAGATCTGTGACAAAAAGGAGCACAGAGCATTGCAAGTTTTCGTACCTTGACTATGAGCCCTTGTTCCTCTATATCCTCAGGACCTTCTGGGGACTTGTGCACATGATACCCTCATGAGTATGTGTCAACTGCATGGGGCAGGTGAGGTGGGGATGAGTGAAGCAGAAGACTGGGAGTGGGACACGAGGCAATTTTTGAGTGTGGCAGCCTCACAGCCAGGAGGCGGCCAAGAACAATTGTCACCTGAACAGGGGGAAGAAGCAGAGAAATTACAGGAAAGAATGTTGAGGGTATACTTTGCTTATTTCAAAAGTCTTATCTCAGGCTGGTCCTCTGAGGCAGAAATTATGCTAAAGAGAAATCAAATTAGCAACAAACAATCTTTTCTGGGAATGAGAAATGATTTCTTGCGTCATGGTATTGGCCCTTCTTTTCCTCTATGCGTCTTTACATGTCAGTGTGAAAATCAGTCATAAGATCATGTTTACTGAGAAGCCTCGACACCGCCAAACTCAAGCTCTTTGGAATAAGCTACAGATTAAGAAATTGTGTCTCTTTCTTTATTAGGCAAGACCAGCTCTCCTCAAGCAGCTGTAGGGTGGGGAACTGATGAAGATTTACTCATTTAGGCCCTGTCACTTCCATCTCTACCTCATTCTTGTTTACAAGGTTTTCAGCACTGACACTTTTTATCAGCCTTTCCCTTTTCTCCTTCTCTCCAAAATTTGCCAGAGAAATGTTTATCTATTAATATATCAATATCAGTATCCAAATCTATATTTCTTTGTTTTTCCCCAGCAGAGCTGTCTTCACAGAGGTCTTCTCTGTATGCTAAGCAGCATTATAGAAATATAGTCCGCTATACCCCTTTTTAATAAAAGGATTTGTTCTGTAAAATTTAGATTCAGTCACAGGCTGCACTTAAGGACCTAGAAAGACACAGGTGGGCTTAAGGCCACAGGTTCTCCACCCCTGAGTGGGGGGTCTCTGCTTCTCCACTGCAGTGTTTCAGGCTCTTTTGAAGAAAGAAACTGCTTCTGGATCAGATGTCTTCAGGGCTGAGTACCTTGTTAATATACATCCATACCTTACATTGTTCTTGGTCTCATCATAAGGATTGCTGGTTAGAGTTCCATTGTCAGGGGATCCTGGTGAGGTTAGAGTCCTGAATTGAGTCTGGGTTAGAGTCCCAAAGAATAAGGACAATACTAAAAAGGCGTAACTGCTGAAGCAGTTTGGTTTGGCTCTGGTTTCTGTTTGTCTGTGTGCTTGTGTCCTTGGTTTGTGTAACAAAATTTGGTTCAGCAGAGGTTATACACCCTGATGGTCATAGCAACAGCCTAATTAGAGAATTATTTAAATGAGAATTATTTAAATTATCCTTGGACTCCAAAGATAAGAGACATTGCTCTTGCCAGCCCTTTTAAGGTGTTGCTAGGAGCCCATCAGAGGAGTTAAGGTTTTGTTGCCTATGATGTGAAGCAGTCTTGTAGGAAATACCACCAGAAAACATACTGCATTCCCAGGTTAGAGAGAACTTCAACAGGTCATCCAGGAGGTGCATATAAGGGGCTGGGTCACTGCAGCATCTGGAGCACCCCAACACTGCCCAGTGTTTGGGACCCTCTGAGACATGTAAGCGGCAATATCTGACCCACTGGTGATTCTCTGGGAAAGGATCCTCATAAACGCCACGCCACAGACCCAAAACACCTCCCTAGCTCAGGTCTTGCTCCAGCCATCTCAGAGAAGCCTCCATGCAAAATGGGGAACTTTAATAGTATTACCTAACTGTAATATTCTCTGGAATTGGGCAATGTTTAGGTATGGGCTGATGACAAAGAAGAAAATGATTTTTGGGAGGAACACTGTACGGCCTCAATATTTGTTGAGATCAGAGGAAAAATGGCCCCCAAATGAGTCTGTAAACTATAAAACTATTTGTAGTTATATCTGTTCTGTAAGAAAGAGGAAAAATGGGATGAGATCCCCTACGTACAATCTTTTATGTCTTTATATCAGAGTAAGAATTTACAAAAGAGATGCAAGATTATGGTTCAAAGGGAGGAGCCACAGAAAAAAATACTGTCCTTCCAGAATCCAAATCTGATGATGATCTTATCCCTTCTCATTTGCAATCTCCTAGAGCACCTCCACCATATGCTGGGGCACCACTGAAAATGATGAGGAAGGGCATGATATCCTCCACCCCCGGCCCAAAGCTACTGGTTCAGCTTTGTACTCCCCTTTACTACTGTCAGGAAGGAACCATCTCCCCTCCACACAGCTCTCAGGGTACCCAATTCAGCCTAGGGAACATGGCCCTTCAGGCAGGGCAATTCCCACTGAGACAAGTTTCTACAGGCTTCAGTGACTAAGGCCAGCCCAGGGGATTCTTATGTGTGCATTTCCCTTTTTCAACTTCAGATTTATATAATTGGAAACATAACCTGCCTGCCTATGGGGATGATCCCCAAAAGATGGAAAGTTTATTTACATCCATCTTTGCTACTATACCTCCACCTGGGCTGGCAGTCAGGCTCACGAACACACTCCTCACTCCAGAGGAACATAGGATGGTACTGGAAAGGCTTGTCAGGAAGCTGAGAGGCTACATGAATTACAACCTAATAATCTAGTCAGGACTCCAGCAGCACAGGCCATAACAGGGACCGAGCCAAGCTAGGAACCCGATGATCCCAGAGACTGGGCAAAATTAAATCATTACAAGGAATGTTTAATAACCAGAATGCAGAAGGGGGGTCCCAAAATTGAAAAGTCTAAATAAAATTCAAGAAGTACAACAGGCCAGGCACGGTGGCCCACACCTGTAATCCCAGCACATTGGGAGGCTAAGGTGGGAGGATCACTTAAAGCCAGGAGTTTGAGACCAGGCTGAGCAGCATAGTGAAAGCCCATCTCTATAAAAAATAGAAAAATCAGCTGGGTATGGTAGCACATGCTTCTAGTACTGGCTACTTAGGAGGCTGAGGCAGGAGGATCACTTGAGTTCAGCCCAGGAATTTAAGGCTGCAGTGAGCTATGATGACACCACTGTACTCTGGCCCAGGTGACAAAGCAAGACCCTATCTCAAAAAAAAAAAAAAAAAGAAGTACAACAGAGGCCAAAAGAAAATCCCTCTGCCTTTCTTAAGAAGGTCTTTGAAGCCTATAGGTAATATACTCACATTGACCCTGAACACCCAGATAACATGGTTAATATGACTTTCATCAAAGTGTCCCTGATATAAGGAAAACAACAACAAAAAATAGAAGAGGGGTTAGGAATGCCAATGTTTCAATTGGTCAAGGTTGCCGTTAAGGTATTTAACAGCCACAGCCAAATCCACAATGGGCAAAAACAACGCGGCATGAGACACCAAGCTGTGCTGCCTGCTGTACTCTTGGCCACAATCAGCTGGGATACAAGAAGGTTCACTGGAGAAAACAAATGGCCATGGGTAAGATCCCCAGGGCCCCCACTGCCCGGCCAAAAAGGCTATCTCCTCTTGGGGCCATAGCAGTGTGCATATCGTAAATAAGACATTGGAAATGGGAGTGTCCTAACCCTTGCTCCCGGATGGAGGAAGAAACTCCCAGCAAATCAGCCCACCAGATGCCACAGTTTGCCGATAATGACCAGGAATGGCAGGACCTGGGGACTCTCTACATTCTATTAGCTCCATTGGTATTTCCCACAAGGAACCCCAGTAACAATTGCTATGGGAAAGAGACTCACAGACTTTCTAATTTATTCCTGAATACCAGACAAGGTCCCCTCTCCCTGAAGACCACAGTTATTACTGGTGTATCTGAGGAGATGTCCCACAAGCCTTTCCTTTAGCCATTTGAATGCCATATAGGAAAAGCTTATTCGAAACATAGCTTCCTATATATGCCTGAATGTCCCATACCTCTGTTGGGATGAGATCTGTTAACAAAATAAAATGCACGAGTAACCTTTTCACTAGAAAAAGTAGGGTATCTCTTGAACAAGCCTGTACTCTCCAAGCTGCCTAACTACAACTAGAGGAAAACCTTTGTCAGAAATTCCTGAAGAGGTCCTACGAGAGGTAAGACCAGAAGTGTGAGCTGATGGGAGGCCAGGAACAGACGAGACTGCTGATTCAGTACCAGTAAAGCTTCGCCCTGATGTAAGAGGTCCCAATTTAAAACAGTATTCCCTAAAGAGGCATGCAAGAGAGGACATAAAACCTCTAATAGCTACGTTTCTTGAATACCAGCTTATTTAGCCCAGCTAATCTCCCTGTAATACTCCCATTTTGCGTGCGCAGAAGCCAGGGACTAAAAAATATCACTTCCTGCAAGACTTAAGGGCCATTAATCAAACTGTAAAAGACATACATCCTGTAGTGTCAAATCCCTACACTTTACTTACCACCCTGTCTGGAGACTTCCTGGTTTACTATCTTAGATTTAAAAGACACTTTCTACTGCACATCTCTAAGCCCCAAGTCCCAAGAGGTGTTTGCTTTTGAACGGGATGATCCAGAGACTAACATAAAACAACAGTATATGCACACTATTCCCCCAAGGGTTCAAATATGCACCCACTATCTTTGGGGAAGCTTTGGCTAAATATTTAAGGAAATTACAGTTAAGTGGAGGCATTTTACTCCAATATGTGGATGATATCCTGATTGCCAGCAAAACTAAAGAAACCTCAGATCCAAACATGATCCTAACCTTAAATTTCTTTCTTTTTTTTTTTTTTTTTTGAGACAGAGTCTCACTCTGTTGCCCAGGCTAGAGTGAGTGCCGTGGCGTTAGCCTAGCTCACAGCAACCTCAAACTCCTGAGCTCAAGCGATCCTCCTGTCTCAGCCTCCAGAGTAGCTGGGACTACAGGCATGCACCACCATGCCCGGCTAGTTTTTTTTTCTATATATATTTTTAGCTGTCCATATAATTTCTTTCTATTTTTAGTAGAGATGGGGTCTCGCTCTTGCTCAGGCTGGTCTCGAACTCCTGAGCTCAAACGATCCGCCCACCTCGGCCTCCCAGAGTGCTAGGATTACAGGCGTGAGCCACCGCGCCCGGCCCTAACCTTAAATTTCTTTACAGACCAAGGACAAAAAATTTCAAACAAAAAGGTGCAGATATGTCAACTGACTGTAAAATACCTGGGTTTTGAGCTATCTGGAAGTCAAAGGAAGCTATTGCCAGACAGAAGAGAGGCTCTGGCAACAGTGGCAATACCTGCCACCATAAGACAATTGAGAGGATTTTGGAGTATGGGTTGGATTTTGTCCTATCTGGATTCCTAATTTTGGTCTCATAGTCTTTACACAAGGTCCTCAAGGGAAGTGACAGTGAATCACTAAACTGGACTACACAATGTCATAAAGCATTCCAAATTATAAAAGAAAAATTTCTAACAGTGCCAGCTCTTGGCCTCCCAGATATAAGAAAGCCCTTTGATCTCTTTGTATATGAACAACAAGGTATAAGCCTTGGGGTGCTGACACAGAATTTAGGCAACCCCAGGAGGCCTGTTTTCTAAACAATTACATGTAGCGGCTTGTGGATGGCCAATCTGCCTCTTAGCAGTGGCCACTACCTATGATCTCCTACAAGAAGCTGAAAAATTCACTCTAGGCCATCCTACTACAGTGCATATGCCACACTGCATGCTGCCCCTCCCTGAACAAAAATACCTCTGAGATATTAGATAAATATCTGGCTCTTCTACTGGACAGCCCAAATGTAAGACTAGAGGCAGTGTCCACATGAAACCCAGCCACCCTGCTTCCAATCACTACAGAAGAACCTGTTCATGACTGTATACAATCATTGAGGAAGTTTATTCTAGCAGGCCTGACTTGACTGACCAGCCTTTGGAAAACCCAGACCTAGAGATGTTTACTGACGGGAGCAGCTTCGTGGACCAAAGTCTTCAGAAAGCTGGGTATGCAGTGGTAACTCACTGGAAAATCTTGGAAGCTGAGGTTCTACCACCAGGTACATCTGCCCAAAAGGCAGAAATTATTGCCTTCACACAGTTTTATACCTAAATACAAAGAAAATGGTAACTATTTATACTAAGTATGCTTTTATGGTAGTACAGGCACATGGGCCCATATGGAAAGAGAAAAGCTTGCTGACCTCAGGGAAAAGGAAATAAACATGCAAAGGAAACATTAGATTTGTTAGACTTTGTTATGCTGCCAAAAGAAGTGGCTATAGTATACTGCCCGCGCCACCAAAAACCTGATAGTTATATAGCTAAAGGGAATAATCTGTGTAATCAAGCAGCAAAGCAAGTGGCTAGGACCAAAGAACCCAATGCAAGAGCCCTAGTGCTGATTCCAAGTATGGACCTATCCCTATTTAAGCCCCAGTATTTCAAAGTGGATTTAGAAAGAGCAAATGACGGGGGATTTCATGCTGGTACTTGGGACTTAGATGGGAAACAGTATAAAATAACTAAAGAAAGTGGGATTTATAACAGACAAGGGATAGTGCTTGTTCCTGAGCATTTGATGGAAAGTATTATGCCAATTTACATCAGGGAACTTATTATGGGAGAAATACAACCTACAAAAGCTTATAGTCAGGCCACACATCCAAAAGACTATCCAGAAGGTTGTACAAACTGTCTTATTTGTGCTAAGAATAATCCAAAGATAGGACCGCCTCCAGCAGTCAGAGGGGTGCTTCTACCATGAGTGGAAGTAGCCTGAAGCCCTCACCAGTAACAGACGCTGGCACCATGCTTCTAGTGCAGTCTGCAGAACCATGAGCCAAATAAACATCTTTTCTTTATAAATTATCCAGCCTCAGGTATTCCTTTATAGCAACACAAAAGCAGACTAAGACTTTTGTTGTTGTATCTAAAAACTCATCAGCAAACCAAAGTTCACATAAATTTTCTCCTATGTTTCCTTCCAGAAGTTTTATAGTTTTGCATTCAGGTCTGAGATCCATTTTGAGTTAATATTTGTGCAAGGTATAAGGTCTGTGTCTGTGTTCAATTTCTACATATGAACATTCATTCATTCGGTACAGCACCATTTGTTGAAAAGACTACCCTTTCTCCATTGAATGCCTTTGTACTTTTGTCATAAATCATTTAACTACATTTGTGTGGCTTCATTTCTGGACTCTCAATTTGTCCCATTGATCTATCTGTATATTTTTTCATAAATATTATGCTGTCTTGATAATTGTAGATTTATAGTAAGTCTTGATTTGCTATATTCTTATTAGGTAATGTGACTTCTACAATGTGTTTTTTCTTCATCAGTATTATACTAACTCATCTAGGACTTTTGCATTTCTATAT
Organism: Eulemur rufifrons; assembly: GCF_041146395.1. Taxonomy (NCBI): domain Eukaryota; kingdom Metazoa; phylum Chordata; class Mammalia; order Primates; family Lemuridae; genus Eulemur; species Eulemur rufifrons. Next base: position 229,129,428 of record NC_090989.1, read on the forward strand.
AAATTTAAGAATCAATTTGTCAATATAAAACTTCTTGTCGGGATTTTGATAGGATTGTATTGAATCTATAGATTAAGTTGGGAAGTATTGACATCTTAACAATATTGAGTCTTTCTATCTAGGAACATGGAATATTTCTCCATTTATTTAGATCTTTAATTTCTTTCTTCAGTGTTTTATAATTTTCCACATATAGACCTTCACATATTTTATTACTTTATACCAAAGTATTTAGTTTTTTGACATTGATGTAAATGGTACTGTTTTTATTTTTTAATTTTAAACTCTAATTGTTTGTTGCTGGTATGCAGAAAAACAATTGATTTTTGTATATTGATATTGAGTCCAGCAACCTTGCTACACTTGCTTGTTAGTTCCAGAAGTTTTTTTTTGTAGATTCTATGTAGGTTTTCTACATAGATAACCCAGGCAGTTTTAGTTCTTCCTTTCTAATCTGTATACTTTTTATTTCCTTTTCTTTTCTTATGGCACTAGCTAAGACTTCCAGTATGATGTTAAATATTAATAAGACTAGTAATATAGGACATCCTTGTCTTGTACCTGATCCTAAGGTGAAAGCATCCATTCTCTTGCCATTAAGTATGATGTTAGCTGTAGGGTTTTGATAGATACTCTTTAACAAGCTGAGAAAATTCCTTTCTATTCCTAGTTTGCTAGAAGTTATTATTATTATTATTATTATTTTTTTTTTTTGGTCACAAATGGGTGTTCAATTTTGTCAAGTACTCTTTTTTTTTATTTTTGCAACAATTAATTTGATCATTTTTTTCTTTTAGCCTGTCATTATGATGGCTTACACTGACTGATTTTTGAATATTGAAAAAACCTTGCATACCTAGAATAAATTCCACTTGGTTTGGGTGTATAATTCCTTCTATGTCTTGTTGAATTGATGTGCTAGTATTTTGTTGAAGATTTTTGCATCTATGTTCATGAGAGATATTGGTCTATAGTTTTCTTGTACTGTCTATATTTGATTTTGGTATTAAGGTAATAGTGGTCTTAGAGACTAAATTAAGAAGAGTTCTGTCTCACTCTGTTTTCTAGAATGGATTGTAAAGAATTGGTATTATTTTTCCCTTAAATGTTTGGTAAAATTCACCAGTGAATCATTTGGGCCTGGTGCTTTCTTTTTCAAAAGTTAAATAATTATTTATTGAATTTCTTTGATAGATATAGTGTTATTCAAGTTGTCTGTTTCTTCTTATGTCTTGGTATTTTGTGTCTTTCAAAGAATTGGTCCATTTCAAATAACTTGTCAAATTTGTAGGCACTGAGTTGTTCATAATATTCCTTTTTTATTCTTTTAATGTGTTAGAATCAGTAGTGATGATCCCTCTTTCTCTTCCTATATTGTTAAGTTGTGTCTTCTCTCAATTTTAATTGGTTGGACTGACTAGAGCTTTATCAATTTAATTGATGTTTTCAAGAACCAGTTTTGGTCTCATTGATTTTCTCTACTGTTTTTCTTTTTAAAATACCATTTATTTCTGCTCTAATTTTTATTATTTCTTTTCTTCTGTTTCCTTTAGGTTTAAATTGCTCTTCTTTCTTTAGGTTCCTAAAGTGGAAGCTAAATAATTTTAGATCTATATTCTTTTCTTTTTAAAATTTGTTTATTTTTAATTAATTATGGGTACATAATAGTTATATATACTTATGAAATATATACAATGTTTTGATACAGGCATACAAGGTATAACAATCAAATCAGAATAATTGGGGTATCCACCATCTCAAGCATTTTTCATTTCTTTGTGTTAGGAACATTTCAATTCCATTCTTTTAGTTATTTTAAAACATATAGTAACTTATTGTTGACTATAGTCATCCTGTGCTATCAAATACTAGATCTTGTTTATTCTATCTAACTATATTTTTGTGCCCATTAACCATCCCCACTTTATCATCTCCTCCCTGCTACCCTTCCCCACCTCTGGTAACTATCATTCTACTCTCTATCTCCATGACATCAATTGTTTTAATTTTTATCTCCCATCTATGAGTGAGAACATGTTAAATTTGTCTTTCTGTGCTTGGCTTATTTCACTTACCATAATATTCTCCAGTTCTATCCATGTTGGTGCAAATGACAGGATTTCATTCTTTTTAATGGCCAAATAATATTCCATTGTGTGTATGTACCACATTTTCTTTATCCATTCATCCATTGATAGACACTTAGGTTGATTCCAAATCTTGGCTATTGTGAATAGTGCTGCAATAAACACAAGAGTGCAGATAGCTCTTCAACACAGTAATTTCCTTTCTTTTGGCTATATACCTAGAAGTGAGATTGCTGGATCATATGGTAGTTCTATTTTTAGTTTTTTGAGGAACCTCCATATTGTTCTTCATTGTGGCTATACTAATTTACATTCCCACCAACAGTGTATGAGGGCTCTCTTTTCTTCACATCCTAGCCAGCATTTGTTATTGCCTGTCTTTTAAATAAAAACAATTTAAACTGGGGTGAAATATCTCATTGTTGTTTTGATTTGCATCGCTGATGACTAATGATGTTGAGCACTTTTTCATATACCTGTTGGCCACCTGTATGTCTTCTTTTGAAACATGTCTATTCAGAACTTTTGCCCATTTTTAAATTGGATTATTTGATTTTTTTTCCTATTGAGTTGTTTGAATTCCTTATCTATTCTAGTTATTAACTCTTGCCAAATGGAGAGGTTGCAAATATTTTTTTCCCATTTTGTAGGTTGTCTTTTCACTTTGTTAATTGTTTTCTTTCCTGTGCATCAACTTTTTAGCTTGATGTAATCCATTTGTCTGTTTTTGCATTTGTAACATGTGCTTTTGAGATCTTACCCAAAAAACCTTTGCCCAGACCAATCTCTTGAAGTGTTTCCCCAATGTTGCCTTGTAGTAGTTTGATAGTTTCAGGTTTTACTTTTAAATCTTTAAACTATTTTCATTTGATTTTTGTATATGGTGAGAGATGGCGGTCTAGTTTCATTCTTCTGCGTATGGTTATCTAGTTTTCTCAGCACCATTTATTGAAGAGACTGTCTTTTTCCCAATGTATGTTCTTGGCACCTTTGTCAAGAATGAGTTGCCTATGAATGCATAGATTTTTGAGTTCTCCATTATGTTCCATTGGTTTATTTGTCTGCTTTTATGTCAGTATCATATGGTTTTGGTTATCATGGCTTTGTAGTATATTTTGAAGTTTAGTAGTATATAATCCAACTTTGTTCTTTATGTTCAGGATTGCTTTGGCTATTTGGGGGAGGGGTCTTTCATGGTTCCATATACATTTTGGAATTGTTTTTCCATTTCTGTGAAGAATGTCATTGGTATTTTGATAGGGATTACATTAAATCTGTAGGTTGCTCTGAGTTGTAAGGACATTTTAAAATTATTACTTATTTTGATTCATTAGCATGGGATATCTTTCCATTTGTTTGTGTCTTCTTCAATTTTTTTTACTAGTGTTTTATAAATTCCTTTGTAGAGATCTTTTACTTCTTTGATTAAATTTATTCCTAAGGGTTTTTTTTTTTTTTTGTAGCTATTGTAAATGGTATTGTTTTCTTAAATTCTTTTTCAGATTATTTGCTATTTTTATATATAAACGCTATTTTTTTTGTATGTTGATTTTGTATCCTGCAACTTTACTGAATTCATTAATCAGTTCTAACAGTTTTTTTTTTGTGAAGTTAGAAGGTTTTTCTAAATATAAGAAAATATCTTATTTGTCATTTGCAAACAAGAATAATTTGACTTCTTCCTTTCCAATTCAGCTGCCCTTTATTTCTCTCTCTTGCCTAATTGCTCTGACTAAGAACTCCAGTACTATGTTGAATAAAAGCGGTAAAAGTAGACATCCTTGTCTTGTTCCAGATCCTTGGAGGAAAGGTTTTCAATTTTTCCCCATTCAGTGTGATATTAGCTGTAGGCTTATCATAAATGGCTTTTATTGTTTTAAGGTATGTTCCTTCTATACCCAGTTTGTTGAGAGTTTTTATCATGAAGGGATGTCGATTTTATCAAATGCTTTTTCAACATCTATTGAAATAATCATATAATCTTTGTCCTTGATTCTGTTAACGTGATTTATCTTGTTTATTGATTTGCCTATGTTGAGCCATTCTTGCATCCGTGAGATGAATCCCACTTAATCATGGTGAATGATCTTTTTAATGTGTTGCTGAATTTGGTTTGCTAGGATTTTGTTGAGGATTTCTGCATCTATGTTCATCAGAGATATTGGTCTGTAGTTTTCTTTTTTTGTTGTGTACTATCCGGTTTTGATATCAGGGTGATGCTGTCTTCATAGAATAAGTTGTAAATATTCCCTTCTCTTCCATTTTTGGGGATATTTTCAGTAGAATTGGTATTAGTTCTTCTTTAAATGTTTGGTGGAATTCAGCAGTGAAGCCATCAGGTTCTGAGCTTTTCTTTGATGGGAGACCTTTTATTACTGCTTCAATATCATTACTTGTTATTGATCTGCTCAGGTTTTATATTTCTTCATGGTACAAGAAGAAATAGAAACATAGGTTGTATGTTTCCAGGAATTTATCCATTTCTTTTAGGCTTTCAATTTGTTACCATATATTTATTCATAATAATCTCTAATGATACTTGGTATTTCTGTGGTATCAGGTATAATGTCTTTTTCATTTCTGATTTATTTATTTGGGTTTTTTCTCTTTTTTTCTTATTCTAGCTAAAGATTTGTTGATATTGTTTATCTTTTAAAAAAAACTAACTTTTTGTTTTGTTGACCTTTTTAATTTTTTTTAGTTTCAATTTCATTTATCTCTGTTCTGATCTATTTTTTCCTTCTAATAATTTTAAGTTTGGTTTGTTTTTGCTTTTCTACTTCCCTTATATGTATTGCTGGGTTTTTTATTTGAAGTATTTGTACTTTATTTATTTATTATTTTTATTTATTTATTTTAGAGACAAAGTCTCACTCTGTTGCCCAGGCTGGAGTGCAGTGGCATGATCATAGCTTCCTATAGCTTGAACTCCTAGGCTCAAGCAACCCTACTTCCTCAACCGTTCAAGTAGATAGCACTATAGGCATGCACCGCTAACCCTGAGTATTTAAAAAAACTGTTTTGTAGAGATGGATCTTGCCATGTTGCTCAGGCTGTTCTCAAACTCCTAGCCTCAAACAATTCTCTCACCTCAGTCTCCCAAAGCACTGGGATTACAGGTGTAAGCCTATATGTTTTAGATGTAGGTGTTTATTGCTATAATTTCCCCTTTAATACTGCTTTTTCTGTATCCCATAGGTTTTGGTATATTGTTTTTCCATATTCATTTATTTCAAGAAAATTTTCAGTCTTAATTTCTTCATTGACCCATTGATCATTTAGGAGCACATTTAATTTTCATATATTTGTACAGTTTCCAAAGTTCCTTTTGTTATTGACTTTTAGTTTTATTCCATTGTGGTTAGAAAAGGTATCTGATATGAATTCAACTATTTTGAATTTGTTGAGACTTGCTTTGTAGCCTAACATATGATCTATCCTGGAGAATGCTTCATGTGCTGATGAGAAGAGTGTGTGTTTTGTGGCAGTTAGGTGAAATGTTCCGTAAATGTCAGTTAGGTCCATTTGGTTTACAGTATAGTTTAACTCCAATGTTTCTTTGTTGATTTTCTGTCTGGATGATCTGTTCATTACTGAAAGTGGGGTGCTGAAGTTTCCTATTACAATTGTATTGCAGTCTGTCTCTCTCTGTAGATCTATTAATATTTGCTTTATATCTTTGGGTGTTCTGCGAAGTGGAGGGACAGTCAGGTAAAGAACCTGGACATGTCCAGGCGAAGCAGATGAGAGGAAGAAGTTCCAATGCAGGGCAGGCATCAGGGCTGCTGGGAACAAGGGAAAAGCTGCAGCCTCACAGGATGAACTGTGGCAAGGCTGACTTCTGACTCAGGATTCGGGTTCTGTTGCCCCAGGCACCACACCTCTCCTGTGTCCTGATCCACCCATTAAGAACAGCTGCATTGACACAGTTTCCAGCTTTTATATCAAAGTTCAATCAGACAGGTCCTGGCAGGAAAACCATGGTACCTCAAACAGGGAAATTGAGGAGGATTAAGAAAAAGGTTTGTCAGGTAGCAACTGGACATTCAGTAGAGGGACCTGGTCAACTTGTAGAGACCTGGTAAAGGGGGAGCTCAGGAAAGAAAAGCCCCAACCTCACTGCCCTCCAATATGCCCTAAAAGCCACTAATCCTTCAGTGGGAGGGTCCCTGGATGAGAAGACAGATATGTGGAACAGATCTGCAGTGTCCCCACAGCTGCCACTGAGCTGCAGAGCCACAGATGTGCTGCTGACCCTCAGCCCTTGTGTAACATGAGCCAGAAAGAGAAACCTGTTGTAATAATCTGAGATTGTTGGTTCATTCCATGAAAGCTCACTAAATCCCACCACTTGACTGACGGTAAGTTTGTCCCATGGGGCAGCCTATAAAGTCAGCCTCTGTGGTCACAGAGCAGGGTTGAGGTGAGCGGAGAGTGAGTCTGGAGGGGCACAAAGAAGGCATTCAGCCCAAAGGGCTGAGGGCCAGAGATCTAGCCTGCGGCAGAGCAAGCCACATGGTCCCTAGGTCACTGGGTATCTTCCCAGATTGACCCCTCTTCCTAGAAGAATTCCTAAGCGTGCCTAATTCTTTTTTGTATCCTCTGTTCTCAACACCTGCTCATGGAGATGTAATATATAGATGCTGAGTATGCATAGAACCGCTTATTTCTGCCACGCTCGTTTCAGAGGACCATGTCACCCAAGACCCACTGGATAATCTTATAAAAATTTGAAAAGACTTTTTCCTCCTTTGTCAAAAGGTTTGTTTAGCAGAGCGTGGTGTGACTTGGACAATGTGCTTGCTCAAATAGTTATTGTGAATGCTTCATCTTGAGTCTGCAGCTCTTCGTTCTCAGTCTCTTCCAACTCCATGGAAGCCAAGATTGTTTAAAGGTTGGTTTCTATTAGTAAATGATGTAATCTAAAAGTCCTGGGGTTGGTCAGGATAGAAAGATCTAAAGTTACCCATGAAATGCCATTATCAGGTATCACTAATCCTCTTTTGCAGTCTTCTTCTGACTTAAAGCTGTTGTTGAGTAATCTGTTCCTATGTAGATGCACAAAGATGAATTAAATTGTACTGCAAAGAGATGTAATGGTCTCAGTTTTATCCAAAAGGCTTCCCCAAGGAGGCTTAACCTTAACCCACATGGATTTGTACCTGTATTCTCAACACAAATACTTATTCCAGTAAGTATTTTCTGAGTGCATAAATGAATGGGTGAAGATTTTCTGAATTCTTTTAGTTAACACATTGCTCTCATGTCCTATTGCTCACTTTAAGCCATGCACCATACTAAGCACCTTACATATACCATCTCCTTAAATCCCACAATAACTCTATGAAGTGGATACTATACACATTGTTTTAATTATTATAGCTGTGTTAATTTTTTTTGCTGTGGGTGTAACTAAATATTCAATCCATTTCATACCTAAGACTATTTCTCTGAGACTTCTTTTTTTTTTTTTTTTTTTTTTGAGGCAGTCTTGCTGGGTCGCCCTGGGTAGAATGCAGTGGTGTCCTCATATCTCACTGCAACCTCAAACTCCTGAGCTCAAGCAATCTTCTTGCCTCAGCCTCCTGAGTAGCTGAGACTACAGGCGCACGCCATCATGCCTGGCTAATTTTTCTATTTTTAGTGGAGACAGGGTGTTGCTCTTGCTCAGGCTGGTCTAGAACTCCTGAGTTCAACCAGTCCTCCCGCCTTGGCCTCCCATAGTGCTAGGATTACAAGCATGAGCCACCGCGCACAGCCTTCTCTGAGACTTTAAAAACATCTTTTTAGTGTTTAACTCCTCTTTTGTGTAGCCTTCTTGATTTGCTTAACAGTAAGGAACCTGAGAAGCTAAATTATCTGCCTCATTGCATAAAGCAGTGCTTGCCAAGCTGCTCACTGACCAGCTCCCATAGAAAATGATAACATTTGTGCAGCCTGCTGGGATAAGCAGAAGAGGCATATCCAATCCAGACTGACCTGGGGATTCTGGCCCCTGAAGAGCCTGAGGAAATTGTATGTCCTCATATCCATAACTCTTTCCCACCACACGGGGTGGAAAGCCTGGGAATACTGTGACCAGCGGAAGAGGACAAGGATGGTGATGGGACAGGAAGTGGTTCATAGTGACAGGAGGTCTAAACACACTATGCTGCACACTGCTAGTGTGTGACAGTACTGACTTTGTTAGTTACATCTGGGTTTCTATCTGGGCTCCATCTTGTTGTTGCCCTGTGACTTCATTCGTTCATTCATGGAATACTTTTTGAGCTTCCACTATGTGCTAGGCGCTGTTCTAAATACTTAGGCCATGTCAGAGAATGACATAAACAAAATTTCCAGGCCTCATGGAGCTCGTATTCTAGTGTAGGGGGAGGGAGGAGCGATAGAAAAAAATAAACATAATAAATACATTATGCATAGTATATGAGAACATAAATGCTATGGAAACAACAGGAAAGAGTAGAAAAAGTAAGGGAAGTTGGTAAATGCAGAGGGATGGAGGAGTGGGTTGCAATTTAACATGGGAACGTAAGGATATGCCTCATTGAGAAGGTGTCATTTAAGCAAATTCTTGAAGGACATGGAGAGTTAGCCATGCGGGTACCTGGGAGAAGAGGGTTTCAGTCTGAGGAAACAGCTGGGACAAAGGCCACAAAGCTAGAATGTGTCTGGCACGTTTGAGAAATAGCAAGAAGTCCATTATTCTGAGCAAGGGGGATAGTAGACAGAGACACGGTAAGCATAAAGAGGTAACTAGGATATGTTAGGTAGGGCTTTAAAGGCTAATGAAAGAACTTGGTTTTATCTCAAAAGAGAAATAAGGAGCCAGTGTAGGCATTTAAAGAAAGGAGTGGCATTAACTAAACTGTAGGGAACTGGGGTAGAAGCAGGGAGACCAGAGAAGAGGTTATAGCAGTAATCCTGGTAAAAGGTGATGGTGACTTGGACCAGGTAAGAGCAGTGGAAGTAGTGACAAAGGATAGAATTCTGAATATATTTTGAAGGCTGACTTGGGAAAGTTACTTAACATCTTTGAACACTGGTAATAAATTAATAAAATGAAGACCTTTACTTTACACCATATACAAAAATTAGCTCAAAATGGATCAAAGATCTAAACATAAGAGGTAAAACTGTAACACTCTTAAAAGAAAACATAGAGGAAAATATTCATGTTATTGGATTTGGTGACGATGTCTTGGATATGACACCAAAAGCACAGGCAACAAAAGAAAAGATAAAGTGAACTTTATCAAAATTAAAAATTTTGTGCATCAAAGAATACCATCAAAAGAGTAAAAAGACAACCCATAGAAAAGAGAAAAATATTTCCAAATCATATCTGATAAAGGATTATTATCCAAAATATAAAAAGTGTTCCTGTAATTCAACAACAACAAAACAAACAACCCAATTCAAACAAGAGCAAAAATTTGAACGGAAATTTCTCCAAAGAAGATACACAAATGGCCAACAGGCATATGAAAAGCTGCTCAGCATCACTAATCACTAGGGAAATGCAAATCCAAACCACTGCATACCCATTAGGATGGCTATTATCAGAAAAATGGAAAGTCAAGTGTTTGTGAGGATGTAGAGAAATTGAAACCCCGGTGTATTGCTGGCCGTAATGTAAAGCGGGGCAGTCACTATGGAAAACGGCATGGTAGTTCCTCAAAAAGTTCGACAAAGAAATACCATATGATCCAGCAATTCCACTTCTAGATATATATCCAAAATTATTAAAAGTAAGGAGTCAAAAAATACTTTCACATCTATGTTCATAGTGCATTATTCATTATAGCCAAAATGTGTAAACAACCCAAATGTTCATCAACAGATAAGTAGATAAAGAAAATGTAGTATAGACAAACAATAAAATATTTATTATTCAGCTTTAAAAAGAAATGAGGTTCTGGATGCATGCTATGAGATGAATGAACCTTTAAAACATTATGCTAAATGAAATAAGTCAGACAGAAAAGGACAAATATTTTATGATTCCACTTATATGAGGTACCTAGGATAGTTAAATTCCTAGACATAGAAAGGATAACAGAGATTACCAGGGCCTGGGGAAGAGGGAAAATGGAGAGTTATTGCTTAATGGAATGATGAAAAAGTTCTGGAAATGGGTAGTGGTAATGACCACACAACACTGTAAATGTACTTAATGCTCCTGATTATACACTTAAAATGGTTAAAAGGGTAAATTTCATGATCTGTATAATTTACCAAAGTTTTTTTTAAAAGGTGAAATAAACACCTTCAGATATATGAAGCTTTGAGAATTTATTAGGCATTAGGCTTGAAGCTTTATTTGAATTGTTTTACTTAATTCTAATACTACTTCTATGAAGAAGATACAATCTCTGTTGTATAGTTGAGGAAACAAAGACTTAAAAAAAATTGAGGTCAAAGCTAGTAGTTGCTTATACAGTGATTTAAACCCAGGCTCCATGTTTTCTAAAACTCATGAATTTTCTCCTATATTATTTTTAAAATTAGGTTGTAAACTCCTAAAGACTGTGATCACTGTACTTTCTCTGTTTTTATAATATCCCTCCCTGGACTTCTAATCACATCCAATGGCCCATAGTGCTCTTGAATGAAAAATATTAAGATAATTTATTATTCATACTAGAAATTTGTTATTCTTACTTCTGGGTATGTAAATTATACAGAGTCCAACATTTTATATCCAAAATTTGTTCCTTCTCCTTTTAAATCTTCTTCTTTTATTTCAAAATATAAATTTATTTTTCTTACAAATAAAATATATATTGATTTTTTAAATGATTTAAAAAGTGCAGTTAAGTAAAAGTGTCTTCATAATCTTATGCCCCAGAGATAATCCCAAAAGCATCATTTGAAAATTTGACTATTTTAACTTGTCAACTTATATAGTTTTGCAAATTTTAAAAAACAATTTAAGTTTTTTGCTGCAGTGCCTCTGATTGAAATTAGCAACCATTGACTAAAACAAAAAATTTAAAAGTCATGAATTCAAAATTTATAAAACTAAGTATAAAAGACATATAAGTAATTAAACTTTCAAATTTTTAGCATTTATACTTCTGAGATAAAGCTTACAACTTCACTAAGACTTTTGGGACACCTGTATTGCCAAGTCAATACATAAAAGTTTACCTTATCTTTTTAACCACTGCATACCTCTTTTGAATGGATGTGTCACAATAAATGTCTCAGCGATACCTCACTTTGGTTTCCATCTTTATGAGTCCAGAGATGGCTCCCTTTATTTTTCGTTTAATCAGGAGAAGGGAGTTTGGCTAAGCTGGGACATGTCCTTTGGAGATGTGAGTGTCTGTGGCAGGGTGGAAAAGTAGGGAGGAAAAGGAGGCCTCTGAAGGCACAAGAACCACACACATTCCTGCTCACCTGCCCAGAGTGAGAGCACCTCATCTTTCCTTTGCCCCTGGATTGGGTTGCAGGTTCTGCTTAGCTCATAACACCATGTGAGCTGGAGGGAGGCAGAGGGGAGGGGTGAGACTTATAGGTGGATCAGGAAATCACTCTTCCTGATTTTATTTTGAAAATCAGTAAGTAAAGTGCAAGGCTCAAGTATTTACCCTTCCTTTACAGTACGAACTGTACTTCTGGATAACTAAATAGCAGATGAGGGGAAGTTTCTCTTGATATAATATGCCAAAAATAAATGAAGGAGAAAGGATAGAATTGGAATACCAACATTTTATAATATCTAATAAATTAAGGGTATAAATATTGAGCATCCATGACTGTTGACAATGCAAACTAGACAGTATGTGCCTCTTGGTGAACAGCTCAATATCATCTGTGAAGCAGTCCTCATTCTAAATATATCAACCTTGATTCTGTTTACCCTTTAGATCCAACTACTGATTTGTAGGAAATACAGAGGACAGAGATTTACATGTATATTTGGGTGATAAAGCTATAAATAAAAGTAAGGAAGCAAGTCCCCAAAAGGTTTGGACAGTGGTTATTCTTAGTGGAATGTAGGGGGTTGTGTTTGGGAGGGAGCTCATGGAGAGCTTCCAGGATGGCTGGCAGCATTTTGTCTCCTTTTATGGGTGGTAGTTAAAAGAATGCTTGCTTTATAATAATTCATTAAGTGGTACATTTGTTTTATGCCTTTTTCTGTATATGTGTTATTTTAACAATAAAACATATCTAAGAATAGTTAAGTCTGAAGAAGGTTATAGTAGAATTAGGTTTGCCCAGGGGGTCAGAGCCAAGAATCAGTTCCAGAAGAGCAGGGTGGACAGAGGCATCATGTTCCAAGAATTCTTCCAGCAAACAGTTCTCCCAGCTGCTTCCTGGCTCAGGCTGATCATGGAGAAGAATAGAGGAATTCTGGGAAGCATTAGGCTAGAGGGAAATTGTACAGATGGTGCTTGGTCTCATAAGGTGCTAAGAAGGACAATGTGATAAGGCTTTGGATTTCATCAATAAGCACATTCCTGCTGTGGAAACAGTTTGGCAGTTCCTCAAAAAGTCAAACATAGAATTACCACATTATCTAGAAATTCTCCTAATGAAAAGAAAATAGGTACTTACACAAATACATGTTCATAGCAGCATTATTCATAGTAGCCAAAAGGTGGAAGCGACCCAAATATCTATCAGAGGATGAAAGAATAAATAAATTGTGTTGCATATATATATATGTGTGTGTGTGTGTGTGTGTGTGTGTGTGTGTACAGTGGAAAGTTATTTGGTCATGTATAGAAATGAAGTACTAATACTTGCTACAACATGAAGGAACCTTGAAAACATTATGTAATAAGTGAAAGAAACTAGACACAAGGGGTCACATGTTGTATGATTCCATTTATATAAAATATCTGGAATAGGTCGAGAGCCACAGAGACAGAAAGCAGATTGGTGGCTGCCAGGGGATAAGGAAGGGGAGTGAGGAGTAACAATGAGAGTGGAATTTCCTCTGGGAAGATGTTTTGGGACTACATAGAAACAGTAGTTACACAACAATGTGAATGTACTTAATGCCACTGAACCGTACACTTAAAAATGGCTAAGATGGTACATTTCATATTATGTGTATTTTACCACATCTACTACAACTGTAAAAAACTAATAAATAAAAATAATGTTTTAAAAAATTTAAAAGATTAATTCTACATGACATGAATTTCACCACAAAAATTAAAAGTAGCCACATTCTCTCATTCACCTAATGTCCACTGAGTAGCTCTCATGTTCTAGGCACTACACAGATGAAAGACAAATGGTCCCAGTCTGCAAGGTGCTCACAACCTAGTCAGGGGGACAGACAAGAATATATACAAACCCCAGTGCATAAAGGTGAGTGTGTAAGAAACAAAATTTGTTTTATTTTTCTCTTATTCAGCCTCATTCTTATTTGAAGCATTTATTTCATTGTAGCAGCAGAAACAAGGTTTTGGCAAATTGGGGATTCTCCTCTTCTTTTTCCAAGGCTGTATCAAAATTCCTGAAGCTTATATAGTTCAACGACATGGGGGATGGAGTGGGTACACTAGGGTTCTCAGTCTGTGCCTCCCTGATAGCTTTGGAGGCATCCGGAAGCTCAATCGGCTGTTGGACCAAAAACACTGCTGTCCAGACTATAATAATAGCTTATCTTTTCATGGTGCTTACTATGTGCTAGGCTTTATCTAAACACTTTGCATTTATTTTATTTTAACAGCAACCCTACCTTCTACCTTCCCTGGGGAATCCTTTTTCTAGTCTCTAAGAGGGAATCTCTCTCTCTATTACTTTTGCTGTTGTCTCTAAACATTTTGCTTTCTTTTCAGACTTTGAGTTGTTAGAAACCAAAGCAAAATGTAGTGTCCTTAAAATAAGTGTGGAAAAGGTCCGGGGGTGGAGGGTGATAGTAGGGGAAGGAGGAAGATGGGGGTTGGGAGGATATCAAAAAGAAAGAAGAAGCTAGATAAAAATTTTAAAACATTTTGCCAGAGTGGCTTCTGGTTAAAGTTAGTGGAGTGGTCACCATGTTTATTGTCTTTGTTCCTGATTACTCCTCATTTTCTCAGGGTGCCCCCAAAGATATTTCATAAGTGTCCTCACCAACCATTAACAATGCTTGTTCTCTTCCCCAGGGCAACTGGATGTATACTTTTTAGTATGTGTGACTGTCATCTCATCACTGGTATTAGTGTGGCTTTAGCCACTCTTCCTCTCTGTCACAGCATTGAGTAGGAAAAGAGTATGGGTATCAGAGATTGGGACTGGCTCACAGAAAAAACTGGGATTCCTAGCGGGGAGGAGAAGCTGGTAGGGTAGGGCAGGATGTGGTCAGGAACGGTTAGTAGGTCTGGCTAATGATGTCAGACACAGATGCCATAAAAGACACAGAATCGGTTATTGCTTAATCAAGGAGTCCTGGGTGAAATACAGGAAATCTAGTGTAATGAGGCAAAGAACCAGGTTACTTTAAGGTCAGGGATGAAAGCTAGAATTTTTTCCGGAAAAATTAGCTGCTTTGAAGAAGCCAGTGGATCAATTCCTTTGCTCTTCCTTTCCTTATAGCTTTTTCTAAGGGGAGGGTTCTCCTTGTCTTGAAAGAATCTTATTCTTCAAGTAGGTAAGGTCCCACTCAGTATGTACTCTTAGCCATGGCAAAGGAAGAAATCTTGAGGCCCACTGGCATTCTCCCTGGACATCATTAAGGTTCTTATTCAGATAGTAAACACACACTGCTAATGGCCCCTTAAATAACTGATATAATTTTGTTAATTAGAGATAATTTTTTGTTGTCATATTTCTGGATTTCACAGAACTATAATTTTTTTGTTGTTGTTAGGTTTGGAGGACTGACATAGGGTTGCAAACATCTTTTTTAACAATCGAATAGGAATGGAATAATATCATAACAAAGGTCAGTATTGCCCAAAAGGGGCTTTCCACTCACATATGTATCTTGCATTGTCCTCACTTTTCTCATTTTGTCCTAGACCAGTAAGAGCGTTATCTTGGGTCTGTAATAATCTATGGATTGGAAACTGCTAGAATGAAGAATGGAAAACTGTAAATAAGCAGCAATAACAAATCCCAGGGCTTTAGTGGACTATAACAACAGAGCACTAAAGAAATACGGCCTATCTGGAGTTAACCACTTCCCCTAAAACTATATTGCCTCCATAACAAATGCAGTAATTTTTCTGTTGATGTGGAGCTAGCAGACCACACCTGGAGTACTTTGCCAAACTTGAGTATGCTCCCAAACTAACTCTCTCAATGATGAGAGGATTTGTGATCATGTTATACAATAAACTAGGACATTTAACCTAAAAGAAGACTTGGGTATATTTGCAGGGCTGGAAGGAATAAGTGGTTAAATGGTATCATGTTTAAGCTGTCTGCCAAGTTCACAAGCCAATGACTTCCCCAGGAACATTCCTCAGAGGGCTTCAGTGGCCCACCTTTTCACCCGCAACCAAATTATGACCTTCTTTCCTAGCCATGGTTGGCCAAACCTGGTTCAGTCAATTCTCTCCCTGAGTTTGGAATTGGGACTGAGATACTTTGAGTTGGTTTTTGGTTAAGGTAGTATCAAGAAGAACTGCTAATAGACAGAGCTCTTCAAAATCAAAAAGGCTTCTCAGAGAGCAAGTATGTGTCTCTTACCTGAATCAAATGTCTTCTTTCCCCCTCCCCTTCCTAAGTAGAGAAACTAGGCAGCTATTTGCTGGGGTTTTTAGCCTAAGGTATTCATACATCAGAAAATTATTTAGATCAGATAAAGCCCCTAAAGAACCTACAAACTCCCAGAGGCTGTGGTATTAGATGATTTCAGGTGATTCCACGGATGGATGTTTTTATTTTAGTGCTTATGTTGATTAGTTTATTTTCATACATTTCAGTTAAAAAATACTTCTAGGACATCAAACTCATAAATTCATGAATATTGCCTAGAAAAAAGGCCTAATCTATTTAAATAAGAAAAAGATGAGTTTAAAGAAAAATATTACATAAATAATAGAATATAAGGAAAAGATCAAGATAGTGAGTCACAAAGGAGGCTCAACAATCCCCAAAGTTTCCAGCAAAAGCAATTGAAATGTTAATTCTCACTGATATAATTAGCAATGCAAATTTGCACATAATTAACCAAATGGTGAAACCCACTGAGGCACTGGGCTTTAAGAAACTGGATTGGATGATTCAGAGAGTGAGTAGTAATAACTAACATTTGTTGAGTGGTTAGGATCTGTCAGGCATCATTTAAATGATTCACAAGTATTAATTTAACTCATTTGATTCCTGAAACAACTTTATGGGGAGGTAATTATTGTGATGCCCATTTTCCAGATGGGTCAACTGAAGCATGGAGAGTTTAATAACTTGCCCAATTATCTTCCATTAATAAGTCACAGAGAACCTGCTTTTCTTGACTAAGTCTCACATTCCAGCCTGCTTATTTTGAACTTGAACTGAATTTTTGTTTCTGGGTACTATGTCTTATTCATTTATAACTCCCCAGGGTCAGCACAATGCCTGGTACTTGGTTAAAAAAAAAAGAAAGAAAGAAAGAAAGAAAAAATAAATGCATGAGTAAAGGAATAGGTGCAATGATGGTAGCAGTTTGAAATGACCCCAAAATTTTCTCCACATTTGCTTATTTTCCATTTAAAATCATAAGATCTAGGCAAATCAATCAAAGTACTGAATGGAATTCCCAGGTCAAAGGATTCCCTCCTCTCACAGACTGGGCTCTGGCCACAGCTAGGACTTAGCAAACCCTCAATTAGTTGCTTAGAAAACACAGTGATGCAAGGTGAGGGTTTGACTTGCATCTGATGTCTTAAAAAGTCCACTTTGCCAACTAATGCCCCATGGCCCTTTCAATTTGACTACCCCATTGCTATCATAGTTCTCTTTCCCCATTTATTTCCTCCCTCCCCCACCACCATTAAGAATGCTCACAAGACCTAGAAGAAACTCTTCCAAATGGTCAGTTCTTCCATCAAATGCAAGGGGCTCAGTTACTACAGTGCTGCCTAAAGGATTGAGAGAGGGTGTGGGAAGGGGAGTAGGAACAGTGACATTTCAGGCCTGTCTTGTGCAAGCAGAGTATAGCCTCCATGACTTCAGGGAATAGGGATCTCAAGTTGGGGCTCTTTGCTGTAAAGTGGTGGGGGTATTTCCTTCTTTCTAAGCTGTCTACTTTCCTTGGCAGTTAGTCCATTAGTACATGATTCAGAAACAAATATGAATGAAATATGAACCTTTAATCCTTTTAACAAGTGATTTCAAGTCTTTTGTATTATGGTCCCATCTAAAGCAGGAGAATTCCTTCATTCCACAACCTTCTCTGCTCACTTCTCCACCCTGCCTAAATTGTGCACAAATTTGTATTGTGGTCATATCTATGGCAGGGCATTTCCTGCTTTCACAACTTGTGGTTGTACTTGGCAATTATTAAATCAATATGTGATACAGGAACAAATATGAACTTTCATCCTTTCAGCAGTAAAGACAAGACTTTTCATATTGAGCTCAAGAATGTTGGTCATGTTGAGGCCATGCTAATCTATAGAAGAAAATAAACTTTTATAATTTTTCATATTGTTTTCCCACTGCCCTCAATTGCCCACTCATGGATAGGGATAGTGACAAAACAAATACAGGTTCAGATTCTTCTTTTTACTTTTCCAGTCTAATTTCGTTTTTTCACTCACCGATTTATTCATTCAACAGATATTAACTACCTTCTACATTCTATACTTAGTGGGGCCTAGCTGGGCTTGATTCCAAGCTGTAGGTAGGTCTAGCAGGCTATCCAGGATATGACTTTTTTTTATGGCAATGGCAGAAGTGCTAAAGGGCAAGCCTAGTTGCACAACTACATTTCTGGTCTCTGCTTATATCATGTCTGCTAACATCCAATGGGCTAGAGCAAGTCACATAGCTATGTTCAAAGTCAAAGGGGCAGGTAAGTACACTCTGTCTCTAGTGGGGGGAACTGTAAAGTCAGTTAGCAAAGAGTATAGATACATTGATGAATGATTGAGAACAATTACACAATCAATCATACTGACAAAAATATCATGACACAGTTTCAAAAAGCTCTATGAATCCCAAGTAGTATAAAACACATAAAAAATTAAAACTTAAGCAGATTGTCATAAAACTTTACCAAATACCAAATGTTTTAAAATCTAGTTATTATTATTATTCAGGTGTGGTGAGGACAACATCAAGAGACAATTACCATTAAAAAAACAGTTTGCTACTCACAATTAGTGTCTTAGTCCATTTGGGCTGCTATAACAAAATACCATATTCTGGGTGGCTTGTAAACAACAGAAATCTTTTTCTCACAGTTCTGGGGGCTAGGAAGCCCAAGAACAAGGCACTGACAGATTCAGTGTCTGGTGAGGGCCTGGTTCCAAGACAGTGGTCTTTTGCTATAACCTCATATGGTAGAAGGGGCAAGGGATCTCTCTGGGGTCCTTTCCATAAGGACACTAATCCCTGCCCTCATGACCTAACCACCTCCCAAAGGATCCACCCTCTAATACCTTAGGTTAGAATTTTAACATATGTATCTTGGGGAGACATAGATATAAACATAAACATTCAGTCCACTTCAGGTATAAGATATATACAAGATCAAATAAGAATTCAGTAGGCTTCCTATCTATTTCACTTCTAGGAATGCCATGATTAAGTAGCCAATGCCATAGGACTACACAGTCAGACTATTATGATTGCTGCTTTGACTTTGCTGTCCATTATAGTAACTACATCACCCCCCTTTGCTTTTGGCAGTTGAATGCCACCATTTAACCCCTGCCACCCTGGGATCTAAATTATTCCCATTTCATTTAGGTTTTCCAGTTGAATGACCTTCCCACTCTAAGGTCTAGCCTACAGAGGAGAGCAATCACAAAACTCTTCAAGGATGATGGGGCTACTCTCATAAATTTGTTACTCACAGTCCTGGTGAAAGGTATATCTTCTGGATCCTACCAGTGTGGGTGAATAAGTCTTACATGACAAATCCATTCTAATATTCCATGTGATACTTTCCACCATGTTATGACACAGCAAGAAAATCCTCCCCACATGCTGGTAACATGCTGTTGCGCTTCCAAGCCTCCAGAACTGTGAGCTGATTAAACTGTGCTAATTAAAGTTCTTTTCTTTATAAAGTACCCAGTCTGTAGTGTTCTGCTATAGCAACAGAAGACAGACTAAGACACCCTAAGGCACTGAATCTTCCTCTACATTAAACCAAGGGAGGTCAGGCATTTCCAATTTGTTCATGGTGAGCCATCTTTTGACCCATGTTTTAGCCAACCACCTAAACAAATAATTAGAGTCCGTTCTAACTTCCCAAACATCAACATTAAATGTAGAATCTCTGCTTAGTGAGCTCATAGCAAATTCAGCCTGACACAAGTGTATGTTCCTTCCACCATTATCCCACATTGTCAATATCCATTCCCATGCTTTCCCCAGACTTCTGCTTTTATAAATTAGAAAACTTAAATAGTTATTTTGGAGTTTAGTATACCTCCTCATGGGTCACTTTTTGTACTTCACCTTAAGAACCTGCTGGGACTTGAGTCTAGTTATAGTTCTAGAAGCAAAGAGGGAAGGTGGGGATGCGTACTGAGGAGAATCAATATTGTCTTGTATGGCAACTCCTCAGGGGAGGCCATTACCATTTACTAAAGCAATACAGGGTTAATCCCCTCAGATGGAGGCAGAAAGACTTTTGGAAAGGCTGATACTACGGGGGTTAGGGAGGCCACTTCTACTGGAGGTGAGAGACCTCTCTCACTGGCAAAGAAGACTCATCATAATTTAGGGGTCTGATAGCCCAGCTTCATCAGGGTATTCCCATATGTGCCCATCCTAACTTACAGGACCCTATTGTTTCCCAATCAATGCCTTCACTTTAGTAGTAGATACCCTGTGATGCTGGGAGTTCAACTTGCATTTGAATTCAGCCAATCACAGCATGAGGTTCTGTATTTGCTTTTCCAGCAATTTCAGCCCTGTGACTACAGGAGAAAAAGCTCTCCTTGAGGGTACACCTAGAAGCTCTTAGGATTTAGGTCATTTGTGCAGTGTTTAACTTTGGAATTCAAATCTCTGAGCTCATCCTTTTCTTTCACCATTTTATGCAGCAACATTAGGAGCAACCAACCAATGTCATTATGTTTCCTACTTTTGTAAAAATGTTTGAAAGTATCATATACAGAGTTACTTAGCTCCTTGCTTTTTACAAGTGGTTGATTAGGCATATTGAGTGCAGATATTTAGTGTATCTCTATAAATAGTTCATGCCATGGACTATTGGTGCTCTTTTTACTACTGGAAATAGAGTAATTAGTGTCCTTAAATCTAATTAGATTAGAAAGCCAATTCCAGAAACCACAGAACCAATTTATAAAACTCATCCTTAAAGTTTGGTTTCTCTAGAATCACTCTTGATTAAAAAATCTCCATGACTCAGGGTTCTCCAGAGAACCAATTATAATATAATTAAATAGTAATATAATTAAATAACAATAAATTTATTATGGAAATTGGATTTATGGAGGTCGAGAAGTCCCACAATCTGCTGTCTGCAATCCTGCTGGAAAGCTGGTGGTATAATTCAGTCTGAGTGTGAAAACCCAAGAACCAATGTGGGCAGGAGAAGGATATCCCAGTTCAAACAGAAAGAGAGAGTGAATTTACTCTTCCTCTG
The DNA here is from genome assembly GCF_041146395.1 of Eulemur rufifrons. Taxonomy (NCBI): domain Eukaryota; kingdom Metazoa; phylum Chordata; class Mammalia; order Primates; family Lemuridae; genus Eulemur; species Eulemur rufifrons. Next base: position 229,150,233 of record NC_090989.1, read on the forward strand.
CCTTTTTATTCTATGTATGCCTTCAACAAATTGGATGATGTCTGCTTATGTTAGTGAGGGTGATCTTTACTCAATCTACTGATTCAAATGCTAATCTCTTCTGGAAACATTCTTGCAAACACACCTAGAAACAAGATCAGCTGGGCAACAGAGGAAGACCTCATCTCAACAAAAATTAATTTTAAAAAATTAGCCAGGCAGAGTGGTGCACACTTGTAGTCCAAGTTATTCAGGAGGCTGGGCCAGGAGGATTGCTTGAGCCCAGGAGTTCAAAGTTACAGTGAGCTGTAATCACACCACTGCATTCCAGCCTGGGTGACAGAGCAACACCCTGCCTATAAATAAACAAACAAACAAATAAATAAATAACAAAAAGAACACTAGACAGTAACTTGAAGCCATATGAAGAAATAAAGATGTCAGTGAAGATAAATACTTGGGCAATTATAGAAGCTAGTAGTATTATGTAGAAGTGGTTTGTAACTCCACTTTTTGTTTTCTACCTGATTTGAAATTAATAGGTTGAAGAATTATTTGTCTAAAAGCTAGAAGTACTATAACTTTGGTTCATAATTCCTGTTGACCAAAGTTGAGGCTTTTGAGGAAGAAATAATTTGATGAAGTGTTCCAGATTCTGTTACAAGTTAGAAGGTTTTTAAGAAAGTTTAGAAGGGAAAGAGACTCCTCATATCTGAGCTGTCCTTTCTCATTGGTGGGTACAATACAGAAGTTACAATCATTGGCTAAGATTGTAACATATAGGCTAAAATGTCTATGTGTAAGACAATCAGTAAACCATCATGATTCAGAAACAAATCAGGATCCTTTGCAATGTCAGCAGATTGTGCATTAATCATTATATCAACAATCTGAGGAACTCAGATATGATTCTTACAAGATATCACCATAAATCACAAGACCTCCCGAAGGTTGTTTAATTTAGGAAGGCTGCTTACTTTTAAATTAAACTGCCAAATGTGACCTGTAGGTTATCATTCCACATTTTATTTTGTACATAATTTAACAGACTAACACATTTAAATTAATTATTAATTTATGTTTTGGGGTACAAAATGTATAAAGATATAATTTTATAACAGTAACAACTGAGGTAAAAAAACAGGTGGCGATAGGTCTCTAAAAAGGTAGAGTTTTTGTATGTTATTGAAGTTAAGCTGGTATAAATTCTAATTAGTGTTATAACTTTAGGGTGTTAAATGTAATTCCCATGATAACCATAAAGAAAATAGCTATAGAATGTATACGAAATAAAATTAAAAAAATTTTTAAATTTCAGTACTAAAAAACCAACTAAACATGAAAGAAGACAGTAATGCAGGAAATAAGAGGCAAAAAAGAATTGGACTGGCATAAGATTTCCCAGATGCACCATGGAATCTAAAAACTAATTACATCATTCCTCTAGGCAATATCCAAAAATGGACTGAAACCCAATTCAATGTCTAGCCTAATCAAAATTTAAAAAAATAAACTGCAGAAACTCAGGAATTCAAAGAGCATTAATCACATACTTCATTTGAGAAGAACACTACCAAATGACAAGTGTTAGAATAGAGGTTTCAAGATGAGGGGAGAGGAAAAGTAATGAGCAACAAATCTGGCTCTATATGTAGAATAACATAAGTGAATAGTTGCTGGGAGTTAGCTACTCTCCCAGCAAAACAGTTCCCAAGGCAGGTACGTCACAAGGGATTTGGAAATAATAGGAAATAAAGAAAGAAATAATGTAAACAGAGAAATGATTGAGATGGAGACAAAGTGCAGTTTAAATGATGGGGGAGTTAGAGAGTTTCCAGTATTCCCGTGAACTGTGAGACCACAAGTGAAGTCCTGCACTAGTATTTATTGTTATAGCAAATAGTTGTCTTTTGTTAGAGAATTATATGTACAGTTCATTTTTTTAGGTTTCCAGGGGAACCTTACCTAATTCTGTCTACAAGAATAGACGGTTACACCATTTTTCTAAGATAAGCATGTTAAATTAGAAATAGAACTAGCTGAGTATACAAATTAAAGACAAAATGTATAAAATGAGAACACTGAGTCTGTGTACTACTCTAATCTACTTCTTCTAAACACAGAGACATGTAGTCAGGAGTGAAGCAGGAATAGCCTTGAAGTCTAGGATAGTTCCAGCTGCACGTTATCTGCTGGGCAGGCATTTTAATCAGTTTCTCTGCCAAGGACCCAAACTGAGCTTCTGCCTTGCAAAAAAGCTCAAGGCGATGGCCGGCAGCAAAGAAGAAACATTGCTTTGCAAACGTCCTCTGACAGTGCCCTCTTATTGGAAGCAGCTTCTATTCTGTGAACTGACATGTCCACAGACACCTTCAAGGCAAAGCCCTGCAAAACTCCTGAAATCTTTTCACGTCTCTTAGCCTATTTACACAGTAAACAGGGAAGTGTAATTTTTGGGCTAAATACGCATTTTTGAAACAAAAACTATGTGTTTCAAGGGAAAATATTAAAATATTTGGGTCTTAGCTAAATATTTTGATAGTTTGGATTTTAAAATATTACAATTTTTTAAAAACCCTAAAATTTGGTTGTAGGAGGTGGCAAATAGACACTAGGAAGTAAAAGCATCCTAAGGGTCTCATCTGGGGAGGAAATGAGAAAGTACAACTATTTAAAGGTCTCATCTTATAAAGGGAAGGAGTGAGATATGTGGAAATTTTTGGTATTTTGCTCCCATATAATAATAGAGATATGTTTTGGATTATGATATCATAAAAGAGTGGATGATAGCTAGTAAAATAAAAAGTATGTTAGGAATACCATAATCACAAGGGAGAAAAGGGGAAAGGAAGGAACTAGACCAATAAAAACAAACCAACCAGTAAAAACAAACAAACAACAAATGTAACGACAACAAGAAAGGCAAGAAAAAGGGAAAAGATGAAACAAGGTAAATAAATATCATAAGATAAAATACAATAAAAATAAAGTGGAAGGAATAAAGTTATGTACATCACTTGTTAGACCTAATGTGGATCTTCTATTAAAAACTAGCTTGGATAAAAGAAAAAAAAAAAACAGATATACATTTAAACCCAGATATACAATGTTAATTGTGCTTACAATTGACATTTAAAACAAAATGATAAACTTCAAATATAAATAGGTGGAAAAAAACACTAGGTAAATTCAAGCAAAAAAGAAAGCAGGAATGTCAATATTAATATTAACTAGAGTGGAATTTAAGATTAAAAGAATTGCCCAGGAAAAAGTACATCCTGGAGCTTTAGATGCTCTCTCCATTCTCAGCCTGAAAAAATATCTACTAATACCAAGTGAAACTGTAAGTCATCAGAAGGGTTGGGCCCCCAACGTGTTGGGCTTCCTGTGCAGTGGGTCACCTTTCTGTCCTTGGACCACCTTGAGCATATAAACAGTTTGTTGCACACAGGATCTTCCCAAATGAAGTCTCACCAAATCCATTAAGGCAAGCACACGAACAGTCCATTGTAAATGGGGTTTTCCCAAATGAGGTTCCCCAAAGCCATTAAGGCATCACACCTCTAATGTGTATAGGTGTCTCAAAAGAGGCTTTATCTAAGTTTTAAGTAGAGGAACAAGCCCATGAGAAATTTGTCTCCACTTAGCTGTGCCATCCCAAATGTCACAGAGTCCCAGTCATTAGCTTCAAAGGGGATCTAAGTCTAGCTGGGGGATCAAGGCCCCAGAAAACAGATCACCTCCAGTGGCTTTCAGAGAACAGATCGCCCCCAGTAGCCTTCTCAGCAGCTCTGTCAGTGGCCTGATTGCTTTTTGCCATGTTGGGCAGCTGCTTGGGCTCAGCCATGGCCTGCATCAAGGCCATTATTTCAGTGCCACACTTAATATTCTTATCTCCTGCTGTCAGTAAACACCTTTCAAATGGCACTATGAACATGTACAATCATAAAAGCATATAAATGTTTACCTTTTCCTTCTTGATAACTGCAACTCAGCTCCCTGGGCTGAAGTAAGTCCCAGGTGGCAGTGCCTCTGCTGTGCTCGCCGCACATCCAGTCCCTCATTGTTCATAAAGCTGTTGCACCAGTGAGAAAATCCAATCTTTTTCTGGCATCAGCTGATCTGACGGACCCATCCTGCCTAGAATACAGTTTCTAGAGCCTTTAAACAGTCAAAGGCAAAAGGGTAGCAGGATTGAGAATAGACACAGTCTTTAATAACAATTTATCAAGGAGGCCATCTTCTGACAATATTGTTCAATGGCTTTAACATGTGACTGGTCTTGGGATGTCTCTCAGCATCTATACTAAGATTCTAAGGCTCATTCCCTGTTTTTCATATTATTTACAAGTCAGGCAAACTCAGAATGGGGCAGTAATAAGCTGTTCTCTTAAGGGCCTCATACAAGGGCTTTACCATCCGTCTAAAGTCTGGGATCCAGACACCATTCCTAGGAACCCCAGATAAGTTAATATAAGTTTACAGATCTGTCCGTTTGCAGGTCCACAGATGCCCTGCTATGCTTTCATGAAACAGGGCAGGAGAGCCCTTTTAAGAACTGTTAGGTCTGTTAGGAGCTGAGAGAATATGAAGCCACATGTGTAGCAAAATGCTGTTTATTTTGTGCATCTGAGTGCGTATGGGTGGAGTCAAAAAAGCATCCACCATAGAAAAGGGGAGAGCCTTGGGTTTTATAGAGGGTTTTTTTGGGGGGGGGGGTAAATAAGTGGGCCAGAACAGCTGCTGGTAATAAATTTTTCTTCAAATAACCAACTTCTAGGACCCTTGCCCCAGTCACATCCATCCTTCTGCTCTGGCTTCATCCTTATCAGTATAGCTAGGGAGGGATAGTCTTCATCTCCAGCAGGGAGGGAGGGGAGAGGAATGTGGGCTGCAGCTGTCTGTTAGATTTACAAAGTCCGGGACTCTCAAGACTCCTGCAGCTATTGTTTTACAAGACTAAGTTTTGCCTTAACTACATTCTGTCCTATACATATTTTCAGGTTCCCACCCGAAACAAACATAACACTAACACAGTCTAACAGTACTGTAAAGCCATTCCAGTCCCAGGATCCTGTAATACCGTTCAGGTGCTTCAGTTGCAGCTTGTGTATAGCTGCTTCACTGCTGTTTTGGCCCCTCCCCCACTGCCCTCTGTCTGGCTCTCTGAGTGCTGAGCAAGGCTGGTGCCAGGGACTGTGCTGGGGACAGGTCCCCGACCGGACCACTTCTGCCCATGCAGGTGGGCACCAATTGAATCCCCACTCTCAATTTCTCTCAGAGCTTTTGTGGGGATATTTGGAGGCAGGGGGCTCCAGCCCCCTCCTTTGCTATCTGAGTCCTGAACTTAAAACCTTTTTTCTCTCCTGGGAGCTTCTTACAATGTGAAGCCTTAGTAATTTGGGGGCAATGCCCTTTTTTAATGTCCTTTCTTTTTAATTTGTCCCCGTCTGATAACAGAACTTGCCTTGACCAAATTGAGTTTTCTGCCTGGTCTTAGAGGAAGAAACTTTTCCTATCCTGAGTGATAATTTAGTGGGCATGTGACTTAAGAGTTTCACCGTGATCTCCCCCGCCCCACATAGCGGCAGTGGGTGCTCAACAGGCTGGAGCTTAGGCTGTCCACCCTTCTCCCATACAACAAAGAGCTGCAGCTCTCCCAGGGTTACACACAGGCTGCTTTTACCACCTGCACAGGCCAGAGCAAGCACAGAAAGCAAGGTGGGGGTGATGGCGGGCGGCCCCTGATCCCCTGAGCGTGCCATCTTTATGTCAGCTACAGGTGGCCTGCATGGAGCTGGTGGTAGCATGTAAATAAGGAGAAATTTTCTTAAGTATCGTGTTTCTGTTCTAGGCAAACACCAAAGGCAGACAGGAATTCTGTAGAGCATATTACACAGTTGCTAGTGAGTGCACTCGGCAGGGGTGGGGTGATAAGGCGGAAGGCTGTGGCCGCTGTTAGTTGCCCCACGCCCGACCCTGCCTCGGCTGTTTCTGGCTAGAGGTAGATCAGAGCCTGCAGCACCTTCCTGCAGATCTGGCCACAGGCACCTCAGCTACTCTCCTGGCCCCCTCTGGGGGAGTTCACATGCCTCCCTGACCTGCCCTGCGGCACACACACGCCTGGGGGTTGGGGCAACAGGCACTGTCTTTCCCAATCCCCTCACCACCTGGCAGCAGGCTGTGCTCACTGGTCCCTACTTCCGCAGGGGAAGTTCAACTGTTTAAGTAAACAATTAACTTTATCACAGGCTTCTAAGATCACATTAGGTCATTAAACATGAAATGTCCAACCTCAAATAAATCAGATATTTCCCATCCAATAAGGCAACAAATATGGGATATTGTCCCATTTACCTGACATTTGACAAAATAATTTCAGTTGCAAGACAGTAAGATCTAAAGTTTCATTTAACAGCCACTTTTCCTCACACTCCAGCAGATACATTGGATTACGATAAAACAATTTTCCTTAGATGTAGGTTCACAGCTATAAGTTTACCATCCAGCCAAAATTTTTCTCAAGGGACTTTTAGATGGAACTTTCCTATGTTGCAACAAAACTTTGCAAAGAAACACAGTCAATACAGAGAATTCTCAATACAAAATGCCAGGGCTATCAAACAAATGGGAATCCAAAGGAGACAAAGCCACCCAAATTGCACTTCCACAGTGCCCCAGATGCCCTGTCATAGGGCTGGAAGTTTCACAAATGGGAATCCAGAGGGGATAAATAATTCCCCTGTTCCCTGAGAAACCTTCTCCAAATGGTGGCCTGGTCTCCCCCATTCCCTGGGAACCACAAAAGAGCTCCAAATTCAATCCAGCTTCCCCATCCCTCTAAACCATGTTTCCACCCACAAACAGTGTCTCTAAACCAACAGGGAGGTCTGAAACCACCTCCCCCCACTCCATGGATGGAAACAGTGTCTTGGTGTCGTGGGGGGCTTTACTTACAAATGACCATGGCTGTTGCAACACTTCCCAAATCTGTTTCCTCCTGCCCAAATCAGTTCAGGTCGGTTGGAGCTCCCTTCATCTGCAAAGAGACAGACTTCCTGGAGTGAAAGCCCCAGCAGCTGCTGGAAACCCTTTTCTTTCTTATCCAAAGAGGCAATGCCCCTACCCATGGCTTGTCCTGGAGCTGCTCCCTGCCTCTTCCACCAGTTGCAGGGTGCCAGTCTACCAGGAAGCAATGGGCCCACCCAGAGATACCAAAATCTGTTACTGAAAACTCAGCACTTATCCAAGAGGCTGAATCAGAAGAACAAGGACAAGTATTTGGGGGATGAGGAAAGAGATTTTACTTTGCCAGCAAAGGAGGAAAAATGGTAGACCTTCTAGTCTCAAAACCCAAATTTCTGGCACATAGGCAGAAATATAGGGCTTTTAAAGGATGGGTTCTCAGTTTCAGGCAATTACGGTGGTTAACTATTCTAATCATCCCATGTCTGCCAAAGACAAAGACTGTGAACTCTGCCAGCTGTCCACCTAGGGGGCTGGCACCCCTGGGATAAGAACAAAAGACCTTCTCCCTGCTCCTCCCTACCACTGGCCTGAGGCAGGGATGTAGGCTAAAAAGAGTGGGGGGATATTTTAAAGAGATATTTTTGCCTTTTTTTTAGGCCATTCCCTCCATTACAAGAAGAGATTTATAATGTTCCCAACACAAAGAAAAGATAAATGTTTGAGGTGATAGATGTCCCAATTACCCTGATTTGATCATTACACATTGTATATAGGTATCAAAATATCACATGTACCAAAAAATATGTACAACTATTATATGTCAAGAAAAAATTACTATAAAAAATCAAAAAAAAAAAAAAAAAAGAGCAGCCCATAAGTCCCAATGACTGTGGAGTTGCCATAACACTCCTGTACTACCTATATACACATGAAAGAAAAAATAAATTTCTATTTAACAAAAGAAACATATAACATAATGATGATCTTAAAAACTAAAAAAAGCAAACAAAAACCCAAACTAAGAAAATGAAAGCTAAAATTGATAAAATAGAAAAATTTTTAAGTGCAGAAAGAATACATCAACTTAAAAGCTGTTCCTTTGAGAAGACTAATAAAAAAATCTTCATGAGCCTGATTATGGCAAAAAAGAAAATATGCACAAGAAGAAATTCACATGATTAGGAATGAAAGAGGATATCTATCAAAGAAATAATGAAATAAAAATTATGAGAACATTATATGCAAAGCTGTAGCAAAAATTTGAAAACTAGGAGGACATTGATAATTTTCTAGCAAAATATAAATGTCTAAAATTGACCCAAGGAGTAGAAAACATTAAAATACCAATTTCCATAGAATAAGTTCCACAGGTGATGTGGTAGGCTGAATTATGGCTATCCAAAGATGTCCGTGTCTGAATCCCCAGAATATGTGAACACATATGCTGTTTCATATGGCAAAGGGGACTTTACAGATGTGATTATGTCAAGAATCTGGAGATAGGATGATTATCCTACATTATCCAGGTAGGTTCAATGACGTAATCACAAGGGTCCTTATAAATAGAGGGAATGTGACACACCGAATAATGGCTCCCAAATAAATTCAAGTCCTAATCCTTGGAACCTGTGAACATTACCTTATATGGCAGATATAAGGATTTTGCAGATGTGATTAAATTAGGAATTTTCAGATGAAGACATTATCCTGAATTATATGTGTGAGCCCTAAATGTAATCACAGGTGTGTTTATAAGAGGGAGATTTGACTACAGAAGAGAGCGATGTGACCATGGATGCAAAGGCTACACTGCTAGCTTTGAAGATGGAGGAAGGGGACATGGGCCAAGTAATTCTGGTGGCCCTTAGAAGGTGGAAAAGACAAGGAAATGGATTCTCCTCTACAGCCTTCAGAGAAAGCACAGTCCTGCTAACACATTGACATCAGCCCAGTGAAGCTGATTTTGTACCTTTTTTTTTTTTTTTTTTTTTGAGATAGAGTCTTGCTAGAGGGCCTGGCTAGAGGGCAGTGGCATCATCAGAGCTCACTACAACCTTCAACTCCTGGGCTTAGGTGATCTTCCTGCCTCAGCCTCCTGAGTGATTTTGTACTTCTGACCTCCAGAACCATAAGAGAATAAATCTGTGTTGTTTTAAACCACTTAATTTGTGGCAATATGTTACAGCAGCAATAGGAAACTAATATAGGTGAATATAGATCTATCATTAAAACAAGGTGCCAGGACCAGATGTTTCATAACTGTTCTGCCTCTAACTCATAAATAACAGATAGTTCTGATGCTATTTAAGCTCCTTTATTTATTTCACAAAGTTGGCATAATCCTGTTACCAAAACCAGATGAAGAGTATAAAAATGTAAAACTCTTACAAATAAATCTAGATAAAAAATATAAATTAATTACTGATAAATAAAATATAGCATCTAATACAATGAACAATCTGTATTTTTACTAAGTGGTATATATTTTAGGAGTGCAAATATAGGGTCAAAAATCAATCATTTAACATCATTCGTTATGATGGCAAGTTAAAGGAAAAAAACACACATGATCATACCAATCCTTACTGAAAACGTATTGGTAAAATTCAGCAGCCTCACCTAATATAATCTCTACATAGAATGGAAATAGAAGGATATCAATAAAAAAGACAGTAAATGACAAGCACATGAAATCTAGTAAATTTTCATTCATTCAATAAATGTTTAAGTACTTACGAGTACCAGGCACACTCTGGTGATACAATAGTGAATGTGATAGATAAAATCTGTGCTCTTCAAAGCTTACAGTACAGTAGGAGTGACAGGCGATTTATTGAAGGCTTTGATGTTGAAGGAGGATATGGGAGCCCATGAAAAAACACTAAGCCCAGTCAAGGCCATGTGATAACAGAACTCCTTCAGAGAGTGACAGTTAAATTGCCAGTAATATGTCTTTAGGTTAAAGGGAGGGTGACTGGAGAAAATATGTCTAGAAGAGAGAATAACCTTTACAAAGGCCTAAAGTAAAACCAAAGTAAACCGAGTGTGGCTGAAGTATAGAGTGAGAGGGGGATGAAGTATGTGATAAAACTGGTGAGGAAGGCTCAGCAGACCAGGAAGGATCTGGAAGACACATCTAGGAGCTTGGACTTTAGCCTCTATGCAATGTGAGAAGCAGAAGCATTGTGCTGGTTCTTCTGTTTCCCATACCTCCAGATCCATTTCCTGCCCTTCTCTTCTCCTGCCTTGGAAAGCTGATCCCCACACGGTCTGTCACCCTGTCTCCTTTGCCTACAACGGGGTGTCTATGCCCCATTCCTCCTTGCTTCAGTTTCTATCTCTGACAGTGGGTGTATCCCTCCTTGACTGCAGACCCTACCAGGCAGCCCTTTTGCGGCTGCAGCTTTCACTGAGTAACTATTTCTTGTCCCTTCGAGCCTACAGATGGATATGACTTCCCTTATTTCTAGTCTTTTTAATCCTGCCCACACCTCTGTAAGTAGCCCCTTCATCAAAGCTTTTCATTTGAACCATCTGAATTAAAGTCTGCTTCCTTTTGGGCCCCTGACTGATACAGACATGATTAGGCCATATTTGTGCTTTATGAAGATCCCTTTGTCTGCTTTATGAAAAACAATTGGAGGATGGCAAGACTGGCTCCAGGAAGACCAGTGAGGAGGCTGGTGCAATTCTGGAGGTAAGAGAGGATGGCAGCCTGGGCTCAGGTAGCAGAAGTAGGGCTCAGGAGTGAGGAGTCCAGATATGTAATTGCCAGCCACAGACAATTACAAAGGCTTTACCTGGAATGCCGCATAGGAAAAGCAGCGCTCCCCACACCAGAGTGGTGCACAGCCAGTGCATTGCAGTCTCCGAAGAGAGCTGCAGTCAAGGACTCAGGCCCTCCTGGCCAGGCATGCTCTTACACATTTTTGCATTTTTAGCCCAGGCACCTCCATTTGGAGGTCTTTTTCTTATCAGGAGACCTTGAAGACATTTTTTACATTCTGACTCAGTACTCAGTATTTTTCTACTTCTAGCCCTCCCCTTCTTCCTCACCTCTGGCCCCAGGGTCCATAAAACTGAAGGAGCCTTTTGGTTTGGGCTCCCTCATTGGTGAGTCAACTGCACCAGCACACTGTTTTATGGGGGAAAATGAAAAGGGGAGTTGGCACTTTCTCTGGTTTTAGCTTTTTCCTTGTACTATCATAGTAAAATTTTAAAGACCTAGGTCTTCCATTTTGGCTAATTTTTAATCAGCTATTCCAATATCTGAAAGTTCAGCTGAGTTCCTGAGAGAGACAGGCATCTGGAGTTGATTGGATTTGGCCATTGATTAGATTGGGGAGTTAAGGTGGGATGGAGAACAGTGAGGGAAGGTAAGAAGCCAAGGAAACTGCCTAGGTGTTTTATTTGAGCATTGGAGTGGATGGTGGTGCCATTCACTGGAACATGAAACAGAGAGCAGACATAGAGGGGCAGGAAAATACTTTCATTTGGGGTATAATACTTCAGAGATGCTTGTGGGTCATCCAAGTCAGATATTCAGAAGAGAATTGGGTATGTGAAAAGGAATGTAGAGGAGAGATCTGGATTGTGATATTGATTCAAGAATCATTAATTTATAAAAGGTAATTGTAGATCTGGGCATGGATAAAATGGCCCCGGGAGAATATATAGAATGAGAAGAAAAGATGACTTGAGACTGAGATCCACTATGGTCTCTTCTTAAAGATGACTTCTTGGGGTTCTCTAGATAAGTCCTCAATGATGTATCTTTCTATGGCTCTATAAACCCTTTCTTAAACTTAATGAATAAAACAGAGGCAGTGGGTTATAATGGAGAGCCACAGTTGAGAGTCAGGATGCACTGAGTTCAACTCTTCAAGCTTTACTTTACATGAAAACAGGAATAGTAATAGCACTTATAACATTGCTGTATTAAATGAGAAAATGTAGATAAATTAAAGTGCTCATGAAAGAGCTTCGAACATAGTACATGCTCAGTAAATGTGAATATCCTTTCTTTCTGTATATCTCTCAAGGTTGTGTTAAGAATCCTAAGAGTTAATGAAGGTGCCTGGCTAGTGGCAAAGCTCTGTCTAAATGAGAGCAGCTGTCATAACACTTGCAGTTGCTCTATTTCTTGGAATAACGAGTTTTGTATATTTACAGAAATTTTGTGAAGGATTATTTCCTTTGGTTAACAAATTATTTCTCTTAAACAGCAAACGATATCACCTCTAAACCAAACCTAACTCTGCCCCTTACTCAAGGAGAAGGCATCATGCCTCTGGGTCAAACTGCAGAGTAATTTCTTGAGGCTTTTTAATTTTAATTTTTCATTGGAAAAATGGAGCAGAGGCTAAATTCCAAAGAAATCCAGAAATATGGGGGTTGCTTTGTGTAACCTCATCCTGAGTTGCTGATTAAAGCAATCATAGAGATGGGGATTTCCTGCTTTTCTAATTGTTTATATTTTCACATCCTGTCATTTGTGTAAAATGTTCTTTTGAAACAAAGACCTGGCAAAAAGTCTGAGTAGACTCTCTGACCACTCTTCCATCTCTTGTACCCATACAGGGGGCAGAGCAGATCCTATACATCTATGAAAAGAATGCAAAGTTAAAAATTAGGCTGACTTGGGCTCAAATATGAGCTTCACCACTAACCAGATAAGTGACCTTGGATCAGCCATTTAATCTCTCTGAGCCTTAATTGTTCTATCTTTGTAATGATAACTTCATTGGAGTTCTGGTATGGATTAAATAAAATAATCTATATAAAGCCCCAGGCATGTAGTAGATGCTTAATAAATGGTAGCCATGATGGGATTTATTATGGAGCTTAGACCAGTCAGGAGAATGAAGCATGCCAGAAAACATTCCTTGAAAGGAATAAAGAGGGAAAGAAGGATAGGAAGATAATTTCATAGCTTTTAATTCACTTTTCAGGCAGATTAGAAGGGATAATGAGTACCAGAGGGTCACTTGGGGAGCTGCCCAGGATGCGAAGGATGTCAAGAAATGTTTCTCAGATTGAAGATGGGAAGCAAAATTTCATTTAAACTTCTATTTACATTCAAGGATCCCTCTCAAAAGTTATAAGCTAAAGCAACTAGATGATTCGACTAGTATGAAGATCCCAGGTCTGAGGCTCAGAAGACCTATCCAGGGGACAAGTGGTTTCTAGGTAATATATCCAGCATGGGTCACCAAATTCCAGGCCACCAGGTTAGGAAAGAGAGATGGAGCTGCAATTCCCAGAAAGGAAGAACGAATACCATTATCCCAGAGGAACATAAAATAGACTCAGGGTAGAGGGAGGAAATTAGAGAACAAGGCCTGGCAATAGGACTGCAGAGGTAGCTGGTTTTGCTTGTGGATGTATATTTAATGCCTAAGAACCATTTCCATATCTTTGGGTGACAGATCTCTATTTTACTTTGCAAAAATTGCCTTTCCTGGTGAAGGCACAGGCCTTCCCAAGGTTGACCAATTCAGTTCTCTTCCTTTGGACTTTGAATCTTCAGTAGAGATTTAAAAGTGAAAAATGTTTAGAGTGAATTCCTCTGAGCAGGAGTGGTTTGAGGAGCCCCTATCTCATGAGGTCCTGGTTCCCAGATCCTATTGTTTCTTACACTGGATTCTCCAGGTTTCCTGCAGTTCTGCAAGTCACTCGATATCCTTCCAATAAATCCTTTTCTGTTTAAGTCAGTCAGAGATGGAGACCCAGTCGCTCATTCCTGGGACACTAAATCCCAACACAGTTTATATGAAAGGAGGCTTCTAAAATCAAGGGCATGATGACAGTCAATATTACAATACTACTTCCTGGGAAAGCTGATTTTTAGCTGCATTCCTGCCCTTCAACATTCTCCTCTATATTGCAGGATGCTAAAAATTTGCAAACTAGATTCCTCTGTTTCCTTGCTAGGTGGTTTCCAGTTAGATTCTGCCAAAGGCAGGTCTTGGGAAAATGCCAGAAGGAAGGTGGAAAAGGGAAGCCACATTGTCCATTTTCTGCCTTTGGATGTGGCAGTAGCAGCAGGCAACCACAGGCTCTGGAAGTATTGGCACTGAGCCAACAGCATCAGTGGCACTGTGGGCTCCCAAGTTCTTGCAATGTCAGTAAGAGTGAAGATTCTCAGCCTCCTGGAATATTACAGCAGCGGTAGTTCCAATAGTAGCAGCAGCAACCTCAAAAGGGCCCTGGCAGCTTCAGCACCAGCCTGCAAATTCTGGGTGCCATCATCCGCCCCATTTGGCCCTCTTGTATTTTATTCCCTCTATTTGAATGCCTACAGTAATTCTGCTTTCCTAATTGGGTATTAATCAATAACTGAGAGTGATTTACTATTAAACTTTTGGTGGGAGTGTTAACATATGAGCAGAATCAGTAAGATGAAGTGCAGCTGGAAAGACTTGTGTTTAAACCTGGCTCCACCACCTACTAGCAAAGTTCTCTTGGCAAATACCTTAACCAATCCTCAGTTTCCTTATTTCTAAAATAAGGATGATAGAATCCCTCATATGGAAATTATGTAGATTAAATAACATATGTTGTATATATAATGATGTAATGCACATAGAGTACCCAGCACTTAACGGGCACTCAACAAATTTTAGTTTCCTACATCTTCTCCCAGCACTTGCCTGATTATGCTTTGGCGACATGAACATACCAGGGGTCCCAAAACTCTGATGAGTTGTATAATTATTTCATTATATATTACAATGTAACAATAATAGAAATAAAGTCTACAATAAATGTAATACTCTTGAATCGTCCTGAAACCATCACTTACATCCCTCCCCGGTTCATGAAAAAATTGTCTTCCATGAAAATGGTCCCTGGTGCCAAAAAGTTTGGGAACTGATGACATAGACACATTCCAGACATTTGTGTCTCAGTCAAGCTTATCTCAGAAACTAGGGTACAATAGAAATGGATTATATAAGGAAGTCAGATATGGAGAGGAAATTAACCAGTTGTTGACAGGGAGTGTTATGTGGGATTTCTAGAAAGAATACTTCCCAGAAGACAAATACAATACAAAAAATTTTTTAAATTTTCACTTAGAGACAACCTAATTCAAATCATACATACAGGTCTGTACTCAGAAAAAAGATATTCCTTCATGCCTGTAATCCTAGCACTCTGGGAGGCCAAGGCAGGAGGATCACTTGAGCTCAGGAGTTTGAGACTAACCTGAGCAAGGGCAAGATCCCATCTCTACTAAAAATAGAAATTAGGTGGGCTTGGTGGCACAGGACTGTAGTCCCAACTACTTGGGAGGCTGAGGCAGGAGGATTGCTTGAGCCCAGGAGTTTGAGGTTGCTATAAGCTAGGCTGACACCACAGCATTCTGGCCTGGACAAGAGAGTGTAACTCTTTCTCAAAAAAAAAAAAAAAAAAAGTTTCTACCTAAGCATGGGAAGTAGATATTCCTTTGGAAGAGAGAAAGGGGCTGTTGATCCTGCTGTGCATAACTTTCACAATTCACTCGGAAGACGGAATAGATTGTTTTGATCTGTCTGTATAGAAATTTCACATTTCCTGTGATTTTGTATAAGTCATGGTGGATGTTAAGAGAGAAAATATTTCTTTTCACAAGATGCCCCTTTGACCTTTCACAGCACTGGATCTCTAAAATGAAGTGTTTGGAATCCAAAGGAGAGAAATAAAAATGACTAAGAGATCATGACAGGGTCTTCATGAGAAAAGATTAGGGATTAAAGATGTTTAGACTGAAATGGAATTATAGGATGATGCTTTAAAGACACTCACCTCCAACTATCTTATTTTTTTTAGGTGAGAAAACCTAAGTTCGGAGGAGGTTTGGAGGCAGAAATGTAACCAGGTTTCCTATATCTGGGAGGGAGGCCCCCAAAAGGTGCTTTCCTTCTGGGAGGGCCCTGGCCAGAGTCTTTTTCCTCTAAGAATGGGGCTAGAGGATGGAGCCAGGTCAGTGGTTAGTCTGTGGCACTGGCTAGTGGGGGAGCCCCCCACATATAAAAATGCCACCCTCTGAGTACAGCCACTGATGTTTCAATCTAGTATTGAGTAAATGGACACTTGCTTTCACATATCTCCTCCAATATATTTTCATCAAATCTTAACAACTGTCATAACTACTATACAAATTATCAGAAGTCCCCACTTTTGAAGAATGTATTGATATATAAAATGAAGAATGATTGCTCCCTTCTGTCCTAGCAAGAGATAGAGATTGGCCCAGAAAGCACATTTCTTGATATCCAGTCCAGTGTTCTTTCCAGTTTCCCCCAAATAACTAACAGTAGTATTCAAAAGTATTAAAATATGGTGCCCTACATGGATCTGATAAGCAGATTTTATTCTCCCTTTAAAAGAGAGTTGTAATAAGTAGTCAAAATTTCTAGCAGGTACAGCAGAAGGATTTAAGGCAAATGCTTTAATTCTGCACTAATGATTATTAAGTTATCATCGAATCACCATTTCTGGAGAGATTGAAATATAACTGTGGCAATTTGAGAGATAAAAAGATAACCAGAAAAATAAACTTAGCTCTCACTGTTCCCACTGAAGACAATGACAAATGCTGCTGGAAGGTCATTTTCACAGGACCTAAGCCAAGGAGAATGAAGGAAGAGACACAGCACCAGCACCTAAGAAATCAGACATAGTGGATGGTGGTTGTTTTTAGCCACTAGTTTTGGGGTTTGTTTTTTAGATAACGGCTTTATTCAAATATAATTCACATACACACAATTCACCCACTTAAAAGTGTACAGCTCAATAGTTTTTACTATAGTCACTGAGTTGGGTAACCATCACAATTTAAGAACATGTTCCTGACCTCAGATGAAACTCATATACATTAGCAGTTATTCCCTTTTCCTTCCCTCATCCCACCCCGGACTCTGGCAACCATTAATCTACTTTCTGTCTCTTTGCATTTGCCTATTCTGGACCTTTCAGATGAACAGACTCACACACAAAAGATCATTTATATGTGGTCTTTTGTATCTTGCTTCTTTCACTCAACATAAAGTTTTCCAGGTTCATTCATGTTACAGTACATACCAGTACTTCATTACTTTTATATTGTCAAATAATACCCCATTGTATAGATAGACCACATTTTGTTTTTCCATTTACCACTTGGTGGACATTCAGGTCGTTTCCCCTTTTTTTTGTTGTCATGAATAATGGTGGTGTGAAATTTCATGTACAAGTTTTTGAATGGATGTATTGTTTTTATTTCTCTTGTGTGTTTACCTAGGAGTGGAATTGCTGGGTCATCTGGAACGCTGTGTTTAACCTTTCAAGGAACTTCCAGACTGCTTTCCAAAGTGCCTGCACCATTTCACGTTCCCATCAGCAGGATCTAAGGGCTTTGACTCTCCACATCCTTTTCAATACTTGTTATTATGTCTCTTTTATATTTTAACCATCTTATTGGTATGAAGTTATATCTCCTTGTGATTTTGATTTGCATCTCCTGATAGATAATGATGTTGAGTCTTTTTGTGTATTATTTCGCATTTGTACATTTGTATATTTTCTTTGAGAAATCGCTTTTTTAAAAAAGATAGTTTTGCTGGACATAAATTTCTTGATTGACAAGTTTTTTTTTTTTCTTTCAGTACCTTAAAAATGTTATCTTACTGCCTCTGGCCTTCATTGTTTCTGATGAGAATTTCACTGTAAACATTGGCATTCCATTGTACATGACTAGTGTTGAAAGCTCTCATGCCTTCAAGATTTTTGCTTTGGCTTTCAACAGTTTTATTATAATGTGTTATGTATGGATATCTTTGCATTTATCCCACTTGGAGTTCATTGAGCTTCTTGGATGTGTGTATTAATGCTTTTCATGAAATTTGGGAAGTCCTTGACCATTAATTCTTTGAATATTTTTTCTGCTTCATTTTCTGCCTCCTCTCCTTTTAGTACTCCTAATACACTTATGTTTCCACACTTAATGGTGTCTCACATTTCCCTGAGGCTCTGCCATTTTTTTCCCATTATTTTTATTTCTGTTCTTGAGATAGCATAATCTCTATCAATCTATCTTCAAGTTCACTGATTCTTTCTTCTGCCAAAACAAATACTGGAAGGTACTGAATAGTGAACAAAACAGATAGTGAGGGACATCAACACTCTGCAGAAGAGAACAATGGTCAATTTCTCATTTTGTGTGGGTGGCTTTTAGCCACGTAAGGTGGATAAAGCTCTGATAGAAAATCCTAGTCTTACTGGCTTTAAGAATCACAAAAGAGGATTTGGGTTTGGGGCACCACATACACTCAAAAGTGAGAGGGGGAATCCCAGAAAAGAAGACAGCAAAAGAATGGAAGCCTCAAACTCTGGGTATAAAATTTGCCCAAATTTTTGACTGACCCTTGAACATGCATATTGGGGAAAGACTCAAAGCACATCAGCTGAGGCCAAAAGAACTGAACTAAAATTTCAGCTAATTCATCACAGAGGAGACATAATATTATAGTTTGATTCCATAAAGTTAAATATATGCTTTTAAAGAATCAGTATTCTTCAGAAGAACATTCAGATTCCAGAGCTTCTACAACATGTCATTCACAATGTTGAAGATACAATCCAAAATTATACAACATTTAAAGAAGTAGGAAAACATGCTCAATTCATAGGTGAAAGATCAACAGAAAACAATGTGGGATGACTCAGATGTTAGAATCAATCAACAATTATTTTAAAGCTTATATTAAAACTATCCTTGGTGATATAAAGGAATATATACTCACAATTAATAAAAGGTAGAAAATTTCAGCAGAAGAAAAGAGATTATTTTTTAAAAGCCCAAATAGAAATTCTAGAACTGAAAAACAAAATAGCTGAAATAAAAAATTCACTGGGTAAGCTTAAGAATAAAATGGAATGACACAGGAAAGAAGCAATAGGCTTGAAAATAGATCAATAGAAATTATCTAGTTTGAAGAACACAGAGAAAAAAAATTTTGTAATTAACATAGCCTTATGGATCTGTGGAACAATATCAAAATTTTTAACATCCATGTAATTGGAGACCTGAAAGAAGAGAGAAAAAATTAAGAGGGAAAATAATGGCCCAAATTCCCTAAATTTAGCATAAGACATAAATTTACAAATTTATGAAGTGTAGTGAGGCCTAAAAAGGGATAAGTAGAAAAAAACACTCTTATTTACATCATAGTCAAGCTATGAGAGAAAAATATTTGAAGGCAGCCAAATAAAAATGACGTATTACATACAGGAAACAATTTAAATGATGGCTGCTTTCTCATAAGAAGCAATGGGGCCAGAAGACAGTAAAACAATATCTTTAAAGTACAGGGGGAGAAACTTGTCAACTTAGAATTCTGTATGCTGTAAAAATATCTTTCATGAATGAAGGCAAAATAAGATTTTCAGAGAAAGAAAACTGAGAGAATTCATAACTGAGATGTTGTTACCATCTGTGGTAACAACAACAACTTGAAGTAAGTTCTCCCAGTCTGAAGGGAAATGAGCCCTCCTCTGTTCCAGGGCCTAAGTCCGGCACAGAAATAGGAGTTTGAGTATGATGAAGTTCACCAAAGAGTTTACAGCTTGGAAATGAAATAGAAACCAAACATTGTACTTCACCGAAGTATCAATGGGAGCAGGAAGGCCCAGTCCCAATAATGAAAGGTCATAAAAGCCACTGCATTTGTTTACTAAAATGTCTTTTAGGAGGGCATACCTGTAAGTTTTCGCATTTTGCCACTTCCACAATTTCATCTGGGAGCCCGTATGCAGGGTCGGATTACCCAACAGCAGCTTTAAGCCAAGAGAAAATTGGAGGAAAGAAAAAGTGACACCTGATACAGATTAGCAAAGTTAAACTGTAGACTTTTCTATGCTGGCTCAACCCAGGATATTTGGTTTCTATTGTTTTTCACTAAAAGAAGACAGATCTTTAAACAATCCTAGTTTCTGTGGTATTAGAGGAAAATAAACTCTAAGAGCTGGAGACTCAAGATAAACATTTCCAATAGATATTTGAGTAAGCACATTGTTCAAGTCATTCTGGTCAAGAAATTATTTTGACAATGGGGAAAAGAGCCTCTTCGAATTAATCTTTTAAAGAGATTAACCCCAGGTGTATGTATGAGGTGTTAAAGGAAGAGGAAAACTGTGTAATATGATGATCCTGTGAAATCAGTGGGTCAGAAACGCGTTTCCGGGAGGGGGACGTGGTGCCCGCACTCCGGGAAGTGCACCGGGGTCGCCCGTTGGGTCCGCCGTGTGCCTGTTCCCTGCACAAGGCTCAGCGTGGCTGGGCGCCTGCTCTGAGGCCCCTGCACACTCGGCCATGTCGCTGTTGTCCTCCTGCCACGCTGAAGCGCAGCCAGCTGGAGCCCAGCCTCGCGCGCCCCGTCCCCTCTCGCTCCTGAGGAGGTCGTCTGCTGCTCTGGGACTGCGGGGCCCTTTAGCCAATTAGAAATTACAACAAAGCCTGGAAACTCCACGCGCACCGGTGCAAGCATGTGGGGAGAGACCATTTGTGACTATGAAGGGTGTGGCAAGGTGTTGTGAGCGGCGCAAGGTCAGACATAACCAGGTCCTCGCACGTTTGTGTCTTTCCACAAGGTCAGAGTTTTACCGATGCTATTTCAATCATAAAAGCCAGGTGCTACGTGTAGTTCCCAAGGAGGCAATTCTTATTACTACTCATTCACTGAGCAAAGGAGGATACACGGACTCAAGCCAATCCACAAGCCAGCCAGTATTTCAAACCATACTAGTAGTATACTTAATAAATATATAAGTGTTATAAAATTAAAATTTCCACATCAAAGTAACATTTAACATCAAGGGAAAAGGGGATAGAAAAATGGGTTAGCGAACCAATCCAAGGAGAGCAACATGGATATGAGTGTGCTGGGCTGATTCAGACTGTTGTCAACATTTTGCAAAGCAGAGTACTTGATTTGGGCAGAACCTTCCAGGGCAGATTCCAGGTGCTATCTTAAGTAATAGTAAGATGGTATCTATGGAGACAGCCCTGTCTAGCTGGTGAAGTCCTGATCTTTTTTGGCCTTTGAATTCTCTAGTGAGGACTACTAGTAAACGGTTATGCCCTTGTCTGGCTGGGTGTAGTCTTTATTGATTAGGCTTACATCTGGTCCCTGCTGGCATGATGCCTTTTGAAATATAAGACGGAATCTTTTTCTAAGATGGAGTCACTTATGTCGAGGGAGCTCTACATACAAGGCCTCCATCAGTGACTTACCATCTGAGTCGCTACATCCTAATTCATACTGGAGAAAAGTCGTTTGTGCAGTTAGTGGCTGTCATCAAAAATTCAACACAAAATGAAACTTGAAACATTTTGAACTCAAACATGAAATTCAGCAAAAACAGTAATATAGGCAATTTTGAAAATTTTAAGATCTTTAAGACACAGCACCTGAAAATCCATCAATGCCAGCATAGCAAGGAACCACTATTCAAATGCATCCAGGAAGGATGTGGGAAACACTTTGCCTCACTCAGGCTGAAATGACATGGGCAAGTCCAGGAGGGCTGTATATGTCAAAAAGGTGATTCCTCTGTGGCAAAACATGGACAGACCTTCAGAAATGTGGGAGAAACCCATGAAGAGGAAATACCATGGGAAGTATGTCAAAAAACATTTAAATGCAAAAATTATCTTAAGCAACATATGAAAACTCATGCCCGAGAAATGGATGTATGTCAATGTCCAGGAGAAGGCTGTGTTTAATCTCCAGCGCCACATTCTCTCTTTTCATGAGGAAAAACACCCATTTGTGTGTGAACATGCTGGCTGAGGCAAAATAATGAAACAGAGTCTCACTAGGCATGCCATTGCGCATGATTCTGACAAGAAGAAAATGAAACTCAAAGCCATCTTGTGAAAAAGTTTGGTCTCTAGTCTCAGTGAACATATCCCTTCTAAAATGAAACAAGAGCAAGTCATCTTTGCCTAAAAATGGGGAGTTGCTAAACTGTATTAGAGAAAATGCACTCAACAGTTGCAATACTTACCCTCAACTAAATATCACATTGTTTTGTTTAAAGGACTACAAACCAATGAGCTTACATATTTTCTCTCAGAAGTATATTTTCTTTATGAAAATCACTGATGCAAAACAGAAACAGCAAATAAGTATTTCCATCTATACTTGGTCAAAACCTACATCTTTATTATACCTCTGATGAGCAGTGCTAGACACAGAGGATACAAAAATACAAATGAGACATCATCAGAGGTTTCCTCCAAGAGGAAATGTCACTCTGGGAAGACACCCAGTGATTCTGGGATTATGCTGCCATCTCTGATTCAAGCTCCGATTCAAGGGCTCCTGGCCCTCAGAGAGACATGACTGCTGAGGGTAATAGCTTAAAGAAGGGAACCCCTGGCTTTTGGGCTGGATGCCTTCTGTCCAGTGCCCCTCCAGGCCCACTCTCCACCTCCCACAAGCCTGCTTTGTGACCACAGAGGCTGACTTTATAGGCTGTTCCACCAGGCAAACTTGCACTCTGTCAAGGTGGTGGGATCTAGTGAGTTTTCACCAAGTGATGCTGCATAGCCAACAAACCCAAATTATTACAACAAATACCTCTTTCTGTCTCGTGTTACACAAGGGCGGAGGGTCAGAAGCACATCTGTGGCTGCACAGCTCAGCAGCAGGTGTGGGGACACTGCAGATCTGTTCCACACGTCTGTCTTCTCATCCAGGGACCCCCCACTAAAGAATCACTACTGGGGCATACTGGAGGACAGTGAGGTCAGGGCTTTTCTTTCCTGAGCTTCCTCCTTACCAGATTTTTGTAGGTTGGCAGATTCCCTGAACGGAATCCTTAGCTGCTGCCTGATAGTCCCTTCCTGGAGCTATGCTCTCTGGGCCCAGCCCCTGCTCCCTTTCCTTAACCCTTGGTTCCAGGATGCAGCACCATCCTTGAAAGAAACGCAGCCCTGCCAAAACCATGATCTTAGTCTGGTGGGCCTGGCATTGGACTTCTGACTTACAGAACTGGAAGATTACAAATTTGTTTTGTTTTGAGCCACTAGGTTTGTGGTAATTAATTATGGTAGCCATAGAAAAGTAATACACTCTCTATCCTGTTTTTAGGAAATGGAGGAAATCTTGAACCTTGGGAAGCACACTCCTGTGATGACTGAATCTAAAAAGAAAGCAACCACTGATTCTGTCAAGTAATTTAGCACTTGCTTAAAAACACTTCCTGCCTAAACTACTCTCCCTGAGATTGTGAACAACATTGCTCAAGATAAGACTATTTATCTAGGAAACAAGGAAATCTGCAGACTCTGAAACATCACCTACGCTAGGGTGGAACTCACTGGTGAATCAGTCAAACAATAAAGCCTTGTGTACAAGGAAAAATTAATGTGATCCTGAGAGGGACAGCCTGACTGGGAAATACCTCTGCATAGGGGAGTGAGATGGACAAACTACCATAGTGGAAAACAGTTGGGTGGGTCTCATGGTTTAAAGTTAGGTTATTGGTTTGGGATAGTTCTTCCTTTTTAATGTGGGCATTGACAGCTATACATTTTCCTCTAAAAACTGCATTTGCCATATTACATACGTTTTGATATTTTGTGTTTAATTTTCATTCATCTCACATTATTTCCTAATTTCACTTGTAATTTCTTCTTTGACTCATTGGTTGTTTAAATATGTGTTAATTTTCTTATATTTTACAATTTTTCAGTTGCCCTTTTATTATTGATTTCTAACTTCATTTCATTGTGCTCAAAGAAGATATTTTGGAAGATTTTAATCTTTTCTTTTTTAATTTATTAAGACTTGCTTTGTAGCCTAACATGCAGTCACTCCTGGAGACTGTTGCATGTACACTTGAGAAAAATGTGTATTTTGCTATTTTTGGGTGGAATGTTCTATGTATGCCTGTTAGGTCTAGTTGGTTTATAGTGTTTTTTAAGTCCTCTGTTTCCTTACTGATGTCTTGTTGTTTCAAATATTATTAAAAGTGGGGTATTGAAGTTTCCAACTATTACTGTTGAATTGTCTATTTCTTTCTTCAATTCTGACAGTTTTTGTTTTGTGTATTTGGGGCTATGTTGTTAGTTGTGTACATGTTTATAATTATTAAATTCTTTTAATGGATTGACACTTTTATATAATGTCCTTTGTCTCTTGTAAACAAAAATTTTGTTTTAAAGTCTATTTTATCTGATATTAGTGCAGCCACACCAGTTCTCTTTTGATTACTATTTGCATTGAATATCTGTTACTATCCTTTCACATTCAATCTATTTTTGTCGTTGGATCTAAAGTGAGTTTCTTATAACAACATATAGTTGGATCATGTTTTTATCCATTTTGCCAATTTCTGCCTTTGCATTGGGAAGACTTAACTCATTTACTCAGAAGGAAGGCATACTTCTGCCATTTTACTACTTATTTTCTATATGTATTATATCTTTTTTGTCCCTCAATTTTTCCATTACTGTCTTCTTTTTTGATTGTTTTTTTCTAGTTACCATTTTTATTCCTCTCTCATTTCTTTTTCTGAATGTTTTTGTTTTATTCCTGATGATTACCCTCAGGATTACAATTAAAATTTTAACTTTATAATAATCAATTGTGAATTAATACCAAGTTATTTTTAATAGTATACAAAAAATCTGCTCCTTTATAGCTCCATCCCCTGACTTTCTGATGTTTTTGTCACAAATTACATGTTTATACATTATGTGTCCATCAGCATAGATTTTCAATTATTGTTTTATGCAGTGGTCTTTTAAATCATATAGGAAAAAAAGAAGAGTTGCAATTCAAAAATACCATAATATCTGCTTATATATTTACTAATGTAGCCACTTTTACCACTGTTCTTTAATTCTTCATATGGTTTGAACTCACTGTCTAGCGTTAATTTTAGACTGAAGGATTCACTTTAGCATTTCTTACAGAGCAGGTCTACTAGTGATACACCCCTTGTTTTTGTTTATTTGGTAATGTTTTAATTTCTTAATGTCTTAATTTCTCCATTTTTGAAAAAATAGTTTTGTCATATATAAAATTGTTGGTTGACAATGTCTTTCTTTCTGCCCTTTAAATATCATTCCACTGACTTCTGGCCTCCATGGTTTCTGAAGAGAAATTGGCTAGTAATCTTATACATGAAGATCCCTTTACATGGTGAGAAACTTCTCTCTTAATGCTTTCAAGATTCTCTTTGGCTTTTGACAGTTTGGCTATAATATGGCTCTCTTTGAGTTAACCTGCTTGGAGTTGAGTATCTTGTATGTTTGGAATCTTGTTTTTCATCAAATTTAGAACATTTTTGAACACTATTTTGTCGAAAATTCTCTCTGTTCCATTCTCTCTCTCCTTTTCCTACTGGACCCCCATTATACATATCTTAGTATGATTGATAGTGTCGTACAGGAGTTTTAGGCTCTGTTCATTTTTATTTTTCATTCTTTTCTCTTTCCCTGCTCCTCAGACTGGACAATCCCAATTGACTTATCACTGATTCTCACTGCTCAAATCTTCAATATTGCTTCCTGTGGCAGTAGCAACTTGCACCAGGCATCTGGGCTGCCATCTTCATAACTGTCATTGATCTGGGGGATGGGAGATGGAGAATAGCAAGTAGACAATGTAAAATGCCACAGTGCTCTCTTACTGCAATGCATCAGCTTCTCCTTTCTTCATTAGGCTTTCCATGGTTGTATAAGCTTTTGACTTGATTGCAGAGTTCTGTGAAAGTTGATTTTGATGTTTTTTGCCAGCATATTAGTTGTTTTTGTGAAGAGATGGAACTCTGGAATTTTCTACTTTGCCATTTTTGGTGACATCAATTGAAAGTCCAACTTACTTGATGGACAAGAATGTGTTTAATTTTATAAATGTTTCATGTGTACTTGAAAGAATTATGTATTCTCCACTTGTTGGATTAAGTGCTATTTATATATCCATTTGACCCAGCTCATTGATTGTGTCAACCAAAATTTCTATATTCTTACTAATGTTTTTTCTACTTGACAACTATTAGTTATGTATATATATTAAATCTCTCACTAGGATGATAGATATGTGTATTTCCCCCTGTAACTATCTTTATTTTATGTACTTAGGATAGAGTTAATAGGTGTTTTTTAGCTTATATTAATTTCTTCCAATGAATTTAATATTTTATCATTACTTGGTAACTGTTTTTACTTTTAGTATATGTCTTTTTAAAAAAGCATACAGGTAGATCTTTTCAAGTCTAATGATATTAGTTTTTTGACTGGAACATTTAATCCATGTAATGAGATTGTTGATATATTTGTGTTAAATCTCTTACATTTTATTTCTTCTCCTTATATTGCCTTTCCTGTGCTTTGTTCATGCTCCTTTCTTGATTTCTATTGGATAGACTGTTACTTTTTCTCATCCTATTTTTTGCCTTCAATATTTCAGAAGTTAGTTATGTGCTCAGTTTCTATTATTCTGAAATTCTTCCTAGAAATTTTAATATACATACTTACTGTATCAAAGCCTAAAATTCAGCAACGTTTTTACCCCATTCCTGAGCAATACAAGGTCCTTGGGAAGTCTCATTCCTATCACCATTCCTCCAGACTTTTAGGCTATTTTTGTCATGTATTTAGTTCTAGTTTATTTATTTATTTATTTATTTTTGAGACAGAGTCTCACTCTGTTCCCTGGGCTAGGGTACCTTGGCATCAGCTAGCTCACAGCAACCTCTAACTCCTAGGCTTAAGCAATCCTCCTGCCTCAGCCTCCCGAATAGCTGGGACTACAGGCATGCACCACCATGCCCGGCTAATTTTTTATATATATTTTTAGTTATCCAGCTAATTTCTTTCTATTTTTTTAGTAGAGATGGGGTCTCACTCTTGCTCAGTCTGGTCGCGAACTCCTGAGCTCAAACGATCTTCCCGCCTCGGCCTCCCAGAGTGCTAGGATTAAAGGTGTGAGCCACCATGCCCCGCCCTAGTTTATTTTTTTTTTTAACACGATGTTATCATTATTTGTAGTCAATATTTGTTTAGCATTACCTCAATAGTCATAACACTTTTTGCACTTCAATTCTGCTTATATCTCTGACTTACCATTTGGGCTCACCTTCCTCTATGTGAAGTATATCCTTTAAAGTTTCATTGTTTTCAAGGTTTATTGGTAGCAAACCTTCAGTTTTATCTTTATTGTTTTAGGAATATAATATCACCACCAGATCTAGTATCTACCTATGGCTTAGCAAAATTTTACATAGTCACTTGTATACCTTGCATCTACCCTGAAAGGAGGGAGTTAGTGAGGCAGATTTGGGATTTGGGAAGTAGCAGGAGAATTAGAAAGGAAGAACTATAAAGGTCATGAAACCTGGGTGACTAAAAGGGGCAGCCTTGCAAAAATAACAGGAAAATACCTAATCTCACTATTTCCCCAGTAATGGTTAAAGATCAATCCTATAAATTCTTTCACTAAAATGTACTCTGCAGGAGTTCTGTTTTGCACAAATTCTGAAGAAAGCTGAATGGATGGAAAAGAAATGTAAATCTCTTTCAATTTTTTTTTAATCTGCTTTTACAGATTTCCTGAGTACACAGCAGAAGAATTAGCTACAGCCTCAACCATATCTCAAGGACAGAGTTATATCTCCTGTGATAATCCCTTCTCCAAGGAAAGGCAGGAAACCGACTTTTGGACTTTGACATTCTCGCAGTTTTTGTTATCTATCTGCTGCCGCTTTTGTTATCAACTGACAGCCATCACTATTTTTTTCTCTCTTCGTCTCCCTTAAAATCAGTGAGCCACTTGGCCTCTCTGCTGGCATCTCCCTTCTCTTTCTTTGGAATGTCACGTCATCTCTCTGCTCTCTTCCCCCTACCACTTCTCTCTCTCTCTCTCTCTTTCCTTCTAAAAGATAAAATAAACTGTTTTACTTTTATAACTTAATCTCTGGATGAGAAATCTTTCTCCACCCATGCTGTGAACACATACCAGGCTCCACCCCAACAGTGACCATATTTCAATGTTCACTTATTATTCTGGCTTAATTAGTAATAATATTATTTTTTCATTCTCAGAAGTTTTGCAGTTCAGGTAATAAAATATGTGGCCACTTGAATAAAGTCTTAGTTCTCCCAACCCTTAGTTCTCCTGCCTTCTGGAGCCACACTTTCATCTGTATTCCACTCAAATAGCTAAAGATTTTCACTTCTAAGTGGAATGGAGTAGCTATGGCATCCCAGTGTTACCACTGAGAATAGCCAGAAAGGGCAGAAAAGGAGAAAGCTACTGAAGAACTGAGGATGAGGGGCTAAGATTCCAAGGAGAGATTAGCTGACAGTTATACCTACTTTTCATTATACTTAAATGGGCACTTTCCAACTGTGTGTGCAGCAGGAGTCAGGGAATTTGGATTTTGCCTGGGCAGAAGGCTGCTGCTAGGAGACAAAGAATTTGGAAAAGACTCTGATGGAGTTGCAAGGCTGGAGAGACAAAATCGGAGACTCAAAGGGCCAAGATCCCAGTGAGAATAGAGAGCTAGAACACTGAATCTGCATATAATGAGTGTTTTCCTCAAAACATTTGCCAAATTATATATCTGGATGGGGGCAGAGACAAAAAAAAAAAAAAGAAAGAAAGAAAAAGAAAAACAAAATCCAGCAATCCTATTAAAAGCAGAGCTGAAGTTTTAACAAGTTTTCACTTTTTTGTTTTAGATTTTTTTTGGCAGTCTTACTCTACCAAGGAGATAAGAGATCTAGTTTATGATGGAGCTATGGGAAAATTAAATAATTTTTTTTAAAAGAATTCATTCAAAAGACAGAAGAAAAGAGAGACAATGAAGCATAAGCCAGAGGGACAAAATAGAAAAAAATAAAAGAAGACAGTAGAAGTAAATCCAAAAATATCAATAATTATAGGACATATAAAGAAACTACATGTTCCAGTTCAAAGACAAATGATTACCAAACTGGCAAAAAAACCCAAGACATAACTATATGCTGTATATAAGCAACATATCTTAAATAGAAAGACAGAAAGTTTGAAAGAACAAGGATGAAAAGAGATACATTATGCAGATACATTAACCAAAGAATGTCTGTAGAGCTCTGCTAATAATGGACAAGGTAGACTTTAAGGCATGAAGCATAACTAAAGAGAGACATTTTGTAATAATGAAGGGTTCAATATACATCATAAAGACACAGTATTCATCCCTTGTAATCTCCCCAGTATTTGCAAGAATCCTCAGTAGGGCATGCTAATGCTCCCTTGATCGTTACTTATCATCTCTCCCTCCCATTTATTGCTGTGCCAGTGACGGAAACTTCCTTCAGCCCTGGAAGGTTCGCTGGAAGATCAACTCACAATACAGCAGATTAATAAGAGAAAGAGATTTATTTTCTATGTGTATGGGGAGACTCACAGAGTGATTACCCAATATCCCAGTGGGGTCCAGAAATTTATATACTCTCATTTTAAATGGGAGAGGGAGATGAGGAATATAGGTAATTGTGTTTAGAGGCAATAAATGGTTACTAGGGAGAATGAATAGATACTTGGGAGAATGAATGGATGGGGGAAATAGATTGGCTTATAAATTACTCTCTTTGGAAATTAAATTAATCTGAGAGACAGGTAATATATTTAAAATGATCTCGGCCAGGTCTAGTTGCATTCTGGATCTTCTTTCCTGTAATATATTGAGATAATAGGAAGGGGAAGAGAAATCAACTGTTCTTTTTGATGGACCCATCTGGTTTTATGCAGATAGAGGGAAAGCGCCTTCCAATGCCTGATGATCTCTACAGGCCTCAAATTAAACATATTCATTATACCTAGAAGTCATATTTTGGGGTGAAATTTCCTGAGCTCCTTTGCTGCACACAGCTCAATTCCTGATTAGCTCTGGTCATTTCAGCATCCTGCCTGCTTGAATTGCTTCTTCAGGGCTTTATCCAAAGGGTGGACACAGCCATCTTCCTTCTTTCCACACAAACACAAAACTGTGGCTTGTAGCAGATGATTGCTCAGGTTTGGGGATACTGAAAGGGCATTACAGCACAAAAAAGGAAATAACTTTAAACTGTGTAACAGACCTCAATTTTCCTCAGTTCCTTGGTTGTTTTTTCCAAAAGGCATTTCATCACAGTCATACCTTTCCGAAGCCCGGATCAGCCACCTGTTGCTATCTCATTATCTCTTTCCCCTGGATTTAACAACCATAATGTTCTATCTATCTCTCATCATACCAAGAAGAAAACTAAAAACTTCCTATTATTTTATTTTACAGCACATTTTTCTGCCCCTTTGTTTCAAGCTCACCCTTCTAATCTTATGGGTTGGAGATTGTGGGGACTTACAAAAAGAGTCCCTTCCACAATATCCTTCTAAGTACAACCACAGTCTTCCTTCATGGTGGATTATTTTTCTTATGTGCTGTTGAATTCCCTTTGCTAGTATTTTATTGAGGATTTTTATATCTGTATTCATAAGGGATATTGGTCTATAGTTTTCTTTTTTTGTTGTGCCTTTTCTTGGCTTTGGTATCAAGGTGATACTGGCTTCATAGAATGTGTTGGGGAGTATTCCCCTTTGGGAAATAATGGAAGAATTTCTGCAGTATAGGTAGGTCTGGTAAAGTTCATCTGTGAATCTATCTGGCCCCAGGCTTTTTTTTGTTGTTGGAAGATTTTTTATTACTGCTTCAATCTTGTTGCTCATTAAGTTCTATTTCTTCCTGATTGAGTCTTGGAGGTTGTTGTGTTTCCAGGAATTTGTCCATTTCCTCTACTTTTCTAGTTTATGTGCATAGAGATTTTCATAGTATTCACAGATGATGTTTTATATTTCTGTGCTCACAGTTGTACTATATCTTTTATCATTTTTTTTTCTTTTTTTTTTTTAGAGACAGGGTCTCACTCTTGCTCAGGCTGCTCTCGAACTCCTGATCTCAGGCAATCCTGCCTTGGCCTCTCAGAGTGCTAAGATTACAGGCATGAACCACCATATCCAGCCCCCTTTTTCATTTCTGATTGAGCTTATTTTGGTCCTTTATCGTCTATTCCTGGTTAATCTAGTAAGAGGTCTATCAATTTTGTTTATCTTTTCAAAGAACAAACTTTTTGTATTGATGCTTCGTATTTTTGTTTTGTTTCATTTTCCATTTTATTTAGTTCTGCTCTGATCTTTGTTATTTGTTTTCTTCCACTGGCTTTGGGTTTGGTTTGCTCTTACTTTTCTAGTTCCTTGAGATGTGATATTAAATTCCCAATTTGTGATCTTCCTGTCTTTTTGATGTGGTTTATGAATTTTCCCCTTACGGATGCTTTTACTGAACCCCATAGATTTTAATAGCTTGTGTCCCCTTTGTTGTACAGTTCAAGGAATCTTTTGATTTCCATCTTAATTTCATTATTGGTCCAATAATCGTTCAGTAGCCTGTTGATTAATTTCCATGACTTTGTGTAGATTTGAGTGTTTCTCTTGGAATTGATTTCTAGTTTTATTCCATTATGGTCTGAGAAGATACATGGTATGATTTTGACTTTTTAAAATTTTTTGAGATATATTTTGTGGCCTACAATATGATCAATCTTGGAGAATGTCAGATGTGCTGATGAGAAGAATGTATATTCAGTAGTTTTGGGATTAGAATGTTCTATAAATGTCTGTTAGGTCCATTTGTTTTAGGGTCCCATTAAATCTAGTGCTTATTTATTTATTTTCTGCTTTGATGATTTGTCCAGCTCTGGCAGTGGGGTGTTGAAGTCCCCAGCAATTATGATGCTACTATTTATTGACTTGCTTGTCTCTAGTAGAATTTTTTAATGTATCTGGGAGTTCACGTGTTAGGTGCATATATATTTAGCATTGTTATATCTTCTTGTTGAATTGCTCCCTATACATTTATATAATGACCATCTTTTTCTT
Organism: Eulemur rufifrons; assembly: GCF_041146395.1. Classification (NCBI taxonomy): domain Eukaryota; kingdom Metazoa; phylum Chordata; class Mammalia; order Primates; family Lemuridae; genus Eulemur; species Eulemur rufifrons. Next base: position 229,182,116 of record NC_090989.1, read on the forward strand.
TCTTTATCATTATTGACTTAAACTCAATTTTATCTGATATAAGAATAGCTATACCTGCTCTCTTTTGGTTTCCATGTGCATGAAATATTTTTTTCCCTCCTTTCACATTGAGCCTGTGTGTCTTATGGTTTAGATGTGTTTCCTGGAGATGGCAGATACTTGGGTGTTTTTTCTAATCCACTCAGCCAGCCTTTGTCTTTTGAACGGCGCATTCAAACTGTTCACATTGAGAGACAGAATTGATATGTGGGATGCTGTTCTGTTCATCATGTTCAGTAGTACCTTATTGCTTTGTTTTCCCTCTTGTGGTATTGTTTTATAAGAGTTTGAGCTGAACCTTTTTAAGTGATTTTACACTGATGGGTATCTATTGTGTTGATTCATGTATAAAGCAGTTCTGACTATTTCCTCCAGGGCAGGTCTGGCCATGACAAATTATGGTCATGACTTAACTTCCCCATCAATTGTGAAACTTAGTTTTGCAGGATACAAAATTCTAGGCTGGCAGTTGTTCTAATTAAGAAGATTTAAGATGGGTCCCCCCACTCTCTTCTGGCTTATAAGGTTTCCACTGCGAAGTTTGCTGTTAGCCTGATGGTTTTTCCTTTGTAGGTAAGTTGTTGCTTACATCTAGCTGCTTGTAGAATTTTATCCTTCATTTTGACTTAGGCCAGGTTGATTACTATGTGTCTTGGAGATGTCCTATTTGCTATGAATCTTCCTGGTGTTTGATGATCATCTTGTATCTGGATTTCTGGATCTCTGGTGATATCAGGAAAGTTTTCCTTAATAATTCCCTCAAACAGATTATTCATGCTTTTAGCTCTTTCTTCTTCTCCTTCAGGGATACCTATAATTCCTGTCAGTTTGCTTCATATAGTCCATATCTAAGTGATTGCTCAGCCTTTTTTTATTCTCTTCTCTGCCTCTTTAAATGATTGGGTTAGCTCACAAGCCTTGTCTTCAACCTCTGAGATTCTTTCTTCTCCTTGATTTAGTCTGGTGCTAAAGCTTTCTGCTGTGTTTTGAAATTTCCTAAATGACTCTTTCAATTCTTTAAGTTCTATTACATCCTTTCTTATGTTGTCTAGCTCTTTAGTGACTTTTTCATTAATTTCCTAAAATATTTTCTGGCTTCTTGTTTTGTTTTTTTTTTTTTGTTTTTTTTTGTTTTTTTTTTTGGTTTTTAACTTTCTCTTCAATTTCATTCATCTTATTTGCCATCTGTATTCTGAACTCCATTTCTGTCATTTCAGCAATTTCCTTGTGGTTGAATTCCACTTCTATAGCTCCATTGTGATCCCTTGAGGGTGTTGAACTATTTTATTTTTTCATGTTGCCAGGGTTCTTTTGCTCGTTTCTTCTCATCTGAACCCTCTTTTCTCAACTCAGGGCTGATAGGTTTGCAGGACACCTGTTTTTTTTCTGGGAACTCTCCTATTTAATTAGAAGGGAGGTCCCTAGGTAGTGCTTTTTTTTTTCCACTACTCTTGAATGTTAATGCAGCAGGCGTGGGGCTTGTGCACTAAAAGCCTATAATGCAGCATGATTAGTCATGCTCACCTGTGATTGCCACTGTTTAAGCCTGTGCTGGATGATCTTTGTGCTGGGTGTTGGATTGTTCCCCAGATAGTTGTAGGAAGTTCAAGTTGGAGCTGGGTAAGGCCCTCTCCCCAGAGACTGGCATTGTGGGGATTGCTCTGCCTGGGACCACCCCACAGAGGTGACAGTTGCAGCTGGGTGAGGCTATCTAGGCAGAGGTCATGGGTTCCCAGGCTGTGGTTGTTTACTTGAATCAGGTCCCGGTGTAATGGTGGCTTGAGGCTGGGGGATTCTCTGGTGGGGTGTTGAACCTTGGAGCAGTTCCATTGGCCCTGTAACTGTCAGTGATGGAGACTCAGGGGTGGGGTCCTGGAGTCCAGGTGCAGCACTGGAGTCTAAGGTGTGGTGTCCCAGGGCTGGTGGGAGCTCTGGAGCCACAGGGGCAGAGCCTTGGGCTCTGGCATAAGAGCCTCGGAGCTAGGACTGGGGAGTAGCCAGAAGCAGAGCTTCTGAGCAGGGCCGTGCAGGTGGCAGCTGTTCTGACCTGGAGGGTGGAGTCAGGTCCAAGCAGGCAGCAGGCTATTTCCACCTAGAGGGCAGAGGCAGTACTGAGCAGGCAGTGAGCTGTTTGGACCACAAGGGCAGAGAGATTACTGAAAGCTTGGCACTTGTTCACAAGGCTGAATCAGAAGAATGAGAACAAGTAGTTGAAGAGAAGGAAAGAGATTATTTATTACTTTGCCAGTCAAGGAGGAAAAATGTAGACTATTGTCCCCAAATCCAATTTTCCTCCCCACTAAAGGAAAATACAGAGCTTTTAAGGGGAGAGTTCTCAGGTTCAGGGTATTGTTGTCAACTACAGTTGATGGTTCTGATCCTTTCATCTCCAGAATCTGTTGGGACCCCCCCCCACACACACTGGTCTGGAGCCAGGCTGGAGCTGCCCAGGATCTCCTGGGACTGCCTCCTGGTCCTCCTTATTTCTTTCAATGCAAAGAACAAAGAAAACACTCCCCTGGCCCTCCCAGCTGCTGGCCTTGGGCAGGGAAGCTGGTTTTAGTGAGAGACAGAAAACACATTTTTTTTTTTTTCTATTTTTTCAGGCCATCCTCTCTGTTACAGAGGCAGAGTGAAGCTGGCAGTGGGCTGCTCTGACCTGGGGCACAGATCCAGGTCCACACAGGTGGCTAGCTGTTCCACTGTCTCAGGGACTACAGATGCCAAGTCATGCAGGTGGGGGTCAGTTCCAGTGGCCCAGGGACCATGGAGTTCTCCTTGCCCTCCCATGACCTGCTGAAGCAGTTGCCCAAAGCTTCCCAGGTCAGAGCCTGTAGCACCCCAGGCATCTCCTCTGCTCAGAACCTGTTGTGCTGGAGGGGAGGGGAGGTTGGCTTCCAGTCACAGGTTATGGCTCAGAGGAACCTCCACTTATTCTGCTCCTTCCCAAGCCCAGTGGAAGTGATATAAATGCTACTGCTCCAAAGCTGAGTCCATGCCAACCTGGTATCATGCACCTGAGAGCACAGGATGCCATCAGCTGCAGAAATCTAGGATCAGCCGCTGCCAGATCCTTATTGTGCCTGTTGTCCGGTGAAATGCCTCTCCCTGTTCCATCTGTCCAGAGGCACGTGGCGGTGGAGAGAGCCCTCTTACAACTGGGGCACAATGCCTGCAGGGTGAGCAGCGTACCCCAGCACTCTATCCTCCTAATCTTACCCACGTGTAGATGCCTGCCCATAGATCCCTTTGATCTTGTAGAATGTATAGCCCCATCACCTTCTTTTTCACACTGAGTGTCCCTTGTTGCTTCCCTGTGATCTCATGATGTTCCTTCTGAGAAGATCTATCTGTAGGTAGGCATCTGCCTGCAATTTACACTCCTTTCCTTAAGAGCAGTGTGCTTGTGGACTGCTTCTAGTCCACCATCTTCTTATCTCCTCCACCCTTTTATTTTCTGCTACAGTTATATTTATTACAGATGCCAAAAGAAATGGAGAGAGGGTGAGTAGGGACAAAATTTATCATGAGGTAACAAGAAATGCAATCTACAGTGCAGAATTTGCTTTTGCAATAAAAGAAGTATCTTCTGTGAGATTTCTGAGAAGAATGGAAAGACGGATAACAATCTTTCCAGATCAGGTATGCTGAGATGTACAGAGCATTTGAGAGCGTTTATTTGCAGATGAACTACATATTACTGATACAGAATAGGGGATTGCAAATTCCTATTACAAAGGAATTTGTAACAATAAACTGACCTCTTACTGAAGGTTGTAAATTAAGAAGACAATAGCCCAAAGTGAAAATATAAATGGTGTCAATGGAAAAGAAGCAAAATAATTTAAAGAGGTTTATTCTGAGCTAAATTTGAGGACCATGCCCCTGAGCCAAGCCCAAGAATTTTTGAGCAAGCAGACTTGCTGTGGTTGGGTTACACTTTGGTTTTATACAATTTAGGGAGACAGGAATTACAGGTAAAGTCATAAATCAACACATGGAAGGCATATGTTGGTTTGGCCTGAAAAGATGGGACATCTCAAAGCAAGGCCTTACAGGTTGTAGGTGGGTTTAAAGACTCTTTGACTTGGTTAAAGAAATGAAGCTTTGTCTAAAGGCTTGGAATATTTTAAGTTCCAATAAGGAAGTCTGTTAATCAGAGACAAGCTACTGGCCATACATTTATTATGTAAATGGAGGATCTGCATGTTTGTCCTGTATAGCCTTAAGCCTGTTAATGAGTTATAAAGGATATCTACATGAAGGGAGGGGGACATGATGAGCCATGTTTGACCTCTCTCCTCATGGCCATCAACTTAGTTTTAGGGTATCCCCTTGTCCAAGAGGGGGGTCCATTCAGTTAGCCAGTGTGTGTTGTGGGGGAGCCTTAAGATTTTATTTTAGTTCACAATGGCAATGAACAGTGTTGAATTTAATGTTTAGGAGTTCAATTCTAAAGAGAGCCAAGATGTAAAGTGTAGGGGCAGAGGAAGAGTGGGGACTTGGAGATGGACAGGGGAAGAGGGTTGCATGGGAGATAATTCCGATGTGAGGTGGAAGTAAAAATAAAACTGTAACAGAGGGAATGGCCTGAAAAAAAAAATGGCAAAAAGATTTTCTGTCTTTTTAAAACTTCCCCCATTCTTTTTTGGGAACTGCAGCCTGGCCTGCATCCCTGAGGCAGGTTAAGTCTTTTATTAAAACTCGCAGGTGGTGCCAACCCCCCATGTGGGCAGCTGGTGGAGTTCATAGGCTTTGTCTTTGGCAGAGATGAGAGATTAGAATAGTCAACCACAGTAATCACCTGAAGCTGAGAACTCTCCCTTTAAAAGCTCTGTATTTCTGCCTATTTCAGGAATTTGGATTTTGAGATGAGAAAGTCTACCATTTTTTTCTCCTTTGCAGAGTAAACTCTCTGTCCTTTCTCCACAAACCACTCGTCCTTGTTCTGATTTGGCCTCATGGGCAAGTGGCCGAGTTTTCAGTAACAGATTTTGCCATTCCTCGGTGGGCCCATTGGCTTCCTGGTAGGATGGCACCCTGTGACTGCTGAAAGAGGCAGGGAGCAGCACCATGTCAAGCCATGGGTGGAAGCATCACTTTTTCAGGTAAGAAAGAAATGGATTCTTAGCTTGTGTCAGGGTGCAATTAGTTCTGAGGAGCCCCATGTCTTTCTGTCCAAATGGACGCAGCTCCAACCAACCCGAACTGATTTAAGGAAGGACATAGATTTGGGAAGCATCATGACAGCCATGACCATTTGTAAGTAAAGCCCCCCAGGATGCCAAGACTCTGTTTTCACCTGTTGGGTGGGGGGGTTAAGACCTCCCTGTTGGTTCAGAGGCACTGTTTGTGGGTGGAAATGTAGTGGTTTAGTGTGGTTGGGGACCTGGAGCTCTTTTGTGGTTCCCAGGGAATTGGGGAGACTGGGCCACCACTTGGGGAAGGTTTGAACCTTCCAACCCTATGGCAGGGCATCTGGGGCACTGTGGAGGTGCAACTTGGGTGGCTTTGTCTCCTTTGGATTCCCACTTGTTTGATAGCCCTAGCACTTTGTGTTGAGAATTCTCTGTATTGTCTGTGTTTGTTTGTAAATTTTTGTTACAATATAGGAAAGTTCCATCTAAAAGTCCATTGGGAAAAATTTTGGCTGGATGGTAAACTTATAGCTGTGAACCTACATCTAAGGAAAATGGTTTTATCATGATCGTATGTGCTGGAGTGTGAGGAAAAGTGGCTGTTAAATGAAACTTTAGATCATACTGTCATACTGATCATACTTTGAAATTATTTTGTAAAAGGTCAGATAAATAGGACAAGATCCTATATGTGTTGGCTTATTAGGTAGGAAATGTCTGATTTATTTGAGGTTGAATATTTCATGTTTAATGACCTAATGTGATCTTAAAGGCCTGTGAGAAAGTTAATGCTTTTAACAGTTGAATTTCCCTGGTGGCAGCACACCACATGTTGAGGGGGCTGGAGGAGAGACTGCCTGTTGCCCCCATACCCAGGGACGCTGACTACCTGGGAGGGGGTCGGAGCACGGCCACAGTGCTCACAGCCGGTCTGCAGGAAGGCACCACAGGCTCTGATCTACCCCATGCCAGAGGCTGGCAGCCAGCTGGAGAAATAGACCAGCTCAGGGTTGACCTGGGGCAACAAACACTGGTCACAGCCATTTTGATGCTGAGGGAGGGGAATGGAGTACAGCAGAGGGGGGAAAAAAAAAAAAAAAAAAAAACGCCTACAGCCCATGCCCCTGCTGGGCGCAGGGCATTATGCCTGAAAGAATTCCTATCTGCCTTTGTTGTTTGCCTAGAACAAGAGCAGGGTGCTTAAGAAAGAAAATTTTTTATCTACATGCTGCTGCCAGGTCCATGAAGACCTTCTATGTCCAACATAATGAAGGTAGAATCAGGGAAACTAACTTGGGTAGAAATCGTCTCTTCCTCTAAGCAGAAAACTCAGTTTGGCCAGGGGATGTTCCATAATCAGAAGGGGACAAATTATGTATGCTTTTTGTAAAAAGAAAGGATACTCGAAAGAACTTTGCCCAAAAGTTACAAAGGCATCCAGATAGTAAGATGCCCCCAGGAGAGAAAAAGTTTTTTTTTAAGTCTAGGACTCAGACGGTATGTGGGGGGTGGACCCAGAGCCCCTGCATCCAAACATCCCCACAGGAGCCCTGGGAGAAATTGAGAGTGGGGATTCAATCGGTGCCCACCTGCATGGGCAGAAATAGTCCAGTGGGGGAAACTTTTCCCCTGGACACAGCCCCAAGACACCAGCCATGCCTGGGGGAGCCAGGCAGAAAGCAGTGGGGGAGGGGTCAAACAGCAGTGAGGCAGCTATACACAAGCTGCAGCTGAAGAACCTGAATGGTACTACAAGATCCTGGGACTGCAATGGCTTTAAAGTACTGTTAGACTGTATTAGGAGTTTTTAAAAGGGCTCTCCTGCCCTGTTTCATGAAAGCATAGCAGGGCATCTGTGGACCTGCAAACGGACAGATCTGTAAACTTATATTAACTTATCTGGGGTTCCTAGGAAGGGTGTCTGGATCCCAGACTTTAGACGGATGGGAAAGCCCTTGTATGAGGCCCTTAAGAGAACAGCTTATTACTGCCCCATTCTGAGTTTGCCTGACTTGTAAATAATATGAAAAACAGGGAATGAGCCTTAGAATTTTAGTATAGATGCTGAGAGACATCCCAAGACCAGTCACATGTTAAAGCCATTGAACAATATTGTCAGAAGATGGCCTCCTTGATAAATTGTTATTAAAGACTGTGTCTATTCTCAATCCTGCTACGCTTTTGCCTTTGACTGTTTAAAGGCTCTAGAAACTGTATTCTAGGCAGGATGGATCCATCAGTTCAGCCGATGCCAGAAAAAGATTGGATTTTCTCACTGGTGCAACAGCTTTATGAACAATGAGGGACTGGATGTGCGGCGAGCACAGCAGAGGCACTGCCACCTGGGACTTCAGCCCAGGGAGCTGAGTTGCAGTTATCAAGAAGGAAAAGGTAAACATTTATATGCTTTTATGATTGTACATGTTCATAGTGCCATTTGAAAGGTGTTTACTGACAGCAGGAGATACGAATATTAAGTGTGGCACTGAAATAATGACCTTGATGCAGGCCATGGCTGAGCCCAAGCAGCTGCCCAAAAAGCAATCAGGCCACTGACAGAGCTGCTGAGAAGGCTACTGGGGGCGATCTGTTCTCTGAAAGCCACTGGAGGTGATCTGTTTTCTGGGGCCTTGATCCCCCAGCTAGACTTAGATCCCCTTTGAAGCTAATGACTGGGACTCTGTGACATTTGGGATGGCACAGCTAAGTGGAGACAAATTTCTCATGGGCTTGTTCCTCTACTTAAAACTTTGATAAAGCCTCTTTTGAGACACCTATACACATTAGAGGTGTGATGCCTTAATGGCTTTGGGGAACCTCATTTGGGAAAACCCCATTTACAATGGACTGTTCATGTGCTTGCCTTAATGGATTTGGTGAGACTTCATTTGGGAAGATCCTGTGTGCAACAAACTGTTTATATGCTCAAGGTGGTCCAAGGACAGAAAGGTGACCCACTGCACAGGAAGCCCAACACGTAGGGGGCCCAACCCCTTCCATGATTGATAGTTTCACTTGGTATTAGCAGATATCTTTTCAGGCTGGGAATGGAGAGAGCATCTGAAGCTCCAATATGGGCTCCTACCAGGAGCTGCTGGCCCAGGACATGGCCTTTGCTGAGTTCCTGTACATGTCCAGCATGGAGCAGGAACGAGCCTCAGGATGACTGGATGATGGACAGCAGCAGTCCAGGGAAAGAGGACAAGCAGGTAGAAAATGACATGCTGGTGATGGACACCATGGACAGGCAGCTGTGGAGACAGCTCAACAGCCCCTTCTTCTACAGCAAGGATGTCAACAAGCTCCACAGCCAAGAAGGAAGGGACCTGAAAACCAACGAGGCTCACAGGGCCCCACTGTTTACAGAACCCAGGAGCCCACAGAGCCCTGGGCATTTCACAAGTTGACTATTCCACAGCTGTATTGCTTCTTGTGGTCTGCACCTGGATCTCCTGCACAATGTCCCGTGGTCTCCCATGAACTTCAAGTGGAGCCTCAGTGGGAACGTGGTGTCCCACAGGTCATCAAGATGTTCATAGGCTCCCCTCCTCCATGCAAAGCAATAATGCGCATGCTTTTGAATCAGAGATAACCCAGACAGTCAGAAAAGTAGAATAGGGTATTGCTGTTTGCCACCCCCCCCCCGAATAAGGATATCCCTAGAAGCAGGCTTAAGTTAAGCCCCTAAGAAATAGTTTAGGGGAGACCCTTCCTAACACCCATAGGTAAGTATGGTAATATAACCATGAGTAAAAAACAGGGTACAATAATATGCCAACTGAGTCGGTCAGGTACTAACCACTATGTACAAGTTGGCCTCTTTTAGTTCTCCACCCTAGATGGAAACAAAGAAGTAGAAGAGACCCTATGAAGTGCCTCTAACAGCCCACACCTTGTTGAAGTTGCCAGAAAAGAAACCTTGGGTCCATATCATACCAGAGTAAAGAGGTGTCCCATGGAATAAGAGAACCAAGCCCCCAGCCTTTAGGTGACCTAAAGTAACTGTTTAAGGAAGGGGAGAAATGAAAATGTTAATATTTTTTTACTAACCTTTCTTTGATTATTTGTTCTGTCTATAGGATGGAGAGACAACTCCCTAGTGAGGATTTCCCTGGACTTTCACCTCTTCTGTTGCTTGTCAGTCCTGACTGTTGTATTTGTTGTTTATGAATTTTTTCACCTAGTAATCTGTTATTGTAAATATACTGCCAAAAATTTGCAATGACCTACATAAGTATTAACCTTCTGTCTGAAACATGACCCCCATTTTAGCAGGAAGTACCTCAATGACTACGTCACCCCTCCTCCCACAGATATGGAGGGGAAATATTGAGAGTGGGGAATATGTGACAGAGAGAATGGCCTGGAAAAGAAAAAAAAAAAAAAAAACAGCAAAAAGATTTTTTGTTTCTTTAAAACTTCCCCCAGTCTTTTTGGGAACTCCAGCCTGGCCTGCATCCCTGAGGCAGATTAAGTCTTTTGTTAGACCTGTTAAATCTCACAGGCTTTGTCTTAGGCAGAGATGGGAGGATTAGAATAGTTAACTACAGTAATCAGCTGAGGCTGAGAACCTTCCCTTTAAAAGCTCTGTATTTCAGCCTATGTTTAGGAAATCTGGATTTTGAGATGAGAAGGCCTACCATTTTCCTCCTTTGCAAGGTAAACTCTCTTTCCTTCCTCCCCAAACCACTTGTCCTTGTTCTGATTTGGCCTCGTGGGGCAAGTGGCTGAGTCTTCAGTAACAAAATCACAGAACATAAAATACATAATTGCTGGATAAAACTTTGAATGTGGAGACTGGGGAGAAGGCAGGAAGTAGTGAATCTTAGATGACAGCATTGTAACTCTATCGGCTCTTTTCATGAGGTTAAAATCCTGCTAAAATCTCATCCGCCCCGCTCTCCTTCCAAGGCCATTTGGTTCTCTGCCAAACTCTGTGTAATAAAAAGAGACTGCAGACTCTCTGAACACAGAGCTGCAGCTCTTTAGGGAAGAAATCAAAACGCGATCACAAGGTAAGACTGAAATATTCTGGGAGATTTTTAGTCAGGTTTTACAAAGTAAGATCTTGGGTCCACGGAGAACTGATTTTTATTTCTGCAAAGTAAATGATTAGGCCAATTTGTTATTATGATTGCCAACAGCATTAAAAGTTGACCATAATAGTTGCTACTAATTCATAATTCCATTTTGCTTTCCTTTGGTGATTTGTAAAATTATTAATAAATTGCTAAAATAAATTGTAGTAGTCTTTATAGTAAATATTCTCCTCCCCCTCATGAAACTTTATAAAAATCAAAGTCAGTAATTCTACTTCATACTCCTAATGCTTAAGACAAACCTACTTGCAATTGCTTACAAGCAGTCTTCAGTAAAAGAGGGACAAATAGAACTTAGAGGTACCACCCCCTCAAAAATAAACCATTTGTGAGAAAATGAAGAATTTACATTATAGACCTAAATAAGTAACTGAGACAAAAATCTCAATCAATGAAGGTTTATTAAGCCAAAGTTGAGGGCATGCTGGGGTGTGTGTGGGGGAGGGGTAACATAAGCTATAGACAGAAACAACGGTGGCTGTTTTTTCCAAAGGGTAATTTGGAATTTCTAGTATTTAAAGGCCTACAGAAAAAAGAGTAGGTGGTTGTGGGTAGTGAGAAAAAATGGTCTTTTGTGAGACTGAGGAAGATCTACATTTTACTAAATCACCTTATCTTTACTAAGATAAGGTGAATGTTAGAAGACAAGAAGTGGCTGAAGAAAGCATCAATTATGTAGATGTCCCTGGGTAGGTGGAAGGATGTTTGATCCAGTCTTGTCTCTGTTCTGCCGCCTGTGAGAATAAACTTGTAACTCATTATTAGTATGGAATCAAACAGACTTTAGTTTTAGGAGCTAGGCATAGCCTGGGGACCTAAAGGTACAATTTGCCTGTTGTTGCTTATATGGGAGATCAGCAAGAAATTTCCTTAAGGAATGATCTCACAGATGCCTGAGGTCTTTACCTTCCCTTTTGCATAAGAAGTTTGGGCGGTGGCCCTGAGATTTTTCTTTTCTCTTTACAACATCCTAAATGGATAAATTCAAAAGCTCATTAGTTTTGCTACTATTCTTCATTTAGAGACTTTCCTTTGAAGATTGTTTTCTTCTCTTTATTCCTTGCTTCCTGCCTCCTGGCAACTTTTACTCCTCACACTTGTCTCTGCCTTATCTTTCCACCCATGAATATATGCCACCAGCCTATTTTAATAAAGAAAATGGCACAAAATCCAGAATTATGTCTTGTGGCTGCACACAAGTCAGAGCCTTGAGCATGAAGTGTCTAGGGCGTGGAGCGGCTGGAACTTCCAGACTTTCACTCCCTCCCCTACACTGCACCTCTTCAGCTTGAATCAGCCTTCTGTACCACCCCAAGGTCCTATGCTATTTCTAGCATTCTTACCTATTGCTTCTCACATTTGTCTTTCGAATACTTGATGTTGCTCTTTTGATTTCCTCCTGGAAAATGCATAGCTCTGCATTTAGAAAACTTCAGAATCCTCTACGTTCCAAAGTTTAGGGTGCTTGAATTGAATCACACAGCTGGGTAGCATCTTAAACAGTCAAGAACTATTAGCACAAGCATCACTCTTCTCAGCTCACATTTTATATTTTCTACATTCCTCTCTGAAAGGATCTTGGATCTTCTACCAATCTTTGACGAGTTACTTCATAATTGATTTTTCTTGGCAACCTAGATGTTTATCTTTTCCCCATCACTGTTTAGCTTACAATATCTACAGCCAGAATGGACGTCTTTTCCTTTCTCACTTATAGAGAGGAAAGAATTCTGTGGCAAACTTTCACTTAGGGGCTGAAATAGTCAGAGCTGAAAACAAGAGAAGAGATTGAGAAATGGGAACTGCCACTCCTGGCCAGAATCTACCAAGGATTAAAGAAACAGAGCTTGCGACTAACTCAGAGCTTGTAACTAACTTTGGGAAATAGATGTGAACTTCAATTGTGAAAAGTTCAGCTACATCAAGGAATTAAATTATTACAGAAAAAGACTGAAGAGGGGGGCAGCTATGGGAGAAATACACACACATACACACACACACACACACACACACACATATGTAAGGAAATATTTATGCCAGTAAATCTGATAGCATGAAGTCTCTTTTGGAGATGTGGGTATGACTATGCCAAAAATCAATGTACCTTGCATTCAACAAGTTGAAATTTTAACAAACATGGTGGGAATCAAGCATGTCAGTTGCAATTCTCCTTCTTTGTATCTCAATATATGGCAGGGACATTTAGAAACATTAAGACCAAAAATAAACTTCAGTAGCAGAGAGAAATTGACCTTAATTCTGACAAGAATGACAACAATAAAATGATGTTGGGTTCAAGGACTTCAGAAAATCATGGTAGAACCTAATCTGTGGGTTCTTTGGTGCTGACATCTGCATACAAAAGTAACTTTTAAGGTAACTCAGCCTTACATGAAGAGTGCAATATAGCATAATAGTAAAAAACACGGATTTTTAGAGGCAGACAGGCTTCAAAATCCATCATCCATCACTGACTAGCTGTGTGAGTTTGGTTCTTACTTAACTTTCCTGAACCTGAATTTTTCTGTGGTATAAAATGTGAAAAAACAAATAAGCAAAAAAAAAAAAAAAAATCCTACTCAAGACAGATGCTGTGATGGATAAAGCAAGTTAGAAGCAGTCATTACAGGGAACTTATTAATCACTAACCATTTACTAAATGTGAGACATTTATGTCACCTTATCCTGTGTAAACCTCACAGCACCTCTGTGAAATAAATATTGTCTTCTCCATTTATGAAATTAAGAAGGCAAGATTTAGAAAAATTTTACTAACCCAAGATCACAGAGTTAGTAAATTTCAGATCAGAGATTAAAATCCAGGGCCAGATCCTATTAAGAAAACAGGACTAAGAAGTAAGAATGATTCCAAACTACTTCATTTAGTGCATCTCTAATCCTCTTTGTGAAACCATTTTTTCAATTCAAAGTTTCCATCATTTTTAAACATAAAAATATTAGGGAGATGACATTAAAACCTTCTACCTATTTTCTTCAGGGCTACGTTTACTGTTACATGAGGGAAAGAGTCTCTGCTAGCCTGCTAGCCAATATTCTTCTATGTAACTTCTTTTGTCATTCCCATTGCTACTGCCAGAACCAGGAGTCCGTCCACCCACAAACTTGGCTGGGTACTTTACTTTTAATCAGCACCCAGTCTACACTTAATTCCCTTCCACTTTGAATACCCCATAAATTATGATTGTCATAATTTTCCCTACTAATATTAGTGCATCTGAGACCTTTTGCAACCGTAAGAATGTTTTGCTCATTATTTCCTTTGGAGTTCCTAGCAATGATTCAATATTTCCCTAAAGAATTTAACAGAACTTCATAGTTCTGCCTGTCTGCTGTGCTCAAATCTCAACCACTCTAACTTCTTAGCCCACTGGCTTATCAGTGGCAATTGTTTAAGAAATAATACTTAAGCTGTTTACAGTTTCTTTTTAAAGAGGGGATTATATGCTTTTCCCTACTTTTCTTTCGTTTGGGGAATCATTACATTCAAACATGAACTTCCTCAAATCTGAATTTATTAGTTCCAAAATTTATCTTTGATGAGGTTTTACTTTCCCATTATTTTTATACATATATTATTTGTCTACATTCTTTAGCAATCCTATTTAACAATACTTTATCAGTAGTCAGCAAAACTGCTTCATATCGGTAAATTATTATTACTAGCATTAATTTTCCTTGAGTAGTATTTCATTCTAAACTTTTTAAAAAGTTTCAGCCACAGAAACAGGTACCAACATTCATTCTGATGTAATTGGTGACTATCTTTAGCTTCCTGTTTTTTCTCCCATAAGAAAAAAAGATTGATATTGTTTGACTATATTTGTGGTATTATTTTTATTAAAGAGTATGCATATGTTTTCTTCATTGACTTACTCAAGAGCCATATAGTTTCTGAAAACATAATCTAAAATTTTCTTTAAAATGTAACATTAAATATTAGAATGTTTAAACAATTCAACCTTGAAGTTATTATTAAGTCAATGTCTAGAATATGTTAGTTGTTTGCCATTTCATTTTAGGATTTAGAAAAAGTCAGTGTAGATTACACTTAGATAAAAAAATAAAGAGAATCTGTATCACTTGACATGCTTTTAGCTGCAATAGTGGAATGCAAAATTGAACATGGCTTAAAAGACATAAAGACACTTACTGCTCACTTAACAAGTTCAGAGTTGGGCAGTCCCAGAGTTAGTGCAAAAAATCAAGCACATCATCAAATACCCAGAGTCTTCCCACCCTTCTGCTCTGCCACCCTCAGAGTGTCCATGATCTCTCCTTCATGGGAAAAGCTGGTCGGCCCAGTCCTGAGCATTACATCCTTACAGGGCCAAGAGAGTGGAAGCAAGAGGTGCTTACTCTTCACATGCCTCTTATTTCAAGGAGGAAAGTTTTCCCTGAAGTCCCAGGCCAAACTCCCCTTACATCTCATTGGCCAAGTCTGGGTCACATAATCATTCCTAGACCCATTATTGGCAGATGGAAACAAGATTGATATGAATGGCATATGTTTCTGCGTGGCTTAATTTCTTTGGGGAAATAAGACATTCATTAGCTGAGAAACAACATTCATCCTCAGTAACTCTCAAAGTCCTCCAAGGCCTGCAGAACTCCAACCATTTTTATTTTTAAAGACTTCTTGCCCATGCCTGAGAAGGGTGGCCAAACTCTTCTGAAAGTTACCTTAAGGATTCTGCTTTAGTCTAAAGAACACCTCCAAAGTCCCCATTATTGCTTCTTAGCCTTTTGGCTAAGATCAAGTGTAAATTCCCTTGTCAATGAAAAAGACCCCAAACTCCGTAAAATAATTCAAGAGGTTTATTCTGATTGGAATATGTACAACTATGGCCTGGAGAGCCACGCCCCAGAAGCCTTGAACAAGTGGTCTCGCCAAGGTTGGGTCACAGTTTGGTTTTAAACATTTCAGGGAGACATGAGTTACACATAAAGTTACATAAAGTGTAATTCAATCAATACATGGAAGGCACATATTGGTTTGGCTTGGAAAGGCAGTATATCTCAAAGTGGGACATTACAAGTTATAGGTGGGTTTAAAGATTCTTTGATTTGTAATTGGTTAAAGAAATGAAGCTTTGTTTAAAGGCCTGGAATGTTTTAAGTTAAAATAAGGAAGTCTGTTAGTCAGATACATACTTGGATATGTACTCAGCCTCAAGTGATCTGTTAAGTAAACTGATGACCTGTAGGTGTGGTTTAAGCTTTGTCTTGCATAGCTTTAGGTCTGTTAATGAGTTATCTCCAAGAAGGGAAGGGGACATGATGAGGCATATCTGACCTCTCTTCTCATGGCCAGCAACTCAGCTTTAGGGTACTTCTGGGCTCTCCTTGGCCAAGAGGGGGTCCATTCTGTCAGCTGGGGAGCTTAAATTTTATTTTAGTTCACACCTCTTTAATCTGATTAATTTTTAACTCTCACAGCATGGAAAATTTTGTCTTTAATCGGGCATATCAGAAGCTCTTATTCAGTACTAAGAGAAAAGGGGAATATGTCCATTTCCTGTCTGGCCATTTTCCATTCAACTCAGTTTTTACAACACAAATGTTGACACTCCAATTTTTTTAAACTATGAAATATAGTGCTTATTTAATTCTGTCAATGAGTCTCTTTGACCACCACACTTGAGAGTGTGGAATGCATAAATTTTAAGATCCACTGACAGTCTCTCTTTCCCTTAACTTAAGCAAAAAATGCCAAATTTTATTGATGTGTAACATACAGAAAATTGTACAAAAATTGCACAAATTGTACAGCTAAATGAATTGTCACAAATTGAACAAACCCATGTAACCAGATAAAGAAATTAGAAGAGTACAAAAATCCCAGAAGCTCCTTCATGCCCTCTTCTAGTCACTACTACAGACCTCAAGGATAGCCATTATTATGCTTTCTAATATCATATATTACATTTGCCTATAGGTTTTGAACTATATAAAAATGAATTCATCCATTATATATCCTTTTGTGTCCTGTCTTTCACTCAACATTATATTTGTAGGATGCATCTGAGTTGTTGCACATAGTTGTAGCTTTTTTATTTTCATTACTGGTTAGAACTCCTCTAAATGAATATACCACAGTTTATCTATCACAATGTAGATGGACATTTGTGTTGTTTCCTGATTAGAGATATAAGACCAAGACTGCTATGAACATTCCCTTGCATATCTTTTGGTGAACATTTGTAGGCCCTTCTATTGGGTATATACCTTCCAGTGGAATTGCTAGGCCAAAGGTTTGCATATATTCAGCTTTAGTAGAAACTGCCACATTTTTTTCCAAAGAGGTTGTAGCAATTTACATTCTCATTGGTCATGTATAAGAATGTTGTAAATCCTTGCCAAGATTTTTTCTCATTTAAGCCATTCTGATAGGGTCCTCCTTCAACCTTAATGCATGCATTTTTTTTTAACCTTACCTAGAAATACTGTTCTGTCATCTGGGACAAGCTGCATTTTTTCCCCAGACTTGAGTCAAACTAGCGAACACACTTTGGAAAAGAAATATCTTCCCCAATTTCTCCAAAATTGTAATTTTGGAGCTGAGGCACTCCTCTGTTTTGTCCCAGGTACAAGGCAACATTAATTAGGGAAGAAAACATTAATAAAACAAAACATATTATATTTGGGTTTCAGAAAAAAATGGTCAGGAACAACTTTTCTAAATGTTTGACTATAGTAGAAATTTTTTTAAAAAAAACATTAACCTTCTAATCCTGTGGTCAAAAAATGAGTTTTTATAGACTTTTGAATACAATATACCTTAAGAAAATTAAGTCAGGTTATTGTTGAATCATTATAAACTAATAATAATCTACTTTCATTCATTTTCTTAAAACACTGTTCAAGTGACATATAACTTAATAAATTATCTGCTTTATGTAATTTATTACAAGCCTTTGATAAACCAGATCATACAGAGGTTCTATATGCGACACCAAATAACTAAAGGTTGATTGGCTGACTGGTTAGTTAGTTGTGGGTTTAGTTAGTTTGTTAGTTTGTTTTTTTAGCACAAGGACAATTCTTACCTTTTGGTTGGGTATTGTGAGCCTGAGAATAGAAAGCTCAGACAAAACAAAGTGCATTTGTGAAACTCATCTTTAGTCTTCATAGTGTAACTGGCAACACTTTACTAACCAGCAGTGGACTTCCATCCTTAAAAAGAAAACATATTTTTTTAAACATTTTTATTTTTAAATAGAGATGGTACTTTTATCTTCTACCAATAAGTTTTCCTATCACATCTGCTGCTTTTGACTACCTCTTGTTGGTCCTAAATTTTAGAGACAAGAGTCCTTCTTTCCCCATTTACATAAACATCTAGCTCATCCTTTCAGAAACCCTTCTTCTTATTATTCCTTGTTGTTTTCTAAAGCTGCATGCAAATGAAGCCTACTGGCTCTCAAGAGCAATTCCAAAAGTATCTATTGGCATCGCTATGTACTGGCAATAGAAGTTAGGCTCACTTTCAACTGGCTGTAAATATATATCTGTGATATCTGGAATACATTTCTTCTTCTTAATGTTTTATGTGTTTGAGAAGTGTGCCATGCCAAAATCAGCCTGCTTCTCTACAAATGAGCCAATTTAAAGATATATATTGCATTCTACTTTGAATTTGAGGCTCAAAATCCAAAGCTTTGCTCTCTGAATATCTCATGCTTCTCTTGGAAAAACAAACAGATCAGCTAATAGAATTTAGGGTACTTCCCAAAGAACTATCCATGTTAGCATTTGTAATTAAATTATGGAAACCACTTTTGGCTTTGGAATCTGGGTACTATTCCCAGAGTCAACACTGACGTTAACCTGCAAGTTCTCATTCTCAATTAAGCAATCTGTTTTGCTTGCATTGTTACCACTTGCAGATGCTCACAGACTTATTGGCATATATTTGTGGCGAATTATGTCCAGAAATAATTTTTCATACACACATGCACAGACATGCAAGACTATCTTTTCATGAATAAACAGGAGGATATGTTTTGATATATCAGTATTACCTGCCCTTGCAAATTGTCCTGCTTTGTGGATCTAGGCAATAAACTTTTTAGAAAGCAAACTGAGCCAGGTCTAAAGCAGTGACCTAAAACAAAACAGATTGGCTTTTTTCTTCAGTTTTGTGACTTCATTTATGACTTAGTGACTCAGGTCATATGCATGTTATATCTTGGCACCTGCTTTTTCCCTGTGTGTTTCTCAACAAAGATTTGCCCCTGCCACCTTCCACAGAATAATGCTATGCCAGAACTGATTTATATGACTCGGTTTTAATCACATTTGTCTAAAACTTTCTCTCTTTACTCTCATACTGTTTTATAAGCTTTCTGAATCCATTTTTTTTAAGAGTGAATATATTTTATTCACATAAAATACAAAAGATTAATATAATGTTCCAACTTTTTAAATTTTCTACTAAATCTTCAACCCAGAATGGTAAGACACAAAAAGAGCATGTGCTTGCATATAAAGCAGTGGACCATGAGGTATTTTTTTTAATCTCTCTTAGAAGTATAATTTCTAATGTTAAGGCTTTACAATACTTTGTTGTTTTAAATGTCCAACAGACAAGAAGCAATTCTAAATTCTATAAACAATATAATATTCAAATCAGAGTAACACATTTTATAAAATTCATTTTATCCTTACTCAGATAGTTAGTATTTGTGAGATCTTTCAAATCCTGTGCCTGCCGGATCCTGAACATTCACCCCCAACACCGGCAATTTGCGGGCACGTGGTCGCCATCTTGAGGTCCACATCCTAGCTGCTGCGGAGCCATAGGGTGCCACGGGGCTCTCTAGGCCGCTCCCTCCTATAGCCCGTGAACCCACGCCAAGAGCTCGGACTTTGCATGAACTCTGTGGACAGGAGACATCATCTGAATCCATTTTTAAAAAAACATACACATATCAAAAAACCAAACATGTTACAGACTCTATGGACTTTTTCACCATAATTTTGTCCTGAAACAAAATGTAGCCAAGTCCATGGCTTACCTAGATTTCTGTACTGTGATAGATCAGCATCTACATAAGAGGTGACTCCAGGTTACTTGATTCCTCCTTTGACCACCTCATCCTGTTTGCTGTAAGGTACCCTTTGGGTGAGCAAGCGGCTGGTGCCACTGCTGGTATAGAAGCCCTGGGAGTGAGGAAGCAATGGGCTGAATGAGGAACCTGCACAGGAGCACAGGAAAGAGAGTCAAAGGGATAGGAAAACCCTGGCTTGAATGTACTCTCTTCTTATTATTTTCTTTCTTTTTTTTTAAGAGACAGAGTTTCATTCTGTCACTCTGGGTAGAGTGCAGTGGCGTCATAATAGCTCACTGCCACCTCAAACTCCTGGGCTCAAGTGATTCTCCTGCCTCAGCTTCCTAAGTAACTGGGACTATAGGCTCAGGCCACTATGCTTGGCTAACTTTTCTTTTTTCTTTCTTTTCTCTCTTTCTTTCTTTTTGTAGAGATGGGTCTTGCTCTTGGTCAGGCTGGTCTCAAACTCCTCAACAAATCCTCCCACCTCAGCCTCCCAAAGTGCTAGGATTACAGGCATGAGCCACTGTGCCTGGGCACCCTCTTCATTTTTAAGGTGAGGAAACTGAGACCTGGAGAGATGAAGAGGCCTGAGGGGAGGGACAAAATCCTGGGTCTAAGCTTAGGGATAGGAGGCTGATCTACCTCTGCTTCTTCAAAAATCACTTCAGAATTGATCCACTACACATCTGGGGCCCCCAAAGTATGTGAGGCATGAAGAGGGGCACAGAAAGGGAATAAAACAACAACTTGAACTGAATAATTTTAAATATTTGTTCACACTAAAACCATGGGGCCACAGGCCAGCCAGAAGATCAGCTTTTTAAGATGTTTTAGATTCCAAACAAGGTCACATTCTGAAAAAGAAAGAAAAGAAAGGAAAGAAAAGAAAGCAAGCAAGCAAGCACTGATGGAAGAACAAGACAACTTGAGTGCTATTAGGCTGAGGCACATAGAGCTGTTATTTCCAGGCTGGATGCGGTGGCTCACACCTATAATCCTAGCACTCTGAGAGGCCCAGACAGGAGGATCACTTGAGCTTGGGAGTTTGAGAGCAGCCTGAGCAAGAGCAGGACCCCGTCTCTACTAAAAATTGAAAAATTAGCTAGGTGTTGTGGCACGTACCTGTAGTCCCAGCTACTCAGGAGGCTGAGGCAAGAGGATCACTTGAGCCCAGGAGTTTGAAATTGCAGTGAGCTATGATGACATCACTGCATTCTACCCAGGGCTACAGAGTGAGACTGTCTCAACAAAACAACAAAAACAAAAAAAACACTGTTATTTCTATAGGTCAAAGATGGTGAAGTGGTGACAATTTCATCCAGCTCAACCCAGGGTTCTAGCTCCACTGCTCTGTCAGTCTTTGGGATTTGGGCAGGTCCCCACATCTGCCCAGTGGGTGATGCCTGCCTTACGTAGTTTACAGGGTTTTTGCAAGGACTGATCCAAATTACAGAACACTTGCCGAGTGCCTGCTGTGGGTAATTTCTGGTGAAACAAAGATGAATAATGCCCGATCTTGTTTCCAAGGAGATAGGGAAACAGAACTGGATATGATAAGCAAGTAAGAGAGGAAGCAATAAAATCAACTTGATTATGGGTTGTCAGAGAGATCAAAACATTTGAATTGGGCTCCAAGGGTTAAATAGAAGCTTCTCAGGCAAAACGGAAGAGGCATCCCAGTGAGAGGAAGAGTTTGAGCAAAGGCATGGAGGTGTGAATGTGCGTGGTGAATTGAGGACCAGCAAGCAGTGTAGTGGGTCTAAAATGCAGACAGTGTGGAGGGAAGGGTAAGGTTAGAAAGGTTGATGGGGCAGGTAGTGCCAGTGTATAAAAATGGTTAGATAAGGCTGCATTCAAGAAAACCATAGAAAAGCTTAAAAGTGCTTTATAAATGCTAAGTGCTATTTGTCTTAAAGACATAAAAAAAAAAGCTTCCTAAAAAACTCACACCATCTCTCCCCTCCTCTCACAAGGTAGGGGGAGTCATAGATTGATTTGCTGGATTTCTTTATAGAGTGTTTCCTCTCCCTAGGAGAGGTATTCTCTCCTGGGTCCAGGTAAGTGGCCTGTGGGAACTTTCAGAGTGGTGGCGGGTAGGGGAGAGGAAGTGATTCAGTTTGAATGAGTACAGTACTGCCTCACTGTTTCTGAAACTTCAACCTTCTCTTCTTCCATATCGCTTATTCTGATCTTTCCCCAAGAATGAAGTGAAACCACTACACCCAAGGAAGCAGAGGATTGGTGTGAGCATCCTTCCCTCTGCCTCTCAGTTCTGCTCCCTTGCAAAATTGCCCAGAATGAAGTCATGTTGTATTGGCAAGCTTAGTAATAATCTCCATTTCCTCTCCCTTCTACCAGCCAGGACCAGATTTGGGCCACTACATTCTTGCAGTAATTTTTCCAGTACCCAGCAATAGGTTTGTGTGATTCCCACCATACCCTTGAAGATTCTCCTCCCATGCAAGGGCATGCAAGCTTGACAAAGCAGTGAATGGAATTTAAGGCCGAGGAATTCAATTCCACCCCATTCTACCAATGTTCCTATGGACTAAAAGAGCCAAGTATCAGAGCTTAGTATCAGACTCAAGCTTTGCAACTTATTACTTATGTAGCCTTCTGCAAGACAATCTCTGAGACGTTTCCTCACTTCTAAAAGGAAAACAATCAGAGATAATATCTATAAAGCACCTGGCTTACACAAGATGCTCACAACACTGTAGCTGCTGCTGCCCAACTGAGTTGTATTGCCTGCTGCACAGAGAAGAGCCAAGGTACTGAGACAGTCAGGGTTGCAGTGGAGAAAGAGTTTTATTCTGCAGAGCACTAGGCAGGGAGATGGGAGAAAGTTTCTCAAATCTGCCTCCCTGAGAATTTGGGAGACAGGGTTTTTAAGGATAGTTTGGCAGACAAGGGATTAGGTAATTAGAAATCATCTTCTTGTGTTGCTTCAGTCCCTGGGGTCACAATTCTGTTGAGCTGGTTTCTTGGTATGGGCCGCTAATCTGGGTGGGTCAACCAATTCACTGGAATGTGGGAACTGGCAGATATCTTAAAAACTGCTTTTAGGTTTCAAAAAGATGATGCTTTCTAAGGAAAAAGTTAAGAATCTTCATGGACACCAGCTATGGAGAGAAGAATCTTTATGACCACCAGCGGAGTGGCAATTATAGAGAAGCAAACAGGAGGACAGTGGCTAATTATTTTCATTATTTTTAGCTAGGCCCTTACCACAGTTCTTGCCTTGCACCCTTTGTGTTAATTTGTAAGGGCAGTTTCATTGCTGCTATCATCATCACCACCACCGCCACCACCATTATTAAACATCTGAACTAATGCAGACTCCTTGTTGTCTCATCCCTTCCCTCTTATTGCCCTGCATCTGTTCTCATATGGTAGCCAGACCATTAAATTAAAAACAAAAACCAAATCAACTCCCACATTACTTGAAACCCTTCTTTGGCTTCCCACTGCCTTTGAATAAAATCCCAGCTCCTACCTCTGGCCTCCATGGCCCAGCCCAGTCCAGCTCTGACCCCTTCAGTCTCCAACCCCATTCTATTATGCTCTGCCCATTGCCCACTCTGCTCCAGCCACACTGGCCCTCTCCATCCCCTGTCCATCTCAGGGCGTTTGTCCCTGGGGTTTTCTCTGCCCAGAAGGTACTGCCTATCCCTTCCCTTCTGTATGTTCTTCGACCTTTGGGTGCAGCTTAAATGTCACCTTCGATGACTACATTACCTTAGAACAACTCTACTTTATCGTCTTCACCAGGCTAATTTTTATTTATCACTGATTATTAATAATATATTTGTATGATGATTTGCTCAGCATCTGTCTCCCCAGTGGAGGGTAAACTCCAGGAGGGCAGGACAGTTTGCTTTTGTAGGGGTGAGGGGAAACTTGCCCTTTTCCCCAAAAGTTCACTGAAAGATCAACTCACAATTAAGGCAGATTAATAAGAGAACTGTTTATTTCCTAATACCATGCACATGGGAGAATCACATAGTGATTATCCAATATCCCAATGAAGTTCAGATATTTTTATACACGTCTTTTAGAGGGGAAGGGGGAAAATGAAGAGTCTAGGCAATTCTGTTTAGGGGCCATAAACGGCTGCTAGGGAGGATGAATAGATAGGGGACAAAAATTGACTTGTAAATTTGTCTTTGATCTTTGATCAGGTCAAAGATCCTTTGATCTTTTGATTAGGTCAGTCTGGTTTATGGTTTATGCAGATAAAGGGAAAGCCTCTCCCAAGGGCCTGTTAATCTCTAAGAGCCTTTAATTCAAAATATTTTTTACACTAAAGAGTCATATTTTGGGATGGAATTTCCAGAGATCCTTCACTTTGTTCACTACTGTTTCTCCAGCACGTAGCCCAATATTAGACAATGGATTTGTCTTATTATCATCATTTTTAGGCAGCATCATTTGTGATATTGAAACCTTAGGGAAGTTAGTATTTCCTTACAATGATTACCAGTTGTGTTTCATTAAAAAGCATGTAACTACTTTATAGGACATCAAAGTCCTCTCTGTATCATCTAAATTTTCCAAAATGAGTATGGATTTTTAATAAAAATTTCTCATAAACTCTGAATTTTAACAAGACTCATCATAGGAAAGCAATCTGATTAAATTATTTTTAAAAATAAAATTCCCAATAAGGAAAGAAAGACCAACAGCCAACTTAACATTCTTAAGGATATCCATATTTTGAAAGAGGGAAATTGCTTGACATATGAGAGGAGGTTAGTGATTCAATAAATGATTTTCCAGCTGAGTAGATGTACATAATATGGCAAAGTGAAATGAAAATTTCCATGTAGTGTCCCATGTTAATGCTGATGGAACCCATAGTCCCCAGCATGTAAGAGGCACTCAGTATTTGTTGAATGTAAGTTTCTGGGAGACTTCTCCAGCCAAAGAGGGAACCACACACAGTTGCAAGTTTGAAAAGGACTAGACCTCATATATTTTTTGCTGTTGCTGCTTAGAGGTGAAGAACCAACTAGTAAATTTCTATTGAAGATATTATTTCTTAGCAGATTAAAACCTTCCTTCAGGTTTTTTCCTTAATTTAAATGTGTGTCATTTCCTCTGGAATGTTCCCCACCCACACACATGCATACTCCCTACCCACCTACACATGCATACTCCTTACCCTGTTCCTCCTTCTCCTTCAAAAGCTCCTTCTAGGCTGGGTGCAGTGGCTCATGCCTGTAATCCTAGCACTCTGGGAGGCTGAGTCAGGAGGATTGCTTGAGGTCAGGAGTTCAAGACCAGCCTGAGCAAGAGTGAAACCCCATCTCTACTAAAAACAGAAAAATTAGCCAGATGTGGTGGCTCATGCCTGTAGTCCCAGCTACTTGGGAGGCTGAGGCAGGATCACTTGAGCCCAGGAGTTGGAGGTTGCTGTGAGCTAGGCTGATGCCACAGCACTCTAGCCCGGTCAACTCTGTCTCAAAAAAAAAAAAAAAAAAAAAGGAAAGAAAGCGTGACTTTTGGCTGGGCGTGGTGTCTCATGCCTATAATCCTAACATTCTGGGAGGCTGAGTCAGGAGGATCACTTGAGCCCAGGAGTTTGAGGTGCAGTAAGCTATGACCCTACTGCACTCTAGCCTAGTAGAGTGTTACCTACCTTGCTCTGTTACCTAGCCTTGGTAACAGAGCAAGACCATGTCTCCAAAAGAAAAAAAAATTTAAATTAAAATTAAATAAACAAATAAATGACTTTCCCTTGGTGACGCCACTATTCTCAAAACCTACTCCCTTTCCTTGTGTTTACATTTCCCAGGGCCAGTAGAGAAAGCAGCACATTTCTCATTTTCCACAGTCTTTTCTGACTCCAACCTTAGGCCCAATTACTTATGCTAATCTCTTTCCTTTCTGGTCACAAGGGACCCTGAGCTCTTTTTCTCTTCACTGTAGCCTTTGCTGTTGTTACCCTTGGTGACTTCAGTGCCTGCATTGACGTCTCTTTAACACTCTTCAACAGCTCACCCACAAAACCTCATCCTGACCACCATTAATAACAGAAGATCTCTAAGATAGAGAATATTGGAATTCTCCTATTTACGAACAAACTCTCATGTTTCTACTTCTTCCACTCCCACTTTTTAAATTCTTCTTTAAATCATTTTTTAAAATTGTGGTAAAATATATGCCGCATAAAATTTACTATTTTTACCATTGTAACCATTGTTAAGTATACATTTCAGTGGCATTCAGTACATTCCCATTGTTGTGCAACCATTACCACCCTCCATCTCCAGAACTTTTTTTCATCTTCCAAAACTGAAATTCTATACCTACTGAATAATAATTCTCCATTTCTTAGTTAATTCTATTTTATATTCTCCATGGAGCGTGTTTCAGACTTTTCCCACTTGTTCTCAAAAATTCAAACCATGCTTATTCCTCTTAATCTCTGTAACTTTTTCATAACCTACATTACTAGGAAGATTGCGGCCATTCTACAAGACCCTCAAGTTCATGTGCCTAGACCTTAAAACTTTACATCTTTTCTCTGATTCTCTCACTGTCCCTCCTCTCCTACAGGAAGAAGTGTACCTCCTGCTTTTCAAAGTTGACCCTTCCTCTGGTGTTCTTCCCTCTCTTCTACGATTCCTCTGGGACTCTTGTGCGGGTGTTCCTCTTTTCATTGGCAACTTTCTTTCTGCGTTGAAACACACCTAAAAGTCCCACATCCCAATAAAAACATCAATAATAATAATACAACAACAATAATAAACATATATTGAGTTTCCACTATGTGCCAACTACTGTGTTGAGTGCTTAAAATATACCTAACCACTGAATTCTCACAACTCAATGAGTTCAAACTATTATGAGGAAAATTATTATGAAATTATTATGAATACTATAACAATTATTAAGATGATTATTATTATGAAGAAATTGAGACTTTGTAGACATCCAAGTAACTTGTCCAAGATCTTTTAGCCAGTAACCAACAACTTCCCTTCTCCATGCTACCCCGTCAAGGTACCGTTCTCTCCTTGTTTCCTTTCATCACTGTGCTAGGATTCTGGAAAAGGTCTCACTTCCTCCTTCTCAGTCTGTGCAGTCCACTGCAGTTGTTTGGAGATTCCCACTATACTTAAATGACTCTCTCCAAGGTTTCTAATCTCCAGCTGGGTCTCTACAGTGTTTTGTTAACAGTATTTTTTAGCCATACATAAGTTTCCAAATATTATGTGATAAAATTTAATCAATTTTTTAAGAACTTCTGGTTTTGTGTCCTGCTTTACAGAATAATTTACAGAAATTGAAAACATACATCTTTTTTTAAAAAAGATGCTGAAGCTCACTAAATAAAGGAATAAAATTCAAAACTAAGAGATATTTTCTACTCTTTAGAAAGGCCAACATTTTAAAGGTGATGACACCTGTTGCTACAGGGATGGAGAGGAGGGCACTCAACTGTGTTGCTGACAAATTATAAATCAATACAAACTTTTGGAAGTTAATTGGGTAATAACTGTCAAACTATAAGACACGTGTACTCTCTGATCCAGCATTCCACTACTGAATTTATGCTACCAATGAACTTACAAAGGTTTTGTAAGAATCACAATATGCGCACGTGCACACACACACACACACACACACACATACAGCTGTGAGGAAAAAAAGAAAAGAAAATCCTGGAAACAGCCAAAGTGTGTATCAATAAAAGACTGGTTATATTTTTATATATATATAATATTATATAATATTTTATATTAATATATTTTATATTATATGTTATATATTATATAATAAATGATTGGTTAAGATTAGTTATATTTATATGATTGAATGCTATTTATAATGATATTTGTAAAAGAATGTTTCTAACGTGAAAATGTTTATGATATAATGTTAATTGGAAACTGGAAAAAGCAGCTTACACAATATTTGTAGTATGATTTTATTTTTTAAATAACATAGATGTAATAATATTTTTACCTAGGGAAAAGAATGTCAGGATGTACAGCATACATGCTTTCCTGTCATTTACACATTTTCTAAGTGCACATACATCATTTTTGTAATTAGAAAAAAGTTACTAATACTTAAAAAATTTTTCAACTTTCTGTAGAAAAGAGACTTAAGTAATCTGTGTCTTTGTACATTTTATATTACTCAATAAATACTACCTAGAGTCCACATCATAGAGGTTTTCCTAAAAATTAATGATTAATTAAGCATAACTCTTTGAAAGTGCTTCAACTAAAATAATCTGAAAGCTCTGTTTACGATTTGGCTGTAGGAAAAAGATATGCTCCCACACAGTCTAATGCATTCAACTAGCTCTATTTGCATTGCCTCATACATCAAATGCTGCCACCCAATGTTGCTTAATCCATGCGCATGTGTATATATAAGTAGAATTGGAATGTAACTGTGTTAACTACTATCAATTGCCCACTACAGGAAGCCACATCATCTGAGACCAGCTCTTCCCACTTACAACTTAGGTGAGTATCATTACCAGTGTGCAACAATATCTGCTATATGTCACTGGAGAAAGTAGCAAAAAAGAACCAATGATGTTTATCTGTTGCCATACGTTCTGAAATATTTCTGATATAATAATAGAGTAAAGAGTAAATTTTAGTTTGCAAAAATGGTGAAAAGTAATAACACTTATCACGGTTAAAGATTTGTAGATTGAAGAAAATGCTTTGTTTTTCAGAATAGGATTTGAAAATATTTCCTTATGCTTTTGACTTACCTGATTCTAAAAAGGGTACTGACTTTCTCTGTGTCAACAATTCCATTGTAAATGTGGTATTGTCAGCTTATCTCTCAACTACACTGAGCTAAAGCTGGTTTAGAGCAGAGTTCTTCCAAGTGTGTTTTCTCAAACTAGTCCATGGGGGTGAGAGTAGGGGAGAAAAAGATTATGAGATCAAATAATTACTGAAAACAATTAGTTAAACAAAGTTACCAATGATCCTCCAATGAAGAACTATCAACACCTTTACTATGCTAATGTGAGCTCTGACCCTCCCAGAGATAGACTGTAGATTGGGACATTTCCCAGATTTATTTGAAAATGTAACTTTTTTTTAATGACTAGGAATTTTTTTTTTTTCTGGACCTAAGTATCCTTGGATAAAAGAGAAAACAAACAAACAATAATCACAGCAATGCAGTTGTCATGTTAGTAAACTGTAAAATTCAATACCTACTATTTAAACTATTTTCTGTACAATTTAAAATTTAACTACAATTGGGTTACCTAACTGCACTATTCAACATGTATTATACAAATTAGCTACCATGTTCAGAAATTTATTCTTACAAAGAAACTGGACAACTGCTTAGCGTAGAAGAAAGGCAGAATATTTGAAGTTAAATTCCCATTTCTGATTATTTTCTTCCTACATTTTGAGGAGGGAGAGGAGACAGGATGGAGAGAGACAAGATGAAGGGAGGCAGGATGGGGAAGTACTGGCATCAAGATGGAAATTGTTAACTAAAAGAAAAATTAATTAACCAGGTTTATATGGAAAAAGAAGAGCTTTATTTCTCACAAAGGGTAGCAACCTAGGCAGCCATTCCAGCAGGTAGGGAGCACAGCCGCAGCCAGAAGCCAGGCTCTTGTGCTTCAAAGAAAAGACAAAAGCTGGGGGGAAGGGGGGAGGAGTAAAATTCTACCTATTGGGTACAATGCACACTATTTGGGTAATGGCACACTAAATGCCCCGACTTAAGTATTATAAAAGGTATCTATGTAACAAAAACATTTGTAGCCCCTTAATATTTTGAAATTTTAAAAAAAGCAATAGGATTTCAGGTGGTCAAAGGTACATATTTAACAAGCTATAGGAGGAGTTATGAATATTCATGAAGGGAAATCATAAGCCTGTAATTGTACTTTATCTCTTCCATCCTGTCATGGCTGGGAATTCAGTTTTAAGGTGTTTCTGGGGTCCTCCTGGCTGACAGTGGCCCATTCAGTTAGCAGAGAGCTTAGGATTTTATTTTTGGTTCACAGTCAAGAGACTAGAATGATTCTGTTCCTGGTTCTAATTTTGTGATCCTGGGCAACGCACTTAATCTTCCAGAGTTTCAGTCTACTCAACTGTAGAGTTAGGGACTCAGTAAAATGATGTGTAAGATTCTCTGCTTCTAAGTGTTCTTGATCAATAAAGGTGAAATAATCAGAGGAAGAGAGTCCTCGGACTGAATGAGGATAATATTCATTCCCATGGCAAGACTGAGGGGCAGAATAGGTAGTCTTCAACTGGCCTACCACTGAGCATTTTGCTCATGGGACTGGCTCTAAATAGGTAGCATGTATATAAGATTCTACTTCCACCTAGTTAAGATATTTTGTAATTTCAGCCTCCAGAGTTTTGTCCAGGAACCAAAACAAAGGTGTATAAAGCTTATCTTCTAATGAGTCCTCTAACCTAGGAACTCAAAGCTCCTTTCTTATCTACTAGAAGAGCTGATTCATATGAAGTATATAAGAAATTTAAATTGTAACCACTCCTGAGATAATTTGGGTTTTTGTTAATGTAGCAATACAAGAGGCCCATTCTTTAAAAAAAGGAAGCAATAATAATTGATAGAATTTCAGGCAATGTCGGAGAGAGTTTAAGACTGGAGAAGTCCTGCTTCCTCCACAAACCACAGCCACAGTGATGTGATGATGAAGCTAGGTTGCAGTAACACACTGAAAGAATATGGAACTTTCAGCAATTTATGATAGAGAATTTCATATTTCTTCAGTATAATACTATTACCCAGCTTGATCATCAAGCTATAGCATCCACTGATGATCCTTGCCTGAATCAAGTATTAAATTGGAGGCTGCAAGATGGTGATCTGTCTGATTCTATCATTCCTTCTATAATGAATAGATTCCTCCCTATTCATTCATTCTTGAGAAATGCTATGGACTTGTGGGTTTCTTTTTTCACTAAATGCATTATTGTCAATTACCATTGTTATTCTTTTAGATCTTTAAATTGTTCCAAATCTTGCCAGTGGGCGACCTTTCATGGTGGCTCGTGTATGCTTTTGACACAACCTCACTAGTTTTTGTATGACTTCACTGCTTTCTGGCACAACAGGATGCTCCATGTTCACTACTATATTACCATCTCCAGATCTGGAGTCATGGTTCCTTTCAGTGGGGAAAGCATTTAGAAACTAAAATATGGAACACTGACATTGCTCACTGAATTCTATACTCCAGGGGGTTTCTCTTGGCTTCTGTCATTTTATATTTATATCTCCTTTCCCCTACAGTGAAAACTGTGTAACATCAATATACCCACCTACTTGCTCTATACTACAGTATAACAAAACAATCTCAGATTTCCAATACAAATTTTACCACTAACAATAAGCCCACCAAGTAAGTTTAAGATTTCTTTACAGCTCTTTTTGTCCTATGACTATATACAGTCATACATTGCTTAACGACAAGGATATGTTCTGAGAAATGCATTATTAGGCTTTTTCATTATTGGGCGAACATCATAGAGTACACTTACACAAACCTAAATGGTATAGCCTACTACATACCTAGGCTATATGGTATAGCCTGTTGCTCCTAGGCTACAAACCTGTACAGCATGTTACTGTACTGAATACTGTAGGCAACTGTAACAACATGGTAAGTATTTGTGTATCTAAACATGGAAAAGGTATAGGAAAAATATCATAGAAGAGAAAAAAAATGGTGCATTGCCATGAATGGAGCTTGTAGGACTGGAAGTTGCTCTGGGGGAGTCAGTGAGTGACTGGTGAGTGAATGTGAAGGCCTAGGACGTTACTGCACACTACTGTAGACCTTATAAATGCTGTACACTTAGACTACACTAAGTATCCTTAAAAATTTTTCTATACCCAAAGGAAAAAAGGTCATTCTGTAACAAAGGCACATGTACCCAAATGTTTATAGCAGCACAATTCACAATAGCAAAGATGTGGAAACAACCCAAATGCCCATCAATACATGATTGGATTAGTAAACTGTGGTATATGTATACCATGGAATATTACTCAGCTATAAGGAATGATGAAGATACGACATCTCTATGGTTCTCCTGGAGAGAGTTGGAACCCATTATATTAAGTGAAGTATCCCAAGAATGGAAAAACAAGCATCACATGTACTCACCAGAAAATTGGTTTCCCTGATCATCACCTAAATACAAATCTGGGAACGACACCAATGGACATCAGACTGAGGTGGGGGGTGGGGGAGGGGATGGGGGTATGCCTACACAATGAGTGCATTGCGCACCGTTTGGGGAGTGGTAACACTTGAAGGTGCTGACTCGGGGAAGGGGGGGGTGGGGAAAAATATGAAACTATTGTTTTTAACTTGCACTGTTCACTTAATAATTTATCATGAATAAAAAAAAAAAATTTTCTTTTTTCAATAACACATTAACCTTACTTTGCTGTAACATTTTTACTTTATAAATTCTTCAATTTTTTAACATTTTGACTTTCTTGTAATAACACTTAGCTTAAAACACATATTGTACAGCAGTACAAAAATACTTATACCCTATTCTATGAGCTTTTTTCTATTTCTCAAATTTTTTATTTTTTAGTTTTTAAACTTTTTTGTTAAAAACTAAGACACAAACACACACACATTAGCTTAGGTCTACCTTGTCTCACTGGAAGTTCTTCAAGAGCAATAGCACACAGGGAGCTGTCATATCCTGTGATAACAATACCTTCTGGAATACCTCTGGATGGACCTGCCTGACGTTGCTTTACAGTTAACATTTTTTTAGAAGTAGAAGGTATACACTCTAAAATAATGATAAAAAAGTATAGTATAACAAATACTAAGCCAGTAATATGGTCATTTATTATTATTACGAAGCATTATGTAATGTACATAATTACATATATTATACTTTCATACAACTGGCAGCACAGAAGGTTTGTTTACACCAGTATCACCACAAACATGTGGTGATGAATTGTGCTACAATGTTACAATGGCTATAGACAGTCACTAAGCAATAGGAATTTTTCAGCTCAATTACAATCTTATGGGACCACATCGTATATGTGGGCTATGGTTAACTGAAATGGCATTATGCAGTGCATGACTATATTCTAGTATGAATGTATACTTAGAATACTATGTTCAAATTTTACTAAAATAATTATTTTCTCTATGTGGTTATGTTATCAATTTTATATTGAGTTAGCCACAGTTGTTTCTGTGTATTTTCAAGTTGAAACAATTGAACTAATACCATATTTTAATCCAACAGAAGCCTGAAAAATGAAGCCTAAAATGAAGTATTCAACCAAGAAAATTTCCATAGCAAAGCTGAACAGCACAGCAAACAAAGCTTTGGTAAAATCTTACAAGCTGATAAGTAAGCATTTCTGATATTTTTCTATACTATTTTTTATCTGTTATCAAATCTTTATTATTTCAATGTTCATATAGGCAATCTTATCAAAAGCTACTAAGAATACAAGAACTGAAATCAAAAGAGATGTCTCATAAAGGTATAATACAGCCACAGCCTTTGGTTTTGAACAGACTATATTTAGCCAACTTTTGTTTATCTGATACATCATAGGACAAGACTAACTCAGATAATTTAACTCTGTGGGCCAGGCACGGTGGCTCATGCCTATAATCCTAGTATTCTGGGAGGCTGAGGTGGGAGGATTGCTCGAGGTCAGGAGTTTGAGATCAGCCTGAGCAAGAGAGAGACCCCATCTCTACTAAAAATAGAAAGCAATTATCTGGACAACTAAAAATATACAGAGAAAAAATTAGCCGGGCATGGTGGCACATGCCTGTAGTCCCAGCTACTCGGGAGGCTGAGGCAGGAGGATTGCTTGAGCCCAGGAGTTGGAAATTGCTGTAAGCTAGGCTGACACCACAGCACTCTAGCCTGGACAACAGAGCCAGACTCTGTCTCAAAAACAAACAAACAAACAAACAAACAAACAAAAAAACACCTCTGTGAACAGTGATAAACTTAAATATAGCTTTTTACATCAACCATTTCTCTCCCCCCCACATCTCCTACTACCAAATCCCCCAAACCTTTGCCCTAATTAACTAACAAAATTTTAAACTGATCCACTTTCATTCAACCAGTATTTATTATGACCTTTGGTGTACCAAGCATGTGGTTGTAACTTGTGACTATTGATAAAGGAGAGAATAGTAAGTGAAGATATTTGAACAATCTAGGGCTCAAATAAAGCAGAACCAACAAATGATGCTCAAGTCTATCCAGTTGCAAATTAAAAGAGTTTGAAATAAGACGAAAGGTAAATAAGGTCAGGTAACAGCTATTGTTCTGATATTAAAGGGCTGTCTTCCTCTTTGATCCTTAAAATTATCTATCCTGGGAAGTAATCTTGAAAATTTATACTCCAAATTCACATGGGAGTAGTAGTACAAAAGAATTAACAGAGCCATGGTGCACTGGAGAGAAGATGTAGGAGAAGGAGTGATGATGAGTACTGGCATATCCTTCCTTGTCTTTCATGCTCCTTTCCATTTCTTTTTTTTTTTTTTTTAAATAGTACACAAATTTGGAATTTTTTTTTTAACAGATTCAAAAAGCAATTGTACATGGCATTATCACTAAATAGTGTGCTAAATGTTCAAAACATCATATAAAATACATTTTACAATTTTTTTTTTTTTTTTTTTTTTTGAGACAGAGTCTCGCTTTGCTGCCCAGGCTAGAGTGAGTGCCATGGCATCAGCCTAGCTCACAGCAACCTCAAACTCCTGGGCTTAAGCGATCCTACCGCCTTAGCCTCCCGAGTAGCTGGGACTACAGGCATGTGCCACCATGCCCGGCTAATTTTTTCTATATATATTTTAGTTGGCCAGATAATTTCTTTCTATTTTTAGTAGAGACGGGGTCTCGCTCTTGCTCAGGCTGGTCTCGAACTCCTGACCTTGAGCCATCCACCCACCTCGGCCTCCCAGAGTGCTAGGATTACAGGCGTGAGCCACCGCGCCCGGCCTCCTTTCCATTTCTTGAAACATCTTTAAAGCTAGAAGAGAAAGCACTGCTAAAGAATATCATTGCTATCCCATTCTGTCCTCCCTGAGGCTCTGGCTCACCACACTGCTCTTTGGTAACCAGAGAAAACACTAATTTGACTGTGATTTCTAAATGGCCAGGAAATCATAGTTAAATTAGTCCTTTTATTGGCAGCTGAGTCAAAATGTTCTCTGCAGAAACAGTGACTCAGTGGAAGTCACCCTACATCGCTGAATTCCCTCTTAATAAATGCATTTTCTTTGTACTCCAGGAAATGTGGGCTCTCTACAGATACTGGAATGAGGGAGTAGCCCAGAGTTTATGCCAGAGTTGGAGTTGCTGGTGTTAATGCACAAATTAATATGTAAGCCCTTCCTTAAGGGTGCAGTGGCCCAGACTACTTATCTACATCATTTAGAAGATAGTGTTAATCTCCAAATAATTTATATGGCTTTAGAATCTATCACATTATTTTTATTATCCCTTAGCAGATCTTCCTTTCCAAGAATATTGGCTCAGTTTAATACTAGTAGTCCCTGAAAGGGGCGGACTTGCAAAAATAACAGGAAAATACCTAATCCCACAATTTCCCCAGTAACGGTTGCAGATCAATTCTATGAGTTCTCTCCCTAACAGGTACTCTTCAGGAGTTCTGTTTTGCACAACTTTTGAAAAGAGCTGAGTTAACAGAGAAGAGATGTAAATCTCTCTTTCAAAATTGTTTTCTGAGAATCTGCTTTTTACAGCCCAAAGAGATCCTGAGTGAATAGCAGGGTGCAAGCTCCAAGACTCAACCATATATCAAGGAAAGAGTCACATCCCTTATGATAATCCCTTCTCCAAGGAAAGGCAGAAGGGCCAACTCTTGGACTTTGACATCCTTGCAGTTTTTGTTATCCACCTGCCGCCACTAAGAAAGAAAGGAGTGGATGCAGCAGTTCCTCCACTATACCTTGCCATTTTTACAACCCCTTTTAAAAAGCCCCGATAGCTGGTTTTTGAGGCCAGCGCATTCTTCTTCTTTCTACCTCCATGCTGGTCCTTTTCCCCACCCCCACCAGGGGAAAGTAAACAAACCTTTTCTTTCTATCCTAATCTTTGTCTAGAGAAATCTTTCTCAAAACCCGAGTGCACCAGCATCTCCACCCTAACATCTGCTGGCCCGCACTGGGACTTTTCTCTGCCTCCACATGGGGAGAAGTCGCTTTTCTCTTCTATGAGGAGACTGTCTCATCCTCTCATTCTTCTACCTCCGGATGCGGAGCTGCATCAGTCTTGAAACTGCTTCCTTCTCTGAAATTCCTAGAACATCCCTTTCTGTGCCTTCAAACCGTTGAGAATTCAGTGAGTCTCCTGGTCTCTGGGAACTTTGGGAATGTTCATATACATAAAGTGGAGAGCGGTAGCTTTTCAGTTTGGTTTGGTTTGTCTTAGTCAAGGAAAAATACCTGGCGCTGGGTCTACCACTTGGGAGGTGGCAAGGAGGGACACTTCCTAACCATTCTTTCCCAAGGGGGGCAGTGCCCCCATCAGTCATCACCCAGACCCAGGGACGCCTGGCAACGGTGAAAACTTCAAGGTCACAATCTGAGTCAGAGTCTGGGAGTACCCATTCTCTAGCCCAGATCACTAGGTTTTGGTCTGACTCCAATTTTGGGGGATGCTCTCTCAGACTTCTGGCAACATGTGACAATCCCTAAAACATCCTTTTCTTTCTCCTAGTTGTCATGGGCAGCATCCAATAGGCTCCACCTAGGGACTTTCCACTGGGCTGTCTTCTTAAGAATTTGAAAACTTTGGAACTCACTGACTTCCAACCTAAACGCTTAGTCTTCTGTTGTAATACAGCTTGGCTACAATATAAGTTAGGTGACCAGGAAGTCTGGCCCAAGAATGAATCTCTAAATCATAACATCCTGTAACTTGATCCTATTGTTGCCAGCATGGCAAATGGTCTGAAGTTCCCTACGTGCAGGCCATCTTTGAACTCGCTAAATATCCCATTCTCCATCCTACCTGTCACATGATACTTCTACTTCCCTACCCTCTTCTTCTGACTTAGATGACATTCCTCTCTCAGCTCCCCCTACTGTCCCTACTTACCAGCATTCTTCTTTGGCGCTGCTGCCTCCCCCTTTAACTTCACCCACCGCCTTCACTGCCCTCTACTTCTCCCCTTCCTTCTTCTTCTCCACCTCCACCCCTCTCTCCTGGCCACTCCTGCTCTTGCTGCCATTCCAAAACCCCGCCCCACCTGTGCCCCAGCTCCCTCTCTGGGAAGTTGCTGGCACTGAAGGCATTCTCAGAGTCCATGTCCTTTTTCTATGTTTGATCTGTTTCAAATAGAGGTCAAACTGGACAGCTTCTTGGCTGATCCCTCAAAGTTCTCTAAGGAATTCGAATACCTCACTCTTTCCTATGACCTGTCATGGAGAGATGTCCATGTAATTTGCTCCACTTGTACTACTACTGAGGAAAGAGTTCATATTTGGTCTAAGGCTAGGGAATGCTACGCAGATGATCTTAATTGAAGGCAGCATGAAGCTTATGTGGTCAGCTCCATGGTGGTCCCAGAACAAGACCCAAATTGGGATTACCAACAGGAGTCTCCTCATGGGGAGCTGTGAGACCATATGCTTTCCTGTCTCCTAGAGGGGATGAAGAGGGCCACTGCTAAACCTGTAAATTATGATAAAGTTAAAGAAATTACTCAGTACCAGGATGAAAACCCAGCTCTTTTCCTTTCACAACTACCCAAGACATATTGCCTCTTTACTAATTTAGATCTTAATACCAGGGAGGGAAAAACTATCTTAGCCATGCCCTTCATCTCTCAATTAACCTCCAATATTCGGGGTAAACTCCAAAAGCTTGAGAAGGGGCCTCATACCCGACAAGCATAACTTTTAGACCTGGCTTTCAAGGTCTTTAATAACCGAGATGAGGAAAGGAGAGAGGAAAAAAGGCAAAGGGACCAGCAACAGGCCCTAGAGCAGAAGGAAGCTTTCAAATGGTGGCTACCACTGTAGGAGAAATTTTTCGGAGACAGAGAGGACACCCTGGAGGCTCAGGCAAGAAGACACGAGGACGACAGCCTGGTGTGGCAACTGCACCCTGCTTTACCTGCAACTAGCTAGGGCACTGGAGAAAGGAGTGCCCCAGGAAGCGGGTTCCACCAGGATCTTGCCCCAACTGTAAAGGAATGGCACTGGAAGAGTTAGTGTCCCCTTCTTAAGATGGGAGATTACACTTTCTCTGCAGATCCAGTGAACCCCCCTGTTCAGGCTCCCTCCATGCCCACAGACCTTCTGGGACTGCTTCAGTCCTACTGATGACCCCCAGCTCTGGATTTGGCTCCACTTCACTATATCAAAATGGCCAAGCCTAGGGTAATTCTCTCTGTAGCAGGTAAGCAAATTAAATTTTTACTGGACACAGGGGCCACTTACTCTGCTCTCCCTGAATTTCCAGGACCCCCATTTTCCTCTCCTATCTCTATCATCTAAGTGGAAGGTAAAATACAAACCCCGCTGCATACTTCACCTCTCTGTTACTCACTACAAGATCAAGTTTTTACACATTGCTTTCTGGTGCTTCCCAATTGCCCCACCCCACTGTTGGGAAGAGACATGATGGTATTAGGCACCCAACTCCTTTTGACTTCTCCGGTTCCTTTCCTTGGCTTTTTAGGAAAAGCATTATCAGATCCTCCTCAGAGCCTCCCTATGTCTGTTCCTGTTGAGGTATCTTAAAAGGTGCCCCCTGAGGTGTGCGACACCAGCACCTCAGGAAATGCACAACATAGACACCACATTTCTATCTCCCTCAAAGACCCTGCTCACTTACCCTGCAGGATTCAATACCCTCTTAAGCTAGATACCCTTAGAGGACTCAAGCCCCTAAGTTTCTACAGTCTGGCCTCCTTCACCTTACCAACTCTTCCTATAATATCCCTATCCTTCCAGTGAGGAAGCCTGACAGTTCCTACCGCCTGGTCCAGGACCTATGCATTATTAATGAAGCTGTTGTCCCCCTACATCCAGTAGTCCCCAATCCTTACACTCTGCTTAGTACTGTACCACCTGATACACAGGTTTTCACTGTCCCTGACCTCAAAGATGCCTTCTTCACTATACCTCTCTCTCCTGACTCCCAAGACCTATTTGCTTTCACCTGAACCGACCCTGACACATATCATTCACAATAGCCCACATGGACATCTTTGCCCCAGGGGTTCCAAGATAGCCCCCACCTCTTTGGATGGGCTTTCACCCAGGACCTGTATACACTTTCTCTACCTGGCAGCTCACTTTTCCAGTATGTTGATGATCTCCTCCTTTGCAATCCTGATCATTCTGCTTCACTTCATAATATTATCACTCTCCTCACACATTTAGCACATAAAGGATATGGGGTTTCAACAGGAAAGGCTCAGATTAATCAACCCATAGTCACTTACTTGGGGTTCCAGTTTTCTCCAGGAAGGCAAGCTATTACCACCCAGCGCAAACAACTTATTTCCTCTATGGATTCCCTGGGAGCCAAAAGGGATCTGAGAGCTTTTGGGGGGTTAACAGGCTATTTTTGTATATGGGTTCCCCAATATGGGTTCATTGCTAAGCCCTTATATGAGGCCCTTCAAGGCCCAGAATAGGAATCTTTAGATTGGAAGTCCCCTCTCCTGCAAGCCTTTAAGGGCCTGAATGCTACACTTGGAGAAGCCCCCACTCTGGCCCCTCCTAACCTTAGCAAGCCTTTCTATCTGTATATGCATGAATATGGGGACAGTTGCTCTTGGAGTATTAGGACAAAATTCACGACCTAATTTCAAGGCTGTCACTTATTTCTCTTAAGAATTTGGATAATACTGCTAAGGGATGGACATCCTAAGAGCCCTGGAAGCCACAGCCCTCCTTGTCCAAGAAGCTAACAAACAGACTTATGGACAGCCAACTCAGTTTTATACCTCTTATTAGGTTCTCAATGTCTTAAATAACAGAGCTCATCACTTCCTAACCTCTAGCTGTATTACTCAGTACCAAAACTTACTTATAAATAATTCTTCTATTATTCTTCTCCTGTGTTTAGCCTTAAACCCTGCTACCCTGCTTCCCATTTCTCCTGAGTCCCCATAACACTCCTGCCTAGAAATCTTGGAGGAATCTACTGCAGTTAGACCAGACCCCTCTAATTCCCCACTACCTTGCCGAGATCATAGTTGGTACATTGATGGGAGTAGCTGTTTGAGATGGCTACCACAAGGCAGGATACACTATTGTCACCACTACTCACACAGTAGAGAGTGCTCCTCTAACATCTGGCACCTCCACTCAAAAGGCAGAGCTAATCGCCATGATTAGGGCCTTACAATTAGATAAAGATCAAAGACTAAACATCTACACTGACTCTAAGTATGCCTATCATATTATGCACTCTCACGCAGCTATCTGGAAAGAACAAGGACTTCTCACTGCACAAGGCACTTCTGTCAAACATGCCAATCTCATCATACAACTCATACAGGCAGCTCAGTTACCTAAACAAATAGCTGTTATCCACTACAAGGCTGCCCCTTTCAGTATCCCGTTATCCTGGAGGATACATTCCAAGACTCCCAGTGGATGCCTGAAACCATAGATAGTACTAAACACTATATATACTATGTTTTTTCATACACATACATACCTATGATCAAGTTTAATTTATAAATTAGACACAGTAAGAGATTAACAATAAATAAAACAATTATAATATACTTTAATAAAAGTTATGTAACTGCCTTTCATTGTCTTGCTCAAAACTCATGTTGAAATTTAATTGCAATGTGACAAGAGGTAGGACCTTTAAGATGTGATTAGATCACAAGGGCTCTGCCCTCGTGAATGAATGAATGCCATTATCACAGGAGTGGGTTCCTATAAAAGGATGAAGTTTGACCCCCATCCTTTCTCTGTCTTGCACATTCTCTTGACTTATGATGCTTTCAGCCATATTAAGACACAGCAAGAAGGTCCTCACCAGATGCAGCCCCTTAATCTTGGACTTGCCAGCCTCCAGAGTTGTGAACCAAATAAATCTCTTTTCTTTAGAAATTACCCAGCCTGTGGTATTCTTTTACGGTAGAAGAAAATGGACTATATTTTAGGTTAGGGTAGTTGTAGGTCATCCAGGTAGAGATGTCCAGAATTCAGGAGGATATACACAGAAATAGATAGAGATGCTTCAAGGTATGAGAGTCAAAATGCCCTGTGGAGAAAAAGCAACAGTTAGGAAGCTCAGGAGAAAAACTGAAGATAGAGTTACAGTTTGTGGCAGTTTGGGGAGTCATCAGCCTCTAAAAAGGTAATTGAAGTCATTGGAACAAGCAAGGCTGCTCAAAAACAAACTTTAGAGCAAGGGGAGAAGGCAAAAGACAAAACCTTGGGGAATACCAACATTTTAGGAGCAGGTAAAGGAAGAAATAACAGAGACTGAGGTAAACTGATCAAAGAGAAATAAGGAGAACCAAAGAGGACTGATGATATGGCAATAAGGGAAGAGGGGTTCAAAGAAGGAAGAGGGTCCAAGAGTAAAATGACACAGATCAAGGGTAGTAAGCAGTGAGAAGAGACCTTGGCAAAATAGGTGTTTGTGGAAGAAATGAAAAGTGAAGTAATTTACTTCTGTAGTTCCTGTCAGCCATAGTCTGGTTCTCTGAGTGGCAGTGTCAATGTAAGTTCAGCACTTGATCTTGAGGCCATATCAGAAGAAAGAGAACAAGTGGTTTGAATAGAAGGCAAGAGAAGTTTTATTACTTGGTCTGCAAAACAGGAAAAACCTTTAAGAAGATTGTTAGTCATGAGGGGTCCACCCTCATGAATAGATTCTTGATGTTATCATGGAAGGGGTTAGTTATCACAAGACTGGGTTTGTTTTAAAAGCAAGTTCGCCCAATTTCTTCGACCTATCTTGTGGGCTTATTTCTGCCTTCTACCCTTCTGCTAAAAGATGACCTTCACTAGATGCCAGCACCATGCTCTTGGATTTGCCAGCCTCCTGAACTGTGAGAAATATGTTTCTTTTCTTTATAAATTACCCAGTCAGTGATATTCTGTCATAGCAGTAGAAAACAGACTAAGACAACTGTTAATAAAGTATTGTATTAAATTAGTTGTTAGGAGAACAAGAACAATGCTGGCTTTGGTACTAGTTAGCTTTGTAAATTATGTTTGTAATTGTAAAGGCAGTAGTAAATATATGTGAGATACTGTAGTTGGTGTCTCTGAATTATGAAGCAATGTTAGGGAGTTTGAGGGTAGATGCGAATATAATTAAGTGGTCTTCACCTGTTCAGATAGTTGAAGATACTTAAAGGTAGCTGCCCAACTGAATTAGAGAGTAAGATACGGAGAACTCAAAATAGTAGCTAATACAAGTTTATTCCATTTGACTTTGAAAAGCATTATTTTAGGAAAACAAATATTCTGGAGAATTAAAAGAAATCATAGAATAGATCCCAAAGTCAGAGAAAATTATTTTCTTTTATGAATTACTGTGAATTAAAATTTGACTATATTGTATAAATTCGTTGATAATTCATTTAGTATAATGTTAAAAGTTGAGATTCTATAACTCATGTTACAATTTTCTTTTCTAACTCTGAAAGCCTTTTTTTTTTGAGACAGAGTCTCGCTTTATTGCCCAGGCTAGAGTGAGTGCCGTGGCGTCAGCCTAGCTCACAGCAACCTCAGACTCCTGGGCTCAAGTGATCCTACTGCCTCGGCCTCAAGAGTGGCTGGGACTACAGGCATGCGCCACCATGCCCGGCTAATTTTTTATATTTTTATATATATATATATATATTTTAGTTGGCCAGATAATTTCTTTCTATTTTTAGTAGAGACGGGGTCTCACTCTTGCTCAGGCTGGTCTCGAACTCCTGACCTCGAGCGATCCACCCGCCTCGGCCTCCCAGAGTGCTAGGATTACAGGCGTGAGCCACCGCACCCGGCCTGAAAGCCTTTTTTAAATATCAAAGTAGCAAATTTAATTTTTTACTTGAAACTCAAATTTTTCTTCGCTAAATGAAATAAGAATTACTGAATAATTAATTTTTTTACTTTAAACTGATTTAATTTGAATCTGCATTTTGTTAGTCCCTCACATTGCTGTGTAGCACATTTTTAGATGGAGGTAAGTGGATGGTAGTGGAAAGAAAAGATTTGGTATTAGACACACCTCGGTCACAATTTCTCAGCAGCCCTGTAACCTTGAGCAAATGGCATGACTCCTGAGGGCCTCAGATAATTACCTGTTAAATGCAGATAATGATACCTACTTTGCAGAATTATTGTAAATGATTACATGAAGAAGTATGTAAAATCATTAGCATAGTGCTTGGCCCACTGTAGACACTCAGTAAATGTCAGTGTTAGGGTGGAGTGCTTGTGTAGAGGTATGTATGTGGGTTTGAGAAAAATTTCTCCAAAGATTGGGATAGAAGGAAGAAGTTTATTTAACTTTTCCAAAAGTGAGAAAGGGCCAAACATGAGAGAGGAAATGGAAAAGTGTGTTGACAGAGAGAATCAGGTATTTAGGAATTGTAAAAAGGGGAGGTGAAGATGATTTATGGTTGTAGCAAAATTAACAGAGTATTGTGAACGCTACATTCGCTCCTCTTTCCTTGTGGCAGGCAGATAATATCAGAAGTGGCTATCAGATGTCAAAGATCTTGTTTGCAATCTAGCCCTTAAGATATGATTTTGGGCAGGATCTGAGGCCTGGCATTTGCTCCCCTGCTGTCCATCCAGGGGCTTCTCAGAAACACCTTTAGGCTATAGAAACAGATTCTAAAGGCAGTTTTAGTCAATAGGTCTAGTAATTGTAAAAAAAGAAAAATTTATGTTTCTTTTTTGTCTGCTGGACTCCTTTTAGATGTTGTGAAAAAAACAGCTCTGCACAGTGCCTGTTAGCTAGGAGGAAAGAAAGAGAGAGAGCTCATAGGATTGATCTCTAGCTGCCACTAGAAAAGTACACAATTAGATATTTTCCTGTTATTTCAGTAAGGCCACCTTTACATTAAGTCAGGTTTGTAAAAAATTTTAAAAAAAAAATTGTTTTTTAGAGATGGGATCTTGCTGTCTTGCCCAGGCTGATCTCAAACTCCTGGCCTCAAGTGAGCCTTGCTCCTCAGCCTCCCAAGTCACTGGAATTACAGGCATGAGCCACCATGCCTGGCTTGGCAGTTATTTTAATGTCTATAGACTATAGCTATCCTTTCAAAATTATTAAAAAGTATATTCTAGATAAGTAGAAAAGATTGCAGATTTCATATGAATAAAAGTTCTCCCTCAGTTAGGCAAAGGTTTGTAACAGAGGGAATGGCCTGGGGGAAAAAAGGGGGCAAAAAGATTTTCTGTCTTTTTAAAACTTCCCCCACTCTTGGGAACTACAGCCTGGCCTGCAACCCTGTGGCAGGTTAAGTCTTTTGTTAAAACTCCCAGGTGGTGCAAGCCCCCCAGGTGGATGGCTGGCAGAATTCACAGGCTTTGTTTTTGGCAGAGATGGGACAATTAAAATAGTTAACCACAGTAATTGCCTGAAGCCAAGAACACTGCCTTTAAGAGCTCTGTGTTTCTGCCTATGTTCAGGAAATTTGGAATTTTGAGACTGTTAAGGTCTACCATATTTCCTCCTTTGTCAGCAAAGTAAACTCTCTTTCCTTCCTCCTTAAACTGCTTGTCCTCGTTCTGATTCAGCCTCGTGGACAAGTGGCAGAGCTTTCAGTAACAAGTTAACATATGTCAGATGCAGGTACACACTCTCTTATATGGAATTCTGAAAACATTTTTTTCTAAAGACCTAAAGTTTTCATAATTCATTTGGCAGCAAAATATGACCTGAACTCATTTTGTCAGGTAAATCCTGACCTGAACTTACATGAGGTCTTTATTGCATTTTGTGTAAAGTTCCCTGTGTTTCACTATAAAATTAACTAATATTTTACTATGGAGTACTGCCCCAGTCTCTCCTGGGGGCACACACATACAATATATGCTCTATATTACAATCCTGAAATCTAAAAACTATGAATTGTGAACACAACTGGCCCCAAAGGTTTATGATAAGATACTGTGAAGCTGAACTTGCTTTCTCGGTTTGCTACACTCAGGGTTTGTAAAAAAACAAAGGTAAATGGAATAAAACAGCCTCACAATTTGTTTAATTGTTTAGAATCCCAGCAGAAGACTGAAGAAGTTTGCCATTTGTACTTTATGAAGCTACGCTCTGGCCTCACCATAGAAAAGAGGGCTTGTTTATTTAGGAAAAAAACCACCAAAAGGCCTTCTTTAGGAAAGAACCCACCAAAAACAGGTAAGGAGAACTGTATGCTCCCTGGTAATAGCACTAGATATCTATTTGCATTCACTTACCACATTTAAGTATGTAATTTTTTTTGTCACCCAAATTTTCCTTCTGGGAAAGAGTAAGGATGACGAACTGTTTTCTAGCCATTTTAAAAAGGG
This sequence comes from Eulemur rufifrons, assembly GCF_041146395.1. Lineage (NCBI taxonomy): Eukaryota > Metazoa > Chordata > Mammalia > Primates > Lemuridae > Eulemur > Eulemur rufifrons. Next base: position 229,227,000 of record NC_090989.1, read on the forward strand.
CATATAAAGAGTTTTTAATAGCATGAGAGAAATGGTTATAATGTTAAGTGAAAACAGAGGATACAAAATTATATATAAATATGTTTACAATATTTTAAGTTATTTTTTTATTTAAAGGAAGTAAAGTACAATGTTAATAGTGGTTGCCTTATTGGTGTTGAGATGAGTTTTCTTCCTCTTGCTCTCCAACGGGTGTGCCCAACTGGGGTATAAGTGTGCCAGGAGGTCCCTTCAGACCATAGGGTGGCCAAAGCCCTAAGTCAGTCACCACTGTCAGCAAGCAGCCTCCTCTGGGAATCCTCACAGGGGCATTTGTGCAGGGTGGGGACTGACGGTCCACCTCTATCTCCACCCTGTCCTGCAGGCGGAAAAGAACGTCTGTCATTCACTGCCTATGGAGCGCAGTCTGATGTGGAGCATTTTGCCTTTGGTATGCCTGAGATCCAGAACCATACTAGAACACTTCAAGTTCCAAGTACCACAGGTGTGACTGGTCACAGGGTGGTGTGCGGGTGAAGTGGGAGCTAAGGCACAGGACCCTGGCAAGTGCTACTCCAGGTGGAAGCCCCAAGTCTGTGTCTTCACTTGTATTAGAAACTTCTGTCCATTTGCAGCTGATGTGTCCATTTAATGGTATCCAGACTAGGTGCGTGGTAGCTGTTCTAGCAATGCATGTACATTCTATAGTTAGCACTCCATCAATCCTCCCACGAGAACACTACATGGCCTTCCAGGGCCTTTGTGCAGGAGACTAGCACCTTTAATCCCATTCAGGTGTCACACCTCAGCCTCTGAGCTACGTGAAGCTTGTGCCAAAGACTTTCATCTATACAACAGCGATAAAGTGCAGCTCAAATTGTAAAAAAAAAAAATCCTTTGAGAAAGCATTTTTTTTTAAAGTTGCCAAAAGAATTGTTCCTTACACCAAGTTTTTTGAATTCTTAATGACAGGAATTTCACCTATTACAGAATCTTTTGCTTCCCTAAGCACATACAATGATCAGTCCGTTACTTTTGTTTTGGAGGATGGAAGTTATGAGATCTATATTGAAGACTTGAAAAAAGATCAAGAGAAAGGTAGACTATTTCCTTTTGTCTATAATGATATAATGATGACTAGTATTTTTACTTTAAATCTACCAAACCATAAACAATGGATTACCTTAAACATGGCAAACAGATCATGCTAACTCCAAGGTCTTGACAGTAAATGACTGAACATCACTATGTTGAGAAGGATTCAGAAGCGTAGTCAGGGTTCATCAGGGAAGAATGACGATATTGAGAAGTGGTATCTATTGTGAGGGGTGGAAGGAGGGACCATATGTAAATTACCCATTAGCTGTAAATTACCCACTGATCTTTCCAGCCTTATCAATATCACCAAAGTACAACCTTCAATAAATGAATATGTCAATGTTATGAACAATATTTTAATATTTTAACAACTGTGTTAAAGAATTCACCACAGTATGTTCATACATTTGAGACCTTTCTCAAAGCATAAAAGTTTTGCTTTTATTGATACATAATAAAAGGGGAGGATATTTTCTAACGTTATATGTATGTTGGAACTGAAAACTTTTGATAAAATTTTATTTCACCAAAGGAATTCTATACATTATCTTTCAGATAAGGTGTTACTGCGTTACTACGAGTCTCAGTGCTCCTCAAGTGAAGCAGGTAATTTGGAGGGCTGGGTAGCTGTAGGGGTTGAATTCTTAAATTTAGGGTAAAGATAAATCCAAAATCCACCACAGGAAAAGAAGACAGTCTCAGAGGTTCTCTCTAATCCAAGCTCATGGTGAAATTGTAGATTCTTAAGAGAGTTTACTCCATCCCATCCATTTTACAGTTTAATAGTTAGGATAAAGGTTTGGCTACATTTAATAGAGATCCAAAATAACAGTAGCTTAAGGTAGATAAACTTTATTTCTGTCTTTGCCAGGGCTGAAATAACAGTTCTGCTTAACAGGCTGTCCAAGAACCTAGCTTCTGTCTTGTGGCTCTGCCAACATGCACGGTTCAAGATTACTTGCTACTATGACCATGTCCAGTCAGAAGAACAGAGAAAGATAGAAGCATACATGCTCTTTCCCCTTAAGGGCACAACCTGGAAGCTGTACCTGACACTTCCTCTCACCTCCCATGGTCAGAACTTAGACCTGTTGCTATACTTAGCCATAAGAAGGCAGGCTGGGAAACGTTCTATTATACTACAAGAAGAGGAGTTGGATATTGGGGGACAACTGTCAGTGGCTTTACATGCAGACAGGGATGCTGATGTCCAGAGAAGTGCCCATTAGAATCACAGTTCTCCAATTAGAAAGCATATAAGAAAACTAACTTATCTCCAGTTGAGAAGTACCCGCTACTTATCCAATCACTCTTTAGTTTCATTTGAGTACAAATATTTCCAAGACACCTTTTGGTGAATGAAATAGTTATTTTAGACTCTTTTCCTGGGTGTTAAATTCATTTAAATAAAGATGAGTTACAATTCTTAACTTTATCATTTGCAATTTCTTAATTGTAAGGTGACAGTGTCGATGGTAAGATGTTGATGGTAAACCTGGGTCTCTCGAAAGACCACTGGCTGCATGCCAACAACAAGGAGCACTCTGTGGAGGTAACAGAAATATGATTCTATAACTGTCATGATTGATTCCACTCATTTGTGTAGATTTGAGTGTTGGGGTATTTTGCAGGACTTTGTGCTATTGTACATAAAATACAATCAGATACTACTACTGACTTGCTTCTGGAATAGGGAGGGAAATGGCATGTACGGCCTTGCTACTGAAAGTCTGCTCTCTACCAGCAGCACCACGTCACCTGGGAGCTTGTCAGAAATGCAGAATTTCAGGATCCTCCAGAACTGAATCAGAATCAGCATTTTAGCAAATCTCCAGGAGATTCATATGTACATTAAAGTTTGAGAAGCACTGCTATATAGAATGATCTCAAATCCTTTCTATTCGGCTTTAGGAACTACTATGTTCTTCTGGGAAGTGTTTCTTTGTATAAATATAGTTTTCTTAAGCAAATATAAAAATAATTTCATACTCTGAGCCTGCTTAAGGGAGGGTCATAAAGATTTCCATGTGCTAAGATTTACAAGTAGCCTAACAATCTACATTACGAGCACAGGATTCTGATCATGGCATATTCTTCTTTAGTTAGTAAATAGCATTATTGTATTGGTCATAATGAATAATTATAAATATCTTGAGGAAAAAACAAGCCAAAGGTAGAGATAAGAAAGAAAACAGGAGAGTATAATATAGAACAGCAGTCCCCAACCTTTTTGGCACCAGGGACTGGTTTCATGAAGACAATTTTTCCACAGACGAGGGGGTGGGAGTCTGGGGGTGGGGCGATGGCAGAGCTCAGGCAGTGATGTGAGCGATGGGGAGGGGAGGGTCTGTAAATACAGATGAAGCCTTCGCTTTCTTGCCCCACCCCTGCTCCACTTACCTCCCGCTGTGCAGCCCTAGTTCCTAAGTTTCATGGAAGACAATTTTTCCATGGACAGGGGTCGGGGAGCAGGGGTCAGCAGAGCTCTGTGGCCAGTCCCTAACAGGCAGGCCGCAGACCAGTACAGGTCTGTGGCCTGGGGATTGGGGACCACAGCTATAGAAGATAAATTATACAAATATAGGGCCAGATGCAGTAGCTCATGCCTGTAATCCTAGCACTTTGGGAGGCTGAGGCAGGAGGATGACTTGAGGTCAAGAGTTTGAGAACAGCCTAAGCAAGAGTAAGACCCCGTCTCTACAAAAAATAGAAAAGTTATCTAAGTGTGGCAGTTCGCACCTGGAGTCCCACCTACTTGGGAGGCTGAGGTAGAAGGATCTTTTGAGCCCAGAAGTTTGAGGTGGTAAGTGAGCTATGATGATGCCAATGCACCCTAGCCCAGGTGACAGAGAAAGATTCTGCCTCAAAAAAAAATTATATAAATACACAAAATTATATAGCTAACTAACACAGTCATGTAAGGCGTTATTAACATAAACAATGGATGGTAACCAGCATCTTCCTTAGCAAAACACTACTAAGTGTATATAACAGAGTGTTTGGCATGTATAACTATACTCAATAATAAAATTTCACTCATACTTAGCTCTATTATATACCAAGTGCTGTGCTAAATGTTTTATAAATACTATCTCATTTAATTCTCATAGTAATTATAGGATGGAGTTAAGGTATTGGTCAGCTCTGTGGTGTAACAAACCATCCCCAAAACTTAGTTGCTCAAAATAATCATTTATATTATTCCTATGTCTGTGTGTACACTGGGGATTGACTGATCTAGAAAACTAGCTAGACTGAAAAACTGAGGCTGAGGCTTGAGAGGTAAAGCAACATGCCAACACAGTACATGTCAAAAGAGGGTACAAATCCAGAACTGCTGCATGCAGATCTGGTCATTCTAAGCCATACTGCCTCTCTAAGTTTTGATCATCAGTGAATCAAATCAAATCCACCCCTCACCCCTTTGGCCCTCTATTCACTTCTTCCTCCCTCCCCTCCCCTCCTCACTAAGCACGCTTGCTAGAGGTAACAACTCGAAAATAATTATTCCCCTCTAGTTTTTAACACAGGGTGGTAAAGTTGACTCTGAACTTGCCATTCACCTACTGATTGTGTTCTTTCTTGTTTCCTCAGCTCCATAAGTGTGAAAAACCATTGCCGGAGCAGGCCTTCTTTGTCCTTCATAAGAAGCCCTTCAAATGTGTTTCATTTGAATGTGTTTCATTTGAATGTAAGAACGATCCTGGAATGTTTATAGGTGTAAAGGATAATCAACTTGCTCTAATTAAAGTAGACTATTCTGAGAGTTTGAGCAGTGAGAATATCGTGTTTAAACTCTCTAAAACTTAATGTGATGGAAAGCAGTGGGTCTTCGATTGGGTAGCCCAAATGCCACCCACTGGAGAAGGAATGAGAGATAAAGAAAGATGGGCAACATGCAAGGGAAATGGAGAGTGTTTAGCATGCTGTGGAATGTTTTCCTTCTTATATAAAAATATTTTTTTCTTGTCCTTCAGTTCTGTTTTATATTTCCCTCTGTATAACTGCATATTCAATACAAGCATCAGTGTATTAAATAGAGTATTGGTAAAGAAACTGCCAACATACTAAAGAGATACAAGCCTAACTTTTACCTTTTTCTACTGTCAGCCCAGAAAGAACTTCACATTTAGAGCTGAGACCTCTGGGGAGAGTAACGGCAACAGATCAAGTCTCTTTTTAGACAGGGATCCATTTTAAAGAGCTACATAAAAAAATAATTTTCTCTGGTTCCAAACAATAGCTTAAACACTAGACCTGCTAGTAAAAGGAAGACCAGATGCTATATAGATTGACCATTTCTCAACTAGAATAAAACACCAAGTTTGTCTGTAGATATCCTAGACAACACTCAGATCAGCTCTATCTTACTGTAAGGGGTTATGGAACTTCAAATGCCTACATGGCTAGCCAGGTAATATAAATGTGTGAAAAAGCAACAATAATAGAAAAATTAAGAAAAATAAACACAGCAATTGTAAAGTGAATAATTTCACTACTAATTCTTTCATTTTTAAAATTCTGGTTTTCACATATTGAGTTTACTTTAAACAAGACATTCTTACATTAGGAAGTAAAATAAATTTTAATTCAGACATAACATTTTATTTATTGATAATATCTAACAAATTAAAACATTAAAAAAAAAAAATACTGAGCTACAGCATATTTTAGGGCACCCAAGTACCAGGAAATCCAAGTACCACAGTGAGACCAGAAGTTCTCTAACCTACTAGAGCCTACATGAGATATAGAACATTAAAATTTCACTGACTGACTGTCCCTCATGTTTGTGGCATACTATCTCTTCTGACCCTCTATGTCTTTTGATGTACTCATTGTCACCTTGGACAAAGTTTCTTCTAATTCTTGCTTCCCATGTACACAAGTCTTTTCATTGTCCAGCTTTCTGAAGCGCCTGCTTACTGTGCAATATTCATTTCATTTCTGTCTCTTCTCCATTTCTTTTGACTAATCGTGTCCTTGATATAGGCTTTGCACCCCCTGAGCTTTATTCCTGTATCACCTGACCTTTGGATGCCAACACCTTTATTCTGCTTCGTCTATCTGATATTGTAGAATTTTAGATACATTTTATTAATGGGAATATTTTCTATTAAACATCTTTGTGTTTTACTGTTACCAAGGTAGTAAAATTTATAGTCAACCATATAATAACATCTTTTAACTACTAAAGGAATAGTTTTTGCTTATTTTAAAGTCTCAACAATTTCTACTACAGTTTTTCTTAGACTTAACACTTACAATAAATGGTAAACATAATAACAGAATACTTATGAAATATGGCCTTTTCTGAAAGTGTGGGCTTTTTAGTTTTTAATTTGTTGAGACCTACTGGATATAATTGATGGTAGAATATAAGATAAAAGAGGCTAAGAATTGAATTACTGTACAAGGGTATTACAATTGTAAAACAATGTATCTTTGTTTCATTACTTTGCCAATAGTTTTACCAAAGAGACAAAAATAAAAGCAGCATCTATATCATCCCTTCTGAAAAAAAACTAAATAGTGACCATGTGCATCTGTATTATACTTAAAATTATTATTACATAACCAAATATATCTATGCTATTTATATTCTTGAATAAACTGTATTTTTCAAAAGTATGTGAGACCATAATGATTTTATCAAAGTGAAAGTAAGCATACTCCAATCCAATGTCTGAAGTAGGGCATTTGTCTGATATTTTTGGTGATTCAAAACTAAGTAAGATTTTCAAGTGAAGGGATTGTGTCTTTTTCACCTCTGTACTCCCAGTGCTTACCATGGAGGCTGGCACAAAAGAAGTGTTCAGCGACTTTTACCCAAGATTAAACAGCCAACATGTAACTCCACCAGAACTTCGACCTGAGACTTCTGACTCCTTATTTAGATATCTTTAAACTAGGGTAACTTATTTTCTGTGTTTAATTTTCCTTTTGTAAAAAATACTTTCCATACTCATTACAGTCAATGTAATTTGATTAAAATATTCACATGTGTGATAGCATTTTGTCACTTACATGCATCTGTTTTGATGGTCTATAACACACATTACTAGAAGGAACTTGTTCATTTTATTGTATCAGAAATAATAATTGTGTCAAAACTTACTTTTCCCTTATTTTATTTATATTCTTAGATTTTTATGTATTTATTAGATATCTTGAAATATTGTCAAGAAAATTTTATTTGAATGAGTAAAGTGACTTACAATTAGGGAAAAACCTAAGTAAGAGTTGAGATTAAGGGGGGATTTGAAGAAAAAATTGCAAATCTAATTAGAGAACAGCAGCTTGATTTAAGTCTAAAATGACTGGTTTATATGATTTATATAATCCCTACTTCTGCAGACAAAATAAGCCAAAAATAACAATTTCAATCTTTGTGCTTCATGCTGAGAAATTTCATGAAACAGAGAAATCTCCAGTGGGGATTGGAGTAGGCGTGTCCCACAACTCCTTCTCCCCTCATACTATCACTCTTAAAGCTCAGAAATCTCATCTTCTGCTGCCACGTGTGGTGGCTCATACCTGTAATCCCAGCACTTTGGGAGGCTGAGGCAGGAGGATCGCTGAAGGCCAGGAGTTTGAGACCAGCCTGGGCAACATAGCAAGACCCTCTCTCTACAGAAAAAACTTAGTCAGCCATGGTGGCACATGCCTGTAGTCTCAGCTACTCCTATTCCAGAAGCTGAGTTGGGAGGATCACTTGAGGCCAGGATTTTGAGGTTATAGTGAGCTATGATAGCGCCACTGAACTCTAGCTTGGGCAACAAAGTGAGGACCTGTCTCAAAAAAAAAAAAGAAAACTCATCTTCTAGTAGTTGTTCATTAAATACATGCCATATTACATGCACTAAACTTCCCTAGGCATCATGAAAGCACAAAAGAAACCTTAGCTATGCTCCTTGAACACATGGAAATTAAAACATGTACAATATGTATTAAAACTCCAACTCTACAGTACACAGTTGTACATAGGTAAGGGAGATCAGTATAGCTTTGTACTCAGAGAAAGAAATAGAACTTAATTCTCTATCTCCATACCTTAATACCTACCCCTGATCTATTCTGGTTTTTTTTTGTTTGTTTGTTTGTTTGTTTGTTTTTTGCATTGTGTTTCTAAAAAGGAAATGTTTTATCTATTCTTATATCTATTCTCAAGGTCATGTTAAGCAGGTTCCTTCTGTAGGTCTCAGGCAAAAGGGATAAAATCCAGTTGTTCCAACCCCCTTAGTAGTCAGTGTTGGGCCTAGGAGGCTTAGGAATCTAAGGAATGGCTCAAGAGATGAAAGTGAATACCAGTTGGTAGTGATAGAATCAATGGGCTATTTCCTATTGAGGTGCCAAGATAAAGAAATACTTGTCCAAGCCCAATTACAGTCTCTAGCCCAGAGAATACGCCCATAAAAAGAATGCATGAAACACTGTCCAGGATATTAAGAATGCAGGCTTGGTTTACTGCTTATTGTTTTTTTTTTTTGTTTTTTTTTGTTTTTTTTTTTTGAGACAGAGTCTCACTCTGTTGCCCAGGCTAGAGTGAGTGCCGTGGGATCAGCCTAGCTCACAGCAACCTCAAACTCCTGAGCTCAAGCGATCCTCCTGTCTCAGCCTCCCGAGTAGCTGGGACTACAGGCATGCGCCACCATGCCCGGCTAATTTTTTCTATATATATTTTTAGCTGTCCATATAATTTCTTTCTATTTTTAGTAGAGGTGGGGTCTCGCTCTTGCTCAGGCTGGTCTCAAACTCCTGAGCTCAAACGATCCGCCCACCTCGGCCTCCCAGAGTGCTAGGATTACAGGCGTGAGCCACCGCGCCCGGCCGGTTTACTGCTTATTGGATATACAACTTCAGCAAGGTATGTAACCCTTTTCAATCTCTGTTTCTCCTCTGTAAAATAGGAAGTACCAAATATTGCAGTTATCTATCTAAAATCCATCACTACCACCCATATTTCTTCACCCATATTCTTTACCAGGCAACAATGTACTCAACTAAAAATATACTCTTTGCCAGACTCCCATGCAGCTAGATGTGGTAATCATTTGACACCGTTTTAGACAAAAATATATAAACAGGATATGAGTTAAGAAAAACAACTTCTAAAGGAACATATCTGATAGCATGGCCTTTTTCAGTCTTTTACCCCCTTCTTCCTACCTGGGCCATAGACATGAGCCTGAATGTAGAGAAGCCAGTTTTTACCTACAAGGTGATGAGCTTAGAGACAAAGACCTACACATTTAAAAATGGCAAGAGGGAAAGTTTAAAGAACCCTGGTGTAGTGAGCAAATATTTGTGCTATACCCAAATCCCCTTGGATTCCTTTATACTGGATTCTTTGATACCATCTCCATGTGTACCATATACACGTACTACCAGCACCTTCTGTGTGCTTTCAGTATCCAACACTTGCAGCTCTTCTCACAAGAATTGCCTTTATGGTACTGATGTTGCTTTGCCCTTTTGTACAGAGAGATGAATGTGTCTGTGAGTTTGCATTCCTCCCACCAGCCTCACAAGGCTTTTGAAAGCCTAGCTCCCTTGCCTTGGGTGGAACAACTGTTTTAAATTTCACTCAAAAACTCTCTTATGGGCTTCAGGCTGAAGTTATCCTCCGTGGGACTTTAGTATGTGATCACATTCTTACTTAGATTCTTTTCCCTGCCCTGCCCCACCCTGACTTCCTCATCAGTCTTTTTTGGAAACACTTCCTTAGTAAATTACATCCTCATAATCCTTAACTCAGTGTCTGCTCCTGCGGAACCTAATGTAAAATACCAGGTCACATGTGACATTGTAAAGCTGCCATACTAGTCCATACTATAGTACTACAAGCCATACTGTAGAACTAACTGCAAACTTCATGTTGAGAGAGAAAAATAAAACCATGTCTGCTTAAACTAGTCTTGGATTTTCTGTTGAACGTGGCTTAAAGCAAACTTCACCCACAGAACACATTATGATAAAACGTACTTCTGAGGCACTGATAAAGAATTGCCTTGCACACAGCAAGCACTTAGTGAAAGTTAGCTTAGAAAAACAGACAAACCTGACTGATAATAAGAATAATTTTTCTTAGGTACAATTAGAATATAGAAAGACATAATCAAACGCCTCTACAGCTTTAAGAGAATTTACCCTCTGCAAGATAAAGTAGGAATTATGGGGAGCAGGATCAGAATGGAAAAAATATGGCAAGTATTGAAGTAATCTACGAAGGTCATAGGTATTTATTTATACTTCCTAGCCTACAAATAAGTTATATATATTCTTTCTTATGTGCCTTAGTCCATTCAGGCTGCTATAACAAAACACCATAAATCAGGTCATTTATAAACAAAAATTCTCACAGTTCTGGGAACTTGGAAGTCCAAGATAAAGGCACTGGCAGATTCAGTGTCTCGAGAGGGCCTGTTTCCTAGATAGCCATCTTTTGTTGTAACCTCATGTGGCCAAAGGGGCTACCTAGCTCTTTGGGGTCTCTTTTATATGGGCACAAATCCCAATCATGAGTGTTCTGTCCTCATGACCTAATCACCTCCCAAAGGTGCTTCCTTCAAACATCATCACCTTGGGGGTTCAGATTTCAACATAGGAATTTTGAGGGGATGCAAACATTCATATCATAGCAAAATTTATCAAATATTACATTATAAATATTAAAAGATTTAATATAAAAAGTTATAAATTACTATTATTAGTAATAAGAGATTTGACAACAGTAAAGATATTAAAATAATAAAAAGGGAATATTATGGGCAACACTACATCAATAAATTTGACAACTTAAAGGAAAATAGACAAATTCCTTGAAAGGCACACACTACAAAGATTCATTCTAGAAGAAACATAATAACATTTATAGCCTCTATCCATTAAAGAAATTGAATTTATAGCTTAAAATTTCACAAAGAAGATTTCAGTCTTCTTTCTTAAGAAAATAAAACTACAGACAAATATTTTTCATGAACATGGGACACAAGAATTCTAAACAAAGTTTAACAAATCAAACCCAACAATGTAGAAAAAGAATTAATACATATAAACAATATGTACATTCAAAGGATTTTAAAAACACATCATGCACGAGTGGGGTTTATCCTAGGAATTGGTTTAACATTCAAAATCAATATAATTTACCATTTTCACAAACTAAAATAGAAAAGCCATATGATCAACTCAAAAGCATTTGACAAAATCCAATATCCATTCCCAATAGAAACATTCAGCAAACTAGGAATAAATGAGAACTTCTACAACCTGATAAACGGAATAGACCAAAGCAAATCTACAGCTAACATCACAATTAATAGTAAAAGACTGAATAGGATCAAGAACAATCAAAGGATATCCATTGTCACCACTTCTATTCTATATTTTACTGGAGTTTCTAGTTATTTCGACAAGACAAAGAAAGAAGACAAAGAAGGAAGGGAAGAGAAGGGAAGAGAAGAGAAGGGAAGGGAAGGGGGGAAGGAAGAAGGAAGAGAAAAAAAGAAAGGCAGAAAAGAAGACATCCAGACTAGGAAAGAAAAAGGCAAACTGTTTTTTATTTTAAAAACAACATGATCATCCATGTAGAAAATCCAATGGAAACTACAAAAAAGCTAATTGAACAAATAAGTGAGTTTAGCAAGGATGCAGGATGCTATGAGATTGATATACAAAAATGAATCACATTTCTATAAAATAACAAAAAAAAATTGAAATTTTAAAAATGCTATTTATAGTACAATTAAAATTTTTAAACACTGAGGGATAAATGTGACAAAGATGTGCAAGACCTACACACCAAAAACTACCAAACATAGCTGAAAGAAATTAAAGAAGACCTAATAAACGGAGAGACATAACTTGTTCATGGGTCAGAAAACCCAATATGGTTAAGATGTCCATTCTCCCCAAGTTGATGTATAGGTGTGGTGCAATCTCAGTCAAAATCTCAAGATGATTCTAAAATTTATAGGGAAATGCAGAGACCTAGAATAGCCAAAACAATTTTGAAAAAGAACAAAATTGGAGGTCTCATACTACTTGCTTTGAAGATTTATTATAATGACACATTTATGTAGACAGTGTGGTATTTTCATAAAGATAGACAAATACATTAATGGAACAGCACAGAAAGTTCAATAGACCAAATCACATACACACAACTGATTATTTTACAACTGAATTGCAAATGCAATTCAATGGAAATAGCATATTCTTTTCAACAAATGGTACTGGAACAATTGGATATTCGTATACAAGAATTCAATGGAAATAGAATAGTCTTTTCAACAAACGGTGCTGGAACAATTGGACATCCATATGCAAAACAATACATTATACATAAAAATGAACTCAAGATGAATCAAAAGCCTAAAACCACAAAACCTAAAACTATAAAACTTCTAGAAGAAAACAGGAGAAAATTTTTATGGTATTGGGTTGAGAAAAGATTTCTTATATATGACAGCAAAAACATGATCCACAAAAGAAAAAAACTGATGAATTAAAATTCACTCAAATTTAAAATTTTCTGCTTTTAGAAAGACACTGTTAAAAGAATGAAAAGACAAGCCACAGACTGAGAGAAAATATTTGCAAAATATATATCTGATAAAAGATTACATCCAAAATATACAAAGAACTCTCAAACTGAGTAATAACAAAATGAAAAGCCCAACTTTTCTAAATGGACAAAATATTTAAATAGACACCTCACCAAAGTACAGATGGCAAATAAGCACACAAAAAGATACTCACTATCATAAGTTACTGAGGAAATATGGTAAACCACAATAAGAAACTACTTCACCCGTACTAGAATGTCTGTAAACAAAAGACATACAATAACTTGTGTTGGGCAAGGATGTAGAGAAACTGGAACCTTTATATATTGATGGTGGGGATGTAAATTTGTAAAACTACTCTGGAAAATATTTTGGTAATTTCTTAAAAAGTTAAAAATAAATTCACCATATGACCAACAATTCTTCTCCTAAGAATCTACCCAAGAGAAACTAAATATATATCCACATAAAGACATGTATACAAATGTCACAGAGGCATTATTCATAATATCTGACTACTGGAAACAACCCCAGTGCCCATCAATGGATGAATGGATAAACAAAATGTAGTACATTCCTACAATGGAATACCATGCAGCAATAAAAAGGGAGAAAGCACTGATATGTACTACAACATTCATGAAACTCAAAAATCTTATACAAAATGAATGAAGCCAGACGTAAAACATTACATCTTGTATGAATTCCACTCACATGAAATGTCCAGAAATGGCAAATCTAAAGAAACAGAAAGTAGGTTAGTAGTTGTCTGAAGCTAAGAGTAGGTGCAAGGAATGACTGCAAATAGGAACAAAGGTTTTTTTTTAGGTGACAGAAATTTTCTAAAATTGGATTGTGATTACATAATTCCATAAATTTTGTAAATTAACTAAAATTCATTGAATGGTATGCTTGAATGAATTTTAAAGTATGTAAATTTTACCTCAATAAAATTGTTTTTCAAAATGATTTTTAGGCCGGGCGCGGTGGCTCACGCCTGTAATCCTAGCACTCTGGGAGGCCGAGGTGGGTGGATCGTTTGAGCTCAGGAGTTCCAGACCAGCCTGAGCAAGAGCGAGACCCCACCTCTACTAAAAATAGAAAGAAATTATATGGACAGCTAAAAATATATATAGAAAAAAATTAGCCGGGCATGGTGGCGCATGCCTGTAGTCCCAGCTACTCGGGAGGCTGAGACAGGAGGATCGCTTGAGCTCAGGAGTTTGAGGTTGCTGTGAGCTAGGCTGACGCCATGGCACTCACTCTAGCCTGGGCAACAGAGTGAGACTCTGTCTCAAAAAAAAAAAAAAAAAATGATTTTTAATATAACTAAACATATATCTACCATATGATGTAGCCATTCCACTTACAGGTATTTACCCAAGAGAAATGAAAGCATACCTTCACACAAAGATTTGTACACAAATATTCATAGCTGTTTTGTTTGTAATAGTCAAAAACTGGAAACAACACAATGTCTATCCACCAGTAAATGGATAAACAAACTATAGTATACGTATCTATTCAATGGAATTACTAATCCTCAATAGAAAGGAATGAACTTTTGAGACCTACTACAACATGTATGATTCTCAAAATAAGTAGGGTAAGTGAATAGAAGGCATATTAAAAAAAGAATGTATACTAAATGATTTTATTTATGAAAAACTTTAGAATATGGAAATTAATCTACAGTGATAGAAAGCACATCTGTGATTGGGGATGGAAGTATACAGGGTGGGAAAGTCAAGAGCAATCACAAAGAGGCATAAGGAAACTTCTGGGCATGATTGATATGTTCACTATCTTGGCTGCTGTGATTGTTTCTCAGGTGTATTCATATTTCAAAACTAATCAAATTATCTATCTTAACTATGCACAGTCTATTGGCTATTCATTATGCCTCAATAAAGCTGTTTAAAAATTTTTTAAATATTTAATAGGTCTACAATATAATAGTTAATAACTGTATTTTTGAAATATGTTTTGTTTCTCTTATTCAGTTTTTTATTGCATTATCCTTATTCACCACTAATTGCTTAAAATATATGATTAATTGAGTTAACAAAAGCCATTATAAAGAAGAAATAATCCACCAAGTGACGTTGAATGTTGAAATAAAACCAAAACAAAATAGCTTTCGGTTGCCAGACCTGGGTTTAAATCGTGGTCTTAAATTTATTAGTAAGTTACTTTTAAAATCATTCAGCTTGTTTTTCAGTCATGGGAAGGAATGATAATAAGCCCTTCCTTACAGAGCTGTTTTGATTATTAAAAATAAGGTAAGACAATAAAGATGCCCTGATACTGTGGCTGGCATTACCGAGGAGCTCAATAAATAGTCATATTCCTTTTCTCACTTCTAAGACATAATCTAGACAGGAGAAGCATTTGACTAAATAAAACTGTTTCTAAGCCATTATCTGAAGATTATATAAACAGAAGGAAAAACAACTGTATAAACACTGCCCACTCAAGAGGATAGTATTTATTCAGAATCCTGGCAAACAAGAACTTCAGTCTCTATTGACATATATTCAACACGGGAGCCATTACAGCGCCTGGCTGAAACAGTCCTCCAAACTGTTGCCATCCCCCAAAAGATAACAGTGGTAACAGTGGCTTTCACTGGGTAGGGATGAGTTATAATGGCTTTTTTTTCTTTTTCTTTAAGAGACAGAGTCTTACTTGGGGATTAAATATTGAGTCCGTTGCCTTCAGAACTGTTTTGGTGGAGGCCGAGGTGGGAGGATCGCTCAAGGTCAGGAGTTCGAGACCAGCCTGAGCAAGAGTGAGACCCCTATCTCTACTAAAAATAGAAAGAAATTATCTGGACAACTAAAAATATATATAGAAAAAATAAGCCGGGCATGGTGGCACATGCCTGTAGTCCCAGCTACTCGGGATGCTGAGGCAGTAGGATTGTTTGAGCCCAGTGTTTGAGGTTGCTGTGAGCTAGGCTGATGCCACAGCACTCTAGCCTGGGCAACAGAGCGAGATTCTGTCTAAAAAAAGGAACTGTTTTGGTCACTGGGAATGAAAAAATCTCTTGAAATTATTTAACAAAAATCTGATACTGGTTCACATTCTTGAGAGGAATTCAGATTGCCTCAGCATACCTGTCTGTCAAGCTGTATTTGATTGCTGGTCCAGTCAACTGTGACTGTGGGGTCATATTCACATAGTATAAATGTGAATGCCTTCACTAGGAGCTCCACCAGTGGAAACGGAGAGAAGTGGGTTGTAGGCAGCCTAGAACATACCTCCTACCTTGTGCAAGACCCCAGGGTCAGTCAGTGGTAGATGCACAGAATCTAATGATAAGGAAAAATCAACAGGCTTGATGCCTGAAGAATCAAGGTTAACTTCTAGATTTTGAGTATGAGAAACTGGGAAAATGATGCCATGAGAAACAGAAATGAGGAAGTGGGAAATAGGAATTAGTGGGAAAGGAAGATAATGATTTTGTTGGGACAGGTTGAGTGTGAGCTGACAATGGGGCCATGATATGGAAATACAGTTAGAAATATAATTGGTACATTCGACAACCTTAAAGCACGGTTGGTAATCAAAACATTAGTTGTCTTTCACCATCCCTTTATTCAACTCCTGCCTCTTATGCTTTTCCACTCATTCTTAAGTAATACAGTCCTACTGTCATATTAAGTTGCAAACACAGTCTCAATTTGGTAATTAGAATGAATGTTCAGTTTTATGAAGCAGTCAACCCTCTAAACTTAATTTAGTATCAAATCTTCTCCCTGCTCCCCTATCCCTTCTATCCCAGCCCACAATCCCCCCACTTCCTCCCCCACAGTCCTCCTTCAGACTGGAATCCTACAGTGAAGTGGGGGGCTTGGGCCTTCTGCTCACATTCTCCTTCGCTTGCTACCTGAAGTTTTGTTCCCCATAAGGACTGACATTGGGTGGAGGAGGTGGTGGGGTGGAAGGAATGAGGAAGAAAGGAGAGGTAAAGGGATAAAATATTTCTTTCATAGTTGGGTGGCTTTGAGCTTACCGGGCTTAGCAGGCAATTGAAGCTGACATCCTGGATAGGCCTGGCAGATGATTAAAGTTAATGCTTTCTCTCAAAGAGCCCTTTTTTTGGGGTTCTACAAAGTCCCCCTACTGGGCTCCCCTCTCCTGTCCTGCAAAGGTGGTGTGATTAGAATGGTTGGAACACATTACAGGTTCTTTCTCAGCCCCTTGTCATTAACTGATATACCTCCATCCTCTTTCTACTGAGGTCTCCTTGCCCACTCCCAAATGTCCCCATGATGGCTTTCTCTCCTGCATGGCAACTTCTGGTCCACAGGAAACACTCAGACATTATTATGAACCTGTTCAAATATATCACAAAATAGAGAAAATACTCTAATAACAAAATAATGAGGCCCTATCAAATAGTTCTAACAATCATCAATATTCTTCTATTCTTGGTTTGTTTTTTTTTTTTATTCCCCAACTCACTCTCACCAAATTATTTTTGGTGTTGTTAGAGTATTTGAAGGACACCATTTCTCCCACAAATTCTTCATTCAGTATCTCATTTTCTTTGAGCCCACAGTTACATGGCTTCATCTGTCATTCTCCCACCTGCTCCTTTCCCCACACATATCCAAACACACACACAGTCATTCACACTCCATCCTTTTGGGGCACCATTCTCTTTTACTTTGGTTTCTGTGATATAACTCTCCTGGTTCTCTTCCAATTTCTCTTACCACTCTTCTTGGCTGCCCATAAAGGTCCTTTTTTTCTCCCTGCCTTCTCAAATATGTGTGCTCCCTATACATATATTTGGCCCACTTTCCAGGATCAGCAAGAACTTAGGGCTCCAGACTGAGGCTGAGAATGCCACATCTGTACCATTCAAGGAATACAAGGCACTATCCTCTACATCTTAAGGCCCTGGGGTGGTAATCTGGTAGTTGAATGCACAGCTAAGAGAACTGTCCAAATTTATTGTTGATACAAAGGGACGTGTGTATGTGTGTGTGTGTGTGTGTGTGAGAGAGAGAGAGAGAGAGAAAGAGAGAGAAAGACAGAAAGAGAGAGAAATCTGAATACCTAGGAGTGGGATGAAAAGCAAAAGATAACAAGAGGGCTTTAGTCAAAAGAAGATCCCTTAAAAGAAGGCTGTTGAAGTGGATTTTCAGTGTGTGCAGGTATATTGCAGTCTAAAATTGCATGTGCTACCTGGACATCTTTAAGCCTCAGAGGGCCCCAGAGCTCTACCAGGAGTTCCCCCTGCTCTCGATAGATATGCTCCCTACCCAGCTAGTTCCCCATCAGCTGGACCAGCTACACCTCACCTGCTTCTCAACCTCATGGGTTTCATCTCCCTTTAAATCCATGAAATTATTCAGACAAACCACACCCTCCCACAGGAATCAAGGGTCATCCTCATTCTCTTGTCACTACAAAGCCTACCTCCCACAGCCTCTGCTGGTTCACTCTGCTCCCAAGTACAAACCCCATGCATGTGGTGTCCTCCTTCCCCGGGATGTGAGTATACTGACTAATAAACTGCTGCCAATCTCATCTGACCTATGATGGGTATCTCGTGTCTGGCCATCTCATACTATTTAGGGCAGAGTCCCTCTTCACTGACAACATGAATAAGGAGAGTTCAGAACAGTCAGAAGCTTGCTGCTGGTTGGGGAAGGAGTAGTTAACAGCATATCAAGGACTCTCAGACCCTTGACCCTCTTTGTTTCTCACTCCACATTGTCACCTCCACACCCCTCGGCCCAAGACCATCAGCTCTCAGGGTTTTAGCTATCCCTTACAGACTGACAACTCTCCAAACCAGACATCTTTCCTCAGTTACAAGCCAACTGTGCTTCCAATTGCCTATGGAACACCACCGTTTAGATATGACTTATATTCTACAAACTCAACACAACCCCAGTGAAATGTATTCTTTTCCTCTATTCATCACCAGACACTCTATCTCCTCATCTCCATATTACAAGCACCTAACACAGTGGCCTGGTACTTTCAAACACTTTTTGTTAAATAATAAAGCAGTTAGTCAAGCCTTAGTGACACTGGTTTATTCCCTCCTACTTGCTTCTCTGTCCCCCTAGTTCAGAGGTTCTCAGACATTAACATGCATGAGAAACATCTGGAAAGCTTGTAAAAACACAATTTCCTGGGCCCCAGCCACAGGGATTCTGATTCAGTAGGTCAAGGTGGAACCCACAGATTTGTATTTCTAACTTGTAACTAACAAGTTTAGAAGTGATTGATGACAACACTGCTTGCTGGTCAGAGGATCACACTTAGAGAATCACTGTTCCAGCTCATACAAGTGCGTGGTCACTGATCACCTGGACTTTAGGTTACTTCTTTGCATGATCATTTTCTCTTGTCGTATGTCCTTTGGGGTCTCTGATATCTGTTTTACCCTGAATTCTGGCACCTGTAGTTGTCTGCCTGCCAGCTTTCTTGTTTCTACTGGCCAATCAACCTTTGCTATCAATCTTTGAACTCTCCCAGTACTTCCTCCTTGTCTAGGCTAAAAACCCTAATTTGCTCACTGTTCAGTCCTGACATTGAACCTAATATTTTCAAAGGCTGGCATCCAACAAGATGTCAGTATAGTATAAAGACAAATTTATCAAAGACAAAAATACTCAGGTTCTGCTTATCAAAGCTTCCCTAATAAAATGAAACTAAAGAGAAAAATGACGTTTTATGGACTCAACTGCCAACCACATTTCAGTAGGATCATTCCAGAAACCACAAAACTAATCAAGAAAAGCAGCCATGGATTGTGGGTTACTTTTGTGTTGGACATCCATATTAATGGAAGCATGATAAATAGCAAAGAACATGAACTTTGGTACTAGAGAGGTCTTGGTTCTAATATCAATTTTTTCCAGCTATAGTACCTTCATACTGCTCTGAACTTCAGTCTTCTTGCCTATAAAATGGGGCTAATATATCACTTAGACAGGGCTCTTGAGAAGACAGAATAAGTAAATGGCTGTAAGCACCTAGCACAGTGCCTGGATTATATTGGAATCAACCATTGCTAATCCTATTTCTTCCCCTCCTCATGTATTTATACTTCAGTGCCCAATGGGCCTTTTTTTCCCCTCCACAGAGGCCTACTTGTCAAAGAGTAATACTCAAGGAAAACAAACAAAAATGGCAAAGTTTAGTGTTACTTAGGCTTAAAGGAACTGGCAGCTTCTCCCTAAGATCAGAACACTGCAGCTTAATGAGTCCTCAGACAGAAGTGTTTTGTAAAGTTAAACACAGGCAAGAGTACTAAATATGTTTCTACTTTTTGCTGCCAATAATATGATATTATGCAATACTGGCCTTTGCTTCTGTTGAAAGAAGGCTTTCTCTGCTACATTAAGCAAATACTTTGGTACTTTGGAATAAGCCTCAGCCAGGATGCTGCCAGTTTGGCCTAAATAGTCTTTCCTTAGTGAGCAGTCTTATGTAATCACAGTAAAGAATTTAAAGAACAGTGTGAACTGATTCGGTAATTCAGTTTCAGGCAACTACAACTTATTTAACAGGATTTTTCCTATTTTTCCCTGGAATTGTCAAAGGCCTCATTGCTGGAGACAAAAACAGTGAGGTACCCAATATTTGATATTTGGCTATTTGAGGTAGCCATCTCTCCCCTGATATGTCCCTCCCCTTCAATGCAAAAGAGGACTAGGAGGTTATAGAAAAGTCATCTTTTTGAGAAACACTAAGTTCATGAAGAGAAACAATCCTATCTCTATTCTCATGGAGACCAAAAATGAACATTTCCCACAAAATCATAAAATCTGGCTCAATTTTGGGAGCCAACCAGAGAAGGAGACTGATATTTGATTACCTGGCTGGTGCCTGCTCTACTACAGGCCCTGCCCTGGTACTACTGAGCCAGGGAAGGCACACTTAGGAAAGAATGTGGAATTGTCACAAGCAGAGTTTGAGAATCTTTAAGATTTTTCTTTCAGTATTTGACAGAATTAGACAAAAAAAAAAAAAAAAAATCACTAAGGATATGGAAGTCATTGAAAACATTATCAATCAAATTGACCGAATGGAGTTTTATTTATAGAACACTCCACCCAACAACAGCAGAGCATACATTATTTTCAAGGCACATAGAACATTCACCAAGAAAGAAATACAAAGGAATTAAAATCATACTAAGTATGTTCTCTGACCACATTGAAATTAAATTAGAAGTCAATAAGAGAAAGATATTTGGAAAAATCCCTAAATATGTGGAGATTAAACATAACACTTTTCAATAACTATAGGCCAAAGAAGAAATCACCATGGAAATTAGAAAATATTTTATTTGAATGAAAATAAAGAATTACATCAAAATTAGTAGGACACAGCTACAGCAATGCTTAAAGGGAAATTTACAATATTAAATATCAAATCAATGCTCTAAATGAGGGGTACCCAACCTATGGTAAGCTGTATAATTATTTCATTATATATTATGATGTCATAATAATGGAAATAAAGTGTACAATAAATGTAATGTGCTTGAATAATCCCAAAACCATTCCCCCTCCACCCAAGGTCCATGAAAAAATTGTCTTCCATGAAAAACGGTCCCTGGTGCCAAAAAGGTGAGGGACAGCTGCTCTAAACCTCCACCTTAAAAACTAGCAAAAGAAAAGCAAATTAAACTCAACGCAACAAGAAGAGAAGATATAATAAATAGGAAATATCAGTGAAGTAGAAAACAAAAAAATAGAGAAAATAAACTAAAAACTGGTTTTTCAAATAGCTCATTAAAACTGATAAACCTGTCACAAGACTGATCAATAACAATAACAAAAAAAGAAGATGCAAATTATCAATATTCGGAAAGAAATCATTATAGATTCCATACAATAACAGAGAATATTCTGAACATCTTTTTGCCAATACATTTGATAGCTTAGATGAAATGAACAAATCTCTTATCATTACCAAAGCTCACTCAAGAAGAAATAGGTAACCTAAATAGCTGTATGTCTATTAAAGAAATTGAATTTATAGTTAAAAATTTGCCACAAAGAAAACTCTAGGCCCAGATGGTTTCACTGATGAATTCTATCAAATAATTAAGGAAGAAATTATATCAATTTTACACAATTTTTTTCCAGAAAAATAGAAGAAGGGGAAAGACTTAACAATTCATTTTATGATGACAGCATTATTCCTAATAGCAAAACCAGATAAAGATGTATCAAGAAAAGAAAACATCAACCAATATCCTTCCTGAACCTGAACTCAAAAATCTTTAACAAAATATTGATAAATTGAAACTAGTAATATATAAAAAGATAATACATCATGAAGTGTGATTTATTCTAAGTATGCAAGGTTGGTTCCATGTTTGAAAATCAATTATTGTAACTCTCCATATCAAGAGAATAAAAAGGAAAATCATATGATAATCTCAATAGATACAGAAAAGCATCTGTAAAATTCAACATCCATTCAGGATTAAAACTCTCAGAAAACTAGAAATAGAAAGGAATTTCCTCAACCAGATTTTATAAAAAAGCATCTACATGAAACATAAATTTAACCTTATCTTTAGTTCTGAAAGGCTGAATGCCTTCCCTCTCTAACATCAGCAAGGATATCTGTTCTCACTACATATATAATATTGTACTGAAGACCTAATCAGTGAAATTAGGCAAACAAAAAAAAATAAAAGGATTAGAAAGAAGTAAAACTATCTTTGTTTGCAGATAACATGATCCTATATACAGAAAATCCAAAGAATCATGGAAAATAATTGTCAGAACTTACAAGTAAGGTTAGCAAGGTAACAAGATACAGGGCCAATATACAAAAATTGTTCTTATGTACTAGCAAAAAATAATTATAAACTGAAATGAGAAAAAAACAATGTCGTATTTAATAGAATCAAAATGTAAAATACTTAGAAATACATTTAACAAAAAATTTCAAGACCTATACACTGAAAACTATAAAGTATTGCTGAGAAGTTTTAAAATATATAAATAAATGAAAAGATATACCATGTATATGCACAGAAAGAATCAATGTTATTAAGATATCAATTCTTACCAAATTTATCTATAGGTTGAGTATATCCCTCCACAAGTTTTTAAAAATAAAATTGATAAACTGATTCTAAAATTTACGTGGAAATTCCAAGGACTTAGAAGAACGAACAATACGTTTAAAAGAGCATTGAAGGTCTTATACTACCTGATTTCAAGACTAGTTATAGGCCGGGCGCGGTGGCTCACGCCTGTAATCCTAGCACTCTGGGAGGCCGAGGTGGGCGGATCGTTTGAGCTCAGGAGTTCGAGACCAGCCTGAGCAAGAGCGAGACCCCATCTCTACTAAAAATAGAAAGAAATTATATGGACAGCTAAAAACATATATAGAAAAAATTAGCTGGGCATGGTGGCGCATGCCTGTAGTCCCAGCTACTTGGGAGGCTGAGACAGGAGGATTGCTTGAGCTCAGGAGTTTGAGGTTGCTGTGAGCTAGGCTGACGCCACGGCACTCACTCTAGCCTGGGCAACAGAGTGAGACTCTGTCTCAAAAAAAAAAAAAAAAAAAAAAGACTAGTTATAAAGCTATAGTAATCAAAACAATGTGATAGTGGCTTAAAGATAGACATATAAATCAGTGGAACAAAAGAGAGAATGTAGAAATAGCCCCAACTATATATGGTCAATTGCCTTTCAACAAACAAGTAAATCAATGGAAAAAGAATGATTTATCGATGAATGGTGCTTGAACAATTGTACCTTTGCAAAATAGAAATCGAGGGAGAGGGAGGAATAAAAGGAGGGAGGGAGGGAAGAGAAGGAAGGAAAGGAAGAAACGGGAAAATATGAACCTTTGCCCTTCTCTCACATTATATACAAAAATTAATTTGAAAAGACCATAGACTTAAATGTAAGAACTAAAATTATAAAACTTCTTTAAGAAAACATAGGGGAAAAAAATCTTTGTGATCTTGGGTTAGGCAAAGATTTCTTAGATAGAACATAAAAAGCAAAAAACATAAAAGAAAAATTATTATAGTACGTTAGAAAAGTTAAAAGCCTCTGCTCTTTAGAGACACCAAAAAATGAAAAGACAAGCCTCTGACTGGGAGAAAATATTTAGAAAACATCTGAAAAAGGACTTGTATTCAGAATAATACATAAAGAACTCTTACAGCACAACAATAAGACAAATAACCAAATGGGCAAAAGATTTGAACCCACAGCAAAGAAAATATATTGATGGCAAACAAACACAGGAAAAAATGAATAATATCATCAATCACCATGGAAATGCAAATTAAACCACATTGACATATCACTATGCAACAACAATAATGGACAAAATTTTAAAGACTGGCAATATCAAGTGCTGGTAAGGATGAAGAGCAACTAGAACATTATACTGCTAAAAGGAATGAAAAATTGTTCAGCCACTTTGGAAAACAGTTGGGAAGTTTCTTATAAAATTAAATATACATTTATACACCCCAAAACTCCACTTCTAAGTATTTACCCAAGAGAAATGAAAACACATTCCCACATAAAGACTGTATGCAGGTGTTTATAGTGGCCTCATTCATAATGTCCCCAAAATGGAAACTAAAATGTTCATTAACTGGTGAATGGATAAACAAAATGCGATATATCCATACAATAGAATACTACTATGAAATTAAAAAGGAACAAAATACTAATATATGCAACAACATGGATGAGTCTCAACATCATATTAAGTAAAAGAAACCATACATAAAAGAGCAACTACTGGCCCTGCACCAATGCCTACCTCTAGCCCAGCTTGCTCTGGCTGGCTGGGATCTGAAGCTGCCCCAGCCTGCCCCGAGGCAGACTGGGTAGCCCAGCAGCTGCAAGGTGGCCCTAGGCATGCTTTGGCACCCCTACAAACCACTGTGTGGAGCTAGCAGGTATGGCCTGCAACTTACACATGGACTAGGTGACCGGGGGTGCCCTGCCGGCCCAGGAGCTAAGGGTAGGTGCTGCTGACACTGCTCACAGCTGAATTCTGTCCTTGTTGCATAAATTAACAGATAAACATGAATGGATAACAGAAAGTGGTATTAGAACAGTGGGAATCAGCAATTTTGCACAGGAAGCTTTGGAGGATGTTTACTATAGTCTGCCTGAAGTTGGAACAAAATTGAACAAACAAGAGTAGCTTGGTGCTTTGGAAAGTGTGAAAGCTGCTAGTGAACTCTATTTTTCTCTATCAGAAGAGGTAACCAAAATTAATAAAGCTCTTGCAGAAAATCCAGGACTTGTCAACATATCTTGTTATGAAGATGATTGGCTAATCAGGATGACATTGAATAACCCTTCAGAACTAGATGAACTAATGAATGAAGGAGTGTATGAGAAACATAAAAAACCTATTGAAAAGTGAGAGTGGAACCCCTAAATAAACTAGTGTGAAACAAAATTCTTCAAAAAGAGCACATAATGTGTGATTCTATTTATATAGCATTCTGAAAAGCCAAACACTATATAGACATATCAGATTAGTGGTTACCTAGGGCAAGGATGGATAACAAAAGGAATTACAAAAGGGGAACCTGTTGCAGTGGTAATTATACATTTGTATACTTTGTCAAAACTCATCAAACTATACATTTTAAAAGAATGAGTTTTACTGTATGAAAATTCTCTCTCAATAAAGCTGACTAAAATGGCACTTGGGCCTGATGTCATGTAGTATGGAATTCATCTACTAGTCTGAGCGTGAAACCTTTTGGCATTTTTAGAGAGGACTAAAACTGCAATGAATTGGGAGCAGGGGTACTGTTTGATTTTTGTCTTTTTCATTAAAAAACAACTTGAAGTCTGGTATTATATTATACAATGCTAAATTCTTCAGTGGGGTTGAAATTTGGTCTTCCCTAGGATAACAGAAAGATGAACTGCTTTCAGTGACAGGTAGTAGAATGACATGATTAAAAAGAAAACATGATTAAAATAAGATGCCACGGCTGGGCGCGGTGGCTCAAGCCTGTAATCCTAGCACTCTAGGAGGCCGAGGTGGGCGGATCGTTTGAGCTCAGGAGTTCGAGACCAGCCTGAGCAAGAGTGAGACCCCATCTCTACTAAAAATAGAAAGAAATTATATAGACAGCTAAAAATATATATAGAAAAAATTAGCCGGGCATGGTGGCGCATGCCTGTAGTCCGAGCTACTCGGGAGGCTGAGACAGGAGGATCCTTTGAGCTCAGGAGTTTGAGGTTGCTGTGAGCTAGGCTGACGCCACGGCACTCACTCTAGCCTGGGCAACAGAGTGAGACTCTGTCTCAAAAATAAAATAAAATAAAATAAGATGCCACTACTTACCTATTAGAATGGCCAAAATCCAAAAGACTGACAACAACAAATGCTGACAAGGATGTGGAGCAACAGGAACTCTCATTCATTGCTGGTAGGAGCAAAATAGTATAGCCACTTTGGAAGAGTTCAGCAGTTTCTTACAAAGCTAAACAAAGTCTTACCATATGATCTGGCAATCTTGCTCCTAAGTATTTACTCAAATGAGTTAAAAACTTAAGTTCACACAAAAATCTGCACACGAATGCTTATAGCAGCTTTATTCATAATTATGTAAAATTGGAAGCAATGAAAATGTAAGTTTTTACCCTTCAACCTCTCCCACCCACCCCTCTCCTTGGATTCCAATGGCCTTCAGATCTCTATGTGAATGTGTGTGCCCATCGTTTAGCTCCCAATTATTAGAGAGTCCATATGGTATTTGTTTCTCCATTCCTGATATATTTCACTCAAGGGAAAAAGTTCCACCCAAGTTGCTGCAAAAGACATTATTTCATTCCTTTTTATGGCTGTGTGTGTGTGTGTGTGTGTGTGTGTATAAAACATTTTCTTAATCCACTCATGAACTGATGGGCACTTAGGTTGATTCTGCATCTTTGCAATTGTGAATTGTGCTACAATAAATATTTGAGTGCAGGTGTCTTTTTGATAAAATGACTTCTTTTCCTTTGGGTAGATACCCAGTAGTAGGATTGCTGGATCAAATGGTAAGTCAATTTTTATTTCTTTGAGAACTCTCCATGCCGTTTTCCACAGAGGTTGTACTAATTTTCAGTCCCACCAACAGTATATGAGCATTCCTTTCTCTCTGCATCCATGCCAGCATCTATTGTTCTTTGACTTTTAAATAATAGCCATTCTGATAGGGGTAAGGTGGTATCTCACTGTAGTTTTAATTTGCATTTCCCTGAGAATTATCGATGTTGGGCATTTTTTCATGTTTCTTGGCCATTTGTCTATCTTTTTTTGAAAAACTTCTATTCCGATCCAAAGACTGGGGAAGACAGCTGACCAGAGACACCAGCTGCCAGATTACCTCAGAAACAAGGAAAAGTTTTAGATGAAAAAGAAAAAACAAACAAACAATCATAGATTGGGTTTAATTCCAAAGGAAAAGTGCCAGAACTTACAGAAGATTCCATGGGAAGAGGTTGCAGAGCAGAAAAATAAGGAGGAAGATATTGACAGAGGTCAATCCCCAAGAGGCCTAGAGTCCAGTGAAAAGAGCAGATGGAGCAGTTTGTTTCTCCCTCCCTCACATCTCTGGCAATCAGCAAGCTCCTGAGCTGCTGGAGAGCCTTTCTATCCTCAGGAGCCCCAAAGCTCCTGCCACCAGTGAACTGGGAGATTCTTGATGACAAAGCAGCAGGCTGCCAGCCCCCTTGGGGCACTTCTTATGACCACAGACCCAAGCTGAGACAGCAGGCACCATATTGCTTCTACACCCACTGTGCACCTTTGTCCGCTCCAGTGAGCTTCAGCCCCTCAGTTTTCATCTTGCTCATTCCCACACAAACATTTCCCAACTCCAGCTCAGACTGCAGGAGCCACAGGGTGCCAGTGGGACCCAAGGGGTTTGCATGACCCCAGCGCCTGGACATTCTGGGAGGGCTGCCTTCTGGAGAAAGGGACAGAGATGACCAGAGTGCCAGCCCTCCTCCATTCATACTCTTTTCCTCCCCTTCCCCTTCCCCACTCATGGCTGCTGAGAGAGACCCTTGAGCCAGGGCTCTCAGGAGCTACTGCTTCCCCACTGTTGGGGCTTCCACAGAGAGTGGGGTTCACACCTTTCCTCTTAAAGACCTGCAGCACACTAAGGGGTGCTGGGACTGTGAGCTCCCTGTTCACTGGCCCTCCCTGGTGCTGCCTGCCTAGCTGTTCCATCAGAGCAGGGCACACCCCAAAGTGGAGGTACATCAAAACTGCTTGAGCACCCCATAGGCAACTCGGAACCAGCACACTTCTCCCTGCATGGTCAGGGACTGATCTTCAGGAACTTGTGGACAGGTACATAGCCAGAACTGATACCCCCTAGGACTCAATTGATCATGTTGCTCAGGGGCACAAACGGGAGATTTGTGAACTAATCTAGGAAGGTGAGGGAGCCTGCACGGGCAGAACTGAAAAGAGAGTGCAGTGTGGGTTCCAGCCACATGCACTTGTGGAGCACCCCTCCCTCTACAGGAAAGCCATGATGTCAGTCCAAGACAGGATCCTACACAGGGAAGCTCCCAGCCTTTAGCACCACTGCTGAGAGACACCAAAGGAAAAACCACAGAGCAAGGGAGTGGGAAATAGAGCGAAACCAGCTCCTGACAGCCAGATTGTGGATCTCAGATGGCCCCCGCCCTTCACAAGCAGACTTTCTGGCTGTGTGGGCCACCTCAGTCCCTCCCTGGAAGCTTTCCCCAGAAGGCTGGGAGTGGACCTTTGATCCCCAATGAAATAGCTACCTTACAAGCTTTTATGGAGCCTTAGTGTAGACTCGCCCAACCCAGCCCCATCCGGCCTCACTCCCCCACTTGCCTTTGCTAAGGTGGACAATAAGGACTCACCGGAAGTTCCAGGGCCCCACCCACCGCCTGGGGCATTCCAGTGCTTCTTATGAGGGCCTACAGCTGGTCAAAGGTCCCAAAAACAATATTGCAGCTTGTTCCTTCCAGCAAGTGTCACCTGATAACAGGTAGGTCAATCTGCACAGCCCTTTACAGCATTTACTGATTCAGTCACACAGGGTGTGGTTGATTCTTACCCACAAGAACCACTTACTGTCTCAGAGATTAACACATTGACTGCCACACAAAAAAACCCAGAAACTTTTCCTTGGAGCCACAGTGTTTTAATATGAAAATAGAATAAAAACTTCAAGTGTAAGTTAAAGGTAAACATAAATAGAAAAACAAAATTTATTGATTTTTATTTATTTAATCCACATTTTTATAATTAAATTGTCAATATTAATTGTAACAATAAGAACAAGAAGTTTTTATATATGCTTCACACGACCACAGGGTCAAAACTAGAGTGAGATAAATACAACTCTCATGGCAGTTAATGTGTTAAGCTGGGCATGCCAATACAATTCACACTGTTAAGAAGACCACAGGGTTGGGGAAAGAGAAAGGATCTCAAAGACCTCCATTCTCTCTCATCAATGAGAGATAGGAAATCTGCCCACACACATAACTCACCACTGCTACAGCCTATAAACAACTAGCAACTGAGAAAACCACCACACTAAGGATATCTATAACCAAGGCATCCCTCTAGAACCTAGACCCCCATTCAAAGCATCCACAAGCAAAGTCAAAAGTTCTTACCCAACGTACGCTACAGACACTCCCTTACAAGTGGGGTGGGGAGAAATAAGCCACATCTAAACAAAAAAAAATCCAAAAATAAGAAGTGACAGCTACCCCAGATGAAAAGGAATCAGTGGAAGAATTCCGGAAGTGTGAAAAATCAGAAAATAAGAAAAAATCTGATTTTTTTTAAAAATGAAGGATATTACATGATAGAATGGCTGAAAGACAATCTGATCAGACAAACTGAGGTCCTCACTCTGAATCTCGCCTTGACTTATAGACCTTACATTGCTAATCTAACCAAACCACCAAACAAGCTCTCTACCCTGTGCTAGCCTCACCCATCTTTAGCCCATAAAGAGATACCATTCCTGGGTTGTTGGGGAGTTCTGGCTTTGTTTTGTTCTATCTTTAATGAAGAGAGTTTAGGTTTCTGGATTAATGCCTAGATACTCGTGGCTTTCCTCTCACCCAGAATAGTTCCCAAACACTTCCCAGCCACATATGGGAAGAGGATGTATGTGGAGAAGATGCCTGTCTTTTGGAGCTCAGGCTCATACAGGACCCTCTCTCCCTCCTTGGGTCTCTCTGGTTCTTGGCCTCTTAGACCACATCAGTCACCAAGATCAGCATCCTGAGCAGTGATACCCATTTGTCATACAGCTTACAGCAGAGAAGCCAGGCAAACAGTTCTGCTGAAGGTATCTTTCAGTCCCTTCTCCTTGCTGTACGTAGAAACCACAACTTCAAAGCCAAGTATGGAGACACGTACCTGTAGTCCCAGGTATTTGGGAGGCTGAGATGGGAGGATCACTTGAACCCAGGAGTTCAAGGCTAGCCTGGGCAACATAGTGAGATCCTATCCCTTAAAAAAAAAAAGTGAGCCACTAGAAATCACAACTTCAGAATAATCCTCCAGATTCCTTTCTAATAAGTCTAAAAGGCAATTAAAAATCCTTTGTCCCAAAAGCCTATATCTAACCAAGTGTCCTGCTTTAGTACCCTAGTATGCAGAGCATTTTATGGAAAGACTGTTGTCTGGCATTTTTACAATGACAAATTGTCCTGGGTCAGTGCCCTTGATTCCACTGCCATCATCCTCTAGTGTGGTGATACGTGCTTTTACTTCAGCACTTGACATTTGCACCTGCACATTTTTAGTTACTCTGTCAAAGAAAGCAAAATAGATAATTTAATTTATATGTTTTTATATCATCTGGAGCATCAGCTTGGAGTTAGCCACTTAACTGAGACTCTAGGTAAGTACCAGTTAAGCAGACTGGGTGGATTTTGAAATATTCCAGTAAAATAAATTATATGACAAGAATTAATGAAAAGAGTGGCTCTATTTAGTGTAACACTTTGCTCTCTGATCTTGGCAACAGATCTTGTTTGCAACCTTAGTGGAATTTGCTCAATTGTAGATCTGAGTCTATACCATCCTTGGTATGTTCATTCTAACTGCTCTCTTGCTTATTCCATCAAAGAAGAGACAGAGCACATCAAGGTAGAGGGATAGCTTGGAGTGGTTAGATCTGGAGGTACAGAAAGTGTTTGCAAAAAGAATAAAGGAAAACCACAGGGAGCAGCCATGCATGTTCTTTTGCAATTAGAGATCACTGTCTCCAAGAAAGAGCCTATATGTGCTGAAGAGTCTCTCCTAATCCCATTTCTTCAATGATATTGATATATTAAATTTAGGCTTTTAGATAACTCCTAGTTTTGTATTTTAATTTATATAGGATGGCTGACAACAATATTGTTGAAAATGATTATAAAATACTTATTCGTTCCATATGATGATTTACAAGGGTTCCAAAGAAAATATTTATATTCTGAAGTTGGATTTAGAAATATTTTTTGCCATTGAGTTTTAAAGCTTGGAGTCATTTTAATCAGATTCAATAACTAAGGGGCCATGAGATTGCAATTCATAAACAAACAACAAAAATAAAACCATTCTTTAAAACAAATTCCTTTGTCCTTCTCCCTCATACTTTGAGTGGCTTAATTTTTCAAAAGGGACTATATGGTTATTTTCCAAAGTCTCCATTCCTATGAGAAGGATATTATCTTTCCCAAAGAGAAATTTTTCAACAGATGCCTCAGTTTCCCCAACTCAAAAGAAGTTCAACCCTGCTCTTCCCCCCACCACTACCCCTGCTATTTTAACTGGGTTTTGTTGTTGTTGTTGTTTATTTGTTTGTTTTTTAGTCTTAGTTTGACAATATGAGAAACGGGAAAAAAGAAGAGGAACTACTGACAGCCAATGAAAACAATTCATTATGATGTCTCTACAATTATAAAATCTAAGATGAGAAGTTTTGAAAATAACTTTTCAGAAAATTAGGTAGCGAGCAGATTCCAAAGTTTTGTGAAAAGCCTCTATTATGCCAATTCATATTTTCATTTTGGGTTAGTAAAATTTTGTAGGAAAAGAGTAATTAAGATAATCATTTTTAGATTGGATATCCTCCCAAAAAAAGACTGTCTGGTTAAAGAAAGGTAACTAGACTCTTGACTGAAAGTCACTGGCTAGACGGATACTTTCTCAGAACAAGCCTTCATCACATTAAGGTTTACCAGAAAATCATTGAGCATTTTATGAGTAACATTAATTTCTTTGTAGAAAAAAGCTATGAATTACATATCATGCAAACAGCTTCTGTCCTAGGTTTGTAACAATTTTTTTTAATTAACAGACTTCATTTTTTAGGATAGTGTTAGATTTACAGAAAAATTGAGAAGATAGTATAGAGAATTCTCTATACCCCAGACCCAGTTCCTCCTATTATTTACATCTTACATTAGTTTGTTACAATTAATGAACCATTATTGAAAAATCATTATTAATTAAAGACCATATTATTCAGATTTTACATAATGTCCTTTTAGTTTTCACCTAATGTCCCTTTTCTGTTCCAGGATACCATATTACACATAGTTGTCAGGTCTCCTTAGGCTCCTCTTGACTGTGATAGTTTCCCAGACTTTCCTTGTTTTTGATGACTTTCATAATTTTGAAAAATATTAGTCATGCATATTTTAGGATGTCCCTCTATTGGATTTTTTGTTTTGTTTTGTTTTTTGGAGACAGGGTCTTAGCTTTATCGCCCAAGCTAGAGTGCAGTGGCATGATTATATAGTTCACTGTAACCTTGAACTCCTGGGCTCAAGTGATCCTCTTGCCTCAGCCTCCTGAGTAGCTGATACCACAGGCCGATACTACCAAGGCTGGATAATTTTTTAAATTTTTTGTAAAGACAGGGTCTTGCTATATTGCTCAGGCTGGTCTCGAACTCCTGGCCTCAAGTCATCCTCCCACCTCAGCCTCCCAAAATACTGGGATTACAGGCATGAGCCATCATGCCTGGCTCTCCATTGGAATTGTCTGATGTTTTTCTCATGATTAAACTGGAGTTATGGGTTTTTCAAAAAAGATCAAAAAGGTAAAATGTCATTTTCTTCACATCATATCAAGTGTACATACTATCAGCATGACCCTGATTTCCTGGCTGAAGTAGTGTTTGTCAGGTTCCTTCACTGTAAAGTTACCTTTTATTTTCCCCTTTTCCATAGTGTACCCTTTAGCAGGAGGACAATAGGTACAGCCCACAATTAAGGAGTGGAGAGTTATGCTCCCCCTCCCAAAGGGTGGAATAACTACACAATTTATTTGCAATTCTTCTACATGAAGATTTGTCTATTCTTCCTCATTTATTAACTTATTCATATATTAATAAGTATGGATTCATGTATATTTTATACTTTAGGTTATAATCCAATACTGCTTTTATTTGTTGCTTACCTTGTTCCAGTTTTGCCCACTGGAAACACTTTCTGCTGGCTCCTGTGTCTCTTTGACATACCTCTATCATTGTGGGGTTTTGTTCTGAGGGGGTTTTTGTTTTGTTTTTTGAACACTTCCTTACTTTCTGGCATGACAAGATGCTCTAGACTCATTATGAGTATTACTACCCCAGTCCTAGAATCAGCTATTTCTCCAGGAGCCCTGTTTACTTTTATTACAGAGGAGTATTAGAAGCCAAGATCTGGGTTTGCTTATTGCTACTAGAGTGTTATTTCTTTTAACCATTACAATTTTTCAAAAAGGGCCTTAAAGGTCATTTTCCAAAGAAACCTGGATATTAGCATTCTCCCAATAGGCTTCTACATCACCTAACCACATTCACCTGCTTATGGACAGAATGGGTGAGTTTCAAGGAGACATAACTAGATTTGGCTGGAGAGTATCAGATGACTGAATTTCCCCCCTGACATCTAATGTTTACCTTCACTAGTCCCAATATCACTCTGAATCTGAATGTTAACTTCTGATAAATTTTTCTCAATGGAAATTCAAAATCAGCTAAAGTTTCTACTGTTACAAGTCATCTGCTGGCTTTCATGCTTCACAGTGCAAACCTGCAAAAAGTCTTACCAAATCCCTTAAGCAAATGATCCACTTTTCATGGGATCTTTGAGTGGTTTTGATAGACTAAAAATAAATAAATCTACTCCTTGCCTTGAGTCACTTTCTCTGTGTGGGGCTTCTTCAGTGACACCAGATGCCACTATATCCTTAGGGATCTCTAACCTCAATGTGCACACAGATAAACTGCGGATTGATGTGTATCTGCCCAGAGGAATAAGCATCAGCCTCAGTATACGGTTGATTCGGGTGCTGACTCTGCCTCTGTGAGACCTTAGGCAAGTCACTTCACTCATTCATTCAACAAATAATTAAAGAACATCAACAGCATGCCAAATACTGGGATAATTTCCTCATCTGCAAAATGGAAGAGTTAAACCAAAGAACTCTGAAAATTTTATGAGCCAAATTAAGTCCATGATCCGTAGATGGCCACTTCACAACTCTTACTCTTGGTACAAAAATTGTATTTATCCTTCTCATGATCATGGCAGAAAAAAATTAACCAAAGTTTATGAACTGCCATTTCTATCATATCATTTTAAATTTAAAACAAGTATTTACTTTCTAGAATATAACCCAATAAAATCTGGTTTTGTTGCCCAGATCAAAACTATTCAAAATTTTTCCTCAACCAGTGAAAACTTTCAGGGGAAAGGCACATGTATCGCTATTCACCCTGAGTAATGGCACAAGATTGAGAAAGTTGGAGGCATGCCATGGCAAGCTGACACAGACTGAAGCACATAAGAGTACTCAATTATAATGACTGTCATTGGCGAGCCCTCTTCCCCAACCTTCATCATGTTCAAATTTAAAAAGGAAATGGGCCCTGGGACCCTTAGGCTTCTTAGTCAGATTAAGAATATAAAATCAATTAGTAATGAGATGTTTTCAGAAGAGCTATTGCAGGCTATGTACATCTGCCCATTGCTACTTCCCACTGTCCTCACATAATGAGCTTTTCAACGTGTTCCCCGAAGTCAGGAGACAAAGAGGGCAGGAATCCAACTCATGGCTGAGAAAGCTAACGTGGACTGTGAACTGGCATCTGACTCTTGCTTCGGATGTCTAGAGGGTGAGAGATGGACTGACTAAATGCTTTTGGCAGCAGGGATATGAGAGCATGGTTACACAAGGATGGGCCTGCATTCTCAGAGACTGTCTAGACAAGATGTGAGTTGTTTCTGAGGTTCAAATGTGGGAAATAGAGATAGCCAGTTTGGGATAGCCTTGGGCTCTTCCAGTATAGCTACTAAATGTATAGCTATTAAATGGGAAGAATTATAGCAAAGAAAGAAAAGAAAGTAGAAGGACCGAATTCCCTTTTCCCATGACAAGTCAAGTGCAGAGTTTGGGTATTCTAAATAGTGAATTAACACAGTGTTTCTGACTAAAGGTTCATTCCCTAATAACAAACTGGAAACTTATGAGAGCAGCTGAAGTTTTTGTCCAGGGAAAAGAAGGAGCAACCTCACTAAGTTTAAAGAGATGGTGGGAGACAAACAAAGTTGATTTTGACCACAGTTCACAAGTGTTACTTGTTCAATACACTGGATACATTATGCAAGGCTCTAATAAGTAGCATCAGTCTCAGCAGGAAGCTGTAATGGGAACACTCTAGACCAAGGGTGGGGAACCTGCTGCCTTTAAGGCCACATGTGGCCTTCTAGGTCCTTAAGTGTAGCCTTTTGACAGAATCCAAATTTTACAGAAGAAATCCTTTTATTTTTAGTACTACATTTTTGTTCCTCTTTTATATTTTTATTTTATTTTTTAAAATGAATGTATTTAAAATACCAAAGAATAAAATAAGTTTCAACAAAATAATCCTCCCAGATGGACCAGCACAATTAGAACATTAGTACACCATAAGGACTAAATCGATGCTGCTACACTCATGATTTAGTTCTGACCTCCCCCACCCCCAACTGGAGGCACTACCACACTAGGCTGGTTGGTAAGAGTTTATGGGGGTGGAGTACGTTATCAACTTTTGACAATGATGCACTGTGTTTCTGTTTGCAGTGGAATTTGTGAATAGTTGCACAGCTCAACAGTACTTTTTAATTCTGTCTGCTTAACAGCACATCATGTCAAAGAAGACCAAAAGAACACTGAAAGATGAAAACATTTTTAATGAGGATTGGGAAATTATCTTATTTGTGCTAAAGATAAGATGATTTTCTTGCTCTTTGATACTGCAATATCAACATTAAAGAAATTCAATGCTCTTCAGGATTATATTAATAACACACTCATAAGGACCACAAATATTCTAAATTAGAGGAAAAAGATAAAAAGCAAAAGCAAAGACAATTCTTTCAAGCAGCAATAAGACCTAGAAATAATGCCACTGAAGCAACTAATAAAGTAGCTTATATAGTCGGGGAAAAAGCAAAGCCATTCAGTGATACAAAATTTGTGAAAGAATGCATTGACAAACTTGTAGGAGGCTTTGATCCTGATAACATTTCAAAGTACAAACAACTGCCTCTTTCAAGGAGAACCATAACTGAAGGACAGCATGAATTAATTAGCCTTTAACTTAACAGAACAACTTCATGCAGTACTTCAAAAGGAAAATACATATTCTTCAATTGGTTTGGATGAATCAACTATCAACTGATCCTACTGACTTAGCACAGGTTTTATACTTCATTTGAGTCATAACAGAAGATTTTTTTTTGCTATGAAGAGTTACTCACTTTGGGCACTCTTGAACACGGGGAATAGATATCTTCAACAACTTTCAAGTTAAATGTCATGAAGTTGGAATGGATTTGGTAACTTTGCTGAGTGTATGTACAGACAATGCACCTTCCAAGACAGGAAAACATGAAGGGTTTATTGCACATATTTTTAAAAAGTATTAACAGACCCAGATGCTCTCATTTCTTTTCATTGTATCTTGCATCAGGCAAAATCTTTCTGCTAAAGCTACTATATTAAGTGACACTTTGCAACAAGTTATAAGTATTATTAACTATATTCATGCAAATGCAACATGGCATCATCAGTTTTGTAACATGCTAAAGTTGAATGATGAGGTATTCAATGTGGTATGAATGTGCCCTATCATTCTACAGCATATTGGCTACAGCGGGGATAGGTGTTAGCCAAAATTTTATGAAGAACAGAATCAGCAATGTGAATATTGAAAGAAGATTTCTATAGGAATGCAGCATTTCTGTGTGGTATCATGTCAAATAAAAATGACTTGAATGTTTCTTTGCAAGGTAAAACTAAGCCTAGCATTTTATGTTAATATCTGGCAAAAAAAATCCAAGCATTTCAACAAAGGCTATCTTTTTTCAAAAAAATTTCTTCAAAAGGAAATTTTGGGTGACCATTTCCCCAGTTAGCAAAGGTCACTGATGAGTAGGATGATATATGTGAATCATTTGAAGAATACGCAGTTGTTATAGACCTATTAATTGCAGAATACAATGAAAGGTTCACCGACTTTGAGAAGTACACCACCACACTCTAATTAGCATTTCAGCCTCACCTAGTTGATGTCACCAAAACGCCTAAAGAACTACAGATGGACTTAATTGAGCTCTCAGTAGATGACATTTTAAAGTCATTGTTTGATGCTAAGAAAGATCCAATTAAAATACAGAAAAATGCAGTAGAACACCCATGCCTTCCGCAACATGCCTGAAAAATGCTTTCTTGCTTTTCAACCACTTATTGCTGCAAATCTACTTTCTCCTATCTGCAGTTTCAGTCGATCCTCTAGATGGGTATCAGTCATTTCTGACCTCCATGCTACGACCAAATATTCAAATGCTTTCCAACAAAAAGCAGACAGAACAAAGTCATTAAA
This sequence comes from Eulemur rufifrons, assembly GCF_041146395.1. Taxonomy (NCBI): domain Eukaryota; kingdom Metazoa; phylum Chordata; class Mammalia; order Primates; family Lemuridae; genus Eulemur; species Eulemur rufifrons. Next base: position 229,264,551 of record NC_090989.1, read on the forward strand.
AGGTTAGTTAACTTTAAAATTAACAAATAGTTTTCATTTTTCGAAATTATTAAATACATAGTAGTTATTTTTTACAAAATAACACACGTTTAAGTATATCTAATTGAAGTTTCCTGAATGCAGCCTTATTTGATTACAGCTAAATTAATGTGGCCTTCCAACATCAAAAGTTTCCCCACCCCTGGCTTAGTCATTATTGAGCCTCTCCTTCCAGTATCAGATACCTGAAGCCCTAACTCACATCCTCTAGGCCTTAGCTCAGATTCCAGCCATAGAATGTGGCAAGAAGGTTCCTGCAGGCTTTCACCCTCTTTGTACTGACAGCATCTCACTTCAAGATTGTGCCTTGCTTCTCTCACTTCCTGCCTCAAGGCTTCTCTGACTCCTTCCCGTGAGTGCCTTTAGGTCTCTCATCAGCACTTAATACACACGTAAACCAGAGAGGATATTGCACCACGCGATGGGGGGCAGGAGCAAATGAATAAATGCTTCTCCCTCTTGTTCCTCATTTCTTCAGTGAACAATTTTGGTTTGAGCCCATGACAGTAACTAACCCAATAATGCAAACTTGTATTAACTTCCCCTCATCTCATGTCCCACACTCTTCCTCCACAGGATTAATTCCCAAATAAATTTTCTACAACCAAGCCCTTATTTCAAGCTGTGATTTCAAGAGAATATAGGCAAAGACATTTTCCCATGAAACAGAGTAATACAAAAGGTGTCATGGGTCTTATCAACAGAAAAATAAATGGAGAACCCTCTCCAGGCTCTGATCCACATAGGCCACCACTGAGATATTCATTACCCTGTAGTCCCTTCTTCACGAGTATCCAATTATCCTTGCACTATCGTCCTCCAATTTCCATCCTGATAGTTCTCAAATAAGCAAGTGACTTATTGAGCCTTATTGGCTTCACATTGAAATTAATGTTTATGGAATTAAACTGCTTTTATAAATTTCTAATAAAATAATTTATTTCATATAAAAAACAATAATTATGGACTTTAGGATAGCTGAAGACCATGATGGCCATATAAGTACCCATCTCATATTTCCTCCAAGCACAATAAAGAACAAAAAGGTAAATATAAATCTACACAAAACCACATCACTGCATAAAATGAAGACAGAGAATACCTGAACTTCAAAATAATGGTAAGTAAAAAAGAAAAATCACTAAATCCCATTATGTGTTTTCTCTGTCACCCTGCTGCAATTCTTCGTGGTGAGCAAAGGCATACCACAAAAAAACTATGGGAAAGGCAGAAGGGAGAAACTAGAAAAGGGGGCCAAGGTCAATGTAAAACCATTGTCCTAAAGACTAAATCCCACACTAAGTCTAAAATACTAAAAAAGATCCTGGTACAATATAGGGCAGAGAAATGAAAGTATGTGCAGTTTGAAGGGACAATCTTTAAAATGCATTGCTTTTGGAAGGGAAAGAAGGGATAAAAGAAGGGAGAACTTCCCTTTGCAATTTGGTGGTGAAGGGGAAAATCAGAGTTCCTTAAGACAAAAGAACCACAATCAAGAACTCACCCCCTTTACCAACTCTAAAATACACAAGAGGAAAATCCACTTCTGTCCTATATTGACAGATTTAGATTAATAACCTTGTAAAACACCTCAATACCACAAAAATGAACATGAGGAAAATGAACAAATCCATAATTTTTAATGCTAAAAGCCACAATTCATAACAACATATTTGTGAATGTATATGCATCAGATAACACAGAAACCACCTTTATGAACGAAATCTACATAAGATGCAAGGAGACCCTAAAAACATGCTAATATTAATAATAGAATATTTTAATATACTAATTGTCAGCACAAGACAAGTAGACATAAAAAAGAAAGTAGATAACAGATCCAAACAACATAATCAATAACATACACATTTTAGACTTACGTTGAACTACACCTGAAAATACTTTTCAATAACCTATATAACACAAACACTGATCGTATATTAGATCACAAAGAAAATACCATTTTCATAAAGTAGAAATATTACAAACAACACTCCCTGATTATGACAAAATAAAACTTAAAAATACTAACAAAAACAAAATCAAAAAGGCCTTTTCACCTGGAAATATTAAAACCTTCTATGATAAAGAACTCTTGAATGAAAGAAATACAACTGAAATTTTAGAAGATTCAAACAATGAAAACAACTACGTATCAGAATCTATGGGATATATATTAACAGCAATCAGGAAAATTCGTAACAGTTGTTCTGAAAAAATTATTCATGACATTTGTTAAAACAGTAAGGCAGAATTTACTAAGGACTATTGCAATAGGTACAGGAAATACTTACAACAATGGGATTTTGCAACAGGGGAGAGAGATTGGGCTCAGCTCTAAATACAACAAGGAAAACTGGGGATTTATAGTCAAAGAGCACAGCTGGGAGTCACCGTAGGTCTGGGGATGGGAAATTACTAAGAGGGTACAGTAATTCTTGCTAAACTGACCTAACAAGGATTCTTGCAAAACATAGGCCAGAGTAATCAGATATTACCCTGGGGGATAGTGGTTAATGAGGAACTTTATCAGATATTCAAGGGTGATCAAATACACTCAGCAGAATTCTTGCTAAAACTGAGCTTTTGAGGACATGCTCAAGTACAGGGCCTAGTTGAAAAACAGCTGAGAGCCTGACTAGTATAGAATCTTTGTACAGTAAACACTTTCAGCAATAAAAATGAAAGACTGAAATCTAAAAACAAATTAATTAAATTTTCATCTTGAAAAGTAAAGCAAAAACAGAATAAAATAAACCAAAAGAAAATATAAGGAAAGAATTAATAAAAATAAAACCAGAAATTAATGAGGTAGTGAATAGAAAAACCCAAGATCTAATAAATTAAAATTCTGGGTTTTTGAAAGAATTAAGAAAATATACAAACCACTAGTTAATTTGATCAAGAAAAAAGAGAAATCACAAATACACAAAATAAGAAATGATAAAGGAAAATAACTATGAAAAAAGAAATTTTAAAAATCATAAGATACTATTTTGTTGCATACTTCTATGCAAATAAATTTGAAAATCTAGATGAAATGGATAATTTCCTAGAGAAATACAGATTAACAAATTAGATTTAGTTTAAACAACCAATTTATGTAGGAAAAAAATAGAGAAAGTCAATAATTACCTCAAACCATCAAGCCCAGTTAGTTTTCCAGGGAAGGCTTGGTAAGCCTTCAAAGAGCAGATAGTCCCAATGCTCTATAAATTGTTACAGATCATTAAAAAAGAAGAAAAACATGCCAATTTCCTTTATAAAGCAAATGTAACACTGGTACCTAAACCTGTATATATATCATATCTGTCTATCCCAGAACCAATATTTTATTTAATTAGGCAATACCAGAGGCATTTCCACTAAGATCAGGAAATAGACCAGGATATCCATTATCTCCACTACTATTCAATACTGAATTAGAGGTATTGGCCAACGAACTTAGATAACAGAAATTACTTAGGGGTATAAAAACAGGTAAAGAAGTAAAACTATTTCTACTTTCAAATGAAAGATAGCATTCCTAGATAACCATAGAAAATAATAAAACTTAAACATAAAAACAGGAACATTTAAAAATTTAGTAGCAGAATATAAAATTAACATATAAAAGTCAATAGCCTTCATGTATAAAAACAATAACTAGTTAGAGAAAACAACAAAGAAAACTAAATACTTAATAAACTTAGCATGAAATATGTGAAACTTATTTGAGAAAAAATTTTTAAACACTTTCAAAAGACACTGAAATAGACTTGAATAAATAGACATTGCCTGTTCTTGGATTAAAAACTAAGTATTATTAAATTGTCAGTTCGCCTAGATTAATTTATAAATTTAACACAATCCCCCAAAAAATAACAATAAGTTTTTCTGTGAAATTATAAAGTTGAAACTACAATTCACATGGAAAAATAAATATGAAAAAATAGCCAGGAGAACAGAAAAAACAAAATCTAGGAAAGCAAATAGACCTACCAGATATTAAAATATACTATAAAGTCTTTATAATTAAAATAGTGTGGTGCTAGCACATGAATAGACGAATGAACAGTGGAATAGAACAGAAAGCTCAGAATAGACTCAAGTACATTTGGAAATTCGGATTTGGTCAAGGTGACATCTCAAATCATTAGGGCAAAGATGAAGCTTTTAATAAATGCTTCTGTGTGAACTAGCAATTAGGAAAAGATAAAATTAGATTCATATGTCACATGAAATACCAGAATAAATTCTGAATGGGCTAGGAAACTAGATATAAAATATAAAACCAGTTGAAAACTTAAGTCCTCACAAAAATCTGCACACAGATGATTATAGAAGCTTTATTCACAATTGCCAAAACTTATAAGCAACCAAGATGCCCTTCAGTAGGTGAATGGATAAACTCTGGTATATCCAGATAATGGAATATTATTCAGTGCTAAGAAGAAATAAGCTATCAAGCCACAAAAAGACATGGAGGAACCTTAAATGCATATTACTAAGTGAAAGATGCCAATCTGAAAAGGCTTTATGTTATATGATTACAACTATATGACATTCTGAAAAAGGCAAAATATGAAGACAATAAAAAGATCAATGGTTGCCCAAGGGAGTGGGGAGAAAGAGAGGGATAAATAGGTAGAACACCCAGCATTTTTAAGAAACATGAAACTTTTCCATATAACATTATAATGGTGGATACATTATACATTGTCAAAACACATAGAATGTCCACTATCAAGAGTAAACCCTAGAAAATCCCCATACTTTCTGGTGAACTTTTCTGTGAACTTAGAATTTATTTTAAAAAATGAAGTAAAAAAACTGGCCAGGAGCGGTGGCTCACGCCTGTAATCCAGCACTCTGGGAGGCTGAGGCAAGAGTATTGCTTGAGCTCAGAAGTTCGGGACCAGCCTGAGCAAGAGTAAGATTCCATCTCTACTAAAAACAGGAAAATTAGCTGGGCATCGTGGCACATGTCTGTAGTCCCAGCTACTCGAGAGGCTGAGGCAGGAGGATCCCTTGAGCCCAGAAGTGTGAAGATGCTGTGAGCTAGGCTGCCACCACAGCACTCTACTCAGGGCAACAGAGTGAGACTCTGTCTTTAAGAAAAATGAAATAAAGTCCTTTTTTTTTTTTTTTGAGATAGTGTCTCACTTTGTCTCCCAGGCTAGGGTGCAGTGGCCTGATCATAGCTCACTGCACCTACAGCTCTGGGGCTCAAGTGATCCTCCTGCCTCAGGCTCCCAAAGTGCTGGGATTACAGGCGTGAGCCACTGCACTGGGCCTAAAGTCTATTTTAAAACATAAAATCTGTCGGCATCTAGATTAATATTACCATATCAGAGACAGAAATGATTTCAGGAGTTTTGCAAGGCTTTGCCTTGAAGGAATATGTGAACGTGTTAATTCACATATCAAAAGCTGCTTCACTTCTGGAGGGCGTCTCAATGGTTAGTAGCAGCTGCTTTCCAAGGTGACGCAGCAGTCTCAAACCTGTGGTTCTCGCCCGGCTTTGAACGACAAAGCAGGTTTGCATGGAGCCAGGGGACAGGGAGCTGATCAAAAAGACATGCTGCCCAAGAGACAGACACCTGTGGCTAGAGCAATTAGCCTAAGGGACAGCTCTTGCTTGACTTCTGAAGAATCTGTCTCAATACACAATCTAGATAAAATATGGAGCCACTGTGTCTCTGTTTAACTTTTCTGCTAAAGTAATAGTTTTATCTTAAAACTTAGTTTGTCCTAAAAAGATTTTGTGTTTGTTCACATAGATAGAGTTAATTAAGGGACCTATAGAAGCCTTTTGAGAGACTTTGAACCTAAAACGAACTACCTGTTATTATGTAAATCTGTTACCCCTGGCAACCCATCACTGTACCTAGAAATACTGATGTAAAATTTCAGTCTTGGCCTCAAAATTCATGGCAATATTTTGGGGTCCCCTGAGCACCCTCGCATTTTCTGTATTCTAAATCTATTCTTTATAAACTGCATTTTTGCCTCTGTGTATTGTTTTATTTCTATTTTCTATTATTTTTTCATCCTTTGCAATGACCCCTGCTTGAGGGACCCGATTCTTTGCTGGGAGCATAGCTAACTCCCCACAAAAATCTATTTTTTTTAAAGTAGAAAATAAAGTCTATTAAATATATATATATATATATATATAAAATATTATAAAACCATATAAGCACCAGAAAAAAATCATGAGAATTCTTCTTTAGCTTCTGTATAATGAAAGCTTTCTATGTACGTATGTATGAGTCAAATCTAAAGACAATAAAAGGAAAGATCAATAAATGTACTAAACAAAAATCATTTTTTGCATTAAAAAAATCATAAACAAAGGCAAAAGACAATTGATAACTGAAAGAAAATAGTTGCAACATATTCTTAGGAGAGAATTCTTGGATCTGTAGCACTCCTATATGTCTTGCTGGGTGTGCCAAGGCTGCAAGGCCCTGACCATATTTTTACCTGTACTGGCTTTAAAATACTGTAGAAATAAAGGAGGGAAAGAGAAGAAATAAAACAAGTGTAGCAAAGTGCTGATAAATGTTGAAACTGGGCAATAGTACCTGAGGGTTGTTTATACTGTTCTCTACTTTGGTGTATGCTTGAAATTTTCAAAAATTCAAAAAAAATTTAACAACATATAAACTTATCTTTTGACCCAACAACTCTACTTCTAGGAAAATCTACCCCAAAATATACTTTCAACAATATGAAAATCATATGCATAAGATTATTCATTGCAGCATTTTTTGTAATGGAAAAATATTGAAACAACCTGAAGTCCATACATAGGGTAATGGTACATCTACACCACAATGACTTACTATGCAGCTCTAAAAATGAGTGAGGAAGATCTCAATGAACTGATTTGAAATAATTTCTGGGATATACCGGTAAGTGAAAAAACACAAAGTACAAATGGCATCTATAGAATGCTACCTTTCATGTAAGAAAGAAAGGGTAAGAGAAAACATTTATGATTTTACCCACTTACACAAAAGAAATACAGGAAAAGTGAACCAGAAATTCATCAGACTGGTTACCTCTCAGGGTAGGACAGAGTAGTAAGGATGGGGGGAGGCAGTAACAGTTCTCTGAGTACACCTTTTTATATAGCCCTGTTAGAACTGTAGTAATGTTTCACACACACAAGAAAAATTAGAATCAATCAGTATTGGAGGGGGGAAAATCCCAAAATGGAAGACAAACTAACAAATTAGCCAAATTGTTTTATGAAAGAATAATATAACTACACTGAAGGAGGTAGGAAAGAACTAATCTAAGTAACTCTGGAAAACAATTTTTTGATGGTATAAAGCTGAAGACAAAAAGAATAGTATATAAATCCTTTAGTTATACTTTTTTCCACATTGTTATGAGTTTGAAATTCAGAAACTATTACACATGTATTCTAGGATTGAACAAATAAGTAAATATGTTATTGATACAAGTCAGGCTTCTCAATTTTGGAGAAAGAAGTTACAAATAAGGAAAAAGAGAAGGCTAGAATGAACCCTGTAGTGTTAAACTGGAATTGGAGTTATCAGTATGAACTCATACTTTTTAATATACATGAAGTTGAACAGATACAGAATTAAACAGAGAAGGGCACATGTATGTATTAATACACATATTTTCTAACTCTGTCCACTGAGATGGTCTAGAAGCAATGACACCCTATTAGCAATGAATGCACCTAGTACCCAGATCTTGGTTTCTAAATACTATTTTTCATTAAAGGAACAAGGGATCCTTGGAGAAGCGATTAATTCTAGAGCTAGAACAGGAATTTAAAAAGAAAAAGAAAATGAACCTGTGGCATCTTGTGGTATCATAAAGTAGGAAGTGCTCACAAAATGATGGGTACATGTCAAAAGGACACAGGAGCCAATTTAAAGGAACTCCCAGTGGCCAAAGCTGGGACAATTTGAGCAACAAAATAATGATAGTATTAGTTAAAAGCCATAAAAATTTTTAAAAATCCATAAACCCATGCTAATATAAATAATTGAATAAAAAATAAATGGAGGAGAAGGGAGCTTACAGTGGATTTCCAAGTATTAAATGTAGAAGGAGGCCGGGCGCGGTGGCTCAAGCCTGTAATCCTAGCACTCTGGGAGGCTGAGGTAGGTGGATCGTTTGAGCTCAGGAGTTCGAGACCAGCCTGAGCAAGAGCGAGACCCCATCTCTACTAAAAATAGAAAGAAATTATATGGACAACTAAAAATATATATAGAAAAAATTAGCCAGGCATGGTGGCACATGCCTGTAGTCCCAGCTACTCGGGAGGCTGAGGCAGGAGGATTGCTTGAGCCCAGGAGTTTGAGGTTGCTGTGAGCTAGGGTGACGCCATGGCACTCTAGCCTGGGCAACAGAGTGAGAATCTGTCTCAAAAAAAAAAAAAAAAACAACGTAGAAAGAATGATCGAAATAGAATATCACTATCGGGCAAGTACAGTGTAACTTTTGCAGGCAGGAATCACTTATGAATGCTAAAGTTAGTGCTAAAGTATGAAGAAAAACAAGATATTTTCAAAGTCTTAAGATACGTCTCCATAAAATAATTATTAGTTACAAAGGGGAAAATCATACCTTTACAGTGAAGAAACCTCACAGATTTCACTTTAACCAGTAAATAAAGTTAACATTACCAGTAAGAAGACATCTTAATATCATAAACCCCTTGTTAGGATGCACTGAAAAGGGGAAAATAGCACTTCTGTGATATTCTTGCCAAAAATACAAAACCTCAATAATTATGAGAAAACATCAGGCAAATCCAAATTGAAGAATATTACACAAAATAAGAAACCAGTACTATTCAAAAGCATCTGGTCATAAAAAACAAACAAACAAAAAGGCCTAGGAACTGTCACAGATTGGGGGGTAGACTACGGACATGTGATAACTAAATGCAACATTGGATTGAATCACAGTCCAGAAAAAGGCATCAGTGGGAAGAGCGGTGAAATTGGAATAAGGTTTGTAGATGAGTTAATAGCACTGTATTGTTACCCTTTTGGTTTCAATATTTTTACCCGATTATGTAATATGTTAACATTAAAAGAAGGCAGATGAAGTGTCTATAGGAACCCTCTGCACTCTTTTTGCAACTTTTCTGTAATCTAAAATTATTTCAAAAGAAAGGTATTTTTTAAAAAAAATCCTCTGTAGTAGAACAAAAGAAATACGTGTCTATTATTATTGCAAAACTTCTGAAAAATTTACCCATGGTTTTAATTTTTAATTCTAAACTAAGCTGTCCAATTGTTTGATACATAAATGTATAGATAATTATGAAAGACCAATACTCAGCCTTAATTTGCCCCCATCCTTAAGAACATTTACTAAGCCCTCCCATTTCCTGTGTGGTGCTGTGTACAAATCTGGGAAGGAATAACTTTAGCCTTCAAGAAGCTTTCAATATTTAAATCGGTAAATGGCCAATTGACCCAACACTTAATACAAGGTTTTATATTAATAATTAGCTTGTCTGTGGTTCTGTTAATGAACCTGCACAAGAGGTTTGCCTAGCCTCAGTTATTCGCCACACAGAAAGCCAATTACTGAGACAATGAGAACTATCAAGGAAGAAAGGAAATTTATTGCAGAGTACATCAACCAGGAGGTGGGAGGACTAGACTGCCTCAACTCTGCCTCCCCAACTAAAGGGGAATGAATGATGTATGAAGTGAGTGAGCATCATTACATGTTTGGGCAGAGTGCAGGGCATGCAAACACAGTGAGAAATCATATTGGCACATACATTGCATTTTCAAAAAATGGCCAATAAACCCCTTAGGGTGGAGATTTTAGTAGTATAACAAGCTAGTGGTTAATATTGGTCATCCTTTCAGTCTTGTGTGCAGGTAAGACATGGGGAGTAGGTTGCTCAGTGGGTCCTGAGGCAAGATCTGTGGTGGAGTGCCATTTGTCCTGCCTTCTCTGAACAAACAGGTGGTACAAGGCCTTGTAGTACCTGCAATGAGGTTCTGCCCATTTCTGGAAAGAAAAAAAAAAAAAAACTCAAAAGGGAATGGAACAGTGAAAGAGAAAGTTATAAAGTTCTGGTCAGCAAATCTTACTGGCCTGGGAATTTGAAACATAAGAGAACTACAAAAAGGCATTTTTGTTCATGGAGCTGGTTACAGTTCTGCAGAATCTAATTTATTAAAATAACATCCTCTACTTCTGAAAAAATTAGCTAAGAAATCTTGCCCAAACCACACATAGTAAAACTCAACTTTGAGAAACAAATTACTGATTTTTTAAAAAAATATATATCACATCTCTTCTTTAAGGAGAGTTACTGACAAAGGCCAAGTATTCTGACCATCTTCATTACCTCTGTAGTCCAGGCTGGATACCTCTCCTTGTGTACTGCCATGGCACTATGCTTCCTTTACTCTTATTAGATGGTATTAGAATTGTCTGTTTATTTCCCTGTGAGAGCTGGCATCATGCCAATCATGTTTACCATTTTATCCCAAGCACCTAAAAGAATGTGAGAATATGATAGATACTCAAAGTATTTGTTGAACAGTACAGTAATATGTGAACAAAATATCAGTCCTCACTCCAGTTGATGATTATATAGCAACAATTCTTAGAACCATTCTTTTATGTAAGTAATACCCTTGTCTGATTTAAGTCTATGTTGGAAAAAAAAAAATACCCCAGTTCCAATTGGAAAAGTTTCCCTGAAGGTCAGACTGACCCCAGAGCATGCAACCAATTTTCTAATGGCCTGAGGGGTAAATCATACTTTTTACTACTTTTCCAAGCATATTAGAAAAGCATTAACAGCTTGGTTGAGTTTCATTTGTGAGAATGGTCCAGCTATGGCCCCTGGAATAAAGCATGCCAAAGCCTTGGTTTAACATTCAGGTCACTAGCTCTGTTTTCTTTCATTGCCTTTAAGAGTTTCTTCTTCTTTTTTGTAATTTTTAAAAAGTATGTTTATTATAAATTTAAAATCTTGGAAGGCTTTTCCCTATCCAAAGAGGGTTTTTTTATACACACACTTTCAGAGCAAATTTTGACAAATGAAATGGATCACTCAGCTTAAGACCCAGGGTTCCCTCACAACCTAAGGTTAATTGTGCACCTACTAAATGCTATGCTAAATACTTTACAAGCAACACACATTATATTCGCACAACAATCCTGCAAGGTGGCTCTATTACTCTGCATAGTTTACAAATGATGATTAAGTAGCTTTCTCAATACTATATAGCACCACAGCCTGGATAGTAAATGACATGGCCAAGACTAGAAGCCAAGTGTGTCTGACTCCTCCAATCTTTCACTGCTTTCCTGGGGGATATTGTTTAGCACACTATGACAACCTAAAATGTCATCATTATTTTCTTTCCCTAGAATATAAAGTACAACTCCCCTCCCCCGCTCCAAGTTTCCCTTCTCCCCACAGTGTGTCCTGTCTTTCTTTCTTTCTTTCTTTTGAAAAACCCAGAAAAGTAGTTTCTACCCAAGGGAAGGATAAGCAAAGATGGGTAAGATTCATTTCTTCCAATGTTGGTAAAATTGGGCTTTCTTAAGGACACTATTAAATATGCTCAAGAATGTGAGCTACATGGAAAAAACACTTGCCTGGCACTGCTGCCTTCACTCAAAAAACCATTATAATTTGATGGATGGGGAGTGAACAACTCTACACCAGCTGCTGTATTCATTAATTACTGAAGTAGGCTCAGCTATGAGGACAAGGCAGTCCTCTCAGGCATCAGCCTGTTACTATTCCAAAAACAAACTGACCACACCCTGTACATGGCCTTTGTGGTCTTATTAGGGTGTAAGTCATCTTCAAAATGTAAACAAAGTAGATGTGCAAGTTAGAGACTGCCAAATTCATTTCAAAGTTGACCTTGAAATTGTTTTTAAGCATCTTTTCACATATACTCTCACTCTAGACTTTCCAAAATGCAGAGGTTCAATTCCACAAATTATTCCTCTTTTATAGCCAGTTATTGACACCATATTGTTTACCTCTAAAGACCTGTGAATTATTTTCAAAGTGGAAGGAAAAAGAAGGAACATAATTAACCATGTTAACATTTCTTGGGTTTAAGAATGAGTTATTTTGAATCTTCCTGTTAGATGGTATGGCAGACACTGCTTGGGAACTATATAACAGCTGGGAAAGTCATACTATTCTTTTTCCAGTGAGGCTTATAGCTGTCAATAGACCTTCGAGTTGGTTTCCATTTTTGGCCATTACAAACTACACTAGTATGAACATTCCTACACTTCTTTCCCATGTCTCCCATGCAAATGTTCAAGTGTTTCTCTAACAGTAGGACTGCTGAATCATGAAGGATAAGATTTAGAGACAGGGTCTCACTCTGTTGCCCAGGCTAGAGTGCAGTGGCACAATCATAGCTCACTGCTACCTCCAACTCTTGGGCTCAAGCAATTTTCCTACCTCAGTCTCCTGAGTAGCTGGGACTATAGGCACACACCACCATGCCTGGCTAATTTTTTATTTTCAGTAGAGATAGGGTCTTGCTATTCTGAACAAGTTGGTCTTGAACTCCTGTCCTCAAGAAATCCTCCCACCTTGGCTTCCCAAAGTGCTGGGATTACAGGTGTGAGCCACTATGCTCAGCCAAGGATAAGCATTTTTATGCCACATTGTTTTCCAAAGTGATTATACCAATTTACACTCCTATGTGTTCCCCTTGCTTCATATGTTCACCAACAGTATTATTAGACTTTTTAATTTTTGCCAATCTCATGGGTAGGGTGACATGGTATTACAGGGTGGTTTTACTTTGCATTTCCTTAATTACTAACGAAGTAGAATATTTTTAAATAAGTTAATTGGCTATTCCACTTTCCTCTGCTATGAAATGCTTGTTCAAGATTTTGGCCATTTTTCTACTGAATTTTTTTCCAACTGATACAAAGAAGTTATGCATATATCCTGGGTACTGACCTTTTTTTGTCAGTTACATTGATTGCAACTGTCTTCTCCCAATTTGTGCCTTGTATTTTCATTTTCTATGCTGTCTATTGGTAAATAAAAATTCTTAATAGAGCTGAACTTATAAGTCTTTTCCTTTATGGTTTGCCCGTTTTGTATCTTATTTAAGAAATCTGAGGGGAGCCAAGATGGCCAACTAGAGACATCACTTTTTGGATGGTCCCAGCTGGAACATAGAATATTGGACTGAGGAAGGCAGAGAACAGTTGCAGCTCAGGTATGGATCATAGGCAGAGACAACAGAGACATCTGGAGACCCAACCGAGAAAAATTGTAAAGCTGAGGAAGAAGATAGAGAAGACAAGACGGTGGTGTGGTCCAAACCCAGGGAGGTTCAGAGCCTAGTAAAAGGGTAAAGGGGACTTCCCCTCCCCGACATAGGTACCTTCAGTGAGCATCAGGACATAAAACATTTTGAAGATGCTTCCACCCTCCATGAGCCCAGGCACCACTGCTAAATAGAAATAGTGGGGTGAAACAGCGATCCACAGGAGTTCGTGTGTTCTAAAGGAACACTTATCAGGAGAGTGCCACAAGAGATAGGAGTGCTGGCTAGACACCTAGATACTTCCTCCTCTGCACCCCCTCTAATCTTGGCATTAGAGTAATTTTAGTTTTCAGGTCAGCTGGTAGCCACAGCCTGTCTATCCCATTGCAACCACAAGAATACTCTGAACTGAGTAGCACATGAATGGCTATGTCCCCAGGACAGGTATGCGTTCCTGGCCAAGTCCGTCACTGAGAGTGGGACTGCTGCAATTTGCAAGCTTCCTGCCCAGAGGCTTTTCACAGGATTGCATGCTAGCAGCTTAGACAGGCAGGCCGGAACTGGTGCTCCCCCCCAGACATGAGAGTAGTGCAGGGACACACAAGGGAGGTCCAGGATACGGGTGGTGAGGAAGCCCCTGAAGACATATCCAAAAGAAGAGTGTGAAGTGGCGCTGAGGAATGGGGATCTGTGAGAATACCCATCCCCTCCCTAGCCCTGCTGAAGAATCACCATATTGGATAGGGGTGCAGCACTCAAGAGTGAATTAGCATAGCCCCTGGTTCCCATGACAACTGAATGCCTCAAGCATGCCAGCTGAACAGGAGCAGTGGCCCCTCTCCCTACTCATTACAATAGGAGGAGTACAGCTTGAGTCAAGAAACTTGTGAATGGATGCTTCTCCAAGGCAGGAGCATGCCCCTGGCAGAGACCCCTGCAGACAGACAGGCCTACCTCTCTCCCCCTGGGGTCTTGTGGTGGAACAGGTACGCACAATTGGGGATCCTCCCACCTGCTAGTGTCCCGTGGAGATGCACATTATTGGGTCAGACAGACCAAGGGGTAGTTGGAGAGCTGGTGTCGGGCAGTGAGGGAACTCATGTGAATTGATCTGATGGGAGAGTGCTGTGAAGTTACAGGGAGTGAAGAGGGAGGGTGCCCACCCCACCCCATCCTGCAGAGAAACTGCACTAGCGGACAAAAGCAGAAAGAGCCTGGCCTGAAGCCTTAACTCTCAAGCCATTAGGTCCCTCCCTTGGGAACAGCCTACCTGACTTGGAGAGATTGCCCTGAACTTCATACCAGCAGCTGCCCTAGTGGCTGGATAAGCAACCTCTAAGACCTGCCAAGGCCTTGCAAAGCTTTTCCCGCTCTCACGATCCAGCCATGATTTGTCTTGCTCCTCCCCCCACCTTGGGGGAAGTAGTGACCAAGCAAACACCTGGCAGCTACAGGGTCCCTTCTAAAGTTTGGGGCATTTGTATGCCCCACCTGGGGGACCAGAGCTTATCACAGGCACAAAACACCTTCTCAGCAGCTGGCTCTTACACGTAAGTGTCAATCAATGACAGGAAGAACAACCCTGTAGGTAAACATAACACCTTCCAACTCAAGCAAACAGGCTGATTCGTACTCACAAGTACCACTCACCATCTCAGAGATTAAGCTGAGGGACATAACTCACTACATACTGTTTGAAATAGGAGAAGACAGCAGGTCACAAGTAACCAAAGAGGTACACCTAACCTGCTAGAACACCCCATAGGCAACTCAGGAGCAGCACTCCTCTGCCTAGCACATGCACGAATTGATCTTTGGGGACCTGGAGACAGGCCTGTAAGCCAGGCCTAGCACTCCCAGGTCTTGATTGAGAGGCCAGATGAGGAGAAATCAGCGAAAGAACTCTGAAAAACATAAAAAATCAGAGCAAAGGACACCCCCAAAAGAAAAACAATAACTCCTTACCAATGGATACCTATCAAAATGAAAAGATTAAAATGACAGATGAAGAATTTCAAATATGGATTAGAAAGAAGCTCAATGAAATACAAGAGAAAATAGAAACCCAACACAAAGAAACCACAAAAACAATGCAGGAAATGAATGAAAAATTTACTAATGAAATAAAATTATTTAAAAAAATCAAACAAAGCTCTGGAAATGAAACATTCATTCAAGAAAATACAAAATACAGTGGAAAGCCTTAAAAATAGGCTAGATCAGGCATAAGAAAGAATCTCAGAGCTTGAAGACAACACTTTTGAGGTAAACAAGTCAGTCAAAGAGAAAGAACTAAGAAATATTAGGAACAAACAAAACCTACAAGAAATATGGGATTATGTAAAGAGGCCAAACATAAGAATCGTAAGCATCCCTGAGGGCAAAGAAAAAAATATTAATAGACAAGGGTTGGAAAATCTATTTGAGGGAGTAATGGAGGAAAATTTCCCCGGCCTTACTAGAAATCTAGATATCCAGGCACAAGAAGCTCAAAGGATCCTTGGGCAATTCATTGTGAAAAGGCAATCACCACAACACACAGTCATCAGACTGGCCAGAGTAAACATGAAAGTGGCACTCCTACAAGTCATAAGGCAAAAGCATCAGATAACATACAAAGGAAAACCCATCAGACTAACTGCAGACTTCTCAGCTGAGACTTAACAAGCCAAAAGGCATTGGGGCCCCATTCTTAGTCTTCTCAAATAGAATAATGGCCATCCTAGAATTTTGCATCCTGCAAAACTAAGTTTCTTATATGAAGGAGACACAAAGACTTTCTCAGACAAGCAAACGCTGAGGGAATTTGTCAAGACCAGTCCTGCCCTGCAGGAAATATTCAGAACTGAATTATATACAGATCAGTAGACACCCACCAGTGTTAAAATCACCCAAAAGCTAAAGGTCAGAGCCCAGATACCTCAATGGCTCAAGAGGTAAAACAAAGCAATAAAGTTCCACTCAACAGGATGATCAGAGATATCACTTAACCCCAGTGAGAATGGCCTTTATAAAAAAATTCCAAAACAACACATGTTGGCGTGGATGCGGAGAGACAGGAACACTCATACACTGCTGGTGGGACTGCAAACTAGTACAACCCCTGTGGAAAGCATTATGGAGGTATCTTAAACAGATTCAAGTAGACCTGCCATTTGATCTAGCAATCCCATTATTGGGCATATACCCAAAGGAAAATAGGTCATTCTGTAACAAAGACACATGTACCCAAATGTTTATAGCAGCACAATTCATAATAACAAAGATGTGGAAACAACCCAAATGCCCATCAATACATGATTGGATTAGTAAGCTGTGGTATGTGTATGCCATAGAATATTACTCAGCTATAAGAAATAATGAAGATACAACATCTCTATGGTTCTCCTGGAGAGAGTTGGAACCCATTATATTAAGTGAAGTATCCCAAGAATGGAAAAACAAGCATCACATGTACTCACCAGAAAATTGGTTTCCCTGATCATCACCTAAATACACATCTGGGAATGACACCAATCGGATATCAGACTGAGGTGGCGGGTGGGGGAGGGGATGGGTGTATGCCTACACAATGAGTGCATTGCGCACCGTATGGGGAATGGTAATGCTTGAAGGTGCTGACTCGGGAAGGGGGATGGGGAAGGGAGTGATATATACCTACATGATGGGTGCAACGCGCACTATCTGGGGAACAGACACGCCTGGAGCTCTGACTTGGGGGGAAAGGTGTTACATGGGCAACATATGTAACCTGTAATTCTGTATCCCCCATAACAATAAGATGAAATAAAAAAAAAAAAAGAAAAAAAAAACAGGATGATCAGAAATCCACCCCACCTATCAATTCTTTTAATAAATGTGAATGGCTTAAACTCTCCACTCAAGAGACACAGGCTGGCTGAATGGATTAAAAAAATACAATTCAAGTATTTGTTGTCTCCAGGGAACATATCAAACCCACAAGGACTCATTCAGACTCAAGGTGAAGGGATGGGAAACAATATTCCATGGAAATGGAAACCAAAAGAAAGCTGGTGTAGCCATTCTCATATCAAATAACATAGACTTCAAATCAGCAAAAGTAAAGAAAGACAAAAATGGTCATTATATAGCAGTGAAGGGAATAATTCAACAAGATGACATAACAATCCTAAATAGTTACATACCTAACACAGGTGCACCCAGATTCATAAAGCAAACCCTACTTGATCTAAATGAAATGATAGACAGCAGCATCATAATGGCCAAGGACTTCAACACCCAACTGATAGAACAGGACAGATCCTCAGAGCAGAAAATAAGCAAAGAAATGATGGACTTAATCAGAACTCTAGCACAAATGGGCCTAATAGACATTTACAGAACATTCTACCCAAAAACCACTGAACATATGCTGCTCTAATCAGCTCATGGAACATTCTCTAAGACTGATCACATCCTAGACCACAAAACATGTCTCAACAAATTTTAAAAAACAGAAATTAGGCCGGGCACGGTGACTCACGCCTGTAATCCTAGCACTCTGGGAGGCCGAGGTGGGCGGATCGTTTGAGCTCAGGAGTTCGAGACCAGCCTGAGCAAGAGCGAGACCCCATCTCTACTAAAAATAGAAAGAAATTATATGGACAGCTAAAAATATATATAGAAAAAATTAGCCGGGCATGGTGGCGCATGCCTGTAGTCCCAGCTACTCGGGAGGCTGAGACAGGGGATCGCTTGAGCTCAGGAGTTTGAGGTTGCTGTGAGCTAGGCTGACGCCACGGCACTCACTCTAGCCTGGGCAACAAAGTGAGACTCTGTCTCAAAAAAAAAAAAAAAAACAGAAATTATACCATGTATCTTCTCAGAACACAGTGGAATAAAATTAGAAATCAACTCCAACAGAAACACTCAACTCTACACAAAGTCATTGAAATTAAACAAACTACTGCTCAATAATTATTGGGTCAAGGAGGAAATTAAGATGGAAATCAAAAGAGTCTTCAAACTAAATGACAAAGGGGACACAAATTATCAAAATCTGTGGGATTCAGCAAAAGCAATCATAAGAGGAAAATTCATAGCCTTAAAAAGCCTACATCTAAAAGACAGAAAGATCACAAATCAACAGTCTAATGAAATGCCTCAAGGAATTGGAAAAGGAAGAGCAAACCAATCCCAAACCCAGCAGAAGAAAAGAAATAACCAAGGTCAGAGCACAACTAAATGAAATTGATAATAAAAGAATTATACAGAAGATTAACAAAACAAAAAATTGGTTCTTTGAAAAGATAAACAAAATCAACAGGCCTCTCACTAGGTTAACCAGAAACAGAAAGGACCCTAATAAGCTAAATCAGAAATGAAAAAGGAGATAACACAACTGATACCATGGAAATATAAAATGTCATTCTGAATACTATAAAAATCTCGGTGCACATAAACTTGAAAATGTTGAGGAAATGGACAAATTTTTGGAAACACACAACCTCACTAGGATCAGTCAGGAAGAAACAGAACTCCTGAACAGACCAATATCAAGTAACAAAACTGAAGCAACAATTTAAAAAAAAAAAAATCTCCCAACAAAAAGAAAGTCCCAGACCAGACGGTTTCACAGCTGAATTTTACCAGACCTACAAAGAAGAACTGGTACCTATACTGCAGAAATTATTTCATAATACAGAGAAGGAAAGAATCCTCTCCATCTTGTTCTACAAAGTGAATATCACCTTGATACCAAAAACAGGGAAGGACACAAGAAAAAAACTAAATACCAATCTCCTTATGAATATGGAAGCAAAAATTCTCAATAATATCCTAGCAAACCAAATTTAGCTGCATATCAAAAAAATAATCCACCATGGATCAAGTGGGCCTCATTTCAATGATGCAAGGATGCTTCAACAATACACAAATCTATAAATGTGATTCACCACATAAATAGAAGGAAATACAAAGACCATATGATCCTCTTAATAGACGCAGAAAAAGCATTTGACAAAATTCAGTACCCTTTTATGATAAGAACTCTTAACAAAATAGGCATAGATGGAATATACCTCAATATTATAAAAGCCATATCTGACAAACCTACAGCTGGCATCATACTGAATGGGGAAAAACTGAATGCATTCCCACTTAGAACTGGAACAAGACAAGGTTGCTCACTGTCACCATTTCTGTTCGACATAGTCCTGGAAGTCCTAGCCAGAGCAATCAGGCAAGAGAAGAAAATCAAGGGTATCCAAATCAAGAAAGAAGAGGTCAAACTATCACTCTTTGCTGATGATATGATCTTATGTCTGGAAAATCCCAAATATTCTGCCAAGATATTCCTATAATTGATAAATAAATTTAGCAAAGTCTCAGGTAATAAAATTAATGTACACAAATCAGTAGCATTTCTATAAACCAACAGTCAAGCTGAGAACTAAATCAAAGACTCAATACCTTTTAAAATAGCAACAAAGAAAATAAAATACCTAGGAATATATTTAATTAAGGAGGTGAAAGATCTCTCCTAGGGAGAACTACATAACTCTGAAGAAGGAAATCTCAGACAATATAAACAAACAGAAAAACATATCATGCTCATGGATTGGCACAATCAACATTGTTAAAATCTCTATATTACCCAAAGTGATTTATAGATTCAATGCAATTCCCATTAAAATACTAACATTTTTTGCATATCTAGAAAAAATTATTCTATACCTTGCATGGAACCAGAAAAGACTCTGAATAGCCAAGCAACCTGAAACAAAAAGAACAAATTGGGAGGGATCTCCTTACCAGACTTCAAGTTATTCTACAAGGCTGTAGTAACCAAAATAGCATGGTACTGGCACACAGAGACATAGACCAATGGATCAGAACAGAGAATCCACATATAAAACCATCCTCATATTGCCATCTGATTTTTGACAAAGCAGACAAAAACATACAATGGAGAAAAGAATCCCTATTCAATAAATGGTGCTGGGAAAATAGGATAGCCCCATGTAGAAGACTAAAACAGGATCTGCACCTCTCACCACTTATAAAAATTAATTCACAATGGATAACAGACTTAAACCTAAGGCATGAAACTATAAAAATTCTGGAAGAAAAGATTGGAAAAACTCTTACAGATGTTGGCCTAGGCAAAGAATTCATGAGGAAGACCCCCAAAGGCAATCATAGCAACAACAAAAATAAATAAATGGGACCTGATTAAATTTAAAAGCTTCTGCACAACAAAGGAATCAATCAATAGAGCAGATAGACTACCTACAGAATGTGAGAAAATATTTGCATGCTATACATCCAATAAAGGACTAATAACCAGAATCTACAAAGAACTCAAGCAAATCAGCAAGAACACATCAAACAACCTCATTAAAAAAGTGGGCAAAGACATGAACAGAAGCTTTTCAAAAGAAAATAGACTAATGGCCAATAAACACATGAAAAAATGCTCAACATCTGTAATCATCAGGGAAATGCAAATCAAAACCACAATGAGGTATCATCTAACTCCTGTGAGAATGGCTTTTATTGAAAAGTTCCAAAACAACAGATGCTGGCACAGACACAGAGAGAAAGGAACACTTATACACTGTTGGTGGGACTGCAAACTAGTACAATCTCTATGGAAAGCAGTATGGAAATATCTCAAAGAACTAAAAATAGACCTACCATTTGATCCACCAATCCCACTACTGGGTATTTACCCAAAGGAAAAAAAGACATTCTATAAAAATGACATTTGTACTCCAATGTTTATAGCAACACAATTGACAATTGCAAAGATGTGGAAACAGCCCAAATGCCCATCAATACATGAGTGGATTAATAGAATGTGGGATTTGTATACCATGGAGTATTACTCAGCCATAAAAAACATGGTGAACTAATACCTTTTGTAACAACCTGGACGGAACTGCAGATCATCTTCCTAAGTGAAGTATCGTATGAATGGAAAAACAAACAACAAACATACTCACTATTAAATTGGAACTAACTGATCAACATTCATGTGCACATATGGTAGTAAAATTCAATGGAATTCAAGCAGGTAAGAGGGAGGAAGGCATGGGTAAATTCACTGCTAATGAGTACAATGCACACTATATGGGTGATGGACACACTTATAACTTTGACTCAACTGTACAAAAGTAATTCATATTACATTTGTACCACTGTAATATTCTGAAAAAAATAAGTAATTTTTGTTGTTAAAAAAAAAGAAATCTCTCCTTTCTCCAAATCACTATTTTTCTATAATCTGACAACTTCATAATTTTTCCTTTCACATTTAAATCTTAATGCACATAGAATTTATTTTTATCACATCTGGATAATCAATTCTCCAGTATCATTTATTCAGACATGCATTCTTTCTCCACTGATTTGTTTTAAGTTTCCACATATGCATGGATCTATTTCTTATCTCTCTATTCTGTTTCACTAGTCTATTTGACTCTCTTTGAAATAGTAGCTTTATAAATCTTGATATCTAGTATTGCAGCAAAGCAAGTCTCCCAATCTTATACTCCTTCAGGAATGCCTTGTCCATTCTTGATCCTTTGCATTTCCACCTGAATTTTAAACTTGGCTCATTGGGTTTAAATATACAGTTGGGATTTTGATCAGAATTGCATTGAATTTCATGCTCCTGTGACACTGAGCATTCATCCTTTTAACTGTTCTACGATTAAGACTCTTAACCATTCATTCATTCAACCGACAAATGCTTAATACGAGCCTAGAATGTGGCAAAAAATTATGGTGAGCACTGAGCATACAATGGTGTAGAAAACAGAATTAGTTCCTGCATTTGTCAAGGCTTCAGAGAGGAAGTTGTGGAAGAGGAATGGAGGGAAGAACAGTAGTGTTCTAATTGTCTTTCCGTTTGCTTTAATTCAATTTTTCATTTGCAAGCTAGGTTAATCATTCTGAAGTCCCCTATCTTACCTAGACTTTTACTTCTTGTTAGTCAAGGTTCTCCAGAAAAACAGATCCAACAGGATGTGTACACATATGTAGAGAGAGGGGAGTGTATTTTAAGGAATTGGGACTCAACAGGATGTGTACACATATATAGAGAGAGACAGAGGTTTATTTTAAGGAATTGGCTCATGTGATTGTGGAGGCCTGGCAAGTCCAAAAATCTGATGGGGTAGACCAGCAGGCTAGAGACTCAGGGAAGAGTTGCAGTTTCAATCCAAAAGCAATCTGCTGGCAGAATTCCTTCTTGCTCCAGGGAGACCGGTCTTTGTTCTATGAAGGCTTTCAGTTGATTGGATGAGGCCCATCCACATCATGGGGAACAATCTGCTTTACTCAAAGTCCACCAATTTAAATGTTAATCTCATCCAAAAACACCCTCAACAGAAACATCCAAACAATGTTTGACCAAATATCTGGGCATTATGGCCCAGCCAAATTGACACATAAAATTAATCATCACACTTCTTATCCTTTCCTTTCTTTCCTACAACCTTGAATCGATTTTTTTTTATTTACGAAAAGCTTGAGTAGGGAAAGAGCGATAAAAGGAATATGTGTTAAGGATAGTCATCTCATTTTCTCTTTTTCTTCCAGCTTACCCTGTCAGGAAGGGGCTCAACTCTTCAGCCTGTCTGATCCTGAAATCCCAACAAACAGCATTGTGTTCATGCTCACCTCCCTTAAAAGCTCCTAATACATGCATAGATCAGGGTGCCAACCTTACTGAAAGAAAAAAAAAAAAATCTTACAAAGCAGAATGTTTTTCAGGAGATGATAAATATAAAGTTGTTCGAAGTTTCTATTTGTTTATTTCAAATCTGAAAGGCCCCACATAGACTTTCATGCTAAAAGAATTTAGTTTTCAATCTGAAATAACAGAAAATGATTCTTTAAAGTCCTATAAAATAGGGTTCTCGAAAAGAAAAATATATTGTATACAAAACAAGAGGGCCCTTTTGGGGATACTGGGAGCAAACGTGTGTGTTTTTCTAAATCTCTCTTCCACACAAATGAAAGAGGATACACCAAATAACAAAATGTATCCTGCTTGTAAAATCACGTAAAATAGTTTCTTCAGGACAGGCATAAAGCTCAGCTTATCCACAAAGACCAATCTGTAAAGTATTATAAGGATGCAAACATACAACTCTGATTTCACCTCAGCTCAGTTGAATAGTCCACCATCAGAAGAGTTTACACTACCATCTAGTGGTTCATTTAGTGAAAATACATTTGTACCCTTCAAAATGCTTCAACTAGATAGGCAATCTAGGAGACATACATAGACTGCTTTGTCCTGTGAGAAAACAGGCTAAGCTCAATAACACAAGCACTTAGATATATAGTAGGCCATTGTGGACAGACTGTTGGATTAAAAGTCTGAGATTTTAGCTCTAGCTTTGAGATCTACTACTTGTAGCTATGTGATTTTAAACAAGTCATTTTATCTCTCTAAACTTGTTTCACATTTGTAAAATGAAGTGCCTGCCCTAGATTATTATTTCTGAAGTAGTAAGTTATAACATACTAGTAATACAATCAATACAATGGGTCATGACCAGATTTTTTAAATTTAAATATAACAAAAAATTAGAGTGCTTTGTTACTATGGATAACAGCTTAAAAAGTTGGAAAGTCGCTAAGACTCCTATCAGCTCTAAAATTTCATGTTCCTATGAATTGTAGCCATTAGTCCTGCCTCAGAGTGCTGATACAGAGTTCGTACCTGTCTAATTTACAGTCAGATGTCTGACAAAACTGCCTGCTCACTGGGGGGATATCTTTTATTTCTCTCTTATATAATAATAACTCAAAAAGATTCCAATAAAAATAGATGAAAATATTTGGTTTTGTTTATATGTTTTATTTTCTTTTCTTCTTTCAGAGACTATCACCAGACTTTCTAATACAGTGTTGCTCAAAACATGGTCCAGGGACCAACTACCTCAGATTCACCTGGGGTACCCCTTTAAAATACACCATCACACGAATCAAATCAAATCTCTGGACATAGAACCCAGTGATCTGCATTGTCTTCAAGTACCCCAGGTGATTCTTATACATCCTAAAGTTTGAGAAATACTAGCATAATGTTGAATGACATGTTTGAGGAGAGAGCTCTTAGCAAGTAATATTGTTAATCCATCTCTATCCTAACATCCTCTGTGCTATCTCTGTCCTTTCCTTCCTTTACTCCTCCTGAAAGGAGAATATTCTTGTCCATTCCCATCGCAGAAGGATAGATCTTTAATATCGAAGGAAGGGGGAATGAAAAAAAAATCTTTAATATCTAGAGAGAATTAGTCAATGGAAGTTCCAGTAATTTCTAGGTATAAGATCTATAATCGCAAATATACTACCTGAAACAAAATATGATTTTTAACATATCAAGCTATACTGATTAGACAGCCATTGTTCCTTTGCACATAATCATGCTTGATACTTGTAAAGAAAGCCTAAATCCTTTCTCTCCCAAATTTCTAAATAAACACTTCTGAGTATTAGTGGTCTACACTCTTGCTACTGAAAATGTGGTCCCTATACCAGCAACATCAGCATTGTCTGAAAGATAGAAATAGACTCTCAAACTTTACCCCAGAATCGAAATCATCTGCATTTTAACATAATTCTCCCAGGTGAATTGTATGTATTTTAAAGTTTAAGAAGCACTGATCTATAAATAGTGGACAAGAAATAGTCAATCAGTAAATGCACAAGTGGAAACGACCAGGATTTCTGATGAAAATAAAAAAGGTAATGGCTTTCACACAATGTTGTAGACTGGATGTCTATGTCTCCCCAAAATCCATAAGTTGAAGCTTTAACCTACAATTTTATGGTACTTGGAGGGAAGGCCTTTGGGAGGTAAACAGGTTGAAGTACCCCTTGATCTTGGACTTCCCAGCCTCCAGAATTGTGAGAAATAAATATCTGTTTAAGCCAATATATGGTATTTTGTTATAGCAGCCTGAGCTAAGCCAATGCACTAAGTATCTTTCTAAACCTGAAATATGTTCTCTTTCTTTTCAAAAAGGTGGGGGCCCTAATACCCCTCCTGCCTATGCAGGAAAGCTCAGAGCAATGAACAGGATGGGGAGAGAGGAGAGGAAAGGGAGAAGGACGATAAGTGGGAGGGAGAAGACCACAAATCTCCAGGTAGTTACTGAAGGTTCTGAACTAAACAAAGTGATTGCAGGTGGAAAGACTAAGAAATAGCTGATATCTATATGAAGTCCCTGATATAAGGAAATAAGCCAGTAAACTCTAGGAGAACTAGACACAGAAAGACTACAGGCCCAACTTAAACCCAGTAGGTTGCCAGAATAAGACTACAGAAGCATTTCTCTAATTGGCAATTGCAACAGAGATTCCATTACCTACAGTCAACAAAACAGATATTGTTGTCTAGATGTTCACATGTTACAGAAATCCCATCACTGATGTCACAGTATTTCAGGTAAGTTGAATGTGTGTGGAAGACATGAAAACTGTCTAGGTGGAAAGGAACGATTTGGAGACTTAAGGCCTAAGGGATTTATGTTTTTGGTACTAATGGAAATTGATAATAAAACCATAATTGTAATATCCTTGACATTAGAGGGCACTTCTTTCTTAAGAAGTGAGGATGAAATAAGCCATCGAGGAACCAAATACCAATAAATGCCCAGTCAGATCATATATTACCTCTGGCTTTTGGAGCAAGGGAATCTCCTTCCTGTTATTAGGTGGCTTCTTTCCTGTGCTGACATCTCCTGCCCTGTTCAAACTAGCCCCCAGGTCTGCATCCACTTTTAGCTTTCCCTCTGGCTTGATTTTTGTTTCCCTTACTTTAAATTAACCTCTTTCTCCTTGCTAGTCTAAATTTCCATTTAACACATTCATATGTATCTGGTATCGTATCAATTATATCCTCTTAAAGAAGGCTTTTCCAGAGTCTTCCGAAATTTTCCATTCTGGTCTAGTTGCCCTCAATGCCCTAGTGCATCTTTACTCTACCTTCGATTTGACTGGGTACAAACTTCCAGGTTAAAATTTGAAGGCATTGCTCCATTGCCTCCTAGATTTCAGTATTGCTGTTGAAAAATTTGAGGCCATTCTGATTCCTACACTATTGCACATAACTTTTTTTTCTTTAATATCCCCCCCCTAGGAATTTATAGAATCTTCTCTTTGTTTTCTGAGTTCTGGAATTTCATAGTGAAGTACCTTATGAAATTAGATTGAAACTGATTCTTTTAGTTCTGGGGAATTTTCTTGAATTATTTCATTGAAAAATTCCTCAGCTCTTATTTTCTCAGTTCTTTTTATTTTTTTGGAACCTCTTATATTTAAGTGTTAGACCTAGAATTACATTTTAATGTTCTTTTCCTTCTTAATTTTAATTTCCTTTAGTTTTTGCTTTATATTAAGAGATGTCTTCAACTTTATTATCTAACACTTCTATTGAGTTTATCACTTTTGTGATATATTTAGTTTCCAAGAACTTTTTTTATTCCTTAAATATTCCTTTTATTGTATTTTTTCTCTTCATGATTATATCTTCCTTATGTCTCTGAGAATATTAATGATAATTTTAAAAAATTTTTCTTCTCCCTACATTGTCTGTCTTTTCCAAATTACTTTTCATGGTTTTATCTTTCTTTTGTGCATGTGGCTTTCCTCAAATGTCCGATAATCTTTGGTTGCCTTCTCATGTTAATATTTAAGAGTGAGGGACTAAAAAGCTAATTGGAAGCTCTGAGTATTTGGGTGGCACTTGCCCACTATAAACTCCATCATTAAATATTCTAGAGGGCCTTGCCAGTTGGGAACTTCCAATATCAGTTTTATATACCAAAATCTGTGTGGTAGCTAACCTGTCAGCCATTCTTCCCTCCATCTTTGCTAACACAACACTGATTTTTTTAGGGTGGTCATTTGCCCAATCCAAGATATGAAACAGTCCTGTGGAAGCAGCTGGACAGTCTATAATACAGTATGAAAAGGGCACAGAAAAACTTGGCCATGGGTTGGAGAAGCATCAATACCAAAGGAATGCAATTCAGGAGTAGGTAATAGAACTGAGGTGGCAGGTGTACTATCCCAAGCTACAATATATCTGTTCATTTGCAGCAATATTACAAAAAGCGACTGGAGAAGGGAGGAATCAAAGAAAGTAGGATGCATCAAAAGGTACCAGACACTGATACTGGGGAGAGAACCTGAGGCAAAAGGCCACCCGACACAGAAAGCCAAGACTGAGAGGTGGAATGGAAATTACAACTCAAGGATTACCCGTGCATCCTGGGTTCTTGTTGGAAAGCAAGCACCAGGTTGCTGAAGCTATTGATCAGACTGCCATCAGAAGCTGGTGAAGGCTTGAGTCCATAGATGGGGTCCCTTATCTGTAGAAAATTGAAAAGACATTGAGTAGAGGAAACAAGACAGTGACAGGCAACATAGGTTAAAGAAATATCTAGAGCATCCTAGAAAGGGAAAATAATTCACACAAGGGCAACACAGTTGGAGCAAAAGAGAAAAGGCTCAGGGCTGACAATTAGTTTTATGTATCACTATGGCCATTCCTAGCGTAAAATATGAAAATACATCCAAACTAGTTGCCAAATAGCAGCTTCATTGAGCCCTCAAAGTGTCCCTCTCTCTCTCCACACTCTGAGAACTCCTACTCCCTCCCTGAATGGCCCTTTGTTTGCTGAATAATCCAGCATATAAAGGGGTAACACATGGCCCAGCAGAAGGTCTCCTGGACTCTGTTTCAGCCACTGTCCATTCTGATTGTCAGTGCCCATGCATCATCAGTTACTCAATATTTTGCTATTAATATATTCCTGAGAGTCCTAATCTACATTGTGGATATAACATATGTATGTATCTCTGATTCATGAAATTGCATGCAAATGAACAAATTGACAAATGTTTTTGAATGAGCAACCCAACTGCTTAATACCTTTAGGAATGTGAGCACAGAGATACTCTAAGAGGTCATGAAAAGAATTTTCATCAATAGAGGCATCTTCCTCACACTGATCTAACTTGGAGGCTCTCTCTGGTCTACACAGCTATTCTTCATATCCTCCCAGTTCTATGAGACACTGTAGTATTTACCAACCTAATAAGGCCCAGTAAAACAATGTCAACTCAGGACTTCCTATCAAAGATGAAAGGTTGAGCATGAGGATTTAGCTCCACATCCTTCAGTAAGCTCACTAAAATGACCTTATATAATTTTAAGGTATAACCCATAAGGATAAAGAGATAAGGAGAAGGAAAAAAAACCACCACAAAAATTAGGAAGCTAGAAAGTAGACAGAAGAGTGGTAAATTGCTTGGAAGACTTAAGAAATTTCAATCCTAAGCTAGTAGTGGAGGAAGTCCAGAACCAAAACAAATCACACTGCATAATCACCAAAAAGTTTAAGAATTAGCAGCAGTAGGTGTTTTCTAGAAGTCAGGCATAGGAAAGTGGTAGTGTGAAAGGACTAAAAACACTGGTTGAAAATCTGGCTAATTATTATGGTTAGACATCACTACAATTCTCTCCCCACTCTAGTCAAGTAACCATGGCAAAGACCACTACAAAATACTGTATTTATTCTTCAGAGAAGGTAAAACAGAGGATCTATGGATTGAAGGATACCAGGCACAAAGGATAGCAGGGGTTTTATATTAAAACAGGGAGATAATTTAACAAAGCCACAGATAACCAGTGAAGATTTTTTATTTTTAAATTCAATTAGCAACCAAAGAAATATAAATTAAAACAGTAATCTTTTTTCCTATTAAATTGGCAAAGACTAATGATAATATACCTAGTGTTAATGAGAACACAGGAAAACAAGCTCTCTCACATTCTGCTGGTGGAAGGTAATTGTTAAAATCTTTCTGGAGGTTATATATATGAAAAATCTTAAAAGTGGAGCCCAGCCACTTCTAAGAATGTATCATATGGAAATTAGAGTAGACATGCAAAGACCTAAATAAAAGAATGTTTATAATGAGCAAAAAGAAAATCTGGAAGCAATCTAAATGCCTAAGAGTAGATGATTAAACAATTATATATTTATACAATTAAATATCATTGAACTAGATATTTCGATTGCTTCTGCAACTTCAGTATGCACCCTTCTCTACTTTATCTACCCTTTTCCACCCTACTCCATGCCCTAGAAGGCTCATCTTTATATACTTCCTCAAATAAGTTCCCTTTACCCTCTAGCTTCAGGTTGGGTTTGGCAGATGGGAAGCATCTATAAGAGATGGATGATCTGATGAAAGGGCAGAAAGACAGAGATCAGGGTATTTATTCCTCTTGCTCCCTCTCTGCTGGGCTATCGTCTGCCAGTGGCTATGTTCCTCTACTGCAGACTTCAGCTCTCAAGGAGTTTCTGTAACCATTCCCTTTTGCACGCGTTCAGGCCTACCCATAGTAATGGCTTCCCTGTTGCCAGCCCTGGCTGCTGCATCATTCTCTAACCCTTTGTAAACTCTCTGCAATTATTTAAGTAAATCATCTATTTCCAGCTAGAATCCTTACCATGTTTCCAATGCAAATCAGACTTGTTATACTGTAAAACATTGTATGGGTCTACCATAAATGTATTTAACCAATATCCTACTGAAGAACATTTAAATTATTTCAAATCTTAGTGAGGAGTCTGACTTCTGGCCAAAAACCTATGTGTGATCTCTGAGGCCCAGCCACAGGCAATTACAAAGGCTTTACCTGGAAGGCCTCATGGAGAAAGTTGACCTCCCCACACCAGACTTGATGCATAGTCAATACACTGCAGTCTTGGAAGGGAGTTGTGGTCAAGGACTCAGGCCCCTCTGGCCAGTTATGCTATTATATACATCTACATTCCTACTCTAGGCACCTCCATTTGGAGGCCTCCTTTTCAGGGGCCCTCTGTGGCTGAGGTCTTTCCCAGACACTACGATGGGATTAAGACCACTGGGACTTAGGAATGCCATGTCTGACTGAGGCTGTGAGAGGATAGGAGGTGAAGGAATTGCCTGAGCAGAAGCCTGAAATAAGGCAGATGTTAACTGCCTAGTTGGGGCACATATATCAGCAAACTGGGAGTACAGCAAAGCATGCTCCAAACCTCAGAGCCTAAGTGGTCTCATGCCTGAAAAGCCGCAGAGCGGCCTGACATGAAAACTTCTCATGGCTGCAGAGGTAGATTACAATATATCAGCCTGGGAGAAGGGTCTTAAGGCTTCTGTTGTTAGAACACTGGGCCAACAATGCCTCAGTTAATATAAAACCAGTCTCCCAGTGGAAAGCATGTAGTTTCTTTGTTCCTTGATCAAATGGGTCACAGCTACTGAAGTTAAAGATTGATATCCATGTACACGGCTTGAGCTTGAGATAAAATTAGTTAGTTTACCTTGGGACAGGTTGTACCTACTGAAGAATTATGTGTTTTTCACTTCTAGAAAGGAGAAGGTGATTAGCTAGGACACCTTGTGATTTTGGGGGGAGCCCCAAGACCTTTGATCATTGTATCCTGTGATTTTTTCACAGGAGATCATTGTACTTTGCAGCATGGCAAAGAGAATAAAAAGCAAGTGCTGGGTTTCAGTCGCCACCACCTTGGCACTGGAGTGCTGGTGGTCCCCTGATTTCCCCACACTCTTAAAATTATTCCTGGGTCTGTATCTGTCTTTTTCTTTCATCTCTTACAACACATTGTGCCTGGGGACCCAATCTTTATCGGGGACGTCACAAACCCCCGATAACACTTGCACTAATTCTCCCTTACAAGGAGCAGGGAGAGAGCCTTGAAATCACTTTTCTCCATTCTGACCCAGTACTCAAAGCTTTTCTACTCCTAGCCCTTTCCCTTGCCCCTCCCACAGCCCATGCAATGGCAGAAATCTTTTGTTCAGGGCCCCTTTGGCAGTGAGAAAACCCCACATCTGCATTAATCCACCTGACCCTCACCTGGTACTGTTCAATGGGGAAGAGAGAACATTGGGGTACCTGCACTTTCCCTTGGTTAGACTCTTACTTATACTATAGTAACAAGTAATTAAAAGCTTGACTGTTACTTTCATTGTTACTTGAGCTGTTACTCCAGCTCAACTCAACTCTTGACACTTTCCTATTATAAAACATTGTTACAATAAATAACCCTGTATATGCACAGTATCTCACATGTGAGAGTATATAGTAAGATAAATTCCCAGAAGTACAACTGCTGGTCAAAGAGTAGATGCATAATTTTGATAGCTATTGCCTAATTTCTCTCCACAGAAATTATAACAGTTTACTCTCCCCCAGAATTGTATAAGAGTGCTTTGGGTAAATTATTTAAAATCTCTATGCAATAGTCTACTCCTCTACAAAATGGGTATAAATATAAAACATACCTATGAATAGGCTACTGTGAGGATTAAATGACTTATTAAAACTTAACTATCTAGAATAGTGCCTGGCTGTTATTGTTATTATTTCCTCATGCAATTGACAATACAGAATGTCATTTTATTTTTGCCAATTGGATAAAAAACGGTCTGTCAGTGTAAGCTGTAATCTGTATTTCACTTAGTATGAGTAAGGCAAGCATTTTATCATATGTTAAAGAACAAGGAAGCTCTTTAAATACTGATAGGGAACAATCTCTAAGGAATCTTATTAAGAAAGGGGCAAAATACACTAACATTTTTGCATAAGGAGGAGAAAAAATAACATGTACATATATATTTTTTATATCCACAGAATATCTCCAGACGAACACACTGGAAACTGGTAACTCTGCATCCCTAGGGCAATAAAGAGGGGATAGGAAAGAGATTTTTCATTGCATACCCTTTGTACCTTTTGAATTTTGTGTCTTGTGAATGCTTTACATATTCTACCACTGAAAGAGGGGGAGGGGAGAGGAGGGAAAAAATAAAAATAAAACTCTTTTAAAACTATGTTTAAATCACTGTAAAAGAATGTATGTTTAATGACATGGAAAATGTTCATGATAAACTGCTGAGAGAAAATAACAGGCTATAAAACAAATATATATAATCCAAATCTAATAATCATGTATGCATAGGAAAAAAAAAAGACTGGCAAGGTATAATCAAAAGTTTTAACAATAATTATCTCTGGGTAGTGGATTTACCAGTCATTTATATTTTTATTTCTGTGCTTTTTCTTATTTTCCAAAGTTTCTGCTTTGAAAATGTATTAATTTTGTAGCTAAGAGGAAATGCTAGCTTTAAAAGATTATACATGTCAATAAAAAAGATATAACAAAATAAGCATACAATATAAATAAATCTCACAGATATAATTTTAAATAAAAGAAGCTACACAATAGGATTTCAAGAAGAGGCAAAATTTATGTGTTGAGAGGGGCCAGAAAAACAACTACCTAGGTGAGGGGAATGGTTATGAATGGAAAGGGGTGTGAGATAGTCTTCTGGAGTGGTAGAAATATTTCAGGTCTTGATCTCGGAGGGGTGGGTGCGTGGGTGGGTTACATGGGTGTATGCATAGGTACAAATTCCTTGAGTTGTACACTCAAGATTTGAGGACTTTATTATGTACATATCTCAACTTAAAAAATTAAGTCTAGAAGGATATATTCCCATGCACATATACACAAAGATGTGAGAGTTCTATATGTCATCTCAAGAGAAAAAGAGTATAATGGGAACATTCCAGGGAACATGCAATGGTAAAGAGAATGGACCCCGGCATCAGATAGTCCTAGATTTGAATTCCAGCTCCGCCACTTATTAGCTTTGTGAATTTGGGTGAGTTACTTAATCTGTCTCAGATTCCTCATTTGTAAAAACGGGAACAATAATAGTATCTACTTCATAGGATTACTGTAAGAATGAGATAATGTATGTGAAGTGCTTAAAAGAGTATGTGGGTCATAATAAGTATTCAATAAAAGTTTTTTCTTCTACCAAAGGAAAACATAGACGTTCTCTTTGTTGATCCAATATATGAGCATGCCTGTCCCTGGCACCCACTTGTACACACATACATACAGAATCTCTGCAAATGTCTCTATTCTACTGGCCAAAATTACCAAGAAACAAATAAAAAGAAGGGGAGGGCATTAATAGCCAGGGTGATACCATTTTCAAGAAAAAAAATAAAGCAAACTCTAGACCAAAATATTTTAAAATATGCACACATGTATTCAGGTTTGAATAAAACATTTTGCAAAGTTTCTGATGAAATTTTCAGAAATCCCAACAGCAACAGAATATATTTTCTATTTAGGATCAGTATTCAAAATAATCACTTATAGTTGCAAATAGAAAACTGGAAAATGCATCTGAAAACTGACATACAGATTTGTAAATGCAATTTTCTTCCCTTTTTGGAGGTGTGAAGATCAACCATTAAATATGCAGTGAACAATGTTAAATTTTCATTTGTAATACTAATAAATGCTGAAACACACCCTGGGATTCTACTGCTTGAGCCAAAGGAAAGAAAACAGTAGTAATTCTTTTTCATAGATTATTAATCAGAATTGCACTCCTGGCCTGGGGAACCAGAAATATATCAGTGATAAATGGCTAAAAGAGCCAGCACTCTGAAGAGAATTTGCAAATTATAAGTGAATATAATACAAAGTTTAATACCTGAATTATACAAACATAATATTAAAAATACCCAAAGTAGTATTCTGCAAAAGAATTCCCATTGACAGAGGATGCAAATTTTAAGGGAAACTACAGTATTTTAGAGGTAATTCAAAATTTCAATAAACAAGAATACAAAGATCTTCCTTTCCACATTCAAAGTTTAAAACCCAAATTGTTTGCAATATAAATAATTTTTCATCACTAAACACCAACAGTTTAATTTTCTGAGGTAAAGAGAACTACGGAGACATTTATAATAGACAAACACAAATCTCATATTAATTATTAATAATAGTCAAAACATATATCCTACTTCCTATTTGCTAGGCACTGCTCTAAATGCTTTTCATATATTTACTCATTTAATGAGATATATACCATTATTACCCCTACTTTACAGGTGAAGAAACTAAAGAATAAAGAGATTAAGTATTAATAACTTTCTCAAGTCACACAGCTGCGATCTAAATTCAGTCTTCTGGCTCTAACATCTATGTTCTCATCACCCAGGAATTTAACCAAAGATATCAGAAAGTATCTAAACTCAGCACTGAGTCATGTTGATAGCATGTAACCTGGATATAATGTGGTGATAATGGCACTCCACCTCTGTGGTTGTCCTTACCAAAACCCATAACCCCTGCGTTAGGCATGGAAAAAACCTCAGACAACCTCAAATTGATAGACATTCTACAAAATACTTGACCAGCACGCCTCAAAACTGTGAAAGTCATCAAAAACAAGGAAAGTCTGGAAAATTGTCACAGACTAGAGGATGCTAAGGAAACATCAGGATGAAATGCAATGTGGCATCATAGATGCAGTCCTGAAATAGAAAAAGGACATTAGAGAATAATTAGTGAAATCCAAATTGTGGATTTTAGTTAATAGTAATATACCAATGCTGGTTCCTTAGATGTAACTAATGTACCACGGTAATGTTAAGATGCTAATAAGAGAAGAAACTAAGTGAGAGGGTATAGGGACTCTCTGTACAATCTTTGCAACTTTTATGTTAATTTCTTTTTTTTTTTTTTTTTAAGACAGATTCTCACTCTGTTGCCCGGGCTAGAGTGCCGTGGCATCAGCCTAGCTCACAGCAACCTCAAACTCCTGGGCTTAAGCGATCCTTCTGCCTCAGCCTCCCGAGTAGCTGGGACTACAGGCATGTGCCACCATGCCTGGCTAAATTTTGCTATATATTTTTAGTTGTCCAGATAATTTCTTTCTATTTATTTATTTAGTAGAGATGGGGTCTCACTCTTGCTCAGGCTGGTCTCCAACTCCTGAGTTCAAGTGATCCTCCCACTTCGGCCTCCCAGAGTGCTAGGATTACAGGTGTGAGCCACTGCACCCGGCCTTATGTTAATCTAAAATTAATCTAAAATGAAGATTTTTTTCAAACGTATATAACGTTTGAAAATAATAATAATTTGATTTTTACTTCTCATCTCCACCCATCCCTTAAGGTATTTCTTGGTGAGAGGTCCAACAGATAAGCAGTCAGTACGAGATAAACACAGAAGGAAACAAAATGTGAGATTTTCTTTCCCATGCCAGATAACTATCTCCAGGCAAAGAGGGTGGGTTTTACCTATAGTGCAACTATGGGGTTTTATTCCATAACATTTGACACTTTGGAAAGCCAACTCTAACCCCTGAGATGACAGTAGGAAGCCCCCTCTGTTAGCTCAAGGAAAAGCACCAAACTAGAATGTCATGCAGGAAGACTTCCCTAACTAGGAAACAACTGAAAGGTGGGCAAGAGACAGACAGGAAATGAGCATTTGGGGAAGAGAGAACAGCATGCGCAAAGGCCTAGAGGCAAGGAAGCATGGTGAACTTGCAGTTTTCAGAACTACAGCAATTTAGTCTGCTGGAAATATAACGTGTATGATGGGAGATGGTGAGAAATGAGGCCAGAGAAGTAATTCCTCAAATATGTTTCAGGATATATTTTAAGATAGGAAGTCTATTGTAAACAAATATGAAGTCACTTATGCAAGAAACATTAAGTACACGTGCAGGAATAGACTTCAGGCAGGCCTGAAACCTGGAGTGGTAAATCAGAGAAATTGACTTTCAAGTCACGCAGTGTTTCAGTAAACAATTTCCGCTGATGATAGAATGTATAAGTATGTTGTGGTATATGCATACCATGGAATTAAAATGAATAAACTACAGCAACACCATCAACATGAGTGAATCTTAAAAACAATGGGCAAGTCACAGAAG
The DNA here is from genome assembly GCF_041146395.1 of Eulemur rufifrons. Lineage (NCBI taxonomy): Eukaryota > Metazoa > Chordata > Mammalia > Primates > Lemuridae > Eulemur > Eulemur rufifrons. The sequence continues at coordinate 229,300,685 of NC_090989.1, forward strand.
AATACATAAGGTATGATTCCATTTATATAAGGTTGAAAAACAGACAAAACTAATAAATTGTTTTTTGATACATACATAGGTGGTAAAATCCTATAAAGAAAAAAAAAAATAACTAACCCAAAATTTGGAGTAGAGGTTAACTGTGGAAAAGCAAAGAGAATAAGGACATGTAGAATGTTTCAAGAACATTGGAAATGTACCATTTCTTAGTTAAGTGATGGGTACTTAATTATTCATTTATAACTTTCCCCAAAGGTACATATAGGTACCTTTGTATGTATGATATATTTCAGTTTTTAAGAAAGAAAGTTTTTAAAAATGAGTCATGTTGCCTGGTGCAGGTGGCTCACGCCTGTAATCCTAGCACTCTGGGAGGCCAAGGCAGGAGGATTGCTTGAGCTTATGAGTTCAAGCCCAGCCTGAGCAAGAGTGAGACCCTGTCTCTACTAAAAATAGAAAAATTAGCCAGTTATCCTGGTGCATGCCTGTAGTCCCAGTTACCAAGGAAGCTGAGGCAAGAGGATTGCTTGAGCCCAGGAGTCCGAGGTTGCAGTGAGCTATGATGACACCACTGCACTTTACCCGGGGTAACAGAGTGAGATTCTGTCTTAAAATTAAAAAAAAAGAGTTTTGTTTTTTTAAAAAACCTAAGCAGCCCTAGGTTTGGAGATTAAAATCCCAAGTTTGCCACTTCATAACTGTGTAACCTCAGACAACTATACTCTATGCGTCTCGGTTTCCCAATCTGCAAAATAGGAAAACCAAGTCTCACAGAGTTAACAGTATTTCTGACAGCTACCTCTCAAGAATATTATCAAGATTAAGTAACATGTGTGAAAGCACTTAGAACAATTCCTGGCACATAATAGGTAGTCAATAAACATTAGATGTCTTTTCTTTAATAGCTGAGGGACACTACTGCAAAAATATGTCCTTTCTGATATTTTGAAGTTTATCCAAGTATGAGACAAATATAGACATGACAAAGATTAAAATTTTTTGTTTAAGTGGGTACATCTGTTATGCAAACACATACAAGAGTAATTATACAGTATAACTTCCAAAGCCTTCAATAAAGATAGTGTATACAGATTCTTAATTGAAAGTTTAGACACTGTATTATTTCTAAAAGACATACAGCATGACTTGTCTTATTTTATTCTCTTGCCCCATCTTTCAATGTTGGAAATAAGATTGGATATCATCATTTTCTCACCTACTTAAGAATATGGTTTGGGGACCATGTCGTCAATAGGAAGTTAATCAGATCTAGAATTTACTTTTCAACATCTCTAGGAAGTCTGCTGACATTCTCAGGATGAGGAATTTATAATTAATTAGCATTGATTATGGTACTCTTCTTCATGAAACTAACATATTGCTATGGTCTAAATTCTGGTATCCTCCCCAAAATTCCTAAATTGAAACATAATCAGTAAGTTGAAACAATTATTACTAAATTAAGCTTTAAACATAATTTATAAAGTTTTTATAAACTTATTAAGTTGAAACTTTATTTTTATTATTATAGCAGATATATATGCTAATTTCCCTTCTGTCTTCTCTCTCAGAAGAGGAAGAGGAACCAACGCAAATGAAGGACCATTTTAAATTCCAGTAGAAGAATCAAGCAAAGCCATTAGTATTTGTAGCTTGCTGCATTACTATTGGATTTCTTCAATTTTAAGATACCCATTTTGCAGCATTTTGATGTTTCTAAAATTCAGCGAGGCATGGTAGCTCACACTTGTAATCCCAGTACTTCAAGAGGACAAGGCAGGAGTATTGCTTGAGGCCACTCTGGTCAACATAGCAAGAACCCCAACTCTACCCAAAAAAAAGAAAAATTAGCCAGGCATGGTGGTATGTGCACTTGTAGTCCCAGCTACGCAGGAGGCTGAGGCAGGAGGACTGCCTAAGCCCAGGCATGCGAGGTTGCAGTGAGCTGTGACTATGCCACTGCACTCCAGCCTGGGTGACAAAGCGAGATCCTGTTTCAAAAAATAGTATTTCCAAAATTGGGATTGCATCTTAAAATTAATGTATAATTTAGTTTTCTTTCTAGAAACCTTTTATTAAAACAAAAATGTGTCTTACAATTGGTTTTGTCTCAGAATCAAGGAAATAATTATTATGCTGTTGCCATAGCATGCATAACAGTTTTAAGACAAGAATAGCTAAGCTCCTAGGGAGTCGAGTCCAGGCCGTAGGTTTTTTGTGTTGCAGTGAATCCACAATGGTCATAACCTTTAAAAAGACAGTGAATTTTCTATTAATAACCTGATTATCCTCAGGCCTCTGCAGCCTGTTGATACAAGTGAGTCAAATTGCTCTGGCCCCCACATTTTGCTGGTTCTAATGCCTCAGTGCCAAGCTTCAGAACTTCAGCACCTCCCCTCCGCCCTCAAATTTCCCTAGTTACTTCTGGAAGTTCTTTATGCTCAGGACTAGCTCTTCCATATGCTTCTGCTCTGTCCTCTCTGTAGGTGTCTACTCTGTGCCAGCACTTGAGGGAAGTACCTCCTGCTGCCACTCCTAACTCTGCCCTGTGAGAACCCTGCTTCTGAGTCTGGGAGGTACATCTACCAGTATTCAAAATCTGTACATAATCCAAATAAATTTTCTGCTAATTTTTCCTGCTTAGTTGGTCATATATACAGAAAGCTACCACTAGTTACTTCAAGTAATCCGAGTCCCCTGACTTTTTAGCAGCACAGTTATCTTAGTCTGTTTTGTACTACTACAAAAGAGTATCACAGACTGAGTAATTTATAAACAATAGAAATTTATTTCTCATGGTTGTAGAGGCTGGAAAGTCCAATATCAAGGTGACAGCATCTGGTGAGGTCCTTCTTGCTGCATCATTCCACAGCAGAAGACAGAAGGCCCAAGAGCAAGTGAGCGAGAGAGAAGGGAAAAAGGGCCCAAATCATCCTTTTATCAGGAACCTGCTTTTAAGATAACCAACCCATTCTGGTGACAACAACAGTAACCTTAACTACCTCTTAAAGGTCCCACCTTTCAACACTGTTATGTTGGGGATTAAGTTTCCAACACATAAATTTTGGGGACACATTCAACCCATAGCAACAGGCTATGCCTTTGTTGGAACTGCATGTAATTCAGGAAGAGTGCTGGGTGGGAGGCAGGGTAAAGGGTAGTGAGATCCAAGTGGCAACCTCATTCTTGTACAATCCCCTGCTCTCTTTTAAGACATCCTCTGAATTCCTAGATCATCACTAGAGAAACATGCAAGCCCTCGGTTCCTCAGTAAAGAACAGACAACCTACGTCTACCAGCAAGTAACTGACCAAGTCTTTTCTGGCTAACGTGCCAGCTTTGCACACTTCTTCTCTTGGATGACTCCCCACTGTTTGTCCCTAGGATTTATCTTCCCAGATGCTATTCTTCTCCAACATGTAAAAAGAAAACAAAGGTCAAAATTTCTAGAAAGTAAGGATGTGCTTCGCCCACATTTCTCATGCAAATGGAAAAAGGGAATGAGAACTCCTTCCATTGCAAATTTCCCTCCAATGTCCGCTCACATTCAAAAGTCAAAGTTCGTGGGTTTCTTTCCCCTTCATCCTCTAGTTTAAAGTCTGGGAGAATTTCTGGAACCACTAATGTTCCTGCAAGCACTAAAGTAAAAGTTCATTCTCTGGAACAAAATACAGTGTTTGGGGAATCCTTGCTATTCTATGTAGGCCTTTATATACACAGCCCTCATGTTTCCCCCTTTACATATCAACTCATACAAATGAGCACTTCAGGGGTCATGGATATGGCTCTTAAGACAAAACCAGACCCTGAGTCTTAATTTGAGTACTCCAGGACACCTGCCACAATTATACACCAAAGAGAATGAATAACAGTAATAAGCTCTAATGTCAATTTAATACACTGATAGTATGTTTTGGCTTCAGAAAGGAAAATCCTATCCTCTAGTATTCCTAAGTATTTTTTAAAAGCTAATTAGTCCAAGTAGGAGGGCTGCTGAAAGGAAATTGTCATCCTGGTCCTAAATGAAGATCAACTTAACCACTGAAATATGAACTTATAGCAGTAATGTTTGCTGCTGGAAACTGCAGCCAATATTCCTGTTCATGCTAGAGAATATCTATGGGGAGGCGACTCACTACATATATTATTGATGGAGCTGGGCTATGATGTAATATAGTAGTGAAAATAACTTCCAAACTGAAATCAAATATAGTATTCTGGCTTTCCACAAGAAAAGCCCAACTACCAATTTTCTTCTACTCTTGAAACATTCTGACTGGAATAGGGTTTCAACTATACACTTTATTTTCAGGATCAATTAAATATTTAAACATTTAAATGGTATTCAGCTAAATATCATGGTAGTTGAGTATCAGGGGAAATGTTTACTTTTTTTTTTTTTTTTTTTTTTGAGACAGAGTGTCGCTCTATTGCCCTGGCTAGAGTGAGTGCCGTGGCGTCAGCCTAGCTCACAGCAACCTCAAACTCCTGGGCTCAAGCAATCCTACTGCCTCAGCCTCCCGAGTAGCTGGGACTACAGGCATGCGCCACCATGCCCGGCTAATTTTTTCTATATATATTTTAGTTGGCCAGATAATTTCTTTCTATTTTTAGTAGAGACAGGGTCTTGCTCTTGCTCAGGCTGGTCTCGAACTCCTGACGTTGAGCGATCCACCCGCCTCGGCCTCCCAGAGTGCTAGGATTACAGGCGTGAGCCACCGCGCCCGGCCGAAATGTTTAAATATTAGAAATAAGGCCCTAAAGAACTCACTAGGTTAAATTTAGCAGTGCAAATAACTAGACTTCAGGGTGAATTTCCAGTTCTTTAGAAGCAATCTGAATCATCAATGTGGATTATTTTACAAGTCGGTGTAATTAGAAAGTTCTATATTGATCATTCATAATGAAAGAAGTCAAATGGTTAAATCTGCTGGCACTGATACAAGTACCTAATCATTTTCAGACTTAAGTATAAGTCACTACAAACTAACTTTGTCCATTCCCAAACAACCCAGACCTGGTGAAGGGCATAGCTTTGTTTTTATATTCAAGTTTCAAGAATTTATTTATAAAATACATACAGGCTTCTAAACATAAAGAGAAAAAAATCATTTGATTATACCATTTATTTTTATATACAATTGGTATAAATCTATCTCCCTTAACTAGAGAAATAATTCATAGTTCATTCTTTACTAAAGATGGGTCAACAGTATCTTCCTTAGAAACAAAGAATGGCAAGCCATTGTAGGATTACAAATAATTCTGAAGCTCTCTCTTCATAGGTTCCTGAATCAAATATTTTGACAGTTTTTAGTGCCTAAATAAACAGCATCAAAAAGTTTTCAGATTCAGATGGACAGTTTTGTGAGCCATTCTATGTAATATAGATTATTTCACTGTCTAATCTAGAGACGTGAAATTCCAAAACTATGGGGTGATAAATTTGGTATTTTACCTTAAAAGGATAGCTTATATAAACAATTACTTAGAATCACTATAAACTAAATGAAATTTCATTTGATAGATCTATGTTCTCGAAATACACTTGTTGTTTTGTACGTGGTTATACATGAGCCTAATAAAATGGATTGTTCTCTTGTGCTACCTATTTGTCCAGGTTTACTCAGGAGGTCAGAACATTGCCACCTAGGAGCCCCCATCCAAAGGTCATGTCTTGATTTAAGATCTGGAAACCAAGTCTGTGAAAAGAGGTCAGCTCAGTTTTGCTATGAGGGAAAACCATTACTCTATAAAATGGAATCAAAGCTTAACAAAATATTTCATATTTTGAATTGAAGGATGAGAAACCATATAAACAAGAAAATAGGCAGCGAGGTCAGTGGCTGAAATAATCCAGAGAAGGAAAATCAAGTACAAATTCATCTGGTGATTTGGAATCTTAACTTTGAACTGATAAAGTTCCAAATTCAGAGATGGAGTTTCCCTATGTTACCCAGGCTGGTTTCAAGTGATCCTCCTGCCTCAGACTCTCCAGTAGCTAGAACTACAGCCACAAGCCACCATACCTAACTCAGGGATTTCTTTGTCCTTCAGTCTCAGTTTTTTTTTTTTGTTTTTTTTTTTGTTTTTTTTTTTTTGAGACAGAGTCTCGCTCTGTTGCCCAGGCTAGAGTGAGTGCCGTGGCGTCAGCCTAGCTCACAGCAACCTCAATCTCCTGAACTCAAGGGATCCTCCTGTCTCAGCCTCCCGAGTAGCTGGGACTGCAGGCATGCACCACCATGCCCGGCTAATTTTTTCTATATATTTTTAGCTGTCCATATAATTTCTTTCTATTTTTAGTAGAGATGGGGTCTCGCTCTTGCTCAGGCTGGTCTCGAACTCCTGAGCTCAAACGATCCGCCCACCTCGGCCTCCCAGAGTGCTAGGATTACAGGCGTGAGCCACCGCGCCTGGCCCTTCAGTCTCAGTTTTTAAAGAGAATTTCTGGTTCAGAATCTAGGAGAGTTCCCAAAATCACCAGTGTTTCTACAGCAATGGAGGAAAACTCTACCTTCTGGAACAAATGGTTTTCAGGGAGCCTTTGCTGCTCTTTTCAGGCCTTTAACCATAGAGCCAAATCCCCCATCAGTGTTCATGTTTCTAAAAAAAAAAAAAAAATCCTAATTTTTTAATCTAGGGAAGCACACCACTCAGGATAAGACAATAATAAGCACTACTGAGTTATGTGAAAGGGTTATTGAATATAAATCCAAAGGAGGACCGAAGTTGGTTTGGATGCACAGCTGGATGCTTCATGGTAGCCACATAGGCATGCGTATGGCAAATTGCTTAAATTTGTTGAGTATCATATTATGTTCCACAAGATCATGTTTGCAAGAACTACTAGACTATCCAACAAAATCACTAGAGTCTAAGACTTGCTCAATGATATTCCCTGGGAATAGGTAGCCATATGATGAGCTAAGCGAAACCTGACCACATGCCCTCACTGGATTGACATCCTGATTTTTCCACTGTATAAATTACAAGCTCTGGGTAGAATAGAGGGATGCAGTGGGTTGTACTCTGACAGACCATTCTTCTTTACTGTGCAGACTGTCTCCCACAATTGGTAACCCTGAATGTGGGCAGATATGCTTTCAGAAATGTGAATGGATGCAGGGGGCAGGGGGCAGGCAGGGGGTCAGAAAATGCACCTGCAAAGTTGAAAACTCATGCCGTCCATTTGTGTACCTCTTATCACTTCTCCTCTAAATTCTCAAAGTACGACAGTCTTTGCTTTTATTAGGGTTAAATTTGAAAAACACAGATTTATTCATTCTCCTCCTCTCCCTCCCCCAAACTAACACACAACTGTGACCGGTTAGACTCACTTTCTGAGTTCTGCTATTTCAGGTCTCCAGCATTTCATGGGGATCGTGTCAGTCACTACTGCACTCAGAGTTCTGTGGAGCCTTCAAATCCACGTTACAAGTGGTGCTAAGAGTTTCTTGGGGCCTCTTCTAGGTAGAGAAGATGGGGAAAGGGACAAGCCCAGGAATTCTGAACTCCCTGACCCCCTCTGGGGTATTCACTTTATATACTGGGCTTTTTCATAAATTTCTGTTAGCAAAAGGGTTCAACTGATTTTCAAGAGTTTGAAAACCGCTGAGGTGTTTGAAACAGGTACCAGAAAACTTGGTTTTAAGGCCAGGACTTGTCACTTACTGTGGCAGGAGAAACTCGACAATAATCTCGGCACTGTCTACCTCACCCAAGGTCCCCGTGAAGACAAACACCACCACACGGTAAGCGGCACCTCAGCCGAGCAGGTGTTCTACAGCCCCCCTGCCCTCTGGCCGGAAGTCCCGCCTCCGCAAACCTGTACAACCCCCCACCCGGAAGTGGATGCCCATGGGCCAAGGCATCCACTGCAGAGGCCTGGACGTCGACTGCTCTGCCTAGGCTGCTGTTTTACTGGCAAAGATATGGATCTATCCCGCCTAAAGTCTGGACCCACCAGCCAAGAGTCTGAGCCTGCAGGCCTAGATTTTGACTCTGCCAGCCAAAACTATTTCTCTACTGGCCAAGAATTCGATTCTCCCTACCAAGAATTGGACCTGGACTCTCTTAACGACGATCTTTATCCCCAGTCCATGCCAGATACCATGACAAGGACCTCTGTGGGTGCATATGAGTCCCACCCGACTTCTGAACCGGTGGATCTGACGGAGGCCGAGCAAATGGAGCTCAAATCTGAGCTCACTAAATTGGAGGCAGAAATCGTAATCCTACGCCAAGCGCTGGCAGCCAAAGAGAGGCGCTGCGGGGAGCTCAAGAGGAAGTTGGGGCTGACCACCTTGGTGGAGCTGAGACAGAATCTGTCCAAGAGCTGGCATAATGTCCAGGTCTCCAACGCCTACGTGAAACAGAAGACGTCAGTTGCCCTGTCCACAGTGGGCTCTGCCATCTTCAGGAAGTTTGGAGACATGAAGAAGTCGGCCACATTCAGATCTTTTGAGGGTCTGATGGGTACAATAAAGTCCAGAGTCACAGGGGGCAGAGAGCTTGACAGCGATTGTCTTCCTTCTTCAGCAAGGAGTGAGGATGACTCGCTCCCCATTTTGGGGAGTGGGGATGACCTGCTCCTGGTTCCAGAAGGTGGAAATGATCCGCAACCAGTTCTGAGGAGTGGGGATGACCTGCTCCCATTTCTGGAGCCAGAATGAGCTCCTTGGTAATCTTGCCTGGCTCCCAAACCAGTGCAAGAACCCCCCTTTCCTCATGACATTTGCAACTCTGCGCAACAAAAGCATTGAAACCACAATGGTAAAGTTAATTCAAGAAATGGACAGAGTTCAGTTTTGAGAAAAGTAATGCCCATTTGTACATAGATATTTGCTGCTGTTGAAATAGAGAGAACCCAAAGTTTTATTTTACACTAAAAAAAAATTTACCATACTTTGAGTTGCTGTTTTATATTTTACACTAAATTTTGAAGATGAAACATGTCACTATGCTAGCTTTCCTGGGATTGCATTTAATGGACAGGACTGGCTCCAGAGGGTTCTTAGCCCAAAACCCAAACTCTGTTTTGGAAAAGTAGTCTATTAGAAAGCCAAAGTAGATAATCTATTTTGAACTTAGAAAACTTATGAAATAATCTATAGTTTTATCCCTTCCCCATTTTATTCCTTTCCTAAGTCTGAGATGAACACAGTTACCTTCAAAGCTCCATCTGGCCTACAACTTGTATTATAAAAAGATGATCAAAAAGATGGTTCATCTTCTCTGAGACCTCCAGAAAAGGGGAAAAGATATTGGTGGACTGATTGTTATACTAATATCTTTTGTGAAATTTGATTTTTTTGTTTGTTTTCAAAGCTCCCAAATAAGCATAGCAACTTAGCTTTAATTTAGGAGATCGTTACTACTTTGGACTCAACCTGAAATTGCAACTTTACTTTACCTTGTGCTTTGTTTGTAATCTCTTTAAATATCAAAATGAGGGTTGTAAAGTTTATCCCTTATGGCAGCATGTCTCTGCCATAAGAGCATGCCACCTAAAAGGAAGAAAATTGCTTCACTGTCCGACACCAAGTCCTAGATACTTACCACCTCCAGCTGAGAAGCTGGAGGAAAACACTACAGCCAAATTCAAGAAAGGTAACTCCTGTCTCAAGCAACATTTAAAAAAGACTGTCCATCCCCTGTGATGCTGGTGATTATGCATTTGAATGGACCTAACTAACTGATTATACATCACTGCTCTGTTTGACAGGAGGTCTGTCCTTGTTTCTAGCTAACCCAAACTGAGAAGGAAGCAGAATCCAACCCTCTGGAGATATCAAGACTGTAAGGAACCTGGTTTGGGTTTGTTCAAACTTTCTGATATCTAATTTTCACAGGAGCTATGATTTTTGTGTGATTATTTTTGATTTTGTATTTTTCCTTTTCCATTTTCAAAATGCCAAGATCTGGTAGCCTCTTTTATTCCTCTAGCCACACTGCCTGATGTTGAAGTTTGTGTCTTATTGGCTGTAGGCAGAGAGACGAGGACATTTATTTGCCTGGGTACATTTCAGTAACTTCTCACTACCTAAAGGTATCCCTCCAGCCTAAATAGGTGATCCTGTTTTGTTGGTTCTTTAAATTCTCCCTCTACGTTCCTTTTGTTTTCCTACAAGCAAAACCAAATACCACTATAAATGCAAAAGCACTTGTCAAACTGTAAAGTCACTGGTTTATCTCAGCCTTCCACAGATTTTTGAAGACAACATTTTGCTTGGATTAAAACAAGATGTTTATCTATTTTACATATTTGTTTTTTTAATTTGTTATGTTTATTAACCAAAATGCCTTTGTATGCTGACAAGAGGTGAAACTGCAGCATACAAGAAGTGAAAGTAGTTCAACAGATAAAGGCTTTAACCTTAAATTTCAGAAAGGCTTGTGGCAGGGACAAACTCTGACATCACAGGCCAAACCCAAAATATGTTCTATTTTATTTAATAATTCATACAAATGCAGTAACAGTTTTCCCAATAAATTCTCAACTCCATGAGAGCAGTAAAGCACATATCTATTTTTGTTGATCATTGTATTCCCATGCCTGGCTGAGGGCAGATATTCAATAAACACTTGTTAAATCAATGAAGGAATTAATATCACATACTTTAGACATGAAATATTGGATCCAAGAGATTATCAACTTGAACTAATTGATAAGTTCCTCCTGCTTTTAAACAAAAATGTTTTGTTTATTCAAAGCATTTTGAATATTCAAGACAATTCAAGATCCTACTATGTGTCAGAAATTATGCCAGGCCCTGAAGGCACAGAAGTTAATTAGACATGGCGCATGCTCTCTAGAAACACTCAGATCTTGGCCGGATGTTGTGGCTATGCCTGTAATCCTAGCACTCTGGGAGGCTGAGGCAGGAGGATCGCTTGAGCTCAGGAGTTCCAGACCAGCCTGAGCAAGAGCGAGACCCCGTCTATACTAAAAGTAGAAAAAATTAGCCAGGCATGGTGGCATGTGCCTATAGTCCCAGCTACTTGGGAGGCTGAGGCAGAAGGATCGCTTGAGCCCAGGAGTTTGAGGTTGCCATGAGCTAGGCTGATGCCCTGGCACTGTAGTCTGGGCAACAGAGGAGATTCTGTCTCAAAAAAACAAACAAACAAGAAAACCACTCAGATTTTAAAATCATTACAATTCACTACAGTAGGTACTAAAATAGAGCTGTGTGCCAGAGACAAAGGAAGTCCTGAGAAAGGGGTGTTAACTCTGGTTTGGTAGGTCAGTAAAGACCTCAGAGAGACAGAAAGTCTTTAGAGGACTAGGAGAAGTTTGCTGGACAGACAAGAGTAGAACATTCCAGACAATATCCAGAGGAACTGAGTCATGGAGGAATGTATAAGAATGGTATGTTCCAGGAAATACCAATAAGTCATTGTGGCTAAGAGGGAAGCGAAGTGGTGATAGATGAGTATGGAAAAATAAGCAGGGGCAAAATCGTAAATAGTCTTATATGCTGCCTCAGACATTAATATTTAATCCTGTAGGAGATAGGGAGACATTGAATCATTGAAGTAAAATGTCTCTGTCAAATTTGTGTTTTACATATGGAAATAACATTCATGAGAAATCAAGTAGGGGGGAGGGGGAGATGGGTAAATTCACACCTAACATGTACAATGCACACTATCTGGGGGATGGGCACACTTATAACTTCGACTCAAACTGTACAAAAGCAATGTACATAACCAAAATATTTGTACCCCGATAATCTGAAAAAAAAACATGAGACCAGAAAAAATGATAAATGAAAGACAGTGAATTATGACAACAATGAGTTATCTCTTACATTTTTGTCATACTAAGAACTTGAAAGCAAGGTTTGATTTTGTTTCATTTTAAAAATTAATTATTAATATTTCTATTAAAACGAGATGTTATAAAATAAAGATGTTAACCATTTCAACCAAAAAAAAAAATTATGTTTTAGACAGATTACTCTGGTCACCAGAGAAATAGATTGAGAAGTATTTTAGAGGTAGAATCTCCCAGACATAGGAACCAACTGCATGGGAGAGAGAGATGGATAAATTTGTAAGACAATGAGGATATAGAATTGGAAAGCCTTGCTATTAATGAAACTGGAGCCACACATTCATTTTGCTTTGGCCATTTCATTGGATCGGCATACCTATATCAATGGCCATGAGGACCAAATAAAATGCCTCCACGAACATGTGAGCTCTGGCTCGAAGGTTTCCTCCAGATTTTCTTTTTCCACCTGCTTTTACCATTCCTATGAGTTGATTCTCCTCATTCTCTACCCTATCTACCTACATAATTTGATCATCTCTGCTTATATGGGCCTGTTTGGATCTTATAGCCTAGCTTCAGTCTAACTCATTTCAGGATGCAATTTCTGATAGTTCTTGGAATATGTGTACACCCAAAGATGCCCATCCTTGCGCACCGTTTGGGGAGTGGTAACACTTGAAGGTGCTGACTCGGGAAGGGGGGGGTGGGGAAGGGAGGGATTTATACCTACATGATGGGTGCAATGCGCACGACCTGGGGAACAGACACGCCTGGAGCTCTGACTTGGGGGGAAAGGCGGTACAGGAGCAACGTATGTAACCTGCAATTCTGTATCCCCCATAACAAGATGAAATAAAAAAAAAAAATAAAAAAAAAAAAACAAAGATGCCCATCCCTAGGTTTGACTCAACCTAGAACATTTGGATGGGAAAGATAATTGGAATAAAATTCCCTGAGGTGCTCAGCTTTCTAGGGCTTCCATTGCTCATATGAGTAAAAGGGTCGAGATGGAAGATAGAGACAAGATGCTATGGCCTAAATGTTTATATCCTCCCCAAATTCATATGTTAAAATCCTAACCCCCACGGTGATGGTACTGGGAGGCGGAGCCTTTGGGAAAGTGATTAGCCCTCATGAATAGGATTAGTTCACTTATAAATAAGGCCAAGGGAGCTTCTTTGCCCTTTCTACCATGGGAGGACACAGTGAGAAGGCATCATCTATGAACTAGGAAATGGGCTCTCACCAGACACTGAAACTACAGATACCTTGATCTTGGACCTCTTGATCCCAGAACAATAGAATAGCTACCCAGTTTATAGTATTTTGTCAGAGCAGCCTGAATGAACACAAGGGTTGAGAATTCTATCTCCCACAGATGACACTCCCCATGCTGCTGGCAAGGATGAGGATAAAGTACCAATCCCTGTGTTCATTGGCATCATACGTGCATCGTAATACTAGCATCACTGTTACTCAACGTAGTACTCAAAGTTCTAGCTAGAGTAATCAGACAAGAGAAAGAAATAAAAGACATCCAAATTGGAAAGGAAGAAGTCAAATTATCCTTGTTTGCAGATGATATGATTTTATAAGTAGAGAAACCTAAAGACATCACACAAAAAAACTATTAGAACTGATAAACAAATTCAGTGAAGTTTCAGGATACAAAATCAATATACAAATATCAGTAGCATTTCTATATGCCAACAAGAAATAATCTGAAAAATAAACCAAGAAAGTAATCACATTTACAATAGCTATAAATAAAATAAAATACCTACGAACAAACTTAACCAAAGAAGTGAATGATCTCTACAATGAAAACTGTGAAACACTGATGAAAGAAACTGAAGAGGACACACACAAAAAAATGGAAAGATATTCCATGCCTATGGATTGGGAGAATTAATATTGTTAAAATGTCCATACTACTCAAAGCAATCTACAGATTCAATCCAATCCCCATCAAAAAAACAATGACATTCTTCACGGAAATAGAAAATATAATCCTAAAATGTATATGGAACCACAAAAGACTCAGAATAGCCAAAGCCAAACTGAGCAAAAAGAAGAAAACTGGAGGAATCACAATACCTGACTTCAAATCATACTACAGAGCTGTAGTAACCAAAACAGGATAGTACTGGCATAAAAAGAGACAATGTAGACCAATGCAACAGAACAGAGAATCCAGAAATAGATCTAAACATCTACAGTGAAGTTATCTTCAACAAAGGAGAACATACAGTAAACAAAGGACAGTCTCTTCAATAAATGGTGCTGGAGAAACTGCATATCCATAAGCAGCAGAAGAAAATTAGACCCTTATCTTCTGCCATATATAAAAACCAAATCAACATGGATTAAATACTTAAATCTAAGAACTGAAACCATGAAACTACTAAAAGAAAAAATTGGGAAAATGCTTCTGGATATTGGCCTGGGCAATGATTTCCTGAGTAATACCCCAAAGCACAGGCAACCAAAGTAAAATTGGACAAATGGCATCACATCAAGCTAAAAACCTTCTACAAAGCAATCAACAAAGGGAAGAGACAACCCACAGAATGGGAGAAAATATTTGTAAACTGCCCATCTGACAAAGGATAATAACTAGAATGTATAAGAAGCTGCAACAACTCAATAGGAAGAAATCAAATAATCCAATATAAAAACTAGCAAATGATCTGAATAGACATTTCTCAAAAGAAGACATACAAATGGCCAAGAGTTATATAAAAAATGCTCAACATTGTTAGTCATCAGGGAAATGCAAATCAAAACTACAATGAGTTATCATCTCACCCCAGTTAAAATGGCTTTTATCAAAATGACAGGCAATAAAAAATGCTGGTGAGGATGTGGAGAAAGGGGAACCCTCACACACTGTTGATGGGAATGCCACCACTATGGAGAAAAGTATGGAGGTTCCTCAGAAAACTGAAAACAGAACTACCATATTGCCCAGCAATCCCACTGCTGGATATATAGCCAAAGGAGGGGAATTCGGTATATCAAAAAGATATCTGTACTCCCATGTTCATTGCAACACTATTTATAGTAGCCAAGGTTTGGAATCAACCTAAGTGTCCATCAATGAATGAATGGATAAAGAAATTGCAGTACATATACACAATGAAATATTATATAGCCATGAAAATGAATGAAATCCTGCCATTTGCAACATAGATGGAACAGGAGAACATTATGTTAAGTGAAATAAGCAAAGCACAGAAAGACAAATCTTGTGTGTTCTCACTCATGTGTGGGAGCTAAATATTAAAAACAATTAAACTCATGGAGACAGAGAGTAGAAGGATGGTTACCAGAGGCTAGGAGGGGTACCAGGAAGGGGGGGATGGTTAATGGGTGAAAAAATATAGTTAGATAGTGAGCTAGGATGAACAATATTTGATAGCACAAGAAAGTGACTATAATCAACAATAAGTTAGGGTATTCTTTAAAATAACTAAAAAAGAATAGAATTAGAATGTCCCTAACACAAAGTAATGTTAAATGCCTGTGGCAGTAGATATCCCAGTTACCCTGATTTGATTAATTCACATTGTATGCCTGTATCAAAACATCGTATGCACCTAATACAGATGTACAATAATGATGTACCCATAATAATCTAAAATAAAAAATTTTTTTAAAGATATACAACTGTTATATGCCCATAATAATTAAAAATATTTAAAGTCACATATAAGGAAGTTTCCACTAGACTAACAGCAGATTTTTCTACAGAAACTTTACTGGCCAGGAGACAATAGTATGATATATTCAAAATACTGAAACAAATTAATTGGAGGCCAAGAATACTATACTCAGCAAAGTCATCCTTTGAAAATTAGGGGAAAATGCAGTTTTTCCCAGACAAGCAAAACCTGAGAAAATACATCATTACTAGATTGGCCTTACAAGAAATGCTCCATGGGGTCCTACATCTGGAAGTGAAAAGATAATACCATGAAAACACACAAAAGTACAAAACTCACTGGTAGAGCAGATACACAAAGGAGAAAGAGAGAAGAATTGAACCTTAGCACTACAGAAAACCACCAAACTGCAATGATAACAAAGAAAGGAACAAAAAATACATGAAAAAATTAACAAAATGACAAGAGTAAGTTCTCACTTATCAATAATTAAGAAAGAAATTTTAAAATTTTCTTGAAACAAATGAAAATAGGAACATAGTGCCAAGACCTACGGAATGCAGAAACAGCAGTATTAAAAGGAAAGTGTAATTGGGTATGGTGACACGTGCTTGTAATCCTAGCTATTTGAGAGGCTGAGGCAGGAGGATTGCTTAAGCCCAGGATTTGAAGACCAGCATGGGCAACATAGAAAGACACCATCTCAGGAAAAAAAAAAGAAGGAAAGAAAGAAAGAAAAAGAAAGACGGACATTTATAAAAATAAATACCTACATCAAAAAGTAGAGAGCTTAAAAAAAAAAACAGCAATACATTTCAATGAATTAGAAAAAAACAAACCAAACCCAAAATTAGTGGAAGGAAAAAAATAATAAAGATCAGAGCAGAAATAAACAAAATTAAGACTACAAAAAAATACAAAAGACGAACGAAATGAAAAGTTAGTTTTTTGAAATGAACAAAATCAACAAACCACTAATTAAATTGGAAACAAAAAAGGAGACGTTACAGCTGATACCACAGAAATAAAAAATCTCCCATCAAAGAAAAATCCAGGATGTAATAGCTTCACTGCTGAATTCTACCACATGTGTATTACTAATTCTTCTCAAACTCTTCCAGAAAATTGAAGAGGAAGAAATTCTTTGAAACTCATTCTATGAGGCAAGCATTCTCTTGATACCAAACCAGACAATGATGAAACAAACAAACTATAGGACAATATCCCAATGAACACTGGCATAAAAATCCTCAAAAACTACTAGCAAACTGAATCCAGCATTATGTTGAAAAGATCATTCACTACAATCAATTGGGATTGGTCCAGTGGATCAAGGATGGTTCAACATATGCAAATCAATAAATGTGATTTGTCACATTAAAAGAATCAAGAGCAAAAGCCATATGGCCATTTCAATACATGCTAAAAATGCATTCAGTAAAATTCAGCATATCTTCATGATAAAAACCATCAACAAATTGGGTATAGAAGTATCATACTCCAAACAACTCCCAAAGCTAACATCATACTGAATGGGGAAAAATTGAAAGCCTTTCTCTAAGATGGGGAACTAGAATGCCTATTTTCACCACTTTTATTAAACATAATACTTGAAGTCCAATTAGACAAGAGCAATTAGGCAAGAGAAAGAAATAAAGAGCATCCAAATTGGAAAGGATAAAGTCAAATTGTCCATTTACAGACAACGTGATCTTATATATAGAAACACCCCCCCCCCAAAAAAAATTTAGAACTGATAAGCAAATTCAATAAAGACGCAGGACACAAAATCAACATACAAAAATCAGTAGCATCTCTATACACCAATAATGAACTAGCAGAAAAAGAAATCATAAAAGCAGCCCCAATTACAATAGCTACAAAAAAATAATAAAATACCTAGGAAAAAGTTTTAACTGTGGAGGTAAAAGATCTCTATAAGGAAAACTATAAAAACACTGATGAAAAAAATTGAAGAGTACACCAAAAAATGAAAAGACATCTCATAATCATGGATTGGAAGAATAATGTGAAAATGACCATAACACCAAATGCCATCTAAAGATTCAATGTAATCCCTATCAAAATACCAATGACACTCTTCACAAAAATAGAAAAAACAATCCTAAAATTGGAATGGAACAACAAAAGACCCTGAATAGACAAAGAAATTCTGAGCAAAAAGAGCAAAGCTGGGGCATCACACATGGTACTGGCATAAAAACAGACCCATAGACTAATGGAACGGAAAGAGAACTGATATGGTTTGAATGTTTGTCCCCTCCAAATCTCATGTAGAAATCTGATCCCCAATGTTGGAGATGAGGCTGAGTGGGAGGTGTTTGGGTTATGGGGGTGGATCCCTCATGAATGGCTTGGTGCCCTCCCACAGTAATGATGAAGCTCTCTCTATTAGTTCAACCAAGAGCTGATTGTTTAAAAGAGCCTGGCACCTACTTTTCTCTCTTGTGCTCCTTCTTTCACCATGTGACAAGCCAGCTCCCCTTTCACCTTACACTTTGATTGGAAGCTCCCTGAACCCCTCACCAGAAACAGATGCTGGTGCCATGCTTCTTATACAGCCTACAGAACCATGAGCCAAATAAATCTTTTCTTTATAAATTACCAAGCCTCAGGTATTCCTTTATAGCAATGCAAAATAGACTAACACAAGAACCCAGAAATAAATTCATGTATTTACAGCCAACTGATTTTCAGTAAAGGTGCCCAGAACATTCATTGGCAAAGGGACAGTCTTTTTAATAGATGGTATTGGGAAAACTGGATTTCCATATGCAGAAAAATGAAACTAGATCCCTTTCTCTCACCATATACAAAACTAACTTTAAATGGACTAAAGATTTAATACCCAAAACTATAAAACTACTAGAGGAAAATATAGAGGAGACACTTCCAACATTGGTCCAGGCAAAGATTTTATGGAGAAGACCACAAAAGCACAGGCAACAAAAGCAAAAATAGACAAATTAGAATGTGTCAAGCTGAAAAGCTTCTACACAGCAAGGGAAACAATCAACAGAGTAAAGAGACAACCTGCAGAATGGGAAAAAATATTTGGAAACTATTCATCTGACAAGAGATTAATATCCAGAATATACAAGGAACTCAGTTCAGCACCAAAACAACAACAACAACAAATAATCCAATTTTAAAATGGGCAAATGAGCTGAACAGAAATTTCTCAAAAGATGATATACAAATTGACAGCAGCTATATGAAAAAATGTTCAACATCACTAATCATCAGGGAAACGCAAATGAAACCACAATAAGATGTCATCTCACCCCTATTTGAATGACTGTTATTAAAAAGACAAAAAAATAACAAATGCTGGCAAGGATTTGGAGAAAAGTGAACTCTTATACTCTGTTGATGGAAATTAGTATAGCTATTATGGAAAACAGTATGGATGTTCCTCAAAAAGCTAAAAATAGAATTACCATATGATCCAGCAATCCCACTACTGTGTATATATCCAAAGGAAAGGAAAGCAGTATGTTGAGGAAGTAACTGCACTCCCATGTTTATGGCATCATTATTCACAATAGCCAAGACATGGAAACATTAGTGTACATCAATAGATGAATGGATAAAGAAAATGTGGTATACATACACAATGGAATAGTATGTAGACATTAAGAAAGAACAAAATTCTAGGCCAGGTGTGGTGGCTCATGCTTGTAATCCTAGCACTCTGGGAGGCCAAGGCATGAGGATCTCTTGAGGTCAGGAGTTTGAGACCAGCCTGAGCAAGAGCAAGACTCCATCTCTAATAAAAATAGAAAAGTTAGCGGGCATGGTGGTATGAGCCTGTAATCCCAGCTACTAGGGAGGCTGAGGCCAGAGAATCGCTTGAGCCCAATAGTTTGAGGTTGCTGTGAGCTAGGCTGTTGCCATGACACTCTAGCCCAGGTGACAGAGCAAGACTCCGTCTCAAACACACACACACACACACACACACACACAACAAAATTCTATATTTCACAGCAATATGGAAGACATCACATTAAGCAAAATAAACTGGGCACAGAAAGATAAATACTACATATTCTCACTCATGTGGAAATTAAAAATGTTGATCTCATAGATACCGTAAACAGATACAGGTAGACCTACCATTTGATCCAGCAATCCCATTATTGGGCATCTACCCAAAAGAACAAAGGACATTCTATAACAAAGATATCTGCACCTGAATGTTTATAGCTGCACAATTCACAATTGCGAAGATGTGGAAAAAACCCAAATGCCCATCAATACATGAGTGGATTAATAAAATGTGGTATATGTATACCATGGAGTACTACTCAGCTATAAGAAACAATGGTGATATAGCACTTCTTGTATTTTCCTGGAAAGAGTTGGAACCCATTCTACTAAATGAATTATCCCAAGAATGGAAAAATAAGCACCACTGTACTCACCATCAGATTGGTTTCACTGATCATTACCTAAGAGCACATTTAGGAATAACATTGATCCGGTGTCGGGCAGATGTGGGTGGGGGAGGGGATGGGTGTATACATACATAATGAGTGCGATGCGCACTATCTAGGGGATGGACACGTTTGAAGCTCTGACTCGGGGGGGTGGGCAAGGGCAATATACGTAACTAAACTTTTGTACCCCCACAATATGCTGAAATTAAAAAAAAAAAGCAACCAAAAAGTAAAAAAAAAAAAAAAAATGTTGATCTCATAGAAGTAGAGAGTAGAATAGTAGTTACTACAGGTAGAGAAGAGTAGGAGGGAGAATGGGGATAGCCAAAAGTTGGTTAACAGATACAATTGTACAACTCGATAGGAGAAATAATTTCTAGAGTTCTACAGCCTTATATGACTATAATTAACAATTTATTGTATATTTTCACATAGCTATAAGCACTGATTTTGAATGTTTCCAACACAAAGAAATGATAAATGTTTACAGTGATTAATATGCTATTCATAATTACCCTGATTTGATCATTACACAGTATATACAGGTACTGAAAGATCACATTATACCCTATAAATTTTACAATTATTATGGGTCAATTAAAAATAATAATAAAAGCAAAAAAATACATGATCCAACTACATACTTTCTATAAGGTATTCACTTTAGATCCAAAGACATAAACAGATTCATAGTGAAAGGATAGAAAAAGATATTTCATGCAAATAGTAACCAAAAGAGAGCAGGGCTGGTACTACTATCAGACAAAATAGACTTTAAATCAAAAAAGGTTATAAGAGACAAAGGACATTATATATTAATAAAAGTTTCAATACAGCAAGAAGAGATACAATTACCCACCTAATGACACACTATCAAAATATATGAAGTAAAAACTGACAAAATTAAAGGAAGAAATATATAGTTCTACAATAATAGCTGGAGACTTCATTACCCCACTCTCAATAGTGGACAGAATAACCAGACAGAAGCAAGGAAATAGAGGACTTAAATAACACATAAATCAACTAAATCTAACAAATCAACTAGATGTGACATACATATACAGAACACTCTACCCAATAACAGCATACACATTCTTCTCAAATGCATGTAGGACATTTTCCAGGATAGATTGTATATTATGCCACAAATTGAGTCTCAATAGATTTAGAAATATATATAACATACAAATTATCTTCTCTGACCACAACAGGTCAGAAATCAATAACAGAAGTAAAACTGGAAAATCCATAAATTTGTGGAAATTAAACAACATATTCTTAAGCAATCAATGGGTCAAAAAAGAAACCTCAAAGGAAATTAGAAAATATTTAGAGACAAATGAAAACCAAAGCACAACATACCAAAACTTATGGGATCTAACCAAAGCAGTGTTCAGTGGGAAATGTATAGCTATACTTGCTTACAATAAAAAATAAGATATCAAATCAACAATCTAACTTTACAACTTAAGGAACCAGAGAAAAGAAATACAAACTAAACACAAAGCTAGCAGAAGGACAGAAATAATAAACACTAAAGCAGAGATATATGACACAGAGAATAGAAAAATAGAGAAAATTAACTAAATCCAAATTGATTCTTTGAAAAGATCAAGAAAATGGACAAACCTTTAGCTAGATGGACTAATAAAAAGAAGACTCAAGTTACTGAAATCAGAAAGGAAAATGAGGACGTTAACATGGATTCTACAGAAATAACAATGAATATAACAGAGTACACCAGCAAATTGGAGAATGTGGATGAAATGGGAGAATTCCTAGAAACACAAAAACTACCAAGACTGAGTCATGAAGAAATAGAAAATCTGGATAGACCTATAACTAGTAATGAGATTGAATCAGTAATTTAAAAAAAAAACTCTCCTGACAACAAAAGCCCTGGACCTGGCCGGGCGCGGTGGCTCACACCTGTAATCCTAGCACTCAGGGAGGCCGAGGTGGGCGGATTGCTCAAGGTCAGGAGTTCGAGACCAGCCTGAGCAAGAGCGAGACTCCGTCTCTACTAAAAATAGAAAGAAATTATCTAGCCAACTAAAATATATATAGAAAAAATTAGCCGGGCACGGTGGCGTATGCCTGTAGTCCTAGCTACTCGGGAGGCTGAGGCAGTAGGATTGCTTGAGCCCAGGAGTTTGAGGTTGCTGTGAGCTAGGCTGATGCCATGGCACTCACTCTAGCCCGGGCAACAGAGTGAGACTCTGTCTCAAAAAAAAAAAAAAAAAAAAAAGTTCTGAACCTGATGGCTTCAGCGGCAAATTCTACCAAACATTAAAGAAGAATTAATACCAACCCATTCCAAATTTTCCAGAAATAACTGAAGGAGGAATACTTTCTAACTCATTATGTCAGGCCAGTGTTACCCTGATACCAAAGCCAAAGACACTACAAGACAGGAAAAAAAAAACCAAAATTACAGACCAATATCCCTCATGAACATTGATATAAAAATTCTCAACAAAATACTACCAAACTGAATTTAGCAGTATAGTAAAAAGATTACATGCCATGACCAAGTAAGATTTATCCCTGAAATGCAAGGATAGTTCTACATATGAACATTGATCAATGTAATACATTACATTAACAGAATGAAGGGGAAAAAAACACAAGATCATCTCAACTGATGCAAAAAAAAAAAAAAAAAGCATTGGACAAAACTCAACACTCTTTCTCTAACCACAGCATTGTATACTCAAAGAAAATAAAAAACTTTAATACCTTTTCATGATAAAAAATACTCAACAAATTAGGAATAGAAGGAAACTGCTCTAAGATAATAAAAGCCACATATCAAAAACCCACAGCAAACATCACACTCAATGGTGAAAGACTGAGAGCGTTTCCCCTTAAGATTGGGGCAGACATGCAGAGAGTTATTGTATGACTATCCTAGACTCACCCCTTAGCCAGGACTGGGGACAGCATACAATTCAAAAGAAGTGAATAAGAGTTGGGTCATGATGCCAGAACTTACCTACCACAGAAACCTTCTGATACTTGTTAGGTCTCCTAACCATGCCAGAGAAGAGTCACTTCTTAAGGTAATGGAAACCATCAATCCCTGGCCTTCTGATTCTCCCTGCACATCTTCACGTATATCTATGCTATGTTTTCTGGTACCTTCAGCTCACGCAGGCCATATTCTTAACCCTATACCACCTCAATCTCCCTAAACAACTCTGGGAAAGGAACTTGAGTATCTCATTAACTGGGTTCTGGATTTAGGGTCACATTCAGCAAAAATCTTATACTTATTCCCCACTAGGAAAGTTATGGGTTAGAGAGGCAGACTTGGGAACCACTGAGAAACCTAGGGAAACACTCCTGCCCTGGCCAGGAGGAGGAGCCTATGTTCCTACCATGTTGTTGTTTTAATTATGAAAAAGTTTATTTGTTCATCCAACCAATATTCATTGAGCACTTACTGTGTGTCAGGTACTGTTTTTAGATGCTGGGGATACAGCAGTGAGCAAAACAGACAAAAAAATTCCTGCCTTCATGGAACTTATGTTCACATGGGAAGGAATTAAATAATAGCATACCAAAAGCCCACATATAGTGCTGGGCATGGTGGCTCACACTTGTAATCCTAACACTCTAGGAGGCCAAGATGGGAGGTTCGCCTGAGCTTAGGAGTTTGAGATCAGCCTCAGCAAGAACAAGACCCCGTGTCTACTACAATAAAAAAAATTAGCTAGGCATGGTGGCGCATGCCTGTAGTCCCTTCTACTTGGGAGGCTGAGGCAGGAGGATCACTTGAAACGAAGTTTGAGGTTGCAGTGAGCTACGATGAAAGCCGCAGCACTCTAGTTGGGGCAACAGAGCAAGACTCCATCTTAGAAAAAATAAAAACAAAGGAACAAACAAACAAACAAAAACCCAAATACCCATATATCCATTACACATCTTAAGACCCAACATAACTATTCACCAGAAGCTATGAACACTTTGTAAAAAGTCCTGGTGGAAACTGATTCCTTTGTAATTAGCTTGGCTTCACATCTTTTTATTTTGTCACACTTTAACGTGGTAATATGGTTTCAAATATCCTAATACTGACTTAGAAACCTGCACTGTACTTTGTCACCCACACTTCTGACTAATTAGCTACAAATTTGGAGTTTCCACTACCTTCTCAGGTTCTATAACCTGTTGGAACAAGTCACAGAACTTAGGAAATCACTATGGTTTTGATTATAGTTTTATTGTAAAGGATACAAGTCAGGACCAGCCAAATAAAGAGACACATAGGATAAGTTCTGAGAAGGTTCCAACCCTGAAATTTCCATGTCCTCAGGATACATCACTTTGCTGGAACATCAGTATATGATTATCAGCCAAGGAAGCTCACTCAAGCTTCAGGTGTCTAGGATTTTTATTTGCTCCCTCAATCTCAAGCTCCACAAACACATACAAGGGACACTGTGCCTCCACACCACCTCATAAACACTTATTACAGATAATTCGGCTAGTCAATGTTCTTTACCACTACAAAAATCCTATATATTAATAATAATTTGCTGTGTTTCTTAACCACCAAATACACAATTCCATACCATTTATAGCTTCTAGATCATTATTTAACCTGAATTCCCAAATTACTGATCATCAGTACCACCCTAGTTAGTTAGTGGCTGGCAGCTGGAAGAGCCACAGATTGCCAGTGAAAGCTATAAAATACCTTCAGATGTACCAATGAGCCCTGGGTTGAGGCAGTGTTGGGGATGAAACACATGCTCCACTGAATGCCCCCCCAAACTAAGATGTCTTCCTTAGCATGTTTGAAATCTTTATCCACCCTGTGGAAGCTCATGTATAATTATTCCCATCCGTGCATACTCATTCTATCTTCTACTGATCTGCTCTGAGCATGGTCCATCTCAACCCTAACCCACCTTTATATAATATCTCCCAACCCTCAAAATCTGGGCTGAGAAGCCAGAGCACAGAGAAGTATTAAATACCTGCTAGTCAGTACCTTGGCTCTCTCTATAATTAATATTGTGGAGAGGTTTGGGGGCCAGAAAAATGGTCATGGGAATCAGCCTTCCATCTCAAGCAATCCCTAGATCCTCACCAGAGTCTTTCATGGAGCTACACTGATGGTGTTGAGTGGGGAGCTAAGGGAAGAGGGACGACCCTTTGCAGCACTCATCTTGGACATCCTCTCATTTATTCCTGTTCACTCTTTCTCACTCTGAACTCTGTTCCTGCTTCCATCTGACTCCAAACTTTGGCTCACTAGACCCTAAACTTTGAGCCTGCCTCTGGCCCTTTCAACTTGGTATTCAAACCAAATGTTCCCATGAAATGACTTTTGTCCTTTCCTAATGGATTTTTTCTGATTTAGTACACGCTTTGATCTCTGACCTTCTGTTGCTGTCTAAGAAAGCCTGATAAGCCCATCACAGCCTGAGAGAAGAAAGGCAACTCACATGTTTGGGGGTAGTAAAGACTGGCTACTTTGGAATGGTGTGTATTTGTCAAAAAGGCAAACAAACATTTATATATCACTTAGTATGGACCAGGAAATAGTCTAATGTTTTTCATGCCTTACTTCATTTAGTACTCACTATACCTCTTTGAGGCAGGTTTTTTTTAATTTTTTACAGATTAGGAAACCAAGACTCAAAGAAGTTGAGGTGGCACCTGAGTATATTTCATATTTTAAGCTGAAGGAATTTGAGAAAAAAACAGAAGCAGGGAGGCCACTCTCACCTTTCCCCCACCACTCTACCTTTCTTTCATGAAGCAGGTCATAACACCTAGGAAGGATTTTCTGGCCTTCCTCGGAAGTCATAAGACCCTCATGTAAGGGGTGCCTTCTCTATACCTGGAAGACATAGGGACACAGAAGAATCTGAACACACAGGCCTTGCTAAGTATCCCCCAGTTTATTACCATTAGATCATACCCTTTTTTTGCCTTATCATATTTCTCCACAACTATCTACTCTTCATCAAACTTAGTAGCTAAAAAAAAAAAAACAGGTTTAACTGTGTCTTCATATTTCATCTCTTTATGAAGGTTCCATGTCACATAAAAATTATATCAAATAAATTTGGAGCCAGACATCGTGACTCACTCTTGTAATCCCAAGTGCCAAGGTAGGAGGATTGCTTGAGGCCAGGAGTTTGAGACCAGACTGTGCAACATACTGAGACCCTGTCTCTACAAAAAAATTTTAAAAATTAGACAGGTGTGGTGGTACACACCTGTAGTCTTAGCTACCTGGAGGCTGAGACAGGAGGATTACCTGAGCCCAAGAGTTCAAGGCTGCAGTGAGCTATGACTGTGCCACTGCACTCCATCCTTGGTAGTAGAGTGAGACCCTGTCTCAAAAAAAAAAAAAAAAAAAAAATTCAATAAAAAATAAATTTGCGGCCGGGCGCGGTGGCTCACGCCTGTAATCCTAGCACTCTGGGAGGCCGAGGTGGGCGGATCGTTTGAGCTCAGGAGTTCGAGACCAGCCTGAGCAAGAGCGAGACCCCATCTCTACTAAAAATAGAAAGAAATTACATGGACAGCTAAAAATATATATAGAAAAAATTAGCCGGGCATGGTGGCGCATGCCTGTAGTCCCAGCTACTCGGGAGGCTGAGACAGGAGGATCCTTTGAGCTCAGGAGTTTGAGGTTGCTGTGAGCTAGGCTGACGCCACGGCACTCACTCTAGCCTGGGCAACAGAGTGAGACTCTGTCTCAAAAAAAAAAATAAATAAATAAAAATAAATTTGCTACCCTCAGTCTGTTCTCAGAACAAAACTAAATGAATTTGTATGCTTTTCTCTTATCAATCTGTCTTTTATTATAGGGACCTCAGCCATGAACCTAAGATGGGTAGAAGGAAAGAAATTTTCCTTCCCTATGAGGTAAAGTAACTTTCCCAAAAATGCACTGTTAGTAAGTGGCAAAGCTTGAGTATGAACATAGGATCTGAATCTAGAACCCCACACCTTTATCCACTATGCAGCTTATTTAAATCACCTGACTCTCCAACCAACTTATTAACCTGGGCCTTGTCTGAAAGGCAATGGATTCCCTAATTTTTTGTATGTGATTAAAATAAATGTGCTTCCTTCCAATATCCACATGGCTAATTCCCTTACATCTGTGTGGAATCAATTTTGTCCCTCCCAAAATTTATATGTTGAAACCCTAATTCTCAACATTCAATACAGTGTCTGGCACATAGTAAGCAATCGATAAATAAATGACAGGAGGGAAGAAAGTCCAGGGTTTGATCAAGTCCACCTTATCTCATCAAACTCCATAGGACAAGGAGGAGACAGGGCTGGAGCCAAAAAGAGAGACCTGGTTTATCCTTAGAAATGGGCTCAGCATGATGACAAATAGCAATGTCAACAGAAGACCAGGGTAGCCAAAGTCAGAAAGGCAAAATGCGTCCACACCTAGGAGGCATCTGAAGTTACTAAAAACCAAAGGGCATCAAGGCAGCCGCGGTCTAATTCTGCCATACACTTGGAAGTTAAGTCTCGTGGCTCTTACTACTGCTTGCTTCATCTGCTCAAGTGTTGCCTCCAGAATGCTCTTTTGACCTTAGCCCACGCAGGATTGGTGGTGATCTAGGGAATGATACACAAGTCTACTCAGCTCCTTCAAAAGTCTCCTTCCCTCATAGAGCCTGAAGGTCTTGGAAAAGAAATTTCTTACCATGCTCCCTCAGCCTCTGCCAGGAATCTCTTGCTTTGGCCAAGTTTCCTCCACTGTCCATCTCTTTATCTGCCACTCAAATTTCACCTTTTCCCCTGGTCTCTTTGATGGCATCTTAGTTGTGGTTTCACTCCTGGATGCTGCCTCTTGAATTAACTTAACTGCTTTATTCCAAAGTCTCTGAGCAGCCTAACCCAACATCTGGAGCTCCTGCCCCTGCAGGAGGGGAGTTAGGGCAAGGGAATAAAGTCCATAACACGCCCCTTCCCCAGCCACCGCCCCTACTCACAGCTTCTCCGTGACACTTGGGAGTACTACCCCCAGGGTCATTTTGTCCTATTTTGTGCTGCACAAACTCCATTGTCATGCTCCTCATCCCCAAACCACCATCAGCCATAACTTTTGAAAAAAATTTTATGAAAGCCTAAACCTAAAATTTCTCCTCAAATGTGGCTAAATCTTGTACTAGTTCCTTAAGTAGAAAAAGGCTTATCATTAACAAGGGTTTTGAACTTACCCTATAGAAACTACTTACAATATGAGAAAGGAGTTGAGGGAATTATTTTTTTAACTCCACAGAGTATGGGACAAAGTCTTATTTTACTTCAAGGCCAGGCAAGTAGAGGGGACTCCTTATTCTAATCCAAAATGAGAAGAGAAAAACACCTCCCAAGAAAGAGATTGTTTGTGGCAGTGAAAGGAGAAGCAAGAGGGTCAGTTTTAGTGGATGAAGAGAAAGGAAGTGAGCCAGGAGCCACCACTGCTGAGCAAGGAAGACTCACACCTTCTCACAAGGACTCATCCCCCGAACCCCAAACTCTGAAAGCCTCCAGCTCCAGACCTCATTGCCTTCTTCCCAATCATCTTGTAGGGGGGATTCCCTGCCCTAAGCTACAGAGGTTCAGAAGAGTGGGAAGGTAGGGAAGCATCCTTAGCTGGACCCCTGCATGCTTTTCCCAGTAAAAATACTGTTTCTCAGCTGGCAAGTCCTGTAGTTCTGTTGGACTTCTACTTCAGAGCATTATGGGTTTATCATAGCTAACCACCATGCATAATATGGTTACCATGGAGAATGCATTCTGAGTTCCACATAACTCACTTCTACAAATGAACCACTGGAATTCTGCCATTCTGACATGGGGTCTGTCACTGTTTCTCTCAGATGAGAAAGGAAGATACACTGATGTTCTTTGGGACTGTCTAGATTCACAGGACAAGGAACGATTGTGTGTCCTTTTTGCTTGAGAGCTCTCTTATATTGCCTTTTGATCATTCTGGAGATCAAGAAATATATTCCCTTCCTTCTGGCCAGGTCTTAAAGGATTCTGAGGCCTCTGGCCAGCACATTCATTGATTCCTATAGAGTCAAAGCAAAGATTTTGTGTGTCAGCTGCTTAGAAATTTAAGGGAACAAGTAAAAGTCGGAAGGAAGCTTAATTTTAGCTTCTTTGGGCTTTTTGATCATGAAAACTTCTACACTATATCTGATAGAAGTACCCTTCTTTACTAAAGTCCAGGGAGTTCAGTTAATCTTAATTCAGATTATTAAACTTCATTTTCGCTGCTTTAGCATAGCTATGTGTGTGCATGTGAGAGAGGCAGAGAGAAAATGACTCATGCAGTCCTCTCAGTGAAGCTGAAAGTCCAGTTAACTGTGAAAAGATGCCATTACTATGCAAGCTTTAGCTCATTGTCTATATGCAAGCTAGCCACCAAATCATATTTATCTTTGCGGGGGGAGGGGGGGAGCTTAGCAAAACAATGCAATCAACTTCTAGTACATAGAGATATTTCTACACTGAAAGTTTTTCTGGAAAAAAAAAAAAAAAACGAAACCAAACCATGATTTGAAAATAGCTAGAAATGAAACAGGATTTTTCATATGATGCATTGGTAATGAATTTTTTTCCCCCAAGACAGGGTCTTGCTCTGTTGCCCAGCTAGAGTGCAGCGGAGGCATCGTAGCTCACTGCAACCTCAAACTCCTGGGCTCAGCAATCCTCCTGCCTCAGCCTCCCGAGTAGCAGGCACTACATGTACGTGCCACCACACACAACTAATATCCTGCAAATATTTAAAGATCATAAGTGTGGAGACAGTGATAAAGTCCAGTAAACCTCTATATTATACATTTGAGCATTTGCTATATGCCTAGGAGTTTACATATGTTATCTCCTTTAATCACTAAAGCTCTTTGAGAAAGGAATTAATATTTCCATTTTACAAATGAGAAAATCAAGGCAGAGATTAAGGAACTTGCCCAAGTCTTCATAGCTTGCAAATGGCAAAGTGGACATTTGAATCCAGGTCCATCTGACTCAGGGCTACTCTGCTGTCTCCCAAATGGCAGAAATTCTTCTGCCACTACTAAATATTAGCCATCATTACCAAGGATTGCCCAGCGGCTTCTTTATAGTGCAGCATCATATACAAAGCAATCCCAAAGGTTTTGGAAAGAGGTCACTTGCTAGAGGAAGACATTTTTGAATATTATCACCAGTAAAAAAAAAAAAATCCCTAAAATTAATACGTATTTTGTACAATAGACATTCTTTAAGCAAGCATCTTTTAGAAGAAGAATATGAATAGTGCCATCTACATAAAAAACAGGCATAATGTCTTATAAGCATACAAAGGCCCTGCTTGGGGCTGGGGGAAATAGGCAGAAGCAAATGGGCATGCACGTGCATGCTCACACACATACACAGCACCTGCTACCACCATGAGAAAGGGGAAGCATGGTTGTGTGCTAGTCCCACCTCTAGCCTTGTATAGAAGCTGTTTAATATCAGGAGGCTGATCTGAGCCAGCTCATTTCATAGTCCTCTCTTGAGGCTGTGGCTGAACTGTGTGGAAGTTTGGATTACTCCCCCCACTTCCCTCGGGGTAGCTGAAAAGCTCTAGAGGCATCAACACATCCTCCTGCCAGATGAGCAATGCCTATCAGTTTGTGTGGGTGGACCTTCATTAACCCCCTCTAACAATGGCTGGTTGGGCTTCAGGAGCAGGGTCATCACCCTCCATGTTTCCTGAAATGCAGTATGTTAGAAATGGAATCAGTTTGCACATACCAGCACCCCGCCCCCATTTTCCAACCCAATCCTAGAAGATATTCATAAATCATTACGACTGTTTGATTTCAGAGAGTTTTGCTGAATTGCCTCTAAATTTCTCTGGGTGGATGAATAGAGATAGACTTGTCCCCCCACAGCAGCTGCTAGCACTAGTATCTCTGAAAGCAGGGTCTGCATCTCCATCCCAACCTCAGCTCATTAGGTGGGCCCAGCAGAAACTTGTCCTCAGGGCTCTGAATTTTCCTTCTGTAATGGCATATTCCCTAGGCTCAGGGACTAAAGAAAAACAGAACCATTGCCTTGTTGCCGGGGCAACCAAGCAGATTGCTGTGAATCCGGTAGCTCACAACAAAATGCTCAATTTGTCTTTGCTGAGAGGCAGAGGTTATTCTTGCTAGGGTAAAAGTTAGATTCCAAGTAGTCAGAACTGGAACAGTATTTGCCATGTGGTATCAGGAGGTCAGATAGGCCAACTAAGTCAGAATCCATTAGCGAAAGCTTTCACTTGAAAGCTGGCAAGACTAAGTGCTAATATGTAACCCAAAGGCCAGAGGCTGGGATTACAGAACCAGGACTTGTGAATCAGGCAAAGTTTACAAAAAGGTAGAGAGCATATGAAGGCACCCAAGGGCACTGCTGTGAAGAAAGTCAAGGTGTTTGTGAATGAGGCAAAGACATCATGAAAGACCAAAGGATGCACAGCCTCCTAGCAAAGCATGCAGCCTTCTACCTCCTGCCAAGCTCTTGCGTTATTTAGAACAGGTCCTGTTTCTGGTTCCAGGCCAGGGGTGTGCATCAGTGAGTCATATTAATATTATAGAAAAGCTCCTTCCTCGGGGCTTTGATATCACCTTGGCTATATCCTCATATTTTGGCCTACTTTAACCTCTGCTTGACCACAGACTAGCTAAAATCTCAAGCTCCTTCTTGCAGAAGGTCTTCCTGTCCCAAAGCTTTGCAGATAAATATTAGACAAAGTCCCAAGTCAGCTCCCATTTGGAGCTTTCACTATTGGGAGGCTCAAGCCTATTGCAGATCTAAGTGCAATCAGACTGGCAGACAACCATAGCAATAAAACAAAAATCCAAACACCCCATCATGTCTTCAGGTTTGGCTCATCAATTTCATCTTATTACCACAGTTTTCTGTGCCTACCCCCTGTTAGATTTGCTCAGGGTGGGAACCCGGAAAGTATGTATAGAACCAAATGCAGTTAATGGAAAACTTAGATAGTGATTGTAAGGTCTGTAAAACAATAGCCACGGGAGTCTGGAGATCCCAGAGGTTGTAAATCTAACTCTGACCACAGGCAGTTGCGGAACTGGTTAATGTTCAGGAAAAAAAAAAAATCACCCTCCCCAAACTTCCATCCAAAGCTCCTATAAAACCCACCGCTCTCCCCTTCCTGGTGTGGATGCTCTTTTCAGCCTCCACCTATCTGCACCCAGATGCTCAAATAAACAGCATTTTGCTATACATGAGGTTTTGTGTGTCTCCCTCTCAGCCCTGGACTTAACACCCCCATCCAGCCTCCATAGTCTTTTTGTTCCTTGATCATGCCGTGCTCAAATACCACCCCGAGACCCATGCCCTGCCCTAGGTCTTGCACTTTATAGGGTTCCATGTAGCCTTCCTCCAGCAAATCCCTCCCTATAGGGTGAGGTCCACAAGCCAAGGGATGGGCCTACCTTGAGAATTCTTCAAGGGCCCACAAGGACCTCTTCCCTAAGTCTATCCTTCTGAGGGAACCACTCTCTAGACTCTGTGTTACACGGCATATCATGGAATAAGTGAAACAGAAAATAATTATTGAACCAAGAAATAAAGTGACTCAACAAGCTTGGTTAGCTCTGCTCAGAAAAATAGGGTTAAATTAAAAGCAGTACCTTCAGCTGTGCCCTGAAGGTCACCTCACTAAGGCTTTGTTAAATCAGAAAGCCTGGGAACCTCAGAGCTCAAGTTTCCCTGCAGAGGCCTTTAATTCTTGCCTTTTTTGTTGAAAATCCAGGAACTTGCTTCAGGTCTTCTAAATACACCCAGCACCTCAAGAGGTCTGAGGATTAAACTCAGCATTTCACAGGCTGGCTGTTATTAATGCTGCAACACAACCTTTGTCGTTGATGGTAAAGACTGTGTCCTTAAAATATTTCTCAAATCAGAATGTCAATCATAGTTGGATTCTGTCGCAAAGATTTGAATTTAGTGCTTGCCATTTTAAAAATTGCTGTTCATGAACACTGGCTTGCTGACACATATTAAATGACAAATGTAAATAAAAACAATCAGATGCTATGTGGCTATTCAGAAATCTATATCTCCAAGCAATATTAATTAAGAATTAGAAAGTTAATTTCTAGGCTAAAACATCTGGCTGGTTAAACAGAGGGAAATAAAATTTATATTTCTATTGTGTAAACATTTTTAGATGCAATCTCTGGTTAACTTTGAAAAGAAATCTATCAATTTTCATAGAAATAGCAGAGAAACGCTGTCTTTCAAAACTTACTTCTGCTTACCTACATATTTATGTTCCTCTTTCTACTGTCAACCTGGTTGGATAAGGAGAGTGTGAAGGTCATTTTCTTAGCTCAGATTTCTCAGAAAACAGAACATGAAGCAAACTTCATGTTAATATTTCATTGGAGATTCAGTCTCAGGAAGGCAACAGTGAGAGGAAAATGCAAGCGAGGCAGGAAAAGAGAAAATGGTAATACAAGATTGTGGGTTTAATGAGCTGGCCACGCCTTTTAAAGAGACCCTAATAAGTTTCTGGTGTTGCAGGATCTCTCCAAAGATGGTGTTGGACTCTGAAGGGCAAGCAATTTATATGTCAGCTTTTTCCCATCTCCTTTCTCCCACTGGTAAAATTTGCCCCATAGGGCATTAACTCCATGCTGCTCTTGCCCTGTAAAGGCAAATAGATTTGATTCTTCCTACTCATGGGGATTGGAAGAAAAGCATTCATTAAGCTGATCCTGCATGGCAAATGCTAGAGGACAAATTGATGTGCTTCTGTAAAAATAACCATATCCTACCCACAGCTGTGACTGAGACTGCCACCAGACTGACTCACCATCATCTGCCTTGATCCATCTGGTTTTGAGGGAAGCAGTGAGGCAAATTGAAGTGTGATGGGGAACACCCCCTACCCCTACCTCACAGGCATACACCCTTCAAGTCTGATAGCAACATAATTCCTGCAATCCGTTAATTCCTGCAATTGTTTCTGGGGCGAGGTATTGTTTTTAATCTATGTTCTTGACTGGGGGTGGGGGTGGGATCAGTTTCTGGCACTTCCAGTTGGCCTTTCTGAAAATAACAGCCCTTAATCCACACAGTAAAGGGAACTCTCAATGTAAGAGTTTGGTTATTTACTCCACCTGATACTTATTCTACTTATGTATTCAAGGACTAGGGAAGTAACTACAGGACAGGTCTGCTGACTCCTTGATCCTACTGTGAATTGAATTTAAGCTAAGACTCCGTTTATCATCTGGCTACCATAACTCCTATTCTAACCAGAGGACCAGGATGGCATTTTGGGTCTTCTTATATCAGTGCCAGCTCAGACTCCATATCTAATAGATTTTAAAAGCCTGGTTATTACGCTTTCCCCTGGAACAGTTATTCTAGCAAATAGCCAAAGGTCATTTTAGGGAAGGATCATAAGAATGTCTACTTTGGTGGCATTTCCAGGTTCTTCCCCAAGGAGACTTGGTCTCCCTCCAGTCCATGGACTCTGGGTCTGTAAGTCAATTTAGTTCTTGAAACTGGGTTATTTTTCCATTGCAGCATCGATGTCAGCTTTCTGCTTTCCAGCTCTCAAGTTTCTATTATACAACTCAAGCAAGTCTGTTCTCTATCTATCTTGCCCCTAAAAATGCCACAGAGTAGGTCAAAGCACTCTGATTGCCACTCTGACTTTGATGCCCATTACAATAACTGTGTCCATCTCACCCGAGAATTAAGTCCCACCACTGGTCTGTCATTCTGGAGCCCCATCATTCTCATTGGTATTAGGCAGCCAAATCCCATGGCTGTATCTGCAGGTATGGCCTGAGAGAAGAGCTACCGCCAAGCTTCCTAAAGAAACTAGTAGTGCCCAGCACTAGTATATTTGCTTTTGCCCTAGAGATGGCAATGTTCTTTGGCTCCTTCCAAGGAAAGTAGTACTGGGCTCTCAGATAAATTCCATGCTAACATCCTACTTCCCTGATCCATATGTCCCCTTTGCTCCGAATAATGCCAAGACGTCTGGCAACTTCACCTCACATACTCTATCTGTGGTCCCCAACCCCCAGGTGGCAGAACGGTACTGGTCCGTGGCCTGTTAGGGACCAGGCACAGAGCTCTGCCCCGCCCCCCCTCATCCCGTGGAGAAAAATTGTTTTCCATGAAAGTTAGGAACCGGGGTGTCTCACAGCAACAGGAGGCAAGTGGGGCAAGGGGCAAGGGAGTGAGGCTTCGTCTGTATTTACAGTCGCTCCCCTTCGCTTGCATCACCACCTCAGCTCTCCCTGTGTTCGTGGAAACATTGAGTTCCATGAAACCGGTCCCTGATGCCAAAAATGTTGGGGACCACTGCCTAGGCCATTGTGATGTGCAAGCTTCAAGGAGCCAACCCAACAATGCATTTAAGCCAGCTCTCAGTCCCGGAACATTGAATCCCCGAGTAGTGGACGAATATCCCACATTAGTGGATTCTCCCCTATCCAGTCTTATAGTCTTCGCCTGATATGATATCCTCAAAATCTACTCCTACACATGCTCACCAGTTTCCTGCTGGTATACAATGGTCAAATTCCATCATTTGTTTGATAGGTAAGCTATTTCTTCCCTGAACAAGGACCGTACCTTCACTCTCAGGCTGTGCTGAGGTATGATCGTGGTTACCCGCCTGGAAACAATCAGGTGTGGTGGAGGTCTCTTTTAAGGAAAATAAGTACCATCTTGTTAGGCACCCACTTCAGGTGTGGCTATTGCACACCCTCTAGGCAAGGGGCAGCAGGTGGATTCCACTGACCCAGAAAACAACTAGGGGAATTTTCAGTTCAGGATTCTTAGGTTTATCCATTCAAATATTCTCATCCCAGGTCTTTGTGCCCTCTTCATTAACTGGGCCCTGGCTTTAATGCAGTGTATTCATTGAAGCTGCAAATTTAATTTCCTTTACATCTTTACTGTCCTTATAATTAGAATCTGGATCTAATTTTCAACTTGTTCTACCCTGAGACCAGACTGCCACTGAGACCTCCAGTTTTTAGAGGATCTCTTAAGTTAGCAATTAGCTGTCCCGAGTCTACCATTTTCTAAAATAAAAATCAGCCCCCCATGTCAGAGCCTTATAATTATCATTTTCCACATATTGATCTCCCAATGCCTTGCTTTCTGCCTTGTATCTCCTCCCAATAACTACGGGCAAAAGCTTCATTAACTGTGATCTCACTGCATGGAGTCATTATGGCCCCACTTACCACTGGCACTAGGATCTCTACTGCCTTTCGTCAATAGGCAATCGAAATCCCATCCTGAGAGTTTGATTTTTAGGGCTAATCCTGGAATCCATTTTCTTAGCCTCAGTTATTTAAAAAACAGAGCCTCAGGCAAAGCTTTTGTGCTACTGTTTTATTGGGGGAGAGGAGTGCAATCCCAGGGAAGCAAGAGTAAGGAAAAAAGAAAAGTAAGGCAGACAAGGAAAAAAGGCAAACACAAAATCGTCATTACTAAGCTGACCACAGCTTTATAAGGCACACAACTCATTGCTCAGTGTCATGGGCCCTCTCAAGAAGGGCCACATGAGCCACAGTGTCTTGAAATCTTCTGTCCAGGAGAAGGGTGGGCAATTTATCTGCTAGATTCCTTGCTATCTCTCTTTAGTCCAGTTTGTCCCACGTGGCATAATGCCCCTGCACTTGGATCAGACTAGAGTTAGTGCCATGAGCATCCGAGAACCATGGAACCCATGGGCTTAATGGACCTGTGAAGGCACATAAGCTAGGGCTGGCATAGCCACTAGACAAATGAGGGGAAAATGTTATCTCACAACTAGAGCCATACAAACTTATTATGAAAACTGTCAAAGAGAAACAAAACCAGACACACTAGTTAAAGGTAGTAAAGACAGATTTTACTCAGTAACAACTGCAGTAGGGAAGAGAGTCCAGTGTAAACAGAGCTCAACTTCAATCCCTGCAGAAGTGACAGGTGACTGGGCATTTTAAAGGTAGAAGTAGGGAGGAGGAAAGAGCTGAGGCTTGAGCAGAGTCAGGGAAGTAAGAAATTACAA
The DNA here is from genome assembly GCF_041146395.1 of Eulemur rufifrons. NCBI lineage: Eukaryota > Metazoa > Chordata > Mammalia > Primates > Lemuridae > Eulemur > Eulemur rufifrons. The sequence continues at coordinate 229,337,642 of NC_090989.1, forward strand.
AACCAAGTAGGGGGTTGGTCAATGTGATTAGGCCATCTGAGTTTACCAACTGGTGTTTATCTAAGTTAGGCTCCTCCCTCTCAGAGACTGGGAGATTGGGGCCCTCTCTTCAGGTGTTGACTGAAACAAACAGTAAATTCTTTTGGCAGTATTGAACTTTTCCAAATAGGAACTTAAAGGGGCGGAGAGTGTAGGTCACCCCAGGATATGCCCTTGAGCTGTAGAAACTACACTAGAATTTGTTCAAGCTTAGTGTATGTGTGTTGATAGGGGAGGGTCCAGGGAGATGAACAGAATCTTTTGTGCTGAGACCCTGCAGCCCTTATGGGCCAAGGCTGAGGCCTGGTCCAGAAGAGGTCTCAAAGGAGGCTGAGTTGGGTCAAAGAGAGTTTTTATCAGGACATTCATATAGTGTCTGATACATACCACTATCTGATATCAGCTAATTCTCTAGAATGTCCCATACTATAGATAAAAAGTAAGCCTTATAAAGCTAGTGTCTTTTGATGCCTTTCTTTTATTTATTTACTTACTTTTGCCTTTTGTTTCAAACATTTTTTAACTTCTGAAGGGATGATGATCATGTTAAATGAGAAGACGTATATAAGAAAGCATCATTCAATGTTAGCTCCCTTCTCTGTCGAACTTCACTAAGAGACCCTCTAGATACCAACACTTTGTTCCCCGAGGTGATTCCCTCACCAAATGTCCTGTTCAGAGGAGCCCTGGATTTTCAGACTGATGCTCACATATATTTTGTCCCACACTTCTCTCTGAGATGGCTGGGGCATTTAACAGTTCCTGACTGACTCACAGATGGAAACCTCAGGCACCTTGTAATAGGACCCCTACTTCAGCCTCCTAGGTAGTCTCCAGGTTTCAACTGTGCCCTGACCCCTGAGCATTCTCTTCCTGACGTCTACTAACTCCAGCAGACAAGCCCTGGCTCTCCAGGCCAACTCAATGTCCTAGGGCCCTAGCTTGGCAAGGAAAATTCAAAAAGCATTCACCCCAGCGTTCATTTTCCTTTGCAGCTGGGTACCATCCCCTTGACTTGACAAAACAGCAAGAAAATCCAATAAATATCTACCCACTCTTCTTCCGCAAGGCACTGGGTAGCTACCTTGCAATTTAGTCAAGGTGGATTAAGTCCCTGAACCTCTAAAGGAGTTAATAAACTAACTCTGGTTTTCTGCTATCCAGAGAGAAATGGTTGTTTGTGGTTGTTTAGGGGAAAATAAGCATTACCTCCTACTTATTACAAATTCAGGTTTTAACATCATTGACTTATTAGAGACATGGTTTTTAAAGAACAAATTCCATCATCTACATGGCTTTAGGTTTATTTAAATTCAGTTTAATGGCAAAGTGACTTATGTAACAACTAAGAGGAGGTTGCCACTCTGAAATTGTTTAATATTATAGTCCAGGATCTGAGTTCCCTAAGTTAATTCCAAGTCTTTAACTCTGTGGAAAAAACCTGCCTGGTGTGCTTCAGAGCATCTACCCCTACTGCTAATATGCATTTAGACTTTTCAAACAACTGGCTTTAATTTGTTTTAAGAAATCTGAATGTTAAATTGTCAAAGGCTCTATCATAGAAAACTTGGGCCAAGAGAATTCTTTTCCTAAGGGTCATTTCTCTAGAAAGAGTAGGTTGGGTGTGAGGATGTGTTTCGAGGGAGCCAGAGCCGGGTTCGGGGCAGCCAGCAAGATGGAGCCACTGTACCAGCAAACCCACAAGCAAGGCCACGAGGTCCAGTCTCACGCGGGACACTTGGAAACGGCAGACAAGCAGTCTCTGCACTTAGTAGAAAACGAATCCAAGCAAGCATAAACCAAGTATTCAGCTGTCTAGAACATCTGGAGATTTTGTCCAGCAAGGAGCCCCCTACCAAAAGGCAGAATGTGAAACTTCATGTTGACCAGTAAAAGTATGATGTCCAGCACCTGCAGACTGCCCTAAGAAACTTCCAGCATCAGCCCTATGCAAGGGAGCAGCAGGAGAGACAGCAAGAGGAGCTTCTCTCTCGCACCTTCACCACTAATGACTCTGACACCACCATGCCAATGGATGAATCACTGCAGTTTAACTCCTCCCTCCAGAAAGTTCACCACTGCAGGGATGACCTCATTGGAGGCGGGCACAGTATTCTGGAGGGACTGAGGGCCCAGAGACTGATTTTGAAGGGGACTCAAAAGAAGATCTTTGACATTGCCAACATGGTGGGCTTGTCCAACACAGTGATGCAGCTCATTGGAAAGCGGGCTTTCCAGGACAAGTACTTTATGATTGGTGGGATGCTGCTTACCTGTGTGGTCATGTTCTTCATGGTGCAGTACCTGACACGAGCCAGCCAAGCCCAGCAGCTGAACAGCGTTCCCACTGCATGCAAGTGTGTGTGAGTGTGTGCACATGGAAGAGAGAGGGGGCGCGTAGGCCACCTTTTGAAATGTGTACCTATCTTAACTGTGAAGACACTTGGGAGTAATTGTGATCTAGATTCAAACATGCTCTGTTTTCTGTGACATCTTGAAGGGGGAACCTGGGCCACCAAGATGTGCAGTGCTTAGGAAATGAAAGAAGTCCCTATTCTCTCTCTCTCTTTCTCTCTCACTGGGGAAGGGAAAGAATGGCTTTGGTGGCTTTGTCCACACAGCTGATGTGCATCCTGGGAAGGCTTCCACATTGAGCCTTATATGCAGGACTGTCTACACTTTCACACCTTGTCATCATCCGGCCTTTCTGGCTCCTAATGGATAGGCTAGAGTAAAAGCAAGAAGGAGAAGAAAGAAGCCTTCTTTTCCTGCAGCCTTTATAGTAGATTGATTCACACGCTGTTGCTCCTAGCCACCTCCCCCCACCACCCCAAATGACATGTAGATGACTAACTGCTAATACTCATCACCCTTTCCTGGGAGCAGCTACCTAGGGAAAACAAGGCATTGAAACTGTTGCTGATAACAAGTAAGATTTTCCACACTATATTTGTTGGATGTTTCTCGTTTCTAAAGTGAGGTCAATGTTATTTCCTGGGAGGGTTCAGTCTTGAGACTGAAGACTCTAGTCACTGATTTCTTCTAGTCGTTCACAGAATGGTTGGCTTTTAAGGTTCAGAGACTACAGCTTGACGGTTGTGCTGGGCTTTGGTGGGCCTTTGCCCCTTAGAAAGTAGCTGTGAGCAAAGGTTAGTGATTTGTCAATTACAGTCCCATCTCTGGTTTTAGCATCTCTTAATTCTTTGACTATCTTCTCTTCCTTGAAATATGTTAGTACCAGCCAGCCAAGCCCCCAGTCTGCCTAACCAGTGTTGGCAGATACCACCCTGGAGGCATCCCTAGAATGTTTGTCCCTGTAACACTCTGTTTCCAGGGACCACAACCTTTTCCCTTCTCTGACTGGCCCTGGATGAAGGCTGTACCAATACCCAGTATATTGTGGAATTTATTATAAAGCCAGTCTGCTTGAAGTCCATCTGACATGATTACTTGCTGAAAGTACCAGAAAGACCTGGTTAGTATATTTTCTCATTTATCACAGGCCTTGCCAGCTCTACCAGCTGTGGGCAAAGTAGCCTTATGGCAAGACATAAAATAACCTTCAGAATTCCCCAGAGGAACTGGAAATCTGGTCAGTATTAACCTCGCCTTTTATTGCCTTGCCCCCCCTACTTCCTGTCTTTGTTACTTGAACTATCTTCTAATTTCCCTTCTTTTCTGTATGTGTTCCATTTCGCCTCCTTTATTCCCCTCCCACCTGTTTCTGTAGCCATATTGGTCTCTTCAGGCACATCTGTGACATAGCTCCCCTTTTGGTGTTTTTTTACTTGTCACAGATAGTTAATATGAGTTTCCTGGATACTAACGTCACAATTTTGGTCAGACAGGATCTCCATTGCTCCTACCCCTCTGGTTCAAACAGGAGCCCTAGATTTCCATGGAAGGAGGAATCTGTGATCCCTTCTGAAAAGGGTTGAGGGCCCTGCCAGAGTGAAAACAGTAGCCTGGAGGGTGCAGAGGGTTGGGGCACCTTCAAACCTAGATCTAACTTTGGGGTTGCATAGTTTGAAATTTTCATCACACCAGCACCCCTGTTCTCCTAGGGCCTACCCACAGGGCCCTTGGCAGTCCATAAAGTAGATTTTTGGACCACACAGACCTGGCTGTACTGTCCCCTGGGTACCCAAATATCCTGCCAGACAGCACACTTTGGAGGAAGGTATGCAGGGAGCAGCTGAGCCATTTGGACTCTGCGAGGCAGAAACCCTACCTCCCAACCCCCTACCTGCATTGGCTGATAGGACCTCTTTGTAGTGTACACCAGCGCATTTCCACACTTTATAGCAATTATTGGCTTCAAGTTTTCATGCTGCACCTTCAGAGCCAGTTCCCCTTCTTTGGAATAAAAACTGTGAAGGTAGTTTGTGGGTCTTTACCACCTGGGGCCGAGGAACAGCAGCCAGTGTGTCTGGAGTCCCAAGGGCACTGAGACCATGTCATCATGTGACCAACTTCCCTCACACTTTCACTTTCAGCGCCCTGTGAGAAACACACCTTGGTCCAACTGGCTACAACTGTCTCCACAGCCTCCCGTGTAGGAGGCTCCCAGACCAGGGAAGGAGCACCCTCTAGTGGAGACGGGGGTGAACTCGTGGGTCGAGGTGGTGCAAGAAACCCCAGTAGCTGGACTCTGCCACCTGGTACAGGAGTTTGGTGTGCCTATTGTGGTATAAAACAGGTGGGTTGTCAGGAGGAACTTGGGAATATCGTTATTACATGGACATTTACTCAAGGTATGACCACTTTAAGAAAAGCCAAACTCAAAGACCAAGTAAGTAGAAGAGTCTTAATGTTATAGAAGAAGTTACTGCTGGGTTTTGTCCTTTGTCCTAATGAATTTAAGTGGGTGTGATTTGCAAATTTGGATTTACACCCATTGTTTTTAAAGCACATCAGTTGAATAAAGTTGAGATTTATTTTTAAAAAAAGAAAGAACAGGTTGGATAAAGACGGGAAATGACTTGATGAGTTATTTTATCATAACCAAATCATTACATGACTGTGGGCAAATAAGAATCATAATATTTCATCCCTTTTTTTTTTTTTAATATATAAACAGAGTCTCACTCTTGCTCAGGCTGGTCTTGAACTCCTGAGCTCAAGCGATCCTCCTGCCTCAGCCTCCCAGAGTGCTAGGATTACAGGCATGAGCCACAGCACCTGGCCCGTTTCATCCATGAGTTAAATAATTTGACTGATCATTTGCCTAAGAAAGCCTTGGTGTGAAATTTTGCAGATTCTTGGGACTTGCAGATTCTGTTAGGATAGTGTGTCAAGAATCTACATTTTTAATAAGCTCTCCAAGTGGTTCTTATGAATACTAAAGTTTGAGAGCTAGGGTAAAAGGAGACAAGCACTCTCATATACTGCTGCAAAGAGGACAAATCAATAAAACTTTCTGGCAAGGCAGTTTAGTAGAAACTCTCTAAACCAACCCTGCATTAACCAAGTTAGCAGGCAAACGGACACTTTATTCCTTCTATTGAACACTGCTTTCTTCTTCTTATTGTAGTAAAGGAGGAAAAAAATAAAAATAATTAAATGTAATTAAAAAAAAAACATTGCTAGCCAGGGCCCGTCGAGTACTTGATGTCAGTAGGCTACTCTTTGATCTGCTCTTGACACTTCGAACTATCTGCTTACCAAGAGTTGTGTGTTCTTAAAAAACTTTTATGCTGATTGTACTTGTTTTATAATTATGTTATTTAACCGATATTGTGTAAAAGAAAAGACTTGTTTCAGGGAAAAGTAATTTGAATGCTTTGGATAGATTCTAAAGGCAAGTCACACACATACAAATGTCAAATTAATATTTGGAGAATAATAACATTTTTTAATAATTCTATATTCAGATTTCTTTGTAAGTTTTCTCAGTTCTTGCCCTACCTAAACAAAAAGGAAAACTAAAAATCTTAGACAATTTATCGAGGATGTCATTTATTCCAGAAAGATTACATGGAACCCTAATCAGGGGTCCTGTTGTCAACAATGATAACAACAAATTCTGCAGTCCTAAAAAGAAATTTTAAAATTTCATCTAAATTAGTGAATGAATATGCATCTATATTTTTAAAATGTATTTTTTATTTATAATTTTAAGTTAAAAATAAATGTTTAACATATAAATAAATATTTTTATGATTCCCCTCTTTAAAAAGCTGTTTTGATTAATAGGCCATTTACCAGCATTTGTCTCTTGGGTTAAGAGAGCTTCTACACTTTGTGTCAAAACTGCACATTCTTCAACTCAGTAAAAAGGTGTACTTCTAGGAACTTATCCTAAGAAAATAATCATTTATCTACATAGATATAGATATATGTGTGTATATGTGCATGTGTTGGGTTCATGTCAGCATTGATTATAGTAGCAAAACTATACAAGCTTCCCAAAATGTCCATCAATGGGGATTTGTTATTTATTCACTGCAATATTATGCAGAACCATCAAAAATATTAAAATAGGTCTATAGATAATAAGATGGAAATACTCAGATTATTCTGTTAAATATTATGTGAAAGTTATATACACAAAGAAAAACGTCTAGAAGTATTTGTATGAAAAAATTTGTAGTGGTTTTCTCTAGAAGATGGTAGACATTAAAGTGATTTTTTCCCATTCTGTTTATCTATATTTTCTACAATAAATATATATTACCTTGGTATTAAAGATAATAAAAGTAAAATGAAAAAAGTTTTAGGCTCAGAAAAATAATAATTGCTATGGTTTTAAAATTAATCAATTCTGATTCTTTGACTACATAAACACATATTTACCTTTGTGGAACTCAATGGGAATTACCACATTGTTCTCTGAATTTTCTTCCTCAAAGCAAGGTACCTGGATCATTAAAGGCAACTTCTTATTGTACTGATGTTTCTGTGACTATTGCAATAGACTTTTATCATTGTTTTAGAGGCTTTTGAAGTGGATTTATTTACCGGTATGGATGGTGGGGCCTGGTGGCAGTAAGGTGAGGCATATAGGTATATAATTTTTTTTTTCTCTCAGAACACATTAAAGAGCAGGAACAACAAAAATATCTTACCTGGATTTTCAAAGAAAATGAAGATATTTACAGTGGGCAGAATCTGTGGTTATAGTTGCTGGTGAAAAAACATTGTACATTTTTCTAATTTGAATTTTGAAAAGTAAATTAAGAATGTCTTTTATATCTATAACTTTATGTGATCATAATGTCATATTTTAAACCCTAACGAAGGGTTTGGACTCTTAAAAGAGGGAGAATTTCTCTGAGAACTTGCCAGCACACACGAAACACTCCAGATCTGCAGACACACCAAGCAAACAACCGCAGGCCTCTTCTCTAGCATCTATGTTCTGTTTATTTAAGACATAGGCAAGCCAAACCAGAACAACAATTATCTTTCAAAACTATTTATCTCAGTACAGGCTTTCCTCCTCTTCTAAAATGAAGAGCTATTCTTAAGACAAAAAGTACATATAGCTTCTATCTCTTTGAGTTATATATATAAAGCTCTTTCTTTTCTCACTACATATTTTTAGAATTTATTAATTGTTTTTCAAGGAAAACATTTAATCTTAACTGTCTAGCTTTAGAAAGCAAAATTCTTTACTATGGATTTAACATGAACCATGAAAAGAAAAAAGCTCTGAAAAACTCATAGCTAGATTTACTTTTTAATTTGTGAAGTATAAAAGATTAGATAGTGGTATTCTTTCTCACAGTGTCAGTTTTCTGTTCACTTGCTTTTTGTTATTTCTTTCCCAGTGATCTTATTCTCGTTTTAGATAATTTAATTGACTTTTGTAAGCTTAGTATTCAACATGTGATCACAATTCATTCTGGTTTTAGCAATCTGAGGTTCTACCTGGCTGAAGTAAATTTTAAATTCCTAAATTAGTTCCAGGGGGTTTTCTAATAGCAATGCAGCCTTTACTTAAGATATTTTGCTGTTTATATTTAGGAGTAAGTTGTAATCTTAAAAGGAAGGTAGTTAATGAGAGAATTTCAAGTTCACAAATGTAGCAATACCCATTGGTTTTTCTAGCTACCTACTTCCTAGACAAAAATTAGATCCCCATTTGTGGATAGGAAACAAAGGAGAAAAATAGGGAAGTTCAAAAGAGTCTTCAAGACTGAAGAAAGTCTGTAAGAATGAAGCCAGGCTGTCCTGAAATAGTGTTAGACATTGGTTGTGGACTGAATTGTGCCCCTCATCCCCCTAAATTTATATGTTGAAGTCCTAACCCCCAATGTGACTATGTTTGGAGATAGAGTCTTTTTTTTTTTTTTCCCCCGCGACAGTCTCACTCTGTTGCCGGGGCTAGAGTGCCATGGCATCAGCCTAGCTCACAGCAAACTCAAACTCCTGGGCTCAAGCGATCCTACTGCCTCAGCCTCCCAAGTAACTGGGACTACAGATATGTGCCACTATGCCCGGCTAATAGTTTCTATATATTTTTAGTTGTCTAGCTAATTTCTTTCTATTTTTTTAGTAGAGATGGGGGTCTCACTCTTGCTCAGGCTGGTCTCGAACTCCTGAGTTCAAACGATCCACCCACCTTGGCCTCCCAGAGTGCTAGGATTACAGGCGTGAGCCACTATGCCCAGCCAGAGATAGGGTCTTTGATGAGGTAATTAAGGTTAAATGAGGTTATAAAGGTAGGCCCCTAATCCAATATGACTGGTGTCCTTATAAGAAAAGGAAGAGACACCAAAGATGCACAGGCACAGAGAAAGGGCCATGTGAGGACACAGAAAGAAAGCGGCCATCTGCAAGCCAAGGAGAGAGGTCTCAGGAGAAAATCAACCTGCTGACACCTTTGATCTTGGATTGTTAGCCTCCAGAACTGTGAAAAAATAAATTTCTATTGTTTAAGCTACCAAGTTTGTGGTATTTTGTTATGGCAACCCTAGCTAACTAATACGATATCTGAAGCATTTAAATCACCAATATTCTAAAGCCATAGATAGGCCGGGCGCGGTGGCTCACGCCTGTAATCCTAGCACTCTGGGAGGCCGAGGTGGGCGGATCGTTTGAGCTCAGGAGTTCGAGACCAGCCTGAGCAAGAGCGAGACCCCATCTCTACTAAAAATAGAAAGAAATTATATGGACAGCTAAAAATATATATAGAAAAAAAAAAAATTAGCCGGGCATGGTGGTGCATGCCTGTAGTCCCAGCTACTCGGGAGGCTGAGACAGGAGGATCGCTTGAGCTCAGGAGTTTGAGGTTGCTGTGAGCTAGGCTGACGCCATGGCACTCACTCTAGCCTGGGCAACAGAGTGAGACTCTGTCTCAAAAAAAAAAAAAAATAAATAAAGCCATAGATAAATGCCTGCCAATGAGAAAGAACACTTCAGGAATCTTGCAAGTAATATAACGGAAAGCAAGTAACTGAAGACTGTAATAAATGGTTCTATACACAATAGAAAATAGAATGACCATGTGGGTCTGGGTGCCTTACTGACCTCACCATGGTTGAATTAGCTCCATAACTGAGCCATGTTAGTTATCATCCTTAATCACTGTAGACTGGGACTGATCCCATAAAAGATACGGGGAAATCATACTTCCTCTATGCACGATTATTTTATCTAGCATTGGCCTGACTAGACTTTCTGCTTCCTTGGAAATAGTTGAGGGTCTCTATTCTATGTCTACGTACTTTCCACAACTGCGGAACATATAACAATCTTTTATCAATATTTTAGTAGTTGTAGTGAGAGTTGCTTAGCTGAAGTTATTGAATACAAAATCTGACAAGGGCATGCACCTTGCCTCAATTACATTCACTCTTTCCAAGTTTCTTTTGACCTTTTGACAATTAAAATGCATTTAGCATATTTGCTGACTTCGTATAAAGTTATTGAAGCTATGCACCAATTTCAACCACATTTGGGTTCTAATCTGTGATTTTTCTTCCACTGCTCTGTGAATAATTCAGAATAGTTGAAATCCTCAAGGAACATATATGTTGGATATTACCCCCTCTTTTTAAAAAAAATCTGTATCTTGCTTCAGTTTGCCCCCCAATCTCATAATCTCAGAAAGCTAAATGAAAATGCATTTTGGCTCTTTATTTTGACTTTTTAAAATTCTACACATAGAATATTTTCAATATACACACACACAAAAATCCAGTATGTCCCATTCTTTCCTGTCTTCTCATTCACATGTCCCTTTAGACTCTTTATCAAAGAACCTAAACTACATTGTAAGCCAAGTTCACTCTCCCCCACCTTCCCCACCCTTGCCTCCCCTCAAGGGGTTAGTCTCCATCCTCTCCTGCATTTGTCTGTGCTGCAGCAGTCTGTGGTCACACAGCTCCCAACCACCACTCTGCAATGGGGTTCGGTTCACTTCACTCCTGGTGGCCTTGAGAATTCTAAGATCACTATCTTCCCTCTCTGAAACGTGTAGTTCCAGTTAACATTGGTTTCAGGGGAGAGGTAAAGTAAGCAAGGCTGTTCTGCTGTTTACTGCCTTGTCTCTTAATTCTCTGCCCACTGCTCCCGCAACATGACTAACATAAGGCTGGAGAACGGTTAATACACTTTTATGAAAAATTAGAGAAAAGCTAGAGCAGATTACAGTGTAAGAAAAGCATAGAGCTGAGCATGGTGGTACATGTCTGTATTCCCAGATACTTGGGAGGCCGAGGCAGGAGGATCGCTTAAGCTCAGGAATTTGAGAACAGCCTCAGCAACAAAGCAAGAGGACCCTGTCTCAAAAAAATAAATAAATAAAATAATTTTTAAAAACCTCAAGAACAAAAACATAACAAAACAAAAAGCATAGTACTAGGTGCCATGGGCCAAAAGGAAAAGAACTAAGCCTTTCATATGGGTCCCCTTTGGTGAGCACCACAGTTCTAGACTTGCTCCCACCTTCAAATTCACTCTGGGTGGACAGCCCCTTCTTTACCCTTCTTTACCCTTCACAATAATATTCTACACCTTGCCACTTTAGAAATGCCCTATTCCCTAACACAAGAGTGATGTACTTGTCCTAGGTTCTGTGCCCTGTGACCAACCTCCCCTTAGGGCAATTCACCTAAAGCTGAACATTTCCCCAAATCTTCATTGCTATATCTAGAATAACAGTACACAGAAGATCCAGTAGAATTGTTTCAAGATTTTGGGACTCAATAAGAATTTGGGACACATACATGCATCACACACAGCACACATGTTCACACATGCATACATACCACACATGTGTGCATCTACACAGAACACATACATACATGCCACCATACCTTTCCAAAAACAGAACAACCAATCTTTCATCAATATCTTTAACTACAAAACTTGCAAAAGGTTTTAAATTCAGCTTTTCTCAACCTTTGACCACATCAAATTCTTACATTGGGGTTTTTCCCTTAATTAATTTCTGAAAGAGAAGGAAGAAAAAAAGAAATCTTTTTTAATTTCTCTGTACAGATCAATCTTCAGGCCAGGAATGGAATTTATGTTTTTATTTATAACATCAATAGATTAAAAATTAAAAATTCACTTTTTCTAATAAGAATATCTATATAATTATGCGAGTATAAGCATGTATAAACATTTAAATTACATATAGTAAAGTGAACAAATCATAATTGTATAGTTCAATAAATTTTTACATATATAACCCCCCCCATTACCACTACCCAGGTCGTAATATAGAATATTGCCATCACCCGGAAGGTTCCTTTGTGCCCTTTCCTGTCAATACCACAAATTTCCCACTCCCCAAAGTTTTTACTTCTAACACTGGTGACTAAATTTGCATCTTTTTGAGTTTTACATAGTAATACAGAATGTACTTTCCATGCCTGGCTTTTTTTTTAACTTTACGTAATGATTTAAAGATTCATTCATGTTGCCTACCAAAACCTGTGGGATACAGAAAAAGCAGTACTAAAGAGGATTTAGCAGTACTAAATTTTTAGCAGTACTAAATTTTTAGCCTTAAATGCCTACATCAAAAAAGTTAACAACTTAACATTGCACCTCAAGGAACTAGAAAAACAAGAACAAACCAAACCTAGGTTTAGCAGAAGAAAATAAATAACAAAGATCAGATAAGAATGAAATGAAATGGAGACCAAAAAATATATATATATAAAGAATCAATGAAACGAGAAATTGCTTCTTCAAAAAGATAAACAAGATTGATAAACCATTAGCTAAACTAACCAAGAAAAGAAGAGAGAAGATCCAAACAAAAAAATCAGAAATGAAAAAGAAAACATTATGACTGATACCACACAAATATAAAAGATCACAGAGACTATTACGAACAACTATACACTCACAAACTAGAAAACCTAGAAGAAATGAATGAATTCCTGAAAATATACGACCTCCAGAGATTGAACCCGGAAGAAATAGAACTCTTAACAGACCCAATAACAAGTAGCAACATTGAAGCAGTAATAAGAAATCTTCCAACAGCAACAACAACAACAACAACAACAAAAAAATCTCAGAACCAGATGAACTTACAGCTGAATTCTACCAGACATAAAAAGAAGAACTGGTGCGATCCCTACCTGAAACTGTTCCAAAAGATCAAGAAGGTTGGAATCCTCCCTAAAGCATTCTACAAAGCCAGTATCACTCTGATACCAAAGCCAGGGAAGGATGTAACAACAACAGCAACAATAACAACAAACTACAGACCAATGTTTCTGATGAACAAAGATGCAAAAATCCTCAACAAAATACTAGCAAACCAATCCAACAGCACATCAAAAGGATAATTCACCAAAATAAAGTGGGTTTTATCCCAGGGATGCAAGGATGTTTCAACATACACAAGTCAATAAATGTGATTCACTACATAAACAGAATTAAAAATAAAAACCATATGATCATCTTAATAGATTCAGGGAAAAAAAGCATCTTTAAATTCGATAAAATCCAGCATCCCTTCATGATAAAAAAACCCTCAAAAAAAAAAAAAAAAAAAGACTCAGCATAAAAGGAACATACCTCAAAACAATAGAAGCTACATATGACAAACCCACAGCCAGCATACTGAATGGGGAAAAGTTGAAAGCATTCTCCCTGAGAACTGGAACAAGACAAGGATGCCCACTTTCACCATGTCTATTCAACATAGTATTGGAAGTCCTAGCCAGAACAACCAGGCAAGAGAAAGAAATATAGGGTATACAAATTGGAAAAGAGGAAGTTAAATTATCCCTATTTGCTGATGGTATGATCTTATACCTGGAAAACCTTAAGGACTCCTCAAAAAGACTCCTAGATTTGATAAATGAATCCAACAAAGTCTCAGGCTATAAAATCTGTGTACAAAAATCAGTAGCATTTCTATACACAAACAACAACCAACCTGAAAACCAAATCAAGAACTCAATGCGGCCGGGCGCGGTGGCTCACGCCTGTAATCCTAGCACTCTGGGAGGCCGAGGTGGGCGGATCGTTTGAGCTCAGGAGTTCGAGACCAGCCTGAGCAAGAGCGAGACCCCATCTCTACTAAAAATAGAAAGAAATTATATGGACAGCTAAAAATATATATAGAAAAAATTAGCCGGGCATGGTGGTGCATGCCTGTAGTCCCAGCTACTCGGGAGGCTGAGACAGGAGGATCGCTTGAGCTCAGGAGTTTGAGGTTGCTGTGAGCTAGGCTGACGCCACGGCACTCACTCTAGCCTGGGCAACAGAGTGAGACTCTGTCTCAAAAAAAAAAAAAAAAAAAAACTCAATGCTATTTACAATAGCTACAAAAAACATATACCTAAGAAAATAACAAGGAGGTGAAACATCTCTACAAGGAGAACTACAGGTCACTGATGAAAGAAATCACAGATGACACAAACAAATGGAAAAACATCCCATGCTCATGGATTGGAAGAATTAATATCATTAAAGTGACCATGCTACCCAAAGCAATCTACATATTCAATGCAATTCTTCTCAAAATACCAATGTAATTTTTCACAGAATTAGAAAAAAAATTCTAAAATTCATATGGAACCAAAAAGGAGCCCAAATAGTCAAAGCAATCCTAAGCAAAAAGAACAAAATTAGAGGCATCATATTACCTGACTTCAAATTATACTATAAGTTTATAGTAACCAAAACAGCATGGTACTGGCATAGAAGTAGACACATAGATCAATGGAACAAAATAGACAACCCAGAAATAAAACTATACACCTACAATCAATGGATCTTCAACAAAGCAGACAAAAACATACATTGGAGAAAGGACATCCTATTTAATAAATGGTACTGGGAAAATTGGATAGTCATAAGAAAAATAATGAAATTGGATTCTTATCTCTCACCATATAGGAAAATTAACTCAAGATGGATTACAGACTTAAATGTAAGACCTTAAAAAATAAAATTCTTAGAAGAAAACATAGGAAAAACTCTTCTGGACATTGACCTAGGCAAAGAATTTATTACTAAGACCCCAAAAACAAATGCAATAAAAAAAATAGACAAATGGGGCTTAATTAAACTAAAAAGATTTTTTATAACAAAAGGAATAATCAAAAGAATAAATAGACAACCTACAGAATGGGAGAAAATATTCATAAACTATACATCCAACAAAAGTCTAATATCCAGAATCTACAAAGAACTCAAATGAGCAAGAAGAAAAACAAATCACTCCATCAAAAAGTACACAAAAGACATGAACAGAAGTTTTTTTGAAAGAAGATAGATAAATGACCATCAAACATATGAAAAAATGCTCAATATCACTAATCATCAGGGAAATGCAAGTTAAAACTACAGTGAGATTTCACTTTACCCCTATCAGAATGGTCATTACTAAAAAGTCAAAAAACATAGGAAATTTTGGATTTTGAGATGAGAAGTTCTACCATTTTTCCTCCTTTGCTGGCAAAGTAATAAACTTCTCTTTCCTTCTCAAAAAAATGAAAAAATAATAAAAATAAAAAGTCAAAAAACAGATGCTGGCATGGATGCAGAGAGAAAGGAACAGTTATACACTATTGGTGGGACTGCATATTAGTACAAACTTTATGGAAAACAGTGTGGAGATTCCTCAAAGATATAAAAGTAGATCTACCATTCTACCCAGCAATCTTACTGCTGAGTATCTGCCCATAGGAAATGAAGTCATTTTATCAAAAAGACACCTGCACTCAAATGTTCATCACAGCACAATTCACAATTGCGAAGATGTGGAATCAATCTAAGTGGCCATCAATTCATGAGTGGATTAAGGAAATGTGGTATATATTAATATATACCATAGAGTACTACTCAGCCATAAAAAGGAATGAAATAATGTCATTTGCAGCAAATTGAATGGAACTGGAGACCATTATCCTAAGTGAAGTATCTCAAGAATGGACAACCAAACACCATATGTTCTCACTAATAAGTGGGAGCTAAACAGTGTGTATACATGGGCACAAAGAGATATAAAGAACATGGGAAATCAAGAAAGGGAGAGATTGGGAGGAATGTGGGACAAAAACTTACTTATTGGATACAATGAACACTATTCTGGTGATGGACACACCAAAATCTCTGGCTTAAGCATTGTATAAAGTATCTATGTAACAAAAACACTTCGTACCCCCTTACTTAATATTTTGAAATAAGAAAAAATAATAAAAGAAAAAGAATAAAATAAATGTCAGTGTGGATACCGTAAACAGGGAACACTTATACACTGTTGGTGGGAATGTAAATTAGTACCACCTCTATGGAGATTTCTCAAAGAATTAAATGTAGATCTACAATTCAATCCTGCAATACCACTCCTGGGTATCTACCTAGAAAGAAAAAATCATTATATAAAAAAGATACCTACACTTGTATGTTTATCACAGCACAATTCACAATTGCAAAGATATGGGATCAACCTAAGTGCCCATCAACTGATGAGAGGATAAAGAAAATTTGGGATACACCCCCCCCACACACACACACCATGGAGTACTACTCAGCAATAAGAAAGGATGAAATAATGTCTTTTGCAGCAATTTAGATAGAACAAGAGGCCATTGTCTTAAGTGAAGTAACTAAGGAACAGAAAAATAAGTGCCACATGTTCTCACTTTTAATTGTGAGCTAAACTGGGGCTACACAAGGGCATACAAAGTGGTGTAATGGACATTGGTGACTCACAGGGCGAAGGGTGGGAGGGGGTTAGAGATGAAAAAGTACCTATGGGGTACGATGTGCACTACCCAGGTGATGGGTACACCAAAAGCCCAGACTTCACCACTATGCAATATACACATGTAACAGAATTCAACTTGTACCCCCTAAATCTATTAAAAGAAAAAAAAAAGCAATTCATTCATGTTATGGTATGTATAAGTAGTTCATTCTTTTTTGCTGTTGCTATGTATTATTCCATTACATAAATATACTATAATTTGCTCATCCATTCTCTTAATTATAGACATTGAAGTGGTTTTCAGTTGGGGCTATTAGAACTAAGTCTTCTATAAACATTTTTGTACTTATTTTGTTGGACATATGTATTAATTTCTATTGCACACATACCTATGAGTGGAATTGCTCCAAGGGTAAGTATGTTGAAACTTCCCAACAGTTTTCCAATTTAGTCAACTAGTACGCTCTTACCAGCAATATATGGAAGTCCCAGATGCTCTATATTCTTGCTAACACTTAATATTATCAGCCTTTTAATCATTATTAGTCCATTCTAGTGGGACTTACATTTCCTTGATAACCATATTTAGGGTCTTTTCATATGCATATGGGCCATTCAGATGCTTTTGTGAAGGGCCTGTGCCTATTTTTAATCAGATTGTTGTTCACACATATTTTTTAAATTATACTTATTTGTGATATGTTTTAAGAAACTAAATACAGTAGTCCCTCAGTATACACAGGGTTGGCTCCAGGACCTCTGCATATACCAAAATCTGCACATGCTCAAGTCCCACAGTTGGCCCTGCCCCAGTATATGAAAAGTGGGCCCTCCATATCTGCAGGTTTTAGGTCCTTTGATTACTGTATTTTCCATCCACGTTTGGTTAAAAAAGAAATCTGTGTATAAGTGTAACCACACAGTTCAAAACTGTGTTGTTCAAGGGTCAACTGTATTGTTATATTTTAAAGCAACTTTTATTTCTATGAATTTAAAAGAATCAAAAGAATAACCCCTAACGTCTTTTAAATTGCACCATGAGATATTCTAAGGAGTCACTCAAAAAAGTATATAATTTTGCCTTAGCTAGGATTAGATAAAATGATATTGGGTGACAAAAGTTGAAGTAGTTCAAAGTGGTCATCAGCATCAGCTGACAAGAAAATTCAGCCTGAACCAGCAAATACATGAAGCACACTTATATAACAATAATCTGTGGTAGATTGAGGGATTGAAAGATTATGAGAAATAGAGGCCAATATTACTATGAAAACCATAGAAGTTTATCAATGGGTAATCTATTACAATTAGGGTTAGTAAGAGATGGTGTTTTAGATTAATTATAAAAAATGACCATAATTATTCCCCTTACTATATCCGTGCCCCTTTGCAATGAGACTTTGCAGCTCCTCCTATTAAGAGAAGTCAGTTTTCCCTCTACTTGAATTTGGGCTAGCCTTGTGACTTGCTTTGGCCAGTAAAATCTGTTGAGGTAAACTTGCACCAATTCTAAGCCTAGACCTCAAGAGGCTGTGTAGTCTTCCACTGGCTCTTGTAGAACCCTGCACATCCACTATGTCAACAAGTCTAGGCTAGGCCCACATAGTGCAGTGACAGATCATCTCAGGTGAGAATTGCTCTGCCAGAAGATCCTGAGATGTGCATGCAGATGAGTTCTGATGAGATGCAAATTGTATTGCAATTTACAAGGGAAAGAAGGGGAGCACCAACAATAGGAACAAGGAAAATTCTGCCCACTTTTTATAAATGCATTTTAGTCAAAGCCCTGAAATCCTTGCCTGCCTGCCAAACAGTTTAGTTTCACTAATATCATCATTTTGGTATATGTAATAGGCTTTGTTTTGACAATTATTTAGATATTTTGTGTATATTACCTTATATCGGTTAGTGGAAAATGGAAAAAATGAGTATGGCTTATAGTGACAGTGCAATTGGGATGAAGATAAAATCATTAAGTTTGCCAAAAGCAAGAGTCATTAGCCTCAACCTAACGCTCATTGGACTTCAGATGATCTACTGTGTATTCAATAATGAAGGGAAAGAACAAAATTAAAGAACATGTATGAGAAATATGCCATATCAACTCAACTCCTGCTCAAAAACCTCATAAAAATGGTGGTAAAGGAATTTTTAATAAGAATTTTTAATGTAACAGACCCAAAAGAACAAGAGAGAAGAGGATAGCTGAAGAGAGATACAAACACATCTTTAGAAGATGAAAAGCTTATGGACTACTTTTTGATCTATACCCCAGAGAAACTCTGCACATAGTGAAATGTACAAGAATGTTTATGACATTGTTTGTAAGAGTAAAAAATACAACCTGAATATACATTAAAAAGAGAATGATTACATTTTGGTACACTTATACAATAAAATATTATATACAAGTAAAAATGAATGTACTAAAACTGGGGTCAGCAAACTATGGCCCACAGGCCAAATCCTGTAGTCTGACACTTATTTTTGTAAACAAAGTTTTATTAGAACACAGCCACATCCATTAATTTACATATTGAGTCTAGCTGCTTTTATAGAATTGTAGAATGAAGTAGTTGCAACAAATATTATTCTGCCTACAAAACCTGACATATTTACCATCCGATCCTTTAAGGAAAAGTTTGTACCAGAGTCATACAACAATATGAACAGATCTCAGAAAAATAATTTTGCGTTAAAGAAGCAAGTTTCAAAGTTACAAAGAATCGTGCTATATAAAATTTTAAAACACACCCAAATTTATTGTTGTTTAGAAATACATGTACATGTATTAAAGGTATTAATATAAAGGCATATATGACAATAATAAACACCCAATTCAAGACAATGTTTATCTTTTTGGAAAAGTGAAATTTTTATTTTATTTTTAAAGCAAGGTAGTGAATACAAGAGTGCTTATTGTATAATTCTCTATAATTTTTTTAGTATTGCTGATGTATTTCATAATTTAAAAACTCTTTGGTTATACCAAAAAAATGATGGAAAAAATTAGATGGAAGAGTTACACTGCAGATTCTATTTTCCAAGAATGGCCGCAACAGTATCTTCCATCCTGTGGGCTCTTCTTACAAAGTGACTTTGACCCTCCTCCCATTGAGAGGGTCAAATTAACTCCCCTTGAAATTGGGTGGGGTTTTGAATGTTTTGATCAAAAGAATATGATAGAAGTGACACTATGTGACTTTCAAAGCTAGGCCATAAAAAGGGAACGGCTTGCACTTTGCTCGGTAGAATTCTCATCCTTCCTTGAAGTCTTCAACCACCATGTAAGCAGTCTGACTGCTCCTGGGGAAGCCATGCTGTAAGAATACCCAAACTAGCCCACAGAGAGAAATCACATGGAGAGATCCTGAGACTTCTTAGGGAGAGAGGCCTAGCTAATTCCCAGCCACCCTAGTCCCTATTCTTCCAGTTCTGGCCCTATCTCACCGTGATGGTGTGAGAGACCTTGAGCCAGAATTCAGGCTTTTCAATGGAGTCATTTCTTGATTTTTGTCCCACAGAAACTGTGAGAGATAGTAAAGTAATGTTATTATAAATCTCTAAAATTTCTTTTGCAGAGTAAGTTGTATGTGACAACCTAACTGGAAGTCAAACCTTAAGTTAACCCCATCATCAGGACATTGAACCCTAAATGATGTAAAAAGACAACATTACAACAAATTTAGTAGATCTAGTTGGTCTTTATTTGCAATTCTAGAATAGGGTAACATCCCATTCTATAAAATAGAATGGGTGTTCTGCTGAGCTGAGCAGAGGGGTTTGGCTTTATAGGCAAAAAAGGCCTGAAGAAAGCAGAAACAGAATAAAACGCAGATTGGTCATTGCAAAGTTACTTTCCTTATATAGTTAAAACAGAGTGAACTTTCTTATCATGCCAGCTCAGGTAAACTGGGCCCTCTCTGATTGGTTGCTCTGAATTTCCTGGGTTTAAAAAAAAAAAAAAAAAAAACTGGCCCATTTCAAAATTCAGTTTGATTATTGTGATACTTAGCACAAGTGACTCCTTTCGGGTTTTGTCCAGTCTGCTGGAGCCTGGTGCAGGAGCCTAGTCCAAAATAATGGCCACCCATAAATGATGTTAAACATTGCCTTCAGTGGGAGAAATCTGAGCTAAATTGATCCAAAGACCCTCAGAAAGGTTCAGCAATAGGAAAGACAAATTGTAGAAGGCAGGGGAAAGCATGACACTGAAAACTGGGATAAATTGCAAGTCTGTAGTGAGAACCCAGGTCCCTACTCCCACCTGAGCTATCAAGTTGTCCAAAGAACCAGGGGCACTCACTACAGAAAAGAGGAAGTTTATTCTCTAGACAAAGTGAAAGGGGAAGCCTTCAAAGAGACAAAAGAGGGACAACAGAAAGGTAAAGAACACTGGCTAGTGAGGAAGGATATTGGAGGTCTAAGCACTAACACTGTCCCTCATTGGTTACATGTCTGTGCCCGAATCATTTTATCATTTGTTAAAGAAAAGGTTAGACCAGAATGACCTCTAGATTTCCACAGTAAAAATCTGTGATTCTATTAAAAAGGAGAAAGCAGCACACCCTTTAAAATATGACGAATTTAAAAATGAGCAACAGTATGAAGTGCTTTTTAGCCAATGGAAATTCTAGTTTATTTCTTATAACATGTAGTTCCTTCTAAAATAGCATTAGAGATTATAAAAGAAATCCTCTAGTTAAGATAACTTCATGGTTCCCCCCACTCCATGGGACCAATTTTAGGAGTATGGGGCAAGATACAGGGAACTGAAGGAAAATGTATGAATCTAGGACTAGTGACTATAAAGCTGTTACAACCCCTAAACCCTGAGTAATAAGGGAGGGAGAGGCTATCAGAAGATGGAAGAGTGAGTAAGGCACAGCAAGCCACTTGAAGAGGAGTGACATCCTGTGAAGGCAAGGGACAACCTGAGTTGATCTTTCAGAGAGAAAGCCAGGGGAAAAATATCCTGGCCTCATTCTGTTCCCATCCTGCAGTTTCCTGTCTGTGCTCCCTCCACATTGGTCAAACTCAGTTGGAAGAACACTGCCCTTCTATACTCCCTACCTTTGGACCCCAAGACTGCAGGTAGAGGTGGCCCTGGAGGAGAAAAAGGAAGACATCCAGCAAAGAGGGGCATATGAAAAGGTGGTAATCATAGCTTCAGAGAGCAGAATGAAATTCATTTTTAAAATAAGTTCTTGATTTGGGGACAGTAGTTGAGAAAACTGGAGACATTCTGAGGTATCATAAGATTTTAGAATTAGTTCTACAATCATTTGTCTTTCTGTTTTGCTTTGTTCACTTGAACAAATACTGGATCATGACTGATAGTATAAACTTTAGCATATGCTTTTCATCCATGTACATTATTCCTCTTTTCTTTCCCTCCTCATATCCAAATTTTTTAAGCTACACGTTTGGTAATAAGGTATGATATGTCAAAACTAATTAATATTGTGGTTTTTGTCAGAGAACTTCTATTTTGTTTTTACAACTGGGCAGATTCCTAAGCAGACCAGAGCATCGTAGGGAAAGAGAGAAAAACTTATAGTACTCAATACTATGTATAGAAACACAGGAAGGATGTATTTTGTTGTACATAGAATCATTACTTGCAATTATTAATATTTATGTATACCCTGTGTAGCTTACTGCATACATAAGCTTATATATTTCCAGCTGTAATTCATTTGGTTTTCACAGGACAAATACATAATTTCTAAGTCTTACATCTCTAAATTGTGCTGCCAATCCTTTGGAATCTATGTTGATTAAGTAGATTAACACAAAACCTATACAGTCTCAGAAAACACCCAATTTTGACAGCAGTCTTTTTTCTCCCAAGAGTTTTCCATTAAAGCCCCACCACATTAAGGAGGATAAATTGCCTGTGAGTGAGTACAGGAGTTTTGAACTAGTCCCTCGCTAAGAACTTTCCTACTTCTCCTCAATACCTTGTATTTGTATTTCTTACAGTCAGACATCTAGGTACTATATTTTGGATGTATTGCAAATGCAATACGCCTCAGATGGAACTTGCTGCATTTTCTCAACTTGCTTCCTCTTCTAATTCAGTTAAGAGCATCACCATCTACCCAAGTCAACCAATTTAGTCTCCCAAACTAGAAACATGGGAATTATTTCCAACGTTCCATTTTCCTCATCCCTCATATCCATACATCCTACAAGTCTTCTAGGCTCAATGTTCTAGAATACTCTCGAATACATCCTTTCCTTTCCTAACCCACTGTCATTAATTTCACCAAAACACACAATTGCCTCTTTACTAAATTTTCTAACAATCTCTTCCTCTCATTTCCCTGTCCCTTACTTTTTCTCTAAGGCATACATCCAGATTCCTTATGCTGTCTTCCAAATACATATTTAATGACAATCACTCCTTAAAAAAAACTGGTTTCCCTGATCATCACCTAAGTGCACATTTGGGAATAACACCAATTGGGTATGGGACAGAGGTGGGGGCTGGGAGGAAGGGATGGGTGTATACCTACTTGATGAGTGTGAAGTACTGCCTGGGGAATGGACAGGCTTGAAGATCTGACCGGGGGGATGGGGATGGGGGAGGGGATGGGTGCATACCTACATGATGAGTGCGATGTGCATTGTCTAGGGAATGGACACGTTGAAGCTCAGACAGGGGGGGATGGGGGAGCATGGGCAATATATATAACCTGAACTTTTGTACCCCCATAATGAGCTGAAATAAAAAAAAAAAACCAAAACCTTATTTTCTCCCTGGGGCCCACAAAAATCTGCTTTGAATGCTAATTTCACACACTGCCCTTCTTTATTTAGTCAACGTTTCTCTGATTGCAGTCTCTTCTGACCTGTGAAAATGCCTTTTTGTCTTTACTTAAGCATTCTCTCCATTATGGGCATTCTCTGTTTACCTAACTTCTCCATAACAATAGCACTAAAATAATGTATTGTGTACTATTCAGGGATAGTTATGCTAAGCACTTTACATTCCTTAGGTGTTTTAAGCACCATTTTACATTGAGGAAAATGAAGAATTTGTCCAAAATCACATTTTAAGCAAGCAGCAAAACTGGGATTATAACCCAGATCTATTTCAATGCATGAATTTAACATTAAATGCTGCCCCCACCACCATAAACCATCTAACTTGGATCAAGTTGTACACCTATTCTTAAATTCCCAGATCATTCTAGTCCCCTTTCTCTCGTTTCTTATCATGGTTTTAACCAACGTCAGACTGTTTAGTACTAAATTATTCGTAAATGTTTTTATTTTTGCTAAATCTTATCTCAACTAGATTGTAAATTTTTTGCTGCAGGGGACTAAAAATATCTTAATGTAACTCCAAAAGGGCACACCATAACCTTATAATAGCAAATAGTTAATGCTTTATTGGGATAGGTGGGAAGTGTGCTTTAGGTATATCTATCATCTCATTTACATATGTAATGAATACTCAATATTTACTTTAGTTAAAGCAGGAACAGACCAGATGAATTCTATATAGAGGTTCTAAATGAATGTGAAATGTTCAGCAAAGGCAGAGACCCAAAATACGTATGTGTATTTCATTTTTTCTGTTCCTCCCATGCTGGGCCTTTTATTTTTTTCTTGATACTACTTGTCTTGTTTGTGTTTGTAATTATTTAACTGTTTATTACAAAAATGCTGCTATACCATAATGGGAATAATTAGCACCAGTTACCGATTTTGGCAAATACAAAGTCCAGCTGTTTTGTTTTCTACCTTCATATGCTCTCTCCCTTCTTACGAGGGCATATTTTCATTTTTAAAAAGCCCCCCCTTTAGGTAGTGCTGCGTTGGGCCTATTTCTGAGAATGCTTTCCTAGTGGGATCTTTGAAGTACGCTCTTTCTTCGGAGGTGTGTAGTTCCGCATTATTTAAAACTGTTTTCCGCAAACCCACAATCCCCTAGGCCGGAGGCACACCTAACGCGGAAGGTCCACAGATGGAAATGTCTGGTTCTAGCTAGGGGCTATCCCCGCAGCCGCACCGCCGCCTCCACCGCCAGAGGTCCGGGCGGGAGGGCGGCGGGCATAGAGGGCGATCTCAGAGGAACTGCGGCCTGTGACCCCAGTCCAGCAGCGGGAAACCCCCAGAAGCGGGTTTCCGCATCAACGCAGCACTCAGGCCAGGCGGGAAGCTTGTCTGCGAAACAGAAGTGTCCCCAGGGCCTTTCCAGGGACACCGGCCCCGACAGGCCTCGTGGCAGGCGTTGTCCGGCGGAGTGCCGTGGGGCGCGCTCATTTCCTTCTGTGCTTTCTCAGAAATTTAGGCCGCGCCTGCCCGCGCCCCCTTGTCCTGATCACACAAGTGCACGTCAGGGTTTCTTATTTTTGGTGTGTTTTCAAGACCAGAGAACCGTATCCGCTAGGCCTGAGGAGCCACCCGCCCCCTCAACCCAGAAAACGAGACCTAAAAGGGCAATCGGTGTGGGCGGCCGTGTAACTGCCCGAAACCCAATAGCTGGGAGGCGTGCCCAGGGCCCAGGTGCAGGCTGTGGGGCAAGTAACGGCTTTTGGCAGCCCCGCCCCTCCGACCCGCCCTCTCCGCGCCCGCCCATTTTAGGTCCCCTGAGTCTGTAACCATCTCCCCCGCCGCTTCCTCTTTAAGGCGGAGCCCGGCGTGGATCTCGCGAGATCCGGGTTGGCGCCGTGACCTCCATGTGGGAGCTATAGCTCTATAAGTAAACACTCCGCGCGACGCAGACATGGCTTCTTCCTATTTGTGAGGCTGTGGCGGCGCCTCGGACTGGTTCCGGTTTTCTCTCTTTAGCTGGGCTGGGTGGGCGCGCGGTCTGAGAGTCGCCGCCGCCTGTCGGGACCGGCCTCTGGTCGGTCTTCCTTGTCTGTGCGCGCCCTCGTCTGCCCGCCGCGGAAAGCCGGAGCCTCCGGGCTAGCGGCTCGGGTCGGGCGGGGCGCGGCGCCCAGAGCACAGGGGGAGACAAAGGGGGCCGGCCCCTCTCCCGGCGCCAATATGTGGATCCAGGTTCGCACCATCGACGGTTCCAAGACGCGCACCATTGAGGACGTGTCTCGCAAAGCCACGATTGAGGAGCTGCGCGAGCGGGTGTGGATGCTGTTCAACGTGCGGCCCGAGTACCAGCGCCTTTTCTACCGGGGCAAGCAGGTGAGGCGCGCCCGCCGCATCCCTCGGGAAGCCCGGGGCAAGAACAGCTGGGCGTCTGACGCGCGGGTCTGAGGGCTCGGTGCGACGCGCGCGCAGGGCGCACCTGGCTCCACTTCTATTGGGTAGCCCCGCGAGGCGCAGGGGTGTGGGGAACAGCGGGGTCCCTATCAGCTCCGGCTGCAGGTGCGCCCTGCGGAGTCGAAAGTGAGGGCGCCTAGAGCGCTAAGAACTCGCCGTTTTTTTCTTCTGGTAGGACCGCGGCCTCAGGCATAGGGTACCTGGGTCCCTCGCTTCCCGCGCTCGGAGGGGCCTGGGGCTCCTGGAGGGCGGGGAGGGCAGTGGGCTCTGGCGGCCATGCCACAGCGCGGGAGGCTCGGAGGGCTGGCTCCTCCGGCTCACGGCAGCGCTGACCCAGCTAAGGGCTCACGTTGCTTCCGTGGCGCTTCCGCGCCTCGGGCTCCCAAACAGGAGGGGGCATTGCTCTCTCTCGGGAATAAGAACCTTAGCTTTGCTTCCTCACTGTGGAAGGATTTGCACAAGACGAAGATTCGAACTTCTGGTTCCCATCCCTCATCACCTCTCCTGGACTTAGAATCTGTTTTGAGGAAGGTTAGAGATCTGGGCATGAAGGAGCTGTTGATGTACCCTGGAGCCGAGTTTAACGCTGCCCGGTATAGGCCCGGGTTTTATTCTTAGAGTAGAAAGGAGTTTAAGACTTTGCCTTTCTTGCCTCTCACCTTCTAATATTCCCCTCTTTCAAGCTTTTAACACAGAACTGCAGCATAGCCAGCGATACATACTTGAAGGCTGAAACTGTTTTTGGCAGTAAGAGTGTTTGTGGGCATCTCTGGTATTTGTATGGTATGGCCATGGTCTGACCAGTCTTAAGATTTTTTCCTATACCACAAGTTTCTCATAGTCTTTACCTAGACGCCCAGACCCGTCATGTTTTTGACTTTTTGTTGCTGTTAACGCACTAAAGTTGGCATCTTGAGTTGATAGACCATAGTTTGGCTCCAATCTTGTGGTTTGAAATGGAGGTCTGTTTGATTTGGTAGAAGTATTGATAGCTTATAGCTGCAGAGGACTTGAATATTTTTCTCCCCTTCACAGGCTTACCCTTCAACAACTGCGCAGAAATTTCAGAGTAACAAATTACACTCTGGGAAACAGCCAGAGTTTTTTTTCTTTTTTTTTTGAAAAATGTTATAGTACCTTTGATTTGGGTTTGCAGCCAGTTTTATACTGATTCTTTAGTGTTGGTGACTTGTAAAAACAGGTGTTTGATTTAATTGTAAACTTTGCTTTTGAAATAACTGTACATATATTAAATACTACATAGGTTTGTATTGCTGTGCCTCAAGTGACTGCTACCTTTTTCCGTTTGGTCACTGATGAAAAAACATCAAATCTGCATTTTTATATTTTGGCTAGGGACAACAGTACGTGAATTCCTAGGATAGGATTTCAGCACCAGAGATAAAAATGAAGGATGAGAATGTATTCCTGGACAACACTCCTCAAGTCTAACTATCAAATATACTAAAATCACCTGGCCCGTCTTGAGGAAAAAACAGGGATTGGGTTAAATTCAGGGCAACAAAGTAGACTTTCAGTAAACCAGGAAGCTCATTTCAAATTCCAGGAAAAACTGTTGAGGATAACAACCTTTGCACTTCCTCCCCCAGAGCAGTCGATAATTCACTACTTTGATTTCTTCAGCCCAGTGATAAACCAGTAGTAGGGATGAGAACTAGACCTTTGGTGCCAGCTATTGATTTGGAGACAGAAAAGGCAGGCCACTGATGCCAGCTGTGTTCACTTCCTTATGAGCTGACAAGTAGCCCTGGCAGTGATTATCTCTGTTGATCTTTGGAGCACCCCAGTCCATGCAAGAGAGGTGGTGTGTGTGCAGCATGCAATTACTGGATTAGTATCACAGGCTGAACCTATCCTGTGAAATACCTTTGTCCTCATTGGAAAACAGTACCCCTTCCTGAAGGTGCTTTACTGCCGCATAGTGAAAAAAGTCATGAAAAAAAATTTAGTGTCTAACATTTAAGTGGTACCTTCCCTCCATTTGTATGTTAGGTTGCTGTTTTAAATCTTTGGTATGTATCAGAATCACTTGTGGATATTATCGTAGATGCTTGGCTCATCCCAGAACCACAAGTAGTTGAATTTAACAAGACCCCATGGGAGATTCTGATGAACACCAGAGTTTGAAAATGAATGTTGAAAGATAGTTTTTTATTATTCAGAGTATGGTCCCTGGGTTCTCAGGACCAGCAAGCATTAGCTTCACCTGGGAGCCTCAGACCAGTCCTGCTGAAGCTGACCTACTGAAGAATCTGTGCTATAACAAGGTACCCAGGTGATCTGCATATTAAGTTTGAGAAGCAGCATAATTGACTCCACTTTTAAGAGTCAAGATGGACACCAGGAATTCAGGGCTGTAAGTTCTGGTTAGAGTAGGATAGCCTCATGTGAACATTTTTATCTGGGAGATTGAGTTTGAGGTACCCTGGGGATTGGGTCATTTTAAGGAAGAGTTGTGTTGGTGGATCTCTAAAGCTTTTGAGAATCTAGAGCTTTTCCTACTTTGAAAGGATTCTCTCTCCCCTCCTCTCACTCTTTCCCTTGTTACCACTATAGGGATAGCCTTAAAATAGATTGCAGATGTGGGGCATGAACCTTAGTTGAAGAAAAAGGTTATCTTCTCTGCCCCGCGCGCTTTGTTTTCACAGAATTACATCATAAAAGTACTTGCCTAATTAAAGGAATGTGTGTATAATATGTAATGCATGATGGATACATGAAGGTTATTAACTTATGCCCTTCACCTGCATTCTTAGTCAATAGTTTCTTGAGAATGACTTCCCTACTGCCTTCTCAGCCACTGCCACTTGGTATTTGCTTCCTACTTTTTCCTTGCATCACTGTTGAAGTTCTTCCTGTTAATCTGGAGTTTCTTTTTTCTAGTGAAAATTCAAGAGTGTGGTCTGACAAAAAATCTTAACCATTCCTGCTTTTCCAGTATTGTAAATCCTGCATCTCCATCTTCTAGCACAGCAGTTCCCAAACATTTTTACTTCTGAGACGTTAATGGATCATAGTTACACACTTGCAACTTGTAGGTGTTTGTAATTTCTCAGTGACCCCGTCCCTTTTTCTCTACTTAGAACATAATTTTTGAGTGTTAGAAATAACTTTCAATCTTCGTTTTCATTAAATATGGAAAAACTTCAGTACTTTTCAAGAAAATCATTGCAGCACTTCACAACTCTTCATAATATGTGAAGCTTTGTGGAATAAAGCTGTGTGGAATCTCTGTGGAACTTGCTATGCAGTGGGTAATAATCACTATTTTAGGAAGACTGGCGGCGTACTTATGATTAGGGAAGGAGTGGATAATCTGGGTTAAGTGTCACAGGAAGCATGAGGAAAGGTGGGTTACATGTTAGTGTGGACATAACTTACTGTAGGGCCTCAGGCCTTGAAATGCTTAGTGTTCCACTCTGAGTTTAGACATTGTTTTCCTGTCAAATCTAGGTTAGAAAGAGTACCACTTAAAACAGCTTGTATTTACTCCTGACAATCATTTGGAAGAAATTGGAGGGATTGAGTGTAGAAATGCCCCAAGGGTCCCTCTGACTCTTGTGCCTCAAATTTCAATGGAGAAATACGGAAACATTTCTAATTAGTTTACCACTTCAACTGCTATCTTCATGTTAAGGAATGCCCTACCAATCAATTTGCTTGTTACAGAATTTAATTTAATTTTATTTTATTATTATTTTTTTTTTATATTTTATTTTATTTTATTTTTTTGAGACAGAATCTCCCTCTGTTGCCCAGGCTAGAGTGCCATGGCGTCAGCCTAGCTCACAGCAACCTCTAACTCCTGGGCTCAATCAATGCTCTGCCTCAGCCTCCCGAGTAGCTGGGACTACAGGCATGCTCCACCATGCCCGGCTAATTTTTTTAAATATATTTTTAGATGTCCAGCTATTTTCTTTCTATTTTTTAATAGAGACAGGGTCTCGCTCTTGCTCAGGCTGGTCTCGAACTCCTGAGCTCAAATGATCCACCCGCCTCGGCCTCTTAGAGTTGTTACAGAATTTTATTTTCTACTTTAAACACTTCAATTTTTAAATAGTTATCTTAGTGTTCATCAGTTGTGTATTTAGTCAAGTTGTGCTCTTTTACCTCTTCCATAATTGGTGTTTTTGCTTTGTTTTGTTTTTTTGGCTATTGGAAAATATTTTTGCTCCTTGAGCTGTTTTGTTTGTTTGTTTGTTTGTTTCTTTTTGAGAGTCTCACTTTGTTGCCCGGGTTAGAGTGCCGTGGCATCAGCCTAGCTCGCAGCAACCTCAAACTCCTAGGCTCAAGCAATCCTCCTGCCTCAGCCTCCCAAGTAACTGGGACTACAGGCATGCGCCACTATACCCAGCTAATTTTTCTATATATATTTTTAGTTGTCCATGTAATTTCTTTCTATTTTTAGGAAATACGGGGTCTTGCTCTTGCTCAGGCTGGTCTCGAACTCCTGAGCTCAAATGATCCGCCTGCCTCGGCCTCCCAGAGTGCTAGGGTTACAGGCATGAGCCACCGCGCCCAGCCTCCTTGAGGTTTTTTTAAAAGTTTTTTCTCCCCAGGAGTTCAGAACTAGAGGATGTTCTTTTGGTTGACTTCTCAAATATGATCTTAGTGTGTTAGAATTGTGAATGGTGACAAGTATCACATATTGGGCTGTTTCTGGGGAAATGATAGTTCTGATCCTCAAAGAATTTAGTTTTCTTGTTTCACTGTATCACTGTGAAATAGCCAACTTAACTTTACAAAGCAATAAAGTGGAGACTTAGTTTCCTAGGGCTGCTGTAACAAAGTATCAATTTAGGTGGCTTAAAATAACAGAAATTTATTGTCTCACACAGTTCTAGAGGCTAGAATTCAAGGTTTCAGCAACGCCCTGCTCTCACTGATAGTTCTAGGGAAGCTCATTCCTTGAGCTTCTGTGTTTGCCAGAAATCTTGTTTCTTGGCTGGTAGATGCATCACTCCAGTCACAAGGCCGCTTTTTTCCTGTGTGTCTTCACTGTCTTCCTGCTGTGTGTCTCTGTCCAAATTTCCGTATTATAAGGACACTAGTCATTGGATTAGGGGCCACCCTAATGACTTCATTTTAACTAATTACCCTTTAAAGACACTATCTCCAAATACAGTCACATTCTGAGGTACTGGGGTTAGAACTTCAACATAAAAATTTGGCGGGGGGAGGGGGGTACAACTCAGCCCATAACAGTCAGTTTTACATGTCTTTTGTTAAATTTATTCCTTGATTACCTCTATAAAAGACTCTATTTCCATATAAGGTCACATTCTGAGGTACTCTGGATTAAGATTTCAACATTTTTTTTGAGGGGGGGAGCAAATCAAGCCATAACCCTTGCCGAAATATAGGTGGGCTACAAGGTAATTATTCCTGCTTGATTTCTTTTTTTTTCCCCCCTTGAAATTACTGACAACGCTTCAGAAAGATAAAATAACTTAATGTCTTTACAAACACAAAGTCATGCAACAACTTGCTTTAAAAATTCACCTTTTTCTTGCAGTGGATTCAGGCACTATTTATTAAAACTTGGTGAGAAATTAAATCTAGTTTACAAACTTTTTGCTTAAGTCATTAGGTCACAGTAGCAATGATACATTTTTGGTTTTGATGGCCAGTAGTGTTCCATATAGCTAATATGGAGTGATTCTTAAGAATTTATTGGGGTCTAGAGGAGATGCTGACATCAGAGGCTGTGAAGTAATAAAAATGGTTTCAAAATCACTAAATGCATTGCTATGAGTTTTAATAGTTTGACTAGAACATCCTAAAGTTGTAGAAAGATAAGATTTAAGAGAAGTATTTCAATATCTTTTTCTATTTTTTTCTAGTTGGAAAATGGATATACTTTATTTGACTATGATGTTGGACTGAATGATATAATTCAGCTACTAGTTCGCACAGACCCAGATCTTCTTCCTAGCACATCTACACAGACTGATAGAGAGGCCAAACCCTGTTCTAATAGTCCACCTAAAGTAAAGAAAACTCCACGGGTGGGACCCTCCAGTCAGCCATCTACATCAACTCATGCCTGTCTTATTGATCCTGGCTTTGGACTATATAAGGTATGTTGTCATCTTCATACTTGCTAGTTGTGAGAATACAGATGTCTCTTCTCTTCAGGCTGTGGTGAATAAGTAAACATTAATTGCCATTTGAAAGTAAAGATTGGGCTGTTAATATTACAACTTTTAAAAGTAGTGTTTAAAAAATGCTGTGAAATATATAGACAAATGTGTGAAATGTGTATATACGATTTAAAGAATAATAAAGCAAACACCTGTGTAATTCCACCAAGGTTAAGAAGTAGAATGGTGCCAGTACCTTTTTAAAGCCTCCTGTGTGCTCCTACCAGAACACATCTCCCTCTATCTCCCTAAGAGGTAAACCACTTATTCTGACTTACGATCATTTTCTTGTCTTTCCTTTAGTTTTGCTACTTATGTACGTCTCTCTAAACAATGTTTTGTCTATAGTTGAATTTTATGTAATAGAATTCTACTTTTTCTCAACATTAAGAGATTATGATGCATATAGCTGTATTTTATTCCTTTTCACTATTATGATCCATTTTACTAACATGTCACAGTATATTTATCTAATCCATGATTCATAGATCTCTGGGCTGTTTCCAGTTTCGGTTGTTTTAAACAGTGCTGTTTTGAACCTTCTCTGTGTGTCCTGGTGCATGTGTTCAAGAATTTCTTTAGAAATTTCTACCTAGGAATAGAAATGCTGGTTGTTCACTCACAGGATACTTCAAAACTGCTTTATTTTGTTCCACTGGTCTACTTTGCCTATCTCTGTGCCCATACTGTTCTAAGTACTGTAGCCGTCTAGACTTTTTTGATATCTCCCTTTCTTCCATCTCCCAAATTTCTTTCCTCTTTCAGGGTATCTTGGTTTTTTTGGCTTTTAATACTTGCATATAGAAATTTTAGAATTAACTTGTCTCAAAGCTTTACAAGTAATCTTCGGGGATTTCAATGGGGATTACATCTATAGATCAGCTTGGAGAACTGACATCTTTACGATGTTGAGTCTTTTAATTCAGGAACTTGATAGACCTCTCGTTTAACTTGGATTTTTGATGTCTTAGTTCTCTTTACATATCTCGTTGATTTATTTCTGGTAGCTGTTGGGGTTTTTGTTACTATTATAAATGGTTACCTTTTTAAAACTGTATAGAAATAAAATTGATTTACTTACTGAATTTTGTATCCAGCAGCCTTTTCAAATTCTAATAAGTTGTGTAGAAATAATTGAATGGCAGTTTTAATTTATCCTTTCCTATCTTTATAACTTGTCAGTTGGGATAAATGCGCACCTAGACTCAGTTTTTCAAAGCATTTAAGACTAAAAATTCGTATATGAAGTGAATTATTTAAGAATATTCGAGGCCGGGCGCGGTGGCTCACGCCTGTAATCCTAGCACTCTGGGAGGCCGAGACGGGTGGATCGCTGGAGGTCAGGAGTTCGAGACCAGCCTGAGCAAGAGCGAGACCCCGTCTCTACTAAAAATAGAAAGAAATCATATGGACAACTAAAATATATATATACAAAAAATTAGCCGGGCATGGTGGCGCATGCCTGTAGTCCCAGCTACTCGGGAGGCTGAGGCAGTAGGATCGCTTAAGCCCAGCAGTTTGAGGTTGCTGTGAGCTAGGCTGACGCCACGGCACTCACTCTAGCCCGGGCAACAGAGTGAGACTCTGTCTCAAAAAAAAAAAAAAAAAAAAAAAAAAAGAATATTCGAATTGAGATAATTTGGGATCTGTGGAAAAATGCAAACAGGTCCATATATGTACATGGAAAGATTTAAAAAGAGATAAAGCAAAGAGGTTTGTCTCACCAAAAAAGAGTACCGGACTTGGGTGGCTGATGAGTTGTTTTAAACCTATAAGAGATAGGTAATTATTATGTTACCTAAATTGACTCACAGCGTAAAGAAGGAAAGCTTCCTGTTGCTTTATAAATTTAGTTTAACACTGATCCTAAAACATGACAAAAAGCACATCAGCATCACTAACATATTGATGTAAAACTTAAGTTATATTTAGAAAATAGAGTTATGACTGCATATTGAAAGGACATTTCTTTGACTATGGTTTGTCAAAAAGTAGGCATAGTTCCTTGGAAAGTGTTTTGGTATAATTCATTATACTAATAAACCACAGAAAACAAATTATTTAATTTAAAATGTTTTCTGCATTTAAATACAAATTTGAGTTCATTCCTGATTTTTAAAGAGGATGCCCTTGGTAAGAGGCACAGTCGGAATAGATGAATATTTTAAGCCATACTCTGATTCACATTTATTAGTGTGGGAAAAAACCAGAAGCATTCCCATTAAAGATGGGAGCCACAAAAGGAAGCCAATTAATGCTGCTGTTATTTAACTTATATCTAGAAGTGCTAGATAATGCAATTAGGCAGGAGAACAAAATAAAGTGTAAATATTGGAGAAGGCAATGTTTTTGCTTATGGATATCTGGAAAAGCTGAGAAGACATTTTAGAATGTTACGAGCAATCAGTAAAGTGGGTATTTTCAAAGTTAACATTGAGCTTCTAATAGCTTTCCTTGGTACATCAATTAGTAAAAGAGGGAAAAAAACATTTACAATAACAAAAGGTAAAGTCTGGGAATAAATTAAGTCTTATATAAATGAAAACAGTACTATGTAGTGCTCACAATTGAAACAGGATTTTCAGTACTGAAAGCCAACTTGCCATTTTGTCCACATCACCCACTGATTTCATGCCTTTTTCAGATACCAGTACTTCCTACATTTCTTACATTGTTGCTTTTAAAAGAAATGTTTTAGCACAGTTTTATATTTATAGCAAAATTGGGAAGATCGTATAGAGTTCTCATATATACCACAACCAGTTTCCCCTATTGTCTCAAATTAATATAGTATATTTTTTTTACAACTAATGAATCATTATTTCCTTACCTTTTACCTAAAGTCCTTTTTCTGTTCCAGAATTCCATCTTGAATACCATACTGCACTGAATTGTCACATCTCCTTAGGTTCCTCATGGCTGTGACAGTTTCTCAGGCTTTCTTTGTTTTTTGATTACCTTGTCAGTTTTGAGGAGTTCTGGTGAAGAGTTCTGGTCAGGTATTTTGTAAAATTTCCCCCTATTAAGATTCATTTGTTGTTTTCCTCATCATTAGACTGAGTTTATTGGGGGGGGGAGGAATACCACAGAGATAAAATGCTATCATGACATATCTAGGGCCCATACTAGCAACATTTTATTTGCTAAATATAACTTAGGTTTTACATCAATAATAACACTGTTAACACTGATATGAACCTTAGTCAGCTGGCTGAGGTAGTGCTTGTGAAATTTCTCCACTGTTAAATTATCTTCCCTCCCTTTCTATACTGTACTGTGTGAGAGGAAATCACTATGTGTGGTCCACACTTGGAGTGGGGAGTTACGTATTTCTCTGCCTTGTTGGCAGAGTATCTACAAAAATTATTTGAAACTATTCAACATAGGCCGGGCGCGGTGGCTCACGCCTGTAATCCTAGCACTCTAGGAGGCCGAGGTGGGCGGATCGTTTGAGCTCAGGAGTTCGAGACCAGCCTGAGCAAGAGCGAGACCCCGTCTCTACTAAAAATAGAAAGAAATGATATAGACGGCTAAAAATACATATAGAAAAAATTAGCCGGGCATGGTGGTGCATGCCTGTAGTCCCAGCTACTTGGGAGGCTGAGACAGGAGGATCGCTTGAGCTCAGAAGTTTGAGGTTGCTGTGAGCTAGGCTGACGCCACGGCACTCACTCTAGCCTGGGCAACAGAGTGAGACTCTGTCTCAGAAAAAAAAAAAAAATATTCAACATAGATTTGTCTTTTCTCTCCCACTTATTTATTCAGGCATTTATTTATGTCAGTATGGACTTGTGCTCAAATTGTTCCAGTTTTGGCCATCGGAAGCTTGTTTATTTGGCTGCTGTGTCCCTTTGACATACTCCCATTATTGTGGAGTGTTTTATTTTTCTTAAGTATATTCTTTCTGGCACTACAAGATGCTTCAGGCTTATCTTGTGCATTTCCTTCTTCAGTCCTAAAATACACCATTTCTTCAAGACACCCTGGTTTCAAGACACCCTGGTTCGTTTAATTGGTGAATTATATTAGAAACCAAGATCTGGACTCTAGGTATACTCCTTACTTGCTCCTTGCTAACTGGAGTGTCACTGTTTGGGCCTCAGCTGACAGCAAGGAAATATGTGTATGTATATACACATCTATGAATATTTAACCATCTGTATATTAAGCTTATATTTTTGTCTTTTCAGCTATGGTTTAGATTTTAGAAGCTGCTACTTTTGAATTGATTTGGGCAGTGAAAGGATCAATTTGTTTTTGTAGGACTAGTTTATGTATCTGCAGATCTCGATCAAGGTTAAGCAGTTTAGGCCAACTTAAATTCTTTCTGTTTAGCAAACTTCTCAGTATCCCACCTTGCCTCTTCTCTCACAATCTAATGCAAAAGAGCATCGTGAGAAACTACTTCTCTCAGTAGATCTTTGCTTTTTATTTTCAGTGTTAGCACTTTGGCTGTCACTAACTTAAACTCTTTAACATCTCTTCTATTTCATATTATCATATAGTATAGACATTAAAGACTTGAGCTTTGTCATCAGACCTAGTTTCAAATTCCAGATGAGCTGCTGCTTAATTGTGTGAACTGGCAAGTAAATTTTACATTAAGATCCCCTTTCCCCATTTAGGAATACTTTGTAACCTGGCACTTTAACTCTCAAGGCTACCATCTATTATTCCTATGGTAATATATTTAGAGCTACATTTAACCTCCCTTGTTTATTGAAGAGGCTAACAAATTTGTTTGCTCTTTTTTTTTTTTTTTTTTTTGATGAAGCTTAATAATTGTTGTAGGTATCTGAAATTTTGGTGGCTTTATTTTTCATATAGAAGTGCTTATTTCCAGATAGTTCATTCATTCCATGAATATTTGAATATCTAGCATATACCTGTAGTAGGTGTTAGGGATAGAGAGGTAAACAAATGATACTGTCCCCTGTGTTCATGGAACTTTTGTTAGATATTAATTTCTTGACTAAATTGAAAACAGCTTAGAAGCTGCTACTTTGAAATTTGTTTTGAATTTGCATTGAATTTTTCTATTTCCCACAGTGCAAGTCTGAGTAGTTAGCGTATCAAAATTTTGTTAAATTGCTTTTAGGTACACTTTCAAAAACGGAGGTTTTTTGCCTTTATCTTGAATTCTTGCTTATGTCACTTCTACTTTATAAAGATTTTTTCATAGATATAGAGCTTTCTGTGATTAAAATTGCTTTATGGATGAACAAGCAAATTTTTGGACTTCTCCTTTTTGACTAAAATATTCTTTTGGTCCCAAAAGGTGAATTTTCAAATTAAATTATTCAAATTCAAATTATTTCAAATTCAAATTAGTCAAAACTGGCAGAGGTAAAAATTTAAACAATACATTAAAATGAAAATTTAATCTGAAGTTACTATCCAGTATCATTCTTGTTTTGCCCTATTTGATAATTCTGGGCAATATTTGGCCAGTTTCAGGTATTTTCGTATGTTGCAAGAAACTAGATATCACTATCACATCTGGAGAGCCCATGAAAGATTATACAGAGGCTTGGTTCATCCATTCCCATTGTATGTGCATTGAACATAAGTTGAATCTCACTGACTCTAAGAACTGACTTTCTAAAATACTCTAATCACGTAGACCCAGGTACCAGACGACCAGCCCTATAGCCCACAGCCCGCTGACTTTATTCAAACTAGCCAATCTTAGTTTCCCCTGCCTTGCCTTTCCCATGGAAAACACAAAGGTTCAGGGCCCTGCTTTTCCCTAGTTCCTTCTGCCTCCAGACCAAACCTGGTGCTTTCGTATGTGTCCCCTTCTCTTGGGAAAAGTAATTCTTCTTTCAATGACATTAGCCTCTCCATGTTGTCAGTTACCTAAATAAGTTACCATCTCATGGGCACAATTGAGACCCTCCCACACACACAAATTGTTTTCCTCTTTTGTCATACTATCTGCTTTTTTGCTACTCTATTCTGGCTAATTACTTCAGTTCTTTATTTCCACTAGATTACTTAGAAAGTTACCATGGCAGTATCATCTGTTTTCATGTTAATCATATGGGTTTAAATATTTGCTTCTGAACTGGCTTCAAAACTTAAGCTTTACAGTTGGCGTGGTGGCTCGCCGTAATCCTAGCACTCTGGGAGGCAGAGGCTGATGGATTGTTTGAGCTCGGGAGTTCGAGACCAGCCTGAGCAAGAGCGAGATCCTATCTCTACTTAAAAAAAAGAAAGAAAGAAATTAGCTGGACAACTAAAAATATATAGAAAAAATTAGCCGGGCGTGGTGGTGCATGCCTGTAGTCCCAGCTACTTGGGAGGCTGAGGCAGAAGGATTGCTTGAGCCCAGGAGTTTGAGGTTGCTGTGAGCTAGGCTGACGCCATGGCACTCTAGCCTGGGCAACAGAGTGAGACTCTGTCTCAAAAAAAAAAACAACAAAAAAACTTAAGCTTTACAAAAGAGCTTTAACCTGTTGCATGCAGTTTGGCCCATTCAAGTTTTGCCTAACTTAGTGTGTTTATTATGTGCAAAAACTTATGAATTTAAGAGCATTTTTCCCAAACTCTGTTTATATACATTGTGAGTGGTTCACTTATACTTAATGGGACATAAACTTTGTTCTTGTTTCCTATTGTAAATCTAGGTTTACTCAAAGAATGCCTTACCTTCGTGAGCTAGTAAGTTCTATGTATGATGTTTAAGCATAAGCAACAACAGTGTTTTTAGGTTGACCTAGGTTTTTTCTAACTCTGATTTTATTGCCAGATACTGAGGTAGCCAGATGCTAGATCTGCCTGCTAGTTTCTTATATTTGATAGGCAAATTCAGTGTCTCATATATGCCTCTTACTGTTCCATAGTAAGGTTTATATTGCTTGAGATAGTTTTGCTGTTATACTGTTTTAGTATCGACTATATATGATGCATTCTCTGCTACAACAATATTTATGTAGTGCTGTATGAAACCTCTTACGTTTTGATTTGCTATGAAGGAGTAGTAACCTCAGTTTATTCTCCCAAGTATGATGGACCTTAACATTGGTTATTTTTTGTTTTAGCTGTGTTGCCTATAAGAGGCTAAATGTCTATAAATTTGTCAGTGACAGTTATGAAAAAAATGATGGAATGTTATACATATGTCCATTTAATACGGGGATTAATTTATGTAATGTATAACATTACATCTGATTTCTTTGTCATAACTAGCATGGTTGGCTCTTAGGTTTTTTCCTTTTCTCCTAAACTCTTCATTCTTACATTGAACGTTATCTTTCAAGCTATTTCATTGCTACCATGTTCATTACATATACTGCCTTCAGTTAAACGTTGTAACTCTTCTGGTAGTGATAGTTACTCTTCTCGTAGTGATAGTTACTACTTTTTGGTTTTGTCTGTATTCTCTTTCTGTGTCAGCTTGGTGGTTTGAAAGCTTATATTTTTAGTACCATATTTCTAAGTTCATCACTTACCTTTAAAGTTCTTAATTACCTGTCTATATCAAGGTGCATGATATAATGGCAAGAAAATAAGCTTCAAAATCAAGATGTTTTCAAATCCTGGCTTTATATTTCATTACCTTTCACCTAGAGCAAGTTAAATTCTCAGAGCCTTTGTTTCCTTATCTTATAAAGTAAGAATTATTAAGCTTGTTAAGGTTAAACAAACATTTAAGTAAGGAACCTTAAATAATACCTGACATATGGGTATTTAACTTTTAGTATATACTTTTCCCACAAGCTATACAATCTGTTAGAATTATATTAGACTTCTTAAGTGGTCTCTTATACTCCCACGTAAGAGCTAGCTTTGATGAAATGATCTTGTGTTGATAGATTTTTTCCTTTTTTAAGGATTTAAAAAAGCTGAAGAGATCTCTCTTGGTTATTGTCTTGAAAGGGCCTTGACCTTTTAGACAGTGTCCTTAGATTTTTTTTCTGGAGAAGAATTTTACCTGCTTCCATTTCTTAACTCTTAACATAATTCTATGGTATACCTGTTTTTAAATTGTTTTCCTTTTGTCAGATTGCACAGTTTAGTTCTGGATCAGCTACTAGACTTGACTACATCCATTTTTGTATCTTACAGCCCTGCTTTTATATTTTACCTTTGTTCTTTGAGGTGGCAAATATATTTGCCCTAGTGAGTTACTAACTAGTGATGGAAATTAGCCCATTTTGTATAATGGGTTCACTAGACTCTTCCTTTTGTTCATAATTCTTTCATTTTCAAGGTTTATTTTCTATTTAATACTTTACTGTTTTCTAGTTAGACTTTGTAAGTTATCTTTAGGATTATGAAGAAATTCATGGAACAGATTAATAGCAGTCATAATAGTCTAAGGTCCTTGCTTTTCATTAACATTCTTGATAACTTAAGAGAGTGACTCGTAGATACATAAGAATTATATTTGCAAAAGTCTAGTATAGACATGGGTAAACAGTAGTTAAAACAGTTACTTCATTGAAGGAAATTTAGAAGAAAGTTAATATTTTCATTCTAATAAATGAAAGACTGAAGATGTAAGAATCCAGAAAGAATAGTTTTGATATAATCACTTTAAACATGAGTAGCTTCAAATATTGTTTACCGTAATAACTCTCAAATAACTTGAGTTATATTAAAGTTTTTGAAGCAGTAGATAAAATAAAGCTTCATTAACTAATTTTAAACTTTTTTTAGGTAAATGAATTGGTGGATGCCAGAGATGTCGGCCTTGGTGCTTGGTTTGAAGCACATATACGTAGTGTTACTAAAGCTTCCGATGAACAGTCACGTGGCAAAACTCCACTGAAGAATGGCAGTTCTTTTAAAAGGACTAATGGAAACATAAATCGTAATTCCAAAGAGAACACAAATAAATTGGACAGTGTACCCTCTACATCTAATTCAGACTCTGTTGCTGCTGCTGAAGACATTATTTATCATATCGAATACGATGAGTAAGTGCTCATGCTATTGAGGACTTCATTCATGTTTTTGTTTATAGAAGCAAAGCCTTCCATTTCAAAATTATCTTAGTCTTTCGGAAGAAATCATTTAGCAGTCATGTTCACTCTGTTACTTTTGTTTGGTGGTTGTAATCTAACAAATAAGGGCCCTTTAACTCTCTGTCATCTCTGGCTCTTAAACGGTTTGTTTTTCAGTATTCTAAAACTTGGTTTAATTTAGGATGTACAGGTTTGTTTTATTAAGTTTTTGATATGTATTTTAGCAGTATTTTAGAATGTGTATTATAACATGTATAGCCATTAGAATGAGGTTGAAATATCTTTAAACAGCTTTTTATTGAGATAATTCACATACAACTTACCTGTTTAAAAGATATAATTTAGTGTTTTTGACATATTGACATGATTGTGCATTACCACAAACTAATTTTAGAATATTTTTATCCCCCCAAAAAGAAATCTCTGGTACCCATTAGCTGCCACTCCCTAATCTCCCTTCCCCAACCAAATGTTTTAAAATGTTAGATGAAAATGGTGTTAAGAATTTGTCTTGAGGGCTTTCTAACACTGAATTATTTTCTGTATCCATTTAAAAAAAATGCATTTAACTTTACAAAAGTTACCATTGGGACTAATTTAGTATTTATTAAGCATGCTAAATGAACTTAAGTCACCACTCAAGTGATACCTTGATATGTATGGAAATAATACCAGATTCTTATCAAGTATGAGAGTTCAAAATCCTAGATTGGTGATGACTTTTTCCCTACCACAAGACAGTATAAAAAGACTTTGGTGTTAATTCAGGTTTCCAGGATAAGGATACCTGGAAAGGAGGGGACAAGAATAGATCCCTTTAATCTTCACTTTTCTGATACTACTTGTGGTTGTGGCTAGCCTACCAACACTGCTTATTTCAAATGAGCCATTATGCTGCTTTTCACCATAGTATTATAGATGGTAATAGAATCAATAACTAGAATGAATATTTAGATCTAAGATTAGCCAGGACTGGCAATATTGGTGAATTGAGGCCGGAGTAGAAAGGAGTTGATTGGAGTTGGTGTGTTGATAATAAGCAGTCTGTGAATTTGTAAGTGCTGTGGCAAAGAGGCAAGTTACTATAGCAGTGGAGGACTTTCAGCTATCTGCTGTCAGCAGGTAGTGTTTTAAGTTCTTGAGTTTTGGCGGCAGAAGGAGGGAAAAAAGTTCTTGAGTTTTAGCCGAGCACAGTGGTTCATGCTTGTAATGTCAGCACTTTGGGAAGTCAAGGTGGGAAGATTGCTTGAGCCCAGGAGTTCAGGACCAGCTTCGGCAACATAGCAAGACCCCATCTCTGGGGGACCAAAAAAAAAAAAAAAAAACCCTAGCCAGGAATGATGGCACGCCCCTGTAGTCCCAGCTACTCGGAAGGCTGAGACAGGAGGATTCCTTGAGCCCAAGAGTTTGAGGCTGCAGTGAGCTATGATTGTGCCACTGTACTCCAGCCTGGGAGACGATGTGAGACCCCTCTGTCACACACACACACACACACACACAAAAAAAAAAATCTTGAGTTTTATCTCTTGAATGATGGGAGAAATAACAAGGAAAACTGCTACCTGTGATCTGATTCTGGCCAATAGAAGAGTTATTGTATGGTAAAAAAAAATATTGTACAGAATGGCACAACATAGAAATAGGGTAAGAAGCTTCAAATACCAAGTAAACTAAGATTGTTTAAATTTTACAGTTTGAGGGGCTCTTAAAGTTGGTTATGGAGTAAGACTATCGGGCCTTGGGGCCACATGTGGCCTTCTGGATCCTTGAGTGTGGCCTTTTGACTGAATCCAAATAAACGGATTTGTTCTGTGAAGTTTGGATTTGGTTGAGAGGCTGCACTTGGGGATCTGGAGGGTCACATTGTGGCCTTGAGGCCGCAGATTCCCCACTCCTGCTTGAGTTTAATGTAATGTTAAAGCACAAAACACATTTGGCTGTTTTTTTTAAATGAAGGGAAAATTCATCTTGTTTAGAATGAAGGTAAAAAATAATCTAAATCCAACATACATGAGAGGACTAAAATTATCTGCCCTAAATAATTTTACATGATGGAATGAAATGTTTCAGTTTCTGGCAACTTAAAGGTATGATAGCTGAACTTTCTTTGAAGAATAAAAGATAACAGAAACTTAGTGGTAGGTAAATGTCATTCACCTCTTTAAAAAGAGAAAAGAACTATATAAAACGTAGTATAAGATATAAGAATAAATGAGGCTGGGTGCGGTGGCTCACGCCTATAATCCTAGCACTCTGGGAGGCCGAGGCGAGAGGATCACTCGAGGTCAGGAGTTCGAGACCAGCCTGAGCAAGAGCGAGACCCCGTCTCTACTAAAAATAGAAAGAAATTAGCTGGACAACTAAAAATATATAGAAAAAATTAGCCGGGCACGGTGGCGCATGCCTGTA
This sequence comes from Eulemur rufifrons, assembly GCF_041146395.1. NCBI lineage: Eukaryota > Metazoa > Chordata > Mammalia > Primates > Lemuridae > Eulemur > Eulemur rufifrons. The sequence continues at coordinate 229,380,595 of NC_090989.1, forward strand.
GTCCTAGCTACTCGGGAGGCTGAGGCAGAAGGATCGCTTGAGCCCAGGAGTTTGAGGTTGCTGTGAGCTAGGCTGATGCCATGACACACTAGCCCGGGCAACAGAGTGAGACTCTGCTCCAAAAAAAAAAAAAAAAAAAAAGAATAAATGAGCTCCTGGATAAAAGTCCAAGATAACAAAAGGCTGGTGTGAGCACCTGAAAAGAATCATTCTGATCCCATATGGATGTGATACAAAGCTTGGTAAAGTTTCATTTTTTTTTTAGATCATTAGAAAAATGAATTTTAAAGTGAAGTATATGTTGACTTTAGTAAGTCATCTAACAAGTTCTTCCTTGGATGGAGAATGCATTGAAGAGATAGCTAGTGGAGTATATAGCCTAGCAGTAGTGTAATTAAACAGGTTTTTTTTTTTTTTCATTGTGGTAAGTTCTGAGTCAACAGAATGTGGCTCTCAAATAGTTAATACTATAAATCTGTTTTATTAGAAGTAAGGTATCTAAAACAAGCCAGATGATTCTGCTATTGTACTAGACTGGCTCTTCCCTACCTGGAATATTGTACTCTAGCTTCCATGCTTCAAAAACAATATCAACAGGACCTGGTGCATGTTCAGAATAGAACGCAGAATATAAAAATGTAAAACTGTAATGAATAGCAGCTGAAAGAACTAAATATTTCACTGGAAAGACTTGGATTATGATCTCTTATATTTTTAAAGTTCATTCTAGAAGGAAGTTCTGTACGACACAGAAGGCAAGTTTCAGGATAACCAAAACTTCCTACCAGTCAAATCTAAAGATAGAGAATGGTCTGCCTTTGAAGTAGCCAATAAACAAGCATTGGCCATCTTCAGCCATAGACTGGGAGACCTACTAGTGATGGTATGTTGCAAAGATAACTTATAAAGTTAGTGATTGTATTAGATGGCCTCTAACTTCAGTATAATTCTTATTTCCAAAACAGTGTTTCTCAAAGTTACTCTTTTGTACTTTAAATAGGCTTTAAGTACTTATAGGATGCCATCCTATTCCATTTATGATCTGATTAAGTGACACGGTTTTTCTCTTAGTTAACTAACTTTTCATTCTTCCTACTAGAGTAATTTGCTTATTTGGCAAGCCTGTGCATAATCATATCACCAAACCTCCAAGTGCGGCAGTGTAATTTGAACAAGCTGTCATTTAGCAAAGGCAGGGAGGTATTGTACATGGGATCAAGAAATCTACCTCTGGAATTTTTCTGGGATCTGCAGTGTTTATCAGTTTAGAATGGAGCTGTTTAAAAGCTATTTTTGTAGTAAACTACAGATCGGATAAATATTGATATCAGACCAGATTAATTCTTAGTCTTTGAAGTGAATTTGATTAAAACAGAATTGCTTGCTGAATCAGACCAAGATAAATAGATATTTTCTTGCATGTTTAACCAGTATTCCAGACAACAGAGTTAAAAACAATTTGCAGTCTACAAGGAATGGTAGGTATTACAGATTTAATTCTTGGTAGAAGAGTTTCAAAAAACCAAACAAAAAAAATACTGAAGACATAGTAATGGACATCATTGTAAAATATAAGCAAAATCATTTCTTTCCTAATCTGTCTCCTTTTTGTTCCCCTCAAAGATACAAACACTGTAAGATCATGAAAAAAAGGTTAAGAGACTTGAGATGTTTTAAAATTTGAATTTTACTAATTGTTTGTAAACGTCTCTTTTCTACAGATTTCTTGCTGAACATAGGCGAATTTTTGAAGGTTTCTTGTGAATATTCCATAGTTTTTTAATCTTAAGGCCTAGATTAGGCTGTCAAGTCTATGGTTCACATTTTGCCACAGATACTGTAAAACAAAGGTTAACATAGAGGTACCTGGTACAAAGTAGATATTTGTGGGGTTTTTTCCCTGAATGCTAGTCTATATCACTCATCTATCATCACCCTTGTTCTATTAGAACTCAACCAACCTAATCATTACTTAGGGAGAAATTTGACAGTTAGGATTATTAAATTTAGACCCTAGAGATTTAGATTCCAAGGAATTCTTAAATCATTTTTAAATGTACCTGTTTTAGTGGGCATACACAACTTGGCTGCGAGGAGAGCTACCTTACCCCACCCCATGCCCTCATTACTGGGGAGAGACCATAACTGAAAAACTCTGTTTTTAGTATTTTGGACAGAAAACAAAAGGGAGTTGAATTTAAATGTAAGCAAAATGTCAAGGTAATAGAGGCAATTATAAATCATGAAGTGGTCAACAAAAGAAAAAAGAGAATATCAAAATTTTTCTTCATTTCAGTAAGCTTGTACTGTTCACTTTTATAGTTCCCTAAATGTTGCTTATTCCCATCAATTATCCTCTCTATAGTTAAGATAGTAAAAGTTAAGGTTAGTATTTTTGAGGACTCTGAACATCTAAAGTCACAAAACTGTGACTGTAGTCTTGTGAGAGTAGAGACCCTGAAGCTATTGATCAAGAGCCATGATGTTGACCAAAGGCAAGTAGTAGTCTTGAAGGACAGTCATTTCCTTAGTGTTTTTAATAATGTTTATGGCATAGCTTACAATATCTTAGATAATGTTAAGTCTCATGTGCCAGGCTCTGAGCATGACTTCTTACATGTATGCTGCATAATCTTTAGCATGACTATGTTAGTTACATTAACCATCGTGAGGAAACCAAGCCTTAATTATATAACTTGCCAGAGTTCACATCAATTAAATTGTCTGACTCCAGAGTTAATCAATATGCAGTATTGTCACTCAGCTCAGACATGGTACATATAATTTGTAATAGCCTATACCTCATTGCCTTCAGAGGTCAGCCATTTTATATAAATAGCAATTTTGACTTAAAGACTTGCTTTAGATTTTGCCTAGGATTTAAAGCAAAAGTACACATACAACTTCTGAGTTAAGCCATAGGTAGGTATGTCAGCAACTGAGGCTATCCCACTGAATTTTATCTGTATTTATCATTTGGCTGCTTTATCAGTAGGCAAATGCTAAAATCTTTATCTCTTATATTAAGAAACACCTATTGTCAGTGGATTTAGTTTAAATTGGTTTTAATACCTAGACTAGTGGTTCTCAACCTTGGCTACACATTGTCTAGGATGTTTTCAAAAATATCAGTGCCTGGCACCTATCCCCAAAGAACTTCTAATATTATACAGTCCTTCTGAGTGCCTCCTCTCCAGCCCAGGCATAGGTGTCTTCAGAAGTTCTTCCCCTGTGATTCTAATGTGCAGCTATGGTTAAAGCCTTAGACCAGTGGTTCTGAAAGTATGTATGGTCCTTGGTCAGGAGCATTAGCATCACTTGTTAGAAATACAAATTTTTAGGCTCACTCCAGACATGATGAATCGATCTCTGGGACTAGCCCAGTAATCTGTGTTCTCATAAGTCCTTTGGGTGATCCTGAGACACACTCAAGTTGGAGAACCACTTGTTAGTAGACTCTTTTTGACTCAGCTTTATCCATTGCTATTAGACAACTGCTACTGAAGAGCAATATGGGGGAAAAGAGTTGATATGTGACAATTTAATTAAATATAGTAAATATTTAAAGGCCAAAAATGATATGCATGACCTGAAGAATCTGGGTGTTCATCCTTATTTTAGCATGTTAGGTGGTCTGTGGCTTTTTTTCTATTTTGTTTCCATATAGACAAAATTATTAGAACTCAAAGTCTTTTCCAAAATTATATTTCATTCAAGCTAAATGACCTGTAGGTGACTTTAAATGAAGAACCATTTCTCCACTGTACAGTCTTGACTCATATTAACTTTGCATAAAAAGTAGCATCTATAATGTGTTTATGGGTGAATTTATCTATGAAATTCTTTTTTTTTTTTTTTTTTTAAGTTTTTTGTTGTGGGGTTTTTTTTTTTTTTTTTTTTTTTGAGACAGAGTCTCGCTCTGTTGCCTGGGCTAGAGTGCCATGGCTTCAGCCTAGCTCACAGCAACCTCAAACTCCTGGGCTCAAGCAATCCTGCCTCAGCCTCCCGAGTAGCTGGGACTACAGGCATGTGCCACCATGCCCGGCTAATTTTTTCTATATGTTTTTAGTTGTCCAGCTAATTTCTTTCTATTTTTAGTAGAGATGGGGCTCTCGCTCTTGCTCAGGCTGGTCTCGAACTCCTGACCTTGAGTGATCCTCCCACCTCAGTCTCCCAGAGTGCTAGGATTACAGGCGTGAGCCACCATGCCCGGCCCTATGAAATTCTTGAGTAGGGGGAAAATACTATGTAATTGTTGACTATTTATTCTGAGATCTAGTTCTGGTTTTCCTGTTAAATTAGGCTCTTAAATATGCCAGTCAGTTCTCCTAAGACAAGCCTCCTGAAGTTGAGATAGAGTTGAACTAGATCTCAACGTCTTCCCTGTTATAAAATGCATTTCTTTGAAATGTTAGTCGATTAAGCAGCTCAGTCTCTGGTCACTACAATATATTCAGTCCACAAATTTTCAATCATTTCAAAGTTTCTCTAAAACATTGACGTAAAGTTCTTAATCGTATGGTCTAGGCTTTGAGTTTTAGGCCATAGTTCTACAGTACCATCTGTTCTTTTATTGTCTTACTACTGGGAATTTAATGTGTACTTTTAGTCAGTCTTATAGGCCAATTAAAAAGGTAAATTTAAGAAAACTGTTCTTGTTAGTGACTTGCTTTTCTTTTGTTTTATTGAATTTAGTGATGCAATTTAGAGGTCTTGATTTATAAATTTTAGCTGATTTCTATAAGGAGAAAAGCTAGAAAACACCTGGTAGTTTGTACAGGGTATATGTAAAGAAGGAAAATCTCTTAGGAAAGTTAATGTCTGTATCATATCTTAAGAATGAGTAATTTGTGGCTAGGCAAAGTTGGCAATCTTTAAATGTGGGTAAATGACTGCCAAAAAAGCCTTTTTATAGTAATACCCACATTATAGTAGTTTAATAATTCTCTTGTTAAAATAACACAATGTGCCAAACAGTATACAAGTATTTTACTTGGATTATCTCATATAATCCTCATAGAAATTCAATGAAGTAGATACTTGGGAATAACTGAGGTTAAGAGAGGTTAAATAATTTGCCCATTGTTAAAGAGGTATTATAGTAAACAGTAGACCAAGATTCAGAAAAACACATGCTTGCAACTACTTTACCATACTGCCTTCTCATTTTGGGAAAAGCATGCTTATAAAAAGGTTTATAAAGCATTGTCTATATATAGCATATAGAGTTGTTTACATACTTTAAAAAACTTGTGTTTATCTCTTTAGTCATGACGCCTTCACAGAACACATCTATAAACCTGAGGTTCTTTACTTGTCCATAAATGCCTGTGTATTTTTCTGTGGGGAGGATACATACTCATTAATATTAAAGGGGTTTTTTAAACCATAGATTAAACTGCTGCTTTTAATACAATGTCAAGGCTTTACCATGGGATGGAGATAAAATGGAAATGTTACAGCATCACTTAGAAATTTGGGAGTAACTTATGCTAGGCTATAATTAAAAGCTCATCTGGCAAATGTCTTAAAATATATTGTCATTGCTCCCAGCATTCTGTAAGATTTTTGGAGCTATTCTCAGCCTGTGGTACATGCTTTTGAGTAGCCTTAATTATGGCTACTGCAAATAGAAGTCAGTGAGCCAATTCTGAATAAAATCAAATGGTATTTTTAGATGAAAGTAGTTTTTCTATGAAGTAACAAAACCGACTTTCTTAAGTATATTGACATGTAGTGATGTATTTCTAAAGGAGTCTTAAAAATGTTTTGAGTGAGTCAAATGTAATGATTTCTAAGTTTTGATGGGAGAAAGAGCATATTTTTCTTGAAGTGTCATGTTTATCTTGAGTGTAGGGTGCTAGAACGAGAGATTTAATTTCAGAACCCTGGTGCAAGCACCTGTCTGCCTCGTTGCTTCTTGGTTGTTACTGATATACATACCAAAGACTTAGAATATTTCTTCTAACCTGTGATTTGCAGGGTCTTGAATGAATAGTGTTCAAAAGGATAGAAGTTAGATCTGTGTGTGACCTTATCATTGCTTGTCTACATGTTGTAAGATCACTTAGTACTTAGAAAAAGGACTTTACAGATATCATTTGATTTTACCTCTTCAAATTTATGTTTCATCTCTTTATATATATATTAGTGTTTCTCAAAAATGGTTAGAAAAATGCAGTTTCACCCAGGTAAGGTGTTTAAGATGCAGATTCGTGAGGGGACCCCTCCATCCCTGCCCCGACATTGGGTAGGCCTTGTGCAGGGTCCAGGAATCTGCTTTTCACACAGATACCCAGGGGCCTGTTAAGTATACAGAGCAGTGATTCTCTCATAAGCTATACAGTTTAGGTACTAGATTTGAAATTTGTTTTGAATTCCAGGTCTTCAGTTTATTGGTAAGTTTTTTGTTTTGTTTTAAATCTTTCAGTTTTAATTTCCTCATCTGTAGATACCTACTCTTTTTTTTTTTTTTTTTTGGAGACAGTCTCACTCTGTCACCCTGGGTAGAGTGCAGGTGCAGTGGCATCATCATAGCTCACGTCAGCGTCCAACTCCAGGGCTCAAGCGATCCTCCCATCTCCACCTCCCAGAGTGCTAGAATTACAGGTGTGAGCTACCACGCCCAGCCTGTAAATACCTGCTTGACCCATGTTCTTTTTTCTGATGTTGAAAAATACCTGGTGATAATAGAATCAAACCTTTTGCTTTTCATTTACTAATATAGCCAGGGTATTTTGGTAAGCACTCTTAAATAATATTTAGAGATGTATTTTTGGCATAGGTATTTTTTAATTTAATTATGTTTCCCCTACTATCAAAATAGTTATCCAATGTTAATGTGCTCTGAAATGAGATTTTTTTCCATGTAGTATGTAAAATCTCAGTGTAAGCTGTTTAAAGTGAGTTATTCTAAATTGTTTGAGTAAGCCTTGAATTTTAGGTATGAAACTTCGTGAAGTTTATTAAAATCAGAACTATTCTCTTTTTACATGAGGTATGATATTAAAGATTTGCTAAACTAGAACGTCTCCAGATGAGGGTGTCCTTATTTAAACACATTAGCCCCAGGAAGCTGTGTTTTGAAAGAATAGGGTTTCAGTGTTACTGCCTTGCTTAATATAGTTTGAGTCTTTTAGAATTATTAACTTAAAAGCTACCTAAGAAAATGTACTTTCACTATTTTATAGTAAGGCCACTTTTTATTTTTATTTTTTATTTATTTTAGGATATTATGGGGATACAAACATTTTGGATACGTGTTATGACTTTGCCACACCCAAACCATGGTTTGGGGTTTGCCTTTTCCCCCCTACAATGCTCACCACATCCATTAGTTGTGAGTTTACACACCCCCAATCCCCAAATCCCTGGGGAATATTACTATCGTGTGAGGTATAGGGTTGGCCCTTAGCACAGTATTGGTAAACTTGACCTTGATACATTCTGTGTTCCAGTTCTTTGGGGACACCTTGAGCCCTGTTTTAGAAGTTCAATGTAATTAAAGTCCCAGGTCAAAAAAAAAAAAAAAAAAAAAGTTCAAATTTCCATACCTCCCAAAATGTTTCATACAGTCTGCATGATCGTTTTCCTCAATGTAAATACTGAATTCGGCTGCTTGGACCAATTGCTGTGATTAGCTTCAACTATACATTAAATTTCATGGGAAAGGGGGACTGCTATGTCGACAGCTGCCTATACTTGAAAAGGCTTCCTCTTGAGTACTGGTATAATTAATAGCTTAGTTGCCTACATATTTTTAAGAACACTAAAAACATCTTTTAAAAGCATTTTTCTTCTTAGCTCTGCATGAAATTTTGTATTTCCACCTAACTATTAATATTTAGATCAAGGATCCTTAAGGAGACAGCAAAATCAAGGGGATCTGTTTCAAATACAGCAGTCATCGTTTATTATATTTGATTAAGAGCTTTATATAAAGCAGATTTTTCTATTTAGTGAATCGGGCATGTTTCCAAACATTTGTAGCCCTGGTATAGTCCAAGTACCCTAAAGTTTGAAAATAGTAATAGCTCCTCAATGAAAAATTGCTATTTTATAGTGTGATAGAAATATGCACTTATAGCTTTGAGAGTACAAGGTAGAAGAGATAGTTCTGTGTTCCTGAAGGAGAACAGCAGGGTACAGGATAAAGAAACAGGAACTATGAGGCTACCTGAAAATAGATTAGTATGGCTGGAGTATAGAAGGCATATGGCAAGAAGAAATGAAACTAGAGGTGATTAAAGTTTCCCAGTTAAGCAATCTTAAGGAGATTAAGGTGCGTGTTTTGTTTTCCACTCCTTCCTAAACCCTCCTAGAAGACAGAGAATAAATGCATAAAAACCCCCAAGGATAAAAAAGGGATTGAAGTCAAAACACAAGGGAAAGCAACAAAATTTTGGAAGGTAAAATACTAATGGATGAATAGTACCTAGCTTAGCCCAGAGAAAGCTGAATCCTCTGGACAAGAAGTCAACAAACAAGAAGCAAGCAAGTAACTTGGTATTGGAGAACCTTAGGAAGGTTTAGGACTTGAATTCTCTAGGTACTTTGGAGGTTAGGCATATGAAATAGGACTGAGAACAAACGGATTGATTAGTTAACTTGTATTAAGGAACATTTTAACCACTCTTAACCCTACTGAGGGTTTAAAGCAAGAAAGATGACATGCTATCCAGAAAATAGGCTTCAACATAGGATGTCATGGAAGATCCCACATGACAGCAATGGAACAGGCCTACAGAGCAAGCTGTTCAGATTGGAATACGACAGAGAGCTCTAGAGATGTTCTGCAGCCCAAAAGATTAGTAGAGTACATGAAATGTTTGAACACAGAAGAGTTTTACCAACTGTGGAGGAATGGAGATAAATTAATGATAGGTACATAATTAATAGCAACCAAAAAGAACAGTTAGGTACTCAAAGGAAAGTAAAGCTGTGGCAGGAAGGAAATGTAATTAAAGCATACATCATCATTTAGCTGTGAATACTAGTTAACATGTTTTAAAAAATTGAAATACTGATTTTACAAACTACATAGTTTGTATAATGTGCTTGAGAGCAAGAAAGTTTGTCATCCCTTATTGAGAAAATGGAGTTGAGCCAGATAATCAAGAATGTGAACCGTGTCTCTGTTTCTTAATATTGTCCAAATAAGTTATTTAACTTCTGTGCCTCATCTGTAAAATGGGGATAGAATAATGCCTACCTCTGTCATAAGGGTTGTTGTAAATATATGTAAACACTTAGAGAGCAGTTGCCCTGTGTTAGAATTATAAGAGGAGGATGTACGCAAGTGAACTGTATGTGGGGGATGGGTAGAGTAACAGTTTACAAAACAAATTTTTAGCATGCTGTTTAAAAATATGGAGGTAAATAAGAAATAGCTGAGAATTGAAAGTGGTTGCCTCTGGGGAACAAGAGTTAGGAGCTTAATGGTCTGTACCAGGAGACTACTTGTTTTTATTATAAGCCTTGGGTGTTTCCTTTTAAAATTTGTACACATATAGAAAACATTCAAAAAATAAGAAGAGCCTTTTAGATTTTAACTTACCTAGCATTTTTGTTTTCATTATAGAAATCTTTAAACATAAGCAGAACAACAGTATAATGAACCCATCGCCTTGCTTCATCCATTATCAACTCATGGCCAATTTTGTTTATCAGCATCCCTGAGCACCACTGGATTATTTTGAAGCAAGTCTCAAACCTTACATTTCAAATGTGGCCTTAGTGACCGTGGTATGTACCAGTTGGATCTCCCCTCAAGAAAGATCTTTACTGACCAGCTACAAGGAGGACAGTTAGCTTATAATCTTCAACCATAGCACTTTTGAGCTATGCCACGGTGTTTGAACCAAGGTTGTGTTCTTTATTGGCATCCCCCAGCCAGTGACCTGGCAAATTCTGCCCAATGTTAATCTCTGCACCTGAGTTTACCATTAGGTTTTGCCAAGACGTTGTCAGAGTTGTGCCACAGTCTGAGGCTTTCCCTGCCTGACTTTCTTTCATTCTTTCAATGTGATAGACCAGCATCATGGTCTAAGGGTGTTTACTGCCTACTTCTGCTCTTTCTCCCTGTCTTTTATAGGTGTCACCTTTATCTTGACATCTGTTTCCCAGAGCATCCAACTGACAAAATAACTAAAAGTGTTCTTTTTAGGGTTTGCAAAAGTTACCATATCAGATCAGAGACTGCTATCTTTAAAAAGATCTGCTTATGTGGTTGGCCCTTGGCTGGTGTTTGGGAACTTAGATTTCAGGAGCATTCCAGTCATTTCCTGATTAAAAATAGCTCACTGTGCCTAACCTCTTTCAACAAACAATGTTTTATGCTGTACATATGCCTCTGGGAGCCTAGAATTTTGGTATGTACTAGGCTGTACCTATGTGACCAGGCCCTAGTTACCTTGAGTACTCTCTAATGAGCTGCCCTGGTAGACAACATTTCACACATGTTGCCACAATTGGTTGTTGAGGGAATTGAGCATACCCTGTTGACTCCACTGGGAGAGGACTCTCAGAGCTTGTGCCTAGTTTCTTCTCAATCTATGTGCCTTTTCCCTTTGCTCATTTTGCTTTATATCCTTTTGCTGTAGTATTAATAAATCATAACCATAGGTACAGCTATATACTGTCCTGTAGAGGAGGAGTCCTGTGAGTTCTAGTGAATCATTGAACCTGGGGATGGACTTGGGAACTCTGAAACACAAAGTATAACAACAAATCCCACATAAAACTCAGTGATTACTTAATATCAATTAGCCAGTGTTCAGAGTTCCTTAATTGTCTCTTTAAAAATATACTTAGGCTGATAAAATAAGGCTCAAAAAGCAAGGTCCATCCATTACATTTAGTTGATAGGTTAAGTCTCAGTCTACAGATTTCTCCTGCTTTCTCCTTAGTACTTATTAATAATTGAGGCTGTGCATGGTGGCTCATGCCTGTAATCCTAGCACTCTGGGAGGCTGAAACGGGAGGATCGCTTGAGGTCAGAAGTTTGAGACCTGCCAGAGCAAGAGTGACCTGTCTTTACTTAAAAAAAAAAAAAAAAAAAATAGAAAAAATTAGCTGGGCAACTAAAAATAGAAAGAAAAACTAGCCCGGTGTGGTGGCAAGCGCCTGTAGTCCCAGATAATACTCAGGAGGCTGAGGCAGGAGGATCACTTGGGCCCAAGTGTTTGAGGTTGCTGTGAGCTAGGCTGACACCACGGCACTCTGGCCCAGACAAAAGAGTGAGACTGTGTCTCAAAAAAAAAAAAAAAAAATTTTTTTTGTAAACTATATAATTTGTCTTACATAGTTTTCCCAGACTGGATTTTACTATCACATCTTTATAGTGGTATTTAACACATTCTTCTGTTATTTGTTAGTTTCCTGAAAAGCTAATGTTAATAGTTACATCTAGAAGTTAGATTGGATTTAAATTGTGTTACTAGATAACACTACTTGAGAGATGGTGTTTGCTTACCTATTGTGTGGCATCTGTAGATGCATAATACCTGCATCTCTTTTTTGTGATAAGATTCAGGTGTTGTCAGCCTGATCCATCCATTATAAAATTGTAGAGTAACTCCGCAGAATCCTCCAAAGGTTGACAAGTGAGATTTTTACTTTTAAGCATTATGAATTCACAGTGGATTTTAAGACTCATTTTAATCTATCCAAGTTGTTATTTTTGGTGCCCAGATTATTTTATTTCTGGCCTATGGAGGCTTCTTCAGGTTGAACCTGACGTAATAGTTCTTGAGCACTTCTTTGTGTTTGGGTGCAACAACATGCTCCAGGCCGAGATTCTGCCATTTCCTGGAGGAGCCCCAGTTAATCTTGGTGAGAAATGGTATTTAGAGCACATAGTCTGGGTTGCTCATTGATACTTGTCATTGGACAAAGCTAGGAAATACTTAAATACACCCTGGGTTTATATTGATATTTCTAATTAAACTTAGAGTGAAACTTAGAGTATTAATCTCTCTAGTTTTATATTTATTTTCTCTTACCCTGAAAATCATGGTTCCTGATGTTATCACTGATAATGCTTTATCCTACTCACGGTAACAGTGAGTTTACTGTTAGTAAACGAGCAGTACTAATGTTGCAAACAATAGGACTACTGAAAAAAATTTAAAATGTTATCTTTCGGAAATACATTATTTGGGCTGTATAGTCAAGTTAGTGTTTTTAAATTACTTGTTCCTCTGAAGTGAAGCCACCAATTGTGTACTTTTGTTTCATTTTGGTTTTGGGGTATTTCTCACATTTTGTTAATTATGTGAAACACCACAGTGTCACAGTTTAATCTCCAAAACAAGGTACATTAAGAGAAATTGAGCCTGCATTCTGATTCTTTCTACCCTATTTCTTACCTTGTTCTGTAAGTAACAATATTTATTAGTTTGGTTTTTGCTTCTATCTTAAAATATGTGTGTATACATGTATATACACATTTATATATGTGCTATATACAAATGCATATATTAATATTTGTATTTACGCATACATATAATAGAAAATAGTATGCTACACATAATGTTTGCACCTCATCTTTTTTTTATTTTATATATCCTGGAGATCATTCTATAGCATATATTCCTCATTCCTTTTTTATGGGAGCATAGTAATCCATTATATAACTACTATATTTTAATAGTTTCTGCTATAGACATTTGATTCTAGTCCTGTTAAAAAATAGTGCAGTTATAAATAGCCTGTGTATATATCTTTTCATGGGGATTTTTATGTTTGGGATGTATTCCTAGAAGTGAAATTCCTGGGTCAGAAGGTAAATATAGGCAATTTTGCTGACTATTGTCAGATTCCCCTTCACGAGGGGAAGACAACACTTTGTGTTCCCATCAGCAATATATGAGAGTATCTGTTTGCCCATAGCCTATCAACAGATTGTAATCAGACTTAATAAAATATTGTAAGTAGATCTGTTTTAGAATCCTCACTTTGGCAGAAGTATAATATGGATTGGAAGGTATCCTAAAGACAGGGAGATGTGTTAGGCTTTGGCAGTAGTCAAGATCTGTAAAATGCAAATCCTAACTAAGGGCGTAGAGTCACATTAAATAAGCATTAATGGATGGAGGCATTATAAGAGGAATTAGAGAAACTTCTGAGTTTCTGAGAGCATGAACATCAGATTATGGGGTGGGGGAATTCCGTTTTGGAATGCTTTGAATTTGAGGTGCTTCTGGGACATCTGGATTAGAGGTACATTCATTGGATATATGAATCTTAAAAGCTTGGGTAAGCGTGGAGTTTTAGAGTCATCACCATATAAGAGTTTAAAATATGGGGCCGGGCACGGTGGCTCACGCCTGTAATCCTAGCACTCTGGGAGGCCGAGGTGGGCGGATCGTTTGAGCTCAGGAGTTCGAGACCAGCCTGAGCAAGAGCGAGACCCCATCTCTACTAAAAATAGAAAGAAATTATATGGACAGCTAAAAAATATATATATATAGAAAAAATTAGCCGGGCATGGTGGTGCATGCCTGTAGTCCCAGCTACTCGGGAGGCTGAGACAGTAGGATCGCTTGAGCTCAGGTGTTTGAGGTTGCTGTGAGCTAGGCTGACGCCACGGCACTCACTCTAGCCTGGGCAACAGAGTGAGACTCTGTCTCAAAAAAAAAAAAAAAAAAAGAGTTTAAAATATGGGATGGACCCGGTGGCTCATGCCTGTAATCCTAGCACTCTGGAAGGCCAAGGTGGGAGGATAGTTTGAGGTCAGAAGTTCGAGACCAGCCTGAGCAAGAGTGAGACCCCGTCTCTACTAAAAAAATAGAAAGAAATTAACTGGACAACTAAAAATATATAGAAAAAATTAGCTGAGCATGGTGATGCATGCCTATAGTCCCAGCTACTCGGGGGCTGAGGCAGAAGGATTGCTTGAACCCAGGACTTAGAGGTTGCTGTGAGCTAGGCTGACGCCATGGCACTCTAGCCTGGGCAACAGACTTGAGACTCTGTCTCAAAAAAAAAAAAAAAACGCAGAGGTTGATTATTTGGAAGCCTCATTGTAGAAGAGAATTATGGCACTGAAAGGGTAAATGGACCAGATAGTCTGATGCCCCTTGCAATCCTGAGGGTTGTTTTTTTTTCCCCCCCCCAAACTAACTAAAACTTAGAGACTTGATTAAATTGGATGATTACAATCCCACAAGGATTAATATCTATTTATTCTAAATGAGTTGATATACAGTGAGAGTCCTAGGCTTACATATCCTTATTTGATTTGGAAGAACCAAGGCTAACTGCTAGAGCTACTTCCAGCTTTAGACCCACTTTCATTTTTAGCAGGCCACTCTTAGTTGATTGAGAGTTAAAGGTTTCTTCCTTTAGTTTCTACTTTGTTAATACTGTTACACTGCAATATGATATTTAATTCCTATGTTCTTACAGCACAATAGGCTCTTAAACTTGAGCATGCATCAGGATCACTGAGAGGGTTTGTAAAAGTAGATTGTTAGGCCTCACTTCCAGAGTTTCTGACTCAGGGTCTGAAGTGGAACCCAAGAATTTGCATTTCTAACACATCTCCAGATGATGCTGATGCTGATGCTGCTAGTCTGGGGACCACACTGTGAGAACCACTGCTATAGTATTATAGTTTGGCCTACCTCAATAGACTGAACTTTGTAAGAACGAGAACCAGGTGTTACTCATTTATTTGTCCCTCTACTACCTAGCAGTATGTAGGGGCAGCAGGTCTTAATTTTATAGAAGCCAATATGAACTGTTATATTTCTTACTTGGGCCTGATGATACCAAGAAGTTAGGCCTAAAATTGAAGAACTTCCTAAAGCTTTCGGTATAGGTGAGGTTTAGGTTGGTTATGCTTACCCGTAGAAAATATAAATAAAGCCAAAATTCTGCTAGAATTTTTTTTTTTTTACATGTTCTACTTTCTGGTACATATAAAATTTTGTGTTTTTTTAAGTATTACTAGAGAGCTGTCTACACATAAGAACTAGAATCTTCCTGGGAAAATGGGGGCTATTAGAGAATGCTACGTTCACGTTCTTATTATGCATAAAGGAAATGGCAGAATTCAATGAACTGGTTCCAAGATCAGAGAAGGACCAACATCTAGTCCTATTAAAATAATTGTTGACCAAGCACAGTGGCTCATGCCTGTAATCTCAACACTTTGGGAAGCTGAGGCAGGAGGATCGGATTGAGGGCAGGAGTTCAAGACCAGCCTGGGCAACATTATGAGACCCTGTCTCTACAATAAAAATTAATCGGACATGGTGATGCATGCTTGTAATCCACCCAGGTGTTCGAGGTTTCAGTGAGCTGTGATCATAGCACCACACTCCAGTGTGGGTGACAGAGTAAGACCTTTGTCTCAATCCATCAATAAAAAATAAATAAATAGTTTAAAAAATAAATAAAAATGAATTAAAAATCTATCTAATCTTAAACTTGGGTTTAAAAATTGTATCTCTTTTTTTTACCTGCTCCCATTCCCAGCAAGCAATGAATGTCTTTAGACCTTAAGAAGAATTGTTTTACTCTGGGAATTAAGATCTTGAATGTATATCATTTAAGTACCACTAAGAATATATAGTCTCTCATTCAGAATATCCAGATTATAACAGTAATCATTGACTGAATAGATATGTTACATCTAGTCTGTTCTAGAGAAATGGTATATAGCTCCCTCAAGGTAGATATAATGGTGGTTCTTGAACATGGAGTAAACACTTGCCTGGCATTCAGCAAGCCATGAAAAGAGGCCTAGTGGGGGTGGGGAGAGGGTTTGTGCTCACACTTACAGAGACCAACCTGTAGGTATCACAATACAGGTGAGAGGCCAACATGAAGTACACCTGCTATTTAAGGACATTGCAACCTGTATTACTTTTTCTTTTAATTGACTAATTCTACAAATGAGATTTTTCTATATGTTGCATAAAATTTTAGTTGTTTTTGGTGATAATCATAAGCCATGCTCTGTGGTTCTTTCTCTCTCCTCAGATATCCAGAAAGTGGTATTCTACAAATGAATGTCAAGGATCTTAGACCACGAGCTAGAACCATTTTGAAATGGAGTGAATTAAATGTTGGTGATGTGGTAATGGTTAATTACAACGTAGAAAATCCTGGACAAAGAGGATTTTGGTTTGATGCAGAAATTACCACACTGAAGACAATCTCAAGGACCAAAAAAGAACTTCGTGTAAAAATTTTCCTGGGGTAAGATTCTCTTCACTGGTGCCATTTAATTACTGAATTAATCAAGGAAAGTAATTTTTAGATATTAAGCACATGTCCCTTAGCAACAAAAGATAGAAATTATGAAAGATGGAAATTTCCATACTAAAGGAGAATATTTTATAAGTTCTTGGATTTTTAAAATTAAGAATGGCTTAAATATCCAGCTCTACTTTATGGTTGGAGATACTATTTGGATGAATCTGGGAAAACTGAGCATTTTATTAGAGAAATTCTTAGTTACCTCACAGGATTCTTATAGATCAAAACAAAATACAAAAGCATTTTAATAACTATGATTGCTATAAGGATCTGTGTAGATGTAATAGCAGTGGATGGCTACTTAACCATCTGTTTGCTGGACTAAGACTAGCTGAAATCGTTCCTTCATAGTAATTTTTCTTCAACTTACAGAATTCAGGTGTAGTGAAGAGAATTCAAAATGTAGAAAATCACCTGAAATACCAAATCACTCATATTTCTACCATTGATTCTTTATGAAATACTTTCAGATGTTTTCCCCAAATTTTAAAGTACTAGGTATTATTTTACAGTCACTTAAGAAAATATTGTCACCATCTTTCTATGTCTGCTTCATCTGAATAGTTTTTTTGCAAAATAGTCACTAGTTTCCTTTTTAAAAAGAAAATCTCTATTAAACTATTTCCAGTCCTTTATTATAAATATGTTTAAATAAACATCCTTGTATATACATTTTCCTGCATTTCTTTAAAAAGAATTCTTAGATTTGTTGTGTTGAGCATTGAAGATTTTGGAATGACCCTGGCAGTTTTCTTTTACATAAGGGAAGCAGCCAAGCTAATATTCTTGTCAAATTCTGGTTAACTGAATTAGTGACACAAGGTGACAAATCTGGGAGCAAGCATCTGCTTATGGTTAAAAATACATAAAGCAAGGGTAGGTAAACTACAGCCCACTAGCTGCCTTGTTTTTGTAAATAAAGTTTTATTGGAACTCAGCAATGCTTATTGACTTATGTATTATCTGTGGTTGTTTTTGTTTGATAGCATTGTTGAAAGTTGGCAACTAAGACCATCCATCCTGCAAACCCAAAACTACTTTCTATTTGTCCCTTTGTGGAGAAAGTTTGCTGAATCCTGAGATAAAGAAAATGAATGTTGCGAGATGCTGAAAACATACTTTAGAAAACAGATTTCAGAACTTCCTAGAAAGTGTGATTCTATTGCTAGACTAAGGGTGTGGCTCGATTAAACATCTAAACATTTTGAAATTCTGATATAGAAACAAATCATGAAGAAAAGGAGAAAGCACCTAAATAAACTGGCTGTGTAAGGAGCCTTATAGTTAATGTACTTGAGTGTAGGATGTATAAAAAGCATGTGTACACAATAGCGTAACAGTACTCATAGCATTGAGCAAAAAAGCCAGCTATTTAGAAGAAAAAAAATTTCCCCAAGTGATTCTGAGGTATAGTTAGAGTGGAGCAAGCTGGCACTCAGGAGCTAGAACTAAGATTGAGTGGAAATTATAGATAGGCAAATATTGGCTTGATAGAACAATTATATGATGGCTAGCCCAACAGTAAAACACAATGTCCTGTGAAGTATTGTGTTCTTCATTTTTTTTTACTTAGAAGCACTAGGGACACAAGAGCCAAAAAAGCTGGTGGCTTGAGGATGGGAATTTTTTTTTCATAGTTAGAAATCTTTTCTTACTGGAAAGAATGGGTAAATGATCGGGGTTAAAATATAAAAGCATCATGCTGTTGATAGACAGTTTGGGGCTGTTATAGTGCTGCCATGAGATGCTTGTACTGTGTCCTGGCACGTATGGACATTAGTTTCTCTAGATCATACTGTGTCTAGGAGAATTACTGGATCATAGAACCAACCCCTGTGCATCTTCATCTTTAGTAAAGATCAGATATTTAAGTGGTTGTACCAAATTACAATTCTGAAACAGTGTAAGTTCCTGTTGCTCTGCATTCTCATCTACACTTGGTTTTGTCAGACTTTAGTTTCTATTAATCAGGTGAGTATATAATAAAATAGTATCTAATGGTGGCTTTGATTTGTATTTCCCTGACTAGTAATGGAGTTGAGAACCTTTTTGTGTGTTTATTGACAAGTTGGATATTTTTTGTGAGGATGTGTTTCTCAACTTTGGTGCATTTTTAGTGGTTGTTAATTGAATAATTCATCTGATTAGTTTTTGAGTTCCAGTTGTGAAGACTAAATCATTTCAGTCATATGTGGCAAAAATCTAACTCTATGGCTTGTCTTTTCTCCTTATGATGTTTGAATATTAGTTTTCTTAATTTTAATGTAGTTGAAGTCATCAAAGTTCAAGGAAGTTTTTTTCCTTGTGTTTTCTATGTCTTGCTTTAAGAAACTTCCCTACTCAAAGATCATAAAGATACTCTCGGTACCTAACAAAAGCTTTGTGATTTTGCCTTTAGATCTTTAATTGACTTGGAGTAGATTTTGTTTATAGTGTGAGGTAAGGGTCTAATTTAACTTGATACATATGAATAATCATTTTTCGTAGCACTGTTTATTGAAAAGCCCATTTCCCCCACCACTGATCTTCAGTATCACCTCTTTCATATCAAGAATCCTTATATTTGATGCAAACTTCTGATTCTTCTACTCTCTACCATGGATCTGGTATCTTTATAACAGTGCCACACTTTCATAATATGACAGAGCATGTCATCCTGCCTTGTTCTTCAAGTAGGTTGTATGTTCTTAGCTCTGTGTACTTTCATTTGAATTTTCCAGTCATCTTTTTTCTTACTAGTGTATAGGAATTCAAGTTTCCTTTGATTTTGGATCCAGTAGTAGCTTTACTAGATTTACTAACTTTAATTTACATGTAGATTGTTTTTGAAATGTTTATAATCATCTGTGAATTGGGACATTTTTGTTTTGTCTTTTCCTTTACTTTTGATTTCTTCCTCTTATTTACCAGCTAGGCCATTCAATACATTGTTAAAAAGAAGTGGTGATAGCAGGCATCCTTTTATCCTCCTGACCTCAGAAAACTTCCAAAATTTCATTAATAACTATGTTTGTTATAGATATTTTATGAATGTTTTCCTGGATTTGATTTGATAGTATTTTGTGTAGGATTTTTACATTTGTGTTAATGAAAAGTTGCACATTAATCTTCCTGTCTAGCTGTTCTTCATGGATTTATGCTAGTTTCATAAAATAATTTGGAATATTCTTTTTCTATCTTATGGTAGAGTTTTGTATTTTCTTCTTGAATGTTTGGTGTAGAGCTCCTTAGTAAAGTGCTAGCTGAGTTTTCTTTATGGGAAGGTTTTTTTAATGATTGATTCGATTTCTATATTGATCATAGAACTATTCATATTTTCTGTTTCTTTTTGAACTAGAATTTTCTGGGAATTTACTTTCATCTATATTTTAGAATTGTCATAAATTTGTTTAGTAGCCACATCTTTTTAATATAT
The DNA here is from genome assembly GCF_041146395.1 of Eulemur rufifrons. NCBI lineage: Eukaryota > Metazoa > Chordata > Mammalia > Primates > Lemuridae > Eulemur > Eulemur rufifrons. The sequence goes on from NC_090989.1 coordinate 229,400,279, forward strand.
ACAATATCTGTCGTAATATTCCTTTTTTATTCCTGAATTTAAGTTTGTGACTTTTTGGTCAATCTCACCAGAGATTTATCAGTTTTGTTAGACTTTTGCAAAGAACTAACCTTCAGTTTTGATCCTCTCTATTGTGTTGAAGGTACAAAGGAAGAAGCAAATAGAGGACATGCTTTTTAATCTGCCTTGGAGATTTGATAAGGGAACTTGAAGTTAAAGTTCATGCTTGTTTCTATTTTTAATTTGTGAGTACCAAAAAGTGAATATGCTTGAACTGTCAAATTCTAGTTATCAGATTCTATTTGAGTTGTTACATTTTTAAAAGTTCACTTACTATTGTAATATATATCATATTTAATACCATGTTAAGTTATACTAGTTTAGGCATTTATAAGTAAAGTAGAATTTGAATCCAATAGCAAGAAAATTTGACATTACTAAAACTATAGATATACTTGCTTTATGTTCAGTGTCATTTTTATGGGGTTTCATTTATTTACTAAATTTTTTCATACTTGTTTATTATGAAATCTCTATAGTGATATTCTTATCACTGAGTATGCCATTCTTACAGGATATATTTAACATCCATATCAAGTTATACCTCAAAGCTCACTGTGCTTCAACTATTCTGGCCTCCTGTGTTGCTTAATTATATGAACATGCTCCTGCCTCAGGGCCTTTGTACTTGCTGTTTACCTCTGCCTTGTCTGCCCCATACAGATACTCATTTAGCTTGCTCTGTCTCTTGTTTCAGTTCTCTGCTCAACTGTCACTTCGGAGTGGCCTTTCTTGATCACCCTGTGTAAAATCACACATATACATACCAGGCATAGATTACTTGAATTGTCCCTTACTCTTGACATTTTTTTTTCTTTGTAGGATGTATTATCACTTGACATTGTCTCTCTTACCCCACTTGTATTAGTTTCCTATTGCTGCTACAACAAATTACCACAAATTTAGTGGCTTAAACAGTAAAACATTGTTTTACAGTTCTGGAGGTTAGAAGTCTTACATATGTTTGGGTTTCACTGGGCTAAAATCAAAACATCAGCAGGGATGTGTTCATTTTCAGAGACTCTATGGGAGAATCCATTTGCTTACCTTCTCCAGTTTTTAGAGTCCTCCCACATTCCTTAGCCTGTTGCCTGCTTCCTCCACCTTCATAGCCAGCAATGTTGCATCTCTCTGGCAATTCTTTTGTAGTTATGTCTCCCTCAGATTCCCTCAGCCTCTTCCACTTTTAAGGTCTGCTATCATTATTTGGGCCTACCTGGATAATCCTCCCATTTCAAGGTCCTTAATCATCTGCAAAGTCCTTTTTGCCATGTAAGGTAACATTCATGGTTCCTGGGATTAGGTCATTGACACCCTTGGGGTCCATTATGCTGCCTGTCGTATCACTGGAATGTTAATGCCTTGACTTTTTGTTGTTGCGTGCCAGGCCCTATTCAAAGCACTAGCTACAATGGGTTTTCAGTAAATACAGTATTGCATAGATTGTAAGAGAATAGTTTTTCATATTTTAACGTGTCTGAAATAAAAATGGATTGTAAAGTTGCTATTGGGCTGCTGACTAAAGATCTTCTAAAGATTTGGGTTTGCTTTTCCCAGTCACCTGGGCGTGCCATTTAACTTTTAACTTGTATCTGCAAGGTGGTTTATTTCCCGTCTATCTTTAACTGAGAAAACCGTTTGGTGTCCTGGCTTTATTTGAGGGTCCTTCTTAAACACCTCATTGCAGGCTTTTTTCCTTGGAATTACATAATGTATCTTATAGTTAGTTGTTGACTACCATTTGGTGTCCCAGGCCAGTTTCTTTTTTGGTAGTACATAAAATGTTTTATAATTATTAGCTTATTAAAGTCAATGAAATAAGATATTAATATTTCTTGAAGAAATAAATTGACAGTGTATTTACATGTTTTAGTTATGATCTACTATGGCTTTATCAGTTTTGTGCAGAAGGAAAGTCTGTGGTAAGTCTTTAACTAAAGTGATAAATATTTGAAAGAATGGTTTTTAGCTTTGAAACTGTTTTTGTGACATTTATTGAATCACTTAAAGAAGTATATGGAAGGCTTCTGTTTCTGTGTAGCGTGGGTCAGCTGGCAGTAGGTCAGTGCTCTTACCTGGCTACTAGAATAGCCAGATTAAATAGTTGTATGTCTGAAGGCAGCAGAGGATCAAGGAGAACCACTGGGACTATGACTCTGGAGAAAGAAGAACCTGAGAACACAAGTGGCTTCTGTAGTTGTGTTTTGCCTCTGGGGAATCTGCTAATTCTGGATGCAGTGCAAAACCTAGTTGAGAGCAGCTAGCAGCAGGGTGGGAACAGAAATCAGCAGAGCTTTGGGCAGATACTTAGGATGCCTCAAGTATATGGCCTGTTTTCACCTTAGGACTTGGGCCAAATTGGGGTTTTGCTGGGCAGGAGACTGAAAACGTAAGTAAAAAGTAGAGTGGCATTTTCAGCAGTCTCAGAAGGGAACCGTTGGATTTTGGGATCACTCATGGAGTGGCTCCACGGAATATATGGCAGTCTTTTAGTTTGAAAACTGAATAGCTAAGACAAACAGGTCGACTAAATATTACTAAGGCTATAAACCAGCTTTGACTCGACATACTTGCTGTCTAAAATGTTGAACTGCCACAGTATCTCCCCAGCAAAAAGAAGATTAAACCTTCTTTACATAAGATAACATCTGAAGCCTCTAATGTTTTGTATATGCAGTGGAGCCAAAAATACTATTCTGCCAAAAGACAGGGCCACCTAATCAGAAAACAGAAGGCAAACCAATAACAGAAATGGACCCATAGGTGATCTTGACAATCAGTTATCAGAGAATCTTTAAAGTGTGATTAATGTGCTCAAGAAGAAAGATAAGATGGTGAATTTCAACTGAGAATTGGAATCGATAAAATAATTGTGGACATTCTAAAACTAAAAATTATAGTGCAAACCTAAGACCTTATTAGATTGATTTAACAAGATAGCAGAAGGTAAGATTAGTAACCTGGAAGGTAAGTCAATAAAAACTATCCAAACTGAAATATGGAAAACACAAGAGAATGTTAGATACACAGGACTTGGTGGAAGGTCCAATTATGTGTACTTGGAATTCCCAAGTAGAAAGTGGAGTGAAAGCAATATTTAAAAATATGGTAGCCATAATTTTCCAAAACTGATAAGAGATCAGTCCATATCAAACAAGTTCTATAAACTCTAAGCAGGATAAATACAAAGAAAACACATAGTGACATATCACAAATAAGACTGCTGAAAACTAAAGATAGAAACGCAGATGACCAAGTTTAAGCCAGAAACAATGTAAGCAATAAGACAATGGAGTAGCATGTGAAAACACTTATTTAAAAATAGATCTCAACTTATAAATACATTTCTAATGAAAATATCCTTCAAAAATGAAAACAAAGATATTATCAAACGAAACCTGAAGAAATTCATCACCAACAGACATACACCAAAAAGAATACTGAAGGGAGTTCTTTAAGTAGAAGGAAGGAAATCCCAGATAGAAACATGGAAGTACAGGAAGGAATTAAGAGTAGGGGAAGGGTAAATATATGTGTAAGTATAAATAGCTATTCAAAAAAATAAAGTTTAGCTTTTGGTTTTTGGCTCAGAGGAAGCCAAGGTTTAGCTTTCTTTGGTAGTCCGAATCCGGGTTCACCTGACACCAGCCACCTCCACCATGCTGCCTAAGTTTGAAGCCAACGAGATCAAAGTCGTGTACCTGAGGTGCACAGGTAGCAAAGTCAGTCCCACGTCTGCCCTGGTCCCCAAGATTGGCCCCCTGGGTCTGTCTCCAAAAAAGATTGATGATGACATTGCCAAGGCACTCAGTGAGGACTACAGTAAAACTATTCGGGACAAGCCCAGATTGAAGTACCTTCTACCTCTGCCCTGATCACCAAAGCCCTCAGGGAATCACCAAGAGACAGAAAGAAACAGAGAAACATTAAATACAACGGAAATATCACTTAATGAGATTGTCTCAGGTCTCTATTTTTGTTTAAAAAAAGAGATTGTCAACATTGCCAGACAGACGCGGCACCAATTGTTAGCCAGAGAACTCTCTGGAACCATTAAAGAGATCTTGGGGACTGCCCAGTCTGTGGGTTGCAGTGTTCATGGCTGCCACCCTCTTGACATCGTAGATGACCTCAACAGTGGTGCAGTGGAATACCCAGCTAGTTAAAAAGTATAAAGGAAAATATCTCAATAAAGGATCATTTGACAACCTCCCCCCAAAATAAAGTTTAAAACGTGTAGCAAAAAATGCATGACAATCGTAACACAAGAGATGGGATTGATGAATGAAATTGTGAGATTCTGGCATTCTGAGGCAAGTGATGAAAGTTAAAATTTATAGTAGATTGGACTATGCAAACCTGACATACCAGTCTCCAGGCTAACCTCTAAAAAAATGAAAGGATTTTTAACAAATTTATGCAGTGAAAATGGGAAAACAAGCCAGGCATAGTGGCTCATGCCTATAATCCTAGCACTTTTGAGAGGCTGAGGCAGAAGAATCACTTGAATCCAGGAGTTTGAGACCAGACTGGGCAACATAGTGAGACCCCATCTCCAAAAAAACAAAAAAAAACAAAAACAAAACTAAAAGTTATCCAGGCCTGGTGGCATGAGCATGCAGTCTCAGCTACTTGGGAGGAGGATCCCTTGAGCCCCAGGAGTTTGAGGTTACTGTGAGCTATGATTGTGCCACTGCACTCCAGCCTGGGTGACAGAGCAAGACCCTGTCTCTTAAAACAAAAAAAGGAAAAATAAACATTAGACTAATCTGAAAGAAGGAAATCAAGACTAAAAATAGGGAGATAAAATAGAAAATAGAGTGACAGAAACAGCTATATCAGCCATTATATTAACTATATGTGAAATATTCCATTTAAAGACAAAGAACAAACTAGATTAAAACAAAATAAGCCCTGTATGCTACTTACAAGAAAGACTCCTTAAAGTCACAGAAGTTGAAAAGAGAAGAATGGTTGGAATTCTAGGAAGATGACAATAGCATGGATTTTTAATCTCAATTTTAATCTCCTCAAATGTCCTTATAAAAACATACAAAGAAACTAAAGTATGTAATCCAGAAACTCCTTGGCAACATCTACAGTGAAACAGGATGATGTGCTAGCTCCTACGAACTCCAAAATAGCCAGTGGGATAAACTAACAGAAAGCTTCAAGACCTATATGGTATTGGTGGCTGTGCAAGAGGAAGGAGAAAGTAGCTACAGGATCTGTAATAGGTCCAGGAACTCCAAATAATGAATTGGCCTAGCATACTAATTTTAGAACAGCAGCTCTGGTATTTCAAGATGACCTCCAGTGATTCCTGCTTCCTGGTACTCACCCTCATATAGTTCTCTGTCACCTGGGCTAGAGTGCCATAGTATCAGCCTGGCTCACGGCAACCTCAGACTCTTGGGCTTGAGCAATTCTCCTGCCTCAGCCTCCCAGAGTGCTAGGATTACAGGTGTGAACCACCGTGCCTAGCCACGGGTGACTTCTTGTGACCAATAGAATATGGTGTGACATATACCACTTGGAGATTAGGTTATAAAAAGATAACTTCCATTTTGGACACTCCATTGGATCGTGTCCTCTTAAGCCAGCTGAATGTCACGAGGCTACTCAGGCAGCCTTTGGATCTTCCCCTAGTCAAGCTTTTAGATGAGATTGCAGCCCTGGCCAAAGGCTTGACTGCAACCTCATGAAAGATGTTAAGCCAGAACTACCAGCTAGGCTGCTCCCAGATCAGCTAGGCTGATCCACAGAAATTGAGATTATTTTTGTTCTGAGCTGTCATGGGTGACTTACTATATTGCAATAGATAACTGATATAGCAGCTGAAGCTAGAAAGGGGTATGCATCCCAATCTGGATAAGTATGAGCAATTTGTAGTAAGGTCTGCAGGGATTAGAGCCTTATGAACTTTAAATTAATCAACTAAAGCTCCTTTCCAGGACTAAAGCTCCATATTAAAAAGAAACTAGTGGGAATAGAATCCATATTGAGTGGGACAGGGAAAATAGAGACAAAGGCAAAAAGGTTCTAGTTAAAAATAGGAAGGATAATAGAGCCAGGAGATTTCAGAAAGTAAGCTTTCATGACAGTTTTGGGTTTTTTGTGGATTTTTTTTTTTTTTTTAAGACAGAGTCTTGTTCTGTTGCCCAGGCTGGAGCGCAGTGGTACGATCACAGCATGCTACAACCTCCAACTCCCAGTCTCAAGCCAGCCTCCTGGCTCAGCCTCCCAACTAGCTAGGACTGCAGGAACCACTACACCTGGCTAATTTTATTTTTTTGTAGAGATAGGGTCTCACTGTGTTGCCCACATTGGTCTTGAACCCTGGCCTCAATCAATCCTCCCATCTCAGCCTCCCAAAGTGCTGGGATTACAGGCGTGAGCCATTATACTCAGCCTTTGTGATATCTTTTTTAAAAATTAGTTTTGTTCAGTAATATGTAGTATGTGAATATTGATAAATATATATGCCTGCGCCACTGCTAATCAACACATGGCATGTGCTTGTAGTCCCAGCTACTTGGGAGGCTGAACCAAGAGGATCTCTTGAGCCCAGGAATTTCAAGTTGTAGTGAGCTATGATGATGCCACTGAATTCCAGCCCGGGTGACAGAGACTCTCTCTCAAAAAAAAAAAAAACAAAAAAACAAATGAATAATAAGAGATGGAACATTTTTATCATCCCAGAAAGTTCCCACAGGCCCGTTACAGTCACCACCCTGACCCTTAGTGTTGGCCTCAGGCAACCACTGATTTACTTTCTATTAGATCTTAGCTGCCAGAGTTTTGAATGCCTCTCTCAAAAGTGAACTCTATGGCTGTGAACTAGCAAAAAATAACGTGCAATTACACCCTCTAAAGATTCAGGAAACTTATTTTATAAAAATAAGCAAAAAGAAAGGATTAATACAAATTCTATACAAAGTTAGAGGAGAGAAAATAAGGAATAGGATAACATGCTTACAGACAAAGCATCCCAGAAAGACAAGCATGAGTCTAGAAAAGGAGAGTCAAGGATTAAGTTTAGCCAAACTTGCCTTCAGTATAAAGGCTATAGGCAAACTTACTAGTTTATAAGAACTAGGGAGATATTGCTCTCATTCTTCATGAGAAATCTTCTAGAGAATTAGCTTTAGTCAAGATGACTAAAGAGAATTTAATGTAAAGAATGGTGGTAAACACTAAAAATATTTCCACATTAGACCTAGCACTAAATGAAGAACATAAAGGAGAAAATACAGCATGTAGTGGCTATATGATGTGACAGGGTAGCTATTATAACTGAAAAATAGAGAAGAAAATATACAAAAAAGTCTAAACTTTGATCATATTGACAGCTGGTTGGCTGTCTTGCGTGTCATTTGGGATAAAGCAAAGGAATATTTGTACCATTCTAATTTAGGCATCCTTGACATCCTTTGAGAACTAGGACTTTCTGGTTGAGGGCGGGAAGGAAAATAAGATACATAATGTTTGTCAAAGTAAATACTCTTTAGTCCTGAATTTGGACAACAGTAGTATGAACTCATGAGGTATTTTGAGTATGTATATTAATGTATATGTCTAAATTTTCTAGCTTTGTTCACTGAAAAAGCCTATAAATAGTAATTCAACCCAGTTGTAATAAGCTTTCCTATTGCCTAATTGTGGTCTTGAAATGCCACTGAATTTTCCACTGAAAGAAACGAGGGTTTCTTGGGCATAGGACTCCAGGCTGGGGACAGAAAATGTACCAGATGAACCTGGAACATCTTGTCAGGCAATAATAAGGAATCCCACAAAGACTGCTAAGTTCTTGTCAGAAGAATTTGGGAGTCAACTGGAAGCTCCCATTGACCAAAGATGAGACAATCTGAACACTGATAAGGAAGATAACTACAGTGGTTTGAGACATATCGAATATATTTAAATGTACAATTTCACACTAATACAAAAACTGATCACCTATAGAGAATGTTAGAGAGCTATTTTTTAAAAACTGCTAAATAAGCATTTTATCTCCCTTTGTTATACCACTGGCTTACCCAATAGTTAGTAAAGTCAAGTTTCCCTTTATAGAATTGTTCTGGCAAGTAAATGAGAAGGAAATAATAGAACTGGAGTACCAACATTTTTAAATCCCCAATGAATTAATAAATCTAGGCATTGAGCATCAGTAGCTGCTGTCATGACAGGGAAGGAGACAACTAAATAACAAGGTGCTTTCTGATGGAAATAGAGCTATGAAATAGTCTACAAAAAGATGAACCTAAATCTGATTAAGCACAAGAGTTAGCAGTTTTTCTGTAAAGAGCCAAATAGTTTACCTTTGGGGGCCAGGTGGTCTTTGTCACAACTATTCAACTCTGGTGTTGTAGCATGAAATCAGTCACAAAAATACATAAGTGAGTTGGTGTAGCTAAGTTCCAATAAAACTTTATTTACAAAAACAGGCAGTGGACCAAGGTTTTTTGACCTCTACTCTACGTCAATTGCCAACTTATGAGAAATACAGATAATAGGGAAAAACTGTTTAAACTACACTTTGGGAATGCAAATATCAAATCAAGACTGAGAAACTCTATAAGACAAATGGTTGGGTTCTTCAACAGATTTCAAGAAAGAGATGGTATGGGAATTTAGACTTAAAATACAGGCAAAACTACTGTATGTTTAGGGAGGCAGACAGCTAAGGAGACTGAAGAAAATCAAGTTAAATATAACAGGAGGGTGTGAAGAAGTTGTCATTGGAAGGGGGCAAGTTGAGGTAGTTGATAGTTCTATCTTCTGTCGTGGTTGGTGATTACGAAGGTTGTGCACCTTATAATTGGGAAAGCTATGCATTTATCTATGCAGTTTTTCTGTATTTGTGTATATTTGACATTAAAAGTTTTAAAAGAAAGGGTGAATGGATGGAAAAAGTCTGCAAAAAATGCTAACCGAAAAAAAAAAAAAGTAAATAAAAGCAGACTTGTTGTAGAATGCATTACTAGAGGTAGAGGTAGAGGTAGACATTTAATAAGAAGATACAGGATTCTTAAATCTGTATGCACCTAATAACATAGCTTCAAAAATATAAAGCAAAAGCTGACAACTTAAAAGGAGAAATATATAAATCTGCAGTCATAGCAGAAAATTTTGAAGATGCATATACAAACAGGTATAAATTGAGTCCCTGACAAATATGGTTTAGTATTTTAAAGACTTTAAGTAGGCCGGGCGCGGTGGCTCACGCCTGTAATCCTAGCACTCTGGGAGGCCGAGGTGGGCGGATCCTTTGAGCTCAGGAGTTCGAGACCAGCCTGAGCAAGAGCGAGACCCCATCTCTACTAAAAATAGAAAGAAATTATATGGACAGCTAAAAATATATACAGAAAAAATTAGCCGGGCATGGTGGCACATGCCTGTAGTCCCAGCTACTCGGGAGGCTGAGACAGGAGGATCGCTTGAGCTCAGGAGTTTGAGGTTGCTGTGAGCTAGGCTGACGCCACGGCACTCACTCTAGCCTGGGCAACAGAGTGAGACTCTGTCTCAAAAAAAAAAAAAAAAAAAAAAAAAAGACTTTAAGGAGAAGGCATCTTACTTCTGCCCAGAAATTTACCATATTTATTGGAAATAGGTTTAAGTATTACATTTTAATTGACAGGGTACCATTTTTAGTCTTCAAATTAAATTTGTAGAATAGCTACTTCTTACTAGATAATATAAGTATAAAGTTTCTGAATTTTTTTCCTGATACTACACTAAAGTTATGCTTAACTTTGAATGTTAATTAAATCACAATTGGACTTTTCCTGCTATTGGAAATTGTAATTCCAGAGTGATTGGAATAACTATAATCTCAAATTGTAAATAGGCAAATTCCAGTGAGTTTCCAAGCTGAGTCTTAATTATTATTTGTATATGGTTTAGATTTGTTGACAGAAGTTAACCTTTCTTCTTTTTTTAAACAGGGGTTCTGAAGGAACATTAAATGACTGCAAGATAATATATGTAGATGAAATCTTCAAGATCGAGAAACCTGGAGCCCATCCTCTTTCATTTGCAGATGGAAAGTTTTTAAGTATGGATTTTTCTTTGGGGCCTAGACTACATGTGTTGAACATGATTGAAATTTATTTTTACTGGTCAGTGAATAACTTAGAAGAAAATATAAAACTGTAGACCATACACATTTATAATATTTTCAACACAAGTTTTGATCTAAGATTCATTTTGGTTTGATGGATTTTTCCCAAATGATAAAATTTTATTTTCAAAGACATATGTTCTCATCTTGGCATTTTATTGCTATTTTCTTTTTAATTTTTTAATTTTTATGGATACTTAATAGTTGTAGGTATTTACAGGGTACATGTGATATTTTGATACAGGCATACAATGTGTAATGATCAAATCTGTGTAACTGGGATATTCATTACTTCAAACATATATCATTTCTTTGTGTTGAGAACATTCTAAATCTACTCTTCTAGCTATTTTGAAATACAGGATAACTTATTATTTAGTCCTACTATTGTGCTACCAAACACTATATCTTACTACTTCTAACTGTATTTTTGTACCATTCACCAACCTCTCTTTATCTCCCCCTCCCCACTACCCTTCCAAGCCTCTGGTAACCACCATCCTACTCACTACCTCTATGAGATCACTTTTTTTTTCCCTCCTACATGAGTGAGTACAGGAGACATTTGGTTTTTGTACCTGGCTTATTTCACTTAAGATAATGTCCTCCAGTTCCATCCATGTTGTTGTAAACGATAGGATTTCATTCTTTTGTGGCAGAATAATATTCCATTGTATGTATACACCACATTTTCTTTGTCCATCTCTTGATGGATTTTCTGCTGTTTTCTCTGTTATAGATTCTGTCCAAAGGAAAAATCTATTTCAGTAATTTTGTGGCCATCCAAGATGAATATTTTTAATAATGAGATTTATTTTTATACCAGTGGAGCCTGAGAATAATAGTGCTAATTGAGCTTTGAATTTCTAGGAGGTAATAAATGAGGTTTATATAAACATTAGAATGTTAGAATGCAGCCCTACCTCTTCATTGTATAGGTTTTTCTGGTTTAATATCACACAATTGGTAGGACTAGATTCTAGGTCTTCTCATGCATGGTTCAATCGCTGTCTTTCCAAATAGATTATAGTGTCTCATATTCTCTTTATTTTTTGTGGGGAACAATCCATTGACTATATGCCATGTGTCAATGTCTAATATATTCTGGGAAAGAAATATTTATGATTAAAGGGTCCTGCCTAACCTCTTCTTACCATAATTGTACAAGATTTGAACAAGAGAAGACCTTTAACAGATCAATAAGTAGACTTCAGGTCTCCAGTCTAGGCTGTTCTCATTTTTTGAGGCCACAATGCTCAACATATCTAGATTTGAATTAAGAACCCTAAGGCATGATGAATAAACCTATATAAAAATGACATAGTCATTCTTAGTAAAGCACAATAGAAAACCAAGATTGGCTAAGTTTTTCTCATATTTCTACTGTCTCCCACTCTGTATCTGTATATATTTGTTGTCCTCTCTTCTGCCTGATGCTAATCATAATATAGCTATAGCTTTGAAGTTGTATATAAAGAAACCGTTTCAAAGCCAGACTGCTGCCAGTCCAATCACTCTTCGAACCAAAAATCCAAACTGCCTTTGGTATTTTGTGTCTGTTCTGTCTCCATTGCTTATATGTTGTCATAGCTACCTTAGTAGAAAAGAACGTAAATTGTAATCTTCTGTTAATTGGCAAGAATCAGCAATGATCAGTTATTACTAAAATCAGTAGCTTTATCTCTGCCCCCTCTCACTGTCACTTGTCAATTACTGTTTCCCTGTCCCTTACATTGCTAGATCAGTTCTGATATGGTAAATCTTCTCACAAATGTGTATATTTGTAAGAAATTCAGAGTATAAAACTACATAAATTCAAACATTAAACTCCCAAGAGGCAGGCACTTATTCTTGTGTCTATGTAATTCTTTGTCTTTATATATTTATACAATTTTGTTTAAATATATGTTCTGCAATCTCCTTTTTGAATTTAATATACATAATACTTCTGTGTTCTTGTAAATTTACCTTATCTTTTATAAATTCTATCCAACTGTTCCCCTTTTGATTGACATTTAACTTTTGTTCAGTCTTACGAACATAGCCGTAAAACTTGTGTACATGTGTATATTTAAAATGTTTAAGGGAATACTTTGACAGAAGGTATGTGGACTTAGGGCCAATAAAGGTTGCCTCTTCCCAGAGTTCTGAACCAAGTGACAAGTAAGATAAAAAATAACTGAGTTACAAATGCCACGAAGAGTAGGTTGGGAGCATAGCTTTTGTGGGAGAACCAAAATGAGTTTGCTAACTCCCAACAGCCCAGTCTCCCTTCGTACAGCCAACTCAAGGAAAGGTTTAGATGTGCAGAACATATGAACTTGCCTAGGTCACTATTTCCACTTGTTGGGGTAGGCAGAGAACAAATCCCTCATAATTACAGGACCTTTTGATTAGATACCTAGATGAGCAGCTTAAATCCACCAACCCAAGTATGTCACCACCCCCAAGGAGTAATAAGGGACAGGATAAAAATACAAGAGTATTTAGAGAAAACCCTCCTGGAAACTAGCAGAGTAGGAAGAAAGAATACTCTCACAAAAGAATCTAAGCTTAAGGTTTCCTGAGTATTGTGAAATGGACTTTCAGTGTTTATCAATTTGCATTTTCACCAGTATGCCTATTTCTCCATTACCTTGTCATTTATTTTTCCTAGTCTAATAGGAGTTAAAGGTCCAAAGTATTAATTTATATCTCTTTATTTTTTATTTATTTATTTATTTATTTTTATTTTTTTTTAGGCAGAGTCTCACTCTGTTGCCCTGGCTAGAGTGCCATGGCATCAGCCTAGCTCACAGCAACCTCAAACTCCTGGGCTCAAGCAATCCTTCTGCCTCAGCCTCCAAGTAGTTGGGACTACAGGCATGTGCCACAATGCCCAGCTAATTTTTTCTATATATTTTTAGCTGTCCAGATAATTTCTTTCTGTTTTTGGTAGAGATGGGGTCTCGCTGTTTCTCAGGCTGGTCTCAAACTCCTGACCTTGAGTGATCCACCCGTCTCGGCCTCCCAGAGTGCTAGGATTACAGGCATGAGCCACCACGCCTGGCCACAGTAATTTTTTGATGATACCCATAAACCAAAAGAAATGCATAACAGTTCTGTTTATTAAGTAGTTGGGTCCAAATAACTTTGTTGGACAAGTTGCATTTCCCTTGACATTTTAAGATATCTTATGGTGGCCCAGTGAATTCACTACACTGCCCTTGGGTGTCTTAATGCACATTTGGGGAACTGTGGATCCATATATAAATACAATTTAAGCCAAAAGTATGCATTATCCTCATGTTTGCTGATCATTGGATTTTTCACTGGCATATGCCTGGGCCCCATCCCTGAAATTCTGATCCAATAAGTCTAGGATGAGGCTCAGGTAGTTGTTCTTAAAGCATCACATTTGATTATTTCTTTTGGTTCCTTTCTTTTCATTAAAAAAGCTGTATGCTGTTTCCATGTGTTTTTCTTTATAGTATTCATAGATATAAAAATTGTTTTAAGACTAGCTATAATTTTGTTCTTAATAGGAAGAAATGACCCTGAATGTGACCTGTGTGGTGGAGACCCAACTAAGACATGCCGTTCTTGCTCCTGTCATGTATGTGGTGGGAAACATGAGCCCAACATGCAGGTTCTGTGTGATGAATGTAATATGGCTTATCATATTTACTGCCTGGATCCACCTTTGGATAAGGTGCCCGAAGAGGAATACTGGTATGATTATCATGTTTTTTATTGTTCTTGTTATATAAAGAATTGAATGTGAAATATTTATCCCACCAAAAGTAGATTTCTAAAGATACATAGTATATATTAAAGTGCTTAAAATGTTATAGCCAATGATTATTTGGCATTGATATCTCTAATCAATTACTATAACAACTTCTGAACTGGTCTCTAGCCCCATTTTTTTTTTAATCGCTCCATTTCCTTCTCCAGTATGGAGCCTGTGTTCATTCAAAAATGCCAGTCTGATTGTTATTCCTTTGCTTCGGAGGCTTTGTGTTGCCTTACGGGACCCTGCATGTTATTTAGTTGCTTCTCCAGCTTTTTTCTTACCACTTTCTTATTTCCCCAAATACTCTGCACTCCAGCCAGATTACTTATCTTTTGACTCCTTAAATAAGTCATGTTACTCTTTTTTGGGTTTTCACACTTGACACATTTTCTTCTTGGAAGCATTTGTCTCTTTGCTTAACTTCAAGATGATATTCGTCCTTCAGCTTTTCAGTTAAATATGATTTCCTCTGGTAAGCCTTTATGGATGGCCCTCTATACCCCAACTGTTGGATGTTCCTGTTCTATAATGGTACTTTAACAAATATCAAGTACTTAATTTTTGCTAAACACTAACAAAGTGCTTTATATGGATTATTGTATTTAATCCTGTGAAGCTTAAGTAGAACAGGGCTCTAAGGTCACATATACTTTTTTCATATAGTAGTGGTAGCTACAGAAAGAAGTGGTTAGAAAAGAGACTGGGAAAAATATGCCCAAATTACAATGACCGTTTTAACCATATTAAGCAATTGGCTTTTTTTTTTTCTTTTTAAACTATGGGCCATATTGCTGCCATTGAGGGTTTTTAAGTAAGAGGGATGACATAGTCAGAAATACTGATGTCACAAGTGGGTAACTGGTATCTGAAGAAAATAGATTGTTATTTGGGTCCTTCCCCTGCCTGTTAGGAAGGTGGTTACTGATAAGATGTAGGGATGGGAGAAAAGAAGGGGGATATATCTTCTTCCTTTCACCTCCTACCATTGCTGCACATAATAATCACACCCTGAATTTTACCATCGATACTGACATTTCCTCTGAAGTCTCATATTTTCCTTCTTGTTTCAATGGACCGTAATATTAGGGCTTCTCTAAAATGGAAACTCTTTTACCTGTTCTCATAGTTCCATATCCTTTTGCCTTACTAGGAACTTCACTCCTTCAGTTAATTCCTCTTCTCAGTTGCTATTATTAGGTTGTTCTCATAAGCATCTGAGAATCTCTTGAGTTTTCAAAACACACCCCTCCCTTGATCCCATTTCTTCCACCAGCTGCCTACCCAATTCTCTGCTCATGGCCAAGCTTCTCAAGAGCTATCTCCGCTAATTGTTTCCATTGCCTCTCCTCTCATTCATACCTCAGCACTCCAATCTGGCTTTCCTTCGCCCGACTCCACTGTATCTGCTTATGTCAGGCTCACAGACACTTTGTGTTTCCAAGCCCACTGGTTACTTCTCATTCCTCTCCTTACAGGACTGCTCAGCTGCTTACTCTCTGTTTTTATAGATTTAATGATATCATATGACCCTGTTTTGCTACCTACTTCGCTGGCCTTTCCTTCCTAGTCTTCTGTTGGTTTCTTTTCACCTACCAGATTTCTGAGTTCCCTCAAAGCACTACCTACTTGTTTTCTCTTCATGCTTCCTTTCTAGGTAACCTCATCCAATCATGAGACTTTAAATACCAAGCTAATAGTTCAGGATTTATATCTTCAGATCTAATCTCTCCTGAGTTTTATGGCATCACAAAAGTAGTCCAAATGGAAATCATAATTTCTAAAAAAAGAAAAAAAAACTCCTGCTAAAATTCTTCTCTTCCCCCAGTCTTTAGTAAATAGTACTATCATCTTAAATACTTGTTCATGCCAAAAAGCTTAACTTCATCCATGATTCTTATTTCAGCCCTTCCATTTATGACCTGGCCCATGTCTGTTCTCTAACTTCTATTGCTTATCACTAGCCTATTTACTTACTGACCTTGAGCTATACCCACCTTTATGTTCCTCAAATCATATCATTCCCTTTTATGTCTCAGGGTGTTTATACTTTTTGTTTGTCCAGAATGACTTCCTTGGGTTATCTACTTTACCTAAGAAGCATACCATTTCCATTCACTCTTTTTTTTTTTTTTTTTTTTTTTTTGAGACAGAGTCTCACTTTGTTGCCCAGGCTAGAGTGAGTGCCGTGGCATCAGCCTAGCTCACAGCAACCTCAAACTCCTGAGCTCAAGGGATCCTCCTGTCTCAGCCTCCCGAGTAATTGGGACTACAGGCATGCACCACCATGCCCGGCTAATTTTTTCTATATATATTTTTAGCTGTCCATATAATTTCTTTCTATTTTTAGTAGAGATGGGGTCTCGCTCTTGCTCAGGCTGGTCCCGAACTCCTGAGCTCAAACGATCCGCCCACCTCGGCCTCCCAGAGTGCTAGGATTACAGGCGTGAGCCACCGCGCCCAGCCCCCATTCACTCTTTTTTCTTTCTTTTTTTTTTTTTTTTTCCATGACTGTAACAGCTAGCATCCATTCACTCTTATCACATAACCCTGATGTATTTCCTTTATAGCACTTAACACTTTCTGAAATTCTTTCCTTGTATATACTGGTTTTCCTTAACTACTGTGTACAAGCATTTTGATCATTTATTCCCATCACCGAAACAGTGCCTTGCACATAGGAGGTTCTGAACAAACCTGTTAAAAGAATGAATCTTGGGGGCTGGCCACAGTGTCTCACGCCTGTAATCCTAGCACTCTGGGAGGCCGAGGTGAGTGGATCGTTTGAGCTCAGGAGTTTGAGACCAGCCTGAGCAAGAGTGAGACCCCGTCTCTACTAAAAATAGAAAGAAATTATATGGACATCTAAAAATATATACATAGAAAAAATTAGCCGGGCATGGTGGCGCATGCCTGTAGTCCCAGCTACTCGGGAGGCTGAGGCAGGAGGCTCGCCTGAGCCCAGGAGTTTGAGGTTGCTGTGAGCTAGGCTGACGCCACGGCACTCTAGCCTGGGCAACAGAGTGAGACTTTGTGTCAAAAAAAGAGAAAAGAATGAATCTTGGGGGGATGACTTTAGGATGTTATAATTAGAAGACTGTCTTATATTACTCTATGGAGTATCTCTACATTCATATCAACGTCCTTCACTTCACCTGGAACTCTTTGACCTTAAGTCTTTTCTATTTGTCCAAATCATGTGGTCTGGATATTTAATCTCTGAACTAATTTTCTCACAGATCATACCTGCTTTAGTCACAGGATCTTTAATAAAATCATAGTTATAAAGGTGAGCCCTTCAGGTAAAATATAGTTTCTCTTTAGAAAAAATTTATTTTTGGAAGCCTTCCTGATTTTCCAACTAGAAGAGATTTTAATTTATAGTATTTAGTCCCTTCTGAGACATAATTTCCTCAAAATTAGGGATTGAATTGTTTTCATTTTTCTCTCATATAGTACACTACAAGATATTGCATAATTAGGCAATCAGGATTAATTAGTGGGCATAGATATCTTCTTTGCTGTAAAGGCTATATGGAACGATAATTATGAAATAGAAAGTATGGACAAAGAAATTTAAACTTAATTGGGCAGTGGCCATTAGATCTTTGTTAGGATATTCCCAAAGTTTCTATTCCTTGGTGACACAAGAATAGCCCCATCTCATTCTATAGATATATACCTTGTTTTTTCAGAAAAGTATGAAGGCAGTTTATGAAATACAGGTTCCAGTAGGGCAATCAACTGCAAATGGGCTAAAGGACAAACAAGTATAGGGAATTATAATTGAGCTAGGAATAGGGTTAATATAAACATCCTTGAAGTCCTCTATACTTTGTTAT
Organism: Eulemur rufifrons; assembly: GCF_041146395.1. Taxonomy (NCBI): domain Eukaryota; kingdom Metazoa; phylum Chordata; class Mammalia; order Primates; family Lemuridae; genus Eulemur; species Eulemur rufifrons. The sequence goes on from NC_090989.1 coordinate 229,418,076, forward strand.
AATAAACTGTACATTTTTGACTCTGAGAATTCTAAGACCAATTTATATAGGGTGATGTGTCTGTTGCCTAGTTGAATGTTTGGTCTAGGAATATCTATTCTTGTTATTAATGCTTTTGTTTTAATGATAACATCAAATGAATAATTTGTTCTCAGGGTTAGTAATAAGATTAAGGGTCATGGTACCATTTGAATCTCACAGCTTTGGCTTTTGAACTGAATTTGAGGATTTATAATAAAATCTTTAAGTTCTCTAAAAGGATGACAAGAGTATTTTTTACAGCCAACCTAACCATGTAAATATTTGGAAAAATTTAATATTTTAATGCCAGCAGAAACTGTAATACACACTAATACATCTTAATACCTGTTCTAATCTAGAAAGCCTATTATTCTGTTTCTAGCCTTAATATGGTATTGCCAAAATTCTTTTGTTCTTTTCTTTGAAAGGTATTGTCCTTCCTGTAAAACTGACTCCAGTGAGGTTGTAAAGGCTGGTGAAAGACTCAAGATGAGTAAAAAGAAAGCAAAGATGCCATCGGCTAGTACTGAAAGCCGGAGAGACTGGGGCAGGGTAAAGAAGAAATTCTTTTTTTCCTAGTAATAAGTTATAATATGTTATTTCAATATGAATAGTAATAATGGTATAACAGTTATTTGTTAATATTGGTAGTACTTAAATTACATGAACCATTGGGTTTATATTATTCATGTTTTAAGAAAATTGGGGGCTTTTAGTAAGATTTAACATAACTGATTTCTTAAACAGCTTGTTTTGACTTATAGGGAATGGCTTGTGTTGGTCGTACGAGAGAATGCACTATTGTCCCTTCTAATCATTATGGCCCTATTCCTGGTATTCCTGTTGGATCAACTTGGAGATTTAGAGTTCAGGTATGTCTTTAAAATTGGCTTAGTTGAAAAGGTCAAATTGGGTATAGTTCAAATTATAGCAATGTTAGTATCTATTGATTGTAAATGCATCTAGCTAGTAACACATGGCATTCAGTTGTTAGAATGAAAGATTTTCTTTAGGACAGGTATTTTCTTCCTAGAGGTTAACAGAAGAAAATACACCATGGAATTAGTCATAAGCCTTTTCATCACTGTGTTTTACTGTTCTGTTGTAGTTACAATAGTTAACATTGGTGAACTTTCTAAAGAATTTTTTGCCAAAAATTTAATATCTGAAATTCCAAATATTCCAAATATTAAATTCTTCTTTAAGTCATGTGGTAAATTCTCATTTAATGTCATTGAATTCTAAGCTTGCTTCAGGTGTTTTCTTTGGGGCTTATCTTCCTAAACAAATACTAAGATACTGGGCAGAAGGAAGTGCCAGCTAGTCTAAAATTATTTCCCTCTTTAACTTGAAGGATGCTCTGTTGTATTTCTTCCTGACTTCTTTAGAAAGGTAATCTTATCATGGATAACTTGATGTGAAACAAAAACAAAATCTCTTGTAGAACAGTTTCCAATTAGAGACACCCAGAATTTTGAACTTTAAATAAGAAAGGCTTTAATTTGTATATTGAGTGGCCCTGGTACTTAGACTTTAAGTGCAATTGTAAAATTAAAATAATGTATAATTGTCCTTCATATCTTTGAGGACTGTTTCTAAGATCCCCCACACTGACCCAAATCTGCGAATGCTCAAGTCCCTTTATAAAATGGTGTAGTATTTGTATATAACCCATGCACATCTTCCTGTATACTTTGAATCATCTCCAGATTACTTATAATCCCTAACACAACATAAATGCTATGTAAATAGTTGTTACACTGTATTGTTTAGCGAATGATAGGGAAAAGGTTTGTGCATGTTCAGTACATACACATCCATCAGTTTTTTTTCCCCGAGTATTTTTTATCCTCGGTGGAATCTGCAGATGTGGAACCTGCAGATACAAAGGGCCAACTGTTATATTAATACATATACATAGCTTGAAAAGTTAAGTACTAGTATATGATTTATATTTTAAGAACCCACCCTACTTTTCAACCTCCTTGTCTGTTTCTCAGAGGTAACCACTTTAAAATTCTAGATATTTCCTCTGGATTTACCTTCTTATTTCTAAATAAGATGCTTATACTTTTTTTCCTATATTGTAGTTTTTTTACTTCTATAGAAGATGACCATTTAGTTTAATTCTCTATGTCCTCTCATCCTTGCAATAGTTGTGTTGTAATTTTGGTTGAATCAGTATTCAGTGTTTACAGTAATATGACTTTGGATCTATAAATACAATAAAATGCAATATAGAGAATATAATACTATAAATACAATAAAAATACACTCAATGTATTTTTATTATAGTTGCCTTATTTTTTGCTTTTTTCTTTTTGTAAACCTGTCTGTCACTTATTTGTTCCAAAACTCTGAAAGCCTCTTATATGGTCTAAGATGACTATGAGGTTATTTGCCTGAGCAACTAGTAGGGTGGATTTGCTATTTAGGAAGTAGGGAAGATTCAGAAAAATAGATTATTTTTACCAGGGTTATTGAGGTTGGGAAATCAAATAGCCCTATCTTCAGCTGAAGTGTCTGCTATTTCTAAGGTCTAAGCTGTTCCAGGTTCTGTTGCTCTTATCAGCTGCTGCTTGGCTTCTAAAATGCCACCTTTTCTCAAGCCCACTGTGCAAGCTTGAATTTCAGCTTTCTTTGCTAAGAACACTTGTATGACAGATGAACTACAATAACTTTCTCAGGGAATTTGAAGTACACAAAGGAGTAATGCTTGTTTCAGTGAGGCAGAATTAAAGATACATGGGGAAAAGCAGTTGGCCATTGGAGTAGATAGTATGAGTAAACTAGAAATGAGTGAGTGGTATGTTTGGGTTACATTGAATAGTTTTGGCTCAAGCACATAGGTTCCATGAAGGAAAAGCTAGAGATAAGGCTGGGAAAATAGGAGCCAGATTGAAAGAGGGTAATGTATAATGCCTAACTTAAGCTTGATACTGTGGGGCCATTTAATATATTTTAAGCAAAATTCTGTTTGTGATAGAATGGGTTTGAAGGAGCAAAACGGGAGGCAGTGAAAAAGGGTCTATTGTAAGCATTCATGACTCAAACTAAGAAGTGCAAGTAGAAAAAGACAGATTTGAGAAATTTAGACGGTATAATCAGCAGTACTTGTGACCAAGTGGGTTTGAGGACTAAGGGAGAAGAATAGGGCTAAAATAATTCATGCATCTTTTTATTTTTTATTTTTTCCAGACAGGGTCTTGCTATGTTTCCCAGGCTAGAGTACAGTGGCATGATCACAGCTCACTGGAACCTCAAAGTCTTGGGCTCAAGCAGTCCTCCTGGCTCAGCCTCCCAAGCAGCTGGGATTATTAAACTCATGCACCACCACACCCAGCTAATTTTTTTTTAATCTTTTATAGAGATGGGGATCTTGCTCTGTTGCCCAGGGTGGTCTCAAACTCCTGGCCTCAAGCGATCCTCTCTACTCGGCCTCCCAAAGTGCTGGGATTACAGGCTCAAGCCACTGTACCTGGCCACTCCTGATTTTTGACTTTGCAAAAAAGGTAGAGAACAGGGCCATAATTAAAGACAAGAAATAAAGGAAAGGAGATCTGGACCACTGAGTTCCAATAGACATAAGAATATGATTACTTACTAGTTATTGTGAAACTCAGAATTCTAGGCCCAGTCAGTTCTAGAGTTATCAGCTCACCTAAAGGATATATTTGGGGAGAACTAAAATAAGAGAGCAAGGTAGAACTCTGGGTGAGATTCAGTTATTGGGAATTTAGATACCAATAATGTATGTGAAAGCATTTTGTAAATGTTACTTAACTGTTCAGAGGTATTTTGAGACTCTTTTTACTTACTTTATAGGTGAGCGAAGCAGGTGTTCATAGGCCCCATGTTGGTGGAATTCATGGTCGAAGTAATGATGGGGCTTATTCTCTTGTCCTGGCTGGTGGATTTGCAGATGAAGTAGTAAGTCGTGATACAACCTTGTTCTTTAGAACTTGCCTTGATCATTCAGTAAAATACGAAAGCTTTGTATAGGATACGTCAAATACTATCTTTTTAGCATAGCTTTTATGTTGAAGTGATCAGTTATATACAAGTTATAAGGTAAATCAATTGGCAGTGTCTAATCTTGACATGTACTAATTTGACTTGTAGGAAAAAAACATTCTCTATAGAGCATATTTTTTTAATTAAACTTATTATTTTGAGATAATTATAGATTCATATGTAGCATTAGAAACACAGATCCTGTGCCCGCAGTGGTGACAGCTTGCAAAACTGTATAGAGTGTATCACAACCAGTTCTTAGCTATTATGGATAAAGCTGCAGTAAACATTTGTGAAGTAGATCTTTGTACTATAGGCAAGTCATATCTACAGGAGTAGGTGAGGGAAACCTGAATAAGCTTTTCTCATTCAAGAAAAAATTTGTTCTGAAGCCTTTAATTTGGTGTAACATTCATGGAGCCAGTGATCTTTGTTCTGTTTGGATGAATGGGCATGAAACTCTTGAGTACCTGCTGACAATTGAGTTAATATTTTAGTCTAGTAATTTGAGAAGTAATCAAATGCTAGTTTTAGTGCCCTGTTTGGGCATCTTGAGAAATGACAATCCACAAAGATGATCTGCATCTTCTCAGTTTTTCTGAGAAGTAATTTGCTCAGTGATCAGGAAAAAACTCTGAAGCCATGCTGTTTGGGGTTTGTGTCCTGGAGCATGAAGCCATCTCTTCCTAGCTATGTGGCCTGGAGGCAAGTTACTGAACCTCTGCCTCATCTGTAAAATAGAGTTTATAATATTTCACAGGCTTGCTATGAGGGTTAAATGAATTAATTATATGTAAAATGCTTTGTCTAACCATTCCCTCCACCACAGTAAGAGCTAGATAGGTATTATGGGTGGTAGTGGTAGTACTCGGTCTTGTAGGCATGTAAAGGGTATTGTGAGAGAGAAACTGGCAAAAACTGAGAATATATTCTAGACTGCCTTGAATTAAGGAATTATTAAAGGACTCTGGGAAAAGTTTAATGGTCTTAATTGTGCTTTAGAATGATTTATCTGGTAGTCTTTAGTGGGGAGGTTGAGAAGATTGAGATGGTCTTCTACCTGATAAGGGTGATGGCAGGCATGGAGCATTCAGCTTGTTGTCTTAGGCAGCTGCTTTAGCAGCTTGGGAGAAGAATAGAGTTTGGAAAATACAAGAATTGAGTATTCCAGGACAGCACCATGTCCCTTGTGTTGGTACAGCTTCTTTATGTGAGCTTTTTTCAGGTAGAAGCCTTGTTTAGGCCTCTGCCTCACAGGGGCACAATTTAGTGGATCATGGACTAGAAGATGCAACATATTTAGGCTGATCATTTTTTGTATGCAAAATAGTCTAAAATAATATTGGCTTGAGTTCTGACAATCTGACAATTCTCTTATATCCCTATGATAATGTAAAGTTTTTATTTGTGTAATGATTAAGTATAAATGAGTTAATGGTATAGAATTTTAACCATGTTTACTTGATATTTGCTGCTTGAAGAACAATGTTTTTATGTTTTACATACTGTTTATCTTAGGTTGCTCTTATGCTCTTCTAGTTTCCACTTTTTCTTTATAGTCCCATGATTATAACTTGAAAAGTTGACAGAGTTAATGTGGAGTCAATACAGATACCTTGTGGAAAACTATGTTTGATCAATTTTAGAAGTACTCTCAACTATTCTATAATAGATGTACTTATTTATTAGAATTCCTTTATGTAGAATACACACTAAAGATGTAATTCCTTAATAGCATTTTTAAAAGTACGGACCCAGTATTGGGATACTCAAGGTGTTTTGACCAATAAAAACACTTTCAAACTATATGATTTTCGTTGTGGTTCTTAATCCAAAAGAAAAACAAGATATAAACAACTGACTTCTATAACAAGTAAGAATTTAGTAGCGAAAACATCATTGTCTAAAGTTCCATCTGGACTAATTCAAATGCTGTTTCATTAAAGAAGAATCACTTTTTAGTGTTAGTAGAATTTATTACATACTGATAGTTTTCTCAATTTGAGTACTGAATTGGGTAGAGACTTCATATAAATTTCTAATTACTACCAAAATGATTATGGAGCTAGTTTATGTAACATTTTCTTTTGGCATATTTTTTATTTTACATTTAATACACTTTATACTACTTGTTAGTTTTCAAATTTTTCTCCAAATTTCTCGCTCTCTTTTTTTTTTTTTTTGTGATTTAGATTTTCCATGAAGACAGATTCCTATCCAAATTTCTTTTTAATGTTAGATGATTATTTTACCTAAATGTAATATGAATGATCCCACAGAATATGAAATGTTAAAGAACTTAGTATGCTATTAGAATTTTAATGAAGTTTTTAAGTAAACTTGTTTATAAAACTTAGTATCAACATCAGAGTTTGAAATTTGGCAGGAAACTTAGGTATGGTATAGATAGCAGTTGGGAATTCAGTTATTGAGCATTTATCAAAGTAATAATATATATAAAGGACCTATAAGCTAATATTTATAAGATTATTTTAAATTAAATATTTCTAACCCATAAGACCTTATCTTGTAACATCCTATAGTTTTTTTGACTACATATATGAGGGTAGCCATGTTTGGAGATGTTGGAAATTATAATTTAAAGTGAAAGCTTTGGGTCAAGTGATATAACTTGAAGGTGTACTTCACATAATATTGCATTTGAATTTTGCATTATTTTGGTAGATAAGAGAACATGTCGACTCGTAACATCCTAACCAAATATTTTGACTCTGAAATAAGAATTGATGAAATATTTGAGTTTAGGTGTCTTAATGCAGGAAATCTTCTCCTACAGGACCGAGGTGATGAATTCACATACACTGGAAGTGGTGGTAAAAATCTGGCCGGCAATAAAAGAATTGGTGCACCATCAGCTGATCAAACATTAACAAACATGAACAGGTACTACTGTAAAGACTACTTAGAATTTAGATATGACGTTGTATAAAAGTTTGATTATAGGTTTATAATTTGTAACTTAAACTGTGGGGGAGAATCTTACATTGGGAGTTAAAGATCTGAAATTAAAATTCTTTGCTTGATTATATAATTATAGTCATCCTAACTTATTTCTTCATACTGTTATTTTTTAAATGGCATAATTCCCAGTCTTAATATATGTGCTATGCATTTGAAAACTTTTTGACGCCTCTGAAGGAAGGGAGCCTATATATAACAATTTAAGTGAAATTGAGGACAAGGTGGCTTGTCTACTATCCCATAGGTCAAAGCTAAAGTGGTATGTTCTACTCAACACAGATTTAACTTTTAAAGTGCCAAACTTCTTTTTAGAGGAGACTCACTTGTATGAAATAGGGGAGCCACATTTATGTGCATAAGTGATATATCAGATAACTTAATCAGATCTACACTATCAAGGTACTTTTAGAATTTAAACCAATAATATATTTTCTAAGTATTATAAAAGGAAATATTCATTTAGTTACAAAAGTGATTTTTTTTCCTGACTAAATCCCCTTAAGGCATTACCAAAAAGCCACCTTGTACTGACCTTTATTCTATAGAAATATTGACATCCCAACTCCCATGGAAGCAGAAAATTTAATAACTTCCCCCCAAAAAGTGTATTTTGTCAGTGAATGCTACTACCAACATCAATAATAGATAAGTAACCCAAACCATCAGATAATCAAAGATTACATTATAATTTGTCATACTGGAAATTTTGTGATCATTTCATAAAGTTAAAATTTTTTATATCCTATTAAAGGTATTTTATGAATTAAGTAAAAGTGAGTATTTTTCACTTTGAGTCTGATTCACTCGGTTTTAAGTAATTTCTGATGACCGTGTGAAGTAAAGGACATAATTCTTTCAAGACTTGATTGCATACCAAGTTAAAAAGAATCTGTTTTTATGACTTCTATATTATTTCTGACAGTAGGATTATTTTTACTGAACCAGCAGAGGAGACAGGTCAGATTTGCTGGTGAAAACATTCCTGAGGCAGGAGTCTAGTCTTTAGCTGTTCTTTATCTAGCAAGAAAGCAGCTCTTCAAGAAGAATGATCTTAAAAGGAATACTTTGTGCTTTTATCAACGAAAATGTATCTTGAATTTGCAAAAGGGCCTTTTCAAGTTGTCAAATCTGAAAATATTTTCCCTTTAATAATAGATGATTTTGCTTGAATGAAACTTCTTTCATAACTACCCACCTTTGTAATGTACATGTTAGATACTTTTCAAGCTTTCAGACAATCTAATAAGTACTCTCACAATCTCATTAGAAAATAATTGACAAGCAGGAAAAATCTTTGCTATTAAAGTTAGAGGGTGGTGAAAATGAAATATTAACTCAAAACAATTTAGGGTTGACTTTAGCATCCAGTCAGTCACTTTATACATTACGCTGTGAATATACCTTATGATTTTAAGACCTCTTAGGCAAAGGTACCTATGTCTTACAAACATGAAAACTGAGGTGAAAGGCCCAGGCCCATAGCTCTGACGGATAGTATACTCTTTCCCAAAAAGTGTATGGTTCAGTTCATTTTTACTTCTTTTCTAAGAGGTAATTTGACACCTTCTTGCTTCTGAGAAGTTTAGTCCTGTTTCTTCTTAGCTCTTCAACTTTTAAGAAACTGAAGAGTGCAGCAAGGTAACTTGGCCATCCTTTATCAGGCAGTTAGAGACAACTGACTGGTTTGGGCTGCAGATAGAGTCAAGCAAGAGCTTTATTGCTGTTTTGCCTAGTTTCATCCTCTTATACTCTTTTCATATGCTTGAATAATAGCCTGTATGCTTATCTGAAGCCAGAAGTGAGTTGACAGTGCCAGTTAGAGGTGGCAGTAATTATGATTGAAGGTACCTGTGAGTGTTTAAAGCATTCCACTCAGTGACATGAAGGCAGTACTTATCCTAGTTCTTTAAGAAGATACAGTATGTATATCTTCATAGGTATTCCATAAGTAAGATGTAATTCTAACCCTAGAGTTGATGGCTATATTTTCTTCTGCCTCCCAGAGTTTTAATGCATCTATCTCCCTTTTAGATAACGATAACTTGGTAGGCTTTAACTCTTTGACCACAGCTATAAAAGTTACTTTATAAAACAAAATCCTTTAAGTTCATTTACTTTTAAAATATAACTATGGTCAAGAGGTTTCTCTTCAACATTTTATTCATACAGTCTTAAGATCTATTTTTTAATTTGAGCCTGCATGAAAAGAATTATACCCTGGAAAAGTATTTCGTATCCTATCTGATTTCACCAGATTGGATGTACTTCTTTTTTTAACCTTATGTATTCTCAATGTTTTCTTTTCACTTAAGTTAGGAATTAGCTGTCTTAAAGGAAAATGCTAATTTTAAACAGATTCTAAAACTGGTATTTTAAAATACTAAAAATAATTTTAAGACAGATTTTGGTAGGACTAGGTTTTCAAAGAAAGGTCTTCTAGCATCTGATAAGCTCATTGAGTTATTACTACTGAGTGAATACATATACTAAGGAAGGTCCAGCCAAGTCAGGTGCTTTTTCCAACTCACTGTCCTCCTTGTCTATGTTAAAATGTAGTGATCTCAAGCAGCCAAAAATGTTCATTGTTGGCCGGGCACAGTGGCTCATGCCTATGATCCCAGTGCCTTTGGGAAGCCGAGGCAGGATCACTTGAGGCCAGGGGTTTGAGACTAGCCTGGGCAACATAGCAAGACTCGCATCTCTATAAAAAAAATTTAAAAATTAGCCAAGCATGGTGGTGCACGCCTGTAGTCCCAGCTACTTGAGAGGCTGAGGTGGGTAGATTGCTTGAGCCCAGGAGTTCGAGGTTATAGTGAGCTATGATCATGCCACTGCACTCCAGCCTGGGCACCAGAGCGAGATCCTGTCTCTAAAAAGAAAAATCTTCTTTGTCTTGATTTAGCACAGGCATTTGGATGCTTCAGTCTTATTTAAATTTATCTTTTTATGGAGGCCTTTAAAGAATATTCTCATACTGTACTTGTTCTTAATCTTTTAAACATTTAGGAATCTCTATTGTCTGGAATGTGGAAAGTAGACCTAGGAAGATCATTTATACTTTGATGACAAATTTATATTTCTGGATTTCTTTCTACATTATTCCAGCAATTTACCTCACTCCCTTATCAAAAATAACTATTAAAACAATCACTTGCTTTAGTTTTCCAACGTTCTCCCTTCCCTCAACAAACGTTATTTAAAGAAAATTCCATGTATTTCTAGTTGTTTTCTATTATACGTGGCACAGATGTTATTACTTTCAGAAGAACCCTACAGGCTATCTGAGAACCAATCCCCTGGCTTGGGGGTGACATCAGAAAACTGATTTGTCTTCTCTGCTGGTGGGGGAAAGCATAATCCTATTATCTGGAATAATATGGAAAGAATCATAGAATCTTGACCATCAGGTAAGGCATAATTCACCTTTTAATTGAGCTAATGACTCCATTATATACCAGAAGAAAGATTACTTGGTATAAAGACTTTTTTTTGTTTGTTTTTTTAGGGCGTTGGCCCTAAACTGTGATGCTCCATTGGATGATAAAATTGGAGCAGAGTCTCGGAATTGGAGAGCTGGTAAGCCAGTCAGAGTGATACGCAGTTTTAAAGGGAGGAAGATCAGCAAATATGCTCCTGAAGAAGGCAACAGATATGATGGCATTTATAAGGTGCTCTATCTGGCATGACATCTTGTTTGTCATTCTTCCTGGGCTTTCAAGACAGGGTTGCCACAGGGAACTACTGTGGGTGGGCTAGAGGAAATAGTAGGCTATCTTAGTTGATATTTCTACTTTTTCTGGAAATGTAACAGATGCACAAAGCACGCTCTTTGATACTTTTCTTTTAAGGCTTATTTGAAGTTCCTAAGGGCAGAGTTATATTTTGGGTTAAGATTTAAGTATGTATTCTCTATGATGAAACCATTTAAATAACTTGGCCATTATAGACCTGGATTCTTTTCAGAATAATTTTAATTGTAATAGATTTTCAAAGCAGAACACATTATAACAAAAATATATTTGCGGTCTTTAAAAATAGGGGCATCTACTGACACCATTTTAATCTACCTATGCAAAATTGTGTTAATTAGCATAATTTGTCACTGGATTAAATTTATAGCCATCTACATTTACATGGGAACTGTCTTAATAGAGATTAAGGTCAAAACAATGTTTCAGTGGATATTTTTGACTTATTATTCTTAAAGCAAAGCTAAGTACCTTCTGAACTGCATTAAGTTCTGGCAAGCTTACTTATACCACTAATGTGATGATCTTATGAACAAGTCTGAACTTTACATCTCAAACTAGCACTGATATATTATGATTTAGGTGGTGAAATACTGGCCAGAGATTTCATCAAGCCATGGATTCTTGGTTTGGCGATATCTTTTAAGAAGAGATGATGTTGAACCTGCTCCTTGGACCTCAGAAGGAATAGAACGGTCAAGGAGATTATGTCTACGTTTACAGGTTAGATTACATTTGTCTAGACTACTGTGTGTTTTTAAAATTGTACACCTCTACTATCTACATGCCTTAACTCTGGATATAACCCACAGCAATTGATCAGTGGACTATAAGGGGTGAGGAATAAGATCATGCAAATGTACAGAAGGAAGAGAAGTAAAAAGGTAGCATCCTCGGTGTCAACCTGGCTAGGACCAAGGGTTGTACTTGAGAAAAACTGGGTTTGTCAGTAAAAAGTAAAATATTTTCACTTCAATTTGGAAATGCCTTGAAATGTGAGGGAAAGGGATTCATAAAATTTAGGTGTGGTAGACTTTGAGAAGGGACATTTATTCTAGAGGGCCCAGGGGTGTGTCTCTGGTAGGGGAAGGGTGGGGAGGTGGCTTATGAGAGTGGTCTGCTTTCTACCCTTCTCACTTTTCCTCACCCCTTTTTTCTCTCTCCCCCGCAAAGCTGCTTCCCTGCCCTGCCACCACCTTTAGTGCTTTGCCTTTTTTTCCCCTTTGCCCATGTTCAGCTGTTAACCCATGAAAGACTTTATTGGTTTTGTGTGCATAGTGGATGGTATGGCTGCATTCCCCCTTCACTGCCTGTATACCCTAGATTTTGTCCCTGACACTGACTTCAGAGCATGGTTTGAGTTCATCCCCCATCATTCCCTGTTGTTGTGCTTCCCGGAAAGACTGCCAGCTTTGTCATTTCCCCTGGCTCTGCCCACACTGCATGTGTAGGGGCTGAACTATGGGCAAGTGTCTGACCACCCAGGCAGGTGAGTGTGTGTTTTCTAGTGCAAGTCTGTTTCTATATTTTTCTTTTTAAATTCGTAGAACTGATTAAACAAGAGCCATCAGTTGATAAAATAGCTACCAAAATTATTCTTTTTGTAACTCAATATTAAAAAATTTGTCATTCATTTTCAAGATTTTTCAGATCCCAATCTTCAGAGCATTGTTCTAAATAGGTTAGATTTGAAACTGAGCAGAGCATGTGATCCCATCTATGATGAGTTTATAATATCATTGATGTTTATAATGTCATTGAGGCCTAAAACATTTAGAGCTTTTAAGCATGAGCATTATCATAAAGCATACCCCTGCCACTGCAAAAAAAAAAAAAAAATAGCCATTAAAACATCAGGATAATAGGTAGAATTCTTTAAAGTGTTACCCTTAGCTGGTAGCAGATTTAGTAATTTAGTCATTTTAAGTCTTCTGAAAGCCCCACCCCCACTAAGCATAGGAGGTAAGAAATTTGGCCCTTAATGTTTTTATTTTTGATTCCACAATTTACTGTGATTCCATCTATTTGATTACCATCTGTTGTGCTCTGTGGTTGATCCTTATTTACCTTCATATCTAGATTCTACTTTTCTTAAACTTTAAGCTACCTAGTCATGACTCCTGAAGACTTAACCTTTCCTCTCTTAGATCTGAAACTAAGATCATTGTATTACAAAGTGGAATCTGTTAGTGAAAGCTCTGTGGTTTTGCACTGAATTCGGGATTTGAATAGTCATTTGTCCTTTGAACCCTTTTTTTCTTTAATGTCTATATCCTTTCTTTAATTAAAGTCTTTAGATTTGGGGAAAGTGTAGTCCTCCCCTTTTAAAAAATTTCTCAGGATCTGGAACCCCCTTCTCTGTGGAGCTTAAATCTACATTTTACTTCTCCCCTCCCCCCATTATCAGTATCCAGCAGGTTACCCTTCAGATAAGGAAGGGAAGAAGACTAAAGGACAGTCAAAGAAGCAGGCCAGTGCAGCCACGAAAAGACCAACTACAGATGGTAGGTAATGATTGTAGAACATAAATTCTAATAACAAACTTTGTAATAAAGAGAAATATTAAGAGAATAAATTGAGACTCATAAGAAATTAAAAGCAGAGAATTTTTCGGGGGGTAGAGGATAGATCTTTTTGTATATTTTTAATAGTATCAGAACCAAAGTAACAGCAAATATAAACTCCAGGGGAAGTTAGATGCTGCTTTATGCTGGTTATCTTCCTGCTAAACATCACTGGTGCCAGTGAACTCTTGTTTCATAGTTCTACTTAGAACCACTTGTAAGTCTGCTGATACATTTTTTTAAATAAACCTAGATGACTGTCCAAGTGCCTCCAAAATGTTCAAAGCATCAGATTCACCAGAAGCAGTTGAGGCTTTCCAACTAACTCCTCAACAACAACATCTAATTAGAGAAGATTGTCAAAACCAGAAGCTGTGGGATGAAGTGCTTGCATCTCTTGTGGAAGGACCAGTATGTACAGATTTTTTTAAATAACATTCTAATATTTAACAAATGATGAAAAATTTTCTTATAAAGTATGATATTCACAAGTCAGTCAAAACTTGATCCTTCTGTCTAGTTTTCTCATCCAGTGCCACCACCTTTCTAATATAATCTAAAGCAATACATTTAAGTAGTCTTACATTTATTTTAAGTCTCTTAGATGTTGGTTTTTGACTTCTCTATGCCTGAACTAATTCTGGGAAGAATTTTCAGTTGTAAAACACAAGCAACCTAATCTAAAGCTCACCAGGAAAGTTTTTGTTGTGGTTGAAAGTTACCTAGTATCGTAAGTTTTAAGCAATTCGGCACAATTTTCAAAACCTATATGTTCAACTTAGGGATAAAATAAGCCAGTATTGATTTACTTAAATATTGTGTATTTTTAAAGCTTTTTCCTGTTTTGGGGCAATCATAAAATTTTTAAAGTGAAAAGAAATCACAAGATTATTGTGTGGATTTTGTGTTAAGCTACGTTAAGCAAATAAAGCTTTCTTATCAAATCCCCAAAGTTGGAGGCTTCAAATGCAAATTATCTGTTCATTCCTTGCACACTTGCTTTTATTGTGTCTTTAATTTTGCTTATAAATTTGAATCTATTAGATACTGACCCCTTGTCATTTGTAATATAATTACTTTTCTGATTTTTTTCCCTCCAAAGTGTTGATATGCAGCTATTGTGGGTGAGCCCTAGTAGCCTCTCTTGAAGTTCATCTTGTCGTCTTAGTAATTTCTTCTTTCCAATTCTCTTTATTTATCTAATTGCATTAGTTAGGAAAATCTTATAAGTCTGAAATGGAGTTAATGAATATATATGCTTTCTATCTAGACTTAAAGAGAGCTCTTAGATTTTTGTGTTGCTTGTTTGAGAGATAGTCATCATTGTATTAAGGAATAATCTAATATAATTTTTAAACTCTTAGAAATGAGTGAAATTTATCAAATACCTTTTGGATTTATATTGGAATCATCATTTCCTTTGCCTACAAAACTATAAACGGTGGTATGTTGGGGTTATCCTTGGTAGAATGAGGCTTATGTGCTTAGAGGACAGAGGAAAAGTGATTTCACTCTGTGGGAAGTTACTTTTTTAGCCAAGAGACTCAGGCATAAGAAGAGTCTGACTCCCATCCTGAGCAAGAGCGAGACCCTGTCTCTACTAAAAAAAATAGAAAGCAATTAGCTGGACAACTAAAAATATATAGAAAAAATTAGCCAGCCATGGTGGCACATGCCTGTAGTCCCAGCTACTTGGGAGGTTGAGGCAGGAGGATTGCTTGAGCCTAGGAGTTGGAGGTTGCTGTGAGCTAGGCTGACACTACGGCACTCTAGCCCAGGTAACAGAGTTGAGACTCTGTCTCAAAAAAAAAAAAAAAAAGAAGAGTCTGACTCTATTAGATTAGGTTTATTTTCACTGAGAGCAAGTGAAAATACTTTAAGCAGTTGTTAATCAGTCTAATTATTCTCTGGTTGTAGCAAATACAGCTGGTTAGTGATAACTCAGGTGAATTCTAACTGTGGATAGGCAGGGGGAAAAGTAGCAAATATAGATGGAGGAAAAAGCCACCTGAGTGCACGTGGAAATTCTTTTCCCTGTGGGTGATATCCCACTGGTGACAGGATCTGACCTGCCTACGTCAAATTATTGTGACCTTGTTGCTGATAATTGCTCTGGATGTATATGTACTATCACCCTGGACAACTTTCATGCCCATCCTCTTCAAATAAGCTGGGAACACATTAGACAGAAAAACCAGTTGTTAGCCAACAGTGACTTTATATATGTATGTATGTATATACATTTATATACAGACTCCTTCCCAAGGCCCTGTGTGGTGAATAGCCCAACCTACATCTGTAGTCTCCTCTTGCTACCCTCTTGTGCCCAAACTGCTTTGATGACAGCCGTCTCTGTGCTATTTAAACACACTCGATTTGTTGCTGCCCGTGGGCCTTTTCAACGCATACTGTCTTTCTGACTGTAATTCTTTGTCTTCGTGTGGCTTCCTCCTTTATATCCTTTAAATCTACATAAATAATACACTCCTCAGAGATGCCTTCTGCCCCTACCCTTGGTCTGCTCTCCTATAGTAATGTAAGTCCCATGAGAGCAGAGACTTTGCTTTCTTATTACCACCATAGATGAGTGTCTAGGAACATTGTAGAAACTCAAAATACCTATATTACATATACCCATGTTATAGACACATGTAAGTGCAGGGAAAATAGTGGTCATTAACAAAGCAGTTTGTCAGGGAGAAGAGGGTACTTGATACAAACTTTGGGTTTATACAACATCTCATAAGTGCCGTATTTTTTAATGTGTCATACAATACTTTGTTCATTATAGTACACTTGACTTTTTATAATTCATCATAAGTCAGTATCAAGATATCTTTTAGAATATGGCATTTGAATTTTTAACTTAAAATTCTTATAAATTGTACTTTTTCTATTAATATAAAAAAAACAAAAAATACACTTCCTTACTACCAAAAATAACTGAATGGAGGATTATCCTTATGACTACTCAGAAAAAACTACCTTTCCTTCTAGTTTAATAGAAACAGCCTGGGTAAAATGGAATCGGTAACAGCTTTTGAAGAGTATAGGGGTATCCATTTGATCATGTGCTTTAGGTAGCTCTACCTCTTATAATTTTGTCCCACTTTGAACATTTTGCATCAGGAAAATATGGGACTTTTTGTATGGAGACAAAATATCGCAGAATAATCCTAGGAAAATAAATGTTGATTCTTTCTGGTATTAGACATGACAGAGTATTAGTGCCGAATGCTTCTATTAAAGCTTCAAAAAATATTCAAGTTTTGTAACAGCGAAAGATTGAACAGATAATGCATATTCATACACTGGAATACTGTACAGTGCAGCTTTTTGAAAAAGACAACCAGTAGGTAATGGCCTTGAGACAAGCTGCCCATGATATTTTTAAGTAAAAATAGTTTATCCCTGGAATGTGAGATTTAGGGGGACTTTGCCTTTTTTCTTTATTTCTTAGTTTGAAACAGGGTCTTGATCTGTTGCCCAGGCTGGAATGCAGCGGGGCAATCATAACTCACTGTAGTTTTGAACTCCTGGGCTCAAGTGATCCTCCCACCTCAGCCTTCCAAGTAGCTAAGACTACAGGCACATGCCACCATGCCTGACTAATTTTTTGTAGAGATGGGGGTCTCCCTGTGTTGACCAGACTGAACTCTTGGTTTCAAGTAATCCTCCTGCCTCAGCCTCCGGAAGTGCTGGGATTACAAGTGTGTGTGAGCCACTGTGCCCAGCCAGACTTTGACTTTTTAATGCTATATATTTTACTTTGCAACCTTTCTAACCCCGATACTAAGATTTAAAACTAATGTGTATGGAATGCGGTTTCTTCAGTTTATTACGTAAGTTTGCTTGTCTCAAGTAGTTACAAGAGTGACTACTTTTTTTCTTATTAGAAAACATATTAAATATGAATAAGACCCTTTTGATACACAATAGACATTTTGGGGTACATGTGAAATTTTGATACATTCATATAATATGTAATAACTCAGGACGATTGAATATCTTCTATCACCTTAAACATTTTTTTTATGCTGGGAACAAATTATTTTCTGATAGCTGTATTGAAATATAAATTATTGTTTACCATAGTCTCCCCACTAATTTATTGAACAGTAGGCCTTATTTATCTAGCTATATTTTTGTATCCTTTAACCTCTAAGATACTTTTTTTTCTGATCATTTAGAATTAGTGTATTATGAACTGTTAACTTTCATTTTCCCTCCCTGTGGGTTCTAGAATTTTCTGAAAAAATTGGAACAATCTTTTATGTGTGTCTGCTGCCAGGAGCTAGTTTACCAGCCTGTGACAACAGAATGCTTCCACAACGTCTGTAAAGTAAGTAGAATTCCTCTTCTCATTTTCCATATTAGGCCTGATGAAGGCACACTATTCTCTACCTCTTTTTTAGTCAGCTAAGAAGCATTTTTCCATAAAGCCAGGATAGTTATGGAACCTTGCCAGTTAAGAAGCACTTAACTACATCTTGGTGGTAAATGCATGTTTTAATTCAATAGTAATGGTAATTCAAATATTGATATATATTGTTTGAGGCATTCTGTCATGTTGAGAACTATTGAGGACAGGTTGAAATGAAGAAGAAAGTAAAGTGTCATTTCTCTTCACTATGTAAATAGCTTGTTGTATATATTATAGTGCAAACTGGAAATAAACTTAATAAAGACTCTAAAACAGATTCTATCTGGCAGAATGCCCAGATGAATTGAATATTGTTATCAGCGTGGTATAAAAGGAAAGTTTGAGTTTTATTCAAGCCAAGTAGTGGTTGTGTGCCCTGACCGAACTTTAGAACTTCAATTTCTTTTATAAAATGGAAACAAATCTTCTGAGTTTGTGCTTAACCTTGAGTCAGTTAACTCTCTTTACTACATTTACTCCAGCTAAATATATTTTTTAAAGGCCCATTATGTGTTAAGTGATTTGATAAAATATATAACTTTAGTGCTAAGGAAGAGAATGCTGATTTTTTTTTTTCTCTAGGCCTCTGTCGGGAAAGAACAGGATTAAAATACAGCATAACAGATTAGGCTAGTGGAAACCACACATAATCTCCAACACCATCATTTTTCTGGATGAGGAAATTGAAGCACAAAGTAGTTAAATCATTTACCTGTAGTCTCATAGTGTATACCAGAGGTGGAACTAAAACCATCACTGTGGGCTTTTTCATGGTGCAGATTCAGGTCTTCACGGTTGTTCGTTTTGTACATTTTTCTTGTTACCAGACAGTAAGTTTCTAGTTCCCAGCAATAAATTGTTAAGTACTTTTCTACATGCCTTACCCTCAGATAAAATTGGGTGTTTTTTTTCCCCTTGGTTTTACTTTAGGATTGCTTACAGCGCTCCTTTAAGGCCCAGGTTTTCTCCTGCCCTGCTTGCCGGCATGATCTTGGCCAGAATTACATCATGATTCCCAATGAGATTCTGCAGACTCTACTTGAGCTTTTCTTCCCTGGCTACAGCAAAGGACGATGATCTGTCTGCTTCCACTCTATTGTTCCTGGTGGCTTTTTGGACAATAAAGAATCTAAAATGGGTGGGGAGGGTGGAAGTAATGGCGGACCACATCTCTCACGTTCTGAAGCAGCTAATCCTCTTCCCCACATAGCCATCATCTTATGTGTGTAGTAAGAGGCCCATTTCTCAACTGTCTTTTAAATATCAAAAGGTAGTTCCTGTCAGTAACAACTAGTCTTAATGAGTCAAAGCCTCAGCTGTAGTTGATATCCAAGTTACAATTTATTTTGCAACTACCTCAGGACAGAAAAGATTTATGGGGATTTTAAAAATCATTGAATAATTAGTTAAATGAAATTTTAGCTACACACTGCCTCCCAAATATTAGTTGTGCCTGGTTCTTGTAATTTGATTTTTACAGAAAAGGAAATGACACTTGAGATCTTTGGAATGAACGCAGCTTCTGTAATGTGCATAATACTTTTTTTAACGTCTGTTCCATTACAAAGTGTGTTTTGCAAGGACAGGTTCATTTTTTGGCCCACTTTGTGAGCTCCATTGTGCTTTTTTCTGGTGTTTTATGCAAGTTGACTACTAATGACTAATGAGAACAATAATGAATGCATTGTTGCAGCATTAGTGTAATGTGGTGTGGTTTTGCACTTAAAAGAAGTATTCAGATGCTGTAGTTGTAAATGTTCATGAAAACCCACTTCTGTACTAGTCAAACTGCTTTTAGTGAGTCTCACCAGTGGTTTTACATCTGCAGAGTATTGAGGGCTGTGCTGACTTTTGAGAGGATTTGAAATTGCTTCATATTGTGAACCTAAATTTTATATTCACTATATTCCCTAAAGTATACCTTAATAAATATTTTATGATCAGAAAAACTCATTTTGCTTTACTTTTTTACATTTGTCTGACTTATATTATAGATTTTTAAGAATCATTTCCAGGGTTTTTCATTATGCATGTTTAGTAAAGAGACATTTTTAATTTTGAGTTTGATAAGAACTAGAATGAAATCTTTAGCACTAAGAACAAATTTCATCCTGTTTTTTAATTTCAAAATGGGAAAAATTTTCAGAACACCTAAGTGACTATCTGTAATTTCTGTCTTATGTTCAACTGTGTAGCATAATCAGTGCTTCTAATTTCATAGCCATGAGAATATTTTAAAACATTCTTCTATTCTCTATACTCCTATATTTTCATCAGAGAAAAGTCTTAATGTGAGCAAGTCAGTCTTTCCACCCCTAAATTCTGAACCGTATAAATAACCAAGACTTACTTTCTACCAGTCTCTTGTACATTTTTATGTGTATTCATTTAATCCTTCTGACAACTCTTGAAGAGGCAGGTACTACTGTCTCCCTCTTTGGAGGAACATCTGTGGAACTGAAAGGTTAAGAAACTTGCCCAAAAGTCATACATCAACCAAGTGGCAGAGCTGTGCTGTAAACTTGGCAGCCTGAATCCAGAGCTAGTGATCTTTACTTCATGCTATATAAGCTTATAGGCTCTTACCCTTGGCTATGTGGCAAACTAGTTTCATTGCTTTTTCTGCATTCAGTTAAATTCAAAAGCAGATTCTGGGAATTGCAGATAGAATAGAGATTGGAGCTATGGTCACTTGGGTTTAGTTGTAGACACTGGAATCATTTTTATTTTGAAATATCTAGATAAGACCTTAAACTGAAAATCATTAAATTACATCATCCAGTGATATATTCCCTCTGGCACTGGCCACATTTCTGCATGAAGGGTGGGAAATATCTCCCAGTTTTACCTACTTGAACTGGTTTATTTCTACCACTAGCAAAATAACTAATTCCCACATTTCTGCTATGTTATTGTCCAAACTCTGCCATAACACAATAGGAAAGAAGTTGGATTATAGCTTAACATGTTCACAAATGTCAAGAATGGCCCAAAGCTAAGCAATATTTTATTCTTGAACTTTTTTAGTCAAGTTTTTTTACATAAACATTTCAGTTTGTACCTAGAGAATGGGGACTCTTAGAAAACATAACCACGGTAATATTGCCACATGTTAAAAAAAAAAAAAAAAAAACAGCAATTTCTTTACATCACATATCTAGTAAATGTTCCAATTTCTGTTGTCTCAAATGTCATAAATGTGTTTTAGTTGGTTTGCCTGAATCAGGATCCAAATAAAGACCTCACTTTGTGATTAATTGCTATCTTTTAAGTATCTTTTAATCTGTATGTATCCCCTAATCTTTTTTTCTCTTTTCACCTTTTGCAATTTATGTATTGAAATTGAATTTGTTGTTCTGAAGCATTTCTGACAGAATAGGTTTGCTGATGGAACCCTGTGGTGTAAGTTTAACATTTCTGTGAATTGGTAGTTAGAATTAAAGCATGACCAGATTCAGATTTGACCTAAGACTTCATAGGTGATTTGGTTGTCCTTCAGGTGGCACATAGTATTTGATTATCTCTTAGTCTTAAGTCTGAAAGATGTTTTCCCACTGGAATCTATTACATTTTGTAGGTTATAGTGATTACTATTAAGTATTCAATCACTTTCATATGGGTAGCATTTTTAAACATTTTTTTCTGATTAGATAGGGCCTCTAGTTTTAGAACTCACTTCTAATATGATTCACTCAACAAATAATGTGCATGCTAATATGTGTCAAGATATTAGGTAAACTTTGGGAAGGTGGCAAACATCTCAGTACTGTCACAGCCCTGTTACGACAACTTACCTAATAGAAAAGGGGGGCCAGGCCGGGCGCGGTGGCTCACGCCTGTAATCCTAGCACTCTGGGAGGCCGAGGTGGGCGGATCGTTTGAGCTCAGGAGTTCGAGACCAGCCTGAGCAAGAGCAAGACCCCATCTCTACTAAAAATAGAAAGAAATTATATGGACAGCTAAAAATATATATAGAAAAAATTAGCCGGGCATGGTGGTGCATGCCTGTAGTCCCAACTACTCGGGAGGCTGAGACAGGAGGATCCCTTGAGCTCAGGAGTTTGAGGTTGCTGTGAGCTGGGCTGACGCCATGGCACTCACTCTAGCCTGGGCAACAAAGTGAGACTCTGTCTCAAAAAAAAAAAAAAAAAGAAAAGGGGGGCCCTACCTATATGCTTAAAATTTTGGATTTTACTATAGATCCCACTTGTAAGTAGGATCTTATAAGAGCTGGGTAGAGACCTCCTCTGAAATGTCCACTGTCTGCCCATTAGGGACCAAGCCTTTCCCCGTTCTCCAGGACACCCTGATATGAGTGAATTGAGCTTGATGGCCCAGTCACCACCAGCTTACACGAGAAAGAGTTATGCTTGCTTGGCCTGGCTGGTCTCTACAGCCAGACCTTCACAATTCCTGAAGGAAGTGGTATTTAGTGACCTGGCTTAATCTGATCCTACACAGGAAAAAAAGAAAAAGTCACTGATATAAGAAATTGAGAGCTTCTTAGAGGGACCACACAGGCAGAACAAGTAACAGCTATTGAAAAAAAAGAATAAGATTTTACAACTATATCCTCAAGTGTGCCACTACATTGCATTGATAGAACAGGCTGCTGTGGGAAGAGTAATTTGGAACAAAACATTGTGAAAACAAAATGCAACAGACAAAACAACTGGAGACTGCCAAAATTTGTATTGCTAAGTAATCTGTTATTTATGAATATACCAGTTTATTCATCCACTGGTAAATATTTGGATTGTTTCCAGGGTTTTGCTATTATGAATAATGCTGCTTTGAACTATTGTATTTGGAAAACTCTTAAGAAACATGTACTTACCATATAACTGATCAACTTCACTATTAAGAAAAACAAAGACATGTTCAAAGTGGTTTATACCATCTTACGTTTCTGCCAGCAGTGTATGAGAGTTCTAGTTGCCCCACGTCCTCACTAACACTTGGTTTTGTCATTTCGTTTCATTATAAACCATTCTAGAGGGTGTGTAGTTCCTGTGGGAGACAAGAGTGGGTTGTGGTAGTCATATGTACTGTTCACCAGGTATTTCAGGCTCTGAAGTGCAAGTATTAGATTGCACTTCCTAGCCACCTTGTTTGGGTAAGGCCGTATGACCACTTGGCCAGTTAGTTGAGAGCAGAAATGTTATACATCACTTCTAGGCAGGGCATTTCATTGCCCTCCGGTGTTTTCTTTCTTTCCATGAAGACTACTAGCACCCCAGATAGCACTTTACTATTAGCCTAGATCCCAGAATGAGAATGATCCAGAGTCCCCGGCCAACTTGTGGACATGCAGTATGAGTGAGGGGTAAATCGTCAAGCCCCTGTGGTTTTTGAGTTGTTAGCACAGCATCACCTAGCCTATCCTGACTGACGGAAGCATTCCTAACTTCCTCGGCCTACCAGTAGTTACAGAATTGATTGTAATTGATCTTTTATCTTTATGTCTAGAACTTCCACTATTTTTAAACCAATTCTTTAATATTCAAGTCAGTTGACTATAAGCTATTAATAAGTTGGTAGTATAGTAGGCAACCCCAATGATCCCTTCCTCCTGGTCATTATGCCCTGGTATAAATCTCCTTTCCTTGAGTGTGGGCTAGGCTTAGATTCTCTTGTAATGAATAGAATACCGCAGAAGTGATGTGTCACTTCCAAGGTTAGGTCACAAAAATACTGTAGCTTCCACTTGGAGACCCCTGTCTCTTTCAGTCTGGGGGAAGTCAGCTGCTATGTTGTGAGCTGCCATATGGAGAGATACAATATGGCAAAGAACTGATGTCTCTGGCCAACAGCCAGCCTCCTCCTAAAGTCTACCAAAGACCCATAGAAATGAGCTTGGAAATGGGATCTCCATTGAGCCTTGAGATATCGTCAGCCCTTAATTGCAACCTTGTGAGACCCTCAACCATAGATGCCCAGCTGAACCATTCCTGACCCATGGAAACAGATAATAAATGTCCTAATCATTTGCTTTGGGGTAATTATCCAGCAAAAAATGACAAATACAGATAGGGTGATCTTAAGTGCCAGTTTGGCCTGGACAGACCGACCCAATTTGCACTTCTTGCTCCAAAACTGTGAATACCATCTTTAAAGTGCCCCAGGTTAGGTAACATCACCCTATTTATAGACTCAGTTAAAATCATCTATAACATAACTCTAAATTCACTTTTATTGCCAAAATATTCTTTCCCTACCATATCCAAGAAATTATGACTCATTGATAGCATTTTTCTCCTTGAGAAAATATGGGCATTTAAAAAATCTCTAGTGAGCAATAAAAGATGAGAAATGATGACTGGTAGAAGTATTATACAATAATCCCAATGACATTTTACCTGGAAATCCTCTGTCTTCAAGTAGCTTCTAACTAGGTTTCTGCCTGATTTCTTGTCTGATCACTCAAATATTTTAGAGTTAGAATTTACCCTAGTTGGTGTTTGTTTAAGCAATCATAGTAAAACTTACATGAGCTTTTGGGCTTATGTGCATCCACCACTAAAGTAACCCCCCACGCCACATAAGCTTTTTATCTGGGTCACAGATATTTCTTTAACCAAAAACAAAAAGTGTCACAAATGTGTGATCTCACCAAATCCATAAGTCCTTATAAAATACATCAGTTTTATAAAGTACAATCCCCCCAATTCACATTAAAAACTAACTTTTGGGCGGGGTACAGTGGCTCACGCCTGTAATCCTAGCACTCTGGGAGTCCGAGGCGGGTGGATCGTTTGAGCTCAGGAGTTCGAGACCAGCCTGAGTAAGAGCGAGACCCTGTCTCTACTAAAAGTAGAAATTATATGGACAACTAAAAACATATAGAAAAATTAGCCAGGCATGGTGGCACATGCCTATAGTCCCAGCTACTCGGGAGGCTGAGGCAGTAGAATTGCTTGAGCCCAGGAGTCTGAGGTTGCTGTGAGCTAGGCTGATGCCATGGCACTCTAGAGCCTGGCCAACAGAACGAGACTCTGTCTCAAAAAAAAAAAAAAAACAAACTTTAACTTTTTATTTTGAAGTAGTTAAAGATTCACAAGAAGCTGCAAAAGTGGTACAGAGAATTTCCATATACTTTTCACCCAACTTCCCCCAGGGATAATATACATCTTATGTAATCATAGTTATCCAAGCCAGGAAATTGACACTGGTACAATAATATTAACTATAGATTTTACTTGAATTTCACCAGTTTTAATATGAACTCATTTTGGGGTCTATGGTAGTTCTAGGAAATTTTATCACATGTAAAGATTTGTGTAACCACCACCATAATGAAGATAATTAACTATTCTACCACCACAAAAAAATCTCTCCTGCTACTTCTTTAGAGTCACACCCTCCCCATAACCCTAACTCAAGACATTAGTCTGTTCCCCATTACTGTAATTTTATCATTTCAAGAATGACACATAAATGGAATCATGCAGATTCACAGTATATATTAATAGCCTTGAGATTGGCTTTTTTTCCCCACAGCATGACATTAGCATCCATCTAAGTTATTACATATATCAGTTTCATTCTTTTTTATTGTTGAGTAATAGTCTAGTTCATTCATCTATTTACCCATTGAAGGACTTTTGGGTTGTTCTTAGATTTTGTTTGTTATAAATAAAGCTGCTGAATATTCATGTGCAGATTCTTGTGTGAAGATAAGTTTTTGTAACATAAGTTTTCATTTCTCAGTGGCATAATTATGGGTTGTATAAGTATGTGTTTTTTATAAGAAACTGCCAAACTAGCAAGACGGTAGCCATAGAAGTCGGAATCTGCTAAGGAGCGTGTAACAACTCACCTGCCGAATCAACTAGCCAAAAAAAAATTAAAAACAAAAAAACACTGCCAAACTATTTCCCAGAGTGTACCATTTTACATTCCCATCAGTAACGTGTGAGAGATACGATTGCTCTACATTCTTGCTAGCACTCAGTATTGTCAGTTATTTTTATTTAGCTGTTCTAATAGATGTGTAGTAGTATCTCATCATGATTTTATTTTGTATTTCCCTAATAGCCGATTATTTAGTCATCTTTTCATATGCTTATTTGCCATCCTATATATTCAGAAAATGTTTGTTCAAGTCTTTTTCCCACTTTTTATCAGATTATTGCTTACGGTTGAGTTTAGAGCTCTTTATGTGTTCTAAATAATAGGTTTTTTTGGTCAAACATCCATTCCCCGACCTCATAGAACCCCCCAATTCCTAAGGCGCACATCCAGGCCAGGTACCTCAATGGGACACATGGTTTCAAGTGTTGTGTTGTGTTCCCTCTTCATTCATGCTACCTGGAGGTTTCCTTTTGTTTCTTTAGAACCTATGTTTTTTTTAAAAATGAAGAGGAGTATTTCACCAGCATGCTCATGTCTTCGAAGCACGGATGGGAATAGTTCTCACATCTATTCAGTCTGTGTCTAAAAAAGAAGTGAATACTGTTGGTATATTTCACACCCTGTGAGGTAAATGTCATTATCTCCATTTTACAAACAAAGAAGCAGTCTCAGAGCTAGGTGCCCTATGTCCCTGCTAGTCGTTAGTGGAGCTAGAATGTAAACTCAAGGCTATGTTACCTTCCACTATTTTTTCTGCTTCCCTTTGTTATTTGTTTCAGAATTTACTTTTATATTATGTCCTTTTGCCCTTGACAGCCAGGTTTGGACACCACTCCAGAGAGAACTAATGTATAACCTCACTAAAGTTCATCTAAAAATACATGACAATGATTGTTACATGACACTTATTTCTTTGAGAGTCTTCTCATTTTCATACTATAAAAACCACAGGCTTCATTCCTAAATGCAACTAATTTCAAGAAAATAATGAAATTGTTTAAGGACTATATGAAGCCTGTTTAACTATAGCACCTGTGTTCAGCCGCTCCTCCCAGAACTGCCTCATGCTTGGTACCATTAGTCTTTGGGTGGACAGCACTTCTCTAAATGGCAGACACTGTCCCAGGCTAAAGGCTGGCTTTATGACAAAGTACAGAAATGGTGTTGCTAGCTAACCCTCCATTCCCACCCTCCAACGCAGCTGACACCACATACCATACTCATTCCTTTGCTATTGGCAAGCCTATTTAACAGCCTGTCCCAACTTTCTACTTCCACAGATAGTATTTTTCTCATTGTCTTTTGGAATGTATTTGAAGCAACTTCTTTTAACCAATAAAAACATCTAGATTTTCTATGTCAAGGAACATTAATATTCTTGTGTAGTTATATTGGATGAAATGTCTTGAACATAAGCAAGTTATCTTTTTTTTTTTCCCCCATTCTTTATGCCAGACTGTTAAAGAAAGAATCTGTTTGCATCTAGTTCTACTTTGCTGCTTGGTCCTACTGCAGCAAGTAGCAGTTTCAGATCAAGTTCCCAGTGGCAGCACCGTTGGGGGAAAGTCTGCATTTTTGTAGGATGACTGACCTCGCTCCTGGTGCGGATGGATTCCACCCTGTTTTCTGGGAGTTTAAGATTCTGGCTGTTATTTAAAGCACTTAAATCTTCTGAGCCTTACCAAGTTTTTTGGTTTTTGTTTTTTTCCAATGTTCTTCAGAAGTTCTTCTGTAGGAAATTAAAAACGTCATACCCAGAACTATACAAATACTTTACTAGTGAGGTTATAGAAAATGCAACAATGAAATAAATAAACACAATAAAATTTCTCTTGTGTGTGTCAGTTCTGAAAACCCTAGACCTCTTACAGCACCCAGAGAGCTGTTTCTCTCCATGCAGTTCCATTAAAAAGTGATTTGTAGTTGATTTTTTTCAACCCTCCATAGATTCCATTGAATTGAGAAGAAATCACAGGCAATCTCTAGCTTGCATTTCAGAAGTAAATTTGTGAAGCAATGAAAGCTATAATCTTTGACTTGATACAGGTTAAAAATGAAATAATCTTGTTTATATGAATATTTCCATAGAAACAATGACATAGAGGAAATGGGTAGGTTACTAGGTTAAACTATAAAAGCCTATTAAACCATTCTAATTTAGCAGCATTACTTTTAGGAAAACCCTTGCCACTTCCAAGCACCAGAAACCACCCCTTGCTCCAAGTTCACTATGTTTTCCAAAGGTTGGTATGAGTGATCTGACGACAGAATCATAACTTGTAAGATATCAGGGACTTGTCCCCATCCCCAGGGAGTTGCACGCATGGGAGGTGGGGAGAAGTGGGAGAAGCTCCAGAACAAGGTGTCCAAGGCTGGGAAGTTGGTGCTTGGCGAGGTGAAAAGCAACAGCTGCCTGAACCAGACAGACGGGAGGAGGAGCAGGGAAAGGGTGAGACGAAGCACTTAGTGAAGCAAGGGACGAGAGTTACATATTACAAACAGGAGGTGAGAAGGAAGAAAAAGGCAGCAGCAAGGAAAAGGAAATCATACATTCACACACACAAACATGCTGTACGTTAATCTTACATATCAGGACGCCCACCTACGTCCACGACAGGCAATAAGCAAGGGCGTCCTCCAGCCCCCTTGGCCTCCTATCTTGGGCTACAGTGATCCTGGGACGTGGCCACCAGCACGGCCCTCAGGAGTTGCTGCTCTCTGGACTCAAGTTTTCAGCTTCGCAGATGTTCACTCCCCTGCCTCCCACTTCCCTCTCTCTGGCCTCAGATTTGGGCTCCAGTACGGTCCCCTCACTTCTTGCCAGCTAGTTGGTTGGGGCGGGGTCGGGGGGGGCGCTGTGTAACTCAGTGCTGGGGGGACCAGTGAGCCCAGCAGATCAGGGCAGAAGCCAAAGCACCAGGGCCCCATCTGGGACCAGCTGTAGAAGCTTCAGCCAAACCCAGGGAAAAAGGGACATTCTCTCAAAATGGTAAGATTTGCATATAGGATGCAGGGTTGACTAATTCCAGCCTTGTCTCTTAAAGGCCTCTAGTTCTGGAAAGTTCCATGAAAAGTGAACAAAGAAAGCTGAGAGGCAATCCTTTATCTGGATGAGGGGTGCCGGGCTTCCAACGACAAAACTGATGCCCCCTCATCCAGATTAAGGGTTTAGGTGCCATTTTGGGGTGGAAGACGCCATCAGAGGTTAAGTAGTTTGGAAGCTGAAATGTTAGCACTTTTAGTGATTCACAGGGCTCTGGGGCAGACCATTCTGGGATGGACGTTAGCCAGGGCTGGGGAGTTTCCCAGGGCATACAGGCTTCCTGAACCCCCAGATGGGCTGGGGCCCTTGCCCTTCATCACACCTTGCAAGGCGAGAACGGCTCTGACGGTGGCCTGTGGCCTGCCCCAGGTGGGTGCGGCTGGAGCCCATGGCTGTGGGGATGCGGAAGGGAGGCCCAACTCATAGGACGGGTGCAGTATCTGCCTCACACTCCTAGTCTTTAAAACGCTGCTCAGCAGGTACTTTCTGCATGACATTGTGAATGTACTTAATACCACTGTATTGTCCTTCTAAGCATGGTTAAAGTCTGAATTTTATACTATGTACATTTTGCCATAATATGTATACCTTGCCATAATAAACCAAAAAAAATTTTTAATCGGAGATACGTTCTACACAAAGCCTATCCAGAGGCCCCATCTTCAAAGCCTGCCTGGCATTTTGCACAAACGTTGGAAATACTGGTTCCATGTCCATGTGCCTCTTTGAGATCAGGGATCATTTCTTTATCCAATTAATTTCTTTGTATTTGTTGAACACATACTATTAATAAGTATAAGGCCGTGGCACAGCACTAGGAATCAAATGATGTAGGGGATATGGTCCCTGCTCTCAGGGGACTTAGTCTAATGAGGCAAAGAGACAAAAACTGAGCAACAGGGGGAAAAAGTAATTACAAATTGTTCTAAGAGTGCAGGAGAAAACTGAGTGCCAAGATATAAACTAACAGGCCGGGCGCAGTGGCTCCCACCTGTAATCCTAGCATTCTGGGAGGCAGAGGCAGGAGGATTGCTAGAGCTCAGAAGTTCAAGACCAGCCTGAGCAAGAGCGAGACCCCATCTCTACTAAAAATAGAAAGAAAATTAGCTGGACAACTAAAAAGTATATAGAAAAAATTAGCTGGGCATGGTGGCACATGCCTGTAGTCCCAGCTACTCGGGAGGCTGAGGCAGAAGGATCGCTTGAGCCCAGGAGTTTGAGGTTGCTGTGAGCTAGGCTGACGCCACAGCACTCTAGCCCAGGCAACAGAGTGAGACTCTGTCTTAAAAAAAAAAAAAAACAGATACAAACTAACAGACAGAGCCTATTTCACAGAGAAGTGAGGAAGACCTTTCTGAAGATCTGAGTGAAAGATGAAGAGCGAGTAGGAGCCAGCGGAGCAAAGGCGGCTGTGAAGACTGCTCCAAGCGCAGGACAGCACAGGGGACAAGGTGCAGAGGTGTGAACGCTGGCACAAGTGTTAGTGATTTCACAGTAAAGAGTGAATGGTTCACTTCTCTTTGTCACCGCATTTGCCTCTGACAGATTCTGGGTCAAGTAATGGATGAGCCACCATGGACACGACACTGGCACTCAACTGCACTCTGATGAAGAAAGTAGAAAAAGAACTCTGTTCGTGTCACTTATTTACTTTCACATGCTTGTGCTTCCTGAGAAGGGCTGACCTGTATCGAGAGCAGTTTCCAGCACAGGAGGGGCAGAGTCTCCAGGTTTGCAGTTACTATGGCAACATAGTATCCCATTCTAGCCAACAGACACTGGAGCCAGTCAGCCTGGGTTCAAATTCTGCCTCTCCCTGGAACCTGCTGGCCGTGTGGCCTTAGGCATCTCTCTGTCCCCTTCCCCACAGGTGCAAAACGGAATGTTGTGAGGGTCAAGCGAGATAATATATTCCAAACACTTAGAATAGTGCCTGACACCTGAGACATATTCAATAGGTTATCATTTAATATGTAAAAATGGAACCGTGGATCCCTTCACTTCCCTACTACATTGTTAGGCTAAAGTAAACTGTCCTACAAACTTCTAAGTGTGAGAGTAAGTGAACTACTCGCAGAGAATCCAGTAGTGCGTGCAGACCTTTTGTCCAGAGCACTAGCTTCAAGCCAGGTGACGCGAGTAATGCTTATTTGAGTCAGCTGCCGCGTAAGGAACCAGGCAGTGACGGTGAGAGCGAGTGCCAGGGTCAGGTGAGAGCACGTGAAGCATTTACTATTGGGGCGGGGGGAGTCCATTTGTGGCAGGCATGCCAGTTGCCTGCCTAAAACCCATTCTCCCTTCCCCCCGCCTTTGTAAAGTTAACAAAGCCCTGATTTTGTTGTGTCAGTAGCATGCCCAGGTGTGAGAATTCCCCACACTCCCCTGTAGCTAGGAGTGGCCATTTTGAACCCATTCTGGCCAGCTAAAAATAAGCAGAAGTTACTGGGTGGACCCGCTTGGAAAGCATTTCAAAAGAAGCAGACTTAGATGGAATCTACCCTTTGTCTTTTGTTTTTACCCCTTTTTCCTATCTAAAGTGGGTACGTGATGCCTGGATATGCAACAGCCATCTTGAGACCATGAGGATGAAAACTATATAAAAGGTGGCAGAGCAGGATGATTGAAGGAGCAGCGTTCCTTGGCTCGTTACCCCTGGACTTAACCAGAAAGGACGAACTGCTATTTGAATGAACTCCGATAGCTGGGTTCCAGTTACATGCAGTGTAACCCAGTTCTCAGAAAAAGGGCCAAAGTGGCCTTAACTGCTGACCAAGACACACACCTTCTTTAGTCAGTCTAAGGCAAAACTGATCGCGTAACCATAGCTATTGGGTTGGGTGTTCTCAGCACCCTTCATTCACTCTGAATCTAGGGTATGAGGGGGGTAAAACAAAAATGGAACAAGAGGAGGACATTCATTAAGTTGAAATGCTTTTATTAGAATACTAATAAATGCAGATAAAAAAAAAAACCCACACACACAGAAAAAGAGGAAAACACTCAAAAATGCTATTATAGATTAGGCAAGTTAGTTGGAGGAAAAGAGTTCTTCAGTGTATACAAAATGTAAACATTTGCCCTGGGATTTCCCACAGATGGCACAGTCCACAGGACTTATTTGGAACAAAAAAATGTGTCTATTCAGTCTCCAGTATAGCCTCTATAATGTCTGCAAACTTGCCACATTGAAAGTTAGAGTTCCTAAAAATTTCTATGCAAAAAACCAGATGGCTCCGAACGAAGGCAAGTGGTCTGCCTGGAAGCGGAGTCCTGAAGCAAACCAACCCTCCAACGAAAAGCTTCCACTCACTACGCCAGCGGCATTTACATTGACCTTGACAGAGATCGCACAGATATACACAGTATATAAAACCCCTACTTGAGCCTGTGGTGGGAGATGAAATATTTCTTGCTTATCAAATGCTCCAAGGAGAGACATCAGATCAGTCCTTTGAACTCAGGGAGAGAGGACTAAGAAGAGGCCCTCTTCTGTTCAGAAAATGGGGACTCATACACGTCCATGGGTGGGCAGGTACACACCAGGTGCTGATCTCCATATATGTCGTCAATCCGGGCAATGGTTGGCCAGAATTTGTTCTCCGGTTTCACAAAGGGCTGCAAAGACAAAAGACAGACATGCTGTGGGTTATTCTGAGAGGTTTCTCCTGTGGGAAAGGAAGTGGCAATGATATTCCCACAGCCTAAGACACCACTAGCCTAACAAGTACTCTGAGAGGTTAAAAGCCAACGCTGTGTTATGTCAAAATAAATAAGGCCGGGCGAGGTGGCTCATGTCTGTAATCCTAGTTACTCTGGGAGGCCGAGGCGGGAGGATCGCTCGAGCTCCGGAGTTCGAAACCAGCCTGAGCAAGAGCGAGACCCCCGTCTCTACTAAAAAATAAAAAAAAAAAAAGAAACTAGCTGGACAACTAAAAATATATAGAAAAAATTAGCCAGGCATGGTGGCACATGCCTGTAGTCCCAGCTACTCGGAGGCTGAGGCAGGAGGATTGCTTGAGCCCAGGAGTTGGAGGTTGCTGTGAGCTAGGCTGATGCCACGGCACTCTAGCCAGGGTGACAGAGCGGGACTCTGCCTCAAAAAAAAAAAACAAAAACAAAAACAAAAAGGAAGGAAGATTGCGAGGCTCCATCCCTCTCCATCCCTCCGCTCCCTGAGGGTTCCCAGACCCACGGGTGACCCTCTGACCTGGCCCTCACCCCTGCAAGCCAATTCCTTTGCTCTTTCGCCCTCTCGTGACTCCCAGTTCACAACCGTACCACACACGGTTTCTCTAATGGGGAGACCAAGAGCGGGCGACCCCCCCGGGGAAGGAGATGGCCTGCGCCTGTGAGCAGCATCCCCGCTGGCACTTACCAGTGGGAATGCCGCCACCTCTCTGGAATACGGCCGGTCCCAGTGGGAGGATGTGACGCACATCAGGGAGTGTGGAGACATCTGAGACAAAGACACGGAGGCAAGAGGGGTCAGAGACGCTGTTTTCTCCTGCACGTCACCTCAACCTCAACCGTGGAGCTTCTGGCGGAAGTGCAGGGAGAGGAGGCTGTCGTCTCATTTCAGTTTGGGGGGTAGAATACTGGACATTGTGAAACAGTTCAAATATCACAAAGTTACAGTAATAAGCACATCCATCACCCAGCAAAGTTAAATTAGCATTTTGTCATATATGCTTCATGTTTAAAATAATAAAACATTACCAACGCAGTTGGAGCTGCCTGTATATACCCTCCCCGGTGATAACCACTATCCTGAATTTGGTGTTTACCATTTTATCATGTTTTTATACTATTACTGCACATAGTAATACAAAGCATAGAGGATAATTTGGCACATTTTAAAACCCTGTATCATCCAATGAGGAGTATTCTCCACTTGATTTTATAACTCAATATTATGTTCTTTGAGGTGTCTATTTCCACTTTTAAAAGCAGCCTAGACCCTGAAAGAATCAGCAGTCTCCAGAGAGAAATGAGAAATAAATGACAGTAAAAATAATCACACTCTATCCCCCCATTACCCTGGGAAACACGTCTAGCCAGGCGCCTGCCCTCTGCCAGCCATCAGCCTGCAGCCCACCTCCAGCGAGGCGGTTCTGGAACTTGCCTCAGCCTCTGCCTTGTTCTCTGGCCTGTAGCCATAAAGACACAACCACAGCCTTCATGGTATCCTCCATTCATGATCCTCCAGCTTAATGTCTGGACCTAACAAGAAACTTAGGACTCTAACCAGATATAAAATTAACATGTTTTGAAAGAGGTGGGAAAAATGCCTATCAAACTCTACTCCCACACGGGCCATAAACCTTAAAAAACATCCAGGCCAAATACCAATCCAGTTCTCAGAAGTAACTGCCCCGGTACAGGAACTTGTGTTTATAATGGGCTTGCGAGGCAAATACATAAATTTTATTTATGCCCTAATCTCACTACTGTGCATCCAACAGAGACGTGGAATGTTCGGAACTCGCCAGCTGGGCAGTCCTCCAGCCTCCACTCCCTGCCAGGGCAATCGAAGGGGCGTGTGTGGCGAGTAGCTTTCCCAGCCACGTGATGCTTGAGTGACTGCTGCTGTATTGCATCTTCTCAGAACGTTCTCATTCTAGGCAAGAATATCATCTTCAGATGAGAGTTCAGGGGTCACTGGCACACTGTTCAGATACCATTTTCTACTCAAAAGGATGTTTCAAATAAGGTGCTAGCGCCTATGCACCTTCAGTGGATTGACCCTAGGGTCGATGCGGCCCTCCTCAATGTCAGCGATTTCCTGCCGAATGCTGATCATGGCATCACAGAATCTGTCCAGCTCTGCCTTGTCTTCCGACTCCGTGGGCTCAACCATGAGGGTCCCTGCCACAGGCCAGGACATGGTAGGGGCGTGAAATCCTGCAAAGGGAGACAGGAGAACTTCCCTCACTGACTTTGGCCTCCTCAGTTTGGAGGAAAAGTCCACAGCCCTCTTATCATTTACCCTAAGGAAACCGTCAGATACATGTGCAAGTATGTTTGTTTGTATCTGGGGATTCATCCCAGCACTGTGTTGCCCAGGCTGGAGAGCAGTGGCTGTTCACAGGCGTGGTCACAGCTCACTGCAGCCTCCAACTACTGGGCTCAAGCGATCCTCCCGTCTCAGCTTCCCGAGTAGCTGGGACTACAGGCACCTGGCTCAGCACTGTTTATAGAAGAAAAACAGGAACAGCCTAATATCCAACTATGGGGAATTGATTAAGCAAATGTTACATGGCACCCTTACAATAAATATGCAACCATTCAAAAGTATGTAAATTTGTTAAGTCGGGTAACCATTCAAAAATACTTTTTATATTAATACCCTATTTTTGTAAAAACTAGGATATTTTTTATAATATCTCATTCTAGTAAAAAAACAAAAACAAAAAAAGACAAAGTACTTTTATATATATATATATATATATATATATATATTTTATGAGAGAAGATGCCTTGACTTGAAAGGAATATTATTATGTTAACAGGACTATTGCCAGAAATGATGAGACTTTTATTTCACTTTGGTTGAGTTTTAGAATCATTCCATAATGATCGTGTATTACTTACAATCAAGAGAAATGAAAATATTTAATATTAGACCCTGTCAAAAGTTAAATAATGAAGCAAGAAGCATTAAGGACCCTGGGGCAAATCTCCTTGCCCCCATTGTACAGATGGGGAAACAAGTTTGGCAGCATGCAGAAACAGGCTCAGTGTATTTCTATGTTTCTAAAAATTTTCACGTGACAATGACATAACAAGACATGTGGTCAAGGGAGAGATTTCCTGGACAAAAGCCAAAAACAACTTTTTGCCATTTCTTACACTTTTTCTGTGAAATCTTTAAAAGATGAAAAACAACCTCCCTGGCTGATATACCTATCAGCTCATCTTGCCCCGGAGGGCAGCGTTTCCTAAATTCCGGTGAGCATCACCATTGCATGGGGTGCATTAGTCGTGCCTGCATTCGTTGAGAGTATCTCCCCAACATTTATTGTAAAAATTTCCAAACACACAGATAAGGTGAAAGGACTGTAATTGAGCATCCACATACCCACCACCTAGATTCTTCTTCATTGCTATTGTTTGTTTTCTCACACATCTATTCATCCATCCATCTTATTTTTTATGTATTTCAAAGTACATTGCGGTTGTCAGTTGTCAGTACACTTCAAACACTTTAGCATGCATATCATTAACTAGAATCCAATGTGTTCATACTTTTGTGATAACACTTATAGTAAAATGCACAAATCTTAATTGTATCATTTAATGAGTTTTGACAAATGCATACACCTGTGTCACCCGAAGAGAAAGGGATTTTTTTTTTTTTTTTTTTTTTTAGAACAAGCTGATTTCCTATTAAGGCTGCCCTCTATTCCATGTGTGAGCAAATTCAGTCCAACATATTCTGCTGTAGTGGTTTCCATATCTGGAACCATCTGAGAAGTTGTTTCAGAAACAGATTCCTGCATTGGATTCTAATTCAAGAAGTCAGGGTAGGGCCCAGAAATCTGAGTCCTAAAAATTCCCCAGGTGAAAAAAAAAAAAATTCCCCAGGTGATTCTGATAGTGAGCTGACAATTAGCATAAGAACCTCTGTCCTAAGGCAGTATGCCCCCAAACTTGTCTGAGACTTATGGGGGGGGGGGGTGCTTGTTAAATACACAGATTGCTAGTCCTCTTTTCTAAAAATTCAGATTCAGACCCAGAACCTGGGTCTTAGCCACACCTACTTTTAAACATAGCTATTCATTCAGTCTCTCATTTGTTAACATATATGCTAGGTGCCTACTTCGTGGCAGGCACCTGGACAATTCTGGGCTTTGCACAAGTGTGGAAACCATTCTATTTAACATCAAAATAACATCAAGGTCAGGAGATAGAATGACTCAGAAATACTGGGTGGTAACTTGAATTACCACCTGTCTCCTAGCCCCCCTCTCTCTCCCTGCAAATGCTGTTGTAGTTAGATGTGTGATGTAGACAGCACACCCAACAAGTGCCAGTCTTATCCTGAATTAGCCACGCTTAGTCACTAGCCGGGAGGTTGAGTCAGAAGAAAGGAGTTCTACTGTCAGAGTGTAAGAGCTGCCAGGAGGAGATTTTCAGGAGGTGATTGCTAATTTTATTAATGAAACCTTTCTCTGGTTTTCCCACTTACTATCAGTGTAACTACATGATAAGATCATTTATTGAAGAGAGGGGAGCGAGTTTCACATGTGGGACTCCCACTATGATGCAGTAGTAAAACTATTAAATTAAAAAATTTTTTTTCTCTTTCCTTCTTAAAACAATTCGGCTAGGACTCCACATTCACCAAAAGGCAATGTTCTCCCCAACTTAGCCTTTCTGAGAGTTGAGAGGTCCTTGATATTAATAATTTCACAAGGAAAATGTATTTTAACAAGGGTTAGGTCGAAAGAACATTCACTCATATACAACGGGCCCATGTCTTTCAAAATGCTTCACAGAATGTTGAATTTTTTTGGGTGAAAACAATATACACCAATTTCTTCCACTCTAGAAGCAGCTGAAACAGCTCTGTCCTGACTGAGGTGGTGGTAAAATCTAGTGCTGTTCATTTCGAGCACTTCTATAGGTTCCTTGCTCCACTTCATTCCCCATTACAACAGCTCACCTTCTCATACACCTGTTTACCAGGAGTGGGGTGGGGGTGAGAATTTACCAGAAACACAGGCAAAGAGCAGAAATCTTTTTTCCTTTTTTTTTTTTCTGGAATTTTAAATTTTAACCATAAAGACATCTTTTCTTGGCTGCTGATGGATTCAAGATGTATATTTTAATATCTTTTGAAGGCAGGACCAGTGCAGTAATAATGGAAAGTTTTTTCTCTATTATTTTGAAGGTTGCCGAAAACCCTGGGCTCCTCATTTACCCCACAGATCCGTTTGCTGTGGCGCCTGTGCTTTCCCTTTGTGCTTTCAGGAAGGGGTCCCCAGCCAGCATGGGCACTGCAGGAACAGCTAACGCCACTCACCGTGAGGCCACTTACCATAATCTTGGAGCCTCTTGGCGACATCCACGGCCTCTACATTTGCAGACTTTTTGAAGGGTCTTGTGTCCAAAATAAACTCATGAGCCACGTAACCTGTTTGGGAAAATTGATTCAGCTGAAGATTTGCACCAGCTTGTTTTACCCAAAAAAATGCATAAGTAATTAAACTTTTTATGTGTATCAATGAGGATTCAGAAGCCATGAGCACTCAGTAAGTTTATAGGTGGCAATAAAGACTCCATTTACTTTTTTTTTTTTTGAGACAAAGTCTCACTCTATTCCCCCGGGTAGAGTGCCGTGGAGTCAGCCTAGCTCACAGCAACCTCAAACTCCTGGGCTCAAGCAATCCTTCTGCCTCAGCCTCCCAAGTAGCTGGGACTACAGGCATGCGCCACCATGCCTGGCTAATTTTTTCTATATATATTTTTAGTTGTCTGGCTAATTTCTTTCTACTTTTAGTAGAGACGGGGTCTCGCTCTTGCTCAGGCTGATCTCGAACTCCTGACCTTGAGCGATCCTCCTGCTTCAGCCTCCCGGAGTGCTAGGATTACAGGTGTGAGCCACCGCGCCCGGCCCATTTATGTATAATAAATAAATAAATAAAGTTTTAGCACATTGGGCCAATGCACCTGACTTTAGCTCACTGTACACCCACAAGCCTGATCGTGGCTGATGGGAAGTGAGAGGTGTTACTAGAAGATTCAACAAGAGGCGTCTGGGTGTGAGATTATTTCTATTCTAAGAACCTAAAATCTACTTGCAACAGGTAAACAAACATGTCATCATAGTCCTGATCCCTTCATACAAGACATTTCTAGAGTTAAAGATCCATTGATACTTTTCGGGAAGTTTACCCTCAACATCAAATAACTGTTTCCTCTGTGTATATATAAATATATTAAACATATATCCATAAGTCACATACAGAATTTTATGAGATTCTTTAAAGCTGCTGTCCCCAATCCCCAGGGGTCCATGGCCTATTAGAGACCAGGACACAGGGCTCCATCGCCAACCCCCAACCCCCATCTCCATGAAAAAATTGTCTTTCATGAAATTTGGTGGGGGCTGGCACACAAGAGGTGAGTGGTAGGTTAGCAAGCGAAGTTTCATTTGTATTTACAGCCGCTCCCCATCTCTGGCATCACCGCCTGAGCTCCGCCTCCCCCCACCCCCATCTCCACCCCTGCCTGTGGAAAAATTGTCTTCCATGAAACCAGTCCCTGATGCCAAAAAGGTTGAGGACTGCTGCTTTATAAAGGACCATTGAGGTTTTGGTTTCAGGCTGCAAACTAGGAATTAGAAATAGATGTGGTCAAACAGTATCCCACAAGAGGGAAGGAGCTGATGAGGCCAAAGTCTGCGTGGGGCAATTCACTTCGCTCTACCATTCTGTACCCTCTATCCAAAAGCCTTGGGACCAGAAATGTTGACCATTTGGATTTTTTCAGATTTTGCAGTATCTGCATTATATTTACTGGTTGAACATCCCTAAATCCAAAATAATCCCATGAGCATTTCCTTTGAGAGTCATGTTGGTGCTCAAAATGTTTTTGGTTTTTCACATTAGGGATACTCAACCTGTAGTCTGTAAACACATTGTTTCTCTGGGCCTATGTAGCCAGTAGCTCCCCAGCATGAGCTGCTGACCACCCACACGTCATCAAGAATAAACCATTAAATCAGCATTTGGATAAACAGAACAACACTGCTGGGCGCTTCCCAGATTGCATGGTCTACTAACTGACGGATTTCCTTCGAGCAGTGTATCGACACATGAGACAGTAACGCACTCCTTAACCTGCTCTCCTGCCTCTCAGAAGAAGGAATCCTGTTACAGACACCGAGAGCAGCTTCTCAAGCCTGTGTGGAATCGCTCCAGTCATTACCAGCCCCTGAAGATAAGCTGTGAACTGCTCTCTCTCTTATATAAGGAATAAATATGAAAGAACTGGTTTTGTTTGAAAATAAAACTATGAGAACCTGAGACTTTGAATATACTGAAACTGCTTTTTTAATTTAATTTTTTTTGAGACAGGGTCTTGCTCTGTTGCCGAGGCTGGAGTGCAGTGGTGTCATCATAGCTCACTGCAACCTCAAATTCCTGGGCTCAAGCAATCCTCCTGCCTCAGCCTCCCAAGTAGCTGGGACTACAGGCATGCGCCACTGCACCTGTAGCTAATTTTATTTTTTGTAGAGACGGGTCTTGCTGTTGCTCAGCCTGGTCTCCAACTCCTGACCTCCTGCCTTAGCCTTCCAAAGTGCTAGGATTACTGGCATGAACCACCATGCCCAGACCTGAAACTGCATATTTTTAAAACATGCTTTCTAACAATCACGGAGAATAAATTTATAAGGAGTGTGATTCAAAAGTATAGAGGTCTATCATGGGTAGCTAAACTCAGGAAAAAAGTGCTGAAAAGGAATAATCAGTGGAATGTTCAGGCCCTTCTAGGTACCTAAGTGCAGCCTTTTGACTGAATCCAAATTTTACACAACAAATCCTTTTATAAAAAGGGGTGCAGCAGAGAAAGATGAAGCTTTCCTTGCCTCCTTTGGTGCTTAAAAAAGAACAGTCTCAAAATAAGAAGGCCGCAGGTTCCCCACCCCTGGTTCAGGGGAAAGTCATGGGACTATCAACTATTAATTCCAGGACTCTGAAAGCCCTGGCTATGCTACCCCACCTGGGGAGTCCAGCATCAACCTATTTGCCCTTTCTTCTCTGACCTTCTGGCTGCCACCATGGTCACTGTGACAAAAAGAGGAAGAAGGCTCTCAAGGACACTCAGACAGCAGAAGGGGAAGAAAGGAGGGACACAGAGAGGAGTTGCTCTTTCTGGAGTCTTCCAGAGATTCAGTAGCTGAAAGGCACCATCAAGCCAAGGCCAACATAGCACCACTAATACCAAGACCTCATCTGCAGAGGCCCACCGCCCGCCACAGCCAAGTGGTCTGGGAAGAGCTCCATTTTCTAAATGAGGTTCAGATGTTATTTTCTAAATCCACACTCTATTGCATTCAAATGGAAACCGTAGTGGAATTTCAGCATATCTCTCTCTCTCTCTCTCTCTATCTCTCTCTCCCTCTCTCTCTCTATCTCTCTCTCCCTCTCTCTTTCTCTTGCTTGCTTGAGCCCTGAAAGCAATGAAATTTCAACTTGGTGGCCCTCAGAGGCCAGACCCCAAGATGTTTGTCTTTGTTTGCAGCTTTTAGGAGAAAGATACACAAACCTTCTATGGCATATGGTGAGTCAGAGCAATGTCAAGTAAAAATTGTTTAAACTGAACAGCCCGAGTGTGAATGTTCGTGGAGTAGATGTTTCCCCTGGGCCCATAACCATGACTGTAGCTAAGAAGATGCCCAGTCAAAGTGACAAGGAGAGGAGCGGGTGGGAAGATGGAGAAGCAGAGAAACATGGTGGCTTGGCTATAAGTTGGCTCTAATATGTTGATTGTCTTCCTAAGCTGAAAGCAACATGGGAATGTGCTACGGAAAAATAGGGCTTCCCTACACCCTCCTTGAGAGCAGGGACTGACCCCTACTTATCCTGCCTCTTCAGAAGTAGCTGCCTAGGAACGGAACTCAGACAGAACTCACTAGGTAATTATCCTATAACACTTACATGGGCAAACAATGCTTGTTCAATCTTTTCAGCTGCAATCCAAGAACCATGACCACAGAATCAAAACTCTTGGCTGTTTCCCTGAGAATGAGGTAAGGTAAATGGAGCATTCAGACCCCTGCCCACCCATAAAAAAAGGGCCATCTGGAAACCTCTTTAGGAACAGGAATTTGCAGGCAGAATTGGGTTTAAGGTTTAAGAAGAAAAAAAGGCATCTAAGAAATTAAAATATATGTAAAACCTTGAGGCCAGGCCTGGTGGCTCATGCCTGCAAGCCAAGCACTTTGGGAGACCAGGGCAGGAGGATCACTTGAGGCCAAAAGTTTGACCAGCCTGGGCAACATAGCAAGACCTTGCCTCTACAAAAAAAAAAAAAATTAGCCAAGCATGGTCCCAGCTACTCAGGAGGCTTAGGAGGGAGGTTCCCTTGTGGCCAGGAGTACAAGGTAACAGTGAGCTATGATTGTGTCATTGCGTTCCAGCCTGGGCTACAGAGCTAGACCTTGTCAAAAAAACAAAAACAAAAAAACATTTGGGATACTAACAAAGTCATATACTCCCACTAATGGGAACTCTGTTCAGATCAAACAGTGAGCTTAGCCTTCCACAAGACTAGACACCTGTGAATTTTTTAAATTCTTCCTTCAAAAATGTATCATCTTACCTGAGGTAATTTCTTTTCTTTCCTCATCCTAGCAGAATAAGTGTAGTCATGCACCACTTAATGATGAGGATGCATTCTGAGAAATAGGTGCTTTCGCTGCTGTGCAAACACCATAGTGTGTACTGACACAAATCTAGATGGTATGGCCTACCACGCTATGGGCTGCAGACCCATGCAGAAACTTACTGTGCTGAATACAGTAGCCAACAGTAACACCATGGTAAGTATTTGTGTTTCCATATCTAAACATAGAAAAAGTAAAAATATGGCATAAAGGTTTTAAAAAGTATGCAGCTGTATAGAGCACTCACCTTGAATGGAGCTTACAGGCCTAGAAGTTGCTCCAGGTGAGTCGGTGAGCGGTTAGTGAATGTGAAACGCTCTAAGACGTTACTGTACACTTGAAAAACACCGTACACTTAGGCGGCACTACATTTTAAAAACTCTTCTTTCTTCGGTAATAAATTAAACTTAGCTTACTATAACTCTTTTACCTCATAAACATTTTAATTTTCTAAAACTGACTCTTTTGTAATAACAGCTTAAAACACAAGCACATTGTAAAACTGTACAAACATGTGTTCTTTATATCCTTATAAGCTTTTTTGTTTGTAATTTTTTTTTTTTTACTTTTTCATCTTTTTTGTTAAAAACTAAGACACAAACACACACTTTAGCCTAGACGTACACAGGGTAAAGGTCATCAATATCCCTGTCTTGCACTGCCACACCTTGCCCACTGTGTCTCCAAGGACAATGGCACACATGGAGCTGTCATCTCCTACGATAACAATGCCTTCTTCTGCAAACCTCCTGAAGGACCTGCCTGAGGCTGTCTTACAGTTAGCTTTTTAAATATATATATATATATATAACTACAAGAAGTAGACTCTAATAATAAATAGTATAGTAAATGCATAAACCAGTAACAAAATTATTTGTAATCACTATCAGGTATTATGCACATAATTATATGTGCTATACTTTTGTATGACTAACAGCACAGGTTTGTTTACACCAGCATCACCACAAACATGTGACTAACGAGTTGGACAATGATTTTACAAGGGATACAACATCACAGGCAATAGGAATTTTTTCGACTCCATTTTATTTATTTATTTATTTTTGAAAGATAAGGGGTCTCTCTCTGCTTCCCAGGCTGGCCTTGAACTCCTGGGCTCAACCAATCCCCCCGCCTCAGCCTCCCGAGTAGCTGGGATTAAAGAGGCGGGCCACACACCTGGCTCACTCCATCATCATCTTGTGGGACCACCGTAGTATACCTGGCCCATCTTTGATGAAAAGGTCCTTATGTGACACATGACTGTAGACCTACTACTGCTACTCCCTGCTCCAAATTCTTGCCTGTCACTTCCTTGCTTCTCAAAATCAGAAGCCTTGACGGTGTAACTGGTACTGAAATCTCTCAAAGAAATGGTTCATAAAGGCAATTCTGGAGTTCGTTAAAATGATTGCCTCAGTCATCCGTAATCCCAAAGTCTTATTTAGAGCTGGTGAATATGGTTAAGATGAAAAACACTCTTATATTGCCATTAGGCATTTTAGAATACAATGTGTTTATTATGAACATTTCTATTTTGAGCCCTCTGGAGGTACAGTGATGATTCTTTTTTAGGCCCTAAAATACTAAGCCTCAAATCGTGTAATAAATGTGTTTACCAGGTCAAACATGAGACAATTTTTGGTTTCATAAACTTCGAGATTGGATAATAAAGTCTGTAATCACCAATCTATTTCTCCTTGGAATGAGAAGTACTACTCATTATGTAATTCTGAGGTAAAATGTCAAAACAAATAGATATTCCATCCATCTTTTTGTGCTGCAAATCCCCCAGGACTGGGATAGTCCCTACTGCCTAAAGCTATCACTTAAATGCTAAGCACATAATAGGTGCTTGTCCCTCTCTCCTGGGGAGCCACAACACCCACACCCAGTTCAAATCACATTCATTGTTGCTCTGGGAACAGGGGCTCACGTGGTAATC
Source organism: Eulemur rufifrons (assembly GCF_041146395.1). Taxonomy (NCBI): domain Eukaryota; kingdom Metazoa; phylum Chordata; class Mammalia; order Primates; family Lemuridae; genus Eulemur; species Eulemur rufifrons. The sequence goes on from NC_090989.1 coordinate 229,462,064, forward strand.
CTAGCACTTTGGGAGGCCAAGGCAGGAGGATCGCTTGAGGCCAGGAGTTCGAGACCACCCTAATCGAGAGTGAGACACCCTCTCTACAAAAAATAGAAAAATTATCTGGGCATGGTGGGGCAAGCCTGCAGTCCCAGCTACTGGGGAGGCGGAGGCAGAAGGATCACTTAAACCAAGAAGTTTAAGGTTGCAGTGAGCTATGATGACACACCTGAACTCTAGCCCAGTGACAGAGCAAGACCCTGTCTCAAAAAAATTTAAAAAATTTTAGAAAACCCACTGTATTTGTAATATGATCTGCTTTGTTTAAAAGAAAGCCAAGAAGAAATACAGGAAACTATATTCCTCATTAATAGCAGCTATGTCTGATCAAGGGCATAATGGGTCACTTAAGTTTTCTTTCTTATGCTTCATTATTTTTCAAAATTTCCATCCTGAGCATATATACATTACTTATATAATCAGACAAAACGAATACTGAAGCTAATCCTTAAAGCCAATGCGGATCCATAAAGCCAAGCGGGATCCATTTCATAGCGCAGGAGCTATTTTGCATTAATCGGTGGCTGTTGTGGATTCTTTAATGCCCACTTCAGAAGCATTTCATTGCCCACAACTTTCTTTTCTACTCTCTGGGGAACATTCCTAACCACAGCTTTCTGTTATTTAGTTCTATTCTATTTTAAAACTGCAGAGCCACCCCTCTACATATTTATAAGCCAAGACTAGCCTTTAAATTAAAAATCGCAGATGTAAATGTACACTCTGGCTGGGCCTGGGAAACCAGGAGCCCGAGGGAGGTCGTCGCTGTTGCCCCGCCGCGCTGCTGCTGACAGCTTTGCTTTCTGCTCCAGGGTCTCTTCCCTGCTCTCATTCTGGGCCCACAGACAATGCTCGAAATGGCTACCTGCTGCGTAGTTCCAGCCTTTCCTCTGGCAGCTTAAATCCTGTTTTCATATTTAACAAGAAAACCCATCCTGCAGCCCCCACCCGCTTCACTGCCAGACTTCTCCAAACCATGAATGTCTCCCCTCCTCCTTCCCAACCTCCGTCCACGTCTCAGCCCATTGCCGCCTGGCATCTGCCTCACCATTTCACCCAGACTGCTTTCTAAGGCTACCAAAAGCTCTGCAGCAGTTCAAGACAAAGATTGTAAATAATTCAAATTTGTCAATCATACCTTAGTAAAGCTGAACGAAGTATAAGTGAATAAATAAAATAATACTAAAACCAGCTGCTCGCCCCCTACTGTCCGTCTCTACTCAGTATGCAACACCACAGGCGCGTTGCGCTGGTCCGTGCTCGTGTGTGATAGGCCAGGTATGGGTGCCTGGAAACCAGACAGAACCGCCCGGGCCCTCAGGGCCGCGTGGGAGAATCACTGCCCAGAGGCACAGGGGAGCCAGGACGACAGATGGCCACTCTACCAAAAGAGGAGGGCTTCTGGGAGGAGGTGGCACCACAGGGAAGTGGGAAGGGTAAGTGGGGGGTTTTAGGGGAGAGGCACTATTTTGTTTTGTTTGAGACAGAGTCTCATTCTGTCACCCTGGGTAGAGTGCAGTGGCACCATCGTAGCTCACTGCGACCTCAAACTCCTGGGCTCAAAAGATCCTCCTGCCTCAGCCTCCCGAGAAACTGGGACTACAGGTGCCTGCCGACACGCCCAGCTTATTTTTCTATTTTTAGTAGAGACGGGGTCTCGCTCTTGCTCAGGCTGCTCTCAAACTCCCAAGCTCAAGTGATCCTCCTGCCTGGGTCTCCCTGAGTGCTAGTATTATAGGTAGAAGCCACCGAGAGTTGTCTTGGACACAGAGGGCCCCCTGACCAGGTACCCAGTCTTCTGCCCCTTCTTATGTAGCCACCTGCTTGCCGTGTTTTGCTCTGGTTTCTTAATACTCTTCCTTGGGCCTCAACACATTCAAGACTCAGTGCTCAAATTCTGTGCCCAGAGCCAAATGTCTAGATGTCATTTTATCTACACAGCCCCAGTCAACAAAGAGCCCACACCACTGGGGGCTGGTTTTTAGTTCCAACACCTCCCATCACATCCTGGGTGACTTTGTTTCCCCAGGTATTATTCCCTCTATTGTAACCCTAAGAGGCTTACCAAAACTTTCTGTTCACACACAGTTCATCAGTAACTAAGTCCGGCTGATTCTACATGTAAGAGCGTGTTCATCCTGTGCTCGTGCTACCATCTTAATGGTTTTAACAGCCTCAATGAATCCCCTCACTCCCCGGCTCAAAGAGCTTTAATGGCTACAGTGTGGCTCAAGGGTGAAGTCCAAGCCTTCCCGGTGCCTTCGAGGCCCCAAGGTAACATTCCAGCCTGGCCCTCCCTTGCACTCCAGGCTGGTCCTATGTCTCTGTTCACTCAGGTTCTCATCTGCTCTTCCTTCCAGGCCCATTCCAAATGGCTCTCCCAGAAGCCTCTCTCAACTACTCCACCCTGCCCCTGCCCGGTCTGAACTACTCTTTCAGGGCATTCTCATAGCACTGTGTGAATAACTAGCTCGTAGAATTTATGTACACATCTCTTGGTGGTCTCTCCTTTTTGACCGGGTCTTTGTAGATTAAGCCTTGCATAGTGATGCCCCTAAACTGTTAACTGTATATCCAAGCCTCTATACTTTTCTCTAGTATTTGCTAAAAAAATAGAAGTATTCCACCTACATCAGAAAACCACATCGAGGCCAAACTTAGTTTGACCAAGAAAAAAAATCAAGGTGATGATAGACTAAAGTTGATACTTGCCTCTTGCACCCCTGAAAAGGACTCTGTAGTGTTTTTCTAATCGCTTGGCCATGTAGTTGGCGTTTAAAATAGCAACTTCCGTGGCCTGTTTAAGGCCCTTGCCTCCCATCATCTGCAACAGAGGGAAAAAAACCATCATCCACTGTAACAGCGGAGCACAGTGGTCAAGACACTACCCAAAGACAACCCCAGACACATCCCGCCCAAGAAGAAAGCCAGCCACCCATAACTCTGGATTGGAGATGAGTGGAACAAGGACATCTGTCAGCCCTAGGCCTGAAATAATTCTTGGTTTTCTCCTTTGCAGAGTAATTTCACTTTCCTTTTGTACTAACAAAGCCTACAATGTGGCAACGTTGACTGCTGATTATTGTGGTTATCTAAAGGGGGAAAAGAGTTGATCTTAGGATTGCGGGGTGGTGGTATGTGTTTACTGTGAATTTTCGGTGTCTTGATAACTGCCAGCAATCCCACGGGATCTTGGCCAAAATCCCCACTGCAGCAATTTCCTATGGTTTGTCTTCCCATGCTCCACAGTCAAAGCTATTTATGTTCAACAACCGTCAGATTCGGTCTTATCCTATTTGGTGGTTAATCAGTTCCTGTGATCATATGGGGTAAACATCATCACCAGCAAAGAGCCTAGAAGTCAAGATTGTGCCAACTTCTATTGCCTACTTTCTTTCCCGAGTACCTCATGGATGATGGAGTCTCAATACGTATCAACACAAAACTAATGTAAAGCAAATGAGAAAGCACCAAATAAAACAACAGTGATATCAAAATCTAAAGTAAGAAGATGGCACATTTCCCCAGGGCAGTCAAAGAAGAGTTCCTACACTCAGAGTCAGAACTTGACTAGAAACTTAAAACTGAGAGGAATTTGGATAGGGAAAGAGAAAGGGGAAGGCACTCCAGGCGAGAAGCATGGCAAACTCCCAGGTGTGGAGGGGGAGGCACATGACTGTCCCCTGGGAGTCCCTGTAGGGTCAGGCGGACTACGTGTGACTCCACCCCGTAAGCCTCAAACTGTCACCAGGAAGGACGTGGACGTGGTCCGGCCGGTTATGGGCTCTCAACCTATGTATCACCAAGCATCCTTTTAAAAATGCTGACGGCTCAAGTCCACCCCCAGATATGCTAAGTTTGGTGTCTCCAGAACAGGGCCCAGGCATGTGCATTCTGAAAGAATCCCCTAAGGACTCCGTGCAGAGCAGCGAACAGTCCTGTGGGATTGCAGCAGGGAGAGAAGCCGGTGCTAGAGCCCAGGGGATAAGTAATAACAGCCTGAAATAAGAAAAGACCCAAGGCTTGGGGGTGGGGGGAGGGGAGCGGGTAGCTTAAACCCTGTTGTATTTATTTAGTTTTTCAACCGAGGTGCGGTGTTCCAGGCATATGGCCAAACCAGCCTTGAGGCATTTATTTTCTATATGTGGGAAATCAGCTCCAACCCAAATATGTCCATGCAAATAACCCACATTTACAGAACCCAGAGATCAAAAGGGAAATGGGAATTTGATTCTGTTTGCAAAGAAACAGACTTTTATGCTGTTACACTTTGCAAAATAACTTGAGTATCATTTTTAAAAGCAGGTTTTAGTTTCAGAGGTACAGATTTGTTGTTCCAGCTTCCAAGAAACTTTTCGTTAAGAATCATAAATGCCACACCGTTCACGCATGACAGCCAGTTCCGCAGAGTCATCTGGCACGATCTCCGTGGCCGAGTTTTGGGGGTTTTGTTTCAGCGAGAGCCACCCTTTATTTAAGGAGAGGCACAGGTTTGGGGAAGCCGCTCTAATTAGTAGCTGCACAAGCGTTCCTGTCCTCAGTCTGGTCAGTGCAGGAGGTGGGTAGGCCAGCTGGAACAAGAGCTGTAGAAAACAAACTCTGGCCCTAGTGTTTTTTGGAGAAAGACAAAGGAAGGAAGCCTGTTCTCTGACAAAGTCTAATTATCGCTCCCCCCACCCCCAACCACCAGAGGGCAGTTCCACAAGCCCTAAAGGGCTAAGAGCTTTTGGAAACCACCAAATAAGCAAATTTCCACTACTTTTTATCTTATCCTCCAGACCCACAAGAAATATAAAGCAAAGTGAGACATATTCCTAAAATTTATCCCAGGATCTCAACGAAGTGTAATAATTAGCACGGGTGCTGCTTTGCACTCGGAAGGGGCTATATAAATCCTACAGGAAACCAAATGACGTGACCAGAACATCCATATGACTCACGGAACTTAACTGTGTCTGGAAAAATATATCTGGTGTGTCAGTTTCTCTGATGTTAAACCCACTAGGAGAATCCACAGGAAATAGTGTCATGAAGAAGAGAGGGAATGATTTTTAGCTAATCTCAAAAGTCATCAGCACTATTCATTGCACCACATCTCACATCAAGGATTTCTTTGTTTTTAAGCCAAGAGGGAAGTCTGCAGTCTTAGTTCCCCACCCCACATCACAGCCCCCACCCATGTGTGCACATTCTCAGGCCTCACCTTGATATACGCCCACGAAATGGGCAGGATGGAGCTGGAGCCCCACGGGGCCGCGCTGACGGTGCCCACAGGCCGAGACTCCCCGTTCAGCTCGACTGAAATGATGGGATGACTGGGCAGAAAGGGGGCAAGATGCTTCTTCCTGCATGTTTTTTTAAAGTACAGATTCAGAAAATGTAAAAAGATCCAGTCCAACCAAACAGGCAAGTTCCGGGCCCTCTCAGGAAGTTCTATTTTTGTTGTTTTTTGTTTGTTTGTTTTCTGAAAGGGAGTCTCACTCTGGCACCTGGGCTAGAGTGCCGTGGCATCAGCCTAGCTCACAGCAACCTCAAACTCCTGGGCTCAAGCAATCCTCCTGCCTCAGCCTCCTGAGTAGCTGGGACTACAGGTCCATGCCACCACGCCCGGCTAACTTTTTCTATTTTTAGTAGAGACAGAGTCTCACTCTTGCTCGGGCTGGTCTGAAACTCCTGACCTCAAGCGATCCTCCTGCCTCAGCCTCCCACGAGTGCTAGGATTACAGGCGTGAGCCACTATGCCCGGCCAGGAAGCTCTATTCTTAGCAGAGGAATTCTGACAGCGGAAGGGACCTTACACCTGCTAAGAGGCAGATGTTCAGGAAGTGGTCCTGCCTCCACCAGCCATGAGCACTTGAGTGGTTCACCTGAGATCCACAGGGGAAGATTTGGCAGAAATCCTCATGCAAAGCTCCATCCCATGGCCCCTCCATCCCAGCCCCATGCCCCCACGCACTGTGCCAAGGCATCTACAGGACACAGAAGGAGCTGATGGGAAGATGCCCCCTGCAGCTACACACTGGAGACCAGCACATGAGCATCATTCACCCCACCTGCCCCATAGCTGAGGTGCTGGAGCTCACTCATTTACTAGAAATAATAATAATCAAAAAGAAAAGCAGAGTGTGTCTGCTCATTCTTTGGCCAAGAGTACACCAAGGAAAAAAAAAGTAAAAGTATAAAAAAAAGAAAAAAAAAAAGCAGAAAAATCAAGAAGGTCAAACTCCCAGCAACCCTGAATACTGGTGCCTTTACTACATTTTTGGAAGACTGAAGCAGCTCAGGAAACAGCTGCTCTCACCGTTATTCTCACAGGATGATTCAATTTAACAGTGTAAAAAGTTATCAACAACTAAGAAACATTCCCTTAGTCTTGTTTTGACTTCATCCAATTATCTTTCTTTTTTTTTTTTTTTTTAGACAGAGTCTCGCTTTGTTGCCCAGGCTAGAGTGAGTGCCGTGGCGTCAGCCTAGCTCACAGCAACCTCAGACTCCTCGGCTTAAGGGATCCTACTGCCTCAGCCTCCTGAGTAGCTGGGACTACAGGCATGCGCCACTATGCCCGGCTAATTTTTTCTATATAGATTTTTAGTTGGCCATATAATTTTTTTCTATTTTTAGTAGAGATGGGGCCTCGCTCCTGCTCAGGCTGGTCTCGAACTCCTGACCTCGAGCGATCCACCCGCCTCGGCCTCCCAGAGTGCTAGGATTACAGGCATGAGCCACCATGCCTGGCCTCATTATTTCTAGTAATAAGGTTTTTCTTTCTCCTTACTTATCTCACATATAATAAGAATTAAGGTTGTAAAGCGTTCAACACTTTATATACAACTCACTTTCAACGTAACCATTAGCTGATTGAAAAAAAGAAAAGAAAGACAGAAAGTTGCTTGGAAATCTAAATTAAAGTCTGAAAGATGCTTCTGAGTGCTGATGTTCCAGTTCTGATCCAAGCTCAGGTACAGTTTCCTATCCATTATTCTGTTAATACCTGCTCTCTATGCACACTGGCAGCTCAGTGAGGCCAAACATTGTGGTTAATAAAATGTAATTATGCTTTTCTTTGGACATATTCTAAAACACCCCTTTGACTGCTCCTGATCCAGCCTCTACCACTGCACTAGGAATGAAGGTATCCTAAACATTTGAAGACCTTGATGGGACCAGTGGTGAGTCTAGGGACATTTCTTCATTCTATCCCCAAAGCCATCCTGAAACCAGCCCAAAACTCACACTCCAATGGGCCCCATGCCAGGGCCGCCACCTCCGTGGGGAATGCAGAAGGTCTTGTGAAGATTGAGGTGCGAGACGTCAGACCCGTAGTCTCCAGGACGACAGATTCCCACCTACCACGAAGAGAAAGGGCCAAAAGCAAAAGTCAAAAGGTAAGAGCCTGGGAAAGGCGCTCTGAAGTGGAGGCCAGGGACATTGATGCTGTCCTCTCCCCATGTGGAAAAGGCAAGGCAGAGACACAGCCATGGTATTCACAGAAACGTCCTCCACACCAGCCCAGTTCTGCAGTCAAAACCTGGCATACCACAGGCAGAGTGCCGGTGGTTTCTATGGAAACAGCAGTTGACCATTTAGCCCAATTGAGATTGAAAAATACAGGCTGGGTGCGATGGCTCACGCCTGTAATGCCAGCACTTTGGGAGGCTGAGGTAGGAGGATCACTTGAAGTCAGGAGTTTGAGACGAGCCTGGGCAGGAGCGAGACCCCGTCTCTACAAAAAATTAAAAAATCAGCCAGGCATGGTGGCACGTGCCTGTAGTCCCAGCTACTTTCCCAAGTAGCTGAGACAGAAGGATTGCCTGTGCCCAGGAGTATGAGGTTGCGGTGAGCCAAAATGACACCACTGCGCTCCATTCCAGGCAACAGAGTGAGACCCTGTCAAAAAAAGAAAAAAAGAAAAAACCCCACCAAGAGTCTCAAAAAGATTGTGACACTTCTCTCCTCCAGTGGCTCCCACCATTTGCTCAGAGGGTCACGTTACACAGACCCTCTGACCCCCAAGTAGTCAGGATCAGGCTCCTTGGGCTCCCACTTCACAGCTGCTGACGCTAAGGCCAGGATAAGTGGCTTACCCAAGGCCATGGGAGATGAACAGCCACCAGTGGCCAGAACGGGGGTCTGAGTTCTCTCAGGCATGAAGCCAGGTGGCCTTCTTGCCTGGGGGCACCCACAGAGAGATGGCAGCCCCAGATAGTTTAAGAACATTCCAGTCATCTCCTTCAACCTGTTTGCCTCCTCTAGGAACCATAGTGCCAGTGAAATTGGGGTGCTTTGTTTGAGCTGCCAATAAAGAAAAGCAACCTCAATTGTGTGTTTTAAGACAACTCTCCGGAAGTCAGACAGAAATATTTTCGACTTAACCATTTTCTCAGCGGGAGCTAAAGGAGCCCTTCTCACAATCCCCACCTGAGCATTCATGTTCGCCCCGTCTAGGTAGACCTGTCCTCCGTGTTGGTGGATCAGGTCACACACGTCGCTGATGTTCTCCTCGAACACCCCGTTGGTGGATGGGTACGTGAGCATGACTGCAGCCAGGTTCTCCTTGTGTTTATCCACCTGTGCGAGAGAAAAGGGTGGAGGGAGACAAAGGGAGGAAACTTCTTTTTGGCCCCATCCTTGCTCTCTATTTTAAAGGATTAAGAAAGATGAAGTCTTGGTCTTTGCATTCCTAGAACTGTCTCAAAATACAATGACAGCAATAAAAGGTCCACAGCCGTGACTACCTTTGTAAATCATTCCTAAAAATAGCAAGATCCTCTTGGGCTAGGTGTCTATGGTCAAGACCAAAAAAATGGTTCAGATGTGGGGATATATTGGGCCCAACTCTCTCAGATGGTTTTCCTTTCGTTCAACTTATCTCAGTAATTATTTCAGATCTTTTGGTTCTAGACATATCTATTCTCATAGTTAATCTCTCTCTGCTCATCTTGCCTCACTCACCCCTTTTCCTCCTATTCTGCTGAAATTAGAATTCCCAAAAGGAATGTCCCTGCTTAGATAAAAAATCTCCCTCATTTTCCCTCTTTACAGAAGGCAAGCATATATAAAAATCATGTCCCTGTCTTTTTTTTTTTTTTCTGCCAGCAAATCAGAGCAGGCACATGTGAAAATGTGGGGGTGGGGGAGGAGGTCCTATCCTATATTCCTATATTGGAGAGACTTAATGATTATAAGTACTGGCCCAGAATATCTGTCAGAAAAAACTTTATGGGCAGTGGAAGGGTAGGGGGTGGATGGAAGAGATGCACAGCGTTGTTTATTCCCAGTTTCCCTTAGACTGGCAATTACATGGAGTTCCCAGTCTCCATGCCTAATAACGCCGACAAAATCACATTGCTATTCCACCGATTTCCTTCCCTCTTAAGATGCAGCCGCCAGTCCACTGGTGGGAAGCAGATACGGTTGCTAAGCAACTTCTTCCTGGAGGTTGGGAGGTTGGGAGTGGGGGTTGGCACTGGAGGAAACTGGGCGGAATACTGCCTGGAATGCACCAGGGGCTGGGACAGTGAGACATTTGCAAAATCTACATTTGTGTTTTAATTCCCAACACAACGATTGAGTGTGACTGCCAGGTTGATTATTAATTGGGGAAGGAGGGGAAGGAGAGAGAAGTTTGGGCAGATAGAGGCAGGCATGTTCTGCAAGCATAACTCTTACTACCACCATGAATAATTCATTCCGTTTCCTACACAGGCATGAATTAGAGGACGGGGGATTTCTCCGTGTTGGTGAAGGGAGGGGTAGACTCTCACTGCGGAGGAGGAATTGCATTCTTTTCATTAGAATGCAAGAGAAAGCAACACACATCATCTGTCCCTCCCTGAGCCCCAGCACCTCTTCCCCGCCCAGAACCCCCATCTGCTAAGGGGAAGATGCGTACCATGGCCTTGAGGTGCGCTGCATCGATATTTCCGTATTTATCCACCTCCACAGGCTGAATCTTCATGCCCGCCATGTGGGCACTTGCCGGGTTGGTCCCATGTGCTGATTTCGGAATGAGGCAAACCTGAGAAAGAAAGGAAGCAAGGAAGGAGAAAACATCATCACCAGGCTGATAATAATGACAGAAAAGTCCTGCAACATTCTTAATGCCCAAATTAAATAGGCACCACATGCTTTCATTTAAGCTGACCACTGGTGCCTTAAAATTTTGCTACAATTCAATTATTTGTTATTGCAAAACAATGTCTAAAAGGAGTTTCCATTTGAATCCCCAAATATTTCTCCCTGAAGATGTTCAGAACATTAATACAATCTACCCTTATCCCAGCACACCAAAAACAGGCCTGGGCTTATTCTAACCTTGTCTTGGTGACAGTACGTAGAAAGCACCTTAGAAGAACATGAGATTGAAAGTTAAACTCTAGGACCCAAATGCCCACATCACAGCCTCAGTGCTCTGCTTGGCCCATCCAGGACGGATGATAATAGCAGACATCATTGCAAGGCCTGCCAGTGCCAATGGACCCATTATGTCAACATTAATTGGATGCTTACTCTGCAATGAATTGTTAGTTGCCATGAGAATCATAAACTAAGTATGAAAAATGATCAAGCCCTGCCATGGGCTCACACGACTTGCTTATTGGCACATGATATTAATAACAGTCCAGAGGTGCAGTCGAAATCTGGAATGAAAGGTGTAGCTTCAGGGTGAAGAGATCAGAGGAAGTGCCTCAAGAGCTAAGCCTACATGAGAGCTTAAAGATGCGTTCATGAAGAATGGATGGTAGGTGCAATGTTAGAATTCCCAGATTCAAATAATTTTTCATTTCCTCCAAAGAATCATGTGAACATGTGAGCAGAGACAAACACACATGCTCTTGTAGACATGATACACCATGACAAAAAAAACACATTACAATGTTTTCCCAAACAGAAAGCATCAAGGAGATGCAATGATTACCCTAAAAATAGTGCTCCTAATTTCGATCGCAGAACTAGTACTGGAGCCCCTTTGAAGAGAAATAGATGGGCATTATTAAAAATTGCCTTTCAGGCCGGGCGTGGTGGCTCACGCCTGTAATCCTAGCACTCTGGGAGGCCGAGGTGGGCGGATCGTTTGAGCTCAGGAGTTCGAGACCAGCCTGAGCAAGAGCGAGACCCCATCTCTACTAAAAATAGAAAGAAATTATATGGACAGCTAAAAATATATATAGAAAAAATTAGCCGGGCATGGTGGTGCATGCCTGTAGTCCCAGCTACTCGGGAGGCTGAGACAGGAGGATCGCTTGAGCTCAGGAGTTTGAGGTTGCTGTGAGCTAGGCTGACGCCACGGCACTCACTCTAGCCTGGGCAACAGAGTGAGACTCTGTCTCAAAAAAAAAAAAAAAATGGCCTTTCAGAGAAAAAACTTAGCTTCTAGCTGTTTCCTCAAAAACAGCACGTAGTCTAATTAAGAATACATGTGTGCAAAAAGAGAACTTTAACCGAAGGCAAACATGGAATCACTTTGTCCTCTGCTGAGAGGTTTGTATCGCTCCTGAATAGCTACTGGTCTTGTGCTGGTTATGCTGTGTAGTCCTCAAATCCTTGTTTAAAATCTTGCCATCTGTGGTCACATTTTTTTTTCTTTAATTTCTAAGAACCAAAGCTGGAGTCATTGTCCTTTCTCACAAGGTATTCTTATTCTACAGAAGGATCGTTAAATGAAAAGATCCCTTCGGGGCAGAATATTAATAAATGAGAGGGAAAAAATTATTAAAAATGAATATAAAATATTCATAGAAGGCCAAAATTACGAATCCATACCAGGGAAAATTCTGCTGAAACAAAAACACGTAAGCTTTAAAAAAGTCAACCATCCTGTGGTAGACTGAATACTGGGCCCCAAAGATATTCTTGTCCTCGTCTTCACAGCCTGTGGGCCTTACCTCATGTGGCAAAAGGGACTTTGCAGGTGTGATTAAGTGAAGGAAGGATCTTGAGGTGAGAAGATAATTCGGGATTTTGGTTGGGCTCTGAATGTGTTCACAAGCGTCTGTGTCAGAGGGAAGCAGACGGAGATGCGACCACCGAGGAAGTGGGAGGACCAACTGGAGCAGGCAGCCAGACTGACGGCAGCCAGGGCCCAGGAGCCAAGGAATGCAGGTGGCTCCAACAACAAGAAAAAGCCTCCTCCCAAGGGAACCAGTCCTGCCAACACCTCGACCTTAGCCCAGGGAAACCAATTTAAGACTCCTGGCCTCCGTAACTATAAGAAAATAAAAGCGTATTGCTTTATGCTTGGGGTAATTTGCTACAGCAGCCTTAGAAAACTAATACACGTCTGGTATAAAGAGTAGTGATTCCTCGTTAGTACAGTGGTGAGTTTAAAAAAGAGAGAGAGAAAGTAAAAGAGTAGTGGACAAAGAAAAGGCCTCAGTGGTTTTGTCAATGACTCATTTATGTTACTCTTAGACATTTCTGGTTTTCTATGGGAATTCTGACTTTTTTTTTTTTAAAGACAGGGTCCCCCTCTGTTACCCTGGATAGAGTGCAGTAGCGTCATCATAGCTCACTGCAACCTCACAGTCTTGGGCTCAAGTGATCCTCCTGCCTCGGCCTCCCAAGTAGCTGAGACTACAGGCACGAGCCACTGCACCCAGCTTACTTTTGTATTTTTTGTAGAGATCGGGTCTTGCTCTTGCTCAGGCTGGTCTCCAACTCTTGACCTCAAGCCATCCTCTTGCCTCGGCCTCCCAGAGTGCTAGGATTATAGGCCTGAGCCACCATGCCTGGCCCCTATTATTTTTAATAATGCTGATTTTTCCTCCCTTTAAAATTTTAATGTTATGAAGGACATGGAAGTCACAGGACCCAGATTAGACACTCTTGTTTATCCGCAACAAATCCAGCTTTTTTTTAAGGCCCATTTGCATGGATGCTGTGTTTTCCTACTTCCCCAGGGTGCTAGGCATAGAGCTGGCACAGATACCCCTCAGAGACTTGCAGAGTGAGCGAGGGACTATGGAAGAATGCTCCTGTGCAGGGGGAATGGATGCCTTACCATTGGTAAAATCTAACAGCCAAAGGCCACCACTTTGTCTCAGGCAATTGGGAAGAGAACAAATATTCCAATACAGATTTTGTGCTTTTTCCTTTTTTGGAAAGAGATATATATAACTTTTTTGTCAGTTGATGTTTAACCTTTGTATAGGAAACTCAGTCTCTGACCAGCAAACTTGAGTTAATATTTGAAGAACAAATTGAGATATTAATTATAAAATGTTAAAAACTGTGCCTGGCACATGGTAATTGCAATATAATAATATTTGTTAAGTAAATTTGTATTTTCCCAAACCAAGCTGGTAAATGAAGAACTTAGGCATTCCATTTTAGGAACCTCTGAAATTTAACCTAAGAGCAAATGTGAAAATAACTTCAAAAAGCAGCTTGAAAGAAGAGAACCATCAGGAGCCCAGGTGGTTCAGTGGCTCATGATTTCCCCACACTCCTTTTCAAAAAAGAAGGTTATATTTTGCTGGATTCCATTAGAGTCTATTGTGTGCGAGCAGCTGCCTCAGACATCACTGATGTGGAAAAATCTTCCCTGATTATTTGAATAAGTCATTTTCTTCTCCCCTAACTAAGAGCATCGGCTTTAATTAAAATCCTTGATCCAGCAGGAGGCCAACATTTCCAGGCTTCTGAGCTTTGCATTTCTGGCAGCTCGGTGGCTGGGAGGGCTTCCCGCCCCACTCTGCTCCGCCCCTCCCTGAAATACAGCACCCAGGCCCTCCCTCCTGCAGAGTGGAGGGGCCCTCGGTGAGAGCAGGATGGACGGTGTGACCAGGAGAAACATCACAGACCCCGGATGGAGATGGGAACAGTGAGAGGGAACAGGAGCAGAAAGAATGGGTGAGTCACAGAACAACTCTGCTCGGGGCAATTGCAAAGGTTTCTCATTCTCTCTCCTTGACCTATCCGGGATTGGTCTCCAACTCCTGGACATTCCCAGCTACTTCCTGGAGTCAGCCTGGGAAATTTAGGAAATGAGGAAAGGTGGGAAGCATTACGGAGTGGAAAGAATCTGGTCCTTTGCTAGTCACAAGCCTTTGCCAGACACTGATGGAGGAGCGGGGTGGCGAGATCACACAGGACATGATGCACATGCGTAACGCCTTTTCCAAGGGGACAAGGCTCCCAGGGCACCTCGTGCTGGTGACGGAGGGTAATGAAGGAGTTCCAGGGGGACCTCAGCCATGGAAACCACGAAGGAAAAACAGAAAAGGGGCAGGGCCATCTGGAATCCCTTCACGGGACAACTGGAGCTTTGTCATTCTAGGAAAGGCTCTAAGACACTCTGAGGTCCCAAGAGCAATTATAGCTCTAATCTAACCCTTCCTTAGGAAGGTAAGAATTCAAACCGACATTGGAATGTCAGGGTCTGTGTCTGTCTGGTTTTGTCACTTGATCTCCACACTGGCACACACTGCCTTGACAGCGGCCAGAGGGTTCAGAAATTTATTGAATTCACAAATGGCCTATTTTTCAAGGATCTTTAAAAATGAATTCTATTCCCAACCAGGACGAAGGCCTAGGACAACACACCTGTGGAATTAGGGTGGCTAAGCAAGGAAAGGAGAGTGAAAATATTCCTTCTTTTCCTACTTTTTTGAAAGAGAAGTGAAAAATTTTGAAATTCTTTACTGCAAAATCCAGGCAACTAGCCACAAGCAATCCTCCAGTTTTTTTTTTTTTTTTTTTTTTTTGAGACAGAGTCTCACTTTGTTGCCCAGGCTAGAGTGAGTGCCGTGGCGTCAGCCTAGCTCACAGCAACCTCAAACTCCTGAGCTCAAGCAATCCTCCTGTCTCAGCCTCCCAAGTAGCTGGGACTACAGGCATGCACCACCATGCCTGGCTAATATTTTCTATATATGTTTTTAGCTGTCCATATAATTTCTTTCTATTTTTAGTAGAGGTGGGGTCTCGCTCTTGCTCAGGCTGGTCTCGAACTCCTGAGCTCAAAGGATCCGCCCACCTCGGCCTCCCAGAGTGCTAGGATTACAGGCGTGAGCCACCGCGCCCGGCCAATCCTCCAGTTTTAATAAAACCAGGAATAGACTAATATTGGGCCGTCACCCACTCCGCCCCACTTACTTGGGGAGCCAGAACCATCCTGCACCTTTTTCTTGAACTCTCCTGGGACCGGCAGATGCTTTTGCCCTGCTCCTGCCCCTGCTTAAGCACTGGCCCATCCAAATGAAGGAACCAGGAACACAGGCCTTGACTTCAGCCACAATTTGAGGCCTGTGTTAGATCAACTGCGAAAGGCACTGCCCTGGTGATTAGCGGTGCCCACAGCCCAGCTGATCCCTACAACACAACCCAAGAGGCAGCTGGGACCCTGGAGACCAGACTCATATCCAAAGCAAACAATGAAGCAAGGCTGTGTCCTTTTTGGTGCTTAGAGCTGAGAATCATCTACTGGAGAATTTATTTATTCAATAAATATTTTTGAGCATACATATGGCCAGAACTGTGCTTAGGCACAGTGGGGGTTACAGAAGAATTAAAGCGTGGTCTCTGCCCTTCGTCCAGGCCCAGGGCCAGGGCTGAGGCAAGCAGAGGATGCCCGCGATGGCCGCATTCCTGCCCCTTCCTCCCTCTGCTCCTGAAAGAGAGCAGTTGTACAGCCAACTGGCTGGCTTTGACATTCTGGGTTTAAGCAGAAGTCTTTTATGTTTTCCCTCAGAATGGTCAAGTGGGATGCCTTGGAGTCAAGGATCATGATGGCTAGTTCACAGAAATTTGTTTCTTAATTATATGTTCTACCATCTGCTTCCAAGAAGGCTTGGAGAGAGTGTCCCCCAGAACAAAAGGATCCTGAGAGCTGGGGCCTCTGCTGCCCCGAGGTGAGCAAGCGCCACCGGTCTGTACGCACCGTTCTGTGCCTCTCTCCTTTCTGGTCTAAGTATGCTCGGATCGTGGCCAGTCCAGCATATTCTCCCTGGGCTCCGCTGCAAAGACAGGAAATGGGTCAGGGCTTTGGTCTCTTGGCTATCATTTACTCATTCAATATTTATTGTGCACCAGCCGTGTTCACCAGCACGTGACATAGTCATTCTCCAAGACACTGAAGAAAGCTCATCTAGGATCTCCCCAGGAGCCAAAAGGTCTTGAATGACCAAAGCAACAGCATTCAGTTTCTGCACTAAAGCTCAGCCATTCCTACCCATGGTTCGACCCCTGCTCAGAACCATGCACTGACAAAAAAATCCCTTTTTATTAATTGCAAAATTATACCAAAACAGAGAAGAATATAAGGAACCACCATGTACATATGACCCAGTTTTAACGATTTGGACTATGGTCAATTTTGTTTCCAATTATATCTCTCACTAACCCCTCTTGTACAGAACTAAATTATTTTGAAGCAAATGTCAAGCATCAGATATCATGTCATTAGTTCAAACTTCAATATGTATCTTTCAAAGATAAGAATTATTTTTGAAAATACAACTACAAAACCATCACAGTTAGAACAACAAACTATAATTTTTTTCTTTTTTCTTCCTACCCCCCCCCCGCCCCCCTTAGATGGGTAATGTGTTGATGTTGTAACAAGGTTCAAGCCAGGGGCATCTGACACGTGAGCGTGAAAACCCAGTCGTCACGCTTTGAAGTTTCTTCATATTACCAAATACTGCGTCAGGGGCCCGATTATCGCCAAAGGAGCCATATACTTTTAACGTGGCATCACTTCTGCCAGTCTAAGGGTCAGCTTTCCCAGGACCTGCGTGCGCATGGCTGCTAGGGGCTGGCCACACTCATCTCCACAGTCCTGGACGGCCCCATTCTCAGAGCGTCCTAAATGACTAATGTTCCAGTGAGCGATGATGACTCAGTCATAGACTGTTTCGTACTGTTTTGAGTACCCCATGCAGGAAGGAAAGGGAAATGAGTAATAAGTTTTTTAGTCCCATTTGAAATGCCTCTGTCCTCCATCCCACACCCCCTGAGGTATATACCACCCCCACCTCGCACATAAAGAAACTGAGGCTAGAGCGTTCCATGGCCACATGGCCAGCAGTGACAGATGCAGTCTTGGGTGTGCAGTCGGCCCGTCTCAAGGAGCTATGTGCTCCCTTTGCCGGGCTTGCTGCTCCTCTGAGCGCGCGGTGCTCCCCAAGGATTCAGAGAGTTGTGAGAGCAAATGCTGACATTCCTTCACAGAACTCTTGCCTGCTTGATAGAACTGGAAGGTTTAGCTACAAGTTATTTTTTTAAAAAGCCTGGCTTATAAAAGCTGGGACTCCCAATCCCTCATCACCTGTACTAAGTCAGCTTTACCTCTCCCTGCTCTCTTCCAGGGAGAGGGCAAAGACTGCTCTTCTGTTTTCTGGCATCTAAAAAACAGGGTCTAGTGCATGTGATGGTCCTTATTTTTAGAACAAGAGAATGAACATGCCATGCTTCAGGAAACCATCCCCATCACCAGTTACCTCATCTGCCTGTCCCTATGTGTCCTCACCTGTAAAATGGGGATGATCATTGCACCGTCTCACAGGGCAGCTGTGACCAGGGGTGAGAAAATCCATGTGCAGTGCTTACCAGCCTAATCCCACCCATTCTGCAACTAGCTGCAACTCTCTCCAAAGCCTTCCCCAAAATGAAGCCAGCTCTTTGCCATGGCTCACAAATCCCATAACCTTTGGCCTCTCTACACCCCTGTCTCCTGCCATCCTTCAGCCACCTAGGCCTTCTTCCTGAAACCCTGCAAGCCAATTCCTGCCCTGGGGCTTTTGCACCAAATGTTCTCTCTGCTTGGAGAGTTCCTCTCTAGATCTTTGTACATTTGACTGCTTATCAATATTTAGGCCTCAGCTCAAATGTCACTTCCTCAGGGAGGCCTTCCCTGAAAGCAAGAACCTTATCTACCTTGTTCACAATTGTATTCTCTATGCCAAGAATACTGACGTAAAGGATGTTCAATATTGATTGAGTGAATAATTCTCTACCTCCTTGAAACTCTCATAGCATTTTACTCTACATGCTTATCTGATAATACCATCTTACACGTGTAACATGTGTTGAAAATTACAGATCTCACATTTATTTTGTGTGCTTGTCATCTGAATTAGATTGTAAGCTCTGAAAGTAGAGTCTGGGACTCAGATTTCTATATGTTCTCTCACAAGGAATATACAGAACAGTACTATGTATGCAGTAGTTCTGCAATAAGTGTTTAGTAAATTTGTTAAAAATTGAATTCCACCCTTCAGCTCAGGCAATCAACATGAATGTCCTACTTTCTCTGATGGTTAGAGAGCACAAAAAATGCATTATATATTTACTCCTATGTTTTTCTCATGATTTCTGTTCAACTTCTTTTCTTAGAAGGCCAATCAGGTGTAGACTAGGAACGAAAGAAGAGACTGCTTGGAGCTATGAGCTAGTGATTCAAGAGGAAGGCAACATGCTTTAGCTTGATCAAAAATGCTAGATTTATTTTGCTTTAGTTAATCAGAACATTGCTGAATATAAAATTTATGAATTTCTTATTTCTGGAATTTTCCATTTAATATTTTTCAACCAACCTGAGGATGTCGACCTCAGGTGACTGAAATTAAGAGTAAGGGGAGGCCGGGCGCGGTGGCTCACGCCTGTAATCCTAGCACTCTGGGAGGCCGAGGTGGGCGGATCGTTTGAGCTCAGGAGTTCGAGACCAGCCTGAGCAAGAGCGAGACCCCATCTCTACTAAAAAATAGAAAGAAATTATATGGACAGCTAAAAATATATATAGAAAAAATTAGCCGGGCATGGTGGTGCATGCCTGTAGTCCCAGCTACTCGGGAGGCTGAGACAGGAGGATTGCTTGAGCCCAGGAGTTTGAGGTTGCTGTGAGCTAGGCTGACCCCACGGCACTCACTCTAGCCTGGGCAACAGAGTGAGACTCTGTCTCAAAAAAAAAAAAAAAAAAAAAAAGAGTAAGGGGAGGCCAGGCGAGGTGGCTGATGCCTGCAATCCTAGCACTCTGGGAGGCCAAGGCCGAAGGATCGCTTCAGCTCAGGTGTAAATAAATAAATAAAAATTTCCCGCATTGGGGTGGTGACTATCCCCCTGGTGTGACTCTGATTTGTTCTCTGCTGCCAGTCTCTCTTAGGTCTTGTTACTTGTGATACTTAATTCTCCAGCTTTGCCATCAATTTTGTGAACTACCCAGTGACTTCCCTGTAATGTATTTCTCTGCTGAAGTTAGCTCAAGCCATTTTCTGTTGTTTGCAACCAGGAGTGCTTATACGGCAGTTATTATTAAATGCCTCCCACACCAGGAACACGTTAAAGTCACTCATTCCTAGGCAGATCTAACAAAGAGATGGATTCTGTGGCATCCTGGAGTTCCTCTAGCCTCTCATATCAAAGCCCTTTTCAAAGAGGTTTGGCTCCAGGCAAATTATAAATTATTCCCCTGAATCTTGGTTACCTCATCTGTCACATGGACATATTGCCACCTAACTTGCAAGTGTATTTAAAATTTTATTAGAAAAGTAATACATTTGAGATTTTTAAAAATCAAAATATATTTTTGAGAGTTAAGAAAATTGAGGGAGAGGACATCCTTCTCACTACTTTACATTTCCCCAAAGATGGCTCTCTTCATCTCTCACCCTGCTTTCTCTTCTTCCTGGGATCCTGTTTCTTTGGGAAATGAGTCTCTAATTGGGGGGGAGGGGCCGCGGAGGGAGCTCACAGGTCTCCAGAGCATTCTGCCTGGAAGCTGCACTACACTTGAGAGGAAAACGTATCAGAAATGATCAATGACATCAACAATGAGCTCAGAAAGGAAGGGGAGGGAGATGGCTAAAGGCAATGTTTGACCCTCCCTTCTCTAAACCATTAATGCTTCTGGTCATGGTTTGGGCATCAAAGGCCAGTTTCAAAGATCTCCTAGCTACATGTCCCTCTTTGATATACCTCCAGGTCAGCTAATTCTCTAACCCAATGATGCATATTAGAATCACCTCTTCAAAAACTCTGAGGCTGGGCTCTACCCCTAGGGGAGATTCTGCCTGCAGGGTAGGTAGGACATGAATTCAGGAAAGCCTCCCCAGGTAATTCTAACATGCAGCCAGGTCTGAGAACCTCGCACCACCAGTGGTTTTCACAGTGTGGTGGCCAAAGCAGCAGAAGCAGCTTCATTTGGGAATTTGTTAGAAATGCAAATTCTAGGGCTCCACTCCAGACTTACTGAATCAGAAATCCTGGGGGGTGGGGTGTAGCAATTTCACAAGCTCTCCAGGTGATTCTCACAGCACAAGCAATTTTGACAGCGATTGAGAGCCCTGTTCACACCCTACTTGAAGAATCTTCCCAAGAAGGAGATTCTGGGAAAAGCAATAGGCAGCTCAATCTACATTTAAGATCAGTTTGCAGTTTTTAAGGACAAAAACAACTTCCTCAATCTTGTAAACCAAGTGAGCTAATAATAATTCCAGCTTGTTTTCACTTTACATATCCAAGGAAGGTGTTAATTACTTTCTGTCTACCTTAAACATCACATGGTAATTGTAAACCAGCAATTCCTAGAGTGTATTTGTGACCAGCTGAATGATTTTTAAGAGTGACAAAGTGGGAACAAGCTGAAGTGAGCCACACGGGGCTCAGTGGGAAATGGAAAAGTAATTAAATATTATTTGACTATTTTCTCCACCAAGCTGGAAGTCCTCCCTGGGTTTGTGCTTTAACAAACAAATGGAAGAAAGTAGGGATAAGCTTCTTGACATTTTTCTTTCAGGCACTTTAAACACCCCTGGGATCTAAGTGTCCTAAGGAACTGGAAAGACCCGTGAAGGCTGCCTACATCAAGCACAGTTCTCATGCCAGAAGTTACGGTTATTGCCTTAATCTGTTCAGACTGCTATAACAATATCAAAAGCTGGTGGCTTATAAAGAACAGAAACTTATTTCCCACAGTTCCGGTGGCTGAGATGCCCAGGATCAAGGTGCCACAAATTCAGTGTCTGGTGAGGACCTGTTTCCTGGCTCACACATGCTTGTCTTTTTTTTTTTTTTTTTTCCCCTGGTTTGAGATGGAGTCTCCCTCTGTCACCTACTCCTGTCACCTGGGTTAGAATACTGCAGCGTCATCACAGCTCACTGCAGTCTTGAATTCCTGGGCTTAAGCAATCCTCCTGCTTCAGCCTCCCGAGTAATTGGGACTACAGGCGCATGCCACCACACCCAGCTAGTTTTTCTGTTGTTAGTAGAGACTGGGTCTTGCTCTTGCTCAGGCTGGTCTCTAACTCTGGTCTTGAACTCTTGACCTTAAGCGATCCTCCCGCCTCAGCCTCCCAGAGTGCTAGGATTACAGGCGTGAGCCACCACACCTGGCTGTAGCCCTTTCTTTCATTGTGAAGTTCACTTGTAGCTTCTGTGGAAATTGATACAAAATGACAGCATCTTAACTCAAACATCTGTGTTAATCATCCACCTCAGGGTGTTCTCTAACTAGCATGTTCTTGGCAGGAGAAGAGACAGACCACAAGTACCAGGCCAGAACTAGAGGGGAGTGAAGACCCCCAGGAGAGCCCCTGAACTAATGAAGGGCAGATGTTGATAATACTCCAGCTTCTCACCCCGCACTGGGACAATGAAGGAGCAGTTAGTAAACGCTCCAGCTTCCTCACCTCTTCACTGGGAGAAATCTGAGGTTCCTTCCACCCAGTCTCCTGTGGTGCCCCATTGAGCTCCAGAACCCCGCAGTGACAGTGATCACCTGCTCATTAATGCAAAGTTTTCTGTCTTTTCTCACTGCCCTGTCTCATTTCTGCACTTCTTCACCGTGCTTTCTGGAATCAGCAGCCAGGTAAACTAATTGCACTTATGTCCCTGTTTCAAGGTCTGTTTTGGGAAACCCAAAATAAAACACAGGTATACCAGATTGCAGGCAAATTATCTGGTAGATAATTACCAGCATTAAGGGCCGGCTTGTATGTGGGTCAACGGCACCACATTTCCAATGCAGAGCCCTTCTCTCTACATATTCAAGTGTCGTGTCAGGGAAGATAACACAGGAGAGAAATTTAAATTTGCACCGTGGTAGGACACGATAGTAGGAATGGAAAAGGTGATGCAAATGAAAATGGACTAATAGTGGGCAAAAATCAGAGACTATCCAGGTTGACAAAAGAATAATATTTACCAAAAAAAAAAAAAAATCAGATATAGAGTGCTACATCAGGTGATAATTCTTTTTGTTTACTGTATGAATCAAAAAGTTTAGAGTTGCTTTTGTGCATCAAAGAAAACTAACAACAGAGTGAAAAAGAAATCCACGGGAATGGGAGGAAGTGTTTGCAAATCATCTGTTAATCCATAATATATAAAGAACTTCTAAAACTCAACAACAAACAACCCCCCGCCAAATAACCCAATTATAAAAAAAAAACGGGCAAAGGACTTGAATAGATATTTCTCCAAAGAAGATACACAAACGCACAACAGGCATATGAAAAGATGCTCAACATCACTAACCATTAGGGAAATGCAAATCAAACCCACACTGAGAAATTACTTCACATCTACCAGAATGGCTATTTTCTTTAAAGAAATAGAAAGTAACAAATGTTGGGGAAGATGTGGGGAAATTAGAACCTTAGTACTTTAGTGGTGTTAAATGGTGTAGCCACAGTGAAAAATGGTATGGAGACTCCTCAAAAACTTAAACATAGAATTATCATATATCCAACAATTCCACTTCTGGATATATGAGGTCTGCCCGGAAAGTATGTAACTGTTCTCGTTACATTAACAACAGGTGGATACTTTACGGACACACCTCCCTGTACTGCTCAAAAGAATTGAAAGCAGGGACTCCAATAGATATTTATGCAACAATATTCATAGCGGCATTATTCACAATAGCCAAACGGTTGGAACAACCCAAATATCCACAGATGGATAAATAAACAAAATATGGTGTGTATGTACATATAATGGAATATCACCTGGGAAGCTTTAAAGAAATACTAATGCCTGGGGCCCATCCCTCACCTCAGCTGTTCTCCATTGAAATTATGATTCAATCGGTGATTGTGATCTGGACATCAGGAGTTTTATAAAGTCACTATGTGATTCTAATTTCCAGCCAAGGTTGGGAACCACTGCCTTAAGGGAAGGCAAACTTCCTCATTCTTAGGTCAGTCCTCTGGGACCCTGGCTGGGATCACAATTTACTGGAAAGGCTAATGACTTAGGGTTAAAAAAAAAATCTTGAAAATTCTTCTCCAGTATGCTACTGAACATGTGATCATGTTCCATCACTAGAGGGCGAAGTTTCTTCATTTTGAACATTCAATTCATGTATTATTGCCTCAGGTTAAGACTTCACTCAGGTTCCTCACTTACATTTTAAAAAAAACAACAAAAACTGAATAACATCGTTGCTGTTGTTGTTTGAGACAGAGTCTCTATGTGTTGCCCAGGCTAGAGTGCAGTGGCATCACCATAGCTCACTGCAGCCTCAAATTCCTGGGTTCAAACCATCCTCCTGCCTCAGCCTCCCAAAGTACTAGGACTACAGTTCTGAGCCACCACACCCAGCCTGAATAATGAAGTTTTAATGAAAGTATACTAATGCTGGAATTTAATGATGTCGGTTTCTTCCTATTTATGAAATGAGAATTGTGACATGATTATTAAGAGCATGGTGTCCTTTCATTTGCCATATGCCCTCTTCCTAAAGGGTTTGTGTTTTATAGGGTTTGCTGTTTTTATAAAGTGCATAGCTTTGCTGTGTAATCCGTGTTACCAAACAGAAAGCAAGACTTGCTTACATTTGATTAAGATCTGATTGCTTTCTGTCTCTGAAAATGAAACAATGAACATCTCAGTTTAAAAATCATTTGATTTCTGTATCTTGAAATAGAAAGTCTGCATTACTAACCAGCCTCCAGATGATGCCAATGCTGACACTGCAGGGGAGAACCACATGCTGAGTGGTAGGAGGTGGAGACCGTAGGGGCAGACGCCAGGCCTCATCTTCTGAACACATCCTAAGATGTTAACGCACACACGGTTGACATGTCTGCCTGCCTGTCCATCCACATATCTACCTAATTAGCCATCATCTACCCCCATGCAGGGAGAGAGATTACAAATCCAGTGGACTCCAAATTGGCTAATCACATGGTTTATCAGAATCACGTGGCTGCTTCTTAAAAATAAAGATTCTTAGCCTCAAAGCCCTGGAGATTATGATCCATAGGTCTAGAATGGGGACCCAGGCATTTGTATTCTTAACAAGTGCCCAGGAGATCTCGCTGGAGCCTTCCACTTTTGAAAATCACTGTTCTTTTTCAAAGTTTTTACTTTATAGACAAGGAGACCGAGGCTGGAAGAGGGAAGGGAATTTTCAAAATTAGTGACCAAACCAAGCAGGACCCAGGTTCTCCTGGCCCTACTAGATGGAGACACTACTCCTTGTTGGGAGTTAACGCATGTGCTCGATCCTTATTCCCGGGATGTGTCATCGACATGTGTCTAGCTAGTTTCCAAAGATGGCCCATAATGAACCACATCTCCCAGCATTCACACCGTGTGTTGACCCTTCTCACATTCAATCAGGGCTGGCCCTGTGACTTGCTTTAACAGATAGAATGAGACTACCTGGGTCCCTCCAGTCATGTCACCCCAGTGACGAGGAACTGTAGCTGAAACAATAGGAAAAGCAATCCTCTTACCTATTTGGCTGGAAAGAGATGTGGTCGTACCCTGTCAGTTCACACAAATCCTTCTCAAGCTCTCGGAAAAGCTGCTGATACCCTTGAGCTTGTTCTAGAGGCACAAAGGGGTGGATATTTGCAAATTCTTTCCATGTGATAGGCTGAAAAGCAAGAAGGGAGGAAAAAATGCATATGTGCATATTGTAATAGCAGTAACAATGACAATTTTAATAAAGATGATGGTAGCATGAGCTAAGATGAAGAGTCCCTACTATGTGCAATGCACTGTTCTAAGCGCTTTAAATGTTAATTCATTTAAGTCTCATCACAATCTTATGAGGCAAGAACTCAGCCTCCCGAGTAGCTGGGGACTAGAGGCACACGCCACCACGCCCACCTAATTTTTCTATTTTTGGTAGAGATGAGGGGTGGCTCACAGTGTTGCTCAGGTTGGTCTTGAACTCCTGGCCTCAAGCTATCCTCCCAAATCAGCCTCCCAAATCCTAAAGTGCTAGGATTAGAGGTGTGAACCACCATGCCTGATCTGATAAAGCCTTTAACGTGACAGGTTTAAAATGGGGGCAGGTATCTTTCACTCATGGGGGTTGACCCATTCCTTCTCTGGAATGTAAGAAAAAAAGAAAAGAAAAAAAAGGAAAAAATGAGGACAGGGAGGAAAGGCATAAATACAATATATTTAATTAATTTTTAGAAACATATTTTTCCACATAAATTTGAATGATCGAGTTGTGAGAAAAATAGGGTTTCTCCAAGATTGGTGAATAGCAAGGTAAAGGATTATTAAAGTAGCCACTAACTCACAGTCCCAGTAGATTTTACTAGTTGTGGGCTTATGTAGAAGCCAGAATGATGCCCTCACTAAGCACCCTCTTAATAGAAGTGACCTACTTACTGTGAGTTCAGATGAACTATTGAGCTTCATGGTGCAGGATCCCTTTAGGAAGCAAATCCAAATGGATCATATTAGTGATTTCCAGCCGTCCATTGATCAACCCGCCCATCTCCCCCAACGGCCACCCCTTGGTCTCTCCTACAGCACATTATACAACCCAGAGGTGGGATGGGGATAGGGCTGGGCATGACAAGAAAAGCCACAAACAACTACCAGTGGAATCATGCTGTGAACAAGGGAAATGTCTTTGTTTTCCAGTTTCTTCATATACCGGACAATGTTTGTTTCTGAGTGATAGCTGTGAACAGAAACCACATAATTAGGGCCAATAAAATTAGATGAGCGTCCATACACATCCTTCTGTCGATAAGACACACTGAGATCAGTTTGGCGGTGGGCATCATGTCAACTATACATCAGAAATCAGAGCACAGAACCCGCACGAACCTCAGAGGATGCCCAACAAGAAGCTGCCTGTAGGCAGGAGAGGAAGATTGGGAAGAAGAAGACCACAGGGCTCCTGGGAATGAAGTTCAGCCTGGCAACTGTACATCCAAACTCCCTTCTTCCTGACAGTGCCAAGAAAGCAGAGCCACCAGGAAGCAGAGCCACCAGAGTGTCAGGAATGGGGTCCTTACGGTGACGACGTATGAGTGAGCCACAGCAGAGCCACAATAACCCAGGCCACATGACAGACAGCCGTTATTCCTGGACCGAGCTCCCTAGCTTATTGCCACAGTACAAGACGCAGAAGTCACACAAGAGCCACAAACCTGTTGAAGACTTGGTGTGTGAGGAACGGGCTGGACCTCTTGAATGCAGAGGCAGGAATACCTCTCCGCTCCTCTCCCATGCTTTCGGCCAGCAGCTCCTGCATGGAGAGACCACGGAACTAAGGGCGGGCACCGTGCCTGGAACCACATGTGGCCATCCAGGGTTCCGAATGGCAGGGCCACAAAACACTCAAAATGGATCAAAGACGTAAACTTAAAAGCTAAAACTACTGAAATGTTATTTAAAAAAATACACAGGCAAATGTGCATGGCCTTGAATTTGATGATGGATTCTTAAATGACACCAAAAGCATGATCAATAAGCAAAAAAAGAATGGATAAATTGGAGTTCATTAAAATTTTAAAAGTCTGTGCATCAAAGGACTTTATCAGCAGCGTGGAGAGATAACCCACAGAACAGGAGAAAGTACATCCAAACGTGTCTGATGAGGGTTGAATAACCAGAACACGTAATTACATATGCGGCTTACTGCTCATGGCCCAGCTGACGGGGTGGCCATTCTGAGCTCTCAGAGGGTGCTCCAGAAACACTCCCCAAATGCACGGACCAAGTATCTCTGACTACATTGAATGCAGAGTCCTAGAGGAAGAGCTTAGTCAGCCCTGGGTGATGGCTGTGCACGAGGTGGGGCAGGGTGCTGTGACTGACACCTTGCCACAGACTGCCACACACCTAGGTAGCTGCTGACTGCTCTCTTGCACTCCAGCCCATGCAGTGGAAACGCTCACTTGTCCCTGCTGCTTCATTCTTTCAGAAAGCAAGTCAGTCACACCAAACTGCTTACAGTTCTCACGTAAGCTCTCTCCTAACCTTTCCGGCTGCTTTTCCGGTGTCTGGAACACCCTGACCCCATCTTCCTTTTCCTCTATTGTGCCATCTTGGTCTAGATAACTGCTGCTCATCTTTCAGAGCTCATCTTAGGACAATTTCTTCCAAGTCTTGGTGAGGAGCGTGTCCTCTGTGCTCACAGAACATCTTCACACATTGCCCATCATAACTTACCACCTGGGTGGTAATCTTGTGCTTGTTTTTCTTTTTTTTTTGAGACAGAGTCTCGCTCTGTTGCCCGGGCTAGAGTGAGTGCCGTGGCGTCAGCCTTGCTCACAGCAACCTCAAACTCCTGGGCTCAAGCAATCCTACTGCCTCAGCCTCCCGAGTAGCTGGGACTACAGGCATGTGCCACCATGCCCGGCTAATTTTTTCTATATATATATTTAGCTGTCTATATAATTTCTTTCTATTTTTTTAGTAGAGATGGGGTCTCACTCTTGCTCAGGCTGGTCTCGAACTCCTGAGCTCAAACGATCCGCCCACCTCGGCCTCCCAGAGTGCTAGGATTACAGGCGTGAGCCACCGCGCCCGGCCGTGCTTGTTTTTCAAAATCCTCATTAGACTACATCTCTAAGGGGGGCAGGAAGAATGTCTAACTCACGACTAGGTCCTCAGTACCTGCTACATATTAGGTCCTCAATAAATATTTATTCAATGAATGAGTATAATAATTATCCCAGAATTGGACATAGCCAGGATGCCAATGTTGTGAGTCATTGTTTTAGAGACAGTTCCAACCGCAGTCCTTCTAGCTGGCCAGGCTGCATGGTCCTCTCTGGAGCCCTACAGCAGTGACCTCTAGCTGTCAGCAGTCACAATAGCAAGGGACAGTCAATGGCATAATTTTAACAGCAAGCTGCCAATATCTCACCTGGGCCCTGCTCCCTCACACTCAGGCCCACAATAGGATAAAGTGTCTAGGACCCCACCTCTGATCGTCATTGGAAGGAACGCATGCTTTTATTTTACTTACTGCAGATGACTCACAACCAAAGATCCACAATAAATCATCCAGATCTTTTTCATTGACTGTTTCATCAAGAGAAATACCAAGCTACAGAAACAAAAACAAAATGGAAAACGTAGCTTTAAACTCCATGAATGTGTCAGAAGTCCAAGAAAGGTAAAAGGGGAGAAGGAGCTGAACAACATTCCGGGTCAGCCAAGTATCAGGGTACCATTATATGCAAGCTGACCCTTAGGGGGAGGCAACTAGGCCTGGCCCAGACTTCCTAAGGTTTAGAGTTTTGCCGGCCACCTCTGGACTTCTAACAATCCAGTGACTGCAGGACACTCTCACTGGAACTAAATGTGTTTACCTTTTCCTTCCCTTAACTTACCTTATTATATCCCTATCAGAGCCTTTACTTGAAAAAGTCATGTTTGAGAGGACTATTATGGGAAAAATATGTGCCTTTGAGTCTCATATATGAAAGAAAACACAAGTCTTAAGGAAACCAGAGGACGAACTATCCTTTAATGAAAAGGTCACAGTATTGCATATTGAAAATGAAACTTCTGTATAAAAAAAAAAAGACTATGCCTAAATTTCCAATGCTGATTTTTAAAAAAATAAGTATGAAGCCTTTTAATGGGAAATTCAATAGAATTTAGAGAATCGATAAAAACACTGCAAGTTCGACTTACTGTGCCATCCTTGTAGAGCCGGAAATTGATTTGCCGCTGAGCTGCCCTGTCCAAGACCTCCTTCACCGGGCAGCCACACTGAACCTTCAAGGTGTCAAAGAATAAGTCGTGCTGGAGTTGATGCCCCGCTCGCTTGAGACCTAGACAAGATGGGAGAGCCACCAATCTCTGACACACAAACCTCCTCCTGGCGTTGACATTTCACAGAGAAATAAAGAGGTAAATTCTACTACAGTCTGTTGCTGGTCCTAGCCAGTGTTTTTAGTGACAAATTAAGCCTTTTTATTACTATGCTATATATAAAAAATTATGACTGTTTGTGTGTGCATGTGTCTGCATGTTATACCAAATATATGTATATTTCATTACACTTTTTAAAATAATTTAAATATATCATGAGCATTTTTGCTTTCCTAAGATCAATATCTATATTATTTTGAATGACTATATAATAGTCAAATATATGAATGTACCATAATTTGATCATTATTACTTAGACTGTTTCCAAAATTGGGCTTTTATAAACAATATTTCAATGCACATTCTTTACAATTTTATCTGATTATTTAGTTTAGATAAATTCCTAGAGGCAGAATTTCTGGATCATATTATATGGACATTTTTACAGCTTTTGATACTATCATTTAAGTGCCATCCATAAAAGTCACACCCATATGGTATCAGCATTGTTCTTAAGCTTTGCCACTGTGATAGAAAAAATTACTATTTCGTTGTTTTAATTTACATTACTTTAATTAATGGTGAGGTTGAAATTTTATATGTCCATTGCGATTTATTTGTATACTTATTTCTTTTTAAATTATACTTAATATCCTTTGCCCATTTTCTATCAGGGTATTCATCCTTCTTGTGTTTGGGGGAGAGTGAGAGTTCTATATATTAAAACTATTGACAGTCTATCATAGATGTTGAAAATATTTTTCCAGTTTCTCCTTTGACTTTTAATTTTGCATGGAGCAGTGTATATGTAGCAAGTCTTCCATTTTATTCACTCAAATTTATCAGTCTTGTTATGCCCAGAAAGTTTTAAAACAGATAAGCAACTCACCTTCCGATAAAATCAGAGTGGCATTATGTACCCTACTAGCAATGTGCTCCAGCCCATGGGAACCGTGGTAGATTGCAAACATGGCAGCCATATTCGCCAAGAGAGCCTAAAAGGATAAGAACATTTAAAGAATCAAGTTCATACATGAATGTGTGATGTCAAACAAAAAGAAAGAAAGAAAGAAGAAAAGAAGGAAGAAAGAATGAATCAAGATCAACAAGATGGAAGACAATTAGCGAGAGGGAGGAAGTACTTGACTTGTGATGCTGAAATTGAAAACAGAGACAGAACAAAACGATCACATTTTCTGCATTCTCTAGGATAGTTGCGGACCAATTATAACCTGGATGACTACCTGAGGGGAAACACAGCGTCCAAGGCACTGTAGAGTTACTATACTATTCCTTCAAATTTGACTACTATAAAGGGTTTCATCCATGCAACATAATCATGGCACCCACAAGGCGGAAGATCTGGCTGCCATCACACATTGAGAAGCAATATTTAATGTTGGGAGACACTGGAGCAAAAGACCTTGGAGCGAGGTGGAAGCAAGATCTAAGGATTTTATACTCAAGCAAGAAGCAGATGCATAAGATCTCAGGGACTACGATTCTCCTGCGGCCTTAAATAAAACACTAGAGCTTGAATTTCTCCCAACCAAGAGATGAATGGAAAATTTGGTGGCAAAGAACTGTCAAAGATGAAAATGAAGGATGCAAGGAAATGAAAAAAAAATGAGTTGGCAGGAGATACTAGAAAGAGAAAACCAGAACCTACTGGCTTATTGCCTGATGACAGCAAGATCACTTTCTCTGGTAAAGATACCTCTCTTGACCATTGGATTAAGGTTTTAGAAAAATATTTACAGCAAAATGTGTGCTCTAGTGATACAGAGAATGAAAAGCACAGCATCAGAATCTCTCCGAGATAAGGGACCCAACTCTAGGATACTTCCATGAGGGGGTCCTGCATGGGGAGCAAGGAAGGACTGGCAGTGATGGCATCTGGGGGGTGGAGGAGAGACAGAGGGTGGTTAAGGGTCAGGAACCAAAAAGTCTCAGACTCACCACCTGCCCAGCCCACTCTATTCTCCCACAGTCCCTCCCATCTCATTAGTCCAGCACTGTGGTCTCCAACGCACAATGTCAGCAGTTCAAGGTCCATGTGTGGCCAGGCACAGTGGCTCAGGCCTACAATCCTAACACTTTGGGAGGCTAAGGCAGGAGGATTGTTTGAGGCCAGAAGTTCAAGACCAGCCTGGGCAAAACAGTCAGACCCTGTCTCTACAAAATATTTAAAAATTAGCTAGGTGTGGCAGCACATGCCTGTAGTCCCAGCTACTTGGGAGGCTGAGATGGGAGGATTGCTTGAGCCCAGGAGTTTGAGGTTGCAGTGAGCTATGACTGCACCACTGCACCCCAGCCTGGGCTACAGAGTGAGATCCTGTCTCCAAAATAAAATAAGATAAAAGAAAATAAGCTATGCCCCATCAATGATGCAAAACTGAAAATTCTAGTGTGCAACCTGCAATGCCAAGAGAAAGAACAGGATTGAAAAGCATATGGGGCCAAGCACCGTGGCTCATGCCTATAATCCCAGCATTTCGGGAGGCTGAGGTGGGGGGATTGCTTGAGGCCAGGAGTTCAAGACCAGCCTCAGCAACATAGCAAGACCCTATCTCTACAAAAATTTTTAAAAATTGGCCAGGGTACTTAGGAAGCTGAGGCAAGAAGATCACTTGAGCCTAGGAGTTAGAGGTTGCAGTGAGCTGTGATCATGCCACTACACTCCAGCTGGATGACAGAGGTGAGACCCTTGATGGAATTAAGACCATTGGGACTTAGGAATGTTATGTCTGAGGCTGTGAGAGGATAGGAGGTGGAGGAATTGCCTGAGCAGAAGCGTGAAATCAGGGCAGATGTTAACTGCCTAGTTGGGGGGCATACATCAGCAATCCGGGAGTACAGCAAAGCATGCTCCAACCTCAGAGCCTAAGGGGTCTCATACATGAAAAGCTGCAGAGCAGCCTGACATGAAAACTTCTCATGGCTGCAGAGGTAGATTGCAATATGTCGGCCCAGGAGAAGTGTCGTAAGGCTTCCCTTGTTAGAACACTGGGCCAAGCTCCTTCTCTCCCTTTCTCTCAACAATGCCTCGGTTGATGTAAAACCAGTCTCCTAGTGGAAAGCATATAGTTTCTTTGCTCCTTGATCAAATGGGTCACAGCTACTGAAGTTAATGATTGCTATCTATGTACATAGCATGTGCTTGGGATACAATTAGTTAGTTTACCTTGAGGCACGGTTGTACCTACTGAAGAATTATGTGTTTTCACTTCTAGAAAGGAGAAGGTAATTAGCTAAGACACCTTGTGATTTTTGGGGAGCTGGGACTTTTGTTCATTGTATCCCATGGTTTTTTCACAGGAGATCATTGTATTTTGCAGCATGGCAAAGAAAATAGAAAACAAGTGCTGGGTTTCAGTCAGCACCACCTTGCCACCATAGTGCTGGTGGTTCCAATTTCCCCACACTCTTAAAATTATTCCTGTGTCTGTGTCTCTATTTCTTTCATCTCTTGCAACGCATTCTGCCCGGGGACCCTATCTTTATCGGGGATGTCGCAAACGCCCGATAGACCCTATGTCTCAAAAAATCTGAAACAAACAAACAAACAAAAAAAAAATAGAGCTTGCCATTCTTGGACAGCTTCTTGATTCCTTCTAACTTTGCCATGGTGGCACACAGGAAGGGCCAGAGAGCTATGATGCACTGCACCCCAGGTGACAGAGCAAGACCTTGTCTCAAAAAAAAAAAAAAAAGACAAGAATATGGAACAGTTGCTACAGGAAGCAGGAGGCTGGGATGGGTGAAAGTACAGAACTAAAGGAACAACTCAAAAGGTATCAACCACCTCCTAACAAAAAAGGATAACTTAGTGCTTACAAAGAGAACGAGATACTGGACTGAGGAGTAACGGCAACCAATTATGAAAAGGAACACATGG
Source organism: Eulemur rufifrons (assembly GCF_041146395.1). Taxonomy (NCBI): domain Eukaryota; kingdom Metazoa; phylum Chordata; class Mammalia; order Primates; family Lemuridae; genus Eulemur; species Eulemur rufifrons. Next base: position 229,495,029 of record NC_090989.1, read on the forward strand.
AGACTTAGAGGATCAACAAAATGAATGAGTAGCTCGTAGCTCATTTCTGTCGATTAAGGCACTAAGTGGTCAGGTCAGACGTGATTTACCTGAGCTGTGCAGATGTTGCTCGTAGCCTTATCTCTCCGGATGTGCTGCTCCCTGGTTTGAAGAGCAAGACGATACACTTCTTTCCCAGTGACATCTCTGGACCAATAATAAAGCATGCAGTTAGCATAGCTGGCACCAGGAGTTGCCATAAATAGATCTGCTTCTTTCCTTCCCAGCTTGAAATGAATCCAGCAAATCTACCTGGATGTCAGTTTATAGAGAAACAATTTCCAAACTTGACAGAGTCTCGCTGTACTGCCAGGGCTAAAGTGCCGTGGCATCTGCCTAGCTCACAACCACCTCAAATTCCTGGGCTCAAGTGATTCTCCTACCTCAGCCTCCCCAGCTCCTAAGTACCTGGGTCTACAGATGTGAGCCACCATGCCCAGCTAATTTTTTTCCCTCCTGTTTTTAGTTGACAGGCCAATTTTTTCTATTTTTAGGAGAGACACGGTCTGGCTCTTGCTCAGGCTGGTCTCGAACTCCTGACCTCACATGATCCTCCCGCCTAGGCCTCCCTGAGTGCTAGGATTACAGGCATGAGCCACCACGCCTGGCCTAACTACGTTCTTAATCTGAGAAGCTTCACTAATAAGCACTTAAGAAAGCACATTTGGAACTCACTCCAATGGCCAAGTGGTAGGAGCCTCTAGGAAATAAAGTGGAGCACACCGAGTGTGTGCTCTGTAATCTCTCATTGCACTTGTCTTTACAGAACCATGTGCCATGAAAGTAATTTTGAGAAACTGGTTAAATGCAAAATACACCTAAAATATTCAGTATTTAGAGGATTCTAGCAACCTAAACAAATTCACTTACATGACTTCAATACTAATACATTGTAAATTATACATTCTCAAAAATGTACACATATGTACATATTTGTACACACAGATTCTCTCTTCTGAATCCACACTGCACAATTTCTTACTTGACCCAACACGGCCCAGTTATATTCAGAGAGAAATCAACATTTGTGAACAGGAGAAGGAACAGGGGGAAGCATAACCTCAATAAAACGGGAGAAACATGAGTGGCTTACCGTGTTACGCCCACCATTCTTCCAGGCATCAACCTAACCAAGTTTTCTTTGACAGCAAAAAAGGCTGCGTGTGGTCCCCCATAGCCGAGGGGCACTCCAAATCTCTGTGAGCTGCCCAGGGCAATGTCTACCCCAAATTCTCCAGGTGGCCTCAAGATGCACAGAGCTAAAAGGTCAGTAGCACAGCAGGCCAGGCTCTAGAAAGGAAACGAGAAAAAAGGGACAAGGTTGCTACCTTTCCCTGACAGCAGGGGGAGAGTGGTAAGTTATCTCAACCAGAGCAAGACCAGCAGAGTGGACTCATGTCCTGCACACTCCATTTGCTCACTCATTCATTCAACAAATATTTAGTGCATGCCTACCATGTGCCAGGAATCAGTGAGCAAAACAAACTTGAATGGAGGAAGGAGTTTTTCCATTCCATGGGATAATCGTAAAGAAATGACAGCACAGCAAAAGACAAGATAGATGGGAGATAGATGGGTAAGGTCTGCCTACCGCAGTCTGATGAGCTCTCTCCACAAGTTCCGTAAAGTCTTCTACCTTTCCCTCTGTGTCTGGGTACTGGAACAGCACTCCACTGACATCTTTTCCACTGAAATCCATTTCATGGGGTAACTTCAGCTCAATGAGGACTCCAGCATATCTGGAAACACACAGGACAAAGAATAATCATGCTTTCAGTTTACAAGGGAAAATTAATTAACTAAACTGTCTTTTCAGCAAGACAGCCTTCATTTTCTGTGGCTCCCTTCTATGGCCCCCAAGCCCACCCCATCCCACCCCTGGCCTGTCAGTGGTCACAGAGCTTCACAGCAACTCAAATGCACTCAACAGCTCAGCTTCTGTTACTCTCTCCTGCCCCTACCACTCCCCTCCCCTTCTCCCTGTCCTGTCACTGTCTGCTTCTGAGAGAGGAACAGGATCGGCGCTTCCTACAGCTACAGAACCAATACCTGTAACACCAGAGCCATCACCACTGTCACCTTGATTAGTCTTAAGCAACCGGAAAGGCACCAGTAAGACAAGGAGGAAGAATTCCTTAGATTCTTAAAACTATCTAATGCCATTCACATGTCAGAAAACCCCTTTTGAAGGGATGGTGGTATTGGTGGAGGGAAGAATGCCCAACTTTTGTAAAGGAGAAAGCACATATCTACCAGTGATGGTTGTGCCAGGTTTGTTTTACCTGTTTAAAGCATTAAACAAATATAATACATTTTAAACTACATTATACTACACCTAGGCATTGTGCATGCCCTGCGAAATGTTTATAAGGAATACACACAAAATCATAACAGTTGTATGTGAGTTCCATTTTTGCCCCATTTTTCAAACTTTCCAAAACACCATTAAAATGACTTTTATGTTTTTAATTTTCTTTTTACAAAAGAAAACAAAAGTTGGTAATACTTAAAGCAAAGGCAACTGTGTATTTTCCCCTCAATTCTGACACCGTTTACTTACCAGAGAGATCCCTGGAAGAAAGTGGGAGGGAAAGCAAAACTCAACAACCCCCCTTTAAACCAAGTTCACCTCCAATCAGTTTGGAAGTGAGAAAAAAAGGGAAACAGCAGCTACGCAGCTATCAGGAGCATGATGTGACCCCTGAGTTCAAAACACTGATAAAATTAAATTACTTGGCTCGAGTCTGGATGACAGCTATTGTCTGTGGGTGGCAACGGGGGTCAACAAAAAATTTCCTTCTCTTGTTGTGCCTGTTGAAAAGAAAAAGCACATTCAAACATGAACATTAAACATATCAGACTGCTTTTTAAAAACATTTTTATTTTTATTTTTAAATACGAGGACTTGCTATGTTGTCCTGGCTGGTCTCAAACTCCTGGCCTCAGGCAATCTTTCTGCCCGAGTCTCCCACCCTCCCAAAGTGGTAAAATCACAGGCATGAGCCACCGAGCCCAGATGACAAGCAGACTCCCTTCTAAAAGTGCAAAGCAAACGTGTTACTTAGGATAAGTCTGGCATTGTACAAAACCACAGTCATTAATAACCAATGACATTTACGGATTGGAATTCTACTTAAATTCAATTCTCATTCTAACCCCATTTAGCAAATTCAGTCATAAAATCATTGAAAGTGTAAAAAAAAACACCATGACAAAAAAAAAAAATGAAAAGCAAAAGGCAATGATTAGATATAAGTGAAAAGTGAAAATGTAAAAATCAACTCTTCTAATTAAAAACATCTTAGAATTTTTATCTATAAACTAGCATTTAGAGATTATCTAAACTCAATTCAAGAGGGAAAGGACTGATAGGCTGTGAGGCGTGCAGGGCCACAGAGCTATTGAAGAAGAGTTGGAGCTTCCTGAGGGCTGTCTAGCAGCCTGTGGTTTCAGGAAAAACTGGTGGGGACACTTAACAGTTCATGTATCATGAGCACATCTGGATAAAAGGAGAAGGTGCGGGTGGGGTACATGTACTGTGTGGTATACATTTAATTTCCCAGGAAGTTACACACTGAACAGTCAACAGTGGCTCCCTCAGGGAGCCAGGACTGGAAAAAGAAGGTCTGACTTTTCATTATATCCTGCTAAACCATTTGATTTTTTTCGCTATGCACAGGTATTATTTTTATAATAAACATAAATTTAATAGAAGAGTAAGTAGATTTGGGGAAATACAGAAGTAATTAATTATCCAATGCACAATGCTACTCACAGTTGGCATGCAAGTAAATCTGAAGAAAAGGGCTAACTAAGCCTAAATGACCTGAATTGGAAGGTCGTTTTTGCTAAAGATAATAAAAACACAAACCTAAGTTCCTTAGGCTGCTTTTCAAGGGTAATGCAAACGCAAGCCTGCAGGAGTGGGCGATAGGAGGAAGCAAGCGAGGCATCTGCAGAGTGTGCGTGTGATTAGCCCCTGCACACTAAGCAGTTCAGGACAAACCCTGAAAGGAGAACTAGGAAGCCCTCAGCGTCTGCAAGTGTGAGAGGAAGGCTTTTCCGTAGAAATAATGGGAGAGCAATGAGAAGTTGGGAACAAGCAAGAGAAAAGATAAAAATTAGTGAAAAGCTGAGAATAACCACCAGAGAGGTGGGTGGATGGCATTCCTTTGTTGCTGTCTGTCCCTGACAGGAGGAAGAGCCTGACCCCACTCCCCAAGGCCGTTCAGGAAACAGAAAGGCCTATGGCTGGAAAGCACCACAGAGGCCCACATAGGTGCTGAGCAAGCTTGGGGCTCATCCCCGCTCCAAAGCTGTGAAAGCCAAGGAAGAGGTTTACATGGACACTTGGGGCCTAGGATGCAAAACCTCAGACACACCATGCATGTGTGCAGATTTCCCAAAAAGATGACCACATACGTGAGAATGCTACCAGAAGTTACATAACAAAGTACTCACAAGGCAAAGAATGAAGGAAGGGGAGGAGGAGGAAGAGAACAATTATTCACCGTGCGCCATGACCCAGGTACTCTACTTCTAGAAATGGATCCTCAGGAAATACTCAGAAGTTTTGACAAAGATTTATAATAATGACGCATATGAATAATTATTAACAGCAGTAAAAGGTGAGACCAAACTAAATGTGTAACAACAGAGGTGAGGTGAAATAAACTATGGTACTTTCACACAAGCGAGTACTGCCATGGAGACATTAAGTCATGTTCTATAAAGCTGACTAAAGAAATGTGGAAGTGTTCACATTATCTTGTAAAATAGGAAAAGAAAACACGTTATAAAACATTAAATACAACCTAAGAACAATATTCTTCTTAAAAGAGTATGATAATATATACACACTACATTATAGATGGGCCGGTCCCTACTCAGTATCCTCTCTTCCCTTCACCCGAGGTAACAGAACCAATATGTAGGGGGCAGCACTATGTTCATCTAAAAAAATTATTTCGCCAGGCCGCCTACAGGAAGGGGTGGCCAATGAAGTGTAAGGGAAAGTTGTTAAATGGAGGCTTCTAAAAAACACTTTAAAGAGGGCTCACTTAACTAGAAGTCTTCCTTATCCTTCTCTTTTTCTTCCTGCGTCAGATGCCACGGCCAGAGCTCCTGCGGTGGTCTTCTGAACATGAGAACTAAAGCCTCGAGAAGATGGCAGAGAGAGGGGAGCACAGGTCCTTGATGAAATCTCAGGGTTGCCATAACGCCCCTGAACTTAACATTACCTCTGGACTTAACATTACGTAGAGAAAAGGAAATGTCTTTCTTACGTAATGTTAGACAATAGTGGGTTTTTTTAAACCACTAATATTTCAGATCTTTTTGTTACCTCAGCTAACTGATACAAGGACACTGATACAATGTGTCTCATACATACAAAGGGCTGTGTGTGTGTGTGTGTGTGTGTACCTGTGCTGTGTGCAGCCAGTGTGGGCCCTGACCAGGCTGCACAGCGGACAGCCTGGAGGTTGTCCCTCACCCGGAGGAACGCCAGGCTGAGCCCTCACCTGTGGCACAGCTGCATTGCCTCTGCGGCCGCGGTCGCCTCATCCAGCAGGGATGCGTTGGCCATGTCCATGCCTGTGATGTCACACACCATGGTCTGATAGTTGAGTAAACTCTCCAGTCTCCCCTGAGACACTTCGGGCTGGTATGGAGTATACTGCGTGATCCTGTGGGGGCAACAAAGGCCACGTCCAAACTGTGACTCTGCTGTTCAGAAACTCACAAAATGCTTCATTTTAGAATTCAGTACCTGAAAATTGGTGGCCTCTCTTGTGACCTTTTGTAAAGAAGCTCAGAATTAAATCATAGTAACAATCTTGTTGTTTGAGCAAATTACTTGTTTTTCTATCCCTCTTTGTTATTTTATCTTACATTGCAATTTTAAGGATCTTCTTGTATATATTTTTTTTATTTAAGCTGGCTCTTAAAACGCACTTGAGACTACCTAAGACATTATAAACAGAAATTTCATTTCCTATTATCTTTCCTCTAGATAAAAGAAAACATCATTCAGTTTATAATAGGAAAGCATCCCAGAATCTAATATCTAACACTCAAACGCCCCCCCACTTTTTTATGGATCTTTTTTTATGCTAACAAGGAGAAGTGCTATGTGCTGAGGATTTAATAGAAGTCCACTTAAGAACTCCCACTATCCAGTTACTAAGAGCCAATGGAAGTTAACTCTATGACTACCAAAAATTTCAAGATACAAATAATTAGAAGGCAGCGTAGACATGAATTATAATTTTATGTTCTCCAGTTATTAGTGAAGAATGTGGCTTTGGATATGTGAGTTGGCCAACTTAGTTCCTTCATCCTTTTTTAAAATTCCTTCATTCATTCACCCATCCTACAAATATTTCTGCCTAGTAAATGCCAAGAACTACTATAGGTTCATAAGCAAGATGGGTAACAGTCCCTCATCTCAAGAAGATATTCTAATAGGGAAAAAGAGACAATAAATAGAGGAAATCATTTCATACTCATCAATGTTTAACGAAAATAAAATAAGATGATAAGATACAGGGTGACTGAGGGCTTGTGATGGAGCTGCCATGTTTTTACCAAAAATCTACCCACTCCAACTACCACCAAAGTGGGTCAGCTCTGAGACCATGTACCTGCCTGGGACTGGCATTGGTTTCCGTCTCTACTGTTTTTGCACTTCCAAGGCAAAAGAGTTTAGGAAAAAGTTTTCGGTGTTTTATTTTGTTTCATTTTGCTTTTCATTTCTTTAAGCCCCTTCCTTTTCTCTCCTGTTATGGTAATCATGTTCAGGATATTGTATCCATCTATTTTCTTTCTTTCTTTGCTCTTTTTTGAATGCTTCAAAATTAATTATCTTCTTGTCTTTGAGGGAAAGTAGGGTAGGGAAGTTATCTTTCCAAGCAGTATAATATCAAGACTTTGAACCCCCATAATGAGCTGAAAAAAAAATTAAAAATTAAAAAAAAAAAAAAGACTTTGAAATACTTTCCTGAAACTTATTGGCATAACAGTGTGTGTGTGTGTGTGTGTGTGTGTACAGCAGAATGAATTTTTGCTTCAGTTAACTCCTTGAACAGCCGGGCTTAACAACTGTAAATTAGTTTGCTACATTCTAACTGGGTGGTGAACTGGAATGAATGAGGCACACAATACATGGTGCAGGCCAGTAGAAAAGGAATCTGAACAAAAATGGGGTCATACAAAAGGCATAGAAAACTGGAAGTTGTGATCTCAAATCAGACAAGACCTTCACACATGGCTTGCCACCATGAAGAGAGATGTACTAAAAGGGGAATGATGAAATAAGTTAGACAACATGCATATAATGTAATACTATGCACTCTTTGAAAATGATGCTTAAAAAGAATATTTCCTGACATGAAAGAGGCTCACCATATATTAATTTTAAAAGTAAGATATAAAATACTGTGATCTCATTTTTATAAATTTGTAAAAACAAGTACATGAACCAAAATGTAAACTGGTTTTCTCTGTGTGATGAGATTAAAACTAAATTTTTTTTTTTAATTGTTAACTTCCAAATATTAAAGACACCAGCTAACATATTAACCATCTTCTTTAGTTCAGGAACACATTTACTAACTTTTTTTTTTTTTTTTTTTGAGACAGAGTCTCACTCTGTTGCCCAGGCTGGAGTGCCGTGGCGTCAGCCTAGCTCACAGCAACCTCAAACTCCGGGGCTTAAGCAATCCTTCTGCCTCAGCCTCCCAAGTAGCTGGGACTACAGGCATGCGCTACCATGCCTGGCTATTTTTTTCTATATATATAATTTTAGCTGTCCAGATCATTTCTTTCTATTTTTAGTAGAGACAGAGTCTCACTCTTGCTCAGGCTGGTCTCGAACTCCTGATCTTGAGCGATCCTCTCGCCTCGGCCTCCAGAGTGCTAGGATTACAGGCATGAGCCACCACGCATGGCCTCAGAGATTTTTCTTAACACTTAAATCAGACTAATATACATAAAGTATTTTGGAAATGGTAACATACTATCCAACTATTATTCAAGCGAGTAGCAACTATAACTTAGCAACTATAAATTATTTTCAATTCAAAGGAACATTTGAAAACTGTTGCTTTTAAAATCCATACCTTTTGGAAATTTACATGTCTATATGTCTGTATGTGTTTTAAAACTCAGTATACCATCAATATATTCAATGACCCACGAGCTCTTGAAATTTTGGTTTTTTTCCTCTCTTAGGGTCTTAATTTCAAAAGCACACATTCATAGACCTGTGCAAAGTTCTTATAGTTCCATTCAGATAATATTAGATATTTCTACTTGAAGACTATTTTTGGCCAAGCGTGGTGGCTCACACCTGTGATCCCTAGCACTTAGGGAGGCCAAGGTGGGAGGATTGCTTGAGGCCAGCAGTTTGAGACCAGCCTGGGCAACATAGCGAAACCCTGTCTCTACAAAAAGTAAAAACAAACAAAAAAGAAAATCCCAAAAACTATTTATGCAAAGTAATCATATCCCACGTTTCCTTCACATTCCCTACCCTTCTCCCAACTAGACCCCCAAACAGTTTTGTGTCCTGAATACTTATTCCTTCTAAGATACCACAAAAGTTTTTAGCCCTAAATAGTGACCAATTCTCATTAATCTTCCTTGTGACATATATCCATCCCTTTTTCTTCGTTGCCTTACTAGTCTAACACAATGCTAAAAGATAGAAACTTAACTAGTATTTGTGGTATAAATGTGTATATTTGACTTCCCTACTCAAATATCTTTCATGGCTTCCCAAGCCTGCAAGAAAAATTCCCAAACTCCTTAAGCATATTCCTTCATACCTTAGACTACACTGTCCCTCCTTACATCACAGACTTTTTGGGATTTAATATTCCCCTCCTTCCCTTGTTCAACATTCCTCTCCTTTTTCAACCCTTTTTTAAGTGTAAGGTTAAGTAATGTTAATTACCACAGCTAAAGGTAAAGACCTTTAAAATTGTTGTCTTGCAAAGATGACAAATATAACATCTCCCTCCTTTTAGAGTCTACAGGTTTTTTACACTGCTAAAATAAAACAGGCATTAATACTCTTAATGATCTATTAAAGGATTCTTAGTGCATGTAATTGCAAATAAGTAAATAAAGGATTCGGGTCAGTGAATCTCAGGCCTGGGGATAATAAATAAACCCTCATTTCGAGAGGGAAAAAAATGCTATCAAAGGGCTTGCCATCATGCATACAAGAGTGTGTTTGCCTTGGCTTGGTGTGGTGGCTCACACCTATAATCCTAGCACACTGGGAAGCCAGAACAGGAGGATTGCTTGAAGTCAGGAGTTTAAGACCAGTCTGAGCAAGAGGAGACCCTGTTTCTACCAAACATAAGAAAAAAATTAGCCAGGTATGGTGGTGTGCACCTGTAGTCCCAGCTACTCGGGAGGCTGAGGCAGGAGGATCGCTTGAGGAGTTTGAGGTTACAATGAGCTACGATGACACCACTTCCCTCTCTCTATACAGGGTAACCGAGTTAGACTCTGTCTCAAAAAAAAAGGGCAGGGGGGTTGTTTGCCTCAATTAGGTAAAACAGTGATAAAAAAAGTGTCATCTATAATGTCTATGTTCCAACTGACTAATGAACTCAAATTGGTTTGTTTTTAGATATTGTTAATATTCAAAAAAAGTATCTGTATATCCAAGAGGGCGTTTAGTTCAGCTTAAATAGGAGGCTTCATATATTTGACCTGGCGTTACCATTTATCCCAAAATAATCAGTATTCTATATCATTTTGCCTGTGATTTTCTTTTGGAATTGGGAAGGAGGGAGGCAGTGGGACTTTGCAGTAGGACAAACACTCCTGAGACACTCTCCTTTTAATACTGGGGTCAAAATTATACGAAACAGAAATAGCCACAAAGAAAATGCGAACAATCTGATTTTAGTTGCTGATGTTATCAGCAGTTGAAAATTTGCTGACAGTGGGCACCATAAAATAAATTCTAGACCTGATGTGAATTTTTAAGAGGCCAAATGTTTGTATTCTTTCGAGGCTATGTTGTCCATTCATTTTCAACTCACGTCACCGGATTTTGTTGGTTCCATCTCTATGGAAACCATTCAGAAGGATGATAATGTGAAGTCTCCCTATCAGGGCTGGGAGAGCGCAGTATCATTCTCTGGTTCAGATAAGCTTTCGGAGAACGGAAAGAAACAATATTTAAAATGCACCCAAAAAACAGAGTCTGAAAAGCACAGAACGAGATTGTCTTCCTCTCAGAATTCTGGCTGCTCCTAGAGTAAATTAACACATCTACTCACAGCCGGGCAGCAATATGGTGAATATTCTGTACAGCCACCAAGAGCAAAGGCTGCTGGCTAGTATTCAGATGGCTGGAATGCTGCAGCCCATTCATGTACTTTTGAGGCTTTTTTTTTTTTTTTTAAGGTAGAAGAGAGACAGACCATTTGTTTTTGAAATCAACCTTGTAGTTTCCCATTCAAACTTGTAGCGATACCACAGTGAAAAAGAAGTGTTCAGCTGTGCAAACATATTTACACACACAGCAAGAGCAGACAAACTGGGTCTGTGATTTTCCTGGTCTCTTATTAATAAAGCAGGGGAGTATGCTGAAACTAAAAGCTATGTACCGGGATGATAATGCAGGAGTGACTGTGCCAACAGATCTGGCTCTATAATGATGTGACACAAATAACTGATCTAGGACAAAGCACGCACACCCAGCAGGACTACATATGCATTTATGGAAAAGCAGACAAAAGATGCAAAGTTTTAATCAATTTTTTAAGATACATTGATTTGGACCATGTACATGGGTATTTCAAAAGCTCCTGCTGAGGCAATTCCATGATTTCTCATTTAGGGAATCCCACTTTCCCTTTACTAAAATTGATTTTTATACATGTTAATCTGGAAGACAATCTCTGCCCCTTGCTATAAATACCTTTGAATTGCAGGGACTACCACTTACTCTGCCCCTCACAGCATAATGGTCCTATTAGAAATTAAAAGGGGGCGGGGCACAGTGGCTCACGTCTGTAATCCTAGCACTCTGAGAGGCCCAGGTGGGAGGATTCCGTGAGCTCAAGACTTCGAGAGCAGCCTGAGCAAAAAGAGACCCCATCTCTACTAAAAGTAGAAAAAACATTAGCCGGGAGGGATGGTGTGTGCCTGTAATCCCAGCTACTCGGGAGGCTGAGGCAGGACGATCGCTTGAGCCCAGGAGTCTGAGGTTGCTGTGAGCTAGGCTGACGCCATGGCACTCACTCTAGCCTGGGCAACAGAGTGAGACTCTGTCTCAAAAAAAAAAAAAATATTAGAAGTTACCTCTTACACAAAGTAACTTAAAACAAAAATCACCTAGGAATTATCATTACTCTCCATGTTTGGTTGTTTCTATACTGGAAGTGATTAAGTGTATACCTATATTCTCAAATAAGACTTCTTGTTCTTGGCCGGGCGCGGTGGCTCACGCCTGTAATCCTAGCACTCTGGGAGGCCGAGGTGGGCGGATCATTTGAGCTCAGGAGTTCGAGACCAGCCTGAGCAAGAGCGAGACCCCATCTCTACTAAAAATAGAAAGAAATTATATGGACAGCTAAAAATATATATAGAAAAAATTAGCCGGGCATGGTGGTGCATGCCTGTAGTCCCAGCTACTCGGGAGGCTGAGACAGGAGGATCGCTTGAGCTCAGGAGTTTGAGGTTGCTGTGAGCTAGGCTGACGCCACGGCACTCACTCTAGCCTGGGCAACAGAGTGAGACTCTGTCTCAAAAAAAAAAAAAAAAAAAAAAAAAAAAAACTTCTTGTTCTTAACACTAAGGCATCATTTGAAATAAAGTTTCAATTCATAGATTCTGTCATATTAAACGGCACCAATCCCAAAAGGAGGGAAAGAAAGGCCTGGGAGTCTCCCCCTTTCCTCCTTTGTAGTCGGACAGCACTTCCCAAAGGGCAGAAGATGCAAAATGCAATGCCCTGATCTTCCCTCAGACACTTTTAGAACCACGGCCTCTGCCTCTCAAGGGATGCCCAAGATGCTTTCTTATTTACCATTGGGACATAAACCTCTATTTGGTTCTTTACGTCATATAGCAAGACATGGTAGCAGGGAAGTGGACTAGAAGTTGTTTTTCCTTTTCAATTGCAGAAGTGCTTTCAGTTTTGTTCAATAAGTGAGGGGTCCAGAGTGGGCAGGGAACATAGGTGGGTGAGCACGCACACACACAGAGGAGTCGAAGTGAGCTGTCTAATTTGTGAAGCAAGATCAGAACAAGTAACTGAGCAGGCACAGCTCAGGCCCTCCTCTTGTTTTTTCTAGAAGAGCCCATCCACAAAAGACACATGTTCTCTTTCTGTATAAAGTGCTAGCAATATAGCTGATATTATGATCTCTCTTTATCTGATGCTATGTCTTCTTTCTCAGTTGGTTATGAACCCAGAAAATTGGGGGGAAGGGGGACATGATTATCTGTCCCCCTTAAAATCCTGACAGAAGATAGTGGACTAAGATTATCTCCTGGACTCCAACACTGAGTTAGCTCAAATGTAGCCTAAAGTCCCAGACTCTTCAACGAGGAACAAAGCTCTGAACCCACCCACCTGCAGGTTTCATACCTTGCTCAAAGACAGCACGGAAATTAAGTTGGAGAGAGGAAGAGATTACCAGCATCCACAATTTAGAGTACTAGAAGATTTCATGGGAATAGAAGTGGGAAGAGACTTCTATTTCCTCAACATCCAAACAAGGAAATTTTCCAAGGCAGAGAAACCTGGTAGATTCCTGGAGGTCAGGGACAGCTCTAGCGGGTCTCAGTGTAGGTTCGGAGATTCCGTGGGGAAAAGTGGAGGATGAAGAATCATGCAAATCACAGCACCCCTGTTCTTGACCCAAGAGATACGTTACCATCCTGAGTTCTCCAGTAAGTTCCGCAAAATTGTCTGCGGCACTGAGCAGTTATAATAGCCCATGCCAATGTACGATCTCCAGATCTGGTTTTTGCTTGAAATGGCATGCAGAGTTGCAAGGATTTCATTTTCACCTGATTGTGGGAAAGAGAGAAATGTTACAGAGAGAAAATGTCTCAGAAGGCAGCCTAATTGCATTTAAAACCTTCATTTTGTTTTAATATTTATATGAGAATAGCTATATGGAAATTGTAAGAATCATCCCTCCAACCAACACTAAGTACTGTATGTGGAAATCCAAAAAAAGTCCCCACTCCATTTCTCCTCGAGGTTGGCCCCTCACAATTGTTTTCTTTCTTCTTTTCTGGGCTCTGTTTGCCAGAATTGCCCTATTTTAACCCTTGCCTTCTTCCAGGTTTGTTTTGTTCCCTTTATGTTTCTCTTGTATTTACTTTAAATAAAAAAAAATCTATCTCGTTTTCAGTAAAATAGTGTTTTCCCTTTTAAATCGCCTTATACTCTCCAGAAGCAGGCTAAGTTTCAGTTTTAAAGAACACACAGCCTACATTTTCTCTACAATTGTTCTATTCATTTGGACATTTTTCCTTTGTGTCCAAAAGGGCAACTTAGAAAAAGCCCATCACCCAACAATGTAAAGTATCAATTGTATTAAAAGAACTACATGCAGTTTTAACCAGCGTCCCCATTATGGCACCTAGGTAATTAAGTAAGAAATGTAAAAGATCTTGGATGCAGTGTATAACAACAATACATTTGTATAATAACAACAAAATAATAATAGCATCTGACATTTATTGAGCATTATTCTGCCAGGAATTGTACCAAATTCTCTTCATGCAGGCTAGGAAACTGAGGGTTGAAGAGGATCACTTGCTCAGATCACACTTTAAAGTAAAGGATTACTAATCCAGTCCCTCCAATTCCAGATTCTACCCTTTAACCTCAAGGGGCAAGGTTGAGATCTGCTACAAATACACCAATGCCACTGAAGGGTCCTTTTTAAATACAAATGACATTATATGGCTTTCTCTGCCCCTCTGCATATAGATAAATTATGCCACTAAAGTTTAACTGGGATTTAACTACTTCGACAAATTTCTGGCTTTAAGATCTTCTTAGGGACTTGGTCACCGAAAACTTGGAATTGATTGACTTTATTGTTGCTCTATTGTTAACCCTACCGGACTATCTCAATACTATTCAATCCTTCTTTATCTTCGAGGAAAATACTTTCACTCTCCACCCCACCCCACCCCACCCCACACACATGCCCCACTCATCCTACTCCATGCACCTTCACAGGAAATACATTAACACTTCGACAGAGTAGATTAAGGAAAGAGAGGACAGTTTTGCATGAATGAGTTAATATAACTCAGCTGCCTTACAGAAGATGATCTTGCCTTCTTCCGCTGAAAGTTTAGGAAATAAGTGAAAGATAATAAACCCGCATCTGAGGAGATAAGGACAGCAAGCTTAGGAACAACCATGCAAGAAATCCAATCACTTCCGAAATAATCTTCTGGGGGCAGAGTGAGTCAGATGGCCAGTAGGAGGGGAGATTAATTAGCAGTGCCTGCCAGGCACGGCCAGGTTCAATTAAGATCCTCTGCAAGAGGGACAGGTCCCTGCTCCACATCACCCCATCAGGACACAAAAAAGGTCCAGCTCTCAATGAGAACAATTTCTGAAGGGCTTTGCCTGTCAAATCAAGATTCTTTCTACATTATAGAAAGATGATTCTATTGATGGTGTGGAGAGGTCACAGAGAGGAGACCCTGGGCACGAGGAGATATGGTAAGAGACCGGCACCACAATCCAGGAGGGAGGCGTATAGGTGGAGTGTTGTAGGTTGAACTGGGAACCCCCAAAAAGATACAGTGAAATCCTAACCCCTGGGACTATAACCTTATTAGGAAATGGGGTCTTTGTTGATGTGATCAAGTTGAAATGAGATCATATTGGACCAAGGTCAGCCCTAATCCTATGACTGGTTCCTTATAGGAAAAAGGAAATTTGGACACAGATACGCACAAACAAGGAGAATGCCATGAGACGGCAAACGCAGAGTTTGCAGTGATGCAGCTATAAACCAAGGAATGCCAAGGATTGCCAGCAACCACCAGATATTAGGGGAGAGCATGGAACTGATTATTCTTCAGAGCTTCCAAAAAGGAACCAACCCTGCCGACGCCTTGGTTTCCCACTTCCAGCCTGCAGAACTCTGAGAGAATAAATTCCTGTTGTCTTAAGTCACCCAGTTTGTGGTGCTTTGTTATACAGCAGCCCTAGCAAACTAATAAAGGAGGCTCTGTCAGCCATTTTTAGGAGAGGCTGTGCTACTCTTGGGCCCTGCTGGCCAGTTAAACCCACTCACAGGCTAACGTGAACTCCAGCACTTTGCCAGACACATTTTTCCATACATTGTTAAGATTCTACTAGGCCAGGCGTGGTGGCTCATGCCTGTAATCCTGGCACTTTGGGAGGCTGAAGTGGGAGGATTGGTTGAGCTCAGGCATTCAAGACCAGCCTGAGCAAGAGTGAGGCCCCATCTCTACAAAAAAAAAAAAAAAAAAAAATTAGGCTGGGCACAGTGGTTCATGTCTGTAATCCTAGCACTTTGGGAGGCCGAGGAGGGAGGATTGCTCGAGGTCAAGAGTTGGAGACCAGCTCTGAGCAAGAGCGAGACCCCATCTCTACTAAAAATAGAAAGAAATAATCTAGACAGCTAAAATTATATATATAGAAAAAAGTTAGCCAGGCATGGTGGCACATGTCTATAGTCCCAGCTACTCGGGAGGCTGAGGCAGAAGGATTGCTTGAGCCCAGGAGTTTGAGGTTGCTGTGAGCTAGGCTGACGCCACGGCACTCTAGACCGGGCAACAGAGCGAGACGCTGTCTCAAAAAAAAAAAAAAAAAATTAGCCAGGCGCTAATACAGGTGGTGGTGGTGCACACCTGTAGTCCCAGCTACTTGGGAGGCTGGGGCAGGAGGATAGCTTGAGCCCATGAGTTTGAGGTTGCAGTGAGCTACGATGATGCCACTACCCTCTAGCCCAAGAAAGAGAAGGAAACCGCGTCTCAAAAAAAAAAAAAAAAAATTCTACTAGTAGTAGTAATCAAGCAATAGTGTGTACTATGCTCTTTACTAAACAACCTTCTTATCCACTGGCATAAGAGAGCTGATACTACAGTTCTGAATGTGTCGGAAGTCTGTGCAGAAGTGCAGCAGCTTTCCCCACCGCCCCCCAGTGTGACCCAGCCAGAGATCAACCCAACAAAACTATTACCCAACCCAAAGTTCTACACTGGGCACTGCTCACTCATTCTCGCACCCTGACCTGGGAAAGAAAAGCAATATAGTCTTGCGGTCCTTCTGTTCCACAACAGGCAGGACTGAGATAACCCACTTAATGGCTGATTTCTAACTGGCTCCGTGCATGGGGAAAAATAACATGATCATAGTTGTAATAATTAGAAATCGCCAAATGGAAATTGGTGGGAGCCAAGAGGATTATTTAAACTGCCAGCCTTCAGTTAGCCAAACTACCAACATAATTCTTCCAGTGCAGGAATCTCCTTCCCCACACCCCTGCTGCAGGAGACATAATGAGATTAGAGACAGGAATTTGGCTAGTGTGCCAACAGCCACAATTATGGTCCCTCATTAGGTCAAGTTATCTGAAAAATGTACTTCAAGGACGCAGATTCAGGAGCAGGTCATGGAGATGACAAGAGCCCTGGAGGTCAGTGCTGGAATCTGAGAAGAATCCTGAACTAAATCCAAACTCCAGGTCTCCTCCCTCTCAGAACACAAGATATCAGCCTCCTACCTTCCTTTGGCAAAAAGTCATGCTCTTCCCCCATGTGTTCGTGCTCAAATGCATTGTTTTGATTTTGCTTGTAGACCTTTGTAGAAGTTCTCTTTACTATGGTTTTATTTTCTACTCATGTGGTAATAGCCCTAGCTGTGTGTGCTAATTCCCACTGATATGAAACACACGTTATGGGTCTGCACCAGAGGCTACTCCGGGGAAGGACTAAGTAGGTGTATAGGTGTCCCCCAAGGAAGAGGGGAGGCTTGGGACCCTGGGAAGGGCGTGGGGTACTTCACAGTCCGGACAATAAGCTCCACAAGACCAGATTCAGTTAAGAAGTCAAATTGAATCAGAGTATTGCTGGGGATTAGTGATAGCCTCTTTTTTCACTTGCCAGAGAAGGAAGAGTAGAACCAAGCAAGATGGCACCTGCCACTTTAGAAGAGGACAGGAAGCCGAGCTATGGGGAAGCCCACAAAGTGTTTACCCAATTTTTCTAGCTAGTTAGAATATGGCACAGGCACTGTAGGACCAACAAGCCTTGCTTCTCACAGTTGTCTTTTTTCTATTATGATTTCTTTTAGTCATTGTAAATTTTTCATTTTTCCCTCCTATAAAAATCAGACTGTGGCAGGTGAGTTAACAGGAACCTCAGCAAGGGGAACCCAAGGAAAGCCACTCCAGGGGTGTTCAGAGGGGGCAGTGGTGGCCACAATGCTGGCGGCCCTCTGCTCCTAAGAACTTCCTCCTGGGGCTCCCTCAGCTAGAAACTTCTGTGTCTCAAGATTAACCATTTTTACACTTCTGGGTCTTTATAACTCATTATTTTATTCTTCCTTTATACTAATTGGCATTTTAAAATTTCAAGTGTTTCATTCAACTGTGAAAATCATCGGTGCTTCTATGGGGGATGCCGATATGTCTGGAGACCCTAGACGATCAACTAGACTGGTGGAGAGGTCTGAATTTTCCTTTCACAAGAAAATCCATGTCTCATACTTCCCAGAAGAGCTGTCCAGGAGGGAATGGGCAAAGGTCAAGCCTAATTGTGACAGCCTCGCCTGCAGCCCAGTTCCCAGCTCCCTTCCTGGAGCTGCCTCCTGCCACCCAGGCCCAGGCCCTGCCCTACCTCCATGTCTCAGCTGTAAGAAAGAGAATACACCACACTGGACAGCCAGGAACCCACTGGCACATTCCACATCAGTTCAGGGTCTCCAGATACACATCAGCATGCCACAGAGCATCTGCTTACACACTTGAATCGGATACTTGAAATTTTTTAAAGGCAAATTGGCATAAATGAGGGGCAAAATAATTATAGATAAGACCCAGAAGCATAAATATGGTCAAAGTTAAGACATAGAAGTTTCTAATCCTATAAATATATACTCTAGTCTCTAGAGCACTACCCAGACTTCTCAAGCACCTCTAGACTCTGCCCCATCCAGCTTGGGGATAATATGAATTCTCTTGTGTAGGTTATTATCACAGCCTGGTCTTTATACCCAATTTTACATTCTGTTGAAGACAAAGTGAATTAATAGAATGAGCTGTCCCGTTTGACCAAGCTAATGGACACTCTTGAGCCATCAAGAGTAGAGTAGGTGTCTAGTCATGCTTCTACAAATGTGAGTGGTGTGAGAAGCCTTTCCCATTCCCTCATCCATTGCTCATCAGGACCAAACTTCCCAGCTAGAAGCAAAGACTGACTGTGACTTGATGAACAGAGGGTTAAGCTGCTTCTTACTGTGATAAATATCCAAGACCTCCGACTTCCCCAGCCACATAAAATAAAAGGTACTCCTCCAACACACAGCTTAGTGCCTGAATTGTTTCAAATGTTTGTTCCCTGGCTGCCATTTCTCATACCCACTCATCAAACCTCACTTTAGCCAAATGGTCCACAGCTACCAACCTAGCGTATTTAGAAGCCCAGACTTTTGAGTTACTTTGAAGCCAAGACAGCAATGGATGGGGAGGAAGAGAGAAAAGAGGAAAAAGTCCACAATCAGAGATCAACCTGCCGAACCTACCTGCAATTGAACTTAGCAGAATCTAGCTTGTAAATGCAAGTTTAGAAGCATGATTGGGTCTAAATGAAATCCCAGATCCTAACTAAACATACAATGCCCACCACTGCACTTCTGCCTAGGAAAAGAACTCCCTTTCTAGGGAAAACAGTTGGAGATGAGGTCCTCAATCCCAAAGTGGCAGCCTTTTCCCCCTACCTAGTAAGAGAAGCATCATAAAAAGGCAATTGTGGTCTGAGCACAGTGGCTCATGCCTGTAATCCTAGCATTCTGGGAGGCCAAGGCGGGAGGATCGCCCGAGGTCAGGAGTTCAAGACCCCATCTCTACTAAAAATAGAAAGAAATGATTTGGACAGCTAAAAATATATATAGAAAAATTAGCCAGGCATGGTGGCGCATGCCTGTAGTCCCAGCTACTTGGGAGGCTGAGGCAGGAGGATCGCGTGAGCCCAGGAGTTTGAGGTTGCTATGAGCTAGGCTGACGCCACAGCACTCTAGCCCGGGCAACAGAGTGAGACTCCATCTCAAAAAAAAAAAAAAATTAAAATTAAAAAAAAAAGGCAATTGTGCCATCCAAACCCTGGGCTGCATGGCCCTAGGAAAAATCTGAGTACTAGGAATAGGGAGGAGAAAGAAAACCAGATTTTCCCCCAGAGCACATCTCACAGCAGGGCACGTTCCTCATACTTCTCCTTCCAACTTGACAAAATAGCTTGCTCCTGTGCACAAGCCTAATTCCTGTAACTATCTTCCTGAACTCAAATTATAATGAAACTAACCAGGGGGAAACAGGACAGAATGAGAAACTTGGAGACAAGCTGTCATTTTCCAGATGCTTGGCTACTGCTCTGCAGGACAGCCAGGCACTGTGCATTGTTTTTGCACTCCCAGCCATGAAGGAACTCAAGCAATCCTTCAGGAACCTAAGCAGTAAGTTCTTTTCTTGCAGAATAAACACCTGCCTCTAACCTTGTTTGTTCCTCTGTCTCAGAGCATTGCATAATGCCCTGGTCCTCATGTTCCAAGAACAGAGTTCAGTGGCCTCTTGGCACCACTTCCTAAGAATTGCAGGTGAGGGCTCCCACTGCTCCTGCTTCTCAGAATTCAGAATGAGTGCGTCCTCCTTACGGTATGCCACAGACGAGCCTTTCTAATAGCAGCTCCCTTGCCACTTTGCCTTAAAATACCAAGAATTTTGTACCAACCATGACACCAAATAAATGCTTTCTTACAGGAATAAGACAATTTAGCTGTCAAATACTCAACGCATTACTAGGGCTAGGTTTTAATTTCCTATATATGTGCATTTGCACAAGAACTGTAAAACTGTTGTTGAAATGGACAGGCAGGCTATATGACTCAAGATACCTGCCATGCGTAAGCACACACACATGCACGCATCATTTCCCATCCTTACCCCTTACTCCAAACACAACTCTTACTATGTGTTTTTTGGCCTGAATTATGTGGAAAACCGTATCCATGCTTTGCTTTTGCTTCTTTGACAATCCAAAAATGAAATGCCTAAGATTCCACACAATGTATATATTGTTAGTATTTGTATTTTTAAAAGAAAAAAAAGATATATACATATGCTTATATGTTAACAAAACAGCTTTGAAATGATAAGAAATTGATAATAGAAGTAGGAGTCTTGCTTTTCCCTGAATGTCTTTTTGTGCTTTTGAGTTTTGAACAATGTGCCTATATTATTTATTTAAAAAGGAAAATATTATGCCTCGAATGAAACTTTCCTTGTGAAACATACAGGTGCCTGTCAGTCCCCAGCACTGACGGGCCGTCCACAGGGCATATTTGGGCGGCCCAGCCAGCAGCACCTTGCGCAAAACAGCCATCAACGAGCGTCAGAGCCTCCTCTCGCTTCTCGCCCTCCATGCCTTTGGCAAGATACTAGGAAAAGGTCTCCAAGGAAATCATCAGGACTGAAAACCAACACGCTCATATTGGAATTTGCCCAGACAATGTCACCAGTTTGAGAAAGGCCTTCCTCCGCCAGAGGCTGAAGGGGAAACTGGGGCCAGAATGTGAGGACAGAGACTGCCTGGGCAGATTTTTCTTGCCAACATCCAGATCCTTGGCTTCAAACTGTGCAGGAAACCATGGGGTGGGGCTGGGGTGTCAATCAAGATAAACAGACCATGAACAGCAGCGTGTCAGGAATTTCTGATTTTTCTGAGTGGAAGCCAGAATTTGGATACAAATTCCATCCTCATGCTTAGCCTTTCCTTATTTAAGGACACCCAGTCACTTACAGCACCCTTTTCCCTCCCCCATAACCACCTAGCTTAAGCTCACTTACTCAGCCCACATACCCAACTCTGCTATTTGTCAACTTTCCTCCCTGGGCAGAGAAGGTTTTACCACCTAAGTCACTTATATCACAGAATTTGTTCCGGCCAGGCACAGTGGCTCCTGCAGATAATCCTAGCACTCTGGGAGGCCAAGGCGGTAGGATCGCTTGAGGTCAGGAGTTTGAGACCAGCCTGAGCAAGAGCGAGATCTCGTCTCTACTAAAAAATAGAAAAAGGTTGGTCCGAGTGCAGTGGTGTTTATGACTCATTGATCACAACCTGTTAGATTCCTTTGTTCCTTCTCCACTCCCACTGCTCCACTTAACCAGCCTTAAAAAAAAAAAAAAAAAAAAATTTAAAAATTAATTAAAAAATAGAAAAAATTAGCCCGGTGTGGCAACACGGGCTGTAGTCCCAGCTACTTGGGAGACTGAGGCAGTAGGATTGCTTGAACCCAGGAGTTTGAGGTTGCTGTGAGCTAGGCTGATGCCACGGCACTCTAGCCTAGGTGACAGAGCAAGACTTTGTCTCAAAAAAAAGAGAGAAAGAATTTGTTCATTCTAGGAAGCCAAGCCAATCCATATGCCTTTAGTACAGAGTGGAAACTCTTTGAATTGAAAACCGTGAGACCAGCAGAGCAGCACACAGGTGAGGACGAGGTCGGGGCACACACGCAGGCCCTACCTGGGGCTTCGACTTCCCTGGCCCTAATCCTGCCAGGCTCTTCCCCATTCAGCCAATTAATGCCCCACCCCACTCCACTCAGTCCTGCATGACCCCCAGGCTTAGAGCCCTCCTCAGGACACCTCCACCCAAAAGGAGCTGAGCAATGTCCCATCTGTGTTTCTGATGGCTCTTTGGTCCCTTGTATCCACATAAGTGAGCACTCCCTGCAGTGCTTCCTGCTCCCTGGAGATGCACAGCTGCAAGATCCTACCAGCTGTGGGGGAACCGGCGTCTGCCGTGGGAGGCAGGATAAGGGACACAATGTCTGTTATTTCACTCTTTCGACTTGGATCATACTCCTTTCTTTCTACAAGAAGCCTCTCTTCATTTAATCTGTTAATGCTTTTTTAAATAAATGTACAGAGAAACATTGCAATTCATAATATTTATCTGGAACACCAGTTGACCTATGTAATCAGGCCAGATGGTTAGTTTGAAATGAGACTCAGTGGAAGTCCTGGAGTATTTGTTTTTCCTCTTTGCTGCCCTGAGGATACATTGTTATGGCCAGCAGAGCAAGAACAAGAAAGGAAGGGTATGTTCTTCTAAGAGTCCAACTCAAACAATTTATCATGCTTGGGGGAAAGATAATTTTTTATAGACCAAAGGCATATGGAGAAATTTGCAGTCCAACCCAGAATCTTAGCAAGTAAATTGTAATCTCTTTGTGGGCAGGGGCACAGCAGGTTGCTAGGCCCATAGTAGGTGCTCAGAAAATATACATAAATCAACATGTTGTGATGAAAATTCACCTAAACTTTCACATACAGCTAGCTCACTCTTCCCAGTAACTCACCCATCACGGAATCCATGATGACAAATTAATGTACAAATTGTACTCACATTTGGTTCAACTTCATCCCTAAAAGCATATTCTTCAGAAACATTCATAAATGAAAATCTGCAGCTATTAAGAAGGTTGTTAAATAATGCAGTGCCTACAATAATTTCAGATTTTTCAGAAATTTTATTTCCTCACTGCCCAATCAATTAGTATGTTGATGATATAGGCATGGAGAATCTTTACTAAAACTCTCAATTTGCATTTTTGTAAATACTCTGGGCTTATATAATAGATAAAACAAAGAAGTCAAAATGAGATCAAAGTTATTCACACATCACACAACTGAGACTGAGTAAAGCAAGGCACAACACTATTTGGTATGGTGGAAAGAGGACAGAAGGAACAGAAGTGATTAAGGCCTCAGGTTCTGGCTTTTAAAAAAATAAGAATAATCATAAAAAAGAATATAAGTCAGAACATAGCAAGCAGCTCACAACTTTGTCTAGCACCCGTCCCAGGGCAGCTCAGGCCCTGGCTCCCAGTTTCACCAGCTGGCTAGAGCTTACAGGCGAAATGTGGATGAGGCTGCCTCACTTCTCTGCGAACCCGGTTGACCTGAGCTGACCAGTGGACCTTGAAGTCCTCACTTCAGCTGAACTCAGTCACCATATTCCTCTGTTCCTGCTGCCAGGTCACTGAATGGTGCTGGGGTGAGGAGACCCTAAAAGACCTTACAAATTCATGCCATTCCATTTCAGCAGGTCCTTCACCCAGGTGGGTCTAGATTCCTCACCACCCAGATAGGCACAATAGCTCTTCTGAAATTCCACTTATCCCTGACACTCAGTCTCGCCCTGCCTGCCTCTCATGCAGAGAGATCCTCAGACAGGCAGCCCCTCAGCTCCTCCCACCTCAGAGGGTCCTTGCGTCTTTACGTGGACTTTCCTCCCAACTGTGCCTGAAGAAAGGTCCAAAATATGACACAGGGGTCCATAACCCCGTGCCTGGAAACTTGTCCTGACTCTCATGACCTCGTCTCAGGCTGCTCTGCCTCCCTCCTTCCACATGCTGTTTCCCAACATCCTGGCTTTTACTTTGTTCCCCACGCTCCGTCCCCGGGAAATTTCATTCCTTCCCATGAATTCATTCAGAAGACACACTAAATCAGCCACTCCATCTTTTATCTCTCTTTTGAGGTCTACATTCTACTTTCCAACTTTTGCTTCAACTTTTCCAAATGCGTGTTCCATGAGAACCTCAAACCCAATTCCGCTCAAGGAGGACTTGATCTCTCCCTCCAGGATGCTCTTCTCCCAGCCGTCTCTCTATAAATGACATCACCATCACTCCAAGGCACCCAGTCTAGAAACTGACTGCCAGCCCCACCTTTGCCCCTCTGGATCAACCACCATGTTTGTACCAAAACCATGCTTGTCACGGGCTGCCCCCACCAATGACTAAGCCCAGCAGGACTAACGCAGACTCGGTCTTTTGAGACATGAGACTTCTTAGCTGTAGCTCAAAAGCTCCCTCTTGGCCTGATCAAAACTTTCTTAGATCCATGCTGCAGTGTAAGACTCATTCTACGCAGTCTTCCTTCTAGCTCTGTCCCCTTCTACCAGAGTAAGATCTGCATTAATCTTCTTCCATGAAGAAACAAGAAGGGGAACAAAAGAAAAAACAAAACAAAAAAAAAGATCTGCATTAGTCTGAAGGCTCCCTTGCCTTCCCCTGCTCCCATTCCCAATAAATTTCTTCCATATCTAATATCGCCTTGGTGTCTGCTTCCTGATAAACCTGAACTAACGCACATTTAACATCTCACATCTAAACTCTCCAACAATCTCCCAGTTGATTTCCCTGCCTCTGATCTCGGAGGCACTCTGCAAAACACAGGATGAATCCTACCACTTCCCTATGTAATAACTTTTACTTTTTATTTCTTTTTCTTTTTTTTTTGGAGGTAGGGGGTCTCACTATGCTGCCCAGGCTGGTCTCGAACTCCTGGGCTCAATTGATTCTCCTGCCTCAGCCTCTAAGTAGCTGGGATTACAGGTGCGAGCCACTGTACCTGGAATGTAATAACTTAATGTTTCCCCATTACTTAGAGGGGAAAAAAAAATCCCTTATGGCTAAGCCGTCCATATTGTAGTCCCATACTTTTTTTCCATGCCCTTCTGCAACCTAAAGTTCTACCCACGTGGTCTGTTCATCATACCTCAAATAACCACCTATTTCCACACCTGTTCATGCCATAACCTCAGACAAAGCATCCATCCTATTTGCAAACCCATAAAGCTATTCAATATCTATCTCCCTAACAGATGTAACCTATAGACAGGGAGTGTATCTTTATCATTTTTATCTCCTGACTCTTTTTTTTTGAGACAGAGTCTTGCTCTGCTGCCCAGGCTACAGTGCCATGGTGTCAGCCTCGCTCACAGCAACCTCAAACTCCTGGGCTCAAGCAATCCTGCCTCAGCCTCCTGAGTAGCTGGGACTACAGGCATGTGCCACTATGCCCGGCTAATTATTTTTCTATATATATTTTTAGTTGTCCATATAATTTCTTTCTATTTTTAGTAGAGACGGGGTCTCGCTCTTGCTCAGGCTGGTCTCGAACTCCTGACCTCCAGCAATCCACCCGCCTCGGCCTCCCAGAGTGCTAGGATTACAGGCATGAGCGACCATGCCCAGCCTACCTCCTGACTCTTGTACACCAACGGCCTAAAGCAGTATTTTATCTCCCATAGATGCCTCTCAATAAATGTGGAATAGAAGCAGATGGAAGAAGCTGCAGAAGGAGATTTGGTAATATTAGTTTACTAACCCATTGGTAACAAAGGTCAAAGGAAAAACCAGTTTAAAAACCAAAAAGCTGAGCAGTCCAGGGCATTTTATGTATGGGCAAATGGTCCTATGTACCTTAATAGTCCTTAAGAATAATGCCATATTTACTATACAGTATAATTGATTTCATTTTGCTAAGAATATTTTCTAAGTTATATAAAATAATTGTCATTTAATATAGAAAATATGTACAAATTTGGATAAATGTGATAGTTTTAAAAACGTGTCTACAGGATTTTTAGGGCAATAAAACTATTCTGTATGATACTATAATAACGGATACATGTCATTATACAGTTGTCCAAACTCCTACAATGTATGACACCAAGAGTGAACTCCAGTGTAAACCATGGACTTTAGATAATAAAGATGTATTAATGTAGGTTCCATTGCAACAAATGTGCCACTCTGGTGGCCATTGCTGATAATGGGGGAGGCTGTGCCTGTGTGGGGGCAGAGGGCTTATGGGAAAATCTCAATTTTGATGTGACCTTAAAACTTCTCTTAAAAAGTAGTCTATTTTAAAAAATTTTTATCTGCAAATTTGTTTACACTCTTCTCTCTGAAAGGTGAAAATTAGTTCCCTTTCCCTTGAATGTGGACCAGATACTTAGTGACTAACTCTAATGAATAGAACATGGTGTAAGTGATGCTATGAGACTTCTGAGGCTAGGTCATAAAAAGGATACTTCTACCTGGCTCTCTTTTTCTCTTGAATCATTGGCTCTGGGATATCCAGCTGCCATGTTGTGAGGACACTCAAGCAGCCTGTGGAGAGACCCATGTAAGTCCCTCCATGTGAGGAGAACTAAGCCCTCCCACTAACAGCCAACACCAACTTGCCAGCAGTGTAAGTGAGCCACCCAGGAAATGGTTCCTCCAGCCTCGGTTGAGCTTCCATCAACATGAGATGCTCCAAGTCAGAGCCATCAGCTAAGATGCTCCTAAATTCCTGACTCATGGAAACGATGAGGATAATAAATGTTTTTATTATTTTAAGCCATCAAATTTTGCAGTACTGTCTTATGCAGCAAGAGATAATAGAATGGCTTTTCAAAAAAAAGAGTCAATTTAAAAAATAATGTTAAGGAAATAGTTCCATTTATATAAAATATCTTTGATGATGCTAGATGAATTCCATGATCTTTTTTTTTTTTTTTTTGAGACAGAGTCTTGCTCTGTTGCCCGGGCTAGAGTGAGTGCCATGGTGTCAGCCTAGCTCACAGCAACCTCAAACTCCTGGGCTCAAGCAATCCTTCTGCCTCAGCCTCCCAAGTAGCTGGGACTACAGGCATGTGCCACCATGCCCGGCTAATTTTTCTATATATATATTTTTAGTTGTCCATATAATTTCTTTCTATTTTTAGTAGAGACGGGGTCTCGCTCTTGCTCAGGCTGGTCTCGAACTCCTGACCTCCAGCGATCCACCCGCCTCGGCCTCCCAGAGTGCTAGGATTACAGGCGTTAGCCACCACGCCCGGCCTCCATGATCTTTTAACAAGATGAAGACAAAAAGAAAAATGTTTTATGTTCTTTGTCCCAACCACATGACCAATTTGGCCCCTCATCACCAGATGTCAGCATGTCAAAAATAAGAAAACCCAAAAACCATTTTAATGCAAAAAATAATATTTCATGGTCATGCTCAGTGGCTCAGGCCTGTAATCCCAGCACTTTGGTAGCCTGAGGCGGATGGATGGCTTGAGGCCAGAAGTTCAAGACCAGCCTGAGCAACATAGCAAGACCCTGTCTCTACAAAGGATAACAAAATTAGCTGGGCAAGGTGGTGCACACCTTTAGTCCCAGTTACTTGGTAGGCTGAGGCAGACAGATGGCTTGAGACCAGGAGTTTGAGGCTTCAATAAGCTTTGATCATGCCACTGCACTTTAGCCTGGGCAAGAGAGAAAGACCTGTATCTAAAAAAAAAAAAAAAAAAGAATACTTCATAAAGACGGAGATTTCTAGTTTGGCATTCTAATTTTAAAAAGAAGAGGAAAAACTAACTATAATTTATTTCAGGATTAATTGGTGGATTTTTTTTGTTTGTTTGTTTGTTTTTCAGTTGACCAACTAATTTCTTTCTATTTTTTAGTAGAGACAGGGGTCTCACTCTTGCTTAGGCTGGTCTCGAACTCCTGACCTTGAGCGATCCTCCCACCTCAGCCTCCCAGAGTGCTAGTATTACAGGTGTGAGCCACCACACCCGGCCAGGAGTCATTGTTTTTAAAATAAATATTTTCACCCCTCCACTTCTATTAGGATATACTTCCACATTTATCTCAATATTCCCAAATGATTGATAGCATAATTATTCTAAGTTGGCACCAAGGATGATACTGCAACAATACTTAAGTACTCCCCTAATTTTGCCTTGCACGTTGTATTTTGCCATTTCGTTTTTCTCAGTGAAGGCACTACCTTTCCTTCAGTATTTTCATTATTTAACATATTTGCAAAAAACACAGTCAATGTAGAAAAATCTTTGCTCCCAACAGAAGATATATTTCAACTCATAACTGTTTTAGAAATCCCTATTTTCCATCCTATTTCACATCTTTTCTGAATGAATACTCATGACATTTTATCCATAGATCTCACCGCACCTGGAACTTTTTAATCTTCTGACTTAATTTATATTAACAAGATAAGAAGTAAGCTCCTTGAGGATAGTGACTATGTTTACTCATATGTATATCCTCACAGCGCTTTGCAATAGTGGATAGTCAATAAACATTTAACAACTTAGGCAACAGGGTGACTGTCCAAGGTATCAGTTCAGCAGGCATCTGCCTAACAAGAATTAATGACAATGTATGGACAAGACAGACTGTGTTGTGAGGGACTGAATATACAAATGGACAATGGCCAGACCATATTTAAACACAGAACTTTACTCACACCTATTCAGGAAACTAATTCCCTTATCATAAACAATCCAGGAAGCCAGGCTGCTACAAGTTAGACTTTCAGAAAGCCCAGACTGCTATCTCTAGTGATAATACAGGACATTAAACATTAACTTCTGTAATAATTGGCCTTAAATGGCCAGAATTTGGTCAATAACTGTCAGCTTCCCTAGTTTTTGTACAACTTCCAAATGAGGACCAACCAGACAAAGCCAAGTATGCACTCATAACCAAGCACATCGAATGCCTCACTTCTAGTGAAGCCTCAGACAGCCTCCCCTGTCAATAACCTCCGATCGGGACATATGTGAAGCCTTCCTTTTTTCAACTATACAATGTTCCTCTTCTGCCAAAATTCAAGTCTGACTTCCTTGCTATAGCCAAGTTCAGAATAAACAGCCTTTGCTTTTCTATTTGCCTGGTCTTGATTTATTCCCCACAGTTGTTTAATGAAAATCTATTGGGATCATCCTAGTTAAAGATGAAGTAATAATTCATAGAAGCTGGGAAGTGAAAACCCAGGAATGGCCAAAGGAGAGCCCTGTCACAGACTGGGCTACAGGCAGGACCCACTGATCAGCATCATAAGACTGAAAGACAACTGATGGCCACAGCCTGGGAGTAGCTGCCCAGTTCTAGGGGACCTTGTGGTCAATTCAGGAGAGTGCCTAACCTGACCAGGGTGAGAGTTGCCACCTGCAGCTAAGTTACACAATGCTCCCTTGCCCTGCTCACTGCCCTCCATGAACCATTCATTAAAAATCGCCCCAGAACATTCAGTTCGCACAAGTCCACCAAAAGTCTCATTCTCACAGCTCAGCTCCTCAGCTCTAGCTGAATAATTTGAACATCAGAGGGTTTAGTCTCTCCTCTCTCTTCCACAGCAATGTCCAACTTTGTGTGAACTTTAATCCCTACAGCTTCTGTAAGGTTAGTTTGATCTAGTTACCTTGAGACGGTTTCACTAAAGACTACAGAGCTAGGCATACCATAGCTAAAAGCGATTGACTTGGTTCCTAAAGAGCTCTTTAATTTTGCATTAATTACAAAATTACAATACCTCACAAAGTATTGTAAAAATTAAAGTGCTCTTTAATTTTGCATTAATTACAAAATGAATACATAGTATTGTAACAAATCCAGAAAGTGCAAAGTAATGAAAAGAAAGCTAAAATCACTCATAATGGCACCATTCAGAGAAACCTATGTTCCCGCTGACATATATCCTTTTAGTCTTGTACATGTGCATGCATGTGTGTGAGAGTGTATGTGGACAGAACGGGTGAATTCACCTGAACAAGATAATAGGGTTTTGCGGCCGGGAGCGGTGGCTCACGCCTGTAATCCTAGCACTCTGGGAGGCCGAGGTGGGCGGATCGTTTGAGCTCAGGAGTTCGAGACCAGCCTGAGCAAGAGCGAGACCCCACCTCTACTAAAAATAGAAAGAAATTATATGGACAGCTAAAAAAATATATATAGAAAAAATTAGCCGGGCATGGTGGCGCATGCCTGTAGTCCCAGCTACTCGGGAGGCTGAGACAGGAGGATCGCTTGAGCTCAGGAGTTTGAGGTTGCTGTGAGCTAGGCTGACGCCACGGCACTCACTCTAGCCTGGGCAACAGAGTGAGACTCTGTCTCAAAAAAAAAAAAAAAAAAAAAAAATAGGGTTTTGCATTGAGTAGCTTTGCTTGTTTCTCTGAATAATGACTTAACTTAGCAGGAGGCCAATTCATAATCAGGGTATTATTTCCAAGGCACTTTCTGAAATGTCCAAATGGCAGGGGAGCATCCTTCATGACTAATGAACTACTTGTATTTCCATGATTCTGTGAGGCCACTCAGTCCTGTACACACTACACTGGTCCCTCTAGCTGCAGTGCCACCTTCTTCCCCGCCCCAGCCTTGTCCGGCACAGCATCACTGCTCATCCTTCAACAGGCAGCCTCAGTACTGCACTTCCATGACCCCTTCCCTCATCCTGGCAGCAGCCTGGGTGTGCCCACACCCATGGGCTCAGCAAGCCACTTTTCCACAGGGGCAGCTGGCATATGGCAGAGTGATTCCATTGTGACTGGGTTTGTGCATGACTGTACAGTGGATACTACAGGCCAGGTGTAGTGGCTCATGCCAATAATCCTAGCACTCTGGGCAGCCAAGGAGGGAGGATCACTTAAAGTCAGGAGTTTGAGACCAGTCTAAGCAAAAGCGAGACCCCTGTCTCTACTAAAAATAGAAAGAAATTATCTGGCCAACTAAAAATGTATATAGAAAAAATTATTCCTTCAATTGTTGCAGAGAAAAAAAAAGAAAAAAAAAAAAAAAAAAAACAGAAATAGAAAAAATTAGCCGGGCATGGTGGTGCATGCCTGTAGTCCCAGCTACCTGGGAGGCTGAGGCAATAGGATTGCTTGAGCCCAGGAGTCTGAGGTTGCTGTGAGCTAGGCTGATGCCGTGGCACTCTAGCCTGGGCAACAGAGTGAGACTCTCTCAAAAAAAAAAATAAAAAATAAAAATAAAAAACATGATAACAGTACTTTCTTCATAGGTTTGTAATAAGGATTAAGTAAATAAATGCATGAAAGCATTATAAAGAGTGCCCAGCACATGTTAGGCACTACATAAATGTATGGGATTATTGAGTTACACAGAAGAACTAGCCCAAGTATCTCTACATTGCTTACAACTCTCACAATCTTTACTCAGCATTGACAGCACTTAAGATTCCTATAACTAGCTTTTATTATAGTTTTCTCTGTACATGGCAGACCAATATTTGATCCAAAATTCCTCTGACTACAATAGAACACAGGAATGCACATAAAACCAAGTTTGGGTAATGCTGCTCTACTATTAAATGGAAATGCTACTATCAGAGGTTACATGTACCAGTTTGATCTCCCCAGGTGGAGAACATTCATAACCATGCCATGTGCATATCTCAGAGTCAAACATTCATGCCTTGTGGATGCATCCTCCTCCACTCTGCACCAGCCCAGCTCACTATTCCAAGAAGTAAGCTTTGTTGGAGAGCAGGTCCAGTTCAGGGCAAGGGGGACTCCTGACTGTGCACTATTTTCTCTGTGAGTCACTTCAGAATAACCAGATAGAACCGGCCCCAAATGTCACAAAAATTGCTGGGCTTAAAGTTTACACTCAAGTTGCAAATTACTTTTCTGGAGGCTGCTTCCAAAGACAGAGAGAACTGGAATCCCCTGATGTTCCAATTAGTCAGCTAGAACCAACCAGCTGAAATAAAAAAGGATAGACAACTGACACATTTCCCAGGCTCTAATGCCCTTAAAAAAATTTAAAAAAACATTTTATTTAGGAGTATGTATGTTATAAAAAGATCCAACCTAAACATTCTGACTTTCAAAGTCTCAGGAAGGCATTTACTTATTCAAATATTCACCTAAGTCTTGCTTTAAAAATACACAACCCTTCACTCTTCATAGATCCAATGAATCAGGACTTTGACTTCCTAAAACTTAAATATAAAAGGCTTCCAGCTATCCCTAGGTCTCAATTAGTTCAATTCAACAAAAGGTGCAGATTTTCTTCTATGAGCAAGTTCCCTGCCATCAGATTTGAAACCAGCAAGGGCAGCAGTCCTCAGCACCTTCAGGTACAGCATTAGCCAACAGACTGGACAGTGTCCAAATCTGCAGTCGTCCACTTTAGAACTAAATAAAGCTTGCCATCTCTACAGTATATCCTTTCTATCACAGAAACAAAATAAAACAGCTGCTCTCTTTACTTGACCCTAGAAGGAAAAGAGATTAGTATCTCTGATTGAAAATGAGATAACCACATGAGATTTTTTTTAAAGAGCTCTTCAGCTCTGTCTGAGCCCTTGACTTTGGATTCTCTCACCCCATGGAAGTCAATACCCACATAAAAATCTCTGAAGGGCAATCTTCAGATCATTAAAAACATTCTAAATACAAAATAAGATTCCAAGAAAGTATGGGTAAACTGAGCTTTCTTAACCAAGTATAAATCTTACTTGTGTGTTTTTCTAGGAAAACCATTCGGACCTGAAAAGTACCGCTGCCTTTCGGGAGGTAAATAATAAAATCTGGATGAGAGATGAGAGCAATGTGAAGCTACTATGACATAAAGAACCCTGGGCTAGGGAGGCCAGATGCCTGGGTCTCCTCCCATTTTGGTCACTTCAATTTCATTTTCCTTTCTGAAAGGATCCTGATCTGCAGAGGTGATGAGATGACACCTCTCCACCCAAAGGATGAGTCTTGGCCCCTAAGGGGTACGTAGGAAGTGGGGAGTGCTCCACAAAACCCCTGGGAAGTTGGCGGGACCCTAGGATAAAGACCAAACACAGCACCACATCGTCTCCCTGCTAGGATACAGAAACAGATATCCCACCCTCTCCCGGCCCAGAGATACCTACCGCTGTTTTATTTTTATCCACATATTCCCAATCCAGAGCAATCCTACCCCAGAGCTGGACTTTCAGAGACCACAAAAGGTAAACAGGCCAGAACAAGCCGAGTCTAAGGGAGCCCTCCCAGCCACTTACAAACAGGGTCTTCCATTTTCAAGGGTCTTTTCAAGCGGATGCTGGCAGGGACCGTCTTCTCGATCAGTTCATCAATGCTCTAAAATTAAAACGCAAGGCAGAGGAAAGTGCCTCTAAGTTAAGAGCCACTTATGTGTTTTGCATCTACAAAGGCTTGTGGGAACCTCATTTAAATCGCCTAATTAGGGTTTCTTTTTAAAGAAAAAAGGATTCACACACTGTCCTCCCATTTAAAAAGGAGAAAGGAAAAAAAGGAAAACTGTGAGAAAACCCAGAAATCGCTGGGAGAAAAGAAAATCATGAAGGGAGGTGGAGATTCAGCCACTCCGGGTTGGACTTCAGTCCGCAACCGGAGATAACCGGATAAGCCCAGGGGGTCTTCCTGCACCTCTTGTAAAGTTAGGGCTCATCCGCAGGGCGACTTGGGTCGGGGGTGGTTTAAAGATGCACAGTCTGAGGCACGAAGAGCGAGTGCAGGAGAAAGTAGGAGGGTGGGAGAAGGCACCGGGACCAGGAGCGCGAGCCCGCATGCTCGCCAGGGCCCGGGGCCGAGGTGCGGGTCCCAAGCGAAGCGCAGCCGAGCTTAAGGGCGGGAGCCCGGAGGCCGCGTCGGCATAAGTCGGGCGGGGAGGAGGGGAGGCCGCGGAGGGCCACATGGAGGTCCTTACCGCCAGCCCCAGGGCCTGTAGCATCTCCCTCTGGTCTTTGTCCCCGGGGCCGATGTGCCTCCGAGCGAAGTCGTCGTGTCTGGGCAGGAGACGCTCGAGGAGGCGCGAGGCCCCAGCCGCGCTGTTGTCCCCGCCGCCGCTACTGCTCTCCCGGCCCCGCGGCGCCCAACGCGTCCCCATGCCCCCAGCCAGGCGGCCGCCGCCCCCAGCTCCGCGGCCCAGGCGCAGCCCCCATGCCCTGGCACACGACTGCATGGCCCCGGCCACCGTTCCCTGCCCCAGCCCGCGAGAGTCAGCCGCGCTCTGGGCCCCTCTTCTGGCCTCGGTCCCCCGGGTGGCAGCTGCGACGCCTGGAGCCCCTTCTCGCTAGACCGCAGGCCGAACAGATGGACGGACGCTTGGGAGCAATGAATGAGCGCCGCGCTCAGCCAGGACACTTGCGCAAAAGTTGTTACTCCACCCAAGGCACCTGCTCGGCACACTTTAAGCGTCGCCCTGGAGGCGGGAGGTGGGATGGGGCCAGACAGCCCTTGGCCAATGAAAGTGGACAGAGGGACGGGGGCGGGGCTGCATGGGCCCCCGCCTCCTCTCCCTACCCCCTTCTCGGCCCCTCAGGGGAGTCGCTTCTCCCGGCCTGGAGCTCGCCATCCTCAGTTACGCCCTCTCCATCTACGGCCGATGTTGACAGGGGCGGCTGCGGGACGACCCGTGAGGATCTGGCGCGGGATCGGGTTGGACAGCCACAAGGCTCCGGGTGAAGTCCCTAGGGGACTCGGCTGAGATGGAAGATGATTCTCACAGGGAGGCCAGACTCAGTTGGTTAGTCTCCATTCACTAATCTTAGGGTGTCTTTCCTTGTCGTATCTCATGGAGACTCATATGAGCTGATGGTGGGGGAGGGGGGATTAATCGTTGTGGGATAGTTAGCAAGTTACTCAACCTCTCTGAGCTTCAGTTTTCTCATCTCACAGAGCTAAATGGAATTTTAAAAAGAGATTATAGTACATGGAATGCACTGACACAACAGTAGACTTGAACTTTCTTGATTGATAGATTGTACATACATTTACATGTACATGTATTTGTGTGTGTGTCAAAATGCAAAAGATAATAAGATATACGTTTTGCATTATCGTCTTAGTTGGAAAGTAACTCTCTAGACCTGGAATTTTTGTAAATCTAAGATCTCTAGCTGTCTCGCGAGAGTTTTAGCAAGAGAATGAAGTTTCAGAATTCCAATTCTCCTATATGGGGAAGAGAGGAAGAGAGAATCAGAACATTGCTTGTACTTAAGACCAGGGAAAAATAGAAGCTGCCCCCTCTTTTTCTTTCTCCTCCTCTAAGTTTGCTCCTTCATTCATGCTCTGCCCACTCCGAGTTGTGTAGCCTACAGGCACGAATACTATCCACGGAGGCAGAAAAGTAGACAGGGAAAGGAGAACAGGAAAGTGTACAACAAAGAACAGTAGGCAAGATGTGTATGTATGTCAGGCAGAGGCAGGTGGTGAGCTAGGAGGGCTCGGTTGAATGTCTCTGAGAACTTTTGCATCCATCTGGAGTTGAAATTACAGTTGAAAAGTTAGGAGGTACCTTCAGTGCTAGATGCATGGTAGGCAGGGAGGGGAATAGTAATCTGCATTTATCCCTATTCTTGTCTATGTTCTCTCTGTGTATCACTAGGACGGAAAGCCAGAGAACTATAATTCCCAGATTCCTTTGGCTCCACTGTTCTGGATGTTACCTGCCTTCTGCCAAAAAGATATATTTGTGTAGGCAGAGCGCAGTGGCACACGCCTGTAATCCTAGCACTCTGGGAGGGAGAGGCGGGAGGATTGCTTGAGCTCAGAAGTTTGAGACCAGCCTGAGCAAGAGCAAGACCCCATCTCTACCAAAAATAGAAAAAATTAGCTGGGTGTGGTGGTTCACCCCTGCAGTCTCAGCTACTCAGGAGGTTGAGGCAGGAGGATCGTTTGAGCCCAGGAGTTGGGAGTTTGCAGTGAGCTATGATGATGCCACTGCATTCTACCCAGGGCAACAGAGCAAGACTCAGTCTCCAAAGAAAGAAAGAAAGAGAAAGAAAAGAAAATATATATTTGTGTGATGGCTGGGCATGGTGGCTCTCCCCCATAATCCCAGCACTTTGGGAGGCGGAAGGGGGAGGATGGCTTAAGGATAGGAGTTCGAGACCAGACTCGGCAACATAGCAAGATCCCATCTCTACCAAAAAAAAAAAAAATTTGTAAACATATATTACTATTTGTGTGAGGATGGGAAATGAAATAAAGGCAAGGAACTGTTCTCTTATTTCACTGACAGGAGCAGACAGACGCATGGCTGCAGCAGACATGGTGTGTTTCCTCGCCAGCCACCGCCTTGCTACAGCAGGGAACCGGTACCCCTCAGTGCAAATGCCCTGCAGTTTCCCAGCAGGAATTTCTCTGTGTACTAGACTAGAGCTTCAGTGAAGATGGTGGTGGTATTCCTGTTTTTTTGCCCTTCCAGTTCTTCCAGTGGTTTTGTACACACCTATTCCTGGCATTTAATCCCCCTGTCCTTGAAATATGTTGAGTGTTTTTATTGTTTCCTGAATAAACCTAAACAAAGACGGTAACGGAAGGCAAAAATGGCTTCAGGGGGACTCTTAATGTTCAGATGAAAAGGGGGAGGGATTCCTGAGAGTCCCATTCACTCCCAGCCATTGCATACACTTTCAGGGAGTTTTTATTACACCTCCACTTTGATTCTTCCCCTGCTGGTTCCTGCTCCAGTTAAGATATTTTGTCTTGAGCTGGCTTCCACCTCTTTGAGCAGAAATCTCATCAGAACTAAGGTCAAATACTCCTATGTCAAGTCCACCAAACTCATGCTCTAGGGAACAAAGACTAAGAGTAAGAAGAAAAAAATTAAAGACAAGAAGAGAAAAAGAGAAGAGGATGAAGAAACCCAGTTTGACCTTGTTGGAATTTGGTGCACAGTAACAAACTTGTGTGAAATTTCAGGAACCATGGCCATTGCAATAAATAAAAGAACCTAAATACATGCACTTGACAACGATACTTTTACACTGGGAGCTCCACATAAAGAAGCTGGAGAACCCCCATCCTCCAGAGAAGTACACAGCTGTCAAATTGTCTGATTCCAGAATTTCCCTGAAATCTGGCTGTGGAAAATATCTCGTTATATTAATAAATTCAGATGGACTTGTTGAGCATTCAGATGCAATTGGACCAAGAGAACAGTGGGAACCAGTCTTTCAATATGGGAAAAAGGCTTTATTGGCCTCAAATAGCTGCTTTATATACGCAATGAAGCAGGCACTGCAGTAGCAAAAAGTAAAACAACTGAAGAAGAAGAAATTATAAAGATTAGGTCCTGTGCTAAAAAAAAAAGCAACAAGATGACCTCCCAGAAGAAGACAAAGGGAATGTAAAACAGGGTGAAATCATTATGTAAAGAAATTTCAGAGCTTCCAGGACCACAAACTTAAAATAAGTAAAGAAGACTAAAATTCTTTAAAAAGGCTTGGAAAGATGGATTTTCTTTTCTTTTTTCTTTTTTTGCAAGAGATACTTCTGGACAGGAGAGACTAATTGACAGCTGCTAGATACTGCAAATGACCAAGACTTTTGTTTCTGTCTTATCCTTTTGGGCTTTTTTCCAAGTAAAATATTCAGTAGAAATGCTTTTATAGGAAAAAAAAAAAAAAGTGGCTTCAGGAACCTGATGCTCAAAGGTAGAAATAGGATTTACCACTTGACCTGCTTATGTTTAAAGTCAGTGATGACCTTATCACTAGATGAAAATGAAAAAATAATAGTCTTAGGCATGAAATGGAAAAAGTTACTTAAACCATCAGTGGATAGTGTTATAGCTCTTTCAGAATTTGTCTAGCAGGTTTTCTGGTCCTCACTGGGTGGGGGGAGGTGGGAGGGAGGGAACTATCAGTGGTGATTAAAGTGCCTACTGGAGGCAGATCTTTACTAGACCAAATAGTTTCTGAGTTAGATCCCTCTGCTACCAGAACTATAGGGAGGGCTAGCTGCTGCTGAATGCCCAGGGAGTTTACAGAAAGAATTAACAGCTCAGAAAACTAGAGAACTTCAATTCTCTAAAAGAATCTAACTCCTGTTGCTGTAGGAAGAATGCATTTACAAACCAGACCCATTGTGTGATCCTGTGGATTGCTGAATTTCCACACAAGTTGAATTCACAGCCTTATTCATTCTCTGTATGTGAAAGTTTGGGATTAATCAGAAAGCCTCAGACTTGGAAAGCGGACTGTGATACTGTGAAATGTATATTTGTTCTTTACCCACTTCCTGGCATAGGATGCCTTTGGACTCTCCGTAGTGCTGTCTTTTTGTATGCTAATGTTGGCTGATAGCTTCAAGGTAGGGCAGGTCACCAGAGAGACAAAGGCATGAATAGAGTGTTGGGATTTTCAGCCCCACCCCCAACCTCCCAGGAGGGGAGAGAGCCTGAACGTCAAGTTGATCACCAGTGGCCAATGGTTTAATCAATCATGCCTTTGTAACTTAGCCTCCATGAACACTCAAGAAGACAGAATTCTGAGAGCTTCTAGATAGCTATGTGGAGGTTTCTGGGTGATGATGTGCCCAGGAAGGGCATGGAAGCTCTGTGTCCTTTCCCCCATACCTCACCTTACACATCTCTTCATCTGTATCCTTTCTAATATCCTTTCTAATAAACTAGCAAACGTACCTGTTTCCCTGTGAGCTGCTCCAGCAAATTCATCAAACCCAAAGAGGGGGTCATGAGAAGCCCAACTTGAAGCCAGTTGGTCAGAAGTTCCAGAGGCCCACTGATGTCTGTGGGTGGGGGCGCAGGGAATGGAGGGAAGGGACAGTCTTGGGGTCCGAGCTCTCAACCTGTGGGATCTGGCACTACTTCCAGGTAGATAGTGTCATAATTAAATTGGAGAGCACTCAATTGGTGTCTGTTGCAGAATTAATTGTCCATTTGATGGTGGGGAAAACCCCTCCCCAGCCCTACATTTGGTCACAGAAGTCTTCTGTGTTGATTATTGTGTTGGTGTGAGAGTAGAGGAGAAAGGCGTTTGAGTATTTTTCCCAAACAGGGACATTTTGGTAGTCTGGAATGAATTTTATTGTCTTGAACCCACAACTCCCACTGAGTCTCCCTTGATAGCTGAACCAACCCTCCTCCCCTCTTTGAGAGGCTGGCCATACCTTGCTCTAAGATCCTGTAATGACTTTACTGAAGACATTAACCTGCAAAAGAATGCCAATGCTTCTTCGCTTCCAGGTCCACGGCCAGAATCAGATCTTAGCGCAGAGGAGAAGCCTACATAGGGAAAGAATCGCATCACAAGACGTTGCTAATATATATTACCACCAGAGAATTTCTGTGTAGGAGTTTATTCTAGACCAAAGAAAAAGGAATGTAACATTGAAATTATTGATCTGTTTGTAGCACCAGAGATTTTAGATTCAGTATATTAGCTCAATCAGCTGGGAGTGTCTCTAACAATTTGCTGAGTTGGTTGATGAAACCAGACTCAACAATGGCCTTCATTGAATTAGATTAAGGTACTAGAACTTCCTTGGTATGC
Source organism: Eulemur rufifrons (assembly GCF_041146395.1). Classification (NCBI taxonomy): domain Eukaryota; kingdom Metazoa; phylum Chordata; class Mammalia; order Primates; family Lemuridae; genus Eulemur; species Eulemur rufifrons. The sequence continues at coordinate 229,534,226 of NC_090989.1, forward strand.
TGCAAAGAAGGATCCTAAGGCTTGGTGAGAAAGGAAGGTTGGAGTAGATTTGTCATGTGTAACACACTCTTCTACCTTTTTAGTGTGTCCCTCAATAGGAGCCGGAGGACAATCCCTTCACCAAAGCACTGAGAAATCCATTGGTAAGAGGAGCATCTGTATTTTCGAAAAGTTGTCTAGTTGCTGTCCTCTGCAGGTGTGAGAAGATGGTGTAAGATGGCACTGTTGAAATGGGCTCTTTGCTGAAAGCCTGAAGCCACGTGGCAGCACTAGCCAACGGGGAAAGATGGACAACATTGCCATAATGGGCAGTGGGTCAGAGAGGAAATTAATGATCCACAGGGACCTTTATTGCTGGAAGATTGACAGGTAGCCTACTAAAGTCTTGGTTGATCTGGTGAACCAAAACTTGATATAAGTTACCAAAATGGAGAGACCCAGCCTCTTAAACAATTCTCTGACTTGAGCCAGTTCATAAACCCAGAGCCTCTTAGATGAAGAGAATCTTGAAAAAGGATCCTTGAAGAAAGATCTTATGACTCTGCTACAAGTATATACTGTAAAGCGTCCTCCTGAAATCCACCAAAGATAACCGTCCATTTACCAAGGAAAGGAAAATAACCAGACTTTGGGGGGGATTACTAGAACCTGTCTCTCAGATAATGTTAAACCCTGCACATCTAAAACAAACCGCTTTGGCCCACAAGACACAGTGAGATGTTATAGAAGTCAGTTTATAAATAGAGATTCCGGACTTTCAGTTTCAGTTCCAATATGTAAAGAGCATGGAAGTCATCACCCCTGCCCTTAAAACAAGAGAAAGCTGGACAAACTGAAAACCAATTACTTTTCCTAGACACATCAGAAAACTGAGACTGCAGGGCAGAACACTACCTAAAATTCTGGAGAGACAGGGTCATCCAAAGACACAGCCAAGGTCTGCTTACCCAGAGCAGAAGCTGCTGGAGCTATAAACTGCTAGGAGTATGTAAACGGTAATTTTGATGAATTCATGGAGGCTGAGTGTGGACAAGTTTGATGGGAAGAAAATCCTAGAAACGGCAGCCTTAGAGGGGCTCCCACTCTTTCATGAGCCTCACTTCTAGGAACCCCACCAGGTTTTCATGGAACCGGCAGGGGAAGGTGAAGAATAACTATGGTGAAATATGCCCAGGGCTTTCTTCTTAACAAAGGCCCACTCTCCAAAAGAAAGGACTTTGTCAGAGCTTTATCCCAGCTGGGGAATGGAATTCTTCACTCTTTGGTCTCCTCCAGACCCTCCAGGAAGCATGCTCTTTTTGCTATTATTTGTAAGCTTAATGGCTCACACCTGTAATCCTAGCACTCTGGGAGGCCAAGGCGGGTAGATCCCTCGAGATCAGGAGTTCCAGACCAGCCTGAGCAAGAGCGAGACTCCCATCTCTACTAAAAATAGAAAGAAATTATCTGGCCAACTAAAAATATATGTAGAAAAAATTAGCCGGGCATGGTGGCACATGCCTGTAGTCCCAGCTACTTGGGAGGCTGAGGCAATAGGATCGCTTAAGCCCAGGAGTTTGAGGTTGCTGTGAGCTAGGCTGATGCCACGGCACTCTAGCCCAGGCAACAGAGTGAGACTCTGTCTCAAAAAAAAAAAAAAAAAAATTACTGGTAGACAGGTAACTATGGTATGCTTAGTAACCAAAAGGGTAGACTGCTTTTTTGCATCCAGGATGCATTCCCACTCCTTTCCAATCCTCTTCTCTTTATCACAGAGTGTAGTCTTGGAACTATAGCTCTTAGGCTCAATTGCCTGCAGAATCCTGGATGTGATTTATGGTCAGCCATAAAATACACCCATGTCATATTTGTTAGGCACAAGAGAGGCAGAGCCATTTCTTTATTCCACTGGCAGCAGTAGGCAGGCATGTGGGATGAGGCAGATGAGAAGTTTTGTAATGACTTTGGGCCATTCCACTGTGAGTCACTCATCTCTGTGCAGCAAAACAGCAATGACGATTGGTGTCTACTAGATATATAAGATCTCAACCTAAAGACTCTCAGTAAAGGGGCTGTTAGAGTTCAAACAGATCAAACCAACTATGCAGACAGAATTTTGAACCTTGTGCAGAAACTTTCATCTACCAGTAATTACTCCCCAACAGTCCCTTACTATATAATTAAATATATAATACATAATTGTATAATGATCATGTTATATATGTTATATAATTATATATTGTATAGGATATTATATGATATATAATACTATATATAAATATGTATATATCACTTGAAGTTGAAAGAATCATGGCCATTATAATCCCCTGCACATCTTCAGCTCCCACCATACACTTAGTGTTAATATTCCCTTATTGCTGGCAGAAATTGAGGTCTTCTACCTCCTACCAAAAACAGTGTGGTGTGGTTTTGTTTTGTTTTGTTTTGTTTTGTTTTGTTTTTTGAGACAGAGTCTCACTTTGTTGCCCAGGCTAGAGTGAGTGCTGTGGCGTCAGCCTAGCTCACAGCAACCTCAAACTCCTGGGCTTAAGCGATCCTACTGCCTCAGCCTCCCAAGTAGCTGGGACTACAGGCATGCGCCACCATGCCTGGCTAATTTTTTTTTTTTTTTTTTTTTTTTTTTTGAGACAGAGTGTCACTTTGTTGCCCTGGCTAGAGTGAGTGCCGTGGCGTCAGCCTAGCTCACAGCAACCTCAAACTCCTAGGCTTAAGCGATCCTACTGCCTCAGCCTCCCGAGTAGCTGGGACTACAGGCATGCGCCACCATGCCCGGCTAATTTTTTCTATATATATTTTAGTTGTCCATAATTTCTTTCTATTTTTAGTAGAGACGGGGTCTCACTCTCGCTCAGGCTGGTCTCGAACTCCTGACCTTGAGCGATCCACCCGCCTCGGCCTCCCAGAGTGCTAGGATTACAGGCGTGAGCCACCGCGCCCGGCCCTAATTTTTTTTCTATATATGTTTTTAGTTGGCCAGATAATTTCTTTCTATTTTTTTTTTTTTTTTTAGTAGAGATGGGGTCTCGCTCTTGCTCAGGCTGGTCTCGAACTCCTGACCTTGAGCGATCCACCCGCCTCAGCCTCCCAGAGTGCTAGGATTACAGGCGTGAGCCACTGCGCCCTGCCAAAAACAGTGTTCTTATTAAAAAATCTCATGTATGTTCAACATATCAAAATATCATACCATACCCCCTAAATAAATATAATTACTATGTGTCAATTAAACATTGTTTTTAACTCTCATGTATCTTATGATACTCTAGTATCCTCCAAACTATATGGTAATGCTGAGAGGCAAGGGACATACTTTTTATTAACAGAAATACAACACTTTCATTAGGGAGGCAGTATTGCTTGTTAAGAGTCACGTTGCCTGAATTAAAATCCTGCCTCTGCTTGCTACTCACTAGTTTGTCGGCCATGGATGAATCTAAACCCCAGACTCCTCAACTCTAAAGTAGAAACAAAAATAGTATCCAGTTCACGCAGTTACTGTGAGAAGTAAATGAGGCATTGCACGTAGAACAGTTGATGACACTAAATTCTATAAATATTAGCGAGACATTTGGGAAACGCAGAAGTGATTTTATTTTACAGTGCTTTGTGTGACTGGTTTAGGGAAAGGGCTGGGAAAAAAAGAGTAATTTGTCTCTTTACCTTGAAAGACATGACTCTTACAATAATGGCTCCTTGTCAGTCTGGCTAGGGCAATCGTCAGAAATGATAGAGGTAGGAACAGGAGCCCAGATCATGGTCACCTGGTGAGTCAACATGGGAAGGGGAGTGTACAGATGTCTCTCAGTATCTGTAGTAGGATTGAGTCCAGGATGCCTGGGAATACCAAAATCCACAGATGCTCAAATCCCATATATAAAATGATGTACGGCCCGTGGTGGCTCAGGCCTATAATCCTGTAACCAGATCCAAGAACAAATTTCAATGACCCCTGTGTGTTTTGTATAATCCTCTCCCTTAACTAACTACCTGACCTTCTAAGTTGTTTTCCAGAAATGGTGGATTTTCTGCAAGATATAGAAGTTGAGATGCTGAAGGCCCCAGGGCAGACTTCCTGAGGCCAAGATTCACCATCCCCCTTGACCTGCCCCAAGGCACATGGCCCCTCCTTAAAAAGCCCTTGATCTCCCTGAGTGGGACAGAGAGATTTGACACAGCTTCTGCCATTATCTCAACAAGACATCTGTCATATTAAAATTTCCTTTCTTCTTTGGCAATCCTCATTGTCTCAATAATTGGATCTTTGTGCAAGAAGCAACTGGACCCAGGTGGAAATCCCCTTGCAGTTTCTTTTTTTTTTTTTTTTGAGACAGAGTCTCGCTCTGTTGCCCGGGTTAGAGTGCCCTGGCGTCAAGCTCACAGCAACCTCAAACTCCTGGGCTCAAGCAATCCTCCTGCCTCAGCCTCCCCAGTAGCTGGGACTACAGGCGTGTACCACCATGCCTGGCTAATTTTTCTATATATGTATATTTTTAGCTGTCCATAAAATTTCTTTCTATTTTTAGTAGAGACGGGGTCTCGCTCTTGCTCAGGCTAGTCTTGAACTCCTGACCTCAAGCGATCCTCCCGCCTCAGCCTCCCAGAGCCCTTGCAGTTTCAACAACAGTCTCAGCACTTTGGGAGGATGAAGTAGGAGGATTGCTTGAGACCAGGAATTCAAGACCAGCCTGGGCAACACAACAAGACTCCATCTCTACAAAAAACTTAAAAATTAGGTTGACCTGGTGGTACGTACCTGTAGTCTCAGTTATTCAGAAGCTTTAGGTGAGAGGATTGCTTGAGCCTAGGAGTTCGAAGCTCTGGTGAGCTATGATCACACCAGTGCACCCCAGCCTAAGTGACAAAGGGAGACCCTGTCTCAACAAAACAAAACAATGTAATGGTGGTGGGTGATGGGTGTCAATGGAAAAGAGACAAACTGTAAAATAATTTAAGAAGAGTTATTCTGAGCCAAATTTGAGGGCCATGGACCTGAGCCAGGCCCAAGAGTCCTTGAGCAAGTGGACTTGCTGTGGCTGGGTTACAGTTCGGTTTAATAGATTTCAGGGAGACAGGAATTGCAGGTAAAGTCATCAATCAGTATATGGAAGGTATACATTGGTTTGGCCCCAAAAGGAGGGACATCTCAAGCGGGGAGCGGGCTTACAAGTCATAGATGGATTTAGATTCTTTAGTTGACAATTGGCTGGAGTTAGGTTTCATCCAAAAGACTAGGAATCAGCAGAAAGGAATGCTTCAGTTAAGATAAGGGTCTTCTATCTTTTATGTGATGCTATACTGGAATCAGGTTGGGAAGTAAACCACATCATAAAAACCTGTTTACTGAGATTTTATCATTTGTAGGCATGACTCACCAAGCCCCCTTAGGAAGGAATTTTTGGGGACAACAAAAAAATCAGAGTTCGGTCCTCAGGGGGATGGAGGCATATCGGGTACTGATGGGGTTCAGGACACACAACCCCAAAATGTTACTATAGAAGACTAGAATAAGGCCACCTCAAAATATGCCACTTTGTCATAAGGATTATTTTGAACTGGTTATTCTGGAAAACAGTAGACAGAGGAGAAGCTCTGAATACAGAGTAGAAGTTATCCTTTGGTAAAAGGAAATTAATATCTATAAAGGAAATCTCCATTGTAAGAGTGCCAGACACTCTGGGAGGCCGAGGTGGGGGGATTGCTCGAGGTCAGGAGTTCAAGACCAGCCTGAGCAAGAGCGAGACCCCCGTCTCTACTAAAAAAAAATAGAAAGAAATTAGCTGGACAGGGTGGGATGGTGTGTGTGCTGCATTGGCGTTCCCCACTCGCAATAAAAAAATTAAAGAAAAATAAATAAATAAAAGAAAAAAAAAGAAATTATCTGGACAACTAAAAATATATAGAAAAAATTAGCTGGGCATAGTGGCGCATGCCTGTAGTCCCAGCTACTCGGGAGGCTGAGGCGGAAGAATTGCTTGAGTCCAGGAGTTTGAGGTTGCTGTGAGCTAGGGTGGCGCCACGGCACTCTAGCCTGGGCAACAGAGTGAGACTCTGTCCCCCCATCCCCTCTCACCCCCCACCACCACCCCCACCCACCCACACAAAAAAAAAAGAGTGCCAGAAAGGAAAGGATGACTCTAAACCACTAGAAACTCTTAATCAATGGAGAAAGCATCAACTGAAATCTGCATAACAAACCTTACCCTTGTTTAAGATGTTTCCTGGTCACCTGTTCCATAACTATACCCACACCCTTCTATCTTTGTCTCAAGGATTTAAGCCTGAATTCAAGCCACCCCTGTAAGATTTACTGTGAGAGATTTACTCATTTTCCCCTGGTTATATACATAAGATATACATAAATAAATAAAAACAAACAGGTCTGTTTGTTTTTCTCTTATTAATCTGCCTTTTGTTATAGAGATCCAACTAAGAACTATGAAGTGTAGAGAGTAAATTATTTTTCATCTCTTATAGCACTGAACAGGGAAAGACTCTTAATCAAATCTCCCTTTCTTGGTTTGCATGTGTGTTTCCTTGCAGATTCCTATTATAGACAGAAAGAAACTAACATTTATAGAGGGCCTACTGTGTGCCCAGTACTTTCACACACATTAAGGAATCCCAGAGAAGTAAAGTGACTGGTCTAAGATCACAAAGCTAGGAAAGAGGATTGGGAGCCAGGTTTTAGCACCTAGATCAAAAGCTCTACAATCTTTGCCACCTTTACTCTTTTTTTCTATGAGTGTTCCTAAATGAGTGTGAGTTACCTGGAGGAAGATTCTAAGTGAATGCCAGTATTATTAACTTTTCTTTTTTTTTCTGGAGACAGAGTCTCGCTCTGTTGCCCGGGCTAGAGTGCTGTGGCATCAGCGTAGCTCACAGCAACCTCAAACTCCTGGGCTCAAGCCATCCTCCTGCCTCAGCCTCCCAGAGTGCTAGAATTACATGCGTGGGCCACCCACCTGGCTCCCTTCTTCTTCTAACACCAAAGTGTTATTCTAACCCAAATATTTAAAGAGACTGTTATTTTTATTTGCTTTCATCACAATGTCCTAACTTGGGTAAATCAACATGATGCAACAGGAACAAGACCTCTTTGGTCATTCACTGGGCTGAAATCTTGTCATAAATGCCTAGAGGATCCAAAATGTCCAAAGCCTTATCATTCAAAAGATCTGAGAGTATGATCAATTCAGAGTAAGGTTAGGTACAATATAACAGATGTCAAGGAAACCTCCTAGGATATTTGGGTACTTTTGCCACCTCCTAGACCCGAATACATGTCTTTATATTAAATATTATGGAGGGGCAGCCTCAAAGCTGATTTGATGCCGAGTCGCCTAGGTATTGAGCCAGATGTAAAACCTCCGCAAAGTCCTCCTGCAAGATCCTGATCAGGGGCGGGCCACTCAAGGTCTGCCCTGAGCACCAATGCTAGCGGGTTGAACCATTAGGAATAAGCCACCACCAGGGCACCCTTTCACTCAGGTTTCCACAAAGAACCATTTACACACCTGCCACAACCCACCTTGTTCTACTCCTCAAGGGAAAATTAAAAGAACAAACATTCCCTGAAAGCACCAGGAAAAAAAACACCCATCAAATAAATGTTTAAAAAAATATCAAAAGGTTGCTTGCTTCAGCAGCACCTATACTAAAATTGGAACAATACAGAGAAGATTAGCATGGCCCCTGCCCAAGGATGACACACAAATTTGTGAAGTGTTCTATATTAAAAAAAAAAAAAATCAAAAGGAACTCCACAGTGTTGATTAAGTGGGGTGTCCTGTGACTCCAGCTGGCCCTGCCACCTGCCCAAAGTTCAGAATTGCCTCAGGGACGGAGGCACCGAGGCTCAGCCTGCAGGTACAGGGTGACTGGGCCCTGCTGTGGGAAGAGGCACATGGGTTTCAGGTCAGGAAGAAGCTGCTTTTCACCATGGAGGGATATGTTTGCAATCTTTCCTTCAGTGAAAGGAAATAATATTGGAGGCTGAGGAACAGTTAAAAGTCTTTACCGGCCGGACTCGGTGGCTCACGCCTGTAATCCTAGCACCCTGGGAGGCCGAGGCGGGTGGATCACTCAAGGTCAGGAGTTCAAGACCAGCCTGAGCAAGAGCGAGACCCCGCCTCTACTAAAAATAGAAAGAAATTATCTGGCCAACTAAAATATATATAGAAAAAAATTAGCCGGGCATGGTGGCGCATGCCTGTAGTCCCAGCTACTTGGGAGGCTGAGGCAGTAGGATTGCTTGAGCCCAGGAGTTTGAGGTTGCTGTGAGCTAGGCTGACGCCACGGCACTCACTCTAGCCAGGGCAACAAAGCGACACTCTGTCTCCAAAAAAAAAAAAAAAAAAAGTCTTTACCATGATTCTAGGGGTAAGGGCTTCAGAGAACGGCCTTGATGATGTGTCTATAAAGAAAATGGTCATGGAAGTGGTTTTTCTGGGTGATTTGCTGAATCACTTTCTCAGAATTACATAAGCCAGAATATTATTTGGGAATTTAAATTATTTATTTCTAATAATTTTACAAAAGGTATATATCAATGAATTTTTATGTTTGTGTCCAGTAACTAATTTCTTTATTTATACATGTTTTATGTCTCCCTTCATGATAATGGAAATAATTTTTATTACATGCTTTTCCTAAATCACTGCAGGCTTCTTCTCTCTTTTCTTGGTTCTGACACGAGACCCGTCCATCTCAGACGCAGTCAATACCTCTGAGTAAAACATGGCAGAGGAGAAAGAAAAAGAGTACAGAATTCTTGGTCTTCACCAACACATGCTGCAGGTACCATACCATTTTCCATACCTTTTCTTCCTGGGAATAGAGAGTGATGCAGGATGGTGTCTCTGCTGGTGACAACTCTTTTTTTTTTTTTGTAATTGAAGTGAGTGTGATTCACACAACATAAAACTAACCATTTTAAGTGAACAATTCAGCAACATGATCTAGTACATTCACAATGTTGTGCAACCACCACCTCTATCTAGTTCCAAAACATTTTCACCACTCCAAAAGGAAAATCCATACCCATTTAGCAGTTACCCCCTCTTCCCTCCCCCACAACCCTGGTAACTGCCAATCTGCTTTCTGTGCCCATGGGACTCTTGCTTGGTCACGTCCCCCTACAAAATCCATGGAGATGTGCAGGCTGTGAAGGTGTCTCTCTGGCCTCAAGGGAGAGACCAGGTGAAATAAAGGACATGAAAAACCAAGGAATGGGGAGAGCAGGAGGGTGGATGTGGGATAAAAACTTATTTATTGGGTATAATGAACACTATTCTGGGCCGGGCACAGTGGCTCACACCTGTAATCCTAGCACTCTGGGAGGCCGAGCCTGGAGGATCACTTGAGCTCAGGAGTTCAAGACCAGCCTGAGCAAGAGCAAGACCACATCTCTACAAAAAAATCTATATATGTAAAAATAATAATAAAATAATATAACGAACTCTATTCTGATTATGGGCACACCAAAAGCATTATGCAAGATATCCACATAATGAAAACACTTATACCCCCTTAATATTTCAAAAACAAATAAATAAATGGAGAGACCAGGATGTAGACCATGCTGAGAACTTCCAGCAGTGTGGCCCTCCTTGGGAGAAATTATTCTGTTTCTTTAAAGAAAATATAGGAATTGGGTTAAGAAATCAATCGAGTCGTTATGTATTTATACCTTCATCTAATAGGTGAATCTGCAGGCTTCCTCTTGTATCCCCTGCGTCAGAACTGGGTCTCAGGGCCACTCCTGCATGCCAGGAGGCTCTGCCCTTCCAGCCTGGTTACCTACAGACAGACCAAGAGGAGAGAGTTGGGATACTCTTAAAGTTAGAGTAGAAATAAACACGGTTATATATTTAAATGCTAATAATTCAATCATTTTAAAAAAGGAGAGATTCATATACATAAATAAAGTGTATATAATTAGGCTTAATATTAGTTGGGGGGGAGGGATCATGCTAGGGGAATACACTCCTGAAAATATTTTTAAACTTTTTTTTATTTGATTCTTTAATTTCTTTTCTTTTTTTTTTTTTTGAGACAGAGTCTCGCTTTGTTGCCTGGGCTAGAGTGCCGTGGCATCAGCCTAGCTCACAGCAACCTCAAACTCCTGGGCTTAAGTGATCCTACTGCCTCAGCCTCCCGAGTAGCTGGGACTACAGGCATGTGCCACCATGCCCGGCTAATTTTTTCTATATGTATTTTAGTTGGCCAGATAATTTCTTTCTATTTTTAGTAGAGACGGGGGTCTTGCTCTTGCTCAGGCTGGTCTCGAACTCCTGACCTTGAGCGATCCACCCGCCTCAGCCTCCCAGAGTGCTAGGATTACAGGCATGAGCCACCGCGCCCAGCCTTTTAATTTCTTTTTAACAGATGGGGGTCTCACTATGTTGCTCGGGCTGGTCTCAATCTCCTGGGCTCAAGCGATCCTCCTGCCTCAGCCTCCTCACCACTGGGATTACAGGCATGAGCCACCATGCCCAGCTTAAACATTTTTTTTTTTTTACGCTTCACGAATTTGCGTGTCATCCTTGCGCAGGGGCCATGCTAATCTTCTCTGTATCGTTCCAATTTTAGTATATGTGCTGCCGAAGCGAGCACCCAGCTTAAATATTTTTTTAAAACAAAAATATTACTTGATATTGTAATAGTAAGATATAATGAAAACCTTTACTATTTACAGGTGAGGGACAAGAGAAAGGGAATACTCAAAGGTCACTCCTGAGTTTTGAGTCTAGAAAATGGAAGGCTTTGGGCAGCTGTAATGGAAACAGGGCTGTCCAGGAAGAAAGCGGGTTCATGGTGTAGGAAGCTGACTTTAGCTCTAGGAAGGTGAGTTTGAGACGAAGAGACATCCAACGGGAAAGACAGATCAGGCCAGTGCCACTGTGGGGTGAAGGCCAGAGGTCCAGTCTAGGGATTGGACTGAGAGCTATCTAGTTTCCGGGGTGGGGTGAGGGGGGCTTAGTACACAGTGTCGGCCGGGCGCAGTGGCTCACGCCTGTAATCCTAGCACTCTGGGAGGCTGAAGCAGGAGGATCGCTCAAGGTCAGGAGCTCGACACCAGCCTGAGCAAGAGCAAGACCCCGTCTCTAATAAAAATAGAAAGAAATTAGCTGGACAACTAAAAATATATAGAAAAAATTAGCCGGGCATGGTGGTGCATGTCTGTAGTCCCAGCTACTCGGGAGGCTGAGACAGGAGGATGCTTGAGCCCAGGAGTTTGAGGTTGCTGTGAGCTAGGCTGACGCCATGACACTCTAGCCTGGGCAACAGAGTGAGACTCTTGTCCCAAAAAAAAAAAAAAAAAAAGTACACAGTGTCCAGGCAAGCTCTCTGGGAAAGGATCCAACCAAACCTCAAGGGTCACCTATATTTGAGGAGAGAGAGCAAAGCCCCTGGAGGAAGCAAAGAGAAGTCTTGACAGAGAGGAGACAGGATAGCATAGTGTCCTAGAGACCATAGAGGAGAAAATGTCATAAATGGGTGGGGGCACCCCGACCAGAAGCCCCAGTGAGGTTAGAGGGAAAGGAAACAGAAAATGTTCATTGGAGTGTGTGTCCAGGAGACCCCTGTGACCTCTGAGAGAGCAGTTGCCCCAGGTCCCAGCGCAACTGTGCAGGGTGAAAGAGCGATGAGGGAGACATGCAGCACATGCCAACCACCTGCTTACCATGGCTGGGGATTAAAGAAGAGACGAAAATCCCGCAGCAGCTCAAGGGAACAGCCACAAGAGAAGGTTTTCAAAATGGCCGGCCCCTGACCGTAGTGGTACTGGGCAATATTTTTATGTGGATCACCTTGTCTGAGGCCTTTCCACATGGGGTTTCCTGGGCAGTGCTGGCCACGATGATGGAATCCAGCACTCCCCGGCCAGAGCTTTACACCAACAGGTATCGTAGAGTCAATTACAAAGTTCACTTCGTGGCCAGCTTGTGAAAAGAGCAAATAAGCCATGGGTGTTTTCTCTCAAATTCCTTTATCTCTACAAAAATGACCTCTGGAATAGCACATAGAACCTCCTTTACACGCTTTGGAAAGTGAGTTCATTGGATATAGAGACACTGCAAGAAGATGAACAGTTCATCCATACGTTTGGAAAGGTTGGAGCCCAAACACAGTCCTCACAAAAAATGAATAGGAAAAAGGCTGAGTAGCGTCAAGATGAAATGCATACAGGGGAGAAAAACATTTTTTTTTTTTCCTTTACCCATCTTAGGTTCTCCAGCTGGGGCTTTGTAAACTAGACTGGCAAAAGACAGATTAGCAAGAGAAAAACAGAAGTCTATTAACACGTGCATCTTGCATGTACACATAGGAACACCCAGATGAGTAACCTAGAGGTCTGGTTAAAACGTGGGCTGGCCCAGTGTGGTGGCTCAGGCCTGTAATCTGTGCACTTTGGGGAGGTGGGGAGATTGCTTGAGGCCAAGAGTTCAAGACCACCCTGAACAAGAGGCAAGTCGGAGACCCAGTCTCTACAAACAAACAAACAAACCAAAAAAAACCTCCCAAAACCCAAACAACAACAACAACAACAACAACAAAACTTGGGCTGATAAAACATCTCAGACTAAACAAAAGAAAAGGAGTTTTGGGGCTTCTGGGAGAGGGAGGCAAGAAATGGGAAGGTAATCAAGGAAGTATAGTAAACAAAGATTGTTTAGTAAGGTTTGTTATACAGACTTAAGTCAGTGGCTCTCCGATTGCTAAGAGTTGTTAGAGTCTTCCTCTTCCCTGTAGGAAGAGGGAGACAAATTTTACAGTTGCAATTTCATTTATAAATGTAAATTTTCTTTAAAAAAGGAAATCATGTGCCCTGCTTTTAGAACTTTTCTTGCAACTGCTGGTTCTCAATGGCCTTTGGCTCAAAATAATGCATGTGCCAAAGAGGCATTTTTTGGGGTGGCATATTCTGGTACCCTTCACACACACAAGATGAAAACACCTAACTTTGTTAGGCGGGGACTGGCTGGTGGTGGTGACAGTGGGGCCTCTGTAGTGGGGCCTGAAGAGCCTGTGGGATGAGGAGGGTCATGGGGCCAGTTTATACCCTTATACTTTAGGGTATAAGTGGGAATCCTTCAGGAGCTTGAAATCTCCCAGTTCAGCTGTTAGTGACAGCCACAATCAGCAGCCCGAGCAGAGGTTCTAGCAAGCAGTAACTCCAAAGAAAGGTCTAGACAGTTGAGGTGGTAAGGCCCTGGAGACATTGGAGTAATGAAAACCCAGTTGGAGCTGCAGATCATTTGGGTGATAGGAGCCTTAAATGATATAGAGTGCCCATTGCTAAAACCGAGGTACAAGGCAGGATCTTTATTCCAGGCAAAATCTCAGTTATTGGAACCAAAAAATAAGGTTCAAGTGGATTGCCCCCACCCCCAACCCCATCCCAGGCTAAGAAGGAAAACTAAGCTTCTAGGTATTTCCCCTGCTTAGAGACCAGATTACTGGATTAACCTCAGAGTCTGGGGTGGGTCAAGACCTACAGCTGGGGATGAAGTATTTGGAACCAGAACTAGGTCAGTGATTGCCAAAGCTATTATACATGTCCATCTCAGCCCTGGGCATTGACATCCCACTTAGAATGTAAGTGGGCCAAGCCATCGTGGCATTCCATCTCCTTGACATCCGATCAGTCATTCTCAGATTCCCTCTGACCTCATCCCAGGATTAGGATTCTCCTACAGTTCTAGGAAATGGGTTCCCAGGGCAGAAGCAGGGTTGGAAACGAACCGGGCCTGGCCTGGGGTCTCTCCCTCTCCGCTCGGAGGAGCAACAGGAAGAGGAACCAACTCAGTCTCCAAAGTCTGCTCTCCCCACCCCCACACAATGTCTTCTGCAGAAACTTGGTGTTAGCCTCTGACCCAAGGGCAAGGATGACCAAGAGCCTACACAATGAGGATCGTATTTTCCCTTTTTAATTAAAATCTCCACCTCAGTGTGGCCAGATTTCATTCTCTCCCTGCAGTGTCCAGTTCCTGGAATGTTTTACTTGCCATTTACCTCAGAACTCCCTTATCAGGGGCATGCAATGTTCCTACAAACCACTGACACTCTTCTGTCTCCTCTCTGTTAACCCAGCAGGGAAGCAGACTGTTAGAGGGTCAGAGAAGCTCAAGCCCAGGAGGGGTTAGACTCCAGTCAGAGGCTAAAGACAATCCTTCCTCACATATGAGGAGAGACCATGTGCTTTTAGGGGCTTCAGCAGCCTGAGGCTGGGCCCACATACTTATTACCACGTGCAAAATCACATAAGACTGAGAAAATCGGCACTGGAGTGTTGCTGTCAACCTGAGCACTTGCTTCTTCAAAATCTGGGCTGTACTGCTGGGATTTTCACTGTTCTCTTGCTCCATTTCATCGAACCTAGGTCTGTTTGACTCTAAAGTTCATGCTTTAGGTATGAATTATGTATGTTCAAGAAAATACAAAGGGAGTGGCCAGCATGTCCCCTAGTGTCCTAACTGCCAATTTGACAGGGATTTGGAGGGAAGGACCTGAGGCAGGGACCCAATAAAATCGGCATTTGCACACACCTCACAGCCTAGTGCTTGGCATATCTCTGGCTCCAGAGTAAAAAAGTATGTGTTTCAATGAATAAGCAAAACTATTCAGGTGTAGGGAACCAGGAATTGAATGTCCATCACCTCTGTGAGTTTCTAGATAAGATCAGCATGCAGGAGGCAACAGGGAAAACACAAATAGGACCTGACCCAGAGCAAGTTGCTGGGTCAAATGATAAACTCTTCTAATGAGCAATGGTAGCCCCCCTTATCTACAAGGGATATGTTCCAAGACCCCCAGTGGATGCCTAAAACCTCAGATGGTACCAAACTCTTTATATGCTATGTTTTTTCCTATACTTGCATACTTATGATGAAGTTTAATTTATAAATTAGGTACTACAAGAGATTAGCAATAACTATTAATAAAATAGAACAATTATATCATTATGCTGTAGTAAAAGTTATGGGAATGTGGTCTTGCTCCCAAAATATCTTATTGTACTCTACATATTTTTGTACCTCAGCTGACCGTGGGTAACTGAAACCTCAGAAAGTGACACTGTGGGACCAGGCTTGGTGGCTCATGCCTGTAATCCTAGCACTCTGGGAGGCCGAGGCAGGAAGATTGCTTGAGCTCAGGAGTTCCAGACCAGCCTGAGCAAGAGTGAGACCCCGTCTCTACTAAAAATAGAAAGAAATTAGCCAAACAACTAAAAATAGAAAAAATTAGCTGGGCATGGTGGCATGTGCCTGTAGTCCTAGCTACTCGGGAGGCTGAGGCAGAAGGATCGCTTGAGCCCAGGAGTTTGAGGTTGCTGTGAGCTGGGCTGACGCCACAGCACTCACTCTAGCCAGGGCAAAAGAGCGAGACTCTGTCTTCAAAAAAAAAAAAAAAAAAAATAGAAAGAAATTAGCTTCTCCTTCCTGACCGTATAATTATATATATAAAAAGAATATAAAAAAATAAATAAATAAATAAATAAAGAGAAATTAGCTGGACAACTAAAAATACATAGAAAAAATTAGCCGGGCATGGTGGCGCATGCCTGTAATGCCTGTAGTCCCAGCTACTCAGGAGACTGAGACAGGAGGATCACTTGAGCCCTGGGGTTTGAGGTTGCTGTGAGCTAGGCTGATGCCACAGCACTCTAGCCAGAGTGACAGAGCGGCAGAGCGGGACTCTGTCGAAAGAAAGGAAAGGAAAGGAAAGGGAAGGAAGGAGAAGAAAGAAAGAAGGCAACCACTTAAATCTGCATAGCACAAGCTTTGCTTACCCTTGTTTAAGGTGCTTTTCCTGATTACTTCCCATTTTCCCGTTACCGGCCTTCCCCGCACCCTTCCTCTTCTTTCTTTGTTTCAGGGGACTATGATATTTAAGCATGAATTCAGAGCCACCTCTGAGATTTACTCACATGGGTATCTCCCATATATATATGAGGTATACATGCTATTAAACTTCTGTTTGTCTCCTGTTAATTGGCCTTTTCTTTTCCACAGGAGTCTCTGTCCAAATTAAGAACTATGAAGTGTAGAGACAAAATTATTTTTCCTTCCCTACAAACATATATGAATAATTTTATCTTCCCACCCTTGGCCCCAAACTAACACACTTAGTATCTTGAACACATTATGTACTTAAGAAGTACTTGTAGAAAGCATGAATAAAAGTAATAACAGAAAGAAGGAAGAAAAATAAGGAAAAAATACATATAAGAGATTGAAAAAAATTCACCTACCATTCCACTACAATAAAGATAAAAATCACTTTCTGTTTATTTTCTCTAAGTAGAAAAAAATATATATATGTGTGTGTGTATATGTATATATATACACATACATATATCAGAAGGGGACTTGTGGGTTGGAGTTTTGTTAATTTCTTTATTCTTTGTTTTACCATATGTAAAAGTGCTTAGAACAGTGAGTGTCTGCCATAAGTAAATATTACATAAACTTTTACTATCATTCCCCTCCTCTATTGAGTGCAGTTCCTTGAGTTTAGCCTCTGTCAATCACATCCCCAAATAGGGTCCCTTAGTTGCGATTCCAACTGAGGCAATCCAGAGGATCGCTTGGCTTCTGTTTTTTCATGGGGTTGGGTAGGGAGAAAAGCCCGTTCAGTCTGCTACAGAATATCCCACCTGAATGCTGCCATCTAGTGCTCACTTCAAAAAATCAGATGCACCCTAATTATTTGAAGACTGACTCAGTGCTTTCCCTCTGTCACGTGGCTAGAGCATGCAGTGGCATCATCATAGTTAACTGCAACCTCAAACTCCTGGGCTCAAGCAATCCTCCTGGCTCAGCCTCCCTAGTAGCTGGGACTACAAGCATGCGCCACCATGCCTGGCTTATTTTTTCTATATATATTTTTAGTTGGCTGGGCGCAGTGGCTCACGCCTGTAATCCTAGCACTCTGGGAGGCCGAGGCGGGAGGATCGCTCGAGGTCAGAAGTTCGAGACCAGCCTGAGCAAGAGAGAGATCCCGCCTCTACTAAAAAATAGAAAGAAATTAACCGGACAACTAAAACTATATAGAAAAAATTAGCCGGGCATGGTGGCACATGCCTGTAGTCCCAGCATCTCAGGAGGCTGAGGCAGGAGGATTGCTTGAGCCCAGGAGTTTGAGGTTGCTGTGAGCTAGGCTGATGCCACGGCACTCTAGCCCAGGCAACAGAGTGAGACTCTGTCTCAATATATATATATATATATATTTAGTTGTTCATATAATTTCTTTCTATTTTTAGTAGAGATGGGATTTCGCTCTTGCTCAGGCTGGTGTCAAACTCCTGAGCTCAAACCCAACTCATTCTTTTATCAGAAACCCACTGCTAAGATAGCCCACTCCCTCAGTAATGGCATTAATCCATTACTGGAGGGCACAGCCTTCATGATATAATGAACTTTTAAAATTCCTACCTCTCAACACTGTTAAATTGGGGATTAACTTTGCAACACATTGGTTGCAAAGATTTCAAAGAAAAAAAAAGGAAAAAAAAAAAAAACTTTCCAACACGTGAACTTTGGGGCACACATTCAAACCACAGCACAAGGTAAATGGTTAAGCAAAGGAAACTATCAGAAATCCAAGTAATGTTTCCAGACGGGCTTGCAAACGCAGGCAGAGGTCAGACTCTGAGGTGAAGCAGAGACTAAACCCAACTCAGTACCCGGTGAAGTTGGGGTTGTGGAGTGGGGTGGATCAGTGTTGGAACCTCAGATCTGCCAATACAGGAATTGTGAACTTAAATTCCTTGTCCCTCTTCTTTCCACACTTCCTCATCTTTAGATATGACCAGTGATAATGCATCTTCCTCTAAGTTGTTAGAAGGATTAAATGAGGTAAGATACCTTCCATGCAGAGAAAAGTACATGGCATAGAGTGGATGTTCAATAACAGGTAGCTATTAACCTGGGAACAAAATTTTATCTAACCAGGGTAGAGGAGGCACTGTAGTTTGGCCTCAGAGGCTGGAACTATTAATACACAGAGTTAAATCCAAAGGAAGGAGAGTGTCTGGGTCGTAAAGGGGATGCTAGTGACAGTGGTGAGGGCCAGACCCCAGGAGGTGTAGGGGCCAAGCCAAAAACTTGCCCTTTGCCCTCTAAAGTTTCACTGAAAAATCAGCTCACAAAATGCAGATTAATGAGAGAAATGGAATATAAATTTTTTAACTTGCACATGGGGAGAATTACACAGTGATTACCCCTCCATGCATTGGGGTACATCTCTCTTCTTAGGGGAAGGGAGTTGGGGACATGGCGATGATTTTTAGGGTGTGCAGTAAATGATTTTTAGGGGAATTCAATGCGTGAAGAACACGCAGTGTCCTGAGACAGTCTGTTGGGCCCACACAGCAGCCAATGGTTTGTGACAAAAGTCTGTCCAGATGTGTTGACAGACTTCGGTGTTTCTTCCTGTTATATGAGTCCAGTTAATGTAAACTCAGGGAAGGGAGCAGAGGTAATTGTTCTCTTCTTTGATGTGCCTGAACTTTAGGCAGATAAGGGACGTCAGAGAATAACTTCATCCCATGCTTTGGGAGAGATACAAGGACAGTGGGGGCAGGGAGGAATGGGGGAAGGTCAGAGAGAACTTGAGGCTTCTTCTTCAGTTCAACATGTCAAAGTGTCACATTTTGGCTGCGTGTGGTGGCTGATGCCTTTAGTCCCAGCACTTTGGGAAGGAGGGTCACGACACAAGGAGTTCGAGACCAGCTTGACCAAGAGCGAGACCCAGTCTCTACTAAAAATAGAAAAAAATTAGCCGGGCCTGGTGGTATGGACATGGCCCCTCTGTTAAAAGCCCATGATATCTCTTAGTCCAGGGATGGATTTGTGGCAGCTTCCCCCAGCAATGTAACAGAGGGAATGGCCTAAAAAAGAGTAAAAATGTCTCTCTAAAACCTCCCCAACTCTTTTGGGAATTAAAACCTGCATTCCTGCCTCAGGCCAGTGGTGATGAAGGACAGGGGAATGTCCTTTGTTCTTTGGACTATAGGAGATGGCTCAATGGAACTGTCTGGGTAGAGGGCTGGGGCCAGGCAGGTGGAGGTCGGGGCAGAGGTCACAAGATTGTCTTCACCTGAGATGGAACAGTATAGCAATTGCTTGAAGCTGAAACCTCCCTTTAAAAGCCTGTATTTAGGGGGCGGGGTAAAAAAAAATAAAAAAAATAAAAGCCCTGTATTTATGCTTATGATTAGGAATTGGTACTTTAAGATGGGAGTCTGCCATTTTTCTCATTTGCAGACAAATTATTAATAATAAATCTCTCTTTCCTTTTCCTCAACTACTTGTCCTCATTCTTCTGATGTGGTCTCAGTGACAAGTGCCAAGCTTTTGGTAACAGAATTTGGTGTCCCTGGGTGGGCTCATCAGCTCCTTGGAGGCAAGGCACCCTGCGACTGCTGGAGAGACAGGGAGCAGCCCCTGGACATGCCATGGGTAGGAGCATCACCTTTTTCCAGTAAAGAGAGAAAGGGACTCTCCCAGCAGCTGCCTGAGCCTGTTTAGCTCTGGGGAGCTGCCATCTCTTCTTCCCTGAATTGGACACAGTTCTGACCAATCTGAGATTTGTTGAGGAGAAGGAAACAGATTTGTGAATTGTGGTGACAGCTTCAGCCATTTGAGTAAGTTCCCTGGCATGCATGCTGAGACCCTGATTCGACCCATTGGGGGGAGGGTTTCAGACCTTCCTCTGGGTTATTTGTTTGTAGGTGCCATTTGGAAGTGGAAGTCAAGACATTGACTGGAAGTAAAGAAACTAGTTTGAATTCAGACCTCATTTGGGGTTCCCAGGGAATGGGAGGACCACATCACCATTTGGGGAAGGTTTTGAACCTTCTGGCCCTGTGGCAGGGCATTTGTTTGGAGCCATATAGAAGGGCATTTGTGAAGCACCATTGGAGGCACCATTTGGGGTGGCATTTGTCCCCTTTGTATTCCCATTTGCTTGATAGGCCCTGGCATTTTGTGTTGGGCATTCAATGTGATGTCTGTGTTTGTTATTTGTGAGTTTTGTTGCAACATAAGGAAGTTCCATCTAAAAGTCCCTTGGGGCCGGGCGCAGTGGCTCACGCCTGTAATCCTAGGACTCTGGGAGGCCGAGGCGGGTGGATTGCTCAAGGTCAGGAGTTCAAGACCAGGCTGAGCAAGAGCGAGACCCCATCTTTACTAAAAATAGAAAGAAATTATATGGACAACTAAAAATATACAGAAAAAATTAGCCGGGCATGGTGGCACATTCCTGTAGTCCCAGCTACTTGGGAGGCTGAGGCAGAAGAATTGCTTGAGCCCAGGAGTTTGAGGTTGCTGTGAGCTAGGCTGACGCCACGGCACTCACTCTAGCCCGGGCAACAGAGTGAGACTCTGTCTCAAAATAAATAAATAAATAAAATTAAATTAAAAATAAAAAAAAAATAAAAATCCCTTGGGAAAAATTTTGGCTGAATGGCCAAACTTATAGCTATAAAGTCTATGTTTCACAGAGAATGATGTTATTGTAATCCAATGTACCTGCTGGAGTGTGAGCAGAAGTGACTGCTGAATAAAACCTTGAATTATTATACCGTCTTACAACTGGAATTATGTTGCCAAAGGTC
Source organism: Eulemur rufifrons (assembly GCF_041146395.1). Classification (NCBI taxonomy): domain Eukaryota; kingdom Metazoa; phylum Chordata; class Mammalia; order Primates; family Lemuridae; genus Eulemur; species Eulemur rufifrons. Next base: position 229,554,849 of record NC_090989.1, read on the forward strand.
AGGCAAATAGGACTAGGACGAGATCCCATGTGTACGATTGATTGCATAAAGGTCTGAGATAAAGTTATGGTGCACCAGAGACCTCTACTGGCAGTGGATGAGACAGTCACAATACTTTGTCTTAGATCCCCTGGCGGGAGCAGGGACTGGCTTGCCACTACTTGGCGAGGGAGAAGGAGTGGGGGCAGGGAGGGAGCACCCACAAACTCACAGCCCCTGTCAGGCATGTGTACGACAGATCTGCCCCGGTGCCCACTGCAGCTGGGGTGATCCACGAGAAAACGCGGGCTCAGCCCCGCTCCAAGCTTCCGTGGATGTAGCCTCTGCGGGAAGTCCGCGTGCCTTGCCCAGACGCAGATCCCGGCCGGGAATTGCTGCTGCTCCCGACCTCAGCGCACCCGCTGCCCGTCCTTCCCCAACGCCTTCTGCGGCCATCACGATGAAAGTGGCTGGGGGACCAGGGCAGCCCAACCCCCCCCGTGCTTCCTAGGCTTTCCGTGGCCTGTGTGGGTAGTAAGTGGTGTAGAGCCGAGCCCAAATGCATGGTCCGGGGAAGCCACCACCCATTGTGTGGGAGAAGGGCGCGCAGCACCTGGTTTTCGCTGCTGCAGAGCACCTGAGCTTCCCGAGGGCGGAGGTATGTGGGGGGGAAGGATGGCTCCAAGTACCGCCTGCTGCTGAGGGCTGCGCTGCCCACCAATGCCGGAGTCTATGTGTGCCATGCCCGCAATGTGGCTAGTGAGGCCTACGTGGCAGCCGCTGTCACTATGCTTGAGTCCAGGAGTTTGAGGCTACAGTGAGCTACATCATACTACTGTACTCTACCCTGGGCAACAGAGCAAAACCCTGTCTAAAAAAGAAAAAAGAAAAAGGAAAAAACAAAAACAAAAAACCACACACCAAAACAAAACAAAACCACAACCTCACTTGCTTATAAAGTATTTCTTTTATACAATAGTAGATATCGCCACTATTTTGCTTACAGATTTTTTTCATCTACATTCATCAGCAAATCTGGCACATAATTTTCCTTCAATTTTCTGTTCTTGTTAGGTTTCCCTATGAGGGGCATGCTAAGCCTCATAAAAAGTTGAAAAGTGTTCTCTTTCGTTTTTTGAGACACAGTCTCACTCTGTTGCCCCGAATCTAGTGCCGTGGCATCAGCCTAGCTCACAGCAACCTCAAATTCCTGGGCCTCAGCCTCCCCAGTAGCTGAGACTACAGGCGCACACCACAATGCCCAGCTAATTTTTTCTATTTTTTGTAGAGAGGGGTCTTACTATATTGCCCAGGCTGGTCTTGAACTCCTGACCTTAAGGGATCCTCCTGCCTGGGCCTCCCAGAGTGCTAGGATTACAAGTGTGAGCCACCCCGCCGGGCCATGTTCTTTACTTTCATGTCCCTCCCCGCTTTTTTCCCTTAAGATTGGAATTATGTTTTCCTTGTACATCTGTTTGAATGTGCCAGGGAAGCCATGGTGGCCTGGATTTTTTTTTTGTGGTAAGATTTCGGTCTTCTCTTTCCATTTGTTACTAAACTATTTAGACGTTCTGCTCCCCTGCACGTGGTAAGAGAAGTCCCTCCTAGGACTTCTCTACTTGGGGAAGGAGACTGCAGAGGTCTCCAGCCACGGGGCTGAAGGAAACCGTGTGGGCTACGGGACAGCGCCCCATGCACCTGCTTTTCCGCCTGCTTAAACATCTTTTTCTTCTATGACGAAGAACTAGGGGGGACGTCCCCATCCCTGCGGAGCAAAAAGATGCAGGAGGACAGCGCTCCAGTTTAGGTGTGTGTCCCTGGAGGGAACGGAACCTGCCTGGAGTCTCTCAGAGGCTCACGTGACTCACTAAATGCTACAAAAGTCGCCCAGCACTCTCCGCGGAACGGGTCCTGTTACTGCCGCGTCGCGCGCGACTTTGCGCGTGAGCGCAGCAGACTCCGTGCGGACTGTGCCTTCGGGGCTCACCCTCCCCACCTGTCTAGCGCCGCTTCCTTGGCGCATGCGCAGCACACAACTGGATGCTCCCAAATCCCATTTCCACGTCTTCTTCCTCCCGGTGCGGAGACACACTCTGGCTGTCTGCCTTTCTTGGGCTCTGGGGGCGAAGGTGGTCCAGGAGGTGTTCGCCCTCATCTGCAACTATCGCGATCGTCACCCAAAAGGTGGGAGGAAGGGTGCCACAGGCAGGGGCGGCGCGCCGGGAAACTCGGTCCCCCACTAGGAGCTCTCGCGAGAGCCGGAGCTGGAATGGGGGGCGCGCGTGGGCGTGACGCGTAGTGAGGGCTGGTACCTGTCGCCTCTCCGTTTGGGCTTGCTTTGACGCGCCAGACGCTCTCCGCGTTCCACGAGTTCATTCTCGTGTTTACGAAAACAGCGACGTCCTCCGCTTCTTTTAAGAAAGAGTTTCTGGGCCTATAGCGCTACTTTCTGTCCGTTAGCCCTTAGGTCTCCCCAGGCTAAACTCAAAGACGACCTTCCGCCTGTACTGGATCTGCCGTGTCCCTTAAGAGTATATAAAATGTAAATGGACTTGACCCCGATTTTTAATTTTTTTAATTTTTATTCATTTATTTATTGAGACAGAGTCTTGCTCTCTTGCCCAGGTAGAGTGCAATGACGTCATCATAGCTCACTGCAACCTCAAACTCCTGGGCTCAAGGGACCTTCCTGCCTCAGACTCCCGAAGTGCTAGGACTATAGGGGTGAGCCACCGTGCCTGGCCAGATTTTATTTTATTTTTATTTATTTATTTATTTATTTTGAGACAGAGTCTCGCTCTGTTGCCCGGGCTAGAGTGAGTGCCATGGCATCAGCCTAGCTCACAGCAACCTCAAACTCCTGGGCTTAAGCGATCCTACTGCCTCAGCCTCCTGAGTAGCTGGGACTACAGGCATGTGCCACCATGCCCGGCTAATTTTTTCTATATATATTTTTAGTTGTCCATATAATTTCTTTCTATTTTTAGTAGAGACGGGGTCTCGCTCTTGCTCAGGCTGGTCTCGAACTCCTGACCTTGAGCAATCCACCCGCCTCGGCCTCCCAGCGTGCTAGGATTACAGGTGTGAGCCACCACGCCCGGCCCAGATTTTATTTTATTTTTAATTTTTTACAGTCCTAGAGACAGAAAATATCTGTTGTTAAAACGCATAGTCTGGCCGGGCCTGGTGGTTCATGCCTGTAATCCTAGCACTCAGGGAGGCTGAGGCTGGGGGATTGCTTGAGGTCAGGAGTTCAAGACCAGCGTGAGCAGAGGGAGATTCCGTCTCTACAAAAAAATACAAAAATTAATCTAGCGTGGTGGTGCACGCCTGTAGTCCCAGCTACTGGGAAGTCTGAGGCAGGAGGATTGCTTGAGACCAGAAGTTCAAGACCAGCCTGGGCAACATAGCAAGATCCTTGGCTCTACAAAAAATAAGAAAAATTAGTTGGGGTGGTGGTGCGTGCCTGTAGACCTAGCTACTTGGGAGGCCAAGGCAGGAGGAACACTTGAGCCCAGGAGTCCATGGTTGTAGTGGGCTATGATTGGGGATGGAACCAGGTCTGTCATTGCCAACAGCCATGTTCAGCTCAAGCTTGGGTAATGAATTTCACACAGTATCTGGTTTGACAGAACCATTAGGAAATTAGTCTTCTCTGGCATTCAGCCATGGTGTCCTCAGGGCTCTCTAATCTCTTCAAGTGACCTTGTTCTGGAGGTAGGATTCACTTCCAGTTTTAGGTGAAGAGTTTTGAGGCAAAACCATTTCATGATTGAGGTTCGAAGAGATCCTAAGCAGATCTGCCTTTGGCTCTGCTTCCCTCCAAGTATTGTGGGGCTGGATGTGAGTCCTTTGATGAGTTCACTCAAATCCTCAAACTTGCTCCTTGTGATCCTTACTAACTCTGTAAGCTTATTTGTCTCTGACCTGAAGATGGGTATCATCAGGACTCTGCATACTGCAGATCATAGTTTTCATTTTTATTTATAATTTCCATTATCAGCATAGCTTGATTTCATTTATTTCCTGAGGGAATTGCTAATGTTTAACATTTTCATTGGCAATTACTTAATGACTCTTTACTCAGAGCACATGTTCTTCTTTTTCTATGTCAGTCAACTCAATTTGGAAGAAGGCTGTTTGATAGTGTCAGAAACTCAAGGTCCCTAGGGATTGGGCATTAATGAACTATCACAGTGTGCCGAGAACTGGACACATTCCAGAGACACGAGGGATGATTCTGGACATTAGGGCCTACATATTTTACTGAACCACGCCAAACCTCATGAGGCTATGTTATCACAAAGTTGCTGTCTGTAAGCCTGTGCTCCTTTGATAATAAGAGCCAGTTCTGGTTCTACTCCACTCTCTTGTTTGCTACAATATATTGGGAGCGTACTGTATACAAGGCACTGTTTTGAGCACCAGAAGCTGTGACTTATTAAATACTCAAAATCATCCCAACAGGAAAGTTTAAGTATTACGCCCATTGTACTGATTAGAAAACTGAGACTCACAAAAGTTGCTCTGTACCCAAAGATACAGTAAGGTTAGAGAAAACTCAAGTCCAAGTCTTTTCTTGAAAACAAAGTCTATGTTTTTAGACTATACTAACATAGTCTCTGCCATCAAGGAGTTCAAAATTTAACAGGAATTTTGAAGACAGGGCCCAAACAAGACATAAAGCAAGGCCTGATTTGATTCCTCTCGCTCTCCCAACTTACAGCTTAATGTCAACCGAATAGCAGGAGCTCAATAAGTGTGTGATAAAATGAGAGAAACCATTTAAATGTGTGAGACATGCATGCAAGGCTTACAATATTTGCCTCTGTGAGCTCTGTTGGTGCATTCAAAACTCAGGAGGCAGCAGGAAAGCACAGTACAGTAACCCAGCTGTGGCAGAGCCCTCAGGTCAAGTGGCAAAACCTCAAAATTCAACTAAGTCAGGTATATTAACAGAGCTTTGTTCTCCTTGCAGCTTTCAATGACCTGTCTTTTATTCTCCTTAATAAAGGCAATGCTGGGTCTGGGAATGTAGCAGCTAGCCTCCTTCACCCTCCCTCACTGCTATCAGATGCATGCCAGCCCTTCCTGCCCACCTCTATCCCCCCGCCCACTGCATTTCTCATGCTGTGTCTAGACGGGCATTTCCCTTCTGTTCTGGCTATCAAAACTCTGCATACTACAACAAACACTTATGAGTGTGATATTGTGAAAAAATAAACCATTAAAAAAATAAAAACAAAAAGCATTAACATCTCACTCATGGTGCTTCTTAAGGAGGCAGTTAGACCTACTTTCAATTCCTGATTCTGGGCTGGGTGTGATGGCCCACACCTGTGATCCTAGCACTCTGGGAGGCCGAAGCAGGAGGATCGCTTGAGCTCAGGAGTTCCAGACCAGCCTAAGCAAGAGCGAGACCCCGTCTCTACAAAAAATAGAAAAGTTAGCTGGGCATGGTGGCACACACCTGTAGTCCCAGCTACTTGGGAGGCTGAGGCAGGAGGATCGCTTGAGCCCAGGAATTTGAGTCTGCAGCGAGCTATGATGACACCACTACACTCTAGCCAGGGCTAGAGGGTGAGACTCTGTTACCAAAACAAAACAATAACAAAAAATTCCAGATTCTGCCATCCTCTAATTGTGTGGCTTTGGGCCTTTAGTCAGTCTTCGTAAAATATAGATTCATGATCTCAAAAATGAGTAAAAACTACCTAATACAATACAGGCTTTGTAAAGCAGCCATTATGCTGCTTGTCATACTGAAAAATATGTAAAACACTTCTTCAAAATATGGCACCTTGGAAATTGAGAAAACAGCAGAAGCAGGAAGGCCACTCTCACCTCTCCCTCACCCTTCTCTGAAGCAGGCCATAAAACCTAGCAAGGTCATTTTCTGACCTTCTCTCTTCCTTCTTCCCTGAAGACCCTCATATGACAAGTGTCCTGCCCTATACCAGGAAGGAAGGAATGTCACACAAGGATGACAAGAAGAATCTGAATGAACAGACCTTGCTAAATCCCTCCCCCACCCTTGTTTGTTATCATTGGATCATACCCCCTTTGTTTAATCATACTTTTGCATGACTGTCCACTTTTCATCAAACCCAAGCATAAAAATACACAAATTTTTCTATTTCTTTGGGTTTTCATTTCTTATAAAGGCTCCTCATCATGTAAAGCTCACTTTAAATAAATTTGTATGCTTTTCTCTTACTTTTTATTTTTTTTGTTTTTGAGATGGGGTCTCACTATTGCCTAGGTTGGTCTCAAACGCCTGGGCTCAAGCAATTCTCCTGCCTCTGCCTTCCATGTCTTTTGCTAAAGCAGTCATAGCTGTGAACCTTGTGATAGGCCAGGAAAAGATACTATTTTTTCTTCTCTACACACTTAAATTCGTTTGTCTCCTTTCCCTGCTTATGCCAATATAAGATGGCAAAATGCCTCTGGATAAGATTTCATTTGTGCTGTGCCACCAAAACATGAGCATGTCAGAAATCGTACCTTACACTGTGACAGTTATGTAGCTTCTTATTTCCCCCACGAAAGAGACTGCAGCAGTCTGAAGGGTAGAGGGCTCACCTTGTACAAATGTATTTTCTAACCTCCCACCCTTAGCCACAGACTGACACATGTACTAAGCTGTACAGTGTAAACACTTAGGAAATACTTATTGAAGGTGGGAATGAAAGAAAAATAAGCAAGGAGTAGAGATTTTTTTTTTTCTTTTTCTATTATCTTTCAAGTTCTCATACAGCTTGAAAGATTTTTTAAAAAGAAGAAAAGAAAACAAAGGCTGAAAGAACTTGCTGCTATGATGAAGTAATGAGGTCTTTGGAATTGATGCAGAAAGATTCCCTTCTCTCCATGTTCCACCACCACAAAGATGAAATATTTTTGTTTATTCTTTTAAAAGGAAAATATAATAGACAGAATTGCTGGTTAGATTTTTTTTGTTTTTTCTGTTTTTTTTTTTTTTTTTTTTTTTTGAGACATTGTCTTGCTTTGTTGCCTGGGCTAGAGTGAGTGACGTGGCGTCAGCCTAGCTCACAGCAACCTCAAACTCCTGGGCTTAAGCGATCCTCCTGCCTCAGCCTCCCGAGTAGCTGGGACTACAGGCATGCACCACCATGCCTGGCTAATTTTTTTCTATATATATTTTAGTTGACCAGATAATTTCTTTCTATTTTTAGTAGAGACGGGGGAGGGGGGGGTCCTCGCTCTTGCTCAGGCTGGTCTTGAACTCCTGAACTTGAGCAATCCGCCCACCTCGGCCTCCCTGAGTGCTAGGATTACAGGTGTGAGCCACTGCACCTGGCCCATTGTTTTTCTGTTTTTTATTTAATCTTCTCTCCCCAGAAGCCTCTACAAGTGCTTCGTTTTCTAGTTTAGTTCCTGGTAACTTTCATATCTCAGCTGCTACCCTGACCGGCCAGTGGGAGCGTCCCTGGGGAAGCAGGGTTCTGGGGAGGGGGTCATCAGGGGAAGAAAGTTTCCACATTCGGAAGGAACTTGGCTTGCATTTTGTCAGGAGGGAAAAATGGGTCAGTGACTCAAAAAATCTTGTCTAAATGGTGCCATCTAGTGTTTTTTTTTGGCGGAGGGGGGATATATATATATCAAAATATATATATTATTTTTGATTGACAAATGATAATTGTATGCATTTATGGGGTACAATATGATGTTTTGTTAGATGTATACAATGTGGAATGATTAAATCAAGCTAATTAACATATCCATTGTTTTGGTTACCTATCATTTTTTATGGTGAAATATTTGAAATTTACTTAGTTATTTTGAAATAGAGACTGCATCATTATTGACTATAGTCACCCTGCTGTGCAATAGATCTCAAAGCCTATTTTCCTATCTGCAACTTTGTACCCTTTGGTCAACAACTCCCCATTCCCTCCCTTGCCCCGCCTCTGGTAACCATCAGTCCACTCTTTTTTTTTCCTGTTTGAAACAACCCATTCCAAATGTAAAGTCCACTCTTTACTTTATACAAATTTAACTCTCTTTCTTTCTTTCTTTCTTTCTTTTTTTTTTCTTTTTGAGGCAGAGTCCTGTTCTGTCACCCTGGCTAGAGTGCCATGGCATCAGCCTAGCTCACAGCAACCTCAAACTCCTGGGCTCAAGCAATCCTACTGCCTCAGCTTCTCAAGTAGCTGGGACTACAGGTGTGCACCACCATGCCCAGCTAATTTTTTCTACATATTTGTAGTTGTCCAGCTAATTTCTTTTTATTTTTTAGTAGAGACGGGGTCTCCCTCTTGCTCAGGCTGGTTTCAAACTCCTGAGCTCAAACGATCCACCTGCTTCGGCCTCCCAGAGTGCTAGGATTACAGGCATGAGCCACCGCGCCCGGCCCAAATTTATTTTTTCTACTCCCTCATCCTAAGTTGTGTCCATAACTTTTTTAGATTCCACATAAGGGTGAGATCATGCAGTATTTGTCTTTCTGTGCCTGGTTTATTTCACTTAGCATAATGTCCTCCAGGTTCATCCATTTTGTTGCAAATGATAGGGTTTTCCTCTTTTTATAAGGCTGAATGTGTATGTATACCACATTTTCTTTGTTCACTCACCCATTGACAGACACCTAGGTTGAGAGTTGAGTATTTCTGACACTTTTTTTATTTTTACTTTTTTTTAGAGACGGGATCTGTGTTTCCCAGGCTGGAGTGAAGTGGCTATTCACAGCTGCAACCATGGCACACTACAGCATCGAACTCCTGGGCTCCACTGATGCTCTCACTTCAGCCTTCTGAGCAGCTGGGACCGTAGGTGCACTTCACTGCATCTGGCTGTAACACCATTTACAGATGAGGAATTGAGGTAAAGTAAGTGACTGTCCTTGATATAGGACAGTGGCTAAAGAACCCACAGTAATTATACTCAAAGTCCATACGCTTTCATCTATACCACAATCCCTAGTAAACTTTTAGAAATTCTGGGAAAAGCTTATAAATCCCATTACTGCTTTCAAAAACTGTTAGAAGGCCTAAACAACTTTGTTTGAAAACCACGGCACTAAAAGGAACCTCCAAAGCCTCACATTGGTCAGCAGGACTATTCCTTAAAAGAAATTGTACTCTTGAGACATGAACCAGAACATTCGAAATTCTATATTATTAATAAAAACAATATGGTGGTTTTACTCTTGAGTTTTACTAGAACCAATTCATAAAATATATAAGACTTTTCAGTTGTAACATACTTCAACTGTAATACATTTCAACTGAAATCCCATGTTTTATATTTATTTATTTATTTAATTTAAGAGACAGGGTCTCAATCTGCCACCCAAACTGTAGGGCAGTGGCAGGATCATAGTTCATTGTAACCTCCAATTCCCAGACTCAAGTGATCCTCCTCCTGCCTTAGCCACTCAAGTAGCTAGGACTACAGGTGTGTGCTACCATGTCTGGCTAATTTTATATTTTATTTTACTTAAAATTTCAGCTATTCCATTTTATTTCAGGAATCCAAATTCTTTTTTTTTTTTTTTTCTTAAGAGACCAGGTCTCACTATGGCATCTGGCTTTCCAGGCTCTTATTTGTTTACTTATCTTTTTTTTCTTTTTAGATATTTTTAATTTTTAAATCTATTTTACATTTCTCTTCACAAATATTGTCTTCTGCATGGCTTTCCAAATTCTTGCATGGAGCCAGGCATGTTGGCTCATATCTGTAATCTCAGCACTTTTAGACGCAGGAGGATTGCTTGAGGCCAGGAGTTCAAGACCAGCCTGGGCAACATAGCAAGACCGAATCTCCACAGAAAATTTAAAAATTAGCCAGGTGTGGTGGTGCGTGCCTGTAGTCCTAGTTACTTGGGAGCCTGAGGCAAGAGGATTGCTTGAACCTGGGAGTTCAAGGTTTCAGTGAGCTATGATTGCACCACTGCAATCCAGCCTGGGCAAGAGAGTGAGACCTTGTCTCTAAAAAAACAAAAAAAAACCCCAAATTCTTGTATGGAATAAAATATACTATGCCCCTGACATCCTAATTTTGCCTTGTGTACAAACTATATTCATCATGATAGAGGAAAAAAAGCCACATAGTTTTTTAAAATTTTACTTTAGTAAAACATTAAATCTCTAGGTTCATTATGTAGAGAAGGAAAAAAATGTTTTCCCTACTCTCTTAGGATCATTGATTGGGAACCACAAATTAAACCATCAAAAAACAGATTATTATGAAAAAAAGTTTACTTACATGTGCAGTGTGCATACACACAGGAGTGTCAGTGGTGAGTAACTCCAATGAGTGCTTAGAATTCGGGGCTTATATAGTGTACCCAACAGTAGGGAAAAGTGGAGGAGGAGTGCAGAAAAGGCTTCTGTGGGGAGGACAAATAAGTTTCTCTGGGAAAGAAAAATATGTTTTTAAGAGAACAAATGGGAAATAAGAAAATTTGTGATATTTGCTTATGCAGGTAGCAGTGGTCTTTTTCAGGGTCATAAAACTCCCTCAGGGAGGGGATTTATGGTAGGTTTACTCTAGGTCTCTCCCCTGGGAGTAGAAGCCACCTCAAACAGGAAATTTATGGCAGTCTTCATTTCTCAGACATTTCCACTTTTAGTCAGATAAGGGAAGTCCCAAGGAAGCCTCTTTCTGCATCTGTTGAATGTCAAATATCTTCAGCTTAAAATAATCTTTATACCAACTCTGGGTTTCTGAGTGGATCACCACAATTGTGTCTTTAATCACCTTAGGAAATTTGACAAATATTTAACACAAAATTTTCTAGTCTGGAATAAATATTTTAGAGAATAGGATTCATTACTAAATCATTTATCAAAAAAAAAAATAGTCCTCTTTGGTTTGACATCCATCTTTCTAGAACCTGAGCTTCTGCTGTTAGGCAAGATTATTTTTCTTTAACCTTGACAACAATTCTATCAGGTTTATAATAACTATGTGATATTCAGCCAGTCTATTGTGGCAAATGACCCCAAATTTTAGGTGGCTTGACATAATAAAGGTTTATTTATTGTTCACATCACAGCTTAACACAGATTGGCTGGGGCTCTGCTCCACACACACCTTCATGAAACCAGGATCCTTTTTTTCATAAAATTGATTTTAAAATAATCTAATTCATGGAATTTTCAACATCAAATACAGTCTTTCACACTGTCAAGCTATCTTTCTGGTTAATACTCCAGAAATACATTCAGGAAAAATACTCAGAAACAAAGTCTTCACATTTTTTTTTTAATGAATTGAAGCTTCATTAGGTCACTTCTGAAAATATATATGCAAGTATATGTAGCTGTATCTTTTTTAATCGATTGGTAAATAGGCAATTGTTCTTGAGACCATATATATATATAATTCTTAATCAACAAACTATAATACATTTGTAGCATTCCAAGCTCTTTTTAGAGAGAAAAATTATTTTATGGCCGGGCAAGGTGGCTCATGCCTGTAATCCTAGCACTCTGGGAGGCCGAGGCGGGAGGATTGTTTGAGCTCAGGAGTTGGAGACCAGCCTGAGCAAGAATGAGATCCCCACCTCTACTAAAAAATAGAAAGAAATTAACTGGAGAACTAAAAATATATAGAAAAAAATTAGCCAGGCATGGTGGCACATGCCTGTAGTCCCAGCTACTGGGGAGGCTGAGGCAGAAGGATTGCTTGAGCCCAGGAGTTTGAGGTTGCTGTGAGCTAGCCTGATGCCATGGCACTCTAGCCCGGGCAACAGAGCGAGACTCTGTCTCAAAAAAAAAAAAAAAAAATTATTTTATCTGTAAAACAGAGACTACTCTGCATGTTAAAACAGAGCTGCTTTCAGTTACACATTGCTATTGTTTGAATGTTTTTGTCCCCTCCAAAATTGATGGGTTAAAATCTAATCCCCAATATATCAGTGCTGGCAGGTGGGGTCCATTGGGGTGTTTAGGTCATTAGGGTTCTGCCTTCATGAACAGATTTATGTCATTATAAAGGGTTTGATGGAGGAAACTTGCTCTCTCTCTCTCTTGCCCTCTCTTTGCCCTTCCACCTCTGCCAAATGAAGATGAAGCGTTCCTTACTTCTGGAGGACACAGCATTTAAGTCACCATCTTGGAATGAGAATCACCAAACCTACCTGTGCCTTGATATTGGACTTCCCAGCCTCCAGAACTATGAGCCAATAAACTTCTATTTATAACTTGCCCAGTCTGTGATATTCTGTTACACTAGCACAAAAAGAGTAAGATGCATTTAAATTTTAGGATTTACTCAATGCCTCCTGCTAGACTAAGATACTTTATTTCAAATGCAAACAAATTCTGTGCTCCCAAGCCTTTAATTTTAGGCTTCCTTTGAATAGAGTCAAATTACCCTATTTTTATGTATTTCCAATTACTAAAAAGTTAGATTTGGGGCAGTAAAAGAGTTTAATTCATTAACAGACATCTGGGGAGCAGTCTTTAGTTCACCGACTATAAATGAGATGGCTTCCACTATAGCACAAGTCTTTTGGTGAGTATCTAGGTGCTCTAAATTCATCCTTTCTTTGGTGTGTCCTCCTAAAGACTACGGGCTTTTGGTGATAATGCATCACATAACTAGGCATATATTGAAGCAATTTAGTAGAAGATTCCTGCCATCAACTAGTTCCTGGGACCCCCAGAGAGGCTGTGAGTCAATACAAATATCGTTTTAAGTTAATAGAACATAAGGGGATTGCTGAGGTCTACTGAGTGTTAATTTTTCAAATGGCCATGTTTTTATTGAACTTGTATTTGTACTATGTGGTCCAGTAGAAAGATGTAGCCTGTACTTAGGGCTTTTCATAGATACCTGACAAGGCAGTATTTATACTCTTAGATCTGGTAAGAGAGCCCTGCACTTTAGTGGCCCTTACATATCACAAACATATATTAAAAACCAAAATTTTAACAAGTTTAAAGATCAAATTTACTTTTATTAGAGATTAATTGGGCAGCATCTCATTTAAACAGTTAGAAAAGGCACTCTGTTGGATATGGCAGCCCAGTTTTTAAAAGGTAGCTTGAGCAGGAACAAGGAAACAACATAATACAAAAAGCAGATTGGTTAACATCAGGTTACTTCAGGTTAGTTTCCCTGTAAGGGTTACAGCTGAGGGGACTTCCTTATCACTCTGGCTAAAACTGGATTTGGCTGCCATTTCTCTCCTGATTTCTCAAAAGGTTGATGCACAGTGTAGTTCTGGTTTGGGGCCATGGAACTTTAGCATGAATGATTCTATATTGATTTGGTCTGTTCTGTTGGGTCAGTGTAGGAGCTCATTCCCAAACAATGACCTCCTATAAATTTCATTTAAGACATATTAACTGCAAAGGCCCTACGCAGATAAACACTTCCACATTATCTCTTGTTCTACATCCTTAAAAAGAAGGAGAACATAACAAAGTACTTTAAATCTTTCCTTTCTGGCCAGGGCGCGGTGGCTCATGCCTCTAATCCTAGCACTCTGGGAGGCCGAGGCAGGAGGATTGTTTGAGCTCAGGAGTTGGTGACCAGCCTGAACAAGAGCCAGACCCCGTCTCTACTAAAAATACAAAGAAATTATATGGACAGCTAAAAATATACATAGAAAAAATTAGCCAGGCATGGTGGCACATGCCTGTAGTCCCAGCTACTTGGGATACTGAGGCAGGAGGATTGCTTGAGCCCAGGAGTGTGAGGTTGCTGTGAGCAAGCCTGACGCCACAGTGCTCTAGCCCAGGTGAGAGAGCAAGACTACATCTCAAAAATAAATAAATAAAATAAAATAATCACTGGCTGCTATGCTGAGACTGGGAGAGTAGGTAAATAGCAGGGAGGGTAGAAGCAGAGACACCTATTAGGGGGCTCCTGCAATAATAATCCATCTAAAGTGTTAGCTGTGAAGGTGGGTGAAAAAAGGTCAAATTTGGAACATATTTTAAAGGTATGTTGAATGTTTGGATGACTGAATGTCGGATTAGAGAAAGAAAGCAGGAAACTAGAAGAATAAAACTGCTATCATTTGTGATGGGGAAGGCCATGGTGGTACAGGCTTGGGGAGGAAGATCATGAGTTTAGTATTAAAACATTAATTTACAGATGTTTACTGATGTCTGTATGGAGATGTCAAGCAGGTGGTTGGATGTAAAAGTATGGAATTTGAGAGCTATATATCAGAGATGCACAACTGATAGATGAAATTTAAAGCCATGAGATTTGATAAAATCACCAAGAAAGTGAGGGTTAGGTCTACAGAAGAGGACCATGAACTAAGCCCTGAGACACTCCAACATTAAAAGACTGAAAGAAGGGAGAGAATTAGCAAAAAACACTGAGAAGGAGCAATAAGAGAAGTAGGAGAAAACCAAGGAAATGGGTGTCCAGGCAGTCAACTAAAGAAAGCGTGTCATGGAAAAGAAATGATCCTATTTTGAACCAATGGAGTAATGGAGGGAAAAAATCTGAGTGAAATAGTTTTTTGGTAGAATGGGAGATGAGTCATTCAGACAGTAATTTTAGACAATTCAGCCACCATTATGTTTATGACTCGTTTTTTTAGCAGGGTCTCACTTTGTCACCCAGGCTGGAGTGCAGTGGTGTGATCATAGCTCACTGCAGCCTCAAACTCCTGGCCTCAAACAATCCTCCTGCCTTGGCCTCCCAAAGCGTTGGGATTACAGGTGTAAGGTACCGGGCCCAGCCTCATTCCCCTTATTGCAATTATTCACTACCTTGTCTCCTATGTAAAGTTGGAAGCCTGATATCGCATACCCAATTGTGTGCTAGTGTAGGGGCAAATTCAAAAGTTTTGTTGAGTGTGTGGAGTAAACATTTTTGCCTTGCCACCATGCATATCATGTTCCCTTTATCCCCACTGTGTCCCTCAAAACCAAGAAAACATCTGGGACTAGAGACCACAGAATCTTTCAAATAAGCTGAAATTAGAGTTTTGTAGCACTGAAACAGAGTCTTTACACCAACCAAAGTATAATATAACCTGCAATAGGAAACTTAGCAATTAGACTCCGCCCAAATCCGTTGAGTCATCTTTCTCGGTTGGGGACACTATGGAAGAAAGCCCCACAGTGGTCTAGCAGCTGGGACACTTAAGGCAGTTAAAAAAATTCATTTTACCTTTGTTGAACTTTAGGTACATTTGGCCATCTGCCTCTGGCAGCACAAAAGACCCAAATTTGACACTCTGAAGAGCTAACTTTAAAGTGCAAAAACAAAGGTTGTAACAGTCTGATATACACAATGAAACCAGGGTGCACCTGCACTTATAATTTTCTCAATTTCAGCCCAAAGCGGGCCAGTCTAAGCGTTCCTCAGAAACTTCCTGCTCAGGTTGCCCATCTGAAGACTCACACCTGCGGGGGCAAAACATGCTCCACACAGGTGCCTCCAATACATGGAACTTACAACACGGCCATTGTTTAAGCAGCCCCTTTGTAAGGGGTCCACACGAGGACACCTAAGGCCACCCGGACCTTCCCACTTCAAAGAGGCCCGGGTTCTAAGGGAGGGAGACCACAACGCGATCCCTCAGACCCAGGCCAGCCCCGAAGCTGATGAGACCTGCACAGGCCCCTCGAAGGCCGCGCCTCTTAAGTCACCGCTCCGGAAGGTCCCTAGGCGGGCGTGGAAACTTATTACCAAGTGGGGAGCGAGGACACGTGCAGGTCCCGCTCTAAAGGAATCCTGCGGGTGCCTGGGCATCAGTTCCTCCTTCCTGCCCAGTTACCTCCCTGCTCCGTGAGGAGTGGGTCGACCCCACTCCCAAGGATCAGGCAGCTCCGAAGCCGCAGCCTTAGTTTAGGTGCTGCGCGGAGCCGCCGGGGTCGCTGCCTAACTGCGCTCGCACGCACAGGTGGGTGCGGGGTCACGTGAGGCCCTACAAGCAGTCGGCCGCACTGCGCCCAGGTCTTACTGCGCGTGCGCGGCAGTCTACTGCCACCTAGGTGGGAGACTCTCAAATGGCACCGTCAGTACTGGCCACCTTTAACCTCCTACCTTCCCCCTCGAGTTATATGAACATGAAACAAACCAAGAATTTTGAGCTACATAGAGCTTTTATTGGCCCAAATAAGTGCATTTATTTAAGCAATTATTTCTATCACTTGATCCCATTACTAAGTTTTGGGTTATATAAATTATTCTAAATATCCATAGCATAGCAGTTATTTCCGAGCATTTACTCCTGGAAATACACAGGGATGAACAAGCATATTTTGCATTCAGAGTGATTATTGAAAACCCTGGCAAAGATAAAATAACATAAAAATAAATGAAGGCTTTGGAGTAATGCTGGGAAATAACATAAAGATCCTGGAACTGAAAGTCACAGAATTTTCCCAGTTGGGTGTTTCCACTGTACTGGCATAACTGCAATGACAATATTCTAATGTTAACCTCAACGATTCATGTTCCAAGAATATAGGAACTAGCCAGAGCAATCAGCTGAGAGAAAGAAATAAAAGGCATACAAATCAGAAAAGAGGCCAAACTCTTCCTGTTTGCCAATGATAAGATCTTATAGCTAGAAAGTTCTAAAGATTCCTTCAAAAGACTCCTAGAATTGATAAATAAATTCAGTAAAGTCTCAGGTTACAAGATGAATGTACACAAATCAGTAGCATTTCTATGCACTAATAACAGTCAAACTGACAGTCAAATGAAGAACTCAATATTATTTACAATAGCTACAAAGACAAGAAAATACCTAGGAACATACCTAACCAAGGAGGTGAAAGATGTCTACAAGGAGAACTACAAAACACTGAAGAAAGAAATCATAGATGACAGAAACAAACGGAAAAACATGCTATGCTCATGGATTGGAATAGTCAATATTGTTAAAATGTCCACACTGCCCAACGTGATTTACATGTTCAATGCAATTTCCATCAAAATAGCAACATAATTTTGCACAGAAATATAAAAACCAATACTAAATTTCGTATGGAATCAAAAAAGAGCCTGAATGCCAAAGCAAACCTAAGCAAAAACAACAAATCTGGAGGCATCACATTACTGGACTTCAAATTATACCACAAGGCTATAGTGACCAAACCAGCATGGCAGTGGTATAAAGGTAGACATATAGATCAATGGAACAGAATAGAGAATCCACAAATAAAACCATATAGCTACAACCGATTTTTGACAAATCAGATAAAAACATACAGTGGGGAAAGGACACCTTACTCACTAAATGGTGCTGGGAAATTGGATAGCCACATGCAGAAAAATAAAACTGCATCCCTGTTTCTCACCATATAAAAAAAGTAGGCTGGGCCGGGCGTGGTGGCTCACGCCTGTAATCCCAGCACTCTGGGAGGCCGAGGTGGGCGGATCGTTTGAGCTCAGGAGTTCGAGACCAGCCTGAGCAAGAGCGAGACTCCATCTCTACTAAAAATAGGAAGAAATTATATGGACAGCTAAAAATATATATATAGAAAAAATTAGCCGGGCATGGTGGTGCATGCCTGTAGTCCCAACTACTCGGGAGGCTGAGACAGGAGGATCCCTTGAGCTCAGGAGTTTGAGGTTGCTGTGAGCTAGGCAGACGCCACGGCACTCACTCTAGCCTGGGCAACAGAGTGAGACTCTGTCTCAAAAAAAAAAAAAAAAAAAAAAAAAAAAGTAGGCTGGGTGCGGTGGCTCATGCCTGTAATCCTAGCACTCTGGGAGGCTGAGGCGGGTAGATGGCTCAAGGTCAGGAGTTTGAGACCAGCCTGAGCAAGAGCGAGTCCCTGTCTCTACTAAAAATAGAAAGAAATTATCTGGCCAAATAAAAATATATATAGAAAAAATTAGCTGGGCGTGGTGGTGCATTCCTGTAGTCCCAGCTACTTGGGAGGCTGAGGCAGTAAGATCCGCTTAAGCCCAGGAGTTTGAGGTTGCTGTGAGCTAGGCTGACGCTCTGGCACTCACTCTAGCCCGGGCAACAGAGCGAGACTCTGTCTCAAAAACAAAAAACAAAAAACAAAAAGTAACTCAAGGCCAGACGTGGTAGCTCACGCCTGTAATCCTAGCACTATGGGAGGCTGAGGCGGGAGGATCTCCCAAGGTCAGGAGTTCAAGACCAGCCAGAGCAAGAGTGAGACCCCGTCTTTACTAAAAATAGAAAGAAATTAGCTGGACAACTGAAAACATATAGAAAAAATTAGCCGGACATGGTGGCACATGCCTGTAGTCCCAGCTACTCAGGAGGCTGAGGCAGAAGGATCGCTTGAGCCCAGGAGTCTGAGGTTGCTGTGAGCTAGGCTGATGCCATGGCACTCTAGCCTGGGCAACAGAACGAGACTCTGTCTCAAAAAAAATAAATAAATAAAAGTAACTCAAGATGGATTAAAGACTTAAACATAAGACCTGAACGCATAAAAATTCTCAGAGAAAATGTAGAAAAAACTCTTCTGGACATTGGCCTAGGCAAAGAATTTATGACTAAGACCCCCAAAAGCAAATACAGCAACAACAAAAATAAATGAGACTTAGTTAAAATGTTTCTGCACAGCAAAGGAGATAATTAACAGAATCCATAGACAGCCTACAAAATGGGAGAAAATATTTGCAAACTATACATCTGGCAAAGGACTAATATCCAGAACCTACAAAGAACTCAAAGAAATAAGCAAGAACAAAACAAATAACCCTGTTAAAAAGTGGGCAAACAGGAATGGAAAACAAGCACCACAAGTACTCACCATCAAATTGGTTTTACTGATCAACACTTAAGCGCCCATATAGTAATAATATTCATCGGATGTCAGGCAGATGGAGGGGGGAGGACGGGATGGGTATATACACACCTAATGGATGCGGTGCGCACCATCTGGGGGATGGACATGCTTGAAGCTCTGACTCCGGTGGGGGAAGGGCAATATATGTAACTTAAACATTTATACCCCCATAATATGCTGAAAAAAAAAATTTAAAAGTGGGCAAAAGACACAAATAGATTTTTTTCAAAAGGTATGCAAATGGCCAAAAAACACATGAAAAATGCTCAACATCACTAACCATCAGAGAAATGCAAATTAAAACCACAATGAGATATCACCTTACCCCTGTCAGAAAGATCATTATTAACTTTTTTTTTTTTTTTTTTTTGACAGAGTCTCATTCTGTTGCCCGGGCTAGAGTGCCATGGCATCAGCTTAGCTCATAGCAACCTCAAACTCCTGGGCTCAAGCAATTCTTCTGCCTCAGCCTCCCGAGTAGCTGGGACTACAGGCATGCGCCACTATGCCCAGCTAATTTTTTCTATATATTTTTCAGTTTTCCAGCTAATTTTCTTTGTACTTTTAGTAGAGATGGAGTCTCACTCTTACTCAGGCTGGTTTTGAACTCCTGAGCTCAAATGATCCACCTGCCTTGGCCTCTCAGAGTGCTAGGATTGCAGGCATGAGCCACTGTGCCTGGCCAAGAAAGATCATTATTAAAACGTCAGAAAACAATAGATGTTAGTGCAGATGTGGTGAAAAGGGAATGCTTATACACTGTTGGTGGGAATGTAAAGTAGTAAACCTCTTTGGAAAACAGTATGGAAATTCCTCAAGGAACTAAAAGTAGACCTATCATTCAATCCAGCAATCCCACTACTGGGTATCTACCCAAAGGAAAAGAAGTTATAATATCAAAAAGACACCTGCACCTGAATGGTTATTGCAGCATAATTCACAATTAGAAAGATATGGAACCAATCTAAGTGCTCACTCATCAAGAAAATGTGATATATCTACACCATGGAGTATTACTCAGCCATAAAAAGGAATGAAATAATGTCTTTTGCAGCAACTTGGATGAAACTGGAGACCATTATCCTAAGTGAAGTATCTCAGGAATGGAAAAACAAATACATGTTCTCACTTATAAGCAGGAGCTAAATGATAGGTATTTATCATCATAAAGTGGTGTAATGGACACTGGAAACGAAGAAGGAGGGAGGGAGGGGGATGAGGGTTAAAAGATTACCTATTGGGTACAATATACATTATTCTGGTGTTGAGTACACTGACAGCCCTGATTTCAGCATTATACAATTCATTCATGTAACAGAAAACACTTTTACTCCCTAAATCTACTGAAATAAGAATAAATAATTTTTTAAAAATAGAATATATGAACTAATGGTAAATGGGGCTGAAAGGAGATTCCTCACAGGCAGAGCTTTTTACCAAACTAAAGAGTGTAAAGGAGTTCTGCTTTTCTGGAGGGTAAAGTAGAAAGGGAAATATCAAAAAGTGTCATGGCAGCTGGGCATGGTGGCTCACGCCTGTAATCCTAGCACTCTGGGAGGACGAGGCGGGAGGATCGCTTGAGGTCAGGAGTTCAAGACCAGCCTGAGCAAGAGCGAGACCCCGTCTCTACTAAAAATAGAAAGAAATTAGCTGGACAACTAAAAATATATAGAAAAAATTAGCCGGGCATGGTGGCTGGTGGTGCATGCCTGTAGTCCCAGCTACTTGGGAGGTTGAGGCAGTAGGGTCGCTTGAGCCCAGGAGTGTGAGGTTGCTGTGAGCTAGGTTGACGCCAAGGCACTCTAGCCTGGGCAACAGAGCGAGACTCTGTCTCCAAAAAAAAAAAAAAAAAAAAAGTATCATGGCCAGGTGCAGTGGCTCATGCCTGTAATTCCAGCATTTTGGGAGGCCGAGGTGGGAAGATTGCTTAAGGCCAGGAGTTCAAGACCAGACTGGGCAAGACAGCAAGACCTGGTCTCTCAAAAATATAAGAAAAATTAGCTGGCCATGGTGGCATGTGCCTGTAGTCCCAGCTATTCAGAAGGCTGAGGCAGGAGGATCCTTCGAGCCGAGGAGTTAGAGGTTGCAATGAGCTGTGATTGCACCACTGCACTCCAGCCTGGGTGACAGAGCAAGACCCTATCTCAGGAAAAAAAAAAATGTATCATGATGTGTTGAATTGCAATAGTGATTCCTGAAGGCATTTAGCTGTTAAATGCACTGGTTCTTCAATGTAATTGTATGTACACTATTGTGGAGTTAATGAAGATAATCTCTTCACATCAAGAGCAAATTTTCTCTAAATCTTTTTTCCTTACTCACCGCAGCATCCAAATTAAAAGCAAGGAGAAAATTCACTCTGCTCTTTTTTTTTTTTTTTTTTTTTTTAATAATTTTAGCTGTCCAGATCATTCCTTTCTATTTTTAGTAGAGACGGGGTCTCGCTCTTGCTCAGGCTGGTCTAGAACTCCTGACCTCGAGCGATCTTCCTGCCTCAGCTTCCCAGAGTGCTAGGATTATAGGCATAAGCCACCATGCCCAGCCACTCTGCTCTTGAACATACAGGAAAGACATGGGAAAAATCAAAACCATAATGCAAGGAAGAGACTGATGTTTTATATCCTGTGCCTCACCATTCACTTGCACCAGTTTTTTGCTGACAACAAAATAGGAAGCATACAGACTCACACAGATAGTGAGTCAGCGCAGATCAATATAACCTATCATGGTAATATCTACTCAAAATACATTAGGAGACCCCAAGCTCAGAAACATAGTAACCAGCCTCTAAAAAGAAAGGAAACGAGAAAATATACGGAATCATTTCTTCTCCAGACAATCAAGGGAGATTAAAATACATCAAATGAAGACAGATTATTAGAATTTGTTCCTCTTCTATAAAATTTATACAAATATTTGCATGCTAAAAAGACTGTTTTCAGAGTTGGCTAACAACTGTTATTTAGTGAGTACCTACCAGATACGGAGCTCTATTCCATGTCAGCTGGGGTTAGCATTCAGAATTCCAAGCTAGGCAGGAGCAGAGTCTGTGGCCGTAGCACAGTTCAGTATGACAATTACAACTCCTTTGGATGTAAGTGATAGAAAACTGAATGTAAATTGTCTTATGCAAAAAGATAATTTATTGGCTCATATAAATGCAAAATTATTTTCAATAAGGGAAAGTTTTTAGAAAACCAATGATTATTAGTCATTCAATGTCTATATTGTCCAGAATCCACTGGACTTTAAAACATCAAAATTTCACTCTATAATTTGCTATGTTAATTAGTATTATGAGCAATTGGGAAGCTCATTTTTTACTAGTGTTTTTGAGTTGATTTCAAAGGTAATTCATCTATATAACTGACTTTATGGGGATCACAACCATTCTGCAACTGTTCATTATCAGAACTAAATGAATTATTCAATCTGGCAAAAAGTTGTTAATTACAATTCAAATCTAAATGTAATTATACTTCAGGGACATAATATGATCACCCAGGTCATAATTTAGTCAATTTCTGTCTTTTTTTTTTTTTTTTGGTAGCAAAATGCTGTTCATTTTGAACATCTGGGTGAAGATGGGTGGAGGCTGAAAAAGGCATCCCGGAGAGAAAAGGGAAGAGCCTTGGGTTTTATAGAAGATTTTTCTGGGAGGAGTAAACAAATTCTTTTCAAACAACCAGGAGGGATAAGGAAAGTAAGTTCCCCTTTTGCATTCCATTCCTTTATCTCCCGAGGGAACAACTGGGAGGGTTAAGCATAGTCCTTATCAGGAGGGATAAGGAAAGTAAGTTCCCCTTTTGCATTTCATTCCCTTATCTCCCCAGGCTCTGGCAAAGGCTACATGCCTAATACACCCCTAGGAAGGGGAGAGCGGTGGGTTTTATGGGAGGTTTGAATGGAAGTTCGGGGAGGGTGAATTCTTTAAGCCTAACATTCCACCCTTTTTATTATATACATATAAGAAAAGGAAGGGTAAGGTATGGGTAATTGGCCTACTTCAATAGTCAAGACTGTGCAACAGTTAATACATAACATCTGTTTCATAGAGTGTTTTAATGCTTTGAAAATGCTCCTACTTTTTAAAACCACTGTACTGATGTGCATAACAACACAGGGAAGTCAATAGCATTGGTGCAGAGTCCTCATTTTTTAGGAAAGGAAAATTCAGACTCAACCACACAGTACAGTTTCTCCTGGTATATGTGGGGGATTGGTTCCAGGACCCCTGAGTATACTCAAATCTGCTCATTCTCAAGTCCCACAGTCAGCCCTGCAGAACTCTCATGTAGGAAAAGTTGGCCTTCTGTATATGCAAGGTTCTCATCTCTGGCTGGTTGAAAAGAATCCAGGTATAAGCAGACCCCGGAAGTTTAAACCCATGTTGTTCGAGGTTCAACTGTACTGTGTTGAGCAGTTGTATCTTGTAAACATCAAACAACTGCTAAATAGTGGAGATGGGTCTGAAATATAGGCCTCCACCCTTCCAGTTCCCCATTCCAATAAGAGTACATAATACCGGTTAAAAGAGCAGATTGTGGCTGTGCGACTTTGAGCAAATTAACCTCACAGTGAGGCAGTTTATCTGTAAAATAGGTCTAATAGCACCTACTTCACCTGGTAATAACGTCACTGAGGATAATAGGTGTTAAAACCTGCAGAACTCTTAGAACAGTGCTCGGCAAATAATACTGGCCCTGTATGTTACCAATTCTACCACATCACCTTAACTTTAATAAGATGGAAGCGTTACATTGTACATGTTATTAGTAATACACCCAATTAAGGACACATTTCAGAAGTTTTGTGGATGTGAGTAGAATAAAGAGCAAACCATATTTTTTTACTCCCAATATTTCCATTATCTTTGATTTAATTTTATTACCACAATGTCCCTTCAACTAAGTAAACATGTCAAAACTATGTTAAGAATATTTGCCTGGGATTGCAGACCACGGAGATATTATTAGGTTGGTGAAAACGTAATTGCGGTTTTAGCATTGTGGAAATTTGCCCTTTGTTAATGGAATACATTCTTAAATAAATGTGTTTACATTATACATCATTTTAATGCATATTTTTTGCTTCATTTTTTTTACTAATGACTTATTACTTGCTGGTTATTTTATTTTATTTAATTTTTTGAGACAGAGTCTCGCTCTCTTGCCCGGGCTAGAGTGAGTGCTGTGGTGTCAGCCTAGCTCACAGCAACCTCAAACTCCTGGGCTCAAGCGATCCTCCTGCCTCAGCCTCCTGAGTAGCTGTGACTACAGGCATGCACCACCATGCCCGGCTAATTTTTTCTGTATATATTTTTAATTGTCCATATAATTTCTTTCTATTTTTAGTAGAGACGGGGGTCTCACTCTTGCTCAGGCTGGTCTCGAACTCCTGACCTCGAGCGATCCACCAGCCTCAGCCTCCCAGAGTGCTAGGATTACAGGCGTGAACCACCGCGCCTGGCCTTGCTGGTTATTTTATATTTATTTTAGACTATGGAAATGATGTTAGACAAAAAGCAAATTCGAGCGATTTTCTTCTTCGAGTTCAAAATGGGCTGTAAAGCAGTGAAATAACTTGCAACATCAACAACACATTTGGTCCAAGAGCTGCTAACGAACGTACAGTGCAGTGATGGTTCAAGAAGTTTTTCAAAGGAGACGAGAGGCTTAAAGATGAGGAGCACAGAGGCCGGCCATCAGAAGTTGACAAAAACGAATTGAGAGCAATAATCAGAGATGATCCTCTTACAACTACACGAGAAGTTGCTGAAGAACTCAGTGTCAACCGTTGTACGGTGGTTCGGCACTTGAAGCAAATTGGAAAGGTGAAAAGCTTGATAATTGGGTGCCTCATGAGCTGACTGGAGATCAAAAAATATTGTCCTTTTGAAATGTCATCTTCTCTTATTGTATGCAACAACAACAAACCATTTCTTCATCAATTGTATATGACAACCAGTGATGACCAGATCAGTGGTTGGACCAAGAAGTTTCAAACCACTTCCCAAAGCCAAACTTGAACCAAAAAAATGTCATGGTCACTGTTTGGTGGTCTGCTGCTGGTCTGATCCATTACAGTTTTCTGAATCCCAGCAAAACCAGTACATCTGAGAAGTACGCTGAGAAAATCCATGAGATGCACTGAAATCTGCAACCCCTGCAGCTGGCATTGGTCAACAGAAAGGGCCCAATTCTTCTCCATGACAACGCTGGACCACACATCGCACAACCAATTTGCCTCATCCACCATATTCACCTGGCCTCTCCCCAACCAACTACCACTTCTTCAAGCATCTTGACAATTTTTTGTAGGGAAAATGCTTCCACAACCAGCAGGATGCAGAAGAATGCTTTCCAAGAGTTTGTCAAAAGCACGGATTTTTATGCAACAGGAATAAACAAATTTATTTCTCATTGGCAAAAATGTGTTGATTGTAATGGTTCCTATTTTGATTGGTAAAGATGTGTCTGAGCCTAGTTATAATGATTTAAAATTCACTGCCCAAGGCCGGGCGCGGTGGCTCACGCCTGTAATCCCAGCACTCTGGGAGGCCGAGGTGGGCGGATCGTTTGAGCTCAGGAGTTCGAGACCAGCCTGAGCAAGAGCGAGACCCCATCTCTACTAAAAAAAATATAAAAGAAATTATATGGACAGCTAAAATATATATATAGAAAAAATTAGCCGGGCATGGTGGTGCATGCCTGTAGTCCCAGCTACTCGGGAGGCTGAGACAGGAGGATCACTTGAGCCCAGGAGTTTGAGGTTGCTGTGAGCTAGGCTGACGCCACGGCACTCACTCTAGCCTGGGCAACAGAGTGAGACTCTGTCTCAAAAAAAAAAAAAAAAAAAAAAAAAAAAAAAATTCACTGCCCAAAACCACAATTACTGTTACACTAACCTAATGTTATAAGCAGGTGAAATGGGCCAGGCATGGTGGCTCACCCCTGTAATCCTAGCAATCTGGAAGGCCGAGGCAGGAGGATCACTTGAGCTCAGGAGTTTGAGACCAGCATGAGCAAGAGGGAGACCAATCTCTAATAAAAATAGAAAAAATTAGCTGGGCATGGTGGTATTTGCCTGTAGTCCCAACTACTCCGGAGGCTGAGGTGGGAGGATTGCGTGAGTCCAGGAGTTTGAGGTTGCTGTGAGCTAGACTGACACTACTGCACTCTAGCCTAGGCAACAGAGCAAGACTCTTGTCTCAAAAAAAGAAAAGCTGAAATGAAGAGTATTGGAGCATTTACACGAATCAAGGTGTAACATAATTTTAAGTAAAAGCTCAGCAATTGGTCTCAAACCAAATCCACTGATTAGTATACAAAGTCACCCACTATTTTCAGCATGAAAGACGTTAGGTCAAAGCCCCAGGCAGACCCAACTGCAACGCTACCAATTGTTTAAAGAAGTGTTTCAGTCCTGTTAAACTCAGCCATCCATTTCTGCCAGCACAAAAGCTTAAGCTCTTCTGTAGAGCTTGGATGGGCAGAGGTTCATGCTCAGCTACAACAGGTTGTAGCTCTGGTAAACTGTCTGGGACCAGGGGGCACCCACAGTCCTAATTAGGTCAATTCAGGCCGAAGGGCATCCGTGCTCTTGCCAAACTTCCAGCCCAGGTCTCCCCATCTAAAGGCTCCACGTGTGCGGGGCGGGATGGTCTCCACGCTACCACACAAGTGTAACAAAATCTAGGCAGTTTTGCAAACACACACCACCATGGCTGCAAACTCCGGGGTAACGGGTTGTCAAAACAAAGTCTTGCCACTTAGTACAGAAGACCAAAGAGGGATAAGATGGAAATAGGAAGCCGCTGAGCCCCCGGGCTCGGGTCACAGCGCCGCCTCTGACGTCACCGGTTGGCAGGACTCCCACAGCCCGGTGGGCGCGTGGACTCGGTCGGTCCAACCCAACCTCAGGCGCGCCCCGCGGCTCCTTCACTTCCGTTCCTCCCGTCTGTATGCGGGTCTTATCCCAGCCTGGGAGGGCCAGGACTTCCCAGGTCTGAGGGGGCCAGAAACTGCCAGAAGGTGCAGCTTGCTTAGGTGACGCACAGAGGATGGAATTGGAGGGAGAAACGTGACTGGCCATGCAAGTGCACGTGGTTCTAAGTGTCCGCTCACCCCAACGGTTGACAGTCACGTTATACGCCCTTTAGTAGATTCCCGCCCCTGCTGTGAGTCACGTGATGCACAGAGACCACTGGCTCCCAGAGACCGTTGGAATAACTGACAATAATCTGGCGGTTGACACTCTCATTGCCTGTACACCACTGATGGCCCACTCCCCTTTTTAGCTGGGGTCCTGACCCTTGGGGCAGAAAATCACCATTGGGGTAGGGCGGATGGGGTGCAGGCACAGAGAAGGCCTCAGGACAGTTTCTGAACACTTCTGCACCGGATTCTGGAGGCACCGACAGCTAGGGAAGCAGGTGACAGTAGGGCAGTTTCTGCCTGTGTCCCTTGTTGTCGCTGCGACTGTCGGAATATGGTGGCGTGAGCTGCTGGCTGACCTTCATCCCTCCTGCTAGCTAAGACTTTTTTTGCAGTACTTCCTGGGGGGTGATCTTACCACCATCTTCTGGTCAGTGTGGACCACCTCCTCAGCTGTGAGAGCTAAAGTATGAAGGCCTAAACTTTTTCTTCCACTCCCTTTTCTAGGCACCCTTCTGGCTGATAAAAAAAAAAAATACTTAGGTCCTTAAAGCCAGGTGGTAAAAGTGAATTCAAAATCAAATTTGGAATATTTAAAGGGGATTCAAAAATATTGCAGCAATGCAGACAATTTTGTTGTGAATTAATGGTGCTATTGGTAAGATATATCTTGATATCGTATACAACAAATGAATGTCTGAATGTGTACCATTGATTTTTGACAACTGTGCAGTCTCAGTTATGATCGATGAGAGCCATACACTCTTGCACTTTTCAATCCTGCAGGGCAAGAAGATTATGACAGAATGACCCCCCAGGTATCCACTAAACAGATGTATTTTTAGTTTATCTTTTAATGGTCTTCTGTCCTCATTTGAAAATGTGAAAGAAAAGTGGGTACCGAAATTGATCTCAGAAGTGTTACCCTCTACTATTGAGAAACTTTCCAAGGACAAACATAAGCCCTTCACCCCATAGATTGCTGTAATGATGATCTGTGACCTGAAGGCTATCCAATAGTTGGAGTGATTTGCATTCACAGGGAAAAGGCTAAAGGATTAAGGAAGTGCTATCAGCTGCCCTGGAACCTCTAGAAGGGAAGAAGAACCGCAGGTGAGTACTGCTCTGAACGTAACTCCAGGTCACTTTCTGCACAGTTGGCGCCATCACACTAAAAGCAATGTTTAAATCAAATTTAAAAATGGAATTCATTTTCACAGTTGTAGGGGAACTCCTCCATGCCAGTTCCCTAATAACCTAGAATGTTGTTACTGGCCTACTCTGTCAGCCTTACTTGACAAATTTGGCACCCGACCTGGGCTTGGTAAGGTCATGAAGACTTTGGAAGACAGAGCCACATGGGCCAGGTTAAGGCATATGGTAAGACTCCCTGGGATCTGGTAGAGCATATCTCTTGTCTAAGTGGTGAATGGAGAAGAGGGGTAAGTTTCTTCCCAGTGTCCTTGTTAATGGACTGTGTGGGCTGGGTTAGGTGATATGAGAAGATTCCCTGGCATCTGATAGTGCATGCTACCTGTCAGTGCATATTTGGAGGTTTAAAGAGGTAGGATTGAAGTAGCTGGTTTAATGATGTTTTAGTTGTAAAAGTTCATTCGTTGAAGATGAACATAAGGCCACCTAAATCTTTAAGTGAGTCCAAGCCTGTGCTTGCTGTTGCGGAGCTGCTCCCACCATGTCCCCCATCTTTTCCTCTCTCTCAGCCTGACCTCTGCTACTTTAAGGAAGAGAATGTCACTGCTCCAGTCAGCCCTCCTGCTGGACTCTTGTGCACTGCCTTGCACTCCCTGAAGAAAGGACTTGGTCTCTGGGCAGTTGTTGTAATCCTTGAAAGTGCTTGTGTCTCCTTGGTGTATGTTTCCCTACCAAGTGTCTGAATTCAGCTGATAGAATTTAGAGCAGTCTTACAGTAAAGGAAAAAAGCTTAATGACTGAAGATTCTGAGCCAATTCAATGTACCATAGTGAAAATAGAGAATTTAAATCATCTCTTACTTTCTTGTACTATGAATGCTTAGTCAGTGTTAGAGAAAATTCCTTTGATGTCCAAAGTTTTCATTCTATAAGTAATATTGGTTGGCAAATTGAAAGTTTCAGTCTTGATGTCTCTAATGTAATATTTTCAGATGCTTGCCAGCAGGTGTGACTAATAAACCCTATCAAAATCAGGCAGAGCCTTCTTGCTAAATAAAGTTACAAGAAGACTTGTAACTCCTGCCAAAAATTTACCTGTTTGTCTCTGATAAAAGAGGCCATACCACTGTGGCCCCTGAAACTTATCTGTATTATGTTTTATTTGGTGAACAGTTCATACACCTAAATGGTTGTAACTGATACTGCTAAGTGTATTGTGGGAACAGATGCGTTAAGTATGTGTAATACCGCTCCTGATTGTAGGAGGAAATGCCACAATTAAAACAGTAATAATTGGCCGGGCAGGTGGCTCATGCCTGTAATCCTAGCACTCTGGGAGGCCAAGGCGGGAGGATCACTTGAGGTGCAAAAGTGAGACCCTGTCTCTACTGAAAAATAGAAAAAGTTACCCAGGTGATTAAAAATGGAAAAAATTAGCCAACTGTGCTGGTGCATGCCTGTAGTCCCAGCTACTCGGGAGGCTGAGGCAGAAGGATCGCTTGAGCCCAGGAATTTGAGGTTGTTATGAGCTAGGCTAATGCCACGGCACTCTAGCCCAGTCAACAGAGTGAGATTTTATCTAAAAAAAAAAACAACAAAAACAAAAAACAGTGATAGCGAAATATTTACACAACTAGGATACTAGTAAAACAGTACAGGATGCCAGAGGCAAGGAGGAGAGGGGATGAGATCATTATATTGATCAAGGAGCTAGAAGAAAGAAGGGTGTTAAGGTAACTATCCAGCAGGCTGTATATACTGCCCTCCCATTTGGACCACTTAGTTCTAATGAGCCTTTTGAGCTAAAAGTAGCAGTGATTGACAAGTATGAAGCAGAAGGCTGTGGCACTAGGTAGCAGTGTCCTGTGGGGTTTTGGGCACAGCATTTGCCTGACACCACTATTTGGTAAATTCCATTGGAGGGTAGTTATTGGCTTGTTATTGAGTGCTGGTGGACACTGAGAAGCTAACTATGCAACAGCAGACATTGTTGTACTCTGACATGCCTATTCTGGGATGGGTCAAAAATGAAAACATCAACAAAGTGGGTAATGCCCAGCAGGCATGCGTCATTAAATGGAAATGATATTTCCAATAAAGAAGTAAACTGAGTGTATTAATTTCCTATTGCCACTGTAACAAATTGCCATGAACTTAGAGGCTTAAAACCACACAAATTTATTGTTTTGCAGAAGTCCAAAATGGGTTTCACTAGACTGAAATTAAGATGTTGGTAGGAGCCAGGCATGGTAGCTCACGCCTGTAATCCTGGCACTCTGGGAGGCTGAGGCGGGAGGATAGTTTGAACTCAGGAGTTTGAGACCAGCCTGAGTAAGAGTGAGACCCCATCCCTACTAAAAATAGAAAAATTAGCTGGGTGTGGTGGCACATGCCTGTAGTCCCAGCTACTCGGGAGGCTGAGGCAGAAGGATTGCTTGAGCCCAGGAGTTTGAGGTTGCTGTGAGCTAGGCTGATACCACGGTACTCTAGCCCAGGTGACAGACTCCGTCTCAAAAAAAAAAAAAAATGATGTTGGCAGGGCTGCACCCCTTCCGGAGGCTCTAAGAGAGGATCAGTTTCCTTGCCCTTTCCAGTTTCTGGACGCTGTCCTCATGCCTTGGCTCGTGACCCCTTCCTCACATCATTCCAGCCTCTTGCTTCCATTGTCACATCTCCTACTTCCTCGTCTGTAGTCAAATCTCCCTTTGCCTCTGTCTTACAAAGACACTTGTGATTACATGCGGGGTCCATATGAATAATCTGGGATAATCTCGTCATCTCAAAATTCTTAACCACATCTGCAGAGTCCCTTTTACTATATAAGGTAACATTTACAGGTTTCAGTGATTAAGACCTAGAAATCTTTGGGGGCTATTATTCAGCCTGTCACACTGGACATTAATGGAATCTCATAGCTACATAGTCACCACCCAGATGTGGCCATCTCATATGCAGCATCTATGCTATCACCTCAGGCAATCTTTGGAGCCTACGTACATGCGGTTTCTGAGGATACCTGGACCTGGCTTCTGGATACATTATCTTAGGTAAAAGCCAATGGGGTTGTGTAGAAAGAGTTAACATAGCAGGTGTGAGCCTGCTTATCCTTAGAAGGGCCTGCTTATAAGGTTGGCTGTTGGCTGGTGTCTGGGCACAAGGATTAGGTTTCCACCATTCCCAGAGCTGATAAGAGTTTGTGCCTCTACTGTTTATGCAACCATTGTGGTTTATGCTGAACACTTTCTTTGCTTCTGGGAGTCTAGAATTTTGGTGTGTGTTCAGCAGAGGGTGCCTACTTGACAAGCACCCAGTAAAAACCTTGGGCTCTGCGTCTCCCTTAAACTTCTGTGGTAGACGACATTTCACAGGTGTCGTCACAACTTGTTGATGGGAGAATATGTCCTGTATGACTCCACTGGAAAGGACTCTTGGAATCTTGTACCTTAGTTTCCTCTACACTTTGTGCCATGTGCCTTTTCCCTTTGCTAACTTTGTTTTGTGTCCTTTTATTGTAATGAATCTTAGCTGTGAGTACAACTATATGCTGAGTATTGTTAGTACTCCTTGTGAATCATCAAACCCGAGTGGGTGGTCTTGAGGACCCCAGCAGAATTGGCATCAGAAGTGGGATTTGCTAGCCCAACACTGACTCACT
The DNA here is from genome assembly GCF_041146395.1 of Eulemur rufifrons. NCBI lineage: Eukaryota > Metazoa > Chordata > Mammalia > Primates > Lemuridae > Eulemur > Eulemur rufifrons. The sequence goes on from NC_090989.1 coordinate 229,586,506, forward strand.
GAAATACAGCAAACCTTGTTTGGGGAAAGTAAGGATAAAGGGGTGGGGGATGAGAAACCTTTGGTGCTTGGCTGGCTATGCAGTCATCCATGGTATGAAACAGCAGTCTTTTGTGAGGGGTAAAATTTACCTGTGGAATTTGAAAATGATAGATCCGAGTCCAGAAGAGGTAGGGGTTGTAATGGCTAAAGTGAGGGGAGAAAAGTGCCGGTCAGTGATGTCTTTTGATTTTTGTTCTCTCATCTGGGGGAGGAGAAAGGGCTCTCCAAATCCCAAAAGTGAGCTTGGATGGACCAAAAATATTAAAAGTTTGTATTGCTCTTTCCTCCAAGTGGGAGGAGAAAATGTTAAATCGGTTCCCAGGGCTGGAGCAAAGTAAACCAGAGGAGAAAATGGGAAGAAATCACTAGTCATTTCTTCAGCATAGCTGCTGCCACTGCTGTGGTAGCCCTGCCCCACCACCAGCCTGTTCCAGCTGGGATCTTCTCTGGTAGCTGTAATGTTAACCCTGCAAATGTTAAATTTACTGCTAAAGGATTACATCAATTTCCATTCAAAAGAGGGGGATTTTTTAAAAATAGCTTTGTGTTTTGTGGCCATTGCATCTGGATGTAGGATGAAAATTGATGTAAAATGTTATATGCTTGTAATTTCATAAATGGTAGAGGATCATCCCAATTGGGGAAAGCTGTAAGAAATAATGTTAACGGGACACACAAATAATTGCTTTTTGCCACTGGTAGGTGGATTGAAATTTACATTTTTTGAGTGTTAAAAACAAAATCTTCATAACTGATGATTTTTGCTATATTTTTTTGCCTACTGGAGCCTCTGAAAAAGAAGGAAACAGCATGAATAGGGAGGCACTCTCCAGATGGAAATACACTTTTGGAGTTTTACAAAGCAGATTTTAGTTGCTAATGAGCTCTTGTAAAATCAGATGTCTGACCCATAAAGGCTGATGATTTCCCAGCCAGATGTGCATATTTTTGAGTGGGTCAATTTGGACTCTAATACTGACAAGATAAAAAAGGCTTAGTGTAGCTTTGCTTGTCAGTTGTACTTGGAACATGGCTGTCTGGCCTTGCAACATCTTAGCTTTGTTGCTGCAAAGAAAAGCCATTGACTTTTCTGGAATCCTGATCCCAATTGCTTGGACCTGATTCTAAGCTGAATCCTGATACTTTCTGGTAAGAGCTGTTTCAGCCTGAACGCTGGCTGTGCCAAACTAAATCTAACAAAGTTGCCCTGCTCAAAAAACAAAACTCAGACGCTGGGACAGTTGTAGATTTAGGACACTCCTCTGTGGGCTAAATTGTGAAAACATCATGAATTCTGGTTGGACCATCTGGGTCACAAACAAGTGCCTACAGAAAAGGGGACTATCTGAAATTGAGCTGCTCATTGATTGGCTCTCTGTTTCTGATACAGGGACTGTTTGCATTCCCAACTTACCATCCCTGCAAAAGCAAGGTGGGGGAGGGACCTCACAGGAAGTGTGACCCCTCCACCCATCATTGACAGATCAGACTCTGGACCCTTTTTCAGGACCACCTCACTGCTGTCAATTAACCATTTGTTGTGTTCAGCTTTTGGTATTAGTTGCAGTTTGCAATAGTGGACTGATACTCTACTTCCCTTACCTTTCTCCTGGTACACGCACCTTACTAAGGCCGTTTAATTATTAAATGCAGCTGTCCCCAGAAAGGGATTGATCTTTTCTAGGTTAGGTTGCTCTCTGGATAAGTCATCAGGACAAATGGGGTGGAAAATTATGTAAACCCATTTTTTTTAATGTTTAAAAATTTAATATGTTGTTCTGAACAATTCTGAACATGTGTCTTTCTGGTTAAACTACATAAAACTGTTTTCCTGTGAAAATGCTTTTGTGCCTCTTGTGTACAACCCTTCCAGCTGAAAGATCTAGATAAGAATAGGGAATGATTGAAAAAATCATTGATTGAAAAATTAAGTTATTGGGAATAAGACACAACTGATTTTGTACCAATGAGGGGAAAAAACAAAACCCAGGCACCTGGGGAGGTGGCATGGAGAAAAATATTAATGATCTTTGTTTTGCAGAATGGTTTCTGGAAGCCTTCCCCTCTTCCTAAAAGAAAACTCCCCAAGCTGCCTTTTCAAGCTGCTGTGCGAACTTTGAATTCAAATGAACTGCTCAGCCTGTGCTCAAACCTGACCACACTGACCGAGAGGGTGTGGGTGACCCAGCACCTGCAGTTTCCCAAAGAATGCCTACAGATGTTGTCCATACTCATGAAGCCGATAAACTGTAATTGTAGACAAATAACTATTTGGAACTGACTGTCTCAGACAGGGCCTGTGAAACCAACAACTCAACTGCATTATTTGTACTATATTGAGAATCTAGGGTGGGAGGCCCCACGGTAAAAGGCCACGATGAGGGCCTTGTTAACCTGTACTGCCTAATATGTATCCTGCATGGTGTGCCTCAACAATGTAAACGCTTTGTTTCCGTGGGTACTGTGTGTGCCCTCTGGGATTGTACTTCTTGTGTGTGTTCCCTGACTGTGCTGACTCTGGAATTTTTTCAGGTCAGATTCAACTTATTGGCCAGAATTGTGCTGGGCCTGAATTGATGCCTTGGGCCAGGTGAAAAGAAGGTTAATACCAAAGCTTTAAGATGAAGTCACCTGGCTTTCTCAGATATATTTGTATGGTTAATGGGATTTGTTTGAACTGGCTAAATAAAGGACCCCTAAAGGGCATAACTGAGATTAGTGCAGGTTGGCCTGAATGCAGGTTGGGCATCTCTACAAAAAATAGAAAAATTAGCTGGGCTTGGTGGCACATGCCTCTAGTCCCAGTGTTACAGCAAGTGTTACAGTGAGTGGTCCCGAGGACAAACCGAGCAGCACACGGAGAGTTGGAGAATCAAGGTTTATTTGCCGGCGGGCTCAGAGGGGTGTCGCCACCAAATTCTGAGTCCTGTCTACCCAATTTTTCCCATTTTTATTAAGTTGGGGTGATCCAAGGGGAGGGGTCTCAGGTGACTAATGCCCGCCAGGTAATAGGTTAGGTTAGTGGCTGCACCAGGTGATAGGTTTAGTGTTATGCTGATGTGCCAGATGTTAGGTTAGTGATATGCTAATGTGCCAGGTGTTAGGTTAGTAATATGCTAATGTGGGTCTTCCATGAGGGGTGGGGGTCTCAGGTGGCTGTTGTGCTAATAGATGGGGATTTTCCTTATCATTCCCCACTTTGATGCCCTTATATGTCTATTATAGGGCATCATTTCCCAGTGGGTGATAGCTTCGTAAGGCCATTATGTGAGCTGTTGCTCTCCGGGTTACAGTTGTTTCTACAAATTTAATAACTGTGCTGAGTATGCAGGGGCCTCCAGTGACAAGGAGAAGAATAGTTATTAGCGGCCCAGCCAGAGGTAGTAGCCATGAAGTCCATTGTCTCAAGTCGAAACCCCAGGTTTGTTCTAATTCCTTGTTTCTTTTCTGGATTCTTTCTCTTAGCTCCCTGACTTTTGTGGTTACTGCTCCTGTCTGGTTTACGTAGTAGCAACACTCTTCCCCTAGGAATATACAAGTCCCCCCCTTTTCAGCAGTGAGTAGGTCTAAGGCCCGTCTGTTCTGTAAGGTCACTGCTGCTAGTGAATTCAGTTGGCTCTGGAGGGACAGTCAGAAATCTGCTACTCATTCCATGTCTTCATTTAATTCTTGGGATGACTTGTGGTAGATGCTCAGGGATGTTCCTATGCCTCCTACTCCTGCTCCTATCCCAGCAGCAATTCCTCCCGCGATGAGGACTGATGTTAGTAAGGCCCGCCTTTTCTGGGTGTTTGGGTGGGGGCTCTGTAGAGCTTCCAGTTGCTGGGTTTCAAAGATGGAAACATCTGGGGTGAGGAAGACCTGGGTGCAGGTCCCCGTCCAGTTTCCTGGGAGACTGAAGTAGGAAATGTCTCCACAAAGAAAGAATATGCCATCCCGGGAGCAGGTGACAGTGGCATTACTGGGTAAGGTTTGGCAGAGTTTACCCTGTATGAATCCCAATATTTCATTTTCTCCCGTGTTAGTAATGCAAGTGATATGCATGTGGGAAGTTATGACTAAACGGACATTGTGTGCTACTGGGCCTATCAGGGATGTTTTGTTTGGGCCTGGGTTTAGGATACTGGAGTTCCAGCCTGGAGGCACAGGGACCCCAATATAGACTGGTTTCTGGAGGGGTAAACAGACCCAACATGAAGTATGATTGGGTAGGGCCTGGAGGGTCATATTGAGGAACCGAGTTATTAGGGGAGAGGTTTTCAGGGGTTCAGTGATCTTTCGTATGCCTGTAAGATCTGGCCTCTTATAAGTTGACTCTGTTACTGAGGCTCTCTTAATTAGCTGAGCCCTTGTGTCTTTGACCTGTTGGATTTTAGCCTGGTCTTGGACTCCTCCACCATTAGATGTCCCCCAGTGGGTGTAGTAAGTCCAACAAGCTGCTTTGCCCCTTGGGGCTATACAGGTTCGAGTATCACCTGTACTGGTGCCAGTCCAAAATTTCTTTCCTCCACTGTGGCACACCTGAGCCTCACTATAACATGTCTTTGGCTGTAGGTGCTGACTGTGAAACCTCCCGTGGTCCAAAAGCCTCGAGTAATCCCGTTAGTGGAGGGAATCCAAGTCCTAGCATAACAAGTCTCAGGGCAGGGTTTCTCTGCCATAGTTGTTAGGGCGAGTGCCCCAACCAGGAGGACTGTAGGGACTGAAGGAAGTGCAGACATCCTACAATGAGCCAATATATCACAGAGATGCCCTCTGCAGTACAGTCCAATCTTTGGGAGCTACTGAGAAGAGTCCAATCTCCAGTAAAGTCACTACAACCCCAATGGGGGTCAGGGCCAGTGGTCCCATTTACTCCTGTTCAGTCCTGGGTGTGGCTGTCCTCGTTGGCAGACGGTTAAGGTTAAGCTGGATCTTCAGTGGGTTCCGCTGGTCCTGATGTGCAGTCCAGAGATCAGTTTCCTTGTCTGGTTCGGCCTTTTTCACCCAGGAGTGGTGGATCCATGGAGTGATACCTGCAACTTTAACAGCAGTGGGAATAACTAGTATCACAATATGGGGACCCTTCCAGGTGGGCTGTAGGGGTATTTTTTTCCAGTCCTTTATCCAGACTAGATCCAGACTAGATTGTGGGGGTGGACAGGGAGACCCAGGGCGATAGGGTTATTTTCTAGGACGGTGTGGTGGATATGGCACATAGTTTTGGCTAAGGCAGTTGTGTGTTTATATTTAATTCCCCTAGTTGTCTGATGTCTCCCCTTAATCGCTTGATGAGTGGGGGAGGTCTACCAAACAGGATTTCAAAGGGTGAATATCCTGTGGGCCCCGGTGTACACCTGAGTCTGAACAGGGCTAGGCTTAGCATGTCTACCCAGGGTAATTGTGTTTCCTGACATAGCTTTGCTAGAGTGGTCTTGAGGGTCCGGTTCATGTGTTCTACTTTCTCTGAGCTCTGTGGCCTGTAGGCTGTATGTAGTTTCCATTTGATTCCTAGTGCCTTGGTGAGGGTTTGCATGACCTCCGCAGTGAAGCTTGGTCTGTTGTCACTGCCAAATGAGAGTGGTAGACCATACAGGGTGATGATTTCTCTCAACAGAAACTTTGCCACTTCCCTGGCCTTTTCGGTCCGGGTAGGGACTGCCTCGACCCAGCCTGAGAAGGTGCATATCACTACCAGCGGGTATTTATAGCCCCGACATGGTTTTACTTCTGTGAAATCAACTTCCATATCCTCCAACGGAGAGATTCCAGTGTACTGAATTCCTGGGGTGGGTCTCGGCCTGACCGTTGCATTGTTTTTAGCGCAGGTCTGGCAGCGGGCGCTGACTACTGCCGCAATGGATGGAAGTTTGCTAATGTAGTAGTACCGGGTGAGTAGCTGCGTGAGGACTGTTTTCCCCAAGTGAGTCAGGTTGTGATATCGGGAGACAATAGAGTATGGTAGTTTCCTGGGGATAAAGATGTTATGGTTTCATAGGTGCCACAACCCGTCTGCGTCCTTCTTGGCCTGCTCCTGCTCTGCCCACGGTTCTCTTCTGGAGTATATTTTGGTTTTTCAGGCCACTCAGGTGCCAACAAGATTTGACATTGGGTCGCAGTGTTGTCCTCTGAATGTTCTCCGGTGGCTGCATTTTTGGCTGCTTGGTCTGCTAGGCGATTGCCGGTGGCAATTGGATCTGTGCCCTTTTGGTGCCCTTGGCAGTGGATGACCGCAATTTCTTCTGGCTCCCAAACTGCCTCCAGCAGTTGGAGAATTTCAATCTATTTTTGATATCCTTTCCTCCTGCAGTCAGCAGTCCCCTCTCCCTGTATATTGCCCCATGGATATGTATTGTGGCAAAGGCATATTTAGAGTCTGTGTATATGTTTGCCTTCTTGTCCCGGGCAGGCCTGAGGGCTTGAATGAGGGCCCATAGCTCCGCCCTTTGTGCCGACCACCCTTGGGGCAAAGGGGCTGACATGATGACCTCATCCACTGTGGTGACAGCGAAGCCCACCAGTCGTTTCCCATTCTGGATAACACTACTGCCATCCATGTAGAGTTCTAAATCTGGTGCCGGTAGAGGACTATCTTTCAGATCTGGCTGGCTGGCATAGACCTCCTCTACTGCCTTGATGCAGTCATGGTCTGGGGGCCCTGGCTCACTGGGTAGGAGGGTGGCAGGATTCACGGTCCGCACAGTCTCCAGGATGACCCACGGATTTTCGCACAGCAGTCCTTGATACTGCGCTAACCGGTTGCTTGAGAGTCACCAGTGCCCTGAGGTGTTCATTAGAGATATCACTGTATGAGGGACTCACACATGGAGGTTTTGTCCTAGTGTGAGTTTGTCTGCTTCCTTGACTAGCAGGACGGTGGCTGCTAGTGCGCCGAGGCAAGGTGGCCATCCTGCTGCTACCGGATCCAATTGTTTTGACAAGTAAGCCACTGGTCTCTGCCATGGGCCCACAGTTTGAGTCAAAACCCCCAGAGCCACTTGTTTCTTCTCGTGTACAAACAGGTTAAAGTCTTTGGTGAGGTCCGGTAGCCCTAGTGTGGGGGCTCTTTTTAGTAAGTCTTTTATTTCCTGGAAAGCCCTTTCCTGACTCTCCCCCCATTCTAATTCTTTGTTTTCAGGCCCGCGTGGGGCCTTGTACAGAGGCTTGGCCTTTAGAGAGAAACCTGGGATCCAGATGCGGCAGAATCCTGCTGCGCCAAGGAATTCCCTGAGTTGTCTCCATCTGGTCGGCCTGGGAATTGTACAGATGGTGTGTTTATGCTCATGGCCCAGTGTCCTGTGCCCCTGAGTGATGTGGAAACTGAGGTACTTCACCTGTTGCCTGCAGATCTGTGCCTTTTTCCAGGAGACTTTGTATCCTTTGTCAGTGAGCAGTTGGAGCAGGCACCGGGTTCCCCGTTGACAGTCTTCCCTGGTTGGGCTCGCTAGAAGGAGGTCATCGATGTACTGTAGAAGTGTGCAGTGGAAAGGAGATGAGGTCAATGGCTAGAGCCTCCCTGAACAGAGTTGGTGAATTTTTAAATCCCTATGGTAGTCGCGTCCAGGTGAGCTGGGTTTTCCTTCCAGTCTGAGGATCCTCCCACTCAAAGGCAAACAGGGGCTGACTCTTCTGAGCGAGCTGCATGCAGAAGAAAGCATCCTTTAAGTCCAGGCAGGAGAACCAGGCAGCATCAGGAGGAATGAGGCCTAAGAGCGTGTATGGGTTCGATACCACTGGGTGGAGAGTCACTGTGGCCTCATTAATCAGTCACAGATCTTGGACGGGCCGGTATCCACCTCCATTGGGCTTTTTGACTGGCAGGAGGGGAGTGTTCCATGGGGATTGGCACTCCACCAAAATCCCCTCCCGCTTAAGCCTATCAGTGTGTTCCTGAATTTCCTCTCGAGCCTCCTTGGGGATGGGATACTGTCGTCTCCTGGTCGGTTGGGCGCTCGGTTTCATCTCGATCACCAGGGGTGCGTGTTGGTGTGCAAGACCGGGAGGGTTCTCCTCCGCCCATACCAACGGAAAGTCCTGCCGTAAGTCAGGCGGGTTCTGTTCCTTTTTGGCCTCATCGTATAGCTTCCACTCCGATTCCCGAGGCAGGGTGACCGCCATTACGAGAGTCTCTGGAGCACCGAGCATGAGGCCTGTGGTCCCTTCCAGGTGGAAGGTGATTTGGGCTTCCAGTTTGCTCAGGAGATCTCGACCTAGTAGGGGCACGGGGCAGTCTGGTATGTATAGGAATTCATGTCTTATCTGGTCGTCCCCCATCTGGCACATTCGGGATTGGCAGAAGGGTCGAGCTACTTGAGTTCCAGTGGTTCCCACAATGGTGGTTTCCCGCTTTGTAAGTGGAGCCAAGGGGGGTTGTTACCACAGAATGTTCTGCCCCAGTGTCCACTATGAACGTTATTGGTCGGCCCCCCCCCCCACTTCCATTACAACCATAGGTTCCTGGGGGCCAAGAGTCAGAGAACCCGGTCGGTCCTATTCTGAGTCCACCCCAGTGAGACGGATGAGGTCCTGGGTCTCCGGCTCCTGCTGGAAGCCCCTGAGCAGGTTCCTGTTTGGCAGTGGGTAGTTTCTTTTGTTGGGGTATTCATGCTTCCAGTGACCAAACTCCTTACAATAGGCACACTGGTCAGGCTTCAGAGTCCCTCGTCTCCTGTGTCCTCCTTCCCGTCTCTTGGCTGGGTCAGGTCTTCCGAGGGCAGCAGCCAGGAGAGCGGCTTTTTGTTTCATTTTCTGGTCCTTCTCCCTCTGGGTGTTCCGGTCTCGATTAACGTAGACCTGAGCCACTTCCATCAGCTGCGTGATGTTCATTCCTGCAGACCCGTCAAGTGTCTGGAGTTTCCATCGGATGTCAGTATAGGACTGCCCAACAAATGCAGCATTCACCATCCACTGATTTTCGGCCGCCTCTGGGTCAAAGGGTGTATAGACTCCGTAGGCCTCACAAAGGCACTTGTAGAATTCGTTCGGTGATTCCTCTGGCTTCTGGGTGATCAGAGCGACTTTGTTCATGTTGGTTGGTTTTCTGGCTCCCTCCCAGACCCCGTGGAGGAGAGCTTCCCGATACCTTCCAAGTGCCTCTTGTCCACTCGGGGAATTGAAATCCCAATCCGGGTTGGTCTCGGGTGCTGCTCTCAGTGCCCACTGCTCCACGTCCAAGGTCCCTGCTGGAGCCTGGTCCTGGAGCCACTTCTGGGTCCCAGCTACAATCCAGCGTCATTCTTCTGTGTTAAAAAGGGTCAGAAGGAGCTGGCGGCAGTCTTCCCAAGTAGGATGGTGGGTCTGAAAGATGGATTCTAGGAGGTCAATGAGGGCCTGAGGTTTTTAGGAGTATGGCACTGTGTGGTGCTTCCAGTTCAGAAGGTCAGTGGTGGAGAAGGGCTGGTAGTACAGGACTGGCTGCCCTGGCTGAACAGACCCATCATCTGTAACCTGCATGGGACCTTGCACCTCTTGCAGGGGCATCTGGAGGGCTGAAGTTGGGGCCTGAGCTGACTGTAGCCGGCGGGTGATGGGAGTGTCGGCACCTGGTTGGTCTGGAACTGGCGGTGGGGTGACTGACAGTGGCAGGGTGTCTGGTGGATTCAGGGGCACTTCTGGAGGTGCCACGGTAGGGCTGTAGGGGGGCCATGGTGGCTCCTCTTCAGGAGCTTCCTGATGGATGGGTTTGTACAGTTTGGAGTCTCTGGTCCTTTGGGCCACAAAAATACTACTCTGTCCCTTATTAGCACAGAACCGGACCCAAGGGGGCACGGTCTGAGCAATCTCTAGCCATGAATCTATGTAAGGGAATTGGTCGGGGTGGCCGGGAGTCCGAGTCACAACTTTCCAAACCGCTCGCACAGTGGGGAGGTCTAGGGTTCCTGTTGCAGGCCAGTCAATCCCGAATGTGGGCCATTCGTGTTCACAGAGGGCCCTAAGTCTGCTGGGACTCAGTGTGACACCGTAATCTCCCGTGAAACCCTTCTTAAAGTTCTTTAACATGCATTTAAGGACTGTACGCTTAGATTCTACACTACCCACCCTAGACCCTTGAACGGTGTCGCAGCTTAACAGACAAAAAGGGGTGGGGGTTTGTCTCAGGTGTCCGCCTGGCTGCGTCCCCCGTGGGAACTTAGGCGTGTCTTGGCTAAGGTGTGCCCATATAAACCCCAGGCCTGGTCGCTCCTTTTAGGGGAGTGAATAACCGTTATGCCCTAGGATGCTGCCACAGAACCGCAGGTGAGGACCCACTCAGATTCTATAGCCGTTGCTGTGGAACCACAGTCACTCTTCACTCACTCAAGACAGGCAGAGGTTACACATTCCCACCCTGGGAATTCCCTGCACTCAGGAGGTGATCAAGCTCTTCTTCCGTCGTCTGACGGGCCTGACTCGGATGGGTCCTGGGACCTTACCTGGTCCGATGCCTCCAGACCTGATTTGACTTGTCCTTTTCTCTGGCGTGTCCGGGTGAGTTCGGGACCCCGCCGCCGGCGGGAGCTCCCAAGGAGCGAGGAGCGAAGATATTCCGCAAAAAAGCGGTTGGCGCTGGTTGGCTTCTGTCGCTGAGGTCCTGCCAGTCCCTGCGCCCATCCCCGAATGGCTGGCTTCAAGGGGCCAGCGCGGTCGGTTTTCCCAGTTAGGGAACCAAAATGTTACAGCAAGTGTTACAGGGAGTGGTACCGAGGACAAACCGAGGGGCACATGGAGAGTCGGAGAATCAGGGTTTATTCGCCGGTGGGCTCAGAGGGGTCTCATCACCAAATTCTGAGCCCCGTCTACCCAATTTTTCCCATTTTTATTAAGTTGGGGTGATCCAAGGGGAGGGGTCTCAGGTGACTAATGCCCGCCAGGTAATAGGTTAGGTTAGTGACTGCACCAGGTAATAGGTTTAGTGTTATGCTGATGTGCCAGGTGTTAGATTAGTGGTATGCTAATGTGGGTCTTCCATGAGGGGTGGGTGTCTCAGGTGGCTGCTGTGCTAAGTAATAGATGGGGTTTTTCCTTATTACCAGCTACTCCAGAGGCTGATGCAGGAAGACCACTTCAGCCCAGGAGTTTGAGGTTGCAGTGAACTGTGATGATCCCACTATACTCTAGCCCAGGTGACAGAGCAAAATACTGTCTCGGGAAAAAAAAAAAAAAAAAAAAGTAGTGCAGGTTGCTCTCAACCTGCTGCATGGGGTTCTACTAATACTTTTGCTGTAAAGATGCCTTGGTTAAGGGTCAAGGAGATGGACCATGCAGAAAAAAGTTAATGTAGTAGATCTGAACCTGCTTGTTCTTAGAAAGTCCTGCTTATAGAGTTGGCTTTTGGCTGGTATCTGGGAACTAGGACTTATAGAGGGTTCTCACCATTCCCAGAACTGTTAAGAGTGGCTCATTATGCCTAAACTATTTGTATAACCAATGTGATTTATGGTGAACACCTGCTTTCCTTCTGGGAGTCTGGAATTTTGGCATGTTCTAGGCAGAGGGTGCTTGATCAGTGCCCAGTAAAAACATTGAGTCTCTCATGAGCTTCCTTGGTAGACAGCATTTCACACATGTTGTCATAATTTGTTGATGGGGGACTTAAGCATGTCTTGTGCGACTCCACTGGAAAAGAGTCTTGGAATCTTATGGCTGATGTACTCCACATTTTGACCATCTGCCTTTTCCCTTTTGCTGACTTTGTTTTGTATCCTTTCACTGTAATAAATCTTGGTTGTGAGTATGATTATATGCCAAGTATTATCCTTTCAGTGAATAATTAAACCTGGGGGGGTGGTCTTGGGTCCATCTATCCAGGGGTGTACTGGGCTGCTATAGCTGTGCACCTTCAAAGAAAACCACTTAAAAGTATGCACAGAAAAGGGAACTCTTTTTATTGGGCAGAGCTGTGAGTTGTGACACTTGCTCTGGAAATGCTTTCCAAAATGTACTGTGTTACATTTTCGTTGACTCATGACACCAGCCAATGGGCTGACAGCTTAGTCTGTTATCCGGTAGCAGAAAAATTGGATGGTCAAGTCTCAGGCTTTGTGGGGACAAACATCTTGGCAACAGATTGCACAAGACCCATGCCCTTTCTTCTCGACCTGGGTGGATGCCTATGGAAAAGGATGCTCTGAGAATGAACATCGATGGAATCAATGAACTGGTTTGACCTGAGCTTCCCAGGTAATGACCATAACCACCTGGGTACACTATTGCACAGGGCATGGCAATCCGTCTACAAGTCAGCACTGGGCCCACACATTAGCTCTGACGATTCCAGCACATGAAGCCAGGCAACCCTGACTCGGGCTGAACAGCTAACTACACAATTGGGTAGCAAAGGGAACTCAGTCTGGGGCACTGGACCTGGCTGGTCTTGGCAAATCAGCTATGTAATTAACCCTTCCCACCCTTCCCCCTTTTCATGTCTATCCCCTGGGAAACTGGGCCACTGGAATTTGTGAGCAGCAAAGAAGAGCCAGAGGATGGAAGTCTCTGACATGGACGTTTCTTTTGCTACCCAACTAAACTTACTGGATTTGGGCAGTTATGGATAATTAGAGTGATCATGGATGGGAGATGACAACTCTAAAGTGCTCCTAGTATGGCCCATGTGTCAGGGGGTTCAAGGTACGTAAGGAAGAAACTGCTGAGCATCTAGGAGCAAGTCTGGACATATGGTGTTGGTAAGACATGGGGAGGACCAGTAAAAGGATGACATGATTGTCAGAGGGACTGGTCCTAGCAAGTACGTAGCTATGGCAGGACAGTGACAACCTTGGCTGCTGGCAAGGGAAGCTATTTGGGGGAGGGGGACCAATAGTTTCTCTCAGCACTTGTCTGCAGGGCATCCAGCCAATCTAATGCAGACTGCCACCCTCAGCTTGACCACTGGCTGATAGGGAATCTTTTTTTTTTTTAATTTTTTTTTTTTTTTTTTTTTTGAGACAGAGTCTCGCTCTCTTGCCCAGGCTAGAGTGCCCTGGCATCATCCTAGCTCACAGCAACCTCAAACTTTTGGGCTCAAGCGATCCTCCTGCCTCAGCCTCCCGAGTAGGTGGGACTACAGGCATGCACCACCATGCCCGGCTAATTTTTTCTATATATATTTTAGTTGGCCAGATAATTTCTTTCTATTTTTAGTAGAGACGAGGTCTCGCTCTTGCTCAGGCTGGTCTTGAACTCCTGACCTTGAGCGATCCACCCGCCTAGGACTCCCAGAGTGCTGGGATTACAGGCGTGAGCCACCGTGCCTTGCCTTCTTTCTATTTTTAGTAGAGACAGGGTCTCACTCTTGCTCAGGCTGGTCTCGAACTCCTGAGCTCAAAGGATCCACCTGCCTTGGCCTCCCAAAGTGCTAGGATTATAGGTGTGAGCCACTGCACCCGGCCTTTGAGACACTTTTCCAGGTTTTACGGGGGTTTTTTTTTTTTTTATGTCTTTCATAACATTAGCATTTTTGCAGAATGCAGCCCAGTGGTTTTTTTTTTTTTTTTTTTTTTGAGACAGAGTGTCGCTTTGTTGCCCTGGCTAAAGTGAGTGCCATGGCGTCAGCCTAGCTCACAGCAACCTCAAACTCCTGGGCTCAAGCAATCCTACTGCCTCAGCCTCCCAAGTAGCTGGGACTACAGGCATGCACCACCATACCCGGCTAATTTTTTCTATATATATATTTTAGTTGTCCATATAATTTCTTTCTATTTTTAGTAGAGACGGAGTCTTGCTCTTGCTCAGGCTGGTCTCGAACTCCTGACCTTGAGCGATCCACCCGCCTCGGCCTCCCAGAGTGCAGCCCAGTGGTTTTATAGACTGTCCCTCACTTTGGGTTTGTGTGATAGTCTTACATAGTTTAAATGCTAGGTCTAGGTCTAAAAAAGAAAAATGAAGCTAAAATAGCAGCAAACATAGATGTGGCTTTCAAGAGACATTCTTGAAGAAAAAATATGATGCCGAGAAAGGATTACCCAACATGACAATAACAAGGGATCAAGCAGAGTAAGCAATACAGCTGCTAGATAATTAATCCTCTTATCTTAAGTATAGGTAATGAAATTAGGTTGATAGAAAGGGTTTTGTCGGCTGTGAAGGGCTCCACCCTTTTCAATGACATCATGGAGGCGCTTTGTGCAAGCAATACCACATCTACCTTGCACACAACCGTCACCAGCACCCAGCACTTCAAGGAATGAGGCAGGCACTCAATGAATATTCATTTAGTGAGTTAATGAACAACAGGATTACCAAGAGTGTGCATCTTTAGTCTCACGGTTATCTTATATTGCTGTTTGCTGTTGTTAAATAACAGTAAGCTGAAACAAAGAATAACACAATATTTTCTGTTTTCTATATGGAATATGCAGCTAGTCAAGTTCACTTGATTTGTGGAGGTGGACCTTGCAGCTAAGTGACTCACCAACATGAAATCCTCTCCAAGTCTGACCATGCAAAAATTAAAAAAGGGCTTCATCGAGACAACAACATTATGTCACCTCTAGGGGGCGGCGGAGAAGCAGGCCGACTTCTGGAGCCGCAATAGCAACAGTCTTTGGAAAAACCTACTTCCAAACATAGGGGAACTCAGGATCTGATTCACATGTGACCTCCTTGAAAAACTAGTGACAGCTCCATTTCTGCCAAGCAAGAGATGAACTGAGAATCCTTGGCAAAACATCTGGGAACACAGAGGCACACAGGAAAATAAAAGTGAAGTGAGGTGTTAGTGGATGTAACTGTATTTCTTTAGCAAGAATTAGCTCTTAAGCCAATGACAAATAGGCCTATGCCAATAGGACAGTGGAAATATCGTTGGCTCAACTGGGATTTTCCTCTGTGTGTTAATATTTGAGAGCAATTAAAGAAAAGACCTTAGAAATGTAGAAAGACTTTAAGGAAAAGCTGAAATTCCTACAGAAATCCCCCTATTTGGTGAAATACATGGCTGAATTAGTGGTTGCAACAATCCTGATGCACTTTCTCACAATACTAAACTTTTTGGGAAGCTCTTTGTAGATGAAAAATCTGTGATGATATTCTTCCAGGTGTTTAAAAAATGTAATGACAAATGCCACCTGTTGGATGAGACTTTAATATTTGATGAAATTAGCTTCTAGTAGCAGTTAATACCCTCAAGAACCAATATTGTCTGAAGAAGAGACAGGAGCCTGAGGTCTTTCTGAGGGCCTAAGGCTAGGAGGGATCCACTAAGGATGCTGGCTGCACACCCAAGGGGAGTGGTGGTTTTTTTTTTTTTTTTTTGAGACAGAGTCTCACTCTGTTGCCTGGGCTAGAGTGCTGTGGCATCAGCCTAGCTCACAGCGACCTCACACTCCTGGGCTCAGGCAATCCTTCTGCCTCAGCCTCCCCAGTAGCTGGGACTACAGGCATGCACCACCATGCCTGACTAATTTTTTCTACATATTTTTAGTTTTCTGGTTAATTTCTTTCTATTTTTAGTAGAGATGGGGTCTCGCTCTTGTTCAGGCTGGTCTCGAACTCCTGACTTCAAGCAATCCTCCTGCCTTGGCCTCCCAGAGTGCTAGGATTACAGGCGTGAGCCACCCGCCTGGTCACCAAGGGGAATTTTAACTGCACGGTTAGTGCTCTCTGTACAAGGCATCATAGTTTTTAAGTGGTCGACTCCAATCTTATTCACTGTGTAAGTCTGTAATTTCTCAGATTTTGAGATTTTTTTTTTTGGACTGCATATTTGGAGTTATTGCAGATACGCCTAGTTAGAAAGGCAATCAATCTCCTGGTTTCTATTCTACTGAAAAGAGCAGTATGCCTCAGGGAAAGGGGTGGAGGGAAACAGAAGAGTCCTCAGGATCCTGGGAGGAGACTGCAGGAGGTGCCTGGGCAGGGGAGGGCAGGGGATACCTGGGGCACTCAGAGAGCTAGGAGGGGGCCAGTACCCCTACAGCCATGCTGGGCAGAGGGATGGAGGTGCTCAACCTGCCTTCCTCCTCCTCCTCCTCCTGCTGGGGCTGCTGTTCTTCCTCTTCCTCTTAGTATTATTATGAAAACAGTTTTAACTTTGCCGATTTCTGGAACAAACTTTGAGAACCACTGCTCCAAAAAATCACTGCCTGCATAATTTACAGCAGGGCCTTAGCCCGTGGAGAACCTGCGGCCTTCTGGTTTCAAGATTGTTCTTTTTTAAACACTAAAGGAAGTAAGAAAAGCTTCACCTTTCTCTGACACACCCCTTTTAATAAAAGGATTTGTTCTGTAAACTTTAGATTCAGTCAAAAGGCCACATGTGGCCCCAAGGCTGCAGGTTCCCCACCCCTGATTGGGATTTTGTCCTTATCACTGTCTTGCTGGCATTTGCCCTTTAGTCTGCAGAGGGTCCCTTTCCAAAAAAGAACACAATATACCAAGTAACTAAACATCAATTTTTGAGGATAACCTTCACTTGAAAGGAAAAAAAACTCAGAAATTCTTGAAAAGGTGTCAGGATATCAACAGAAGCTTCACAAGCTAAAAACTCATTTGAAGAGAACCAATGCAACTCTCTGATGAAGGGGCTGGGTAAAATCAGGAAACGCTAAGAAAATACTCTAAAGTCAGTGGAAAATATACTTGCTATGGTGTAAACTAAGAACGAAATATAAAGAAATTTGTAGAGATGAGATAGCTCTTGCCTCCACCCCACCCCAGAGACATGGTCTCACTTGTTGCCCAGGCTGGATGGAGTGCAGTGGCGCAATCATAGCTCACTTCAGCCTTGAATTCCTGGGCTCAGTCGACCCTCCCACCTCAGCCTCCTGAGTAGCTAGGACTACATGCACATGCCATCACATCCGGCTCCCTTTGTGTGTGTGTGTGTGTGTATACATATATATACTTTTTTTAGACAGAGTCTTACCCGCTCACCTGGGCTAGAGTGCTGTGACATCAGCCTAGCTCACAGCAACCTCAAACTCCTGGGCTCAAGCGATTCTTCTGCCTCAGCCTCCGGAGCAGCTGGGATTATGGGCAAACGCCATCATGCCCAGCTAATTTTTCTATTTTTAGTAGAGACCGGGTCTCCCTCTTGCTCAGGCTGGACTCGAACTTGTGAGGTCAAGTGATCCTTCCGCCTTGGCCTCCCGGAGTGCTAGGATTATAGGCGTGACCCACTGCGCCCGGCCAAAAATTTTTAATGTGTTCATTGCTTGTGACTACAAAGGACTTGAAACATCAATATGAATATAACGTAGCTGGGAAGGCTAAAAGAAAAAGCCTATTTATGCTAATGAAATTATTGTAACTATTACATTTTATTCTAAGGTACTGACAACTCCGGCGAAAAATAAAACATCTGAATAAAGAAACAAAATATTTAAAGATACAACTGGTTAAGTTGTTAAAAAAAAATAAAATAAAATAAAAAAAAACAAAATATTTAAAGAGAGAAAACCCTTTTAGTTGCTGAAATTCTTTTTTTTTTTTTTTTTTTTTTGTTGTTGAGACAGAGTCTCACTATGTTGCCCAGGCTAGAGTGAGTGCCATGGCATCAGCTTAGCTCACAGCAACCTCAGACTCCTCGGCTTAAGCGATCCTACTGCCTCAGCCTCCCGAGTAGCTGGGACTACAGGCATGCGCCACTATGCCCGGCTAATTTTTTCTGTATAGATTTTTAGTTGTCCATATAATGTCTTTCTATTTTTAGTAGAGACGGGGTCTCCCTCAGGCTGGTCTCGAACTCCTGACCTTGAGCAATCCACCCGCCTCGGCCTCCCAGAGTGCTAGGATTACAGGCGTGAGCCACCGCGCCCGGCCTTAGTTGCTGAAATTCTTAAGGGTCAGTGGGACCCAGAGGAAAAAAGAGCTCAGTTTCCTTTCCATCTGTTTTTGCCTTCAAGTTTTCCCCTTTTCTAAAACAACAACAAGTTTTGTGGAAAATGAAAGGGAAGTTTCAGAAGTTTTATTCTTCCATTTATTAAGTGAAACCAACCTGTATGGTCCATTTGTTAAAAGGTGTGTAAGAGGGTTGATGTAAAAAGTACATAAAAATTAACATACTAAACGTTTGAAAAGCTTTTAAATTTGAATGTCACACATAAAAAAATGCACAAATCATCAGCATACAGCTTGTTGAATTATAACAATTATTACCACTCAGGACAAAATGTAGAACCCAATCTGCATGCCTTTTTCCTCCCAATCATTCTACCCCTCTTTCTCCTCTTCAAAGTCAAGGGTATTTTGACTTTTAACACCATGTGATAGTTCTGGTTGTTTTTCATGGTGATATACACGGAGTTATGCAGTATGTATTCCCTTAAGTCTGGCTTCTTTCACTTACTACTGTGTTTCTATGCTTCAGCCATTCTGTTTTCGGTATCAGTAATTCATTCGTTTTCATTGCTGTGGCTATAATTTGCACTTTCCTGATGAAAGTGCAACCTTATTAATAAGGTTGAATACTTTCTTCTGTATTCATATTCACTGACCATGTGAATATCCTCTTTTGGAATCTGGCTTAGATTTCTTGTCCAATTTTTTATTGAATTGGTTTTCATTAAAAAATTATTTTGTAGGAATTATTTATATATTCTGTGTATGACTACCTTACTAATTAATTCTGCAGATATATTCTTTCACTGTGTATCCTCCAAACTAGGTTAAGTTCCTCTGTTCCAAGTTTTCAGATAACCTTGTGTTTTATTCCTTTATATCACTTATTACAGCTGTATTCAAATAATTTGTCTGATTAGTGGAGACCTGTCTCTATGAGGGCAAGGGCCACATGTGTCCTGTTAATAGCTGCATCACTCTCCAATAACTGTTCATAAAACACAGTATATTATAAACAATTATGATAAATAGAAAAATAAATAATAATAAGAGGAGGATTGATTAAAATTAATAATTATAAATACTTAAGAGTTTGCAACTTCAGACTTAGGTATGTGGTTTTATTTTTATTTGCTAAAACGATTGAATATTTAGTTTTCTTATTGGGTTATGATTGAAATGTCATAAACTAATCCCAATATTTTCTTTGATGTGAAAACATAAACTGCTTCACCTGTTCCTCTGGCACCCTACCTCTGGCACCCTACCTCCCAAACACACACACACACACACACACACACACACACACAAAAGTTTAAGACAATGTCCCAGGCAACAGGACATATTTTCCCAAAGCTTTAATCTTATTCAAATATTTTAGTGGGAAAATTAAATGATTTGGTAGGTAATTTTAAGTATTATTCTTATATTAAAACAAACACAGATACAGTGGTATCCAAAATAATTGATTTTTTTTGGATTACACAGGAGGTTTGAGTCACTACAAAGTCTATCCCCACACCCTCGGCCACCGTACTCTTCTTGGCCATTGTGACTTTTGGGGGGAAAGCCTGAGCAGCTTTGATAATAATGGGGGAATTAATGAAGTGTTTCAACTGAGTGGCATCATGATCCAGTTTTGACTTGCAGTACAGAGATGAGTTGGAGCGGGTGAGTGGGGAATGCAATGGAGGCAGGGAGATCATTAAGAGACTATTATAATAATTGAGGGGAGTGATAAATTGACCTGAACATCAGAACAGAGATCACGGAGAATACACACCAAGGTTTTAAATTTTATTAGGTACTCACTATAATATCTACTTGTGATCCTTTAACATTTTCTAAACATTTAGTTATTGGTCTGTTTTATTCTTGTATAACATACATATGTGATAAAAGTAAATAAAAACACTAATGAATATTAATATTATTCATTTTTTTATATTTCCAAAAGTGTAATGGACTTCAATATGTTCAAAATTATACTATATTATTTAGCAGTGTTTCAATTTGCTGCATTATATGTATTTTAAGAAATTTACAAATAATGTCCCTGAGGTGATCTGGACAGTAGTTCACACTATATATAAGCTTTGAGGGCAATCTATGTATTGCATTATACAGCCTTCACCTTATTGTAATTGGGGTTCTTTATTGGATCTAAATAAATTAATCTACTCTATGGCTAATGTTAATTTTCATTGTAATTCACAATATGGAGATATTTTGGTACATTAGGGACACAACACTGAACTCTGTGGCATAAATCCAGATGATTTTGTAGTAGACTCACTTCAGTTTCCAGGACTATGAAACACTTAATAGATTCAAACAGTGCTTTACAGCTTTTCAATCGTTTTGACATTTTACATTATCTGCCTTGATAGTAAAAAATGCTTAGTGAAGTCAGCAGGGTTGGTATATCATCCCAGTGCTAATTTACTGTGTAAACAAATGATACTCGTGCAACATTATGTATCTGCAAATTGTGAAGGGAATAGATCTCAGCTTTCCAGACTTCTTACTCTGGTGCACCAGGTTCCTAGTCTAATACAGCATATAGCTTCCAAAAGACCCTAGCTGTATTGTGGGCATATTTCTTTTTTTCCTTTTCTTTCTTTCTTTTTTTTTTTTGATTTTTTTTTTGTTTGTTTGTTTCTTTTACCCAACAGCTAGTCAGAAGCTACTTTCTTTCTTTCTTTCTTTCTTTTTTTGGAGACAGAGTCTCGCTCTGTTGCCCAGGGTGGAGTGCGGTGACATCAGCCTAGCTCACAGCAACTTCAAATTCCTGGGCTCAAGCGATCCTCCTGCCTCAGCCTCCCGAGTAGTTGGGATTACAGGTGAACACCACCATGCCCAGCTAATTTTTTTTATTTTTTTTTTTTAGTAGATTTTTTTTCTATTTTTAGTAGAGATAGGGTCTGGTTCTTGCTCAGTCTGGTCTCTAACCCCTGACCTGAAGCGATCCTCTCAACTCAGCCTCCCAGAGTGCTAGGAACATATTTCCTAATCTCTATGCGTCAAGTTTTCACATCTGTAACAAGAAGATATTAATAGTACTTATGCATTGAATTATTTTAGGTATAATACCTAAAATGTGAAGCTAAATGTGAATATCTAAAATGTGAAGCTCTTAAGTCAGTTTCTAGCTCACAGTAAGCCCTAAATAAATAAGTTACGTATTCACTGTTTTAGCATATCCAGTTGACTTCTAAGGAGAATTGGGATCCTCACAGCGTGTACACACGTTTGGAAAATTCCCTGTTGAGTATATATGTTAGGCAAGTTCAGAAGTGTTTGTAGCAGAACCTAAACTTTGTTTTTACCTTAAAAGAAATATGGTGGCCCAATAATCCCGTTAGCTTTAGCTTAATTAACCATAGTCCATCTGACCTCACAATGCTCATCCCAGTAAGAAACGTTTTCAAGGGCGTGGTAAGTGGTGTTGAGATATTTTTAAAAAGCTGAAATCTGTATATTGTAACAGAAAATTCAGCATATTAGACAACCCAAGTTTGCTCACTGGTGTAAAGATCTGCCCATTCTTAGCTGAGAAGACGTTAGAGGAAACGCCACAAGAGACCCAGCTGGGAACTATGCAGGAAATTCAAAAAATCGTTCGGCTTTGCAAAACATCTGATGCTCAGCCATCTGTCTTTGGCAGCATAAGGGCTTAAAGGTCTGTGTGGTTCCCTCTGACACCCTGGAAGGCGGAGTTACCGGGCAGAAGCAAGTTGTAGCAAGCTCACTTATCTAAGTTTTTAGGAGCCCGGAGGCATCTGCACCTCTGCTTACTCCAATTCAGGCTACTGTCATCTCCACTTCCGGAGGGACCCCAGCCGGAGATTCCTATTGGGGCCACCCTTATGCCTCCCCATCTTAAGCGTGCACCTGCACGGGGCGGCATGTGCCCCGCCTAGGTGACTAGAACACGGGACAGTTTCACTTCCAGAGACTAACGACACAGCCTATTGCTCGAGAGTTTTGTTAAAGGATTGGGATACGAGGACACTCTGAGCCGACTCGGGATCCCCCGTAGGGGGAAGGAGGCGCAAAGGCGCTGGCCACTGGGTGGAGAGAGAACCAGCATAGGTCGCTGTCACTGCTGGCCAGCAGCAAGCCCCGACTTCCTCTCCAGGCTCTTCAGGGCATCCCGAGGCCCCACCCATGGCAACGCCACTCTGACGTCCGCGCGTCGCAGGCCGCCATAGGCCGGCGTCGGAGCCCAGGAGGACGTGTGGCGCGTGGGCTCCATCGGGTCCAGCCCTGCGGGAACACAGTGGGCGCTTCCGGGCAAGGTTCTGTGCACCTGTTCCCTCCTTCTGCTCAAGTATCTTCCCCCTCCGGGAAGAAGGGGACATGCCCGTCTCCAGAGAACAGGAAGATGCACCACAACAAGCCTAAATTAAGTACAGCGCGTAAGATTGAGCCCAAAGCCAGAAGGTGCCGGGCACCTTTAAGCTGTTTAGAAGCTCACGTGACTCACTAAGTGCCAGGCCCCAGTGATCACGTGACAGCGCGCGCGCCCCCGCGCGGAGAGAGCCGGCCCGTGCCGTGCTCGCGCCTTTGCCGCTGCCTCCCACCCACCCCCTCGACGGGAGGGTGATGAGCGGCGGAGTGATCAGCGTCTGGGACCCTCTGCGCGTGCGCAGCTAACAGCTGTCACCTAGTGCGGAACAAGTCTCCTGAATTTCCCAAATCTCGCTGGGCCAGAGGCCACCGTCTTCTTTCTCATCCTCTTCCTCCGGGTCGTGTCCTCGCCCCCTCCCGCGCGCCAGGTAACCGCTTTTCCGGACTCCGGGGGATGAGGACGGCGGGGGGAGGGGCCCGGGCGGGCTTCCCGGCACTGCCCCCCTCCGCGCGGAGCAGCGGGGGGCGCGGGCGTCCGGGGGAGTGGAGGCTCTGGGGCAGAGACGCTCCGTCCGCGACCGCCGCGACTGTCGTGCTGGGGAGTGAGCGGCCGGCCATGGTCGCAGGGAAGGGTGGGGGGAGCCAGTGACAGCCCGCCCCGGCCCTTACGTGGGTTCGGTCCCCGCGCTCCCCATTCTCCCGGGAGCCGGAGTCGGGGTCGCGCTCCTTGGGACGGAGGAGTGCGCGGGTGGTCCGGGGATGCGGACTTCTTTCCTTTTCGCTCCCAGCCGGGTCTGCAGCGGACTCCAGGAAGGCCGGGCCTGGCGCACCCCTCGGGGCCCTCCCTTCCCTGGGACTGTCACGACCTGCGGGGTGAGAGTGGGAGCTCCACTCCAGATCACCGGTCGCAGGCAGCCAGTCCCTCATTAGGGTTCGTCCTCAGCCATCGCGGCTGTCCTTTTGGTGTTTCTTTTCCCCGCATGGGACCATTTTTTCCTGCAGTGCCTGGAGGAGCCACGATGTGGTGTAGACAGTGAGTGCTTAATAAATGCGAGTTGGATCAGGGCGCGGGGACTGCTAGGCACAGAACGTGGCGTGGGGTGGGGATGTGGAGGAGGGAGCCAGACAGGCCAGGGCTCCAGGCTGGAGATTGGAGTTTTCTTTGGGGCTCAGTGAAACCAGCAGGCTCGATTCCGCGGATCCTTTCTGCGTGGACTCGAAGCCAGTCTCCCCCTTAGCTGCGCGCTGCAAGCCTAAGCTGGCTGGTTTTGGTTGTGGGCAATATCCAGGAGGGGTTTTGTAAGGTTCTCCTTCCAGAAAAGACGGGGCAAACTTTTTTTGTACTTGATAAACTACCCCTGCGAGGTGATTGATCAAGCACTGCTTCGAAGTGAGGTTAGAGTTGCAGTCAGTTCACCCTTATCCTGGTGAAAGTTTCTGGTAGTCACGGTCCACTTCGGTTCAAACCAAACTTTGCCCTATTTCGCCCATTTGAGTTTGCGGTATTTTTGTATTTTTAATTTTGGGCAACTTGGCTTCACTGTTTCTATGGCAACGGTCACTAATATTCTAATTTCGAAGCGTTGTGGTTTAAAATTAGTGGTTTTAATTTTTAAAGATCCGTTTTTACTATGTAGCACTTCTTTGAAATCGTGACTCAAGTTTCCTTACCTTGCAACCAACCCCCCACGCTTTGTTTTGGAATGTATTACAAATGTAACGTGGTTCGGGTTTTTTAGGTCCTCTTTCTCCCAATTTTAGTGGTATGAAAAGTTTGTACATAATTTTTACAGCACCCACAAGCTGGAAATATTATAAAATTTAAGCCAGACTTTGATTTTATTAACAGACTTTTAAAAAATTGCACGCGCACAAGTGGTTATTTAAAAAAGTTCACTAACCATTCTCTAAGAATTAAGATTTTTCAGGCCCGGCGCGGTGGCTCACGCCTGTAATCCTTGCACTCTGGGGGGCCGAGGTGGGCGGATCGTTGGAGCTCAGGAGTTCGAGACCAGCCTGAGCAAGAGCGAGACCCCATCTCTACTAAAAATAGAAAGAAATTATATGGACAGCTAAAAATATATATAGAAAAAATTAGCCGGGCATGGTGGTGCATGCCTGTAGTCCCAGCTACTCGGGAGGCTGAGACAGGAGGATCCCTTGAGCTCAGGAGTTTGAGGTTGCTGTGAACTAGGCTGATGCCACGGCACTCACTCTAGCCTGGGCAACAGAGAGAGACTCTGTCTCAAAAAAAAAAAAAAAAAGAAGAATTAAGATTTTCAGAAGCTGAACAGGTAATTTTTTAAAAATGAAAGTTCCTTGGATTTAAATTTCAATTTATGAATGAAAATCTGGTAAATTGAGTTCTCTTTTGAACACCTTCACTGGATCACCCAGGACTAGGTTAGTTACTCTGGGGTATGGTGAGTGAATCTTTTCCTTTTCTTACTTTTTGTAATTGCCCCCCCTCCCCACTTTTTTTCTGAGACAGGGTCTTGCTCTGTTGCCTGGGCTATATAGTGCAGTGGCATCATATCTCACTGCAGCCCTCAAACTCCTGGACTGAAGCAATTCTTCTGCCTCAGCCTCCCAAGTAGCTGGGATTACAGGTGTGGGTCACCACACCTGGCTAATTTTTCTGTTTTTTGTAGAGAGGGGCTCTTACTCTTACTCTTGCTCAGGTTGGTCTGAACTGCTGCCCCCAAGCGATCCTTCCGCCTCTGCATCCCAGAGTACTAGGATTACAGGCGTGAGCCACGGCTCAACCTGGAATTGTCTCTTGATTGGCTTTTCTCCCCTACTGGAACTTGAGGACGATTTCTTTAATTTTTTTTTCCTTTGTTGTATTTCCGTTATTTACCATAGGGTCTCAGGTGCTCGAAATAACCTCTTTCTCTCTCTTAAAAAATAACAGCTTTATTGAGATACAGTTCACTTAATTTAAAATGTACAATATAATGGTTTTTTGTAAATGTATAGAATTGTGCAACCATCGCCACAATCAGTTTTAGAATTTTTTTTTTTTTTTTTTGAGACAGAGTCTCACTCTGTTGCCCAGGTTAGAGTGAGTGCCGTGGCGTCAGCCTAGCTCACAGCAACCTCAAACTCCTGAGCTCAAGGGATCCTCCTGTCTCAGCCTCCCGAGTAGCTGGGACTACAGGCATGCACCACCATGCCCGGCTAATTTTTTCTATATATATTTTTTTTAGCTGTCCATATAATTTCTTTCTATTTTTAGTAGAGATGGGGTCTCGCTCTTGCTCAGGCTGGTCTCGAACTCCTGAGCTCCAACGATCCGCCCACCTCGGCCTCCCAGAGTGCTAGGATTACAGGCGTGAGCCACCGCGCCCGGCCTAGAATTTTTTTAAAGTAAAAAAAAAATTTTTTAGAGACAGTGTCTCGCTGTATTGCTCAGGGTGGTCTCGAACTCCTGGCCTGAAGTGATCCTTCCTCGTAGGCCTCCTAAAGTGCTGGGATCACAGGTGTGAGTCACTGTGCCAGGCCGGTTTAGAATATTTTTATCATCCTCAAAAGAAACTGCTCCAATTAGCAGTCATTGCCTATTTTCCTCCAGCTTTCTCCCTCTCCAGGCCTAGGCAACCGCTAATCTGCTTTCTGTCTCAATAGATAGGACTGTTCTGGACATTTCATATAAATGAGATCATATACTGTTTGGTCTTTTGTGACTGGCTTCTTTCACCTAGCATAGTGTTTTAAAGATTCATCCATGTTGCTTCTTGTATCAGTGCTTCACTCCTTTTTATGACTGAGTAATATTCCATTCTGGATATATCACATTTTATTTATTCATTCATCAGTTGATGGACATTTGGATTGTTTCCACTTTTGATTATTACGAGTAATGCTACTATTAACATTTGTGAACTAGTTTTTGTGTGGACATGTTTTCTTTACTCTTGGATGGAATTGCTGGGTTAAACTTTTTTTTTTTTTTTTTTTAATTGAAATAAGGTCTTGCTGTGTTGCCCAGACTGGTCTTGAACTCCCAGGCTTAAGCAATCCTTTGTCTCAGCCTCCTAGTAGCTGGGACTATAGGTATACACTACCGCACTGAACTCAAACATCTTTTGAATGAATGCATGAGCAAGGAGGGATACTTAGTCTTGGGGGATACTCTCTTAAGGCCTTGGAGGGGCCTGTTGACTTTTCCCTGCTCCACTACCAAGTTTACTTCTCTAGAGACTCGAAGTCTCTGTGGGGCTTTGTCCTATGGCTAGTGCTTCATTTTTCTTTTCTCGATGTCATTAAGATCCTCCCTTTCTGTTAGCACAGTCTTTCTTTGTATTGCACATGGTTATTCCCTTGAAATTCATTTATTATATATTTATTAGGGATATAGTAATAAACCAGGTACATTTCATGCCCTCATTAAACTCAATGTCTAATGTAGGTTTCTCAATCTTTAAAAATTTATGCTCCCTTTTGTTAAATATTAATATTTAAAGCTCCTCCCCCAACCCTTATTTCTGATGTGAATTTCTTGGGAGGTATGCCATGAAGTCCCTGTACTTTTTACATCACTAGCAATCTAGACAGTTTTGTGGAGCTTAAAATATAAATATAAATATTGGCTCATTGTCTTTTTTGCTCCTCCCCACACTAAAGATTCCCTACATCTGGCCGGGCGTGGTGGCTCATGTCTGTAATCCTAGCACTCTAGGAGGCCTAGGCGGGTGGATCATTTGAGCTCAGGGGTTCGAGACCCCGTCTCTACTAAAAATAGAAAGAAATTAGCTGGACAACTAACAATATATAGAAAAAATTAGCCTGGCATGGTGGTGCATGCCTGTAGTCCCAGCTACTCGGGAGGCTGAGGCAGAAGGATTGCTTGAGCCCAGGAGCTTGAGGTTGCTGTGAGCTAGGCTGACACCATGGCACTCTAGCCCTGGCAACAGAGTGAGACTCTGCCTCAAAAAAAAAAAAAAAAAGATTCCCTACATCCTCACCCTCCCTGCCCTTTGGAAGTTAGTTACTGATATATTGGAGAATATGCTGATCTTCTAAATCCACACTTGCTGGGCCTAATCCCTTCTCCAAACAAGCGATCAGAAGAATTCTTCTAAGGAGTCTATCTATCCCCACCTTGTCCCTTTTTCAGTGCCTCATATTCTGGCCTTGAACAGCCCTAATTCTCAGCTCTGTGTGTAGGGCTTTGCCCAGCCAATCCCCTTCTTCCTGCCAAACTCATCTGCCTAGTTCCCTGGATGGGCTTGGTACCCTGCTCACACTTGCTTTCCGTCTGCCTAGTTTGCTACCCGACCTGCACGTCTCAGTCTGGTTAATTCCATTTCATCCTTCAGAAAGCTCAGCCCAGTTGTGACTTCTTCAAGTTAGTCTTGCCTCAATCCTGCACACTTGACATAGCAGCATTCTGTAATCTCTTTCATAGTCTTTTTTTTTGGAGACAGAGTTTCACTGTGTTGCCCAGGCTAGAGTGCTGTGGCGTCAGTCTAGCTCACAGCAACCTCAGACTCCTGGGCTCAAGCAATCCTTCTGCCCTTCTGCCTCAGCCTCCCAAGTAGCTGGGACTACAAGCATGTGCTACCATGCCCGGCTAATTTTTTCTATGTATTTTTAGTTGTCTGGCTAATTTGTTTCTATTTTTTTGTTAGAGATGGGATCTCACTCTTGCTTAGGCTGGTCTCAAACTCCTGACCTTGAGCGATCCTCCCACCTCAGCCTCCCAGAGGTCTAGGATTACAGGCGTGAGCCACCACGCCTGGCCTCCTTCATAGTCTTAATCACGCCATCACTTGTATGTCACTCTTCCCTCCTAATTCTCATGAATGCACAGAGATGGGTTCACGCAAAAATACTGACAGTAGTTAATTACTTCTAGGTGATGGAATTGGGGGTAAGTTGTTTCCTTCATGTTTATGTGTATTTTCTGAATTTTCACTCATGAATCAGTATTACTGTTATGAATTGGGAAAAAAGTTAATAAAAATCCATGTTTTTTAGAAAGTCTGGAAAACAGAAGATAGAAGAAAATGAAAAACCAGCAGTTATTGCCATTTTCATTTTAGTGAATTTCTTTCTAACAATTTTTGTTTTGTTTTAATAACCTATAGAAGATTTTTAGTACAGCTCAGCACCAAGCTTTTATTTCACTTTGATTTTTTCTCATATTAGTCAGAGACTTCTAGAGAATGGTGAGGGTACTTATCAATTGGTTGCCTAGATGGAATTTCTTTCTGTCTTTTTTTTTTTTTTTTTTTTTGAGACAGAGTCTCACTCTGTTGTCCGGGCTAGAGTGCTGTGGCATCAGCCTAGCTCACAGCAACCTCAAACCTTGGGCTTAAGCAATACTACTGCCTCAGCCTCCCGAGTAGCTGGGACTACAGGCATGCGCCACCATGCCTGGCTAATTTTTTCTATATATATTTTTAGTTGTCCAGCTAATGTCTTTCTATTTTTTTAGTAGAGATGGGGACTTGCTCTTGCTCAGGCTGGTCTCGAGCTCCTGATCTCAAACGATCCTCCTGCTTTGGCCTCCCAGAGTGCTAGAATTAGAGGCGAGCCACCACGCCCAGCCAGGATGGAATTTCTGGTATTGGAATTAAGCTAATTCTTAGAGAACAGAATCTAGCCTCTAAGATTATTTAGGGTGTTAGAATTCAGTTTGTGCTAAATAACTCATTTCCCTTTTTTCCTTGAGAAATGTCCTCATCGGTACATTTGTATGTTTCATAATACAGAGATTTTCCTTGTAGGGTTGCTCATTATTAATATTTGTATTGTTTGTTTTATGTTTGCTGGGTGGTTTAGTCTTCATAGTAGTGAGTAAATTTCTTCAATAGATTAACACCTACTATGTGCCATAGACTGTGTGAAATATGCAGCATACAGTAGTGAACACAATAGAAAGTGATTCCCTGAAATTTCATGAAAGTGGATTATTTTAAGATTGTGAATGTTTAGTTACACTGTTGCACTATATTTTCAGATACACAGTGGTTTCAGCTACTATGGTATTTTTAAATTACTACTGCATAGAGCCTTTAAAATTTATTCTGGATTCTTCTGAGTTTTTATTTATTGTATATTACCATGGGTAGATATTTAAGGAGCAGAACAGTGTGTCGTCATTATTCTGTGACTTCTTTTTTTATATCTCCATCCAGTTCCAGGTATTACTATGGCATCCCTACTTGTTAACTATAACAAATGGAACTCTGATCTTTCCTCTGAGCCCCGCTTCTCTGGAATTTCTCATGTATCTCATCCCATTTCATTTCGCACTCCGGAAACCAGCAAGTTATCTCAGACACCTCATGGTTCCTCAGCCCTTAGGTCCAAACTATCACTAAACCTTGTCACATCTCTTTCAGAAATATATGTAGGGATTAATCTGCTTGTCTCTGTCTCCAGTGCATCATCCCAGTATCCACTCCACCCTTCCTTTAATCTCTTCTCTGCCTGGTGATTTTTTTTTTTTTTTTTGAGACAGTCTCACTCTGTCATCCCAGCTAGAGTGCAGTGGCGTCATCATAGCTCACTGCAACCTCAAGCTCCTGGGCTCAAGTGATCCTACTGTCTCAGCCTTGAGTAGCTGGGACCATAGGCGTGCTCCACTGGGCTAATTTTTTTTTTTTCTGTTTTTGGTAGAGACAGGATCTCCCTCTTGCTCAGGCTGATCTTAAATTCCTGAACTCAAGTGATCCTACTGCCTTGGCCTTGCAGAGTGCCAGGATTATTGGCGTGAGACACCTGGCTGGGCCCCTGATGATCTTTTAAAATGCAAATTGCATTATTCTCTTTGTCCTGGGGCATTCTGCAGTCTTTTTCTGTCCTGGGGTCTGTGGAAACCTTATCTAGATGGTTCTACTTTTCCTCCTTGCCCATTGGCTTTTCTTTTCCTCAGAGTATACATACTCTTCCCTAACATGCTGTTTTCTGTCTGGCTCACTTTTCTTCCCATTTCCCTCTTTTCCCTACATCTTTCTAATGTCTGCTGGAATGTACTTCCTCAGAGAAACCTAATCTGCCACCCATTTCTCTTCCCCAATTTAAATCAGCTTCCCTGATGATAATCTATCTTAATTCCCTATGTTTTTCCGTAGCACTTTAGCACAGTTTATAATCATATATTTATGTGATTATTTGATTGTTTCCAAACTGTGAGAATTCTACAAGGGCAGGAACCAAGTATTTTTATTCACTTCTATTATACCAGCACGCTGTTGCCTCAGCAGCACTACAGTATAGGTGTTCAGTAAACATTTGTTAAACAAATTAATGACGTTTCCACATATGAAAAAATTGAAGAAATTGTAAAATCAGGACACACAGTGGGAAACCCATCTTACCCATCATGACCCAACACACACACACACACACACACACACACACACACACACAAAATTAAGATGAAAATTTCACAAAACAGTACTCTACCACCTGGACTGTACTTTGATATTTTTTTATTTATTCTTTATCACAATTGTAAAAATATTAATATAACTTAAATTGGGTAGAACTGCAGTTTGAATAGCACAGCTCTAAGGCAAAACAAGAAAAATGCTTCATTTCCATCAGCTGTCTTTGACACACAATTACTATTTTCTCAGTCTTGTCTGATGGGAAGTACAAGTATAACTTTAAACACCACACACCTTTACCCTCATTAAAAGAAATGACTATTGCTTGAAAGCTAGTCCTACCTAGAAATTTTGGCCTGTTCTCAGGTATTTCCTCAAAGGAGGGGGTTGCTGAGGTCAGGTTGAGAAAAATTTAAACCTGATTCTCACTTAGGTCTTTTCTGGCAGTTTTCTCTGGGCCACTGATAGCTAGTACTCTTCCACCCTGCTTGGCTGAGCTCATTTCAGGTATGTGGTCAGTCACTGAATTTTAAGGCTGGCCTCTCAGCAGGTTTTTTTTTTTTTTTTTTTCCCAGACAAGATCTTGCTTTGTCACCAGGGCTAGAGTGCAGTGGCGCCACTACAACCTCACTGCAACCTCAAACTAATTTTTCTATTTTTTGTAGAGACGAGGTCTCCCTATGTTTCTCAGGCTGGTCTTCAAATCCTGGCCTCAAGCAGTCCTTCCACCTCAGCTTCCCAAAGTGCTGGGATTACAGGCCTGAGCCACCCACCCTACCTCTCATCTGTTTTGTTTTCTCAGTTTTTTACTAACCAAAGTTCCAAAAATGATAATGGAGATCAAGGCAAACCAGTAAGTATTTGTGAATGTATGAATTAAGGAGCCTGGATGGATAAGTGTGCTATCTTCCCTGGACCAGTGGAGCTGTGGTTCTCATAATTGTTCATGTACCAGAACCTTCCTGCAAGGTAGGCTCTGCACTGTTTGATCCCACCATGCAATATTGGTCTCTTACAATCTATTTTGCTCACTAAATATTAGAAATAACCTAAGTGCCTAACAAAAGGGCTGCTTTAACTGAACACTTTGCTGTGATATTCCCAACTTGGAAGAGTATTTAAAATTGTTGGAAAATTCTAAGCCTTCTATGTTTAATTAAAAAAAAAGCAGCATGCAAAATTGTATACATTGTATGATTCCAGTGTGTTTATCAATGTTCATATGTTTAGAGAAAATAGATTATAACTTTATAATTACTAATAATATTGAAATTATGTTAACTTAATAATAAACATTATTAACTTTGTTGATCTTGGTGGTGGGATTTTTTTTTTTTTTTTTTTTTTTGACAGAGTCTTGCTTTGTCATCCAGGTTAGAGTGCTATGGCATCATCATAGCTCACTGCAACCTCAAACTCCTGGGCTTAAGCGATCCTCCTGCCACAGCTTTCTGAGTAGCTGAGACTGTAGGTGTGCATCATGATTCCCGACTAATTTTTGTTAGTAGAGCTGAGGTGTCACTCTTGCTCAGGCTGATCTTCTCTTGTCGTATCCTCCCAGAGTGCTAGGATTACAGGTGTGAGCCACTCACTGTGCCTGGCCTGGATTGGTTTTTTGAGAATGAACATTTAATAGCAAGACTCAGTTAAAACAGTTTTCTATACATTAGTATGTGTATTTGGAAATAGAAAAAATAATACGTTTATTAAAATGTTGGATAGAGCCCAGCTTACTAGTGGCTGTGTTTTGGGGACCTACCCCTGCCAGATGTGGTGTATATTTGACCATCATGATATGCAATCTTGTAATGTTGTATTGCAAAGTGAATCCTGTTTCTGCTCCTAACCTCCATTACTTGCCTTCCCTAAGCTATTAAAGCCTAACCAGCCTTATTTTTCATCTTTTTGCTGAAATAGGATTCCATTTTTCCCCTGTCCTGCTAAAGCATGTTGGTAATGGGTGTTCCATTATGGTTGCCTATAGCTCGATGATTTGGAAAGTCTTTTTTTTTTTTTAATTTCAGATCTAGCCTTCCTGAGTCATAGAAAGTCTTAGTTAATATCCCTTATTATTTTGGATGAATTATGGAATATACATACAGGTGATATCTTCTTTCTGTTAAATTTGGATAATGTGGCTAGGTGTCATGGTTCACTCTCGTAATCCTAGCATTTTCAGAGCCCAAGGCAGAAGGATCGCTTGAGGTCAGGAGTTTGAGACCAGCCTGAGCAAGAGCGAGACCCGTCTCTACTGAAAAATAAAAAAATTAGCCTGGTGTGGTGGCATGTGTCTGTAGTCCTAGCTACTCGGGTGGCTGAGATAGGAGGAAAACTTGAGCTCAGGAGTTTGAGGTCCCTGTGAGCTAGGCCAATGCCACAGCACTCTAGCCCAAGGGACAAGAGCAAGACTGTATCTCAAAAACAAACAAACAAACAGATAAACAAAAACAAGAACAACAAAAAAGGAAAAAATTTGGAAAATGTTTACTAAGGTAAGAGGACTTATAAACATAATTGATGAAAACATAGTGATATTTTAAAATGTGTAATTATCAGTAAGTTTTCCTAAACTTATATTTGAAATTCTTTAGTTTTTTAGCACTAAAGCGTTAGTAGATTAAATTAAATATTTGAAATTACATGAAAATATGTAGTACAGGTTGAGTATCCCTTATCCGAAATGCTTGGGACCAGAAGTCTTTTGTATTTTGAATTTTTTCAGATTTTGGAATATGTGCATTATCCTTACCAGTGGAGCATCTGTAATCCAAAAATTAGAAATCTGAAGTGCTCCAATGAGCATTTACTTTGAGTGTCACATTGGCATTCAAAAGTTTGAGATTTTGGAGCATTTCAGTTTTCAGATTTTTGGATTTGGAATGCTCAACCTGTATTTGATAACTGTACAGAAAACTGTCTAAATATTGATTTGCTATTTACTTGAGAAAGAATGGGAAAACTTTTGAAATTGAAGAGAAATGTCAAAGTTAGGACAGTTGGCCACACAGATAGGACCTTTGGGGGGGGGTGTGTGTGTGTGTGTAGGTGGACATTTTTAGGGGGCTTTCATAGTCCTCTTCATTTTTAGCATTGTGGATTCAGAAATTTGAACTTTTCCAGTCTATTGAGAGTGTCAGGCGTTGGAGGACAAATGCCCTCAGTTTCATTCCCTGATTAAACTCACAAGAAGGACCAGAACCTGGATCCCAGGTACATGTGTCTGCTCTTCAGGGCTCTTTTTGGAAAGTCTTGGTTCCTGGGAAAGCACATAAGTGATCACACATTGTTTCCTGACAGTAGGTTGCAGCAGATGGATAATGAGTAGTGTCGAGCAGGGCGTTTTTCACCTGCTTGGCTTTCCTGACCTTTAGGAGTATTCATTTCTGCTCAACATTCTTCTTTCCCAGTACATTTTCTCATGTTGAACAAGGGTAAAGAAGCAGATAAATTCCTTCATTTTGGCTTTCTTTTTGTCTCCATCTTTTAATTTGTTTTTGTACTAGACATTTGCTTAAATTACAGTCATGAGTACATACTTGGTCTGATCATTAGTATCTTGTTGCTTTTGTTCTGTTTTGAGAGTTTGTCAGATATTTAGCATGGTCGCAGGCATCCTTTTTTTTTTTTTTTTGAGACAGAGTCTCGCTCTGTTGCCCGGGCTAGAGTGCAGTGGCATCAGCCTAGCTCACAGCAACCATAAACTCCTGGGCTCAAGCGATCCTCCTGCCTCAGCCTCCCGAGTAGCTGGGACTACAGGCATGCGCCACCATGCCTGGCTAATTTTTCTATATATATTTTTAGTTGTCCATATAATTTCTTTCTATTTTTTTAGTAGAGACAAGGTCTTGCTTTTGCTCAGGCTGGTCTCGAACTCCTGAGCTCAAATGATCCACCCTCCTCAGCCTCCCAGAGTGTTAGGATTACAGGCGTGAGCCACCACACCCGGCCACAGGCATCCCTGTGAATGGGCGACAAAAGGTATAAGTTTTTTTTGTCAGGTAGCTTATCTCATTTTGGTTTTATCTGTTTAACTTTTTTTTTTTTTCTTTTTTTTAAGTCAACCTAACTATCAATTATCTGTCTAACTTTTAAGGGGAATCCTTGTCTGAAATTTGGGCACTCATTGACACCTCTCAGTCTGTAACATGCAGACTGCTTTCATTAGCAGGGAAGAATCTGGCTCTGCGATAGGCAAATTCATTTTTCTTTCTTTCTTTTTTTTTATATTGTTAAATTGTGCAGGGGCCATGCTAATCTTCTCTGTATCGTTACAATTTTAGTATATGTACTGCTGAAGCGAGCACTTTCTTTTTTGATAATTTATTTTTGTTTATTTAAAAATCATTTTATATAAATATATAATATTTCTTTTATTGTTTTTTAATAGGCAGTACAAAGTATGCAAGTACAAAATTCAGAAGATATAAAAGGGTAAAAAGTACATGTTTTCACTTTTGGCCTTCACGCAGCTTGTTCCCTCTCTCTGGTTAACCACCATTAAACAGTTTGAAACAGTTTCTTTTAGGGCTTTCTAGAAATGTTTTAAATTTGTATATGTATACATTTTCTTTTTTTTTACACAAATGGTAGTATCTATACTGTTCTTAATTTATTTTTTAATGTTGTAACTTGAAGGTGATTTTAAAAATATCAGTATAGTGCGGGCGTGGTGGCTCATAACTATAATCTCAGCATTTGGGAGGTGGAGGCAGGAGCAACAGTTGAGGCCAGGAGGTCAAGACCAGCCTGGGCAACACAGATACTCTGTCTCTACAAAAGCATTAAAAAGTTAGCTGGCTGTGGTAGTATGCACCTGTAGTCCCAGCTACTTGGGAAGCTTAGGCCGGAAGATCGCTTGAGCCCAGGAATTCAAGATTGCAGTGAGCTGTGATCATGATACTGCACTCTAGCCTGGGCGATAGAGCAAAACCCTGTCTCTTAAAAAAAAAAAAATTAAAAGAAAAATCAGTACGTATTGAACTCCGTATATATGGTTGCATGGTATTCTATTATTTGTGTGGTACCATAATTTATTTATCTAATACAATATTGAAAGTCATTTAGATTGATTTTATTCCTATATAGTGATCTATCTATTCATGTACTATTATCTGAATGTTTTAATTGTTGTGGCTTTCAATTTTTCAGAATTTTTCAGGCTATTCTTGTTTATTTTTCCTTTAGCATATTTATATTTGACTTTAGAATCAATGTTAAGTTCCAAACACTTACTGTACTTTTGTCGGCTATCTTTAATTTGTGGACTAATGTAGAGAAATATCTTTGAGATATTGTTTTCTTGCCCAAGAATATGGATGCTATGCCTTTCCGTTTATGTTTTCTTTTAAGTCTTTACAATGGACATTTTCAAAATACCTTAACGTAAATCTAGCACATTTCTTAAATTTATTCCTTTGTATTTTTTTCCCTTTACTTTGGGTCAGTCTAAAACTTTTAGAAAATTTGCATTTACAGTACAAAGAACTTTTATCTCCTTGAAAAATTTGAGACTACATTCTCTTCGTGCCCTGTCATCCCTCAATAACTCAGTGTATATTTTTTGTACTTTTCTACAATTTCCATCAAAATCAGGAAATTAGCATTGATATATTACTGTCATCTAATATTTCATATTTCACCATTTGTTATAGTAACTAATGTTCTTTGTAGCAAAAGCATCCAGTGCAGAATGATGCGTTGCCACTTTTTTGTTTTTAGGTCTTTTAAATGACATTCAGTCTCAAATACAGATTTGAGACTGATTTTCATGATCCTGACACTTTTCAAGATTATAGGCCAGTTATTTTATAGACTGTCTCTTAATTTTGATTTGTCTGATGTTTCCTCATGATTGGATTCTTGAGGTGTCTTTGGCAGAAATATCACAGAGGTGATGCTCTTTTCTTTTCACTGCATCTTACCAAGTGGCACACCATTTCATTTTGTTTTTTTACTGGAAATGTTGACTTTGATTGCTTAAGACATTGTCTATGTTTCTGAGCTCTAAAGTTACTCTTTTTTTTTTTTTTGCAAAACTATGTAAATATCTTGTTTCTTGTCAAGTTTTCAATATATTTATTTATTATCAGTTTGGACTTACTGTTCTCTTTTTTATTTGATGGGTTTTATCTGTAATATTATTTGTACTGATGTTCAAATTGTTTTAGGTTTCACCCATGGGAATTTTTCAAGCTGGGTTTTGTGTCCATTTTACATGTTCTACCTTTCTTTGAGCACTCCCTTCCTTCATTTATGGGTACTGTGAGGTATCTAGGCTCACCTTGAGCTTTGCCTACCCCAGGTATTTAGAAGCTAAGATCTTGGTCCTTCTCAGTGAATAGAGCTGGAGAATATGTGCATGTTCATATGTACATTTATATCTGTTTTTTTTATCTACATACACACACAACAGAATTATATAACAAACGTACTAACATTAAGCCATTCTTGCATTTGTGGGATAAGCCCTTGGTTATAGTTTTATTTTAATGTGCTTTTAGATTTTGCTTGTTCATTTTTAAAAGGAAATTTCATCAATACTCTTACATAAAATTGCTCTACAGTTTTCTTGGGCCATTTTAAAAGTTTTTTTTTTTTCTTTTACTCTTTTTAGGGTTTCTTCTTAAGAAAGGATTTCTAAGCTTGCTATTTTTTCCCGCTCTGATCTTGGATAGGTTAAATAACATTGGATTACATTCTTAAAAATTGAGCAGAATTCTGTGTGGACGGGTGCTACAGATTTGTTCTTAATCTAGTGGGCATTGGTGGGGGTTTCTTTTCTTTCTTTTTTTCTTTCCTGTGGCTGCTGGAGAGCCTAGCAAAGAGGTCAGTTCCATTTGGACCTGGACCTGGCGATACGGAAGTTGCAGTTTATTTCACCTGCTTGCCATCTGACCTCAGGAAAGTTGTATCCATTTCTGAGCCTTAGTTTCTTCATCACTCAAATGGGAATAGTCACAGCCTGTTAATCTCACAGAGAATTTTTAAGAATGAAAATGAAGTAACATGTTGAAGCATAGTAAAGAACCAAACAAGTGCCAGATTTTTTTTTAAGAAGTTCATTTCAGTAAGATGCCAATATTCAGAGAGTTGTCTGTGAGGATAGCTCTCAGTATCATGCTATTGAAGGAGCTTTTGCAGATGGGTGGACACAGTGCCTCTCCCCCTTCCCCAAGACCAGGCAAATTGGAGACCAAAAAAGGGTAAATGGCGACATTGGTTTTGCTTTTAATAACAAAGAAAAATTATAACTCAATCAGATAAAATATGGCCTATATAGAGTTTGTTTTTGTGAACGTTAATAAGAGTTTGGTCTTGTATTTATTAAAATCATATTTTATAATCAAGGAAAAGTGTTGGGGAACAGACTGTGATTTTACTTTGTGCTTATGTCATGCTCATATTCGTGTTTACTATAAGTTAAATATTTGAGACTTTGAGGAAAATTAAATTTATGTAGTAAACATTGAAAATAGATGCATTTGCATTGTCAAGGAAGCTGTGTATTGGTATCAGGATTAAGGAATAAATGATCAACAAATAACCTTTGCAAAGTAGTGTGCCATTTAACATTGCATATAGGATGAAAATACACCAAATCCATTTCCCTCAAGCTTGGTCTTTTGGATATGTAGCTACCAAAAAATGTTCAAATTACTATAATTCTCTGAAAGAGTGTTTCTCACATTCATTGATAATGAACAAAGCAAGGACAGTCAGATTATTGTGTCTGATGTTTTTCATCCTCTTGTTTTCAATGTAGCTGATACCACGAATGGTTTAAGTGATTATGAATCTTTTGGAATAACATAAAATTGCCTTTAAATATGATTTCAAAGTATTTCAATTTTTAGGCATTGTTTTTATGCTTGAAACTAGGAATGAGTAATTTACATGCCTCCCATGAGTTTTTCTGATCTTGATCTCAAATGTAAGACTAATCAGGTTTCACTGTAGAGCTGCTGGAAGCGACGATGATGAGGATTCCAACCCAGGTGCCCAGTCCTCTCAGGCAATGTGGGGGTGCAGGGGCCGTGCAGTCCGGAAGTCGGCAAGGAGCTTGCTGCCGGCTGAGCGCTAGCCGGCAGGCGAGGCTGAAGCTGGCGGTGGTTGCCAGGAAGCTGCAGCAGGTTCCGTGGTGGGGTGGACCTGGTAGACTCAGGGAGCTCTTGCTGGGTACTGGGAAGGAAGCTTTTCCCCTTCCCAGGGCCTCTGAGAGAGACAATGCAAGCCCAGTGGGCTTTTAGTGTGAATTTACAATCCTGTGAAATGGAAGTTTTAGAAACTGTTGAAATTGCTCTTTGGCTTCCGGTGTCTTTATCAATCCAATTGCATAAAAATAGGGGTTTAGAAAATGAATTAGGTTTCTAAATTCATATTTGCAGGAGAACAATCTCTCTGTTCAAGCAGAAATATTTGTTGGCCTTAACTGCATAACATTTTGTTCCTGTCTAGACCCAACTTTTAGTGTAGTTTTGTAATTTTCCTAAAACTTGGAATTAATGGAGAATTAAGTTTTTTCTTAAAACCCACATTTACTGAAAACTTCAGAATTTCTCATTTTAACTCCTTTTCATAAGGGTCACAGATTTCTCACAATCAGAAACAGTGTTAAGTTTGCATGTTTTTAAAATGATTTTTACGTTCTTCATAACTTTTAAATGCATTTTTGTTACATGTTTCTAAGTTTTACTGATATTCAGATTAGAGATTATATTTGGCTTCAAATGTAAAATAATAAGTTTAGAAGGAGAATCTATCAGTAAAAATATTGATCATATTTAATGACTATTTTTTATATATATTTTTTGAATCAGAGGCTCGCTCTTTTGCTGGGGCTAGAGTGCAGTGGTGTTACCATAGTTCACAGCAACCTGAAACTCCTTGGCTCAATCCATCATCTTGACTCAGCCTCCTGAGTAGCTGGGACTACCAGCACATACCACCATGCCTGGCTAGTTTTAACATTTTTTTTGTAGAGACAGGGTTTTATGATGTTATCCAGGCTGGTCTTGAACTCTGGCCTCAAGTACTCCTCC
Source organism: Eulemur rufifrons (assembly GCF_041146395.1). Lineage (NCBI taxonomy): Eukaryota > Metazoa > Chordata > Mammalia > Primates > Lemuridae > Eulemur > Eulemur rufifrons. The sequence goes on from NC_090989.1 coordinate 229,626,016, forward strand.
CACCTGGTTCTCCCAAAGTACTGGGATTACAGGCATGAGTCGTGGTATTTCCTATTCTTAAAAAATAAACCTAATGCTATGATGCTGCTTTCTCTGCTTTGTGATCATTGTCAGGTACTTTTCTATTAAACCTAGTATTGGTGGGGCACAGTGGCTGGTCTGTAACCCCAAACTGATTTCTTATTTAGAATTACTGCTGTAGGCCAGAGTGTGGTGGATGTTGGCAAATTTTCTTGGCCCCTGGGGTTAAAGACATATTTATGCCAAGATTTCCTATCAGATCAAAGGGTATTGGTAGGGTGCATAATGTGCAAATGACTTTCCATTACAAATTGCCTTTTAATGCTAATGTCATTGTTGATCTTATAGTTTGTTAAAAGTTAAGAGTATTTTACCAAAAGAGCTAAATTTCTTTTACTTCTTTTTTTTTCTTTTTTATATTTTACTATCATTGCAACTATGCCAGCAAAAAGAGCTAAACTTGATTGTCCATCTAATGTGTAAATTTATAGGTATTTATAGTTGTGTTATTGTTTGTTTATATGATAGAGTAAGATTAAGGGAAAGAGACCTAAGCTAATCGTTTCCATTGTAAGGGCTTGGATACAAATCCATCACTCAACCCTACGCGTTTTAATTCAAGTAATATCACAAAATACAATGAAGAAACAGTTTAAAGTCCTACGGTGGGTGTTCATTGGGCATCAGGTCTGTCTTCCTTTAGGTAAATTTACTTTTTTTTTTTGGAGAGAGAGTCTCGCTCTTTTGCCCTGGCTAGAGCACTGTGGCGTCAGCCTAGCTCACAGCAACCTCAAACTCTTGGGCTCAAGCAATCCTTCTGCCTCAGCCTCCTGAGTAGCTGGGACTACAGGCATGCGCCACCATGCCCGGCTAATTTTTTCTGTATATATTTTTAGTTGTCCATATAATTTCTTTCTATTTTTAGTAGAGATGGGGTCTCACTCTTGCTCAGGCTGGCCTCGAACTCCTGACCTCGAGCGATCCTCCCGCCTCGGCCTCCCAGAGTGCTAGGATTACAGGCGTGAGCTACCGCACCCGGCCTCCTTTAGGTAAATTTAATATAAAAATGCGGAATTGCCAGAATTAAAAACTGAAAGTAATTGGTATACCCTAAGGATTTTTCAACTTAAAGATTAGTTTTAGCATAGAATTAAAAAAATTTCTTGGTTTAATTTGAAGTATATTTTAACTTGCCAGGTATTTTCAGAAATATATTAAATGTATTGATTATTTCATCTTGAAAAAGGTTTTATGTAATGCTTGAGGCATGTAAAGACGTAGTTAATTCACCCGATATCACTATGCGTTTCTCTTCTATCTCATCTATCTTCTCCACTTGGCAATTCTGACCTGATTTTCATGTTCTTTTTTTTTTTTTGAGACAGAGTCTCGCTTTGTTGCCCGGGCTAGAGTGAGTGCCATGGCGTCAGCCTAGCTCACAGCAACCTCAAACTCCTGGGCTCAAGCGATCCTCCTGCCTCAGCCTCCCGAGTAGCTGGGACTACAGGCATGTGCCACTATGCCCGGCTAATTTTTCTATATATATATTTTTAGTTGTCCATATAATTTCTTTCTATTTTTAGTAGAGACGGGGTCTCACTCTTGCTCAGGCTGGTCTCGAACTCCTGACCTTGAGCGATCCACCCGCCTCGGCCTCCCAGAGTGCTAGGATTACAGGCGTGAGCCACCGCGCCCGGCCTGATTTTCATGTTCAATATTCCCTTGCTTTTTAAAAAATGGATTTATTATTTTGTACATATTTATCCTTTTTTTTCTTTTTCTTTTTTTTTTGAGACAGAGTCTCACTCTGTTGCCCAGGCTAGAGTGCTGTGGCGTCAGCCTAGCTCACAGCAACCTCAAATTCCTGGGCTCGAGCAATCCTCCTGCCTCAGCCTCCCGAGTAGCTGGGACTACAGGCATGCGCCACCATGCCCGGCTAATTTTTTCTGTATATATTTTTAGTCATCCATATAATTTCTTTCTATTTTTAGTAGAGACAGGGTCTCACTCTTGCTCAGGCTGGTCTTGAACTCCTGAGCTCAAACGATCCACCTGCCTTGGCCTCCCAGAGTGCTAGGATTATAGGCGTGAGCCTATATTTATCCTTAACGAATATTCTGTGTAATTTCATCGGGTGAATATATTATGATTTATTTAATGATTCTCTTGTAGATTGGCATTTGGGTTGTTTTCAGGTTTCATCTGTTACAAAAATACTGCAGTAGGCTGGGCGTGGTGGCTCAAGCCTGTAATCCTAACACTCTGGGAGGCCGAGGCGGGTGGATTGCTCGAGGTCAGGAGTTCGAGACCAGCCTGAGCAAGAGCGAGACCCCGTCTCTACTAAAAATAGAAAGAAATTACCTGGCCAACTAAAATATATATAGAAAAAAATTAACCGGGCATGGTGGCGCATGCCTGTAGTCCCAGCTACCCAGGAGGCTGAGGCAGTAGAATGGCTTGAGCGCAGGAGTTTGAGGTTGCTGTGAGCTAGACTGATGCCACGGCACTCACTCTAGCCTGGGCAACAAAGCGAGACTCTGTCTCAAAAAAAAAAAAAAAAAAAAAATTAGCTGGGCATGGTGGCACATGCCTGTAGTCCCAGCTACTCGGGAGGCTGAGGCAGGAGGATCGCTTGAGCCCAGGAATTTGAGGTTGCTGTGAGCGAGGCTGGCGCCACGGCACTCTAGCCCGGGCAACAGAGTGAGACGCTGTCTCAAAAAAAAAAGAAAAAAAAAAGCTGCAGTAAATATTATTGTACAAGTCTGTTCTTTAACATAGGCTAGAATTTTTCTAGGCCCTAGTGCATGGCTTTTGAATGACAACACTCCTGACATTTTTGGGGCTTGATGATTCTTTATTGTGGGCAGTTTCCTATGAATTGTAGGTTGTTTAGCAGCATATCTAGCCTCTACCCATCAGAGGCCACTAGAACGCCTCCAGTTGTGACAAAAATGTCTTCAGGCATTGCCAGTGTCCCAAAGGGGACAGAATCACCACTGGTTGAGAGCCATTGTTGCCTTTGATCCATAAACAATTGGAAATTATTTTTGTGTGCTCCCTAACCCCCATAGAAGGAGAACTCATCTTTCTGTGACTCAAATCCCATTTATCTTCAAGGCTCATCTCAAACCCACCTTTTCTCTTTTATTTTTTAAAGTGGATGGAATGGGGTGGTCTCAGTCCCTAGGAGACCGGACGCAGGTCACCGCCTGCCAAAGAGGGGTCCATCAAATCCACCTTTTCTTTAAGCCTTCTCCTGTAGTGCCCACCTATGGTGTTTTCTTTTTCCCAGGAACTCCTGTACCATTTATGTTTGTACCTTGAAATTGATGGTGAAGTTTTTCTATAAGTTTGATATTATCTCTATTTTTTTTTTTTTTTGAGACAGAGTCTCACTCTGTTGCCCGGGCTAAAGTGCTGTGGTGTCAGCCTGGCTCACAGCAACCTCAGACTCCTGGGCTCAAGCAATCTTTCTGCCTCAGCCTTCCAAGTAGCTGGTACTACAGGTATGTGCCACCATGCCTGGCTAATGTTTTCTATATATGTTTAGTTGTCCAGCTAATTTCTTTCTATTTTTAGTAGAGACGGGGTCTTGCTCTTGCTCAGACTGGTCTCAAACACCTGAGCTCAAATGATCCACCCGCCTTGGCCTCCCAGAGTGCTAGGATCACAGGCATGATCCACCACGCCCGGCCGATATTATCTCTAAATAAAAAGTGACCAAGTAGCCTCACTTATGAAGACAGGATATGAAATATCATATTATTATAATAACATAGTTATAATACATATAATAATTAGCACAGAGAATTCTACAATGTGCAGTTCTGATAATGCATCACTGTCCAGTTGGGTGTAATCCAGTAGTATGGGTTGGTTCGAGATTAGAATCATATTTAATTACATAGTAGATAAAGAGGAAAACCCATCATAATGGCTATAGAACAAACATTTGATAGAATTCAACACTTCTTTGTGATTTAAAAACAAACAACAAAAAAACTTCCTAAAGAAAGGAATAGAACTGAACTTTCCTAATCTGTTGAAGAATACTTTTACCTAGTAAGCATTATTTTGAAGAGAAAAGGTTAAAAGCACTGCTTTTGTAAGACAAGGTGGTCCACTGTTGCCACTTTTCTTTTGCACTGGGGTGTCCTAGGCTAGTTAGTGAGAAGAGAAAGAGAAAGGGAAATTAAAGGAATAAATCTGGTGAATGGAAACAACAAAAATATCACTATTCTCAAATAATTTTTATGTGATTATCTAGATAGACTACATTAGAGAGTCTATAGACAGATTATTGGAAACAAGGGATTGTTAGCAGCGGAGTGTGCTAATTGATATGAGATCAATTAAAATATTAATGACATTTTTATATGCCAGCAACAAAAGGAAAAATACTTTTAAAAAAGACATACCAGTCCGGTCGCGGTGGCTCACACCTGTAATCCTAGCACTCTGGGAGGCCAAGGTGGGCGGATCGTTTGAGCTCAGGAGTTTGAGACAACCTGAGCAAGAGTGAGACTTCGTCTCTGCTAAAGATAGAAAGAAATTAGCTGGACAACTAAAAATATATAGAAAAAATTAGCCGGGCACGGTGGTGCATGCCTGTAGTCCCAGCTACTCGGGAGGCTGAGGCAGAAGGATCGCTTGAGCCCAGGAGTTTGAGGTTGCTGTGAGCTAGGCTGATGCCATGGCACTCTAGCCGGGGCAACAGAGTGAGACTCTGTCGCAAAAAAAAAAACAAAAAAAACCAAAAAAATAAAGTTTAAAAAATACTATTTGCAATAGTAACAAGTATAATTTTGTGACATTTGCTATTTGTTTAATTTTTTTTAAATAATACTTTAAATTTTAAAAATTTTTACACTTTATAACTGTAATTTCTGACACATTGCTTAGGATTAATTTAAAAAAATTTTTTATTTCAATAGATTTTGGGGGTCCAGGTGATTTTTGGTTACATGGATGAATTGCATAGTGCTGATATCTGGGTTTTTAGTGTACCCATCTCCTGAATAGTGTGCATTGTACCCAATAGGTAGTTTTTCTTTCCTTACCACCATCCCCAGCCCAGTTTTTCTTTAACTCACATTAAACTCTGTTACTGATTTGACTATTTCCTAAAGCAGGGGTGGGTGCCTTGGTAATGGGGAGGGGCTAAGGGAAATAGTTATGTGCAGTTATAAATTTTGACCTTTCATGTTTTTTTTTTTTGAGACAGGGTCTTGCTCTGTTGCCCGGGCTAGAGTGCAGTGGCATCATCATAGCTCACTGCAACCTCAAACTCCTGGGCTTAAGCAGTCGTCCTGCTTCAGCCTCCCAAGTAGCTGGGACTACAGCCAGGCGCCACCACACCTGGCTAATTTTTCAATTTTTCAGAGAGACAGGGCCTCGCTCTTGCTTAGACTGGTCTTTATCTTCAGGCATCAAGCAATCATCCTGCCTTGGCCTCCTAAAGTGCTAGGATTATAGGCGTGAGCCCCTGTTCCTGGCCCCTTTGATCATTTTCATGCCTATAAGACAGTAGTTCTTCTCAAAAGTTGAGTAGTTTTTAATTGTTTAAAGATGTGAAACATAAAGAAAGATGCATCTGTTATTTTATTTCTACTTAAAACTTAATAAGTATGTATTCATTTGCCTATCTTCTTGTAGGGCAAAGCTCTACAAAGCCTTTTCATTGAGTAAAGGTCCATACCTTGGAGTCCTGCATTGTTTCTCTTGCAGAAACAGCACCAACAATACAGCATCTACCACTTTCACTTTCTTTTTTTTTTTTTTTTTTAAAGTGGAGTGAGAATTAGGTCACTTGAAATAATATGAGCCAGAATCCTTCTAGATTTTTACAAATTCCTCTACCTCCCTAACCTTTAACTGTTAACTCCCACACATCACCTCATTTGGGATTTTCTTTTTTTTTTTTTTATCATCTCATCTTTATTGGGGCTTTCCAAAGGATTCAACTTAAATTTTATATAAACAATAACATTGTTGTATTCACGTTTCATCTATTTATATAATATTTAATTATATATCAATGTCACAGTTGGCATAAACTGGATTGGAAATAAACACTGTTGACTTGCTAAGCACAGAAATCAACTGATACTTGGATATAATAGACACACCTACTTAGTCTTGTGTGTAGGAATCAGTGGTGTTTTTCAGAGAGAATGCGGAGTATCTCTTATCTGGTTAAGCTGAGGGTGATTGGGAGCTTCTGCTAAAGTAGGCCAGTAAGAATAAGTAGCAATAGGGGGCTGGCCAGTTTTGTTAAATAGCTTAATTTTTAATTGTACTCAATGCTATGGAAGAAATTTTGAGTCATTCAAGTTAATTTCATTAAGATTACAGCAAGAAATGGATTATTAGAAGGGATTACTATTAAAAGGCAAATAGATAATGAATAAAACCTTCATTTCATGCTCATCTACTATTGTATGCCAGGTTTCTTTCCCACTCCATTGTGATCAATTTATATTTGATAATCGTATCAGTCAAGATACTATTACAGATAATAGATGCTGCTCTTGTTAACTTAAACTGAAAGGGATTTCACATTGGCAGTTAGGTGTTAGAGCGTTGTTGAAGGTTGCAGGAGTAGGCTCTTGGCTGGGTCCCCAGGGATGTCTCGCAGAACACGATCGCAGGACGGGCTGTCAAGGGAATTGCTATCTTTGCTACAAATAGAAAACTGAAGCATCTGCGTCCAGGATCATAGCACCTTGGCTGAGATCTGGGGAGCAGGAAGTTGCTGCATCTGTTTGTTTCATGAACACACCATCTTAGTAATTATATGGGGATCAGGAATAGTGGCAGAACTATTACTTCAGAGCTGAACCACCTCTACTGAACCGTTAACAGCAAGAAGAATGCCTTACAGGTTTCCATTTCTCTCCCCACTCTGCCCAGTTCTGAATTCAATTCTCTTTAGATTGGACAAATTTAATCATACTTGGAATGTCTGTTGTAATGTAGATTGCGGCTCTCCAGACTCTGCAGTCTGTTGAACATGCAGACTCCTAAAACATCTACTGTACGACTTGCCTATAATGATTTATTTATTTATTTTTTTTTTTGAGACAGAGTCTCACTCTGTTGCCCAGGCTAGAGTGAGTGCCGTGGCGTTAGCCTAGCTCACAGCAACCTCAAACTCCTGAGCTCAAGCGATCCTCCTGTCTCAGCCTCCCGAGTAGCTGGGACTACAGGCATGCGCCACCATGCCCGGCTAATTTTTTCTATATATATTTTTAGCTGTCCAAATAATTTCTTTCTATTTTTAGTAGAGATGGGGTCTCGCTCTTGCTCAGGCTGGTCTCGAACTCCTGAGCTCAAACGATCTGCCCACCTCGGCCTCCCAGAGTGCTAGGATTACAGGCGTGAGCCACCGCGCCCGGCCGCCTATAATGATTTAGACTTGGTTTCTCCCCACTCTTCATATCTTTTTCTGGAGCTGTGCATTCTCTTGATTCTACTTTTCTCTGCTTATCTCCTTCCTTCTCCCATTCTTTGTTTATGCAAAAGGCAGACAAAGGCTGCCACAGTCTCTCATGACATTCTCTCTGTTCCCTAGTTCTGAGTTCCTGGGGGAGTGACTGAGCCAGCTCATGTCACTTGCAGTGTGTAGGATTGGCTTCCTGGACTCACCCATGTCGTTGTGGAAGCTTCCTGTAGGTGGGGCTTTTTCATGAATGATCTTATTATGAGGGCTAAGATATAGTTGATTCTCCTGATTAATGATAGTTAGGTTCTGTCAAGTCACCATGAGCACTGAATTAGTGAATACTGAAACATTGCTCCTAGTGGAAATACAGGGTTAGGTTCCTGCCATCCTCTGGTCACAGCATTTTCATCAACTGATCAACATATAGTATTGTTTTATGTGTGTTTCTGTTTAATGACACGTTATTTAATATCTAATTGTTGATTTATTAACATCGAACTTTAAGCCAACAACACTGTAACTCATGACTGAACAAAGCTTATGTAACACATTTTTTTTTTTTTTAAATCATAAGCCATATCATATCTTTGTTGTGCCCGGGAACACTTGACAGCACTTCAGCATTACACTTGGGGGCCATTTTAAATATCTAAATCACCAACAAAAACCTAAAACATGCAAAAAACAGAGTAAATAAACTGCAGAAAGACATCTTGTTTTCAGTATGAGAACTGAAATAAGGAGATTTTTTTTTTTTTTTTTTTGAGACAGAGTCTTGCTATGTTGCCTAGGCTAGAATGCAGTGGCATCAGCCTAGCTCACAGCAACCTCAAACTCCTAGGCTCAAGTGATCCTCCTGCGGCAGCCTCTCGAGTAGCTGGGATGACAGCCATGTGTCAACGCACCCAGCTATTTTTTTCTATTTTTAGTTGCCTAATTTTTTTCAATTTTTTAGTAGAGACAGGGTCTCACTCTTGCTCAGGCTGGTCTCAAACTCCTGACCTCAAACAGTCCTCCCGAGTTGGCCTCCCAGAGTGCTAGGATTATAGGCGTGAGCCACTGTGCCCGGCCAAGTAGGCCTTTTTTGACCTCAGCTGGGAATGCGTGCATCAGGAAATTAAATTTTTCATTGCTCTGTGCATGTCTTTGAATCACCATGCAAGGGCCACAAGTATTGCTTTGGAATTATAAATAAATGTTAGTGAGTAGGTGATTTTACAAATGCAGAATACAGGAATAATAAAAATTGATTATATTTTTCATAGAGTGAGGGTGAGGAGAGCATTTATTTCTTTTTTCCTGGTACTTTAATGATTGCAAAGAGGAGAACATTTAAAAAGGAAATCATTGATGAGGAGTGTTGCCCAAAAGACTTTATAATGCAATCTGCACGTGAGTTAAATAGTGAAAATTGGGTTTTGCCAGATAGGTGAGACTGAGGGAAGGATAAGCAAATTGTACAATAGTTAGGAATGTGAGTGTTAGAATCTTAGATTAGGCTCAGATCTTATCTTCAGCTCTTCCTAACTTGGGGACCTTGGGCAAGCATTTATTCTCCATCTTTAGTGAAATAGAGACATTCATGGTCACTCTCTCAATGGAATTATTATGAGATTTAAATAAGAGAATGCATATCAATGCACTTAGCAGATGTCTGGCTCACAGGAAGTACTCAGTAACGGCATACATGTGACACATATGTCTATATGTAGCACAGCAAAGGAGGAAAATGGCGTGGCTTCATTGGTAACATTGAGTGATTAGAATGAAGCAAAGGTTTCATTTGTGCCAAAGGAGTCTTTGAAGCTGGATGGGAAGGCAGGAGGTAGATCCATGGCTCCATAAAGGGATGGTATTGAGTTATTAACGGGTTTCACAGAGGGATGACATGATCAGTTTTGTGTCTAGAGAATTTGCACTGTATTTTTGTAGATGTATAGAAGAGAATCAAAGAAGTTGAACTAAAGATGGGGAAATCAGCAAAGACTCTTGAGGTAGTTGAGGAAAGGAAGGACCAGAGCTTGACTTAGGATAGTAACAGTTGGCATGGGGACTAGAGAATGGATATGAAAGATGCTCAGGAAGTTGAGTAGACAACAATGGTCACTACTTAGGAGTGGAGAGTGAGAGAAGGTGGGCTTGGGATGGCTTCTGGGATTTTGATGTGGGCCTTGCAGTGGAGGATGGGCTTGCTGTGTAGGAGATGTTTTCACTTCCCACTTCCCTCTCCACCTTTACCCTGTTAAAGGGTAGCTCCCACTGTTCTTGTTCCAATGGCTCCCCTGTGCTCTGTGCTGCCCTTTACTGCAGCACCTGGCTTGTGGTATAATAACTACCTGTGTACTTGTTCCCTCTTGCACTTGTAAGCTCTTTGAAGATTAGCTCTGGACAGTGCTGGCCACAAAGAGGCAAGCTAAACTGTGGGTGGATTGATTGATGAGTCATGATCAAGACTATGAGATGGAGAGCAGTCTTTGGAGGAAGATTTCTTTTTACACTTGGTAAATTTCAGATTCAGTATTGACTCTGTACAGCTTAAGATTCATCTTCAAATGGCTGTGCTCAATATGCATTTAAATTTACTTGACTTGGATTCAGGGGTTAGAGGCCTGTGTTTCTGAGGTGTTGGTAAGGACAGTTGAGGCCAGCAGGGATGAAATCTGCCAGAGTCTCTGTCAGGTGGAAAGGGACGACAACCACAGAAGAACCTTGCAGTGGATACCAATAGTGAAGGGGTTGGCTGAGGAGGAGAGGCCTGGAAAGGAGTTCCAGAGAGTAGAGTGACCATTAGAGGGGGAGTGGGAGATGCTATCCCACCTTCCACAAAAACCATGCCAGAGAGGGTTTCTCCAGAGTAGTTGCTAAGAGGGCTAAAAACAACAGTTTGAATGTAGCAACTGAAAAGTCACTGGCAACTTTTTCCAGAGTGATTTCGGTGCACTGGTGGAGACAGACATCAGATTGTAGTGGGGACGAGGACTGAGTGGGAGGTGAACTGGACAAAGTGAGTCTAGGCTATGCTCTGTCGAGGTTTGTCTGGAAGGGGTTGGGGAGAGAAGGCTGTAGCTTGGGTGAGTCTAGGAGGGGACATAGTATACAGGGAGTGTTTAAAAATTATTTAGGATAAATTTGAGCATCTGTAGGCAGTGGGAAAGAAGCTAATAGAAGAAATTTAATTTGCATGTCTTTTCTTTTTTTTTTTCCAAAGCCAGCACACAGATGTTACTACAGCCTGGCAATGTGTTAAATTCTTACATTTACATTCTCATTGGAACCTCATCACAATGCAGTCGCATCCGTATTGTTACCCCATCTTACTGATGGGGAAACAGAGGCCTGACTTTCCTGAGGTCACATAGCTACTACATGGAGGAGACTTTTGGGTGGGACTAGAATCCAGTCCGTCTGGCTCTAGGGTGTGTTGTGTCTTTAACTGGCTGCCTCTTAAGTGAGACAATCATAGTTTGAAAGAGATTTATAAAATGATTTAGTTCAACTCCCACTGTGGTGGTAATTTTGTATAAAATGACCTCAGTTTGGCTAAGTCCCTGCTGTGATGTCAATTTAGTTTAGTTGCTCGAAAGGGGAGTAACTGTCCTCTTCTGTTACAGTAACCTTTTGTTTACTCTGGTGTCTTAACCTAAATATTTCTGCATGGCCTAATTACTCAATATGGTTGCTAATCATTGTATTGTTTGAGATGAATGGAAACTTTCATTCATTGGGGAAAGGATGATAGGATTTCTAACAAAACAAATTAGGTGGTTATTGTGTTGCACATGGCACATGCCAAGACTAAATGTAAGTTTATCAGCACGCCCCCTCTCCCATCTCCCTCCCTCCCTCCCTCCCTCCCTCCCTCCCTTCCTTCCTTCCTTCCTTCCTTCCTTTTGAGACAGAGTCTCACTCTTGCCTGGGCCAGAGTGCTGTGGTGTCAGCCTGGCTCACAGCAACCTCAAACTCCTGGGCTCAAGTGGTCCTTCTGCCTCAGCCTCCCAAGTAGCTGGGACTACAGGCATGCGCCACCACACCTGGCTAATTTTTTATATATATTTTCAGTTGTCCAGATAATTTCTTTCTATTTTTTTTTTTTTAGTAGAGATGGGGTCTCGCTCTTGCTCAGGCTGATCTCGAACTCCTGAGCTCAAATGATCCTCCCACCTTGGCCTCCCAGAGTGCTAGGATTATAGGCGTGAGCCACGGCACCTGGCCCCCATTTTCTAATAGTTGCCTACTTAGTGGAAGCTAACTGGTGACAAAGGAACGCACATATTTAGCCATTGACCATTGCAAGTTGAAAGTAATAGTGCAGAGAGTCCACGGGGGAAAAAAAGCGCCAGAGTGTTGAATCTAAAGGGTTCAGTGTCCTAATTTGTGCCATTTAAATGAGAACTTTTCTAATACATTCTCAGGTTAATAATAGAGTATAGATATGTATATAGATTTGTTTTATTTTATATATGTATACATATAAAACATAGTAAAGACCTTTGTTCTAGTTGTGCTGTTGTTCTTTAATCTTATTTTTGTCTTTTGTTACATTATTTTGCTTTTTTGTGCAAATATCCAGTGGCTAGTAGTTGATGCATATAGTTTTTATTCCTCTGTATCATGGGTCTTTTTTCACTCTGTAACAGTCCCTTATCCTCACCCCTGACTGCTCCTCATTGGCTTTTGGAATGTAGACTGGCTCACCTTCAGGATCTGGCATAGTGCTTTCTTGTGGCGATATTCAACTTGTTCCTTTACCCGCTCTATTTCCTGAAACTGGTAGTTTCCATGACTTGGGTTAGCTTCAGATTTACTTTTTTAGGTAAGAATGATTAACACGTGGTGTTGTGTGTTTTCTTTCCATCATATCGTGTCTCGTTATTTCACTGTGATGAGCCTGATTCCTACATTATAAAGCTTACTATTAACTTGTCACCTCGTGATTTTAGCATCCATTGAGGATGGTCCCTTAGATTCTTTATTTTATTAGGGACTATAAAAATGGTGATCTTATATTATAATTCTGTTAATTCTTCTACATTTAGCAGTTGGAAATTTTCTGAAAAGAACTTTATGCCATCAAGTCTTTGCTTAGCCTAAAATATCATTTGTTCAGGAACAGCAAGTTAAAGGCTTGATTCTTTCCCTTTATTTATAAATCTGTGGAGCAATATGTGGATACATTCCAATGGTGACTGATTTTTTAAAAAAGAATATTATAGACTTACAGATTTAAAAATATTTAGTAATGTGTTTATTTCACTATGGACTCATGGTTTCTTGTTTTATTTAATTGGTTATAGTTTATTACTATCATTATTTATTTTGATGCTCAATTTTTCCCAGATGTAGCTAGTGGAAACCCCTTCAAGTTGGATTGTATGTCCTTTAGGCATATCTCCATTGTGTTTTGAGCATTTGTTTACTTTCTAGTACAATAAGATATTCCAGGCTTATCTCCTACTTTCTGTGCTCCAGCCCTGGAGTCAGTCTTTTATCCAAGAAACTCTGGTTCCTTTAAGTAGAGAATGTTATTTAAAAACCAAGATTTGAGAGGTCATGCAACTGGCCCCATTGAACAAATTTCAGTGACCCCTATGTAATCCTCTCCCTTACTAACCACTTGACCTTTTGAGTTGTTTCCTAGAATAGAAATGGTGGATTTTCCGCAAGACAAAAGAGCAGAAATTCTGAAAGCCCCTATACAGACTTCCTGACCCAAGATTCACCATCCCCCACAACCTGCCCCCTATGCAGGTGGCCCTTGGTTAGTTACACCACAGCCTGCCTGCAACCTGGCCTCCATGCATGTGGCTCCTCCTTTAAAAGCCCATGATCTCTGTTAGTCAGAGCTTCTCCTGTTCTCTAGACAAGGCTTCTGTGGTATTAAAAACTCCTTTCTTCCTTGGCAAGCCTCATTGTCTCAGTGATTGGATCTTTCTGCAATGAGCAGCTGGACCTAGATCCAAAACCCCTTGTGGTTTCCACAACACTCATTGCTATTGGAGTGTTGCTGGTCCCAAGGCCTCACAGTGGGCAGAGCTAAGGAATTTTCTGTGTATACATATACGCATGCTATAAATATACATAGTCACATGCACGTATATACATGCACACATATGCACACACACTGTGACTTTACACCAATACCTCCAATTCCAATTCAGCACCACAGGTTAACTCATTTCTTCCCTGTCTATAGTTGTACACTCCTTTCTCTGACATAAAGAACTTGGTTCCCATTGCAAGCCTTTATGTAGTCAGTCTCCCATTGCTGCCACCACGGTTGCATGGATATCCTCTTCACCGCAGCCAGGTTCCAACAGCCTGGATTGGGCCACCATGAGTATCTCTTCTCCCCCAAAGTTCCTATGTCCTTTTGGCATGACACCATCAGTTTTTAAAAAACTTTTTATTTTGAAATAATTTTAGACTTAAAGAAAATTTGTAAAACAGAGCAAAGATGTCCCTCATACCCTTCATCCAGATTTCTCAAATGTTAAAGTTCCAGGCTTATTTTCTCTCGTGTATGTGCACATGCGCTCACTCGCTTGCGCTCTCTCTCTCACCCCTCTCTTGTGGGGTGTATGTGTATGTGTACATAATACCCCTTTCTTAAAAACAAGGGCATTCTCTTATATAACCATGGTGTGGTTATCAAAATCAGGAAATTAATCTTGATACTGTACTATTATGTAAATATACAGATCTTATTCAAATGTCAACATTTGTCTCTCTAGCATTCCCTGAAGCAAAAGAAAAGACAAAAAATTTATTTTTGGTTTGGGATCCAAGGATCCAATCTAGGATTATACATTGTGTTAGTCTTTTAATCTGAAATTGTTTGTCATTCTTTGTCTTTTTCATGACTTTGACATTTTTGAAGAGTACAAAACACTTATCTTTTTTTTTTTTTGAGACAGAGTCTGTCACCTGGGCTAGAGTACCGTGGTGTCAGCCTTGCTCACAGCGACCTCAAATCCGGGCTCAAGTGATTCTCCTGCCTTAGCCTGCCGAGTTGCTGGGACTACAGGCACACACTACCACACCAGGCTGATTTTTTTCTTCACAATCTTCTTGTAGCATTTTCAATAATTTTTTTATTTTTAGTGGAGATGGGGTCCTGCTCTTGCTCAGGCTGGTCTTGAACTCCTGAGCTCAAGCGATCCTCCTGCCTCGGCCTGTCAGAGTGCCAGGATTACAGGGATGAGCCCTTGTGTCCTGCCAAAAACACTTATCTTGAAGAATGTCACTTAATTTGGTCTTTTCTGATATTGTCTCATGATTAGATTTAAGTTATACATCTTCGGCAGGAATGCCACATACGTGATGTTGTGTCCTTCTTAGGACAGCATATCAGGAGGCACATGAGGCACGTGCCATCTAATTTCTCCAGCACTGATGTTCATTTTGCAGTGATGTCTGCCTTCCATTAGCGTTTGATAGCTTGCTTGCTTTCTGGAGCAACATGGTCCAGTCACGTCTTGTAGATTTCTTCTCCCAGATCTAGAACTAGCCTTTTCTTCAAAGATCCCAGGTTCTTTTTATTGGGACGTGGTATGTAGAGACCACAATTTGTATGCACTGGATAATCTTTGCTACTCTGTTATCTTTCTTTCTATGCCCTTTTCTTTGGGCAGTACTGGGAAATACACGGTATTTTAAGAGAAAAAATAATGAGTTCATATTGATATTTCAAATTCTAATTACGTTTTTGTGCAACTTTTTTGATTTTATATGGGTGTCTCTATATTTAAAACGAAAATTTGGTTCCTAGGGACATTGACATTATTACTTATTTGCTGCATATTATATCTGTAATAATTAAAAAATACCAGTATTACTACTAAGAATCTGACAACTAAATGTAACTTAATTTTTTTTTTTCTGTTCTATATCCTCAAAATATATCCTGCTAGGATTTACAGCCTAAATACTGTGATTCAGAATTAGTTAAGCAATTCTTTTCCTTATTTGCTTATGCCACTGACTTTTAATGTATAGTTAGGTTAATTTTTCAGTTTTTAGGACATATTTTTTAAAAATTTAATTTTAAAATTATACAAATGGTTTACATGATTCCAGAGTGAAAAGTATACGTAGAACTACATTCACAGACGTTTTGCTTCCTTCCATGTCTCTGCTTTTCCCTATAGGTGACCGTTTTTATTGGTTTGAATCTCAATCCCTATGCTAAAAGTAGAATATTACAAATTCTGTTGTGTACTTTGCTTTTTACATTTTACAGTATAATTTGGAAATAACTCTGGATTTATACTTCAGGATCTTCCTCATTGCTTTTAGATTACCTCTACTTTGTTCATGAAAGTACCACACTAATTCAACAAGTCCCCTATTGATGGACATTTATAGTACTATAAAAGATAGAGAATGGAAAAAACAGGCAATGGCAGATGTAATTAAAATTTGATCCAATGTGTTTGAAAAATTGATACAAGGTTGAAGTGGACACATAAATTAAATGTTTTGTAAGATTTAGTGCTGGGAGGAAGTTGCAGGTTTGCAATCAGAATCAGTTACTTTGTGGGCATCATGTAAGAAAAATTGCTTCTCCTGCCCCTATATTCAGTCTAGGCCTGAATATAGCCTGACCCAGGAAAGCAGTTACCATGCTGGGTAGAGCCAAGAATGAGTTGTTGGGGCAATTTTGCTGGCTTCAGCAGACTTTTCTGAATACTTGTTCTGGGCTCTTGTTCTTATTATTAGGAAATGACAGCCCAAATGCCTATGTATCTGTTAATCATGCCAGATCTCTGGTGAACAGGAGAAGGAGAAGCCTTAATCAGTTTGCCCAGGAAAACGCCTTTGCCCATTCCCATCCACCAAAGGTGTAAGAGGGATGTGATCAGGATTGTGCGTTGGCCAATATAGATGGCTGGGGAGCACTTACATAATTACCTGTATCACTCCTTCTCAGGAGCCTCCTTTTGGGATGCAGCCTAGGCTCTGAACTGAAGTGAAAGGAACTTCTGCACTGATTCATTTGTTGCCTTGGCTCTTTTGTCCTAGAACTGTCTCTCTGAGTTCATGTTTCCATTCCTAGTCGTGGTTTCTGCAGGCTGGTGGAACAAGATGGAGTGGAGATCTAATGGGACCAAAGGATTAAAGAAAAAGTGTCTGGACCTCTGGGAGAGAAATGAGGCCTGGCTCAGGCAAAAAGAGTCGACAGGCTAAGGGCTTTTCGTTGCGGTGTTGCTTTGTTAGGGCCCAGGCCTGTGGGGACCTGGGACGACAGGAAAGGGCAGCCTTTAAAGCCCTGTGTGATTCAGTACCTGGGTAGTGTGCTAATGGCCCTTTCCCTCCCAAGCCTAGAACCATCTGAGAAAGATGAAGTTAGATGGAAGATGAGAGTATATGAACTTTACTATTGATAAAGCTAAGATTGGAGAATGTGGTCTTCTACTTCTTTCCCTCCAGTCTAGCCCTTGATGCCTGTGTTAGTTTCCTAGGGCTGCTGTAACAATTACCACAAACTTGGATGGCTTAAAACAAGAGAAATTTATTCTCCCACAGTTCTGGAAGGCTAGGAGGCCAAAATCGCAGTATCAGCAGGGCCATGCTTTCTCTAAAGGATCCAGGGAAGAATGTGTTCTATCCCTTTCTCTTAGCTTCTGGTGTTTGCCAGCAGTCCTTGGCATTCCTTGCCTTACCACAGCCTGAGTGCAATATCTGCCTCCATCTTCACATGGTGTTCTTTCTTCTGTGTCTGTCTCTTATCTTCTTAAAAGTACACCGGTCATATTGGATTAAGGCCCACTGTAATTGACTATGACTTTATCTTGATTACATCTGCAAAGACCCTGTTTCCAAATAAGGTCACATTCAAAGGTAGTGGGAGTTAGGTTTCAACATGTCTTTTTGGGAGACACAAGTCAACCCATTACGATGCCCAACCAAGCAGGAGCTTGCTTGGCTCACCGTGAGGTTAAACCTAGTGAGCTGCAAAGTTGGAACTAAAAGGCTGGACATCCATCTGCCTCAAGCAGGGCCCAGGTTCATTCTTTTTTTAGCCTAATGCACTATCTGCTAAACTGGTGAGTGCTGTATCTTCCAGGGGCTGTGCTTTATGGTAGATCTTAGAATTGTTCTCTTCAGAGGTATAATAGTTATTAATAGTAGTGTAGATCAGTTCCATGGAAGGCCTTGGTTTTTTCTTTTTTTAAGAGACAGAGTCTCGCTCTGTTGTCTAGGGTAGAGTGCCATGGCCCAGTGGCCTGATCATTGCTCACTGCCGCTGTGAGCTCCTAGGGTCAAGCGATCCTTCCACCTCAGTCAGCCTCCTGAGTGGCCAGGACCACAGGTGTGTGCTACTATATTCAGCTATTTTTTAATTTTTTTGTAAAGGCAGGGAGGGTCTTGCTGTGTTGCCCAGGCTGGTTTCAAACTCCTGGCCTCAAGCTATCCTCCCACTTCGGCCTCCCAAAGTGCTGGGACTACAGGTGTGAGCCATTGTGCCTGGCATGACAGGCCTTGTTGAAGAAACTAATATTCACATGATGAGAGCCATCAGTTTTTAGCTCACAGAAGTTGTTTAAATAAGAGAATACAAATAAGAAATACAAGACACAAGGAAAGCAATATAGCATATAACGTGATATTTGGCAGGAAAGCACCAGCCTCGTTTTTTTTTTTTATTACCAAATAAAAATGTATTATCATTGGAATGTGAAGTGTAGATATTTTTCCTTTATGATAATGTAAACAGTTTCAAAAATGAAGATGGGAGGAAGTTATATAAGTATGAGTTAGTGCTGGACTTTTCTTCACTTAATAGAAAAGATTTTTAGCTCATTAAAAAAATTCTTAGATTACTTGCAATAAATATGGTTATTTGCTTTAGGTGGTCTCAGAAATATTAAAGGCCAGCTTTATAGAAGCAAATTAACAAAGTTAGCATGAGAGATATTGTTGTTATTCACTTTGGGGACTCAATCTCAAAAGAAGGGTAGCAGCTGGGCGTGGTGGCTCACACCTGTAATCCTAGCACTCAGGGAGGCTGAGGCGGGCGGATTGTTTGAGCTCAAGAGTTCGAGACCAGCCTGAGAAAGAGCGAGACCCCGTCTCTACTAAAAATAGAAAGAAATTATATGGACAACTAAAAATATATATAGAAAAAATTAGCCAGGCATG
This sequence comes from Eulemur rufifrons, assembly GCF_041146395.1. Lineage (NCBI taxonomy): Eukaryota > Metazoa > Chordata > Mammalia > Primates > Lemuridae > Eulemur > Eulemur rufifrons. The sequence continues at coordinate 229,644,623 of NC_090989.1, forward strand.
GTGGCGCATGCTGATAGTCCCAGCTACTCGGGAGGCTGAGGCAGGAGGATGGCTTGAGCCTAGGTGTTTGAGGTTGCTGTGAGCTAGGCTGATGCCACGGCACTCTAGCCCGGGCAACAGAGTGAGACTCTGTCTCAAAAAAAAAAAAAAAAAAAAAAGGATAGCATTTGAAAAAATGATTATTGCATCACCTTCAGCTAAAAATCATGGTGTTGCTTATTGCAAAATATAACAGGAAACATTAGGAAATGCTTCCACTGTTTCCCAGAAACATTACTGCAAGAGCATTTTAAACTTATATTTCTTCTTGTCTCAGAGAAACAAAAGTAAAAGAGAAAGAGGAGGGGCCGGGAATTTAATTGCATTAGCATGATTAAGTTTAATGATGATAGACGTGGACTAGAAACTCAGCAGAAACTTTATACATTCTAAGCATAAAGAATATAAGTAGGCAATCAAAAACAGAAATCAGAAGGGTTATGTGTGTTCAAAAATGATCAGTGTTACTAATAATCAAAGAAATGAAACTCTTGTTTTTTAAAATCTAGCATTTGGATCTCAGAGCACTTAAGGAGCTCCAGGTCAAGACCAGAAAGAAATGAAATTTAACCCTAGATATTTTTTGCCTATCATGTTGGCAAAGATCTAGGTGGTGGGGTCAAAGTTAAGTTTTTAGATACTTTAACATATTTAAAAATTTATGATGGTCATGTATTAACTTTGTAGATTGAGAAAGGTCTAAAACCTAAGCTAACTAGGTCTTTAATATATGTACCTGATTTGTAGGTAGAATTAGTTTTGTGTAATCAAGGGAGTAGTGATGCTAGGAAGGGGCAAAGTATATTTCTCAGACCAATTAGCAAACTAGGTCAAGGGCTGAGGTTTGATACCAATTTGCTGCATGTCTTAACGGTCTCCATGCCTTAGTTTCTTGTCAGAGCCGTTGTTCTGTAGCTTAGACCAGAAATCTTGACTCTTGTTTCTCTCACTTCTGTCAGGAATTTTGTTCAGAATATATCTGCAATCTTCTCAGCTCTCTCTGCCCACCACGGAGCCATGCCACCATCTCATCTTGCCTGGGTTAGTGCACATTGCTTCCTTGCTGATCTCTCTGCTTGCAGCCCTGTCCTTTTAGACACAAGAGCCAGAATGAGATTTTTTCCTTTCTTTTTTTTGAGACAGAGAGAGTCTTGCTCTGTTCCCTGGGCTAGAGTGCTGTGTCATCAGTCTAGCTCACAGCAACCTCAAACTCCTGGGCTCAAGTGAACCTCCTGCCTTGGCCTCCTGAGTAGCTGGGACTACAGACATGTGCCACCACGCCCGGCTAATTTTTTCTATTTTAGTTGCCCAGCTAATTGCTTTTTATTTTTAGTAGAGATGAGATCTCTTTCTTGCTCAGGCTGGCCTGGAACTCCTGACCTCAAGCTGTCCTCCCGCCTCAGCCTCCCTGAGTGCTAGGATTACAGGCACAAGCCACTGTACCCGGCCCAGAATGAGATTTTCAAAATGTAAGCCAGCTCACTTCTCTGCATCAGATTGTCCAGAAGGGTGGTAGTGTCGTCTCTTTGGATGGAAATGGATGTTTGAGTATGAAGAACTAGATAACAAGAAGGGGGGGAAGCCTTCAATTACTTCTCGTGTCAGTCATAGTACATGCCAAACTCCTTTACTCCTCAGCCTCACCCCTCACCATTCTTCCCCTTGCTCACTGAGTAGCAGCTATACTTAACTCCTTGCTTTTCCTTGAAGAGCCCAAGAGGCTCTTTCCTTGTTGTTGCCTCAGCCCAAAATGCTCTTTTCCATGTGTCCGTATGATTACCTCCCCCTTCAGGTCTCTGCTTCTCTGCTGTGCCTTCCTTCGCCTACCCTGTGTACCACAGCAAGCCTGTCCCTTGCACTCTATCCGCCTTCCCCTGGGTTCCTCTTCATAGCACATACTACTTACTTACTGTGTATTTCACTCCATCAGCGTTGAGACGTTGTTTCATTCTCTGATGAATACCTGCCCAGCTTTTAGGCATTAGATAACTGTTGAATGACTGGCTGGACTTCCAATTTCTTCTTTAGTGGCTTATTCCTCTGCCTAGAGAAATCCTCAGGCCACCCTTGTTGTTGGCTCAGGGAAAAGGAACTCTGCCTTCTGTGTACCAAATGTTTCTAAAAAGGTAATATGTGGGCTTCCCTTTTCTCACTGCTCAGATTTTTCTATTCTAATATTCTTTACCAGTCATGCAAATGAATCTGTTTTCTAAGTAACTTTACTGTGTTTGGGACCAATTCTTTCCTCTTCCTGAATTTGTTATCATTTTATGTAAATATGTTAGCACTTGGCACTTATTCCTTCATTCAGCTGGCAAATAATTATTGCAGCAGATATTGTGAGCCAGGCTGGGTGCCAGACTTAAAGAGATGGTGAGTCTGCCTTTCCCTGGAGGACGTGATGGCTCAGTGGGTGGTCGGAAGTGCCAACAGTTGAGACAGGCTGTAATGAGGATTGCAAAGAGGGAGGTGGGAACACAGGAATGGTTCACCCAGGCCTCTTCCAGAGGGTTGGGAAATCTCAAGGGTGGGCAGGAGTTTGCCAGGTGAGGAGGAAGCAGGCATAGGCTGTTCCAATAACTTGTGCAAAGGCACAGAGAACTTTACTTGTGTACAGAGGCACAAGTCAGTATTATTGGAGCACAGACTACAATGCAGGCAGTGATGTGGACGAGGCCACAATAGTTGGGCTAGGGCCAGATCCAGACGCCTGTCAGGGACCATGTGGTCACTGTATATAGAGAGACTTCTATAGTGCAGCCCATGGCCTTGGCTGCGTGCTCCTGTGTACGTGTGAAGGGAGGCGGGTAAGGAGGTAGCCTGGAAGCTTTTTTTTCTTTGCATGCCCCCTTCCTGAGGCAGGGAGAATCCAGAATATTTTCTGCCATGTATTAATACATCTCTGTGCAGATTATTTTCTCGTTTGGATTATAAACTCCTAAAGGGTGGTGGGGTTTAATTTTTATGTTCCTCATCCCTCACATTGTGGAATAGATACTAATTTAAGCTTTCTTTAACCTAATGATGACTGTGTTGCTATCTGTAGCCCTGCTCTGTTTTCACCTCTTGTTAACTCATAACATGTTTTCTCCTTTTATCCACCCCGTCCCCCCTTCCCAATTTTCTTTCTGCCAGGCAAATTAAATTTATTGAAAAAAAAAAAAAAGGAAAAAGAAATTTGTTCTGATAGGATTTGTTGTCTGAGCTGTCAGATGCTCAGGTCCTAATGAACCCGGAGGTGGGCAGAGGCAGTGTCTCCAGCGCTGCTGCTTCGCCTTCGCGTTCCCTGTGCCCGTCACTTGCTGGGCGCTCAGTACGTGTTTGTTGAAGGAATCATCCTGTCGATTGACAGAAAGATTAAGTCCAAGTTTTCATAGCAAAACTTACCGCCAACTTTTCTTCGTTAATCTCTTGTAATCGGCCGGGCGCGGTGGCTCACGCCTGTAATCCTAGCTCTCTGGGAGGCCGAGGTGGGCGGATCGTTTGAGCTCAGGAGTTCGAGACCAGCCTGAGCAAGAGCGAGACCCCGTCTCTACTAAAAATAGAAAGAAATTATATGGACAGCTAAAAATATATACAGAAAAAATTAGCCGGGCATGGTGGTGCATGCCTGTAGTCCCAGCTACTCGGGAGGCTGAGACAGGAGGATCGCTTGAGCCCAGGAGTTTGAGGTTGCTGTGAGCTAGGCTGACGCCACGGCACTCACTCTAGCCTGGGCAACAGAGTGAGACTCTGTCTCAAAAAAAAAAAAAAAAAAAAAAATCTCTTGTAATCTTTGCTTTCTAAGCTCCAGACACATTAAACTTCTTCCATTCCTGCAATACTTCCAAATATTTCCACTGTGGAATGTTCTTTCTCTCATCTGGCCAACTCCTGTACTTTCTTATAACTCCTAACTCCGCCCCTTTCTGGGGAAGTGATTTCCCATTAACCCAGGTGGAGTTAGTTTTTCCTTCCTGTGTATATTTTTGTAGTGAAGTTTGTTCAGCCTCTAGACAGTGAGCTTGGAAGGTGAAGACAAATCTCACCCCTCTCTGTGTTTCCAGTACTTTAGCTTGATGCCTATTTTGCTGAATGAATGGTTTGTAAATTATTATAGGAAAGTATGTTATGACAATCTGTAAATTCTGTTCTGGGGATGTTGAACCTAGTCTAGGCCTTTATATAGGTGCACGTGTGTGTCTTTTCAGAAGTGGTACACGGGAGCAGCATCTTGTAAACTTCCAAAGGTAGAAAACTCGTTTTTACTTGGGAGAATTCTGAGGAGGCCGGAGCACAGTCAGGACAGGAATTCAACGACAGGAATAGGAACTTGGCAGGAGGAGCAGTTAGAGGCTCTTCTTCTTTCAGGAGTCCAGAGAGAGGTGAGAGAGTTTCCCTAGGAGTGGGAAGTCACTAGAGAGAAGAGTTCCTGCTGGGGAGCTTCCATGCCATTTGAGAGAAGTGACCACTGACCCTAAGCACAGAATAATTCAGTATGATGACCATGTTGTCTTCATTGCAGAGACTGCCCTCGCTGTCATGGAGGTGGCCGAGGCGGAGAGTCCTCTGAACCCCAGCTGTAAGATAATGACCTTCAGACCCACCATGGAGGAGTTCCGGGAGTTCAACAAATACCTTGCATACATGGAGTCTAAAGGAGCCCATCGAGCAGGACTTGCAAAGGTGATTATCCTCAGATCTTTTAAATAAAAAACGATCACTTGGCATTTAAATTATGCTCTTAGTTGTCATGATGTGAGATACTGGTTTTTCCAAAGGAAGATATTTGCAAAATCTTTGCTTTTGTTAATACATGTGGAACATTTGATTTTTCCAAAGAATAATTATTTTTCTTCTAACTATACTAGTTTGTCTTCTGGGCTGTGGGCCAAGTGAGCAGTGGGCAAGCTAGTGAGCAAGCAAAGCTTCATCTGTATTTACAGCCACTCCCCATTGCTGGCATCACCGTATAAGCTCCACCTCCTGTCAGATCAGTGGTGGCATTAGATTCTCATAGAAGTGTGAACCCTACAGTAAACTGCATGCGAGGGATCTAGGTGGTGCACTCCTTATGAGAATCTAATGCCCGATGATCTGAGGTGGAGCTGAGGCAGTGATGCTAGCACTGGGAAGTGGCTGAAAACACAGATTATCATTACCAGAGAGGTTTTACTGCACAATAAACGTAATGCGCTTGAATCATCCTGAAACTATCCCCATCCCCATGGAAAAATTGTCTTCTATGAGACCGGTCCGTGGTGCCAAAAAGGTTGGAGACCAATGTTCTAAGGGTTTTTTTTTTTTTTTTTCCCCTAAATCAAGGGTGGCTCATAGAAGCCAAAGAAATCGATGTATGGGTTATAGAGGTGTGAGAGTATTCTAGTTTTCATTAGTTTCTCATAGAGGATAGTTATTAACCTGAAGCTTGATAACTATTCTCCTTCCTCTCTTCTTTCCTCCTCTTTTCCTTTTTTTTTTTTTTTTTTGAGACAGAGTCTCGCTCTGTTGCCCAGGCTAGAGTGAGTGCCGTGGCGTCAGCCCAGCTCACAGCAACCTCAAACTCCTGGGCTCAAGCGACCCTACTGCCTCAGCCTCCCGAGTAGCTGGGACTACAGGCATGTGCCACCATGCCTGGCTAATTTTCTCTCTATATACTTTTAGTTGGCCAGATAATTTCCCTCTATTTTTTTTTTTTAGTAGAGACGGGGTCTCGCCCTTTCTCAGGCTGGTCTCGAACTCCTGACCTCGAGCTGTCCACCTGCCTCAGCCTCCCAGAGTGCTAGGATTACAGACGTGAGCCACCGTGCCCGGCTTTCCTCTTTTCCTTTTGTGTTTTTCTTTTCCTTGTTTTTCATTTTTTTGAAAGAATAGGTTTATTGAGATATAATTTACATACCATACAATACACTCATTTAACATGTGCAATTCGGTGGTTTTTAGTATATTCACAGAGTTGTGCAACCATCACCTCTTTTGAATTCCAAAACATTTTCATCACCTCAGAAAGAAAACTGCATGCATTAAGCAGGCATTCCCCATTCCCTGCAGTTCCCCTAGCCCTAGGCAACCACAGTTCTACTTTTTCTCTCTCTAGATTTGCCTCTTCTGTTTTCTTTTTAGTTATTTGTTCACCAAATGTGGAGAGTGTCTACTATGTGCCAGGCACTGTGTCAGGTGCTCGGGGGACAGAACAGATGAAGTTCCTGCCCTTATGGAGCTTATATTCCAGTGGTAGCATTTTAGGATGATGATAAGGACATTTATGCAGAGACCTAAAGAATGAAAAGAAACCCCCCTTTTCAAGATGTGGGAGCAGAAAGAATAGTAAGTCCAGAGGAATGGAGGCTGACCTGGACTTTGTGTGTGGGAGGCAGAGAAGGTGGTCAGTGGAGTTGGGGTTCAGTGAGGAGGGGGAAGAGGGTTGGAAGTTCAGATGAAGAGCGGGCCAGATGGTATTGGGCTTGTCTGGCCATACAGAGTAAGGCATTGGGGGTTTTATTCTCAGTGTAGTGGGAGAGGAAGACCTGGTAGTTGGTGGCTATTTATTTCTTTTTCTATATTTGTGACATTATTTTGAAAAGTTCACACTGGCTTCTATGTGAAGAATAAATTTGATGTTGGGGGCAGAACGTAAGTAGGGTGTCTTGACAGGGGTAGTTATGTGTATCTAGTGAGGAGCTGAAGGTGGCCCAGACCAAAGGTGAGAGTAGTCGCCTTTGGTTTAGATGTGTTTGAAAATACTCATCTTTTCTTATTTTTATAGGTGTCAGATAATATTCTTAAAAAAAAATGATGCTGGTTACTTAAGAACTGTGGGTTTAAATGATATCCTCAGGGTTATAGGGGTGGCCAGTAAAATGCTGAGGACTGCACTGCACATTTGGACGCATAGATCCAAAGTTAGAGCTTTGAAAGAAAGATTGTCTCTATAATTCATCCTCTGGCCTGCAACCTGAGATGGTTTGTGTGTCCCTTCTATAATGGAAATCTGTTATAATTTAAAAATTTCCCTTGGAAGAGTATATTTTATTGCACTTATTTCAATTTATGATTGTTCTAAATGTTAAATTTATAATCTGGGTTTCTGTTGACTTGTCATTATCACAACATAAATCCCTGAGTCCTGACAGAGCGTGCTGCCAGGCTGAACCACTTAAGTGTGCCTGTGTTAAAGGGTTTTCCTTGAAGTTCCCATCTCTGCTGTGAAGGTCATATAGCATAGAGAGCAGACTGTAGTTCAGGAGAGAACTTAGAACCACAGGGACTGGTGTTCAAGTCCTCCTGCAAATGGACCTGATGCTACTTGGTAACGCAGTTCTTTACTGTCCCTGGCAAGTTTCTTGGGCCCTCTAATTTTGTTATGTACCCTGTTAAGGTTCAAGTCCTTTCTGGAAAAGTTTTAAAAGTTGGAGATACTGAGTTAATTAGGGGTGGGTGAGAGATAAGAAAAAGGAAGATAAAGAGAAAACAGAGAATGTAAAGGTTTTTAATGAATTTTTCAGATGAGCTTTCTTAGTTTAAATTCTTTATTGGGTTAGCTCTTTAAAAATCTCAATTTTGGAATCTCAACACCTACAGACTGTTGTTGGGGAGAAAAAACATTCTTTAGTTGAAGATAATGTATTATTTCAGAATCATTTAACAGACATAATTTTTGTCATGAACTTGTAATGGGCTAGCAAAGATTTGGGCTTTATGTGAGCAGAAGTTGGATGACTGTCCCTTGTCTTCTCCGGGTTCTGAATGCAGTCCTTTGTCCTGTTTTCTCCCCGCTTTGTTTCTTGAAAACATATACTATGTTCCACTGAGATTAGTTTAATGTCCTATGGTCGGGTGGCACGTTTAGTAACTTGAGAGGAGGGAGCAGCAGGCGCCCTCACAAGGGAGCCCCAGGTCCATAGAGTACACCTGTGCTGCTGCTGGCCTTCTGTAACAGAATAAAGGTAATGAGAATTACAATTACAAAACACACCTGAGTCCAGATTCGCCCTTTTTTTCTCCCTCTCCCTCCCGCCCCCCATTTTTTTTTTTTTAAAGTGAGACTCATTGAGAAAGTTGGAGACATTCATTTATTTAATCCTGTGACAATTTCCTGTTATTACTAGGAATACAGTGAACTGTTTGTTTCTAATAATTTTTGTCATTTATGTCAAGTCACAAAAGCTCAGTTTTATCTACTTTCCCTTTTGTTCTGAAAGTTGTAGTAAGGTAGTTGGTTTGCTTCTGGGAACACCCTGGGAAACAGAGCTTCCCATGAGGTTCTTTATTAATGCATTATTGACAACATTTAATGAATTGGCCTTAATTTATAATTTGAGGAAATTGGTTGAATAGTTCTAATAGTAGTGACTTTGGCCTTTGATTATAGTCTGTCTTGCTTTTTCTCTTCTCAATATTTTTTAGATTTAACTTTTATTTCTAGAGTGAGAGGTTTGACACCCTCTCTGTTTATAAAGTTGTTGGTCAAGTTGGGAAAGAGAAAAGAGTGACGGTCTGTTTAAATGTAAAGCTCATATTGTTTTTGTGGAAGGAGATAATGATGAACCTTTTTTGTGTAGAAAATGGGTGAAGCTTGTCCCGGGCAGCAGTGTGGACATGGATTGTCCTGAGCCATGGCTATGCACATTAGGTAGTTTCATGAACAGCCCAGGGAGTGCAGAGATGTATCTGCACACAGGTGAAGAAAGACTGTTCTTCCTTCTCCTGCTCCTCCCTCCGTAGGTAGATGGTAATAATAGCAATTTATTACAAGGTATGTAGTGAAAATACAGACTTTTAGCTGGAATTTTTCCATAGGGAGCAGGGGCCAGGATGGGTTTTGGGGAATGGTGATGTAAAATATATATTCTGTTTTGACATTATCAGGAAGGTAAACTTCAGGAGGAATGGCTTTCTTTCATTTAGATTCATTAAATATAAAGGCTTAACTTTTACATTTAACATTTATATTTTGAAGACCTAAGTTTGTTGTGTTTTCCTATGTAAGAAATCTCATGTTTTAACATTTAAAATTATGGTTCAAAAACAAAATTTTTGTTATAGACCTGAACTTACGAATTTTGAAAATGTTTTTTGAACATATGTGCAAAGTAGACACAAGGTGGTGATATTTGGATTTTTGAAAATTTATTGTATGCCTTGCTTCTCTATCTTTAGAAATTGCTATAAAACTTTTTTTAATGGGTAATTGCCTTGTTTTTTACAAGACAGGAAAACATATTTAACTCTAAACATAATGTTTTTATCTAATCTAAACATAATATTATGAGACTCTGTCTCAAAAAAATAAAAAACATAATATTATTTTTGATTATGGATATATTTATCTCAAAAGAGGAGCCTGAATAAATCTTTTATTTTTTTGAATTACTCATACTTATTTGTGATGAAAAAAGTTAATTTTTATAACACTTTTTTTTTTTTTTTGAGACAGAGTCTCACTCTGTTGCCCAGGCTAGAGTGCCATGGTGTCAGCCTGGCTCACAGCAACCTCAAACTCCTGGGCTCAAGCAATCCTACTGCCTCAGCCTCCCGAGTAGCTGGGACTACAGGCATGCGCCACCATGTCTGGCTAATTTTTTTCTATATATATTTTTAGTTGTCCATATAATTTCTTTCTATTTTTAGTAGAGACAGGGTCTTGATCTTGCTCAGGCTGGTCTTGAACTCCCAAACTCAAACAATCCGCCCGCCTCAGCCTCCCAGAGTGCTAGGATTACAGGCATGAGCCACCATGCCTTGCCTTATAACACTTTTTAAATATAACCCCTTTCCCTTTCAGTATCTTAACAAGAGAATGTATTAATAATATGGCTATCCATATTCATCTAGTGTGATTGTACATATTCTTTTAAAATATTGTCTATTTTCAGTAACATACACTATGAATATATATATGTAGATACAGTCTTTTAATACTTTTGTACACATATTCTAAGTGCATATTTGCATAGAGGTCTCTACACTCATTTTAAACTAACATACCTTGGAGAGTAATATATAGTATCCCCATATTGCTGATGAAAATTAATGTAAAATTGATAGCTCACTTTCACTTTTTTTTTTGAGCTAACAACTTTGTCACTTATTAGCTATATAACATTGACCAAGTTGCTCATCTCCTGACCCCAAGTTTCCTTATCCAATGAAGCTCGACCCAAGTCTTTCACAGTTACAGGTATAATACATTGTAGATCTAAAATGTGAAAGGCAAAATCTTAACACTCTTAGAATATGAAATAGAATATTTTCATGTCCTGGAGTAGGGAAATATTTATTTTTTTAAATTGAAGATTACAGCAGTACCTATAAAGGCAATGATGAATAAATTGGATTACATTAAAATTAAAAATTTATGTTTATCAAAAGATACTTTTAAGAAGTTTGTAGGGCAAGTTACAGGATATGGCAGGACAAGGTATTTGCATGGTCTTGTGTTCACTCACTTGCATTCTCTGTCTCTCTCCCTGTATATCTATGTATACACACATATCCGAGAATATTCAGAATGTATAAAAGGCCCTGTACATTAATAAGAAAAAGACTAACAATGCAATAATAAAATGGTCAAGAGACTGAATAAGCACTTCACAAAGGACAATATCAATAGGATCAGTGAACGTAGGAACAGATTTCTTTAGTTACGGAGAAAATACAAATAAAACCCACACTTGGATACCATCATACACCAACCAGGAAAACTAAAACTTAAATGATGGACAATATCAAGTGATGATGAAGATGTGAAAGAACAGGAGCTCTAATATGTTGCTGGTGGGAGTGTGAACTGGTACAACCACTTTGGCAAAAGCCGGCTGTATCTATTACATTTGAACCGAGGATAATCTGTGTCCCAGTAATTTCACTATTATAGCTGTCTGTGTATGTGTGCATATTGTAGAGACCTCTGTGCACATATGCACTTGGAATATGTGTGCAAAAATATTAATAGCATTATTTGCAATAGCCAATAACTACAAAAAAACCAAGTGAGCATCAATGGTAACCGATTTATGAATAGGTAAATATTTACATGAGGGAAAGTCAGTGAACTTCAGGTATGTAGGCCATCATATTTCAATCTCATAAAAATATTGAGTGAAATATGGAAGATAAACCATAAAGCATATGTACGGTGCGATTGTAGTTTTAGGTATGCATACCCAAGCATGAAACTAAAGCTCGGTATGGAAATGATTGCCATAAACGCCATGATAGTGGTTACCTCTTGAGCAAGAGGAGGATGTGTTTGGAAAGGGCACTTGGAGGGCCTCTGGGGTGCCAGCAATATCCTGTTTCTTAGACCTGGACATTGTATACTTTGGTGTTTGCTCTATAATAATGCATAGAGCTACATATTTGCGATTGTGCATTTTCTCTATGTGTGCTATATTTTTCTATACACAAATTTTAGGTTGTCCTAAAAAAATTAAAACAACTTCTAAAGGTAGAAAAGTTCCAGCCATAAATCATGACTGACTTCATGACTTTGTATTTTCTAATTTTTAATCCTCTTAGTAAGTGTTTTTGGTCTTAATGTTTCTGGATTTTTTCACTGTTAGTAATTGTCTAAATACCATGGGAAAACGGTGGTGTGCTGAGCCACCTCATACTGGCATGTGAGAGTTGATGGTGCACATCTCTTCCCAGCTCCATGTTCATTGATGTTCGTTGGTGGGTTCAAACTGGCCATGGTGGGAATAGTGACACCAAGGAAATAGGCAAAAGTTACAAATCCAGGTTTCCCCCATCTTCCCAGAATGCTAGTTGTTAAACATTTACTAGCACACCACTGTGTTATTTGCCATATTGAGTGAGAGGTCTATAAAGAAAATAATATTGACTAAATAAATATTTACTTATTTTTCTCAAAATAATATAAACAGCACATAGATGTTTAGATAAAATTAAATAAGATGAACTTCTTTGGGAAAGAAGTGATTTATGTAAACATAATTTCATCTTCTTTTGAGAGGTGGTTAACATAATGGCTCAGTGTGAATTAAGATATTATGCCATTTCAGTTTGAATTTCAGCTCAAGTACTTTTTAGCCATTTGAACCCAGCAAGTTATTTTACTTCTGTATCTTTTAATTTTATGTATGAACTAGATAGAGATGGTAATCGTACTAACTCAATAACGAGTTATTATAAGTACAGTGTTTTGTATAGTGAGTACTCAATAAATTTTGCTGTTAAAAATCATATTTCCTTATTGTGAATCTTCGTAATTTTTTTTTACTCTTTTGTTATAGAGATGCTGAAAAATTCTTCAGTTGTATTCTGTTGGAATATAAAAGCTAAATTACTTGGAATATTTTCAAGAAAATATTTTATTTTGTTGTTTTATTTTTAGGTGATTCCTCCTAAGGAGTGGAAGCCAAGACAGTGCTATGATGACATTGATAATTTGCTTATTCCAGCGCCTATTCAGCAGATGGTCACAGGGCAGTCCGGACTGTTCACGCAATACAACATCCAGAAAAAAGCCATGACAGTGAAGGAGTTCAGGCAGCTGGCCAATAGTGGCAAGTGAGTAGATTCAGTTGGCTATATTTATTTCAGAGATATATGAAAATATGGTAAGAAACAAAGTAAGCAGAGTAGTTTATCATAAAAAGAAGGAGTTTCATACAATCTCTGTCAGTCCTCATTTAACTGTTCCTTTTCTTCAGGTGGTTGCCTTCTAACATTTAGTTGACTGTTAAGGAAATTGTTCCCCATTTTATTATATCATTCATAATAGCTTTAAATGGAACTTTCTGTCTTTTAGTTACTTTGAGTTTTTAAAAAATTAAATTTTTTTTTTTTTTTTTTTTTAATAAATTTTTTTTTTTTTGAGACAGAGTCTCGCTCTGTTACCTGGGCTAGAGTGCCGTGGCGTCAGCCTAGCTCACAGCAACCTCAAACTCCTGGGCTCAAGCGATCCTACTGCCTCAGCCTCCCGAGTAGCTGGGACTACAGGCATATGCCACCATGCCCGGCTAATTTTTTTCTATATATATTTTTAGTTGGCCAGATCATTTCTTTCTATTTTTAGTAGAGACGGGGTCTCGCTCTTGCTCAGGCTGGTCTCGAACTCCTGACCTCGAGCGATCTGCCCGACTCGGCCTCCCAGAGTGCTAGGATTACAGGCGTGAACCACCACGCCCGGCCTTTTTTTTTTTTTTCTAAATGAGATGGGGTCCTGCTCTGTCACCTAGGCTGGAGTGCAGTGGTGTGCAATCATAGTTCATTGCAGATTCGAACTGCTGGACTCAAGCGATCCTCCTGCCTTAACCTCCCAAGTAGCTGGCAACCACAGGCTCATGCCACCATGCCTGGCTAATTTTTTAATTTTTTGTAGAGACTGCTGTGGTTACCGAGGCTGGTCTCGAACTACTGGCCTCAAGCCATTCTCCTGCCTCAGCCTTGCGAAGTGCTGGGATTACAGGTGTGAGCCACTGCGCCCAGCTGCTATGAGTTTTTGTTTCTACACATTTCATCTTTGTTAGGATATATTTTTAAATTGTATGACAATGTTTAAGCTTTATATGTACGTATTTTTATGTATATATGTATGTGCATTAGAAGATTAGTTATTTTAAAAGAAAACCTTGAAGGAAATGAAAGGCCACTGTTATTGCATTAGTTATCTATTGCTGTGTAACAAAGTGTCCCAAATTTTAGTTGCTCAAACCAATCCATAATTTCTGAAGGTCAAGAATCTGGAAGTGGCTTAGCTGGGGGTTCTGGCTCAGGGTCTCCCATGAAGTTGCAGTAAAGATGTTGGCTGGGACTGCAGTCATCCAGACATTTGATGGTGACTGGAAGATTTTCTTCCAAGAGTGCGCCCCTTACGTTACTGTTGGCCAGAGCACTCAGTTCCTTGTCATATGGACTGCTCCTCATGTTATGGCAGCTGGCCTCTCCCAAAGCAGGTAATCCAACAGAGAGTTAGCAAGATGAAAGCCACAATGTCTTTTCATGACCTGTTTCAGAAGTGACACGCTGTCACTTCTGCCATATTCTATTTGTTACAAGCCAGTTGTTAAGTGTTGCCTATACTCAAGGGAGTAGAATGCAGCTTTACTTGAAGGGAGGAGTGTCAAAGACTGGGGATATACTTAAAAATTATTCCAATTATGATTGTTATTAAAGTATATATATATTTTTAAAAGTTTCTCATAAGGTAGTTGAGGTCCTAAATTAAAACACAAATCTAACAACAACAAAAAAGAAACAAAAAACCCCAAAACAAAATCCAAAAGACTAACCAAAAACATAGTTGTTCAGATTCCTTGGGTTGGTGTAAATGAGGTTAACACTTTGAATAAATGTAGCTACCCTTTTTTTTTTTTAAAAAAAAAAAAATTATATTTGACATGGTAAATGCATAATGGTATTTGAAGAATCTTCTGTGTGTTAAGTTCCTACTGTGGAGCATTCTGGCTATTCCAAAGAAATTGATAATTTTATATTTAATTTAATTTGAATCCCTTCTTTTGAATTTTTTGCGTAGACATTAGTAGAGCCTCATGTTTTTTAGATCTCATTAATTGAAAATGTGAAACTTTCATCATAGATTGTACTGATTTTCTTTCAGACTCTTCCAGAATTCTGAATATTTAGAATATTGATAAGAATTGAGCCTTGAAATCCTTTGTTCTCTTGTCATAGAGAAACTTTGATCATCATCTCTAGCCCATTGGATGTTTGTAGCATGGTATCAATTTTCTATTTCAAGAGAATTATATTACTAGGCACTACTTTTATTCATATCTCTTCAGTTTTTACACCGGTTGATTGTTTGTATATTTACTCTTCCCAAAGAAAATCATTCAGGTGACATTGTCTATTTTGTGTACCACTGTATACACGGTTCCTGATATAGGATCTGGGATGTCGTAGGTGCTTTTTCAATATGTGTCGATTGAATGGTGTCACAAAAGATAAAATATACTTGAAATGGTGTAAATTATTAGGCAGATTGTAAAGATTTACTTGTTAACAAAAGGTACATTTCTTGATATTCTGAAATTCAAAGATATTTTAAAAAATAGTTGGCTCTCTTTTTTAAATTGTGAAATATCACCATTGCGAGAAATTGAAAGATTATTCTAGGTTAAATTTTATTTCTTTTAAAGTTAACTTATCTTTTGATTTGCATTAATTTCATTGTAATTGTTATAATGGTAAAATGCATTTGAAATTCATCTTATTATATTTTCTCTACCAGTTTCATGTGGAAATTTATTCCAAATGCCAATAGAAATGGATTTCCAAGCCTGAAGCCCGTGCTCTTGCTTGACCATACAGAGCTGTGCTAGGATCACATGGTTTTCTTCATAATGGTTGTGGAGTGGTCATGAGATGGACCAATTTTTATTGGAGTCAGGAAGTGTGCTGGCAGTCTTTCCATTCATCTGTTTTCCTTTGCTACATGCCCTTGGATAGGTACACAGTACATAATTTGCTTGGTTTAAATGGTGAAGACAGACATGCCTGTTTATTTGATAATGCATCTTAGTCCGAAGAAAATCTAGAGACTTCCAACATAGCTCTAATGTAATAATGTATAGAGGTGAAATTGCGTTGCTCGCATTACTGATCTGTACTTTCTTCTAGGCTTGGGGGTAAATGCTTTACATAATTATGTGATGGAGTCCTCACAACAGCTCAGCTGTTATTATCTCTATTTTATAGAGGAATAACTGAGTTTCAGAGAAATTCAGCCCCCTGCCTGACATTATGTAATTTATAAATAGAACCATGCATTGGTACCCAGGCAGCATGGTTCTGAAGCCCAATAAAGGAAGGTATGATTGAATCAGTGTTGAATGAATTGACACAGGACTTATGGACCAGCTGTGACTGTTTGACAATCCATTAAGGAAGGAATCTGTAGTTACGATTCATTAGAATCAGATACTAGCCAAGTGAGCTGGTCAGTTTTTTCTAGTTTAGAATCAGCATTTGTTTCAAATATTCAGTGATTTTAAAATTTACTCTCAATGGACAATATCAAACTTTAACGTTCCCTTTAAAAATTTTGGGTTTTTAAAAATTGATCCTCACTGGGTGTATGGTGATAGATTCTTCATATATAGTGTAAGGCAGATGAGAGCTTCAATTTCTAAAATCCAAGATGTTTCTTTAGAAATCCTAATAAACAGCATTTCTGCTACCTTCTTCTTCTCTCCTTTCTGTTCTTCCTTCTGTTCTGTGCTCTGTGGAGTAGAGATGTGCATCTGTCTTAATCACCTGTCTTTGACCTCTGGTTAGCTTGTTTAGCTTGTGTCTGGAATTCCTAATACTGCTGGAACCTACTAATAGAAGTGGTGGAATGATGTCAAGTTAGTGGTGCTTTCATGCTCATCCTTTAGTTTTTGAGTGTGCTGTGAGATTCTAGTATTCTGGGTAGAATCGTTCTGCAAATTGTTCTGTGTTGCACATGGTTCTGTGTTGCAAATATGGTTGTCAATTAAGTTGTTTGGTCTTTTTGCTTGTTACATAGATAACCAGATTGGGTCTCCCAGTGTAGTAAATGTACATGTTGATAGTTCTGTAATTAGTTAATCTAAAATGTCCAGTATGCTTTATAGGGATTGTTACTGCTGCTAAACACCTTTTTTTCTTTGTTTCTTTTTTTTTTGTTGATAATATAAGATTATTGTTCAAAATTATAATAATACAAAGAAGTAAGTGCTTTTCTGTAATTCTTATGTGAGAGGTAAACATTAATATTAATAGTTTGGTATACATTTCATGGCTATTTAGTGTACAATTACAGTTACTTATTTTTACTTAAATGGGATCATATTATACACACTGTTCTGTAACCTGCTCTATTCACTGTGGAAAGAATTTAATGTCAGTACCTAGAATGAGTGACCTCATTTGTGTTCTGTATTTTTAAAAATCTAATCACTAGTTGGTGGATATTGGCTTGTGTTTTCAGTTAATGCTAAAGCAAACATCCTGGGCTGTCTACAATTATACACGTATCTGTGTTGTTAGAATGCATTGCTAGAGGCGATTTTTTAAGGCTTTTGATAATGTGTTGAAAATTATACATTGGAAAGGTTTTAACAGTTAATATTTTTCCTGGAGCTGTGTAAGAGGTCTCGCTTTTTTCTGCCATTAATATATTAAGCATTGGCCAATCGAATAACTGCAAAGTATCTTATTTTAGTTTTACTTTCTTGTATTTTTAGTGAAATTGTCCTTTGTCAATGTTTCTATAGGTGTTATGTCCTTCGCATATAAATCTATAAAATTTCTTAGTATGGTATAATTGGATAAAGATTTAAAAATATTTTGAAAGCTAAAATAATGACCTTTTAACTACTTTTTTGCTTATATTGTTGATACTTGTTTTCAGACGTTATGTGACATGTCATGTTGATACTTTAATGAAAGTATTTTTACTACTACTATTATAAAGTGATAATATAGAGTTATTTAGGGATCTTAAGAATATTCAGATATCTATGATAAATACATTTGTATGTTTACTTGTTAGATTTGACAACATGGGTGTCTGCTGTATTTTTATTTTGTTAGAATTTTGTTTTGGAAAGTGATGTAAATCAAATGGAAGGAAAAAAATCGTAAAACCATCTTATTGGTTTGTACTTTTTTCATCTACCTTTTCAGATATTGTACTCCGAGATATTTGGATTATGAAGATTTGGAGCGCAAGTACTGGAAGAACTTAACTTTTGTGGCACCTATCTATGGTGCAGATATTAACGGGAGTATCTATGATGAGGTACATTTATATTTATAATGGGTTTTGTAATGGGCCATTGGATGTTACTCTCTGTTACCATTTTAGACAGTTGAGAAATAGTCGTTTATTGGCTTTTAGGTGATCTGTAATTCCTCAGAATGTAAGAGGAAATAAAGTCTCATCAGTAGGATTTCTGCTGCTGGTATTTTTCAAATTGAAGCCAGCTAATTATACAAATACCTGAGATTGTTCAACAGTAACATAGTATGCAGTTACTTGGTTGATCTTTACATTACATTAAAAAAAATTTTTTTTAAGCACAAGAACATTATGAAAATGTTTGGAAAACAAGAAATATTATACATCATACCACCACCTTAAAGCAAAAGCAATATTTTATTTAGGTGTACTCTAGTGGTTTCTCGCTAACCATTTAAAAATAGTTCTATTTGAACAGACTTATATTCTCCTTTTTTCAGAGACAAATTGTACATTTTTTTTTTATTTTTTAAAAAGTACACGTTGTTATAGTCTTTATGTGTCCATTTTTCACGGGTACATAATCCACTGGTTGTAATTCAATTCTTTTTGCCTTTTCCTGATTTTTTTTAGCTATAGTTTTTTTTCCTTTTTAAAACCTTCTATCTCTTCTCCTATTTTTTTTTTTTGAAAAATTTCTTATCTATCAAAAGGTGGAAACAGTGCAGTGCACGCCTGGATACCCCTTCACCTAGATTCACAATACAGGTTGAGCATCCCTAATCTGAAGATCTGAAATCTGAAATCCTTTGACATGATGCTCAAAGAAAATGCTCATTGGAGCATTTCACATTTTGGATTTTTGGATTAGGGATGCTGAACCGGTAAGTATAATGCAAATATTCCAAAATATGAAAAAATCCCAATTCAAAACTCTTCTGATCCCAAGGATTGGATATGGGATACTCAATCTGTAGTTAATATTTTGCCACATTTACCTTATGAATATTAGATGATATTGTGGAATTACCTTTGTCCTATTAGATGTAATGATGGCATGATGACTATATAATTTTTTTATTAATTAAAGATGCACATTGAAATATATATGGGTGAAAAAACATGAAGTCTGGGATTTGTTTTTCAAATACTTCAGAAAATAAAGTAGGATGGATATAGATGAAAGAAGATTGGCAAAATATTTATAATTGAAGTTAGATGATGTACTGGCATTCTAAATATGTATGAAGTGTGAAAAATAAAAGGTAAAAAAAGAAAAAAAAAAACTTTCCCCCTTCTAGATTTTCACTAGTATAAGTAATCTCTGTTGAGAATTTATTGTTTATTAAAGTAGTGTATATACTCTTGTAGGAAAATTGAAAAATACAGAAGAATATGAAGAAGAAAATAAACATTGCTCATAAGGTCACCAAACAAGAATAACCTATTCATGATTTCCTTTTTAAAAAAAAAAAATTTTTTTTTTTTGGATACAGAGTCTCACTCTTGCCCAGCCTGGTCTCGAACTCCTGGGCTCAAGCAATCCTCCCACCTTAGCCTCTCCAGTAGCTGGGATTGCAGATGCATGTCACCACACCCAATCACAATTTCCTTTTGCTTTTTCTGTTTTATGTGAGTGTGTGTATATATATGCATGCATGTGTGTATGTGTTTCTCACCAAAGAGCTGAGGTGGTTTTAGCACTTTTTTGGCTTTGGAAGCATTTCCAATATTGGTTTCTGGAAGGACGATTTCAATTTATTCTAGAACAAACCATGTCTAGACTACCAGTTGCAAATTGTGCCTTGTATTAAATGGTTGCTAGATTTTTTTTTTTGATATTTCAGTTCCAGGTATCTTCTGTACTGATTTATTCTTTAGTGATAATAAATCTATTATACATTTAACATCTATGAGTAGCTATGGTGGAACAGGTACTAAATGTTACCCAAGGGCAAGACCAAGTGCACGGGATAAAGGTGGGGGCCCAAGAGCAACTTCTAGTGCTTAGAGTAAGTGTCTAGGAAGGATGTGGTAGCAAGTAGAACATGTAAGAAAGATTGGTGATAGAGGGGTTTGCGCAAATGGGAGTGGGCATGTTGGAAACATTTATGTGTGTCTGGTATCTTTAGATTGTGCCATTAACGGTAAGGCATCCTTACGGAATATGGCACTTTGCCTTGTTAAACCAGCTTCTGTGGGATTTCTGTTGGAATGAGTGAGGCAGCATAAATACTGTTGGCATTTTACACTTAACAAAACCTGGTGCCCAGAGAGATTCAACTGCTTTTCCAAAGTTATGAAGCTAGTAGAAGGGCTGCCACATGACCTTTTCCCCCAAACCAGTTTTAAAGAATTTGGTTAGGGGGAAAATGCATAGTCAATATCATAGTTGTGGGAATGTTCAGACTAGGTCTTTGTCAACTACATACTACCCCCCGCCCCCCAGCTGATGGTTTATTTTGTGCCTTCTTCATGGTTTCTTCCCTGTTGTATCCTGGCAGTTGTTCAGGCTTCTGAGAGGAAGGTTAAGCTGAGGGATCTTCTGGATCCTGACCTTCGAAGTTGCATGTCTGAGTGATCTAAAATAAAATAAAACTCAGTCTGTTTTTTTTTGTTTTTTTTTTTTAATCACCTTTTAGGATCATTGACCTCTTTGTTCCTTTCTTTTTGAGTATATAAAGAGTTAGAAGCAGCATATTCGTGACCATTTTCAGAACAAATTGACATAAAAATGCCCTGAATTAGCTTTCTATTTGATAATAAAAGAGCCTAATCATTGACTGCAAAGATAAGGTTGATGGACTTTGGATTGCTGTGCTTATCAATTTACCACTTGAGTTTGAAAACCGATTTCTCATTGGCATGGCTTCAAGGGAACATTGACTTTAGACTTCAGATTTGAGTAACTTTAGTTATTAAAATCCAATGAACAAAATCCACTGGTTTGTAAACATGCAGTTTAAAACCATCCTCATCATTTACAGCTTTTAGAGCCAGAAGTCTGTCATTTTGGTAGGACCTACAAGGCATAGTATTTTATGTAATTTCTGCAGGCTCTGAGGGAGCATTTAGCAGCTCCTGAGTTGGGCTGACATTTTCAATGCTTTTGTAGCATAAAGATAGACACGAGAGAAGTGTTGTAAACTGCTTCTGGTGAACAAAACCAAACACATTCAAGATGCCTAAATTCAAACGAATGAAAAATAGCTTGTATTATTTCCTTGAGGTAGGTGAAGAATATGAAAAGGAAGAGTGCATTAAAAGGAGTGATGAGGAGTGAGTGTTATAATAACTGTCAGGAATGTTTGAATTCATCTTAATGTGCATTGAAAAAAACCCATGTGTTGTTTTGCTGTTGACTATCATATTTTTACATTGTTTAATTTTTCAGTATTTAAATTGTACTGAGAACTTGTTTCTTATGGTTCATTGAATTATTTTGAAAGGAATTATAGAGTCATCAAATTGCAGTTCAGTTTCTCCCCTAATTTCTAATTATAGCTATTTCCTTTACTCTTTAAAGAATGATTGGGGGGCCATAGCCTTTTTTTTTTGTGGGGGTGGGAGTTCTCAGAGAGGGTGTGGAGAGTTAAGAGAACTAGTTTGTGCAGGGCACAAAGATGGATAAGAATCCTGCTTGTCAAGTATTAATAGTTCATAGACGCTGAGGAGCAGAGGGACAGTAGTCAGAGTAAGCTTGGCCATAAACGGTAGTGCGGGGCTCTGTGGAGCCCATGGGAGAGGCACTTTGAGCAGGCTTGCATCCAAGGAAGACTTTGTGGAGGAGAGACGACATCTGAACTTGGCCTAGCAGACTAAGTTCAAGTGAAAGGAGAGAGAGTGGAGGATGGGGCAGGAGCTAGGTAAATTGGAGGGCAAGACAACACCTGATAGTTTCAGTATTTTTGCTGAAATTGAGGATGTTTGCTGAGCAGGGGGTTAGGAGCATGAGGCCCACCTGGGATAGTGGCTGTGGGACCTGGGAGGGAGGGTTCTGCCTGAGACCTGAGCCATGGCAATGGGCCTGGGCCATGGATCCAACCCCTGGTACTGATGCGCATGTCCTAGCACCAGGCAAATTTTAAGGAGCAGAGAAGGTGCCATTGTAGTTTTGATCCAGGCTGAGTTACAGTGCAGGAATTGGGGGCAAGGGTGTTCATGAAGGTTTATATCAGAATAATCAGCCTTGATAGGAAAGGGAGCGGGGCCTGGAAATCCCAAGGCTTGAGTCTCTTGGCCCCTCTTTCACTCTGCTGCTGCTTTCAGAGCTTGAGTTCCTTGCGTTATACTAAAAATCTCAACACCACGGACAGTAGCCTATGGGAACAGTAACAGTAATGTGACATAAGCAAGTTGTTATTTTTTAAACCAAAAGACAAAAATTATCAAAAGCGTGAGGTTACAAAACCCAGTCTTTGGGTGTATGAAGCAGAGCAGGGTTTGGCCATCCAATTCTGCCTGTTGCTTGTTTTTATAAATAAAGTTTTGTTGGAGCACAGCCTTGCTCATTCATTTACATATTATATATGCCTGTTTTTGCTCTATAATGGCAGAGTTGAGTTGGTTGTGACAGATTATACGTATGGCCACCAAAACCTAGAATATTTACTGTTTGTCCCTTTGCAGAAAAAGTTTACCAGCCCTTTATAAAGAGGCACAGTTATTTGCTTTTCTGGAAGCGTGTACAAGTCCTTTTTGAGATAGATGGGATATAGATAAAATTCCGACTGTTCTCAGGATAATGAGATTAATATAATTGACTATACTGATTCATTGTGACAATGAAATTGGAGTATTTGGTGATTTCAGGAACCTTCTGTAGTTAAAACATTTCTTAGAAATAGAGCCATCTTTGGTCCTGGGTAAGCCCTGGATGATTCTTTGGCAACAATAACCTAAGTATAAGAGACTTACAATCTGAATTTTTTTGGTCCTATTTTAATAAGAGCTAGTATGCTGATAAAAGTTTTAATTAGCCTATACTAATAGTCTCTCTATATAAACAGTTAGCCCTCTGTTAGGAGAAGTGTGGGAATTTCTTCAGGAAACAAAACAAACACACAAAAAGAAGACAGATAAAAAGAAAAGAGGGACACAGAGAAAAATGTCCTAAATCTCTGTGGGATAAGACTTGGCTAAGGGGCACAAAAGCCAGTGGGTATCTGTAGAAAACACAGAAGGTAGAAAATTTCTGAGGTGGCCACTAGCCATGTGTACCTCCATTGACTTTGAAGGCAGAGCCACATCTGTGTTCTGTGTGTGAGAGCAAGGAATAGACATTAACATTACCTACTGTAGCACAGTGACAAAGGAAGTTGTCAGGCTTGTGTTCTATGCTACTTTGGGCTGCATTTCTGGCAACGCCTATCGTATAGCATAATGCTGATTTCCCAATGATGATAATGCTTCATTAAATTGAGGATTAAAATGAAGTTCCACATGCTTTGTCAAAGTTGGCTTTTACCTTCATGATCAAAAACACTAGAAGGATCTCCAAGTATTTTGTCTGTGTTCAGAAATCTTCTTTGTAAGATTATCCCTTTGCTGAGTGGTGATAGATAGTTCCTCCCCTAAGCCTCATCTCCCTCCTCAATGCCTACGCTTGAACGCCCAGGCTGGAATGCCTCCTGCGTATCATAGCAGGCAGGGCAGTCTTCAGTATCTCCTTAGAGCTGATGTTTTGCACCACAAAGAATTTAGCTTATCTTAATTGTCAGAGTTCCCACGGAGCAATTAGCCTTTTTTGGATACTTTATGTCCAGGTACTTCTTTCTTATCTTCTGAAATAACCTATGAGATAGTATTTCATCAAGATTGAGAATTTCCTTTTCATGTAACCATCTTTTATGATAGTTTTCTGCAGTTCACTGGAGGAAGATAGCCACACTTCACTGTGAGGGGCGCTGCCTTACCTGTGACCTTCAACTTATGCCATCTCACACTGCTGTTAGATCTTTCAGACCATTTAGCTCTTGCTATGAAACTCAGCTCCTTTACTGAATTGTGTTGCTCCCCCATTGCTGCTGCCTGCAGATCTGCAAAGGTGTCCACCCCTTCTCCTGTACCAGCCTGGTACTCAGCCACTCTCAGGGTAGGAGACCACTGTCAGTCCACTGTGCAAGGATTTTCTCTAGTTTTTCAAAATATTATGCTGGCTTGAGTAACACAGTGAAGTTTTCCAGAAGCACCACTGCTATGTTTAGGAGATTGAGACTTGTCAAAATCAAGTCCTGTGGGCTTCCCTCCTTCCATACGAATCATCACTTCCAACTATGCCCAGGCTTTTCTAGGTCTCATACACTCACTTTCTCCTTGGGCTTTTCTACTTTCTCAGGAGACATTTTCACTATTAATGATGGGAAGATGACAGCAATGATGCCAATACATTTACTATGGGGAGGAGGCATATTCCTTCTGGGAAAACATCAGATAAATTTAACTATAGTCTGTGTTCTCTGACCTAGATTTGCATACAACTGAAACAATTTTGCTGGTAGACATCATTGTAGGGAGTTTTTGATTTGGACAGTAAATATTGGGTTAAAAAATTATTACAGCAAATATTTGGAAAATACACAGAAAATGAAGGACACCTGTATTATTCATGTGCCTATTCTGTAGGAGACTGAGTCCACTGATGGCAGGTGTCATTTCTCATATACGCTCCAGCCTCAATCTTTAACATAGTGGTGTCTACTGTAAAGAATGCACCTAAACAGTTATAGAATTGATGATGGAAAAATAGCCTGGGGCTAGATCATGAAGTTTTCTGAATGTTTTTCATTGTTTTCTGTACAACTTGGAGAAATCTTGAGATTATTTTAGTAGGAAGTGATAGGATCAGAGTTATGCTTTAGAAAGTGTGGACTGATTACAAGAAGCAGCTTGGAAAATGCTTTGGATGAGGATGAGGGAGGGATTCTAGTGACCTCTCCAGTGTGCGTTTTTCTGAATTCTAGTACTCCAGGACAGCAGCTTTCCAATCTTTTCAGTCTCAGGACACCACTACACTCTTAATAATTATTGTGGCCCTCTTTGGTTTAAGTAGGTTCTATCTCATATCTTGGAGAGTGCTCTATTTGTATTAAATATAAATATATATAAGTAGGTTATATCTACTCTTATTGTATTATAAATTAAAAGTGACAATACTTAAAATATTTAATTCATTAAAAACAACCTAGTACATATCAACATAAATATTTTCATAAAATGTTATATTTCCCCAAATAAAAAATTTAGTAAGAAGAGTCACAGTTTTTACATTTCTCAAATCTCTTATGTCTAGCTTAATAGATGATTTTTTTTTTTTTTTTTTGAGACAGTTTCGCTCTGTCCCCTGGGGCTAGAGTGCTGTCCACGCTTACAGCAACCTTAAACTCCTGGGGTCAAGTTATTCTCCTGCCTCAGCCTCCTGAGTAGCTGGAATTACAGGTGCATGCCATGACAACTGGCTAATTTTTCTATTTTTAGTAGAGATGGGATCTCACTCTTGCTCAGGCTGGTCTCCAACTCCCAACCTCCCGTGATCCTCCCACCTTGGCCTCCTAGAGTGCTAGGATTACAGGCGTGAGCCACTGCGCTTGGCCAATAGATGATTCTTATATCTGCTTCTGCTTTTAATCTGTTATGATGTCATGTAGCCTCTGGAAACTGTATGTTATACTCATGTGAGAATGAAAGTGAAAAAGGCAAATAATAATGTGCTGGTATAATTATATAAATAGTTTTGATGTCAGAGAGCCTCTGATAGGGTTTGGGTGTCTCCCAGTGGTCACCAGAAAACACTTCAAAAACTACAGCCAGAAGGTATTTAGCAAAAGATGACTCCTTTGATCTCATTGTACATGGAGGATGTAGAGATCTTGAAGCAAGGTAACAGTGTTCTGTCCTCGTTCACTGACCTTCAGGTAACTGCATCCCTGGTATGTTCTTCAAAGAGCTTATCACATTCAGAGACAGTGGTTCTCAAACTGGAAGGCATGGAGTTCTTTGGAGAACGTGTCACTTAATCTGTCATATAAATGAGGCAAAATTTTAGAAGTGGACAGCAGACTTAGATGAACTCACATCTGCATCTCAAAATACATAAATTTTCAGGAGATTGTGCTTCCAAGATTTTCCTTTAATATTAATTTGGTAGCCTATTGCTTTTGTCATCTTCAGGTATTTATTAATGTATAAGTGATGTAAAATTCAAAACAGTTTGAAAAATATTGTGGCAACTCTTAAGATAAAAAATATAATTTTCGTATTTTATATATTTCCTCTTGGGAGCTGGGGAAGTTGTTTTTGTTATGCCTGTACTGGGTAGATGGGTGGTTGGGGTCCTCTTATTTTTTTTACTTTTTTTCTTCTTCTTCTTCTTCTTCTTCTTCTTTTTTTTTTTTTTTGGTTGTCCCCGCCCCTCCCTCCTCTTAACATTTTCTCTTTTTAGTTTTCTTCATAATCTATGGGTATAAATATATACATTTTAAGGTAAAAATGACCATTTTGTTGATATAAATGTCAAACATATAAAAACTAGAAAGTATTCTATAAGAGAAAATTAAAATCACTCATAATCCTGGCATTTTTGACAACTGCTGTCAAAAAAAGTTTTTTATATTTCCTTGCAATGTTTTTTCTCTACTAGTACTCCTCCATACTTGTACTTTTAGAAAACATTTGTGTGTAATGAACAGAGTTTGGTCTTATCTTTTCCCCCTCCCATTTTGATACATTGTGAATGCTTCCCCCTGATGGTAGATGTTCTTCAGCAGGATGATTTGAAATTTATCTTATTTGTGTTGTTTTTATTGGTAGGATAGTTTTCACGGACAGAGGAAAGCAGATACATCTAAGGTGAAGAGGGACGTAGGTGGCTAATGGAGGCAGGGAGAGAGTAACAGTTTCTGGTTGTGTGCTGGTCACTGTGGGGTAGGGCAAAGTCCACACCGGATCGTTGCTGACCCCAGAGTGTGGCCCTTTGCCACAGACTCTGACTGCCTCATTTTCTGTCTTTTCTCTATAGCCTCTTTTCTTTCTTGAGAAAGAAAGCTGTGTTAAGTAGCTCAGTATATTTGACCTATTTTCTTGTATAATCAAAAGTCTGCCATCCCTAGCCACGACTTTCAGGAAAGCTCTGTGTCTGCATCTGTAAAGGAAAGGGGTGGAATTAACTACTCTTGGAGGTTCCTCCTGGCTCGAACATGTTTGCTTTTTCATAAGCCACATTTCTTCAAGAAGGTGAACTGAATTATTTAATGATGAATTTTTGTAAGTTTCAGATTTCTTTTGTATTAGAATTTTGTCAAATCAATAGCCCCTTTATAAGGAATCTGTTTGCTGAGGCATGAGAATCTTTTCATACCAAGGTTTTAGTCTTAATGGCGTTTAGCTTGTAGAAGGTATTCCCCTCCCTTTTTTTTTTTTTTTTAAAACAAATGTGGTAGCTTAAATACCTTCCTCCACCAGATGGTGCTAGTGGATAGTAAATTTATCTAAGGCTCTGTGTTTCCAAATGAGGCAAAACAGTTTAACTGAGTCGCCAGGAGAATTTCTTTCTGTTTTACATTTTTATCACATCAGGATATCATTTACCCTGAAATAAGAAATAATTTGAATCCAGAACACTAACTGCCTAAATTTCTCATCTAAGGCAAACATATCATCATCCTAGGCATGTTTTGATGCAGAGAGAGCTGTTGCCTTGTAGGATTGTCACTTTCAGATTTTAGTTGTGTGAAACTAGGTTTCTAGGTAATCAAAACTCATTATCTTCTGGCATGTTATGGCTGCTCTGTAGTGAATGAAGTCTTAGCCTGCATGACTCCACATGTTGCCATCCAGACAGGAGAGGTGATGGCAGTACAACTTTACTGGGCACATTGCGTCCAAAATGTTCCATTAGTTCTGGAAGCTGTGTTTTCGGAGGGGTGTTGCCAGAGTGTTATGGCTGGGATGATGCAGGGATTGTGGATGGAAGAGCAGTCAGAACCCATGTGGCTGTTGTCCTTGAGTGTGTTGCAAGTGAGAGGGTTAGGTATGGGAACAGTCTGTCTCTGGAATATCGTTCTAAGGAATACATTGGCCCCAGAGCAGATTGGGCTGCCCCTTGAGGGACGGAGATACCGACCTTGGAATGTTCACACACAGACTGTCTGACCTTATGTCAGTAACATAAAAGAAAATTGAGTTGGATAGAATGTGGGTAGAATTGGTCATTTCTATTTTAACTCTTTACCTCTCAACTGTTAAACTTCACAATTGAAATATACTTAAATGTTTAGTAAAGTATTAAATTGATAAACCAACAAATATGTGTGGAATAGTACCTCTGAGTGGTCCATGCAGATGTGAGAATTGTCAGGAATAGCGGGTGTTTGCCAGTGCAGGGTGCTTACTGGTTAGCTGGAGAGTCATGAATGGTTTCCCTAAGGGATAAATAACACATGCAGTGCACGGGGAGGGGTGAGGATGCTAAGACTGTTCTGTGAGTACTGGATGATGTGTGTGTCTGGAGGGGTGGATTTCTGTGGGAAGCATTAGGGACACAGCAGTGAGAATTACTGAAGGGGAAAGAACATGAAACTCAGAGGGTAAAAACTATAGTTTGAGTGCTGAATTTGGCGGGTGATCATTGAGGATTGCAGCTGGAAGGAATCTTGGAGATCATCTGATATAGCCAACACATTTGTGGATGAGGAAACTCAGACTGAAATGCTAGGGTTTGTCCTAGATGACCCCTACTTTGTAGCAGAGCCTAGAGACCCGTTTTCCCATTCTCCCTCTACACTCGGAGACGGTCATTAGGAAGGATGGTTAGAGCTTTGAGCTGCTGTGTCCTCTGGAGCTCTTCTCTTGGGCTAGTGTCTGTCAAGGTCTCCACTGGTCAGAAGGGTGCTTCCCCCACAGCCAGCCTTGCCTGAGGTTTACACAAGGACTTTGGTAAGGTGTGTGTTTCTGAAGCACAGTTCCTGCTTTGGACCTGATCTTCCCCATTTTCACAAAAAAGAAGATGAAGGTAATGTAGATTTTACCTTTATTATGACTTTTTAAGATATGAAAGCAAGTGTGTGTTTTTTTTTAGGGGGAATTTATAAATAGATGGAAAGGTACAAGTGACTCTTGTCAAAAAGGAACTATTGATCTACAACTCCTGCTTCTAGAATCTATTTTAGAAATGATCAGATATCTGGGCCAATGTTTATGTACCAAAATTATTTTTTAAGTTTTAAAAAAATTATAGCATGGAATGTAAAACAGTGTGTATGTCAAAAAGGGAAATAGTGATACAAATTGTTATAGCCATGGAGTAGTATATATAGTAAAATAAATGTTAGGAAAATATTCATAATACATTGGTAAGTGAGTAAACTCAGATAACCAGTATAGATATATCCCCAAGATCATGGAATGCCCACACTGGGTTTCCAGTGTTGTATACTCCCTCTCTCATAAATCATCCCCTTGCCCAGGGGTAGAGAGCCGCAGGTCTGGCCGAGACAGGGGAGGTTGTGGAGCTGCATTCACACACCAGCATCCTAGCGTGGGCTCCTCAAAATAAGTCAGCCCCTGTCAGTGGGCTTTTGGGGGGTCACAGGAGCAGAGTTGGAGCCATGAATTCCAGGAGTCTAAATCTAATTATATTCTACTTAAAAATTTTTTTTAAAGAGAAAGATATCACTAAATTGATAAAATAGTTTTCTCTTCTTTGCAGATTTATACGTTTGAGTTTTCAAAGCTTATTTTCCAAATGTTCTACAGTGAGGAAATATAGTTTAATATTCAGGAAAATTATCGTTAGTTTTCCATTTCCGTCGATGGATTAATGTGCCTATGTATATGATCCAGAATTTTACCCTGTGAAGAATGAAAATGAGACCATTAGAAATCCCTTAGGCTGTTTTTCTTTACGAGGAATAAAAAGGAAACTCAACAGTACCAGCCCTTCGCCAAGTGTTATGGGAGTGTGTTAAATCTAAGATTGTTTTAAGTGAGAAATAGCCGCAGTAGAGAAAATGAAGCAAGGTGCAAAAAGCAAACAATGGGGAGAAACAGAAGAGAAAGTACACAAAATCCTATAGAGGGATTAGGAGGAACATTTATATTCTTTACCTAAATTCTGAGTTGGCTCTGATAGAAGAAATTAAAAAAAAATTGAGATTTTTGGGGGATTAGTGATAAGAAAAGGCGTAAGTCTAGCCCATACTTTGGTCCCGTTGGAAAGCTAAGTGGCATCCCCTTTTCCTTTTGTAGAATCACAACAGTGTCATAGACTGAGATATTAGTTTAGTTCCTTAAGAATTAGCCAGTGAATGGGGGAAGTGGGGACTTATGGATTTGTTTACCAAGGAGGAAATATATCCATCAGACATTATTTCGCTGCCAGTAATAGAGTCAAAATCAATGGCTGAAACAAATTAGGCATTTAGTTTTCTTTCATGTAAATTTTTTTTAAAGGCAAGCATGAAAATGAGGAGAGAAAGTTAGAATTATAGGGCAAGAGCAAGATACAGGTTTACAGAGCATGATATATACACCACAGATGACGATCAGACCCATTGTCCCAGCAAAGGGAGAGCAAAAGGAAGGGGCTAAAAAGAGTCATGTAAAATTTGAGGCAAGTAGTCTAGGGGCTAGTGTGTTGGTTTCATGATATTGTTATAGACCTATACTCTTACCAATTTCTTCTACCATCTTTATGATGAGATCCTTAACCTCATGCTCTCCTGGTGGATCTCTAAGTTCTAATAACCATGTCTGAATGTCTGGTGGAAGGAGAAGGAACAGTAGGCAAAGGACACAGGCTTGTGCCTGCTGGGGCTACCCCTTCAAAGCTGTCTCTTGGGGCCCTACCCAGTGATGACTGCATGTATATTTCATTGTCCAGAGCCATGTACCATTTCTATCTTTAGCTGCAAGGGAAGCTAGAAATGCAGAGTTCATCCAGCTGTATTGCTCTTTCAGTTAAATGGGGTTCTCTGAGTAAGGAAGGTGAAATTATATGCTGAGTACTTAGGCAGTCTCTGCTATAAAAGTTGATTATAAGATACATGATTTTGAAATGCTTTATTATACTGTATTAAAATACAGTTTAAAGAGTTGAATGAGTCCAGGGGCATTATAGTCTTGAAAATATGAATAAATTAATAAGATTATTGTTTTACATTTTCTGTATGTAAAAATAACTTGTCAGGTTCCAAGCATGGGATTTTACCATTTTATTAAATGTTGAGATAATTGCTTCTCTTTACAGGAGAACAGGATTTCATATAGTTTGTTTCTCTTTTAGGATTTTCTGCAAGGGCCATGTGTAGATGTGTAAAATAAAGTTAACATAGCAGCACAATTCACAATCGCAAAGATGTGGAAACAACCCAAATGCCCATCAATTCATGAATGGATTAGCAAAATGTGGTATATGTATACCATGGAACATTACTCAGCTATTAGAAATAATGGCGATATGGCATCTTTTTGGTTCTCCTGGAGAGAGCTAGAACCCATTCTATTAAGTGAGGTATCCCAAGAATGGAAAAATAAGCACCACATGTACTCACCAGCAAACTGGTTTTCCTGAGTGCACATTTGGGAATAACACCAATTGGGTATTGGACAGAGGTAGGGGCTGGGTGGAAGGGATGGGTGTATACCTACTTGATGAGTGCAATGCACACTGCCTGGGGAATGGACACGCTTGAAGTTCTGACTGGGGGGGATGGGGTGGGGGGAGGGGATGGATGCATACCTACATGATGAATGCGATGCGCACTGTCTGGGGAATGGACACACTTGAAGTTCTGACTGGGGGGAATGGGGAGGCATGGGCAATATATATAACCTGAACTTTTGTACCCCCATAATGAGCTGAAAAAAAAAAAAACAAACAAAAAAAATAAAGTTAACAATTCTATTCATTATTTCCATGAATTTTTTTTAATGGAATGCATGCCTGTGAGTGGATTCACGAATCCTGCACTTGGCCTATGCCATTATTTCTAAATCATCTTCTTCACAAGTAGTCCTTTAAACAAAGCAAATGGAAAGCTTAGTCACCAAATTACTGACTTTCTGTTCTAGGTATTGGGAGATAGAGGGTAGTTTTCCTCTCCTTGATTATATAAAAAGGATGTAGTTCAGAGTTGACTTTCTGGCTCACTGTTTGGCCACATGGCTTCAAAAACAGTAAAGCCAGCGTAGGTTAGAGGTTTTTATCCTCATCCTTGAATCCTGAATCCATGATTATGAGCTGTGAGATCTTGGGCAAGTTATCTGTCTATGCTACAGTTCCCTCGTTTATAAAATGGTGCTGATAATAGTTGATAGTAGAGTTTGTCTTGTAGGATAAAATGAGATAATATAAATAAAACACCTTGTATAGGGCCTGGTCCCTGGTAGGTGCTAAATAAATGTTGGCTGCTGCAGGTGGCAATATTAAAGCAAAGCAAGACAACAATCCTGAGGCCGTAATGAAATACTCAGTAGCTGATTGAGACCAAGAGAGTTGTGAAGAATTCTGTTCTGCAGTTGTCATTGTGAGTTGTCTAACCTGTAGCCTGAGAGTTTATACTTTTTACCATCTGTCAGAGCCATGAAAGATGTTTATTTAGAAGTGACTGCTCTGCTAGAGAAGGTTGCTGCAAAATAAATAAATAAAAAACAAAACAAAACAAAAAGGAAGTGACTGCTTAAGAAAACGCCCCTGCTATTTTCAAGAAACATACCACTGTCCTATTGTCAACAAGGTCCTGCTGTGTGAGATGCCAGGACAAAAATGGTGTCATGGGATGTGACTCAGGGGCCAGTCTCTTTTTCATAATTTAAAAAATCATCTTATTGAAATGTAATATTTGATTATATATGTACATCATATATAAATTTTAAAGCATAATGATACATTGCATACTCGAAACCCACTGTACGGCCAACAATTCAGCATCCACCATACTGCTCATGGACTGCTCTTTCTGTAGTCCTCCCCTGCCATGCCACCCCTGTCACCCTGTGGGGGCCAGAATTTTGTGTTTGATTTCTTGCCACATAAAAATTAGTTTTTTCACACACATGCATTTTAAAACAATGAATTTAGCCTGGCTTATTTTTGACCTTATTAAAAATAGTACCATTTTATGTAGTCTTCTGGGACGTTGACTTTTTTCAGCCAACCCTGTATTTTCTAGTTGATCCATATTATTATTTCTTCCCTCCCTCCCTCCCTCCCTCCCTCTCTTCCTTCCTTCCTTCTCATTCTTTTCTTTCTGACACTGTCTCACTCTGATGCTGGGGCTAAAGTGCAGTGGTGTCATCATAGCTCACTGCAATCTCAAACTCCAGGGCTCAATTGATCATCCTGCCGCAGCCTCCTGAGTAGCTGGGATTACGGGTGTGTGCCACCATGCCCAGCTCATTTGTCTGTTTTTTTAATAGAGATTTGAGTCTTTTTTTTTTTTTTTTTTTTGAGACAGAGTCTCACTCTGTTGCCCAGGCTAGAGTGAGTGCCATGGCGTCAGCCTAGCTCACAGCAACCTCAAACTCCTGGGCTCAAGCGATCCTCCTGTCTCAGCCTCCCGAGTAGCTGGGACTACAGGCATGCACCACCATGCCCGGCTAGTTTTTTTCTATATGTATTTTTAGCTGTCCATATAATTTTTTTCTATTTTTTTAGTAGAGATGGGGTCTCACTCTTGCTCAGGCTGGTCTTGAACTCCTGACCTCAAGCGAGCCGCCCACCTCGGCCTCCCAGAGTGCTAGGATTACAGGCGTGAGCCACCGCGCCCGGCCAAGATTTGCGTCTTAAAATATTGCTCAGGCTTGTCTCAAACTCCCGGACTCAAGTGATCCTTCCACCTTAGCCTTTCAAAGTACTGGGATTATAGGTATGAGCCACCAACCCCCAGCCTGATAGATATTATTGTATGATCTATTGTTCATTCATTTTCATTGCTGTGTAATATTCCATTTTGTGAATATACATTTTAGTTTTTATTCTCTGGCCAGTCAACCTCCCTCCTTTCTTCCCTTCCTTCCTTCCTTTTTATATTCATTTTATTTTCTTTAGTTTCTCTCTGATAATTCAATATATTTTTTTTTTATTTCATTTCTCTTCATCTGTATCCTTTGTATGATAATTCAATATTGATGGTCATACTTGGGGGTGGGTAAGAGGGTCTAAATGATTTGTTTGTTTCTGCTAACTTTCTCCAGTGTTGGCTTGCCTCCCTGTATGCATGGCGATCTTGGGTTGTTTGCTTAGGCTTGATCTTAATTTTTTGGAATATTTCTAGATCTAATTGGAGGATGCTTTTCTTTTAAGAGAATTGGGGTTACTTCTGTCTGGAACCAGGGACTTCATTTACTTCAGACCCTCAATGGTCTAGACTCAAGGGAGGAGTCCCAGACTCTCTGCAATCTTTTATTTGACTGGAAGTTTCTCCTATTTTTTATTCTCTGTCCTTTTCATACTCCTATTTACCTTTAAGGTGAACAGTCTATCTTTCTATATGGCACTTTTTTTTCAGAATTATTTTGTTTCTTTCAAAACTTGCTTTGTGCTGGTTGTTGTCTACAATTCTAAAATGAAAAAGCACTGCTGTAAAATTGTAGATATTTGGTATGTAAAAATGCAAAAAGGCTGTTTTAAAAGTAAAGAGTTTAGGGAATGTAAGACAATTTTATAGAAAGGAAGAAGCAAAAAGAGCTATCATGTCAAACATTGTAATTAACTTTAAAGCAAAATGAATTCTGCGTGGGTCTAGTTTTATTCATATTGGCTAAAGATCCTAAGGAAATCCTTAGTCTATTTTAATGTGTGGAACAGAGCTTTCATTTTAGTTATTGAAAGGCACAATTTTCTTATATTATGGAGAAAAGACTACACATTATAGTGTGAAACGGATTGAATTTTGAAATCTTTAAGAACTAGCCAAATTTTATTTTTCTTCATGTGCATTACCTTTGAAACTTCAAGTGCTGGTTAAAGCCATATGAATTCATGGCAATAATTTACGTTAGCCTAGTTTTAAGTTACTAGCAAATTAGTGGAGTTTGGTGGATGGTCTTTTGTTTGAAACACAGTACTCTAGCCTGGGCTGTGATAAGGACCATAGAAAGGGATAACACAAGCCAAAAGAGGAAAAGCATACACTTGTTTTTTAAAAATACTTAAAAATGAATATTTTCTTACTTAAGTAAAAATATATAAAAAATTGAAAAATACTGCTACTGCACAGTTATGGGTTTTTTAGACAGAGTTTCACTCTGTTGCCCGGGCTAGAGTGCCGTGGTGTCAGCCTAGCTCACAGCAACCTCAAACTCCTGAGCTCAAGCGATCCTCCTGCCTCAGCCTCCCGAGTAGCTGGGACTACAGGCATGCGCCACCATGCCCGGCTAATTTTTCTATATATATATATATTTTTAGTTGTCCATATAATTTCTTTCTATTTTTGGTAGAGACGGGGTCTCGCTCTTGCTCAGGCTGGTCTCGAACTCCTGACCTTGAACGATCCACCCGCCTCGGCCTCCCAGAGTGCTAGGATTACAGGCGTGAGCCACCGCGCCTGGCCTCAAAACATTTTTATGTGTGTTTTGCAGTCTTATCCAATCTTTGTAACTGTCCTGTGAGGTAGGCAAGCCTGGATTTCTGTACTGTTGGGAAGCCTTAGGACCCCGCTTCTGGGAAGAGTTTGTTTTTTGAAAGTAGTTCCAATGATAGACTGTACCCTTATTAAGGTTCTTTCAAGGTGGCTACAGTCCTGTCATGGCCCAATTGGCAGCCTTGAACCCTAGTCACAGCTCTGCCATGAAAGGCCATTAAGAAACCATTAGATCCCATAGCTGCTGAGTGGTGGATCTAGCGTTTGGAGAACTTTTGACTCCAATACAGCACGCTTCTATTCTGATATTGGACCCTTCTGTGAGACTGGCATTCTCTATTCCATTTTACTATTTTCTGGGTGAGTGCACAAGGACTGTGATTGCTAAGCATGATTTCCATTAGATTATGAATTGTCTGCTTTTTTAAAAAGCCCATTCTCTCTTAATCAGTACATTTGGTGGTTTTATGAAGTTTGATTGTATCTTCACTCTTGCACTCTTGTTTTCCTAGTTTTAGTCTTTTAGTCTATCTTCATTAGTGTTTTTTTTTTTTTTTTTTTTTTTAGATAGTGTCTCACCTCCTGCCCTGGGCCGGGGGGGACTAGCGTGCCATGGCAGCAGCCTAGCTCACAGCAGCCTGAAACTCCTGGGCTCAAGCAGTCCTCCTGCCTCAGCCTCCCAAGTAGCTGGGACTATAGGTGTGCACCACCATGCCTGGCTAATTTTTTCTATTTTTAGTAGAGATGGGGTCTGGTTCTTGCTCAGGCTGGTTTTGGACTCCTGACCTCAAGTGATTCTCCTGCCTTGGCACTCCCACAGTGCTAGGATTCCAGGCATGAGCCACTACACCCGGCTCTTTTCAATAGTTTTAATTGCTTTTAATTTATACTATCCTTATATATTTTTAGGTGACACGATCAAGGTGTATTTTTACAATAGATGTGAACATACTCCAGCCACCCCCTCATACACCCTGTGTTCTGATATGCCATCTGATGTGGCCCAGAATTATTTTTTTGTTCTACTACTGAGTTACATTTGGGCTATAGTATTTAGGAACTGTCTATCATAATACCTCCCCTAGCATGTTGTCTCACATAATACTGTTTTATGGGATGTAAATGTATTATATAAACAAGCTTCCATGGTCGCATATTTGGGAAATGTGGACTTAAGCAAAGTTAAACAGGCTTCCTTGCACTAGAGCCTCTTGGAACCTTTGCGGTGCCTGTCAGCACTGCGACTGTCTAACACGAGAAGAGGAGGCCAGAGTTTTTTGACCATGGCATCTGGTAGGACTAATGTTACACTGGAAATATTTTTGGGAAAAATTGAGCTACTGTGATTTTTACATTATATCTATGTGTTAGTTGGGAAATGGCTCATTGTTTTGTGAGGTCTAACATGGCATGTTGCTGCAGTGTTGGCCCTCAGTCTTGCAGTGACTGAGCACAGTTATGGTAGTGAGAGCCCGGGATGGCCTGTTCCTCAGGCAGCTCCTGACTTTGGTTGAAGTATTTAAGATTTAGGAGTTCTTTTACACTGCTATTTGATTGCTGATAAGTGGAAGATACAGTGATGGAAAGGAATCGTTCCTGATAAAGTTCTCAGTTATACCTGTGTGAACAAATCGTGGTCCAGTGATGATTTATTTCTGAAAACAGATGCAGGGTGTGTAGACAAATGGAGCAGGACAGGCCTAGAATGCCAACTGCATATTTTGGGATATGGGAGCTGGGGAGAAAATGGCTGCTGCTGGAGGTCAGGCGAGTTATGAATATTGTTGTAGTACCTGCTGAACATTGTGTGACAGAGCTTTGTTACAGGGGCACAGAATCTGGGAGGAAGGATTTGTCTGTGAGTGTGGGCTGATGTGCATTCTTTCTGTTAAGACTTGATGGCTTTTAGCTTTGATGGGTGTGGCAAATGCCGACCTGTTATTGTGGGGCTTGTTTGCAGCCGTGTTATTTCTGGAGACTGCTTTTACACTAAATCAGTTCTATCACCAGCCCTCAAGAGAAGTAGCTTGCATTATAAGCTTTACCAATGTTTGTGTAGGATGGTTGTGCCCCTGGGTAGGAACAATGCAGCAGCTTTATGTGTTTGCCATTCCTAAATTTTAGCTCCTTGGATCTTTGTTGACAATTCATGCTGAGAGAAGAGGATGATATGTTGTATTTTAAAAGGATCAGAACTGGAAACATAGCGTTTACAAAGGAAGGTCTAAGAGTCAGATAGATTGAGGTTAATCATTACTTCCTATTACCACTAGCTAGGGGTACTAGTTTTTTCATTTGTTCGTTTGGGTATAACTTTACCTAATTTATAGGAATGTTTTGAATATGTGTAGTGTACATGTGTGTGTAGTGTAATGAAGTAGTATATGGTATAGCACTACTTAAAGGTTAAACTAGGTGTACTCCTTGTCTAAATATATGAGACAAACCTAGTAAGCTTCAAAAGAGCCTGTGTGGAGCCTGTTCTTGGAGGCAGTGAGCCAATTTAAGTCAATAGTAGAGAACAAAAATTGTGCAAGGAATTTTGAAGGAGTAAAACTTTTCTTCCTCTGTTTATTCCAATTATTCTTAATCTTTGTACAACTCTTTAATTGAAATTATGTGCTTTTTTATTTTAGCAAAAGAAATTAAATTTCAGCATTATAGAAACATTGTTTTGTCCAGAAGAAACTACTGCAAACATGCCCATTAATGGGGATAACGCCAATAGTGAGTTTAAATAGATTTTAATATCACTTCTTACATGTTTGGTGTTTGGGGGAGGCTTTCCAATAAGATTTACTGGAGAATAACAGGGATATTTATTACATCAGTTCTAAGAATTAGTAAGTTTTATTTCCCAAAGGTTTGTGTCCATTAGCTTGTTTAGTACTAGGAACAACTCTGGGAAGGTGCTAGA
This sequence comes from Eulemur rufifrons, assembly GCF_041146395.1. Lineage (NCBI taxonomy): Eukaryota > Metazoa > Chordata > Mammalia > Primates > Lemuridae > Eulemur > Eulemur rufifrons. Next base: position 229,682,832 of record NC_090989.1, read on the forward strand.
ATCCTCATGTTTTCAAGAAGAAAGACTCGAGGCCCAGAAAACCTGCGTGGTTTTCTCCTTGGTGAATGGCAAAGCTGACTTTATAACCTGCGTCTTTTTGGCCAGCATTCTTTGTTCTCTGCCCACTTCCCCTTAGACTTTTGGGTCTAGGATGTCCAGGGATTCAACCGTGGTTATTTCTGAAAGATAGTATCAGTCAGAAATAAAACTTAGATGTCCCCATATGTAGGAATTTTAGAGGAATAGTTTGTGTCTAAATTTGCAAGCTCATTCAGTTTAAAAATGGTTCCTATAATATGGTGCTCATTTATTACTTCAGATTCATTGCTTCAGTAATGACTTTTAAATAGGACTCTATTATTAGAGTGATTGGACTGAAGTCTGATTGGACTAGAGTTAAGAGATTGCATCACTATAAATAGAGTGAGATAAAATATTTTACATAATTTGATTGAACTTTTATGAGGTCTCATAAGTTGGAACCTAGAATCTTCTCTAAAAGGATACTTACTTTGGCCAATTTCCAAATAGCAAACTTCCCAGTGTGGGGCTTAAGTTGTAGATAGAATGGCTACTTAGGGGAATTTGGGAATTAAATTATGTCCTCTGGCACTTTCAATTATGTTACCTGAGGCAGAGCTTCATTAACTACTTCATCAGTAACTTCCTAAGCCAAAAACTTAAGGAAGTAAGATTAGCACACTAATTAGAGAATCATTTAAAGACCAAAATGAAAACAGAAAAACTCTAAAAGCTTTTATTGTATAAAGGAGATGCCATTGGCTTAGTTATTGGAGAGGGTCATTTCAGTAGACAAAAACGAATTTAATGCCCCCCTTTAATTGTGCCATGGTTGGAATGGATATAAAGGCATTGCAGTTTTCCCACGATTGCATAGGAATGTACCTAGTCTCTGATATTTAGAATTTGATTGTGAGAAAAATACATGGGAAAAGTATATAGTTTGTTAAAGTTTCTGAGCAGTTGTGAAGTACAGTGAATTAACAACTTATTGGTAAATTCTAATAAAAACACAAACTTCTCCTGTGATTTAAACTCTTTTACCAGTGACTCTAACTTTCTAGCTTTCTTTCTGCTGCCATCACCTGCCATATTGGGTTACTATCATAAAACTACATTATTCCATCAGTCTTACCAAAGTTTGGATAATTATTTTTAGCAGGCATTATGTGTTTATAATTTCACATCAACATAAGAGATTAATATTTAGTTGAAAGATCCATATAAGCACAGTAATCTCTGGTTTAAAATAGTGCTTGGAGAATTTCCAGTGATTCGAGTGAAATTTTTAGGAAATGATGTATGACATGCTGAATTGAAATGGATAGGGATGATAAAAGGATAACAGAAGATATATTTTGCTATTGGCTTCTTGATATGATGTATGATGTTGAATGTGACCTCTAAACTAATGTGGAAAAAACAAACAAGACAACCCAAACCCGAAACCTCCCCCAACAAAAAGGTGTGCCAAAAGTGGAAAGCACACACCAGATCATCTACTCTGAGTCAGTGATTTCTAGCTAACAGCCAAATGGGGAATGGGACTTTAACTCTCATTTCCATTTGGAATCAGGAAGTTATTTGGTGTTATTCTATACAAAATAGTTATATAGAATCATACTATGCTCGTAGTAATCTTGTATTCATGATGGGTATATGTATGTGGCTCTTGAATAATGATTATTTTTCATTTTTCAGTAAATTAAAATATGCAACATAGTAATTTTGGCAGCTAGTGGTTTGATTAGTAATTATTATCTTTCATAGTTTTTAACATTGGATTTCTTTCTCTCTCTCCTGGTTCCAGGGTGTGGATGAATGGAACATAGCGCGCCTAAATACAGTCTTGGATGTGGTTGAAGAAGAGTGTGGTATTTCTATTGAGGGTGTAAATACCCCATATCTCTATTTTGGAATGTGGAAAACCACATTTGCTTGGCACACTGAGGACATGGACCTCTACAGCATCAATTATCTTCACTTTGGAGAGCCCAAGTCTTGGCAAGTTACTTACTTAAGATTCATTTGCTTTAGAGTTTTGAAGTTTGGGTATTATGTGCATATCGAAGAGGATTTCATTCTTTGATTTGGTGGATTCAGATTTATGTGAGCTGTAAGGAAGTTTTTGAATGTAATTGGCTTCCACTCTGCCCAGAATTTTGCTTAGAAACCATAAACCCAGCAGTGACTTGTATGTCATATACCACATAAGGATGTTTAGGTCAACGATGGACCACATAAACAGTGGTGGTTCCATAAGATTATAGTGGCCTGAAAAATTCCTTTTCTGTGTTTTGATGTGTTTAGCTACACAAATACCTGCCATTTTGTTATAATGGCCTATAATATTCAGTACAGTAACATGCTGTACTAGTCTGTAGCCTAGGAACAATAGGCTGTAGCATATAGCCTAGGTATGTAGTAGGTTATATAGTGCTGTGGCGTCAGCCTACCTCACAGCAACCTCAAACTCCCGGGCTCAAGCAATCCTCCTGCCTCAGCCTCCTAAGTAGCTGGGATTACAGGCATGCGCCACCATGCCCGGCTAATTTTTTTCTATATATATTTTTAGTTGTCCAGATAATTTCTTTCTACTTTTATCAGGGACTGGGGATCTCACTCTTGCTCAGGCTGGTCTCGAACTCCTGACCTTGAGCGATCCTTCCGCCTCGGCCTCCTAGAGTGCTAGGATTACAGGCGTGTGCCACCGTGCCCAGCCTTGGCCATAAATTGATAGATATTTTAGTCTAGAAGAATTTGTTAGGTATTTTTACTTCATGGAGCATTTGTTGGAGGGTATGTAAGAGGTAGTTAGAAGTGAAGAGTTGACTTCCTGGATGTAATTTCAAGCAATCTTAATGATCTTCTGGTCCAGCTGCCGCTAGAGAAATGGTAAGTTCCATTCGGTGTGTGGGGGCTAAAGGGAGAGGAAGAATGAATCAGGGGGTGTATTAGAGCTCCTTGGATTGTGGGTATCGAGAAAATTAAGAATATTAATATGTTAGTGTTAGTATGTGTTTTAAACTTTTTTTTTTTTTTTTTTTTTTTTTTTTTTTTGTTGAGACAGAGTCTCACTTTGTTGCCCAGGCTAGAGTGAGTGCCGTGGCGTCAGCTTAGCTCACAGCAACCTCAGACTCCTGGGCTTAAGCGATCCTACTGCCTCAGCCTCCCAAGTAGCTGGGACTACAGGCATGCGCCACTATGCCCGGCTAATTTTTTCTATATAGATTTTTTAGTTGTCCATATAATGTCTTTCTATTTTTAGTAGAGACGGGGTCTCGCTCAGGCTGGTCTCGAACTCCTGACCTTGAGCAATCCACCCGCCTCGGCCTCCCAGAGTGCTAGGATTACAGGCGTGAGCCACCGCGCCCGGCCTAAACTTGATATTTGCTATATTTGTGAGCCTTTTCCTTCATCCTTCTGAGCAATAATTTTAAGATGTGTCTCTCTATAAAATGAATCATACGATAGATACATAGGCTGCCCGTTTGTAATTATGAGCCTATCAATCACCCTGATATATTTTGTGGCTAGCCAGTTTCATGTTTCAATTTGTTTTTTTTTTTTTTTTTTTGAGACAGAGTCTCACTCTGTTGCCCAGGCTAGAGTGAGTGCCGTGGCGTCAGCCTAGCTCACAGCAACCTCAAACTCCTGGGCTCAAGCAATCCTCCTGCCTCAGCCTCCCGAGTAGCTGGGACTACAGGCATGCGCCACCATGCCCGGCTAATTTTTTCTATATATATATTTAGCTGTCTATATAATTTCTTTCTATTTTTAGTAGAGATGGGGTCTCGCTCTTGCTCAGGCTGGTCTTGAACTCCTGAGCTCAAACGATCCGCCCACCTCGGCCTCCCAGAGTGCTAGGATTACAGGCGTGAGCCACCGCGCCCGGCCTCAATTTGTTTTGATTGTTTTTAGTCTTAAGAGAACTTAAAATATCAATTATATTTCCTATAATACATATACAAGCAGGATAACCCACAGACAGAAGTGTAGGAAGTATGTGCTTGGATGGTTTCGATGGTTGTAAACATGACAGGATGCTCTTCTGGTGTGTGTGCCCGTCCAGTAGCTCTCCAATTTGAAGATAATAGCCTCCTTGAAGTCCTCCTGTTGATCAGGATGCATAATATGTATCTCTGCCTTACCGTTATGTCCATTTGAGGTTTTGTCATTTGGAGAAATGTGAAGGTGTGAACTTTCTCTAAAAAATACAGATACAGTGAAATTCCTAATGATATTAATACGAAAGGACATTTAATTGGAAATGAAGTTTTAGTTGGAAGGGCAAAGATCCTAGGACATGACATATTTGAGAAATCCAGGCAGTTCCTGATTTACTGTGGAATTTTGTGTTCTAAAAAAAGTTAGTGGAAGGCAGCTAAACATATTTAAAAGATACTTTACTTGCATATTTCATTTGGTCAATTCTTAGCATTCTGCTCTCTTAATGGAATAGATTGAACTTAAAACATTTTATTTTGTTTCTTTAAAAAATTTTTTTTTGGAGATAGGGTCTCACTGTATTGTCTAGGCTGCCCTTGAACTCCTGGGCTCAAGCTATCCTCCCACCTCAGCCTCCCAAGTATCTGGGATTACAGGCACCTAGCCACTGTGCCCAGCTGGACCTAAACATTTTAATAGGTATTCTAGGATTCAGGGGCTCTTGTGACAGGACATTGTGATGGGATTATTCATTACTCAGGTATTTATTGAGGGCCAATTGTGAACACACGCTTAGGGTCCTGTGGGTCTCTGTTGTATTTCTTCAGCACTGCTGTAAACCTGTGGGAATGTCATCTTTCAGTACTGTTAGGACTTAGTATTGAGAGACCAGGAGAAATATTTTAAAGAATGCATAGGTTCCTGGGCAGCTTCTCAGCTGGTAATTATCTCAATGCTTTTACTGACACTCACTTCCAGTGGGGATGAAATGAAATGAAATAGATGGATTCACCACATTGGTGAAATCTAGGATGTAGGCAACTATATACTGTATTTTACTTATGGAATTTGAGAAATTAGTAGCAAAACTTTTCTGAAGATTTTCTTTCTTTTTTTTTTATTAACACACATTCCAATGGAGATTTGTTATAAATTAACTACTGAGGATTCCTGGGACATTAATTTCAGTTTTTAGTATTAGGAGAGTTTAGATGACATCTCTGCTTTTTTTATTAAGAAAGGTGATTGTTTTTTCTCCTTCTGGGAACAGGTTGCTGTCTCCTAAAGATCACTTTGGGAAGAGTAGTTAGGGATAAGAGTGATTCTGGAGTCTTGTATCTTTGGGAAAGAGCACCACTGTTCATGAACGACAATAATTATGCCCATTTCCAAAGTATTTCTTCCTCGCAGCATGTATATTTTCAGTAGTTAATTACTCCATTAGTTATTAAGCATATAGACTTCATTATATGCATTAAGGGTAGATTTTATATTATCACTATTATCCTTAACCTTGACTGTTATTTATAATGTTAAAATAATAAAACACAGCAGTGAGTTATGGCAGCTAATCTACATTCCATTTTCTAAGATAACTACTGTAGGAAGAGTGATCTAAATGGCTCTAAAGATATTTCCCAGTAGATTTATGCAAGATTATATTACCTTAGCATAAATAATTTTGAGGTAAACTTTATTATCATAAAAATTCATTTTAGTAATCCTTGTAATATATTTGAAATGAGATTTGGAAGGTGGTAGAAGCAATACAAATTCGTGTGAGTACTGGGAGGTAGGCAGTGTATGTGGCAGAGCTTAGACTCCAGGGACCAGCGATCAGTCCTTACGCTGTCACTAACGTGTATGGCTTTGGTCAGATGACTGTGCTTCTCTGGACTCCAGTTTCCTCACCCCCAAAATCACGAGAATCAACAGATATATTCTCCAATACTCTATGTTGTGATTTGTGATCAGAGTGAGAGGAATATTTTTATTTACTTAAAATAAGAGGATGACTAGGTGACAAAAGGTTCTGCATGCACGTGTCTATGCGCTGATTTCCTTTTCTGATTGTCCTCTCTGTGTTCTCTTGCACCTACCTTTCTCTGTGGGAAGATTTCCTTTACTTTTCTCCAGGGGTTGGCCTCTCCTGTGCTTGACATATCTGTCACCACAATGTGTCCTCTTTCTTCTCCCTGGCTTTTTCGGACGGTATTCGACATCTACTCCTTCCTCTTTTTCACTTGTATCCTCAGGTACCATATTGTGGGTGTGATTATTGCAAAGACTGCCTACGATTCCATTTTTGCTTCCGGGCCCACCTTTCTGTCATCTGCCTGTGTGTCCCTTAGATTTTGTCCTTGGACCATGTGCTGCCCCTGCCTTAGACGTGGTTTTGCATCTTAGAAGTGGTTGTGTCGCCCCACCAACCCTCCCCTCTTTTCTACCCTCGCCATCCCTCAACTTGCCTGTGTGTGCCTTGAAGCTGAGGTGCATGTTTATTTGTTTGTTTTTATTTTGCCTTAGAATCATCAGCACTTAACATGCAGAGCCTGGCTATAGGATTGATGCCCTAAAGAATTGTTGTATTGAATTAGGAGAGTGTTAAATGGTTTGGGATCATTCTCTTTAAGGGCAGGAAAGGAAACATTTAGAACATTTTATAAAGATTCTTCTTTAAAATGTAACTATTAAAAATACCAAGTATCCTGAGATTTCTGAGTCGCTACAGGTATGTACAGCTCCAGGTAGAAGCCCTGAAACATATATTTCTAGCCACTGTGTTTGACAGATTTGCCGAGTAAGTGTTCATGAACACAGGTTTGTATTGAAGAGACTTTAGAGGATGATTTATTTAAACATTTCTGGCCTAAAGGTTTAAGGGAAAAAGAATCCTTAGGGTAAGCAGATAGAAAACTGCTTTGACCGTCAGTGGTAAAGTATTTATTTTCTTGAAATGAATATTGACTTTGGAGGTAGAAGTCCCATTTTAAAATCCCAATCTGTCACTTACTAGGCAAATGACTTAGGGCAAATCATTATACTCCTTTCATCATGAGTTTCTTTAACTGCCAAGTGGAGGCATGATTTATTCTTTGTCTACCTACAGGATTTCTAGGAGGATCTAGGGATATACTGTGTGTAAATGTGCTTTGTAAACTGTAAAGTACTATACAAATATTCATAATTCCTATTTTAATAACTTTATGGAAATAAATAATTTTTGGTCATAGCAGTTATTTAAAGTCTGAACTTGACAGGATGTATCCATATACAATAGAGCTGGAATTTCAAGTTCAACTAAAAAATGATTTTTCCTTTCAAGCCTCATGTATGATAGTGTCTAATTGCTGGGGTTGGAGGATATAGAACTTACATGGTAGCTTGAATCCTTCTTTGTTAGACCAGGTAAAAACACAATGAATAAGAAACTTTCAGATTTGCTCTGTCGAGAATGACAGAGGTGAGGCATAGGAGGACATGTCTTAGACTATGAAAAGGTCTAAAATCAGGAAAGAAGGTTTCCCTGGATGTTTTTAGAACTGTTAAGGATGGGCTGCAGCATTTTTGAATTGGTTAAATTTCATTAAAAAGAAAAGCAGGTTTTGTTAAAATATTGTGTAGCAATAAGAAGTGTCAGATTACTCAGGATAGATATTAAATGCATACTTAGTTTAGTGCTTTTTCACTGGATCATTTGTTCAATGTTGTTTAGTGTTGACGAGCACAGGTTTTTTTGTACCATAGTATCGAGTTCTGAGTCCTCATACTATGTTTTACTGAGTTGAGTGTGTGACCTTGTCAATTATTAAATAACTTCCATGTCTCAACCTGCTCTCCTAAAACATGTAGATGGTTCTGGAGTCCAATTCATATGGTAATTGTGTGGAGTAAATAATGTACTGTGTATCAAGCACATATCCCAGCTCCTGATGGTTCATAAGTGCTCAATAGATATGAACATTTCATACATTCATTTAATAAATGTATACGTGTGTATGTGTGTACATAATGTAAGCATTATGCAAACAGTTGTCAAACTGTATTGTTTAGGGAATTGTGACAAGAAAAAATGTTTGTAAATATTCAGTACAGATATAGTTTTTCTTTCTCCAAAATATTTTTGATCCACGGTTAGTTGAATCCAAGGATGCAGAATTCACAGATATGGAAGGCCATCTGTACTAGAAACATTACTTTAATACTGAGTGTATTATCTATTGAGTATTTTGGAGATGACAGTAAAGCTTTTTTAAAGTCGCTCATAGTTAACCAATGACTCATCATCCTTTTTTTCTTTCATGAAGAGACGTTTATAGTGTTTAGGACCCAAGTATAACTTTGAAAAGATTCAATGGATTAGGTAATAGGAAATTTTATTTTTTGAAAGTCAAGTTTTGATCAGTTATTAGTTATATTTAGTTATAAAACCTAGTTCTTAGGTTTTAGATAAAAATAACATTAATTTTCCTGATCACTCAGAATACTAATTTGCATGGATATGGATACCAAACTGAATTTGAAGTTCCAGATTAAAAAGAACTTCCTATCTTTCTTTCTTTTTTTTCTTTTCTTGAGATAGAGTCTCTCTCTGTTGCCCAGGCGAGAGTGCTGTGGCATCAGTCTAGCTCACAGCAACCTCAAACTCCTGGACTCAAGCAATCCTTCTGCCTCAGCCTCCCGAGTAGCTGGGATTACAGACATGCGCCACCATGCCTGGCTAATTTTTTCTATATATATTTTTAGATGTCCATATAATTTCTTTCTATTTTTAGTAGAGACGGGGCCTTGCTCTTGTTCAGGCTGGTCTCCAACTCCTGAGCTCAAACAATCCACCCGCCTCGGCCTCCCAGAGTGCTAGGATTACAGGCGTGAGCCACCGCACCCAGCCTTCCCATCTTTCTAATGCTCAGTTATTCACTGAAACTTTCTTCTTGTTAGGATCCTTTTTCTTTGGCATTTCCTCACTTAGGACTGCCTGCACAGATGGCTGCCAGAGTGTCTGTTTGTTACTTGAATGGCCACAGATGGCATGAGGGTGAGGCTAAGCTCTGCAGGGGCTCTTTATCCGGTGTCCTTATGGGGCCTCAGCTCAAAGAACTCATCCTCCAGGCCATAGTTTTAGATGCCCAGCTTGTAATTTTCAGGACTTATATTTAGTGACACCTTCTTACAAACATGCTTATTTTTATTGTTTTAGTTCAATTGCTTGGGAAGTTGATCCTGAGATGTGTATGCTGGAGGTTTCTTGGAGAGTGCTGCAGGAGGAGCACTGTGAGCAGGGTGGAAGGCAGGGAGATGGGGTGGAAGGTGAGGCCGAACTCTGGCAGAGCCCTGGGCAGATCCTGCTGGCAGTACTGGAGCTAGCGAGGCCCTTTAGAATTGCCCCATATATTTTTTTTTTTTTTTTTGAGACAGAGTCTCACTCTGTTGCCCAGGCTAGAGTGAGTGCCGTGGCTTCAGCCTAGCTCACAGCAACCTCAAACTCCTGAGCTCAAGCGATCCTCCTGTCTCAGCCTCCCGAGTAGCTGGGACTACAGGCATGCACCACCATGCCCGGCTAATTTTTTCTATATATATTTTTAGCTGTCCATATAATTTCTTTCTATTTTTAGTAGAGATGGGGTCTTGCTCTTGCTCAGGCTGGTCTCGAACTCCTGAGCTCAAACGATCCGCCCACCTCGGCCTCCCAGAGTGCTAGGATTACAGGCGTGAGCCACCGCGCCCGGCCTAGAATTGCCCCATATATTGAGACAAGGGGGACAGGCCTTTATTCTCAAGTGTGAACCATTTGGATGTGGGCCACCATCCCCTCCCTCTTCAGGGGCCATGATTTTGGGGGGAGAGAATGTGAGATTGGGGTGAGGCCTTTCTCTTGGATGCAGATGGTGAAGGCCTTGTCAGGAAGGGGGGACTCGCATCAGCCCCTACAGTCGTACTTTCTGTTTTTCACATTTGTCTATATGGCGGAAAATTACCTATGAAATGTTCTATTTTCTGCAGTTAATGAATGAGAGTCCATAATTTAAAATGTTAATGCTTAAGCTTTAATAAATGTACAAATATTAAAACTTGTTAACACCATAAATAATGTTAAAATGTAACATAATCACATTTATAAAACCTATAGTTGTTTAGTTTCTTTTGGACAATATTGATTAGGACTATGTCTTGCTTTGCAAAGTATATCGTAAATTAACTTTCAGAAATTTTGACTTTTGTGAATTATAATATGGGTACTTTACATTGTGATTCATAAAGTGTTTTTGTAACAAGAACAAAAAATCCTTTAGGTGGTATTTTGATGGCCTTCTTTAAACTGCAGTTTATTTAAAACGCTTCTGTCTTTTGCATGATCATGGTACAGGGCGGCTATGTCCCTGGAGGAGACATGTGCTCCATCACTTCCTTCCTACGGTCATTTTTGGCATTTTTATGGTGATTGTTGGGAAAACAGGATTGGAATATGGGGCAGGAGAGTGCATCTTGGGCATTGGTGTCAGACAGGTCTGGGGTTGGGTGCCAGCTCTGTTGTCCACCTTGCTTAAGTGACTAATGGCTATAAGCCTTGGTTTCCTCATTGGCAAGATGGAGGTGGTTGCAGAACTTGTATTAAAGGAGTCTTAGCATGAGCTCTGGCATGTTGTAAATGCTCAATAAATGGTAGCTGTGATGAGTTGAAATGGTATTTAGTGGACAGTTCTTCTTTTTCACTGACCTTTTCATTCCTTTAGTAACTCTAGAGGGCAAGTCAGGCACATAACCTTATGCCAGTAAAAGAGGGGAGGTTCATTTTAGAGTTAAAATATTGTTCTTGGAGACTTGGGCTTTATTCTTCACAGGGGATAACTATGAGCAAAACAGCAACAACAAACGGAGACATAAATGAGAGGGAAGGGGGTACTTATCACAGCTTCAGTTAGGGGCAGGGAGCAGAGGGAAGCCCTGTTTTGGGAAGGACCTGCCTGAACATGATGTGGTCCTGGAGAGGCATCTCCCCTCTGTGGCCCTGGATAGCACAGCATGGGGGAAGCTGGGCGAGCCGGGTGTGCCAGGAGCCCCTGTTGGTGAGAGCAGAGACCCATGGCAGCTGCCTACGATTGCACAGTGACAGAGGTCTGGGCAATGGGGGAGTGGAGAATATCTGCTCCTAAGCACAGTATTGACAGCTCCAGGGCTCCCAAACAACACTAGGGAGATATTGAGGGAGTAATCTGAGAAGTAGGAGTTATTCCTTCAAAAGTACCAGTAAACAAGTAAATGGACTGAGCTTATCTTGAAAGGCGAAGTACAAAGGGAACAGTTCATAGAGAAAACCCGAATCAGAGAAGTGGATTGAGTACACTCTGACAAATGTAGATTTGCCTACTGATGGTTTGAAGTGTCAGCCTAATATTATTCAGTTCAAGATAGTGTTTATATCATAACCACCTGGCTAACATCATTTTAGGTCTGTTTTTTTAGTAATCCACACAAATATGTCCTTAAAGAAATTATGCTTTCCTTAGCCTTCCAAATTTTTTCTTTTTCAATTCATATGAGATATTAGTTTTAAGTAAAACATTATTTTTAAATAATAATAATTAGTAATTCTGTTATTATCTACTTAGCGTGTTCATAGTTTGTCATTCATAGTTTTTAGTTAGCAGAACTGTTGGTGAGATTCAGTATATCTAAAACAAAAATACTGTCCTATGGGTTAAATGAACAATTAATTTCAACAAACCAGTATGTACTTGAGAGTATAGTATACAATGGTAGGCATTCTTCTATTCGTTGGCTTTCCAAGGATTAAAAAAAGTAAGAAACACACTCATATCCCCAAAGAATTTAGAATTAGCTACATGATTGAGCAAATGTGGCACATAATTGAATGCCTGGACTACCAGGTAGGCAAAAAAGAATAATTTATGTGAAAATTCCTGAGTGGTGGTAGGCTTTCTCTATCACATAAAACTCAATTCCTATCAACACAAAAATGATTTATGCACATTGAACAGCATACTGTGGAAAGTAATAGGTAATAAATGTGATATGAAAAATATAATTGAAGGGCTCTGAGAGAAGAGAAGGGGTGAGATTGCTGAGACTTATAATGGTCAAAGAAAGCTTCAGGGGTGGTGGAATCTGGGTGGGGTTTGGGAATTGAAGCTAAGAGTAGAGGAGGCTGTTTGAGGTGAGGACTGAGGTAGAAGCCAATGTGACTGATAGACTAATTCATAGTCCAGCCTATTGAGAGTGAAGTGTTCTTATTTAAGAAGTTTGGGGTTAAGTTGTGGGGGGGTTCTCGAAAGCCAGGCAGTGACTAGCAAAGGTTTTTATATGGCCATAGTGGTATGGGAAGTGTAGCCACTTAGGGAGATACAGGCGGAGAGTTCGGTTATTACAGTTTAGCTGAGAGCAAATAAAGGTTGAAATTGGGGTGATGCTGCAGGTGGATGGATACAAGGTTTTGAGATGTAGAGTGGATAGCACTTGTTACTGGCAATGGCTGCAGAAGGGATGAAAAATGAAGAGGTGACATTGATATTTCCAGTTTGGAAGACTGGCGGAGACGGAGTTATGAACTGAAATGGGCATGCTAGGAAAGTGACCGAACTTAAAGGGGGAAAGGATGAATGTAATCTTAGGGATGCTGAGACTTTGGAGGTAAAGAGAAACTTTCGCAGAAGTGTTAGGAGATGGTCAGGGCCATAGAGCCCTGAGTGAACTTCTCTGAGTGAGGTCAGTAGTTTCCAGACCCCTCTGCATGTGTGCGCTCTCTGGTGTGCCTCCACTCAGCCACCAGGTCTTCCTGCTGCAAGGCCTGGGGAGCTCTGGAGAGGAGACGGAGGCCAGACTCTCCGCCAGAAAAAAGATTAGGACTTGCTGAAGGCACAGGTGATTGTTAGCATATTTTAGCACTGCAGTATTAATATATTTAAATTAAGGCATTTAAATTGGTTTTTAGACATAATACTACTGCACACTTAATGGACTACAGTATAGAGTAAACATAACTTTTATATACACTGGTAAACCAAAAATTTGTCTGACTCACTTTATTGCAATATTCATTTTATTGTGGTGGTCTGGAACCGAACCTACAATATCTCTGTGCTATGCCTGTATGTACTTTATTAAGCAATTACCAAAAATTTCATTAGAGATAATATCATAATAGTACTGCTTTGCTTGCCCACATCTCTCACCCCTTTCCCATCAGCATTTAGACATGATCCTGCCTTGATATGATTTAAGCATAATTCTGCCTTTAAAAAAATGACTCTGATTCCCTCAACCTTTTATGTGCCTGTCTGATCCCTGACTATCTGTTTGTTTGTACTGATAATTCTTGAACATTTTCTCAAGTTTACTGGATGTAAGTGTCAGCAGCTTGGGCTTACCTCATTGCCGTATAGCCATCATTTAATAATCAGCCCCTAAATATTACAAGTTTGATCTTTTCCATGCTGTTCTGTGCAGCACACAAGGTCTGACAGTGGTAAAGTGACTTGTGCAAGGTTTCTTAGGTGCTTCCCTCCAATTCTTGTTGAATATGCATTCCACTTTACTAGAGGAAAGTGGTTGATGAAAAACACATGAAAATGTCCGTACCTTGCTGTTTTGTCTCTTCTGTCTTTTCTTATGTTATGTATTGAAGCAGATTAGAATTGTTTGGCTTCACATTGCTGGAGTGCCCATTACGGTGGTGCTGTGGCGTATATATTAGCAAAGGTACTATTGCAGAAAGACAGTGAGTCCAGTGTTTAAATGCAGCCTGACTGAGTGCTCCTGAAGCCAAGTGCCACTTTCTCACAGGTGAGGGCTGTCAGCCTACACAAATCTGCTGCAGGTATGGAAGCCACCTAGATTTCTGTTTTGAAAGTGCTATGTGAAGTTTTTGTTTAGCATTGTCTTGGGCCATTCATTGTAGTATTACTGAAAAAAATCTGAAGGAAAAACATTATACAACACCAAAAAAGGCATGCGTACACAAATCCCTCATACTGGAAAGGTGAGGGTCTTGGTCAGGAGGATCAGACATCAGGGATGTTGTTGGGAATTAGGACCAAGGGAGGTCCTTGGTTGTGGTAATTAAAAGAGAGTGCCCATCTGTCTGTCCATCCACTTGTCCATCCATCCATCCTTCCGTCTGTCTGTCCATCTGTCTTTCTGTCCATCCATCCACCCATCAATCCATATATCCATCCCTCCCTCCGCCTGTCTGCCTATCTGTCCATCTGTCCATCCACATGTCTATCCGTCTGTCTCTCTGTCAGATCATCCATCCTTCCATCTGTCCGCCCATCTGTCTGTCCATCATCCATCCATCCGTCCATCTATCTGTCTGTCTTTCTGTCTTTCTATTCATCCGTCCACCCATTTTTCTATCCCTTCCTCCCTCCCTCCCTCCATTTGCCCACCCACCCACCCATTCATCTATCCATCCAAACATCTAGCTATCCATCTGTCTTCCCGTCCATCTATCCACCCTCCCTCCCTCTGTCCATCTCTCCGTCCATCCATCCATCTCTTCCTCCCTCTGTCCGTCTGCCTGTCCATCCATCCATCTGTCTGCCTCTCCCTCCATCCATCCTAATGTATTGCCATGTTGGAATCACCTGACCAGCTTTTGTCTGAGTATGGTGGGTAGCCCACCCCCAAGGGATGTGTGTGTCTGTTGTCCTTCATTCTCCCAGTTGCCAGTTACTGCCAGTAATCAGAGGTGGTATGGAAACAAAAAAAATTTTTAGAAGTGCTAAACTAGATTTTCTTTCTTTCTTTCTTTCTTTTTTTTTTTTTTGAGACAGAGTCTCATTCTATTGCCCAGGGTATAGTGCCGTGGCATCAGCCTAGCTCATGGCAACCTCAAACTCCTGGGCTCAAACAATCCTCTTGCCTCAGCCTCCCGAATAGCTGGGACTACAGGCATGAGCCACCATGCCTGGCTAATTTTTTCTGTGTATATTTTTAGTTATCCATATAATTTCTTTCTACTTTTGGTAGAGACAGAGTCTCGCTCTTGCTCAGGCTGGTCTCGAATTCCTGAGCTCAAACGATCCACCTGCCTCGGCCTCCCAGAGTACTAGGTTTACAGGCGTGAGCCACCGCGCCTGGCCTAAACTAGATTTTCTTTAAGGGGCTTTCTGGCCCTGTGACTTGTATGTAGAGAAGAAAAATTGTTCTTTGATCCTGTTGGGGGCTATTGATTGAGTGAGATAATTGCATTAGGAAAACTATTAAAAGTATCTTTTGAGCAAGGTTTTGTGGTTGTGCATATGGTACATGTATGCATATCATTTCTTGACTACTGAGTGGGGTAACACTCTGATTTTATTGTTCACAGTAAGAAACTAGATGATTTGACCCTTGGATGAATTCCTAAAAATTTAAAAGTAGTCTTTCCTAGTTTCTTTATCATGTTGAATCTAATGATGAACACAAGAATTTGATGATTATTTTCCAGTTTTATTAGCATTATTACTTGTCTTCAGTTTTGACTGTCCTTTGTCTATCATAACCTAGGGCAGGGTTTAGGGCTTATTCAGAGAATTTTGTAAGTTATTTGCATATGAAACATTATACAGCTCTGTCATTTAAATATTATGTAACAAAGCCTAGGATTCATAATACAGAAGAAAGAGCTGTACAAATATTTCACAGGAATAACCATTTACTTTGAGGAAGGTAATGACTGAGACAGTGTCCCCTCCTTGAAGTTGTTTTTGCCCAGTTGTGCTTCGCTGGATGTTACCACAGGGTGGCTTTCAATTTGAGGATTCAGTTCTACTTGGGAAATATTGCATGTCTTCTTGTATATGGGTCTGTGGATGGAAGGAAATTTTCATCATTTGATGTTTTCTGAAGATATTTAGCTGTAGCAATGGTTGGTTAACCATACGACATTTATTGATAATTATTTATGACATTAAAGTGAGCTAGATCTTTTATAGATTTTGAAAAGAGATTGAGACACTGCCCCAAATCTAAAGAAGAAAAGTAGAACCAATTAAATTTTCTGGCCAAGATAGAAATGGCCGTATTGGGAGATAGTATACTTGTAGAGAAGAAAAGGATAATAAGGGCTACCTAGGAAGAGAGGTATTGGGGGGCTGGCTTGGTATGATTAAAATCCTAGCAGTAAACAGAGGACCAGAGGTAGGGTAGAGCCATCATGCCCTACTTTTTCCTCCTTCCTTCTGCAGATGAACATGGTTATGTTTTCTGTGAACAGATGACTGAACTTCAGATTGAGCATCTTTAACTTTGCCAATTTTTAAGAAAAGTGAATCTGAATATATAAATATCTTCGTTCACATCCAACTCTTTGTGGGCAGGCGTATACACATTATGTAAGTGTGTTTGTGTGTGTATGTCTATATGAGGGATGTGACCCTCTTGCCCGGAGTGGATATACACATACTCACACACACACACACATGTATGCACACACATCTGTCCTATATACTTGTGCTGGTTTTTTTTCCCCTGGGTATATTTGTGATATAAACCAGGAATTAAAAACTGGTAAGAAGTGTCCATAAATATACATTGGGTTATAGTCATTTAGTTAAAAAATGCTAAAATTTTATCTTCCCAATTCAGTTGGAATAATTTCATTAGGAGTGCCTTAAGCAACAGGATATATGATTGAATTTTCTCTTAGTGAATTGCCTAGTTACATTGGATCCAATTAAGTTTTGCATATGTCATCAGTGTCATTAAATGCAACAAAGTGTGGTGTTAAGTACAATTAGATAAGTTACTTTAGTAAGAAGTAACTTGTACTTAATGTAAATTAGGCTAGTAAATATAGCAAATGTAGGTCTTGAAAAATGATAGATCATTTTTATATGATACATGAAATGATCATTTGTTAATTTCCCCATTAAAAATTCCTATAAAGTTTAGTATTTGTATAGGATATTTTGAAATTTTTGTTTTCAAATTTATAAGACCACAGTAAATGACCTCAAGTATATCACTTTTGAAAACACCAGGAGCTAGAAATGAGTACTTGTATTCTTCAAGGGTGAAAAATTATTACTATATTCAAGATCTAAAAAGTCACCTAATTGTGAAATAAACAAGAGCTGGTTTTCAAAGGCTGATAATCTTATTTAAGATCTTCTTCAAAAGGTACAGTGTTCTTAGAAAGATTTGGTGGAAATATAAATGTGGGTATAATAAGTTTGTATTCTATCCTGGTTGTCACTAAAAATATTTTAAAAGTTAAAAAGACAACCCCTCAGATTTTCTTAAAATCAGAACCCAAAATGAACCAACCACAAAACAAAAAACATAAAACCAAAAAAAAAACCCCTGGAGAGCTGGAGTGCTGTAAGTTGGGAGAAAGTTTCTAGGCTGCAGCTAGCTGCCCACTTTGCTAAGCAGTTTAGTGGCCTTGGGCCTTTGTTCCCTAATCTATTACAATGTGGTTGGAAGGGTGAGCTGGGACATTGAAATAGGTAATTTATAAGCACATTTTTCTTTTGTCTGGTGTCTAAGGGATATGTCTGTATGATTGGTTTTCTAATCTCTACTCAGTTCATCCAAAGGAAGTTTGGTATTGAATTTTTTTACATGACATTATTTGGGAGTAAATGTCCTTAGGATACCAGCTCAAAAATTATAAACCTAAAATTTTTATTTATGTTTAAAATTTTAGGTATGCTATACCTCCGGAGCATGGAAAACGACTTGAAAGACTAGCTCAAGGTAAAACTTGCTTTCTGTGTTTCTTACCTTGATAGGTTGTTTTTCTTTTGAGGTATTTTTACAAAGTAGAATGCCACTTTGATTTTATTATTTTCAAGTTATTGACTTTTAAGTGTTTCTTTAATTGAACAATTTAAATTTTTTCACATTAATTTATGAGTATTTTTTTCTGTTGCATAATCTTCATGGTTATTTTAGTTGACTGCTTAGTATTTTTTTCATCAAGTAATTGCTGTTAATCTATTTTGGTTGTTTCCAAAATTTTTTCTGTTTTAATACAATGTGTTCAACATCATTGTGCCAATAATATTTTTCCTGCTTTTAAGTTACATTCTTTCAGAGAGTTATATTGTTGTATCTCAGGGTGCAGGTGTTTTATCCCTGCATTTTGTGTTACTATATCATTTCCTCCAAGGGTTATGTTATGTCACCTATGATACCCAGTTCTTTTGTCACCCACTGGGCCTGGGACTGTGCCCTTAGGGAAGTAAGAAGGTGAATGGCCCTGGGTAACTAGATACACAAGAAATTTTATGTCTTCTTGGACTGGCAAAGTTAAACTCATTTTACTGAAAGCTGAATTTTTATTTTTCATGGGTTTCACCATCTTCATAAGGGCCAGGATGAAGAATGCTTCTGAAGCTCTATTGCTGGTCTCACCCTGTGCCTGCTTGTGTATGCAGAGTGCTAGTAAAACAGCCACCTTCCTCTTTCCTCCTTTCTCTTAAATATGCTTCAGGCAGCCTTCCCCTCATCTGCTTACACATGGGGAGGAGAATCAAATTCACCCCCTGCCATCCTTATTTTCTATTTCACTAGCCAGTCTTTTCCAAAGAAGATGTAGGCTGGTAGTGACCTATGTCCAGGGGAAAGTAGAGTTCCACTGGGGGGATAACTGAGTTGTAAGACATCCTGCCTTTATGCAGGATTGAATCCTCAGTGAGCAGTGCCCTTCTAGTCAGGTGCTGATCCATTTTTCATGGGTGTGTTAGGTTTGCCTCGTATTAGGAAAAGAATTTTGTTCCTGCATTTTATGTGCTTTCATTTAATAATGAAATGGGAGCACTGAGAAACCCCAATCTTTGACTTGACAGTTCTGAGCAGATATTGTTAATGGCATCTAAAGGTTACTCTCCACCATATTATACAAGAGTATCAGAAGGAACAGTTACAGTATCTCATTTGTAAGAAGCATTATTATAATTTTGGCAGGCTAATCACTGTAAAGCCTCTGTGTTTTTTTTAATGTAATGTATTATAGTAATAATAGCAATGTAATTATAATCTTGAACTTTGTTAGGGAATATTTTCATGAATATTAAGGTGGATGAATCCTTGTTCTGGATAATAGATTAGAGCTTAGAAGACGATTACCATAATCCTTAACTATATAGGCAATGATCTTTGTGTTTAAACTATATGCTGAACTATCTGCTTCTCTGTAATAATTATTCCACTATTTTCTATTAACCTCACCACTAGAGAGCTTTCAAAATGAAGCCATTGTAAACTTTAGAGTGTTGAGTCACTCACTAAAATTTCTGATGTAAACTTACTGTTAATGCTTTGAAGTGAACTATCTGAAGATGACACTCCCGGAGAATGGCAGCCACCTTCCTTTGCCATTTGTTTAATCAGTAAGAGGTTGATATACTTGAAGGATGAACAAGAAGTTTAACCATTGCATGTTTATTCATAACTGTTTTTGCAGCATTATTTTCAGAAATGAAGCAGGGAAAGACCCTATAAGATAGGATAGTAGAGGATTTACATCTGCTGACCAGATGCCAGCCAATTAATTGAATTCTGCAAAATAATTAAAATGATAAAATAATGCAGTAAATGTGATGGAGCATTATAGAATGTCTAGGTCAAGGTAGCACTTGTTACATAAAATGAAAAGTAGGCTCGGATATTTTCCATTATCTTCTCTGCATATCATAATTATCACACTTGCCTTTTATGCGTGAATGCTTTCATTTTGGTTTCTGTTGAAATCTTGATTGAGTGTGGCACCTACAAATATTTTATTTGAAAGACAGTATGCCAGCATCTAATAAAGGCAGGAGTTTGATTTTGCCCTTCAGCTGCTTTTTCATTTATGCAGTTTTTCACCAATATTATGTAGACATAAATGTAATAAAAATTTTCAAGTGAATTGTTACAATTTTTATACTTCTTATATTCACCTATAATGCCACTGTATTCTTTGTAATTTTTGGTTTGATACAATTGGATTGCAAATATGGTTGAGAATAGAGGTATAATGTTAAATCATGAATGACAGTTTGAAAGATTTTCAGTTTTTAAAATATCTAAATCTCATCTATTTTAGAAATAATACAATATCTTTGTTATTAAGCAAAATATGGATTACAATAAATTGGGAAAGTCTAAATTTTTGTGCAAAAGTATATTTCATTTGTCTTTTATCGTCAATAAAATACTATTATTTTAAAATATTGGAAGTGATTTACTTTGGTGAATGTTTTGGGTACTGGGAAAGATATGTGACTTGGGATTTTGCACAGCTGATTTTGGAAGGATAATTATTAACAGGAATCTTGGTCCAAACAACAGTAGAGTAGAAGTGAGTTGATGCTTTTACATCTTTATATTTTCCTGCAACATGTATTTTAGTTTTGTCACTTTATTCAGCAAAAGGGAACAGAAGAATTATTGTTATACAGAATTAATTTGCTTCATGCTTTTAAGTGTGTGTCAGTGTGTATGTGTGAGACTTTTTTTTGTTTGTTCTTTTAATGGCTAACAATCTTGAGTTTAAGCCTGTGGGGCAGAGGGTTCTAATCTGATTTGTAGGGATCCCTGTGCCAGGGGGTTAGACAAAGGTCTGTAGATGGTTTGCAGGCAGGCATTCTGTGGACTCCCTATAATTATATTTGAAACTGGGCATATATGTGGATTTCTGGGAAGCCATCACCAAATCTCCTTAGCGGGGTTTGGTCCAAAAGACATTATGAGCCTCTGGTGTCAGTAGGATAGAAGGGCAGCAATAAATAAGTTATTTAAAGTTTATGGACAGATTCTAAATTAACCTGTTCTTACATCTTTCTCCTTGAGTTAGGAAAATGTGCTTTTATTAGCTCTTAAAATGGTAAATATTATTCCCTTAAGCATTCATTAAGCTGATGGTCTGAAAATATTATATTACAATGCCTGGTTTTGAAAAGCTTATAAACAAAACACCCTTGATTATAAATACTCAACTTTAAAGGTCCCTGTAAGCCTGCGGTCCACAACCCTGTGGGCCGCAGAGTGGCACTGGTCTGTGGCCTGTTAGGAACTGGCCGCACAGCAGGAAGTGAGTGGCGGATGAGAGAGGGGAGCCTCATCTGTATTTACAGCTGCTCCCCATCACGCACATCACCGCATAAGCTCCGCCTCCTGTCCAATCAGCACTGGCATTAGATCCTCATAGGAGCGGGAACCCTACTGAAAACTGTGTGAAGGATCTAGGTCGCGCGGCTTCTTGCTAGAACCCGATGCCTGATCATCTGAGGTGGAACTGAGGCGGTGATGCTGGCACTGGGGAGCAGCTGCAAATACAGATTATCATTAGCAGAGAGGTTTGACAATAAACGTAATGCGCTTGAATCATCCTGAACACCTCCCTGCCACCCCCCTCCCATCCCATGGAAAAATTGTCTTCCATGAAGTTGGTCCCTGGTGCCAAAAAGGCTGGGGACCACTGCTGTAAACCATAAAAAATAACAGAACACTATTGATATATCTAATGCTTCCATGGCTAACTCATGGCTTAGGCATAGGGATCAATGTGTGAGGCATCAGGGGTATGTTTATTTCCATCTTACTATTGGCTGGGTTGCATAAAGAGTATGAAACAGTCCCTAAACTTAATTTCCTCATAATGATGTCAGTGATATCATTGTCTGTGTTTAAATGTAATTGGATATTTTATATCCAGCCGTGTTCCTAGTAGGATTTTCAGTATTGAAAAATAATTTGTGAAATACACCAAGCTGACATAATTTGAACGTGGGGTAAAAGACTTCAAGTCCTGAAAAGTGGTAACAGAATGGAGAGGAAGAATTCAGGAAAGGAATGCTAGCTAACAGGAAGGAGTTATGGGGAAATGGCGATTTTTATGATTTGGAGTTGGAGGTGATGGTAACATGGAGGCTCAGCTGAGCCAGGAAGATCCTGGTTAGCTTGATTCGGACCTGTTTGATCCCCGCGTGACCTGTGCATACGTTGTCCATACGACATGTCAAGGGGAAGAAGAGCGAGAACTGAAACAAAGTGGTTTTAGGAATGTAGTAAAAGGCTGTATGTGTAAGGACACACATGCTTGTTAAACTGAGTGGAAATTATAAGTTTTCTGCCAACCAGATTGAAATGGAAAAAACTTAGGCATTACACTAATGCTCCAAGTTCAGGAGATAAAAACAAGGCACTTTTTTGGGAGAAGCACTATCCTCCTTGATCCCAAGGTCATTATGAAGCTCTCCTGGCGCTCCTCCCAGGGAGCTCTGCTAGTAGAAATGTTCACGGATTATGGGGCACTTAGGGCAGAGTGAAGCCAGGCTGGAGTGAAGCCTGGGAGGGGATAATTTTCTACCTGGTCTCCAATGGCAGGAAGGACAGGGAGGACGAATGTAGCAGTGAACGTCTCATGTCTACCTCTCAAGTAGGGATGTGGGTAAAAGTTACCAGGTTTTTCTTCACATAATGTAGCTCATTGGTTCTTTTCATGAATAATCCCTAAAAAATTTCATGTGTTCATCTATCTCTGAAAGCATTTCCCACAAAAGCAGTCTTTCTATTTCCTTTTTTTGTGTTTTTTTCCTTAGCATTTGTTTGTATGATTGAGCCTTATATCAGTTATATGAAATCATTATAAAAACCCTATCACAATATACTTAGGTATTCTTTCTCTCTGTGATTCTTTTTTTTTTTTTTTTTTGGCGATTCTTTTTCTCACTCCCTTGTCTGGGCAAGTGCCATGGCATCAGCCTAGCTCACTGCAACCTCAAACTCCTGGGCTCAAGCCATCCTCCTGCCTCAGCCTCCCGAGTAGCTGGGACTACAGGTGCATACCACCATGCCTGGCTAATTTTTTCCATTTTTAGTAGAGACGGGGTCTTGCTCTTGGTCAGGCTAGTCTAGAACTCCTGAGCTCAAGCGATCCTCCCGCCTCGGCCTCCCAGAGTGTTAGATTACAGGCATGAGCCACTGCCTGTGCCTGGCCCCTCTCTGTGGTTCTTCAAAAAACAAAAATAAACGTAGATAGATAAATTTCAGTTATATTCAAATGCAAATGTCTTAATCAAAATCTTTTCCTAGTGTGGAAATAGATCTATATGTTTGATTTTTCCTTCCTCCCTGCTTTCCTAAGTGGTTTATAACTACTTTGAACTTCTTGTAATTACTCTTTGTATAACCATAGAAAATATCACTAAACTTTAATTTTTAAATCTTTTTCTAAGGCTGAAATTTTTGGAGATTTAATAGAAACAGCATATGTTTGTATTTGAGTCATGTGAGATTGGGAGTTAAAAAGAATTCCTTGGTAATAGCTAACATATTATAAGATGTAAACCAGTTGATAGCGTGGAGAACTTTTCTTCTGAAGGAAAGAACATACCTGTTCCATATTTTTAGAACACATCTGCTCTATTTCTGAAAAACAGTTTAAAAGGTTATAATGATTTTTTGGGGGTCTGATTTATTGAGGTAAAACTTACATGAAAACTCACCTCTTTTAAGAATATAGCTCAGTGAGTTTTGACAAATATATACAACGGTGTAACCACCACTATTATGAAGATATAAAACATTTCCAACACTCCAAAAATGTTCCCTTGTGCCCCTTTGCAGTTAACCCCTCCTACTACTTGCTGGGAAGCACTCATCTGATTTCTGTCCCTGTAGGTTTTCCTTTTCAAAATGTCATATTGGAATCATATAACATGTAGACTTCTGGTTTTGGCTTTTTTCACATACAGTTGTGCATTTCACATATGACGACTTTTACATTGACTACAGAATACCCTTTGTGTGTGTACGACTGCTGATCCTTGAGAGAGCTTATTGGATCCTACACTTCCACGCTCCAAAACTCCCTAAGTGTTTTGGTGGTCTTACAAAAGGTTATTGTGGGATGATTTTAGGGTTTCAGGGCTCAGCTGGTGTCTCTGGAGTATAAGCTCTTTGTTATGCTAGCCCTCCTCTGTCTAACATGCTTCGATAGTGAGAATGATCTCAATGAGCAACCTTGCTTGCTTGAGTGTGTGTAGTATTCAAACTACTCTTTCCAGTTTTTCACCCCCAAATCAGATACTGCCCCATTTCTTTGGGAGCTCATTGGTTTACCTGACACAGAAGCCCTGGTGTGTCACCTGTGAGGAAGAGTTGGGGTGTGTGTGGGGAAGTGAGTTGAGGAGTGGTTGGCACCATTAGTATCCAAAGCTTTGAAGTGAAATAACTTAATCATTTCCGCCTTTTCTTTTTAGTTTTGTAGGATTTTTACTTTGAAGCTCATTTGTGAGTAATTTGGAATCTAGACTGGATATTAATATTTAATTTTAAAATACCAGTTTTAGGGAAAGGATGGAGGAACTTACAGGTGAATACAAATAACAAATGAGAAAATATAGATATAATCCAAGTCACCTTTGACTGTTAGACTTCTTTTGTGGGGAGAAGTTAGTTGCTTGTGACCAGAACTGGCTAGGTTTAGGTCACAACACCCAAGGCCATGAGATGCTTTTTAAAGCTTGGTAACCACTGGCCATCTACAGCAACTTCCCCCTCAGCTTTCTAGGTCTCTTGGAACTGTCATTCACCTTCTCAGCTGGCAGGTTGCAGAGTTGGTAGAAAGAGAAGATTTTTGAGCCAATATGATAACTAGCCCCCATATGGTGGAAATGAGTAATAGGGATAATAATAGTTACTATTCATTGAATGTTACCATGTGTCAAATTATGCCTGGCAATTGAGTGCACAAGTCTGTGGCATTTAGTATCTTCACACTGGTGCACAACCATCCTCTCTATCTAGTTCCAAGACATTTTCATCACCCCAAAAGGAAAATCCTGTACCTATTAAGCAGTCATTCCCCTTTTCCTATCTGCAATCTCTCCTGTCCACCTTGGGCAACAGAGTGTTATTAGTGTGCTTTCTGTCTCTATGTATTTCTCTATTATGGATGTTTTGTATACAAGGAATAGTATGTTATGATATGTGACCTTTTGTGTCTGGCTTCTTTCATTTAGCATAATATTTTCCATGTAGTAGTAGTATGTATCATTATTTCATTCTTTTTTTTATGTCTGAATGATATTCTGTTGATTGGATAAAAACCACATTTTGTTTTTCTGTTCATCAGTTAATGGACATTTGGGTTGTTTCCCATCTTTTGACTACGACTAAGTTTTCTGTGCATTATCTTACTAGATTACAGTAAGAACTCAGGGAGGAAGATAATATCTTGATTGTACATATGGGGCATCTTGATTGTACATATGGGGAAATTGAGGCATTAAGGGATCATGTGGCTAGTCAAAGTCATGACAGTATGGGAGTTCTGGTTGGAATTCATGTCTATAAGGCTGAAGTCCAAGTTCTCAAAAACTGGACAAGCTAGCTTCAAGTAATTAAAAATATCAAGACTTTGGAATAAAATATAGCTTTTTAATTTACTACAATGAATAGGTGTGTGTTTGTTGGGAGCATTAAAGGAGAGAGGAAAGTTGGTGCTCCAGCAAGCTTGTTTGTTAAATACCTATAAAAGGATATTGGAAAAAAAAAAACCCCAAAACAACAATAACAACAAAAAAGGGTATTGGTGAAGATTTACACAATGTCCTGTGGCATTGTTTGCACTGTGTAGCAGGCTGCCTCTCAAATGTTTCCTCCAAAATAACTCTGTACGATAGGAGAGTAAAGCCCCATTGCTCTGAACATGCGTGCAGTTTTTGTATTGTGCTCCTCTAAATGTCTGTTTTTATATAAAAATGAACCAAGTGATTTAACATGATAAAAGTAGATGCTGCAGAAAGATGTGCGGGGTTTTATTCTGTGTGTTCTTCTACACTTGGCATATTACCTGGTGACCATGGGGCATTTGACGTGTTGCAGTGGGATGCCACTAGTGATGACCGAGGGATCAGTGCAGAACGTTCTTCATTGGAACTTCTTGGTCCTCAGGTTGGGAAGGAGTGGACTATCTCACTGTGTGTATGACCTGGTAAATTGACAAGTCTTATGGAATGTTATACTAGTAACATTAAAATATACCTTTTAGAAAAGATTTCTTCTAAGTAAATTATTTAAAACATTTAAGAAAGAACACCAAGAAAGTTAATATGAGAATATACAAAACTGATTCAAAAAGGTACATTTTAAAGAACTTACTTGCAAAAATTTTGACCTATCCTGAGTTACCTGTGTAATTGGTGACTTTTGAAAAACTCAGATGGTCTTAAGGTAGAATTTTTCTTTCAATGTTATCTTTTCTGTGAGATGTAATTTTGTAATTTTTCATACAAGTGACTCCTAAAGCTGTATTTTTCTATTTATCAAAGATACTAATCTTTCATTATCTGGGACAGTCCTGAGTCATTTAAAATATTATCATTTTCATATCAAATGCTGTTTTAGTTGTATTGACTTATATGTTGAATAAAATACTTTTTATAGACTGTGGAGTGAGAGTGAGTATGAACCATGTAGCCCTGCAGGCATTTTGAAGGAAAATTCATTTTAAGACACATACTTTGTACATAATTTGTGCTGTTGATGAGGTGTTTTCCAGGACATTGTAAAATACAATTCTGACAGCATGTTGTAAATATAAATTTTGTCCCAATGTGAAGTGCTTTATCTACTACAATACCTCCCTTGGATGGTTTTCCAATTTAAATTAACTTATGACCACTCACCACATTGTTTAGGTCCTGATTACAAATCCATGTCAAAAGAAAATTAAATAGACTCTTCTTTCTTCATTGATTTTAATTTAAAACTTAAATCATTTAGTGTTGCAGAAGTTACAGATTTGAAAACTTTGATGGATCCCTTTGAATTGTGTTATTAAAATGTTTCTGCGTGTTATGCATTGGGGACTGACCAGTTGTGTCTTCCTCTGTCTGTGTAAGACTTGGGATATCTTGCTATGTGTTCTTGGCCATTATATTAGTGTGGTGTTTTTTTCACCATTCATGAGTTTTATTTTGTATTTATGTATTATGAATATCAATCATAAGCAGAGGGCTGCATTAAGTGACCACAAAGGACAAAACTATGCCTTTTATTCCTATTGATATTGTAAAGAATCATAGTAGTTAGTATTTCTGATGTTTCTTTGGACACACACTTTTCTATACTATCTATTTTTTTCTTTTTAGTTAAGGTACAGATTCTAAAGCAGAAGGTACTACTTTTTGTAGATGGTTCTTTATACCCCAGTGGCTTTTTCCTGGATGTTGGATTTTTTTCTCTTTGATGAACGGTGGCCTCACATACCCAATGGTGGCATTAATTAAAGTTTATTTACTAAAAAAAAAATTCTTCGGAAGTGCTTCTATTCTATGAGATTAAAATGGTTCATGATTAGTTAATGCATGCTGGTGATTCTTTCAACAAATTGGTCACATTCTTGAATCATTTGCATGTTGTGAGCCACAGAGTTAGATAAGTCACATTTCCAGCAGTTTTTCCTTCTTTTCGGTGATGGAGGAGTTAGACGGCATCTGTGTTTCTTCCCGACTTACTCATACACACGTTTTCTTGGTGACTTCCCTCTTCCTTCTGTGTCCTCCCTCTGTGGTTCTCCTCTGTCTTGTCCATGTTTCTTGTTCTTCTCTCTGTCTTCTTGCTTTTCCACTCTCTTCTGCACTGCAGTCTTCCCTCTGAGTGAGCAAGGCGACAAATAGGACATCAAGCATGTTCGTTTTTCTCTATCTTGCATCCCTGAGTTAATGAGAGTCTGCCTCAGACAGAACTGCAGGATTGAAGTCAGTGATGGAGAAAACCATCTACGTCTTGGTGTATAATATACTGTTGAATGAAAGACTTGCTGCATGTTCAGCTTCCTCATTGAAAAGGCTCCTCAAAACACTTTTCCCATTAAGGCTGATGAGGCCAGTTTTCAGACATTTCATGGGTGTTGGCCAGGAAGTTGAATTTGGAAATTAGTAGCATTATGTCTGTACTGATCAGAAAGAATCAAAACTGGGAAACTGCTCTGTGGTTAGTGCATGCCAGACATTAGGATGCGTGCTTCTGGAATTATCAAATCTAGGAGTTTGAAATGAGAGATTCCTTTATTAAAGTGCATACCAATCTCTCCTACCCTCCCGTAATATTTTTTCCATTTAGCAGGTAGATAGATTGATTCTAAAATTGTTTCAAATTGAAATTGATTCCTAAAGTTTAGTAATTATTATATGTTACAAAAATAATTTTTGGTAAATGTTTTTGTAAAGAAGATCAACTTTGGTGATATAAATATATATTAATTTTTAAGAATTCTGGCATTGACTCTAATTTTTACTACAAAGGCTTTTTGGTGGTGGGGTGGGTCTATGCTTGGATAAAACTGTCATAGTAAAAGAACACTAGAACTTAAATGTAAAAAAAAAAAAAAAACTATCTAAAATTTTTATCTTGATTGACAAAATGCTGCTTATATTTATTATTTCTTTTTAGGTTTTTTCCCAAGCAGCTCCCAAGGGTGTGATGCATTTCTTCGCCACAAGATGACACTGATTTCTCCATCAGTATTGAAGAAGTATGGTATTCCCTTTGACAAGGTACATTAGTATTCTTCTTACACAAATTGATTTTTGTGTGTGTGATTTGTATCTAAGATGAATTTAACATAGGCTAATGTATCTTTGACTTCAAGTAGGATCTTTTAGGATGTGGGCAGAAAAATTCAAATTCATGTTTTGCAACATAGTAATTATCTAAATCCTAATTGGAATTAATTTTATTTCAGGATATATTTACTAGAGATTTTGTGCTGTTATAGTTCATTTAAAATGATACTGAAAATACAATGTAGCACATTCTGCAGAATAAGGGGAAGCACTTTTTAAAGTCTTTTATATGAGCAACATAATATATGTATATGTGTCCTATTTTTTAAAAAGAATTCAGAGCAATTATTATTAGCAGTTTGGGTTGGTTAGAATCAATGATTATAGTAGCACTATGTTGCTTCTAAACACACTTAGATATAATAACAATTGAGATTTTAGTATGGATAAAATAGTCTGATGAAATAATAATTAGATATTGCTTCTGTCGAGTTGTTCTGGAGGTAAGTTCTGTAAAACTCAGCAGCTACTGGATCCCATGTTCTTTGTGTCAGTGTGTGGTTATTGGGTCAGAATTATTACAGAGCCTGAACATTTTTATGTGAAGAAGCTGAAATGAAAAAAGGTTTTGACCAGATAAATAAAAGCTCTCTTAGTCTCAGGAGGATTAAGTACTTAGCTACTTGCAGAAACGTTAAAAAATAGCTCTTCTTTGTTCTCTATTTTTTATTTGATTTCCCCCCCCATAATCCTTGCTGTTTTCCACCTTAGAAGCTTTTTGCTTGTGACTAAATCATCTTCCTCATGTTAGGCCCTTAATATGGCCTCATTTTGGGGTTGGGGGGATTAAAATGAAACTTTCCCAGGTGCACAGCATCCTTGTGGTTGAGGTGGCCCCTGCCCCCCGCAGGCTGTCCGTGGAGCAGTCATGCACGGGACAGGCTCACCTTTGGGAGCGTGCCCTCAGCACTGCTTTACTCACACACTTTTATCCGTGGGAAAAGTGCCCCAGAGATGTGCACCCTGGGTCATGCTTGTGGGTGCAGGAGGAGCTGGGGAGGGGCTGCAGCACTGTTGGGTACAGAGGGCAGAGGTGGTGCCCTCGAGTGCTGCCGCTGTGGGGTTTGTCTCACTGGCTAGCATCTCCAGGCACCAGGCTTTTGTGAGTCTCGGATACGTCATCACCGAGTGTTGATTTTAGTCATCATTGCTTCATTAGGCACTTTGACTCAAGTTGGGATAGCAGAAGGCAGAGAAGAAGTAGACTAGTGCCCCTAAGACATAAAAACCTTCTCTGTGGGTTTAGGGCTGGTGTTAGGTACTGGCAGTGGGATAGGGCTGGTCTGTGGAGTGGGGCTTATGTGAAGCTGCAGGGCTGTGGGATTGGTTCATTTCCCCCTGGATGGAGGCCTTAAAAGCTTGGAGCTCCTTTCCAGGCTTTGTGGGGAAGGAGGCAGGGACCCCACACCCCCTTTCTGGGCTGCAGCTCTCCAACTACTGTGTGGTAGATAATTAGATGCCGCAGGTTCTCATCTGGCCTTTTCTGGATGGGCCCTTTCGTGGCTTCTGTGGAAGTGGCAGGGTGAGTATAAGTCCTGAGATGGTGAGACAGCGGGGACTTAAAGGGCCGATTGGCAGTGGGTGCTTCCTCTTTCTACCTCCACCCAGATAAGCTCCTGAAGGAGCTTATTCTCTGATTATGATAATGTAACATGTGGCAGAGTAGAAGGTGATATCACAGTGCAGATTTAAGCCTCCTGAGTTAATTCCTGGTTCTATCATATAATTTTTCTGAGCCTCAGCTTCTTCAGGTGTAAAATTGGGATGATAGTGAGTACTTAATAGGGTTATTGGGAAGATGAAAAGAGATAATCTATAAGGACTTTGAATAGTAGACATTATATAATAACACACTCTTCTCAACTCAACTCTCTTTCTTTAGGTAGTTGTTTCTCCGGTGAAGTACGTTTTTTTCATTCTTTCAATGTATTTACACATATGCATACATGCATATAAAAATATGTGTAATAAACAGCTAATGTCTGCTTTTAGGTTATGTGCACTCTCCTCTCCAACTTCTTTCATGATAGGAGATTGTGATGCTTGCTTTAATCTTCTAATAAAATGGACTTGTTTTACTTTGTTCCTGTACTTCCTTATCAGTTTATTACCCTAGAGGCAGTAAATTAGTTTTATGTGTTGGCAAACTGGCACATACCTATTTTTAGAAATGACAAAGGTTTAAATTTAAGAGTTGAATTCAGTAGGAGCAGTTGCTCTTTTTCATCATGGCAAGAACAAGACTTTCTATGTAGGGCAGAAATGGCTTGTAGTAGGTGGGATTCCATGGAGCAGTAAAGATAGTTTCCTCAATCCGATGGCAGCAGTTTTATCCCTCTCCCACCTTTACAATAGGAGTAAAAACAGTTGAGCACAGTGAGTTTTGTTTTATAACGTAACACAAGGAAGAAGGAAGAAGCACCTAGATAATTAGTGAGATTCAGTGAGAACAGGAAAGGTGAGAATTGGGCTGTGTTCTCATGTGGCTAAAAGCATTGAAACTGGCACCATGTTGGCCAGTGGTAAGCCTGTCTCTTTTGCCAGGTGTCAGCTGAACTGCTGCTCATTGATTGCAGAACACATTCTTCTGGGGTTTCGTTGGTGGGAAGGGGGTGTCATGAGGCAAATTTCAGAATTGTTGGGAAAAAAGTACTCTCCCCACACCAGGTTAGCATCTCTAGAATGGCAATTGGATTGCAGTGTGTGCACCTGTATTTCTACAGTGTGCCTCATGTATGTTTACCCACATGTAATTCCTCATGTATTCATTTCCTACCATGTTAGGACTGAAATGAACCATGGGAATCATTTACTCTAGTTGAATACCTTCAGAAAGGGTACTACCTTGGCTTTAATTTAGAGTATGTATAAGGGAAATATTCTGACAGTGAGAGTTACATTGTGGAATCGCCTCTGAATTTTATTTTTTATTAATATTATGATAGATTCTTTCTCCATTTTCTCATTTATTCATAAACAAAATGGTATCTATTCTAGTTTTGACAGTCTTGCATGCTGAATATTAATCTTGTTTTTATGTTTTCTTTATATTTTTTTCTGCCTGTGATCTGAGTACTTGGCTGGGACATCCCTGAAGATATTTTATGTCTATTTTGATGGTGAAATTCTATAAACATTCATGAATGCTTTCTTAAGATCATTTACAGTCAGACCAATAGGACTATAATGGAATACTATGGTGGAACATAAATGATAAATAAAATATACTCTTTGATTTCAAGGCACTTTAACAATTCAGGGTAGAAGTCATGGGGTAGGAGGTAATAGGGAAGCAAAGAATAAAGGTGGTAATAATGTAAGAAATTTATATTTCTCCTTAAGAAGTACACAAATCCATTCCAATGGTGGACCAACAGAGTGAGTGATCACATCTAATTCCTGGGTTAGGTGACAGCACCTAGGGGTGTTTCACCCTAATTCTTCTCTCTCATTTTTAGTTCCTTCTGAAAACCATACTTGTTTTAGATTTTAGAGAAATTCCTAATTATCAGTCACGTACCAGAGGTTGGTTTGTTGAGCTCAACTATATTTTTAATTCTGTAAAGCAAACACTTGACAATTCAAACCTTCATCAGCAGGTGAAAGGATAAACAAAACATGATATATTCATAGAATGGAACATCAGTAAATACTAGTGAGCTATTGATTATATGTAAGAGAAGGAATGCATCTTCAAACATGCTGAGCATAAATAAATTGTGTGATTTCCTTTTTATGAAGTCCTAGGACAGGCAAATCTAACCAATGGTGAGCTGTGTTTGTTACTGGGGTGGGAGTAGGGGTGGCCTGGGGATTGCCAAGGCCAGGCATGTGGGGGCTTTCTTGGGTCATGGAAGTGATGGGCGTATGGGTTATATGGGTGTATGCATTTGTCAAAACTGACCAAATCTGTGCATTTATCTGAGCATTTTGCTGTATGTAAATTATATCTCAATTAAAGAAAATGTAAATACATTTTGTTTTAGCCAGTAGGATAATTAAAAGTGTGGTTTTATAATTTTGATTATCGGAACGATTGGAGAATACAGGCTCTGACTGTGAACAGATATATTAGAAATGTTATCAAGGAGAAACTATGCTTCAGTGCCCAAATGCTATGAGCATTGTTTATGTTACTTGGTACCAGCGTAAAGAATTTAGAGATACAAAGGACTTCACTCCAATGGTTGCTGGGTTAGAAATATTTTAAGATCAGATAATGGAAAACAAATATGCTTTACTCCATTTGAAGGAGTGAGTAATACATTTTATGATCTAGTATTGAGTAGATAAATTTTTAAAAATAAGTAACTAAAAATTTGCTTTACTTTTTTCTCTAATCTATGGTATATTTTATGTTGCTTTGGTGATTATAAAAAAATAAATGTCTTTAAAAAATAGGAACAGAGTAAGTATATCTTTCATGTTTGTTTTTAGGCTTCTTATTTATGTAAGTTATTATAATTTAAAAATGTACTCATACATATATAAATATATTTGAATAATTCTTTGAATAAAAGTTTTACTATTAATGGAATACAATTGAATGTTTTCAAAGTGCTATGAAAGAATAACTTGACAAATAACCACCAACTCTGTATTAAGAAGAATTTATAATATAGCCTGTCCAGTTTTTTCATCTCTAACTGCAACAATGTCAGTTATGATATGTCTTTTATATATAACTCTGGTAATGCAAGTTTGTAAAGCATTAAAATGTAAACATTGATAACTAATATGAACAAATTTATTTGAATAACTTGAAGATATTTTTAAATAAAATAGGATATTTTTAATTATGGTTTGAACAATTGAACTCAAGTATTAGAAGGTCATATACTATTTGGACAAGTCTCTTAAAAGTTTCCTGAAAAACACTATTAAAGGATTAAGTAAAGAATCTTGGGGAACTTCTTTCTGATGTCATAGCAATTGTTTTTTGTTTTTGCTAAAAAATATATTTTAATTGTATTCACAATTTGGGAAGTCTGATTACTACAAAATATTATATGTTTCCTTCCTGGCAGATCACACAGGAGGCTGGTGAATTTATGATCACTTTCCCATATGGCTACCATGCTGGTTTTAATCATGGTTTCAACTGTGCAGAATCTACAAATTTTGCTACTGTCAGATGGATTGACTATGGAAAAGTTGCTAAACTGGTAAGTTATACCTCAAAAATAAAGCATAAATTAAATGTGTATTCTTGTTATTGTAGTGGGAAGCCAAAGATCGTGTGCAGCATTTACTTTATTTCCTCATTGACATGGTGTGCCTCTCATCACAGTAATTTATTTTAGACCAGATACATTTTTTTTTTTTTTTAACATAGGCTATATTACCAATCGTGGCTACATTTTTCTGTTTTGAGATTAACATGGAACAATTTATCCTATTAGGTAATTTTATGCAATAGGTTTTTGCTTTCACTCTTAAGGCCAACAATTAGTTTTTTGCAAGATTTGCCAGTGGTTTCATGTGGCTCCATGTTAGATAGACTCAGATCTCTCCCTGTTCAATTCATGGCTTAGAAAACAACAATTTACTGAAGGGAGTGTCTGGTAAAATTGTAACAAGAGATTGAGGGAGGATCGTAGAAATAATTAAAACTGCCTTTAGTGCAGAAATGAATTTCTTAAAAGTAATAATGTAGAAGATATTTTAACAGGAAATATATTTTCATGTTAAATTTGGTATAAAAGTTTGCATCTCCTGCCCATATATTTAATTTAGTCCACATACTATGTATTTTGATTTACAGGCAACAACTTCTATGAAATTTAATTACTTTCCCCCTATGGTGTTAACCAGAGGACATCTTCAAAGTGGTGGTAGTTTCTATTAGGTTTGTCGCTTTTCCGGTAGCAAAAGTGCAGGCTGGCAGAGGGCAGCTTGTAAATGAAACTGTGTTTTACACAGCATGTAAAGTTGATATACGTTTAGTAGAACATGTTAGATAAAGATTATGTGGCCTATCTTGGCCACTGTATGGCATAACTGAGTATCATTCATTCTACATTGATAAAACTTGCATGTGGAACCACTGAGTGGACTTGGATAGAAATTATATTCTGGGAGGACAACTGTAGATTTAATTTACATGTGTATTTAGAAAATTTCATAGTATGTTAAAATATAAATAACCCAGGAAGGGTTCCTGGCAGCCCAGGAAGCATTTGAATGATTTCTTGATGTAAAAGAAAGCCCTACTACTAGAAGACTTTACTGTTCTGAGTAATTTCTATTTATGAGGGGTAATTTAGAAAGAACAGAACAGAACTGCTTCTTCCCATTACACATCCTGTGTGTTGTAATAAACCTAATAATGAATAGCATACTCAGCATATTACCTTGTCCAGCTACTGCAGGGCTTTTGCAGAAATGTCATGCTTGCATCTTCATTGACAGTGTTGTAGCCACGAAATTAAAAAAAAATCTGATGTTTTATGGTATGCACCTTTCATTGTTGGCATAGGCTATCATATGTTCATATCATCACAACAATTGCTTGATGCTTGCTCAGTACAGGTTTCAGAACTAGTTCATGGTATTGGCTAAAAGAGGACCTTTCAGCCTTGGGGAGTAGCTAAAATACCACGAGTGTTTGAGTGTTTCCACATTTCCACGTGGAAGTAGAGTCAGAGTGGAGTGCAGCCACAGAAGAGAGATCTGTGGTCTTGCTGTATGCAATCCCAGCTGATAGAGCCCATCACAATTGTGGGAATATTAGGAAGTGGTGCACCTTGGAGGAGGCAGGGATCTGAGGCCCAGCTTGTCTACTGGGCTAGCCATGTAACAACAGGAAAGTCAGTTATTCTTCATATATAAATTAGAAGCACCTCTCTCTACCCTATAGATTTGTTGCAAGGAGAAAAGAAAAGAACTTATGTATGTGAATATCTATTCATTCAATTTAGTAAGGTTTATGCTTTGTTTGGTTCTGGGTACAAGATATTCAATGCTATAATGTCTCATTGGCCAGTTAATTTAAAATTGACCTAACTGTACGCATTTGATATATTTTTGGATGTTGTCATCACCTCTCGCTTCCTTTGGCCAGGTGTATGCTGTTCTGAGAATAGATTAGTTGTATGTTGCTGCTGTAGCAAATCACCAGAAATCTTTGTGGTTTAAAGCAATGCCCATTTATTATCTCATAGTTCTGTAGGTTATAGGCCCATTGTTGCCACCAAACATCAAGGTGTTTGCAGGACTGCATTCCTTACTGGAGACCTTGGGGAAGAGTCCATTTCCTTGCTTCTTCAGGTTGTTGGCTGAATTCACTTCCTTGCAGTTGCAGAACTAAGGTCTGGTTTCCTTTCTGACTGTGAGCCAGGGACTAGACTTTGTTCCTAGAGGCCTCTCTCCAGTCTTTGTTTGTAGTCTCCTACATTACAGAGCAAGCAATTTGCAAAATCCCTTTTGTCATGTAAGATAACATGTTCACAGATATCTACGGTTAGGATGTGGACATCTTTGTTGGGGGTGTGGAAGGTGGAAATATCTGCCTAGCACAGAGAGCACCAATTAACAATTGACATGGGGATATGGTAAGAATCTGTAACCAGTTTTAGTTATTCTGCATAAAAACAGGAAACTAAATTTAGATACAGTTTTGAAGGTTTCATTAAAACATCCTTTGCTTTTTAAAATTATACCTTTAATATTAATATTTTCTTGGCTATTCTCAGTTAACAAGTTCTCTTACATTAGAGTGTGCTGAGATGACATTTTCTTCCAGATATTGGTGTCTTTAATCAATTATATGGCACATATTTTTGATCTACAAGTCTGAGTATTTAGTTAACCTTATGAATTTGCTGTATTGTGTTGTATTTTTTAATCCTTGGTAAATTAGTGCAGTGGGCACAAATTTATGTGTTTTGCTTAGGACTAATAATGTGTAGTATATTAATTATGAATTGCAATAAAAAGACTTTTAGCTTTGAGGATGCTCATTTTTGTTAGTTTGCCTCAATTCTTTGCCTTCTTCAGTTTATGCCAAATGGTCAGAGTAAAAAAGTCATTATCCATAGTGATCATAGGATATACTTTTTATAATTCTTGTAAAAATACTGGCATTTATTCATAGTTGAGGCACTGGCGGGGGGTGCCACCTGCTTTACTTGTCATCTGGGGTTGATTTGAGTATATAAAAGCACTTGATATAGTATCTGTATGTTTGTAGTGCAGAGTGTGGAATCTGTACGCGTTATATGTGCATATAAGTAATGCACATATGTGACATGAAATATATATAATTTCCTGTATTACAAACCAATATTTTTACTTTGGTGACTCAGAAAAGAGCTGTTACAAAAGGCTATATTTTTTATTTAAAAAACTAGCTTTTGAAAATATAACCCTATGTTCTCTGATAGAAGATTTTTTTGATCATAAGCCAGCAGGCTTTGGTCAGTGGGAACCTAGTCAGACCCTTCAAGTGGATAATAGATGGGGGACCAAGCTCCATTTATTGAGACTAGGCTTGTATTCTGTGTGCCAGGCACCACGTACGTTTCTGTGAATTCATCACTTAGAAGATAATCTGTCCCATGAGAGCAGGATGAGAGTAGAGTTGGTACTGGCAAGGGTTCAAGGACTGTTTCCTTTGCCCTTGGCTGCTTGACTTTTGTTGGAGTATGAGACTTCTGCTACTGTCCCTGGAGCAGGGCTGGAGAGGGTGCTTCTGTGGCTTTTGTTGGAATTTATTACTGATCTACTGATACGTGATGTTTATTTAAGAAAACTTCCCTCCTCTTAAGATCTGGCTTCAATTGATTTGAAATCCCATTTCATTGTTTGTGCAAAGCCCAAATATACTTCTTCCAAATTTTAACAAATTCCTGGAAGTTTGATATTCTTAACAAAATGATTCTATTTTGTGGATATTTCAGTGCCAGTGGGTATATTCTGTTTTTTAGTGCTTCAGTCCAGATGGTCCTTTTCCAAAGCATCCCTACAAACTGCCTTATCTCTCTCTTACACAGAT
The DNA here is from genome assembly GCF_041146395.1 of Eulemur rufifrons. NCBI lineage: Eukaryota > Metazoa > Chordata > Mammalia > Primates > Lemuridae > Eulemur > Eulemur rufifrons. The sequence continues at coordinate 229,720,362 of NC_090989.1, forward strand.
CTTTTTTGGTGTGTAGATTGTGTAGAAGATACGGGGAGAACAGGCCGAGGTGGGGGTGAGGGGACTTTTATCTCTTAGCATTGATAGGAAATTAGTTTGACCATTCCTGTTTCTAAAAATCTCTGATAATGCCCCAGGCTCTTACCATTCTTGTCCTTTCTCTCTTTGCTTCTCTTCTTCTCAGTGAGGATCATTCAAGCTGTCTTGCCTTGATTTCCAAATATAGTATAGCCAAATCCTGCAAGATGCTCCAGAACAAAAGGGTCTTGCATTTAGCAGGACCTATGAGGGCAGTTATGTACTTTTTCCCCAATTCATTTATCAGAGGCAAGATTATTACTGAAAAAAATTGAGAGGACTGTTGTAGCCTTGTGCCCGCCTGTCTGCTGACCTCAGCAGAGTCGAGGTAAGTTCTCCTCTGCAACAGGCATTGTGCTGTGTTTCTGCACAAAAAAGAAAGACATATTTTCTTTGTCTTTAGGGAGCTTTCAGAAAGAACAAAAGGTTAATAAACCTCCACTTGCGAAGCTGTGGTATAGTGGAACATACCATCTAATTATTTATTTCAGGAATCTTTATTTGTGAACGTTGGAGTAATCTAGAGTTAAATGCTATTTTTTTTCCCTGATAGAGATTTGAAAATATGTTAACAGCTCTGCTAGCAATTGAAATAAGACATTTGTGCATGCTTGCGATGACTGTTTCTTTCTGAAGTCTTCTTTCCTTCTGTGGTGAAATGGAGTCCATGACCACTTCTGTGCAGCTGCTGTGGTGGCTCTCACAGGTCCGCTTCCTGGCTGGGTTGGATCAAAGCTCTGGCCCGCAGGTTGTATTTCATTTTTCCGTTTGGTGGGATGAAGTGCAGTTGTTTTGATGTTAGGTTTGATGGATTTGTTTGCCACCGCATTCATTAGCTTCACATCAGAAAACTGACAGGCTGTTAAATGAAACTTTGGCTTAGATTTTCAGCTTGACTGTTTGAAGACATTTGTGGAGATATTTTGTTTTTCTGTTTCGGCAGCCTCAAGCACTATGATTGTCTAGAAGGAAAGAAAAGTTATTTACTGTACCGATTTTCTTGAGTAAAAAAGAATCATTGTCTTGGGGACAGTCATATCTAGCCTACACCATCAGAAGCAGTGTATTTATCACAGTGTGTGCAGTGAGAGAGACTTACTACGGCAGGATAAATAATATTATCTTCTCGGAAGGAAAGTTAATAGTTGGTGACACCAAAATGGTATCTTTTATTTTGCATTAATTTTATTTTAAGTGATAACATGTTAACATGATATGTCAGAAAGTTGAAAAACTGCACCCCAGAGCTGGGAATGTTCTCTTATGAACGCCGGGAGCATTACTTCACTATCTAATTTTAAGGCATTCTGACATTTGAATCGTCTAATGTGTGAACAAGTTTCAAAAGAGATGATAGAATTTTGAAATTGATTTCCCTTTAATCTGGAATGGATCTCAACTATTAAGTTGTCCAGCATACAATTGCCATGATAGGAGTTCATTCTGTTTTATATTTCAGTTCTTCTCCTAAATTAAATTATATCTTTCTTAAGTCGGGCAGCATCCTACCAAAACAATCTTTAACTTGGGCAGGCTTTATTAAAACAATCAGGAGTCATTTTTGTGGCGAGTGTCTAGGTTATATTTTACTATGCTTTTAATCACAAAATAGTAATACAGTGATATTTCTCTATTCTTATGGCGTGAAGGAAAGAAAATGTAGACTGCTTTGTATATTGCTCATTTAACGTTCTTGAAATTGTAATTTTAAGTGTCTGATGTGGCTTATATAATATGACCTTCATTAGTATGGGGATTTTATATTCTGCATTTTTCCCCTCTTTACCTCTTCTTTGTGCTCTATTTGTAATTCATGGGATCTGATGGTACAGTGTTATAGTGTTGGTGAGTATCTTTTCTGTGCCCTTAAAAAAAAAAGAAATATATATATATATGTATTTTTTGAAACAGAGTCTCACTCTTGCCCGGGCTAGAGTGCCGTGGTGTCGACTTGGCTCATAGCAACCTCAAACTCCTGGGCTCAAGTGATCCTCCTGCCTCAGCCTCCCTAGTAGCTGGGACTACAGGCATGTGCCACCATGCCTGGCTAATTTTTTTTTTCCTATATGTTTTTAGTTGTCTAGCTAATTTCTTTCTATTTTTAGTAGAGACGGGGTCTTGCTCTTGCTCAGGCTGGTCTAGAACTCCTGACCTCAGCCTCCCAGAGTGCTAGGATTACAGGCGTGAGCCACCGCGCCCAGCCTAAAAAAATATATTTTTAGAGCAGTTTTAGGTTTACGGTAACATTGAAGGGAAGGTACAGAGATTTCCCATATATTCCTACCCCCACATGAGCACAGCCTCCCTCATCACTGATGTCGCCTACCAGACTGGCACGTTTCCTTCAGTTGATGATTCTACATTGACACATCATTATCACCCAAAGTAGGTAGTTTACATCAGTGTTCACACTTGGTGTTGTATGTTCTATGGGGTTAGACAGATGTATAATGGCATGCATCCACCATTATGCTATCATACAGAGCACTTTCACTGCCTTAAAAATCCTCTGTACCTTTTTCACAGTTTAAAGAGAACATGCTGTAAGAATAGAGAAATATTACTATACTAGTATTTTATGATCGCAAGCATATTAAACTATGCTTGGTTCTCTCCCCATTGTAGCTATGCCTATTATATTTAATTTACTATCCTTTTATCCCCCTACAAACTATGGCCAGTAGTAATGTTTTGCTTCTATCTGAAACCAGGAAGGAAAAATGAGAGTGTCTTCTGGACACTCTAGATACTCGAGGTATCCTAATAGGGAGGATTTCCCGGGTATACTTAAGAGTATAGTTTAGAGCATTGATTAATTCTTTGTGGCACTGTCTGTAAAATTTAGAGCTTACAGTTAATTCTGTCAGCCATTATTTTTGTCTTTCATTTGTGTTGATCACTTTGCATTTTTCTAGTGTTATCTTTAAGTGAGAATAATATTAATACTTGTGTACCTTCTAGATTATAATGCTGATTGCAGTTTTTATGATAGTTTCATGTCCAGTTGTTACTGTTGATATTTTGATACTTACCATACTTGAGTATGATCAGTGAATAAATGGTTAAGTAAGGGAAGTTTCAGCTTTGTGTTGTGATGTTATTAAAAATATGAAGAGGCTGGGTGCAGAGGCTCATGCCTGTAATCCTAGCACTCTGGGAGGCTGAGGCAGGAGGATCACTTGAGGTCAGGAGTTGGAGACCAGCCTGAGTAAAAACGAGATGCTGTCTCTATTAAAAGTAGAAAAAGTTAGCCTCTACCAAAGATAGAAAAATTAGCTGGGCATGGTTGTGCATGCTTGTAGTCCCAGCTACTTGAGTGGCTAAGACAGGACGATCACTTGAGCCCGGGAGTTTGAGGTTATTGTGAGCTAGGCTGATGCCACTGCACTCTAGCCCAGATGACAGAGTGAGACTCTGTCTCAAAAAAAAAAAAAAAAAAAAGAAGAAGAAGAAGAAACAAAATCCCAATACTGGGGACATCAGTATTTTGGAAGGCCGAGTATGAGGGTTAGTAAACATATATATACACACACATGTAATTCTCTACCTCCCTCCCTGTATACATATATATCTTATAATTATTTTTATTATTTTATAATCTATTAGGAAAAGGCTAGAAAAATATGTTAAGGAAGGAAAATTCTGGCATACTTTTTGTCCCCTGGGTAATGTAAAAATTTATTTTATAAAATTAATTACATCTTGCATTTTCCTTTGATATACATAATTATTAATAGAAATACAGCTCAAGTATAGTAGAGGATTGCTGCCAGAATCATTCAAGTGAGTCCAAATGTGGATTGTGGTGGCAGTAGGGACTCTGAAGGGCGAGATGCTTTGTCCTGCATTTCAGTTCTGTGCTGTCGCTGAGGCTGAGCATGTAATTCTTCTGAGCTTTATTTTCTTCCTGTATAAGGGAAATAGTGTATAGTGGTGATGGGTACAAGTTCTTACCCACACTTAATTCTGCCTTTTCTGTTTCTTAACTGTGAGATTGGAAGCAAATACTTAACAAATCTCTCTAAGTTTCTCTTTTACACATGTAAAATGGACAGATAGCTTCTTTATAGTTGTTATGAAAAATAAATAATATTAAATATATAAGGAGCCTAATAATTATTAACACTTTGCATTGTGGTGGTGAGGACTTGTTAGGTGTATGTAGGTTTAGATTGAGTCTCCACTTTATCTTTCTTCCAGAATTTCAGTTTGGAGAGTTGACCTTGGCTCAGAGGTGGGCCTGACTGGTCTAATTTCAGATCAGTGGGCCAGTCCTGGCCAAACAGAAAGGAGGGTAGGATTAGTCAGGACATGTAGGAAAATGCCAACTTGCTTTTAGAGAGTAAAATGTGAAGCTTGTCTATCTTTCTTGATGAAGACATGGAAACACTGAAGTTTGCAACCTGTGATCATAAGGGAAACCAGACCTAGGTTAAAGCTTGTGCTTTGGATACCAGAATAAAGAGATGAAAAGGTTCTCTTTAAAATAAAGCCTGGAGAAAGCAGACCAATGTTTTATTTTTTGTAACATTGTCAACAATACAAATGTTCATTGTTCCATCACCAGAAGACTTCCTTCCTTAATATTTGTCTTGATGGCTACCTTGAGTGTAAGTGAACAGAAACCCCACCTAATCACACAGACCTGGGTTGGAATTCTGGTTCTGTGTTGGAGGAGTTGTGTAACCTTGGGCAAATGACTTGTCTCTGTGAGCCTTAATTTTCCTGCCTGTAAAGAGGGCTTTCACTTGTGCCTGATGGGCTGAGGTGAGGAGGAGTTCTGATGGGGAACTCCCCTATACCATGCCTTTCCCACTGAATACGTTTTTAAGAATTGATGGGTTGTGGGTCATTTCTACGCCAGGGAACGCCCTGAATCCTAATTTGGGGAAGACTAGGGAACTGAGGTGGAGTTCAGGCCTGAGGTGTTGAGAAGCAGTGTCTGTGGGGATGGTGTCTGCAGGGTGAGTGGTAACAGCAGGCTGTGCAGATGGATTGCTTTATATATTTCTACTGATTTCTCACGCCCATTCAGGTGTATTTTCCACCAAAATGAAGGCAGTATGAAAAGAAGTATGAAGAGAAGTGACAATAACTAATAGTGTTTGGGGTTCTGTGCACTAAATTCAAATTACCAGAGGAGTAATTTGAAGGAGCTATTGCTTATATCTTCAAAAACGCACTGGAGCTCCGGTGTCCTATGTTGAATATGAAAGGCCATGTTTTATAAACCCTTGGAAAGAAACCCTTGTGGATGTTAGAGATTACTGCTAAGCTTTACTGTAGTTCACACATGGGTTTCACATACTCCAGGTTTTTGATTGAATTCATACAAAAACCCAGCTAGTTGCTAGCTAACTCACTTTTAAAATTTTCATAAAAGATTTTTTTTATAAGGTCTAGTCATAATTTTCAGTGATTCTTGGCAGAGTATTCCCAGGTCTCAGGGAATGCAGAATTGTCCTTTAATTTTGAGTGCTAATTCTTTAAAAAATTGACTGTTCTGATGATTATTGAAATGGCATGAAAACTTTTTTCTGTAGGTAAATAAAATTGAAAAAATGTTCAAACGTATATAGTACTCAAAGTAATAATGAAGGATTTTATTTTTCTTATCATATTAGCAAAGATAAAAGGAAAATTCCCATTGCTCAGGACAATATAGTTGGTAGATTGGGCACTCTGTTCCTCCATTAGCATCCTAAAAAGCAGGTAGGCATTGTGCATCAGTCCCTGTGAACATCTTCATGCTCTTTACCCCATTTCTACGCTCCCGGGAGATAAACAGAAATGCAGGGAGCAGATGATTATTGTGCTAGTTTCATCAGTGAAAATCGAATTATAACTAAAATGTCCAGTGATACGGGAATCACTGAATAAATATGGTATGTCCATGTACTGTAATATTTTAATTTTACAGAAAAGCATCTGAAAGGAAATCACTATGGCTCTTAATATTACCACCCAAATATCCATTGTTAAAATTTGTAAAAATAAAAGAAAAATATTTAATGACATTCTTCCCAGTTCATTAAAGGTAAAAGAGTGTTAACAGTTCATCATATAGCCTTTCATTATCTTTTTAAAAAATCTACACAAATTTGATCAATATTGTACATATTGTTTTGCACTATCTTTCCTTTTAATGTATTATTCCATTTACTGTATCTTTCATTTATGGCAAGTAAAGCATTTTTAGGGTGTAGATATTTATTAGATAAATCTTGTTGCTTATCCCAACAGAATATGACAGGTGGTTTGCAGTGGAGTTTTTTTCTGAGGGGCATCACAGAACCACAGTAGTGCATAAGAGTTCATTGCACAGATCTTGTTAACAAATCAGAACGTTGAAAACAAATGCCGTAGTTCATGGCTCTGTTTGCATTCCCTTGGTGCAGAGCAGATGGTAGGTGGGCCTGGTGCTCGAGCACCCGTCCAGTCCTGTCTTTGTTGATGATCTGTGCCCACACCTGCCATCTCAGTTTATTCCACTACAGTTAATACTGGGGGAGATTTATAATGCCTTTGTAGTTTCTGTTTTTTAATGAAGGACAGCTTTTGCAACTGTGTATATTTGAAGGATTATATTGTTCAAATACACTTTAATAAGTTCCTTTAGAAACACATTTCTCTGGCTTCATAAAGGAGTAGTCCATTGAATTTGGAAGACATGACAGGAAAAAGTAACTATTAATACATGGCTTTAGTCAGGAGTTCTAAGATAATGGGAAATTCAAATAGGAGTAACAAAGGGGAAAAAAACCCCAGCTGGGTCTCTAAGTATGCACGTAGGCAAGGTGGGCTACATTAAACAAAACAAGATAAAACAAAACAAACCCAACACAACAAAATATCAACTGCAGTAATCATACAAGAACCTATTAATTTAAAACATGGGGAATCAGGAAATTATTGCCCATTGTTGCAAGAGAGCAGATGGTGCTTAAAATATCCTTTAATTTGATGTGATTCTTAAAGTAAACCACCAAAGAGTATATATATCACCTATATTAAATGCAAGATCTCCTCTTTCGGAGCATGGTATGGTACGCTGAGGACAAACAAATACAGTATCAATATGACAATAAAGACACACACTGGAGGCTGTCTTGGCAGGAGATTGACAGAATAGATGAGGGGAAAGATTATGAAGAAACAAATATTCTAAACCCCACTTTGCACCTGTATTTTATATTTGATAACTTCCTAATTAAAAAAAATACACACATGGGCCGGGCGCGGTGGCTCACGCCTGTAATCCTAGCACTCTGGGAGGCCGAGGTGGGCGGATCGTTTGAGCTCAGGAGTTCGAGACCAGCCTGAGCAAGAGCGAGACCCCACCTCTACTAAAAATAGAAAGAAATTATATGGACAGCTAAAAATATATATAGAAAAAAAATTAGCCGGGCATGGTGGCGCATGCCTGTAGTCCCAGCTACTCGGGAGGCTGAGACAGGAGGATCGCTTGAGCTCAGGAGTTTGAGGTTGCTGTGAGCTAGGCTGACGCCACGGCACTCACTCTAGCCTGGGCAACAGAGTGACACTCTGTCTCAAAAAAAAAAAAAAAAAAATACACACATGAAAAAACCCTGGGTCAGGGAAACGGGTTCCAGTTTTTTATATATATATATGTATATATCTTCTCTGATATGTATTTTAGCCAATACTAACTCTAGTGAACATTGAATTGAATGTTCTGAGATGTCTAGGTTCTTTCTCTTACAACCACAGCCATTAATTTGGGGAGCATATTTATTATGTATGTGGTTGTAATTTTTAGAAAATGGTTTTATGCTTTAGTCTTTCACATTTGATTAGAGAGAATGTTAGAGAAGTTCTGAATTTTGGTGCCATTTAGACTCATGACTTTTGGAATTAATGCAGAGTCCTAAGCAATAAAATGGTTAATTTGAGAAAACTAAGACTTCTTAATGCATGACTGCTATTCTCAGATTTGTGGGTAGGTTTACATTATAGCAGTGTATCTATACACTGGTATTTCTATAGTGCAGGGTCGTTATGATCAATTCATGGTGCTTTTTGGTCCAGTTGCTATACCGACATGTTTGGTTGGTGGTGTTGAGATGGAAGATGTCTGTGGCAAAATTAAATCAGTCTGTGATTTATTCAGACACTTAGACTGAAAAGTTTTGGTCCCAGGCACAGATTCTTATTCAGTTGCTATTACTACCTTATGTTCACATCGACGATCCTGCCAGTTAGAGTGGCCTATATGAAAATGAAAAAAAAGGAAGAAATGTAGTTTGGACCCATATTTCTGGATATATCCACTCTGTGAGTTATGTAGGAGAGAATCCAGAGTCCAAACTCAATGACTGAGTCACTGATGTGAAATTACTTACCATGAAAATTGGTAAGATGCAATTCATTGCATTTTCAAAGAAGCATTTTGAGGTTGGGAAGTTTACAAACCTAGAATTACAAAGAGCACATTTCAAGTTTAGTTGTATTAGATTAATATGATGCAGTTTGTGTTGACTTCATGATAAGAGAACACTTCCTCACACCCCCCTATTTATTTTCTGTATTTACTGTCAGGAATTGATTGACATGATAGCTGATTGGATCAGATTTATTTTCTTAGATGTTATAATTATTGAGCTTTGAAGTAAATGGTACTTCTTATTTGTGAAAACTCCACAGTGTAAACTGAAACAGGCACCACTATGGAAGGAATTGTCTTCCATTGGCATCATGTATCCCATTCTTGGGTACCTGTTATCTCAGTCACTCCAAAGAGTCTGTGGGCAAATTTGTAGATTAGTGGTTCCTTGAGATGTGACATTAGGTTGTTAATTTGTGATCTTTCTGTCTTTTTGATGTAGGCATTTAGTGCTCTGAGCTTCCCTCTTGGCACTGCTTGGTCTCTTTCCTAGAGATTTTGGTAGTTTGTGTCATCGCCATTATCCTCCAGTTCAAAAAATTTTTTTATTCCTATCGTGATTTCATCACTGAGTGAAAGATCATTTAGCAGGTTGTTTACTTTCCACATGTTTACTTTCTGCATATTTATGTAGTATTTATGAGAGTTCCTCTTGGAATTGATTTTTAGTTTTATTGCATTGTGGTTTGAGAAGAAACATGGTATGATTTCAGTTTTTTGAAATGTGCTAAGACTCGTTTTGTGGCCTAGGATATGGTCTATCTTGGAAAATGTTCTGTGTGCTGGTGAGAAGAGTGTATATTCTGCAATTTTGGGGTATAGTGTTCTGAAAATGTCTGTTAGGTCCATTTGTTCTAGAGTCTTATTTAAGTCTAGTGTTTCTTTGTTGATTTTATACCACAGTGATCTGTCTAGTTTTCTCAGTGGAGTGTTGATTTCCCTGAATATTATTATGTTGCTGTTTATTATATACTTTCCTTAGGTCTAGTAGTATTTGTTTTATGAATCTGCAAGTTCCTGTGTTAGTTATATTTGTATTTACAATTGTTATATCTTATTTAATTGATCACCTTATTACATAATGAACATCTTTGTCTTTTTTTTACTGTTGTTGATTTGAAGTTTATTGTATATGATATGAGAGTAGCTACTCCTGCTTGCTTTTGGTTTTCACTGCATGGTATATTGTTTTTCCATCCCTTTACCTTGAGTCTATGAGAATCTTTGCAAGTTAAGTGTGTTTCTTAGAGACAGGAGATATTTGGGTTGTGTTTTTTTTTTTTTAATCCATTCTGTCAATCATATATTTGAAGTGGGACATTTAGACCATTAACATTCAATGCTAATATTGATATGTGAGATACTGTTCCTGTCATTATGTTGTTACCTAGTTACTTTGTATTCTCCTTGTGTTACTGTTTTGTAAGAGCCTTGAGTTTTTACTTGCAGGTGTTTTTACACTGGTGGTTATTAATTGCTCTGTTCCATATATGGGGCACTTTTGAACATTTCCTATAGGACAAGTCTAGTGGTGACAAATTCCCTTTGTGTTTGTCTGGGGAAGTCTTTATTTTTCCTTCATTTATGAAACTTAGTTTTGCAGGATACAGAATTCTTGGCTGATAGTTAATTCTGTTTAAGAGGACTAAAGATAGGGCCCCATTTTCTTCTGTCTTGTAAGGCTTCTGCTGTTAGTGTGATAGATTTTTCTTTGTAAGTTACTTCTCATAGCTTGTAGGATTTTCTCCTTCACTTTGATTTTGGCCAGACTGATGACTATGTGCCTTGGAGATGTCCTGTTTACAGTACCTCTTCTAGGAGTTTGATGACCTTCTTGGATCTAGATGTCTAAGTCTTGCAAGACCAGGGAAGGGAAGAAGTGTTCCTCCGTTATTCCCTCAAATAGATTTCCCATGCTTTTTGTTTTTTCTTCTTCTCTTTCAGGTATACTTATAATTCTTATCTTCTGGTATCTTACGTAATCCCCTGTTTCTTGACAATTTGTTCATTTTTTAAAAATTCTTTTTTCCTTATTTTTGACTGGGTTAATTCAAAAGCCTTGTCTTCAAGCTCTGAAATTCTTTATTCTGCTTGGTCTAATCTGTTCAAAATTTCCACTGTATTTTATACTTCATTAAATGATTCTTTCAATTCTAGAAGGTTCCATCTGTTCTGTAGGAAGTTGTAGACGTCCTTTTTGTGTTAAGACTTACATTGTTAGTAACTGCAAGGAAATGGGGAATGAGAATCACACACTTGTGGGAGTTGCAGAGATTTTAGGTAGGATTATGTCCTGTCTGGACCATCATGTCAGGGAATAAGGATTATCTTTCCCATGGCTCCTTTCACAATGCAGTGGAACAAGGAGGTTCTTAACTGTTTCCAGGCTCCAGACCTACATGTCTAGCCCTGTTTCCTAGTTCTCCCCTTATTGTTCGTTAGCTTGGTTGTCATACTGCTCTCTGTGCCCCAGACTTTCATTGTACAGGTTATTCATTCCATATGGACAGATAGCTTGCAAAAGCTTGTTGAATTTCTCACCATCCTTAAGAGTTTAGCATAGTATCCCATCTCTGCCATGAAGCCTTTCTTGGGGCTCTGTATTCTTCTTGGGGAAGCTATATTCTGTTAATTTCATCCTTGCCTATGTATCCTCTGGGCCCGCCTCTGACAAATGGATGCTTTTGAGTTGTCTTAATAGAGCAGGAATGTCATCATAACACACGGGGTCAAGAGACAGTGTTTCTCCACCTGTCTTACTAGATGCAATGACAGTGAAATCAGGCCCATTCCAGACACTACGGTTTTGATGTGGGACAAAAGCTAGGAATGCAAAGGTCAAGGCAAGCACAATTTTGGGAAAGTAGACTTGGAACGCAGAGGGAAATCAGTGTTCAGCAGAAAGTGAAGACAAACATATAGATTAATCACTCATTTATGCACTAAGCTCTACATCTAACAGAGACGCTTTGGTACTGGGCGAATTACGAGGGGAAAAATGTGTTAAAGGTCAGTTCTTATCTGTAGGTCTGTGGTTTTACAAAGCACGTGTGTGGAGATGTGCAGACCACAGAGTATGTGCTTCAGTAAATTTAATGAGAGAGAATTTCCCAACAGGTTGAGTGTCGCTTGCTGTGGTGTTCATTAGTAGAGTTTCAGAGACATTTATAGCTAAGTGGAAGGAGGACAAAGTTAGCCGTTTTATACCACTTGTATGGTTTAAGTCCATAGCAGAACTAATTATTGAAGTGGTACAGATTACTTAACAAAGATGAGCAAGATTGAACTTCAAGGAAATGTGCTGTTTATAGATAGAGTTGTTTGTATTTTCAGGTTAGGATATTAACTGTGGTAAAAATAAGAGCTGTATAATGAAGAAGGATCAATAGGGTGCTTAGTGGTTGTAAGAGTGTGGCATTCTGGGGTCACTCAATCATTATTTTTATGAGCTTATTATAGTTTTTTAATATAAAGTGAATATTTTATTGAAACCATAACAACTCATAATTTTTTCCCATATATTTATGATCCATATTTTCCTTCTGTATAGGTACAGATTTTCGATTTTGAAAATGTCTCTTTGAGTCACTAAAAATGTTTGACATTACCTATATTTTATAATTATTTGTGTGCACTTGTAGACTCAAGTGAGTTTTAAAATGAAGTTCCCTCTAAATGTCAGTATGGCAAATGTGAAAATTGTACTGTGCAGTATTATTTATTTAAATGGGTGACTTACACTGTATTTTATTTCCTGGAAACAATCTCAGATTTATGATATAGATCAAGGATTCTGGAAACTATCCTTATAACCAGTTTTAAACAAGGATATTTATTACACCTCTGCCCCATTTTACCATTGTGAAAATATGGTTACAAGCAGTAAAGGATTGACTAAATATATTTTTAGAACATCTCTACTATGCAGCTATTAAAAACAGTGGGGTGTATGTATTGATGTGATAAAGATCTTCAGAATATATTTTTATGCAAAAAACTAGAAGGGTAGTTAACAAATAGTTGTATAGTGTGCTGCTACGTTTTTTAAAAAACAATTTTAAAATATGTAAGTTGGCAGAAAAAGAAATAGAAAGATATGCATGTTTAATTGTGGCAGCCTATGGCTGGTGGAATGAACTTGAGGTATATAAAGGCAAACGTTCATGTTTTGTACAATCTACTGCTATGCTGTTGGAAATATTTTTGCAAGATTGTTTTCAGGTATTGAGTTATTTGAAAAAAATCGAATATTGTTATTGTTAATATTCTTAAAATTTTTAATACTATCTGTATAAGCTCTGAAGTGATATCTAAATGTGTCATATAGACACATAGTAGAGATGTTCTAAAATCTATTTACTTTAGAATATTTAACTTGTAGCCAATTCACTTTTAGAGTAGGGGTAATAAACATATATCCATATATGCTCACAGGACATCTTCAGCACTTAAAGATTTACTCTGTAATTACTAGTTGATATCTAATTAAGGGACATTCATTGATTATAAAATGGAAATAAACAGCATTTATTCACATTAACAGTTCAAAATATTGTTGAAAGAATTAAAATGGAATTCTGCATTGAAACTATATTCAAGTAGAACAGTATTCTTTATTCATTGTTGTTTAGAAAGATTGAAATTGCATATTGGTTTTTGATATGACATATACTGTGTGTTTAACATTTCTATACAATCAAAACTCACTATTAGACTGTAAATTGTATCATGGACTATGGTACTTAAATATTAATGTATTTCATTACTTTTGTTCTCAAAGATTTATGGACAGTGTGGATCAATTACCAGAAGAGGGCAGTGTCTCTTCATAAATTTTTTTTCCTGCAAAGACCTCTGGAAGGAATTGTTCTCTCTTATACCATTTGACCTAGAGAGACTTAGGCGATATTTATTTATTATACATTTGTAATCAATATGTTTTATACTGAAGACAAGATGATAAAATAAATGTAACTTAATGTAGTAAGGAATATTTATACTATTGTTTATATTCCCTTTAGATTAGTTGTTTCTTAAATGAAATGTTCATTTTCTACATAGTTAAGTGTGTGGATTTAACCTAAAATATGAAATTGAAGTACTCTCTTTTGTGAAATGAGCTTATAATGTGTTTTCAAATCTGCTGCAAGCTGTTCATGTGTCTGATGCTGACGTGTTGCGTAGCATAGCTGCTGTGCGAAGGGGACACAATTGGTTACACATGGTACAAAAATAAAATGGAATATATGGGGGGAAGGTTACAGCCTGACTAGTCGCAGTGTGTGCAGGCCCCCCAGCACTCATTTTTCTACCGAGAGTGAGGCTTGAGTGGGGCACAGCTGGAAAGGGGCTTCTGTAGAAGGACCTGCCCCTGCCCCGTTGTGCTTCACGTATCTATGAGAACCGGTGGAACACCCCATGTGACTCGGTGTGATAGGAGCTTCTGGGGAGGACACACTCTTCGTAGCGCTGACTTTGTCCTACTGAGGCCAGTCATTGCTAAGTTCCTGGAAGGGGGAGGTGCAGAGCCTAGTTGGGGATGTTATGTGGATTTTAGTGGTGAAGAGAGGACACTTCACTTAGTCTGCCTGGGTTTGCATCCTGGCATTGTCATTTACAGATAGCATCATCTTGGGCAAGTCATCTCTAAATATGGATTATCTATAATAATAACGATAAGTTAGTTGTAATGATTAAATGAGGTAATTAATGTAAATTACTGGAATAGTGACTGACACATGGCATGTAATAAATGTGTCTTTTTCCCTTCCGCGAGACATTGGTATTTATTAAACTTTTAAAAGCAATTTGGAATTCCCTTCATCTCAAATTGTGCTGTGGAAGTTACTGTAAGTGCAGGCTGCCATTTTTGCCCACCAGCTCTGTCCCAGACACTTGATTTTTTGTTTGTTTTTTGATAATTCACTCTTTTAAAAATAAAGCAAATACACAAAACATATTGAAAAATGCTAAAACCTACATGAGAGTGATGGAAAGTAAAGAATGTAATTCTTTAATCAACTGGATATACACAGGCAAGGGAGAAGGGTCTGCTCTTTGTCCACTAGTTCTGTGCTGGTGGGAGGAAGTCCTTGATTCTCCGGCTATGGCTAAGAGAGCAGATGTCGTTGTGCAGGTAGGAGGTGGGACAGAGAGCTGCAGAGTGCAGCACTCGCCCCCTTAATGTGGACCAAAGAGGATTGTGAACATAGCACATTTCTTTAGTGCTACAGACCATCAATCTGGCACATCCATTTGATGTGACCATTTGATCTAGTACATCCAGTGGCATTGATGTGTGTTGGAGATAGAAATTTAATTTTATAAACTCAAGCTATTCAGCAGTACCCATGAAAAATCACCAGAGGTGTAGATGGATCTTTGCCACTGTCTGATGTTTCAAAGAGTTCTTGTTTTAAGTGTTGTGTCCAAAATGATAGAATGCTCTCCAGTTTTTATCTATACATAAAAAAAATAAAAGTAAGATTCCATTTTTATTTTTAATATGCCAGTTTTTGTAAAACATTTAATTAAAAAGGCAGCTAAATATACAAAACTAAAATAAATTAAAGGTTCATTTAAAAACCTTTATTATTTTAGAGTAAGTTTGCCAATGCATAAGGAGGTGGTGCTGGGTGGCAAGTGAGGGAATATAAATTTAGATTTCCATCTCACATTTTAAAAATTCTATATGGCTGAAATAGTTAATGTTAAATACATTAGAAGAAAATATAGGGGAATATTTATCTCATTCTCAAGTGGAAGAAGACTTTCCAAGACTTTCTATCCATTGGTAGATACTAGGAATGAAAAGAGAATAAGATTTAAACTATATTTTTAAAAATTGCAAACTAAATAAAAAAGTAAACTACTTGCACTACATGAGAAATAGTGGATTAATATCCTTAATATGGTATATCTCCAAATGTTACTTAATAGCAAATTAGTGAAAAAATTTATTCAAATATTGATATATTTTGGGGCTAAATGGAAAATTTACATGAATTTTTAAAATTAAACTGGATAGTTTCAGGAAATTTGGTACACCTGGGATGTTGCTTCACCTTCAGATGCCATGAGGTTATCAGTTTCTTTTTTTAGCCATTCGTGGTACTTCAGTGGTCAAGTTGAGGAGCAACACTACATTAATATATAAAGAATTTTTCATTCTTAATTCACTAAGAATTAGCATGGCTAAAGTTTATTGAGTCTTTTCTTTGTGTCAGGCATAAAACCTAACTTACATCAACTTTTGTAATTTTTATACATTCCTATCAGGTAGTGTTTTTACCCCCAGCTTATAGAGGAGTAAATTAAAGTACCGACCAGCCTGAGCAAGAGCGAGACCCCGTCTCTACTAAAAATAGAAAAAAATTATATGGACAACTAAAAATATATATATAGAAAAATTAGCCGGGCATAGTGGCGCATGCCTGTAGTCCCAGCTACTCGGGAGGCTGAGGCAGGAGGATCGCTTGAGCCCAGGAGTTTGAGGTTGCTGTGAGCTAGGCTGACGCCACGGCACTCACTCTAGCCTGGGCAACAGAGTGAGACTCTGTCTCAAAAAAAAAAAAAAAAAAATTAAAGTACCGAGAGACACAATTGTGGGTCACTTGCAGTTTACCAAATCACAAATATATTTAGCTGATAACTACATATCCTTAGTTTTAATCTCATTAGCAGTCATAGAAATGCAAAGAGATGAGTGCCGTTTCTCAGCTCTCAGAGGGCAAAGAAGACAAATAGAAACACCCAGTGCAGTCAGTGACTGCGCAGATTAATGTGACCCAGAGAATGCCAAGGCCCCTAGCCTTAGAGCTGTGTGCCTGTGACCCTGTGTCCACACCTGGGAATTTGTCCTATGGAAACAATTAGTAGTGGCACCAGAACGCATTTCTTTGGATAGTCTTCACAGTGTTGATTATGGAAGTGAAAAATTTGGAGCACATACGTAAATGTTCTAACACAAGGGAATGGTTGAATAACTTATGGTGCATCCATTCATGATATTAGTATTAAAAATCAGTATTAAAAATGATGTGGGCCGGGCGCGGTGGCTCACGCCTGTAATCCTAGCACTCTGGGAGGCCGAGGTGGGCGGATCGTTTGAGCTCAGGAGTTCGAGACCAGCCTGAGCAAGAGCGAGACCCCACCTCTACTAAAAATAGAAAGAAATTATATGGACAGCTAGAAATACATATAGAAAAAATTAGCCGGGCATGGTGGCGCATGCCTGTAGTCCCAGCTACTCGGGAGGCTGAGACAGGAGGATCGCTTGAGCTCAGGAGTTTGAGGTTGCTGTGAGCTAGGCTGACGCCACGGCACTCACTCTAGCCTGGGCAATAGAGTGAGACTCTGTCTCAAAAAAAAAAAAAAATGATGTGGATGTGTATTTATTGATACATGTAAACATGTTACAGATTAAAAGCAGGTTACAGAATACAAGAGTTTCCCCTCATGTTTGAACATATACATATATTATAAATTATATTATACAAAGGTGTTCATTAAATTTTAGCATCATCATCATTGGCAGGATTTTAATTTTTTATCTTTAATATATTTCTATAGCAACCAGATACATGTGTAATGAAAAAATTAATTGATTTTTTAAAGAAAGACTGTCTCAGTGTATTTTGCATATAAATATTGATTTTAAAGTAAATTTACTTAAAAGTATGTATAGCTCTATTCATAAAAAAATCTTTTAAAATTGAGGTTAAAAGAGCATAGAAAAAGATCCATGATGAGGAATCTGATAGATTGAAGTTTCTGTAATTTGCTAGATTTGAGGCTTTGGGTAAGTTACTCATTTTCAGCTTCAAACAAGAGTGTAAATATCAATAATCCCTGAGTGTATGTAAACATATGTGATATTTATAATGATGACTGTGAGCTGTTAAGCTAGCTAATGATATTGATGTATTGCGTATCTTGGTTAAGAAAATATGCTCGTATATTAGGGTATTTTAGAATTAATATTGTCAAATAGTTGAAATTCATGCCCATTCGTCTCATGGTACATTTCACTTCCTACCTTTGCTAGGCAAATCAGGCCTGTTTAATAATGTTAGCAGTCATATAAAAATGTTAATGTTTAAAGCAAAGGGGGGGGGGTTGACGTGAGATCTCTAAAATAATTTATTATATCTAGACTCTTATTTAAAATATTTTTGTCCATGGAGCTTTTGTTGAGGTATGGGGAAAGGGGTTATTTATGAACTCGTGTGACCTAGCTGGCTGCTTCTTGTCCTGCAGAAGAACCTAGGGGAAGGAGGCTGGCACTGGAGGTGAGGGAGGGGATGGCAGGGGCTGGGCACTGATCCTAAGGGAGGAAGGACACCCATCCCCCGGCCCCAATCGCCCTGCTTTTGCCCAGACCCTGGGTCAGGTCCCAGGGTTCTGAGGTCTGCAAGGAAGGTGGATACCTAGACCCGAAACTATTAATAGATGCTAGCAAAACCATCTGTCAAGGTTTGTCATAGGAGGTTCGGACAGAAGGGCGAGATGGCAGGTGACCTTAGGGAAGAGGTTTTTCTCAAGGTGCAGGCAGAGCCATGCAGGGGCCTGCATGGTGCTTACCTGTTACCTGCCAGCCTTATTCCTGCTCTCCCTCCCACCTCCTTTCCTACCAGCCTGTGTTTCTGACAGTCCTCTTTCTGCAGTGGACCTGCTCCTGCCAGACTGTTGAACACTTCATACCGCCTGGCTGAGGTTTGCTATTCCTTCTTGCAGGCAGCATCCTTTACCCCTCACCTGTGGCCTGACAATACTGGCTCCCAGGGTTGTCCTGAAGCCTGCATGAGAAAGTGCACAGACAATGCTAGCACTCCTCAACGTGCTGCACATGGATGTGTTCTCTGAGGCAGAGTTCCAGTAGCTCACAGTCCTGGTGTTCACTGAAGAATGAATGAATACAAATACCTCGACCAAACACAGTATATAAAAACAGCAATGCTCATTAATGTATGTGAATGGAGTAGATCAAGAGTACAGAAAACCCACGTACAAAATTGTTCGTTGTATCTGAAGGGTAATTGATGGAAGAAAGAGAATGTGTATATTTGCAGCTTTGTGTGTTAACCAATTTTTGTTTTGCTATAGTCCAACGACATTTCTGCTTAAAATGTTTGTTTCATTCCCCAGTAACTGGATTGTAACCAATTTAGAATGTATTAGTGTCTTCTGAACTGATAATTGCTCTTGGAGATAAGTGTTTGTTTTCCCTATGAATTATGATTTTTCCCTTTCTTTTTGTATTGATTTTGATGAAGAAATAAGGAAAGAATAATTTTCTTACCAACATTTCTATTGCTGATGTTTTCAAAATTATATTCTATTCTTGGAATTTTCATATGGTACCTTTTCTGTATTGTTGCAAATCAGTGGACACTTTCAATACATTGAGAAATTAAACAAAAGAAAAATAACAAGCAAACAAAATATTGGCCATATCAATCTTCCCTCTGAAACAAATTGGAAAGTGAAAACTGAAATGATTGAGACATATCTTTAGTTCAGTAACTGATGGTTTTATTTCTGTTTTCAACTAAACAAAACACTGGTAGTAATTCCAGGAAAAGTAAATATTCATATTTTTTTCTGGATGATAAAAGTTGAGTGTATTTTTGTTTCAAAATTAGCTCCCCCGGGAAATGAAATGAAAAATTAAAAATCTTGCATAAAGATATTTCCTAGTGTTAAAATTTAAATGCAAGGAAGTTTCTTTAAAACTGTAAAGCAAACAATTAGGAATTCTTGAAGCATATGGTGAAACACACCCATTTGTTGTGATGTAATGCAACATTTAAGGAATCTAATGCACTGTCTTAGGCTTAACTTTGCAAAATGACTTTTTATCATATATATCCTTCTTTAGTCCATGCCTTGTGCCAGCTGGTGAAGATTAAATTTCATGTTCAGTGTGTGTCTCTGTTGGCATTTGTGGGAGACAAGTAAAGGAATGTTACCTGGCCCCTTTTCTCTGAAGGGTGGATCAGTGGACTTTACCTCCCCTCCTGTACTGTTGGTGGGTGTGGCAGAGCCTGTTAGGGGAGCCATCTCAGTGACAGCCAGCCTGCCTTCTCTTCCTTCTTATCAGAGAAGCTAGGGCATGGCAAAAATTGGACAGCTTTTACTTTTATTATGATAATATATATAAGCAGAGTAGGAAATTCTCAGATGACAATTCAGACAGTTACTAGTAAAAATAAAAGTTGTATTCTACATCTTTGAGGCCACGCTGATGTCGGCGGAGTTTCTGATGGTTTGTGCAATTTTAATGGAAACATATTACTGTTATTGTAGATGGAAAAGATAGTATGACAGTTGAGTACAAGGAATACATTAAGGTTCAGGATGCTAAACACTCTTTTAGGAGCAACTACACTCCTGAAAAACAAACTGCTTTTCAGTTTGAATTTTGTTCCATTGTCCTCGTTTGCAGCTCAGAACCCAGGACTCTTTAAGACGTATATTTCTTATTTTCCCATTTTAAAAAAGGAATGTCTAGGAAAGTAACAAAAGAACACATCATTTCCTGCCCACTTGTAACACCATATTGGTATGTGACCAATTTTGGTAAAATCAGTGTTTCTATAGCAGGGTGCAGTGGTATTGGGCCCACTTATGAGTGCCCTTTGACATAAAAAAAATTAGCATTATTCATACTTCTTATTGTGTCTGGTATGGTTTGACTATTTGTGACCCTCCCAAATTTCATTTTGAAACTTCATTGCCAAAGCAGTAGTATTAAGAGGGGGCCCTTTAGGAAGTGAATAGGTCTTGAGGGCCCCACCCTCACAGATGGGATTAGTGTCCTTACAAAAGGGCCCGAGGGAGTGAGTTCATCTTCTTTCCTTCCGTCTCTTGTTCCATACGAGGACACAGCAGCAAGTCGCCATTTTTGAAGCAGAGGACAGGCCTTCACCTGGCACTAATACTTGGACTTCCCAGAGCCTCTGAAACTGTGAACAGTAGTTTTTCATTGTTCATGAATTACCCAGTCTAAGACAATTTGCTTTGTTTTAGTAGCCCAGTGTCTTTTATTTTGCTATTGACCTATCTTTTGCTGTTTTAAGGAAACTTCCTGTATGTTGATTGCTAAACTTACAGGAAGTGGCACAAATTTGGAATCCTGGAGTTAATTTAATTCAAAATCAACATACTAAAAAAGTTCTAGAATGATAAAATTTTTTATGGAGTGATTTTTTAGTTTAGAAAAATTACCAACTTTCTTTACTGCTTCGAAAATACTTCATCTTATTAATTTGCTAGAATGCATTATACCCTGTTTTATCTTGTGGTATAAGTATGTAAGAAGCATATTGTCCATGCAGTTTAGGTTACATTATACAAAATGGGCTTTCTCTCATCTACCTAAGAGCATTTGTTTTAGGGGCTTCACATTTCCTGTGAGGGGTTTAGGGGGCTGCATTGTAAAGGAGTAGGAAAGAAAAGAAATCAGACCTTTTTCTGAAGCAATCATTTTCACTCTATTGTCTTCTAAGTACAACTATGATGAGCACTTAGAGATGCCTGCCACTTTGAGGTTGGGGTTAAATCCCCTTTCAATTCAAAAGAGAAAAAAATGATTGTTACTGTCTAGTCATAAAGAAGTCATTGTCCTAATTGTATTTGGCATTTTTTATGCTATTCCATTTGTAAGATTTGATTATTTTTAACCCATTAAGAGAGAGAACAAAGCTGTGGGAAAAAAATTCACGTCTGTTTCACAAATAAAGAGACTGCTTTTGTTTTTCCTTTAATGGTGTAATAATTTATATATATTCCTTGGACCTCGTTGTAGCTTTAATCTTGGTAGTTATGCATTGAATCCAAAGTATAGCCTTTGAAGAACAAGAAAAGGGCCAGTTAAACACTTTCGGGTTCCTTTGTATGCTACCTGTTAATAGGGCTAATCTTATACCAGGTTGTGGTGAGGGAATGACCTGTGTTAGGGGTGCAAGAAGCTGACAAAGACTCTTTTTCAGCATTTGAATGCATTGATAGATGCTGTAATATAGGTACAAGGCCATCTGGGAATACAGGATGGGGAGACTTTAATTCCAACATGGCATGGAACTAAAAAATTTTGTGAGAGACCTAATATTTGAGCTGGTAAAGATTGGATGGGATTTTACCAGTATTGGTTGTTTGGAAGCACATATCTGGAAGGACAGAGTCAGCAGCCTACGTAAAGTTGGAGGCAAGATGTGGTAGATGTTCGTGGCAGTCGTCTCTGTGTGGTTTGAGGTAGTACATTTAGAACAATGGGTGGAGCCAGGCCACGAAATACCTTGGAAGTTATACAGAGAAATCTGGACCTTTTTGTTCTATGTAATTTGGAGTCATTGAACATTTTAAAGAAGAGGTTCAATATAAACTTTTTTTATAAAAGACTGTGGTGAAAACACAATAGGTATGTTTGCAGTAAAAATGAAAGAGATAATTTTTTTTTGGCTAATTCTTTTGACCAGATGGATTCTTTTTCATTTATTCAGCAAATATATATTAAGCTTCAGTTACTTGCTAGGTAATCTATATATAGGAATAAAATGTGAATAAAATCAGTTCTCATTCACAAGAAGATTTTAGCAGGATGTTTCATTTTATTTCTATTTTAAGTATCGACTATTGCATACTTTTTTAAAAGGATTCTGTTTTCTAAAATACACCTTCATATTTTTATGATATTTTGATCAACTTTGAATCATTTCTGTTTTGGCCATTGTTCAAAGCAATGATATCATATTTTCCTATGCTTGGTAGATGGACAAATGATTGCAGATTAAAGTAGAAAGATTTCAGTTCCATTCATTTTTCTCTCTGATTTTGGGGAAATAATGTAAAGCTCAATGGGGGAATATTCATATTTCACCCACTAAGATTATTTTTTTTAAATGCAAGTTAAGATGTTTACACAGGTATGAATTATATACATTGGCAGGAGTGAATTGGAAAATATGGGAGATTAGTAATGAAATGCAGGGTTGTGGGCGAGATGTTCAGGAAGACCTGGGAAAATGCCTGTTGGACGGCTCCTGCTCAGACCTCCATCTTGTCCCCACCCTTCCTCCCTCCCTCAGTCTTACAAGCACTTTATCTGTGTTTTCAGTTTCTGACATCTTATCCTCACATCCATCACCTGTCTTTCCAGCTCATTCTCTCTCCTCCTTCTCCTGTCTCCATCTTCATTCTGTGCTGCTTCTTGGTCCTCTTCACTGAGAAACAGAACTGCCACAGATTCCACCCAGCATAGTTAACCACCTACCAGCACTGGTGCTCATACACTGGACCTCCCATGCTGTTACCCAGATGAGTTGTTTATGTGACTGTCTGAGGCCACCTGGGCACTAGGCCCCAGCCCCGCTTGCCCCTTCGGGAACACTGTCTCACCTTCTGTCCTGCATTAGCAACCTTCTCCTCCACTGGGCTAGTCTCATCAGCATACAAGCTGCCCTTTCTCCTGGCTGAAAAAGTCCTTCTCTTAGTCCCTCTTCCCACCCTAGCTATTACCCTTTCTCTTGCTTCTCTTTTTAGCAGTACTCTTTACAAGAAGAATGGTCTATATTTGCTCTTTCAATTTCATTTTTTTCTGTCTTCTCCTTAAACACCACACTGTTTGACCCCCTCCATGCTATCAGAACTGCTTTTGTTAACATTACTAGTGAACCACCAATGTTGCTAAATTGTATTATTTTTTAATTCTGATCTCGCTGGACCTGCGAACAGCATTTGATAGAGTTGTTCATTCCATTCTCATTAAAGAACCTTCTTCCTTTGGTTTCTGATACAGTATACATTTCTGGTTTTCCTCCACATTACCTGGCTATGCTTTTATTGGTTCTCTTCTCAGTTGCTTTTATTGGTTCCTCTTTATCTCTCTGTTGCCATAACCTTGGTGAGTTTCTAGGGCTCAGTCCTCAGGTTTCACTTTTCTGTCTACTACACTCACTGTCTTATGATCACATTCAGTCTTGTAATGTTAAATATTATCCATATGCTCATGATTAATTACTAAATTTATATCTCTAGTTTGGACTTTTCTTCTGAGCCCACAAACTCTTGTCACAAAATCTAGGCTGATTACTTACATCTCCACTTGGATGTGTGATAGGCTTCAGAATCTTAACGAGCCCAGTAACTGCTCCTAAAAGGCTTCTCCATCTCATTTAATGGCAATCTCATTCCTCCAGTTGCTCAGGCCCAAAACTCTGGGAGTCATCACTGCTGACTCTCTTTCTCTTTATTCACACACCCTGCCTTCCACACTTCTGTTGGCTTCCCCTGGCACGTCTGTCCGGAATACCCCCTACTCACCACTGTTACTCTGGTCCAACCACAATAGTCACTGGCTGTAACTATCCCAGTGACTTCCAGAGTCTCCCTGCTTCTCTCTGTTCTTTACTCAGAAGTAAGAGGGGTGCCTTTAAAACCATGAGTCAAATTGTATACTTCACTGCTTAGAATCCCCGGCTTGTGTCTTTCCATCTCACTCACACTAAAATTTAATGTACTTACCATGGTGAACAAATACTGTGTAATCGTTCTCCAGCCACATGCACCCTCTTCAGACATAGGCACACTGCACACACAGGCACGCCATACCTCTCTGATGTCCTCCTTTACCTCTTTGCCCCTTGCCCAAGCTGTGCCAACACAACAAGCCACACTTCTGCCCCAGGGCCCCTGGGTTCTACGGACCTGTTACCGAAACCCCTAACCCCAATCTGTATGGCTTGTTGTTTCTTCATTGAAGTATTGCTCAAATGTCACCTTCTCACTGAGACCTTCCTTCAAGTGAATTGGAACCCTCTTCACAATCCCAGTCTCTATGAAAGCAGGGATTTTTGTCTGTTCTGTTCACATCTCCATCTCCAGCACTTAGCACTATAACTTGCACATAGTACCTGTTCAGTAAATATTTAGTGAATGAATAAATGATTACCGTGACAGAATGAAGGATGCAAACTTTAATTTTCCACAGGTTAGCCCAATCTTAGCTGATGCTGATACGTTTTTGTGAATTTCTGTATAATCTCTACGTTTACTTTTTGTTTTGTCATAGTGACAATCATGGGTAAAATGACTCTCTTACACTGTTTCCTACCACAAGTTTCTAATTACATTTATCAAAGTAAAGCTTTCACTTTCCATTAAATGAAATAGAATTCCTTGAAATAGTCAACTAACATCTTCCACAGTCTCCCAACATTCCTCGGTGTGATTAAATTAAAAACGCCATGGAGATCCTTTCACTGTCAGTAATAATTGAGCCTCAGCCAGAAATCCAAGATGGGCTGCGTGTCTCTCCCTCCCTGGCCTGAGCCGCTTGAACTGTGCGTTAGCTACATAAGTGGATGGCATGTTAGATTTATTTCCAAAGTGATGTTTCTAAATTAACTTAAAAGGCGATGTCATGGGGTGATTTCTTGATAAATCCCCTCATTTCTTGCTTTGTCATATGCTTTAGATTCTCCTTAGGTAAGAATTTTCTTCCCTTTAAGTCTGTCTATTTTATGGGTATTTATTTGCTAAAGCCTTTGTGATTTAATGTTTTGATTCTTCATGGGTTTGTAAAGTCTTGTCCCCTCCCCCTCCCCCTGGGGACCAAGATTATGGTTACACGATAGCTCATTTATTACTGTATACACAGCATTGGAATCAGACAGGTTTTTAAAATTCTCCTACAAAGAAATCTTGCCCTGTTGTTGCACCTGACTTTCCTTTCTGGCTGTCGTGACTAAGAGTTGCACCAGTGGTGTGGTTTGTACTTGTAATTTCTATTTCAGTGTTTTTTCCTTTGAGGTGCTGAATCATTTATACTGACCTTAATTCTTTTCCAGTGGTTATCTTATGAGTGCAGCTTGTATCTTTGCAGTCCATAATGACTGCAGTTTAAGTTTAGTATGAATGTACTAGTGAATTATATTCGTGGGTTTTATTTGAATGAGCGAATGGAAGAATGATTACAGTGACAGAATAAAGGATGCAAACCATAACTTTCTATGAATTTCAAGAATTGCATCCTTGTGATTATTTGTTGAGGGGCCATCAGGAGACAGAAAATAATCAGAATAGCCAAACACAGTCTTGGGTTTAACATCTGAACCAATGGCTTGCAGTTACTGACCAAAGGATAAGATATTCATATAACCACAACAAATGGCTTTTTATCTTTTTTGATATACGTGTGTGTTGTTGTTATTAATTGATTGATTATTTTGAATGCTTCCTGCATCAATGACTACAGAATCCAGCCTTGCCTTTTTGGAGGCAGAGATTCGAGGATGACTACTTTGTCTTCAACATGTCAGTTTCTTCTTTATCTATAAGAGAAAAAAGCAGGAGTCTGAGAAGAGGCTGGCGTTTGGTGCCAGCTCCAGCCTTGCGGGTGGGGCATGGGACTCCTCATTCCTTCCTCTGATATTTGGAAATTTCTTGGTAATTTTTTTGAACATTTCTTAGCATGTCTCCTCAGGTACCTTAGGCAAGACAGTGTTTACTTCACATAAAGCTCAGATATGGTAATTCAGAATCCTCTTTCAAATAGCTGCCGGCTTTCTCATTTTTTGAAAATGTAAGCTGTGGTTTTATGTTTGAATACAGAATCAGAAGATATAGGAGGGAGAAGGTGGTTAATGATTGTATGTACTTTGTTTGTTTTAATCCATCATGACAGAGGTCACGGGCTAGTCTGATACACTGAATAGTGTGCAGGTCAGCCTCAGTTTGTGCTGCAGGTCCCTGAGATCCCTATCTGCGTCTGCACAAGTCACTGTTCTGTAGGGGCCACCAGCACAGGCCCCTTGCCCCGTGGCTTCTGGTTGGGGCAGGCCGTGGAACACAGGTAGGAAATAGCAGGGCGAGGAGAGTCAGGCCCCAGAGCTGCAGCCCTTTCTTGGGGTTGCCCCAGAGCATTCTCTGCGGGACTCTCCTTGGTTCTGGGAAGCACTCCCTCCTCTAGTCTTTTCTGATCTGGATTTAGTTAGAACTCAGCTGTTAGCCATCCTAGGGTATCTATCTCCTCTGGTTTCTCTATGCCCTGCCTGTACTTGTTCAGTCCTTTAATTACATCATCTCAAATTATTCCAATTTTGAGTGTTCCATTTGTTTTTTGCTGGTGCACTGGCAAATACAGTGTCATCCTGCTAAACTCTTGTGGATTTTGTCTGAAGAGTTTTTACTAAAGTAAACACAAAAACTGATAATGCTTAAGGTTATTTTTCTTCAAAAAGTAGTCTTTCCTTTGGTCTCTGAATTCCACTTTGCTGTTAATATGGAAACTACATAGATTGTCCACTGTATTTTTGAATGAATAATTGGGGGTAGTAGAGCATTTTATTGATCAGAGTATAGCCTTTAGTTCCAATACTAATGTGTTATTGTAGTGGTTTTTTTTAAAAACACTTGATAGCAATGTCAGATGTTGATATTTTGTGTTAGTGAATCTGAAGCTCTGAAATGAACCACGTATATAACAGTGAACATTAAAGGAAACATGTATTTAGATTTAACTTTCTATTACAGACTATGTGTTATTTCCTCTTTGAACTCTTTCCTGGATGCCCAAGCTGAGCTTCACTGGGACCCCTGTGGTTAGAGAAAGATCCTAGGGCTGTCACTGTTGGTGGCATATCTCAGACGCGGACTTTGGACAGCCTCCGATGGACTAGTGATGACAAGAGCAGCATTGTAGGAGGCAGTTAGCCTAGCAAACATGATGTGGGTCAAAGAAAGGAGACACAGACTTGCATCAGTTGGGCTTGCTTGCTTCCTTTTGCTCAGGAGGATCTAAATTCCGAAACTTCTGACTTGCCGCCGTAGAAGGACGGTTTAGTACAGGCCCCTTCACTACTATGGAGAGATGCTGCTACAAGACTTGACATTTTTGTTACGAGAATTTACACATTAGTTCCATTTTTCTTTTGTCATCTTCCCTCTCAACTAACATGTGACCTACTTAAGCTTTTTTATTGAGGTTCATGTGTTTAAAATCATGTTTTAGTTTTGTTTTTGGTTTTGTGGTGGCTTGAAATGATGTGGTACCGCCTCTTGAGTAGTTTAAAGTTAATATTTTATAAAAGAGCATTGGGATGTGAAGAAAATGCTATTTTTTTTTTTTTCTTGAGCTGCTGCTTAGCCTGGAATACTGGGATTAGTGATCATTGGAATGGAGCTTTGTTGATGGCTTCCTTAAAGTACCCTGAATTCCCTTTCTTTACTAGAGTGCAGGTTCTGAGAATAGGCACTGTGGACTGTAAATGCTGGTGGTGAGAGACACTCTGGTGGGCAGCTGGCTTCCTTTTGCTCTTAGTAATGACCTGGTGAACTCAGTTGAGAATGTAGCTGGTGATGGTGGAAGTCAAGCCCTTTCAGATGGTGGCTCTTTCATGGCCACAGTGTCCCCTCTTTGTGGGCAGATTATCCAGTGTGGTTCCAAGTGGGCAATGGACATTTGTTCTTCCAAAATACGTTTCCTGAGTTCTATAAGAGCTTGTTTTTATTTTTTGCTCCGATAAGATTTTGTAGCCATATTCAGTTTTTTGCATGATCAAAATTGTATCGGATGAGTTTCTTATAGCAGCAGTTAAAATATAAAGGTGATTATTTCCTTCTCAGTGAGAACCATCAGACTCTTTCTAGTCTTAACTTCAGATTGTCATTTCTATCTCATTCTTGACTTTAGCATGACTAAGGCCCAGTGCTAAGAACACTGTGCTGGGAAAAACAAATCGAATGCTGCCAGGCATTGTTTGTCACAGTTACGGACTAGAGAAAATTATGTTCAGAATTCCAAAGCAATTGGGATATTTTCAGTAGTTTACAGATTATTAAAAGGAACTCTTGATGTTTTGATTGATATGTGAAATTTAGGATTTGTAATTTAGCAGTGGAAATCCTATTTAGATATCTGGCAATTCTTGGATTGCATTGCTGCCCTTTGATTATTGCTTATTTTCTTATTCATAAATATGTCAATGCTGTTTTTAGATGCAATTAAATATATATGTGTTCATTTATCTTAATTATTAGATTGATGGAGAATATATTGGAAGACTATAGATTTTTGGTAAAGCTAGTACAGATTTTTCATCATTGTTACCAAAAGAAAATTAGCTCTTTAGATTCTATGCTTAATAACGTTACTGATCATTTTGACCTATGGTGATAATGGAACTGATAATAAGTGACATTAAGTAGAATATGAAGAACATAGGACTTACTTCCCAAATCAAGGGGGGAATCATCCAGCCTCTGTGTGGAGGTTTTCTGGGATCTCACAGAACTGCTGATCTCAGTTCTACTCTTGGGAATATACTACTTCTTTCTTTCATCCACATGTCACCCGTCCAAATGAGTGACAATGTCTGGCTCTAATCCCACTCTGCTAGCCTCATATGAAGATTAGGTTCTAAGACTTTCTGTGGTGTGTCACACTATTCTCTGCTCCTCCTCACTCCCCGTTCATCTCAAGGCACTCTAATCATGATTTTATTCTGGCTGCTCCTCTGCAACTGCTCTAATCCTTGATCTATACATTACCAAAACTGACACATAAACTTTTGTTCTCATTTCATTCCACCCTTCAGTAGCATGGTACCACTCTTCCTGCTTGAGAACATTCTTAGCTTTGCTTGCATACCTTATGCTTTTGGAAAGAGGTGCTATACTCACTGTCTCTATTTCCTCACCTTTTACTCTTTAGCCCACTCCAACTGGGCTATCAAAGAGCTTTTATCAAGATCATGTCTGGGCCAAGGCCAGCAGTCAGTTCTCAATCCTCATGGTGTTTAACCCCTCACCCTCTGCATTCTTGCAGCACATTCTTCTTCTCAGAACAGCATACTCATCTGGTTTTCTTCCAACTTGCTGGCAGCTATTTTACACTCCTTTTACCAGGCTTCCCAATGTTACAGAGCCACAGGCCTCTGTTCTTAGCCCTCTTCAGTTGTCTTTAATTTCTCTCTGTGGTCACTTGTCTTTCCTGTACTAGAATATAAGTCTCTCACCACAGGCTTTTTAAATGTCTTGTTTGTACTTGTATCTTCTGTGCCAGGACAGAGCTGAGATGTAGCAGGTGCTGAGTGGCTGGTTAGACCCTTCATTCCCCTTATTGCTTGGATCTATGTGTTCTACTTTCCTGTGGTTTCATAGTTCTGTTATCACATTGAAAGTTGCATAAGCATCCTGGAATGTAGTTTATTACCTCACTTACCTGTGTCCTCCTTTTGTAATCATGGTACCATCTGTTTGTATCAGAGGAAAGCTGGGGTATCTTTGTTTTCTTGTTGCTGTGTCCTTTATTTTTTTCTCTTTTCCCCTTGATCAGTTAGTTTGCTTTACTGCATTGTTACTCATTTCTATTCAAGCCTTCACTTTTTAACTATCTTGCAGGTTGATGTCTACCCCTTAGCTGTAGTATTCCTCTTCTGATGTCAGATTATCCTGCTAATGCAAAACTCTGAAGTTCCTTTATGAAAGGATTGCAAGCCAGGAATCCCACCTGCCAGTAGTCCACGTCTTCCCGAGACATGTGCTTGGTCCCTGCTCAGCTTCTCTGTAGCCTGTCATCCTGTCTCCTGTACCAGCACTGCCCACACCCTTGTGTTGTCGCCAAACTGAGTCACCCTGCACCCTGCGTCCGTGCTGCTTCATCCTCCTGCTTTGCCCTGCGCCATTGCCGGGAGTATGTTCTTTATCCAAACTACACATCAAGGCCGTCCAACTGCTTCCTCTTCTGTGAAGATTTATCCCCTCACCCCCAGCTAAAGTCATCTCCCTCTGCTACGAAATCCCTAGTTATCTTTACCTTAATTATAGTGCTTAAACTTTTCTTTCTTGTGTTTGCTTATGTCTAATATCTCTTGTAGGTCATTGAAGACAAATGCTTAGCTCCAGCCTTTTGTTCAATAAATATTGAAGGAATGAAGGAGACTTGAACTCATTTAAAGAAACTAAGTGCCCTTTTACTATTTACTTACCTATCCTGGGTGTCATTTCTCTTTTAATTGTGTTTATTCTTCCATTTCCAAGTTAATAACAGCTTACATTTGAGTGTAATGCTTTACTTTTCACAAAGCAGTGTACACATTATCCTGTTTGACTTTTTAAAACTTGGAGCAACAATTCAGTAAGGAGAGAATGTATGTGAATGATAAAATAAGGTGGAAATTGCAGTGCAGAGGCTGATTTTTTGATTGAGTGCTATTCTTCCCCAATCACTGGTCCACGAACTGTACATGTCCTATTTGGTAGACTCTTCTTAGCAGCCCCATTTTATAGAAGAGGAAACTGAAGCCCATGAGTTACCTGCTTGAGCTTACCCAGGTAGTATGCCAGTCAGGACTGCCACCCAGATATATTTGACTCCAGCTTCTTGGGATGTGCAGAAAGGAAAGATATTTTGTGAGTGCCAAAAAAAGAATATTTAAAAAGTTTATCTTCCCTGTTTTGAAGAAATCATAGAGGCTTTCTTTCAGATGTTTTCTTTAGTTTTTGAGGATTAAAATAGACTTGATTTCTACAACCCTCTGCCACTTCTTTCTTTTATGGCTCATAAGAGTCTCATTACTGAAATGTCATTAATTTTATTGGCCCCTGAAGGATGTTACTCACTCTTGATGAATCCTGAGGGTCTTTCAGATATTAGTCAGATTTTAACTCTTCCTGGTGTAATTGGATCAATGTAATGCACTTGACTTAATTGGTTTCAGTTTGTCAGAGGAGAAAGACATTCTCCTTGGTGTCATGCTAAGTGTCTCTATCTCCTAAGACTCCCTGCAGATATCAAATTATTCATAGTCAGCAGTTCTTGAGATCTCCTAGAGGTGAGATTCAGCCACTGATGGGAAATACCCTACGGTACCCTCAGGTAGGTTTTTTGGGATATGCACATTGAGTTTTAACATCCCATAAATAAATTATTCACTATTCTGTCAATGTTTTATGGAATTGTCAACATAAGTTGTTTCTAAAAGTTCTCTAGAATCTTTTTTGTAGCATTCCATTCATTTTTAATTGAGCACCTAATACAGTGAATGTGTAGAAAATAAAGCTGGTATTGAATTTAGTGGTAAGTCATTTACAAATATTTTTTGAAAGGATCTGCATAGCATAATTCCTTTGTATCTCTTCAGCAATCAATGTTCCCCTATTGTAGAAGGCTGATACCCTCTAATCCAGTAGTTCTTTCAATTTAGTGCATATAAGAAATTTCTGGAAAACTTGCAAAAATGCAGAGGCTGGGTCCTGCTCCTCAGCACCTACATTTTGGAGCAAGCACCTCAGAGAATTCTGATGCCAGTGATCCTCTGCGTATATGTTGAGATACACTACTGCACTCTTTTCCGTCTTTGCCTGTGATAATGTCATCTTTTGCCACATTTCATTGTGAGAATCCTGGCATTTACAGAGTTGCCTAACTTTTTGCATCCATAGGTGTTTGGAACACTTTCTGTCTTCTTGCCCAATACACACACACACACACACACACACACACACACACACAGGCTCCTTGTGCTTTCATCTCCTCAGTAATGAGGGCAGCAGGCATTGCTGGATACTTTCCTAGTTTTTCCATCTAGGATCGCCCCACCCCTGCCCTCCAGCATGAAACTACCATTGCCTGGCCAGTTGGTCAAAGGAGGTGTTTTATTGAACAATTTAATTTTAGTAATAAATATTTTGGCTAATAATTAGTGATGCTCAACCAGTAAAATTATTAAAGTGTTTTTAAAAAGTTACAGTAATTCATCTTTTATTAAGAAATACTTTTCATTTAGTTAACAGGGACATTTTATGGACTCAATAAATGGCCCTCAACTAAACATGCATGCTTAGTAATTTCTTCCTTGTCCACATGAATAGTCTTTATAAAAATTAGTCTTTTTGGGGCTGTGGATGTCAGTAAGCAATAGTCGTATCTTATTGGCAGTCTTAACTGAGAAAAATGTTTACTGTGGAGCTATATATAAGAACACCTCAACCTATAAGAAAATTCTAATTAACTCCATCAAAGTAGCTGTCCAATTAAAAAGATAAATAGTAGTGGGGCCAGCACCCTGGGTGTGCCCTGCAGGGTAGAAAGAGGAGTGAGGACAAAACGACACCCACGGTTCAGCAGGCAGCTGAGTTCAGATGGGCTGTGACCACTGTGGAATCACGTACGACCTGCAGCATACAGATGCTGCATGAGAGGTCCCACCGTGGCGTTTGGGGTCAGGTAAGAGAGAGAGGATTTGGATAACAGTAGGGCAATACTTAATGAAAGACAAAGTGGCACTTGATTCTGGATTCCAGCTGGTGTGTAGCTGCACATGAGGTGGGTCATAGTCCGTGTCAGAGAAGAGTTGCAGCCAGAATGCAGAGGGAGGAGGGCGTGTGAAGTGTTCAGTGAGCAAACAGACCATCCTGTTTGTCTGATGCAGGGACTATGAGTAGGAATTAGGATCTGGGATCATATTCTTAGGGTCTTGAACACCGGACTAAGAATCTCTAAGTAATCCATAAGCCTAAGTAATACCCCCTCCTACCTTGTTTTGGGTATGTGAGAAAAAGTTTTATTGAGGAATTGTACATTTGGTTCATAGGGAGACTGAAGTAGAGAGAGATACTGCAGTTTATACAATTAAAACAATCATAGCAGTAGCATTATTCAACCTTTTCTCATTTAATCCTTACTGCTGTTGTTTGAGGTGGGGGAAACTGAGGCCAGGTGGTCAAATGTCTTCCCCTGGTGCGCACCCAAAGCAGCAGAGCCAACGTGCAGCCTGTGTGTGGCCATTTCTGCTCACACATTGGTTCTGAACCTAGGGATGACCTTGTCCTTTAGAGGACATTTGACAATGTTTAGGCATATTTTTGATTGTCATGACTGGGCAGGTGCCACTGGCATCTGGTGGATAGAGGCCAGGGGTGCTGCTAAACATTGTCTTATACTCTGGACAGGCTCTACCACAAAGCACTATCTGGCCCCAAAGTGTCAACTGTGTGGAAATTGAGGAACTCTGCATTCCCATACCTTGTAACCACCCTTCATGGAAGCCTCTATTAAGTTTTCCTCTTAGTGGTAGAGCTAATTTGAGGGAAAAAGTGTGTGTCTTATTCCTACTTTTAGGATTGTACAAGGAAGTGTAGTGAATTCATTTCTGCATCTTCAGTAGTAACATGCCATCTCAATGTATTTTAATTCCATAAGAAATATGTATCACATATATTAAGTAATACTGTATTTAAATGGCATAAAATAGACTGTTAGCATAAATTGAATCAGCTGTTCTTAAGCACATTCTGGAAGTTTTCTGTGGGATCAGTAGATATTAGGATGTTAACTTCAGAAAGTCTATAGTAGAATCTGACAGGTAATTATGCCTAAGAGTTTCAAATCCCTTGGTTTTTAAATTCTGCATGTGGTGCCATTTGCCTAAGAGAAAGATAAATAACAGCATTACCTGCCTATCTGAAACAGACCCTAGTTATCTGTGACTTGCACTGCTTAGTGAGGGGCATGACCACCAATGTTTGAAACGTAACAGTATTGGGAAAATAATGGCTTGGACCACATTCAGCGTCAACTTTCCTTTTAGAAAATAGTGATTCTGTTGATAAACACTGCTCTTCCTCTGGGACTCTGGCTCTGCAAATAACTTTTAGGCTAAACTTTACGTACAATTTAAAAAAGAACATTATGTTAATAGTAAACTTTAAAAGGGAAAATTAAAGCCCTTCCGGTATAAATTAACTTGCTGGTAATTTGATAGATATTTACTTATATAGTATATAGTTTTAATATCCATGTAAGACAGTGTATACCTCTCAAAAGCGATAAACAATTTAGTCAAGAACATGGAGTTTTGACAGTCAAAGATAATGTGATGGCAAAGATTTTGGCATGTTTGTTTTGGGAATGAATGGTTCTTTTAATTATTATTTTTCCAGCTCTTCCATATTGTAAAAATCGTTATAAAAATCAAAGTTGGATAATTTTATCTAAAATTAAATTTCAATATTAGCTCATATCCTGCTCTGACTTTTATTGAGAACTTTAATTGGATATGAGCTGATCCTTTCAAAGAACGTAATCTTTTATAACCAAGGTTAAGGTTTTAATACTCAGGATTTTAAAAAATAATATTTCTAGTGTTTATAGTGTGCCTGTATTTCTGCTTTTTAATTTCTCATTGTAATATTTCAAACCAATGTCTTTTATTAACAAAATCATTCATGACCTTGGTTTTATGAAGAAGTAGACTATAAAGAGAGATTACAAAAAGAAACACAGGTATGATTTTGTAGTTTGTATTGTTTGTTGTCATTGAACAGCATTAAGTTCTTGCAGGGAATATTTCTGGATAGGAAATAAAGGTCCTGATTCCTGCCAAGAAGGAACTTAAATTCCAGATTTTAGGCTCGAATTTTTGAGAAAAGTAATGAAAGAATAGTAAACAGTAATAGTTTTAAAATGTCAGTTTCCTGTTTAATAAGAGCTGTTGAATTACATTGGCAAAAAAGTATACTTATGTGTAATATTTCATATATTTTGTTTTGGATTTTTAAAAGCAATTTTGTTTATCTTATCTTGGTGTTCAAATGAAAACTAGAATTGCTTAAAGCCAGAAAGTAACTTCAACACATGGAGTTTATTCAAATTAATAAAGAAAGGAAAGAACTCCGTAAATGAACAATATAAGAAAAAGATACTTTATGATTTCAAGATATCCAGATGTTTGTGTGTTTTCTTTTTAAACTCCTCTGCTCACTAAATTGGTGACGTTACATGAGTTAGAAATATTTTCTACCCGCATAACTCTCTGCATATCTATTTTTTAAAACTGTATATGCTAAAATCTTGGAGATTTGTGGGTTCATTGATACATCTATTCAAACAGTATTGCTTTACATGGACATGATTTGCTAAGAAAATCAATGCATAGATACATTTCTCCATACATAACAGAGATAGAGAAAAAGATTATTGCCATTAAATATTTAATATTTTCACTTTTCATTTCAATGAAGTCTTAGTGTCCTTTGATAGTACAGTCAATTGGATAATACTATTTTAGGATAAAGTGAAGGTTTACGACCTGAAATAAATCTAGTATTAAAATGTATGAATAATTGTGATCTGGAAATCCTACTGTAGCAATTGAATCTCAGCTTTGCATTGACTGCTTTGGGTTCAACACTCTAGCATTCTGATGAATGAGAATGAACCTTGACATGGCTATTTAGAAAATGAAAATGTCTATTCTCTGGAAGCCAGATTGTAGGAAGGTTCCTAGGGGGGCAGAATTTTGGAAGGTACAAAGTGTAGGGGTTAAGAGCACAGTCTTTTAAGTAATAGGGACCTACTTTTAACTCCCATTTTTGCCCTCAGTTAAGTAACTTATCTCCTCTGTACCTCGGTTTCCTTATCTGGCGTAATAATACCTACCTCACAGAGTTATGGTAAGGGAGTATCTTTATGAGATTTTTATCACAGTATCCAGAACTTAGCATTGAGGAGAAGTGTTCATTAAGTGTCTTTTCTTATTGACCTGGTTTTAGTTACAGACTCTAGGCTCAGATCCCTGGAGTTACTTAGAATCTTTTGGCCATTTTACTATGTAGATTGTGTGTATGTTATTCCCACCTTTATCAGAGAAGTCAAAAAGGAGAAAACCACAACTAATTTATTATTGTAATAAACTGGAAAGACTAAAACAATTTATGGATGAGAATTAAAATTTTATTGATTCTCCTCATTCTTTGTATTCATAAGACTTAATGGTCTTTTGATTATGTAGCTTTCGAAGTTTTATAAAAGAAACACGATTAATAATATAGAAATAAAAGTTATTCCTTCAAAAGCAGAAGCATCTGTGATTTCTTCTTATCATGATTCTTGCCTCATGGGTCAAACTATATTTTAGTGAAATTATCTTTGTGGCTCATACTGTAACATTCGTGTACTTTTAGGGCTTTAACATTGACCAGTAAAAATAGATTTAGGTATGGTATATCTAATGTTAAAAATGTATGAATAATTGTTTGTGACTTGGACAGTCTACTGTAGCAAGTGAATATCAGTAATCATTTTGTACCACAACGTGGGAGTTCAAGAGTTAGATTACTGTCAAGGAGGAATACAAGGCCCTGAGATTTTTATGGGAAATAAGGAGGAAGGACTTCCTAAATGTAGAAAAAGGATGGGGTCAGGATGTATGGTTTTCTAAAGAAGTTAGAACTGGCACTCTATAGATAGCCTTTCCATTTCCTCACATTCTTTTTTATTCTTGCAGAACTGTGGTTCAGAGTTAAGTTTTGAAATCATGAAAACAGGAAATGCAAACTAGCTTTTAAAAATAGACAGCCAGTTGGTTAGATGAAAGGTAAATAGTTGAATGGTGCATGTCACCTTCTCCTGCATGTAGTATATAGCAGGGTAACTCCAAGGAAGGCATTTCCCTTGCAAGGTGACTTGTTGCAGTTAAGTTTTGCCTTGAGCATAATGCCAAGTGTTTATTCATCTTCTTTGTAACATAGTAGGGTTATTCTTGTGTCTAGAAACAGTTTTCATTGTAATCCTACATTAGTGGATATTAACCTCTCTTGTATTAATAGTAGACCAAGCCATTCTTACCTGTTATGCCTGTCTAGCTCACCATGCTGGGAGTCCCCCCCCATAAAACTAGCTACATACTAGGACATTGTTTTCTGAGTCCTGGGAACACTATTTTTTTTCTTCTCTGCTGCAGAATAAATGATGTAAATTTATTTTTTCAGGTGCTTTCAACATTTTATAAATCAATGACATATCTCACCTAAATGGGACAGAACAGAATGCTTAGTATAAGTTACATTCCCAGGCTATGCTTGAGGTCTGCTCCGTCACCCTCCTTCAGCCAATGTTTGTGTGAGAGTGTGTGTGTGTGTGTGTGTGTGTGTAATATTTAATATATGACATATAATGAATATATGCCATTTATGTATTGTTTATAATATAGCTAATGTGTATCTAATAAGTATATTTGTATTCACTTCTTCACTTCTTCAGTCTCATGACATGACACCATTTGCAGACATAGCTCCTGATGAGCTAGAAAGTGCTCTAGCTGGATGATGAAGGTGATGGTGTTTGTAAATGAGTAAAACTCGGGTCTAAATTTTTTTCAGGAGGAAGAAAAGAAATAGTCTTCTGTTCTCTTCTAAAGGAAGTTAATATTTTCATTGTTCCTCCTGTCCAAAGGCTGGAAAAGTACCCTAACAGTGGCAAAGAAATGGAGAATAAAAACCAACCGTATGAAGCTGTTATTGAAAGATACTCTAAATGAGAACAGTGTTCCAAAACTCAGCTGGCTTTTTAGTCAGGGAAGCCATCTGTTTGGCTTTTCAGCTGGCAATCTCTTCATTCTCCCTGATTTTTATAGCTTCCCCTTGGGAAACCACAAGATTCCATATCACTACAGCAGTACAGAGTCTTTTGAAGAGTGCTGTGTGGCTTAGAGATTGATCAGTCTTCTATTGTGTAACTCATAATTTTAGGAATTTTGGGAAGGGGGTGAGTCTGAGGAGTAGAAAGGTGGTTAATTTTTTTCTTATGTAAATATTTATTTTTCACATACACCAGTAATAAAATTGCAGCTCTTCCACCAAGGTTAACTTACTCATCTTTCATTTCATGGGAATGCATAGACCTGTTACTCAAAGCAACACTGTATTATATTTTTGGGTTTTACCAATAGTTTCTTTCATTCTTATGTCAAATTCAGTGATGTTATAGTTTTATTGTAGACATTCCTTAAAGCATGCTGGGGTTGTGTTTGGAGATAGAGTTGGTTTTTGATGTTAAATTTATTCATACCTCATTACAGTGATTATAGTTACTGAGAACTATCACATCGTTACTTTAGAACAGATATTTTTAAATTGATATATCATCATCTACATGTTTCTAATGAATGAATGTTGTCTTAAAAGTTAATTACTTTTGTAAGGGTATGTGAAGATTGTCATGTGATGATCAACAAGTGACTGCCACCCTCTCCTGGCTTTTTATATAACTAGAATATAACTCTTGGCAGAGGAAGTAATTAATGCAGAGATTTGGGCTTTATCTTATGGGTAGAAACATGTTTCTTGCTAATGGCAAGTGTTCTCTAAATCTAGGGATAACAATTGTCAATCTGCATGTCATTTGAGCTTCAAAATGTGAACCATTACTGCCCATTCTTGTCACTGCTCTGCTGTGCAAGATGAGTCTTTGCAGGAATCATGCAATTCTCAAGTGTACCACCATAAAAATAAGAACTAAATGATGGAGGATCAATAATAGGGCAAGTATCTATTAATACATGAATTTGAAAGATTTAAAATCATCCATAGGCAGAAATATTCTTGAAGGTCATTTTAGCACTGAAATTTCCTAATTTTATGGAAACAATGGGAAAAAACATAGCCAATGTTTATGTAAATTGCCATTTCTGTTATATATTTTACTAGCATTATATTTGATCCAAATACTCATCTTTTACAGGCACATAACCATCTCATATGATGTGTAACAATACCACATTTTTTCCCAGAAATTTATTACTTCTTTATCATTTTATTTTCTGTTTGGCTGCTCTTCATTGGATGAGGTTTGTGTAATATTTGTTCTCTTGTTAATTTTGAACACTCAAAATATTCATCTCAGTCAGACCACATTCCTCATGCCTGAGAGGAGGAGATGTCTCTCTTCTTTTCCTAACTGAATCCCTCAGCTCTATCCTGGGTCTCATTCCCACCTTCCTCCTGATGCAGAGCATATCCCAATGAAGAGAGGAAAGTCTGGTAAACTGGCCAAGAGGGTTCTTAGCTTCGTGTGGGGAAGAATTTAAGGGCGAGCCAACTAGTGACAGTTTGAGAGGGAGACAGACAATACATCCTATTCCACAGACAGAATAGAGGTCCTTTCCTGAGCAGGAGGGGCACACCTTATGGGGCAATAGTAACATTTTTAAAGGTTCTAAAAACCTCGTTCAGAGACAGCTGTATGCGACAGGCATTATCTTGAGGTCAGGCAATAAATGTTAATCATAAACTGCTGTCACAGGAATGTAAGCACAGTTTGTAAGCCAATCCTTCTTAGTAATTCATCCATCTTCAGGGGGTCCCTGGAAGGTGACTTGCCTGGTGACTTCCTTGTTCAGAGTGGTTAGGGTCTGGTTTCAGTCAAAATGGCTGCACTCAGGCTCTCTCAAACTTCCTTTTCTGACTTAATCCCTGCATTACTCCCATGCATCTTCATTGTCTTTCCCCTCCAGGTATCCTTGTGTCCCCCTCTGGAACATTTACGCCCTGTCCACATGCACAAGCATCTTGGCCCAGCCTCCAGATGGCCTCCAGCTCTGGAACCTTTCCTGTACATGTTCCTTAGCAGTGAGCTCACAGCTTTCTCCTCACAGAAATTAGATTGCTGCCTGGTGAATATTTGCTGCTCAGGACATGATTTTAAAATTTGATTCCATAGTATACCCTGTTTTATATTGAGTTCAGTTATCTTAATATAATGAGGATAAAAGTTCTTTTCCCTTCTCTATTAAAGAACATTGCTCAATAACTCATAAATTTTGATAAAAAGTAATGAAGCAAAGGCTTAGATGTAGATTTTATTTTTTCTCTGTTTGCATAGTTATCCAAGAAAATGCCTTCTTGTTTTATAAGAGACTAGTTGATGAAGAATGAAGTTACTACATTTGTATGAATTTTACCCTGAAAAATAGGTTTTGTGTGATTGTTCTGTGGATAGATCCCTAAAGAATGATCCTGGAGACTGATGGCCTTCAGCTTCAGAACCAACTGAAATGCTTGTTAAAATGCAGATTTCTAGGCCTCATTTCAGGACTCATCAAACCAGAATCTTGAGAATACTTGAGAAAAATCTGCCTTTTTAATAAGATTCCGCAGATGTTCCTCACGCTTGCTAAAGTTTGAGATCTACTTCCGTGGATTCTGCTGCCAGGAGAGCAGTGTTAAATTCCAGACTTAATTTTTACCTGGATCCTTGCTAATTTGCAGTCATGCCAGGCTTGTTTAAATGTAAAATGTCATAATGTATTCCTTCTGGTTAGCTTAAATTTATATATCTGAAATGGGTTACATTAACTGCATAATTTTAACGATTGATTTTATTGAATTATCATGTACTGGGTAGGAAATCCTGTAAAATGAAATTAAATTGTCTACAAGCAGAGGGTGCTGTTGAATTGGATTCTGTATTTATTATCTTTATTGATTGAACATCCTTACATTTGAACTTATGCCAGATTTAGAAGGCCTAGGCAGTGCCAGGAAGTGGTTAATATTGCAGTGATAGTTAAGCCTTTAATTGCCTGGAAACTGGTATGTTAAACTCTGTTCTACAATGTGATTTTCATTTGCAGCTTTTCATGCACCTCAGCTGTGGCGTGGCATTCTCTCTTAATAGTTTGAAACCATTGTTCAAAAGATCTGCACCATGTCATTTGTTGACTCTTTAGAGTTTGGTTTATGTCTTTTTGCTTTTTTCACCTAAATTAGAGTATAATCAAATATATGAAAGCTACCAACCAATGTGACTTGGCACTCATTTTCATTGTGAAAGTTCTGTTTAATTTTTCTCTAAAACATATGGTTTACTTTTGGATAAAGAATTAACTTAAATATTCCTTCTGTAAATGCCTTCTAACCAAAATCCGTCAGGAATGTAGTTGTCAGATAAAATAGATTTTTTTTTCTTGTGCCTCTGTGTAACAAAGGAAACAGTATAGCATGGGAAACCATGGATATTATGAGGGGCTTATTAATAAATTTGGTCTTGTTTAGGTATTTTGGGTGGGTTTAAAGGAAGAATAGTTTTAGTTTGGATTGGATCCTGGCAGAAAGTGAAGGCAAATGTATAATCTGATATCCTGATAATTTTTATTATTTTCTATAGGGCAAGGGGAATGGAGCAAGCTAAAGCTGTAATTAGGTTATTGCTGTGGTTTGCATAGTGTTCTTATTTTTGCCTGTGTTTAGACTTGATTATGCAGTGATCTTATCTTGCTCCACAGTGATCACCAAGTGACCTTGTGTGGTTTCTCACACAGACCCCGCCTCCCCCCCACATGCTCACGTACAAGGACGCTTTCTCTCTTTCTCATCTTTTTTTTTTTCTTTTTAGTTAGTTGATTTTAGGTAAATGATAAAACTTGAATATAATTTGCTTATCTTTTTTCACTTATTGTCATTTCCATTGTTCCTTTGAAACCATTAAACAGACCATTTTTATCTTGCACTCTGGCCATAAAAATTATTTTGGGTAGCATAAATACAAAATGATTTGGGGATTATAAACTATTTAAACATAGCACTGATATACTTTGTATTGATATTTATTTGCCTAAATATTTGTATCTTGAACTCATGATTAGGGTTCATAATTAGAAAATGTTATGAGATTAAATTAATTTTTGCAAAATTATCACCTTAAGTAGCATTTCTTGGAGAAGATTAATGATGGGGCTATTACATTTATAATCTGAGAACTGATCTAAAATTAAATGGATTTTAATACTTAGAAATACAAGTGTAATTATCTTTTTAGATGTTAAATATGACTTAAAAACAATATTTTATTAAATATAGACAATAATAACTAATTTAGCTTGGCTTTCAATCTTAGGTACTTATTAATATTTTTTGATGATAGCCGAAAATTTAGCATGTGAAGGTTTTCAATCATAGGTGAAATGTGTTCTTACATCTGTGGTCAGATATAGTAATGTACATTACTGTGAAACTCTTCCTGGTCATGGAAGGGGCTGAGCTATCTAAACATACTTAATTTCATATAAATCAGAAGCAACACAACTTGAACACACAGTGTTTTATGATATTTTGTTTGGTGCAGATTGTCTTTTTCATTGTTATTTATGGCAAAATTTATGCCATTGAAATGCAAAATCAATTATGGTAAACTTGAATGAGTTATCTATCTACTTCATTTGTCATTGATGGGAATGATTCCATGATATTGCTTGTGGAACCAGTGGGGCTAATAGTTCCTGTTGATTGGAGAATATGAGGTAGTTGCAATTGATATTATAGATGCAGGAAATTTAGCAATCTATGTTTACAGATACTATCCTTACCATGTTTTGTGACTTTAAAAAT
This sequence comes from Eulemur rufifrons, assembly GCF_041146395.1. Lineage (NCBI taxonomy): Eukaryota > Metazoa > Chordata > Mammalia > Primates > Lemuridae > Eulemur > Eulemur rufifrons. The sequence goes on from NC_090989.1 coordinate 229,763,008, forward strand.
AAATTATATAAAGTGGAGTTCTGTTAGTATATCAATATTACATTTTAATTTTATTTTTTATTAATTGTACAGAGGTATACTGGACACTTTTCCCTAATATTTTTCTTTGCTTTTTTGTTGCTGCCTATTATTGTTCTCCTCTTAATATTACAGTAATTTTGTAATATTTCAAAAGGAGAATACAGCAAGTTGATTTTTTTTTTTTTTTTTTTTTGTTGAGACAGAGTCTCACTTTGTTGCCCAGGCTAGAGTGAGTGCCGTGGCGTCAGCTTAGCTCACAGCAACCTCAGACTCCTCGGCTTAAGCGATCCTACTGCCTCAGCCTCCCGAGTAGCTGGGACTACAGGCATGCGCCACTATGCCCGGCTAATTTTTTCTATATAGATTTTTAGTTGTCCATATAATGTCTTTCTATTTTTAGTAGAGACGGGGTCTCGCTCAGGCTGGTCTCGAACTCCTGACCTTGAGCGATCCACCCGCCTCGGCCTCCCAGAGTGCTAGGATTACAGGCGTGAGCTACCGCGCCCGGCCATGCAAGTTGATTTTTCGCTCTATCATTGTTTAAGATATTTTTTAGGGCAGGATATTATTTCAGAACATTTCTTTTATTGTCACAATTTGGTATTTGTAATGCCATGCAGATTTTTAGGATTGTCCAAGTTTGTGATAAATGCCTATCAAGTTTCTTTCATAGGTGAGTTGTAAGATTTTCAGGCTTTCCAAGGTATTTGTTTATGTGAGTGTGTACATGTGCATGTGCATATGGAGAATAGTGTTTGAATATATTGAATTCTTTGAATGACGATTCTCATAATCAGTGCCACTTACATTCTTTTTGTAGTTCATTATGACTTTTGCTTTTACTGACATTTGTTGATGTCAGCATTTCATGTCCAAGTACTCTTTCTTGTTATTTTGATTATTAAATATTCCTAAAGCCTTTTCATTAGTTATATTTTGAAATTTATTTCAAAATCTCATATGCATCCCAACTCAACAGCTTCTTGGCCAGATCCCAAATATTCCAGCAGCTCCTCTAATGCCATCTGATTTAAGGGGAAGTGAGGGAAAGGAATATTAAATAGAAGGGATCAGGATGTTTAACACAATCAAATGAAATCTTATACTTTTGTTAATCTGCAAGTACAAATATAACCATCTGAATGCATTCATAGGTCCTTCCCAGGGTAATCTCTGGGAGGTATTTACATTCACTATTTTGTGCCAAATTTCTTGCTAGAAGGTAAACTCATAGTTTTTACAGCTGTGTTCCTGTTCTGATTTCTCTGCACTCTAAATGTGAAGCTAATTTTCCATAATTTTATTGGTTTAATGGAAATTTATTCAATTTACATTTCTTTCATTTATATGAGAGATTGAACATTTCACATCTTTGTTAGTCATTTTATGTTTGAAAAAAGTCTTTCATTTTTGTCCTTTAAATTTCATTTTCTGCCAGGTACAGTGGCTCATGCCTATAATCCCAGCACTTTGGGAGGCTAAGGCAGGAGGATTGCATGAAGCTAGGAGTTCTGGTGTTAATTGTGGTGTCAGTCTATCTGCATTAAGGAACATTTACTGTTTTGTGACTTACACACAGAAAATTATTTCTAGTTAGTATGAATAACTTTGCAAAACTGCCTGAATCATTCAGCCATTACTTTGGTGGCATTCATTAGCTTTAGCTAAGCCCTTAGCAGAGTTGCAGCACCTTTTCTTACAATAGATATTCGATATGTGTGAACAGTAGAATTATACTCTGATTCTATGCATACATGTAAAAGTAGAAAGGCAAATAGTAGTAATACAGCAATGATATGACATTTCCCTTTTCTCTTTCCATATAAATATATATATATATATATATGTATTTTAATAAAGAGAAAGGATCACAATGAGATAAATTGCTGTTTTTTTCTGGAATTTTGAGACCCTGTATTAAATATCTGAATTAATTGGTTGAAGGACCAAGGAAGGTTTTTTATCTTTTTATTCTTTCAAAATATTATATATCATTTAACATGTCATTTTACATCAGGTCCTGGGTATATATATCTTCTTCTAGTCTAAAAGTTTCACATTTCTTGATAGTTAACTTTTGAAACTTCCTTGAACACCCATAGGCTTTTAAACTATAAATTAAAACCTGATAATGGACACTGTCTTCTAGACTCAGAAGCCCAGTATCTGTTTCTTCTAGTCATGATCTAATTACATTCAAATGCTCATAGCAAGATTGATATAGCCCATGAAATTATGGGCACCACTTCTTGCATTTTGTTTTTTGTTGAGAGTCTGTTTTCTATGACATGGAGGAATGCCTTAGGAACTGGTCTCAAGAATGTGTATATATAGTGGAGGCTACTGAATATCTCTTATAACCAGAACTGAAAATTTAAGCTGAGTGTTAAGCTGTGTACAGTCTATATAGATTGTTATAGTAGAATGGTGACCCATAGGTACACAATTTAGAAATAACTTTGGGCAAACACTAGCTACATTGAGAATTTGACTATCATTCACTTATTTCATATATTTAATGATGCAGCATACAGACACTTAAATTTATTTATTAAAGGGAAAATTTGTGTGATTTTCTTCAGTACTTTGTATTTGAATTGGCTATAAAGTTGTAAAAGCAGTAATTAAATATTAATTAAATGAATTGTGCCAGTGGTCCCCAACATTTTTGGCACCAGGGACCGGTTTCATGGAAGACAGTTTTTCCACGGACATAGGATGTGGGGGCACATGGGGAGTGGAGCTCAGGCAGTGCTGTGAGCTATGGAGAGTGGCTTACAGATGAAGCTTCGCTCGCTAGCCCAAGGCTCGCCTCCTCTGTGTGGCCTGGTTCCTAACAGGCCACTTACGGGTACCAGTCCATGGTTGGGGTGTTGGGGACTGTAGATTGTGGTATAAGTTTATGATTTAATAAAATTGACATCTTTTGTCATTTTAAGTGTATTTAGATATTTCCTTTTTTTGATGCCTTTAATATTAGGAGTAGGGTAATATGATTTAAAAAATTTGAACTTGCTATTATTTAGCTCATATTTAAAAAATATAATAACCATAGCTTGCAAGGCTTATCTTAAATTGGTTTAAAATATATCCTGCTGGTGATCTTGTAAATTAGTCTAATCTGTGTGAAAGGAAATTTGAGATAATATTGGAAAAATTAAAAAATGCATACCCTATGATTTGGCATTTCATTGTTGAGAACACAATCTAAGGACATAGACATGAAGAAATGGTCATTGATACATGCAAGATTTTTTACAAAGGTGTTCAACATAGAATTTTTTAAAACAGCAAAGCAAGGCAACTTGACAGCACCCCTTTTTCCAAAAGTAGATTAGTTAAACAAATAAATCCTAGCACAACTTTATAGGAGAATACTGTGAAACCATTCAACAGTGTTGTTAGGCAAATAGTGATTTGGGAAATCGTTCACAGTGTGTTCTGGGAGAGGCATCATGTATAGTATTTGTTCCAATGATGTAAGCACACTTAGAAACATGGATGTAAGACAAATATGTTAAATTTTGTGGTTCTCCCTAAGTGGTTAGTATTTTCTTTTGTTACTGTTCAATGTTACTACAGTGACCACATTTTGGGATTGGGAGAGGGAGACCAGATAAATATTTTTAAAGATTTTCCTTCCTTGAATGATTAGTACTTGCATTTTTATTTGATATCATTTTAAAAATGGTTTTAGGCAGGAGGATGAATATGATAAAGTGTAACACATTATCTGAGCCATTTTCATGATTAATTGATACTTCTCTATTTTAGATGTTAGAAAATTCCTTGCCAACTTTTCTCTGTAAAATAGATGGAATTGGCAATGGGTCTTTTTTGTTCATTTCAGCACATGTTATAAATGGATATTTATTATGAAAAGCATCAAACATCTTCCTTTCACTAAAACCAGACAGCCAGAGTACTCTCACTCGATGAGCTGATGACACACAATGGTCTGTTTATTTAATCACTTGCTTATTCAGCAGTTTAGATCCCTGATGGAGTAAAAGCTCTCCCGCCTTTATTTTTTGAAGATGAAATTGAGAGATTTAAACATAATTTATTCTGCTTTGACCTATGGTTTGAATTTACGTGGCTGTTTGCATTCATTTTCAAGAGAAACATTTAATACTTGCAAAGCAATAATCTGATCAGTCTCTTTGTCTTTCAAATTGCTCTGGAGACAGTTCTAAGCTGCCTAGACTATAAAGCTTTCTTTTATTAGAGTCTGAAATATCAAATTGATTTTGATAGCTCATTTTGAAAATAATGTGTATTTAAGGGAGTAACATTTTGTTTCAAATAAAAGTCTCAATGTACCATGTTATACAAACATTCTACCAACTCATACTGACCTTTTCTTGCTGATCCTCAGATACGGTTAGTGACCTTTGAGAGAACTGAAGATTTTTAAGAAGGGGTACTGTAGAATTAGTTATGAGTAATAGTAAATACACTGATTTTCCTAATATGCCACCATCTCATCTTTCATTTCTTCTATCAATCTTCTTGAATGGGTATTCTATACTTCCTGCTTCCTTTTCATCATTAAATATTCACTTCTTGACTCTTGGAAATATGGTTTCCGTTCTAACCATTTAGCTGTGCAAGGTCACCACACACATAGTTATTCTATCAAAGTCTGCATCCCTGAGGTTTCAGGGATAGCTGTTAGCGGGTCAGCAGACAGCGCTTGCGCAGAGGCCTTCTGTGCTTTCTCGTCTTTCGCTGCATTCGTGGATGCTTCACCTCATTTTATATTCACATGGAACTGGTCAGGCAGTACGTTTTCTCAGCTGCACTGTCTTCTCCCTACCTTTCATTTCTTCATTTTCTCTCAATTATGACTCTGTGTCCTTCAATGCCTAGTTCAAACAACATGGGCTGCCTTTCCCATCCAACGTGACTTTCTCCTCTTTTTTCCTGGGACTCCATCTGAATCTTTATTTAGTACTTGATCATGTAAATGTCTTCATATTACATTTGTTCTTATCTTCCTGGAAGACTGGGGCTATGCCTTTAATCCTCTGTATTTTCTTAGAACCTGTATACTTCCTGTACATATAAGGCCTTAATTGTTTTTTTTTTTTTTTTTTTTTTGAGACAGAGTCTCACTCTGTTGCAATCCTCCTGCCTCAGCCTCCTGAGTAGCTGGGACTACAGGCTTGTGCCACCATGCCTAGCTAATTTTTTCTATGTATATTTTTAGCTGTCTATATAATTTCTTTCTGTTTTTAGTAGAGACAGGGTCTCGCTCTTGCTCAGGGTGGTCTCGAACTCCTGAGCTCAAGCAATCCGCACAGCTCAGCATCCCAGAGTGCTAGGATTACAGGCGTGAGCCACCACGCCTGGCCTTAATTGTTTGTTATATTGAATAAAATGAATGATTTCATTGAGAATGAACTATTCTGGTAGCTACACTTGCCAAGTAAGAAAGACAAAATGCACAAGACATGATCTTTTAATTTGTGTGTGTGTGTGTGTGTGTGTGTGTGTGTGTGTATGAGAGGTCTGAACCTGGGGATCAAGGAGCGGCTTTAGTGGTCTTCCTAAAAAATTGTATGAAAAATTCTTATATGTGTTCATAAGGCACATTTTTTCTGAAGTGTGAGTCCATAGCTTTTATCAGAGTGTGAAAGGCACCTTTTAAAAGTTTAAAATATTCTAATTTAAACGATTTAGCATTCTAAGTAATTTATTAAAAGTACATGAACCAAACAAAGGAGAGTCAAAGCCCATAACTATAGTCAGATACTTAATTCAAATCTGAGTGGTCAGAGTTCCTGTACTCTTTCCCTATTTCATGGGTTTTAGAACTTGGCAAGTTAAAAAAATTCTCATTTAGTTCAATTTTGGTTTAAGTAATTTGAGCAGGGACTAAATATGGCAAATTGGGAATCAAAGACCAGATTCCAGTACTAATTATTTTGCTTCAGTCTCTAGCACTACAGTAGGCCTCAGGGGACTTCTGTTGGAAGAGTGGGAATTCTTAGTTCAATCGTGTGAGCAGTCATATGCATAAGGGATTTCATTGCTACAGCATTCGACTTCCCATTTAGGAACAAGTCAATCAGTTATTTAGTTGGGATATAGCATGGAAAGATGAAAGGCCCCATGTACAGTTGCATGTGTCAGTAGGTTTTTGTTTTTGTCTTTGAGTGGAGACAGTTGTCTGCCATTTTATTCCGTGTCCTTGGTTCACCCTTCCATTTTCATGCAGGGCAATGGACCAGGACTCAGGCCCAGCAGAGCTGAGTGTAGAGGCTCCTTCTCCAAGAGCTGGGCAGGGATGTCTTTGATCTGTATTCACTTAATCATTCAGCTCTCCCATTGTGTTGGCAGCAGGTTTGCATGGAATCTGTGCCACCACCTTATCGAAGTGTGACTCCAGGAAAGGTGAACGTGACCAGCCTCTAATTAAAGACATGATGGCTTTTAATGCTTGGCACTTGAAATTTTTTCAGCTTTTCACTTTTTCGTTTTGTGAAATAGTTATAATCTTTTGGCTTCTTTCCACGTTTACCTTATGAGCAGTACCAAGTCAATTAACTCAGTTGTGGGGAAAAATACTCTCTCTATATCAAAGTGTCTCATAATATGATGTATTAACTTTAATTTCCAGAGCAAGTCATTAACCTCAGATGGAATACAGTGACACTTTGTCTAGTACAAAATTGTTCTTAATCTTTATAAAGCGAGTAAAAGAGCACATTAGCACCAGTTGCCTTTAGCTGGGGTTGGAAATACACTAGAGCTGCCTCAGCTCTGCCTCTGCCTCATCTCCAGAGTCTGTTTTAGTTCCTTCAGAAATGGCAGTGTGGGCTGGTGACACCTATCTTTTAATTTGATGTTTGCTGCCCATTTAAAAGGCCAGATGCCACATTACCTGTTTTTCTGATACTCTGTTTCTGTGTCAGGGGTTGGCAAACTATGCCCCGTTGCCTGTATTTGTAAATAAAGTTATATTGGAACACAATCATGCTCATTTTAAAATACATATCTCTAAGATTGCTTTTTTACTATAATGGCTGACTCGAACATTTGTAACAAGGATCACATGATCCACAGAGCCTAAAATATTCCTATCTGGAATTTTGCAGAAAGAGATTGCCGATCCCTTTTCTGTGAGATCTCACCAGACTCACAGACCTCATGTATTCAAGCGTTGTCTACATAGCTTAGGTGAAGAACCAGCTGGCATGCTCTATGTTTGCTGGTAGTAGAGAAATGTTTCTTCCTTTTACCAAGGTGTATCTGGGGTATCCCTTCTGTGGCCTAGGAACTCAGCTGGAGGTCTGTAGTGCATTGTGGTAATGTCCCTAGTACTTATAGCCTTGTCTGGCATCTTTAGGTTTGGTTATATATTTGAAACAGTGTCTTAGTGTTCAGGCTGTGTTGAATTGCATTCCTCTTCACAGTGAGCACATGTTGCATCCTTAAACTTGCTTATGGTGCATAAGGGACATAGCACAGCTGATTAGCACGATCACCTCCTGTTTGTGTGATATTTTTCAAGCTGTATCATCTAGAGCTGTGGTTGCCAACCCCTGGGCTGAGGACTGGTATCAGTCTGTGGCCTGTTAGGAACTGGGCTGCACAGCAGGAAGTGAGCAGCGAGCGAAGCTTCATCTGTATTTACAGTCGCTCCCCATCACTTGAATCACTGCATAAGCTCTGCCTCTTGTCAGATCCGCAGTGGCATTAGATTCTCATAGGAGCATGAACCATAACTGTAAACTGCACATGTGAGGGCTTAGTTGCACGCTCCTTATGAGAATCTAATGCCTAATGATCTGAGGTGGCGCTGAGGTGGTGATGCTAGTGCTGGGGAGTAGCTGCAAATACAGATTATCAATAGCAGAGAGGTTTGACTGCACAATAAATGTGCTTGAATCTTCTTGAAACCATCCCCGCCGTTCTCCCCACCCAGTTCCTTGGAAAAATTGTTTTCCATGAAACTAGTCTCTGGTGTCAAAAAGGTTGGGGAACACTGATCTAGAGGTAGAAAATACTGACTATGGCATAAGCTCTTTTATTTGTAATATCCTGCAAACACGTGTGCAAATTCTGTCTGGCACACAGCTGCTAGGAAGATTATGTTCTCCTTAATGCTGCTTGTTGTCACTTGGTTGATATTTATTTCTATTATGAATCTTTTACTATGTTTTATTATAAATATTGCACATTAAACCTACCATCTATTTTCTTTACAAGATGGCTAGTTGTAAGACTAACAGCTATTCCTGGCTTTCATGAAGGTCTTTGGCATTGCTTTCCCATTCTTCATTGAAACCTTTCTTATGGGACCTTGCTCTTTCCAGGTAAATGAAGCCTGCCTTTTGACCACATTAAGAGCTTGTCAGAACCACCAGGAAATTACAGAAAGTTTTTTTCTCTGCAATAATGGCAGCCACAGTAATGGTGACAGCCATATCATCAAAGAATAGTTGTAAGTCACGATACTGCCATGACGCTGTTTCTCTGAAGGCCATCCCATTCTATTCTTCTATGCACAGATCCATGGTTTCTTTCCAGAAGTATCTTGTGCTATAGAAAATGTCTGTAGTGTAGGACTCTGTGAATGGATATTTATTCTTATAAACTTGGTGCTGAGGTGTGATAGACATTCTCTATTGGATACACAATGGTGTTGTTTGTGAAATTGAGCCAGTAATAGATCTATGTGTTCATGTTATAGCAGGAGCCATGTCAAGCTGGGGTTCAGGGGTGGTGACAATGTGGTGGTATGCACTCAGATTTGGAGCCAGAAAGCTGGGTCTGCACATTGGCTGTGTTCCTTACAGGCTAAATGATTTTGTGCAAACTACCTAGCTCTCCTGAACCTCATGTTACTGGGAAGTAAAACACATAATTAGAGTACCTATGTTTTGAGTTTATGGTGGTGATAATAAAAAGTATTATCAGAAGCTTGCAGCATCTGTGTCTAAGGGTCACAGAGATGTTGGGTGGTGAGGTGGTATGACCTTCAAGGATATTGCTCCTCCAAGGGAAAGAGAGCGACTGTAGACATACAAGCATTAGTTGCAGTAATTGGGTCTTTGCTATAGCAAGTTAGTTTTTAAAAAATAATTGCTTGTAGATTTGGTTTTCATTTCAGAGAAACAAAGTTTAAAAAAAAATTTAAAATTTCTGTTCTTCAAACTCCATAATTTTAATTGTCCTATTGTCAGGTCATAGTTGTCTGTTCTAGGTTCTTGGTGTGCTCTTGGCCAGACACACCAAAAATAAGGCAAGTATGAAACGAAGTTTATTGAGGAAGGGCAAGATAGGTTTACAAAGCAAGAGAAAGATATAGGTTTACAGAGCAAGGTAAGTTTGCCACAGATGACAAAAGGGCCCAGAAAAAGTTTTTATCCAACCAGGTGTTCCTAAAACTGATTCATAATACTGCTATTTACCTGTCAACTCCACAATCTTGTCAAACAATTAATAACATCACTAAATAGAGTGTTTTCAGTAGAAATCTCTTAATTAGTGTGACAGCAGCTAAGGACAAAGAATTACGTAGCTCTGAATAAGGAATATTTATGTTTATTTCTTTTCTCGAATAGTTTGGCTATAAGGTTTACAATACATTGTGCCTTCTTTTATAAATAATTTTATGATAACATTATTAGATAGTATTTAATAGGGTTATTAAAGAATATTGTAGAGTCCTAGAAGCAAATCATGAGATTCCTTTTATGCATCCCTTTTAAAGCCTAGAGCCTAGAGTAAAACATGTATAGTCATTCCCATACTTCCTCTTCCTTTTTTGACTTAGCTTGATGTAGTTCTATCCCAAAAACTATCTCAGAAAGAAACAGGCTAGGAAAGGAGAGAGCCCAGTTTTCTTCATGGTTTCTCAGTCTGTTTAAAACTCTCTCAGATGGTCCCATCCTGCAGTCCTGGATGCTCCTCCTTATTTGGCCATAGACAGAAGAGAGGATATTAGTTTGCCCTCTCTATTTAAAGTATTGGTGTGTTTCTTTGCATCCCTGTCATTTTCTTACAATTTTTAGACTATGGTGCCTTTCAGGGGCTCTTGGAGAATATGCCTTATAGAATTATTGCTGAACTTTTACCTGCTAATTAAATTGTAAGTATACTGACTATATCTTGCTTGTGGTTATCGTAGCATAGTGCCACATGCTACATAGTAGTCACATATTTACTCTGAACAAGTGGAAACTCCATTTAGTAGTTTTTGCACTGGTCAAATTTACTTAGAAAGTTTGTATCTACTATCATTCTGAGATTTGTGTCAGTTTATGAGTTCACATTGTAATTGGTAAGACAACTCCAAGATGAGTATGTGAATTGTATTATATAGCCATAGCATGTTAGTTCTGTGAATTGTAGTCTACTTAGGCTATAGGAATCATGACTGCATTCATATGTTATGTATACCAAACAACATGATAGATATATATGTCTTCCTTTCAGTCGCAATAAAAGGAAATGCCTGTCAACTTAATTTATCACCAGACATGTTCTTATTTAAGGCCCTTTAAAGTGAAATAAAAGCTTGACCTAAGATTATGGTTACTACAGAAGTGACAGCAACTATGACTGTGATATAAAATATGGTAGGGACCTCGGCTACTGTAATAACTGCTCTGCAGCTCATGTGAAAAGGTGTTACACAGTGAATGCTCTGAGATATAGAGACAATTAAAGTAATCCTTCCAGTCAGAAGTTTGAGGTCATCTGGTCCAAGTGCCTGAGAGGTCCCTATGGGCCCAGAACTTCCCTAGGTCACATGGGTGAACCTGGGCCAGTATGCATCCCCCCATTTTTTCTCTATTCTAGGGCAGATCTGCTGCAGTCCCGACATTTATCAGGGATGCACACACTCTTTCATTCCACAGTGTCTCTGAGGCAGTGGAAGGAAGGGAAAAATGAAGCTCTTTAATGAGTGTCTTAGGGAGAAACACCATTTAAAAATTCACTCTGACAGGAATTTCAGTGTACACGTGCATCCATATGTCCCATCTCTGAGTGCCCACTTCGTGTCTGGCAGCAGGGCTGAACATAGTGCCATATGCAGTAGACAGTCCCTGTCCCAGAGTTGCTTTGACTAATGCAGGCTTTGCGACATCAGCAATATTGTTATTTTTAGCAGCATTCTGGCCTTTACCCACTGGATGCCAGTAGCAGCTCCCAGTCATGTGGCAACCAGCAATGCCTCTAGGCATTCTCACATATCTCCTAGGTGCAAAATCACCTGCAGTTGAGAACCACTGGGATAGTGGGCATTACAGTCTGGTGTGGGAAACGGACAACCTCACCAAAAAATGAGTGCCAAATACATATTGTGGAACAGACCATGCATAAGTTACATGGAGAGCTGTGATAGAGAACAGGAAGAAGTGTTCTCGTCCTACAAGCATTTTGTAGGAAACGTTCATATTCACTTTCTTTCTCCCAGGCTGACAGTTAAAAACACCCTGTGGTGCCTGTTGAATAGCTACACAAGTTTGCTTATCTTATGTCAGAAAGGTGAATTGCAAACATTTAAAAAATTTTATTGAGTTTATTTATTTTTATTTTTGAAGGGGGAGGGTTCAATTTCCTTTTTTTTTTTGGAGACAGTCTCACTCAGTTGCCCTGGGTAGAGTGCGGTGGAGTCAGCCTATCTCATAGCAACCTCCAACTCCCGGGCTCAAATGATCTTCCTGCCTCAACTTCCCAAGTAGCTGAGAGTACAGGTGCACACCACGATGCCTGGCTAATTTCTCTATTTTTAGTAGAGACAAGGTCTCACTCTTGCTCAGGCTGGTCTTGAACACCTGAGCTCAATCAGCCCTCCTGCCTCGGCCTCACAGAGTGCTAGGATTACAAACATGAGCCACTGTGCCCGGCCTGTTGACTTTATTTTAAAAGTTAAATATTCTTAGTGCCTAATAGTCATGCCTTGATAATTATCCAGTGGTAATTACAGAGTACAGTCCTGTTAACATGTTATTGGATGTGTGCAATACTGAACGTGGAGGGGTGAATAGAAGGTCCTGTAGAATCAGAGAAGTTTCAAGTGGTTTGTTTACATACATAGCACTTTGTATTTATTGTAACATATTTACTAGGTGTAGGTATTGAAAGTTATCCACCTACTTTTCAGAGATAATAGTAATGGTACTGTCAGAAAAAAAAAGTGCACAAACATTCTGTCTGTAAAGAAAGTAACATTGTAACTATTTCTCAGATAGAATATAGTAATTATTGATAACATAATTCATTGCTATTCCATTAAGTTTTGTTTTTATAACTTATGTCTTAAGCTATGACTTAAATTCAAAATTATTTATAACAGTAATCTTTATCAAAATTCAAATAGATGAATGTAATGTACTAAAAGTATAGGTCCATGCCCCTCTCAAACAAAAATAAAAATAAAAACAAAAACCTGGTACCCTCTTTGATGATATTTAAATTTATTACTTTTCTGTCCTTTCTTCATTGCCATAATTATTTTTCGATATTACTGCTTCTTCTGAAAAGAAATTGTCATCATTTTAAGTTCTTTCCCCTTCTGGCCCATGGTATTTTAAGGATGTTGTCAGTGCAGTTTCTGTGCACTCCTGAAGGAGCATATGCATTAATCAAAGACTGTAGGCAGTGCCTGCTGGCCTTCACAAGTTCATTCATAAATCAGCTACTGGGTAGGGTATGTTTGGTAACATTCACTTTGTTATGTACTTATGTCAGAGTCGTAAGGAAACTGGAGTCATGGTGGGTTACATGTGGAGCACCAGGTGGCTCCATTGGCTATGGTTTTGAAGAAAATGAATTAAATTCATTGAATGAAAAAAAGCAAGAGGAGTGAATATAATTAAGCATGTATGTAAACATTTAAATGTATCTTGTACTTAGTATACTCAACAACCTTCGTCAGCATACAGCTGACATTATAGCATACATTGGGTTCCTATAGCAATGTTTTATCTAGTCAGCAATAATTCAAGATAAAATTATATCGAATGCATTTGAAGATAAGATGCAGATAACTCATCCAGTTTTCTAGTTCTCAGATGTACAAACTGATCCTTGGGCAGCTGCATCCATTAATGTTTAGATGAGTTAAGGATAATTGTGATTTTCAACTTCTGAGGTTATCACATATTTAAGTTGAACAAAGGCAATGCTTTATGGTTTCTTTTTTAAGCAAAGTATGAACAGTGATCTTTTTAATCAGTGTAATTTTATTAAAGGAGCAAGGACTCCTATGAATCTTTTCAGCATTTACATTTTTACATTGTCAGTCTTTTATAGTCAACATGTTAGATTCTATAAAATAAGATACCTTTCTTTTTCCCATTAATGGGGAAAAAAGACATCAGCTTTAATGACTGCCTCAGCCCTGACTCAGATTTAATTCTTCTTATTTCAGTGATGCCTCTGGGCATTTGGATTATAATGTGGAAAAAGTAATAGATAACATGAAAATTTTAATTTATCTCTTTCTTTTTAAAATCTCCTATAATTACTCAATTACTAAACAAAGAAGAAATCTACATCAAGAATCAAGTACTGACATTTTGTGTAATTTACTATATGTATGTCTGAATGGCCTAGCTAAAATGTGAAATCATAGATTTTGAAATATTTTACAAGATAAATTTTCAGTAGCTTTTTATAGACATTATTTTGGTATAGTTGACTTTAAATTTAAGCCAGTCATGGATTGTGGAACCAGGCTTCCTGAGTTTGATTCTTGTATCCACCACGAACCTTGAGCAAGCTACTTTACCTTTCTGTGCATTGATTTTTTTCATCTGTTACAGGGGGGATAATAATTATACCATCCTTTAAGCACTTATTAAGTTCAATGCAAGTATCTTTTAAGTAAGTAAATAAGTAAATAGTAGATAAATGCTTTCATTAGTGCTAATAATTGTTGAAAATATATCCAAGGACACTTTTTTTTTTACTCAGTCATTAATTCTTGCAGTACATTTTTGTTGACCACGTTGTTTGGGAGTTGCAGTGATCAGCAGGAATAAGCATAATCTTTGTCCTCTCATAGGCATGCCCAGAGACTGACATTTATGAAATAATTATGCAACTATTTAAACAATTATGTTTGGTATTTGTGCCACATATTCGTGGCATTGGGTTGTTTGTGACAGGGCCTAGTCTGTAGGCATTTAAGGTGAAGTATGAAGCCTGTGAGTTGGTTAAATATGGTTGGTGGAGCAAGGGGGTGGGAATGTTTCCAGCAGAGGTAACAATACATAGGAAGATTCATGGTGGAGCAGAAGAATGAAAGTAGAGAGAACATCTGAGATGATACTGATATTTTCATTGTTGTTTTAATTCATGAGATCTGCTCTTTTCCCTGAAATGTGCCCTGTTTTGTGTCCTCCTGCAGATTCTTCTAGAGAAACATCTTTTTCCTGACTCTCAGTCTTCTTTGTCCACCTCAAGGCCCCTAAGCAGGAATCTGTACGCTCTTTTACTTGATGGTGTTTCTATCATCCTATTGGTTCCCTTTCACAGTTCATTTTTTATCCCACTGTTTCTTTCCATCACTTTCCCAACTATTCCTAGGTTAACTATTCCTAATTCCAGAAGAATATTTGAATGTTTGGAAAATGAATAGGAAGAAGCTTCCTTTACAGGCTATTAGAGCTAGTAATTTCAACTATTTGAAAACTAAGATCATAACTCTGATGTTGTTATTTTCTTAACTAAGAAATCTTGTAATGTTCTAGTTTAGATTTTTTTTCTGATTGTTGAAGACTAGCTTATTTAAGCTAACTTCTGCCTGAGCTGTTCTCCTAAATGACCTTTTTATATCTATCCACATTTTTAATTGTTTGACCTCTTATTCTTGAATGTCAAATCTTAGAAAAACAGAAGTTTCCAAGAGGCTACTTTATATCACTTCATTCTTCATTACTACTTCTTGGAAGTTATTTTTAATGAGAGAATAATTATTTGTAGAAAGTAAAAGAGAAAGGTGTTTCTGGTTGTGTAAGCATAGGAGCCCACAAACTTAAACCAAGGCAAGTTGGAAAAAAACCCGAAAACCAAACATTGATGTTCTCTAATACAGATCTGTGTTTTCACTGGATTATGATAAAGTGAGGGCAATAATTACTAATTGATGTTTAAGTGACATTTATCTCCATAACACAAGTGTATTAGGGTTCTCTAAAGAAATAGAACTAGTAGAGTATGTGTGCGGGTGCACATGTGTGTCTGTATATGAATTTATTAACTTAATTATGGTGGCTGTGATGTCCCAAGATCTGCAGTCAGTGAGCTGAAGAACCCGAGCTGGTGGTGTCCATGTCAGTCTGAAAGCTGGCACGTGCAAGACCCAAGAAGAAACTATGTTTTAGCTGGAGTCTGAGGGTAGGAACAAACTGACGTTCCATCTCATGCAGTCAGATGTCAGGGTCTTACCCAGGGAAGGTAAGAGTTTTTATTCTATTCATACCTTCAACTGATTGAATGAAGGTTATCTACTTTAGGGAAAGTGGCTATCTGCTTTATTGTTTCTTCTGTTGATTCAAATGTTACTTGAATTATCCAAATATCTAGAAATATCCTCAGAGACACATCCGGAATGATGTTTGGCCAAACGTCTGGGCACTGTGTGTTCCAGTCAAGTTGACACACAAAATTAATCATCATCATAAGTTTGGTTTAATATTTAAAAGTCTGTCAGTATAATATACTATGGTGGCAGAATAAAGGAGGAAAACCATATGAACATTTTAATAAATGCAGAAAAAGCAATACCCATTTCTGATAAAAAACGTTCAGAGGAAATTTTGCAATTAGATGAAAATAAGTCTGAAAAGCATACAGCAAATACCATAGTAAATGGTGAAATTTTGGACAGTTTATCCCTGAGATTTGGAGCAAAGGAAGGATTTTCATTTTCAAAACTTTTCTTCAACATTTTACTCAAGGCCCAGCCACTGCAATAAGTTAAGAAAAAGAAGCCATGAAAATGAGAAAAATATAAGAAAACCCTTACCGTATATGTAGATAATCATTACTTACATAGGTCTAGTTCTTAATTGAGATCTACATCTTCTTTAATAGAAAGAAGAGTGAACCCAAAATAGGCCCAGACTTATATGGCATTTACTTTTTTGTGAAAGGCACAGAACAATCCAGTGGGGAAATAAGTCTTCAGTATTTGGGAAACAAATTAACCTTAAGTCCCACTATACACAACTGCTAATTCAAGATGTATCCTAGACCTGAAAGAGAAAATTAAAACATAAAGTTTGTAGAAGAAAATATAGGAGACAGGAGATACCTTTATAACTTGAGAGTAGACAAAGGCTTCTTAGATCACAGAAAGAAATAGTCATACAAGGAAAAATTGATGAATTAGATTCCATTTAAGTTAAAACCTGTTCATCTAAAGACATCATTAAAAAGATGAATAGGCATGACCCAAATTAGGTGAAAACATTTGAAAAACATATATCTGATAGGGACTGGTGTCTGGGATGTATAAAGAACTTGAATATGATGATTAAAACATCTGAAGAGAAAATGGGCCAAAAATTTTAACAGACTCTTGACAACGGAAGATATATAAAATTAAAACATGTTCACGTAAAGACATATACACGACTGTACAGTTGTTCCTGAGGAGGGATGTGTGTGATAGGACTTAGGTTGCAAAATTGTGGGAAGGAATGGAGCAGTCAGAAGGGCTTGTTACCTGGAGTTCAGAAATGTCAGGGGCTTGGCCTGCACTTGCGTGTTTCTCAGTGCTGGCCTGGCACTATACTTCTCTAGCACGCTGCTGCTGAAATCTCTTTTTACTTCCTTCTATCTTCTAATCTGTGCAAGTGTTCTCAGTATCAGAACCAAACCAGAACCCTCTTGTCCTGGGACAGCTCCATACATGGGGATTTCAGAAGGACCAGGATGGTACTGATTAATAGTACTCCCATCCTGTATTCTCAATGTGTTGTTAGCTTTTAGCAGCACGGACATTGATGCCAAAAAGATACAGGGTCTTCAGTCTAGCACTTGCTTAATGCATGGCCTTCAGTTGATTCTTTCTTCCAACATTAGTAAAGTAGGGATGTTAACAGTTTCTCATAGGGATGTATGAAGATTAAATGAGATAATGCCTGTAATGATAAGGATCAAATGCTTTATGTTTATCGCTGTGCCTGGTACATAGGAAGCACACAGTAAGTGGTAGATGTTTGCTGTCATCATCTGCTTGCATTTTGAAAAATTATCATCTATTAATACCTTTATGTTTTAAATTTTTTTTGAAAATAACTGGAATTTAAGGTAAGATCTCTCCATCTTTTACTTACCGATTTAGGAGGCTAAACATAAATGAAGCAATGCCATCCTAACTTGCTGTTGAATGAAGGAGACCAGGAGTACCATTTCTGTATTTTCTGGGTTGCTCTTGGTGAGACAGTTTCTCTTGCTATGTGCACTGTAGGAATTTCTCATTCTGCTTAGCCAAGCCTTCTCAGAGAGGACCTTTGGTGTGTGACTGACAAGATTCTCCTATGTTGCTGCTGCCATTAAAATACTTGCACATAATTTATGGGTTCATAAAGAATGTAAAAGGGAAGTAGTTGAGTATTAAAAAAAAGTTTCTGTCCTTCTGAATTATAGGTTTACCTTTTTGGAACTGCTAGAGCAAGTCCAAAGAAAAGTGAGGGTTCTACATTGAAAATAGGTTTCTAATAAGCTTTGTAGTTCATTGCCAGTAACTTAATATTATCTTTTGATGTATGTTATGCATTTTTAGGCACTTAGTAATTTTATATCTCTGTGGTTGTAGAGATTTTTGACATTTTATTATTAGAATTACTGTTTACATCTAAGTATTAAAATGAGATGGTATTTTAGATTGGACTTTTAAAATAATATATTTTAGATTGAGTGTTTAAAAATTTTACATTGGTTCTGGGCTATTGGAATATGTAAGTTCATTTGTTAATTGCTATTTTGATGTTTCTTTCTTGGTGCCATAGAGACAGAAGTGCATTTACACATGTATAAACTTTTCTTATTGAAGGCTTTTTTGTATGTTCTGATTGGCATTTGAAATCTTGACTGGTTAAAACAGCCATATAAAAATCAAGCCTCCAGATTAAGAAATAGGGTTATTTTTTCTGTTTACCTTAAGGCCTGATATTCTAAACATGTTAATTGAACACATGTAAAAAGGGAAATGTAAAATAGTATTGTTTTGATAGATTTATATATATATAATGTAGTATTACTGATTATCTTGTTAATCAACTTTTATATCCATATCTGGCTCACATTATATGACCTTCTTACCTGATAACACATTCCATCCCATTCTGATTATAAAATCTTTTTTTCATATGTCAAATACAAATTGTTATGCTGCACTTTGAACTGTAGATACATTTCTAGTAACAGTGGAGAACTTTTTTATTTAAAAACTCATGCTCATAAATGAGGTTTAATAATTCTGAGTATATCATATGCTTAGAAACTATTAGGTGGATTGATTCTGTCCAAAGGTGGTTTTAAGGGTAAATACTTTCAAAAGCTGTGTCCTTTCAGCTCCTTCTGATGTAGAAAGAAACCTTGATATATATCTTCAAGAATCTCTCCAGCATCTCTTGTCACACTGTCTTCTCTGTTGGTTTCCTTCTCAGGCATTTGTTCCCCATGTTGTGGCAGCGATAACTGTTAGCTTCTCTAGGCTATCAAGGGGGGAACAAATCCCCGTTGAACCCATTGGCATAGCTTGACCCATCTTTGAACCAGTCACTGTTGCCATTGGGATGGAATATTTGGCCAATTTAGCCTCATCTAAATTATGTGGCCTGAGCTTGCAGGAGAATTGAGGTGCTCTTTTTAATCAGAAAACATCCTAATAAAGAGAAATTTTAGGAATGAATCATGTAATAAAATTTAGTAATTTAAATCATCCACATCAGTTGCAGGAAATTTTTTTTTTAAAGATTAAATAATGCGGCCGGTGGCTCACGCCTGTAATCCTAGCACTCTGGGAGGCCGAGGTGGGCGGATCGTTTGAGCTCAGGAGTTCGAGACCAGCCTGAGCAAGAGCGAGACCCCATCTCTACTAAAAATAGAAAGAAATTATACAGACAGCTAAATATATATATAGAAAAAATTAGCCGGGCATGGTGGCGCATGCCTGTAGTCCCAGCTACTCGGGAGGCTGAGGCAGGAGGATCACTTGAGCCCAGGAGTTTGAGGTTGCTGTGAGCTAGGCTGACGCCACGGCACTCACACTGGCCTGGGCAACAGAGTGAGACTCTGTCTCAAAAAAAAAAGATTAAATAATGCATAGTAAATAAAAAAAAAAAATAGCCCTGTCAAGTTCCCTAAAACCTAACCAATGGTGAATGTTGAAAACTTTTCAGATTTCTGCCCTCTGTCATGTTAGCTAGCTTCTTTATGAAGCTTGGTCATTTTAGTTGCAACCGTTTGCACGTATTTGGCATCAAAATATTTGTAGGATGAATTCTGTCATAGCTTGTTACTGTGGGCATTATTACTCCGGCACAAGTATTAAATTTGAATTGAAGACGGATGTAGTTTAATATTTGATTAAAGAGCTAGGCCTCCTGTTAGATTTCTTTTCAGTATACATTTCATAGAGAGGTGAAATAAAGCCTGTGGTGGGATAGGCTTCATGGTTTTTCACTGTAAAGGAAAGCCTTGACATTTATAGTCCTGATCCAGAGATTATATGAATTAGGCATGATAATTTTGTGGACTGAATTGATTTCCCAAACAGAATTGGAGTAGTTGGGAAACCATATTCAGGTCATTTCCTATGTTCTTGGGCCAAGTGAAAGGCGAAGTATGAGCATACCTGGTATGTGATAATTGTTTATTGCTATAAACAAATCACTATTCTTCTCCCCCACCAGCTCCCAGAATGCCTGCTCTTCTCAGCAAAGCTCATGAAAACTACCCTCAACCTTACCAATGCTCTGCCCTCTTCTCCCCTTTAATTTGGTCTCCCAGACCCCCTGAGGAAAGGTTTTTGCATTTTGATTTAATGGATAGCTGCAACAGCTTATATTTATTCACTGGTGAAGACAGCCCATTCCTGTTGGGTTTTTTTTTTTTTTTTTTCCTAAATTTCACGCCAGTTGATGGATTGTAATAGGCAGCACATCTGAGGAAATCAGTGAAACTACAGCCATGTAATGACTTCATTTTGCACATATAGATGAATAATCTTTACTGTGATTATTGTATAAGTTGTACAAATGTGGAGCTTTTTTTGGCACCAGAAGTATGGATGGATGAAATTGATTTAAAGTGGTCTTTACTGCTTGGCAGAACATGGGGCTGATATTGGCTATATTTAAGATTACTTTCTGGGCTTACTCCAGTTTGGATTTAAATATATTAAAAGTGCATGTGAATATGAGGAAATGTAGATCATTAAAACTGCATTTATTATGTAGCCTGTTTTTACATTTGGACTGATTAATGAGATTCTGTAGAGTAAAAATAGACCTGATCCCAATAAATCACTTTCTAGATTTTATCAGTGGTCCACTTGCCTTTGGGGAGGTAAAGGAGTTCTCTTGTCCAGAGCTTGTTAACGTTTCCTTACAACAATGACTATTCTAATTTTATTTGAATCAACCAATTTTTAAAGAGCAGACTTAGAGTTAGGAATCTGAATTGTAGTTTATAGCTGAACGTCATTTGCTAGTCAAAGAAAAAACTCCTTAGTACTTATGACTTGCTTCTGATTAATTAAGGCAAAATTCCCCTATTTACTTCTGTACTACAGTCCTTTAAGGTCTTCTAATCCAGAATTCTATGCAATGATCAAGTAATTCAATTTTAACATAACATACATAAATAGAAATGAAGCAAGTTATTAAATAATTCAAATATGGTTAGTTGACATTAGATTTCAATTTTCATTTTGTCAGATTATTTCTTACATTATTGGCACCTAATATTTATGGAGCATGTACCATGTGCTGGTGACAGATGTACAGTGGTAAACAGACCTGAGCCCTGTCCTTGCAGAATGTACATTCTGGAGGTGGAAACAGCTGTTAACTAAAAATACACAAAATATGATTGCTTATTGTGGTAAGTGATCTGACGGGAAAAGGACAATGTGATATGAAACGAAACACTTTTTTGGTTTGAAATAAATACAGAGGGATAAAGCGTAAGAGAGAAACCTTACATCCTTTAAGAAAGGGATTGATCCCTCTATTTATGGAGCAATTTTTGCTAATATTTCCACTCCAAGTATGTGGCTTCAGCCCAAACAACCTCCTTCCAGTGCCTCTCAGCTCTATTGTACCCACCATCCTTGTCTCCTACCCACCCCTCAAAATTAGCCATAAGAAAATCAATCTCTTACGTATGTATGTTTATCATAGGTACACATGCATGTATGCTCATATGTGTATGCCCTATTTTCTTCACTAATGGTAATGCCTTTGCATATCATTAAATATTCTTCCATAAAATCAGTTTTCATGTCTATACCCTGATTTTTTAAAGGAGTACCAGAAAAGGTCCTCCTGCCCCACTTTTAAGATCTTTGATAAATATAGGTGAACTGACCATTGTTTAAGTTGGTATATTAATTAAAAATTATTTCCCTAGGAAAACATCATCAGTTGTGGTGTTACTGGTCATAGATGATTTGTATTTTAAAATATTGTTACATATTTTAAGTGTGTGTATATATGTTGCCAATTTGTTGGCATAATTTATTGTGAATATGTCACAGACTGGTTAATGCAGCTTCGTTTTGCTATTATTGAGTCTGGAATCAAGCAACTAATGGTAGCAGTCATGGAAGTTAGTTCTGCATGTTGAATACCTGTTGGATTTAAACTGATTTAAATCCCATTCTTCCCATTTTGATTTCTTAGAATAATAATGAATCTTCTTTCAATAAATACTTCTCCATATTTTTCCTGATTGTTAGTGTGTTAAATTTGGCTGGAAAGAAATTTTAAGAATATTTAAAATCCATTGTGTGTTTTTCTGTCTTCTGTTTGTCTTTCTCTAATTCAAGTTGATTATATCTGTCTCTTTTCCACTTTAAGTCATTTTATGGAATTAACAACAGAGTAAATATAGTGCCAGACATATCACACATGAGTGAGAAGGCAGGGATTGTTAGATCATGTGGACATGAGATGCTGAGTTATTTAGTTATAGTAGTGCTGCATGTTTTTTCTTTAGAAGTGTGGCTAAAAAATATGTGATATTACTTAATTTTAAAATTTTTATTTCTAAAAAATTGTTTTCCTTTTATTATTTAGTGTCTAATTTCTGACTGTGATGATAACACTAGAAAGCCCTAAAATAAATTATACTTTCTCCTAAAAGCATTCATTTTTTGGTCTAGTTATCTTTCATTAGGTTGTTTCCTGTTTTAGAAGTGGTACCAGAGAGTTTTCAGGAGGCAGGTGACATGTAAGCAGAGTAGATGGAATTCAGAATAGTGTTTATGACATGACTGCTAAATAAATCAAGTTTTCATTTTTCCCTAGACTCATGTTCAAAATTCCATATGACATATAGCATTTAAAAATACAGTAACCTAGAATTTTTTCAAAAGGTATTAAGTTATTTTTGTTTCTCCCAAGCAAGAGTTTTGCTGCCTTTATCTCAGATTCAGTGGTAAAAGGTGAATGTCTCCAGCACCAGTCTGATGGTATTCAATTCGGCCAGAATCCTATTGTGAGACCTTGAAGAGAGCAAGTTCTGTGTTCAGGCCCCGGGGTTACTCATTAGGTTCCTATGTACGTAGTGGTTGCTCAGTGAATAGGAAGTTGACATTCCCAGAGAGGCTAATGGGTAGGATATTGAATCTTGCATCACTCGAACATTTCTTTTCCACAGTTACCATCCTTGTGACATTCAGCAAGTCACTTGGTGTTTTTGTGTCTCAGTTTCTCATCGATGAGTTATGATGATTCAAGTGGATGCTTTACTTCCTAAGTTTCCTTTTGTGTGCAGAATGAACTTGTAATTGTGTCCACTTAGTCATTTAAAAAGAAATATCTGAAAGCATCTACAGCATGGAAGTCAATGTATCAGAACACTTTCATCAAAACATTTAGTAAAAGGATTATATACAACAGTATATATCCATGCCATTTCTGTCTGCTCTCATATATGATATCATTGACTTTAATAAAAAATATTTATATTCATAAAAAATGTAGAACCCTAAGAGTTTGCAGAGACCTATTTTTTTTTTATCTAATCTTACCCAAATTTGTCATCCATATAATGTGTGACATGGAGTGCATGCATTCAGAACAAAGTATCTTCATCTACCTCTGAATACTAAATGGTTCAATTTCATGCTGTGTCTTTTATGGCACAGCAGGAGCAAATTGTTTAATATCTATAACTCTGAACTTCCACAACCTTTCTATCAGATACTCAGATAAGTGGTGAGAAGCAGGAATTCTAAAAATAATTTGTACAGAATCTTTTGGAGACCCCTGGAGCAAACTATTTGAATCAATTCTCTTTCTTTTTGCATAGTTTTTCTTTGTCTGTTTGAGCAGTGTTCTCATGGGTCAGAAAGATTGAGTTTCTAGTCCCATACCTTAAATTGCTTTATAATTGCCTTACTTTATAAGGGAGACATATGCTGGCGTTGAGAAGCCTGCACATATCCTGCAGAAATTAATCTGAGCCTATCAGAAGTAGGAGGAGAGGAGCAAACTTATTTTGGAACATTGTTAGCTAGGCTGGTTAAACTCATATCAATACGGCATGATCCTGTGCCTAGAAAGCAAACGTAGTGAGCCCCAGACATTTGTTCTTGGCTACTATTTCAATTTGGTTATGGGTCATAGATAAACAAATTCAAGATGGAAAAATTTGGCCCACATTTATATTATAAAATATCTTAAATGTATTGAACATAGTTTTGGAATTTCCACAGTAGAGTGGGTAAGAGTATAGAAGTGCTAGATTTGAATCTGGAAATGACTGCTTTCCCTATTAGGGGTATGACCTCAGGATAATTAATGTAAATCCTCTGAGCCTCTCTATGTTTCCTCATATGTTTTGACAAAAGTTTATGTAACAAATATTTTTAATGACCTCTTATTCTATAGGCACCTAGAATATACTTCTCCATAAGACATAGTATGTATTTTTATGGTTTAAAAATAGAGTGGTATGGGAAAGTCAGATAGGGCAAAGTGTCTGAAGTAACTCATAATAATGGTTTTTTTAAAATTAGAATAAGAAATTTAGTTCTGGAATCATACTTTTTTACTATTGCTATGTGAAATATCTTTTTATCCTTTAGGGAAATTTAAAAAATCTATGTTCTGCTTAAAGTCTGTAAGAATATAACTCAGAATTTTAGAAATATTCTTGGGGTCCCCTATTCTGGGACTCTCAGGAATCTTCAAATGAATTGTGTACTGTGAGAAAGTCAGGGTTTTTTGAGCTCTGTAGACCAGTCCAGGGGAGAACAGGGTATTTAGGTCTTCTGCCGACCTTGCTTCATTAATGGGTATAAGCGTAAAAGGAACTGGCCTTTGCATTCTTTATATACTGACTTTGTTGATTAATATTGATCTTAGAATTGTATTTCTTTTTTCCCCCTGCTCAGTCAGTATAAACGTAATTCTGTAGTTTCCTTTTCATGTTTATTATTTGTCTTTGACTAATATATATGAAATGCAACCCAGGAAACCAAAGTGCTATTCAGATATTATTTTTTTGCCTAAATTAGATCTATAGTTTTAAAATTCAGTTTCTTGTGTTAAAATAATTCTTTTAAATTAAAATTATTATAATCATTTTCTTCCAAAATTGTATAAGAGGGTACATGTGTGAATGAGCAAACATTTTATAAGTATATAGATGAAATAAATTAATGTTGTAAGTGTTAATTATATATGTTTACATATTTCTAGTTAATCAGTACATTAAATACTTATATTCATTATTAATTATCTCCTGGATGTTTAAGGAACACAAATTTCTTCAATACTATTTATGGTGTTTCATTCATCTCAATACTTCTGGACTTTGTAATAATAGAATGTCATGCCAGCATATATTTGCTTTGCCCTGCATGACGCATCCATTTTCTAAAATTGTTTTTATTTAATGTCTATTGGTAATCCTTTAAGTTAGGCTGTGTATCTGTAAGTTAATTGATAAATTGATAAATTTGAGTGTATATGGCAACATATTTTTCCTCCTTCTATTTAGAATGAGAATTAACCAGGCATAAGTATGGCAGAGAAAGTCTTGGGATTCCTGGAAGCCTATAAACTCAGTTTGAGTTTTGGGGTGGCTCTAGAAGAGCTGGGCCTTTTTCTCATTTGAATTTGGTATAATGCAGTGGGAACTTCCTTTTATATTAGGGGGATGTTTTTGTAGATGTGAGGTAAAGATGAAGATTCAAGAGTACTTTTAGGTTAGTAGTAACATAGTATGTTTTCATGCTGACAAACTACATGTTCTGAGAATGGACCAGAAGAGCGGTTAGTATTTGGGAGTGACTAAGTTGAAAATGGATAAAAAAATTAAAGAACAGGAAGAAATGAAAGAGACACAAATTTGGAAGGGTAATGAGTAGATTGTAGATTAGTTGGTCAAAAGTCTGGTCAATAAAGGCTCACTGTTTAGTTTGATTTTCACTAAAGTATCTGAACTTGCCCGTTACTAAATTATCTATGTGACTATGAGACTATAGTTTGATGATTTAGAATAAAATTGTATGTATGGGCCAGGTGCGGTGTCTCACGCCTGTAATCGTAGCACTCTGGGAGGCCAAGGCATGAGGATTGCTTGAACTCAGGAGTTCAAGACCTGAGCAAGAGTGCGACATCGTCTCTACTAAAAATAGAAAAAAATTAGTCAGGCTTAGTGGTGCACACCTGTAGTCCCAGCTACTCAGGAGGCTAAGGCAGGAGGATGGATTGAGCCCAGGGTTTGAGGTTGCTGTGAGCTAAGATGATGCCACTGCACTCTAGCCGGGGTAACAGAGCGAGACTCTGTCTCAAAAAAAAAAAATGTACACACACACTCTCACACACGTTAGGCCTAGTTACTCATTTTGGCCCTAATTGGTTACCACCATCAATCACATTCTTGGTTAAATAAGAAGTGCTGTGATGCCTTAACACTTAGCACTCTTTGTTACTAATTAATGTAGAAATAATGAATAATTATGAATTTTGAATTATGAATAGTAACTATGTTAATAACACATTCTTTTAATTCTTATTGTCTCAGCTAAATAAAGCAGGTTCTCAAAGCTAGTGAAGGGCAATTCCATTGAACATTTGGCATTTAAAAATTTTGTATACATAGTTTGATATTTTCATAGGATATATACTGGGGGATGTCAGGTACTTTTACTGTGTGTTGGATAGCACAGACAGTAGATGCTTGTTTCATACTGTAGTTCTGTTCTAATGTAGCAATTGAAGATAATTATCTGATGACCTTTAAGATCAACAATATTTTGGGGGGAGGGGTAGAATTTGATTAAAAACATATGGCACTTAATGTCAAAGTTTTCAGTTCTTCATTTGAATTTCTTAAGAAAATTGCTATAAATATGTTGTTTGGCCTTTTTTTAGTCTGAGTCATTTTTATTGTTAAATATAGTTATTAGGTTGCTAATTATGAAATGTCCGATTTCCTTAAGTACTACGTTTGACAGTTGCTATCTCTGACATTTCACTTTGACACTTCTAGTTTTATTTTTATTGTGAAGGTACATCCTCAGTCTTTCAAACACACGATTTGGCTTGTGATTATCTTTCAAATTTTTTTAGAACAATTTTTGTGAAACCAGGGATAAATCAAAAACAACTCAAAATATCAATGAAGTGTTTGGGAAGGACGTACATCTGTGGTTTCAGAAGTTCAATTCTGGTGATTTTAATCTTCAAAATAAGCCACATGGGTGACCTGAGACCAAGGTGGATAATGATGAGCTGAAAGCTGTAGTAGATGCGAATCCATCTCAACCTACGCGTGAATTAGCAGCAAGGTTTGATGTTACCAGTCCAACAGTATTGGACCATTTGAAACAAACTGACAAGGTAAAGAAGCTGGATTGATGGATTCCACATAAATTAAACGAATGTCTGAAGAGAAATCATTTCGAAGCTTGCCTTTCTTTGCTGTTAAACATCAAGGTGAACCATTTCTATACTGTTTCGTTATGTGTGATGAAGAATGGATTCTTTTTGACAGTCGCAAGCGTTTGGCACAATGGTTGGGTAAAGATGAAGTGCCAAAACACAGTCCAAAAACAAATATTCATCAAAAAAAGCTAATGGTGTCTGTTTGGTGGTCCAGTGCTGGTATTATCCACTACATCTTCATGAAACCTGGTCAATCAATTACAGCAGATCTACTGCAACCAGTTGGATGAAATGATGAGGATGCTTGTGATCAAGCGGCTGAGATTGGTCAATAGAGACAGGTCAATTTTCTTGTAAGACAATGCTTGACCACATGTTATACAAACAATGCTGCTCAAACTACAGAGGCTGGACTTGGAAACTCTCTGTCATTCACTGTATTCACCAGACCTTGTGCCAACTGATTACCACTTTTTCCAGACTTTAGACCACTTCTTTCGAGGGAGAATATTCAATTGTAAACAAGCTGTGGAAAACGCCTTTCACGACTTCATCACCACTCGCTCTCCTGGCTTTTTCGCTGCTGGTATAAATAAGCAACCGTTAAGATGACAAAACTGTGTCAGTGGTTTAGGCGCATACTTTGAGTAATTGTGCTGCTTCTTATTTGAGATATAAATAAACTACACTTTTGATTCTAAATCAGACATTGCATATTTAATGACTTTAATATATTGGTTATTCCAAAGGATAGTATCTTAGGTTTAAAGGATAGGATGAGTTAGGATAAATTTAAAGACACACCAACTACTCATGCCTTGCCAGAAGACAACAATATGCATTTCATTTGGACATTTTTAAATGTTTAAGAATATTCATCGTTGGCTCTTCCTGTATGTCCTGTTCAATAAGTCTAATTCATTGGGTTCTTTTCATAATTGTTGGGCAATTAGAATTTCTAAGAGAGTGAGCAATTCCCTTTAAATTTTGAACATTTGTTCTCTTTCCTTTATGATATATTCAAGATGGGAAGCCAAGGAGTTGAGTCTGGTTTCAACATATGCGCCAGACAGGAACTGGATGTGCACTACACCTGTCTTGCCCCTGAAAGTGCTGAGTCCTCTTATAGTATCTCTGAATCCCCCAGGATTTCCTATGAGTTAAGGAATTGCTCTTCCTTTTTATTTTGCAAAACCACCATACGCTAATCCTTGACCCTCAGGCCACTTTGTCAGCCACAGCATTCTGATTCTTACTTTCTTTGTTCCTTCAACTGTTTTAGTACAGCAAAATATAATAACACTAGGAATCTCTATGTTCTTGTGGTCAGACTACTGTAAAGCAAGGTATATAAGGCATATCCTATTTTTTAAGAATAGATTGTTATCTTTGTTCTGTAGCAGTGTTTTATAATACAAGTACAAAACGTTTAGTCCTTATGCCAGCCCCATAAAGATAGTTACCATTGTTACTCCCAGTTTTTCTGGTTGGGGGAATTGAGGCATAGAAAGGTTAAATGAGTTGCTCAAAGATATACAGGTAGTCCGTGTTGAATTTGGTGTTTGCATCCAGTCTTTTAGGCACTACACAGAGCTCTCCTGGATAACCACGTCTGTATTCCTGGCTTCTGCTGAGTTGGTTGATTGGATCCATGAGTCACCTGCCTACTAATCTATTTAGCAAAAGATCGTCCAGCTACTCTATTGGCCCAGTATTCGAGCACACTCCCGTTTGACTTTGGCTCGCCTGCTGTTGGTCTCTACTGAGTTTTGAGCTTATTAAAAATGTGGAATCCACATGTACACAAATTAGGTTTCATAGCACCGTTAGAGCAAACAAGATGAACATTAATTCAAAGTTTTTTGTTTTTTTTTCCCAAGACATTTTCCTCAAAAATAATGTTCAGCACCTCACCAGCCCATCTCTCCTAGGGATCTTACAACTGTAATCATGCTCAGACCTAAATTAGCTCATTAAAGGCAGAAGCATCACTATTTTATTTTTCTTCAGGAAGCAGAATTAGTAATACTGCAAGAAAATAAGAAAGTCTGTGGTGATGAGTCGAAGTTATTATTTTTGTCCTTTTGGACAGAAGATTGCATCTTAAACCAAAACATCTTTCAATTTCTCAGAATCCTCATTTTCCGTCTTCCCAAGACAAGCTAATTATAGCAATATAACTTAGAACTCTCACTATACATAACTAATAACAGAATGCAGTAGTATAGATAAATAATATTGGGTTCAGAAGAACAGTTGGTACAATTTACATTTGGAGTTGAGGATGAATTTTCTTTGGGTAGCAGATGGGTGTGCATGAGGTTGTTGTGGTACAAGCAAAAAGTACAGAGGTAATGAAGCATGTAGTGCATTTGGGCTCCTGTGACATGAGTTGAAGAGGAATATTCACATTGACTTGCAGTGGAAGAGAAACCTGAAAATCTCACGGGTGGAGTTAAATCTTGGAACTCTTCAATGCTAGGTTCATGAGTTTAGGCTCTATTCTAAAGGCAGAACAGGAGGATTACACCTTATTGAACTCAGAATGAAAGATTGCAAGATATTTGAGGGAGATTAAAGTAACAGTTATAAAAATGGATTTATGCTAGGAGAGACTACAGGCAGTGGAGTTACTTAGCTCTGTTATGCTAGGATTCAAGGTCTGGCAGTGAAGCTAGAAGGATGCCGGCAGAAGGAATTGATGAAGGAGACATTCTGGAGGAAGAATTAATTGTAAATAGTGACAGGCTGAATTTCTAGGGGTGGAAGAGTAGGGATGGACTAGAAAACGTATAGATGACGAATGTTAAACAATGGAAGAATTGTGGTATCATTGAGAGTGGCAGAATGTTATTTGCAGTTGAAGTAGCTAGTTTTAGTTATTTTGAATGTAATGCCCATTCAGATTTGAACTCTATGAAGGGAGTTTGGAACTGGAGATTATTAAAACTATGGAATTAATTATTGTAGGTGATAATTATGTCACCCAGATACTGAGAATCTTACTGTGTCAAGGCTGCTAAGTTAACCAATCTGTGTCCAGGTGTGTTAGGGATTGTCAAGGTATATCAGTTAAATCTTTTACACTATTTATTTATTTTGGAGACAGAGTGTCACTCTTTTTGCCCGGGCTAGAATGCTGTGGCATCAGCCTAGCCCACAGCAATCTCAAACTCCTGGGCTCAAGCAATCCTTCTGCCTCAGCCTCCCAAGTAGCTGGGACTACAGGCATGTGCCATCATGCCCAGGTAATTTTTTCTACATATTTTTAGTTGTCCAGATAATTTCTTTCTATTTTTTTAGTAGGGACGGGTTCTCGCTCTTGCTCAGGCTGGTCTTGAACTCCTGACCTTGAGTGATCCTCCCGCTTTGGCCTCCCAGAGTGCTAGGATTGCAGGCGTGAGCCACCGCGCCCGGCCCTTTTACACTATTTATGTACCACCATTTAAATGGTATCTACCCTGATGCATAGTATTGGCCTAGACCTAATTAAACCTGTGTGAAGTCTTTCTAGGAAACTTGTTTTATAAGGTGTAACTGATAACTATGCATTCATGAGAATCAAGTTCATAGTGGATCAAAAAAATCTTTTTTTTTTTAGCTTCCCACTGTGGGGAAATAGGCTAAGAGACGTGAAAGGTTTCAGGGATTTTGCAGGGCTTTGCCTTGAAGGAATCTGTGGACATGTTATTTCACAGAATAGAAGCTGCTTCCAACAATGAAGGCACTGTCAGAGGATGTTTGTAAAGCAATGTTTCTTCTTTTCTGCTGGCCATCGCCTTGAGCTTTTTTGCAAGGTAGAAGCTCGGTTTGGGTCCTTGGCGGAGAAGCTGATTAAAATGCCTGCCCAGCAGATAACGTGCAGCTGGAACTATCCTAGACTTCAAGGCTATTCCTGCTTCACTCCTGACCACGTGTCTCTGTGTTTAGAAGAAGTAGATTAGAGTAGTACACAGACTCAGTGTTCTCACTGTATACATTTTATCTTTAATTTGTATGCTCAGCTAGGTCTGTTTCTAACTTAGGGCTTAGCATGTTTATCTTAGAAAAATTTTGTAACTGTCTATTTTTTAGACAGAATTAGGTAAGGGTCCCCTGGAAACCCCAAAGAATGAACTGTACACATAATTCTTTAACCAAGGACAACTATTTGCTCTAACAATAAATACTGATGGGGGAGTCAGGGGTCCTCCAGCATTCCAACTTAACCTTGTACCTTTTCTCCAGTGGATGTAGTTATGTTGTTGTTGATGGTGTTGAATGTTATATGGACATGATTTATTAATAGAAGAGGCTGTTCATTTGCTCCTAATTTTTGGTTACCTTGTGAGAGTTTATTTGTTTATAAATCTAAATATACTTAAAATATATCTCAGAGTAAATTTATCTCAACTCATTAGTTGAATTATTCTAATCACACATTCATTGAGTTCTTGTATTTGTTGACAACCCAGGTTTTCAGCTTTGCAGACCTTTCAGTGCTCAGCTCATTGACATGTGCTTGTGATGGGAGGGTAATCGTCTTTCAGGCAAGCTTCCAAGTACTTGCTCTTTCCCTTTAGTTCTTCTTTGTACATCATTCCCTGTGAGGTGTACAAAGCATTTTCACATTTTATTTTCCCATTTATAAATGTGAATACATAGGTTCTCACCGCCATTCAGAAGACATTGGGTTTATCATTCACAGAATGTTTGATAATGTAAACGATTATCCTCAATTATGTAGTGACTAAAGATTCACATATGGTGAATATGGTATGTTCCAGTGCCAAGCCCGTGTGACTTGATAATCGCTAGCAAAATGTTTAATGCCCTGCAACCCCATTGTGTTTCAGTGTACTTGCAGGAAAGACATGGTGAAAATTTCAATGGATATCTTTGTGAGGAAATTTCAGCCAGACAGGTATCAGCTTTGGAAACAAGGAAAGGATATCTACACTATTGATCACACGAAGCCTACTCCAGAATCCACCCCTGAAGTGAAAGCATGGCTGCAGAGGAGGAGGAAAGTAAGAAAAGCATCTAGAAGGTAATGATTCTCCTGCCTCCATCCTACTTGTCTTATTTACTAACTCAAAATGAATGGGTCATTGAACTTGGTGTTCTCAAAGGCTATTTATTTGCTTTTCCTATTTAGCCGTCATACATTTACTTAATATCTTCCTGAAAAATTGTGATAAAGTGTTTTTTTTTTTTTTTTTTTTTTGAGACAGAGTCTCACTCTGTTGCCCAGGCTAGAGTGAGTGCCGTGGCGTCAGCCTAGCTCACAGCAACCTCAAACTCCTGGGCTCAAGCGATCCTACTGCCTCAGCCTCCCGAGTAGCTGGGACTACAGGCATGCACCACCATGCCCGGCTAATTTTTTCTATATATATTTTTAGCTGTCCATATAATTTCTTTCTATTTTTAGTAGAGATGGGGTCTCGCTCTTGCTCAGGCTGGTCTCGAACTCCTGAGCTCAAACGATCCGCCCACCTCGGCCTCCCAGAGTGCTAGGATTACAGGCGTGAGCCACCGCGCCCGGCCTGATAAAGTGTTTTTAATTCTTGCATGTTTAATAAATGGAGTCAGGAAGAGATATGTATTACTTTGAGAATATTCCTGAAGTTGCTATACATGGCAAATACAACAATATAGACTTTCTTTGACCACTTTCACTAATGTATTATGTAGTTGTATTGGTCCTCTCCATTCATCTCTATATTCTAATCAACTTCAATGACTTGGTTTCTAACTTTTTCATTTCGCTACCAGTTTTCCTTCTGACTTTAGTGTTTATCTTCTTCATTTTTCAAACATCTGAAATAATACATCTGGATGCTTATATTTTTTGACATTTTATAACTTGGTCTTATTCTTCTGTAAGATGTAAAGTAGAGCATGTGGTGTTTCTGTAACATGTTTGTCATTGTGAACTTTATTCTCCATTCCATTTTTGTGGCCAGGGCCATTTCAAAAGCTTTTAGGTCTGCTGTGGGCATCTTGGTGCTTTAAAACTCATAGAAGATGGTATGTGTTGTGTTGCTCAGGTCCTTAGCTTCCTTTAAAGGCTCTTATATTTTCCAATTTTATATTAAATTTTCCTCTTCAATGTTACTCACTGTTTTTCATTGGGATTGTAAAAGTAATATTTGGGCATTGGAGGAAATTTGTAAAAGAAGGAAAAGAATAATGAAGGAATCCTAAATCACCCATAACCTCACTATCCAGTGATAACCAGTGTTAACATTTTGTATATATCCTTTACATATGTATTTATTATATGCTATATAATAATACATACCTTTCCAAAATTGGGGCCATGCTCTATTAACTATTTTATGACCAGTTATTTGTGTGTGTTTTCATGTAATTAAATGATTTACTACAATATAATTTTTGATTCCTGCATGTAATTTGCTAATCCCCTGTTTGGACCTGTAGCTTGTTTCCACTTTTTTACTATTAACTAAATAACACTGTAATTTTAACTCTTTGCACACACTTCAGACGTTTATTTTCTCTCTTTTTTTTTTCTCTGACACTCATTTTCTGGTATTTTAGAATGGTAGTGAGCAGAGGCACCTTAAGAACATGCAGTCAAACTTCCACATTTTATGAGCGAGATACTTGAAAGACAAAGCTAGTTAGTAGTGGAACCAAAACTCAGGTGTTGATATTTCACGCTGTAGTTTGCAGCAGGAATTTCAAAGTTCCGGTTTTCAAATCAATTTAGTAAGTCAGGACCATCATTTTAAAATTAGAAAGTAAGGTAGAATAAAAAGTACTGTAGTGCTTCGTATGTGGTAAGGGTGAGTATCAACTCATGACGTGTGAGCGTGTGTGCATCTGTTGTGTCTGTTTTTAAATGTTTAACTCACTGTGGGTTACATTCCAAGCAAGTTTGAGAAATACCAATTTAGAGAGTCAGTGCCTTTGATATATATGTTAATCCCCATTACCAAACAGTGAACAAAAAAAGCCAGCTTTGGAAGGAGACAGTATTCAATCCTGAGTTCAGAAGACACACCAATAAAATCTTGAGAATTGTTCTCTGATGGAAAGTACAACACTCTAATGAGGTATATGTTCTGGTCTCCTGGTTATTAACTACTTTAGGACTTTTGGGTTGATAAAGAACCTTAATCTATGACATTAATCAGATTGTAAATTCCTGTCAGTAGGTTAAAATAATCAATGGAGTTTGCTTACCTAGTTAGAAAGCCTCATGTTTAGTTGCTCTTGTAATATACTCAGCCCCATGACTTGATTTTAGAGATTGCTGATCTTCCTTCAGTGATACCCTATTCAGGGATGTCTAACCAGTGGGATGATTCACTGAAATCACAAAGAGAGGTCTGCCATCTTATTTTACATATATTGTGCTGTTTGTAAGGTTGAGATTTTCCCACATCAGCCACTGATGGGTTTGAAATAAATGGGACGATGATGATGACGATACTGCTACTGTTACTGTCATTGGCAGCAGCCAACGCTGATTTCTATACTTTATCCGTGGCTAGCTCCTTTCTTTCAGATCTCTGCCCTCCCTGACATCCTACAGTGTTTAGTCTAGTGTGTGAGTGTGTGTATGTGTATGTGTTTTAGCCACTGTTGCTTTGAGTTGATTTGTGATTGTTTGTAATTGTTAGAAATGTTGTTTCATATATATATAAAGCATGTATGACAAAGCTATCAAACGACTTGCTGAAAAATACTAAAAGAGGAAGAAAATAACAATAATGTCCTCTCTGAAAATAATAAGTTGATATAAGATGTTAGCAGTGACTCTGTTTCACAACAATGTTTAACAGTCAATTACTTACAATTTTTTGAATTTCAATTTTTAGTAAATTGTTATTAAAATTATTGAGATTTTACTTTAAAATTTAATCCATCAGTTGGGAAGATTATCTTGTCATAGTGATTAAAAAAACTAACAGTTTTTTCCTTCTTTAAGCAAGTGAAAATAACATTTGTATTTGTATGTGGTTTTTCATATCTGTTGCAAACATTCTGCTCTGACTACTGCTTCTCTTGTTAATAGCTTCCAGTGCACCAGGTCTCACTCTAAAAGGCCCAGGGCTGAGGAGGATGAGGAAGAGTCAGCTGAAGTTGGTGGGGCAGAGGTCCCTAACCCCGACTCAGGTACTGATGACCTCCAGGTCAGTGACAAGCCAGATGCAGCAGCTAAGCTGGGCAGCGCAGAAGCACTGTCAGAGGAAGAGACCTCTGCTAGGAGGATGCAGGTGGATCAGAAATTATCGGATAGTATCAAACTCTCAGGTGAGAAAATGGCTGAGTTGTGGGTAGTTGATCAAATACTCTAGATCTACCTTCACTAGGAAAAATATCTTAGTAGTGCACATAGCTTAACCAATTTAGCTACCTAAAGTTGTAGGGTAACTCTGAGCAAGAGGCCCAGGGAATGTTATAAAAGTCAGTAGCGTTGCCGCTATGTTTAACGGAATTGTGAGACAAACAGCTAGCAGTGCCTATTCGGTTTAATAAAATAGAAGATTCTAAAATGAAATTCTTTTTTAGTGCAACTCAATTTACAATATATAATACATTTCTGGAAAGCTTCTCTTGAATTCACATGGAGCAGAGAAAACCAATTATAGATAATTCTTTGCAGTTTCTTAGCTTTCAACTTAATTTAAGAATAAAATAAAGATTAAGGTTTTAAAAAGAACAACAAAAATAAAAAGTCAGCCTAGTGAAATGGGATGTGTAGTCCCCCTGGCTGCCCCTCTGTATTAAAGCCACCATCCAGAAGTCTCAGCTGCTCTGCCCTTTTCCCCTATTATAGTGTAGTTCTTTGAAACTGCTTTAATGCCTTGCCTCTTTAATATTTGTTGGAGTTTTTTTCTTTTTAATAAATGAGCTAATTCCTGTCTTCCTCTCATACTCCTCATCCTGTGTAAACCCTTCAATTGCAGGACTCCCTTGAATCCCTGAATCTGACTTCCTCCCCTGCTTCCTCCTTACTTAGGTCACCATATCTCTTGCCTGGACTGTTTAGAAGTGGCATCCTTCTGGTGCTGCCAGTGTCCTCTGCAGCCCCCTCTGCTAGTCAGTTGTCCATGTGGCCGTCATAGTGATCCTTTAAAACAAAAAAAGCTTACGTTTTGTCCTTGCCATCTTCTTAGTATATCCCACCAAGAATAATCTTAAATAAACTGGTCCCTGGCTGCTTCTCCAGCCTCATTACCTTTGATCTTGAAATAGCTGTGTAAATAGAGTTTAATAGCGACCTTTTTTCCAATGACTTCATACTTTGGTGGACAGCTAGACAATTAAACATGTAAGTACAATCCAGTGTGATAAGTAGCATGATAGAGCTGACATAAGGAGTTCCTGGTCTACCAGGAAAGGATCCCAAACAGACAGGAGCTAGGTAAGGAAGATTTCTTGGCATAGGTGATATGTGAATTTAATTTTGATGAATGCATACAAGGTAGAAAGGTGGAGAAGGTAGGGAAGGGAATTGTAACAAATACAGAGAAGGCAGTTATGTAGTACGTATGGATATTTCATTATAGTCTCTCATCATGGTTTCTAGGTTTAATTAGCTACTTTCTGAATTGCTGGATGGTTTTGGCTAACGGCACCCAATTTTATTAGTTATGTCACTGCATGGTTCTTTGCATTTTGATCTCCAGGTTTTGAGGCCTGTCAGAACTCTTGAGTAGAAGACCTGGCTGGGTTAAGCATTAGACCTAGCAATGGGTAGAAAGAATGCTTGTTTTGTGTTGTGTGTTTGTGTGTGCACGTGTGGGTGTCCATACACACCGTGTGTAAGAAAAAAAGGTGAGTAGAGATGGCAGGGGATGAGAAGTGTTTTGTAATGTTCTCTTGTTACATGCTGTCACTGTATGGTAATAGATTAATGTACAGCCTCATGTATATCATTTACATACATCCTTTGAGCTAGAATGTTTCATCAGTGGCAGCTCTTGGAATTATATATTGGGATATAATTCTTAGTTTTAGATAGATTTCAAATTACTTTTGCTTTGGAGAGTTATAATTGCCTTACCTTTTGCTGTTGGTCTGTAGTAGAACCTCATTTTAATCCCTTGTTTTATCATTAAGTATTTTCCTTTCCCAAAGTCCATGATTTCACTTTAACAAATATGAAGGCAGGCTGTTGATTTGGTGACCTTCACAGTCATGTTTGTGGAAGTTTAGAGCGGAAATTAGAAGATGCAAAATCACTTGCAAGTAATTTAGCAATTCTATCAGTAATAGTACAGTGTAAGATTTATTAACAGTCTTTTGTTCTATTCCCCAGGAAACACCTGCTTAAATACATCTATAAGAGAAGAAATTAAAACTGATGATGACAAAGCCTATGCCATAAGTGCACCTTCTAAAACCAGTGAGGCTGGTGATGCCACGCCGTTATGTAGTGGCCATGTGAAGGCTGAGGAATCATATCCATCCAAGCTTTCATGGCCAAAGTCACCTGAATCGTCTTCCTCAGTGGCAGAGAGTAATGGTGGGTTAACAGAGGGAGAAGAGAGTGATGTGGAGAGCCGCGGGAGTGGCCTTGAACCTGGGGAAATCCCAGCGGTCCCCAGTGGAGAGAGAAATGGCTTCAAAGTCCCCAGCGTATGTGACAATATTCATTGTTACTCTATTCATTGTATGGTGAGAGCTCTTTCTGAAAACAACATGCTGTGCAGCAGAATCTTGTTTTAGGGTACAAATAAATAACATGTTACATTTATGGGTCTTAATCATATTCTTTCAATGTCTGGGAGGTAAGCCTTCTGTGAGCTCTGACTCACACAGTGATAATTCAGAACATGGAGCTTTTGGCCACACATTGAAGCTTAATTTTTATTCTTGTTCCTTTTTAAAAAAATGAAGTTGTTTATAATTGAGATAATTGTAGGTTTATATGCAATTGTAGGAAATACTACAGAGGAATCCTGTGTAGCCTTTATTTACCGAGTTTCCCCAATACTATCATCTTGGAAAACTGTAGTATGAAGTCACACTTATATTAACATTTATACAGTAAAGACACACAGCGGTTCTATCACCTGCAATAGTGGCCAGCCTGGGCAGAATTCACCTGCTGGGCTTTGACCTCTTCTTGTCACCATTTAGTATTTGTGTGTTCCAGACTTCCCACAGCTTCTGTGTGAACATTAGAACTCACCTGGTCATGCTTTCCTCTGGGGTGTTCCCTCATCCCAAACCACCATTACCTTTCCTAGTCCTGCCTACTCCCCTCAGATACAGGCCTTTTGCCTGTCAGAAAAGTCCAGACCTCTCTAGATTACCAAGTTCCCCGTTGTGACTTTTTGGAAAGGACCTCCCTGTTTATCTGATGTCCTTGTATGTTAATATTACATACTTTTGGCATAAACTTTCCCTATATCCATAAGATTGGGAGTAGATCAGGTGGGCTAGGACTATGTGTAGTGATTATCAGAATTCAGTACCTTTTTGACCGATATAACCTGATTAGGGAATTGAAGTGGATGAGTAAGGAGTCATTGTGTGAGCTAGTAAGTCGAGCCGGCTGTGGAACAGGCACATCACTCCTGCACATTCACGCTCACCACAGGCCTGTTTGTATCCTTGAGTAGCAGCAAGGGAGATCATAAAAGGTCAGCAACTCTGAATACTCTGTTTCTCAGTGGCCTTAAAATGTCAAATAAATATAGTTTCTTAATGTGACCCAATAGTGTTCATCATTTTATGTAGGATTGTATATTCTATTCTATAAAATTAATACTTATCAGAAATATGAAAAATGAAAAAACAGACCTGATTTATTTGAAAAGGTACGTAAGAGAAGTTTGAAAACAGCACTCACATACCAGTGAAGAAACTTTACAACCTGATTTCATGACGGGATTAAATGTCACTGAGCAGATATTGGGATTCATTGTGGAGTAGAGAATGAGTCCAGTGCCTGCTTTAATTATATTTAGTCACATTCTTTAAACTAGAACGGAGCTGAAAGTAACTTTTCAGTTTCCTTGCTTTCAGAGGAGGTCATTATAGAGGTAGTGCTATTGAACTTTATCTTTATCATTTCTCTGAGGAAAGACTTATAGCAGAGAAAGCAGATGCTGCTATTAAGGGCTTGGCCTGCCCCTTCTCAAAAGAGCTGCATGGTATTCTTTTCTTACACTGGGTAAACTGTGTGTGTGCTATTAGCAGCCAGCATTAGTCAATTTACTAAAGAAACATTATGTTATGTTTTAAATTCTATCTTATCCATCCATCTTGGGCTCCATGGTCTGCCTGGAGCACAGCAAGTATGTTCTCACTTTACATACTATTCCTGCTCCCCAAATACTTCTCTCCGAGACAGCCATATGTATACACTCAAAGTTCCACTCAATGTCACTATGTCTGCAAGACTTTCTCTTAAACTTGCCCCTTCCCCATCACGTTGTATTCCTTTGTCTTCCTTTATTGTTCTTCATTGTTTATTTACTGAATGGTACCTGATAAAGCGTTACTTGTTACTTGTTTATTGTCTGTCTCCTTACTCATCTATAATATACACTCCTTGAGAGCAGGAACATGATATATTATAATTTTTCCTGCTGTAGCTCCAACTATTAGAGCAACGTGGTACATAATAGGGTAGGGTCTCAAATATTTTTTGTTTCTGACTGATAATTTCCTACATTAATTTTTAGCTATTATAACCATAGATAAATTCTATTATGTATTATTTTGTCCTGCTTTTCCTGTCCTCAGTGGCTTTGATTAGATGCTCTTATACATTTTCTCAGAGTTCTCTTTCAGAGTCAGAGACCAGAGTGCTTGCTCCACGTCTGGCCATGCTTCACCTTACAGGGAAGAAGCCTAAGACTGCTTTTTTTCACAGTCAACTGTTGATGTAAACTCACTTGTTTCCAACTCTCTCTGAGCCGTCTCCCCCTTTATTTTGCACTGCAAGGGCGAGAGACCTTATAGGTAGATCCTAGCTGGAAGGTGACTTTCTACTTTTGAAAGGAAAAGGTAGTGTGGAGGGCCCAGGACAGATCATTTTATATAAAATTTAAGTGGTTTAAAGATGGCATTAATGTTTCATTAGAAAATATTAATAATAATTTTGGCTTCTTATTTGACCCATTTTGTATGTGATGTACAAGTGGTGATTCATTTCTGAAAGGCAAGAAGTACACAGCCTCAACTTGGCAGGATTGCCTTCTCTGTGAGCACAGAGAGTAAAGTTACCTGCCAAATGCACATGGGTACAGCACAAGGATGACCAAATGCCACAGTCCTATATTTTTATGAGTTTGTAATCCTAGATTTAGATTTGTTTTAAGAACTTTTGAGCACTTGCTAACTGCTGTGCTTGTTGCAAGTTTGATAAGCTTCCCCTGCACTACAGCTAGCATTTTAGTATGAAGTGGAAGGAGAGT
The DNA here is from genome assembly GCF_041146395.1 of Eulemur rufifrons. Lineage (NCBI taxonomy): Eukaryota > Metazoa > Chordata > Mammalia > Primates > Lemuridae > Eulemur > Eulemur rufifrons. The sequence continues at coordinate 229,803,521 of NC_090989.1, forward strand.
TAGTTGACCTCTTAGTAAAATTTCTAATAGAATGGATTCCTATTTCTTTTGACTTTAAGTTTAAATCTCTTAAAGGGCTAATTCCCTAAGAGGTAAGTAAGCACAAGATTTCTTCATAATTAAGTTATCATGAATCATTGTGAACTGTAGTCTTTTGTTTCTTTTTCATTATGGGTGTTTCCTTCCCATTTTTGTTCTGTAACCAGGCAATAGAGGGAGAGACCAAGACCTCCAAGAGTTGGCGCCATCCCCTCAGTAAGCCTCCAGCACGATCCCCAATGACTCTAGTGAAGCAGCAGGCAGCAAGTGATGAAGGTGAGCTGGTGAATTGTCACCTAAACACTGTATAGATGTTTGTTAGAACAAACTGTTGTAAAGAATTGCTCATTAGACAAAAAAAATTTCACCATGTCGGAATACATATTATTAGCAGATCATAAGTAATGTACAATTTACAGGCAGAAGGAATTTGGATTTTAGAGGTGATGACTTGCTTCGTATAATCTAGCCATATTACTGATAAAAGTCTTTCTGTTTTGTATCATGGGATAAAATTGGTCATTCCTAAGGTTCTCCAGAAGAAGCTGAGACTTATTTCTAATTTAAAATTGTTAGATTATAGAATTAGCATATGGTAGGTTTCTTTGCGTTGTCTTTACTTTTAGCCTGAATCCTTTAAATTAATTTAACCACTTTGAGTAAGAAACTATGTGCCTTATCGTTTCTTATATCCTATTTTACCTGGTATGAGGTCAAACATCCTTTTCTCCTTAATTAGACTGCCCTGTTGTGGCTTGATGTAATGTAGTTTCATTTACAGCTACTTACCATTCCTGGATGTGACATTTATCTTTTCATTTAACCTGGTTGCCTTTTTTACCTTTTTTAAAAAAATAAGTTTTTGTTACCTCATATTAAAAATCAGACAACTGACCAATAAGTGTCTTTTGTCTCAGCATCATGAGTGCCTTATTTTTTCTATCTCTAAAGGACCAAATCAAGCAGGTTTTCTGTGAAGAGCCTTCCTTTGAGATATTCTCCAGTCTTGCTGGTGGAAATGGTTAATTAAGTTCATGCATCTGTGAGGATGCTGTCAAGGGAGAAAAATGATAGGGTTCAAGTTTCTTGTTTTCTTTAACAAAGTAATCAGAGTAGATAATCTCTTCCACAGATTTCGTTTCCTTTTGCTCAGTGTCCTCTCTTATTACCCACATTTCCTTAAAAACATGTCCTGAGTGTAGGGAATCAGATAAGGATGGTAGCAGTTTCTATAAAACCAATCTAGGGCAGAATTCTGACTCACGTAATAGAAGTAATGAAACATATTTGTGTTGATTTCCATATATCATCATGTTGAGTTCTTCTTTTTCCTACTTTATCATATCCAGTACAAACCCTTCCCCCCTTAGTGTCAAGGTAATTAGAGGGCAATTCTGTACAGTTAATACTTACTGCACATCACCCTTGAGTTTTAGTTACCCTTCCTTGTGGTATCCCGTCTCCAGCATAGTTTCTCTGAAGGGAACAGGCTAACTCATAGGGAAAGCTGCTTTCTCCTGTGTCCTTATTTTCCCAGGAAGTTTGTTTTGATGTGGGCCATCATAAATTGGCCCCGAGTTTCTCCTTGGAGAGCAGTTCTGATTTCAGTCTGTATAGCTTGCAGAATTTATAAGTGGATTGGTTAAACGAAGTAGTCTCGAGGGTTTGGTGTTAAATATCTTTCTGAAACATTGATGATTGTGGCTTTTGCAACAGTGTCACTTTCCATTCTAATATGTTAAGGACTCCTGACGTCCTCTGGGGATTTTTGAGAATTGATTAGAAAAATCAGAGAAGTTTTGTGATGGCTAAAGATTTTTAAAAACTTCTACACTGAACATCAAAGAATATTCCATGGCCTGGAGTAAGTTACATTCATCACTGGGCCCTTGAATGCTAGCTCAGCTTTTTGCCTCTGCGTCCACATAGCATGTGAAGGGGGAAGTGAATGAGCATTATTATTGCTGGGATGTGATGAGCAATGAGTTTAATGCTCACCAGGAACAGACAATTCCAGGTTCTTTTGGGGATTTTCTACCTTAACTACTCAGCTCCTTTTGCACTCCTCTTATATGGAAGCATAACTGTATTAGAGCATCTGAGAAATTGTGCCTTAAAACAACGAGTGTCCCCTATTGGTGAATGAACATTTCACTATTGAAGCTGGAATGTGACTTCCTATCAGAAAGACTGCAAAGGGGAAACAGACTTGATCCAGGACCTCTGGTGGCTTCCATGCAGCTGGGTGATGAGTCACTTCTAAGTTGTTCTTTTTAGGGCAGTGCAGTGGCTCTTTGATACTAAAATGACCTGAAACTGTAGAGATCGTTCTGATTGGTGGCAGATCCTGTAGTTACAGGATCGGCAAGCATTTCTTCACTCTAAGGCTCTTCATTCCTGGGAAAAGACTTTCCATGTTTATCAGCAAAACATGAGGGTTGGTGGTAGAGGGTGTACATAATAAAAGAATGGTGATTAGAATATAGTATCTTTCTATAAAGATTAGTATCTAAGTCTTTTTTGTTGAAAAATAATCTTAAATGTATACTGTGTGTTTATCATTTATAATTTAAAGGTAAATACTAAACTGTCTCTCTTTTTTTCTTTTAACTAAATTGTTTCTTAGTTGCATTTTTCCTAAGGTTAGGCAGCTAAACCAGGTGATTTTGAAATATAGATTAAAATTCTATTTATTTTCCTATTTATTAAATGAATTATACAAATGTTGTATTGAAACCTAGACTTGAAAGCAAAGCTATGTGAGTTGCTTTATTCTTGAAGCATCCAGGATACATACTCGTTTTCCTGTTGGCGATTTGTCCCTATTACTTGCATGATCCTGCTCTTCTCCGAGTTCAGTGTCCACAGGGAAGGAGGATGTGTATGTGGCACAGCTGAACCAGGAAGGCTCTGAGAACAAAGTGGCCTCGGAAGTGAGGGATGTGGCAGTATTTCTTTTTTTGGTTGGTGAAGATGTCTTTTCAAAGGTTCCCACATTTTCCCTTACTATTACTGCTTCTGTACAGATTAAATACTCAGTTCCTCCAGCAGTGGCTGGTGGGACTGCAAGCTAGTGCAACCTCTGTGGAAAGCAGTATGGAGATACCTCAAAGAGATACAAGCAGACCTACCATTTGATCTAGCAATCCCATTACTGGGCATCTACCCAAAAGAACAAAAGACATTCTGCACTCGAATGTTTATAGTAGCACAATTCACAATTGCAAAGATGTGGAAACAACCCAAGTGCCCATCAATACATGAGTGGATTAATAAAATGTGGTACATGTATACCATGGAGTACTATTCCGCTATAAGAAACAATGGTGATGTAGCACCTCTTGTATTTTCCTGGATGGAGCTGGAACCCATTCTACTAAGTGAAGTATTCCAAGAATGGAAAAATAAGCACCACATGTACTCATCATCAGATTGGTTTCACTGATCAACACTTAAGTGCACATATAGGAATAACATTAATTGGGCGTCAGGCAGATGGGAGGGGGAAGGAGAGGATGGGCATACATACCTAATGAGTGCAATGAACACTGTCTGGGGGATGGGCACGCTTGAAGCTCTGACTGGGATGAGGTGGCAAGGGCAATATATGTAACCTAAACATTTGTGCCCCCATAATACACTGAAATAAAAAAAATAAAAATAAATAAATAAATACTCAGTTCCTTAGTGTGGCTTCGACTCCGGCTATAATCCTGTACCAGCTTCTTTCTGTAGCTTTGTATCCCTCCACTCTTCTGCATGAGTGCATGAGAGACTTCCTATCCATTCAAGCAATATCGTTTTTCCCCTTCTAGATATATTCTGCTGCTTTTGCTCCCATGCATTTGCCCAAGCTATTACTTTCCCTGTGATGCCCCTTTCCTTCTTGGAACCGTTCCCAACCACTTCTCACACTCACCTCTCCTCTTCCCCGTCTTGCCCACATACTCCACATGTACTTGGCTCTCATCCCATTGGGCACTTTACATTGTGCTTCTTTATTGTTTCTGTGTCTGTCTCTCCACTCTCACTCCTCTCCTTTGCCTTTCCTTCAAGTCCTTGGCAGTGAGCTTTCCATGGAATCACTGTGGCTTACATCACCCATGGATCGCGTGGGGTAAGGTGATCACTAGCCCTTGAAATCAGCCATTAAAAGAATAGTCAAATACCTCAATGTATTATATAGTGTCATATTAAAAGAAAAATGTAAATCCTTGTCCAGGAAATATTTTTTGTATGTATATGTGTGTGGAAAAACATGCTGTTTTCATTAGTTGTCGAAATAGAACATAATATGTCAGCTCTTTCAGTTTTTTATCCTGATGGAGTTGGAATTTTCTATACCACTGTGCCAAATCCTAGAACTCTCTCAAAGTTAAAATGCAGCAGATAAATTGCAGACATGGTCAATGCCTTGGAGTTTTGAGGGCTCCTGGGGTTATGACATAACATTTGGTCAGGAAATGACTCCTTCTTAAGGACTGATTTACTATTTGATTGGTTTAGGCTATGGTGGTCCAGTAAGTGACTTTTCTTCTTCACCCCCAATGATGGAATGATGTGTATGTTGTCTTCAGCACATGCAGTTCTGAATTTGATTAGGGAATAGAGTTTTCCCTAGCATTTTCTTTCCTTTTGACTGCTGATAAAGGAGTGTAGCTTGAGGAGGAAGAGAAGAAAGATCAAGACTAAGTTAGAGCAAGAGAGATCACTACTGAACTTAAATTTACTTATCTTTTGATTTTAAATTTCAGTTTTTTAATAATCATTCTTTAACAAAGGAGTACATGGTCACGCACACACAGACACACACAGACCCGTACCCTATGTGATATGATAAAATAGAACAGTTGATACAGAGTTGGAAGACTAAGTTGAATAATGTTTAATAAAAAGGAATTATTTAAATGAAGCATGGTACAGCAATTCAATGAAACACTATGCAGCTATGAAGAATGCTTTCAAACATTTAACACTCTGGGGACAATGCTTCCAATATTAGGTTACATGATAAAATATAGTTTGCCCTGGTTGAATTACATTAGGATTCTTTGGAGGCCAGCAATTCTCTTTTGATGGTTTTAGAAAGTATTAATATTTAGCCTGTACCTTTGTAGCTTTGGTATCTGTATTTGCTGTCTTCCTACCCATTTTGATGTCATTCAGGTTCACAAATTTTTTAACCCATGGCATGCTTCTTCTGACTAGTGTTTTCATCTGCAGAACTGTAACTGCACTGACACAAATTCTAGAACTTCTCCTGCACTGACATTAGGCTAACAGACATCCTGCATTTGCCGTCGGCGTCTGAACATGTCAGTCCCTGCTACCGTTCTGCTGTCTTCATGGTTCACTATTTGTTCTTTGAAGCTTTCATCCTGCATGCATGTGTGCATCTGTTTCCTAACATTTTTTTATTTTTGAAAATTTTACCACATCAGTTTCCAGTATAAATTATCTGGCTTTTCCTACTAGTACGTTAGTATGCCCACTGTTTTTGTTCTTATTGTACACCCGACCTCCTTGGTTAAGTGATGAGGTTAATGATATTCCTAATGCAACTGTAAACCAAGGACAAGTCCTGGTAACATACAAGAGACCTCTTGACCATGGCATTTGCTGGCAAAGTGATACCCTGCTCAGCGGTTCCCAGTATCTGCTCGTGGTGATTGCAGTTGACAGTGGTGTTTTGTTGAAATCTGTGAAAGTTAATCGGGAAATTTATATGAAAATGTACAGGATTGTTATTAGATGATTTTAATTTTCTTTTTTATGCTGATAATTTTTCAAATTTTCTATAGTAAACCTTTATATTCAGTCAAAAAAGTATTTTACAGAGACTTAGAGTGTCAATGTGTTGAAACCTAGATTACCTGATAATTCTCCAGTTACAAAAATATTAGAAATAATGGATAAAATAAAACAAACATTATACATGCCTGAGAAGCAAAATAGCTTATGCGATCGTGTCTCTCTGTGTCTACAATCATGGTCAGTCGGCTCTAGCACTCTGTAACCTTGTGACACCTCCATGCTTTGGTGCCTGTTTCCAATGTAGGCCTGGTAGCAGCATCTGCCACACAGAATGGCTTTGAGGGTTGAAAGAACAGTGTTTGGCATGGAATGTATGCCTGTTGTTGCTGTTGTCGTGTGATTATGGGGGGGATGACAGTTGAACTTTCAAGAAATGAGGGATGTCTAGAGGGGATTCAGAGACAAATGATTTCCAGATTGATAAGAGAGAAGTAAGCTTTGGTTGTGTAGGGGAAATTTGCCAGGAGTAGAGGGGAGGCAGGCTGATTGGAACTAGAACCCCATAGGATCCCACAAACACACAGACATGGACTCTTAAATGCCTATGCCCAAAAACTGGGCACAGTGGCACTCTCCTCTAGTCTTAGCTACTCAGGAGACTGAAGTCAGATGCTTCCTTGAGCCAAGGAGTTCAAGGCTAACCTGGGCAATGTAGTGAGACCCTGTCTCTTATAAAAAAAAGGCTTTGCCCTTACTTAAGGGCACATTTGGGAAAAACAAAAAGCAGAAAGCAAAACCAACCATAGGCACAGACAGAGAACAGTAGAGCTTGTTTGCCTGGACCTTAGGCTTGGGTGGGGAAGGGTAGTGGAATAGAACAGGAAGTTGTCCTAAGAATTCCTATCTTTAAGACTCGTCAAATTTATACCTCTTATTCTAAGTCACACATTTAAAATGAACGTACATGCTGGCTGTTAATGCCTCTAGGGCATCTGACAGAAGCAATTGCAAAATCTTTGAACCCACCCTCTGGTTGACTAATGAACAATAGACCCTGAAGTCCTGGCTTTATGTCGTACAGGTTTTTTGACTTTGGGCAAGTCTTCTCTTTGGCCTCAGTTTCCTCCTGTGTCAGATGTGAAGCATGGTCATGAATGATCAGGGTTCCCAACCTATGAATTTATGCATGAGTTTTGGGCATTTTGTATCCTCTGAAATAGCTTGTGGTGATATGTTGAGGGCTACTTTTCAAAAGAGCTGATTGCCATTGGACTAAATTTTTATTTATAACACTTCACCTGTAATTTTATGATTTCAAGAATGTCACAGAAAGAGTGAAAGATGCAGATACCCATCTGTACTGTATTTACCCAAGTGTAGAGGTGACCCATCTACAATTTTGAATATTGGCAAGGTTCATATTAGAGCCTTAGTTATGACTCTGATGTTCTCTAATCTGAATTGTCTGAATAACTCTTTATCAATCATCACTTCAGCAAGTGCAGTTTTTTAATGAGCTGTTAAGCATCTCTTTGAAATTAAAGACAGCTTAGACCGCTGATCCCTATCTCTGTAATATCTGCACGCCTTGAGGGTTAGATTAAGGGTGCATTTCAGACACTGTTACAGTAATTTATTTTGGGGGAAGCCTGTATATATTAATATAATAATTCATTTAGTAATGGATTAAATATTTAAATATAGAGATAGAAGAGATGGAAATTGCTGCTTCAGTTAGAAATTATTCTTGGTGTTTGACCATTTTTTAACCCACTTAACCTAGATTTTTCAGTTGTTTTGAAGAATAAAATGTATACATTTAAGTAAGTGAAATCTCATATCCACTTTGACAAAATTTGATTACTTCCACAAATTGATTAATTCTCTGTAATGCAATTGAATACTAAACTGGTACTAAGCATATTTTGTCAAGGCTACAACTGCTCACTGATTTTACAATATTCAAGTTTTTTTTCTTTTTCTTGGTATTCATGTGGTATTTTCTGAATACTTTACCCTGTGTCATCCAGTCATTTTACTACTAGTACTATGAGTACACAAGGTGGCTCTTGGGCACTTTGCAATTGTGCCTTGAAGAAAAGAAAGCTATTTAGAGTTGGAATTTAGATATAGAATTAGAGTTCATGGAATTAGAATTGAGAATTGGCTGTTTCACTTTACTTTTGATAGATGACTGTTTGGGAGGAGAAGTATACCCTCCTGCTCCTGGCAGTTTGTAACCTCCTATCTTTTAACTGTATTGATGCACATTTGCCAGTCATAATTTTATTTCTTTTATTTTAAGTGTCTTAGTGTTAAGTGAATATATGATCAAATATAATGACCAAATGATGTCTTTTTGACTCAAACGTTATAAATATTATTTTCAGTATTAAATCCAAATATTGCTTTAAATATTAAACACATTCATTTGTTTTGATGGTTGATACTGGACACAGGACTCTGTTTTATGGCGGTCAGGCTGAGACCTGGCTTCTGGTTTCTCTTTGGCTGTTAAAGGCTGTATGTCCTCATAGAACTAAGTCATGTAATCTCTCTCTAAGGCTTATCTCAGATGATTACTCACCTTTATAATAAAATAGATGGATTAGTGATCCAAAGTTTCATTCAAACTCTGAAATTCTGATTACAGGAAAACTTTAATAAGACAAGGTACTATACAATCCTTGCTCCTTATAGCCTTTCATAGAGAAGGAAAATAGTGAAGTGTGGGCATGTCCCTTTTTGACAGTGTGTTCCCTCTGTAAAAAGTTCATTTCGCTGCCAATTTTGAAAAACAAATGCTGTTTTCTGACTGCTACACGTCATGCTCCAAATGTTATTAATTTTTACAAAATGATCTCTTCTCTTTGTTCCCTCAATTCTTATTAGCTTGCAGTAATATTACACTTTCATAACAAGCATAATGATAGTTCTGTCCGTTTAAGCAATAAAACAGCAAATTCAGCAGATTGCTAAGTAGATCGGCTTGGAATGTTTGTTGATAGGTCACAGCCAATGTTTTCGTGCATTATGTGGACATAAAACATTAGATGTTCTTGGCATTCGGATTGAATGGATATTATATCTAGCACTCAAGTTTGTAATAATAGCTGGGTATTCTCAGCTTAGCTTGATTTCTCTGTCAGTAAATATTATTGGATGTCCCAATGGCATTGATTTTTACTGTAATATGGGGAATCAAAATCAAAAACATGTTACTCTTATTATGTTAGTGGCTTGATCAGGTTTTGATTGAATTAGAGACAAAACATGCTAGTTCTATAACTTATGCCATTGTTTTCTATAGTTTTTACATTCAGTCTTAAAACAATGGTTAGCATGAAGTCTTACGATCAGGTGTCTGAAGTGCTGAAAATGTGGAGATTATAAAATGTTAGTCAAGACTTTGATTCTTTTGACTTCATGCATTCCTTGTTGCTCTTAAAGTCTTGTAGACAACATCTCAGGAATGTATTTTGATACTACAATTACATGGTTCATTCCCTTCTTTAGAAAAATAAATGATTCTGTTAAGTTAATATATGTGAAATTGTCAGTATTTGAGAGGTTTTTTTTTTACCCTATGAAACTGCAGTTTCATACAACTCAATGTGTTATTTTACATTTCCTTAAACTTGTACACATTCTCTTTTCCCCTGACACACAGATGTCTTGAAACCATAGAGGCCACTGAATTATCTCCTATTTTAAAACACGTTTTCTACATTGTTATTTCCACCTTTTGTTTGGTTTTGAAACTATCTCTGAAGATGGAGAATAAGCATGGAAATGTATGTCTGTTTTAAAATTTAATTGTATAATTACTTTATGATCTTCACTTTCTTTGTTTTGCTGCTAAGAGATGAAAACTTAATTCTGGGCTGGCAGTGTTATGTAGGCTGACATTCGGGTACCTTGCTCTTGGACGTTAAGAAGACACTTTCCACATCTGAGGTGTTAAGTAACATGTGCAAAGCTTCCTGTTAGTGAATGGTTAGAACGTGGCTCACTTTACCGTCATTTTATTTCTATGTAGAGTTGTTTTGCTCTTTTTCTCTTTTGAAGTCTTAGGTTTTCAGGTTTTAGGGGGATGGTGAGATGATAATTTTTTTATACCTGTCAAATGAACCTCTAAATTCTGTACTGATATTCCACTGTTTTAGTGTTTATGTTCTTTGTTTTGTTGAAGAAGTTCTTGATTCATTTTCAAGATCAAAAAGTGCAGAGATTTTTTGTTGTGCCTTAAAAGTAGAATTTTTAAGTAGAAAAAGTTGGCTATGATATATGAACATGTTTGAGCATTACAGAAATATTTCTAAGTTGCTATTAAGGTCTTTTTCTTGAGGAAATAAATTTCATAATGGCTTCAAGTAAGTTAGGCAAGGATATGGGTTAAGAATCTCCTTGCGAGAGAACAGTGAGTATAGAGACCCCAAGAAGAGCGTGAGTCTGGCATGAAATAGAGCTGATGTAATGAATATTGATGTGGAATGAGAGAATGGACATTTGCAGCCTTGTCTTCTTCTTTCTGTATGTTCTCTTGAACAGTCCATGCCATTGTTTCCTTAGCACTTGACATCATGGCCACCCTACTTGAAGTTCTCTCCTTAGCAACTGTTTTATGTCATCTGCCAGGTGATACCCCTATCAGTTCTTTTTTTTTTTAGACAGAGTCTCACTCTGTTGACCGGGCTAGAGTGCCTTGGTGTCAGCCTAGCTCACAGCAACCTCAAACTCCCAGGCTCAAGCAATCCTCCTGCCTCAGCCTCCCGAGTAGCTGGGACTACAGGCATGCGCCACCATGCCTGGCTAATTTTTTCTATATATTTTTAGTTGTCCAGATAATTTCTTTCTATTTTTTTTTTTGGTAGAGACAGTGTCTGGCTCTTGCTCAGGCTGGTCTCGAACTCCTGAGCTCAAACGATCCTCCTGCCTTGGCCTTATCAGTTCTTAAGTCAAATGTCAAAGGATCTTGCTGTCCTTTACACAGATAACCAGAGCTAACTTTTTTAGTGAAAGGGAGCTTTTTTTGCAGGTAGATTGCATCATGCTAACAGTGTTTTGCTTGGAGATCTTGGTTTGCCATTTTTTGAGTTAGTATTATAGATGCTGGTAATGAAATAGCTTAAAAAGCTGGAGATTTGTCTCGTAGAAAGTTTTGAACTCCTAAAAGGGAAAGGACTGTTTGATTTAATTTCTTATTTACAGAATGTGTCATATTTCCTAGCATACTTTTGCGTTTTATATGCTCAGTCTTTCATCTATCTTTGGATTTTTTATTATAAATTGACAATTTATAATTATAAATTTATGGAGTACAAAGTGATGTTATAATCTATGAATACAATGTGCAGTTATTAAAGCAAGTTAATTAACATATCTCTCACCTCAACTAGTTAGTATTTTTTTGTGGTGAGAACATTTCAATTTTACTGTTAGCAGTTTTGCAATGTATTATACTCTACTTTCTCTTCAGATCATATACATCTTTTGCCTTTTTCACCTATCTTTGATTTGATGCTCAGAATAAGTTTTTGTTGTTGCCATGTTTCAGCTAGTTTCTCAAAGATATGCCAGCTTTCTTCTAGGATTTTTCTTTTGTATATCCCCACTATAGTGAGAATTTACTGTGCTGGTTTCATCCTATTTGTATATACTATTAGCAATCATTACTTACAGTTCTTTAAGATAGATGGTGCTAGCCTCATTTTTACTGATGAGGAAACTGAAGCTCATAGACATTAATTCACTTGCCCAAGATCACAAGTCTGGTAACTGGTAGATAACAGGCATTATACTGTCTGTTCAGTTCCAAAGGTGCACTCTTTCTACTTCATCACACTAACAACCCCTAGTAATAGCCAGAGTGCTGGTTAAAAAAGTGGACGTGAGCACATAGAAAGTTAGTACAAGCCAGACATCTTTGTTAATAGAGTAGATCAGCTTCCCTTATTTTCACATTCCTTGTTTTCATCGTGTATCTTGTAAGAATATATACATATGTGAAATATGAGCTAATGTTCTTTAGGAAACTTATGTAACACTGGTAATGCCAAAGTTCCCCCATGACACCCACCTCTTCGAGGTAGCCTAATTTTCAGGGCATTTTTATGTAATTGCAATTTTGAAGGTGTGTCCTTTGGAGTGTTTAAGTGTAGATTGAGTCAATTGGAATGTATCCTTTCGAAACATTTTTGACATCGGTGTTATTGAAAGGTAATGCATCAAGAATAAAACTATACCCATCCATTTAATTTCTTAAGTGCTTTAGACCTAAAACCTTAGAATTCTCTGTTATCCATTATTACATTAGCATTTTAGGGGAACCGTTATTCAGAATTAATTTTTTCCTCAATGTCACCACTTTCCAGTAAAATCATACCTAAAAGTCCTGTAATTTTTTCTTTTTGTATTTTTTAAAAACACCTTTATAAACCTTTGAAAGTCAGCAATTAAAAAAAAAATCACTGAAAAATAGTTTGCATATAGTATTCAGTCCAGGAATAATAAAGTCCCCAAGTTAGAATCTTCTTTGCTTTCTCGAGTAACTCATTCCTGCCCTCACCTCCATGGGCCCCGCCACCCCCCGACCAAGCCCCATTTCTTTCAGGATGTGTGAAACTATATATAATGCCTCCCAGGACTGAGATTCTGCTCAAGTACCTGAAACATAACAGATGCTGCTGTGCTCTTCATAGCAGAGAATGGTGCTGTACCCGCCAAAACACATCACTGGAACATAACCCCAAACAGCAAAATCATTGTGGTGATTGGCAAAGGAAAATTGTACTGTAGTGGAGTCAATGGCTTTTCTCATCTGCTGGGTTCCATCAGTAAGTCCTGGCAGCAGCCCCTCCACAAATGGCCCAAATGTTTTTCTTTAGGGAAATTCACTTACACTTTGTTAGCAAAATTTGTTCAAAGAGACTGTACTGAGAGAGTGAGTAAATCTTTCATAAGTATATTCTTAAGGTAAGGTTTCCCCCAGTTCAATTCATAATTCCTACCTGATACTGTTCTGGATGTAGGTTTTTTTTTTTATCTTTTAAGATTGCATTTTTCAAAATAATTATAACAACTTAAAAACACCCTTTATTCCGGAAGTTAGTATTTTTTTTTTATAGAATTGACATCATTCTTTGTACACAGTTTTGTGTTCTGGTTTTCCTCTGTTATTATAATATTATATTCACTTAATATCATATGTTATATAATGTTATCTATTCATATTGTATTTATTTCATTAGTATTTTTCAATAGCACTCTTTCTAATACCTGTATAATATGGTACTGAAGTAATTTATTTGCATATTTTTTAAAGAATACTTTCTTTTGGATACTTTTGTAAAGAAAATTAATTGTTTTCATTATAATAAACAATATTCAGTGATATTTTTGACTGAATGGGAAAATAAAGGCATTTTTTTCCACTTTATAAGGATATGCCTTTTGATAGAAGTATTTATGTACAGGAAATAACTGAGTATCTGTCTAGACTGGGCTTCGACAGTTTTAATCTGTTTTGTCATTTTAAAAGTCTATTATTTACAGCATACATTTTAAGAATTTTCTGGATGCCCTTTGAAAGATGGTGCTGGAGACCCAGAGGGGAAGGAACCCTCATGCACTGAAGCCCTGGGTCGTGCATACCCGTGCGTAACAGCTTTAAGGCTGGTATCTCATATAACCTATTTGAAAACCCTGAAATTTGTAATCTTGTACTCATTTTGCAGATTGAGAAACTGAGGTTTAGAATCATAACCAAACCAAGACCATATAGATTGCATGAGTGAAGCATTAACTTAATTATTTCCAATAGAAATAGCTATGCTTACCTCAGAGGAGTTTTGTATCACTTGAACTAATAGTTTAAAATATATATGTTTATATTTTTTATGTTTAAATGTATATTTTTCCAGCATGACTTTTTATTTTATATAAGTTGCAAATATGCTTTTGTATGGAAAGCAGTGTAAATTGATTTACATAGAAAGCAACCAACAATAAATACTGTATCATTATAATAAAAAGTGTATATCTATTAATACATAATTCCTAAGATCAACTTCTCAGTGTGACCGTAACTCACCTTGGGTTGCTTTATTAATTTGTGGGAATATGTTACATTAGAATTAGTAGAAATCTTTTTAAGATTCTCTGAACATCATAAGATTCTCAAAGAAACTTGCAACAAGCCTGCTTTTCTTTTCAGAACTGAGCATTCTCCCCGCCCACCACCACTTTTGGGGCCTCCTCTTCTTCCCTCAGTGCCCTGTCAGACTGTTTCCCATGAGTGCCTCTCTGACTGCATAGTTCATTATCAATGACAAGGCAAAAATACTAGTTATCCCCTTGAGACTTTTGAAAATCTAATCATTTATGGTCCTGAGGAGGGGGTGGGTATGATTTGCATAGCAAGGAGGGAGGACAGTTTTGTAGATGCATTTAAGATACTTGGGAAGTGTGAGGGAAGCTTGTAAGCAGGCTGTCTGTGAGTGGCTAATTACTGTGATTTTACCTACAAGTAATTGTAGAGGCAGAAATTGTGGTTAGCCTCTTAGGACCCAGCTGTCACGTATATAATCAAATATTTTTGTTGTAACGCATATCTTCTTGAGCACTATTATGAGGTTCTGTGTGCATATCTATTTCTACTACCTTTGTCCGTGAACTTTTAATTCTGCTAGAAATATTCAGAGTAAGAGGCAATAATTGGTTTCTTAGGTCTAAGTAAGAAAGAATATGTTTAATATTACTAGAAAACAACAACTGCAGTCTATTCTTTATATGATCCATGAGTTTAGTGTTTGCTCTATAGGTAAATTCTTTTACAAATAAAAACAATTTATTGTTTTCTATTGATAGGGCAATTAAAAGATTTGAAAGCAGCTATTGAAGTTGTTACTGGTATGGCAGCAGTATTTTCAACAGTTTACTTCAATATATTTACCCAAGATAGTATCTGTTTTCCCTATTCCACCCCATAGTAATGTTTTTTCAGGGGGCTGTTCCTCACTCAGGGGATGGCCACTTAAGCCATTGCTTATGTTTCCTTATTCAGGACAAAGTTCCTGACAACATGGTGCCAGGTATAATGGGCTTCTGTGAATTCAGAAGGGCTTATGCAAACTTTGGGAACTACTTTGTGTTTAGGCTCTTGTTTTTCTTGATTGTATGTTACTTGCTACAGGGTAATGGCAGTGTTTTTGTACATGTAACAATGTAGGACTCTAGGTTTCCACCATGAAGTAAGAGCCTCCCTGAGGAAGAAAAAAATTAAGTGCTATGGGCATAATATCTTTTTTCTTCAATATCCGGCAAACCTTGCAGACATTAATGAAAGAACCCAGAGGAAAGGAGTTTTACCCAGAGCAATTTGACAAGAGAAATAAATAAAAGACATTCATTTGGGAAAGGAAGAAGTTAAATTGCCTTTGTTTCCAGATGACATGATCTTATCTTTAGAAAATGCTAAAGACACCACCAAAAAACTCTTAAGAACTAATAAATTCAGTAAAGATGCGGTTTACAAAATTAACCTTAAAAAGTTAGTTAGGATATCTATAAACTAACAGTGAACTCTCTGTAAAAGAAATCAAGAGAACAATCCCATTTGCAATAGCTTCAAAAAAGAATAAAATAGTTAGGAATAAATTTAACCAAGGAGCTGAAAGATCTGTATACTGAAAACAATAAAACATTGATGAAAGAAATTGAAAAAGATGTAAATAAATGGAAAGATATGGGTATTCGTGGGTTGGAAGAATTAATATTGTTAAATTATTAGTACCCAAAGCAACCTACATATTCAGTACAACCCCATCAAAATTCCAGTGGCAACTTTTACAGAAATAGAAGAAATAATCTTAAAATTTGTATGAAACTATAAAAGACCCCAAATAGCCAAAACAACCTTGAGCAAAACAAACAAACAAATAAACAGCTGGAGACGTCACACTACCTGATTTCAAAATCTATTACAGAGCTATAGTAATCAAAACAGCATGGTAGTGACATAACCAAGACACACAGGCAAATGGAAGAGAATAGAGGGCCAAGAAGTAAGTCCACACATTTACGGACAATTGATTTTTGACAATGTTGCCAGGAACGCACAGTGGAGAAGGGGCAGTCTTGGGTGTCTTCTCAATAAATGGTATTGGTAAAACTGAATATTTACCTGCAGAGAATAAAATTAGACTATCATGTCATACCATAGATAAAAATTAACTCAAAATGGATTAAAGACTTAAAAGTAACACCTGAAAGTGTGAAACATCTAGAAGAAAACATAGGGGGAAATTTCCATTGCATTGGTCTAGGGAATAATTTTTTGGAAATGGCCCCAAAAGCACAGGCAACAGTAAAAATTAGACAAATGGGATTATATCAAACTAAAACACCTCTGTACAACAAAGGAAAAAATTAACCGAGTGAATAGACAATATTTGCAAACTATATCTTTGATAAGGTGCTAATATCCCAAATATGTAAGGAACTCATATAACTCAATAGCAAGCAAATATAACTGGATTAAAAATTGGGCAAAGGACCTGAATAGGTGTTTCTCAAAAGACAATGTACAAGTGGCCAACAGGTATGTGAAAAAATGCTCAACATCAGTAATCTTTAGGGAAATGCAAATGAAAACCACACATCTCATCTCTTTTAGAATGGCTACTATCAGAAAGACAAGAAGTCTTGGTGAGGATATTGAAAAAAGGGAACTCTCATAAGCTGTTGGTGAGAATGTAAATTAGTACAGCCATTATGGATAGCAGTATGGAGATTCCTCAAAAAATTAAAAATCGTTCTATCCTTTAATTCAGAAATCTCACTTGTGGGTATGTGTTCAAATGATATATGAGAAATGAAATTAGTATATCAAAGAGATATCTACAATTCCATGTTCATTGCAGTATTATTCACAGTAGCCATTACATGAAATCAACCTTCAGTGTCCATCAGTGAATGAATGGATAAAGAAAACATGGAATATGTACACAATAGAATACTGCTCAACCTTAAAAAAAGAAAAAAAAAAGAAGGAAATCCTATCATTTGCTGCAATGTGGATGGATTTGGCAGACATTATGTTAAATGGATTAAGCCAGGAAGAGAAAGACAAATACCACAAGAACTCACTTACATGTGGAATCTCAAAAAGTTGAACTTGTGGAAGCAGATAGTAGATTGGTGGTTACCAGGGACTGCCAGTGGGGGTAGCTGTGTGGGTATTGGGGAGATTTTGGTAAAAGTATGCACCATTTCAGTTATTAGCTTACTTTATTAAGCTAAAAATTCATTGTCCTATCTTTCATTTTTTTTCTGAGAGATGATGTCTTGCTATCTTACCCATGTTGGTCTGGAACACCTAGCTGCAGCAATCTTTCTGCCTTAGCTTCCTGAGTAGATGGGATTACAGGCATGGGCCATTGTGCCTGGCAGTCTGTCTTTTATTTTGAATGGCTTTTTAACCCATGTATGATTTTTTAATATCATGCATTACTAAGCAGAGATCTGAGTTTTCCAGATCTTTTAGGTGTTGACACATCTCATTGTTAAATATAAATAATTACATTTGTTATTATCATCATCAGTCCCATCAGAAACAGATTTAAGCATTGGCAAGCTATCAAGCTCACAATAATGATACATGTTTTCCAGAATTTAAATTTTGACTTGTAAACTTGGATTTTATCATTGTCAGCAAACACTCTCAATTGTTTTTCTTAAAATGACAGGTTTTCTTTGTACATTTTCAGGAAAATTCCTGCCAGCCACCCAAGTCTGAACTATCGTAATTCGTCTTTTAATCATTTTTTCCAGTACAAATTGTGTTCCATGAAGAAGGCAGATAATTCAACCTGCAATTCAATGAATTGCACAAGTGCTTTTCCTTAAGACAACCACTGAACTTCAGTGTGCACAGAAGTACTTTATGCATACATCCTTTTTTGTCATGGATTTAATAAAATCGATACTTTGTGTTTCCCATCAAGAACATTGTTAAGTGAAATTGACTTTTTTTTTCCTTCTGTATGTATTAGGTAGTCAAGAAAGAATATGACTGCTTTGGTGCCACTGCCTTGATTCCTGCTGAGGCACCAACAGTGTTACCCTGCATTGCTTTTCTGTCACCATGACCCTGTACTGCTTTTCTGTCATTGGGGTAACATAGACAAATGGCATTTTTGTGTTATTTTGGAAGTAGTTTTGACCATACAGATGCCATGACACGGGATTGTGCATCTCCACGGGTCATGCTTTGAGAACTGCTGTTACCTATCAATTACACTCGACCTGTAGACATCATAGATTTGCACTTTGCATGTGAATTTATTTTCAATAAATATATTGGAAGTTTTGGGAGTGATTTGGGACAATTTTAAAAAACAGATGACCCATGTAGCCTAGAAAAAGTAAAAAAATTTAAGAAGAATTTAGTTATGTCATGTGTACATAAAATATTTGTAGGTACTAGTCTATTTTATCATTTACTACCATAAAATATGCACAAATCTATTATAAAAAGTTAGAATTTATCAAAAGTCACACACAAAACACAGACCGTATGTGGCACCATTAGCAGTCAAGAGAAATGTAAACAAATGTAAAGATGCAGTATTATAACTACATAAAATTAACTGCGGTAATACTGTACCACTATAATTATTTCATAGCCACCTCCCATTGCTGTTGTGAGGCCCAGTGTTGTGAATATCTGCTTATTTTGTGAGCAGTTTTCCTCCCCAGTAGATTGTGTTTTTCATGGCTAATGTAATACCTTAAACCTTGAATGACACCATGGGACCCACAGAAGTGGCACCAGTGATGCTGTAAGTGCACTCAAGAAGCAGAGACAAGTCATAACATTACAAGAAAAAAGGTGCATTGCTAAAGAGGTTCATTAATCAACTGTAGTTGAAGAAGAGGGGCAAAGGGGAAATTCCTGAGCATAGTCATGCTAAATGATCAAAAAGTTTAAAAGCTAAAGCTGAAAAAAACATTTTTCCTCTTTAGGATATTAGAAGTTTATAAGCGTGTTTCAGAATAGTAAGTTGATGAAGGTACACTGAAAAGAAACCTGGAAGAGGAGTAATGTGTGGGCTGAAAAGGGAGAGTTTTTATAGAGTTATGTGATTATGAGAGTAGGGAGGTATCTTGAAGAACCTTTTTGCCCTCTATAGCATTCTTGGATCCCTACAGAATTGAGCTTATGAATCTGGGAAAGGCCAAAGCAAGGGTTAGTGTTAGTCTATAAGGGTAAGTGTGAATTTTTGGAGATGGGGGAAGAATGAAGAATTTTATGAGGCAATTTCAGCAGGAGAAAATATTTGTGTTCAAGAATGTACAATATTTTTTATTTGACAGCTATATTATAATCCGAATAGCCATCGTCATACTTATGATTCAGTACTGTCTCCCCTGCCAGCATCACATTTACAAACAAATCAAAGGAAAATAAGATGATTAGATGGATTTTATATTATATGTATATTTATATATCACAGAGAATTTTCAGAAAGCCACATCACTTTAGAATTTAAAAGAAAGTTTTAGATTTACTATTTCACTTGATTTTTTAAATTTATTGATTGATTGAGGCAGAGTCTCACCCTGTTGCCCCCAGCTAGAGTATAGTGGTGTCATGATAGCTCACTGCAACCTCAAACTCCTGGGCTCAAGTGATCCTGCTGCTTCAGCCTCCAAAGTAGTTTAGGGCTACAGGTGTGACCACAACTGGCTAATTTTTTAAATTTTTTGTAGAGATGAGGTTTTGCTGTGTTGCTCATTCTGGTCTCGAACTCCTGGCCTCAAGCAGTCCTCCTGCTTGGGCCTCCCAACATGCTATTTCAGTTTAATAAGAACAGAAAAGATAAACCCTGAAGTAGGTGAAGAAGGAATTATCTCCACGCGAGGATCTCTTCAGCCCTTCTGCATCACGGCGTTGGCATTCAGTGCTTGGTCGCTGGACAGCCTGTTCCCTGCTCTTGGTACCACACGGCGCTGCTGCCATGCTGCTTTTCATTTGCAGGATCACATAGTGATGGTGTTCAGTGCGTGCTCTGGCCACGAGAGCATCCGAGCAGAAGACAGTGTTCTTCTGGCCAGAGTATGCCTTCATCGTTGTGGAATAGCAAGTGTAGAGCAGATCCTCTACCAGGTCAGTGGTGAGAAAGTGAGGAGAGGCTATTAGTTGTCATCAGGCCATGCTAGGCCCGGCCTTGCCATGGGAATGGAATTGGAGGGGTTGGTGGAGCTATGCCCAGCCCACTTACTCCATGGCTTCATGCTCAGGAATTGTCCTTCCTCCTACTTCTTTTTCATTATCTCTAGGCTTTTAGGAATTACTACGTATTTCCCCCATCCCTGAAAATATTTTGGGCATTTCACATATTACCTGAAGACCAACCCTTGGGATATAGAATTCAACTATTTTGTGTTATTCACTTTTTTCTAATAAAGCAAATGGTGCAATAAATTCATTGTGAGCCCCGTTAGGTAACAACAGGTATTCATTCCTAAGGATTTCTTCTTCTTCTTTTTTTTTTTTTCATAATCCCATATTGTGTATATGTGGGGGATATTAGCCTATGAGTTAAGGCCTTAATAGTATTTAACGTTCCTGATTAACTTTTCACTCTGATCTTCTTCATCAACTTAGTTTTCACAGTAAGTCTTCTATTTTGTAATGTAGGGGAACTGAATGTGGAACAAGTTTACATTTAGAGTCAGATTACTTCATTGAAAATATAGACAAAGATTTTCAAACACTCTGTCTGTGGCTGAGTACCAAGCATTTTCCATTGTAAAAAAATAAAAAATCAACAATACTGATAGTAAAGATGATATCATTATTATGGAAACAGGATCATTCCTTTTCCCTTCACATGGCATTTGAAATCTTTTGAATTATTTTTAGCTGCATCCAGTCCTTCCCACTTTTCCATCATATCAAATCTGGTTTGACTTTTTCTATGACAGGTAAGTCAACATGGCGAGGGCTGGGACATACTGGCTCACCAGTGCTTTGGTGTTAAGGACATTGGTCTACGGTATTCATTCCTAAGACTGTGATAGCTACTGGTGAGGAATTTTAGACATTAAGCACTGCACAGAGCTTTTGTTGTTGCCACTTGCCCTGATATGCTGTCTCCTGGTATAGTTATGAGGAATTTTTTTCTAACATGTTATGTCCTGTATTTTTCTGGTGGTCTATAAGAGTTTGCAAAGTGATATTCTTATGGAGTAGATCTCGCCTCCTTTCGTGTTAACAGATATACATGCACAGTATTTGACTCTTGAGAGGCATTATGCAGAATAAATATGAAGATTTGATTAGGGATTATCTTTTATATCCACATAATGCTAGTATGTTGCTTGGTACATTATAGGTGCTCTATAAATGTTAATTGTCATAAATTCTTGAACCCAAAAGTTTAAATGAAGTCCAATTAAATTTTATTGAGCCATGTACTATGTTAGGTGAAGAAAGTAAAAGTATTGGCAAGGCAGTTGCTGGGAGAGTGGATTCCCCCGGTAACTAGAAGATAATCTCACGCATACACTTTTTTTTTTTTCTTTACGATTAGAGATGTTATGGAAGAAACACAGAAGTAGTGAAGTTGAAAGGAGAGAGCAGTTTATTCCTGGCAGGGATGGGGAAAGTCACTTAGGGTGGGTGGTCATCTGGTCATGAGATCTGATGCAGTCTTTGCAGGATGAGGATGAGGAGAAGGAGACTCCCTTTATTCTAGTTCTCTGAATGTATCTGAAAGACAAAATAGGTTTGCTGTCTGGTGTTGATACCATAGATACTTTGGAATGTCTGTTTATTCTTATGTAACCAGGATTATTGTTTTCTCTGGTTCACATGCTGACTGTGTTTTAATGCCTTCTTCCTTAAGAATTGCCTGAGGTTCCATCCATTGAGGAGGAAGTGGAAGAAACAGAGTCTTGGGCGAAGCCACTCGTCCACCTTTGGCAGACGAGGTCCCCCAACTTTGTGGCTGAGCAAGAGTACAATGCAGCTGTGGCCAAGATGGAGCCATACTGTGCCATCTGTACTCTGCTTAAGCCGTACTACAAGGTAATGGCCGGTGCTGTCATAGTTCCCTCTCACTGTGGCGTGCTCTGTGTGACTGCCCACCCACCAGGTTACCTGTAGGCTCAGTATGACCATGAGAGGAAAGCAATAATCCTTCTGTAGCTAATGGCCTTCAGAGAATAACAATTTCTAAGTGTTCCTTTGGAGATACTTTTCTGATAGTACTTTATCTTTTTTGAATATCTTGTATTGTTTTAGGGAAGGGGCACTTCCAACCTTTCTACCCCTTTTGCCAAGAAACACAGAATTTAAAGCTTACAGATTGTAGCAGTTTGCAAAGAAAGAATCTAGACTTAGTCTCTGTTTTTTGTTTGAAAATATCACTCTCAAATTATATAAATGTCAGCTTTGGACCCAAACGTTAAATGTCTCTCTTTACCTTCCCATGTGAAATATGCAAAAGTTGCAGCCAGGACTCAATAAAATGGAAATGTCTGGCTTACCCTGATCATCCTGCTGTGCTTGATGCTTGATGTATTATTCTGTATATCTTATGCCGACAGCATCTCAACTCATGGAGGGCCACATTCTTCAGCACTAATACAAATGAAATGATCTTTAGGTATCTCGTAAAGATGGCACTACATGGTCCATTTGAAAATACAATGTATTATAAAGTATGTTGGCATGAACATTGTATTTGGGGTTGTGTTGTCATTAATAGAATCAGAAAATTTTATTCAAGATTACATCTGTCTTAGAGTTCCATGTAAAAGTAAACTCTATTTCATTCAGAAATTTCTGAGCAAGAAAATGTGTTGTGATGGGCCACATTTTCAGACCTTTGTTAACAGAGAAAATATTTTATTCACTTCATGTTTTTGAATGTGGCACTGGTCAGTGACAAACATTATTTTTGCTTTTCTTTGCTCATTAAATTTCTGTGTTTTAACTTTTTATTGATTTTTATTTCTACATTATTGTCTGCCTATATATTTCCCAATAATTAATAAAATTTCAACTAAAATTTTAGGACTTGGGAAAATTTACTAATATAGTAATAAGATATATACAGTAATTATAGTTGCAAATAAATACTAAACACGTTTCTCATATATTTTGGTGAGAGATGATAATTTTACTTGGCACATTATCCTTTCTTAGTGACATGGGCAGATTATCTCTTCTGTCGTTTTCAAACTTTGTGGTGAGGCAGAAGCCTTCAAAGCCTCTCTTAATACTGCTGCGCAGATTAAAACTGGGGTCTTTGAACAAGTGTAACCAGGTAAGATTCTTCAGCCAGTGAAAACAGATTTGTTGACCTAGTATAAATAAAGAAACAAACAAACAAATTTCATCAGAAGAATTGATGTTTTCTATGAACTATTTCTGGAAAAACACAGTTTTAGTAGCTTTTCATTTTCTTATATTTGCAGACATGTTGCATATTTTCTTGTTATTACAGATTAGCCTCTGGATGGGCATCTGAGGAGTAGCATTGTTAAAAAGCAAATAGTTGGCTCAAAGAGAGCAATAGGGAGAAAAAAATTTAGAAGTTAGTGGGTTAACCAGGTGTTTGGGGATTTGATGACCAGAATGAATGATGGGCACTTTTCCATGTTTTTCACTTGTTTGGAAATGTTGTGTTTTTTTCAGCCAGATAGCAGCAACGAAGAAAATGATGCTAGATGGGAGACCAAATTAGATGAAGTGGATACGTCGGGAGGAAAGACTAAGCCCCTTATTCCAGAGATGTGTTTTATTTATAGTGAAGAAAATATAGAATATTCCCCACCCAATGCCTTCCTTGAAGAGGATGGAACAAGTCTTCTGATTTCTTGTGCAAAATGCTGCGTACGGGTTCATGCAAGTAAATGAATCTATAATTCATCAAGCTTTTCAGTGTTCCACATAGTACTTATTTCTCACTTTGTCACCTGTCAAATCTATTGCATGTCACTATTGCCATTCTTAATGGTTAGATTGTTCTTTCTCACACTTCTTGTAAAAGCATGAGTAGGTATAATCATCCTTTTTTCTCCAGTTTCATTCGGTATCAGTGGAGAGCAAATATGGTTATCTTGTTTTTGGGGGGGTCCAGATTTGGAAATGTTTTTTGACTGAGTGAAGGACTAGACTTGAAAGTTTAGAGATTTTATTGTCCATTCATCAGTTATCAGTATTCTCTGTGATACTATTGTGAGAATTAGATGCCAGTAAGACTCAAACTCTCATGTTTCCTAGGAACAATATCAGTTATGAAACATGAGAACCAAAATTATCTTTGAGATAGATTTGCTTATGCTTTGTACTAAGCAGTGGATTCAGAACAGTTTGGTAGGCAGTTGTCCTGATTTTATTAGTTCAGTCCTGAGATGTGAAGTATTTTATTAAAGATGTAAAAGACCTAATGCATGGATCCATACTATTGTTTTATAGGTTGTTATGGTATCCCTTCTCATGAGATCTGTGATGGATGGCTCTGTGCCCGGTGCAAAATAAATGCATGGACAGCAGTAAGTGGCTTATTTTGCAATTGCTTAACCTCTCCTCTCACCCCACCCGCTGTGGACACATTTAAATCTAGTGAAAGGATAAGATTGCACCCTTGCTTTTGTATGCAATTCCACAAATCCCTGTATTTCTCATCTTCCCTCTCCAAATCACCTTATGTGCTAGCTCTATATCTGTTGTAGAAGTATTGGGTAAATTTCTAGCTTTTATTTCTTTACTTAGGAACCTGCAGAATTGTCAGTTTATCAAGTCCACACTTACATTTTCAAGACCTCAAAATTTTGCTTTATTTTCCTGCCCAGCCCTATTTTGCAGTTCTTGAAAATAAGTATTCTAAGAAACAGTCAAGGTGGGGGTTGTCAGTAACCCCTGAAGAAACCATGCTCATATCCAACTTTTCAACTAGTGTAAGGCCTTTCCCCACGTATTCATCTTTACCTTCATGCAGCAACAAATTCTACAGTGTCTGCTGTGTGTTGTGCATTGTTATGAACTTGACATAGAACATTTAATAACAACTGATTCCCTATTTGGGGGACACAGAATGCTTTTGCTATAAATTGTTTTTCCTAAAGACCCTGTTGAAAGTTAAGCTTCTAATCTTTGATTCCATTATCTACTATGTCACACATTTTGCCATTTAATTAGGTTCTGCCTTCATTTTTCTTAAAAACTGTCTTTAAGGAACAATCAGAACATTCTTGAAAGTGAAAAACTACCAGATCTCAACACTGAGTCCCTCACTCATGCATAGCAGTTGCTCAGCCTGATGATTTCAGTTATAATAGTAGCATTTACTTTATTTCTCAATGATCTCTAATAATAAAGAATTAAATTTCCTTGGAGCCAGAGTTAAAAACCTGAAGGACAATATAAAGAATATGCCTTGCACGATGAGAATTTATGTCATGACTATGTATATTTAGCTCAGTGTGGAAATAGACATGGCGATTATAAATTAAAGGCGTGTGAGGGATATCCTTCTGAATGATTTTATTGCTGGCATTTTCTTGGGTAGTGAGGGAAGAAAGGAAGTAGATATGGACACTATCGTCCAACTAATCTGGTATATTTAATATCAGAAGTAATATCTCCCATTTAACAAGTGTGTGCATTGGTGTACTCATGACTTTTGGTATAGTCATGTGTCACTTGATGACTGAGATACATTCTGAGAAACACGTTAGGCAATATCGTCATTGTGCGAGCATCGTAGAGTATACTTACACAAACCTAGTTGGTATAGCCTATTACATACCTGAGCTATATGGTATAGCCTGTTGCTTCTACTGTACTGAATACTGTAGGCAGTAGTAACACAGTGGTAAGTATTTATATATCTAAACATATAAAGGGACAGTAAAAATGCAATATTATAATGTTATGGGACCACCATCATGTATGCTGCCTGTTGGTGACTGAAACTTTATTATGGGACACATGACTGTATATCCTTTTGTATGATCATTAAATTTAAAAAAAAAACTATGTAAATGTAGGGCATCTTTAAAATATCTAGGAAGTCCTGCTTATAATCAGGACTGGATAACTATCTAGCTCTTTTTAATGTATCTAGCTCTTATTTACCCTATGGTTCCTATTGTCTGAACCCAAGTAAAGTCTTGTAGCATCAATTTGATATCTATCTGGTCATGTCCTCTCACTCACCCCAAAGAATAAATTTGCAAATTAAGAGATGATCTAATCCACTTCACTGTTGCATTAAGAGTTCTCTGTTCCATCCGCAGTTACTGCCTGGCTCCTGTGCTCACACACTGAGCAGTCCTGTTGTCCAAGGTACCATTGTCCTTTGCATGGCAGAGCCAGGGCCAGGCCTAGGCCACCCACCCTGATTCTAAAGCCGGTTCTGGTTGATCATGCTGTTTTCATGTAGCATGTTTTAAAAAGAAAGTCCTCTGTTTAATCATTCTTTGGAATAGATTTAAAGCATCTTCCCATTAATCTTAACCCTTTGCCCCTCAAAAACTATAATATGCTATTTGTGTTTTAATATTGCAACCATGTAAATCTCTTTCAATTTGCAATAGAACTGGGAATTCTTGAATATAACTTTACAGTGATTTTAAGACTCACATAATTTCTTGTTTCTAATTGGAAATGATCTGAACTCACGGTGGATTACAATTTTTTTTTTTTTTTTTGAGACAGAGTCTCACTCTGTTGCCCAGGCTAGAGTGAGTGCCGTGGCGTCAGCCTAGCTCACAGCAACCTCAAACTCCTGAGCTCAAAGGATCCTCCTGTCTCAGCCTCCCGAGTAGCTGGGACTACAGGCATGCACCACCATGCCCGGCTAATTTTTTCTATATATATTTTTAGCTGTCCATATAATTTCTTTCTATTTTTAGTAGAGATGGGGTCTCGCTCTTGCTCAGGCTGGTCTCGAACTCCTGAGCTCAAACGATCCGCCCACCTCGGCCTCCCAGAGTGCTAGGATTACAGGCGTGAGCCACCGCGCCCGGCCTGTTTTTTTAATTTATCCATTTTGAGTATACTTTGTCTGCAAAGCTCTATTCCTATTTCTCCTAAATAGTAATTGAATGCAGTTTAAGTACTACAGAGAAGCAACTGACAATATTGATATTCTGACTTTAACACCCTGATTTAGTGTGGCAGTGAGTGTTGCAGTATTAATTTTTACTAAACACTTAAGTATGATTTCTTTGAATTTTGTGGCTGGAATGACTGCATTTTAAAAGTATCTTTAGACTTACCTTCTTGAGCAATCAATCTCACACTGTCAGTTTTAAGATTCCAGAGGAGCCCTAGCTTTTTTAAAGATAGAAAATATAAAGGAGCTTGTGGATATCTAATAGTGCAGCTGAGGTCAGATGATATTTTGGTGCTGGCTTGTACTTCACTAACTCTCGTTCCTAATTATTTCCTAGGATTTTTTTTTTTTTTAACATGCCCTGTGAAGGTAAGAGTTATTCATCAGGAATGCAAAATATTCATTCCTATAGCATATTTAGCTTGGGCCATAAGATTACACATCCAATGTGATTATGCTATTAATATTTGTTTCCTTTTATCATAAGTGCTTTTCAACGTCTTGTATTTATTTTTAGTAAGGTGTATGAGAATTGTATGCGGTGGTTTTAATTTTTAAAGATTGTTTTTAAAAAGAAAGACTGCATTATAATAGCAGTTTATCATAGAGTTAGGAATCAATAATATTTTAGAAGCAAGGTATATTAGTTATTAGTTCATCTAATCCCAGACAATAAATAAATAAACTAATATGTTAGAATGTGGTAAGTTTTGTCAACTTCAACCTAGGCAAGTTAGTGGAAGATTATGCAAGGCTGGAATCAAAGCTTATAGACCAGTTGTCTTTTTATTTACCAGTTTTAAAGAGTGGGTGTCACTCTGGACTCAGTTTCCCTGCTAGGTTTTAAGTAACTGGAGGGCAGAGCCCTGTCTCATTTATCTCTGTAACACCCCTAACACCTGGTATAATGCTGGATCATTTCTGACGTACTAGGGTATGAGGCAGGAAGCTTGAGATCATAGTAGTATGGGCCATATCTTTATTTGTGACCACCTGTGCCCTCAGCATTTCCAAATACTAAGTTCAGACCTCACTCTGATCCATTTTGCTACCAGTTTTTCTTATCTTTTCTGTTCAAGTCAATTAAAATAAGAAACAAAGGCTGCATATGCTTGAGAAGAGGCTAGTTTTAATTTGGTATTATATCCTCGTTTGGATTCTAGGATTATAGTTTCATGCCCAACTTCAAATGAAATGAAATGAAACTGACAAAGACCCCCACAAAATAACTGTCTATCGAGGTTGTATATTCATAGTTCTGATTAGACATCATTGCTTTGAGCCCCTGCTTTATGCTACTTTAGTATTGCTTAGATAAATAGACACAACTGCCTAAACACTGTTTTTGATTTATAAACCACCTTTACTAGATTATTTTATTTACGGCTCTTTTTGTTTGTAATCTTTTGTTGTCTTTTTATTCCAAACATTATCAAGTCCTGTTTTTAGGTATAGAAAGTCAATACTCTGATTTTAGTATCTGCCTCTTGTTATTTTAACTCTTAGGTATCTCATCACTTTTTACCTAAATTTCTATGGTTTGTGTCTAATCTGTGCATCAGTTTCTACTGCAAGTCACTGCTAATTGAAAATGGTATGCTAATATTGTCACCATAAAAATTCAAAATTTGTATTGTTTTCTTCATGGAATTTTTCCCCACCATTTTTTTTTTTAATCCCCACATTGAAAATTTTTTTGAGTCTAATTATTTTTGTGGAATACTTGAAAGGTGCTTTTGGGCTCTACTTCTAATTATGAAGGAAGATGTTAGTTAGATGTCTGGAATAAACTGGTAACCTAAATATTCACTGTATTCTAAAAAATTAATAATCCTTGCCCTTTTACTGTGTAGAGCATTAGAAGGTAGTTGTTAGTAAGTAAAGGGAGGATTTTCTATGTGATCTTCTGAAGAAATTGTCATATAGCATTCTAAAGAATAAAGAAATATAAGGAGGTTAAAAAGGTTAAGGAATTAGAATAAGATTATTTTTTAAATTTAAGGGATAATGTAAGTAATGCTTTGGTAGTTCTTTCTCCCCAGGGAATTTGGATGTTTCTTCAGGGACCTTTCAGGAGGTGGGGGCCGCGGGGTTTTGTTAGAGTGCCATAGATGGGAGTGAAAACGACATGTGAGGATTGGTAACGTGACATCATAGGAAGTCACAGAAACTCACATCCTACCCAGATTTATGACTGACCAATCAGGAGTTGCCAGCCTTCTGTGCATTGCAGCCTTAAGCCCCTGTGCTGTTGTTTTTCATTGTCAGTTTGAAAAATTCCAAACAAAGTGTCATTTGTGCTATGTTTTACTAGGAGCTTTTTTATTACCTTAAATAATTCTTGTGGGTAGGCAGGGTAAATGTAAATGCAGTAGCTCATATACGTATAATCTAAATAAAGTCTAAATTGAAGGGAGATTTAAAAGCAACATAATAAGAAGTTTTGACTAGCGATGTGTAACCAAGTTTCGCCCTGACCCTAAAATCTCTTGATTCTGGCTCACTTTCTATTTCCATTTCCTTTAGTTTTTATTATAAAATTGGTGGCCTTCAAGAATACTAAATTTATTCATGTACTTCTTAACCTACTTAGAGGTGATGAGTAACAGAAAAGTGTTAGAATAGCATGTGACACTGGTAATTATTGACCAGATGGCAATTTACACACACTTTACATTTTCATCATTACATACTATTCATCTGTGAAAATGCCATGTATAATACCATAGTGGTGGATACATGTCATTATACATTTGTCCAAATTCATAGAATGTACAACAAATCTTGTATAAACCATGGATTATGGGTGATAATGTATTGATAATGTAGGTTCATCAATTATAACAAATGTACCACTCTAGTGGGGATGTTGATAAGGAAAGTGGCAATGTATATATTGGGGGCAGGAGGTATATGGGATGTCCTTGTACCTTCCTTTTCTATGAACCTAAAATTGGTGCTAAAAATAAAGTCTAATAAAAATTATTTTGAAGCCTTACTGCAACTCTCTCTACCTGCCATTTGGGAATGTGTGGCAGAGCACATTATGCTCTAAATTCCTTTTTCTTTTTTCTTTTTTATTTTATTATTTATTTATTTATTTATTTTTTTGAGACAGAGTCTCACTCTGTTGCCCAGGCTAGAGTGAGTGCCGTGGCGTCAGCCTAGCTCACAGCAACCTCAAACTCCTGAGCTCAAGCGATCCTCCTGTCTCAGCCTCCCGAGTAGCTGGGACTACAGGCATGCACCACCATGCCCGGCTAATTTTTTCTATATTTTTAGCTGTCCATATAATTTCTTTCTATTTTTTTAGTAGAGATGGGGTCTCGCTCTTGCTCAGGCTGGTCTCGAACTCCTGAGCTCAAACGATCCGCCCACCTCGGCCTCCCAGAGTGCTAGGATTACAGGCGTGAGCCACCGCGCCTGGCCTAAATTCATTTTTCTTTCAATATGTCCCTTTATGCTTAATTCAGGAGAATTTGAATATTTATGTTTGATAGTAATACGGTGTAAAAAAAAAAGCAGCTATCCATTATACCATTATATTCTTGGATGAATATTGCCATGCTATGAAAAAGTAGATTTTATAATGAAAAATAAAAATACACTTGATAGGTTAGAATTCTCATTCTATATAATGAAATGCATAAACTAGGTAATTACACACATTTATTATCTACTGAAAAGCAGTTATTGTACTCTGCAGAATAATAATGAAAGTCGTATATGTATAACAAACATAACATTCTGTTTCTTTTTCCCAAAACAGTTTTAAGAAATCAAAATCCAAACATGAAAGGGGTTTTCAATTTGGCCATACATATATTCACTGTGCCCATTATTTTACTTATTTGTTCATTTTTAAAAATGAGATAACAATGAGTTATGAACAATCTATACCTTGATTATCATTTAGAATTAGCTTTTCCTTTCCTCGTACAAATAGTGAAATATCCACTTGCAGTGATTAAAAATAAACATTTTGGCCGGGCATGGTAGCTCACGCCTGTAAACCTAGCACTCTGGGTGGCCAAGGTGGGAGGATAGCTTGAGCTCAGGAGTTCAAGACCGGCCTAAACTAAATCGAGACCCTGTCTCTACTAAAGATAGAAAAATTAGCCAGACGTTGTGGCACATGCCTGTAGTCCCAGCTACTAGGGAGGCTGAGGCAGGA
Organism: Eulemur rufifrons; assembly: GCF_041146395.1. Classification (NCBI taxonomy): domain Eukaryota; kingdom Metazoa; phylum Chordata; class Mammalia; order Primates; family Lemuridae; genus Eulemur; species Eulemur rufifrons. The sequence continues at coordinate 229,834,625 of NC_090989.1, forward strand.
GGATCATTTGAGCCCAGGAGTTTGAGGTTGCAATGAGTGATGATGATGCCCCGATACTCTACCCAGAGTAGCAGAGTGAGACTGTCTAAAAAAAAAAAAAATTTGGTGGCTGATAACATTTTTTTTTTTTTTGATTGCTCAAATGTAAATAGCATCTACAGTTTGAGCAATGGTTGTCATCCATGCCCTTCAGTGCTGCACAAGGCTATTTTATTTGGCTCCTGGATGAAAGTGAAGTCTTTTCACTACATGAATATACTAAAAAAATTAAATTTTAGAACTCCCTTAGGTAATGGTCTTTATAAAACCCACCCCCACATTGTTGCTAAATCTTGTGGGCTAAAGAATGTAAGTCATTCGTTGGAAAATATTTATCAGAACTCCTGATCTTTGCAGGGTACCTTAGTCCAACTCCCACCCTTAAGGCTCAGGTATAAATTATTTATCTCTTGGAAAGCTGGTAATTCTTGACATCGTTGGGAACTAGGAAGCTCCAACCCCTATAACTCTCTATTTACTTCTTTCTGTGTGGTAATCGGTGGGTGGAGAAGGGCTGTTAGCTAAAGTCCTTGACTTCCACTGTTGGTGGCGGCACATCTGATTAGATGGAATCCTGACTCCATTCTGTTGAATCTGAAGGTAGAGCTTTCTTTCCTGTCTAGAGCAGGAGTTCTCTTAGGGTGGAGATTATTAAAGAAAATTTGTATCTTTGAGGATTCTATTATTTTATTCTGTAACTCAACCTTTATTCCCCCTATCTAATCCCCCAAGTGAAAATAGTGGGACTCATGATTGATGTAAGAAATTATCAGTCATTGGGCTTTTGTGAATCTTCTGGTTTATATAGAAAAAGTAGTTTTATGTTTTAACTTTGTACCTGCAAATTCATAAGTTTTGATTTAGATATAAGCTAATATAAGTAGTAGGGATAGAATTTTCTCAGGTTCCACAGAACTTAATACTGACAAAGACTCAGAATTCTGCATTTCCTCAGAACTCTAATTTTAGAGATAGTAAGGCAGAGGATTTCAGAAAGTAGCAATTCCTTTGCCCAGGATCAGCCACTGTGTGATAAGGGAGCCAGGATTCAAGGCTGTGCTGAGGCCTCCAGGTTCCCAGGCCTGGACTCATTCTACTCAGCTGCTTGTTTTTAGAGTGGGAAGAAGGCTGAACAACTGACCTAATTCTGAAGTGTTTTTGACTGGGTTTTTTTTGTTTACATTGGAAATAAAGTCAGTACTACCTTCTGGTGTTACTGGTTATCTGCTTAATATAGAAGAATTAGTATTATTGGGTGGTTGAGTAGAGTAGGTTCCTTTCCCTTTCATATTTGGTCTAGTTTCTGCCCAGAGGAACTTTCCCAGAACCAGATAATCTCCTGAATCCAATTTCCCAACTGACAACAGGGATGACATTTTTCTTTTGTGAAGAGCTCTGAAGTGGCTTTGTAGATCAGAGCGATTGATTTTGAGATCAGATTGGCTTATGGCCTTGAGGGGTCATGGTGGCATTGCTGCTCCCTCTGGTCTGTTTTATGCTGATTTTTTTTTTTTTTTTAATTCCAAGAGATACTGTCAAGACCAGGTGATGAGAGGCTGTCAGCCTGCAAGGCTGACTTTGATCCTCATACAAAGCAAAACTAGTGGAAAAAGAAAGGCCCAATTCTTGTCAAAGGCAGGGCATTCATCAGTGGGTGGTGGCTGTTTGTAGCCAAGTGGTGGCTTTTGCTTATCTTGTTCCTCTCCATCCAGGTGTCCCTGTAAACCACTAGCCAGGACCCTACTCTCCCATTTGAGGTAATGCATTTGGGTTCAGAATTACCTCTTGCCTCCTAAGGTAGCAAATTATTCTGAACAGCTGCAGACTTAAACCTCGGCCCAGAAAGGCCAGGGTGGTAATAATTATTTTACTTTAACCAAACAGAACAGCACATTTGAGGATATCAATTATTCTGACAGCACAGCTATGATGCGGAAGCCTTTCTGTTAGGGAACTGCTTACAGGCTAAAAAGTCACAAATCATTTTTCTCTGTTCTTTCCTCTCCCTTTTGCTCAATACCCTCCTCCCGTTTGTAATGGAGAGAAAGAGAAGTCTACGTAGCTTACTGTAAGTGGAACTGTATTCATAAATAGCTTCTTGATTGAGAACAAATGCCTCATTAATCTTTAGTGCTTCAACCAGAGAGCACAAGTAAAGTCAGGAAGAATAATGAGTGGCATTACAGGGAGCCTACCATACTATACTGCACACCCGGCTGTGCGTGCCTGGAGGTCACTGGGCTGCAAGGCACATCTCTGCAATGAGGAGAGAGATCCCCAGGAAGAGTGGAGGTGGGGGGTGGGGGAGCTGCAGTGCAGGCGTTTCTCATGAATGGCAAAAATTAATCCAGTGGCATGATGGAGAAATCATGTACTTTGCTGTTTGTTATCGATGGTCATGTTGGGAAGAAAGACTAAACCAGCTAGGTTTTTATTTGAAAGCCAAGTGTTGTATAATTTTAACAAAGTTAAGAAGTATGTTCAGCTTGAAGTACTTTGCTCAGGATCCTGGAAATACTCTTATGTAAATGTAGTAGGCTCCATGTAGATTACCTCTGACCAGTCTTACATTATGTGGATGCTTCTTCTCGGGCCACCTAACATGTGCCTGGCTTGCTACACAGCTACCAGATAGCTGCTCTGAAAACCTCAAGTACTTAAAAATTTTCTTTCTGAAAATCTTCAGAAATACTTATGGTTTAAGTGAGTCAATGCTGGTTTTTCATGTAAATACTCAAAAATAATATTTTCAAATCTATTTGGTTATTTTTAGCTCAACTGTATACCCTAGGAAATGACATTCATATAATATCATTAAGTACAAATAATTAACTTGGATATTTGTACTAATGGGATACTCATGAGTTGGGGATGCTCATCTCAAACCAGAGTGGCAGATTAGTAACTCTCAGCTATGATTCATGTGTGTGCATTGTTTTGGCCAATGGTTTTTGTAGCATACAAAATAGTGCATCCCTCTCCCACCAAAGATGTTCCAATTCTAATCCCTGGAACCTGTAAATATATTATGTTGCACCAAAAAGGGAAATATGGTAAAAGATAGAATTAAGGTTGCTAATTAGCTGAGCCTTCAATAGGAAGATTATTCTGGATTATCTGATGGGTACAATCAACGTAATCACAAAGGCATTTAAATATGGAAAAAGGAGGCAGAAGAGGAGGTCAGTGTGATGTCTGTGTGCTGTGTGAGAAGAACTTGACTCTCTGTTGCTGGCTTTGAAGATGGAGAAAGAGGATCAAGAGCTTAAGAATTTGCATGGCTTCTGGAAGCTAGAGAGGGTATGGGAGCAGATCTTCACCTAGAGCTTCCAGAAAGGAATGAGCTGTGTTGACACCTTGATTTTAGTCCAGTTGGGTCCATTTTGGACTTCTGACCTACTGAGCTATAAACATTGATGGTGTTTTAAGCCACTGTGTATGAAGTAGTTTGTTATTGGGGGAACCAGTATAGTATTCAATAGAAAGCCTTTTGAAAGGGTCATTAGTTTCATGTTGCACAGGTTTGTTGCATCCTCAGTCTCACCTCTTGACGTTAGGCATCTTACTCTGCCCAAGTCGCCTCTGTTTTTCTAGGCCACACCGTTTGGTTTCTGGACTCCAGCAAAGTCCTTTAACCATACTGTAACAGTAGGATACAGTGATGTGCCCAACCTGTCAATCTCTCTGCCTCCTCATGTTCTTGCTTCTGTTTTTACATCCCCTCACTTGCACTCTCAGCTCCCTTGCCACTTTCTTCTTCTCACTCAGCATAACTTACTCTGGTCAATCTAACTCCCTAAGTCCTCTGCACCTGCACCCCTGTAGCTGAATATGGCTGGAGAGAAACACCCAGTATGTGGATTGCTCTTGCTTTCAACTTGTCACTTAAGTGGGTCCTCAGTGGGACCCAGTAATTAATACTGCATTCCCATCTTCCACTCTCTCTACCACTTTCCTGGTTGACTGTTTAAACCTTCTCTCTAGAAACTTCCCCACTTCCTCCTCCTCCTTTACTCGCACCTAATACACTCACTTCATATTTCACTGAGAAACAGGAAGGCATCAGAAGAGATCTGCAAGTTTCCACCTGTGTCATATCTGTAATCTCTGTAATCGTGAGGCCATTCCCTCCCTTCTCCATGGGGTCATAGTTCTGATAATTCATGCCTCTGTCTTCCACATCATCAATACTCCTCTCTCTAGATGATTCCCATTACCGTGCACATCTGCTGTTGTTTCTTCCCTCTTTGAGCCCAAGTACTCTTGTGACTTTTCTTCCTTGCCAGCTCTCTCTCTATACTTCTGCACCCTTATGTACTAAAGCTCCTTAAAAGACTTGTCTTTACTTTTGCCATTTCCGCTTCTTCTCTCTTAAACCTATTCCAGTTACAGGCTTTGCCCCATTTCCGTAGATGTATCTGTTTCACTGGCATCATTTGTTGGTCACCGCCTCCTGTTTGAAGCATGTCTTCACTTGGCCTCCAGCACTGTGGAGTCTGCTGCATTTCCTCCTACTTCACCAGCCACTTCTTATTCTCTGTAGCTGGGTCCTCTTCATCTCCCCAGCCTGGTAATGTTACAGTTGCCCAGCGTTTAGCACTTGGGCCTCTTCTGTTCACTAACCCGCTTGGTGGTCTCATCGGTCGCATAGCTTTAATGGTTTTGAATAACGTCTGCTCATTGTGGCTTGTGTCTTTATATTTCCAGCTCAACTTCCCCTGAACTGCAGACCCATAGAGCCATCTTTCAGTGCAGCATCTCTGTTTGCATGTCCAATAATTACCTCAAACTCACCGTGTTCCAAATGGAATTTCAGATCTACTCCTGTAGGCTTCCTCATTTCCAATGCGTGGGATCTCAGGCCTTTACCTAATGAAGCCAGAAACTTTAGATTTGATGCTTTTCTTTTTCTCTGTGATAGTAAAGCCTGTCTTCTCTATGTTCAAAATGAATGTTGAATCCTGGCCAGTTCTGATCCCCTTTGCTTGTATTACTCAGGCCTAATCCACTCATTACCTCTTTCCTGGATTATGGCACAAACCTGCCAACTTCCCATTTCTACCCACGTACCCCTTAGAGTCTGCTGTCAACACAGCAGTTGGGGTGATCCAGTTAAAATGTAAGTCAGATTATGTCCTTGCTCTGCTCAAGCCTTACCATGGCTTTCCATCCCAGTTAGAGAAAAGCCATCACCTTTTTTCATGGACTGTGAAGCCTTATCAGATATTATTCTTCTTACTTTCTGACAACCTTTCCTTATCAGAAAAGGCCAGGATCTGCCTGTGTCGCCTTTCCCTAGGTAACTCCCTGGGCTACTCCCGTAGCACTTAACACCCTCTCACATCTTCTAAATCCACTCGTTTATTTTGTCTGCCCCATTCCCCAATGTATAAGTAAGTTTTTTGAGGGCAGAATCTTTGTCATTCACTGCTGTTGCTCAGTGTCTAGAGCACATAATGGGGATTAATGAATATTTGTCAAATGAATCAATGTTTTCACTTATAATACAACTAGATGTGGGCATCTGAGTTGGAGAACTTGCTTGCTGGTATAAAATTCATTGGACGTTGTGAATTTCCTTTCGAAGGTACTGCTGGACACCTGCCCTTCAATTTCCTAATCACTCAGAACTCATGCCAGCCCTGTCTTTAGGTGAGATCCTATCCTCTCTTCAGCCGTGATAAACGAGCCGCATATCCAGAAATGTTCTCCCATGTTCTGTTGATCAGCACTAGTTTTCTGTTAATGTGATTAATTACTCTTTGTTTTCCCAGCTCAGACAGCGCTATTTTATGGTTTTGCATTTCTGTTATGAACTTGTCAGATAAATGAGGGTGTATTTGTGGGGGTACTTCAATCTCATAATTTTTCTATGGCACTGAAAATTGGCTTTAGTGGTTTAGTGGATGTGTTAGCTAAAATGAGAGTTTCTCACGAGGCAGCTTGAGAATGCTGGTATTGGCATTTCTTTAACTGATGTTTTATAGAAGAGACATTGGAACATGATTTCTCTCTACTACAAATAATGAACAACTGTGATAGCCATATTATAACAATGCCCTTCTCACAATTGTTGTTAATGTTGTGTCAGCATTTTGATTATAAACACTCTTTTTCATGGTTTAATAACTGAGCCATAAAGAAATCATTCCATGTTATGAATTGGTATACCAGCTATTCTTCTCAGGGGTGATATTATTATGGAACCACATTTTAAAAATAGTTGGCATTGTTAAAAGAGGAGTTTGTCAATGGTGCTAGGTTAGGGAAAGGAGCCAAACCAGCAAAAGGACAATGTTCAGAATATGATCTGATTTTATATTTTTTCATTCAGCTTTTAGCTGCTCTGAGGGGGAAAAATATACATCAGAATGGCTTTTTTAATGCTGTTCTTCGGAGACAGAAACAACAGCTGCATTTTAGAGTAGTCACATTGTAACAGGCATTTTAGTGTATATTTTTTTGATTTGTTTTAGAGAACATTGGTTGACTAGAAATATATCTAAATCGTTATAGTAGTGAGTCATTTTTTACTGGGTGTTACTGTTCCTGGAAAAAGCATGCTCTTTAAACATAAGATAAAACAAGACTGGCAATGAGCACAGACTGTTTAATTTTATTTATTTATTTTGTTCTGAAAGGCTGAACAGTTTTGATATCTCCATAAGTAAGATTGGAAATAAGTTACGTTACACTGAAAAACTCTAGAAGAGATTGCAGGTGCCCATTTAAGATTTTCATTTGAGTAAAAGAAAATAGAAAAAAATGTGATAAGCATTCATGGTTATATTAATTTAAATTACACATGTTTTATACATAAAGGATTACTTTGTATATCTATGGTTTTTTTCTTTTCTTTTCTTTTCTTTTTTTTGAGGCAGAGTCTCTCTCTGTTGCTTGGGCTAAAGTGCTGTGGCATCAGCCTAGCTCACAGCAACCTCAAACTCCTGGGCTTAAGTGATCCTCCTGCCTCAGCCTCCTGAGTAGCTGGGACTACAGGTGTGCACCACCATGCCTGGCTAATTTTTTTTTTGTAGTTGCCTAGCTAATTTCTTTCTATTTTTAGTAGAGACAGGGTCTCACTCTTGCTCAGGCTGGTCTCGAACTCCTGACCTCAAGCGATCTTCCCACCTCAGCCTCCCAGAGTGCTAGGATTACAGGCATGAGCCACTGCACCTGGCCTAATTTGTTTTTCAAATAGATTTTCTATCTTTTCATGTGTGTTGTCTATCTTTTCTATTAGGTTCCTTAGCATCTTGCTCCCCCTTTCTGGAGACAGAGTCTCACTCTTTCACTCTGGCTAGAGTAAAGTGGTGTCATTGTAGCTCACTGCAAGCTCAAACTCCTGGACTCAGGTGATCCTCTTGCCTCAGCCTTCTGAGTAGCTGGGACCCCAGGTGCGGGCCAACACACCCAGATGGTTTTTCTATTTTTTGTACAGATGCGATCTCACTCTTGGGCATTTTGAACCAAGCACTACTTTTAAAGTCCCTGTACGATAATTCTAATATCTTCTTTTTTTCCATTTTAAGCAGTTGTCTTTTAATGAAATTTATTTTCTTTCTCTCCATCTCTTGTTTGAATTTATCATTTCCTCTCTTGATCATAAATCACATTTTCTTGCTTTTTAATGTACCTTGTACTTTTTTGATTGTGTGCTAGACCTTTTGTCTTTTGTGACTTAATTTAATATGATTATTTCCAGAAAGGGCATTCCCTTTCTTCTGTCATGTTCCTAGAGTAGGGGTGAAGTCAGTCTGATTTGTATTTGAGCTGGGTCTGAGCTTTCTTGCAGCTCTAGCTTGATTCAGTTCACTGAGGTTTCACAGGTTTTGAGCGTAGGATTAGGACTTTACCTTCTGCAGGGTCTGTTATCTGAGGACAATGGATATTCTGGAGACCAGTCTGCCTTTCAGAGTTTAGTTGGCAACTTTGAAGAACTGTGGAAGATCTCTCATGGCTGGAGACCACTGCTATCTGGATTTGGGGTTCTTGGAGTATTTTATTTTCTCTGCTCTTTCTTGCTTTCTACCCCTCAAAGAATTATTCATCAGAGATCCACATTTTTTCCCCCTGCTGGAGAACTACACTGAGATTATCCACTGGCAATATTATCTTTATGTTGTCTAGAACCACAATTAACCTTTTACATATTTAACCACTGTTCTTATATTTAGTATGTGCTTAGGAAATACTTTACATATATTAACTAATTTAGGGAGAGACTGTTTTTTTTTTTTCCCTTTATAGATAAAGGCACAAAGGTTGGATACCTGGCCAGGACATACCATGACTAAATGGCAGAACTGTGATTTGTACCCGGCCATCTGCACTACCCTAAACACTGTGATATAGCTGGCTCTCCAGTTTCAATGTTTTTCTTCTCAGTTGAATTTGATTCATTTAGCCTGAGGTTATATTTCACAGAATAACTAAAATATTGCTTTTGTTTGAAATGGTGTAATTCTTTGGAAGAATGAAGTGGGGATAAATTTAATGATTTCATACCAAAGAGAAGGTTTATTAGCTAAATTAATAAAACAAATGGAAGCAAAAATTGTTTTATGCTGCGTGGTCATACAATTTTTAATGATATGGGTTCTTTTGAAGAGATTATGTTTTAAGAAGGAATTCTTGGTTATTTATGGAAATGAGCAAATGGGGACTTGGTAATGCCTTTTATCATTATCTTCGTCATTGTATGTTTAAGTATATGCAGCTCTTTTCTTCTCATTTGTGAGCATCACAGGGCAGGCACTGTTTCTTGATTATTTTAGCAATGCTTTGAGTCCTTATACCTTGCCTTATACCTGCTGGCAGAAGATGCTAGAGAAAAAGAGGATGGACATTTGGATTAGGCAGATCTGAGTTTGAATCCCATCTTCTCTCCTTGCTGGTTGAGTCAGACATTGGGAAACTTTAACCCATGGGCCAAATCTAGCCCACTGTCTATTTTTGTAAATAACAGTGTTGGTGGAATACAATCACAATGATTAGATTAATTATTGTCCTACAGAGTTGGACAGTAGCAGAGTTGTAGCAGAGTTGACTAGCTACAACAACTCTGTAGTTGTGCAGAGTCTAAAATAGTAAATATCTACCCATTTGCAGAAAAAGTTTGATGAGCCTCGATTGGATGATTTTAGGCATGTCACGTAATCTCCTGCAACTGAGTTTCCTCATCTATGACGTGAAATATTAATTACCTAATACATTTGTGTTAAGGAGGCAGGGTAAAATATATGAAATTTTTGTCATGCTACCTGAAACATATTAGGCCTTTAACATATGGTCTCTATTATTTAATTTTTATTATTTGTACCCAATTTAATGAGTCAGTATCCTGAAGGATACTCTATCACTTTCCTACCTTCTCATTATATTCTTTCACTGAAATATTTGAAGATGAATAATATAGATACAATCACTGTGTTTGGTATATTGTCTTTACATGTGTCAGGCATTGTATAGATTCTTAAGAAAACTCAGGCTGCTTTTTACATAAGAGTTCACCTGTTAATTTTTAGAGTTATCAATTCTGTTCTCTGGCAATAAAGTACTATTTAAAAAGGAGAGAAAGATTAAAAATTGTCTTATCTGATATGCCTTCTATTGGGCTTTGAACATAGGCAGTTAGTGAAAATACAAATGAATGGACAGGTTGGCGTCTTTATATTTTTGCCAGATGGACTACTTTGACTCTATGAGAGACAGTGACTCAAACAAATAATGTGACTAGACGTGACTTTTGTTCTTTTCTGCTTATTTTTCAAAATTGATAGAATTGAACAGAAGCCCTGATATTATACAAATAAGAGTGTACCTGACCATGAATATTTTTGTTCGTTACTAAGAAAGAAGATTTCTCAAGTAAATTATGGTAAAAATAACTTTAAGTCAAGTCACTGAAGCCTGCAGCATCCTTTCTTTAGAGAGCCCCTTTATGTGAAAATGGCCTTTGCAATTTTTTAATCCTTTGTTAATTGTCAAGATTTTGGCTCTTCTCTGTTTTGCCACGTTTTCTTATTTATTTTACAAATTCATATTGTGGATGTCCTCTCTATTGGGTATCATAATGAGTAAAAGCAGTTAACCTGGCAGATATTCTCACACTAGATAGATAGAACACTAACAGCAGATAGAATTCAACAAATAATCATTAAGAATAATGAGCTACTAAAAGGGGAATATCAATGAAAGGGAATGTATGACAGAGAAGTAACTGAGCCAGGGGATTTAGGGGATCCTTGTTTGAGGAAGTAACATTTAGGTTGAGATGTCAAGAATTTGTTCAGTTTTGTTAATGATGGAGCAGGCTGGATCTGAAGTGTTTAGGGCAGAAGGAGCCTCATGGGGGGTCCCCGCAGTGTCTAAGCTTGGAGAGTAGTGCACAGGGAGGCTGGACACGGCCACGTCCTGATGATTCTGGCCCTTGGAGGCCATATTAAATACCAAGAAACATTAAAAACCACCTCTCTTGGGGGATCAGTGTGGCTGTGAGTGGCTATTGTAGCAACTTAGGTCGAGTGAAGGATGCTGGTAGTGTCAACTAAAGTGATGGCACGGATGATGGAGAGAACAGGGTGAGCATGGAGATGAGATGGCAGAACTCAGTTGTTTGGGTCTAGGATGAGAGGAAAAACTGGGTTTCCCAGCGTGAGTTAGGGCGGATGGCTGGTGGTATGGATGGGAATGGCTGGGGAGTTTAGGTTTGGGAAGAAGATGTGAGTTCAGCTTTGCACGTGTGCTTGCGAGGCCTGTGGAGCTGTCAGCCAGACACCTCAGGAGATCAGTGTGTGAGCTGATCTCACACACTGTTGGTCTCTAGAGAGTGATTGGAATCAGGATCTTGGGTCAGATGCCCAGCAAGCTTGTGTGGACAGAAAAGTGACAGGGGCTATTACAGAAATCCCTACATCTGCGGAGAGTGACAGAGAAGCTTGGTAAAGAAAGCTGAAGGTCACCTAGAGATGCAGGAGGACAAGGAAGTGTGTAAACATCATGGAATCCACAGGGAGCAGATCTTCCAGGAAGGGGCAAAGGTGTGGAATGGTACTCAGAGGTCAGGCGAACCACAGACTTGGAATTGTCTGTTAGATTGTGTGACTTGGAGGTCACTGGTGATCCTAAAAAAAAAAAACAGGTTTCATACTGTGGTGGGTGGGAATCTTTTTAACTTTAAAATCTTGAGTCTATCCCTTCTATTTCAGAGGACTTTTTCCTCTTATTAGATTAGGGCTCCAGAGCATGTGTACCTTTTAATGATCCTAATCAGGTGCTTTTAAGCAGCTTCCATGCTGCTTTGCTGTATTTAACTCTCCTAACTTGTCCCTTTAGGCTTCTCCTCACCACTAGTTTCATTAATCAGACTTCTAATTCTCTCAGTGCCTGAGCTCCTCGCACTCCCCGGCTCTGCTGTGCTCCCGCTCTGCTGTGCTCCCGCTCTGCTGTGCTCCCGCTCTGCTGCTAACATCCTATGTGCAATGAAAGCGTTTGGCCTCAAGTTTTGTTTTCATTTTCCTCTCTCTCTGTCCCTCTCTGCCTTCCCTCCCCCTGTAGAAAGTATGATAAATTACTGGACAAATACTTATAACTGAGAACTTTTGAAAAAGAATTTCTGGAGTTCTCGTGTTCGACGTTTGGCTTATGAAATTTTGCTTTCTTGGTGTGCTTCACCAAAACCAGTTATTCCAAGGCTTCTAGCGTGTGGCTTTGTGGTATGGATAGAGAACATCCTCCTCTGAGCTGGGTTTATAGTGGAGTCAAGTGGATACACAGGGCACCTTTTGCTCCTCTGAATCTGGGAAGTTTCATAGAGATGTACAGAGACTTTTCAGACACACAAAATCATTGAACATTTCTAGTTGCTTGCATTTTCTACTGCCTAATAAGAGCTCTACAGATCTGTGGATTCTTGCCAATTGTTTTTGTTTTGTTCTCCTCAGGAAAGTAAAAGCTGTGCAATTTGACACTATGAAGTTATTAATAGAAGTAGATCAATTAGGTGGATTCCTAGTAAAGCTGGGCAAGAACTTTCAAAATTAGTTAAGGGACATTGTCTTGGAGGACAGGGTAAAGAAATTTTATGTATAAAATTTTTGGAGGAAAAAAAATCCACATAACCTATAATTATTTAAAAAAATGTTTTAATGCAGAAAATTGGGAGGATGAGCTTCAAGTTAAAAATAAAAATGTTTCTTAGGTACTCAATAAAAAAAAAATCTAGGTCAAGAAAAGGCAATGCTCTGTTGTCTGGCCCTGTTTTTCCTAGACTTTTTCATGGGAGCGTAATGAGAAGTAACTAACAAAGTCTGTATTTGTAGCAATGGATGTCATCTTGGAGTGGAAAATTATATGCTAAGCTAAGACATATAAAAGTGCTAAAAAGGTAAACTTGTGGGGAGGACACAGGAAAGTGTTTCATGGCACTGTTTTCTCAGGCTGGATAACCTGGGTTGATCAGAACAATTTTTCCAATACCGTTTGCCCTTCATGTAATTCCCGATGGTTTTAATTTTAAAATAAAAAATAAGAATTTCTGGGAATATTTAGATGAATGATAATGACTTTTGTGATATGGGTCTGGTCATTGTTTGCTATTTTCTTTTCCTCCTAGGAATGCTGCCTCTGCAATTTGAGAGGAGGTGCTCTTAAGAAAACTAAGAACAATAAGTAAGTAATGCATTAATTGTGTTGAATTTTATGATGTTTCTTTCTCCTTTCTAGAACCTCTGGATGACAGTTAGCTTTACTTCTCATCACCTACATGGTTCCAAAGCTTGTGCTGTCCAGATCCGAGGTTGGGATTCTGGGCTTCGGAGTCCACTACCGACAGCACTCTCACCTCTGCTGGGCGGGAGTATTCCAAGTCATTCTCCTCTTCTGTGTGTTTGACACCATGAAGAATAACCTCTCTTTCACTAAGAGACATTTTTAAATGAAGGCAGCCCATATCATCCAGGTGCCATTAGACTCCTGGAATTTATTAGGCTTATGCTATTAGTCTCATAAAAGCAGGGTATGCTGAAAAAGTGAAACTGTTATCTTCAGATGAATTAAATCAATCACAGTCATGACATTAAACAAAACCAGTACTTTTAACACTAGCAAATTAACAAGAATATATGTGTACTAAATTATGAAAGATAGGGAGAAAACATTGACATTAAGATTTAAGGCAGACAGGTGGAGAATATGAAGAGAGTCTTGAAAGAGAGTCATAAATGAACATGAAAGGAAAGTAATCTGCTTTTTATGGCTGTTTTGCATGAATTTTATTTTTATTTTCACAACCAGGTTGTAATACTGAAAATGGGGCCAAAGCATATTGCAGGGTCCTTTGGAACAGAGACATGTCGAAATGGTTTAGATCCAGGTCCGAGATATGTTTTCTTTCACCCACACACCATTTTATAAATTTGATCGCAAATTTAAAAATTGAGATATTTTGACATAAAAATCTAGATTTGCATCTTTACTTGAAAAATGATTGTGTTAGGAATTGGGATGAGAACCCAGCCCCAGTGGGGCAATCCCCAGGTCACCATGGTGTCCCAGTGTATCTGTATTTGCTTACATCCCACCTGGCCCCGTGGGCACTGGAGCTAGGACTCCTGGTGTAGTGTCCTGAGGGAGACAGCATAATTGTATACATATACACACATTCATGGTTGCTCAGAAGGAAGAGTAAGGCATTTATCATTCCTACATTGATAAAGGTTTTTCTACAACACTGTAGTTTTGCTTAATTTTGGGTCATCTTTCACAGTCCTACTTGATATGATTGGCACTATACTAAAAAGTCTATACTAGTTCTTGGATGTTGTACAGGCTCGGCAGACTATGAGATGTTTTAGGTGGTTTCTGTAAAGACAGAGGTGATAAATTCTCTTCTTACCCTTGGGCTAGAACAAACAGAATTCACGTTTGTTAATAGCATGGTAGTATTTATTTATATGAAAGAATGTATTTAGAAAGAATTTATTTATATATGAAAGAATGCCCTGGTGGGGTTGATACTTTGTCCTCTCTTCCTGTGGTCTTGAAAGACAGGATGGAGTCTGATGTTGTTTGAGTGAAATAAATATGCTTTGGCTTAAAAATGGGTTGAAGGATTTGACAGTTCTTTCAAGATCTCTTCAAACCTCATGAGTCTTTATATTTATTTGGGAACATAATATAAGACAATAGTGTTAATGGGGAAGTTGTCATCCTTCTGGAGTAATTCAGAATGTGAAAGGAGATATTAGGTATAAAGTAGGAAACCAGGGAACAAGCTAACTTTCATTGCTCCTTGTCTCCAGGTTTCTTTGATTATAATAGGATTGTAGTGATCAACAATTTAGAAACTTAATCAGGATTATTTCTTTTAGAAAACTTTAGCTGCTTGAACCAGTTTGGTTTATAACATTTGTATTATATTTCAGCATCAAATGAAATAAGAAAGTTCATTTCAGTATTTTTCAGATCAAATGCAGAAAAATATTTATAGGTTAATAGGATTGAGTTCTTTTTCTTTATGTAGTTCTGCATGTCATGGTGTTGGGCAGGTGTGGTACTGAATCTATCCAGGTATCATCCAGGTTTACAATTCAGAATCTATTTGTGATGGATTTAGGCTTTTGGCTTTCTTTCTCATCTGTGTGTTTCCCATCTATGAAAATTGTCATCACTAGGTTGAAGTATGAAGGTATATAAGTTTAGGGAACTTTTGTTTATGTTTAATGTCTCCTCTCCTGTAGGTGGGCCCATGTCATGTGTGCCGTTGCGGTCCCAGAAGTTCGATTCACTAATGTCCCAGAAAGGACACAAATAGATGTAGGCAGAATACCTTTACAGAGGTTAAAATTGGTGAGTGGCAAAGCTTCTTTTTTACCTCATAAATTAGTGTTGATTTCAAGTTCTGAATTTTTCTATTAATGCACCCATTCCCAAGATATTTTTTCTCCTAGCTTCATTTTATTATTCTACCCATATATTCTTTTAGCCTAAATTTATTTATTCTTACAAATTCTTTTCCTGTTATAATGTAAGTCTGCATATAACCTTCCTCAAATTCTATTTGAAATTAGGGAAAGGATTAATATATTTCCTAGATTAATGCAAACTTTGAAACTATGTTATATCTGGTGAGATTTGTCAGTAATGGACCTGAGCTGTCCAACTCTTTATATTGTTTGTTTTTTTTCTCTCTTGCCTCTCTTTGGTTGGCCTTAACTTAGCCCAATGTATCTAACCTAATTTCATCATATCTTCACCAAGGAGAGACTTGCAGAGAAATACAGACGCTTTTATTTTTACCAAATGATTTTCTCACTGATGAAGTTATACAAGTCATTCAATATGCCAAACTCTCTGGCTGATTATCTTTTGACCTGCTCAGAAGATTACATAAAAATTTTCCCATTGGTTCCCTTGTTAAGAGTATTTTTCATTAAAAATATAGGCCTTTAGGCCGGGCGCGGTGGCTCACGCCTGTAATCCTAGCACTCTGGGAGGCCGAGATGGGCGGATCGTTTGAGCTCAGGAGTTCGAGACCGGCCTGAGCAAGAGCGAGACCCCATCTCTACTAAAAAAAAAATAGAAAGAAATTATATGGACAGCTAAAAATATATATATAGAAAAAATTAGCTGGGCATGGTGGTGCATGCCTGTAGTCCCAACTACTCGGGAGGCTGAGACAGGAGGATCCCTTGAGCTCAGGAGTTTGAGGTTGCTGTGAGCTAGGCAGACGCCATGGCACTCACTCTAGCCTGGGCAACAAAGTGAGACTCTGTCTCAAAAAAAAAAAAAAAAAAAAAAAAATATAGGCCTTTAATGTCCTTAACACTGAAGTAACTTTGTAGTTTTGTTCAGTTGTGAGCCAACAGGTCATTAGTTTAGGCCCTTATGTTGCATATCTAATAAGAACTTTCCCTAAAGTTAAACTGTATGACCGTAACATACTGTAGCATGTCTTACAAGTGGACTTAAAACTCCAGGCTTTCCTCTGTCTTTGTTATTTTTAACTTCAGGTCTTTCCGCTGTAGAACATTTCAGGCACTATTGCTGTAACTCTTTCTTCTTGACTGTTGCTGTTTTTTTTTACTGCTCTCTTCCCCAGTGGGGAGCAGCTGAGTGTGCTGTTTCTGGGCCTCTCTCTTAGGAACTCAGAATCTAGTCTCTACTGTCTCTTGTTGTTAGAGAAGTGAAAGTGAACACTGTTATTTCCCATCATAGCTCCATCAAGAATTTCACTGTGCTAAAAAATATGTGGCCCTTTCGTGGAACTGATAATTGCTGTTGGCTGGTATGTGTGGTGGGCCTGCAGTGCTCAGGATGTGGTGGTTAAAATTTTGTGAACTCAGATGGAAATGAGTGGACCATTTAACACATTGACTGCCACATTAGAAATTGGGGCCACAGTGTTTTATTATGAAAATAGAATAAAAACTTCAAAAACAAAACATACCTTTCTAATTTAATGAAAAATATGTTTTTTTTTAATTGTTTTCTTTGTGTGAGTTGCATGCAGTTAAATTGTCAATATTAATTGTAACAATACGAACATCCACAAGTATGATTTTCACGAACCAACTGCGGGGTTTTGCCCAGGGGCCATCCATTACATAACATGTACGCTACAGCGTGGCAGTGTGAGTTGCCGGCATACCACACGATTCCCAAGGTAAAGAGCCATGTGAGTTACATATGCTTCACGAGGCCTTGGGCTCAAAACTAGCATGAGTTAAATACAACTCACATGGTAGTTAATGTGTTAAATGGCCTTCCAATGGTCATAGTGACTATCAAAGAGTATAATTCTGTAGCTCCTGGACTCACCTGGGAAGCTTGAAGCCTTATGCCCTTACCACCAATTTTTAAAAGACACAAAGAAACAAACAAAACATTTGTAAGAATTAGGACTGTATGACAGGATATCTAAAAAAACATTGAGTCACCACATGTTGAAGAATTTAACATTTAATGTGACAAATATTAACAAATGTCTAACATTTTATTTTATTCTGATTATAAAAGTAATAAGTATTTGTAAAAATTCTAACACTACATTGTTAAAAATCACCTTTGGTTCTCTCTCCCGAAGGCTGTCTTCTGTCACCAGTGTGATGCGCCCCTCACAATGAGCAGTTACTGCTCTTGAGGTCCACATTAAGGGCTGTGTCCTGGGTGCGCTCGCTGGTCCATGAGTACTTCCTTAATGATTTAGTGTTACTCACACCAGTCCCAAAAGGATTGTGAGAGAACAGCAGGGAAGGACAGCACGGGTTGTTTCAACCCCACTCAGGATGTTATGTCTAGAACAATCAGATTGATGCATCTGAACATGGCAACGACTTATCATTGTCGTCACAATGCTGTGCTTCATTTTGAATGTGCATATCACATATCCTTGTGAAATGTTTTCCATCCTTAAATGATTGGTACCTTTAAAACAATATGTCTTGCCTGGATTTAAGATCACCTAAAGCTTATTCAAATGACAACCTAGGGCTATGCTTACAGACATAAGCAGGTATCTGTGACACGTATTTGGGGCAAAATAGCAGGCCACAGGCCAGATGTTTTTCTGCGTTTTATGTGTGTTTCTTGGAATGGTATTTATCAAAATACTTACAGTGGTTATCTTTAGTGGGATAATACAAGAAGAAACTTCATTTTGGAAAAAAAAAAAATCACTCCAAAATGCTGTAATAGTTTGAAAGAGGGCAATGACCAGAAGTCTGGATTCTTTTTCACCAAGAATCTTCAAGAAAGAACCGTCACCCTGGTGAGTCTACTGCAGCACAGCGTCCGTGCCCCAGTCTTCACTGACGTCCCAGGTGATCAGACTCAGTACGGCTGGCTTCGAATAATAAAATTTACAAATGGCCACTTGTGTGGGGAGTGAAATGAACCTTTCCAGGGACTAGGGTGCTCTGCTCTAAGTAGGGCCAAGGGTATACTTTCCTGATATTAGCATTCTTTTGAAGTTTGAGTGGTAATCTAACAAGTGCATGGCCAGCAAGAAATCAGAGCAGTGGTTCTGTGTGGTATTTCATGTAGGCCAAAGTAAGTCCAGACAAGTTATTTTACTCTGCCAGTTTAGTCTATATATATGTGTCTGCTAACATCAATTTCAGTCTTTTTTGGGTGCTATAGGCGCCCCTTTTTTGGATGTTAGACTGTCTGCCTACCTTCCTATTCACATAGGTGGGGAATAATAAGAATTATTTAGATGTGAGAGTCAATTTATTTCACCAGACAATTATTACCTATCTTTCCAAACAGTATACATTTTGAACAGAACATGGTTCCTGTCCTCTAGTGTCTTATAGGCTAGATCATGATTTCTCAGCCTTGGTGCTGTTGACACTTTACAGCAGACAGTTCTTCACTGTGGGGGACTGTCATGTGGATCTTAGGATTCCAGCATCCCTGATCAAACAAACATTGCCAAATATCTCCTGGGAGGCAAAATCACCCTCATTTGAGAACCCACAGGTCTAAGGGAAGACATACACATAAAGAGAAAATTTTCATTTTTGTGATCTTTAGACAGGATATCTTGGTTGAAAGAACTGGGCACTCATAGAACAGAAATTCTTAAATGTTTTTTAAAAATAATCCTAGAGAGGTTTTTTTGTGCACATTGTTCAGATTTCTTTTTTGTCAATAAAGTAATAAGGTTTGGCAACATATGCATATTAGCTACTGAATAATTGTTATATAATCTGATTTAGATTTTCTGGTGGTTTTTTTTTTTTTTTTTTTTTTTGTGACAGTGTCTCACTCTGTCACCCTGGGTAGAGTGTAGTATTGCCACTGCAGCTCACTGCAACCTCAAACTCCTGGGCTGAAGTGATCCTCCTGCCTCAGCCTCTTGAGTAGCTGGGACTACAGGTGTGCACTACCAAGCCTAGTAATTTTTCTATTTTTTATAGAGATGAGGTCTTGCTCTTTCTCAGGCTGGTCTCAAATTTCTGATCTCAAGTGATCCTTGTGCCTTGGCCTCCCAGAGTGTTAGAATTACAGGCGTGAGCCACTGCGCCCGGCCTGATTCAGTATTTTAACATTACTTGTTCTTATAGATAATTGAACAACCAAATTAAATAGTAACCAAGTTTCACTAAAGATTAAAATTCTAGGATGTATGTGTGTGTGTATGCACACACCAAGCAAGTACTTAATACTTATGGAATGAATAAAAGGCAGAAAATCATTATTTATTATTTGTGCTTTGGGTTTAAAATGATTGTGGTTAGAGGAGTTTGATCAGACAATAACAAATGGCTTGCGCCTTTTCATGCTTTCTCCTTTCAATGGGCAGTGGCAGGGAATTCACACATAGCTCTACATGCTTGCTCTACAAGGCATCGCTTTACTTATTTGCATAACAGGGGATATATGATTAAATCCTAGAGCCTAGCAGTACTTCAGAGAACCTAGGAAACACACACACAGCACTTGTCCTGTTGGCTGAGAGTTCTGATCTTGGAAACTAGAGCTGAAAACTAGAGTGGACAAACTGTTCATCCCTGCAGCAGTGACAGAGGCGACTCTGAGCTTCTCACTAGTGGCCTCTAGGTGGTGCTGCCACACCAGTTTCCCAGCATGTTACCCTTAACCCTCCTCCTCCCTTCTCTAGTGCCTGATCAGAGCCCTGCCACACGTGTGTGTGTGTGTGTGTGTGTGTGTGTGTGTGTTTGTGTGTGTTTTGCACACTGGGATGCTCTAGCCCAAGGGATGGCAATAGGGCATCGAAAGTGCTGCTTGTGATGCATTCAAAGTACCGAATTTCAAAGGGCAATTTTTTAGTTCAGTTTTCCATTTAGCCATATAAAAAGGGCTGCTTTCCTTTGGGGCAAGTTAAGAGTTTTTCTGAATAAGTAATAAGCCACACTAGTAACAGCTAGTGACTGCAAGATGCTGAAAGAATGACTGGTGGGCAAACATGAGTTTAAAATGTCTTCCAAAGTATGAAAGCTGTATATTTTTAAAATGCTCATTATTATTAGCAGTCTTTCTAGAATATGGAATACTGGAATTTATGCAGAGGTATTTGAATATTTTGGTAATACTGTTGTTAGCCTTTTATTTATTCAGAGGCTCAACCTACAGCTTTTGCAAAGCCCCTCTGTTAAATTATTTGTGCAGTGAGAATTTTATGGAGGATATAGGAAAGGATTTGTTTACTTGAGCAGAGTTTTGCTCTTCCACATAATGACCAGTTTTTAAAGAGAGATGGCAAGTGGAAAACAAGGCTTTCAATGTTCTTCCGTGTATTATGCTGATCCTTAAATGGTGTGAGCCTCATGAAGACCCTTTAGCTCATCCAACCACCTTGCTTGGTAATGTCGCAGGTGTAGCCTCTACTTATCATATAATTAAATGGACAATAATGTTAACACTAGACTTATTTCAAGACGTTTTATTTTTGTGGCTAATTTTAAATACTTTAATAATTCATTAACTTTTTTAAAAAATAAAAAATACTAATGCAAAAATATATTTGGCTATAGTGGTTTCCATCCAATTAAGTTTGTTCTTCCTTTCCTTTTCTTAGACAATAATTTACCTTTTTGTAGAGTAATTATCTAAGGGATTATTAAAGTAATTTCTGCCCCAGCTAAAAAATGCTATAGGTTACTATCTAAAAGTACCAGGCTATTTTTTTTTTTTTTTTTTTTTTTTATTGAGACAGAATCTCACTTTGTTGCCCAGGCTAGAGTGCTGTGGCATCAGCCTAGCTCACAGCAACCTCAAACTCCTGGGCTGAGGCAATCCTTCTGCCTCAGCCTCCTGTGTAGCTGGGACTACAGACATGCACCACTACGCCCGGCTAATTTTTTTTTCTGTATATTTTTAGTTGTCCAGATAATTTCTTTCTATTTTTAGTAGAGATGGGGCCTCGCTCTTGTTCAGGCTGGTCTCGAACTCCTGAGCTCAAACGATCCACCCGCCTTGGCCTCCCAGAGTGCTAGGATTGCAGGCATGAGCCACCGCGCCCAGCCAGTACCAGGTTATTAAGCAGAGTCATCTTATATAGGGAAGAAATGGTGGAAATTTACCACCATGGGCTAAGGGTGGTCATATCCAAAAGGGACAACCATTGTCTCTGTCAGCTTACATACTTTGATATTTAATGCAGATTTCGTATTACTTAGTAATTTGTTTTACCTGCTTATTTAGAATGAATGCTTTTGCTTCTGAATGACTTTTCCATATGGGAGAAATGATCTTTACAGCAAGTCCTATCGTTGTCAACTCCTTCCCTGTGTCCTGCAACACCTCTTTTCATCTAGAGAATACATTGGCACCTGGGCGGGCAAAGAATGAGGAGGATACTGAAGACGTTTTGTGCGCCCTACATGAGTGTGTTCAGGCATAGCCAGTCACAGGCGATTCGTGTGCCTGAAGACAAAGAAAAGAATTGCCCCCAAGTGGTATAGATTTTAGATTTGATCCAGAATCATTTCCTTTTCTTCTTTTTTTTTTTTGTCTTATTTTCTCTACTAGTGTGTTTGATTGGCCATAGTCATAATTGTATGTCTGGAAGAAGAGCAAAATTGTACAAAGATGTAAATACCGAAAAAAAAGTAGAGAGATATAAAACATACAGTAAGTTAGAATGCCTTGTTTTATTTTCACAATAGAAACAATGCATATAAAAATGATTAGGAAGAAGAATTCAGGATGGGACTTTATCTATTTATTTATTTTTTTGACACAAAGTCTCTCTCTGTTGCCCCAGATAGAGTGCAGTGGCATCATCGTAGCTCACTGCATCCTTAAACTCCTGGGCTCAAGCGATCCTCCCGCCTTGGCCTCCCAGAGTGTTAAGATTATAGGCAGGAGCCACCATGCCCGGCCTAAGGATGGGACTTTAGAGAGGGCGAAGTTGTATTTATAGTGTGATCTCACAGAAAGAAGGTAATGGGATCAGAAAGCAGACTACCATAATAATTGTAAGATTTGATTATAAAATTTAAGGGAAGGACATTTAAAAACCCAGCAAAAGGAATTTAAAAACCCAGCAAAAGGAATTTTAAAAAGTATGAATTTCTGGTAGTTGTTATACACTTACCATGAATGTTTATTACATACATTGATCACTTCTTGCAGATTGTCTCGATTAAAAATCTGTTGAATTTTTGTAACGAAAACAGCAAGGCAGGTTTTTGGGTTTTAAGAAATCTTAGAAAGTTGTTGCCGACACTAAATGCAACTGTTAGTTTTCAACATTCTCCCTGTTTAGAAATAAAGGTTTCAAGTAGGACTATTGTAGGATATTTAAATATTAAATTTCATATATCAATGCAGATGCTGTCTATTTAGATTGCTGTCATTGCATGAAAATGGCAACGTTGTTCTTTGGTCACAAACCCATCCATCTTTACTTTGGGGTAGCACACTGCCGTTGGCTTTATATTTGTGACATTCCTAGGATTTTTACATTTGAAATCCTATTTCTGCAACCAAATGTAGAGAGAAATGAATTTTGGAATAGCTGGAGTTGCCCCCAGACATTCGATGACCTCTGATTTGTATTTGACAAGTGAACCAAGCACAGGCACAAGTGTTCTGAGTGACAAACATTATTTTGAAAAGGAATTTACACTGCAATGATGACTGAGCTACAAGCCTTTCAGTATCTGGCTGAGACCATATCTGCTTAGAAGCCTCTATACACTTTAAAATTTGTACCTGAAGGCAAATAATGGTGAACCTGAAAGCCAAAGATTATAGTTTTGAAAGGTACATCAATTTTGAAAATAGAGTGGTTTCACTGTGGTATTCCATCTGAAGAGTTGAATCAAGGTGGAAAAATATAATCAGGATTCCTGTTTCTTCGAAGGTACATGTTCTCTTGCTAACTGACTCATATTATCTGATGTGCTGGATGCTAAAAATAGAATTACTAAGCGACAGAGATGGGGTCTGCCTCTGGTGCTGTAAGATCACTTGGAGTCCTATTTAGTTAATGTTATGGCAACGTTAGTGAGCAACTGTGCTTTCTTTCTAAAGGAATCAAGGTTGTATTTGACAAGGCCTCTGTTAATGCATTTCGGGAAATGTAAAGACATATTGATTATCTTTCATCACGTTAAAAGAAAAAACGTGATGTTGTAAAGGCAATCAAAAAAAGTCATTATGTTCCACATTAACTCGTGTACTGATTTATTCACATGCTCAAGTATTTTAAAAGACAGAGAAATTCTAAGAAAATAGTAAACATTGACAATGGTGAACAAATTTATTGTTAAACACAGCTAAGGAAAAATTTGTTTTGAATAGTGAACTATCCTGAAGGAGGAATAAGAGATACTACAAATGACATGATTGTGGTGTCTTGTTATTTAATAAGTCCAGTGTAAAATTTTACAACATCATTAAGATAATGCTTTTCAGGATATCAACATACACATGTCTTCAACTTTGTAAGGCCTTAAAATAAGTATAGTTTTAAAAAAAGTACATTAGTAGCTATATAGTACTTAACTGTCAGAATGATTTGCTACAGGGACTAGATCCTATTGCAAGCTGTCAAATTTGTATATTGCTGTAATACCAAACCATAAAGTCCTTTGAGTAAAATGGAAAATGTCAGACGGGCATGACTACAGATAATATACTTTCTGAAGGCTGTAGATGTCTATAGGAGAAAATGTGTAAATGCATGAAACGTTATCTTGTTACTATGGATTTTTCTTTATCTGTTGCGAGAAAAACTGTGAGGCAAAAGGAAATTGATTGGAGCCCTTAAATTTTCAGTTTCATTTTTCCTGAGGACTAATTTTAAAAACATTATTAGATAGATAAGTAGAACTTCAGATAATTCATGATTAAAGAGTATTGTGAGAGAATAATCTTATTTTCTAGCTTGCATTGCCGAATGGTCCATTTTTTCTGATCTCGTCTGTGTGAATAGTGATTACTGACCAATCTTTTAATTGAGTGAGTGAGTTGGGGTCGAGGTTCCAGAGACAGGGTCACCCCTTTCACTCCAAAGCTGACTGGGTCAATACCAAAAAACACATGCCAAACTGAGGCAGCCGTTAGACCACTCTAAACAATCCATAGGGTTTTGCTTGATCAACAGTGATTGAAAGCAGAGAGGTTATAGTTTGGACAGGTACTGTCATTACTATAAAACAATGGATGTAATTTTTTGTTTTGCTGGGAAGAAAGGGCTCAGGAATTACAGTTACTTTTCTTTGTTCCACATTTTAGTATAAGTTAGATTACTTATTCTCTCAGAAGGATGTTTTAAAAATCCACAAAAAAGTGTTATAAAATTCTTTTTTATAAAGTGAGAACCTTTTCTCACTTGTAATTATTTAAAAATAAATCATTGTGGCATATTTTAGGTGTGGTCCCACATTCAGTGATGTCATTGTCTAACATGAGCTCATGGTGAGATACGGGTACCAGCGTAGTTTTCTCCAGCCATGATTAGATTTACTGGTCTCGATATCAAAGGTTCTCTGCATTCATCTGTATCACCCTCTAGATCATGTAATTATAGGAAGCCTCTGGTATGTTGAGCTGAAGTGTGCAGGCTCTGGGTTAAAACTGCTTGAGTCCTACATCCTCTACTTAGGCAACCTTGACTGTGCAAAGTTATTAGCCCCTCTGACTCTCATCTGTAAACTGGGGTGGTTGTGAGGAGAAATGAAAAAGTGAAAAGTCTAGCATGTAGTTTGCATTCAGAGAAGATTCAAAGAAGGTTAGCAGTATTAGCTATTATTGCATAAAGTGATTTTCCCCTTTATTTTTTAGATACTGATTAGAACTTAACTATAATAAACAGCCTTTGGGCAGTTTGAAAACTACAGGAGTTCTCTTTTGAATAGAGTCCCATTAAACAGGAGTTTTCTGTCATCTGCATGGGAGCAGGGCATAGAAGGGCTCTTCTTGCAAACATCTGAGATTTCCCCAGCTTCCCCTGCAGTTACTGCTACAAACCATAGATGAATGGGTTGCTGTTCTCTAAAGCAGGAGTCCAGAAATACAGCCGTTGCTTCATTTTGAGCATGAGCATTGCATGTTGAAAAGCAATCTTGTTTAAGATGGTTTTGCCAAACACCATTTCCTTGCATGGTACAGCTGGGAGTCTTCAGTGGTTTGGGCCTAGGGAAAGACATCTTGCATCTTTTGGGGTGGAAAGAAATAGTTCTGTCTTTCACTTGTTTCAGGCATGTGGCCTTTGTGTCCTCCTGTTTGTTCTCCTTATTGTAATATCCTTGCCATGTTTTTTCCTTCTTATTGACAAGGAAGAGGAGAACAGAACAGAGCAGAAAGAATGGCTACTGTATCCTGTCTGCCCACCTAGGCACATATTTGGATGTATTGACTTCTAATTGCTTCCTATGAATACGATTTGAAAGTGTTAAACCAGGATTCTTTTCTGTTTCCCCTGTAGCACCTCGGATAGTAATTGTTAAAATTCTAAATCGGTAACGACATTCTTGCAGGATTTTATTTCTTACAGGAGTAGACTTTTGACATAGCAGTGTATATGCATGTGTGTGTGTTTTAGGTTATATGTAAATAGTCAATTCCTGTAAACAGTGTTCAGAGCTGAGCCATGCTTACATCTCCTGTCAAGATACTCAGACACATCAGGTTGTGTCTATCAACCTTATGCCCTTTGAGAAACGTGCCCTAGAATCTTCTGTCCTGTTCCCTTCTGAACTGCCCATCAGCTACATCAGGAACACAGTTGGTAGATATCCCGAAGTCTATTTCCAACCATTCTTGGCATTCTTTGCTTATCTCTTAGCTTTGAGGCTCCTCTTTCCTTTATCTCAGGTGTTCTTCTTGGTATTTTCTCTGCGTGGTGGTGCACGCCTACACAGCTTTCTTAGAAAAAGGTAATAGGAGATAGAGTTTTGAGACCTGTGTTTCTGAATGTCTTTGTTTCATGATGACTTGTTTGGTAATTTGGGTTTAGAGATCTGTGCTGGAAATTATTTGCCTTTATAATTTTGTTGGTATCGCACCATTACTTTCTCATTTCTAGCAATGTTGATGAGAAGTTCAAAAGCATTGTGATTCCTAATGTTTTCTATGTAACCAATTTTTTTTTCTCTCTTGAAATTTATAGGATCTTTTCTTCATGTTCTGAGGTTTCCTATTAATGTGCCTTGCTTGGGTCATTTTGCGTCCATTGTAGTAGGCACTGAAAGGATACCCTTTCAATCTGGAAAGTTTTATTCCTTTCTTTCTTAAATTATTTGATGATTTACTTCTCTCTCTTTTCTCTTTCTGATACTTTTCATATTTAGATATTGCAACTTTTTAGATCAGTCCTTTTAATTCCTTTTCACTCTTGTTTCATTTCTTTCTTCTTTTCTTTTTTTTTTTTTGTCTCCCCCTACCCCACTTTCCAGAAATTTCTTCATCTTCCATTCTTTCTAGTGAGCTTTTCGTTTTTGGTGTCATATTTTTAATTTATAATAGTTAATTCATATTCTGATTTTTTTTTTTTAAACCAGCCTATTATCCTTTTCTGGGTGTATAGTTGCAACATCAATTCCTCTATCTCTAAAGACACTAATGATACTCTTAAAGTACTTTTTTCTCTCTGCATAGTTGCTGTCCTCCAAGGTGGTTTTTTTTCTTTTCCTCCTCTCTTATTTGTTTTGGTGTTTATTTTCCATGAGGCTTGTCTTCTGTTGTCTGATAATTCTTGATTGTGTACCCATTTTTAAGAATGGGACCTGAATAGAAGCCCTGTCAGTGGGTTGTGTTTGTCAACTGATTGTTAACCTGAAGAATCATGATCTAGCTGGGCTTTTTATTACAATATCAGTATCTTTAAGTCTTTACTCATGTTTGGTCGGGTTCCCCAAGGAAGACTCTGGCAGTCTCCAGACCAGAGGATAAAAGCCTGGCTGCTGGCATCTCAGAGCCAAATGAGGCATGAGGGCTGGTGGTCCTTAGGGACAAGTTCACTAAGTCCTCTCCCTCCCCTCAATATTGTATCTCTACCCTCAGCTCTGCCTAGTGTTCCATAGAACCTCTCTTTTACAGTCTCTGAGAATAAACCTTCAGTTTTTTTCCTCATTTGGTGGTGGTGGAGTAACTTAGCTTCATAAAATGAAGGAATCTGGGTATCTAACCTCTCTTGTTAAGTAAGCAGCTTTCAACCAGTCCTCCATACTTTACCACTCACCCCAATTTCAGCATTTCCAGAGATACCTGGTACCACCAGTATATGAGCTTTTGGAGGGTTCTGCAGTATAAATTGTCTGGTTTTTAGCTTTTCACTTTGTCGTCTTAGGATGCAGTTTTCTCACTTTTGCTAAGTCATCATTTGTCTCTTTACTTTCTAGCGTCCAAAGTTTTCTTTTGTCTTTTCTCCATCATTTGGATTTATACTTTTAAAATTAATCCCTTTACTCTTTATAGGAACTTGGTGGAAGTGATGAGATTAAATTTTATGGGTTCACCTTTCCTTTTTAACCCAATGTCCCATGAACTGACTGTTTATGATTTTGATATGGGGAAAAATGCCGTTGACCTCTTTTTTTCCATTCTGAGAAGGAATGGATGGACTTTGGACTATTTAGAAATAGAATTTAATTTTTTTCCTATTTGAAGGGTAATATACAGTACATTAAAATTATGGACAACTAGAGTTAAGCACAGTCAAACTTTGTGAAACTCTAAATTTTTACATAAATACAGTTTAATTTCTTAAAATGAGAGATAATGTTATTTATATTTATGGATATGAATAATTTTAGAGATGAAATAACCTTAGCATAAAGTAGAATTCGCCACATATCTATCATAAAATAATGTATCATAAAATATGAAAACTTGGCACCATATGGGGGAGAAAGATTTGGGAACCAAAATAGATAAAAATTATTAATTTTTTGCAGTTCTTGATTTAGTAAATTATAGATTTTAAATTGAAGTAATTGGAGTTATTGCTTGCAAACGGATATTTTTGCTGTCTCAGCATTTTGCTGTATAACAATTTATGGAAGGTACTGGTCTGACTGTGACCATCACTTTCAAAGACTGGAAGAACAAAGAGACTGAGTCCTTGCCTGTGACTAATGACCAACTCCTTGCAGCACAGATCCCTGTAAACTGTCTTTGGGCCAGTCAGGAGCAGGGCAAATAAATGTTTATAAGTGGGGAGCAGAATTTCTGATGTGCTCCCATTTGTTTATTTAGTTATTTATTCAATAAATATTTATTGAGGACTTACTGTGTAGTTAGGTGATGGAGATACTTTTTGGTCTTATTGATATTTCAGAATAATGGAAGTTACTAAAAATTAAACAGGCAATTGTACAGCAATATGAGAAGTTCTATTATTGTAAAAATCCAGAATGTAGTGAAGAACTGGACCTTACTAGATCTGGGATATGGGGGTTAGCAGTATGGGAATGTAGAAAAACTTCCTGGAAGAAACGTTGCCTAATAATGCCTAATCTGAGCCCTCGCTGGGGGAAAGGTTCAGGAGAATGAGCAGTATGCTCAGCGGCCTGGCAGTGGGAGAGAATCGTAAGGTCTAGGAACTGAAATTTCTGTAGAGCTAGAACATGAAGCATGAAGAGGGAGAGATGAGTCTCGAAGTACGAGGAAGCCTCAGATCTTCTAGAACTGTGCTGTTCCTATGGTAGCCACCCGCTGCTTATGGCTACTGAGCACTTGGAATGTGGTAGTGTTACTGAAGAACGGAATGCTAGTTTATTTAACTTTAAATTAGCTAAATTTAAAAACTGAAGCACATTTAATACAACTATAGTTTTGTTAGGCCCACCTTTCATATGTTGACCACCCTTAAAAAATTTAGAGTCTGAATGTGAAGAGATGTGTTGTAAGTATAAATAAAGAGCAGATTTCAAAGATTTAGTATAAAAAAGGTAAATATCTCATTGGTTATTTTTATATTGATTACCTGTCAATATGGTAATATTTTATATATGTTAGGTTAAATAAAATATATTGTTAAAATTAGTTTTGCCTTCTTATTTTTAAGTTTTTAAAATGAGGCTCCTAAAAATTTTTTTAAAAATGCATATGTGGCTCACATTGTTTTTGTACTGGGCAGGGTTGTTCTAGAGGATTTTAGACTTTATCCTGAACACTTTGCTGAACCTATCATGTCTTTTAAGAAGTGGAATAGTGTGATCAGATTTGTATTTCAGACGGGTATTCTTCTTGTGGGGAGAATGTATTTGAGGGAGCAGGACTGGAGGCTGCTAGGTCAGTTTCAATAATTAGGTGAGAAATGATATTGTCATCAACCCAGGGAAGGAGAGAAGTGAACTAAACTGATGGGAGGCAGGGTTGGCCAGACTTGGTGAATACTCAGACAAGGTATGGAGGAAGACAGAGAATGAAGCCAGGGGCCTGGCATAAGCAGCTGGGTGATTGGTCATCCCACACATAGAGCTCATCAATACCAAGAGCACAGAGCTTAGTCGGAGGAAGTGCATACTGGACATACTTAACTTGAGGTTCTTGCAGACCATGGGGTGTGGTTTAGGAGCATGGTATGGTAGAGTGCTAGAATCCTACTGCTCCTACATATGTAGCTATTTAACAGAGTGCTCCTAGGTTGATAAGGACTGGAGGTATGTGACGTTCAGTTATTATTATTGGAGACAAGGAATAACTGCTCTTTTTCTGGATGTCAGTTTGGTCAGTGATAATATTGTCTCTGTTGTCCCATTTTCCTTTCAAGGTGTAATAATCAAGTAAGACAGTGTCAGCTCTGGGAGTTTCATTTGCGTTCTCATTTAGAGCAAAGGAAATCAAATAAATTGAAAACAAAACCTGTAGACATGAAATAGGTTGATTTCCCAAAAGACAAGCAAGAAGGAAGTCCAGTGTTCTATTGAAAGGTAAATGTGTCCTATAGTCAATAAAAAAATAACCTAACTCTGAGATATTGTTGCTAGGCTGTGTGGCCACATAGGAAAGGGAATTTGCATTAAGAATCACACAGGATTTTCTCAAACCCATGGAAATGTAATCATTTCAGAATCTCTTTTATTTTTAATATTAATTTTAGTTTAAAGTCTTCACTAATAGTTTTCTGAAATTCAGCTGCCTTTAGAATAAAATTTAAAACTGGATTTTTTTTCTGTTGGATATATAAAATATATCCCGTCTTTCTTTAGAAACAAAATGTTTTATTTCAAATAAATATAAGAAGTATTCAAATTAAATTGACCACTTTTCATTATAGGAATAGTGCTTAAGTTTAATTCAAACTTTCAATATTTTTTTCCTAGAGTCATCTGTTGCTTATAATTGATTTTAAAAAGTCATTAATTTCTAACACTTATTTGCCTTGAACAAAGCAAAAAAATATTGTCATGAAATATTTTTATTAAATAGCATATGTATTTCAGCAAAAAGAATCATGACATCCTGGCAAAGGTATAATTTTAATAGACTAATGAGCTTTCTGACCAGAGCAGACCGAGCCTCATCTGATTTTTACAATGATGAATTGACTGTGTCAAAATTTGCAGTCTAGTTTGGTGAAATATTTTACTATGAAAGTTTAATTCTCATTTTTTATTTATAAAAGCAGTGGTAGTGTCACAGCAGATTATAACATGCTGGCCATTTGGCATGATTTATTTCAATGAGTGTCAATTGTTGATATGTTTAGTGATCATTGACCCATATTTAATTCTAAAAACTCTAAGTAGTGTGAGATATAATAAGTCAGCCACTGTAGTTTGGGGGGGGGAAATCCTACAAAAACATGATGCACAGATCTTTTTAGTTATCTTTTCCCAGCTTTCAGGATGTCACAGTTCTGTATTTGACAGCTTTTGCTTTGGGGATGATGGAGGAGTAACAGCTTTCTTTACTATTGTTGACATCTATATAGAATGATTTCTACTACAGAGCATATATTTGAAATGTAATAAAATCATCTTCATTACATCAACTGGGGATTCCAGCTTGTCATCATTTTAAAGGTTTTGAGACAAACTTTTTTCATTTATTCCTTTATCAATTTTTTATTTAATAAATACAAATAGAGCTAATCATAGTGGTTGGTGTTCAGTGATGGGGTCATAAGATGGCCAGGTAATCCCTCTCATGGGATTTACATTCTGGAAGGATTTAGACATAGAACTTCCAAGTACGTCATTTGTTCTTTTGGTAGTTTTGGAAGGCACAAGGGAAGGGTTAGATTAAGGCCTTCTTCTAAGGAATTTTTTTACAGAAATGTAATAAGCATTTCTGTTTCCCAATGTCAGGATATTTTTGTAGTGTAGATAATTTCAACAAATAAGATACTCCTCCTAATATCAATAGTGTATATTTTTCAGATATTGAATTATTTTAGATCATCTTAGAAATGGTAATAAACATCTGTAAAAAAACAAATTTTAATATTTATAGTGACAAATTGTTAACATAAAATTTTAAATTATTCAGAGCTCACAACAAAATGAAATGTCTTATGAGTCATGAAACATTATTCATAAATATGTACTTTTTCAAAATACCACGATGTCTTGGAGTTGTTTTTTGTAACGAATTGAGGGACTATAGTGTTGTTACTTGTTTTATTGTACACACTAAAAGGCATAAACTTAGTACTGCTGCAGATATTTGCTTTAAAATTTCTCTAGGAAGAAGCCATCCAGAGATAATTATCTTTTGGTATTATTCTTTTCGTGTGTTTCTCAAAGGAATTCATAAATATTTTTTGTATAATAATGTGAACAGTACAGAACACTTTATTTGGCAGGTCAGCTTACGACAAAGAGGGAAATCAGTGGCCGAAATGTTTTTGGAAACAACAAGCAAACATAGTTCTCTCAGGTGCCATTTCTCTAAGAATCTTTTTCTCATATTAGAAAATGAAGGAACCAGCAATGTGGAATCACTCCTTTTCCCGGCAAGTCTAGCAGTTAATATATGTGCATTTTCAGGCTTCTCAGTTTAACAAGGGCAATCACTGTTTAATTTCACAACTTCATTTATCTTAGTGATAGCCTTAGAACCGTGGAGTCTCCTTTTCCTGTCTTTGACAGTATTACCATTTCTGTGGTTTTTGCCGCAGGCTGATTTGACTCTCCTCCCCCAAAGATACGGTGCATAACATAACTGCAGTGTGCATTCTGCAGAGATAAGGCCATGACGGTCTTTTAACTTCAGCTTGCTGTGCATGTGGAGGGTGACATCCCACCTGCACAGGGGAAAGCAAACAAGCAAGCAAGATGTGTTTGTCCTTAATCACATTCTGTTTCTTTCCCAGATGTTCCAAGTAATGACAGGCCAAGCTCAGAATCCAGGTATCAGCCTTAGACATACAAGGTGCAGGGCATCTCCGAAAGAGATAAGGCTAAGTTGTACTATTAACTTTAACATGCTTATTTGAAGTTAGAATTTGAATATATAAGTCATACTAAATTCTTGGTCTTTATTTTTAAATTATATTTTCAAAGGCCTTCTGTTTTAGTTAGAAAAGTAATGTGTGTCTGTTGTCAAATTTTTTTAAAAAACTGAACTGTATAAAATGCAAGGTGAAAGTCATCTTTAGCTCTGTGCTGCTCCAAGAAGCGGTCAACATTAATGTAGTTGGGGTAATGATCTTTTACTGTTTCTTTTTTTTTTTTAAAGTGAAGACAAGTTCTTGTAAGGATTCAGCATTTTACTGTGTTATAATTAAGAGTGTTTAAATAGCATACTGTACATGCATGTTACTCAGAGATATATATGTAATGCTGTTATATAAAAATATCAACTTTTTCTTCAAGGCTGGTTGTGTTTTTCCCCTCCTTTGGTCTAACTATTATGTAAACCCAGTAGCATTCATGCCATTTCACATACCTTTGCTTATCTCTGTCACATAGAAATTTTTCAGGCTGCATTTTAAAGGTTTTACTGATAGAATTTAATCACCAGAATTACACTCACTAAAGGCAGTGCTGACTGTTCCTCAGGTGTGCCATTTGATGCAAAGTAAGAAAGCAGTTGAATGTAATAATAGTGGTATGAGCTTTGGAGTCAGACAACCTGGGTTCACATCTCAACTCTGCCACATACCAATTATTTCAGAATATGCTGTCTTTCTTGATACTCTGACCTTGATTTTCATGACAGCTCTGTTAGTGTGCCTTCTTTCTTTTTGGCCACTGGTCTTAGATTTCTTTGCATGTTCCTCTTCCTCTATCTCTCTTGAATATTTATGATCCCCTACTTTTCTAACTGAAGCTGTCTTCTCACTCTTTACATTCTTAGAGAGCATTTGTAAAATTGAATCACAATGATAGTACCTTTTAGCGTTGTTGTATCAAATATTATATAAGGCATGTAGAGTGCCTCACCCAGTGCCTGACCACAGTGCTCGATAAATGTTCCTTCTCATTGTTATTATGATATATTATATTGGTAATACAATTATAATAGTGAAATGATATTAAAATAACAATAATATGTACATAGTTTGCAGCTTATAAATAAATGTTTATTTTTAAGTTTATTTTTATCACTTGGAGCACATTTTCTCAGACATAGAATATTTCAAATATTAAGTGCCAGGACAGTTTATAAATGTTTATTTAACATTAAAAAATTTTAAATTTTTAAATAATTACAGATTCACAGGAAGTTGTGAAGATAGTAAAGAGATGCTTGTGTGTCCCTCACTCATTTTCCCTCATTGGGTACATCTTATATAGTTATAATATCAAAACCAAGAAATTAGCATTGATACAATATGTGTATATAGTTCTGTGTAATTTTATCGCATGGGAATGTGGCTGTAATTTTCTCACAAGGAAATATAATTCTGGAAATGATTAAAGGGAAAGTTAAAGGGTTAAAGCAAAAATAGTGGCAATGTATTGTGATTTATAGCATATGTAAAAATAAAATATAAGACGATTACAATATAAGACTTAGGTGAAGGAATTGGGAATATATTGTTATAAGGTTCTTACATCAGACTTTAAGTGATATAATATTATTTGAAGGTATAGTGTAATTAATTAAAGATGGATATTGTAAACTATAAGATGACTAAAAGTATTTTATTAATAAAAGAGAGATATAAATTTAAGTCATTAGTGGAGATAAAATGAAATTGAAATAAAAAAAGTACTCAGCTAAATCAAAAACAGGTAGAAAAAAGAGGAAAAGGAAAGAACAGATTGACAAAATCCAACAATTTAGGTAGATTGTAGATTTCAATCCAACGTATTAATAATCAGATTAAATGTAAATGACTTAAACAACTGAATTAATAGATTGTCAGATTGGATTTAAAAAGCAAGTCCTGGATATTTGCCATCTCTGAGAAATCCTTTAAATATAAAAACATAGATAGTTTAAAAGTAAAAGGATGGAAAAACATCTCATAGATGCTAATCAAAAGAAAGCTATGTTAGTGTCAGGCAAATCAGTTATCAGAACTAAGAATATTGCCAGGGACAAAAAGACAGATTACATACTAATAAAAATGGTAGTTCATCAAGAAGACATAATAATTCTAAATTCTGAACAAATAATTCTATACATCTAACAAAAAACTTAAAATACAAAAAAAACTAATAAAAATGAATAGAGAAATAGAGAAATCCACAGTTATTTTTGTAGGCATCAATACTTTTCTTTGAGTAATCAGTATAACAAATAGAATATCACTGTCTGAACAGCTGAACAGCACTGTCAATCAATTTGGGCTACTTAACCTTCATGGAACGTTCACCCAGAAACATTAGAATACATAGTTTTTTCACATTCAAGCAAATATACCATATTCTATTAAATAAGCCTCAAAAAGTTTAAGAGAATCAACATCTTATAAAGTATGTTCTCTTAACACAAAAGGAATTAAATTAGAAATCAATAATAAAAGTTTCTAAAATCCTCGAATATTTACAAATTAAACAATACACTTCTAAATTGCCCATGAGCAAAGAGGAAGTTACGTGGGAAATTATAAAATATTTTTAATTAGTTAAAAATTAAATATAGCATGTCATAATTTGTAGGAAGCAAAGCAGTGTTCAGAGGGAAATTTATAGCATTAGCCTCTTAAATTAGAAAAGAACTGTATAAATTTCTGCTTTATGAAACAAGAGAAAGAGAAAATTTACACCAAAACAAGTGAAAAGGATATAATAAAGACAAGGCCAAAGAAGATAAAAGAGCAATAAAAAAGCCAATAAAACCAGAAGCTAGTTTTTTTTTTTTTTAAAGATCAGTAAAATTGATTAACTTTTAGCTAGACTGAATGAGAAAGAAGATGTTTCCACGAATGTTCAATATCAACAATAAAAGTGGGGACAACACTACAAGCCCTAGAGGGCTTAAAAAGAAAATAAGGAACTATTACAATTTGACAACTTAGATGACTTGGACAAATTGTTTGTACAAAACAAAACATCAAAACTCACCCAACAAGAAATAAATAACCCAAATAGTTCTCCATCTATTAATGGAGTTGAATTTGTAAATAAACATCTTCCCAAAATAAAAGTCCAGGCCCAGATGCTAGCATTGGCATATTGTACAAAATGTTAAAGGAAGAAATTATACCAAGTCTACCCAAATTCTTCCTAAAAATTAGAACAGAGGAACACTTCCCAACTCATTGCTTGGAGCCAGCATTACCCAAATCAGGCAAAGACATTACAAGAAGGGAAAACTATAGACCAATATCCGTCATTAATGTAGATTAAAAAAATCCTCCATAAAGTATTAGCACACTGAATCAGTGATATATAAAAACAGAATTAATTAGGTTTATCCTGGGAATGAATGTAAGGCTTGTTCAAGTTTTGAAAATCAATTTAATTCACTATATTACCAGACTAAAGAAAAGCCATACGATCAATATGCTACAGAAGAAAATTTTGACAGAATTCAACATCTATTCCTGTTAAAAACTCATAGCAAATTAGCCATATAAAGAACTTCTTCAAAAGGACATTTACAAAAAACCCACTGTTAACATTAGACTTAATGGTGATACATTGAATTCTTTCCTCTCTAAGATTGGGAAGAAGGCAAGGAATTCTGCTCCCATCACTCCTGATCAGGAGGTCCAGCTAGGACCAGCTAGCTGGTGCTATAAGGCAAGAAAAATGAATTGGAGTCATAGTGATTGGAAGAACACATGATTACTTATGTAAAATCCCAGAGATTCTACCAAAAAGCTAATAAAACCAATGAATGAATTTAGGAAGCTTTCAGAATACAAGGTCAAAAAATTCATTGTATATCCATATGCTGTCAGTGAAAAATTTGAAAGTTAAAAAAATACATTTTCAGTAATACCAAAATAATAAAATACTTAGATATAACTCTTACAGCTTATATGCAAAATATGTATGTTAAAAACTTTAAAACACTGATGAATGGAATAAGAAATAGCTAAATAAGTTGAGTTACACCTGATTGGAAAATACAATATTGTTAAAATATTAGTTTTCCACCAAATTGATCTATTGATTCAGTGTAATTCTAATCAAATTTCCATCAGGCCTTACTATAGAAAATGATCAGATTCTAAAAATTTATATGGAAAAGGAAAGCCTAAATAATTTGGGAAAGAAAAACAAAATTGAATGAGTCTTACTTTCTAAATTTTTTTCCTTTTTTAAAAAATTTCAATAGATTTAGGGGATATGCAAGGTTTTTTGACACATTGATGAATTGTATAGAGTGAAGTCAGGGCTTTTACTGTACTCATCACCTGAATATTATACGTTGTACCTGATATGCAGTTTTTGATCCCTCAGTCCCTCCCCACCCTCCTCCCTCCTGAGTCCCCAATGTCCATTATACCACTTTGACCATGTATACCCATCATTTAGCCCCCACTTATAAGTGAGTACATGCTGTATTTGTTTTTCCATTCCTGAAATACTTAGTATTATGGCTTCCAGTTCCATCCAAGGTGTTGTGAAAGACATTATTTCATTCTTTTTTTTATGGCTGAGTATTCCATGATGTATATATATAAAAATATACACACCACATTTTCTTTATCCACTCATCAGTTGATGAGCACTTAGGTTGATTCATATCTTTGCAATTGTGTTTTGTGCCATGATAAACATTCGAGTGCATGTGTCTTTTGGTAAAATGACTACATGCTTTTGGTTTCCATTTGCATGAAATATTTTTTTCCACCCCTTTACCTTGAATCTGTGACTCTTTACAAATTAAATGGGTTTCTTGGAAACAGGAGGTATTTGGGTTGTATTTTTTTAATCCACTTCACCAATGTATATGTTCTAAGTTGGGCATTTGGACTGATTCAGTGCTAATACTGATAAATGAGATACTTGTCCAGGCATCGTGTTGATTGTTACCTAGTTGTTTTGTATTTTCCCTTGTGATATTGTTTTATAAGAGCTGTGAGTTTTTACTTTCGAGTGTTTTTATGGTGATATGGTGACTATCGGCCATTCTTTTTGTTGTTTACAGCATTTTCTTAGCATTTCTTTTAGGGCAGATTGAGTGGTGACAAATTCCCTCAGTGTTTGCTTGTCTGGGAAAGATTTCATTTCTCTTTCATTTATGAAACTTAGTTTTGCAGGATACAGAATTCTTGGCTGACTTGGTTATTCTGTTTAAGAACACTAACGATGAGACCCTAGTCCCTTTTGGCTTGTAAGGTTTCTGCTGAGAAGGGTGCTGTTAGTGTGATGAGTTTTCCTTTGTAAGTTACTTGATGCTTGCTTTGTGCTGCTTGTAGAATTTTCTCCTTCACTTTGACTTTGGCCAGACTGATGCCTAGATGACTATGTGCCTTGGTGATGTCCTATTTGCATTGACCGTTCTAGGAGTTCATTGACCTTTGAATATCTGGATGTCTAAATCTCTAGCAGGACCCTGGAAGTTTTCCTTCATTATTCCCTCAAATAGGTTTTCCATGCTTTTTGCTTTTTGTTCTTCTTCCTCAGGCATAAGTATGATTCCTATGTTTAGCTATTTTACATAATTCCCTAAATGACTCTCTCAATTCCAGAAGTTTTGTTATATATCTTTTTTTTTATTATTTTTTTTTATTTTTTTTTTAGACTAGTCAAGTGCAGTAGTGAGGAGGGGGGAAAGTAGTAGAACAAGGAGTTCAATCTGTAACTGACTGTGAACAATCAAGTGAGATAACTCACTACCTTTGGACCAGCCTATATATCTTTTTAAAAACACCTTTTTACTGAATTTTTCATTCATGTCCTGAATTTTTTTTCTTGTTGGTTTTTAACTTTCTCATTCATCCCATTGAGCTTACTTGTGATCCATATTTTTAATTCCATATCTGGCATTTCAAAAATTTCCTTTTATTTGGAGTCTGTTGCTGGAGAGCTAGTGTGATCCTTTGGGGGTTTCGAAAGAGCCTATCATATTGCCAGAGTTCTTATGCTGGTTCCTTCTTATCTGGAAGCTCTTCTGTCAGCTCAGAAGACAGTTAGGTAGTTCACCTGTTCTCCTCTATTGGGAACGTTGGTACTCAGTGTAGAGAGGGAGAGGTACACTGCCTTTTGGCTCATGCAGGTAGGTCCCCACTGTGGTATTGCTGGCAGTTTGGGCTGGTTAACCTCAGACCCCTGAAAGAGTGTTTAGGTTCCAGCAGTGGTGTACTAGGTTAGGTCATGTCCAGTTCTCAGGCCCTGGATGACATGCTTGAGTCCTGGGTGGACCAGACTGAGACCAGGCTATTGAACTTGCCCTCAAACCTCCCTGAGTCCAGGTGCTGGCTGTGATAATGAAGGGTGGGGTGATCTGCTCAGGCAAGAGAAGGGTAAATGAACCGTAAACCTGTCCCCATTGACGAGATCTGCAGAGGCAGGCAACTGTGGGCCACACATGCTGGCCACACCTCCCTCTCTTGACAGTGACAGCAGTTTTTGTCCTTCATGTGCTCGAAACAACCAGATTTCCAGTTCCCACATTGACCCAGCTGTAGGACAGGTGGTGGAAGCAGCTCAACGCACTGTGTGCAGGGCTACTGGACTGTCTATGGGCTGTGGCTAAAATGCTCCAGTGGGGGAGTTGTGTCTGTGCCAGGGACTTGCCCAGGGAGGGTAGGCTCCTCCCAGAAGAGAGAGTCGGGGAGAGGTGGGATGCGGTGAGAGTCCTGCTAGCTCTACCCTCCCTCAGGGGTGGCAGTAGCTTTTGTCCTTGGGGCACATAAAGGCACTTGCTGTGGCTTTTTAGTGGGACAGGAGTGAGCCCCAAGCTCCATGGAATCCTAGGTGCGACAGGCACTCAGTCAGAGGTGGGGCAGCTGCTCCCATGCACCCTGGGTTAACCATCCCCTCTGGAACCCTCACCCAAGTGGAAACAAGTGGAAACAAGTCCCAAGTGGAAACAGCCACTGCTGCTGAGGGTGGGGAGGAGAGGAGGAGTAAAAGGCCTCAAGTGGTGGGTAGCTGGTGTCCTAAGGGGCCCTCTGGCGTGCTGCCCTCTACTCTTGGCTGGAAGGGGCCCTCCTTGAATGCTCAAACTCCAGGAGACCCACAGTTCCCCTAGGTCCCCCAAGGCTGCTGTAGTCCGAGTGGGTGCTGTAGTCTTAGCTGTGGACCCAGCAATGCAGAGACCCAGGGGCTGAGATTCCCTGGTCAGGACGGCTGCAAAAACACTGCCTGTCCATGAAGGGAGGGAAGTGAGCCTCACCCTCGTTTCTGGAACAATGTCTCTGTGCAATCTCAAAGCGGCTCCCTATGTTAGGTCAGAAACCTGTGTGGGTCAGGGAGTTCTCTTGTAGCCAAGGTTGTAAAAGCTCGTCTAGGAGAGTGGACTCCTGGGGACTTCTCTCTCACTATTTTACCACATCCAGGAGCTTCTCCAGGCTGTTAGCCAGCCCCTGGCTGGGAAGGTTGCCCTGAACCCTGTCCTTACCTACTGTTGGTGCTTCCCGTCACTTTCCTGGTGAATCCTAGCATTCTCTCCTAGATGATCCGTTTGAAATATGCTAGTCTCTTTGCTATTCTGGTTCCTCTCTGTGGAGGAGGCACATGCTCCCTGTGTTTAGTGGGCCATCTTTATCCTGTCTCCCCTGGTTTCAGTGCTGACTGTAAAGCTACAATAATCAAGATAATGTGGTGAAAGGATACACACAGAGAACAATAGAAAAGCGTAGAGATTCTAGAAGTAGACTCACAACACGTATGGACATTTGGTTTTCAATAAAAGTTCCAAGGCATTCAGTTTGTTATTTCAACAAATGGTATTGGAACAATTTGAAATATAAATATGTATAATTGAACCTTGGCCCATACCCATTTTGTGCACAAAAATTAACTGAAATTGGATTGTAAACAAACATCAAACTAGAAACTATAAAACTTATCAAAGAAAATCTTTGTGATCATGGGTCAGGTCACAGGAGCCCTAACAGATCCCTTAGATAATTGTATCAAAATCTTGACCCATGATAAAAATGTATAATTTGAACTTTATAAAAGTAATAAGTTTCTGCTCTTTAGAAACACTGGTAATAGCATGAAGAAAGAAGCCACTGACTTGGAGAAAATATTTTCAAAACACATACTTGTTAAGGAACTTGTCTCTAGGATCTATAAAGAACTCTTGACACTCAACAATAAAACAAACAACCCTATAAAAATTATGTAAAACTGTGATTTTACACTTCACCAGAGGAAACATATAGATAATACCTAAAGACGTGACAAGATGTTTAATGTTATTATCTGTTAGGCAAAGCATGTAAAACCACAGTGATATGTTACTATATATCAACAGAATAGTTAAAATCAAGATAAGTGACAATATCAAGTAGTGATGCTGACGTATAACAACTGGAACTCTCATAAATTGCTGGTGGTAATGCAAAATGGTATTGCCATGTTGGAAAACAGTTTGGCTGTTTCTTATAAAATTAAACATACAATTTATCATACTATCCAATAATCTCACTCCTAGGAATTTACTTAAGAGAAATGAAAATTTGTGATCATATAAAAATCTGTAAGTGATGATTATCATGCTCTTATTCATAATCGCCAAAAAAACAACCCAGTGTTTTTCAACTGTGGAGTGAACAGACACTGCATGGTACATCCATACAGTGTATTACTGCTCTGCACTAAAAAGGAACAAACTACAGATACCATCAACATGGATGCATCTCAAATGTATTACGCTAAGTGAACAATCCCTGTCTCAGAAAGCTACATGCTGTGCGATTCATTTACATTACATTCTGTAAAGGCAAAATGTCTGGGAACAGAAAACTGATTAGTGCCAGGGACTGTGGGTGGCTGGAGTAGTTGATTGCAAAGGGGCACAAAGAATTTTTGTGCTGATGGCACTATTGTATGTCTTGATTGTGATGGAGGTTTCATGACTGTGTTCTTTTGTGGAAACTTACAGATATGTACACATTAAGGCATTAATTTTACTGCATGTTAATAATTACATTGTATTTTGAAAATTAAGTATAAAACCATATATATTTTTAAAAATTTTGTCACGATTGACACAATAATTGTGCATGTTTATGGGGTGCACTGTGCTGTTTCAATACATGTATACATTGTGTAATCATCAAGAAAACTATACTTTTAACGTCACTAGATTGAATATGGAAATGACTAATGATAGCTCAGTGACATACAGAGAAGGAAAAAGTGGTGAAGAAAAACAGCAGGAGAGGTAGTGAGAGGAAAGAATGTAGATCATCAGAGAAAGGGAGGTGTTTTGGGAACTGAGTCTACAACTGTGACATTCCAGCTCACATGTGATGTTTAGTCTCCTTCCTGGGAACTTTGGACTTTGTGGGGGTGACTGTGGAATCTTCCTCTCAGAAGGCTTTTGATATAGATCTTCCTCCATTCAGAATGTTCTAACTAAGGTAGCTACTTCCATAGCTAAAATCCTACTGCCCAAATCATTAGATATTGGTTTTATTTTCTACACCTTCTTCTTCATAATGATTTTCTCATTGCAGGTTGAATGAGATGTATATAATGTTAGCACAATGGCTAGCAATGAGTACGTTTCAATAATTAACTGTCGCAAAGTGATGATGACAACTCTTATTTTGTAGTTGGTGGGAAACCAGAGGCTTAAAGCAGTCATACAGTTAATAATTGAAGCTCAGTGTCACATCTGGACTCCTGACCCAACTCCCATGCTCTTGGCCATTCTTGGTTGTGCTCATCTTTGAACTGGGTAGCTTCCTGAGGCTCTCAAAGGCTAACAACAAACACAGAGACGCAGAAGTAAATTATTTTCAGTATTTTCCATGAAAATGATCATCTCATTTGAGACACACTACCTGTTTTTTGTTTTGTTTTGATTTCCATTTCAGAGGACTTTAAGTGATGTCTGTGTTATTTTAGTCCTTGGGAGATACAGGTTGCAAGTGAATGGGGAAGTATTCTTAAATTAAGTTTGAAGATATTCACACATTAGTCTTGCAGGGCCCATCAGACTCTAGTTCACTCTTGCTTGGTGTCAGATCTGTTGGAAAGCTTTGACAAACAGTTGTTATGTCAGAGACAGCTAAAAGCCTCAGAGAGGTGCATAGAGACGCATAAATCTATGATCTAATAAACTCCACTAGTGGCAGGTGTCTCAGAACCCTAACTCACAGTGATGTGGGCACATGGGTTGTGTTAACCAGAAACAGCATTTTAACATTGACAGCTTTAAAAAAAGACAGTTCTAGACAGGAATTTGCTATCTGAAAAACTGCAAACTAATCTTGCTCTCAAATGAAAAGACTATAATGCATCTTACTTTATGGGGAGGAAGGATGTCAATGTTGAGCTTATTGCCTAACATCTGAATCTCTTAAATGATGTGTAATTTTTACATAAGCTTTTTTAAAATTTTAGTAGATTTAGGGGGACATGGATTTCATGGATATTTTTGTTGTTGTTACACAACAAAAAATTGTGTAATGCTGAAGTCGTCAGGGCTTTTAGTGCACCCGTCACCAGGATAGTGTATATTGTACCCGATGGGTAATTTTTTATCCCTCCTCTCGCTTCCCCTTTCCTTGTTTCCAATGTCCATAACACCTCTTTATGACTGTGTATACCCATTGTTCCATTCCCACTTAAAGCTATTCTTGGATTTTGACCAGAATGAAAACTTTGGTTTAGAAAGTTTTGTGTAATTAATGTTTGATCACTTTATTTTGATGCTTTTGAACAAGTCTTGATAAAGTCCACATGACTGCCTTTATATTAAAAAGGAATGCAGATATTTTTGCAACATTCCAGGCATTCTGTTAAATTCAAGTTTAACAATTTACCTATGTACTTTTTGTAATTTTAATTACTTGGAGTCACCCTAAAAGGCCAGACCATTGTGGTTAGTTGTTTTGCCAAGGCTCCTTGGGGCTGCTGAGATAATGGGTGAGCCCAGCTAACCATCCGGCACCAGGCTGCTAACACACTTGTTGATTCTGTATATTAGGATACAGATTTTACATGAGAAGTTTGTCATAGATTTGGGAATTTACAAAGGTCTCAGGATGTCTGACATGATCTTCTACCATATATGGTGAATGGGTGATTTCCATCCTGGAGATTGACGGTTTCCTTACTTTGTACATGTGAGGCAGTGAACAGAATCCCCTTTCTTGAGCAAAAGTAGGGATAGCAAACATTTTTCTCTCCAGTTGGACCTCAGAAGACAGCAGCCAAGCTGTGATGGTGGGCATGAGATGTAGTCAGCCAAACAGTTCTGCAGTGGGGTGTTTTTCCAGTGTCCCCCCCATGCAAAGCCCAGAGCTTAATACTTCTTTATGTGTAGTAAGTTACTTGTGCTTCATTCTATGCTCAGTTAGCTGTTTGTTTTTTGTTTTGTTTTTCCACTTCAACTGACCTGTAAGAGGTTATAGGTCAGTTGCTATGGTTTGATTTGTCCCTGCCAAAACTCACATTGAAATTGGATCCCCAATTTGGCAGTGTTGGGAGGTAGGGCCTTGTGGAGGTGCTTGAGGTATAGGGGTGGATCTGTCATGATTAAATTAACGCCCTCCCGCTGTGGAGTGGGTAAGTTCTTGCTGAGGGACTGGATTAGTTCTGGAGAGAGCAGGTTGTTAATAAGAGTCTGGCATCCTTGATTTCTCTATCTTGCTTCCTCTCCCACCATGAGGCCTCGTTGCACACTCTGGCTTCCCTTCGCTTTCTGCCTTGAGTTGAAGCAGCCTGAGTCCCTCACCGAGAACTTGAACCTCACAGCCAACAGAATTATGAGCCAAATAAACCTCTCTTCTTTATAAACTACTCAACGTCATGTATTTTGTTATCACTGCAGAAAATGGACTATGATACTTACTTATCAGAAGGACAAGCTGGTGGAGAAAGTGGGAGACTCCTTTTCCTGGACATACTCTAGTCATTCTGAAAGATTTTAATTTGGGCAAAAAATTAAATCTTGATTGCAATAATTTGTTAGTTTATTCTCAAAATAAGTCAAGCCTCGCTTGTGCTCACTTATGGAAAGGAGCAGTAGCAACACAGCTTATGGGGCAGAACTGACATTTATTGCATGTGAGCCTGGCACTGAGCGCTGTGCCCGCTGCCATCGTGTGTTTATCCTCAACACTAATGTGTGCGTTTGGTATTTCAGTCTCCTCTTTGCCAGGCCCTGGTCTAGGCATTCTGTGATGAAAGAACAGCGAAAATATCAAAAGAAGAAACCAAAATTCTTCTTCTCGTGATGCTTTATGCTAGGCATGATTCCAAACCCTTTTTACTGGAAACTGAGATGATTTTAAGGAAACTGAGATAAATGGTAATCATTTTCTTTCTAGTACTACATATGACAAGTGACTGAGCTGGTATTAAATTAGTCTGTCTCATCTGAAAGCCAGTGCTATTTCCACTACAATTTGTTAAAATCTGGCATATTCAATTTTTAAAACTTACACTACATTGTATTTTTCAGGGAAGACTGGGAATCTAGACACAG
Organism: Eulemur rufifrons; assembly: GCF_041146395.1. Taxonomy (NCBI): domain Eukaryota; kingdom Metazoa; phylum Chordata; class Mammalia; order Primates; family Lemuridae; genus Eulemur; species Eulemur rufifrons. The sequence continues at coordinate 229,879,559 of NC_090989.1, forward strand.
CAACAGCAATAACAACAACAAAAGTAACAATGAAGGCTCACTGGGAAAACTTCAGTTCAATGGGAACTGGAAAGTTGCATCCCCTCCCCACCTATCTTGTTTAAGATGTTGTTTCTCTCCTAAGTGGGAACAGTCAGCATTATCTTGCAGGTGGAGATACAATAGCCTGAGCTCCTGCTTCAGCAAACCATGGACTCTTCCTTTTTCACCTGTAATTTTCCCTTGAATCCGCAAGACTTTGTGCTCAGTTATTTTATTTTTTGTTTTTTATTTCAGCATATTATGGGGGTACAAATGTTTAGGTTACATATATTGCCCTTGCCCCACCAGAGTCAGAGCTTCAAGCGTGTCTATCCCTCAGACAGTGTGCACGCACCCATTAGGTGTGAATATACCCATCCCCTCCTCCCCCCTCTCATCTGCCCAACACCTGATGAATGTTATTACTATATGTGCACTTAAGTGTTGATCAGTTAAAACCAATTTGATGGTGAGTACATGTGGTGCTTGTTTTTCCATTCTTGGGATACTTCACTTAATAGCATGGGTTCCAGCTCTATCCAGGATGTGCTCAGTTATTTTAAATTCTGTTTGTTGACATAATGTGTGGGGGAAGCTACTTCTTTTGATTAATGTACTTTCTCTGTCCTTGAGTTGCTCTTTACCTTTGTGTTTGAGTTCAACATGTCCTATTACATGTTGTGATTGGAATCAAAAATCTTTCAAAATCTTTCCAAGGCTCATCATGTTAATGATTTGGGTATGTTCTGGGGTTGTCTCCTGTAGCATGGAGGGAGGCATTTTCATAGGAGTCTCAGAAGCGTTAATTCTGCAGCACATCACAGGCCCAGAGTCTTGTTTCCTGGGGAATCCACTCTATATCTCTCATCCTGAATCCTGTGTTCTTGCTGCACAACAAAGCAACTGAACATATTTTCAGTTTAAGTGAAACTATTACTTATTCATCCAAGTTCTGTCTGGGTGATATGTGCTTTGAAAACAGATGTGGAAACCCAGCTGACAGATGTTGAGAATGGACCTGTTGTTGAAGCTTGTGTTACCACAAATGCCGTGGGAAGATAGGTCATTAGCATTTGGAACGGAACACCCACAATATGGTGAATCAGAGATGCCATTTGCATGGCTCTTGGATTAGTCTTTGTAGTTGGATTTGCATATTTGCATTGCTTTGGACATAAAGTTGTTATCATATCCCACCCCTCTGCCCCGGGGTTAAAAAAAAGTAAATATGAAATAGAGTAGCTTACTGTTCAGTATAATTAATAAGCTATGCTAATATTTTTGTGTTGAGTGTTCTTTTTCATTTTGGCTGCTGGGTAGGCATTGTCTAGTCATCTTTCATCAGCTCTTTGAGGTTGATATTTTTATTCCAGTTTTATATTTGGTAAACCTGAGTCTAAGAAGAATTTAGTAAGTTGAGGTCATACAGCCACTAAGTGGCAGGATGCCTTACTTTCAACCGCTTGTGGCTGTACTGCCTCTGGAGTATGGTCGAAGTGGGGGCTGTGTGACTCCCAGGAACAACTTTACACTGTGTCATCAGCTCTGAGTCTCTCGTCCTCTACAGTGTGAGTTAGCCCATCAAGGTGACATAGTGCATGCACCACATTTTCAGCTTACAGACCAGTCACCCTACAGAGAAAGGCATCTGTACTCACTTCATTTCTGGATCTTTGACAAATATAAACCTGAACCATGGCAGGAAGCACATGGTCACCCTCTCACCTCGGATTTCTTGGGTGCCTTGGCCAGCAGATACTGGGGCTTTGGGGTAGGAGACCTCCAGGTTCCCTAGTGACTATCTCCAGCACACTTAAAGGAAAGTTTATCAACACGTCTGTTTAATTCATGTCACTAATAATTCTTCTTAAACTGTGTTATGGTAAGAAAAAAAATTAAACAGAAATTATACATCCAGAATGTTCCCAATTAATTGTAAAAACTACATAGGGAAAAGACTCACACGAGGATTACGCCATGTTGTGGTTGCCTCTGGATGACAGGATATTGGTGTTTTTATAAAATGATTTTATACATGCTGTTGTGTAATTTGCATCGTCTTTACAGGATTTTATATTGCTTATAAAATCAAAGGAAAAGGAAGTAAAATGTAAAATCAGAGAAAATGTTATTTAAGCACCTTAGTTTTTTATATGACTTTTTGCCTAGTGACTCCTGTGGGAAGGACATGGGACCAGCTTATAGCAGAGAGAGTGTTCGTAGGTTACCTCCTTTTGTTTTCAACACAGCCTCCCTATGTTATCTTGTGTTTTTCTTTCTTTATAATTCTGGACACTTTTTTTCTTATTAATGTTCACAATTCCATGTTCATGTTCTCTTTAATGATTCCTTTCAACGTGGAAGGTTCCCTTCTGGTGTCTTTAGTAGTAATTTTCAGGGCATCCTTGCTTTACTTGTTAGCCAAGACCATGATCTATATTTTGTATAATTTTCTTTTATCTTCCATTTTAAAAGTACACAGCTTAATTAAATTGAATATAAATTACCTTCACCCTTTTCTAGAGGTTCCATATCAACAAATAACTTAAATTCAAGATATGCTGAAATTTCCATCTTTACTTACTGTTTTCTTAATATCCTGAAATCAATCTATACTTGTCTATCAAATGTAATTTACATTTGCATTGGAGGTCCTCTAGATCACCCCCAGGCAGCACAATTCACTAGGAGAACTCACAGGACCCAGCAAATAGTTGTACTCACAGCTAAGAATTTATTACAGTGAAAGGATACAAAGCAAAATCAGCTCATTAAACAGTGCCCAGGGTTTTGCTGGGGGCTGATCACATAGGCACCCTCTGTCTAGCACGTACCAAAATTCCAGACTCCCAGAAGGAACGCAGGTTTATAAGTTCAGCATAAGCCATGTTGTTAGTATGAACAGATTAGGCACAGCGAGCCTCCTTTATCAGGGAATGGTAAGAACCCTCCAGAAGTCCAAGTTCCTGTATGTCTTCCAAGGGCAACCTTGTAAGCAGGACTTTCAAGGGATAGCAGTCTCAGGCCTGCTATTAACTCTTTTCTATTCAACATATAATTAAAAAGCTAGAAATATTCTTTGATGCCAAAGGCCAAAATGGGTTTGTTGGAGTAAAGAATGGCCCCACTATGTTCATTAACCTCCTCAAGAGCGACTTTGGACAAACTTCCCTTTACCTCAGTTTTTGCCTCTGTGAAGTGCACTTGTACTTTACACATGAGAATTGTGTGATTCCGTATGTCTTCTAATGCTTTATATCATAGAGATTCCCAAACTGGGATCCTTGTACCCCAGGGTTCAAGGAAGTGAACACTTTTCTAAAAGTACTAATATAATGCACTGAGAGTTCTGAGGAAATTAATTTCTCTTTAACATGTATTTTTTCCTAAACTTGACCTGTATGAGAATGAGCCTTGGAAGGGGGTACTGGTTCTTTTTCCTCCTGACCCCCTTTGCTTTATAGAATAAGTGCATTACTCCCAGGTAGACAAATAAAGGTACAGGCTGTGAGGCCAAGCCTTGGAAGAGCAAAGGAAAGACAGATTAGATAATAAGTACTGAAGAAAACTTCATCTAGGCCTTGCATTTATAGCAAAATTTGTGTACGTTATTCACCAGCTATTGACTCAGGTCCGCAGTGCTGTCTTCTCCCTAGGTCCACAGCTAGTCCCCGTTACCCAGCCACCCTTGCTGTAGGAGCTCAGCCAAAGGTATGGGAGCAAAAGTGAAACATATCACTCTCAGGTTTGGCTCCTGAATACCCATCTCACGTTCCCCTCCGTACTATTTTCTGGAATGGAGTTGACCCATAGAGAGACTCCTGGGCCCAGATGTTGAGAGAGCAGTGCTTTGTCAGCCCAGGTCCCGGATGGCTGTGGTGGGGAGCTACTCCACTGAGCAGTTTGCCAGCTCGTGCTGTTATGTGAGCAAGGAATGAACTTTTATTGTGCTTAAGCTGTTGCATAGTTGTGACTATTTTTTACTCAAATGCCCTGTTGATCATTTCTCTTAGGATTCAGAAGTGAGATGCCTGCTGTGGGAATGCATATTAATATATTTATTTGAATTGAAAAATGAATTCAGACCTTTTCTGATAGAAAATAAGTCTGTTTTGGCAGATTGGTTTGATAACGAGGACTGCCTTTGTCTATTGGGGCAGACATTTCACATAAATTGGGCTAAATCTGCAGTTTCAAAGTTTGACAAAAATATATTTAAAGTATAGATATATTTATATCCTGGAATTCTATGCTGGAAAATAATATCCTTTTGGATCTGTTTAACCTTAAAATGAAAAAATCTCAACTTTTAACATTCATGGAGAAATGTAGTCTTCCAAAATTCTTCTGGAGAATTGTAAGCAAAAACATTATCAGAGCAATAGTATATAAAAGAGGGCTTTTAGCAAGCAGTTGAAATGAGTCTTAGTTGACCTGATTAAAAATAGGCCATTAGTTATTCACTTGCATAAATGAACTAGATGTTTGGGCAAACCTAAGGCATATGACAGAGACTAATGCTACAGCTTGAACACCTTCTGATGCTGTAAGTCTTCCAAATTACCCTCTTAAAATATTTGTAGATTCTCATCAGGCAGGTGTATGGAAAGGTTGAATAACTGATCTTCCTGTAAGAAAAGTGTATGTGTAGGGGGATTACTTCACTTAGTGCTGCCAGTAAACCTGAAATTTTATTGTTCCTTTTCCTTCCCTGAATCTCTTTTATGTGCCAGGGAGACACATAGATATGGGATGGACTTCAGGACCTGGGCCAAGTGTTTGTAGGAAAGAAATTGAAGAATAACTAGGCGCCTAAAGTGCTAAGGGAAGAACTTAGTCTGACTGAATGCAATTTCCCAATTTTATGATCTGGCAAGGTTGGTGTGCACAAGATTTTAAACAACTTTAGGGAATTATTCCTACCTGTGCCTCATATAGCATACCAGGCTCACTTCAAGTGAGGAATGGCAGTGGGAAGCCTGGACTGTTGTCTTCCACATATAATAAATGGGTGAGAAATCAGGGGAAATCATGTAATCTCATAGGTGGTACTACCCCATTGACTGAAAGTGTCTCCAGTAGTGTATTCCTGGCATTCCACTGTAAAGATGTTGGCAGCCATGAATGCCAGAATCACACCTCATATTTCTGTTGAAAAACCTTAAACACCTCATGAGCCCAGAGCCTACAGGGCAATGGAGAAATCTAGAAAGTAGTAATTTCACTGTATGAGGAAATATGGGCATTCATGTTGATGGAAGGAATCCTTGGGGTTTCCAATGTCTGGAAAACAAGTGTCTAAAGCCTTAGAGATGAGTTCAGAGGGGCAAACAGAAGGTAGACCAGTTGCTAGTTAGAGAAAGGCACGTGCTACCTCAGAAACTCAAGGGACAACATGAACATCATAAATCTCTTGCAGTCCTTTAGAAATTACCACAGAGCAGGAACCTAGAGAGCTAACTGCTGGCCAGCAGGGACTTTTAAGGAAGCTATTTTGGTGGATGAAGTGTAGCTATCAGGAGCCTCCCAGTAGGCATGGCCTTGTGCCTGTGAAAGGCATCATGGTGACACAGAGAACAGAATCCTCAAATAAATACTCCTGAAGCCCCCTTCTCTAGAGAGTCTTTCATTTCTCCAGGGCAGAGACTTTGACTTGTTTATCTTTGTGTCACTGTAGCCTCACATGGGGCCTGAGTTCATACTCAGGAAAGGTTTAAATGATGAATAAATCATCCGTAAAGTGGGCAGTTAGAAGGCTTCCTTCAGCTTAGCCCACTGGAATGGTATGGAGGGACTCAGACCAGAAGTCCCATTAGAAATAACATGTGCTCCACCTGAGTTTCATTTCAGAGTCTCTAGAAGGTGGGATTTAGGAGGAGTTATGCAGAGACCCCAGTCAGGCATTGTTACTAATACTGTGACCAAGAGAAGACAATAGGGGCAAAGACACCCTGTTAAGAAGAAAGATTCCACAAGCCATCACTGTATCTTCCCGAGCCTTCCAGTTTGGGCCCTCTCTAGGGGTGATGGTGCAGGGAATACGGTTTTTCGAGTAGCCATATGCAGATGCAGAGCTCTGGTTGCTTACCGTCTGTGAGTCCGAGGGTGCTGTCAGAGGGCTGCAGGCAGTCCTTTTCCTGCTCGAGTCTGCTTGGCTCTCTCAGCCGGCATTTGTCTGCTGACTTGACACTTCATCTCGAGCCTACTGGGCTGTCACGCTTGGCTCCAAATCTCACACTGCTTTAGAGCTGCTACCTCAAGGGCAGGAAGATCTACAGGGAATCAAGAACGAAGCAGGCAGTTTTGTCAAGCATTTGCAGTAGCAAAATACAGAGCTGACACTAGGAACTTGGGTCTGTTCAATAGAATGAATGATCAAGTTGTATGCAATAAAAAGGAATTGTCAGATTTTGGAGAAATGTTAAAATATAGCACCAAACATTAAGAGCTTTTTCTTTACTTAATATTGATATTACTAACCATTGTTTATGGTTCAGTCTGAAGCAGGGATGAGATCTGCAATTTCCCTATTGTCTATTTTCATGAAGTGCTTACAGTTTTAAATTATTTATCAAATAAGTAAGAGTTCTCTCTGTTCACAAGCTTGTGTACACTCAAAAGTTCAGGAACATTCCCCCACCCCCATCCCCTATTCTGAGTCTTTTTTGGGGGGAGTGTGTGTATGTGTATAATACAGGTTGAATATTCCTAATCTGAAATGCTTGGTACTAGAAGTGTTTAAGATTTCTGATTTATTTGAATTTTAGAATATTTGCATTATATACTTAGCAGTTGAGCATCCCTAATCCAGAAATCCAAAATCTAAAAGGCTCTAATGAGTATCTCCTTTGAGTGTCATGTCAGCTCTCAAAAAGTTTGAGATTTTGGAGCATTTTTTGATTTTGGATTTTTGGATTTGGCATGCTCAACCTGCATCACTTAATGATGGGGATATGTTTGAAGAAATACATTGCTAAGCAGTCTCGTTATATAAACGTCATAGACTATATTTACACAAACCTGGATGGCATAGGCTACTATACACCTAGTCTATGTGATATAGCCTATTGATCCTGGGCTACAGACCTGTACACCATATTACTGTACTGAATGCTGTAGGCACTTGTAATACAATGGTAAGTATTTGTGCATCTAAACATAGAAAAGATATAGCAAAAATACAGTATTATCTTATAGGACAATCGTTGTCTGAAATGTCATATGCAGTACATAACTATGTGTACGTATGGGTATATGATACAAGGTAGTATCATGTAAATGGTAAAATTGTTGAACAGAGTATATTCCTTTCATATTATCCCTTCTTTCAAAGATGAGATAAGAGAAATTCTGTCCACTGAAAGTATTTGAGAATTTGGGTTGAATTCCTCAACGGAGGTGGGGGGGTGGGGGGGGTGGATCTTCTGTTGGGCAAAGATTGAATGAGTAAAAGTATTATGTAGAGAGAGAACCAAAGAGCTATGGAGAATTTTAGGAAGGATCCAACTTGTAGTCTATGGTATGCAGTGGCAAAGAATTGCTTAAATTATCACCTTTGGATCCAGCAATCAAATTCTTAAGAGACGAGAAGGCTCTGGGTGACCTACTGTTTGCTGTCATAAAACGTTTTGGTGAAAATAAAGAGTTTAATGGAGTTAGTTCTTCTAACTTACTGTACTGTGGAAATTAGGGGAAAAAAGATCATGAGCCCAGGGCTTTTAACTTAATGTGAGTGTTAATGGCCTGTGCCACTACCAAGCTGAAGCTTTAGGAGCCACTGCATGGTGCCACCATCTCTTGTGTTGCCCCATTTGTGAGAATGGCGTAGTTCATAAAGGGCTACTCTCTCCACCTGGGTCCCAGCTTAGAGAAGACCTGGAGCAGAACCACAGCCAACATTCAACGTGAGTAAGACAAACATGTTATCAGCCACTGTGGTTTTGGAGATTATTGTTACTGGACCATGAATGATGCTTAATATAAAATCTTCTATCAAGTACTTTTGTAAAATGCCCACCTAGTGCCCTATAATAGGGCCCACTGTGTTAATAGACTTACACTTTAGTAACTATTCAAGGCATTGATTATGTTTTTGTGGAGGTCTTCATGACCATTCATAAAGCTGCTACTGTAAGTGATACCCAGTGCTACCTTGTATGTAGTTCAAACAACCCTTCCACTTACAAGCTGTGTGATCTTAGTATAGTTTCTGAACTGCTTTGTGCCTCAGTATCTTCATCTGTAAAATGGGAATAATAGTAGTGCCTACCTCATAGAGTTTAGGTGAAGATTAAATTAATAGTATATATATAGTACCCTCAAAACAGTATCTGACATGTAGTAAATATTCACTAAATTTATCTACAAATATTTAATGAGCACTCACCATGTTCTAGTTCCTAAACAGTTATTTATAAAAGCTTATAAAGATGAACAAGAACAAATGGGTTCAAATACTCTTGGACTTTTAGGTCTAGGAAAAAAGACTTAAATGATTAAGTATGAAGAAGTATAGTGCCATGAGAGTATCCATCAGGTCGCCTAACCTAATTTGGAGGGTCAGGAATGGATGACCCTGAATGAGTGACATTTAAGAACTATAAGATGAGTAAGTGTAGCCATGATGAAGGTGGGCATGGGGGGATAGTTATCCAAGTAAAGGGAGGGGTATATTCAAGAACATTGAGGTGGGAAGGAGCCAGGCACATCACAGTACTGAAAGGAAGCCAAGGGGCGGCACAGAAGAGGAGGAGGTGGGCGCCCTGAGAGCCGGAGATGAGGGCGCTGGCCTTGTGTGGGGCATCCTTGACTCTCAGCCTTTGTTGTGTGACAATGGGCAAATACTTGTCTTTTCCAGGCCGCAGTTTCCTCCTCTCTAAAATAAACGATCCTTTCAGTTACAAAATTCCTATCGTAGGATTTTTTTTTTTTGCGTTTTCTTTTTTCTTATTTCAAAGAGCCAATGAGGCTGTGCCTAAAGTTGTTTCTACTAAACTCTAATTATTTAGAGAGAACTAAGAGGAACAACAAAAAGGAGGGAGAAATGGGCTCTTTCTGATCTGTTGGTTGACCTAACTTTACACTATAAAATATGTGGTCACGGCAGCTGGCCCTGGGGCGGCTCTGGTCCTCGGGATGACATTTAGCTTTGCTCCAGGATGGCATTGCATTGAAAGCTGCTGCCAGAGGAAGGGTGGTGTTTAGGCTGATGGTTGTTGCCTGTTCTTCCCTGCTTGTAGGAGTGTGGGATTTTTTATTTTCATTTTTTTTCTGTTGTTTTTCTTCTTAGACTGCATGGTGGGATAATTTTAGCATTTATAGAAAACAGTGCTCCCCACTGGGCTTGCACGTTAACCCTTCCTGAAGTGAATGGAGCATGCAGTCTCAAAGGAACTTAGGTTTTTTTTTTCTTTCTTTTCTTTTCTTTTTCTTTTTCTTTTTTTTTTTTTTTTTTGTTGAGACAGAGTCTCACTTTGTTGCCCAGGCTAGAGTGAGTGCCGTGGCGTCAGCTTAGCTCACAGCAACCTCAGACTCCTCGGCTTAAGCGATCCTACTGCCTCAGCCTCCTGAGTAGCTGGGACTACAGGCATGCGCCACTATGCCCGGCTGATTTTTTCTATATAGATTTTTAGTTGTCTATATAATTTCTTTCTATTTTTAATAGAGACGGGGGTCTCGGTCTTGCTCAGGCTGGTCTCGAACTCCTGACCTCGAGTGATCCACCTGCCTCGGCCTCCCAGAGTGCTAGGATTACAGGCGTGAGCCACCACGCCCGGCCTTCTTTCTTTCTTTTCTTATTTTTCATTTTAAGAAGTTATTCTTCTCTAGTATATTTGAATCCCAGAGCAAGCAGGAACTTTTTAAAAATGATCTAAAATTGGTAGATATTTCCATATTTTAAAACTCCAGTGGCCCAAATTGTGAATTTCTGAGTTAGGCCATACACAATTTTGGTTGTCCATCTTCTTATATGCATTGATTGCTGCAGCACTAACATCAGAATAGTTATTACTCTGTTGAGTAAATACACCATCTGTCACAGAGGGAAATAATGATCTGCATTTTGTGCTGTGTTTCCTGGTGGAATCCCTATAGAGAAGTGAGGCTTGGGGGAGATGGGTGCGTGCATGTTAGAATAGGCGTGTTCCAAGGAGTCGCCACCCTTTCTTAGGCCAGTTCTCCCACCCATCACTGCCCTTGGGAATTAAGTGCTGCGGGGGGCACTGCTCTGTTCAGCCTTTGATCCTGTCTGGACTGTCACGAGCATGCTCTCTGGCCTTTGATTTCCTCTTCCAGCATCTGCTGTAGCAGTCACCAGAAGACCCCTGGGATCAGGGAACACACGTGTCGGATCATCTGGTAGCGATCTTCCAACTGACGCACACACATCCACGTACCTTTTATAAGGACAGTTACAAGGGCAATTCATTTCTAGATCCTCAACTTCCACACATGCTTTTTCCTACCTAAAGTTAATGTGCCCAAAGTTAATGTGCCCCTACCCTTCACAGTTGGTCTTCTGCTGTCCCTGATCTGTCATCCATCTCTGAGCTTACTATCATGCCCTGCCTGCTCTGTGATGGAAGACCCCTGGCATCTAAATGCAGGAATGATGAAAAATACTGGTGCTAGTAAAGCTGGAAAAGAGAATGAATGAAATGGCAGGGTAACAAGACTTTTTTTTTTTTTTTTGCAACTTAGGTGTCTCCTTTAAAAAAACAAAAAACAAAACAAACAAACAAAAAAAAAAACTTTTGACAAAATTGAAGGAATACCCAAAGGATGCCAACTGATAGATAGGATGGATGGTGACTGGGTGCACGTAGGCATACACTTGGAAAGAGTTCACCAGAATTAAGAGACATTGCTTCAACACAACTCTGCCAATTCCATCCACTTATTAATGTGAATGCTTTTGTTTTTTGAAAAACAAAAAATATAATTAAAATGACACAGAAACCTGTCTTACTCTAGCAGTTTATAATAATACATCTATAAAATAATTTTTAAAAGTTTTATCTATCTAAAATATATATCTCCAATAAAAATGGTACTTCTTTCCTTAATAATTACCAATTTTGTTATACACATATGGCTTTGATCAATTACAAACTGAAAGTAGGTATAGTAATTATTCAAACCAGAAGATTTTTTAACTTAAGAGCCTTGTCATAGGAAATTTTTAAAAAATTAGACTTCAATTAATATGCATATTTTTGTTACAGAGGATTGTGGTAGAATGATCAATAAAAGAGTTTCAAGCATAAAACTATCTCACATTCTCTCACGGTCAGATAAAATTCTCTGGGGAACGTGCAGTAGAGGTAATATAAGTTTAAGGAGAATAAGGAATGCTATAAAATCTGTAGGGAAGTACCTGTTCTTTTTTCAAATGTATAATGGAGCTATTGAATCACCATGGTATTTGGAGATACGTGTTTCATTTCTAAATGTCAATATTTAATCCACAAGAAGTATAAATTCTGTAATTATTTAAACTTATGATAAGGAATTTTATGTGTCCACTTGAAAATTATGCAAGGGAGTACATAGTTTTTCAAAATTGTATCTGCTTCTAGTTTATGGAAAAGGCTGGTTTGGGATGCTAGAGGGATTTGCAAATCTGGCTTTGCATTAGAATTGTTTCAGGGTACTCATCAAAAATACAGATTTCTGGGCTCCCATTCAGACCTATGAATCAGAATTTCTAGTTGGAAGGTAGAGAAGAGACAGTATCTTTATCATGATTCCCCAATTCTCAATGATTTTGGTACAACCAATCCTGGGACCAGTGTTTGGCTTTTACTTGCTTCTACCTCCAGCCCTGAAGCTCCTTCTGGGAAGGACCCGTGAAGCAGGAAAAGATAAAACACCATGGGTAGGCAGGAGCCCTGAATCCCAAAGTATCTGTTGGTTTGAACCATGGAATGGGACCCAGGAGAAAAGGCCATTCTGTTCATTCACATTTAGGGGAGGTACACATTCTCTTTTTAATCCATCTTTTGCCCTCCCATCCTAAAACGTGGCATTTTTGAGTTCTCCTGTAAGAACTTTGAGTTCTTTATTACAATTTTCTGGACTTATATTAATGTTGGCCCAAGATCTGCTTACAATGAGTCAAAAAGCATTGAATTCAAAACCATTTGACTCCAAACATTGAGTTCATCAAAAAATTCAGAAGCCGTCAGTGATTTCTGGCCAATTTTCTAGACCTTTTGATCATAAAAAATTCCCTCAGGATGTAAGATGTGGCTATTACTAGATAGGTAGTCTGAAGGGTTTGACTTAATGGACTAAATTTGCTACACATTACTGGGGGTGCATTGTCTTTCTCTGTTCTTTTTTTTTTTTTTTTTCATTTTAGCTTCTTATGAGGGTACAAAAGTTCAGGTTATATATATTGCCCATGCCCCCCCATCCCCCCGAGTCTGAGCTTCAAGTGTGTCCATTCCCTAGACAGTGTGCATCGCACTCATCATGTAGGTATACACCCATCCCCGCCCCCCCACCCCGAGTCAGAACTTCAAGAGTGTCCATTCCCCAGACAGTGCACATCGCACTCATGAAGTAGGTATACACCCATCCCCTCCCCCTAGCCCCCACCTCTGTCCGATACCCAATTGATGTTATTCCCAAATGTGCACTTAGGTGATGATCAGGGAAACCAATTTGCTGCTGAGTACATGTGGTGCTTATTTTTCCATTCTTGGGATACTTCACTTAATAGAATGGGTTCCAACTCTCTCCAGGAGAACCAAAGAGATGCCATATCACCATTATTTCTTATAGCTGAATAATACTCCATGGTATACATATATCACATTTTACTAATCCATTCATGAATCGATGGGCATTTGGGTTGTTTCCACATCTTTGCAATTGTGAATTGTGCTGCTATAAACATTCGGGTGCAGGTGTCTTTTTTATAGAATGACTTTTGTTCTTCTGGGTAGATGCCCAATAATGGGATTGCTGGATCAAATGGTAGGTCTACTTGAATCTGTTTAAAGTATCTCCATATTGCTTTCCACAGGGGCTGTACTAGTTTACAGTCCTACCAGCAGTGTATGAGAAATTTGTTGCCATTTCCTGTGTCTCAACAAGATAAATGAACTAATTTAAAATACTTTCCACGCCTCATCTGTCCACTCCACAAGCTGTCAATGGGCTTGGATTGGAAGCTTGCATTCCAGCAGTCCTCAGCCAGGACTACTGTTACTTTGGGGAAAAAAGGATGTTGTTTCCATAGCAGCCTGGAACTCCTTTGCAAGTATGCTTTCACGTTCTTGCAGGATTGGGTAAGAAAGTTGATATTTGGTCCAGCTTTCTAAAGCATATTTGCCTGACTTAAATGAAGTCATTATATTTTTTTATTGAAGAGGTAGGGGAAATTTTTCGAGAATTGAATGAGGGTGAAAAAAAATTGACATGAGTTAAAAACCAAAACAGAAAGGATGAAGAAAAATATTGGAGCTATTAAAATTTGGAATTATAAAAAGTAAAATTGGATAAAGCTATCATTGCGTTTCTAGGTAAATAATGTTTCTAATTTTACACATTTTAATATATTTTGTGGGTTGAGTAGTTTAAAAAAATCATAAATCTTCACAGGTTTATTTATTTATTTGTTTTTACAGTCACTCAAGTCATCATATGTTCCTCCATAGCACATTCATGGGAAAAATTACATATGGAGCATCATAGTGGCACACAACTTTCAGGCATTTTCATCCTCTTTTGCAGCAAGATCAAATTCTTCACAGTATTTACTTAGTGGTATTTATAGAGGAGGCAGAGCAAAAGAAGTGATAAGTTGGAAAGCATTTTTACTGTTTCTGAGATAGTACAGACAGGTTCCTCTTGGATTTTCTACTTAATAATACATTTTAATGAGCCTTTGGGGGAAGTCATAACTTTGCTTCACTGCTTATGGCTGCAGTCTGCTCACATGACACAATACTCTTGTGAGGTATAATATTAAAATCATCTATGGTTAAAAGTGGATTTTGGCTTTTAGCCTAGCACTGAACAAATAACCTTTTCAGTCCAAGTTAAATGTTCCCACAAGCTCCTTAAAACCAAATTTTCCTTGTTAAAAAAAGTCACTGAATATAATTCCCAAAGGGTAGGGTTATGGAAGCTCTTTAAACTAGACTTAAAAAAATTCCTTGCCATATTTTGCTGGCTTGTCCTTTCTTTTGCTGCGATTTGATGGGTACTGCTTTGCTGTGTTTGGAGTTGGATGGGCGATGAGATGGGGATAATTCCGGAGCTTGAACGGTGGCTGAAAGCAGAATGCAGCTCCCTGCCTACCCATATCAGTGCGTCTTCCCTGGGAACCATTGCAAGTCTCCCTCAAGCCACCTCTTTGTGCTTGATTGTGGCCTTGTTACTGCCCAGTGCTTTAACCCCCCAGCCCTTCCAGCTCCCTCTTAACACAGGGCAAGGCTTTCTGTGGTTTCCCCAGGAGGTCAACCTCAAGGTAGATGAAAATTTGATAGATGCACTTATAACCTCTTCAGAGCTTTCTGTTGGAACCTGGCAAGTAGATTCTTTCTCCTAAATATTTTAACACACAGCCCTTAAAATGACATTTACCTCTTCTAGGACTGTTTTTGACAGTGGCATGCAGTAGTCGTTTTATTTTTATTTTATTTGAAAACATCATTTGGGGTTTTATAGAAAAAATGAAATATTTATCTCCACAGGTTTGTTATCAGCAAGGAGGATAGGCATTCTTGGTTGGATGGAAGGTTTATTGGCAGAAAGATTCAAGAAGCTATTTTGTGATAAAGGATTTCTTTACGTTTTTTCTTCTAGTCAAGTAAATTGCTGTGGGCTCTTGCTAGGAAAAATAATCCCTTTGGTGCTACTTTTAATTTGATCAGGTATAAAGTGTTTTCAGAAGGGTTAAGTTTCCTTTGCACTAGTGCCTGGTGTGGTCACATGAAGGAATGGCTTTGGAGTGGCTAGATTAGCAGATGATTGACCTTCCCACAGAAGGTTCAGAACTGGAACCATCAAGACATTCGCCCCGTTTCTCTGTGCCTGTTAGGTGTGTGGTGTACTTCCTTCCCCCAACAGATATAACTTCCTAAGCATGTTTTCCTTTGACTCATTACGTGTAAGAGTACATGTTTCCTGTGATTTGGCCAGTGCACCCACCTGTCACTTTCAAAAATAGGCACACACTGGAATACCAGTCCTCTGTCGTGATTTCTCATATATAGTTACTGATAACCGCACTTTTCCTGGAAGGGGAAGAATTAATTGAATATCCTGTTCTTGTTCATTAGATAAGTTTGCAAATGAAAGTATTAGTCCTAGTGGGACATGGAAGCATTTTATGAGCAGGTGGGCCATGTTGTGGAAAGACATCATAAGGCCTAAAATTTGGGAGAAAAAACCCAAAAAAACCTCCACTGCTTAGAGGCTCTATTTTTAATCTGATTCTCTGCTGAGTTCATGAATATTTCAAGTGAACCTGAGCAGGTGACTCTTTCTTCCCTCAGGGCTCTCAGATGGTTTTCAGTGGAAACTTTCAGTTTGCCACTTTCATAGGAACGGCTTTAATCCAATACAAGTCCAAAGCGGAGGTCTGAATTCACTCGAGAGAGAGATGAAAAACCTGTTTAAGATTTTGGCAAACTTCACACAAGTCTAGTAATAGAATATGATAATTTTTCCACCCCTCTAATATAGAATTTTTTTTTTACTAAAATACTTTATACTTAAAATCATTTAAAGAAAGGGAGGAATACACGTCCCATATACCTTCAGAGGATCTTTAGGTACAGATGTCTACTTTCTTACCTTTTCTTAAGAGCTAGATAGAGGCTAGGCGCAGTGGCTCACACCTGTAATCCTAGCACTCTGGGAGGCTGAGGTGAGGCGATGTCTTGAGCTCAGAGTTCGAGACCAGCCTGAGCAAGAGCGAGATCCTGTCTCTACTAAAAATAGAAAAATTAGTGGGGTGTGTTGGTACTTGCCTATAGTCCCAGCTTTTTAGGAGGCTGAGGCAGGAGGATTGCTCGAGCCCAGGAGTTTGAGGTTGCCATGAGCTAGGCTGATGCCACGGCACTCTAGCCCAAGGTGACGGAGGGAGACTCTGTCTCAAAAAAAAAAAAAAAAAAAAGAAAAGTTAGATAGATACATGATATTGGTGAACCTATTTAAAAAAATAGTTTACTAAACATGGCTATTACAGTGAAAACAAAATGCTTCAAAGTCCTAGGGAAAAATCCCGGACCTAGCAAGGAGATTTTTTTTCCCTTCATAAAAATAATTCTCACCAGAAGGTTAAGTGAGGCAAAAAAAAGATAAAAAATGAATAAATAAATCTGAGAAACCTGCACTGGTGATACTGAGTTAAGCCTTGGTCATCACATTTGCCATTATAATGGGCAGTGAGGGCTGAAGAATGAACACGACTTCCTGCGACAGGAAGATGGAGATGGGAAAAGTCACATGTGCTGAGCGAGACCTGACGTGGGAACTTGGTAGAGATTAGGTGAAGAAGACGAGAGAAAGTTGGTGATGTTTGTCTTGACACAGGACTCAGACCAGGGGCTCAGCACATGCTCCTGCATGCACTGTTTTGTGAAGGGTTATTTAATGTCACACTCTTTTTGTCCCTTTGTGGTATATTCCTCCGATAACTGGGGTGATCTGACTTTTTGTCCTGTTTGGATCTTACACCCAAGCTCTTTTGCCTTTTGCTTTGGCAACCTGAAAAGAACTGATATATCATTGCATTCTGCTGTTTCTTTTTTTCCTCATCTTTTAAAGAAAATAGTAGCAATGGCCATGTTTGTAATGCCTTTTATGTTTAGAGAGCACTTCTGTATCCATTACCGCATTGATTCCACAGTGACCCTGTGCAGTACAGCTCTAGAGGCTGAGGCTCAGAGGGGCAGGGTACCTTGTCCCCGTACCCTACATCTCAGTCTGCTTTACTCTGGCAGGTAGGGGTAAGGGCGTTTGAGTTAGTCTGGAAATCTGCTCAGGTGCCAGTGAGCAATATGAGCCCCAAATGTTACCTTTATCATAAAAAACTAGAGGCCTTGAACTCTTCTTTCTCTGTCCTCATTTTGCATTAATCTGACCAGGGAGGGCCACTTGAATAGGATTCCAAAGAATGATGTTTTTGCTTATGATTTACCATTGAAAGCTACCACTTTGGCCTCAAAATGTAGCACTAAAATATAAATGTACATACATATAGACAAAAGAAGTTTATATTTTACTACTGTGAAGCTTGATGGACCCCTCTTGCATGGGCCTTATATTTTTACGTAGGCAAAAACACAGAGAAATAGAGGTGTGGGAATTTCCGCATCAACTGGATTATCTTCATCTCTTAAAAAAGTTCTGGGCATGACAGAGGACCACACTTTAGTTTTATGATTGCTAGTGAGCCATAATATAAGCAGTAAACGTCTCAGAGTATGAACATGTTCTTTTACACATCTGCTTGGGTAATTCACTGTTGGAAAAGATCTCACAGAAATGGAATTTTTAAATATCGAGAAAATTCCATTAAGAAATAGAGGGAGAATGAAAGCTCATTGTAAAAGCCATACCAAGAATAAGTAAATTGTGGCCTAGCATCTGAAAAATATTTACTTTTAATTGAAATGAACTTTTAATGTTCTGACCCTTGGGCTGAAGAGGTAACTGCTGGGCCAGTCCAATATCTGTTTGGAGTCAGCCAATTTTTCATGGCAGAAAAAAACATTGTAGATAAGGTGGTGGTGTTTTCATGAAGAAAATCTGTGTGTTACAGATTTACCTTACTCCTCTGTTGCCTCTTTTGAGGACTTGTTCATGGTTAGCAGGAAAGACAGGAAAATGGAGGGTAGAACATGGTATTTTTGGTTCATCATAGGAGTGAATCTGGAAGTTCTGATTCTAAAATAATATGAGGGAAAAAACAGTTCTAAAGATAATCATGGTTTATGCCCCATCTTTTTGTATTATTATAAAAACATTTAAAGAATATTGAAAAAGAAAAACCTAGGAATCCCCTAATCTAAACAATGTTCTTCATTTTTATTCATTCATTTCAATCTCTGTTCAGATGTGTGCACTGTTGTCATCACTGTATTCATGTAGTTTGTGTTCCAAATTATGTGACTATATACTTTGAGTTGGATTGTGGACATTTGTAATTGTTCTGCATTAGGGATTCTTAACTTTTTGTGTCATGGACTCCTTTGGCAGTTTTTGGTAAAGGCTGTGGACCTCTTCTCAGAAAAATGTTTTTAGATATTGAAAATAAAATATACACAATTACAGAGGAGGTAATTATATTGAAGTACAGTGATTATATTACTGTAAAAATTAGTTTGTGATATTGTAATGGTCTATGAATGCATTAAGGAATAAGATGTGGAAAATCAGTAGTTGTATAATTGCCGAGTAATCATGAGCAAAATGTTTCGAAGGTGGAGCATAGGAAGTTCATGCCAGACAGCCCCTATTATCTAGATGAAGGAAGCCTCTCCATTGTCTTTGGAATGTGGGGAGTTGGGCTGAGGTTGACGAGTGGTCATGTTTGAACAGATTTACTGAAAGATAAGGGTAGCATTTCTTACCTTTTACTATGTCTCATATACTGTGCTAAACCTTTTATATATGTTCTTTCTCTTAACCCTGAGGGCAGCTTCATGAGGGGTAGGTGCTGTTACCATCTTTACTTGACCAGTGAAGCAACTAAGATAAGAGAAGTTACCTATTGTTCTTATCATAAACAGGTCATTACAAAAATATTGACTATTTACTAGCCCTCAAAGGAGGTCTACCTAAGTAACCCAGATCAGTCTCCTGATTAGTAATGCAATGCAAGGCCACATGGTAGCAGATTTATGAGTCTGCCCCAAACCTTGGACCAGAGCCTGTTTTACTGCCCTCTGTCTATTCCCTATAGTGGGAAAGGTAAAAAGAATTTCTAAGTGACTCTAAGGGCCACTTGAGATTGTAAACCTCAAATTTGCCTTATCTAGAACACAAATCCCTAAACTCAGTGTTAGGTGACTTTTCTCCTGTGGCAGCCATCTCAGAAGGCTGAGTAGAGGACGGCGGTGGTTGGGGACTGCAGGAGAAGGCTGGGCTCTGGACTGGACGGCCTGTTGCACACAGGGGGACCAGACCCTGCGGCAGCCCATCCCAGGGCAGCAGTTGTCTGCCCTGGAGAGGCGCTTCCTCCGAAGGGTCACCTGGGACATGTCTGCACTGCATTGACTTTATAGCTTTTCATCACTGCTTCCTTAGTTTTATTTGGAGACACAGTGCTGGGATATTTCAACTTAATCATAAATTTTCTCAATGTGGTCTGCTCCTAGCATAATTGAAAGACAAGAGGCAAAGAGGTTGGGGCAGGCCACAGACAGAACAATTCATGGGTGACAGTTTCTGATAAGGGTCAGGTGCACTCAGGGGCCTTGGGACAGCTTCTGGTGTTCAGAGCAGGACGCGTACCCCAGCACAGCAGCTTGTGTCGTTATCAGAGAAAAATGATGAGATCTCTTTATTGTTCTTTTCCCCAACCGCTCAAATAAGTATCATTCAGCAAGAAGGGTATATGCAGCAGGAGTGTCTATAAAGATTCATTTAAACTGTTAAAAAATACCTAGGGGCAGTTGGACAAGAGGGAGGTGCTTGAAACCTACTTGTGGGACACAGTTTCTTCATTGCAGATCTGAGATTTGGACATGCCTTTGCTGTTCCATCCCAGGCCTCACAAAGGAATGCAGTTGCAATAAATACAAAGAAAACAGAGATTTGGGAAAGTGTACACACCTCTCTAAAAAAAAAAAATCCAAAAAAACACTGCAGCCTTTCATGCTGTTGGATATTTGCACTGAGAACAAATATTACTGAGGATAATTAGTTCTTATCTTTGATTTATTTTGTTTTTTTGTCAGGTATATTTAGGCCTTCATGCTTGAGGCAAGAAATAAATAGAAAATGTGTACTAGTCCTTGCTTCGATAATGCCAATAGCAAATCATATCTGATATTCTTAATAAGTAAAGATTTTTTTTTTTTATTTCTTGTCCTTGGAGCAATAGAAAGTTTGTAAGCCAGCCTTCCTAAACTGTGACAGATAAGAAAATTGTGTTTTTTAATTTAACTAATGCAAATTAAATTATTAATATATTATGGTTTCCAGCATTAATTCAGAGAGGTCTGAAACTAGGTAAGTTGAAGAAAGTTGAGAAATCCTCTTAAGTTGTAAGTAAACAAATCTGGGTAGCTTTTCATAGGGTGGGGAGCACACAGAACAGTGGCTCTAGCAGGGCACAGTTTTACCAAAAAGGACAATGTGACTTTTCTTTTCTTAAGCAAATAATTCCATAATTCTGAAATAGAATCCTGAAATTCTAATAAAAGCTTTATTCAATGAGAGTAAGAATTTCTGTTTTGTCTCTGCTAAACAATAATTTCAAATAATGAAATTTCCTCTGGGAAATAGGTGCTCTTTAATATTAACATAAAAAGAAATAAAAATGCAAATACAAAGGTACTTACAGAACACTTCTTTCATGGTTTAGGAGGCTTTCTTTCCCCACCCATCAGCTGAAAGATGTTTAGTGATAGTAAGTACGTGAATAGTATTTGTTCTAAGGATTAGTACATATAGCTCTCTATATGCAATAATTGTTTGTCCCCTTTGACCTTTAAATTTGAAATAAACTTGAAGGATGGAGCCCAAACAAGCTGTGAGAGAAGTAAAAATAAGTGATTGATTTTTTTCAACATAGATAACGTTGCCTATTTTGTGATTCAGCAAATGCTGCCTTATACTATCAGTGATAATGCTTCTTTCAACGTGAGATTGTGATGTTGCCTTTACTATTTATTTGCAAATGCTGCTTTTACATCTGAGTTTTCTGCATAGCTCACATGGTGCAGAGGGGAAGCTCTGTTTTTCTGGTGAGAAGGGCCTAGGAAAGAATGGCAGGAAGTATTTAGCAGCTAGCCCGGTTTCCCCGCAGACTTCTCACCACTTCACTTCTGTCTACGCAGGGCATGTTAGTTTTGCTGTTTCTGTGACTTGCCCTTGTGCCTATGCCAAGGTAGAATTCAAAATCAGCTCTGTCTGACTTCACAGCCCATTCTGCTAACTACTACGAAATACTGCATATTCCTTACATGGAAGACTGGAGGAGTGTGATGTTTGATCCAGGTATTCCCCCAGATACTTAGCTTATATACTGTGCCAGGTACCTTTAGTGAAAGTACAGGTAGAATTTATCCAATTCCAAAGGAGCAAAAGACGAACAAATAAAGAGACACGCCTGACTAACCGGCATTCCCAGCTAAAGGTTGTGCTGATTTTTTCAATGGCCTGAGCTATAGAATTGCTTGGTTGCCTGTGGCTTAACCCAGAGCCACTCAGATAATTGTAATAAAACAGGAGTCCTAATTTCCATCTAAAAATTAGCTGCCATTCCTAAGCCATCATCAGTCTCTCACTTTGGCAAGTAAAGTTCATACCAGAGTGCAGTCCAAGATCTTCCAAGATCCCATGTTTTTAGCCTGTCATCTTGACTGTGCTCTCATTTTTTGACTCAGTTTTGCTCATGTTTTTCTACTTCTGAGTTTTATTACTTCCATCTAGAATGTCCTTTCTCCTTCTTCATGCCACTCTATATGCAGGGACTAAAGCCTGCTAGTCTTTGAGGTTAAGCTCAAAGTCTACCTCCTTTTGTTGGCTTTCCTAGTCCTCTAAAACCCTGTTGGACAGCTTTTCCGAGTATGTGGCAAGTCCTGTGTCCCAGCCAGCGTGCAAGGTGTCCTCCAGTAACTCTCCAATGCAGTGCCTGACCTGATGCAGAAGCACTGCATGCCACATCCGAATGCCAAGAAATTAATTACAGGAAACTTTGGAGAACCCCATTTTTACTTTATTATGAGTTCTTTGGAGCCAGCAGGATGGAACTCACCCAACTATGTCTGGACTTGCAGACACCTGGCCCTCATTCAGAGTGGTGCCCAGGTGACCTGCCTGCACTCTCCTGCCACTTGATGGGTTCCTTGTGACCTGAACTGTCAAAGCAGAACCATACCTGCTTCCTTATCCTGTATTTGGTGTACCTTAAGTGGCTGCTGTGAAGCTTATCCTCTCTTGCTGCTCTTACAGGTCTGCTCAGTGGATTGGTGTGAGTGCTGGGTAGTCACCAGCCAAGGCTCACGTGCTGCCCTCACCTTGGCTCTGCTCGTCCCACTCGCTCTCCTAAACCCAGCGGGGCTGCTTCTTTCCCATTGTGATTATTGCTGCAAAGCTTTTGTTACAACTATCTTCACATACCAGATTAAGCTCCTCAAATACAAGGATTGTATCTTTTTGATTTTTGTATCTCCCTTTGCATTTTGCAAAATGCATTTTATATAGAAGATATTTAATTAGTATAGAAATGGCTGAAAGAATGAATTAATACATTGTAATAAGGAAACATTCATTTAGGTAATTGATATTCATTAGGTACCCAGTTTGTGCAGCCAGTGTACCAGTGCTTGGATTAAAAGGTGTTTCCAAAAGGATTCATACTTGGTGATCTTCCTTGTGGCGTTATCTGTTAATCCCAAATAAAACAAAGTATGACAGTGCTATTGAAGTAGTACTTTTCAAAAGTCATTTGTTAATTTGTCAGTTTATGTCTGAACTGCTATGGCCTTTCTAGTTTTAGAATTCTTTTGTGATTCTTATTTAATATTTTCTCAGTGCCAACAATGACTCTTTAGCCTTGTTTTGAATAAATGTAGCCTTATATCTGATCCCCAGCCACCTCTGTCCATTTTTCTAGCGCTGTCTCTTGGTCTAGCTGAGCTCATCCCTGTGGCCCTTTCCCTTTTAGCCTGCTACTTGACTTTTTCTTAGCTTTCTCACCTTTTGCAGGGTGACTCTCACCAAACAAAATGCGATGAGATAAATGGCTTCTGATACCTATCATAAATAAGGATTTAATTCAACACACTTGGCATCATGAGCCATAACCCCGAGTGCCTAAAAAATAACTTTTTTGGGGAGGAGGAGCAGAGGACTTACTATGTTATGAGCTGTTGCATTTTACACCAAATTGTGTTTTACCATATCCTTTTATGTGTGCGGTGAGGCTGCATATTAATTGCTGCCTCCCACAAAGCAGCCCAAGCCCTGCAGCATCAGTGTACTGGGGGAGCCTTTGCTTTTCAGTGTCGCCCTTGTCCTTCCCTCCCCAGCCACTCTTTATCTCACTGGGTAAACATTGCTCTTGGTATTAATTCACTCTTCTCTCTTTTCCGCCTGAAAAGGAAGTTGGCAGTTGTAGCAGTTGTTACATTCTACTTTCCATTCTGGCCACATTGTTACGTGTCTGCCCGGGTAGACTGTGCACTCCTTGCTGTAGAATTCAGATTTCATTCTAGCAGTATCCCTCAGCGCTGGTCAGTATTGGCACATGAGTGATTGACTTAATGAATACTGATGAGCAGAACATAAATCTTACAAGTAGTGTTAAGAACAAAAAGATTCTGCTATAAATCTGTGTTTAAGGACTTGGAGGAAAAGGAAAAGCCTCAGTCCTCTCACTTGCTTGCAGCAAAACAATAGTGATGTCTATTGAGCCCAAACAATTCCCCGTTTGAGTTGTGCATGTAAGCTTGCCATGTAGTGCCTGGAAAAAGTGTCTTGGGAGAGCTAAAAGAAAAAGGAATTAGCTGTTGTATCATTATCATTAGCTTGTAACTTGTTTGATAAGGAAACAATAATTAAAAAGCATTTGTGCCTATTTTGGAATTACCTATTTATGGAAGAAAAAAGAATCATAAAACTGGCAAAACAACAACAAAATTGTATCACAAATCATATTAACAGGAACAAAAAGGGAAGCAGATGTGCTTTGAATCTCCAGCTCCTTCACATCTCATCATTTCTTGATGCCCTTTGCCAGGCGGATGCTCAAGGAAATCTAATGATACACAAAGCCTCACTGCCAGATACCTCATTACTTCCTCAATCCATTAGTAGCCTTAATGGCCTATGCCACTAGAATAAGTATGGAAATCCAGTCCCCCAAGAAAGTACAGTGCTTTATAAATCATGCCTGCTTGAGGATTCTCTCGGCCCTTGACGTTGACGAATAGGTGAAAAAAACCCGTTGTACTTCCTGAATTCCCTTATACAGGAGGCTTTCAGAATAAGTGACATCTTTTACCTTTTTAACCCTCTAACCTAGTGGTTCTCAAAGTGTGAGCCCTGGACCAGCAGCATCGGCGTCACTGGGAATGTGGCAGAAATGCAGATTCACCAGCCTCACCCCAGACGTACTGAAACCCTGGGAACGGGCCAGAGCCACTCCATTCTCGGCACTGGCCTTGCCAGGACTGTCCCCTCAGGGGTACCTACTGATAGCTTTGTGCTGGGCAGTCGGCTCCCTGGAGTCCAGTGCTCTCCTACTCTCCTCTTTCGTTTACCTCCCCACCAAACACACACTTTTTAATTTTATTTTTTAAATTTATTATATATTTTAATACAAAAACTCCATTTATCTTGAGGAGGTTGGGAGTTAACTTAGGTTTTTTTCTACTTCCCTCTCCAGCCTTAACTCCATATGAGGTAGAAGCTCTGCCTGCCGTACTCTTCACTTTGTTTTTCTAGCAAGTCTCAAGACTTCATTCTGAAGGCAAAATTATCAGTGTCTCTGTAGGCCAGGGTTAGGGATAACCTTAACTAATTCAGCTGTCTACAACAGTACTTACCAAATAAATCTAAGTATGTATAAGAATCTTCAGAAACATCGTGTTAAAAGCACTCTTGAGTGGCACTGTTTTAGAGTAATTACCTCATGTTGACCCAGGGTCTGCTCTTCTTTTAATTGTGCATTCTTGGTTTGGGGTAGCTTTGAGACCTATGGGCTGAGAGCTGTTCTTGCTCCTTTGGTATCCTTTGCCTGTTCTTATTTTGGCTTAGTGCTCATCTACTTTGGTTTCTCTGTTGATCTCATTCTGTTGGTTTCCCCTGGTCTAGGAATTCCACACATTTGTGGTCCTCTGATGGCAGTCTTTCTTGGTTGTCAGTGCTATTATGGTTTCATATTTATTAAGGGTTTGCAGCTGGATCAGTGGTAGAAGGGGCGAGTGCACCATATTGGTCCAAATCAGTCTTTGCTTTTCTTAAAGCCTTACTTCTTTCTGTTGTCCCCAAGCATGACTCATTGCAGCAGCTATTCTAGTTCCATAGAGAATTTTGTCCCTACTGCTTTCATAGCACTTATTCCATATAACATTGTTAAGAAGTGTCTCATTTGTCTTAGATGTCTTTCATCTACTGGATTAGATTCTGTAGCCCTGACATGGTTAGGTGTCCAGTTGCCACAGGTGTTTCGGCCACTGTGGAGAAAAACTGGTTTAGCTGCCAGCAAACGAAAATGGAGGTCAGAAATACTACACGGACTGTACTACAGGATACATTCAGGATGACTCCCCTGATAGGTTCTGTGAGCTTCTCTGTCTCTCGAAGAACCTGTGTGGTGTTTAAGTCAAACTCTTCAACTCTAAGAATAAATATCTTCCAAAGCATCGAAATACGATAGTGTACAGTTAGGTTGACTCCAAGCACATTGTGGTTCTAGCCTTAGACATTACTACTTCTGTTACTCCTGGTAGAGGGCATAGCCCTTCTTAGATACCAAGGATCGAATCCTGTCGGGGCTTAAGTATATTGTCTCTATCCCCTGCCCCCGTTTTGGAGGGCCTCTGTGTAATGAGGAAGTTAATGGTGGCAGAGGCTGGGGGCGGGGGGGACCAATTCTTTAATTAGCTAAATCTCAACACTCTGTCCTACTCTTAAAAGATCCGCTCTAATTAGGAAAATAAGAAACAATTCTACTTTTCATACATCTGTCAGTCGCTAATAAACTTATTCAAACACTGACCTCTAAGATTGCCAAAGAGATAGGTGCTAAGATATTAATAATGCTTTTATGCATCTTATGATGGGTCTTGTTTTAGTTCTCTCTCTCTCTCTCTCACACAATCTCCCTCTCCCCTCACCTCCCAAGCACCTCTGTGTGTGTGTATGTATGTATGTGTGTCTGTGTATGTGTAATTTCTGAATCAGCTAAGCCACATCTCCAACTTCCATTTAAAAATGCTTAATTGTACACTGAATCTGGATGTATAGGGAAGTCAGTAAGTGCCTGGAGTATAGGTCCCTTATAGGGACTAGTGAGAAATAACACTGCTCAAGTAGAACATGAATCTTTGCTCTTCCATCTCATGCTGTTTCTTTGTTTTGAATGACTTGGAGATAAGGAGAAGCCATTAATATGTGAAGCCAGGTGGTGGTGACATGGGATTTATGTTGTAAAGAGATCACTCTGGCAGCCCAAGGGAAGATGAATTGAAATGGAATAAAATAAAATATGGAGACACAAGTTAGGAGGCTATTACTATGCTGGGCAAGACACCATGGGCGGAGGCAGTGGCAGTTGGTACTGATGGGTAGGGAGAGATCGGAGTAAGATTAAGGGACAGAATCTATAAGACTGAGTTGCTGATCAGATGTGCGGACAAAGAAGACTTACAAGTTAAGTGTACAGGTTTGTGATAAAATACTACAATTCCCAAAAGGCAATGAGTTTAAGTACCTTTTTTTGTCCCAGGAAGGAAAACGTACCTACAAAAGAAGAGCAGTTGCACCAACATTTGATCAGATTGCAGAACTTTTTTACCATTAGGAATGAAAAATTGAACTTTTTGATCATCGTTTCATCTGCTTTCCAATCCTGACTCTATGTTGTTCTACAACCATATATTCCTAAACCTTACATATTAGTACACAAATCTTATATTTAGTGAAGCTGTTTGATTTTCCCCATCTCATAACAAATGCACTGATAATGTTTAGGGCTAATTGTGTGCAATTTAATTTTCAAATTGTGATAATCATTATTGCTGCTTTTATATTCATTTTCTCTTCACCAGGCATCATCAACTATAGACATTCAACAAAATTATGCCCTTTAGGGTGATTTTCAATTTTCTCACTTTGGAAGGCATATTTTTTTGTCAGTCATGAAGGGTTCAGATTTGGATTATTAAACACTTGAGCCCCTAGATCCTACATTGGACCATTTAACACTTTATTTATCCCTGTCAATGGAAAACTTAGCCCATCTGTATGCTATTTGGGTGTTTCTGAAGACTTCGTCTAATTTAGGAATGTGCTCCAAACCATATTCTACCTCTTAGAGTACAGAAAGACATGCTATGTAGGAGGTAAAACAGAAGTAGCTTTTGCATTCATGGATGATTTACAAGAGCACCCTTGAGGCCTTTTCCTGAGCTCTGTACCTGGCGGAGCATGTGCAAAAGAGTTTGGCTTTCGTAACTACTAGAAGTATTTAAACATATGTTTGGTAGTATGTGACCACAGAAGTGTGTTTCCTTTAAAGTAAGCAGATTATATTGCCACAGATGCTCTCGCCACTAGGGCCC
Source organism: Eulemur rufifrons (assembly GCF_041146395.1). NCBI lineage: Eukaryota > Metazoa > Chordata > Mammalia > Primates > Lemuridae > Eulemur > Eulemur rufifrons. The sequence continues at coordinate 229,907,062 of NC_090989.1, forward strand.
CTAGAGGGTCAGGACTTGTTGATGTAATCAGTTTTTTTCTTCTCTAATAGCTATTATTCTGTGAATTATGGAAATTGGCTGGGTTACAGAGTTTTAGTTCATGTTCTTCTCTTTTTAACCTCCCAGAAATGCATCTTCTGCAGACACCGGGTTAAGAAGGTCTCTGGAGCCTGCATCCAGTGTTCCTATGGGCGCTGCCCGGCCTCCTTCCATGTTACGTGTGCCCATGCCGCTGGAGTGCTTATGGAGCCCGACGATTGGCCATACGTGGTGAACATCACGTGCTTTCGACATAAGCTCAACCCAAATGTGGTAAGGCGTGCTCTCCCTTCCCCAATGCTGAGACTGCATCTGGATTCTCCCCTGTACATCTCTAGGCCTAGCATGCTTTACTCTGTAATGTTATCCATTGTTGACGCGTCTAGATTAAGGGTTCCTTGAGGGCATGGATTGTACATTATTATTTACTAGTATTTGCACAGGACCTCTGAGTGTCTGGTGCACACTAGACACAACAAATATTTATTGAGTTGAATGAGTGAAAGAAGAGATGAATGAATAAAACTCTTTATACCTGTTTTGGTTTTGGATCTGTATCCAGGGCTGCTGAGTACAGTTGTATAGATTGTGTGCTACACATATCCAGGGTGAGAGTGAGATCATTTTTGAGAGGGAAACAGTGTGAGAAGCACCACCTGAAATTATGCAGTAAACGATCTATGCAACTGCACACTGTGGCTTTGAGGTTTTATTCATCTCCTCCCTTAACAGAAGAAACAAAGAGCAGCAACACAGTAAAGGGAGAGAAAGGATGGCCGCAAACCTTGGGGGCCTTGCTGCCTGGGATGGGTTAGGTGACGGCAGCATGGAGGCTCTGGAAGGAGTGACGACAATCTCATAAAAACAGAGAAATGTAGAAGAGAAGTATAGAGATCAATTTTTTTTTTCCTTTTCCATTTCACTCAGGACTGAATTTATTTCTGGGAAAAGAGTGTTTGCAACCAAATAACATGTGAATTGAACCATAATTCAGTTTACCTGTCCTCGATGAATGAAATCTTTTCTCTGTTTTAAATGCTAAGAAAAATTATGTAGAGATAGTCATATGTCTTTGTTAGCTTTCCAGTTCACCATAATTATTTTTGGCTACCAAATAAAAGGTTAAGGCATTCTATAGATGCTCAGCTTTGCTAACTTGCTGTTCTTTGTTATCCCTGGGAGACTTGGCCACAGGCTATTAGCAACCTAACATGCTTGTCCTATGTCTCTCATAACCTCTTGTGAGCAGCCTGCCAAGTTGTCAGTATTGGCTCGTGGAGCCATACACAGCAAATCTCCCAACTCTTTGTAATGGTTTCAGCAGTTTCCATTGGCATCTTGAGAGATATTTGACATTTGTGGGTTGGGACTGTGTGCAGATGTGTGTGAATGCACAAATGTACAAAGTGATGTCACCAACTGTCACATCCATTTTATTTTCCATATTTTTCTTTTGTTTTAGGTCTCCAGTTGCATCTTCATTCGTGCCTTTTCCTTAGTTTCTTGAGTTGATGTGCTGTTGCTAAGAATAGTATTATGTATTTAGTAGAAAATACATTTTAGCAACTTTTAAAAAATTATAGTAATAACACACTACATTACTGTGGAGCTCTGCCATTTACAGTGAGTAGGCAATAGCATTATCTCCTTACATGATCCATGTGAATGCGTTTTGAAATGTGAACAAGGTCATGACCTTTGAAGTCAGAGTAGTTTGTGTTCCCACTTAGATTCTGCCAGTGACAGATTGTGCAACCTTGTGCACATTTTTATCTCTGAGCCTCAGCATCCTCGTCTATAAAAAATAGGATCCCACCTCACCATGTTGTTTTCAGTTCACAGCACAGAGTAAGCACTCAAAAAGTGAAAGTTCTATTCCTATTATTTCTTCTACTTCTGCTGTTGCTGCTGCTGGTGGTGCTACAATCTTGTATGAACTGGGTCATATGAGTAGTATTTTTCCTGTTTCAAATATAAGAAGCCTAACATCAGAGAGATTCAATTCTTGCCCTAATGGATGGAGTTAATGAGAGGCAGGTGCTGGAATGTAAGTGCCTTCTCAGCTCCTACTCTATTATTTGTTGAATTCCAAGCCCCAAACCTCAAATGGTTCTAGAGGTGTTCATCTAAAGCTTTGCTTGGGACCATACATTACCATTTTAATAGTCCAGAGCTCTGTGGTTACTGATGATTATATTGAAGTTGCTATTAAAGTGATCCAGGTGTTTAATCAGGACCTCATTCCTCTTAACTCTGATGTGTGGTTCAGTCAGGTTTAGGTTACTAATGTGTTTCATAAATGATGATGAAAAAGAAAATATTTGACTTTGAGGTGATTTAGAAACTGCTATCCCCTGCAGATCCACTTTAAGCTTGGTACACTTTGTAAAGAGTGCGGAAATCATCTTATAATTTACAATATTACATGCGGCAGCTTTTCCTTATGAGGGAAAAATTGCGCTGTTCATAAATTGCCTTTGCTAAGTTCTTTAAGCAGAGGCACTTGTGAGCACTGTATTATTTCTGAAATATATTTCTGGTAGCTATTACTTATCCATTCTTCAGTTAGACTCCAAGTATGGATTCCTCCCCAAAACTTTTGGCAACTACCCAGAAGGAATTTATAGAATCTGGCAACTTTGGTTAAGAGCATTGTACTCATCCCTATTGCATGAAATGTTCTTTCCTTTTCAAGCACAGAAAAGTTGAAATTCACTCAAATATTCACAGATGTGTAAACTGCGAAAGCTAGAAGATATGCTCCTTATAGCAGAAACTATAATTTGTCTGTATTCTCAACCATGCCTTGATTATTTGAGAGTAATGAGCAATTGCTGTATCACAGCAGTGAAAACTATGAAATAAAGTTCAGGGTAACTTGGCAACCTGACCTAGTTGTTTTACAGCCTAGAGGAGGATGCCTGTACAATTTGGGTGAAATAAGCCTACTGGGGCTTCAATAGGATCTCCATTTTTACTCACTTTAGTATCATAAATTATTTTAAGTATACCAGTTTATTCAATTTTATTGAGCTTGGGTGTAAAATCATCCTGGATAATTGTATAAACATTCATCTGATTCTTTTTGTGTGTGGCAGAGTCTCACTCTGTTGCCCTGGGTAAAGTGCAGTGGCATCATCATAGCCCACTGCAACCTCAAGCTCCTGGACTCAAGCAGTGCTCCTGCCTCAGCCTCCCAAGTAGCTGGGACTAAATTTTGCTATTTTTACAAGAGACGGGGTCTCGCTCTTGCTCAGGCTGGTCTCAAACTCCTGAGCTCAAGCAATCCTCCCGCCTCAGCCTCCCAGAGTGCTAGGATTACAGGTGTGAGCCACCATACCTGGCCTCATCTGATTTTTTTTTATAATTGACTATCCCATCAAGCAGTTAGCATATATTTTAATTAGAAAAGCCAGATTTTGAAAAAAAAAAAAAATAGGCAGCTTAAAAATTCTTAAAGATGGAAACGAATATGTAACAGATTAAGTACATAGCTGATCCCGGTTATTTTAACCTAAATTTTAGTATGTATTTGCCAATGTTTTTGTCAAAGACATCTTTTGAGTGGCACCTGCTGTCTTTCAAATGTAAGGTCTTATTCATGTGTGCACATTAGTATGGACGCACGTGTTTGTGTGTAGTCATGCTCTGTGCTTTACCACCCTTGCCATGATCCGATGCGACCTGTTTTCTGAAGGTTCTGCTTCTGAAGGTTCCATTTGGGCATATTCCTAACCCATTTATTTGAATGTTTCACAGATGTTTATAAGGAAAAGACAAAGAACACAATAAATAGTAAAATAGTTTTAAAACTGGAAGTCTTGAAAACATATTCCTTCTCTGAAGTGAACAATGAGCTGCATGTAAACTGTATACTTCTGGCAAAATATAGCCACCACAGAGACCACCTCCTGACTTCTGAGTAAAACTAGACAGGTGCCCAGTAGAAGGATACCTGAATAACAGAGGACAACAGAGCTGAGAAAGATGGCATGCACAGATTGTTTTCCAAGCAAGTTACTTAGTAAACCTTTGTATTAGATTAGAATAGTCCATATATTCTGTGTAGGGACACCAGAATCACTTGCAGTTTATACATCAATTCATGGCAATGAACATGACCTCTGTATACAATATCTTGTATGAGGTACATTCTGTTTATTCGTAATACCCTCTGCTCTAGAAAAATATGACATTTGAAGAATTAGTTTCCTTCACAGTTTTAGAAAATTTAGAAGTCATGGCTGTTTAACATGGAGACAGATACCTATTCAAAAAAGAGGAAGAACTTTTGTAGAGAAAACAGTGTTGGTCAATTTATTTTTGCTGTTTTGTATATTTTTTTTCTTTAATATTTTAACTAGATCATAGGCTTCTTAAGGACAGGGAGTTTTTGTTTTGTTTGTTTATTTTTTGTCTTTCTATTTCTAGTAGCTAGCACTTGGCCATCCATAGGAGCTGCTTGGTATAAATTTGTTGAAATAATTAATTCTATGAAATGGCATTAGTGGAGAGGAAAGAAAACTACTGTTCCTTGTGCATCTTTTATGTCAAGTGTGTTGTAGATATTTTACACGTGCACCATATTTTGGGGCAGTGATGTTTGTGTGCATAATGGAGAGCAGGGGGTATGGTGGCTTCTGAGCTGGTACCTCCCACTCTGGAAGATTGTCCGGATCGTGTTATTCTGCTGTCCTGCGTGTTCTATTCTGGCACTCATCGCACACGCTGGTTCCTTTTTCCAGCCGTTGTGTCTGCAGGCCAGCTCCCCAGGCCAGCTGTGTTACAGCCCCTTCCCTGTCATCGCTATGCAGGGGTTCAAGGCAGGAGGGGACGCTGCAAGTGCACAGGATCCGATGAAGGGCTCGGAGCAAGACAGCTCCTCTGGTTAACCCACGCTTGTGTAACTAATCTGGGAATGATAATGGGTGGGGATGCCTCTCATCACTACCAAGAATAAAAACTTCTCTAAATATGCAAAATCATCTCTAGGCCTCGACAGTATGCAAAACAGTTGATCAATGCCCCTAAATTCTAAACCCTAGAATAGTAGTTCTTATCATGGAAGAACATTGTATGCCGTATTACACTTTCAGTATCCATTATTGAGAAAAGACTTAAATGACAAAAATAATTAAGAAATCAGTATACTTTTATATGAATTCATTAATTATGAAAGGGTAGGCATGTTTCAGGTTGATTAAGGATTGATAGGGAGAAAGCCCAAACACTTACTCCCACCATAAGATTCTCATTTATTTAGCCAAGGATATAGAATTGTAGCAGAAGTAGGTTTACCAAATAGGGTGAAAGTGAATGCAACTTATCATAGCAAACTTTTGGCTGGCTACTAGTTCACTAATGGGCATATGCAGTTGGCTGTGTGTAGGGTGTTGCCAGATCTGAAACTAAAGACTTATTTTTTCTGTACCACAGGCTTTTATATTTGGGACTCTTTCAGGAAAACTTATTATCCATGTTTTCTATTTATTAAAATTTTTATAAAATGAAAGTATCTTAGTTCTTAAACCAAAATCGAGGTCCACATGTTCAACTAGGGGAAGAAAGTAGAATCTGTTCCCGGATGGCTACCTGAACAATATCTCTTTCCAACTATCTGGAAGTTTAGAAAACCTGTTTTCCAAGCATCTACCTGGATTCTGGTTTATACATTTCAATTCAGTTAGTTTCAATAGGCCTTTTGGGTTGAAGGCCAGAATTATAGTTTATCGTATCTGCATGGTGCATCTCACCATATTATGCCCTCTGGACCCGAGATGGGTGGTCATACAGTTGTGTTTTTGTAATTAAGCAGCATTCCGTTAAGTTACATCAGTGGGTAGGATTTTGCTTAGCTATACTTTTTATTGTTGGACTCTTTTGAGCATCGTCGTGGTTTATACCCTTTCATAAACCCAGTGAGTGCCAGTTGACTGTGATTTTCTTCTTGATGCTCTTGTCCCAGTTTGAATATCTGGTGCCTCTTCCAGGTAACTTCTTTTTTTCCTAATTTAAAATCACTTCCAGACACCTTTCAAATCATCTTTGGTTTTTTCTCAGCAGGAAATGCCAAACTCATCTTGGTTTCTATTGTACCAAACTTGGAATCAGTGATTCATCAAGGAGCCCAAGTTCTTTATATGAGAGCTGTATCAGAGACCAAATTTGTCATGAAGGGTGTACATTACCATGTTTTGTTTCACATGAGCACTGGCTAATTTAGTGCTGGGGCCACTTCAGTGACAGAGCAGACAAGTGATATTTTTTTCAAACGGTCCAGAGTTCATGTTTATTTGTCCATTTTTCCTCTGTCTTTAATAAGTTTATTTTTATATGGCCCTAATTTGAGGGCTTATTAATGTAATTTTTCCTTTCATAGGTGATATCTATTTTACTTAGTCCACGAAGTCATCTGTTCATGTGTCACACTGTATGTTTTTACACTACATATGTTTAAATTGTGGTGTTAATAAAAATTTTAGATGTCTTCATTTTTTTCTTCTTTTTTTTGTTGGAACCATGGGGTCAAGTGCCATGGAAGTAGCTCCACCACTTGTAGGTCCAAAAGATCCTACTTTCAAGCATCACTTCAGCACCTTGTATCTAAAAAGAAAAAAAAAAATCCTTACCTTCCTCCAGAGGAACACTGAAGTAACTGAAAATACAGGGCGTGAAGTGTGATAAAATCATCAGACCTATGGGACCTTACAGTGTGATTCAGACATCTGTACCTCAGACTTTGTGCTTTTCAGACAAATAAAATATTTTGATGTTTTCTTGAAAATCCTCTTAACTTTTCATGGGCTGTGTATGTTTTGGGAATTGGGGGTAGGGCGTGGGTTTGTCCCACCACCTTCTTATCTCTCTCGTGCTAGGGCCCCTGATCATGGCTCACAACCTCTTCCAGAGGGTGCCCTCTGTTCCTTAGCTCCTTTTCTTCAGATTATGATATTGACACGCTGGCCTGCTGTGCCAAGAAGGCACTTAGCTCCCTTTATTTAGGAGCAAAATTCACAATTCCTTTGAGGACAGTTCTTAAACATATTGAAGAAGGGATGAGAGTGGGGTACAAACCTCAGAAACCCTGACCTCATCCCAAGATTTTAAAATCAGACGAAAAACTCAGGAAGCTGGGTTAGCGAGCGGAAGGGACTGAAGAGATGCAGGAAGCGATGCTGCAGTGCCAGTGAGAAGTGGGGGCTGGGTTTCCACGGCGCCCATGTCCTGCGCACGAGGTGAAGGGTCTTGATTCTGGACACACTTTGGAGGGAGACTTACAGGCCTTGGTAAATCAGATGTAGTGGGGAAGGGAGAGAGAGGACTCCAAGAGGCCAGCAGTTAATTGAGAAATAATTAAGAGTTTGGCCTGCTTGCAGTGTGGCCTCCTAATGCCTGTGACCTTAGCTCCAGTAGGGTTGATACATCAAACGCAGCTGTGAGTTGAATCCGTCCTTTTCATTTTCCCTCACTTAGTCTGGAGCTCAAATCCTCTTCCATCCTTTTCATAAAGGGAACTAAACTTTAGCTAATGCTCACCTAACAGTGAGCTGAATGGTATCATTTCCACAAACCTTCATCCGTATCTCCCAGGTCCTAGGTGTCTTTGTGTTTCATTGGTAATGGAATTGTTTCGGCTGTTGTTTCCTTTAACAATTTGGATATTACTAACTTTCTGTTCAATGAGTTTGTTATGACCAACTGTACTCTTTCTTCTCAGATGTGCATGTAATTATTAGGTATTTGTGTGTATTTTGTTTCTTCCACATAAGTTTTTTTCTGAATTGCTTGTGGAATTTGCACCAATATTACTGAAAAACAGAGAGAATTCTGACCAAAGCAAAGGTATGGAGTAAAGAATTGTTAGCAAGGATTTTTAAAAAAATGCTATAGTGATTCCAACCTGAATCTGATCAATATTCCTAAATCTAACATTTAATACATTTTTAAAAAGAGATTCCTCACCCTCCTCCTGCCAATAGAAGTGTTTTATTGATATTTCAGTCCATTTATCCCAGATGACAGAAAGTTAAGGTCAGATTTGCCTAGGAGGAGAAATATTTAGTACAGACCTTTCAGAATATTTACATTTGGAACCAATCTTTCCCTTAATTCATTTTATCAGGTTAAGCCAGTAAATATAGAGCCTTTTTTAATTTTGTTAAGAAAATTAAATATATCCCATTTCAAATTTTTGAGCTCTATTCAGTACCCCTCAATTTGCTTTCCTACTGCTGTTTCTTTAGCCATTTCCATAGGAGGGGCTAAAGCCTCTCTCGTCCGTGCTGTGCTCTCTGTTGGTAGACAAGGCTGAGGGAGGGCTGCAGCAAGCGCCTGTGCTTACAGCAGCCTCAGCATACTCTGGTAAAGAAGGCAAGAAAGTTTAAAATAATTTTGGAAAGATTACTGTGAACCAGGTTTGGGGGCAGGTGCCTGTAGTCCTAGTTACTCGGGAAGCTGAGGCAGGAGGATCACTTGACCCCAGGAGTTTGAGTCCAGCCTGGACAACGTAGAGAGACCTCTATCTCTCTTAAAAAAAAAAAAAAAAAAAAAATGGTTGAACTCTAGACTATTTGTGCTAACGAAAAATAATCTATTTCTTAGGCATTTGATGAGCTTCTATTATGTTGATAAATCTCAAAAGTCTGGGAAATTAACTTCGGAGGACGGTTACTTCTCTGATAATTCTCATACTGAAGTGTCATTGTACTAGGTAGGTTCAGGAGTTGCCAGTGTTTAGGAGTGTGGTGGAGTCAAAACAGCCTTGGCATCAGGCAGTCCCAAATTCACATTCCTGCTTACCATTCTGAATCATGCTGAGGCTCATTGAGAAAATTAGCCAGATCTTAAATCCCTGATATGTACTGATGTGAGATCAGATGACACACCAGGATTAACATATGAAATTGCTGTTTTTTAGGTTAGAATTGGTTGAATATCAGCAATTTCATATTATTCAATATAAAACATATTCAGAGGAGAGGGGCTGCTGCTAATATTCTTTATTTTTCTGGACAGGGAGCCTTTATGGCCTATTTTCATGATACTAAACTCTAATTTGGGAAGCAATTTGGAAAATCTTTCTACAGCTATACTAATTTGCTTTATTCTGGAAATACTTGACATTGTGCTTACGAGCTGAGGATTCATGTTCATAAGTCTTGTTACCTTCAAGGACAGAAACTCAAGCACTTTTACCTGCTCTGAAATGTATATAGGTGTATGGAGAAATTACTAAAAATTGATAAAGTTTTAAAAATTATCTGGAATAAAGGGAATTAACACTTCTGTTTGGTTATAAATAATCGCAGTAATATGTCAGCATTTTTCATTAATAAATTTTTCATATGCTAGAATAAAAACTTGTTAATAGTGATGTTTTGGTATTTCTAAAAGAAAATAAAAAACCATTAACTTGATTGCTTTTGTAACAAAATAGAACTTTTATAAAAATAGTTTTCCTCTCTCTCAAAATATGGTTTTAGTTCTATGTGGAATGATGTACCTTCATAGGAAGGAATACTCACCTGAACTTTTTATTCTGTCCTTCTGTAAATTGCTCCTGATTTAAAAAAGAAAAACTCAAGAAAAAAAATCTGCATCTTGGCATAGGTGTTTGGTTCTTATCACAAAAGCAGACTCATGAGAATCCACAGGAGAGACTTGTCAGTGATGTGTTTCCTACTTGGCTCCGTCATTTTCCTCCACGAAGTGCACTGTGGGACCAGGACGGCCATCAGCAGACCTAGGATCTCTGGGGGCCCCCTGCAATGAGAAGTAGTTACCTGGGACACTTGATACCTGGCAACTTCAAGGACCAAAGTACTGCGGAAAATCAAGTTTTCCACTCCAAGGGCCAGTTGTCTGGCTACATTTTTTTAGCATAGGTAATAAGGTGTGTTTTCATATAAAATGCTTGATCACTTTTTTTTAGAATCAATTTCTCAGTTCCCAGGATTTTAAGCTTTTCAGCAATTTGTACTCTTTAAAAATAATTAAGACATGCAGTATCATCTGATAGCTTGTTAAGAATATTAAATAGTGACACTAATCCCATATTTTAACATTAGGATTAGAGTCAAGCACCATGGATACAGTAGAAAAATATAACTGGAATGTGTCAACAGACACACAACAACAAAGGGTATTGGACATTCCAACATTTTATAAAGCATAAGAGGCAAGATTTTCAATTCCTTCATTTAGAAAACAGTAATTAGATGCCATAGTCATAATGAAATCCATAGATATTGACAAAATGTATTGAAAGTATAATTTTAAGAATATTAACCACAAGCAATAGAAAAGGCAATTAAATGACTTATTAATAACTTCCAACATTTCTATCTAAACGGCTACTCTGCAGGTCTACATTCTATGCCCACTTTCAACAAACATGATACACAAAACTCCGGATTAACTCGAAAGGTTTCATGAAGCTTCCTGGCAGGAAGCCAGTTAGCCTGGAGGATGCCCCAGCTTCTTTGTCCTGCCCTTCCGTGGGATATCTGAACCCTCGGCTCTCACACATTTCTCACGGGCAAGTTGATACTTCTTCCCTTTCCAGCCAAAATGGGTAGTTTCTTGACCATTGCTTATCTGAAGTTGGCTTGTTATTTCTTCGTAAGGCATCCCACGTCCTCTCTTGTCTTTTCATCCCATGCTGGTTGTAGTGGGTCAGCGAAATTATAGAGCAGTGTCTGAAGAAATGTAAGAAAATTCGTTTCTACATTTTAATTTCTCTCTCAGCCATCACTGGGCTGACCTGGCACTCAGAAGCTTTTGCTTGGGGCAGGGGCAGGGAGAAGTGAAACCCTCTTCCCTGTGAGCATCAGACACCCTAATGAGTTATTTTCCATTTTGACTGTCCCTCCCTGAGTTAGTAGTAGGCCTTTTGGTTAAGTTTGTCGCCTTTCCCCATACATTTCATAGAAATTAGAAGGAAATACAGAGTTTATAAATCCTTATATTTAATTTTCAATTAAAAAGTATAAAAAAATTATACTTAGAAATCTGCTATCATTTTCATCTTTATTACATATTTGGAGAACAAAGCAGTGTCCTTACTAGCTACCAAGAAAGTCGTTTTAACTAAGGTTATATGGACCACAGAGATTAACCTTAGGTCGTAGAGAATGGGAGGGAGGCTGGGAAGGAAGCGTTAGTGCCACAGCACCTGCCAGTTCTTCCCTTCCTGCTCACACTCGAACCCATACACCCGCCTTTCAAGCACAGTGCCTGGTACATAGATTCACTCAGTTAACACCAGACAAACTGACAGATGTTAGTTTGCTTGATTAATAATGGACTTTAAAGACTTCGTAGATTTATCCCCTTTTATTAGCATTGGCAAGATAGGCAGAATCTGCACTGCTCGTGCTATGGATGTGATGGGGATGGACAGTAGAAAGCCTTTGGCTGATTTTCCTTCCGGTGTTCCCTTTGGCTACTTCTGAAATCCAAAGAAACCTAGGAAATTTATGTTCTCTCTCTCTCTGTCTCTCATTCTCTCTTATATAAAGAGCGTGTCTTTATAGACACAATTGGCTCTTCTACCCTAATTTTGTCTCTTGTTTAATTGGATCACCCTCCTTTGTTGGGGGGAGTGTTTTAATGCAGACAAGGGTTATAAAAGTGTAGTAATAGCCAACATTTGTATAGTGTCTTTTATAATTCACCGTGTGCTTTCACATATAGTGCCTCATCTCATTTGATTCTCACAGTGACCTGGTAGGTATTGGGATTGTACCCATTTTGCAGATGATGAAATTGAACTTCAGAGAGATTCAACAGTTTTCAAAAGTGATAGCACTTCCAGGTCTTCAGAGTCAGAACACATGGCATTTCATTTAGACTGTGCTGTTTCAGTAGTCATTTTTCTAACTTGAGACTATGACTTGGATAAGCTTATGTGGTTTCATGATTTGCCTAGGCTCCCTTCTTGGTGGTACAGAAAACCTGTTAAATTAATTAGTCTGTTTTGTTTTGGGTTACCTTGTTTTGTTACGAAAATTTTTGTATCTATTTCAGGTATGTTTAACACATTCACCAACTGTAATTGGGAGGCAAAGATCCTTATAGGCAAGAGTACTATATAGTGATACCCTATGTCTCTAGTTTCTCCCTGTTGAAAATGTCCCATCAGAAGTCATCTAAAATAAATTGTCACATTATTTTATTGTTGAATAAATGCTTTTCCTTCTCATTTTATTTCCTCCAAATTTTAAGTCCTCCAACTTTGTTCTTTTTTTTTTCAAGATTGCTTTGAGTATTTTAGGTCCCTTGCATTTTCATATAAATTGTAGTTTCAGCTTGTTAATTTCTCCACACAGACATACACACACACACATCTTGCTGTTAATAATTGGAATTGTGTTAAATCTATTATTCTTCCCAAATTTTACTGTTGCCACCCAAGAACACTGAACAACTCTTGAAATTAAAAAAGCCCAAGGCAGAGCTTCTGGGGCCGGGCATCTGGGGATTCACTTGTTCTCTAGCAACTGGTAAAATCAGGTGTGACTCTAGGAGAAGCTCGTGTCAGGTTTCAGCTTGACAGTGGGCCACTGCCAGCCCTGCCAGTGTAACTAATGTGAGCTCTCACCTCCACTTTCTATGAAGTAAGTTGCTTACTGTTCACTATAGAATAGGTAGTAGGTGGTCCCTGCCTGTTGCTAAGTTCCTACATTAACACAGTGAAGCAAATCCTCAGCTGTATCTAAAGATGGTTCTGTCTCCCCAGTCCACTTACCAAACAGGACCACTACATCTGAGGTGAACTCATGAGTCAGATAGAAAAAAATTAGCTTTTTCTCAGTATCTACTGCAGCATATTTGTTATACTTCTACAGACATTTAAGTGAATAAGACCTTAAATCTGCTGGGAAACTGCTTTCCACCATTTCCCACTGTATTATATGTTTGTAGTTAAAAACCCATGAGAAATAAAAGTACACGTGAACAAACAGACTTGTAGAAAGTTAAATACTTGTGACACTTTTATGAGTCTGCATGTGCATTTGTGCTGTAAGAGCAATTATTTCTTCAAGAAGCCCCAGGGGGTTAGGTTTTCTGGGTAGAGGATTTTTGCCTAGGTCTTGTAATTTTACAAAGAAAGCTTTTATTATCACAAGGCAATTTAGATGAGTGACTTCTGCATAAGTTTGATAAAAGAATAATAGTTTGTATTAATTTATTTACTCCAACCCCTGTAGAAATTTTTATAAGATAGATACTTTGGAAAAATACAATAATAATATCTGACAGGTTATTATTTCATAGAGAAATAACAAAGTTGAAAAGGTGAAAGAGTCATTCAATACAAGTGGAAATGTGTTTTTTGAACTGTTCATTGGCTAAGTTACTTAGTTTGGTTTCTTCACCTGTTCTGCCTTGCTGGCTCTGTGAGCTTCTACAGACATTACTGTATTTGGATGTATACCCTCCATTAACATCACTGTGTAGATGGAGAACCCGGTCAAGAATTTTCCCAAGATGACATTTCTGCCCATAACTCATCTCATCAGACTTTGGGTGACCCTCCTTCGAGGTTGAACACAGGCAGCCGTGCCAGGTCTGGTAGGAGAATGCAAACAGAGGGATCTTCCCTCATTCTGCCACTCAGAACTCCTTCCCTCTGAGCTCTTGCCGTGGAAGTTAACTGCTCTCTGTTCTTTGTCAAAAACTCAATGGGGAGAAACAGGTATTTGAGAATTTGGTATATAGCCTACTCCTAGTATTTCAGTTAGATGCCTGTGTCAGGCTAAGTCCCAAAAGATTACCCATTTTAGCCTTCATAACTTAACCCTTCACGAGATGCCTTCACTGACTTTACTTTCACTACTGTTCTTTTATTGACAGTATATACAAGCACCCTATAAATAGCATTGTTGTCATTTTTATAAGGCTGTTGTTAAAAGGTTGACTGTTGTGCTTTTAAATATTCCAGATAAAATTTTTATATTGCCATCAAGAAAAAATTGTTGTTAGAAGATGGAAAAAAATTATAATTTTCTTTCACTAAACTCTAGTAAGAATTTAACAATTCCTTCAGTTTTGAGCATAGGCAGAGGTGGTATTTGCAGTTTTTGTGAGTCTGTCTACAATAGAAATCATATTACCATTTTAACAAAGATTTCAAAATATTTATACTCATCACAATTTTGAAATTAGGATATTAATAGTTATTAGAATTGCCTCTAGATATTACTACTTAATGCATTATTAAAGAAGCATATTTATTTTTCTAATATTATTTCAATATAATTGTTTTTATTTTTTTGTAACCTGGTGTGTTTATTTTATGCATATAAAAACATTGTTCTGAGTAGGGGCCTGCAGGCTTCACGGGGTAGCCAAGGGGTCTGTGGCACCGAACATTCTACTCTCTAGTGGCCTTCCTGAGTTTTGTGAATATGGGCTTCCTGGCAGCCTCAGGCCTGGTTCAGATATTTTCCTGTGTGCTTCCTTCCCTGGAGGACCCTATCTTTCCCTCATCTGAGCTGTTGTAATATCTCACATTATGATCATCCATGTCTGTCTACCCTACTAGTCTGTGAGCTATTATAGAGAAGGGACTCTCTCATTCTTTTATTTTTGGCACCTAAGTATGTGCCTTATTTGTAATGAGCACTTAGTAATTGCTTATTTAAATGCCACTCTTTTCACTCCAGATCCATCCTTGTATTGCTCTTTCTCTTTGCATTAATTGACAGCTGGTTCTTGGCACTGGGGCTCAGAGTTCACTGCTATAGCGTGTTCATCAGGTAAGCAATGATGATTTTCTCATCGGGTTTTGTCAAAGCTGGCTTTAAATTTTGGAATCAGCCCATCAGATGTTCGTGTGTTTTTGATAAGCCAGTCCAGATATTAGGAACATCTTTTCCTTCTTCTTCAGGTTATAATCCTTGGTAATTAGCCGTATATTCTCTGAAGTTTGACCATTTATTTCAACATTGGTAGAGCCTTAGGAAAGTTAAGAGAGCTTTGTAAGAAGGGCCTGTTTAATTTCCAGCCTACACCTGATTAAACGCCACATAGTATCAGTGAAGAGAAAACTCTTCTACATTTGGACAACTGAATCTTATTATTGGTTCTGTCCCTTAGAGGTGGCTTAGTGTGATGGGAAGGACAGTAATAGTAATGAATTCCCAAAAAACTTGATGAGATTTTCTTTTCCTTAATATAATATTTCGTTATTCCCAAACCTGAAGATAAAATCTGTTTATTTGATTGAAACATGTCCTAGGAGTCAATGGTGATTATTAAGAACAAAGTGAGGTGCATTTTTGTTACATCACATTTGCCCTAAATATGAGCTATGGCTAAGTCAGATGAAATTTTATAACCCAATTTATGTATCATTCCTCTTTACAAAATGCTCATTTTCTCAAGTCTTTCTTACATCATATTACTGAACTGAAGGATAAATGTTGAAGATGATCTTTTGTTACTAAATAGTTTGGTCAGCTTTTTTTGTAGCATCCCAATTAAATAGTTCTGACTATACATGGATTGATTGTTATTTAAGGAATTTTTAAAACTTGCAAGGACTCTTCTATTTTATTATATACAGTGCTTTCAGTAATTATTAAAGAAATACATAATCAATGGAAAATACAGAGAAGTAAAGAAGAAAATAAATCCCATTAGCCAGTTATTAATATATATTGGTAACATTTTAGTATATTTTTTTCTCAGTATTCCTTTTATCTAGGCATATATACCTGTGTTAATAACAAACCATCACAAAACTTAGTGGAGTAAGCCAGTGATAACTATTTAATGATTCTGTGGATCATCAATTTGGGCTCGGCTTGGCTGTGCTGCCTCATGCATTGTGGTCAGCTGCCGAACAGCTCGCCTGGTCTTGACTGGGCTCTCACATGTGTAGGGCCTGTGGTCGGTGTGCTCTCTCCTCTGCCACAAACTTGGGTTTGCTCACGCTGCGGATTCTAAGGCCCCTGGAGAGAAAGCAGAAATCTACAAGGCCTCTTGAACAAAAGGCTTGGAATTGGTATACCATTATTTCTGCTGTATTCTTATAGCCAAAGCAAGCTAAGCCACAGTCTAGCCCAGATTCAAAAGGTAGGAAATAAATTTCAGGCTTTGATGTGGCAAACTGCAAAGTCACATTGCAAAGAATGTGGAGACAAGGAGTGAAGATTTCTAAGCAGTTTTGCAATTTACCGCTGTGTGTGTGCGTGCACGCATCTGTGTATATATGTGAAACTTAAGAGCATAGACAATTATACATTCTACATTTTCATCACCAGATATGCTCCAAATCCAAGTTGCTAATCCAGCTCTTGGTATATTGGGGAAATTAAATAAATTCTTTTTTTTTTTTTTTTTTTTTTTTTGAGACAGAGTGTCGCTTTGTTGCCCAGGCTAGAGTGAGTGCCGTGGCGTCAGCCTAGCTCACAGCAACCTCAAACGCCTGGGCTTAAGCAATCCTACTGCCTCAGCCTCCCGAGTAGCTGGGACTACAGGCATGCGCCACCATGCCCGGCTAATTTTTTTTTTTTTTTTTTATATATATATTTTAGTTGGCCAGATAACTTCTTTCTATTTTTAGTAGAGACGAGGTCTCGCTCATTGCTCAGGCTGGTCTCGAACTCCTGACCTTGAGCGATCCACCCGCCTCGGCCTCCCAGAGTGCTAGGATTACAGGCGTGAGCCACCGCGCCCGGCCTAAATAAATTCTTATATGGGAAGTGTGTCAACAGGTATCTAGAACAGAGGAGGTATTCAATAAATGGAAGTTAAAAAAGAAAAAGTATAACTTCTTTAGGCAACTCCTTGCTTGAATTCCATTAGTCCTGCTTCTTGGTTGGTTTTATTTCTTCTCTGATTTCCTTCCATGTTTCCTTCTCCTGGTTGACAGTACCAAGCACTCATGGTATTGCTCTAGACCACCTCTGGACCACCTCTCACCGGCCCTAGGAGCTTGGAAAGTCACTTGACTTTGTATCTCAGTTACGTCATCTATTTATTCAAAAGGACAACTACCTCACACCATTATCAGGAGAATTGAATAAACTCATATATGTGGGCATATATTGAAAACTCTAGCTATGTTATTGTTTCCCAGGAGCTCTTTATGCATTTGTGGAATGTCTGTAACATTTTCTTACTTAACATCTTTACATCCCCATTGTCTCTGATTGGCTCTAGCATTTCTTTAAATGAAGTATGTGTTTATTTCAGCCACTGTTTGTTTGTTTCTGCTTAGTTCATGTTAAGGAAAAGTCAACTTTCACAGCCTTAGCTTGTGCACTAACCTTCAAAACACCACAGCCATTTCTTTAATCTGATGGAGTCCCTGGTATAACGTCTGTCTTCTCTGATCAGAAATGACGTTCTTAACATCAATAGATTCTTAGGCTTTTCTGACAGGAAATATTTTTGAGGATGTATTATCAGTTATGAAGTATGCTTGTCAATAAATTTTTCCTGCAAAAATAAATCAGAATCCTATCAAAAGAGCATTATGAAAGAATCTGTTTTCCTTAGTATTCTTCATGAAACGGTCATGCTTGAAGCTTATAATAATTTCTATTTAGATGAAGGTTATATATTTAACTTGTGTGCTGGCCATCTTTCTAACCAGCCAATCTGCATACATTTCATGTCCTAAGCAGGAAGAAAATGGTTGTGATCTAGAGTCAGCCTTTTCCTTGCAAAGCCTGTGTCAGCTTTCTTTTCCCTGACTGGCCTCTTCTACTTTCCAGACCCTGTGAATTTCACCATAAACTGTCTTTATTTTCTTCCCCTACTCATACGCATGCCCACCCACCCAAAGAAAGAGAAACATCTTTCTAAAATGTCCCTTTGCTTCTCTTTATCCTTTACCGGACATTGAATGAATAGTATCACTCCTCTTCCATTTTGAACATGCATCTGTGCCTATGCTCAGAGTTCATTCACTAGCTCACTCACCCCCTCATTTATCCATTCATTCACTCATTCCTTGTTCATCGGGCAGCAGCAGTGTTACAGACACTGGGCTTGGTGCTGCAGATAGAAAGACAAGCCCTGTCACTGGCTCGTGGATTTAACCTGTCGTAGAGGGACAGTAAATGAAAAGGTCATGAGGGTGAGAGTTGTAATCAAAGGCCTTGGGAGCCCTGGGGATGAGGGGAGGACACCACATTATGCCGTCCCTCCTAGGGACCATAGCTGTGCTCCCAAGTTTGACAAGCGTCTGAGGCTGCTGGAGTGGATGCGGTGAAGCGCAGGTGCCTGGATTGCTTCTCCAGTGGTGACTTGGGGCTGGAGTGGGCCTCGTCTGTGTGAAGTCAGGGTGTTGCCCAGTCATACATGCCAGTTACTGAGGTGCAACAGGAAAGAGTGGTTTATTAACCTGGGGCTGAGTTCTCAGATGTGCTCTCCGTTTCTTAAAATGAAGCCAGTTAAGATTTGTTGAGAACCTCCTGCCCGTGAGTCCAGGTATTCTACGTACTTCATCGTATTTTACAGCAAACCTTTGCTGTATTAGCCCTTCCACAGATGAGCAAACTGAAGCTGACAAAGGTTAAGTAACATCCCTAAGATCACACGGCTAGTAAGAATCAGAGCTTAGAATTCAAATCCAAACCATATTGTCTTCTTTGAGGACAATTTTTGTTAAAATTCAAATTCTAATGAAATATACACTAAAGAACTACTATCATGGTAGAATACAGTACTTGTAATTCTGCCCATGCGTGTTTTTTAGTTGGAGAGAGAGAGGCAACATCTGCAGGGAAGTTCTGCTAAGATGAAGCCCTGTTTGTCCCCCTGTCGGAATCAGTTGGGCCACTGATTGTGCCACATACATTGTGACTGTGAACTCCTGGAGGTACTTGTGACCTGTACAACCTTCAGTAGCTGTCATGGGCCCGGTTTTGGAGCTACATAACTCTGCATACTGTGCCTTCACTCATATTAACTATTACATCTGAGTTCTTTCACTCTGAAAGGTTAGATTTATTTCAAGGGAATGGTTGGGAGAATAAAGTAGGAAACTGGATAATTATTTTAGCATATGTAATATACTGTTGCCTAGCTGTTAAAGATTTTTACTTCAAACATAGTGCATTTAAATCACTATGGGCTGCTTACTGTTGTGCTTTGTCAAAATGTTCACACACCTAACTACACCTAAAGGTACAGAAAATTTTCCCAACCAACTCAGCAGTCATTGGGGAATGATTTCAAGGAGGAAAGCGTTCTTTTTTTTTTGTTAGGCATGTGGAAAACTAGATGACAGAGCTCACTCTATAAGTAAGAGCCCCTTAGAACATGTTTGTTGGGAGGGGCTTGCCCCATCCATAACACGAGCGTCCTTGTCCTCCGTTCGTTGCTGCAGGCTCTCATCTCCCACCTGTACTGTTGCAGTAAGCTCCACCCTCTAGCCCCTTCTCTGCCTGTGGTCATACGGACCTGGATCCCTTGTCTTCTGCCCCTAAACCCCTCAGTGGCTTCCTTGGGCTTATGGGATCACAGACTCTCTAGGATGGCATAGGAACTGCCCTCCTTGGCAGGGCACCCCTGCTCACGCCTGTAATCCCAGCACTCTGGGAAGCTGAGGCGGGAGGATCCTTGAGGTCAGGAGTTCCAGACCAGCCTGAACAAGGGTGAGACCCCGTCTCTACTAAAAGTAGAAAAAATTAGCTGGGTGTGGTGGTGTGTGCCTATAGTCCCAGCTACTTGGGAGGCTGAGGCAGGAGGATCTCTTGAGCCCAGGAGTTTGAAGTTGCAGTAAGCTAGGCTGATGCCATGGCACTCTAGCACAGGTAACAGAGCAAGATTTGGTCTCCAAAAAAAACCAAAAAAAAACCTGCCCTCCCCAAGCCCACAGTAGCCTGACCCCTGGGCCCTTGCTGTTTCTACAGTTTCTCCTACCTTCCACACAATAGCCAGAGCTCTTACAGTTCCCACCCAGAAGGGGCTGTTAGCTCTTACAGTTCCCACCCAGAAGGGGCTGTTTCCTGCCTCTGGGCCTTTGCTCATGCCCATCACTGCGCTGTGTTGACCTCCTGCCTTGATTCTGCCAGTTGCACACCCAGGAATGCAGAGTCCTGCTGTAGATGGTATGTTGGGAAGTGTCCAGTGTCCCATCAGTCTTCTGTCTTGCCACCTGTGAGATGACTTTGTAGCACATACCTTTGTGGGCCTGTTCCAGGAAACAGGAATCCATTCTAAGTGATTTTTGTGTATTTGAATCTCTAACACCAGGTCAGGTACTTGGTGCCCACCGTCTAGCTACAAATGACTGTCGAAATTAATGAATGAATGAATGACTCTCTGGGAATGTCTTCTTTAGGTTTCCAGAATAAAAAAGAACACAGCACATTATCTGCAAGGTATTTTAGCTTTTTTGAAATTTAGGAGGAAAAAGTAAAACTTCTGATTGACTTGTGAATCTGAATGATGACAAAACTGTATTTCCCAGTAGCATTCTAAATATCCTTGCAAGAAAATACTGGGGTTTAATGAATCCTAGCTTTCTGTAGGTAGAGATCAGTCCAATAGGTCAGACTGGTCAGACTCATGTACATATATGAATATATTTATACACACACGATAGATGAATCTGGGTAAAGGGTCAAAAGGCATATGAATGTTGTGTATATACTATTTGTATTTTTGCAACTTTTCTGTAAGTTTGAAATTATTCTTCAGTATTAAGTTAAAAGTCTTTTTAAAATTTCAGCCAAACCAATGGTTGTTTTCTAAATAAATATTTCTTTTATTTTGCATTCTTTCTTTTCCTTTCCTCTCTCTTATTCCTTTTCTTCCCTTTCTGTCTGTCTCCTCTTTTAGAAGTCCAAGGCTTGTGAGAAGGCCATCTCCGTGGGCCAGACAGTCATCACGAAACATCGGAACACCCGGTACTACAGCTGCAGAGTGATGGCTGTGACATCGCAGACCTTCTATGAGGTCATGTTTGACGATGGCTCCTTCAGCAGAGACACGTTTCCTGAGGACATCGTGGTGAGTAGGTTTCCGTGGGTGCCTGCTACCCAGTGCACTTTTTGTAAAAATCAAAGTAGCTGAATCCTTTAGGAAAAAAAAAAAATATTTTTTTGTGTTTTTGAGTAGCTCATTCATTTGATACACAGCCTTCATCATTCTAAATAATATCCAGGTGAACTTTAGCTGGTCTTCTCAAATTCTTTTGAGTGAGAAATGCTATTTGGCCAAGAAACGTAAATGCTGTCTTAATTTGTTTGTGCTGCTACAACAAAATATCTGAGACTGGGTAATTTATAAAGAACAGAAATTTATTTCTTACAGTCATGGCGGATGGGAAGTTCAAGATCTAGGCACTGGCACTTGTTCTGTTGAGGACCTTCTTGCTGTGTCCTCACGTGGCAAGCTAGCTGAATGCGGGGTGTGGCCTCTTTCAGAGGGGCCTTGGTCCCATTCTTGAGGGAGTAGCTCTCATGCCCTAATCACCTCTTAAAGGCCCTGCTTCTTAATACTGTCACATTGGCAACACCTGAATTTTGGAGGGCACACATTCAACCTATAGCATATGCAAATTCACCTTTTCTGTTATAAGGTGATGGCAAATTTGAATTCCTTTATGACTTGTTTTTCTTTATGCTTAGCCAGAGATTGTAGCTTTTATTAATCTGACTTGACGGTGTGTTTAAATCTGTATATGTTTCACATGTAGTAACAAAAATCACAGAGGAAAAAGGCTGTGGCATTTACCGAGTTTCTTAGTTGTGGCCCAGACTAGGACACTGTGTGTGTGTGTGTGTGTGTGTGTGTGTGTGTGTGTGTTGGTCTCCATCTTCTCCTTCCTCTGTCCCCTCATTGAACGCCTTGGGGCTTATTCAGAGGAACTAGTGAATGTGTATCAGGGTGATGACTTCCTTTGTTTCAGGGCTTGCTTTTTAGCAGGGTGTTTTCACAAGAAGAGTACTTTCAACAGAGGGCTTTTTAACACTGAAATCAAATCCCATAACTGAGATCAGGGTTAGTCTGACAGTGATGCCGTTATCCCTTCTCCTTTCAGCGGGCATGTCAGTTTGGGGAGCTGAGCTTTAATAATGCAGTTGTCATTGCTGTCTTGCCTGAAGTCTCTGTTGATGCTTTGCTTTTGTTTGTACTTGGAAAGATGTTTCTTAGTGACTTCTTAATGGTAATAATTGTGCATTATGTACAATCGAAAATTAAATGTAACCTCAAGAGATTGCTCAAAAATATTTCTAGGATTTTGGTCTCTTGGGGTTGAAAAAATATAGATTCAGTTAGCTTTGTTATGTGTACTTCTCTGTGATGTTAAGAATGACAAGTATGTAAACAAAAATGACCTAATTTGAAAGATTTTAAAGCAATTGAATTTAAACAAATAAAAAAATCCCAGAACTTGCTCATAAACCAAAATAGTAAGTTGTGTTACCTGGCAGGATTCTAGCTGGAGCGTCACTTTCCTGCATTGCCATTGTTACTCATAAACAGCATCCCTTAGGTGACTGCTCCCCTTGCTAGACTTTGTCCTCCCTTCAAGCACTCAGTCCACATTCACTGGGTGCCACACATCACACTGGCTGCTGAGAAAGGCAACCAGAAAGACGATGTAATCTCTGCTCAGTCTTGGGTGGAGGTAGGCTGGAAAATGGGTGCTTTCTGTACATGAACCACAGCAGCCTGCTACCTACTGGGTCTGGAAGAATTAGTAAAAGCCTCCAGGGTTAGTAAGAACTGACACTTACCAACATTTACCGTGTGCCAGGGACTGCTCCAAGAACTGGACCCAGGAGCTTAGTGCATCCTGGCAACCTTTGTACTATAAACACTATTGGTTTTCACATTTTGCTTCTGAGGAAACCGAGGCACAAAGTGGTGACTAACTGTCCCAAGGTCACATACCCAGAATAAGGTTTGACCTCATATCTGAGCACCCTGTGTCCCAGGCAAGCTGATACAGAAGTAACCACCAAAAATACACTGTCCTGGATACTAGGTCTGTGAACTGTAGATGACTCTTTACCTTGTGGAGGCAGAAGCTCTGGCTCTATGGCAGAGCGTATTTGCCTTTTCCCTCCAGCAGCCGCAGTGTGTTAGTGGGTTTGTGGTCCTCTGCAGATCCACTGTGTTAGCAGCACAGTTTGTTTGTCATCATCTGGCTCCCTAAAATCCAAGGTCATGGGTTGAAAAGGTAAGCTTCTAAAATTTAAACTATTAACAAGTATGGAGAGTCTGTGTTTCTTGCTAAAATTAGTGAAAGCTATGTGATTAAATGCTTTTGTAGTATGTCAGTAAGACTTTAGTTTGATATATAGAAATTTGATGTTAAATTTTAAGATATATTGTATGTGTATAATTGTTTTATAAATATTTCCATGTATGATAGTATGTAAATATGTTTATACCATACATCATTATTTAAGCCATGGGGCTTCATTGCTACTATCTTTCCACTTCCACCTTTGATATTTGTCCAGATCAGAACAGTCATCTGGGAGATGGGGGCCCTGCTCAGTATCCTAATTGGGAGTTTCATCAGGACATAAGATAAAGTGTAATCAGGTCCATGTCTGTCTCAGTGTTTTGCAGATCATGGCAGAATGATTATTTATGGCAACACTAAATACCTTCCACATTCCTAAAGAAATCTTGTTTTCCATACCTGATATACCTGTAGCATCAGAAACTGGTCGTGAAAATGATTTTTCTTCTGTTTGTCCGAAAACTCTCTAATCTACACAATGTGCATGTCAGGTGTGAGTACCGCTGGGAAAAATCATTCATCAGATGTGGTGTGATGGTTAATGAAGACCTAGTTTCTCTAAGCCTCGGGTACTTGTTAACTAGAACTGCTGTAAGGGTACAGTGCAATTTCAGTTTTCTAACTATGAAAATCAAATTTAGGATATCAAGTTTAATCATCCCAAGCTATTTATTTATATATGACATAAATATAGCCCCTTATGAGGCCTGATAGTTTTGTAAAGAAAGTTACATTCCCTTATTTATAGAGTCGATGATTACAAATCATTTCATAAACCCAACAGATGAGAAACCCTTTAATGCAGGCTGGCCTATGCATGTTTGAGAATAAATTTGGCAAGCATTAAAATGCTTATGTTAGGATTATGTGACTGGAGAGAGTATTTGGAGCAGTAGGGAGAAACATTCTTTGTGCTACCAGGAAATTTCTTTCCTTACGTAAGTACTTCATTTCTGTGATAACCAGAAAAATGTCCAAAAAATTCTGTCTCAATGATGCACCTGCAGAATGTGTGTATCAGCCCAGTTAAACTCAGCGTGCAATCTGTAGCTGTCAAGGGAAGTAATAAAAGATGTATTGCTACACACCTCCGTCTGTCAGTCCGTGAAATTGCGACATGCTCCTGATGAATTTTTTTGTCTTCCACTATTTTCATGGGAATGAAAGTTGCCCACTCAAAAGCACTTAATGAACATGGAGATTCGAGGGCCCCCCTTAGCCTCTGCCAAAACCTGGGATCCTCTAGCATGCCCATGTTGACAATACCGTGATGACCGCTTCCTTTCATCTGAACTCTGAGCTCATTTTGAGAGAGGAGGATGGTGTGGTGGCACTTGAGCATTCTAGGGTGGGCACTTAACATTCACCATTGGGAGTGAGCAGAGAAACAGGACCATTTAGAAATTAGACAGCAAGATTCCATCACTGGAATTTCCATGAGGACTGGTCACATTTTTCAGCCTCTGTTGAAATGTGAAAGAAGCATGAAACAATACTGGTCAGGATTCCGGGGGTGAATAGTCACGGCCTGTAGTTCTGAGGGCTTTACATGCAAACTAAGGTTCTTAGAGCTAATTTTTTTCCCTCAGATATATGCAATTTGCTTAAAGTTTCTAGCCTCAGCTTTTTCCCCCACTAAAAATGGAAGAATAATTTCCAACCTTCAAGGGTTATTGAAAGGACTAAGAGAACTAAATGCCTGACACATAGTAGGCCCCAAATCAAATTTTTTGGGATGTTAACTTAAGCTTGTAGAATTTTTTTTTTTCCCTTTTTCCTCCCCATCTAGTTTATATACTTTTCTGGTCTTGATGAAATTTGTGTCCTCAGAGCTTTGTTCCTCTCCTGTCAGGTTAAATGGGAACCTGTACTTGTGAGATTTCACTGGGTCCGCTAATTGTTCCCACTTGCTGTAAAGTAGTTTTGGCGTCTTTTTGACTTTACATTGTAATAGTCTAGTTCCTTACATTTATGCTTGTATTTTTCTGAGTGTTAAAAGCATTATTTCAGTGGCTTTTTTTTTTTTTTTTTTTTTTTTGTTGAGACAGAGTCTCACTTTGTTGCCCAGGCTAGAGTGAGTGCCGTGGCGTCAGCTTAGCTCACAGCAACCTCAGACTCCTGGGCTTAAGCGATCCTACTGCCTCAGCCTCCCAAGTAGCTGGGACTACAGGCATGCGCCACTATGCCCGGCTAATTTTTTCTATATAGATTTTTAGTTGTCCATATAATGTCTTTCTATTTTTAGTAGAGACGGGGTCTCGCTCAGGCTGGTCTCGAACTCCTGACCTTGAGCAATCCACCCGCCTCGGCCTCCCAGAGTGCTAGGATTACAGGCGTGAGCCACCGCGCCCGGCCTTCAGTGGCTTTTTATAAGAACCCCTGCTCCAAAGTGAGTTCATAGTCATTTCACACAGGTAATACTTGAAAAGTCACAAAATACTATGATTTGCCTAAGTTTCCCTCCCCAAGTACAGATTTGACAGGTCAGCCGTGCGTGTTCCGTTGCGTGTTGCCTTCGGAAGTCTACTCTTGGTGGTCGAGGAGAAGACATCGTGCCTCCCTGAGGGTCAGACACAGAATCCACGGACATGGTGTGGGAAGCTTCTTGGTGCTCAGCACCCTGGAAGCCCCCTACTTGACAAGCCTAGGTGTGTGGGGTGATCTGGGAGGTCCAGAGGCAAAACATCCAAGTGGTTTTGAGAAAATAAGAAAAAATTAATTCCCAGAAACATTCTTTACTATGGGATCCTGGGAAACATTTTTATATGCCTCCCAGTGCCTTGATTTCGAGGTGCTCTGGATTTTCATGCTGGGTGGCCATGCAGACATGGCAGCGGCAGGTACCTCTGCCAGTGAGGCCGCCTCGGCTTTGGAGGGTCACGTCCAGTCCCTGCCCATTTGTGTTAAGTTTGATGTCCTTTACCTCCAACCTTCTCCTCCCGTTAGGCTATTCTGGTTCTTCCAGAATGAATGGACATTTGCCAGAGAAGGCTTTGGAAACATTTTTGGTTTAGAGTCCCTCAGGTGTGGCCCACGTGACGTTTAACTGTTCAGGGTGGAGCCCTTGCTTCTCTGTGGAGCTGGGAAGCTGTGAGATGGAAGGCTTTGCCCAATTCCAGTTGATTTTACTTCTGTAGGAAACATATATCCAAAAAATACCTATTATTACTTTGATTTTAATCATTATTCAATTTAAAATTTACTCTTCTAAGCCTTCAAATTAATCTGACAAAATTTATTTATAAACCTAATAATTTTTGCATAAAAATAAACTCATTTGTTTCTTGATTAATGTTCATATAATGCATAACTTTAACAGATCAAATCCTAAATTTTTATATTTAAGTAACCATATTTCTTTGAGCATCTTAACTATGATTATAAATTTAATATATACATTTTTCACAAATGTCACAATTTTTCTACGTACATTATGCTCATAACTTTAATAAATCAGACATTAGTTTAGTACTTCAAATTCTCCTAAGTATTTCAGACATCTTCAAAAACAATACATAAAGCCATATAATATTTACAAAACACATATCTGTACCTTTATAAACACAATTTATGTACAATTAATAGATAAGTAGATAGAAAGACATTACCCAACCAAGAGGGAACAATATTACCATATTTTATGCTAGGAGTATACTAAGGAAAAATTATCAAAGAAACTCAAGGCCATTTGAGAGGCATGGAATCTGGTTATACCTCTGAAGGCTAACCCCACAGTTGTTGGACAGGGGCTCCGAATTAAGGTCAGCTTTTGTCCAGTGCCTCAACTGTCTAAACAACTGTGTCCTTCACTGAGGCCCTAACCAATCTTCTGAGCTTTATTGACTGTTTCTCACGTTCGTGGAGGTGGCTACTTTCCAGATCCTGGAGTTTTATTACCTTTTGTGTACTTCGTGTGGCTTTTTGCATTAGGTCCTGGGGCATACTAATGGAATATTGAAGCCCTTATTTGAGTTGCAGTTGTAACTTTTTCCTCTTTTATAAATTGTATGTATCTCACTGATCACAATTCTGTAGGTGTCACGTTGACAATTTCCATTTATCACTGTTGATCCTCTGAAGAAAAGTATGTCATTGCCCTGATGTTCCATGCAGGAGATTAACTAGTTGCCGTGAAGACATACTGTCAGTTATGTTTTTCTTCAGATATATACCTCCCTCACTTGACAGTATTTCTCTTATTTCTCTTTTGGTAATTATCTCAAAGTGATTGGTTTTGGGAACTTATTCCCAGGGGACAGGTTCCTGGCATTTCTTTCCTATCATTTTCTTTCCAAGAGGATTCAGGAATAGCAACTCATCTTCAATCTAACAAAATCAAAATAGCTACCTTGAACTTGAGGGCAGTGTTATTAATTTCCAGGACTTCATCTTCTTAGTGCAGAGCTTAAACCCAATTGTGGGTAGCAGGAATCATGAACCAAATCTGCCCTGTGTTTTGGGAACATCCAATGATAACATCCTTTCTGAGCTGTGTATGTAACACTGTGTTAGGCATCAGGGGTGATGCAAAGATGTGTACACATAGGTACAGGAGTGACCTATGTGTTCTAAAGGCAAAATAAAATACCTAAAAGTTTGAAAGACTGAGAAAAACGTTGTTTCTAGAAACAATTTATACTGTGAGATCTTCAGAAGCAATTTTGGATCCTGTTGGTGTCTAGATTTTGAGTTGCCCTGGATTTTCAAGTCAGGTGGCCATGCAGACGTGACCACCTCTGTCAGTGAGGCCACCTTGGCTTTGGGAAGTCACGCCCCATCCCTGGCCATTTAGTTATGCTGCTACACATCGATGCCCTTTGCACCTCCTCACCCCCATTAGGAGCTGATCTGAAAGATTTTACAAGAAAAACACCCAATGAAGGTTATTGATAGTAAGTTCAGAGGCAGAAGCAATTGTGTTAGACCATAATGTTTAAGGAAGTCACATTGAGGGAGAGAGATGTGAGCTGGATTACTGACTTATAAGAGTTCTTTATATATTCTAGATACAAGCCTTTAGTCGGATGCTTTACAATTTTATTCTCCCAGTCTGAATAATGTTCCATTGTACAGTATGAATATAATATATTTTGTTTATCCATTTACCAGTTGATGGACATTTGGATTATTTCCAACATTTGCTTTCAAGTCTTTGTGTAGACATGTGTTTTCATTTCTCTTGGGTAAATACCTAGGAGTGAGATTACTGAGTTATATGGTAAGTGTATATTTAACTTAATAAGAAACTGCCAAACTGTTTTCCAAAGTGTCTGTACCACTTTGTATTCCCACCAGCAATGTTGGAGGTTACAGTTTCTCCACATCCTTGCTAACACACGTATTGTCAGTCATTTCGATAATAGCCATTCTTGTGGGTATATAGTGGTATCTCAGTGTGATTTTAATTTATATTTCCCTAATGACTTATGATTTCGAGCATCTTTTAAATGCTTATTAGCTATTCATGTATCTTCTTTGGTTGAAAGCCAATTTGAATCATTAAAATATTTTTAATTTTATTTATTAAGTTGCCTTATATTGAGTCAAAATATGTTTTTTATAGTCTATACATGAATCTTTTATCAGATATATGATTTACCAATATTTTCTCTAAGTTTGTGTCTTGCCTTTTCACTTTCTTAATAGTGTCTGAAGAGCAAAGGTTATAAATTTTGATGAAGCTGAATTTATCAACTTGTTCTTTATGGATCATGCTTTTGGGGTCATATCTTAAGAAATCTTTGCCTGACTCAAGATCACCAAGATTTTGTCATATATTCTCTTACAAAAATTTTATAGTTTTAGGTCTTACATTTAGATCTATGATCCAGTTTGAATTAATTTTTGTATATGGTGTAAGGTCAGACCCTAAGTTCTGTACAGTGAAAAACAATGAAAATTTATTGAATTGTTGTAAGAGTTAAATGAATGTATCATCATAGTGCTGCACCTTACACATAGCAGATATTCAAAATAATGTGGTTCTTTTCTGATCCTTGACTTATTAGCTTTCTCAAAATTGCACTGCAGAAGGGGGAAATCCACATAGATTGTTTTATGTTAATATTCTGAACTTCTAAAAAGCTCTGTGGATGGCTCACTTGCAGATCTACTTAGTATCATAACTATTTTGGGAAGGTGTGTTGTATAAGTGTTCAAGATTTGATTTCAATGTTATAATTTCTATACCTTTGAAGAGAAAAGAATAGCAAATACCAGGTGAAACACTGGTTCTCTCTGCAATGAGCTCTTAAATATGATAAATGTGTTTAGACCTAAAAATACTTTGATTTTTTTTTTTTAGATCATTGTTTCCAGTATCATATTTCAAACTAGGGCATGCTTTGTTTTTCTAAAAAAATAAGGGAGGCTAAAAGGCGAGCATTTTTGTTGTTGTTGTTAGCAATGCAATGGAAATTAATGAAGAAGTGCTTACTTCAGGAAGAAATTGAACTCCAAATTTTCCATTTTAACTTGAATTTTCTGTCGTAGCACTTATCCCAGTTTGATAGACGATACCCACTAAACCTTGAACTTTTTAAAAACTAGGGCCATGTCTGAGTTACTGTTATGTACCTAGTTCTCAGTACGGGGCCTGACTTATACTAAGTGGATAATGAATAGTTGTTGAATTAAATACTAAATAATATTAGTAGCCATCACACATTCAGGTATTAAATTTATTAT
This sequence comes from Eulemur rufifrons, assembly GCF_041146395.1. NCBI lineage: Eukaryota > Metazoa > Chordata > Mammalia > Primates > Lemuridae > Eulemur > Eulemur rufifrons. The sequence continues at coordinate 229,937,015 of NC_090989.1, forward strand.
TTTATTTAATACCTTAGACAATTAGTATGTTTTTATTTTGAAATTCATAGTCAGTGTCAAGAATTGTTTAAAAAAATATTTGAGTTCACAGAGTTTCATGGCCTTCCCAGGTAAAGAATATTTGGTCGTTAGAGCAGGGTTGTGCTCCAGCAGGTAGTTCCTGGGAAAACCCAAGCCTTCAGTGTTTTAGCTTCCATGTGAGATTTCTTTAAACAAGATCTCTAGCCGTGAAAACATGTGAAACCATGGGTTCAGGTGAAGTGAATTCTTATGTGCTGTCCTACTGCTGTGAGAATGAGAAGTTTGTCCCCAGAGAGGGTTAATGGCCCCATGGCATTAATGCGCCTGCTGGCCCGTATCTGCCCAAGAACAGGATTGTTGGGAAAGTCTCCGTGGCCTTAGAGATTCACCTGTGAATATTTAGCACCAAATTATGAGTATCTGTGACATCATTTCTAAATGTCAGGGTAGGGCTGAATCAACTTCCATTAAATAGAAAATATATAAACATTATGAAAAATTCCTTATTCCTCCCAAGAAATACATGGCCAGATGTCACTTTTTTTTTCACATCATAGTATCAGAATGTCAGTGTTCATTATTGACCCTTCTATTGCTCTCCAAATTAAAATAGTACACTAGCTGTCTATGATGCAAGGTTTTAAAGCTTTAAATCTTTCCTTGTTCTTACTTCATTTTGATCTCAAACCTAGATACTATGACCCTGAGTGTGGTATAATCAGGTTGCTACATACATGTTTCAGAAATGCCTGAAACTTTCCAGAGTTGACCCTTCCCATAGCACATTTGTAAGTGTAGCTTTCTGCATGTAATTTCTGAAATACAGTATATAGCTAACGGCAAGAACTTCCTGAGGCGAATAGTCAACAGGGAGCTGCCTGTTTACATGCCATTTTACATTATCTTTCACCTCTTTCCAACCCAGGTGCTAACACACTGGGATATAGCACATAAATTTGTGACACATCCCAGAAGATATGGGGCCCATAAATCAATTAAAAGTTTATGTCCCTGTCTGACCATGGTGTTTGAATTATTTTGCTAATAGAGTGAACTTAGATTATTGTTTGATAGGTATATCCAGTAGAAGTAATACTATCTGCTTATTGATAAACAACACTACCTTCATTTTGGTCTTTCATTTGTGTTCCTTATTTGAAAGAGGTTAATTTTCATGGATGAGCGAGAACCAGTAATAAATCTTTTGCCTTTTGCATTATTAAACAAATTATATTTTGAGGTCAGAGTATATAGGCAAAGGGTGAAGAAGAATGATACAGGAAGTACGGAGAGAAAATGAAGTCAGAGTGTTTTTTTTCCCCTTCAATTTCTAATCTTTCCACAGTCAGAGCATATTCTATGCTAAGAAGTGTATGAAAAACTTGGAAGCTGTGGCCTGCTGTTATCTTTGTTGGTTGCCTATGTTTCTGCAAATTAATTGCTTTGCACCATTTGGTTTTCGCCCTCTATAAAATGGAGGATATGTTTGAAAGTCTTTTATGCTTTAGATGTTTTATCCAATAGTATGAAAGAACTTTATATTTGTACAATGTTTAAGTTCTTCTAAATGTTTTAATAGTATGTTATGTTGAATAATGGTATGTACATGGTTTTCAGATCAAAGTAGAGTTTTTTACCAGTAATCAAAGCTGGTATGATCTGTGCTAGAAAAAGATGCCTTTTGTAGATTCATGGCTAACAACTCAGGAAAAAGGGAAGAGTAGTTAAAATTATGCATACTTCCAGTAGTATAGATATAGGGTATATTCAGAGGTTATTGCTTTCAAAACATGCCTGATGTTTACCTTTTCTAGCCTTTAATTAAGAAAAATATGACCCAATGGTTTCTTTATGTGTTATATCATCTTTTTTTTTTTTTTTTGGAGTAACAGATAAAGCAACTTACCTGATTTACACCCTAAAAGAAAGTGAGTGGCACAAAACAAATCAGGCTGTAGTCCTTGTATTCTAAGCAGCCAACACCTGAAGCAATGTTGAAATAGAAACTGTAAGAGAACTATTAAAAGAATGTGAATGAGAGCGCCGTTGACATTAGATGATATTCTATAATGAATAAGATATATATGTATAGATAGCTAGATATCTATATCTATATATACAGAACACTGTCTCATCAGGCAACAAGCCTTAGACTAGGCTGCAAATAGCTATACCAGACCCTATAACTTTGCTTTTGCTGCTTCTTACTGGGTATTTTGTTCTCTGTTTCATCAAGGAATTTTGACATGATTTATGCATTACATATGAAATTTAATATGTCCTCACAGTTTAAAAATTCATTTCAAGATTAGTAAAACCTTTTTCCTATATTATTTACACTGGAACCCTATCCCATGTCATTAGTTATGTTTCTACAGGGTTTTATGTTTATTTTGTGTTGTGTTGTGCTTTGCTTTTGTCTTCGTTTGCATGAAGCTGGAAGGGCAAAAATCTAACCAATATCTAACAGTGAGTTCTCTTCCAGAGAAATCTAATGAGGATGGGGAAGCAGTATGTGTAGTGCTTAAGTCCTCTTTTTTCTCCAAGAATGAGGGGTTTGTAAAGATGTGTAAGATTGATGAAAGCCCTTCCTTTTGTAGACATAAAATTCCTACAGGGCCAGGCCTTTGAAAAGCCACATCTGGGTGCCTGCATGTGGTGATATATGGATTCTCTAGTCAAAAGAAATCTTACTCTTCAGTAAGTGAGAGCCTTAAAAAATTTTTTTTTTTTTACAGTGAGCATCTACTACATACCAGGCATTGTGCTGGGCCTTGGGAATATGATGGTGAGAAGTAAAATTGAAATGATTTTTGCTCTTACAGACTTTACAATCTAGTGAGACAGAATAACACACAACAGTCACACTAATGAAGACGTGCTTCAAATTGAGTTAAGTCTTGGGATGATAGGAATATGATTCTATAATAGCACATAACAAAAAAAATCCTTATCCAGATGAGGGATGAGGGCAACTTGAGTGAAGATTTGCAAGGTGAATTAACTGGACAAAGGGCAGAAGGAGAGTATTTCAAGAAAGGCAAGCACATCTGTTGGAGAAGTGGATGATGAGCTTAGAGAAGAAGGAAAGGATCAGACTAGGTAGGGCCTTGAAGGCCATGTTGTAGGGTTGAGTATTTTTTTGTTTTTGTTTTGTTTTTTAAGATACGGTCTTGCTACGTTGCCCAGGCTACAGTGCAGTGGCCATTCACAGACGTGATTATAGCTCACTGCAGCCTCGAACTGCTGGACTCAGGTGATCCTCCTGCCTCAGCTTCCTGAGTAGCTGGAACTACAGACATGTGCCACCATGCCTGGTTATCTGGTTATAGGGTTGAAGTTTTATTCTAAAAGCAAAGGGAAGCCTCCATTGACTTGCTTGAGTAGAAGTAAACATAAAAAGATTCGTTATGAAGCATTTTCTTTGTCTATAATGGAGAAGGATTGAAGAGTGTGCCATAGTGAATGCTAGGAGGCTAGTTAGGAGAACATTGCAGTAGATCAGAGGAGAAATGGTGGTAGCTTGTTTAGGAACAATGGAAGGGTCTGAAATACATTTAGGAGGCAAAATCAAGAGGACCTGGCCGAGTGCTGTGCCTCGTGCCTATAATCTTAGTACTGTGGGAGGCCAAGATGGGAGGATTGCCTGAGCTCAGGAGTTCAAGACAAGCCTGAGCAAGAGCCAGACCCTGTCTCTACTAAAAATAGAAAAATTAGCTGGGTGTTGTGGTGCACGCCTATAGTCCCAGCTACTTGGGAGGCTGAGGCAGGAGGATTGCTTGAGCCCAGGAGTTTGAGGTTGCAGCAGTGAGCTATGATGATGCCACTGTACTCTAGCGTGGGTGACAGAGCGAGACTCTGCCTCAAAAAAAAAAAAAAAAAAAAAAAAAAAATGAGGATCTGGGGATGGATTGATAGCGGGAGCCAAGGGAGTAAGATATGACTCCCAGGATTCTGGCTCGCCTGACCCCAAATGGAAGGTGGTATTAATACCTGTCATTGGAATTAGGGAACCTTGGAAGAAGCCCAGGGTTCTAGGGCCAGGATTATGAGTTATGCTATGTTGGGGTTTCTTCCTTTCTGCTCTGTTTTTCCCACCTGGAGCAGTTACTGTTATTCAGGGCCATCCCAAGAACCCTGGCTGGCAAAGCATAGTTTCTGTAGTTGTTTTTTCTTCTCACAGAGTGCAAGGGATGCTGAGTGAAAGGTGCCATGCCGCGGTGTGAGAAGAGATCCCATACTTTAGAAGTGGCATGGCCAGACATGTCATTAAATTAATGACATAACATACACATGCACACCATTACCTAACTCTAACCCGTTTGATAAATAGTGAATGTTTGTTTAAGAAATTCTTCAGCATGACAATATGGCCACCAAAATTGAGGAGTTATATTTACCCTTCATAGGGCTTCCATCTTAGCACAGACATTTACATGGAGTGTATCCACACATTTGAAGACCTCACCTCACTGTATTCCTCCTTCTAACATCCCTTGATCTGTAGCTTTCTTCAGCACTTGTTTACCTTACTTATTGTGCTTTTCCCCCCATTTTCTGTCCTTGTAGCCTGTGTGTTCTCTTCCGAAACTTTTACTTCTCCTCTCCAGAGTCTTGAACAGCCCTCATTTTTGACGTTCATTTACCTTTTTTCAAAGGGAAAGAATTGGTGACTAACTTTGGTGGACAAAATGTGTGTGGTTAGCAGTAATCATAAAAGTTAGTAGCTAATATTAGCAATCATAGATATACAATGTTTTGTATAACATACTCATGGCTGGTTAAAGTTCAAGAAATACAGAAGGATATAAGATGAAAAGTTCATGTCCCTGCACCACCCACATTTGGAAATCATGGGCCCACCTGCTTCTTGTATATCCTCCCAGGATTTTTGAAATGCACGTACAAGCTGTGTGTGTGTGTGTGTGTGTGTGTATACACACACATGCAGATGTTTATTTGAATGCACTTGGCATCATACTAACATGCTAAAAGCTAGGAATTGCATCCTATGTATTGTTAATGTCATTGCTGATTGGATGGATGTTTGACACTGTTTGCAGGCAAGGCCATCTCCTTTTATCTTTTGTCTTCCCCTACCTACTTATTTACATTTTTGTTTAATCCCTGAAGTCTGTTTTCCTCCCCTCCCAGTTTAACCTATGAGAGCCAGTCTCAGCTGTCCTGGCTCCAGCATTTCCTCCACTGACCCCACTTTCAGGTGCCCCTCAACCCTGGGATCCCCCTCTCTTCGGTGTGTTTTGGTTCCCAGCTGCCCCTATATGCAAATCTGTGTCATTTCAGAAGTGTGTGTGTCTGTTTCAAGGAAAGTAACTGAGAATGCTAACTAACCTTGTTACTTTTTTGGTGGACTGAAAAAAGATCATATCACAGTTGAAATATTAATTGACTGACTACCCAGTGTTCATTAAGCAAGTAGGATGTTAGCAAGAATCAGGCTTCAAATAAAGACTAATATCCGGTGTGAAAAGAAAAAAGACTTTCCTACTTCAAAGGTTCATTAACTATCAGAAAGAGGGCATGACATAATCCTCCATGTAATTATGAACCAGGCATTCCACATTTGAGCGCATCAGTAAAGCTAAATTCACCACCCTCCTTTTATGTGTATTTAAGCCTTTGTGGATTAAAAGCTTTTGTTGGGATAATTCTGACAATGGTGTATTATCTACGTATCATTTTCATTCTCCTTACCTGGGAATCTACACACAGCAAAATTCTCCTTAATTTCACATTAAGATTATTTTGATTTGACCAACTTTTGACGACACAAGAATCGTTTGGGTAGTTTCTGACTTCCCTTTAAGAGTTATAGTGTTGAGTAATACATTGATTCATTATCCTCTCCTCAGCCATCTTATTTTCTGTCTACCAGTTGTGACAGACTAGTCTTTGTTGCAGTATGCTGGGAGTAATTACACATGGCCTTTTCTTTATAAGACAGTCTGTTATGAACATGATTGCTTAACTTTATGTATTTGCATTTAATCTAAAAGGAAGGACATGTTAAACTGACAGAGGTAGAAGCAGTAGCTTACATGGAAAGTATTTATAGAATGGAGTTGCTCATGGTTTTTTGCTATGCTCAGGAGCACATTGGCAACTTTGAGAAAATTCTGGCTTAATTTGTACATAAATATTCTATATTCCTCTGCTTCTGAATTTAACATACTATGAGCTGACACGTTTGACAAGTCATATTCTCACAAATCCTTTGGTTTGTCTCCACCCCTTCCTGACTCTCCTTTTTAATCCCCTATTTAAAATCCTTTCCGGGTGTCACTCATTTGCTCAAAATCTTGCACTGCTGGGCAGTGAAATGCAAAATTAAATTAAATTATAGTCAGCTCTTGGTGAGTTGTGACTCTGTGAGAGTCATTTCATTGTTCAGCCTTTATCTTTAAAGTGGGGACATTGGCCTAGATGATTTCTCAGGCCTCTTCCCATTCTGGCAGGGGAGAAAAGCAATGGGTGATCCGTAGTCATCCCTCACTGTAAGCATTGGAATCATCTGCACATACATGTTCCCTGAGTCCCATGGCCCTGATGACCACCTTTGAAGTCACCGTGGCTGGGTTCAGGGTGCTGCATAAGGAAGGCAGGCTGAGGGGGAGTGCGCCCTCCCTGCCCGCAACTCCTGTGTGATACCCCTACCCACTCAGGACGTCTCCTCCACCATGCCCATCACGGAGCACTGCAGGTGGCAGGGAGCTCACGCAGTCGTTGCTGTGACAGTTGGGGAGCATTGGCTGCTTTACGTGGAGTCTAACTGCTGCCTCTTTGAAACACCCAAGAGCCAATCCTAGTTCTTGGTCTTATAGAAAACTCACAACTAATAGACACAGTGAGCGTTGTAGGAGGGAAAAGGCACGCCTCAAATCATGGTTTGGGTGTGGCAAAGTCATAACATGTAACCAAAATGTACCCCCATAATATCCTGAAATAAATACCTTTTTTAAAAAAAACTGGATAAATGCATTTTCTCTTCCACTCACAGCTCTCCGCAAGTTTGTAGAGAGCTATTAGGTCTCTCCTAAGTCTTCTCAGATCCAAACAAAACAGTCCTCATTGCTCAGTTCATGGGGAAGGAAGGAACGATTCAAAGAACACAAAGTGGTTTCAGAACACTCTTCCTCTAGGATGCTCTCAGGATGATGAAATTTTCTTGGACAATGTTGTTCTCAGGTGTGAAAATACAGTGCTCCAAACACAATTTGGCCAGTACAAGCATGACAACTCTTTGATCTGGACATTGAACACTTACCAGTGTGGCTATGAAGCAGGTTAAATGCATTATTTATGCAGCTATTAAAAATCATGTTTTCAAAGAATATTTAGTGATGCAATATAATAAATGGAAAAATCAGGCTCAAAATTGTATATACAGTATGATCCCAATTATGTATAAATATATAAATATGCAAAGGAAAAATCCTCAAAGGAAGTACATCAAAATGTTACTGATTATCTTTGGAGAGTATAATCATAGGTGATTGTGATTTTCAACTTTATCACCTTCTTATAGTTTCCATATGAGCACGTTTTATTTTTATGATCAAGGGAAAAAAATTATTAATTTTTTTTAAGGATCTGAACCCTTCTGAGAACTCCATCTTTCTTTACTCTTTTCCCCCAATTTTCTCCATCTGGATCTTTTCAGATTGCTTTGTCAAAATTTCATTTTGGATCTCTTATCTCTTGAGGCATCTTGAAGCTCTCTGAAATATGAGAACCGTATAGAATGCTAATAATCTGTTTAATGCTTCTACATTACCCCATAGTTCCATTATGTAGGATTTCTTAACACTTAAAGATTTTTTTGATTTTTTTTTTTTTAATTTTGATGCCTGAGTTTTCTAATGAAGAGTTGCATTAAGTAAGCCTCATCTCTTTTGTTCATTATTCATCCCATTGCTCCTTAACACAGGAGTTGCTGGAAACTTCCATGCCGAGTGAGTGAACACCCCACCCATCTGCTTATTAGCCATGTGGCCTCAGGCAAGTCTTTGTGCCTGTTTACCTGTCTGAGGGGTGTTGACACTTGCCTGCCCACCTACCCTACCAGGTTGTTTTAGGTTTCAACTAGGATGACACATCTGGTCATCTTTTGTAGTCTGAGTTGTATTTAAGTTGTTGAGTTTTAGCATCCCTCTCTCATAGTCTAGATTCTTGGCTTTTCAGTCATTTCTTCACTACCTTTAATCCCAAGGGTCACCTTCTCCCAAGGGTTTTGTCCCGCCTGTTGTCCTCTAGGTGTTCCCTGTTGGCAAGAATTAAATCCAGACACAGTCCATTCGACAAGTCACCAGCTGCCAGGCAGTGTGCCCTGCTTTTCATTCTCTTCCTTTAAATACACATCAGCTCTGATTCTCCTAGCAGCCCTGCAAGATTGTGTTAATATCTCCATTTTATTGAGGAGAAAACCAAGATATAAGAGGTTCAGTAGCTTGTGCACGGTAACAGGTCTTCTGTGACTCTGGGCAGCCTGACTCTAGGCTTTGGGGGCTGTACTGTGCGTGGCTTCAGCATCTGGGGACGCCAGGCCTGTGCTGGGGGAAGGAGCAGACACCGGAGCCGAGCGGGAGCCTGGCAGGCGGGCCTGGCCTGTGAGCACAGGACAGCCCTCTGTCCCCTCGTGCTTAGCCTTAGCTTTATCTTTCCTTTCATCTTCCTTTTTGTAGCTTTTGGAACTGGCATTTATTTTTAGAAACCACTACAGAGAAATTCACCTCGAGTCTGTCTTTCTCCGTTTTGCGACATAAATTTTTATTGACACAATAAAATATTTTATTCCCCTCATGCATTTTAGTCCCTGCCAACAACTATAAAAAGGGGGAAAATCTGTCCTACATAGATGGAAATATTTGCCTTTATTTGGGTATGAGGAGTTGCAGTCCTGGGTGCTCAGCAGGAAGGTGTGGCGAGCCTGGGGACTGTCACCAGGGCCGGCCTTGGCTCGGCCCACAGTGGGAGTGGCAGACTGACCAAGTATGTCTTTGCTCTAACCCTGTGACCCCAGGCAAGGGAGCTAACAACAGTTTCCTTATCTGTAAAATGGAGATAGTAGTAAATACGGGGTTTATTGTTGGGATTCTTGGAATGTGATTTATAAAGCAGTTAGTGTGGTGCCCAGCGCATAATAAATGTGCAGGTAGCATTTGTGGCTCTGGTGGTGGTGGCCAGTAATTTTTGGTCAGGTCATTAGTCAGAGAGTCCCTAAGCACAAGATTCCCAGTTACATTTTCCAACCTATGTCTTCCATATTTTTAAATAAGGAGAAGTTACCGAAGGAGGATCTAAAAGTAAGTATTGGAAGCTTCACTCTGTTTTGTGTGGCCACACCACTCAACACACTCAGCAAGAGAGTCTGACCAACTGTGGACCACAAATGACACCAAGCTGGTAATGCCCGAGGCTCCAACTGTGATCAGGCCCTGTGGGAGTCGCACTGGCTTTTCTGTTTCACATGTCTGTGAGGCCTGTGTAATTGCTTCAGCACAGCTTGTCCTGAGTGGGGACTCTACAGTCAGGTCAGTTTGCACAGAGGGTGTTGAACATGGAGGAGGTGGAATTTTGGTTAATCGTAAGAGGAAAGTCCTTGGCACTGTTGACGTCATGGAGGCTGGGTCTCAGTTCCCACCTCCTTGCCTGTTACCTGTGATTGTACCTGGTATTGCAGATATCGTGTGCATACTTGAGTCCCCAGCTGGATCTGAATCCTGTGAGAGCGAGGACTCTGAGAGGGCTGGGTCTTTTTGCCTCTTTCTCCCAGTGCAGAGCTCAGAGCCAGGCCGGAGGACACACTCCGCGTGTGCCAGAGGGCAGGGGGAGGCCTCTCTCAGAGGCAGATAATTCAGTTCCCGTCACACTGTCCCAGGTCCAGGAATGCAGAGAACCTCCTGTCAGCGCTTCAGTATCACTGCCCTTGTGCCCACGTGCCCACTGCCTCCCTATGTCCCTCCCCCACAGGCCATTTTGGGTGATCTGCCCCCCACTGTCACCTCTGTTTGTAGTTACTGGTTTTTCTTATGTTTCTTCACTTTGAAGGAACCAGAAAATAATTTCCAAAAGAAGCTGCCTAACTTTTGTACTTTCTGTGCTTTTTAAAGTGTTTGCATGCCAGAATCTCACCTATTTCCAATATCATAAAGTCTTGGCTTCTCTGGTACATATGCCATCTGAGGCTTGATGCTGCAAAATTATCAGAATAATAAGACAACCTCCATCTCTGGGACCTTGGTGCCTTACCCAGGCATTGTGTCCACTCTTACAGCTGACGGAAAGTGCATACTAACAAACCAGTTGGCCTTCGGGAGTTCACCAAATGCATGTTAGTGCTGTTCTCTCTGTGAAGACAACACTATCTTTTAGAAGATAGGTATGGTCATGTGTCAGGGCATTGGTCAAGTATGGCCCATGGAAAAGAATTTGGCTACTTGAAAGAGCAAGATGGGTGTCATTCCAGCTTAACAGCGACAACCACAGTATCTTGTGGTTCTAGAAAGGATGTCTGTCTATTTCCCTTAAAAAGGGGGGAAAAACAATGTTAAAAAGGAAAACTGGACATCAGACTGGGAGTTTCCCAGAATGATCAATGTCAGTGTGGAAGCAACCCTGAGCCTGGAAATGCCAGCATTCTGTAACCAGCACAAAACATACTGAGGTACAGGAACCCCCGGGTGGGGGCATCCCAGATTTTCTTTTAAGCATGTTTGAAGACTCTCACAGTAAAAAAGATACAGTCAGAGGAAGGGGCATAGAATTGGTTGTTTCTTTATACATAGAATGTATAGTTTGCCCTGCAAGATAACCTCTTAGGACAGTAATTCTCAGCCAGGCTGAGCATCAGATCATCTTGAATGGCATTCAGCTTGTACCCACCGTGGACCAGCTGAATCAGAAGTTTCTGTGATGGTTAAGATTAGATTTACTGCACTAGTGAAATGAGTCTGATGTTGAATTTTTCAAAACTGATGAAATTAACTTTATAAATAGTTTATGTACCTTTTTACCAAGTAATTCCTCTTTTAGCAGTCTGTTCTAAGAATATAGTCAGTAATTTGGACAAAGATTTATAGACATAAATATACAATAGCATTATATATGATAGGGGAAAACTGGTATGACCTAAATAGCTAACAATAGGAGAGTGGCTAAATTAATTGTGACACACCCGTACTGTTGCATATATTCATTGAGTAAAATGTAGTTTTTAAAGGATAATTAATAACTAAGAAAATGTTCATGACGTAATTGTAGGCAGTAAATAGCAAGGTACAAAATTATAAATGTACACCAAAGGGCAAATATTATATCACTCCACTTACATGAGGTACCTAAAATGGTCACATTGATAGAAACAGAAAATAGAGTACTGGTTATGAGGGGCCAAGGGGAGCGGAAACAGGGAGCTAGTGTTTAACGACTATAGCGTTTCTGTTTGGGAAGATGAAAAACTGCTGGAATTGGAGTGACAATGGTTTCACAATAACATGAATGTAGTTAATGCCCCTGAAATGTACAATTAGATGTGTTTAAAATGATAAATTTTTCTTATGTGTATTTTACTCCAATAAAAAGGTACCCACACCCCAAAATGCTGTTGAATAAGTGACTGCAATAGTGAGCTCTTGGCAAAAGGCCACCTTGTCTGCCTCTTCGAGAGAGCTCGGCTGTGCCCTTGTGCAAAAGAAAATAAGATCGGGCCCCTGGGGAGAAAGATTGTCTATGTGTATTAATAAGCGTTTGTGTGCATAGGATGTCCAGTTCTTACAAAATAGAGCATAGAGAAAAATTCTTAAAAGAACAGAAGCACAGAAAAAAAATATCCAAATGGTCACAGCGATCACTTCTAGGTGATGGAAATATAGGTTGTTTTCATTTTTCTATCTTTAAAAAATTCTACAGTTTCCCCCAATGAATATATAGTAGAAGCTCAGAACAAAAAATTTTTTTAAGAGAAATAATTTTAACGTGTTTTCTATCTTTGCTAATCTCTACATGAAGGATACTTATGATTTATATTTAACAAGCAGTGTAAAGTGTTGTGTCTCCATTAGAGTAGCCCCCTTGAGTGGCAATTCTTAAGAGCCTACCGTTGCGCTGGTGCCTGGTGACTTATCTTCATGGTCTGGGATCTGTTCTTGCAGATGTCCTCAGAGTGGGAATATCCTCGTACTGAGAGGCATATTGAAAACTTGGAGACTGCCGCCAGTCGTCCAGGGCCACGACTGTGAACAGGCTGGCACTTTCATCAGTATGCTCCCTTCTTTGGGGGCAGATTTGTACCTGGGCCCTTTGAACGGCATGTCGTAGGAAGCCCTCCAGTTTTATCTTCCATCATTAAGCGAAAGATTTCCATTTTGTGAGAGGAGGGACCTGCTGTCACCCAAACCAGCAGTTACTTATCAGTCAGGATCGGTAGCCGTGAGCAACAGGAACTGACTCTGATTCAGGCTCTACAGAAGCTTACTGGGAGGCTCAGAGTCTCCAGGGATGCAGAAGAACAAGGGGCAGAAAACAGGCAAGGACAGAGGAGGCTGCTCAGTTTCAGCTGTGGGCGCACCCGGCCACAGACCCAGTCCGGGGAGAACATGGCAGCCTCCCCTTGCGTGGTCAGATAGACCCAGACCCTGCTGTCGGCACACAAGCGCTGCTGCCTCCCTGCCTTCTCAGAGAATTCTGCCCTCTGCCTGTCTGCCTCTCAGATCGCAGGTGCTAAATCCTGGGCAGGTGCAGCCCACTGGCCAGCCCCTGCTGCTGTCTGTGCTGCCAGGGAAGCTGGGGAAGGGAGTGTGTGGCCATGGTCAGCGCTGTGAAGGCAGGCCGGCTCTGCCCCCGCTCGGCTCTGCCCCCGCTCGGCTCTGCGGGGAGAAGGAGGTTCTGACGCTGGGCAGCCACAGATGACAGGTAGCCACTGTGATTCTTACGTGGCTGTCAGTCAGTCTTGTTAATCCCTGCCAGAGTCCGGTAATGAGCAGGTAATTCTCTCTCAGTGCCAGCAGCTGCTGGCATCATTTCACTCCAGGTCACCTGAGCATTTTCCCCAAGGCGGACTGCCAGAGGTGCCAGAGTATACGCCGATGAACTACTGGGGACGCATGTGCCATGTCTTCATCTGGTGCGGCTGGCCTGCTCTGTGGTTTATACTGTTGGGAGTAGCAGTGGGGATGGGGCCAAGGACAGGGCTAAGATAGGCCACTTTCAAGGACAGCACCTTCTAGGGGTCCCTTTCGAAGGGCCCAGTAAGAGTTCCAAGAATACAATGAAAGTCATTGTATTCAGATAAGTCAGAATTCAGATAATCAGACTGGCAGTGGAACTTTTCTCTTTAGCTGGTAGAGCAAGTATAGGAGTCTGGCCCAGACTTTGGCAGGAATGTGATATGACACTGTCCTCTTGCCCTGGGTTGATGACTCAGTCCTTAAGTAACTAATCATAGCCAAAAGTGTGCTCTTGACTGTGATTATGATTTCTGTCTTTAATTTTCACATCATCTGTTTAGTCCTCTAGCTGCAGGCTTACTGGCAGCTCCAGACACTAGTGTGCTTGTGAACAAGGCTCTGGTAGATAGTAGGCGAGTTTACACGTCCCTGAAGGCAGTAGGCAAACAGCTGCCTTTATGTCAGGTGAAGGCAAACTGCTTCAAAGGGTCTAGACAGCGACTGAGAAAAATGCATTAGTCAAGGTTTTAATGCATATAATTTTCCAGTAAAAGTGTATATTTACTCCAATAACACACTAAGAACTGCATTAGGAAAGATCTCCTTAGCATTTTACATCCTTTGCTGTAATTGATCTTAAATTCTAGATTGCTTTAAAAAAAATACCTGAGTCACAGAGAGCATTGGAGGGCCCTGGAATCTTCATATGTAACGTGTGCCCAGTGTCAGGAACACACTTTGAGAAGCTGTGCTCCAGTGCCGGGCTCCTCACACACAGCCCAGGGGCGTGTGAGCCAGATGGAGGCCTTTAAGAGAGAGGGCAGACCACTCAAGCTGCTTCTTTCCACAAACTAAATCTCTCCATTTTCAGACCTTTAATCTATTTAATTTTTTTTCAGACCTTTCATTTTTAAAAGAAACCTTTTTTCCCCAAATGAATTCTTAACTCAAAAATCCAATTTATAAATCAAAGTTCTGCTCTGGTTGAAGTCCTCATAGATCTCACCCCTTGCAAGGACCCTTGAGGCTCCCACCCTACAGAGCCCTGGGGCTCAGTGTGACAGGCCTCCAAGTGTGGGTGTGAGGCCATCTACCTGTTCCTACCTTGGGTAGCTGGGCATTGTCTCCTAGGGGGCTCTCACACAGCAGGTGGTCGGAAAAGAGGTACTGAATTAGTGATGGCAACCATTTTGGGGGCACCCACCATCTTCTGCTTTGGAGGGCTCAGGGAAGCCAAAATATCAAACCTTTCAACTTCTTTTCATCAGCCCACATGCTTCTAGTTTCATTCTTGTTTAAATTTATACCCCACGTAGTCACAGAAAGTTTCTGGCAAACTCAATGTGAGACGGCTGATAAATTGACGCCATTTCTTTATGGACAAAACTAGGTATTACAGAAATAAACCCTTTCGTGTTTTACGCTTTGAGCTACCTCAAATCCATTTGGAAAGTAGCTAGGGAGTAAATAATGAATTATACATACTAAATAAAGTTACATGCAAATCAAAATATATCCACTTACGGCTAAAAGACCAGGCAGAAGGGTGAGAAGGTAGCCCTCGTGGCTAGGAATAATGCCTCCTGGCTGGGGAGGTGGGGGAGTCACAGGATAATTTATCTTGTTATATATATAATTGGTTGGTTTTCTTCTGTGAATAAAGAAAAAGAATTCCAAAAGCAAGAAGATTGAGAAAGCAAACTGAAGTGTCTTCCATAGATAGAGTTTGACTTGGAAGATTATGAACTTGATCTTTGCGGCTGACACAGCAACGTCACGTGGGGACCGAGTCGTAAGGAGTTATTTGAGGTCAGGCATTCTCAATGCCAAGTTAAGATTTGTTGTGAATAAAGGGTGAATTTACAGTTAGTGAAAAAAGATACCAAACTGTACCTCAGACATTTTGTTTTCAAAAAACCTTTTAAAAAAGAATTGCTTGTCACTTGGTAAAGTTGCATGCATTGAGTTTATTAGTAAAGCTATTTTTCTGATAAGTTGCTCAAGCATAATTTATACTTGTCTGGGCCACATTTCTATAGCATTGCCTCACCTTGGTGATATGGTACCTAAAACTTCAGGTCATGACTTATTTGGGGGAGTTTGATTTTAAAGGTTAGTAAACTTCTGTTGAAGGTCAAATCTGAACAGTTAAGGACCTCAGTGGTAAAGGAAAGAGTGCCTTAACCCTCCTGCTTGGAAGTGTTTGTGGCGGGTAGGTAGATGGGAGTTCAGCCTCGCATCCTCTCTGAGGCCTTGACTTGCCTCTGCTGGGATCCAGGAAGCACCCAGATGAATAGCAGGAGGAATGGTCGCATCCTGCCCAAGGAAAGGCAATGTAGAGGACTGAGGAGTCCGGATTTGGGGATTTAAAATACCACCTTTATGACTAATAAAGCAGATATTGGGGAGTGTGGCTTGTATCTGTGGGCTAACAGGTTTCCTAGGACTGGACCTTGGAATTAGACAGGTTTCTCTAGTGATGGGCGGGGCAGGAACTGCAGGCTCCCCTCTGTGGAAGGAGCAGAGCAGAGAGCTGCTGCGGGCAGCTCCAAAGAGAAAGGGAAGGTGAGGGTCAAGCCAGAGGTCGCCAGACTTTCTTGGCTCACAGTGCCCTTAATATCTCAGCACATTTTTTACATTGCCTTTAGGTCAAAAGAAATGCCTGTTCTGTTAAGTCAGTTACGTCCAGACAACCTAACAGTAAGCTGGGTGTCTCACAACCGTCACTGTCTTTCCCCTGAAAAGTATCCCATAAAGTCCCTGTGAGTTTGCTGTGGCACCCCAGGGTACCATGGCACATAGTTTGGGAAATATGGTCCCCTTGAGAACTCAAAAATAAAGTCAAGTCATTCCTAATCCTCTTGAAAGAGACTGTGAGAGAGTGAAGGAGAGCTGGAAGCATTACCCTGGTGGAACTCCCTCCGGGTGGAAGAAAGCATGAGCAGAGGGAAGACCTGTACCCCACCTCCCTACCCCCCACAACTACCCAGCATCTGAGTTTCAGCTCAGAGTAACCCTAGAGCTGATGTGACTGCCTAACCCAGGAGACTGGACACTTGTATTCAGTATGTACTTAGAAGCCATGCCTTTCAGTGTTCTTAGTTCCACATTAATCTTTGGAAGCGAAATGGAAAGAGAGGTGATAACCCCAAGGTCATACATAGAGTGCATTTCTGTAGCCTACTCTTTCAATTCTGCATGCCCTGCGGTCAAATATTATGACGGCCAAAAAGAAACTTATTTTCATTTGACTAAGTTAGATGCAGACTGTCAGTTCAATAGCGCCTCTGAGCACACTTATTTTCTTCTTTGCCTGCAGCTCTAAATGGAAGCATGGTCTGCAGTTAGAAAGATGAGCAGCTGGGCCTTTTCGTGTATACTCCTAACCCAGCAGTAAACTGGCCACTCCTTTGTCAGGCAGAATTTCTATTAATAATAAGAAGTAATACATGCTGGATTTCTAGCCATAAACAACTAAATATTTCCAGCATGTGCGCCTCTCATTTAGACCAGAATGTCCCCAGGCTGCATTAATAGCTTGAGTGGTCAAGTGTGCACTTCAGTCATTCAGATTGGCCTCATCAGTAAAATAAATACCAGTATTAGCAAATCATGAATTGCTAAATGTGCAAAAAGGAATTACCAAAGTAGTCAAGTACTTAATTCCTTTGTATTAAAATTATATTGTGTCATACTGAATACATACAAATTTAAAAGTTTGCAAACTATGTGAAAATGTTTTACTATTTTACCTATACCCCTCTCCCCAATCCCTAAAAAAAAAATGCCTTCCAGGATGAGCCACCTGGAGAGTTTGCTCTGAATTACTATAGTAGGACGTGGCAAAAGACCTGAAGTGAGAAGACTCTGGTTATGGGTGCCACCACCCGTGGAAGGAAGTGGGCCAGTCACTTAACAGGAGATGCTGGCAGCAACAAGGTCCGGGGTCTTGAGAAGGGGCATGCTAAGCAGGACAAACGCACTCAGCTTCACCTGTCATGTTGCAGGTGACCCTGGTGTCCCTCCCCTCCTGCTGTGTTGGCAAATCCCACCAACTCTGATCTCACTCTGCGTCTCCCTACCCCACTTCCACCTGGGTGTCCTCGGCTCTTATTCTCCCTTTCAGCTTCATTCTTCCAGAGATCCTGACAACTTAAAGGAGCCTCCTAGGAGGCTCAGTTTCCTTCTCAGTAAAATGGGGATAATTAATAATCCCTGCCTACTTCCTGGAGTGATTATAAGGATCAAATGAGATGTGTGCTAAAGCGTTTCGTTAACTGCAAAATGCTATATAAATGTCAGGTGTTATAAATCAGTAGCTGGTCTATTCTGCTAAAGCAGTTTCTGCAAATTTTAGTTACCCCCTGAACAATTCTTTGTCAAATAGCAAATGTAAATGCTGCTGTTTTTTCCTGCCTGGATTATGGTGGTTCCTTTGCAACTTTATGATGTAGGCTGAATCTTTAAGTACTCCTTTGGCTCATATCTCTTCCCCTGAACACCCGTGCGAGATCATAAGCCATAAAACACAGAGGCAATAACTCCTTTTAATTGTCAGGAGTTCATCATTTGCTAAGTTCTAAATGCAGTCACTTAGGCACTCGTCTTGAAAAGCTTGTCTCTGTTTATTCGGTAGAGCCGAGACTGTGTGAAGCTGGGCCCTCCTGCCGAGGGAGAAGTCGTCCAAGTCAAGTGGCCCGATGGCAAACTCTACGGGGCAAAATATTTTGGATCAAATATTGCACACATGTACCAGGTGGGTGCTGCCCTTTCTGTGATGCTTGCTGGGATGGGCATGAGAAGCCAGAGGGAGATAATATGTCAAGTGTGGTGCAGATGAGAAAGCCCTATGAATTGGGGGCATTTCTTATTGTATGAAGGAGGCAAAGATTCATTGTCTGATGAACCAGGTTGAGGCTCTGGAGCTTTATTACCAAGTTGGACACTGGGAAACCCTAACAACATTTGACGAATGGTTTAATTGTAAGGAATATGGTTCAGCCAAAAAGATAAATGACTAGAAGACAGGTTGCTTCACTGCTGTGTTTCCGTCATGTGGGGAGAGACTAATTGGCTGGTTCACATCACCTTCAGCCAAGATAGTGACGGCCATTCTTCAGCCAGCAGCCCCTGAATTGGGGCTTTTGACTGCGAGACGTACACCCCCAACCCCCGGGCATCTCCGCTAACCTAGACCATGGTGCATCGGCACAGATGTGGCCAATTAATGTCACAAAGAGCTGGTGGTTATCATCTACCCGAGCTCCAGGAAGTGCTTGTTTAATAAAAAGTACAGCTGTCAGTTTGACATTCTGTTCACTAGGGAACTCTACATTGTATTAAAGAATACGTATACAATTAAAAAATGAAATTATTTTATTGCTACCAGAAATGAGAATGAGTTAAGTTCTAATAAGGGAAACAACATCGATAACACATGTGCCTTTCTATTCCTTCAGAAAGGCTTTAAAAAGAGACAAATTTGTTAGAACCCCAATACATTGTAATATTTTCAGTAGCACTGTGGCAGAAATCAACATTCTCAGGCTAAACGGTAGAGTGAAAACAGGAAGATTGGAGTGAACGGAGAAAAAGCAAGAAGGTTCAGACCTGTTAAGTTGAAAAACAGCTTGAGAATGATAAGACCGCCAGTTTCAACAGAGAAATTGTTCCAAGACTGATAAGGAGCAAGGGCTTAAATGGAAGAGTGCCTTATAAGACACTGCATCCAGAACTGGAGCACAGTGTAATTAGAGCTGTCCAGAGAAGTTTGAAGAACTTAGGAGAGAACATTTTTCATGGTCTAGAAAAACCCAAGGGGAGTAGGGAGGCGCGGATGTGTACAAACACATTGTGTGTATGTGTGAAGGTCATTTTCCCCTTTAGATGCGGTATTGGTGGTAGTGTTAAGTTACAGATTCAGGTTATTTATCATAGGGTAGGTGCCGGAGCTTCTTTGTATCAGAATGTCCAGAATTAGGCAAAATCACAAAACAGGCTGATGCTACTGGAGACTTCTGGAAAAGAAGCTTTAACTACATCATTCAAAAGAAAATAAACATATTTAATTAAACAGTAAGTGCAAAAGTGGGGCTTTTTATACATAGCAAAACTATTTGCTACATGAAAAGTATCATAAAATGAGGACATGTTAAAATTCAGGCTAATTAGTAATCAGTGTGTTCACTTCAGTTGAATTTATGATCTCTCAACATAAAACTATAGGCATATTTATAGACTCAATGAAAAAGTTAAGACTAATATTAAAATTGTCTCTCAAGCACAAGTAGTTTAAAATTCCTCATTAAACCAAGTGGCCTTTGGAGATCATTTTATGTTTTGTGTCTAATTATTCAACTTCACCATTGAATAAGCAAAGACATTTATAAAAATAGATACAACTTCATTACCTACTGCACAGTGCTAAATATCATAAGTATATGCATTTTTTGGTCCTCACAGTAGTCCTGCAAAATAGGTGTTATTGATTCCTATTTTACAAATGAGGAGAAAAAAGCTCAGTGAACAAATTTTTTATAATTTTTGGTAAAAACAAATTTTTGATAATTTGTTCAAGAGCACACAGCTGGTAAAGGGAAGGGTCGGAATTTACTCTCAGCTCTGTTCCAGCTAGGGTAAACAACTGTCCCTGCTTGCCTGGAACCATCTCTGATTTTAGTACCGAGAGTCCTGCTCCCTGGGAGACCCCTGAGTTCTAGGGCGGTTGGTCACCGTAGTCCTAGCGTGGCACACTCCCTTTTAGTTTTATAATTGCCTTTTTCTCTTTCAGAATTTTCATATGATCTAAAAACAAACGAAAGTTGGCACAGGTGGTTCTAGCTATGCTCTCAAATTGCGTAAATAACATGACACTTTGGCCTAATTAAATATTAAAGAAACCATTGTGCTCAAACTAGGCCAGGAAGGAAACCCTTCCCATCTTCAGCCTTCCGGGAAGTGACAGCAGGAGTTCTCCTGTGACAAAGACCTAATTCCACCATGTTGTTTAGCTTAGTCAAATGTTAATAGTACGTGGATTGTAAGAAGATTAATTATGTATTTTATCTTGATGAAGACAGTGGTGGCTGTTCTCAACCAGCAGCCCCTGAATTGGTGGCTTTTGCCTGAGAAACATACCCCTCCTACCCCCGGGTGTCTCATCTAGACCAGTGGTGCATTGGCACAGATGTGGCTAGTTAATGTCACAAGGGGCTGGTGGTTATCATCCACCCAGGCTCTAGGGAGTTCTTGTTTAATAAAAAGTACAGCCATCAGTTAGACATTTTGTTAATTAATACATGGAATATTTCAAACTTCAACAGATTTTTTTTATTAACATAGCACAGCCACATATTTTCATATCTTAAAGTTAAATAATTCAGACAAACAGAAAACTTAGAAACTTCAAAAATATCATGTGGTTCAGCATTAGAACACATTAGGTATTCCACCTGATTACAGCACTTTTGTGTTCTCCTAGAAGAGACGAGTTCATGTTGGATTAAACCTAACGCAGATGCTCTAGTTTTCTGTTAGCCAGTGTCATTTACTTGTTCTCTGACAAAATCTCCTAAAATGTTGAAAAATTGGTTATGAAATTATTTGCTGCCATTTGGTTAACGTGAAAAAAGTTTTAAACATTTTTGTTTTAGATGATAATGTATTTTTACACATTGGTGAGGTTTACGTTATGAAGTTGAGAAACTGGGATTTTCCTGGCCTGTTTGATTGAATTTGACAAAAGTGAGTTTTGAATGTTAAATCTCTGTAAGAACTTGAGAAATTATTTTATCTGAGAGGATTTATCTGAGAGTAAATATATCATCTTTAATGCTAAATCGCATGTTCTGTGAAATCATTTGAACAACAGCTACTTCTCTTTGTTTTTGTTTTGTTGGATGGAGTTTTCACGTCTCATATTCTAAGATACCCATTTTCAAAAATTTTGGCCTATTTTAAAATATATTTTGTTTATAGTTGAATAAGGGGAAGACCTCTTCCTACTTGGTTGTGGCTGGTTCCCTTGTTTGTTCTGCTCAAGTCCTTTTTATTTTTTGTGTAGTTAATTGAAATGCTTAAAAAATGGTCAATGCTTATTTTTTAATGTCTATCATGTCTTATTTTTCATTAGGTTGAATTTGAAGATGGATCCCAGATAGCAATGAAGAGAGAGGACATCTACACCTTAGATGAAGAGTTACCCAAGAGAGTGAAAGCTCGTTTTGTAAGTGCTGGCAAATGCCACTCAGGACCCGCCAAGTGAATTCCTCGTCCTCTCCCGATGTTTCCCAAGCCTGGCAGTGAATATACTTAAGCCGTTGGATTAATTTTGAAGAAAGCCAATGCAACTTTTTCCTTATTGAAACCTATTGAATGAAAACTTCAAATTTGGCCAAAAATAGGGAAACTAGTACATGTCCCTTACTCTTCTTCTAATGAAGTCAAATGAGGATTTTTTGTGTTAACAT
The DNA here is from genome assembly GCF_041146395.1 of Eulemur rufifrons. NCBI lineage: Eukaryota > Metazoa > Chordata > Mammalia > Primates > Lemuridae > Eulemur > Eulemur rufifrons. The sequence goes on from NC_090989.1 coordinate 229,958,688, forward strand.
TTATTGACACACAAAAATAGTTATTGAAAACATACATGCTCCCGGGAAAGCACCAGCAGCGTGCAAAGATCCCACCAAGGCATTTGCAATCTTGTTAGCATAAGCAACATTAACAGAAAGTATCCAGTAGTAGATCAGAGGAGACTATGTAGAACTGTCTGGTCTCCTGTGGCCTGATCATACATCGACTAACTTCTGTCTCAGAAGATCACTAATGTTTGTTATTAGTTCATAATTAAACTAAACTCTCACTTTCATAATAAAAAAGATAAACAAAGCTTAAATACTAGATGTGGGAATACTAAAGCAGTATTCTGGGGGTTTTTTGTTTTTTGAGACAGGGTCTTCCTCTGTGACCCAGGCTACAGTGCAGCGGTGTTGTCATAGCTCACAGCAACCTCAAACTCCTGGGCTCCAGCAATCCTCCTGCCTCAGCCTCTTGAGTAGCTGGGACTATATGTGCGCACTGCCATGCCTGGCTGATTTTTCTATTTTTCGTAGAGACAGGGTCTCACTCTTGCTCAGGCTGATCTCGATCTGGCCTCAAGCAATCCTCCCTCCTCAGTCTCCCAAAGTGCTAGGATTACAAGCATGAGCCACCGTGCTTGGCCTAAAGCAGTTTTGTAAAAAAGAAAGTATTAGTTTCAAGACCTTACCTACCATTAAAAGATAAGCAAACATGGACAAGTAATCAAAACTGAAGTTGTTAAAACATATAATTCATAATAATTTAGGTTTCATATTATTGTATCATAAAATATTTAGTGGACCCTGAAATGAAGTTCGTTTTACTTATTTAGAATTACATCTACTGCATCTGTGAAATGATAAATCTGACCAGGGAAATTTGAATGCATGAGATTTTTTCTGACTAAAATGAATTTTTTTTTCTGAATAAATGACACTTTTTGTTTTCAGTGCATACTTATGATATACCTCTCTGCAGTGATAGAGTTACTATAGATTATTTGGTTATTTAGGGAAAATCAAGGGTTTCCTTAATGTTCAGTTGTAAATTCACTCCTTTCACATCAGGTGGGATCCTGACAGCAGAGTGACTACATCAGGTGGTACTGTCCTTCCTCTCAGCTGCATCCTGACGAAGGTCCTTCAGAGGCAAATGGTGAAGAGTGGTAGTAACAGTACTGCTACCCACTCCATGAGAAATGGAGCTCGGAGGAGACCCACATACCTCTAAGTAGATTAACCACCAGATAATAACTGCCAGGAAAGAGAAAATTAAATATTCCTATTGGAAAGACATCAGCTACATCTTAACAAAAGACCTAAAAACCTAGATAACTTGTCAGTGTCCTGAGACCTTGACATCTGTTGAGAAAAACTTTCCTTTTCAAGATGGTAGAGATGGCTGCCTCTCCTTCTAACTTCCTGTCTTCCATGGACTCTCCTCTTCCCTTTTTTTCCCCCTTTCTGTAGCACCTAGAGATTCAGGGGATGGGAGTGGAGTAGGTGGGTAGCCTTCTGGAAGTCTCTAATCCACATATGGCTAAGCATCCTACCAGCCGAGTCTCATAGATTTCAAATACTGTTTCCTAATTGCCAATTGCCTCCGAAGAAAGCGCTTTGCTTCCTACTCTGATCACAATCTCTTTGTTCCACGATAGATTGGGCTCAGATACCAGGATGCCTTCCCCTGTGGCTTTATCCGAACACAATTCCTGAGTTTTCTAAGGTTCATTTCTCTGAACAAGCTCACCAGCATTTACCTTTTGTTAAATTTAATTCTTGGAGAAAATTTTTTACTTAAAAAAAAAAATGAAAATATGTAAGTCACATACATACTAAATGTAGCCTGCTGTGTCAGCGGCTGGGTCTAGCAGAAAACGTCTTCAGGAACAGAGGCTCACAGTCACGAAATCCAGCTTGTCACCTCTGTCGTTAATGAATCAAAGACGTTCGCGCTGCTGTCGTAGCTGGCCGGCTGTCCCTTCAGGTTGGAAGTAGCCCCTCTGGCCCTCGGTTAGTCTGTCCCTGATTGCTGTTTTTTTCCAGTTGGTGAAACAAATCTAATTGGAAAACCCATTGATGGAAGGTATTTTATGGTTAGAGAAATCTTTCTTGTTTTGTAAGGAGGTGGGTTAGCAGCCCGCATCAGGAGGCCCCCGTGTGTTAATGGCTCTGGCTCACCCAGACACACGCTGACGCGGGGAGAAGTTTCAGGAGAGTCAGCAGTCCACCTCAGCGATTGTGCCGGGTTCTTTCCACCCACTTCAGAAACGGCCCCATTACCTTTTATTGTCTCACGGAACAACCATAGCAACAGTGCATAATTAGCTAGCACTCCTGGTAAACCGGTTTTATTATTGTATTTGAAAGGCTGACTTTTGCTATTTCCGCACAGTGGTAACACTCTCATTGATGTTTTATTTTCTCCTTTGATAACTTTAGCACTTATAAAACTGAAAGATTACTCAGAGGAAATATTTTGCCAGGAATGAATGAAACCAAAGTGTTTTCCCCTAATGGCAGAAGGTCCCCAACCAACCCACGATCTCTTAGTTTTCGTCCTCAGTGAAAGGCAGGTCGTGTCTGGGGGAGCCCGTGGAGGTGGTCTGTTACCCTGGACAGCTGTCTCGTGGGCCGGCGGGAGCATGGACAGCTTCACAGTTGGGTCCGTGTTTACTTTCCAGGCTTCCTCGTGCTCTTCCCTTGCTTTTCTCCTCTTCACGATGGAACATGTGTTTTCAAGTCCTAAGAGCGGGACTTTGCCCCTGTCACCAACCAGGGCAGGTAGTCTGGGTGACACAGTGAGATGCAGTGAGATAGTGTTATCAGAAGTCATCCACCTCAGTGAAAACCAATCAGGATACATTTTAGGAGGCAAAATAGTAGGGAAGTAGGAAGCAGAAAGAATGCTTTACTGTAGTCTGTGGGTTTTACCTGTCACAGAAAAGCCCACGTGCCTTCACTCAGCAAACACTGAACGGTGACTGAGTGCCGGGCATGTTTGTGTTGGGAACGCATACAAAGTGGGGTACTTAGTCCCTAACGTCCTCCCACTTACAGGGATCCCCTGAAGGGGAGGAACTTCCCTGCCCCTTACCTCTGCACTGCCCTCCGTCCACTGTGCTGTTACGTAGAGGGTTACAGGAGCCCAGAAGAAGGGCCCTCTAGTCTGCCTGTGCAGGAGATGGAGTATCTGCCATGGAAAGGAAACAGTGTGTCCAGAGGCAGAGAAGTATGAGGCGCTGGGCCAGAAAGTGTGGCTAGGACCTGCAAATAATTCAGTCCGACCAGAGCGTGAGGTAGGATCGTGCCAGGTTACGTGGGTCCAGCCTAGGGAGCGTGGACGTCATCTTGAAGACTAAAGAGCTTTTAGAGAGTTTGCTTCTAGTGGTTCTGTGGGAAGTAGGGTGGGGGTACAGCATTTATTGCAGTGGTTCGGAGAAGAAGTGTGGGGCCTGTTCTGTGGGGTCGGTGTAGGGATAAAGGAGAAAGGATGGAGGGCTTTGGGGTACCTGTAGGAGGGAACTTGGACAGTGTGGGGACAAAGGGAAATCTATAATAACTTTTTGATTTCTGACCAGTACAACTGGATGGTTGAGGATGATGGTGACACTTATGGACTATGGGAAGGACAGAGAAGGAGAAGGAATACTTTGAGTTCAGTTTAGGACAGATTGATTTGAAGTGCCTCTGAGATGCCTGCTGGGCAGGTGAGCCGGAGAGCTGAGCTGCAGCGAGAGGTGTGAGCATCCTCGGAGTCCATGCAGACGTTGAAGCCACGAGTGTGGGCACGCAGGCCTGGGAGCACGCATGGAGAGGAGAAGGCCAAACACGAAAGCCAGGGGCATCAGAACAGAGCAGATAGTTAAGAAAGGGAACCCCTGAGACATCAAAAATGAGCACCTAGAGGAAGAGGAGAAGCAGGAGGAAGGGTTTACAAAATGACAGAGAAGAGAGCTTTAAGCAGTAGTTAGGTGGCGGAGCAATCAAGTCAATTTAGGACTGACTTAGAACACTTCGGGACACTTAAAAAAGTGTCATAGAAGTTAGCAAGTAGGACTTTAGCAAGAACAGTTTCACAGAGGGGGCAGGGGCCGAGGCGCAAAGGTAGGTAGAAATAGAGGTGAATTAGAGATGACCATGGACAAATTTGTCCAAAACCGGGTTGGGCAGGAGCCAGAAAGAAGAAGAGCGAAGAGCAAAGGAGATTTGAAATGAGAAGGCTTTAATCCTGCTTCTGTTTGGGGATGGTCCCTGGGGGTGGGGGTTGGAGGGTGGGGGGTGGGGATTGGAGGTCATGGAGAAAGTGGGGCTAAATGGGGCCACCTCTTCTCACTAGACTGGGTCAGGGTGGGGAAGGCGAGGGAGAGTCCAGAGCCTCAGCTGGGCCCTGCTCCCCTGAGCTGGCAGTCCCAGCCTCTGCACCCCAAAACCCTCTGACCGAGTCAGACCTTTGTCCAGTCTTGTGGAGGTCAGATGCCACGCCCTTCTGCAGTGTAACACTGGCTGCTTTTAGTCCACAGCCTCGGATATGCGATTTGAAGACACCTTTTATGGAGCAGACATAATCCAAGGAGAGAGAAAGAGACAAAGAGTCCTGAGCTCCAGGTTTAAGAATGAATATGTGGATGACCCTGTGTATCGCACTTTTTTGAAGAGTTCCTTCCAGAAGAAGTGTCAGAAGAGACAATAGTCTGTGTACGCTGCTGCAAGCAACAGATCAACTTGGGTCGGAAGAGGGAAGATGAAGTGACAGCCTTGGTGCTGTGTCATGTGTTCCGCTGGGGTGGGTGCTGGGGTGCGTCTCTGACAGTGGTGAATCAAGCTTCCAGAGTTTGGTCACCAAAAATACAAAATATACATATTATTAATTGGATGCAGCAATATGAAGTCATCCCCTAGTCTTGCTTTTTTTACTTATAAGCAATTTTCTTCTATGATGATCCCAAAGAATTTTTCTAAGTGAAAGGAAATACTAGTGGATCGCCCACTAGAAAAAGCCACTGCCAGGAAGGAGGAGGGTCCCCGTGTGTGGCTCGCGCCCCTGGTCAGGAAACATGTGGTGACATCTCTCCCCCAGCTCCAGCAGGGAGGAGCCTCGTTACCCAGGTGGGAGGTGATAGTTTATATATTTTCCACAGTCAGGGAAGGACTCTCACTTACTTGTTTTAAATGGCAGTTTTTATAAAACATTTTTAAAACACAAATGGCATGTATGGTAATGAGATTTACCCGTGTGCTATCTGTATTTCCCTTGTACAGAACTTTTACATTTTTTTATATTCCTATTATTTTTGATTGTGTCTGATGAGAACTGAATTGTTGGCCTGTGTGAAATGAAATTTTCGGCTCTTGAGGAAGAATTCTTATGAATTGTATGGGAATTTTATATATTTAAAGAGGGAGATCTGGGGCTGTTATTTTTAAACACTTTTTTTCATAATACATATTCTGAGTAGATATTTATAAAATACGTTTCTTTCATTATGTGTTTGTAAAATTAGAGTTTAAATAAATATGCTTTGATGCATAGTTTTGAACTAATGTAACATGATTTTTCCTTTTTAAAACAGCCTGAAAATGTACTAGTGTTTAAAAATAAAGATTTCCATTTTCTCCAGTCCTGACTCTGGCTTGCTTATTTGTTTGGGTTTAAACCAATAGAAAAGCAAATTTTCTTGGGGAGTTGGCTGTTAAGACATACAGTAGCCCAGGTTCCGTAGCTGTGGGCACGTCTGTGGTGATGCCATTGGGGATAAAGTCCCGTCTGCCTGTCCGCCCAGCGCCAGCTCACGTGTTCCCCTCGGCTCCTTCTGGGCCCTGAAAAAATCTCTTGAGTCTGGATCACTCTTCATCCCAGGTCTCCTGATCCCCGCTTGTCATTAGAAGAGATCTAGAGGTCCTCCAGTCCCTCCCTCATTGTATAAATGAGGAGTGGAGGACAGGCAGGGAAAGGATGGCCCAAGGGCACACAGTTTTTAGTGACTGCTTCTGTTAACCGGGCCACGATTTTGCCACATAACAAACAACTGCAAGCGGCCTGCAGCAAGCAGCGTTTATTTTGCTCAGGAGTCTGCAAGTTGGCTGATCTAGGCAGGCCTTGGCTGGGCAGCAGTGCCGACCTTGGCGTGGGCTAGCTCCCACGTCTGCTCCACGTGTCTCCCATCATCCCCGTGGACCCCGTGGGCTAGCCCCAGGTATGTTCTCTCACGTCCGTGGCAGAGAGCAGGCGAGCCCAGCCCGCCAAGCACATTTCAGTGCGCTGTGGGGTGGTGGTTAATATCCCGTGGATGAAAGCCTAGGGACAGGGACCGGAGAGCGGAGAGGGGGGTTGGGCATTTCAAAGTTTGATGGCAAAGAGTATAGATGTATCTTATTACCGAGTAGAGAGTGAAGAACTGAAACAGTAACGACAGCCACAGCTAAAACTCAGTTCTCTAGTCCTCCCTGGCTGGGTGCTCATTTTCCAGAGCGCCTCATGGCTGAACTCTGGGCTGGGGCAGAGCCCACCAGCCGTACTTTTACAGAGGCTGAGCACTCCACATTCTCTACCAGTGTAGTCATGTATCTGAGCAAGTAATCAAGCCTGAATTTTCTATCTCTGCGTTTTGAATAGAACTGACCTGCTCTCTCCATGACACGCCAGGAAAGTAGGCCTGTGTAAGGCATTAAGAAGAATTAATCTAAATAGGATCATTCGTTCTGTACAAGTTTGCCTGTCAGCAAGATTTCTGATTGGCTGCCACAGGGAGAAAATGTGCAGAGTCCTATGTGATCTCAAAGACAGCTGTTTTTTATGGTCTCACTTAACTAATGTTCCTATAACCAAGTGCAGCTGTATACGGCCTTAGCAAAACAGTGGTGGCGGTGGATGCATTCTGGCTAACGAGAAAGGCACCTTTGTTTCACTGCACGCTGTGTGAAGTGGTTACCAGCTCTGCGACCAGGCAGACTGTTAAACCTTTTTCACTTACTATATGACACCTCAATTGTGATTTTAATTTCTTTGTATTTTTAGCCTATACGCATAGCATAGAATCAGTCCTTCTAGTATTTTTTTAAAAATTGCTTAGCTGTGACAATTCTAATACAATACTAATCACAAGCCCTTTCTCTGGAGGTTAAGGGATTAGTAAAAACTTCGTGGCATTTTCATAACATTTTTACTCCTTTATGTGTGTTTGAAATGAGAACAATGTGATCCTTGTCAGTGTAATTTTAATAAGGGACTTTTTTTTTTTTTAGTTCAACTAGAGAGAAATTAAGAAGCATCCACTGAAGTATCATATGGCTTCTCAGAATATATTATAAATTGCCACTGGGTCATACTATGTGAAAACATGGAGCCTCGGAATGCAAAACTATGTAGAAATGCAAGGGTCTGCCACTTCTCCCTGTCCCATCCCATGTGAAACAAGGCTGTTCATGCACGTGTTACTGTACATGCCCTGGAGGCCTCATGAATAATTATGAGACTAGTATCTGCTGCAAGATAACATTGTGCTTTATTTGTGCCTTTAAGTAAAAGGGATCTGAAATGAAACAATCTTCATTTCAGATATAAATCAGCCCCATAAACTTGAAGCTAACCAGAGATCCTGAGGCATTCTCATTATATGAAGTAATTGGGTGGTTGCAAGACTCACTTGTACCACAGAGTCTTTCTGAGAATTCAGATGTGCAGTCATCTGAAGTGTTACACAGTCTCTCACCCAGCGTGTCGTAGCATTGACCAGTGGGGAGAATGTTGTAGCCTCTGAGGAGGGCTGAACTCTCCAGCAAGTGGGCTGATGACTCAGAAACCCCATGCTCCGTCCTCTAAAGGTACAGGTCCCTTGAGGAAATGAAACTTCATCAAGAGCAGCTGATATTATTGATGCATTGGGCATCTGTTGTGTACGTCCAGCCTTGTAGGCTCCTTGTTGGCATTTATCTTATTTAACTTCCCCAATAAATCAGCAAAGTACTATTACCCTCTTTTATGGAGTGAAGCTAAGGCTCAGAGAGGTTAAGTAACTTTTGTATTACTCATCCTTCTCTGTGCATGAAGAGAAAAGGGATCCTAAGTCTGACCCAAACAAAAGATACTGGAGAGATTGATCTGAAGTTCAAAAGAAACGTTAACACTAGATATATACATGTGGAAGGCATTATCTTTATGGGTAGACATGAAAAAGAACATGAAAATTATCTTTTGGCAAAGGCAAAACTATAGGGACAGAAAACAGATCCAGTGGTTGCCAAGGACTAGAGGTGGGGAGAGGACTGACAACAAGGGGGTATCAAGGACCTTTTTGGGGATGATGGAAATTGATCATGAGAGTGGAACCAGGACTGTGTATGTTTGTCAAAATTTATAAACTGAACACTAAAATGGGTGAATGTTATGTAAATTATACTTCAATAAACATGAGTTTAAGAGAAACAAGTAGAAATGTAGGGGAATGGAGGGCAGGCTACTTTGGGAGAGAACACGTTGCATGACCAGAGCAGGGAACAGAGATCAGAACCTAGGGAATGGCTGACCGTGGCTGGGTGGGAACAGAGGAGCCTGTGAGTGGGTGCTGGGAAAGGTGGCGAGATGGGAAACCCAGGATACTGTGGAAGAGAGTGTTTCCAAAAGGTCAACAGAAAATGCTATAGAGTCCAAGTAAGATCACGTTATTGTCAATTAGGAGTCCAATAGTGACTTTGGTGAGAGCATTTCAAGTGGGTTTAGATGAGAAATCTGTCCTCCAGATTGGTGTTCCCCTATTAGTAATGCACTGTTTCTCTCTATCTGCTTTTAAGATTTTCTTCTTTGTGTTTAGTTTTCAGCAGTTTGATAATGAGGTATCTTGGCTTTGATTTCTTAGGGTTTACCATGCTTGGGATTTGTTCAGTTTATTTTTGGAATACACACACACACACACAGAGACACACACAAGTACACACACACACTTGGTCCTCAACCCCCCGGGCCATGGACTAGTACCAGGCCACAGCCGGTTAGGGATGAGGCCACAGAGCTCCATGCACCGCCCCCAATGGAAAAATTTTCTTCCATGAAACTTAGGAACCCAGGGGTGGCACAGCAGCAGGTGAGCGAGCAAAGCTTCATCTGTATTTACAGCCACTCCCCATAGCTCGCATCACTGCCTAAGCTCTGCCTCCCCCAGCCACCCCCCATCCGTGGAAAATTTGTCTTCCATGAAACTGGTCTGTGGTGCCAAAAAGGTTAGGACCACAATATATACACACACATTCTCTCCTGGGACTTCAGTGATACAAATGTTGGGTATTTTGTTGTTATTTCACAGGTCTCTGAGGATTCTTTTAAGTCTATTTTCTCTCTGTTCAGATTGGGTAAATGTTATTGATCTGTCCTCAAGTTCTTCCTCCTCTACAAGACCCTCTTTCCATTCCTCTGTCCTCTCCAAACTATTACTGAGCCCATTGAGTGAGCTTTTTTATTTTCATTATCGTATTTTTCAGTTTTATAATTTCCATTGTTTTATCTTTTATAGCTTCTATTCCTTTGCTGAGATTTTCATTTGTTTCAAGAGTGTTCCTAATTGTTTGCTGAAGCATTTTTAAGATGTCTACTTTAAACTCTTTGTTGGACAATTCCAACATCTGGTTTATCTTGTCTGATGATTGTCTTGATGTCTTTTCAATTGTTTAGGTTGTGATTCTCCTGCTTCTTGATATGACAAGTGATTCAATTGTAACCTGGACATTTTGACTATTATATTAGAAGACTAGATCCTATTTAACTCTTTTCTTTTAAGCAGGCAGCCACCCTGTTTAGCTTTGGTGCTCCTGTCCTGGCCTATTTTTGTGGGCTGTGGTTCCAATGACACTTTAGTTTTCAGAGCCTTATGGTACTCTCCTGATCTGCTTTTTTTGTGTGCTACCTGGAGGCCACTCTGAAAACCTGGGTGCTATTCCACACTTTAGTTCAGTTCCCTGCCCCCAGGTCAGTTTCATGAGTGGGGTGGTCAGCAAGTTCCTGTGCAGCTCTAAAGAATCCCTTTCTCTAGCCTCCTTCTCTCCAAGATCCTGCTTCCATTCTCTAGGCGGGTGGGTGGGGGGTCCTGCCTGTCCCTGCTGGGAATCCCACTCAGTCTCCACTGACATTATTCTGGCAGTGAGGGAAATGCTACTAAGCTGGGGACTGGGGGTCTAGATTCCCCACACAGTCTCCACCCACAATGCTGGGAGGTGCAGGGGAAGCATTGTCCTGGGTCACTTGCTGCCACTAAGCGTGGGGCAGAAATGCAAACTCCCCGCTTGGTCCTCACTAACACCATAGAGATGGGGGCCGTCCTTTGTGTTTGAGTGTGGTAGGAGGAGTATGGTCCAAAAGGATTTTGTCCTGTGACCAGAGAGAGCAGGCTTTTTCTGGGGCTTTTTTTTTCTTTCTAAATTTTCTTTGCCTGTTGGTGGTTCTGGTTCACAGCACTCTCCAGGTCGAAGCCCAGGATATATGAGAAACGAGAAGAAAACCTAGAGAACTTGCCCTGTGTAGTTCCTTAAGTCCTGAAGTCCCTGGTTAGTCTGCTTTGCTTTTTCAACATTTCCTCGTCTGTTTGTTGATTATTTGTTGTATTATGTCCAGGATTTTTAATTCTATTTAGCCAGGGAGAAATAAGTCCAGAACAAGAAATCCTTACTTTTTTTTTTTTTTTTTTCCTCGAGACAGACTCTCTCACTCTGTTGCCCGGGCTAGAGTGCCATGGTGTCAGCCTAGCTCACAGCAACCTCAAACTCCTGGGCTGAAGCGATCCTCCTGCCTCAGCCTCCCAAGTAGCTGGGACTACAGGCATGTGCCACCATGCCCGGCTAATTTTTTCTATATATATTTTTAGTTGGCCAGGTAATTTCTTTCTATTTTTAGTAGAGACAAGGTCTCGCTCTTGCTCACGCTGGTCTCGAACTCCTGAGCTCAAACAATCCTCTTGCCTCGGCCTCCCAGAGTGCTAGGATTACAGGCGTGAGCCACCGCGCCCAGCCCACTTTTTCTTTTTGATGGGTGAAAATAACATTTCTAAGGGCAAGGGCTGAGCTGAAAGTCAGAGACAGAAGATATAAAGAGAATAATTGGAGGAAAAAGCCTGAAGGGGGAAAGGGAATTAAGAGCAGAGGTGGAGGGCTGGGCGTGGTAGCTCATGCCTATAATCCTAGCACTCTGGGAGGCTGAGGCGGGATGATCACTTGAGGTCAGGAGTTCAAGACCAGCCTGAGCAAGAGCGAGATCCTGTCTATACTAAAAACAGAAAAATTAGCCGGACATGGTGGTGCATGCCTGTAATCCCAGCCACTCAGGAGGCTGAGGCAGGAGGATCGCTTGAGCCCAGGAGTTTGAGGTTGCTGTGAGCTAGGCTGATGTCACGGCACTCTAGCCCAGGTGACAGAGGGAGACTCTGTCTCAAAAAAAAAAAAAAAACAGAAATAGAGTGGTTGGTCTTACACAGGAAAAGGGAGATTTTATCCAGAAAGACCAAATTCGTGGTTTTAAGATCAGTGAAGGTGATTGTATTAATAGAATTGTTCCAGGAGGGGGGTTTCCAGGTAGGTTTGGTGAAAGGAAGAGGGTGTAAGAGAACTGAAGATGCTGGAAAGAGAATAGTTTCTTTCAACCCATTTTCTGGGTTGACTAAGGAAGGCAGCTGACGTAAAGGAGGACTGGCCGGAGAAGACAGAGGCTGGCTAGGAAGTGGATGGCTGTGGCAGACTGAAGAGTGGCCCCCAAACATGTCCACAGCCTAATCCCCTGAATGTGTAGCCTTACATGGCCAAAGGGTCTTTGTAAATGCTATTAAGTTAAAAGATCTTGAGATGGAAGATTATCCTGGACTATCTGTCTGGGCTCAGTGTAACCACGAGTTTCCTCCTAAGAGGGAGGCAGCGACAGAGAAGGCCATGTGATTGCAATGACCTGCTTTGAAGACACAGGAAGGGGCCAGAGTCAAGGAGTGTGGGTGGCTTCTAAAAGCTGGAAAAGGCAGGGAAACGGATTGTCCCCTGAAGCCTCTATAAGGAGCCAGCCTTGCTGACACCTTGACGTTAGCCCAGTGAAACTGATTTCAGACCTCTGGCCTCCAGAACTGCTACAGAATACTTCTGTGTTGTTTGGAGCCAGTAAATTTGTGGCCATTGATTACAGCATAGGGCTCTGAGACAACTGCTAAGCAGATACAGCAGGAGGGAGGTTGAGAGGAGCTTTCAAGATCAGGACTAGTGGTCTGAAGGAGAGGTACTGGCTTAAGATTTCCACATTTGAGGTTCAAGGGGTGATAAGGTTCAGAGTGTGGTCATGGGAGCAGAGTGGAGCTGGAAGTCATTTTGCTGAATTAACTTGTTTCCTTTAACCTAATTTAGTTTTTTTTTAATTGATAATCCATATACCATAAAATTCGCTCTTTTAAAATGTACAACCCAGTGGTTTTTAGTATATTCACGAGGTCGTGTAGCTATCATCGCTAGCTAATTCCACAATTAACTACTTAGTTTTCGTTGAACAGTTTTCATTCTATCTTCATATATTACAGCATTTTAAAAAATTCAGTGTGTTTCTGCCACAGCTCCTGGAGACTAAGAGGCATTCAGTGAATATTTTCATAAGAATATATTCTTGAGTATGAAGAGTTTTTCTTAATAGATTATTTAACATGCACACCTCTTTGCAAAGAATAGACAGTTGGCCAAATGGAGGCTTGCCTCCTGTGGATGCGGCCGGGTTTGTGACTGTGGTAGTGGTCATGGGCGTGTTTTCAGTGGAAGACAGACTACGAGGGGGGAAGGCACACCTTGGCCACAGAGCTGCCCCTGAAGGTTGACCCCAGGAGACTGCGGGGACATCTGGTGCTCGGGTCTAGAGGCCACCAGGATCACTGGGACACAACCTTCTTGCAGCAGCTCCTTGGAGAAAGATGACTCCCCTGTCCCCGCACTCAGTGACGGGCCTGTCCTGCTCTACCCCTAGGAGTCCAAGGGCTCAATTAGAGGTCACCTCCTCTCAGTTCACCGCACCTGTGTTCCTTCCAGGGCACAAGGTGACCCTGGAGGGTAGAGTCAGACTGATGTGGTCATTGATAATATTCTAGATCAGAACCCTCTTCCCTTCTCCTCCCAGGTGGGTCTTTCTTTGCTCCCAGAAGATTTTCGATGGCTCATAACTCATTTAGAAACAAAACTTGGCCTGACCTGAACTGAATGAGGCTGTTTATATTCTTTACTTATGCATTTAGTATGAATATTCAAACATCTCACTACAGAATATTCATGTACGGTGTTAGGTAATACATAATATTAGGTAAGAAATTACCTTTCTAAAGTCCTAAAAATTGTGCATTCACACAGAATAAATCTAGTTCCACGGGTTTTAGATAAGGGTTTGTGGAATTGCATTCTTATTTTACACTCACAACTCACCCCCTGCTCCACAGGGCCGTGGTCATCTCTGTGTTGCCTGTGACCCCCTGCGCGTATCAGACCCTCGGTAGGCTTGGTCGGATGCCAGCCGCTTACTTGGTTGAATGCCGCTTGGCCAGACTTGTGCTCTCACTGGGTGTGGTGGTTAATTTTAGGTGTCAGCTTGATGGAATTATAGGGCTACCCAGATAGCAGGTAAAGCATTATTTCTGGGTGTGTCTGTGAGGGTGTTTCCAGAAGAGACTGGCATTTGAGTCGGCAGACTGAGCGAAGAAGATTCCCCCTCACCCAGTGTGGATGGGCTCCCTCCAATGGCCGGGGGCCCAGGTAGAACAAAAAGGCAGAGCAAAGGTGAACTGGCGCTCTCTCTTCAGGAGAGGCAAGGGACACCCCGCTTCTCCTGCCCCTGAACATCAGAACCCCAGATGTTCTCACCTTCAGACACCAGCGGTCCCTCAGTTCTCAGGCTTTCGAACTTGGACTGAGACACATCAGTGGCTTCCTTGGTTGTGCAGCCCGCAGATGGGATATCGGGTGGGACTTCTCAGTCTGTGTCTATACCTATATCATCTCCTATTAGTTCTGTTCCTCCAGAGAACCCTGACACTGGGCTAGGGACTGACGGCATTTGTCTTAGCTTTGGGCACTAAATTGGCATCAGTGGGCTTGAGAGTTGCAGTGCTGCTGACCAGGGGCAGGAACTCTGCCAGGTAAGGTTAGCTGTGAACACAGCAGGGCCCTGAGGAGGGAATGACCGTGTCCTGCCACTCTGGTAGCTGCCCATAGAAGGGGCTGAGTACGGCCAGAGGCTGACAAGGCTGTCTGCTTCGTTGACCCTAGAGAGCGAACAGTTGCTTTCCTGAAGCTACAGAAAGATGGGGAAATGAGCCACTGAGGTAGGGAGATGCATTTCTTGTTTGCCCTGGAACAAAGAGATTTGGACTCTAGGGGAGGGATTATCTGAGACCTGAAAGGGTGGAAATTGAAATGTCTGCTCGGTCCATAGAATGCCCTGCATCCAGGCTTTGGGGCCACCCCCTGTGGACTTTCAATGTGCGGCTTTACTGTGATATGATTATGAAGCTATTTATTTCATGGCTTTTTCTTCCCAAATCAAAGCCATGATGAGAAAAAAAAAGGCCTCATAATCATTTCTGTGTATTTTGGTAACAAAGGAAATGGCTGTTGTTGATGATAATAAAAAAACTGCTGTTCAGAAACTGGCACCCTTTGTTGCCATTTATAAAGGCAGCCTGGTATCGTGGGCTCATTAGTAGCTGAACTTGATTTTGTCAAAGGAAATGGAGTCAAGAGAGATTATGTTTCATCTTTAATACGGCTGTTCAACAACAATGCCATTATCCCGAGTTTCAGATGAATTTAATTGAACCTTAATGAACAAAATTAGTTGTTTTATACAATTAGAATCCCATTTAAATGGGTTACAAAATGAATAGGATAGTGAATGTGGTTGACTTGATTTTCCTCAAGACTGACTCTCTAGGCCTCTTTCTGCCCCTATATTTTCTCTCCCCCCGGAATAAATGAATGATGTTTTTTGACTTTAAGAAGATTTTTAACTTGCCAGGTTTTCCCCCCGGGTCTATAGAAAATGCCTGGGACCTCCAAGGAGGTGAGGGGCAAATGGAACTGGCCCATGGGAACCAGTTACAGAGAACTACGGTAGAAAAGCTCATCTAGTCCTGTGTACCCAGCCTTGTGCACACTTGATTTCTCTTTTTTTCCTGAGATGAGAAAGTAGATATTGATCAGCACCTAACAAAAGATAAGGAGGGGTGGGTTTCATTGTCAGGTAGATCTGGTGTTAATCTTCCCTCTAACAGTTAATAACTTTGTGACTTGGGGTACATCTCTTGACTTTTGAACCTCAGTGTCTCCATCAATACAATGGGAATGATAATACCAATTTCTTCAGAGTGGTGGTGAACATTCAGTGAGAGGATACATAAAGTTTAGCATAGTGCCCAGCTCAAAAAGTGGGAGCTGCTACTATTCTTACTGTTCTTCTTTATCATCATGATCATCATTAATCTTGCAACTTCTTGGGACCTTGACATGCTGAAGACCATAGAGCTCACTAAGTTAGGCTGGGGTTTCTGGTCAAATATAAACTTTCCCAAGTATTGCCCTAAACATTCAACTCTGGAGGACAGGGATGATGAGATGCCAATTTGCGTAGGGGGCTGGGGGCTTGGCACTTTTCCTGGGGAGAGGCGCAGGGGCTGGTAAGGCCTGATAATGGGGGAAGGGCATGGTCACATGAAATTACTGCAGAGGGTCATTTAAAATCGCATCAGTTCCCTCATCTGTGATGTTAAGCAAAGGCCATTACTATGGACCTTTCCAGTTCCGAAGGGCTTATGATTCTGACTATTGCGGACTCTCCTGCCTAGCGGGCCACATTCCGTGGAGCCAGCCCTTGCCAAGAAATCTTTCCAACTTGCATCAGAATGGCTGAAGTTTCCTGCTGAATGTTCCCTACCAGCATTGGGTTGACTCAGTGTTTTGGAAGGTGGCTTCCTGAGACACAGCACAGGTGAGAACAAGGACCAATGCGATTTGGCTCAGCTTTATTAACACAGTCTTCCCAGGGCAGCACGGCATTGACCGGGGTGAGACAGAGGAAAAATCAAAGAAAAGAATTAGTCATGTCCGCCCCTGGTTGCATCAGCCTAAAAGCTTAAATGGGTTCTCAGTTTTTCAAAAAACAAAACAATATTATTTTCATTTTAACTACAAGGTGCTATTGCAATACGTCCAGTCTCCTATCAAATGCTTCCCAATTATTTCTAGTCCCGAAGGGGCAGCTCAGCTGTGCTCATAAATAAATCCTCTTGGTTTCCACATGGTGACTGCCATTTTGCTGTTTCTTCAACATAACTTCAGAAGTGTCAGCTTCCTCAGCGGTTGCTGTCCTCTAGGTGGAGGGAGAGGGCCTTTCTTCTGTGCCCTGTTGATAATGCTGACGCTACCCCACAACATGCCCAGAGACCAGTGACCAGTGTGATGGCGCCGCTGTTGCAGCGCCCGAGATGCAGGGATGTGCTGCTGGCCCCCTGCTGGCTGGAGCTGGGGATTGCAGGGCTAGGCCACCCCCGCTATCCTTGCTGTGCTAGTGTGAGCTGAGCCTCAGCCTCCGGACGTTCTCCTGTGCCGGCCGCGCACTTCTCTGAGGCAGGAAGAATTGTCATCCCACCCGTGTGCCTCTCTGCATGGTGGTGCTTGTCCCAGAGCAGTGCAATTTCATGCTCTTAACCTCTCAAGGAGGCTCTTTTTGTGCATGCTGCCTTTTGGGATTTTGTTTCTTACAGTCCTTCCTTTCACGAGGGAATAGGGCTCCATAGGGCTGAACGTTGGAGGCTCTTAAGGATACAAACAAAAATTCTCGCAGATGACTTCAGTACTGGTGGTCTTACTGTAGGGTTAAGAGGATGGAAAACTCAGCCACATACCTGGGCCTCGCGGGGCTCTAGGATGAATCCCGGCCTCATGGACATGACAGAGCTGGCGACAGGCAAGTCTTTCATGTGACCTGTGTCTCTGGTGGGCCTTCACGCTCAGCTCACTGACCTTTAGCTTTTCTATCATCTGTGGTCACCTCCCTCACCTTTCTTCCTAACGCCTCTGCTGCCACACGGCCCCAGCTGTCAGCCCTCACCGTTGGATTTTTCCCAGCTTCTGGTCCCAGTACCGGAAAACTGATTCTTTCTTCAAATGTCCAGAGCAAAACTGATCAGTAGAAAGTAAGTTTGAGGTGGTCATGGATTTTTGTTTCTTTTGTTGTTGATTCTAATACTATGCTAATATTTAAAAGAATGGCTCTACTACTTAATAATTTATTGATTAATTAATACTTCTTGGGGTAAGTTACTTAGGCTCTCTGTACCTTAGTTTTTTTTTTTTTAAAACTTCAAAATGGAGATAGTAATAGTAACTAACTTACAGCGTTATTCTGAGAATTAAATGAATTAATATTTATAAAGCTTGTAGATTCGTGCCTGACCCAGAGTACGTGTAAGAGAGGCATTTATTAAATAAGATTTTTTTTAGAAGTGTCTATACATAGCTGGTGCTCAATAAATATGTGTTGAATAAATTAAATAAATTTCTTGAGGAATCATGTTGGCTTACTTGGTTGGCCTTTCCGTTTGAGGACTTTTCCTTCAGGCTACCTCACATTCTCCTTTGGCCTCTATTGACTACCCTTGGGTCAGGTTCGCACTCCAGACCATTTGCTGGGCTGGGGGTTTGGAGTCTTGTGTTATCCGCAAGATGACTTATGGAGAAAGGATACCCTAAAAGGGGGCTCTGGAAGTGGTACTTACCCTGGGGCATCCCTGGGGGGCTCCATGGGTGAGGACATCATACCAGATGCAAAATCATCCCTCCCCTTCAGTGGCTGTTATAAGTTGGTTACAAGCTCATGCACCCAATTCCTGCTTTAGGGCAATTGTTTCCTGAGAGTTCTCTGTATCCCTAAAATAGGCAAGCTGGTCTTTCCCATTGGTTCTCCAAACAGGTTCCATCTTCTCTTAGGCTCAATGATAAGTAAAACGCAGAGACTCTTGTCACACAGCTCTCTTCTCTTTCTCCCTGTCATTCTTTGACCTTCTTCAGCTCAGAAACCTTTAGGTTCTTGAAAGAGGCTTCCTCCAGTGTGTAGTACTGTGCATTCATGTGCACATACCTGCTTGTAGATGCCGAGATGCTCCCTCTCTGACCTAAAGGTATTTGAATTTTATATTTCCCTGCTAAGCCACCTGAGAGCCTGGGATAACATTACTGGGGCCGCCAATCAGAGATTGAGCAGAGTGCTTATTATTCTCTCCCCATGGCTCCTATGAGAGCCAAGTTCCACAAGAGGTCCTAAGTTATCAGGGAGGAAATTTTTCAATTTAATTTTTTCAGGAAGTTGGGTCCCTGACGTCCCACAAGCTGAAATGGAGCAGTGGAGGGAGCTTCTGAGGGAGTCTCCATTATCTTAGTGGGGAGAGTGAGGTAATGAGGGCAGAAGTAAGGTCCGAGAAGGTCCATGGGAAGGGGTAGAAGAGATGGAGCTATTAGCTTAGTCTGTGGCGGGCTGGGATGACTGCTGTCTGAACAGCTAAATGGTTACATTCTGGGAATTGCCATTTGCTTAGCTATACCTTGAAACCTGGGGGACCCTCCAGATCACTTCCAGGCCTTTCAGGGCAGTTGTTTTCAATCAAGCTACATGCCAGTATCACCTAGAAAGCTATCTAAAAACAGAAGTTCTTGGTTCGCCCTCCAGACCTCATAAATCAGAATCTTACAGTTGGAGTCCAGAGATCTTATGATTCTTTAATCTTCTACAGATGGTCCAAATGCTGTCATGGGTCAATCTGGGCACTATGTGGAAAATCAATCCAATTCCATTGGGTTGGATGCCATTCTGGGTGAGTTATAAAAACAGAAATATTGCCACTTACAGAAAGCATGGACCAAGGGAAAAGCACCAACTTTGGCACTTCAAGAACTGGACTTGCGTCTTCTCTCTGCAACTAAGTTGGATAAGTCATTCAACCTCTTTGAACTTTAGTTTCCTCATTTGTAAAATGGGATAGTAACACCTACCCTGTCTACTTCATAGAGTCCTTTCAAGGAAAAAAGAGAATAAATAAGTGCAAATGTTTTGAGAACTGAAACATAGAGCTCAAGTATATGATATAAAGCTCTATGAAGAGTAATTCTATTAGTGTTCTGTTGATGAATTTGTAATGAACCCTGTAACACAGATAACCCTGTGTGAATGCCTCCTCTGATTCTGCCCCTTGTGCAAAAGGTGCATGAGTGAGACAAGTTTATTTAAACTCGATGCACTTCTTTGATCTCACCATCAAGAAGCAATTACTGGATTCCCAAATTAAGATGGGAGAAATGAACACATGCATTTTCCTCTGTCTCTACCCTAAAGCTTAGTAAAATTATAGTAAAATGATTTTTTAAATGGCATAAAAACACAAAGATGAAGAAAGGTGAAAGAAGACAGTATTTTTAAAAATGGAAGCTAGAAAGCCAAAGGATGGCAAATGATTTGGAAGTTGATTCCTAAGGTAGCAATGGGGAAAGCCAGGAAGCAATGCAACTGACTACACAGAATTTCCCCCCAACCCCACTAACCCAGGGCTTAAGAATTAGTGATTCCACGTACATCTAGAAGTGGGGATGAAGGGAGAGCTGAAGATAGAAAAACTATTGAAAGACTATTCAAGTAAAAATTAAAAAACATTGTAATAGATACCCCATAATTCCCCCAAAGTCTCAGATATTACCGATCCTTGTAGAGCTGAAAATAAAAGAATTGTTCAAAGATTCCTTAGGGAGGGCCCATATTACTTGCATCAGGGAGCCTGCTTTTCTGTCCCAGGAGAAAACGGTAAGTGTGGTTTCTAGAAAGGGTAAGACAGAGACTTCTGGGTTAGAAGACAACAGGCACAATGGAGACCAGGAACCATATTGGAAAAAAAGGGATTAAATTAAAATTCACTGACTCTGTGCCTTATTCTCTCGGTCCTAAGAATGCTGGCAACCAGGTTTATAGTCTACAGACAGGAAAGTCGACTCTAATTAGCCCAAGAGAAAAGACTTTACATTTCTGACTTTGGAGAATTCCCCAACAAAATGGCCAAGATAGTCTACCCAACAGGAAAGCACAGAGTTGCTAATCCCTTCCCTTGTGCGTTGAGTTTCCAAATTGCTTTTTTGTGAGACATCGCCCAATATTTAAGGAGACCATCTAATATGAAAGGCAGAGCAAAACAAAACAAACAAGAAAATCAATTGGAAAACATTGACTCTACTTAGAGAGAGGGAAACAAAAACCTTACCACTGGTTGCCTAAGGAAAATAAGAGAGGCTATTACTTCCATAAAACAAGGCCAGATGCTACAAAAAGAAACATTCAGAGAACCTACAAGAGTTCTTGAAAACTGATATAAAGTTAATTAAATCTCTTTAAAAAATCAGAAAAATACAAAAATTAAGAGAAATGAGGAACAAAAAGAGAAACAATAAGTCCCAGAGGCTAAACATCCAAATAATTGGAGTTCCAGAAAGAGAAAATAAGTGGAGAAATCACTGGTAAAATAATTTTAAAAAATTTCTAAGACTTATAAACAGGAATTTTAAATTGTAAGGACCCACTGAGTGAGAACCCAGCACTCAGTGATGAAAAGAGAGCCATACAGAAGTCATCATTTTAAAATTTCAGAATTGTAAATACAAAAACTAAGAGCTCCTACAAGCTTCCAGGTTTTATGCAAAGAATCAACTATTAGAATGGCATGAACCTTCTCAATGGAAATAATGGAATCAGAAGAAAAGAAAATAAAGAAGACAAATTATTTTCAACCTTGAATTTTATATCCAGCCAAACTATCAACTTAGCTTGAGACAGAAAGATCTTTTCCAGATGTATAAAGACTTTAGTAATTTGCCTTTCATGTGCCCTTTCTCAGAAAGTGACTGGCAAATATGATCTACTGAAATAACCAAACAAACCAAAAGGAGAAAGACATGGTTTGCTAGTTATTCTTAGTTTTAGTCTTCAATTCCAGTCTCCATCCTTCTCTGTGCCCCAGGAGACTGATCTCTAAGTACTGCATTACCTGAACTCCCTTGCTGGTGGATTTACCACTGGGTTTGGCCAACAGAGATGCTAGCAGGAGATCAGCAGGAGGAAACTAAGGTTGTAATATTTATTTCTCATGTTCCTCCCTTCTGGGCCTCAGTCTGACAGAGGCTATGTTCTACCTAAGACCATGACTCTCACTGGGTGACCCCTTTCCCATGGCTACAGCTCTTACCAGGTTCAGATAACAGTTCCCTTCCTTGCTGGCAGGACTTTTTACTGCTGCCATGTAGCAGACCTAGAAATCAACCTCAATTTGCTGCCAAGCTCTTGGCAGCTAAAAACCAAAACTGGGGCATTAACTGTTACATAATCCTCATGATCAGAGAAAATTATGGAATGTTCCTCAGGGAAGGAAGAAGAGCTTTTCTTAGCAGTAAATTCTCAAAGAAATATCTCATGTAGGGCTTTTATAGAAGACATTCAGTGATATAGATGACAAGGTCCTCAATAATTTTGCCATGGCAAGTGTACAGATGAGTTTCCTGTGGCTTCCTTTGACATAAGCCCAAGGCAGAAAGCTTTGCAGGGGTTAACATGAGAGCTAGTAGCCTGGATGTGGGGCACGATCAGAGAAGTGCCCAGGGATGTCTGGCCATGGGGTTGACTAAGTATCAAAGACAGAGAACATGTTTTTAAAATCTAAGAAACATGAAGACCGGTGTGAACAGCAAAATGAAGCAGATACTGGGAGGAGTTTTAAAGCCAGAAAAGCAAAGCAGGAAAGTTGAGAAGAGCATTCTATGGATGTGAGAACAACCAGAATGTCTCAAGGCTGCCAGGAGAGGAATTGATCTAAGGTTCAGACAGAAAGGTCTCTGCTACCCCAGAGACTGAGAAGGGACAAAGAAAGCCATAGGTGCCTTAGAACTAGCTGCAGAAGGCTTGAGCTTGCTGTCTTGGGAATGAAGCACAGAGCCTGGGATGTTCTGGGGCCAATGACGAAGCAGGGGTGCTCGGTGCTTGGTGTCCCTTCTCAGTGTGTTATTACACTCGGAGCAGTCTAAACTTGGCAGAAAGGTCATTATGCCTTTGATTTGCTTGCACTTCAAAGGGGACTTGAGAAAAGAGAGAACCTTCTGAATTCACTAAACTTAAAAGTGCTATGGCAGCTAAGAGGGGGACAAGTTTTATTCCAATTTGGAGGTTGCAGAGACTTCCTGGCAGAGATGGCTTTTTGATTTAGGCTTCAGTGATTGGGAGGATGTTGACACTGGTGGCAGCATGGTCAGCCAACACGGACTCAGGGGCAGGACAGATAACCGTAGGGGCAGTGGTTGGGCATGGCCAGAGTGTCAGCAGTTCAAAGGAGGTGGCTAGAGAAGAAGATTGAAAACGAAACCAGAACATGCTTTGGAGGGTCTTGAATGCAAGGCCAGAAGAGCAGCACAGCATCCAGTGGGCAATGGTAGGGCTACAGGTCCAAAAGTGAGGTGGTGATAGTGGTAGATATGCGTTAGGAATGTTACCGCTCTCCTTCTGTCCTTGCCTAAGTACCATTTCTAAGTTGCAGCCCAGCCACACTGGAATCTCCTTGACAACTGCTAACATTACTTGAACTCATGCTATGAGTCTAGGCATTGTGTGGTGCCTCACATTTCTTATTCCCCAGTCAACTAAGTATTAATAAATTCTGTTTTATTACAATTTTATACCAAGTGAACACTGGTAAAAGTGGGCATTTTTCTCAAAGCCATACAGCTGGTAATGGTGGAACCGGGTTTAGTCCCCAGCCCCGTGCTTTTGTCCATCAGCCCTCAGTGTTCTCCTTGAACAAGTCCTTCTATTATAGCTGTGCTGAACCCAGGGGTCACTGTAGAGCCGGTGTTCGAAAGATTCTTCTTGGCTTCCGGATTGCTGCCAACACGACATCTCCAGAGTAGGATGCTGGGAAGAGCAGCCTGGCTCAGGTGGAGGGACTACTTCCCCGGAGACAGGCTGGGGTTCAGCTGCTGGAGTGGCAGCAGCTTCCATCTCCCAGCCCGTTTTCGCTGCCCCTCCTAAGTTCAGGGAACTCACCCATGTGCCCTTGAAGTCCTGCTTCTAAGGAGAGGGTCCAGAAGGCCAGATTGGTGGCTGCCTGTTTCCTGATCCATCTGAGAGAAATGCCCCTAACCCTGCTCTTGGCTTTTAGACATCTAGCTAGAGCAGGGGCCAGGCTTTGCTAGTGTACTTTAACTCTTGAGAAGTACTGTTCTTGGGGGCGGTGATCTCTGCAGCTCTAAGTTTGTGCCTGCTAGAGTTTCTGGTACAGCCAAGCGTGTCTATCAGTGGAGGCATTAACCATGAGGTAGTCTACTCTTGGTTCCTGGGTCGAGGTAGGGGTTGGAGGCAATGATGTGGACTCATGGTAGTCCCTACTCGGTTGCAGGAAGCCTGGCCCCAGGACCAGCCTTACTAGTAAGAGAGTGGGCAATTAGGCAGGTTTCTCTCCACCTCCGATGATGGTGTCAAAAATATCGTTACTAGAAACCTGTATACTTTTTGCCCTTGGAATGTTCTATTAAAATGTAGATCCTTCTGGGAAGACTATATTTTGAGTACTTACTACCTGACTTCTTAGCTAGGAATATTTGAGTGAGGTAATCGTGGGAAACCTAGAGTAAGATCTTTAAGGTGATGGGATGGAGGGACGATTGGAGTTTCTGGGCAACTAACAGCAACAGGAGTGGAAAAGGGACACTGATTGGAGAATTTGAGGCACTAGGAATAGTTCTACATAACCATGTCAGTAAGGTTAGGCATGAGAGGTTAAATTAAACAAAAGAGATTCATTAAAAAACTTATCAGGCCAGGGATTGGTAGGGAATTCATCCATCCAACCATCCATCCGTCCATTCATCCATCCTTCAAACCTATAGCAAGGGCCTACTTTGTGCCATGTATTGGGCCACGTGCTGGAGGAGTTACTTAGACCACTTAGATAGACTCCCTTTCCTCAAGTAGTTTCTAGTCTGATGGAGTTAGGGAAGAAAAGATAAGTTATACGTAAAAATGACCTCCAAACAAGACAGTAAGTGCTAAGGCTCATGAGACAGGGACAGATAAAGGCTGTAGCAGTTTTAAGGTGGGCAAGCCCAGTGACACTGGGGAGTTGTCTTAGAGGAGGTGGCATATGAGCCAGGCCTTGAAGAATGATCCCAGCACATGGAGCTAAGGAAGGGCACTGGATGTAGAAGGGGCATAAGAAAAGGAAAGAAGAGAGGGAGTTGCAGGGTGTGTTGGGAACCTCTCCTTACTGACATGGTTGTGTTGTGCTATCCCTAGTGGCCCATGTGGCTTCATGGAGCTTGTGGAGGAGAAATTGGAGATAAAGCTGGAAGGGCCGGCCTTGAACTCTAAGAAGCCTGGAGGCTTTGGCTCAGGGTGGACTGTGTTCGCAGGAGGGGTTTACAGTGCTATGCTTGGGAAGTCTGGGAGGGTGGGCAGGGCTTTGTGAGACACCGAGCACGATGGCAAGGGCGGAGGGAAGGGTGCTTTAGCATTACACAGACCTCAGTGAGATTCCCAGCTTGTTTTCTTTTTTTAAGTTTTGCTGAGAAATTTAGAGCAAGCTACTTGGTTTTCTGTGCCTTTACTTTTTCCATCTCTAAAAATCTGTTTCTTAAAACATTTAACATAACTAGATCTAAGATGTGCTCAACCTCTGGGGCTGGAGACCATGGCCCCATGGCACTCTCCAAATTTTTTAGCTCTTGTGAGTTCCACAGGGGGTAGAAGCAGTGTCTATTTTGACTCTCCTGTGCCCTACTCAGCATGGAGTGGGCACATTTCTCCGGCTGGTGGCGGCTGAGGTTGGAGGAAGAGACACGATTAGCAGGAGACCCAGGGATGCCTCTCATCCATGCTCTGTGTCTTGAACGCACAGCAGGGTTCCAGCCTTGAGTCGGGGTTGAAGCCTGAGCAAGGGCAGCCCCACATCGACTGCCTCAGGATGACTTCCGCAAGAAGCACAGAGTCGGGGAACCAGAGTTCAAGAGCCTGGCTTTTCATTCTTTCCAACAGTGAAAAATTGGAAACAACTGAAATGTCCAGCCAAAAGGAATTGATTAAATAAGTGATGGAGGAAGAGTGCTCTGAAATACTGTGAGGCCATGGTACTGATCTAAGTTTATTTACAAAGTAATATTATCCTAATATAGTCAATTAAAAAGTAGATTTTAAGGAAGTATGTAGAGTATAAGTCCATTGCAAATATCTGTGTGTTCCCTTTTACTACCGTTAATAAATGTCCGTTATCCTAGCAAAGACCTGTCACTCAACTCGCGCACAAGATCTTACTCACCCCGCTGGCGCTGGGGCGTGGGTCTGATAGCTCTGTCCTCCTTCCACTGTCATCATTTTCCCTGCTCCTCGGGATTGTTACGGTCACCTTAAAAACTTGCCATAACATGACTCATTCAAAAAACCAAAATGAAATGTCAAACGTCCCTTGACCCTCATCTCCTGCCAGTTACATGTCATCTCTGCTTCCCTTCATAGCAGTTTGAAAGAGGTTTTTTTTGCTTCTCCTCCCATTCTCTCTTAAATTCACTTCAATGGTGTTCTTGTGCCCACTACTCCACCAAGACTATTGTGAAGTCATCAATGCAAAACTGTGCTCAGTGTCACCAAATGGCCAGTTTGCACGCCTTCATCTTCCAGCAGCCTTTGTTACAGCCGGGCATTCCCTCCTGCTTATAGCAGTTCCTTCGTTCGGCTTCTAGGACCCCAAACTCTCCTGGTTCTCGTCTTAGCTCTCCGGCTGTCCTTTCTTTGATTTCGCTGGATTCTCCTCATTTTCCTTACTTTTTAATGGCCCTTTGCTCCGGGGCTCAGTCCTCAGACCTCTTCTCTTTTTTTTTTTTTTGAGGCAGAGTCCCACCCTGTCACCCCGGCTAGAGTGCCGTGGCATCAACCTAGCTCACAGCAACCTCAAACTCAAGCGATCCTTCTGCCTCAGCCTCCCGAGTAGCTGGGACTACAGGCATGCACCACCATGCCTGGCTAATTTTTCTCTCTATATTTTTAGCTGTCCATATAATTTCTTTCTATTTTTAGTAGAGACAGGGTTCTCGCTCTTGCTCAGGCTGGTCTCGAACTACTGAGCTCAAATAATCCGCCCACCTCGGCCTCCCAGAGTGCTAGGATTACAGGCGTGAGCCACCATGCCTGGCCTCTTCTCTTTTTTATACACTCTATAGGAGATCTCCTCGGGTGCCTGGTTTTGAACACCATCTATACACTGCAGATTCCAAAATGCTGTCTGCAGTCTCAACACATCTCTGCTTGGCTGCTTAATGGGCATCTCACACTTAGGTTTCCTAAATGGAACTTAGGGTTTTCCCCGATGCTCCAAATCTCTGTCCACTCAGGTCAACTCGACTTCTGTTTCTCTCATATTCCACAGTGATGCATCAGCACCTCTTACTGGTTCTGTCTGGAATCTGCTCTAACTGCCAGCAACACCCTAAAACAGTTCCCGAATCTACTTCTTAGCACTCCATAGCTCTCAGCCTAGTGTAGGCTACCAATATCACTCTCTTATTCTGCCTGGTCTCGCTTACTCCTAGCTGTGTCCTCTGCATAGTAGCCGGACTCGTCCTTAAGACATTCATCTCTTCTTGCAACTCTCCAGTGGCTTCCATCACACAACATAAAATCCAAAGTCCTTACCACACACACAACACCCTGTGACCTGGCCCCTACTACCTCTTTGACCTCGTCTTCCACCCTTTTCCTCTCTCTCACTACCCTCCAGCCATACCAGCCCCTTTGTTATTCCTCAATCATGCCCAGAACATTCCTGACTTAGGATTTTTGCGATTGCTATCCCCCTGCTTGCAAGTTTCTTTTCTCAGATTCCTGCAGAGCTTGTTCTCTTACTGTCTTTAGGTAACTCTCAATATTTCCTAATCAGAGAGGTATTTTCTGACCTCCTATTCATAAAATAATATTCTTCCTTATGCTGCTGTATGTCTCCTATAATCCGCCATTATGTGTAGTATAGGTTGTGCACTGTACAACTCCTGGGGATGCCATTCACATTAACTGCAGTGTGATTGGTTCTTCCTGGAGTTTTGCAGTGCATAACCTGTGTAGCTGTTTATTGTAGACTCACTAGCACACATTATAGTACAACTTTATTCATTTATTTGTTTATTTTCTGATTTTCCCACTAGAATGTAAGCTTTTCAAGGATGGGAACTTGGAGTATCCCAACATGTAGAATGGTACTTATATGTTCAAAAATTATTTGACATATGAATGAATATGTGCTTTGTGTGTGTGTGTGTGTGTGTGTGTGTGTGTGTCTGTGTGGAGGCAGAGAGAAAAATGGTCTAAAAAGAAATATACCAAATGTTAATAGTGATTATATCTGAGCAATGGAATTATGTGTGATTTTTCACTGTCTTCTTTATCCTTTCCTTTAGGCATGGATATTTTAATAATAAGAATATATTATTTTCATAAAGACAATAGTATTTTGGAGTCAGATAAACCTGAGATTGAATTCTGGCTCCACTCTTTACTTCTTGTGTAACCTTGGGCAAATTTATTACCATCTCTGTGTCTGTTTAAAATGGAGATACTGTCTAGTTCATTGGGCTGCTGTGGGGACTAAATAGAATACGAATGTCATGGCTTGGCACAGCACCTGCCTGAGAGGAAGCCTTCAGTAAATAGCACTCCCTATTCGCCTCTTAATTATTATTATTTTTATTATTTTTGGAGGGGATCAGTGAGATGTAAATAAAGGCTCCCAAACTCCGAGGTATGAACTGGTCTATGTTTAACTCCCGATGTCCCTACCTGCTGGCAGAAGGGAATTGCTGGGTTGGAGTTAGTGAAGGAGACGCCAGGCCAGTGCCACCACACTTCAGTGAAGACCCATCATTAACACAATTTTCAATCTTTTAAGACTTCTAACCCCCTATCTGTTTTCTTGTGGATCATGGCAGAAAAATGTGCCGGGTTGGCAGGAAGAGGGGTAGGTGTCCTGTTCTCTATTCTTCACTGGGTGTAGAGGAGACCCAGGTGGAAGAATGACTGAGGCAGCCAGGGGCAAACAGAACTGGATCTCTCGGGTCTGCTGGAGGGAAGAAAAGCTGCTTTGAGCCAGCCAGAAGCCCAGTGCACCTCACTGACCAAATGCCCAGAGCCAGGGAACTTCTTTGCCTTGGCCGGGTGACTTGGGAGACACCGGAAGAGGACAAGGCTCCAATGTCATCATGCCATCCTTTGCTAGTCATAGATTTATGGTGCTGTTGATCTTGGTCAGAAGTCATGTTCATGTCCGTCACAACAATGCACTTCATTGCTCACCTGCTGGCTTCCCAGAGAGCCCACCAGGGAATGTTTCAGCCAAATGGCTTGGTTGTTAGTTCTGGCAACACTTCTGGCCTGAATCCTGCTACCTTCCCACCATGGGAAGGTCAGTTATATTAATCTAGAGTGAAACCTGAAGGTCCGACTTCCTCCTCCTTTAAAACTAGAACAAGCCTCAAGCAGGCAGCTCCCTTCCCCCTGTATCTGGCCCATCCTCATTCCTATAGGATTTCCAGGGCCATTCCCAGCAGAAAACATCCCAAGCCCCCAAACGTGAGAGTAGCAACAAGGAGGGCAAAGATGGTCAGTGGCCAAAGGTCTTTAATTAGCCACCATCTTCAAACCCAAAAGATTCCTCTTCTCCAAACTTGAACCCCAAATGTCTCTCTCTAGGATAATTAAAGGCAGATAAAGGAGTCTTTGTTTCTGGTTCACTTAGAGGCATTCCCAGGGGTCCTATCCCTCAGTCTTTTGAGTTCCCTTCCTGAAGAAAAGGAGAGAGGGCTAGGAAATGATTTTGCCCTTCCTGCGCCTCTGAGCCAGGTGTACAAAAAATGTCCATCATTGTGTCTGTCATGTCCACACCTAAGAGAAACTGCCCTGCCTGAGAACCATGTTTCAACCCAGCATTAATTCTTCCAGCCCAGAGACGGCTGGTGGGGCCAGGAGTGGGGACTTGATCCAAAGGCCGTCCAAACATTGGCCTGTGAGGCCGTGTGGTGGAAGAAACTCTGCTCCAACTGGAGAGAGCAGGGCCGTCAGATCTGTGCCCTCAGGAACTTGAAATGGAGAAGATCCAAGGCTGAAAGGACATATCTCACAAGCCAAGAGGGGTCACTAGCCAGCTGCAGTTGGGATAAACCAAAATTATGAGAAAATAAAAAGTGTAATACGGAGAATATAAACATACAAAAGGTGTTAAGGCAGTTCCTGGGTGGCTGGAAGCGGAGTGGACACAGGTAGAAAGAAGCCACGTTACGGGCATCAGTTGTCCCAGTGGAACTGTTTGTGGGTTTGATAGTCTCATGGTCACAACTTTGAGCAGCTCCACAAACTGACTTGTAGTAGAAAGTCTGAGGCTCGTTTTTCCTAATCTTTTTTTTTTTTTTCCCTGCAGTACCTGGCAGAGGTAGTGTCGGTGTCCCCCAGGGGCCTCGATCTTCCAGCAGACGTCACTAGCATGTTCTTCATGTTGACAATCAGTCTTCGCAGGCTCGCTCCCTGCCAGCCACCCTGGGCCATCCATAAAGGTGTTTTCCACTGGGCTTCTTTGAGGCCCACCTAAAGATGTCATTAGAGGTAGTTTCTGTTTTCCCTCTGTCCGGCTCCATGAGCACATCCAGTCTATACTGAGCCACAGCTGTACAGTTAGACGGGCACCTCCTCCTCCCCGGTGTGTTCCCGCATTCCTTCAGGGTGAAGCCCCAGCGGACTCCCAGCCTGGCCAAGCACACGTTACATTTGGTAATGGAGCCCCCAGGGATTCTGTGTGATAGGATGCAACAGAGATCAAATCTGCTCAGACATTCGCTTTGTATTGCATCTTGGTTGTCGCCTTAGCTCCTCTAGTTTTTGCCTTTAATTATGTCCATCGAGTAGCCCTAGAAGTTGCAACCAAGAAGAGCAAGACGATATCTGGAGGTCATTTTATTACTTGGAAGAGGCTTAGCCCTAATGGGGAGAAGACAAAAAGATTGTAGGAATTCTTACAGTTCAAAGATTTTCAAGAATACACATAAAAACAATTTATATCTTTTAAAATCCAAAGAAATGCAAAAATCAGTCAATGACTACAGCAGCTTGGATAGGTGTGGCTAATTTGCCTGAGGAAATGAAAGAATTGGGAAATGGTCCCTACCATAGACACATGGGAATCCATGTGTTCCATCAATGTTGTGGCAAAAATTCAGTCATCATCCCACTGAGAGCCTCTTTGGTAGTTTTAAATCACAGCAGGAAGGGATGGCAACTACAAAAATGTTTGGGAAGGTATCCCAAAATTTGAGGGATTATATAAATTGGCATCTTTCAACTTCAGATTTAGAATTAAGAGTAGAATTTTTATTCCATGGTGGGCTGTTATAGTAAAAAGAAAAAGAAAAAGAAAAAGAGGTAGAATTTTTAAAAGATAACCAAATACAAATTATTAACAATTTTTTGCATTAAAGAATCTGTGCATATTAATATTTTATCATTTTCAAAACTTAAAATAATTTAGCCTGGTAGAGTAAAGGCTTGTCTGGTCATTCTAATTTCACATGTGTACTTCAATAATTTACTTAAACTTGTTATGTAAGTTAAAGCCAGTTTATAAATTGTATTAGAACATGTAAAAATTAAGATTCACTGAAGTCATAAATTTAATGTATAGTTTTAGCGCCAGGTGCAGTGGCTCATGCCTGTAATCCTAGCAGTCTGGGAGGCCGAGGAGAGAGGATTGCTTAAGGTCAGCAGTTCAAGACCAGCCTGAGCAAGAGCGAGACCCTGTCTCTACTAAAAATAGAAAAATTAGCCAGGTGTGGTGGTGCATGCCTGTAATCCCAGCTATTCAGGAGGCTGAGGCAGGAGAATCACTTGAGCCCAGGAGTTTGAGGTTGCTGTGAGCTAGGCTGACACCATGGCACTCTAGCTCAGGTGACAGAGTGAGACTCTGTCTCAAAAAATATATATATATAGTTTTAAGCGTAAAGTACCTAGTCTTTACATTCTAAGTCAGACAACTAGCATATAAAAAGGTTATAGGATGGCAATGATGGTGAATTCAACACCTATATAACTTCCCTCCCTCTTAAAACCCCACTAAAACTATGGCAAAGGGATTATTTTTTAAAAGACAGAAACCCATAAGGATAGGGAGAAATGGCAAAAAGACAATGGCAATAAATTTTGGAAGCTGCAAAACGGAATGACTGTTAACTTACTTTAGCAGATGCAAGAAACCTGAGTCTTTAGCCTGAAATGGAGAAAGCCAAGAATATCTTGATCTAAACCACAGAACCCTCAAAAGACTCAGAACAGAAATTGAGAATGAAGGTAGAGGATAGTGGCCAAGAAAGGAGGATTGGTTAAAAGTAGTAAGAGCCCTAGATCTCATTCCCCATTGCAAACCTCCAGGTGAGTATCTGTCCCAGCCCTGGCAGAATAAACAAGGAGCTCTCTTTTCTGAGCAGAGTATGGACAGAGGAGCTCTAGACTGGGGGGCGGCGGGGAACACCAAGCTCCAGGTGGCATCGTGAGCACTGTGCTGAAGAAAGGAGAGTAAATGAGAGTGAACACACGGTGTGCTAAGTGCTGAGACCCCCACAGCGCCCATACCCCTAACCCTACCCCATTCTTCCTTCCCGTGAAGTTCCAGGAACCACTGAGAGCTAAGCCTCTGTCCCTCAGGCTGGAGATTAGAAGAGTATACTCTGGGAAATCTGACCAAGAGGAAAGACCTAGAGACAGCCACATCAGGAATTCTTCATCAAATGGGCCAGGCAGATCCATCTACGTGAAGGTCAAAGCTGACAAACCCCACCCATGTGCTCAGGATTGCCAAGCAGCTGACTCATTTTTAAACATGAGCAGACAGACAGGGTTTGCCAGACATCTGAAGAAAGGCTCTGACATGGAAGACACAGATCAAGACAAACAGAAGCCAGGGAATTGGAGGGAGCAGAGACTATGCAGAGGAAGAAAACTTATAAAAAACATGATTATCAAAATAATCAAAGAGATAAGCAAAGATAGTGCATCCATGAAAAAAGAACCAGGTTGGGTTAAAAAAAGGGAGGATTCAGGGAATAAAAAAGCTCTTGAAATTAAAAAAACATGATCATACAAATGAAAGAAATCAAAAGAAGAGTTAGGAGATAAAGGTGAGGAATTCCTCCAGACAGTGAGCAAAATACTAGAAATGGAAAATGGACGGTAAAAGAAAAACAAGAAGAGACGAGGTTAAGACAACCAACATCCAAATAAGGGGTGTTCTAGAAAGACAGAAACAGAAAAAAAAAAAAAAAAAAAAAAGGGAAAAAAACCATAGGTGAGTTAATCATCAACAACATAACTAAGAAAATTTCCTAGATCTGTGGGATAAGAGTTTCTAGATGAAAAGGGTTCATCCAGTTCTCAGCACAATAGATGAAAAAAATAATTCACGTTGAGACACAGCATCGTAGAATCACAGAATTGTGGGGATACATAGGAGTTACTTTAAGCTACTAGAAAGAAAAAAACTTTAAAGTTTCAAGAATGAATAATCTGTGCTGGATGAAGTGTTGCAACAGCTGTATTGGAAACTTGAAGACAACGGAAAAATGACTTTGCAATTTGGAGGGAAAATAATTTTCAATTTAGGATTTTCTACCCAGACAAACCATAATTAAAT
Source organism: Eulemur rufifrons (assembly GCF_041146395.1). NCBI lineage: Eukaryota > Metazoa > Chordata > Mammalia > Primates > Lemuridae > Eulemur > Eulemur rufifrons. Next base: position 229,991,423 of record NC_090989.1, read on the forward strand.
GTGAGGGTAGAAAGAAGATATTTTTAGGCACAGAAATATCAAAACATTTAGCTCCCAAGTGCACATTCTTGGGAAGCTCCTGGAGAATGTGTGTCAGCAGTCAACAAAACAATGGAACCGACAGTCCTCTATCAGGAAACAACTGGAAATGTCAGGTTCCTCTATTCTACTTTTCTTCTAGGGTGAGAAAGTGAGTCACTCAGCTCTTAAATGGTGGACATTTAAGAATGATTAGGATTTAAATCGAGAGATTTCTATAGTGTACTATTATACCAATTATGCAGGGATAAGAAACTGGAGGTGAGCACAGGACAGAAGTAGAATGAATCCCCGGGATAATGGTGAAGGGAGGTGTGAGGAAGACAGCTGAGCCCAAGGCAGGGAGGACAGCCATCCTCCAGCAGTGACCCAGCAGTGAGATCGAGGGGTGGATAGGCTGAGGATGATCATCAGCACAGCATTGGCCAATCATACCTTCTTCTTTTTTTTTCCTAAAGACTTTTTTAAAGAGCAGTTTGGGGTTCATAGCAAAATTGAATGGAAGGTACAGCGATTTCCCATATACTCCCTGCCCGCACACGTGCATAGCCTCCCCCACTATCAACATGCCCCAACAGAGTGGTGCATTGGTTACAATCAATGAACCTGTGTCAACACACCATGATCACCCAAAGTCCATAATTTCCATTAGGGTTCACTCTTGGTGCATCCAAATTCTTTGGATTTGTATAAATGTATACATGTATTTCCACCATTATGGTGTCATACAGGGCAGTGAAACTGCCCTAAAAATCCTCTATGCTCCCCCTTTTTATCTCTCTCCTACCCTCAACTCCTGACAACCACTCCTCTTTTTACTGACTCCACAGTTTTACATTTTCCAGAATGTCAAATAGTTGGATTCATACCATATGTATCCTTTTCATATTGGCCTTTGATTTACTAATATGCTTTAAGGTTCTTCCATGTTTTTTCATGGCTTGATAGTTCATGTTAGATCCTGGCATGATAAAAGTAACATTCCTTTGTTGGATGTACCACAGTCTATCCATTCACCTACTAGAGAACATCTTGGTTGCTTACAAGTTTTGGCAATTATGAGCAAAGCTGCTATAAACATCAGTGTGCAGGGTTTTGTGTGGATATAAGTTTTCAACTCCTTTGGGTAAATACCAAGAAGCATGATTGCTAAGTCATATGGTAATAGTGTGTTTAGTTTTATAAGAAACTACCAAACTCTCTTCCCAAGTGGCTGTATCATTTCACATTCCTACCAGTAATGAATGAGCTCCAGTATTGGATGTTGTCAGTGTTCTTAATTTTGTACATTCTGACAGGTGAATAGTGGCATCTCATTGTTGTTTTAATTTGTATTTCCCTCATAACACATGATGGGGAGCATCTTTTCATATGCTTATTTGCATACTCTCTTTGTAAACTAGCTAAACTACTGGAGGATGTGCTCCAACATAGTAAGGGAGACATGAGATCCAGGAAACAGAGAGTCCTACTCATGATAAGACAAAAGGAATTCTTGGGACGACAAGAAAGAGAAGTCACAGTGTAACAGTATTCTGCTGGCCTACACCAGCTCCGGTAGAAGCAGAATGAAACTCTCTGGGAAGGTCTGCAAGGGAGGAAAAAAAGGTAGTTTTGATCATGTTAGATCCTGACATGATAAAATTTGTGGAATATTGTACTGAGAGATTCGTAGCAATTGTGGAAAGAATTAACAACATGTAAAAACAAACAAAGAAACCTAAGCAAATTAAAAATGCAAACAATTGTTAACTTCAGGAGGAAAAAAAATTTTTTAAAATCTATAAAATAGACTCATAGCACCCTGTAATGCTCAGCTTAGAATAAACGTTTACATAGATAAATAACGTGACCTCGAGAATTGCATTAACCAAAGATCTTGATAGAACTATACTGAGACAATGGGCTAGAGCAACAGAGGGGAACCAAATTCTCATCTGTTATTGTAGGTCAGGGGACAGCGGCTCATCCCGAGCTATGCAAAGCTAGCTGTGGATGCATACGGCAGTATTTAGAAATATGGAGAAGTGTACGTTCCAAAAAAAAAAAAAAAAACAAAAAAAACCTGCTGACAAGATCAAAAGTATCTGCCTCTGGAAAAGCAGAGAGGGTGTGGAAGGTGAGGTGGGGCAAGGAAACTATTTCTTTGTGATTAGGTTTTTTGTACGATTTGTGAATTAGGTTTATGCGGTATTTAACAAATATAAAACTTAATTTAACAAAATAAAATGGAATACATTAAGTTTATAAATACTATTTGAAATGTTTAATTAAGTATGTAAAATGGAACCAAGTTTCACCAAGGCCCCTAAAAGTGATTGCCAGATTTTCTGGAATTATGTTTAAAATAATAAAGTTTGCAAGCTGAATTCAAAAGCTGAAGGAAAAGGAATTTATGAAGAATATCCCAAAAGCAATCACAGGAACAACAACAACAAAAAAATGCATGGGATCTGATCAAATTAAAAAGCTTCTGCACAGCCAAGGAAACAATCATTAGAGTGAATAGATAACCTACAGAATGGGAGAAAACATTTGCATGTTATACAACCAATAAAGGGCTGATAACTAAAATCTATAAAGAACTCAAGCAAATCAGCAAGAAAAAAAATCATTAAAAAGTAGGCAAAAGACGAACAGAAACTTTTCAAAAGAAGATAGACTAATGGCCAACAAATATATGAAAAAATGCTAAATATCTCTAATCATCAGGGAAATGCAAATCAAAACCACAATGAGATATCACTTAACTCCAGTGAAAATGACTTTTATCAAAAAGTCCCAAAACAACAAATGCTAGCATGGATGCAGAGAGATAGGAGCACTCATACACTGTTGGTGGGACCGCAAACTGGTACAACCTCTATGGACAGGATGGAGATACCTCAAAGAACTAAAAGTAGAACTACCATTTGATCCAGCAATCCCAGTACTGGGTATTTATCCAGAGGAAGAAAAGACATTCTATAAAAAAGACAATTACACTGGAATCTTTATAGCAGCACAATTCACAGTTGCAAAGATGTGGAAACAACCCAAGTGCCATCAATACATGAGTAGATTACTAAAACGTGGTATATGTATACCATGGAGTACTACTCAGCCATAGAAAAGTGAGGAACTAATACCTCTTGTATTAACCTAGATGGAATTGAAGACCATTCTTCTAAGTGAAGTATCACAAGAATGGAAAAACAAACACCACATGTACTCACCATTAAATTGGAGCTAATTGAGCAACACTTATGTGCACATACAAAATAACATTCATCGGAAATCAAGCAGGTGGGTGGAGGAGGGGATGGGTAAGTTGACACCTATCGGGTACAGTGCACACTATCTGGGGGATGGGCACATTTTTACCTTTGACTCAAATGGTACAAAAGCAATTTATGTAACCAAAATGTTCGTACCCCCATAATACTCTGAAATAAAATTTTAACAAAGCTGAATGTAGAATTAGGTTTGTTTAACTTGGATAAATTGAGCAGTATTTTTAAAAAACTTAGTGACTGGTGAATCTCCTTTTCTGTACCTAAAAGCCAGTCCTGCAGACATGCAGTGTTAGAGTCAGTTTAGAAGCAGGTGCTGAGCGCCGGAGGAGGGGCTGCCTCTGCTTTGGATGAACAAGAGTCCTCAGCTGTGGGCTTTCCACCATCTGTGCACTGAGGTGGGCTGAGGTGGAGGCCGCAGTGTCCCAGCCGCCCACCCACCCCCCGAAGCTAGCTTGCTTCCAGCCGCCTGCGCTAGGCATCCGCAAACCATCGCTGAAGCGGTTTGTTCTTGAGGGCGTGTCCAGTGCTCTCTGAGCCGGGATCGCCCTGAGCAGCCTTCTCTGCAGCTGCAGCTCTGGGCGTTCCCAGTGGGACAGACAGCAAGGCTGACAAATTGCCTTCTCAATCCTGATAGTGACCTTGGCTGCCTCCTGGCGTTGGGCTTTAGGGAAAAGTGCAGGGGGCGCTAATTAGGGCTAGATTGGGCGTGAGGTGGGAGGTGGCAGGGATGAGTGGTGCACTAGCCTTACAGTTCCGGACTCTTGTCTTAGCACGTCCACCTCGAAAGGAAGGACAACTGCTGAATTAGCCCACAACTGAGGCTGCGCAAGGTTTCCAGTCACTGCAAGGAATCTGTCCACATTTTGTTGTCCTCCAGCCCTTCTCCAGAATGCGGGACTGGAAAGGCTAAATTCCAACAGGTAGGACACCTCTGAAGTACTGTATTGGGCAGGGCTTTAGAAGGACTCCTGAGCGCAGGGGTCTGCAAACAGTTTTTGTAAAGGGCCAGATAGTAAATATTCAGGCTTTGTGAGCCATACAGCCTGGGCTGCTGCAGCTCCACTGTGTCCTGTTAGCACAAAGGCAGCTAAAGACAGTATGTAAGTGAACAGATGTGGCTGTGTTTCAAAACTTTATCTACAAAAAGACACAGTGGGCCACATTCGGCCTGAAGACCGTAGTTTGCTGACCTTTGCCTTAGACGGATGAGTGAGGAGGTAGGAATGCTAAGGACTGAGTCTCTAAAGGTGGAATTTCAGACTGTTTGATAAGTGAGTGAATATCAGTCAGAATCTTATCTGTTGCAATTATTGGAAGTCTTCCCAAACCTGGTTAAGCCAAAAGGGAATTTATTGTTTACATAACTGAAAAGTCCAGAAGTTGATTGTCTCTAGGAGCAGCTGGGTCAGGGACTCAAATGACCTCTCTTCTTTCTTGTCTTTGGCTCACATTCTTCTCTGTTGCATGCATCCTCCATCCCCTTCTCTTAGGCTCATCCAATGGCTGCCAGCAGGTACCATGGCTGTATCCTTCCAGATTCACATCCTGGAGAAAGAGCATGGAATTCCTGGCAGAAGATGGGAGAAACTCAAATTATACTAAGTCAGGTGCCTATTCAGTCTTGAGCTCTGCTAGGACAAGGCTTGCTGTTCTGATCTTGCAATCGGCATATCAAGCTTCATGAAAAACCTTCCTGCACTTTTGACTGGAACCGTATTAAATCTACAGACCAGTTTGGGGAGAGCAACATCTCGACAATATGAAGTCTTCATATTGATGAATGTGGTGTATAGATAGCTTCATTTATTTAGGATTTTTTTAATAGCTCTTAATACTGATTTACAATTTTCCCTGTAGAGTTCTTAGATATATTTTGTTAGATTTATTCCTAGATTCTTGTTATTTTTAATATGACTAAAAATGTTATCTTTATTAGTTATGTATTGCTCTGTGCTACTCCAACACTTAGTGAGTTAAAACAGCACTCACTAATCGTTTGTTATCTTCATGGTTGCTGTGGTCAGGAATTTGGGAGTAGCTAAATTGGGTGGTTCCGACTCAGATTTTGCATAAAGTTGTAGTCAAGCTATTGCCCAGGGCTGCACTCAGCTGAGGATTTGACGGGAGTTGCAGCTTCACTTCGAAGGTGATGTATTCACATGGTTGTTGGTGGGAGGCCTCCGTTTTTCCTCCATGGGGACCTCTCTCCGGGCTGCTTGGGTGTCCTCACAACATGGTGGCTGGCTTTCCCAAGAGTGATTCAAGAGAAAGACAGACCCAAAAAGGAGCTCTCCTTTTTATAACCGAACCTCAGAAGTCACGTAGCATCACTGCTACCATTTTCTATTTGTTAGAAGTGAGACACTAATCTGCTCATTTTCAAAGGGAAGGGAATTAGGTGCCAACTTTGAATCTCAGGAGGAAAAGAAGCACAATCTCATAGTCTAAGGTTTTCTTCTTTTCTTTTTTCCTTTTCGGTTCTAAAGTTAGCATTTTCTAAGAAGCCTTCCCCAACCTGAGTCTGGGTGGGATCCTCCTTTATCTGCTCCCATTGGACCTTACACTTCCCCCTTCATAATACTAAGCATGCTAGCATACAGCAGTTCTCAAAGTCTGGTCCTCGGGCAGCATCAGTCTCACCTGGACGTTTGTTAGAAATGCAGATTCTAAGGCCCCATCCACAGTCCCTGAATCTGAGACTCTGGTGTGGGGCCCAGAAATCTGTGCTTTTGCAAGCCGTTCACGTCACTGTGATGCACATTCTGTTTGAGAGCCACTGCTCACTCCCGTAACTGCCTGTTTACTGTTGGGATCCCACACCAGCTATAAGCTTCATGGGGTAGGACCTGCATCTGTCGTATTCACCACTGTATCTGCCAAGCCTGTGGTAGGTGCTCTGTCAATTCTATATGGTGGACTCCATAGACATAGATAAGAAAGAATGAGGGGGCCTGGTGTGGTGGCTCACACCTGTAATCCCAGCACTCTGGGAGGCCAAGACAGGAGGATCACTTGATACCAGGAGTTCAAGACCAGCCTGGACAACATAGCAAGACCCTGTCTCTAAAAAAAAAAAAAAGAAATGAGTGAAGGGACATAGTCAGAGACAACTGCCAAGTGTTGGACTGTCAGACTTCTACCTTCCTGGCTTCCTGCTTCTATTTTCTTCCATGAAACTCTGAAATTAGTGACACTAGATGCTCCAATCTTTTGCTTGTTTGCTTGCATGTTTGTTTTTTGCATTGCCTAGGGATTCATTATTTTCCAAATAAAATTGCCTCTAAAAAGCCAGCGGTCCTACAGCCCTGGGCAGGCACCATTAGCTTCAGGAATTGCCCTTGGACAGGCAAGACTCTAACACAGAGCTGGGGGTGAGTGGTGGGATCTGCGTTACCGATGGGACTGGGCTGAGCTCCTACAGCTTGTAAACCTCTCTAGGGGCTTCCGGCAGCTTGTGGTGTAGAAGGTGCTTTGTCTTCGCCACAGGAACCTATAGCACAGCACAGGAAGTGTGATGAGACGGGGTAGAAGCCAGTTGACTGTGAGGGAACCAAGGGACCATCAGGGGGATGGGGAAGGTAACAGCCAGTGACAAAGGGAATTTTAACTGTGTTCACTCTGAGTTCTTCTCTCCCTTCTCCATGCACCACCCCTACTCTTCTCTCATCATTTCTCTTACTGTCCATGTCTTCGTATACCTATCATATGTGGTCATTTCCAGGTAGGACAATGGACCCAAGTAGAAACTTATTTTTTTTCTTTAAATAAAGCAAAACATTCACTGTATGGTTTAAGATTGTGATTTTTGAGGAGGAGGCTTTCCCTGCATGTGTATGGAGGGACCACTTCCCCCCTTCATTTCTTTTTTTTCTTTAAGAGATGGGGTCTTGCTCTGTCACTTGGGCTAGAGCATAGTGATGTGATCATAGCTCACAGCCTTGAACTCCTGGGCTCAAGTGATCCTCCTGCCTTGGCCTCCCAAAGTGCTGGGATTACAGGCATGAGCCACTTCCCCCTTCATTTCTAGACTGGCATTTCTAGACTGGCATTCATGGGGGAGTTGACATTCTGGTCCATCTCCCCCATGAATGTACAGTTTATCATCTGTGTTCTCATAGATGCATAGATGTCCTGGGGTAGCCTGTGGGGGGAGAGGGCTTCCTTCTGTGATTTCTGCTGAAGGAGTCTATATTATTGCTATCAATCTCCTTGAACAGACATGGCAAGGGTGCTCTGGATTGGCAGGGGTTAAAGATAGAGCTTGCCACAGAACCAGGTAGAGCGAATATCCCTCTAAGAGACTTCAGATGAATAGAGGTAGGTGGGATCCCATTTGCCCAACTATCTGGTTTCAAGGATTGGCAAACTATGGCCTGTGGGTTTGTTTTTCTAAATAAAGTTTTATTGGAACACAGTCATGCCCACTCATTTATATATTCTCTGAGAGGCTGCTTGAGCACAGTAATGGCAGAGTTAAGTAGCTGTGAGAGAGCCTGTCTGGCCCACAAAGCCTAAGATCTTCATTATTTGGCCCTTTACAAAGTTTGTCATCTTCTGCTCTAATGGAATGCTTATTCCCCTTTCTTAGCCCCAATCCAGTCCTAGCCTGGTCGTGTTTAAGGGTCCAGCTGCTTTCATCTATGCTAGTGGGCTTCAAATATTTATTTTAAACTTTTTACTTAGAAATAATTTCAAACTTATGGAAAAGTTACAAGAATAAGAATAGTACGAAGAATATCATGTAATACCCTTTACCAGATTCACCTATTATTTATTTATTTTTTTTTCATTTCTACAAGTTCTTGTTTATTTTATTTTATTTTATTTTATTTTTATTTGTTCTCTGTAATGTAAAATTTTTTTTTTCAATTTAATTTTACAGAATCAAAGAGTCTAACAGTATATCTTGTTAGATACAGTATGTCCTCATAATGTATACATTATTTCTTGTACAATGATATGAAATAATATGGGAAATATTCATGATAAATTATTAAGTGAACAGTGCAAGTTAAAAACAATAGTTTCATATTTTTTTCCCCACCCCACCTTTCCCGAGTCAGCACCTTCAAGTGTTACCACTCCCCAAACGGTGCGCAATGCACTCATTGTGTAGGCATACCCCTCCCCCACCCCCCACCTCAGTCTGATGTCCAATTGGTGTCGTTTCCAGATTTGTATTTAGGTGATGATCAGGGAAACCAATTTTCTGGTGAGTACATGTGATGCTTGTTTTTCCATTCTTGGGATACTTCACTTAATATAATGGGTTCCAACTCTCTCCAGGAGAACCATAGAGATGTCGTATCTTCATCATTCCTTATAGCTGAGTAATATTCCATGGTATACATATACCACAGCTTACTAATCCACTCATGTATTGATGGGCATTTGGGTTGTTTCCACATCTTTGCTATTGTGAATTGTGCTGCTATAAACATTTGGGTACACGTGCCTTTGTTACAGAATGACCTTTTTTCCTTTGGGTATATGCCCAGTAATGGGATTGCTGGGTCAAATGGCAGGTCTACTTGAATCTGTTTAAGATACCTCCATAATGCTTTCCACAGGGGTTGCACTAGTTTGCAGTCCCACCAGCAGTGTATTAGTGTTCCTGTCTCTCCACACCCACGCCAACATGTGTTGTTTTGGGTTTTTTTGATAAAGGCCATTCTCACTGGGGTTAAGTGATATCTCATTGTGGTTTTGATTTGCATTTCCCTGATGATTAGAGATGTTGAACACTTTTTCATATGTTTGTTAGCCATTTTTATATCTTCTTTTGAAAAATTTCTATTCATGTCCTTTGCCCACTTTTTGATAGGGTTGCTTGATTTTTTCTTGCTGATTTTCCTGAGTTCTAAATAGATTCTTGTTATCAGTCCTTTATCTGATGTGTAGTATGCAAAAATTTTTTCCCATTCTGTAGGTGGTCTGTTTATTCTCTGGACTGTTTCTTTGGCTGTGCAGAAGCTTTTTAATTTAATCATGTCCCATTCATTTATTTTTGTTGCTGCTGTGATTGCCTTGGGGGTCTTCTTCATAAATTCTTTGCCTAGGCCAATGTCTGTAAGAGTCTTTCCTACATTTTCTTCTAGAATTCTGATTGTATCACGCCTAAGGTTTAAGTCTGTTATCCACCGTGATTTGATTTTTGTGAGAGGTGAAAGCTGTGGGTCCTGTTTCAGTCTTCTACAAGTGGCTAACCAATTCTCCCAGCACCATTTGTTGAATAGGGATTCTTGTCCCCAGAGTATATTCTTTCCCGCTTTGTCAAAAATTAGGTGACTATATGAGGATGGTTCTATATTTGGATTTTCTGTTGTGTTCCACTGGTCTGTGTCCCTGCACTTGTGCCAATACCAGGCTGTTTTAAGAACCACGGCCTTGTAGTATAGTTTGAGGTCTGGCAAATTAATACCTCCCATTTTGTTTTTGTTGCTTAAAATTGCTTTTGCTATACGGGGTCTTTTTTGATTCCATACAAAGTATATAATTATTTTCTCTATGTCTGTAAAGAATGATGCTGGTAATTTAATAGGGATTGCATTGAATCTGTAGATCACTTTGGGTAGTATAGACATTTTAACAATGTTGATTCTTCCGATCCACGAGCATGGTATATTTTTCCATCTATTTGCAAGTTCTGCTATTTCTTTTCTCAGTGTTTCATAGTTTTCCTTATAGAGGTCCTTTACCTCTTTAGTTAGATATATACCTAGATATTTTATTTTCTTTGTTGCTATTTTTAAGGGAATTGAGTCTTTAATTTGGTTTTCCAATTGACTGTTATTGGCATATATAAATGCCTCTGATTTGTGTATATTAATTTTGTAGCCTGAGACTTTGCTGTATTCGTTAATCAATTCCAGGAGTCTCTTGGTTGAATCCTGGGGGTTTTCCAGATATAACATCATATCATCAGCAAAAAGTGAGAGTTTGATCTCTTCCTTCCCTATTTGGACTCCCTTGATTCTGCTCTCTTGCCTGATAGCTCTCGCAAGGACTTCCAATACTATGTTGAAAAGTAATGGGGACAATGGGCAGCCCTGTCTGGTTCCAGTTCTAAGTGGGAGTGCTTTCAGTTTTTCCCCATTCAATATGATGTTGGCTGTGGGTTTGTCATATATGGCTTGTATCATTTTTAGGTAGGTTCCATCAATGCCTATTTTGTTAAGCGTTTTTATGATAAAAGGGTGTTGAATTTTGTCAAATGCTTTTTCTGCATCTAATGAGAGTATCATATGGTTTTTGTTTTTGCTTCTATTTATGTGGTGAATTACATTTATAGATTTACGTATGTTGAACCACCCCTGCATCTCGGGGATGAAGCCCACTTGGTCGTGGTGGATTACTTTTTTGATAAGTACTTGGATTCGATTTGCTAGTATTTTATTGAAAATTTTTGCATCTATATTCATGAGGGAAATTGGTCTGTAGTTCTCTATTTTTGTTGTGTCCTTTCCAGGTTTTGGTATTAATGTTATATTGGCTTGGTAGAATGTGTTGGGGAGAACTCCATCCTTCTCAATATTGGAGAATAGTTTATGTAGGATGGGCACCAGTTCTTCTTTGTATGTATGGTAAAATTCAGGTGTGAACCCATCTGGACCAGGGCTTTTCTTTTTGGGAAGGTTTTTTATTGCTGTTTCGATTTCAGTTCTTGATATTGGTCTGTTCAGGTACTCTATTTCTTCCTGGTTGAGCCTGGGAAGACTATGTGTTTCTAAAAATTTGTCCATTTCCTCCACGTTCTCCAGTTTGTGTGCATAAAGATTTTTGTAGAATTCATAGATGATATCTTGTATCTCTGTAGCATCGGTTGTGATTTCTCCTTTCATGTTCCTAATGGAGGTTATTAGAGATTTTACTTTTGTGCTCTTGGTTAGTCTAGCCAGAGGTGTGTCTATTTTGTTTATCTTTTCAAAGAACCAACTTTTTGTTTTATTAATTTCCCTTATAGTTTCTTTGTTGTCCTTTTCATTTAGTTCTGATTTGATCTTAGTAATTTCTCGCCTTCTGCTGGGTTTGGGATCGTTCTGTTCTTCTTTCTCCAGCTCTTTGAGTCTATTCGTTAGGTTGTCTATTTGCATGTTTTCTGTCTTTTTGATATAGGCATTTATGGATATGAATTTTCCTCTCAGGACTGCTTTAGCTGCATCCCATAGATTTTGATAAGTTGTATCTCCATTGTCATTTAATTCAAAGAAATTTTTGATTTCCATCTTGATTTCTTCTTTTATAGAATAATTATTCAGGAGAAGGTTATTTAGCTTCCATGACTTTGAGTAAGAGTGAGGGTTTCTGTTTGTGATCATTGTTACTTTTATTCCGCTGTGATCTGAGAAGATGCATGGTATAATTTCTATTTTTTTGAATTTTTGAAGACGTGATTTATGTCCTAGGACATGGTCAATCTTAGAGAATGTCCCGTGAGCTGATGAGAAGAATGTATATTCTGTGGACTTTGGGTAGAATGTCCTATAGATGTCAGCCATGTCCATTTGTTCTAGCATTCTATTGAGGTCCATTATGTCTTTGTTTATTTTCTGTTTAGAGGATCTGTCCTGTACTGTCAGTGGGGTGTTAAAGTCTCCAGCTATTACAGTATTGTTATCTATCATTTGGTTGAGATCTAGTAGGGTTTGCTTTATGAATCTAGGTGCACCTAGGTTGGGTGCATATATATTGAGTATAGTCATGGCTTCTTGATGAATTGTGCCTTTAATCAGTATGTAGTAGCCATCTTTGTCTTTTATTATTTTTGTTGGTTTGAAAGCTAAGTTATTGGAAATTAAGATTGCCACACCAGCTTTCTTTTGGTTACCATTTGCTTGAAATATCGATTTCCATCCTTTTATTTTCAGTCTAAATGCATCTTTGCAGGTTAGGTGAGTTTCTTGAAGACAGCAGATACTTGGATTGTATTTTTTTATCCATTGGGCCAGTCTATGTCTCTTGAGCGGGGAGTTCAAGCCATTCACATTTATTGAGAAAAATGATAAGTGAGACAGTTTTTTGTTCAGCTTGTTGGGTAGAACTTCATTGTGATGTTTTCTCTCCTGGGCCATTGTGGTATCTGGAATTTGATCTTTAGCTCTTGAGTAGTTTTACATTCGTGGATCTTTCTTGTGCTGATCCGTGTATAATTCTCTTTTGAGTACTTCTTGGAGGGCTGGTCTTGTCTTGGTGAATTCCCTCAACCTTTGTTTATCTGAGAATGTCTTGATTTCTCCTTCGTATAGAAAACTTAGCTTAGCTGGGTACAAGATTCTAGGCTGGGCATTATTCTGTTTCAGAAGCGTGAAAATGGGGCCCCAACCTCTTCTTGCTTGTAAGGTTTCAGCTGAGAAATCTGGCATAATTCTGATGGGTTTTCCTTTGTAAGTTACTTGTTTCTTTCTCCTTACAGCTCGGAGAAGTGACTCTTTAGTGGATATTTTGGTCAGCCTGATGACTACGTGGCGTAGTGTTTTCCTATTTGCTATGAATCTCCCAGGGGTCCTTTGAGCTTCTTGAATCTGTATGTCTAGAGTATTGGCAAGCCTGGAAAATTTTCCTCGATTATGTCTTCAAATAGCTTGTCCAACCCTTGCTTGTTATCTTCTTCACCCTCAGGAATGCCAATAACTCTCAAGTTAGGTTTCTTCACATAATCCCACATTTCTTGAAGACTCAGATCATTTCTCTTACTTTTTCGATCTATCTCTGTGACTGACTTATTTAGTTGGAAGGAGTTATCTTCAATTTCTGAGATTCTTTCCTCTGTTTGATCTACCCTGCTCTTGAGACTTTCCACAGTGTTTTGTAGCTCTCTGAGTGAATTCTTCACTTCTAGGAGTTCAGTTTGGTTTTTCTTCAATATTTCAATTTCTTTAGTGAATTTTTCCTCCAAATCCTGTATTTTTTTTTGTGTTTTCCTTGTGTTGTTTATCCATTGATTCTTGTATATTATTCAGCTTGTTTATAATCCATAATTGGAATTCTTCCTGAGATTCACCTATTATTAACATGGGATGCCTTTTGCTTTGTCGTTTGTACTCGCTCTTTTGCTATATATAGTATATATAAAATATATATATTTTATTTCATATTTATTATCTATAATGTTTTTAATCTTTTGAAGCTAAGTTACATACATCGAAGTCCTGTATGTCCAAATAATGGGGATAGTCTCTTTCATAACCGAGTACAATTTTCAACTTCAGTAAAGTTAACATTGATACAATATTTTTATCTACCCTACCATCCACATTCCTTTGTAGCATTTTTTCCCCCCATCCAGTAAAGGATTCAGGGACAGGAATTGCATTTAGTTGCTATGAACCTTAGGCTTTTGAGGTTTGATTCTATAAAAGGATGAAGTGCTTCCTTTATAGCTCATCTCTCAGAAAACTGTAAGGAAAAAGGCAATCTCTTCTCCAGTCCTTTAGAGCTTATATCTGTGTAGCACCTCAAACAGTCTGGGGAAGATTTCTAGATACAGGTCCACGGAGCAGGGCTTCTAGAAAGGCAGGTTCCTATAGCTGCCTGCCCCATTCTCTGAACACGGCAGCAATGTCACACATTTGGAGAACATGCAGGTTTCCAAATGACCCCCAGGGAGATGGCTTTCCAGCTGAACCTCTCTGCTGTCTGGCTGCAGTGGGCCTGAGAGATCCCTTTCATTGATGGACTGCAGCCCTACAGAAGGAATGCACGTCAGACCCTTCCGTCATCCTGAGAATTTAGAAATGTGGGGATGAAAAAAGAACCTAGAACCAAGATTTAAAAGCTCTGGGAAGGATCAGAGTCTGGTGACGTAATAAGGATCAACTTTATTGCACATTCAAATTAATTATATCAATTAAAGCTGCAATTTAAAGTGTAATTAGTGATTCTTTTAAAATAAAAAGAGAAAGGTTCTTTTTGTTAGCATAAATGGATTAAATAAAAATGAATTTATACTGCAGGCAATGAAGTTTGATTTCATATATGTATAACATATATTCATATAATCTTGCAGGAGTGTGTATATATACAACATACCATTCATTTAAACATTTACTCATGATTTATTGAAGGTTTATTGTGTGGTAAGTGCTGGGGATAGAGAAATGAATCACAGTCCTTGGTAAGCTGCGAAGGGCCATTTTGTTGTATTAAAGAATTTGGATTTATCTTTCAGATAGTGTTTTTCTCACTAGCCCTGGCCTGGACCAAGAGAATGCAGGTTTGAAATTTTGAGCTTTGTGTTGGGGAGGGTAGGGGGTGACAGTGATCTTTCGGAAAACATGAAGTCTGGCAACTGTCTGAGCCTGAACTGAAAATATTGGTAAAGGGTTTAAGACTAACGATTCTTCCAGAACAACCACCCTGACAATGAGTAATATGCAGTTTGATGTGAAAATTAGAAAACTGGCAGACGAACCTGCAAAAGGGAAATTGGATTTCCAGAGAGACGAATGGGAGGCCATGCGGCTGAATAGAGTTCATAAGATGCAAACACATGCAGGGGGGTTGCAACCCTCCCTCGTTCCCGGCATCTAAAATAAGTCCCTGCACCGCGCGGGCCTATTATTTATTTATTTATGGGTGAAAAGCGAGAGTTCCCTGGTCCTGGTGTTTATTATCAAAATGGATGGATTCAATATCAAGCAATGATGTGTTCAAAATGAAAGCTACATCATTAAATGTCCCAGGCGTTTATTAACTCAGTTTCTTCCTTATTCGAATAAAAACAGCCATTATCCCACCAGGTCACACAACTCTCTTTCTTTCTCTCTGTCTCTCTCCCTCGCTGTTTTTTGTCTGGCTTTGGCAGAGTCTCAGTTTCTGGGAGGCGGCTCGGCCAAAAGCAACTCTGGGAAAAACAGAGATATCCGGGGGAATGTGGCGAGGAGTGGAAAACTCCCAGATGGTAGTTCTAACAAGGAGGGCTCCATCTTCTGAAAGTACCGGTGCGACCTGTTAACTTACTGCTCTTTTCCCCTTCAGCATCCCTCCCCACAGTCACCTGTGCCATTAGCTCATTGATTTGTTTCCCACCCCTTTTCTGGTCTTTCTTGTTTCTTTCTCACTGCATATCATTGACATCAAGAAATGGCTTCCACTCCTGTGAGCTGCGACTTCTAACCTGCACACGATGGTTGGTGGGAGGTGGCAACCTTCGTCTCTGAGCAGCCTCTGAAATGCTTGCTCTGTGCCCAGAGCAACTCCCTTCTCACAAGGACTGCGCAGTTTTGAATGCTCATGCTCCAATCAAAAGAAACCAATTTGGGAGAAATGACATAAATTCATTATCACTGCGCTGAAACCTCTTTCTGCTCCAGGCAGAGAAGATAAATCACCACCCGAGCTTAAAGTTAGTTTGAATATTTCATTGGATCAAATGCAACACAATGTCTGGAAACCTCTCCTCTTTTAAGTTAGAATTAAAGAATTGTTATCAGGCCAATAATAGACACTATCATTTGCATACATTTTATCTCAAGAGACTTTTGAAGTTATGTAATCTGCCAGTGGTTAATTGTGCTTCACACTCCTGACATCAAATTACAGCTCAGATTAGGGAGAAACCCATTTGTGATTGGAATGATTGGCAGGAGCCTACGAGGAGAGCATCCTTGAAGATGGAAGAAGGGAATCTTTTCTGGCTTTTCCACGGAGACCTTGGAGATCACAGATTCTAGAAGTTTCCATCATAAAATGATGGAGACTTCATCAGTCTAGGTTCCTAGATGAATGTGGAGCAGTTTCCCCACCAATTATATTATGATTATAATGTGAAAGAAAAATAAATCTTTGTTATGTTAAGCAACTGAAGTATCAGAGTTAATCTGTTACGGGAGCATAGCGAATTCTGACAAATGCATCCGTAGCACATTCTTCCTTCTATCTCCTTGGCCAAACCTAAATTATCTGGTCACCCATTGCTGCAAGGAAGGCTGGGAAAAGATGGAAGATGATTATTCATTTGGCTTGAAGGAATCATGATCTATCCCCTGGGGCTGTCAGCCCTAGAAAAAAGCTGTTCTATTACAAAGAAGAAGTAAGGAAGACATTAGGTAGGCAACTTTCAGCGTTTGCCAAGTCACCAGACACACTATTCAGGCCAAACAAGGAAGAAGCTAAAGCCAAAAAGGCAGAGGTGACTATCTAGGTATTTCTGTAATTCCATGCCTCAGACAAAGTGTCCCAGAAACGTCTGATCCTAAGTGGCTCCTTCTCCACTGTCGGAGTTGTCAAGATGCCTGGTTAAGTGATTGTTCAACAACTTGTGCCTCCTTCCTCCAGCCTCCCATCTCCCAAAGGCTGCCCTTGAGGTAGGCAGGGAAGTGATCCCGGCTATCCCTTTGCAGAATCTCTCAGAGAGGTTATGAGGCTGAACACATTTGTGTTTGAAAAGGGCTTTGAGGCTCTGGCTTGAAAGGTACCACAGAAGTGCAAATGCCTGCAATTCATAGGCCTGCTGAATGGAACAGGAACTGAATTACTTTAAACTAGAATTTCAGGGCCTATGGCTGGCTGGTGTCTGGGATTTGCACAATGGTTTTTTGAAAGCACTTTCTTCTGTGAAGACTGCTATCTGTTCCTTCAGTTCCTCACCCAAGTTAACCCTCAGCAGGCTCCTAACCATCTCTTGCTGGAGGAGGAAAATTGTCCAAAGTTTGGCTCTCAGAACTTTTATCAGTTCTTTCCCTGACCTTTTCTGGTATTCACCCCTTCCACCATTCAACAGTCTTCCCCCACCGCAGCCCCTTCCTGTGGGAGAAATTGAACTCCTACCAGCAAGGCCCAGGGACTGGCCCCAGGTGGGGCAGGAGGATGGGTTCTGAGGATAATGACCTGACCTACTTCAACAAACCGCCTGGAGGTTTTGTTAAAAGTGCATATTCCCAGGCCCAGCCAAGACCTACTGATGCAGGATCTTCAAGGGTAAGTTTCAAAGTCTGCCTTTTTCCAGGCATTGAGTGTTTGCCACAAAGCCTGCTCTGTAAAGATCCCTTAAATCATGCACGAGTTGTAGAGTGCTCCCCATGTGCCAGGTCCTGGGCAAAGTGTGTTTCCTTGAAGTTCTCATTTTATCTTAGGATGCTAGGAGGTAGCTCTAATTCTCAGCATTCCTTCGTTTTCCAGAGGAAATCTGGCCAAGGAATTCAGCCAAGATTGGAACTCAGGTTCTACACTAGCACCCTAGCATGATTGAATTATCTGTTTCCCCTCTCTGAGGATTAACATGTTTAAGAGGATCTCAGGGCAAGAACTCAGTGGAATGGATCTACAGTGGTGACGTCTCTGGCAGCAGAGCTCTTGGGAAGCTATTATTTGATGATGCCACCGTGTCAGGAAGAGTTAAATCTTTTTGACAATTCAATGGCCCCCTTTGGGTCTGCCCAAATGGCACCTGTTGTTGAAGTCAATAGAGCTTACAATTTAATTTCATCTGCTTGCAAACAATTTCTTTTATTAGAGGGTGGAATGATGATAGGATCCTCTCAGCCGTGCAGTTTTACTTTCTACAGGGCCAATGCATAAGTACAGTCATTATTTTCTCCAGAAAGAGAGAAAGCGAGGGGGAGAGAGAGACACCCCACAACCTCCCAAACCGCCTTTAATGAGGAATCAAGTGTCTGGGTAAGAGGAGAGGGAGGTGGGAACAGCGAGGGTGAGAAGGGGTCAAACTGCACACAAGGTTCCTAAGAGGCTGCTCGGCCCTTTCCTTCTGCGAGCTGTCAGCTGTCCACTCGGAGGCTAATCATTATGCTCAACAGAACCTGAATGCTTCCATTTTCCAAATGACAGGAGGTGGCTTTCCCATCTATTAGAGATGAACTCACAGCATGGGCATGAGGGATTCTTTGTGTTTTCAACCCTGAGCTAAGTGGACCCTTTGGTTCAATAATAAAGGCGATGGAGATGATAATAACTCAAGTAGTGGCAGTGCTGGTGTCAGTTACCCTCTGCTGCTGCTATACTAGGGGCATTGCACACATTTCTTTGTTTAATTCTCTCAACCACTCTGTGAAGTAGGCATCTCATGCCCATTTTACGGAGGAGGAAATGGAGACAGAGCTAGAAGACGTAACTGTCCAGGGTCACCCAGCCAGTAAAAGACAGAGCTAGGACTGGAACCCTAGCTTATCTGACTCCAAGTGTGTACTTTTCCTACCACCCCACGTCACACATCCTCCAGCTGAGTTTCGGTAATAAGATAAAGGCTGCATGTTCCCACCATTCTCTGTGGATCAGAACTAGATCCATGAGAACTGCGAAACATGCACATTACGGCCGGAGTATTGAGGGCATTTAGACACTCCCTTCTTTTTTCACCAGGGAATTTCTTCAAGAAACTGGTGGGAGGATACTGTTGAAGATTTCATTTTCTTTTATGAGTTATTGGTGATGGAGCATACGTGTGTGCTTGCATGTTCTGGCAATACTGGTGTCTGATGTGTGACCTGTTTTTTATTAAAGTTATAGCTTTTGCAGGGACTCGAGGTTATTACTGGTGCTTTGGGAAAGCAGGTGTCAAAGTTGGACTCACTTCGGCATGTGGAAGGTGATTGCAAGTTCTTTGCCCGAGAGATGCACATGCTAATAGGAAAAATGCTCTTCTTTTCAGGGTAAGTTCTGAAAGATTATACTAGCTCTGTGGATTGCAGAAGGAAAATAAAAGTACAGACAGGGCCCCAGGAGGCATACTTGGGAGGGAAAGAATAAAGGAAGAGAGAGCAATGTTGCTGAAGAAGGCGGAGGGGGGGCAGTGTTCCTTCCTGCATCGCTGTGGAGCGCATGTTGTGCGGGGCAAACACCTTGCCTCTGCCTCTTTCCACAAATGCTCCTTCGTCTCTTTTTCTCACTTGAATGTGAGATGTCCGTTTCCAAAACTGCTTCCCTTCTTTTCAGCTGGAAGACTCCTGTCCCCTTGCCCCAATGCCCTTACCCTGGGCCTGGGTTGGGGTGCACGCTTTCTTTGTTCTCTGCTGCTTCTGGACTCTGGTTCTGCTGTCATGACTGAGCAACACTCTTCTCTTGAAAACTCTGCATGCTGCCTATACCCCGGTCTCCCATCCCCTACTTGGTGCCTTCCAAGGTCCCCATGTTCCGCCTCTAAGTCCAGGCTTCCTCTTCTCTCAATACCAGCTCTTGTCCTCAGTGTCTTCAGTATCTACGTTATCGACCCTCCATGACCTAAACTTCTCCATTTCTCAACTTTCTCAATCTCCATCACCCACAGGCAGTCGTATTCTAGCCCTTGCTACTGCTTAGAATTGTTTTGCTGCTTATTTTACCAATTATTTTGTGAACTCCTTGAAGGTAGGAACCTAGTTTAACTTGGATTTACTCATCTTTCTCTCTCGACCCATCACTGCACATGAAGTTTTGTAGCTAGTGAATGCCAATATACTTTATTGAACAGTCACATTGTGGCAGTGAATTCAACAGGTTGTTGGAGCCTAATGCTATGGAAAAATTGGTCATATACATAACTTCCCCATTCTCTAGTTTTCTGTTGAACAGGAAACTTCTGATGGTATGATAAAGTAAGCCTATCACAAGGACATGCTGTGCAGTGGTCATTTTTCATAATTAGGGACACCCTACATCTTTTGGACTCCATCTTATATTTTGGTGATTTTTCTCATTGAGATTTTCACCTTCGAACTCAAGTTTGAAGCTACCCTTGATGCTGAGGCCAGGCATGTGAACCGGGTTCTGCCAGTGAAATGGGCCACATGATGAAGTTGTCACACTCGGAATCCACCCCTTACAGCGAGAACAGCAGGAAGTAATTGAGCCTTCAGGGGCAGCAGAAGCAAACCTCCTCATAGCCAAGTCTGGTGGATGCCACAGTCAGGGTCTCACACTTTGTGCCCACCGGGTGCACTGTGGTGCCGCGTCCACAATGACAGCAGGATGGACCTGCTAGTGATCCAGCATTTGGGTTTTCTGCTTGGTTGTAGCATCTCTGAGCCTGATTCACTGGTTCTGAGTTTCTGGAAATTCTGTGAGTTTTCCATTATCTTTAATGATTTTCTTTTGTTGCCTAAACTAGCTCCCATAGGTTTT
Source organism: Eulemur rufifrons (assembly GCF_041146395.1). Classification (NCBI taxonomy): domain Eukaryota; kingdom Metazoa; phylum Chordata; class Mammalia; order Primates; family Lemuridae; genus Eulemur; species Eulemur rufifrons. The sequence continues at coordinate 230,011,789 of NC_090989.1, forward strand.
ATTGTTCGCAGCTGAAAATCCTGACCTATGCAGGTGGACATTTCTATTTTTAACTGTGAATTAGGAAATGGCATTCTGGTATTCCTGATTCCAGCCCACTCTGAGAAGAGAGAAGATCCAAATTACTGAGTCTGCAAAGCAGAGAGTATCAGGCCCTGGACCCTGGATAGCGGTGGATTTTCCAAGGTTTCTAAGTGGCAGATTTTCCAATGCCATTGGGGACGAGTCTGCATGGCCACCTGGCTTTCTCCAGGTTACATTCCCAGCATGGCTGTATTTCAGATTTATTTTCTATTTACAACCTCATGACATAGTTGTTAGAATTTAAAGGGTCACACTTTTGTAGAAATCATATTGGTATCTGTTTCTAACTTCTTGGCTTTTACACTTGTTTTAATATCATAGTTTCATCATCCGTTCAGGAACCCTTAATGGCTTCCTAGTGTCTATGATAAAAGTTCCAGACCTCAAACTCTGGGATTAAAAGCTTCTCACATCATGGCTTTCCAGCTGTATTTCCCAACACCATTATACTACTACAAAATTGCAACATTTGCTTTTCCATTTGATTAGAAAGAAGGTCTCTATCCATAGATCAGTATATTTTCTCTGCTTGAAGGAATATGTTCTATATCCTTGTCTATGAGAATCTAATGCATCTTTCAGGATCCCATTCAGATTCCACTTCTTCAATAAAGCCTTTTCTAATTACCTTCTGCAGAAACACTTGCTTCATCTTCTGTAATCTTCTCTGTCATTGAGAGCATCTATTCCATTTTGAATTGCACAAGAATTAATTTGTCTATTTAGACATCTTGCCAACTATATTGTGGACTCCTTGAGGACAGGACCATGTCTTAATCACTCATTGTGTTTCTTCTTGCATCAGTGAATATGGAACCTTAGATACTTTTGGCTCCAAGAGTGGTAGATGCTAACACAGCCAATGAACAAATATATAAATTAGTGAACCACTCACAATAGATACACTATCTGTCAAAACAGAGAAAAATAGTTTTGTTTTTTTTTTTAAAGATATCTGGGAATTTTTACCAGAGCTTCAGGATTGGGGTGTTCTTGGGTTGAAAGTGTCACCCAGGGGATCACAACTCTTTAACAGTACAACTTATAAACCTAGAGACACACATTGATACTCTTGGAGAAATATATTCAAGAGCCATAGTCCAATGACAACTTGCAGGTGAAAGAAAAGGCTCGTCCATCCTTTAACAGGTCCCCTCCCATGTAGACTCAATAGTGGGTGGGGGCACTTTCAGAAGAACTGGAAAAACAGAAGTCTTAAGAGTCCAAAGTCCTGGTTTCTCTGGTTGTGATTCTGTTTCAAACTAGATGAGTGACCTTGAGCAAGTCATTTATTTTCTCTGGGCCTTTTTGTCCTCATCTAAGAATTGGGCTATGAGAATATTTCTGCTTCGTTTGCTGATAAGTCCAAGGAAGTTCTGAACACCTTAGAAGTAAAAGAGGGGTGGTTGGATTGGAGGTCAGTGGGGAGGAGAGAGAGAAAGGGATTGGTAAAGAGGGGGGGTGAATATGGAAGGGAAAAAACAGTACAACAGAACCAAAGACTGGCCAAGAGACACTAGAGGTAGAGGGGCTCTCTTCCATCCCGGAGCCTTTCTGAAAGTGTTTCTTAGGGCTGTAGTGGAGACTACTATTTGCACACCCAAACTTCATTTTCTCCTCTTCTTGCCTATCAGCCCCCTATGCCGTTAGGGGTAGACATGTTGGGAAGAGCATGAGTTTTTTTTTCATGTGTTACTTTCCTCTCAAGGCTGGATCTAGGGCCTGGGAAAGCGCTTGAATTTTGTAGGCATTCTGCAGACCTTGGAGAATCAGCACTGTTGAAAGAGCAATTGTGAACTTCTTTGTTAAAAAAAAAAAAAAAAAAGTTTGGAAGAGAGCTGGAATAAATAGCATGAGACTGGGGTCTCCTTATGGCTTGGGGCACGAAAAGATCTCTTTTTACCTGTTATCTCCTGGAGGAAGCCTATTTTCCCTTCTTTCCTTCCTTCTTCCTCCCTTTCTTATAGTCATGGAGTCAGTATAGGCAGCAGAGAGCTATGCTAGGGTTTTTCTAAGAGACCTATCACAAGAAGAATCTATATCCAATGAGCCCAGGCAGCACATTTTAACCTCCGCTCTTACCTGTGCTCATGGCTGCTGCAGTCTCTTTTCCTTCCTCTTCTTCATTCTGATGATGGATTTTCATCCTGCTGTTTCCCAAATAAAGAAAGATTTAAAAACACCCACGCACTGTCTCATCCCTGTGGCCCTGCTTTGTACCAGCCAGACCCAGAACAGGGCAGAACGTTTTCTCCTCATTATCACCTCATCACTCAGTTCCCCTTGTCTGAGTCAGGTCAGGAGGTGGGGCTGGAGCTGAGTACGGGACTGAAGTGCTAATGAGGAGAAAGTGTTGAGGCCTGAACCCTGCCCTCGCGCAGGCCCCATGGAAAATGGCAACGCCATGAGCTCATCTTTCTTCTTATTGCTAAGTTCAAATGGATTTTAATGCTGCTGTTCCCTGGGGTGAGTAGAATGTAGAGCGCTTTTCTTCTATACTACAAACCGTCTGTCCCGGGAAAGGGAAATTAATCAAATATTAGGTTGTTGCAGAAGGTTCATCCCTCTCTGCAAAAAGAAAGACAGAATTTACGTGGGGGGGAAATGTTTTAGAGAATGAGGCATAACAATCAATGTGGTATATAAACTGAGTTTCTGTTGAACAAACATCTTGGGTGCACCTGCTATGTGCTAAGCTTTGGGCAAGGTGGTAAAAATGTAAATAAATATTTAACATTTATTAAATGCCTTATGTAAGACAAGAACCATGAGCTTGGAGCTTTTGTGGTGGTTTTACGCTTTGTAGGCTTTGTAGTTTGACTTAGCTAAACTGGGGGCCTATATCCCAGGTTCCTCTCTTGGGGTGGTTCTGGGTTAGGGGTGACTATAAGAGAAATTTGCGTGAGATTTGGAAGGCGGAACTGAAGCGGCAGCAAGCGGCCCCCAGGCACGGCTGTAGCTCACACAGTCGTCCCTGATCTGCTGCTCGCCTTGTTGGCTCGGAGCAGCAGCTGAGCCCGCAGATCTTGCAGATCCTGCAGAATCTCCTCCTTCAGCCTCCCGAGACAGAAGCACCTGCACTTAGTGGAGAGGAAACTGCGTCTTTGGGGTGAAGGGTGATGAGAGACAGATGTGGGTTGTCGTTTGTCCTGGGGGTTCAGGTTTGTCCTCATAGATTCCAATGTCTCCTCTCTCTTCCCACTTCGCTTCTGGCCTTTCTTCTTGACCACTGGCCCTGCTGACCTACAGCAACTGTGAGCCCGCTGCCAGAGAGAGAGCCAGCACTCTCCTCAGACTCCACCACCTCCTGTTTGGGGTACCCGTTAATGACTTTTCTCTGATGCTCCAAGTCTCCCTTTCTGGACTTTGACTTCACTCGTTTCTCCCACAATAAATTCCTTATTCCATATCACTCACATGGCATTGGTTTGGGGACTGGCGGTGCCTTGAATAGTCTCTAGGAGACTAGTACCGAAGGCTTGAAAGACAGGAAGTTGGGATGGGAGGCTAAGAGAAAAGGCACTATGGGCGTGGTGGTAAAAAGTTTGTTAACACTCTTAGGCCAGGTGCAGGGGCTCATCCCTGTAATCCCAGCACTTTGTCAGGCCAGGGAAGGGGGATCGCTTGAGCCCAGAAGTTCAAGACCATCCTGGGTAACATAGTGAGACCCCCGTGTCTACAAAAAATAGGAAAAACAACAACAACAACAAAACAGCTAAGCATGGTGGTGTGCACCTGTAGTCCCAGCTACTTGGGAGGCTGAAGCAGGAGGATGGCTTAAGCCCAGGAGTTCTTGAGGCTGCAGTGAGCTATCATAGCACCACTGCACTCCAGCCTGGATGACAAAGTGAGACCCTATCTCTAAAAAAAAAAAAAAAAGAAAAGGAAAAAAGAAAAAGATGTTTGGCAACATTGTTGTCTGAAGTAATGTAAAAAATAGAAAATATATCAAACACACTGACTCTTAAGCATTCTTTGCTTGATAGCAGAGCTTCTTAAGAATCTTAAGGGCTTTGTCCCACTGCAGCCTTATACCTGGCACAGAATAGAAAAGGGCTTATCTTGAAAAGAAATCAGGATATGGCATTTGCCCAGTGGAGTAGAATATAGTTTGATACATAAAATACATACATTTTTAAAGGAATCATATTAAATCGAATTAAGATAAATGGAGATAATTCAAAATGAAAAGAGGCCACTGGGTCTTTAAGCTTCTCCAGGCAGGAAGCAGGCTGAGAAAGCCACTCAGCTGTTTCTGATGGGAAAGGAAGGGAGCTGCAGGTGTGGAGCCCACGGCCCAAGGGGCAGAGTCAGGTGCAACCTCAGGTACTTGCATCTTGACCTCATGGCTTTAGCCGGCCTTTGGAGCTTGTTCAGCTTGTACAGGAGAGCTGGGAAGTGCTGCAGACTTAAGGCCCTTAAAGGCAACCCTCAGACAATGAGGGACAGGAGTCAGGGGATATGTACTCCGATTTCCATGTTTTTGGTGAGCATATTCTTCATGGTTTCTCAAAGGCTCCCTGGTGGGAATGAGCCACAGCTGTAAACAGCAGGGATCTCCTCATTAACATACTTCAGTGGCTTTTCTCATTTTACCTCCTCACTTTCACCATTCCTTTACTTGTGCTTCCTGGGGGCCATCCCCCAGATAAACTGCCTGCACCCAATCCTTATGTCAGGGCTTGGTTTTGGAGGAATCCAGATTAAGACCAGGAGGAAAGGATTACCTCCAGCTGGGAATGTGTGAGGACCTGTCTGAGAAGGGTTCTCAAGGATAGAAATACTTACCATGCCGGCAGGGCGGGTCAGGTGGGGTGGGCCTGGGCAGCAGAGGAACTGCCGGTGTCAGTGCCTGGAGGTGAGAAAGGGGATGCTGGATTTGGAGAACTTCTAGAAGTCTGAACTGCTAGCCAATACAAAGCCTTTGTGTGGAATAGGAAAGTGCTCCCCTGTCTGGGTGAATGCAGCTTGGTGAGGCTATAGCACATTTATGTGAATTAGAAAATTTGTCCCCAACAGAAATGGGGACCCCTTCCTCCGGAAGGTGCAGCCTCCAGAGATCAGGGCTGGGCAAGTGGAGGCGGGCAGGATCTCGGCTTCCTCTTGATCCTCAGCCACGTCCCCGTGTGCAGTGTGAGACTGAGATGGCAGAGGCAGGCAGCGCTGATGTGAGGTGGGCTTGTGGGTCATGCTAAGAGAGGTACCCTGTAAGTAACGGGGATTGGTTAAAATGATCAAGGGAAGACGGAACTGACATCATTTGATTTGTGTTTTAAGAAGATTATTATGTCTGATGAAGGTAGAGGAGCTTTGGTTTGGGTCAACTGTCAAGGCGATGCTGATGAGGGCTTGAAATAAGCAACGTCTTTGGGGCTGGAAAGGGATGGGCATGTTTTACAGAAGTGGGGAAAGTACAGTGAGTAGGCATTGGTGACTGGTCGGGAGTGGGGAGCTGGGGTACAGGGGAACACGGCAGACATTTTGAGCATTTGGGTCACTTGAAATTCCATCTGACCCCTGAATTTCCCAGCTCCTTGTGGTTACGGGGGTCTCTGAGGCTAATTCTGCCTCATGGGCTATAGTTAGGAGTGGTATATAAAATATTTATCAACCTTTCAGTGATCCATGATGAACATGTATGGAGTTAAATGAAAACTAAGTCAGTTCAGTTAAGCCGTTATTTGGTGCATTGTCAGAACACAGCCCAGGCTATCCTGAGTGATCAGGAGGTCTCAGGGTGACGCCTGGTTTCTGAGTGGGACGACTGGGTAGACGGGTAGGTCACTGAGGTATCTTGGGTTGAAGAAGTATGCAAGACAAGAGAGATACATTTTCAGGTGACTAAAGAGGGGAATTGTTAGTGACTTTGCAGGAAACAAAAGCACCAGGACAAGAGCAACAGAAACAAGTCATTGCTCTGGTGTCACTGGATATCTACGTGGTGTCCTGGCCTGTGCTGACGCTATGAAGGAAACGAGGGAGCTTCAGGACACTGTCTTTGCCTCCTGGGAGCTCACAGGGTCGTTGGTAAGATGAGGTGCCTACAGAAGAAAGAGTCAAGTAATGAAGGCATGCAAGTGGCCCAAAAAGGGAGAGAGATAGCCACTGTGTGGGACACAGGGAGGGGGAAATAACAGAGTAGAAGAGCTAGGTTTGAGGTTACTCCAGTGGGACTCACTGGGACACACCACACCCCAGCAGGAGTTGCAAGCTCAACACACATATGACTCAAAGACTGTAAAAAATAACAGAGAAGTAGAAAATAGAGTGCAAACCTGGTGCATGTTTACCCCACTAAAGACAACCGGAGTTAACATGAATCTCATGCAAATTAGGTGGGGCGGAGTTTTCATGGCTAGATCAGCATTTTAAATTTCCTCCAGGTCCTCTGTACAATATCCTCAAAGAGAGGCTCCTGAGTATTCAAGTGAAAAATACCTCCACGGGCCAGTGGTAGGAAGGGGTACTAGTGCTGGGGGAGGCAGAATGGCTTAGAAAGAAGAATTAATGACTTTTAATGCATCTGTCATGCCTTCTCCCCATCACTGGTCCTCACCCCACATGAGCATGTACATAACACACAGCACACACACAGGATCACTCTCACACAGGCTCCTCTTCCACCCTCCCCCTCCCCGTCAGAAGCACAGAGCTCTGGCCACAAGAACACAGACAGGAATGTCTCCTTCATGCTATGGATCACTTTATAGGAAAGCCTGGAAAGGCGAGAGATTTCCCCCAGAGGGACACGTTTGCTAATTGGCTGTTAGCAGAGGACTCTCCAGGATTTGTAATCTTTGGGCTTATTTTATTTAACGCCTGGATGTACGGCTGCCTCAGTGCTAACTTTCTTTACTTAGGCTGTCTCTCAGCCTCCTCCCCGCTCCTGTGAACGTGGGAACATCCGGCTCCTCAGTGCTATGGAGGCTATTAAATTAGCTTAGACGGCAGGTGGGCACTAAAGAAATTGGAAAACAGCAGCTGATCTCAGTCCCAGCACACTGTGGACTTCTGTGACAGGGACGTGAGCTGTAGACCCTATCCAGACAGCCCATTCAGCAAGAGACCACCTCCCCCTCTACAGCCCCAGAAACACTGACTCCAAAGAGCCACTTATAAGTGGAAGAAAGGCGTGCTGTGCTCCGTTAGTAAGCCCGTCAGCACTGTCTCCGCATGCAGTCCCCCAGCCGCTGATGGCTGTCTCGGGAAGTGTGTGTGTGCACGAGTGTGTGTGTGTGTGTGTGTGCACGCGTGTTGCAGGGGTTATCATAGAGTGATGATCTCCTATTGGCATCAGAATCAAGGAGCTCCCATTTTACAAGAATGTAGATGGGAGTGGGTGGGGATGGAAGGAAGGAGATAGTAAAAAGAGCCAACGTTTGTTGAGTACCCACCTACGTGGCAGGCGCTGCGCTGTCCTGCAATGCTGACATGAATGTTTCACGCAGTTCTCCCAACAACTCCGTGATACAGGTACTAGAATTCATATGAATTTACAGAGGAGGAGACTGAGGCACAGAGAAGAAGAGCTGGTCAGTATTCAAACCTTGACAGTCTCACTCCCGAGCTTGTACTCTTCACTGCTATCAGCAAGCAGCTCACGTGGAGCGGGGGTAACAGGGTCTGAAGAAGTGCCTAGAGTGAGCCACTGCTAATGGGCAGGGATAAGCCATGTCCCAGCCCCCTGGAAAAGCACCAGAGCAGGACCTAGAAAGTTCCATGGGACTAAGAGAACTGCTGCTGCCTTTGGGTCTTTCACTCAGAAGCATGCTATAGACAAGGGCTTGCTGGCCCTGCAGAAATAGTTCTGCCCTGAGCTCCCTGCTTCCTGAAGGGAGACTCCTTGGATTAGGTGGGTGGGGACAGGAGATAATTTTCCCAGACTCTTCAGAATGGCTGGCCTGGAAGAAGATGGAACTGAACCAGCAGCTGCGACAGCACAGAGAGCAGTTGTGGGAGCCACTGAGAGCCGGGTCCAGTTCCCGTTTTGCCACCATTGGCTCTTCTTATGGGTGCCAAGTTCTTAGTATTAGATGCCGTGATGGCAGTAAAGCTACTATGCATAGGGTGCTTTCTTGGAAACCGGCACCTGTTCTTCAGTGTTTCACCATCTGCACTACTTCATCCCGACAATAACCCTACGAGGCAGGTATTGTCATTTTCATTTAATAGATGAGGAAACTGAGGCATAGGGAGGTTAGGTGACCTGCCCAAAGCCACCTAGCTAGAGAGAGGCAGAGCCATGTCCTGACTAGGGCGGTCTTGCACCAGAGTCCAAGCCCTTAACCACGGCACGCCACCTGCAGGGGCTTGTCTTCTGCGAGATGCCGCAGATGCTGGTGAACGTTCAGTCCTTGGATGCAGCTCAAGAGCCATGTGCGTGAATAGAGGCGAGGAAACATTTTCTCTGCATTTAGATCAAGAAGAAGATTGCTGGAGCAGGGGATGACACGAATGGGGAGCTGCAGCTGGTTCCCGCAGGCCAGGATTCATCTCTGCCTTCTGGAACAGTCTGGTTCCTTCCTTTCAAGATTCTACTTTGGTCACTGTCAGGGGAAATGACTTCCCCTGGGCCCAGGGACAGTACCCATTGCCCATGTGGGGCAGTGGCCTGATGCAGCCGCAGTCACACCATCTGGCTGCCCTGCTCTGAGCCTCCAACCTGTTCTCTGTCCTGCTGGGGAATTCACCCAGGCACAGAAGCCTGAGAGGCTGGATGGCGGACAGTCCCGCGGATCTGTGCCGTGGGAGGTACGGAGCTCACCTCCAAGGGAGCAGAGGGGCCGGTGTAGCGTTGGGGGGACCCTGGTGCACCAGGGAATTAAAAGGAGCATGTGCAGCAAAAGGTCTCCTGTGGGGAGAGGAACAGAGGGGAGCGTTAAGGTAGCTGGAGCTCAGGGCGACCTCGCTGTGGGTGGAAAGATACCACTACGGCAATGTCCACAGAGGAGGGCGGGAATTAACACTTACTGAATGCCCTTTTCCTGCCGGGAACCATGCGTGTTTGTCCCCCCCCAGTCTTCTCAGCTCCTGTGTGAGGATGGCATTTTGCTGTTTTCATTTTATACGTAAGGAAACTGTAACTCAGAGAAGTTAAGAATCACATCAAAGGATGTTCAGCCCAATAAGGGCAGAGCTGCGATTTCAGACCAGTCCTGCCTGCCTTTAAAGCCCACAGTTGACTGTGAATGATGAACCACTGCAAACCACTGAACTGCACATGGAAACCAGCGAATCCATTGCTCTGTGCAGGTAAACCAGGGCAGCCCACCGCTCTGTGCAGGTAAACCAGGGCAGCCCGCTGCTCTGCGCAGGTAAACCAGTGAATCCACTGCTCGGTGCAGGTAAACCAGGGCAGCCCACTGCTCTGTGCAGGTAAACCAGGGCAGCCCACTGCTCTGTGCAGGTAAACCAGTGAATCCACTGCTTGGTGCAGGTAAACCAGGGCAGCCCGCCACTCTGCGCAGGTAAACCAGGGCAGCCCGCCGCTCTGTGCAGGTAAACCAGGGCAGCCCGCCACTCTGCGCAGGTAAACCAGGGCAGCCCGCCACTCTGCGCAGGTAAACCAGGGCAGCCCGCCACTCTGCACCAGTAAACCAGGGCAGCCCACCGCTCTGCGCAGGTAAACCAGGGCAGCCCGCCGCTCTGTGCAGGTAAACCAGTGAATCCACTGCTCGGTGCAGGTAAACCAGGGCAGCCCACCACTCTGTGCAGGTAAACCAGGGCAGCCCACCGCTCTGTGCAGGTAAACCAGGGCAGCCCACCGCTCTGTGCAGGTAAACCAGGGCAGCCCACCGCTCTGTGCAGGTAAACCAGGGCAGCCCACCGCTCTGTGCAGGTAAACCAGGGCAGCCCACCGCTCTGTGCAGGTAAACCAGGGCAGGCCACCGCTCTGTGCAGGTAAACCAGGGCAGCCCACCGCTCTGTGCAGGTAAACCAGGGCAGCCCACCGCTCTGTGCAGGTAAAACCAGGGTAGCCCGCTGCTCTGTGCAGGTAAACCAGTGAATCCACTGCTCTGTGCAGGTAAACCAGGGCAGCCCACTGCTCTGTGCAGGTAAACCAGGGCAGCCCACTGCTCTGTGCAGGTAAACCAGGGCAGCCCACTGCTCTGTGCAGGTAAACCAGGGCAGCCCACTGCTCTGTGCAGGCAACCTGAGAGTCATCAGGCATAGTGTTCTAACTAGTAGATAGGATTTTATTAATACAGTATAGAATCCAGCAGAGAGAAACAAGTGTACTCACTTTGGAAAGTGAGTATTATGGGCAAAGGTAAGAAGATTCTGAAGGGATTTGGTCCAGAACAGAGAAACCTGGAGAGCTGCCCCCATAACAGTCTTAAAGATTTTACAGTTTCCTTGGTGGCACTTTGGAGCTGCGTTTGTCATGAGAATAGGAGACGAAGGATATCCTGAGTGTATTTACATCAGAGTCTAAAGGGAAAATTCCCTTTTCAGTGCAAAGGGAATTACATTCTGGAGATCATGTAATCTGCCTCCCTGAGTCCTTTCTGTAAAAGGAAAATGCCCATTAGGAAAGGAGGGTGGATGCTGAGTGTTGTCTAACCCAGCCGGGCTTCCCAGCCCTACCTTGTGAGCTGTGTAAAATACACAGCTCCATCCCAGGGTCAGATCTAGTGGTGTGTCAGGTATCTGTGTAATAATCTACGGTAATTCTGATGCTCACCTGAGATTGACTTCCACTGTTTGAAACCTCCTCTGAAGCTGTAACTTCAGGCTGGTGTGAAGTTCTTCAAAGCCGTTTCTAATCAACCATTTAACCATTCTGTAAACCAGGTTTTCTTAGAGTTCACTGCTGACTTCAGTGGCCCCAAGAACCCTGTAAAATTGAAGGTAAAATTCTTTGTTTTATGTTTTTGGGAGAGAAAGTCCATTATAGTCAGATTCACCAAGAGATCCAGGATTTAAAACAGTTTAGAAACCTCAGAAGTCTATGTTTTGACTTCTTTGAACCCATTTAAGATCCTTAGAAGAAAAATAGGCCCATTGATTCATAGACACATTTTTGATTGTGTGTGTGTGTATACTGGTGTTTTTGGTGGAGTGCAAAATTACACTACTCAGAGAAACTACTCAAGGTATTCACAACAGTTAGCTTGAATGACTTAATAAAAAATTATATCCAGTAAAAAACCAACCTAATTAGAAAATAAGCAAAACACATGAACTGACTTTTCACTGAAGAAGATATACAGATGGCAATAAGTACCTGAAGAGATATTTAATATCATTCGCCATTAGGGAAAAATAAATTATTAATAAAACTACAATGAAATATCACTACACACCTATCATTATGGCTGACACAAAAAGTAGTGCCTGCTGATAATACAGAGAGGGTGGATCAATAATACTTTGGGGAAATATAAACCAGTATTGCCATTCTACAAAACTGATTGGCAGTTTCTTACACAACTAAACATGCAACCTAGTAATTGCACTCTTGTGCATTTATCCCAGAGAAATTAAAACTTAACATTCACACAAAAACCTGTACATGAATGTTAGTAGTAGCTTTATGCATAATAGCTCCAAACTAGAAACAATTCTAATGTCCTTCAGTAGGTGAATGATTCAATAAGCTGTGGTCCATCCTTACTATGGAGTATTACTCAGCAATAAAAACAATGAACTACTGACAAATGCAAAAACTTGGATGAATCTCTAGGAAATTTTGTTGAGGGAAAGAAGCCAATCTTAAAGGTTACATACTGTACGGTTCCTTGTCTATAACATCCTTGAAATGACAAAATTATAGAAATGGAGAACAGATTAGTGGTTGCCTGGGGTTAAGGACTGTGTGTGTGTGACTATAAAAGGGACATCATGACAATCCTTGTGGTGATGGAAATGTAGTTGTATCTTGACAATATCAACGTCAAGATCCTGGTTGTGATGTTGTACTATAGTTTTGCAAGATGTTACTATTGGGGAAAGCTAGATAAAGAATAGATAGGATCTTTCTATATTATTTCTTACAACTGTATGTGAATCTATAATTATCTCAAAATAAAAAGTTTAAAAAAATTGTATCTATCCATCCTCAAAAAAGGAAGGTTTGAATCCACTGGGGGGATTCCAAAGAATGTGCTCTGAAAGGAGAGTTACAAAAGTGACTGGGATAGGACAATATGAAGTCCTTTCAGGGATTCCTGGGAAGGGCCACTAGTCACCTGGGTGTAGCAGCTCTGATCTGCTGGCTACATAGCCTCATCGCTTCATCATGGTTGTGTAAGAGAGACGACTGTGGGTCTATGGGATCTCATACACTGCTTCCCACTACCTTGAAGCACCTCAATTCAATTCTGACACTATTTACCTGGAGTTAATGTCAGATCCCACACGTTGAAGGGCTCAGTCCCACAAGACTGCCCCCACTTCCAAAGCCAATTGCAAGTCCAGGTCTCCCATACTCCGACTGACTGGCCATGAATCAGAGATTCGTATGACCCCCTTTTGGGGTTCAATCATTTGCTAGAATGGCTTACAGAGCTCAAGGAAGTATTTTGCTTGTGTTACTGGTCTGTTATAAGGGACATACAACTCCGGAGCAGCCAGAGGGAAGAGACGCATGGGGCGAGTATTGGGGCTAGGGGAAGGAGGCTCCGAGCTTGCACACCCTCTGGCTCCCGCACCTAGATGTTCTCACCAACCCAGAAGCTCATCAGCTCTCCTCAAGGGTTTTTCTAGAGCTTAATCTCCAGCCACCCCACACTTCCAGGAGGTTGATGGATAGGGCTAAAATTTCCAACCCTCTAATCACCTGGTCTTTCTGGTGACCAGCCCCATCCTGGGGCTTTCTAGGGGCCCCATCCCAAGTCACCTCATTAGCATAAACTCAGGTATGGTCAAGAGAGGCTCGTATGAAGAACAAAAGACACTCTTGTCTTCAGGAAATCCCAAGCATTTTATTAATAGCAGCTTTGTGCCATGAACTGGGGACAAAGACCAAATATACTTGTTATTCAGTCACGTGGTCAGATGAAACCCAAGAGGCTTACTGAGTATGAGCATTCTGTGCAGGCATGTGTGGCTGTGCATGCACAAAAGTCACTTTGCTGAGTGCCACCATGTGCCAGCTAGCTGCCCCCACATACGTTATTCCACTAGGTCCCCACGACGACCCTATGAGTCAGGACTTACTGTTCTCATTTTGCAGCTGAGAAAATGAAGGCTTGGGACGGTAAAGCGATTTGCCTTAGGTCCCATAACTAGAAAGAAGAAGTTAGTATTGAAGCCAGGGTTTTCTGACCTTACAAACCATGGTGCCTTTAGCTCATTGTGTGTAGGTCTGCACAAGTGCTCACCTGGGAAGGGGCACTTGCAAGATAAGCAGCGGAACCAGGAGGAAGTCTTTTTGTTATTGTTGCATTTAGGGTCTTGCTGCATTATCCAGGCTCTACTAAAATGCCTGGCCTCAAGTGATCCTCCTGCCTCAGCCTCCTGGGTAGCTGGGACTATGGGTCTGGGCCCAGCTTAGGAAGGAAACCAGCAGGGCCTTTACTTTTCTAAGTTTGAAGCTGGTGGTTTGAATGACAGTGAAAATAAAGAAAAGCTGTGTCAGGGAATCTTCCCGAACTAAAGTAAAACAGGATGATTTTTCAGAATCTTTGTGAAGTCAAAGGCAAACTGATACCTCTCGCCTTTATCAGAACCTTCCTAGAAACCAAAAAGTTAACTCTGGTTCCCTCTGTGTGCTGATGACTGTCTGGCACTTGGTTTCATGCCTGAGGAGTGAGTGTGTGTGCACGCACTGCAAGTGTGTGCTGGCTGGTCCTGTCTGTGCCCAGCCTGCTTGCCCCTCCCGGGCTGGCCTCTGGGGCCCACCCTGGGAGGCCGCAGGGACGTGGTGCTGCACATCAGTCTGGGGCAGACAGGACGGGGTGGCAACCGGGGAGCCGTTGCCTCCAGAGTCTCTCTACCCCATTCTTTCCCTCTTCCCAGTGGAAAGAGAACCTGGTTGAACAAATGAGCAAGACCAAGATGGAACAATGCAGTAACTATTTAACAGAAAAAGCAGGAACAAAAGTAAAAGTGAATAGTAATGTTACTAAAATCATATTGACACAAGAATAGCTGCAACTGGAAATGTCAGGGATTTACAATTTCATTTATTGAGCACTATGGACTAGTTACTATGCTAAGCATTTTATATGAATATGGAATTATGCCCTTTAGTCCACTCAGTAACACATGAGGGGGACACCATTATTATTCCCACTTTACACACAAGGAAGAAAGATATATAGAGAAATTAAGTCACTTCTCAAGGTCACACAGTTAGCACAGGAGGGAGCCAGAATTCAAATCCAGGTAAGTTGACTCCAAAGCCTAATCTCTTTTTTTTTGTTGTTTTTTTTTGAGACAGAGTCTTGCTCCGCCACCCAGGCTAGAGTGCAGTGGCATCAGCCTAGCTCACTGCAACCTCAAACTCCTGGGCTCCAGAGATCCTCCTGCCTCAGCCCTTCCAAGTAGCTGGAACTACAGATGCACGCCACCATACTCGGTTAATTTTTTTAGTAGAGATGGGGGTCTCCCTCTTGCTCAGGGTGGTCTCGAACTCCTGAGCTCAAGTGATCCTCCTGGCTTGGCTTCCCAGTAGGTTAAGATTACAGGCATGAGCCACCACGCCCAGCCTAAAAGACTACTCTCTTAACCAACTCCAAACAATATTGATTATGCCTGATAACAAAGCATCTTCCTCACAGGTGTAGCAATAGAAGCTTTGTGACTTTTCCAAGAGTTGCGTGGCAGCCAGACTTCTCAGAATGCTGCATTAGTGCATTTCACAAACTCTAGTGATCTGCTAATTTAAAAACTTTAGTCACAATCAGTAACTTGGTGAATATTTTTAAGGAGCTCTTTCACAAAGGTAGATACTGGGGGTCTCTGGATCTAACCAGCATTCTCAGAGGATCAAAAGGACTTGCATTTTTATATATTTTTTGATCCTTCAGGGAAGTCCTAGGAGCCCCAGACCATAGTTTGAGAAATCTTGAGAACCTCTGATGTACAGAACCCCGTCAGAATTGTTGGACATATCATTTCCTTTGGCAACTCCTCTGCTGAGAGCCGGTGAGACTGGGTAGAAACAACTCTCTGGAAGTTTTACTTCCAGCTAGAAGTCTGTGGGAATTTGCTTGTTACCTAAAGCTTGACACTTTTCCCCGAGGCCACATCGGAAGAATGAGGACGAGTGGTTTGAGGAGTATGTAGGCAAATGAGAAGGATGGAAACTCCTGTCTAAAATGCCATTGTCCTAATCATAAGCAAAATACAGAGCTTTCTAAAGGCAGGCTTTCGGCTTCAGGCAATTGCTGTTCAACTATAGTTGATGATTCTGATCCGTCCCATCTCTGGGGAAGACAATCTGGGAACTTCTGCCCCGACCTCCTCAGTCTGCCAACCTGGCTGCTGCCTGGACAGTTCCCTTGAGCCATCTCCTGTAGCACAAAGAATAAAGGACAGTGGCCTGGGGAGAGATGCAGGTTTTAGTTCTCCAAAAGAAGTGGGGAATGTTTTAAAGAGACGAAAAACATTTTTGTCATTTTTTTCAGGCCATTCCCTCTGTTATGTGCTCAGCTGATAAAAACAAGGCAGTGCAACTGAGTTGCTGACAGCCATGGCCAGACTCCCCAGGAACTCTAATTCAGGATCAGGGCTTGTGAGTCAGTTTGGGTTACCCCTTGCAGCCCAGAAGCCTCTGAATTTGCATGCCTGGAAAAGGACTGAGGACAATGCCTCACCGATAACTTAATCATATTTTCCCCAATGCCTGGAGAGACCCTCATGGCATACGATATTTAAATATAGATGGTTTCAGGCTCTTGTCAGGAGAAGGTTTCAGTAATTAAGGAAAATAGGAATTTTATTCATATTCAACATTTCCCATTTGTAATTATCCTCTTGAAGTCCCTTTGTAATTATTCTTTTAAAAAAAAGATCTTCTGTATTAACATATTCAATCTAAAATATTTAATTAGATGATGGTTTGTTCAAATTAGAGATGAATACGTTTTCTGTGTAACCCTCAAAAAAGACTGTTTTGTGCTTTGCTGCACTGATGGAGAGAACACCCAAAACAGCAAGGGAGAAAGGCAGGATCGTACAGAGATTTCCACGCAAGGATTCGAATTTCAAATCCACACTTTAAACCCCTCCGGTTTTATGTCATGGACAAACACCAAACTGACCACTTTGCATTTTGCCAGCTGCCTCTGGCTGGCCTGGTCATTGGCACTGAGCACCTAGATGTGCCAGGCAATTAGCAGGAGCTGGGGTACGGTGGAGTAAAAATAGCAAGTGTAACAGCTTTTATGAGCTCATAGCTTTGTGACAAGATGGATATTAATCAGATAAGCACTCAAGTGAGTGTTTAGTTTCAAACTAAAGTGAGCATTAGGAAGCAAAGTAACACTCCCTGAGAGAGCATGGCACAGGAGTGGGAGTTGGGAGGTAATTCTCCACGGGTCCTTCATGTTTCTGCCTGTCACGGGACAGCTTTTGTTCTGGACTGTATTTTCAACGATGTTTGTGCAGCAAATAGCCTTAGAAGATAGAGATAGTATCTTCCTGCAGGTCAGAGGGCAGCTTTGTTTCCTGACTAGTACAATAAAGATAAAGCCTCCCTCTGGGGCAAAGATTGGCAGATTTGCTAGCAGCGCCCTTGTAAGACTAGGAGTTTCCTAAGATCAGGGTTCCTTAGTTATGGCGGGAGGGTTTATGTGTTTCTTTCTCACAGGGTAAAACAGACCCAGTTTGGTGTTTGATGGGAAGCACCTGGGTGTGGTGCAAGACCCTTCTAAGGGGAACTTGGGGCAGGATGAGAGAGACAACTGAACTGAAATTGGTCCATGGTGCCCTGTAGCGGAAAGCTTCCTCTAGGACCTTTTAGTCAAGTCCTGATACAGAAAGTATTGGACAGTTGGGAACCTGGGGTCAAGACTCTGATAGGCTGTGAGACTTAAACCTCTCTGCAATTCAGTTTCCAGATCTATGAAGTGTCCCTCTCAACGGGGGTGGATGCAATGAGCTGAAATGTACGATAACAGACGCTCAGTGAGGCAGCCCCAAGGTGCTATGGCAACGCCTGAGTTTTGAGGGACTTAGGCTCCCTACCTGTCTGCTCTGTCTTGTTAGCATGTGTTGCCATTTCCAATGTCATCTCAGGGTCCCTCATGACTACAGAACTTCAGCCTCTTCTTTGACTTTTTGCGGGCAGGAAAGAGGAAAGGGGGAAGAGCAAAAATGTCATATCCCATCACAGAGTCAGCTCCTTTAAGCACATTAGCTTTAAGGGAGACTGGGAAATGTAGTCTTTTAGTTAGTCCCACGGCTGTGTCCAGTGGTCCTTCTGTCAGTAAGGAAGGGCAGCACGGTGGGGAGGACATGGTACCGTGTAGACCACCAGCAGTTCCACGGGCGACAGTCGGCCTGGATGGGGATGGGGAACAGTCATCAGGGATCAGAGGGGTGAAGTTGTCCCAGAAAAGGTGGGCATTTTTTCCTACAGCAATGTGGTGTTTTGATTTTTACTCTGTCAGTTGATCATAAACATATTTTGCCCCACAGAAGGGACTTTTTTTCAAGCTCTGTTTGGTCCAGTGTGGAGATAGGAGGTTTATATGGAAAACAAACAACCCAGCCGGCAGCTGGGCACACACAGTAAATTGCTGCCAGGGTGTGTGGAACAGCAAAGTTGCTCTGAGCAGTAATTCCCATCTTTCTGCCTCTTTTTTGAACATAAGGCCACAAAAAGTCCTTCACAATGACAGTTGTTTTAGCACTAGTGTTCTGAGTGGCTGACTTGCAGAGAATTTCAGAATAGATTGTTATTTGCCATTTTTCTTATCTGGAAGATGAAAGTGGGGCAAGATAGTAACATTTTAGGTGGAAATTTTCAGCTTTTGCCCCTCATATCCAGTCAATCGATAACATTGGTATTTTTATTTTCTTTCAAATATCTCCTAACTTCATCCTTTACACTCTGGTCACATTGCTCATGGGTCTGGATTATTGCCCACCTACCTCCTAACTAACCTCCCACCCATCCGCTCATCCTAACTAAGCTACCCATTCTGCAGAGCAGATAGCTCTTCAATAAATATGTTTTTCTTTCTGTTCCCTATGTACTAGTAAGACCTCCATGTAAGTTAGTTATTACTCTCTATAAATGAAGTGCTGTTGACTCACTGTCAGCATGCCAAGAAGTAATTATTCATCATTCAACTTCAAACTTGTTGTACCACACTGTTTGCTATGTAAAATAAATTCACCTTTTAAAAAATTAGTTCTGCCTTTATCTTTTCTTCCAACGTTGCAAAATTTCAAGCATTCAGAAAAATTGAAAGAATTACACATTGAACATCCACATGTCCACAATCTAGATTTTAAAATTAACATTTTGCTGTGTTTGCTTTGTCACACATCTGTCCATCTTCCTGTTCCTCTAACTATCCATCAATTTATTTTTAAATGCATGTCCAGGTAAGTTGAAGGTATCAGTATACTTAATTATTCAATTTCATCGTGCACATCATTAACTAGAGTTCAATATTTGTTTATGGGTTTTGTTTAGGTAAAATTTACATACAGTGAAATGTTCAAAGTTCAAGTGTATCATGTGATAAGTTTTCATAAATGTGTATACCTGTGTAACTCAAACCCGTATCAAGATACTGGCTGGGCATGGTGGCTCACACCTGTAATCCTAGCAATCTTGGAGGCCGAGGCAGGAGGATCACTTGAGGTCAGGAGTTTGAGACCAGCCTGAGCAAGAGCAAGACCCTGTCTCTACTAAAAATAGAAAAATTAGCCAGGTATCATGGCCTTTGCCTGTAGTCCCAGCTACTTGGGAGGCTGAGGCAGGAGGATCACTTGAGCCCAGGAATTTGAGGTTGCTGGGAGCTAGGCTGATGCCACGGCACTCTAGCCTGGGCAACAGAACAAGACCCTGTCTCAAAAAAAAAAAAAAAAAAAAGATAAAGAACTTGGTCATGACCCAGAAAGTTCCCTGATGCCCGTTTGCAGCCAATGACCACTGCCACAACCCTAAGGCAACCACTCTTCTGATTTTTTTGCACTGCATATTAGTTTTACCTGCTCTAAAACTTTATATGAATGGATTGGTACAGCAGTTATTCTTTTACGTAAGTCTTTCACTCAACATAGTATTTTTGAGATGTATTCATGTTGTTGTGTGTTTTAGTAGGTCTTTTCCTTTCAATCGAGGAGTACTATTACATTGTATGAAAATAACATGGTTTATTTAGCTATTGTCTTGTTGATGAACACCTGAATGTTTCCCATTTGGGGCTACTATGAATAAACTGCTGTTGTTATTCCAGTATGTGTCTTTTTTGTGGACATATGCTTTCATTTTGGAGGATAAGTATGTAGAAGTAAAATTCCTGGGTGATAGGGTAGGCATATGTTCAGTTTTATAAGAAGACTCTGAGACTTTTCCCCGAAGTGGTCCCACCATTTCATGTTCCCACCAGCAATGCGTGAGTGTTATGGTTGCTCTGCTTCCCTGCCACCATTTGGTATTAGCAGTCTTTTCCGTTGTAGTTGTTCTATTGGGATGTGCTGGAATTGTGGTTTTAATTTGCATTTCTCCAATGATTTATGAGAATTTTTTCATGTGCTATTGGCCATTCATATATCTTCCCTGTAAAGTGTCTGTTCAAATCTTTCAAAAAAGATTTTAAAAAGCTTTTTTATTTTACACTATTTTAAACTTACATAAAAGTTGTAAAAATAATGCTGAGTTCCTGTACATGCCTCATCCAATTTCTTCTAATGTTTACATCACATGTAACTGTAATACAGTGATCAAAACCAGGAAATTAACACTGACACAATACTATTAACTCAACTATAGACTTTAGCCAAATACAACAGTTTCCCATATTTTTTCTGTTTCAGAATTTTATCTGGTATCCCACATTACATTTAACTGTTATTTCCTATGTGCCTCTCTGCCCCAAATTGAGTTGTTCAATTTATCATTAAGTCCTAGGTGAACTTCACATAGTCTGAATACAACTCCTTTGTTAGATGTGTGCTTTGAAAGTATTTTCCACAGTATGTGGCTTGCCTATTCATTTTCTAAATGTTGAATTTGATCTGTAGACATTTTTAATTTTAATGGTCTAATTTATCAATTTTTTTCCTTTATGGTTATTGATTTCTGTGTTCTATTTTAGAAATTTTTGCGTATCCCCAACTTGTGAAGACATTCTTCTGTTTTCTTACAGAAAATTTATAGTTTTAGCTTGTGTTTAGATTTACAGTCCAACTCAAATTAATTTTTATATATGATATATAGTAGTGGTTGAGGCTCATTTTTTTCCCCACATGGATATGCAATTGCACTAGTATCATTTGTTAAAAAGATTTTCCTTTCCCCATTGGATTGTTGTGGTTCTTTGGTTGAAAATCAAATTATGAGTCTGGCGTTAACCTATTTTTCTATTCTTTTACCAGTACTACAGAGTCTTGCTGAGTATAGCTTTAGAGTAAATCTTGAAGTTGGTTAGTATAAATCCTCTAAAGTTGTTCCTCTTCTAGGTCCTTTGCATTTCCATATAAATTTTAGAATCAGCTTGTTTATTTCTACAAAAAAAAATGGCTATAGCATTTGTACTGGGATTTGGGAAGAAATGGCGTCATAAAAATGTGGCCTTCCAATTCATGAATATGATGAAATTTTCAAAATTATTTCTACCTTGTCAGTCTTCTTTCTTATTTTCTCTCAGCTGTATTTTGTAGTTTTTAGGCCTTTCACATCTTTTGATACATTCATTCCTAAGTATTTTGTGTCTTTTAAAGCTATTGTATATAGGATTTTAAAACATTTTCCAATTGATTTGCTACCAATGTATAAAACACAACTGATTTTTATATGTTGAACTTGCAAAATTCTCTTAATAGTTCTAATAGTTGACTTGTAGATTCCTTAGAATTTTCTAAATGAACAGTCATGTCATCAGCGAATAGAGATGAAGTTTTACTTCTTTTTGATTATCGTGCCTTTCTGTTTTCTTGCCTTACTACATGAGCTAGGATCTCCAGTACAATACTAAAGAGAAGTAACAAAAGTGTGTTTTTCTTAATCTTATGGGGAAAGCATTCAATATTTTACCAATGAGCATAATAATGTTTTTTTTCCCCTTAAATTCTCTTTTTCAGATAGAGGTAGTTCCCTCCTATTCCCAATTTTCTGAGAGATTCTAGCACAATGGACATTGCATTTTGTCAAATGTTTCTTTTGTGTCTATTAAAATGCTTGAATAGTTTTTCTTCCTCAGTCTGCTAATATGATTAATTACTTTTATTTTCCAATGTTAGACCAACCTTATATTTCTGGGATAAACTCCAATTGATAATGATGTATCACAATTTTTATATATCACTATATTTGATTTACTAATATTTGAGGATTTTTTGGTCTATGTCTATGAAGGATATTATTCTGTAAATTTTTAAATTTTTTTGTGATTTCCATGTTAAGCTTTATATAAGGTTATATGAGCCTCATAAAATGACTTGAGAAGCAATCTTTTACTTTCTATTTTCTGAAAAGGTTACAACATTCTTATTAGTCCCTTTATGAATCTTAGAATGTACCAGTAAGATCTGTTGGGCCTGGAGTTTTCTTTGGGGGGAAGTTTTTGACACTAGATTCAATTTCTTTAACAGATATGAAAATATTTCTATTTCTATTTCATTTTACATCATTTTGGTAAGTTGTATTTCTCAAGGAATTTATACTTTCATCTAAGTTTCAAAAATTATTTCCATAAAGTTGTTCATAATATTTCCTTTTTGTCCTTTTAATAAGTCTATAAGATCAGTGGCGGTATCCCTTCCTTCACCTTCATTCTTGATATTAGTAATTTGTGTTTCCTCTGGTTTTTTTTTTTTTTTAAGATTTTTTTTTTTTTTTTGGTGGAGTTGTAGGTTCACAGCAAAATTGGGAGGAAGATACAGAGTTTCCTCATACTCCTCACCCTCATGTGTGCATATCCTCCCCCATTTCCAACATTCCCCACCGGAGTGGTACATTTGTTACAATTGAACCTACATTGACACATCATTATCACCCAAAGGCCATAGATCACATTAGGCTTTACTCTTGGTGTTGTACATTCTCTGAGTTTGGACAAATGTATGATGACATGTATCCATCACTCTAGTGTCATCCAGAGTATTTTCACTGCCAGTCCATTCTTCCAAGTGTCAACTCTTCTCTAATTTCTGCCTTCTTGTGGTGACTGTAGTGCCTCTGAGTGGGTTGGTTTGACAGAAGCTCCTCAGCCATTACCAGAAGTGAAACTCAGCATATATCTTTTAAATCCATGAAATTATATTATCTGCTATATTAACAGAAAGTTAATCTGTTTAATGTAAATACTTAGTATTTTTCACAATTTTATTAAACTTGTTTAGGAGATTTTTCATTTTTAAATGCATAGGAGTCTCATTTCTGAAAGCCCAGGTCTCCATCCGCTCCCAGACTAAGGACAGCTCAACTTCAGCTGCTCCATCTGTCTCTGAATTCACATTGGAGGTCCACATGTCCCATCTTAGATGACAGGCCTGGGAAACCTTAGCAGAGTTACCTTTCTCTCTGGGTATAATTTTAGAAGGCTGCATATAGCCCAATAAACCCAACAAACTAGGTAGAAAAAGAGAAAAGTGAAGGCTTCTAGGACTCAAGGGAAGGGAAATTATAAACTATCCTCTAGCAAGAGGTCCTTAAAACCACAGACTGGAGGGGCCGGGGCAGTCAGAGGAGGCCTTGCTGCTGGCCAGGGCTTCCACGCCAGAAGGGCTTTTACCTCTTTCTGTCCCTCTTCAGGCTGCACCAAGCTTGTTTTAGCCCAGCACTGAATGCTGTCCGTTTCTCTGTTCTATCTTATTCTTGCTTGGAATATTTTTGTCTGGGGTAGAATGTTGTGTCCAGCTCTCCTCCAAGACGTGGGGACAGAGATGGCTTTGTAGGAAACAAAAAGTGAGGCCTATCCTCTGAAGTCAATTGGAGCCTATTATAATTTATTTAAAGTGCAATTCTGTTCCAAACCTGAAATGGGGATAATGGCTTAATGGGCACATAAATGAGTGTCGAATTGTGCACAGCTGAAAAGGGACTCATGATAAAAGTGGAGAAAGGGTAATGATGCAGAGAGAGGACCAAAGTTTCTGATTAAAGTCATACCTAATCAACCGTGAAGGTTATTGCCAAAAATTGGGAAACTATCCCTTCAGAGGGAGAGCGGCAGTGATGAGTGTGTGAGTGTGTGTTTGAGGGGAAGAGTGGGCGTGGGAAGATGAGTAATAAGAGAGAACAGGCTAAATATAGGAATTGGGGGAAAATCCAGGAATCTTCCCACTCACCTTTTTTCTTTTCAGCCCCTATACCCATTTTTTTTTTCTTTTTGAACTAAAAGCACAGATCTATCTTATATTGATGGTATATTGCAAATAGTGGAGGTTTGGATTGAAGCAGCTCTACTACCTTCTATCTATGTGGCCTCATTTTTCTAATCTGAATAATGGGAAAATGATATGCAAAGTTGAAGGATTCTTGTGACAGCTGAGTAAGATAAACTATCCAGAAGCACTTAATACAGTGTCTAGCAATCGTGGCTGCTGAAGGTGGCTCAGTTTATTCTCTCCTCACCCTTATCCCCTACTCAGCCAGGCCAGTTCCTTTTACCCCTAATTCAAGTATTAATTGGGTTTGTTGTTACAGTCCTAGCATTTCTGTGTTGCACACAATTACAGACTCACATAATATTTGATGTGGAAGGGATCATAGAGTTTAAGGGACCTGCCTACCATCTTTCAATTTGTGGTTGAATTAAGTATTTATTTAATACCTTCTATGTGCCAGTCACTGTGTTAAGCATTGGGATAGAGTTGTAAACAATATTGACCCAGTCCTTGCTCTTTGTGCAGTTTATAACCTAGCAGGGGGAAAGAGATTTTAAGTAAAATATTACACAAATTAACTAATCAATAAGAACCGTGCTAAGTGATAAGGAGGAGAAGTGAAGGACTCATCATGTGAGTACAGTGGTGAACTTGATGTGGACTTGGGCATCGGGTGGGGTGGGGGGGTGGCCCAGAGAAGTGGCTTTGGGTTGAGACCTGAAGGATGAATAGGAGTTAGCTTGGTGAACAGGGGGAGCAGAAGAGGGGGACACATCTGAGGAACTGACAGGTGTCAGCGTAGTGAGGGAGGGGTGGGATGGGTGGGGAAGAGTTGAGGGAGTTGTGCAAATTGGGTAGTTAGGAGCTGTTGAGAGAAGAAGCTCTAGAGAAGCTACAGCGGTGACGAAGGCAGGGGCCAGATCATGCCATAGAGGAATGTCAAGGGATCTGACAATGCAAGACAAAAACAATGTACAGATTGGTCTTCCTTTCCTCAGGTGTTCTGAATGGTTCTCTGATGATCTCCGTGGCAATCCAGGGCTGGGAGATTCTATGTAGGGTGAACACACAAAGCTGGTTGAGGGGCTTAAACTAACATTTTACAGGAATCAAGATTAAGAAGTCATTTATTTCCAAATACATTAATGAAATGCTAAACAGTGAATGCAAGTGCTCTTGGAATGTCTTTCTAGTTGGGAACTGGCCAGAATGAAATGTTGACAGAAAATTGTACAGACTATTTATTTTCTTAAAAAACAACATCCTTACCATGCTTTTGAGAATGGTCTCAAAGCATGCTTCTTTAGAATTTCTGTACACAGTTCATATTAACTGCAGGGAATCTCGCACTGAAACCCGTAAATAAGCAACTCTGGAATTAAATTAGCCACCAGCCATCTTAAGCAAATATCCTACAAGGGGAATTGTGTTATCTAACTGACCAGTTGATTCTTGGCTTTTTTCAGCTTCAAGAAAGAATTTAAATGGCATCCCTGTGTGTTACTCTCATTTCAAATCCTCTGGAGCAGATAAACATTATCATGAAACTGGCCAAGGATGAAATTTAAATAAGTAGTGATTGGAAAGGATGACAGTAAGAGTTTCCAACCCACAAACACAGAGAAATTAGTTTAATTAACTGCAAAATTTGGAGGACAAAGATATGGGGGGAATTATTTATGTCGATGTGTAATGCATGCTCAATATTTTTGTAAACAACTGTGTTAGAGGAAAGGAACTCTACCAATATAATTATTCCTTAAAAATGCACCACCAAAGAGTGATTTGGAGCCAGGAACATGTTTTTCTTCTTGTAAGTTACTGTCCCTTTATATGGTAGTAGAGATGGCAGACCCATCCTCACCTAAGCAGGTCTTCCTCTGTTGTGCCATCATACACATACAATGCCCGTCTGTGGTTCAGCCATCCTGTGTATTTGTGTGGGGACCATGATGGCTTCTATGTGGTTGAGTCATTGTCTGAATAGAGAAAACAGATGCTGCCTTCGTGCTAGAAGCAGCTGTATTTTCCTGATGATTGGGATAAAACGACTTTAAATAGAAAGCAGGGCATACCATGGAGCAGTGGAAAGGCATAACGTTGGCCCAGTAGTTAGCAAGAGATGTCTTCAAAACAACGTGGACAGCTAAATTCTACAGCTCCACACCACCGCCCCACCCCGCCCGCTCCGCCATCATGAAGCCACGGTGTTCTTCAAATAATTCTGTTATGCATGCACATACATGTGCACATATAGACTCCAATTTGCTCTTCTGTTATTTTAGTTTTGTAGATGAGCACTCATCCTGATGTAGTAAATTAGAGATCAGTGTACTTTAGATCTAGAGAACTAGGAAAACATTTTGGCAAGGCCAGGGTGCAATGTAGTTTGTAGGGAAGATCTATTGATTTTGCCTGCCCAGCAATCCTTTATTTTTAAAACTCCCTTTTCCTCTTCCTCCCTTCTACATCATCCCATGCCCCTGCCCTTTCTCCCTCTTCCCCTCTTTACCCCTCCTTGTACCAAACACCTACCATTCCCCCTTGGAACCATCAATCACAGTGTACTCTGGCTCTAGACTGTAAGTCAGACCCTGGCTGATCGTAATATCCTATTTCTCTAGATACAACGATTAGCTCCAGAGTAAGGTTTATAATTCTTACTATTAGTAACGTTTATAATTTAAGCAGGTCCCATGAGAATTCATTCCTGGGAGTGGGATATAGACATTGGAAGACGGAGTGTCTTTCTGCTGGAGAAGATAAGTTAGGAGGAAGTGATTCTAGTATTGCTGCTCTCATCCTTTTTTGCAACCTGCAGAGATACCAAGCTGAGAAGAGTGAGTCAAATAATTTTGGTGTAGTTGAACCCCTAATTTCAGTCTCTGAGGCTCTGGTTCTTACAGTCCTCCCTCCTTCCCTCCCTCTTTCTTTTCTTCCTTCCTTCCATTTAATAATTATTGAGAATTCATGATGTTTCAGTCACTTTTCTAAGGGTAGGGAAATTATGGTGAATAAGACAGACAAAATCCTGGTTCTCTTGGTCTTTATATGCTAGGGAGAAGAAGTCAATCACAGATAAGTAAGCAAATAAATAAATTATAATAACTACAAGTATTGATAAGTACTATGAAGAAAATAAAACAGAGGGTGATGTTATAAAGCCTGACTCAGGGTGGGGAGAATAGCTAATTTAGCTGGAGTGTTCAGGGAAAGCTTCTTTGAAGTAGTGATAATTGAACTGATGCCTAAGAGGCAAGAAAGAATCACCCATGTGCAGATCTGGAGGGTGAGAAGTGCAACAGGAGGAACAGCCAGAGCTAAAGCCATCAAGAGGAAAAGCTTAGGGCATTAGAAATGGTAAGTGATGGCAGAAAGAAGGGAAGCAGGTGGTATATGTATACCGTGGAGTTCTACTCAGCCACAAAAAACAATGGTGATCTAGCACCTCTTGTATTATCCTGAATGGAGCTGGAGCCCATTCTCCTAAGTGAAGTATCACAAGAATGGAAAAACAAGCACCACATGTACTCACCATCAAATTGGTATTAACTGATCAACACTTAAGTGCACATATAATAATAACATTCACTGGGTGTCGGGCAGATGGGTGGGAGAAGAGGGGATGGGCTTATCCACACTTAATAGGTGTAGTGTGCACCATCTGGGGGATGGACATGCTTGAAGCTCTGACTCGGGTGGGGCAAGGGCAATATATGTAACCTAAACATTTGTACCCCCATATTATGCTGAAAGAAAAAAGAAAAAAGAAAAATAAAAAAAGAAGGGAAGCAGAAAGGAGAAAGGGGAATAAGATGAGGTTGGAGACAGTGTAAGGCTGGTAGTCCCTGGCCAGGAGAGCAGATTTGATTCTAGGAACTGAGGGGAGTCTTTTAAAGGCAGGAAGATGACATTATCAAATTTGAATCTAAAAGGGACTACTTTGTCTACTATACAAGAATAATTATAAGGAGAAAAAGTGAAAGCCAGAAAGCCAGCTCAGTGTTTTGTTCTTAATTAGGATGAATGTAATAATAGCAAAGCGAATAGAGATAATAAATATTATTATTAATACTAACACACAGTCCTAACGTGGTTCTCCAGCCTCATGAGTGTCATTCAGGACCCAGGCTCTTTCTTTCAGTGTATTATGCTCAGTATATTAACTCGGTGTCTAGGCCCTATTCTCCTGTTTACAAGGTGGCTGCCTCTGCTCCAGGCATCTCATGTAGACTCACAATGTATGGGTGATGAAAGGACTGTCCTCTCTGGATCCTCTTTTTATTAGCAGGGAAAATCCTCTCCAAAGCCTCTTTCCAGCCTAGAGACTAGGAATGGATCCCATGCCAAGGAGGCATAGAGTCACCGTGGTTGTATTATACCCATTGTGGTTCACTCCTTTTCTAGGAGCACATGGAAGGGTGAACACCTGAACAAACTCACAATTGCAACAAGGAAGAAGGGAGGAATCTGACAGGGTCTGCTATGATTGACTTGATTATTCTGAATAATCCAAATAACTTAAAAAAAATTTTAAAATTCCTTCCTACCCCTAATCTTTTTCCACATTAAACTCTGATAGAAAGAAGGAGAGACCTTGGCTAATGATGCTCATTATCTTTATCACACCTGGTTGACCTTTGAAAACCACTAGGAACCGCACGTCTTTCTTAGTTGCCATTTAACAACTCTTCTTGACTGAGGAATCCTTTTTTTGTCATCTCTGGGTTGAATGGGGCCAAAGGTGGTGACTGGCCAGTGTGGGTGATGTTGCTGCTGTTTGTGGGTTGGTCCTTCTGTAGTGACCACGAGATTGTTTCCAGTCATCACTCACCTGGTCCTTTCCCTCAGCCTCTTTGTCTTTTTCATTTTGCATGTCCATCTTTATTTTTATATGTTGGAGACCAGATAGTTCCTTTTTTTCCTGGCCTCAACTGGTATTTTTTTTCCCCCTGATTATCCTTGCTCTGGATCACTTTGGTTGAGGCTCTGGCTTAGGAATGACATCATGAAGCGCTGTCCTCTCCTACTGCTCTCTTGTTGCTGTTGCTGCTTCGCCCTCACGACATTGTTCATCCTCTGCTTAGCTGATGGAGGCTTATTTCTTAGGGAGCCCCCAGAGAGAAGTTCTGGATTCCTTTCCAAAGCCGTTTGTTACTTCTATCCTATGGGCCATCTCACTGTCCTTCCCAGCAGAGCCAGGCAGTCACTTCTCACTGAAGTTGGTCTGACTTTGATTTCTATCACTTGTTACCAATGTTCCTGACTAAATATATTTGCCCTGCATAGACTACATTCTAGATGGGGATAGAAAGATAAGTATAGATAAGTAAGGCTTAAAAAAGAAGATTGCCTTGTCCTATTTAATCAGCTGAGTCAGGGACAGTGCTGGGCAGAATTTTCCTAGTTGTCAGTTTTGTGGTCTTTCCACTTTCTTGAAGATATTTTCACAAAATTTGCTTCTCTAACCAGCCTCAGTCTTTAAGGAAAATTATTCAAGTCAGTGTTACCAGGGGAGGCAGGCAATGACACAGTCCACTCTTGTACAGAACTCCTGCAACCCTAGTCTGCAACCAGACATCCCTTTCAACTGGACACTGTGTCTGACTTTATGCACAAATCAGGTGAGCAGCTGCTCAGTGGGAGAGATTGAGGAAGAAATGATAAGGCCCTCTTGCTTTCCATCTCTCCACAAGCAGCTGAAGTTACAACATCTTTAAAGGGAGCAAAATCCAGCTGTCATCTGGGAAGGACAGAGGAAGGATGCCCAGCAACTCGTTATCATATCAGCTTGAATTTATTACAATAGCTGAGAGATGAATCACTCGAAGTGGTCAGTAAATGGGCCCCAGACTAGGTATATTTTTATAAGGCTGGTGGTTAAATGAAACACTGTCCAGCTCAAGCTCACAGACTCCTGGGGTTAGAAGTGAGATCCTCAAGTTTGTCTCATTTTCTGCTTAAGACTTGGCAGTCCAGGGATGCGTGATTTGAGGTATAGCCTTTAGAAGGTTCACAAACACCCTAAAATAACATGGAAACTTTACGTGTCTGAGAAACTTTTGAGAAAGAGGGTTTGCTACGGTTTAAATGTGCCCCCCTGAGTTCACGTGTTGGAAACTTAATCCGAGATGTCCCAGTGTGGAGCAGTGGAGTCTAACAAGAAATGATTAGATCATGAGGGTTCTGCCCCATGAATGGAATAACGTCTTTGTCACGGGAGTGGGTTAGTTAGTAAGAGAGCGGTTTTGCTATAAAAGCAACTTTGGCCTTCTCCGGCTCTCTCTCCTGCGTGCTCTCTCTCCACGTGATGTCTCCAACCACATTATGGCACAGCAAGGAGACCCTCACCAGATGCAGCCCCTTGATCTTGGGCTTCCCAGCCTTCAGAATTGTAAAAAATACATTTCTTTATAAGTTACTCAGTCTGTGGTATTGTTCTAGCAATACAACGGACTAAAACAGGGTTAATGATTTTCATTAGATTCTCAAAATGGTTCTGTGACTAAAAAGAGTTAAGTTCACTGAGGCCCAACCTCACCCTCTTCTTTGCGTAAATCTTACACATCAGAGCCCAGAGCAGGGGCACAGCCCAGCACCAGCGACACCTCCCTCCCTCTCTCCTTCCCTCCTGCTTCTGTCTCCCCCTGCCCCTTAGTTCAGCTTCTCAAATTGGGGTACACAGACCCCTAAGGGCGCGTGGAGGGAGATGGGAGGCTCTAGGATGCATGTGGACCATCTTCCCAGAGTGATACTTGCACTGGAAGATTTTGATGAAAACTTACTTAACTATTTAAGAAAGAAAACTCATGAACGATAACAGAGCACACATATGAAACGTGCATGAATTAGAAGGTTAAACACGAGACTGACACTCAGCAGCGCCTTTGTGGTCTACCTTCCTTTTGATGGAATATTCCACTCTTACCACGGGATATTTAGGGGAGCTTCTACAGGAAGGATGCAGAGGCACTGGCCTATTAAAAAGTGTGCAGTTTCTGGAGTAGAAAACCCTGGGTTCAACCCAGCTCTACCCTCATTAGCGCTCTGTTTTAGCTTCTGGGAGCCATCCTTTCCTCAGCTGTAAAATAAGGATAATAAAACCTTGCTCACGTAAGTGTTGTGAGTTTCAAGGAAATGAGGACTGAGGGGCCCCTGGCTCACAGTAGGCCCGTTCCAGATGGCACTGTCCCCTCTCTTTACATGACAAGCTGAAACCCACCTCCAGGAAGCACTCTCGCTGGTCTTAGTTCTGTCTTCTGGGGCCTTGGGAGTGAGTATATCCAATTCCTGCCCACCCCCCAAGACAACCCTTCAGTCACATTTTTTTTATTATGGTAAAATATGCATAACATTTATTGTTTTACCCATTTTAAAGTATGCCATTCAGAGACATTTAGTGCATTCACAGTGCTATACAACCATCATTACTATCTCGTTCTGGAACTTTCCCATCACCAACAGAACACAGACACCCAGACAGAAACCCCACTCCCATTAAGCAGTCACTCCTCATTCTCCTTGTCCCCAGGCTCTGGCACAGTCATCTGCTTTCTGTCTCTATGGATTTGGCGATTCTGGATGATTCCTAAAAATGGAATCATACAATAGGTGGCCTGTTGTGCCCGGCTTCTGCTTTCCTCGAGCACCGAGCAATGAAGGGACTGAGGAGAGCTCAGGCCAGAGAAAGGCAGGATGCGCTGAGGCAGTGAGAGGGGCACAGACAAGCTTATTTCATCACACGGTTTAGCTCCAGGCCCCCCGGCTGCTACACATGGCAGTCAAAGTCCAGCCACGTTGCTGTGGGCCACAGGGCCTGGCACTGCCGCTGCATCAGTCATCTGAATGACAAGTCTGAGGCCAGGGGCACTTGCTGGATCCAAGGTCGGCTTGGGCAGCAGGTGCCTGGGAAGCAATCGTTCAAGCCGGCAGAGTCCAGCTGGAGGCCGTGCACTGTTTATCCTTGGATGGCACAACAGAGTCTCGTTACAGGAGCAGCTCGGGCAAACATTCGCAGGGAAGGCAAACCAGACTGGCCCGGCCGTGGCCTTCGGAAAGGCAGAGAGGCCGCTAATGTGTGCAGCCAGCGAGCTGCATGGGTAATTAAATCACTCCCAAGGAAAACCTTGTTTCAGCACTAAAGGTCACGGCTATGATTTGTCTGTGATTCTTTGTCAATACGTTTTTCTAACCAAGCACCACATAAAGAGTCCATTATATGGGCTTCCGTGCTGCCTGCACGCACGGGACGGGAACAGAAAAATTGTGGGCAGGCCTTGTTAAACGCACCATTTAACACGGCGCAATCGCCCTCCATCCTCAAGTCTGCCTTTTGTTTACTCAAGTCCTAATTCATGTGGGGGGAAAATTAGTGTAACTAGAAGTTTAGGGTCTCATAAAAGGCTCTAACTAGTTTCACAAAGATATTCACAGATGGCTGCACAGTAAACATTGTAAAGGCCCGGAGCTGGGTGAGAAGTTGGGAGAATAGCGCCCTAAATCGTGTTTGTGTTTTGCTTTCACAGTTCTGGGTTGCTTACAGTAAATCACTGGGTTAGGTGCAGGGATTTCTGCTTTTCCCCTGGGGCCTTTTCTGTGCTTTCGCACAGCGAGGACCTGGAGAAACTGCTGCATCAGACTCCGGTCTAGGGCTCACTCCGGTCTAGAGCTCAAGGGTTGCAGGCGTGTTCACAGCCTCCTTCAGGAAGCCAGGCATTGAGTAACAGCTCAAGCCATTGTGCCCATCTGTGGCAGCAGGAATGCCCTGGAATCACAGACAGCCTTGACCACGGCAACCAAAACCCCACAGAAACCAAAGGGGGGTCTCAGCTGCTCAAGGAGCAGCCCAAGTGGAGCAGAGTCTCCCCAAAGCTGATAGAAAGTCTGCCTCAAACCCTGTTTCCTCCATGAAGCCTTAAATAATTTAGAAGCTTAATTTTTCTCCGAAGTAAAGTTAAACCAGGGAAGGTGTGGCAGGTTCGTGACAGTGTCAGAGACTGAGGCCCCTTTGATCCTTCTGTTCTTCCATTCCTTAGTGGAGGTGGTTTCTGTCTCAGCTGGGATTGGGTTTGTTGCATTTAATGTTAAAAAAATAAATAAATACTTCTAATTTCTGTCTTGGGTGAAAGAAGTCTGGAGGCAGACAGTCCAGTCTGGTGACTCCTTTTTTTTTTTTTTTGAGACAGGGTCTCACTCTATTGTTCGGGCTAGAGTGCAGTGGGATTATCATAGCTCACTGCAACCTCACACTCCTGGGCTCAAATGATCCTCCTGCCTCAGTCTCTCAAGTAGCTGAGACTATAGGCACATGGCACCATGCCCGGCTAATTTTTCTATTTTTTGTAGAGACAGGGTCTTGTTCTTGCTCAGGTTGGTCTCAAACTCCCAACCTCAAGCTATCCTCCTGCCTCAGCCTCCCAGAGTGCTAGGATGATAGGCATGAGCCACTGCACCTGGCCTCTGGTGATCCCTTGATGTCATCAGGGGCCAGGTTTCTGAGATTATTACTGTACTGTGCCCACAGTTGGGCTCTTATCCTCAGGGTCTAGGATGGCTGTCTCAGCCATTAGATCTGAGTTCCAGGCAAAACAACTGAGGAACGGAGAAGGGGACATTCTAACCTTGTTAATTTAAGGAGAGTTCGTAAACGTCTCACATCATTGGCAGAACTTAGTTCCATGGTTACACTTAGAGAGTGGCCTTGTAGCTGGACACATTGTTGGATCCAACACCGTAAGTGTTCTTTGCTGTGGAAAACAGTGACAATGGATTTGGATAGGCAACTAGCAGTTTCTATTTCAACCCCTGCAGTCTGTCCCAGTAGCTTGCCAAACATTTTTAGACATATCTGAATCATTAGGAGTGAGCAGTTGAAGGCTTTGGCTCAAAATATGGTGCCAGCTCTATGTGTAATGCATAGATCACAATGCCTGACTCAAAGAAAATACACAAAAAACTTTTGTTTCCTTCTCCTCTTTTTCACAGTACCGGGGCCAGAGGTTAACCTTCAATCTCTGCTTTATGGTTGATTGGTACCTTATTGTAAACAATCTTTTAATATAACAATTCTTCCCTGAAATGCTTCCTGCCCCCAAAGGGGAATTTTGAAGGCTCTTTTATTTTTCCTTGTATCCTTGTACGTTCAATTTTTTTTTTTTTAACCAATGTATACCTTCCACGTAGTACTTTCAGTTTTAGAATAGTTCTCATGTGTGTGCATGTATATGTGCAGAGACTACCCACTCCAAATGGACCAGGGCCAGAAGCTGACACTGAAGTTAGGGAAAAAAAAAAAAGCTCAGAGTTTGGAATTTGGAGGCCATGAGGGTGAAGGCAGCCAGCCAACAATTGAGATCAAACTAAGATGAAGTGATAATTTTATTGTTTTATTCTGAAATGTATGTAGAAGAAAGAGCCCATGATTTGGAGCCAGGGTTCTGGGTTCAAATCTTGCTCAATCATGAATGTGACTTTTGGCCTCAATTTCCTCATTTATGCAACAAAGCGGTTAGACACCAGTCCATGAGGCTGGGCTCCCTTGGGTCAGGGATGTGAAGGATTTCAGGATGAACCCAGTGGGCTTGCCGGCAGATTAGGAGTCCACCGAGAGGATGAGTCTGAAGGAAAATTCTAGGTGGAATCTAGGAAATGGAGCATAAAAGCTGAGAGCCAGCATGGCAGGACAAATAGCATGTGGAACTAGAGTGGGTAGGCCACAGAAGACACGGAAGAAATAAGCTTGGCGGGAAACCTAGGTACTCAGGGGTCAAAGAGATGTGTAAGAACTAATTCAAAGCAGGTGGTTTGGGTGTCCCGCTGAGCTTCCTGGACCTGGGAGAAGTTCTTGAAGGGGTTGCACCTCTGGGGATAGGGTTATGTGTTGCTCAGGTCTCCTGTCGCTCTAACACTGCTGTGACTCCGGGTTGAATAAAGAGGAGATAAAATTCCTAGGAAACGTGAGCTATTTCCTGGGAGCTGCTGCCTCTTAGCTCTCTAGTCTACCTGATCTTGGGTTGGGCCACAGCCTCCCTGACTCCAGAACAGGAATGGGCCAGATCCATTTCAGGGTATTCGGAGAAAAAGAAAGTTCTCTGTCAGGTGGAGATGAATGGGTTAGTCCAAACCAAAAGACTGTGGAGACTCTGAGAGTAATGGTGCTCATGTGGCTTTTAAGAGGATGAAACTCGTGTGATGTTTCTCTCTGGTTTGGGGAAAGGAAAGGGAGGTGCAGTGGGAATGAACAAAGGCAAAGAAACCTTGCAGAAGACTTTAAGTATTGGATTTTAAAATTCTGTGCAGGCCAATATTGTTCATTGGGAAAGACAGATTTGTTTTTTTTTTTTATACTTCCTGAGGATACTAAGGATTTTTCAGATACTCTCAACTAAGCAAGCAGAGTCAGGTGCGTGCTTCCAAATAGTTTCAGCTTTCTTTAGGCTAGGATTTCAACACATTGCTCCAAAGGCAGAAATCACTGGGCTCTTTATGCAAATTCTCAGTAACTTTTCTGCACGGAATTTGCAGTAGTTTTTTTCTTTTTTTAAATTTCAGAATATTATGGGGGTACAAACATATTGGTTACATATACTGCCTTTGCATCACTCAATCAGAGCTACAAGTGTTTCTGATACTTTTGTATTTGATTTGATTGATGGCATGTGCCCTAGAGAGGCAGGAGCAGGAGGATAAAACTAAGCGCTGTATCTCCTGCAAGAAACAAGCCCAGGCTTCTCATGGAGTGGGCGTTTTTATCCTATCATGAGGACAGATGGGGAGAGAGGGCTTTTGAAGGGAATCTGGTCCAATGCACCCTGCTGAGCTGAACAGCAATCAGCTGGGCCTGACGGGGTTTCTTGGTATGATGAAAAAAACTGAGAATAGTGTGTTTCAGACAAAACGAAAGGTCATTTTTGTTTGCTTCTCTCTTGTATGTCTTGTGACTCTATCAAAAAATAGAATCCGGTTGTGCTTTGTCAGACTTTTTTTTTAATTTCCATCTGGACGCAAATGATTTTTAGAATCTATTTACAACAAGTAGAGTCACAGTTTTATTTTTCATGTTTGGAGAAAACCCTGCCTAGTTGACAAGGTAAGTAGCAAACGAGTCAAAGGATACTGAAAGATAATATTTTGAAGGTTTGAAATAACATTTGGAGGGTTAAATCGTTATTAATGCTAATGATTTAAGAGATATTCAGTTCACCCAAATTACAGTTTGAAATATGTAGGGAAGAAATATATCGATTTTCCCTAATCTGCAAAATTTTCAAAAATAATTTATGAAGAACAGCAGTCAACCATTTTGGCAATATTCTCTTTACTGAAGAAAAGCCAGTTAGCAGGTCAAGGAATACCTGCTGTGGCACATTTTCAGATATTACAGTGTATGTTGATTATTTCCTTTAAGGTTGTAAGAAAGACACATGAATAAATGAATGAATAACAAGTGATCTCTTTATAAGAAGGCAAGATATATATAGAAAAATACAACACATGGCTGCCTGCAGCAAATGCCAAACAAGAAACCTCAGAACTTCTGAGCAGAAGTCCTGTCCAGAGCTTCACCATCTGCCTGATAACCCAGGAATGGAATTTTGGGGTCAGGTTTAACTTCTGCCTTTCCCTTGGCCTCCTATGTGTGTTCCCAGCTCTTGGCTTTTATTCATGCTGATTCCTCCTCCTGAGTCCTCTCTGTTTTGTCCTTCCCATCCCTTAAGACTCAGGTCAAATGCCAACTCTTGCACGAAGATTCTGAGGCTTAAATCTACTTGCAAAATTCCAGCAATCTAGGAGAGGCCACATGGAGACTGTCTTTGTCTGAGCTGGAGGAAGGAAGAAATTGCTTCTTGGTCTTTTGACTAAGCTTCATGCGGAGGAAGGAAGAAAACAGAGAGGTTCTGTTTTCCCCCTGTAGGATCCAGAGCTGGACTGGCGGCATGGACCCTCCACCCCAGGCACTTTTAGGCCCATTGTTCATGCCTTCCTTCAGACCTCAGCCACTTGCAGGGGGAATGTGAAGTGCTGGCTCTGCTGCTGCTCAGAAGAGTCCTGGGCCTCAGAACCACACTGGGAGGAAGAGAGAGGGAGCGGGGGAAGGAGAGAGAGAGAGAGAGAGACACACACACACCAAGCCAGGCCCTCTCCTGGATGAGAGCAGATCCCAAACCATCCTTTTTCTTCAGCATCATCACAGCAACCACTGTGGCAGGATAATATTTGGATATATCAACTGCTGTGTTTTTCATTCGGTTAATTCTTGTGACCTTTGGCTCTTCCCCATTCAGTCAGCCGATGACCTTGCTTTAGGGCTGCAACACATGAGAATCTCAAAGAGTGAAGAAGCGGGACTTGGCTTTTTGAAACTTGTGACAGAAATAAGTGTCATGAGAGGCGGAGGTGGGGAAAACTTCAGTGCCGTTAAGAACCTGGGCTTTGTATGTGCCAGACACAAGAGGCTGGGCAGAGTGAGCGGCTTTATCCTCCTGTGTAGACCAGAGAAAGGCTCCCGGGAGGAGGCAGCCATGTAGGGAAAGCTGGGTAGTTGGGTGGGGGGCAGTGGCTGGGGTCCCACCCCTCAGTGGGAGTTCTAGGGGAGAGTGGGTCTGGGTTTTGCTTCTCAGGTGAAGCCCAGGAAGGTGATATGCTCCTAAGTGCTCTTGGACTGTTCAGCTCAGCCTGAGTTTATCCTGAATTGTCTAATATGAAGCTTCTATTACCAAGTGAAAGGGCGGCTTGAGATAGAAATGATGCAAAAATAAGGAAAGATACATTTATTTCCTCACCTTAGTTTATGGCCTAAAGAATTCATACTTGCTACATAAGTATAGTAAGATATATATATATATATATATATATATATCCTACTTTGAGTGGCATGAGCGGCTTCTAATTTATTGGCAGAGTAAAGAGCCTCATCTGTTAGTACCACTGCTGATACAATGCCCTTAAACCTGATCAACCTTATTAATTCTCCTTTTTGAAGGTAAACTGGGCTGGGGGTGGGTCTCCACTAGAGGCCACCACACACCACAAAGCAGCAAGCTCCGCCGTCCAGTTCAACATCAGCCACTTCCCCAGTGTTCTATAAGCAGAAAAGAATGTCACACTGAGTCTTTGACTGAAGTTGCCCCCTACCCTATATTTGCACTAAATCTTTTGCAGATTAATGTGGGACTAGGAGGGGACTTTGCTTTTAGAGAGGTTTGGTGAAAGATTCCCCTGAAAGGAGCAAATGCTTCATTGCTGAGAACTGTTTTTACAAGTTGTTCTTTTCTTACAGAGAAGCTGATAATTTATGAAATCTCTTGGCACAGTCTCCGGTTTCCTCAGTGATATGAGAGATGGCTGAGTCCTCACCATGAGTTGGGCGGCTGTGCCTTTTGCACTGGACTTGTGATTGATTCTGTTGAACTCTTGTCAGTTACCATGAGAAGTCTCTGGGTTAGACAATAGCTGGGAAGGTACTTTATCTTTGCCCACTTCCTGGACACGTAAGCACTGTAAAAGCCATCCCTTCAGCACTTGGGGACCTAATCAGTTGAACATCTCAGTTTTGCTTTTTTGATACGGTCTCTGAGTCTTAGGTGTTAGATGCAGTTAAAGTGACAGACAGCGTGGAAATGTTTTGTCCTGCTGTAGAGAGCAGACCTTCTGGGGCAGACACAGGCCCACTGCCCTCCTCAATAGTCACCTAACCTTAAAACCAGATTAAAATCATTGGGTAGGTCCCCACTGTGTCCTAACTCCTTAGCACAGCACCCAAGGGCTTTTTTTGTCTAACTTTACCTTGATGTCAGCTCTCGCCTGACATGTTGTCGTAGCTGATACTCCAGCTATGCAAAAATGTTTGTAGTTCGTGAAGCGCACGAAGTTGTTTCACACCTTTGTGCTTTTGTACTGGTATCCGGAATATCTTTCCTCATTGTCTGGTGAACACCCACTCATATTTCAACACTCACCTCTTCCCTGAGTCCTTTCTGAACTTCTGGGAAATCCCATACTTTGTATCCCTCATACGTCTACTGTACCTTGTTTTATAGCATCTTTAGCATTTTATTGGGGAAGTTTAATCATGTGACTGTCACCCCTTCTAGACTGTAAGGATTTTGAAGGCAAGGACTATGTCTCAGCTAGGCCTGTATTCTTAATGTCTGGTATCTAATAGGCCCTCAGGAAATGTTTATTGTGGAAATAAACTACTTTGATTTCTTACAAAAATCTTGTGATACTGTCAGTTGGTAACAATGGTGCCAGGAAACTCTTTTCCAGTAAGCTGAATGTGGTTATGTGGAGGAGAAAGATTCCAGCTCAGGATTGGGAGGAACATGGTGTTATCCAAATCTGACTTCAGGTCAAAGGGACCAGAGAATCACAAAGGTATTTTTTTTCTTTCAAAATATTTATTTCAAGTAGAAATTTATATAATGTACTATAAACAGGAAGACAACCACATGTAAAATAACTAAGTCAAAAACTTTGAGGAGTACACTTATTTGGTCATCCAAAATATAAAAACTCAAAGTAAATTTACATTAGGTACTTTAATTAAAAATAATCTATTTAAGTAACAAGCTCAAAGCAGTCATCAACTAAGAAGAGTTCAAGTCGTAATCCTTATGTATTCATGCACATAGTCCTTACACAATAATCACATACATTTTTATCTAGAACTGTCCCCTAGAAATCCATACTTCTTAATTTGTTACTGTTATGGAAATTATTCAGTTTTTTTTTGTTTTTTTCATAAATGAATGTTTTTCAAAGTGCTACTAAACAATTGCATCAACCCTTAGGCAATGGATTAAAATTGAGATTTAATATCTAAATCATTTTTACAAAAGCAGAAACAACTAAATAATGAGTCTTGGGTTAAATGGAGGGGTGGGAGTAGGTTAGTAATCTGTATTTTTTCATTTGTATCTATTCACAGGATACAAGTACAATTTTGCTACATTGATACATTGCATTGTGGTAAAATCAGGGCCTTCAGTGCATCCATCACTAGAACGATGCGCATGTACCCACCAGGGAAGCTCCCATCATCCACCCTCTCCAAGTCTCCATTTTCCATCGTTCTACACTCTGCTTCCATATGCACACATTAGTTAGCTTCTACTTATAAGTGACAACATGTGGTATTTGTCTTTCTGTGTCTGAGTTGTTTCACTTAGGAAAATGGCCTTCACCTCCATCCGTGTTGCTGCAAAAGACATGATTTCATTCTTTTCGAGGGCTGAATAATATTCCATTGTATGTGTATACCATATTTTCTTCATGCAATCCTCTGTTGGTGGACATTTAGGTTGATTCCATATCTTTGCTATTGTGAATAGTGCTGCAATAAACATATTGTGAATAGTGCTGTGAGTACAGGTATCTTTTTTACATATTGATTTCTTTTCCTTTGGGTAGATACCCAGTAGTGAGATTGCTGGATTGTATGTTTTTAGTTCTTTAAGAAATCTCCATACTGCTTTCCATAGAGCTTGCACTAATTTATATTTCCACTAACAGTGCATAGAGTTCTCTTTTCTTTGCATTCTTTCCAACATCTGTTACTTTTGTCTTTTTAATAATAGTCATTTTGGTATAAGATGATATCTCATTGTAGTTTTAATTTACATTTCTCTGGTGATTTGTGATGAACATTTTTTCATATGCTTGTTGGCCATTTGTTTGTCTTTTTTGAAAAATGTCTATTCATATCCTTAGTCCATTTTTTTTTTTTTTTTGAGACAGGGTCTTACTCTGTTGCTGGGGCTAGAGTGCAGTGGTGTCA
Source organism: Eulemur rufifrons (assembly GCF_041146395.1). Lineage (NCBI taxonomy): Eukaryota > Metazoa > Chordata > Mammalia > Primates > Lemuridae > Eulemur > Eulemur rufifrons. Next base: position 230,052,107 of record NC_090989.1, read on the forward strand.
TCACAGCTCACTACAGTCTCAAACTCCTGGACTCAAGCGATCCTCCTGCCCCAGCCTCTCAAGAAGTGGGGACTATGGGTGCGTGCCACCATGTCCGGCTAATTTTTGTGTTTTTGTTTTGTTTTGTTTTGTTTTTAGAGATGGGGTCCTGCTAGTTGCTCAGGCTGGCCTTGAACTCCTGTGCTCAAGCAATCCTCTCACCTCAGCCTCCCAAAGTACTAGAATTATAGGTGTGAGACACCCTGTGCCTGGTCCTTAGCTTGCTTTTTAATGGGATTATTTTTTGCTGTTGTTGAGTTGGGCTCCTTGTGAATTCTGGATAGTAGTCCCCTGTTGGATGTATAGTGTACAAATATTTTCTCCCATTCTGCAGGTTGTCTATTCACTCTGTTGATAATTTCATGTGCTGTGCAGATGCTTTGTAATTTAATTAAGTCCCATTAGTCTATTTTTGTTTTTGTTGCCTGTGCTTTTGAAGGTCTTAGTCATGAATTCTTTGCCTAGACCAATGTCCAGAGAGTTTTTCCTTGGTTTTCTTCCAGTGTTTTTATATTTTCAGGTCTTACAGTCAAGTCTTCAATCCACTTTGAGTTGATGTTTTTATATGGTGAGAGATAGGGGTCCAGTTTCATTCTTCTGCATATAGCAATCCCATTTTCCTAGTACCATTTATTGAAAAAGGTGTCTTTTTCCCAGTGTATGGTCTTGTTGATTTTGTCAAAGATTAGTTGGCTGTAAGTATGTGGCTTTATTTCTGGGTTCTCTATTTTTGTTCCATTGATCTATGTGCCTACTTTTATACCAGTGTCATGCTCTTTTGGTTACCATAGTCTTGTAGCATAATTTGAAGTCAGTCAATGTAATGCCTCCAGCTTTGTTCTTTTTGCTCAGGATTGCTTTGGCTATTTAGGTTCTTTTTTGGTTTCATATGAACTTTAGAATTATTTTTTCTAATTTTGTGAAAAATGACATTGGTATTTTGATAGAGATTGCATTGAACTTATTGATTGCTTTGGTCAGTATGGTCATTTTAATGATATTAATTCTTGGATCCATGAGCAAGGGATGTTTTTCCATTTGTTTGTGTTATCTATAATTATTTTCACCAGTGTTTTGTAATTTTCCTCATAGAGATCTTTCACTTTCTTTGTCAAATATATTCCTAGGTATTTTTTTGGTAGCTATTGTATGTAAATGGGATTGCCTTTTTGATTTGGTTCTCTGCTAGATCATGATTGCTGTACAGAAATGCTACTGATGTCTGTACATTGATTTTGTATTTTGAAACTTTGCTGAATTCATTTATCAAATCTAAGAGCTTTTTGGTGGAGTCTTTAGGGTTTTCTAGATATAAGATCATATCATCAGTGAACAGGGATAATTTTACTTCCTTTTTTCCAATTTGTATGCCTTTTATTATTTTCTCTTGCCTGATTGCTCTGGCAAGGACTTCCAGTACTATGTTGAATAAGAAAATTTGTTTCTTCAAGCAAAGAATACATCAACCAAAACTGGGTAAAGAATTTTATTGCAATTCATCATTTATGGTCTCTTTTAACAGAGTTTATTGACATTAGGGATTCAGCAGACCAAGACTACACATCATCTCAGGAGCTCCAGAGGAACTCTTGAAATTAGCTCCTGGAGAAGCCTTGCTTGAATGGCAGATTCCAAGCAAACTGTGACAGAGGAAAATTTGTCTCTACCCAGCCCTTTTTCCTCCCTCTGGCTTCTCCTTAATCTCTCAGACTATAATTATGAGATTCAAAGTGTTCCATTCACCTCCTTTTAAAGACTGCCAACTGTCTGAGCACCTTTGATGCGTGATACACCCGATAGTACATTCTAATCTACATGCTTGTGAGGTTATAACCCCTATATTCTTTGAGCTTCTGGAGGTCAGGAAAATGTATCTTATTTACCTTTATATCCTTAGGCTCTAGCTCAGTGCTACAATAGTCAGCACTCAATAAATGTTAGTTGAATGAATGTATGAATAAAAATATAGAGATTTCCTACCTCCTTCCTTCTGTGTTTTTGAAATTTCTCTTAACAGAGGAGCATAATTTTTCCTGCAAAAGACTATGCTCCTGTAATTTTTAGACTAAGTGGAAGCACAGAAAACACACATCTCAAGATTGTCCCGATTCAGTCATGGAACCAAAAGAGTTCATGCCCTACATTTGTGGAGTACTTTATAGCTTAAAAGCCATAGTCACCACCTTTCCTCTTGTTTGATCTTTCTAATGACCCTGTGAGATAAGTGTTAATCTCAACATTTTAGTAATTAAGTAGTAACTTAATAATAAAAAATTGATGCTCAGAGAGGTTAAGTGACATCTCAGAAGTTGCACAGCTAGCAATTTCCTGAGTTAGCACTAGAACTTCAGTGTTTTAAAGATAACTGAGTATTCTTTTTGTTACTGTACATAGACTTCCCAGCTCGGTCACCTCTGAACTGAGTGAGGTCTCTGATGGTAATGCAATGCCAATCCTGGGTGCAAATTTATTTGAAAATGTTTTAAAACATGAGATAGTGTTTCCCATTGTTCTAAGAATTCTGCAGTAAATTACTGTAAAAGATATCCCTATATTTCAGACATTATGTTAATAGCACACATATTGCAAAACAGAATCACTAAAATACTGTTAGCAGTCTGCTGAGACAATGTATGCAAAATATACCATACACTCTAAACTTTTCACTTAAACCCAATGTGACTTAAAAGCAATAGAAAAATTCGGTAAGTGAAGATCTCTGCAGTCTATTCAATTTGTATACTTGCCCTATCTATAGTATTAGGCAAATATGAAACTTTGTCATATCTATATAGTGTTTAACAAAGAAATTCTTGGGAAAATAGTAAATCGAATGCATGTTATGTTGTAAATTTGGAAAGTTGGCTTTTTATAACCTTGGGCCTTGTAGGATTCTCTACAGTTTTTTTGCTTTATGGTTTTCATATATATAAAAAGATAAGTATATGAAAAAATGGATATTTTCCAAGCATTGTGTCTTTCATTTGTAGTTCCTGAAGAGTTCAGCTATATGCAGTAATATATTTATATCTTAGAATGCTGACTATGGAATAAAGTACTATACTAAAATATACAGTACGTCTACCAATATTCCCTAAAATATTTGGGAAAATGTGGTTATGACTTTTATATAATTTATCATGTTCTGTCAAGTCATATTCACAACTCCCACTTTGCATTTTTCAAATTTGAAAACATATCTTATTTCTACCGCTAGAATATGGATTCCTTTAAGACAATATCTGTATCATTTAGGATTATGTTTAGCTACCAGTAGCAGAAAATTTTACTAAGAAGCTGAAACAAATAGGGGTTGAATTATTTCATAGAATAATAATTCCAGGAGGTTACTAGACAGGACAAGGAAGAGGAAAGGAGACTAGAGGAAGAAGAGGAAACCAGAGCGGACTGGAAGAGGAGACGAGACCGGATGAGGAAGAGGAGATAAGACTGGGTGAGAAAGAGGAGATCAGACTGGGTGAAGAAGAGGAGACTAGACTGGATGAGGAGATGAGACTGGATGAGGAGATGAGACTGGATGAGGAAGAGGAGATGAGACCAGATGAGGAAGAGGAGACCAGACCAGACCGGAAGAGGAGACGAGACCGGAGGAGGAAGAGAGTGCTAAGTTCTTAATATGCAATACCTCATTCAGACCTCATGAACAATCCTATAAGATAGGTAAGGCTTTTCTAAGGCTTAGAGAAGTTATATAATCTGCCCAAGGTAATACCTTAACTCATGAAACTGAGAGTCAAAACCAGGCCTGACACCAGAGTCTCTGCTCTTAGCCATTATGCAAGTCAGATACCTTCTTTCTTCCTATATGGTTGTTCCCACAGCTTCCTCCAAAGGTTTCCTCAGGCTGGCCCTGGAGCTGAGCCACAGCTGCTGTCCTGGTGATTTCCAACCCCAGATTTTATTTTTACTATGGATGGGTGGAGGAGGGGCACAGTCCTGGGCTGGAGGGCAGAAATTGGGCTTCTTGTGCTGTTCCGTCTCTGGACACAAGAGGGTGAACTCTCAGCAGGCATCTCTTGCACTGGGCCTCACTTGCCCCAGCAGTAACGTGGGAAGAATAACCCTACTCCTGGTGCCTGCCAAAATTACTTTTTTTTGAGATCATATATGGAAGAAATCTGCATAAAGGATTAGCGCTTATTGGACTATATATAGATCTAGCCCCCAACCAAAGTTCCAGACTTAATTCCCAAAAGTTCCCAGCAAACTTGGAAAACCTCCAAAGGACCCTTACCTCCCTGCCTTTGTTCATGCCTTTCCATGTATCCAAAAGGCCTCCTCATCTTCATCTACCATAATCCTACCTGTCCAAAAGGCCTAGTTCATAGGCTTCCTCCTAGAAGGTGTTTGTGAACAACTGTGCTTGAAGTGATCCATTTCTCCTACCTAATCTTTGGCTGTAAGCACTTAAGACAAGCATCACTCCTAGCCTTACCATATAATTACTGATGTATAGGACATCTCCACTATGGAGGACATGTGTTGGTTTTGCTTGCCTAATATCTTCTCCCCCTTTTAGTAACAGCAACTTGATTTTCCTCTGGTGAACATCCTTCCCTCACTTTTAATCCATATGATTTGGATGCAGTCGACCCCACTTCCAAACCCAGAGGTAGGTGTGTGACGTAGGCCTATTCAGAGTTACTATAATGGGTTCAGTGAAGGGCAGATGACTCAATTAAAAGTATTGAGAATTACTCCCAGGACTTTTTCTAGGACCATTGCCATAAAAAACTCTATTTTTGCTACAATTGGATGTAAACATGGAGCCGTGAGGGGCTTTCACATGGAAAAAAAAAATTCCTGAGGGTGAAGCCACTCAAGAGCAGGTTATAGAAAGAGACCTGATCTGGAGGATAACATTGTTGGAAACCCTTGGATCTTATTTTTTTTTTTTTTTTTTTTTTTTTTTTTGAGACAGAGTCTCGCTGTGTTCCCTGGGCTAGAGTGCCGTGGCGTCAGCCTAGCTCACAGCAACCTCAAACTCCCGGGCTCAAGCAATCCTTCTGCCTCAGCCTCCCGAGTAGCTGGGACTACAGGCATGCGCCACCATGCCCGGCTAATTTTTTTCTATATATATAATTTTAGCTGTCCAGATCATTTCTTTCTATTTTTTGTAGAGATGGGGTCTCGCTCTTGCTCAGGCTGGTCTCGAACTCCTGAGCTCAAACGATCCGCCCACCTCGGCCTCCCAGAGTGCTAGGATTACAGGCGTGAGCCACCACGCCCGGCCAAACCCTTGGATCTTAGATTCAGCTATTCCTGAAACTATTAATAGAAGTAACCTGCCTAGGACAAATAAATTCTGTCCTCTGCCCACATTCTTTTTTGTTCTTTTAAGTTAGTCTGTGTTGGGTTTCTATAATGTAGAATTGAAAGATAGGAACACATCCTCAATTTGTTTATGAACTTTAAGTGGCCAAAGGCCTGATCTTTTTAACTTTACATCTCTTAGCATGGTACCTGGTAAGACAGAGGGTCCTCAAGATGTGATGATTGATTCATTCAACCTCACTTTCCCTGAGCACCTGCAATGAGCTGAGCTAAGCACTGGAACCACAAGAAATAATTAGACATAGTCCTTGCTCTCGAGGAGTTCTGAATTTAGTAGAAGGAGGAGGTATGAAAATGAACACTTTATAATATAACTTGGGCTATAATAGAAATCTGAGCAAATTTTTGTGGGATTCCAGAGGGTTGGAGGTTTGGGGTGATAGGATGTGGGAAAGCTCCTCAGGGGAGGTGACATCTGAGTCGAGTTCTTAAAGAACAAATAGAAGTTCCTAGGCAGAGAAGTGGCATGGGGAAAAGGTGTCCCAGGGATAAGGTATTCCAGGTGGAGAGAACAAGATTATATATTAATAATTATAAAATTAATAATAATATCACCATCTCCTGTTCTCCCTGTGGCCTCTTCACATGCTCCTTCCTCTTTCTTTTCCTCTGCCTCATCTATCAGTGGAACCATCATAGTGGTTAAGAGCACAGGTTCTGAGCTCTGAAAGATTTTAGTTCTGCCAGATGGGAGGGCCTCATGCCTATAATCCTAGTGACTCGGGAGGCTAAGGCAGAAGGATCACTTGGCCCAGCAGTTTAAGACCAGCCTGAGCAACATGGTGAGACCCCACCTCTACAAAAATAGAAAACTTAGCTGGGCGTGGTGGTACATGCCTGTAGTCCCTGCTACTCGGGAGGCTAAGGCAGGAGAATCACTTGATCCCAGGAGTTGGAGGATCAATGAGCTGTGATGATGGCACTGCATTCTAGCCTGGGCAACAGAACAAGACTTTGTCTCAAACAAACAAACAAAAGATTTGGTTCTGCCACTTACTACACATATGACCTTGAGCAAAATCATTTACATTTTACAAATAAGAACAATAGTATATTTGTCTTATAAGATTGTCAAGAACATTAAACAAAATTGCAGATATAAAGAATGTGCCTGGCACAAGGTAATTCTCAAGAAATATTGGCTGCTATTATTTTTATTGTCATAATCAAGAACTTTTAAACACTAAGGAATAAAAAAACCAAACTTGAACTGGCATAAGGAGATTCTTCATTGCATGTAATGGAGAGTCTTGAAGTGCAGCAGGCTCCAGGCATGGAATAATCAGGGCTCTGACTCCTTTTCTCTGTAGTGCTCCCAGCTCTGCCCTCTTCTTTGTATTGGCTCTGTCTCCAGGCTTCCCTCATTGTCCAGAGATGGCTGTGTCACCAAGTCCTGTGCAATTGTGACAACATTCTTCATTGTTCACATCCACCCATGGACAGAGGAAAAAACCTCCCCCCTAAACAGAAATATAAATCTGCTTAGGCCAGCTTAGTTTATGTGCCTACTCCTGGACCAATGACAGTGACCGGACAATTCCCTGTGTTGATTGGCTTAAACCTGGCTTCCTGAATTGGTCACTGAGAAGCGAGGTTGGGTGGCCACTATTGGCTTAGACTAATTGGGATCCACCCCTACAGTTAGAGACGGGTTCCAGCTTTGTCCTGATCACATGGCTGAATTATGGCAAGGGAAGAAGGGTTCTGTTAGAGAGAAGGAAGGAATAACTGGGTGTTGTATGGACAACCAACAGAGTAGTGTCTTCTGTGATGATTACTATTTTGTTTTTTTGCATGTTAGTTCACATGGGTCTCTTGAGGCCTTGGCTCAAATGGTTCCTTATCAGTGAGGTTTTCCTTGACTATACAAGTTAGTTAGTCAGTAAGTCAGTGAGTCAGTCTGTCTCTGTCCACTCGCAGAGATAGACTTGTTTTGTTTTATAATAAAAAGCTGCACATGTGAAACTGCTTCTTGCTTATTGTCACTCCATCGCACAGCCCCTGCTTGTGATTTTTTTCCAAGCAAGGAGCCAAAGAACTAGAATAAAACTGTCCACCAAGAGGCTGGACCTGACAAGTGTGTCCGCTCATTCTTCGGCCAAGAGCACCAAGAACGGAGAGCAGACTGCCACCCTGACATTTTGTTTTATCTAATGTACTTATCACCACCTGACATGTCATATACTTTTAGCTTTACTTGTTTATTGTGTCTTCTCCCTCTAGAATATAAATTCCATGAGGGTAGAGTTTTTGAGTTGTTCATTGCTGTACTTTTAATACCTAGATGAGTACTGGCCCATAGTGGGTACACAATAAGAATTTGTTGAATGAATAAATGGTTCTGACCCTGCTCTGAGGCCTAGGAATGGCCCCAGTTTTCACAGCTCCTCCTTTTCTTCTCTCTCTCTTCTCTGCTTGCCCCTGGTCTCTCATATCCATCTGCTGAATAGGCTAGTATTTGTAATTTTGCTTTCTTCCCATGTAGTGTTGATTATAAATCTTTTTTTTTCCTCCCTTTTCATGCCCATTACCTCTTATTCTCTACATCCATAATATTAGATATTTTGTGTTCAAATAAAGTTAGAAATCCTGAGTGGCCCTTATGTCCTGCGAAAATTAAAAAAAAAAAAAAAAAAAAAAGAATTCCAGAGGCAGGCAGCTTCTGGATTAGTTTGGAGGCTTCATGATATCAGGGCAAGTTTTGTTGCAATTCTGTTGGTCTTTTCCTCATGCCTCATGGTTGCAAGAAGGCTGTTGTCCCTCTGGTCATAGACATTAAGGGCAGGAAAGGAGAGGAAGGGGAGCAGCAGCCATTTCTATCTTTTTTGATTCTTAAAAACCTGCTAGTAGACTTTCGATTTATCATCTCCTTGTCAGAGTCATGTGCCTGGCCACTACCAATTACAATGAAGCCTGGTAAAGCAGGTATTTAACTGTTCTAGAGTCATATGACTGGCCACTACCAATTACAATGAAGCCTGGTAAAGCAGGTATTTAACCCTTCTAGCTTCTAGGGTGTGAAGGTGGAAAGTGGTTGACTGGCCGTTGTTGAGTCAGCCAGCTGCTTGCCATGGAGTCCTTTTTTCATCTCTTTGAATCTCTTGCAGTCCTAACACAATACCTTGAATAGCATCGTCACATATTTCAAACGGATGAAATCCCTTTGATGTAATCCAATTAAGAAATTATTACATTGGCCTTGTAGATGGTAGGCTTTTAAGGGAAAGGAACTAATATGAATGCCTGTGACATGAGAGTAGGTGTTTTACATACTTTGAATCATTTTAATCCTCAGAATAATCCCCGTTTTACAGATGAGCACACTGGAGCTCATGTGGATTAATTAGCTCAAGGTTGTAGCTAATTATTTGAAAAGACCATTTTCAAACACAGTCTGTCTGATTCTCAAACCCAAACTGTTTCCACTCTACCACCCTGACTATTGAATGATTCAAATCACCCTGATATGACCATCATTCTAGTTAATCAGCATATTCTTGATATTCCTTATAATTTCAAAATGGAAAGTCTGACTCAATACTGTTAGTCACCTTTTATGATGAATTTTTTTTTCATCATGGGCTGTGATATCACGAATTAGGTGTTCTGAATTACAATTGCTTTTTAAAAAGGGTGTCTGTTTAAGCAGGGGTTAAGTGGGGTGTCTGGGGTGGGACTGGGTAAGAGGTAGGGCTATGCCAGAGTTTGCTACAGACAGGGGTAGAGACAGCAGACCACCTTGGATTTAAGTTTCTTTGTTCAGGGAAGAGTCATTTGCATGGGCCTTCTTAGTTATGCAATCTGAAACTGATGAAATACTCCTTGACCAAGGAAGGCAAAAGGACCTTTTGTGGCTTCATTAGGGCTGCCAGGTATGAAGAGCTGATCATTATGGAGAGTTTGCATGAGTTCAGAGCCTTCAGGATAGGAGGTGCTGAGACCCCCCAACCCCCACTTCATGAGATTCAAGTTAAGGAAACCTGTTGGGTAGGTCTAATGGCAGTAGATACCCAGAGATATAAAAGGAACTCCTCTAAAGAAGTCTGAGGCAGTGAGCAGAGCTGCTGCAGCATGTGGCAGATTCAGGAGACCTCTGGTAGTGTGTCCTGAGCTGGAGAACAAAAGGTGAACAAATGAGTGTTGATAGGAGTTCTAACACCAGACCAGGCATCACTGCAGTGTGCAAAGCTCTGGCGGAATTAGCAGGACCGGTCCTCGTCTGTGATATCCCGTGGCTGTGGGAAGCAACAGAAGAAATGAACTGACCAAACTCTTAGTTCCCTGCTTGCCTGGGGTTTGGTCAAGATACTCCTCTGTGGACCGAGTGAGCCCAGGGGCTCCAGAGTAAGTGTGAGACTCCAAGAGAGAAACCACCAATTTGCGTCTTTGAAGGGCTAATATAAGGTTCTGAAGTCATGTAGGAGAAGGAAGTGACTGCATTTTGCATTGAGTAAATAGGTTATACCATGAAGGTCAGCGACATAGAGTCACTGCTGAGCTGAGGCTCTGCTGAGGAATTGATACGTTACTGGACTGTCAGGTGAAGATACTAAAGCCACTGCTAGATGATTCGATATTAAATTGTTTGGTTTGGAACTGAGGGTTACAGAAGAATGTTGAGACATCTCCCTAATAAGAAATGAGTCCTGATGCAGAAAGACAAGACAGAAACAAAGTTTACAGAAGAACAAGCTGGGGTTCATAGTGAGCCTACAAATATAGAGAAACTATAGTAGCTAAATTGATGAGAAACAAGGGATGAGAGAACTGGGAGGAGAGATTAAGGAACTAGGCAATTTATTTGCTTTTCAATAGGTAATATAGTCACATGTTCAAAAGTCAAAAAGTCCAAAGCGTATAATGAAAATAAGTGTCTCCATTTCTGTCCCCATCCACTCAGTTCCCTGCCTTAGAGGCAACCAAGGTTATGAGGCCCTTACATTCTTCTTGATAGATATTCTATGAACATGTAAGCAAGTATGTGTGTGCATGTGTGTGTGTAGCTGCACTTTTTTGTACCACTGGGATTACCATATATATATCCTTCTGCACCTTGCACTTTTTTTTTAAACTTGGCAATATGACTTGGAGATCATTTCATATTAGTATAGAGAGATCTTTGTCATTTATTTATTTTTACATCTGCTAGAATCCCATTGCTGGATGTACCATACTTTATTCAGCTAGTCCTCTCTTTATGTAGATTTTAGGTTATTTCCAATATTTTGCTGTTGTAATGTGTTGCAGTGATTAATCTTGTATGTACCTCATTTGTGTATGTGTGTGAGAGACAGATTCTATTGCTAGAATAAATTCCTAGACAACCATGCATTCTATTATGTGAAGGCTTATTTACAAGGTTGCTGACAATCTATAGCTTCCAAACAGACCAAGAGGGCACCATCTTTGGTTATTAGCTTCACTTGAGCCTCACTAGCCCCATTATAATGAACAAGAAGAAGTTCTGGAGAGCCATGTGTTTCCCATCTTGCCTCTGTAAGACTTCCTAATTTTCCCTCACAGTTTTGGACATGGATGGCATTATTTTCAGATTGTGGCAAGACATCAGCCTAAGTAGATCCCTCTAGATCCTCAAAGATTGGTGTATCTCACTCTCCCACAATCTCTGCAGGCAAAGAAGGCAGTCAAATGTTGGGTTTTAAATGCTCCACCGCCTTCATCCAGCTAAGAGTATGGACAGAGGCAAAGTAGAGATTTTGGTAACAAAGGGGGTTGGGCTGGCAGAGCAGATAGTCAGGGCAAAGAGCAGCTGAAATTAAGATTTGTTATGGCTGATCCACTTGTAGATATTTGAGAGTTGGCTGTAATTGAACTTTTGTTGTTCAACTGGAATGCAGTTGGAATGGTCTTTTAAAATTTTAATTGAGGGAACATGTTTAAAGTTTTAAATTACCAGAACTATTTTGCTTTGATTGGCCACTATATAAAACCAGACAGAGTCCATCTATAGTAACACCTAATAGTTCTGCCCCATCAATCAAAGTGTGTTTCTGCATTTTATTTCCTGCCTCTACTATTAACTTGTCACTACCAACCTGCTTTTATTCTTTCACATGGTGCGTGATGGATTAAACTAGTTAGCTGGCCAGATAGATTATACAGGGTACATTAACACTTAGTGTTTTTGATGGAGCACTGGCAAAACAAAAGCTATTCCTTATGGAAGACAATTAAGCCTGCTGCTTGCTGTGTTTCGAACTTTGTGGTTCTCACTTTCTCTGAGTGGGCAGATAATAGCCATGTAATCATTTTAGTGCAGGTGCATTTAATTAGTTTCTTTCTTAAGAGCCTTCTATTAAAGCATAATGGTCAGTCCTCGGAGTGGCCGGTATTCTGGCACCAGGCTTTCATCTCCCCTTCCTCTGTGTCTATTTTTGGTTGATTGACTCAGAAACTTTTGAAGAAAACTGCCTCCACAGGGTCTTTGTTTCTAAGAGATGGGCCTCTGGGATTCTGGGCAGACAGCTCTAGAAGTCTTTTCTAATTTTCAGTGTTGACCCAAGTTCCTGATGTTTTATTTTTCTTCCATTTAGAAGCCAAATCCTTCCAGCCTCACGTTCAAGGCCTACCCCAGCCAGTGTCCACTGTGTACCTCCGTGGATTGCACCAGCCAAGTGCGACCCAGACACCCTGACACCTGCACTGTGGGACTGGGGCCTGGCTTGTCTATGCCTCACCAAGTGAGAAGGGTGGCCTCGTGTTGGCACCCAGCCAATCTCCCCTGCTGCTTAGGACCTCACCTGTGTGCACCTGATGCTGTTGCCTGGTTGATCTTTGCAGGTTTAGATTTGTAAATCTCCATGGAAATGCCATACACGTTCCCTCAGCACTTCCACAGGAAGGACAGAGAACATCTTTCTCTGGTTCCCTGAAGTCCTGCACTTAGTTCCTGAGGGATTCTAATACCTTCGGTCACCTCAACCCATATCTTTGGTAACGTTTGGTGTCTGGGCTTGAGGCTCAGCTGTGTTTTCTGGTTTTCTCACTTCTCATCCATTCTAAACTCCTGGGGAAGCTGGTGGGCTTGCTAGCTCATGTGGGGCTAGGAAAAACTGGGGAAAGTGCTGGTGGAAAGACTAATTCTCTGTTTCCTTAACACCTTTGTAGCACGAGGAAGCCATCCTGCAAATTCTCACTGTTGGTAGAGTGGCGATCGCTTGAATGAAAGCTGACCTTGGTCAAATTCTCCCAGCGGCTGGATTAGTCCCCATTGGCAAGCAAGGTGGGGTAGATGGGGACTGGGAGAGGGCAATGAGCCCCCGAGCCTTTCTTCCTTGTTTGCACCTCACAAGCAACATCGGGGTCACATCCATTTCTATTTACCTGCAGAATATGAACACAGTACTTGTCATAGGCAGCTACTCAGCCACCATTCTACATCACTGCTACTTCTAATACTAATATGGGTGACAACAAAAACACACAATGTCTTCTAGAAGAATCAGAATGGGGCCTTTTGCCAGGATTTTTTTAAAACACCAGCTGCCTTAATCTTGCTTTAGCCTCTAACATCATCCATAACCTCCCTGAGAATCAAAATGATAGGATCTCACATTATTGATCTTCTACCATGTGCAGATACTTTACATACGCTATTACTAATCCAGTATTAAGAGTCTGTCTTTACTTGTCACTATATGCCAAGTGCTGTTTTAGGTCCTATATATCACTCAGGCTGCACAATAACCATGTGCTGTAGGTGCTCTTATCTCCCCATGGCAGCATGTCCAAACAGCCTTTTCAGATCAAAGATGCCTGATAAAATAACAGCAGCAGCAGCTAACATTTGTTGTTGAGTACTTACTATGTACCTGGCACTGTTCAAAGCTCTTGGCATACATTAATTCATTTCATCATCACAAAAACCTTATGAGCTATGAGGTAGATATTATTTTTTATCTTTATTTTACAGATGAGAAAAAACATGAGGGACAGAGTGTAAATATTTTTCCCAACCTCACCCACTGATAAAGCTTTCTAGCAAATGCTATAAGATAGGTATCATTAGTCCTATTTTAAGTACTAATACTAAGAAAATCAATATTTTAGGAGCTGGCTGAATTTGAGCAGATTGATCTAAGAAGAAGTCAAAGTTCCTCTTTTCAGGGACAGAATTATTCTTTCATTGTGGAAAATGCCTTCATGAGCCTGTCTGGTGATGATAGCAAGGTGTATGGGCATCCCTGGAATAGAAGCTTAAACAAAGACAAGTTAACTTTGCTGCATAGTAAAATAACAGGAGGTTTGGAGTTGTCCACCAGCACCTTGAGATGGTAGAAGGACCTGAAAATGAAGAAGGTGAGAGAGAGAGAGAGATTGATTGAGAGTCAGTAACATGGGAGGTTAGGATTCCTGAAGGAATATAGTCAGTGATAAAATCCCCATGGAGGGAATGACCAATGAATTCCTTGGGACAAGGATGACTGACACTCAGTGTAAAGTTGCTTCTGCATATGTTGTTTTCTGTTAACCTGAAAACTTCAATAACAATTTGATACTCAGGGACTAGTGCTCCTGCTTTGGAGGAGTGAAGGGAGGGGACGTGGGCCAGGGCTTTCCAGGCAGTGACCAGCAGGGAAAGGATTTAGAAACTTGGGCCAGAGCTGGGAGTGAGTCCAAGTCAGGGGCAGCGGAGAAACAAGCTGAAGTAGAGACTCATTTGGGAAATGGGTATAAGGGCTCCTGCAGACTCCCTCCCCAAAATGTACTCAAAGGAAGGGAACCAATATAAAGGCATAGGGGGAAGAGGGAGCAATTGGTGAGTTGTATCACAGTGAATTATTTTCTAAATTTGAGGGTGTGTATCTTTTAGGAACTCAGCCTCAAGCAGTAGAAAGCATCATCTGAAATGGAACTAAACAACAAGGAAATGTATTGTCTTATATATCAGGAGGTCCAGATGTCAAATGCCTTCAGGGTTGGTTGATTCATTGATTCAGCCATGTCATCAAGGATATAATCCCTTTCACTTCTCTCTTTTGCTCTCCTATCTTCAGGGTTGGTTTCATGCCTAGGGTGATAGCAAGATGGCTGTAGAAACTCCAAGAGTCACATCCATACATTTCAATATACAGAAAAGAAATGTTTTCTAATTCCAGTGGCTCTCTTAGGAATGAGGTACCTTTTTTGAGAAACTTCCTAGCAGATTTTTCTTGTGTCTTACTGGCAAGAAACATGGTCATGTGTGAACTAATCCCTCTCAAGGGGATGGAAATTGGCCTAAGATAAGTCCACTCCATCCTTGGAGCTGGCGATGGGGTCAGATTCCGCTGAGGCATATCTGTGAATGGGAGAGGTAGAAAACCTGAACACAGTCAACTTGGGCTGTTGGGTAGAAATCTTGAAGTGTACACTCACAATGGCCATGGAAGTGTAATAAAATGGGAAAGAAAGAAGTTTTGAGGCTTCTGACTGCGTGTTTTTATTGTATTTCTAGACCTATAAATGAAGGTGTTGCATTCTGGCCTTATATAGCTAAAAGAATCAGCTGGGGTATGGTGCTCCTACACAACGGAGTACTATGTCATTGGTAAAGGAATGAGGAATAGCTCTATATATTGGTCTAATATCTTCAGGATATATTTTGGAGTGAATAAACCAAGGTGCAAAGTATTGTATATATCTATGAAAGAGGGAAATATAAATGTAAACATAAACCATAAACTAAGAAAAGTATCTCTAAATATGCATCGTTTTGTAGAATTGACTTTAAAACCATGTCAGTTGAAACAAGAATACAAGTCTTAGAAATTAAAAGAAAAGTGACATAAATAAACTTAATTGTAAATCATGTAGGTAGTTTAACTGCATCAAGAAGAATTATTTCAAATGACACTAAGAACTCAGTAATTTGGACATCTCTTGCAGGATATAGCTATCCTAAGGAGAAAAAAACTGCAAAGAAATTTAAATTGTTAATGTCATTAGGAACCAAGATTTTTCAATTTAAGAGAAAAATATACCACAGTAAAATCAAAGAAGTTAAATAAAAACTCTGTAATCCTAAATTTGCATTGGAAATATCAGTATAAATTTTTGATATATTTTCTAATAAATATTTCCCAGAAATTTCTACTAAAAAGGTCTAGAATAGGCCATTAGCAATGAACACTCAGATTGTGGTCTATAAATACCAACACCCAGGAACTAGAACCAAGGTTTGTTGTGAAATGGTGAATTCCATGTTTGGGAGAATAAATGTATAAGAAGAGTCTGGAAAATCTTGTCATTCCAGAAAGCAAAGAAACCATCCAGGCAATGGGGATTGTGTTAAAAAGATTTAGGAGCCAACCTAAAGAACTCCCACTGACTAAAGATGGAACAATTTGAAAATCAAAAGGAATATAACTGCAAATGTGTTGGAGTATATATAAGATATATTAATGTGCATGGATTTATAATCATATAAAAATGATTGGTCACCTTTGCAGGATACTAAGAAACTATCCATTATTCTGAAAATAGGTAAATAATAGCAAAGAATCCAATCTTTAACTTGTTTTTCCTGTGTGACCTGTACCTCAGAGCAAGCAAATATTCAATGCAAACTTTTCTTTATAGAAAAATTCTAATTAATAGAAGAGAAGAGAGTGATAGATTTCAAATACTAACATTTCAATTCTAAATGAGATAATTGATCTAAGCAATTAACATCAATGCCTGCTAAGACCATTAGCTGAAAAGCTGATAGGAAACTTGATAATGAATGATCAGGCTGGTGACACCTGGACTCGTTGATCAATGTTAACATCGGGCATTATGTACCTCCTGATGTGCTATAATAGGAAGTACACAACACCACCTATGAAGTCTCTTGCTAAAAAATTGAACCTAAATAGAATCAAGCTTTCCAGTTTACAGGAAATATTGGGGCATAGAAATGAAATATACCATATGGAATTTTTTTTTGGATTCTGATTTAAACAAGCCAACAACTTGAAAATATATAAGACAAGGGCAGAAATTTAATACTAACTGAATATTCGATGATATTGAGGAATTATTGTTAACTTTTTCAAATATGGTAATAGTTATACTTTTAAAAGCCCTGTTTTTTTTTTTGTAGATACATAATGAGATATCTACATATGAAATAATGTAAAACCTGAGATTTGTTTCAAAATAATGCAGTGTATGTGCAGGGGAAGTGAAAGGGAGTACAGATTGATAAGCCTGGCCATGTATTAATAATTACTGAAGCTGGATGTTGGGTGATGGAGTTCACTGTGGGGTTCTCTGTGGCTTATGTTTGACCTTTTCCATAATAGAATGTTTGAAAAGAAAAGAATCAGCTGTGGTCAACCACCTGTGAATCATTGCAATTCTAGCTTTTGCTACTTTGGTTGTAGGCAGGGCCCTTGATATGAAGGCTCTGGCACAGATGAGCCAGGGCTGTGTAGAGGCTGCCTTGGGAGTGAGCAATTGCATTATTGGGGTCTCTTAAATGCTGGGGACCATGGTTTCCCAGGTCTCTGCTACACTGGTGTATTGATCTTACTCTTCCCCCTCCCTTCTCCCCTGCCAGGTTCTGGAATGGTGAAAGGATTTAGTGGAAGAATTTGGGTAAGATGGACTGTAGACAATTTGTTCTTAGGAATTGTGGCATCAGCTCTTAGCTGGCATGCCTCTCATTGCTTATGCTGGGATTCTGGGACTAACCACAGACCACAAGTCAAAAAACCATCCTCTTTCTACTAGTGGCTCAGACTTGACATCACTTCTCCATTGCCAAACAGAAAGTCTTGGATCCTATTACAAGATAAAGACCACGAAAATGGGCTGACTCTATAACCTATTCATTTTCAAGTTAAGGTTCCAAGAAAAAACTGACTCTCAGAGAGTTCTGTTACTCATTTGGGTATGGCAATTTTCCTCTATGCTGGTAAAAATATTAAGTCCAAGGATGGAATATTATTAATTGTAAAATTTTCTCCATTCAAATCTTTTCATGCTCTTGGCGTATGCCATTGTTTGTATATACTAGAATCTAAGATGATATCTGATTTAATATAGAATTATAATTGATCTCAATTTTTATATGATAAATTTTCATGATATTCTAAGAACAACATGATTTTTAGGGGGATCTGTTACTTGGTCAACTTTGAGAACAAAACACTGCAGTAGAATTATGTGTATTTTAGTGAGTGAAGGAGCTGGGGGTGAGTTTGATGAGAGGAAGAATAGCTTCGTTGTAGTTGAGAACTGAAAATGGAAAAACTTCAACCCAACCCCTCTTTCTTGTTTAAGAATGTGTTTCCTTGACAACATCATTTAAATATAATAACTTAAGTGAAGGTTAAAGTCTTAGGAGCAGCACCTAAGCAGGGAGAAATGCTATTTCAGCTTAGCTTTTTGTGGGCGTTAGTGACTGAACCTGCCAGGTCACAGGCTATGAGATTTATTTCTTACTCTAGAAGATATAACTAGTTGCAATGGCACAAAAATAGAAATTAATCAGAACGTTTTTCTTTCATTCCTTGCCATCTTTGTTTAAGTAGTTCAAGAACTTAGCCAAGGGATGGAGACAATTATTGGCAAGAAAGGAAGCTTTTTGCCTGGGTGTGGACCTTGAAACCCTGAATAAGACTGAGCAGAGAGATACCTTTAATTTAATTCATATTTTTAACCTGAAAAATTGGAATGAAGGGCAGGAAGCATTTAAGCCATCAGCTAATTAACTATTCAACCCAGGACAGCTGGGGTGCTTATAAGCCCGATGTTGCCAAAGGGGAAATCATGTTTAGATGTAGTAACTAGAACCCTGAAGGCTGTGATTCCTAAAGTACTTCTTGTCTTCCAGGACATAGATTGTCTACAATTATGCTCTGTAGATAGGTTTTGTCATTTATTGCTACAAGGATGAAAACAAGCATCAAAAAGTTCTTTAAATTCATGTTATTCTTCCCATTCTATTTGGATCTAAATCTGTATTCTCTCTCTCTCTCTCTCTCTCTCAAATCAATTTTCTTGCTATCTCACTTCTGTCACAATATGCACCAGAGTTGTGCTGTCCACCTACCACATGTGGCTACTGAGCACTTGGAATTTGGCTAGTCCAAATTGAGATGTGAGTATTAAACAAATACCAGATTTGGAAGACTAAGAAATGAATATAAAATATCTCTTAATATTTTTTAATGGTGATTACATATAGAAATGAAAATATTTTGGATATATTGGGTTAAATAAAACATTATTAAAATTAACCACTCTTTAAAACTCTTTGACATGGCCATAAGAACACTCAAAATAACCATGTGGCTCATATTATATTTCTATTGGATAACGTAAGGATGGTCTTGCTGAAATAACAGGAAAATATCTAATCTCCCAATTTTCTAATAACTACTAAAAATCAATCTTATGAGCTCTCTCTGCTGTTTCTCTCCCAAGCCAGCAGGCACCCTGCAGGGACTCTGTTTTCACACACATCTGAAAAGAGCCAAAGGAAATGTAAATCTGTCTCTTTACATTCACCAGCTCATAGCTTTTAGAATCTGTTTCTGTAGCCTCAAGGAGCTCCTGAGAAGCTCCTGGACAGACAGCAGGGGGGTAAACTCCAGGCCTTTGTCTGCACTAGGAAATATTCATGACATCTTTAATTTGTGGTACCTTGAGATCAAAATGTGAGATCTGGGGCTGGATTCCTAGGTTTGAGTTCTGGTTCTTCACTTTATGCACGTGTGGCCTAGACAAGTTCTAAACCTCTCCAAGCTTCCACGTCCCGGGTTGTGAAATGGAGAGAGTAAGAAGAGTTCTGTTCCATCAGGTGGTTATGAGATTGCCTAAGACAGTGGTTGGTTCAGAGCAAGTTATGAATATTACTTGTTACTTCTGATCACATTCCTGCTCTGTTGCTCTAACCCAGAGCTAACCCCTTCTCTTGCCAGAAATCACAGATTCTGTTGAAAGGAGGCATAGGCAAGTCTCCCCGATTTCCTAATTTCTGCAGTTGAGGCAATCTTCCCACAATTCACCCATTTATACATGCATTCAACTTCACACCGATATGCCCTGCAATGGTCTGAATGTGTTCCCCAAATTCACGTGTTGAAGACTTGTTCTGAGGGATGGCAGTGTTGTGAGGTGGGGCCTTTGTGGAGGTGTTTAGGTCATGAGGACTCTGTCCTTATGAATGGGTTAATGCTGTTATGGAAAGAGCTGCCGGAATGGGTTCTCTCTCTCCTGCTCTTCTGCCACGCAACGCCACAAAGTTCATGTCTCTTTGCCCTTTTGCCTTCTGCCATGTGAGGATGCAGTAAGCCTTCTTACTGCACCACACTAGATGCTGGTGCCTTGATCTTGGACTTCCCAGATTCCAGAACTGTGAGGAAATAAATTTCTGTTCATTATAAATGACCTAGTCTGTGGTATCCTATTATAGCAGCACCAAACAGACTAAGATGTGTCCCTTTGCTGTTTGAGGACAGAGATTGCACATTCAATTTCTCTGTTTCACCCCCAGTGTTCTACATATAGAAGATGCCCAATAAATAATTGTTTAAGTCATTAAAAAAAGGAGAAAATAACTTATTTAGGAAATACAGATTTGGTGATTAGAACAAGTTTAAGGGATACTTTGAAACATGCTGAGATCCTATGACATCACCATGTGATATGTCTTCCGTTTCTCGTGGCTACCTGAAGGATTATCAGATTGACTATGGACTGCTGCTTTTAAGAAATACACAGCAAGAATTCCCTCCCGGAAGAAAAGCTATGCATTTTTCAAAAATAAAGAGAATGTGTAATGTCTGGAAATCTTTCTTAAAAGTCATTCTTTGTTCCAAAATTATGCTTGCCTGCTTGCTTTTCTGATCTATTAAAAGTAAAAACATGCCCTTCAGACCTCAAAGGAGGTAAGAAAATGGTGGTAGGATATGACACCTAAACCTGCCCCAGGGAGGTAAGGAGTTATGACCAGGTGGCCCTGTGAGCCTCCATCCTCTCTCTGAGCAATTAGTCAAAGGGGAGAACACATGTCCTTTCCTCTGATGTGCTGGTGGAAGCTTAGCTGCAGGTACTGGTGCCCCCCTCTTCTAGCTGTCCTCAAAGGTCCAATGAGCTGATCACAGTCTGGAGTTGAGGCCCATTTAAATAAACGAAGACCTCAAACTACAGAGAGAGCAGAAGCAGAGCAGGAACTATCCTTCAGCTTGGCTCTGCAATTTTTTAGGTGCTAAAAAGATAGCAACCCCTCTTTGTCAGTCTATGTCTGTAACATCCATCCCCTTAAGATTAAATCAACCTGAGTGAGTGCCGGCTCAGCCTCCCTGATTTAGCAGCTTTTAAAACTGGCCATGATAACATTGTGTAGCATGTAGTTCATCCAGGATGGAGGGCGGGGTACAAGAGAACCATACTCAGTCATTTTACTTAGATGCAACACACATGTATCTGTGAATGAGCTGTTTGGTGGCGCCTGAGAATGGTCCCAGGTGCAACTCAGAGAAACCTCACTGTAAGGCATACTCAGGAAGAGATGTATAGATTAGTCCCCAATATTAATTAAAATAATTAACCATTTATTTGTGGTATCTGTGCTATAGGAATTCTGTTTTCTGAATTATGGAGCTAATAAAAATACTCCATCCCTCTTGGCGAAGTGCAGAGAACAAATAATTTTACACAGACCTCAGAAGCCACACTGCACAAAGGAACAGGTGACCAGAAGGCCACTTGCTTCTGGCAATTCCCTCCGACAAATTTGTAAAACAAGTAACAGTTGACTCACAACCACAGGCTTTGGTCTTGTTTCAAATCCTTCTTCTCTGGAACTGGCCTTTTGCCTAAAGCCTGCTTTGGACTTGCACTATTCTGTCTCTATTTTTCTCTTCTGGGTGAAGGAGAACACCCATCTGCTGTTCAGATAAAAAGGACTCTTGTGAGAATGAAGCTAGTAATGCTTTCATGACCTTCAGAGGCGTCCTGGTTCCCACCATATCAATTTCAAACTGCTTTGTCAAGCTTTCGGGACCCTTCACTATTGTCAAACACATATCCTTTTCCCCATGACTGCATTCCAAGCTTTTATTCCTTTTGTTCGTCTCATCTAAAATTGCCTTCCCACTCCTCATGCTCTGGCTGACATTTAAGGCTCCGTTTAAATTGTACTTCCTCTGTGAAGACTTCCTTGTTTCTTGTGGCTATTCTGAGTACGTTTAATCAGTTACCCGAGCACCGTGAAGACACTACCCTGCATTGTTCACTGTTACCTCGCATGTGTAAATCATAGCTCCCAGCTAGTGGCCAACACCACTTGACACTTTACTTGTCACCGCCAGAACCTAGTTACTGCTGAGGACACTGGGGCTTTTACTACAAGGGGGACGTTTCTGACCATTAGAACTGTCCCAGATGGAATGAGGTCCCCCAGGACCCAGTGAGTTCCTTGTCACTGGAAGGAACCTGAAAGGGCCTTCCTTAGCGCATAGATTTTTGTTGGTGTTTTATACATATTTGATGAATGAATGAATGTAGGGTATTGGAAAAGAGATCCAAATATTCAGTTGGCGACTGACACAATTCCTAATGCTGAGCTTCTATTATTCTATAAAATCGTTACTCATTTAAAAAAGAAACACTTTTTTGTATTTGTGAAAGTCTTCCCATTTGAAACTAATTTCACATCAGTTACCTCATTTGATTTCACCACACTTGTGAGAGGTGTGAACCTTCCCCGTTATCCAAGTGTTACACGTGAGGAAAATGGAAAATGACAGAAACATAACAAGGGTGAGTAGAAAGTACATGAGGGAAGCAGGACACAAAAGCAACCAGAAAACATTGGCCCCCTGCTCTGGCCTCAGGCCAGTTAGTGGTGGAGGGCTTGGAAGAGAAGTCAGGGCCAATAACGGGCGAATGAGATCATGGTTGAGCTTACTTCTCCGGTATTGTTCTGATCTCAACATTTGTGCTGGAATCTGTTGAGGCACCTATTAAATCAGGATTCTGTGTGAAAGCTGCTGGTCCCACCCTTCAACACAGAAGTTAGAATTGCAATTTGGGTGAACATTTTTAATTGAGTCACAGCTGCTATTTTGTTACCTCATGGTAGAGTCCAAAAACAAATTCAGAAAATTTGAAAAATCCCAAGCCATGGGTCTTCAGGGGATATATATGGAATTTCTTTCCTGCTCTGAAAACAATATTTTAATGGAATGGTATATATTAATGTTAGGCAGGGACCAAATCTGCAGGTGGCAGATACAGGCCAGGAGGTTGGTTCCCAGGGGCGGAGGCGCTAAGGGTGGGTGGGGGAAGGGACTGCAGGAAAACACAGCTAACGATCACCAAGAGCAGGAACTTGAGGTTTTGAGCACACACACCTGTGGAGCTGCAACTTTGTTATAAGAACACTTGTCAATCATGTATGTCAATCATCTGGTAACAGCCCACACTCCCGTAAGCCCGCCCCCTGACCAGGCCAATAAAAGGAAACCACCTGGGCATCCTCAACATCTTTCTCCACTCATGGAGACTAATCTGTTTCTTTCTGGAAGGTACTCTGGCTTTGTCTAGCTCTTCTTTTCTGCAATAAAAGCTGTTTGTGTGGAATTGCTTCCTGTCTGTGGTCACTCCATCACACTGGCCCTGCTTGTGAATTTTCCAAGCAAGGAGCCAAAAGAACCAGGACAGCAGTCTGCCAAGATGCTGGACCTGACATTAAGTCATCATATAACAAGGAATGCCTATTTTAAAAGTAGAATGTGTTAAAGGGTTGAGGTAAGTCATAGTAGTATTTTCCTAATACTGTCTTCTAAACCATGGCAGTAAAATATCAATTCAACAACAAAGTTATAATCATACATATTGTGCAAATCATTTTGCTGAGCACCTGTCGAGAGCTTTGGTTATGTTCCTTGTCAAAGAGGACATCATGAAAAGACTTGGACAGCATTGTAGGTGTGAAGTGAGAGAATGACAAATTGATCACTGTGTATTATATGTGGCTATATTTGTTCTCTATGGCTACATAACAAATTGTCACAAACTGAGCAGGTTAAAATGACTCACCATTTCTGTGGGTCAGGAGTTTGAGCACATCTTAGCTGGAAACTTTGCTTAGAATTTCACAAGGCTGCAATCAAAGTACTGGCTGTGTTGAGTTGCTTTCTAGAGCTCAGGGTCCTCTTTCAAGTTCCCTCGGGTTGTTGACAGAATTCAGTTCCTTGCGGTTGTAGGACTGAGGCCCCAGTTCTGTTGCTGTCTGTCAGCTGCGCCCACTCGCCACTCCTAGAGGCCACTCAGCTCCTCGCCTCATGGACGCTCTCACACATGGCAGCTTGTGACTTCAAGGCCAGTAGGAGAATCTTGGATTTCCTCTGTCTCTGACTTCTAGAGCCTCTTCTAAAGGCTTTACTAATTAGGTCAGGTCTATGAAGCACAATTTCCCCTTTGATTAACTTAAAGTCAATTGATTAAGAGTTTTAATTACATATACATAATCCCTTCACTTCTGCCAAATAACATAACATACCCATGGGAGTAAAAATCCCACCCTACCCACAGGTCCTGCCCACACGAAGGGAGAGGATTACACAGGGCATGCAGGGGTGGGGATCTGAGACAATCTTACACTTTGCTCATGACACTAGCCAGTCAGAAAGCAAAAACATGATCCTGTTTGTTAGGGACTGGGATGGGGTTTTTCAACACCAGCTGGATGTCCTATAATTCAGTTCTGACGCTATCTAAAGTTAGCATGAGATCCTACAGCTTGAGGGTTCAATCTTCCCTCACATCAGACACCAGCTACAAATCCCAGGGGCCATAGGTACTTCTGCCTGGTGAACTGCAAATTTGGGGGTACCCATGACCACCCCTGAGGTTTAATATTTTGCTAGAATAACTCACAGAACTCAGGGAAGCACTGTAATTATGATTACTAGTATGTTATATAGGGTACAAAATGAACAGCCTGGTGAGGAGTTATGCAGGGGAGCAAGGTGTGGGGGCAGGGGTGGGGGTGGGGCACAGTGCTACATGCCTTCTCTAGGGGCCACTCTCCCAGCACATCCTGTGTTCATCAAACCCAAAATTTCCTGAACCTTGTTGTTTCAGGGCTTCTATATGGGGTTAAATTACATAACATTCAGGTGTTACAGACTGAATGTTTGTGCCCCCTCTCAAATCCTATGTTGAGGCCCTAATCCTTAAATGTGATAATTTTTTGGAGATGGGGACTTTGGGAGGTAATTAGGATTGGATTAAGCCATGAGGGTGAACCCCTCATGATGGGATTAGTACCCTTAGAAAAAAAATAAAAAAATAAAAGAGGATGAAAGATCTGTGTGTGTGTGTGTGTGTGTGTGTGTGTGTGTGTATGTGTACCTACACTGAGGAAAGGGTATATGAGGACATAGTGAGAAGGTGGTCATTTTCAAGCCAGGAAGAGAGTCCCCACCAGGAACCGAATTGGCCACACCCTGATCTTGGATTACCCAGCATCCTGATTGTGAGAAGTAAGTTTTTGTTGCCTAAGCCACTTAGCATATAGTACGTTCTTATGGCAGTCCAAGCAGAATAAGACAGTAGGCATGTTTGGTCAAATTATTGGCCACATGATTGAACCCAATCTTCCAGGCTCTGTCCCCTCCTGGGGACCTCCTTGGTGGAGTGGGGCTGGAAGTTTCAACCATGTAATCAGGTGGTAGGTTCCTCTCCCATCCCGAGGCTATCTAGCCCCACTCCCAACCCCATCAAGAGTCATCTCATTGCCACAAACTCAGGTCTGGTTAAAGGGGGCTCATTGTGAGCAACAAAAGACACTCTTCTTGCTCAGGAAATTCCTAGGTGCCACGGTTTGAATATGGTTTGTCCCCACTGAAACCCATGTTGAGCCTTAGTCCCCAGAGGAGGTGGTGCCTCTAAGAGGTGAATAGGTCATGAAGAGGGATGAATGCCTTTCTCTCGGAAGTGGTGGGACTGAGCTGCCACAGGAGCACATTGTTAGAGAGCAGGGCTGCCACTCGTGTTCCATCTCTTTGCACGTGCCAGCTTGCCTTGTTGCTTTCCCCCATGCTAGGAAGCAGCACGAGGCTCTCACTAGATGTGACCGCACATCCTGAACTTCCCAGCCCACCAGAACTGTGAGCTAAATAAATCTCATTTCTCTACAAATTACCTAGTCTCAGGTCTCAGGTATTCTGTTATAGCAACAGAAATTGGATTAAGGCACGAGAGTTTTAGGTGCCCCGTGACAGTAACTGGAGACAAAGACCGAATATGTTTTTATCATACCACAGAGGGGGCTACCAACTGGAGAATACCAGAATCTTGACTTCAACTGTCAGTTTGGCCCAACAAACTCAGGTACTTCTTAGCAATACCTGAAAAACTTATATGAAGCTATTCCTATATATTTAATATATCCACAGTCACACAGTTGGCTCTCCTTATCTGCATGTTCAACACCAGCAGAGTCAACCAACCATGGATCAAAAATATTTGGGAAAAAAACCAATACAAATAAAAATGGAATGTAATGACTACTTACATAGCATTTACATGTCTTAGGTATTATAAATAATCTAGAGATGATTTAAAGTATACAAGAGAATATGTATAGGTTATATGCAAATACTATGCCATTTTATATCAGGGACTTGGGCATCTGTGGATTTTGGTATTCGAGAGGGGCCCTAGAACCAATCCCCCAAGGATACCAACTGTGTGTGTGTGTATAAATATACATATACTCAACACCAAGCTATTTTTTATACACACACACACACACACACACACATCTAATATCAATGTGATTTTGGTGTTAATTCCCATCTCTCCACACAAAGAAATGTTTAACCAGTGTTACTAAGGGAATATCTTTTTCCTTGTTTTGATCTAGGCTGTCTTTCTCCGTGCATCTGTGGTTATTCCTGATCTCACCTCAGTCTACCTCTGACATGGATCCATGGTAGATTGAAAGTCTCATTTGAGAACAAGGACGGATAAAGGACTGCTGGAGAATCTTCTCTCTTCCCGGATGCATTTGCACTAGGTTTAAACTTTGTGGAGGAGTCTTCATCAGCTGGGTGTCTACAGGTACAGTTCATCCTTTTCACATTTATAAGTGCATTCCTCGCCAGTGTTGAAAGTTGGATATGTTGCCACCAGCTGTTACCCAATACAGGACAGCACTGCTTTTTCTCACCGTTACTTTAGTGGGTGAGAAATAGATTTTACAATCTATTCTTGCTTTGGGGACAGGAAGAGCAATCTTCATGCAGAAAAATGCCTTCAAAAGTTTTCACAATTTTCCTCCAGATATGTTCTATATTACACTCCCCTGGCTGTAGCTGTGTGTGTTTTTCCATGTCACCATTTCATTCGCACATATGCGCGTGCTACAGATATAAACTGCTTTAACCTGTTCCTTGGTGATTTAACACAACTTTGAACTGACATTGCACAGAGTGATGAGTGTCCTCTTTATCTCTGAGTGTCACCAGGCAAGTAAGCAATGCCTGTGGGTGTCAGAGATAGGTTCAGGTAATGGTCAGGGGTAAGAAAGGAGAGGAAGACAGGAGACGAAAACGACATGGGAAGAAAAGATGGAGGAATATAGAACAAAAAGAGAGAAAAAGAAACTAGTCTACTTTGTAGCAGAAGACACGCTAACGGACGCCCCCCTCCCCCCCAACACGCACACAAATATGCCAAGATTACTTCAGGTGACAATCAATGGTGAAACCAATTTAAAACATAATTTTATGAGTAATTTAGGCTTTTGAAGTGTTTTCTTTTGAAAGTAGCTTATACCTGGCCCCAAATGGGCTAACTGAAGACCAGGAACCTAGATACAGGACCAAATGGGGCAGAGGAACCAGGAGGAATGAGGAGGTGGGCTTTGAGTGAGCCTGGAAGAAATGATGATCATAGTGTTTTTAACAGAGGCAACTTGCTTCAGCTCCCAGAGTTAGGGGTGACAGAGTAGGTCTCCTTACCCCACTGTGGAGCAACTTGATCTCTGTGGCCCGGACCACGAAGCAGGGCAGCACATCCGATTATGTGACTCTGACAAAATGTCAGAGAAATGAAAACAAATGGCTGAGCAGTCCTGAGGGGATGAAGAGTTCAGTTATTAAGCTCCCCGTCCAGAAACATCACGATTTAGTCATCTAGGATGATTTTATTCCATCGTCTATTATGATCTGTACCACATAAATCTGTGTTTTATTGCTGGAGAGAGATGCCAGAGAATTTCAAGATTACTTTTGGCACTGTCTGAGTTGGCTCACTGCTGTGCCGACAAGTGCTTGTGGAAAATTAGCAGCAATGATATTAATCACCTTCTTTGGGGCTTTTGTTCCCCACCCTGCCAAAGCTTTCTTTTGTTCTTTTTTTTTTTTTTAAACAAACAAATAAACAAACAGCAGAAAACACAAATGAAAAACCAAAAAAAAAAATCTCTTCTAGAACGCAAGTGTTTCAAGTGGGATTGGGGGTGGTGGTGGAGGGCTTGAGGAGAAGTGGTGGTTATGTCCTGGGACACAGGAAGGGTGGGTTTAATGAGGTGTCCCTTGTGTGATGCAATTGTTGTGTCATATGTCTCCTGCTTGGAATCCTCTGGGCTGTGACTGCTGAAAAAGGGAATGAAAACAGGGAAAAGTAATGTCAAAAAGCATAAAAGTATAGCTAGTTTCCCTCCTTGATCAGCACGTTCCACCGGTGCAATACAGGGGTGTGAAGAAAGGCAGGAAATGGGAGGTGGGTGGATGGGTGGGGGACTGGGACACACACAGAAACACACACCCCTACACACAAAGACCCTCATGGAGCTACGAAAAAGGCAGTTTATTTTGGGGCCAACTGCCTTGACAATTGATGTCCTCATTCTCTGTCCCACAATGTCCCCATTAATCACCCCAGGGCCCTCAAACACTCTCCTATCAAAAGCTGATTTCATGAGAGGTCTGAGCTCAAGTCAGGAATGTTTACTGAATTGAATTTAAGCCTCATATCTGAACTTATCTAGAGAATAATAGGGTTTCCTACTACAGAAATTTCTGGTATTAAGCAAATCATGTAGCTGGAGTGGTATGGATAAGCAGACAACTGGGATTTCTTGGGAATCCAACTTAAATGTTACCAAGCATTGCCTACAAACAAGGTTGGTTCTAATTGCTATTAATATGTACACACAAATCCACAAAAATCCTCCTCATTGTGGACCAAAAGAGTTCTTTACGC
Organism: Eulemur rufifrons; assembly: GCF_041146395.1. Classification (NCBI taxonomy): domain Eukaryota; kingdom Metazoa; phylum Chordata; class Mammalia; order Primates; family Lemuridae; genus Eulemur; species Eulemur rufifrons. Next base: position 230,080,718 of record NC_090989.1, read on the forward strand.
GATCATTCCCAATCTCCAGCCATTCACGGGCCCTATCTCCACCACTTCTGTATTTCTCTACTTTAACTCATGCTCCTTTCAAGGCTATGCTGTCCTGAACTTCCACTCTCATTCAGTGTTATTCTCCTTCTCCTTATATCCCCACTCTGGGCCTCCTCCAGTCACACTACCTCCCTGCACATCCAGTTGTCAGCCATCTTTGTTCTGTTCCGAGCCCCGGAACATTGGCCTCTCTGGGTGGCATCACTTGGGCTCTTCTGGTTGGGTGTGGCTGATGGAGTCACTAGCAGAGGACAGGACTGCAGGAGGAGAATGAGTCCCCTTCCCCTTTCCTGTGCTGCTCTGCTTCTCACGCTGGCTGTGGTCCTTTACAGCATAGTTTCTACTGGGGTCCCTCTGCCATGGTTTCAACTCTTTCTGGGTTGGCTGACACCATTTGTTTCCCTTTCCCCTTCAAGTCTAGGGGATAATGGGTCCCGACCAATGCTGGTTGTTGAGTACCTCACCATCTATTGTTGGTTTCCTTAGCTTTACCAACACCTCTGTGGATGGTCCCTTCATTAAAGTTCCTTTAACAAAACTCTTTTGAGTATTTTTCCCACTTCCAGCTAGAACGCTGAGCAATATAACCATTTTCCAATCCTCGCCATTGTGTCTTTTAAAGCCTCTTCCTTTCCATGTCAACAAATTCTTGTATAGTCTCCCTTTTTTCCTGAAACACATCCTCTATCTTTTCACCTAGGCTGAAGCCAGTTTCTTCCCTGCAAAAATTACATGCTTTGAAACTCACTTTACATGGAGGCTTCTCTTCCCCCCACGTACCTCATGTTTTGGGTAAGTAGTGGAGGGAAGGCTGTTTTCATTACACTATTCTGCAACTTCCAGAACTTTATTCTATCTCAGACTTTCCACATCCCTTTACGCTCTGAAGCCATGTTATAGTGACGGGCTTCCCGGTCCTGCTGAGATCACCAACCATTCCCCAAGCTAAGCAGACATCCTTCTCCAGGATTCCGGCTCTGGCTCATGGTCCCCCTATGCACCTCTCTCTTCATTTATTCCTGCTCATGGTAGGGACTCAATAAATGAGAGCAAATATCGTTATTCTTCTCAACTCCCAAACATTCGGACACATTTTCCATTCTTAAAAAAAGAACCCTGTAATCTTTTTCTTTGCTGCCTCAATATTTTGCCTCTTCATTTCTTGCCTAAAACCTTCTTACTTCTTCCATCATTCCGCTGAAAGTTCTCCTTTAAACATCACCACTGAGGTCTCAGTTGCCAGATAGAATTATTTCTTTTCCATTTCATCCTACTCTCTGCTGCATTTCAGTTCAACTTTACAAACATTTTTAATGCTTTCTCCGTGCCCAATAATTTGACCCTCTAGATCAAAACTCCTGATATGATTTTTGTAATCTGTAATTTTTTTTATCTTCCTCCTTCTGCTACTGCTTCCCAGTCTTCTTTGTATAGTCCCAATTTTACTCTTTCCTCCTAAATTATCTCTTCCAGGTTTTGCCCTTGCCCTTCCTGCCTCTGCTTTTGGGCAATGGTATCTATTCACTTGGTTTCAAATGCCATCTCTCTGTTGATGATTTCCAAGTGTATGTATCAAGCTCAGCTCTTTTTCAAGCAGGATTAGATGTTGCAATTCAGCCCTGGTGAGATAAAGGGAGCTGAGGCGAAGTATAATCTGGTTCTTGTAATTGCTCACCTGGGGCTGTTGGGGGCAGGATGCTGAGACCTGTGTCAGGAAAAGGCCTGAGTTTTCTCTATATTCTAATGCCCTCTGTGCCCTGAATATGTGTGATTTGGTCTGACCAAATGAAATAAGCTTGGGCCTGGTAAGGACTTGGAGTGGAGGGCAGGAAGCCATCAGCTCAGTGTAGTGATTAGCACAAGCCTGGCAGTCAGAATGCTTGGGTTCAAATCCTGACTCCAGCAGGTACTCACCATGTACTCTTGCTCAAGCTTGGTGAATAGCTAGTCTCTGGTTCCTTAAATGCAAAAGGGGATGATAAATCGAATCTCTCCCCTACCATCGCCATGAGAATTAAATGAGATGATGCTCAGTAAAATGCTGAGCCCTGAACATAGTAAGGACTCACTACATCTTAGCTCCCTCAAGTTGTTTGGCTTGTTTTTCTCCCTAAAGAGAGAAGAATCTCTTTTTCAAGAAGCCTATAACAGAAAGCAAAAGGGATTAATGTGGAAAGTTCTGTCTTTTGCGTAGCAAAATGCGGAGCCCAGGTCTGGGGCTTTGTGACAGGGATTCATTTATTGCTCATTATGAACAGGTTGATGAGAAGTAAGTGGGTTAAAGATGAGAAGTTTTATGAGGGAGTTTATCCTGTTTTCTGGGCCCATCTCTAGGAAAGCTGATTAAATGAGGCTGGGGCCGAACAGAGCTGCCCTATTTAAGGCTTTTGTCAGCACTTCCTTTGTAGATTCTAATTTCCAGGGCCTAGAAATGGCTGTGTTGAAAATATTCTCTCAGGGCTTGAGCTTGCTATGGAAGATTTTATCAGGCACCAAATAATCTTGTCAAGTTTTAAAAGAGGATGAAAGAAAAAAAAAATGTTGGAAGGAGAACGAAAGAAGTAGACAAGGAAGGAGAAAGGAGAGTGGAAATGTAGAAAGGTTAGGGAAAAGGAGAGAAAGAAAAAAGAATTCTTTTTAGCATATCTTAAACATGCATTTGAAAATAGCTCCTCTATCTCAGGCATCTCCCTTGTAGACCATCCTCGCGCAGGCCCTCCGCTGCTGTCATTAATTGGAAGGGGCTACACCACAGAGCTTCCCGCTGTCTGTCTGTCCCTGTGGCGAGCTCTCTGCTCCCACAGGCTGAGCGAACTGGCAGTTGCCTGCCCTCCCCTTCGTTACTGCCAACTTGGCATTTACTAAACTCCTTTTTCACCAAAGACTATATCAACCTGGTGTCTGACTTCTTTCAAATTTTGAGCCACTCTTGTTGTTTTCTAGAAGGATCTTTGATTCTCTTCTTGGAGGCTACCAAGTGGGCTCAGAACTGAAGGTGAGGCTTAAGGCAAGATGTAGGCAAGGATATACAAAGGAAAATAAGGCCATAGTTACATCTATCTATCCGAATACCCACCCCAGCAATTCTAGAATGTTGTGTTCCCTTAGTGTGAGGACTCCCAATGCCTGTGGCAGAGGCTGCGGTGATGACTTGAGAGGGTCTAGGGGTGGGTTTGCCACGCTGGGGACAGACATACACCAAAGAGCTGTGGGGGTCAGTGCCTCCACCTCCATGGAAAAGTTGGGGGTTCTTAGCAGGCACTGAAGAATCATTGCGGGTGCCCTCCCCTGCTCTCCTGCTCTGACAACTGTGGATATGGGTGATCCATAACATACGGGGAGGAGCCACATTCCAGAGCTCCCTTGGTCCCTTCAGTCCTTGGTCTAGTTCTCGAAACACTGGAAATGGCACCTGCAAAAAAGAAGCCTGAAGACCAACTGCATGTGACTAATTTCCATTCCTTCCTCAAACCCCACTAACAGGACTGTAGAAGAATAAGATATAGACAAACCCACAAGCACAGAGAGAAAAGCAAAGGAGACAACTGCTGATGAAATCCTTCCACATATTTTAGGAACATGGAACGTGGAGAGGGAGCTGGTAGCTGATTGAACAAAGCAGAGGGAGTAACAACTTGAGTGTCCTCAGATGGGGGAAGAGATAAGTGGAGCCGCAGAACTTCGGGAAGTCCCAGGACCTAGAGGGAGGGGTACTGTGCCAAGCTGAAATCAGGCGCATTAAAAATCTGAGTGCAGAGTGGTTTGACTCCTGTGTACCCCTGTCCCCTCAGTTTGCCAGGCCATCCTTCAGCCAGGAGGTACAGAAAGGCGGGTGTTAGTGAGGAGACAAAGCTGAATATGGGAAAGATTTCATGAAAATGCACACATTGAATAGAACCCAGTCACACCTTCCTCCTCAACCACCACCTGCCCTTTCCTGTAGAGCTGGCAGAAATCTTACCTATAGGCATAGGTATCGTCAGGGGATTGGATGATTCTTCCCTGGAAGATTTGGGGTCACACCAAATGAAAGAACCAGTTTACAAGATGTTTGCCCTGGGTTAAGAATCACAAAATCACAAGTTGACAAGTCTCATATATGTACACAGCATTTCCAATCAGCTTTTAGTAATACATTCTTAAATCTAAATGACTAAGCAAGGAACACAAGATATTTGAGGAACTCTTCCAGTCTATAATAAGGAATCCAAAACAAAGAGCATAGTATTCCCCCTCCCTGCAAGAAAAAGAGACAATGTGGGGAGCAAAATAAAATCTACAATATGCATAATTATACTTTAAGAGAAATGGGGAAAATATTACTGGCTGCCACACAGCCTTTCAAGCTGATATTGAGGGGACTCATCTGCAATGTCAACTGACCAGAATTTTGGAGGGAGAAGGAGTGGTGAACTCCGAGACTTAACCCCTAACCTTTGGCCCTCAGGCTTAGGTAGGCTCTAGAGAGCAGGATCAAAGTATTAGCTTTAATAATGGGGGCCCTTTTGTTGCCAAGAGCCAGGGTAAAGCCAGGCCAGAGAATGCAACAAGGACCTAAGGCCAAGGTAGAAGCTCCGTTCCCTCTCCCGGAACCTGGATGAATGTCCCACCAGGCTGCTCTGTCCAGAGAGCCTGACAGTTGCTGCCGGAAGGACCCTGCCACCTCCTGAAGACCAGTTCCGGCAGAGTGGAGAGCTGCAGGGAGATAGGGGAGGCTGTGGAGGACTTTCGGGGCCTGAAGAATGAGCCTACCACTTGCAGAAAACTGAGAAGGAGCCCTGGAAATTCTTCCTGCTGCGTGTGGGAGGCAGTGTGCACAGAGGGGGAGGTGGTGCCCTTCTTTTGTGTCTTCCCCACAGCAGTGCGTGGCGTGAGGGCGTGGGCTCTGTGAGGGACAAATGACTCTTCTGAAGGGAGGCATGAGTGGAGGCAGGAGAAAGAAACCACAACAGTTTGCATGAATATTATCTTATGTAAGTCGGCTCCTAGGGAGACCTGGAGAGGGCAGAATGTCTTCCCAAGCAAGCACTCTGGCGTATTTTGCCCCTGTCATCCACATGTAATTACATGTGAAGGGAATATTATGATCAATCATTGGTAGGAGAGAGCAGGGAAGAGGAGGCTTTGGAGATTTTGACCCAAACAATGTGGGTGAGGAGGCTAATCCTTATCTCTTAATAGCAGGTGACGGCAGGCAGGGCAACATCAGCATTAACAGGATAAACTGCCAGAGGCAGGAATTAGCATGAATTTTAGAGTCAGAAAAACCTGTTCCAATTTCAGCTCTTCCAATAGTTTCGTGATGATGAGAAACTGTAGCTTCCGTGAGCCTTAGTTTCCCCGTGTGTAAATGGTTACTTGGAATTGTTGCAACAATTAAATGGGAATTCATTCACCCCATTTATTCCACACGTCTTATTTAAGCTTCAGATTTTTTGGCACCTATCATGTGTCAGGTGTTGTGCTAGGGATGTAATTAATGAACTTGGCACCACACAGAAGTTAACAAATGTTGGTTTCTCCTCTCAGACTGTTTTAGCTCTTTTAGTATCCAATAGTCCTAATCAGGGCCTCCTGACTTCAGAGCCTTGGTGTAAGCTTTGGCTGTTTGGAAGGCAGGAGAAAGTCATTGTAGATCATCACTCATGCTCTGGCTTGCTTTAAGAATGTTCTGGCAAGATTTCCGTCCCTCAGAACTATCTCCATTGGTTTCACTGCTCTGAACTCTGAAGCCTTCTACCAAGTAAGTAACAACCATTTCCTGCCAGCCTGCCCAGGCCTGGCACCTGCAACCAGGGCTCAGATCCATCTTGGAGACACCATTTACGGTGACAAGAGGCCCTTTGGTGTCGTGGCCTTTGCCCTGTGGACAACTGGAGCTGAGGTCACCTCTTTTTCTCAGAGGCAGAAATGGTCTGGTGAGGCGCTCTGGGTCATGGGGTATGCAGCTGTCTCTTAGAAATTGACAGAAAGCAGCTGAGTAAGGGTGACAAGTCACATAATTGATGTTAATTACTGCTCACAGCATCCCGTAGGTCAGAGGACAGGAGGATTCTGATGTCAGGTCTGACATGCTGTGGCTGGCGGTAGTCAGGCGCTTATATTCGATTAGGGTTGTGGTTAGTTTAGCACAGCCAGAGGCACCCAGATGGAAGAAGTCTTCCAAACTTGCAGAAGGACAGCTCACGGTTACTTTTTTCTTCAGCGACATTTACATGATGAACTTTGGTCTTTGTTTCCCCCATCCCCACCCCATTCCCCACACTGATTTAAACCAGTACCCGCAAGAGGTGCAGCAGCTAGTTTCTGAACACCACCTTCCTTGATTGAATTACAGCCAATTAAGTCTAGAGAGGGTGGGTTTAACCCCAGTCTTCATTTGCCAAATCCCTGCATTGTAGCTTTGCAACGTTTCTGTTTAAGTATAGAGGCAGATTAAAAACATGAGAGTAATTAATGGTATTACAAATTGGAGAAGTAAATGGCAGTCCTCTTAATGCTAACCTCTGGTTCCTGCAATAAAGAAGAGATTTGTAGAAGCTCCTATGCAGTGCATCATTTTAAAACATCATCTTCTAAGCACTCGTTAGTTTCATTTTAACCTAGGTGGCATATGGAAGGTGTCAGTTGTGAATATTTATTGGGATTCAGATGCACTCTTAAGAGGTGAATGCTGAGGGGAAACATCTTGTGATATTAATAGAGCCCATATATGTCATCCCGGGGATGGCTGATGGCTGCGCTCCCCCTCTGCCAAAGCTGGGTAACGAGTCCTTCTGGAGGTGGTGCAGAACCGTGCGGGACATAGCAGCCCTGCATCATCTCCAGCCATTCAGACTTTAGATGCTTAAATTCAAGTGCAGGATGGGGAAAAGTTACCTGGCAGAGAAAATAAGAGGCAGATTTTCCCTCTTGTTAAGTGAGGAGTTTAACATTGCAAAGAGAGCCTTCAGCTTTGGCATTGCCAATGAGAAATGCTTGGCCTCTCTCCATTTCTATGGTAAATCCATCAAGACAAAAGGGCTCTTGTCTGAAAAAGAGGGCTCTGCAGGTGAACACAGTCAAGCCAAAAGAAGAGCTTTCACTTTTGACTTCATAAATGCATAGAAGCAGCCAAAGACACTGCTGGTGCCTTGGACTTTTTAAAAAAGGTGAAAGGGCTGCAATTTACATATTTATCAATAGACACAGTGTGTTAAGTATTAATAATAGGTATTGGACTACACTTTTGTTCATATTGGAGATTCTCACTGAGAAATATTTTTAAATTTCATAGCAAAAATCTTTTTTACTTTTGATTTTTTATTCAGGTATAATTTACATACGGTCAAACCTACCTTAGTGTACAGTTCTGTGTGTTTTGACAAATGCCTACCATCAAGTAACCACTCAGGCAAAATATACAATAGTCTGAGCACCTCCCCAAATTCGTGTGTCCCTTTGTATTCAATTCCTCAATCCCTGACAACCACTGATCTTTGTTCTGTCTCTGTGGTTTTGACTTTTCCAGAATGTTCTATAAATAAAATCATATGTAGCCTTTTTAGTTCAGCTTCTTTCACTTAACTATTGCATTTGAGATTCATCCCTGTTGTTGTATGTATCAGTCATTTGTGTTTTTTTTTTTTTTAGGAGACAGGGTTTCACACTGTCACCTGGGCTAGAGTACAGTGACATCATCATAGCTCACTACAAACTCAAACTCCTGGGCTAAAGTGATCCTCCTGCCTCAGCCTCCAGAGTAGCTGGGACTATAAGCGTGTACCAGCATGCCCAGCTAATTTTTCTATTTTTTGTAGAGACAGGGTCTCACTCTTACTCAGGCTGGTCTTGAACACCTGACCTCAAGTGATCTTCCCACCTTGGTCTCCCAGAGTGCTAGGATTACAGGCGTGAGCCACTGCGCCAGGCCCGTTTGTTCCTTTTATATTGCTAAGAATTCTATGGGTATACCACAGTTTGTCTATCTATTTCCTAGTAGAGAAATGTTTGGATTGTTTCTAGTTTTTGGCAATTATGCATAAAGTCACCAGTGTACAGGTTTTTAAGTGACCATAATTTTTATTTCACTTGGGTCAATACCTAGCAGCCGGAAGGCTGAGTTGAATAATAAGTGCATGGTTCACCTTCTAAGGCATTAACTGTTTTCCAAAGTAAGTGTACATTTTTTATTTCCACCAAAAAAAAAGATAAGATTTCCGGTGCTCCATATCCTTGATAACACTTAATATTATCAATTTTAACTTAGTCATTATTATAGATGTTTATTGGTATCTCATCATGGTTTTAATTTGTCTCCCTGTAATGACTAATGACGTTGTGTATCTTTTCATGTTATCTGCCATATTCATATCTTCTTTGATGGAGTATCTGTTCATCCTTTACCCATTTGAAAAGAAATTGTTAATTTATTAGAAAAATGGTATTAAAAAAATTTTTTTTGGTTAGGTGGAAGTTGCCAAATGTTAGCTAAGCTCTTCCCTCCCCGACAAAGCCTTTAAGCACCTGAAAGACATTGAGATCAACATTTAGTGTGAATAGAGTCACATTTTCTCTAAGTCAGACAGCAGAAAACTATACATGGAACATTTTTCTGGCATCTTTGGAAATAAAAAATAACTGTTTCCATTCCCTGTAGAGGAGCCTACCCCATCCAGTGAAATGGGGTCATTAAGCCACGTTCTTCTTTATAGGGGAAGAAACAACCATAGATGGTTCTTTTAAGAGGGTAACTTGTTTTTCCTAGAGCTATGAGACACCAGAGGATTATAGGATTCTTGTTTTTAAAACAGCCCTAAGATTTTCTCAGGGCAAATATTGATTATTTGTGACTTGAAGTCTTAAATCAAGAAAGACAACATGCTTCAGATGTCATTTTTTTGAAAAATAAGAAGTTGATGTACCTGTAAGATTGACATAGTCATTTTAGATATGATACAAATAGAAGCAATAGCAACCTGGCCTATTTATCAGATTGAAGAAAAAATAAATAAGACCTTGAAATATTTTATTGTTTTGGTGGGATATACTTGCAGTAGACATTTTTTAGGCTGTTTTCCATATCCCACTGTTTCCTTCCTTGAAAAGCACCTTTCTCTTCCATGCCATTTCTCATGTCCCACTGGGATGGGCCCTCTGGAGCCCGGTTTGTAGTACCTCATCCTACCCCTTGGCCTGAATTGACATGGTTCAAGGTAGATACTTGACTCAATCTGGGCCAATCAGATCTTTTCTGCTGCTGTTGAATCTGACATGATGTAAATTTGGGAGGTGTGGCATTTTTTTTTTTTTTTGCCATGTAGACATGGAATTAGACAAACCCAGTCTACTAAATAAATAAATAAATAAAATTGAGTCTGATTCTTGGAAAGACCAAGATAAAAGACAGAAAGGGCACTGCCTAGATAAAGGGCACTTGCCTAGATGTCCAGATCTTAGTTTTTGGACGCCTTTCCTAGGCCCTTCTATGCCTGCAAATCATGAGACACTTCAATATGCTTCCATTTAATTCCCCTTAGATTAAAGGTAGTTTAAATAGGTTCATAATTTTTCAATCAAAAGAATCTCAGCTGGGATAACATTGGATGATTTGGTTTGGAAACCCTTCTACCTGAGTTGTCATCTTGCAAGAACTCTGAGTGGCAATTGACATACATGTTGAGATTTGTAATGTCAGGTGAATAACTGGAATTGAGACTGGGTACAGTCAATTTGAAGATAGGTTTCAATGAAGAAACAGAATTACTTCTTGATTTTGAACTCTAGTCAGATTCCTAGGATCTTAGATTTGGAATAAATCTTAGAAGTTAAATAGTTCGTTTTGTCCAACCTTTCACACAGAGTGGAAGGTCTCTCTCTTGAATTCAAACGGTTGGCCCTTCTGACCTCTGACTATGTCAGTTGGTTCAATTCAAGATCTACACAGACCTAGAAAGATAAATGTTATTTTCTGTTTTAAATTTCACATTTCTTCCCTCAGAACTTCTTCCAAATATTTCAAGACAACTATTGATCTGAATACTCGCTTGGGATTTCTCTTCTCATTCACTTCTTAGGCCATCAGAAGACACTAAAGAGATTTTTGCCAGAAGCTTGCAATTTGGATTTAGAAACACTGATCAAATTTACTTTTGGTTCCTGCTTGTCTGTGGATGAGTCACACTCTCCAACTGCCTTAGCTCATATCTTTTCCAGGGCTTCGTAGTCCACTAATAGGAAACTGTGAGTGTTCTGAGCAAGGATGTTTTTGACAAGATGTAAAAGACTCATGTCATAGACTGCTGTACCACACAGCATTGCTATGTGGGGGCCCCACACAGACTGATGGTGGGAGGAGAAAAAGGAGGCACCCAACCTATATGGTGAACCGAGGGAATTCCTGGTGACCAAGTCAAAGCTGTTCCATGTAGAAAGAGTTTGTTTACACCCTTTCCCCCTAAACTAGAAAGAAAATGGTCTTGAAGTTTGTTGATTAGATTTCCCTCCCTCACTTCAGAACAACAGCCAATGTAGGGTCTACAAGAACCGCACCATTTTGCAGATAGTTTTACAGTGTCACAGACCAGCTGGAATTGGAAGTTCTTGGAACTCCAGAGTTGCTGGGCTGTGTCAGACTGATGAATTATGTAAAACCTGTTTCCCCGAGTATTATTAATCATCCTCAAGCAAATGAAGACATGCTAATTAGTTTGTGGTGGTTTTCACCTGCAAATGCCAAAGGAACTAAACCAAATTAAATCTTCTATTCTCTTCAAGACCAGCACCCTGTTAAATACCCTATGACTTATCTAATTCAATTTGAAAGATGTGTTTCTTTGGAAACTAAGTTTTCCTGTGCTTTCAAAATTTTAAGGACTCTTTCTTGAATGCGTAGCCCAAAGTTTTACACATAAGGACTTGGAAAATGAATGGATGAAATTCAATTCTATGATTTACATCTCTGTAAATCAGCATATCCCAGACTCTGTATTAGATAGTTGACCCATGTTATCTCATGGGTAGGTATTATCATTCTAATTGTACAAAGGAGGAAACAGGCTCAGAGAATTTAATGTAAATTTCCCAGGCCACGTAGTTTATAAGTATGGAGCTAAGATGTAAACCTAGGTCTGTTCAACTCCATAGTCCACACTCTTTCTACTGTACCATGCTCCTCCCAAGGAGACAATCCACTGTGCACATGAACTTTCACCTGCCAGACACCTAAGCACTGTGCATTGTACGCTTTGTAGTGTATTGTAAGAATTAGGATTTCTCATTTTATTTCCTCCTTTGGCAAGAAGTCTCAAAGAAAAGGGTTTTAGAATCTTCTGGTGACTTTCATTAGAATAACACCATGTGCAATACTACTCCATTCTCACCCTCGACCACATGTGTACTTTGAGAATTCTGAGCCACTGGTAACAATTAAAATATTTTATTTTATTTTATTATTTTTTTTTTTTGAGACAGAGTCTCACTCTGTTGCTCTGGCTAGAGTACCATGGTGTAAGCCTAGCTCACAGCAACCTCAAACTCCTGGGCTCAAGCAATCTTCCTGCCTCAGCCTCCCGAGTAGCTGGGACTACAGGCATGTGCCACCATGCCCGGCTAATTTTTTTTTCCTATATATATTTTTAGCTGTCCAGATAATTTCTTTCTATTTTTAGTAGAAACAGGGTCTTGCTCTTGCTCAGGCTGGTGTCGAACTCCTGACCTCGAGCGATCCTCCCTCCTCGACCTCCCAGAGTGCTAGGATTACAGGTGTGAGCCACTGCACCCGGCCACAATTAAAATATTGTTGCTCAGGTGAGAGATACTTTTCCATCTGTGGCCGTGAGTCTGCCATGTGAGCCATGCCTAATGTGCCCCTGAAAGCAAGTGCTCTCTGAACATCCAAACAGGAGAGAAAGTAGTAGACTCTGACTGACAACAGATGGTTTGTAGAGGATAAAACCGGGCATCTGATATCCCTGTCTAGATCAAAGTTCCAGGGTCTCTTCCCTATCACTGCGCCTGTAAAAGTGACGTTTATACTTTTGTTTTTTATTTATTTTTAACTTTTTTATCTCTCAAGATCATTGAGTAACTTTTATATTTTAAGTGACTGTAAAGACTAAATTGAAGGCTCATGTGGGGACAGTTACTCCCCTTACTAGTGTTCCTCTTGGAAATTACCTGGCATGCCCACAGAGGTATGAATACTGCCCGGCACTCCACAAGGCTGCTTAGGGGTCAGAGTGGGGTCCCCTAACGTATCTCCAGACAGCAAGCCCCATCCGGGCTGGAGGTGCTTGGACAACATCAACTCTAGAGCTGATCTTACTCCAAGAAAGAAGCCAGGAAGAACCCAAGATCCTGGCCAAGGTGTCTTGGGACTTTCTTTTGGAGAGGTTGGAGTTTCCTTTTCTTCATGGATATGTGGGTGGTTACCAGCCCCCTTTCAGGAATTCTACGGCACTAGAACTGCTTTTAGAGGAAGACGCCCTATGGAATCCTTTGCTGAAGAGAAAGAGATTATGTAATGTGCACTTTGCTTCTTCTTAGGATGACATATGAGTGTCTTCACCCTTAGTTATTTTACTTATTTTATCCTCTCCAAATTATAAAAATATTAATGCTCTCAATAAAGATTTCAGACTCGAGCCTCTCTCTTCTTTACCATTTCAAACCACAGATGTCCTTATTTCGTCAAAGAGCCAGTGAGATGTACAAGAGCATGTACTTCTGAATCTTGTGTCTGTCACTAACTGTCACATAGGGCAAGTCACATTCTCTCAAAGGCACATTTTCCTTTCTCACCTGTCGAATGGGATGATCATGCCCGCCACACAGAGCTGTTCTGAATGAAAATCAAATGTGAATGAAATTAGCACAGAGTCTGGTCTGCAGAGGATGCTCGAAAATGTTTTTTTTTTTTTTCCCTAAAATGAAGACTGCTGCTTTTTATTTCTGAAAGCCCCTAGAGCCCTCCTTTATCATCTGCTACAGGCCACACATACACACATACCACTTCTGTGTGTGCTTTTCAGGCAAACATTTCAATATTATGTGATAGTGCTTGCAAATGCAGTCAACATGAATAAGTTAAAATTCACCTCACATTTCTTCTCTTGCCCCGTCCTCCTCCACAGCACAGAACAAGAGAAATCTGAACTAGAATTGTAATGCATATTGCTCAACTCTTCCCTGACCCCTAGTTAGAACCTCCTTGCACTCACACGTGTGTATGTGCACAAACACACACACAAACACACACACACACACCCTTTACATTTTGTGCTCTTCCTTCTTCCTTTTCAGACGTCCTCCTTGTCCGAGTTTCTCTGTGTTGTACATGCTTCTGCTGGAATCACAAATAGTACAAGTGTCCACCCTGATTTGGCACAGTGATGCATGTGTTGGGTGGTGGTGTCAAACTCATATGAAAAATGGGAAAAATGCTCCCACCTTTACGGGCAGGTCAGACGGGAATGTGAGAGAGCTGCTGGGGAAGGAGTGACAAGGGGAAAAACACTGTTGCTTTCCCAGGAGGAGAGAAGGGAGAATTGGAGACAATGGGTGGGTTTTTATTTTCCTCAAGACTGAACTGAGTATGTCAATTGTCTCAGAAAGAAAATCACAACACGTTTCTCTGAGTTCCACTGCCTTCACAGGGAGAAAGTTCTAAATTGGCCCTCCCTCTTCCAAAGGCGTATATCATTGCTGAAATAATCTCTTCTGGAGCCACTTCTAAATTTCATGTATTTTTTCTCTTTTCCCTAGCCATTCTTGCATCAATTCTGCCTTTTCCTAGCTTTAAAGCATCTGGTAAGGCCAGCAAGATTCCGTGTGTGTGAGTGCGGCGCTCCCCCGACAACAGGGGTGTGGTAGACAGGCTCCAAGGCGGCCCCAGTGATCCCTGCTACATGACAGCCACACCCTTGAGCAGTTCTCTCCCACACTGTGCTGTGGTTTATCTGTGTAGCCAATGGGACATGGCAGAACTGATGGTGTGTCACTTTTGATATGAGATTACAAAAGAGTCTGCAGCTTCTATTTTGACCACATCTCTCTTGGGTTACTTGCTCTGAGGGAAGTTAGCTGCCATGTCTCGAACTCCAACCGCCCTGTAGAGAAGCCCATGTGGTGAGGAACTGAGGCCTCCAGGCAGCAGCCATGTACATAACCTTCTTGGAAGTGGATCTTTGAGCCCCAATCGAGCCTTCAGATGACTGCAGCCCCAGAGGACAGTTTCACAACAATCTCATGAGAGACTCTGAGTCAGAACCACCCAGGTGGTTCCAGATTCCTGACTCTTAGAAACAGTGAGAAAATAAATGTTTGTTTTTAAAACCCTGTCAAAAACTGAGAAGGACTTGAGATTTTATCCTCCTTGCAAGCTAACAAATTTTTATGTTTTGTGTCCAAAACAGGTTTATGGAGCCTAGTAGAAGTCATGACTCTTGAGTCAGAGACAAAAGACTTGTATTAGTCACACACAGCAGACAGCATAAGCTCATGTTTGCTTTGGTTTCTCTTGCACCCTAAATCCTAAAGGGGTGATGCAGGGGTGGGTGCAGGTGGGCGCTGCATACACAGTGTGTTTACCTCACAGCTGAGGAACCCTCAGCTTAGGAAACCTCAATCTTTTACAAGAGGGTTTCAAGAAAATCTGTTCAAACATTGCCCTGGAGGGAGATATTATCTTTATTATACCGAATAGCAAACAAATCTGGCCTCTTTCCCAAAGGGGTATACTATCTCCATCTGCCAACATGGTTTGCTGTACGAATATCCTGGAAAAGATAGTCTGGACCAAAGGCTGTCAGTGCCTGTGCTCATAAGAAACACAAGGTGCCCAGTGGGGATGTGTGTGCCAACAGCCACTGAGTTTCAGAGTTATTTTCTGTGCAGAAGAAAATAACTCGTCCAGTGGGGATACCTGTGTCTAGGTCTCACCTGTTGAAGTCACTGTACTGAGGGCATGTATAGTAGAGTTGTGGCTATTGGCAGAGAATGGGTGCAAGGGTCTTTGACTTGAGGAACAGGTAAAGGGATGAGTAGGTCCTTTGCTTCTGGAGGGTGACAAAGAAGGAGAAGGGGGAAAAGAGACATAGGGAAGGGGCCAAAAGGTAGAATTGACATGTTTAGCTTCCTCTCAGAACAAAGGTTGTTATCTGGACAATAGCTAGATTTGTAAAACAAGAGAATTCACTACTTAACATTTTGCTCTGTTTAAAAATCTTCCAAACTTCACTGATGAACTGTCTTTTTGCAGTGTTGCTGGTGGTTATTTTTCACACTTTTCCCCCCTGGTGAAGGAAAATGAGGTGCAGTTAGTTTTGAGCCAATCCATAGAGAGCCAGACTTTGAGAATTGTCTTTGAAAGGCACATGAAAGGAAGTACTTAAAAGATTCTTTTTGTTTATTTGCTTTATTCTGTGAAAATGAGGGATCAAATAAAAGACATCATGGGTTTTCTGCCATTAAGCAGTATCTTCCATTGGCCTCATGAAATCAATTGAAGAGATAAAGAATTGAGAATGATTTTAATTTGAAATGATACTTGGTCTATGTTTCATTCAGTTTTAAGATTATTAAACAGCCTTCCCTTCATGTAGTCATTTTTAGAAACACAGAACAATTGTATTTGAGAGTTAAAAAATGAAACCAAACATGTGAATGAGCTTCCATCAGCCTATAAGTAAAAGAGGACCTAGGTGCTCTATAGATAGCGTTATTCCAGGCTTTTCTCAGTCGAGATCGGTTGATGGGACAGGGCTCAGGGATGCTTTATTGGTTTTCCAGTATGTAATTCTATAGCTGGCTATCGAGATTTGCAGGAGGATCCTCTCTATAAAGGCACTCAAGGCCAGTTATAACCTTGATTATAGCTTAGGGGATTTAAAAGCAGGTTAATGTGAGCTTTTTAATTTATCTCTTAGTTTCTTCATCTCTTAAATGAGAACTAGAATACTTATCTCAATGCTGTTGTGAATTTTAAATGTGCTAAAGTAGATAAAGAGTTTAGCACTGTGTGTGGCTTATAATAAATGCTCAATAAGTAAAGGCTTGTATTATTAATCCTCAAAGATATTAGTCATGTTCCTCCTTGGGTTATATTATGTCATTTCCGATGCAGTAGCATCCCATTAGATGACATCTGGCTCTATCATGTTCTATTTGATTGTATTACAGGTCAATTCATAGTTCTCATATGTGCAGAGGTCTCATTTATACAATGTTAAGTGTGTGCCTGTCTTTGCTGGCACATGGAAAGGTCTCTCAATAAATTCTGGCCCTCGATCTTGTCATTTGGTATAGCAAAATAATAAATCCCACCCAATGACCACACTTAGCAAAGCCTGGCTATTCTCAAAGCATATTGGTTTCAACTTTTTCTTAGCAGGAAAGTTTTTTATGGAAAATTTCCCTAGAGGTTGGAATTCATAACAGGTTCAACCTGTTCTGTGTCTAAAAACCACAAACCTGGTCCAAGAAGAGGCCAGGACTGTGAGTTGTCCTGCAGGTGTGACTAGGAATGTAGTGCCCAGGCTTTTCACCCTTCTGGTAGGATCTTTTTATGGGGCCCCTGTAGGGGTAGCCAGTAGGCATTATTACAGGTAGTATTCCCAGAGGTTGTCATCAGAGAAAATCATCTTACAGTTCAGACAGCAAAAACACCTTTTGTATCCAAGGGGCCCCCAGTGAGATGGGGAAGAGACAGGGTGTGACAGATGCTATAGAGCCACCTTCCCTTGGCACCCACCATTTCTGTGCCTGCCCAACCTGTGGCTTCTATCTGCAAGGACCTGTGACTCCTCACTTAGAGTTTTCTCTGGCCACGGAAGACCCCCAAGCCCAAGCCTGGGGGAGGTCAGAAGTACATGGGAGTTAGCCCTTGGGAATGAAGGATTGATGGGTAAATGCCAAGCTTTCTGGCTCCTCGGGTGGAAAAATTCCAAGGTCCCTTCCCTACTGCCTTCCAGAGCTCTCCAATGTGCCTGAGCCCCCACTTGCCCATAGTGAGTGGTACCATGCTTGGTAATATTCTCTTTATCAGCTTCTTTTCCTTTCCTCTCGCTTTTCTACTCCCTTGGCAATGCTTCCTGGAATATCTCCCAAATAAACGACTCCAACTCATATCCTTATCTGAGTCTGCTTTCGAAGAACCCAGCCTACACCAAAGGGTCAACTCACATTCCCTCCCTTCCTTCATCAACAATTATAATGTGCCCTCCAGGTGCTCATCCCTCAGAATCCCTCTTCTGTGTATCCATCTTCTGTTCCTCATAGGTAGGAGGGAAAGAAAGAGCAGAATTGATATGCTAACTGTCTATTAGATGGGCAATTTAAAATGCTTCATCTCTTTATATTTCATGTTCATATGAAGATGTGGTATTTCCATTTTATAGATGAAGAAACTGAGACCAGAGGATTAAATATCTTGATTGAGGTGATGCCCCATCTAGATGGAAGAGATAAGACTTGATGCCGGGTTTTTTGACTTTGTTCTAAAATTTTCTTGTTCTAGTTTATTTCTGAAGGTGTGAACAAATCAGGGGAGGAATAATGCTCATCTCCTTTTTGTGTTAAAAAATTTTTATAAAATGCATAAATCATATCATATCACTCCAAAGGTTTTGTGTAACAAGTAGAATCAAATTTCAACTCTATCCTGGGGCCTACATGGTCCTGCAGGATCTGGCTTCTGATCTCAGCTTTCAGCCCTTGTCCCTTCTCTCTGTTCCAGTCAAACTGACCACCTCTGTGTTCCATGCATACACCAAGCTCAGTCTGCCCTACAGTCAGTCTGTGTCCTTGCTGTGTCTTCTTCCTGGAATGCTCTTCTTCAGATCTTTGGAGGGCTACCTTCCTGGCATCTTTCCAGTCTCCAGTGCAAATGTGGGACTCGCGCAGAGTGGGTCCCTGACCCTTCTAACTAGAGTACCTGCTCCCTGCTCCCCTCTCCCAACCTTGCACCAGGCATTTCCCATCCAGTTTTCCTGTTTTTGTTTATTATATTAACTACACCTCATTGCTTCTGGCTTGTTTCCTAAACCCAGTAGCATGCAAGCTGATCGAGGGCAGGCACCTTGCTTGACTTGTTCATTACTGTTTTCCCAGGGCCTAGAATAGTGCGTTGTGCATAGTTTTTTTTTTTTCCCCCCAAATGAATACATATATAAATGAAAATGAGACAGTAGAGTAGAAAAATTATAGTCATGTATCTGATAGGACCTTAAAACATATTTTGTGTATAACTAAGATTTATTTATCCAACTCTTTGTAATCAGCAGAATTAATATAACTTGAAAGCAAATGCATCTTGCTGACATTTTGGAACCTGTGTGCTTGCATTAATACCAATCAATTTAAGTGTGTGTTTCACAGCATGCCATTTGGATGAGAAATGCTGGAAAGGGAGAAAGTGGACAGCTTCTTAGCCTTTTTTTTTTTTTCTGGCACATTTACCATCATTCCAGTAAACTGGGCTCTGGGTTTAATTAAAGATTGTGGCATGGAAAAGGGGTATAGAGAAAAGTCTTAACAATCATTTACATCTTGGACTTTACTCAAAAAACAAAAAAAGATTTTATTGTGATTAAAAGGCCTACAGTTTAAGTCTTCTGAAATTTAGTTTTTTGGCTTTCTTATTGCTTTTATTTTGATATTTGTAGTTTTGCCCAGTGATTTTTTTTTAGAGGAAGTGGGAAATAGAGACATGCCTGTGCTCATATATTTGTTTTAATAACATTCTTTATTTTTCCTGATTATGAAGTTTATCTATATTCATTAAAAAATTTGGAAAGTAAAGAAAATGTAAAGAAGACAGTAAAAATTATCCATAAGTCTATTTTTTAACAATGAAATCTGACATTTTGATGCGCTTTATTCTAGTTGTTTTTCTATGATTATGAATATCTAGGTGTAGTGTAGTTCTTCCATTCTAAGATGTTACCTATTATAAAATGCAATAGTGGTTTATTTACTGTATTTTAGGAAAAGCAAAGTTAAAGATATATTTCCTTTTTCCTAAAAATATGGCAATTGCATACCAGTTTCTTTGTACAAAATTTGGAAATAAATTTTCTTCTCATTACGAGTCTGGAATTTATTCTAAATCACTTTTGGCCAACCATAATTATACAGGTCATCCTTGTTATGTGCTGCTCCTTATAATGTGTGCTTCAAATCCTGACCCCTTTGACATCTTTATCTGTAGTCTAATGTCAAAGCATATTAAAAAATACAGCAGACGCTTGAACAACACGGGTTTGAACTGTGTGGGCCCACTTACGCAGATAGTTTTCAATAACAGTTATATTGAGTGTGCCTGCCTCTCTGGCCTCCCCTTCTGTCTCCTCTGCCTCTTCTGCCTCTGAAACTTCTCAGACACCAAGGCCAACCCCTCCTCTTCCTCCTCAGCCCGCTGATTGTGAAGACAATGAGGATGAAGAGCTCTATGATGATCCACCTCCATTTAATGAATAGTAAATATATTTTCTCTTCTTCATGATTTACTTAATAACATTTTCTTTTCTCTAGCTTATTTTACTGTAAGAATACAGCATATAATACATATACAAAATATGTGTTAATGGATTGTTTTTTTTTTTTTTTTTTTTTGTTGAGACAGAGTCTCACTTTGTTGCCCAGGCTAGAGTGAGTGCCGTGGCGTCAGCTTAGCTCACAGCAACCTCAGACTCCTCGGCTTAAGCGATCCTACTGCCTCAGCCTCCCGAGTAGCTGGGACTACAGGCATGCGCCACTATGCCCGGCTAATTTTTTCTATATAGATTTTTAGTTGTCCATATAATGTCTTTCTATTTTTTAGTAGAGACGGGGTCTCGCTCAGGCTGGTCTCGAACTCCTGACCTTGAGCAATCCACCCGCCTCGGCCTCCCAGAGTGCTAGGATTACAGGCGTGAGCCACCGCGCCCGGCCATGGATTGTTGACTGGTAAGGCTTTCAGTCAACTGAAGGCTATTAGCAGTTAAGTTTTGGGGGAGACAAAAGTTAAGTGCAAATTTTTGATGGCCTGAGAGGTTGGCACTCCTAACTTCCATGATGTTCAAGGGTTAACTGTAATGGGATTTCATCTGCATTTCCTATTTGGTTACACTCATAATTTTTCCTTTTTTTGAATTACCCGTAAAAAGTTTCTCTTGAAATTCAGCCAGAAGCTTTTACTCATGGATTGTCAGTGCCCAAATAATAGTCCTTCATAATGCATGAATCAGTCACACCAAACTCTCTCAGCTTTAAAGATTTCATGATATATTTGGAGAGACTGGGCACTGTTCCTACATACATTGCAAGAAATGACAAGCATGTCACAACTAAATCTATTTGGCAGCTTGTAAGTTCTTTTTGATATGAATTATTAAATGCATCCTAATTTAAAAAAAATCAAGTAGTAAAAAAAAATGCACCATAGAATCAAAGATATATGGTATGTGTGTAACAATGTGAATGCCTTTTTATTTCAGCATATTTTTTCACCTCTCTGCACACTAGAATCACATGGATATTAAAAATAAATCTACCTCAAAGCCACACCTTCAGACGGACTCAAGAAATAATATTTATATTAAAAAAACAAAACAAAACTTCTCAATTTCCAATGAGTATTCTGATTTGAGAACCATCATTTCAATCATTGGTATGCCAGGGTGACTTTTGGGGTAGAAATTGACTTTGAGAAAGATCTTGATAAACAGCCCAAGATAGAAGGTAGGATCCAGAGAGAACGGTTGTCTAGGAGCTTCAGTGACAAAAAAGAACATTTAGTGACTTTGCATGGGAAAATGAGAAAATTTATTTTATTGCTCTAAGGGAGGAGAGGTAGAGGAAAAAGGGAGGATGAAGAAAGATGTGCTCATGAAATATGAGGCTCGGTGACCTCATGTACAAATGGGCCAGTGGAAGTTTTCCTGTGCTGGGGCGGCTAAAAATAATTCTAAAACATGGTAATAATGTTCAGTTCACAATGGTTTGTTATGTAAACTTCTCCTTTATCTTCCTTCAAAATGCTTGATTCTATTATACTCTTGAATGCTTTATGTATTTTTTTTTGTTGTTGTTATTGTTCTTGGTAAAATTGAGGAAGGAGCTGAGCTAAACTCTAAAATCTGGGTTGATGCAGGACAGAAAAGAGGACTCTGGAGGTGAGGTGACCATGAATATATCACCCCTCAGGAAATCGTTAAAGGGTTTTGGTTTTTCATAAGGCATGGAATTAATGGTTTAAGCCAATGTAGCTTAACATGTAAATCCAGGGAATCTTCACTGTGTCATTCAACACACACGAACATGCTCCTATGTATCTGTATTCATATTTTAAGATAACTTGGGATCATACTGTATTCTCAGGTTTGAATACTCATTTTTTTTTCATTTAATGTAATGCCATAGACATTTCCTTATATCCTTAATTATTCTTAGCATGAATTTTAAATAGTTGTCCCTCTTGTCATCATACTATGATTTATTTAAACATTATCTTAGCAGATATAGTGGAGGATACTGCCAGTGCTCAGAATCCGAAATCAGACACTCTGCCTTCACTGCACCAGCCGTGGGCTTGGGCCGGCATTCCCGCATCACTGCCTCTGAGCTGACACAACATTATCCTTTACAAAAGGATTTGCAGTTAAGGTGCCTAAAAATTGTTCATAATTGTTTTAAATTTATGTTTCTTTGATGATGAATGAGTTCGAACGTCACTTTACCTGCTATTAGCATTTCATCAATCCATTCTTCTTAAATCAGTTTTTCAGGGTTTGAATGTTAATTTATTTGAATGGATATGTATCCACGTTGCTCTGTTGAAAAAAGAGTTATTAATCATTGCAGAGAAAGCAGATCTGCTTCAAGGAAGTGATGTTGTTTCATTTGCGTAATCAAATAAATTGCATACCTACTTGTTTGAGGGCAAATATTCCAAAGTTACCTACCAAGTGTGATCAAACCCATCTGAAGATATCCAGGTGAATAAGGTAGAGAAATATTTCTGAGGAAAAAAGCAGAAGTCCACTGAGCTGCCAAGTGCCAGGATGTTCCTAATAGGATCTTATTAAGATGTTATTGAGAATCATCAGTTTCATAGTGGGGTAACAAAGGCACAGAAGTACCAGATGCCCAACCTACCAGACAGTGTGGCCAAGTTTACGGGGCTACGCATGGAAATCATGGAAAACAGCCTGTACTCAGTCCTAACAGCCACCTCCCATCTCAGCAGGTCATTTCATTAATACATTTGGCATAAAATTATAATGGATTAATTTTTGAGTGGGAGGAGTTTATTGAAAAGAATAGCTTGCGGTCCTTGCTGTCCCTCTTTAAAGAAAGCAGGGTGATGTTTTCTGAGGGCTTTGAGAGGCAAGGGTCACTCTTGACAGCTGATGAAAGATATCAAGGCTGAGCACAGACATTAGGCAACTTGTTTATTTTCAGAGTCTTGAGGAAGTCACAGGGCTCTTTAGGGACTGGGTACTGGTTGATGTCGTGATGTTTTCTGAGCACTAGAGCAGAGCAGCTGGGGCCAGGAGGTATAATAACCCCTGAGCCCAAGTTCTTTGTATTGATATTGCCTTTATGTCAAAGAAAGAAAGAAGGTGAAGAAGGCAATTTCTACTTCTTCTAAAGTTAAACCAGGAGTTCACCAGGTATATTTTCCCTGAGGTTGAAAAACTACCATATATCACCTGAGAGCTATGAATGTTTGTTTTGTTTTGTTTACATTTTTAAGTATAAAGTGTAAAGGACTATTAACCTTTCAGTAAGAACAGCTGTTTGATTTTGCCTTTTGGCCTGTGAAGCCTAGAATATTTACTCTGTGGTCCTTTACAGAAAAGATCTGCTGACTCCTGTGTTACACCATCCTACAATATCTGTGCTGTCGGCGTATTCCTGTCTCTCTCTCAGGTCTCTTCACCTGAGTTTATCTTCACCAAGTTCCCACCTCCAGTGATGCCCTGATGAGAAAGGTTCCCATTTGGTATGTCTGTGTACCTGAGAATGAGAAAAGGCAAGAGGAAAGGAGGGGAAAGATTTTAGGTGAGACAAAGGCATGGAGGAGGGTAATACAAGAATGAGAAATTTATGAGATGTTAGAAGAAAAACCCACCCCACCCCAGCTGGCTGTACAGCAGAGGCCATGAGCTTAACGGAGGAAAAGATGGTGATTGGTCTTCCAGTTCAACAGGGAGGGTGGAGGGCTGAGTGGGGAGTTTTAAAAGAGAAAGTGGATGGGCTCAGAGAGACCTAGATACCGCTTGACTCTGTTAAAGATACTTGGAGAATATAGATTGTACTTAAAAATAGCAAAGCTGTGCAGGTCAGGCTTTTGGCTCAGGGGAGAGGAAAGAGAAGGGCAATGTCAGAGCTCAACAGCCTTGGAAACAAATGCTTTCCAGGCAGCTGAACGGCATGATCAGAGAATAAGAAATGAAGAAGAGAGCCGCAAAGGGTAGAAATTTCTGAAAGGGAAGAATTGGAGGAAAATGGAGATGGGCCAGTGAAACGATAGCACCCAGCAAGAAGTCAGGAGATGGGGGTGGCAGGTGTACACGACAGAGGTTTAACAAAAAGAATTCATTTTTATTATGAAATCTTTCACACCCACAGGAAAGATCCCTCCTCCATCTTCCTTTCTAAATATACATATTCACTTCTTTTTAGCTAAAGCATCCAAAATAAGATTGCGGACATTACAAGTTACTCCTAACTACATCAGTATGTACCTGTTAGGAACAGGGACAGTTTCTATGTAACCACAACCCATTATTATACCTGAGAAAAAATTACTTGCTCAGTAACATTATCAACAGAGTCCAAACTTGAATTTCTCCAATTGTCCTGAGGCATAGCATTAGTCCTCCCCAATCTAGAAGAGGCTCACGACCACCCTCTGTTTTGTTTTGTTTTTTAAAGTCAGACTTATTGAAATGTAATTTACATATTTATAAAAAATATTAAAAATTTTACTCTCTAATGGACAGTTCTGTGAGTTCTGATGACCATACACAATTGTGTTAGTGCCATCACAATCTAGATGTCTAGATGTAGAAGTTTCATTCCCTCCAAAATTCCTCATGTCTTCTTGCTGTCACCCTTCCCCTAACTTTAGTCCCTGATAACCACTGATTTGTTTTCTGTCCCTATAATTGCGTCTTTTCAGAATACCATTTAAATAAAATCACATGGTGAGTGGCCTATCTTTATAAGTAACTGCCAAACTGTTTTTCAAAGTCATTGTACCATTTTGCACCTAAACATACAGCCTTTGCTTTTGTTCACTCTGCAGAGCCTTGAAGTAGTTGTTATCTGTGTGAGGGTTGGTCTATCAGTTTATTCCATCGTGTCAGAAGGGGATCTCTCCCTATCTTCCTTAATATAATTATATTATCCTGAAATGCTGCTTTGAAAGTATAATGCTACTGATATTTTAAAATCTCAGAGCTAGAGATGTTTGAAGTAACCTAGAGTAACTTTCCTATTTACTAAAGAGGAAATGGAGATCTCTTGATACTAAACTCATTTATTCATTCACTCAACAAACACTTTTTTTTTCTTTTTTTGAGACAGAGTCTCACTCTGTTGCCCGGGCGTCAGCCTAGCTCACAGCAACCTCAAACTCCTGGGCTCAAGCGATCCTCCTGCCTCAGCCTCCCAAGTAGCTGGGACTACAGGCATGTGCCACCATGCCTGGCTAATTTTTTCTGTATATATTTTTAGTTGTCCATATAATTTCTTTCTATTTTAGCAGAGACAGGGTCTCGCTCTTGCTCAGGCTGGTCTTGAACTCCTGAGCTCAAATGATCCACCCACCTCTTCCTCTCAGAGTGCTAGGATTAAAGGTGTGAGCCACCGCGCCTGGCCAACAAACACTTTTTGAGCACTTACCATGTGCCATATGCTGTGCTGGGTACTGGGACAATAGAGATGACTTCCCCAGTGGCACCCAGCCCTTGGCAGAACTGGGCTGGAGTTTCACGTCTTCCACCTTCTAGTTCATTGCTTTTTCTGCCACTGGTGGGGAGAAAGAGAGAGAAGGGGAGAAGAAGCCCCCAGAGTCCAGGCTATAGTCATGAAAATGACCAAATTATGCCAGCTTGAACCAGATACTGAGCTAGAGCAGCCTTAAGATCTTACAAACTTTTTCTGCTAGGATCTTGGGGCCTTGAGCCACGTGTATAGGAAGGTTTCTTTGGAATTATTATTGGTAGAGTGAAAGTGTGAGAGGTAACCCGAAACTACAAAGGCATCAAAGTTCATCTGAGAGAGCTGTCTGATGCCCCTTGATGAACAGCATGCTTGAGGGTGATGGAGTTATTGTAATTTGCAACAAAAATAAATTGCCTGGATATACACATTTATTTCTGGGGCCCTGGATCTCGTCTAAGGAGTAACTGCCAGGCTCCCTCCCCTAGGTGGTAGATTACTCCTCAGCAGCCATGGGTTGCTGGTTTTCCCACTTTCTGCCACAAGGCTGGCTATGGTGCCCTGCAGGCAATAAATAAACCCTCCTAAAGAAGACAGAATAATGGCCAGCAAACATATGAAAAAATGCTCAGCATCGCTAATTGTCAGAGAAATGCAAATCAAAACCACAATGAGATATCACCTAACCCCAGTGAGATTGGCCTCTATCAAAAAACTCCCAAAACAACAAATGCTGGTGAGGATGTGGAGAGACAGGAACACTCTTACACTGCTGGTGGGACTGCAAATTCATGCAACCTCTGTGGAAAAGAATATGGAGATACCTCAAAGAGCTAAAACTAGAAATACCATTTGATTCAGCAATAGTGCTATTAGCTGTCTACCCAAAAGAGCAAAAGACATTCTATAATAAAGACATCTGCACCCGAATGTTTATGGCAGAGCAATTCACTATTGCAAGGATGTGCAAACAACCCAAGTGCCCATCAATCCATGAGTGGATTAATAAAATATGGCATATGTATACAATGGAATATTACTCAATTATAAGAAACGAAGGTGATCTAGCACCTCCTATATTTTCCTGGATAGAGCTTGAGCCCATACACCCGAAGTGAGGTATCACAAGAGTGGAAGAATAGGCTCCACATGTACTCGCCATCAAATTGGCACTAACTGATCAAAACTATGGTGCTCACATGGTAGTAATATTCTCCAGGGATTAGGGGGTTGGGTGGGTAAACTCACAACTAATGGACTGGGTGAGCGTTGTAGAGGGGAAGGGTATGCCTCTAATCCCTGCTTGGGTGAGGCAAAGTCATAAAATGTAACCAAAATGTTTGTATCCTCATATTATCCTGAAATTAAAAAATAAATAAACCCTCCTGGATGTGGGGGTGGTTGAATTGATTTGGTTTGATTTCTTTCCATATGGAGACTTAGGAATTGGCTCTGTAAAAAATGAAGAGGAAGAGAGGGGAAGAGACATGAGAGTTTAAGCCTCTTTGTCGGGCCTTTTCAATTATTCATGGAAAATCTATATACTCTGTTATCAGCTCTAAGCAAAGCAACCTTGTTGTTTCTATTGATCATGTAATTTATTATCTTTATTTAAACTCTTTGGGCAATAAATAAATAGAAAGCAGTTTGAGGGAAAGAAGCTTCTCAGAAGAAAGTAATTTCCCAGGAAAGTAGTTTAACCCTTTTGAAATTAGGCCTACAAACTTAAAGATAGTATCTGATTATTCTATGTGATGTCCTTTTAAAAAGTACATTGGTCTTGGTTTCTCTGTTTTAGCAGAAACCTTCCAATTTTCGCTTCTCTCCTCCCCAAACTCTCTTTCCATTAAGCTCATAAGTTAATTTACAAAGAAAACATACTAAAATATATTATAGCTAGAAAGAAGAAAGCTTCTATGAGTAACGGTCTTATTTCTCTATCTACTTGCTGCTGAATATAATTTACTAAATCTCTTTAAACCTAATGTCTTTCATTGGTAAAATTGGGACACTAACATTTCTCTTTCTGCTTCATGATCAAATATGAAGATTACACAAGATAATGATGAAAACACTTTTCTATAGTGATTCACTTCCTTTAAATTATTTAACAGCTTTATTTTTCTCTAGGTCTTCTGATACCAAATCCAGCATTTTTTACAATATAGCATGTGTAATGTTACAAAATTAGAGAGTTGAATGAGATCATCTCTATGTTCTTTTTCTGATTTAAAATTCTGATTTTATTACAGCTTTTCATATAGAGTTCCTCTCACGCTGGAGATGCTCAATGATTTCTTTTGTGATTCCTCCTGAATCCTGGGTAAAATTGTTACCAGGAGCATCTACTTGTCAGGAAAGTGAGCATTTTGCCATCTTTACACATTCTTGTCCTCCCTCTACAGGTCTGCTCTCTCTGCCTCCAGGTTCCTGGCTGCCTGGGTTTATTGCAGAGTGCTGTACTTTGCCTCATCTGACTCATTCTTCCAGGGCGAACAGCCTTTCCTGTGCTCTGTGTTGCATTAGTGCATCTCACCTGCAGCCGTGTTGATTTCATCTGTGCCTCCTGGCCTCGCTGTCCATGGTTATGCCACATTGGAGTTTCTATTAGATTTACTCCTTTCTTTTCCCTTACTGGATAAGTGTTTCCAAGTTTTTTTTCATCAGTGAGAAATTCTTGATTTATGAATCGAATCCTTTTTTATTTTAAAAAACAACAACCCAAAATATATCTCTTTTTTAATACCAACATCAGTTTGCTTCCTTAATTTACAGGAACTGTAATAGGTTTCTGTATGGACATAAGAATGTCAACAGCTGAAGATCTAGCTCATTTTGAGGTGTGTGTGTGTGTGTGTGTGTGTGTGTGTGTAATTATAGCTATATTCTTTACCTTTAAAGAATACAACATCATACCCCCAAAATATATTTACTAACCTCTAAAAAGCCCCTGTATATCTTTATCTTGCCTTGTTTTTCAATTGCTCTCATTATCATGAGGCAACACAGGAGCTTTTGAATTTAAGTGCATCTTTAACCAAAATCCTCATGAAGATTAGTAATACATGATATTACTAAACCACAGAGAGGCCATGGCACAGTGGCATGCAAAAGTTGCATGGTTCAGTTGAAATAGCATAGATTTTGGAGTTAGATAGACTTGGGTTTGAATCTCGGCTCTGCAACTTAATAGCTTTATAAGCTTGGAAAAGTCATTTAGCCACTCTGTACTTCAATGTCCTTATCTTTAAAATTGGACAATAATATTAACAATGATAACACTCTCATGAATTTGTTGTAATGGCCAAGACACTTTGCTCATGAGTGAGTAATCTCTGCCAAACTGATTCATGGAGGAGGAGAATTGGTTGCCATAGGATCAATTAGAGCTGACTGAGTAGAGAGTGAACAAGGAGAAAAGAGAGGAAGGGAGTAGAGAGATGAGGAACAGAGAGAAAGACAATGAGGAAAACCTTAAGCTTTACAGAATTTAGCAAAGGTAGAAAAACATGAAGGACCGCCAGGACAAGGAGATTATGGTGGCTTTACATTCTGTGCCCTGGGCCAACTCATAGGAAGGAAACTTTCAAGGAGAGGAAAGAGAGGGGTAAGCTGAAGGACTGGGTCAGAATGGAGAAAAGGAGGGACAAAAATGAAGAGGAAAAGGGAGAGAACAATAAAAACAGATGACCGGAGAGCAAAGAGCAGCTAACAAATGCTCTGTGGTTTTTGGGTCCAGAAGAGGGAGCCGAAGGCAGACAGTGAGATATTTGTTGAAAGGGAGAAGTTGTTTTACAGTTTTTCAGGAAGAGGCTGTACTGAACCCAAAAATGTAAATGCATGAATCAATATTGACAAAATCAGAAGTTTGGGGTGAGCTTCAGGTTAGCAGAGAAACAGTTAATTTTTAGAATAGCTCATGAGGAAGACTGACTGCTGAGGGAATACTATGAAGATGTTACCTGGGCTAAAAACCTAAACAACTCTCCTATAAGGAAAGTCTGAACAGCCTGTTTATTCTCTTTAAGAAAGGAGGGCAGATGAAAGGAGATGTGACTTGTTCTAATAAATGTAGTGCCTCAGTTTAGCATTCTTTTTATGAAGTGTGAAAGAGGACTCTGGTCATGGATAGATGAGGTTAATCATCGTCTAAGTGCCTCCCACTGATGCTCAGCACAGGGTTCTACCCAGTGCAGGGGACAGCAAAAACACGTCACCCACGCAGATTACATGATTTCCTGCACGTGATATAGCTAGAGGCAACTCTTGCAAAGTGAACTAGAATGGCTGCTTGGGGCCTCTGAGGGATAAAGGACTCAAATTATCACCACGAATGGCCTACAGTGGGATTGTAAAGTACTCAATTGTTATACGTACATATGTTTCAGCTCCAGTCACAGAGAAAGAGTATAGAGTACCAAACGAGGTCTGTTTAAAAAAATAACCAAAGTTGAACATCAATGAATCTTATCCACTTGTTTGCAAGAAGCCCATTCTTCTTTTGTTAAGTCCAAGAAACTTTAGGTGTTTCTTTAGTCCAGTGAGATCACAGAACCAAAAAATCTGGGCAGATTACAAAGTTCCCATTTTATATGTGTGCTCCTGTCTCTGATCAGTCACCTGAATTTCTGGCAGCTGCGTCGAGGACCTCTGCTGCAAGAAATACCGTGGAAACCTGGACACGTGTGAGAACCAGCCTGCCCCTAGACAAGGGTGTGAACTGAGATGCCGCCTTCCCGCCCTCATGAGGAATTTCTTCTGGGAGGCACTCTGTTGACCTCTTGACAGATGGCTTCTGTCTGGGCCACCCTAGGCCATCAGCCATATTCTAATAATTTGCACCTCAAAAGGAAGGGGTCCTGGTTCCTGCTCCCTCTCCTGTATCCTATAATAAGTTCCAGATGCAAACAGATGTATGGGTATGGGGCCTTGGCTCACTGCACCTATGACTTTCAGTCAGATTAATGAAGGATAATACTAAAGTGAATGAAAGCGCATGCTATTATAAATGGACTTCAAAAGGAGCGTGAGACAGAGGAAGTGAAATAGTGTTTAAAACAGAACCTCAAATGAGAGCCAACCCAAACTGTGCCAGCCCTTGCCCCCAGTTCTGAATTCTCCTCTTTTATATCAAAAAGTAGAGAAAAGAGGAACCTCTGAGAGTGTCTTAAAGGACTCTGCCATTCTTCAAACAATAGGGGGGTAGCAGATGGAATTCATCCTAAGGTAAATCAGTTGACATCAAAATGCATTGAAGAGAAAATGCCGTATCTATAACTAGATTCAATTTTCATATAAGAATTAAGCTAAATATCGACAAAGGAAATTTGTTTCTTACAAATGATTGGGGTTGAGGCTTTTTGCATGGGGTCAATAATGGATATGTCGTAATGTAGCTGAGTTGGAAGGTACATGATCATGGATGTCAATTATGGAGGAGAAAATATGGATTTTTTTTTCCACAGGAGAAATATGAAAGAAAAAATACGTAGCAAAAAAAAGTGACATTACAATGAGATTTTTTTCCACTGTAGTTCATGAAAGATAATACACTTGGAAGTAACAGAAAGTTGTCTATGTGTCAGGTTTCAGTGTGAAAATGTGAGTTCTTAGTGGGCTCATGGCCGAGGAATGACCAGATGCACCAAAGTTAGGCAAGCGTGGAAATGAGTTTTATTGCGGAGAGAAAGATAGGATTATAGGGCAAGGGCAAGATACAGGCTTACAGAGCATAATACGTATGTCACAGACGATTGGACCATTGTTGCAGCAAAGGGCGAGCAAAAGGAAGGGCGCGAAAAGGGGCCTGGTATAGTCTGCGTCTTGTCTTAGGACCTCACTCGTGGCTCAGACGTCACCATGGAACCACTTTGATTGAACAGTTGGGAGTTGCATTACTACGCTTGTGGGTTGTTCTAGGCCAGTTTCTGGACTCTTCGGCCCCTGTGCTGTTTGGCCCATGGGCTGGAGAGTCCTCTGCATTCTTTTGCAGCTGGTGCACTAAGTTATTTATGATTGGCAGATTCGTAGGTTGTTTCCTCCTCCCCCAGGTATGGAGAGGATTAGGGTGGGGAGGTTGCACCAAGGCAAAGTGCCCACTTTCATCCCTAGGAGACCCAGAATGCCTCACTGCCTACCTAACATATATATTTAAACATTTAGAATAAAGTGTAAGAATGTTGGATAAAATAATTTTCTTTAAAAACTTACATTAATAATCTTGGTAGGAATTTCAAAAACGAAAATTTAAAAAATTTACGTTTTAAGAACAGAGTATTCATCACAGGAGAATGAAGCAACAATCTGGCAGCAGCAGGTGTCACACTTCCTGGAGGGATGGAGATGACCACAATCCTGAGGTGCGGGATATTCGGGGGTCTGTATTCTTAAAAGGGTTTGAGGATTACCTGAACGAATCATTTGCTGCTGTTTTTAATGCCACATGGGAAGAATGTAATATGACAAACAAACAAAAAAAAAAACCCACACCCAAACCCAAGGAATATAAAAGTTACAGTTTTAAAAGGAGGAAGCAGATCAGAATTGGACATTTTTTGTAAAGGTCTCTAAGATGCTAAATTATTTATGTTAATGTGCTGTGAGGCTTAAATGAGCTGATACATATAAAATATTTTAAAAAAAGGGGTAGTGCATAGTAAGTGCCCAATAAATGTTAGTTACTTTTTTTTGAAATGTTGTTTTTAAATAAAATTTTATAAAGGTTTTTTTTTTGTTTTACTTCAGTAAAATATTTTCTTTCTTTTCTCTTTTCTCTCTTCTCACGGGTCCTTGTAAGTTCAACTTAACTAGGTGTTTCCTTCTTCATTGAATATTGTAAAAGAAGAAAAAAATCCAGGACTGCAAAAATCTTGTCAGTAGTGAGGGTAGATCTCCATCACTATTTATTGGAATTTACTTTTGAAATGTGTTTTACAATAATAACACAACCTTAGGATGCATCGTACTGTGGAATTTTAAGAGCATGAACTGTGGTATTGTTAGGTAGATAGTTAAGATCTCTGGCTCTTCCAGGGACAAAGGTTTGTCTTGTTTTTCCCTGCTTTGGTGCTGTTTTGATCAGTTGCTCCACCTGGGAAGAAGGATGAGGGCGGGCACTCCATTTTGGTGCTGCCCCACCCTTAATCCTATCTGAGCAACTGCTACACCTGAGGAAGGAAAGAATGCTTTGTCAATCTACGAATTTCCCAGCCCAGGCATGATAGGATTTAGAAAGTGACCTACAGTAACCTAAGGGTAATTATTATGCCATTAGCTTGAATCTAGTTCCCCGCCCCTAGTTGGGCTTTCAGAGAGGGAGATCTTATACGCAGATGGAATTTTGAGGACACCTGTTGATCATTTGATAACATGCTCCACCTCCCAAGTTCCCGTCCTCAGACTGGGCTAATAAAAGGAAACAATCTGTGAGAATAGAGAGAGAGAGAGAGAGAGTCTGTCTGTCTCCCTCCCTCCACTCACGGAGACAGACCCATTTTGTTCTACAATAAAAAGCTGCTTCCTGCCTGGGGTTACTCCATCGTATTGGCCCTGCTGGTGATTTTTCCAAGGTAATAGTTTGAACTTGACACTTTAGTGTGTCTGGTCATTCTTCCGCCAAGAGCACACCAAGAACCAAGGGTAGACTGCCACCCTAACAGTATTAGTTGGATTTGAGTCTGAGTCCTGCCTCTTCACCTTATTTCATCTTCTGTTCATGAGGAGATTGACTTCTATAAATGTAGTGTTCTTCTTTACAATATAGAGATGAATATAACCTATATAGAAAAAAGTAGTACCTACTTCATAGGGTTGTTTTCAAACTGGAATGAGACCATCTGATATGCTTTCAGCATCCTTCCGTCTGATAATAGCCTCCTCCAGCCTTCCCCCATCGCATTCACAGGTCAGACCAATTGCAGTTTCCCACCAATCTGTCTAAAATCAATCAGTCCAAGTGAGCATCTGGGTGTGGCCCAAGTTGGGCCAATCATAGCCTTCCTGGGGATGTTTTTGAATATTAATTGAAAAAGCATGTAGGAAGTCCTTTTGTAGTGAGAAAAAATAAAACCAACACATGGAGAGAAGCAAAGACAGACTTTGGGGTGAGAGAGTCACAGAGAGTGAAGGTGGCACAGACATTTTTCTAACAGCCTGTGAGGCCTGGAGTCAGCTCTAGAGAACTCTGATCTCCTCTCGTTTGTGATTCTCAGCTTAATGAGCTCCACCTTGAAGCAGTTATAAACAATGGTCTGTGATCCAGAGGCACTGATTCAGATCGGATCTTTGCCCCCAGGTTATTTTGTACAGAGAAAGTGCAGTGTTTAATGAGGTGAGGCCTGAGTAGTCCGGCTTCCCTACGGCCCCAACCTTTGCTCCCGCTAAGTTTCAGTTTCGATGCCTACGCTGGACTATGCTTGGCTTGGGGTAGAAAATTCAGTTTTTTTTTCAAATTTGAAAGACTCAAAATTACTGGACTTTGAGGTAACTAAAAGAGCCTTTATTAGCAAAGCTGTATTTTCTGTACTCTGTGCTTTCAAACTGGACACTAAACTTACCTCTTTCTTATAGGACTTCATTGAAAGCTGCAAGAAACAGCCAAAACGTGAAGATTCTGAAATTTTCCCATTTTAAAAAATAGCTTAGTTTTGATGAATACATTTTTTAAGCCCCAAGGCTACATCAGGCAAACATTTAGCCACATATTTTGCATCTATGTAGCAGAGGTTATCAACTTACCTTCTGGAAAGAAAGGGGTCCTCAGTTCCTACCATCCTGCTCCCTCCATCCTCCATCCTTCAGTCAGTCAAGTCTACATTTAAGTGCAGACGGATCTCAGCTTCCAAGTTGCAGAAATGGAACAAGTCAGGGTTCTGAAGTGCAAGATAGGGAAATCCATTCTGGCTCACTTACACAGGAAAGGATTGCATTCAAAGGACAGTGGGCAGCTCAAACAATTGCTTAGAGGATTAGAGACCAAGGCCGGAAGCTGCACAAGGGAGTCTGGGAAAGTGAGTACAGTTGACCTTTGAATGACACAGGCTTAAACTGTGTGGTTCCGTTTAGACACGATTTTCTTCCACCTCTGCCACCCCCAAGACAGCAGGATCAACCCCTCCTCTTCCTCTTCCTCCTCAGCCTACTTAATGTGAAGATGACAAAGATGAAGACCTTTATGATGCTCCACTTCCACTTAATGAATAGTAAATGTATTTTCTCTTCTATGTGACTTCCTTGATATCATATTCTTTTCTCTATCTTATTTTATTGGAAGAATACCATATATACAAATTATGTCTTAATTGAATGATTGTGTTATCGGTAAGGCTTCTGATCAACAATAGGCTACTGGTATTAATAGTTAAGATTTTGGGGAGTCAGAAGTTATATATGGGCTAGGCGTGGTGGCTCACTCCTGTAATCCCAGCACTTTGGGACGCTAAGGTGAGAGGATCGCTTGAGGCCAGGACAGGAGTTCAAGACCAGCCTGGGCAACATAGAGAGATACTATCTCTACCAAAAAAAAAAAAAAAAAAAGTTATACATGGATTTTTGACTGCATGGGGAGTTGGTACCCCAACCCTTGCATTGTTCAAGGGTCAACCATATGTGGTATTTTTAGGCTACAGTGGAGGCAGGTTTTGTGTTCTACTGAGATTTATAAGTAGAAAAGTTTTCCAAATACAGGATGAATTTCAGAGGCTTGGTGGCCAAAATATGATAAATACCCTATACACAGGTGACTCTGCTGATGAGGCACTTTTCTCTTCTTCCTTATGTTCCTATTTATTCTTGCAAAAACTTCCTGTTGTGAGGAATCTGTGTATGTCTCTTCCTAGTGACCCCCAGGAACCAGACCAGCAGGATCACATACATATGTTATAGACAAGTAAAGCATATTAGAGGAAAATAGGAGGCTGAAATCAGTGAAGCCAGAGTCTGAGACTTTTAATTATATAAGAAATTGATTAAACTATCTCTTCAAATATTTCTACTAATATTAAAAAAGACAAAAAGTTTTCTTGTTTTATTAATAGTATTCTTATGATAAAACCTTGAAGATGTAGTCAAACTGTATTTGACAACACTGTGTTGATACATAAAGAATGCTCCTTAAAAATAAAAGTTTTGAAATAAAAAATGTTTAAATATAGACATCAGTATAAGGAACATCATTTACTCATCATTTAGTTTTAAATTGTTAAATAACTGCTTCCATTTCTCTCAATTCAGAGGCAACAATATTCAATGTTTTTCACTGATTAGTTTAGTGTTTCATATTATATGAAATATGTAAGATATGGCTATCTTAAATGTTTTTTAGGTATTACATATGGGCTTCCCACCATATAAGACAAGGAAGGATGTGACTCCCTATCACACTCTCCCTGTTGTCCTAATACGTTGTAATTTTTGAGATCAGGTAGCCATTGCTTATGGTATGATCAGATAAATGCTGTCCACAGCTGAGCTAGTTGGGATGCTATGATTTCTTTTTCTTTCTTGTATAACTTTTTTTTTCCCTCTGAGCTTAATAACTTTTATTTCCTAAATTTTCTTTATACTTGTCTTTAGTTACTTCCAAACTTTTAGCCATTTGTCTAAATCTCCTCTCAGTTGTATTAGACATTCTATCAGTTCCATCTTTTGGAAGAAATTTCTTCTGAAGTCTTGAACCTGCTCTAATCTGACGTGGATTCCTTCCTAAGAGCTATCTGCATTGTTATATTGTGGATTTCCTTTATCTGACTCTTATTTGATCCCAGATTTTATGATGGCATTCTCTTTTTAAATCTATGTTCTCCTTTTGGTGGCACACATGCCTCAGTAGTGTCCTGGAAAATTGTACTTAGATGGAAAATATTTGGATACCTTATATGACTAAATATGTCATTCTCCTGTGAGCTGCATTGATAGTTTGGCTGAGTATAGAGTTCTAGGTTGGAAATCATTTTCTCTCAGACTTTCGAATTCATTGCTCCACTGTCACCTGGCTCCAGTGCTGCTGCTGAGTAGACTGAAGTCGGCAAACTACATCTCTGTGGTCTATTTTGTGTATGGCCCATGAGCTACAAATGGGTTTTACATTTATATGTAAAAACAAACTGACCAGAAAAGCCAAAGAAGAATATGCAACAGATTGTGAAGTCTAAAAATATTTACTATCTGGCACTTTGTAGAAAAAGTTGCTGGAGTAGTATTCCTAGAGTAGACCAAAGCTGTTTTGATTTCTAATCTTTGTATATGATCTTTTTTATTATTTTTTTGCCTTCTGTCTGGGAGCTTGTAGGACCTCTCTTTGAACCTGGTGTTCTAAAATTTCTCAATGATGTGTCTTTATATGGTCATGTTTTTATCCATTTTGCTGGGCGCTTGCTGGGCTCTTCCATTCTGGAAACTCAGATCTTTCTGTACTGGGCAATTTCCCTGAACTATTTATTTGATAATTTTCTCTCTTCCCTTTTCTCTGTTTCTTTCTGGGACTCCTATTATTTGGATATCAGACTTTCTGGATTCTAATTTTCTTATCTCTTTTCTTTCAATTTTCAATTTTGTACCCTTCCATTAAGTTCTAATTCTTTTTAATTTCTAAGAGATCTTGGTTGTTCTCTGAAGTGTCTTTTTATGGCATCTTGCTCTTTTTTTAAATGAATGTATCATCTCTTATCTCTCTGAGCATAATACTTACATATATTTTTTAAGTTTTCTGTTTCTTATGTAGATCCTATTTCCTCCAATTTGCTTATTTTCTGCTTGTTTGCTTTGATCTCTGTCTTTCAGATAAGGGCCTTTCCTCAGATGTCTGGTGTCATCGAGTTGCCCATTTCTGTTTAGAATGGGGCACGGCAGCCTGATGGGAAGTCTGAGTACACAGGTGGGGCCTGCCAGGTCTGACCTTTATTATAGGGGTATCTGGCTCTGGACCACCTTGTTGGGGAACCCTCCAGTGTAATGTCTTGTCTTTTTCTTGGAATTGTCAAATTCTCTAGAGAAAATTCTTTCAATGTCTTAGGTGGAGGACAATCGACTTCCTAGCATACAACCATTATTCTAGGAACCAATAAGGGAAGAGAACTACGGATTTCAGAATTCAACATATAAAATTTTCCTAGCCCTGTTTTTGTTATGGTTCCTTCTGTGCTGGATGTCTCCCAGCTGAGAGACCCTCTGTTTTACCTTCTTTAGGAAATCAACTTACAGTTCTCAAGTGAGGTGAGGAGGACAGCCACTATGCTACTCAGAGAGGGACAGGAATCTGAGCTCTAAATGCCTTGTAAGCAGACTTTCAACCCATCCTCCCATTTTAGCCCTACTGTCACCTGTACTTCCCATGCTTTGTGTTGCTAGTGTCAGGGGCCCACAGAGGAAATTGAGCCGTTTTTCTGCTTCCTCATGGTCCCATAGGATTCCCTTTTCTTAGTTCTTTGAAGTCAGAAAATCCCATCTGCTTTTCAGCTTCAAAAATTTGTTTCTGTTGTCTCTTTTCCCATTATCTTTTTCCTTTTAGAGTAATGTCTTAAAAATACATTTGTTATCATTTTATTGAGGTTTGGGGGAGGTGAAAGTAAATGTGTGTTCTCAATCTGCCATCATCCAGTCTAAACAAAGCTTAACATTTTGCCATATTTGCTTAACGATCTTTATTTCTTAAGAAATAAAACATTAAAAAGTCAGTTGAAACTCTTTTCCAAGCCTTTCAAGTCTCATTTCTCTCCCTTCCTCTACCAAGGTAACTGCCATTTTGAAGTCAATTGATATCCTTCCCTTCCTCAGTGGTCTACCTTTCTTTCGCATGCATAGTTGTTCCACAAGTTTAAACTTCAGATAAGTGGTGTTACATGTAGCTTTCTGCAATATTAAATATCTGAGATCTATGTGTAGTGTTAGATTTACCTCTAGTTCCATCATTTTCACTGCTTAGGGATATTTTGTTGGATGAATACTGCCAAACTGCTTTCTTGTGTTTCTACTAATTTCTAGTCCACACTAGCCCTATATGGGAGCTCCCATTTCTCCACGTCTTCTCCATTACTCTACTTGGTATTTTAACATGTTCTTTAAATGTCAAGTTATGATAACATGGATTGTGTTTCCTGTGCACTGAGTGGCACAAAATATGACATTAGAACTGTATCTTTTCAAGAGTCAAAGTAAAGCAGAAGGTAATATGGAGTCTGGGGACACCTGAATTCTATTTGGCTTGACCTCTCCGTACCTGAATTTTCTGAAATTCTCTTTGATCATGACTACCACTATTCATGATAATCCTATGCTTGTTCTTAAATGAACAAAGTCTGAGATGTGATAATTTTGAGATTTTGGTATGCAACGTATGCAGAGTGTAAAAGTAGGCTTCAGATGGTGATGTCAGTTCTAGAAGTTCTACCCTCTATAATTATCTCTCAACTTTTAGATTCTGATGCCAAGGTACTCATTAATCAGTGAACCATGGCTAGGGGACCAGCTCTTAAGAAAAGGCTTGCTGTTTGTCTTATGCTTCCTGGTGTGATCATGTCTCCAGAGAGACAGCATAATGTGGCTACTGTGATAGCAAGGGCTGTGTATAACCTTTATTAACACGATCAGCTCACCATTGCTAAGGGGGAAATATCTTCCCTCACAGAGATTTCCTTCCACTTTTCTCATGTTAGGCAGGGCTCTGCTAGCAGAATGTAGCAGAAAGTTTTGACATGACTCACTTATATTTCAGCTCTTTACTCACTAACAGAAATGTAGTCTCAAGGCCTCTGGGTATTTTGCTAATTTGTTTTTGCTTTTTCAGAGATCACTGAAAAATGTCTTTCAAATTTAACATATACTTGAAAACATGCAAGGAAGTGAAATATATGAAAGTTGAACTACAGAGAAACCTTATAAAAGAACCTCAGTTGTAAAGAGCAAAAAATATTTTAAATGTCTTAATTACATATTGCCTTCTGTATATAATCTTCAAGCATTGCATTTCCAGCATGATTTAGATGTTCTTTCTTTTTTAAATTTTCCTTTACAACTGAACACACATTCAGTTGGCTTAGGGCCAGAAAGAATTCAATTCAGGTTAATGATTTTCCACTATTGACATGCCTGATGAATTCCCTCTTTGTCTCAAACAAATTAAGTATGTGAGACCTATGCATTTTATTGCTAGTGTCAGCCATTTTATATTTACTATTATAAAATAATAGGTAAAAGCACAAAAATATTGAGTAATTGAATAAATAATGCTGTGTACACAAATACGGCAAGGCTGTTAAAGTATAACCAGTGGCTGGGAGGTGACTTGGAGAAGTCATTTGTTTCCTGAGATATGAACATCCAAGCTTGGCATGGAAATATGGAAATACATTAGGATGACATACACACACACACACACACACACACACAATAAATATGTTAATTGCTTGAAAACTGAATACATGAATGTTGAGGCCACCTGGACTCCTACTATCTCATCCTTTTATTCCTTTTTGATCTTCTTAAGCTCTGAGTATTTCCTTTTTTAATTATTGGTATAGCGCTCCTACCCATTATATTTCCATGACAGAATCTATTCTTATATCTGCAATTGTAGATGCCATTTACTTAGAAGTTTATTTGATTTCCCTATGTGTATTATCCCATCAACCTCTTGTGAACTGTAGGAAAAACTGAACTGAAGGGATTCACAAATGAGCATGTGAGATCATCAGAGTATATTGCATCCCAGAGACTTGGGAGAGGCTGCTGATAGGATGTTAATTTTTTTGACTCCTGACTATAGAGTGTCAAGCTTAGGAAGCCTTAAAGGTAAAACACTGGATTCCTAAATGCCCAAAGTAGCACAAATGGATAGCCTTTTAAGTATCTACAGGTATAATAAAATATCCTCCAACAGTCTGGAAGTAAAACAAGTAAGATTGCTGTCTGAGAGTTAAACATTTAAAACACACATGTAATGATTTTTCCTATAAGACAGAGAATGTCTCCCTTGTCTATAAAATCAGACAGAAAACTTACTGAAACTATTAGCATCAAAAGAAAGTCTATGTCAATCAGAAGGGGTATTGATCAGCAAAGGAAGCCTAGTATAGGGAGGGCACAGGTGTGAAGATGGCTAAAAACAATCTGGAACAGAAGAGTAGAGACGAGCATGCACGAATGTGAGCAGGCGCCTGTCTGACCTATCTGGTTTAATGATCTTCTCATTGTAGAGAGGAATACATGACGTTATTTCAGCCTGATGCTATTAAATAGACAACTCGTGAAACTAACTGTCTTTGTTTTGATTCTATATTTGCCAA
Organism: Eulemur rufifrons; assembly: GCF_041146395.1. Lineage (NCBI taxonomy): Eukaryota > Metazoa > Chordata > Mammalia > Primates > Lemuridae > Eulemur > Eulemur rufifrons. Next base: position 230,120,947 of record NC_090989.1, read on the forward strand.
GTTACTTTGTCATTGCCCCTTGGTTCCCTGGGTAGTTAATGTATCTATAGGAAGAGAATGCCCAGAACAGTGGTCTGAGTGTGTGGGGGGGCTCTTGGCATTTTGTCTCACTGTAAATAAATAAATTGGTATTATGGTTTCAGATATTACAACTTAAGAGTTCAGTCAGTATGAATCCAACTCTGAAAAATGAATTCTAGAAAGTTCATTAAGGCAATGCCACTCTGTGGGGCCACTTTTGACATAATCAGCTGGCGACAACCCCTGCCCCCCAGCTGCTCAGATCATGGCATTAGCTGAGCAAGTGCACCCATTGGCCACAAAACCTCAGTCCTTAAGGAGGATAATGCCACAAGGAAAACTGTTTTTGAGGCATGATGAAAATCTAGCTCTAGCTCTTTTTTCCCAGGGTCAATATGTGCTGTATGAACCTTGTCTCATTGTCAGATCTCCACTGTTCATTTTTCTTCCATGTTTTTCCTGCTCCTTTTTTGGTTACTTCACTCACAGACTGTTTCCACAATACAGGCCTTTTTGATCTTGTCTCTGCTTTCTTCCCACGCAGTTGCTCCTGTAACTGCCAACTTTCATAGAAGGATCCCTATTGGAAGACCAAATATCAACATGAGGGATTTTCAGTTCCCTATCACAGGAATTAGGGACTCAAGGGAGACCCTGCCTGATTCCTTGTATAAGACAAGTTGTGAAGGTCCAAATACAGGGCAAAGTTCTTCAGTGGGAGACTTCGTGGTACAAAAGGGAAAGCAAGAGGCAGTAAGAACTTGTGGCCAGCCTAGGGCAATGGCTGCTCCATTCCAGCCATTCCTTTTGGAGAAAGCCATGCATATGGAACCAGCTCAGTGAGAAGTAGTCTTTCTAGATAAGTGAATACTACTGATTTCTTCTTAACATGATCCCAACATCACTAGTATTCCTCCAGGTATCTTCAATATTCTAAACAAAACAAAACAAAAAAGTTCCCAGGATGATAAAAAAATAATCAATCAGGCATATCAGAAAACATAACCTTTTCTAAATAATAAAAGAATATAAATCGCATGCCAAAAATATGCCAGATGTTAAAAGTAGGCAATTTTTACCTTGACTGTTTTAAATGGCCAATCTTGATATATAGGCCCTATATCTGTCATTGGGTTTCCCCGCCCACCCCTTTGACTTTTACGGGTAAGATCAGAAAAGTGAAAAGTGTAAACTGAGTGCCTCATCGTACGACACAGGTCTCATACGCAGGTGATGAATTTCAAGTGCAGGTGCAGTGCTGGTTCTGGGGCAAATTACTGACCACTGGGTTTAGGGGCTGTGATTTCACATTCACATTTTATCCAGGCACCCCAGTCTTCATTGGCAAAATCTCAGTATTTTTAGTAATAAAACAAAATGTGCATGTCTTGGTTTACAAGTAATTGAAATGGCAAAAAATGCATGGAGGTTGGTCTTACCAATGCCACTATTCATTCAAAGGGTCTGTGATTAAAAGGAAAGTAAAGTCTTCCACGTTTGATGTCTGGGACTTATTGCCCCTGCAGGCACTGCCCCACCTCAGGAGGTCACCTAAAGATATTGTCCTTTGCTATGTCCCAAGCTGTTCACCTGGGATGTGTGAGTTGCTCAGCAGAGAAGCAGCTCTGAACTGAGAGTTTGGGAGTTTTGGAGTTGGGCTTTAGGGACAGAATGCCCAGCCTGGGAGCTGCTCTCCCTTTCTTGAGAACTGTGTTCCCCTGTTTCAGGACATGCACATGTGTGGGTCCCTGGCACCATATCTTTATACATGGCCCAATTTCCTCCATTCCCCTACCCTACAAGACATAGAGGACATTTGACTCAAGTTAGGCAATCCGAATCTCTTTCCTAGTAAGGGGGGAATTTGAATCTAGAGAAATAAACTCGAGAGTGTTGGCCAAACCCACCATCTGGATGAAAAAGAAAGAAGCCTATCTTCAAAGACGGAGAAGAATAAAGAATAAAGAAGCAGAAAAGGTCAGAGATAAGAAATACAGAGAGTATTTCTTAAGATTCTCCAATTTTCCAGTTGCTAGATTCTGTCTCTCATGAAGATCTGGTTATGTTTTTGCCTTTGGGGTTAATGATACACCTCTGTGTATCCTTATAATAATATCCTCCTTTTGGTTTAATACTTGATTTAGTGACTTGTAGCTCAAAGAGTCTTAATGAATAGAAAGGAATAAACAGAAAATGACTATCAATGTTTTAGTCTTCCTCTCTAAGTGTCTTTTCAGTCTGGGTAGACATTTCCAAGTAATTCATCTGGACCTCCAATATTATATATATGTATATATATACATATATTGTTCAACCCACAAATCTTCAGTGTTAACCAAATCTCACAAGAATAACTAAAATCTCCAATAAGAATTTCAAATAAGTAAATCCTCAAATTGAGAGATGAATGTAGTTATAATGATCATATTTCCTTGAATAAAAGAGAGACTCTTTTTAAAAATGTTCTATCTTCATAAAATTGGGGCATATCTTAAAAGCAACATGTTCATTTTAAATGTTTTTTTTTTCCTAAGAAGCTGTTAATATAATGGAGCATCTGATAATCTATATCTCAGAATCAAGGAAATGTAGCATATTATTATAACACTCTTTAAGTCCTTTTCTTTTAATATTCCTGGATTTTCAGATTCTTAAACTGTAAGAAATGGCTGACCTACTTTGAGGACGCCTGTCAAAATGATTGTGTTTGTGGAATGGTTGGTTTTATTTCCCCAAGACATCTTATTTGACCTGGGCAAAGTTTTCTTGTTAAACAATAAATAATTTTCTTTTTACAAAGTGAAGACAATAGAAGTGGAGACACCTGGTTTGGGGGGCTGCACCCATCCTGGAGCCATTGCCACCGGGAGAGAGTTGACTGCCTTTCTGGACCTCCTTTGGGGTCTCCCACCTAGTGAGTCTACACATTTTCATTTTTGCCTGGCACATGGATGGTGAAACAAAAAACACTCTTGAGTTTTTCACTGTGTCATTTCCTTGAAATTAGGAAAAAAATAAAGAAAACCTCAAAAAGGATATTATTTAACAACTGCCCTAACAATTCTTTACTATTGAATGCTTTGGTCCTTAAATAGATGCCTCTTACCTTTCATTATGTAGAATGGCCTCTTAGAATAGTTGGTGATTTCAATACATAAAACCACTAGAATGAGTAATAGAAAAATCAATCTTTATTCTTTCAGATTAAATAAACCTGCTCGTGGAAAATATCTTACATGGATACTAAAATGTATCTAGAGCTATCTTTTAGGGGGAAGAGGGTCAGTAGACAACAGCAGATCAATCTTTTAAAGTAGGTGCTTTCTGTCTTTCTCTTTGTGGGGAAGTTGATCTCAGGCACCTGGAAATACTTGGGTCTAAGTCCACACTCCATTCCAGAGTGTTATAGGGGAAAAATGGTGGGCTTGGGAAGCAGAGGGGCTTTTTATAAAGCCTGGCTTTTGAACTAACTGGTTGTGTGTTTTTACACCATTTACTTAACCTTTCTGAAGTTCAGCTTTCTCAGCTGTGGAATGGTAAATATTACTACTTATCTTTCAGGATGATCACATGGATTTGAGAAAGTGTGTACAACAATCAACCCAGGTTGCTGACCTGTGCACTGGATGGCACTTAGTAGGGAGCTTCTGCTTCTTCACTGTCATTGTTGGCAACTTAATCACCTGCCAGAGAAATACCTTGGGCAGCAGGTATCTTGGACCATCCTACATGAAGTCAGTCTTCTCCAAACAATTACTATTCCCTTGCTTAATTGATAGAGGAGAAGCTATAAGTGTTACTTTTGTTCTTAGTTACAGACAACATAATCCTCTTTGGCAAGTTCAAGCAGAAATGAATTTATTGATAATGTTACAAAGCTCAGAAGGTCACTGAAAGGCTGAACAGCATTCAGGCTGAGCTTGCATTTCAGGACCACACCGTAGAACTGTCCTGGAGATGGGGTTGCTGCCACCACCAATCCCAGAACCAGGTTTATGGGCTGCCATCAGGGTTTGTTTGTCATGTCCTCACCCCCAAACCATGCTGTATCTGCCATGATCAAGAAGATGCCAGCACCACCAAAATGCTCCAAATTTTCCATTAGCACCAGCAAAGTAGACATGCCATCTTTCACCCCTCCTTTCATATATTGCTTTAGAATCGGTCGCATATGGGTGGGTCTGGGCGATGGCACCTACACCGCAAGTCTGTTCTCTAGATAGCAAAGAGCGTTAGGAAATTGGAATTTTTCATTTTTTTATTCTATGTTGAGAAGGTGGGGTTCTCCATGCAGAGAATTATCAAAAGATTTTGGCAGCCACGAGTGACAGGTGTCTACTATAATGTCTTAGGTGTGTTAGAAGCATCTTATTCCTCTTTCACTAAGTTGTCAGGGCATGAAGGCAATCCTTGTAATCAAAGAGATGACCATTGCCATCAAGATTCCAGAGTCTGCTTTCATCACTTTGCTGCCCTGGTTACCAAGAGACAAATTAAAAACATCACTCATGTCTTGTGCATTTTATGATTTACAAATACCTTTTCACATCATTGTACATTTTTTTTTCACAAAATCCTAGAAGGTGGTCATTAGTTCTATTTACATAAAGAAAGTTGATGACCCAAGAAAATGTACTTTGCCAAAAGTCCTCCAGCTGGGTAATTGCCAGATCTAAGAATGCAATATAGGTTTTATCCAAATAAGTTGTTTCTAACTCAAAATCCATGAATGGTTAAGAAAACAGACTTTTGAGTCTGATAGATTTGGGTTCAGAGTTTAGTTCTGCCATTTATTAGTTTGCTACTTAACCTCCTTGAGTTCAAATTTTCTCATCTGTAATGAGAGAATGATGATAATATCAGCCTTGTAAGGTTATTGTGATGATTAAATTAGATAACAGACATGGTCTCTATACAGTGCAACAGTGGGCAGCCAATGAATCATGGGTGTTATCATTACTGTTATTGGGATGATCATTATTTGTATCATACCATACAACCTCAAGAGAACTGGGGACACTTATCTCTCATATGCTCATGAATATGTGCTCTTAACAGCCTCAGAGAGAAGCAGGCTTATCTATAGGGTGCCCAGGCAGACAATACTTTAACTCTATTTATTGACTTTTTAATAACTAGGTCAACTGTCATTTTAAAGTTTTAAGCAATTTTCTTTCCTTAGAGGGCAAAATTTATCCACTCTTGGGAGGCCTTGCTTTGTTCTGGGAAGGATCACCAAGTGATCAGGGTATTTAGATACCTGGCAAACTCCCACTTCACTTGTATGTCTTTCTGTGAATTTACAACGTGGCCAGGAGCCTTTTGAAGTCCTGGTGGACTGAGGTAAAGCCCACCTAGGTCAGAGAACAGGCAGGGGCAGCAGAAGCTCAGAGAGGAAATTGCCCTAAGAGAGGGAGGAGTGTGAATGAGTGAGCCCAAGACAGCACAAGGGCTGAGGCAGTTAGCAAGTGAACTGCCTCTTATGGTCTGTCTTTGGGGAGAAACGGGTGAATTGAAAGAGCTAAGAATGCAACAGTTGGAATACCAAGGTAGATTTGAGTGAGGATATCTACTTTTGAAACTGGCAGTGGGGTCTAAGGAGCCAGTACAGTGGATGGCACTGGGGGTGTTAGCTCTAGGAACCTACTGCTGTGGGTGGTGACACAGTGTCCCTGGCAACAACAGCCATAGTGGCAGCAAACGACATTGCTATCCAGTTCCCAGGTGGTTCTAGTGCCTGTTCCAATGCACAAAGCTTTTGTTTCCCACTGGTACCGGCCTGATTTGGTAGTGTTAACACTGGCAGTCAATGAGGCACTTCTGTGGCTTGCTTGGACTATCCACCTTAGAGCAAGAGAATCCAGACTGCATCTGAGGACTGAGAAGGCACACTTGGGAGTTTCAATCATACCTTCACATACTTCTTCATGTGAAGGCGTAAGGCTCAGATTTTCTGCTAATCTAAATAAGTGGAGATTTGGTGGCATTCTAATTTGTATATGAAATAAAAATGTAACCTTATTATGTGAGCCCACACTGGTAAACTCTGGGTTACATAAGTAAATAACTATTGTGTATGTACTATGGAAACAAGACATGCTATTGATATTGAAGGTGGTGGTTTATCAAACACCAAGAAAAAGGTGCAGACTAACACATCGAACGGTGAAAATGGTGGTTTTCAGCACAAAGTGACACTTGAAATTCAGAAAGTGGCTAACAGGTCTTTTTAAGGCTCCGCCACCCGAAAGGAAGACTCCCAAGAGGGAAAGGACCACGTGGTCTCTCTGCACTTCTCGGGGAGCCCACAACTTAAGTTGTCAAGTGGAAAGAGCCTGGGCTCTGCAGTCAATTGGAGGTGGATTCCAACTAAACTTTCTAAGCCTCAGATCCTCATCTGCAAAATGGGACTAAACATTATGGTACTGTTATGGCCTGGAAGTGACAGAACATAGAAAGGGACTCTAGCACCATGTCTAGTGCGTGTTGACTTCCTTCATCCCCTTCCCCCTCTTCTGCGTTTGATGGGTGTGGGGAAAAAGGGCAGGGATCAGAGGCCTATGAGCTGGAGCCACACGCTGCCAGCAGGCCTCCAAATGACTTTTCTGTTGATGATTTGATAGTTATCCCCAACTCCTACCCCTTTGGGGACTTTATGAATTGCAAATTACTAGTGGAATTTTGATGATGTGGACTGATATTCTGGTTTGTTACAGGAGCGGACTAATAGGGTTATGGGTTCCATTCCCACACTGGCAATTGGCTTCTCATAAAATGAAAATCTGCTTCAGGCTATTGTCCACCTTCTTCATCCTGGGCAACTGTGAACCTGGGGTAAGGGAGCCAGCAGGTGAGGGCACTACGGTGAATGCACTGCAGGTAATGAGATTGCATTTACCTTGAAGAGGAGGCCTGGGGAGGGATGAGGCTGCACAGTGTGGCCAGTTGTGGGGCAGCCCGCCATGACTACGGGGCAAACCGAGCCAGGACAGCCCCTGCAAACTTGCCATTGAATACCAATGCAGGAGGAGGGGTTTTTCCAGCTCTATTTTATTAAAAAGAAAAAAAGAAGTTGAAGATCAGAGTGGTTAAATGACCTGTTGAAGAAACTGAGAAATAGATATAATTCCATGGCTTTGGATTCAGAATGCTTATTCACAAGGCAAGAGCCCAAGGCCACGCCTTCCTCTTTTACATTAAGGCCGACCCTTTTCTGCTAAATTGGTCTTGGTTCTTTAGACTTGCACCAAAATTAATAAAGGTCTCCTTTCCTAATTGTATAATCAAAATAAATTATGTCTACAAATTAGAAGGCAAGGAAATTGCACGTGCATTTTGGGTGCCCTGATAATGTCCTGCAGTAAATTGTTTTCATATAAATTGCATGCTTAATTAATCGCTTTCAAAAATGCCCATGTATTTCCCTGCAAATACATCTCTGCCTGCAATTCATAAAATGCAAAGACAAATTAAATTGCCGATCCCCATATAAAAGTGTCACCCTTGGTGTATCTTGGCTGCGCTCAGTCATTCTGCCCTCTTTCCAGCGAGTGCAATAAACCCGGTGAGCCTCTCCCTTTCTGAGTTGCCCCTGGGTATCTGATTCAACAGATTTGAGGTCTCTCCTAAATTACAGCCAGACGAGGCAATAAACCTTGTCTATGTGCTACAACTGGTTGCATTGAAAATCTGGCTCGGCCGGGCGCGGTGGCTCACGCCTGTAATCCTAGCACTCTGGGAGGCCGAGGTGGGCGGATCATTTGAGCTCAGGAGTTCGAGACCAGCCTGAGCAAGAGCGAGACCCCATCTCTACTAAAAATAGAAATTATATGGACAGCTAAAAATATATATAGAAAAAATTAGCCGGGCATGGTGGCGCATGCCTGTAGTCCCAGCTACTCGGGAGGCTGAGACAGGAGGATCGCTTGAGTTCAGGAGTTTGAGGTTGCTGTGAGCTAGGCTGACGCCACGGCACTCACTCTAGCCTGGGCAACAGAGTGAGACTCTGTCTCAAAAAAAAAAAACAAAAAAAAAAAAAAAAAAAAAAAAAAAAAAGAAAATCTGGCTGGCTCAGGTGACTCCTGAAACCCCTCTCTTACTGAAAGACAGCTTGAGGCAGTGATCTTTTTACTTATTTTTATTTTTAAAAATAAACAAAAAAATAAAAAAGATATATTCAAAAATCCAAAACAAAATACTTCCCACAAAATGCATGCATTATTTTGTTTTGAATAAAATATAGAAGAGTATGAAAAAAAATTACCTTCCGCAATCCCAATATCCAGATATAATCTCAGATCATCACATTTTCTTTGAAAAGAATATTAAATCTTAGAAAAATTAAAATAATCATTGGCCGATTTAGATGATTTGTTTAGGAAGTTATTTTATTTTTAGAGATGAGTTTGGGCTTGCATAATTTTCATTAGTTAGAGAATTTGTCCTCTATTTTGAGCTCTCACAGACAGCATGCCTCAGTAGGCAAAAGTTAATGTTTAGAAACGACCCTGGTATGGCCCACTTGCTGCAAACACTTCTTCTTTTCTTCCAGAAAGGAATTGTGCTAACAGAATGTGAAGGAAATGCCTTGCTAGATATTAGAATGTATTTATCTGCAAGAATTTGATGCCTGAAAGTTTTGTTCTTAGGAAAAGATTTCAACAAATGTTCTTGTTTACAGAATCCCTCCCTCGGGCTCCCCCTTTAACATGGGAGAAAAGAAAGTTCCCAGGTGACTCCTCTCAGCTCAGCCCGTGTTATGTGGGCAAGAGGGGCTCCAATAGAGTAATTCTCACTGGCTGGCACAAGTAGTCTTTAGCTGATAATCCTTGCAGCGGGAGCTCCAGGGCTTGGCTTTTGAAAGCAAAGAAAGCACAGGTCAGAGGGGCTGAGATGGCCTAATCTGTGGGGTGTCTGGGCTGGTGTGCCTACTCCTGTGAAGACCAGGGTGGACTTTCTGTTAAGCTAAATTATAACAGAAAAGTCAAACGGAGGGTTAAAATCTACCGAAGTATTATTTCCAGGGATAGCCAAAACCAAAAATCAAACCAAAACTGAGTACCCTGCACTGATGCATTTTTGCAGATTTTATGACCTTGGCCTTGCCTTCTGGGCCCAGTGCTAACTCAGGATGCATCATGGGAAATTCACTGTTAGCAGGAGCTCAGCTCCTCTCTCAAATAGCAGCATCTGAGCCGTTGCGTGGAGTTAAGAAGCTGCTATCTCCACACTCTGACAACTTTCCGGTTGAGTCAGCAGCTTTGGAGGCAGAAGTCCTCTCAGGCTATACAAAAGCCAGAAAAAGAAGTTGTCTTTAAGCTAATTCTGCTGTGGGCCCTACAAATGTACTAAAGTGAGAGAAATAGTGACCAGAGGAAAATACTGAAACCAAATTACATGTAACTCTCATTCTTTCTCATTCTTAAGAGAAAAATAAAAATGAAATGAAAAAATAAAACATTACTATCTAAATAAATTTTGCTACTATAAAGTGTTAGTTTAACAAACATAAATATTTACTCATTTGGGGTATGTGCATGAGGTGCATACACACACACACAACCACACACACCCCTGAATAGCGTTGATTCTTGATAAACTTATAAAACCAGCAAAATTTGTATTTGATATTTTTCTACATAATTTTGTTTTTGTCATTCCTTTTTTGCTAGGCTTGGTAAACCTCCATCTCTACTCTTTCCTTCTCTAGATATCATTTCCCATTTAGGCTTGCTTTTTGTTTAATGTTGATAAGTAACCTACAGATGAAATACGTTCAATGCAAATGTGCTCTTCTTTGGAAACTTTAAAATTTGTGAGTATGCCTACAAAGATCCCATGTAAAGAAGACCCTGCAAAGATCACACTAAATGCCCATATACCTCCAAGTGATTTTGAACTTGTTAATATGGGTGCTTTTTACAATCCGGACCCTCAAGCCATATAAGGGTAAAGTGATGTAATTCTCTTTAGGAGAAAGGTTGCCATCTTTCCATTCTCCCCCTTTTTTAGGGTATCTCCTTGAAAACTTAATAGGCTCAATAAGAAGCCTGACTTTTTGATTTTACATTTCAAGGTCATGGGCTTTCTGATCCTTGCAGCTGTAAATACATACCTCCTAAATTACTCCTTCCCAAGGTATACAGGAGACAATTACAAGGTACATCTATTTATCTTTCAAGGAGATAAGAAAAATTTTCATTGTTCTTTCTCTCACTTTACTGTATACATTTTTATGAAATTCCTTTTAGACTTTGTAGTCACTTTTGTGCTATCTTACATGTGTGGAAGTCTGATAATGCCTATTCTTTAATAATAATGCCTGTTCTCTCTTCTATATTGGTATAAAGGAGTCTTCTGTTGGCAGGATTATTTTATTTCCCAAACTGCCTATAGCAGCTTTCTAAGTATAGCTATGCCTATCGGCTTCTGGGGACTTCTTTAGAAAAGAGATATTTGAGTGCAGAATGGTTAATATTCCATGCATTCAGATGGATAGAGTTGGAAATACATCCCTGTGGTTACCAGTGACTGCTGGCAGGCACTTATATTTTGGAAGGAGTGGAGATACCTAGGATTTGTCTGGGGTCTAAAAAGAACCAATGCCTTAGAAAGTTGAGATTTAGTCATTTTTGGTGCATAGTAGACACTCAGTAAGCATTTCCCCTCAGTCACCATAGATCAAGGTTTAGCACCTTGAGGACTTGAGTGTGGTGGTGGAGGTGCCAGGTAGGAATGGACTGGTCTGTGAGCACATGTAAGACCTCCCATGGGGACTCCTGGAAATATGTGAGACAATAGGGGATTATTTTATGGGGGACTATGGCTGTGTATTAGCAAGTGGAGGCCAGAGTCTATGACATGAGTTGTTATTGTCATCATAACTGTTATAATGCTCTCAGGTATATAGGCCTAGGTGAATTTGTGTGTGTGTGTGTTTTTTTTTTTTTGAATTTGTGTTTTAAAAGTAAATATTACACTTCTACTATCCTCAAGGAACTAAAAGTAGACCTACTATTTGATCTAGCAATCCCACTACTGGGTATTTACCCAAAGGAAAAGAAGTCATTTTATCAAAAAGACACCTGCCCTTGAATGTTTACTGCAGCATAATTCACAATTGCAAAGATGTGGAATCAACCCAAGTGCTCATCAATTCATGAGCAGATTAACAAAATGTGGTATATGTATACCATGGAATACTACTCAGCCACGAAGAAGAATGAATTAAGGCCTTTTGCAACAATTTGGGTGGAACTGCAGACCATTATCCTAAGTGAAGTATCTTAGGATACACTTAGGAAAACACCACATGTATTCACTATTACATTGGAACTAACCAAAGAACACACATGTGCACAGAGGAAAGTAAAATTCAGTGGAAATCAAGCAAGGGGGAGGAGAGAGGAGGGGATGGATGAAAACCTACCTAACTGGAACGATGAACACTATCTGGGTAATGGGTACACTTATAACACTTACACAAGCACAATAAAATCGATACATATAACCAAAACTATTTGTATCCCCGTAATATTTTGGAAAAAAAAAGAACAAAAAAGAACACACATGGCCAGGTATGGTGGTTCATGCCTGTAATCCCAGCACTTTGGGAGGTTTGAGAGACTGATGGAGGAGGATCACTTGAGGCCAGGAGTTCAAGAACTCCCTGGGCAACACAGTGAGACCCCATCTCTACAATAAATAAATAAATAAAAAAGTAGCTGGGCATGATGCCATGTGCCTGTAGTCCCAGCTAGTCATGAGGCTGAGGCAGGAGGATTGCTTGAGCCCAGGTGTTCGAGGCTGCAGTGAGCCATGATCATGCCACTGCACTCCAGCCTGGATGACATAGTTAGACCCTGTTCCAAAAAAACCAAACCAAAAAATCCACTGGTGATTCATGGGAGGAGGTCAAAATGTCAACACTAACAAAAGTTTAGAAGTTTATTTCCACCCTCATGGATTTGAGGGGTTCAAGACTTCAGTGGAAGAAGTAACTGCAGATGTGGTAGAAATAGCAAGAGAACCAGAATTAGAAGTGGAGCCTGAAGATGTGACTGAATTGCTGTAGTCTCATGATAAGACTTGAGTACATGAGAAGTTGCTTCTTATAGATGAACAAAGAAAGTAGTTTCTGTAGATGGAGTCTACTCCTGGTGAAGATGCTGCGAACATTGTTGAAATGACAACAAAGCATTTAGAATGTTACATAACCTTAGTTTATAAAGTAACAGCAGAGTTTGAGAAGATAGACTACAATTTTAAAAGTTCTACTGTGCTTTTAAAATTGGAGTCAAAATGATGCTATCAAATAGCATTGCATGCTACAGAGAACTCTTTCGCAAAAGGAAGAGCCAGTCAAAAGTTCGTTGTCATCTTATTTTAAGAGATTGCCACAGCCACCCCAACCTTCAGCAACCAGCACCCTGATCACTCAGCAGCCATCAACATTGTGCAAGACCCTCCACCAGCAAAAAGATTACAACTTGCTAAAGGCTCAGATTTCTTTGCAATAAAGGATTTTTTAATTAAAAAAAGAGGAAATTTTGGCACTTGAACCCAGATTCCCTCATATCTGTTTAGAGCAGTAGTAACAGGGTAAAAATTCAAGTTTCCTCAATTCAGGTTTCATTGGCACCAGGCAGGCTGCCCTATTGTGCCTGGTGCCAATTAAAACTAATATTCTGGATCCAGCAATCTTGCCTCTAGTTATAATATTTACCAAGAAGACTTGAAATCAGTTTTTTAAAGAGATGTCTGCACTCCCACATTTATGGCAGCAATATTCATAATAGTTGTTATGAAATCAACCTAAGTGTCCATCATCAGATGAATGGATAAAGGAAATGTGGTATTATTGGAGTATTGGAGTACAATGGAGTATTATTCAGCCTTAAAAATGAAGGAAATTCTGTCATTTGCGACAGCATGGGCGGAATTGGAGAACATTATGCTAGGTGAAATAAGCCAGCCACAGAAAGACAAATACCACATGTTCTCAATTATATGTGGGATCTAAAACAATCAGACTCACAGAGGCAGAGAGTAGAATGGTGGTTACAGAAGCTGGGGTAGGTGGGTGGGAGAAATGGGGAGATGTGATCAAAGGGTACAAAATCTCAGTTTGATAGTAGGAATAAATTTTGTTTTTAAGATCTGTTGCACAGCATGGTGAATATAGTTAATGATAGTATATTGTACATTTCCAAATTGCTGAGAGTAAAATTCAAATGTTCTCACTACAGAAAATATAAGTACTTGAGGTGATGGATATATTAATTAGCTTTATTTAATTATTCCACATTGTATTTGTAAATCATAACATCCCTTTGTACCCCATAAATGTATACAATTATAAATTGTCAATTTATAATAAAATAAAAAAGAAATAAAAATAGTATTCTGAATACCCTTTTTCTTAGACTTTAAAATTTTACTTCTTTTTAACAGGGACAAAGGAATATAATATCATCATGATTCTTTAACTCTTGTTTCCAAGCCAAGATTTCAAGGGGGGCTAGTTCATGGCTTTTACCTCTGTTTCTCTCACTCCCTCTCCACTCCCATCCCTTGTTAAAATCTATAACTCCTCCACCAGACACCCTAGAAACTGAGCTCTAAGCATCTGTTTTCTGTCATCTCAGCTGACAGTATATTTTCAGAACTCTGGAATTTCTGCCGTTGCTTAATCTTATATCCGGGAGTAGAATCTATGAGGCTAGAACAGGAAGCAAAGTCTGTAAACTCTCTGAGATCCTGTCCTAAATTTTGTCTTTCTGCGGGGTAAGCTGTCAAGTTTCAATCTGTCAGACTATGTGCCAGGTTCTCTGGGACTTCCCAGCAATAATGGAACGATGATTTCTCAGGCCTCCGAAGGTGGTTGCAAGTGGAGAGCTAGTTGAAACCTACAAAGAAGGTGCCTGTTTGTGAATGAGTCCCAGTCTGGGAACAGGATGTAGACAATCAGAACCAGACAATAGTGGAAATGCAGAAAGCATGGCACAAGTATAAAATTAATTGCAGGAATTTTAGTTGCTCAGTTGTGTAAGTCAGCTTTCTGAAGCTCATAAATTATAGCTCAGAGAATACAGAAGAGAAGAAGGCAAATTATTATTAGGCAGGGGTATAGCTCTTCAGACATGTAATCAATTTCAACTGGGTTTTCTGCACAATATATAGAGCTGTCTTCCATCCGAGAGAGTGTTTGTTACTGGGAGTGGAAGTGGGTAAAGGGCAAAAAGGACTGGCTTCAACATCAGGAGATTCAGGTTTTGTCATAATCATGACACTTCTTGGGAAAACTCTTAATTTCTCATGGCCTCAGTTTTCTGATCCACAAGATGGGAATGAAAACCATCATATTATATATCTCCCAGCATTGCCCTGAGGACCAAAATGAAGTTTCACATGAAAGAGACACATGCTAGCAAAATGGCTGGGCACGAGCTATTGTTTCTTTATTGCTGGGAAGACCCAGGGAACCTGGCATGTAGTTCAACTGATTGAAACTTGGCAGCTGCCCCCCCACCCCCACCTCTCCAAAAGGCAAGATTTGGGACAAGATTCAAGAGAGTTTACAGACTTTGCTTCCTGTTGTAGTCTCATAGATTCTGTTCCTGGATATAAGACTAAGTGGCAGTAGCAGTAGTAAACGGCTGTTCTAAAGTTGGTTCTGCGACATGTTGTGCCCATGGGTAGAGCTCAAACAGTCTCTTCATGCCAGCTGGACTCTTCCTCACCCAAGGGGAAGAGGTTCTACTTACTCGTGACAGCAGCTGCCTGTGGAAGAACACGGTCCTGTTGGTTATTTTGGTCAAATGAAGAACCATTTTGTGGCATGTGTCAAGTTGTCATTGAATAAAATGTCCATGAAGTTGCTTAATTTTCAGGTCATTCAGAGCCTGTTTCTTCATCTGCAAAGTGAGGTTGATAATGGCCGTATGGTAGGCTTACTGTGAACATTAAGCGAGGTGACCTCTGGCATATTGTTGTGTTCAATAACTTAGTTTCAATTGGATATAATGAACCTCTATGTAACTTTTTCCCTCAATAGTAAATTTTTGTTTGCTTTGATGCAGGTTATGCTTTATTTTCACTAGTTAATGAGTGTTGTGCCAATCATTATGTCTGTAGAGTAGTTCAAAGCTAGATTCTAAGTTAGTTGCCATAAATAGCCTAGATTTTCTGCTGCAATCATCTCTCCTCCCCACACTCTCTCTTCCCTCCACATCTCTTTTTATTTTATAATTGTTTTAATAGTTCTATTGTACATGCTAAGCAGGTTAGTTTTTTCCTTAGAAGCCAGTGAAGAACTTTCTGGGACCCAGGATATACAGGCATTTAAAAAAAAAAGAAAAACGGGAAAAAACAAAGGAAAGAAAGTAAAAAAGAAAGAGAAGGAGGAAGGAAGGAAGGAAGGAAGGAAAGAAGAAAAGAAGGAAGAAAGGAAAGAAGATGGGTAAGTAGATGGATAGATTCTGTCTTTTTGGCTTGTTGTCGTCCTGAAGCCTTTTTCTGTTTGTTCAGTGAATGTTTAAACTTAAAATCAGCTGCTGGGCCCCTTGGAAGCTTCCCCTGACTCCGGGGATGGGGATTTTCCTGGGTGGCTAGTGGGAAGGTGGGCTTTTCAGTCTCATCCATTGGGTCTGCCCTTTCTTCCTACCCAACGCCCTCTGCTTCAGCCCTGTCAGCGACTGTACTTTCCTGTGTCCTTTTGCTGTGCTTGTCCAGCCCATTGACTCTGAACTCAGCTTTTCCATCTCCCTCATCACTTCCTGCTGATGGATGGGCCAAGAGATGGGTATCAACTTAGACTTGAAGAAAGCCTTAAGTACAGACTAATAGATGAGATCAGGTTTTCGTTGTGTGAAAGTAAATGATCCCCCTTCAGCCAAGGGTGGGGGGGGGATCTCTTACTTTGTTCTTAAAGTGGAATGTCTATCCTTCTTCCAATGGGCAGGAACAACTGTTTGGCGTTATTGTAAGCCCCTGCACTCTGAGAGAGCCTTCTCAAGCTCAAGACAAGGTGAGTGTGAAAGGAAAGGTTAATGCCTTTTTCCTTATATGGATACATAACTCATTCTAAAGTTAGTAGATTTTATAATCATTTCAATTATTTTTTTCAATGCAAATATGGAGTGGATGGACCTTGGCAGGAAGAGGGAACCAGGGGTTCAGATTATTTTGGCTGCAGGTATCAAACTTCCTAATGATGGAAAATGAGTTTGGGAGAAGGAATATCAATGCACAAATGCTGAGTCTAATATAGAAACTGGAGCAAGTTGCAGAGACCTCTGGGTTGTGTACTCTTAGAAGAAGCAGCCAAGCCCTGAGGGGCCTCCTAAAGGAAGAGTCAGAAATAGAAGCAGACATACTTGCTGTTAGAAGGCATGGAGTTCTTTGGGGAATGCTGGAAGCAGCAGAGCGACCTATTTTTTCCTTTCTGTTTTAGGTCTTCTGATAAGGGTCCTGAAGTTCTTGCCCTAAATCCACTTGCCATTTGATTGTAAGTAGG
This sequence comes from Eulemur rufifrons, assembly GCF_041146395.1. Taxonomy (NCBI): domain Eukaryota; kingdom Metazoa; phylum Chordata; class Mammalia; order Primates; family Lemuridae; genus Eulemur; species Eulemur rufifrons. Next base: position 230,137,484 of record NC_090989.1, read on the forward strand.
AGGGGGTGGGGAATGAGTGTGTGTATGTAGGTATGTGTGTGAGAGAGAGAAATATTTATGTTCTGTACTTTCTTAATGTCATGTTTCACATTTTTCATTTTGCGTTTAGGATACTATGTGCTTTGTAGGTGGTACTTCCATTTTCGAAGTTCTTCTCTTCCTGCTAGTTACGCTTTTCAGAGGCAGGCTGATAAAGAGGGTCTTTGGTGGCTAGTTATGGGCTTGAATTTGACATATGTGTGTGTGCGTATATATATGCATATACATGTATATACATGTATAATTAAATACATACAAACATGTATATATTATATATAGTTGTTACTGTTAAAATTAGGGTCTATTTATATGTGTTGCATCACTGTGAAATAAAAAATGTTGACTGCACAATGACTTGAGCTTGAACACAAGCATGTCCTGCCTATTTTTCTGCCTGTGGGTTCCTTCATGATTAGTTTCACCAGTAGCCACATGATGTTCCCAATCAAGGTGGATTCACCAACTATCCTTTACACATTCCCAGATGCACGTGCATGTTTACATATCCTTACCCATGCACATTTCCACCTGCTCACTTATGCCAAAAATTCCTTTAATAAGACACAAAGCCTGAGGGGCTATGCACTAGCTTCTACTCACCTTGTATAAATGTGTAAAATAAGAAGCTTCCCTGAGTGCAGTTTCTAATGGGGAGATGGTGTTGGCCATTTGAGTAGTAATGATGTCTGCTGTTTGAATAGCATTTTATAATTGATAGACTATGTTCATATTTTTCACTTATCCTTACCTGCTAATATGGTTCTATGAATCTATCTTTCATTGGATTCATAGAAGCTCTCCAGAAGTTGTGGTTTCTGGAAAGTTCTCAGTCTCTGGAAAGGACTTCATTGTTTTTACTCCACAAAGTTGCTATAAAACTTGAGCATTTGCCCATCAGTTGGGCATTTATTATTGTAGAATAGGCTACTAAGAAGCCTGCACAGTGGGTCTTTCCTCCAAAACCATGGTGAAAGCTCCTTGCCCTTCCAGGGCTTAGAAGACAGACTCAAAGCAGGTTGAACTTTCTGGAAGACAGGGAGGGATTACCTTCTCAGTTTTTCTCAGGCCTTTTAGAGAAACCAATACAAGATAAAAATGATCTCAAATCTTTCCTGCCACAAACCTGAAAAGGTAGATGTGGTCTTTTATGTGAAATTCCCTCATGTTAAATCATAACTTCAGAGCAAAATGATTAAAAGCTATAACTCTACAAGGCTTGAGCTACAAGAAGTGGAAGCGTCCAAGTCACTTGCATTATATGGGCCCAAACAACAAATTCTGCTTGCTATATTGCTATATTGCTGGTCTTTGTACACACAAAGTACCCTAGAAAGAGTGCCAATCAGGTTTCTCAAGAATTAGACCTAAATTTCTAAATATTCTTTGTATAGCCTCATATGGAAGAAGTAAGGGACTTCATATTCATCTCAAATTAAACTTATTTTTCTCCCAAACTTGCTCCTCTATTGCTATGGTCTGAACGTTTGTGTCCTCCAAAATTCATATGTTGAAATCTAATCCCCAATGTGAAGGTATTTGAAGATGGAACTTTTGATAGATGATTAGGTCATGAGGGTGGAGCCCTCATGAATGGGATTACTGCTCTTATAAAAGAGGGCCCAGAGAGACCCCTCACCCCTTCCTGCCTGTGCGGTTACAGTGAGAAGGTGACTGTCTATGAGGAAGTGGGCTCTCACCGGACGCTGAATCTACCAACACCTTGATTTTGGAATTCCTGGCCTCCAGAACTGTGAGAAATACATTTCTGCCATTTATAAGCTACCCTGTTGATGGTATTTTGTTATAGTAGCCCATTCAGACCAAGACAACTATGTCTCTTTATCCTAGTCAATGGTATCACCGTCTATAAGGCAACCAATATAGAAACTACAGATTCACCTCTGCCATTTTTCTTTTCTTCTAATTCTTCCTTCAAAACCCAACTTTAATTTCACCCCTGCCTTTGAGGTTTTCCACTAGCACACCTAGGCTTTTTTATACCTCTGTTTACAAATTTGTTAAAAAGTCTGTCATGTAGGTCTCAATTTCTCTTTCCCTAACTATCGCCTTTCCCTCCACTTGAGCTCCTTTGGGGGCAAGCCTTAATGCCTCCTTCACCTCTGTATTCTTCTATTTCCCAGTACCTAGTACACTGGTTCATATACAGTATCGACTCATGGAAGGTTTGGGGAGACTTAACCACTTGTAGCTCTTATATCCTAGTCTCCATTCCTCCATGACTCTCTAATGTTGATGTTATTTCTTGATTAAGGGGTCGTGGGGTTTTCTGTGTTCTGGAAGCAAATGTTAAGATAAATAAAATATTGTACTGCATGGTGACCACAATTAATAATAATGTAGTATATACTTTTAAATTGCTAAAAGAATAGATTTTTAACATTCTCACCCCCCAAAAATAATTTGATGAGGTGATGGATATGTTAATTAGCTTGATTTAATCTTTCTCCAATGTATGCGTAGATTGAAATATCATATTGTACCCCATAAATATTTGCAATTATTATTTATCAATTAAAAAAATTTAAAGTACATAACATAATTTGAACTCTTCTAATTGTTATCTTGGCAATTCTCTCAAGTTGTCTTCACTGTTAATCTAAACTTTCAAAGTGAAACTACTTTCCATGGAGTTTAGGTTGTGGGGTTTTTCTCATGATGCCACGTGCATGCTGCTGCCTATTGCATAGGTCTCTCACTTCCTTCCTGATGCTTGTGAATCATCTAGCAAAGTGAGAGGGACAGAAAGGTGATGACTGGTGAGTTCTAGGGATCATACGTTGATTCCCTGAAATGCTTTTCGGGGCTTACTAGTTTTGCCTTGTAGGAGACAGCTTCCCCTACATGCCACCTCCCTCAATGACCTTTCTCCCCTCTTGTAGACACAAGGTTTAAGGAATCATACTGTTGATTCTTAAAGGTATTTAAACAAGATGGCCTCCTGAATCCTCAAGATCCTGTTAAATGTGCCACTTTTGATTTCAGCTCAGCTGGGAAATCTTTTCTTTTGTACAAACTTGGGAAAAAATCGATATAAGTGGCTGTGAGATACTGAAATTAATCCCTACTCACCCCTTCTGTTTCCTTACATGCCATCTGATTGCTCCTAAAATAAAAATGGGGCTGTCTGGTTTCATGGACTGTTTTACAATAGCAGCTGCAATGGAAATAATAGTTCTTCTCTTGTGGAGAAAAGTAAATGATAATTCCTGAGTTATTCAGATAATGAAGGTGAAAACTTAGTTTCTGGAAGACCTAAGGGTTGTGTGGTTTGGATAAAAGGATTCCTTGGTGGGTATTTGTTGTGACATCTCTTCACCCTCCCCAAAATGTGAGGAATATGAGTTGGAGAGTCACGGGCTCCTCGTGAAGTAATGAGACTCGCTGTGCACTGACCTCTAATACAGCTCATTGAAAATATCCCTTTTCACAGTGTGTTTACACAGTGACTATTTGGCTGTTAAGCAAATACAGTATTTAACAGGCCCAGAGTGGTCTGCTTACACAGAGCCTGTAATAATCGGAAGGAGACTATGCCAGAATATTAAGAAATTAATACATGGCTTAGACAAGCAATGATCCTTGAAGAGAACAACAGTTTGTGGAAGACAAGACAAATGCCACCTGCCACGGTGACTCCAGGGGAAGATGCAGACTACGGTCTTCTCTGGAGCAAAAGCCGTTTTCCAGCATCTTGAACAGCCAGCTGAGGTGGAACGCTGGGAAAATGAGTCAACTATTTGGCTGTTCCCTGGGTAGTCATCTCCCACATCACTGGGGATGACATTGCGCAAGTTGCAGCAGCTGTTGTTTTCATGCCACCGAGCTTACTCCCAGTTTCTGCGGCACCCTATAGATCTCTGTGGCACACAGAGGGATCTGTGAGAGTCACATGTCATTTGTCGTGTACTTAATCTGGGCCAGACCCTGTACTCAAGTGCTTTATGTAACTTTAAGTGACATTATGTCATATAATCCCAGTGGGAGGGGTGTATATTTTTAATCCCCATTTTATAGAAACAGTAGCCCCAAGAGAATAAGTGACTTATCCAAGGTCACATAGCTTTTAAATGATGAAACTAAGACTCAAACACTGATTCTTTTTATTCCAAAGCCATTGAACTAGAATATGCACTATACGGTGATCAGAAGGTGGTCATGTAGTTACTGGACAAGCAACTTTTTACAAGCAAGTCATTATGGGGGCACAAACATGACAGGGGGATGAAGCATGTCAGTTTGGCAATCTCCAGGGACTTCAGCCTTTATAAAATGACACGCCTTTCCCTGATCTTTGCCGCTGCCACAGTGTCTGCAGAGCAGCAGTTATTTGAGAGAATATTTGTTGAGTTGAGATGTTTGATTTCTAAACCTACTCCTAGTAAGACACACCTCTCACGTGAAACAGTGGAAATTTATAATATAATATATAACTGCATTCTGAGGCTGGAAATCACCTTGAGAGGACAAAAATATTAACACATAAATTCTCCCAGGTATGACATCCCTCTGTTGATTCATTCAGATCCTTGACCTTGTTCTGCCAATGGGGGTATGTATGGATCATGTAAAGAGACAAAAAGTGGTTTCCCAAATAAAGCTCCAAAAGAGAGTTTGGAGAGGGACAGGAAGAAGCAATCTGGAGCTTAGTCGGGGTAGAAAGAGCAGATTCGGTACAGCTGTGATGATGAATAGCTTGGCACTGTGGAGAGGAAAAGAGAATCCTTTAGACGTTAGTGGTGTCATAATGGTCTAAGCTTTTTCATAACTGATTTTTTTTTTTTTTTTAAGATGTGGCAGTTTTAGGATTTTCCCATGAGGCATCCAGAATTATTTGGATTATTTTAAAAATGCTACACTCACATATGTACGGCATTTTACAGTTTAGAAAGCTTTATCTCACTTGATCCTCACAATAACACCATGATGCAGGGAGGAGAGATATAATCAAGCTCATTTCACAGATGAATTCATGGAGGTTTAGAGAGTTTTCTGCAACCACACAGCTTTTAAAAAGCCAGGCTAGCACAAGAACCCAGATTCTCTGGAACCCTTGTTCGTGGGCTCCTCTGAAGGCTACCTTTAAGAACAAAAGTATGGTGTATTGGGTCAATCTAATGGCTCACCCCATCAAATATTTCATTTTAACTTTTCAGAGCCAGAGATGTTTCATAAAGGAGTGTGGCAGCTGCCTCTGTTAACTTCAAAAGTTGGGAATGCATCCAAACATCCCAAACCTCTCTTCAGCAACCAGCAAAAGATTAGGCATTCACAATTTTTTCAAACCCTTCTTGAACCTATTTACATTTCTTGGCTTGTTCAACTCTAGGGGAGTAACAAGTTCCACATGTTTACCACCTGCTGTGTGAAGGAGTACTTCCTTTGGTTATTATTTTAAATGACTGCTTCCCAGGCTTAAGTGCCCCCCTTCCCAAAGCCCTTTCCCAACCGGTTATAGTCCCCAGGATGCAATGTCTGTCTGGCTCCCAGCACCTGGCCTGCATACTTCTGCTGCTGCAGAGGTGAGCTTGATGATCCTATCTACGGCATCACAGCACAAGGAAGTGTGGCATTGCTTTTAGGGTGCAAATGCTGGCTATTTGCTGGAAAAAAGAATTGGAATGTGGCTTTTCCCCCAAATGCCCTGACAGCTTGAAAAAGTGAAGCCAAGATTGCCATAATGAAACTTTGGCCTTTTCTATGACTATGTCCTTTTGAAAACCTTCACCGTCCTAAGGAGTTTCACACTAGTCCAAATGAAATAACTTCAAAATCATACTTGCATGAACGTGCTATTCCGGTTTGAATCCTTTCTAGCAACTGACCTTGCTAATGTGAACATGTTCATATGGTTAAGATTAATGAGTCAATTATTTTTATACAAGCTATCCCTCATGTAGGCTGTTTTCCTTGACTTGACTATGTTAATTAATAAAAAGCATTCAATCTTCCTTCTATTGGAGTCTGTGGTTAATCAGGTACAATTATCAATAAAGCTATGGTGAATGTCTATGTGCTCAGGCAAACTCTAATGAAAATAGGATATATTTGGCTAGGAAGAGAAGTACTTAAAGTTCCTCTTCAGTGAGTGCTTCCAGAAGGAAATAAGGCTATAGATCTTGGAAGGCAGAAGCTGCCATTATAAATATAGTTGTGCTTTTAATTAAATAAATACTGAAACAAATGTGATTGAATATGAGATAATCTATTCATGTGGATGTTATTTCATGTCATGCCTTAATTAACGCTTCCTGGGGCTTGGCCTGGCTCTTGCTAGTTGGAGAATAGAGGGTGTAAGCGTATCCACCATAAATGCACAAAGGCTCGAGTGCTATCAGTTTACCTGCGCCAGAGCTCTGCAATGACAGCATCACTTTCGGAAACTCCAAAATAAAAAAAGAAAAATCCTCAAAGTTACAGAGAAATTTAAGGAACAATTGTTTGTATCGTCAATGGTTTCCTTGTTCTATAGAAGGTTGTAAAGGAGTGAATGCACACAAAACAGTTTGCTTAGCACATTGACTGCCACACTAGAAAAAAATTTTTTTCCCTGGGGCCACGGGTAAAGTGTTTTTCTTGACTTGTCAGTTATACATGCTTCATGAGGCCCCGGGCTCAAAACTAGTGTGAGTGTTAATACAACTCACATGGCAGTTAATGTGTTAGTGACTGGTATATTCTAAGAAGTTAGAACATTAATAACCTTCATTATTATTATTTATCAATGTTCCTTTAAACATGGTCTCTCTTAGCACTCCTAATATCTAATTTGATTATTATATTATTTGTCAGAGACACCGCTCTTGTATGAAATGAAACGTGCTTGAGGACAGTTTCATTTTTAGGATGAGATGGTTAAAACAAGACTTTCAAGACCCCCATGTAGTTGGTAGATACCAAGCCTCTAAAAAAGGAAATAGGTTTAATTGATGACTTCTTAGACTTGTGGGTTTTATGAAAGACAGATGAATTTAGGGAATGGTCAGTTTATCATAGTTGAGGTTGAAATACTATAAATTTTACAATATCACAAGTTTTTCAGACCTTGAGTATTTGCAAATATTGAAATATCATTTTCAATAGCAGTATATCTACAAGGCTGTTCCCACATACATACAAAATAAGTGGCTGCCCTCAGATTTTTACCCCTGCGTGCTGCCATTGAAATTATTTTAATTAAGGACCATGATTCCTTGCCCAGTAGAGCTAAGGCACAATATTCTTCTGGAAGCAAGACATTTAATTCATTCTGAGGTGTAAATGATTGCTATGAGAACCCTTCCATGTTGCACTTCTTCATGGGAAAGAGAAGAGAGAAAAAGGACACCGAAAAATTAAAGAGGACTTGGGGAAGCTGATGAAAAACCTCACAAACATTATTAGACCTGTTCATTATATCCCCAGAGAGGGCAGGAAGGCCAAAGAGGATGGAAAACTTTCTGTTAACTTCATTTACTCAACAGGCATTCACGGAGGACTTATTCCGGGCCACGGAGTGTGCCAAGAATCTGGAGTTATAACAATAAAGTATTGGTAAAGTTCCTGCCATCAAGGAGCTTACAGTTTATTGGAGGCGAGTGGGATGGACTGTAAGCAAATGGCAGTGGGACTCAGTGGGAAGGAAGGACAGCTGAATTTACATAGGTGTAGGGGTGGGGGGGTGGGGGGGGCGCAGTGTTGTGTTGCAGCCAGTCGGCACCAGCTCATTAGCGCTGACTGCGCATGTCTTCCCAACTATGTGTTCGGTGATACCATGTTGTTAGCTTCCAATCAGCCATGAGGAGAGCATTTATACTACAGAAATTGGCAAACGCTACCAATTTAGGCTTTTCTGCCCCAGAGAACGAGTTATTAGACACTTGCTAATATACTACTGCATGGGGGTGGGGAGAGACTTATAAGAAGAGATGTTATAGAGAAGGGGATTATTGGGCTGAATCTTGTAATTAGAAAAATAGCCATTATTGGATTTCTAGGAGAAGGATTTTAGGTTTTAGGAGAGGAGAATGTAGGAATTTTCTTCTGAAGATATGAGGAAAAGTGGGACTTGCATCAGATATATTTCTGATGACTATAAATTTCAGCCAATTTTTTTTATAGTTAATATGTTATTTATTTCTCAATAAAAATAATTATGATAAACAGTCACTGTATAAATTATGGAAATCAAATTATTAAATATAAAATAGCACTTTGAATTTTTTTTTTCATCTTATTGTTATGGGGGATACAGAATTGCAGGTTACATACGTTGCCCATGTACCGCCTTTCCCCCCAAGTCAGATCAGCCAATGTTTTAATCATCAACTGCTCTCTGAGGTCAGATTCTGGGTTTTATTTATTTTTATATGTATACAACCTTGCCTATAATGAACAGATAAATAAGTGTGTTTTGTGTAAATGAATACATGTTGCTATTCCTCAAGCCTCCTCAATTACTTATCTGGATGGGGTCAACCATTTTCACTATATGGCAGCACTGTGCTAGGCAATCTACATGACATTATATGTACATTTTACAGAAGAAAAATCTAAGGCTTGGAGAGTGTAAGGAATTTGCTCAATGTCATAGAGCTCATGGCAGTATAAACAGTATTCAAACCACTTTGATTTCAAACCTCACATTTTTTCAGCTGCCCCACATTTTCTTTCAAATGAGGGTCCATTTGTTACACGTGGATGAGGAGTGGAGACAGTGTGTACTCCAGGAGTGAGAGATCATTAGGAGCTATGGACATGAAGTAGATGGTCTTTAGCTTGAAAATTACTGGTTTAGGTGATAGTGCATTCTGTCTATTAGACTCCTTTGGTGACATTTACGTTAGCACCCTGGTTGATCTATGATAACTCCTAATCTGAAATGCAGTTTGACACATTTATATAGTACAGTAGAAGGCTGAAGAATGAGGTTTGAATTTTTTTTGTATCCCACCCTCCATTCAGTTACAAAGAAAAGATCTTTCAGGTCAAAACACTTTATCTCCCTACCTGCAGAAAAGATATCAGAAAAATGTTGAGAGATGATTTTGGATATGGTACACTTGAATACTGCATCCAAAGACCAAACTCAACAGGTATGGGGTGTAGGATTATCTAGAAGTCAAAAATGGAATACAGGCATCCCCCCTATCAACAGTTTTGCTTGGTTTCAGTTACCCATGATCAACTGCAGTCCAAAACTATTAAATGAGCAATTCCAAAAATAAATAATTCATAAGTTTCAAATTGCATACCATTCTGAGTGGTGTGATGAAATCTTGCTCTGCCCTGCTTTGTCCCGCCCAGGGTGTAAATCATCCCTTTGTCCGGCACATCCACGCTGTATACACTACCCACACGTTAGCTACTTAATAGCCATCTTGGTTATCACATTGATTGTTGTGGTGTTGCAATGCTTGTGTTCAAGTAATCCTTGTTTTACTTGATGCTGGCATATGATTATAATTGTTCTAGTTTATTACTAGTTATTGTTGTTTATCTTTTACTATGCCTAATTTATAAATTAGACTGTCATAGATATATATGTATAGGAAAAACCTAGCATATAAAGGATTTGGTACTATCTGCAGCTTTAGCATTCACTAGGGGTCTTGAAACATATTTCCTGTAAATAAGGGGGGACCACTATACTAAATTTTGGTACTTCAACAACTTGCTTCCTGCTACTCAGCCTTTATTATGACCTCTGAGTTAGACTGTGTACTATATTTTTTCTTATTCTTCAGACTAGGAAGTTATGATTTAACTCTGACTCCTTAAATCATAACTTGAAGTGATTTATCACTCACGTGTCCTGCATCCCAAATTCTCACAAAGGTGGAAAAGAATACAGAAGCAAATCTGCACATACATAGTTGGATTTTTCAAGTGTGAGATTAGGAGCTGGAGAAGGGTTTGCACTTAGACATTGCCATTTTATGAAGATCCATAGGTGGAAGACCATGTGGGTAATTACTGGATAGCCAGTAGTTAAAGGAACAGCAATTAGGTCCCCTTATGTTACCCTGCACTAATAGAGTTCTTAGTTGGAAAAAACCAAAGCCTACTCTGGTAAGAGGAAGAGAGACTTCTTAGAAGGTAATGAGAGAGCCCATGGAATCCACAAAGGTTGGACAATAGGATCAGGTAGTAATTGAGGGAGGCAAGGCATGAATGAGGCACAGTCATGGGAGGAAACTGCCAAGGGCACTTTGTCCACTGGGGACTCCACACTGCAGGATTCTGTTTCCCTTAGACATTTGTTGCCCTGCTTCTGGGTCTTCTGCTCCACCATAGCCACCATGAAAAATCTCTGACCAATTTCACACCCTTCACTCAAAGATCCTTCTGATTGGCTCTGCTGTCACCTGGCCACAGTCTACCTTCTTGGGAGGAGGGGAAGGGATTGTCTTTCTCAGACTTCCCTAACAGGAAGCAAACTCGTCTCCTACCAATTGTTTAGTTCACCCAAATAGAATGGGAGTTCAGATGCTGGGCAGCCCTAAATGACGGGTGCTTCCTCTCCTTTCCTGGATTCCATGAGCTATCTCATTACCTTCTGAGAAATCCCCCTTCCTCTTAAATTGACCAGAGTAGGCTTTGGTTGTTTCCAACTAAGAACTCTATTAGTGCAGGGTAACATAAGGGGATCTAATTGCTGTTCCTTTAACTACTGGCTATCCAGTAATTACCCACATGGTTTTTCACCTATGGATCTTCATAAAATGGCAATGTCTAAGTGCTTAGTTTTAGCATAGAAATCTGCCTAAAGGAAGCTGAGACAACTTCATTTATATGGAACACTATGCAAACAAGGCATGCTGTTATACTAATGCCAGTGAGTCTAATTATGACATTTTTATTTCTCAAAATCCATGGCCCTCTTGAACCTATTATTTACACAAAGTAAATTTGTCCAGGCTCTGGGTTTGTCCGACTCAAGCAAGAATGCTCACATGCTGGCTGACTTCTTTCTCACTGTGTGGCTTTGCAATTCAGAAGATGTAAAGAGGTTTTCCCTGGCTTTCAGCCTCCCTATCTATTTTGATCATGGAGGTTAATAATGCTGAAAAGCACTCAGAGTATATAAGGCCGCTGAGGAAATGAGAGCTGTATGTTTTATGGCTGAGACATGACTGGTAATCTGTCTGCCAGGAAAGTCGCCATTCAGAGTGCAACGATGAATATTGGATTCCATCAGTTTTTAGCCATTTCTCCCTTCCCCCACTCTACCTTACCCCCTTGCTTCCCACATGGGAAAGGAACATTTAGAGCCAAGATCTGAGCATTCTGATAGCTTCTTTCTTTGTAGGACTGTGCCAGTGTTAGGCTGCAGTTTGCCATTCTGACTGCACATTGGAATCACCTGGAGACTTTAACAAGCCTAATGCCCAGGTTGCACCTAAACCAATTAAATTAGGATCTCTAGGGAGGAATCCAGGTGTCAGTATTTTTTACAGCTACCCAGATGATTCCAGGGTGCACGCAGGATTGAGAATCACTGTGTAGCTTAAGCTCTTAAATTCTACACAAAGCAGCCTTACTTTAGAACAAGCAACAAGCAGTAGAAATGGAGACATTCCGCCTGCCTGCCTTTTTTTTTTTTTTTGCAAGATTGAGGTGGTCATTCCTGCAGTAAGTATTATGCACTACAACAAAACGGGCTTGAATTCTAGCTTTCTAGCTGTGTAGTCCTGGGCAGGTTACTTCAGCACTCTGGCCTTCAGCTTCCTCACCCGTAGTAATTTCTGCCTCATGGTGTTGCTGAGAGGATTAAATAAACAATTTTATTTCAATTTCTTAGTGTAGTACCTTGTATACAGTAGGGATTTAATAAATCCTAGCCAGTCTTATTATTGCACAGCACTTAGAGTTTTAAGAGCATTTTCATATTTACTGTTTCACTAGATTTTCAGCACAAGCCTTTGCCATAAGCTCGTCTGGAACTTATTACTCCATTTTAGAGTTGAAGACACTGAGATCCAGAAAGTGTAAGTGTTCTTCCCTGGGCACATGGAACTTCTCACCTGGATATTATCTCGGCTAAGAGATAGGCAGTGGTGGCACGCAAATTCCTTTTCTTTCCACAGCTGCCTTGGCCAGGCTTAAGGGCCCCCGATCTTCAATATGTCCTTGCCCCATGCTCAGAATCCAAGCCACAAGTGTCCAAGGAGACCAAGGGCTTAGCCAAACTATCAGGTCCCATTCAGCTCTCACTTTTCCAATTCTTCCTCTGGTCAAAATCTGCTTTCAGAGAAAGGATCTGATGTCAGTCATTTACACCTTTGTATGAATTTAGATGGTGTAATGTTAGAGTGCAAAGGAACCTAATCCATCTTGCAGGTGAGGAAGTCCAGGTGGACTTAGCACAAGTTCACTCAGATAATTAATGGCAGAGCTGGGGCAAGGAGGCAATTATTCTGATCTTCCCTTGCCCCCAACCAGTGCACTTTCCAAATCAAAGTTATTTTTTCCAGGGACATTTTCATTTGTTGCCTCATCTCCAGTTGTAGACAGATATTTCCCCATTTGAAGAGATTTCTAGAGAAGGATATATTAAGGGGGCTAAGATTTTTCTTTGTGTTTCTGAATGTTTTTAATTTCAAGAGGACACAGGTGAGCCATGCATATTATTTGTTCTGGTTATCTACTGCTACATAAAAACCACCCCAAACCCACAGCTTACAAATAATAATAACAATAATCTGTTTTTCTTATGAATTTAGGTGTCGACTGAGTTCAGCTAGGCAGTTCTCACTTGGAGCCCCTCATGCGGTTGCAGCCAGATGGTGGCTGGGGTTGGGCCATCTTGAAGGCTTCTTCACTGTCACAACTGGTGCCTGGATGAGGCATGGGGAGTCTGCCACGACTGGAAGCTGGATCAGGTAGGGCTCCTCAAACATCTCTCCCTCTCTCTTTCCGTGATGACCTCAGGGTAGCTGGACTATTTCCATGGAAGCTGAAGGATCCCATAGCTGTTGTCCCAAGGGAAACCATTGGAAGCTGCATGCCCCTTCCTAACCTAGCCTCGGACATCGCACAGCATTACTTCCCTTGCATTCTAGTCACTGAGGCAATCACAGGTTCAAGGGGAGAGTCACAGCTGCTATCTAGGGATGAAAGGAGTGTCAAAGAATTTTCAGACATGTTTTAAACCACCAATTACTCTAAACAGGTCTAACAACCAATTTTTTAATTCATATTTTCTACATGCCTGGTTCTGTGATAACGGCTTTCCATTTCATTCCTCTTTGTGAGAGCTCAGAAATACCATTGCGAATAAAAGAGGATCATATTTATTTAACTTTTTAGACTATAACTTGATGGAAGATGTCACAAAGTACAAGGAGATGAGGCTGGACAGTAGCATATTTAGAATATTTTGGTTTTGTTACACACTGGAGGCAGAATTCCAGCTGCAAATTTTCTTTGGGGACCCAAGTGGTTTGAAACTCAAAGATAGTCTAACCTTTTATTTCTGTGCCTTTTTCCAGTGTTGCCGAGAGTTTATCTCTTGCTCTTGCTTAATATGTAGAGAAGAGACTGTCAGAGAGAAGCTCCTGTGTATTGGATTTAGCTTTGATGTGTTGAAGTTATAAAAATAACAATTGTTTAATTTATTCAAGCAACTCCTTGATTCAACTCATGCTTCACTGTTGGTGAGCGATACAGTTCAGGAGTTGAGGGGGTCTGATGTATACCACCTCAAAACACAGGACAAGGGTGAGAGTAAAGCTTAAAAGAAAGATGTTATTTTGAGCCGGAATCAGTGCCTGTGATTATTATGGAGTGTGTGTGTGTGAATGTGTGTACACATATGCAGATGTGTGTTATAGTCTTACATAAGCTTAAGAAAAGAGAGGAAAGTAGAAATTAGAAAGCCTGAGTGTTGTCAGTTGTCACACAGTGTCTAAAAGCTTTACCTTCAGAATCAGGGGCTACACGAGCTTATTAGCTATACCTTGAGCAAGTTATCTAATTTCTCTGACACTTGATTTCTTCATCTGTAAATTGGGCTAATAATAACATTTAGCTCATAACATTTTATGAAGGATTAAATGAAGTACAATATGTTAAGTACTTTGCCCAGTACATGGTGCATGGTCAATGCTTGATAAATGTTTGTGTAATCAAGCAATTGGTCAATCAATCAACCAATCCATCAAGCAGTCAGGAACTGAAGTTCTGCGTCCAGGCACCTGGTGACCAGTCCCTGTGCTTCTGCTCACATAATTGTGCGACTTCTGTGATGTCAAATTAACCTACCTCTCCATTAGTTTCTCCATCCACGTGATGGTAAAAATGAATCCTTGTTAAAAATTAACTTTCACTTACCTTCTTCTTAAATGCCTCTTGAAAAGAGAGAAGTTAGGGTGACTTAGTCCTGTAGGAGGAAGGAAGATTCAAGGAGTTCTGAGATTTATTATTTAAAAAGAAATCCCATAACTTTAAAATGAACAGACTAATCCTTGTGTTTTCTATAGTTAGAAAATTTCCTTGAATTTGGTCTTTCATCTATGCTGTTAAGGAACACACCATATACTATTTAAAAAAATTCACTCTTTATGAAGGGATGCAAGGTGATACATACGGACATACCGGTCATTTCCCTGCTTTACAGATCTGTTATTTTGTTTGCTCTGTTGGAATGTTCTTGGCCTGTGTCTCCTCTACAAAACTATACTCATGATGAACAACATTCTACAGAATCAACTGCAAAATGTAACATCTTTTGTATCAGCTTGCATTCCAGACAGTAACATAAGAGAGTCATGAAGAGTGGGAGAAAGAGAAGCTGATGAGTGAATTACATGCTGCTTCTATAGAAAAGTTTATTTTCAGGGGGCAGTTAGGAATCAGGGCATGCATGATAAAAGGAGAAACATCTTGGAGTTAGTTTCCCCTTGACCGTGTGTCCTGGCATTGCACTTCTTGGCTGTGGGGACTGGACTAGGATACTTCTCTACAATTCAGTTTTGTCTTCTTTAGAATAGAATGATAAAAGGGTTGTTGTTAGAATTAGATAAAGAAATCATTTTAAAATGTTTAGTAAAGTTCTTGGTATGTAGTATTAAAAATTTGGCTCACTTTTAATATTTTTATAATATTTGTTTTTTGTTTTCTAGCACAGAATCAGAACAAAGAAGGAGGAATCTAACATTTACTGGCCATATTTTAGATGTCAGGAAGTTTATATATTATTTCTTCTGATATTCCACAGAATATTATATGAAGGGAATTCTTGGTCCCATTTTACAGATGATCCAGTTGAGACTCAGAGAAGTCAGTTTGTTTAAGGTCAACATATTTAGCAATCTGTGGACTCTGAGGTTTTTTTTTTTTTCTTCTTCTTCTTCTTCTTTAGAGACAGGGTCTTGCTATGTTGCCGAGGCAGGTCTTGAACACCTGGGTTCAAGCGATCCTCTCACCTCAGCCTCTCAAGTAGCTGAAACTATAATCACGCACCACAGCAACTGGCTTAGACTCCAGATTTAAACCTGGCATATGTGACCCTAAAGCCCATGTCTTTTCTACTTAATTAAACAATATATATTGAATGGAATTAGGAAAAAAATTGTAACTTGTCAACCTGCCATGTGTTTATTCCATAGCACATCCAAGACACAACTGATGATTTTATTGAATCAATTGGTTATAGTGATTATGTAGACCCAGTAGTGACTCAACCAAAAAATTCTTCCCTCTATTTGAGATTAGACAGTCTACCAGGGAATTTAGTAGAATCCCCTTCCCCCAGAGTGCTCTAAAAACAGGATGGGTAATTTGTCTCTGCCTGCTTTATCATTGGCCTTTGAGGGGGCAATGGAAGAAAAGATAGCCTCTTGAAATTTCTTCCTCATTCTATCTCTACAGTATGATTATATTGCAAAAGGCATTCTTTCCATCATTAAGCAAAATCTGAGAGTAACTCAGTACATAAAACCGTGAGCATGATTGAAAGGAGTCAATAGTAATAACTAACATTTGTATAAGCCTTTCGTGAGTTTCCAGAGAGCTTTCACATATATTTTCACCTGAAACTCATATCACCGATGGGAAGAAGGATGGGTGGGTATTACTACTATTTGCTTTACTTTTCATGCGAAGAAACAAAGCCTCAGAACATAAAGGATTTACCCCATATCCTGAGGGTAATATGTAGTTGAATTCAAGCTTGAATCTGTCCAACTCCAAAGCTACAGCTCTCCACCTAAGACCTTGCTACTCAAAGTATGAGCTAGGAGTGTGGGCTACTATCAGGAGCTTGTCAGAAATGTGGAATCTCTGACTTCACCCCAGACCCACTGAATCCAAATCTACAGCTTGGTGAAATTGTCATGTGATTCCAATACACATTCTTCTCTGAGCAGAGTTGATTCTTAGGTGACACTGTCTCCCCTATTTGTAGCATTATAACCTGAAAGCCCGAGGCTGACCGTAAGTGAGACTTCAGTAGCCTTCCAACTCAGCACTGCCCTCTCCCCCTTTTCAGTAAATAGGAATTGACTTGCTCGCAGGCATAGAGCTCTCTTGTTTTTATTTTCTCTTGCTGGTGCCTTTGAGTAGTGTTTTGGGGAATCTAAAAGGACTAAGTTGGGGTGAGGTGGCAGAGGTAGCTCAGACAGTGGTGCAAAGCCAGGTGGGAAGGGAGCCCAGACGCTGGACATGGGACCAGGAAGTCCTCTGGTCCTGCAATGCTGCAGGATCCATAGCTGGGATTATGTGAGCACCTTCTCCAGGTTTCAAAGCAGTTATTTCTGGCTCACTTCAAGACGGGATGTGCTGAGGCCAGATGCCCTGCATGAGGGGACCCTTTTCAAACAGCATGTGTCTGGCTAGCATCATTCAACCCTAGCAGAGCCCCAAGAGAGCCACAGCAGGCTTTTGCTGCCCGACGCCTGGGCTTTCTCTGCTTTAAGGAGCCAGCTGTGTTTCTAACAAATGCGTGCTCTCCAGAAGGGCTTCCTCAGTTACACGGCGCTCCCCCCGCCCCTGGAAGAAGAGTCCAGAGGCCTGCTGGCATCACAGCCCTGGGCAGCACAGTATCCTCGTCCCGGGATGCCTCTCCATCCTCTACCGCTTGATCCTGGTGAGTGAGGAAGAGCGCGCTTTAGAACAGTTTTGCCCTGCTGTAAAAACAAGGAATTTATGAGCATGCCGGTGTGAAAAGAGGGCCTGGGGAATCATTACTGAAAGCATAAAAGACTAATTTCCCCCATAAAGTGGCAGCAATAAATGTCCTGTAAATATGGGCCTCCACTGACTCCTTCTTCAAAAGCATATTTTTACCCCAATCCGGTAGAGCCTATTTCATATTAAACAGAGTAGATAAGGTAGGCGCGGTGTCTACTCACACATACCTGAAGTGAAGCCGTACACACTGAGAGAGGCAGGGGAGCGCAGCAGAGGAGAACACAGCTCCACTGCCTCCAGTCGGGAAAGAGGGGAGGAGGAGAGAACAGCAGGATCGGAGGGGGCTGGCAAAGCAGCAGCGAAGGAGGCTGTCAGTGTGAGGAAGCCCAGAAAGTGAGCAACAGGGAGATGGAGGCTTGATCCTCCTCAAGCCCCAGGGGCCTGCAACGATTCTTCTGATCATCCCAAATCAGGGAAAATGATATTTTCATAATATCTATTTATGAAAATTAAGCCCAAATTTGGATATAAGCTCTGTGGATTCCACCTCCCCTCCAATTTGTGGATGTAGAAAAGTATCTGAAATCGAGAGAATTCTGGAAAATATTTACGTTTTCCCTTACTTTTGCATGGTCAGCAGATCAACGAGCAGATGCTGGGTTTTCAGGATGTCAGCCAGGAAGATGGCCCTTGTTTCTCTGAGTTGCAGAGTGACCAGGGCAGTCCAGGCAGCAGATCCATGGGGAGGGGACACCGTTCATAGGACACTTCCCTGGGTAGGTGGGAGTGGGAATGGAATCCGTGCCAGCTGGTGTCCAAGGAGGTGGAAGGAGCATGTTCTTTCATTGTCAGTAGGAGAATATCTATCAGCAGTAAGGACGGTTTCAAAATAAAGAGAGAGAGAGAGAGAGGTAGGTGGAAAGTTATAGATCATTTATCTACAATATACTAATAAACCTGTGAATATTTCTTTCTTAGATTTTGCCTTCTGAGAGTAGGACTATAGCATTGATGAAGGAGTTCCAGGCTGGGAAGATGTGGGAGCTGGGGGTTGACGGGGAGGTAGAGGACAGGTAAGAGACTTCTGCTGCTGCTGATGTGATCTCTACCTCGCCTGGATAAAAAGCCCTCTTTAAAAGGCAGAGAGACATAGGGGTGGGGAAAAGCAGCTAAGACCTTGCACCTTGGAGCCAAATACTCTGGGTTCAAATTTCAGCTCCACCTTAGCTGACCTTAGGAAAGGGGGACCTTTAGAAAGATATTTAATTTGTGCCTTGGATTCCTCATTTGTAAAGTGGGGATAATAACAGGGTTGGTGTGAGAATTAAAAGAGTTAATACTTGTAAATGACTTACAACTGTGCCTGGCACATAGCAGCTTCATATGTTGTTGAAGTTGGCTTCATATATGCGTTGGCTACTAAATTGTAAGGAATTACGTAAGTTTCCCCACTTTACTTGCTATGCATCACACAGAAGAGAGTATCTGTTATAATAAACGGGCTGTATTCTTTTCCCACACGTACTTTGGAGGCTTTCCTGACGCCAGATTGTGTTTATATATTCCACCGATGAAAAGCACACATTTTTCAGATGAACTCTGTGACTGGTATATGATTCTGGAAAATTTGCTTCTCCCACCCAGATCCTATCATAGTGTGGTTCATTTAAGGGAGTGACTTCACTTGAGGTGACTGATAATTAGACATGTTCTAGTTCATGGGTTTTCTGGTGATTGTGCTTAAATTCCTGATGCCTGAGTTGTGATCACTTCTGTGTGCCCATTTTTCTAGTGTTCAAACTGTGGTTGCTCCTCTTTCTGAGGCGCCATGATTCCCGAGGCACTTTTTTGGCAGCCAGGAAGGCTGTCACCCTACTCTGCAGGACGCATGCACAGTGGGAACATGTCCCTGTCTCCTCATTCTCAGTCACTGTCATTTTCCTCTTCTTCCTGAATTCTACACCCTTCCACCACCCCTGACACTGGAGGCTTGCTGGGTCTCCCATGGCTCTTGCCAGGAGCAGTCTCTGAGAGCCTTTCTCTGGTGCGTCCTGACTGGAATCACAGATGCTGGGAAGTGAGGCCACACCAGGTGCTGCCTGGCCTGGTAGCAGGGGAGGTTGATGCTGGGGAAAGGTACTTCTGTTTTTGGAACTGCTACACCCATCTTTGGATCTGGAAGGTGGATGCAAGGGACAACCTAATCTCTTCTGATTCCTGGGAAACAGCGTCTGGACACTATTTGTATAGGATGTTTCTCAATCAGCCAATCAAACAATCAGATGTTGGAGTGTCTGCAAGCATCTCAAACTGCCCTTGGATTGCAGGGGATTAGAACAAAGGGTAGGAGATGTTCCTCAACTACAAGAATGTAAATAGTTACAAAGTTGTTTTATCAAGAATGAAAACAATTAGGAAAATAAAAGTTTGAGTTATTAATCATGGCCCATAAGAGTAACAGGCATAAGAATGACAGGTACTTAAAAGTGAAGCAAGGACTGTGGCTTCAAAGAGAAAGGGAGATTTGAAAGATGAAGTAGGTTTAGGCAGGGGACCTTAGGGAAAAGAGAACATTCTAGATGGACAGTGGAATGTGGGGTGTGAGGCATGTTGTCCATGATGGTTCAGGTGGGCACCAGGTTGGACAAATGGAATAATCCACTTAGAGAAATAAAAATATTTCTCTGTTTCCCAGTGCATTCACATGCAACATCTGAGTGAAAATGGAATTGATTAGGTTGGAAATCACAAAGCTTTGCTAAAGTAAGATCACAGATCTTATAAAGGTAGGCCGTGTGCTCTGCCTACCCCCAATGGAGTCAGGTGATCGATTTGTCTGGCTCTTTTGCACTGATTTCATGAATTCTTTACCTGGAAGGACCAGTCATAATTAAACTGTTATTTAGGGATCTGGGATCCCAGCCTTAGTTTGCCGGTTCTGTGCTTCTGTTTCCTTTTCATTTAACAACCCAGCCTTCTCTTGCTTTGTGTCATCTAACCCCCCATACGTCTGATGAGAGCCCAGGTAGAGAATGCAAAAGACCTGAACCAATGCTGTTTTTTACTTGCTTAAAAAGAATATAGGCCCATCTTTTTATAGACTATTGCAAGTAATTCACACTATTCCTTAGCTGGGAAGAGGCCCTTGATAAAATAGTTCTTTTTTTTTTTTTTTTTTCTTTTTCTTTTTTAAATGCATATATTAGTTTGACTTCAGGATTTATTATTAGCCATCATCATTTTCAACTTTTCAGAGCGCTGTCACCCACCCCCGAGGACCTTCATCGGGGCTGATATTGGCATTGATTCAGATTACATTAGTGTAAATTTGGGTTTTCCATTGCCTGCTGCTTAATAATAATCTGTGGTTTTGTCCCCATAGTATCATTAGCACCTTCTTCCTCCAGGTGCTAACAAGGGGCTCCAGAAAGCCCCCAAGCCTATAGCAATTTACACCTATTGACTCTTCCTGCAGCTAATTCATCTTCATGATCTGTCAAATTCTTCACTCAACTTCTTAGCTCTCTCACTACTCATAGAGTTGGCCTTTCCAGAGTCAATTGATTTTGGAGCCTTATAAGAAGGTTAGGGAGGCAGAGACTTTGCAGATCATCTCATTGGTATCCTCTTGTTTTCCAGATGAAAAAGTGAAGGCCAGAGAGATTGAGTGATTGGTCTGAAGTCACACAGGAAGGTAGAGGCAGAGCTGGGCTAGACCCCATTCCCTCTAATCCCCGTTGTGCATTCTTTCAATTGCCCTGACTGTACCTTGTGATCAAGTAGCCAACTCCTTGACTGAGCAGACATAGGGATGTGTGGTTTCGTGATGGAACTGTGTGAAGTCACAGCACTGAGGGACAGTCTCTAAGTTGAACAGTCATGTCTTTATATAACCGAAAGAAGCTGACATTGAAGACTGCGGAAATTTTTATAATGTTGTAACACGTGCTATCCCTGGAAGGCTGCAGACATATTAAGTTTCTTTAGAGTATATTTATTCCTTACCATAATGGGTCAAATAGTCATTTTTCACTTTCTCTTTCCTTTTCTCTCTACATCTGGTTGGCCATCCATCCTGCTAAGCACTGCCTCTTCAAAGTGTTTCTCAAATTCTTTTCCCAGTATCTGCTCTAAAATCTCTCCTCTGTTTCAGATTCCGATGACTGCAATCGCTTCTTAGCTGGTTATCTCTGTGTCCTGCACTCTTGACCCCCGTAAATCTGTCTTCCACACTCATTCCAGGGTAATGGTCTAAAACTGATCCTGTCCTTCCTCAGCGTATCTTATCGCTAATGACTCCTCACTTAGAGAATGGTCTCCAAACTGGGCTACACACAGCCTTTTCAAGGGGTACATGTGCATGGATAGATTTTAAGAAATCCATGTCCAGATCTTCAATATCTGAATGAGCCGGCAATCACAACATTTTTCTACCTTTTACACAAGAAAGGTAGGCTTTTTACCCATCCTAAATCTCTGAACACTGCCCTAGGGTATAAAAACCTCAGAATACCAAATGAAGGGGTGAATTGAAATACTGGTTTATAGAGAAGCTTTCTTTAATGGTTAATCACTACACTTTGATCCCAATCAGCTCCTTGTTTTTCCAGTACTACACATCTCTCTGTTAAGGTGAGCTTGGATTTGGCTGGTGTTGGGTTGGTTTGAATTCAGAACAGATGGAGCCATAAGGGTTAATAATTCTGAGTCTTAGATGTAACTAGAATGTTTGGGAAGACTCTTATTTTCAAGATAATTGTACAAAAACTAAGGATAAAATATTTTATACGATTTCTCTCAGATTTACTGTGCTTTTCAACAAGGTAGTTAAAATCTATCAGGTTATAAAACACAATATTTGTTTCATAAACAGTCAATTGTCATCTTATTTCATTTTATAGAATGTTTAACATTTTCTATGTCTTTTGTCCAAAAAAATAAGCCTATGATGAAAAATCATACATACTTATGAGCAGTACATAGTTTTTTCTCCCACATCATTTTTATGATGAAAAAATTTTAATCATACAGAGGTCAAAGAATTATACAGTGAACATCCATGAACATACCACTTAGATTCTATAAACCTTTCAGTATATTTGCCTTATTACATATCTGTTCGCCTAGTCATCCATCTATGCATCCATAAATTCACCTGGTTTTTTTCATGCAATTCAAAGCAAGTTGCAGACTTTAGCACATAGTTTTACAGTTATTCAGAGGGTCTATGAGCAGAATAAGTTTAAGATCATGGACTTATAGAAGAAAGCCCAAATTCCTTAGCCTGGCTTTCAAAGGCCTCTGTGGAGAACAGGACTGAGTTTCTGGCAGACAGCAGTTTTTGTTGTGCTCCTCTTTTGTGTTTTGTTCTTGGTGCTTGCTGTATCCAGTGCTCCAGCAACACGAAAAGTTTCCCAGCACCAGGCTGATTAATGCCTCTTTGTCTTGGTTGCATAGGCTGTTCCCTCTGCCTAGGATTTCCTTCCTCCCTCCCTCCCTATCTCACCTCTACCTATCCTCTAAGACTCAGCCCAAGGGGCACCTCCTACATAGTAGAAGCTAAAAAAAATAAAATAAAAGTAAAATAAAAACTTGTTGAGTTCTAGTGAGTATGGCATGGTGAAAATCCCTTGGGTCCAGGTGAGATGGCTCATGCCTGTAATCCTAGCACTTTGGGAGGCCGAGGCTGGTGGATTGTTTGAGCTCAGGAGTTTGAGACCAGCCTGAGCAAGAGCGAGACCCCGTCTCTACTAAAAATAGAAAGAAATTATATGGACAGCTAAAAATATATATAGAAAAAATTAGCCAGGCATGGTGGCGCATGCCTGTAGTCCCTGCTACTCGGGAGGCTGAGGCAGAAGGATCACTTGAGCCCAGGAGTTTGAGGTTGCTGTGAGCTAGGCTGATGCCATAGCACTCTAACCCGGGCAACAGAGTGAGACTCTGTCTCAAAAAAAAAAAAAAAAAAAAAAGAAAATCCCTTGGATTGCAAGTCAGAAAGCCTGGGAGTAAGACTGTTTCTTCAAAATCCCCCTCAAACAAGTTTTTTCTGCACCCTCCTATTATCATGTAAGAGCTCTCTATGGCCCGAATCCTTTGTGACTTATATTTGTATTTAATTATATATAATTTAATAATGAATATCAAATATATTTATAAAATAATATATTTATAGTCAATAATATAAACAAATATATTTAAATACATTCATATGCATATTCCTATACTCCTAGTCTTTTTAGGGAATGAAAACCAAAGTCAGGTTCCCTTCTGTAACATCAACTGTGTGGCTTTATAAACATCGTTTAGTCTTTCCAGATCTTAGTTTGCCTATTTGTTAAAGTGGAGGTAGAAATACCTGTTCTACCTGCTCCCCTCCCCCCAATTTTCTCTTGAGGATAAAATATATGGGAAATAATGTTTCCAAGTGCTTTGGAAATAGGAAGTGCTGGGTGGGTGTGAGATATTGCTGGTGTCTAGAAGGCAATGCTGGTGCAGGTCAGTGTGCACTGTACCTGTTAGGTGTGAATTTACCCATCCCCTCCTCCCCGCTCTTACCTGCTTGATTTCCATTGAGTTTTACTTCCATATGTGCTCATAAGTGTTGATGGATTAGTTCCAATTTAGTATTGAGTAAATGTGGTGTTTGTTTTTCCATTCTTGTGATACTTTACTTAGAAGAACCGTCTCTAGTTCCATCCAGGTTGTTACAAAAGATACTAGATCACCATTTTTTTAAATGGCCGAGTAGCACTCCATGATATACATATACCCCATTTCATTCATCCACTCATGTATTGATGGGCACTTGGGTTGTTTCCAAATCTTTGTGATTGTAAATTGTGCTACTATAAACATTTGAGTGCAAGTATCTTTTTTATAAAATGTCTTTTTTTCCTTTGGGTGAATACCCAGTAGTAGGATTGCTGGATCAAATGGTAGTTCTACTTTTAGTTCTTTGAGGTATCTCCATACTACTTTCCATAGAGGTTGAACTAGTTTGCAGTCCCACCAGCAGTGTATAAGTGTTCCTATCTCTCTGCATCCATGCCAGCATCTGTTGTTTTGGAACTTTTTGATAAGAGCCATTCTGACTGCAGTTAGGTGATATCTCATTGTGGTTTTGATTTGCATTTCCCTGATGACTAGAGACATTGAGCATTTTTTCATGTGTTTGTTGGCCATTAGTTTATCTTCTTTTGAAAAGTTTCTGTTCATGTCTTTTGCCCACATTTTAATGGGGTTGTTTGATTTTTTTCTTGCTAATGTGCTTGAGTTCTTTGTAGATTTTGGTTATCAACCCTTGATTGGATGTATAGCATACAAAGTTTTATAGGCAGCCTTGACTACATTTTTCTTCATGCAAAACTTAATGGCAATGAACCATCTCCTGGAGTCCGTGTTGGTCCTATTTCCCCGCGAGAACAGAGCAAAGAATATGGGACCTCTTGGTGTCAGTTAAGATTCCCTCAACACAAGTAACAGAAACCTGAAGCAGCTGGCTGAAGAAGTAAAGACATTTATTTTCTCACATAGTATGAAGTAGGGCCTTCAGGGCTGGTTAGTTCTGTGGTGTTGTCATTAGGAACCAGCCTCCCTCCATTTTCCCACTCTGCCATCCTCACATGGTACCAGGAGCTCTGGGAACCACATCTAGATCAGACAATATCCAGAGAGAGAAGGAAAAAAACAATAGTCTCTTTCTTGGGTCTGTTTTTAAAATCAAAAAAATCTTTCCTTGAAGGCTTCCAGTATCATTGGCTAAAATGGTTTCAGAAGCTCATTCCTGAACAAACCACTGGCAAGGGGAGGTTTAAGGCTACCATGGTAGGCTTGGACCAGTCAGGATTCACCCTTGTGGATCGGGATGGGGCTAGTCTGTCTTACAGCCCAAGGCCATACTCAAGGTAGCCACTTGAACAAAGTAGAAGAAAGGCGATGAATGTTGGAGAAGTAACCAATCGCATCTGCTAAACTCCTGCCATTTAAACTAACTAGTTAACATAAGAGAAACTGGGGAGATACAAAATGAAGATGGTGCAAACAACTGTGCAAACATGTTTTGTTGATTATTTTTTCTTCCCTCCTCTCCCTCCTTCTTCTTCTTCTTTTTTTTTTTTTTGTGGCTGGGCATTTTGACCAATTATTACTGCTTTAGTTACCAAACTACTAACCTCTGCAAATTCCATCTACTTATATTATCCTTTCATTTTATCATCTTAAAATATTTCTCCTTCAAGTTGCTTTCTCAGATCTTCTCTCAAAATTAATCTCTGTCTCCTCTGTATTTCCACACTGTGGTTTGGTGCCCTTTGACACAGAGTTACTTCTGCAAAGCTATTTTTGTAGGCTTTGCATAAGGGAGTCTATGTAGGCATTTGTTTTCCCAATTATGAACAAACAGAGCTCAGAGGTTATCCATACTCATTTAAGTTCATTGAACGTTTTTCCAGTGTTTCAAACATAGGGTGCTTAATACATGTGTGTTCATTTGAAAAAAGAGACTTGTTTCCATGGCCATGTGCAGATATGGTCAGAAAGTAGTTTCTATTCTCTTTTGAATGAACTTAACAGCCATCATATTGGTTCCTTTGCTTCTAGATGCTTTAGTCAAAACTTTTTTCAATTAGCCTACAATGCTTCTAAGGATTAATCCCCAACACCCCCTGCTGCTCCCCTACCCCAAATTAAAAGGCTCTGTGATTTTCTTTGGCCTGAAGAAAGGTTGTCTGCATTTAGCCCTTTCAAATGGCAGGTTTCAACTGGATCCCTTGGCAGAATTCCCATCATTTACAATAGTCACCCCCAGTGTGACTCTAGCTTCCAGCTTCTGAAAGCGCTCTCCTTGAGATGAAAACTACTATGTTCTTTGGTTTGGTGGTTGCTTTACTTTTGCTCCTTCTTTATGCTTTTTCACTCCAATTGCAGAGTTGCTTTTCTTTGGCATGGTGGCCCCAAAGGCTGAGCGCCTTTGAGAAGACTGTATACTGACATTGTCCTGGGATGTGGGTCTGAGTAGCCAGTGGAGAACTCCCTGCGGGACTCAGGGCTGTCCTAACTTCAGAAGGCAATGGCACACTTGTGGGAAAGTTTTGTTTCTATTTGTTTTAGCTACTTTTGTCTTCAGAACTCCTCATGTAGTAACTTGCAATCACCTGACACATGAATGTCTTTTATAATTGAATACTTGATTTGTGATATATTAAAAGAGTATTGGTTTATCATGGGGCTCTGGAGCAGCAGTCCCCAACCTTTTTGGCACTAGGGATCAGTTTCACAGAAGACAATTTTTCCACGAATGGGGGAGGTGGGGGGATGGTTTCAGGATGATTCAAGCACATTGCATGTATTATGCAGTCAAACCTCTCTGCTAATGACAATCTGTATTTGCAGCCACTCCCCAGTGCTAGCATCACCACCTCAGCTCCACCTCAGGTCATCAGGCATTAGATTCTCATAAGGAGCTGCAACCTAGATCCCTCGCATGTGCAGTTTACAGTCGGGTTCGCGCTCCTATGAGAATCTAATACCACCGCTGATCTGACAGGAGGCGGGGCTTATGCGGTGATGCCAGCCATAGGGAGCAGCTATAAATACAGATGAAGCTTCCCTCACTCCTGCTGTGCAGCCAGGTTCCTAACAGGCCACCTACTGATCTGCAGGCCAGGGGTTGGGGACCACAGCCCTAGAGGATCAGAGGGGTTCTTTGAACCAGTATGTTCTCTTTTTCACCCTAAAGTTGATCAGTGGCTGTTGGATCTGAAATGAGAAAGGGAAAGTAACTCATTCTATCATTGCCTGGCCAGCAGTGTAGATCATATGGGAGATGAGGCAGAGTGGCTAGAGGAAGAGGAAGAGTTAAGGAGAGGAATGCGTTCCTGGTGCTCTAACATAGTGTGTCCTGCATGGAAACGATGCTAGAAATAGTGGTTAGGCTCAAAGTTTAACCCAGAAAATTCTCCTTAATCCATAAAGTGCCCAAAGTCTCAAAGTATCCTATATTTGTATAGAACTGTAGTTACAAAATGATTTTGTGTTTAGTACCTTATTTGACCTTTATAATAATTCTGTATGCTAATATCACTGTCCCCACCTTACAGGTGAGTAACATCCCTAGCTCACAGTAAATGCTTAATACATGCTTGTTGGCTGAGTGAGTAATCAATAGGAACAGGATGCTCAGTGTCACATGTATTGTGGTGAAGCTGGGCCTTCAAGGCAGTTCTTTTGAATCTTAGGTCCAGTCCAGTGATCCTTTCATCCCAGTATTTCTCAGGCTTGCCCATGGAAAGACCTCAGTGTTGGAGGAGAGTCAATGAATCCACTCTTTCTGGGGACACAGAATAAATTTGCCCAGTGAGAGATTTCTTAACATGTCTGTGCTTTATTGATTTTAAAAAACTCTTTCCCCCCTAAATAAATGTACTCATGCTTGTTGGAAAAAAGCAACTCAACCATGCAAATTTTTATAAAGTGATCACAGGGTTAACTGCCATTTATAGTTTCTGTGCACATCTGGGTTTTATTTTAAAGATTCATGTGAATTTAGCCTTCCATTCCATACATTCATATACAAGCTATATTTAAAATGACTTATTAAGTGCAACTGACTCTAGGAAGACACATCGTGTGTATCCTGTGACTGTGGCCTTCCTGGTGCATCGTGGCTTGTGAGCATGGTTACAATGAGTATCCCAGTGTTTTAGTCTGTCTGGGCTGCTATAAAAAATAATTTAGAATGGGTAATTTATAAACAACAAATTTATTGCTCACAGTTCTGGAGGCTGGAAAGTCCAAGATAAAGGCGCCAGCAGATTCAGTGTCAGGAGAGGGCCTGTTCTTTATAGGTGATCCCTTCTGTGTGCCCTCATATGGTGGAATAGGAAAATGAGCTCCCATGAGGCTCTTTTAGAAGGGCACATGCCACGTTCATGAGGGCCCTGCCCTTATGACCCAATGCCTTCTAAAGGACTCACCTCTTAATACTATTGCATTGGTGATCACGTTTCAAGTTGTGAATTTTGGGGGGAAGCAAACATTGTGACCGTAGCACCTAGTTAGAGGACGGTGGGGTCCTGCCACTGCTCCTGCTTCTCAGGACAGTGTGGGTCATGAGGACCGGTCTGGAACTAACCATAACAAACAACACTGTTCCCAAGGGGAAATGTATGCTCAGCTCTCAACAAAGGAGTGTTTGGAACACCAGCTTGAGACTAACTGTGGACTTATAAGATTCTTGCTGACCTCAGAGTGGTTTAGTTTCTGTCTTGAAATTTCTGTGAATCACAGACTCCATGGGTAAGTTATACAATTTCTGCTTTTCCTTCCTGTATCCCATTGGCCATATCTGGAGTCACTGAGAGAGTAAGTATGTCGGCGTGTCTTATATGGGTTGCCACGCATCTCAGGCTCATGGTTTGAAAGTAATATATCATCACTCCAAGAAGTGATTTTTTTTTGATCAAACCTCTCCTTTGAATCAACTTTGGTGGTTCCATCTTCGTCTCCTTCTGCCTACCACTGTCTGTGATGAACAGCTGAAGGTCTTTACAGAGAACAGTGAGAGTCACACTTTGTCGTTCTCAGTCACACTTGGGTGATCCGAAAAAGAGCCTCAGCTCTGAATGAGGAGAGGGTAAAAATGATGCTGCTTTCATCCTCACCTTGCTTCTACCTACTTGGTCTGTGAATCAGCTTTTGAGGCTAGAATACAAGTTTCCTCACACTTTCTTCCCTCTCCACACCACCCCTCCACTCTGCAGACATGAAGATGGATGGCCTGACCTCACTGGGAGAGGAAATCTCTCTAATTTAGATTTTGAAAGGGGTGGAAGGAGGCAAACAAGGGATAAGTTCAGTGAGAAATAAACTGAGGAATGTCCCCTTATTCCTGGCTCAAGAAGACAAGTATTGTACACAATGATGGAATTTTGCATAATCTCCTTGTTTGATTATTTTCCTGCACATTTCAGGAAATGGCTCTTTGTCTAGCCATTGCCTCCCTGTTGTGTTAGGCCCATCACCCAGGCATGAGTTGGATGATTAAAAGCAGCACACGTACTAGGTCAACAATAATACAGCTCTTCTAAAAATATACATGTGTCCAATACGGTGTCATTGTATTGGGAGCCAGGAAAATGAGCTCCACTCTCAGGAGAAAGAAAAAGGAAAAAGAATCAACACCATGATTATAACTCACCTTCCTTTTAACCCCTCTTGTGCATGCTAGAGTTTCTGGTAAATGTTTTTCCTTCTATGCACTGTCTTGGTACGTATTTTCATTAAGAAAAGCTGATACATGCTGAAATTGTGGCCCTGGGATCAGGGGACTTTAATTTCCTCTCATCTGTTTTACTGGAAGCTGTTTGAAGTGGGGAGAGCTTAGGTTTAAAGTAAGATGTCATGACAAGCATGAGAGAGTGTTTAATTAACGTAATGACCTTGTGTTAGTAAGGGAAAGAATGACCTGGGTGAAGTGGAAGAGGCTACCTGGAATAGAGTGAAATCTAAACAAGCTGGCTTAGAAATTACTGTCATTGTCCCTACTGCAACTAGAAACAAGAATCAGGGGAAGAGAACTAACATTTATGGAGCACTTGCTATGTGTGAGGCATTGGATTTACTTGAAGGATGTTACAACATTTATATCTGTAACTCACCCTTGAGGGAGGTATTTTTTTTCTCTTTTTACAGATTAGGAAACTGAGGCTCGATCAGTTCAATGACTTGCCCATTGTCACATAGCCTGGAATGGGGTGGGGTGGAGTGGAGCTGAACTTTGTACCCCGTTCTAACTGACTGGTTCCCATTATACTACATAAAAGGGCAAGGTGTTAATTTCAGCATTTATGATAAATAAATAAATATAGGTAAATCTTATGTGATGTAATTTAAGAATTCAGAAGAGGATCCATGCCCCCAAATACTTCTTTAACCAGTTTAAAATTCTACCATTAGAGATTTATTCCTTTGGGTTAAATGCTGACTGTGGAAAATATCTGGAAGAAAATATACATATTAAGTCCCTGACGTTTTAAAGATTGATGCCCAGTCCTTTTCTAAGATGAGAGCAAATTTCATACCTTCCGGATCTTGAGAAATCTGCTATTGGGCAGAGACGGGAGTAGTCGGGGTAGGGTGGTAGTGGTGAGCGTAGTGCTGGCCACGGTGTGCAAGGCAGGGGACCAGCCACCATGGCGATTTCCATAGCTATTGAAAGTCTCAATAAACCAAAAAGAAACATGGATATAGCAGTTCTGTCAGTACATGCCACAAATTGCCAGGAGCTCTGAGCCCAGACTTCAAGGAAGTGTCTGAAATGTTGGCAGAAGAGAGGGAGGGTGAGTCTTGCTGGTGGCTCAGGCTCTGTGTGTGTGCATGCATGTGTGCATGTAGGTGCGTGTGCACCTGTGTATATGGGAGGAAGTCATGTGTGCGTGTACATGCTTGTGCACATGTGTGTGGCGGAAGAAGTTAGGGACAAACGTGTTCTCAGGAACGTGTCCTGAGCTCCCTTCTGAATTGCTATGTCTATTCATGTCTTCAGCAGCTTTCCATTCATCTTCTGGCCTGGAATCTTAGTCATTTTTTATTTTTCCTGTTCCATCACCCATCCCCTTCCCCCAATACACCACACACACACACATACACACACACACATCCTTCTTTACCAGTGACACTTCAAGATATTCTAAGATCTTGTACAATTGATTGTGAATGGCTTCCTTTAGATTTTCCCATAAGTACTTAGCACTGAAAATGTCTGTAGGTGGCACTCTTAGCTCTCATCACAACTCTCCCAACAGGAATTTAAGCTGGCTGAGGAGACGGTGCAGATGGGTGCTGAATTTGGCTGGTTGGCTCCAGGACAGGGAGCCCAAAGTGTCCCTTTGGCATCTAGAGGGAGTGCCATCAATTCACAGGTGTTCCCTCAGGCTAACCCCCTTCTCCAGCTTTTGGAGGTCTCTCCTTCATCAGCGTAACTTCTTCACTCCCAATCTCCGAGTAATTGGCAGTTGTACATTACTGTGGTTTGATCCAAAGGCCTATTGTATGAGGCTACCCCGTAGTGGAAATCCTAGGTATCCCAGAGCTCTGCCCTGTGATTTTGGTTCCCCAGGGACATCCTCTAGCTGGGGCTTAACCCCCTGGAGACACCTCCTTGCCTGAGCAAAAAAAAAAAAAGAAAAAAGCTGAAAAGCACAATTGCTATAAATCCAGTCTAACCCTACTGGCCACTTAGGGACTTTCTGAAACCAAACCTTTAGGGGATAGCTTCTTACCTCTCCTTTTATCTCCCACTAACAAATAAATAAAAAGCATGGAGAAACTTCAGAAGAAAAGAGAGAAGGGAGAAATCTTTCAGCTGGATTTGTGGTTCAGATAGAAGCGAGGAATGCTATAAATGTTCTGACAAGGATTGGGGTATTTTTACGTTGACAGATGCACATGAGGAGGCCGCCTGTGGCACCACTTTAGAAGGAAGCTGCCAGGGTCATTGAAGCCAGGTGTTCTTCCTTGCTTTAGCATTAACCTCTGTTTGGGGAAAAGGTTTACCTCCTGCCCAGGCCAGATCAGCCTCACCTGTGAGAACAGACGTATGCTTTTGTGGAAAGAAAGACCATCCCAGTAAAAATAAATAAATAAATAAATAAATAAACAAAACCAAAACAATATGGAGCTTATTGGGAGCTGATGACAATAGTCGTATCTTAAACACCCAGCTCTGCTTCTTTGGGCCCAGAAGACCTGGGAAAGACCTGGAAATAGCTGTAACAGTTTGTAAATTGCTAGCAGCCCAGAGCCGTAATCTAGGAGAAGTGATTGGAATGCTGAGTAAGATGGAATAGTGGGAGAGAGTTGTACTGTGAGTTCAAGTCCAAATAGGAAAAAAAAATTATTTTCCATATGTTAAAGTCTTCTGATTTCTTTATTTCTGTTTATGCTACCAGTGTTTTCTCAAGGCTAAAAAGCTGAATTTCTTGCATCCTCCTTCATCTTCATCATTTATACCCCATCAGCAGTCATATCTTGCCAGTTTCATTTCATTCTATTAATTTTACTTGTCTCCATTTCTTATACACACACCCACACATACACACACACGTCTTTCCATTCATTACCACTGCTCTAGCTCTGGCCTTTATGAAATGGCCTTCCCATCTCAAATATCATTTTCTGCCAGTTCATGGCACTAACCACTACGAGACTAATGATCTGATCAGGTTACTCACCTTCTCATAAATCTTTAGTGGCGACTCACTGGACAATAAAATCCAAACTCCTTACTCAAGGACTATATGACCATTGAGGGAGGAACCATATTTAATTTACATTTTTTTTTCCTTCACAGTGTTTAGGGCTCCAAAATATTTACTGACTTGAATTTAAATGAACGGAATATGAGGTCTTTGATGTTGTCTCATAATTTGGTGTTTTAGTTTTTATCCCTTGGAGAAGGTGCTGTCCGTGGCTCACCCTGGAGGGTCACCTGCAGCTTCAGTGGACACTTGAATGGCTTCTTGCCTCAAGTGCCTGTGTCTCTTTGCTTGAGGGCTTTCTCTAGCTGAAGGAGCATGCTCAGTGTCTTGGCACTGACACCCAGGAGGCAGCAACGCTCAACCAAAGACAGATGGGAGTTGATGGCTAACAACCCCAGCTTCCTTGTCCCTTGGGAGGACAATTCTGCATCGTGTTTTATGCAGCCTTTCAGTAGGTCTCCGGTGGGGATGTGTTCTATTTGCCCACAGTGGCAACCTACCCATTAGCTCACCCTTCATTGGCTTTCCCTCTCCCGGGTGATTCCACTACTTCCTTTCCTGGGTTTCCTGGAATCACTCCAAAATAAGCTTTATGAACCCAAACTCTTGTCTCAGGACTGCTTTTAGGAAAACTCAATCTTCCCTACCTAACCCTAGCTCCACACACTGGGCTACAGGCTGTCCTGTACTTTTTTTTTTTTTTTTTTTTTTTTTACCTCTGCCCAAGTTGATCCCTCTGCCTGGAAAAATTTTCCTGCCCGTCTCTGCATCCAAACTCCACTTATCTTTGAAGATCTCCCAATTCATACTTCTCTTAAGATGTAAAATGTATTCTCCCTTGAATGGTAATTTTTATGCATTTGCTGTATTTCTGCTACTACTCTATGAACTCATTGCGGGTATGTTGTCTTTATCTTTGCATCCATCATAGTGCCAGGTACCTGTAGGTGCTCAAAACATGAATGTGGACTAATTGTTAAGCAGGTGATCAGGATGGAAGTCATTTATTCTCCATGTGTCTGGTTCCTCACTGCCTGACACATTGAAGATAGAGCATTTCTAATTCTCAGGACGCTGATGGATCCAGATGTGATTTTCCTTCAGTTGGTTTAAGGATTCCATGGATTTGCTGAATGACTCTGCTCTGCGTTTCCAAAAGCAGAACAGCGGGGTCTGATTACTTTTTCAGGCTTGGAACCAAGTAGTTGCGGCACCTTCTGTGGTGCCCATAGCCCCTTGTGTTATGGCTGGAGCTAACCTGTAGCAAATGTATTTTTAGTGATCTCAGAGCACATTACAACCTCATCTTTCAACCATAATTCCTTTCCACCATCCTGAGTGAACCAGAGTGACTACTGGGGATATTATGAAGAGAAAGCTAAGCAGGGTTAAATAGAAAGGGCTGATAGAATATGTGTGGGCTGTGTATGTCCCTCAAAAGACCAGAAATCTCAAATATTGTCCTCCCTTCTAAGTCCTAGGGTTGCTGAGATGGCCCAAGGCCTGCGTGTCAACACTGCTGGGCTGCAATATCAGATATTTCTTGTTAGGAATAAATTCCTCAGCTGGGTCTTTGCCTTTCAGCCTGGGCTACATTCATCACAGATGGTTGATTGAGGGTCAGATTCTTAGGGCAAATAGTCAGAACTCAGCAGCTAACTCTTGACAGAGTCCCAAATTCCTTAAGCTGGGTGTGGGGACTGAGCCTGAATCCTTGACAGACTGTCTCCAGCATGGTATCTCCTATGTACGTGATGCTCAGACTGTGTGTGTGTGTGTCTCAGTATGGTCTATGACCCTAAAGTATCTTGAGACGTGATAGGATTATAGTTCTTTCTACATTTCCTCCAAAGAAGTAAGATGATGTCCATTGTGACTTTTGTCCACACATCTACATACCAGGGTTGAGTCCAACAGAGTTTCATTTTCCCTTGATCGTTTCTTTTTATTTTCACTGTTGCTCACACCTGTATGCTTCTTAGGAAGTGAAAATTTGATTCCCAGCAGGATTAGGACTTCTTTCTCTCTCTTCCACCTAGAATTGGGACCATATAGCCAAAAGGTAGTCTTTGTTTCAGAATCATGGATCTTTTCCCTTCTTGAATATTTAGGGTTTAATTCAAAACATTCAGTTACTGAATTGTAGCCTATACAGCCAATGTCTTGAACAAATGTTGCTTGTGAGATATGATAAGCAGTTTTGTTATCTCCCTACGTCCATTTAACTCAGTTCTGTTGGTTCACTTCTCTCTCCCTGGATGCAAACTCAGGCATCCCAAAAAACTGTTTGGCCACTTTATGTATTATCAGTAGTCTCAACCAGGTATTAAAATCCCTAGCTCCATGCAATCATCCAAATTTACAACCTGATTTAAAAGCAAAACTGTTCCTCTCCTGCAGGTGGGCTTGCAGCAGGGAGCCCACTCACTCTGGGAGAGGCAGGTGCTGGCCTCTTCGCTCTTGTCCTACTCTCAAGTTCTCCTTCTTTCTTCCCCAATCCTGCTAACCTAGGTTACTGATCTCTCCTGGATTAGTGAGGTGGGGCTGGGAAGTATGGAGAGAGATAAGACTAGGAAAGTTCTTACTTAAGACCATTGTAGACTGATACATATTCTTTGGTCTTGGTAGGTTTTAAAAGTGGATTCTCTTGATCAAGAGGTATTTCGTAGGATCTTCAGGAATCCCTGTATTTGTAGGGCTTTCTCCCCTGCAGCCTTCTTGTTGCATGAAGTGACCTCTGTTCTTACTCATTCCTTGCAGTTGCTTCTTCAGTCCCTGGAATCCAGCATTTTACTTTCAGCTTCTTCCTGTAAAGATCTCTTCATTTTTTGGGATCCCAGTTTTCCCCACACTGGCTGTCTCTGATCCCTCTGGCATCTGTGAAATGGGGTTTATAATAGTGGTTATTGTGAAGATTATTATTAGTACTCTAAAGGGCTTGGTGCTCAGAAAATGCTAGCTCTATTCTTATTACATCATGGGGGCGAGGGAGACAAAACCTTGATGACAGATGACTTGACTATGTTCTGAAGTCCTGAAGAATTCTGAAGTCATTCCAGGATTAACTTTTCTTAAAAATCTCAAAGAAATAATCTTACATAATCAAATAATTTACCTCCCCCCCTCCCCTCCCCCCAAAAAGAAACCACTCCATATTCTGGCTACAAACCACTGTTTCAGGCCCCAAAATTACCAGAGGAAGACATGTTGAAATTTATAATGGGGTTTTCTGGTTGAGCCTAGAGCCCAATATTGTTTTCAAATGATGGCTAGAAGCAGGAAAAAACTGCCATTCTAAAGGTGTCAGCAATTTTTCTGTTTCTCTAGGGATATAGATTTGAATTCACCTTTGAGGGCAGATTTCTTTATTGTTTTGAGAAAACACCAACAACTGAAACAACAAAGACAGCCCTTTCTTGGAACACGATTATGCAAAGGCAAATCAAAGATCCTTTTCAGATCTGGAGAGGCACCAGGTCAGAGGTCTCAGAGAGGCAGCTGCCAGGCTGATCACTCCTATGAATAGATTTGATCCACTAATGATGTTTACAAACAGGTATCTAATATATAAAAATTAGGACCTGTCACCTACGGCTCCATATTTTTCTTGAAAAATCAGAACAATCTGATGCATATCCTGGTGTTCCCACATGGAAATGTGGGTGCTAAGTAGGGACCACTCCCTTTCGGGTGTTTCCTTACTGGTTTGTGTTACCTGCCTTGGCCTCGTAAGAATTTGAATTTGGATTCTGGTTTGAGACAGGAAGCAGCTAAACTCTTCTGCACGATAATTAAAAACTGACTGATTAATTCTCCTGAAGCACATCTCTGATCTTGCTAAAAACCCTCCAATTGTCTCTATTGCTTATGGAATAAGACTCCAAACTCTCTATTGTTCCAGGCCTTTAACATTCTCTGTGATCTGAATGTAACTGGTTTTTCATCTTTCCCCCTCTACTAGTTGTTGTTATTTGTGATCCTTTCTGTGCACCCCTGTATGTCCTCATACCTATGACTTTATTCAGGACTAATAGCAACCCCAGCTACTATTACTGGGTGCTCATATGCCAGGCATAAAAATTAGGACTATTACGCTCATGTTACTGATGGTGAACTTGAGACTGAGAGGAGTAGGATAATCTGCCCAGGTCATACGGGATGAAGTAGTGGGGTAGGGATTTGAAGTTTATGTCTGATACCACAGCTCACTCTATCTCTAAGATGCTTATTGCTTCCCTCTACACTTTACTAGGAATGTCTTTCCCCTTATCCACTACATTTGTGCTGATCTATCAGTCTTTTTTTCTTTTTTTGAGACAACATCTCCCTCCATTGCCCCAGCTAGAGTGCATCAGTGTTCTAATTTAGATCAAATACTAACTTTTCCATTAAGCTTTCCTTGATTTGCTCCATGATCTCCGTCTCCCCCCCAACCAGCTACCACACTTCTGAAATAGTCTCAGCTAAATAGCCTCTTCATTCCCTAAATAACCAGAGAACATGGTTTTTACTTTATAATATTAATTACATTGGATCATGTATTTTTTTCACTTTTTGAGAACAATGTTTATGTCCATGGGCTCCCAAAATATTTAGCACTGTGCCTCATAGGTAGCAGGGCCCCAATATATGGTTGCTGGAAAAAAAAAAAGAATTTCAAAGACTGTTTTTCTCCTCTGGTGCCTCAGCTGATTTTGTCTGGTGGCTTTCCCAAGTGCCACTCACAGCCAGGTCGCCTGGCACAACCCAAGGGAGCCGACTGGAAGCGACAGCCAATTCTGCTGAATGATAGACATCCACATCCCAATGGAACAGGCACAGAGTACGTTTACTGTAAAGGAAGAAAACTCTTTATGGAATATTCTGAGCTAATAACTATTTAATGTTGAACAATTCTCTTTGTCTCTCTTATGGGAACACCCCAGTGTTCTTCACCTTGGGGGACAGGATTCCAAGCCAGCCTCTTCTCCTCACTTCCAACAGAGCAGCTAGGCAGCCTGTCGCTTGCCCTTTGGATTTTCCAGGCAGGTGTCAGCAACAGGTTCACTGTGTACCCCAAGATATAGAGCCCCTATTCCTTGAGGTAGGGGAAGGCCTTCCTTATACCCTGCTCTTGGCTGGGAGTAGCAGGAATTACAGCCTACTAACCTTTCTCTTTAGAAAATCCTTCTGTGTGATTTTGGTGAAGCCCCTTTTATGAGGCTCAGAGGTAGGATGCAGCATTGCCCTGTATCCACCTCTCACACTGGGGGATGATGTGGGCCACACAGCATTGCTCTGTCCGAAAAGAAAGTATCCAAAGCAGCTTTCTCCCATCTTCCTCTTTTTCACTCTTCTATTCATAACCCTTTTACATACCCTAGATGTGGTGAGAAGTTGCAGAATCATGAAATGCGCTTTTGTCTCATATCCTTTGTAAATCCTGTGTCATGTTCTACAGGTATATCATTACCTCTACATTAGTTAGTTTGATATTGTCTGACAGATCTCAGATGCTCAGTCTATTTTTTCTACTTTATTATTATTATTTGTATTTCAGTTTGGATAATTTAAACTGACCTATATTCAAATGCACTGATTCTTTCCTCTCTTGTGTTCTATATGTTATTTAACCCTTAGAATTTTTCATTTCCTTTTAATACAATTTTATTTCTGGAATTTTCATTTTTTTTTATAATATCCATTTCCCTGCTAAAATTCCTCTTTCAAGGTATTTTTCCCATAAGATTCTTTATCATTTATAGCATTTATTTTAAAGTTCTTTTCTTGTAATTCCAAGTTTGGGGACCTACTTCTATCCACTATTTCTTCTCTTAACCATGGATCTCATTGTTTTCTTTATGTGTGTTCTAATCTTTGCTTAGATGGTATAGATTGTGTACAAAAAGTTAGTGGAGACTGAATTAAATAATACTTATCCTCAGAAAAGGACGCATCATCTCTTCTTCTGTCAGGTCTTTAGTATGGGATCTGATATGAGATCCATCAGATCTCCAGTACAGTAATCTACTCAGTAGCTGTGGAGGGCCCGGGCTTTTTTGCAACTTTAGTTACATTCAATTTCCTATTGATTATAAATGTTTGAGGACAGGATTAGGACTTTTCCATTAGCATATTATAAAATCTGAGTATCTGTGAGATTCTTGAGATTTATCTCTGCTTCAGAAGACAGTCACTGGATTTCTGAACTGTGGTTGATTTCTCTGCTTTACTAGATGCCAGAGTTTGGGATCACTAGAGAGTTTGCTTTGCGCTCTAGTTCTTTGCCTGGCTTTCTGAACTCTTTCCTCCTGTCTTGTCCGTAGCTTTAGGAGAACATCTTAAGTGTACTAGATGAGGGCTTAGATTGCCTACTGGAGCAACTTGAAGGGTTTCTGTCAGTTCTCGTCTCTGTCTCTAGTCTTCAGTAAGGCACTGCTTTGGACTTGAGGAACTCCCATGTGCTTTATGTAGGATTTCTCTTGGCTCTCCTGCCCTGCCCTCATCCACTGGTATAGTAAACCTTTCACTTTGAGAAGGTGAGTGAAAAAGTTGGTAGGTGTGTATGGACTCACTCTGTGGCTGGCACTCCTCAGGATTCTAATT
Source organism: Eulemur rufifrons (assembly GCF_041146395.1). NCBI lineage: Eukaryota > Metazoa > Chordata > Mammalia > Primates > Lemuridae > Eulemur > Eulemur rufifrons. The sequence goes on from NC_090989.1 coordinate 230,176,498, forward strand.
TTTCATCATAGCTCACATGCAGCTATTAAGAGTTTATATAAAAAATACAGATTGTTTCTCCTTCCTCCTATTTAAGATGGCTTCCTCTTCCCCCACCTCTCTGTCAAGGATGGAAGCAGCTGTGCGTCTCTACTCTTCTAAAAAATGCTGTCTTGCTTCTTATGAATGAACAAAGAAAAAATCACTTTTTGGAATTTAGTTTAATTAAGTTTTTTTTTTTCTACCTATTTTCAGATCTCTGACTTTGTAGCTTATCTGATTTGTTCTGGTTAGAGTGAGAACTATGCTTTTTTCACTTACTCTATTTTCATTGAAGGCCAAATGTGAATATTATTCTGGTCTATAACTATACCATGATTTATTTAACCATTTCTTAAGAACTAGGTATTTAGAATTTTTCACTATATTAAATCATTTTGCAATAAACATCTCAGGTTATAGGTCATAGTCTCTTTTCCTGAATATTTTCTTATTGTTGATTCTTATAAGTGGTGAATGGAAGAAGAATGAGGGAAACTTCTGAAGTGCTGGTAATGTTCTGTTTCTTAATCAGTGTGCTGGCTACACTGGTGTGTTTATTTTGTCAAACTCAACTTCCTTCAGTTATATGCATTTTTTTTTTAACTTTTCTATATCCATGTGAAACTTCAATAAAAATTTACTTAAAATTTTATTGGGTTGAAATTTTTGTATATAATTGCGTTCCTTCTGAGAATTATCTATTAATATTTTATGGGTTGATAATTTAGACTAAGTTAAACTTTTATATATTTCATTTTCCTTATGTATAAAATGGAAAAATGAACATCACATACTCATATGAATAAGATAAGATAAACCCTTGAAAATATTTTGAAAATTATGATGCTGTATACACAAAGTAAACATCTTTATGCTTAATGACAGATGTGTTTGTATCACACATAAGTCTGAAGTCAATGGAACTTCTAAGAGTGCCCCAGGGAGGGCAACGGTGTGTGAGAACTTTGGGAAGATCCAGAACTAAATAGAACAGCATTGACTCTTGGGATAATTTTGTGGTCATCAAAATTTGCATTCAATATCTTTTCTATCTTAGAAACTCTGTCTGACTTTAAAGCAAATCTCTTCCTATGCATTCCTGTTCCTCATCTGTAGGAGAGATGGAGAGTGGAGTAGCCTGGAACATGGCCGTCCTAACTCCTGATTGTGAAATGCTGCCATTTTGTTCATGATGGATTCGTTAGCTCCTTGAAAAATGGTGGTTTCATTTGCCTCCTACACAGGGGCTATAGAGTCAAAATAAATAAAAATGGCAAAAGCTTGCCAGAGGGGGAGTCATAGGAGTAGGTTAACTTTTCTTATAGAGTATTTTAGTGGTCATTTATATGGAATAAAGTTAGAGTGAATAAACTCAGGTGAAAATATCAAATATTGCATGTGGTGCACCTTAGACCTTCAGTCAATAGGAGTGCTCTTGTTATCCGTCCTGTCTCTGGATCATCCTTGCTTTTGTGTCAGTGGAAATATGCTGCTTTAGAGCTCTCTCCCTAGCTTTCCTGCCCTGAAAAGAATTCCTGCTGTTTAACTAACTATGGAGGAGGGGCAAAGCAGAGAGGGCCTGGCAGTACACCCTGCTTGGGAAGGATTCTGTTCTACAAGCTGGTAAAGTATTTTCGAGCCCACTTTTCAGAATGCACAGTGTTGAGTGTAAGGTATCATTATTGTAAACTCGAGCAAAGTACAGCCTAATCACAGTTTATAAAGGAAAGGGGAGGAGAAGGCTGCAATTCACTTCTTAAAAATCAATGGTATTTTCTCTGAATGACACTTCTTTCCTGCCAGGTCTTTTTTTGACTATACCTTCTCAGGGGTATAACAACCTTATCAAATAGCACTGCATCTTTGCACTAGGAAAGTATTTAAAAAGTCCTCTAGGCCAGTTCTCTGAACACCTACCTCTAGTAATGGAGATGATGTGGTCTCCATTTGGGGGCTTGACAATTTTTACCAACTTTCTAACACTGAAATTGCCTCATGGAACAATAGACCAGAAAAGTTAGAAAGAACCTCCAAGATGGTTTACTTCAGTGTCCTCTTTCTCTGGAAGCTGCAACTGAAGCTCAGAGAGGTTAAGTTATTAATCCAATGGCTCTGAGTTAGTTAGGGCCCAGGGGTAGAACTCACACCTAAGTATTCTTGAGGGTGGCATTTTCTAGGACTGGTAAATCAAACCTTATTGCTTTATTGATGATTGTATTAGTCGGTTTGGCTGTGGTAACAAATGCCACTAATGGATGTCTTGAACAACAGAATTATATATTTTTCACAGTTCTGGAGGCTGCAAGTCTAAGATCAAGGTGCCATCATTGTTGGTTTATGGTGAGGTCTCTCTGGCTTGCAGATAGTACCTTCTCACTGCGTTCTCATAGCCCTTTTCTCTGTGTGTGTGGAGATAGCACTCTCTTGTGCTCTTCCTCCTTTGTAAGGACACTAATCCCATAGAATTAGGGCCCCACCCTTATGACCTAATTTGACCCTAATTACTTCCCAAAGGCTCCATCTCCAAATACCATCACATTGGGGGTTAGAGCTTTAATATACACATTTTGGGGGACACAATTAAGTCTACAACAGTGATGAAAGAAAAGACCACTATTTTTGTCAAAGTGGAAATCTAAATGCTGTTATACACAGGGGAAGCATCTAGATTTCTCTGAAATGTCTTCAGATACCCTCAAATCACCCATAAAACAGGCTTTTCCTCACTCCTCATTCTGCTGCAGGTTTGTGCAGTACACCACATGGTTGACCTGGTAGCCTCATCATGGAGTGAGTGCTGACAGCTGCTGCCGCTTCAGTTGTGCTTCTGCTTCTCTGCCTGCTTGGTCACCTTCTCAGCTCCTCATCCATGTTTGTTCATAGCATGTAGATGCCACCTTAGCTTTTGTATTTGGCCTCTTCCCGTCTCCCTCGAGTCCCTCACTCTCTCCCTGGAAAGCTCCCCTTGACTCAATTCTCATACTCAGACCTGAATTCTAACTACCTGCTGGAAATCTTCATATAATGCCTTAGAATTATGAAACTAAACTCATTATCTCTCTCCTCAACACCTTCTGGCCAACTCCCACTCCTGTCTTCTCAGATTTTGAGTTATTTTCATCTTTGCCTTTATTTCCTTCTTGCATCTAATCACTCAAAAAGTCCCTTAGGCTTTACCTCCTCAGTGTTTCCATTACTGGGTTTTTCCCCTTGTGTTTCCACCATCAAATTTAGGGCTTTAGTGCGTTTTATCTGATATAATGTATTAGGAAACTAACTGATCTCTTTTCACTTTTAAAACACCCTGAAAATGGTTTCCAAATAAATCCTTCTAAAGTAATTCTCAGTCATTGACCTTTTTTTGTTCAAAAAACTTTTAAGAATCTCTAATTGACTAAAAAATTAATTACTTCACCTTGACACTTGAATCCTTTGATAGTGTGGACCCAAACTATCATTACGACTTTTTCTTCCACACTTCCATATATTTCCCTGCATATATTCTAGACTCCTTTCTACTGGAATTGTCCCACATGCACCTTTTTTTCTTGTGAAATCCTATTAAAGAAGCTGTTGACTCTTCATTCTCCCTAATGTATAGCAACAGGGAAATTTATACAATAAGGGAAGGATGGAATGTATGGTAATTGATTCAAGGACCAGGGTTTACATTGACAGGGTGAGTCCCAATCAGAAAGCAAAAAAAAAAAAATAATGTGATCCATAGTTTATGCAGAGGCACTGTTTTCCTCTGTGAACAAGAAAGCATATGACTCAAATGTTGCTAAAATCATCCATTCATCATAAGTGGAACCAACCCTAGAAAAAAACTGAAGCTGAAGATAGTGGAATGGGAATATTATTAAACAGAAGATATCATTGAGTCACTCAGCCAACCAGCTCAGTAGCCTGCTTCATGTCTGCATTTGTTATTGATGAACAAATAAATTTTCTAATTATTTAAACCAGCAGGACTAGGATTTTCTGTTGCTTACAAAATAAATAAATAAATAAATAACATAAAAATGCATCTACCCAGTCTTCTAGTCTTAAATGCCTCTTTGTCCATGGAACATCTCTATGTACAACCAAACTAAGCTCCTTAGTTTTAAGATCCATGGTGGTGTTTACATTTTTTATGAGGTGGCACATATGTTAACTATATTTTAATTGCTATGTGCATTTTTTTTTGAGAGAGAGAGAGTCTTGCTCTGTCTCATGGGCTAGAGTGAGTGCTATGGCATCAGCCTAGCTCACAGCAACCTCAAACTCCTGGGCTTAAGCCATCCTCCTGCCTCAGCCTCCCAAGTAGCTGGGACTGTAGGCATTTGCCACCACACTCGGCTAATTTTTCTTTTTTTAGTAGAGATGGTGTCTCACTCTTACTCAGGTTGGTCTCAAACTCCTGACCTCAAGTGATCTTCCCACCTCAGCCTCCCAAAGTGCTAGGATTACAGGCATGAGCCACTGTGCCCGGCCACTGTGTGCATTCTTGACTTCTTGTACAAGGCCCTGGTAGTTTAGGAATGTGTTTTTCTTATCCTTGTATTTCCTGCAATCCTACTGTACTATACTCTCCTGGTTACCAAATGGGAGAGATTTGGTATCGTAGAAGGATCCCTGTCATGCACTAGCTGTGTAACTTTGGGAAAGTCACTTTAATTTTTCCAGGTCACAGTTTCCTTGCACATAAAATTAAAGAATTGGACTAAATAATCTCTAAGATCCAAGATTTTTTCATTTAATGAAGAGTTGTAAGGAAAGACAAGATGGAATGCTATGTAGCTGGGATAAGAAAAAAACTGCTGAATTTTAAACGAACTCTTTCTTTATGCAGAAGCTCTCTTTCTCAGTAACCACTATAAAGAAAGACACCAGGCTAGCATGTGGGCAAGATGGTCTGAGGTCAAGGATGATACTAGAGGACCAAGGAGAGTTGTTTACAATGAAAATGTAGGGTAATTACTTAGAGGCAGGAGTTATTGCAAATAGAAGGTGCTCAATAAATGCTTGTAGAATGAATGATTGAAGTCAGAAGCTGGGATTGAATCATGTGGACTCTGAGAAATGAAATTAGATGAGCCAGGGGGAGACTAAATCATGGACAGGAGGCTGGTAGACCTACATTATGGTTAGAGAAAAAAATCTCACAATGGTACAATCACTTAGCCTGAAATGTCAGTTTAGTAAATCTCTTTTTAGTAGAGATTTTTGGAAGAGAATAACAATACTTTCCATCACTGTACCAACAATATATCCTGAATCACAATGGATACTGAAAGATCTTTGGTATATCTTTAGGTAATAGAACTTTTTCTTCAAACTGTTTTCATTTCTGTGTACTAGCTGTTCAATACAAGAGCTACTAACACACAATTTTCTTTCCCTAGTCAATTTAAAACAGTATTCTTGGGACATTGTACAAACTTCTGCCATTGGACTGGCTAAGACTCTAATTTCTGTGGGCCCAGCTATGACAGAGTGAAAGCTTACTTTCACTCCCTAGTCCTTACTGCCATATAAGAAACCATCCCACGTGCTTGATTTCATGAATCAAGATACAAAATTCATTTCTTCTTTAAGGCTGAAATTATATTCCAAACCATTGATTAGCTTTGGTTCCTATAATTTTCCACTGTAATTTATTTTAAAAAAATTGTTATTCTATCAGCCTGAGCAAGAGCAAGACCCCACAAAAAATAGAAAATAGAAAAAATAGAAAAATTAGCTGGGCATGGTGGTGGTGCCTGTAGTGCCAGCTACCAGGGAGGCTGAGGCAGGAGGATCACTTGAGCCCAGGAGTTTGAGGGTGCAATAAGCTATGATGACGGCATTGGCCTCTAGTCTGGGTGACGGAGTGAGACCCTGTCTCAAAACAAACAAAATTGTTATTCTAACTAAATATTGTTGCAAATATTTTCTAAATAAACTAGATTCTGTTGGAAACTTTTGCATTTCTTCAAAAGTAAGGCTAGTGACTAAGGTATTTTCAAAAGAACTAAGCTATTTCAACAGAAATTCCATTAATGGCTCATGCTACTATACAACTATTTCTGTTACTGTAATAAAAAGATCTTGCATTTGGATATAGGATTATAGAATATAAAATTATTTCCCATTCATTACATGATTGAGAGAGATGTAATGCATTGGGAAGTGTCCTGGACCTAGAATTTGGAGGTCCAGACCCTATCATTTATTAGATGTATAGTCTAGTTATTTAAGCCCTCTGAGCCTCAATTTCCTTGTCTACAAGTATAAATGAGGATAATCTGAAAATATAGTAAATCTCCAGCCTCAAGTGCTGTTGCTGTTGTTTTTTCAGTATACAAAAAGACAAATGAGCCCTCAGCTCATTTAACATGAGAAGTACAGAGACCTCTCTAATATTTTTATAGGTCTTTTAAGTGGAAAGTGGGTGAATCCTCACATTTCTTATTTTTCAAATGTCAATTTTTATTCTAGTCCTGCTCTGTGTCCCCTTGACTACTTAGCAATCCTAGCTACCATCATCTCTCTACACCAACTTGTCCAAAACACGAAAAGGCTCATTATCAACCTGCCCAAACTATGACTAAAACAAGCATTGGTGTGTGCACCACATTCCTCCCATGGGCTGTTTGGGGAAAGTAGGGGGGATTATCACACATAATTGAAAGCATTTCTAAGTGAATATCAATCTTCATGGTGTCGCCAGTTTATCAATTATTCCTTCCCCCAAGAAACTCCGTACTGAAAACTTGCTTCTGTGCTGCCTGCTCCCACATCTCTGTGGGGGGCCCATCCTTTCTGGCTTTTCACTTCTCCAAGGCCCGTGCTCCCACCCCAGCAAACCCAAACAGAGCAGGCCAAACCAATATTAAACAAAATTTCCCTTTTACTCTTTCAAGGGGGAAATATCTGCTACTTTCTTAGGCAGAACAAGAGAATTTATTCTTTTTGCTCATTATTCTTAATCCAGACTAGGTGATAGCTATACATTTCATAAACTTGGCCTCCCAAACAAAATAATTAGTTTGTTACTCAAGAGGAATTCTGCTGTCTTGTTAGGGCAATTGGTCAAACTACAGCCAGCTTTTAAAATAGCATTTTCCACTGAATAACATGAGAAGAATAGTTCCTCTAGTGTGGACTCATTGTAAGGATTTAGTGAAATATCAGTACTAGTCCAAGGAAGGAGGCAGGTCAGATGGCCATGTGATCTTATGAACTCATGAGGCTTTTCCTGGGAGGAAGAAAGGATTCTGCAAGAGAAATAGTGACTCTTTGCAAGGTCTCTGCAGACCTACCATGAATCTTGGTAAATGTTAGTGTGTGTGTGCATGAGAGAGAGAGAGAGAGAAAAAGCGAGAGAGAGAGAGCACATGTTAATCAATTCACTAGTTATTGATAACTCGTCTCAGTTTCTTCTTCTAGAAGGTAGAAATTCTGCCTCCCTTAGAAACTGTTTCGAGGATTAGATGAGGTTATTTGTATAGAGTGTTTAGCACAATATCTGGCATCTAGTAAATGCTCAATAAATTGTAGTTACCTTTGCTATTATTTTTATTGCCTTTATACTCAAAAGAAGAGGACAAATGGAAAAATTGAGATGGTAGCTAATGAGATTCAGAAAGCAAACTTCTACCATGCATAGAAGCCACCTAAGCAGATAATCCAGGCCTAAGTTTACTTCAAGGGAAGGGAAAAAGAGACAGAATATTAGAAAAATCTGGTTTAGGATCCATTGTAGGAAATCATGGTGCTCAAAAGTCTTTGCATTTAGAAGAGAATTGGAAATTCTTCCTGGGTCAGGTAGATTGGCAATCACAGTATGAAATCAAGCAACACTCACCCAACAAAGCCACTAATGAAGAAAACAAACGTATCCTTTACGCGAGAAAGAGGAATGTCAATGGACACATGTGGCTCATTCTGCCCCTTGCAAAGCCCTGCCTTACTTTGCTTTGAGTTTTACTCAGCCCTGTGAGGGGGATAGAGAAGGCATTAATACTTTCATTTTCCATGCAACAAAATGGGCGTGAGAGAATAAGAGAATTTCATATTGCTGATGAAATATATTTGATCATGGCCATTATCTTACAATTTGTCAGCAGAAGCTTTTCTGTTTTAAACAAAGAAGGGAGACCTGATTGTTGTCCTTTTATTTTTTTTTCTCCTTCTCTTCTGCTGCTTAAAAATCTGGTTGAATTCATAACAGCTGTTGGGGGTGGAGTGTACGTGTGTGTGACTTAGAGACAAGATATGCTATTATTTCTCATAGATGCTAACCTAATCCATGTGTTTTTTCTTTTTTTTCTTTTTTTGCATTGAACAAGAGGACTCTTTTTCATGTCATGGTCTTTAAATCTTCAAGCAAAAGCAAAACTGTATTTTTTACTATTATGTTCAGGAAGCTTCCTAGTCATTTGTAGGAAAAAATTACTTATTCTCCTATCATAGACTTTCCTTCCATGTGGAGACATCTCCACTCTTTGTAACCCTACTGGGCTCTCTCCCGTAACCCAACTGAATCCTCTCTCGGTGGGGTGGAGAAAGGCTGATAGTATTACTAACGATTTTGAGAAGAGAAACTGGGTACTCATAGCCCAGATGTTTCCTTTCCAGAAGTGGAGGTTCCCATAGGCAGTACACATGTTACTTAGAATGTCAAAGAGACTCAGGATTCAAATGGTTAGTGCCCATGTCTAGACAGACAGCTCTAGACTGACTGCCCCAAGTTCTAAGGGCTGAAGAGGGTAGTGTGAGAGGGACACAGCTGGGTATATGGGGGTTGTTTGTATTCAGGCTCAAAAGTGATCAACCACCATTTTGTTCCAAGTTGACTTTAGGTTAATTATAAATGAGGGAAAATATTACCTGAAATTTTGTTTCTTAGGCCTCAGGATTTCCTTATTAAGAGCTAGATTTTTCAAAAAAGGCACTGTGGTGCGACACGGAAACTGCTCACAAGAGAATGTCCATGGTCTGTCACTAGATAGTTTATGCTCACTTCAGTCCCAGGGTGTCAGAACTGGGGCCTCAAAGAGGACATGGAAATTAGGAGCCTTTAAATACACCAGACGGGGGCGGGGGGGAAGCTTCCTCAAATAACGTCTGGTGACAGTTGTTGCTGCTTTTCAAAGAAATCTGCATTATTCTCTGAGTGAAAAGACTATGTATTTTCCCCTTAAGATATGGCGACTATATAGTGCCAAATGTATAGTGCCCAAATTAGCCTCTTAATGAATTTAAAGTCCAAATTAGCTGAAACTCATAGATCATGTATTCCAGACACTTGGCATCGGTTAACCATCACCTTGGCAAGACTAAAGCCAGTGAGGAGTGCACGGTGATTAGGGTCACAGGCTCTCAGAGTGGCTGCTTACGATTCGTATCTTGGTGCTGCCACTGACTAGCTGGCTACATGACCTTGGGCAAATTACTTGAGGGGACTGGCTTCTTCTCAAAACGTGGCTTGTTTTCTAAATGTGGTAGATGCAAGGCCAGTACATTGTCTCTGTAATTGAACTTTAAGCATTCAGGCACAATAAAGACTTGGCATTGAATTAATTTAACTTTGTAAGTTAAATTGTAGTTTCCTGAAGAAACTACATTCATTCCCATGAGACACTCTTGCACTATCACTGCTAATGGCCTCTTAACTTCACCCAAGCATTGAGAACTCTTCTGAAATGGAATTGACCAGAAGAAAAAATTGGGGAGAAAGAATTTGGACTTTAGTTTCTCAGGACTTTTAACTCACAAGAACAAAAATAACTTAATTTGAGACTTTAATTATTAATACTTAGGGCTTTAACTTCCATGGGATTTTAATTTTTGGACTCTAATTACTCCCTGAGAATGTGGTAATAGAGGTTTATATTAAAATTTAGGGTATATTATTGTTGGCATTTTAATATTGTAGTATCTTATTCATTTTGTTATTGGAATAACATGTTAATTGGACCTGGGGGACAGGAAGTGGCAAATATTCTGGATGCTCTGGTAAGATGCATGCACACTGTTGGGTGAGAGACAGATCTTACTAAATTCAGGGTGCTGCCACAGAGATGAAGTTTTTAGGGATCCAAAGGTCTGGACACATGTTAGGAGATCCCTTCCTTTGTACCTCCTACCACTAAGAAATAGGCATATACTTGCAAGGCAAATTTTGGAAACATCACAGACCACATTTGGGAATATTGTTCCAACTCAATTATCATGTGACTCATTGGTTTTGAATGGAGTGTAAAGAAAGAGAGGTTTCTACAGCAGTATCAGTTTTCAGTCCAAGTTCAGTACAGCTGATTGGGCCACATGACTCAGCAGATCTCAAGTTATTAGAGGTCTCTGTGACCAGGTCTCTGGCAAGCCCCAATAGGAGAGTCACAGAACAGACCCCTGGAGCAAAGCCATGCCATCTGCAGCAAAACCGTATTCATTGTTTGAGATGCAGTTCCTGGCATATTCCTCAGTGTCATGGAGGATATTAAGTGATTAGGCAATTGAAGCTGCTCTTGATGAGTTGGATATTGTCAGAACTAGTAAGTAATACATTTGAGAGGACACAAGAGCATTCCATTGTATGATGGAAATAGTACACTCAGGAACAGGCCTGAGCACATCCCAAAGGCACAGCTGAGTGAACAGGTTGCCCAGACTTCCATGCCATGTACCCATGTTGGTACTGAACTGATGCCTCTTCTTTAGCTCATGCCTGTCTATGGCTTCAGGGGTTCACAATGACCAACTGATGGAAGAAGAAAGTATCCAGGCCTTGATCACAACAGCACTGGTTCCATGTGAACTGTTGGTGCACTAAAGTCACAATCAGGGGTGGCCCTGGAAGATGGTGACAAGGGGAAATCCTCCCATTGGGCAGAATTTTGAGAAGTATGCCTGACCATCAACTTGGGGGATGGAGAGAAGTGACCTGAAGTAAAAGGTATACATAAATTCCTGGAAGTAGTATATGGCTTTGCAGATTGATCAGGGGCCTGGAAGGAGCAAGCTTAGAAGAAAGGAGACAAAGAGATGTAGTGAAGAGGCATGGAGATAGTCCTATGTGAGTGGGCATGAAGTGTGCAGATCTTTGTGTTTTACATCGATGCCCACCAGAGAGCATCAACCACAGAGGAGACACTAAACAACCAGGATAAATGAATGACTTACCCAGTAGAGATGAGCAAGGTTTTGTCTTTGGCCACCAGTACTTGTACAGTGGACTCACTACTAAAGTAGCCATGGTGGCAGGGTGGAGGCTATGCATGAACCCAAGGCTGATCCAGCTGCCACTGCAGACTGTTCAAAATGTGAGCAGTAGAGACCAAGGCTGAGCTCTCAGTATGGTCCTATCCTTTGAGAAAATCAAAAGGCAAGTTGATTCTACTGGACTTTTTCCACCTGAAGTGGTCAGAAATTCATTCTTTCTTGTATTGGTACATATCCTAGGTATGGGTTTGCCTTCACTGTCTGCAGTGACTGGGCTGGTACCTCTGTCTGAGGAGCCAGAATGATCATGTGCTTACTGTTTGGTTTATCATCACAAGATTCTGCATCACCTTGGATCAAGTGACCCATTTTTCAGCAAAAAAGATGAGATAATAAGCACTTTACCAGCATGGGACCCACGGACCTTAAAGTATACTGCCCCATTCAGGAGGTGCTACCTGGTGGAATTGTTGCAATGGCTTCTTAAAACACAGCTAAGGAGCCAGTTTGGTGAATGTGCCCTTCAGGGTTGGGCTACTGTCTTTCATGGTGTGATACAGATTTTGACCTAATGTCCATTACATGGCACTGTAGTCTGGATAACAAGAAGTGGAAGTAGGAATGGCTCCCAGTGACCTATGTAGGGAATTTTTGCTTCCCATCCTCACAAATTTAGTCTCTACTGAACTAAAGGTCTCCGTGGGGGGTTTTTCTGCAGGGGGACACATTAATGGTTTCATTAATCCTAGAGCTATGATTGCAGCCTGGATATTGTGGCCTCCTTATGCATGCAGACAAGCAGGCTGAAAAATGAGTTACTATACCATACTGTCAAGGATAGATCCCCTGGTTACCACGTGGAGATAAGATCTATGCTATGTAACTGGACAGAGAGGAGAAGACCTGGAGCTCCAGGGTGCCATGGGCTGCCTCTAGGTGTATTCAAGCCCCTTATTGATTTTGAATGGGCAAGTGAGCACAATAACCACAGCCTGTCAAGGGCACGTTAACTAGGAGCTTACACTCCCAGGGGATGAAAGCCATCTAGATCAGCAAAAGTGCTTGGCTAAGGGCCAGGAAGATCTATTATGGGTGGTAGAAGAGAGAGATAAAAATATACTTTGTGAAAGTAGAGACTGTAGTTTCTCCCACTAACCCTCCTGTTGTAAGTTTCACTTTGTTTTGTTGTAGAAATTGTGACCACCTTGGAGAAGCAGTGACAGTTTGGAGTTTATTTAAAATGTGGGCATTGCAAGGAATGGGCAGGTAGCAGGTGTTGTTAGTGCCTCACCCATATCTCCCCAGACCATCCCTAGGCTTCCAACCACTAGCATCTACTGAAGGCTTTTTCAGGTGACTCTAGGCCATTCTGTTGGACAGCAAGCCAGAAGCTCTGGAGAATGACTAGTTTCTAGAAGCAGCTCTCAGCCGGGGCCTGGTGAGAGTTGATGTGTCCAAACCCTAACTCCCTCACCTCTCCTGTGGAGTAACCCTGAGATGCCTGTCCTGTACTAGCTGGAGTTACCCGTCAGCTTCATTTACTCACAGGAGGAGACCAGCTTGATAGCACATCCTTTATTGGCTGCTTCCCTGTCCTGCCTCTCTTCCTCCTTCCCTGTCAGTCTTTCCTGGGATAATCTCGCAAATAAACCTCTTGCCCTTGAATCTTTGTCTCATGGTCTGCATCCGGGTGAACTTGAACTAAGACAATAAACAAAATGTTTCACAAAATCAAATGTAAAACATCTTTCTCCTAATTCTGTGAATTGTTTACACTGTAAGTTATCTATGTAAGGATAGATAGATAGATGTTAACTGTAATTAGAAATTTGATAAGGACCTAAACAATGGAGGATTTCTGTTTGCCTAGATTAGGGGTCAGCATGTTGTTTCTGTAGAGAGCCAGATGGTAACTATTTTAGGCTTGTGGTCCTACAATGATTTGTGCAGTGTTGCATATTATTTTTTCATGTTTTATGTATTATTCATTTATTTGTTTTATAACCCTTTAAAATTATAAAAAATCATCCTCAGCTCACAGGCCATATAAAACAGGCCACGGGTCAGATTTGGCCCACAGGTATGGTTCGCTAAACAGAAACAGGTTAAAATAGAGAGATGCTGGTTTCACAACATAACCTTGCCTCAGATGTGAGCGTTTAGTTTCAAATAAGTTCTCATTCTTCAATATTGATTTATATTTACGCAGATAGCCAAGGATTTGGCCATGGGACAAGAAGTGCTTAAACCTTGTAATGATCTAAGTTTAAACAGGACAGAAATGCATGGACTGAATTCTCCTCCAAAACCACATGAAGGGAAAAAGTGCTTGGCACAGGTTTTTCTTAGGGGGAGGGCTGTTAGTTTTAACAAAAACATTTGTAAAATAGTTCTGGAGACTCAACAAACCAAGGAGGTGATTGACTTTGCCCTGAGGAGTCATTCTGCACCTTAAGCCTACACCCCAAATACGCTGACATTTCAAAGCAGAATTTAAGCTTTTATAACCTTCACAATGTGTTTACAGCACTAAATATATTGAGAGAAGAAAGTCCAAATGGGGTGATTTATTTGAGAAATTCCCAGATTGGGGAAAGGTGTCTCTTGAAATGGTTGCCTCAGGGAAAGAGCGTATCGTGATATATTTAGTAAATGATGTTGAGGAAAACTTCAGAGGACTATAGAAATTGGGGTTTGGGGAGGGAATAGAAAGAGAGAAAAATGTTTTTCCTAAACGAGATTTATGAACCAAGTAATAGATAGTTTGGGAAAGAAATTTTTCCCTTTTCTTTTCTTAACCCTGATAGACTTAAAGCCTTTGGAAAAAGGAGGTAGAAAATTATTTTTGCCTCTTATGCTTTTGCACTATTCCTTACCATTTCTTCATAGTACTTTGCATGGCAATATATTTTCCTGTTTCCATTTCTTGCTCATAATATACAATTAATATGAATGTCAGAACTCTGTTACTTGAAGACAAGCACAGTTTGAAATCACATCCATTCCTCCTTGAACGTGCTTGGCCGTGTCAGTCCTCATGGGAACTGGTAGCAGTTGTCGAGAGCCTAAGTGAAGAAATTGTGTTTCTGCTTAGAAGTCCTAGTTTGTGTGGCAAAGGAGATGTGACTCAATACCCCTTCGAGAACAAGGCAGACTGAAGCGTTGGTCCTCTTGGACTTTGAAATGTTTATCTGGCTCCATTTATCCATAGTAATAGGGGACCAGAAGAATATAATGGGCAAAATTCTCAGAAAATGCAGAAATCACCAAGGAGTTTACTATGCCCTCTTTCAGCTCTTATCCGAAAGCTATTAATGTGTAGCCAGGTGGATGTGCTGGAGATCTCGCTCCTAACTGATTTTCTGGTGCAGGCAATATAATCAGAGAATAAGACAAAAAAGAATAAAAGAGGAAACAGAGAGCAGTGCAAGGAATATGAATTTCTCGTTACTAGATAATCAGCCTGTGAGCCACCGAAGGTTGGCTACGCATAGCTTTGGGAAGGGAATTTCATGATCTCTAAACCCTTTTTTCTTCCTAATTTAAGAGCCTAGTGAATCAAGGGTTTGGGGCTTTATGGAGATTATGATAATTCCTACAGATCACTAAGGAGCACTATTTACTGTTAATTTATCTCATATCCTTGAGCCTCACAATTTGTCAGGAACTATTTATAGATGGTCTTCTATGCTCAGTCTTGGATAAAGTGTATCCAAGTGTACTAAAAGGAAACAAAGAAATGTATTGCCCCGGTGGAGTTTATGATCTTGCTGGGGAGAGATGCTTTCATATTTCTGAGTCTTTACAAGTGCTGTTTTTTGTTTTTGTTTTTGTTTTTGTTTTGCCATCTTTTTCCAGCTCCCTACCTAGAAAACGCTTCACTCATTCTTCTAGATGGCACTCATGTGTCATTTCCTTGTTGAAGCTTTTCATAATATCCTCAGCAGCGAGTATCCTCTCCTTTGTACTCTCGCAGGGTACAAAGACTGTGAGACTCTGGCTACACGGTACGGTTACCATCTATTCTCCTGTCAGTTTTCTCTGGACTGTAGGCGCTTTGCAGGCAGGAGCATTGCTGTAAGTACTCCAGCACCCACTTAGAGCCTGAAATAGTATGGGTTCAATTAACGGCTAATAGCCTAGAGGCCAAATATTATGTGTACACATGTTTGATTTTGACTCAGCACTGTGTGGCTACATAGTTTTAAAAAATGTTTTGAATTAATTGCCATATCAACACAAAAATCTAACTTTTTAGTATTTCTTGAAAAAATGGAAGACACAGCAGCATTAGTCTTGCTCTCCTGCATGGAGAAGCGGGCTGGAGCGGAGAAGTGGCTGTTCCATGTGAAAAGGAACATGTGTTTCCCAGCTTGCCACAGTTCCCAGCACTCTCTAACGTCAACTTGCTTTATTTGTTTACATTACCTGCTGGTCCCTGAAGATATTGGAGACTGCACTCCTGTTTCACAGAGCTACCCAGCAGTAAACCAGTCACTTCCTTCTCAAAGTCACCTAATCACCACTCCCCCATCCAGGAAGTAATCTTCACATCCTTTGAACTCCTCCTTGTTCAGTGCTCCTTAAAGAGGGGAGATGTGCATATTGGAATCACTTGGCATGCTGTCTCAAAATAGCATTTTAGAGTCTTAAGGTAGGAATAACACCTTATTTTTAAAAATATCCCGCATATAACCTTCTTACTTTAAGAAGTACTGAATTTGTTCTTTTATTTGTCCTTTCCCTTATATTATGGTTATTAGGCACATGGCTTATTTCCTCTACTAGATTACAAGCCCCTTGAAGGCAAGATCTCAGTTTATTTTATTTCTGTCCTAGAAAATGCACTGAACATGGTAGACAGTCAATAAATATTTTTGAATGAAAACAAAGGGTATAGTAGACAAATTCTGAGAAAGAAGACCCTGAATTGGCAGAGGTGATTGCCCATGGCTTCCTGGAGTATGCTGGACTTGACCATCACCAAAGCAACATTTTCCTGTGGTCACTTCTAAAGCACCATCCATATTGGATGCGAGTCTATTTTAATAGTCTGCCTAAAAGGACCAATTCCCAAAGGGAGTAAGTAAGGCCCTGAAATAATCTTACTTTCTCAGAGAAAAATGCTCTATTATAGAATCTGAATCTTCACATCATAAAATATTTGACAGTTGCCCCTGCATAGTTATTGAAATATATATCTTTACCATAAAAGAAAAAAAATCAAGTCCCAGATGTCACTGAGGGGAAAGGACCAGCTGAGAATACTTTATATACAGTTGTCCCTTGGTATACGCAAGGGATCGGTTCCAGGATCTCCCATGTCTACCCCAGTCCAAGCATAGTCAGGTCCTGCAGAACCCGTGCAAATGAAAAGTCAGCTCTCTGTATATGTGGGTTTCACATCACATGAATACTGTATTTTTTATCCCTGTTTGGTTGAAAAAAATCTGTGTGTAAGTGGACCTGTGCACTTTGAACCCATGTTGTTCAAGGGTCAATTGTAGCATCTTGTCTATATCATTCATGACTAAGACCTGAAGGAGACACAGATAGCTGAACCCTGCCGGATTAATTTACTTCAAATCACATGAAAGTTGCAGGTTTTATTTTTTTAAAATGAAGTGTGCCTTGTTCCTATTAAATTCTAATTATGACTACTGTAAAAGAAAATGAAGTCTCTCTAATTACCACAAGAGGGAGATGTATAAATAACAGGTTAGGCACTTGACTTGCTTCTGTTTGGCACTTAAGCTTGATGAGTTCCATATTCTAGACTCCTCTGAGAAAAGAGAGCAAGAGAGGTTTTATACTTTATATTATTCCCTTATTATGAGATACCAACTATCTTTTCTGCTCTGTAATTACTTCATTCTGCTCTAATGGATTCAGCATTCATAACCTGTTTGTAAATTTATTGGTGTGTATGGGTTTACCTCACTTTATGGGCAAGTCTGATATGAGAAAACGCTAGCTCTGCTCAACAGATTCATTGTGTCAGTACATATTTGTTAGGTATTTTAGACCCTGAGCTAGGCAGAATGGATATGAAGGAACAAGACAATCTTTTCATCGTGGACCTCTCAGTCTAGTGGGAGTAGGCCAACACCAAAACACAATATGAATAGGTGTAGTGACAGTGGTACATGATAAACGGTTAAAGGATACAGAGAGAAGGAAGTGATTACTTCTAACTGGGAATTTCAGAGGAGGTGATGTTTAAAATGGGTCATGAAGAATGAATGGTAGTTCCACAGACTGAAAAAATAAAGAAAAATGCATTCCAAGAATATTGTAAGCAAAAGTAGAGGCACTCCAAAGTTCTTAGCCTGCTTGGAGAAATACAGGTCATTAGTATGGCTGGACCGAAGGGTGCCCAGAAGGAATAATGGGGAGAGTGATGATAGGGAAGACTGGAAAGATAGTCTTAATACCCACAAGGAGTTACAGATTAGACACTGAGATTATGCCACAAGCATGGTGGTGAGGATTTTGCCCTGTTCACAGTGTCTAATCTCTAGCTCTTTGTGGGTACTGAGATTATTTGGGATACATATGGGAAGTTGCCTTATCCAGTTCTAACCTCCATCTAGTGAGCATTCCTCTATTCCAGAGCCTGAAAATCTAAAAATTTTACTTCCCTGACACTCTTGCAGTACATAGGCTCCACCCATGAGATGTTCTTCTGTGAGATTTGGAAAGCAGAAGTACATTCCAGTTTCCTAATTTTAGCTGTGTCTGCTGGCAAGCATGATAGTGGGGACTTTGCATTTTCCCAGTGTCTAATCTCTAGCTCTTTGGGGTATTGAGAGGCTGTTGCAGTGGCAGTGATTTCCTGATCCTGAGATCACAACTACAGCAATATATTTACAAGTCAACAATTTGAGTGGGAGCCTCTCAACTCTCCATGTACTTGTTTGTGGCCAAGATAGCAGTGCCTTTGGTGGGAAAGTTTTGTTGAATTGATCTGGAAACTATTCCTGGAGATCTGGGCTACAGCCCACTCCTGCAACCCTTCTAACTAAATTTGTAAGCACCTGATACCTTAGATAGAAACATTTTCTGCTTCAATGAGTAGTGTGGTTTCTTTTTCTGCAACTCTGTGCAATTTTACTTTGAAGACAAGAGAAAACTATTGAAGGATTTCAAGTAGAAGACATAATCGGACTTGTGTTTCAGAAAGAACAGTCTATTGATAGAATGGAGTGTGGACTGAATGGGATCAAAACTGGACATGGGGTTATTAGGTGGTGGTTGCATTTATGAGGGTGATCAAGGGGATGGGGTGAAACGTTGACACAGTGGTTTACCTCCAGGCAGGGCCAGCTTCATGGACTTGTCACATAGAGTCATGTGCTTAGAAGGGTCCCAAGCTTGGGGTTTCATGTTCTATTATCACTGTCTGGAAATTATTAATAATTTTCGTCTTTGAGTTTGTGTTTTGTAAGTGAAGTCTGATGAGACACTGGGGCATATCCTGGGGTAGGGAGGAGGTCAAAGCCTCAACTCATACTGAGTGTCCTTGCATCCCTGGGGGGTGGTTCTTGGCTGCTTATTCTTTCTGCCTCCTGGCACTCCAGACCTACCTGTCCGTTTCTTCTCCAACTCTGCCTTGCTAATGCTGCCACTCTCCCTGTCCACTCAGGCATGTGCGTACAGTGCCATGACAGTATAGGGCATAGGGCAACATAGTGGGGTGAGCTTCCTGTACCCACCCTACTCAAGTACTATGTCCTGGCATAGATGGTGCCATTCATTGGGGTTACCCACTCACCATGAGTTGGAGACATGGGCTGTGGGAGAGCAAACCTGGTTTATTTGTCTCCATCCAGGAAGGTCAGTTCAGGGGCTGGCAGGAAGGAAATCCAGCAGTTGGCGAGTTGTGCACTGAATCCCAGGACGGGGCCCCTGGGAACCTCTGAGGATCTGCACACACCCAGCAAGTATCCCTGCGCCTAAAGGAGCATGCCATTAAATAGCAAATAAAAAATACCATGGCAGGTCAACAGAAAGACCACTGAACAAAAGACAAAGTTTTATATGTTGCTACTTTTCATGGCACTTTTTCCCTGTCTTTTGAACAAGGCACCCACATTTTCATTTTGTGCTGGGTCCCACACATGATGTAGCTGGTCCTGCCTCTAGGTGGAGCACCTACAACAAAATCAGACCGTTAGCACTGGAAAGAATGAGCCCTTGCTCCTAAAGGACCTGTGGCTTGTTATGCTAAACAATGGTTGTCTCCTCTCCAGATGTGAGTTACATTATAATAGGACTTCTTCTTTCCCCAGAAAGAGTGGGAGAAGGGGAAAATCCAAATGCCTCTGTTTTATCTGTAGGCTGTATATGTGTGTGTGGTAGGGGAGCTAATAGAGAGAGAGAAAGAAAGAATGTGAGAGACAGAGGGAGAAAGAGAAAGAGATAAAGAAGTAGAGGGTGAGAAGAACCAGGGGAGAGAGAAGGAGGATTGTCACTAGGGCAGAGTCATCAAGGAAAAGAAAGGGCATTGATGCAGAGCGTGGGGGAAAGGTTTGAATCTGGCAGATATAGGAATACTTCTTCAGAGAGGGAGGGGAAGGAAGTGATGATAGAAATGAAAGTATTTTTAGAGTTGGCTAGGGGTGTATATTTTCTATTCCTCATTCTGGTTGCCTGAAAGTGAATAAGGTTAAAAGTTTATGGACTAAGAAAAGTCAAAAGTTTAGCTGTGAAAAGTGGTAGAAGGAAGAAACTAGAGATGAATCAAAAGCCTGGAAAGGATGATTTGCTGTTCGAAATAATTTCGTGATTTTAAAGAAGGGATTATTCTATGCTTACTACAAAGAACGAGCACCTCGCATGGTTTAGAAATGATTTTGTTTCAACAGATTGCATGTGATACCACTTCCTCTGGCACGTCTATTGCTAAAGGCAAGGAGTGTTTTTTTATTTAAGAATTTCTTTTAAAATTTCACTTGGCTTCAGTGGATTCCTGGTTTTCTGTCTTGGACCTTAGCTTTTCACTCTTTGTCTTTGCTTTATCTGTGTTTTCCAGGCGTAGATTTCTAGGGAGTGCAGGTCACAGCATCTACTGACAGCTCCCTTTGGCCCGTGGGGCTTGCTTGTTAAGAACAAGCTTCAAGGGCAAGTTTTAGTTGGTGTAATGGGAGAACCTTAGCCTGGCCTGGCCATGCTGGGAACCACATCCTCCACCTTACTTATTTGTCAACATTGCGGTGTTGGCGCTTCTCACTGAGGCACTATTCCTGAGTGGCTCTTATAGATTGTTTTTGCGACCAAACAGCCCTTAGCATGTTCCATGAGGCTCTCTAAGCATTGCTGTGGAAGAGGGCAAGCCCTTGTCTTTTGTGGCCACTTAGTGCTTCCCTTGGGTCCACAGTCTTATTGTTTTTGACCTTAAAGAAGAGAGAATCTGAGTTAGGCCAGAAATTTGTTTCAGCTCCTAGCTGTCAGCAGGGGGCCATTTTTATACTGTTAGGAGATCTATCACCATTGTCTTTAAAAGCCAATATTTTTACACGATGGTAGAAACTATTTGTTATTTTTCCTTGGATTGGAGGGTGGGTGATGGTAAAGAATACATCATCACAGTCTGTGCCTCTATATCAGTATTATCATGTCTTTATAGAGGGTAGCATGGTGTCTCAGTTGGTACTCTCTGTGTGCAAGCATATAACCCCCCTATTGCTCACTTGGGGGAAAAGGATATTTGTAGTGAGGACATTGGGTAGATCTTAGAATCTAAGGATATAACTCCCCAATGTCTAACTCAAGGGGAAAAGAGGATTTATATAGCAAAGAGACTAAGTAGATCCCAGACTCTAAGACAGAACTGGACAATTGGATCTTGGCAAAGACAGAATCCAGGAGAGTTCTCTGGGGCCTGGTACAAAGGAGGAACTTAAGGAGCTGCCACCAGAGAGACTCAGATCCTACCAGTTCTCATTGTTAATGACTTGTACTTGTGGCATAGTCCCAGGAGAGAGAGTGTGCAATTGGCCTCACACCACACACATAGTCACCCCTTGGCCAGGAAGATGGGTTGGTTTTAGTGACAGTTCCACCATGATTACACCCAGGAGGAGAGAGGACATTCCCAACTGAAAATGAGCACCAACCATGTGCCAGACACTTTTACTTATGTTATCTTGTTTAAGTCTCACCAGGCCCACAACCTGAGGGATGTGTATTACTATCATTGCTTTCTGAACAGAGAAGCTAAAGCTCTGACCTGCCCATGATGGCAAAAATGAAAAGGACTAGAACCAGGATTCAAACCTAAGGTGAATGACTACACTCTTTGGGAATTCATCATCTCATATTACTAACCATTAATTAATAAAGATGATGATGGTGATGGTGATGATAATTTTAGGGCCTTTTAAAATATTCTCTTTTCCCCTCAGTGTGGTTGGCTCATTTGTAGGAGCTGCTCACAGGGTTCACCCTGTCCAGACGGCCCTTCTCCCTCTCAACTAAATGTAACTTCACGTGTCCTTTATCCTAGGACAGGCTGTCAGAGCCTCACTATGAGTCCCTTAATTTTTGACATACTTCTTGAAGAGCCACATTTTAACTTCAGAAGTAGATTTAACAGAATCACCCATAGCAAAAACTGATAGGAATTACCACTGCTGGCCTGGAAGAAAAATGGATTCAAGCAGACACTGGAACTGGATCCAAAAGACACAGCAAGAGTGTTTGAAATATCAAGCCTGAGGGAAAATGTCATACATATCTTGGTAGTCCCAGAGGACTTCATCATATTAAATCA
Source organism: Eulemur rufifrons (assembly GCF_041146395.1). Taxonomy (NCBI): domain Eukaryota; kingdom Metazoa; phylum Chordata; class Mammalia; order Primates; family Lemuridae; genus Eulemur; species Eulemur rufifrons. The sequence goes on from NC_090989.1 coordinate 230,198,486, forward strand.
CAGGCCAATCACCATCATTTTAAAAGAAAGTTAACTTATGCCCAGTGTCGTCCATTTAAAATACATGGAAGGACAATGCTTATTCCCACTCACAGTGGAGGAGCCATAGCGGCTCCCACCCAGTGTGCTGCTCTCAGCTGAGCTCCTCATAGAACTTCTGGGCACACAGCCTTCGCACAAAGATGACCCTTCCATGAGCTGTGCCCATTTGTTCTCTGTCATGGGAGAAGGGCTTCCAGGGCTAAGACCAGGGTAATATACTGTGGTTTCTGTAAACATACAACGGATTTTTAAAACATGCATCTTTCTTCTTTAGTGTTGGAAGTACTCCATACACATACCATGAATTTATCTTGACTTCAGTGGAACTGGAAATGAAGTTTCAAACCTTATTTCCTACTATTTGAACTTCTTGGACTCCCTATATATCCTTTTTAGTAGCCCCTCCTATCTTTTAGTGAAATCTCTAAGCATGTACACTGGTGGTCTTTGCTGCATTCCTTCTAGCCTGTAAAGTTACTTGTGGGGAGAGAGCACATTTGACCATCTTTTTTTCTCTCTTCTTTCTCTCTTTTCTCCCACATATCTCTTTCTCTGACCATTGCCATTGCAAGTGCTTTTAAAGACTGCCAGAGGGCTTTGGGGAACAGGATGAGGGTGCCATTATCACACAGGTGCATTCTGCGAATATTCGAGTCTCATGCTGCAAAGGGATCAAGGAAGGGATGGTGCTTTGGAATGGTGAAGGCAGAGCTAAACAGAAGGGAAGGAGGGAGTGGTAGTGGAATACACTGGCTATGAGGGAGAAAAAAAGAAAATGGGCTGAGGGATCCTGAAAGGAACTGTGGCAGAGGCAGAAGAGAAGGGATAGGAAAAGAAAAGTCTTCCTAGGCAAAACATATCAGGGACACGAGTTTGGTAGATGAGGGAAACCATTATGTCGATAGCAGTAATGATAAGGAGCCATAATGAACACACAGTAGAGCCAAGTCCTGATGGCTTTCTTAGTCAGGGTAGGCTCAACTGCTGTAGCAAACAGACCCAAACACTAATGGGCACAAAGTACGAGCTTATTTCTTGCTATGTAATAGTCTAAAGTGGATGCTTGGGTAGGCAAAGAGCTCTCCTCCAATTGGTGAGCTAGAGACCTAGAGTGTTTCCATTCGGTGGCTCTGACATTCTCTAGAACTTATTCTTATTCTAGAGAACATTCTAGAATGTTCTAGAATTCTAGAATTCTAGAATAAGAATAGAACATTCTTATTCTAGAGAATGTCTGACATTCTCTAGAACTTATTCATTGTTTGTAACCACATGGTGAAAAGGGAAGGAGAGAATGGAGAGCTACCTGCTCACTTAGAAACCCAGCCCTGAAAAGGGACAGATATGACTTCCACTCCTATTTTGTTGGAGACAACTCACCCACTCGTAAGGGAGGCAGGGAAATGTAGGTTAGCCATGGGCTCAGATACAGTCCAGGTACTGTGGAAGCCAGGGAGAATGGGTTTTGCAGGACAGCTTGTAGTTTCTGCCACAGTGGCTCAGGAAGTGAGTGCACAGCCACAGTGCTCAATAGATCTGTTTTAGCATCCTTAGCTGGCAAGATTGCTCAGTTACATAGGCTTCTAGAGCTAATAATAGCACCCATCAGAAGAGTCTTATGAGCATTAAATGAGATAATTAGTATAAAGCATTTAGCACAGTGCTTGACAAACCATAGACACTCAGTAAATGTTTGCTATTATTCTTCATAGTTATAGACCATATAAAGGAAAGCAACAAATATATACTTTAGTCTTAAACTGATGATAAGCAATTTGTGTATTTATCATATAGTTCTCCGAATATTACCTTGAGATAAGTATTATCTGCTTTTTATAGACGAGTGTCTTGTATCTCAGAAAGGTAACATGGCCAGGATATAGGAAAGCAGGATTTGAGCCTAGATTTATTTAATTCCAAACCCCATGTTCTGTCCACTATGGATACTGTGAGAAGAAAAACAATGGAGGTTGGAGTGAGACAGGGGACCAGAAGAAACAGCTAAATCCAGGACAAAAGAATGAAAATGATTTAAAGTGAGAATAGGGACTTTAGGTACAAGGAAGCCCAACATTAACCATTAGCCTTACCCTCTCCTAATTCAAACCCACAGTGTAGAAGAGGACCTTTCATAAGACAAGGGAGGAAGAGCTACATCTTAATGTGAGTGGTTAGACTTGTGCAGAACTAGCATAAATTTGTATTTGTGTTTGTATTCTACCTCTAATGTGTTCAATGTGCTCTTAGAGACTACTGGTACTCAGACAAGTTCAATGGTTTGCTCGAAATCATTGTGCACTCTGACTATATTTCCAGAGGCATTTCCAGAGAAAAGCCAGTGGAGGAAGTTTGAGACCCATATGTACTGTTATTGAAGGGAGCAATTCCCCAACGTACCCCTGGAGGTAAATGGATGTGTTCTATTTTCATTTGGTACAGATATACTTTCCCAAGTCATCTTTAGGGATAATCACTCAGGTCATTTTTCTGGGATTCTTATTTCTATGAGGTCATATAAACCCCCTTGTAAATATACAAGGCAAACAAAACAAAACAAAACAAAACATGTTCTATATTGCAGGACTTCTCAGAGACTTTGCTATGCTAATAAAATTTTGGGATGTGAGAATACAGCATGCGACATTTTCCAAATCTATTTGACCTTAAGAACATTTTGCCAAAAGGACTGCTGTTTCAGGGAATTTTGGGAAACACTGCTCTAATGCATTTCATTGGCTGGTGATCTAGAGTGACCTGAGTTTTGAGATCTTTTCATAGGATTTGTGTGTTCTTAGAAAAATGCATTTTTCCAGAGTTTGAGAGACTTCCTCTACAGCTCTAACAGAGAAAACTCCTTTAAACCATTTCATAAGTTACTATACAGTGACACAAATAATTGCCTGTGCAGCAGTCATTTCTTCCTATCTCCCCCTTGATAAGTTGGCAGTATGTCCTCTTCTAGGAGATGAATTGTGATGGGTTTAATTAAGTATAAATAGTCATCTTTCCTGTGTCAGTGTTGGTCTAGGATTTGGGCATGTGACTCAGATCTGGCCAATAAGGCAAAGAGATATCTTCCTGGATTTCTGCAAAATATACATATTTTTTTTTCACTAAAAAGAGAGACTTGTGTGGAGCAAACCCCATTTTTCCCTTTTCCTCCTTCCTCTTCTGCACATTGTCAGGTAAGGATGTGCAGGTATCAACTCGGTTGAGATGTTCAGGAGAGTTGCAGAAATTGCACCCATAGCTTTGATATGTTTGATTACTGATCCAATCTTGGAACCACCCACTTGTGAGTTTCCTGTCAAATGGGATAATATAAGTTTGTACTGCTTAATTCACTGTTCTCTGGACGTTCTCTTACCTGCAGCAGAAAGAATTCTCACTAATGCCTGAGATATATGTGAAGTAACAAGCTACACACTCCCTGGGCACAGACAGGGATGGAGTGGTACCTAGAACACTAACTGTAAGTCCCCTCCATCTCTCTCCCACTTAAAAAAACATATTAGCATGCAGGTGAGAGTAATACTGTGGCATGAATTGCTTTGAACCTGCACTAATTTAGAAAAGAAAAAAATTATTTGCAAATTGTATTCCTTTAACTTTTGCTTACAAGTAATACATTATATGGAACACACCTCACAACTGACTATTAAACAGTGTGCTATAACATTCTGTTTGAAACCCCTGATAAGGACAATCACCATAAAGATTTTGCTTTGCAGATTATCCTTATAGATGAAGACCCCAAATAGTCTAGTCCAGAAGTTGGTAAGCTTTTTCTTTGTAAAGAACCTAATAGTAAATATTTTTGGCTTTGCTGGCCATATGGATCTCTGCTGCAACTACTGAACTCGGTAGCATGGAAGCAGCCATAGTCTATGACTAATGAGCGTGGCTGAGTTCCAATAAAATTTTATTTATGCAAAGAGTCAGTAGACTGAATCTGGTCCATGGACTTTTTGCTAACTCCTTGTCTAATCCACCATTTTTTTTTCTTACTATTTCATATTCTCTGGCTGGTATTTGACAAAATGATTCCCAGTTTGCAGACAAGGAATTTAAAGCTCAGGGAAGTTAAGCAACTCATCCATAGCCAAGTCGAAGGCGAGCTGGGATTCAGCCTGAGTTCTAGTTGGCTCCAAAACCTGTGGTCCCTAGCACACTGTCACTATACCACATTTGGGACCTTCTCTGCCTTTACTGTAGATCAGAGCAGGACCACATTGGAACCAGAAGTCCACTTTATTGGCACAACAATGGCACTTAACGGGCTCCTTGCATAGGCTAAAATTGCAATGAGACAATTGAAAACTGGAAGAGCTGGACTTCTTCCCCTGTCCAGGAGTTATCCTCTCAATTTATGTCTAGGGATAAGAAGGCTATCTTTTCTCTCACCTTGGACATGCCTGTCTGTATCTTTTTAGGTTTGTCAAATGCTGATGTGAGCTTTACCTTTGAGTCCCAGCCCAAGGAAACCAGCTGTCCTTGCATGCTAACAAGACAGCATTTTTCTTGGATCATTTGTTCTTCAACCTGGGCCACCTCTGAGCCCATTTCCATCAAAGACACTCCTTCCCCACAGGCCAAGTCCTCTTCTGCAAACTCTGAAAGGGCCTCTGAAGCCAACGCTTGTTTACCAATTTATTCTTAAAAGTGTCAGAACTGTAATCAGATGAGGTCAAGCAACAATTCTCACAGCTGTTATAAAACATTGCTAATTGCTCTACAGGCTTAATAGAAAACACAGTGTTGCAGCCTGGAAATGGTAATTATTGTGACTCAGGTTTCTTGGCCTAAATTCCCTGGCTGCATGTTCCTTTACAGCCAAAGCGGGGGGGGGGGGGGGGGGGGGGGGGGGGGGGGAGAAAAAAAAAGAAAAAAAGAAAAGAAAAGCAAAAACCAAACATCACAACTTCAATAATAATAATAAAAAATTATAAGAAGTATTTTTAATGTGAAGCATCTTCCTGGCTAACAAATTGAGCTCCTTTGTCAAGAAAGCAGCATAGATCTCACTAGTAGGAAAAAACTCTGAATATTTGGATTCTCTACCTCATGTTAAGAAATATTGATTGCAGCCCAGGAGAAGGCTTTCACTTAACCACATTTTAAAAAGCTTTCATAAATATTGCAATAAAGTGAAATTCATTGCTAGTTAAACTCTAACACCAGCATGAGCTTATTTATCATCCAGATGACTGAGCTGCCGGCGAGAGGAAACAGAGGGACAGTAGGGGATTTATATAGCACATCTTGAAATATCTTCCTGCAAGGTAATAAAGGCCATGCTCCACATTTGGATCTAATGGCCGATAAACAATTTTCAGAAAAAGAAAAATAAAAGTGGTAAAGTAGACTGCATTGGGAAATTCTATTTACACTATAGTCAATTATTGCAGTGTTCAGCTTTATTATAAACTTTTTTTTTTCCCATTAAGCATAGCTTGTCAGAAACCCTACACCAAGGGAATAAAATGTCAGGATGGTGTCCAAATCATTATAGCATGTTCCTCATAACAGATTCTTACTTCTGGAAACTGTAAATGATTTGTGACAGTGTTCATGGCATTTGAAAGTAAAATTAGTCAAGTGAGATTTTTTAATGAAGAATATTTGATAAGAAGAATTATCTGAGTTAAGCCTGCTGACACATATAGCTGAATTCTTTTTCTGCTATGTTTTCATTCACAAAGTGAAAAGTCCTGTCCAAGTCTATGCTTACCTGGGCATCTTCGAATATAATACTGCCTTAGTAAAGTTTATATCCCTATAGTCATCAGAATAAGACAACAGTTTAAAAAGAAATGGAAGTAAATTTATTAGCAATTAAATGGATGGGATTCCCACTCCATTTGAAGTGTCTTTAACTTTAAAGGTGAAATAAAATATAGACAGGAGAAGTGATCTGGTTAGAGGGAAAATGAGGATAGAACCATGTAAAAAATGAGGAGTTGACACATATAATGTACATTTACCAGAGGCCACAAATTTTATTCTGAGCTTTCTGGTTTGCAAAACAAAAAAGGTAAATAGTCTTAGAATTCTGGGCCCATAAAACAAACATAGTATTAAGAAATCATTCAGAATAGACATAAATTTTCGCTATTGAGACCAAATTGTGAGAAATTTCTCCTATGAGTTCTTATGAAGAGGAAGCTATAAAGTAATGAACTATATCCTCAAAAACATCATGACAGGAAGTATAGTAAAGTATCTCATAAAGCTTTTTATCATAATATTCTCAGTCTAGCTCAGTGGCAAATTGGCAGAGCACAATTCAGCCAAAGCAACTATACAAGAAGAGGGCTAACCTGCTACTCTGACCATAGAGCTAATGGTATCCCTTTATTCTTTTTACTATTTGTTTCTTATCTGTCCCTACTAACTGGTGCCTTATTTTTCACATTTGCTACATCTCCTTAGTCTCATCAAACAAAACCTGCCCTAGGAAACATAACTAGATAACCTACTTCCTTTACAGAGTTACAGTCATGTTGGGATCTGATTTGTGTATGTGTATGTACACACACACACACACACACACACACACGCACGAGGGGTGTCTGGAAAGTATCCAGCCATTGTTAATACAATGAGAATGGTTACATGGCTGGATACTTTCTGGTCAGCCCTCATATATAGTGCATATGTGTGAGGGTGCATATCTGGAACTTTAGGAGGTCAAGGCAAACAGTTATGGTTCCTATATGCATAAGGCCCTGAAAGTAGGTTAGTTTTCCCAGTTTGTCTTGGCTTATACCTGTCATGCTGCTATAATTACAAGAGTACTCCTTTTCATGCTGAAAAGTATCTCAGTTTGGAAGCTGAGTACTATGATCACCCTAACTAAACATACTGAAATCAAAAGAAGGAGGCCAATAATGTTGCCTATTAGTTTCCCTCAGGTCAATTACTGGGGAACATGGCAGAAATTCCATGGCAGAGGAAATAGTCAACCTGCAGGATCAAGGCTACCTTGGTATAAACCTAAGAACTGGAGTCAGTGGGCAGCTAAATTGTTGATATCATATTCAGAGGCTATGTCCTTGTTCCACTTGGAATGGAGAGGGCTCTGACTTTGATGGAGAACTCAGCACTTGGATCCAGCAGGTGATTAGGAACTGTAGCACCATTTATAGCATCATCAACACAAGGGGAGATTATGGTATTGAGAGGTGGCTAAGATAGGGGTGCTAGTACTTAGCGTCTGAAAGCAAGATCAGAAAGGACATGAGCCTTGGGGGATATAATGGGAAGAGGGGGAGAGGAGAATCTCTTCCTTGAAACTACATAATTACTTATTACTAAGGTGAGAAATATAACTGACACCTTTGATCTGTGTGTGTGATTGTGTATGAGGAAAAAATGAGAATGAGATAGAGAATAAAATGAAGAGAGTGAATAGGGAGAATTGGGGATTGGAGCAAAAACAATTTTCTGGTGATTAATTTGGAGATCCAGGAACAAAACAGAGCAGAATTGAATATCTCTGACTGAAAATCAGACTGAAGGGAAGCAAGTGCTAAAAATAGGCTTGATTTTAAAATTAGTTCAGCAAATGTTGACACAAGGCTTAAGAAGAAATTTTGTTATTCTATTTAGAATCCTGCATTAAAATCCTATTTGTTAAAGTGTAACTTTACTACCTTGTTAAATAACTGTCAGAAAGTAAGAGAGAAATAAAAACTATAAGCAAAGCAGGTATAATGACAGTCCCTGCATAGGACCAGGTGACTTGACCTTGACCTGGATAAGGTGAGGGAGATGGATTTGTGTTCCCTACATAAGGATCAGAGCCTTACAAAACTATTCATTAGTAAAGGTCTGGAGAAGTAGGTGTTTGCTGGGCTATTTTATTCCCGTGGCTTTATTGTATCAAAACAGTCATCCACAAGCAATCAAAACTCAATGTCTCTAGCACAGGTTGGCACAACATCCAAATTTACTCAGCTCATGTGGTACAGGAATTCTGGACAAAAAATTAACATAAAAATGTATCCAAGATAATTGAGAAATTAGGGATCTTGGCAGAAGGAAATAAGAAAGATTCTGTGAGACATTCTCAAAATATGGTTCTTATAGAACTCAGAGGACTCAATGAAGTTCAGTTCACTATACAAAAACTAAAAATTTATGAGTTTACAGATAGCAAGAAGAAGGAGAATACATACTCTAAAGCAGAGAAATAATAGAACATATTAGAAAAGACCATATATTAATATGCTTAAAATGGATTAAAGAAATAAAAAAGGAATAAACACTATAATTAAAACAGGTCTGTAGGCATTCAGTTCCAAAAGGAGCTAAATAGAAATTATAGAAATAAAAAGTATAGATTTTGAAATTAAGAACTTAGTGGGTGAGTTAAATGATTGATTAGATACAGCTGAAGGAAGATTGATAGACTTGGAAGATCAATATGGGGAAATCACCCAGCTATAGATCTCAGAGAGGGAAAGTATGAAAGAGCAGTTAGGAGACATGGGGGAGAGCATGGAAAAATATAAGGTATATCAATAGGAGTTCTGATAATGGAATAAAGAGAATGAAGAAGAGGCAATATTATCAAACACAACAATTGAAAATTTTCATACTTGAAAAAAGAATTGAATTCTCCCTTTGACAAAACACACTATGTTCTGAACAGGATAATTAAAGAACCTGCCCCTAGACACAATGTGATAAACTAGAGAATATCAAATAAAAAGATCTTAAATTGAATCAGAGGACAAAGGACTTTTCTTTAACATAGGAATCACAACTAGACTGGTATATTTCTCAACAGTGACAATGGATGGCAGAACCAATGAGATAATATCTTCTAGGATCCAAGGGAAACTCTATACTCCTTTTAATGAGGGTAAAATAAAGGCTTTTCAGAGAAAGAAATGAAGGCCTTCACTAATTATAGAGTTGCACAGGAAATTACTAAAAGATATTCTTTTTAAAAAAATTTTTTTTTATTTCAGCATATTATGGGGGTACAAATGTTTAGGTTACGTATATTGCCCTTGCCCCACCTGAGTCAGAGCTTCAAGTGTGTCCATCCCTCAGATGGTGCACACTGCACCTATTAGGTGTGAATATACCCATCCCCTCCTCCCCTCCCTGACCTGCCCAACACCCAGTGAATATTACTACTAAATATGCACATAGTGTTGATCAGTTAATACCAATTTGATGGTGAGTATATGTGGTGCTTATTTTTTCATTCTTGTGATACTTCACTTAGTAGAATGGGCTCCAGCTCTATCCAGGATAATACAAGAGGTACTAGATCACCACTGTTTTTTGTGGCTGAGTAGTACTCCATGGTATACATATATTGCATTTTATTAATCCACTCATGAATTGATGGGCACTTGGGTTGTTTCCACATCTTTGCAATTGTGAATTGTGCTTTATTTAAAGAAAAAGGAAGGAGTTAGAAAGCAAGAAAAAAAAAATAGCAAGCGAAACATTTGCAATATATGGATAAATCTAAATGAGCAGTATTGTAAGTATAGAAATCTTATACGAGAAACTCATTTTGGAGATGGATGGAACTAAAATACTAAACAATAACAACATGGAAGAAAAAAAGGTGTTTGAAATAAAGTATTCTTAGGTCCTTGTATTATTTAAGAGGGGGAAAAGGTAATGATTACTTTAATACATGTTTTAAAATCAAACATCTTAGTCTTTTTGAAGTTGGAAAAGTTACTTTTAAGAGAGAAACACAATTTAGGTCAGTGCTTTTCAGACTTGAGCGTGCAACATAATCATCTTGAGTACTTGCTAAAACCAAATTGTGGGGTTCACCACCAGAATTTCTGATTCTGTATGCTGGAGGTAGGGCCCACACATTTGCATTTCTAAGAAGTTTCTAGGTGATGCTGAAACTGCTGGTCCAGGCAGCACCGAATTAGACTAAGCAAACTCAGTGAATACCAGAGCTGGAAGAAACATTAACTTCCTCCAGCTCACCTCTCAGACAGGACAGACAATTTGCCCAAGGTTACATGACAAGTTAATGGCAGAATTTACCTTAAATTCTAAATTTCCTAATCCACAGATCAGAACCTTTCTGCCTCCCTCTGCTACTGAGTGAATTCATGGATTTGTTTTGCTTTCTTCTAGAATATAATAATTATACATATATATGATAATATATATTTTGTATAATAATATAATACTAATTATACACACACACCCGTATATATTGGTGTGTGTGTTTGTGAGTTTCTAGCAAGACTTATAGTTTGAATTCAATCTGAACATTTTCTGTTAGCAAGACAAACAAATAATTCAGTGGCTCAGATGAGCGTTTCAAATTCTTTTGTGCTTTGAAACTACCTTGTAAGAACAATTTGGTTCTCCACTTTTCTTTATTTCTTTTGCTGTACATCTGAACTATGCTCACCTCTGCTCAGTGCCACTCCCTTGCAACCTCACACTCCTAAGAGGTGAAAACATGAATACCTTAGAGGAACCGATGTTCTTACTAAAGACACTTGAGCAATCCAACTACTTCCTACTAATCTGCACATTACTGTACTTCCCAGCAAGGGTTAAGTGATTGCCTAAACCAGAGGTCACCAAACTTTTTCTGTAAAGGGCTAGATGGTCAATATTTTAGGCTTTGTGAGCCACGTTGTCTCTATCACACTACTCAATTCTGCTGTTGCAGTGTGAAAGCAATCATAGACAATACATAAATAATGAGCATGGATGTGTTCCAATAAAACTTTATTGATGGACACTGAAATTTAAATTTCATATTTCACATGTCACAAAATAATGTTCTTCTTCTGGTGTTGTTTTTAAGCATTTAAAAATGGAAAAGGCATCTTCACCTTGTAGGACATACAAAGGCAGGCAGCAAGCTGGATTTGGCAAAAAGGCCACAGTTTGCTGACCACTAAACCATGCTCTTCCTTCCCCACTCCCTCTCCCTCCACCCTTCCTTCCCCCAGCAGGGTCAAGGTGTCAATGAGCATTTCTTTTCTGCCATTAACATTCTATTGCTGGAGAAAAAAATTCTATTGCTGGTAATTAACATATAAAAAAGATTTGATGTGAAATACAAACTAAAACTACAAGGAGATGTCACATCAATTTGGCAAAGGTATGAGAAAGGTTATAATCAATGCTAGTCAGGGACACAAAGAAGAGCTCTCTAATGTTAGAGGGAATTGGTACAAGGAGCTCTAGAAAGCATTTCATTTATTTGTATGCGTCAAGGATCTTAGGATGTTCATACCTTTTTTACCCAGAGTATCTCAGAAAAGAATTCAATCTAAATAAACAACCAGGAATAGGAACAAAGCATAGTTGTTTCCTAATTATCAAAGATAGGGTAAATATGTTTATTGAAGGATTTATAATAACGAAAACTGTGAAAGAGCCTAAATATCCAACCACAGAGAATGGCTAAGTACATTTTGGTTTATCCATGCAATATTGAGTGACTATCTCTGCATGTAAGATTAAGGATAAATTTTTTTCTTGTTTATACTTCTCCATTTTCTTCAAGCTTCCCACAAGGAGTGTATGTGCCTTTTAAAATCAAGCAAGATTATAAGTAATTAACAAGTACAAAGAGATGGAGAAAATCTCCTATAATAATCAGAATCGATTTCTTCTTTGCCTTTAGCTTTTTACTATCTGAAGGCCTCCAAAGGTGCAGATTTTACCCCATTCCTTTGGTACATATGTGACCTCCCACTCTTTACACCTACTTTGCCACCTTGATGTCACTTCTTCCATCTCCACAACTCTGCTCTACCAATTCTCCTTGGTTCATGGTAGGAGCCATCTTTTTTCCCAGGAGGGGTACAGTTCTACTTGTTCTCACACTCTCAGTTTCTTGAGGCACACCAAGTGTTTTCAACTCTTAATTTGGACTGTTTTTTTCATTTCCTATAGCTTCTGTTTCTTGAGGAAACCAAGTTCCCTGATGCATTGGTCCGATGAAATCATAAGTATCTACACAGTTCTGCAGTCAGTGATCTCTTCCCTCTGCAATCACTCATTCATCCGCTACTGAACGTGGGCTTCTCATTTCACTTCTGCTATAGGGCAGGATACCTGCCTAATTTCAAAATTTTCTGAGAGTTAAGTAGGAGGGATTTTGGCATCTCCTCTTTATTTCCCCTTCTGTTTTATTGTGTTTTCATCTCTGTTTTTCATAAGAGGTCTGTTAGGTTTCCATGAAGATGAGCACCTTAAGGGAAAATGAGTCCCTTTGCTTACCATGACTTTCCCATTTCCCAATGATGATCCTAAACATTAGGACACTGGGCAAGCTCTTCTTTGCTTAAAATTTACTTCAGCACCTCCTATGTCTCTGTCATGTCTTTCTTCTCTTCACATTGGGCTCATTGTTTCAGGGCTGTAGTGTATGACTGTGCTTGTTACATGTTGCACAACTGCGGGAGTGCCATCACGCAGAACACAAAGTGCCACCTCCCCCCAGTATCTAGTAGCCCTGCAGTACTTACCAATGAGGTCTTAATTAAAGGAGATATGAATAAGAATAGTTGAATAACATAACTGGAAAAGACTTTAAACGAGTGTTTTCTAACATCTCTTCACATGATGGCAGATACATAAAATGAAAATCATTTTTTATAGCATGTTGGGATAAACAGACCAGGGTCCTTGTAGCTAGAAATGATTGGCCTAGAGGTTTTTGCTGTCCAAGACTGTGCCTAGCCATCATGAGAGTTGATTGATCTACTGGACACATACCAGAGTGCCATGGCACAGCAGTAGGGCAATTCTGCCTTAAAGATCAGCTAGTCTGTTCTACCCTCACTCCCTCTGCTTTGTAGATTAGGAAAATGTGAGCCATTCCCTGACCTCAATGGCACTATGTGGCTGAGAGTTTGAGCTGATGTTCTGGAAGCCTGGATGGGTTGGGGAACAGACAGAAGGCATTCTCTCTCTCCACCTGCACTCATTCATTTAACCTTCTATTTAGAATTTTTTATCCCCCTAAACAATACTGGTCTCATTATAAGGAGAGACTCTAAGCTACATTCCAAAGTAAATGTGGGAAAAGTGGATCTAACTGAAGGCTTGTTAAACCCTATATTCCTCATGCTGGCATTTTTCATAAGATAAAGCTGCTGTTCTTATAGATTTCTTATAGATTCAATAGCAGAAACTAAAGATTTGTTTCAGTGGCAGTCCCTAGGTATTTAACAAAATACAAATTTTACATAAAATGCTGAAATTAATTTTGTGTGAGAAGAAAAATTTAAGAGATTATTCACTTGGGATTGCCAGGTTCAGAGGGTTAGTTAAAAGACACGAAGTGACCTCAGCCCCTGGTCAAAATACCTACTCTTGGGGACCCAATGGAAAGTACCAAAGTAGCTAAGATAAACACAATTGCGATTCTTAAATGACTATTAACATTTTTCCAGTGTGAGAGACAGAAAGCAAAGATAAAGCTCTTACTCTCCTCCCTGGAGATCCAGTCATTTTGAACCAGGGACTTTGGCTTTGTATCACTTGAGTTTTTTGAAGCACACTTAAAATTCCTCACCTTTAAAAATAGACAGATTCTAGGCAGAGGGGCAAGGGAGGAGGTGTGAGTCTCCTTCTTCAAGTGAATGAGATCATTCTGCAGCCTTCCCATTTCCCAAACTGCAGATGTCACAAGGTGAGAATGAATCCTCAACTTGTTCTGGTTTCCAGGTTACAATCCCTCTGCTTTTCCCTTACTTCCCTTAGGGATTCTGCGGAGTCTGCAAAACCACTTGACAGACAATCATTCTTACAGGCAGCAGATACACACATAACCCCACTGAAACTCTCTTACCAAAGAGTTGAAAGCTCTTGTGCATAATGAGTTTAAGTATAAACACGTGTTTTTGCTATTCATCATTTCCCCTCTTTAAAGAAGCCATATGTGACCGTATTCTGGGAGGCAACACAATCTACAGCAGGTGGGCTCCTTAATTGGCTTGCTTGGGGAGTAGCTAAAGTTGGGTTCAAAAGGTACTGACCTTATGGGTTTGGTTACTAGGAGTTTGCAAATGGGGTTGTAAAACCTCGGTAGAGCCTCTCAGACCCATAGGGAAACAGTGGAAGCCAACGTGGATATTTCAGAGGAAGTGATGGAAAGAAAGAATGTAAAGAGGTTGTGGTGTTGAATGCCAACAATATTTAGTTGCAAAAATACCCATATTTATTCCTTTAACAATCTTATGTATGGTCCCTTGGGCTCACTCTGGACCTTTAGCTTTCTTTATTCATCTTCCTTCCTGGAACAGGTAGGGTAGGGGTGACAGTGATGAAGCATGCTGAAGCTTGGGGAACGTCCACAGAGCCACCGAGGTTAATGGCAGAGCCAGCATATTCCTGTTCTCATATCTTGGTTGTTCCTGCTTTGATTAGAAACTAAATCATAACACACAGCCAAGAAAAGTGGTGACATAATGATGGCTGGTAAGTTTTATCAAAAGCAAACTACATAATTCAAGTCTAAATTGTCAATTTAGGTAGCCTATTTTATTGAAATCGGCTGGAGGATGAGCAATTTGCTTTGTTCTCTGGAGGAATCAGTTTATTTGTTGTGAATGCTTTCAAGATGGGCTTCCTAAAACGTGTTAATTCAACCAATATTTATTGAGTGCCTACTATGGACAAGGGGCTGAGAACAAAACAGTGAAGCAAACTCAGACCTTGTGCCCAGCGGTTTATGGGAACAGATTCGTTAGCAGGTCACCTGAATTCTCCTTGGTAGTTGGGATGGGAGCACATAGGAACAACAGCCTTGGTTATGGTGATCAATGGTAGCAAGGGGTGATTAGGGAAGGTTTTCTGGAGGAACATATAAGATGAAGTATAAAGGATAAGTAAGACTTATCTGGATGAAGAGAGAAGAGAAAGAATATTCTAGTATTGGGAGTCTGTTCAGATCTCTGGGGGTGGGATAGAGGAGAATACCTCTCAGGACCTGCCAAGAGTTCAGGTGTATGAGGTGGAAGCAGTGAAAGGAAAAAATCATAAAGGGTTTGTGTCTAGTGGTTGGTTCCACTGCACTTGGAACATAGCCTGGTCCCATCTGGCCCAGAATACTCCGTTTGGGGCTTACTCCATTTGGTTCCTACGCTGTTTCTAAAGCTCTGTTATTACACTAATGCAAAGAGATATGGCATTAACAGTTTGGGGAAAGGAACATCAATTAATCACTTCTCCCAAAAAGGAAAATAAGGATCTTATTGAGACACCAGAAACAAAGATGGAAATAATAACTTTTGGATGTCGTGAATTTTCTCAGCATGAAACACCAGAAAGTTCCAAAATTTTCATAAGCAATCATTGTCAAGAATTTAGCTGAGCTCCTATTTTATTGTGTCAAATTTTCAGATTACATGCTGGTATTAATTTCTGGAGGAAAATATTAAGGATAAATGATAAGCTTTCCAGATGGCTATAACTATAATTGGCATGAGTTTTATGTGAGTAAACCACATTTTTGCAGTTTTTTTCTTCTGCCTTTGTTATTACTTTAGGAACAATAATCATTATTATTGTTGGCAGATTTCCCAGATTCCACCTATATTTTAACAACAACAAAAACAACAATAATGAAACTTGACATTAGTGCAATACAAATTACAATACACTTCTACAGGCCAATTTTCTAACCTTCCCCATTTCCATGATGCGTGTCACCCACATGTACGTGTTATTAAAAGGTAAGTCCTAGATCTAGTCCTCATAAAGTGTCTAGTCCACAATAAAATATTTAAACATGCCTTGGACTTGAAACCAAGGTCAGTGATTTTTATTTTCTCACCTAAAAGCTCTGTTGCCAATTACAGCAAATTGTTGGCTTCCTCTGTTGTATCTTTGAGAAGTGTCAGCTTCTACTGTGCTACATTTGCAAAACTTCTGATTTTCCCAAAAGGAGGGGAGAGAAAAAGAATGCTTGAAACTTCCGGGAAGTTATTCTTCCCAACATCTTTGCATTTCCTATTTCCTACTAGGTCTACTCCCATGGATCCTGTAACTATCAAAAGAGTATAAAAAAGGGAACTTTTCTTTATTACTATTATATATAGACCATTTACTGAACTAAATGTTAGGCATGTGAGAGAGATTATTTTAATCCTCACAATAAACCCACAAGTTAGATTCTGTATTTCCATTTTTAATGAAACACTTTCAGAGAGATTAAGTCAACTGCCAGCCTCTATATTGCCGTTATAATTGACACATGTGATTTCCAAGGCTATGCTCTTTCCACCATGCCACCCTCAAAGGTATTCCCACTCCAGCGTGACTTGTTTCAATTCATCCAGAGCATCTGATGTGTTAAAACTTGTTGAAACCTCTGAATTTCAGGTTGGAGGCTGCAGAACTAAAGCAAAGGGAAATGCGAAATCATGCTATTAAAATGACAAATATTCCAGATGTAGTTAATTAGTATGATAACTTATGCATAAAAGAGAATTGTAAAATTAGTGAGATCAGCCTTGCAATGCCATTAACCATATTATAACTCTTCACATGCCTTTTCCCCCACCATGAAACGGTCTTGCAAATGCCTGATCTCAATTTGTTTTATCATATGGTACAGATCATCAGTGCCACACGCTACTGTGAATACTGTGGTTTTCACAGTGGGATATTTTTATCTCTACAAATTGGTAAATTAAAATAATTTCACCTAGGGTGAGCTTGCACCAAAAATACACTGTTGACCTTGACAGTACTTCTGTATTTTTTCCCTCTCATTTGCTTTTTGATAATTTTCTTTTTTCATTGCTGCTCTGAATTACCTTCTGTAGGCTATAAAGGCCCAGACACACTAAGAGGCAGTCCTGTGTACCCTAAGACTTTTCTCCAAGAGGCAGGCTACAGGGAAGGTGGAGAGCTTTATCTGAGGGAACGGTGAAATGAAGACACCTGGTAAGATAGAGCTAAGCCATTACAATTCTTTTAAGAAGCAGCACTGTGGGCTAGCAGGTTTTGAAAAGCTGGGGAGAACATAAGCACGAATTATATCCACAAATTAGGCTAGAAACAGTACATTCAATGGTCACCATGAAACTAACCCACGAAGGAAGGATGAGAAAAGTCAGGTTCTGTGACTGCAGAGAAGTGTTTGGGGAAGGTAACTAGTTTGATCAGGTTTGCTCCAGGATATGACGGCACAGCTAATACAAACTCTGCCTCCCCTTCATTCGGCATCTCATCCAAACTCTGCTTCTCCATTTTGTACCATTCTACCTTGAAGCCTTTTCTGGCAATTCCCTGTCTTCCCAAGGGATTTCAAATTTAAGCCAGAAAGCACGTGGGGCTGGAGGCAAAAAGTCTGATTAATGAACTTGGGTCTTGTCCAATTAATGAAACTGGGCCTTGTGAAGTTCATGTGAGAAGAGGAATTGATTATATAAAATACTTTGTTGACCCACAATAGTCTGTGATGGTTGCCATTGCATTACATGTTTTCTGATTTTCCTTCATGTTGAATTTGTTCTGTCACAATTCAAAAAACAAAAACAAAAACAGAATCTGCACAATGCTTGATACATAAAGGGCTCTCAAATGAAAGACAAAATGAATAGATAAATTGATGCATGTCTGCATGCAATTAAGATATGCTAACAGGAGCTGACGAAAGATCTTGTCTTAATCATAAAGAATAAACTAGGAGCAAAACATGATTTGCAGAGGAACGATAGAAGCATTTATTCATTCACTTATTCATTCTGATCATTCATTCAATCATTTTACACATATTATTCATTTTATAAACACCTATTTTGTGCTAAGCACTGTGCTACATTCTAAATAAAGAGTGAAAAGTGAAACAGAGTTTTACTCTGTTTCCCTTGAGAGTTTATATTCTAGTGGAGGACAAATGATAAGTATCAATTTATAAATTGATAAAAGTGAAGGTAATTTTCAGGGCTCTTGGGTGGATGACATGTAGATAATGCAGTTATTGGGGAAGCCTGTTCAAGGAGACTTGAGAGAGGAGATGGAGCTGTTCCAGGAGTCAGAGGAGGGGAGTCCCACAGGGCTGGATATTCTGGGCAAGTACCCCAAACACAGCAAGAACTTGTGGTGTTCTGGGACTGAAAGAGGAGCCACCAGTGGGCGGGCTGAGCGAGGGGAGGCTGGACAGTGGGACGCATACCAAGTGGTGCAGGGTCGTGTAGGGAGACCCCAATCAACAACAAGTTGTGTTGCCAAAACTCATGTGTAAGATCACTGCAGGACACTTGGAAGATATTTACTGATAGAAAGAATGTTACACATGGTTGTCAGCTGTCCTGCCTGCAACAATCCACTTAACTTGTAATATCTCAATAGCCAAGCCACCAGAGGTTCCAGTTGCAGAAGGAAAAGGCACTGGATTACAGTTTGTACAGTGAGGAGACCCCGTCTTCACCCTTCCACCAGCTGGAGCACAGAGCCCCTCCACGGCAGCTCCAGGCATGAGCTGACTGTTTTGCAGATCCATGTTCCCGTCGTGCTTAGCATGCTAAGGTGGCCCATTCCTATTCTACCAGGAGTCCTTTTCTCCTGTTGGTTTTAATTTTGTTTTGTTTTTAATCATGAAGAATGAATTTTGAGTTTTACCAAATGTCTTTTCTGTAATCACAAAATTATATAATGGTGGAAAACTTTTTGTTAAAAAAAATGGGAGAGAGGGGGCGGGCACAGTGGTTTGCATCTGTAATCCTAGCACTTTGGAAGGCCAAGGTGGGAGGATTGCTTGAGGCCAGGAGTTCAAGACCGGCTTGAGCAACATAGTGAGACCCTAACTCTACAAAAAATAAAAAAAATTAGCTGGGCGTGGTTGTGTGCACCTATAGTTCTAACTATTCAGGAGGCTGAGGGAGGAGGATCACTTGAACCCAGGAGTTTGAGGTTACAATGAGCTATGATTGAGCTACTGCACTCTAGCTTGGGCAACAGAGCAAGGCTCTGTCTCAAAAAAAAAAAAAAAAAGAAAAAAGAAAAAAAAATAGGGTTGTGTTTTTTGATAGCTATGTGCTAGGTTCCTGTCCCTGTGCCCCTCTTGCCCTCATGGTTGGGGCCCCTCATCCCCACCTGTGGCTCAGGTCTGGACTCTGTCACTAGGGCTGCCAGATTTAGCAAGTAAAAACACAAAATGCCCAGTTAAGTTTGAATTTTGGATAAATAATTTTTTAGTATATGTCCCATGCAATATTAAAAAATGACTAATACTAAAAAAATTATTATTTATCTGAAATCCAAATTTAACTGGGTGTCTTGTCCCTTATCTGGCCACCCTAGACAGTCATGCCCAGTTGGAAGGTGAGACCCAGGCTGAGGCCAGTGGCTCAGCTTTACTGTGGCTCCTCTGCTGGCTTTGTCCCCAGGCCCAGCAGCTGGGCCTCTGCTTTGTGTCCTCTTTCCTGAATGACTCTTGATTCTCTACTTAATGTCATAGTTCTTCAAAAGGCTGGTGTTGTCCCTTTCCTACCCATGCCTCAGGGAGTGGTACCCTGTACCCACATAAAGCCTTTGGGTGAGTCCCTACCATTTGCTTCCTGGCTTTCCCAATGCTTTTGTATGCATAGAACTTTAGTGCAGTTCAGTGCAGAGGAAGAGAAGAGCAACCTTTGGGTATGAAGATGAGTTCAATTCCCTTTGCATCTCTTTACCTGTGAAAACCTGTGTTCAATGTCTTGGACCTTCAATGTTTTTAATCAGTATAATGGAGCAATAATAATAAATTTATAGGATTGTTATGTGGGTTTGATACTGCAGTTGCTCAATAAATGTGAGGTCTTCCACCTGCCATGGTTAGACACACTGGTTTGCTGCTAGGCCCCTTTATACTGTTTGCCTATTGAACCTTTTCTTTTTCATAAATGCTGGGGGTTTTCCAACACCTAACAGATTTAGGACTCGACGAAGTCCTCTATGGGTCTGACTGTATCCCTCAGTACTGAGAATAAATGCATGTTAAATGAATGAATTAAATACCTGCTCCACTGATCCTGTTTGTCTGCCTGGGTTCCAAGTCCCAGCCATCTAATTACTGTCTTCAGATATGGTCTCACCCTAATATTGCTGGGTTCTATAGGGATCCTATTACCTCTCTCCCTCCACCGGCGCTTAGTGGCCAGTGGGATGGTTGGTCAGGTTGCAGCGAGAGTTGTTCTTGTGGCTCTTTCTAAGATTCTCTCCTGCTCCCGCACCCAATGCTCCCGCACCCAATGTCTATCCTACTGCTGGATGTGGTTTGCCTCTTCCCAAGGCACCATTTCCACTTCAAGACTTTTAAGCTACTACGTGGACACTTGCCACAGCTTTGAGGCCCCTGTGCCTGGGTCCTGTGAGCTCGTCCTCATTAAAGTGCCATGGTTGGCAGAGAAGGACAACCTACTTGCCTCTGTGTGTCTCTTATAGATGCTGTAGGTCTTTGGACACTCCACATTCACACTCTCCTAACAAGAATCTGCCATGTCCTTTATGACCAGCTATACCCAACCTGCTTAATGTCAGCTTCCTATGAACATATTAATACATGGGCATTTAAAAATGTGAGCCTTGAGTTTTGGCTCTGAGGCCCTCTTCCTGAACTCCAAAATTTGCCACTAACAAAGATATAGCTATTCGTGGCCTTGGTGCTGTGTTCTGAAGCCAGGAGGGACTGGGGAACAGAAGAGAGACAGCTTGGGCTGTTTATCTCACCTTGAAATCTTTCCTAGTCTCTTCCTCTTCCTAGACAAAGAACCCCCAGGGGGAAGAGAGACTTACCACCTGCTCTCTGGCCTCCCCCACTTCCCACCCCTCACTACCTTTTTTTAAAATGTCATTGAAGCTAAAGAAAAGAAAAAGCATCACTTCGTGGCATTGAGGATTAGGATGTGGAAAAATAAATCCTGCAATTCCCTCCACAATAACAATGACAACAACCTCAAACCAAACTTCTTGGCCTTACTTCCCAATCAGAAGTAGTTAACTTTCCAATTAATGTTTAAAACAGAGCTAAAAGTTCCTCCTCTAGGCAACTCTATCCAGAGATAGCTTCTAGCTAAAAGAAGCTGGTAATTTGCATATAAAGACTTCTTTTAATTACTCCCCCAAAACCTGCAGTTTTTACGAACTACCTCTGACATAAACCGCTACTGTATCTTATTGCAAAAGAATTCCTGTGGATCTAATTCTAGGGAAATCAGTCTTGCTCAGGAAAGAATTTTCCACATAATGTTGAGCCCCAACTAGCAAATTCCTTTCCTGCCTGTAAGCTCTTCTGAACCTCTAGGATCATGTTCTAGGACCTAGTAAAGGGCTTTATCCCAAGAGCAAAACTCACTAAAGATTCCTTGAATTGGATTAGGGCCTTTTGCTTTTCCGCATGTCTGGTTTGATCATAGTTGGTGCAGTACAGGTCTCAACCTTCACGCTGTCGACATTTTGGGTCAGGAAATTTTTTGATTTGGGACAGCCTCCTGCGCACTGCAGGGTGTTTAGCTGCAACCCTGACCTCCTCCCACTAGATGCCAGTGGCACCCCCCAGTGGGACAACCAAGAATGTCTCTAGGCATTGCCAAATGTCCCCTGGGGAACAAAGTCACCTCCAGTTGAAAAACACTGTTCCAGTTAGATCTAAGTTAAGCTGAATAGAAAGAATTTCAGAGAGGAAAAGGGAGAACGACCTTCTCTTGATACACATATTTGCTCTTATGTCCTTCAGAATTTACCTCTGTCTCTCCGCCTTTCTGCTTATCTTGACTATCTCTGTTCCTAATCTAACAGAGGTAAGTGCCTAAAGACATTAGGATGTTTGTTCTTAAGGGACCATGAAAACTAAACCCTTAAAAACCAGGAAACTAAATTCAAAGGATATTTTGAGAAGAGAATTATAAAATCTGGAATGGAAATGGAAGATGAACGTATCTTCTCAAATTTTCTCTAACTCACATCTTCCCCTAAAAACCCATGTTTAGAAGATGATATCCCTTGTGCAGCTAGTGTGAGAATAACATGCACTGGGCATACACTAAGTTCTGAGTTTTCTTGTTACAGAGGTTTTATTGGTTACTGTTTTTAACAACAAACATTCAGGCGAGTTCAATATCCTTATCCACGTTTCACAATGAGAACGAGAAGCCTCAGAATAATGAAGTAACTTGTCCCAGGTCACCCAGATTGTAAGTGGCAGAGACGGGATTCAAATGAAGACCTGCAGACTATAAAAACCATGTTCTTCTCCCTTGAACACGTCCTTTATTGTGCTGATGTTGGCACTCTCAACCCACAGGAAAAGATCTCTGCTCTTTGGGGGACTTTGTATAAAATAGTTTTATAATAGTCAAATCTTATTTTAATATGCCAGGAGATAATATATACACATCCTATGCCAGTCTCCACCCAACCCCCCAACACTTTTTGTACAGTGGTTTTTAAATGCTACTAAGCCTTTGTGGTTGTCTGGTTAAGGACTCTTGACCTACATAATTAAGCTGTTGTTCCACAGTCCAGTCTTGTTCATTATTTTCTGCACGTTGGCACCTTCTGCCTTTTGAATAAATAACACCTAATAAAGATAACCCCATAAAATTTGCATAGAGGATATATGTTTGACTGAGAGCATATGTTGGATGAGGTGTACCTGCTTACTACCCAAATGTTTAAACAATGATAATAAAAGAAGCCGCTGTTATGTTACATTGCTGAAGCTAATGTTTATAATGTGCATTTCCAATGGGGCATAATACAGCCCTGCATATAAGGGAAGAGCATTTGCCAACCTTTTGCTCTGCAGTGTGTAATGAAACAATCATTCTCCTCTCCTTTCTGGCATAAAATGTTGAACAGAATTATAGAATCATAGAAGTTCAGAACTGCAAGGGGAGTTAGAGACCTGGCTTCAAGTCTAGATCGGCCACCTATAAACCATGCCGCTTTGGACTAGTCACTTAACACTGTGAGCCTCAATCTTCTCATCTTAAAATTGGGACAATATTATGTAGCTTGTAGATATATTGGGATGACTAGTAAGTAAATGTGTGTGAGAATACGATATAAATATTAAAATGTTATATAAATTTAAATTCAGCAAAGACATAATGAACACCTACTACACAGATCACTTTTCTATAAACCCAAAGATGAGTAAGAAGAAACCCTTGACTTCAAGGAGTTCATCCTCTAGTGAAAGAGGGAGACGTACAAACAAATGATAGTAATATAAATTATATGGCAAGCCTTGTAAGAGAGGACGGCAGAAACAAGAGAGGAGAAAGTGACAATGCCTGATACTGAAATGCTTAGCAAGGAAGGGGCATTTGAAATGGGTTAGGAACGATTATTAGGATTTGGACAGGCTACAAAAGGAAGATGAGCAATCCAGATCAAGAAATTGACCAAAAAAAGCACACAGCATATGGGAAGAGACGGCATGTTCGGGGAGTGTAGTTTGTTTAGAGTAATTGAGCGGAAAGAGTCAAAGTGGAAATGAACAGAAGAGGAGGCTTATGCTTTAGAAAGAATGCTGCAGCGGCAGCATGAAGTATGGAATAACACAGGGGAAGTTTGCATGTGGGTTGACCAGTTGATTGGCCCATTGTAGTAATTCTGTTGGAAAAAGATGGTAATACCAGGGCCTGTTGTGTAGGTGAAGAACTTGAGTAAATTTTGAAAATATATTTTGCTTCTTGACTATGTTTCTATGATCATAAATACACTCTGAGATTGGACAACATGGCAGATTCACAAGGGTTATAGAGGAGAAGGAGTTAAGCAGATGATGGTATAGGAAGGTGAGTGTGGGGTGTTTGAAAGACATCCTAGGAGGAAGGGTGTAGACCCTCTGTTGGTAATAATGAAGCAACAAAAGTAATAGCAGAACACGGAGGGAACAGAAATGAGTAGTGAGAAATAAGGCTGGAGATGTATACCGGAGGCAGAGTACATGGGGACTTGAAAATCCAAACGGTGGAGTTAGTTTTAGAAAGGAGGAGGGTCATGCCTTCCTTTGAGGCATGGCTCAAACCTCCAGGTTACCAAATGGTGGTTATTATGTGGACCAAAGACCTTTAGTAATAACCACTAAATTGGCCAATAAAAATCTTCCGACTTTTAAATGTAATTCCAACACTCACTTTCCAGAGCATCACATGATTGCACAAAATAGGTCAAATGCTTTGCTGTGACTTCTTAGGAGTCAGAAGCTCCTCTAGCCTCCTCCGCCTCTCCCTCACCCAAAGCTTGCACCGTCTGCAAAATGAAAGTCGGCGAGCTTGAGCCAGCTCCAAACTGTCCCCTTCTTTTTTACCTTTCTTTGTGCTTTGCTGTTGTTATTTTCAAAGTGGTGCGTGAGGGCAGGACAGAGTGTCAGCCTCCCCTTGGAACACATGCTGAAAATGGAAAATAAGATGCATTGTGACATTTTAGCTAAGAGACCTTTCTGTGGCTTTGAGAAAAGCCAGCTGAACAGGCCCTTATTGTCACACGGCCATAAGAAAACCACACAGCCCAAATGTCACCTCAGAGCTTGTTTGCCGTTATATTTTCAGCGTGCATTTGATTATTCTTCCTTTTCAGTTTTAAAGATAAGGGGTCACAGCCACTCCAGCTCCGACTTTCTTCTCATAAAAGTCTCCCTCCCTCTCCCCATAAAAGCCACCCACCTGAGAGCAAGACTAGCATAGCTTCTTTCTGTTCCAAATTAGTAAGAGTTCCTTTGCAAACATATCTTTACCTGAGGGGTGTGGATCCACTTAAGCTTACTCTTATTTTTTCCAGATAAATTGACCAAAATCGCCTAAGAGATAAAACTACCTTTTGGTTATTTCAAGTTCTTGCTCTAAACACCACCTAGTGCTCTCTTTCCTTAATCTTTTACTTCTCAGCCTTTTAAGGAGGTAAGATCATGTCAGTGAAAACAAAAACTTTGGAAGCGTTTGCACCTGCGTTTCTGCACTGGTGTGCTTGCTTACTAGTTGCATGGCTGAGGTCCACTTCCGCTAAGCCTCAGTCTCCTCATTTGTTAAATGAGGGTAATAATGGCACTTGCCATATGGAATTATACTGAGGATTAAATGAGATAATGTATGTGAAACATCTAGCCCATTGCCAGCAAATGCTACAAGACTTCCTGACCTAGCCCAGGGTGGCCCCATGCAGACCAGGGGCTCCTGACAGAAAGTGGGGGCAAGGGCTGGCTGGAGGCAGGGGGCTCCTTTTCTCTTTGACACCGATGTGGCCTGAGGAAGCACAGGAGAGGGTGTCTGGGTCAGAAGAGCATGGTTCACACTTGAGTTCCAGGCACAGGCTAAAATGGGTTTAAATTCCTGTAGGCTTCCCAGGAAGACAGGTTTGTCCCAGCTGCTAGGTGGGGACAGCCGTGCAGCGGGCCCTGGGTTTGCCCTTTGTTAGCTCTGTGCTGTGGGCAATGCATAATCCCTCATGCCCTAACTTCCTCACCTGTAAAACAGCCAGCAGATCTGCCTGATAGAGTTGCTGGGAGGATAAAATGAGGTGATGTCAGCTGACACTTAGCAAGAACTAGCATTTCTTATGGCCTGACCCTGTGCCACACACTCTTCTAAGGACTTCACACGCATTAACTCATTTAGCTCAGGACAACCCTGTGAAATGGGTGCCATTCGTGTCCTGATTCTACAGATGAGAATCAGAAATATAAAGAAAACCAAACTACCCAAGGTTACCCAGTTAGTAGGTGAAAGAAGCAGGATTCAAACAGGCTACTTGGCTTCGGAGCTGCGCTCCTGAAGGTCTCCTATACCGTCTAGACCAGTGGTTTTCAAAGTGTGTGAGCAGCAGCAGTGTCACCCCGGAGGTTGTTAGAAAGGCAAATTCTCTGAGTCAGAAAGTCTGAGTGTGAGGCCCAGCAGTCTGTGCTTTCACAAACCCTACGGAGATTCTGACAGGGTCTCAAGTTTAAGAGCCTGCTGCTCTGGACTAGAGGTTGGCAAACTACCACAGCCACCTGTTTTTGTAAATAAGGTTTTATAGAAACATAGATAGGCTCATTCTTTTTTTTTTTTTTTTTTTTTTGAGACAGAGTCTTGCTCTGTTGCCCGGGCTAGAGTGAGTGCCATGGCGTCAGCCTAGCTCACAGCAACCTCAAACTCCTGGGCTCAAGCAATCCTTCTGCCTCAGCCTCCCGAGTAGCTGGGACTACAGGCATGCGCCACCATGCCCGGGTCATTTTTTCTATATATATTTTTAGTTGTCCATATAATTTCTTTCTATTTTTAGTAGAGACGGGGTCTCGCTCTTGCTCAGGCTAGTCTCGAACTCCTGACCTCGAGCGATCCACCCGCCTCGGCCTCCCAGAGTGCTAGGATTACAGGCGTGAGCCACCGCGCCCGGCCGATAGGCTCATTCTTGTATGTATTAACTATGGGTTCTTTTGTGCTATGATGCCAGAGTTGACTAGTTGGGCAAGAGGCCATTTGGCCTGCAAAGCCTAAAATATTTATTATTAGTCCTTTAAGAAAATGTTTGCAGACCCTTAGTTTAGGCAATGCAATGAAAGTCCCTTACACGATGCCAGCACATAGTAGGTACCCCAAAATGGCTATTATTATAATTAAGTGCTTTGAAAGCAAAACCTGGTGACTTATAGAGGCTCAAAGTGCTCTTATGCCATGGGGAAGGGTGGGCAAAATCAGTGCAGAACTGGTTCACAATTAATTAGTATGTCTTACTTATGTTCTGGATGCAGCTGAGCAATTTGGTCATAGTGCTGGTCATTTCTTGCCCAAGCAGGAAATAGGAAAGGAGTATCTTACCTTTGGGGCCATTATCCTTCTGCGTTTTCTTCCCAATGATCCTGCCAGCCCTGGGATGGCTTGCTCAGAGGCATGAGCTTTGGCATCTGGAGCACCTGCCGTAGGCACTCAACCTTGGGTTTCTGTCTGACGCTCACGCCGGAAGGCAGCATCCTTGATTTCCAGGAATCACTGGGAAAGAAGAATTGATGAATGGATTATTGCTTTTATTCCGTATCCCCTCAAGTTCACAGTCTGTTTTAAATCTAAATGTAAGCTGTTTTTCTACAAACCAAACCCATATTTATTTGGCAAATATTTATTGCACATCCTGTCGTGTACCAAATATTAACCCATCTATAGCATTTTCAGTGGACAACTGTACTTCGAGTTAGGTAGGCATTATTCAGATGAGGAAGCTGAGGTGCAGAGAGGGTGAGTGACTTCGAAGGGTTACAGAGCCAATTTGCTGTGGTGCCAGGACCCAAACTTCCAACTCCCCAATCCTGGGCCCAGGCTTCAGCTTGCTGCCTTCCCTGGTCTTGACTTCAATTCCTGTGTCAGGAGCTATTTGACTCAGTAAGAACACCTGTGTGTTTTCCCGAGGTCTCCTTTCTTTCAGGGAAAAGCCTTGTCTCCTGAGGAAATCAGTTAGGTTGGGGCTGTCCCTCTGTCTGCACAGGAGGGGATAGGGTCAGGGTCCTGGCAGGAAACAGGGGGCATACTTGAATGGGGTACTTGAAGAGAGTTTAATAAAGGGCCCACGAGCCGCTACATAATTTATGGGGCCCAGTGCAAAATGTAAGTATGGGGCCCTTGTTCAAAAATAATTAAGAATTTCGAGAGTGTCAAGCCAAGTGTTGCCACTTCGATGCTTGAGACCCTGTGCAGCTTTGTGGGTCATACTCCTGTGACACCAGCTCCGAAAGGACCATTGGCAAAGGTGTGCATGGGGTTTGTGGAAACCAGTACGAGGAGTGCAGTACCCCAGGGACAGGCGCACTGGGAAGCCATTGCAGCTTCTGGGACCGAAGGGGCAAAAGGCAGGAAAAATAACCGGGACCCAGAGAGAGCAGCTGCACAGAAACAACTTTCAGTGATGGAGACAGTCTGCTGGGTCCCCGCAGTGAGGGATGGGGGTAAACACACTGGCCCCGCTCCCCCCTGCCCCCCTGCCCTCTGCTCTCCTGCTGGGACCTGATGGAAAGCTGGAAGCAGGGAGCCTGCCTAGGAGTCCTGGGCCCAGACAGGGAGAGGGCGGAGAGTGGGCTAGAGCAACAGACAGACAGTTCATGAGTGCATGAACCAAAGACAGTCCAGTGGGACAGAGAGAGAAGGCAGCTGTCTGCAAATCAGGAATAGAGTCCTCACCAGGAACCCATTGGCCAGCACCTTGATCTTTGGCTTTCCAGTCTTCTGGAAATAAATTTCTGTTGGTGAAGCCACTCAGTCCATGGAGTATTTTCTTATGACAGCGTGAGCCAAGATAGTGACATTATAGAAAGAGATGCCGTTTCTTGTACTCTAGGCTTTGGCAAAACTCCAGAAATCCTAGTTCAAGAGATGAGGTTTATCTATTAAAGAGTTTTTGTGCTTTCTGCCCTCCCTGGCAAAGTGGAAAGAGGTCCTGTGTTGGAATTGGGCTGATCTGGTTTCCAATCTCCCCCTCTCTCTACCTTGGATCACTTACTTTGCTGGTCCTCAGTTTCCTCATCAGTGCGGATGGCACCTACCTGTGGAATGGTGATTTCTTTAAACAGATGCCCTGTTTTGCATGTGTGGAAACTCTTCTTCCTTCACCAAAGCGCTCAGAGTCTCTGCCCTACATCTGGCATACGTTGGCTGGTTGCCTGTTTTTCCTGGGCACTGCATGAGGAGCGTCTCTGTATTCCCCAGCGCCTTTCATGTAGTAGTTTCTCAGCAACATTCTCCCACTTGGCTGATATTGCCACTCCATGGAAGGTGGAGGCTGTCCCAGAACAGGTATGTGGTGTTCTTCCAGAACAGAAGGCAGCCTCAGGCATTTTTGTGACTGTGCAGTGAAGCCTGGCTGGCCCTTGGCTGGAGTTTTTAACTCCTGGCTTCTTATTTTACCAGTTACCTCTGAGGACAGGTCATTCATTGAAGCCTTCCATGAAGCTGCAAGAAGACCTTTCTCCGTGCCCAGAGCTGTGGTTTTTCTGGTTTCTCTGCTTCCATTCAGGGTCTCCCCTAGCTGTCTAGGAAACTAGTTAACTAAAGGCTTGGCCGTAGATGCCTGGCTGGGGCCACTGGGCAGGGACACAGACACCTGGCAGGCGGGTTTGAGAGAATTCATTGCAGCAGCTGTGTGGCCTGATTGCTCCAAGTCCATTATTCATTTTGCATAATTGTTGACCTTTCTGTCTTTACTCTCCATGGAGAATTTCAAGCCATTTTCCAGAGCACAGATGAATATCTGAAATGCACAATAGCACAGGAGTCTGTCAGCATCAGCTTTACAATTCTTCTTTGTAGAATAGTGGGGGAGGAGAGACAGGCCTACTTATGACAGCAACTCTGGCTCGAGACAGGATCTCAAGGAGTCAGGCAGCTTTAGGTCATCAGACAAAGGAAGCCCACTCTGGCCGCTACTTATAAATGTTGTCTGCATCTTTTTAAGCTTCAAGTCTGATGGTGACATCCCTTGCACATAAGGCACTGATGACCAGATGTACATGTCCTTTGTTCCTGATAAAGGATTCCGTGTTTCCAGCCACATCACTCTGTGCCCAGCTCAGCAGCCCACATGCAAGATATAGCAGACTCTAGGTGTTTCCTGGAAGAGTCATGCCAGCTCAAGCTTAGGGACCTTTGCACGTGCTATTCACTTCTCTTGGAATGTCCCTTCCTTGCCTGCTAAACTTCTTTACTTACCCTCATAGGTTGAATTAGTTTCTTCATCCTCTGTCTTTTGATAGCTCCTTGCACCATCACCCACATTCCATTGTATCATACGTACTCACCCCTCTAGCTTGTCCTCTCTGAGGGTCAGCGTCTGGGTAGTATTCATTTTTTCATTTCCAATTCCTGGCACACAGTAGGAACTCTGTAAATGCTAAAGAAAATAAATGAGTGAGAAAAATAAATGCAGAGTGAATTCTTATTTAGATGCAACAAACCTACATTACACCAGTTAGGACTCTTTATGTTGCAAGCAGGATAAACTCAAAGTGATTTAAGTGAAAAGTGAATTTCTAGGATGATGTAACAGAAAAGTCTGGGGAAGGCTGGCTTTAGGAGGGGCTTAACTCAGGGTGCAAAAAATGTGGCCAGTAGACATCTGTCAGCTTGGCTTCCTCTAGATATAGCCTTTATCCACAGCCTGTCTCCCCTCATAGGACTGAGGTGGCTGGAGCAACTTTAGAGGTGCAGTTTCACACCCTCATACTTCTTTGTCCCTGAAGCCCCATCACAGATCTTGTTGGCTCTGATTGGTTATGTGCTAATCTCTGATAATCCCTGGGGCCAAGGGGTTGGGCTATGCAAATTAGCTCAGGTCAATTGGGGTTTACCTTTGTTAATCCTTTTCAAAACACCATTGGCAGAATGTGGGGAAAAAGGTGAATTTCACAAAGGGAAATCAAAGTACTATTGCTTCAGCTAGGGGATATGGATGCTAGCCAGGCAAACAACTAATTCACTCTAGGAGTCTAGTCCCACGGGCTTAATGTGAGAGAAAAAATAAATAAATGAAAACCTTTCAAAAGGTTTAGCAGCCATATTCAATTTTTGTGAGCTAAATGCAAACCCTAAAGCAAAATGTATAGTCAAGTCCTTTGCCCTAGAGTTAAAAATTTTTAGTGGGGCCTGCATTTCGTAAATCACACAGTTGGTTTTTTATTGTTTAATATTATTTTTTATTACAGTAGACATCAGATATGTCATTCTTCCCTTTGGTCTAGGCGTATTTTCTCTTGCAATAGTTCACAATTTTATGATTTGGGAAATTGTGGTGGGGTCCATGAGTAGAGAATTATAAGTTTCTAGACACAGATCTGTGCCTTGAATTGCTGACTGAGATTTTCATCTTTTTCTTTTTCTATAGCAAATATTGCCAATTGGGAAGGAAAATAAATCACCAGTAACATAAAGAAATTTTTAGCTTTTTAGCTGTAGTAGGAAAATTCCTTTCTAG
The DNA here is from genome assembly GCF_041146395.1 of Eulemur rufifrons. Classification (NCBI taxonomy): domain Eukaryota; kingdom Metazoa; phylum Chordata; class Mammalia; order Primates; family Lemuridae; genus Eulemur; species Eulemur rufifrons. Next base: position 230,229,425 of record NC_090989.1, read on the forward strand.
GGAAAGATCAGAGATGTCAAATTCTTTTGGTAAACATGCACTAGGGACACAGGCAAGCTCTAATTGTACACAAATCTCAACACCCAGGAGAATGAAACGACTTTTAAAATCTGGGTAGAAGAGGGAAGAGGAGTCAGACAAACTTAGCAGAGGAAGAGGGAGACCTATGAAAGAAGGAGAGAAGGATGGTGATTTTATTATATTTTTATCTGGGACAGAGTACAACTAATGATGTAATCTTTCTTTTTCCATACTTCTTAGAAAGCCTTTAGTGAAATCAACATTTTCCCATGACACTTTAGTACAAGAAGATTTTTAAGAGGAATTTCCAGGAAAACCTGACGACTTCTTCAAGGTTCATGCTTGGCAAAAAACAAGTTGCTATAAGGATCCTCTAATATCTGGCTTAAGCATACTATATTTTACTTGTTCTAGTATGTCATCGCTTTAAGATGTGCTTCTAATTGACATACGAAAATGAAAAACAAGTTGTTGGTGCAACTATGACAATGCTTTCTCATTGCTTATAATATAAATATTATGTGATATCTATTAAGGTCAATAAGTATATTATACAGGGTGTCCCCAAAGTCATCATACATAGGGAAAATGAAAATTATAGCTAAATGTACCTTTATTTACAAAATATTCATTACAAAATTTTTCCTTTGTATGGAAACTTTTGGGGCACCGTGTAGTATAATATAAAATGATATTACATTATATCATATCATATTATGTTTAATGCAAGAATTCTTTTAGACTCACTTAGATATGTATTTTATCATGTGTCACTCATATCAAATGGACAAAAAAAAATACAAATAAAATAAATTTGTTTATGGATTTCTTCACATTCAGAGACTGGCTCTTTGAATTGCTTTGCAATATGTTGTCAATGATTGTGTTGCCCTCTCTCCTGGAACATGGCTGTCTACCATCAAGAGTCTTTTTTGTGTCAACATTTCTTATGAGCGCACCACTATTGTCTCCAGCATTTTCTTCTAAGGTGCAATTAGCCATTTTGCTAGTTTTGTTTCTGGAGCTCTCTCAGTCTTACCAGAAAATTATCAACAGAAGTTGTTCATACTATAACCAACTCTCCTATTCCTTCTTCCAGTGGTCTTTAAATGACTTGTAACTAAAATGTTGAAAGGTCCCAGCTGTCTATTCCTGTTCCCAAGAAGAACAACCAAGTCACCATACTCCAACTTATTCTTTCATTTACCAAGTTTTCAACCAATGACAACTACATAATGACCACTTAGTCAACAGCAATTTTAAGGTGTATCTGTTGAAAAAACATCCTGATTTAAGACATGCTAAATTGTTAAGAAATAGATGCAATTGTCACGAAATTTCAGAGTTACAAAGGAATTTTAGAGAGCATTCACCATAGCCCACCACTCTGTAGGTGAAACACTGACATCTAGAGAGACTGACAGCCAGTTTCATATAGGTGGTTAGGCAGTGTTGAGACTGGAACTCAGGCACTCATTCCTCTGTGCTGTTCTTTCTCTCTCATAGTCATGCTTTTCATCCATAGGAACGCATGAGTCAGTGGGAGGTTTTGTTTTGTTTTGTTTTAAAACATGGATTCTGTTCTCTGGCAGGCAGTAGAGTTTGGGGACAATCCTGAATCACTGGGTCCTCCACTCTTTTTCTACCATAAATCTTTATAATGACTCTCTCAATTCAGGAGTATTGTAGAAATATTTATAGAAAATTATGGAATGTTTTGTGTAGAAATTGTAAAGTAGAAAATTGTCTGTATTACTGAATATATATATGTGTGTGTATGTCTTCTGTGGTTATATATGAAGACAAAGAAGTTCAGTGCAGTTAGATATTCAAGGAGTGCTCAGAAAAAAATTTATCAGCAAAGGTCTATAAGAATCATTAGTCAGGGCAGGTACTCTTTATTAGAGTGAAGGGCAGGCTAGGATCTCATACCCACATAGGGAGTTCGACACCTGGAATCCATTGTATTGGGTTCATTGGTTGGGACCACACCCAAAAGGCAGGGTAAAAATGTGCGGCAAGTCTTCCCCATGTGGACTATTTAAATTTAGAAATCTTTATTTTATATGCCCAGTAAACCTTAGAAGGACTGGACATTGAGAAGATGGGATTTCTTTCTTCACCAATGGTAGTCAGATGTTAGAGAAGCTCTTTATTTTCATCCTAGTTCCTTTACTGTTCCCCAGACAGCTAGAGGAAGGGAGAAAAAAAATAAAATTCCTTTTACAGAAGCCACCTCTGCCTTTTACCTCATTAATCCTTAATAACTCAGGGATAAATTTATCTGTTGGTTTAAAAACAAAAATAAACAAATGAACATATTTTAATAAGAGTTTTGAAATTCAAATGGAATTCAATGGGCTTATTGACTCAATCAGAGTATTTTGAAAAATCTCTCCAGATAATTGTGCTGTATAAATAGCTAGAACATCTTCCCATCCCCTTGAAACTTAATTCACCTGCAGGGTTGAAAGAAGTCAGTTTTGAATCCAGAGCACTGAGGGTAGACAATGTCACCCCTTTCTTAGACCATTGCCAATGATGACTTTTTACTATCCCAGTGGAGGAAAAATTCTGCCCAGGAGATAGGTGAGTTTTGCTCTCAGATTCACTGTTCATTTGTGTGCTTCATTTTCTTTCAATGCCTTCAAGATGTCCCAGATTTTGTCAGCTTTGCACAGAGCTCTGGGCTTAAAAAACAGCTTTCCCTTGGCTATACCTCCAGGTGGGGGATGAAGGCTGCTTCTGCCTCTGGATTTGGGGGACTGGGCTTAAATCTTCTCACAGACCAGTTAAGTCACTTCAAAAGAGAACTGTGCCAGCAGCTTTATTCGTGTTCATGATGAAGAGATTTCATTTCATTAAACTCTAGACTTGACTCTCTTTCAGCAAGGTCGAGGAAAATGTTACTTGTAGCACTATTTCTTGACTTCACTAGTGCCACCAATGTTTGATTTATGGCAGCTGTGCCTTTGTGAACCTTGGAAGGGCCTTGCTGAGGAATTCCTGCTTCCTCTGAAATTAAGGGGTTCGGTCAAAGAGCTGGATGACTGTTTGAGTGAGAAATGGAAACTTCGATCCATCATTTGAGCAGTGACTGGGACGTGTGGGCCAAGGGAGAGTGCTCTTTTAAAAGACCAAAGAGATTTTTATAACTTTGGTCTCTTCTGTGTTTGTGTGTGTTTGTGCACACATTGTATGTGTGTATAAGTCCCAAGCCTGAGTTAAAAAATTTTTAATAAGCTGACCCTGAATTCTAACTTCAGTTATCTCAGATAATTTGTCAAGAAAGAAATGGAAACAGTTGTGGGATATGATTATGGTTCCAGGGACACTGGACCCCAGATGTCAAGACTGTAATATACCTTTGAGAAACATGCTATTCAGGGTCCTTAGAACTTGAGCTGTATTTTGGCCAAGGACCATGCCTGCACTTAGCATTCCCAAATTCCAGAAAGATATTCATGTTTAAGATTTGGGAATGAGAAATTGGATTTCCTAGTCATTTTCAGGTATGACTGAAGTCATAAGTTCTTCTTAGAATATAGTCAACATTCTTGATACTCATTACTTGTTAGTACAGATATCTAACAGATATTTTAAAAAATAAGAAACATTTTAGTAGCAGTTACAAAAAGATGTAGCCTATAATGAATATTTGAATACTAGAAAACACCAACAACATCATTGAGTAGTATTCAAATAATATTGATATAATATTTGTATCTGTTAGCAAGGTAAACAGTGCTACATAGAATCAAGTATCAGAAATGCCAATTAAGAACTTATTCTTCTCCCAAAACTTGTTATTTTGTTAAATACCACTCATAAAACTTGCACAAATACTATTCACATAAACATATTAATATTTATTTTAATATTTATTTTAATCATGACTCATTATTAACAGCTGGGTAGGGCGGCACATACATACTGACAACATGATCATCAGCTACAATCAAGACTGACAGTTTAGATCTACAGATTCAATGCAATCCCTATTAAATTACCAACATCATTCTTTACAGACATAGAGAAAATAATTATACACTTTGTATGGAATCAAAGAAGACCCCGTATAGCAAAAGCAATTTTAAGCAACAAAAACAAAATGGGAGGTATTAATTTGCCAGACCTCAAACAATACTACAAGGCCGTGGTTCTTAAAACAGCCTGGTATTGGCACAAGTGCAGGGACACAGACCAGTGGAACACAACAGAAAATCCAAATATAGAACCATCCTCATATAGTCACCTAATTTTTGACAAAGCGGGAAAGAATATACCCTGGGGACAAGAATCCCTATTCAACAAATGGTGCTGGGAGAATTGGTTAGCCACTTGTAGAAGACTGAAACAGGACCCACAGCTTTCACCTCTCACAAAAATCAAATCACGGTGGATAACAGACTTAAACCTTAGGCGTGATACAATCAGAATTCTAGAAGAAAATGTAGGAAAGACTCTTACAGACATTGGCCTAGGCAAAGAATTTATGAAGAAGACCCCCAAGGCAATCACAGCAGCAACAAAAATAAATGAATGGGACATGATTAAATTAAAAAGCTTCTGCACAGCCAAAGAAACAGTCCAGAGAATAAACAGACCACCTACAGAATGGGAAAAAATTTTTGCATACTACACATCAGATAAAGGACTGATAACAAGAATCTATTTAGAACTCAGGAAAATCAGCAAGAAAAAATCAAGCAACCCTATCAAAAAGTGGGCAAAGGACATGAATAGAAATTTTTCAAAAGAAGATATAAAAATGGCTAACAAACATATGAAAAAGTGTTCAACATCTCTAATCATCAGGGAAATGCAAATCAAAACCACAATGAGATATCACTTAACCCCAGTGAGAATGGCCTTTATCAAAAAAACCCAAAACAACACATGTTGGCATGGGTGTGGAGAGACAGGAACACTAATACACTGCTGGTGGGACTGCAAACTAGTGCAACCCCTGTGGAAAGCATTATGGAGGTATCTTAAACAGATTCAAGTAGACCTGCCATTTGACCCAGCAATCCCATTACTGGGCATATACCCAAAGGAAAAAAGGTCATTCTGTAACAAAGGCACATGTACCCAAATGTTTATAGCAGCACAATTCGCAATAGCAAAGATGTGGAAACAACCCAAATGCCCATCAATACATGATTGGATTAGTAAACTGTGGTATATGTATACCATGGAATATTACTCAGCTATAAGGAATGATGAAGATACGACATCTCTATGGTTCTACTGGAGAGAGTTGGAACCCATTATATTAAGTGAAGTATCCCAAGAATGGAAAAACATGCATCACATGTACTCACCAGAAAATTGGTTTCCCTGATCATCACCTAAATACAAATCTGGGAACGACACCAATTGGACATCAGACTGAGGTGGGGGGTGGGGGAGGGGATGGGGGTATGCCTACACAATGAGTGCATTGCGCACTGTTTGGGGAGTGGTAACACTTGAAGGTGCTGACTCGGGAAAGGGGGGGTGGGGAAAAATATGAAACTATTGTTTTTAACTTGCACTGTTCACTTAATAATTTATCATGAATAAAAAAAAATATGTAAGTAAAAGAAAACATCTGGAAGGCTATATACTGGAGTTAACAGTATAACTCCAAATGATGTAACTAGGGTTGATTTTTATTTTCCTCTTTTCGTTTGTATATCCTAATTTTTTCTGTAGTAAGTTTTATTACCTGGGTAACAAAAATATTTTAAAATTGATTTTTAGCAAATGTTCATGTTAAACTAATTTGCTCTTGAAATATGTATTTTATTTTTTTAATTAGAGCTTAAAATATTAAAATATTTCTAAGAAGGACTGTTTTAGGGCTCTGTAGTACAACTTTTTAATGGGAACTCCCACAATTTAGGCATATCAAGCCATAATTTATGTATTTTACTAAAGAATTAAGATAACATCAAATAAATAATTTCCTAATGAAAAAAAAAAAAAAAGACTGACAGTTTAGATCTTGACCACTTTTCTCTTAGGTTATTTCTCTTCTGGTTCCTGGAAATGTTGATATTGGCTTTTGATTTTATGTGTCAGCATTTCCAGGTCTTGCTTTGCACTTGAAGTTAGTAGATTCTTTAGAGCTGGTAGTGTCTTACTGCTTTGATTTCATTGCTCATAATTGGTCTGTTTAGGTTTTCTATGTCTTCATGCTTCAATCTTGGTAGGTTGTTTGTGCCCAGGAATTTATTCATTTCTTCTAGGTTTTCCAATTTGTTGGCATATAGTTGCTCATAATAGTCTCCAGTGATCCATTGTATTTCCGTGATATTAGTTGTAATGTTTGCTTTTTTGTCTCTGACTTTATTTATTTAGGCCTTTTCTCTTTTTTTCTTAGTCTAGCTATAGGTATGTCAATTTTGTTTATCTTTTCAAAAAACCGACTCTTCATTTTGTTGATGGTTTGCATTTTTTTTTTAGTCCCAATTTCATTTATTTTGGTTCTGATATTAACTATTTCTTTCCTTCTATTAATTTTGAGTTTGATTTGCTCTTGCTTTTCTAGTTCTTTGAGGTGTATCATTAGGTTATTTGGAATCTTTCTAGTTTTTTGATGTAGGCATTTATTGCTATAAACTTCCCTCTTAATAAGGCTTTTCCTGTATTCCATGGGTTCTGGCACATTGTATTTCCATTTTCATTTGTTTCAAGAAATTTTTACATTTCTTTCTTAATTTCTTCATTGACCCATGGGTCATTCAGGAGCACGTTGTATAATTTCCATGTATTTGTAAAGTTTCCAAAATTCCTCTTGTTATTAATTTCTAGTTTTATTCCATTGTGATCAGAAGAGAAACTTGATATGAGTTCTATTCTTTTGAATTTGTAAGACTTGTTTTGAAGCCTAACATATGGTCTATCCTGGAGAATGTTCCATGTGTTGATGAGAAAAATGTACATTCTGCAGGAGTTGTATAAAATATTCTGTAAATGTCTGTTAGATCCATTTGGTCTAGTGTATGGTTTAGCGTCAATGTTTCTTTGTTGATTTTCTGCCTAGATAATCTATTGCCAAAAATGGAGTGTTGAAGTCCTCCTTGATTACTGTATTACAGTCTATCTCCCCCTTTAAATCTATTAATATTTGCTTTATATATTTGAATGCTCCATATTGAGTGCATATATATTTACTTTTGTTATGTATGCTTACTGAATTGACCCCTTTATCATTATATGTTGACATATTTGTCTCTTTTTATAGTTTTGACTTAATGTTTATTTTATTTAATGTAAGTATAAACTACTCCTGCCCTTTTTTTTGGGTTTCCATTTGCATGGAATATCTTTTTCTATCCCTTCACTTTCAGTCTATATGTGTCTTTGCAGGTGAAGTGAATTTCTTGTAGGCAGCGTATAATTAAGTCTGTTTTTTTTTTTTTTAATCCATTCAGCTACTCTATGTCTTTTAAGTTGGAAAATTTAGTCCACTTACATTCAATGTTATTATTGACAGAGTATTATTACTGCCATTTTGTTACTTTTTTACTGACTGTTGTGTAGCTCCTCTTTTCCTTTCTTACCGTCTTCCTTTGTGGTTAGTGATTTTCTCTGGTAGTGTGCTTTAATTCATTGCTTTTTATTTTTAGCATATCTATTATAGGTTTTTGCTTTGTGGTTACCATGAGGCTTATAGAGCCAGTAATGTCTTCATGTTAGATTTTAAACCTTCATTCTCACAGGAGAATTATAATACTGCCTCCCATTTTACAAATTTTTCAAGTGATTTTGCTTGGAATTTGAGATTCAGAAAAGCACAGATTTCCCAGAAAATGCTAGAAAAGAATTCATAATTGCATGGCGATATCGCCTGAGTTATATCTGCTTTTTCCACTGTGCCTAGAGCAGAACCTTGTATAGGTCAGTTCTGTAATGTGAATATATGTTCCTAAAATCACTGTGCTGTGAAAAATCATGCAAGAAAAAACACAGGGCTTATGTAGAAAAATGAGGCTAAGAGTACCACACTCAAAAGCTTTATAGTGACAGGTTAAAAAAACAAATAAGAACCTAATAAAAATGGTAGCACAGTTTTATACACAATTAAATAGAGACATAAGCAAATACTAAATAAATATGACACTTTGCCTTGAAAATAATCTGAAGTTTGCCTACAATCATGGGCACCAAAAGGCTTGCAGCTTATAAGTTACTATGAATTGGTGGAAGAAGTATCATCTGAAATCAGATGGGAAGTTGTCACACCAGATGTGGATTTTTGTGGCTCATAACATATGTGATGAACTGAGGTAGCTGATGATATTTGAGGGAATGTGTGTACACATATGTGTGTGTTTTGTATATTCCCTTCTTGTGTTCAACTAGGTACAGTTTTCTGAAGTATTACTCATAGACAAACTTGTGCATAAATAAATGTGAATTTCTTATATGCTTAAATTGTTGCCTAATACATATCAGCTGCATTAGAACAAATGCCTGTTTTCAAAGCAAGTATTCTAGTAGAATTGATAGAATGTGTAGAGTTAATCAAAGTTGCGGAACAAGAGAAAGGCTTTTCAGGTTCTTCTCTACTTACTCTCAAGCTGCGCTTTGGGCTGATTAGGAAGAGATGTATTCCTTTAGTGGAAATATTCATCCATGGATACCTAGTTGGGTTGTGTTTGTGTTGATACAATGCCCTTTCCTCCTTTTCCTTTCCTTTTCTCCTCAGTCTGGAGCATCAGAGATACTCCAGGCACCCAAGAGAAAGAGTATACAACTACCCTTGGCATATAATTTGAAGGGGGCCAAAAGTCTTGCTTACCTAAGAATAGCAGTCCTGCTATCCTCCCACAATAGCTTGAATCACTACTATTGGGAAGGAGGCCATCGTGTCTTTTTGCTGAAAGAGATATGTAACACTGGAATTGGTCACATCAATACTGCCCATAGCACTTTATAGAAATATCTACTGTATTCTATCTAGCAGTGGCAGCAGACTTTAATGACTAAGATAAGGAATGGTAAATATTCCTCTTTTTCTATTTTTATAGCATACTGTATATTTTTATTTGCTACAAAAGATAATATATATCCATGAGAGAACATTTTAGAGAGGTAGATGGAAGAGAAAAAATAAAATCACATCAATCCCCTCTGACAACATTTTCATGCATTTCCTCCCAGTCTAAGAACAGTAGGAATCGGTGGTGGGCGAAGAGAATAAAATGTAGCTGGTCACTCCTTGCTGGTTTCTTTACTCCAGCATTCCCGTTATTCATGTATGTAAGGGCTGAATGCAAGCTTGGGACAGCTAAGCCCATAGCGACTTCAAAGTGACGCCTCCTGCTCTCTTGGCTGCTCTTTCTGGGAGGGCTTCACTGACCATGATGACCCAAACTTTCCAACCAGCCATTGGCTACAGCTGGCTTTGAACACAGTGCTAGTTTGGCAGCTCAGCTCTTGGACTTGACTTCTCCGCTTTTGAATTTGGCTTGTGAATTTTGTTTGGCTAGTGTTGAATTTCCTTCTTGGCTTTTGAAACCTGGCTTCTACTAGCTGCCTGGCTTGTGGATTTAGTGTGTGTATAGACTTTGTTTTGGTTTTGGATCATGCCTTTGGTTTGGGTGGACCATCCTGCACCACAACCACAGTTATGAGCAACTTGACTGCTTGTAGGCAGGTCCAGCCCCCAGCCCCAGGGTTAAGGGAGCAAGATTAGCTAATGGGATCTAGTTCCTGCGGAGAGCAGGCCTGCCTTGTGTACCAAAGCAAAGGACTCTGGGCAGCCTCAAGATGACTTACACAGCCTTCCAAGATCGATACTATAGGACTACTCACTTTCAACACTCCCTGAAGAAAGATTCCTTTAGATTCTGAGTTCCATCTTAGCATGTTGACTGAAGATAGGAAAATGTAGGGCAAAGTTTTTGATTGTGCCTTTTGGTGACTCCATCGTCTTTGCAACAATACACTTGATTAAATTATCTTGATTTTTTTGTCTACATCTTACTGGAACCTGATCTTTCTGAAAGATCTGAGCTACAGAACATCTCTAAACATGATCCAAATCAGCTGGGAGGTCTGCTGATTCCTCTGCTAATTCAACAGCCTCCTAGTCCCCAGATAGTGGCTGCTACTCTCTCCCCATCTTTATGCCTTGATGTACATCATGTGTAGACTGGCAACACCAGGACTGAGGATATCATTCAAGGCTGAGATAGACAGAGCCTCAACCACTAGGTTACGGCTCAATTCAAACATGATGGTATTGAGGACACTCTATAATTCAAGCTTGGTAGAAACATTGTGGAGTGCCTTGTTAAGTAGATCACAACTAAAAGAATGGTAATGATGATAGCGAAATCTAGTGTTTGTATAGATTACAAAATATATTCACTTTCATGATTGCATTTTATTACTACCAAAACTCTAACGAGTAGGCAAAAGGGGATGGTGATGCTCAGAGAGGTTAGGTGACTTGCCAGAGGATGCACAGCTGGCGAGAAGGGATCCAGGATTCAGGGTCAGGTCTTCTGATTTCCAGTCCAGGCTACATTCTAGTTTATCATCACTATATGTTGCCATAGACTATTTATTTAATCATCCCTTAATATCAGGTCAAAATTATAAACTAAGGAATAAGGCAATATCTTTTAATATGAACACTCTAAGAACAGGGAATCCTGTATGGCTATACAATTCTTTATCAATTGTGTTATTGTTTCATTTAAAAATCTCATTGTTTTTTCCTGAGACAGAATTTTAGAGGTAGAAGGAACTGTAGAGATACATCTTAGTCACCCCATTTTTTAGATGAAAAGATTGAGGCTCATAGACTTGAACACACCAGTAAATGGGAGGGTTGGAATTTAACCCATTTTCTGAATTTCAATCTAGCACTTTCTCCTACCTTAATCTGTGTGGGGGACAGCAACCGTCTGCATTGCTTCTCTCCTCTCTTGTCTCCTCTTCCGTGTTCACACCATAGACTTTAGCACAGTCTTGAAGGGCCTGAGATCTCCCCAGTGTTCTTTCCTGGTTTAGTGCCCTAGACAAGCCTGGACATTTGGATAAAAGCCAGGTCAGTGGTAAAGTAATATTCCCTTTATGGACGTGCCTGGGCCACTGCCCGACAGCGAGGCTGTGAGTTGGCAGCACAGGGAGGTGCCATGCAGAGCTGGCCAGAGCCGGGGCCTCTGCAGCAGAGGAGGGAGGACTCGCACACCGGCCCCAGGCTGCTGCTGAGCAAGCTTCATTCCATTCCTGTCTCTGGTCCTTTTCTCTGGGCTCCACTCTCATGGGTCCTTGCCCATCACTACAGCCATGCTGGTGGGTACCTGCGAGCTGATTCTGGACCTGCTTCTTCAGAGCTCAGGGGGGTCATGGGGCCCTGGATTCTCTGAACCAGAAATTATCAGAGGATCCAAGGGCATGAAGAGGCCTTGCCATCTTTCTTAGCACTTGTCATCTCCTTCAGATAGTGCGACAGTGAAAGTTTTATGAAACTTCACAATCAGAAGGGAAATAGCAGCTACCATTAAAGTACAGTAGCTGAGACCATTCACTGAGCAGATGTGTTGGCTTTCTTAGCTTATATACCTTCATTCTCTTAGAAGTATCTTCTCTTCTGAGGTGAGGAAACTGAAATTCAGAGGGGTAAGTGACTCGTTCAAGCTCTCATTCCTTGTGAGGGCCGATGTCAGGATTTGGGCCGAAGCTCTGCCACTCCGTTCTGTATTCCTGCCACTGCGGAGAATAGAGCATGGCGGTGTTGAAATTGGTGGCAGTGGCATGCAAGGTGCCCTGGTGCACGTAGTGTGAAGGGCATATAGAGTGGGGACCTGTAGTGAGGCTGGGGAATTGGGAGGCTTGGCTGGGGGCTGGGGGTGGGATTTAAAGACTGTCACTCTCCTTCATTAGAGACGATATCTGACCTTTTCTTTTGGGCTATCCTAGTGACATTTTATGCAGTCAAGGAAACTTCCTCCTGGGTCTGTGAGCTCAGGGTGCTGTAGCCATGGCCTTGTCTTCTGCCGTAGTTTACAGGGTTAGCTGCCCACCGTTTGTACTTTGTAGATTCTCCCAGGAGGACAATCCTAGTTTATGATATTTTGATGGTGTCTTTTTCATACCACCAATTTGTCCCTTGCCCAGGCTTGGGCTTTTCTCCATGTGTTGTTGTCGATGATCATGTCCCCAGTGTGAGCCAAGACAGCTCCCTGGCACTCACACGTGCACACCCACTCGTGAGGCATCATGATGCCTCTGCCTATCAAGCGGTAGCATCCAAAGGGTTCAGCCAAAATACCTTCATCTGAAAGCAAAATGACTGCTGTGGGTGGCACATGCTTCACACAATTAGCAAGGCTCTTTGGGAACGTGCATTGCTTGAGCAGTGGGGTGAGGTGAAAGGGCACATTTATTGTATTGATATAACTTTGGGCAAGTTTTTTAATCTCTATAAGTCCCAAATGAAATATGGATGACATTGATCACTAACATCACAGAGTTGTAAAACGGCTAAATGAGCAATGTATGTAAAGCTGGTATGAGTGAGCATGCACATATTAGGTACCTAATAAATGCAGTTCCCTTCTTTTCCCTTTCTTCTCCTTGGTTTTCTAACATCTGAAAGACCAGTAATTTTAGGAGATTCCAACCCATTCAGGAGGAATCTTGGGCTGGCTAAGCAGGTATGGCATAGGCTTACTGGTCCTGCAGGCCAGCATCTTCCCGCCTTCCTCAAGAGATGCAGCCCCAGTGGGGAGTCCTCCGAGCAGTGCTCAGGTTCCCATGCTACTGCGCTGAACCATGAGCGTGGAGGACTTCCTTTCCACAGGGACCTGCCGATGCCCAGTGGTGGAATGTCACCACCAGCTCTGCCCCCCTACTCCCCACAGCTGCTGCCTGCCCACCCTGACCGTGGTGATGTCAGAGGAGCTAAGCCTCCTCAGTAGGACCATATCCAAGAGAGAGGGGTGGGAGACAGAGCATCACCAAAGTCCTCAGCAAATGGTATGTAGGGAAGCCCGGTAAGAGCCTCGTGTGGAATAGCATTACGGGGGAGGCAAAAAGAAAAGGCCTGTCCCTGGCCCCCTGGAGTGGACCTTCCCAATGAGACAATGCACAGGCACTGGTTTTGACATGTCACTCCCCCTACCACACGCTTGCACTCCTCTCTACTCAGTATCCGATCACATCTGCTCCCTCATCCCCTGTTCCCTTGGAAACGGAGACCCTTTAGACTTTGGGGAAGATGGAGCCTGCAGGGAGGAAGCAGCGGCTCCGGCTCCGCTCACTGCAGGAGAGGTTTGGAGCAGCGCTGAGGAGCATTTCAGCATTCTAGCAAATGTGTATTGAGTGTCTAGACCTGCCAGGGTGTTTTGCTTAAGATTTTATTTAATTCTGACAACTCTGAGAGACAGAGCACATTGCCTCACACTCTGAATTTTGCAGCTCAGATTTGGTTATGTGAAGGGAGTTGTCCAGGGTCACACCATCTGTCAGCGTCACCAAATGCTGGTGACAAAACTCAACTCTAACCCTGTGCATTCCTCTCCCTGGGACCTCATGGCTTTCACTAGACAGATTTCTCTGGAATGCACAGGAAAGAAAATTGCTGTCATTTGTATTAATCATGTGTTTGAAGCTGAAGGTGCACTAATGAGGCCTGTGGACCCCAAGGAGCCTGTCCTAATGACGTCATTTGTTGTTCTCCCAGTAAAGATTTCTGCCTCCAGGAGATCTCCATGAACTTTTCTGTTTGTTGCATGGGTGAGGTCCTTCTTATGTGCTTGGAATGGTAGATTCATCCCAAACAAAGGGGTGTGCATTGAGATCAAGAACAAATACATCCACTACTCCTCACCTTTCCCCTCAGCTGGTGACCAGCAGACGAGGGCTACCATTCAGAGTCATCCTCCAGCTTCAGATGCTGGTGAAGGGCCAGTGACCAGAGAGAGAAAGCACTGGCGGAGGATAAGGCCTCTGTCCACACCTCCTTCCCTACCTGGTCCTCTCGCTGTTCCCCAGGGATGGAGCCCACTGCCACACTGGGTATGGAACCACCTTGCTATGAAGCCTGGTCCAGTGACCCTCCCCGTCCCCAAGCCCCACTCCTGATTTGGGTATTGTTTATCAGACGCCTGCCCCTCTGACCCTTTGGAGACATGTGAGAGAGAATGTGCATTTTTATTGTTTCTCTTTTCCTAGCTCCCACAATCTCACTTTCCTTCTTCCATTCTGTCTTCTTTGTTAAGTTGATAGCACAAACCCACGATGCTGTAGCCCAATGGCAGGAAAACACAGGAGGAATAAATCAAATACACATGGAGATCAAGTTTATTCATGTTCATTCAATAAAAAATTATTGAGTGCTTCCTATGTGCCAGGAACAAAGATGCTGGAACTGTGAACCAAACAACTTTACTATTCTCATGGAGTTTTCATTTAGGGAGGGATATAAATGGTAAACAAATAAATGTTTAAGATATGTTTCAGTTTTGGTTCCCCCCAGAACAGACCCTGGGGTAAGGCTTTGGCTGCAAGTAGTTTATTAAGGAGGTAACCTCACGAAGCACACAATGATGGAGCAGAGATGTGAGACAGAGAAAAGAGGAAAGTCAATAAAGGCTGTGTGAAAGAGTGGGTGACCCTGTGGGCAACTGTGGCTGGGTCCCCCTGAGGACCTGCTGAAAGTCGGGGCAGGAGACGACACTGAGTTTTCCTCCTGAGGAGTGAGCAGCCGGGGTATTTATTCGCAAACTCTCACCCCTCCTTGCTTCCGAGGGTGCTAACATCTCAGTATTTCTGGCCAGCCTTTCCCACAGATTGAATAGGTTTCCAGGGCCAGAGGAAATCAATAACACTGCCAGTCAGAGACACAGAGAAAGCCATGGGCTGTAAGAGAAGCATCTGTGGTGAACTCCAGGCAGGCCAGAAGGATGGTCATGGAATATGGGTAGGGAATCATTGGGGACTGCTGAGTTAGGTGGGAATACGGGATAGAAAGAATAATAAAGAGGATACAGAGTGGTAGTTGCGGGGCTGGAGCTACTGAACATAAGCAGGTCAGGAAAAGTCTCCGAGCAGGTAATACTGGAGTAAAGAGCTGAAAGAAGTGAGGGAAGGAGCATGTGTGCATCTGGAGGAAGGTCACTCCAGGCGGAGGGAACCGTGAATGCAAACTCCTCTTTAGAAAGAGGGGACTTGGATCTGCTTTGAAGGTATTAATAGGTCTAGTAGGATTTGTTGATAGATTGGACGTGGGGTGTGGGAGAGTAGAGTCATAAAGGATTCCAGGGGTGTTGGCCAGAACATTGAGATTATGAAGTGCAAGGAGCATATTTGGGGGTATTAAAACTATGACTTCAGATATGTTAAGTTTGAGATAACTTTCAGACATCTCAGTGAAGATGTTGAGCCAACAGTTGTATATATTTGTATAGAGTTCATGGTAGAGGTTAGTTCCAGAAGTAAAAATTTAGGAATCATCAGTGTATAGATTGTATTTCGAACCACAGGATTGAATGAGATTACCTAGGACATGAGTGTATAATAGATGAAAAGAGAAGAGATTTGAGACCTAAGCCCTACAGTATAGTTGTCCTTTGGTATCTGTGAGAGACTGGTTCCAGGACCTCCTACAGATACTAAAATTTGCAAATACTCAAGTCTCTAATGTAAAATGGCATAACATTTGCATATAACCTATGCACATCTTCCCATAAACTTGTAATCATCTCTAGATCACTTATATTACCTAATACCATGTAAATTCTATGTAAATAGTTATTATACTGTGTTGTTCAGGGAATAGTGACAAGAGAAAAGTCTGTAAGTCTGTATATGTTCAGTATAAACACGATTTTTTTGCCATTTATTTATTTTTTTATTTCAGCATATTACAGGGGTACAAATGTTTAGGTTACATATATCACCTTTTCCCCACCCGAGTCAGAGCTTCCAGCTTGTCCATCCCCCAGATGGTGAATCCAGGTATGTGAAACCCGTGGACATGGAAGGCTGACAGTATTTGAAACTATAAAGGTCAGGAAGATTAGAAGAAACCAGCTAATGGATCTGAGACCCAAGAGAAATCTCCAGGTGAAGAAGGTATTTTGAAAGGAGGAAGAGATTGTACTAAATGCACAGACAGGACTGTGCTGAGTGGGAGGTGAATGCCTTTGGTCTTGGTCATGTCTGTGTACAGTGAAAGAGGGTGCCAGTTTCTGTAATAACCATGAAATTCATCAAAACGTTTGACTTCGGAGCAAGGCTGAGATGAGAGAACATGTCAGAGCAAGGAGATGGTCTCTGAGGGACATCTGTAGTGGGCTGCCCAGGTAGTTCAGAAGTGAATAGGAAAATAAAATTTAAAAGTTCAGAGGAAGATTTGGCTTCAGCGACTTGCCCTGGAGTCACTGTCCATGCTCACTGGTGCTCAGAAGATGTCTACCTTAACAAGGAGACTCACATTTTCACTTAAGATTTAGATTAAAACATCAATCAAAAAAAAAATCCAAACTGTTTAAATTTTTGGAAATGAATACATTTAAACTAAAAAAACTCTACACTTAAAAAGGATAAATTTTACTGTATATAAGCTATAACTCAATAAATCTGACAAAAAATATCAGTCAATCCTGTTAGCAGTAAGACTCTTCTAACCTCCCTTTGCAGATTTGGCCAGTACATGCCTAGGCTGAACTATGTACGCATTGCGTGTAGCCAAAGCTCTGTTCTGAACGGATTTCCCTCATTATTAAGAAGAGTTTGTCAGAACAATGGCCTTAAAACTAAAGCTGACATCTTTTACTCCTGTATTTCTTCACTCCAATCCATTATATAGACTCTTGCCAGTCTAATCAAAAAAAATTCTGGTCAAAAATTGGCAATAGTTTTCCTAATTCATATAGCAAACTCTTCTGTTGTTCTTTCAAGATCCTTCAAAAATCTTCCTCCAGCCTGATTATCCCACATTATTTTCCCAAAGTATATACCATTATTCTAATCCATCTCACTCTGGTGTGTAACAAACATGCCTTACTCAGTCCCATTTCCCAGATTTTCTGGACCTTCACTCAAAATATACTTCCTTTTCCATGTTATATTCTTAATTCTATGCTTCTCTGAGTTCATGAGAAAGAGCTTGGTCTTTGGAATGAGAGAGACCATGTTTGATTTCTATCTTTGCCTCAGTTTTCTTACGTTTAAAATGAAGGTAATAATACCACCCTCACAGAGTTGCTGTAAATTGATTAGCTGTAGGCCCTGGAATGTGACCTGTTTTTGACCTTCAATTTCATCCTACAGAGACCCTCAGCCAGTACAGAGCTTAAAAATTTAATATCTTCCTCCTCAAGTTCCACTCCTGTACTGTTTGATCTTATCCAGCAGGTCGCTACAGTAATTATTATCTGTACCAATAATTTAACAGTTATATTTAATCTTATTCTGCTTATAGTAGTTTCTTATGGCAATCTGTAAAATTCAAGTATTAACTTGAATACAGCTATACTACTGTATACAGGATATTCATTAGTCTCTTTGAGAAAATCATATATTTCTTGAAAGCAGGGATCATGTCTTATATGTTTTTTTTTTTTTCCTTAGCACAGGACACATTACTAAATACTTAGGGGTTCTACAGATTTTCAATGACTGACTACATGAATAAGTTACCAAACGGTTCTCTTTATGTTTATTTGGACACTCCAGAGATGGTCTACTATAAGTGTGGATTGCCTCCAAGAAGATTTCAAATGTAGATGTCTTGTGTGTATTAACATATATATATTTATGTGTAATGATATTATATCACTAAGTAAATTATATTCTGGTTTATGAGTGCTATCATGAAGGTTTTTTGCTTAGTCTTGTTTTGGTAAATTTAAAGCATTAATTATGATAGCAACATTGTATAACAAAGCATGGGCTTTGAGAAAAGACTTAGATTCAAATTCCAACCCAGCTTTTTACTGGCTGGGTGACTTTGGGAAAATTGCTTAACCTCTCTGAGCCCAATATTTTCCTCTGTTAAAAGGAGGTAAAAATTCACATGCCCTGGTTTGTATAGGCTGAGCAGGATGCCATGTGAAAGTATGTAGCAAGCCTTTGGAAAGTAAAAATCATAGAGTACATATTTAATTATGTTCTTCCTTCTGTTTCCTGTAAACTGTACCTAGTGAAGAGCAAAGATCAAAAGAAGTCATCTGTATGAAAGTGCTTTGAAAACTACAGAGTTCTGAACACCTGTAAGACATTACCACTGTTATGACTGTAAGCAAGGAAGACAAACTAAGATAGGAACACTGTACGATTTGGAGGGACCGTCTCCCTATGAGGCTATCAGCAAAGTTGCAGATCATCTTTCTAAAGACTCCTAGATCAGACCCTGCAGTGTTCCCGAGTAAGGCATGACCCGTGGCTGACTGCCTATAATCTTCCACCAGAGACCCCCTCTATCCCCAGAAAAAAATTCCAGAGGATAACATAATAAATTACAAATGTCATAGCCATTCTGTTATTCCTAAATATATAAGACATAAAGCCCTTTACTTCTTCCCTTTTTGCTTGTCCCTACTCCCTTCTTCCCCAGTTTTCCCACTTGCCTTTGATTAGAATTGATGAGGAAAATATTGGTAAGATGTTGACTTTCCTCTCCAACCCTTGGGGAGACTGGTCTACCAGAAAGGAGTCTAAAGACAAAATTCTTATTAAATGACTCTGTTATGCTTTCTGCTGTTGTCCTCAACTTCTCCCTCTTCCAAATTGTTATAATTAAGAGAGTGCCCATTAAATGATTTCCTTTTGTCAGATGGATTATGTTTTATAACAGAGCCGAGTTCTATAGTCATTATGAATCCCGAGGCCGGTGCCAACAAAATGTCGGCACCCTTTCCCCCACAGCAGTTGAAACAGCAGAGGAAGGTCACTTAATGACAATCTGGGAGGAAACCAGTGTAGCTTTCAGCCAATGGCCTCCTATTCTTGAATGTCAATAAGATGTTCTTTTTCAGCTCAGGTCCTCTGCTCTTTATGAAGTAGGGATTAAAAAATGTGCTGGCATCAAAGTGTCTCAGAACAACAAATAGCTAACAAATCTCCAGCTAAAGTGTTGTTGATTGACCCACACAGACCTGAAAAATGTCCCACTCTGGGGATCCTGGAGGGTCAAGATATCCGTCATCCTCACGCTGTGTTCTCATGCTGTGATTACACCTCTGGGTCACTGTGGCCAAGCTCCCTAATGAAAAGGAAATGATCCCATCAATTGCCCAGATGTTTGGCAGGGGGTAGACTAAACATCTGGTTGATTGACTGAATGGTTTTCTTTTCAGCCAGATGTTTGATATCAACAAAGCACAGTGTGTGAGTAGAACCTTTAAAAGGGCATTCTCCTGAGGCCCCAATCACTTCCAATTTATAGGAAGTGCTTCTCTGATATTAATATAATTTTTGATTCTAAGATGAGATACTGATTAGTTTGTTTACTGTATACATTTCTTTGCATTTTTATCAACTACCCATCAACAACTTTACAACTCTGTTTGATTCCCTTTTCTACAAAAACATCTTTGACAGATTTGCTGGTGGAGGTTATAGCAGTACAAAAATGTATGAACATGAGAAAAATATTTAGCTATATTTTCACGGCATTAAATATTTTGCAAATTATTTGTGGATTGAGTTTTTCTATGGTGTGCTATATAGGTAGCATATACCACTTATAAATACTACTAGACATTCTGGACTATAGATATGATAGTGTAGAGTTTAGTTAGCATGATAGTGCGCCTTCTACCATCTTCTCCTATTTAGCCATGGAATTCTTCTATGTCTGAAAGAAAGTCTCTTAGTAGCACTGAGTGAAGCACTTGGGATCTGAAAAAGTAGAGGGTGGAACTGCTAATGTGCTGTGGTGGAAAGAGCACTGGATTAGGAGTCAGGATTTGAGCACTAGACCCAGTTCATTCATTGACTCTCTAAGTGACCTGGGCATCAGTTTAACTCTCCAGGCTTCCATTTTCTGATCTGAAAAGTGATAACTAAAACTGAGACTTGTAAGACTCCTTCCAGCTCTAACAATCTGTGATTTTCTGAAACCCAGGAGGTGATGAATGAGATATAACCGATCTCACGACACTGAGTTCAAATTGCTGCTTGAGAACAAAATTCCATATAGGAAACAAAAGACATTGCACAATGAATTAGTGGGTCTGTTTACTTCCAAATATTCCTAGGATGTGCAATATATTAAATAGGATGCTGCTGTTAATATTCTAGGGTGAATTTGTTTGGAAGTTTAATTTTTACCAAGAAACACAAGCAAATGTGGTTTGAGAATGGACATAAGGAAACATTCAAAAGGCTCATGCTGGGAAAGATGATTCTTATCTATTGTCATAACACAGGGTGCCTTGGTGAGTGGCACTGAATGTGGAGGGGTAGAAAGTCAGGAACAGAAAGTGGAAAGAAAATGAAGTTCCCAGAGCACTAACTTTACCCTTATCACAATATTGTCAAGAACAGGCTCGCACTCTCTCTCTCTCTCTCTCTCTTAAATTCTACTGGATCATAGCATTTCGGGATCAGAAGGGTTAAAGACCATAAGAAGCCTGGGCATTAATCAGGCTCCAAAATAGCATAAATCAGCCATTGCTTCATCTTCTGAAACTGAAGATGACTGTGTATATCTCTGAGCCAATAAAATGTATATTCTAAAAAGCCATATTTCTAAAACTAGAGGGTTTTAGAGAAAATAAATAAATCTGTGGGTACTTATTTGTGATGTTTTCCAGATGAAATTTCTGAACTTCCTAGTTTTTGTTAACTGTTTTGAGAGAATTTTTACATTTGTGAAATGCTCAACCAATCATTCAGAAACTGAGTAGTTATCATCAGCATTAGTTTATTCTTTAGCTGACAGCACTATGAAAAAAAGTAAACTGTTTGTGGGTTTCCAAAAATTAGATTGCAAAAACTTTAATCTCTATAGTACTAACATGTACTTAATAAAAATCACATTGTGACCAAGGCCATGTTTGCCTTATACAAAACAAGTTTGCTGTATTGTCTCTGTGTTGGAAGGTCTGAAGTTTTTTCTTCAGTGTGTCTGGGGTGTTCTACTCAGTATTCTACTGAGATTTTTCACCTCTCTCCATCTGTCCCTGATTCTTCTTATCTCCTCCAGAAATGGTAAGGGTCAGGGAAGATTGAACATAACTAGAGTAAAATTCCCATTCCTTCATCCAAATACTTTTATTCTCTTGGAAATAATACCTTAGTTAAAGAACCAAACTTTCAAAGAGAGCTTTCAAGAGTGCATTTCATGAAGGCAGACCGTGATCAGGAAAAGATGGAAGGAGGATGTGGATACCACCTCCTTTACGTGCAAGATAAGTTCTCTGCTGCCTGGGCTGGGAACTGCCAGGGCAGTTCTGCCTGGAGTCATGGGGCCAAAGTGACTTTTCAGAGGTCCCCCTGGTCTTCTGGTTCCACAGCAGTACCCAAGAACTGCTCTAACATATGTGGCATAAAAGTCCATATGGTTTCAATTTCCTTTACCACATTACTGTTTTCGCTTTGTTTGTTCACAGACCTGCCTTATTCAAAATTCCTGCTCTGCTGGGCTCCTTCTGCTACAGAGTTAGGGATGGGGTGAGGTTAAAAAAAACACTGAAATGGAAGAGAGCTCAACCAGCTCATTCTGTATAATAAAATCCACTCCACTGTGGTCCTAATTTCATCAAGTAATACAAGTCAACATCGGACATTAATGAGAGAAGGTTTCCAATTAGATACAGTCTGACACTGGCCCTGCTTCTCAGTCACCTTCAATTGTCAGCGATAAAAAAGGACAGTTCAATAAGATATGGATCATTCACTCCAAATCTCTACAACTCATTTATGACAAACACAACTAACAGAGCATGGGGAACTGCAGAATTGTTTTTCATTATCCTGGCACATTGGCTTCCGACTACAGCTGTAATGATCTTCAGTGGTTTTCCATAATGCATATTTTTAATGAATGGTCTAAGATGTGATGGCAACTAGAATTCCTACTGAAAATCTCAGCAATCCTTTTGTTTTTGAAAGAACAAATGAGTCTCCAGAAGAAGGGAAGGAGGAAAAAGATTTAAAAAGAAAAAGTGATTTGTTTTCATGAGTGGCCTTGGTTCTGGTGGGAGACACGGTGGCATCCTGGCAGTATTTGGGGAGGAAGAAGTTGCAGGTACCAGGCTCTGGAGTCCTAACCCACTGAAAACCTTGGAGGTGACCATGTACCCAAATTACATTGTCTAAAGTAACGGGACAAGCTAGGCTTTGATGAAGGCTAGTGCCAGAGTCTACATAATTTTAATAGGACCTAATCACTAGAATTTCTGGGAAGTAGTGATATTTAAAGATAGGTATGTGTCAATCTTCCCGGTTCAGGTCCAGCCATGATCCCTCCAGTGGGTGGGGATATGGGGCCAGGAAACAAATCCCCAAGATCTGGAGATGCAAAGACTAGGATGATTAAGCCTCAGTCAATCAAACAGGCTGGGGTTCATTTAACATTTATTCATTTATCAAATGAATAAGAGAGTTTAATAAATAGGATTCACTTATTCATTTATTAATACTAAATATTTATTGAATACTCGCTCTATGCCAGATGTGGTGCGTCATAGGTACATCATAGGTACTGGTGCTGAGCAGTGTAGACACTGTCCCTAGGAACAGAGGAGTGAGCAGGCAGTCAGAGTCCCAGCTCCAGGCAAGGCACACAGGAGCCTTTGAAGTTCAATGCATGCAGGGGCTTCAGTAGACTTAACTATTTCTTCTCTTCACTTAGCAAATATAGGCATGTTGTCATTTTCAGTGCTATTATTTTTATTACCACAATCATTACGTCAGTTACATCTTAATAGCAAACCTCATGGGGACTGGATGCAGGGCAGGGCAATAGCTGACCAAGGAAACAGGGCCCAGAAGGGCACAGGTGTTCAGAACAACACAAGGCAGGATGAGCCCAGACAAGCATTTTGGATATTGGTAGGCACAGCAAAGCTATAAACTTGGAATGCAAGCTACCAATCTAGGGACATTTGTGAAATACCAGCAGCAAGGAGACAAGGATGGGATCCAACCTCTGCCTCAGCCAGGGGGCTTTGTGCACGCTCTTTGCTGGTGCAAGAGCTAGTCCTACCCAATTCTTCATGTGGGAACAGGCAAGCGGGTGAAAGCAGGCCGCACACATTTATCACACCATGCAGCTGCTACGTTTAATTGTCTCATTTATTTGTGAGGCAGTTTTATAAAGTCAATTCTGATGTGCTCCATTTGGTTGAGTTTGTGAACTCATGTCTAGTGCCCTGCAATGAACAGAGGAGTTAACACCACTCTTCCTACACACAGCTCCACAACCTCAGTATTTGAAATGAGTGAAAATCAAAGCAATGTTGTGCGGTTCCAGGATTATAAAAAAGAGATGAAAGATACCACTGAGGGCTTGTGCTCCAGCCTCTGTGTATCTGTGGAATGTGGCTTCCTATGTCACTGACTTACGGATTTTTGTCCAATCACATTTTAACTGTCCCAAATGACAGACTTCACCTCAGGCCTTGGAAGACAAATCTAGAAAATAAATCTCATTTTAACTATTTCCTTATGTTCAACTTTTATTTTTCCCTTTCTTCATTGGAATCCATTAATCCTAATGCTGTTGGCTTTCCCCTCCTTGCTTTTAAAATATTTTTGTATCCTCTATAGCATTTGTACCCTTCAAATATTTATAGACTTCCTTGTCTTTCTTCAGTCATTAGCCAAGTCATGCATAGTTTGCACTTTTAATCTTCTAGACTCTCTCCATAAATCAGTGCCCACATTGCTGGTGGCATGTTTGCCCCTCCGCCTGTTTGATCTATATCTTTCTGATTCAGAGTATTCAAAACTGCATTCATTTATTCCATTGCAAGTGTCACTATTATTGCAAATATCTTAGTGAACATTTTTCTTTCTTATTAAAGGCAGCTCTGGACTCTTCCTGCCAAATTTCATAACTAACCTGAACCCATGTGTTCATCCTTTCCTTTCAAGACCATTTATTAATAGGAGGCAATAGTTTGGTGAAAAGATAGATGGGTGTGACTTTGGGTTCAAGTGCTTGCTTTGCCATAAGTTATATTTTCTGGGAGAAAGTCACTTTCTCTAAATCTCAGTTTCCTGATACATAAAAGAGGGAATTGGACTAGATGGTTTTGAGGAGTCATCGAGTTCTGAAATTGTGTGATGGTCCTGGATTCATGAATTAAATAGCTTTGTAGAAATTACTTCCCCACTTTAACTTCTAATTTTCTCTCCTAAAATGGGAATTATAATTCCTCTCATGTTCACCTCACTGAGTAATTTTGAGGATCGAATGGAACTCCGTATGTGAAAGTGCTTTTAGAATTGTAAAGTGCTATGCAAACAGAAGGGTTTAATATTATTATTATTACAGTGATAATTATAAGTGTCCCTTCTGTTTCTACTGCCCAAAACTCTCTGATAACTGGTGCTTGGCTCTCAGGCTGCAAATCACTCTCTGAGTTACTTACTAGTGGCTCTTCCCAGGCTCATGATGCATGGGGTAGCATCATCTGATATTAAACTCTTCCAGGCATAGAATAGTTTTGTGACTTCTTTATTTATTGATGATGGCAAATATGCTTTCATTTTCCTAGGCCGTGTGTCTTGATTTTATGAGCAAGTTTATTTCACTTCATCTGATCGCTGGTATTTTAGGTTATTGGTTCCTAGGGAAATGCCTTGCATTTCTTTCCTAAATTAGACCTCAATATATCTTTGTCAGAGGGCCTGCCTTATTTATGTGCCCTCACTGGTGTTTCTACCTTCTCCTAAAAAAATATCAGCTGAAAATTTCATTAATGTGCTATTTACTCCTTCTTTAAGATCACTAATAGAGTGATTAAATGGTTAGGAAAAAACGAAAACTCTGAAGGTTAAAAAATCCAGGAATACTAGTCTGAATGAGAATCACTAAGCAGTGCCTTTAAAAAAATCAGTGCATTAAGGTGAGAAGACAGCATGCTAGAATAGGAAAATATAAGTAGGGTTAAAACTCAGATCTTCCAACCCCAAATCCCATAACCTTTCTTTGTTGTCGTGTATCCTTCTTAACTATGCTTCCACTATGCCCATTTCTGTGCATTATTCTTAATTGTCTTTGGTAGCTTTTAAACAGTTGACTATTCCAGGGAACTTTGCATGTGAAAAC
Organism: Eulemur rufifrons; assembly: GCF_041146395.1. Lineage (NCBI taxonomy): Eukaryota > Metazoa > Chordata > Mammalia > Primates > Lemuridae > Eulemur > Eulemur rufifrons. Next base: position 230,254,686 of record NC_090989.1, read on the forward strand.
TAAGTTTCCTTGGGTCAACTGTTTTAAGCAAGAGGCATAATGGCAGACTCTGGCAAGGCAGTAAGTCTGGAGAGGAGCTCTCTTTGGTAAGGAGGTTTATACCAATCCCTTAAATCATGTCCATAAGACAATTTCCATTACAATTCGCACATGCATATGGCTGGCCTCAAGGGTGGTGCTTATTAACCTTCCCCAAAGGTTACTATGCTTGAAATTATTAATAACAAATATTACAAGAATACTACATATATTTACTGATACCTCTTCTGTTCTATTCTCATGTGTTTGATGTATTTGTAGAAGAAAATATTTATATATAAATCTTACCCCATTTCTATTTAAGTCTCCAGTGAAAATCCAGGTTTAGGAAAAAAAGAAAAAGAAAAAGCCTTGTCCTACTAAGATCTAGTACTTTGAAAAACTTATTTAGTATAAATCTTCAGTCTTAGAAATTCTGGTTTTTCCTCCTGTTTCCCTACTTATTTACTGTGTTAACTTGGACAAGCCATATCACCACCCTGAACTTCAGTTTTTTGTGTAACATGAGATGATGATGCTTGCTTGGACTGTATCTAAGCATTATGATTAAGATTAGATGTGGTTTCATCGTGGTTATTTGCACTTACAAAGTTTTGAGCAAGTGAGTAGCTTAGTATGCTGTCAATTAAACAGGAAGAGAAGCCAAAGTAAAATATGGCTAATATGCACAATGGACCATAAAGATGGGTGAATTTTGTTTGGATGATTAAGAACACAGAGTTCAGGAGTCCTGGTTCAAGGGCTTACTAGGAAATCTAGGAACCCAAAAGTAACTCTTTTCCAAAGGCTAACAACAGATTTAAGTTATTTGATATGGCTAAGTCTATCAGTGATAAGCATATTCCAGGAAGTTTGACTCAGAGTATGTTTCCATACTAGGTCTGAGTGAAAATATTTAAATGGTGAGTGGCACTCTAGCTAGGCAAAGTTGCAGCTATATATAAGTATTGCAGCTTATTAAATGTTGCTCAAATACCCTATATGCTGTCAGTATCCACATATGCTATTAAAGTAAGTTACATAATAGTTTGCTTTTATTATTCACCTGTGTGCTTTATGCTTATTGCTTTGCTGCAATAAATTATTTAATCCATGAAATAATCCTATGATCCATTTTCTATCACAACCCCGTGCTTCAAAAGAGTAAATGGAGGCACAGAAAGATCAACCAATGCACTGAAGCCTACACAGTTATTAAGTCGTGGAGCCAGGATTTGTATCCAAGGCAGACTAACTATAGAGCCCACACTTTTAACTACCAAACATTGATGGATCTGAGTTTTGTGGATCCTGAAACTTAATACAATTGGAGGACCTCTTTTAAAAGAACACAAAAATTATTAATACAAAAAGGCTAGGGCCCCTCCCAGGGCCTTGGAAACATAAGATTCATTAAATTTGGAGTAAATCTACCTATTATGTATTTCATTTTGATTGAGTTAAATTTTTGGAGAAATAATAATATTGACATCATTTGATTTATTGAATCACAAACTTTTCCCCATGTGGATGGTTAATAATTGAGATTCCATGTCATAATAGTTAATATCTGAGATTCTGTGTCATCATTCAGAAAGCCACTACTATCTAATTAGTGGCAGCTGCCAGAAATTACAGCTTGTTCCTAAAAGGAAGTAAAAAACTTTTAAAGTGTATGGTTTGTAGATCACAGAAAAATTAAGTAGGAAGAAACCTTAGAGAGTGATTTTGAGATGAAAAATGGGAGGAAGCCTAAAGAGGAGTCAGTACAAGGAACTGGGAAGACCATGGATCTTGGAATTCATCCATCTGGATCGTGGAATCATACAGCCAAAGTTCTATCTATGTGACTTTGTGTAAGTTATCTGGCCTCTCTGAACCTCAGTTTTATTATCTGTAAAATGGTAATGATAAATGCCCACTTTAGAAGGAAGTAAGGATTACATGAGATAAAGAGTGAAGAATTCTTACCATAACATCTGGCAGATGATAACAGGAGTAGAAATAAATAGAAGTCGTGATAATTGCTCTTGTTAATATAATCAAATCAAATTGTTAATAAAATTTAATTTGTTGTTATAAGATTTGATTTCTGATCAAATACCTTTTCAATCCTTTAAACTGTTTCTTTCCTGAGATGAATGTAATGATGGAAATGACACAATCATGCTTTCAGGAAATTCAGGCAATTCCAGGAGACAGGGGTGGTGAATGGAATAAAATGTCCACTCTGGGTTCCCTAAGTGAATAGCTAAGCATTTTAAGAGTGGGCCTATACAACTTAATGAGGTGTTACCTTTAACTAGTAAGGCTGTTGGTAAAAATGCAGTCCTCATACAATCCCAGCACTTCTTGGGAACTGGAACTTATTGGTCCCAGAGGGAGAAACTTCTTCTGTGGGAAATTCTATACTCAGGGCCCTGGACCTCCCTCTGTTTTTCTTTCATTCTCACTGTTGAATGCGTGTGTCAGTAAAGCCTGCTTAGAAAGAAAATAATGTATTTCTTGTCAGTTTTGCTGGACTGACCTTGCAAAGCTTTGGATGAACCCCTACCATGCATCTGACATTAAGCTGGGGACTGTGACAACATCATTTGAGTTATTTTCATAGATGGCATCTCTAAAAAGACTGAAATACATGATCTCTTGGTTATCTGTCTTAGTGACCAAAATGGATTATATCTTAATGGTAGAACGTTGATACTTAATTTCTTTGAGCCTAATTTTATTCTCCTCTTAAATAGAGAAATGATTCTTACTTCATAGGGGGTCGTTATCATTTAACTAGATAGCATGGTGTCTGACACATAAGAGGCTTCAATAAATACTAATTCTGATTTTTATTATTATGTTTTTCTTCTTCTACAGCATTTTGGGGTTTATATATGCCCTTCACAATATAAACTTTAGTGATCAAAGAAGTTTGAGGAGTTCATTTGGTGCTAATATGCATTATGAACCTACCAGAGGGAATTACAGCACGCTGAGTTTCCCAAACTTAAATTGCTAGAAAAAATTTCTACACAAATATACCAGTGTTTCACAAAACACAGTTTGGGAAATGCTGCACCTTATCCAGAACATTCTTTAAGAAGAGAGAATGGTCTCTGAATTCTCAAATCAGAGCTCCAATTCTTTATGAAGATTCTCAGAAGTTAAGCGGCAATCCTAGCAGAAGAAGTGGATTATACAGAAATGATGGCTGAGTGAGAAGGCTGTATTTTGTGAGCACAATAAGCTTCATTTTTGGAGAAATGAGATTAGTTTTGTATAAATATATCTCTTTATTACCATTTTCTAAATAAAAAATTCCTCTGTTAGGAAAGATTCACAGAACACCAAAATCGGGGCTCCACTTTCTAGAGCACAGAGGTGTTGCTAGGAAGAGGCCGCCCAGTGAGGACCACTTTCCCAGCTGCTGGCTTCTGGGAGTGGCCACGTGACCAGTTCTAATCCGTGGAATGGGACCCCAAATGGTGTGTGCCATTCTGGGCCATGGCTTTTTAAGCAGCATGTAGGCCTCCTTTAAGTTTTCTTTCCCTTTGGACTGGAGAGATGACGAAGGTGTTCTAGACCCTGTGGGTGGTGCTACAAGATGAGAGTCAGCATCTCTCAACCATCACCCAGAGGAAATCTGCGTGCTGAGCAGTAAACCCTCATTGGTCTCTGACACAGCGAGAGCTAAAACTCTACTGTGAGATGACACTGTGTCTGGGGGTATATTTGTTACAGCAGCTGGTGTTCCCTAACTAACACAATCTCATCCTCCTTTTCTTTTTTCTAGAAATATTTTCTTCTTTAAAAGAGTACTATCAAGCCTATGCTGTGTTCAGTTCTGCATGAGACAAGGAGTTGGGGAAAGGGGAAATAAAGAGGATAAGCCATAATCTCTCTCCTTGGAGAAGCTGGCAATGTGGTGGGAGGCACAATGACCCTACTTCAGACTATCAGGCCTGTACACATGGCAGGTGGACTCGCTGAGCTCCAAAGGCTTATCCCCTGTCCCCGAGGCTGTGCCGCTCTGCAGAGCAGCTTCTCAGGAGACATGGCCACCTGCCTGGCTGTGCTGGGGATGAGGTAGATGTGGAACAAGCAATGTGCATGCCAGGGGTGCTATGTAACCCCCTGCAGCCCTAGCAGCTCAGCCTTCCTCTTGCTGCTGAAAAGTGTCTGAATAAACGGTGGCCTCAGTGATGGCTTTTAGTTCTGGCTAATTATTAATTGTGGGTGAGAGAATTTCTTCTAAGGGTTTCAACTACTAACTTTGGGTTAGGTTGGTTCATGTATTCATTCATTCAGCAAATCTTTGAGTAGGTACACTGTGTTAGGTGCCTAGGGTGAACAAAACTCCAACTGTTCTCTCTCGTGGAGCTTACAGACTGGGGGAGAGACAGACATGCCCACAATTCCAGCCAATGTTGTGAGGACTGGAATTGTCAATGAGATGGGTGGAGCTCTGCTCTGTGCACTCAGAGAAAGGAGAGACTGAACTCGGCCAGAGGAAGTTGGAGAGGACTCCCACAGATGATGTTGCTTCAGAGAGTCCTGAAGGAGAAGTAGAAATTTGCAGGAAAATGCAGATGGGGTTGAGGGTGATTGGAAGTGTGCTCTGGGCTGCAGTACAGGTAAACGCAAATTGTTGAGAAAGGGTAGGACGTTGGCAAAAGTCAAGCAGCTCGGTGGGGACAATATTTAAAATATCTTCCGCACCTGTAACAGTGTCTGTCTCAGAGAGGGTACTCATAAATATTTGTGGAATACGTAAATAGCATACTAAGGAGGTTGGCATTTATGTCATAAGGAACTAGATGCCATCAAAAAATTTTTAAGTAGAAGATTCCGATTTAAAAAAAAGAAAAAAAGCAGAAGCTGAATTTCCAAAAAGCATACTATTTAATTACGAGACAGTTCTTTAGAAAACTGTGGTTGCAATATGGATTTTCATTATGGGTAATAGAGATGAGAAGATTATAATATTATAATATTGTGCCTTTGAAAACTTAACTATGACATTATTTGCTACTATCTTGCAATATTAGGAAAAAGAACAGGCCCTAAGGCAAGCACTGAAGATCACAGAAAATAAGACTTGGTTGATGAGTTACTTATTGAGAACATGTGTGAGTGGAAACTGCAATGTTGAAAACATTCCTACATAAGCTGAAGATTGTTTATCCTATAGTACAATCAATCCCTAGTATAAACAGTATAAATAAAACCCTCAGAGAATCAGAGATACCAGGGAGGACTTGAAATTTCGTTCGCATTCTCATCCACTGATGACACTAAGAAAATAATGGCGATAAAATCATTTGGAGATTGCAGGAAGGATGGAAACCTTATTGGGATTCAAAACAAAAGCATCATTTTGCATTGGAAAGCAACTGTGTATGCATATAGGCTAATGCATTTTGCAAGCAAGGAACTGAAAACGCCAAAATATCACTTTCTTTTCAGAGCTCTGTTGAACCCAATATTTAATAATATAAAAGATGATTGCTATTTCCAAATGGCACCATCAGCCACAATTTAGGCTGGCAGGAAGTATAGGGTCCTATTAGAAATAGTGAACTTCATTTCCCACCAGGAAAATCTGAGGATAAAGATTTAGTACAACAGGGTCATGAAAAATGTCCTGTGCCAACTATTTTAACTAGCATAAAAATAGTCTGGTTTGATGATATTTAAAACTTTCCATAGCAGTTTAGCTAAAAATATAATCTCTTATCATCTCCGTTTTCCTTCTTTTATGGGGTGTTTTGGCAAAACCTCTTTTGACCATAAACAAGCAGGGTTAAAGGGGAGATAATTTGGAGGACCATTACCTGTGTTCTTCCCCTGGAGGAAAAAAAGTATGGGAAGACCACAGAATTCCTCATTTATAGTTTACGTTCCAGCCTACTACAATCTCACCTAAAGTTCATCTTTTCTAATGCCCTCTGGGTTTGCAGAGGAGTCCCCCAGGGGCTGTTTCACCATAACTCAAATTCCAAATGTCTAGGAGAGTCCTGGTGGAGATTTTTTACTGACAGTGTCTACCATTACACTCACAAGTATGTCTCTATCAATGGGCTAAGACAGTATCTTTTTGGGTGTTGGTTCCTTTGACCTGGCCTTGGATACAGTACTATGCTTCTTTCAGATCCTCGCTCCACATTGCTTTCTATCCTGGGAGGCTGACAAGTATGGATCACGTCCACAGGCTCCCTTGCCCTTTGCCTGGCTGGATCCTTCCATCAAATCACAGAAGGTCCTCTCTGCACAGCTCTCTCTCACCCGGATTGGGTAGATGCTTTCTTCTGTCCCTGCTTCAGGCATGAGGTAGTGATAGTGCCCCACTGTTACCGCCTCTGCAGTGCCACACTCTCCTGTAGTTTCCACATACTCCGCCCTCCTCTGTGCACAGAGTCCTTTTGTTAATCTCTCCTTAAATTATGCCAATTCGTAAGTATTCCATCTATTTTCTATCTTCATTTCTACTCTATTTAATGTCAGCTTCATTCATAATTGACGCAGCACATGCCATCTTGGGTAGTTGTCACTAAGTCAATGCACCAATTTCCCAACATTTTATAATTTGCCAGGGAGAAGAAATTATCTTATGCCCCTTTAATCTCATGCAGAAACTAGCATGGAGGCTGGAGTATTGTAGGTGCTCACTAAATATTGGTTGAATGAATGACTCAAATGTTAATTTTCCTTTTGAGTTTCAAATTTTCAGGCTGAAAAAGACTGGAACACCACCAAATGGATCAGAACATTTTGCAGATACTTAAAAATTTTTCCAAACTTAGAATTCCTTAGAGGAGAGAGCAAGAAAATATATATCGAAAATAATTTTTCAAGTCATACATTAAGTACTGTTTATGAAAAAGTTGGGATCAGTTAGCAATTATCTTTACCTTAACCATTTTTACATAGACTTCTCAAGGAGAAAATATTTTCTTATCTCTGGGTTTCAGTGCCACTCATTACAAAGAAAGTGATTTTCAAGCATCAGAATAATAGTGGTTATTAGTGGCTGAGTTCTGCTACTACTACTGCATACTTTACATGCATTGTCTCACTTAAAATATCAATAATGAAAGCTTACTGTAGTTAGCCCCACTTACCAAATAAGAAAGTAAGGCTTAGAGAAAGTAGGTAAGGTATCGGACACAGGTAGAGGAAAATCTAATTCATCAAGGAATTAAGCTGGATTTGCTGTATGGGTTAGGGGAAGGCAAGATTCTCATGCTTAGTCAGGAAGAAGGGGAATGGCCTCATCCTGGAGATGGTGGGGGAAAAAGAGAGGGCTAGGGACTTCTGAGAGTGGTGGAAACCTGTTTCCTACTTGCCTGCATTGCCTGAAGTAGTATTGGCTGTAAGAATCACGTGGAGGCTGATATCGGTTTGCTATTACAACAGTAATGCTGCATAGCAGACCACTGCAAAGCACAGTGGCTTGAAGCAGCAATCACTGAGAATTGTTCACATATCAGCAGTTCTACTGGGTTTTCATGGATCTAGTCTGGGCTCAGCTGGGTGGCTCTACTGACTGCAGGTCTCCAGATTGGTTGGGGAGGCTCTGCTTCAGTCTATGGTGACTGACTCAACTCTGTTGCACATAGCTCATCACACTTTCAGGAACTGTGAACATGCTGGAGAATGTTTTTCTCATGCTGATGCTGGAGGCATAAGAGGACTAGTGGAAACATGCCGGGTTTCTTAAGGCATAGTCATGGAACCGGCACACTGTCATTTCTGCCTCATTGTATTGGCCAAAGAAACTCACATGTCCCAACTCAAAGTCAGGGGTAGGGGAAATATATTCTACCCCTTTAGTGGTAGCAACTGGAAAGTCGAGTGGCAAAGGGTGTGAATCCTGGGAGAAGTGAAGAACTGGGAGAAATAATGCAATCTACCACAGCTGGACATTGACTCTCATTTCTCTGATTTCAAATGATCTTGATGGTTTTTGGTTTCTTTGTGTACAGTCTTTGTCCAATTTTCTACAGCATTAATTCGTCATGGCCTTGAGAGAAACAAGGAGGGCCTGTGTGGCCAACTCTGAAGTTTGGAAGTGGCATGCCAGAAGAGAATCTCAGAGCTAACCCAGCAAGGCCACTGCTAGCCTAAACAGCCCCATCGTGCAAATTAGAAAAAAAGCACCTGTGTTTTTCAGCATTGGGCACTGTTATCATTTTGGAAGAGGGGAATGATAAAAACTCCATACTTCTTAATTTGGAAATCATATAACTAGTGAGATTTAAAATTTTTACTTTATACCAAATCATGGCATTCTTTTGAATCATTTTTGGAATTGAAATATTCATATAAACTCCTTAGAGAACTAATCACTTTAGATGGGGGGACAGAGAAAGGCATTTTGGGAGGAAACTATATGGGAATGAACTGGAAACCAGAAACAAACCGGTTTACTATTACCTGTCTAGGATTTGTGGTACAAAGAAACAGAGGGATTCCATGTTCCCTTAGCTCCACAAGGTTCCTCTGGTCTCTGTGCCCTGCCTGTCTTTCTTACTCCTTGCAATTTCACGTGGGAGCATGTGCTTATTATTATTAACAAAGTGTCTCCATTTGAGTCTTCTTTCAATTGAACTTCTCGTTATCCATCAGAACTGCAGATGTCGTCAAAGACTATGAGGCTGGATCTTCAGTATTCCCTAAGTTGTAGCAACTGACCTTTTATCCCTTCTTGCTAGAAGTCTCTTGTTTTTTTTCTTGCATGTTATTTGCATATTGTTATATACATAGCTATATACATAAATGATCAGGACTACTCACATAGGCATATTTTCAAAAATAACTACAAATTTTGCTTGCTCTGTGCTTCTCATTCCTTTTCTGCTCCTCCTTTTTGGAGATTTAAATATATTTCAGGTGTAGTAATGCTGATTTGCAAAACAATATGGGAATTTCTGGCATGTTTTGATGGGAACAATCAAATAAAATATTTGGAATTGACTTTGTCTTAAAACACGGGAAGAAGTTTGCTATGCCTCTCGTACGAAACACTCAACATTATTCTATAATCAGAAGAGAGGCTGTGCGCATTCTGTTGCCCATCCCAAGCCAATTATTTATGGCATTTTTCTAGCAGAGATAAAATAGAGCCAAGGCATAAAATGTCATAGGGAATGCTGGGAAAAAATGAGAAGTAATCCTTAAATATTGCAAATTACCTATTCTTAGCAGCATTGACTGATGTTGACCTTTGATAGGGATGTGTGTGTGCTTGTGCATGCTCATTACCCCAAATGGACTATAAGTTCAACTTGCAAAGACTGATAACAAAATTATAACCGTCCAATAGAAATGATCTGAAATTCATGCAGCTAGATCAAAAGCCTCCCCCAGCTCCAAATGAGCAGTAACTGGAATGAATTACATTATGGAGCCTTCCCAACTGCAGCTTAAATCATTTAAGCTTGTTTGGTATGGCACCTGCTGCTCACTTATTTTTAGGAGAGAAAATATACATTCTTGAGCATAAGGGCCTAAAGGATTTTTATACCCAAGGAAAAGTCTAAATGTGCCAAAATTTTGGAAGCTGAATTTTTAGAAGGGCAGCTTAATTTGCTTCTCTCCCATGGGGTTCCAGGAGCTGAGATCACAGGGAAAGAGCTCCCAGCCTCAAGACCCATCCATGTCCTTCCCATAGCAGCCTCAGTGGGAGGCCATTGTGAAGACTACTTCCAGCTTTTGATCACTGGAGCCGCAGACTTCACTACAGCAGGAGGAAGGGTAAGCTTAAGGAAAGAAGTAAAGAAACCAGAATTCCAAATATTTGCTTAGTTTTCAAGGGAACTTCAACCCTCATGATCCTTCAGAGTGACCTTTACATTTCAGAAATGAGAAACCCTGACGTAATTATTTTCTAAGCTCTCTGGTACTGTCATACCTTGTGTAATGCTCTGCTACCGTTACAAAAATAAGGGTTAGAGGAAAATGCCGAAGCTGTATCTACACGTGAGAGGTTAAAGGGAAATGTGGGTGTGTGTCTACATCATCTATGAGAGAGCTTTGGTACACAATTGTGACATCCCGTACTGTAGCCAATGGCCACATGTGCCTATTTACATTTAATTAGAATCAAACACAATTGAACTTTTAATTCCTCAATTACATTAGCCACATTTCCCTAGCCACATGTGGCCACTGAATTAGACACCATAGATATGGAATTTTCCATCATCATAGGAAGTTCTTTTGGACAGCAGTGGATAGATGTCTCCTTCATAAGAAAGGATTAAGTCTTAGGAGAAAAATATTTGGGCAAAGTATTTAATTAAAGGTTCTCAAGTTAAAAAATGGATTAAAACCCCCTATGTTTGGAAGATCTAGTTTCTTCTGAATGGATCGATGTGTATTGAAGTTTCATTTGAAGTGTGTGGTGCTTCCTACCTACATATCAAACAATTTTCCCGTTGTTACCTGTCACTTACTCTCTATCCAAAGTCTTGTGCACGCTTTACTCTGTGAGCCGTGTTTATTCCCACCTCTGTGCCTTCGCTTACGCTGATGTTACCTCCACAAAGAAATGCCTCTCCTGCCTTCACTGCTTACCTCAAACCAATCCCTTCTTGAAGTTTGCACTTATGTTCCATCTCATCTAAGTTTTCTCAAATCACTGGCTCATGTTAATCACTTTCCGTTCTGATAAGTTGACACTATTTTTTGTATTATTCTTTGATTGCTTCATGTGCTGGTTTTCTTTTCTTGATTAGAATATAATGTCTTTGGGAATAGGGACCCTGTCTTATAGTCTGCTCCTCAGATGTGACCTCTGCCACCATCCTGCACATCACCAGATTCAGGAAATTTAACATTGATTACTTTAATCTACAACTCATATTCCAATTTTGTCAATTTTTCCAATAATGTGGATTTTTTTTAATATAGGAATTTTGATTTTCTCTTGTAAGACCCAGTTTAGAGTCAGGTATTGCTTTTAGTTATCATGGCTTTTTAGTCTTCTGTAATCTGGGACAGTTTCTCAGTCTTCTATTGTCCTTCCTATAAGGGGAAATTATTTTTATAAAAAAATAGAGGCTGTTTATTTTATAATGTCTCTAAACTTGATTACACTAATGTTTCCTCATGATTAGAATCAGGTTTTGTACTTTTGGAAGCACTACTAGATAAATTATATAATATTATTCTCAGGGAATTATGAAGTGACATCATGTCTGTTTGCCCCTTATCAATGATGTTAATTTTGGTCATTTGATTAAGGCATTGTCTAGTTTCTCTACTGTATAATTACTGGTTTTCCTTTTGTAGTTAATAACTGATTTTGGGGAGATACTTTGATTTGTATCTTCTTCCCATCAAACTCTCAAATTTAGCATCTATGATGATTCTTGCCTGGATCAATTCTTAATAAAATGATGGCAAAATGGTGATTTTCAAAATTCGTACTTTTTTCTATATTTTTATAAGTCAGCATTCTATTACAAGAATGAGTTTTTCCCTTTTCTTAATTTATGTGTTGATTTGCTTGCTCGTTTATTTATTTAGAATATGGATTAATGGATTCTATTTTATTTAATAGGTGGTAATCTATTGCTGTCCTTATTTATTTCAATGATCAACTTTCCCAAATTTGGCCAGTTGGCGCTCCTTCAAAATGACTCATGTATTCTTGTGACATGGCCACTCTTTTTGTTTTAGTACTCCTGTACTTTCTGGCATGATAATATATTTCAGGCTTGTTTTTACTTTTTTTGCCCCAGCCCAGGGATCAGCCATTTCTCCAAGGAACCATGGTTCCTTTCAGGGGGAAATGATATTTGGAAATCAAGATCTGAGCACAAATCTGCAATTTGGGAAGGGCTTTGGGGGGAAGGGTTGTTTCTGCTCCATGTGCCATCAGCTGGGATTGTGGAACTGAGAGAGAAAGTCTTAGAAACATTCCCCTTGTGAAACCACCTGGACTTGTGCTTTTCTTCTTGGAAAGCTCCTTCAAAGCTTTTGCCATTTCTTCCTTGGAAGTTGATCATTTAATCTTTCTATTTCAACTTGAGTAACTTTGGTCAATTATATATTCATAGAAAATTATCCATTTCATTTAGCTTCCTAATTCTTTTACATACAGGTAAGCAAATTGATCTCATGGTTACATTTCCTCTGTATTAATATTTATCCCTTGTCATTTTTCATTTTGCAGCTTTGCACCCCTTCCTTTTCTTAAATTAATTAGCTAGCAATTTTACTATTTTGTTGATTTATTTTAAAGAACCAGAATTTTTTATTTATTAATTTAATTTCTTTGTTTTTTTTTTCTCTACCTCAATAACTTCATTTTTTAACTATTCTTTCTTGTGCTTTCTTTTAGTTTTCTTTACAATTTTCTAACTTTTTGAGTTGGGAATTTAATTTCTTTTCATTTTTAAATTTTATTGATATGTTTTCAAGGCTATGATTTTGCTTAATATTTTTAATATATGTTTCTCATTGATTCGGATATATAGTGTTTTTATTAGCGTTGTTTTTGTAGAAATGCTTTAATTTCCGTATTTTCCTTTTCACTCAAAAATTGTTTAAAGATTCTTTTTTCTGGTAGAAACATATTTTGGTGTCATTTTAAATTTATAGTTTCATCGCATTGTGATCAGAGTGTTTTTACAATTTTTATACTTTATGAAATTTACCAAAATTGTCTTTGCAAAATAATACATGATCAATTATTATAAATGCCCCTTGTGTGCTTGAGTTATATTCTTTATTATCAGGGTGAGTTCTTAGATACTTATTACTAAGATCAACACTCTCAATTGTGTTCTTTAGGTTTTCTAAAATATTGCATAAATAGTGAGAACTTAAACTGTCTTGTACTGAGGATAATGTGTTAAAGTCTCCTCTTTTACTATACTTTTGTCTACTTCTTTTTCATCTTCTATAGTTTCTGCTTTATGTAGGTATTTGCAGTGATATCTATAACTAAATTTGTATCTATATTAATACACTCACATATATATTATATATCTCATTGTGAATTTTTGCTTTCAATGTTATAAAGTGTTATAAAGTGTTTTTTACTTCATTTAATCCTTTTTTTTCTTGAATTCTACTTTGTCTGATGTTAGGAGTGCAACCTTGCCTTCTTTTTGTTTTCATAACCTGGTGTCTCTTTTCCTATCCAATTATTTTAAGCCTCCTTGCATTACAGAATTTTAGGTGTGTCTGTATGATGCAGGATTGGGCTCTGATTTTGAGTCAATTTGAAAATCATTTTCTTTTAATTTTCAATTCAGCCTTGTTACATTTGTTGACATAACTGGTATGTTTGGTATTAACACTGTCATATTATTTTATGCAACAGAATCTGTGTGTATCATTTTTTGTTCTTTTAAAAATTTCTTTTAGTATTTAGAAAGGTTTGTATTTTAATTTAATGTTTAGCTTTTTATCTATACCTTTAATTGTGCTCTTTTCCCTACTTTACCTTTTACTATCTTGTTTGTTAGTTTTATTTGTCATCTATTTATTTATTTTTGAGACAGAATCTCACTCTGTTGCCCTGGGTAGAGTGCAGTGGAATCATCATAGCTCACTGCAACCTCAAACTCCTGGGCTCAAAGTATCCTTTTGCCTCAGCCTCCTAAGTAGGTGGAACCACAGGTGCACACCACCATGCCTGGCTAATTTTTCAATTTTTAGTAGAGACACGATCTCACTCTTGCTCAGGGTGGTCTTGAACTCCTGAGCTCAAGAGATCCTCCCACTTCTGCCTCCCAAAATGCTAAGATTATAGGTGTGGGCCACCACACCCAGCTGTTTGTTAATTTTAAATGATAAACTTTGACTCCCCACTATTTCCTGTATAATGATCAATGATCCAATCCTAATTTTCTTTTTCTCTCTTATTTGTTGTATTTTTCAACTTTATCAGAACATACAATGTTTACATCCTATACTTCTGCCCGTGCCCCCACCATTGTTTTAGTATTAAATCTTTGATTAAATGTATTAAACTCTTCCTATCAGTCTTTTTGCTTAATTTTCCTAGTCATCACTTGATTAGATGGAGCTTGTCCTCTAGTTGATCTTTCAAAAAATGCTTCTAAGGTGAACATTCCCCCAATTCTTGCATATTTATAATTGTCATTCTATACCTTTGCTGCTTGAAGGAGAGTTTAGCTGCGTATAAAATTCTTGATTCCTGCTTCTTTCCTTAAGTTCATTGAGATTGCTATTAACTCTTGTCTTTCTTTGTATAATATGCTTTCTCTTGGGAAATGTGTTGCCTGTGTAATTTTGTTACCATTATAGCAATTTGTTAGGTCTTTGATTTTATTAGACTCTGTCTCAAAGTTGGTCATTCTAGGCCAATTTTCCCAGGTACAAGGTAAGTCTTTTAATACGTAGATTTTCTTTTTCTCTTATTTCTGGTAAATTTTCTCAAACTATATATATTTCATTGCCCTTTCAGTAACTCCAATTATACATATGTTAGATTTTCTTTGCCTTTCTTTTCAACAATTTTCTCTCTGACCGTTTTTACTACTTTTTCTCATGTTGTTCATTTAGTTGTTTTTTTGTCTTTATTCAATGACCCCTATAGTTGTTTGATTATATTTTTCCTTAGATACTTTGTAATTTTTCCTTATTTCTGAGATATTTTCTTTTTCTTTAATTTCTTTCTGAAGTTCCCTCACTATTCATTGTATTTCTTCCAGTTGTTTTTCACCCTTATTCATAATTTTTTAATTTCTGATTTTGGATATTTTAATATTTTCAAATGATTATGTAAATTTAATTAAGTTTGGGGTATTTGGTTACAGTTTTATCTCATGATTATTTTTCTTAGGGGAGTTTATCATCAGCTGCAGTGTATTAATTCTCACTTTTTGTTTCTTTTTTCAGTTGCTTTATATAGAGTTGGTCTGAGTTTTTGTATTTTGTTTGTTTATTTTTTCTGTTCCAAGGCATTTATACAACAGGGCTCATTACTGAGGAATACTCTCTTGTGCCAGAATAGTGAAGTACAGTTTTGTTAATGGATGATCATTTTGTTGAGGAAGATACTTGGGATAGGAGTTGATGTAATCTGTATTTCTCTTTTCTTTCAATAGGATCCTGACTTTTTTCTTTGTTATTTGCTTGTGTTACTTTAATGCCACATCTTTGAGAGGACAACCTCTTTCCCCATCTTATTCCCCAAAAAATGCTTTGCATGAGGCATCAGTGGCACTTCTGCTTCCAATCACTTTCAAGCCTCTTGTCTGTTTCCAGTACTATAAGTTACTAAGTCCCAGACCTTGCACTTTCCCTTTCTGGGAGTTATCTGGGCTTTATTTAAGTCTTATGCACCCCTCTCCTCTTTTCCCTGGAGACCCCTGAGGCAACTCTCCACTCTCTAAACCCACAAGCTTGCAGTGACTGTGGAAGTTCTGTTTGAATTTGGCACTTGTTTTTCTACTTATAGGTAATTCGAAGTTTGTGACATTATCTGTCTTCTAATGATTCTGAAGAGGTGGTTTATATTTGGTTTTACTTGAATTCCTTGTTGAACTTAAAACTTTTTGGGTGAATGTGTAGAGAGTTTAGGATTTAGGAAGCTGCTTTTATGCTAGGGCCAAACAGAATCTCTCCAATAACTACTAAGTTTTTCTTTTTACCCATTATGATTTGTATTTTACTATAATGGGCCTGGATGTAGATTTATTTTATTTATCCTTTTTCACACTTAAAGTGCACTTTAAATCTGAGAACTTAGGTGTTCTTCAATTTTGGAAAATTCTCTCTTTCTATTGTGTGCGTGTGTGTGTGTGTGTGTGTGTGTGTATAAAGCAATTCTTTTATTCTTTCCTGCAGGAACTCTGGTAGATATATGGTAATTAATCTTTCACATTTATTTCCTTGTATCTTTGAACTGTCTCTGGATGACTTTATCAGGACCATTTTCTATTTCACTAATTCTTTGACTGTGTTAATCTGTAACTTATTGCATCTGTTGATTTTTTAATATCAGTGAATACCTGTTTTATTTCTAATATTTTTGATTGTGTTTCTTTTATATCCACTTGCACCTTTTAAATTTGTAAGTTTTAATAGCTTTTATTCCTTCATTTATTTCTTTGAGCATCTTAAGAATATTTATTATAATTCTTTTTCAACACGTTTAAAAATTTTTTTTCTGGAGTAAATTTTTGTTTGTGTAGTGATTATTTTTTGAGAGGGTATGTGTGTGTGGAGGGGGAGACTGCCTTCTTTAGCATTATCTAACTTCAAAGTTTTTTGAATTCTGTTTTTCAGGTTCATTAAAATTGAACCTTGTATGAGTTTTGTTTTGCTGTTTACCTCTGTCATTACTCTTTCCTATATAGTATTTTTGTGTTACCCTTTATTTAGCTTTTTATGCACCAGACTAAAACCAGGATTTATAATAGTGGCTTGGAACTTCAGTCCGTGACAATACTGGGGATACTGAAGATTCTGTCACTAAGCTGGAAGACAGCTTGGTTCAGTTTCTGGATGTGGAGGTGCTGATGTGTTCTCCAGCCTGCTAGAACCCATGGGTTCCTGCAATCCATAGCACAGGTTGTGATGAGCTTAACTCGGTGAGCTCTTTTATCAGCTTGTTTTCATTGATGAGGGAGCCCTATTTCATCTCCTGATTTCTTGAAGTCTGGGATTGTGTTTTACTCAGCAAATGATAACTAGAACAAAGGGCAAATGGAAGGCAGATATCCAGTATACCCAAGTAATGTGAACTTCATATCTCAGTTTAAATGTCATCCAAAGAGACTGTGCCCCTGACCCAAGTCCTTGTGTCTGAGATGTTTCCTTTTCTCCCCATACCACACTGCACTAGCCTATCTTGACACTCAACCTATTGCATTTTAATTACCAGATACTTGCTCCCCCACACTAGACTATATGCTTCATGAGGGCAGATACCATGGCTTATCATTTTACTCCCAGTGTCTGGTACAGAGTCTCAAACATAGCACAAGTTTAATACATATTGGCTAAATAAGTGAATGTGGCTTTGGATCTTTTTTCCTCTTAGCTTTAACTTTCTAAGGACTTTTATGGGTTGTCATTCATAGCCCCAAGGCAGCAGATTAAGCAGCAGTTGTGAGCGGCACCACAGCATGAGGCTGCAGTTTGAGCAGTTTCCCTCTGTAATATACCAGGCTTTCAGAGTGCCTGGTGTGACACCACTATCATTTTTGCAGAACACCAATAAAAAATGATTTGATATTGTTAAAAATGATTTCTCAAATGTATTTCTTAGGAGGAAAGGGAAACAGGGAAAAGAAATGAGGTTTTAAAATAATATTATTATTCTTTTTGAGGAAAGAAATAAGTGTGAAGACATAAAGAAGGAAAGGAGGGTGAATGAAATGGGAAGAAAAATGTAGTAGCCCTACAAGTAAGAGGCAGTGTTGCAAAAAGGAAAGAGCACGGATTTTAGAGTCAGAACTGAATTTAGACCCTGTCTCAATTCCTTATGAGCTGTTGGGCAGGTCAACCCTGGTGCCCTGCTTTAAAATCAACATAGTAAAAGCCATTCTGTAGAGTTGTAGAGGATTAAGATACTTTCTGTAAAGGGCTGATACAATACATGATCTACGGCAGGTGCTTAACAAACGGGTGCTGCAGTGTCCTCATCACCACAACCACCATTATCATAACTGTGAAATTAACCAAATGAGAAATAGCAGAACACAGGGCTGTGTCTTCTGATCATCCCATCCTGAGTGTTTGTGTCACCTAGTGGGCTACTGTGATCCCTAATACTTGGTGAGTTTTTTTTTTGTCTCAGGTGTATGTAAATCTAAGACAGATGAAAGGGAAAGAGACAGGTAAGAAGATAGCAATAGTAGAGGTGATGACGTGGTGCCCTCTTAGTCATTGATGCAGCCCCGAGGACCTGCTTTACAGGTGGTCAGAAGGAAGAGATGCCTGAAGAAAGAGGAAGATGATCCATGGCTCCTTCACCATCAGACCAATGACCCATTCAAGTGTTCTGAGCAGGAAACATGTTGAGTAACCAGAAGACATCATATGACACAATTTATGTCACCCATCTCATTGTGACATAGATATTTTATCATTCATTTTTTAGATTAAGAAATAGAGATTTGGAGAAGCTAAATAAATTGCTAAAGCTGACATGACATAACTTTTAAAGATAATGGCTGGGATTAAAATTAAGGTCTAATTATCTACAAAAGCTGTAGCTGTTGCACTACAGCAAGGAAGAGCCAGGATGCAGGAGAGAGGACAGCTTGGCTTACAGATGTTGGAGTTGTTTCTATTTGACAGTAGGGTAACAGAGTATTATAGGTTCTGTTATTACAGATGCATGGTGAGTGGAAATATGTTTAACCTAGGTGCCAGAGACACCTTACAGGGTAACAAAATGGTAAATGCCTTGAAAGTAATTTACTTTCTAACTCTTGGGGGGTGGTGTTATAATTCTCATTGTTCCAGCTGACTGATGTAAAAGTCAAATCTCTTAAATTTCTTCAGCTTGTGAGTGAAATATTGTTGGATTAACATTAAAAACTTAGTTTTCATGGTAGTGAGCCTCAGTTTCTAAATCTTTATGGGTTAGAAGTCCAAGTTTTCATAAATTTTCCCTACTCACAAGTATTTCCAGTAATTTCCTAAAATGAACCCTTAGATTATCCTGGTGTCTTCTTGCTGCTTCACTAGCTGTGCAAGAAGTGTTTAGTCTCGGTTCCAGGAAATTCCACAGAGATGCTAATCCTAGCTCTGAATCTGTTCCAACTTCTGTGAGAAATTCCCTTAGATGTGAGTGGAACAGGAAGCCTACTAGTTCTCCACTAGGTTTTCTTTTTCTTCCTTTTTTAAATTTCAGAATATTATGGGGGTACAAATGCTTTGGTTACATGTATTTCCTTTGCACCACCTGAGTCAGAACTGCAAGTGTGCCCTTCCCTCAGAGAGTATGCACGGCACCCATTAGGTATGAATTTACCTATCCCCTCCTCCCCGCTCCCACCTGCCCGACACTGGTGAATGTTATTACCATATGTGCACATAAGAGTTGATCAATTAGTACCAATTTATTTTTATTTATTTATTTCAGTATATTACAGGGGTACAAATGTTTAGGTTACATATATTGCCTTTGCCCCACCTGAGTCAGAGCCTCGAGTGCATCCATCCCCTCAGATGGTGCGCACCGCACTCATTAGGTGTGAATATACCCATCCCCTCCTCCCCCCTCCCACCTGCCTGATACCCAATGAGTGTTACTACTAAATGTACACATAAGTGTTGATCAGTTAATACTAATTTGATGGTGAGTACATGTGGTGCTTGTTTTTCCATTCTTGGGTGAGCCTGCCCTTAAGCTCCATAAATACTGTTAGCAGGGGTCAAAGGTCTATTCTCTGCTCTGGGCAAAGCTGCCAGGGAGGGGTTGAAATGGCCTCACTCAGCCAAAAAGTGTGCCTGTGGAGATGGGGCTGTCTGCAGTGTAGAGCCTGCCTCACTCCTTTCCACCCTCCCCTATTCCTATTCCAGGGTTTCTCCCGGGCCTCTGCCAGCAGGCAGTACCTCAAGCAACGGATCTCTCCTGACTGTGATGTGAGCCAAGAAGTTCCCTGCCCAGGATCACAGCCTGGGCTGGATGCATGGCCCTCCAGTGGGAGGAGGGTTGCACCTAGAGCGCGCTGCAGCTAGGACCCACTCTGATCTGTCCCTGAAGGCACACACACCTCAGTAGACTAGTTCACAAATATCCCTTCTGTGCCCCTGGGCAATGCCATAGAGACCTGGGTATACGGGATCTGGCCTGCAGACATGGCCCTCGGGCCCTGGAAATCAATCCCTAACCCTGCCAGGGAGAAGAATGTTGGTCTCAAGTCACCCATGGGCTGCCCAAGCTGGATCAATGTCTCTCTGTGTTGGGATTTGCCCTCCTCTGCTGGAGTTACCAAGCAAGCAGCACCAGGGAGTGCCAGCAGGTAGGGAGCTCATAGTCCTAGTACCACTCAGTCCACTGTAGGGCCCCAGAAAGAAAGGTCCCATTCCCTATGGATGCCTTTGGGTGGTGGCTAAATTGTCTCTTTCCGCAGCTGCTGGTAGGGGAGGGAAAGGGGAGAATGAAGCAATATGGTGCCTGACAATCGGCTTGGGTCTGTGGGGTGGGATGTGCCCCAAGGGAGCCGGGAGCCTGGATTCCTGTCCGAAAGAGGCTCACTGCACACTGGCAGCAGCCATCTCTGGGCTGGGGTTGGCAGGTCTCTCCAGCAGCTCGGGAGCCCACCAGCAGTCTGAGATGCAAGGGAGGGGAAATTTAACCGCTCCACCTACCCTTGTTGCTGGTCTCCAAGCTTCTCAGGGTTTAGACCCTGCTGATGCCTTTCTCCTTGCAGCTCTGCTCCACAACCTCTTCCGGTGGAGTCTTCTGTAGGTTCAGGAACCCTTCCTTCTGACCCTCATCCAATCTATGTTTGTCTGCTTGTTTGTTTTTTTCCACATTCATCTAAAATCTTTCCTTCTTTCAGAGACACTCTTGCTATACGTATTTCTTGTCTGCCATCTTCTATTTACTGTTCCCAATTAGTACCAATTTAATGGTGAGTACATGTGGTGTTTGTATTTCCATTCTTGTGATACTTCACTTAGAATAATGGGCTTCAGCTTCATCCAGCATAATACAAGAGGTAATAGTTTACCATTTTTTTGTATGGTATTTACCCAAAGGAAAAAAAGACATTCTATAACAAAGACATCTGCACTTGAATGTTTATAGCAGCACAATTCAACTTGCAAAGATGTGGAAACAACACAAGTGCCCATCAATACATGAGTGGATTAATAAAATGTGATATATGTAAGCTATGGAGTACTACTCCACCAGGTTTTCAATGCTGGTAGATCTGGAGCCCCCAGAACAGCATTCCTACAGGAGCCAGGACTCCATGGAATTCTCCATGCTTCTGGAAAAGCAGCAATCCACAATGACACTCTTATGACAAGAGAAGGAGAGTCCCACTGTGTTATGCTCAGTTAAGTTCAGTCCTACAGCAAAGTTGCTCAAGCCCAAACCTGTTACAGTGTTTGGTGATACAATCCTTTAAATTTAGAACCTCTTCACCACCAGTTGTGCAGATGAGAAGTTTTGAAATTAATCTCCCAGAACCCTGAATCCCCTCCAACCCCCAAGCCCATTGCTATGTTAATATATTCATAAATTATGATGCTGATGTAAAATCCTGTTTCAGTGCCTCAAATTTGATAGAGCCATGGGGTGATACTGATCTCAAAAGAGTGGATGTGAAATTTTAGGTGTTATTGTGAAAACGTTTGAAGTCAGGGCTTTTCTTGGTGCTTCAAATCACATACGCCTAAAGTGAGGGTTGACAAACTTTCTGTACAAGGCCAGACGGTAAATATTTTAGGCTTTGTGGGCCATAGAATCTCTGTCACAACTATTCAATTCTACTGTTGTGTGGCATAAAAACAGGCATAGACAATTATGTAAATAGATGGGCATGGCAGTGTTTTAACAAAACGTTATTTACAAAATCAAGTGGTAGGAGGTATTTAGCTCATTGGCTATAGTTTGCCAACCTCTAACCTAAAGCATGGTTTTTGGAATTATTTTTCCAATTCATTTTCAATGAATTCTCATTCTGTCATTCATTTCTATGCTGCATTCAGGCATGTTTTTTGATCTTCTTGAGCTTTAGTTTTATCATCTGTAAAATGGGATTATATCATCAACCTCATTGGCCTATTGTAAAGATTGAAAAGATGTATGTACAACATACACAGCCTCACAAATAACCTGCCTAGCACATAGCTGAGCATCCTGTGAAAGTTCATTCATTCTCTTCTGCTATGGTTTGAATGTTTGCATTGCCCCAAATACAAATGTTGAAATCTTAACTCCCAACGTGATGGTATCAGGAGATGGAGACTTTGGGAGATGACTAGTACCCTTATAAAAGAAAACCCAGAGAGACCCCTTCCCCCTTGCACCATGTGAAGATGCCGCAAGAAGTCACCATCTATGAGTCAGAAAGCAGGTCCTCACCAGACATGAAATCTGCTTTTATACTGGCCTTTCCAGCCTCCAGATCTGTGAAAAATAAATTTCTGTTGTTTATAAGTCACACAGGTTATACTATTTCATTATAACAGCCTGAATGAAATGAGACATCTGCCTTTACCACCATGTACTTTTTTCTAATTCTCAGTCTTGATTAGAGGACTATAGCTGGGGCACTAAAGAGCCAGGGAGGTTTTATCTTAAGGGTAGTTGCCCAAACTTGGAAAACAGGACTGAGTTTCAGGATCAGAGACTGTGCAGTCCTGAAGTGAGCATCTCATCACATGTAGTTGTCTCTGTGATCCCTTCATAGAAACTTGAGATTCAGGCAAAGAGATGAGATGATAGTTAGAGGGAGAGAAAAAGAAAAACAAAACATTTATTTGTTGTACTTGGCAGGAAGAAGGACTCCAGAGTCTCCTCTGCTATAACACCATGTACCCCATCCTGCATCTTAAAGGTTGTCAGTAGAAAAACAAAAATCAGGGTGGTCTGCATTGGGATTGAGTGGAGAGCTCCTGTGTATGGGTCCCATAACCCCCAACCGCGGAGCGAAACCACACACATCTGGCTGCTGGAAGGCGGAGCGCCCTCTAATGTTGGCGGTGTGGATAGCTTGGCTGAGGGAGGAGGTGGGAAGCAGGGCGCTCTGGGGCCCAAGATACACTTTATGAGGCTCCCTCCTACTTCCCTTCCCTTTATGATGTGGGATGCTTTGCATGATTGGGAGCCCGGTGTGCTTCTTCCTTTGCACAGCGGGAGCCAAGGGAAACTTCAGGAGAATTTCCAACAAAACATCTTTACTTATTTTCTGGCTGCTGAGTTATTAGTCTAATGAGCATTCCATGCCTTCACTGAAGCTACAAGGCTCAGGCTGTGAGACTGGCTACTCATTTCTTTGCTTTCTGACAATTAGCTAATGCTTCTGGAATTGGAGTTCCCAATTATTTGAGATGTTGAATGTAGCCAGGTGGCCAGGAGCTCTGACCTTCCCTGCTCAGGTAAGCCACAATTCAATAGTTCTCCATCCACCCTCTCATTGCCACCACCACCTTTGGTGGCTGTCCTAAGAATGCTGTTCTACTCAGCCACAGAAAACAATAGTGATCTAGCACCACTTGTATTATCCTAGATAGAGCTGGAGCACATTCTACCAACTGAAGTATCAGGAAAATGGAAAAACAAGTGACACATGTACTCACCATCAAATTGGTATTAACTGATCAACACTTATATGCACATATAGTAGTAATATTCATCGGGTGTCGGGCAGGCAGGAGTGGGGAAGAGGGGTTGGGTATATTCACACCTAATGGGTGTGGGGCGCACCGTCTGGGGGATGAACATGCTTGAAGCCCTGACATGGGTGGGGCAAAGGCAATATATGTAACCTAAACAAAACATTTGTAACCCCATAATATGCTGAAAAAAAATGCTGAAGAACATTTCCCAACTGCACTCACAGCAATATTGTCAAGTGACAAGTTTGTACCTCAGAAAACATCTCTAGGGATTATTTGTACACTTTTACATAAATTTATTTATTGGTTGAATAGGAAAAAGGATGTAAATTTGGAAACTACATTCAAAACTCACTTTCAAAGAGGACTTAGATAAGTTTTGGTTTTTCAGAGCCCAAGTTTTTTTTTAATTGGCAAAAAGAAGATAAAAAAATACATTGTAGGGTTGCTCTGACAATGAATGAGAACAAATACATAAAGTGCCTGTTACAAAGGCTGATACATCTTAAATGCTCAATACATGGATGCTAGAATAATTATTATTAGATTAAGAAAAGGTGAGAAGTGGAGGGGGCAGAAGTAGGGTGTTTGGGAGGGAAGAGTGGCAGGCCATGTGGTTAGGGGGCGAGTTGGGGATAAATTCCGACGGGCCTCAGAGGTTCTGGAAAGTTTGGATTTTAGTTAGTAGATTAGATCTACTTAAATCGGATTATATCAGTGATATTAAAAATGAAGTTGGTGATTTAGAAAGAAAAATATGCTCTGTAGGTTGGCCATTAATTGAAAGACAATGACTTGACCAGGCAGTGGACTTAGACATGCAGGGGCAGCAAAGCACAAAACTCAAGAACAGGGATGCCAGAACCCAGCTACCTGGGTTTTCCTGGCTCTGCCATTTATAGTCTGCATGACTTTGAGCAGGATGCTGAACCTCTCAACAGCTCAGTTTCCTTCTCTCCAAAGGGAAGATAGTTATACTGCCTTCCTACAGGGTTGTAAAGCTCTTCAGGCAGGACCTGGGACATGATGAGCATTTTTTTTAGACAAAAACATAATTCATGGTAAAAAACAAGTTGCACTTGACCACAGATTAGGAGTGAGGATGCAGGAAGAGCGGAAGATGGATCTGAGGCCCCGTTTTGAGGAACTGAGTGAGTGCTGGTGCTGTCACCTGACATGCGAACAGGAGGAGGAACACATTTAGGGGCTTATGTAATTGTCTGGAGCCTGGAAGAGGGTCTTGACTGGAGATGTAATTTGGGAATTGCATCTTGGAAAATAATGGGAGTGAATGAGCTCACCCAATGCAATTAGGTAGTTAGAGAAGTAGAGTGCTATGGAAACTTGGGGTGCATTTCTATTCTTCAAATGGGGTGAGGTCTATGATTTGAGGGATCTTATTGACAAGAAGAGAACCAAGAGACTTTGGCAGAGGTAATAAAAGCCCAAAGCAGAGAGAATTATGTCTGAGAGGGTGGTCAACAGGGTCAAGGGCCACGTAATTCTAAGAGTTTATCATTGTACAATTTACCTCCCCACGGGCCATGCCTCTAATGTTTCTGGTAATGGGATCTGCCTTTTGCCCTGTGAATTTCCAGCTGCTTTCTATTTTCAGTTATTTAATGAGTCCCAGACACATGCACACATCAACTGTGCAGCAGAAAGGAGAAGGACTCCCCCCCGACACCAGCACACGTGCACCCAGACACACAGAGGAAAGCCTAACCTGGGAAATGAATTAATTTGGCCAGAGGGAACTTTTTGTCCATAAGTTGAACACTAATGGTTTTCTGTAAGTTAATGAAAATGGTGCTAATCAGTTCCCCTGCCCTGCTTTCCAGAACTCACTGCGCCCCACCAAACCGCAGAGCCTCTTGGATGGCCT
Organism: Eulemur rufifrons; assembly: GCF_041146395.1. Lineage (NCBI taxonomy): Eukaryota > Metazoa > Chordata > Mammalia > Primates > Lemuridae > Eulemur > Eulemur rufifrons. The sequence continues at coordinate 230,279,878 of NC_090989.1, forward strand.
TGTTTCCGTATTTTGACCACACAATGCATATAAGTCACCGCTGAGACATAGGCTGCATTAACTCAGCTCGCAGGGTTATCACTCCCATTCTTAAAACCTGAAAGACTTGACTCACTAATGATGGGGTGAGCAGGATCTCAGGTCCTTCTGATGGGAAGGGTCATGCTGCAGTCGTTGAGGCCATTTCTCTGCATCTGGGAAGGGCTGCCTCTCAAATGCCCCCAATAAAGAAATCCTTTAGGATTGCAGAGAATGAGCAATGTTGGATTCCATTCAAAAAAGAAAAGCCCTCATTAAGCACTCACTATGGTCACATTCCTGAGCAAGTAGCTGAGGCTGCTCCCATGTAGAATCCCTGTCTTCCAACTCACAGCGAGCTGGGGAAAAGAAAACCGATAACATGGGAGAGAAAGAAAAAAAGGTGCTTTGGGAGTTTGAAGAGGTGGAATAAGTACGAAGTCACTGTCTGTGTTTCAAGATGCTCATGAGATGAAAAGATTGGAAATGGAGAAGTGATTACTATTGACCCTATGACATATTTCAGAGTTGCTCTTATTTTGGGTGGAAAAAGTGAAAATTGAAATATACAATGAGAAATAATAATGGCAAAGAGACTTTTTATCAGAGCAATTAGAAGAGGTGAGTTCAATCATTAATTAATTAACTTAACACATATGTATTACATGCGCGCGATGCAGCAGGGACTCTGCTAGGTATTGGGAATATAGCCAGCCATGTTGGGAATGCCAGGTACTTGCCGGCACTTCCTGGAGGTCCTTGTGTTCTGCAAAGTGAGTGTTGGGGAGTGAGGGAGGAGGCTGTGAAGAAAGGGTTACATCCAATTCTGTGTTGTTCACATTCCTGGAGAACTCTTCTGAACCTTGATTGAGTGGTTATTTTGCTGATGCATCAGGCATTTTCTTCCTCTCACTTCCACCATTAGTGATGAAAACCAAAAGGGTGAGAACAAATTGTCTATTCCACAAACCATTTGTAGAGATGTTTAGTTAATGGATAGAAAATGCACAGTATTTAAATGTTAATTAATTCCTTTTTTGAGCTGCATATTCATTTTATGCATTTATAAGAGTTGTCTTATAAAGAGATTCCTATTGCTTTGGTTCAACCATTGAATTTCCGTAAGTCACTTATCCTAAATGTTCATTAATTTCAACTAGCTCTAGAGACTAAGTTCTCACTGAACATTAGCACAAAATGCACCTCAAAAGCAAGGACCGTATCTGCTTCATCCTCTAAAAAATACCCACTGAGGAAGGAGAAGTGCTTGAGGGAGCTCCAAAGATAGGAGTTGATGAAGATAATGATGATGATGATAACGACAGGGTAATAGAGATGGCAATGATGGTGATGACAATATTGGATCTATTTCCTCTTTTGATGCTGAATGAAAATGAGAACTGTGGTGTAATTTGTCTTCCCAGGTATATTAAAGGCATTTTGTTTTTTTTAACAGGTGCACAAACACTAAGGTGACTGGGGAGAGTTTGCTAGACATTCCAGCTTGGAAGGGCAGCTGAGGACGGAATAGACCAAACAGATTTAACTATCTGCCAGGAAAATGAAGTAAACTTTCAGCCAGTATAGGGGAAGGACTTGAGGACAACCTGGCCTAAGTACAAATCCAAGGTCAGTTATGTGATTTTGGGTGATCGTGTAAATGCTACCTCCCTTTCCTCATCTGTAAAGGGGACACAATTTCCTACCTTTCAGGGATGTTCTGAAGATTTAATTGGGTCATGGAGTAAAGTTTCCACGTAGTTCCTAATGCAAAGGTTGGTCTCACAAAATGTTCTCATCTTCCCCCTCTTCTCCCATGATCATCAGTTTTCTCACCTATAAAATGGAATAATAATAGTTGCATCAAGTGTGATAGTGCATGTGAGAGCACTTTGTAAAGCGGAGCCTGTCATAATCTCGCAGGTATTAATGATATCCTGGTGAAGCAGGGGGTATTAGGAGTGAGAGTGAAAGCCCTTACAAATCTTTGGGATTTTTTCCGAGTTTCTCTGACTTTGAATACAAATTCAATGTCAACGTCACCCTCCAGTGGAGAGTGATAGCCATCCTCTCAAACAGTGGATCGCAGGGAGGCTGGGAAGGGGAAGCAGAGGGTGAGATAATGGAATTGCCCCTTTGGGACTCCACTCTGCCATCCTGGCTGTGGAGGAAATGCTGATCCATCTGTAGTCAGCTGGGGGGAGAGAGTGAGAGACGGGGACACTGCAGAGGAGCTGCCAGGAATTCATGAGGCTTTGCAAAGTTCATCTGTTCCATTGTTGCCACAAATGGCAAAGAGAGCTGGGCCCCAGCTACGGAGAGGGAGGCTGCTGGGGGAGTGTCATTGCCGGGCCCTTTGAGGATGGTCCTGAACTGGTCGCTTCTCTTAATGGCTCAAGTGGGCCAACAGCACGACGCCTGCAGCTCCTACCAGCTCCCACTCCTCACCCTGCTCATTTCTCCCCTGGAGAGAGCGGCATCGCGGCAGCTCCCTCTGCAGCCAACAGAGGGGAGGCGAGAGGCAAGGCTCCTCAGTGTGGCTTCAGGATGATCCGTCTATATTTGGGCTCCCTGTCAACCCGATCAACATGCAAATAACTCCCTTCATTCCTGCCAAACTTCTCTATTGAAAAATTGAACCATCTTGTCTTTATTTTAAATTTTAAACGGGCAAATTAATTTTATTAGTTAAACCACTCTGGAGGAAGAAAGGGGCTTTTTACCTTCAATGCCATGACATCATCTCATCTGTCACCTTTTAAAAGCCCTGTGCTTGGAATCAGGCCTCTTGGCAGTCTCTGTACTGCGCAGCAGCAGCTTTAAAAAGAGAGAAGGGGAAAAAGGGCCATAAAGTGAACTGGCTGTTGGAAATTTAGTGACATGGTTACAAAGAATCAGACAGGAGAGCCAGAGCTGGAACAGCTGCTCCAGCCGTAAGAGTCTGAGCTCTGGAGGCAGCCAGCTCCCAGCACTGCGGCAGATGCCGGCTGCAGCAGGAGCATTAGTGGTTATTAGAATGGGAATAAGGTTTGAAATTGTGTTGGGGCCAGTGTGTGAAGGAATGAATGTTGCTCTCTTCCATTCAAGCACTAGGAAAGTTGGAAGCATCTAATCTATGAAGGGGTGACATTTTTTTCATTGACTCTGCAAACAGTCTGCTTTCATGTTCTGGGGCCCTGAGGCCTTGAAAAGTTTAATCAGTACACTCCTCTCCCCAGTATCCATCGCCCCCATGGTTGAGGCTACCAGCTTTTTTGATTGCTAGACTCCTATAGTCTTCTGGTCGTCATGCTGTCTTGGGTGGGGATCCCTGGGAAGCAAAGGTTGAGATGGAGATTTGCATGCAGTAAGATTATTGGGGGGTGTCCCAGGGGTCACCACATGGGAGGAGTGAGGGCAGCAGGATTGGGCAGAGGAGAAGTACAACTGGGATGTGGTTGCAACGAGATCTCAGTTGACCCCACAAGGAGCCCTGGAGCTCAGGTACCCTTCTGAGCCACCTCCAGTGGAAGCCTTTGCAGCAACACCGATCTGTCCTCTGATGCCAGCTGTCCCCAGGGACAGACATGGCCTCCCTGTGGCAGCCTCCTCGAGCCAAGGGCTGTCCTCAGAGAGTGACTTAAGTGTGAGTTGTCAGCGACCAACAGTTCTGGGGAAATGTGCCTCGGTCCTGAAGCGGGGACCCGGGATGCACACCACGGTGCTCTCCCTTCACTCCTGTGCCCGTCCTCTGTTCTCCATCCTGAACTCTGCCTTAGCTTTCCAAAATGCAATTGAATATGCCTCTCCCTGCTTATCAATTCATCAATGCCTTCTTATTACCTCCAGGTAAGGGCCCAAATCCATATATGCCCTACAAGGACCTGAATCGGCACAACTCTGCCTAGATTTCCAGCCTCTTCTATCTTGCTCCGTGTCTCCACACTTCAGGCAAGGGCCACTGTGCCTACTGCTCTCACTCTGTGCAATGCCCTATTTTCCTCTGCACCCCCACCCATGGGAAACTTTTTTTTTTTTTTTTGCCATCCAGCATTCTACCCTACTTTCTCGTTTTGGGAACTACCATTGTGTTGGTTAAAAGGAGGAGGGCCTAGTTCTGACAGCTGACCGAGGCTTGTACAGCTGGGAGTTTCCACCCCTGACTTTGAATCTTGAGTTAAGGACAAAAAGACTAAGGACAGTGAGCTTCAACTGCTAACGTCAGTGGTCACGACATAGAGCAAGAGTGGCTGTGTGCTTGGCAGCAGGTCCAGGAGGGTTTCTGCCACCAGCTGCCCTTGATTCCTCATGTTTTCTGAGCTTATTTCTCCCTCCAGTCTTCCTTTTAATTTGGTGTATGATGCAATATCCTACTCATACATTCCCCTTTTGATATACTTTTGCTTTATCGCTCATACTTTTGATATCAACTCATGAGTCGCTTCCTTAGGGAAACCTTCAATGGTGCCCCTACCCAGTTCAGGTCAATTTCCCTTCATATCACCAAGTTCTCTGCATTCAGAACACATACGTATCAGTTTGTAATCAAGCTTTAATGAAAGTGATTATTTGATTAATGTCCATCTTCCCGATTTAATTTTGAAAGTAAGACTGTGTCTATTTTTGTTCACAATTTTTTTTTCACAGCTCCAGCACAGTGTCTAAAGCTAATATGCAAGCACACATTTTGCCAATCTTTTTTTTTTTTTTTTTTTTTTTTTTTTTTGAGACAGAGTCTCACTCTGTTGCCCAGGCTAGAGTGAGTGCCGTGGCGTCAGCCTAGCTCACAGCAACCTCAAACTCCTGAGCTCAAGCGATCCTCCTGTCTCAGCCTCCCAAGTAGCTGGGACTACAGGCATGCGCCACCATGCCCGGCTAATTTTTTCTATATATATTTTAAGCTGTCCATATAATTTCTTTCTATTTTTTAGTAGAGGTGGGGTCTCGCTCTTGCTCAGGCTGGTCTCGAACTCCTGAGCTCAAACGATCCGCCCACCTCGGCCTCCCAGAGTGCTAGGATTACAGGCGTGAGCCACCGCGCCCGGCCCAAGCACACATTTTGAATAAATAAAAGAATAATGAAAGTCAGTGGCTGGAATGGGATGTCTACAACTTTTTAAAAAATGAGGTAGACGTGAACATTGAAGGGAAAGGCACAGGGTATTTTCCTGAAGGACTGAGGAAGCACCATCTTTGTTAGGCACTGTCTTCTTGCACTTGTCAATAATTTCCTATGTTTCTTTTCTTCTCTTTCTCCCTTTTGTGTGGTGTCTTAATGACATAATTGATTGCCTCTCTTACATTCTGATCCTTATCACACTTAAGGAGGGTTGAAAATTCCAGCTTCACATTTTTGGGATCTGGGTTTTCCCACCGTTTAGAGACAACTTTGCTTTGCTGTCCTTCTCACCCTTAATTGAACCTTTTAAAGAATTACTGATGAAATCAATAGGCAGCCCATGTGTGGAGCCAGATTTCTTTACAGAGACTTTATTAGGTTGCTCCAGAGAACTATAGTGGCAAAGAGAGCCCTTCAGCAGAAAGAGAATTAAAACAAGAGAGGTTCCCAATTGTTCCCGTTTTTGGATCTCTACCAAGCCTCACATTTGCAACTTCTGGGCCCAAACTCAATGTCCTTTCCCTCTGAGCTTTGCCAGGGAGCTTGGTTTACAATTGGCCTTGGGAAGTTTGAAGCCAGAGATGGATGAATGCTGTAATGATAGCTGTCCAGGACCACACAGCCACCGGGATATTTGTGGGAAGGATGAAGGGAGTTGAGTTTCACAATCTGGAGGCCCATTCAGATAGCATAGCTGGCTTTGTCCCATATCAGAGCACATGGGCTCCCAATGCATTCTCTTTGCACAGAGCTCCACGTTATCTCTGGCCCATGGGGCCAAAGCCAATTTAGGAAAGGGATCCACTACTTTCCTTTGTCAATCCCCCCACCTCTTCCCAGGGCTTTTCTCTAATACCCAAAACTAGTCTCTATGGTCACATCAATCAACAGGGAAATTACCTGTAGGGAAAGGAAGTTGTTGCTTAGGAAGACAGCTTTCCCTTATCAGAAACTACTAGTCAAAGAGAAGGGAACAGAGGGAGTACCTAATGGGCTCCAGATCTGTGGTAGGCAGTTTTACACATGTTAAGTTACTAGATGCTCACACTACCTCCTGAAATATAGGTAGAATTATCCTTAATATATAGACAAGAGTATTGAGGTTCAGGAAGGGTGGGTGACTAAGCCACAATCACACAACTTTAAAGTGGCAGAGCAGTGATTAAAATTGAAGATTGACTGACTCAAAGTCTGCGCTTTTCCCAGACCGTCCTGCTGAAAGGGCACCATGGGACAGAGAATTCCTATGCCTGGTAAGACCTCATCTTGGTGGACGCTGCTGCTTACACACAGTGCTAATCCCTCGTATTTGCAGGGGATGCTTGGCATTGATCTGTTGGCACAGCTGTACCCCATCTATCTTGAGATGTCTAAGTTCAGAACTCTTTTTTCTGGGTATCCTGTTTTTGATTGGCATGATGTCTAAAGCAGACAGGATGGTGTTGTGAAAATTGAATTGTGGTGGGTGCTTAAAAGTTACAAAATCTAGGATTTGGATTCCAGCTCTACCATTAACTAGTTCTGTGAGTATGGGCAGTTACTTTACTCCTCTAAGCTACATCTGCACAATGGAAATCCTATTACCTTTGTGGCAGGATTAATTTTGTAATAAATCAAAGTCATGCTTCCTTATGTTTTTTCAACCAATTCAAATCTGATTCTGAGCTCCTCCCTACCTGGCTCATGGGAATTGTTTTTCTTGAACATTACAAGAGCGCCCCCTATTAGGGTTGTGCAAGACTTATGTATGGAAGACTGACTTATGTGATATGTGCCAAAGGCAAGATGGGATAGGAGGGTTGGGTGAGGATCTTCATACCAGCCATGTATCTGTAAAACCATCAATATGTTCTATTCTATGATAAATGTGGGGGAGAGAGTGGAAAAACAGATAATGTGACAATACACTGTGATGACAGGGGAAGTACACGGACTGACCAAACTCATCTGGTGGGGTTGTAGTATCAAGAAAAGCTTCTTGGCCGGGCGCGGTGGCTCACGCCTGTAATCCTAGCACTCTGGGAGGCCGAGGCGGGTGGATTGCTCAAGGTCAGGAGTTCGAGACCAGCCTGAGCGAGACCCCGTCTCTACTAAAAATAGAAAGACATTATATGGACACCTAAAAATCTATATAGAAAAAATTAGCCGGGCATAGTGGCGCATGCCTGTAGTCCCAGCTACTCGGGAGGCTGAGGCAGTAGGATCGCTTGAGCCCAGGAGTTTGAGGTTGCTGTGAGCTAAGCTGACGCCACGGCACTCACTCTAGCCTGGGCAACAAAGTGAGACTCTGTCTCAAAAAAAAAAAAAAAAAAAAAAAAAGAAAAGCTTCTTAGAGGAAGGATCATTTAAGCTGAAATCCTGACTATTTAATATTAAGACAGGGATGGGGAAGAGTGTTTCAGGCAAAGGGAACAGTATGTGAGAAAGACAAGAGTATAGCACATTTAAAGAACTGAACACAGTCCATTAAGTCTGGCACAGAGACCAAGAAGGGAGGGAAGAATGAGATGGGGCTAGGGAGTTGGGATGGACCAAATAGTTTGTATTGTCTGGTACAGGCTTGTTATCAAGGCTCACAAAGTCTTTCCCCAAAGGATATATACAACAGCTTTATCTAAAGGGAACAATTGTAAAACGGAATGAGAAATGCATCAAATGAGACTGATGGGTATGATTCATACATGTATTTGCTCATTTCTTTAGTGTTTGAACACTTACTGTGTGTCAGAAGCATTGCTGCAGGCATCATCTCATTTAAACATCACAGTGACCTAATGAAATATGCACCATTATCATGCCCAATTTATAGAGCAGAAAATTAAGGCTTAGTGGGGTTGAATAACTCTCCCAAGATTACACTGCTCGTAAATTATAAAACCATGATTTAAATATAGGGATTCTTATTCCAGAGCCCTTATTTTTACCTTTGAATTTCCAATTAGTTGATTGGACAAGTTACTCTAGCAGAGAGCAGTATCTGAGAATGTAGACATGGGGTTTATGTGTTTTGATGTTGAGAGGAAGCTAGCTTTGGAGAGCTATACTGGAAAGAGAAAAGTAAGTGCCGTCAAAAGAAGCAGTTGTGATATTGGTGTACGTGTGTGCGTGTGTGTGCACGTGCATGTGAAGTGGGCGAGACAGTAGGTTGAAATCCTAAACCAGCATTTTAGCATTTTTCAAACTGTACTCTGTAAAAATTTTAATCTGACATCTGTTAAGACATATTTTATGAAAAAGAGGTTCTACATTCAAATAGGTCTGGAAAATCTTGGGAAATAAAGTTAGATTTCTTTGCTGTAGGATTTCTCAGTTCCTTTAAAACACTATGTAAAATATGACCCTTGAAGAGGGGATTAGTATTTTTCAAAGGTAATTAATACCAGTACTTATTGTTAATTATTTTCTTTGAACATTGACTAAGCAATACCATGTACAGTATAGGTTAGGAGATGCTTGTTCTAGACAATCATGATAAATTTTATGATTTTACATTGGTGACATTGATTATGGGAGTCTAGCTGGCCCTTTGTACCTGTGCGTTCTGCATCCACGGATTCAACCATCCATGGATTGAAAATGTTTAAAAAAAAGTATAAATAACAATACAACAATAAAAATACAAATAAAAAATATAACAACTATTTACATACCATTTACATTGTGTTAGGTAGTGTAAGTAATCTGGAGATGATTTAAAGTATACAGGATATATGTAGGTTGTATGAAAATACTACACCATTATATAACAGAGACTTGAGTGTCTGCGGATTTTAGTATGAAGCGGGGGTGGGGGTGGATCCTGGGACCAACCCCCTGAAGATAAGGAGGGACAACTGCATAAGTCAATGATAGCTTTTCATAAATATCCCCTGGAGGTATACTTTCATTGAGAGATGGGGATGTTTTCATTGACTTGTTCAATAGGAAGGGATCTTTCTTATTGTCTTAGGACGGTGGTTGTGCCCTCATGTCAATCTGAGCCTAAGGGAAAAGCACTTGCCTCTCCAGACACATTTGAACCTTTGTAGATTATACCGAGATCCAATAATGCCTTCATGATTTTATTACAATGTATTTGCAGAGGCGAATGAATTTGGCATAGGAGGGCTCCAAGTTAGACTTTAAATCCAGGGACCAGAGCCTCTTTTCCCACAACATAAAGTCTTTTGTCTCAGAAAGATTTATCCATGTTGCAAAGATGAACAGAATGAGAAGTAGAATGAAAATCTGGCTTTTGGAATTAGCAACAGCACAGAATGGAAATGCAAACTGAACAAGAGAGGAAGGAGAAATTTACTGAATTGTAATTTCCTTTTAAAAATCTGTTCGGAGGGGCCTTTGCTTTTCCACAGTGTTCATCCACTAGGTTTTCTCTTATTCACAGTAAGCATTGATATGTGAAAACAATGGCTCCTGCTAGATGATAAGAATTTCATTTTAAAAAATCTCTATATCTTCTAGTTTATGGTATCTTTTAAAAAAATCTAAAAGAAGAAATTGCCAACTTGATTTTGTGGGTTTTCACTGGGATTTATTTTTCAAATTCTTGGACCGTTTCCATTGACAGAGACAATTTCAATGCTTATGGCTTGGCAGGGAAAGAACTTTTTTTTTTTTTTGTTCCCAATAATTGTTTTCTTTAATGTTTCCAATTAAAAAAATTTCCAAAAGATAAAAACTTGTTAAAGTTTGAGTGTTTAACTCTTCTAAATTCATCCTTTAGAATGATGCCAAGTGGAAATAATCTTGATACGATTTTCAAATGGATCAGAAAGAAGAATCTTCACCAAGTGGTGCAGGGTATACTTGATCCCATTCTTTGAGGTAGGGGACAAGCACAGCTGTAGATACTTGTTCCCTGTGACTCATGGAAGCTGTAGCAGAGAGGAGGCAATGCTTTAAAAGGCACACAGTTCTTATAACTGACATGGAAAGAGTGCTACTCAGTTTACAGTGCCTCCATCACACAGTAATCTTATGACATAGGTGTTTCCATCATCTCTATTTTACAGGTGGGAAAACTAAGGATCATTGAGTTTAACTGTCTTGTCCAAGTTCACAGATTGGGCAATAGAGCTAACACTTAACCCAAGCTGTGCTAAGGTTCTCCAGAGAAATAGGACCAATAGGATGTATATATATATAGACAGAGATTTATTGTAAGGAATTGGCTCACGTGATTGTGGATACGGACAAGTGTCAAGTTCTGCCATTGACAAGCTGGAGACCCAGGGGAGCCAACGTGTAGTTCCAATCTGTGTCAGAACCAGGAGAGCTGATGAGGTAAGTTCTAGTCCAAAAGCTGGAAGGCTTGAGACCCAGGAAGAGCCAATGTTTTAGTCCAAGTCTGAAGTCCAGAAAAGACCAGTGTCCTAGCTCAACAGTCAGGAGGAATTCCTTCTTACGGAGTCTTTCTGTTCTAGTTAGGTCTTCAATTGATTGGATGAGGCCCATATACATTAGGGAGGGAAATATGCTTTATTCGGTACTGATTCAGATGTTAATCTCATCCAGAAATACCCTTACGGACACACCCAAAATACTGTTTGGCTAAATATCTGGGCACCCTGTGGCTCAGTTAAGTTGATGGATAAAATTAACCACCACACAGGCCTTCTCAGTCTAAATTCCATGCTCTGATTATTCAATTACAATATTAAGTCTTCCTTCCAAAACTATTTTTGAAGCTGTCATCCATGCTCTTGTTTATGTCTATATTTCTGCAACAATTTTACCTATTGTTGTTTATGATGTTTCTTTGCATGACTCTGTTGATCAAGTCTTTCCCCTCACAAAGTTTTATGTTTATATTGATCCTTTAGAGATAAATAGGGCTCAACTGGGTTTTGTTTGTTTTGTTTTGGGTTTTGGCCCTGTCAAGGGGACACTTGGCCATGTCTGCAAAACATGTTTGATTGTAATAACTAAAGTGAGGGTGGACTTCTGGCATCTAGTGGGTAGAGACTAGGGACACTCCTAAGTATCTTGCCATGCACAGAACTGCTTCCCACAGCAAAGAATTATGTAGTCTAGAATATCAATTGTGTCAAGGTTCAGAAACTCTGCTATGGTGTAATGGTTCTTACAGTCCACTGTGGATTTTAGAAGATCTATACGTGCCATAAAAATGTATGCAAATGTTTTTTATATACAGCATGTACTTTTTTTTTTCCTGAGGAGAGTCATGGCTTTCTTCAGATTATACTGGAGCTTCATGCCCTCCATGGTGGATATGGCCTATTAGCACTTAACATTAAGCTTTTTCTCTTGTCCCTTCCTGCACTGAAGAAGCTCAATGGCTAAAAACTATATTTCCTAAACTCACTTGTTTTTACTGGATATAAATTCAGTTTTTCCAGCTCTATGCTTTAGCATGAGACTTGGAAGGCAGAAGCAAGGCAGGGACCCTATTTCTGCTGCTTTGGTTATTTTTTTCTGGGAAATGTCCTGGTGGTCACATAGAGTTTTTCTCTAATACCTTTCCAGGGACCAGTCAAGAGTTCCATGGGTGGTAAAATGCAGTATAGTGACAGTGGCAGAGAAGGCAGTGGTTTTCTGATCTTGGATCGCTGTTATGAAAGTAGGAAGATCACTTGAAGATCACAGTTCCAGAAGCAGCCTTCTTGTTCTTCACCTTTCCAATAGAGGCAGCTCCCATGATGAACTGGTTTTTAAAAATATTTTTCTAGAAGTTATTTCTGGAGGTTTGGCCTGAAAACTGTTCCTCCAAACCTTCTAAAATTTGAAAGTACCCAATTCCCTGTATTAAACCTCATTCTGCTTAAAATATTGAGTCAGGTGTCTGTTTCTAGCAGCTGAAGCCTGCTGAGATACCGCTGAAAAATTTAGAACCACTGATTTGCTGGCCTGTTGGCCTGGTGGGGATGCTAATTGTTTTTTATTTACCTAGATGGCAAGTTTTCCTAGATATATTAAGTCACAGAGTCGTTCAAAAATGTTTGACCTGGTGCATCAGTAAGCCTGTCATTGTGGAGAACAAGAAAAGACCACAGTCCTGTGTAAAGCAGACTTTATTGATATAAAAGTGTTAATTGCATTTGCAAGAAATATTGAAAGGTTAACACTGGAAAGAGCCTAAGAGACCCTCTAGCCCAGTCGTTCTCAAACAGTGGAAATTTGTGGAACATAGTTGTCACAATAATCTGGGAGTTCTACTGGCATTTAGTGCCCACAGGCCATGGATGCTGACCATCCTGCCAGGTGTGGGAGAGTCCTACACCATAAATAATTGCTCCCTGCCCACCATTGTCTACAGCACTCTTGTTGAGAAATGTCAGCCCCATATCCATGTTTTACCAAAAAAAGCAAGCAGAGCACATAGCAATGAAACATTTTTTTAAAGTCATAAAACTCCTAGAACTAAGACTGAAACCCAGACTCTCTGACTCCCAGGGCAGAGGCCTTCGCTCATCACAGTAGGAGAGGCTACCCGATGACACCAGGTGACGGGGGAGACAGGAGATAGGCCTGGAAATGGGAGTAAGAAGAGCTGCTGGAGGCAGGTCGGATATTCAGTCATCGTGCACCGAAATGGCCAGGCTATTGTTCTATTTTGTTATGTTGTATATGGGTAGAGTCAGTTCTGATCGCTCAGGGCCTGTGTTGTATACATTGTTAAATGTTTTACATATCACCTTGAGGGAGAGAATCTTGTTGAAGAAAAAAGTAAATGGAGAGACACTGGCTTAGCATTTGCCTTTGTTCCCAACACGGTTACTTCAACTTGAGATGTTTATTCCTCAGTGCACACGGGGAATTTTAAATTCTTCCCCCTCGCTGCATTTAAATTGCCAAGCAGCAATCCACTAGTTACCGTGTCCCAAAAGGAGTCCTCACTTGTAGATTTTTGCCTCTGCCATGATATTTTCCTTTCTGAGGTGTGATAGATTAAACCAGAAAGTTTTGCAAATGTTTTTGAGGCTCTCGAACGTGACCCCAGACTCCTGGTGCAGAACTAATTGTGCAGGGATCAGCGATTAGTTCTTACTTTAGAAAAGAATGTTTCTTGGCTGAACAGAAAGCAGATTTAATGAGTAGGTCACTTCTTTCCAGTGTAGCATTCAGTCATAATCACCTTTCTCTAAGAATCACGTTCCTGAACCTTTCTGAATTTTTTTGTAAGCTTGCTGTTTACTCATATAATTTCTAAAATATAAGTACTAGAAACAAGGTAAAGAATTAAGCTAGAAATTAGGACATTGTAAGTTAAATCTTGACTTGCCCCTGTACCTATGGGCAAAATCATCTATGCTTCCTGTAACCATGAACTGCTTCCTGGCAAGGGCAATGTCTTCTTGCTTTTGCACCTGCACAAAGTGGACATTAATTCATTTGTTCATACTGTTGACAAATATTTATTGAGCACTACGATGTATCTGGCACTATGAAGTATGGCTAATTTATATAAGGTAATTTACCTAAGGCTGTGTTCCCCAGCCAAGGTTGTATGTTTGTTTGGGGATATTGTATTTTGATTCTTGCTATTTAACAATGGCCTGAGTTTCTTTATTGTATTTCCCATTTTGTACAATAGCTTGGAGGTAAAACTGACAGTGACTCAGAGCAGAGGGATCTCTAAAGTGGTGAAGAAAACCAAATTGTCCTTGCCTTCAGGGAGCTTATATTCTGGTATAATGATTGTACTTTGAACTAAAGTAAAGTAACTTATCAGAGTATTACAGGGGTTGATGGAAAATAAAGAGTTCAGTACAATGCCTGACTCAAGTCCACACACAATCCTTTATAACGTATGTTGTATTAGTTCTACTTATAAGGTGAGCTTTTTGCAGTTATTTTCCATCCCAAATATCAGCATACCAGACAGTCTCTTCTTGCTCCAGTCTCCTGTACAAAATGGGAAATAGAATAAAGAAAACTAGGCCATTGTAAAATATCAAGATTAACATTATGGTACTACGAAACAGACTGACACCTTGGCTGGGGAACATAGCTTTAGATAAGTTAACTAAAATTTCTGTTTCTCCATTCAGGAAATGAAAATCATAATGCATGTCTCCTCCTCCTCCTTCCAGAGCTGGGTGGATTAACGGGGGACTAGATTATAAGTTTTTTAAGCATGTAGGATGTAGGCTTCTCAATGGGTAACACACTATGATGATAAGTTGTTGCCCTGACAATAACACCACAGAAGCAAAGCAACAGATGAAATCATTTTATTCTCTATTTGAAATCTGATAGGAGTGAAGGTGGGAAGAGACCATGTACATCAAATAAAAAAAATAAAATTAATTGAAAAAGACTGAGGAACATCCAAGAATTAGACTTAATAAGAAAAATAATGGGGTGCTTAGAAGGTATTTGATGTGAACAGTGGAGAATAATGTAGGCAGTTTTGTAGAGTATGGCGTAATCATAACAGAAATTTACCCTGTAATGGGAAAGGGATGGCATCGTTTGAGAAAAGAGAAAAGAGAAAAAGCAAGTCCAGGCCCTGACTAGTAAGTGACTTTGGGTATCACTCAATCTCTCTGGGTTTCAGTTTTCTCATCAGTCCAAAATTAATTCCTGTCCTGGTCCTCGGAAATTGTCTTGAAGACTTTTGAGAACAAAAAAAGATAAGAAACATGAAAAGTCCTTATTATGAGCTGGAATTGTTCCCCCCACACCATCAAAACTCACATGTTGAAATTCTAACCTCTAATACCTCAGAATGTGACTATATTTGACATTAAGATCATTAAAAAAGTAGTTAGGTTAAAATGAGGTCATTGAGCTGGGCCTAATCCAATATGACTGGTGTCCTTATAAGAAGAGAAAATTAGGACACAGGCACACTCAGGGGGATGACCATGTGAAGACCCCAGGAGAAGATGACTGTCTGCAAGCCAAGGAGAGAGGCCTCAGAAGGACCCAACCTTGCTGACTCCTTGGTCTCAGGCCCCAGCCTCCAGAATTGTGAGAAAATAAACTCCTGCTCTTAAGGTCACCCAGTCTGTGGTACTTGGCTATGACTGCCTTAGCAAACTAATGCAGGCTTTGATAAGATAAAGGCCCTATTCATTCTTTTGGTAGTTTCCCAGTAGCATTGAACACATAGTAAATGCTTAATAACTTGAATAGAGCTATCAATAACACACGGTAGCTCTGCTATGCAAGTATAAAAGTCAACCGTGTGGAGATGGTACGGAAGTAACACAGTTGTGACATTTAGAAGGTAGAAGCTATTGTACTGAGCAGAAGGTGAATGAGAAGGATAAAGCCAGGATGACTAGCAGGCTCATGACTTGAGCAGTTGGGCAAGTGGTTGTTTCCATTTGCGGAGATGGGAAACCCAGGGAGTGGAGGAGCAAGATTTGGGAGCACTGGGTAGTTCAGTTTGATTTGTATTGAGTACAAGATATGCTCATCTTCCTAGACTGATGTCGCTACCTCTTGGATTCTATAATCATTTTATGCACCTTTATTTACTAAAACAAAACAATAGATCCAGTAGGACTACTTCTCATGAAAGATCTTAGTTAGGTCCTTGCAAGTAAATAGTCGCTGACTTGTGAATGCTTCCAAGTCAGTGCTCTCACCCTCTAACTACATGGTGCAAGAAAGAAAGAGCTGGGAGGCAAGCAGGCAGGAGAGGGAAACATGCACAGGGAAGAAGAATTGGGCACAAACATGCTGCCCCAAACATGCTTTGTTTTAATTTCAAAGAGAAGGCAGGAGGCCGCAGATTTGAAGGTTAGTGTGTTTAAATGTGAGTGGGTAGATGGTGATTTCTGCTAAAAATACACTTGGTAAGAAGGAGAAAAGATGATCCCTGCTTCTATCACTCTCATTTTATTTATAGCCGTTTTCTTTCCTTCAGTGGAGTGTTCCCATATAAACTGACAGACACCTGTCCAAATGACTTCACTTGGCGGATTAGCACTTTCTTGGTCCTTGTAGGAATGACAAACTGGAGGCACGTTTACCAAATACTGTTCAATTCACTGAGGCCTGTTCCAAAGGCCACGGGAAGGAAATGGTTAAAGGCTGCTGCCAGGTGCTTGGGGCCTCCCGGAGACCCAGCCTGCTCAGTGAGGGTGACTGGCTGCCTTGCTAAGCAAGAAGCAGTCTTACCACAGGTTTGTTGTTTGCTTGTGTCTGGAAGTTGCCTTAAAGCTTTCAGTACCAATTAGTAATTGCTACTTAACCTGATCTTCCAGCTAAAATATTTGTCAGTAGCAACTGAGAAGAATCAGCTCGCTTTTGGAGAGACATCTCTACACCCCCTTCTGAGCCCAGAGAACGTGGATCCGGAGGTCATTAGCATGCAGAAGCCATGGGAGAAAGCCTTTTATTGCAGATGGCATTTTATCACCCAGAATGATTAGCGTATATACAAAGGGGCTTTTCAAAAATCTTCCCTGAGCTAAGCCCTGGCCTACCCCAGCCTCCTTGTCCCTCTCTCTCCCCCAGCTGTTGTTTTTTTTGGAATATTGACTTTGTGGCTTGCTTGTGGTTGCTATTTCAAAAGCACCAAGACTTCTCTGTGTGTCATTTTGTTTTGTTTTAAGCTGACTGGAACTTTTGAAGCCAATCAGCCTTTGGAGAACTCAGTGGCTCCACTGTGAGATACAAGGAATGTACCAGAAAGGAAGCAAGATTTTAAAATGTGTATTATCTTTTCTGCTAAACAAAAGGCATTGCATATGCTTCTCTGATTTTTCCAGGGTGGAAAGCGGGTAGGGAGAGAGTGTAAAGGCTGAGAAAGGGCAGGAAAACACGCATAGCTCCCCCAGTCCCCCACTTGCTCCAGGAGAACGTGCACCTCCAACGCACCCAGACACAGACGCACGCACACTCATGTCCCTGCCAAAGCCATTCTAGAGAGGAGCTGCTTTGAGGGAGAAGGCTGAGGGAGCCTTTCTAGTGAGGAAGAGAAGGTGTTTCCCAGGCTCTGGTGTTCTCTGTGTTGGAGCCATTAATGGTGTTAACCGAGTAAAGCAACCACCAGGCACAGCTGTTTTATTCCAAATACTTGCTGATCCACACAATTTCTACAGAGCGCTGACAGTTGTTCTGGGCTCATAAAGGACATTTGAATAGATTGTTCTAATTCTGACTGGCAATGGAGTGTAGGATTCTGACCTCCCCGGAAATGGCATTTTTCCAAGGGGAAAGATGGTGAATAGAATATTTCGCTCTCCTTCCCGCCCCTTTATGGCCCACGTTGGCTGGGCTGAATTATTCGGAAACCCATTTCCTACTCCACCTTCCTTTCAAAGAGGCTGCAGCATTACAACTCAATTACCATATGGCAATATTTAGAAATGATCTGAATAAATGAAAGCAAACAAGCACATAAACACATACACACACACACACACACACACTCATATACTTTCTGGATAAAAAGCTAATCTACTGAAAATGTAACTCTAAATTGGCAGTTCTTTATTGCCACCCAGGACACACATGAGGGCAGCAAATCATTACTCATTTCTTGGCACCATTAACATTTGTGCTAATGCAATCTGGGGTAAACATAAGATATTAAAACTATCATCTTTACTGGGTACACTGAGGATTTAGATTGCTCTATTTTGACAAAAACTCATTGTTTTCCAAAGTTGTAAGAACTTTATTTCTTTCTGTAATGGCTCTTGATTTCCCCATTTTCCATTAGGACCACAAAACCAAAACCCAGAATCTCCTCCCGACTGCCACCACGTCAGCATGTCCAGTGGCAAAGACTTTCCTCCTGACCAAAGTCTAGTCAGATTCCTCTGAGCCCTATTCTCCACTAGGCCCTGACTTGGGCCCTGATCCTGCCTCACCCAGTGATAGCAAAACTCCTGCTAAGTCAGTTTAGGGAGAATCCCACACCCTTGATATCTGATCACCCTTAATGTCTGATCAAATTCCTTATCCCCCACCTTGGATGTGTAAGTCCTTGGGGCCTTTGGCAAGAATCCTATTAGGTCTGTTTAGTATGAATCCTCCTCCTTTGGTGTCTCCTCTTAGTTATTTTCCATCTGGCCCCTTCTCTCTGTCTCTTGGCTATAAATCTCCAGCTGTCTTTGCTGTATTAGGAGTTGAGCCCGATCTCTCCCCTTATTGCAAATCTCCATTGCCATAGTCTTGAATAAAGCCTTCCTTACCATTTTAGTGAGTATCCGAATAATTATTTCTTTAACATCGGAAGGCTTATGAGTCTTGAAAAGGAGCCCCCGGGAAATTGGGGAAAGGTCCAAGTAGCCTGCACTTTTCTAACTAGGCTCTGAGCATCGGGCTGATCCTGGAGTCCTTGTAATCCAACACTCTGTCTATGATGCTTCCTGAATAGAATGTGTAGGCCAAGATGATGGCTAGGGTCCCTGCAAAATGTCTCTATTTCAGGTGTGGGTTGGGGAATAATGTGATTTTGGGGTAGAAGGATTCCTTTTATTATATTTAAATATTGTGTTTGTAAATAGCCCAGCCAACCTGTGATCTCAAGGTTAAAAGTATTCAAGCTTAAAAAGCATTTTTCTATGTACTGTTGGTTCGTGGACACCCATATTGTTTACGGAGATGCAACCTCTTCACAAGCTAAATACTAGGCTTTCTGAGCTTTTGTTAAGAGGAATGACAAAGGACTGTAGTTAGAAAGCACTTGAATCTTTGCCTAGAAATTACTCTAAACCTGCAGCCTTAGGGACACATGTGGCTGTCTGGATCTTTGAATGTGGCCTTTTGACTAAATTCAAATTTTACAGGACAAATCCTTTTAATAATGGGATTTGTTCAATGAAGTTTGGATTTGGTTGAAGGGCCACACTTGGGGATCTGGAGGGCCACATGTGACCTTGAGATTGCAGGTTCCCCACCCCTGCATGACCTTATATAATGCGATCATTGAATAGAAAGGTGATATTCTTGATCCACAGCCTGTCCCACCTGCTCTCTGAATGGATTTTGTCTAATTTTTTGGTGGCGAGAAAGGAAGAAAATTATTTTGCTCCTTCCTAACAATTGTCATATACATAAAATGTGGTGGGACTAAATTATATATTATAGGTTATTTGCTTTACCTAAATAAGAGCTGGAGGAGGACAAGGCAAGAGAAGTCCCTAGGACACAAAATTTAAGGAGATACTCACTCTAGGGTTGTGCAAGTCCCAGCCTTACGCCCAAACATGAGGATTTGGCTTCAAGAAGTAACACAGAACATCTTTATTTTGGGCCTTGGACAGAGTAAAATCTTTGTTGGTCTGTTATTTGATCCTTAACAAAGCCCTGCTAAGAGAAGTGATGTTTATGAAGGAGCATGAAAAATATCTGCTATTTTACCTACCACTCTAGATACTATAAGGTTCTATTCTTGGCTCAAGTTAGGTATTCTCAGGACAATGCACAGTTGAATTCTTTTTACCTTAGCTGCTTTCAGAATTACATCTTGAGTTTTCTTTTGGTGGCATTCCCTTAGCTTTTATCAGGAATGGTATTTTTAAAAAGCCACATCAAATCCATAACTACATCTTTTATAGTAATCTTATCAGGACATTTCCTCTAGAATATTCAGTGCTTCCTAAATTAATTCTTTCAGGATTTTGTGCTAGGAAAAGTTTTACCTCCCTTGAGAAACAGGTACAAATCCCCCTTTTCTAATCATTAATTTTATGTACTTGTCTGCATCCTCTTTTAACTTTGGGGTTCAGGATACTCAGATTCAAATGTAAAGCATATCTCTAATACCTATATTAATGCCATTTGATTGGCCTTTTAGTCTTCTTTACCTAGGAATTGATTTTCTACTTTTATTTATCTTTTTTAGCTGCAATTATCTAGTTTACTTTATATTTTAAAGTAGGAATACTTAATATTTAGTGAATTCTTACCATGAGCCAGGTATATTATAAGCACTTAATGGGGATTATTCCATTAAATCTTTATAACAATGCTAACAGTTTCTTGTCCCCGTTTTACAGATGAGGAAACTGAGACATGTAGTAGTTAAATAGTTTGGCTAAGGTCATGCAAATGTTGGAGCCACAGTTTGAACCCAGACAGTTGTATGCTTCCAAGTCAGTATTTTTAGCCAATATCTATGTGACCTATGTTTGAATGCATTAATATAACCATTATTTTTTTCTGTGTCTTTTTATAAACCATCTAAAATAATTTGGAGAGGGAGAGAGATCTATGTATGTACTTATTTTCATTTTTCTTCTGGCCCCAGTTATATTTAAAATACAAGAGCTATTTAACTCCTTAGTAGTTTTCTACTTTAGGCTTTTTCAATGAACTTTTTATTTTGAGCAAATTCAAATTTACAGAAGAGTTGAAAGAATAAAACAGTGAATCCCCAAACACTTTCTATCTAGAATCATCAATTGTCTACATTTTTGCTATATTTGCTTTGTCACTTTTTTTTTACATCTATATCATTGCTATTATTACCATTATTATTATTTTCTAATGATTTGGGAGGAAGTTACAGACATCATGACCTTTCACTCTTGAATATGTCAACATGTATGTCCAAAGAACATAGACATTCTCTTCCACTATAACATAATCAAATTCAAGGAATTTGACATTGATACAGTGCTGTGATCTAATATACGGTCCACATTCAGATTGCACTAATTGTCCCAAATATCCTTGTAGTAATCATTTTTCTCTTTCTTCCTTCCCTTTCTCCTTTTCTCCCTTCCTTCTTCCTATTTTTCTTCCTTCCTGTCTTTCTCCCATCCTCTGTCTCTCTTGTTCTCCTATATAGGATTCAGTCCAGGATCATGCATTACATTTAGTTGCCACACCTCGTTATGTGCTTTAAACATTGAATGTCCCCAAACCTTTACTTTCTCTACTGGCTAGGCCAAGCTTCCTCTAATTTGGAGCTCCAAATCACTTCTTCTTTCCTGCCTCTAAATGAGTTGGAACTATTTCACAATGAATCATGGGCTGCAGGTGTTTCTAAACTTCAGGGCCTTCCTGGAGAAGGATCCACTTTTTCTATCTGATTTCTTAAAATGTTTGCATCCTAGTCCTTCCAAGCATTAAAACTATCAGAAAAATCATGCATCAAAAACTCAAAGTTAGTTTTTTTTTCTCCTCATCTTTTCATCAGAAAACTTTCTAAACTCTATTCTAGGTCAAATTTGACTACTTTTGCCCAAAAGCTGTGTAAGCTCAACAAAGCCAGAAGCAGAGGAGTGTGATTTTTGAGATCAAGTACTGAGTAGGAGTGTGTCAGAGTGTGAGTTTCTGAGAGTGAATACATGTAACACATCCGAGGGAATCTTAATATTATAAAAGAAATCATCAAATCAGCACATCTCTGTGTCGAATATAACTGTATTTGAATCAACATCACCTTCTAATTTTGATGCAGTAAGGACAAAAGCAAAAAAGTCTTCCAAAAGTGAAAAATATGGCTATTTTGGTAAGTTCCTAGAACACATGTCCCAGAGCTCCTTCAATGCATATATTTATATCTTAACCCATTGAATTAGAGACAGACATAATGCAAAGATCAGACAATTTTCCATCCCTCTTTCTCCAGAGAAACAGCATTTTCAATTCAAATAAGCTTATTTTGATGCCTAAGATTATATTTTGCATTGTTTTGCAACGTAATTTGGGTAGTTTTTATTTTTTGAAAATCTCTCTCTGTCAGTTAATAGAATATTTTAACACTCTAATTTTAAGGCTCTCTCCCTCCACCCCCAGTGTTTGTGTCAAATACTTAATGATCTATAAATATTTAGAAAGTTCTAATGGAGCATGCTATTAAAAGGAAACCCATAAGAAAGTCTGCATTATTTGAATAATTTCCCCCAATTTATCTCTTTGTAAGTTTGGATATATGAATATTGAATTTTCTTAAATGAAGTCTTACCCTGACCCGTTATATTATATTTCTTCACCCCTCTTTCAAATTGATAGGGAGATGAAGGGACAGATCTTATTGCCCTGTGGATAGGTTATTAGTCTCTCAACTTCTGGATTGGTTGGGTAATTAGGAAGAGTGAGTCTCTGAGAGTGAATACATGTAACACATCAGGGGAAATGTTAAAACAGTATTGTCTTTGTTAAAACAGTATTGTCATTTAGGAAATTACAAACATGACTGGTAATAATTACACCCAATCCAGGAGGTTGACTTCTCTCACATTTTTCATATTTGTCTTCTAGTTAAGGTTCCAGAGTATGCATGTTGTATGTTTATGGACCCAATGTTGTCCCCAGGGAAGAGCAATGATCTGGGAATCAGGAGGGACTGGTTTCTAACTGACCTTTGTCACCAACAAGCTTTGCAACCGTAAGTCAGAAGCCCCACCTCTCTGGAACTCAACAGTCTCATCTTCAAGTAATGGACCAAATAATGTCTTGTTTTCTTTCCAGCATTAATGCACACTCCTATGAGATATATGACCATCAGGTGGAAATATACAATGGCTAATTTGCATTTTTTGGTTGGTATTTATATACTCAAACAATACCTTTACGTTTAATGTTGCTTTATCTTTATTTTTCTAATGGTTTGACAATGTTCTCCTGGATATGAATCCAGGTAAGATTCTTAGATTATAGATATAAGAAAATAGTGGAGCATAATGCAGCTAAATAGAATTTTGGTTAAATGTTTTCATTAAAATTTTAAATTAAGAAAATAATTTAAAAATATGCTTTTACAATCACAGCAGCAACAAAATAAACAAATGGGACCTGATCAAATTAAAAAGCTTCTGCACAGCCAAGGAAACTATCATTAGAGTGAAGAGATAACCTACAGAATGGGAGAAAATATTTGCTTTCTACATATCCAATAAAAGGATGATAACAAGAATATATATAGAACTTAAGAAAATCAACAAGAAAAAATCAAACAACCCCATCAATAAATGGGTAAAGGACATGAAAGAAACTTTTCAAAAGAAGATAGACTAATGGCCAACAAACATATAAAAAAGTGCTCAACATCTCTAATCATTAGGGAAATGCAAATCCAAACTACAATAAGATATCACCTAACCCCAGTTAGAGTGGCCTCTATCAAAAAATCCCAGAATAACAAATGCTGGCATGGATATGAAGAGATTGGAACACTCTCACACTGCTGGTGGGACTGCAAATTAGTACACCCCCTGTGGAAAGTAATTTGGAGATACCGCAAAGAGCTAAAAATAGAAATACCTTTTGATCCAGCAATCCCATTACTAGGCATCTATCCAAAGCAAAAAAGACATTCTATAATAAAAACATCTGCACTTGAATGTTTATAGCAGCACAATTCACAATTGCAAAGATATGGAAACAACCCAAGTGCCCATCAATACATGAGAGGATTAATAAAATGTGGTATATGTATACCATGGAATACTACTTAACTCCAGAAAACAATGGTGAACTAGCACCTCTTATATTATCCTGCATAGAGATTGAGCTCATCCTTCAAAGTGAGGTATCACAAGGATGGAAAAACATGCACCACATGTACTCGCCATCAAATTGGTACTAACTGATCAACACTAAGGTGCTCACGTGGTAGTAATACTCACTGGGTGCCGGTCAGGCACCCACAACTAATGGAAGCAGAGTACACTGTATGGGGGAAGGACACGCTTATAGCCCTGGCTTGGGGCTACAAACACATTACATGTAACCAAAATGTTTGTACCCCCATAATATCCCAAATTAAAATAAAAAAGAATATGCTTTTATTCAAATGCCTTTCCTGTAGAACTATATTTTTTATTGGATCTTAATTTATTTACCTTCTAAATGAGGATCTTGTACTTGATCTAGGATGGCAAATGGGCCTTACCTCAACTACTGACTAAGGCTCAGCAAGAAAAAATGCTTGCTGTGGTGAACAAGCAGTGTCTGTTGGGAGTAAGAGAAGTACCCAGTGCCCTCCATGTACTGACCCTGCACCAGACCATCTAGAGTCCTTCCTAAACATAGTCTTCCTCAGCTGTCATGTTTCATTGGGTGACATTATTCATCCAGTTGCCCAGCCTACAGCCTAATAGTCATCCTTGATTCCTTCCCTTCTTTCATCCTCCTCTTATGGAGAGAGCAAATTAACCATTGTATATTTCCACCTGATGGTCATATATCTCACAGGAGTGTGCATTAATGCTGGAAAGAAAACAAGACATCATTTGGTCCATCACTTGAAGATGAGGCTGTTAAGTTCCAGAGAGGTGAGACTTCTGACTTGGGATTGCAAAGCCTGTTAGTGACAAAGGTCAGTTAGAAACCAGTCCCTCCTGATTCCCAGATCATCACTCCTACCTGCTACACTGGGTTCATAGACACACAACATGCATACCCTCAAACCTTAACTTGACCACTCTGTCTGTTTACCTCCTAATTAATTCTTTACCAACATCCTCATTCAAACCAGCAGCATCTCTCACCTCAACCACTGCCTCTGTTTAATAATGGGTTTCCCAACAGGTGGAATGAACATGTGCTGAGGGTCCCAACAAATCAGAGACATATTTCTTCCACCACCCACATAAACATACGAAAGGAAGCAGAAATATTGTACAAAAAGTGCTGATATTTAAATAAAGTAAAAGCTGATATTTAAATACCAGCACCCATGTACATTTGAGTCATTTGAAGATTAAATACAATTTTACATGTTCTATGATCACTTTTATTTTGAATTACAGAATAGTATTCTCTGTGTGTGTGTGTTTGTGTGTGTGTGTTTGTGGGGTATATTGTAATTGGGGAGCATAATCCTTGTTTTAAGGAATAGTATCTCAAAAAGCTGGATTTTGGCCCTCCTACTAATCAATTCTCCATAGTGCAGCAGAGTAATCTTTTAAAAGTGAGACTTTATTTTGTCATTTGCCATTTCCCACTGCCCTAAGTGTAAAGCCCAACTCTTTGCTGTGGTCATGTACACTCTGGTCCATGCCTGCATCTCCTGCCCCATGTCCCACTACATTTTCCCTTTCTCTTTGGGGTCCAGTCATATCGGTCTTTGTCAGTTCTCCCAAAGGACACACACAGTGATTTATTCCTTTCCCTACAAAGCTGTTCTGCTTTGCTTCCTGTAGCTTTTTGTATTGTGATCCATGCTTCTGATCTCAGGTCAAACATCTCCTCAATAAATACTGATGGAATGAATGGATGCTTCTACGATTTCATGCACCTTAGGATTCCTGAATAAAGCACTAGAGTAAAAGCAGTCTAAAGAAGTTTAAGCCTTGTTCTTAACATTCAGTCTTTGGTCATGACACAAATTCATCAATTAGTGGGTGAGAAATATCCCAGGTTTTTAAAACCTGTTGATTATATTAACGGTAATTATCTCACACAACTGTACAACTAAAATCTGTGACTTAAGGGAAAATGTGGTGGCATCTGATCTCATCTGGAGGGCTGGGAGGCAAGCAGGACTCTTGATACCCTCTCCCTTTCCCCCCATGAAATACTATGCTCCTCACTCGGAAGTCCCCTTTAATGGCTCAAATCCTTGATGTCAGCCTTGGCTTCTTTCTCTCTTCTAAATCCAATCTATTGGCAAGAGATTTTAATTCTATCTTAAAAATATATCCAGAATTTCCCTCCTCTCAACCCCTCCTCTGCTATCACCTCATTTCCAGCCATAATTATCTCCCACCTGTGCAAATTCAATAAGCTCCTTACTGGTGTCCCTGTCTCTGATCTTGGCTCCCTCAGTCTAATCTTCACATCATGGCCAAAATAATTTTTCAAAAAGCATACATTAGACCACAGTATGCTCCTTCTCAAATTTTCCTTTGGCTTCTTGGTTTTGTTTTACCTTTAAAATAAAATAACATTCCTCAGCAAGGCTTCAGTGCTTTAAATATTATGGCTTCTGCCTAAATCCTTACTCTCTTATCTGATTAGTCACCTCCCGTCTTTTGATAGTTTTGAGCCACAATACTAGCCTCCTAGCAATTCTCCAATTCTCCAATGAGACAATATCCAGTCTAACTTGAAGGCATTCATGTTTGCTGCCCCCTTTGCCTGGAATTCTGTGCCCTGTCTCATCACATGGCTGGCTCCTTTTCAACATTCAAGTCACAGCTCAAAGTAAGAATCCCCTTAACTCACCATCACTCTCTATTACACCCAGCTTTGTTTTCATAGCATAATAGCATTTATCAACATCTGAACTTATTTTATAAATTCATGACATACTTATTTTTAACTGTCTTCTTGCACAGACATATAATGTTCAAGAAGGAAAAACTCTTAGTTGCCTGGAAAAATGTCTGTTAACTCAAAATATATTTGCTAAATGAATGATTGGAATGGATTTGTGCTGGATAAGGACTAAAAAACAATAAAGATGTTTCGGGAAAACCATTTAGAAGGACTTTAGTTCTGTAATTATTTTTATGCTTTCCCAGCCTCAGGCTTCTATCCTATAGAGAGTTTGCCCACAGCTTTACCTTGGAGCATAATCAATCTAGTGGCTATTTTTGCGGAGTAAAATCTTATGATGGATTGCATCATTTTAATGATTGTGACTGTTAGCATTTGGATTTTCTCCAAGAAAGCATTTTTGTTAAAATAAGTAACTAATCATTGTTTCTTCGTGGCACTGGTCAATCAGCTGATTACTTAAAGCACATTGAATTGTTTTCTCAGTTTCTTTCCCACTACTTTCAGTCTAAAATTCACATTTTTATGCCATTGCATCACACAGGAATCCCCCATTTTCATCAAGCATTGAATTTCTAGACACTAGAGACACCTGGATGGCAGTATCCCCAGTTCACATCATAAGCATCCGCTGACTTTGCTGTCTGCTGGTCCGGGTCTGGCCACTAGGTGGCACACAGAAGATGCTATGGCAAAATACTGACGGATCGGTGCTCTAACCTTGTGAGGGAGTCATGGGAAAATCTTGAAATGAATGTATAAAAGTCAAGGGCTAGTGAAGTGTAGGTAATTTCCAAAAAAGGATGTATGAGAAATGTGAATCACCAAAATATATGGAATAAAAATGGAATTACCACTTGCATTTCCTCAGGGTAATCAGTGCAAAATTTAAAAAAAAAACATGAAACAGTAATTTAGTGATAGATGTAGAGTTTGTTGATTGCTTATCATACTCTGGCAATAGTTTTATTAAATTTTTTAAACCAATAGCTTGAAATATTTGTATATGTCTCTTTGGTACTGAGGTAAAAAAAATCTAGTTAAATGAGAGTTACATTTAGTTGAAAGATAAAATGAGAAGTTTTTATATAATTTTATCACAGTTATAAATGTATATGATAAAACATCAAATTCTACAGAAGGGCTTATAATATAATAACTAGTAACAGTTCCCCATCTTACCTTCAGCCTTATTCTCCAGAGACAACTTTTAAAAAAACTTTATAAAGTCATTATTTAAATAGCAAAATCATGAAATAGTTTTGACTAAAAAATAGATATGATCTTTCTAGTAAGATTAATGTGCATTGATAATATAGTCAATGATAATATAGTGTGGCTTTGATTCTGTACACTTGTTTAAAACTGTTAATGCCATCGGTTCTTTGTAATAAAATCATAGACATCTGTTGAAAATCTTCTTCAAATTGTGTACAAAATGTTTATACTTTTGAAAGCCTTTTCTTATAAATAATTCTACCAGTGAATAAGGGAGTGGGAAGAGTGTGAAAGAAAAAAAATAAATGATAGCAAAGCCAGAGAATAGCAAATGGTGGAGATAAGGACAGAGAAGACCATATTTCTGGTCTTTTAGTACCTCTCATTGGCTAATTCCTTATAGGGAGACTCTCAAGACCACCAAAACCTGAGTGAACTAATCAAATCCTACAACTCAATCTCTTTCTCTGAGAACAAGCTCATCCAAAAAGCTCTGGTGGTTATCTAGCTTGCCAATGAGATCATGTTACATATAGGTAGACACTGCATTTGCCTGGATAACTGGAACATCTGGTTTTCTTACCAGTTATAATTGCCTTTGTGAACCATTTCTTAGACATTTAATTTTCGCCATTGGCTACTTGTGAGCTGGATTATCCAAGATGGTTGGGACAGTTTTGATTTATGTATAAAATCATGTTTGTGAGGATGCAAAACCTCCTATGAAACCTTATAATAAACCTTCTAGGAAATAATCTTCATGGCACTTCTAGGAGATAGTCTCTATTTCTTTCAAATCCCCAACCACCCATTTTCTGTAATCCATAGTTTAAGTGAGACCCACAGCATGGGAACAGGAGCAAGCCCATATATTCCCACTACTTATTCTTGACACTTCCATTTCTACAATTGACCAACTTTACCCATGACATATTTATTCTCTGTAATATCATCCTTCTACGTCATATATCTTAAAGTTCTGGGGATGCCCTAGTCTATCTATTACCTATTTATTCTCTGCTTAGATCCAAGCTGTAGAATGAAAATAATGAAGCAGAAATTATATTCCTATCAGTTCCTCAGTGATTACTCGGGCACTAAGAAGTCCTCTTGCTCCAGACTCTTGAGGACCTGGTGAGACTTTCCACATGATCACTTTTACATGTATGTTGAGATTCTCCCCATGACATTTTCGCAGGCACTGGAGAGTGGCTAAACCCAAGGTGGCTAATTTGTTGGTGCTTCCCTGTCCAATTTCTGCCCTGTTGGCTTTTTCTATTCCTTGATATTGGGACAATTCAGCCTCTTCTCTTAGCTGCTGCCTTTTTCTTGATCATTCTGATCATGGCAATGGAGTTTTAGGAAAATTAGCTTTCATCCAAATTGACCAGGAACTTGGTACAGGAGATCATGAGTATATCAACCTAAGTCTTTCTGTAGCCTGATCCCCGTGAGTAAATCAGGAAGTAACATAATCACATAAGTGCAGTGCTTCACAGACATCATGACCCACAAAATAATTATATTTTATATTATAATCCAGTATACAGATAGATAAACATAAACATGATATATAACTTAAAAAATTATAAAATAATACCTTTAGGTTTCTATTAAAAAGTAAAAACATAATAAAGTTGATTTAAATCTAAGCATATAGTAACAGAAAAATTCTTGAAAATACAAAATAAATGACAACAGCAACAAAATGCTAGCTGCGAGTCTGTAAGTTAGTTTCATGACCCCCTGATATGACTCTCAGTTTGACATATATAGATCTTGAATAGATGAAAGAAATGCTTCCTGATTATTATGGTGGGTGAAGGCTCTCCTTTGTACTCAAAACAGCACTAAACACAAGTCAGCACAAGAGATACCCACTAGTGTAAATTCACCTAAAAAACCTCCCAAACCCACAACTTCTATAAGACAATATAACAAGAGGTAAAACAAAGCAATAAGAGACTATCCAATAGAATAAACAAATCAACATCCCACATGTCAATGCTATCAATCAACGTGAAACAGACTGAATGCTCCTCTCAAAAGACAGGCTGGCTGAATGGATGAAAAAATGCAACCCAAATATCTGTTGTCTCCAGGAAATACATCTAAACCACAAGAATGCACACACTCATCATGAAAGGATAGAAAAAATATTCCATGCAAATGAGACTGCCATTTTCTTTGAATGTCCTTTGATTTCTGCTGGGTCCAAGTACAAATATCCCTCATACTCCTTAATTAAGTTCTGGGCCTGGGAAGAGATGCCCTGAGAGATCATGATTTTTGAGAGCCTCCAGAGTTTTTCCCAATTTTCCCCAGGTCCTATAAGATTGGAGACTGAGTCAGGTCACTAATGACATTTTCCAGAACTGTCAGGGAATCAAAGATGTTTGCCATGTTGATGAGGTAGAACAACATTGCAAAGCCACCAAAGATCTGGGACTCCAAGAGGAGTTTATCCAGGACATAGAGCTGGCTGAAATGTTGAGTGGGTTCCACGTTTTTTAGGAGGTAGGTCCTGTACAGTAGCCAGGCCAGGAAGCTGTGGTCCGCCCTGCTACTTGGCAGGGTGTGACCAGGCATCAACATCTAGGGGGTGAAGGAAGGACCATATATTCATAAGATTCTCCTGAAGGTATTCTTGTTTCATCTGGGATACCGGCACTCATAGCTCATCCTTTGTCAGCCCCATTCCAATAATATCATAGAAGCTGTTCTCTAACACAACAAGTACTTCCAAATATAAGAAGTGACTGGGGAAAAAAGAATCTATCTGTGATCTGCAGAAACTCAAAGATCTTTTCCACTAGGATAATACTGTCTAGAGGATCTTCCAGGTGTTCAGAGGTGAACGTAGGTCTTTGCTGTCATAAATTCCTCCTATTCTCCGATAGCTGTTGTATAGGGTGTCAGCACAACTGCCTCAGGTCTGCATGTCCTGGGAAGCTCTGGATCCCAGGACATCTCCATGCAGGTGGAGACCAATGTTTTGCAGACTGAGTTCACCTTTTGATCATCCTTGGTTCTATCTTAACACTGCCTGTAAACTCACCCCTCAGAGGTATAAACTTTAGTCTAAATGCTTCTGTCTCAATTATGTTTATAACTCATCAGAAGCTGAGAGCTTAGAGGAAGAATTTTGCACTCTTTCTACCACTGGCTTCTACAGTTTTTCTGTGAAGCAAGGCAGCTACAGTGCTTTTTTATAATTCTAGAAGTGATCTACATACCTTTAAATGACATGATTATGCATACTTCTGCATTAGTTTGAGTGGTAGTATGCATCATATTTGAACCATCACTTTCTTGTTTAGTTTTGTTTTTCCTAGCTTTTATATTCATTCAGTCTATCTCAAACCAAAAGACTAGCTGTAAATGCAAGCCAAAGTGCCCTCAGGGTGTTTACTTGAAAAGGTCAGAAATAGCACTCCCATATACCTTGGGAAATTGCTTTAATAACCACGCATACCTCTGGCATTGCAGTCCTATAAGAAACCATGAATGTTCAGAAGCATCACAGGGCCTAAAAGTACAACTAGCAGATGTCCCTCCTGCCCTATACGTTCAGTTGGAGATAGAGCTTTACTTTCAACGTGATTTAGTTGAGCAAGAGACTGACTAACCAGCAGAAAGCTTATATCATAAAGGCCTCTTTTGGCTTATAGATTGGGATCTAGTCTTAAACCTGTAAAAGATAATGTAGGCATAGTGTCATCCATTCCTGGTCATATGGTTCAAGACCCTGGCCATTGCAATACCAGGAACTTTCCATTCTTATATTTTCAGTCTTCCTCTTTCTCACACCCAGAATAACAGGCTTATAATTCTCTTCCTTGCCAGAGAATGCACATGTTCACAAAAGTCTCACTTTGTACAGTCTACTCTCCGCAGGAAAAGCGACACAAGGGAAGTAACTTTTCTCTGTGACTGTTTCTCCGTGTTCCCTTCCTGCTCTCAAGCATCTCTTTCCTGGAGTAAGATGGATTCATTCATTCATTTAACATGTAAGTGCTCAGGGCTTTTTATGTTCTAAGCGCTCTAATAATAAACGAGACAGATAAGAGATACCTGCCTTCAAGGGGCTTACAAGGTAGCTGAGAAGACAGACAATTAGCAAGTGTTAACAGTAAGGCCTGGTAAGTGCTGTAGCAGTGGAAATACAGTTACAAATGGGATGATCAAGGACACAGTCCAGATGTGAGAGAAGGCATTCCTGAAGGAGGGCCTCTTTCCCGGGACCCTGAAGTAGGATACAGAAAGGGTTCTGCAGAGTTTGGTAGAAGCAAGGAAATGCCATACTAGAAGTCTGAGAGGTGAGAGAAAGCCTGCATGAGGTTTTCAAGTAACTGACAGCAGCCAGGGAGCTGGTGGGAAGGAGACTTGAAGACATAGGTAAGAGCCAAATAGTCCCTGGCTTTCAATAAGACATGTTCAGGAGGCTGAAATGTCTTTATGGCCAATAAGAATGGAAATCCATCAAAATCTAGTAAGCAGGAAAGTGACATAATCATTTTGTGTTTCAGAAAGACTGTTCTGGCTTCAGAGTGGGGAATGGCTTGGACAGGACCTAGTGGTGGATTGTATTGAAGGTGAGAGAAAGGGGAGAAGGAAAGAATGGATCAATATTTTGATATGAGCAACTGGATTAATGGTAGTGACATCTAGTAAACTCTAAGGAAGATACCGATTTGAGAAAAATGTAGTGACTTAAAATTTGAACATGTAGAGTTTAAGAAGACCACAAGGCATCCAAATTGAGATGTCCAAAGGCATTTAGACAAAGGGGTTGGCAAACTGCCTGGTAGTAAATATTTTAGGCTTTGAGGACCCGGCAGTCTCTGTTGCAACTGCTCAACTCTGCCATTGCCGTGTGAAAACAGACATAGATGGTATAGAGACAAATTCAGGTGGCTGTGTTGTAATAAGGCTTTATTTACAAAACAAGTAGAGTGCCAGATTAGGGCCCTCGTGGACCCCTGAGCTAGGAAAATGGAGCTGGGAGAATGCAGATAGAGAGTTAAAAACTATCAGTATATTCAGTGACCCTGGTCTGAAGAGATAGCTTTTTTTTTTTTTTTTTTTGATAATTTCTATAGATTTCCAAATTTTTCTGAAGACCCCTTTCAGAGAATTAAAAGCTAAAATTAAAGTTTCCAGGAAAATACTTATTGGTGTGAAGCAATAATTTGTGTCCACAGATAATTGTATCATTTTAATTATTGATTTTTATTTTTAGTGATTTTAAATGATACACTGCAAAAATACCATCAATTCCAAGCCAGGAGGGAGGAAGACATTGTTGGATGGAAAACGTGTGAAACAAAAAGAAGGTGGTAGAACCTTAGTACATGGGGCAGTGTGTCACCAAAGCAGGTAGAGAACGGTCTGGGAAAAGAGGAGTTACACGGCAGAGTTCCCGCCCTGTGATGCTAGACTTCTCAGGTCCACAAAAGGGTTGTCTTTGGCAGAGCTGGTTTGCCTTGTCAAATCAATACAGTTTTGAACAATTAAATTGCCTTTCTCAGCTTGGGAAAGGGCTGAGTGTACACCCCCTGGGGAAGAGTTGATCTCTCTTTGAAAAGGCATTTTTCCCACCTCTTTCTTTCTACTCTCAAATAAATCACTATATTCTTGACGCTTAAATCATCCTTCTGATCTGAAAATGCTTTGCCTTGAACCAAAATGTTTAAATAACATTTCAGAATGTAAACCTCTATTCCAGAGGAGAACTGTTGCCTATGGTCTTCGGGGCAGTGTATTGCACTCAGGATGCCTCTGCTTCAGGACTGTCAAATCCTTGCTGTTAATAAGGCCTTAGACAGCCTCCCCAACCCATTCCCTTCTTTTTTTCTTGGAAGCTCAAGAGACTTAGCAGGTGGTGCCTAATTATCCTCCCAGGATTGCTGGAGGTCAAGTCGGCATGGGCCTGTCTACCTCCTCCTTTTCCTGTTGAGGATACTAAGGCACAGTTTTGTCAAGCAATTCTTGGGCTGTTCCCTAGCAAGTCAGCCAGAGGACTTGGAAAAGAACCCTGAGATACACCTTTTCTAATATTCGCTCTAGGAGAGTAGTGATTTTCATTCAGCGAAGACCCAGATTCAGCACAGGGATCTTGGAGATACAGAGGGACCAAGAGGACAGCTTAGTAGGGCACTCTGAGCTTCTCATACCCCCAAACTCCCATATGCTTCAACCAGAAATAGCACCACTTTTTAACTTTTTCCTCTTGAAGTTGTGCTCAAGAATTCTATAGCTTGGAAAAGAAAAGGTTAGATATTTTTTCTTGAAAATTGTGTGCCTTTTGTTTATAAATCTTTGTGTCTTCCTCTCTTTAACTCATGTCACAGACTTCTTACTCTGGATGCCCACTGATATTATACATACGTTTATCTGTACCTGCTGCGTTGTACATTGTACTTCCCTGTGACCATGATGGTGAACTTCTCTAGTAAAAGCAACATGTTTTATTAGTCTGTGTAAGTTTCTTGTCAGGTGGCACTCAGCTCACATTGGCTGAGTTGTTAATGAATGCATACATGGATGGATGGATGAACTAGATAGTTTGTGCTTAGATTGTTATATGAAGCTAGCTATAACCTAAACAGCAATTCATTTACTTTTATATAACTCTGACCCACTAGCCTATGAGCTTTAAGAATCATTTCTCATTCCTCTTGTGTATTTTTAATGCCCAGAAAAGGGCCTGGCTCATAGTAAGCATTCAATAAATAAATGATTGAATAATCAAGGAGATGACTTTATAGTCAAGGTGGTTCTTACAGCTGAATTCATGCTGGGAAACACACTGAGAATTTTGTGTGTTCCAGGCAGTAATCTTAGTGCTGGGGTTATAGGTACTGGTAAAATCAGGTCCCTGCACTGGAGGAATTTTGCTCTCCAGGGTTGGGAGTCTGACAATCCATGGAGGCTAAGAAGACAGCAGGCTCACACTACCTGAATAAAGACAGGAGCTGGGATCCAGATTTGGAGCAATACTCAACAGGATCTTAGGGAGGGGGTGGGAAAGGAAGGGTCATAAACCCAGGGGTATCTCGGAACTCTACAAAGATTCTTTAAGCCAACATCTTGCCCTTCTCCTGCCAAGTACTTTTCTTGTATAATAAGAAGCCACTAATAATGATGGCATGTGTATTTTTTCCTCTGGTCTCTTGGTGTCTAACATAGTTTGAGGGTGGGTCTTGCCTGCCTGGTGGCCTACCCTGAATACACAGGCTGCTCTTGGCTGCCTCAGCTTTAACCCCCTCCTGCAAGGGGAGGATAGCGTCATATGGAATCTCTTCTACCATGTTGTGGACTGAATTTTGTGTCCCCTAAAACTCATATGTTGAAACCCCCACTGCAATGGTATTAGGAGGTAGGGTCTGGGGGAGGAAATAGGATTTAGATGAAATCATGACGGGGGAGCCCCACAAGGAGATCAGTGCCCTTATATGAACAAGAAGACAGACACATGGGAGCTTCCTCTGGCCACCATGCGAGTGCACAGCAAGAAAGCAGACACTTGCAAGCCGGGAAGAAGAGGGCCCTCACCAGAACCCAATCTTGTTGGCACTGCCCAGCCTCCAGAAGTGTGAGAAATCAAAGCCTGTTGCTTAAGCCACCCAGTGTATGGTGTTTTGTAAGAAATATACATTTGGTTTCTATCCCTGATTTGTGACACAGAGTGCCTAAAACCCTTTAATGTCCTGATTGATAGGGTGCTAAGAGCCTCTTTGGTTTTAATATTTGCCCTTTGATCCAGATTCATCACACAAGAGCATGGAATGTCCTGAGTGGTAGAGGGTAAGAGGAGCACCTTGTGTTATTCATAATAAGTCCTTTCAACTATACCTGCATTTGTGCCAAGGCAGTGAACTGTGGTGGGCTCCTGGATGGCTGTAGGATGGGGGATGGTTGCCACAGGGATCAACCCTGTGATTAGGAGGTTGACACTTTCAGCTTCACCCCTGACCTCTGGGGAGGGGAGAGGGTCTGGACATTGAGTTAATCACTAATGCTCAATCATTTGGTCAATCATTCCTACATGATGGAGCCTCCATAAAAACTCTCAACTATGGGGATTGGAGAGCTTCCAGGCTGGTGATCACCCGGAGGTGCTGGGAGGGTGGCACATGCCAACTCCACAGGGCAGAAGCTCCTTGCTCAGGACTCTTCTGCACCTTGCCCGACATACCTCTTCAGCTGGCTGTTTATCCACATCCTTTACAATATCCTTTAATAAGCTCGTAGTAGTAAGTAAAGTGTTTCCCTGAGTTCTGTGAACCATTATAATACATTATTGAACAGTAGGAGGAAGTCATGGGAACCCCTGATTTGCAGCCAAGTCATATAGAAGTTTGGGTAAGCTGGGGACCCACTACTTGTGATTGGCCTCTGAAGGGGGCAGCAGTCTTGTGAGATTGAGCCCTTAACCTGTGGTATCTGTGCTAACTCTGGGTAGTGAGTGTCAGAATTGAATTAAATTGTAGGACGTCCAGTTGTTGTCTGCAGAGAATTGGAGAATTTGTTGTATGGAAACCCCATACATTTGGTGTCAGAAGTATCATGAATAGAGGAACAGTTTTTCCTTTTATAGACAGAACTGATTAAGGCATTTCACTTTAAATGAAAGAAGATCTTCATCTTCTCTCTTTCCACTTTGAGTTTCTATATCAGCTGTTAAAGTTCTATGGTTCATTGTGTCAGTGAAAACACCAAAATCCTACCCTCCTTACTTGCATGCACACTTTCGGATGAAAGCCAGATTCTCCTGTTTCCATATTTATATCCTTCATCATGGTAATCGTATTTGCCTTGAATGTGTCCTTCTCTAAGTTTCCGTTTGCTGATCCCCTTCCTGTCAGCATTCGGCTCTAGAAAGCTCCAGTCCTTCTCTGTCATGCGCACACTGTCTCTCTGGATCCCGCTGCCGACAGAGTTCCTCAGTTCCCCCCTTCCAGGCTAACCGTGCCTTTCTTCCGCTGACCACCTTCATCTTTGAAATACTCCCTGGTCTCCCAAGTCTGTCGCAGATACTTGCTCCTTCCGGAAGCCTCTGTAGTTTCCCACTAACAAATGATATCTGTGGCTCCTTGAACCTGCATCACTTGGTGATTCTTATGAAGCACTTTGTGTATTCTGCCTGTTAGGAGCATTAATTCTTTATCAGTTCCTAGTTTTTAAATTACAAGCATTTTTGGAGATACAACAAAGGCTTTCCTCATCTTTTCTATTCTCCACAGCATCTATCTCACTGCCTAACTAGTGACAGACAGATATTTAATTAATATTTGTGCCACTTTCCACTCTATCCAGGATGACAAGTAGGTTTCCCTGAATGCGCCATCTCCAGTAGATTGGGAGGGGGTGCTTTGGGCTCTGGGCGGCGAGGAAGTGTGTCAACAGGAAAACTGTCCCAGTGAGTTAGCAACATTTGCCACAGGCGAGGGATGGATGGCAGGGGTGAACAAGTGCGGTGGCTCAGATTTCGTTTATTTGCCAATCCTTTTCTACCTTTCTTCATTACATTTGTTCTTATTGAGTTTATTTACTTATTTATTTTGCTTTTTTCCTACCTTCATTCTGCTTATCTCTGGCTCATGGACCATATTTCTTTTATTTCCATCAAATGCTCAGAATACATTTTTTTCTATTCAAATCTCTCTGGTCCTAGGAAGTTTTTCATAGCAAATCCTAACTGCCAGTACAATGTCTCATTCCAAAATATTTTTAATAGTCAAGGGGAAAAGTTTTCTCTTTTTACTAGAGGATATAAAATGTAGAAATGTCAAAATAGGAAGAGGGATTGTTGGGGTTGGGGGTGGTTGCAAGGTTTGCTTGTATTCTAAATAAATGGAGTCTGGAAAACAGCCACCTTTTAAGTGGTTGTTTATCATTAACTGAAAGCTGAGGAGACAGGGCTCAAAGCTTAAAGTGACTCTGTCAATTGAAATAAGTCATAAACAAATACGTGACGTCTCTGAAATTACATTCTAACCAGGCTCGCTTTGTCAAGACAAGGAAATGGGAACAAGGTTACTATCAGCTAATCAGGCCAATGAGAAACGGTTCTAGTAAGTAATCAACTGGATAGGCAGCAATTTATATTTGTCCTCACAGACATAGAAATTAAAAATCACAAAAGATATTATACATCATTCATTCAAACACTCTCATTTTAGTGATGAAAACTAAACCCATAATAGTTAGTTCATGTATTTCCCAAGGTTATTCCATCTCGAATTATAGCAGAACAAGCACTAGGACACAGTTCTCTTAACTGCTTTAGTTCTTTTTCCATGTGTGCATTGTGCTTGAGACTATATCAGACATGCCCTGACCTTGTTGTCTGACTCCAGGGATTGACTACACTAGCCAGTGTAGAAGCGCAAGCCCTCACTGGCTTGTGAATAAACATATTGGGGTGCAGGTTTTATCCTTTTCTTTTAGGAGAAAGAAGAGGGTGAAACACAACCAATAGAAGATATATATATATATATATATATATATATATATATGTATAATACATAATATGTGTTTTACACATATATATCTATAAAAAAAAGGAATTAACTCATGCAATTTTGGAGACTGGTAAGTCCAATTTGCAGGGTGAATTGGCAGACTGGAGACCCAGATAGAGCCAGTGTTTGACTTGAAAGGCCATCAGGGAGGAAGAGTCAATGTTGCAGATGAAGTCTGAAGGCAGTCTGCTGGAGAACTCTCTCTTACTTGGTAGAGAGTCAGTCTTCTTGTTCTACTGAAGTTTTCAACTGCTTGGATGAGGCCTACTCACATTATAGAGGGAAATCTGCTTTATTCTACCAATTAAAGTGTTACTCTCATCCAAAGCATCCTTGAAGAAACACCCAAAATAATGTTCGACCAAATATCTGGGCACCCTGAGGCCTAGCCAAGCTAACACACAAAATTGACCATCACAATATCCTTCAATTTATGTATAACACACAGGTGGTATCTTGATTATCCTTCAACTCGTACAGATAGACCTTAAGCATCCTTCAATTTGGGCACAATACAAACACAGTATCTTGATTTTATTTCTCACATAGAATTGACCAGGAATAAAAGTGACTCATTTGCATCCAACTTTTCAAAAGCATGTATTGACATAATCAAAAAAGTAAGACATAACTGAATGTGTCTTCACTAATTGATATTATTGCTTAAATTAATTATTAGGAACCAAGCCACTTATAGGCAGGGACCACGTCTTCTTACCACATATACATTGTACATGCTGAATAAATACAGTGACTTAATTTGGCTTGATCATTAGGTCCTTTGCCAAGAGAGATCCTACACCTGAGATTTTGGAGGCATCGCCTCCCTAACTTATTTTACTTGCTTGGAACTTGCTGAAAAATTATCCTTTGGGTTTTAAATTTTTATACTTGATTTCACCCCAAAGGTGGTTGTCAAATGTTGAGAGAAACATCTGTTCAGCTGTTTCTGACACTTGGGTAGCCAGAAAAGAAAAAGAAAAAAAAAAAAAAAAAAAAAAAGCAGACCCTCAGCTTCATGCCATAAAAACCATTTAAGATTATTTTTGCACATGAATAACTCCAATGCATAATAAATTTAAAATTTTAAAGTTTCCATACCTCTGCTCCTTGCAGGGGAAGAAGCAGGGCCATTTTGGAATTTTTTTTTAATGCATATCCAAAGCAGTTTCTACTGACCAAAAATTTACTTTTTATATGCAGAGCCTGGATTTAAGGAACTGTTTCCGTAGTTCCATGTTTGACAAATACATAATAGTTCTATTTAATACTAGCATATGGATTTTTATAAATATGATAGCAAATTTGTTTCAAGTTAGTGATACTATGTCATGTGTAGGTAGGCAAGAAGGAGTTGAGTTTTGTTTTGGGTTTTTTTTTTTTGCTACTGTTTTTACTTCTTTTAAAATCCATGTTATTTATTTCTATGCTCAAGGAATGTTAGCTTCACTTTTACTCAGTAAATCTCAATCCTAAGACCTCCTTATTACTTATTCCTTGTACCTCTGGGGCCCATTGTACTTGGCATTCTTCATCTTTTATTGTTATATATAGCACATTTTCTGCCTCTAACACTTTTCTAAGCTTCTTTTTTTTTTCAGGTCAGAAATTATACTTTATTTGCCTTTCCCCAAGTGCTTAACCCTGAGTCAGCTATATTTTAGGCACTCATTCAATGTTGGATAACTGGATGATAGACTTCAGGTGTTCATACAAGCTGGTAGTAGGACCCCAGATATAGAAGAGCTCTGGACCTCTAGTCTGGTCTTCTGTCTCCAAGCTGATTCTACCTCCATCACCGGAAACATGATCTAACTGTGCATCAAAGCATTTTTTTAACAACCTGTTCACTCCTACCCTCATTTTATGAACAT
The DNA here is from genome assembly GCF_041146395.1 of Eulemur rufifrons. Lineage (NCBI taxonomy): Eukaryota > Metazoa > Chordata > Mammalia > Primates > Lemuridae > Eulemur > Eulemur rufifrons. Next base: position 230,319,717 of record NC_090989.1, read on the forward strand.
AAAATATTCCCATGACTCTTACCCCTACTCCTTTAAGGATCTTTCTGGCTGATAAGTGTACACAAGTCTTTCTTACACTTGACTTTTTTAGTTTGTATTATGAAAATAATAAAATCATTTAAGTTTTACAAATATATAATATTGTAATATTGAATATGCTTTATTTATTTATTTTTTGAGATAGAGTCTCACTCTGTTGCCCAGGCTAGAGTGCCATGACGTCAGCCTAGCTCACAGCAACCTCAAACTCCTGGGCTCAAGCGATCCTCCAGCCTCAGCCTCCCAAGTAGCTGGGACTACAGGCATGTGCCACCATGCCCGGCTAATTTTATATATTTATATATATATATATTATTTTTTTTTTTAGTTGTCCAGCTAATTTATTTCTATTTTTTTAGTAGAGATGGGGGTCTCACTCTTGCTCAGGCTGGTCTCGAACTCCTGAGCTCAAACGATCCGCCCACCTCGGCCTCTCAGAGAGCTAGCATTACAGGCGTGAGCCACCATGCCCGGCCTTGAATATGCTTTAAAAGCTATCATCTTCCACTTTTGCTACTCCAAGATGCTGATACATCCCCAAAGTGAGGGCGTGTTATGCCTCTTAGCCACCTGTGTCCCCCTTTTTCCCACCCTTAAGAACGCTGCTTTTAACATCGTTGGGAATAGTGATCACATAAGAAGTTTGCCTTTTGAGTTCAGTTCCCATGTTTAATCATTCCTGTAGTCAGGCAGCTCTGACTTAAATTTCTGTGGTTGCATACCTCTAATATTTAGTTCTGAGAACTATTGATCAATGTCCCTTGTCATAACCATCCATGTAGAGAAATAAAGTAAAAGGGGTCACTGTTTGCCGCCTTTTGTTCTAGATTAAAAGACCCCTAACTACTTAAACTTTTCTCTGTGGGACTGATTTATAGACTCTATAATTAATTTCAGTTGATATTCTATATATTTTTTAGTCATTCTTAATTTTTCTACATTTTTCTTTATATACTGCCCTAAAAGATCTAACCAAGGCTAAGTGTCATGGAGAAAAAACTTATTATCTTCCTTTTAAGAGGGGAAAAGTCATTCCTCAGGATTGAATAACTACCTGAAGATTCAGAAGAATTGATAAAATAGCAGAGAGTCAAAGAACTCAGAGCACATTCAGTACAGAGAAGACTTGGAATCGAGAGATGGGTTTGAGTCCATCACCTGCCTGCTGTGCCGCTCATCTGTCTTCCATCAAGTGGAAATAACAACATATTCTGTTTCTTTCCTAGAGACATCATAAAGTTCATCAGAGGCCATTAGAAATAATGGTGAATTGTAAAGCTTCACACAGAAGTGTCATCAGAACTTAAGGCAGACAATAAAATGCCCGCAAAATGTCAAGAGAAAATGAACCCCTGCAAGTGCAATGAAGAAGTTTAGCAGATATGTTTAGTGATTTGTTGCGTTGAACAGTAGTGGAAAGAGTGTGAGAGTATCAGACCAAATCAAGATGATCAGGTGGAAGAATTAGGAAAAGCAGATTAATGAATTACTCAAAGTCCACAGTATGATTGGAAAATTATTGCATTAGTTTTAATTTTTCATATATAAAACAAAGTAGGTAGCAATATTTTTCTCTTCCTTTCACAAAAGTGTCCCCCCTACTCAGAAAAATGAAATGATTTGTCCAAGGCAATACAGTCATTGGAGGCAGAGCCTGGACAAGGACCATCTCTTCATTTTCTCAGTTCTATTTTTGCTTCTTTCAAAACTTGATGTGGAATGAACACATGAATCTATGAACACAGCTGAGACTGGAACCTGATGAATTGCAATTATATGATTGAAAGTGTAACACAACCAAGCATAAACTAAATACAGTGAAACAGCTAAAGCTGACTAAGGAGACACAGAAATAGGAATTATATTATAGAAAGATAATATTAATAGAAAAATATGGTATTAATAGAATGCAGTAAGAGAAATTTCAAAGAAAGAAAAATATAGTGTTTATCTGCTCAGTTCTGGTATACAGCCCCTGAAGGGCAAAAGAAGTAAATGAAATCATGGGGACGAGGAGGAAAATTCTTTAACACCATCTCCTTCCCCAGATCTAATTCATTTGCCAGTGATCTCGGGTTGAACAAAGTTAATAGAAACATTTCTGTTTCTGTACAACAGTACTTTGGCAGTATTGTTTATACATCAAACTCTTGAAAGTTGGGTTATTTTGTGTCAGTCCCTTAGAGACAAACCAATGTCCAGTAGATTTTTGGATCAGCAAAGTCAAGGGCTGACTATAAACAATAGCAACCTCAGTCATATTCTAACACTTCTCAGAGGCTAGACTGTTGGAAAGCCCTCCATCTGTGACACTTGTCATGTCACTTTGATTGCAATTACCATGATACTATTACTTTTGTGTTTAGCATAGCTTTGCTAAAATTAGCAGAATTTTATATTTTAACCCTATTGTTCTCATTCTCACCTGACCCAGACTGGTTAGGTGACTATCTGAAATGACATACTTAGTGACGGTACTGTATTTAAACACAAACCTAGGTCACTGGAGTTCTATTCAAGTTTGCTCTCCCTTTTTTTCACTATGTATTTCCTAAATTCTACCTTTCATCATAGTTTTCAAAAACTCCCTTATAGCATGGACTAAGTTCCTGTTATCTATGTCTTAATTTCCTCTTCTTTAAACTGTGGATAACTACACTTATTTCACAGGGATGACATGAGAATGAAATAAGACAACAGATGTGAAACTACGGCACCTCACTTAGTATGCAGTGCATGATGCAATAAGTGATAATAAGTAATTAGTAATCCTGGTCATTCCTTTACTCCAGGTGCACTATAGACATTTCTTCAATGAATTTGGTTTCATTTCTTTTCTCCAACACCAGAAGCCAGTGGTTCTCAACCTTGACTGTAATTGGAATCACCTGGGGAGTTTTAAAACTTACTGAAGCTTGGGTGGGTTCCATCCCCAGAAGCTCTGATGTAATTGCTCTGGGGAGAAGAATGGCTGGGTGGTAGTATTTAAAAATCTCTACAGGTGATTTATTATAAATGTGTAGCCAAAGATTGGGAACCATCTCTGTAATCATTTTAAGGGCTGGGGTTTTTGCTCAGCTTCGTAATCCTGGTACCAAGCTCAGCATCTCATCATAGACACTAAATGTTGGATTGCTTAGAAGGACTTAAGTGACTATGTACTCACTCTCTTGTTACTGTATTTGTTCATTCCCTCATTCATTAACTCATTCAAGTTAGAGATAATGGTTTATTGAGCCTTGCTATTATGGCTTGCTCTTCCCTCAGATTTAATGTAGGCTATACCATATGTCTACCAAATATTCTTTCTTTCATCAAAACACATCATTTCTTTGTTCCTCATGTGCTTTTTCCTCCCTTCGTTCTGTTTTCAATCTTGGGCATCCAGTAAACTTGGAGATTAAATGTCAATTGAAATTAATGAACTCATGTATTCATTCATGCAGCCAATAAATACACATTGCACCCACAGTGTATGTTAGCCACTGTTCTGGGCAAAAGAAGTACAAATACGAATCAGATAAAAAGTGTTTTTAAGGAGTAGTGAGTCTTATATTGAGATGATCATATAAACAAATAATTGTGATAATCACTTGATAAAGGCTTTGGGAAAAGTATGACCCTCTCAATTACCCAGAAACAGCTATTACTTTTTTCCATATCTCTTTGATCTAGTTTTATTCTCTATATTACATAGTATATAGATAGAATTTCATTTTGAATCTGGATGAAGATTTTTATGGAAGTAGTTGGAGAGAGACAATCAACTGATAAATAAGTAAAATAAATAAGAAGGCATTCTGGTGTATAGCCTAACACTCTGTAGATAAAACCCTAGAAAACTATCTGTCTTTGTTTCTATCAGAGGAGTATTTTTGCCATGGAATTTTGATAGCATTGGTTATTTAAAGCAAAGATTTATTTCTATGTTCAGTCCTTTTCCATTAGCACATGAAGTATATTTTAAATTATGTAGAGTTTCAGAACAGGCTTCTCTAATTATAAGGGGAAAATTCTTGGCAATTTGGGAAGATTAAATTCTTCCTTATCTTCTGACTGAATATACTCACCCACCCACCTACTATCCTAGAGAGTCCCATGAGATTCATTCATTTTAGATGACAAGGCTGGAGGATGGGCTCCATTTGGCCAATGAAAATAAAATATTATACTCTGAGGTGGGGAGGGGGAATGATAGAGAACATTATTCTAAGCTTTTCTAGTTCTATTTATTCAATTGGCATTTGGCCAGTATGAATCATTTTAAACTCAAAATCAAGTTACAGGTACTCAGTATGTGATGTTGGTTAGTCAATAATTTTGCAAAGCTCTTTGAGAATGGGATCAAAAGAGAAAAGATTTTTTGAAGGGGTTAGAAAGACCCATATAATGAATTGTAGTTAGATAAAGCATCCCAGAGGAGAGCTAATCATGAAGGTCCTGGAACAATATGTATATCTGCCTGCCTAAGAGTTGTAGCTGGAAGAGAAAGGCAATGCTGAAATATAGATAAGAAAAATGAGCCTCCTCTGCATCATTTCTAGGTTTCTAGGGCAGGATTTCTCAACCTATGTATAAATGACATTTTAGTCTGGATGTTTCTGTATTGCAGGGACTGTCTTGAACATTGTGGGATCCTTAGCAGCATCTCTGGCCTCTACTAACTAGGTGGCATTAGCACTGCCAGTTGTGACAACTAAAAATGTTTGTAGATATTGTCCAAATCTTCTTAGGGGCAAAATTGCCTGGTGGAGAACAGTTAGTTTAGGGTAAGCCCAGGGAGAATAAAGCCAACAAATTTTTAAAATCTGTTTTAAAAATCTGTAATGTAGTCCCAAGTTACACACTACTAGATAGTAAAGTCAGCAAGGGCATGGATTATGTATACATTATTCACTGTTAACATTCAGTGAACAAATTAAGACTGAATTGTGAATGAACACAGTCAGCAAATGGATTATATATGTGAAGAGTACAGCTAAAATATTCCTGTTTATGCTGGAACTATCATTTTTCTAAGGACTTGGGAGGTAGGAGCACAGATTCTAACCTCATATATTCTGGGTTTGATTTTATTTGCCTATATATACATACATACACATATATTATACATTTATTTAGTACCTGGAGCTGTAGGTCCTTGGGATTTATTAGTGAGCAAGACAGCAACTTCTTTGCTGTGTAACCCTGCACAAGTCATTAGCTTCAGAGCTTGAAGACAAATCTCTCAAGTTAATCCAGTCATTCCAAGATGCAGAAAAGAGAACAAAAAATACTGCACAATCACTCAGAGAAATATGGGATTACACAAAGTGAACTAATATATGAATTATAGGTATCCCTGAGGGAAAAGAAAAAAGAGCAAAAAGAATGGAAAATCTATTCAAGGGAATAGATTCACCAAAAGACAAACATTGCATAATTCCTCTTATATGAGGTATCTAAAATAGTTAATCTCTTAGAAATGTAAAGTAGAATGGTGGTTGCCAGGAGTTTGGGGCAAGGGGAAAATGAGAGCTGTTTTTCAATGGATATATAGTTTCAATTTTACAAAATGAAAAAGTTCTAGAGATCTGTTATATAACAATGTGTTTATAGTAATACTACTGTGTTGTACATCTAAAAATAGTTAAGATGGTAAATTTTATGTTATGTGTTTTTGACCACAATAAAAAAGACAATGTATATAAGATGTTTAGTACAATGCCTGTATAGAGTAACAAAAATATAATAACTATTATAAAACCAATGATGATAATGATTTACTAGAGAGTAAAAGTCATCAATCTTTCAGAAGAGGAAAGTGAGTTCAAGAACACACAAGGAACTTCAAGAACTAGTGCTCAAAGACAGGACTTGAGCTATTTGCCTGCCTACTCTACCCCTCTCATTGTGAGGAAGAATTATGCAGTATAGATGTTAACAAAGAGAACTGGAAGTTCTGAAGATCTATCCTTTTAATGAAGAATTCATAGTTATTAGGAGCTGAAGAAGATTACCCACATGTCATAGATAGCTGAATTTACAATAGAAACATATCAGAGTGGCATTCATAAGCACCATAGTCCAGATGACTATCTGGGTGGGGTAAAGAGTTTTAAAGCATGAAAGAAAAATAAAAGAAACAGCCACACAGTAGGCACATTCTTCAAAGGGGCCTTTAATTCACAGATTTTAAAAAGTCTTCTCTCCAACAATTTATAAGGCAGAAATTTCACATTAGGGTGAAGAGAGTGCATGAAGAAGCAGCTAATAGCCTTAAGAAAGGACATTTTAATGGACTCTACAGATGCTACGAGGATTTTTTATTTGAGTGAAAAAAGGAAAAGAAAATATAAAAAGTACCTGAAAATGTTTGAGGCAACCAGTTAAATTTACCCACAGGCTCTGTGTTAAAGTACCTTCTTGTTAGTCTCCACTCCTCTGTTGGTATGTCAAGAGGACAATCAGAAACTGCAACCACTCCCTGGCCTCCATGTCAGTATTTTCAGGAGTGGAAAGGGAACCTCCATATTCTCCATGATCTGACAAGATTCCCACCTCTTCCTCTTCCTACTCCCAACACTGACAACCTCACCACTGCCATCTTCCTTGAGACCAGTATGACCCGTCTTATGATATTCTTTATCCTTGTTTATTTATGTCACCACAAGGAGCCCAGAATTTCCTGCTCAGCCCTCATCCCTGTTTGGCTCCCTGTTTTGCCCTGACCCCTGCCACATACGTATTTAAAACCCCTTTCTTTCCTTTATTTTTCTCTATAGTACCCATCAACAGCCAGTTGATCATATATTTTGTCTACTTTTGGGGTTTGTTTTCCTTCCACACTAAAATCTAAGTTTCATGAGGCTAGAGATATGTGTATATTTTGTTTTGGGTCATATATCTATCACTTAGAACAGTGCCAGGCAGGTGGAAAGCATTCAATGACGATTTGGTAAATAAAAAGAGTGAACTTGGTAAGTATGCTTGGATAGTGTGCCAGGGATTATGCTAGAGAGGCACTGGGGGAGACGGGTGTGGAGCTAGAGATGGATTGGTTATAGTCTCTATCCTCAAAGAGTTTGCAGTCTAGGAAGAGGGAAGATTGTCCTACAAAGGTAGAGTTGGACAAGTGTCTAAGGAGTGACTCCCAGTGCTCATGTTGAACTGGTTCTCCTCTTTCCAGACCAGCAAAAGGAGTACAATTTTCCATGCCCTTTGCTATTAAGCAGGGCCATGTGGCATTACATTGTAAGCAGAAGTGATGTGTGCCATCTTTGGGCCTAAGGATTTAATTGTCAATGGAAGACTCTCTAGCATTCTCTGTTTGCACTGTAGCAACTGGGGAGGCAGCGTGTTTCAGACAGTGCAGCCTAAGGGTGGGGAACCCTGCATCAGCCTGCATTCATGAGGGGCTGTGTGGAGGACGGTTGTCCTAGAGAGTTGCATGAAACTGCAGCAGATTTTTCACTAAAGAGAAATGAACTGTTGTTATGTTATGTCAACCTTTAAGCAAATGAGGTTTGGGCTAATTTGTTCTTTCAGCATAATCTAGACTATCTTGATTAATATAAGGAGTATAGAAGATGTCATTTTTCATGCTTGAAGTTTTGTCTCGGGGGGATAGGGGTGGGGGGAGGGGATGGGTGTATACCTACATGATGAGTGCGATGCACACTGTCTGGGGAATGGACACACTTGAAGCTCTGACTCGGGAGGATGGGGGGGCATGGGCAATAGGTATAACCTGAACTTTTGTACCACCATAATAAGCTGAAATAAAAAAAAAATCCACTCAAAAAAAATTACAGCACATATCCTGACAAATGTTTGATATTAGGGCAGGACATTTAACAGTGGGAACTTTTAAATGGTTCAGAAAATTGGGAGACATCTTTGTGACTTTATAAGGAGAGTAGAGGACTATGCTTCCTTGTACAGATGGATACTGTATAACCTTCTCCTCTGACTTAACAGAGCCAGGGGAAGCTGGACTAAAGATTGAGGAAATATACTCTTCATGACAGCAGTCCATCTGGAAGGCCATAAATTGACGAGTGTTTCCTGAGTGTCTATTCTTTGCTCACCACTAGGTTAGGCACAAAGGGAGATGCCAAAAAAGACATAGTTCTCACTCTGAATGAAACTGTGGTTGTCACTGTAAGTAGGGGCTACATAATTACTGTGTTACCTATGAGGATGGTAAGAATTTAAAAGAAAGGAAGATCTGTGAAGTTTGGAGGAATACAGGAAGAGTTCTTAGATGTGAGGATTTGACCTTGGCCTTGAAGAATTGTCAGGATTTATTATGGTACTACTACTAATAATTTATGGATCCTACCATGCGCTAGGCACAATGTGAAAGTCTACATAGCCCATTCAATCTTTCATCAACCCTGTGGACATGATCTCTATAGATAAGAAAACAGGCTTGGAGATATTAAATGATTTATCCAAGTCACAGAGCTGGGATTCAAACCCAGGTTTGCTTCTTGCCAAAGCAGATGCTCTTAATCATGAAGTAGTTGTGGTGAGATGGAAAGATGAGGAGTGGCTCTTTCAGGAAAAAGAATGTGTTGGAGTGAACCACACCTTTCTTGCTCTCAGGTGTAGCAGGGCCTTGACTATTGATTTTTCAGCAGGAATTAGGGTCCTTTTTTCTTCTGGTTGTGGAGAAGCAGCTAAGTAATCTTTAAATAATGTCCAAAGTAATGGAGCTGCCCGGCTACCAGCTTTGCTGAGTGAGCCACCTTTTCACACTTCCCTGTATGAAGATTCATTTCAACTCTTCGACCCCATGGACATAACAAGGAAAGTAAGTGGTGAGTGGAAGTGGTCCTAATTCATTCAGACAGCTGGTTACTCTAACTCTGCTGAGGATTATCATAGGTTAATGGGATTATCAGTGACCTTCTAACAGAAAACCAAATACTATCTTCTAGGATTCCAGCAGGCCTCCAGCCTCCCAGTTTTATCTGTGATGGGGATTTGGCATTGTGTTATCAGTTGGGGCCTGGCAAGACCCATATGGCCTGCTAAAGGGTTAACTGAAGAGAACTGAATGAAGAAACTGTGCATAGAGCTGAGGGTACGGTAAGGGAACCAACACGGAATGGTGGGCCCCAGGGAGTAACAGTGTCAGGAAGCCATTGCTGCTTCTAAGCCTGCAGGAGTGAATACAGGGGCCAGAATTGACAAGAGCTAAACCCACGTGTAGTAGAAAGAATAATGGCTCCTCAGAAATGTCTGTGCCCTAATCCCCAGAACCTGTAAATATGTTACCTTAAATGGGAAAAGGCACTTTGCACATGTGATTAAGGTTAAAGACCTTGAGATAGGGACATTATCCTAAATTAGCAAGATGGACCCAATCTAATTACTTAAGTGCTTAAAGGCTGAGTGCCTTTTCTCCCCCTGCTATGGTCAGAGAAACGTGTGATGAAAGAAGAAGGGTCAGAGAGAAGCAACCTGGCTTTGAAGATGAAGGAAAGGGGCTGTGAACAAAGGAATGTGGGCAAAGCCTATAAGCTGGGAATGTCAGGGAAACCGATTTTCCTCTAGAGCCTCCAGTTGGGATGCAGCTTTGCCGACACTTTGATTTTAGTCCGAGACCTGTGTTGGACTTCTGACCTACAAGAACGGTAAGATAATACATTTGGTTGTTTTAAGCCACCAAGTTTGCAGTAATTTGTTATAGCAGCGATGGAAAACTAATGCACCACTTAAGAGGGGCTACCTGGTAGAAGCTGTGGGCCTAGATAAAGGATCGCAGCCATTGCCCAGCTGTCACCCAGCAAAGGTAGGGAGGGAAATAAATGCTCTGACCTCTCTCTCCACTGGCCCTCTGAGGTACTGCCAGTGTCTCCCATTAGCTAAGCCCATTAGCTGAAAGCTAGAGGACAAAACAGCCTGGGTGATGCATGTCCTAGAGTTTGGTCTTCCAGAGCACAGAGCAGGGCAGAAAGGGGTGGAGAATGGATCTACAGGGGCAAATAACCAGCACAGATGTTAAACTTGAGGATGGAAGTTTCAAATGGTTTTGTGTTTCATTTGACTTCACTCATTATCAAAGAAGGGAGGGTCTGGCAGGAAGCATTGCCAGACCTGCTTTTAGGCAGGCGATTGGATTAGTTCAATATATTTTCATCTTTACAGCTAGGGAACAGATATGTAAATGTGTTTCATTCAATTCAATCAATCAATCAATCAATTTAGTCATCATTCAACAAGTCTACTTGAAAGACTTGCTGTTCGTTAGACACTAAGAAGCAGATGGGAGTGGAATGGGATCCAGGAAGATTCAGACACAGCCTTTGCTCTGCAGGAATGTGAGACATGTAGAGTGGCCCGTGGAGCTGAGACACGGTGGAGAGCTATCCATAATTCATCCCCCAGGGCTGTACGTTTGCATCTGCGAGGGGAGAGCTAGCGGGTGGAGTGAAAGGGAGGTAGAGGTGGGGAGGAGAGTTCACAGGGAAGTGGTCCTTAAGCTGGGCTTTGAAATGGGGGGGGGGTGGGGAAGGGAGGGATATATACCTACATGATGGGTACAATGCACACTGTCTGGGGAACAGACACACCTGGAGCTTTGACTTGGGGGGAAAGGCGGTACATGGACAACATATGTAAACTGCAATTCTGTATCCCCCATAATAATAAGATGAAATAAAAAATAAAATAAAATAAAATAAAATTCTACTGGTTTTCTTTTCAAAAAAAAAAAAAAGAAAGAAAGAAAAGAAATATGTGTAGGATTTTTCTAGTCTGACAAAACATCCAAAGCAGCAAAACTGGCATAAACAGAGGAAAGGTCAGAAGTCTTGGCATTCAGACGACAGCAAGGTCTGCGTCACTGGAGTACAGGATGCTTGGGGCATGCGGTACAGGGGGCTGCGGACTTGAGGCATGATAGGTGGGTCAGATTATGAAGGGTCTTAAGTGAGTGTGTGTGTGTATGTGGTTTTAGCACAAAAAAACAATGTCGTTGAGCATAGGAAAATAGTTGGCATGGCCTGTGGAAATAATGTGCTCATTATAAATACACTTTTTAAACAAAATAAAAATAAGCAAAATGTGTGAAACAAGTCATTGCTTGCATGATAGAAACATTTCTGTCTCTTAAAGTTAATTCTCGTCTCATGCCCTCACATACCCTGTTCTGCCCATTTATTTGGGGAATTTTATATACCAAAATAAAATTTGAAACAGAAATGCTGAGAGAATCACAAACTCTGAATCCCCTGAAGGCAAACACACGGCAGAGATGACTTTTCTTTGCCTCAGATGGTTCTTGTCCTCTTTCTGTCCACACCCCCTTGTCTCCTGGAACACACACACGTGTGTGCATATGTGTGCACACACACACACACAGCAGAAGCTCAGCTCTGAAAGTTCCCTCCTGACTGTGGGAAAATGACCAGTGTCTCTCTCTCAGGACATCCCATGCCACTATTGGGCCATTTGGCTGGTTCACCATGTCAGTGACTTCCAGTGTCCCATTTGGCACCACTCAGATGCGCCCACTGGTCTCAAAGAAACACGTGCCTTGTTTTAAGAAAAGCAACACTTCTATTTCAGAAGGTATTTAAGGAGGAAGAATTGGAACAGTGTTCTTCCTCCAAATCTGTCAGAACACCTGGCCAGGCTTTTCTTGATGTGGATCGCAGAGTTACATATGTTTTTCCTGTGATCAAATCCTTTCCGTAGTGCAAGTGAGCTAGAGAGTGCATGAAAAGAGATGGCTGTGGTTATGATAGACATTCTGTTTTATTACCTCTCAACTGTCTTTAGTAGCATGCACTGGAATTCTGTGGTGACAGCATGCTTCTTTTCCAAAACCTCCACAGTTGATCAGGTATGAGAAAGCAATATTGAATCAGAGGGAAAGCTCCAGCCTAGGATTCAAGAAGCCTTGGGCTCTTGTGAAAGTTGGTTTCACCTCTCTGGACCCAACTTTTTCACCTATAAAATAAGAGGCTGAATGAAATATTTCAGAGAGACAATTAAGACAGCTCCAAAAAATGGTTCAAACTCATTTTTTGCCATTTACTAGCTATATGATCTTGGGGAAGGCATGTTGGCTTATTGTGTTTCATTTATAAAAGAGGATAAAAATAATGCCTAGCTTACAGGGATATGGGAAAGGGTAAATTAGAAAATACGTATAAAGTGCTATGCTTAGTCTGTGTGCGTGTGTTCACACATGCATGCTTGCTTGTGTTTCATAAGTGGAGAAAACAAAACAGCAGAGAAGGGTTGGGGCTGTGTGGGCAATGACAGAGCCCCTGTGCAGGCACGTAGGAATCTTTGAGTGGAAATTTAATGCTGTATCTTGGAAGTGGGCAGGGGGTCACAGGTGACATAGATCTGTGGTATGCTTTGCCCAATTCCTTCCAGTAATAATAAAAAGTGACTCGCCAGGGGAAACCAATGGAGTATCAAATAATAGTGTTTACATCACAGTAAGCAAATACTTGCTGGATGCAGAAATGAAATAGTTTCTGGTTGGACGGGAACATGCATTACCACTAACTTGGCTTCACATTTTATTAATTTGGGAAATCAGTGGTAAATGATGTCACCTGTCATCCTTTCCTAGCCTCTTTTCTTTGGAATTGAAGAATTAGATGAGCTTAACCAACCTCTCATCAAGAGGTTGTGAAATAACAAACACAATACAATGAAGAGGGATTCATCCTGAATAGAGTACTGCAGACCTTACCTCCTTGGACTTAGAGGAAAACATTCACAGTCCCAGCTGTGGAATTCTCACAGGATGCATAGATGGGGATGGAAAGGAATAACTCATTCCACTGTGTGCTGCATTTCTTAAGGTAAAGTCACTGATTTTGCTGAGTTCATGACTTTCCCCTTGAAGAATGAGGCCATCAGACAAACTGGCCAGAATATTAGGGGCTACAGTAAAATATTTTATGGACTGAGCAAAGGAACTTGCCAAAAAAAAAAAAAAAAAACCTAAAGTGGAAACAAGAGATCTCTATTCCCTCTATTCTATCAAGCTCTCTCACGACCAGAAATGCTTTAAATACTTCCCCTCATCCCTGAAATCTAAGCCAGTCACCATGTTACATGTTCATCTTCTTCAAGTGTACAAAAAGTGGTTCTTTCATCAGGGAAGGTATGAAGTAGGCCCATTAGTATGTGTTTATAGCCCTGAGTTCTATCATTATCATCACTATAATGGCCTTCCTGTCTGTTCGGAGTTTAAGGTTTATTGAAACCATTTTCAGTATCTTGAAGCTCCCTGCCTTTAGACCAACATTACACAAGGATTTTCTCTACTTGGCAATGAATGGTAATTATCCTCATATGTGTGGAGGTGGCCCAGAACTTGGTTGGGCTACTACACAAGAAAAATAGTACCTTGGTTTGCGGTCACTGATTTCAGTTTTGTAATGCTAAAATCCTTCATGGCTTTATTTCTATATATACTGGAGATTGTCATAAGGCCTGCCTATATTCATATATCATCTATCAGCTCCCTCAAGTCATCCTAACAAATGTTTATACTATTGCTTCACTTTCCTCCTGATCCTAGAGCAGATGGGAACATCCATCCAACGTTTCAGCACATTCCTCGGTTACCACTGTGATGGAGTGTTCTTGGAAAACTCTCATTTTTTTTGCATCTCAAGGCGCTGGCTACCTTCCAAGGAATGTACCTTTCAAGCCAGTTGTTATCAGCTGTGGGTAGGTCCTCCTTGTCTCTGCCACCTTATGTATCTAATTCTTCATGACTCTAACGCAGATGAGGTTACTGGCCACATCTGTCTAAATCATACCAAGAGTAGTTTTGAATAGCACTTCGCTTATTTCAGAGCACTTTCCCTGAGAACTTTGATACCTAATAGTTTTACCAGCCTTGGCTTAAGGCAGGGAAATGGCTGGTGAGCGAGTGCTTTCTAACTTGAAGTTATATTCTTGAGGCAACTGTGGAGCTGGTTTACCCTGGTTGTCTTCAATAGTAAGAAAGATACTGGGCAGACATAGTTTTGGATCTGATTATAGCCAAGAGGATATATTAGTCTTTTCAGAACACATATGGTGTAATTGTCAAGTGTATCTTGAAAAATCACCCTTTTAATTTAAAAAGAAAGACAACCTGGTATATTTGTGCATCTGCATTTCTGAAAGGGAGTATAAACAGATACTGTTTTAGTGTATTGGGATTCCATAACCACTTACATTCCACATTTTTTGGAGACCCTGAACTATCTCTCTTGTTTATTCTTAAATGCCTTAGAGAATCAACATGGTAACTTGCTAAATCAGTATCCTAAAAGTCTTCCTCTCACTCCTATGGTTCTGGATGAAAATTCTTTTACTATTACTACTCATAATATTTGCAAGAAAAAAACCCAAGATACTGAGCAAATGAAAATTCTTTGCACCTTTGAGAAACTTCTGCTTTCTAAACACACAATGCTGCCCTCTTGCAATTAATCTAAATCAGCTGCAGGTGTTCCCCCAGTTTAAATTTACTATTCATTCAGAAATATCATTGTAAGTACTTCCTGCCTCAGCCAGTATTCTGAGTTGTTCTTGTTGGAGATTGCTGGATGCAACAGGCCTCTGAATTAGGTTTGAGCTGGAAATGTACAGAGATCTTGAGGCACACTAGTGAAAGTCCTTAGGGCATCGCTTGCTATGATTACTTATGCTGTCTGGATGGTTTTCTCCAGGAGTTCCTTGAATCATGGGTTTGGAGATGGAGGAAATCCTGAGAAGATGGTGTTCTATAAGGCTGCAAGATTGGAAGTCCACTGGGACTCACTGGAAAGCAGAAATCACTATTTTAATACCTCTCTCACCTCTAAAACTCAATTCTATAATTACAGGAAATTCTCTGAAGTGCAAATATACTTTGATATTCCATTTCTGCAACACTAAAGATTTTGGAATGACCATAAATTTTCAGAACCATATCAAATTACTCTTGTTGAGTATTTTGGATCAGTTAATTTACCTGCTCTGTAAACTTTTTCTCCTTAGAGGTTTCTCTCTCAAGGGCTGACCTAAGCTAAGCTAATCTGATTTTTCCTCTTAGAAATCTGGAATTGGTACATAGAGGCTCAGGTTACCCACTGCTGGGCTTTGGAGTGGAGAGGTTAACCTAGCCTGGGCGTCTGGGACAACCATTTTTTGCCAATTGTATAAGAAGAAATAAAAATCTAGTTGGCAGAGAGAGGAAAAAAATAAAGTAGATGTAATGCAGAAAGCAGAGATGAGGATCAGATGGTCCCAAAGAGATGGAGATAATAACTTGGAGTCCTGACGTTCCATTCCTGGTTCAATTACTGCATAGGGTACATTTCTAGTTGCCTGTAAGTTCCCATTGGGACTTAATTTAGTGTGAGCAGTGTTATAATCTTTGGGAAAAATAAAGCTAGCTTAGTTTAAGACAAGGGCCCATCCTCTCCTATACCCAAGCAGCAGATATAGCTACAGAACACACAAACAATGTGATGGGTGTCCATTATATTTATGCCTCCAAATCTTAAGTGAAGGTCTAGGCTCTAGTACTACCAGGCATGCGACTTTGCTTCCCTGACTTAATTCAATCTTTCATTTGCTAAGACAACCATTTTGTAATTTCTCCTGTTTCCTCAAACTTTCAATACTCCCTATCTTATCATTCTCATCTAATGACCCTGATTTTTATTTCACTGAGAATCTGGGATCAATGAGAAAAGAATGACCCCATCTTCCTATAGACAACACATCCACCAATGTACCTGTGTTTGTCCTCATCTACTCTACTTTCCCTCATGGTAAAGTGTATTAACTACCCATATGCCTGATAAGGCAAATCCCTCTTTATCTATACTGGATTCCATTTTCTTTTGCTTACTTGGAGACTGTATTCTGTCAATTTGAAATGTTCCCAACACAAAGAAATGATGAATGTTTGAGGTGATGGATATACAAATTACCTTGATTTGATCATTATGCATGTATTGAAATATCACATGTACCCCATAAATATATACAATTATTATGTATCTATAAAAAAGAATACTATATACAAAAAAAGACTTTTCTCCTTCAATTAATTCCCATGCTCCCCTTCTCTTTCATCATCAATTTGTGCCTCTTTGTTTAATCAGTACCCAAAGATATTGTAATAGTTCCCATCTTTATAAGAAATGAAACAAAAATCTTCCTTGGTCCAGAGCCCCTCCCTACTATTACTCCATTTCTCTATCACTTTGTATAATGAATCTCCTTGTAATAATCATTCATCCTTCTGTCTCCTTTTTTTTTTTTTCTTTTCACACCAGTCCCTTCGGCTTTCATCACCACCTTAACCCCACTCATCTGAAGGTCTACAGTGATCTCCGTGTCCTTAAACCCTATGGCCAGCCCTCAAACTTTATTTTATGTGGTCTTTCATCTGCTTTTAGCAGAATAGATGACTCTTCCTCGTAAGGCACTTTCTGTGGATGGTGTCTAAGAAGCCATACTCTTTTGGTTCTCCTGTTTACTTACTGTTTTTCCTCGCCTCTTTGGTTGGCCCTCCCTCCAATTCCACACCATATTCCATTTGTCTTTGTATCACTGTTTGCATGCTAGGTTGTTCTATTGTCCAGGTGGTTAAATTGGGAAGTACATTTCTCAGTATCCTCTTCTCAGGATGGCTCCGGGTTAGAGTTGTTCAAGAGAAGAGCTTGCATGGGGTTTGCAAAGTGGAACTGAATTAGAGTTACTCCTTTCTAAACAACTTCAGGGCCAGATATGCTGATGAAAAGACAAAGAAGTCCCTGGCATGTTCCAGCTTGTTCTTGTTTCCTTCCACTCCAAGTCCAGTTCTTTCTCCTGACTTCTGCTTCTGCTGATCAGCAGCAGTCCCAGACACACTGCCAGATTGTTGGCTGTAGATGTAGAGAAGTGGTAGCTACGTACATACAGCAGCTGCTATGCTCTTTGCAAACAGTTTCTTGTTTGGAGTTCCACTTTGGTGATTGGATGAGCCTAACGTCTCATATTTCTTTGAAAGCTCCAGCTTGTTCACCTGTGCTAATGCTTCAAGGGAACTGGTTAGTCATATCCTCAAATCATTCACTCCTTCTCCCAGACCTTCACTGCTCCAGCTCCTCCCACAGTTGTATAAAGTCTAGTTTCTCTAATAAATTGCTTATTCTATATCATTTAAATTGAACACTGCCTGAGATAATTTTTCATATCACTAAAAGTGGTTTTAGAAGAATACAACACTAAGAATAGCAATGTAGCTAGGACTCTGATCTGACTAAATTTAAAAGCATCAATTAACCTGTTGTCAGTGGGAAATGGGACACTGGTGGTATATGTCAGTAGTCATATTCCCAGTTATAAAATACAGAGCTGAAATAGACAAATAGCTGATAGAATCCCATATTGTTTCTCTGATCTATGGAGTGACGCCTTTTATGATAGCAAAGGCCAAAGTGGAAACCTCTAGAACATCCTCTTCCTACCAAAAATTTGGTATTAAGTAGTCAGGAAGTGGTATGTGAATAGACCTCTCTAAAATCAATACTACATTCCTGGAGGGACTGAAGAGATTAGTGCCACCATCAAGGACTTTGAAGAGGTAGGGGTGGTGATTCCTACCTCATCCCCATCCAACTTGCCTCTTTGAACTGTGTAGATGGATCTTGGAGCATGACAGTAGACTATTGTGCACTTTATCAAGTGTTGGAGGACTCCATTTGTAGGCTATTCCAGATGTGGTTTCTTTACTGGATCCAATCAATCCATCCCCTGGCACCTGGTATGCAGCTTTTGACCTGGCAAGTGTTTTTATATCTGTTATTTAAAGACCACCAGAAGAAATTTGCTTTTAGCTGGAAGCTAGAAATATATTGCTATTTTCAGGAATGTACCAACAATTCATCCCTTTGTTATAATCTTTTCCTTGAGAAACTTCCTGCTTCCCCATTCCAAAGGACATTAGGCTGGTTTTTCATGTTAATGACATCATGTTGCTTGGATCTGTTGAGCATGAGGTAGACACTTCTCTAAACATATGTGTGCCGGAGTTTAGGAAATATTTCTTATGAAAATGCAGTAACATGCTAATTTGGTCAAACTTTTGGGCATGCAGTGGTCTGGCACATATCAAAATATTTGCTATGAAGGGGTCATGGACACCCAGCATAGCACCAGGGGTTGAAGTTATAACAACAGTTATTTGTTGATGGTGTTGGAGGTGGGGTGGGGTTATAATCAAAGAAGTAGTAGAGTACACAGTGTTCCCAAATTCTCATTACTCTAGCACAGAAAGGACACAGATGCCCTATATGCACCATAACCAACAAAGTCCAACAGAGGCTTGCTTCATTCAGAAATCTGGATATGTTAGAAAGCACTCCTACTCCTTCACCTAATTATAAAGTTAGCCTAAGAGAAGAAGGAAGTGCTTGCTTTCTCATAGTAAAAATAAGTAAAACAGGAGATCACTAGGTTCAGGAACATGCTAGGGAAGATTCATACTGGCGGCCAAGGTCTGTATATTGAGGGCTCAGGGAACAAATTTGCCTGCCAGTAATGCTGAAATCAGCCAAAGGCCTTATCTCTGCAGATTGGCTCAGTGCAGCTAAGCCAGCTCTCTGCTAAGCTTCCAAAAGGGGAAGGAGATGAACCCCTAAAGCCATCCAGATTTGTCTCTCATCAATATCCCTTTCAAGGAAAAGGAACAGTTTCTGCATCTGCCTCTCCTACAGTTCTAAAGTAGTGCATCCGGTTGTTCATTTTGCCTGAGAGAAATGGGCAGATTTATAGATCTGCACTGATTTATGGATAGTGGCTAATGATGTGAATGGAAAGCCAAAGACTTGGAAGGAATACAATCGAAAAATTTGATGTTAAGTAGTCAGGGAGTGATAAGTGAATAGACCTGTCCAAAATGGGCACAAGGTGTAAAGATATTTGCGTCCCATGTGATTGCTATACCAAAGAGCACCTTCAGTAGAGGTGGATATTAATAATGAGGTAGACAAGATGACCCATGCTGTGGCTAGTCACCCTCTTTCCCCAGCTATCCCTGTCTTTGCCTATTGGCTTCATGATTAAGGTGGCCATGGTGTCAGGAATGGAGGCTATACATGGGCTCAGCAACTTGGGCTTCCACTTAGGAAGATCAGTTAGGCATTAGCCATTACTGAGTGCCCAACTGCCAGCAGCAGCACTGACCAACTAAGCCTTCAATATGTCACCATTCCCAACAGACGATAGAAGGTTGATTATATTGTACCATTTTCATCATTGAAGGAATGGCACTTTGTTCTCAGTTAAATAGACACATATATAGGTATGAATTTGTCTTTCCTGTCTGTGATGATTCTGCCAAAACTACCACCTATAGATTTCCAAAATGCTTTATTTAGTGTTATAGTTTTATACTCCGTATTAGTTTTGTCTGTGAAAGTTGTTTAACATGAAATTTACTAGTCATATTATGATCCCCATCATCGTGAAGCAATTGACCTGATAGGATGGTAGGATATCTTTTTGAAGACTCAGTTTTGGTGTCAAACGTGCAGCACTGTTTTGCAGATCTGGCATAAAATTTGGCAGGATACAGTAGTACATGCTTTGAATCAATGAGCAATACATGGTCTTATTTCTCTTATAGACAAGACTTATAGGTCCAGAAACCAAGGGGGACATGAAAACGGTTGTTCCCTGTTACCCCTAATGATCCTCTGGCAAAGTTTTGTCCCCACAACTTTGGACTCTGCTAATTTACAGTTCTTGCAGTTCTTAAAGTAAGATTACTTTTATCAGAGGACACAACAGTGATTCACCAAGCTGGAAGTTGACACTGTTACTTGGTCATTTTGGGATTTTCATGCCAGTGAACCAATAGGCAAAATAAAGGGTTATTGCACTTGAGGACGATTGTTCCCATCAAGGGGGAATTGCATTGCTCCTACACAAGGGAAGGGAGGAGTATGTCTGGAAATCAGGTTTTTTTGGATGCCTCTTAGTATTCCCCATGTGCTGTGTTAAAGTTAAATGTGAAACTATAACAATCCACACAGGCAGGATCAATAATTGTACAGACCTAAAAGAAATAAATGTTTGGGTCATCCTGCTATCAAACAAATGTGATGGCTAATTTTATGCATTGACTTGACTGGGTCATGGGGCAACCAGACATTTGGTCAAACATTATTCTGGATGTGTGTGTGTAAGAGTGTTTCTGGATGAGATTAACATTTGAACTAGAAGGAGAGGCTGAGTAAGGGGGAATTTTTTCTTCCTGACTGCTTGAGCTGGGCATTGGTCTTTTTTGGCTTTTAGATTTGTACTGAACATTGGCTCTTCTTGGATCTGGAGCCTGCTGGCAACTCAGACTAGACCTTGTACCATGGCTCTCCTGGTTCTCAGGTTTTGGATTCAGACTGGAACTACACATCTACTTTCCTGGGTCTCCAGCGTACCAACGGCAGAACTTAGGACTCATCAGCTTCCATAATTGTGTGAGTCAATTCCTTATAATAAATCTCTCTCTCTCTCTCTCTCTCTCTCTATATATATGCTCTCTATCTCTCTATCTTTTGGTTCTATTTCTCTGGGAAATTCCAATACAACAAGAAACCATGACTAGCCAAGATGCTTGCTGAAGGTGAATTATAATAGCTGAGTAAATGTGATTCTTTTCCTTCAGAAGTTTACAATACCAAAGGGAGGGCTGACTTAGCGTGGCCTTCCCTTCTTCTGCATAGTCCGCTAACAACATTCAAGGCTTCCCTCTTAGCTATAGAATTTTTATATGTAAGGGACAGAACCCCACATGAAGAAGCCCAGGTGAAAAGGGATTTATTCCAGCAGATTCCAAAGGAACCCAATTGTAGAAAGTATGGCTAGTCCTTGGGGGAATACCAAAGCCTCTCTGAATCATCTCTGCTTCTTATTTTTGAGCTACACTGTTTCTTATCCCTCTCTTTATCCTCTATGGAGCCTAGATTTTCTCCTTTCCCATGCTTTTCCATGGCCCCATCAGAGCCAACTCAAAGTGGTTTTTTAGGGTACTTGACCTTTTAGTTCACGTTTCTGTGTTTTGGCCTCTGTGTCCCAGTTCCCAACTCTAAGAAGAGAGAATATTGTTGGTCAGGTCCATTAGCTATGATGTGATTTGGGGTCACGTGGTACCCAGGACTTCCCAGTTTGGTGTGTGGGTAGATTAGGGAATGTAAGTAGAAATGAAATGGTAGTCATCTCTAGTACTATAATACTCTGTTATATTTTCTTTAATCAATAATTGGAGAGCCAGTCTACTTCTCTGTGGCCAGGATACAAGATCCTCATCCATAGAGCACCTTACCATATGTCCATATATCCAGCCTCATCTTCCCTTTATACACATAGTGGGCCCCCTCCTTTGGTGATGGGGCTGCTTTACTGACCGACCTGGGGGGTTGTATTTAGTAGAGAAGCTCCCATACTGTGTTGTATTGAAACATAGTCCTTGATACAAGTAAGATTAGCCCTGTGCATGCAGCAAAATAATAGTTGCAGGGAGACAATGGCAATGGTGGTGCAGGTGGTGACAGACCACAGCCATCACTCAGGAGGTTAGCCGTGCAGGCACACCCCATCCCATCAAAGGGAATTTTAGGCTACTGATTGGTGAGTACTTCGGAAAGAATGGTCCATTGATAGCAAAACTAAATGACCCTGAGGCTGTATTTATTACTATATATTTTTCATCCATGAATTCCAAGTGGTTGTTTTACTCTCCTAGGCTGCTCTTCCATATGTGTGTGCATGAATATTCTTAATGCTAGCAGCTGCTGAGGGTGTGTAGGCAGCGTGCAGAGAGGGAGTCGGGTGAGGCCAGCTTAGCTGGCAGTATGCCACCAGGGGGTTTCTGCTGAAGCTGGAGCCCTACTCTATGTCATATTAGAATCAAACCTCCTATTGCTGAAAATCACAGTGCCTCTGATCTCAGCGTTATCAGATAAGCTGCCAGAAAATAACATCTTAGATATTCATTTAACAGGAGGCAGGGGCGTTGATAGAGCTGTCTTGCTTTGAAAATTCCTACAAGAAGGCAGAGCTGAACTCATGAATGACAAAACTATGGTAGAAGCACCAGAGAGACAGAAGCTAAAACTATGGCAGAAACAAAGGATGTGGGGATCTTTGAAATGTGTTCCTTTTTCAGAGCATTAAACAAACACATGGCAGGGACTACAGACCCCTAATTATATTCTGGCTCTGTGCCCACAAACTAGCATCATATGAAAAACAAAGCATCTTCAGCATGAGAAAAGGGAAAAGAATGATTATAGGAAAGCACAGTAATAGTCTAGAAATTATCCCAACTGCCACTTGCCCTAAGCACCAGGCACTATGCTGGTTCCTGGGATATAAAGATGAGCGATGTGCAGGCCTCCCCTCCAGAAGCTATGAGGGTACTAATCATGATAGTTTTATATAAGTAGTCTCAACAGTATGGCTTCCCTCTTCACTCCCACTGCTTTTATCCCAGGCATGGTTCCATCATCTTATACATGAGTCACTGAAAAATCTTTGGCAGTTGTCTTTCCATCCTTCACATTGTGTCCCTGCTCAAGAACCACCAGAGATATTCCTATTACCTATGAGATACCACCTGAATTCTGCAGCCTTGTGTTGAAGGCCCTCCTTAATAGAACACCTTCTAACTCATCTTCATATCCAGCCTCATCATTCCTCCACACCCACAGTGGACCCCTCCTTCACTGAGGGGACTGAGGGGCCTCTTTTACTGCTCTGCCTGAATAGTGGTCTTATTCTTCAAAGTAAGGCATTAACACCCATATCCTCAAGTACCAAAGAATGCTCCTCCAGCCTTTCCTTGACTGAATACCCTTGTCAGTCACTCTCTTATTCTCCTTGGCATGTAAAATTTATCTTGCACTAATAATGACACCTGAATAGCAGGATATTTACTTATTGGAATGAATGTTGGTCAATGTTGTTATGACCTAAAGGTGTTGATATGTTGTATGAGCAAATATTGTCACAAAAAGACATTGTTTCTATTTCTATGTGTCTTTTTTTTTTTTTTTTTACTTCCATGCTTTTATATGTATTATTCCATTTCCTTAAAAATATCCTTTGCATCTTTTTGGCCTATTCATCCCAATTCTACCAATCAACAATTGTATTCAATCAGTTGGATAATATGTATTGGCAACTTGTGCTTACTTAGGCCACATTAGACCAGAATTTGAAATTATATCACAGTGACAGTAAACATGTGTGTTTTTATAGTGTCTTGCATCGCCAGTTAATGCAGGGCTTCTAGGTCCTTGAAAAGCCTCTTCTTTTAAAAGGGCCTTGTCTTAGTCTGTTTGGACAGCTACAACAAAACACCATAGACTGGTTAGCTTATAAACAACAAAATTTTATTTCTGAACGGTGGCTCTGGAGGCTGGGAAATCCAAGACCAGGACACCAGCAGATTCTGTGTATGGTGAGGGCCTGTTTCATGGTTCATAGATGGCACCTTCTCACCATGTCCTCATGTGGTAGAAGCGGCTAACAAGCTCTCTAGGGTACCTTTTATTAGGGCTCCAATCCATTAATTAGGGCTTTCCCTAATTACCTAATCATTCCCCGAAATTTCCCACTTCCTAATACCATCACATTGGTGATTAAGTTTTAACACATGAATTTTGAGGGGCACAAACATTCAGACCATGGAGTCCTCTCCAATGTTCTCAAAAACAAAAGTTGTCAGTTACAATCCCCTTTTCCTTGTTCTGCACCCCCTGCGCTAGATGCTGCCATATCCTCCAGGCACCTTTGCCCCTTCCCCTGCTCCTGCCAGGCATTGCTGCCTAAAGCGGAAACACTGCTGCTCCCCCCAGTTTCTCCAGCAGCTTCTGGTCGGCACTGCTCTCCTTCTCTGGGTTCTACCCTTGCCACTGTTGTTGCTCTGGAGAGCTGGAGGTGCCAGAGCTGTGAGTTTTCTTTTGGCACAGATATAGAAAATGTCTTAATCACTGGCCATTTTGTTTTCATTTCTTTGAAGAATACCAAAGCAATGTGGCTTTTGTTCCAAAGTCTTTCTGGTTGAACTAATAGCCCAAACTATCACAGGAGGCAGACATTCCTTAGGAGTCTGCAAGGAAGGTAAAATTTGGGTAGATAATCACACCACAGCACTGGACAAGGCCTAACTGTTTGGGCTCCCTTTTCCCTTAGGGTAGGTGCTTTCCAGGGAAATTCTCAAGACCCTCATGAGGATGGTATTCCAGTGGCCTGACCCATCAGTTCACTCCTCCTAACCAGACAGTTCATAATGCTATTTGGGGCACAGCATGCACTAAGACTGGGACCAAGCTATATATTTATTTAATGGCTTTTGTCACTAAGTAGCTATGTGACTTTGGTCACATCACTTAATCTTACCAGGTCTAAATTTGATCACCTAGATGATCTCTAAAGTCTTTAAATGCTGAAATTCCATGCCTTTTGACATTTGGCTGGTTTTCTCTTCTGAGTATGGTGGACTTAAACCCTATGAGATAATTGCTTCATGAGGAAAACAACTATACGACTTGGTCATAAAACAAAAAGTGCTTACATGAAGGTGCTAGCGAATGAACAGAAGCAGACAGACGCTAGTAGGGAATACACGCTCGCTTGGAGGAAGGGAGACGGAGTGCTATACACCTGCCCTGTCTTCACTGCTTTTAGCTGACAGCTAAGTGCACAGAACTAGTTGGGTACAAATGGGAAAACCTGCCCTCTTTCTGGGTTGGAGCACAAGAAAAATGAAGCTTGGAACTGAATGCTGAGGAGAACAGGGGAATCACAGAAGGGAAAGAGCCAGTGAAGACATCCATAAATTCTGTCTACTCACATCTCTGACACCTGGACCACACATGCATGGAACAGACTAAGACATTCAGCCAAAGATAAAAAAAATATGAACCGAGACCAGGGCCACCACCTGAACGTACTGAAGAGAGAACAGAAGCAGACAGGCCACGGTGGAGAGTGTAAACTAACTTGGGGGAGGGAAGGTTGGCCATGTATAAGTAGGTGTCCATCTCTGCAGATTTTAGACTGGGTCTAAATCCATTTCATGGTGAACACAGCAGAAGCAAAAGCACACATGGAATAACCTGCATCCTTTTCGCCTAGAGATGATAAAAAGAGAAGCCAGGAAACCATGAATGGTGAAGAGAGCTGGGCAATCCCAGAAGGAAAAGAGCTGGAGAGAGGACTGTAAACCCTGTCTACCGGCACCTTTACTGGGCCCTTCAACTACCTGTGTGAAACAAATTCAAAGCAGCTCATCTGAAGACAAAAGATCTGAAGAGAGACACAAGCTGTTGTCCAAGAAACAGAGTTTGACATTCAAGCTTAGCCAAGGAAATTGTTTACGGAGGCAAAATGACAACAAAACAATACTGATTGGAAAGAACTAGGATCTCCTCAACATATGAAGAACCAAGGAAACGGGAAATACACTCAAGAGAAAAGAAAATCAACCGAGTTCAACTTTGAGATGAAACTGATGTTGGAATTAACAGAAGGATTTTTTTTTAAAAGAAAATCCTATTTTAGGTATCCTCAAAGAATCATTAAATCTCAGCAGTGTAAAAGAAAGTCTCAGTAGAGAAATAGAAACAATAATGAGAATAAAATAGAAATTCTAGACAAATACCTCCTTATATCCATTGCTCTAGGAAGATTTTAGGAAAGCGGATGCTTTATCTCGGCCATGCCATTTATAAAACTGAGCCAACTCAGGCAGCGCTTTCTTAGATTTTTGCCATCTCGCCAAGATTTCTTCCAAGTATGACACCTGGGATTTGAATAGAAGTCAGGCAATAGAAGATGTTCTGTGATTATTTTTCATTAAAGAATTGGTGATATCATTTTGCAACAGTAAGAATTTATGATCTCATGTCTCCCTTGACATTACCTGGAATTTCTCTGGTCTTTCTCACTTGGCCATCTGATACACACACACACACACACACACACACTCAGAAGATAAATGACATCATTAATTATTACAGGGTCTATAGGATTTACTTTGCCTCGTATTTCTTTTCATAACATTTTGGGAATCTTTATAACTTTGTTCTTGCTCCTTAACAAACAGAAGTATTAATAGTAAAATATAAACTATGTTTTCCACATACAAAGGAAGTAATTTCCAAGTTTGTTAATATGGGAAAAAATGAGAGTACTAATAGCAATGTCTGTCTGATTTATTTATTCACAAACTGAAAGACTATCATGTGTTAGAAGCAGTGCTTGATGCATTCATATATATGGGAAAATGGTAATATCATATAAGGCCTTCCAGAAACAAGTAATTATATAACTGATAGCTGTGTAACTTATAGCTTGACAAATATATATATTCATTTTTAAGTTCCTCTTTAATTTCCCATTGTAATGATTTGCAGCTTTCAGTATTCATGATTTGCATATAATTTATTAAGTTTATACCTAAGTACTTTTATGTTAATATTAATGGAATTTTTATTTAATTTCATTTCCAGTTGATTATTATATATTGATCTTAAATCCTGCAACCTTGATAAGTTAATTGTGATTCTAGTGGCTTTTTTGGTGGATTCTCTATGGTTTTCTACATGCATGAGCATGTCAGCTGCAAATAAGAACAACTTTATTTCTTCCTTTCCAATTTAGAACTTTAAATGCTTTTATTAGAGGAAAAAAAGTTCTTAAAACAATGACCTAATCTTTTCTCTAAGAATCCAGAAAAAGAAGCACAAATTAAATACAGAAAGCACAGAAGGGAAGAGAAGAAATCTATGAAATAAAAAGCAGGAGAACATTAGATAATCATCAATGAAACCAAGAGCTATTTTTGTGGGGGGAGGGAAATCAATACAATTGATATACTTCTTGCCAGAATGGTCAAGACCAAAGGAAGGAATGCAGAAAGTACAAATATCAATATTAAAAGAGAAGCTAGTACTATAGTTCCTTAGACACTGGAAGGACAATAATGAACTGTTATAGACAATGTTATGTTAATAAATTTGGGTCAGTTTTAGTATTTGCACCTTTCAAAGAATTTGTTTATATTATCTAAATTGTGCTATGATCCAATCTCCTTCTATGGGAAGTTCAAGGAAGAAAATTGTTATTCATCAAGTGTCTGTGTGTGTCAGGAAACATGCTTGCAGTTTTCTATGCATTTTCACTTAGAACCCTCGAGACAACCACACACCTGAGATATTACCTCTCCTTTAAAAAATGCAAATGTTGAGGATCAGAGGAGGTTACATAATTTTATTGCTGGGATTCCATCTATGGCTCTGCCTAATTCCAAATCCCAGTTTCTTTTACCAAAATCTCAATATAATAAAATAGTAGGCTATTTGTATCTACTTTTCCATGGAGAGAACACTGGGACAAGCCTTTTCCTCCTAGTAGGCTAGATCCAACTTAAACTGAAAGCTTCCTCACTCCTGCTTAGCCTTTTCTTAACTTTCCCTTTGTTCTTCTTAACCCCCAGTTTCTTTCACAGAAGCTTTGTCTCCATAAAAATTGACAGGAGTTGGGCATAAGCTGCCCTCTCTAGATGTGACAGAAATTCTTCAGATGCCAAAGTCCTCACTCCTTCCTGCTAGTTCCTGCCAGGGTCCTTGTGTGCCCACAGCCCTTTATCACCTTGCTTGCTCTATTGCTCCTCTTATAAAAGAGTTAAGAGGGATCTGAGATATTTATTATTCCCTCATCTCTATCAAAAGTAGGAAATGGAATGCAGACTGAGGGAGCCTCCCATTCCACTGAGCTGGCCTCACTCACTCATATTCCCTGCCTGCCCTGGAGGCATTTGTGGTTTTGATTCCTAGGATATTCTGTGAGCCTTTCCAGGTGACAGCTAGCTCATCTGATAAACTCATCTCTGTTAATATTGATGAGGTTAGGAACCCTCTCTGCCCTATTTGTGGAGTGTCTTCTTTTTCTCTACATTTTATGTTTGTTTTTTAAATCAGTAGTGCCCAAATACTGGATCAGCTGGACTGACTTCCTCACAGACATCTGGAAAACTGGTTAGAAATATAGATTCCCTAGGCCCTGGCTCTAGAGATTCTAATTCAGTAGGTTTAGGACAGGGTCTGGGAAACTGTTTCGTAACAAACTTCTCAGACAAACCTGATGGGTAGCCATGTTTAGGAATCACAGACAAAAGAACTATCCTCCATGGAAGCATATTTTAGGACAAGTAGAAGGCTGGTGCAAGAGAACATCTGCAAGGGCAAGGAGTCACAGCAACCATGTGAATTCCACTCACCCAAACTTGCCACATATGTTGAATGAACCCTAATGAGCAATTTTATGTGATAGACACCATTGTCAGATTATTCTACCTCACACGTTGGGCTAGTGAGGGCTCTGTTTCTATAAACTCTAAGAAAAAACAAAACAGATTTTAGTGCCTTGAGGGTAAAGCACAGCTTCCAAAAGCACTCACCTTACAGACACTCGATTAAATCTTAGGAAGATAAAGTTTTCTCTCTTTTTTGCTATCTTTCCTGTAGCAAACAGAGTGCAGACATAGAGGCATTGGATAGTGTGTATGTTCATATGATTGCATAATCTCTGAAGTTTTTTGCTTTGTGTTCTCCAATTGCAGTTGGCATTTATTTGGTGTTGATTTTTAGATATGTAGAATCTTTCTATTAGTCTAGATCAGAAATAGTAACTGTAAATAAAGCTTTACTAAAACTATAATTAAAATATTTGAAATGTTTAGAGTTAATTGTGTACATTTAACATTTTCACATTCCCCCTGTTAATGTTATGAAATATATATTGCTAAAAATATGACATATGCGTTTGAACTGCCACTACACAGCTAGATCCAGAGGCAATAATAAAAAAATACTGGCTACCAGGGGAAGAAAGTTGGCCAAGGTTGGGTTGAGAAGACAAAGCTTTAGGTGTTAATTTTCACGTTGAGTGAATGCTTGACTGATTATTGGCATGCAGGACAATTTTTTGAAATTTTTGAACACAAAATTTCACTTGGTTAGTTTAAGGTGGTAACAGTTTTGATGTCTTGGGTGATTTTTTTTTTTTTTTTTTTTTTTTGAGCCAATAGTACCTACCCAGAGGATAAAAGCACAGTAGTCAAAAGGAATGGAGATTTTAAGTCCTCACTCTCAAGTGTGCTCTATTAGCCATTTTGGTCCAAGGTGTAGCTTTCTTTCATCTTTGGGGTAAATCTCACTGAATTGAAAAGAAAGCAGCCACATCAGATTTTGGCCAGACTCCCTCAAGAAGTAACCATTCAAAACTCATTTTCAGGTCCAGGGTTGTGGCTTTCCTGGCTTTTGCCCTCCAGTGTGGCCTTTCTGTGTCTTACAAAATGGCTTACTACAAAGTACATTTATCACATAAGAAAGACAAGTTGCAGCTCTGAGGAAGCGAATTTCATTAAGCTGAAAAGCTTTCTGTATGGTATGACTTTTAATACTGGTTTACAATAGCTCATCCACCTAAAATAATTTGAGACTCAGAATCCACCTATGGAATGGCTTTACTTCTTCATTATACACTCCCCCTTTCTCAATTCTTTGCCCTACTTTCTGATACATTTTTGAATTACTTCAGTTGACCATACCACCAATTTTTCTTGGCCAGTAGATATTTAAAGATAGGTAGTAGCTCCCACAATGCACCTGAAGTGGATGATAAGGTAGAACCTGGTGGCCATATAGGGCACCAAGGGTCTGAGAAATGTGAGCAAAGTTGTCCCCAGATCAAATCCTGGCCAGAGATGAAAATGTGCTTAGCTCATACAGAAAGCCATATTAAGCTATCATCCTTTAATGGGCACCATGGGAATAAACACGGACTGGTTTGCATTGTACAGATGTGCACAGCTTCAGACAGGAATGTTGTTCATTTGCACCAGGGATATTTTCTGACTCATTCCAGGACACAGAAGCGTTGACAGGGAGCTCGGAGTGAAGTATAGTGTAAAAGACTACTGGGAAGGTTTCTGTCACCAAAGCCAGATGATTTCATCTACAACAGAACAGAGTCCATTCCTTCAGATGAGTACAAGCAATGATTGTGCCCTCTGGCCGGCTTCCTTCTCCTCTGCTGTTTTTCTGGCATCTGTTTGGGTCTGCCTACACAGGCACGTGTGTGTATTGCATAGACATATGTCTCGATACCAACAGATATCTAAAAAGTCATACCTTGTTAACTCCCGAAATTTTGTCCTTTGGCGTTTATTTACACTTTGGATGTGAAGATAGAAAGTCTTGTCTTGTCAAACTAGTGCTATCTGTCTAAATGAGGGAGTGTGTTAAATTAAAATTCTCAGTCATTCTGACATTCATCATCACCCAAATGCTACAGTGGTGGTTGCAAAAGTACCAGGTTTTCTCAAGAAAGGGGAATTTCCTGACTAAATTCCAGACAGAAGCTTATTTTCTACCTAAAATTACACAGCTACAGTGTTACACTGAAAGCATTAAGGGCCTCCAAAGTCAGTAATTACCCTAACTTATCACTTTGCCCTTCACTTAACTTCAGTCTCTGTTTCCTCCCCCAGTCATTACTTAGAGATATGTCATCCATCCTCTTTCTCTTTATTTCCATTAATTTACCCCACCAGGATTTTGGCATGAGCTCAAAGATAGATGTATAAACAATTCCATTCAATTCCATTATCCAACAAACAGCTCTCAAGTGACTATTTTGTGCCAACCTTTGTGCTAAGCATTCTAGTCGGTATAAAAGTGAAGAATCGTGGCCCAGACTTTATTTTCCTAAGGAGTCTCCAGAGATGCTTTAAACTCTTAGTCAGATGATCAACAACATTTACTGGGCATCTGTGGGTTACAGGACCTGGCTAGTTGCAGTTGTGAAGCATAGATTTCAAATGCTTCTTCTAACTTCTTGGACACGCATAAAACCTTTTTATTCCATCAAGTGTTTGCAAGCATGTGATGATAGACTGAAGGGATTCAGAGAAGCTAAAAAAAAACAAAAAACAAAAAAAAAAACACCTGTTTCAGAACTGCATGTGAATGGAGACATATGGCTATATATATATGTGTATATATATATATATATAAAAAATGTGTGTGTATGTATGTGTGTGTATATATATGTGTGTGTGCATATACATATATATATATATATATATATATGTGTAGCTTTACTCATAATAGGAACAACTCAGCCACTTAGCCATCATCAGCCATCAGCCCAGTCCTTGTGTTTTATTTGGATTGTTCTCCACGGTAGTGATAATTCGTTTGCATTTGCTTTTTCTTTTGAGACAAAGTCTCACTCTGTTGCCCTGGGTAGAATGCCGTGGCATCAGCCTAGCTCACAGCAACCTCAAACTCCTGGGCTCAAGCAATCCTTCTGCCTCAGCCTTCCGAATAGCTGTAATGACAGGTACATACTACCACGCCTGGCTAATTTTTCTATTTTTAGTAGAGATGGGGTCTCACTCTTCCTCCGGATGGTCTCAAACTCCTGACCTCAAGCGATCCTCCTGCTTCAGCCTCCCAGAGTGCTAGGATTACAAGTGTGAGCCACCTCACCTGGCCTGTTTGCATTTGTTTATGCAGGCTAACTGACCTTGGCTTTTTCATGGCCAAGAGCAGCAATTTTTGAGAAATCTTGGTGACAAAAAGGGCACTGAAATTGAGGTTGAATTCAAGGACCAGGCTTCATACATGTCATTCTCTGATTAATGAAGACAAACGGTCACTTGGCGAACAAAAGTGACATCTAAAAGGTATCTCAAACTAGGATGCCATAGGAGTATACTAAGATGATGAGAGATTATTTATTGAGATATTTTCTTTCCTTATAGAACACTGAGAAGTGCAGAGATTATAGTAGAAGTTGTACCCTGCAGGCAACAAGACTATTAAATTCCTAAGCCTGATTTAAAAAGAATGCCTGGTTCTTGTCATAGATTCTTCCTCTAATTCCTATTGTGATGATCTTTGACAATAGGAGCAACAAGTGGGGAGTAGAAGTGTGTGGGGAATGGTATCCATGAAGAGGAGAAGGGCAGGAGAGCACTCAACTGGTCTCCATTTCTCAATCAAATAGAATTTGGGGTTGCTGAGCAAGGAACAGTATTCCTGAGTCATTCCCAGGCTGGCTGGCCACCAGGATATCAGTCTTGCTCTTGTGTCCTGTTGCTGTAAAGTGGGGAAAAGAACATTGTGGAGGGATGGACTAGTGATAAGACTAGGCAGAGTTGACCAGGCTCACTTTCTTGAATGTCTGGTTCCTGAGGATCATAGGAAATGAATCTCACTCTATTCTAGGCCCCCCCAGTTGGTTTTTGGAGGGAAAAAGAGAAGGAGTCCTGCAGCTTGGTGGGGATCACTGTAGCAGGGAGCAGAGAGGAAAGCAGGGTGATGCCACTGTCTGGAGGTGAGATGGAAAATGCAGAGTATCTAAAGAGATTATTAATATTGAGTTTTTCTGCATGGGATTGAGTCCCCATCAAAAAGACCCTTTGAGGTCTCTGCGTGCCACCTTAGAACTACACATAACAGGCTAGATCAGCAAAGATGACAGACACAAAATGGAAAGCCATTTGTTCCTCTAACTCATGGCTACCCAGACACAGTAGATTTCTATTGTTGCTGTAACGAATTACTATACCACAAATGTAGTGTTTAGGACAACACAAATTCATTCTCTTATAGTTCTGGAGGACAAAAGTCCAAAAAAGCCTTCGGGGCTTCAAATAAAGATATCAGTAGGGTAGGTTTCTTCTGGAAGCTCCGGGGAGAATCCATTCCTTACCTCTTTTAGCATGTAGAGACTGGCATTCCTTGGCACGTGACTGCATCACTCCAATCTTGGGTGTTGTTGCATGGCCTTCCCCAGACCCTGCAGTCTCCTGCATCTCTATAAAGACCTTTGTGAGTATATGAGGCCAGCCAGAATAATCCAGGATAACTCCTCATCTCAATCCTTAGTTTAATAACATCTGCAAAGTCCCTTTGGCCATATAAGGTAAAATTCACATATTTTCGATGTAGACATCATTGGGGGGCCATTGTGCAGCCTTCTATATCCGGTGAGGGAGCATGTTAATGACAAACAAAGAAGGTCATTTCCCTCTCCCCTCATTATTTTCTGGGCTCTAACAGGAAAAACAGAGGCAAAGTGTTCCAAGGGAATTGTACTTTTTCTAGTTAAATTCTCTGGAGCCACTAGCCTGCTTGGGATGCTGGGAAAAAGCATTGAATCAAATAAGAGAGTGAAATATTAATTGGACTGGATTGATATGATAACTGAAAGTGAGTGAAAATATATAGGTCAAAAAACTTATAAGTCGAATTTATAGGTCAGCTCATTGAAGACACCTGCTACTGAGAAGCAAAAGGGGTTTGTCAGAGTGCATTCAGTAGCAGTTAGTGGAAAAATAAAATTTCCAGGGGTTACATCATTAAAGTTATTATAGATAGTAATAAAGGAATGTTATAAACTATTTGATGCCAATAAATTTGACAATTTAGGTGAAATGGTCAAATTCCTTGAAACACACAAACTATGAAAGCTTACTCAAGATCAAAAGATAACCTGAGTGACCTCCTATACTATTGAAGTATTGAATTCATAGCTAAAACTCTTCTCATAAACATAGGTCTAGATGTCTTTATTAGTGAATTCTACAAATTATTTAAGGAAGAAGTGATCCCAATTTTTCACATATTCATCCAGATCATTGAATACACCCCAACTTCTTTTCTGAGGCCACTATCACCCTGATATCAAAACTTGACAAACGCAATACAAAAAGAAAAGAGAAGTCCAGCCTGAACATAGATGCAAAAATTCTAAAAAAAGTTAGTGAATGGAATCTAGAAGTACATAAAAAGGGTAATATACTATGATCAAGTGGGGATTATTGCAGGATAAAAGGTATACTTGACACTTGAAATTCAATGTATTTCATATTTTTAAAAATTAAAAAGAAAAACAGTGATTATCTCAATAGGTGCAGAAAAAGAATTTGACGAAATCCAACATCCATTCCTGATTCAAATTCTCAGCAAACTAGAAATAAAAAGGAATTTCCTCAACCTGATAAAGGACATTGTCGTGGGCTGAGTTGTGTTCTCTCACAATTTATATATTGAAGTCCTAACTCCTGGTTTTTCAGAATGTGACTGTATTTGGAGACAGGGTCTTTAGAAAAGGAATTAAGTTAAAATGAAGTCATTAGTGTGAGTCCTAATCCAACATGACTAGTGTTCTTGTACTAAGAGGAAATTTGGACATATACACGCACAGAGTGAAGACCATGTGAAGACACGGGGAAAAGGCACTATCTACAAGCCAAAAAGAGAGGCCTCAGAAGAAACCAACCCTGCTGACACCTTGATCTTGAACTTCAAGATTTTAGAACTGTGAAAAAATAAATTTCTGTTGTTTAAGCCATGCAATCTGTGGTACCTTGTTATAGCAGCCCTGGCAAACTAACACATAAAAAACCTACAGCTAATAATCCTGAGACCAAATCCATTTTCTATACCATCAGAAATGAAACAAATTTGTCCATTCTTACCTTGTTTTTTGAACATTGTACTGGACGGTTTAGCCACTACAATAAAACAAGAAAAATAAACAAGGTATCATGCTTGAAAAGAAGAAAACTGTCTTTATTTGCAAACTATATAATGGCATATGTAGAAAACACAAGGGAAAAACAACTAAAACCCATAAGTAAATTTGGCAGAATTGCAGAATACAAGGTTAACAAACAAAAAATATTGTACTTGTGTGTATTAGCAATGAGCAATTAGAAATTATAAAACAATAACATTTGCAATAGCATCAAATTTAAGAAATACTAAGAGATAAATCTGACAACATGTGTGTAAGATCTGTACACTGAAAACTATAAAAAATTGATGAGAAAAATTTTGAAATATCTAAATAAATGGAGAGATATACTGTTGGTGTATCAGACGACTCAAGATTGTTAATACGTCAATTTCCTCAAATTGATCTATAGATTCAATGCAATCATAATCAAAACATCATAATATTTTTTTTTGAGAAATCAAAAACTTGATTCTAAAATTCAGAGGAACATCCAAAGACCTAGAATAGCCAAAGCAACTTTTAAAATGTCAAATAAAGTTGAAGGACTAAACTAATTTCAAGACTTATTCCAAGGCTACAGTAATGAAAATAATAGGTATTAGTATAAGGATGGACAAAGAGTCAACAAAACAGATCAGTGAGTCTTATTTTTGACATCTCATTTTTGACAAAGGCACAAAAGCAACTCCATTGAGATAGAATAAACATTTAAAAAAATTGTACTGGAATAATTAAATAGCCACATTCATAAAAAGGAGAGGAATCTTGATCCATTTATTCACACCATATACAGAATTAACCCAAAGTGGAACATTTTCCTAAATGTAAAATTTCTAGAATAAAACATAGAAGGAAATCTTTTTGACCTTGGGTTAGGCAAAGATTTCTTGTATGTGACAGCAAAAGCATGATTCATTAAAAAGTGTTAGCAAAGATGTGGACGGACATTAATGGCAGGATTGTAAAATAGTCTAATCACCTTGGAAAATAGACCGACAGTCTTGTAAAAAGTTAAACATAACAACTACCACAGAATCCTGCCATCCCACTCCTGGGTATTTACTTAAGACAAACACACACGTGTATATATAGAAAGATTAATACATGAATGTTTATAGCAGTCCAAAACCTAAAGCAACCCAAATGGCCATGATTAGTGAATATCTAAACAAATTTGAGGTAACACAAGGGCTGTCTGGAAAGCATCCAGCCATTGTGAATATAATGAGAATGGTTACATGGCTGGATACTTTCCGGACAGCTTTCATATACATAGAATACTACTCAGCCAAAAAAAAAAAAAAAAAAAAAAAAAAGGAATGAACTCTTGATATATATACAACAACATGGAAGAATCCCAAAGCAACTACACTCAGTGAAAGAAATTAGACCAAAAAAAAAAAAAAAATACTACAACATACTATATGATTTTATTTGTAAAAATCTCTAAAAAATACAGGAAAATTTTGGGAACATTGGATATAGCCATCATGGACTGAATGTTTGTTCAGCTTCTCCCCAAAATTGTTAAGTTGAAGCCCTCACCTTCAAGGTGATGGTAGTTTGTTATAGGACCATTAGGTTCATTTGCCGGCAGTGCAGTAGGAGACCAATACGCTGAGACAGCAGGGGTTACAGCAGAGAAAGAGTTTAAAAATCGTTGGATAGCTGAACAAGGAGAAGGGAGGAACCTCTCAAATTCATCTCCCTGAAGAGTTCTGGGCTAGGGGATTGTAAGGGAATTTTGGAGGGCAGGGGGGTAGGGAATTCACATAACTGATTGGCTAAGTCAAGGAGGATGAAACTATAGGGATGTAGAAACTTCATCCTTGGGCTGTGACAGTTTCTCCATAGGAGTCACAGGACTACCTAGCGTCATGGGCCCTTTGGAATGCAGAGTCTGCAAAATATCTTAGAAAAGAGTGTTAGGTTTCTTAACATTGAAGATGTTATCTTCAGTGATTAGGGAAGATATAGGACTTTGTGACAAAAAGCTACCTGACTCTTAAGCAGTAAAATAGCTCTAAGCAAGTGGGGTATGGGGCAAGAGTTCATTAATGCTTAGCTGTGCTTTCCAAGATTTATGCCCAAGTTAAAATTTCAGCAACTTGATTTTAAGTAATTTTTTTTTTATTTCAGCTCATTATGGGGATACAAAAGTTCAGGTTATATATATTGCCCATGCCCCCCATCCCCCCGAGTCTGAGCTTCAAGCGTGTCCATTCCCTAGACAGTGCACATCGCACTCATCATGTAGGTATGCACCATCCCCGCCCCCACCCCCATCCCCCCAACTCAGAACTTCAAGTGTGTCCATTCCCCTGGAAGTAATTTTATAAGAAGGGTTTCAATTTGGAGGTGGGACCTTTCCAAGACTATTAGGTTTAAATTAAGTCATAAGTAATACCCCTGTAAGAAGAAGAGAACAGAGATCTCTTTCTCTCTTCTCATGTACCAAGAGGTCATGTGAGCACACAGTGAGATAACAGCCATCCACAAGCCAGGAAGAGAGCTCTCACCAAGAACCAAATCTGCTGTCACCTTGAACTTGGGCCACCTCACCTCCAGAACTGTGAGAAATAAATGTCTCTTGTTTAAACCACCCAATCTATGGTATTCTGTTACACCAGTTTGAGCTGATTAAAACAATCCACTATCTTGATTGTGCTGACGCTTTCACAGGTTCACAGATAGATATGTGACATAGATATGTGACAACTTATCAAATTTTATACTTTAAATATGTTCAGTTTATTGTATGTGAATTAAACTTCAATTAAACTGTTAAAAATGAAAATTTCTGTGTTTTTATTGCAGGGGGACTTTAATTTTCCAAAACCCCTACTGTGGGGTTCGACTACTATGAGAAACCTTTAGCAGCTGCAGGCTGGTAGTCAGGAGAGAGATACAGAATAAGCACAAGAAGCTAATCAGAAGCCTGGTGTCGGTGTGAAACGTAGTTGTCATACAACTAGACTCTCCAAGGTATATTTTGATCTGACCATGCTGCTTGAACCACTGTCAGCTGGTTCTTTAAACTAAAAGCCAATGGTCATTTAGGCATCTCTCTTAGTGAAGAAAGAAAGTGTAGCTTTGAATCACCAGCATACTCTTTAGTCCCTTGACGCAGAATTCAACTGAAAAGAGTTTTAAACATCTGAAAAATTACATTATAGAATTGTGGGTGGAGGGAATGAGCTTGGAGTAGAAAAGTGAGTCTAGTGCTCTGCCTCAGGGCCATTTGTTAATTTCTGAACCCTCCTAAAAAAACGAATGGATCATTGGATCATTCTTACCTAAAAGACCTCCAGCTTCTCATGGTTCTTAACTTAGAGGGGCACAGCAAAATGAATGGAAGCAGCCTTGGCCGGGGATTTCCATGTCTCTGGGTGTCCTCGGCTAAGTTTCTTGACCTAAATTATAAGTTATTAGATACATGAAAAGAGGAGATTGCACTGTGGTTAGCAGCGCTAATGGTCAATGATTGTGTGGTGAAGTGACTTGGGAGCTTGGAGG
Organism: Eulemur rufifrons; assembly: GCF_041146395.1. Classification (NCBI taxonomy): domain Eukaryota; kingdom Metazoa; phylum Chordata; class Mammalia; order Primates; family Lemuridae; genus Eulemur; species Eulemur rufifrons. The sequence continues at coordinate 230,357,865 of NC_090989.1, forward strand.
TTCTGTAATAAGCCCATGCCTGATGCCTGAAAGCTTCATGAGCAAACATTTGACATGGCCGTGCTCTCCTCTGCACACTTTACCTCAACTTCTCTAGATGCTTCTGTGGCACTATCTCCATGTTACTTACATTTTCAAACATAGGTCAGCTTTGGAAAGAACAATACAATTGGAGGAATTTTATATCCAGTGCATTTAATGAGCCTTCCCCCCTTTAATCATTTTAAGTTATAATAGGACGAAATTAAAATGATTCTCATACCGGAGTTGTTCATCCATTGTGAGAGAGAACAAATTATTCCGGTCCCCTTTGAACATCTGGTATTTTTTTTTCCTTATGTGAAATGAAGGACATTCCCAGCAGCTCTACAGTGCTGGAGTGAGGATACACAAATTGCAAGGTGGTGGAGGTAAACCCATAGACTGGTTTTCAGAGAGAGAGAGAGAGTGTCTTGGTTTCCTTTCTCGGCCCACCTTAAGAAAGCTACAGTCTGAGAGCTAAGACCAATTGCTTAGCATTTCTGTGCCTAACAGAGTCAAGGAAAAGATACAGCTCAGGAAGATTCCAAATGAGGACGATGAGTCATATTCTTGAAAAGCATTTATATTTTTTCAAGTGAAATGGGTTATCCCAGATGGGAGTGCATGAGAGGTGAGAGGGATGGATTATCCATTTTTTGAGTGAAAGGCGTTATTCATTCTATGTATGCGAGGTGTATGGGGATGAAAAAAAGAGTCCACCCCTGCCCCTCCCCCTTTGCTCTTCCAGCCTAGCTACAGTGAAGTGGAGGAGGGATCCTTCCACAGCTCAGGACTGTAAATGGGCTGCTTGTCTGATACAAGAAGTGTTTAATAATGCAGTTTCCCGGGGAATGACTGCCCACCTGTCACGAAGCCAGCCTTTCCCTCCGGATATTATCAGGCTCAGTCTATTGTTCATGCACCAAATCTTCTGACACCTATTGTTATAAATGACCCTGCTTTTTTGAAGCTATTCATCATTTCCATAAATGGAACAATTCTTCTGCTTACAGCAGGCCTTTCCTTCCTGTTCTTACTTAGAACTTGAGATGGACAGTTCCTAATAACTGCAGCTACGTGGTGTGATAATATGCCATTAAGAGGCTCACTTTTCAAAATAAGATGAGACTTGTTGAAAGAGTTTAATTGTCATCAAGAACTTCACTTCCAGACAGCCTGCCAAACACAGATGTGACAGTACCAGCAGCAAACAGTAGCCAAACAGTGAAGCAAATTCAGGTGACATTCCAGTTCTCAATTTTTTCCCCTATAGGGAAAGTTCATGTAGGGTGGGTGGGTGTATGTTTACTTTTGGGTGGGTAGGACTGATTAACATGTAACCTATGTAAATCAGAGTAGTCTCTTGTGAGTGTTTATCAACTCATTACATTGTCCCAACTTGTTTAAAGTGGTGCTGTTCTCTGCAGCTTGTGTATAGCTAAACAGTCTAGCAAATGGCCTGCTGACTTCAGAACCATGGTGTTACACAATTCCAGTGACATGGTTACATTACATTATATATGGATTTTGCCTCTTGCAATTGTGTATTGGCTCTGCCTATCTTGATGCCTAAAGCAGATTTGATGCTCTATTTTTCAAAAACAGACCTTCTTACAGACCCCTCTTTAAAGGCTTCTTTGTCTTACTAGAACTGCTTCCAAATCTACCTTGCTAGCCAAGGTTTTAGCTACAACTGTGTCTCAGCATTGATCAGATATTTCTCAATGTCTACTGTTGTGCTTTGCTGTCTCCTGAAACAGTGTGTTGATTTGATCCGCCCACTTTGCTTCCAATTAGCATCTGTTTGGATTTTTTTTTTTTTCTGCAACGCTGGAGTGGGACTGGAGTTTTATAATTAAGTCTCAGCAGTGCCCATAACTATGAGATCATAAACTCTCTAGACTCAATTTCTGAATCTGTACAATGGAAATAATACTTTACTCCTAGGACTGCAATGAAATTAAGTAGGATATTATGGTAATCCTGTAGGGTGTCAATTTGGCTAGGCTAAACTACATTTCCCAGAATTTTCTTCCTGCATATTTCTGCTGAGGGTGGACCATGAGAGAGAGTCCTACATGAGTTTTGGAAGATGGAAGGGAAATAGTAATCATTTTATAGCTCAAACACATTGTTGCTTACCTGCTGGCTTACCTCATTATAGAGGAAACAAATGGGCAAGGTAAAGAAGCTGGATAGATGTGTTCCACATGAATTAAATGACCGTCAGAAGAGAAATCGTCTCAAAGCTTGCCTTTCTTTGCTGTCACAACATAAAGGCAAACCATTTCTATGCCGTATTGTTACGTGGGATGAGAAATGGATTCTTTCTGATGATCGTGAGCATTTGGCACAATGGTTGGATAAATATGAAGTGCCAAAACACAGCCCAATACTGAATATTCATCCAGAAAAGCTAATGGTGTCTATTTGGTGGTCCAGAGCAGATATTATCCACTACAGCTTCATGAAACCTGGTCAATCGATTATAGCAGCTACTGCAACAAATCAGATGAAATGATGAGGATGCTTGTGATGAAGCAGCCAAGATTGGTCAACAGAGTCAGGCCAATCCTCTTGCAAGACAATGCCTGACCACATATCGCACAAACAACACTGCTATGATCCATAATTATAGCAAGTCTCAGCAGAGGCTGAGGAGAGGAAACCGCACTCTGTGATCCTGTTGCTGAGTGAGCTTTTGCCAATTAGAGGTGGCTGAGCTATGTGCAAAGGGAATCACCTTAGGGTTCCCTAAGAAGGCTGTAATCTCTGGGTTATATGACGGACATTGAGTCTTCTTGTCAATTCCATGTATGCAAAAGGAGACCTTTGAGTGCTGTAGATGTCTTGGAGAAGGCATTGGCTGAAAGAAGACATAGAAATAGACCAATATGCCCCAAAAGAGGGAAGGACAAAAAAAAAAAAAAAAAGAAAAGAAAAGAAATAGACGAATAGTAGAGAATACTAGATCCTGGTATGTGAATGGAGAATCCTGACTTAATAATAGTAATGATAACCACAACAATATTAATATTAGCTGCCAATGATGGTACACCTAATATAAGCCAAATATTGTATCAGATACAGCATATACATACAAGATAGCTATTATTCTCCAATTTTACAAATAATAACATTGAGGCTTTGGGGTCAAATTACTTTCCCAAGATCACAGACCTGATGAATGTGAGAGTTGAATTTGATTTTATACCTGTCTGACCCAAAGTTTCTACATCAAACCTCAGCTGGTAATATTAAATAATGAATGACTATGTGTCCACTCAATGACAGTATTTTACCTGATGCTGAATGTTACACTTATTGATTTCTTTCTTTTTTTTATTGCAAGTGTCTTCTGATTCACTCAGATTAGTACGCTTAGAAGTGGGCAGTTAGCATAAGCCTGCAAGGATTCCTACTGTAGAGATTGCTCCCCCTTTCTGAGTAAGGAGCTTTTGCCAAAAAAGGTAGCCAATCCAAATAAAGCAACTTGGGCTCTTTGTGTCAAGAGCACTGATACAGAAGACAAGTGAATAAATGTTAGTTTTCAGTGAAAGTAGTAAAAGGAAGAGGTGAGGAGCAAGAGATGATAGTAGGAGAAAAAAACAGTTATTAGGCTATTTATATCTTCTTTGCAGCCTTACCTCTGCTGTCTGGCTGGGTCTGGTCTCGAATAAGTAGCTGCAGGCACTGGTTGGTATCTTGCCTTGCTCAGTAAATATGTTCAATGGGCAGGGGAAAATGATTATTTCCCATTGCACTGTTATTAGAAATTGAAGTCCCTATATAACAGAAGCAATTTTTTGGTTCTGTTGAGCTGCAGTTTGCTACCTTGTGAAAAATAAAGGCTGTGCAAAATATATACCCTGAGTATGACAATTTCAAGCTTTACATCTTCAAAGGAAATTCACATTGTTTTCTAGTTAAGGAGATACGACTGTGCGTGTGTGTGTGTGTGTGTGTGTGTGTGTATGTGTGTGTGTGTGTGTAATTAGAAAATTAGGGAAATGGGAAATTAGGGCAACAAAATTTGCTAATTTCTTTATTCTATCTTGGGTGATATGTGTACGTGCTCACACTCATAAATATGTGTATATACACATACATACACATACATATATGCACATATATACATATTATGGCCTTTGTTCCACTCAGGACAATGAAAGGAGGCTAGATCATTTTGTTTTACAGAAAGCTTAGCAAAAAATTCTGTTGGACCCTTATCATTCTTACCTGTCTGTGGCTCTCTCTCAGACCTTGCCTTATTCATTTATGGCTTAGTAATGATGTATCTGAAGGTGCCAAGCCTCAGGGGCTTGGGGAAGTACAGGACCAATTCGGGTCTTGTATTCTCAATTCAGGTTAAGGTTACTATTTGTCCATAGGCTGATTTTATTTAGGTCTTGAGCCTCCAGGCCTGTGCTCATTTTCATGTCAGCAAGAGCAATTCCCTTCAAGCAGAATCTAACCTGAAGGGATCTCATTCTTGCAAAAGTGTAAGTTGGTACAGGGAAGGTGCCCTGAGGAACAAATGGCAAAGGAAGGAATTGATGTGCACCTGGCCCAAGGGCAAATCATGTCTGATTTATTCCTTCATTCTCACCCGTCTTATAGCAAACATTAAACACCAGGGAATATGACAGTAAGTTAAACATATTCCCTACCTTCAAGAAGATGAGGGTCTAGTAAAAGAGATGGACTTGCAAAAGAATTATTTAGGTTCCATAAGATGATTGCCATATGTAGGAATAGGAAAAAAAACCCAAAAACTAAAAACGGAAAAACCAACCATAAAGCATGGGTAGGGGCCATCCACCTACCCTCTATTGCCAAAACCCTAGACAATAATTTCCATGAGCATTTCCTCTCCATCCCCATTTGTGGTTAAACAAGTCCTATAATTCCTAACTTTTTACTGGCTCGCAAACCTATTTAATTCTCACCATTTCCACAATAGTATCTTATTTTAGGAAGCCCCCGTCTCCAACCTGGATAACTACAGCAGGCTCCTTACCTCTCACTACCTCTCCCACATCCCTCTCCATATTTAATCCTTCAATGGGTCCCTGATGACTTCAGGAAGCTACCCAATGAAGTCCTGGCTGTTGTCACATGCCTTGGTTCTCTTTCATTAATTACACCAGTGTTTTTATTGAGGACCTGTTAGGGCCAGTGTGCTCTGTGGTAGTAGCAAAAGTTGTGGCATTTGACTAAGAAGTTTACCAAATAAAACTCAGTTCTCTCATCTATCAAATAAGTTCAGAACCTTCTCAAACTATTTAGTAGGTTTGTTGGGAGAATAAAATGAGGGATCTGTGATAATGCCTTAAAAACATAAAAGTATACAGGTAAGGGGTTGCCATGGCATTTCTGTATTTGAGAATCTTACGGAAGGGGTGTCTCTCAAGTATAGGAAAGGAGAATCTTTTAAAATCATTTAAAAATAATTTTTGTTTCTGATGGTTGCTCCTTGGGCAGCTTAGTGTAGTGATTAGGAAGATGATGGTTTTAGTGCTTAGTCTGGTAGGGATTATGAACAAATGTGAACCTGAGAGAGCTAATCTTTCAGGACGGATTTGAGTGGCTAAGTAGGCCTAAATTTAAAATAGAGCCAAGAAGCCATTTGCTGACTAGAGGTCATACACTTGCTCTGAGTCCCTGAAAACCCACACCCCAGTTCAACCTTGGGACTCCCGAGCTCATCTGAACCAACCAATCAGAGATCACCTGCCTTAGCCAATCAAGGTTCAGGTGTATCAATCAACCTTTGCTCAGCTTTATTGACCAATCAGAACTCGGCTGCACCTACCAATGGGAACTAAGTGGATTTCAATCCTTAATTTGCATAAGTGGACTCGATTAGGAACCTGCGCAGAAACTTTTGCTATAAAACCCAAACCCTTCCTTTATTCTCGGAATGCACCGTCATTTTACACCAAAGGCTTCGTCTTCCCAGTTCACAAACTGCTTACTGGAATAAAGTCTCTTTCCTCCAAATTCTTTTTCAGAGAATTTTTGTTCACAGCTTGCTACGACAAAATACTATAAACCAGGTAGTTTTTAAATAACGTAAATTTATTTCTTACAGTTCTGGAGGCTGGGAAATCCAGCATCAAGGCGCTGGCATATTTGATGTCTGATGAGGACCAACTTTCTGGTTCACAGATGGTACCTTCTTGCTGTGTCTTCACTTTGTGGAAGGGGCCAGGAAGCTCTGTGGGCCTCTTTTGTCAGAACACTAGTCCCATTTATGAGGGCTCTGCCCTCATGACCTAATCACCTCCCAAAGGCCCTGCCTCCTAATACTATCACATTGGTGATGAGATTTCAGCATATACATTTTGAGGGGACACAAACATTCAGACCACAGCAGTGCTGGGTCTGCCATTTATTAGTTCTGTAACCTTGAGCAAGTTCCTTAACCTCCCTAAGCCAGAGTTAGGGGATCTGTAAGAAGGGGATTATGAGAATGTCCACAGGTTGTTGTGAGGATTAAATAGAAGATGTATAGAGAGCATTCAGCTCAGTTCCTGGCGTGAAATAAATGCTCAATAAATGCCAGTTATTTCTATTTCCCTTTGTGTAACACAGGTGTTTCCTAGGTCCAAAAAAAAAAAAAAAAAAAGTTTTATAATCATGTGAATTTATTGTGTTTATTTACAACTTTGGTCCATTTATCCCCCTTTGTCCTCCCATATTCCCAAACTCTAAAATCCTTTATTTCTGTGCAAAATATGTCAAGAAACAAGAATCTGCAGTGGAGGGAAGTCATCTCAGAGAGAAAAAAAAAAAAGTCCATCTGTGAAAGTTGATTCCACACAAAGCAAATCTGCCAAGCAGGGGATCGTTAGTTGAGCAGTTCTCAGGCAGGCCGGGCCCCAGGTGTGGGCTGACAAAAATGACCCTGCTGTGTGAACGAACAGGGCAAAGGTTCACAACTTGTAAAATGCGAGCCCCTTTCTCATGGAGGACACATGAAAAAATGCGTAGATAGAGAAAGTATGCTATTTGGTTTAAAATATATATGTATGTATGTATATATTTACTCCTCTTGGGTCTTATCAAAGAGACCATATTTTAAAAAGATTTAACTTTTTCCCAATCCAAATTGGGGCTGTGTCTAAGTTAATGGTGCCTAGGGACGATGTATGGCTGATCCCATTCTGAAACTGCTCTCCGGAGACTCCCTTCGGAAACTCCTGCCCCACGACAGAACGAGAGACAAATCTGCTGAGATCTTTCAAGCAAAAGGAAACATATTTTATTTACAACACTACTAATAAATCCTTCCTACTGCACTTTAAGTTCCCTCTCTTTAAGCAAGCTCTATGAAATCTCCTAAGGGAGAGTGTGGCGTCCCTGGAAATGCCTGTCTAGGAGATGCACGTGAACAGTACATCTGGGGGAAAGAGCTGCCTAAATGAACCCAAAGGATTCTCAGCTCAGTAACACCTGCCTTGGCTTCTCTGTCTCCCTCAAACTTTTTCATTTCTGTACATAGGTATAGAAGCACATTGCCTATCTGGTACAGAGCAAGTACCCCATGGATATATTCGTTTCCTTCCCTTTTCTTTTAAAACCTTCCTTTCTTTTCTTCATCCATCTTTCTTTGTTGATTTTCTTCCTTCTCAATTGTTTTGTTCTTTTCTAGCTCTTTTCTTACATCCTTCTTTTCTCAACCAGTTTTCTTCTTTTATAACTGGAGGTAACCTTTCTTTTCTTCCCTGCTGTTCCTACTTCCCTTCCCTTCTCTTTCTTTCTCACCCCCTTTTGAGGCATTCATTGAAGAAGAAAGAGATTTATCTTTTAAAGCTTAAACAGGATGGCATCATCCTCCAGGCTGTATCTGTTCAGCATCAGAGAATGTTGGATCCTTATGCTCTACTGTTTACTTTGTCTTTAAAAAGTATTGATCATAGATTTAGGGCAATTCTGATAATACACTTTGCTTTTATTTGTTTGTTTGCTGTTCGCAAAGTCTTTCTCCTTTCTTAATCTCATTTAGTCTTTATATGCTGTAGGCCTTCCGGAGACAACAGTCAATGTATGTAGATTACAGCAGCCTCCCAGGTTTGAGGCACCCAGATATGGTACCTGAGAAACAGAAGATGATTGATAACATGATTCAGCTCCGCAGACATTTACTGACTGGCCGCTGGGTGCCAGGTACTGTACACCCAAAGACAATGAAGCTGCAGGTTTGCCTTCTAGGAATTCCTGATCTGTGATAGACAACTTCAATGCAAAGTGCTAAGTGTTAAGCTACTGGTATAATAAGCAAAGGGCCACTGCAACATAGAGGGAGGACTGATTTTTTCTTTTTCTTTTTCTTGGTGGGAATAAGTATTAGGGAAGACGAAGGATGACAGAGGAGCTGGGATGTAAAAATGAACAAGATTTCTATGCATTGTGCTGGGAAGAGCACTTAACCAAAGGGAACAGCCTGAACAAAGGAATGAAGTCATAAAATATTAATAAATGTGTATTTCTGCCACTAGCTAGGAAACTAGAGTGAAACAGGTAAATAAGTGTCCATAGGAAAATAATAAAAGATAAGGCCAAAATATTTTGCTGCAATGATTGTGAGAGTTCTCTGCTATATAGAATTAAGACTTCGTTATATAGGCAGTATGTTATGGTAGAATTCCAGTGAAATCTCTATAGAGGGGCCTGAATCATATGTCACCCCATATTATAAAAATTGTTCTTCTTTAATAGTAGAACATATTATTCTATTTTGATTATTTTTTTTAAAATGAGATCTACCAAAACATTTTGTATTTCTTTCACATAAGATACCTGTGTTTTTGCCCCAAGGAGAACAAAAACATCTGCAAATCTTCTTCTTTTCTGGGATTTTGGACCTTTCTAAAGGACCAGTAAGATCTGACAGGGGCTAGTTCTGGACATAAACTCCATGTCAGTTGACAGTCTCTCTATGCTGTGTCTGAACCTGCAAGTGGCAACATGGACACGTAAAGCTTTTCACCTTCTGGCAAAAGGTAAAAAGCAATTTGGGAAATATCTAATTAGAATTCAGGCATTGCATGTAGTAGGAAATAAAAGGGGGTGTGTGAGTCTTTTGACTGGTTTTTATTTTTTTATAGCCTGACATTACTGTCTCGTTACAATTAAAAGAATGAAAATGTGTGACACAAAGGGTAGAATCTTTCCATTTTGGGGCAGATTCCCGAACCTGTTCTTGCCCACTGAGGTAGAAGGAGGCTTAGAGAAAAAATTGGCTGAAAACAAGGAGACTTATTAAGATGCAATGACTGTGTTCAAGGTGAGAGACAGGTAGTGGGGAGAAGGAGGAGTATAGTAATAGAAGGGATTCCAGAAATACTTCAAGAGGTCAAATTGATAAATTAGTCATTCATGGGAAATGGAGGATAAAGGAGAAAGAGGACTCAGAGAAAATTCAGAAGGTTGTGGATTTTAAGAATTAGTTGATACTGTTACTAGGTAGGATAGAGAATTCAGGAGGAAGAGAAAGTGATAGGTGAAGAAAAAGGCCCTAAGTTTGGTTTTGGACATGTTGGGAATGGGTGTCTGGGGTAGAGACCAGTAGAGACATTGAGCAGAAGTTTGTGTCTGGAATTCAGAAGAGAGGTGGGGCATTGAGAGCAAAAGATTTTTGAGCAATTAATATGTAGGCAATGAAACAGAAATCATAATGCATAGGGAATTAGGTTCTTAAATCAGCCCCTGAGTCTATAATTAACTGTCTAGGTGAAATTGAGCAGGTTGATAATTTACCTCTCTGGACCTCAGTGTCTTCATCTGAAGTCTCTAAGTTCCCTTCTGCAAAACCCACTGAGCAGTGCAAAGCCATGCTGGCAGGTGGAAGCTCTTCCTGCCCTTGCATCCTGCCTCCTGATTTGTGAGATGGGCTCAGGGAGGAGAAAGGCTGAGAAACTCTGGATGAAGTTTGTAGGCTGACTTCTTTGTGATAGATCTGATGCCTCTTGCCGTTTAGAAGAACATTTATCACCCTGGAAAATGACTTCAATCTTCAATTTCAAACACTCAAGGAAACGATAATTGCACTAAGAATCAAAACCAGCATCATCCACAATCTACCCCAAAAAGTACAGTTCATATTTGAACAATGGTGCCAGTTCATTTGGTTCAACTTATATGTGTGAAGATTGTAAGGTTACTAAAGTGCTTGTTCCAGTGGAGTTTTTAACAACAAACAAAAAACTCACTGAATTCTTTTGTGAGCACCTGGCCTTTGTGACTGTCAATCTCCAGCTCCCCAAGGAGAGCTTTATCTTCCACTGGAAACAATCCCAGGCAGTTGCTTGGTGTGGATTAGGTGTGTGATTGATTGTCTCCAATCTCAGCTATTGAGGAGATCAGCTGGGCCCAAATCAGACCTCATTTGATGCCGGGCTTTTGCCTGGCAAACCTCATGAATCACTGGGAATGCAACCTCTGCCACTCACCGGTAAAAGGAGCAGGGAATTAGTAAAGTGGTGGGAGAAGTCTTGTAGAACTGTGTGCAGCTAGAGAAGCAAATCCTGAGAAGGCCTACTTAAAAATAAATTGCACACAAGAAGCAGAAACAGGTAAGAGGGAGGGAAAATGCTGTTTAAAAGCATAGCTTCCACCTAAGGAAAATGGATCTTGTCCACCCTTTTGCTGCTAAAGGAGTAGATAATCTGTGTACCTTGGAAGGTTTGAGATATATAAAGTTGGTCTGAATTAGGAGTGTTCCAGTGAACATTCTCAACCAGTACATTAGCATCACCTGGAGTGTTTTATAAGCACAAGGAGCAAGCTTGGGTCCTATCCAGAGACGCTGATTGAATATGTCCAGGGCAGGGCTGGCAAGGTTTTACTCAGGCAACTAGAACAGTGGTATTCCAACTTTATTTGAAATAAGGTCTCCTTGGGGTGCTTGTTAAGAATATGGATTGCCTGTGTCTTACACTCAGAGTTTGATTTAGTAAAGCAGACATACACAGCTGTGTGTTGGAGTGTGCGATGGTTAATTTTTTGTGTCAACTTGGCTAGGGCCATGGTACCCAGGCATTTTGTCAAACACTAGTGTGGATGTTGCAGGGAAGGTATATTTTAGATGAGATTAGCATTTAAACCAGTAGACTTTGAGTAAAGCAGAATACCCTTTATAATGTGGGCTGGCCTCATCCAGTCAGTTAAAGGCCTTAAGAGAAAAAAGACTGACCTCCCCCAAGGAAGAGGGAATTCTGCTGGGCTCCCAGCCTCCCTTGCAGATTCTGGACTTGCCAGCCTCCACGATTGTGTGAGCCAATTTATTAAAGGAAATTCTCTGGGGGAGGAGGGACTTAGGCGTGGAGAGAGAGAAAGAGAGAGAGAGAGAGAGAGAGAAAGAGAATGGGGAGAGAATGTATATGTACATTCTATTGGTTCTGTTTCTCTGGAGAACTCTGACTACTACAGAGTGATATATCCACCTTAGTGATCCACAAACCTCCTATGAAATTTTGTTCCACAGAATAAACTAATTTAGCTAAAGCATGAAATCAAAGCTATGGGTGACTGTAAGAAATGTAGAGAAATCCTAAGGAGAACATATTTGCCACAAAATATGAAATGGAAATTCAAGTTAATACTATTTAGATTTTAAGGGGACAGGGTAATAATAGCTAACAACTAATCATACCAAAAATAAGAACTCTTTTTTAAATCCTAATTTCCTTTTTTTTCATATACATAAACCTGTCTTCTGAAATTGGCCTTAGTAACAAGTTCATAGAATTAAGGGTTCAAGTTAGCAGGATTTGTACTAATGCTGCCTTCAATATGTATAAAAGAGATTATAAGACTAAATCTAGGGCCGGGCGTGGTGGCTCACGCCTGTAATCCTAGCACTCTGGGGGGCCAAGGCGGGAGGATTATTTGAGCTCAGGAGTTCGAGACCAGCCTGAGCAAGAGCGAGACCTTGTCTCTACTAAAAATGGAAAGAAATTATATGGACAGCTAAAAATATACATAGAAAAATTAGCTGGGCATGGTGGCACACGCTGTAGTCCCAGCTACTTGGGAGGCTGAGGCAGGAGCATTGCTTGAGCCCAGGAGTTTGAGGTTGCTGTGAGCTCGGCTGACACCATGGCACTCTAGCCCAGGCAACAGAGTGAGACTCTGTCTCAAAAAATAAAATAAAATAAAATAAAATAAAATAAAAAAATAAATCTAGATAGATACAGTTATAAATATAGATATACTTATCTAGATCTTTCATATTCATGAAAATATATGACTCCTATGTGTGCTTTCTTGAAGAAAAGTATTCGAGGTGGTATCTATTAAAATAAAAGACAGGATGAAAGGATAAGCAAAATGTAGTATATACATACAATGGAATATTATTCAGCCTTTAAAAAAGGAAATTTTGATATGTGCTGCAACATGGTTGGACCTTGAAGACATTGTGTAGAGTGATATAAGCTAGACACAAAATAACAAATACTGCATGATTCCACTACCACGAGGTACCTAGCGCAAATTCATAGAGACAGAAATTAGGATGCTGGTTGCCAGGGGCTGGGGGAAGGGGAATGGGGAACTATTTATTGTTTAATGGGTACAGAGTTTCAATTTGGGAAGATGAAAAAGCTCTGGAGATGGATGGTAGTGATGGTGACACAACAAACAATATGAATGTACTTAATGCTATTGAACTGTACAATTAAAAATGGTTAAAATCATAAATTTTATGTTATGTCACCACAATGAAAGAGAGAGAGAGGGGAAGGAAGGACCTATGAAAGGAAAATATATGTAATAGGAAAAAACTGATAGTTAAAGTAATTGCCAATTAAGAGGTAGTAGAGCTTAATGCTGTTTTTTAAAAAGGATTTTTAAAATAGGAGAGAAATACCTTTTTAAAAAGTCTTATTTTGTTTTTATTTTTTTAAAAGGGGGCATATTGGGCCCAGTCTACATGGATTCAGCAGAAATGCTCAGCTGCCTGAAAGTGGGACGTGAAAAAGCAGATGGTGAGAATGCCCCAGTGTTGGTCATGGGAGTAGTAGATCAAGAGGGCGGAGGATTCTTAAGAGCTGGTGAGACCATTGTTGATATGGCCAATCATGGTTCAATGATCATGAGGTTTCATGAAAAGCTAAAAGTAGCTGGTCTAATTTAGGGGTGTGATGAGCTATTTGGAGGAACCACTAAATAAGAAGGGATCAAAGGTCAGATCCAGTGGGAATGACAGAATAAAGATATGGAAGCTTGAGATCAGAGATGGATATCTCAGAAAAGGTGATGGTAGAAAGGAACATCACTCTTGTATGTGATGCCACTGATGAGGATGAGTAGAGGTGTGGAGACAAGGAAGACTGTTGGTCTAGGACCTAAGTCTCAGAAGGAGATGGCAGTGTGCTGGAGGATGGGAGGAATATGGTCCCAGTGGGTGAAGGAGAAGATGGAGAGCAAGCACTCCATCAAAAGGTGGGGGAGAAGAAGCAGCCTCCATCTGCTTTTGTGCAAAGTGCTGAAAATAGCATGTTTTCAATGTCACAAGTAATTTGATAGCATTTGGAATCATAAATACATATTTCAAAAACATATGCATGGTATATTCATGTATTAGGTTAAGGTATGAGAAATGCCAGTATCATATGGTAATCACGATAGAACTTTCAGGGCTTCCTCAATTTTCCCACCACTAGAGAAAAAAGATTTTAGGGATCGTTTATATATTTTCAGTATGTCATTTTAGATATCTGATGAGCCCAATTTTTTCCTAGCAAAGTATGGAAATATTTCTTTCATGTATGGCTATTAGTATACACAGCAAGTGGGATGAAAACAGTCAAGATTTTTGTCTCATGTTAGTTCTATATCCCAGTTACTCAAAAATTTTCTAAAGAAAGTTTTAGAAAAATTCTGAAAATAGGCTCTTCAAGCGTTTCCCAACTAGAAATGTGAGGAAACCAACCTAATGGAAAATATTTCAGCTTTTGGTTGAGTTCACTTATGATAAGATTCAAGTAACATTTTTAAAATATTAATACTTGAGCATTTTCTACCTACCAGCTCATATCTAAGTTCTTTCAAATACATTATTTTCTTTAGCAGCAACTCTTTATGTAGTCTTACATTGTTGTTTATGTACTATTTCCTCATTCTGCGGATGGGGAAACAGGTTCAGATAAGATAAGTGATTTGGTCACATGGAGCAGGTACAGTAGAGCCAGGAATTAAACCCAGTTCTCTTGAATTTTAGTCTTGTGTTCTTTTTGCTATTCCATGATCTTTATGTCTAAGTTTCTAAAGGAAAATGAAAAATTAACTCTGGGATAAGATAAAAGGCCTGTGACGAGAGGGACAGAATAGATATTTATATTTAATTAGGCTATCATAGATAACATTGCCTATCTTCTATCATGTAGAAGTTAAACTATATTTATGCATGATATTATACATGTCATAGTTTTACACTAGAGGGCCATGTCATTAAGAAAAGTCATAAGAAAATTGTCACAGTGTTCTGAACTATGGGAAGAGGGTGGTTTAAGGGAATGGCATAGCCATAGAAGAATGAGGGAAGTATAATGCAAGGAGCATGTCGACCTGCACTCTGTAACCTGTAAGTTTGAGAACATGAATTTTAACATGTAATTTTATACTACCTAGGATGTACAATTTATCTGAAATATATATTTGCCTATTACAACATGTGAGCATATATAAAATTTATAAAATAGACTTTGGTCATCCTACTGTAGGACTATTTTATTTATTAATACATAAGTACCATCACAGTTTAAATATTGTGTGATTTGTATCTGACCTAGAAACACATCTGTTCTGGAAAACAACATGCACTTGTCCTTTAGTGATGTGAAACTACAGGTCTATATAAGTTTTTAGAGAGTATAGACTTTCTTTCTTATGTTTATACTGAGATTCTTCACATTTTATGGATCATGATTCCTTTGAGAATTTGATTAAAGTTAAGAAGCTTCTTCCAAGCACAATAGATATATGCATAAATGCAAATAGTTGTGCATTCCATGCCAGGGATTTATGAACTCCTTGGCACCAACTCATGGAGCTTCTAGGGTTAAGACCTTTTGGCACCAACCCTGTGGCATAGTGAGTTTCATAGATAATTCTTTATCTAGAATGAGATGTAAGGTACTCTATGGGGGAATGAACACATCACTCCACAGCCCAACCCTATCTCCTAATTCACTATGACTCTAGCCCCAGCCAAAGCCCTCACTTTGACTGAAGGTAAGGGGAGGGGTGATATTCTCTGTGGAGAAATAGTCAATCGGTCCTTTTAATGAAACTGTTTTGATATACCTACTCTTGCTTGGAAAATTTTGAATTAGAGACAAGCAATAAAACTTCAGTTTTTAAAAATCTCTAAGTAATATGAAATAAGCACTCTCACTCTGTCTCTGAACCTCATTGCATCATTGAGCCCCCTTTGCAGAGAATGGATTAGGATGGGGTGAAGTTCAGATAGGAGCCTGGAATAAAAAAATTAGAGGGAGTCCTTACACATATTAATTATGATAAAGCCCACCAATTTTGCATTTTGACATGGCTGTTGTGTCTCGGATCAAGTTAGCCATGAGAGGAATGGTGGTAGAGAAAAGGCAGTGAATGAGATGCTGCCAAGAGTGTGTCTGGGGTCAGTGGCTTATAGGGTGGTCTCTTGCAAACTTTGCTTTCAGGCTCAGGAGTTGAACTGGCACCACAGAAAAGCTTACTTTGTAAATAGGCAAACTCTGAGGCCATTTCCAGTTTGTGCTGCACTGGATCAAATTAATGGACAGTCTTTTGTGTAGCAGCACATCAAATTTTATACAGATATTACTGTTTTTCACTGATATGCTATTTCCCTCTCCTTCTGGGCACAAGAGGGGATTGCACTTCCCACCCCCTTGAAGTTAGTTGAGGCCATTAGATTTTCTTTAACCAGTGAAATTTGAGAGAAATGAAATTTAGCATGCATGGTTCTCCATCTCCCTTTCCATCTGCCTCATTGACCTATGACATTACAGATGATGGAATTCCATTACTTTTGATCCATGAGTGAGGAAGACATGGAGAAGAAGCCACTGCCAACTTGCAGTGGACACATAGCAGAAGCAAGATAAACACCTTGGTTGTTATAAGCTATTGATATTTAGGATTATTTGTTACAGCAGCATAACCTAGCCTATTATACCTGCTGTTGTTACATACTAAACTTATACAACTTTCATTTAAACAATGCAGACAGATTAATGTACTGGTGAGTAGGTGGGATACCATTAAGGGGGAGTTAGCAGTGCCTTACTTTTAATGGCTCACTTTTAATGTTGCTTTGTAGGAACATTTCAGCCAGTTGTCCCGGGATTGTTGGCTATTCTGCAAAGCAAATATATGTGTGCAAATATATCCACAGCAATGCTGCCTTAGAGAATTCACAATGGCTGGGCTGGCCCAGTGGCTCAGACAAATAAACACCATTTGCTTCCTTTTCTCTCTCATTTTCTCTGAGAGCTGGAGAGTACTCGAGTTTTTCAGCTTCCTCCACTGGGACAGTGGTGACAATGATCCTGTTTGTTCTCTGGAGGCCCCATGTAATGGTTAAGTCACTTGAAACTGTTTAATAATCTGTGCAGGTCTTGTTGGGTTGTGAAATCCCAGAGCCACTTCCTTGTGCATTATCTTCCACCTTCCTCATTTTTTTTTCATGAACAGAAGAGTCTCTCAGGATCTTTATAAAGTGTGTCCATCACAGACTTGGCTACAATGAGAAAGAGCTTGGGGAAAGTACTTTCACCATTAGCTGGTGTAACTTGAACAAATCTGCATAGATGACAACAGCAGGTGATAAAGAGCTAACTCTTCATTTCCAACACTTTACCAGGGTTACCTTCTAATTTGACAGAACATGATACACAGGTAGAGAGGCAAATGTTGTCATGAGAACAATAAAGGATCTAGAATAAAAGAGAGTGTCTCAAAAGTGGTCTCTGTTGTTTACCAGCATTGTTTCTTTAAATACCTGTTTCATCTAAGCCTCAGGTTCTTCACCAGTACCAATGGGTACAATGACACCTGCCTTCCATGGCAACTATAAAAGTGTATTTCACAAATGGGCTCTCAGCCAATGCTTATTTCATCGTCTTTCTTTCCTACTTAGTAAACATTACTATAATTCAGGAGTCCAGACTTCTCTAGTCCTCAGGGGTCACATTTGCTTTTAAAGCCCAATTAGCAATAGTCTAAGCCTCCACCCTACCTAATCCAGGAAGTCCAGTCTTTTTCCCTGATTCTACTCCTCAGGTTTTTCTAGGAATCCCTGAGGAATGTGTAAATATTTTACAAACATATCCTGGCTGTCCTTTTTACCTTAGCCAGCTGGCTAGAGCAGAGCTGTCCTGGTTCCCTGCAAGTCTCTCCCTGCTGTCATATAGCTGTCTTCACCAAGTTCTAGTGCTTCACCCCTGCACTCCCTTTCTCCAAATTCTGGACCAGGACTATTCCTTTATATCCTCAGCACAGCAAACATCTGGCCCTGACAAGCTTATTTTGAAGGCTTAGGGATACTAAAAAAAGACCTCAATGTGATGGCAGGTGGGGTGGTAAGGAGAGAGAGGGCTAACATGCCCATTATGTTCTCATTATCCCCAGATTCATCCTCTCCATATATAAGGCTTTCCAAATTATCCTTGCAGAAGCATCACCTGGGAATTGTGTCATAAGAAGAGATTTATTTCTCTTTTAAACACAGACAAGTGAATTAGAATCTCTGAGGGTGGGGGCCTCAGAATGTGTATGTTAACAAGCTCCCTGTAAAGCATTTATAAAGTAGGTTGTCTATTGGAACATGAGAAAGAAAGTGTTTGAGAATTTGCACCCTAGTGCCATGTTGCAGGGACCAGCTTATGTACAACCAAAAAGAGTGATTTGATGGCATCTTCCTTACCTGGAGTCTGAGCTTCAACTTCTCCAGGACCAGCCTAAGGAAGGAAACAAGCAAAATAAACGATAACAACAACAGCAGCAACAACAAAGTCTTTACAATCCCCACTTGGAGCAAACATCGTTATTTGCCTACCCAATATCCATCTCCCCTCTTCTTCCTTGCTAATGGAACCCCATTTGGTTGAGCAATGATATGTCTAGCTTCTGTTGATGAATTAGGATTGGCCCAAGACAATCTAGGGGTGGTCATATGACCCAACTTTCGGCAATAAGATGTAAAGGGGAACGTCCTGGGGCAGTGGGGAGGTCTCTGGGAAAACTTTTCCTTTTCTACCTTGAATGTAAATGTGATAATTGGATAACTGGATCAGTGCAATCATCTTTTGACCATAAAGGAAAAGAAAATTCCAGAAACGTTGTCAGATCACTAGACCAAAGTCAGCAGCTGCCAACCTTCAGTCTTCTTGTGACTGGAGAAAAATGAACTCCTATTTGTAAGCCACTGTAGTTGTTTTGTTTTATTTTGTTGGTTTGGATGCTAAAAGCATTCCCAATCTCAGACTGTCCTGATAAGGATAATGTCATTTCAGCCATGATAGCCTTTTATACTACGTGGACCTCCTCATTCTTGCAAATGTCTCCATTTCAGAGGAGAATCTTGGCTTTATCAAAAATCTCACTTTTTTTTTCCTTCAGATTGAAGAGGATTGTCCTTAAAAGTTTACTCTGAAAGTAGTTTTCCCTCTGCCTTTAAAGAAGAGAAAAGTTGCTGTTATCTTTGAAATGAGCCTTTTCTCTTTACAATCTGATCTCCTCCCAACCGCCCACATACATGCTCTCATTCATAGTTTCAGAAATAACCGGGGTGTTTCTCAGACAGAGCACCCTTTACAAAAATATATAGCATGTAAAAATATTCACTGGCATTACCTACAGTCTCCTAAGGAATTTTCCCATATCCACGTATATATCCATTATAGTTTCTTCCTCTCCATGTTGTAAAGCTAAGAGATTCTATGAACATGCGGGGAAGTGGTCTACTCATAAGCACGTGCAATAAGACCCGCTGTCATTTCGGAAACAAGTCCCTTTAGGCAAGGTCTACAACAGCACCAACCCAGACCAAATTACTCTAAAGAAGTGTTATTTATAGTACATTCCAGAGAACATGATTTCCACAAGGCACTTTTGGAAAAAAAAAAAAAAAAAAAGAGTTTCTAGAGCAACTAATGAGAGAAACATTGCGTACTTCATTGCACTTTTAGAGATTTTTTTTTTTCTAGTCCCTCCAATGTTGCTGGTGACCACAGAGACTTTGAACATGTTGCTCTTTTGCCAGGAAATCTCCTCCCCTTTCCTCCTCAACCTGAACTTGCCCTTCAGTTCTCAGTGCCATTATCTCTTCCTGATCTTCCCTGACTAGATCAAAATCTTCTCTCCTGCATGCTTTGTAGCACCTCTCCAAAGCAGTACTAGAATTAAAATTTTGTGTTATTTGTAAAATTAAGTGATGAGTCTATTTTTCCCACTAGATTGTTGGAAACTCTATGAAGATGAGGACCATTCCTGGTTTTGCCCAACAGAGTAGCTCTGAGGCATGGTGGGCACTTAATAAATAGCTGTCAATGGAATGAATGACCACAGGAGACATATTTACATGTTAATGGCTCAGAAATACCCTGCAGTAAAGAAATCTAATTTTTCTTAACTCTATATTTCTCACATTTTTTGAGCTACAGAACCATTTTTTTAATGTAACTCCCATTAACATTCTATGAAATAAGGGCTCTAAAAAGCACATATTAATAAACCTTTTTCTAAAGCAAATTGGCCATCCATTTTTAATCTTTTAAAATATAAAGGAGGCTTATAATTCATCTGTTTAACCCATGCATTTGGCAGAAAAGGAAGGCAATAATTAAGTGTCCTTTCTAAGAACACATGTATTAGTCAGGGTTCTCCAGAGAGACAGGACCAATAGGATACATGGAAGGGGATTTATTAGGGAGAATTGGCTCACATGATTACAGAGGTGGAGAACTCTCATGATAGGCTGTCTGTAAGCCGGAGCACCAGAGAAGCCAGTAGTGTGGCTTAGTCCAGAAGCCTCAGAACCAGGGAAACTGACCATGCAGCCCCCAGTCTAAAGCCAAAGTCCCAAGAACGCCTAGGAGGACACTGGTGCAAGTCCCAGAGTCCAAAAGCCACAGAACCTGGAATCTGAGGTCTAAGGGCAGGAGGAGAAAATGTAGCCTGCTCCAGAAGGGAGAGAGAGAGCAGAGAGAGAGAAAGAGAGAGAGAGAGAGGGAGAGTCCATTCTCCTTCTTCTGCCTGTTTGTCCCAGCAGGCCCCGAGCCAGGTGGATGGTGCCCGCACACAGTGAAGACCAGTCTTCCTCTCTCTTTGCACTGACTCAGTCAGTCTCCTCCGGAAACACCCTCGCAGACACACCCCGAAGCAATGCTTCACCACCCATCTAGGTAGCCCTCAATCCAGGCAAGCTGACATCTAAAATCAGCCATCACAACACATAACTAGTTACTGGCAGAAAAAAGACTAGGAATAGGCTCTTCTGATGCCTAGTTCAGTGATCTACCCATGTCCCTGCATTATTTCCCTAAACCCAGAATTACATGAAATTCAATGTAAAACAGAGTACAAAAAGGAATGACAGGCTGTTAGGAATTCCATTTAGAGCAATTGTGAGTTCTCTTCAGTTTCATTGAGACATTTATTTGTGACTTACGTAACATTTATTTAGACTTAGTCATTTAACATTAATGACTGTAATGTTAAAAACTAAAATACTGACATCAAATTTAATCCTTAGAGAAGATATTCTTTAACACTAAGAAATGTCAGGCTCCATTTTCCAGCATAACCCCCTTCTCTGGTCTACTCTAATCTTACCAGCAATATTGTGGCTCAAAGAAGACTACTTTCTTCACTTGTCTTATAACCCTTCCCCCCCCCCCCCAGCAGTTCTTTAAATTATGAAGACTTTTACATTAAATCTGCAGGACCTCAATGAGTTCCTGTCAAGTGGTGTCAGATTATGAAGTGATCCATCAGTGGCACCGTGGTGCTCTAACAGAGGCTGACGTTGCTACCTCATTAGCCTGACTCCGATCTAGCAAGAGATTGTTAGTTCACCAGCGCTCTGGTGCAAAGATTTATTTCAGAGATTTGGGCTGAGGAACTTGTTTCACAGACACTTCCTTTGATTTTTTGTTGTTTTATTTTTTAATAAACATTTTAAAACATTTGTTTAAGTCTCTGTATATCGCCCAGGCTGAATTGAAACTCCTGGGCTCAAGAGATCCTCTCACCTGAGTCTCTCTAGTAGCTGAGACTACAGGCATGTCCCACCATGCCTGGCTCACAGACACTTCTTTTGAAGAAAAAGAAAAAGGACTCAAATGTATCTTTAGTATATTTTATTTTTTTAAATGAGGATTGCTGAGAAAGATAAGAAATGTGATACAAAATCATAGGGAGTACAAAAGAGTCCAAGAATAAATGATAGGAAGTGGATGAAAAACCTCTTGCCCCAAACCACAGAGAACGTTTGCCATGACATTCCCAGGGCTACTCTTCGGCCAAGTATTAGAGAGTCCTTTGCTCTATCCTGGTATTTCCTCACCAGCACAAGGATTTGTTCACCCTTTTTCTTCTACCCTCTCAACCCTCCCAGCACCCCACATTCACACACATTGGGAAGCAGGGTTAAGGAACCGTGGAAAGATATTGTTTCAGTTTTAGGATACAATTATTGCTTGAAAAATTGTGATTTTTGGACTTCTTCAGATTATGACTTAACTGACAACAACCTGTTGGAGGGCTAGAACTATTAGAAGACATTGCCTTGAGATAGGTCAGATGTAATTCACATAGAAATCAATCCAGCTTAGCACATGGTATATGGAGTCTCCACCGTGTGCTAAATTGCAGTGAGAGAAACACTCACAGACAAATCAGAACAATCAGGAAAAAGCCTCAGGACCTTATCCTTTAAAGAAGAAAAGAGCGATGGGAACTAATATTTAGTGGCATCGTCTGTGAGATGGGCCCTCAGCCAATTCGTCATTTCCTTTAAACCAAAGAGTAGCTTTTAGTACAGTGTTCAATTCCTAGGATGATGCCTCGCAGGGCATGGGACCTTTGTAAACATTTGCCAAATGAAGGCATGAATGTATAATCTGATGAGGAATTTAAAACTCAGAGGGGTCATACAATTGTTTGAAGTTAGGTAGTACCTACTGCATACACAGTAAAAGCTTCCCACACAGGGCCAGGCGTGTGGGCTTTGGTGCTATGCAGACGTGGGTGCACATTTCTGCTCTGTCAGGGTCACCAACATAGGCGCATATGACCACGTGGCTTCACATCGCTAAGCTGCAGTTTCCTCATATACGAAATGCAGATGAGAGGACCTATATTTCAGGGATTTTGTTGTGAGGAGTAAATGCAATAATATATAAAGTACTTGGCCTAGTGCCTGGTACGGAGTAGTACCCGAGTGACAAAACTAAAATTGGAACCCAGCTGTGGTAGGATGAATAATGGTTCCCCAAAGATGCCCAGGTCCTAATCTCTAGAACCTGTGAATATGTTACCCGACACGACAAAAGGGACTCTTTGGGTGTGATTAAGTGAAGACTTTTCAGATAGGGAGGTTATCCTGGATTATCTGAGTGGACTTGAGGTAATGACAAGGGTTTTTATAAGAGGGAGGCAGGTGGGTCAGAGTAAGAGAAGGAGAAGTGACAACACAAGCCAGGGTCAAAGTGACATAGCCATGAAGAGAGGAAATCAGGCAGCCTCTGGATGCTGGAACAGGTGAGGAACAAATTCTTCCCTAGAGCATCCAGGAGGAACAGAGCTCTGCCCACACCTTGATTTTAGCACAGAGAGCCCCACGTTGGACGTCAGACCTTCAGAACTATAAGATAGTAAATTCGCTTTGCTTTATGAAAGCCACAGGAAACTAATACACCAGCACACACTCTTTCCTTTACACCTACTGCCTTCTACATGTTCAGAATTAAATAAGAAAGAAATCTGATGTTTGACAGGCTGGTGTTGGTTTCCTTCTCAATCCCTGTTCCCCTTCTCCTGCTGTTTGTTCCTCCCCTCACGGCCAGATGATTTAGCAGGTCTGTTTGCCCTGTCTGCTCGCCCCTTCTGTAGCTGCTACTTTGGGAGTTATGTGGAAAGAGAGAGCAAAGGGGTAGGAGAGAAGAAAAAGAAGCCTTGGCAGAAATAAGGGTTTTTTTTTTTTTTTTTTTTTTGACGAAAGGCAGGTCCTCTGTATCTGTGGGTAATGTCTTTCTAAGTTAGAAGATGTAAGCCTCCCTTGAGAGGGTTGTGTTTTTCTCCACCCTTTTCCAAACATGCCTCAGCATACCTCTTCCTCCTCCCCTTCAGACACAAACACAGAGCAGTTTGGAGAATTGGGAAGACTCTTTGAATGGAGGCCTAGGTTCTAACTCCAAATCCCCTGTTTAGGTTTTTCCATTGTGTTCTTTATAAAATGCTTCCTCAAAAAAAACAACAACAACAACAACAACAAACAAACAAACTGGTTATTGTAGTGAATATGTGCAAATGGCTCTAATCTTTGTTTAAAGATATTCATTCACTTACATATTAATTCAAAAAATATATTTTGGGAACTTTGCATGCACCAAACACTTTGCAACAGTGAGTGAACAGGTCAAAGTTCCTTCCCTCGTGCTCTTAGATACCAGTGAAAGAGAGAGACAAACACAAGTGAACACATTCAAAATGTGTGTTAAAAGAATTACAGATTATGCCAAATGTTACTAAAGAAGTGAAGCAAGGGCTGGGATAGCTAATAGGGTGTTTGGGACGTGGGGAGGGGGAGAGGGCTGCTTTAGATAGGAAAGTTAAAGAAAGGTCTCAGACTTTTAAGCTGAGCCTACCTCAAAGGATGAGTAGGAGAAGCCTTGTGAAGAATAAAGGTATATGGAAAGCATTCCCGGCAAAGGGCATGGCATGTGCAAAGGCTCTGAGGCAGATACAAGTTTGGAATTTCCAGGAGTTGAAAGAAGATGATATAGTTAGGACATAATAGCATGTTTCAAAGTGTGTTTGGAGCTATAGCAAGGATTAGGTCATGGGGGCCATTATAGGCAATGGTAGGGAATTTTGTTAATTTTGTGCACAGTGAAGAGCAATTGGAAATCTTAAGCAGGCAGTGATGTAAGTTGATGCATGTTTAAACAGGTCATGCTTGTGTTTATTTGGAGAATTGGATGTGAGAAGGGCATGACTGGAAATGGGAAGACCAGTTTGCAGTCCTGGTTGGAGACCTGGACTAAGGTGGTAGAAGTAAAATATATTTGAAAATACAGTAGAATGAATTTGCAAATAGATTGGACATGGGGAGGCTCCTGGCTTGAGTAACAGAGTGAATGGGATGCCATTCCAATGAGATGTAGAAAATAGAGATGAGGAAGAGATAATTTTCATGAAGGGATTGGGAGTTACTTTTGTGTGTCAAAGTTTCAGATGTCTGGGAATTATCCAAGTGGAGCTGTCAAATTGGAAATTGAATGTGTATATAAGCCTGGAGTTCAAGGGACAGACCTGGGCCAAAGACATAAATATGGAAATAGTTAGCATACTTACGGTACTTAAAGCCAAATGATTTGTGCTACACCTGGAAGATACATGTAGAGCAAGAAGACAGCCCAAGATGAAGTTCCCTGGGGAACTGCCGCATTGAGATATCAGGTAGAGGGGGAGCAGGATCCGTGGAAATAGAAAAAGAGTGGTCCATAAGGGAGGGAGATAACAGAAATGGGGGGGGTAGGCTGTAGTTCAGAGAGCAGAGTGTCAGAGCAGGAGGGAGACAGCAACTGTATCCAATGATGCTGAGGGTTTGCATGTGACAAGAACAGAGAAGTATCTCTTGGAAATCACTGAAAACCTTGATAAGATGGAGGTGCATGTGGGTCATACAGTAGATTGCCATGGGTTAAGGAGTGAATGTAACATGAGGGAGAGCAGGCAGCATTTTATGTAGACAACTCTTTCAAGAAATTCGATTATGATGGGGAACAGATAAATGGGGCAGATGCTGGCAGGGACTATGTGGAGTATGGACGTATTGTGTGTGTGTGTGTGTGTGTGATGAGCCATCCTAAAACATATTTGCATGCTGAGGAGAATAAGTAAACAGATTGAAAGAGATGGATGATACACAAGAGAGAGAGTAGGTACCAGGAAGACCAAAGTTGTTGGGAAGATCAGCAAAGAGGCAAGAGTGGAGGGCAGGTGTCACTGACAGGAAGATGATGTTCCCACCTGAGGGCTACTATTCTTCAATGAATTATGGAGAAAAGTCATCAACTGAGAGTCATCAACTCACTTCTCTTTGAAGAAAGAGAAGAGGAAAGCAAGTTCTTATTTCAGGGAAATTGTGGTGAGACTATGAAAGAATCATAGCATTTCCAGGGAGTACTGGATGAAAATTTCAGGTGTGAGAGAATAAATTTAAAGTGAAACTGGTTTTACCCCAGGGTTGTGGTTTGTCTTCAGTAGTGGCCAGGCGTTTAGTGGGATGTAGGAAAGGAGGATGTTGGAGGTTGTCCAAACTTTCAACTTTGCTGGGAGAGTAAAATGTGGAGACATAAGGGAAGGGTTGGCAGAAGTTTTTGCAAGGTAGTGATTGAAATGAAGGACCAAGGAATTTGGGCTGAGCAAGAGGGGGCAGAGAGTAGTGATCTTGGGCTTGTCAGTGTGGCAGATCTGGCTGGGCTGATGGCTTGTGGCACTAGGTGGTCAAAGAGAAGGAAGTTTGAGATTTTAGACATGGGGCAGTTTGGGGAGAAAACAGGCATGGGAAGGAAATGAATGGGTGAACTGCAGTGAAGGGAAAGCTTCCTACAGATGAAGAGTTTAAAGCGATCAGGATGTTGCATGATTTGCTCATGAATATGATGAAGTTATCAGGAAACATGAAGAGGTTGAGGTTGAGACCTACGAGCCGGGAGCAGACTCTTCAGTGGACTAGAAGGAGTGACCAGAAAGTTGACAGGTAATGGCAGGAGGAGGGGTGGTAAGTAGTATCTGGATGGCGTATATCTCAAAGGACTAGGAGGGTGTGTGCCTGTGGGAATGTACATAGATATGTATACACATGTGTGTGCACAGAGAAAGGGAAATGGTCTGGAAATTGTGATGGAACAAGCAATAATTTTAAAACGTCCCTGTCCCTGAAGTACAGGAGGCATGAGAGGGAAAGAACAACTACAAACTTCCTCTAGAGACAGCTAAGGCAAAGCTGATTATCTAAAGAAAGAATCTAAGTAAGAATGATCCATACTTGCCTTTTTAATGCCAATGAAAGAATGAAAATAATCAGAACAATTTTGATAGCAACATAAGCAAAGTGAAGGAGAGTCACAACAGCAAATATTGACCGTGCACATACAAATGGTCTTCAGTGGGGAGGGCATTCAGGCCAAAGCTGCTAACCTATCTGCTTCCCCCTGGGGTGGAGAGCACTTACAAGGTTCTCAGAACCTGGTGCCACTAGACATTTGAATTAGATGATTAACTTCCCTTTATCTGATCCATGCTTACCAAGCAAACAACTTATTGTCATTAGGCTTCCTAGGGGCTTGTCAACAAGGAGAAGATGTATAGGGCAGAGGCTTCCAGGTGTCATTTCAGAAGCTGTTAAAATTCTTCTAGTGAAATGTCTCTTGTGAGTGTGTCTATGTGGGCCAAATTGGTCAACTCAGGGAGGCAGACAAGTTCAGATCTCCAGAACTTCAATCTGAAATGTCCAACTTTATAAAGTTTGTATATCCTTGTCCTGGAAAAATCCTTGCCTTATTCTGTACCTTTCTTTTAAACTTCAGTAGGGATTATATCATTCACTGGCATTAAAGAGGCAAGTAAGGATCATTCATTCAGGCCCACAGTAGATTGTGTGCATTCTGCGTCTTACGCGACACACATGGAGAATCAACTATGGTCACCAGCAGTCTTAGTGAGGCATAATTTTATAACCCAAAATACTTTCATTCTTTATCTTATGGCAAAATTTCTGCTGTTTAATTCTTATAGAAATAAAATGAGTAAACAAATATGGAGAAAGAGGGCAGATCTGTATTAGTTTGGGATTAAGGGCACTTTAGGCCATTAATAGAGTTTGTGTCTGCATTTTACTGGAAGGTTTAAAAAATACCTAGCCAATGGCTTCATAATTACTATAAAAATAGATAAGGGATAAAAAAATCAGTGGGGTATAAGAATATTTTACATTATGAAAATCTTTGATTGGAGCAAGGACTGGCCATCTTTTTGCTCTTATCATTGAGAAGCTTTTGGTTTCTAAATAGTCAAGGAAATGTTACCTTGCAGTATTTTAAACAGAGTAAATAATGACCATCCAGAGGAAGAGACTATAGGTTTCTTTCTTAGATGTGATCTTTTGATATGCCCTTTTGTGACTTCTCTTTATTAATAAGCCACTATGATAATCATTTTTTAAGACTTTTAATACATTTTCTGTCAAAAGGATAGAAAAAATTTTTGTGGGTTCTAGATAAATGAAACCATGGTATAAAGCTGGTATAGCTGCTGGGGTTGTGTGGGGGGTGTGTGTGTGTGTGTGTGTGTGTGTGTGTGAGAGAGAGAGAGGCTATAAACATTTTTGTTGTCGTACAGTGTTCCCCTTGCAAAATAGGACTCAGAAGAGTTATCAGATCACAAAAACAGGACATATACATTTATTCCAAAAATATTTATTGAGCATCATTTGGTGAACAAGACACTGTACCGATGTTGGGCATACCACAATACAGAAAACAGACTTTTGAAAACCCTGCCCTCTTAGGAACTTTCATTCTGGTGGATGGCACCTGGTTTCCACCCCAAGACATCCATGAGAGGGTATTCTACCTTTACATGAAGTTTCCAATACAGTGCTGTGAGATGCATGGGAGTTGAAAGTTTTTTGCTTTTCTGGGTCAAACACACCCTAGCTGTGTACTTTGTCTTTCTAGTTGACTTAAATGGAAGAAGTGACTTTAAGGTTTATAGGATAATAAAACTTGTGGCCAACTAGCAGAAGGGGATGATGGTATTATTTACTATAGCAAAAGAAACATATCTGGAGAGTAGCGTGATTAGATCTATCAAGGTAGCATGCAAGTAAACAGAAAGCAGCCACCAAATATGATTGAATCCTTCCCCGGGTGGTGATAACATTGTCTTCTGTTCTGTTAAACATACCATTTCATTTTCTGAGTAAACAAGTCTATTCTCTCTCTTTCACTGGAAAACAAACTCTGAAACATGCATGGATACTATCTCTCTGTGCCTGTTTCTCTGTCTCTGTCACTCTCTTTCTCTTACTATAATTAATAATCATTTTTTAAGATTTCATCATACCTTTTCCATCAAAAGGGTAGAAAAAGCCTTGAAGTTTCTAGATAAATAAAACCATGGTATAAATCTTCTAGTATAGGTGCTGGGATTGGGGGGACGCGTGTGTGTGTGAGTGAGAGAGAGAGATTGAGAGAGGGGAAATGAACATTTTGGGGGTGAAATGAAACCTTTCTCTCTCTCGCTCTTTCTTTCTTTCTTTCTTTCTTTCTTTCTTTCTTTCTTTCTTTCTTTCTCTCTCTTTCTGCTCCAAGCTAGCTACTTCAGTGATTCATCTCAAAGCTGCTATCTGGAAACAAAGCCCATTTTTCTCTTTCTTATCAATCACCTTAAACTTCTCTTTGAAGTAAAATCAGAAAGTTCACTGGAGTCATTTTCCTGGTTGCTGAAAATCCCATCACTTGCATTTTAGCACCAGGATTCTCAAGCTGACAGCTTTGCTACCAGTGTAACACGGGGACTGTGTTCCTCCTTTTTTCTTTGCTCACTTGGTGAAGGAAACGCATTAGGCAACATGGGAGCATATTACATCCACACTTGTCTCATTCGCATCGTTCATAGATTCTGTGTCAACACACAAGATCCTCTACGATAATGAAGAGGGTAATTAGTCTATAATTAGAAGTTAATAACAAATCTATAAAAGAAATTTTAGAATATTGACAAAGGCTTTTCTTTAAGTGACATTTCTATGCATAGTTAATTAATTGCTGATCTAAATTGGGTCACTGAAAATGTATTCTGATCTCTAGTTACTTCTCACCTAGAAACATTTTTTTTTTTTGAAACATTTTTTTAAAAAAATTCATACTGGATCTCCAGGTGTTCCCAGTGCAGTTGAGCTGTACTGTCGTGGAAGAAAGGACATAGAGGAAAGAGTTAATACAGTCGCTAACAAGTGACCACGATGTAACTGATGCACCACTGGAATCTACTTTGTGAGTGACAGGACATACTCACCCTTCCTCAAAAGCCATTTCCACCCCAATTCCTTAGGAAAGTCGGTGAACTGGAAATAAGTCAGATTCTACTGCATAAATGTGAATTGTGATGTGTAACACATGAGATTAACAACCAGGAAGCAAGCCTGATCCTTTTTTACTAAGTATATTCATGTAAATAAATAATATCAGATGATATATATATATATATATACGTGTGTGTGTGTGTGTATACACACACATATACTAGACTGTGCTAAAGCTTAATACATGGGGATCTAATGAAATTTTAATAGAAAAGAATGTAAGGATTGCTATGGAATTACACTGGTATTATATTCACTAACACCAAGTGCATTAGTTATGGTTAACACTATTACCATTACTGGCTAAACAGGGGTGCTCACACCTGCTGTAATAATCTGCTGAGCAGGTTTCATAGAGGCTTTCTATCAAGTAGGAATAAAAAGTGAAATGCTTCCTGAGGCTCTGACTAGAAAGAAAGATAATAGTGTCAGGGATTGTGAATTAAGCTTGAAGCAATGTTCATTTCCTGCATTATGTTCCAGCTCGAATAACACAGCCATGGGCAAGTATGTCAGATGATTTTATTCCATAGCCTGAGCAGTTGATGAAGAAGGGTCATCCATATAGTTAGACTCTGGGTGTCAGCCCCTGATTCAGACAGAGCTCCATCCATCCTCAGGCTGCCTGCCCCTCCCTGACAGCAGTGGGAAGCCACTGGGATGCTCTATCATGGTTTTCATGCTTCTAAACAAAAGGGTCTAGGAATAGCCCACACCCAACCCTGAGCGGACACTCCAGAATTGTACCGTAGTACTGGCACTAATGTTCTGCTGTCCTACCCCTGCACCTGAAATACTTCAATGTCCCCAGGGGAAAGATAAGCTGTTTCCCTGACTTTCACATGCCCCTAGAACTTGAGGTTTCTGGCATTGTATGACATTGTTATATACCCATTTTAAGTATGGGTTGAGCATCTGTAATCCAAAATGCTCCAAAATCTGAAACTTTTTGAGTGCTGATATTATGCCACAAGTGGAAAATTCCACACTTGACCTCATGTGAGGGGTCACAGTCAAAACTATTTTATTGAGGTTTGGCATGATGGCTCATGCATGTACTCCCAGAACTTTGGGAGGCCAAGGTAGGAAGACTGCTTGAGGCCAGGAGTTCCATACCAGCCTGGGTAACATAGTGAGACCCTGTCTCTACCAAAAAACAAACAAAAAACCAAACAAACAACAACAACAGCAAACCCCAAAAACCAAATCTGTTTCATGCACAAAATTACTAAAAATGTATAAAATATCCTTCAGGTTATGTATATAAGGTATATGTGAAACATAAATGAATTTTGTGTTTACACATGGTTCCCATTCCTAAGATACCTCATTAGATATATGCAAATATTCCAAAATCCAAAAAAAAAAAATCCAAAATTCAAAGCACTTCTAGTCCCAAGCACTTCAGATAAAGGATACTCAACCTGTACGAGGAACATGAACTTGGAAAGATTTAGTAACCTAAAACAGCAAGTAAATGGCAAAGTTGGGAGGCAAATTCAGGGTGATCTCAATAACCACACATTAATTACTACCTTATGTTTCTACCTGTATTCCTGAAACTATGGCCTACACCACTGGTTCTCAGGTCTGAGTGCACATGAGAACCCCCAGAAGCTTATTAAAAGTACAGACTCCTGAAAATTTTTCCCTTAGACATTTTGCTTTAGTAGATCTGATATATATTTTTAAGTTCCCCCAGGTGATTCTAATAAGTACCCAAGATCAAGAACTGCATCGATGCAACAAACTAGAAACTCAAATTGTGGTTTGCTCATTGTTTCTTCCAACAAATATTTGTTGAATGTTCACTATATACCAGGTACAGTTCTAGGTGCTTGGGGTACAGCAGGAAATAAAATAAACAACTTCCTTGCTCTCATGAAACTTATAATTTACTTGGAGGAGCCATATGATGAAATATATATATATATATATATATATATATATGTGCTCCATCAAGCAGTGACAAGAGCTATGTCGAAAAACTAAGCGTGGGGAATAGTGAGTGGTGAGGCAGTGGGTAGGAAATTTCAGGTGGGGTGATCAGCAAAGGCTCCACTGATGATGTGCTATTTGAGTAAAAGCCTGAATAAAGTGAGGGAACAGCTCGTAGGGTCTGGGCAGGTGTCCAGAGAGAACCTCAAGGGCAAAGGTCCCGGGGTGAGAGCACACTAGGTATCACAGGCGATATTAACAATGTGGACGTAATCAGGTGAGCGAGACTGGAGAAAGATGATCGGAGATGAATCTGGAGGGAGAAGGAATGTCCTCTCTGATGCAAGAAAGCAGCAGATTTATGGACAGATTCCCAAGAGGTTGCTACAAAAAACACATCTGCAAGGGAAACAATGCAACTCTCACTTTTTTCCCTCCAGCTGTTGTGGTAACTATAAAGTGACAACACAATTTGCCCTTATTTTGGAAGTAGGTAACCTCAGAGGTGGAATTCTGGACCACACAGGCTCATCTCTGCCTGTTTGTGCAGCAAGAGGGAATTAGCTCAGTGCCGACAAAGAACTGCTCTTTGGAATCGTGGGTTAAGTTCATTGTCCAGCTAAAAATCTGAGGGCGCTTGAAATACCATTTGGTTCTAGGTAGTGCTGAGACTCTTCAAGGCTTCTGCACAGCCGTGAGAGAACATTAGCAGAGCAGTTCACAAACAGACCCTGGGGGACGCCCCTGCTTCCTCGTGGCAGGCCCTGAGCCCACATGCGCCAGTCAGCGAGGACTCACCGAGTGACAGCTCAGTACTTGTACATGGCGTCTCCGTGGGAGTATCGGTAGTGAGCTTGGAGCTTTAAATTTCCACACAGATTCTCTCAGACGCATCCAGGGCTTTAGGTACCACTAGGGGTGGGGAACTTGTGGCCTCAAGGCCACCTGTGACCCTCCAGATCCCCAAGTGTGGCCCCACGACAGAATCCAAACTTCCCAGAACAAATCCCTTTATTAAAAGGATTTGTTCTGTAACATTTGGATTCAGTCAAAAGGCCACACTCAGGGATCCAGAAGGCCACACGTGCTCCAAGGTAATTTACCACATATTGCTGGAAGGATTTTGTAAAGTGTGCTTCCTCAAAGCATTACGGGTTGCCACCAGAGATACACAGATTATTTTCATCCATGTTAACTCAACGCTGAGGTACGTACAGAGGCAGCTTCTCTGAGGTCCTCTCGGAATAAGGGAAGGATCAGGAAAAAGTCAGCCCCTAAGAGAAGGAAGAGCACGTGTGAGGGAGTACACAGTTACTCACAGAAGTGCCATACCCTCACGCGGTTTATAATCTATGTTGCTGAGGAGACGCCGCAGATCAGGATGGCTAACACGCTGTCCCGGGACTAATTTGGCATTCCAGAAGAAGTGAACCTAAGTAATAACATTGCCCTCTGCCTGCTTAGAGGCAATGCTGTGGTAGCTACAGGGGGTGGAATTCATGGAAACTAGAACAAGGGAAGAGGAGAGGAAGAGTAGGTCTCTGTGTCCCCAGTCCTGTCCAGAGAAGAGCAATCCAGCAAGCTAGCATGAGTGTGCACTTACTCTGTACCCACCTACGAGAGAAACGGCTGTGTCCAGCCTGCAAATCTTGAAAAGACTTAAAAACCATCCAGCTCCCTTGACTGGCTATAAGCCAGCTGTGCCACAGCCCCGTAGGAGCTGGGCATCCCTGCAGAAGGGAATGTTCTGAGCAGCTCACTGAGATAGTCTAGAATTCCTGAGAGTTTTATTTTTTAATGGTTGAATTTATACTTTCTCATTGTGAATCAGTCACTCGTTTGATTAGCAGGAGTCAATCTCAAGAGCCTTGAAAGTCTGACTGATAAAATTGAGCTTTAGTATTACAAGGAGGTGATCTCATCAGAGGGTAGCTGTTCTGTTTCTTTAACATCTTCCCTCCCAACTTAACCTGAGTCAATAGATATTACCTATTACCTACCCCAAAGAACTTTTAGACTCAATTATGTATGTGTGTATATACATATATGCCTAAAAAGATAGATGGATAGGTCAATGGAGATAATGTGTTCATAAAAGTGACCTGATTGGCACATGTGGGCTTAGGGCCTGCCACCCTTACTTCCCTCTGATACAGTCAGGGCAAGAACAATCAGCTGATTCCTTGATCACCAATAGATATTATCCAAGGCATAATAAGCATATAATATATTTACAAGGGTAGACATGCTTTTGTAATATTTGTGTCTGCATGCAATTAAAAATCAGAGCTCCTTTTTGGGGAAGAGACTTCAAGAGAACATCTGTTCTAGCTCCAGGCCTGAAGCAGGTAAGGGATAGAGCTGGAATAATCCTTAGGATCATCTGGTTTCCTATCATGGGTTTACCAGTGAGGAAACCAAGATCCCCAGCTGGCAAATGATTTGCCCATTTCACACAATTAGCAAATAGAAAAATTGGTATTAGACTCCAGTTCTCTGGTAATCTGGTTAAGGATTCTTTCTATTATTGCTACAATACTAGAGCTCCATACCATTCACTTTTATTGATAAGCCCGTGGGTAAATGGACTTGCCCAGAAAGTTATGTGCCATTTTATTACTCTCAGTTATATAATGTGAAAGTCAGCTGTAGTACAGATTCTATACACCAAACAACAAAGATTAATAAAGACACTTGAGAGAAAGAAAATGGCCACTTCTATTTTTATCTTTATTTCAATCTTACTTTCTATTTTGCTGTTGATTTCTTCACCATTTTTTTTTCCTTAATAAGCTCACTTGCCAATTCTATCTTTTGGACAAGTTGTTTCTGCCATCTCTGATTTTATAACTTCTCTCAAATGTTTATTACCCTTTAGTACAGAATTATTTGTCCCCAGATTCTTTTGATTGTGCATCTAAGCACTTGGGTTATTTTAATGACTCTGCCTCTCAGTAAGTTTGTTTGGATTTATGTCAGCAGCATCTCTTTCCCAATTAAACTAAGTCACCCCAAGGTTTCTAAGACCATAAAATCAAACTCATTGATGACTTCAATTCTTAGGAGTCAATCTTATTGCATACAGAGCCTTAGCTCAGGAATATGTTCTTAGTACAAAGGGAAAGCATAAAGTGGACATTGTACTGGATATCATTTTGATGGGTTATTATTAGCCACCGAGAGAAGTGCAATTGCAAAAGTTTGTTTGGAGTTCTGCCATCACTACTCTGCCTTAGATAAGCAACTGATTTATTTGGGATCAAAATATCCAGTATACGGCAGGCACACTGAGTTGCCCCACAAGTAACTGAAAATAACAATGTACCTTGAGTGGTTAACAATAAAATCAACACTTAATGAATGAGAACAAAGATATAGGAAATCAGTAGGAAGATGCAGGGTGATTTCCAGGATGGAGAAAGTATTCTTATTGATAGTATTAACACATCTGAACAGTGGATGAGTCAAAGTCAGGGGATTTGTTTAACCATCAATGAGCAGGAAGGGGAGTGCTCAAAGATGGCAGTGCCTAGGAAGAAAGGCAGGAGTGCCTCAGTGAATAAATGTCAAGTATGATAAACAATATCCTGAGATAAGTGAAAATCCCCAAATAGCAGAGAATTCTACCAATTTTCTCATCTAAAAACTGAAGATTAAAAGTATCAACTTCACAAATCGGTTGTACAGTTTAAATAAGGTCTTGTATTAAAATGAAGACAAGATCACATGATCTGAATAATGGAAGACTTAGTATAAACCAATTTTCTCATCTTTAAAATAGAGATTAAAAGTATCAACTTCATAAAGCTGTTGTACATGAGTCTTTAAATAAGATCCAGTACTAAAATGAGAAAAGACCACATGATCTGAATAATGGGATACCAGGTATAGGTTCACTCTCTACACCAGAACTTTTCCGTAAGTCAGTTGCATACCTATGTCATGATTTTTGCTATTGTAATGTATACCTGTACTAGTATTTTACTTAATATTCATCTTGAAAACAACTCACTTCTTTTACTAAAATAGATTTAGATAAAAATAAAATAGTATTGCTCACATATATGTAAATCTACATCACTTTTATAAATAGAATATAACTATAAAATTAAATATCATAAAAATTTTCACCTCCAGTTTACCTGGAGGCCATCTCCATTCTAGTGGAGTGAAAAGATTCTAGAACCTTCCTTGCTACCCAAGGTGGGGCTCTTGGACCAGATCAATATCATCTAGAAGCTTGCTAGAAATATAAAGCCTCAGCCCACCCTGCACCTACCGAATCATAATGTGCTTAAAGTCCTCAGGTAATGTACAAGCATTATTCCAAAAAGTCTCATTTCCTCCTCCTAGAGCCAACCCCTTTCCACATAGACCCCCTTCAAATTTAACCCCTACTTCTCCCCTCTTTTTTTCCTGATATATATCTTTCCTTCAGTCCTTTTGCTTTATATAAGCTGACATATTATATTCATAATTTAAATGCAGAGTGATTTAAATCTTAACCTAGGTCACTTATGAACACATGGATTTTATCTCCTACAATTATCCTGCATACCACAAGTGGTGTGCACATTACAGTTGGGAAAACAGGGCTGAAGGGCCTTGCTTCTGTGTCCTGTTCATGCCTCCAGTCATTTATAGGTTCTTGGTGTCAATCACAAGTGCCAAGACTAGAAGTATTAAATCCGTAAGTACCAAGGAACGTTTATTATATTCCCATTGGCAGGGCTATTCCTGTGCCAGAAGAGAGTCTCTCAAGCTTTTTTTAGTTGATAAACTCCTCTTATGTTTACTCTTTTATTTTGGTTCTTTGCTCATCAAGAAATCTCAACTAGCAATTTGGTGGAAAATAATGTACCAGTCATGCTACCTGCATGGCCAGAATATATAAATGCTTTTAAGCTAATAAAATTGACATCCAAGTTTGCATAGTAATCTCTGAGAGCTCATTAATATATACATAGGGACTGAGATATACTCAAAATTTGTTGCCAAATGACATTTTTGAGCTTTCACCGCTGCATGTTTCACTGTGGACCATAGTAAATGAACCAGGAAAACTGTATCTGGTAAAGCCTGCTCTAGAAAGATTGGCAGCCAACCTCCCCTGGTGCCATCCTGAACCCAAATGTGCTTTTTTTACAAATATAAACACCAAACTGAGCCGGTTCTAAGATATGCCTAGTGAAAATAATAAATAATTCATTAGCTCAGAGTCTCACATAGAAGTATTAACCTTCTTAAATTTTCAGTGTCTAGCCAACCCTAAGGTGCTTTGAGGCTTCAACTCGCCACGGGACAGTCAGACTATCTGAAAATCTTATGCCAGTTCATCTTAATTAAAGCACTTAAAGCAATAGGTCTTCATTAATTCCTGACTCCTAAGTAAGCTTCTTCCATTGGGTGATGAATTCTGGGGGTTGGCAGATCTTAGAAATCTATCTGGGCTGCACCTGTGATAGACAGATACTGAAGAATGTAAATTAGGGTAGAAAAAGACTTTGAAGTCAAGAATCAGAGAATCGGAGAACTTGAGAACCAGGAAGTACTCTAGAGATCAGCCAATCTAACACCTTGGAAAACTGAGGTACAGAGAGCTGAGAATATGGGCCAAGGTCACAGAGCTGGTAATTAAGTAGCACAGGTGGAATTACAATCAGGTCTGATGACAGCACTTTTACTAGAGCGCGTTCTTCATCACAGAAGTGCTTTGGACTGATTGCTATTTAATAAAGCAGGGGTGGTAGTGAAACCGAGCAGGAAAGAAAGAATGATAAGATTTCTGAACTTGGTTTCCCCTGGAAAAGTCTTCGGGGATCGTCCTCGCTTTGATAGATAATGTATTCCTCCAGCAGTACTCACAGCTTCTCTTTTCCTTTCTCAGCTGCATGTGGTTCAGCTGAAGGCTTTGGGACTTTTCTGCCATAACCGTGGAGCTATTTCCGAATCACCATTCTGCATTCCTTTTGCATTTATCAAATAGTTCCACCCTGCACTGTCTGCTTGAGACTCACTGAACTTTTTATCAGCGTTTAACCTTACTTGCCACCTACCTCTTACCATGTCTGGCTGCACCAGCCCAATGTTTCTTTCTTCTTCTTTTTTTTTTTTTTATGAGACAGAATCTCATTCTTTTGCTGGGGCTAGAGTGCCATGGCGTCAGCCTAGCTCACAGCAACCTCAAACTCCTGGGCTCAAGCAATCCTTCTGCCTCAGCCTCCCAAGTAGTTGGAACTACAGGCATGTGCCACCATGCTCGGCTAATTTTTTCTATATATATTTTTTAGTTGTCCAGCTGATTTCTTTCTATTTTTAGTAGAGATGGGATCTCACTCTTGCTCAGGCTGGTCTCGAACTTCTGAGCTCAAACAATCCACCTGTCTCAGCTTTCCAGAGTGCTAGGATTACAGGCATGAGCCACCGTGCCCAGCCCAGCCCAGTGTTTCTTATGGTGCTGTTCATAGTCCTCCAGTGCTCATGTTTCCCAGCCCATGCCATCCCTGTCCCGGTCCCTGGTAGGGTGTGACTAGGAGCTCAGAAGACAGAAAGCACATAAATCAGAAAAAAATCCCTCTAGATGTCACATTCAAATTGGAATTTTCTCTAGGATTTTTTGTGTTGTATGGGAATAAAGAGTTCATTCTTTCTGCTTATTTAAAAAAAAAAATGACCTACTTTTTTTTAACATGACCTAAAATCAACCTTTGCAAGGCTTAGATGTATAGATATTAAAGACCAAAACCAAGTTTTCCCCGGGCACACACTATCCTAAATTCATTTCCATTTAAGGGATGAAAAAGACAAAAAGAAAACATTAAATGACCTAGATGACTTTAAATCTTCCTCCTTCTCAGAGGATTTAATGCTCTGAGTTCTGTGTCTAAATGTTACGGTCTTCAGTGTAATTCAGGAAATCCCAGACAGATTATGTTTAGCTTTTCCAACCTCAAATGACTCCCATTAGGGCTTCGTGGCCCAAATGCAATAGATGAAGCCAACCCTCAGAATGTTTTCTATTCTACAAAACTCTTAATTTATACTTCATCAACTGAAAATAGATGATCTAACTTTTCCAAAGTGATGGAGATATTTTTGAGTTTGAGGAAGAAAGATGCAATCACTGTGTTATCTCCCATAAAGACCTATCAAAACCCTACTGGTTAGTGTTGCCCAATATATTAGTGGGAAAGCCACATCTGGGAATATCAGATGTCATGGTCATTATGGCTATGGGCCCTCAAGAGGGATCTAATGGGTGGTACTGGAAACAGTTTGGAGAATGGCAAGGAAAAATGCCTAAGGAGAATAAAAATCGAGAAAGAGAGGGCATATTCAAGATAAAATAAAATAAAACAAAAACAAATCAATATTCCTGCCTAGAAAGACAAAACTGGAAGCACTTGAAGTCTAAGACATTATGATGAATATACAAAGCACAAATATTTATTTGAAAAAATGTCTTATATGTCTGCTCACTATAAGGCTCTATGTTGAATGCGGTGGAGGAAATAGAGATTAATAAAACATGATTCACATCATAGAGTTATTTGAATATTAGCATTTTAAGTTCAGAAAAATAAATATCAGTAATGTGAACAGAACATGGCACACATCTAAGAGATGTGAATATAAAACTTTAGAGTATTTCAGAGGCAGACTAATGGCAATTAGAAAGATCACGGAAGTCATAGTGGATGAAATTGTATCTCAAAGATTGAGTATAATTGGACATGCATATAGCAGTGACAAGGGCGTATAATATAGAAGTTCTACAGGGAATAAAGATACAACATCCGTGTATTAGCTAAGGTAAAGTTTGCTGGTATAATAGATAAATCCCCAAATCTCAGTAATTTAACCAGATAGAAGTTTAATTCTTGCTCCTATAAAGTGCAAAATGGACATTCCTTTTTGTAGATGGCCATCTGACAAGCATTGATTGAAGGACCAGGTTTGTCCATCTCTTGACTCCCCCATCTTTAACACCTCCAAGGTGGCTGTGCTTACCTATATTAAGCTGGAAAAGGAGAAAGAGCATACAAAGAAATGCTTAGGAAATGTTTGTGGATCAGGCCTGGAAGTGGTACGAATCACTTCTGTTTACATTCTATTAACTAGATCTTAGTCACATGTCCATGCCCAACTGCAAGGGATGCTGGAAAATGTAGTCTAGTGAGAGAAGAAAAATGTGTACCCAGAAAGAAGAAAAAATGGGTTTGATGAATGAATAGGCAGCCTAACTCTTCCACATGGAGGGAAGTCTATGTGGAGAAGTGATTCAATTTGGTTGAAATGGAGGATGGGAGATGAGAAATCATTTGAGATAAACCTATAGAAGTAGGTTGCAAACAGTTCTATTTTTGATTGATTGATTCTTTTATTCATCCATTCAACAAAATTTATTTAGCACCTGCTACATGGCAGATGCCATACTAGATATTAAGGATTCAATATGGAATGTGTTTAGTGGAGGAGACAGTTATGAGAGCAAGTATTGTGAGCACTATAACGGTGTGTGCCTAATGCCATGTTGGGCACACACACAAAGGAGAGTCAGTAACTCTACTGGGGGAGTCCAGGATTGGAGCTGAAACAGAACGAGAGTCTTTTTATACAAGGAGAGTGGGCACCAGGGATATGACCAGAGCATTCCACGTAGAGGAAACATCACAGGCAAATGTACAGGTGCATGGAAGGACATGGTGAAGTCACAAAGTCATAGGCAATATGGAATTTTTCACAGGATCCTACTTTATTAGAAACTTGCCCAAACCTGCAAGCCTAAGAATGTAGATTCAGAAGAAAAGGAAACAAAAAGACAAACAAACAAACAAACAAAACCCCAGCAAATGCTACCTTTCATAGGGGATTATAAACTTTAAAAACTTATTTCACATTTTACTAGTGGCCCAAGCTAATGATATCCACACTTATCCATACTTACCATTGAGTTAAAGATAAAATAACAGTTGGGAAAATCACAATATGTCACTCAGAGAAGTAGAAAGGTTGCAGGGGTGAGGAACATGTGGCCTTCTAGGTCCTTAATTGTATGTAGCCTTTTGACTGAATCCAAATTTTATGAAACAAATTCTTTTATTAAAAGGGGTAGAGAAAGATGAAGCTTTTCTTGCCTGCTTTGGTACTTAAAAAAGAACAATCTTGAAATCAGAAGGCCATGGGTTCCCCACCCTTGGTAGGGGTACATCTCTGGTTGTTCGCAATTGGTGGTTTGCACAGAATATGTTGTTCAAGGTTGCAGTCAAAGATGTGGGCTTTGAAGTCAGACTTGGGTTTGAATCAAAATGCAGCCCTTGATAGTTATGTAGCCTTGGGTAATTTTTCTGAGTCTTAGTTTGCCTTGTCTGTAAAAATGAGACACTGATATTATATATTCCAACATATCAGTTAGTCTTTTTTGCCCACAGTTTAGTGGCTTAAAAATGATTTAATAGCTTATGTCTCTATGAGTTGACAATTTGGAGTTTGGCTTAGCTAGATAGTTTTTAGCTGGCCTCACCTGAACTTAGGAATGTGGCTGCATTCAGCTGGAGGCTTAGCTAGGGACTAGTAGGTCTACAAAGGCCACATGTCTTGTGATTTGCGCTGGATATTTGTTGGGTGCTGGTTGTCGGTTAAGGTTATGGGGTGAATGTTCCACATGTTTCTAGTTGGCTAGTTTTTGCTTATTCATATAGTACCAATATCAAGATTCCTGGGATCATCAAGATAGGGCATGCCCCAATGCTCACATGTTTTAAAAGCCTCTGTTTGTGTCATGTTATTAATATTAACTCACTGGCCAGCACAATTCCCATTGTCCCATTGGCAAAGCACAGAGTTAGTGTGAGAGTTGGCTGCCCAAACGCGTGAATACAGAGAGACAAAAACACACTGGGAGTGTAACACGCTACCACATCCAACCATAGAGCTGTTATGTAGATCAAATAACATAATGTAATAATATGTTTATCAAATTTACTGACATGAAGTAAGCATTCAACAAATGGAAATGATGAGGAAAATAATGATGCATGAATCACTGCCAATGTGGCATATCTAATTTTCATTTATAGTTGAGGATAGTGCCTTAGGGGGATAGGTGATCTGGTTCTAGTCTAGCTTTGTTAGTGTGTGATCTGAGGTAGGAAGCTGGGGCCAGAGAGACTGGGGGTTGTTTAGCCACAAAAACGACAAATGGACAACATTTCTTTGTTAACTGCCTGTCTTAGTCCATTTGGACTGCTATAATTAAATGCCTTAGACTGTGTAATTTATAAACAACAGGAATGTATTGCTCACAGTTCTGGAAGCTGGATAGTGTAATATCAATTTGCCAGCAGATTTGGTGTCTGGTGAGAATCGCTTTATAGATGGCACCTGTTTGCTGCGTTCTCACATTGCAAAAGGGGTAAAAAAGCACCCTTAGTCTTCTCATAAGGCCACTAATCACATTCATGAGGTCATTGCCTTCATGACCTCATCACCTCCTACAGGCTCCACCTCCTTAATATTATTGCACTGGGGACTGAGTTTCAACATAAAAATTTTGAGGGGGGTTGCAAATATTCAGACATAGCAGAGCCACCCCACTGTAACTCTACCTCCATTGCTATAGTTACATCATATACCACCTTCAGTACCATGGTCAACATCCTTCCCTTCTCCAACTCACCACTACCAGCTTTTTCTGCCCACCACCGCTATTCACATGACTTACCAGAGAACCTCTCAGACCATGCTAGATTTCCTAGGAACTTTTTCTTTTTTTCTTTTTTCTTTTCTTTTTTTTTTTTTTTTTTGAGACAGAGTCTCGCTCTGTTCCCCGGGCTAGAGTGCCATGGCATCAGCCTAGCTCACAGCAACCTCAAACTCCTGGGCTAAAGCAATTCTTCTGCCTCACCCTCCCAAGTAGCTGGGACTACAGGCATGTGCCACCATGCCTGGCTAATTTGTTTTTTCTCTATATATTTTTAGTTGTCCGAATCATTTCTTTCTATTTTTAGTAGAGACGGGGGTCTCACTCTTGCTCAGGCTGGTCTCGAACTCCTGACCTGGAGAGATCCTCCCGCCTCGGCCTCCCAGAGTGCTAGGATTATAGGTGTGAGCCACCACACCTGGCCTCCTGGGAACTTTTTCTTTCTGAATCTGTGATGAGATTTGTTAGAGTGTTTATAGATGTATGCAACTAAATAACAAACTGACATGGCTTAAACACTGAGGAATTATTGCCTAATTTAACAACTCTGGGGGAAGTAGTTCCTGAGTTGATTGACAGATTCAGAGGTTTAATAAGTGATGTCAGGACTCAAAGATGGCATCTCCAAGGTTCTCTTTGGTTTCCCCTCACTGTTATTGAAGATGGCAGCTGCATACCAAACACCCCACTCTCACAAGACAACACCTACCGGCAAGAGAGAAGAGGCATTTCCTGTTTCCCTCCTTCGGCCCCTCATTTCTGTTTGTTTATTTATCAGAGAGGCAAACTTCTCTCGGAACCTCCTCCTTTGTTTCTCATTGACCAGAATGTGGCCACATGATCACCTCCAAACCAATCCGAGGCAAACGGGAATAAGATTATCTTTATCACGGTTGTACTAGATGTATCATTATTTACCTCCTAGAATTAGAAGAGTGCCCATATTTCCTGGATATATTTTTGCAGAACATATTTTTAAAAATAACAATTTTATATCTGTATAGATCTGTATCTTTCATACAGATATAAAACAAACGTGTCAAAGATTTTGTTTAACTCATTAAGGAGGGAACAAGAAAAGAAGTTACAACCAGTTCCAAAGAAAATCCAAAGACCAAACAAATATGTAAGATTATCATGATTGCTGAAATGAATTTATTTACTCAACATAAAACTAGCTTCTTCCACTCTGGGGGAAGAAAGTCCATTGAACCTCCATCAAATAGAATTTATTTGCATATTCATAATTAAGAAATATTTGTTTTACCACCAGTTTTCTACAAGTTGACATCTGTCTTTATAGGATTGTAACATAGCTCAAAGACAATGAAAGGCATAAATAACACTAAGTCAGATAACTTGGGAAAGTAAGCTCTAAACAACAAACAGTTTTCAACTGAAGATACCTCATGGTCTTTTGGACCACTTAAAATTCTTTCAATTTTTCATTACAACATGAAAAAATTAGATTTTCTGAGCGAGAACTGGAAGGGAAATGGCTGCTGTATAAACAAGCCACAGTGTCTGCTACAAACACATTGCTGGGAATCAGGAGAGAAATAAACATATCCTGATTTGCAATGAGACTTTCACACCCCCTTACAGAGATCACTTTGGAGAAAAGTGTTAAACCAAGCAGTACTGGTGGAGGCAGGGAAAACCTGGTGATTTGCCCTGCAGGTAAGCTTGGCCCTGCAGTGGGCATGGGACAGCAATGTGGGATCTTCACTCTTGAGGACTTGTTCTAATTGCACAGTAGGAATTGCAGCCAGAGGTACTTCAGCTGTGGAGGAACAGATCATGAGTGATTCTTTTTTGGAAGCTGCAGAATTAAATTTTTCTATTGTACATGACCATTCTTTGTTCTCATTCCCTCCTTTTTCCTTGGCTGTTTCTGCATTTAGTATAAATTGAATTCCAAGGAAATTATACCAGAGATCACATACTATTCATTTCAGTCTGTTGACAAGCAATTTTGCTGTAGTACCCTG
Source organism: Eulemur rufifrons (assembly GCF_041146395.1). Classification (NCBI taxonomy): domain Eukaryota; kingdom Metazoa; phylum Chordata; class Mammalia; order Primates; family Lemuridae; genus Eulemur; species Eulemur rufifrons. Next base: position 230,401,906 of record NC_090989.1, read on the forward strand.
CTGGGGGATTTGATAGTGAGAGGGCGTGGTGTGAAATTGTGATATCTGGTATTCTTACAGCTTTTGTCCCCAATCTGGTGTTTATGGGCTGCTTTATTCCTGTATCTTGTACAGTTTGGAATACTATATTTTTGTACCTTAATTAGTTTCAAAATTAATAAACGAAATGTGTTTTCTTCCTTTAAAGTTCCAAACCACATAGCGTGCTTGCCAGTACTGCTTGTGGCTCAGCAAGGCTGTCCTGTGAAAGAAACCTAGTCATGTTTTTGCTAAACACCACACTGCACACACATACCTCTGATTTTTGTCTATGAGTAAATTGCTCCTTGAGAAAGAACTACTCACATTTTACAGTGATAAAAATTCTTTTGCACTGTTACATTTGTAACTAGATCATGCCCATTGACCATTTTCAAGATGAGGTCCAGTTCTACCTTTGAGAGCACTGTTTTCTCTAGGCCAGTGACTCCAAAATGTAAGTGTAGATCATAATCCTATGGAGATCTTGTCAAAACACAGAAAGCTGGGCCCTACCACTGAAGTTTCTGATTGTGTAAGTCTGGATAGGATCAAGAATTGGTATTTCTTTTTTTAAAAAATAGATTTAGGGGGTACAAATTTTTTTTTTTGTTACATGGATGAACTGCATAGTGGAGAAGTCTAGGCTTTTAATGTACCCATCATCTGAATAGTGTACATTGTACCCAATAGGTTATTTTTCAGCACACAGTCTCCATACCCTCCCTCTTCTGAGTCTCCAGTGTCCTTTATGTCACTCTATATGACCATGCATACCCATTGCTTAGCTCGCACTTATAGGTGAGAACATGTGATATTTGGTATTTTGTTCCTGGGTTACTTCAATTAGGATAATGGCCTCCAGTTCCATTCAAGTTGCTACAAAAGAAATTATTTATTCTTTTTAAGACCAAGGAGGTGAAAATGAATGAAAGAAATCATAAATGATGACACAAAAAAATGGAAAAGCATCCCATGCTCATGGATTGGAAGAATTGGTATTTCTACCAAGTTTCCAGGTGATGCTGATGCTGCTAGTTCGGGGTCTAGAGTTTGAGAGCCACTGCTCCAGGCCATGTGCCTTCAGGTCTAAGAAGATTCTCTCTATTCAAGAGGTAGCCACAAATCTGCATATGAGATGAAAAAGAAGTGATTTTATTATTATTAGGAAATATTTTCTTGCCCTCCAAGGGAAGCTTATTTGTCCTTCCATTACCTTCATCCAATAGAAATACTGATATGAATAATCCAAAATGGCAGATCACTAAAAATCACCATATTGAAATCACTCTAGAGTTCCAGTTCATTGGCATTGCATGGTATAGACAGGAAAAAGAATCTGAACTGAAGACCAACAGACTCATAAAACTGAGTGCTATTCTTAGCATGTATTGGCTGTTTTGGTTTGGCCTACAACTAACCATCTCTGTAACTTTCATCTGTAGATGAAGATTGTGAACAGTATCTATTGCTAAGATCCCTTTGAGCCCCAATCTTCTATGAATCTGACCCTAACGAGACATTCAAAGGGTGTTCCTGGCCCATCTGCTGGTGTGGTCATCTAGGGCAAAGGGATCCAGCAGGAGGAGGGCACAGTACCTATCTCAGAGGCCCCAGCTACAGTTTTGCCAAGTCTGACATCAGAAGAATGAAGAGAAGAGCCAAGTAGAGTTTCAGGGGATTCAGGACTGCATGGCTGGGGTAGGATTGATCTGATTAGCACGCTAACCTTGTCTCTTGATAGACTGCCATGGGGTTACTAATGATCTCCAACTGCCAGACATGTTTTTACATGCTCTCACACCTGTGTCCTCGGCACTATTTCAGCACCACATTTCCTCAATTGAAGGAAAAGTGCCATCTCACCTTTCCAGTGGAAACTCTGGGGGCTTTCCTAAGAAGTGTTTGATCTGGGTAACTAACAAGGCTGCTGCTGCTTAACTTCAGATGTCTGAAAGGGTCACAGAAGAAAGTTAGAATGATTTATGTTTCACCTCAGGGTATCAGAGGCCCATGCAAAGCTTGTGGCAAGCAGACAGGAGAGCAGAGACCATTTGAAATGGACCTTATTGCTTCTTCTCATGGTCAGTTGCATATGTCTGTATATCTGTCTCCCTTGCAAGACTCTGGGCTCTTTGGCTCTTAAGGGATGTGCTTCTTCCATCTAGGCCTTATCATTGAGTTTGTCTACCATGACAATTTGTCTTCACTTCAACATAAAATAACAAGCTCACAGATTTGCAAAAATCCCTGCCTCTCTTTGCTGCCCCCCTTCTTTCTAGATCTTTCTAGACAGAACCTGGAACAGAAGAGGTGCCTTATAAAGGTTTTCTGAGTGGCTAAGTAAGTAGATAGCTGAATGCTGCTTTGTGTGTTGAGGTAAATACAAGGGCTATTTTGTTGGTTTGCCTGCTTTTCTCAGAAAATGCTTAGAAATCAATAAAGTTATTAATAAATAAGTAAATGATTTTTGTATGAAAACAGTGTTTTACTAAAGGCTCAGAAACTCTATGGCCTCAATAAAGAGCCATTGAATGGGTGGATGAATAATTTCTTTTGCAGAAGTTTCCGTGAAAATAGGATTGTTTTGTGGCTTGCAAAACTAATATCTGAATTTCTAAGTCCTGACAACTTTCAATGTGTCCGAAAAGTAACTATTCAATTAAAAAAGTAAGTGAACAACTTCCCCCATCTTGACTTTGTAAGCCATACATTTATTTATTTCTCTTTATTGATCAATAATAACAATAATGATGACAGCTAACCTTGATTGGGCAGTAACCCAGGCCCTATGCAACTTTTTTTTTCATTTACTACTCAACAGCAATCTAAGATGTAGTTACTATAGTTAACCTCAGAAAGACTGAAGAGTTTATTCAAGGGCATGTATCTGGCGATGGGTGGCCTTGGCAGGATTTGTGCCAAGGAAGCCTGACCCCTGTGCGTGCTCCACGTTACCATCCTATACCAGAGCATTGGCAAGGAGGAGCCTTTGGAGAAAGAGCTTGTGGTGGACTGAATAATGGGCCCCTAACCTTGTGTATGTTCTAATTCCTGAAGCCTCTGAATGTATCATCTTACATGGCAAAAAGGACTTTGCAGTTGTGATTGATTTAAGGCTTTTCTGATGGGAAGATTGTACTAAATTATCAGAGAGGGTCTAATATAATCACAAGGGTCCTTATAAGAGGGAGGGAGGAGGGTCAGGGTTAGAGAAGGCCATGTGATGACAGAAGCAAGGGGTCAGAGTCATGCGGGGTCATGAGCCAGGAAATTTGGGCAACCTCTAGAAGCTGAAAAAGATGAGGAAATTTCTTGTCTTCTGTCCTACCCGACCCATTCTGGACTTCTGACCTCCAGAACTATAAGATAATAAATTCGTGCTGTTTCAAGCCACTAAGTGGTAATTTATTGCAAATATTTATTTTGGGTAATGTGTTACAGCAGCTATAGGACACTATTTCACAGCTGATGTAACCTGTTGATGGTCACTCTCTGCCCTTGGAGTGAAGATGCTCACACGAGGCCCCGCATCTTCTGCTGTAAGTGCTTCGCAGACCTTACTCTAGAGAGAAATACCCTGTGGGTTTTGAGGCTTCCCAAATTTGCCTGCTGCTTTATTTATCAGTACATAAATACGTGCCATTTCAGAAAGTAGATGCCATTCCCCAACATATTCACAGCAATCAAAATAGCAAACAGACTGAAAATTGCCATAATAGCTCTTATTCTTGTCCTCACTTTGACTTATAAAATGAAATGCTCAGATTGGTAAAAATCCCTGCTTCTTTCTGCTCCCTCCCTTCTTTCCAGATCTTTCTTTTCCTTCTCTACTAAGAAATTAAGCCCCTAAGCAGAAGATTTCCCTTCACTGACAAATATTGTGAGCATTATATTTTTTTTCTTTTTAATTGAGCATGTTCTTTCCCTTTTAATTATTTTATGACATATATTTGGTTAGAAGCGAGAGTAAATTGGAAATGGCAAACATAAATGTGAGAAATGCAGACTATAAATTAATTTCTACTCTAATTTAGAGGGCAAATGGTTGGACCCTCTTTAAGTATATCAAAATTATACAGTAAAGGAAGTGGGATTGGTTTAATCTTTTTTGTTTTTCATTCATTGCTTTATTATGGCAGAAGTAATAATCAGAGTCACTTAAAAAATGGAAAAGAAAATTCTAAGTAAATTTGCAGCATTCTACTATGTAATCCAGGGCTAATTAGTGCAAAGTATCCTTCTAAATCTTCAAAACAAATAGTACCCACGACTAAGTTTTAATATTCAAAGACCTAGGACACACATGCCTCACTTCTGGCTTTTCTTCTAGGATATCATTCCTGTTTCAGCCCATTTTACTGAAGCAGGAAAAGGAGCCAAATTCCCTGTCTGGGAGATGCTGGGCTCAGGAATGGCAATATGCTCCTACTCATTGAACTATGTCTATAAGAGCAGGAATTTGGACCTAGAGCTGGTTGTACACCATCCCCACTCCCTCCCAGAATCCCCAAACAGTAAGGAAGGAATCTAGGGCTCCTGCTGCACAGAGAAATGGGATTTGAACTGGCTTAGATGCGTATCCAAGGACAGCATTCCTCAGCTCTCATCTGGCTTAAACCCAAAGCAAATAAATAAATAAACAAACAAACAAACAAACAAATAAATTTGAATAGATTCGGGGTTAGGAAACACTGCTGCAGTGCTCTCTCTGTCAGTCATTTTAATGCAGAGCCTCTGCCTTCACGATGCCTACAGTTTGGCATCTAGGGTAGGGGGAGATTTACAAAGATGAGATCATGAGAATTTACAGAGCTCACAGCCATGTTCTAAGTGGAAAACAATCACATAGGAAAATGTTGAGTGGAGACTTTGTTATGGCTGGTCAGGATTTTAGAGGCCACTAGTGACTGGAATTATCAAGGCAAACTTGATGTAGAAAAGGAGGGTTTTGAGATGGGCCTTGGAAAATGAGGTAGGGTATGCTGGGTAGAAAGAAGTAAAGGCCTTTTGAACAGAGGATTCAACATTGGTTGGAGCATGAAGGCAGGAATGAGGGAAGCACACAATAAAGAGGCGTCATCTCTGGAACAGATAGATTTGGGGGAGCAACGGGATATACTCCATGAGTCGTTAAAGTGGGTCAGATCGTAAATCTTGCTCCATACTGAAGGCCAGCTTTATTATTCTGTTAGTTGAATTGCTCAGTGAAATTATCTCAATTCCGTAAACATGCTTGTGAGACTATATATCAACAGAACTTAGTGTTTTGCGTTTAGTAGAATGTTTATTATCCTTTAAGGCTGCTCAGACCACAAAAACTAAAGTGACGCTGGAAAGTCAGACTCCAAATAAAACGGTCTGTGAGACTCCGAAGCTTCTTTCTACTACCACACGACGGCATAGGGGTCTCAGAATTCCACAGAGCTCTTCCCTCTTAAGGTTTATAAAATGCAGACAGAGAATGTGTATTACACGGATTCAAAACCGTTTAAGCCATTTCCTAAGCTATGTGTCTTCCCAGGGCAGTGACACTCTCTTGCAGACTCCAGTTAGCTACTTTGAACCACTTAAGCTTGCTCCAAGGCATCCGGCCAGGCCTAAGTGAAGGCCTGGGGGTAACAGCTGGGTGATCTCCCCGCTCAATTAGGCATGACACAACTTTGAACAGAGACGGGGCAGTGGCCCACGGAGTATGTCACTGTGTTTTAACATTTAAAAAGATTAGGAGGACATTAATATCTTCAGGATACTTATTATACATACAATACTTTATGCATGCTATCATTTTACTTCTCATGACCTGTAAATGCTAGATATTATCCCTGTATTTTGGATGAAGAAACTAAAACAGAGAGTAAGATAACTTACAAAGGCCTCCCAGCTACAAAGAAGAAAAGCCAGATATTCACAGAGGCCGCAATTACTATAAACCCCACCAAGAGCTGGTGTCTGACCTGAGCTGCCTCCGAGGTAAAATCTCTTCTCCTCACTGGCCACCACCAAGCGACTTTCTGAGAACTCCCTAAAACCTAGGAGCAGGTTGGGGCCTCTAGAACCATGGGGTCCTGCTTTTTCTTTTCATGCATTTCCCTCCCAGTGGGAAGTTATATATCTGTCCTCAGTACCACCCTGTCACGTCAATGTTTCCTCCTGTCCTTCAAGTTATGGAATGTGCCCCTGTTCATTGACTCAAACCCTTGTCTTCGTTCTCCCTGCTTATGGACATGCCATATTTGGTAGAGGAAGGATGTTTGTGGAGAAGGCCTTTGTGGTGCTACCAGGGAAGCCCTGGTCCATCCACACCATGCTATACCCCAAAATGTGGTTGTCTCTCATCCACCAGTAAGAGCAAAGCTGGTTTGTTCCGCTTGGTATCTCTTGATAATAGTTTCACACGTTGGTGCCCATTACAAATCTATCTGGTAAAAATGACACTTTCATAACGCTATCAGATGTTGGTATATATTAATAGGAAGGGTATAAATTTGGATAAGCAAGTGTAGGGAAAGAGAAACAGATTGGTGGGATGAGGAACAGGCATAAAATGGGGGCTCAGTAGGAACAAGGACATCTTCGTGATTTCATATTAAGCAAAGCTAAATAAGACTGAGCATGCATGGAAGTGTGTCAGATACTCAGTTCCATTGACAAGTATGGGGTCTCATTTTCCTCTGCACTTGGCCTGCATAGACCTCAATGTCACCTAGGGCCAAAATGGAATCCTGCTGAAGACAGGAGAGAGAACACTTGGTGGATGGTCAAGTAGGCTGTCTCAACACACTGGCTATTCCTCTTTTGCCCTTGCAACTTTACAATTCATTTTTTGCCCTACTCAGAGCTCCACGAGCCTGAACCTATGGCCCACTTCATCCAGGCTCCCTTGAACTCATCTTCTCAATGGGTTTAGCCAGTGAAAGGCACCATCAGGAATCTTAGGATGGGAAGACAGAGAAGTTGGGGCATTTCTTTCCTGCTCCCTTCCTGTTCCATGTTGTGGTTCTGGTGGTGTTTCTATTTCTCTGTTACTATAGCTATCGGCCCCTCCCGTAGGACCTTCCGTGGCTGGGCGTCAGACACTGTTTTCTTCCTTTGCCTCTTCATGCATTGGAAGAGCAATGACTTTCCACAATTGCTAATCTCTGGGTGCCTCAACTCCCCTCGCTGGTCACTTTAATTTGTCAACTGTTAATGAAATTAGTCCCTGCATGAAAACCTCTTCAACTAAACCTCTGTATAATTCTGTTTCTTGCAAAAACCCTGACTGAAGCACAAGTAATTTCCTTTCTCAGAAAACTGCCCAGAACCTTCTAAAGAGAGAGGTTTCCCAGCAACTATGATTGTTTCAGTTTTCAATTTTGCTCCAGTGTTACAGCCAGTTATGTTTTTAAATCTTAAGTTTGTTTGCTTGTTTTCTTTTTTCTTTTTCATTTTTGCTCGTTTTTCTTTGTAAATGGGGAAATAACCTCACCTGCTCCACAGGGAAAAAATAAGGTAAAGCAGAACCTTTTAAAAAGTGTCATGAGTTTTGTTCTCCTGAAGGGTCAAATCAATGCCCCCTGATAATAATTTCCTGTGCCTCTCCATAGCCCTGCTGTATGCACCTCTCTTGCCCTAAGGCAACATCTCTCAGACAGGGGTTTTCCTTGCCATATAACATCAGGGTCACAATGGGGTTCCACTGTGCTTGTTTTAGACCCTACAATGTCACTTTTATGGCTCCACATTCCCACATTCCTAAATGTCCCAGACATCTTTAGAGAATTTAACATAGCCATCTACAATAAAATGTTATATAAGAGTTGGATTCTTACCTCAACCAGGCAACGGCCTGATTAAAAAGATCTTGTGCTAGCTCTGAAGGTCAGTATTTATGGCACTATATTATTTATAAATAATGTGAGAATTATTATAGCAATAAAAGTTGGCGTTCCAAAGAATGGGCATATTAGGGATGGCTAAATTATGATGACATTGAGATCATAGGTCACATCCGAAGCTTCATTGCAAACCAGTGGAAAATTACCACCCACTTGACTGCAAAGCTACAGGAAAATCTTGAAAGACATAAAGAACAGTGGGAAATTACTAAGCACAGGAAGACTGAGGGGGACTAGGCTGATCTAAGGGGCAGGGAGCATCTTATCTACAGACTTGAGTCATTCAGGGTCCCTTCTCAGTCCCAAGCCTGGCAACATTTCTGCCTAACTTGAACCTGATGGATGGCCTCACTGGTAGATGAGAGACTACCTTAGTTTGGGGTTCTGCTACAGTCAGGATTCCAGAATCTCAAGTAGAAATATACAACAGAAGAAACTCCTGGAAGAGAAGGAGATTGGATACTGTGTGCTACATCCTCCTCAGAGAAAACGATGGGTTAATCACCAAATTAGACCCTAGCCCACAAACCCTTTCACCTCTCTCATACATCAGACAGCTCTTTGCTGCCCTGTTCATACAGCTGCATGGCCAAGGCTCACCCAGTTGGCGAGTTGAAAGGACTGATATAGGGCATCCTCTCTCTTCTTGGAGGAACATTTTAGAACCACAGAATTGTTAGAATACTCTCAGGGACTATCTTTGTGAAGATAGGGTCCACTTGATTGCAGGATACACAACCTAATTACAAGACCTATCAATATTTTTAAAGAAATACTCCTTTGGAAAAACTCTATTCCATGTAATATCTCTACTTTACTTTTTGATTTAAATGCCTCAAACCCCCAAATCAGTTTTTATTCAAAAACTGAGTTAACAAGTATTTATTACTCTAGGAATCATACCGGTTTTCGAATGTTCAATACTAATACTTCTGACTGATTCTGAAATTTCTGGGGTGAGAAAGACCCTAGAAAATTACTTTCATGACGAGTCTCCTAATCGTACTGTTTCTGCCTATAGAAAAAAATTGATTTAGTTAAGAAACATCATTCTTATAGCATTTGAAATCTAGTAACTCACTCTGCTGGAAGATCTCGTGCCCAAACTGCATCAGAGATGCCAATAAACTTTGGAGACATTGAGGGAAGTAAAATAAACCTCCAATTCTTTTGATAAATGGTCCGTCTCTCTATTTTTCACTATGTATTGGCATTCTGAATGTTTATCCTCTTTTCTTGGAGTTTGGTTAACACAGTGTAAAATTTCTGTAAATATTTTTTCTTTTTCTAAGGAAAATCCTTTCTTCTAATAGGTCTGTTAAAGTTCTTAAGCAACTTTCAAACTATTAATTAGGTAGACATTGTACTGAGGAGGAGGTAGATTCAAGTCAAGGATGATTACCATGCAATCTAGAGAGCATAAATAATAATGTACTTAGCATAGTATAGTTTGCAAAATGCACAACCATTTCTTGGCTATGTGTGCCTGGGGAAAGAAAAAGCAACCAAATGTTTGTGATTTATGATTCCTTCATCTCTGTTGGGAGTTGTCATATATATAATTCTCATCTTTTCATTATGGAAATAAAAATAATCTTCAGTATTATATGTCTTCCACCCTGGACTTTCTGCATTCTTAGTGTCAGGGTCAAGCTGCTACACTGGCATTTACAGGACAGCATTGCGGGGAAGCAGAAGCAAAGCCACTGGACATGGTTGGCTGAAAGGAAAGTTGTACCCTGTATTTCTATTATCTGTATTCCTACGTTATTTTTAGGTTGTGCCACACATTTTTGTACTTTGGAAATACGGAAAGCTCTGCTTTCTCAGATTCAGGATTTTAAGATTTCATCTTCTGATTGTTCACATGCACCCTCCTGTGGTTTCAAGTTCATCCACTCTTAAATTAATAATGGATTAGAAGGTACTAGGGAAAGAGGTTTAAAAATTAGCATTTAATTGAGACTTTTCCCATAGCGGAATATGAAGAAATCCAAGGCATTGCAAAGAGGAAGTTGGCATGTCTCATAAGTACAGACCAAATTTTTATGGATCTGCCAGTCTTAAGAAATCTAAATAGTCTATTTCATCTCACTCAAATAAGAAGGCTACAATGAATGTTGTATTATTCTTCTGGGGTGACATTTAATTGATAGTAAATGTATATATAGAATATTTCTTCAACCACTTCATATGTTTATTAGTTACATGGATCATATCTTTCAATTCTTTTGTCTCTACCCCAGTGCACATATTCTTACATAGACAAAACTGACACAAACCTCAGAAGCCAAATTATAGTTCATTTTATTAGTTCAAGAAGTACATGGTCAGTCAATATAGACTAGGATATGCTGCAGCAACAAATGACAGCAGCTGATGACAACAAAGGTATATTTCTTTCTCTTGCTGTGTGTCCACTTTAGAGGTTAGCTGGAGCTCCCCTTCACTTGATCTTCACCTAGGAATTCAAGCTAAGAATTCCAAGAGGAAAATGAGAGATATTGAACCACGTGTTCGCTCTTTACTGCTTCAGAGGGACATGCATCATTTCTGCCCACATTTCATTGGACGGAGTAAGTCATATGGCAACTCCTGAGTTCAATAGGGTAGAGATGTATAATCCTCCTGCAGAGAGGAGCACTGAAATAAAATAAAATACTGAGTAACCGATAATATAATCTTCCACAGAAGACATGAGGGCTGGAAGGGAGATATACTGGAGAAGTGCTGAGGTTGTATATATCCTCTCAATCCTAGGCCAGACGCTTAGCAGTCATTATTCACCACTTTTCTGTCTCTCCTAACCTTGGGTGTGATTAAATTAATTGGTTAAGGAAAGCTGGGATGTATTTCATGTGATTAATGCCTTGGAAAACAATTGCAGTAGATTGCATTGATTCATTTCATTTTACATACTTGAAATTAGAGGCTTATGAAGTCTACATGCAAATTTATGCAAAGTGGGATGCAAATTCATATTGTGAGCCATGAGTCCTGGCACTCCCCCCTCCCCCCCAGAAAAAGAACTGCACCATTGAATATGCATGGGCTGCATATGGTACTGCTCGTTTCAAATAGCAACTCAGAGCTGGCAGCCAAATAAATCCCAATGACATCGACTGAGCAGCAAACAAAAGTTTAAAGTCATTTATAAACAGAAATTGAGCTCCAAAGTCTCGATATTTTCGGGGTCAACGTCTTCAAGCAAGACTTAAGTTAAGAAATGCACCGTGTCCTGGACTCCAAGCTCTGTAACGGACAGGGCTGGAGTATGCTGATGAACAAAGAAGGTATTGGCAGAACCCACCCTGGAATTTCATTCTCTTGATTACTTGCTTCTGGTGATCACTTGGCTGGCTGGATCAAATAAATCTTCATTGCCACGAGCCAGTGCCCATGTGTGCTGACATATTTCTTCCTCATTTGTACCCATCAGTGGGGTATTCTGGTTCCAAGATTCAGATGGGGAGTGATTATTAAGATGGTCTCAAAGACAGGAACAAATTTTGCACCTGAGTGCTTACAAGTCAGGCATAGGGGGAAAATTAACCACTTGTAGGAATACCAATTAGAAGCAATAATATCTTGATTGGCCTGCAGGTACTCGGATGATTCACTGAGCTCATTCTGCTCTTGTGAGACCCCAATTTTGCATTGATACTAAGTGTGTGTAAAATATTTTCGGTGAATGTTTATAAATAAATAGATAAGGGCGCAGTCTCATGAGGGTTTTTCTAAGTTGATGCTAATTAATTTAGCATTTAGTCATTTAGTTATTCATTCATTTATCAAACAATTTTTTGATTACCCTCAAAGTACCGAGCAGGCATCTGGGGGTAGAAGGATGAATGATATGCATTCCCTGCCCTTGAGGAACACCAAGCTACTGAGCTAACCAAAGTTTTTCCTAATGTCGGGGATACTGTCTCCTGATGACTTTTTTAAGTACATGCTTATGAATCATGGTGAGAAATATACTGGGTGGGAGGAGGAAGCAATGGGATCATTTGTTGTGATGCTTGTGGAACAACCCTCCATTACAGCAACTGCTTTTATAAAAATCTATTTAGGAAAACATTTTGCAGCCATAGCTTAGGTTTCAAAGGACATTTAGTACAACAGAATTTTAGTACAATAAATGTGTTTCAAATGTCCCCTGGAGTTTGTCATAATGGGATTTGATCTATGAATTTTTAAAATATGCTAGTGGTTTGTACATATTTTACTTATAAAACTTTCCCAGAGCAAAGGGAAAAAGGAAATACAGATACTGTGCTGGAGTCATTAAACGGCCTGAGGGTTAAGGAACCTATGTATTCTTTTACTACCCTGGGACTGCAGCCTTAAAACAATCAAAATTGGTGTGTCGGTGACAATGTGCCAGGGTTCCCCACAGATATCAAGGCAGGAGATGAAAGTCTCCATAGAGGATAGGAGGCAGTCTAATGAAAGCAACAATCATCAAAAGATGGCTATTATGAACAAAGTAGTAACAATAATTATTAAATGGAAGTAGGTCGTATTTATCAGATGCTTAAGTATTCGGTAAGCACTGGGATAAGAGCATTTAACTGTTACGTCAACACATCATACCCATTTTACAGATAAGGACACTGAGGCCCAGACAGGTATATAAAGGAGCATGACTGGTATTCCGTTTGACTGGCTCCAGAGCCTCCCCTTTCCTTAGATGTTAAACCTCTGTCTGGAGAGAGCCTCCCTTCTTCAGTTGAGACCCAGGGTGGCTGTCAGGGCAGGAAGGGTCACATCAGTTTGACCTCAGAGGAGGACAGCTTGCATAAGGCTGCTAGTGTCTGGCCTGTTCAATGAGCACAGCTGGTCCAATCCAAGCACCAAAGAAGCCATTTCCTCTTCTATTCCTTTGACTAGAAAAATTCACTTAAGTGGTAGAAGGAAAGGGATCCCTTTCTATTTTCCCACATCTTCACATTTTTCAAGTTTGTGAATACATCATAAAGTGGGTCGAATTAAGTCCTAACTCCAGTACCTGTGAATGTGACCTTATTTGAAAATAGAGTTTTGTTGCTATAACTGATTAAGATGAGGTCAAAATGGAATAGAGTGGGCCCTAAATCCAATTACTGGCGTTTTTATAAGAGAAAGGAGAGGAAGATTTGGTCACAGAGATACAGACACACAGGGAAGAAGCCATGTGAAGATGGAGCAGAAATTATAGCCATGCAGGCTACAAGCTAAGGGCTGACAAGGACTGCTGACAGCAACCAGAGGCCAGGAGAGAAGCGGATCCTTCTCCAGAAACTTCAGGGAACATGGCCCTGCAGACACCTCGATTGTGGACTTTTACCCTCAACTATGAGACAATAAATTTCTGTTGTTTTAAGCTAACCAGTTTGAGAGAATTTCTTACAATAGCCTGGGAGGTTGAAACATCGTGTTTCTTGTCTGTCCCATTTACATTCTGTTTTCTGGGTTTTTTGTTTTGTTTTGTTTTTTGCTTTTTTTAAAATCATGCCTACCACCCTAGCTCAGGCCTTTGTCTCCATCAGACAAACCCTTGTAGTAGGCTTTCCTCTGGTTTGGTTACTGTTAAATTAAGTTTAGCCTAAAGCCGCCTCCTTAAATATTTCAAGTTCAGCCTAAAGGTTTCTCCATACATAGTGAACTGTAACCTAACTGAAGTGTAAACAGACTGTAACCTACTCTCATACCAATCACAGAGTTTTAGCTAATCACAGATGGCCAACTGTTCAAACTGTGTTCAAATAAGGCAAATGCCAAGCTGTAACCAACCCAGCTGTTTCTGTACCTCACTTCTGTTTTTTGTATGTCACTTTCCTTTTTCTGCCCATAAATATCCAGCCACGTGGCAGCGCTGAAGTTGCTCTGAACCTATTCTGGTTCCAGGGGCTGCCTGATTCACAAATTGTTCTTTACTCAGTTAAACTCTGTTAAATTTATCTAAAATTTTTCTTTTAACATTACCAAAGTGTTTTTCCTTTTTGCAGTACAACAGTGATGGTTAATTTTAGGTGTCAACTTCATTGGATGAAAGGAGACCCAGATAGCTGGTAAAGCATTATTTCTGGGTGTTTGTGAGGGTGTTTCCAGAAGAGACTTGCATTTGACTGGTGGACTGAGTAAGGAGGATCTGCTCTCACCCAGTGTGCAATGTGGGCAGGTAGCGCCAGTTGGCTGAGCGCCTGGATAGAACAAAAGGGCAGAGGAAAGGTGAATTCAGTTGCTCTCTCTTCTGGAGTTGGGACATCCATTTTCTCTTGCCCTTGGGCATCGGGACTGAACGTTCTCCAGCCTTCAGACTCCAGGACTTGTGCCAGCAGCCTCCCAGTTTTTTATGCTTTTGGCCTTGGACTGAGAGTCACACCACCAGCCCTGGTTCTCAGGACTTCAGATTTGGCCTGGGCTGCACCACCAGCTTCCTTGATTCTTCAGTTTGCAGATGGCAAATTGTGGGTTTTCTCAGCCTCTGTAATTGTGTGATCCAATTCCCCTAATAAATACCCTCTCATCTATCTATCTATCACCTATCTAGCTATCCTCATCCCTCAGGATTCATGGTGGGGTTGGGGCCAGGAGCCCTCCTAGACACCAAAATCCATGGTTGCTGAAGAAAAATGTCTGTACATGTTCAGCAGACACAACCATCTTTTTTTTCTTATTAAAATTTTTGATCCTCTGTTGGTTGAATCCATAGATGTGGGGCCCATGGATACGGAGAGCCAGTTGTATATATCTTATCGTCTGTGATTTTCTGGAGAACCCTGACTAATACAGCACCTTTCCCACCACTGCTAGAATCATTTTCTAAAAGCCCAGGTCCAATTATGCCACACTTCCATCTTTCAAAGCTTTCAGAATCCCCCAACCTACAGCACCCACAGTCTGGGACTCTCGACCCCCTATCGGAAAGCCCTAACTTGTCACATCAGGGGAGCTGATATTGTAATTCTCAGTCTGAGGCCAAGGGCATAAACAACTGTTTTCCTTTGTTGACTCCCACTTCCCTAGCAGCCTTGCCATGGTAAGCCCACAGGAAATATTCACAATTATTGTGATCCCATTATCAGAATTCAGCCCGCAAGACAGTTCAGCGGGCCCTGCCTGTGAGCATCCTTTATCTGCCTCATTGTGCATCTTCACATACCCCAGTCCTGCTGAAGACTCTCCCCTCTCCACTTCTTTTCCCTCTGAAGTCCATAGTTCTCCTTCCTCAATCTTCACAAATGCTATATTTTCACAGTCTTTCCAAGTTGCACTGACTTAGCAATCCTTCTCTATCCTCTACACTCCTATAACATTTTCTTCTATTAATATTATTAATAATTAACATTCACTGAGTTCTTTCCGTGTACCAGCCACTGTGCTGAGTGCAATTTACATAGATCATCGCATTTCATCCTCACGATTCTACTTGTTAATTCTACAAAAATGAGGTTTAAAACTCGGATGTGTATTGCTGACAGTTCATAGCTAAGAAATTTTGGAGTTTGGCTTAAGCTTGGGGCTGTCAAAGTCACAGTCCCATATTCCCCACTGCTACACGACACTATGTCTGTGTCAGCTGCCTTGGTTCTTCTTATTGTCCAACATTCTTTACTGGACTTTTAGCTCCTTGAGGGTAGTGTCTGCATCTAACTCATCTTTGATTCTTCTGCAGGGCTTAGCATAGTGAGAAAGACTCTGGCTTTGGAGGTAGAAGACGAGTTTTAGGCTTGATTAAGCCATGAAACAATGATATGCTTTTTGTCAGTAGCATCATTTCTGTAGGTATCTCTGTGAACCACTCTGACTCTAAGGCTCAATAATTGTTATAGCTTAAAAGCTTGAGCTATATTAGAAGAGCTGGTTTAACTGAAATTAATTAGGAACAGGTCGAGCAGGGGCTGTGGCCTTGAGACAAACTGGAAGGCCAGAGCCTTGAATGAAATGCTCGTTTGACCAGTTCTTTTATCCAAAAACACTACTTAAAGCTTAAATTAACACTATCTTGAGGGACTTCCTTAAAACGGAGACAGATTATTTGCTAAAAGGCAAGTTTGCTTAGCTTTTTCTATTGTCACTTTAAATCAGATGGATTTTCTATTTTTAACAAGTCTTATTTTATTAAAATAAGCTCCCAAAACATGATGTAAGGCATAAGATTTAGCAGTAGATTTCAAGGCCATTTTTAAAGCAGCTATAGTAATATCAAGATGTTGAGGATTATAATTAAGATGAAACATTAAAAACAAAAAGATTTCACAGCTCTCTAACCATCAAAACACTTGGCGTCCCTTTCTTTTCTAGGCCCCAAATAGCCATGTAATCATCACTCTATGTTTTACATGCAATTCTACAGCTAAGTACATCATTATTTGGACTCCACAGATTATATGGTAATCATGGATTCACTGTAAACCTAATTTAATTTCTACAGAATTACTGACTTTAAGGTTGAGAAACAATATCATCTATGAGGCAGTATAGTAGCACTCAGAATGAATGCTGATTAGACTGAATAAAGAAGGGAGTGCACAGCTTTCAGGACTAAGCCTAAGTAGCTATAGTGACCGATAGCGCCATCAAGCTCCTTTAGTCAAGTACCTGTTGAACACCTATACTGCAGTCTCCAACCAAGGAAACTGAGGATATCGACAACAACAGATGATAATTCATTATAAAATTCAAGAAAAATTGCTATAATGAGTAACCTCATTCATTTCTTTGCTTATTCTAGCTATCTCCCATGTTTGGGATTTTAGTTTTTAATTAATAACCATGGTGTTGAATTCTTGGATTGGTTAGTGTTTGAAGCATCTCCTGGAAACCCAAATGATGCACATTCAATCTATTATACACTAAACTTGTTCTTGCCATACTTTTCTCTGTAACCAATTAAATATGATTTAGATGGACATGTGGAAATGTAAATGAATACATGGATACTTCCAAATTCAACAAACTTTGAAGTATATTGGAAAATAGGAAGGACACAGTTTAAAGTTAGTGGTGCTTCTTGGTCATAGTCTATAGTGAATTAATGTTAATTACTGCACAGAGATGAAAATTAGCATAAGACATGTGTCATGCTGGATACACCTTGGTTGAGAGTAAGGCAGGGAATTTATAGGGAGGACCCATGCAAATACTGCAGGCTCAATAATATGTTGGCAGACTTTTGAGAATTCCAGATTATAACCTAAAGAAAAGGAGAAAGGTAGCATTCTCAAAATGGGGGGAGGAGGAGACATACTGTAATTTTTCTAATCTTTTTTTATGATAGGAATTATATTTGAAAGTATCAACTACTAGGAAATGTTGAGACCTTTTTAATTTAATAAGGATTGGTTATGCTAGAAGGAAATTACAAATGGTCAGGAGTGGAAAGAAGGAAAATGAATTACAGGCACACCTTGAAGATATTGTAGGTTCGGTTTCAGAACCGCTGCAATAAAGTGAGTATTGCAATAAAGGAGTCACACACAAATTATTTTTGTTTTCTCAGTGCATATAAAAGTTACATTTACATTATACTGTAGTCTAGTAAGCGTGCAATGGCATTATGTCTAAAAAAAAAGGTACATACTTTAATGAAAAAATACTTTCTTGCTAAAAAATGCTAATGAACATTTGAGCTTTCAGTGAATCATAATCTTTTTGGTGGTGGAGGGTTTTGCCTTCATGTTGATGTCTGCTGACTGAACAGAGTGGTGATTGCTGAAAGTTGGGGTGGGTTGGGTTGGCTGTGGCAATTTTAAAACTACGACAGCATTGTTCCTTTTTGTTATTGCTGAATGGGTAAAGAAAAAGCAACAACAACAAAAAATAAGGCAACAGTGAAGTTTGGTATATCACTTTATTCTTCATTTTAGGAAGACTTCTCTGTAGCACGTGATGCTGTTTGATAGCATTTTACCCACAGTAGAACTTCTTTAAAAATTGGAATCAATCCTCTGAAATCCTGCGGCTGCTTTATCAATTAAATTTATGTACTATTCTAAATCGTTTGTTGTCATTTTGACAATGTTCACAGCATCTTCGCCAGGAGTAGATTCCACCTCAAGAAACCACATCCTTTGCTCATCCGTAAGAAGCAACTTCTCATCTGTGCAAGTTTTATCATGAGATTAAAGCAATTCAGTCACATCTTTAGGCTCCACTTCTAATTTTATTCTTTTGTTATTTCCACCATATCTTCACTTCCTGTACTGAACTCTTGAACCCCTCAAAGTCATCCATGAGGGTTGGAATCAACTTCTTTCAAATGTCTGTTAAAGTTGATATTTTCACCTCCTCACATGAATCACAAGTGCTCTTAATAGCATCTAAAATGGTGAATCCTTTCCAGAAGAGTTTTCAATTTACTTTGCCCAGATCCATCAGAGGAATCATATGCCATATAATAAGATATAATCTTATTATATGGAAGATATAATAAAAAATGTAGTTCTTAATAAGACACGAAAGACAAAATGACTCCTTGATCCATCGGCTAAAGAGTGGATGTTATGATAGCAGGCATGAAAGCAACATTCATATCCTTGCACATCTCCATCAGAGCTCTTGCATAACCAGGTATATTGTCAATGGACAGTAATATTTTGAAAAGAATCTTTTTTTCTGAGCAGTAGGTCTCAACAGTGAGCTTAAAATATTCAGTAAATCATGCTGTAAACAGATATGCTGTCATTCAGGTTTTGTTATTCCATTTCTGGAGGAAGGCCAGAGTAGATTTAGCATAATTCTTAAGGCTCTAGAATTTTCAAAATGGTAAATAAGCATTGGCTTCTACTTAAAGTCATCAGCTGCATTAACCCCTAACAAGAGAGTCAGCCTGTCCTTTGAAGATTTGAAGCCAGCCATTGACTTCTCACCTCTAACTATGAAAGTCCCAGATGGCATCTTCTTCCAATAGTAGGGTGTCTACATGGAACACTGTGTTGTTTAGTGTAGCCACCATCATCAATGATCTTAATTAGATCTTCTGGGTAACTAGCTGCGGCTTCTACATCAGCACTGGCTGCTTCACCTTGCATTTTTATGTTATGGACATGGCTTCTTTCCTTAAGCTTCATGAACCAAACTCTGCTAGCTTCATACTTTTCTTCTGCAGCTTCCTCACCTCTCTCAGCCTTGATAGGATTGAAAAGAGTTAGAGTCTTCCTCTGAATTAGGCTTTAGTTTAAGGGAATGTTGTGGCTGGTTTGATTTTCTATCCAGACCACTAATATTAATACTTTCTCCAAATTAGCAATAACAGTGTTTTGCTTTCTTATCATTTGTGTGTTTAATGGACTAGCACTTTCAATTTCTTTCAAGAATTTTTTTCTTTTTTGCATTTGCAATTTGGCTGTTTGGCACAAGAAGCCTACTTTTTAGCCTATCTCAGCTTTCAATATGCCTTCCTCACAAAGCTTAATAATTTCTAGCTTTTGATTTACAATAGATGTGTGACTCTTCTTTTCACTTGAACACTTAGAGGTCATTGTTGTGTTATTAACTGGCCTAATTTCAATATTGTTGTGTCTCAGGGAATAGAGACAGTGCAATTTGTAGTGCTCCCAAACAATTACAATAGTAACATCAAAGATCACTGATCATCATAACAGATAAAACAGTAATGAAAAAGTTTGAAATATTATAAGAATTACCAAAAGGTGACAGAAACAGAAAGTGAGCACATGCTCTTAGAAAAATGGTGCCAATAGGCTTGCTGTTTGCAGAGTTGCCACAGCCCTTCACTTTATAAAAAAATGCAGTGTCTGTGAAGCACAATAAAATGAAGTATGACTATATATCTTCTTGAAAACAAGTGCCCTCTCAAACTTTTTAACTCTCCAGGCTAAAGTATCCCTGGGAATCAATGTCAACCACCCAATTCCATTCTAGATAGTTAAGTTAATTTGAAACAAAAGTTCTTTGGGTAAAGGCATTCTATTTTTTTTTTAAATTTTTGTCATTCATTTATTCAACCAATATTTAATGAGCTACTACTACCTGGCAAGTTACGTATCTGATGCTGGGAATATAAAATTCAAAACTACGAATGTGACCCCCTCATCTTTACAGTCTTCAGCTTCATAGGGAAGACAGGTATCCAACAAGTTATGCCCAAAGTATGATAAATGTTGTTTTAGTCAAAATTATTTTGGGTTAAGAGACAAAAAAACCTCCAAACTTGAATTGGCTAAATAAAAAATGGAATAATTGGCTCACAGATCAAAATGGTCCAATACATGGTTATGGCTATAAATGGGGTACAGAGGAGATTTTCTGATCTGATCTCATTCTTTTCATTTTTCTTCTATAAGTGTTCCACAGCGAGGCATACTTTCTCCTTATGGTGACAAAACAGCAGCTAGAAGCTCTAACATTGGCTTTTATGTTCTCGGTACCCTCATAGAAAGAGAAGTTCTCCTCTCCAGCAGTTTCACAGAAATTCTGGGCCTAATTCGAATTGTTCAGAATACAGGCACTTCAGGACAAGGCCACGTGGACACCCTGCCTCTAGGGGATAGTCAACTCCAATGAAATCATACCAAGTGGGAAAGGAAGGAATGAATTTGTAAGGAAAATTTGGATGAATTACTAGAGAAGAATGAAAAAGTACCAGGCAGACAAAAATGACAGATACCCACCACAAATCTTATGATGGAAAAATACAGAGTCCTTCCCCCATGCAGATAGGATGCATCGTTTCAGTGATAGTTACATGAAAACCATGTTAAAAGGTATGTGAGCATCTTTCACGGTCAGTGTATTATTTTGGTACTCTTATACCAAGGAAATAAGAGCCAAGGTGCTTGTGGTCTATTTTAAACACAAAATACAGTCCACTGAAACAATCTAAGGAGTTCCAATATATGTAAAGTGATACAATATGATTTAAATGCTTAAGTGCTAAGTAAGGCATGAAGACCCTATATGATAATAATTAAAAATTACTACTACCATTTGTCTAGTATTTCCTGTTTTGAAAGTATTTTCACGTATATTATCTCAGTTGATGTTCAAATCACCCCTGTTAGGTTGTTGGGGAATATATTTTCATTCCCCACAGTTTCCACGGGAGATAGCTAAGGCAGGAAGCGGTACAGAGTCCAGAGTTGAGGCAACAGACGGGAGGGGCGCGGTGATCTTGCTGTTACTATTCCTCTGCTCTGGGAAAGGTCTGCTCTCAAATGCTTCCTAAGCAAAGCTCCTGGGGGGTCAGAAAGCACAGTTCAAGGGGCCTGCCATAAGGAAGGCTCTTCTTTTTTTCTTTTGAGTGCTCATGTTTTAGCTTAAAAGTGCATGTGAAGTTGCCTTCTATTCAGTAATATGTCTGTACTTCTTTTAATACAAAAACCTGTTGCATCAATCTTTGAGTAACTCTGATGCTGGCTTATTCTGTGAGTATCCCTGTTGCATTTTTGACCTTGAGCCAGTCACCCAAATTCAGAAAGCACAGAACAAGGCCACAGGGACGTGGAGAACTGTGACGTGACTCCTGAGGGGAAGGAGCTGTCATTTTCAGTCTTGAGCAATGTGTCTAGTAGAGGGATAATGTTGAGTCACAAAGTAGCCACTGTCTTTGTGTACAACAGTGACAAGAGAATAATTCAAGTCTCTCTGACCCCAGGACTTTCTTAAAAAAGAAGCACAGGTCCAGTGTATATGGCATGTTTCTGATATTATACACTGAAACTCATGCACTTTGGTTTTGTGTAATCATGTTTACTCCCTTTCACAGAAATAAATGAAACAGTATGTTCTCAGGTTTCAAGTTTGCTTAAAGAAAACACACAATTTCACAGCTTTCCAGAATATGTTATTGTTTAGCATCTTCCAGGACTTTGTATTCACTAAGTACCTTACAGCTTATTCCTTAATCATCACAGAATCCTTGAAACAGTTTGGCCTAAAATATTTTGCTAGTTCTGTTTTATGGATGAGAAACCTAAAAAGAAGTCATTTTCAAAGTTACACACAAGAACCAACGTTAGAACCCATATGTCTTAATTACAAGTACAGTCAGCCCTCTGTATCCGTGGGTTCCACATCTGTGGATTCAACTGACTTAGGATAAAAAATATTTTAAAAAAATTTTTCCATAGTTACAAAAAGTAAAACTTGAATTTGTGGCACTCCAAGATGTTGAATCCATGTAAATAGCATGATACATAGGCATAATATTAGGTATTACAAGTAATCTAGGGATGTCTTAAATTATACTGGAGGATGTATGTACATTATATGTAAATACTACACCATTTTATATAAGAGACTTGAATATCCACATATTTTGGTAACCGTAGGGTCTTGGAACCAATCCCCTGTGGACACTGGGGGACAACTGTATGTTCCATTGAGTTTGATTTCCTTTCTGTACCTAACCCTGGGTTTTTCTGAAATCTCTTCAAGTCAAGTCACAAGGACAAATCTCCATCTGACTCTGCTTAACTTTTATTCTCACTTTGTCATGACTAAGATTTGATAACTTTTTCAGTCTTTCCAAACTTGGAATTTTGATTAGTTGTACAATACCTCCACTCCTCTTTATAGCAGTGATTTGTAAACTTTTCAAAGAAGTATAGCTCACAAAAGGGGAAAATGGACCTGCATTCCTGTGTTTCCTGGTGGCTTTTACCAAAGTGATTCCCTTATAAAGGAAGCAGTTACTTAAGACCCCAGTTCTGTCTTTAAATTCATGCTATTTTGTCATAAATATTTGTAAACACAGTCATGATTGTTTATATGTTTGATCAAGTTTTAATTTTCATGCCAGTGCAATGATCTAAATCTACCTTACATATTTGAATAACAATGATGCTTCAAGGACATGTGCCCTATTTAGCTGTGGCTCTATGTACTCCCAGGCACACACCACTTAACTGTGGGGAGGCCAGTTTGAGAAGCAAGGTAAACACCTGGGGAAACATACATATCTGTGTGTGGGATTACATTAGTGGGATTCACTGACATTCCCATCTTTCACTCTTTAAGCCTAACTAGATTTAGAATGCCTATGTGTCTGATACCAATCTTCTCTGGGCCCCAAGCATGGCGTTTTAGAGTTCTCATTATTTTTCTCTTGCCTGTATGCTCATATTCAGTTTGTCACTATGACTTTTTCTTCTCTATTACTGTATGAATGCATGAGATGTCTTAGGTCCAGACAACTTACATTTTACTGGTCAAATGAAAAAAAAACTTTTCCTACAGATTTTTTTTTTTAACAGTTCTACATTCTATATGGACAGAAGAGCATAATTTTGGAATTGGGCAGACACAGGGTAAGAGTCTGGTTTTATTACTGTCTTAGATTGGGCTACTATAACAAATTACCATAAAGTGCATGGCCTTGACAATAAACATTTATTTCTCATAGTTCTGGAGGCTGGCAGTACCAGATCAGGATGCCTGTATACTGCGGTTCTGGTGAGGACCCTCTTCCGGTTTGTATAGGTCATTAAATATGAAATGTCTTATTTTGAATCAAAAGTTCAGTTTATAATATCACAAACAAGAAGCAGTACAATTATCCAAAGTACATGCCTAAACTATTGACACAGTTTTGCCATCTTAATCGTAGCCCTCTTATGCCAGCAGCGAAGAAAACTGGAGAGTGGCAATGAAATCGCAAAAGGTGTTTTCCACAGCTTGTTGAGAATTGAAAATTTTTCCTTGCAAGAAGTGGTCCAAAGCCTGGAAGAAGTGGCAGTCAGTTGGTGCAAGGTCTGGTGAATACAGTGGATGACAGAGAGTTTCCAAGTCCAGCCTCTTTAGTTTGAGCAGCGTTTGTGCGACATGTCAAGCGTTATCTTGCAAGATGGTTGGCCTATCTCTATTGACCAATCTTGGCTGTGCAATGGCAGGCATCCTCATCATTTTGTCCAATTGATTGCAGTAGACATCCACTGTAATCAATTGATCAGGTATCATGACGCTGTAATGGACAATACCAGCGCTGGACCACCAAGCGAACAGCATTAGCTTTTTTTGATGAATATTCAGTTTTGGACTGTGTTTCAGCACTTCGTCTTTATCCAGCCATTGTGCCAAATGCTTGCGATTGTCAAAAAGAATCCATTTTTCATCACACGTAACAGTACAGTGGAGAAATAGTTCGGCTTCATGTCATGACAGCAAAGAAAGGCAAACTTCGAGACGATTTCTCTTCTGATGCTTGTTTAATTCATGTGATACCCATGTATCCAGCTTCTTTACCTTACTGATTTGTTTCAAATGGTCCAATATTGTTGGAATAGTAATGTCAAACCTTGCTGCTAATTCACGTGTAGGTTGAGATGGATTTGCTTCCACTACAGCTTTTGGCTCATCATTATCCACCTTGGTCTCAGGTCACCCACATGGCTCATTTTCAAGATTAAGATCATCAGAATGGAACTTCTCAAACCATTAATGTACCGTGCGTTCATTAGTCACATCCTTCCCAAATACTTCATTGATATTTTGAGCTGTCTGCACTGCATTGGTTCCACAACAGAACTCACATTAAAAATAACATGAACTTTTGACTTATCCATGGTTTCACAAAAATTGCTCTAAAAAAAAATTGAAAGATAATCACAAGACAAAACATGCATTTGAAAGAATGAGGATGTACCGTCACAATATAAAAAAAAAAAGTGTCAAAGTGAAATGTCAGAAGTATCAACTGTCAAACTTAATATTTAGGGAAATCGGACATTTCATACTTAATAACCTAATATATGGCTGTCTTCCTGGTGTATACTCACATAGTGGAAAGAAAGAGAGGAAACAAGCCCTCTTGTGTCTTTTCTTAGAGGGGCACTAATCCCATCATGACCTAATTACTTCTCGGAGGCCTCATCTCCTAATGCCATCACATTGGGGATTAGGATTTCAACATACAAATTTGGGGGAGGGGGACCCAAACATTCAATCCATAGCAGTTACTTACTGGCTATATGACCCTGAGAAGTTAGTTATTTTCTAAAGGTCAGTTTGCTTAACAATACCAAGATGCTGGGACTATTCTAAAAATTAAATAATGTAAACGAAAAGGCCTAACACAATGTTTGCCTTGTGATGGCAAAATTTTAAAAGCTTAGATTTGGGAGTTGAACTAAAATCTGAGATCAAATTCTTTCCTTCTCACTTACTTGGGACCAAGGGCATGCCATTTAACTGAAATAAGCCTTAGTTTTCTCACTTATAAAAAAGGGTAAGTAAAGCCTATATTTCAGGTTGTCATTACCTGTAACAAATGCAACAAATGGTAAATGTTGCTATTAAGAATCTTCCTACTCTTTGTTCAACTATTTCTATGCAACATAATTTCTCCAGTTTCCTTATTCTACTCTACCTTGTGATGGGTTAGAAATCCCTGGAGGACATGGGCTTTCACTTACAAATTGCTTTATAACAGTGGTTCTGAACCTCAACTGTACCTTAGCATCAGCTGGGCAGCTTTTTGAAATTATCCATCCCTTTCTTTCACTCCAGACCAATTAATTAAGAATAAATTAGAGGTGGGTTTCCAGCATCATACTTGTTTTAAATCACCCCAGATGATTCCACTGTGCAGCCAGAATTGAAAATCTCTGCTTCATGGAGATGCTTGCCATTCCTAGCAAGTATTTATAATGCCGTACCTCTCCCTTTATTCAAGAAGCAAGTCTTCACCAGTTTGGGGCCTAATTAAAAGATAAATAAATGCATAAATTGAGAAATAAATGATAAGTAATTCATGTATAAAATTGCAATTGTGCTCCTTCTACACGATCATGCCAAGCACCCCTGAGATCAGCTAGAGAATCGGAAGAAATGGAAGCCACTCTGGGGACTTGCTCAAGCTGAACTTTTGTCACATAGATCCCTCTAGATCTCTGGACTTCCTTATTTATAGTGCTTTTCCATTAGGTGTGATTCCACCATTAAGAAGTTCATTTAAGTTAACAACAAAAAATTATTAATAAAAACATATTTGAAAGGGTTAAGATGGGCTGGTAGAGGAGCAAAAAGTAATCCTACGTAAGGGTGGGGCCCCCCAGAGCCTGGGGCACTTGACCACTGCCAGGGAAGCTGGACCTCCATCCAGCGGGTCCTCAGGTTAGGACTGCTGCCCCAGTGGGTTTGGAAGGCAGTATCTTGGCAAAGAGGGTTATTTGTAAGCCTTATGAGCTCATGCAAATTATTTTGCTAGGTTTTGTAATTCATTGGGACTTGTCACCCCTTCTTCCCTTTTGATTTCTCCCTTTTGGAGTGGGAATGTGTATCCTATGTCCATCCCACTGTTGTATTTTGGAAGCATAGAACTTCGGTTTTACAGATTCATAGCTGGAGAGAAATTTTGCCTCAGGATAAATCGTACCTTGAGTCTCAGCCATATCTTATTCAGAGGATATTTAGGTGAACCTTTGAACTTTTGACTTTACAGTTGATGCTGGAACATGTTAAGATGTTTGGGTTGCAATAAAAGTATTTGACATGCAAGGATGTGAATTTTGGAGGCCCAGGGGTGAAATGTCATGGACTGAATATTTGTGCCCCCCCCAAAAAAATGTATACCAACATGCAATTTGATGGTATTAGGAGGTGGGGCCTTTGGGAGATAATTAGGTCATGAGGATGGAACCCTCATGTATGAGATTAGTGCCCTTATAAGAAGAGATACTAGAGCTTGCACGTGGCTGTCTGCCCTTTGCCATGTGAAGAAATAACAAGACGACCATCTGCAAACCAAGAAGAGTGCCTTGACCAGACACCGGATCTGCAGGCACATTGATCTTGATTTCCCAGCCTCCAGAAGTGTGAGAACTAGATTTCTATTATTTAAGCAAAAAGAAAAAAGTAATCTTGGATGACTGGACACTTTGGGGAGAGATGTTCATGGCAGGACTTGTTTCTTTCCTGGCACTGGTCACAATTTACATTTATAATACAAATTTATTTTGCATTTACTTGCTTGTTTTTTCTCTCGTCACTGGTTGCTCAATGTCTTGCACAGTGCCTGACACAAATCAGACCCTAACTATGTATTTATTGAATGAATGAGTGAGTGAGTGAGCGAATGCATGAATGAATGAAGCCAATGAGCCTAAAAGGGTCAATGAATCACAAGACTCATTTATCTTTCATTAAAATCTCTCTTAATTCTGAACATCCTGAGAAGGGAAACATAGTCAGTTGTTTTTCTAGAGCTAATGAGGAGATGCTTCCTTTGAGTCCTCTATTCATCAGACCCTTGAGTCTGGGGAGCAGCTTTCTTCAAGTTAAGAAATATCCTAATCCCTAGTCATTTGTAAGGCATTGTTATGAGGCATGAAGGGAGAATGAAACAGTGAATAAGTCAGAATATCTGCTCAGACTCTTTAAAACATATTTCAAGATTCAGGAAAGAAACTCAAGCAACTTAAACTTCAGGCACAATATGACACATGCTATTAAAATGTTGCTCATGATGTGCTTTGGGGACATAGAGCAGGATATTGAGAAATTTCCTCTAGAGGTTGCTTTAGTTTTGATGATTGTTTGTTAATTTTTATTTCTGATAAGGTAATATATTCTCATGGATCAGACTGATACATATGGTGTGTGGTGAAAAGCCTCACTCTTATCTCTTTCCTCTGTCATCTCTACCTCCACCAACCCAAACCAGGTAGTCTCTTGTGTGCTTTCAGAATTTCTTTCTACAAATCTAAGCAGAAACAAGACAAGACAAAACAAAACAAAAACAATGCAGATCCATGTATTCTTATTTTTCTCCAACTTCTTACACAAAATGTGGCACATTATACACACTTTTCTGCACAGTGCTATTTTCACATAACAGTGTATTTTGGAGATCTTTGCATTTCAATACACAAAGAACTTTAGAGTTTTCTTTCAAGCTGGCTCTTGCAAGATGAGGAGTCTTATACAACAGCAGGGGAAGTGACTTCAGGGGAATGACCTGGAAAGATTGGGAAAAGCAAGGGTATGCTGTTTAGCTGATATACAGAGGAGGAGAAAGGGAGTCATTTGAGATAAAGATGGTAGAGAAACCTCACAGGTGCTGCAAATACCCTGGGAGGACATTATCCGGTGAACAAGGAAGTTAGGGACCATCACATGGATCAGTAGGAAAATCAGCCTACGGCAGGGCCAACAATGGACTTCCAGAGGGGACAGAAGATTGAGACAAGAGGTAGGTAGACCAATTAAGAAGCTAAAATACCTAAATCTAAACCAGGCATAGAGATAAAGAGAATGGAAGGGAAAGGAGACAGACTAAAGACAGAGTAGAGATGTATTCCACAGCAGCAATTGTCTACCCTTTCTGTCCAGCTGTCACTCATGATAAAGTTCATCTACACTACTCAATCATGTGGGAATATTTAGTAATATGTACAATTTCCAGCTTGCTAACCTCACTTCTATCCATTCCTCTAGCATTAAATAAAAAAAATCAGAATTCATGCAAGTGAGAATGATGACTTATAGAGCTGATTTTTACTCCCCTCTATTTTATACACTTGTCAAAAAGTAAATCATTTATAACTTTGGCATTTTATTATTAGCAATAGTAAATTATTTTGCAGCTGATTGACAGGACAGTCTAACATGCCAACTTGGAAACACGTATTCCCAGAACTTGATGACTAACCCTGAGTGGGGTTTGAGGGAAAATAGTGGGGAAAGAAGGAGTCAATGCAAATTTAAGTGCCTGGATGCATGGATGTAATTAATAAAGATGATGCAGGAACATGGTTTTGTAACTGTGAAGACAGGGAACAGCAGGCATAATCAGCTGGGTGCCTTGAACTATATTTAGGAATCCAGACCTTAAAATGTTCACAGTAAATATATGAATAAGCACATGGCCTGAGTCTCTTTATTTATTCAGTCTATTCCAGTGACCTCAGTGATTAAGAGGATGATTCTGGAGTCAGACAGCCTAGGTTTGAGTACTCTCTCTGCCACTTCCTAGATTAGTGACATTGGGCAAATTACTTAACATTTCAGTCTCTTAATTTTCATATCTGTCAAGTGGGAAAAATTATAATACCTGATTCTTAAGTTACCAGGAAGAAAAAAATAAGGTAATTCATGCAGAGTGCTGAGAATAGTTCTTGGCATAAATATGTGTTCAATTGATGTTGTCATTATTTATTTATTAGAGAAATATTTGTTTAGTGTTTAGCATATGCCAGGCTAACATGTGTAGACAAGGTAGAGAGGAATGATGAACTCTAAAGCAAGAAAACTGGAAGTTGCCATGATTGATCCTGAAGAGGAAGAAATGGGAGACATGTGTGTTACTGCACAGGAAGCTCACTGATGAGTTATGTGTAAGGATGAATAGAGTTAAGTTATATAAAGATGTATTTGTAGAAGAAGCGAGGAAGTGCACATCACAAAGACAGGTGTATAAATAAAATGCCCAAGGAAATTGAAGTCCAGCATGAGGTGAGAATTGCAAAACTTGAAAAGACAACTAATATGGTCTTTACTGACATTTTCAGAGCAAAAAAAAACTGACCAAGTATAATTCAGAACAGACACAAAAGCCAGACAAGATGCCACAAGAAAATAAAACTACAGACCATTATCTTTAATGAACATAGATGTAAAAATCCCCAACAAAATATTATGAGATTGAATCTAGCAGCACATTAAAAGTATATTATACACCATGATCAAGTGGGATTTATCCCAGGAATGTAAGAGTGGTTCAACATAAAATCAATCAATGTAACACACAATTAAAAAAATAAAATCTCAGTAGACATGGAGAAAGCATTTAACAAAACTCAACACCTATTCATGGCAAAACACTTGGCAAATTAAGTATAAAAAATACTTAGTAAACTAAGAATAAAAGATTTTTATGAAAAATTCATACTTAATATTATACTATGGTGAAAGACTAAAATCTTTTCCTCTAAGATCAGGAATAAGACAAAGACTCTGACTTTCACCGCTACTACTCAGCATTGCATTGAAAGTCCTAGTCAGAAGTAGGAAATTTCAAGAATGCTATAGAGATGAGGAAGCTAAATTTATCAAGGCATCAAACAAAGAATTTTCTTGCTAATAAAATGGGAAAATGTGGACTGAAGTAATAGTAGAGTTACCTACTTTAATTGCTGGTTAAATAATTGCTGATTTAATTGCTCATCCATTATCCAAGGAGTATGGCAGTCTAGAAGGATACCTCAATGATCATATTCTAAGGCCTTATTCTCTTGCTTATACCAATTCAACTTGCTATTTAAATTTAAGTTCAAAGTGTATACAATGCTAGTAAGAAATCTTGTTGCAAGAATAAAAATAAAGTTTTGGATTAGTTTATCAAAAAACAATCAGTGCAGTTATAAATGGGAAAGATTTAGCTTGATAGCCTTTCTCATGAGAAACTTGATAAACAAAGTAAAGGCAAGATGTTTTCATTCCTCACATATGAATTGAGTGTTGACTATTTGTTAGGCACTCCGCTAGCTAGTGAACACATAAAGATGCCGTGGCCCCTCCAGGAGCCTGTAGGTAAGTAAGGACATAACCCAGGGAAGACTAGTTTCTGCAAAATTCTCATGGAAAGTTTAGCAGTTTGTTTCCTGCTCAAGTCCCAATATAATATGGGTCAGTGGTGAGGGACACTCATTCAAGCAGGCTTTTAGGGACCCAGGCTTCTCTGGTCTAATGGCTTCACCATCCTTAGAAACTTGGAGTCCTCTATTCTCTCTACATCTGGCCAGCAGACAAGGAAAAGACAGCGTGTGGAGCATGGCACCATCTCTCTTGCTTGACTCATATCACCATATGGCCATCTCTAACTAGGATGAACCCTGGGAAGTATAGTCTCCCCAGGTGCCCAGGAGGAAAAGGGAAAATCTGGACAACAGCTGGCTAATTTCTACCTCAAGGGGAAAGACAGACACATAAAAAGACACTTATGAAACAACATAGTAAGTAAAATCAGTATTAGAGAGATCCAGGAGGTGCTAGAAGAACAAAAAGGATTCCTGAAGCAGCCTGGGCTGGAGAGGTCACAGATTTCCAAAGGAGGTGACACCTGAGCTGGGTCTATGAGGAGGATTTTGTACAGGGTTAACCTGACAAGAGGAGAAGGTGTTAAGGACACACAAACCCAGAAAATGCAAATGAAAAACTTAGAGGGTCACTGAGCCCAGAGAGGACTGGCAGCCTTCCAGAAGGTGGGATGTGGCTCCCTTGGGGTTTATGTTAACCTATGGCATTTGAGACAAATGGCTTGGCTTGGGTGGGAAGGGGGCGTGCTCTTCTGTTCCACCATCCAGTCCACAGAGCTCCTTTTTAGGAGAAGCCCATCAAAAAATGCTCCCTTTTTGTGCTCCACCTGACCTTGTAAAGCATCATGCAACTGCTTCCAAAGCACATCTCGATGGGCCTCTGTGGCTGCTGTTCTCCCTGCCAAAGCTGTGAAGGCAGCTTGATACAAACTCACCATTATGTCCTGTTAAATCAGGTGAATTTTAACTGCCACCCCTAGGAAGCAAGACACAGAGATATGATTTGTATCTCAATTGAAAACCATCTTATCTGCGAGAAAAACGCATCTGAAAACGGGAGATTCTGCACTTGTCTTGGATCCAAGGTTTCTGTTTCCAGAGAATCTCAGACCAATGGCAGAAACTGAGATGTGGCTGTGCCTAAGCCAGAGAGAACAAGTCAGGGCCGAGAGGAGCTCTGCCCAGCTACGGTGGCCTTGGCAGCCCTGTTCCAGGCCTACCAGACACAGTGGGGAGCATGAACCCCAAAGCAATTTCATTATCTTCAAACTCTCAGATAAGAGGAGACCAAAATGAGTGGGTTCAGGCTGTTCCTACGCTGGGGGGATCTTTCAGGTAGCCGGTGCCACAGGAGCAGCCATTGGTTCTGGGGCCTTCCTTGGTTTCCTGTCCCTGGTCACTACGCTGGCTGCTAGATAGAAAGATGTTTTAAAGAACTCATAAGAGCTGGCCAGCTTCAAGTGGATGTTTAGGGCTTAATTTCATCATCTCACTGGTTCCCAAATGGAAAACAAAGATTCTGGCTGCCAAAGTGTGCTCAAATCTTTTATGTTTCAAAGACTAGAATGATGATACTCAGCCCTGTGTCAAAATAAAATGTAAACAGCATCTTTATACCTAACAGGGACTATAAAACTAGATGCTTAAAGCACAAACAAAACATGACACACACAGAAATCATCAAGATCTGGGGTTCCAGCTTTGTACTTCTGTCATAAGAAGGGAGACAGAATGTGGTGGAGAAGGTGCACATCTTCATAATTGAGGTGATCTGTGTTCACATCCAGGTCTTTTGAACTGTGTGACTTTGGTCCAATGACTCAATTTCCTCCAATTTGGATTTCCCTGTCCATAAAATGGCAATGAGAATAACTACCTCATTGTGAACATTACCTGAGAACACTGATATAGTATGCCTGGTTCTTAAATGGCATATATCAAGTGCTCAATAAATAGTATTCTGTTCCTTTGCTTTCCCTATAACCCTTTGGCTTCCTTCAATGCCTCAACTTTGAGGAACTCCTAAGCCAGTCTTTGTCTTATCTTGCTTCCATCTCAGACTCAACAGATCCAAAGCTGAGATTATTACCTTTGCTTCTAAACAAGCTTACGCGCTCTCTCTCTCTCTCAACTTCCATTTATAAATAGCACCACTATTTTCTCAATTAATAGACTCATTTATTTGACTCACCCC
Source organism: Eulemur rufifrons (assembly GCF_041146395.1). Classification (NCBI taxonomy): domain Eukaryota; kingdom Metazoa; phylum Chordata; class Mammalia; order Primates; family Lemuridae; genus Eulemur; species Eulemur rufifrons. The sequence goes on from NC_090989.1 coordinate 230,434,479, forward strand.
TTTCTTTGTCACCAGATTCTTTCAGTCACCAAATTCCATTGTCTTTTCCTCTCTGATGTCTGAAACATCCTCATTACACCTTGCAAATCCATATCTTTAAAGTTACAGAAACATCACAAATGTCACAGGAGCCACTAACAAATTTAGAATAGAAGCCTGAGCTGGTGAAATCAGTATTGAAAGATTTATTTTTGAACACACTGCTGATAAAGGTGAGGCTCAGGACGCTATAGAGATAAGGATTGGGTCTGGAAGAGGGCGGAGTCTGGGAAATCCTACAGAAACGAGGCCACATAAATGGAGCACAGCTAATAAGAACTTTTCTGGCTTACGGCAAGCCCAGGGGTATGGTGGGCTTCAGACTTTGATCCTTTCAGTGGTTCTCAGATATATTTTAGTAATGTTGCACCCACTCTTCGCTCTGAGCCTTTGCCTACTAGTTTAAGGATCATTAATTTATTTCCATCTTCCATCCCATTTAATATTTGAGAATGCTGTGAAGCCCAAAGAGGTAAAATGACTTGTCCAAAATTATCCAGCAGGTCAGCCAATAATGCATTAGTTGTCTTGTTTCTCCTCCCCTCAAAGCTTTTCTCTGTGCAACCCAATCTAAAATAAATGGAATGTCTTAGACTTTACTACTTTCTCAGTGCAAATGCTGACTTTGCAACATTAATGTCTAGATTTGGATTACATGTAACCCCCTCCTGAATAATTGCAGGACCTTCCTGAAAGCCCCCAGAAGACTCTTCTGGCTATTTCCGAGAGAACTAAGGAGAGAGTGCTTATGAACATGTAGGAACAAGTCCATTCATGCCTGTGTTAGACCTTGCCAAACTGTCTGCCAGGCCTCTTAGAGAACTGCGGCCCTTCTGCCAATGTTGTGTGCTGCATGCTATTTTCCTGAACCCAGCACTTCTCCTCAGGGGCTTCCCAAGCCCTCAGGGTGTATGGCTGCAGAGCAGTGGAGCACCTACTGTGCTGGTCGTAGGAGATTCCCTTTTTCCTCAACTCAATTTCACACCTGCTTACCTAGGCTCTGAAGCAGTGTAGCTTGTGCCCAAGGTCTTACCTGGCTTCTAAAATCTCTTCCCGGTTCTGGCTGTAGTCCCTTCTCTCTTCATCTCAACTGAAACAAATTAAGCAATCGATTAAATGAACAGATGCCAGTCCCCAGGGAAGGACAGATACCACACCTCTCCTCCATTGGCATCATCTCTCCTCCAGTGCTCTTTGAAACAAATAACAAAACATTTCTCCTTTTTCCAAACAAATACTTGGGCAGAGAAGTGTCCGCAACTCCCACTTGGGACATGTTTATGATTCTCAGCTCCAGCTCAGCCTGAATTCCTGATCATTTTGCAAAACTTCTATGCAACAGAAACTATGTGTATTCATAGGTTAGTATCTGTCACTGATTCCTTATGCTGAGACCAGTTCTTTGCTTATACATAGTAGAAGCTCAACAAAGACTTGCCTTTTAGGAGATATCTCCTAGTGGCACCAGGCCTTGCAAAAGAATGTCATTATCTTTGGTATTTTGATTCTATTGGGATCACTCATGTGGACATTGGCAAAAGCATGAGTCTGAGGCCAGAGCCCACACTTTGCCTAAGAGATCTGTATTTGGGTAGACCTGTTGGGGTGGGCGATCTTACACGGTGTGTGTCACTGAGACGCACATGCCATCCTCTGGGAAGCCTGCCCTGATCCCCAGTATGAGTTAAGTGCCTCCACAGCATTCGTGTTGCACCCTTTACTTGTCTCCAGCAGAGTACTTACAGTTCTGTGCTGCGATTATTGTTTAATCACCAATAATCCTCCACTGGACTGTGAGTCCTTGTAGGCCTTGAAAGGGTCTGTTTGCCTTTGTAAACCACAAGTTAATATGGGTCCTGGCACTTGAGGAATGTGACAGCTTTCCATTGCTATACAAAAAAAAAAAAAAATTAAAATTAAAGCTCTTAACATGAATTACAAATCCCCTATCCTCTAACCCCTGCCTGCTTCTCTAGCTTCATCTACCTCTTTGCTCATTTTTCAAAACTCAAGTATATTGGCATCTTTCGGATTCTAAATATTCCATAGTCCCTCCTGTCAAAGGGAGTTTTTCTGTTTTGGCCCCCATCATCTAAGATCTCAGCTCACATTTCATTTTCTTAAGAAAGCCTTCTCTGATTCTACATCTCTCCATTGCATACGACGCCCATTATCTCTCACCTCCCTCCCTCCATTCCTGGTCCAGATTAGGCTTCTTTGTTACAAGAACTCAGAGAACCATGTGCTGTTTCTCTCAAGTACTCACTTTGTAACGCTGCACTCACCAGTGTGCTTATGTGATGAATCTTCCTGTCCTACCTTACTATATTAAATTTTAATTTCCCAAGAAGGAAGAATTTCACAGTATGTTCCAAGCGATCAGGAGACTGCCTGGCATATGAAGTGTGCCAAATTAATATTATGCAATAAATGAAATGCTTCATGAATGGGTAAACGAATGAATGAATGAACGAGTTCAGCTGAGGTTTGCCGGGCCACTGAATGCAGAGAGAGGACTGACAGAGGTCAAAAAAGCAACAGGTTTTATCATATTATTTTGTTCAATCCAGAGAAGTGGCCTTTTGATGAGCGCCAGCAGCAAATTTGCTTAATTATTTCAGGTGTACCATGGACAAGTTTATGGAATGTATTTTCCAGGATGAGAAAATAAAACTCAGGTTAATTTTTAAATTAATGGCATGACTAAAGCAAAAATCTAATATAGTTACTATGTACATACAGTTATATTCAAGCAGCGTGCAGGTAATATTAACGGTGTTCGTGATGTTCAAATACTTCCTACTGGTACATGCAGATAATATGAAGAACATTTAATTGGATATATTTAAACTACTAAGATACTTGAAATAATGATACTTTAAGAACAAAGTCAAAGGAGTATCTAAAGAGCCAATTCAAAAAACTTGTAACTTGGTGATTATATTGGAAAAGCTAATGTTTCATGATTAAAATAGAATACATTTGTCCCTTGGTATCCATGGAGGATTGGTTCCAGGCCACCCATGGAAACCAAAATCAGTAGATGTTCAAGTTTCTGAAATAAAATAGTGTAGTATTTACATATAACCTGCGTACATCCTCCCATATACTAAATCATCTCTAGATTACTTAGAATACTTTATACAATGTAAATGCTATGTAAATAGTTGTCATACCACATTGTTAAGGGAATAATGACAAGAAAAAATAATATCTGTGTATGTTTGGTACAAAGGCAACCATCCTTTTTTTTTTTTTTTCAAATATTTTTGATACAGAACCCACAAATATACGTGGACTGTATCTGCATTTCACACCACAAAGGCCCATATTATCTTGGAGAAGCTTATAATTTGTCAGAAAGGACATAGACTTCCACATCAGATAAACCCAGGTTTGAATCCTGATTTCACTCCTCTCTGGCCAGTGTGGATTTAGGCAAGACAGCCATACTTCCTTCCTTTCTTTTCCCTGGAATTCACAAGCTCCCTCCTGCTTCAAGCATTTTACCTTTGGCTGGCTTTTTCTCATCCTTCAGATTTCAGATCATATTTTCTCTCCCAGAAAAGGCTGTTTTCAGTCCTGTTACTTGGGCAGCAGATTCTGATATGCTGATGTGTTTGCAGAAAGTTGATTGGGGTGTACCCTTGGGAATAATATGCTGGAAGGGGTAGGAAAGTAGGATTGGACAGAGAGAGAAGTTGAGCTGTGATGCGCTCCCAACAGGGGCCTCAGCCAATCTCAGGGGGAGCTATGAAGCTAGGATGGCCTTTCCAAATTGTCCTGTATTGAGGCAAGAGGGACTGTGTCCAATGTCATATCAATCAGGCAATGGATGCAGGCTGCCCCTGGAAACAGAGTAACGTGGGCAAGGCAGCCCGCTTCAGCTAAGGACAATTCCTAGAGTGATTCAGCTGTGCACCCATGGGAACCGACTTCCAGCAGCTTGGGGAATGAGAGCCCTGGGCCCTGAAGGAGGATCAGGGCAACATGCCACAGCACCTGTTAGAGGCCTTACCTGCCCATGCTACGCCAAGTAGCATATGCATCCTTGTACACTGCATTCTATCGCACCACCCTGTTTATTTTATTCTTTTTTTTTTTTTTTTTTTTTTGTGACAGAGTCTCACTCTGTTGCCCAGGCTAGAGTGAGTGCCGTGGCGTTAGCCTAGCTCACAGCAACCTCAAACTCCTGAGCTCAAGCGATCCTCCTGTCTCAGCCTCCCGAGTAGCTGGGACTACAGGCATGCGCCACCATGCCCGGCTAATTTTTTCTATATATATTTTTAGCTGTCCATATAATTTCTTTCTATTTTTAGTAGAGGTGGGGTCTCGCTCTTGCTCAGGCTGGTCTCGAACTCCTGAGCTCAAACGATCCGCCCACCTCGGCCTCCCAGAGTGCTAGGATTACAGGCGTGAGCCACCGCGCCCGGCCCACCCTGTTTATTTTATTTCTATTCTATCATGCCATCAAGTTTTAAATTTATTGGTCCATTTGTTCCTTACTTGCCTTCTGTACTCAAGAGGTACAGGCACCTTTTGAGGATAAAGACATGGTCACAGAACAATGTGTAGTTGGTACTTAGTAAATACTGATTGAATAAATTAATGTGTGAATGAATGAATCAGGTCTATAACATAAACTCTACCTCACTTGCTGTGGTGATTAGGATATCCCAAGCTTACTGCACAGAGTGAGGAGTCATTTCATAAAAGAAGTAAATCTGCAGTATTTGGAAGGAATAAAGGAACATTAAAATCTCATCTTCATTTTGAAAGTAGGAACAGAATATGATCTCAAATTGTAATTTCAGATTCATTATAATTTCCAAGCAATATTTTCAATTCAATTTTATTCTAATTAGTACAGTAATGGATATTTATTGTAGAAAATGTGGACACTACAAAAATTATAAGTAAGAAAATAAAATTCATCCATTACCAAAACACAGAAAATGATGACCACTATTAGCATATTCTGTTGTGTTCTTTCTCAATTTTTCTCCATTTATATTTTCTACATAATTGAGATTATACTGCTGCTATAATTTTGTATCTAGCGTGTTTTTCCCTCAACCTCATATAAGGTTTCTGAGGTCATCAAAATCCTTTAGAAACCTTATTTTGAAAAGACTACTCTTAGAGTTGCAAAGTTATTATTTAACTATACTAACATGATTGGATAATTAAATTGTTTCCAATTTGTGTGTGATTATAAACAATTCTGAGTAAACCTTTTTTATAACAAGATTTATTAGTGATTATCTTTTTAAATGTTCAGATGATCTAATTTGTTAATCATATGCCTCATTTATCAGTTAGATCAAATCACTCCCTTTCATTAAGGTTTTTTATCAGAAATAATAGAGTAGAACCAATCACTAAGCTAGAATTAAGAAATCTGGGGTGAGATCTCAGGTTGCCAACTTACTAGAGATGTCGCTTTGGGGAAGTAATGTGTTTTTCTATACTGGGACTCAGTTTCTTTGCTTGTAAAATGAAATGGTTGCACTAGATAATCTGTAAAATTCCTTTCAGCTCTAGTATTCTATATTGTGATTACTGTTTCTTCCTTTTCTCCAAGAAACAGCTTCATGGGCTCAATTGCAGGCCTCTTTGACATTCTGAGTTAACTATAAATCTTCTCTGATTTCCTGTATTTCTGCTTTAATTTCCTTCCCTTTATCCAATTTTGGCTATTCCTTAATCTTCTTATCTGGGACTTACTTTTGTTCCTTCTTTCACAGCTATCCATTAAGCTGAGATGAACCCTCTTTTCTTGATCTTTTACCAACTCAGTACCTGATTCTCCTTTAATCCTTTCTCAACACTTAATGTTTTTTCTGCAAAACCTTTTGATGTTCATTGCTCACAAAGATTGCTCAGGCTTCTACTTTCTCTTTTTTCTGCAAAAAAAAAAAAAAATGCAAATAAAAAGTTGGGTAAAAGAATGAAAGGAAGTGAAGTTAAACCAGGTAACATGATATAGCACACATCTGGTGCTTTAATCTATTTTGTCTGTAACAGACTCTATGCGGTATGGGGATTGAGGGTGGGATGGCAGTGTGTGCTGAGGACTGGCTGAAAGGCCAAAGAGTGTTTCAGGCAGTCAACAAAGTTAATAGAGGTCCATATGTCACATTACTCTTAATCTTCTAATAAAAATGATGATAGTAGTCAGTAATTGGTAACATTTTAAATTGCATTTTATGTGGCAGATGTTATACTAAATGCATTATAATATACAGTGTCTCCTTAAATTCTCAGAAACCCTTGTGAGGTAGGAATTGTTATTACCCCCAATTGTTAGATGAGGAAAGTGAGTATTGAAATCATTTTGCTATAGTATAACAAATTTACAACAAATATATCAAATCACAAGGGGGTGGTTAGTGTAATGGCAGGTTTGGGTTATACTGTGTATCAATTAGGATGTTTTATGTTTCAAGTTGTCTTAACTTGCACTTGTTCAAAAATCAGAGCCTGAGGCAAGGAATTAGCAAGGTGATTCCAGGAATCAGGAGGGAAGCTGGAAAAGTGAGAGAGAGAATGAGGGAGAGCAAAGTAGCTGTGCAGCATCCAGACCACCACTGTAGGCTCCAGGGGAGTATAGTTTGTCTCCGCCACTCAAGATCAAATCCCCTGGAATTGTAGACACTGTTGTTCTATCATTTCTGAGACTGGGTTTTCAGGAAAAAAAAATTGAGGGGAGATAGTCATAGGCAAAGTAAAGGCATACCTTGTTTTATTGCACTTCACTTTCCTGTGCTTTGCAGATGTTACGTTTTTACAAATTAAAGGTTTGTGGCAAATCTGCACTGAGAAAGGCCATGGGCACCATTTTTCCAACAGCGTGTGATCACTTTGTGTCTCTCTGTCACATGTCACATTTCGGTTCTAGCAATATTTAAAACTTTATTATTATTTTATCTGTTATGATGATCTGTGATCAGTGATCTCTCTCTCTCTCCTTTTTGTGTTTGTTTTTGTTTTTGTTCTTGAGACAGGTTCTTGCTCTGTCACCCAGGCTGGAGTGCAGTGGCATGATCATAGCTTAATGCAGCCTGAAACCCCCAGCTCAAAGGATCCTCCCACCTCAGCCTCTCAAGTAGCTGGGATTACAGGCACACGCCACCACACCTAGGTAACTTATTTATTTATTTATTTTGTAGAGACAGGGTCTCACTATGTTAACCAGGCTGGTCTCCAACTCCTGTCCTCAAGTGATCCTCCTGCCTCAGCCTCCCAAAGTGCTGGGATTCAAAGTGTGAGCCACTGCACCTGGCCAACAATCTTTGATGTTACTACTGTAATTTCTTGAGGAGCCATAAACCGCACCCATATAAGACAACAAACTTAATCCATAAATGTTGTCTGTGTTCTGACAGCTCCACCAACCAGCTGTTCTACCATCTCTCTCCCTCTCCTCAGGCCTCCCTATTGCCTGAGATACAACAATATTGAAATTAGGCCAATTAATAGCCCTACAATGGCCTCTAAGCGTTCAAGTGAAGGGAAGAGTTGCACATCTCTCACTTGAAGTCAAAAGCTAGAAATGATTAAACTTAGTGAGGAGGCATGTTGAAAGCTGAGATATGATGAAAACTAGGCCTCTTGAGCCAAATACTTAGCCAAGTTGTGAATGCAAAGGCAAATATCTTGAGGGAAATTAAAAGTGCTACTCTAGTGAACACTTAAAAGATAAGGAAGCAAAACAGTCTTGTTGCTGATATGAAGAAAGTTTGAGTGGTCTGAATAGAAGATCAGGCACAACTTTCCCTTAAACCAAAGCCTAAGCCAGAGCAAGGCTTTCTTTTTAGTTATATGGAGGCTGACAGATGAAAAAGCTATAGAAGAAAGTTTGAAGCTAGCAGAGGTTGATTCATGAGGTTTAAGGAAAGAAGCCACCTTCATGACATACAAGTGCAAGGTGAAATAGCTGATGTAGAAGCTGCAGTAGGTTATCCAGTAGACCTAGCTAAGATCATTGATCAAGGTGGCTACACTAAAAAACAGATTTTCAGCATTGACAAAACAACCTTCTATTGGAAGAAGATGTCATCTAGGCCTTTCATAGCTAGAGAAGTCAAGTCAATGCCTGGCTTCAAAGCTTCAAATGACTCTCCTGTTAGAGGCTAAAGTGACTGGTGACTTTAAGTTGAAGCCAATGCTTATTTGCCATTCTGAAAACCCTAGAGCCCTTAAGAATTTTGCTAAATCTACTCTGCCTGTGCTCTGTGAGTGGAATAACAAAGCCTAGATGACAGCACATTTGTTTACGGGATGGTTTACTGAATATTTTAAGCTCACTGTTGAGACTTACTGCTCAGAAAAAAATATCCTTTTAAAGGATGCCTGCTCATTGACAATGCACCTAGTTATCCAAGAGCTCTGATGGAGATGTGCAATGAGATGAATTTTTTTTTAATCCTTGCTCACACAAAATTCACTCTGTAGCCCAAGATTTAAGGAGTAATTTTACTTTCAGCTCTTATTATTTAGGAACTACATTTTGTAAGGCTATAGCTGGCATAGATGGTGATTTCTGTGATGGATCATGACAAAGTAAATTGAAAACCTTCTGGAAAATATTCTCCATTCTAGACGCCTCTAAGAACATATGTGATTCACAGGAAGAGGTCAAAATGTTGACATTGACAGGAAATTGGAAGAAGTTGATTCCAACCCTCGTGTATGACTTGGAGGGATTCAAGACTTCAGTGGAGGAAATAATTGCAGATGTGGTGGAAATAGCAAGAGAACTAGAATTATAAGTGGATCCTAAAGATGTGACTGAATTGCTTCAATCTCATAAAACTTGCATGGATAAGGAATTGCTTCTCATGGGTGAGCAAAGAAAGTGGTTTCTTGAGATTGAATCTACTCCTGGTGAAGAGGCTGTGAACATTATCAAAATGACAACAAAGAATTTAGAGTAGTACATGCACTTAGTTGATAAAGCAGAGGCAGAGTTTGGGAATATTGACTCCAATTTTGAAAAAAGTTATATTGTAGGTAAAATGCTATCAAATAGCATCACATGCCACAGAGAAATCTTTTGTGAAGGGAAGAGTCAATCAATGTGGCAAATTTCATTGCTGTCTTATTTTAAGAAACTTTCACAGCCACCCCCACCTTCAATAACCACCACCCTTATCAGCCAGTGATCATCCACATCAAGGCAGCAAAGAGATTACAACTTGCTGAAGGGTCGAATCATTATTAGCATTTTTGAGCAATAAAACTTTTTTCATCAAAGTATGTACACTTAATAGACTACAGTGAATGTAAACATAACTTTTATATGCACTGGGAAACCAAAAAATTCCTGCGACTTACTTTATTGGAATATTACCTTTATTACGGTGGGCTGGAACTGAGCCTGCAATACCTCTGAGGTGTGCTTGTATAACAAACAAAAGAGTGGCCCGATCAAATAAGTCTGAGAAACACTACAGGGAAAATAGTAGAGGTTAAAAATATGTATTACTCTTGGAGGTCCTAAATAGATCTTGAGAAATATATTTTGCTGTTTTCAAATGACTGTTTATTTTTTTCTTTTTTTTTTTTTAAAAAACAACAGTTTCATATTTTTTTCCCCACCCCGCCTTTCCCGAGTCAGCACCTTCACGTGTTACCACTCCCCAAACGGTGCGCAATGCACTCATTGTGTAGGCATACCCCCATCCCCTCCCCCACCCCCCACCTCAGTCTGATGTCCAATTGGTGTCGTTACCAGATTTGTATTTAGGTGATGATCAGGGAAACCAATTTTCTGGTGAGTACATGTGATGTTTGTTTTTCCATTCTTGGGATACTTCACTTAATATAGTGGGTTCCAACTCTCTCCAGGAGAACCATAGAGATGTCGTATCTTCATCATTCCTTATAGCTGAGTAATATTCCATGGTATACATATACCACAGTTTACTAATCCAATCATGTATTGATGGGCATTTGGGTTGTTTCCACATCTTTGCTATTGTGAATTGTGCTGCTATAAACATTCGGGTACATGTGTCTTTGTTACAGAATGACCTTTTTTCCTTTGGGTATATGCCCAGTAATGGGATTGCTGGGTCAAATGGCAGGTCTACTTGAATCTGTTTAAGATACCTCCATAATGCTTTCCACAGGGGTTGCACTAGTTTGCAGTCCCACCAGCAGTGTATGAGTGTTCCTGTCTCTCCACACCCACGCCAACATGTGTTGTTTTGGGGTTTTTTGATAAAGGCCATTCTCACTGGGGTTAAGTGATATCTCATTGTGGTTTTGATTTGCATTTCCCTGATGATTAGAGATGTTGAACACTTTTTCATATGTTTGTTAGCCATTTTTATATCTTCTTTTGAAAAATTTCTATTCATGTCCTTTGCCCACTTTTTGATAGGGTTGCTTGATTTTTTCTTGCTGATTTTCCTGAGTTCTAAATAGATTCTTGTTATCAGTCCTTTATCTGATGTGTAGTATGCAAAAATTTTTTCCCCTTCTGTAGGTGGTCTGTTTATTCTCTGGACTGTTTCTTTGGCTGTGCAGAAGCTTTTTAATTTAATCATGTCCCATTCATTTATTTTTGTTGCTGCTGTGATTGCCTTGGGGGTCTTCTTCATAAATTCTTTGCCTAGGCCAATGTCTGTAAGAGTCTTTCCTACATTTTCTTCTAGAATTCTGATTGTATCACGCCTAAGGTTTAAGTCTGTTATCCACCGTGATTTGATTTTTGTGAGAGGTGAAAGCTGTGGGTCCTGTTTCAGTCTTCTACAAGTGGCTAACCAATTCTCCCAGCACCATTTATTGAATAGGGATTCTTGTCCCCAGAGTATATTCTTTCCCGCTTTGTCAAAAATTAGGTGACTATATGAGGATGGTTCTATATTTGGATTTTCTGTTGTGTTCCACTGGTCTGTGTCCCTGCACTTGTGCCAATACCAGGCTGTTTTAAGAACCACGGCCTTGTAGTATTGTTTGAGGTCTGGCAAATTAATACCTCCCATTTTGTTTTTGTTGCTTAAAATTGCTTTTGCTATACGGGGTCTTCTTTGATTCCATACAAAGTGTATAATTATTTTCTCTATGTCTGTAAAGAATGATGTTGGTAATTTAATAGGGATTCAATGTAGATCACATGTAAGAATATAATAATATCATTAAATTTACCATAAAATAAAATAAAAAAAAAATGACTGTTTAAATTTTATTTAGATGAACAAGCTAATGTCTTTCAGAAAACCATCTTGGAAAACACTTCAAGAAGTCATTATCAGCCACCATTGAGAGAACAAGAATTACTGCACCAGTTAGGAGCCAATAGGGTGGATGAAAGGACAGTTTAGTGTGGTTGCATGGGAAGCAATTGTCAGGGAATGCTTAGCTGGTTGGCCTCAAACAAACACTGCAGTGAAGAGCTGGTGCATGGCAGACTGGGGCTGGGAGAGGGTGTGGGGGGCTTGTGCTGGAATGTTTCACTCTGTAAGAGCCCTGCCTTGTTCACTGTTACATCCCCAGGGCCTGCACTGTATCAGACCCAGAGTGGATGAGCCAGCAATGCATGACTGGGGCAAATTGCATCCCATCTCTGGCCCAGGGAGCAAAGCAGAGAATGGTGGATCAGGCCTATTGTCCCTGCTTCTGTCTGGGGAAGCTCTGTTCTGGTCGTGCCTGGAAAGGTCTCCCATGCCACACAGCCACAGCTTCAGCCAGGAGACGTATTCCTTGGAGGGTGGCAGGAAGCTCAGAATTCCAGGACTGGATGACAGAGAGCAGGGAGATGAGACCCAGAGTGATCTAAAAACAGAACTAGGGGCTGGTGAGAGTCCCAATCATCAGCGTGGAAAAGTTTCCTACCTTATAGAAGAGGCACAAAGAATGCAGGCAGGTGGTGAGCTGCTAAATGCACAGGCTGGACTCTCTGCTTCTAATATTAATTGGAGTCTGGGTGTGGTACCTAGCAAAAAATTACCTTTGATATCCTCTGCAATCCAGAGCCTTCCAATAGATAACAAAAAGGGATGGGATAATTAGAAGGAGTGGCGATGAAGCTCAAAGAAGAGATTGAGCAGGAAGTGTGAAAGGTGGAAGTTGCTGAGTTTTACCTGGGTAGGAATGAGGAAGGGAATGGACAGTGATTTGTTGCATCCTCTGTCCCAGGTGCTTTCCCTTCACTATCCCGTTTGTTCTTTACCATGATAGGAAATGCTCTTCACTCCCATATTATAGGTAAGGAAATGTGGGTCCTGAGAAATGAAGTAACTGGAGCAGGATCCCGTACACAGCCCATGAGTAGATAGTGGAACCTGCCTCTCTCTGACTTGAGCAACCATCTTCTGTTTTGAATATCCATTGTCTGCGTGAGTCAACGTGGCCATCATTTTCCCTTGGGGAACGATCACTTCCACCTCTCTTTCATCTACCATACAGCACCATGGTGTCTGGTCAGACATAACAAGCATGCAATTTCTTGATGGTTTGCCCCACTGGGCAGCTGTTTGGGATCACTGGAGATAAGAAGTATTTGTACTAGATTGACTCCATAGGACAGCTTTTTTAATAGTTTGTAGAACTTTTCCGAAGTCTGGGCAGTGCTTACGGACCCACTGCCACCCTGGCTCTGTGCTAGTTGTCCCCATCTGTGACTCTCTTCTTCCTGGGCCAATTATTCACTATATATTGCTTCTTGCCAAATCAGCACTTTTCAGAAACCCAAAAGGAAAGGAAGTCCTGAAAAAACAAGGGCAACATATGTCACCTTTCTTTCAAACTAGCTTCCATATTAACATGTCCCTGATTTATTTTCATTCCTGGAGGACGAAAGGCATGATGTTTCACAGCTGCTACTCAAATGTTCCAGAAATACCACTTAATGCCATAATTTCAGTATTTCCTTAATCACACCTTGAACTGAGTTGACTGCCACAAAATCTCAGATAAACTTGCATTTCACTTTCTCTTTCTCAGAGAGAGTGGGTTTCAGAAGTAGATAGACATGGTTTCAAATTTCAGATCTGCTTTTGTCCAGTCGTGTGACTTTAGGCAAGTTAATTGAGGTCTCTGTTTTGTTAACACAAGACACGGATAATATGGCAATAATCATATTTACTTGACAGGGTTTCCATGTGAAGACGAAAGAAGCAATGAGTAAAGTGTTTTGCAAGTTTCTTGTCACCAACAGGTACTCAAAAGTAAGCTTCCATTCCATTTTCTTCAGTCCCGGCCCACTTATCCTGGCGGAGAATCTAGGAAGTATTATAGTAACAGACTCAAAAAATTATGTGCTCTTAAACAATAACAATCAACAGCAGCTCTAGAGTTTTACTGTGCTAGAATTTTGGCAGCACAGTTAGTGTATCACCCCTAGATTCTGAATAAATAACTACAGTGAAGTAAAATTCCAACTCAGACACTCAGATCCTGTTTGTTTTGGGGAGAAAATTGTATATCTTATTAAATACCGACAACCATGTTATTCTCTCTGGAAAATGATTGGTTGAATTAGGTGGCCAGGGAGTAAGAACTGAATAGAGCCAGGGAAACAGCTATGCCTGGTTGGAGGCTGCATGCTTCCAGCTCTTGCTGATTCATTTCTCTGGCAGTTTTTACTTAAGAGAACCATCCATAATGCATGGCTGCAGGACTATATAGAAGGCAAATCACCCAAACTGTGAGCATTACAAGCATTGTACATTGCCTTTTCCAATTCTGGGAAACTGCGTGATGAGCTACCTATAATTTTTCTAGCGGGAGAGTGAAAGCAAAAGAAATACAGCTACCCAAACAAACATGGAAAAGTTGAAATGACCAATGTGTGTTTTGGGGATATCTTCACCGTCTTCCCAATAAGAATTAACTATTATTTATTTAGTCTGCAAACATTTGCTGAACATCTACTATGTGCCTGGCATAAGACTAAGTATTGGGTATTCAGAGGGCAGCTAGATTCCCATGATCCCCGCTCTCATGGAGCCGGTAGCCCAGTCAACCCAATAAACATGTCATTAAAGAAATATATATACATTTTCAATTTGATGAAACTGCTGTGAGGATAGGAAACAGTGGGAATTTTCTTGGAGGCCAGCAAAGGTCTGTTGGTAGAGTTCACATATAAGCTGAGCCTCCAGGATGAGGAGTCAGCCATATAAAAAGCAAGACCAGCACACGCCCATCAGAAGCACGTGCAAAGTCTAGGGAAGGGAGAAATCTTGGCTTGCTCTGGGAACGAAAAGGAAGCAAATGTGTCCAAAGCAAAGTGAGCAAGGGAAGGTGGCATGAATGGGAAGCTGGGGAGGAGAGCAGAGCAGATAGACCATGCACAGAATGTGGCTTTTATTCTAAGGTCGACATGAAACCATTTAAAGGTGTCACTCAGATTTGCAATTTAGAAAGATCACCCTGGTTGCTTGGGGGAGAAAGGCTTATGTAGGGAGGGCAAAAGAAGATCCGCAGCTAATTAGTTGGCATTTTAACAGTCCAGGTGCAGAATGATGGTGGTGGGGAGGCAGGAATGTGATGCTGGCATTGCCAGTGCAGGTGAAGAGAAGAGGAACAGTAAGGGATGCACAGTGGAGGGGGAATCTTCTCGGCAGATGTGAGTGTGACCAGGAGGGGCCAGCAAGGCTGACTGTCAGGGTAAACGGAATGGATGTGTGGTGCTGCCACTTACTGGGTGGGAAAGACTGGGGCAGAGGCAGAGGGACAAGTCAGACTTTCTCTGAGCTCCTGTAGAACGTTGTACTTATCTTTGTATAGAATATACATGCTACACTTTGGCTTTCTGTTTACCTGACTGTCTTCCCCACTAGCTTTTGAGCCCCTTTGGGCAAGAAGCACAAGGGTTGAGAGTGTGAGCTTTTAAGTCCAAGAGAACAGGGATCAAATCTATAATCTGTCACTTACTTGCTATATGACCGTGAGCTGGTGACTTAAACTTATAGGGCATAGGTTTCCCATTGTGTAAATAGGTTCTAATCACACCAATCTCAAATGTTGTTAGATTAAAGGCAATAAATAAATGCCCAGTGCCTTATATATGATCAGTGAATGTTAGCTGTGGTTATCTTCAGAATCTTTCATGGTTCTGGTTCATGATAGATATTTAGTACATATGTATAGAATAAATAAATGGAAGAATTGAAACCCATTTAGGTGTTTACTGAACAAATGAGTAAATCAGTCCTAGATTCTAATCTTAAATCTACTATTAACCAACTAAGTACTGTGGTTTTGACCTCCCTGTATTAAGCCCAAATTTGACCTCCTCAT
Organism: Eulemur rufifrons; assembly: GCF_041146395.1. Lineage (NCBI taxonomy): Eukaryota > Metazoa > Chordata > Mammalia > Primates > Lemuridae > Eulemur > Eulemur rufifrons. The sequence continues at coordinate 230,449,773 of NC_090989.1, forward strand.
CTGTAAAATAGAGCAAGGTGTGAGGGAAGGGTAGAAGTGTGTTGGACTTCTTAGTGGTTTCTTAACAAGCTTCTAAGTCGAAACTTTCAATAATACTCTTAATTCTTTTTTAAAATACATCTATTCAATTAACTATTAAAGAATACTTATAATTAATTAAATATTTATCTGCTTTCTCATTTGATGCTCACAATAACACTGGACTGAAGTCCTGATGACACAATTCTTAGTTTACAGGTGAAAAAATTGAGGTTAAATGACATGTCCATGGTCAGGACTTGAATTCAGATCTTATACACAGACTACAATCTTTTTTGCACACACCACACAGCTTCTCAGACTAGGTGGTAATCCTTAGATGCAAACAAGGAGAATTCATTTCTAACAGCCACTAAAACATGTTGGGTCATCCTAGGCTTAATATCCACTCTAGAAAAGAATTCAAATGAAGCTTCAGAGCTACAAGAAATTCCATAGACAAGTATTACTTCCAGCAGGCACTAACTTAGATCTTCTTGTCTCTATTATGGTGTCCAGTGGAAATATAATGTGAGCCCATGTGTTATTTTAAATTTTCTAGTGGCCACATCAAATATTTAAAAAGAAATAAATGAAATTAATTTTAATATTATATTTTATTTAACACTGTGCATCCAAATTATCATCATTTCAATATGCAGCCCATCAAGTAGTATTGAAATATTTTATAATCTTTTTTTCTTCCAAGTATTCAAAATCCAATGTGTATTTTATGCTCACAGCACATTTCAATTCAGCCTAGCTACATGTGGCTATTGGCTACCATATTGGACACAATGTAGGATTGTATCTGATACAATACTGTATACACACAATATGGTATTGTGTATCCTGTATTGCACAGGATATGTAACTATCACGATCACATAATGTATTTCCCTGAGGATTAATACTTATCACAGAATGGTGTCATAGTGTTACAGAATGGTTGGGTTATATGGTGCATCAGTTTACAGGTCTGTACTTTTTCAAAAGATCAATCCAATTAGTGAAACTTGGTATTTTACTTGAGATGGAATGTATTACATGAAAAACATTTTCATTTAGTAAATATTCAAAACATTAGGAACAGAACTCTGTGTTCAATAATTCTCAGCATATGTACCTCCCCACACTCATGCATGTGTTTATACATAGAAAACACCTGAAAGAATTTCCAAGAAACTGGTCTCAGTAGCTAACTTTGAAAAAAAGATAGATGTAAGGGGTTGAAAGAGAGATTTTTTATTATTGTGTATGCTTTTATACTGTTTGAAATTTTTGCCAGATTTTTCAACAAAAAATTTTAAAATAAACAAGTTACTTTTTCAGTAAAATATCTGATATAATAAAACTCGATATTTATCACAAATAACTATCAAAAAATGATAAACATGCATCAGAAAGAAAATTCCATTGGTCTTTCGCTTTTTATTTTTTAGTAAGGCCCTTTCTACTGAAAGAAGTTTCCGTGGCATGTAATCCAAGGTTATAATCAATGCATAAACCCAAAAAAGGTTTGACCATAACACTGTAGCATAGGAGGCAGACGGAGTCTGTTGAAAAGTTCCTGTGGAATTGATGGGATTTGTAGTCCTACATCCCCCATGGGCTCAGGCTGTTGAGCAACCAGAGAAAATCAATAAAGACTCCTCACTTATACTCAGAATTGTCGAGCATGCTTGATGTGATACCAGCCACTGACCTGAACTGTATTCTGGCAGACTATGATCATGTCATTGCACTGGTTCTAGATTGATCAAATCTGTTCTTTTATGAAGGTGACATAGTTTGGTGTAATAGTTATTTCCCAAAGTGAATTTACTGCACACTAATTTCAGGAGGTAATCTCTTAAAATATTAATAAAAGTTTTTGCTTGCTATATTACTATCATGGAAAATGACAATCAACCGTATAATATTAATGACCCAGAGAAGTCCTATAGAAAAGATGTTCTTGATGTTGTTTAGTCCAGCATATACTAAGCCTATGGGATCGAGTAACTTTTAGTTTCTTTGGGGCATTCTTGATTGGCACACCTGAGCACATTTTGGGAAACTCTAATGTGGTTATAAATGTGTCTGACTCTACCATTTACCATTTGCATGATCTTGGCCCAGTGACTTGATTTTCTTAACCCATCTTTATAAAGTGGAGATAATAGACCTACCTCAGAAATGAGGACTAAATTAGTTTAATGAAATAATATATGAAGGGCCTCCATGATGGCCAACAGGTAGGAGACACAGAAGACAAGCTCAACCACCATTAATTCCACTCTTTTATTACCTCCTGCCCCTTTCTGAGCCTCTTTGTTGTTAGGCAAACTCCCACAGAAAGGATGTGACCTCTAGGAAGGCATCATGCTACTTATAAATATAACTATTAAAAATGGGAAGACTTATTTTCTTATATTATGGCACACATTTCCAGTAAGGCAAGACATTAAGGGATGTGGATAAAACAGAAAAAAATGAGAACGGACCAAAAAATATGGACCATCTTTGTATGTGTTACTTTAATTATATTTTCAGCACAAATGCCTTATAAACAGAAATTCTTTAAAGCAGGAATTTCTCAAATTTTCTGTTTTTTTAAAATGAACAGAATCTAACAACTAGAAATTTCTGGACAAGATATAAAAATATAAACCCTATAGGCTCCTGAATTAAGATTCCTTCACTTGAAACTTAAGCATTTTATAGAAGGTCTACTTATTAGTTTCCAGTCTAAATTACCAAACATTGTCTTATTGTCTGAACACATTCTTTTTTTGAATTCAAGTAATATATGAATATTTTGAATTTAAGCATAAGTTTAAGAACCACATGTAGGTGTGCTTATTTTTGAAAAGCCTGGTGTCAGCTGGTGTCTCTGCTTTTTAAGATCTTTTTGCATCCTGTGGAAGATCCAGGGCTCCCAGCAAATGTTTTTGGAAATTCTCAGCGTGCTTGGCTGTACACGGCCATCTACAGCACCAAGTCCTGCTTCGGCCGACAAATAATAATTCAGTTTTACACTTTCCTGTTATCCCAAACATGCTGTCCCCAGGACTCATTGTATCAACCCAGATGAAGAACTTAGTCCCTTTACTTGATGTTCAAAAATAAACAACAAATAAAAACAAAACAAACAAAAAAAGCATCGATTATGAGGACTTTGTATTAAAGAAATTTTAGGGAAAAGGAGAGGATTTACATTTCAGAAACATGAGCAATATAAAAATTAAACAGTAGGCACACCTTTCTTAAAGTTGCATGACCATTTCTGCAAAATAGACTTCAGAATCCCTCCATCTGGCTACACTCTGACCTCTCACACCTTACTTTCTCATTTTCTCTATTACTTCTCTCTCAAAAACACAGGGAAAAAAATCCCCAACCTCCCCAAAATTACTTAGGTCAATATTAGGTGGCATCCTTATTATTTAGAATTGTCAGTACATTCCTACTGCCATTTCCCCTAAAGCACCCACTTAAAGGGGCCCATGTGAGCAGTGGTTCCAAGTAGAAACCAACCCATGTAATTGCAGCATCTGTCCCTTAGATTCTCATTTTCATCTTGGGGTTAATGTTCAAACCCATTGTTCATGACATCTCAATATTAAAACTCTGTACCAAGGGGAAGTCCTTAGTTTGGAGGATAACTGCTTATTTATTTAACATGTTCCCTAGGGTCCTTCACATTGAATTTTAAATGAGCCTATATCTTAGGCTAGACAATCCCAAATTTACTCTTCCAATTTAGTGAATCCTATTTTCAGAATAAGTAGACACAGTTGAAAACTTAATTTTACGTATACATATATATATATTTGAGTATGTATATTATACATATGAATAATCAATAGACATGTGATAAATAGCACCATTTTAATGATGGTTATTTAATTTTGTTGCATCATTTTTATATTCGTTTTTTGTTTTTACAAACTTATTTCTCTGGCATCTTAAGGGAATGAGGTGTTTTATAGATATGATTATCAAATAATTAATGCTTCTCTTTAATGAGAAATGACAAAAGTATTAAAACATTTTCAATAAAACTATTTCTCAAATACATGTGTCTCTCATAGAATACAATGACCACTAGCTCATACTACTTCATGAGAGCTGATTTTTAGGAATTTTCAGGAATTTTTCAGCCAATTAATACTATATTGATTGCTTGAAATCAGCCACAGTGAGATTGTTTACACCATGAAAATTGGCCAAGAACTACAAGTCAGGGAATCTCCCTCTCTTCAGAGTCAGTTGTTAAACATTTACCAGCGTAGCACTGCCCATGGCACTTCCCATAGTGTTTTGTCATTGTCTTTTGGTCACATGTCTTCTGCCCTAAAGCACTGTGAGCTTCCGTGTGGGAGACAGGCAGCAGGTGGATAATGGAAAAGCAGGAAATCAGGGCTAAAATAGAGATTTTAATCTCTTACATCAAATACTTTGTCCATAAAGCATATGAAATCAAAGGATCAATCAAAAGCCACCTGCATATTTTCTCTGCTTGGAATATACCATTTGAAGAGATAATTATTAATACATATATTCTTTGAAGATTGCTTTAAGAGGAGATGGTACATCTTCCCCGTTACCTACTGGGATTTTGGCATCCAGCGCAGTCAAGGAGGTTCCCTTTAAGACCAGCCTCAGTGAGTAAAGTGTGTTTCCCATTATGCTGATCAAGGTGAAAATTAAGACCAGCTGATCTCCATCTCAAAATAAATTCCCTCTATTAAAATAAAAACCATTATTTGCTCACCTTTAATCATTTCTACAATATAATTATTTTAACTTTTCCCTTATTGAACATGTTTTCTATAATTTTCATTAAATTGTGGCTCCCTCTTCAAAGATCTCTACATTCTTAAAACCAAAAAAAAAAAAGAAAAAAAAAGTTCAAGCAGGAAGTGACTTTAGGGATTTTATAATCAAACCACCATCTTTTATAGAAGAAAAAGTAAGACTCAGAGAAATGGAAACATTTGCCAAGATTATACAGCCAGCTAGGGGCAGAGCTGGTACCCAAATCCATGCTCCAGGAGTACTCAGTTAGGTATTATTTCCCCTTTCTCATCTGTTTTTATCTTAAGACAATGGTAGTTACAAGAGCTAAGAAAATATTCCCTCAAGCCATTCTTCTCTATGAACTATTTGCTCTCTGAGGTTCTTGCTCTCTGGCCACAACTAGTGGGTGTTTCAAGGCCCCTTGGGGTTTGCCCCCATGAGCAGTGCTTCCTTTTCCTGCTTGTCCTCTGTCCTGCTGGTTTTGTTTTCATTTCAGCTTCCTGTTTTGTGTAGTTGACGAGGTTCTGCTCTAGCCAGCAGAGTTCTTCTTTCAACGTTCTGGAAATAAGCAAAAGGGAAGAATACTCTTAAGGCAGTTGTGCTGGGGGGCAGGAGAGGGAGGGATGCATTGTTCCTGCAGGATTGACTACAGCTGCCTGAAAACGCAGCAGGATGGAGGGCGTCGGGTCACACACGGTGCACAACGGCACACACGTGTACACAGACACATCCTCACTGCAGGACAAGGCGGTGGTTCTTGTGTGGCAGGCATCGGTGTGTGCACGGTGGACAGCTAAGAGGTGGGTGTGCATGACTGTGATAGAGAAAGGTGGGTACTATGGGGTGGCGGTTGGCGGCCCAGTTTGTTTTGAGCACTTTTTAAGGCAAAGATTGGCGAAGTACAGTGACTGAGGATGTAGCAGAGGAAAAGGAGGAACAAACAAGGCAACAGATGACTTACACAGAGCTGCCTCTGTTACAGGCATACATCAATTTTCTTCTCTCTTACCTTTTAATTGCGAGTCATTCTTCTTCCTACTCTTTTTTTAAAAATTAAAATTTCATAGCCATTTGTGGATTAAATATATAGAATATTTATTAGTTTAAAGCTTACTGAGTCATGTTATATGTGAGGCACTTCGCTTCTGCCTCAAAACCGTGTAAAATCTATAAAAGTTGTCACAGCCTCCATTAGTTTTCCCCTTCCAGAATATGTATCTATAGTAGATAACATAGTACTTTGAATCTAACGGGCCTCAGGGTTTTTTGTGGGTTTCTTTGCATTTTTTTAAATTGATATATAATAATTATATATATTTGTGGGGTACATAGTGATATTTCAATACCTACAATGTGTAGTGGTCAAATCAGGGTAATTAACATATCCATCACCTCAAGCAACTGTTTGTTTCTTGCTGCATAAAACATTCCATTGGAATGTAGTGATTTTTAAAAAACATGAATATTTATTATCTCATATCTTCTGAGAGTCAAGAATTTGGGAGCAGTTGGGAGCAGCAGGTGGATGGTGAGCTGGATGGTTCTGGTTCAGGCTCTCTCACGAGTTTGTCCTCAAAATGTCAGCTGGAGGTTCAGCCGTCTAAAGGCTTGACCAGGGCCCACTCACGTGGATGATGAGTGGGTGATGGCTCTTAGCAAGAGGCCTCAGCTCTTCACCGTGGGAACTCCACAGGCCTGTCTGAGTATCCTCACAACATGGCAGCTAGCTTGCTTGAGAGTGAGGAAGCCAAGAGACAGCAAGGTAGAATCTGCAACGTATTTTACAGCTTAGCCTCAGAAGTCACACATCATCTTTTCCACAATATCCCATTGGTTACTGAGCTCGGCCTGTCTCAGTAAGGGTGAGGCCTGCACAAGGGCATAAATACCGGGAGGCAAGTGTCACAGGAGGCCATCTGGGTGGTTGGCTACCACACCAACCCTATTGGGTTGTTGTGAGGATTACCTGATTTAATGCACTTTAAGTTCTTAGCCTTTCGTGTGTTGAGCGCCATTTTAAGTCCTAATTAAATGTTAATTGTTATAATCATTAAAAATAATTTAAATATTAGTGCCTAATTCCTGTTTAAAAATTGGAAAATACATATAAAGCACAGAGAAGAAATTTTAAATAAATAGAAATATCCACTTCTTTCTTGTTTTCATCCCTCTCACCTAGAACACTATATATAACATAGGACATGCAATGAGGATTGTCAAAATAAAATACAATATCAGAATCCTTGTAACTCCATAGGTAACTATATGACTATTGAAAGAAGCTTTATTAACTACAAAGTTTCAGTATTCTACAGCAAAATTTCATATCTGCCTTACATGGTTCTTCTGAGATTATAAATAAGAAAGATAATAAGAGAAAATTCTTTTTAATATAGTGAATGCTCTTCAGTGCTGTTTAAGTTCATAAATTCCTCATGTTCTTCTGAATACAATTAGTGTTTTATTTAAAAGACATCTTTTTATTGTGAGTGACAGAAACCAACTCAGTCATTTTAACAGAAAAGGGAATTTTTAAGCTCACACAACTGGTAAGTCAGAGGTGGAACAGTGTGTGACATAACTGAACCCAAGGGTCAAAATGGTCATCTTCTGGTCACTTCCCTTCTCACCTCTGCTTACTTCTTCTTGACTTCAGTCTGCAGGCAGGCTTTCTCCTACGTGGCGAGTAATATGGTCACCAGCACCCCCGAACTCCCATATTTATAGCATAGCAGCAGAGTGGAAAGAAGATACTTCCCTCCCAGCACCCATCTATCAAGCTCAGGTCACTCGCTCACTCGTGAGCACATCACCGCAGCTGGGGAGATGAGTGCACTGATTGGCCAGCCTGATTGCTGTGTCCACTCAAGATGACAATGATGATGGTGGTGGTGAGTAGTGTGGGTGGGACAGGGGTCAGAAGGTACTATGATTTTTAGTCCCACCAGCTTACCAAAGGAATCTCATGGGGAAGTGTGTAGGAGAAAAAAAAAAGCTACCTGTCTACTATGAATAAGTAGGAAGTATGATAGAAACAATCTTTAAGACAAATTAAAAATAAATGTTTAGAACAACTATTTCCCAGTTACATATGCATGATATTTTTATTTTAGATTTTACAAAGCAAGAAGGTGCAGTCTGTGCATATCCTATGGCTAGAAGATTAACATGTGTGTCACCTGTGAAGAAAATCTTTCCTGCTTATTACTAGAACAATGGACCACACAAAAATTAGATTTTTCATAACTCATGATAGTAAAGTATAAAAGCTGGAAGTATAAAAAGTTGCATAAGAACTTTGTGAAGATTCTATCGACTAGTGGTTTTAAACTAGGTTAAGAGGAGTTGGTTCAGGAACTATTTATTGCTGAAGGATGGTGGAGAACCACAGAGGAGTCTCAACCCTCTGTCTCTCAACTTTGTTTTTATCTGCCTTATGTAGAGGGGTCTTGCATGAGTTTTCCTTCGAAAAGAAAGTTATGTTGCCAAAAAAACTACTTTGAAAACCTGATGTCATAGAAAAAAATATTGTAAGTTTTAGGTTCTGTGTATATCCATACTTTCATTCAGTCAATCAACAAACACCTGATTAGTGTCTACTATACAAAATGGTTGGCAAAATAAATAAATTTCTCTACTCTCTTGGAGCTAAGAATTTAGGATATATCTGTCTTAAGGTTTTTTAAGTTCAGACCAGAAACTGCTCAAAATCCACTAGCATTTGACAGATATTTAGCTAGATCCTATTAAGTGTAAGGTAGTAGGTAAAGCAACATCACAGATGGGTGCTGAAAATGCAAAGATGAATAGCAATCTTTGATCTCAGAAAATTGCAAATCAATACTTTGCTTCTTGGCTCCAAGGATGATGGACTTTTGACTTCTCTTATGTTTCCACTTGCAGTGAGGCAGGAAATATAAAGCGAGAGTTGTCTGCCATATTTCTTGTTATCCCACTTCCCCAACAGCAACGAAAAATTCCTTCCATAAGGTTTAAGGAATCTCTGTGAAGAAAAATAACAGCAATACAATAGCTCTTGGGTGGTTAAATCACAGCTCATGGACTATTTGTAGATCCCAAGAGGACTATTCGGTATCAACATCATTCCTAACAGTGGAACAATATTTCAAATGCAAAGCCTTTTTGGAGGGGAAAGCTACGTGTTTTTATTTATAACCATCTGTACTTCAATGCAGAATTTGTAGAGTGGAGTTTCTTAAAGTATGGTTCATGGGTTACTTATATCAGAGTCACCTAGGGGGGCTTGTTAAAATGCAGATTCCTGGGTTCCACCCCAGAACTTCCTAATAAGAACTTGCAGACTCCAGAATTCAGCAATTTTAACAAGGACCCTAGGTGAGTCTCAGGCACTCTAATGTTTCAGAAACATTATTTCAGAAGTTAAATTGTTATAAAAGATCTCAAATGGGTGACCAATCTTACTCTGGTATGTATGTATTCATTTGTTGTGTTATGAGTAGGCAACATTAATGTGCTCCATTTAAAAAAAATTTAAAAAACCCTCACCAATACACCATTAAACAATTTATTTTGGACTTCTAGCTACTAAGGAGTTTCCTGCCATACGTCAGTAAAACACTTTTGTTTTCCCTTATCACAATAATCAGGAATGCAATAATGTTAACAAAAGAATAGCCCTCTGGTTCGATACCCAGCAACCTGACTCTCAAATTCATCCTGGGGCATCCAGGAAGTCTCCAGAAGGTACTCCCCATGTGCCCCATGTGCTTCCTATGTAGTCTCACCTATTTCACATTTGCAGTACTGTTGCTCTGACACTATCACTGCTGCGTCCTGGCCTTCTACCACTCTACTGCTGATGGAGACAGCTTCTGGGATGCTGTGGTTTTCTTCCCAAACCCAGGAGCTCAGTTTGGTCCTGCTTTCATGCTTCAAGTTCCAGCACTCTACCCTGCCAATCTGAAATACTCTCTTCAGCTAGACTTGTATTGTCCCCTTAATCTGAGGCTTTAAACAGGTCCACATTTTATCCTCAGTGTCTTGTGAAATTGAAATGTGGTTCTTATTTGGTCCACACCTCCTAGAAATTGGTCACAGGTCATTTATGGTAGAATTGAGAGGGTTGGGCAGGATACTGATGACACTCAAATCGATCATTTTTTCTTGCAAATGTTCTTCAACCTTATATAAAACTTGTTGACCTCAACATACTCCTTGATAGGCTGAGGTTATTTTTCTCCATAGGAGCTCTTAATAGGACACTTTTGTTACTGAAAGTTTGGTACTTGCCCCCCAGGCCGAATGAAGAACAAGGACAAACCATTTGAGGAAAAGGAAAGAGAAGTTTATTAATATGCCAGCACAGGAGGAGGATGTCAGACTCTTGCCTTGAAGAACCAGCATTCCCTCTTCAAGCAGAAATACAGGGTTTTTAAAGGGGGCTTTCAGCTTCAAGCTATTGCTATTTAACTATAGCATCTCCCATGAAGACGACCTTATGACCTTTGTCTGGATAATTCTGTTGAACCATCTCCTGTGGTTTAAGATACTAGAAAACAAAGAACAAAGAACACGCCTCTGCCCCTCTGATCACTGGCCTTGGGCAGGAATGCAGATTTTAATTCCCAAAAATGGTGAGGGATTTTAAAGAGATAATTCATAAAACATTTTGCCTTTTTTCAGGCCTTTACCTCTGTTACACTTTCATTAGGCTAACAATGTCACCAGGGACATGGGGGCTTTCTGTCTTCCTTCTCTGCCACCTAGAGTTTGTTGGCTTACAATAATGGAGAGTGAGTGTTATTTCATTTTTCACTAATTACCCACAATGGACAGTGTCTGTCTTCTCAATTGGTTTCTACCTATCTCCTGCTTTTTTGGTAAAAATATAAATACACAAAAATAAGAAGTTTCAACAGCTTTTCAGGAGGATGTAGGTAACAAGAAGGGTTAACAATAAAACAATTGAAATTTAAACAAAACATTGATGTTTGATATCATCAATGATTCTAGGGTTTATGAATCATGTCAGTTCTAACCCATCAGAGCTCTCTTACCTTTCACAAACAACCCAAAACCTCAATGGTGTGAGTAACATAAGCCACAGATCATAACTCATTGCAAATGAAAAGTGCCAAAGACTCACCCTCAGCCTCAATTCTGAAGGGAAGATGTATCAGAAAAAAGAAAGGAAGAAAAGAGAGGAGGAAGAGAGGAAGACAAGAAAGAAGACCTTTAAATATCTCAAAAGAACAACTGCAACCAACCATTAAAGTTAATTAGAACAAAGTGCCAGAAATAGAAATTTGAAAATTTCCTTGATGTTCACTCTAAAACCCACATTCTTTAAAGCTTCCATGTGCTTCTTTATTTGGTTTTATTTCTAGGACTTGGGCTCACAGCAGCAGATGTGGGAGCAAAAATGAAATCAGAAGGACTTTGGTATCTGGAGTAAATTGCTCTCCACTGCATTAGGGGGAGAACAGATTGTAGCTAGGATAAGAGCAGTGTAAATAATTTTAAGTGTGCAATAGCACACAGCATCGATTTGAATGACCTGGTAACTTGGCACCATCCCAGGCAATTATTCCCTAAGCAGGATTTATGTCGTATGTTGTCAAAAAGCAGTCCAAATCTTGGATACAGATATATGTTTAGTTGTTGCTCTTCTCAATTGGAAAAAAACCACTGGATTGCTCTGTTATAAAAATAACAAGGGCCATTTTATCTTTCTTTTTCTTTAAAATTCACTAACCTCCAGTGGTATTAGGGAATAATTCACCTTTTCCCAGTTATTTAAACATTAAATCTTCTTGAATATGCACATGGAGATTTATTTAAAAAGTATCTGAAAAGGAGGATAAACATTTATCATTACAATTATATGCATGAAACAAAAATGATCCTGTACCTTAGTTTTGAAAGTATCATTTTTATATATCTAAAACTATTCCTGGGCTTGTAATAAAACTGCAGAAGAAATTAAAATAGTTTAGCTTTTTCTCCCCTCCCATTTCTTTCTGGGGAAGTGTCAAGGCTCAGCTCCACATAAAGAACCACATGTTAGTGTCAGAGCCTCAGATTGTCTGAGAAAATGCCAACGAGCACATCAGAGTTGGTAATGAACCTTCCATTGACAACTCAGTCAGCCTTCTGACTTCACATTTTATGGCTCCCCACTCTGCCTGACGTTGTATTTCAGGACTACGGTTGGAATGCTGAGCACAATGGTGTGCGCATTCTAATCTCAGACGCTCCGAAGCATTGGTGGAGATTTCAGTTTGGAGCAATATACCCACGAACCTGTTGTTTAAACTTGGCTGTAATTTTGGCAACAAGCCTGCCAGTTAAGGGGCTGATCTAACCCTTTCCTTTGCTGTACGTATCTCTCACTTACCACTTGCCAAGGCAGGACTAGATCTGGGACATTCTCAGGTAGGATTCTGAGCTAATGTATAAAATCTAGATTTATACATGTATTATAGGTCATAGTGTGAGAAAGAGAAAGCTGGGTTTTAATACTTTGTTCCTTTGGCGATATAGACATGTCACTCTTGCTTACCACCCTTCTCTTGGTTTCTCCTGAAAACCATTTTATGAGGAAGGCCTTTTTGAACCTTCTTTTATATTATTTTGTTAATTGTGATAACATAAACTTATTTCTCTCCCATTTTTCCTCCTCCTGGGAAATTAGACACACTAAAACCAGGGTAGCAGAGGGAGGAATTTGGTAGTTCAGATCAAATGCGGAATGAAGTGCAAACTCTAGCTATGCAAAGGAGAGGTTTATTTTGACAGCATAAAACTGTTCCATTGTCTTACCAATCCTCGATTTGATTTATAGGATCTAAAGTACTCCCCGCTTCCACACCCACCCCTTCCCCAAATAATTGTTAACTTGTCCCTGAGACTTGAGAAGATGAGGAAGGACCCAGGGAGAAAAATGCCAAGGGGTCAAATAGACCATGGCTGTACGAAGAGAGATTTGTATCAGAAGATGGAAGTGGGAGAAACCCTGGGATGTGGGAAGCCACGCTCAAGCTCTAGCCTCTGTGGACATTTATTGGATGTTTATTTATTTATTGCCTCTCAAAGTAAAGAACAATTTATATCCTCTGTATTCTATGTGAGTACTTGACTAAGAACAAGGATGCTTAGAAACAAACTGTACCACTCCTCTTGTCCATCAGTAAAGAACAGTACTGGTGTTACTCTTAAATTGAGTCCAAGCTTCTTCATGCAGCAAGGTAGCCAAAAAGGGCTTGCAGAATGAATGAATGTTATGAAAGAGGTTTCTGTCTCTCCCTCTCTTATTTTCTCTCTCCACCCTAAACACGCAGATCAATTTTTGCATGAAGCTATTCTATTTCACTATCTCAATTGATCTTTTCAATAAATGAATCTCAGGTGGTGGGGAACCTGCCACCTTAAGGCCTTTTAGGTCCTTAAGTGCGGCCTTTTGACCGAATCCAAATTTTACAGAACAAATCCTTTTATTAAAAGGGGTGCAGCAGAAAAAGATGAAGCTTTTCTTGCCTCCTTTACTGCTTCAAAAAGAATAATCTTGACATCAGAAGGCCGCAGGGTCCCCACCTGTGCATGATTTCTCAATTTGATTACAATACACTGCCTGGGCAGTAACCGCAAACTAGCGCTTCAAGCAGAACAATTTGGGGAGGACCTTGCCTGTGTGACTATGTATGTAAAGCTCCCTGGAGATGGAAAGGGCAGAACTGTAAGGGTTTAGTCTGAAAACTGTCGGTTCTTGGCCTTGGCGGGCTCATGGCCAAAGAATGACCAGATGCACCAAAGTGAGCAAGGCATGAAAATGAGGTTTATTGAAGAGAAAGATAGATTATAGGGCAAGAGAAGGATATAGGTTACAGAGCATGGTACATACGCCACAGATGATGACCAGACCAGCAGGGCAAGCAAAAAGAAGGGCAAAGAGAGAGGTTGGCTATGTTCTGTGTCATTTTATAGTGCCTGGATAGGGACCTCCCTCGTGGTTCAGAGGTCACCATGGAACCGCTTTGATTAGACAGTTGGGAGTCACATGACCTGAGCCTTAACTATGCATGTGGGTTCTAGGTCACTTTCCAGACTTTATGGTATCTATGCTGCTTGGCCCGTGGGCTAGGGAGTCCTATGCGTTCTTTTGCTGCTCTCCAGGTATAGAGAATCAGGGTAGGGCAGGACCAAGATGGGAGCAACAGCACCCACTTTCATCCGTAGGAGACCCGGAATCCCTCACTACCTAACAGAACCTCTAGATCTCAGCCAAATCTTGCCTTCGTCAATTTGGCAAACCCAGTTTCCTTGCACCTGTGGTATCGGCATTAGCCACACTAATTTATTTTTTATACTCATATAAATCTTAGGGAATAAGAAGTTTAATCAGAAAAAATTTAGATCAAGCCCTGAAAAGTTGTGATAGAATTGCTATTTGGTGCTATTTGATCCAGCTCATTGTCTCCTATGCAATGATTTTCTGCCACAGTTGTTTTTCTGTGCATCGTAAAGTAAGATTATAAACCAAAAAATAAAGCAAGCAATCATGGGCTTTTAAAGTTAGTGATGGGCCGGGCGCGGTGGCTCACACCTAGCACTCTGGGAGGCCGAGGCGGGTGGATCGTCAAGGTCAGGAGTTCGAGACCAGCCTGAGCAAGAGCGAGACCCCGTCTCTACTAAAAATAGAAAGAAATTATACGGACAACTAAAAATATATATATATAGAAAAATTAGCCGGGCATAGTGGCGCATGCCTGTAGTCCCAGCTACTCGGGAGGCTGAGGCAGGAGGATCGCTTGAGCCCAGGAGTTTGAGGTTGCTGTGAGCTAGGCTGATGCCACGGCACTCACTCTAGCCTGGGCAACAAAGTGAGACTCTGTCTCAAAAAAAAAAAAAAAAAAAAAAAAAAAAGTTAGTGATGATCTTAGAGATCATCTGGTCAAAATCTTTATTTTATAGTAAAGAAACAGGTTCAGAGCCTGCATGTTTTATTCATTGACTTCCTACTGAATACATGACACTGTTCTAGGTACTGGGGAAAGAGTCATAAAAAAATACAATGAGTTTCTGTCCTCATGACATTTACATTTAATTGAAGAGTGAAGAAGTGTGTGTATGTGTCGGAGTGGAATGTCAGGTAGTGATAGGTGCTAAGAAGAGAAATAAAGGATGGCAAAGAAACAGAGTCATAGGATCAGAAGTGGGAGCTCTGCTGGATATGAGGTAAAACCCTCTAAGGGATTGTGAGCAGACACCTGACTTATGTGAGAGACAAGCACCATGACAAACTCAGGGGAGGAATTCCAGGCAGAGAACAGTAAGTGCGGAGACTGAGAGTGAGAAGATGCTATGCCTGTTTGAAAGACAGCAGAAGTATGATCGGGATGCTCTGAGAAAGAGGGAGAGTATAGAAAATGAGATCATAGAAATATCCAGTGTTCAATTATGGCCTCCAAGGCCAAGATAAGAAGCTTGGAATTTATTCTGAATGTGTTAGGAAAAGATGGGCTATTGGTAGGTTTTAGGAAAGAAGGTGACAAGACCAAATTTACGCTTGTATTGCTCATTCTGGCTGCTTTGTGGATTGAAGCTATAGGGGATGCAAGAGATGCAGCAGAAAAAACAGTCAGGAAAACATTGTGTAGTAACAGTCTAGGCAAAGACTGGCAATGGCTTGAAGTAGGGTGACAGGTAGTGTTATAGGGTCAGGTTTTAGGAATGTTCTGAAGACAGAGCTAACAGGATTTGCTGAGACAATGACTTAGACAATTATTTAGACATGAAGTGTGAGAGAAAGAGAAGAATCAAAAGATGATTCCAAGCCTTTTGACATGAGCACCTGGAAGGATGGTGGCCACTTCTTAAGACGGGGACAGAGAGACAAAGCAGATTAGGGAAGTGAAAAAGAGAAGTCCAGGGTTCAGTTTTAGGCATATCAAATTCAAGACCCATATTAGGCATCCAACTGGTGATGTCAAGAGGCAATTTAATACATAAGTCTGGAGGTCAGGAAGAGTTTGCGTCTAGAAATGTAAATTTGGGAATTATTACCATTGACTTATCCAAGCTCACCCTTGGCAGACCTAAGACTTAAAGCCCAATTTCTGCTTCCTTCTTTGTTCCCAATCTGGCTATACCTTGATAACTTTATTAAACCAAAACAGACTAGGCAGAAATCGGCACATATTATTTTCTCGTGTGTGTGTGTTTGTGTGTGTGTGTGTACATTTGAGGAAATAAGTGAAAGTGAAATTCAATATGAGAAAATCCTGAATATAAAAAGAGATCTAATAGTAATTTGAAAATCAGCAGAATTTCTGAACTATAAAATAAAAATAAAGGTCCTCAACTAGTCATGATGTTCCAACTAAAGTTCAAACATAGAGAAAGCGAATATCGGCTGGAGGGCCTTGGGAGACCTTGACCTGGGAGAAAGTTGAGTTAGAGAAATGATATCAATGTCAACTGGTGTCAAGATCACATAGGGCTTTGTAGAGTAAGTGAAATGTCACCACAGTGCACCTGAAATATATTGTAGCCTACCAAGCCCAGGTAAATGTTCCATTTGACTCTGTCTGTTAAGAGAAGGAGCAGCTATGCCCCCAAGCAGCTGGGGCTCTGGATAGAATCTTCATGGAAAGAGTTGTCATATTTCAAGTCAAAGGTGAGCAGAAAGGGAAGAGAAGTTGTACAACAGTATGTGAACTATCAGGAGGAAGAAGTAGCAGACCTGATAGTTTATCCTTTGATTGGAAGGATTTAAAACTGAAAATATTATTTAACAAGGTATATTGTAATAGAAAGCAAGTTCCAAGAAATCATGATATTTATTCAACAATCAGAAATGGTGTTTTTGACAAGCTACACTAGTTGCGAAAGAGAAAGAATGTCTAATATTTCACAGAAGTTCCTGAATTTGGAATGTCTAATGATGGGTAACTCCATTTTCTAAGAGTTGCCCTGCATACTTTTGAAAAAATACAACTGGATGAGAGAAGTGGTAACACCAACAGGGTGTCATATACTGTTTTAAAGACATGCACAGCCACTTATCTTATTTGATCTACATTTAAAAAGCTGTGAGATGGGCAAGACAGGTAAGGTCCTTCCTGTTTTCCAGATGAGGAAGCAGACACTCATAAACGGTGGAGATAGTGTTCAATTCAGGGGCTGCATTTAGAGCTCATGGCAAGTATGTCAGTCCCACAATCAACTTGTTGAAATAAGCATCAAGCATAGCAGGAAGCCAAAGCTGCTGTCAATTGCCCTCCTCCCCCTCAGCCATGGATATATTTAAACTAAGTAATAATAAAGCAAACTGGCAGCTGGCACTTTTGTAGTGCCAACTCTGGAGCCCCCTCACAAGAGAACTTTTTTCTAGATAGAGTTCATCATTTCTCCTTTTTATTATTCATTTGCTATTTATTTTAAAGTTATATTTCTAACTAAGTAAAACACTTTAAAGTAAAAAAATTGGGATGAACTGAGCCAAATTGCAAACAAAAGCATGCCTGGAGCAATGTACAGGTTTTTAATTGTTTTATATTTTGCTTTCCTGGCATCTGCCTGTGATGCATGATATGACCAAAATCACCCAGTCTCACAGATACTAGTACACCAGCCCCTCCAAACGTCCAGAGTTCTCCATCAGCTGGAAAGGAGACTGGTGATGCATTATTTACACTATCAGAACGAAGATATTGGTGATCATTTATTTACGGCCTAGTCTACCACAGTCACTAAACACACATTCAGTCCCCACAAAACCTGGTGGATAGGACTATTCACATTTCACAGATCAGGAAGCTCAGGCTCAGAAGAGGTAACTTGTTTAGGGACAAATGACTTCGAACCAGCTGATTCTAAGAGCAGTCCTTTGCCTCCATTGCTCTAAATAGCCCCTCTGAACTTCAGGCTTCCAAAAACAGTCAACTGCACTTCCTTCTGAGGGAAACCGATGGAATTTCTGTTGTTTTTGGAAAGGCACAAACTAAACTGCTTCCTACCCAGAATATTGGGTTACAATAGACACATCTCATCTCATTCTTTGAGAGCCACTATGAAAAGAGCACCCTGCAAAGGTGACAAATATCTGACCTTATGTGATTAAATCTGCTGCTTCCTGGGTGACTGCACAGATCCTGAACCACCTCCACCTTTCCATCTGTCAAATGGGAACTATGTGAAATGACCTGCCCACTCTCCTGGGCTGCTGTACAAGCATATAAACAAATGAAAGTGCCTGTTGATTGAAAAACTCTCTACAAATGGGGTTAGTATGATATGATATGTATAGTTAATGACACAGCAAATGAAACAGAAATAAATGGACTTGTGTAGCAGAAGCCACAGAGAAAGGATCACGTTTTTGTGAAATCACGAGGAGGGACTGAATCTGCTGGCGCTGCCAACATGTGCCAAATGTGTCTCTCAGCTTGCTCCATCAGTAGCAGGTGTTCACAGGCTGGCGGGGAGGGAGCATGAGCTTCCCCCCCAATTTGCCTGTCTTTCACTTGTCAAGGGTTTTGACAGGCATTTTGCAGTTCTCTGTCACACAGTTCTAAGCATGGCTGCACAGCATGCTGCTTAAAGCAACCCCAAGTCATGGAACTCTGAGAATTCCCTCTTAGACTTTCTGTCTGATGGCACATCTGGAGTATGCGTGTTGGTAGCCCTTCCTCCTGACTTGTGTCTGCTTCATTCATCCTCCTGATGGGCCAGCACACAGGAAAAACTTATCTCACTGGTAATTCGGCTTTTCTCTGGGTTAGATGTCAGATTTGATTTTTGTGCCTTTTTAAGTGCTAAAACATCCCTTCTCCTTGCTCCCTTGTACCCTGTGTATAATCCTTATCTATACCACGATCACCTTTTTCAATGTCTGTCTCCCCAAGTAGACTCTCAACTTTGGGAGCAGGGACCCAGCAATATTCCTAACACACATAGCAGAGTGCCTGATGTTAAAAGATAAACTTAGGCACATTAAAAAATTTTCTTTTATGTAAACCCCTGGAGAACCATGCATTAAAATTTTAAAGAGTTTATTTGAGTAGACAGCGATTCATGAATTAGGCAGTGCCAAACCACAAGTGGCTTGAGCTCTACCAAGGGGGCACAAGGGACAATTTTATAAGGTGCCCAGGGAAGCAAGACAAAATATTTCATTCGTTAAGGTGGAAAGTCCCTAGTTAGAGGTCAGTGGACAGTTTTTGATTGGTTAAGCTTCGTTTTTGTTTTGCTGGGATATGATGATTCACAGTGATTTGGGTCTCAGTTTGCTCGTGTAGGAATCAAAAGCACTGGAGCTGTCTCAGCCTAATGGCCTCCCAATTATTTATTTTAACACTGCCCTAAAACAAAGGTGAATAAATGTATGTTGAACTGAATCTTAATACAATGCATCTGAGGTACCTGAAAATGGTAGTTTCCTTAAAGGAAATAAGGCCAGATTTCTTCCAGTTATTGAAACCTTTTGGTGATAACATGATCAAAATCTAGGACTTTGACTAGGACTGACTCCTGGTCCCAGGCTTAATGGCTATTTCTGTAGTTGGCCATTATAGTGATGAAGTCACCTGTAGGTTTTACTGTGCCCACTCAGCTTCATATACAGGTACACACCATTTAAAAAAAAAATCATCGAATATCTCTAGGCACAGGATAGAATGCACATTTTTATTGGTCTGCTTTGCCCACTTACTGATAGCATCTTTTCCTTTGCTAAGGTTTGTTGTTATTTTAGACACAGCATGCCTAACATAAAGTGTTTAATTTAATTCACACCACTAAATCGGTATTATGCAGAGTGAAACTGAAGGAAGGATTTTCTTATTTGTGTTCTTTGGAAATAGAAAGGGAACACACACGCATACACACGCCATCACTGCCACCACCAATCCCAACCTTTCCTTCAATTTCCTGTATTTCTTTTGAATGCCTGGGCAGTTATGCAGGCTGGGAGAGGGTAATCACATTTCATGCTTCAGGCATGACCTGATCTCAGAGGGTCAGAAAGGACCTCTTCTTTCCCCCGTAGAATTGTTTTGTTGGCCAGGTGCACTAGTTGGGGTGAGGATTGCTAAATTCCTGTGAAGCATCAGGCATTTGCAGCTGCAAGATGCTAGGGAGTAGAACTTGATGGAGCAATGGTCTGATCTGTGGCAGTTTTGCATGATTACTGCAGAGTGCTACTTCATGTTTCTCTCTCTCTGTCCTCATTGCTACCTCTGTCCTTTGGAATCAAGGAGAGTACATCTCCTTCTTTAAATAGAGGTTATGGGAGGAGAGAATCTTAGCACTGAAAAATAATTTAGAAATTACCTAGTCTGATCTTCTGACTTTACAGAAGGTAAAATTTATGTTCTTAAATGCTAAGTGACTTCCCCAAGAGCATATTAGGAGCTGCTGGCAGAACTGGGATTAGAATCTGGGTCTCTTGGCTTCAATCAGATGTTCTTTCCATTACATTATAATCAAGAACTGCTGTACAAAGGTCAGGTTCAGCTACACCTGTGGTTCATCAAGCTTAAAAGTGTTAAGCCTGGAGGGCTTGTTAAAATACAAATTGGTGGGCGCCACCCTCAGGGCTTCTGATTCAGGAGTAAATCTGGCCAGGGGCTGAGGAATTACATTTCTATGAGTTCTCAAGTGATGCTGATGCTGCTAATCCAGGGACCAAACCTTGAGAACCACTGAAGTTATCAAATGGAACACATACTTCTTTCTTTTCTCATTTATTTGGTCAGTCCTTCATTCACTCAATCATCAAATATTTACTGAACATCAACCAAGTGCCTTGCACATTTGGTGCTGGGGATGGGAAACATGAAGAATGCCTAAAGCACAGTCCTCTTCTTGAGGAGTTCACAACCAGTGGGGAATGACCGACGCATAAACAAGCAATTACCAGACAATTGATGAAGTCTGTACAAAGTTAAGGGTTGCATGGTCCTCAAAATAACCGAAGGGGAGACTTTTCAGGGAAGGCTTCACAGGAGAGGTGACATTCAGTCTGCGCCTTGAAGGACAAGTAGGATTTCTCCAGATGAAGCAGGGACAAAAAAAAAAAAAAAAATTCTAGCCTGACAGAATAGTATCTGCAAAGGCATAGAGGGAGAATTGGCTGAGTAAGAATGGCAGGAACACGGGGTGTATGGAACAGAAGTCAGGGAGTAGAAGAAGATGAAGATAAAACAATATGGAGGGTGAATTAATGAAAGGCATTTCATGCTCCGCCAAGAGTGGGGTTCATCTTGTGTGCAGCAAGGATACTGAGGAATTTTAGGCAGAAACATGTTTAAAGGTAGCTTGAGCTATAGTGGAGGGTAGATGAGAGGGGTTTCCTAAAAGCAAGGAGAAACTAAGAATCTATATTAGAGCAATCTGCATGAGAAATGATGAAAGCTGTTGCAAAACAATAGCCATACGAATGAACAGGAAAGAGAATTAAAGGGTTAAAATAACCAGGACTTGTCAGCAGATCAGAAGTAAAGAATGAGTGTAAGAGGAAATCCCAGATAATTCCATGGTATCTATCATCTGACCAGCTGATGAGTGGAAATGCTATTAACAGAGACAGGAAACAGAGAATAGGTTGGAGGGAGACAACTAGAGGTTCATTGGGACATGTTGGGACTCAGGTGTCTGGGGATAGGTGATAGAGATGTCCTGCTGTGGTAACAGAGGGAATGGCCTGAAAAGAGGTAAAAATGTTTTACGAGCTGAGCTGTCTCTTAAAAACCTCTACCACTCTTTTAGGGAATTAAAACCTGCATCCCTGCCCAAGGGGGAGGGGAGTGTCCTTTGTTCTTTGTACCACAGGAGATGGCTCAACAGAATTGTCCAGGAGGAGGTCAGGAGATTGTCCTCCCCCAGCTGGGATGGATCAGATCCATCAACTATAGTTAAACACCAATAGCTTGAAGCTGAAAACCCTCCCTTTAAAAGCTCTGTATTTCTGCTTATACATACTACATTGTTATTATACTTTAAGGCGGGAGTATGCCAACCTCCTCAGTTGCCAGCAAATTATAATAATAAACCACCCTTTCCTTTCCCTCAAACCACTTGTCCTTGTTTTTTGTTCAGCCATGGGGCACAAGTACCAAAATTTCGGTAATACTGTGATCGGGAAATATATTCAGATGTTCAGGAGAATGGTCCAAGGTTGTGATAGAGTTTGGGGTAAAGTCTTGGAAGAGTATGAGCTCAGGGAGATAAGATGAATTTCTTGTCCTGGATTAACATGTACATTGCTGTCACAGTGATAAAACCTCAATTATTACATAAAGAAGAGGAAACCAAGGGATTAATGACACATCTCAAACTAAGGGATAATCGAGGAAAAAGTGAAAACCAGAGTTCAAAACTTCTAATTTTGATACCTGAATATTTTGAGAATGAGTGCTAATAAAACAACAGTAGCAACATACATTCCCAATTAGTGTTCTTAGCTAAGCCAGTACTGGTTCATCAATTGAGACCTTCTTTGAGCAAATTCTTCACTGCTCCAGGCCTCAGTCATCTCATCTGTAAAAGAGGGTTGCTGAGAGAATTAAATAAGACAACTCACATAAAGCACTTTGCGCAATGCTTGGCACATAAAATAGGTGCTGCAATTTCTTTAATATTATATATATCAGTGGAATGATTATGCTAAAAAGCAAAAAATAAACAACTAAAAGCATACAAGAAAACCACCGGTAAAAGAACAAGTAGACAGTTACCATAATGACAAATGCTATTCAAACAGTTGGCCTCTTCTTCCTATTTCCTGAATACTCAGAATGGGGATGTGTATTTGGTCTGACGTGCCATCTACTGTGACTATGATTCCACGAAACACTCTTGATTCCTTGTATTAGTTTTCTATTGCCGTTTAACAAATTATCACACACTCAGCAACTTAAAACAACAGAAATTTATTATCTCACAGTTTCACAGCCTGACTGGATACTCTGCTTAGGGTCTTACCAGGCTAAAAACCAAGCTGCTGGCCAGGGCTGTGGTTCTTGGTTCCCACAGGACCCTCTTCCAAGTTCACAGGCCATTGGCAGCAATCCATTTCCTTGCAGTTATAGAATTGAGGTCTTCATTGCCCTTCTAGCTGTCAGCTGTGGACTCCTCTCAGCAGCTTCAGACTGCCTGCAGTTCCTTGCCACGTGGCCCCCATGTTCGCTGTCTTCCAGGCCAGCACAGAACTTCTGGAGCACTGAATCTTCCTCATGCTTCTAATCTCTGATTTATCCTATCTCAGACTTCCAGACCCAGATTTAATTGGCTCATGATTAGCCCATCTGGATAATCTCCCTATTTTATGGTCAACTGATCTGGCACCTTAATTACATCTGCAAAATCCCTTCATAGCGGCACCTAGAATGGTGTTCGGTTGAATAACTGGGAGGTGTGGGGCTTGGAACCTTGGGAAACATCTTAAGATCCTGTCTACCACATTCCTGAAACATATGCATGTTCAGTCACAGGACTCAGCAGTGACTTTTAGTGGCACTGCTGCATTTAACATTTGCCCCTTTGGCTATTTCTCTACACTCCATTTATATTTGAATGACAAGTTGAATATCTCAAAGGCCAAGACACATGCATTTTATAAGAGTGACATATTTTTGCCCCATGCTGTTAGGATACCTCTGAATGATGTGTAATTATGGATCTTCACCTCCAACCCTGTGACCCTAACACCTACATAATCACTGGGTCAAGGCAAGGATTTATCTGTCATTTAAAACTAAAACAAAAACAAAACAAACCAAAAAAGCAGCTTTTCAACTAAAATTGCTTACTATTCTTTTTTTTTTTTTTTTTTAAGATTTGAGAAGTGTCAGTTTGATCAATGTAGTCCTGGCCATAAATCAGTTGAGGCCAAGCCTGGTTTGAGGGGGTACTTGAACATATACTTGCCCTGAACATATTTAATTTAAGAGCAGTATATTTTATGTTGTCAAATCAACTGGCTTCTTTCAGGAGGCCCCTACTCCGGACACAGCCTGTAATAAGAAGGAGCAAGGAACAAATACTAAACTGCAAGTGGAGGTGAAGTACAAACCATGGTTAAGATACTTAATTTACGCGGGACCACCAAAAACAGCTGCCTCTGTAACTGGTCTTGGCCAGGTAAAAGAACCTTTTTTGAGACTGATGTGCATTTGGGACACTCCAACACTGACAACAACAGCTGTCTTAACAATTGGCCTAGTAAAAAAAAAGAGATTTCCCCACTCCCTAACCCCACATCACCCAGATCCTTGAGGGTCTATCTATATTTAGGTCCTTTAATACGTCCACATATTGCTAGCTGATCACAGTACCCCAGACTACTCAACCCAATACGCAATAGGAAGAAAAGATGTTGTAAGGATTTCTTGCTCATCTTGAGATACCAAAGTCTATATCCTGTTAAGGCTGAGCTAACAGGTATCTTGGACACTGATAAAAATCTCAGTGTTTACATGTATGTTCTCATTTTGGTTTCCATGTCCCATAAAAAGTGCACATACATTTTATTCATTTTTGTTTTTTCTCTTCTTCTTTGCTAAAGGTAACTACGCGCCCCTTAAGCTCCCATTTCCAAGCTGTAAAGGGATTCTAAAGTCCACAATCACAATTAAGCTGGCTTTGTTACATGATTCAGTTATAATCCATTGATTCTTGAGTCCATTTATCCTGCTTACCCCACCTCATCCTCAAAAAAAGGGAAGATAATGGGGGCACTAAGTGCATTTCCCATATTGAAGGACTAAGGTAATGTCCCTTTTCTCTGAAACATCTCTGTGAAGTTCAGACTCATCGCTAAAACAAACTAGGATTTCTGGCTTAGCACTGGCAGAAACCAAATTTTGGAGTACAGTTCAAAAGAAAAAAAAAAAAACTTTTAACTACAAATTCTAACTTTTCTTTTGCTTATTTCTACTTTGTGGACATGGTATAACAATATTTTGCTTATATCCAGTTAAATTGCTCCAAGTTGGGAGGAACCAAACACACTTTGGCAATACAGCTGGTGAGCAGGCAGGTTTATTTGGAAAAAGCTCATTTGCTTACAGGTCCATACCTGTAAAATTCTGAGAAAAATGTTAAAATATTACAATACAGTTGACCCAGACAACATGGATTTGAACTGCACAGGTCCACTTATACATGGATTTTTTTGTATCTCTGTCACCAAAACAACAAGATCCCACCCCTCTTCCTCCTCCTCAGCCTATTCAACTTGTAGAGGATGTAGACCTTTATGATCATCCACTTCCACTCAATGGATAGTAAAAATATTTTCTCATCCTTATGATTTTAATAACATTTCTTATCTAGCTTATTCTCTTGTAGGAGTACAGTATATAATACATGTAACATCAAAAACATGTTAACCAACTGTTTATATTATCAGGAAAACTTCTGGTCAACAGTAGGCTATTAGTAAAGTTTTTGGGGAATCAAAAATTTATTCAACTACATGGAGGGTCATTGCCCTGAACCTCTAAGTTGTTCACAGATAAACAGTACATAAGTTTAAGAGTTATTCTGTTAACCAGTAGGTCAAGCCAAGACCAGTAAGTTAGGTTTATGTGTTTTTGGCTTAACCTAAGAAAATGTTCAGACTGAAACAGTCCATCAATATAATAGCCTGCCTTTATAGCAGGGAGCAACTTGTCCCTTGTAGGTATTCTAAGGGACAAACGACCAAGTGTGACCTGCTTTGGGTCACCTATGGTACCTTCCAACTTAAACCTTCTATATTCATTAACATTGCATAATTGAATTGTGTATTTTATATAAATACCTTGTTGCCTACTTTAGATTGTTTGAAATGTTTTCCTTCTCAATTGCATAGATATACACATGTATAGCACCATCCATACTATGACTCTGACATAGACAAGAAAGTCTAAAGTCATCTGTGAGGCTTAATAGACTTAGGCACTTCTACATACTACTACAAAAAGCAAGGATCTTAAAGGTACTACTTGCTGAGCACATCATTCAAAACTTTCACACTATCATTAGCAGCTGAATTTAAGAGTACCTTTCTGCTTTGAAAAATGACTAGATACATCTTTACAGAGAAGCCACAGTATCTCAGGAAGAAAAAAAAAAAACACTGGTAGAAAGCATGGACTTCTCTTAGAAATGAACTATCTAATTTTGAGTACCTATCTCAAAAGCATTGCAATTCTATTACAGAAACATTTCTGGTGCTTGTGGAATAAGAACCAAAGGCCATTTTTTTAAAGGTTTTGAATTTCTCTCAAATATTTTGGCATTTAAGTCTTTTCTTGTATGCTGATTTGTATTATTATCTACTTGTTTCATAAAGTTATTCTTGCCTTCTTAGAACCATCCTAGTTCTGAAAAACTAGAACAAGAATAGACAAGTATAAATTCTAGCTCTATCACTGACTTGCTTAATGACCCTGGGAAAATCACTTGGGCTTTCTTATGTTTTATGGTTTACCAACAATGAAATAACCTCAGACTAGCTGTGAAGCTCTCAGCAGGTGATGGACTTGAAAGTGCCTTGGAAAGTATAAGCAGTCGACAAACAAAAAGTTTCAGGTACTTCTATATTATATTGCATGGCGTCCATCCAGGGTTAGGTTGGTAATAGGTGATCCAATTATGGGAGAAATAAAAAGAACTATTTCAAATAATGAAATAAAATAGCTCACTTTCCCATTAATTTATCATTTTCTCCACTTAAAATTTTTAAAAATTATATAATAGTGACACCTAATTATTAACACTAACTGCCATGTGAGTAACTAGTATATTTAACTCACACTAGTTTTGAGCCAGGGGCCTCGTGAAGCATACGTAACTCACGTCTTCATCTTGGAAACTGTGAGAACTATTTTTCAAGTTGCATGTAACTCATGCACAGAAAACAATAAAAAATAACAAATTTTTCATTAAATTAGAAAGGATCATTTTGTTTTTGAAGTCAGTTTTTATAACACCATGGCCTCAAGGAAAAAAAAAATTTTTTTCTAGTGTGGCAGTCAATGTGGTAAACATATTTCTGTCTGTATAACATAATAACATAATTAATATGCAGTAATATAATGTTTAAATAATTAAACTTTATATTTATATATAATTTAAACTATACCCTCCTTCTCCAGATAAGACACAGAAACTGTTTTCTTCTCTGAGGGATTTATTGGTCCCTGTGAAATATGAGAAGGCCACGAATATGCACAAAGAATGACAACCTACGATTGTCTTTTCAGTCTTATAGTATCCACAGTACTGAAGTCTGTCCATGTCCAAGTGTCTGTCCAGAACATCCATAAACCCCACGCTTGCTGTGTGTGTTGCAGGGCCAGGGATGAGAGAAGACAAATTCACAGGTGGTTCCTTCAATCAGTCCGGTAGGACTTTCCTTTGGGGTCTGCCAGGATAACTACACCCCAGCAGAAAATGCCTAGGAAAAAAACAAGAGCATCTTACTGATACATTTTAGTTTACTAAGTGCTTCATATATGCCGTCTTATTTAACTTTCACAACACTTCTGGCGGATATATTATTAAACCATTATATCTTTCTTACACGAGAGTGAAGCTCAGAAAAGGAAAAATGTTCAGAGAAAAGCAAGAACATACAGTAGGAGAATTGATTTAGACAACCTGGTTAAGAAGGTAAGAAATCTGAAAACCTAAAATTCTATTCACTCAGAAAATTGGTTTGAAAAGCTAAAAGAATCACTACATTTTATTGGAAGAAATCTTGACAATCACTTAGTATCACTACAGATCAGGACTGTGGGCCACATTACACAGACCTACCAAGGAGGTGAGCTTTGAAGCCACCTCTAAGATCTGGCTTCCGGTCTTAGATCAGGCACCCAGGTCACGGGCCCTTCTTGCTCAGGCATTCTCTGGGACTTGTAGAAAAAGCGTGGGCTTTGGGACCAGATAAACCTGGGATCAAAAGTGACTGTCACTTCCTGACTGTCCTCGAACACATCACTTTTGCCTCGATTTGCTCAGCAGTGAAACTGCAATGCTATAATTACACCTACCTCTAATAGTTATCGTGAGGATTAAAAAGACTGAGCCCAGTAAGAGTTCTCGAGAAATACTGTGATTTTAAGAAAAGGCGTTCCAACATCTTCCTCTCCCCTTATACCCTGTTTGAGGTTCCTACCAATTGATCAGCGCCAGCGACCCGTACCCCTCTTCCCCTCCCGCCCCACGTGTCTGCTCCCGGCTTCCCTCCTCACCACCCCTCCCCCGCCCAAATGGCTGTGCCCCGATTCTCACTGATGCCGATGACCATCTGCGTAATAGTCCCTGGACCCGGGGGGTATCCCAGCTTCATGGGCTTCCGCGCCACCAAGTACACGTACCCGCCCGCCCCCATCAGCCCAAACCCAGAGAGCACGCGACAACTCCAGCAGTTTTTAAATAGGGGGGCTTGCGCCGGAGAGGCTGGCGCTCCGGGAGTAGCTGGGGGCGCAGGCTTGGGTGGTGAGGCGGTTTCGGGAGGTGCGGCGACCTTGAACACTTCAAAAGGTTGGGACACCAAAGAACCCATGTTCTGAAACGCGGCCTCGACCTTAGAAGTCTTTGGTTCAAACTGACGTAAAAGATACAGCCGGAAAGCACAACGCCGGAAAGCAGAGCCCCTGAGGGCCGCTGGGAAATGAAGTTCCCGCCTGCCTGAGAAAGGGAAAAGATGGAGGCTGACCTGCTGTGTTGGATTCCTCCAGCAACAACTTTGGAGGAGGCCGTTCCGCCCCCTCCCCCCAACAATGTATAATGTATTAGCCTACTTTCTAAATGTGTCACTTTTCAATATCTTTAGAGAAGTCTGGGTTCTTAAATTTCCTGGCTAACAAACTGTGAGACCTTGGGTGTGCCACTTAACTTGTCTAGGTGTGTGAATCAAGGAGTTAAGTTTGATAGGTACTTAACAATGTGCTAGATACAGGCATACCCTGGAGATACTGCAGATTGGGTTCCAGACCACCACAATAAAGCCAATATCACGATACAGCGAGTCACAGTTTTGGTTTCCGAGTGCAAACAAAATTGTTTATGCCATATTAAGTGTGCAATAGAATTATGTCTTAAAAAAACAATGTGCATATCTTAATTTAAAAATATTTTATTGCTAAAAAATGTCAGTGATTATGAGCCTTCAGCAAGTTGTAATCTTTTTGTTGGTGGAGAATTTTGTCTTGTGGGTGGCTGCTGACTGATCAGGGTGGTGGCTGCTAAAAGTTGAGGTGGCTGTGGCAATTTTTTAAAATAAAACAACAATGAAGTTTGCCACATCTTTTGACTCTTCCTTTAACAAATGCTTTCTTTGTATCATGTGATGCTATTTGGTAGCATTTTACCCAAAGTAGAACTTTTTTCAAAATTGGAATCAATCCTCTCAAACTCTGCCTTTGTTTTAATATCTAAGTTTATGTATTATTCCAAATCTTTTGTTGTCCTTTTAACACTGTTCACAACATCTTATCAGGAATAGTTTCTACATCAAGAAATCATTTCCTTTGCTCATCCATAAGAAGCAACTTCTTATCCATGCAAATTTTATCATGAAATTGAAGCAATTCAGTCACATCTTCAGGCTCCACCTCTAGTTCCAGTTCTCTTGCTATTTCCACCACATCTGCAGTTACTTCCTCTGCTGAAGTCTTGAACCTCTCAAGTCACCCATAAGAATTGATATCAATTTCTTCCAAACTCCTGCTAGTGTTGATATTTTGACCTCCTCCCATGAATCACAAACATTCTTAATGGCATCCGGAATGGTGATTCCTTTCCAGAAGTTTTTCAATTTACTTTGCCCAGATCCATCTGAGGAATGACCATCTATGGAAACTATAGCATTACAAAATGTATTTCTTAAATATAAAACTTGAAAGTCAAAATTACTTCTTAATACAACATTAATCTCCTTGTACATCTCCATGAGAGCTCTTGGGTGATCAGGTGCATTGTCAATGAGCAGTAACATTTTGAAAGAATTTTTTTTCTTTTTCTGAGCAGTAGGTCTCAACAGTGGGCTTCAAATGTTCAGTAAACCATTCTGTAAACAGATGTGCTGTTATCCCAGGCTTTGTTTTTCCATTTACAGAGCATAGGTAGAGTAGATTTAGCCTCATTCTTAAGGGC
Organism: Eulemur rufifrons; assembly: GCF_041146395.1. Taxonomy (NCBI): domain Eukaryota; kingdom Metazoa; phylum Chordata; class Mammalia; order Primates; family Lemuridae; genus Eulemur; species Eulemur rufifrons. The sequence continues at coordinate 230,479,707 of NC_090989.1, forward strand.
CCAGGGATTTCTAGAATGGTAAATGAACATTGGCTTCAACTTAAAGGCACCAGCTGCATTAAACCCTAACAAGAGGGTTTAATGCAGCCTGTCCTTTGAAATGTTGAAGCTTTGAAGCCAAGCATTGGCTTCTCCTCTCTAGCCATGAAGGGCCTACCTGGTATCTTCTTCATTTATACTGAAAATCTTTATATAGCTACCTTCATCAATTACCTAAGCTAGATCTTCTGCATAACTTGCTGCAGCTTCTATATCAGCTGTTGCTGGTTCACCTTATACTTCTATGTTATGGAGATGGCCTCTTTCCTTAAACCTCGTAAACCAGCCTCTGCTAATTTTAAAGTTTTCTTTTGCAGCTTCCTTATCTAAGATAAAGTTTGGACTAGGGGTCTCTAATATTCTTTCCTGACTTGAAAATCCCATTATTAGTAATCTCTCTTCAGATAGCATTGTGTCAAGTATTATACCAAATGAATTCAATAGTATTTCACTTAGAAATTCATAATTTATGGATGTTGTTTTTTATTGTCTGACATAACATTTTATAGCACATGTAATTTCTTCTTATTTATATAGGAAGAAACTCATCATTTGGTAGTGGTTACCAAACATTTTGATTATACACCCTGTACATAAAAAAGATTGAGCACATACTGGCATTTATGCATGTTTATTTATTATTTATAAATTATGTATTAATATGCTACTTTATATAGTATAACAATAAGGTAAAATAATAAAAATAGAAGTTTCAATATTTTCTCACATCACAACATATGGGCTTGTGTGTCTCCACGGATACCCTGGTTATTTAACATGTGATTTTATTAATTCATATTTTATCTAAAATCTTACCTTTTGTAGTGTGCTTATCACAGCTAAGAGTGCCAGGACAGAACATCTTTAATTCTCCAAACAAATACTATTAAAATATCCCATCACACAATTTCCAAACAACAGGAAAGATTTTATCTTAATTTGTGTTTCTTTAAAGAACCTTGCAAAAGAAACATCAGTTCCCTTATGATTATCTCAAATGAACTATTTCATGCTTTTTTGTTATTTTATTGTGATATTCCTCTAAAATTCAACAATGGCTTCTATAGAACCCATGTCCTAAAACTGCACATAGTACATGTTGCAACTGAGATGAACTAACAACTTGGAAAATTAATGGAAGAGTTAAAACACCTCTTGAGATAAATTGAACAGAAGTGTCTGAGGATAAGGCAAGAGGCCGATTAAAGCAAGCAAAACTGTAATTGGAGGAAGACTGTATTTTGGGGGAAGAAAACAGGAGGTGAAGGCTGAAAGCTAACTTCACTTCATTTTCTTCTTTACTGTATTCATTTCTTTCACTACTTATTATCTCTATAGTTCATTTTGCCATTTATGACTCACAAGACCTTGTGATCTTTCCTATTTATTTATAAATATAAAAAGTGCAAAAGCTATAAAGAGTGTGTGTGTATATATATATATATATATATATGCACACATACACTGAAAGTGTCCTTCACACTCTTGCCCCTCCAGCCACCCAATTCCCCTTCCCTAACAAGTGTTACCAGTTTCTTGTGCATCTTTGCAGAGATGTTTGCATGTATGTGTGTACTCTTTCCTCCAATGACTTTAGAGTTCATTACATATCAGTCAGTATGTAAAGAACTTCTTCATGCTGTTGCATGGCTCCATAGTATTCCATTTTATGAGTGTACCATACTATTTTTAAGTGGCCTCATATTGGTGAACATTAGTGGACATTTAGGCTGCTTTCACACTTTTGCTATTACAGATAGTACCACAATAAATAATTTTGCACATACATCATATTATGAACACGTGAGTATATCTTAGAATATAATATATTCTAAGGGTATGGTGTTTATAAATTTGATGGATATTACCAAATTGTTCTTCATAGAAGTGGTACCTATTTGCACTCTCACCAAGTATGAGAAGACCTGTTTCCCCACCCTGTTCCTCAAAACAGTGAATTATTGAACTTTGATCTCTACCAATCTAATAGGTAAAAACTGGCTTAATTTTCCCTTTCTTATTATGAGTGAACTTCTTAATGTATGTTTAGGGGCAATTTATATTTCCTTTTCTGTGAACTGTCAATATTTTGTTTGCCCATTTTTCCATTGGATTCTTTTTCTCATTGACTTCTAGGAACTTTATACATTATAGGGGTTTAACCTTTTGTCTGTGATATAAGGGCACATATTTTTTCTCCCAATTTGATATTTGTCTTTTGACTTTGCTTGTTTTACTTTTTACTATGCACATTTTATAAAATGTAATTGAATTTACCAACCTTTCCTTTTATGGCTTCTGGGTTTCATGTCATGATTAGAAAAGCCTTGTACCTTCTGGTTTCTCCTTTCTTCTATGGTATTCTGACCTTTTTTTTTTTTTTAAACACTTAAAACTTTAATGCATTTGGAATTTATCCTGTTATTAGGCGGAAGAAATAGAATCAGATTTTCTTTTCCCCTCAGAGGCATCTAAGTTATCTCAAAACTGTTTATTCAATAATCCATCTTTTCATCCTCTATTTAAAATGACACTTTTAGCCAGGCATGGTGGTGTCATGCACCTGTAGTCCCAGCTACTGGAGGGATCATTTAAGCCTAGGAGTTCGAGACTATAGTGTGCTATGATAATGTTTGTGAATAGCCACTGCACTCCAGCCTGGGCAACATAGCAAGACCCCATCTCTAGTAAAAAATAAATTAATTAAAAATAAATTTAAAAAAACCAAAATTTTTAAAAAAGGTCACTTTTTCTAAAATACTATATGTATTTATGTTTGTGCCTAGACATCATATTTCGTTCTATGATCTTGTTTGTTCATGTCCCAATATTACATTATTACAATTTGTAAATCCCTGTTAATATTTGAAGACTTGTTCCTCCCATTATTTTCTCTTCCAGAGTTTTCTTGGCTATTTTTACTTGTTTATTTTTCTGCATGAACTTTTGACTCAGCTTGATTATTCAGATGAAAAGATGTTGACATCTTTATTAGACATATTAAAATTGTAGGTTAATTTAGGGAGAAATGACATTTTTATGATGCTGAGTCATCTTATCCAAGGACTTGGAATGCTTTTTCTTTTGTTCATATCTTTTGTGTTTCTCTGTAGAATTTTAAAGTCTTTTTATAATGATCTCTCACATTTCCTTTCAGACATTTTATCTTTTGTGTTGTTATTAATAATAAGAGATTTCTCTTCTATTGTATCTTCTAACTTATTGTTGTTTAAATATAAGAAGTCTCTTGATTTCCATAAATCCTAATATTAAATTATCTTTGCATTCTGGTGAACCTCTGAAATGTGACTGGTAGTTTTCTTTTTGTGCAATCCTTGTTGATTTGGGGAAATCACCAGAATGTCTGCTTCATAAAAAGTTTGAAAGCATTTCTTCTTTTGCTGTACTCTGAGACAGTTTAAATACTATTGGAATTACCTGCTTTTAAAAAATTGTGGTAGAATTTCCTTGTGAAATTGTCTAGTCCAAGCACTGTATTGTTTTGGGGAGTTGAAGGGAGGTTCTTTGGGAAGGTTCTTTACTATTCTGGCAATCTATTTAAATTTTCTACTGGAAATAGTTCTGGTAAATTATACATTTCTGAAATATTATTGATTTATTTCTAGTTCTCAAATTCATTTGCATCGAATAGAGAAAAGTGGTACCTTATAATTCCTTTAATTTCTTAATTTATTCAGTCTGTGTGGAACCTGTAAATGCCACCTCGCATGGAAAAAGGATCTTTGCAGATGTGATTAAGTTAAAGATCTTGAGATGGGTTGATTGTAATGGGCTATCTGGTCAGGCCCTAAATGCAATCCCAAGTGTCCTTATAAAAGACATGCAGAGGGGATTTCACACCAAAGAAAAGGCACTGTGATCCCAGGGACAGAGATTGAAGTGATGCAGTCATAAGTCAAGGAATGCTGGCAGCCACCAGAAGCTGGAGGAGGCAATGAATAAAATTTTCCCAAGAACCTCAAGAGGGAACTCGACCTGGATGACAGCTTGATTTTGGGTCAGAAATACTTATTTTGGACTATATCCTTCAGAATTGTGAAAGAACACATTTTTGTTGTTTCAAGGCAACAGCTTTGTAGCAATTTGTTACAGCAGCCACAGGAAACTAATACATGCACCTGTTAGGTCATTAAATATGAAATACTCGATTTTGAATCAAAAATATAGTTTATTATATCTCAAACAAGAAGCTGTACAATTTATCAAAGTATGCGCCTAAACTATAGACACAGTTTTGCCATCTTAACGGTAGCTAGCTAATGCCAACAGCGAAGAACCCTGGAGAGCGAGCGGCAATGAAATTGTGAAAGGCGTTTTCCGCAGCTTGTTGAGAATTGAATATTTTTCCTTGCAAGAAGTGGTCCAAAGCCTGGAAGAAGTGGTAGTTGGTGCAAGGTCTGGTGAATACAGTGGATGACAGAGAGTTTCCAAGTCCAGCCTCTGTTTTTTGAGCAGTGTTGTTTGTGCGACATGTGGTTGAGTGTTGTCTTGCAAGAGGGTTGGCCTGTCTCTCTTGACCAATCTCGGCTGCTTAATCACAAAGATCTTCAACGTTTCATCCAGTTGGTTGCATTAGACATCTGCTGTAATCGATTGACCAGGTTTCATGAAGCTGTAGTGGATGATGCCAGGGCTGGACCACCAAACAGACACCATTAGCTTTTTGTTGATGAATATTCCGTTTTGGACTGTGTTTCGGAGCTTCATCTTTACCCAACCATTGTGCCGAACACTTGCCATTGTCAAAAAGAATCCATTTTTCATCACACATACAATACAGTGTGGAAATGGTTCTCCTTTATGTCATGACAGCAAAGAAAGGCAAGCTTCGAGATTTCCCTTCTAAGGCTTGTTTATTTCATGCGGTACCAACCTATCCAGCTTCTGTAACTTGCTGATTTGTTTCAAACAGTCCAACATTGTTGGAATAGTAATGTCAAACCTTGCTGCTAGTTAGTGCATAGGTTGAGATGTATTTGCTTCCATGACAGCTTTTAGCTCATCGTTACCCATTTTGGTCTCAGGTCACCCACGTGGCTCATTTTCAATATTAAAATCACCAGAATAGAACTTCTGGAACCATTGATGTACTGTGCATTCATTCATTAGCCACATCCTTCCCAAACACTTTGCTGATATTTTCAGCTGTCTGCACAGCATTGGTTCCATGATGGAACTCATATTCAAAAATGACACGAATTTTTGACTTATCCATGGCTTCACAAAAATTTCTCTCAAAATTTTTGAAAGACACAAGCCAAAAACCATGCGTTTGAAAGAAAGAGGGTGTACCTTAATAATAAAAATAAAAGAAGAAGTGTCAAAGTGAAAATGTCAGAGATATTAACTGTCAAACTTGGTATTTAAGGAAATCGGTCATTTCATACTTAATGACCTGATTTTTTTTTTTTTTTTTTTTTTTTTTAAACTTTTGTCTGAGACTGTACTCTGAGGCACCTAGGCTGAGGCAGTAAAGTAAAACTGCTTGGGACAGGACTTTCTTTCTTTAAATATTTTCGTGTTACTTCATTACTTTCTGACATTGAATATTGCTGTGGAGAATTCTGAGGCCAGGCCAGTTTATTTTCTGCTGTGACTAGATCTTTTTGCCTGAATACCCAACTAGTTTTCTTTTCCTTACCTTCTTTTCTTTTTTCCTTCCTTAAATTGTTGAAGTCCTGAGCTAGGTGTGGTGGTGCATACCTGTAGTCTTAGGTATTTGGGAGCCTGAGGCAGGAGGATCCCTCAAGCCTGGAAGTTCGAGGTTGCAGTGAGCTATGATTAGGCCATTGCACTCCAGCCTTGGTGACAGAGTGAGACTCGGTCTCTTAAAAAAAAAAATCGTTGAAGTCCATTGACTCTTCTAGTTCAGTTTTCCCAGGCATAACCAATACTCTTTTTATATAAATAGATACTTATCTTTTATTTCAGGAATGTTTATCTGAATTATATCTTTTAAAGCATAATTATTTTACTGCTATTTTTAATAATCAAATACAGCCAACTAGCATTACTTCCACTCATTCATCAAAGACAAGAGGATAATTCATTGAGTATTTTTAAATAATGTACTATACAACATACAAAAAAGTTAAATTTACAGAACACTTTGATTAATTATGTAGACTGGTAATTAAGAAAAGAACAGAACTAATCATTTGTTTCTTTCCTTATAACATAGAAATCAAAAGAGTTCCCTTAGTCTTAATATCATCTTTATGTTAAAGTAGTGCAAAGTGTGGTACATATTATTTCATCTAGAAAGGTATGTAATTTACACACCTCATATGATTTCATAAAATTTGCATAACAAAATGAATACAGAGAGCCCGGGGGTTTCATGCTAAAATTTGGTGTTGAGCTATCTTTTATGACATTATTGATTAATTATTAGATGGAACTTATTTTTATACATTTACAACCTTAAGAAAAGAAAAATAACTTGTTTCCTGAAAATGGTATTCCAGTAGTCATTTGTTTTACAATAGGATAAGCTGAACCTCTAAGAGTTTAGCCTCCACCAAATCTGGATTCCTTAGCTTGAGTCAACAAAGCAGATATGCTGCATATTTCACAGTCACTGTTTCCTAAGTTATGAATCTGCCCTTTCTCCTGACATACTGACAGATAATGCACTTTGGGGAGTATCTCTGGCATGGTATTTTTCCATGTGTTGTTGTTGTGTATGAACTATATTATTTCTCCTCCTTTCCTCTGACATGAACTTCCATTCTGCGTAATCACACATCTTGTCAGAATATTCTCAAGAAGAATATTCTTCTAAGAATTTCTCTAAACGAAGAAGTTTTGAGATGGAAAATTAAAGAGAGAGAGGCTGGGTATTGGAATGTCCTTGGCTTTCTCTATATTTGCTGCACACCTCTGCCAGATTTTTGAGGTTGTTGAAGTTTCTAAATGTGGTGACAACTTTCATAACTCTGATTTTTTTTCTTACAAAATCAGTATCTACCTATGGCTGCTTTTTATTGGATCTTTTTTGAAAACTGGCCATTTGAGCCTTTAGTTGTTTATTTAGTTTTCTTGCTCTTTCATTCTTAGCCTCGAGGAACTCTGTCTGCCTGCTTAAATATATTATACAATTTTTGTTGTCTGCTCATTTGTAAGTGTTTGGGCATCTTTTATAGGTTTGCTTCTAATATGTGGCTCTCCTGGCTTATTCTATTCCCTAAGTAAAAAATAGGTCCCTATAAAAGACTTCCCTCCCAAATTTTTGCAGGTGTCTCTGCAGTGGGCCTCCATTTGTAAAAAAGCAAGGGACTTGGGCTTTTAACTTCCACAGCAGAGCGAGGGGTGATGCCTGCAGATGAGGAGCTACCTCGTAGTCCATATTCTGCTGGACTTTCATGTTTCACATGGTTTTCTCTTTTCTACCTCTCCAGAATGTGCAGTAGCTGTTTCATGTGATGATCCTTTTGTAATTCCAGTGATAAACGGGCCTGTCTGGACCATGTCAGCTCATGGGTTCAGCAAGATATATGTCTGTCTTTTTGTGACAAGAAAGAGCCTCTACACGTTTTCCTGAAGCTAACAATCTGCTTTTCTACTTTGTTGATGAATCTGTTTGAGGAGATCTTCATTACTTCCATAGAATTTGGGGTGGGTGGTGGCCGTACTGGGCCGTAGCACTGGCACATGGAGTGGAAATTACAGGAGAGTGCGACATGCTGTGGCCCCTCTCCTGTGCCCTGGAAGCCTGGTATGAGCCCAGCCACATCACTCCTTCCTCCTGTGCTGTTGCTACTTTAAACATTTTTTCTATTTTTTCTTTTTCCTTCAAGGATTTCAGTTATATACACTGTTGAATGTTCTTTCATTCTTTTTTATTTTTCTTTGTTTATTTATTTTATTTCAGCATATTACGGGAGTACAAATGTTTAGGTTACATATATTGCCTTTGCCTCACCAGAGTCAGAGCTTCAAGTGTGTCCATCCCCCAGACGGTGCGCACCACACCCATTAGGTATCAATATACCCATCCCTTCCTCCCCACTCCCATCTGCCCTACACCTAATGAATGTTACTGCTATATGTACACTGAAGTGTTGATCAGTTAATACCAATTTGATGGTGAGTACATGTGGTGCTTGTTTTCCATTCTTGTGATACTTCACTTAGTACAGTGGGATCCAGCTCTATCCAGGATAATACAAGAGGTGCTAGACCACCATTGTTTCTTGTGACTGAGTAGAAAGAACTCCATGGCATACATATACCACATTTTATTAATCCTCTCATGTATTGATGGGCACTTGGGTTGTTTCCACATCTTTGCAATTGTGAATTGTGCTGCTATAAACATTCGAGTGCACATGTCTTTTTTATAGAATGTCTTTTGTTCCTTTGGGTAAATGCCCAGTAATGGGATTGCTGGACGAAATGGTAGTTCTACTTGTACCTCTTTGAGGTATCTCCATATTATTTTCCACAGAGGTTGTACTAGTTTGCAGTCCCACCAACAGTGTATGAGTATTCCTATCTCTCCACATTCACCTCAACATTTATTGTCTTGGGACTTTTTGGTAAAGGCCATTCTCACTGAAGTTAAGTGATATCTCATTGTGGTTTTGATTTGCATTTCCCTGATGATTAGAGATGTTGGGCATTTTTTCATGTTTGTTGGCCATTAGTCTGTCTTCTTTTGAAAGGTGTCTGTTCATGTCATTTGCCCACTTTTTAATGGGGTTGTTGATTTTTTCTTGCTGATTTTCCTGAGTTCTATGTAGATTCTAGTTATCAGCCCTTTGTCGGATGTGTAACATGAGAATATTTTCTCCCATTCTGTAGGTTGTCTGTTTTCTCTCATGATAGTTTCCTTGGCTGTGCAGAAGCTTTTTAATTTGATCAGTTCCCATGTGTTTATTTTTGTTGTCGCTGTGATTGCCTTTGGGGTCTTCTTCATAAATTCTTTCCCTGGGCCAATGACTATAAGAGTTTTTCCAACATTTTCTTCTAGAATTCTTATAGTTTTATGCCTTAGGTTTAAGTCTGTTATCCACCGTGAGTTGATTTTTGTGAGAGGTGATAGGTGTGGATCTCGTTTCAGTCTTCTACATGTGGCTATCCAATTTTGGCAGCACCATTTATTGAATAAGGATTCTTTTCCCCAGTGTATGTTTTTGTCTGCTTTGCCAAAGATTAGATGGCTATATGAAGATGGTTTTATATCTGAGTTCTCATTTCTGTTCCATTGGTCTATGCCAGTACCATGCTGTTTTAGTTACTGTAGCCTTGTAGTATAGCTTGAAGTCTGGTAAATTGATGCCTCCCAATTTGTTCTTTTTGCTTAAGATTGCTTTTGCTATACTGGGTCTTCTCCGGTTCCATATGAAGCACAGAATTATTTTTTCTAGATCTACGAAAAATGGTGTTGGTATTTTAATAGGGATTGCATTAAATCTGTAGATCACTTTGGATACTATAGACATTTTAACAATGTTGATTCATTTATTTTATTTTTTATTTTATCTTTGCTTCTTAATATGTTCATAGAAGTGTCTGTTCTCCTTCATATTCCTCCATTTTTATCCTTATAAATGTGATAGTTTCATTTTTTTCCTCTATTGAGCTGTGACAACTCATATTTTTTCTTTTCCTGCTATCTAATCATCTAGTTCATAGGTTATTTTATTCATGCTTTTAGTTCTTGCTTCATAGAGTTGATTCCTTCCTTATGTGTTTAAAATTCATGGAGAAAGTTTTGGTCATGATGTTTATATGTTCCATGACAATATTTTTCTGGCTGTTGTTTTGAATCAACCATTTATTTTTCTTATTCATTCTTTTCCTTTTTTCTTAGTGTGTCTTTGAATACCCTGTGTTAGTTTCTTTTTTAAATAAGCATCTCTGAAAGGTTGAGTTTTCACAGCTATAAGGAGGAGATCTGTACCAGGACAGAGCCAGAACCAAGTTCCAGGCTAGCTGAGATTACCCCCGTAGTTCACGGGGTGGTGCATGAGTTCAGGTAGCCTTCTCTTCCCAATAGGCAGCTTTGAGGTTTTATAATTCTAAGTACTTTTTCCTCTACTGGCCACAGAGACCCTGTGCTTCCTGTGTACATGCCTTCTTGGCAAGCAGGTTCTTTATCAAACTCTACTTTTTTTTCTACATAGAACCAAATAGGGCCTATAAAATCTAGGGATTTAGGTTTTGCATCTCAAAGTTCACCCTTCACTTAATTATACTTTGCTGACTTTTTCTGATACCCACAGCTACAATGCCCTCTTTCTGCTCTCTCTTCTCTCCAACACACCCTCGTGTGATCACCAATGCCATAGTGATTACAGGTGTACATACTGCAATGGAGCCTCGCCAGCCTTGCTCCCTGGTAATTAGAATGAACAGGTAATTCTCTGGACCTGTTTTCTATATGTAGGGTGAGAGAGAAATAAACTTTTGTTGTATTAAGTTCCTGGAATTTAAAGTTATTTATTCCTGTAGCATAACCTAGCTTATTTTGACTGATACAATTGGTTCATAGGTAAGATTACCGCCCTTGAGGGCACTTGGAAATAGAAGAAGGCATTTTTGGTTGTCACAATATAGTGTCCAGGAGCCAGGGATACTAAATCTCTGGTAATGCTTACAACAGTCCTCCTCAATAAAGATTTTTTGCCTCAAATGCCGATAGTACACCCCTCCCCGCCCCATGAAAAACTCAGTAAATGGCTTGACAAGTACAGCCAAATTGACTTCCTGAACAAAGTGCTCATTAATAAGCCTTTGTCCAACTTTGATATTTTTGGCATCTTTTATTGCCTTCTATTGAAAGTAATTCAGATAATTTTGAATGTTCGTATATACTGTTATTGTTTCCTAAATATAATACCGATGAGTGAACTGTTGAGAGTTTATTTATTTTTGTAGCATTCTCATACTGTTTAACATGGTACCTTACACCTAATTGTTTCTCAGTAAATATCTGTGGATTTCATTAGACTGAAACACCTTGGGCCCATGTTTGATAAATATGCTTTCTGCATTTTGGGTGCACATTAGTAAATTCAGGGTTCCCCTTTTGTTTTCTGTAGTTTGAACTGACAAGAAACTTGAAAAATAAACAATTGAAAAAGACATTCCCTAAAGGTAACCATCAAGTGTAATAAGGCTCAAGTCAAATGGCCCAGCTGTCACAGTAAAATACAGCCTATTGACTTCCTTCTCACTAGGGGAAAGCACTGAGTACCACTTACTGCAGACAGCGTGGAGAGAAAGTATCACCCTAAGAACTGCAGGAGGGAATGTCCTATGTAGCTGAGAGACAGGCACAAAATAAATCTGGCTGGTAGTAGATAACCATGTATTTTTATAAGGGGCGAGGGAGGGAAACATAATTTAAGGGTCAGAAAATAAATAGCACCATAGTTAAAATCTAACCGGGGTGACTAACAAAATTAAAAAAAAATCACTAAAAAATTATTAAATACATACTAGGTGCAAACTCCTAGTGGAGGAGTGGGTGGGGAGGAGGGTCTTACATAGAGATGAGCAGCATGGAGCCTGCCTTCTAGGGTTTGGGGATCTTATCTGGAAACTAAGCATATATGTAAATAAATCTGATATCTATATATAGGCTATGACAAATGTTATAACAGAGGTAATAAGAAAACTTACTGAGAAGGTAAGAAAAAGAGAGTATTTATAATTAGATGGAAGCCAGTACGTTGAATCTAGGATGATTAATGCTTTAAATTGAGCCTTAAAAGAAGGCTAATATGTGGACCACTGAATAACATATAACTATCGCTGACTCTCTTGTCCTAGGGAGAGGTTAAGAGGTGTAAGGCCTAATGCTGGTATTCCCCGGGTTATAGAAGAGAAACATTCCTGAGAATGTCTTTAGATCAGATTTGTATGTAATTCAGACCCCTGATGAACAGCACATATATGGTAATAACAACAATAACAATACTAAAATGGCTCACATGTGGTAATAATGATACAGTGTAATACTATAATAATAATACCCCTGGACCATAATAATAAGTTATAGAAATTATTGTGTTCTTTCTTTTAATTCAAACAAACAGAACATAAAAACAAACTCATACAAGGAGTTTAGACAGGAGATAGGAGAAATTTCAGAAAAGAATATTAAAGGTTAACATTCACCTAACAACGCATTGACACTAGGCTAATAGGAATGTTATGCTTATTTTGATCTTCTAACCAAATCCATAATAACCTTTGCATTTTCATAATTAGTCCACTATGCTGATTAGTAATAATTGATGCTTTCACTGAAGCACTGCCTTTCACTTGTTCCATTATTCTCACTTTACCCTTTATGATTGTTCCAATAGTTGAGCAACTGAAGCCTAATGCTTCCCAATGGATGACGGCATCTGGCCTTTCTCTGGAAGCTTGATTATTTCTACTTTTGTTTCCATCCATCGTCATCACCTTTCTCTTCGCTGCAGGCTCACCTGGTCTTGTAGTGGACTTTTGCTTTGGCAGCATGGTCATAAGGGTAGACACAGACTCACAAAGTCAAATAAAAAAATTAACGCACAAGTGATACTGTACATAAGTGACCATGTAAACAGTGAGACTAGCTGCTGGTGTGAAGATGCTGCACCAAAGAACTGCTTAAGCCGTGTGGGTTTCTTTACATGCACAGAAGAAACTAGTTCCCAAATTATTAATTTAATTATTTAATTATAGATTATTCTTGTGGGGAACCTTGGGAGCCTGTTCGTAAGTACAGAACACTGTAAGTCAGGTTGTCCTTAACCTGGGAACTGCTTGTATTGGTAAAAAGGTTTTGCAGTTAAATGATGATGATATTTTATTTAAATGGTGGATTACTGTTAATTGATGGTTTTATGTAATTAGAACCTGAAAAATAGTGAATGTTACAGGCTTTAAAAATTGGAGTATACCAGAATTGATTGCAGTAATTCCCCATTGATTCCTCAATGTACGATTGCATATATATGTACGTCTGGGATGTTTATGTCATGCAAAATGGTGACTAGTGCACCCTTGGGGTGGCCACATTGCTTAATGCTACTGACGCTTCTATCTCATTCCAACCAGAGCCCAAGATAAAAACATCATTTGAAATGTTGTTTAAGTAAATTCTGTTCTTATAAGATCAACCACTCTTATGGCCGAGTACTAATGTTTATACTTGTTGATTTTGATTTCAAGGAGTTCTATGTGGGCTATTAAGCAGTATATTTCTTTCGGTCTGAGTACTTGTATTGATTAAATGAGAAATAAATAGCTTGGCTTCTCTTGAAGAAATTCCATAATGTCTTATATCTTCTTAACTTAGAAAAGTCCAGTGTATACACAGAGTTGAGGGGGAGGTTAAGCTGTTCAAGTACATGTCAGTGAGCACAGGTCTTAAGAACTGTGAGCCAAAAATAGTTTAATTATTTCAGTTCTTCCCATAACACTTATCCACTTCAACAGGATGCCTCTCTACTCCCTCGATCCTTATTACTGTTGCAAGGAAGGAACATATATTGATCCCTCTTGTAATCTTTTTTAGACCTTGTGGGTATTGCATGGGTGAACATCTGGGAACGCTGTCCTTAGCTGTCCAGTGAATCAGCAGAAGAGGAGATGGGCCCCAGGTGAATTGCAGCCCACTGCATCTTAAGGATTGCTGACACTAATCCACACAGCATCCTACTGTCAAGTTAGATGGCTCTGGGGCTGCCGCAGATGTGAAGCATTGACAGCCCAAGGGAGATAACTGCTCTCGGTGATAAAATGCACAGTTTTTTGGAATTTTAATTTATTCCAGAATTGTCTTTTAGAGCATATTCTGGTAGTTTACTGAGGTTAGCATGAAGAATAGAGTGGAAGAGACAAAGAAGGAAGTGATAACACGAATTAAAGTATCTATAATGTTTTCCAGTTTATACATTATCTAATTTAATACAGTGGTACAATGGCATAGGTATTGTTATCCCCATCTTACAGATAAGGAAATTGAGGTCTAGAAGTATGGCTAGTTTGCCCAAAGTATTCATAATTTGCTAGTGTATGGAAATGCTGGGTAAAAAGAAATTATATCTAACATTGAGCCAGAAACTGCATACATTCCACATGAACTAGTAAAGTTAATCTTCACAACAATTTTACAAGGCAGGAACTCACACTCACTAGCCCCATTTTTAAAAGTAAAATAAATAGATGAGGAGCCAGATATTAGAGATTACTTAGTTTAAAGCCTGGATTTGAATCCAGATCTTTAAACTCCAGACTTATTCTTGATATTGTGGTACAGTCCTATCAGTGTAGCCTCTTCTGACAGCAATTTGGGATTTCCATCCATATACAGTGCTAAGAGATGTCTATAAAGCGCTTTGCATACTGCCTAGAACATAAAATTCATTGCAAAATTGAAAGCTACTATTAATAAACAGCAATGATATATTTTCCTATTACCTTTATTATAAAGATTTCTGAACATTTGACACTTATTGTTGGAGTCATGGAATGCTGGATTCCTCTATGCTTTTCTCTGTGTAAGGCATATTTTCAGGTTGTGTCTAAAAAGGCTGCGATTCAATGACAAAATATGACTTTTCTAAATTAAGCTGTGAGTGACAAGTCAGGTTGTCAAGGCATAGTAGTAAGGAAAGTTCTTATTGTGCTTGTTTGCAAGGTACTCTTAAAAAAAAATTTTTTTTAACTTTTTTGTAGAGATAGGGTCTTGCTATGTGGCCTAGGCTGGTCTTGAACTCCTGGCCTCAAGTGATCCTCCTGCCTTGGCCTCCCAAAGTGCTGGCTTTACCTGGCCAACATGGTACCCTTTTACTGACCACAAATAAGCAGCCTGTGAGTTCACAATATCATTTTAAAAATGCTTTGTTTGCAGTTTATCAAGTGCTTTCAAATGCATTCTTTCATTTGCCTCATAACAACCTTGTTGGGTGGTAATTATTATTCCTGCTTTACAGAAAAGAAAACTGAGACACAAAAATCAGAGGTTAATTAATGACACAATTCACCCAAGTAGGAAATGAAGGAGCCAAAGTCAAGAGCAGATTCCCTGCCTCAAGCTCAATGCTTTTTTCACCACACATTGCTCTGTTGTATTTTTATTAAGATTTTCATCTCCCTATATTAGTTATGAACCATCAGAATCTGAAAATGCAAATGTAATACAGTATCACAGTGGGTAGCTTCATGGAATGAATAAGCAAAAAGAGAAATTTGGTTGGCCTAATATCAAAATCTTAAAAACTTCTTTCAACAAATATTCACCCAACACATATTTATTTAGTCCCTATTTTGGCCATGACGTTGTGTTAAGTTATACGAGGTATGTAAAGAAAAAAGAAGAAAGAAGCAGGGGCCAGGAATGCAGGAATGCAGGGAAATGCTCAAGTGCACACATTTTTAGATGTAAGAAAATTTATAGGAATCATGTCGAGGTAATTATGTATCTTATTTTACTAATTAAACTAAGGCCAAACTGATGGTGGCAGCTGTGTCTTATTTACTTTTACATGTCACATAATGCCCGGCCCAGAATCTTACCTGTGGAATGAATGAATTGGGATGAAGAGTCAGGATTCTGGCTCTCCAGCAGCTTATAGACTAAACTGAAAGATAAGAAACAAAACTAAATAAAATAAAATATCAAATTGATATATGATCATATGGCATAGAGAAGGGAAGCATTATTTCTAGTTGGGACAGTCAGGGAAAGCTTCATGAAAGAGACACCTGTTGAATGGGAGGTAATTAATACACATTTTTGCTCTCTTTTTGTAGGGAAACATGGATAAACTAGTCTAATGAAAATAAGAAGGAGGAGATTTAAATCTCCTAGCACTCTGTAGGTGGGCAACAGTGGACAGTTAAAATTTTTGTTTACTGAATGAATGAATCTTTCCAGAAAAGATTTTAATATATGTCTTTAAATGCAAAATGTTGTTGCGATATCTTAGTATTACTTGGAATCAGTTGGATTAGAAATGGCAAAACTCTCTGATCAAGGATCTTGCCATTTTCACTTTGGCCTTTCTAGAATCAAGAAATCCCAGAAGTATTTTAGGAAGTGCTCCACTCTGTTATAGAGACTTAATAATCCTGTATAATTTGGAGAAGCATATTGAATGTATAATCAAAGAGTAATACAAACATCTTTCAGAGGTGCATCACTTCTTTGAGAGGGAAAACACCAAGCCAAAAGTCTTTAGTTATGACCTCATTTCTAATGTATGTCATTTAATTTTAACATCTTTTAGTTGGGCATGGCGGTTCACACCTGCAATCCCAACACTTTGGGAAGCCGAAGTGGGAAGATTGCTTGAAGCCAGGAGTTCAAGACCAGCCTGGCAACATAGTGAGACCCTGTCTCTACAAAAATACAAAAAAAAAAAAAAAAAAAAAATGGACGTAGGGGTGCATGCCAGTAGTCCCACCTACTTGGAAGGCTGAGGAAGGAGGATCACTTGAGCTCAGGAGTTTGAGGTTACTGTGACCTATGACGGTGTCACTCCAGCCTGGGTCACAGAACAAAATCCTGTCTCAAAAAAAAAAAAAATTGAATAAATAAAATAAAAAAATTTAACATCTTTTGGCAGTCTAGCTGTAAAAATTAAGATATGAGGATTCCTGCTAGATTCTGAGTCTGGGTTACAATTTAGTCTCTGTATTGATCATTTGGTTTTCTTTATTTATTTTTACAGAAAACCACTCAAAATGCCTTCTAGATTTCTTTCAGAAGTAGGACTTTTATACCGACAATAAAAGAAAACATTATTTACTGTAAGGCATTTTTCCATTTGATGGTCAATGACTTGCTGTGCTTTCCTTTACTGGAGAGTAAAATAATAATGCTTCTATCTTAAATTTAAAGGTATTTTTAATGTTTACTGAGTTTTACACTGAGTTGTAATCATCATAAGAATAAATAAGAATTGAAAGCATTAATTATGGAGGTGAGACTTCAGTTTGCTTTTAATACAACAATAAACACATTCAACGGACTTCCTAAATATTTTACCTTTATTGGATTTCCTTTAGAAACGTTTTTAAAGAATAGTAAAGAAAAATGTCAGCAATGATAATATTACTAATATAAATTACTTAATATTTTTGGTGATAACATTGATGCCCCATATATTCTCATATTTGAGAGATTCCCTACTTGTACTAGATGACTACATATCATCAAAGTCCAGGTCATTTGAAATTTTCATATATAAAATCTTGATAAACACTTCTTAAAAGGCAACTTTCTAAATTAATCATCAACACTTGTGAGGTGAATCCCGTCTCTTGAAAATATACATGGTGCATTTTTGGAAACTTTGTATATAGAAATGTTTGAAAATTTTATTCCATATGATAAAATGTGAGCCTTTTATAAAACTTCTCAGAACTTTGCAAAGTTTAGAGAGTCACATTATCCCTGTCTGTTCTTGTAGCTACACATCATGGTTCTCTATATTTTTATAATGATTATGACATATGTTTAATTTTATCTGGAATTCCAAAAAAAAAAAGAGATTGGCAAAATAGATATATCCACTTATAGATTGAATTATATCCTCCAGAAATTCAAATGTTGAGGTCCTAACTCCCTATACCTCACAATGTGACTGCATTTAGAGATAGGGCTCTTACAGAGGTAATTAAGTTAGAACGAGGATGTTGGGGTAACGCCTAATTAAATATGACTGTAGTCTCATAAAAAGAGGAGGAGATCAGGATGTGTAGAAAGACACAAGGGATATATGTGCATATGAGAAAAGACCATATAAGCAAGAAGGCGGCCATGTGTCAGCCATGGAGAGAGGCCTCAGAATGAAATCAACATGCTAACACTTTGATTTTGGACTTCTAGCCTCCAGAATTGCGAGAAATAAATTTCTGTTGTTTAAGCCACTCAATTTGTGGTATTTTGTTCTGGCAGCCCTAGAAAACTAATGCAAACCTCCAGCCAGATGGATTATAAAAAAAGGAAACAAGAAACAAATTAGCTGTATCAGGAATGAGAGAGATAATATCATTACAGATAGCTTTGTGACAATTATATTCAATGATTAAAGAATAAATTGCTGAAATACACAAATCACCAAAACTCACTCAAGAAGATATAGAAATCTCAAATTGCACAAATATATTAAGGAACTTGAAATCATTGTTAAAAACCCTCCAAGGGTAATCATAGGCTCAGATGGCTTTAATGAAAAATTTTACCAACATATAAGAAATTATACCAATTTTGACAAATTTTCAGAGAAAACTTTATCAAGAACAAAAGCTTCTCAACTTATTTTATGAGACCATCATTACTTTGATACTAAAACCATAAAAATACAGTAGAAGAAAACAAAAAGTTCAGGTCAATATCTTTCAGCAACACAGAAACAAAAAATATCAACAAAATTTTAGCAAACCAAATCCAAGAATATACAAAAAACATAATACATCGTGACCATATGGCATTCATACCAAGAATGCAGGTTGGCTTCATATTTGGAAAAAGTGATATAATTCACCACAAAACAGAATAAGTTAGAATAATGATGTGACCATCTCAGTAGATGTATAAAAAAGTCCTTTAAAAAATTAATCATCTATTTCTGAGAGAAATTCTCAGCAAACTAGGAATGAAAGAAAACTTCCTCAACATGATAAAGGGCATTTATGAAAAATCCACCGATAACATATTACAGATGAAAGACTGAATGTTTTTCCTCCCTAAGATCAGATACAAGCAAAGATTTTTCACTTTTCCCATTTCTCCTATCCGAGTACTAACCAGGCCTGATCCTGCCTCGCTTCCAAGATCAGACAAGATTAGGCACATTCAGGGTGGTGGTATGGCCATAGACTGCTCTCCTTATTTCTATTCACATTGTATATTTAGCCTGTGCAATAAGGTAAGATAGAGAAATGAAAGGCATCCAGAGGAAGGACAGGAGGAAATAAAACTGATTTATTTGCAGAAAACATGATTATGAAGAAAATTCTATGGAATCTATAAGGAAGCTACCAGAATTAATAAGTGAAGTTAGCATGGTTATAGTATAAAAGATCAGTGTGCAAAAACTCAAATGTATTTCTGTATATGAACGATAAGAACGACAAACAAAGGGGTATTAAGTATAAAAATTAATTCAAATGTAATTATTGACTGAAAAGTAAAGCATGATACACTACAAAATTCTAAAGAAAAAAAAAAAAAGGAAAAATTAGTCTGGCCATGGGGTAGACAAAACTTTCTTGGATACAATGCCAAAAGATATAATTCTTAAAGGAAAAAAATTGATAATTTCTATTCAACAAGATTAAAAACTTCCGTTCTTGGAAAGATACTGCTAACTGAATGAAAAGAGAAGCCATAGATTGGGAGAAATTATTTGCAAATCACATATCTGATAATGGACTCCTATCTTTCATCAGGATAAAAAAACTACCAAAACTCAAAATAACAAAACCAACAACCCAGCAAAAAGTAAGCAAAGGATTTGAACAGACACTTTACTAAAGAAGATATGCAGATACATGGTTACAAATAAGCAGAAGAAAAGATACTTAGCGTTGTTAATCTTTAGGGAAATAATGACTAATGATGTTAAGTATTGCAAATTAAAACGGCAATGAAATACCACTATATACCTGTTAGAATATCTAGAATTAAAAAACTGACCATATCAAAGTACTGGCAATGATTTAGAAGAATTGGAACTCTCATGATGTAACAGTGGAAGGAAGGCTTAGCATAATTAGCGCCATTTGCTTCTGACACCCTACAGTAATATCCTTTAGGTTAAAAACTTCTACTGAGCTCTGTGCATAGATTAGAAGAAAGATGACAACAATTTCTTTTCCAAACTAACTCCTGGGAGATAAGAAAGGTATACAAGTAACCATGCTATGTTAAAGATTTTTTAGGAACATCCCGACCTTTGTCCTCCAAAGTTAACTGACTAAGAGCAAAGAAGTTTTACAACCTCCTCAGTCTCTCACTTATGGCAGTCTGCAGTCCTTGGTTACCTCTTGCAACCCAACCCCTTTTCCCCTTCCCTTGGACTTCTGGTGACCTTGTCACCACACAGAAGCTACAGCTTCTTTTACATTGCCCAAGTTGTATGTTTGTTGGCTTCTAATTTTTTAAATAGGCTTTACTTTTTTTAGAACACTTTTAGATTCACAGCAAAACTGAGTGGAAGGCACAAAGATTTTCCATGTACTCCATGCGTCCACATATGCATAGCGCCCCCATTACCACCATCCCCCACCACAGTGGTACATTCATTACAGCGGATGAATCTTCACATTGACACATCACCACTCAACGTCCACAGTTTACATGGTAGTCAGCTCCATGAACAAATTTCAATGCCCCATATATGTTTTTTTATAATCCTCTCCCTTAACTAACTACCTGATCTTTTGAGTTGTTTCCCAGAAATGGTGGATTTTCTGCAAGACAAAGAAGTTGAGTTTCTAAAGGCCCCTGGGCAGACTTCCTGAACCAAGATTCACAAACCCCTTCCCCAGTGCACATAGGCGTTTGTTAGTTACACCACGACCTGCCCCAAGGCACGTGGCCCCCCCCCTTTAAAAGCCCATGATGTCCATTTGGTAGAGAGATGGATTTGAGGTAGCTTCTCCTGCTCTCCTGAAAAGACAGAAAGACATCTTTCATATTAAAAAATTCCTTTCTTCCTTCACAGTCCTTGTTGTTGTCTCAATAATTGAATCTTTCTGCGGTGAGCAAACGGATCTAGGCTGAAACTCCCTTGTGGTTTTGATAACAACATCAGAGTTCACTCTTGGTGTTGGACATTCCATGGGTTTGGACAAATGTGTAATGATATGCATCCAACACTGTAGTGTTGTACAGATTGGCAGTTTTTCTAATAGTCTCCCGTGATAGCAGGACAGGTTACTGAGTATAAGGAACTGCTGTAAACAGGCCCCTAGTAAGGTGGTGGTAAGATGTGAGGGCAGAGAAGTGTTCTGCAGTCAGTCCTATGGTTAGGTCTTAGTCTTCCCACAGTCTTTTAAGAGTCTCCCCGGTCCCCACTCCTTAGGTGGGGCAGGATGGCTGTAGGGGGCTGGAATCAGTTATTTCCCATAACACTCAGGTCAGTTAAGTTCTGATAAAACCCTGGCAGGTTAGGCTCTGGGTAAATAGTTTCTCCTTATAGCAGATCTTGTTAAGAAGAATGTTCTGGCTATTTCAAAATATTACCTTTTTCCCTCTCCCTGCTGAAAGCATGTGGGGATTTTTCTCTGACCTTCACTGTGAGAACCTGGTAGAGCTTCAGGAGTTAAAGCTCACAAAATTGTAGACCCACCTCCCACTGAGGACTGGCTCCCTCTAAAGCTTTTAACTCTCAGATTTGTCTACATACTGAGCCTCCAGCAACTTTTCGTTTATAGTTTATATTTTCCTGCCCTGGCACTGGTTTCCATGGAGGCTTCTGCTTGTGAGTTTCTGCTCAGGTAAGTTGTGATTCTCGGTATCTGCCTGCTACTCCAATTTTGGGGCCAGATATTTGCCCTGTGACCTGACTTCTCTTATGAATCTAAGAGGAGCTGTTGATTTTTCAGTTTGTTCAGCTGTTTACTCGTTAGGACAGAGTGGAAACTTCCAAGCTCCATTCAGTGCAGGTCAGAACTGGCGTAGGTTTTGATGGTAGCAGTGTGCAACAATGGTGCGAATATCTAAATTATGCAAAGGTCAGCAATTTTAGAGAACTTCTTGCAAGAGAGTCTCTGAGATTTCTAGGTAGATGAACACATGAGTGAAGAAAATGACTGAGTCATAGGATTTATGAGTATTTTGGGGGAAGAAAACCCTTACAAAAGGAGAATTGACTTCACCAAAAGAGGATGGTGGCTTGTAACCACTTGAATATTAAAAGAGATATGACTCAACTGGATAGCCATCTATATCCATATCTATCTATCCATACACACACACACACACACACACACACATTATAAACTTATATGTATATACATTCTTACAGAAAATTTTCTAAGAATGACAGTGGGAAGTGTATTTACCTAGGACAAACATAAAGGAAGGATCCAAGAGTTGCCAATTCTTGCTTCTTTATGCACATGAGGAAATGGGTTCGATATTGATTGTGAGCTTTGCCTGAAGTCACACACCATGTGTCTGACTGAACTAAGAAATAAAGCAAACCCACTTTCTCAGATCCCAAGTGTCTGCTCTTTCCACTGCTCTTTCCACTGCTCTTTCCACTAACCATAGCCATTCTTTGTTTTATCACTCTGCAGAAATTAACTTCAAACAGGCAAAAGCAGAACAAGCACGGTGAAGGGAGATTTGAAATTCAAGCTTAGATGTGGGAGAGCAAACCTTGGTGCTGAAATTTAGCAAATTTCTTCAGTCAGAAAAATTGCATATTAGGATCCTAAAGGATTTTGCTGATGTAAATGCAGAATTACAGTCTTGGGTAAGTCTTAATGAACAGTGGTCATTTAAAAAAGGGAAATAAAAGAGATAAGATTCTGGAAAGTCTGACAAATCTGATAAAACATCCCAAGGGCTGTCATGCTATGCTTTATCTTACTTATAAACTGGCAAGGTTCACTTAGATGGCCATTTTTAGCTATCAAATAAATGTAATAATAACCCAACAATCCTAGGCTAAGTAAGGGTTGTAGAATCAGACTAAGCAAGGTCCTAGTAGGCTCTTTTAAGATCATGAGTGAGAATTGGAAAAATAAGCTGAACCTAGCTTGGAATGAAAACATTGTACATAATTTAATTATATTTTTCATATGTAGAGAGAGGCTATGGATGAGTTGTACTTATTCTTCCTGAGGGCTACACCTAAGAAAATAGGTTAAACTCTGAATGGGGTTGGCATGAGGATGGGTACTAGCTACCACTGGAATATGTAAATATATTTAAAAAGAGATAACCTTTTAATTATATACAATTCTAACTCAAGTTCTACATTCACTGGGAAGATATTTTCTCTGACTTCTATAGCCCAAATTTGTTTCAACTTTTTCTGAACTTCCATTGCTTTTAGAGTCAATCGCATGCAGGTTATTTCATAATTAATTAAGTTCTGCTTTTGTCAACAATGTGCAAAACCAGGCTAGATATTACAGGAGATACATATAGGAAAAGATAATTGAGTTGTCATCTTCTTGAGGTTATATGAGGACAACTTCTTTGTTCTGAAAGTTTAACCAGAGTTTATGAGGGAGAAAGGAAATTTTAGTAAAAATTTAGGGATTTTAAATAGAGAACCAGGAAGTAAGACAGGCTAGACTACAGAGTTCTTTATGGTAAGAGGCAGGAGATAAAACTGGAACTCTAGATTGGGGTCAGATTGTGTGACAGTCTACAGAATAAGAGAAAATATTATTTAAGAAATTCATGTATAAGGACCTTACATCTAAAATATATTTTTAAAAACTTTTACAATTCAATTATAAAAAGACAACCCAATTTAAAAAATAGTCAAAGAATATGAATAGACATTTATCCGAAGGAAGATATACAAATGGCCAATGAACGCATGAAAAGATGCTCAATACCATTAGTCATCAGGGAAATGCAAGTGAAAATGACAATTAGATACTATTGCACATCCATCAGGATGGCTGTAATAAAAAAGTCAGACAATAACAAATGTTGTCACTAATATGGACAAATCAGAACCTCATACACTGCTGTTAGGAATGTAAATTGGTAGAGTCACTTTCAAAAAACTATGTGGCAGTGCCTCAAAAAGTTAAACGTAGAGATCCCATTTGACCCAGCAATTCTACTTCTCTGATACAGACAAGAGAAATGAAAACGTATGTCCACACAAAAACTTGTACCTAACAGTTCATAACAGCATTATTCACAATAGCCAATAGTAGAGTCACATCAGAACAGCCTAAATATCCATAAATTGATGAATGAGTAAATAAAATATATTATATCCATACAGTGGCATATTTTTTCAGCCACAAAGGACTGAAATGCTAATAAATGCTGCAACATAGTTGAACCTTGAAAACATGATGGTGAAAGAAGCTAGACACAAAAGATCAAACATTGTATGACTCCCTTTATATGAAATATCCAGATTGGGCAAATCTGTAGAGGCAGAAAGTGGAATAGTGTTGGATGGGGCTGGTGAAGGAGAGGGAAATGTAGAGACTTGGGAGATAATAGCTAAAGGGTACAGAGCTTCTTTTGGTGGTGATGAAAATATTCCAAAATTGATTGTGGTGATGGTGGCACAACTCAGAATATACTGAAAACCATTGAATTCTACACTTAAAAGAATGAATTTTATGGTATGCAAATTATATCTCAATACTGCTGCTGTTAAAAAAAATCTCTGTGGACCTGAATCTTAACTGGAATTATCAGTGTGAACCAATGATGTATTTTATCTTTAAAACCTTATATTAGCTCTACACTGAAAATGCATAAGATCAATGACCAACCTAATAGCAAAGTCTACCCTTAGTACTCAGATTGTGGTTTTTATTATCATTAAAATGAGCTTGTGTTTCTTGGAGAAATGGCTGACTCTAGGTATGGGGCTAAAAGAAATGTGCAAAAAGTAATATACAAAATGAACCTGGAGCATCCTGTAATATATTGTAAAGCAAGGTAGCTATCAAAGACTACCTAGGTCATGTCAACAGAACTCAGGCAACAACCTGAATAAGCTCCCACTGATCAAAGATGAAATAATTTTCAGATTGGTTAAGATAAAAACTGCAATGGGTTGAATCACATCAAATATGTGCAAATTTATGGGTTTATAATGGTACTAAAAACAACTCTCATTGATTGTTGATGGTTGATTTTATTTATTTATTTTTTTAAAGACTCCTAAAGAGAAAGAATCAAGTATTTGTTCTTCACTTTTACATGACTGTACTTCATAGTAACCAAATAATTGATAAAGGGCAATTTCCCTTTATATAAATGTTCTAGCTAATAAATGAAGAAGAAATGACAATTATACTGTTTTTCAATCTCCTAATAAATTAATGAGTCTAAGTTATACTCATCAATAATTAAAAATATCAAGAGAGACAGACAACCATGTGCATCCTGAAAGGAGTATGCAATATTACTCATAAAGGAAACTTGCCCAGAAAAGAAAAAAAATTCTGAATCTGATCAGGTATCTAGATTTAGCTATCAATTTATGGGAATACAGGTGATGAAGGAGCTCAATAAATGACACTACAGAAATGTAATTAGCAAAATAAACTTTAAAAATCTTTACCAGATAAATTACCTAGTTTCTTCAACAACAACAATGAAAAGAAAGGCAAGAAGGAAAAACAGAGGAAGGAAACCTTAAAAGGCATATCTATACTATCTCAGTGTGAGAACCTTATTTGGGTCCTGATTTAAATGGATAATTCCTTTTAAAAATTTATAAGAGCTTCCATGTTGGTGAACGCTTTTTTCTTGCAGGTTTTCCTGTTTTCATTATAGGCAAGATAAGTGGGATGAAGAAATATGGATGATTTGTATATATACTGATAGCCTGGGATGGTGGAGCACCTGGAGTGGGCATGGAAGCTCTGTGCCACACCCCTTCCCATACTTGCCTTAAGCATTTCTTCCATTTGGGTGTTCCTGAGTTGTATCCTTTATAATAAAGTTGCTAATGTAGGTAAGAGAAAAATTATAAGACAACCAGAGATATCTGAGCACTGTATGGATATTTGATGATATAAGAAATTATTGTTAATTTGTTAGGTGTGATTATATATTTATGACTTCTAAAAAGAATCTATTTTTTAAGAGATACATCTTGAAATATCTCTATGTTATGAAATGATATGATATCATTTGCTTTAAAACAATTGAAGCAGTAATAAGAATATAAATGAAACAATCTTGTCATGTATTAGTAGTTGTTGAAGTTGGGTGGTGAAATGGGTACATTGGGTTTATAATACTATTGTCACAGCTGTGTTTGATGTTTAAAAATTTAAATAATAAAAATTTAAAATAAAATAAAATATAAAAACAATAGTGGATGCTTTTATGCCTCCTTTCTGATCAGTAAGACATAATCTGAGGGAAAGGAAATAAAGGAACAATCTTTGGCAGTTTTTATGTTTACCCCTTAGAGCTATAATTAAATTTTTACTCTACATTGGGCAACAGGGTTAAGTCACTAAATTCAGCTCACTCTCTCAAGGATGTATCAGAGCCAATGAATTAGTAATCCAAAATCAGAATGTGTCACAAGTTAAACTGTTTGTGTTTATTTGGTTGAAATATTCAATTCATTCATTTCCCATGGGTGGCAAGGATTTTGCCTGTGGGTAACAACAGGCAGTGGGTGTTTCAGCATCAGTGAAATTCTATTTAGAAAAATTAACTGGAAAAGGGGAAGTATTGACTTCATTAAAAATCAAAGAGAAGAGAGTGAGAGAATAGATTTAATGGAATGTGGAAGAGTACAAAAAAAGAAGAAATGCTCCATTATCAATTGTGAAAGCATGTGAGCTGACTAGATAATAGGGCAAAGTTTTCATGTATATTTAAAAAATGAATAAGCTTGCTGAATGTTTAGGTAGCCCTTTTTGTAGGAGAATCATTCATAAAGATTGATGTTAATTTATTTCACCAAGTCCAGGAGACATTTATTTTTTGTAATACTGGTTGTTAGTATTCCGGTATTTTGATATAATGGATGATTTTTAAGTAACTAAATTCTGATATTTATATCAATGCAATAACATTATTTGGTGTTTTGAAAATCTGAAATCTCAATTAATTATGTTTTAAGATATACTGGAGATGATCATTTTGAAAGCAACAAAATACACTCAAAAGTTTTTTGACCAAACTCAAAGTTTTCCTTCCATGTTTAAAACCTTTCCAAGGTATAGTGTTATTGTTATTACTCCCATTTCCTAGGCTGCTAATGAGGCTGAGCATCTTTTTTCATGTCTACAAGACATCTGAGTGAAATTTTATCAGAGTCACTTTCGGCTTTATCTTCTGTATTCATGTGGCAGGTAGGATTCTAAGATGGCCTCCAAGATTACCACACCCTGGAGGTCATGCTTTGTATAATCCACTCTTCTTCAGTGTGGGTGGAAACTGTGAATATTATGGGATAGTTGCTCCTGTGATTCATTTACATGATATGACGAAGGGGATGGGGTACTTACTCTGTATCTTCTGTTATACATATTGCTGTCACAATAAGCTGGAGAGAGATGCTCCAGCTGGCTTTGAAGGACCAAGCTGCCATGTTGTAAGAGGGTCAGATGGCTATAACCTGAGGGCAGCCGCTAGGAGCTAAGAGTGAGCCCTGGCCAACAGCCATCAAGAAAATGGGGACCTCAGTCCTACACCCATAAGGAACTGTTTTCTGCCTACAACCTGAATGAGTTCAGAAGAAGACTCCAAGATCCACCTGAGAATACAACCCTGTCTAATATGTTGATTTCAGCTAAGCAAGAAACCCTATAGAACTGTGAGGTAACACATGGGTATCGTTTTACCTTTGTGGTATTTGTTATACAACAATAAAAACTAATACAATTTGTATTCTCCTAGAAAGAGGGGAGTGGCATGAGTGGTGGAACATTACAGAACATGGGAGAATGGTGTGGTTGGTGGATTAAAGGTTTCTTTGGAAACCAACTACCTGCCTTCTCTCATACCTAGATTCCTTCTTTCCACTTTATTCTCCTGATTTTCCTTCAGGAAAAATCTCTCTGAGAATGACCATTTCCTGCTTTAAATAATTTAACCAAGTTCTTTGAGTCCAGTTATTCTCCCTGTGGTACCGGACCCTGGTTCTCACTCAGGTAGGAATGACATTTGAAGGTTTTGCTCTTAAATAAAATGTGGCACAATTGTGTGATTTTTATTTACCTCCTTGGTTAAATAATCTTTTCCATTGAACATTTTGTGTGTATCTTTCATTTTCTGCATAAACACAAATATGGTTTTAATCATAATACAGGAAATAAAAAACTAGTATTATCTTTCTGGTGTCCATATTGTAATCACTAGAGACATCTACTAATACGTATCTTATCACTAGAGAACAGAAGAGTTTATTTTCTTTCAATTCATTTATTTATAAATAATTATTTAGTACTTACTACATTATGATAGACATAATAGAGTGACATAAAAATGAATAAAAGCATGGTATCTTTTGAGGACAATAAATAGTAATTAGTAAGAGGACAACTGCACTAACCCTCTCCAATTTCATTATCAACTTCAGTGTGTCACTTGACTTCTCTGGGCTTCAGTTTTTTCTCTACAATTCTGAGGATGGTAAGTGATCTCAAAGTGTCTGTCTTTAGTGTGACAGTAATAGATCAAGTTGGCAGAAACATCAGCGGGAGACTAGAATTAAGATGCAACATTAATAGAGCTTTATGGAGAGGTAGAATTGAAACTATAAAAGTGAGTTTAATATTTGATGAAATATAAATTAAAATAAGGATTTCTATGCCTATTAGATTGTCAAAAAGGAAAAAGTTGATAATACCACATATGGGAGAATATGTTGGGAAAAAAAAATCTCTTAAATACAATGAGTAAGAGAGCAATTTGGTAATGGTAATGTCTATGAAAAGTTTAACTGCATAAATGCTTTGACTCAGCCATTCCACTTCTAGAAATTCATCCTATAAAAATATCCAAAAAAGTATGCAAATACTTATTTACAAGGATACATATTGCATTATTGGTTATATAATGGCTCCTAAACTGGAAACAACCTGAATGTTCATAAGGAGAAAATTAGTTTCATTTAATAAACTAATATAGTAGAATATTATATAGCTATTAAAAAGAATCAGGTGGCACTCTATATATATTGACATAGAAAGGTGTCTATGATATATTTAAAAAAGCAAAGTATAGAATATATGATTCTATTTCTCTAAGTTGTTACATATGTGTGTATAATATATATAATTAGATATGTACTATATACATATACACACATTTATATACAATTGGGTAGATGTTTATATATAGAAGAGTCTAGAAATATATGTAGTAAGTTAACAGTATTCACCTTCAAGGAATAGAATAAGGTTAAGAGGGCAGATTTCCATTTTTGTATCTGTACTGTTTGAAAAATTTCTAAGATTGGTCAGAATGTGACTGCTGTTAGGAAGTATATACTATTTTTACTACAAAATCCTTTAAACAATTTTTAATATACCCCCAAAATATAAAGAGGAAGCTATTCACTTGGCCATAGGGGAGATGGAGATCAGGCTAGAATTTAGACCCTTGGCATAATCAATAAAAATGTAGATGTCAGTTAAAAATAACAATAATAATAATAAAAACATTATGCTGAAAAAAAGAAATTTAAGAATATAGATGATTATAGAGCCTAGAGTAAGGGATAAGAACACTAGGGTAGCATCTGCCTTGTTCGTATGATTGCTGTGAGGAGGACACTTACATCTAAGAAGCAAGAATGTGACTCGATAGGAAAAGAACTCAACGTAATGATATTGGGAATGGAAAAAGTAGGTCCATGTTATTCCTAAGGCTCAGGGGCAGATAGCTGAGGATAAGGGGTTTCCTTGGGGATTTTGATACTTTATTGAACTCAGATCTAAAGATACTTGTTGCCACCTATTATTAAAGATGCCCTTGATCTCAACTTTTGCCACAGAAACCAAAGGTGGCTGCAAAGACCAGTAAAACCCATCCTCAGAATCAGAAATTATCCCAAATCAGATGTATAAAGATGTGACACTGGGGTGTGTTTGTGGGAAAACAAGTGGCGGTTTGTGTGTGGCTAGACTGTAAAGTGAAATGTCCGGAATCAGTTTATATCTCTTCCCAGTTGTTTATATTTACTGGAAAGAGTACTAGACCCAGAGTCGGAAAACCTTGCTGGACTTGTACCTTTATGCTGATAGTTATTAGTTCTGTATCCTCAAATAAATTATATAATTCGACCCCTACTGTCATCATTAGTAAAATAGGACTTTTAATAATACCTATTTCAGAAGATTGCTGTGAGAATTAAATTGTGCCTGGCATGTAGTGAGTGTTCACAAAATGGTAACTAGTATTAATCTCTGAACACTTACCATGGAACAGGTACTACAGTAACACTTTAATATTATTTTATTTAACAGCTACAAAACCTTTAAAGTTGACATTATGTTTGACATTTTACAGATGAGAGAACTAAGGCTTATTAAACTTAAACTTGACCCAAAGTAGTAAGTGACCAAGTTGAGAGTCAAGCCCTGGCTCTTAAATTGTTATGCTATACCGTTTGTTTGTTTATTTGTTCCTTCCTTAATGTTTTTTCATATTAGAAAGCATTAGTATCCCAAATTATTTTAACCAGAATGTTAGCAGTGAGATGTATGGAACAGAAGCAATAAAGGTAAATTATTCATTCTTAAAAGATAGTTATCTGGGTGGAGCTGTTTAATTAAAATATAATCAATATAATCTCTGTTCAAAGGCGGAAATAAAGATACTTTCTTTATTCAGCACTTATCAATACCTTTTATCAAATACAGGGAGTCTTTGATTTCATTTTAATAAAATTTGTTTATATAACTCTAGAAACCTGTCTTACATGTTCCTAGTTTCTTTTAAGTAAAGAGCACTGTAGAATCTGCAAA
The DNA here is from genome assembly GCF_041146395.1 of Eulemur rufifrons. Lineage (NCBI taxonomy): Eukaryota > Metazoa > Chordata > Mammalia > Primates > Lemuridae > Eulemur > Eulemur rufifrons. Next base: position 230,510,382 of record NC_090989.1, read on the forward strand.
ATTTTATACCCTTTGCTTTTTCTTGATAGTGAAAGGAAGAGGACTGGGGAAACTGTTTCAAATATATTTCTTCACTTTCGTGGAAAACGAGTTTTCAAAGTGTGCCAAATATAATAGTTATGACCCAGCTATGCTTGCATAGAGGGAATTTTTATTTCTTTAAAAAAAAATCTTGAGAAAGGAAAAGGTTTCTATTTCACTCTAACTATAAATCTCTTCCCACAGAGATTTGTTCTCACTTAATGCTCCTTTTTAGAAAATGACACTATGTTTTATAGGTGGGAACAGTGGGGACCACTAGTGCCTCCTTGAGCATGTGTCCTTCAAATCCACCCATTAACGGGGGAAAAGGGAGGGCACAGAAGAGAATCAAGAACTATGGGAAGATGAAGAGATGAGATTCTCCTTCTTGGTAAAGTTGTAGAGAATTACAATTGGTCTTGGACACATGGTACTGTTAATCTTCTCGACGGTAGGAACATTTGGGTCTCAGAAAAAAATGCCATATTCATTGAAAGAACAGTTTATTCCAATACTGTGTTTTCTCTAGAATATAGGCAAAGACATTTGGAGAAATATCTAACATTTTGCTGAGGGTTTCTAATAATCAGGACCACGGCAACAGCCTCTTTCTGCCTTTCAGCTATAGGTCATCTTTGTTGTCCTGCAGCCACCAGAGGAAACTGTGGGTAGTTGAGTGGTTGTGCTAAAGACTCATGATAGGCGAATCTATAATTGAACAAAAATATCTGCAACTTCATTCATAAACAAGAAACTGATGAAGACTTTACCATGCCAAAGACATAACTGATATTTGAAGGACTCAACTTGGCTGTTTCAAATACTTTTAAGTCAATTCATTTATTAAGCCTATAATTTATACTAGTAGTTGAGGCTTCTAAAATAAATAAGGCATGTACCTTTGCCTCTGGAGCACAAAGCCAAGGGAAAGACATTTACTTGAATAACAATTTTTAATAAGTATACTAAAATTTGTACACACATCAGAGGTTCGGATATGAAGCATCTGAAATTTTACCTTACTGGCAACCTATCAAGTTAGCCCCCTACAGTTTCATGGATGTAAGTGAAAAACATAAGACTCCTGGGTCAGAGACAAAGAGCTTTATTACTTGTGGTGTTGCAAGCAACATGAGACTCATGTTACCATTAGTCCCTCTTTTTGCCCAAGTCCCACAGGGGTGACACAGAAGGGCCAAGGGAATACTGCATGTAGTGGATTTGTGTCACAGCTTAGGAACCCCAAACTTAGGAAATCCACATTTTTTAGAACAGGCTGCAAACAGACCTGCCCTACCTCTGCCCCAGGGAGACATTATCTGTATTACACCAGACAGTAAACAAATCTGTCCTCTGCTCCAGAAGGAGAAATCGTCCTGTGAATATGATAACTTATATGGCACAAGAGATTTTGCAGATACGATTAAGGTGGGGATCTTGAGATGGGGAGATTATCCTTGATTACCTAGGCAGCCTCAATATAACCACAGGATCTTTAGAAGAGGGAGCAAGAGGATCAAATTCAGAGGAAATTCAACGTGATCCTGGAAGTAGAGAGAGATTTGCAGGTACTTTACTGCTGCCTTTGAAGACAGATGAAAGGGTCGCTAGCGAAAGAACACAGTTGGCTTCTAGAAGCTGGAAAAGTTAGGAAAACGATTCTCCCCTAGAGCCCCCAAAAGGAATTAACTCAGCTAACATCTTTGTTTTAGCTCTGTAAAACCAAATTTCAGACCTCCAGAAATGCAAAATAGTAAGTTTGTGTTGTTCTAAGTCACTCATTTTTTGATAATTTGTTACAGCCCCAATGGGAAACCAGGACAGCCCCCTTTGGGCTGTGTTGTCACCTGGAAGGTATATCAACTAGGCTGGCCTTGAGTTGATGTCAAGGTAAAGAAAGACACATCATGCCTAGGAAAGGCCAGTACAGAATGCAAGATTTTCAAAATATGTCTAGATAACCTTCACCCTCTTCTTCCTAATGATTACCCAGGAAGTGACCAAGAGTCATTGATCCCACATTCAGTGACCAAGCTGCCTTACCAAGGTGTGTATAGCAAGAGGAAGTGAGAAAGGTAGTGTCAGGAGAAGGTGTAATGTCAGAAATACATTTGAGTCACCTTTTGAGGTTACTCTAATGCTCAAGACTATCAGATGCCTGTGGATGGTAAGAAGTGTGGAAGGTCCATCACTGTCAGCCCACTACTGAGTATAAAAGATGCACCATTGCCAGACTGCAGATGATCAAATAATCCAAAAACATGATACAGATTAGTTTCAAGGGCCACAGTGGTGTTATTAGAGTCATCTAATTAGACTGGAACAACTCTGTAACCTGAAAAAGTATCAACAATGATGAGGCACCAAGGATTGCCTGAAGAGAGGGTCAAATATCCAGTGTAGTCCAACTGCAGGAGCAGGTGGGGGCAACACCCTGTGCAACGTGTCTTCTCTCACTGTGAGAAAACCACGCCAACTTTTGGCAGCAATAACAAGTCCAGCATGCAGTAGTAGCTCAACATCAGAAACATAAACTCCTTTACATGGTGCCTAGTCTTTGGTGCCATGTTCGATACAATGATTCATCCCAGCAGCAATGGTAGAGATGTGGGCAGTACAGGCTCATTCGGCAGCTTAATCCCCATTGGCCTCATCAGAGAATGGGCAGTCACCCATGGGCATCTACATGAGAGACCCAGATGGTTTAACTAGTGGCCATAATTCAATTTTGCATTCCATGGCCCCAAAGAGGGATGTCTTTGATCTGCCAGTCTGTAAGTGTCCAAGTGGCAAACCAAACATTTAAGCCATTCGCAACAGCCCCATAGTCAGTGAAAACACAACAGGTTTGTCAAAGGGAATATTGGCTGGAGATATGAGGAGAACTAGGAGTCTGCCAACTGAGTACAGCAACTATAGCCTTCTGGGGTTCTGCATAGCCGACGCTGAGACTGAACAGCTGCCTGATGTAAATCACTTCATTTCAGCTTGGCGGGACCATCAGTACATCAAGAATAAGCATTTAGGAGGAGTCTCTGTGAATCGAGGCCCCATGAGCCAGTGGCTTTGCTTCAGGTGGCAGATTGGGAGGCAAAGTTATCTCCAAAGGCATAGCTGCCACTTGTCACATAACGTCAAGATGCCACTGGAGCCAGCCCTTGAATTCAAAAATTGAGTTATTGAATAGACACTTTCCTTTTGACAAGCGGCGCTTGCTAGACCATTGCTACTCTGTTAGTTATTGAGCCAGAATCAACCTATCCCAAAATGAGAATATCAGGCTGGAGAGTCACAAGGCTTCCAGGGTCTGGGACTTGGTTTTGACAAGAGCCCAGTAGTAAACTAATAGCTGCTGTTTAAAATTTGCCATGCCAAGGAGGTGACGAATCTAAGTAACACCTCTGGGTAAAGGCTGCCTCCCTTTACAGGAAGCTCCCATTGACAAAATAATCAGTCACAGAAACTTGAACTCAAAGATATCCTTAGGGTGGTCGGGTCCTCAAGATAAAGTAGTGTCACAACTTGCCGTACAGCTTCCAAAGCAGCCTGTTGGTTTGGACCCCATGCAAAAGATACTGCTTTGTAGTTAGCCAACATAAATAATCAAGGGGATGCCCATGTGAGGCACTTACTCTTTCTAATACCCAGTCATGTGCTGGGCCTCCCTTTTGGTGGTGAGGGGCTGAAGAGACAGCTTTCTGTCTCCACCAGTTCTAAGCTGGTGTCTTCCCCGTGTTGAACCACACCCCACACCTCTTTGACTTCATCCCCTGCTTGTCTTCCCTTCATTCACTTTGTTCTACCCATGCTGACATGCTCGCTGTTCCTGGGCCCGTCTGGCATGGATTTGCCTCAACTACTGCTCCTTCTCTACAGCCATATGGCCCTACAGCCATAGCCACATGTTCTCTTTCCTACCTCCTTTAAGTCTTTGTTCAATTGTCAACCTTCTCAGGAAGCCTTTCCCAACCACCTGATTTAAGATATGACCCCCTGCCCCACTCCAAAGCCCTCCATACGCCCTTACCTGCTTCATTTTGTTTTTCTCATAGCACTTTCCACCATCTAGCTATATATTTTACTAACATATTTTATATATCGTCATCTTCTTCCATTAGAATGTAAGCTCCAGGTGGAAGTGAGTGAGTGTGTGTGTGTGTGTTTCAATGCCATTTCGCTGGTACTTAGGAGAATATCTAGCACTTTGAATAAACAAATAAATAAATAAGTAAATTATACACTAACGAGGGGAAGAAAGGAAAAGTCTTCTGTCTTGGGATTTACAGAGTATGCAGCTGTGTCACACAGCATTTTCAAGGTGGGCTTCGAGGAACTAGACAGGACATACAGACACAGAAGTTGCTGTTCTAGCTGGAAAATAATTGTGCACAATGTAAGTAATAAGGAAAAGCCTTTATACTCTGGGCGATTGAAGAAATTTGGAGAGGTAGAAATGCCATTCACCTACTAAGTGACTACATCGTTGGCACTGATGACATTTGACTTCCCTAAGGAAAGCTACTTCCTAAATGTTTCTCCTGCCTCCTCAGGTAGAGCCATAGCTTTAGTGAAGACACTGGAAAAAGAAAGAGCATGGCTATGCACTTACCTGGCAGAACGTAGTGAAAGAGAGTTACGGTCACAGGAGAAGATGACAGCGTAGTGTAGCATCTGGCCCTTCGCTCTGGATGCATATATGGAATATGGACAGGGAGGTTTGATGGTTTATTTCACCTGAATTTTCCTAGGATTGCACAGCTGCTGCACTTCCTTTTGTTTGTTGGAGTTTTTCAAATGATAAATGGCCAGATGTCAAGCTTTCTGTCACTTATCGGCCAACACTGTCCCTTTTTCCTCAGCGAGATGACAGGACAGCTACTGCTGCTGCGGCTGTTCCACTGATAGGTGTTTTGCCAGCCGTGGGCAGGTTAGAGGACCGTGTTGTGAGCCCAGGCTAATCGCTCCTTCCAGTCCCGCATGCTGGCTGCCCAGCAGATGTCGTTCCCAAACCAAAAGAATCGAGCTGCCTAGTGACAATCACTAGGTTTTGAATTCTCTCTCATCTTAAAGAACTAAAACAAACAAAAAGAACAAACCAAAAAAAACCCTGAGAAATCTGAAACGGTCTTTCAATTCTTTAACATTTACTTTGATATATTTAAAAACAACATTATTTGCCAAGCTTTTCTACCTTTTTTGCTTCAGCCCACACTCCTCTCCCAATGCTTCCTTTTAGAACCCTCTTTGTATTCTCAATCCTACAGGTGTTCATGAGTTACCTTCAGAAAGTGGCTGATACCCTTTTGGAATAAAGAGTCACTTTGTCTGTCTTCGCTTTCCAAGTGGCAGGCGGCCCAAGATTCCCTTTGCAGGCAGCACATATCTGTCTGCTCTGGTACGTGGTGGCAGACATTTGAAATATGGTGAATAAAAAGGCTGTAGAAATCGAATTGCACTTGCGAAACAAAATGACAATAAAAACAACTCCCTAATCTTTTAAATGTCATGCAGCTCAGCTATAGTTTTCAACTTAGAGTTTACAGCCAGCTCTGTCTGCCTCCATTGCAATTCCTGTTGGTGCTGGCTAAATAACACCTTCTATTCAGAAACTACTTAATTATAATAAAATTGCCCACATCACCCCCCCCCATAAAATATCAAAATGGAAGAAAAGTTTGGCAGGAGACAAGCTGTAGTGAAATAAATGGCTCTCTGTCCCTGGGGGAGGGTCACGGACTATACTTTTTGGTCTCTTGTCAATATTCACAACTTTTATGAACTTATATAGACATCATTATTGTTAACTACTCTTAGGTTTAAAAAACTAAAGACACTTTTTTTCACACTCTACCCAATATTATAGCCATTCATGTATTTAGAGTGTTGAGAAAATGGTGTGTCTTCGTATTTCCGTATCATAGTGGCTATACTCTCAGGCTTGAAGTCAGGTATGTTGTGGTTTGAATTTCGGCTGTGCTGTTTAGTGGCTTAATGTGACCTTGGACCAGTGGCTTGCCCTCTTTAAGCCTCAGTTATATCATATATAAAGTGGAAATAAAAATATCTATGTCATTGGGTAGTTGAGAGGATTAAGTGAAATAAATAATATACAGCATTAGAGAAAAGACTGCTACTTGTTCACCAAAATCCATTCTTCCCATCTTTGGCCCAGTAATAGTTTTTATCTTCCCTTATGGCGAGGTGGGGCTACGTGACTAAGTTCTTTCCAGTGGAATGTGAATAGAAGTCACATGTGCCACTGCTGGGCCTAGGCCTCAAGGCAGTGTGCCTGCTGCTTCCTGGTTCTGTCTTGTTTCCAGGTGGAACCAGGACCTAGTGGCACCTTTGTGTTTTGTCCATGCAGATGGCAACGTCCTAGACTTTATTGGCCTGGAAGGTGGGAGATTTGTCTCTTTAGCCTTGGGTCCCTTGGTGATTTCTGGGCGCAGAGACTGCCCTGAACATATACATGAGAAATAAGCTTCATCTTATTTAAGATATTCCATTTTTTAATATCCTGGTTAGAGCTCTATAGCCTTTACCCTAACTAGGTGTCTAGTATGAGATCCTGCTAGTTATAGATGTTCAAAAACCATATGTATTATGTACATGTCAATTCCTTGATCAGATCATGCTTTCTTTTGAGGGAAGTATTAATGCTTTAATGTTCTTGGCATCCTTTACAATGTTTAGCCCTGGGCCTTGTGCATTACAAACTTATAATAATTTTTTGTTGAATAAGTTCAGTTATTGAAATTAAATCATGGTTCAACAATATTCAGAATAGTTGTCATACATTCTTTTCTTACCCTTTCATATCTGATGTTTGGAGTTTCCCTTCCTCAACCATAGCCTGTTCAGAGGCTAAAATTAACAACTTTTTATGATTCACTTTTTGTAATCATAAGGTTGTGCTTGGCAGCAGAGATGGCCTATGATCTGAGATGATAATTTCTTCTTTAAAATCCAGTAAACCTTTAAGGAAACTAGGAATTCCTTCCTACAGATGAACTGCTTATATTATGGGCAATAATGATAGTGGTTTTCTGGAAAAATTAAGCAGATAAGAAAAAATGATCAGAAAAGTTGCCATGAATTTAAAAATAATCACTTATACTTTAGAGTTCATCACTTTTAAGCATTATTTCATGGGATAGGTTTAGGTCATTATTAAGGAATGTGATGCTTCTTGCATTAGAAACTTGGTAAAAAAAAAGGACAGTAGTTTATGACTGCTATATAATTAATAAGATATTAAAATTTCACACTGAAGCAGGAGCTCAGAAGAAATATCTGAGAGAAGCATATCCTTCCTAGGTGTTTCTGTGGTTTGGATTCTGGTCTGGGTTATAAATTGGTGTGAAACCATTATCATTTTTATAACCACTTTATGTGCCTATGTACGCTTGGGATATAATTAACATGGATGATCTCAGAGAAAGGGTAGTTAATTGATTTTTAAACTTTAAATCACATAGGCCCTGGATAACCCAATAGTGAGGAACTAGTTGATTTCTACTTTTCTTAGGCAGATGTCATCTTCCTGGCTGTTTTACTTACAAAGTTTATTTTAGGATCCAATTGAGTTTCAATTTTAGCTTTACACTTTCTAATGTGTCCTTGGTAATGTCACTTAGTCTTTTTGAAGCTTAGCTTCTTTAAAATGGAGATAATAATAGTAGCTACTTTCCAGCATTATTGTGAAGATTAAATGAGATGATGTGTATTAACCTTATAACAGTGCCTAGAGCCTAGTAATTACTCAGAGGAGTTAACACTTCTTATTTTTTCAGAGCCATGGTTCTCTAAGTGTGGTCACTAGACCAGCATCAGCATCACCTGGGAACTTGTAAGAAACGCAAAATTCTTGTGACTCAATCCAGATCTATTAAATCAGAAACTCTGAGAACGGAGCCCAGTAATCTGTGTTTTAACAATCCTTCCAAGTAATTCTGATTCTCTAAAGTTTAAGAACTACTGCCTTATACAAATGATTTAACATTTCTGGGTTTCCATTTTCCAACATGTAATATGTTTCTGTGATCAATATGTTATGCTCAGAAACTGCTCCTCTTCTTTTGAAAAGAACACCATGATTTTCTTTTATTGGAAAACACCTCTTCCTTGTTCTCTCAGTTCATGTGGTTGGATGGGGCTGATTCTGCCCCTGGCTTGGGCTCATGTTCTAGAGCTATGCCCAACAGTGGATCCCATTCACCAGGCCACACTGGTTACTCCAGACATGGACCTGTGATCTGATTGAGGTCAAGGATGTCCAGGAGTTTCACTGGCATTGTTGAGAAGATGGATGCTTTCCACCATTGGAATTCCTAAGAGAAAGATATAAACCCGGAAATAATATAAAAACATAAGCTCTCAGAATGGAGTCAAATAGAGAACTTCAGTCAAAAGATGGACTGAAACCAAGTCTTCATGACATGGATTGAATCCTTAGACCAAGCCATGTGTTACAGTCTTCCCTTGCACTTTAGAGATGAGAAAAAAAATTACATCTCATTCCACCTCTTCTAACACTTGAACATGTTTTCTGTTAAAAAAAAAATCAACTTTTTATTATTTAATGTGAGCCCTGATTAATAAACTGTTCCATGAGATTTTTGTAAGGAATCAAATGAATTGATGTGTATAAAAATACTATGTCAATATGGGCCATCTGAGAAGCAGATAGTAAGACAGAATTAGATGTGCAAGAGATTTATTAAAGGAAATGACTATTAGGGAACATAGAGAAGGAGTCAAGGGAAGCTGGGGAAGCCACTAGACCTGCACTACAGTGAAGACCTGTACTACACTATTTGCACAGAAGAAAAGGAAGGAAGGGAGATTGTGGGGAAGCATCTTAAACTGTAGCACAGTTCTAAGAAGGTCCTTGCCTAAGTCAACCACAAGAGGAGTCCCCATCTCCCAAGGATGGACACATCATGCTCATACTATCCAGCTATGCTCAGATACTGGTTAGGAGCAGCCACTGTCTCCAAGAGGAGGCAGTGATGGATTTAAGAGCACAGCAGCTGAGACTGAGATCAGTCATGCTTCTCACAGTCAGAGATCTAAGACACACTTTTTCATGACCATGACAAATGCCTAGGGCAATGTCTAGAATTAGTAGGGCTTCAACAAAGGCTAATGCCACTTCCATCTGACCTATTCTTTTGAAAGCAAAGCAAACATCTTCAACAACCTTGCACCCTTCTATTCTTTGTTTTAATTATGAATGCATCCTGGGTCTCTTTCGGCAGTCACATGTTCTAAATATTGCAGACTAATAAAACAAAATAAACTCTACTGGCCCAGCAGGGAGCAAGCTATTCAGCTAATCATTTATTGCAAATGCCACTCAGGTGCTGCCTTTAATGCAAACTGCCAGGCATACTGATTTTGTCAATATTACACTTGGATTAAAATCAGTATAGGTTAGCTGAGAGTATAGGCCACTGTGGCTCTCTCTTTTTGTAATGGAGTGTAATTTCCACACACCTTACCCCCAATTTATCTTCCTATGACTCTGGAGTAAATAGTAGTGCATCAAGTCCAGTGACTTTTAGGGCTAGAAAATACAGTTAAAAATTCCTGGAATTCCACATTTGGCAAGATACATCCAGGCCATCTTTTATCATTCTTTCCTCTGACTCAAGAGTTAAGGATAAGTAGTAGCCATGTAAATCATAAATATTTGAATGAAAAAAATTAATTCAAATAAAATTTCAGTAACATTTTGAGGTTACCTAAAGTGCCAAAGGAAGGAGGAAAATGTGAATTCATATTATTGGAAAGGACATTGTAGACAGCATGTTGTAATTCATTGACTATTGGGAAAATGACATACAAATAAGGCTCTGATATTATTCTTTAAATGTATTAATTGGGGTACAAGTTACTACTGTACTCAAAAATAAAGCTTGACAATTTTGGAGTTACATTTTCCCGGTGGAGAGTGTTTGATTCCCAAGACAACACAGCACCAAGTAGGTGCGATATAACAGTGTCAGTATCTTGGGGAGGGCCTCCTCCTGTGTTTCACCCTACAGCGTTATGGGGCTTTCCCACCGTACATCTCTAGTTTTCAGTTCTCTCTGACCCTTGGTTTTGAAACCCCTATTTAAAATCTCTGTATATGGAAGTGAGGCAATCCAATTACCTTTCTTTGGTTCTCTTTACAACAGTCTTACTCATTTTTTACAGTTTCTGAAAGACTCTTTCAGTCTCACTTTGCCATGATGCTCCAGTCATGTTATAAATGACCCAGGCACTGGCTGTGGCAAATGTTGAGAGCTCTTGCATATGAGCTGGAGTAAGCTACAATTTGGCCTAAAACAAGGAGGGCAACATCTGAAAGCAGCTAGAGGAGAGGGGCTTGGGCATCCTAGACCAGGATGCTGGCTAGTGTAAATAATTGTATTCCAAAGGACAGAGATTAAAGCTGGATTCCCACATGGGGCAGTACTTGGCTGAGGAGAGCCAGAAAGGCAAGTCAAACCTGAGCCCACCAGCTTCTGGCAAGCCAAGAAGCAACACCAAGCCCATAGATCCTGATGCAAAATGAAATAGAGATTCCAGAGTCAAGCGTTCACAGTAGAGTGGAGACAAGGTTCAGAGAGGCAGCAGGGGAGATACAAGCAAACAAAATCTAAGGGGGGTTGCCATGATCAACTTTGGGTATCTCTATCTCATCACCATTCATTGAAAAGTGTATGGCACCGGAATATTTGGGTTGCCTTAAAGAGTCAAAGCCAGATAGGTGTACTGGAGAGGTGCAATCTCCATCTTAGGATGAAACTTTAAATCTAAATGGTATGGAGATTAATTCAAGTTCCATACCAACTTGTTAATTCCAAGAGATTTGATCTGAGGGAAGTGGAGCATGATGCATTGTAAGTTTCTTGGCAGAATCAGTTCTTGTTTTTATTATAGTTGAAAGTCTTGTGTCCATCAAGGAGAGCCATACAAAGTTACTGGAGAGATTCCCAGAAGCCAAGCCTACTCTGAAGCTGGCAGAGTGCTTACCTTTGATGCATACTAGGTAGTATAAAAGGATGGCTAAAAGCTTGGATTCTGGAATGAATGTGCCCAACTTTGAATCCTAATTTTACCAATTATTAGCTGTGTATAAAATTGAGCAAGTTTTCCAATCTCTTTATGACCTAGTTTCCACATCAGACAAGTGAGAATAATAGCAATACCTATGCCATAGAATTATTATGAGAATTTCATGAATGACTATGTGTAAAATTCTTAGAACAGAGTGTAGCAAATAATAAGTATTAATTAGTGTTAGTTATTACTGTTATTCACTTATAGGCATTTGGGCATTTTGAGTAGAACATTAAAAGTCTAGAACTATGGTTTGCAAACATTTTTCAAAATAGCAAACACTTTCTTAAAATTTAAAATTTCATGAGACATTCAACATATATGATAGACAAACATGGTACTTCTTCAACTGATACAAGAAATGGGGAACCCCAATCATCCTTCCATAAGACTTCATGGAATCAAAAGGCCATGAGAGCACGGTTTGAAAACTACCAAACAAGAATTGTTCAAACCCTACTTGCTAGTGAGGAAGGTACTATCGTTTATTTGTCTGGGTTATTACTGGCTCCAGAAATAGAACTCACAATGCCTTGGTTAGTCTTGGACACTTAGAGATGGGCCTAGGACAGAACGGGACTCATAGGACACATGGCTATACCTTCACTCATGTTGTAGCTGTGCAGCACAAATAACCACCCACTGCACAGAATCGTTTCCAAATATGGTGAAATACTTTTGCCAAAAATTGGTAGAGAAGGGAAGAATGACCTTGATTTTCAGGAGAGTGCAGTCTTACATATTCATACACACACACACAAACACACAAACACACAGTGGTGTATTGACGAGACTGGCATGTGGACAGCATATTCATGCTTAGAACATGGATAAGATATTTATTCAATTTATTCAATCAACAAATATTTACCGAGAGCCTACCATGAGCCAACTGATATTCTGGATGCAGAGGAGTGAACCTAACGGACAAAAATCCCTGTCCTCATGGAGCTCACCTTCTGGTGTTGTTGCCGCACATCTGTGTCTTTAGCCCCTAGGGTTTTGGGTTCAGGGAAGCTTCCATCAGATATATTTTATATATTATAGACTAAATGGAATCACTAACTAGTGAGAAGAAATCAATCTTAGGAAATATTTGATCAAAATAGATCAAATATTTTATTTTACAAGTAGAGAAAGACCAAGAAAAGTGCTTTGCCCAAATTGCATACCAACTTGGTGTGGACCAAACCCCAGATCTCTGACTAGCATTTGGGCTACAGCATGACTATCACCCTTTATATAGCTTCATTCCCCAGACCCCCAGAAGTTCTGCCATTCATTCCTATTTCCTTTTATTACAGGTGGGCCTCAGGCTTGGGTTCAGAAGTTCCGACACATTTCTTCTACTGGATAAAAGGATGTGGAATGCTTAGATGAAGCAAAATTTGGGTACCACTCTTCCACAGGCTGTTTTCACTCTTTCAAACTTTTATATCTGAGCTTCTCTTGTGGCCCTCAATTCTTCCTTAAAGCCAGGCTTACTTTACAATCTTTTGCAGCCTTGCTTCAAAGCCATTTCAGCCTCTCTCTGGAATGTCTGATGCCTGGCATGTTTTTTTCGTAGCCCGTCTGCTACTTTGGGGATGATATATTTCTTCCCATAGTACTTGTTACCTTGTTTCTTCCATGAACACATACACATCTAATGCATAGTTTCAAAATACAGTTTATATTTTATAAGATTTTGGCTTTGCCAATGCAATATCAAGGTGTCAATATTGGATTTATCTACTTATTCCTAAAGTAGTAATAAAGACCAGGCCATCTGTTGGGCCCTGGGAATGCAAAGATGATGAGGATTGTCCTTTGCTCTCAAAGAATTAACAGTATAATAGTGAGAGACATGTCAATACAAATTTACAATCTTATGTTGTATGTGCTACAGGAGCTACAGAACACAGAGAAAGGATACAATAATGGAAGAAGTGAGGAAATCCTAATGGAAGGAGGAGTCCTTGGCTATGGGGCCTGGAGACTGAGGAGGATTTTTTCCAGGTGAAGGAAACAGGAACAGGGAGATATTTCATTTAGTATAGCATGTGCAATCCCATATGTGTGCAAAACAGCATGGTATACTTGGGCAGCCATGAATTGCTTGGGGTTTTTTGAGTATAGGGTCCTTGGTGTTGTAAGAATTAAGTCTGTAGGTGAGAGATAATGGGGTTGACCAAAAAATTTGACTTTATTCTGGACAACAGGGAAGCACAGAAGGAATTTAAGTCAATGAGTGATGTGATTAGATCTGGAAGTAGTGGAGAGAAATAATGAATGTGGAGCAATAGGGAGCCTGGAGATCTGTTGGGAAGCTGTTGGGTTGGAGTGAAGAGGATGTGTTAGACACCACAGAACAGAGGTTGCTAAGCCAAACACAATCCAAGTTGTACTTTGTGTTGCTTACACAGTGTTAGTTCATATAATATTTTTTTAAATTTCAAATTAGTTGCTATAGGATTTCTCATGAAATTCTGGATTTTCATAATTTTTTTTTTAATTAGAAGATGGCATGCAGACATATGGCTGAAGTTAGTAACAGTTGTTTCCTATAGACGAGGCATGCTTTATCCTGGTCACCACAGTCCCTAGCTCTCCCTCTTGTGTCTGCAACACTGGAGAAAGTGTCAATAGTCATACACCATAGTACAGTTATGTCACCTGAGGGCATACACCCAGATGGAGCTTCCCCTGAACCTATGGCCAGTTGCTATTTTCACTGGAATTCACTTTCTAGTAGATTGGGGGCATGGTTCTCCCTACTGTAAACCATGACATTTCCTTGGGGTCTCTTGATTTTATAGGGAAACTTTGAATTTCAAGTTCTTAAATGTGGCTTAACTCTAATGCTAAAGTGATTTGGTGCTGGATGTAAGAGACTCTCCTTAAAAATATCTGGGGTTTCCCATTATGTAGCAAATTAAGTAATAGATGAGTGCTTAATAGGAGAACAGCCACAGATCTAGGCACCATAGAGAATATCAAAGATATGGGACTGACTACTGAACCTCCCAGAAATTAACAATCTAATTAAAAGGCATTTCCAATCCACTATCTGAAGTTATCTCTTACCTACGAGTCCTGCCATTTTGGACTCTTGAGAAATGCTTTCTAATCAGAAGAGTACCATCTAGTCATGGCGGTCCCCAGTGATTTTGGCACCAGGGACTGTTTTCATGGAAGACAGTTTTCACATGGACCGGGAAGCAGGGGCGGATGGTTTTGGGGTGATTCAAGTGCATTACATTTATTGTGCACTTTTTTTGTATTATTATTACATTGTAATATATAATGAAATAATTATACAACTCACCATAGGTTGGGGACCCTTCACCACTGAAGTGGCTACATCTTCAATGGTGCTCCAAGGCCTGAAAGAATTTCCAGAGCTCTCAAAAGTATGGGAGCTGCAAGTAGAGAGCAGAATCTGAACTGCATCAATATAAACTCTTCACACCTGGACCTTACAGTTTGCTGTAGAATACCAGGATGTTTGTTGAAAATGGGGTGGGAGATTCCTTTGAGCCCATGATTAGTTTGAGCACTAAGCAGTCATTATGTCTCTGAGAGCAAGATCAGGATTACTAAATTTAAAATAAACACATCTATTTGCTGTCTAAATTATGGTTTTAGAAGATAATACAGCACAATTGTTAGTGTCTTGTTTTTCTTAATGTTCTGCAAATTTATACATCTTCTGAGACTACAAATACCCTCACGAGCAATTAGGATAAATTATGGCAATAAACATTATACAATGACCTAATAGAAAAAGTGATAATCTCTTAAAATGTCACACAGTAGCATTTAATTTACTTTTAAAAGGCAGTTACTATGAGTAATTATAACTTAATTAAATATTGATTATTCTAAGAGCTCTATTGTGATTTAAGCTCTATGCAGAATAGAATAAATCTGGGTGATTTGAAATAAGCTCAAAATGACATTAGTAACTACTGTGTAATTACATTTTATGGTTATTAAATATGACTAAACAAGCTAAATACTCATGGTGAACAAGTCAAATATTAATATTATGGTAAGACATCAACATTGGTTTCTTAGTACCTACTCTTATCATATGTCTATTTTGCCAAGTATCTACTAAATGCTTAAATTTTCCCAAGTTTTTGTTTTTTCTTAAACTATGAGCTTACTCTCAATTCTCTCTGTGGAACATTGGAATATTTGCAAGAGAAATTTCATGTAATTTAGGTACCTTTTGCATTGTGCATGTCAATATTCTCAAATGCAATCAATAGTAAATTATTATGCAACAAGAGTTCTCCCTTACTTTGGCTAAAACATTTCTTTGAAATACTTATGTTTTACTTTGGAGTTTATGTTTATGAACTATGTTGTCAACTGATTTATTCTTCCTCTCTTGCCTCTTACTTGAAGAATGTCATCACGTAAACACCAATTAAATCCAAATAAAACTCATCCTTCCTGTTCCCTTGGGTATCTATGTGAAGAATAAATGCATTTTTGAAAAGGTTTCTAACTTTTGAGGGCAAACACAAAATTTGCCCCTTACAGGAAGACAATGTTTAAGGAATTTGTTTAACAAGTCTCCAGACTCTGCTATTGTAACTTTTGATTCCTATTCACCTTTCCATCTGTTAAAGAAAAAATTATTCCTGACGCCTGTTAAAGATGGTAGGGAAGATTTTATTTAAGCGGGGAGGGGGGGTGGGGGTTACTATTACAGAAGTAATAGTATGGAAACCACTGCAATGGGAACTTGAAATAGGGGAGAGAGATTGGGCTGGACTCTGAATCCAACAAGGACCAATGCAGATTTATAGCCAAATGGCAGGATGGGGGTCAGTGGATGGAAAATTACAAAGAAGAAACATCAGGCATAAGGCAGATTATTGCTAGATTGACTCACCAGAATTCTTGCGGAAGACAAGCCAGGGTGATAAGATACTGAGGGCGGGAAATGAGGACAGATACCAAGGGTAGGGGATCTTTACTAAACTGACTTTGCAGGATTTTTGCTTAAACTGGTTTCTACAAGGACAGAGAGGGAAGACCCAGGTCAGGCCTATTCAAGCAGAGGGTTGGGAGGAGTCTGACTCAATTTTGGTCAAAAAGAGAAAGTCTTTGTCTCATGCATCCATGTATCCATTCACCCATCCATCTATCCAATCAAAAGGCTATTTACTCAAAGAAGCCATAGGACTAATTCTGCAACATATTGGAAATAAATTTAGTCTTTTGGCTCCTTTCTTAGAAACTCAACTCTGTTGATACTGGAGGCTAGATAGGTTCACTGATGGAACTCAGAAGCCTGTCAAAAAAATGACAAAAAGTGTTCCTACCACAGAGGAATCTAGACGCATTGTTATTGGTCTCTTCCTCTGGTGCAGAAAATCAGTGACTCTAAGTTGATGCAAAAGGTATCCTCAGGGCATTGCCTCTTCCAGCTTGCTCTCCTAGGCAATTAAAATAGAGAATGGTCTTCCCAGGACAAGGGCAGGAAAAATGATCAAATAATGGACTGAGAACCATAAAATGCCATAAACATAGGAGTGTTACAGATTGAATTATTATATGCCTGACATCTGAAAAATCACTAACAATGGTATATAAAAAACCCCCATTAATTATGAGCAGACACACATCTAAGTTTAATCTCTCCTAGGATTCAGAAGATAAAATATAAATAAGAAATGAGTTGCCATTTAAGCATTTATTGAACCTATAGTATGTGTCTGGTATTGTGTCTCCACTCTGTATGTTTTATTTCACTTAAATTTGAATCCATGCAACAACCATA
Source organism: Eulemur rufifrons (assembly GCF_041146395.1). Taxonomy (NCBI): domain Eukaryota; kingdom Metazoa; phylum Chordata; class Mammalia; order Primates; family Lemuridae; genus Eulemur; species Eulemur rufifrons. The sequence goes on from NC_090989.1 coordinate 230,527,294, forward strand.
TACTGTAGAGACTATTATTATTTTCACTTTACAGATGAGTTAACCAAGGTTTGGAATGGTTAACTTTTCTAAAATGACAAGATAGTAAGGTTCGGAGTCCATTTTCAAATCTTCATCTCTTTCCATCAAAAACTATTTCTCTTTTCCATTCTGTTAGTCTGCTCCTATTTCAAAACTGTATCCCCATCAACTTTAAGATCCACCTCTCTTTATTTAAAGAGATATGCTTTTTTAAAGGTTTTGCTTAAATATAACATTAGTAGAACTTATAATATTTCAAATAAACTTTAATTGAGGGAAGGGGTACTATTTAAAGGAATCCTAAAATTACATTAATTGTAAATCAAAAATTCTTTTGGTGATATGCATGATTAACCTTTAATTTATATTTTTTTCTCACCCCAAATTTCCAATTTCCTGAACCTGGGATATACTATATTGTGTCAGAAATTTCTAATTTAAAAATTAATTGATATTTCTTAGACATTTTTTCCTAGTTCCTGGGCATTGTAGAATGTGAGAAGAATTAACCCATTAAGCTGATAATTTGGGAGCACTATTACAGTGTGCTGGTATTATGCTAGGTATTTTAAATATTTTATTTGTATCTTTATAACAGTTTGGGAGGTAGCAAACATCAATTTCTGTTTACTTATGTAGACACTGAGGCTCAGAGAAATTAAATAACTTGTCTGTTACTTAGGGCTAAAGTCACTGCTCTATTAAGTGATATACCTGGGATTTATTCTTACGTTTGTCTTAAGTAAACCATGCCTTGTTCCCCCACATTAGCCTGTTTCCATAACATAGTTCATATGTGTTGCTAAGAGAAATATACATACTCATTGGTCGTGGTTTAAGTCATACTAAGCACTTATGGTATTTCATTGATTCTAAAATTTTCACTTTTTCATCTTTATATTTTAATATTGCCAAAATTGGTGTGTATCTTTCAATCAGTAGCATCTTAATACTGTGTCATATTTTTACTTGTAGTCTCTTCTAATAGATGGCTTCTTAATTCAATGAAATATGGAAATACATGTTTATTGAATATAATGCAATTTTTGTAGTTGAGATATATAACTTATCCCTTTCTTTTTTGAGCTCTCTCCATTTTACTAGAACTCACACCAAGACTTGATCGTTTAAGGCACTTATCTTTGTAATTGCTCCCCAACTCCCCATCAATCCTGCCAGATTCTTCTTTTATTTGATGATGCTATACCTTTATTGTGGTTGGATTTCTGAAAGAGAAGCCTTTGAACATTAAAAAGTTAGATTGAAATAAAACATAAAATCATATGTAAATATGTTCAGGTCTCTTGGATATTGTCAAGTCTTGATGTTAAAACATAATATATGAGGAAAAGAGCTTGCTGATCCATTTCCATGGCCTTAATTCAATTTTTGTAAAATTAATCTTCTCCTTCTGCTTTTCATCTTTCCAATACAACTCCCCTTCCCAAATTGTTAAGACTGCTCAGAATTGTTTAGTTGTGTATCCCTTCCTAAAACCTCAAGTCTTAGCTACTCTGCCTGGTTTCAGAGCCTTGCATAGTCACCTGGGAGGTATCGCTTCTCCATTCTTATTTCCCACTATTGCCCAATGCAGTCTCAACTACTACTTCCTTTCCTGTCTTCCTATCAAAATCATTTAAGATTGGGAGCCCGATTTTGGTTCTGTAACTCACTGGCTATTTACATTTGTACAAATCACTTAATCTCCTGAGTCTCAGATTCTAAGTCTGTAAAATTGCAAGAGAGGATGCAGGGCATGTATGTGGAAGTGCATGAAATATTGCTAAGTACCTTTCCAGTCTGAGGTGTTTTTTCTTTTTCTTTTTCTTTTTTTTTCACTTCTACATTGTATGCCATGGCCTTCATGATGCCTTCCCCAGCCATGCTAGCACACACTTCACTTTTCTGGACTTGCAGCCCATACTACTCAATCTGTTACTGAGATCTGGACTCTCTTAGATTATTTTCTTTTGCTTTATAAAGTTTCAATATTACCTTTCTAAATAGTCCATAAGCTTCTGTAGAATAGGAACCATGATTTAAGCTTCTTTGATGTGCCTATCACCTTATGTCAAAAAAACCTAACATAAGAATGGGCCCAGAGAAGAAGCTAACTATGTACTTGTGATGGATTATTGATTAAACAAATAGAATTAATGGTTCCACTGTACCAAGCTATGTGGGATGAAACAATCCTGCTCATCTATCCAGACTCATATAAAATATTACCTCTTCTGTAGGACTATGCTTTATTCATCTTTTCATTACCAGAGCCTAGCACATAGCGAGTGTTCAATAAATGTTGCTTGAGAGAATGAATTAATGAATGAATATCCTTTGCTTTGAGAGCTTTTATTAGCCACTGGGTTTATTGAAAATAGTTTCACCTCTTAGTCCATGCACCAACAAAATACCTTTCATCTGAGCTTTTCATCTGGGGATTTAAATACTCCCTTTCAAAGTACATTGATCTCCAAAAGCTTTTATTATTATTACTATTAATATGCTGTGTACTCCAATGTTTTGTTTCCCCCAGTAGAGTCTCTGTACTAAGAAGGCACTTGCCCTTGTCTAATCACATCTGCAAGTAAGCAAATATTGGCAAAAACTCATAAAATCTTATTATTCCTTCTGGGTAAATGATGTCAAACTTGGGGGCCACTGTTGCCATTTATTAGTGTGAATCACAAATTTACATTGCCTCTGGACATCATAAATGGCCTGTCTCATAAAATGTGAATAAAGACTGTGCTTCCATTCTCATAAGAAGGGTCAGCATGAATAATCAACTCAAAACAAGCCTTTAAAAGCATTTTGATGTTAAAGGTTGCTTATCACAGCTCAAGCCCTAAGCACAATACACAATTTTTACTTATTTAGTCTTATTGGTTTGGTTGCTTGTAAAAATCACACTGTGGAGCAAAGAAAGCTAAAATAGCTTTTCCAAATAACAGACATATCACTTATGATTCTTGACTGCAAGCAACAGTCTAATAAAAAGGAATGTATTACCTGGAAATGGAAGATTCACGGGAACTCTGGGATGGTGGGGGTTGGAGACTGAGGACAGATGGGAACCAGCAGAGCTCCAGGAAACAAGAGGCAGGGATCCTGACAGCTATCTTACAACCTGGGCTGTCTGGTCAGTATACCACTGCCACCATCACTGAGATGAATGAACTTGCAAGCTCCCCCTGGTCTTTGAGTCACCCACTCGAGAGTTCCTCTTCTATTCCAAATTCTTCTGTGTAGGGAGTTGCCTAGAATTATATACACCACCAAATTATATACAATGAGGAAAAATGTAATACCCTAATATAAATCAGGGTGCTATTATAAAGGGAAATGCATATTGAATTGCCCCAAGGTGACATACCTTCACCACAGCAAGTGCTCAGAAATGCAAGCATGTATTTATTCAGTGCATCATTCATTCAGGCAGTAGAGACTAACAGAATGCATCGCTACTGTTAGCTATTGGGCAGAGAGGCTGCCTGGCGCTTGATCCTGAAGAAGATACCATCGAGTGGAAAAGAGAAGCTTGTAAAGGAATAAGTACAGTGTAGTGTGATTAGGGTCACAATGAGTCATGAATAAAGTGATATGGAAACTCAGTGGATAAGTGTAATGAAAGGCAGTGAAGGGGAGGGAAAAGGAGTATTGGAAGTAGAGTTACCGGAGCTGGATTTGATTCTCCATTCTAGTACTTAACAACTCTAAAACTTTGGAAAAGTCACTTATCATCTCCAACATTCAGTTTCTTCATCTTTTAAATGAGAAGAATAAATGTTCCTTGTAGGATGGGGAAAAATAAATGAGATTGTTTATATTTAAGCATTTAGCACTTAGCAGGTATTCAATAGGTGGCTGTTGATTTGTTCCTTTACTAATTAATTCACAAAACAGGAAACGACCCACTCAGCCTTGGCTATACAGAGAAGGAGTTCTGGGAAATAGATCTTAAAGAATGAGTAGGTATCCCCCAAGTTAGAATGAAAGGGTATTCTGACACATTCAAAGGTGAAAAAGTGGTAAAGGTGTGGGGATGTCTGGAGGAGTGGCAAGGAGATTAGCAAAGATAGACTGTGAGCATTTAGGGCAGTGTCAGGCAATGAGAAGAGAGTGATAGGGGAGAGTTGATAAAAGGTGTGCAATGCTAGAAAGTTTGAATTTTACGTGGTAGTCAATACTTTTCAAAATGTGATCTCTGTGCCTCCTGCTTCCAGCCTACCCAGAACACTCTTAGAAATGCAGATTCCAGGGCCCTATCCCAGACTTACTGGCTCAGAAGGCCTGAGAGTAGCTCATAAGCAATCCACAGTTTTTACAATCTCCCTGGGGAATTTCAAGGCACTTTACAGTGTGAGAAAGCCTGTCAAGTTGAGAGAGCCAAGGAGAAAGTGTTTAAGTAATCATGAGGAAATGAGACTTCGGGATTCCATGCACTGGGTATCTTTTACTTTAGGACTTTAGAGTGGATTTTATCCATCTGGGTAGGATTTTGATATTGTTGAGCTAAACTTAACATATATGAGACAGAATCTCAGCTCAAATAATAGTATTCTCTTTTTACAGCCAAGAATCAGCTGAGACTATGGAATAATTCTGTGGCAAATACAACAGAACAAGATGGCTGATAATAGAAATGAATGATTTCAAAAAGCATTTAACACTCAAGGAGATGGAGCCAAGGGAAGAAGTATGCTTTTGAAAAGGGGATAGAGGTAGGAGAAGGAGGGAAAAAAAGCATAAATTTACAGAGTTATGGTAAATGTCACAGAGAATTTAACAATTTTCTTTGCAGAATTTAGAAAATGAGTGCATATAATTCCAACTGGGTGATATCACAGGGAATTTGAAAAGCACCCTGAGGCGATTTAGAGAGCTGCTTTTACATTCAAGCTGAATGAAAGAAAACATCCACATTTCAACTAAACACACACACACACACACACACACACACACTCCCTCAATGGCTGCATGCACGAAGCACTTAATCACACAAAAAAATTGTTAGATTGAAAGTATAGCTGATAGGATTGCTTTCCGGATGCCCTCTATGTATCTACCCAGGCCCCAGAGTCAGGACTCCAGATGCCGAGCCAAAATGATCAACCAGCTGCAATTCCTTCTCAGACCTTTTTTCTGGGAAGTGAATAGATTAAAAAACAATATCTGTTCCTTGTTGTTCTGATTTAAAGCCTTAAAATGGCAGAAGCACAGAGCTCTGTAGTGTTTAGGTGCTTCTCTGCAGAGGATTACAGTGAGCCACAGCCTGTTATTTCCAGCAGCCCTGTGAGCAGCACGTAGAGTCTGAACTCCTTTGAACCAGTTCCTTGCTTGCATTCATTTGCTAAATGCAAATCAGAAAGCAAAGGAAAGGAAAAGAAAAGAGGCTGGTAACATGTTTGAAAGATCACAGAAGGTCAAGTTAGGTAAACTAGTAACAATAAGTGAATTGTCCACCATCTGGGAAGAAATTTCAAAATAATAGTATGATGAAAGGGGGTAATATCTTTGAGGCAGAAAGGTAAACAGATATATTTTCGTGGCTATAGTGCTCTGGGCAACAGAAGTAAAGAATGTCAACAGAAGACCCAAAGTGAAGCTCTAAGGGGTCACTCTTGGTCAAATTCATTGGTCCATTTATCCATTCAACTAACACTCATGTAGCCATTACTTGTGTAATTCCCTGTGCTGGGTGGTGGGATACAAAGACACACATGACATAGTGCTTTCCATCAAGGTGCACACATTTCTATGGGAGAGGCAGAAGTGAAAATAAACATGTGCAAAACAATATGTGTAAATGTAGACAGTAAGCATACAAATTGTCATGAGAGCATTGGGAAGAAAACTGGAGAAACACAGTACTTGAAACTCTTCGTTTATGTAACAGAAAAGAGAGAGCAAAGAAAGTCCATTAAAATGCCCAGGGGAAATTAGTATGGCTTTCTGGCCAGTTTTAATGGAATATTGGGAGCTTGGTTAATATATTACCATTTAAATATCATTCTTATTATCAGGCTGCGTTTAGTTGGAACATGAATTCTGAAGATGAAATAATCTTTTAGTAAGGCAGCTGGAATGACATATGTCCTGTCTTGTAAACTCCATGCTACTCTCAGGATGAAGTGGGGAATAAAGGAAGGAAAATGTGTGGTCAGGATCTTCATCTATCTGAGTCAGGAATTTTTAGAAATTCAGATCATTTGCTTAATTGGATAGAATAAGCTCATGGTCGTATCTTCTTTTCTCACAGCCAAAGAGGTAAAGGATATTAGGGGAGAGTCAGCTCAAATTAAGCCTTAAAATTTGAAACATATGACTTTTTTTTTTTTTTGGTGACTCAGAGAATAGTAGATGAGCTGAAGAAACTGGCATTTTTGGAGCATCTACTTTGCACCCAGTTCTGGGTCCAGAGCTTATTATAATTTAATTCTTATATTAGTGCTATGTAGGAGGGTTATGGAAGTGACACTATTGCATAGAAGTTCTAAACATAGAGATGCCAAGATCCAAATTCCAGTTTCTCAATTTACAAGTTGCATAATCTTGGACAAGTTACTTAACTTCTCTGGGCCTCACCTCAGACTTTTCATCTATAGGACATTATATTAATAGAATCTACCTCAGTGGTTGTTATGATCATTAAATGATTTAATATAAATAAAATATTTGGAGTGATACCTGGCTCAAAATAAACACCAATAAATGTCAGCTACTTTTAGTAGTACATACTAATATTTTGTTCTTAACTGATCCTCTGAGGAAAATACCCATTCATAGTTTTGAAAGCTTAGCAAACTAGAAATAGAAGAGATAGAATTTGATAAAGTCTAGTGACAAAAAGCTTATAGTAAACATTTTACTTAACGGTGAAATGTGAAAACTTTCTCTCTGGGACCTGAAAACAAATAAGGATGCATTTTAGCACCAATACTATTCAACAATGCACTGGACATTCCAGAGAGGGCAGTAAGGCAAAAAGAAAATCAAAGAAAAAAATATTTATAAGGTACAAAGGAACTAAGAATCCAGCTGTCACTGTTCATAAATAATTTGATGGTGTACATGAGAAATCCACAAGAATTATTAGAATGAAAGGTGAATTTTTCAAGGCTACTAGATACAAAGTCAATATACAGAAGTCAATTTAATTTCCATATTCTAGAAACAAATGGAAAATAAAATTTTTAAAAGATATCTTTTACAAGAACAAGAGAATGACAAATATCCAGGATAAATGTAACAACTTCCATGCAGAAAGCTATAAAAATAGTAGTAAGATAAACTAAATATTGGAAGACTCAATAGCAATGGATTAGAAGACATTGTTTTAAAAGTGTTGATTCTTCTCCCAAATCTAAATACTATAAAGTCTTCCCAATTATTGTTTTTCTTTAAGAGTGTATTATTTCTTTTTAATCTTTTATATTTCTATATTAATTTTAAAAGAAGCATGTCAAAGGAAGAAAAGTTATTTGGATAGTAATAGGCTTGAGATTAATTTGAATGAGAAGTGGGAAAATATTTCAGTACATGATCAATCAGCTTTCATATAAAAATTACAGAGCACATAAACAAATTCATAATAGTCAGAGCCAGTTGGTAGACCCAAGAATTAGGACAAGTCACACCTAAGAAAAGAGAAATAGGGCAAATGGCCAAAGTGTTTAAAACAAATTTGTTTAGAATCTTCAAAGACATAGATAAAGAAATAGCACTGTCAAAATGAGAACAAGTTATTTCATTGGAAAAGACATAGATAGATACATAGATAGGTAGATATGAACCCAAAATATTGAAAATGAATATTGGGTAAATGACATAGTAGATATATTAAATAGTAGACTATATAAATTAAAAGAGAATCAGTATTTGGGAGAGGACTTAAATGTGGTAGAGAGTCTGGCTAGACACTTACCAATTGCATTTTATTTTCCTAGGTACATAAGAAAACTACATTTTCTGAATCCCCTTGCAGTGAGATTGGGGCCATGTGTTTGTAGTGTGAGTTAACTAATGTGCATCACTTTTAGCTCTGACTACAAAACATCCTGGGTGATTCTCCTGGCTTTCCTCCTTCCTTGGAGATCATGAAGACCTCACATTGATGAAGGCAGCATCAAAATATTAAAAGAGGTTATATTAATATTTCTGAATTATGGGTTGGGGGAGACTTGTTCAAAGAGTCACCCAGTATCATCAACCTGTGACATCAGCAAGAAATAAGCCTTTGTTCTACTGTCTGAGTTTATTTGTTGTGCAGTATATATAACATAGCCTATCTTGAATATACAGGAAATCTCCCAAAATGTAGTAAAACAAGATAAATACATAGACAAATAAAAATGAAGTTATAGAGGATAGACTGAGAAGCTCCAAGCTCCAACATATGTATAATTGGTATATAGATGAGAAAATAATTAAAATGGGGGACAGAGATTATTACAAGAAAAAAGAGACTGAGAGTTTTCCAGAATTGAAGAAAAACATAAATTATTACATTGAAAAAAAGTCATTCAGTACAATGGTTTACTTGTAGTAATAAATTTCATGATAATGATTCTGGAAAAAAATCAAGGGTGAAAGTTTTGAAATACTTTGGGATTTTTTTATAACTCCTCATTCATGCATTGCATTTTTCATTAATTCATATAGAAAATATTTTTAAGACCCTACTATCTGTCAGATTTCTTGTTAGCAACTGGGAGCTTATAATCTCAAGAGAAATCAGAGAAGTAGCCATAAATTGTTGTAGAATATGTAGTATAGAGAAAGGGAGAATTGAGGGCATTCTAGGCAAAAGGAACAGATCATGGAATGTCCAAGAGGTGAGGTAGAGAAAGGCCCCATTAAAGAAGTAAAAAAGAGTTTGGCTGGAACCCATGTGATACAATTGAAATAACATGAGGATAAGAAGGCATATTTCTTGTTTTGAACTCTGATAGTGATTATTTAAAAAAAGGTTTCAAAATCATCCATTTACTTCTATTTCTTCAAATATGGAAGATAAGAATTAAACGTGTATTTTAAATATATATTTATATATATCCATCCCTCTTCAATTTATATATGTGTGTGTGTGTGTGTGTGTGTGTGTGTGTGTGTGTATGTGTGGGTGTATGTGTGTGTGCATATATATATATATATATATATGTATATAAATATAAATTGGGAAGAATTCTGCTGCCAGGTCCATTCAATGTATTTCTAGTTAATTTTTGCTAAAACAGTGTGCAAGTGAGGACAGCTATGCTACATGGTGTTGTCAGTCCAAGGAGAGCACAGTAAAGCACCCCAGAAGTTTAAGTTATTGTGATCTTCTGGGAATTAAATTGGGGGAAAATAAAAAGTCAGAAACAAAAACTGTGGGAAGATGTGACTTGTCCTCAGGCTATGGATGGACCTAGCTGTGGTTTGATCATAAAGGATGGTTCTATTAGTATTTGAAGGAGAAAAGAGCTATCTTTTAAGAAGTTTCCCAGGAAGCATTTCTAGAAAGTTTATTATAAGGGTCTATAGGAAGATTTTCCAGAATCCTAAGGACTTTCAGCCATGACTGACTGTGAACACCCTAAGATAGGTATCCTATTGGGAGACAGAACCAGGGGCAGGGAGATGAGTATATCAGAGGTATAATGTTCTTACTACTGAGAAATAAGTAACTGAAACCCTGTAGAGAATAAAATAGTGATGTTCTCCCTCCAAAATGCTCATTATTGCAAAAACAGCAAATGAAGTTGGAATCTAGAACTCCCAAGGAATGGACCCAAAGTGGAACAAAGCTGAGACTACCAAGTAGGATGACTAAGGCAAAGGAGGCCACTGAGAAGAGACAATTCTCACCCCTATTTCCAAATGTCAAAGAAAATCCTCTCAACAGTATTGTACTATTGAAGAAATTGACTGATCATCTGCAGATCACGATTCCATCCTTTGATAGTTATTTCTTCATAAACTTGGAACTTTTTGAAATAATGATAACTTCCCTGAGATTATGTGAATGGGGCTGGCTAATGCCCAGCTTGTGGACATGATACCCCAGATGAAATGAAAAGATCTAGAAGAATATCATGACTGTAAGGAACTTCCTTTTTGGCACAAAATCCTCTTTGGTCATCCTCAATGAGCACATGTATAAGTTGGCCAGTGAGATGAATCACAATTTCCTGCCCTGACTGCTATAGCTGATCCACGTCCTAGACAACATAGAGCGCCTTCTGCTTCTTAGCTAGCTTGATGCCTTCGATGAGCTCTGCTTGGAGTCTTGGCTGCTTGGTAGCTTCGCAAAGCTGTCTTTCCATCCCTCTGCAAGATTCCTGTCTTCTGTAAAATCTCTCAGTTGCCCTAGCTGTTCAAAAAATATTGCTAGTAACATGGGCTAGCCCCAAATCCTGCTCCTGGCTGGAGCAGATTCTGGAAGTTCTGAAGCTTTGATCTGATAGGGTGTCTCTCCTTTGATCCAGAGCCTGTGAAGCAGCATGAAGGGGGTTTGCACTTGAGGCCAGAGAAAGATCTGCAGGAAAAGCCAGCACTTGACTCAAAGGAGAGACTTTTCCTGCCCAACTTTCTCAGGAAGCACTTTCTCCACTGACTGAGGAAGTCAATGTGTTTCTAACTGCATGTGGCAATGTGTTAGCAGATCAAAAAATCACCTTAGTGGGTAATAGTCAATATGTATATTTTTAATTTTTGTCTTGATTTTGAGATTTTAAAAGTGTTTTACTCAAAACGAGTAAGATATTTTTCATTAATTACATGGCATTTTTACTGTGTGCTATTTTTAGAAAGAAGAATTATGCTGGAATTCATAGGGGCTCTGAGCCCTGACTGAGTGTGAACACATTCAACTCAGGTGTCCTCCTGGGAGACAGAACCAGGCTTACTTAGGGAGATGAGAATCTCAGAGAAAATAAGGAGAATATGCTATGAATTAAAGCAATCAAACATTGCAATACTATCCCAGGAACGATCAGCAAGTGAGAACTTGGGAAGATGCCCTTTTAATGCCCCTGCCACCACACTGTGCAGTTTCACACAAAACAGAGGATCACCCTTCTCTGTGTTTGTAGAAGGAGCTTGATCTTCTGGAAGGCATATGTGGAAGAACTGATTAACAGGAAACAGTGGGCCTCTCTAGTGAAATCTTGAATATTCCTTTTGATTCTAGGATCTGTGGTGTTTCATGCATCTTAACATCATCAAACCAATATCAAAATGGGGAGATAAATACATATAATGTAAAGGCTTTACAAATCATAAACTTTTATATCCTTGATCTCATTTAATCTAGTAGTCCTGGTTAGAATATCTTACTGTCCTTATTTACAAATGTGTAGCCAGGAGCTATAGGATCGGAGTAATGTGCTCAAGGTCTGACAGGTTGTAAGGATGCGAGTCACTTTAGGATGAGCTCAACAGTGCAACATTTCTTCTCTACTTCACTCTTTCTCTCGTATCACAGTTACGGAATCTTTCTTTGGGCATTGTCTATTTCTATGCTTTCTTTTTCTGTATGTTTGATTGTGGTCATGGCACTATTGGTTCCAAAGTATCCTACTGAACGACAAATTGTGACTACCAGCCTCAAATAGCACATTTCTATCTAGTAACTCTCTTTTGAACCCTTTCTTGAAGATTTGATTCCACTAAAGATGGAGCACCCTTCAAGACATTTTACTGCTATAGTTTTGCACAAACCAAAACAAATCTTTTGGAATCTTAGTTTGAAGATTGACTACCTTAAGAGCCAGCATCCATTATCACTTGAATTAAATTACCTTTCTCCACAAGACATATGCTTTTGTCTAAAAAGAGTAATGTGGTGTGTAGCTCAGCTAATACTTCACTTCATTCCAACAATGTGTTTAAATTCTCCCATCTTCCATTATTCAGGAACAAAATATCCTCTTTGTTGATTTCCCAAACTTTATTGTTTTCTTCTGGCTTTCTAATATTTGCCCATGTTACTGCTCTTGCTGCAGTTGAGGCTGTTTGGGTGTCAATTTAAAAAACTCATTCGACTTCATTTAAACCAAAAGTGGAGCTATTTTAAGGATACATCAAGCCTTCCTGGGTGTGGAATTGGGAGATTCACAGACAGCTTTTCTTGCGATCTTTTTCACCAGCTGCATAATCTCTCCCCTCTCTGCTTCTCTCTGTGCATCTCCTTCATTATCCTTTCTATGAGTAGTTTCCTAGTTTTAAAAAACATTTTTTCATTGTATTAAGGAACCAGTGCATCAGCTTGTTAAGGGAAAGTATCCCTTTACTGCTCCATAGTATAGCCAGTAAATGAGGGAGTCAGGGTTAGTGTCAGGTGTCAGAACAGATTTTTCTAAATACTTCTTGTTAATTTCTTCACCACAGAGTATAGAGTGCAAGTGGATTTTCCCATCAAGAAAGTTATGGTAAATTTTCAACAGATCCAGATGTGCTCCTCCTCCGCAACCCCTGCAAACACCTTCCCCATTCATCAGCTTTCTGGGAGTTACCAAAGCAGTACCTGTTCAACCACTTTAAAGGGGTAACTGTGTTCACCAAGCACCTTCACCCAACTCTAACTGGCCAAGTGAACTCATCAAGATCAAAATCAGAACTTTAAGGAAAGCAGAACAGAAACTTGAAGAATAGCGTTTCAATGACAGAAATGTGCTGCTAGTCTAACTGAAGTTCTGAAATTGCCCGTTAGAATGAGTTGGGGAATGATCCTCTAGGCACGTGCTCTCAGAGTCCTGGGCTCAGTGGTTGCTTGCTTTAGTACTGTCTGTTTGCTGAGCCAGGCGACTGAAGGGGTGCCCTGGGCACTTGGCAGAGATGTGAGTTTGGATCTGTCTGGCCCTGAGGGTCCTTCAGCTCAGTCACTGGGCACTTTCCAGTGCATTGCAGTTATCATTAAAGCTTACCGATTTGAGGAAGTGCTTGGCAGACTTTACTTCCTTGCCAGGAGAGAGGTATGACCTTCAAATGGATGGTGGTTGGGAAACAGGGTAACCTCTTGAGTTGTACCTGATTGTCACGGCCAACTAAGACACTGCTTCCTGATAAAGCAAGTGCTCACCCTTTCCCAGGGCATGCTGTTTCATAGCCATTTAGCAGAATAACAAGGAGGGCCTCGCAGGCACTCTTGAAAGGATATTAGTGTTTTGGAGATCTAAGCAGTAGGAGCTGAAACGCTCATCCATTAGGAAGTGGAGCTGCTGGTCTGTAGTATGAAATGGGATCTCAAAGGTACTTAAGCCGGCCAGTGCTTTCATGCCGTAGCGGCAATTGTTACAGTATTGATTTTCCCAGGTCTCCTGCTGTAGCCAACTGCCATCTTAATCTGCAAGAGCTAGAATTAATGCTTGACATCCTGTTTCCTGGAGAGTTGAGTGTCAATTTCCTCCTTCAGGAACTTGGGGCATTGTTTCCTACAGTGCATAAGGTCCTTTTAAAGATTTCATTTCAAAATGCCTGATTTGTCTTTTCATAAATGAACACATTTAACCATGTAAACATCAGATGTCATCATCAGTATGATAGTCCCTCAGTCAACCAGTTACTTGTTTTCCCCAGGGCCTCCCAATCCCTGTCCTCACCAGGGCAATGTTCCTTAGCCTCTCTTGCCGTTTTCTTAGGAAGGATGTCCAAGGCAGGGCTTGTCTGAAGTACGAGAGCTGGGGGAAGTGAGAGAGAGGAAGGCTTGGGAGAAAGAGAAAATGTCTTGCTGCTTCTCTCTGACAAGAGAGACACAGGCAGGCAATGCAGCAAGGATACGCAGGGGTTGACTTCCTTTTCAAGGGTCTGTTTCCCCACAACTTTGGTGTGATTGTGGTTTGGCTGTCCATAACCCTCACTCTGCCTTTTTCAACTTGTTTGCCCAGAATGAATCACTATAGCAGGATTTGTGTTGATTAGTTTAATTTCTCAGTGGAGACAATCTGATTAGCTCAGCTCAGCCTAGCAACGTGCTTTCCTAGGGTCAAGGGTTTACCCTCAGTTTAATCAACTGTGGACAGATTAAAAGCTTAGGATCCCATCGCAAGGGAAACTTCAGGAGTGGGAAATAGGGCAGGGACAGAATCCCTAAGTTATCCACATTAATTAACATTCCATGATAGAAATGATTTAAAAAGTTGAAAAAGCATAAAACCCAAATCTCATTTATTAATGACTCCAGCAATTTATCAGTTATGGAAATACGTTTACTGCACTGTATAGCACTTTACCTAAAGAAGACAGCCCTTTTGGATTTGTTTTTACTGATTTGCATCATGGCCAAGGGTGTGATGCATTCTAAGAAGTTTAATAAAGGCATGTTAGCAAGAACATTGTGCTCTATATCAGACTGGGTCCCTTAAGGAGGATCTTGAGACAAAATATCTTTAGTAGTATGGTCTCAGTTCCAGGAAAAGTGTACTTTTTCTGAGTAACTGTGTTGACAAGAAACCGTGTTGACAGAAACAGTAACTGTGTTCATAATATGGACATTTGACTCTTGTAAATGATTGTGTTTCTCTCTTTCCTTTGGCTGCTAGGAAGCTCAGAACCAAATCTGTTAACCACTTACAGCATGTGTATAGTGTCTTAAGATGTGCATTCCTGTTTGGTCATCTTCCATCTAGCTTTATTTTATATTCCGCCCACTGTCCCTGTTTTTCATGTGTAATCTGTTTTCTCACTGACTCATGTGGTCCCTGCCATGCCTCCAACAACTCCCATTCCCAAGAAATTCTCTAGTCCTAACTCCATTCACGGGGAAGGAGAGCTCTAAAATAGCTCAAGGTCAAAATGGAATTCCCAGGTTAACTAAATTAGGCTACCATATTGGCGGGGGAAGGTGGGGATTTTAGGACTAACTAAATTACAGACCAAATAAACAGAGAGACATTTCTCCAAGATGATTTTAATTTCCTCATTTTCTTTCTCTCTCTTTTCTTTTTAAAATCTATCTTACCTCCCAAGAAACTGGTGTGGTAAATCAAGGACTGAAAGTGCCTTCTGCTTAGGAAGTGCCTTGCTTTGGAAGGCCAAGTGGAAATCTGAATAGGGCCCAGAGAAAAGAAAGCTTGGATCAGCTGGTTGTACTGGTCCCTAGACTCATCTTTGAAAGCAGTGACTCAGTACCCACTGTAGCTCCAGTTCCACCCACCAGGTTGACTGGGGCAAAGCCCTAACCAGAAGAAAAGATTCTGTGTGGGCCTGGAGCATGTCTTGTGCCTGTTCATCCAGCCCTCATGATGATGCTAGGCAATTGGAACAGGGATTTGGATCCTTGCCACATAGAACTTGAATAACAGCCACAGTTTCCTTATCTGTTTATTCAATCCTGTTAGAATATATTTATTTTTGAAAACTGCCTCAAATCCCTTTGTGAGCAAAACAGGATATGTATGCATGAATGAAAGAATAGAGAACCATAGTGAAACTGTGGGGAGAGTAAGCCCTATTCCAGTGATGCCAATGCTCTCCCACGCGGTGATCTGTCCCAATCCCTGAACTCTCACCATTAGAGATACTTCTTCGAAATGAGTCAGTTTCTCCAAAAAATAGGGGTCAGAATGAGCACAGTTACTCCCATCAACATAGTGGTGATTTACGATTGTACCTTCAAATACTTTGTAAACTAGAAGGCCTTTACAAATTTAACACATTAACTGCCATGTGAGTCATATTTAACTCATACTAGTTTTGAGCCTGGAGCCTCATGAAGCATATGTAACTCACACAGCTCTTCACCTTGGGAGCTGTGAGAACTATTTTTCAAGTTGCATATAACTCATGCACAGAAAACAATAAAAAATGACAAATTTTTCATTAAATTAGAAATTAGATGATAGTTATCTTGAAAATCAGAAGGAAGGACCCTGGCACAATGAGGTAGAGGGTAGGTGAATCATAACAGTAAGGAGAATGAGGCCCAGGGGGAAGCCTGGGAATGACTGAAACATGTTATCCATCCGTGCCTGGGGGAGTTTAAGCCATGGGTTGATGACGCCATTCAGGGAGGAAGACCGTGTCCCCTACAAGAGGCTAAATAAGTCATGGGGAGTATGCACCCTAGGGCCAAATTGCCCAGTTCAAATCCTGGCTTTGCCACTTGCTAGCTGCATGACCTTAGACCTTTCTGTGATATTTTCCCATCAGTGAAATGTAGACAAGAGTAGAATGAGTCTCATAGGATTGCAATGAGTTGGCATTAGAAGAGTGTTGACAGCAGTGCCTGACACATAGTAATAGCAGACTGGAGAAATGAAATATGGAACAAAGACAAGGTGGTCCAAGGAGGGGCTAGGTATCATGGAGCTCACAAATTGCCTGTGATTTTTAACTCATATAAGTTTACTTTTTTATTTTTTCATTTTAAGAGACAGATTCATGAGACAGGAGTATAAATAAATATTAAAAGTGGGGAGTTTGGTGAAGCAAAGACTGCATAAATCTAATGGGGAGATTTGAAAACTATTTTAAAGAAAAAGCAAAATAATTTGATGACAGATGGAGTGATAAGGGTTTTTCTGTTTCTTTTTCTTTTTTTTTTTTTTTAGAAGGACAGGTAAGACAGTACTTGAATGCCACGAATTGTGGTTACTCAAGTGTAAGTTCCTGATGTTTATGGAAAGTGTCCTGGGCCTGTTGTGAGCACAGGTGTTGAATAGATGGTGATGGACACCTCTAATGAGTGAGCAGTAGCATTTTCAGGACTTAGATTTTGTACCAGCGCTGCCCAACAGAAACATAATGAGAGTCACACATGTAATTTAAAGTTTTCTAGCAGTCTCATTAAAAAGAAGCAATAAGAAGTAGAATCACTTATAATAATACATTTGATTTAAACATATATCAAAAATGTTATCATTTCAATATAAGTAATCAAATATTTTAAAAAATGAAATATTTTACTTTTTAAAATTTTACTAAGTCTTTGAAATCTGGTATGTATTTCATACTTCCAGTACATCTTAATACAGACTAGTCACATTTCACATGCTTAATAGATAAATGTGACTTGTGGCTATAGTATCAGACAGAACCATTCTGGACCTTCAGTGAGAAGAATCCTTGTCATTAGCCTCTGTCTTGGGGTGCATAGTACACTTGCCCACCAGATTAATGTCCAGTTGTTCCATTTTGGTCATCCATGGTTTTAACTACACATATTAAGCTCCTAATGTGTGTTGGGCCCCGAATTAGATACTTAAGATTCAAAGACATGTACAAGGAGTACAATTTTATATCCCAATTAAGTTTTAACTGGATTAAGCTAGTTCTGGCCTGTTCAAATTCAATTCAACCAAATCAAACTGTATACATACAATTGATTGAAAACTAGATCAAACTATTTTAAGCCAGCAAGCTTGTGTGAACCTGTTCTAACAAGAGTAAAGATTAGTTCCTTTGGGTTACAGTTTGATTACGCTCCTGAAAAGTTGTTTTGATTTCAAATCGTTCTTACGTGTTTTGATAATTTAGTTTTCCCTGGACTATGTGTATTCATTCCAGCCATTTTAAAATTGCTCAAAACGGATCCAATAATTTCTTGCCAACTCAAAGTTGACCAGTCTAATAATGTTAGATATTTTAAGTCACTTATGAACAGATACATGTTGCTAGACCCACAACACCCTGGGAAAGAAGGCAGAAACCAGGTTACAACGCAGCTACTCTGGCAAGAAGCCTGACTTTTGCCTGAACTGATAGATTATTGCATTAGGGGTCCCCAGACCTCTTGAATGAGGGAATGCTTATCCCCAGAAAGAGGTATAAGCATGAAACATTGAGTTAAGATCAAGTAACCTTAATTGTGAGTTGACATCAGACTTGGCAACAGGATGCTAAGCAATTCCTGACACTTAGGACCATACGTAACAAACGAGTGGGGAGAGATGGAACTGGACTCCAACCTGGGGTCAGCATGAGGCTCCTGGTAACTGTACTAGAGGAAGAGGCAAAGAAAAGAGGGAAGCAGAGAAGGAAGAAAAATTGCTGAACGTACTTCGCCCAGACCTCTGAGCTCATGGCCTGTGGGGAGGGTCCCAACCACACGTAGGGACATGGGGAAGAACTAACCGTAAATGGATCCAGGGACAGACTGTAGGGAGATAGTCTCCTCACTCCAGACTTTTTACCATTCAACCCAATTTGCTGGCCACTATCAGGCTAATTTTTCAACTAATCTTCCTTTTTTTTAGGCCTCTCTTCTCAAAAACATTCAGTGGCTCCCACTTGGCTCCCAAGTCAAGGTTTACATCTGGCTTTTTATCACCTCCTGCCCTCACCGCCCTGCATTTGCGCTCGCCAGGCTCATTTTCTTGCCACTTTCTGGTTGCTACTAACCTCTATTGTCAGAATGGTTATCTTTTCAGTCTCACGTTAATCTCTTTCATGTTGCTCTCCCTATCTTCTTTCACTCTTTTCTATGCTCATCTAATTCTGTCCGTTTAACAAAGCCAGCACGAGGTCCTGCATCCTCCCTGATGTCTCCAGCCTCAGAAATCTCATTTTCTACTAAAATTTCTAGCCCTGGTTAGCATGACACAACTTATTGCCTGTATTGCCTCCCCTATTCCTTGAGAATTTCATCAGTGCTGATCTCAACACCCCAAGTAGCTTGGAGATATTCAATAGCAAGAAGCACACCTTTGTAATCATCTCCCACCCGCGGTGTATAGTCATAAATGCAAAAATCCTCAGTTCATTCATTCGAAATGGGTTTTAATGCTTGCCACTTGGCATGCAGCAGGAAATAAGGACCTTGGCTTCATGGAGTTTATAATCCAAGGGGAGAAAAACAAAGATGTAAATGAATCAATAAGCGTATTTCTGACTTGATATATTCTATGATGAAAATAAATTAGGCCAATGTGATGAAAGGGGAGAAGGAAGGGATGGGCAAAACTTCAGGTACTGAGATTCAGTGAAAGCTTCTCTGAGGAAGTTAAATTTAAGCAGGGGCTTTAACGATGGGAAGGAGGAGCAGCCCTGCAAAAGAAAATATATACTGAATATTTTATCATTTGGATTATTTGTAATGAAGGCAGAGAGGCTGCCAAACAGGCTTAGCGTGAGTCCAGGTATGAAAAAACTTTACCTACCTGCCATTCTGGATTGTAAAGGAAGACATTGAACCTACATGAATGCGAAGAAAAGAAATTGTCCTTAGAATAATGGAAGAACATTTTTTCAATTACTTTCTGTCTGTAAGAACATACTGATTTAAATGTGATAGACAAAGCAATATTATGCTAGGACATGTAGCCTGGAGAGCATTTCAATAGATTTTTTAAAAAATAAAATAGTAATATAAAAGAGAGGTTATCGGGGATATTGAGGGAAAGAAAGGATGGACCTTCTAGCCCCACCTTTTGCCTTCTAGACTGCCTAGGCAATATGAGACTGGCGTTAGTCATGGTTCTCCAGAGAAAGAGAGACAGAGACAGACAGAGACAGACAGGCGGGGCAGGAAGAGATTTTAAGGAACTGGCTCACTCGATTGTACAGGCTGGTGAGTCCACAATCTGCAGGGTTAGGCCGACAGGCTGGAGATCCAGGGAAGAGTTGCTGTTTGAACCGAAAGGCAGTCTGCTGGCAGAATTCCCCCTTCCTCCAGGAAGGTCAGTCTTTTTTCCATTTGGGCCAAGCTTAAGATGTGAACTATGGCAATGGTTGTAGGGATAAAGAGGGGGTTACATTAAAGAAACATTTGCAAGATCGAGTAAGCAGAACTTAATGACTAGATGCATAGAGAAGGAAGGAAGAATCTAAATAGACTTCCAGGTGCTTAGCTTGGATGCACAAGTGGAGTTAGGCTTTATTAGTTGAAACAACAATATAGAGAGAGGACCAACTTTAGTGAAGAGATTTGATGCATATAATGAATTCAAATCAGAATATCGTGAGTTTGAAGAGTCAGTGGGGCTTCTAATGGGGGCGTGCAAAATGCTCTGTGAGTCTTAGGCTCAAAGGAGGTTTGGGAATGCAAGACCAAAATGTGGATCTCAGTAAGAAGATGATAGCATTCCACAAGAACTTCAGTGAAACAGGCCAAATAGAGGCTGACGAGGAAAAGAGCAGTGGGTCAAGGAGAGAGGAGGACGTCGTAAGAAGACTGGTAAGGAATAGTCAGGGACGTGGAAAGGAGTCAGTAATAACAAGAATCACAGAAGCCAAGGCAGAAAAGGGACCAATGGGAAGAAGGGATCAGCAGTGCCAGTGCAGCGAAGAGTTTAAGAGAGAGAACTGCCTGTGTAGGTCCACAGTGTGTGGCAACAAGGAGGCCACTGGCAACACCAGCCAGAGCAGCCGCAGTGGAGCGATGGGAAGAAAGCCCGATCGCTGAGGGTGGAAGAATGAGTGGGAAGAGAAGGGATGGCAGCTATGACAATCCTCTGACAAAAATCCTGATGGAGAAGGGAAGGAGAGAGTTTGTAAGGCTCAGGTTAAAGGGAAGGTTATAGTTTTCAGTGTGGGAGAGACCTGAGCATGTTTGTAGATGGTAGGAAAAGAGCTAGGCGGAAGGCCTAGAAGGTGTAGAAGTTGCAGGATGAAGAGGAGCTCACTGATGGAGCACAGCGGGATGCAGAGGAAATGGGAGCGCATCAGGCTAAGGGCCCAGCCCCAGTCAGCTTACCTGTGGCTGGAGGAAAGCAGAAAATGTGATTATAGGTGCACATGTAGTCAGGGAGACCCCATACTGAAAAACTTTATGTGGATCGATAGCCTCGGTGTCTCCAAAGAAATAAGAGCTGAGATCATCATCAGTATGTTGTGAGGCAACTGCTGAGATTTGGAATGGCAAGTAAAGTGAAAGAGAGAAGAAACTGCCAAGGGGCCCGACTGAAGTCCGTGGGTTTACAGGGCATCAGCGGTCACTGTTGTGCAATGTTTCGCTGGCCTGCCTGATACAGCCAAAGGGAAGGGCCGATGGAGCTGAGAGTGTTGATGATGAAGTGCTTCCAATAAAAAACAACTTAAATTCTTCAGTCTTGTTCTCTTTTACCTAACCTTATGGTATCATACAAAAATCTCTAAAAACATTTCCATGTTGTGTCCCCTTAAAATTGCACTACCTGAGCTTCTTAATCTTTCACTCTCCTTAACTATTTCAGCTTAATGTGAAAATGAAGAATAATTATAATTTCCCTAACGGTACAAAATTACCCACTCCAAATCCACAGGTCCCAAACTGTTAGATAAATAACAATAGTCGCTTAGCTTTAAATAGTGCATTTCCTTCCAGCAACCCCCCCAGAAATCTGAATACAGAATGTTAAAGATATGCATATGCACACAGGTGCATATATTTGACACAGTATAGACCTTTCACTGGAAAACTAAATACTATTCATGCTGAATAGTTTTCATAATTGTTTTCTTTTTGTATTATTGAAAGGAAAGCAAATCTACTTCCTCTGTATTCACATGAATGGAAATTAGTATTGGAAATAAGCAATTAAAATCCTCAAGAAGATTACATTAAAGACAAAATACAATAAGTTAAAAATACCATATGGAGCGGACAAAATCTGATGTTGAGCCAGGAGAAAAATAACCATAAAGGCCCAGGATTCAAGGACAAGCTTTCCCTGCCTCTTCACTCTCTGCAAGGTACAGGATTTCCACACATATGGTGCTAGAATCTTTCACTGTTCTACAACCCCTGGTGCAGGACCATATGTGCTGAGATCCACAAGCACAACAGGATGAGATAGGAATTATCTGCCAGTTTTTCCTTGGAGCTCCCTGTGTTAAGGAATTTGATACATTGCCCTTATTGTTATAATTCATTAAATTAATTACAGAAGCTTTTTAATATTTCACATCCTCCCACTGCCCCAGCTTCATATATGACTGATTTTTGCTCCAGCCTGTGCCCAAATCACCACAATAATCGATTTGGGCCTCAAATCTAATCTCATAGAAAATCTGATCAGCTAATTGATTAGGCACTAAATTATACTTTTCTCTGGCTGGCTTTGTTTTTGCTTCCAATTCAGAAGTGCTATAATTACTGACTCCTTCTCCCATCACCCTTCACCCGTTTTGATTCGTTTTTAAAAGTTAAGAGTGCTATCTTGGTCTGCCATATTTCATATTCTGAATTTTCTTTTTATTCATTTATATATTTTAAAAATCACAGAGAGGATCCCTGAGATGTTACATTAAGCTCCTGCAGTGTTGTTATATTTTGCCACCTTTATGAGGAGTTGAAATCTAGGGCAAAATTTGCCTCTCTTGGCACTGTTGATATTTTGGGCCCAATAACTGTATTACTGTGTTGTGGGGGCTGGTCCTGTGCATTGTGTAATGTTTACCAGCATCCCTTGCTGGTAGACGCTCTATCTGCTGGATGCTACTGGCCACTCCCTTGCAGTTGTAACTATCAAAAGCGTATCAGACATTGTCAATTATCAGCTGGGTGACAAAATCATCTCTGGTTTAAAATCGCTGATCTCTGGGAGCCTTGTAACAGACATCTATAGCAACACACTCATTTCCCTATGAAGAGCAAATTGCATTGGGAGTAGAAAAGCATTAATCCTTATCACAGTATTTTGCAAGTGAGTATAAAAGACTATTAATACCTGAGAAAATGTTTGTGTGTGCGAGAGAGAGAGAGAGAGAGAGAGAGAGAGAGGTGTTGAGATTGGAGAAGTTTGAAAATTCCAGAAGTTAAAAATACTAAATGAAACTAAAGAAAAAGGTGTCACTGAGCAGGAACAAGGAGAAGAAAAGGGTGACTGAGGATATTGACAACAGAATTCTTTGTCTAGATTTTCCTCAGTTCTGTATCAATTGAACTATCCGTAAAAACTAATTGCCACTCATCTCTCCTGTCATCCCCCACACCTAATCCATTACCAGGCCCTATTGACTGAATCTCTGATATCTCTTACCCCGCCCACAGGTTTCCATCTCCATTACCACATCACTGGTTCAAATTATCATCCTCCCTTGTCTAGACTACTCTGGCACCTCCTAACTGTCCCCTGGATTCCAATCTGGCCGTATTCCAATTCCTTCTCTGCACTGTAGTCAACCTGATGTTTTCAAAGACTCCAGTCTAATCAGGGCTCCCACTGTTTTTACACCCCTTGATGTGTCCCCTTGCTCTGAAAATACACACAGAACTCCTTAATGAGGCCAACAGGTCCCTACATGGTCTCTCATCTGCATTCCTCCAGCCTCACCTCCTAACATAATCCCACTTCACTCACTATACTCCTTCTTTTCTTACACGTTTGCACATTCTATCCCCTCTAGCTTGAATGCACTTACCTCCCCATTTCTTACTCATCCTTAAGATCTCAATTGTAACTTGGCATAAATTTCATTAATATTCATCTGTTTCCATCAGAATTCTTGTTCTGAGAGCAGGAAGGGATTTGGTCTGTCTAGATCCAGCTTGTATCTCCAGAGACCAGCAGCACAATGCCAGTAGATAGTAGGTGTCCAGTAAATATTTGTTTCATTATCAAAGGAAGAAATAGATAAATGAAGGAATTCTGTTGCCAAAAAATTCATAAAGAGCTTTGATGGGCTATATCTTCTTAATGCATCATCCTATTCCATAAATATACAAATGGTAATTTATAATCTGATTACATCACAACCAGTTCATGTGACAACTAGGCTATGAGCTCTGATGAGCAAACACTATCCTAATATCTTTGTTTTTCCCCAAGGGCCTCACTTGTTGCCAAGAGTTGACTAAATTCACATGAAAGAATGAACAAATAAACAAAAGAATGAATGAAAAAAATTCTATATGATAATATTTATAAAGACAGGGCCAAGGCTAACTTTTCTTTTATATCTTAGCACTAGAGATTTCTCAAGTCTTTTCAACATTAACCTAGTAAGTGTCTGTATTTCCTTGTGTTCTCCCCTGGTATCCTATCTCAGAATTGCTTCTGAACAAGTTGGCTTCAAGGTGAGGGGAGACACTGGGACTTGAACGAGCTGGCAAACTGGGGAGAATTTATGGAAAAGCTCCTTTTGACAAGTAGAACTTTGAAGAACTTGACAGACCTTATTATTTGGGCAATGCAAGTTTCATCTCTGTTAGCCTCTTCTATGTGCTCAGACCTTCAATAAAAAAGAAAAAAAAATGAAGTCTCAGTATGGCCTGAAGATGAGAGTGGCCCATGGCAAAAGATTTGCAAATAAAATGGGATTTGGGCTCTAGTTAAGAGAAACCTCTTTTTTTCTTTCATCTTTGCATCTTCATGATACAAATGATGATGATAATGACTATGACAATTGATATTTTAATGAGCACTTAACTACGTTTTAGAGTTGGCAGCCGGTCATTTTTATATACAGTATCTTACTTAGTCCTTATGACTACTCTATGAGGTATAATTGTTGAGGGTCAAGAAATGGGGTTGGGAGAGATTAATTCCTGGATCTGGATTCATAATCTATTTCTCTTTGCACTGGAGCATGAGAGAAAAGAGAAAATGATCACAGAGGCAGAGTTGCCATTTTTTATACAGTATGTTTTTTAAATTACAACAAAAACTATAGTGCACCATGTGTAGGCTCAACCACGGCCAGTATCTCTTGGCAGTGTGTGTGTGAGTTAATACTAACTCCGACCAAATTTGAAAAGCATTTCATTTTTACAAATCAATTTCATATGCATTGTCTCATTTCATCCTTAAACAATCTTCTATCAAGAATTTTATCCCATTTAAAGAATGAGGATGCTAATACTCAATTCAAGGTCTGTAGCCAGCCAATAGTTCTGCCAGATCTTCATCGAAAGTCTTGGAAGTGTTCTCTGAGTTCAATGATCCATTTTTGACAGCATTTGACAAGTCTCTTTACCAAGAAGAGGAGAGAAGGAAGTGAGCACTACCTAGGTCAGGAGAGAAATTTGTTATGAAGGAAGACTTTAGTAGCATGTAGGATTTTTAGGGTTATATCTTGGGCTATGTGGAGTGAAGAGAATCTGGGCTAGCAGGTGAGAATTTATGCACAGCTTAAGACAAGTTAGTACTGAGATAGGGAAAGTAGCCTGCTAGCAATAGTATTTTCCCCAAAAAAAGCTTCAGACTCAGGGAAGAAATTTCAAAATTAGTTGTGAGTTGATGAAGTGAAGAATCTGGGGAAACAGCTTGGAGACTTGGCTTAGAAGGTAGAAGATTGAAATGGAAAAGTCAGACAAGAGTGTAGTGATGTGTGCACGGAAAAGAGATAAAAATGATGATCTATCATTAAATATCTCTTGCCAAATGCATCAGTTCAACAGAGTTTTAAAAATAGAAAACTGCCTATAATGGTAATAGCTAACATTTAAGGTCTTAAAATGTTCCATGTGCAATTCTAAACGCAAAAAAAAATATTAGCTCATTTAATCCTCATGACAATTGCATAATATTTGCTGTGGGGGTTAAGAGTAGGACTTGGAAGCAGCATTACATGGGTACAAGCCCTGACTTTGCCTCTTATTAACTATACGACCTTGCACAAGTTACTGATCAACTCAATTCCTTGATTTCCACATCTATAAAATGGGAATGATAATAGAACTACTTCAGAGGACTGCTTTGAGCAATAGATGAGTAAATATATGTAAAAGGGTTTAGAATAGTGCTTGATACTTCCTAAGAGCCATATAAGTATTTGCTCTCCTATTCCCCTTTACAGGTAGGGAGACAGGCATAGAGAAGTACTTGGCTCAAGGCCACACTGCTAGTAAGTACCAGAGCCAGGACTCGATCCCAGGCAAATGGCTCCAGGAACCATCCTCTGAACTAGAATGATCTTCTGCAATGTCCCATGCTATAGCAGTACCTAGGAACATGGTGAGACTTTTAGAGGTGATCAAGAAAGTCTAAGATTCAGCCTCTTCCGTTGGAGAGCTGCGGCAGACAGAATAATGTCCCCCGCCCAAAGGTGTTTACCTTCTAAACCCTGGAACCTATGAATGTGTTATATGCCAAAAGGAATTAAGGTTGTGGGTAGAATTAAGGTTATTGATCAACTGATTTTATAATAAGGATATAATCATGTACTATCTGGGTGGGACCAGTATAATCACAAGGGTCTTTAAATGTGAAAAAGGGAGGAAGATGTGTCAGTGTCAGAATGGTAAGATGAGACCAAGTTCCAACGAGTCATTAGTTGCTGGCTTTTTTTTTTCCAGAATATTACAAGGATACAAATGCTTAGGTTATATATATTGCCTTTGCCCCACCAGAGTCAGAGCTACAAGCATGCCCAGACAGTGCACACTGCACCCATTGGGTGTGTATACACCCATTCCCTTCTCCTCGCTTCCACCAGCCCGACACTTGATTTTAATGTTACTACCATATGTGCACATATGTGTTGATCAGTTAGTACCAATTTGATGGTAAGTACATGTGCCGCTTGTGTTTTTTTATTATTGTGATACTTCACTTTGTAGAATGGGCTCCAGTTCTATCCAGGATAATACAAGAGGTGCTAGATCACCATTGTTTTTTGTGGCTGAGTAGAACTCCATGGTACACATAACACATTAAATGTGTTTGCTGGCTTTGTGGATGGAGGAAAGAGGCCCCTGGCCATTACTCCAGAAGCTGGCGGCCTCTAGAAGCTGGAAAAAGAAAGAAAATGGATTCACCCCCAGGGCCTTCAGAAAGAAACACAGTCCTGCCAACACCTTGATTTTAGCCTACTGAGACCCATTTTGGACTATAAGGTAAAAAGAAATTGTCGTTTTTCATTACTACATTTGTGGCAATGTATCACAGCAGCAATAGGACACTAATGGAGAAGCCTACCTACCGTGTGGTTAGGGAGAATGATGCAGGGACTCTCCTGCAGACTGGAGAACCACCGCTACCTCCTCGTGGTGTGGAGGGTGGAAATATGACTGACAGTTGAGTGAACAAACCTAAGATTCGTATTTTAGTGTAGGTTCGGGGATTTATTTATTTATTTTTAATATTTTGTATTTTTTGGCCTGATAGACAATTAATTGTTTCCAAATAAAACTGATTACAGGCAGTGGCTCATGCCTGTAATCCTAGCTCTCTGGGAGGCCAAGGCAGGAGGATTGCTTAAGGTCAGGAGTTCGAGAGCAGCCTGAGCAAGAGCAAGGGCCTGTCTCTACTGAAAATAGACAAATGAGCCAGTTGTCATGCTACACACCTGTAGTCCCAGCTACTCGGGAGGCTGAGGCAAGAAAATTGATTGAGTCCAGGAGTTTGAGGTTGCTGTGAGCTAGGCTGATGCCACTACATGCTACCCAGGTTGACAGAGTGAGATGTGGTCTCAAAAAAAAAAAAAAGAAAACAAACAAACAAACAAACAAACCAATTGAAGGACCTAAGCAGACATAGTAATAAACATTGCGATCTATGAAGTATTCCTTCTTCCACTGTCACATTTCAACCTTTTGGCTCTAGATCATTGGGTAGGTGGTGTCTGGTACATTGCGGAAGAGTGAGGAATGCACAGTAAGGGAAGGCCCAGGCTCAAATTCTGTCTTTACCCATGGTATGATAGCTGCCATTGGGTATGCGATGAAACCTCTTTGAGCTGTGATTTCTTCATCAGTAACATAATAACAGTGACACTCCTTTGTGAGGATTAAAGAGGATGCCACTGAAGGTCCCTGCTATTCAGGATGAAATCCTGAGAGAGTTATTTTTTCTGTCTATATCTTACAGATGGGGAGACTAAGGCCACAGAGGAAAATAACTTGAGTAAAATAGTCAACTAGTTGATGACATAGTCAGTATTCGATCTACTTTTTTTTGTTTTTTGGAGGCAGAGTCTCTGCTCTGTTGCTGGGGCTAGAGTGCCATGGCATCAGCCTAGCTCACAGCAACCTCAAACTCCTGGGCTTAAGCAATCCTTCTGCCTCAGACTCCAGAGTAGCTGGGACTACAGGCATGTGCCACCATGCCTGGCTAATTTTTTCTATATATTTTTAGTTGTCCAGCTAATTTATTTCTATTTTTGGTAGAGATGGGGTCTCGCTCTTGCTCAGGTCTTGAACTCCTGACCTCGAGCGATCCTCCCGCCTCGGCCTCCCAGAGTGCTAGGATTACAGGCGTGAGCCACTGCGCCCGGCCTTGGTCTACGTCTTTAAATTCCTTTTATATAGAGCTCCTTCTGTCATATCTTGTTTGCCTTCAATTACTTTTAAAAATGCATTGCTATAATCAGTAACTTGCTAAAGTAATCTGATTGCATTAATCAACTTATTTATAATTTACACCCTACCTGCTTCTAACAGGAATTGGAAGTGACTTGATAAAATTTAATGCCTGAAGAAGGTACCTTCATCAGCCTCTTTAGTGGTGCTGCCAATAGGCACACCACCCTGAGAAGGAGCATAGCGGGTCTGTTTTCTAATAGGACATTCTAGATCCAACTGATGCTGATCATTACGTGTGCCCATGCAATCCAGAGGGGATTTCATAGATTCTCTGACTTCACCATCCAGCATTTGTGCTATTTGCTGATGGAACATATTCTGGAGAATATGCTAGCAAAAAATCGCTAAGAAAAAGTCCCTATTCTCAAAATTCAAGTACAAGTTCAAAACCGAGACATGAGTAGGGTCACAATTAGAAGGAGAGCAAGGATCAGTAAATACTAAAACTGGCTTCCCACACCAGCAAATTTGTTTTGAAAACTACCATGCGGACCACTC
This sequence comes from Eulemur rufifrons, assembly GCF_041146395.1. Classification (NCBI taxonomy): domain Eukaryota; kingdom Metazoa; phylum Chordata; class Mammalia; order Primates; family Lemuridae; genus Eulemur; species Eulemur rufifrons. Next base: position 230,555,960 of record NC_090989.1, read on the forward strand.
TTAACATTCTGTTAAGTTTAATAATAACTAAGTATTCACATGGCTTAAAAAACTAATGTTTAAGTTAGTAGGTTATCAAGCTACTCTTCAGAGTGAGTTCAGATGGACTAGGTCCTGCTGTTGGCAAACTAAAGAAATTGAGGATTGGAAAACAAGTTCAATTCTAATATTACAATTATAAGCCTTTTTATTGATAGTTCAGTTTATAGCCTGAAGTGGTCTAAAATGGATATATAAAATATGTAGGTTAAACTATGTATATTTTAATAAAATGTATTTTTTAAAAAATTTTTGTTTAGTTTTTTAAGAAGTATATTTTGAGTGGTAGCCACTGTGTAAGATATAAATCAGTGCCTGATCATTATGGAATATGTGTTATCTCCATGAATAATTGTAATGAAGGCAGGAAATCTTAAGTATCCTAAGAGTGACACAGAAAAAGCATATGGAAGTTCAAGGATATGGCACATTTGGTTGGGGAAATGAGGAAAGGCATTTTGGAAGAGCTGTTTGGGTTTAGGCTTTAAGGGATAAATAAGAGTCGAATTTGAGGGGGCAGGACAGAGGGAGAGCCAAGTATGAACATATGTTATGCGTGGTGGGCATGTGTGTATGAATGAGTGACTAGGTGGGACTTTTTAAGTGGGAAGAGTATGGAAGAAATATTAATTTGTTTATTCAATCAAAAATATTTATGAAATAGCTCCTGTGTGCTATGATCATTTTGGGGGCAGAGAAATTAATAAGACAGATGGGATCCCTACCTTCACAGTAGGTAGTAAATGTTGTCCATGGATACGGTGCATTAAAAGAGAAAAGTCATGGAAGATATTGGTACCAGAAAAAGCATAACACTTGGAGTGAAATAAGCTTTCTTGTTAATTTGCTTTGCTATGTGAAGAGGCTGTACTTATTGTTGACTGTTCAAAATACATTCATCACTTGCAGATAAATTCCACTGCTACGGATAAGGTCTGTAGCATGTCTGATATTCTTGGAAAGAAACAGAAGACACTTTACGCCTATACCTTTTTTTTTTATTAATAGAAAAGAAACATTAAAAAATCCTCAATAATTGCTAGTATAAATGCCTTCGTTTCATAAAAACAGTAAGAGCATCCACTATTCATATTGAGTTAAATAGTTAATACTTGCAACAATACACAGTAGCTTCCACTTTTTTCACACCCATCTGACAGATGAAGAAATTAAGGCATTGAGGGATTAGTTACTCACCCAAGGCTAGTGGTTTTATAGCTCGTTAGCAACAGAGCTGAAATGAACACAGGTGGACCATCTCCAGAGTCCACATTCTCAACTAATCTAAGCTGCTTCTGGTACCATGTTATTCATGCCTAGAAATTTCCTGGATGAGCTAAAAATTGAGATATGTTAGATAATGCTTTGAGTTCTCTCTGCCTAACATTTCTCCTGAAATTCTGTTATAGCCCATTTACTTTTCGATGCAGTCCAGGGGCCCACATAGACCTGGGTGAGAATGCAGCACCCACATCTGAAGACGACAGATTCTGCTCCTTGTATTATTGCAAGGATCCTGAATTTCGTGAGTGGTGCTTGGCCATCTAGGGCTTTGAGATTCCCTTATGGGAGTGCAGCACGTCAAACTTCCAAAACCAAGTAGGGCTCACACAATCCAAAAGTGTACACTCAGCCCTTCCGCAGCAGCCAAGGAGAAATCCCCTGCTGGGTTTAACATTCTTGCTTTGTTCTCTCTAATCAGCAAAAATTCTTTTTTCCCCAAGTCAGTATTTGTTCATGCATTTCTAGAAGCCTGGGAGGAAGGATATTATGCAGAGGACACGCCCAAGCATATAACTGGGTAGATTAAAAGATCCAAATGGACACCCAATGTACTCACATAAATACATAAAAAGCCAAACTAGAGCACTAAGTGGTGGCACTTATTGTAAAATGGCACTGAATACTGCCATTTCTTCTATTTCTAAACCAATTTAGATTTCAGGGCTCATTTGCAGCACTGGTTCTATAGGCATTGGTAACTCAGGGGACTATTGCATTCTCTTCTTCACAAATAGTACTGTGTTTTTTGTTGTTGTTGTTCTTTTTAAAGGCATAAAAGTTTTTAATGAACTTATCCTCAAATCTTTTCTACGCTGAGCCACCACTTCCTGAGCTTCTCATTGCAAAACCAGGGCAAAGAGAAAAACCTCAAACTGATTCTCATCTGTCCTGAAAACTGACCTTGGGTCACATGTTCATGAACACCTGGAGGTATTTGGATGTGTTAGACTCACTCATGGAGGATGCCTCACAGGCCAAGACAAACTCTAAGAGTAAAAGGAAGGAAGGAAGGAAGGAAGGGAGGGGGGGAGAGAGGGAGGGAAGAGGGAAAAAATCTCATGTGTTCATTGACCACCAGCTGGGAGCCAGATATCTTTGCACAAGGTAATGATGATCTTGGGAGGCCTTTGATGTGTATTTCTTTCCACAAAATTAGAGTATTTGAAAATGTCACAAATAATTATTTCAGCAATAAACCAAAGATGGTAACTCAGTGCCAGGTCTCATTATGATCTGAGACAAAGGATTCTGAGATTCATCCTGAACCTAAAGACACCTGATCTCCATGCTTACACAGAGGCCTGTCTAGGACAGTTATTCTAATACCAAAAGGGATAGGGAGACTTTACACAGAAACAATCATTGAATAGGAAAATGAGAATCCCCAACGCCCCAAGATGAATCAGAATGTAATGCTGTAATTGGAAAGTTTTTCCTAAAGGATGACGTGATTATATTCTGAAAACTAATACTTTAAGGAAGCTCCAGTAGTCCGGTTTATAGTCACAGATGCCTCGATATCCCCATAGAGTGTCTTGCACATAGTAGGCACTGAATCAATGCTTTTTGAATAATTGTTGAATTAAAGGCAAACAACAAAACAAAGACTGAAAAAATCCACGCATTTCGAAGCATGGCTACCATTTGGGTGTGCACACTGGCTACCATTTGGGTGTGCAAACAGGGTATACTAGGAGCAGGTGTCAATTCTCATGGAGGAGAGAGGAGAGAATTGGACTTGGAGCCAGGAAGACTGGCTCTGAGTCTCTACCCCTACATTACCTTAGGGAGCGTGCTAAGGTAACTAGCTGTGTTACCTGAGATGAAACCTTTGGCTATGTCAGTGTCCTCATCTGTAAACAGAGGTCACTTATTTCAGGCAACAACTGCTTAAAGAGTTGTTGAGGTTTTGAAATTGTGTCATAATTTGTTATTAATTTTGGGGACACTAAACAAAGATAATGGATATGTGGTTTTTTTTTAATGCCCTTGGAACTCTATTCTTTTTTGCTGTTGTTGATTAATTAGTACCAATTTAATGATGAGTACATGTGGTCCTTGTTTTTCCATTTTGTGATACTTCACTTAGAAGAATGGGCTCCAGCTCCATCCAGGATAATACAAGAGGTAGTTAACCAACTTTTTTGTGGCTGAGTAGTACTCCACGGTATAAATATACCATATTATATTAATCCATTCATCTATTGATGGGCACTTGGGTTGCTTTCACATCTTTGCAATTGTGAATTGTGCTTCTAGGAACTTATTCTTTTGAGAAATGATTTAAAGCAGTGGTCCCCAACATTTCTGGCACCAGGGACTGGTTTCATGGAATACAATTTTTCCATATACAGGCAGTAGGGTGGCAGGGAGGTAGAGCTCAGGCAGTGATGTAAGTGATGGGGAGTGGCGGTAAATACAGATGAAGTTTCCCTTGCTGGCTCTATGGTTGCTCACCTCCTGCTGTGCGCCAGGGGGTGGGGGAGCCCTTTCTAAGTTTCATGGAAGTGGGGGGGGGGTGGAGCCCTGTCTCCTGCCCCAGTCCTAATAGGCTGCCCAGAGTTGGGGACCACAGATTTAAAGGATACCATATTGGTGAGGAATGAAGGGAGAGGAGAAGCTGAACTAGGAGTCTACATCTTCAAATCTCAAGTTTTCACCTAGAACAGATTAGTTTTATGTATTTTATATACATTTGACTTTCACATAAGATTTCAGCTAAAGATATAGTTCAACTAATTAAAAAATATTGAATACCACTGAATTAACTTCATTTATTCGTGTTTGGAACTATGAAAGTGAGAAGCAACCCAAATACCCATGAACGGGAAAATAGATAAGCAACTTATAGTACATTCGTATAATGGGGTACTACCCAGGATTCAAAAGCAATGAACTATTTACACAGGCCACAATACGGATGAATCTCAAAAACATTATGTTGAGCTAAAGAAGACAGACACAAAGAGTACACTTTTTATGATCTCATTTATATAATGCTAATTATATGTTTAGGCATCTTCCTCTAAAGTACTATTGACTGAAAAGAAGTACAAGAAAAATTTTCTGAAATGATAAAATGTTGCAGATCTTTATCTGGCAATTTGGTTATGCATATATAAAAAAAGATCATTGAGCTGCACACTTAAGATTTGTGCGATTCATCCTATGTTAGTAATTCTGTGATTTTAAAATGTAGGCTCAATCTATTGTTTTTCTGATCATTGTTGTACAGAAGAGAAATGGAATCAGCTAAGTTTCAGAGAGGTTCAGAGAGGAACAGTAAAAATGTGTCCATTTCTCTATAATAGAGTCTATCTTCTCTTTTCCGACCCCCTAAACACATATACACAGACACACAAATACACACACCATGTATACACCCATACACACACTCATTGAATAACAAACAACCCTTATTTTTAAGTTATTTTGTATTCTTCCCATGCCATAAAAATCTTTGAAGTGCATTAACATTAGCATGGCAACAAAAAATTCTAGTATGAAAACAGATCTTTTTCTAGAAAATTATTTTACTTATAGCTCTGCTACAGAAGTCCATTTCTAAGATCTCAAGGATACTTACATCTAAAATAATAGTCAACATTTATGGAGCACTTACTATGGGCCAAGTACCATTCTAAGCAATTTTTATGGATTAACTATTTCATGTTTCCAACAAACCTTTGAAGTAAATACAGATGAAAAACTGAGCCACAAAGACATTAAGTAACTCACTTAAGGTTACCCATAAAGTAAGTGGGGGCTGCAGTAGGAACCAGGGCAGCCTGCCCGCTGCCCCCCCACCCTAGTAGCCATGTGGGCAAGAGAAGCATCTCCTAACTAAGCAAACAGTGAATTCACCATTGCTTTAAGTGCCCTCTGAGAACCCTAGTTTACAGCTAGATACTCTTATTATTGTGTCCTTTCTGGTGATTTTTTCAAAGTCTTTTCAAACAGGTTATCTCAACTATGTAGGTGTTTCCAGGTGATACTACCATGCAAGAGATCAGCAAATTTTCCTGAATGGCAATGTAGTGATCAACAAAGAAATAGCAGACATTCATGTGCCTGAGCAGGCTGACAGAAGTGACACCAGTGTGCCTTTGACTTTCAAAGCAAAGTCAACGCCCCATGGCCCCTTCCCCAGCTTCGCAGTGCTGAGCCCAGTGTGAGGCAGAGACGGGCAAGTGCTTGATAATGTGTGTGATTCGTGAAGCTCTAAATCACAGCAAATATCTGTACACCTTGTATTAGTTTCCTAGGGCCACTGCAACACAGGACTGTCCTACAAGCTGGGTGACTTAAAACAACAGGAAGCTATTATCTCATTATTCTGGGGCCAGAAGTCTAAAATCATACAATCCGTCTGAAGCCTGTGGGGGAAGATCCTTCCTTGCCTTTTTAAACCTATTTTATTTTGAATTGACAAACAATAGTTGTTTATATTTATGGGGTACAATGTGATATTTTGATACACATTTACATTTTGGAATGATTAAATCAAGCTAATTAACATGTCCATCACCTCACATACTTACCACCTTTTTGTGGTGAGAAGATTTTAAACCTACTCTCTTACTAATTTTGAAATATGCGATCTATTACTGTTACTTATAGTCACCATTCTGTGCAGGGGCAGCTAAAGCCTATTCCTTCTGTTTAACTGAAAATTTGTACCCTTTGATCAACATCCCCTGTTTCCCCATCCGCATCCTTTCCCCAGCCTATGATAACCACTATTCTACTGTCTACTTGTATGAGTTCAATTTTTTATATTTCACATGTGAATGAAATCATGATATTTGTCTTTCTGTGCCTGGTTTATTTCACTTAGCATAATGTCCTCCAGGTTCATCCCTGTTGTGACAAATGACAAGATTTCCTTCCCTTTTCTATTGGAGGCAACCTAAGTGTCCATCAGCTGATGAATGGATACAGAAAATACGTTATATATACACAATCGGATAATATTGAGTCTTCCTTGCCTCTTCAAGTTTCTGGCAGCCCCGGAAGGTCCATGTTTTGCAGCTGCATCACTTCACATTCTGCTTCTGTGCTGTACCTGTACGTCTGTGTCTTCACATGGTCATCTTTCCCTCTTACAAGGACATTGGATACATTGAATTAAAAGCCTACCCTAATAACCTTACCTTAATTTTATTAAATCTGCAAAGGCCCTATTTCTAAATAAAGTCACATTCACGGGGACCAGGGATGAGGACTTCAACATTTCTTTCTGGGGGATGCAATTCAACCCTTAAGAAGCCTGAACCACCTAAGTCCTACAGTTTTTCCATGCCCCATTCTTTAGTTATAGTCCTCTTCCCTAAATTCCGTCTTCACCGACCTTCCTCTACTCCGACGCACGTTTCTGATTTGCAAAGGCATTTGAGCCACACCCACACGCCTGGTCCTCTCACTGACACACTGCCATTGCTTTATCTCTCTCCTCAGTGGATTAATCATCTCCAGGAAAAGACTTTAAAATTGAGTTCTCTCTCTCTGCTCTGGCACCAAGTTCATTTTGCTCTCAAAACTCCAGGCTAAATAGGGCCTTTGAGATAAATTTTGCATTAGTTTATCTCTACAAATGAATATTCCATAACACAGTATTTAATGTCACTGGGCTGCCTCCTACCCGTGCGGTTGCCAGCAAATTCCCACCAAGTTGGTGTCAGAATGTGAAATTAGTGGCTAATAAAATGAAACAGACAAAAGGAGAATGCTGAGTTATAGAAGGGCTAGGCATGATATATGAATATCATTAGCTGTTCCTTAAAGAACATTTATGTGATTACATGAATGTGGAAATGCAGTGCAGCATTTTAGAATTTCACCAGTCACTGGAATGCTCTGAAGCAGATGGACTGTGTGACTGATGATTCAATAATTGCGCTCATTAAAAATGTTCACGCTTTTAATTTCTTCACAGCCCCCACCCCTCACCCTGTTCTGTGAAGAGCTGAGGAATGAAATGGTTTTGTCATTGTCAGCAGATAGATAATAATTGAGTTTGCTTTGATTTCCTGGGGTGCCCCCGTCCTACCTCTGGGTTCCTGATTGACAGCTCAGAAGCCCGATAAAATGTTGCAACTAGCCCCAGCTGTCCCAAAGGCAAGAGACAATCACAGGATGATCTTCCCTCTGCCTTCATCATCTCTCAGAGCAGCCTACCTCACACACAGACAGAGTGTGTGCCTTGTCTTTCCAAGTTGCTACACCACAAATATCAGACACGTAAAACTAAGCTGACAGCTTTGAATTTAAAAGTTTGAAAGTCTGTCCACCCCTAGTTATAGCCGAGAATAAAGCAGAGTGTGGATGGGAGGTAGGCGGCAGGTGGGGGGAGTCAAGGGCTGCAGCAGCGATGTCGAGTTGGGTAACAGAACTCAAATGCAATGCTTAAGGTTGCAACCATGTGTCTGTAGAAACCATAGCTTGTGCAGATCAATACAATGCTTTGGAAAGGGTTTAGCAGTGGCTGAACCAGCTCAATAAGAGTGAAACTTTCTTTTCGCTTTATATTCATTTATTTATTGTGTTCATTTATCAGTAAAAAGAGCATTATCCATTAGCAAAAGATCTCGATTCTGGTCTGACCTATACCAGCGGCATACGCTTTACCTCGATGGGCTTCATTTATGCTCAGGGCCCAGCTCCGAAGCTCTATGACTATATGAAATACTGACTGCTTACTCATTGGACGGTGAGGGTGGCCAAGAAACACTGACCACCGCACTGGCCCTTCTTCAGAAACCGATGGTCTCATTGAGGAGATATGACATCATTGCATACATAGAAAAATAACATTCCAGAAGCCAGGTGGACACCCTTATCCAAAGATGTGACAATGAGTGCCTTGACTTTGGGGAAAGGAGAGAAAGCCCTTGGAGTCAGGGAGGTTTCAGAGTGGTATTCTTTGAAACAAGAATAGAATTTGGAGACATAGAGAAGAGCAAAGGGAGCATGCTGTGAGGGAAAAGTAGGTTGAATAAAAGTTGAGGGGTAAGGATGAGTCAGATACCTTAGGAGAGATTAATGAGTGGGCAGGATGACTTTTGCAAAAGTTTCGTGAGGCTAACAGGGCTTGTTATAGAGCAACACTAAGCTCCCAATGTTAGAAGGGACTCTAAGCCTCTTCCCCAACTTCCTCAAAATCTCCATTCAGGATTGAAAAGGGATGAGTTCCCATGAAGGAAAGTCTTAAATGCCACATAAAAGAGTAGAATCTGTAAGCACCAGGGTGTTATTGGAAGATTGTAAGAGGAGAGTAATATGTGATTAGTGGAGGGGGGGAAGTTTAAGGAAGGAGTAGTCTGCAGGATGGATCAGAGGAGGTCAGAATAAAGGCAGAGAGGCTACCTCAAGAAGCCCCGTCTGATAAGGACTGTAATGAAAGCAGGGCAGAGAAGAAGGGGAAGGATTTGACTCTCCAACAACAGTCCTGTTTGCAACCTTTGCTTTCCCTTTTCTTTTTTTTTTTTTTTTTTAATCAAGATTCAGTTTTAAGTGGTTGTATTATCCTGGATGGAGCTGGAGCCCATTCTACAAAGTGAAGTATCACAAGAATGGAAAAACAAGCACCACATGTACTCACCATCAAATTGGTATTAATTGATGGACACTTAAGTGCACATATAGTAGTAACATTCATTGGGTGTCAGGTAGATGGGAGGCGGGAGGAGGGGATGGGTATATACACATCTAATGGGTGCAGTACACAGCGTCTGGGGGATGGACACGCTTGAAGCTCTGACTCAGATGGGGCAAGAGCAATATATGCAACCTAAACATTCGTACCCCTGTAATATGCTGAAGTAAAAAAATTACAACAACAAAAAAAGATTCAAATATGTAATTATGTGTTCAGTGTCAATATTTCCTGCTAGACTAAAAACTCACCATGAGGGCACAATTATATTTGCCTTTTTAGAGCTTTGTCTCTCTAGTGCACAGAGTGGTGTTTGGCCCAGAGGAAATATTCAAAACACCTGGGATAAATGAATGCATGTAGAAAAGAGCCACAAAATTCAGTGAGTCAAAGTATTCTTAACTTGGTAAATGGAAGCATGATGACAGGACCTGGGAAAAGTAGAAATAGCTACGTGGCAAGAAAAATGATGCTGGAGTTGAATTTGAAGGGATGCTAGGAAGTCCATGTGGAAATGTTCAGAAGGTCATTGGAAATATTGGGTTTTATGCTGAAAAAAACTGCCAGTATGTCCTCCTTTAATACAGAAAAATTGAGCTGGTTAGCTGAAGTCCTTTGATTTCCAAATTCCATTTGGCAGAGAATACATTTGAGGTCATGGACCTCAAATTTTTTTTTTTAAATGTACAAAAATGAAAAGGCACAGTTACCTTTTTCCTCCCTATCCTAGCCATATGTCAGAAATGTAATATCTACTTTCATGCCATTTTTACTTTTAAAAGGACTTTATGGTAAATTAAAAATCTGTCTTCTTCCTTTTAATATACTAAATTCTATCTGAAAAATCCTGTAGCTGAAAGTAAAAGAAAATATATTAGGTTAGAGAATTCTTTGTATTTATTAGAGATATTAATACCTCCTTTTTGTTGAGATAGTTTTGTGTCTACTTTTGGATGCTACAAGGAAGAACAGTGGTGAAAGAACTGGTGTATTTTTCAGATACAGGTTAGTAAACTCCGATGTCACACTGACCTAAACTTGAATTCTGGGCCCAACACTTCCTACTATGTTACGTAACTACTCTTGACCTTGGGTTTTCATCTCCAAACTAGATTTTCTGTTTCCTACCTAACAAATTTCATGAAAGTTAAATATATATTGTTTGGGGTTGAATGGTGGCACCACAAAAACATTTGTCTACTTCTCAGAACCTGGAGATGTGACCTTACTTGGAAAAAGGGTCTTGCACATGGAAGGGTCTCAAGATGAGATCCTGAACTTTCTGGGTGGGCCTTCAACCTAATGACAAGTGTCCTTATGATAGACACACAGACACAGAGGGAAGAGGAGAAGGTCATCTGAAGACAGAGGCAGATATTGGAAGGATGCATCTACAGAGGATGCTGACAGCCACAAGAAGCTGGAAAAGGCCAGGAAGAAATTTTCTCTAGAGCCTGCAGAGGAAGTACAGCCCTGCCAACACCTTGATTTTGGACTTCTGGCCTCCAGAACTATGAAAAAATAAATTTTTGTTACTTGTGGCAGCCCTGGGAAATGAATATACATGCTTACTAGTTACTCAGTAAGAGCTAGCTCTATCCCCTCATCCTTATTTAACACAGTGACTGCCACACTAGAAAAAAAACCTTTTTTTCCTTGGGGCCACAGTGTTTTATTATGAAGACAGAATAAAAACTTCGAAAACAAAACGATCCTTTCTAATTTAATGAAACATTTATTTTTTATTGTTTTCTGTGCTTGAGTTACATGCAATTACATGCAACAAGTAAGATTTTCATGAAGCGATGGCACGGTTTTGCCCAGGGGGCCACCCATCACGTCACTGCAGGCTACAGCATGGCAGCGTGAGTTGCCTGCGCACCACGTGGCTCCCAAGGTAAAGAGATGTGTGAGTTACATTTGCTTCACGAGACCCTGGGCTCAAGGCTAGCATGAGTTAAACACAACTCACATGGCAATTAATGTGTTAAGCCACCACATTCCAAATCCTTTTGTATGTAAATAAAATAAAATGATGTCTGGAAGCATTCCACTAGAGGAAGGAGAGGGAGAGGTCTATAAGGATATTTGTGCATGATACCAGTATTAATGTTAAGAGTGGACTTGTGATACATACAGGGAGAATAAAGAAGGGAGTGATACCAGAGGAAGGAAGAAAACAAACGAATAAAGCAGAAATCTAGGTATGAAAGAAGGAAAAGTAATGTCCTCCCCATCTCACCCCTGCCCTCCCCGACCTTTAGGGTCCTTCCTTGGTGGCCACTCAGTGGAAACTAAAAGGAAGTGGGGGGAGACATACTGAGGAAAAGAGAACCACAGATATTTCAAACTTGCTCTCATGACATGTCAGACCTGCTATGTCATTAATCTTCCCAGGTTGGAGAAACTGAGATATGGGGCCATTGTCGTGTGAAACTGTCATTAAAACCAGGGCCTATTGGCTCCTAATTTTCAATCCACAAGATTGTATAGTTTCTGCTTGAGAACCAACATATATCACTCTTTCTTCTCTCTTTTGCTCAGCTGTCAAATGGAGAGTTAAAAGAAATATTAGGTATAATACATAAGACACTGCAATAATCACAGCAGTTCTAATCCCTGCGTAACACATTTTTTTGAGTACATTAGTGATTTGTCATTTCTAAAGAGCATTTATTTAGCAGTAAAGTTATTTTCTATGCACCAGTGGCCCACAAAAACAAAACAATAAAAAAAATAACTTAAGCTACTAAGTATAAGCCACTTTAAAATGTTATTATACGTAATCATATGGTCTGGGGGCATGTTGAGAATGGAAAGAATAACTTTTTCCTGCAGTCCAAACAAATGTATTAACATAGCTGTAACAATGGGGTCTACCAAATACCAAGTGATCGCAGACATTCCTATAATTTCTCCAGAAAACAATGTTTCCTGGGGTCCTTGATAATCAGAGATTCACTCAGTGTCTCATCGCTCCAGTCCAAACGGTGGTCCAAAGTCCTGAGAGAAAGGGAATAGCCTCTTGCCACATGGTCAATGGTCATCCTGAGAAGGGGACATAAAAAACTGCCACCTATGTAACAGTGAGTCTTGTTTTGTTTTGTTTGTTTGCTATTGTAGACACAGTTGGGAACCCAGAAATTATCTTCTTCTCCCTAGGTCCCTCCTCCACCCCAGGATAAGAGAGAATAGCATTGTGTCTCTAAAGACACTAGGAAGCGATAAAGCACAAAGCTGGGGGTCCTCAGAAGCCTTTAGTGTAGATCTAGTGACCAGCCTGCCTTTGAACAGAACACGCAGATCTCTGCAGGGGCCCCAGTAGCCCCGGGCACAGGACTCTCTTGAGTGCTGTGGGACACGTAAGCCCCTGGGGCTTTTCTACAATCTAATTCAGAAGGAGCGATCTTTAAAAACAAGATTCTTCTAACCAATCTTATCAGATGGAAAGCGGAAATGGAATTCACTGGAATAAGAAGAGCAAAGAACGGTGAAATACCCCACACTGTTGTGAAACAAAATTCTTAGCTTTAATACTGGCCTCAAGGACGGAAGTGAGTAAGTAAAAATTTGTGGAGTGTTGTTCCGCAGAGACTGCTATTTAGTTATACCAGATTCGGTTTGTGAGGATTTACAATTAAACGGACCTATTGTTCCTCGGGGGAATAGATCACTGGAACAGTTGTCCGCCTGTCCCTCAATACCACAAGGAAAGTGCTGCAGGCTCCACCTTCTTCCTGACACTCTGGTGACTAGAATTAATGATCTCTGGTGTGGGACACAGGGAATAACAAAGGTTAAAGGTTATCAATATCAAAGCATGCCAGGTATCTAGGCAGATGGCCACCGCTTTGACCAGAGGATGACAGCTCTGATAGTCTCCTGGCCCGCTGCTATGGGAACTGTGTCCCTGTGTCAGGGCAGAGAAAGGCAGACACCCCCAAGGTTGTCAGAGATCAAAGTGGTCCAAGTCACTCTGCCCTGGGTAAAGTGTTTTTCCTAAAAGGAAAACTTTAAAACATTAAAAAAAAGAAAAGAAAAAAAACAGATAGTGTACATTTCCATCAGAGAGGAGAAGAGCTGAGTGACCCATTTTACCACTAATATCCTTCCCAGGCAGTAGTCCTTGTGCTCCCCTTGAAGCTCTATGGAGAGTTTCTAGGAGTCCAGGGATTCTCAAAAATTGTGGGCAAAATTTTGTGCATTTTTGTCAGGAGAGCATTTATAAACTCATGACCCCCAAACGTTTAAGAACCGCTTAGTACAGGGATCCATTAGCTTTCCTTTCTGGGCTGCATTTATGAACACAGGCCCCAAGAGAAATACCTTTCAGGAATCTCGTTTTCGTTCTGTGACTCAGTGTGGAAGTGAAGGTGAAGCCAGGACTCTCTGGACTGCCTGTGGACGTGTTCTGTGCATGCTTGTGGCTGCGCCTGCTGGGAGCCATGCATTATGAGAAGCGCCTCACTGTGAAAACTCACCACTCACCTCATTGAATCTTCATTACAACCCTGCGAGGGAACTGTTTTTGTTCCACAGAAAAAGAAACTTAGAAACAGCCAGGTGTAGAAACTTCCCAGAGGCCACACCGTCCGGGCCACACAGTCAAACCCAAAATGTGAGCCCAGGTTTGTGGATTCCAAAGCCTGGACTGGTTCTACCAACTCACACCTCTCAGAATACTCATGTGCCCATTCCTGCTTCAGTGGATTCAGATTCCTGCAACAGAGGGGTTCCATAAGTACTTATGGATGATGTCTGTATTGTTAATGTTCCCTGGGGATTTAGAATCCAGAAAGGAAAAAGCAAAGCACCTGGTTCGAGGCAGTAGGAGTGACTGTGACTGTTCTAACATGTGGTCTTATTCACTCCAGCCCAGCTTCAAAGACGATATAAACTGTGTTTACAGGGTGAGGCTTCCTGTGACAGACTCAGGGTGCCTGAGTCTCAGCTCTAGCCCAGTCACCGTCTAGCACAGATGCTTTGGGCATGTCACCTAGGAAAGGTATCTATGTCATCATCTGTCGAATGCAGACAGTGGCTGACCTCCCAGAGCTGGAGTGAACATCAGATAAGATAATTAATCTAAGAAATACTCTGGCTGCAGCACTGAAGGTGACATTGATAATACAAACAAACATTTTACACGAGGCACCTGACAGTTTTTCTGGCACCTAATTTCAAAACAGGAAGCTCCCTAAGGGCAAAATTCCTATCTGATTTGCATTTGTCTCCATAGTCCCTGAAACTCATAAGAGCTCAGGAAGCATGAACTGAGGGAACAGTCAATGTCTTCAAATCTATCAGGAGGTCATAACACCATCCAATATGCAACATGTGCGGACGTGTGGGGCTCACAATTTAATGTTTATCTTGTGGAAGAATTATTAGAAAATCACATTGTTTTAGCCTGTTTGGGCTGCTATAGCAAAATGTCTCAGACTGGGTAATTTATAAACAACAGAAACGTATTTTTCACAGTGCTGGAAGCTGGGAAATCCAAGATCAAGGTCCTGGCAGATTCAGTGCTGGCTAGGGGCTCATTCCCTGCTTCAAATGTGGTGCTTTGTCACTGTGTCTTCACGTGGCAGAAGGGTGAGGAGCAATAAAAGGATAAGCTCCTTTCCTCAAGCTGTTTTATAAGAGCGCTAATCCCATCCATGAGGGCAGACCCTTTATGGCCTACCCAAAAGCCCCTCCTCCCAAAGGCCCCACCGCTTAATACTATCACTATGGGGTTTAAGTTCCAACATCTGAATTTTGGAGGGACACATACATTCAAACCATAGCACAAATGAATGATGTTACTCTGTAACTATCCATTGTCAGAACTTAGCATTCAATTTTCAGGAATAATAATAGCATGAAAAGTATTTTTGCTATTTGTGAAATCCAAGGCTTGTTGCAAAGCAAACAATTTAATAATAGTCATAATCAAAGTAGAAGTCTTTACTTAAAAGAACTATTTCCAAAACTGTGTTCGGCAGAATAGTAGTCCCAAGAGATAGGCAGGCAAACTATTTTGGAACACTTATACTATGCTTGTTTCATAGAGATTTAGCACATGAAGGCTTTGATAAATCCTTAAAGAAAGAATGCCATTTAACTATGTTTAATTTTTATATATATTTAATATTCCTTTGAATAAACTTTGGGAAATGCTAATTTGCCAATAGAAGAATGAGGATATGAATCCTCAAAATTCATATGTTGGAACATGAACCCTAAGGTGATGGTTTTTGGAAGTAGAGTCTTTGGGAGGTAATTAGGTCATGAGTGCAGAACACTCATGAATGCGATTATTGCTCTTAAAAAACACATGAGAGACCTTGCTTTTCTCTTTCCTCCATGTGCGGGTACAATGAGAAGTTGGCAGTCTACAACCTGGAAAAGGGATTTGACCAAGTTTGCCTTGATCCCATGCAAATGTCAGGCACATATAATTCATTAACATCGTTATCACTCTTAGCTTTAATTGGATGTTAGTAATAACTCATTTGGGAGGTCTGAAAATAATGGTAAACGATCTTCGCTCTAATATGGTGTTGACATTTTTTAGCATAGGAACTGCCAAAATAACCAGGCCAAAATTGAAGCTGCTGAAGGCTTTCTTTTCCTAGAGCATAAAAGGGTAAAGGCAACTTTCTCAATGGTTACATCCCTCCTCTCCTTCCCATTTGTTCAGTGGATGTAAACAAGAGTATTTGTTTTTTAAGACTTACTATGAACTTGGAAGCGGCAGTCACTGAGTATGGAAAAAATTATATCATTAGCCATGGACACTTGAGGGTAGGATGTTCTCCCTTTTCCTATAGAACAGTTCATTACAAAAGGGAAGCTAATGTAAATTTCCCATAGCCAAATTATATCACTTAAGAAATAAACATTTCCTTTAGGAGGTTTGACTTTGATTGCAAACAGAGACACACACACAAAAAAATTCAATAAAGAACAAATGCCCAGTGGCTTTGGGGTATGTAATCTTTCAAGGCTGGCAGATCTGCTTGTGTTTAAAGACCAACCTAATAGGTATAAAGGTCAACTTACTCAGATAGCTATAATTAATGGAGAGCAAACAGTGATTTTATTAGATCACATGGAAATGGCTGGGCTCTGCAAGATTTCTTTTACTGCATATAATTCCATCTCTCAAGGCAAAAGGCAACAATGTATATTGTACATATGTGTGCAACAATGCTTCCATTCATAACGTTCATTCCATTTAGAGACAACCTAAGCCTTATTGGAAATGAGTCCATTTAGTCTAGTCCAGGTAGATTCTAGCAATATCTTAACAGAAATAATACAAAATTCAGTAGCTCTGCCTGTCAGCTCTTCTTTCTGATGGATAGTTACATGTTTACTGTTATTTGAAATAATTGAGTGAAGCTTATACAGACAGAGAAAGAGTAAGAAAAGAGGATGAGTTTATAATTTTGCATTACAAACTCATTATTAGACCAAAGCAAATACTAATATGGCTCATTTATAAACCCAGTGATATGACTAAATGAGTAATGAGTGAAAAAGTTGGGTACTCTTTTTTTTTTCTCTTCCTTCTGAAATATATGAAGGTTGGTAAAGGCCAGATAATATGGTTCATTGGAAATAGCATTGGATTTGGTGCCCATGAGGATGGATTATCATCCCAATTCTGCCATTTGGTAGCTGAATGACCCTGGGCAATAATTGGATTTTGTTGGCTTCTGTTTGTTCATGACCTAACAGAGTTGGACTAGATGATCCCTAAAGTTTGTTTCAGCTATAAAATTCTAAGATTCTAATTAAAATTAGCCAGTGAGGTTTGCATGCCAGCAAATCACAGCAGAAAGATGCTATTAGAGACTCTCGTTTGAAGGTTGCAGCATCAGGGAAGTTGTGCAGTAGCTGGTAGCATATTAATCCTTTGATTCTGTGAATAAAGTTTGGGGTTCTTAGCACTAAGAGTTTGGGCTAAACTGAAGGTTGTCGCAAACTGGTGTTTGTAATATTACTAATAGTTTAAAGTGAGAAAGGAAACGCCGATGCATCTATGTTGAATTATTTCTTCTAGCCCTGGTTCCCTAGTGAAAATAATTCATTTATTCTTTCATTCTACATCATTTCCCTCTTATGCACTAGCTCAGAGCCTCTCAGGCTCACCTGTCTCAAAGCCTGCCTTAGGTCAGACTTACAGAAGCAGAGCCTGAGACAGGAATTTTCATCAAGTGATTTACAAACGAAGTACTCCTGGGTAAAACCTGCAATGCAGTGAAGGAAGCAGAGTAATAGAGGCAGGAAAAGCAAGTTTGCTTCCTGAAGAATCCAGCCTAACGCTTATTCTAATCAAGCTTTTTAAAAAAATAGAACTCAAGCATACCTATGTATTAAAACATTGCTTTCTATAGCTTCTGAGTTATCCATACCAAGAAGCATATGCAACCCTTTGATTTAACACCATGATCAGGAACACCTTGTATTAGCTACTAGAGTTAGACACAGGCCTGAAAGAAAGAAGCCTCACACTTCTCTGCTGCTAATCAAACTCTGTGTTCAGCAGAACAGCATCCTGCCCTGCCGTAGCTCAATTCTGAGGTACATTTCATAAAGTTTCTCAGAAGGTGCCAGAAGTTGGAACCGCATTTATCCACACTGATAATCTGCTCATTATTACACCTTTCTCTCCCCTTCTAGGGTTGCCAGATAAAACTACAGGGAGCCTAGTTCAGTTTGAATTTCAGACAATCAGTGGGCGATTTCTTTAGTATAAGTATTTCCTATGCAAGTTTTAGGACATACGTATACTAAAAAGTTATTGGTTGTTTATCTGAATTTCAAATTTACTGGGTATTCAGTATTATTATTTGCTAAATCTGGCAACTGTGCTCACGTTTTCCAACTCCCTTACTTCCTGTAATCACCTGTCAAACTAGCCTCAAGTCTTGCTTTTGGGTGAATTCAATGTAAGACAGAACCCCAATTGTTTTGAATCTATGAGTCAAAGACTGCCAACTCCTCACACAGTATCATTCTCTCCTTTCCACCAACCAAATTCTGATTTTATTCTGGGTGGCAGTGCTCCCAGCTAAAGCCCACAGTTGCAAGCTTCCTTTGGCTAATAAGATGTAAGCAGAAGTCTTTATGCAAAGCTTCAAAGAAGCCAGCTGGCTTAGGGATCTCCTTAGGGAGATATGGCCTTTTGTCTTTCCTCTTGCTGCCTGTCTAGAATGCAAATATAATGGCTGGAGCTCCAGCAGCCATCATAGACATAAGGCTAATTTTAGGATCGAGAACACGTGTTAAAAATGCATACTGAAAATACAGAAGAAGACTGAGTTCCTGATGATTACATAGTCACTAAAACAGCCCAGAATTGCCCAGCTCTGGATTTTCTCTGCACATAAGAAAAGGACCCCCGAATTTCTTTGGGTTTTTGAGTTTCTGTTTCTAACAACTGAACATAGTTCCTAACTGATAAAGTCCCTGCGGCAATAGAGACCTTTTTTCTCCAGTCGGACCAGAATTCTTCGTTTAGATGTTGTCTCAGGAAAGCCTTTTTTGATTGGCCTATCTAAAATGACACTAAGTATCATTTCCTCCATCGTTCTCTGTGTTCATACCTTATTTAATAATGCCTACCTTCGGGCTAAATGAAGTAACATTTATAATTGCCTGGCACAAAGTAATCAAACAATAAATGGGACGCACTATTATGCCCATGTTCAAATGAGAAAATAGAAGCTCAAGGAGTAGACATCAGGTTGCTTTAACTTCTTGGTCACTAGAAATGACAACAATTGCCACACTTTACAGAGAGTCAGTGGAAATATTTGCTTCCTTAGGGTCTTAATCAACAATGGGAGGTTTTCCTACAGTGGATCATTTGCACATGCACTTGGAAAGAAGTCCAAATTGTACTGAAATTTAAAAGTAAAGGGGCATTATGTGTGCAACTTTCTCTCAAATGATTCTGCAACTTTTCTTTAAGTTTGAAATTGTTTCCAAATACAAAGCGAAAGTCGTGAGGGGTTTTGTAATAATTTAGGAACCACAGGTCTAGTTCAACCCTTCATTTATGGATGAGAAAACTAATGGCCAGAGACCTGATGAAGCAATAATGGCCATGTTTAACTGTGTCTGAGAATATTCAACATTAGCACAAATATACTTTGCAACTCAAAAGAGAATACTTCAAGTTAATATGATACATACATTCTCACATCCACAATGCTGTTCCCTCCTATTTGTGCTAATAACATAAAGTTAATTCTATATTTTTTAAAATATCAAACTTCATATTGTTCACAAACTTTAGATCAGTTTGGACCTCTCTTATGTTTTTCACTTCAAGAACCACTTCTCTGGTGCCCCAGCTATTTATTTTGGATGACTTAGAACTGTAATATAATCTTGCCTTGGGGTATGTTCATGTTCCATGGGCTGGGGGTGGGGGACTGTCTATCTCTTGCAGCTGTTTGAAGGGGCAGGTGGAAGTTTGAAGGGGAAGGAGTGGCAGCGGGCAGGTGGGAGCCAACCTTCCACTCTTTCTTCAGAGTTTCTGTCTATGCCAAAGAGATTTTCTTTCTTTCTTTCTTTTTTTTTTTTTTTTCTGTTTTTCTGGTGTTTATAAAAATAGCTTTGAAGGAATGGAAAATTTTTGCAGTAGCTGATAGCAAATACAGAAAAGCTCATTTGCATATAGATGTTTCAGCTTGCAACTCCGTAATCCCCTGAGAGAGGCCTTGTTTAAATGGGCAGGCAGGCTGGCACAGGGCTGCCCAGTTCCTAATGAAAACTAAATTGAAACTTGGGAAACATTTGCCTTGGAGGTGGCCAGGCTTTTTAGAGCATTGATTTAAATCTGAAAGATGCAGGCAGGCCCATGCCAAGTTGCCCCTCACTTTTTAAAAGCCCAAGACAGAAGGGAGGGGGGAAATGGAGAAAAAAACAATAAATGATTGGGTAAAAGCTGAGTTAACTAATGTGCCTCTTCTACTTAGAGCTCATGCCTGAAGAACTCAAAGCACTGAGCAGGTGGGATGCGGAGGCTTCATCTATTCCGGAAAGGCCTTGGCAACAGAAGGGCTCTTTTCCAGGTATCTGGGTGAGCCGACCCCCTTGAGACAACTGGTAATCCATTTATAGGCTAAAGACTTTTCAGATTGAATGTTCCCCCTGAACTTGACTGTGGGCTAAGCAGATAAGGACAACTCTGCAAACAAGATAATGTGGAAAGAAAAGAGATTACAAAAAGGTCAAAAGATTAGCTGGGGGATAAGAAGAAGTCTGAGGAAAATAAGGGAAAAGGTTAGAAACTGATACCAAGCAAGGAAGATAAATCAAGTTGGCAAGTGGAGGAAGTGAACATAGGAGGAAAACAAGAAATGGAATCTGGGGAATTGGCCACAGAATAAGAGGAATAAAAAGGTGATTAAAAATAAAAATGCAAGAAAACAAAAGAACTGACAATGTGGATCAAGGAAATAAAATAAAAATATCAAATGGGATACCTCTAAGGTGTCTATGTCTGAATCTAATGAGAATTGGTATATCAAATTTTTTTTCCCAGAAGAACTAGTATTTCTTTGTTGTCATTACCAAAAACATTGTTTTCCTTTGATCAAACTATTTTATAATCTTTTTGATTCAACATCTGGAATTGAGTATAGTATCCTCGCTCATTAGCTAAAGCATCATGGGATTGGATCAAGCTTTGGATAAAGGAATATTTTAAAGGAGTCTTTAATGTGAGTGTGAGAAAGATAGCACTGCTTCTCCAATGCACATGTATGCACACAAACACAACGTATGTGTGAATTCTGCCCAAGGTTGACTATGGAGAATCCCACCTACGCATAAGGAAGCATCTGTTATGCAAACAGTAAAATGAAAATGAGGAGGATATGACAAGCTCAGCACTTATTTATTCAGCATTAACCCAGTCCCAGGCCAGGGTTAAAACAGTAACTAAGCCAGTCCCTATGTTGAATAGGACCACGGTCTATAGGACTTGAATAGAAAAATATTGATCCATCTTTCAATCCATCATTCACAATCCAAGACTTTTTAAAAACATAATAAAACAAACAATTAAAACTAAATTCAAACAAGTACAGAATCTAAGTATCTATAGCTAAAGGCATCGTGTGGTAACCATAGGTCAGATGCTATACTGAGCACTTTACATGCAATATCTCATTTAAACCTCACAACCAATTTTTGAGATAGATATTTTTTATCTACCTTGTGTAGATGAAGAAACTGGAGCTTAAAACTATTAGGTAACTTTCCAAAATCATGATTACTAAA
Organism: Eulemur rufifrons; assembly: GCF_041146395.1. Lineage (NCBI taxonomy): Eukaryota > Metazoa > Chordata > Mammalia > Primates > Lemuridae > Eulemur > Eulemur rufifrons. The sequence continues at coordinate 230,577,225 of NC_090989.1, forward strand.
TGACAAATCTGAGGCTGAACCTACATCTGTTTCATACCAAAGCTCATGTGCTTAAAAACCTTATAGACATTCTTCAAAATTCAAGGTAGAGTATCTCAAAAATTGAAACTACTTGTTTTAGTCTGTTTTGTGTTTCTGTAACAGAATACCTGAGAATGGGTAATTTATAATGAACAAAAATTTATTTGGCTCGTGGTTCTGGAGGCTGGGAAGTTCAAGGTCAAGGAGGCTCTACTGGGCAAGGGTCTTCTTGATGCATCATCCCACAGAAGAAGGCAGAGGGGAAGAGAGCACTTGTGTGAAAGAGAAAGGAGGGAAGGGAAACAAACTCATCCTTTTTATCAGAGACCCACTCCCACAATAACAGCATTAATCCATTTGTGCAGACAGAGCCCTCATGACTCAATCACCTCTTAATGGTCTCACCTATTAACACTGTCGCACTGGGGATTAACTTTCTAACACACACACTTTGGCAGACACCTTCAAACTGTAGCACCACTGTAACTAGCTCTCTATCATCCACTAAGGGCTTAGTCCAAGGGATAAGTACTCAAGTTTAGACTGACAAACAACTCCAATTGAAATTCATATGGGTAATGCCTATATTATATCCATGAATTATTTTTAAGAATGTATTTAATCATGCAAGTGTGTGGTTTTGGTTGTAATATTACCAAAAGAGTCAACTAGATTTTTCATGTAGGTGTTTTGGTATAGAGTTGACGCAGAAAATCATTGCAATCCATAGTGCAAATTTAGTCCTGAACATCAAACGTGATATAATTGTATGGCACATAACTTCAGGCTATTGTCAAATCTGGCTCTTTTGTTTATAAAAATATCATTTGAATGTGACAAAATGTTCACATATTGTTTGTGCTTACAAGAAAGAGGAAAGGAAGGAAGAAAAGAAGGAAGAGAGGGAAGGAGGAAGGAAGGAAGAAAAGTAAATGGATCTCTTTGGATTTTGGATTTGGGTGCCTTGCTTTTTATTTTACTAGCTCAGTTGGTGTACCTTTATCCTTGTCACTGATCCCAAGTGACTCCAAAACCCCAAGCTAGATTTCTTCTAGGGCATGTCAAGGATTTAAAAAAAATTTAAGTATTTATAGTTAAACCAGGCAATTAAAGGGAAGATGAAGTGTATATATTAAATAATATTCTCCTATAAAGGAAAAAAGCCAGCTGAAGAGAAACACTTTCTCTCAGGCATTTTAATAACTATTGGACTAAAATCACTCATTACTCTCAGGCACACTGCATTTTGGTTGACCTTGTGGAATGTCTATTTGATGGTTTTCAAAATCACTTATCCATGCAGTTTTGGCACCTCTGTGCTGTGTTAGCAATCTCAATTTTGTATTAGATTTTACTTCAATCTTTTATGTAGGTTCCGAATTTCCTCTCTTCTTCCCCATCAAAATACACAAGCAGGTAACCTGCATTTGCAGATGACAACAAAGGAGTGATTGGGGGCTGTGAAATGATCCAAATGTTTCAAAATATTTCTCCTAAACCATGCAGATACTTGTAATAAAGGTGCAGAAGCTAAATAGTGGTTATTCCCCTATAGTCCTGAGACTGTTGAGAAATTCTTTAACGTAGTGATGAAAATCCTTATGAAAAGTTTGAGAAATGTCTGAGTAAACCTATGGAACATTTTACCACCAATAGATGAATTTAGTTTGAATTTTACTTCTATCTTCTTATCAATGATTTAAAAAGACATCCATGACTATTCAGGGATAAAATTCAGTTAGACTCTAAATTGTCTAGTTTTTTCAGTCACGTCACCTTCTTTAGGCATCTAAGTGGTTGGTTACTATTTTTGAGGTGCTGTGCTTTATATATATACCTGGTCTTATATAATCCTCAAGGAAATCTATGAGCTAGATGCAATTAATATTTCCATTTTATAGATATACATATAGAGAGATTAAGCAACTTGCCTGAGGCCCCACAGCCAGGAAGTGACCCAGTTGGGATATAGATGTCAGTCTGTTGGACTCTAAAGCTTGATGTCATAATGGACAGACACTGCCTGCCCAGTGTTGCAGGAGAAACTAACCATGGAGAACTGATATCTTAACATCTATTCTCTCATTCTTTTAATTAAAATGTTCTTATCTTTCCTGGGGACCAGACCCCATGCCCAAGTCATGTGGTCCAGGTGGGACTGACCCCACCCCTTGGTTCCCAGGGTAGACACATGATGCAGGCCTGGCCAATCAGAGCATTCTCTGCCCCTGGCCATCATCACTGAATGGGATGCTGCCTGAAGTCACTGTGTGGGGCAGAGACCACCTGACATGAAGCTTAGCTCCTGAGAGCCAAGAAATGGAAAGGGCCATAGGCTAAGGGACAATATTCAAACCCCTACCTCCAGTCATACCTTGGATCCTTGAACCTCCCAGGTACAAGAGCCAATAGATTTTATGCTTACTTTTGTGTTTCTTAAGCCAGTTTGAGTTGGGGTTCACGTACAACTGAGAAAGGCCTGACGAAGACAGCACAGAGAACCTTCACATGGGCAAGAGGCAACACAGGCAGGAAATTCCCTGGAGCACGCTAGAATCTCTTCCTTCAGTCTCTTGCACTTCTCCAACTGATTATCCTATACCAAAGCCCTAGTAACACCACTTCTTTCAGCTTGGTGTTAAAACAAGGGTGGCATTTTGAAGTTTAAACTGCTCCTTTTTTTCCTGGTAGAGCCCTTGAATAAATACATGCTATTGTCTTGCCTTTAATGGTTTTTTGTTATTGCTGTTGTGGTTCCCATTACTGACACATAGATCAGCCACACAGATGGGGGCCAGGTCAGGGAGTTTTGCAAGGAACACACTTAGAAGTTTGGCAATGAGCAGTTCTTGTAGTCATTTTGGTCTACTATAACAAAATACCATGAACTGGACTTATAAACAACAGAAATTTACTGCTCTGGAGGCTGATAAGTCCACTATCAAGGTGCTGGAAGATTTGGTGTCTGGTAAGGGCCTGCTCTCTTATTCATGGTGCCTTCTTGCTGTGTGCTCACATGACAAAAGAGGCCACCTAGCTCTCTGCAGTTCCTTTTATAAGGGCACTAATCCCATTCTTGACGGCAGAGCCCTCACAACCTAATCATCTCCCAAGGCCCCACCTTCTCTTACTATAACATTAAGGATTAGATTTCAATGTAATTTTGGAAGACACAAATATTCAGATCATAGCAGTGGTTTTATGGGTTGAAATTTGTGTTCCCCCAAATTCCATATGTTGAAACCCTAATCCCCAATGTGATGGTGTTAGGAGGTAGGGACTTTGGGAGGTAATTAGGTTTAGATACATTGAGGAAAGTAAAGCCCCCACAATGGGACTAATGTCTTTATAAGACGAGGAAGAAGCACCAGAGCTTTCTCTCTCTATCATGTGACAATACAGCAAGAAGGTGGCCACCTTCGAGTGGGGAAGAAAGCCTCGCTAAGAACCCGACCCTTCTAGCACCCTGGTCTTGGCCATGTTGGCTTCCAGAACTGTGAGAAATAAGTATCTGCTGTTTAAGCCCTCCAGTCTATGGCATTTTGGTACAGTATCCCGAGAAGCCTAGAACACATTGCCAGGGAAGAGTTTTTCATTGTAGTTCATTGCAGTAATTTCATGAAGCAACCAATAAATTTCTGAGAGTAAGAATCATTGGAAAAAATTTCCTGATCCATAACTAAGTTCAGGTACCAGATTCTCCAAACCAACAAGACCATGGCATTTGTCACAGTAGGGATTTTCTTCTTCATCTGGGCCTGTGTGTGTGTGTGTGTGTGTGTGCGTGCGTGCCTCTATCCATCTATCTATAGCTGTAGGAAAAGTTGGGTTCAAAACTTGTCATCTTACTAGGCTGTATAATCACATATTTATTTATGTATTTATGGGTTTATAATCCATGAAAGTTTTATAAGGCACTTTATCTACAAAAGATGTTGCTGGTAACAATGAACAGATCCCTTCAAATTTCAGTTTCAGTAAAAAGTCATCAAACTACTGCTCTCTCTCTTTCAGATGAATGCCATAGCAGACATAGGCTGCATTTCCAGAATCTGATCAAATGCAATAAAAAGTAGGAAAATAGTTTGAAAAGTAAAAAATGCTACACAAATACAAAGTATTTATCAGCAGACAGAGCATGGTCTAGAAATCACTGCAAAGAAATTTGAAATTGAAAAATATATATCAAGGCACTCTGGGAATTCTGGGAAGCACATGGAGGTAAGGGGAGACGAAATTCTCTTTCAGAAAGAACATACCTCTCTACCAAATATCATTGATATACAACAATCCTAAAGATAGGCTTGAGGAACATGCTCAAGTTAGATTATGAGGGCCAGAAGTTAGATTTAAATTCAAGTCTTTCTGATTCTAAAGCCTGAGCATTCACTGCTAGACTGCAGAAGTGAAACCTTAGGTTTCAAAAACACATCCTAATTCTTGATTTCCACCCTGACACCACCAAACTCATTATAATATTGTCATTATGATCAAAGCCTGACGATCTGACTCAACAAGGATTCATTAAGCACCACAGAATACATTCTTGGAGGAAAGATTATGAAGAAAGGATATTGTCCTTGCTCTCTGAAATTTTTTTTAAAAAAGCAAAAACCCAATTTGTAGTACTTCCTAATTTTTGTGTTGTAAATACTCCCACTATGGCTGATTTCAAGTAACAAGCAATTTATTTTGCTTGGCTTCCAAAATTCCTGAAAATTTAGCAATCAGCTTTTATCAATCAATGTTAGCCTGGTGATCAGCTCTGTACCAGAGCCACATGCCTGATGTTAGTGAGAAACAGCCTCTGAAAGTTCAGAAAAGGAGGAATGTGGATTGGACAGACAAAACTCAATGATGTGCTGTACAATCCCTGGGAGAAAGACAAGGTATGCAAATTTACGATGCAACTATGAGGAATATGAGAGTAGAACCACAATAATTGCAAAGAAGAATTGAGCAGAATGAAGTATTTCAAGAATCCACTAGAAAACAAAGATGCTCCTTGCATAGAAAACAGAGGAATAAATTGGAGAACCTGCATGAGTTAAATTTTTAAATACCTTGAGCATGCCTTTGTTCTTTAAGATAAAGTACGGAAATGGACCAAGGGTTCTCTTCCTCAGGAAAATCATACTGGGGACATTTAGACCAGAAACACATATTAAGTGTATTGCTTGTTTAAGGACGGCTGAGCTGGTGAATAGCAGTTGTTCAATTAGCACAAACACAGGTGTATTTTAAATGCTTCAGTCCCCAGCAGTTCTCTCACAATAGGCTCTACCTTTGAAGCTTTGTTTTGATCATTTTTTGGCTCCAAAAGGAATTTTCTTTTTTTGTTCTGTTATTCTATATTTTGCTTCTTTGATGTGGGGCTTGACTGCCATGTTGCAAAAGCACACTTCACAAGCTTAAGAAAAAACAAACAATGCTCAACACCTACACGTTTGGCCTCATTGAACAGTTTCTTTCCTTACAATTAATCCAAAGAGAGTGGAGATGCGGTGCTTCCTCTATTCATCAAGGCGATTGTCAGTTGAAAACAGGGAAAAACAGCATATGAAGCTAGAAGCTTACACTTTTCAGAAGCTCTCAGTGGGGGGGGGGGGGGGGGGGGGAAGCCAGGAAGAGAGGGAACTCTTTAGAAAGCATTTAGAATATAGAAGGCATTTTTAATTATACTGGTGGAATGCCCAATATTTTCATGTGTATTACAAATTGCAGAATGAAAAGAATTATCAAACATTTACTTTAAATTGTTTTTGTGTTAGCTTGAGCTTAAACTATTCTGAAAAACTTTGCTGACACCCAAAGCAGAGAAAGCAAAGATGTTCTTTACATTATTATTTATAAAAGAAAACAATTAGAAACAACTTAAATGCACAAATATAGAAGATGTTTAAGTAAATTACAGTGTATCTACTAATGAAAATTAGGCAGATATTTAAGATATTTCTGAAAATTTTAAAAATAATTGATAAATGCTTCTGTTTTATATTAAGCAAAAAAAAATCATTTGAATTTTCATGTATAATATACGACTATTCATGATAGTTTTATTGTTAACACCAAAAAACTAGAAACAATTCAAATGTTCCTCAGAAGGTGGATGAATAAACAAATTGTGGTGAATATATGCAATGGAATACTACTCAATAATAAAAAGAACAAACTACAGATGCATGAATAACTCTCACATACACTATGCTAAGTGAATGAAATCTAGGACAAAAAAATTATATACTCTATGTTTTCATATATGAATTTCTAGAATAGCAAAACGAATCTATTAAATATAAAAACAAGAAGTAGATAAGTGGTAGCCTGGAGCATGGCTTAAGAGGGGAGTCACTGCAAAGGTGCACAGGGATCATTTTGGGGTGATATAAATGTTGTGTATCTTAATAGAGATTGTAATTACATGAGAGTACATTTTTGTCAAAAATTATCAAATTGTGTATTTAAAATTTATACATTTTATTATTTAATAATACCTCAACAAAGCTGATTTTAATATATTGTCTTAGTCCATTCAGGCTGCTATAACAAAATATAATACCATAAACTAGGTAGTTTATAAACAATAGAAACATATTTTTGAAGATTGTATAGATTAGGAAGTCCACAATTCAGGCGCTAGCATATTTGGCGAGGGTCTACTTTCTGATTCATAGATGGCATAATCTTGCTGTGTACTCATGCGGTAGAAAGGGTGAACAAGAGAGTGGGCCTATTTTATAAGGGCACTAATTCCATTCATGGGGGCTCCCCCCTCATGACCTAATCACCTCTCCAAAGACCCCACCTCCTAATATTATCCCCTTGGGGATTAGGGTTTCAACATGAATTTTGGGGGTAACACAAACTTTCAACCCTTAGCATAGTATAATTCAATTTTGTAAAATAAGCAAACAAGAAACTATACATAGAAAAATACTATGAGAAACATTAATAAGTGTTAAAGCATTTACATTCATTATCTCTAAGTATGGAATTAACTTTTTTCTATCTCCTATTTGAATGAACTGTTAAAATCTATACTGGAAGCATATATCATATTTTTAATTTTATACTTCTATATACTATATCTATCCATCTCTGTATCTATTTAGCCATTGGCCCTCTGTTTTTCTGCCATCTGTCCATTCATTCATGCATCCAACCATGTACCCTCTTTTACCTTTCTAAATCATTACTCTTATGAAGAATTGCAGTAACAGGAATATATAGATTTATAATTCTTTTAAGTGTGCTTGCAAGCCCCCAGCATTGTAACAATTCTGCTTCATGATGATTTAATCTGAGGATCTCTTCTTGGTTAGTTTTGTGGGCAAGCCTGCCCCTACTCAACCTGATTTGGGCAGTCACTTCAGAGAAAAGGAATAAAATACTTGATCTCTTTAAAGAGAGGCAGGCTCATTGACTGATTAGAATGCTTTGATCATTCATTTTGTCAGGATCAAAGAATAGGGACTATTGATTACCTAGTGTTCTATGTAGACCTACTGGTATGACACAAAGATTATTTGAATAGCATTGATTGTTGTCTCTGGGATCCCAATGAAAATAGGTCTCCTGGGAGGATGTCATTCTAAACAATAGCAACAACAGCAAAACAACATCAATTCCTATCACTTCCCCAAAAAACTTTTAAAAATGATAATATTGATATTAAAATGACTTGGGGTACTTACATATTTTCAACACACTTACCCACAATAACTCTTGAGACATAGCAGTCCTGTGGGGCAGAGAGGAGAAGCATTGCAGACCTATTTTTCAGAAGAAGACTCTAAGGTTCAGGAGGCACATCACAGAATTAAAACGGCAAAGCTAGCATGCAAGTCCAGGACTCAAGAAATTTCCACTATGCTACACTATTTGTCTCAATGAATTTTAAAATATCCTGTTTTTTAAATTTCATGTTAACATTGATTGGAGTTTCCTTTTCTTCTGGGTTGAATGAAAAGAAAAAGTTTATTGGGAGTTTTGGTTGCCATTATCATTGTTATTAAGATTTTCCTTGTTTTGGTCCTAGCTTGAAGGAGGAGAAAATGAAATGCAGCCTATTATAACTTACAAATAGTTTTGGACCAGTTCTACCAAATTCTCCAAACCCTGAAGACTTGGGTATGTAAGGACAATCAAATTAGTTTGACCATGTTTTCCTTTTTTTGGCCAAAGTGTCAATATTTTAGATCTAACCTGACTGATTTGTGAATGTGAATTATTGGCATGCGGATAGACATGGTGGGTAATGTACTTCGTGTAAACACGAAGACAATTTCAATGAAGCACTTAAACCCAAGCATCTCCTGATTTGGATAGAAAAATAGATTCTTATTTTTGATCCTACAACTTATGCAGTTTCTGTAATTATTAGTTTTAGGATACAGAAAATTTCCTTCACAAAACCTTTTGTTTCTCAGGAAAAGACTTTTTGTTGCCAGATAAATCAGCAACAAAAAGGCATATTTTACCAAAAGATTTGTTATATAGATTTCCTGTTTACATATCCAGAAACATGATTACTTTTTTCTTATTGCCACAAAGACTTCTTTCTGACCTAAAACTTTTAGATGCATACCTAATAAGAAAGCGAATGAGAATATTTCAAATATAAAGTAGTTACTTCTTCATTATTACATAGGCTAAAACACAATGAAATATTAATGCTATTAGCAGAGTAGAATCCTAACCCAGACCATCTGCGTTTATGATTTTAATTAACTAACTTTGCTCTTTCCAAAGTAATGCATATCAAAGATGCCAAAATCACTTACGAGGAGAAGGAAACACTATTTCTAAGTCATTGAAGAAAGCCAAGAGAAACTGCCTATGGACAATTGGCTTAATCTAAGAGTTCATCTTTCTCTGCCTGAAGTTTCACTGAGCAGATGTTCCATTTTTCTCATTTTTCTTATCTTCTTGAAATATGATTTTAAAAACATCCAGAGGAAAATTTAAAATTTCATGAAGGATGATAGTTTAGGTCCCTTTTTTGTACCTTCCAGAATTTTCTTTTTCAGGCATATTCTTCAACTGGAGTTCATGTTTGAAAATAATTGTAAACCCTGAGAATTCATGTGCCCTCAAAGAAGGAACTTGTTTGAGCAAAGTGCAGAACACCAGTAGGCTCAAGGGAAGATGATTGTTTGCAATGTAGTTGCTCTATGTCCTGAAGTATTTTTTTGCTCCCCACTTTTTTAGGGTGTGTAGGGAAAAGTCCTGTCAGCCACATTAACTCTTTCTTTTACTTTTAATTCCAAAGTTAGTTCATGACTCAAGTATAATTTACTTGCTTAGGATACAGACAAGGATGTTTGTCCAATGTACATGTTCTTCTGCCTTTCAGCACTATTGGTATTATGTAATACTGGAGCAAAAGGTGGAAATGTAGGCTTTGGAACAAGACTAGGAATGTGGTTATCAGAATGTGGGCTGAAGCCACAGCAGGACTAGTAGAAAGTGTGATAATACAGAACTTGCTCATTTATTCTATGCATCCATTCAACAGTAACTGTCACTTTAAATTATTAAAGTTGGAATATTGCTATTTTGCAAGTGATAAAGTCTGGGTCTTGGTTTGGCTCTTAAGATTACTAGTTAGAACACTGCTTCTTAGGGGATAACAAGCTCTAGGTCTCTGCATTGCTCTTTGCAGGGCATTCTCAGGCATGCTGTAATGTATTGGAACATCCAATTAGCCAGGAAAATAGATCCCTTTCTGCCACCTCAACCTGATCATCATCACAAAAACATGTTAAACTTTATCTTTTTATGCATGTAACTGTTTAAAAACAAGTAGAGAGGCCCCCCAATATCTCCTCTCTCAAGCTGAAAAGACGACCAGATAGATGTAGGAATGGACTACGAGCATACAAGCAGGCTGGATAAGTTCCTCAAATACAAAGGCAATTTGTGGGTGGCTCTTTGACTTACTAATTGCATAACCATGGATATGTTACTTTACCTTTCCAAGCTTTAGTGTCCTAACATGGAAAACAAGAATATTAACAGTGCCTGCTTTAGAGTGTTATGACCAAGCAATTAACAAGGAACCTAGCTTAGGTATGCTCAAAAAATATTTATTATTAATTTTTTTCATAGTCTAAATATTAACTAATACAAAAGCAAATGGAATACATTTATTTACCTTTGAGAAATATATATGTATATATATTTACCTATACATACCTGTATATAGAGATATATACACACTTACTTGTGTGTATATATCTCTATATACAGGTATGTATGTATATATTAATACATATATATAACCTGGGTGTTTATATATCTACATATGCACACATACATATATATGTATAATATTTTTAAATGAAATTGTCTTTATTGCTGTGTCTTCTAATCAATTGTTGCAGTGAAATTCAAATAATACAGAGAAAGTAACTTACACATCTGTACATAGACTAGAGCTAGATGAGAGTTCTAATCATTGCAGAGGAGACTGAGGACTCTGCCTCCATTTTGTAGCAATCACTTCACAAATAAAAGGAAACTAACTGGGGTGTGAGAACTGGATAAACGGATACAAATGCGTGCAGATGCTATTTTATTGTAATAAATTCTAAGCCCTGGTTGAGTAACCTACACTTTGCCAGACCCCATTTTCTCAAGATTGCATTATCTTTCATGGCATTGGTTGAGAATTATTGCTTTAAACCTCCAAGAATCTTGCACTGAGTTTGGGGTATATGGATTGACAAAACAAACTCTAGATTCAAGAATTGCCAGAAGGCCATTCACTAGGAGCCTGGACAAAATCATAGAGTTTTTTTGTTTGTTTTTGAGACAGAGTCTCACTCTGTTGCCCTAAGTATAGTGCTGTGGCATCAGCCTAGCTCACAGCAACCTCAAACTCCTGAGCTCAAGCGATCCTCCTGTGTCAGCCGCCCGAGTAACTGGGACTACAAGCATGTGCCATGATGCACAGCTGATTTTTCTATTTCTAGTAGAGATGGGGATCTCACTCTTGCTCAGGGTGGTCTTGAACTCCTGAGCTCAAGTGATCCTCCTGCCTCAGCCTCCCAGAGTGCTAGGATTACAGGAATGATCCATTGTGCCCGGCAAAACCATAGTTTTTAAGGTATGGTTAACAAAGATTTTGCTAGTTAACATTCAAGGGATTTTTTTCCCCTAAGGTTTTCATGACATTTCATGATTTTCCCTCATAGACCTTTTTCTGTCACACTTTCCAGCTACAAGGTTGCCCCCTCCCCATCTCTTGGAAGACGGTTGGGAATAGAACTCACTTCTCCAATTGTGCACCATAAGTGGCACCTGTAGATTGCAGAAGAAAAGAGTAGTCTCACTGCTCCTCCTTCAGTGTCTTACACATAAAACCTGTAGTTTAATGGAGGGAGAACCTGGTTTCATGACCATCTCATTTTTTGATACACCAAGACTGGTTATATAGGAATGGGGGACCTATGTTGAACTGGGAGAGTGAAACCACGGCAGCATATATCTGGTACATACTAGGGATTTGATGAGTATTTATTGAATAAGCTAATCATTAATGAATGATGCATAGAGTCTTGCCTCAGATTTTTCCTCGAGTCTTAAGTTCCTCATCTGTATGTGGTTTGGACCAGATCTGGACTTTACAAAGCTTTTTGGGATGACAAATGAATGGAACTGGTCGGCCAAGCCATCATCCCACCACCAGAACATACTTAAACCTGGCACCAAAGGCTCAACCTTCACATTGCAGTGCCATTCCGCTGGGTGTCTGTGTTCAGACAGGAGCTTAGCCAGTTGTTGGGAAGGCAACGGTTGCCAGCGGTAAGAAAGGAGGAAGAAAGGAAAGAGAATATGGGAGCATGTTTTTTCTCCCCAGGGGAAAGGTCTTTGAGGAGCCAGGCAACACGTAGGGCCTCGGTCCAGAGTTTTGTGACTCGGCAAAGGGCTGAAGTCCCAGCAGGAAGCTGAGGCAGAAGGCCAGGCCATGTGGACCAGGCCCGGAATGCAGAGGGAAGAAGAGGACTACCATTTGGTCAGGCCCCAGGTGCCCAGCACTCACACAAGGCATACCAGATTCTGAATTTATGGCTAAACAGCTATTTTCAGACCCCTCCTGCTAGCAAAGCCTTGACTCCTCACATACTGCCTGCTTTGGTTCAGGAAGTAGGTGGAGTTTTCTGCAGGTGGAAAAGCACAGCTGAAAAGGGAGAGAGAAAACAGTTCTGACAGACACAGAGCAGCATCCTTTCTATGGTACTAATTTGAAGAATTCTTTCTGTAACGTTGATTTGAGGGCAGTTGCACAACCAGAGAGACAAAGGTAAAATGGAATAGATGTTTTCTTCAGTCTGGATAGCAACACAAGCCACATTGAGACTTACAAAATCACCTGCTGGGGGACTCATTGTCCATGTGTCCACCTCCCCATAAACAAAAAAAAAAAAAAAAAAAAAAAAAAAAAGAAGAAGAAGAGGGAGAAGAAGAAAAACATAAAGTGCAGAGAATTATTAAAAAATATTATTTTATTTCTGACCAAAGACATGCCCATGGTGTCCAGAATGAGCACCTGGCAAGCAGTTACAGCAGATAACATGCTAGTTTAATAGAGTCTGTAAAATAGCTGGACCCAAATTATTAAACACAGAAGTGAAATGTGATATATAAACTTTAACATTAACTTCTATCATTGGACATTAGTGTGACTCCAAATCTTAACCAAAGTAAAAAGCCCCAAAATTCAGATGAAGCTAGGCAAATTTTTCCATTGTGTAAGGGTCAATCAAGGTACAACACTTGTCACCTTGCAGCTTGGCTCAATCCTAAAGAATGCAAACCCCAGAGACTTGGATTGCATGTGGCAGATCAGGACATTCCCAATAAGGCCTTAAGGACCTTTCTCAAGCTGAGAAGCCATTTTAATGCAGCCAATAGATACAGACCCATGGGTAACTTTGAAGTCTGTATTTTATTTGATTCCCAGCTGTTGCTAAAAGGTGTGCTTAATATCCAAATACAGTCACATTGCAGGGTTAGGGCTTCAACATATGAATTTGTGGGGAGGGACACAATTCAGTCCATAATATTCTTTAATGAATTTCGTTTTGCCAAAGTAAGTGGGAGATAATAGCTGTGAAAACTAGAACTCAATTCTAATGGCATAAGTTCCCCAATGGAACTTGGAGGCTGAAAATAGTAACGACCTATGTGCAATGTACGTTTGTATTTTTTCTCAAAATACCTTTATAAAGATTTTAAAATTTTTTCATGATCGCCATGAGAAGTAAATTGGAAAAATATTATTATCCCTGTTTGACAGGCAAGAAACCTGAGGGGCTGATAGGGAGCGTGTAAAGTGACTTTCCTGAAGTGAGTCTGAGAGCTCAGAGGAGCTGGAATCTCCATGCAGACCCTGCTGTATACATTCCACGGCCTTGTCTCCATCACTCGTCTTTCCTTTTTGCAAGCTGCCAGTAAAATATTTTTCAGATGTCCCACAATGACGCAACAGGACAAATATCTATAGCAATCCCAGACACCAGCAGTTATTTAAAATGAGTAATATGAAATCATGCCCCAAAAGGTTGAGGCTCTGCAAGTTATTTCACTCTTGGTATAATTTCATTCTCAAAATATTTTCTGGGCACAGTTCCTCAAGTAAATGGAAGAAAAATACCCTGGAGGAAGATAAAAACTTTAGTATGAGACCTATTGTGTGTGTGTGTGTGTGTGTGTATATATATATATATATATATATATTATGGAAAATGAGCAAAGTTCAGACAGAAACAGAAAAATTGAGCACCTGGGAAGTGGAAGGAAGTTTTCTTATGTAGAGTTTCTAGATGATCTTGCATCCTAGCAGGACTATGACAATAGGATCTGTTTGGAATATTCCCAAGGGCAAAGTGCAGACTCCCTGGGATTTTATGGGAGATGTCTCTGTGAAAACAGGTGCCTTGTGCTTCAGAGATTTTTCTAAGCTCTGCTGAGTATCATTGGTACAATCCTTCTCTTCCTCCTCCCCTTTACTTCCTTGATCAAACAGCTCTTGTGGATAAACACACAGGTATTCTGGAAAACAAAAACAAGTGGTTCTCTGATACTGCGGCAGGGGCAACAGGAGGTTTCTTCAAGTTGCCAATCCCATATTCCAGTGATCCTATGTCACAGACCAAAGGATTCTGCTCGGTAACAATGAGCCAGACTTATGTTGTCTTTGCGAAGCTTTCTCTCCTCCTGACCTTTTGTTTGTTTCATTTTTCTTCGCTTTTATTCTTTTTCTGTTAGTAAGAACATCTGACAAACTGCCAGTTTAGGAACGATTTACCAGCCAGAGCATGTGGGGTGCTATCACTCACAGGATTGTGTTGGTATATTTACGAGAACTGTATGTTATGATGATCTCAGTTCAGCACTATGTTATATAGATACATATTTATAGATTTGTGTTTGGAAAGATCCATGGAAGGGAGAGTTGGGCTGTGTTATAAACCCACAGCCATGGTACTCTTCAAATAACGGTACTTACCAGACCTGCCAGATCTTTGACAATCACATTGCATATCAATTGCTACTCTATCCATAGGTCTGCTCAGAAATGGTCCGCCTACGTTACTCAGTTAAGGAGCACGTATAACAAAGCTCAGGGAGAGTGAAAAATAAAAGCTACTAATTACTGAGCATCTGCTAGGGGGCAGGTCCTGTCATTGTCTCAATTCATGCCAACGTTTGTTCCATCAGGTGAGCATTATCATCTGTGTTTTGCCAAAGAGAAAACTGAAACTTAGAAGTGTCAAGTAATGTGCTCATGATTACCCAGCGGCAGAGCTAGGACTGGAACCCAGGACCATCATCTTGACCAGACATTTGTACTCCTGCTCCCAGAAAGGCGTCATTACCTTCCCATTGCAGCATGTACTGGCGTGTGGTCATTCCACGAAGTGGACTTAACACCTCAATTGGTTTGGGCAAGCGGTTTGTTCACATCAGCTGCCTTTGAAATACTTGTAACCTTTGTTCATCACTCCTGCAACGTTCAATGAAGTAATTAATCTGTAAAAGGCTTTGAAAAAAAAAAAAAGCAAGTTGTAATTAAAATCTCAGACAGCTGTGTAATGCAGTGGTGTTCTATGTCATTCTTATTCCAGAGCACGTGATCAGTGGGAAATGGCTGTCCTGGAACCGCAGATAAACTGTGGTTCTGACAGCAGAATTGAAGCCCATTATCAACTCGGAGAGAATTCACTGTTCATTACCAGAAAGATTACAGATTGATTCTATCTGTCCTACAACCTACTTTTTTTTTTAAACATTTTAAAATAACTTGTTACACAAACACATAACAATATCGATGGAATGCAAAAGAAAGGGGAGAAAATTACCCACGATCCTGACACATTTTTTAAAAATCTATTTTCATTTCTCTCTATCCAGTCCTGGTGCATATAGATATATAATTTTTACAATGTTAAAACCTAGCAGGGGTATAATTTTGTATTCTATTAATGTTCTTTCAATAAACATTAGAGCAAAAGCTTTTTCCATGTTGTTTCAGAATCTTCAACTGCAACAGCTATGGAGGGGCAGTGTCCACCTCCAGCTGTGGCTGGGCTGTGGGCAGCATGCGGGCCCAGGAGGGCAATATAAATTGTTCTTCGGGGGAGCATTTGCTTCTTTTGCTCCCCATTAGGTTTTAATGTATCCATGTTAAGAAATGTGGCTATTGCTCCTTTATCTGCCATGAAGTATTTCACAGTCTGAATACACCATAGTTTACCCATATTCAAAAAAGAATCTGGGCAGAAGGGTAGGAATGAGTTGGCCAAGGGAAATAATTCAGCACTCAGAAAAGCTGGATCAAAGATCAGCTCCTGAAGTCTGAAAGCTTCGTAGAAGAGTGTTGCTGTAGAGGTGAGGAGGGAAACAAAGGGAGTGCCCAGTAAGCAAGCCAGGTTGGAAGCCAGAGGTAGATGCCGGGGAAAGAAGGAAGGTCCCGTTAGAGCTGGGAAAAAGAAAGTAAATGCAGTGATTTCTCAGCTTTCAGATCCAGGCACATCATCACTCACTAGGACATTCCTTATTGTTTCTATTTATATTTGAGTTCCACAAAGCTCACTGTACCTTTGTTTCTTATATAAAAATACTTGGTTGTAAAATATTAAAAGCATGCAACGTTTTGAAGAATAACATAACAAACACCCATGCACGCACCACACAGCCTGATCAAATGTTAAAATGTCGCCATATTTGCTTCAGATATTTTTAATTTCCATCCCTCTTATGCAGAAGCGATTGCTATTATGAAGTTGTTATCTTTTCCATGCACGCTTTTAGAACAGAGCATGTGTGGATCTAAATATGATGTTTTTTTACTATCTACAAACAATATCATACTGTTTGTGTCCTTCTGCAACTTGCTCATCTACAGTTCACTCGTTTTGACTGTTGTGTATTGTTCCGTTGTATGAACACATCACAGGCTACTCATTTCCCTTTTGATGGACAGCTGGGTTTTATTAGGATTTTGCTATATTTAAAATGTTGTAGTTAACATTCTTGTGTATGTCTCCTGGTGAACACTGATGGGTTGAAGCTATTATTTGATAATGCCAAATTGCTCCCCAAAGTGTTTTACGTTTCTCTCTATACTCTCGTTAATTCTCGGCATTAGAAATTTTTTAAATCTTTGCTGATATGATTGATGTGCAATGATATCTCATTTGGTTTATCATTAATAATATTTCCCTGTCTACTTGTAAGGTTGAGCATCTTTTCGTAAGTTTACTATCAGTTCTGATCTCCTCTTCTGGGAAGTCCCTCTTTGTAACCCTTTCCTTCTTTTCCATCAGGTTGTTTGATGTTTTCATAATTACTAATTGGATTTCCTAAATCTGAATATCAATCTTTATCAATTGTAAGAATTGCAAGTGTCTCTTTTTGGTCTGTTTCTTGTCTTTCAATTTATAGAGAGAGACTTTGAATAGACATTCTGATGTTATTGATTTTAGCAGTTATTTTTTTAAGAATCATGATTGTGTTTTCATGACTTGTTTAAGAATTTTTTTCTCTACCCTGAGATAACAAAATGTTTTATAAATTTTTTGAGTTTAACATGTTTGTGTTTTACGTTCAGATCTTTAATCCACGTGGAATTTTATTTTGTGAATGGTGTGAAATAGCCACATGATCTTACTTTATTTTTTCATGTGGATGGTCAATTTCACACCATCTATTGCTCTCTGATCTGTGATGCTATGTTTTCATATAGTAGGAATAGGACTGGATCTCTATCTGGGCTCTCTAATCTGTTCTACTGGTCTGTTGTCTATTTATGCTCCAATACCACACTGTCTTCATTCCTAGAGGTTTATAATAAGCCTTGGTACAAAAAAAAATCTCCCAACCTCGTTTCTCAAAATTATCTTAGATTTTTATTGTTGTTTGTTTGTTTGAGCCTTTTTTCCTCCATATTAGTTTAGGATCACATGAACATAACGATTTCTTACCTCTTTTTTTTAGTTTTCATCGCACTTATTTCTTTGAATTTCCCAGGACCTCCTGAATAAAATCATCAGTAGTAGACATCCTCACATTGGGACTGCTTGTAGAGTTGCAACATAGAGCATGGTATTTGATGTAAGTCTTCAGTACACTACTTCAGTACATTATTTATCAAGTTCAAGAAATTATGTACTGTTTTCTTATCATTTTTTTAATTGAGCATGGATGTTGAATTGTATTGAATGCCATTTATTTATTTAATATAATAATTGTATAAAATATTTCCTTTAATCTATGTTAATAGATTTTTTGAAGCTGTGTTATATCTTTATAATTAGGTAAAATCCATATTTGGTAATGTTATAGTGCTTATTTAATAAACTGCTGAATTCTATTTGCTAATATTTTAATTAATATTTTCATAATTTAGAATAGTATCTAATTTTTGCTTGTTTGTTTAGTTTTTTAAATTTTATTTTTCCTATACTGTATTTGGTTTTGTTATCAAGGTTATACTAGCCCCATAAGACAAATTAAACAGCTTTTTCTATTTTTCTCTATATATTAATAATACAATTTTATAGGATTGAGATTTTCTGTTGAATGAAGATTTAGTAAGACATTACTGAAGATTTAGGAAAAGAATATATAATCAGCTGATGTTGGAATAGTTTGGACTGAGACTTTTGATTACTAATTTCAATTTTAATAATGGTTATTGATTTCTAGAATTTTTCTTGAGTCATTTTTCCAAAATATTTCTAAAAAGTAATGTCAAAACTTTTAGAAAATTCATCTTGGCCTTCAAGTTTGTTCAAATGAAATTGTTATAGTGTTCTCTTATTATAAATATAACTGTTTCTCTTTTTCTCAGGCTTTGGGTTATTTATTTGCAACTTTTCTTTATTTCTTAATCACTTTTGCCCAGAGCTTACCTGTGCTATATCAGAAACATTCCAGTGCTGCCTATCACACTGAGTGAGTTTGCTGTTTCACCATGAATACTACAAGTTGTTAATATGTAATACATTTTAAAAAGGAATTATGGGATCAAATTAACAAGCCATTAATATGTCAATGTTTATTATGAATCACAAAAGGCAGAGTTTCATGTGTAATATTTCCCAAATGTATTTCACAATGGAAAACATTGCTAGGTCCATTGCATGTGGTTAGCATTCTGTGGAAACTTGGGGAAAATCTTGTCTTGCCTGAATTATTTTATATTAATAAATAAGGAAACTCACCGTTGACTCCAAGAAGTTACATGCTTTGATTAAGGTCATTATAT
This sequence comes from Eulemur rufifrons, assembly GCF_041146395.1. NCBI lineage: Eukaryota > Metazoa > Chordata > Mammalia > Primates > Lemuridae > Eulemur > Eulemur rufifrons. The sequence continues at coordinate 230,596,024 of NC_090989.1, forward strand.
TGTATCTCTCCTTCACTAAGGCATTGAGCTCACAAAAGCAGGGGTGAATCAAAGCAATATTCACAATTTATGAAAGAAATCATCTACTGGTATAGCTCTTATTTCTGCTGAATCATTTTATATAATGTTGGAAAAATCATTTTAGAAACTCAGAGTTTTTTAAATATCAGCAATAATTTAGTATTAGAAAACTTTATAATTTAACATGACCTAGGAATGGCTAAATTAACTTTGCTCATTACTTCCCCTAAGAGATTCTTAATACTGGACTGGGGAAGGGCAGCCTCCAAATAATATTTGTCTTATTGCTTCCCACTCAATCATGGGGAGTATAATGTCATCATTTCTAAAAATAAGATATCATATCATAGAGGTGTAGAGACCAAGAAATATTGATTGCAAATCACAGATTTTAATGAAACAAGGATAATGGAGGAGGTAATATCCAAAATAGAATGTGCAATAATAATGATAATAAAAACTCCTAATATTGAGCCAAAATGCATTTTATTTGTACATTATGGCATGTATTAAATTAACATTAAAAAATCTTTGTGTTGTTAATAAAATCTATACAAGGATTCCAGACAACAAATGACTTGCTAGAAGACGAACGTACTATTTATTTACAAACATAGTAGAGAAGGACATCCAATGAAAAACTCTATCATGATGAGCAAGAAAGTGAGAGTATTTTATATAAAATTCAATAGTTCTCTGTTATTTCTGTAGAATATCCACGTAGGAATAATGTCTGGTCTTATATCTTTTCTATTACTTGCAAATTTTTTATATGAAATAAGAGTGTCATTACCCATTAACGTCCATGATAGACCTTGTATGGTTCTGTATGAGAACTCTGAAAGAAGATTAAAATTATTATTCTATTTGAAACACAACTCTCGCTCTTCCAATGAGGCCGTCATGGAATAGGTGATATAACAAATGCCAGCAAAATAGGAGACATGCAGAAAATGTTATCACCACAAGTAACATGTTTCAGCTAAGGCTTTGTGATGTTCTTGGAAGAGCCTTTACTCTTCTCACCTTTGGTCCAACCTCCAGAAGGCTGTAGCCTTACAACAAAACCACTCAGAAAAGAGTAGCCATGTTCTATTAGATATTTGGATATCAAAGACCATCATTTCCAAACCAAAACTGGCATACATAATCTGATAAATATAAATGAATCAGAGGCTCATAAGGCAAATATTCAAAGCTGAAACCAATCTGAAGAAGAAATCACCTTTAAATACTCTGGTTAAAGTACAGCTTTACTGAGTTCTAGTTTCTTAGTTCTAAACATTTAACCTATTCACTATCTTTGATTTAAATGGTGAGCACTTTAGTAAAGTGTTTTACTTTTAACAGCCTATGAAGCACTGTAAAAATTTACACAAGGAAATTATATGTATAGATACTGTGTAAAACCTGTATATATATAACACCTGTGTAATACCCTGTATAGACACAGGGTAAAACTGAGGGCCATTTTATAGTATGTTTCCCCTCCACTCTGTGGCTACTTAATGGAAACAGTCTTGTTGAGTGGCATTTTCAAATAAATACCAAATGAACTTGAAAAAAAAAGTTAAACATGAATAGTTAATGAATAACATTAATTCAGCAACATAAACACTATAAAAATCCATCTATTCCAGAATGACAATAGTGGAAAATACCAACATGAAAAAGTGAAGCAGAATACTGGGTGGGCTCTTTGTTTTTTTTTTTTTTTTTTCATCAGTACTTTTCTTTCCATTCTTTATTTAAAAACACACACAGAGAGAAGAGAAAGAATAAACATTGTCCATCACCTAAAAATAAGTTATATTTTTATTTATATTTACTTCTAGTGTTTTTTTTAAAGACAGCATGCTCTATGACCCCATGAATGCAATGAAAATCCATTGTATGTCCCTCTTCTCAACCCTCAAACCCTACCCCCACCACTCAGTCAACTGTTGCTTTTCTCTTGCCCTTCCCCCCTCATTTCCCCCACCCCCAACTAAAAGCTACAAGGTACCAGGGCAGAGTGTGTGGGGAAGCTTTTTCTGGTGGGTTAAAATGAAAAGCATTCTGTAAGAGTTGAGTTAAAGAAGGGATTTGAAAGGAGAAGAGGTGCAGGTGGTAGGATTTGGAGTTACCTGAAAGGGGAATGAGCCTTTTTACAAACGAAGCAGGTTTTCTTTTGCTTCCTTTTATGCTTTCCTATTTTTATATGTTATCATTCCCTGAGGCTCTAAGCCACGCGTGTGCTTCTTTAAATAAATCTCACAAGATAAAAGCCAAGTGCATCAAAATCACCAGGCATTGATGCCTGTCTGTAAAATATAATCACACACTAATCATGGAGTATAGATTTGCTTTCTTCCCCAAGGCAAGACATTCCCTGGCACCTGTGGAGGTGAGCCCCAGCATGAATGATCTGCTTTTGACAGTCTTCTCATACATGAAAGCTCATTGACAAGTCACCTAGGCACACAATTTAACAATCCCAACTTGCATTTGTATTCGCTGGCAAACTGTGCAGCCGGAAGACCAGGAGGTGCTTCTTCAGCCACACTCCAGTTGGTTGCAATCCTGAAAAGTCTTAACTCTGCTGTCAAATATAATATCACAGGCCACATACAGATATTTAAATGAAAATTAATTAAAATTAAAAATCCAGTTTCTCGGTCACACAAGTAACATTTGAAGTGCTCATTAGCCATATGTAACTAGTGGCTACCACACTGGACAATGCAGCCGTAGGACATTTCCACCATGGCAGAAAGCTGTGTTGTGCAGTGCCGGTCCTGCAGGAAGCAGCTATTATAGCAGCGGTGCCCGACCTTTTGGGCACCAGGGACCAGCTTCATGGAAGACAATCCTTCCACAGATGGTGGAGGAAAGGGAGGTACCGGGATGACCCAAGTGCACCATATTCATTGTTTCATTGTGTAGTCGAACCTCTCTGCCAATGACAATCTGCACTTGCAGCCGCTCCGCAGTGCCAGCACCACCGGACCAGCTCCACCGCAGATCTTCAGGCACCAGACTCTCACGAGGAGCAGCAACCTAGATCCCTCGCATGTGCAGTCCACAGTAGGGTCTACACTCCTATGAGAATCCAATGCCTCCGCTAATATGACAGAAGGCGGAGCCCATGCAGTGATGCGAGAGATGGGGAACAGCCAAAAACACAGAAGCAGCCTCTCTGGCTTGCTCTCTCCCCACCTCCCCTGCTCGGCTCAGCCCCCAACAGGCCAGGGACCCACACAGGTCCACAGCCCTGGGTGCTGGGAACCACGGTATTAAAGAAACATTATTCTCCATAAGTCTGAGTAAGAGTCCTCTGCAAGCATAGTTCTCCCTGGGGATTGGTGGATCAAGACAAAATCTATCATTGTAGACTTTGGGGCTTCTTCCCCCATTGCTCAGAGCTGAGCAAAACCTGGGAATGAAAACAAAGAACAGACTACAGTTCTTTGCTGCTAAAAGTATCTGATACTCTTACACACCTGAGAAAAGAAATGTAAAGAATGGACACAATACTTGACACACAGTAGGTGCTCAATAAGGTTAGCTCCTATGTCTATCAGGGCCCAGTTAGGAGACAGAATCCACACCACTTTTAGGAATACAGAAAGTGTAATATAAAGAATCATTAACAAGATATAAAGTATTCTAAGGCACCGTGGAAATAGCAACTTCAGGAAGTAGTTTCTATTCCTAGGATTGAAAGAACAATGGTAGAGATTGGAATTATTAAAAGACACTCAGAGGAAGGTCCCTGGGGAGCTGAAATGCAGACCTCTGAGGAAGAGGATCTGCTTTGTTGGGACTAGTTCTTTTGCAAGTGTTGGGAAAGCGCAGTTTGGATTCAGCTGCTGCTAGGGAGAGAAACTGCTGCAGCCATTGTGAAGCAGCATTGCCAGGGCGATGCTCACAGGAAGCTGTGACAAGACCAGACTACAGGGAACAAATGGAAAGGAGCCAGTCTCTCCTACCTCTTCCAGCTTTGCAGGCTCTCTCTCACACCCTCTAATGGCAAAGCCTACCAGGGAGCAGGTGGCAAAGCTGAAATGATATTTGCAGAGTCCCAGCCTCAGAATTAAAAAGCCTAGTACTGAAAACCGGGCTTGAAACTGAGAGACAATAACTTATGTGTAGACTCAGGCCTTAGAAACTCTAAAACCTTTTCTCTGGCTAAGGTGGGACTGCTTCTCTTCTTTCCACATGGCCATCTCAGTCTCCTGTTATTTCCTTATTCAGGATACCATTAATGATGATTAAAATCTAATTATCACAGAACAACATACAGAAATCACTTGCATTTCTATATATGTGCAATGAATATTTGCATTTAAAATTCCATTTACAATAGTATCAAAACCAATAAAACACTATGGTTAAATTTAACCAAGGAAGTGCAAGATTTTACACTGAAAAACTACAAAATGATGTTGAAAGAAATTAAAGATCTGAAAATAAATGAAAAATATTCTATGTTCATGGATTGTAAGACTTAATATTGTTAAGATGGCAATAATACCAAAGGAATCTATAGATTCAATTAAATACCTAACAAAATTCCAATAGTCTTTTCAGAAATGGAAAAGCTGATCCCAAAATTTATATGGAATTACATGGGACCCCAAATTGACAAAACACTCTTGAAAGAGAAGAAAAAAGTGGGAATATTCACATACTTCCTGATTGCAACATTCACTATAAAGCTATAAGTAATTAAAACTGTGTGGTACTGCAATAAGGATGTAGACATATAGACATATGGATTATTGGAACAGAATTTAGTGTCCAGAAATAAATCCATACAGTTGCATCTCTACTTCACACCATTAAAAAAATTAACTCAAAATGGATCAAAAGACCTAAATGTAAGAGCTAAATCTGTAAAGCTCTTAAAAGGAAACATAAGTTTAAATCTCCATGATCTTAGATTAGGTAATGGTTTCTTAAATATGATACCAAAAGCACAAGCAACAAAAGAAAAAATACACAAATTGGACTCCATTAAAATTTAAAACTTTTGAGCATAAAATGACACTATCAAGCATCCCATAGAATGACAGAAAAGGCAACCAAAAGAATGGAAGAAAATATCTGCAAATCATATATCTGATAAGAGTCTAGTATCAGCATATATCAAGAACTCTCAAATTTAACAACAAAAAGAAAACAACCTAACTGAAAAATGGGTAAAGACTTGAATAGATGTTTCTCTAAAGAAGATATACAAGTGTCCAATAAGCATAGAAAAGGTGTTTAACAACATTAGTCATTAAAGAAATGCAAATCAAAACCACAATGAAATATCCCTGCATACTCAGCTGATGGCCATAATTAAAGAAAAAAAAAAAAAACACTAACAAGTGTTGGTGAGGATGCAGAGAAATTTTAATGTTTATATATTGCTGGTGGGAATATAAAATGATACAGAAGCTGTGGAAACCAATTTGGCAGTTTCTCAAAAAGTTAAACATAGTTATATGAACCAGCAATTCTATTCCTAATTATATACATCCAAGAGAAGTGAAAACATATGTTCATGCACAAAAATATGAATATTCATAGCAGCATTATTCTTAATATCCAAAAAGGATAAACAATGCAACTATCCATCAACTGGTGATGGATTAAAAAATATGGTATGTACAAAAAATGAAATATTATTCAGCCATGAAAAGGAATGAAGTACTGATCCATGCTGCAAAGTGAAAGAAGCCAGACACAAAGGCCATGTATTATATGATTGCATTTATGCAAGATGTCCAGAAGAGGCAAATACATAGAGATAAAGAGTAGATTAGTAGTTTCTAGGGGTTGGTTGGCAGAGGTAATTAGCAGTGATCACTAAATAGGTACAGGGTTTCTCTTTGGAGTGATGAAAATGTTCTGGAATTAGTGTGGATAATCATACATTGTGCACTTTAAGATAGTTAAATGGTGAGTTTTATAATATGTGAATTTTATATCAATAAAAGAACCTACTATCACCCATATTAAAATGAAAGTAAACGCCATATGGGAAAAGACAAAAATGCGAGGAAGGATAGCATTGTGTGATTTACCTTTGGTTAAGTGTAGATGAGGCATCTACATTGAAACAGTGTTTCATCTGATCAAGATGCTATTGGTTGCAAGTAATAAAAATATGAGTCAAACCAGTTCAAATAGTAAGAAAATGTATCATCTTACAGTGTAAGTCCAGCAAGAGGTCAGACCAGAAAAATTGTTATTTTTTTGGTTAATGGTTAACGTTACCAGAAAACAAAGTTTTTCCATCTCTGATCCACTCTCCAAAACCTTCTCCTCCCTGTGGTCATAAGACGTCTGCCAGTTGCAACTGACTGTTGTGCTTTTTGAGTCATGTTCAGTAGGAGAGAGATAGTCAGATAACTTATTTTCCAACTATGAAATATAACTCTTTCCCTTAGTTCTGAATTGGCCAAATTTGGTTACATGCTCATACTCAGAACAAGGAGACTTACGTCCTACCATGCAGCTGGGTATAAAGTGGGTAGCTGAGCAAAGTGAAGAAGAAATTGTCTTTGTTTAGGAAAATACTTTGGTCACTTGGAGATAGAAGAAGAGAGATACCTAGAAGGATGGGTTAGCAGGAAACAAGTCAAAAAGAGCCAAATTATTCTTCATAAGATATAAAATGAAATTTGATGAGAGACAAGTAGAAATTACTAAAAGACTTTAAAATATGGATGTGTAACATTTAATTTTAAGTGTTTAAAGTTCTGGATACAGATCTCCACGTCAATGGTACACTCAAAGCCAATGATCTTTTGTGGACGGGAGTCGTTTGTTTTGGTGAAAATCAGAGTAGGTTTGCAAACCTGGGTCAATAACAAGGATTTATTTATTTATGTGTCCCTTTGGTCCTTGACTTGTGTTTAAAACTTGTGTGAGAGCTGAGGCATGAAGCAAGAAAAATAGAAGACTGGTAGAGTGTTGGGGTGCTCTATGTGGTTTATTTCTATGGCAGAATTAGGAGCTCTCAGAGAGGGAAGTTATCCCAAGGATAGGAGTCATGCTAATTCAATAATAGCCTCTAGTTGTCAGGGCCATGTGTGGGGGGTGGTCTGTGTGTATGTGTGTGTACCTGTGGGGAGACTGCCATTATGCATAAAAAATAATTATAGCTATCATTTGCCAAGTACCTAATACTGTATTTAATTCTCACCGCAATTCAATTATGCATACATACATGTATAGGCATGTATCATATATAAAATTGGAGAGACACACACTCACACACACACACACATATTTCTCCAAGCTTACCCAGTTAGGAAATAAGTGTGAACCAACACAGATATGTGTGATTCCAAAGAGACACTTGCATGATAACACCTGCATGTCTGTCTCTTGGATTTGCACTCACAAGTGACAGCTGAAACTATAATAGTAAAATATATGTTATAGATGATAACATGACCCCATTAAAAAAACCCAGCCTGTGTGGATTCTAAAATTTTATTAACTTTACAAACCCTTTCCACAACCCATTGCAGAACAAGATCCTGTTTAAAAATAAAATAATGATATCAACCATTTTGCTTAAAAATTGCAACAGCAGCAAAAAAATGAATAAACAAATCTTCCCCATGGTATATTGACTGTTCTAGTATGGGATTGGCCCTTATAACATCTCTCTCCTAAGCATCCCAGCCCATTTACTCCCACAAGCTTGGAAACTATACTACGTCCTTGGAACAGTTCTGCCCTCTTACCTGGATGTTTTTCTCTTCCATGTGACCATATGGTGGCTGTTTAGCTAGATTGCTGCTGTCCTCTGCACATGGCCATTAAAGCAGTGTTCTTACAAAGGAGCAGCATGGAGGTCTTTTTTATGCTTCTCCTCCCATCTAGTAAGAGTTTGGGCCTATACTCTATACTGTATTGTATAATAGTGTATATAGTTTTTGTTATATTATATATATATAACATATATATGAAAAAAGGATGTTGACTCACTCAGGCGATTTTTATAAATAAGGGTTCTACTTGTACCTCAAATATTAATAAATAAAATCGATCCTCCTCTCCCCATTCTATAATAGTGCATGGGGAAGAATAAGTATATCATAGTAATGTATAATCTCTCTTACTCAGCAAACATTGATTAGGCACCTGCTGTAGTAATAATAAATTATTAAGTTTCCATTGTGTGACAGACACTTTGCATTTGCTACTTCTAGTCTTCAAAACAACTCCATAAAGAGGATATTATTCTTATTTTACAGTTTAGGAAACTGAGGCTCAAATAATCTAGGCAACTTATTTAATGTAGCACAGTTAAGAAGCTGAGATCAGATTTGAAATGCTGTGTGAATCACTCCAGATATAATATTCTTTCTACTCTACCTGGCAGCCTTTCTTCATTCCAGGCACTGTGTGAGACGAGTCACAGTGATGGGCACTCCCTCGAAGCGCACACAACCTGCTGGGGAAGGTGGATCATGGACACCTCCCTTAGGGTTAACTGGGGTAAGCGCTGTGGAGGGAAGATGAGGTTGCCTTTAGAAGCCTGTGAAAGAGCATATAAGAAAATCTGAGGCTGGGGGCAGAGCTAGGGGAGATTAGTCAATAGAAAAACATCTTGGGAGCAAAACAAGAAGCTTTTGGTAGAGAAAGGAAACAAGAATTTGCTCAATTTTCTTCTTTGTTGATTTAGCTTGTTTCTTCATAGTGTGTCAGAAGGTCAGCTGGAAAAGATACAGCATATGTCTTTGTCACCCTTTCCTCTCCAGAGAGATGACCCAAACAAACTAGCAGAAGTGGTGAGTTAGAAATACTAAATGAGATAAATTTCATTTCTACTCTCAACCCTTATGTTTTTGTTTTTAAATATAATCCTGCCCTTGGGGCATTGCCAAATGCAATCTGCAGCACAGGGAATGAACTAATAGGGGTCTCAAGGAACACAATACACAGACATACTCAGGAAGGCATTTTCGAGCAAGGGCTGTTTTCCTTCAACCAGTCCCAGAGGTGGAGAATGTTTGAGAGGAGCAGCACGATCAGAGCTAAGGCTGGAGGTGGCAGAGCAAAAGCGAATCCTTCTACGATCACATCCTTCCATGTCTGGCTTGCATGTCAGAACTTTGCAAGCTAGATCCCATCCTTTGGTGGGTTCAAAGCAAGCATGTGGATTAAAACTATGAAACATGTCCTTTGCTCCTCCTGAGTGGTTGTGAGTCATCCCTACCCTGAGGATGTCACTTGAAAGGTTTTATTCTGAGTTAAGGAAAAGCTCAGGCTGACTAAGCCAACTGTCTTTGGACATTGTTTTTCTTAGTGTATTTCGAATACTAACTTGCCAATGACTTGCTGCGTAACCTTTCTGTGTAATAGAAAACAATGATTCCCGCCCTATTGAATATTAATAAAAATAGCTTATATATTTTTTCACATAGTTTAATTTTTTTATTTTAAAGATTAATTTTTTTAAATCAAGTGTGTATTTACAGATACATGTATTTAAGGTGTGCCAGCACCATACTCAAGCCTATTGGTCACATATTTATTCAGCAAATCTTCACAAGGTCTCTATAAGGTGATTATTACGACTGTCTCTGTTCTGCAGATGAGGAAACTGAAGGTTAGAATATTTAGGTAACTTGCCACAAACCACCCTGGCTGTAAGTGGTGGAGTCAGGGCCACTTTATCTACATTCATAGTTTATGTTCACATTATAAATCACCAGGATACTGTGAGTAACAATATAACCCTCTTACTAGATTGCAAACCAGTCATCTCTATATCTCCTGAAGCATCTTGTGAAATATTGGCACCTAGGAGGATCTCGGCAAGTTTTATAATTCAGAAATATAAATGAAAGAATAGATAAGAAAGTTATTGTTACCATTATCATTATCTGTTTATTAAGAATATAATACGAAAAGCCAGGCTCCCTAGCAACTATGATGAATTATATATCATAATATGGAGACCTACAGAATATTGGTTAATTATGTCACATTATTTTTCCCAAAATGAAGAGAAAAAGCACAGTGAGCATCTACATGGAAAGATAATGGCAGTCTCACACTCCAAGAAGATGTTATTGGATTTGAAACAGAACAGTCCCAATATTTCTTAATGTTTTAAAACTTGGTCAATCAGGATTACTTAAAACAGTGAACCCTGTATTCAAATGGCATAAATGGTAATTTTACAGTATAACAGCTTTTTACATTTTACAGTTGACAATATGAATTGGTGACATGACAGGTGTACACACTTGTTTTTATGCTTGTAATTAGGGCTGAAATTTATACCATGGCACCAAATTCTGGAAATTATTTATAAACCAAATTTTAAGTTTATTTTAAAGAGAAGACCAAGTAGAAGTACACACATACACACATGCACACATTAATGCTGTGTATGTGCATTACATATACATATATGAGTATATATATATGCATGTATATATATGAGCATGTGTGTATGTAAATACATATATTTCATGCATATGAAAGAGATAACATTGGATATTAAAAAATCAACAACCTGTTGCCTGGATCTAATCTATGGAGTTTAAAGGGCGGTAGGTAAGGGGGGAGAACAGCATAACTTCCTTATTTAAAGTATTAGCAAAAAATGTGCTTTGAGCAAGCAAGTAAGCCATTGGCACACCTGAGCATTCCTCTGAAGCCACATGTGCACCATACATGTGTGTATCTGTCTGTTAATTCCATGAACAAATGAACAGCCAGTGTTTGTCTAAATTGAGAGGGAATATTTTGGGTGATAAGAGTTAAAATAAAGGCTATGTGGCATATGCAAAATTTCTTTTGGGTATTATGAGGGTCACCTCTAAACATAAAGTCATCTATAGGTGGCTGAAACTGAGATGGCCTGTAAGTATTAAGACACCATGCAAAGTCACAAGAGTAAACATTCTAATAGAAGCTGATTCTCACATGGGTAGCTCTATATGGTGAGTTCCAAGTAGGAGCAAGTAGCACAAAAGATTTATTTATTTATTGAGAGCTATGTTTTCTCCTAAGCTTTTATTAGTAGTCCAAGCAGTTTTGAATAAACTGATATGGCTTATCTGACAGGTTTTACTATCTGTAAAGAAGAAAAAAATTTTAAAAATTAAAAATAAAATGAATTCTTCAATAGTTATATTTAGAATCCTGAAGTTAATTCATTGTCCGCCTTGGAATCATTTTGCTATGTTATTTTATATCCTTATTTTAGTTGTATGAATAAAATTCACCTATTGTCCTAAGAAAGTACCGACTGCTTTTTATTACATCAGCACTGGCGTTAAACCCCTTCCAAATGAACAGTTACACTTGTGCATCATAACGTGCCTCTGAGAGTCAGCCAATCAGCGATAGCCCCAGCTTCTGAGAGTCAGCCAATCAACAACTGTGCTCTGGTGACCAGGCTTCCAGGCTAAAGGCCAATAGATGAGCCTCTTATGAAAGCTCACCAATCCTGAATTTCATGCTTTCCATCACCCCATATTTGATCAGAAATTTGCTTTGGTAAGCTATGCCCTACAAACATGGCCCTACCTTTCCTAGTAAGCAACAAATTTGGCTTCTTGTTTCAGATATTGTAGTGGGGGGCTTGTTCCTTCATTCTTTGAGAACATCAGACATTCCTAATATGGGAATTGCAAGAAACAGAGGATAGTTTTTTTTAATCCACCAAAATCTGGCCCTGCCAGGAGACCTGCCTTAATTATCCCTAAAGTATAGGGTGTGCATCTTAATTTCCTATTTACTAGTTTATATTCCTTTTCTGTTTCCAAAACAAGATGCATGTACTACTGGTGGCTTGGGAGATTGTTTTGCTGGTACACAGATGAACTTAAATTTTGTATGTGTGTGTGTATTCTTTAACATATATTGGAATAATGTAGAACTAGCTTATCAAATCAGTGATTTCAGGAATGTTACTGCTTAAGTCAAAGGTAATGTAGGATGTTGTTATGGTATGAATGTTTCCACAAAAAATTCATACTATTGAATTGTAATCACCAAGGTAATGATATTTGAAGGTGGGGCATTTGGAAAGTGATTAGGACAAGAGGGCTCCACCCTCATGAAAGGGGTTATCGCCTTCATAAAAGAGACCACAGAAAGCTAGCTAGCCCCTTCCACCGTGTGAGAATGCAATGAGAAGGTACCATCTATGAACCTGAGAAAAGAAACATTCACCAGGCACTGAATCTGCTGGTACTCTTGATCTAAGACTTCCCAAACTCTAGAATTGTAAGAAATAAATTTCTATTGTTTATAAACCACCCAGTTTATGGTATTTTGTTACTGCATCCTAGCACATAGAAAGTGCTCAGTAACTATTTGTCAACTGAATAAACAAAATTTCAGATAGGCCTCAGACTAATCAAGGACAATCATATCATGTATGATTGTAATATCAGACAGTGATGGCTGCAAGAGGTGAGGACAAATATCTAGCTCTGTATACTGTCTTTAAAGAAGTAAAGAATCTATGCCTAGAATGACTTCATTCAGACAACCCTCTGAAAACCCTTCATGTTTGTGTTCCTTACTCATTTGACATTTAAGCGTATTCTCTTTTAAATTAACAGAAGAAACTCATAATTGCATGTCATTATAGTTCACAAAACATTTTCATATATATATATTTTTAATTTTGAAATGGTTTGATAGCAAAATGAAGCGCATAATTCCCTTATTTTTTACCTGCTTTCTATTGTTAAGTAGAATTGGAATGGCATTTTTTTTCTGATGGTGAATTTTTAATAATGATATAGAGCTGTGGTCTTTTTGTGACTTTTGTTATTTAAGCATGTTACAGGGGTGCTAATGTTTAGGTTACATATATTGCCTTTGCCCCACCCGAGTCAGAGCTTCAAGCGTGCTCATCCCCCAGACGGTGCGCACCGCGCCCATTAGGTGTGAATATATCCATCCCCTCCTCCTCCCTCCCACCTGCCCAACACCGGATGAATGTTGCTACCATATGTGCATGTAAGTGTTGATCAGTTAATACCAATTTGATGGTGAGTACATGTGGTGCTTGTTTTTTCATTCTTGTGATACTTCTCTTAGTAGAATGGACTTCAGCTGTATACAGGGTAATACAAGAGGTGCTAGATCACCATTGATTTTTGTGGCTGAGTAGAACAGCATTCTTTAGGACAGCCACAAAAGGTGGTGGTGGCAGTGAGGGGGTGGATGGAGAACTATTGAATTGTGGTTTACCTAGGCAGGGAAGGCTCTAACCCCTCAGGAAAAGCACTGGAATGCCCCAGGGGTGGGTGGGGCCCTGGAATATCTGGGTGAGTTCTTTTTCTCTGCCACTGCAAAGGCAGGTGGGAGACTGAGGTTGGGCAGGGCTGGGTTGGGTGAACCTGCCCTCAGGCTCCACAAAAGCTGGTAGCATAGCTGTCTTGGCAGGCCTCCAGGGACGGTCTGAAGTGGCCCCACACAGCCAGAAAGTCTGCTTGTGGAGGCAGGGGCCATGTGAGAGCCATAATCTGGCTGTCAAGAGCAGTCTTTGCTCTTGTCCTCCCTCCCCTGTTCCATGGCTTTCCTTTGGCATCTGCCGGTAGGCAGGAACTCAAACTAGCTCAGCTCCCCAGCAATGGCGTCGCAGTCCGGGAGCTTCCCTGTCCAGGATCCTGCTCTGTGCTGAGAGCACAGCCTTCCTGTTTGGGGAGGGGTGCTCCACGAGTGTGCTGCAGCTGGAACACACACTGCACTCTCTTTTCAGTTCTGCCCACTGGGGCTCCCTCACCTCCCAAGGTCGGTTCACAAATCTCCCTACTACGCCTCTGAGCAATATGGTACAGGATCTGTCCTGTGGGCCTGTCTCCAGGTCCCTGGAGATCAATCCTTGATTGTCCCAGGGAGAATCATGCTGGTCTCTAATTCCTATGGGGTTCTCAAGCAGGTTTGATGTGCCTCTGCTTCAGGGTAAGCCCTGCTCTGTTAGAGCAGCTGAGCAGCACTGGGGAGGGCTGGTGAGCAGGGAGCTCACAGTCTGAACACCCCTTAGTCCACTGCAGTTCTTTAGGAGGAAAGATTTGAGCCCCTCTCTCCATGGAAGCTTCAGTGTGGTGGGCACACCAACAAGGGAAGCAGCTGCTCCTGAGAGCCTTGGTTCAATCCTCTCTCTTGGTAGCCAGAGGTGGGGAGGGGTAGAGGAGGCAAAGAGTCTGGATAAAGGAAAGCTGACACTCTTGGTCTTCTCTTTCCCCCTCTCCAGAAGGTAGCTGGCCCAGTATGTCCAAGCTCTGGGATCACACAGATCCCCGGGGACCCACCAGCCCCTGTGGCTCCCCTAGTCTGGGCTGAAGTTGGGAAATGTTTGTGTGGGAATGAGTGAGATGAAAACTGAGGGGTTCAAGTCCCCCAGTGCGTACAGAGGTGCGTGGTGGGTGGAGAAGCAATATGGTGCCTGCCATCTTGGCTTGGGTCTATGGTGATGGGAAGTGGCCTCCAGGGCACTGGCAGCCTGGTGCTTTGTCCTCAAGAAGCTCCCAGTTCACTGGCAGCAGCTGCTTTGGGGCTTGTGAGGGTAGAAAGGGAGCCTGCTGACTGCCAGAGATGTGAGGGAGGGTGAAACAAACTGCTTCCACTGCTCTTTTCATTGGCCCCTAGGCCTCTTGGGGGTTGACCTCTGCCAATATCTTGCTCCTTCTTGTTCTCTTCCACAACTTCTTCCTGTGGAATCTCTTGTAGGTTCTGGCACTTTTCCCTCTGAATTACACCCAATCTATGTTTGTTTGTTTTTCGTCTAAAACTTTTTCTTCTTTATGAGACAATCTGGCAGCTTGTATCTCCGAGCCACCATCTTAATCTCGTCTCTCCCAATTTCACACATATTAATGATGGAATTGTTTTAGCAACTTCACAAGATAGACAGGGCATGCCTTCCTATTCTGTTTTGAAAAAAACTAGAGCTCCTGAAGGTTAAATGACTTGCTCACCTTGAAAAAATATTTATTAAGCACATTCCCTGTGTAAGACTTAAGTAGCTAGAAATTCCACAGGAAGCTTGTTGGGCTTGTGTCCCTTCATTTTGCAGGGATGTTTAAGTATTGACGATGTCTAAATCCTTGATTTGCTTTGTGACTGGCCATTTGATATGGCCATAAATTATTCTGCTAATAGATGAAAACTAGGATTAACATTTTTAATTCTGTAGAGCTAATACAACGAAGGGGAAAGGCTCTGCATTATGGGAAAACAATTTAAATAGTTATGGAACCAATATCTTAACTCTTTATGTAAATAATATTTTTTCATCTATTCCTGTTGTTTGAGTTTTATTTTAGAAATTGTTGAATTTTATCAGTTTCTCAGATACCATTTGTATGTTTACACTGTTTCTTTAATTTGTTGACACAATGAATTCTATTGATAAATTTCCTGATTTGGGGGCCATGATTAAAATCCTGAAACAAACATTTTTAGTGAGTGTATCTTTTGACACCATCTACATTCCATTTGATTGTATCTTATTTAAAAATTGTATATCTATATTTATTAGTGAGATTGGTCTGAGGATTATTGTTTTACAGTATTTTAAATAGGTTTTGGTCTTAAAATGATTATGTCATAAAATGAATTGAGCAGCCTACCATCTTTTTCTAATAGATGTGCATTGGAAGGTAAACTCTTTAAGGACAGGGGTTTTATTTCATTTAATGTTGTACCCTGGAGCCCTAAACTAAGCACTTGATAAATTTTTCTCTAATGTAGGAAAGGAGCAAGGATAGAATGAAGGAACAAAGAATAGGAGAGTGAATGGGAGGGTCTTTTTTTTAAAGTTTGGTAAAAATCAACTGTAATGTTGTACAGTTGCTATTTTTGATAGTATTTACATTATTTTAACTTCTTTTGTATTACCTTGTCTATTCAAGTTTTCTAATACTTATTTATCTTGAATTATTTATATTATCCAGTTTCTCTAGGTTTTTGAATTTGTTGCCATAGAGTTCCATGTAATATTCTTTTGTCTCTTTGAATATATTCTGTTTCTACATGTGATTATGTCTCCTTTCTCATCCACACGCTTGTAGATTTTTATAATTTCCCTCACTTTTTTCCCCTTAATTTGAATTATAAGAAGTTTATCTCTTTTTAGGGGGGCTCCTCAGAGAGCCAGCTTTTGAATTTCTCTTCTACTGTTTTCATATTGTTTTGTTTTCTAGTTCATTACTTTCAGATTGCATTAAGTTAATTCTCTTTTCCTACACTGCTTTGGTAAATTCTGTTGTTTTGCAAGATGAATGTTAACGTCCCTTAGTTTTATTCTTTCTTTTTTAATATAAAGGCATTTAAGGTTATAGCTTTTGCCATGAATATTGCTTTTGCTATTTTTTATGTGATAGTATAAAGGAATTTTTATTTCATTCTTTCCAAATAGAATGTAATTTTAGTTTTACATTCCCTTCAGGCCAAAGGTTATATAGAAAAGTGATTCATAATTTCAAAGAGGATAAGCTTTTACCATTTAAGATTTTTTTCCCATTTATTTTATTTGATTATTTTCAGAGTGTGGCTTTTATGATAAAAAAATTATTGAAGTCTTATTTGTATCCAAATATGGGATTGATTTTTATAAATTAGCATTGAATGTAACAAAAATATTTTCTAATGCCCAAATTTAAGATTCCACACACATTTAAATTAAGTTGATTGATTATATCATTAAACTTCTCTATGTCCTTACTAATATTTTGTCTACTAGATTTTCCTGATTCTGAAAAGTACAAATTGGAATGTGCTACCATCATTTATTTTTACTTAGTTCTCTTTGAATTATCAGTAGTTTTTGCTTTATTTCTTTAACTATTGTATTGTTTGGTATCTAGGGTCATGATGGTATTTCCTGCTTCATAAATTATACTTAATATTAATACAATGTAATTTTTTTCTAATTAGGAATTTTACCTTTAAATTCTACTCAGTCTGATAGTAATACTAACCCTCCTGATTTTTCAAATTATATTTGCCTAGTCTTTGTTTATCTCTTTATTTTCAAACTTTAACATTTCATTTTTAACTATGTTTCTAATACATGATATATAGCCTAGCTTTGATTTTTACTCCAGTTTAACGTTCTCTGTCTTTATGACTTTATTCCTTCTCCTTACTTTATAATTTATTTTAATATTTTTCTTTTTCCTTAGTTTGCTTATATGATTAAGTTGTTAACTTATTAATTTGCTTTTTCCTCCTTGCTAACTTGGAAGTCCTACTATTATTTCATCTTTCATTAATAGTTACCTTTCTGTTCCTTGTGTTCATAATTACATGTATATTTATTTAATATTATATGAAAACCAGATCATAACTCTTTTCTGTAGTAAGGTTCTTTAGTGTTTTACTGCTCCTTTTCTGTTGAATAAGGCAAGATCTTTGGAATATTTCCACTTGCCCACTAGCTTCCCCTCAATGCCATCTGCACCCCATATGAGACCTCTGAAATGCTTTTATTTAACTCTTTTTTCTCCCATCCAAACTCCATCTCAAATAACTTAGTACTTTTAGTTTCTGACAATTACTGGAATTTTCATTGCAGTGGGCCTCTTCTATTTTAAGAATTCTTGTTTATCACTTAATTTACAAAGTCCCAGATTGCTTATCGTTATTCAATTATATTTAATTATAAATATGTTACCAAGTTTTTTTGTTCACCAGTTTTACCTCTTCATTCATTCCATCTACCATGAAGATCCCATTGATTTATTCTCCGGTTTGAGTTCTTTCTTAAGTGTTTCCTCAGGTGGGATACGTGGGTGAAGTAATCTCTGCAAATAACATTCTTATAAGCTTTCAGTGAATAATGTCTTATCGCAGATCCAGTCCTTTATTCTAAAGCGTCTGTAGATATTGTTTTACTATCTCATAGCTTTGGGATTACAAAACTTCATTACCAATCTGACTCTTTTCCCTTTGTAAAATACCCATTTCTGTCTGGATGCATTAAGTATTTATTAGTCTTTATCATCACAGTTCAGGAATTTTATAGAGATATACCTAAGAATATGTATTATCTCAGCAGTCTTATCTGGAACTTGATGAGCTATTTAAATCTGCTAATTCAGCTCAGGGACATTTCCCTTAAGTATTTGTTTAATGATTGTCTTTCTTTTATCTGTATCTTTTTCTCATTCTGGAAATTCTATTTTTCTCATGAATATATCTTCAACAATGTACACATTTCCCCTCATATTTCCATACAGTTTTTTCTTTTCTTCCTCTGTGATTTAACATATTTTTTCACCTGATCCTCCAAGGCACCAATTTGAGTTTCCATGGTGCTAGCCCTCTCTTTCACTTCACCTATTAAATCTTTACATTCAAAAAATCATGTGGGTTTAGTTCCAGAAACTGGGCCAAGCACTATATTTGGATCTCTTTACGTATTCCTCTACCTCTTTTAAATCTAGTTTTAAAAGAAACAGCTCTATTTCTTTAGTGGTCTATGTGGATTTTTCTGTTCAGTCTTCTCTCTGGCTGACAGGCCCTATTAATAGGATGTCATTTTTCCACATCTACTCATCTGGACACCTTACATGGGACCCTCCTGAGAGTGGTGGAAGCTGCAACCATCTCTGCCCTCTGCCTCATTTACACACAGCAGACTGTCCATCTCTCCTCTCTCAGTGGACATGAGCTTCTCCATTCTGTGGTATCTCTTGTTTTCTAAATCTCAGAGGTATAGATGAGTAAACCCAACTGTTTAATGTTTGTTCAGTTTCTTAGGGTCAGGCCATCCCTGTAGTTCAGAAAAGCTAAAGTTCAGGAGAGCTGAAATTGACTTTCTCCCCAAGAAGAGCAGTTTTCAGATCTTTGCCTTAAGCTTTTCTACTGAGCCTTAAAGTTCCATCCCAAAGGGGAGAAAGTATGGAAACAGGTCTTGGCTTACTCCTGCCGAATGGCCCCACAAGAAGTGGCTGACTTGGGGTCATAGCCTTGAGTATAAGGATGTGAGATACTTCAAGCCACCATCCATCTAGACTTTCCTTTATGTTCTTTTTTTAGGGAAATATTTTTGAAAACTCATCAACTTAAACTTAATAGTAGTCTTGCCTTAATCACTAATGAACAGTGCAAATTTGAACTAATCACCATCTCTCTGGTCTTCAGAGTCCTTACCACTGAAATAAATAGGTCCCTTCTACTAGTCTAAGATGTCTGTTCCCCATCGCTCAGCATGCTGCTTGGCTCAGCTGTGTAACTGCCATATATTCAAGTGAGAATTGCCACTCCCTGTATCAACTCTGAGTAAGAAAATTATTTTGGAGTAAAACTTGGCAAAACAAGATCTTTAGCTGCCAACAAATTATGCTGCAAGATTTCAAAACATTAAGTTTTAGCATTTACTCTCAAAGTTAAGCCAATTTTGTTTAAGGGAACACTATTGTTTGAGTTGAAAAAAAAAAAGCAAACCTAAATTGTGGTTATGCATCTGGCATTTCTAATGTAAGTACAAAAGCAATAGATTTGCCTGTTGTGTTTTTTTCTAAATCGCACAAGCTGAAAAAAGTATATACACATATGAAATTTCTTTTCACATCTAAAACGTTAAAATCAAATTGTGACTGCAAAGACTTGTTCTTTAGGAATATGAGGGGAAAAAAATGCCTAAGAATATTTATAGTGCATTATTCTTTTGTAGAGATGGCTTTTCCCTTTGTTTTTCATTTTTTTTTTTTTTTAGGTTGTATTTAACCAGAGACAGTTGTTGAAGAACCCACAAACCTAAGTACCAGGTGCACCCTCTTAATGCCTCATCTGGAGCATTTTATTAATCTCTTCAACTCTGGTATGTTCTCTCTGCCTGGAGTGCCCTTTCTGTCTCCTTCCTATACTTACAATTGCAAGGTTTAATGGCCTTTCAATTCCTCATATTGACTCTTTTGATTCCAACAGCCATGGCTGTTTGGGAGGAATTTGGAAAATTTGAAGTTAGATCCCATGGTCTCAAATACAGTATGATAAAGGAGTCAGTAAATTCTGGGATCCCCTTTGGAGCCCTTCATATTTATTATCATTATATGTGTAACCTTTTCCCCTCCCCTCCCAGATCATAAGCAGCTTGCTAGTGGTGTCTATGTCTCTGTCATATCTGATCCCCTTAAGGAATAGGACCAGTCCTTTAGACCTGTGGTCCCCAAACCCCGGCTGCAGACTGGTACCAGTCTGTGGCCTGTTAGGAACCAGCTGCACAGCAGGAGGTGAACAGTGGGTGAGTGAGCGGAGCTAAATCTGTATTTTCAGCGGCTCCCCATCGCTCACCTCACCACATAAGCTCCACTTCCTGTCAGATGAGTGGCAGCATTAGATTCTCACAGGAGCACGAACCCTACTATAAACTGCACATGGGAGGGATCTAGGTTGCACGCGCTTATGAGAATCTAATGCCTGATGGCCTGAGATGGAGCTGAGGTGGTGATGCTAGCGCTGGGGAGAGGCTGCAAATACAGATTATCATTAGCAGAGAGGTTTCACTGCACATAAATGTAATACACTTGAATCATCCCAAACCACCCCCCACAGCCACCTTGGTCCATGGAAAAATTGTCTTCCATGAAACTGGTCCCTGGTGCCAAAGAGATTGGGGACTGCTGCTTTAAACAATAGATGTTCATTATTTGGCATCAAAATCATTTGAGTTACTAAATATCTTTCGCACTTACAATTCCATGATGACTCAGCCAGAAGAATTAGTGTTAGAATCCGAAGATCCTGATAGGTAGAAGCTGCTCTCCCTCAAGTGCCGTTTAAAAATGCTAACCATTACTGTCACTATTCATTCATTACTGAATGTTCACAAACAAACCTTAAACTTTCGCCACTGAAAAGTGAGAAACTATTCTAAAGTCAAAGGATCAAACCAAATCGCATCATGATTTTCCTTGACCTGGAATGGACAGAACATTTCTTGATTCCAAAGTTTTGGGTTTTTTTGTTTTGTTTTGGTTTGGTTTTTGACCTCCTGATGTCCTAGACTGTAGTTTAAGTGATGGATAGATTGGAATCAATTGTATGCACTCTAACTATCCCTGCTATTGCTTCTGTGCAATTGTGCTGGAGCAGCAAATGAAGGATTAGAGGGTAACTCTCTGGGGGCAGCGAAAATACACATCAATCTGTTCCTGCTGCAGGGTAATATGGATGATGTAAAGCCCGGGTAGCCAAAGATCACAGCACATTGTTCTTCTGGAGGGAAGGGTCATCCTGAGAAAAAATAACAATAACAACAACTATTTAGTTCTCATCTGTGGCTGTCCAACAGCTTCTCACTCCTTACACACACACACACACACACACACACATGCACACACACACACACATCCTTACACATACATACATGCACAGAGCAAAATATGGGATCTTAGGAATTATCATAAGCTGTTGATTACCATATTGCTTTCAAATGGCAACATATTCCATTCTATAATGAATGGCACAGAAGGGTTTGGAAAGAAAGGCTCTTGTTCTTAATTCTCGAAAGCTAATATTTTGCAAAATTCCCTGCCTCTCTCATTTCTGCCGGTTGCTGTTGCAGAAGAGAAGTGGAGATTTCCTCTCAGTGTGTTCTCTGTGTAACTCACAGCAACTGTGGGGGATTCATTGAGTCTGTGACCAGCAGGAATATTAGCTAAATGAGTGAGTGGGAACTCTGGGAAAGGAATATCCTGTGGATTTTCAGAAACGGTAGCTAATTTGTTTTGTTGTTGTTCTTTTTATTGTTTCTCTTGAGAAAAGGAAGAAAACAGCAGCCCATGGAAAGGTTGGGAGGCAGGAGCTTCCCTCTCTTCTCTCCTTCCCTCTGCTCACTTTGGAGTGTTTGGGAAGTCAGAGCTGAGAATGTGAAGGAGGTTGGAGAAAATTCTGGTATCTCAGGTATCCTAAGAAACAAAACACACAATTGAGTCTTCAAAAGAGGCCTGAGAACCTGGAGTGTGGGTACCATTGAGCTAATACGGGGAAAAGGCAAGAAAACCTCTGGGACAAGTCATTTCTTTGCTCTTTGAACAGCCATAAATTAGGCAGAAAGTATCTAACTAATTTGTTTTTTGTTTATTTTGTTTTGTATTGTGGGTGTGTGTACTTGGTCTTGGGTTCAGCTTCCATATATCATCTGCATAATAATAGGTCGTTTTCTAAATACCAAAGCTGTAAAGCATGAGCCTTGGAGTCAAAAGACCTGAGTTCACATTTCAACGCTGTCATTCACTAGCTGGGTGATCAGCAGTTCTGGAGCCACAGTAGCCGACCTTAGTCTAGCTCTGCCACTTACTGGTAGAGGGATCCTAGGGAAGTTGCAAATTCTGAAGTATTAATTTCTTTGTCTGTAAAAGAGAGATAAAAATAGTACCTAATAAGATTATTTGTGGTAAGGACTTAATTGAATAATGCATATGTGTTTATAGAGCTTTTAGAAGTGCAGTGGGTACACAGTAAATGCTCAGTAAACACTAATGTTTTAAAACTCATTCTATGAGCTTAACTATGTATGCAAGTCTGGGGAGAAATTTTGCCATCTAGGATAGTATTTATTCTGAGTGACACTTGGTGGTTGCTATGCCAAATAAAGTGAGATACCTCTCTATGTCCCAAAGTGGACATGTGCCCACAAACAGACACACACACACATACACACACCCCCAAAATCTGGACCTTTGTAATGGAGATATAGATACAGGTACATGGATCGTATCTGTAAGTAATATGTCATGGTGGTGATTTCACTTATGGATGAATCAAAACTCTTTCATAACTCTAACCCAGTGTAATAGGCAGTGCCTTAGATGACCTCCCCACCAAGCTTTTGAAAAGTAAAATAGTCCTGCTCTCAACTTTTCTCCAAGCCTGGCAGTCTGCTGCCAAAACAAACACTAATATAGATGCATTTGAACCTCCTTATTGTGATTCTTGAAGACACAACTGTATAATAATGCACCCACATCTGAAAAAGGAAGGAAAAAAACCTCATACTCTTGATGACTTCTTTTTGCTCAGATGTTCTGGCAAGCCAATTAAGTTAGGTTTTAATGGCTATTGGTGACACTTCTGCTCAAGCTATAATGAATTATGTCCCCACATATGTGAAACCTCAGGAGGAAAGAATCTTGAGACAACACTAAAGCTCTGGTCATGTCTTCCCAGGAAACCACACAATCCTCATGGACCACTGGGAATAGCTTCAGATTTTTACAGATGCGCTTTCTTCAAAAGGATGAACTTCTGTGTAGTTCATATAATCAATTCCAGTCAATTCTCCCTGTTCTCTTTAATTCCCTGGAGGGGAATAAACTTATAAAAATCAGAAGTGTCTAAACAAGAAAGGGAAGACACCATAGCATGGAAAGGGGAGCGAGGATCAGGGGAGAGAGAGAATGAGAAGGTATAGCTGAGCTATGAACAAAGAAAGAAGTGTGAGCTCTGAAACAAAGACTCACAGGGATATTTCATAGGTCACTTCCATAGTAGAGTCAATATTGTGGAATGAAACTCCTCAAGGCCAATTTGGCAGCATATGCACTTTTTTATCTATGCAAACAAATATAATTCTGACAAGTCAAGTGGTAGATATGGAGACATGCCACACAGATTTCTCTTTGAATAGAGACTTGTTGCCCAGCTGTGGACCACAGCTGCAAGGAGCCTTCTCTTCTAAGGTCACAACCCATACCTGTGTGTTGGGACACGAGGGAGTATAAACATTCAGCTATTTTGGCCCAACTTGGGACATTTCTACCAAGCAACATTTGCTTCCCATGTCCTCTACCTCCACTCTGGCATAGTTTAGCTGAAGCTTTTTGGATCTACATCACAGTTTGGCATCTCTCTCTCTCTACACGACTGTGCTTCCTTCTTCTAACCTTCCCGAGTGTTGATCCCTAATAAACATCTCACCCACCACACTCCATCTCAGCATCTGCTTCTGGAGATGCCAGTCTGTAACTAGACATGGCCATACTTTCTCACTAGAACATTGCTTCTGAATTTTTTTTCCAGAATCAAAGGACCCCCTTCCCCCAGGGCTCTAAGGTACACAGCCTGAAATCATTGCCCCGACATTCAGAATTGAAGTAGCAAGGACTCCCCAACTATTTTGTTGGTGTCCAATGTCAATTTAGTGAGAACAAGGTGAGTCTATACAGGATTAAATAAAGGCTGAGAAATTTATTTATCAACTTGTCGAGGACTCACATTAGTATGTAGAACTGGAAATAGAAATATTGTATAAATAATATAACACTTGACTTCAAGAGGATCACAGTCTAGGAGAGAGTAAGAGACTAAACAAACCAAGTATGTGTGGCCAAAAAAAAAAAAACTTAAAAAGTAAAAAGAGTAAAGGATTGGAGGACATAGGTAGACAGAATAAAGACAGGGAGACAGAGTGGAAAATAAATGGCAAAGGAGAAAGAGGAATCCATGTCAGCTTAGCATCCCAAGATACCAGATGAATTATCAGAGGAGAAATGTTTCTCTCAACTCAGATACAACCTATGATTGATTTGAAACTAGGTTGTATTTCTAAGAAAAGGCATTAAACACCACCATAAAAATATGTAAAATAGGAAAAAATAGAGAAAAGACAACTCTTCAGCCTCCTTAAAGAGTTGTGGGTGACTTTCCAACCAATTCAGAGCAGCATTATTTTCTAGCATCTCCTCAGTTAGTGCTTCTTTTGTAGCCTTCCTCACTTTCTGTGACTTTGCACAGCAGGGCTTCCACACTTCCACCCAAATGCATAAGCGTCCCTTCTGTTCCGGAGAACCAGCCACTTACTTGCATTTCATCTCTTTGGTCCAGGCAGATGGGAGCAGTGTGGCCAAACAACTACAGTCAGAGACTTGGATGAAATCAATCTAGTTGACTGCTGGGCCCTTGTACGGTATCGAAGTGAACACCAGCCAATGTCACATTCGAATATTTACAAATTGACTGCAGATGTCAGGACAGAGTAAAAGAAAAGAATCAAAATTATAGTATTAAGGAATAATTTTAAAATAAGTCACTTTTGAAGGAGAATAGCTTAAGTATTAATAGTAAGTCAGAGGAGATTAGGAAAGTTTAAGAAGTTAAACAAGAGGATAAACAGATGGGGGAAATTTTAAGATTTATTCATGAATAAAAAATAGGAAAAATCGGATAATAGCAAACCCTTCTATTGCTAACGACTAATTTTTAATGCACTTCTACCTACTCTCACTTTTTCTAACAACACCCTATGAAAACTATAGAAACAGTAATTTTTTGTCTTCATTTTTTAAATGAGGATACTGCGGTTTGAAGAGGATAACAAGCTCGTTTTTATAAATTGCATCCCTAGTTAGGGAAAAAGCTGAAATCTGTGTCCTGCTCTCTTGATTCTGAGTCTAAGATCTCTTCTCATTAGACCTTGATAAATGTCTTCTAGGATTGAGGAGGGCAAACACCGAGCTGCCAGGACCCTCATTTTTTATACAACCCAAGGAAAACTTGAAAGAAAATAAAGAACTTTGTCCTTAGAAACAAGCCATCTGTTACAGAGCAGAGCAAAACAGCCAGGCATTCATGAGCCTCACATCAGTTCTGCCAGGATCAGGCTGGGCAGCCTCTGTTGCAAGCTGTTTAATCTCTAATTCCTGTGAATCAAGAACAGTATCAACTGGTTGGTGAAGACTTTGGAGGAGTCTAGGGCAAAGTAAATGAAACAAGAAACACCAAATTAACTTTAGCCAAGACCAGCTCTGCAAACTCTTTCCTTTTCTTCAGGTTTATCTCTAGCCAGAGGCCTGTACTACCAAGAGGAGTATTCATGCCATTCAACCTATGATGTTTAGACATGTTTAAGAAAAGTTAACAAGGACAATCATTCTCATTTTATTTTATTTTTTTATTTTATTTTATTTTTTTATTTCAGCTTATTATGGGGGGTACAAAAGTTCAGGTTACATACGTTGCCCATGTACCGCCTATCCCCCCAAGTCAGAGCTCCAGGCGTGTCCATTCCCCAGACAAATCATTCTCATTTTAAAGGAGACATATATTAAAATCTAGGCTTGTTTATATTTTCATTTGCATAACATTTTTACCAATTCTTTATAGTACATCTGCAGCAAAAAGGAATGATAGCAATGAATCTCTTCTATGTCTCACTCTTGCTTTTTAACTGTTCTTAGTCTTATCCATCTACTTCTTTCTTTTTAACTGTGGAAGGGAAAGTTACAAAAATGCTGCTTTAAAATTATTAGAAAGGAGACATGACAGATCAAGTTTAAATGCTTTACATTTTCCCAAAGTAATAGCAGACCTCAAAGATGGGTGTTGTGTGATAAACAGACATAAACTATTATTGCTTAGGTAGAGCAGCACTTCTGTGAATGCCAGGCATGGTCCTACCTGAGGGGCTTCGCAACTGCTGTACCCTCTGACAGAACATCTTTACTGTAGGTATGTATCTTTCTAGCTTTCTCACCTCCTTCAAGACTTTACTCAAACTACACACCTTAGTCAAGTCTTCCCTAATTGCCCTACTTACAACTGCAATCTTCCCTAGCATGTTCTCCCCTCTTTTTCCCATAGAAATCATTGCCTTTTAATATCCTCTCTAATTTACTTATAAGCTGGCGGCAGCAGACCTGAGTGATTGAGAGATGGACTCTGGAGCCAATCTCCACATTCTGGTTCTGTCTCTTCTTACTGGTTCTAAAATCTTGGGCAAATTACTAAACATTCTCTAAAAAATGGGAATGATAGTAATAGTAACTATCTCATCAGGCAATTGATTAGATCAGTGTCTGGCACATAAGAAAGAAGCACAATATAAATATAAGCAATTATGCAATTATCTCCTGCCATTAGAATGCATATTCCATAAGGGGCAGTAGATTTTGTCTCTTTTGTTCACTAATGTATGTCTTGCAACTACTTTAGTTCCTGGCACATAGCAAATGCTCAATAAGTATTTATTGAACAAGTAAATAAAGGAAGGACAAATGCATGAAAATACAGGCAGTCCTTTTTGTGTGGAGGGAATGGTGTCTATAGTTAAAACACATTTAGCTGCCCACAAAGACACTAAGCTTGGTTAGTTTTATTGACAGTTTCTCACCTACCCTCAAATTTTTACTTTGGAAGCCCCTCTATATGTACAAGGTAGAGAATTGACGTATTAAACTTTTGCCTCTTCATCTAGATATTCTAGTATCCAGGTTTGTAAGAAAAAGAGAGAGAGAGAGAAATTGCATGGAGTGAAAGTTTCAGAATTTGCAATTCTCATAATTTCCTCCAGGATGGAAACTCTTCTTTTATACCTGTGTGTTTGGGAGATTATTCGGCAATGGGAACACAATTCCACTGAAGAAGAGGAAGGTACAACGATGGTGTGCCCAGGAGCAGGGTGAGGAAGTCCAGGAGGAGAACCAGGGTCCCAGCAAAGCATTCCAGGCAGAAGTTAAGCAGGTACACAGTGGATATAACTGGTACAAGATAATATTTTGATATATTAACTATTGTGGTTCTTCTTCCCAAATCTATTTCTCCTAGACATTACAAAAGAAAATGCCAAAAGAAAAAAAAGAGTCAAAGCGTAGCTTTGGAGTGTCAAAATAAACTTTTGAATATTGTGGCAGAGACAGTGGTATAAGAGAACAAGAGTTGTGAGTTTCAAGTCTTGGTTTTGGGTTTCAAAATCCACAGCCCTGAGGGACACAGGGCATGGAGTTTAAGCACAAAGCAATAGATGGGAAAAAGTACAAAGTTGGCAAGAGCTAGTTTTCCCCACCCCACCTCACCACCACAGCAAAGTTAAATTTCTCTAGGCTGGATGAGAGAGTTCAGCCAGAGAAAAGCAAGATTTTAAACACGTGAAATGCCATGAGAGGGATCCGGTGTCTTTGCCCCCACCCTCTGGCTAAGAATGGGAGCTGGGACTTTAGAATCCCAGATCAATCTGGGAGGTCTAGTGGTAGGGTCAACCTGTGTCTTGTTTCTAATTAGACTTGGAAGAGGCCACCAGCCTTGGCTTTCTCTTCTGGGTCACACAGAGGAGTTGAGATGATTAGAAAGACTTTCCTAGATATAAAGTAACCTTATGAAGTTCCTGTGTCCTAGGTGTGGTATAAGGATGCTCAGAACTTTCACCATGGGCCTGAAAGCAATGTAGATATGGCCTAGAGAACAGGGATTGACAAGGCCTTGCAGTCTGAAGAGGGGAGGGTAATAGCTGTGTCTTTTATTTTCTGTGTTCTGATGTTCACATCCAGGGCCTTGCTGAGCCTTGGGGGACTACTCCAAGCAGGGCTGGCCAATTCCTAAAGACAGTAAAAACTTTGCCAACCCAACTAGCTGGCTTTTCAAATGCAAACCAACCAATCCAGAGCCCATTCTCCCAACCACCTCCTTTACTGGGCTCCCACATTCTGGGCTACTGTCCACCTGGCCTAATTGTCCCAGGGCCAGGTACCAAACAACTAGGGACAGCCCCTGCACACCAGAGCAATCTGAAATTGCTCAAAGTATCAGATCCTAAACCTGCTTAATCTGCCTTGCCTATTTCTTCACATGGAAACCACAATAAAGTCTCTCGCCCATAACTTCCTTCTCTCCCTCTGCCTTCCAACCAAGCTTGGTGTTTCCCCCACCCCCATGGCATGGCATGCCCCTTCCTCTTGGGATATGCGAGTGTCACAAATTATCTTAATAATGTCCTGATCTGTAGGCCTTACCTTACCTAAATAATAAAATACTGTAGGTATAATAAAACCTATATTAAAAAGGGAGTGCATTATAGATCAACAAGTAGAAACCAGAAGGATATTAAGGCCAATGAACAGATAAAAGCAGGAGACCAGTCACTGCCTCCCACTGACACATGGCACTACAAGGGCCTTCGAAAACATACACAACTGGGAAAGGAAGGAAACATCCTGAGTCGATGGACAAAACCCTGAAATCAATGAGATAATCCTGAATTGATTATGAATAAGCTGAGATAAATCTGAATTGGCTGATTTAGTTTTTACCACTCACTGGAATGCAGAAATTAATTTAAGTTGAAGTAAATAAAGTTGTATTTCTTGTACCTGTGAGCTTATAGACTGCAATTTGGATACTGGGGTGGATAGAAGAAAGATTTGCTAAAGAAATAAAGAACACAGTTCATTGAACTAAAGCAAAGTATAGCCTACATTCCAAGTCCAACCTGTTTTTGTAAATAAAGTTTTGTTGGAACAGAGGTACATCCATGCATTGACACATCATCTGTGGTTGCTTTCCAGCTACAAATGCTGAGTGAAGTAGTTGTGACACAGACCGTTATGTCCTGCAATGCCCCAAATATTTACTGTCTGGCTCTTTACAAAAAATGTTTACCTTGAACTAGAGTACAACATCAGGAAAGGCTAAATTAATCTTTTGTGATTATACTTTCCTGACATACAGTTGTTTAAATTTCTCCTATTGGGAATAAGCTTGGCCCCAGAATCTAGAGTAGGTGGCCCAGTTGCAGACACTAAGGGAAATGTGAGTAATAGGAACGTGAAATCGTAGACACATCACTACAGTTCCTCCCAAAGCTCCTCATGGAATCCCTCTCTTGTGTTGGGAGTCTATTTAATACTTGATTTGATTTTGTACCTGGAAAGTGCATGTTTTAAATGATATCTGTGAATTCAAGTGATTTCAGTCCTATCTGTGAATTAAAGTGATGTTAGTAATCAGGTAATCTTGTCCTCTGCGTCCAAGTTCTCCAATGAAAAGAGCATAGAACAGGGAAACAGGTGGTAGAGGTCTTAGTTTTTATTTTGTTTCACTTCCTGAATGACTTCATACAAGTCACCTTGACCAGGTAGTTCTCAAAGGGGGATGGGGGATTTGTACCCCCACCACAGGGGACATTTGTCTGTGTCCAGAGACACTTTTGGTTTTCACAACTCAGGATTGTGGTGCTATAGGCAGAAGGATCTATTCAGGTGATAACTGGGGTTTGGGCCATAATCCCCAAAGACACAATACTAAGTAACAAAATCCTAAACATTGAAATCCTGAAAGATCAAAATTCCTAAGGTCTAAAATCCCCAAAATTACAACCCTGAAAGATCAAAGTCCTAAATTCCGGAAAAAATAATTTAAAAATTATTTAAAAGATATTTATTTGCATTTTTAAAGGGGGATTTATTTGAGAAACATATAACAACATGACAGGATACTTCACAGGCCACTTTGTACAATAAATAAGCAATAATAACATATATTTTTTTGCAAGCATAAACCCTCAAGTATACTGATGATAGTCTTACATGTTTAACAATTATGAGCAGACAAACCATATTAATAAAGAAATAGCTTATATAACTGAGGTCTTCTGAAATACCATGATGGACAACCTAGGTCTTTTGATGAGATCGATCAAAAATTGAGATGAATCACTACTGAATATACAGTCACTTAAAGAGTTGAGATCTCGAGAAATTTTATCTTTGACAAATACAGGCAGATGTTCAAAAAGAACATCTCTTCATTTATTGAGAAAGTTTCAATGTTTATAAGCACGTACACAACGCATACACACAAAGTCAACTTTGTGGTAATATACCTTTGTGGAGTCAAATTTGCAAAAGATGCAAAAATGAATTAGAACTCTGTAAGTCTGTACACACTTTCTACCTCCAGTATTGGAAATGATGCAAAGATGAAATACAAAGCACATGGAATTGTAAAAAAAAAAAAAATTAATAATGTTGACAATTTAAAATAGTGGGGACAAAACTAAAAAAAGAAAACAAAAACTACTAAAAAGAAAATATGAAAAAGTGTATTATAGGAATAGATTATGAGCAGTTGCACAGAGGTAGTCCATAAGAGCTGGCCAACTTTCACGGTCATTAGCTATATTATGAAGTCTTGCATCACGATAAATAGCTGCTGCTTTTCTTTTAGGACATGACTCTCCTTGGAGAATATATTTGCATTCATTTTCTACATGGCACTGCTCCTTTTGAAATTCTTCTGTGATTCTGATATACATCAACATGAACATTCTCTATTAAATTTTCCCATCATCTGTGTCATACTTCTATGTTGTTTTGGGCACCAGTAAATCTATTTTGCATGCACTCATATACAGACCACAAATTCTGGGAAAACAATACTGGTGATCAAACAGCAACACTGTTGCATAAGTGTCTTCTTATCCTACCATGCATATAATTATTTTTGAACCAGTCAGTAACTTCTCTGGTTTCTTCAGGCAAATGTGGCTTTAATTCATTAAAAGCTCCTGGAATGTTATCAGCTGGAGGGAATGCTAATGCAGGCAAATGATGCATTCATTTTTTTGTCATTGCCATATTTCATGGCCGAACCCACTCATTCAAATTTTATGCCAAATGCGTTGGGCTAAATGGACAAAACAAATTTTTGGTAACAACTTGAATTTCACTTTTAGAAGCTTTGATCATACTTAATTCCAAATCTTATAGTTTGGGGATTCAATTAGACATTAGGGATTTGGATCTTTGGGATTTCAACATTTGGGATTATGGCATTGAGGACTGTGTCTTTGGGGATTGTGATTGGCGCTGGTGGTGCTATATAGGCAGGTAGAGGCCAGAGACACTGCAAAACATCCTATGGGGCACAAGATAGCCCCCAGCAATGAAGAATTATCCAGCCCAAAATGTCAACAATGCTGAGACTGAAAAACCCTTATTTAGACTCTTTGAGGTTCAATTTCCCCCATGTACATATGTGTAACCATCTCACACCAATTTTTCCATTTTGAAATGAACATGGTATTCATGGAGCCTGGAATTAAAAAGGGGAGTTAGACATTTAAAGTGCTTATAGATCTGAGAGATAATACTGGCATTCTAGTTACAGACGAAAACTCCCTCTAACTTTGTCTTCTCATTAAATATAAAATGAGTACCAAAAGGTTTACTGTAATGCATAACAAATACTCAGAACACAGAAATGTTCAATTTTGTTTTTAAAAATTATCAATATGTTAATAAGCTGTTATTTGAAAATAAAGTGAACAATAAAGAGGTAATAGCAGAGCTTTTTCATTTTGGGGGATGCCAGTATACAATCCCTTTTCTCGTTTGAGAGATAATAGTCACTGATACAGAGTTGTCACCACATAGTGTTTTTCCTTCCATTATGGAATCTAAACAGGGAAGATTCTCTTTCTCCCCCATGGCTTTATAGCAGGGCACAAGCAGTCACAAGACCTGGTCTCTGCCAGCTGGACAGACCTTCCTGGGACTTTGAGTTCCTTAACGAAAGGAGAGGTAGGATTTATTTATGGTAACTGTGTGAGTAACCAGCAGCAGTCGTGTCTGCGACAGTGGCAAGGGTGTCTCTGCCAGACTGTTCCAGTTACAGATCCTGTATTTGCTATGCTCCTTCCAAAAGAAGTCCTTTTCTTTCTTTAAAATAGCAAAATCAGCTGTAGGCCTGCAAATAAGGACCTGACTGATACTGCAATTATTGGTAGATATACATATTTCTGTTTGCAAAGTTAGGGCCAAATAAAGTTTATGAAGTCGTATGACAAAATAGTTTTGTATCATATATTTTTTTTCTACCTGCTAACCCAAAGCTAATATTTTTAGCAATATGTTGACAACAGGACCCAGAAAAAAAGAATGGAAATATAACTAGTCCCCAATTTTGCATTTTGGAATCTGAGGCTTGTATGGTATGAACAAAACAAACTCCTGCTGCTTTTATGAATTCTTTATGCTTTTCCTCTATAATACCTTTTCAAGCAATGGGTTTTTTGTGAACCAAGGCTATACACAAAATGAATTCCATTAATTCCTTTTATTAAATTTTTCCTTTGTTGTTACTAGTTGCGAAATTAGCAAGAGCAGAATTTCCTGCCAAACCACAGTAAATACACAAAACCAAAAGAGAGCAGCTTTGACACAGCTAGTGTAGATAAAGCTGAGACCTCATGAATCAGAGCTAACACACACAATGATAATGGAAACATCTTATCCATATCTGATTTGCTCACATATAGTTATTTAGATAACAAATTTCACATTCCTGGATAGGGAGCTTCCGATTTGATTTCAATCTCATAGCCCAAGTAAATATAAAATGACTGCCAACCCAGCACACATAAATCTCTACTATCTCATTTTCATCACAGTCTCTGCATTGGGAAAAATGTGAGTGAAAAGGCATTTTCTCCCACCTTGTTTAGTAGACAATTACATGGTTTAAAAAAGATAAGACTTCCAAATTGTTAGAATGATAACATTACTCAAATGATTTCCACAGAAGCTAAATATTCCCCCTCCTCCAAATGTAGGCACAGCAAAACAGAACCAGTAGGAATGAAAAAAATGTTAATTTTTTCATGTTCTTTAATTTTGGGTTTAATGGCACAGGCTGTGTGCTACTGAGTAAAATACTCATTTGGAGAAAAAGACTGTTGCATGACATATTTCTGATTAAGGACAATTTAAACTAATTCTAAGAAAACTCTTACATACTGCACATGCCATAAAATAAGCAATCCACTTAGAAACCAAATGAACATGTATGAGCAATGTGGGTGAATTATGATTGCCCTGGGAGTCTTGGTGTTACTTCTCCTTGCCCTTGTAGGTTTAAATGATTACTGTAGCATAGATATTGACAAATGGATACAGTTATATGGTTAGGCCTTGTGGGTTCACAGAAATGCTGTTGCTATGAAAATGCTCAGCTATCCGAGTAATAGGCAGTGTCCTTGGGTGCATTTGCTACTCGTTCAGCTGCCCTTGGAGTGCTGGCTTCTGATGTGATCTTTGCTAAACCACCTGCTTCACCCTAGCACCTGTTTCTGTCCTCGGCCCCAAGCAAGCAAGTCTTGCCACTTAAACAATTGCCCCATGCTGATTTTTGGCCACCACAGAGTCTCTTGGTGCTCTGTTGTAAACTCTTGTTCCTTAAACCTTCACAGAGCAAGTCTAATCCAATCCATTCTCACTGTTCCCCTGGGAACATCTTTGCTAATGGCAGCCATGGGTGAAGGAATGATCCTGTTATTTTATCGATGTGTTTTAACCCTGTCTTTACCAATCTATGACAAGTTCCTTAAGGGACAGCACCATCTCTTCTTTCTTCTTCACTTTCCAGGGTGACCACAGAAGGAATATAGACAAAATAGCCTATTAGGGAACAGTCATTTTCATAGAACAGAAGCATCCACACTTTCTGTCATTGGAAAGTTGCCCAAAGTCTTAGCCAGGTCAATCCCTCCTGCTTGATGAGAGCTCTCTCTTTCCCATGGTCTGCCTGGCTCCTCACGTATTAAAAAAATCTGACAATTTACAACTTTGACAAGCAGTTGGGACCATTCACTCCTGGAAGTTTTAAACTGTTAGCGGGGTGGAAACTATTTAATATTTCTTCAAACTAAATCTTATCTGTGATCCTAATGAAACACTTAGCAAGTTAGCACAAATTCCAATTGATCCTTAATTGTGTATTTATATGCTTAACACCCACAAGGGCCGGCCTGTGTGTGTTTTGTTTCCCTCTGTGTCCCAAACATTAGTCTAGAAACCAGTGCACAGGACACCCTGCTCATTTACACATTCAGCAAAGACACTGAGCAGCTACTCGGTTCCAGCACTGTTCTAGGTGCTGGGAGAATGGGAGGGAACAAAGGAAACACATAGTCCTGACTTCCTGAGCTTCGCCTCTGGCTCGTAAAAAAGTATGAGCTAAGACTTAGTGATATATATTTTAGACATTTGATCTTCAAACTAACCTTCAAGTTAGGGATTAATAGCCTCATTTTTACAGATGTGAAAACCGAGATATTTTTCTTTTTTTTTTCTTTTTTTTTTTTTTTGAGACAGAGTCTCACTCTGTTGCCCAGGCTAGAGTGAGTGCCGTGGCGTTAGCCTAGCTCACAGCAACCTCAAACTCCTGAGCTCAAGCGATCCTCCTGTCTCAGCCTCCCAAGTAGCTGGGACTACAGGCATGCGCCACCATGCCCGGCTAATTTTTTCTATATATATTTTTAGCTGTCCATATAATTTCTTTCTATTTTTAGTAGAGATGGGGTCTCGCTCTTGCTCAGGCTGGTCTCGAACTCCTGAGCTCAAACGATCCGCCCACCTCGGCCTCCCAGAGTGCTAGGATTACAGGCGTGAGCCACCGCGCCCGGCCAAGATATTTTTCTTAATAAATAATATATACATAATGATTATATGTTACAATATACAATATGTAACACAATATGTAGCATATATTTGTTATATAACATACCATATACATACACATAAATATGTACTATAACATATGGCACATACTATATATAATACATATCACACATACATTTATGCATGTGTATATGTGCATATGTATAAATATATATATTCAGCCACACATATATAGCATTGATAAAAATGAAGTTGCTCTAGTTTAAACGTGTGGTGGCAAGAAGGGCTGAAGTCTCCTGGACTCTTCCCTGTTTTCACCCATCTCTTTTGTATCTCTTGAGGTGCTTCCTCAGAACCAGTTTGAAACCACTGATCTAGCCCTAGTCTCTCATTTTACCTATGGAAAAAGTGAGGCTCAGAGAGGGAAGGTAACTTATTCAGGGTCTCACAGCTAAGTAATGGATGAACTAAAACTATTAATAGAACTCTCCACTCGTCAGGTGAAAAAACTGAAGGTATGTTGCCACTTACTCAAGAGCTCATAGGCAGTAAATGGTGAGACTAATTAAGGTATGGTTGGCCTTGTTCTTTCATGGTTTCATTTCACTAATCCCCTGACACTGTGGCCTCAACTTCCCTCTGTAGATGTGTCTCCTGGCACTCCTAGTCCAAGACTCTACACACTGGCCACACAATTTGCCAGCCCCAAATAGACTGATGATACCTGCTCTCACAAACCCTGCTTCCTTATTTTAGCCCTCTTTTCTTGCCCAGAACGTTCTTCCTTCCTTTTTCATGTGCCAAACTCCTAGTCATTCTATAAGAACCACATTAGTGTCACTTTCTTTTGAAGAAGAGAAAGTGCCCCATGCCCTGATCCTATTACCTCTTCCATACGTGCAGGGCTGGCTTCATGGGTATGCAACCCAAGGGCCCTGCACTTAGTTTAACGCATTTTGAAATTCTTAATAATTTATGAACAAGGGGCCTCATATTTTCATTTTGCACTGGATCCTGAAAAGTATGTAGCCAGTCCTGCTGTGTTTTTTTGTGCAACATGTTGCACAGACTGAATTATAGCAACGAACACACTGAGAAAGAGAGTCCATCTCCTCTGATGGATTATGAGCTCCTTGAAGCTGGAGACTTGTCTTATTCACTGTTGTATCCTCACCACCGAACTCTTCTGGGATGCTCTAGATTCCTTGGTTGATCTGTGATGAAGCCCAAGGCTCAGTTAATTCCCCTCTCTTCATTCCACACTAGTCTTCTGATTAGGAGAAAGTGCTGGACCTGTGAGCCACCTGCATATCCTCTCCAGGAACCGGATCATTGCCTCCCCCATGTTGAAACTATTAGCACTCAATCATATTTCAGGACCATATAGAAGGCATATGCCTATTCCTTTTGCTTCAGTTGGTTTCCAAAATAAATATACCAAGGAGGATAAGAAGCATTTTAGTTGCCTAGATGAGGTAAGAATGTTAAGAGGCAAAAGGAATTGACTTATTCCACTGGGTAGAGATTAAGTCTGGGAGTATGATTGTATCATGATCACAATGACTTCTTTAACCACTGACATTCCTGAAGATCATGACTGAGTAGAAGTTAAACTGACCTACACAAGGAAGATTTTCCTAAATCAGCCCCCTTACCATATAATTTAGTGTAGACAGCTGGTCATGTTTTGGGGGACAGGAAGAGAAAAGTTAATATCATAGTGAGGAGAAGATTAGAAGGCAGAGATATGATCACAGTGCTGTTATCACCTTTGCTTTATTAATAATCCCAGGAAGGACTAGACTGGCAAGGAGGAGGATCCCAGGTCAGAGTAACAGGGATGACACCAGAGTCGGGCAGTTGGAGGAAGTGGCACGTGGTAAGCTCAAAGGATCATGCCAGCCAAACATCTACACCTCACACAACGAGAACTGCAGAGAGACTCTGCCTTCGAGTCACTCCCAGTTCAACAAACGTTTATTCAGTGTTCTTATATTCCAGGCCTTGTAGGTGCTGGGAACAAAGAGATGAGGAAAACATAGGCTCAGCCCATGGGAGGCAATATTGTCTGTAAGGGGTTAAGAGCTCAGGGTCAAAGGCCAAACTACTGAATTTGAAACTTGGCTTGGACACTTACTGCCTGACAAATCTTGGGCAAGTTTCTTAACCACTCTGTGCCTAGATAAGACACATCCTAGATAAGACCCTTGCTGTAAGATGAAATAGTCATAGTATTTATTACAAAATAGATAATAATTTGTGAGGATTCATTTGAGTTGATACATAAAAATGACTTGGAATAAAACACCAGCAATATGTAAGCCATATATATAAAGATAATATATAATATCAAATTGTATATATAATATATAATGTCAGATTATATATTTTATATATAATATCAAATCACATGTGACGTGGTTCTGGAGGGACTTAGCTGTCTACCTTCCAAGGACAATTGTGATCAGATTGGAGAAGAGTGTAGAGTGAGGGAGAGTGTGGGGAAGGTTGCCTATGTCTCCTGATTACAGATCCATACAGGAAAAGGCACAGTTAGTGTCACTTCCATTATGTGTCTACCTGGCAGCAGGTAAGGACTTCTCTTACTCTCTTTATTACTTTGTGACAGTGTTTCTATTTCAATAAATATAATACCAACAAATACAAAAGTCTAAAACAGAAAAAGGAGGGAATTAACATTAATAAATTTCTTTAATGGCCCTCTAATATCTAGCTGTATATGTAGCTATCCTGGGACAAGCACAATGTCCTAGAACCAGCTTGGATATCCACACTCCTAAGGCAAGAGGTCACCCTGGCTGGACAGGCTTCCTCCAGAGGATGAGAAATGTCGACAGCAGACAGAGTGCCATCGCCTGACCATGAAAATGTTTCTGTTGTTTATGAGTTAATCTGAACTGTTCACGAATGAAAATGCTGTTAGTCCTCTGAGTCTAGTTTTTCTTTCTCATCCCTTCACTTCTTTTCAAGACAGCCAGCTTTCCAATGAAATTCACATCCTAGATAAGACCCTTGCTGCACGGGTAAGATAGCAGACATCAAGGTTCACAGGCGATGGAAGTTATGACCAAATCAAAACCGCCGCTCTGTGTCCTGTCCGACAGAGATATGACATTTATATTAATATTTGGTTAAGTTTCTCAATTAGTGATTGATGAACTAAAGCTCATCTTCGTAGTGAGGTGATGTGATTTTCTTCTTTGGATGATATTTGCATTGTAAATCTTTTAGAGGGCAGGAATGACACATCCTCACCATGTAATAAAATCTCAAAGCCGGACTATAGTGAGAGGAAAATTTTTTTTAATAGAGTCTAAGAAATAGTGCATTTCATATAAATTTTTTGAACGGATTGGGTGGGAGAATACCAGATAACTAGTTACTGTGGCAGTGGGAAGTTATGAACTGTGGGAAGGGATTTAGGCCTTTCAAATTCCCAAGACTCCTTGTGTCAAGGTGTGGCTATAATGCGGTAAATACAGTAATAGGGAACGCTGGATTCTCAGATGGGAAATGCCTCACAAATAATTAGATGCGCTTTCTCTAGAAAGCCTCATGATTTCCTTAGCCTAGCTATGAAAATGGATTTCACTTTATTTTTTTCTAAAATGAAGTCTTTCCATTTAATGGCAACTTTAAAGCTCAAGGGTTTTTGAGTTTTTGCCTACTTCATTGTCTGACCCAGTTTTGATGGGTCAGGATTCTAAGCAGAGAGTTACTATTTGGGAAAAATTTCCTCACATTTCTTTAACAAGAAATGGACATGTTTTTACTTAACTCTTAAAAATGATTTTTTTTCCCTATTAAATGTTTCTTTAATTAGAGTCTTAAAAATAACATTCACACTGCTGGGCTTGCAAACATTCTCTAGATTTTGTGAATAGCATTTATACATATTTCTCCACTGTCTGTGCAGCCACAGAAGTGGCTTTTCCTTTGGGCTTTCTCCCCACTTTGGTTTTAGGCAAAAATGAAGTGCTAATCCCACATGTTGGGCAGACATCTTGCCTGCTCCTCCTAAAAACCTCAGCCTGCAGTCAGTATTCTTCAGAAAGCTTTAAACTGTCTCTTTCGCCCAGGTGACAGAATGGGGAATGGACTGTGAAGAATCCAGGAATATGAAGCCCTGCTTTCCTCTCCTTATTGGAAAGTGTTTGTCCCCTGAGCACAGATGAGGAAGGGTCATTTTCTTGAGTCCCGGCCAGCAAAATGCCAGATTCTCCTTTAATCTTGGTGAACATTTGTCTGCCACTACCTGAAAGTGGTTTATTGAAAAAGCCTCAATTGAAAAAGCTTCCAGGAAAGTGTAGATGCTCTACCCCCATATTGCCTTGGTCAAGAGCACCCTCCCTGCACCACCCTCTCTCCCCTCTGCTCACATGTGGAGCTCGCATACTGGGGTTTTCAAATTTAAGGGAGAGTTTTCACATAATTGAAAGTGAAGCTCTTGTCCTATGGAAATAGCCCAAGACTACCCACATGGCAGCAAACTGAGGCCATTTCTTTACAGCAGGCTACAGCACATAGTCAGCTGCTATCACCCATGTTTGACAGAGTCTGAAAGGCAAGCATGGGAGTGGGAATCCTTTGCAGTAAAGAAAGGAGAAGGCTCCAGGTGTGCTCTGATGGGAGTCTACTGGCATATGAAGCTGGAGGCAGCTGACTAGAAGGAGGGTGTCCTGTGTGACTAGGGGGCACACTTGACTTTCTCAGGCTGGTCCTGAGTTGGAAGGACAGAGTGGGGAGGGATAAACAAACTGGTGGTTATTGACCAAGTCCTGACCATCCTGGACCAAATTGCTGCAGAGGTCATGGGTTAGCTTGCTGGGCTTCTTAGTGGATCAGAGCTTATTGTCATATATGGCCTGGCCATTGTCCATCTGTGTATTCAGTCTCTCAGTCAATGTAATGTCAGTAAAATGTAGAGCTGTGCTGTCCACTGCAGTAGCCACTAGCCTTAGGTGGCTATTGAGCAACTGGAATGTAGCTAATTGGAAATGAGATGTGCTGTAAGCCTATAATATGCACCAAATTTCAAAGCCTTTATATAAAATAGAAAAAGATGTCCTTAATAGTGTTTTTAATATTGTTAAAATGATAATATTTGGGCTATAGTTGATTGAATAAAATAAATTCTTAAAATTCACTTCTTTCTTTTTACTGTTTTTAGTGTGGCCAGGAGAAAATTTAAAATTTCCTATGTGGGTCACATTTGTGGCTTGCATTATATACCTATTGGACAGCACTGGAATAGAGGACTGATATATTAAAGTCTCAGGGGTGAAGGTGGTGTTTTTCCTAAGAAATCCTTTACAAATCCCCACATAGTATTAATATATGTACATTTTCCATAACCAGGACAGAGCAACAGCTCCTAGTGACTCGGGAGCTGAGGAGAAAAGACTTTACCTGTTCAAAATATTACTGTTTAAAAATGTCATAGATTTGATTCAACAAATCTTTGGGGAGAGCCTGAACTTTGGTTTAGGAAATCTTTTTAGAGTACTTCTTGATTATATAAATGATTGAATAATAGAAGAGAGGAATTGAATAGAGGAATCTCTTATCCAGTATTAGAAAGTAAAAGAGAAAGAAAGTAGGGAACAAAAACAGGAAAAGAGCCTGGGATTCAGGGAGGTGGTGCTGAGCGCAGTGTGTGCAGTTGGAGCATGAGGGTGGCCCTGCAGCACAACATGGCAGCCAGCTGGGAGCCAAGGGAGAAGCTGGCTCTGGGGTCCCCCTTATGGGGGGACTTGAAGAGAAGGGCTGATTAATAAC
Source organism: Eulemur rufifrons (assembly GCF_041146395.1). Lineage (NCBI taxonomy): Eukaryota > Metazoa > Chordata > Mammalia > Primates > Lemuridae > Eulemur > Eulemur rufifrons. The sequence continues at coordinate 230,636,988 of NC_090989.1, forward strand.
CAATGTTAAGTTCTTCTCCCTTCCTGCCTTGTAATTCCTTTTTTATATTCTCAAGTGTATAGCAAAGTCAGGCATCAGGACTGGGACTAGTACTTCTTTGGGGAATGAAAGGAAGGGCTGCATCCACATTTTAAGAGGTACGGCACATTCATCAAATCCTCCACTTTCATCCAGCTCCTCTGTAGAGCTGTCTGTTTAAACACAAGTGTTTAAAAGAAGACACCCAATTTTAATACCATTGGAGTACCCGTTATTTTCTTCCTTGAATCTTTTTCTATTGGCTCAAGAATGAAAAACTGTAGCAAGTCTCAAAGGGTTCATGCTATTGAAAGAGTTGCTGTACATTAAAAATAGCACCATAGTTTATCTTCGGCTGCTGGGGTATTGGTTTATTTTTCTCACCAAAACAGGCTTTAATTACAGAGCAAAGAATAAACCGGACTCCATTGCTCCTCAGAAAGACTGACATTTCAGTTTCTCCCACAAAATACTTAGTGATGTTGATGTAAGAAAAACAGAAGAGTCAGAATACAAAGGAGCTTTGTGTTGCCAGCAGTTGGGGCAGCATCCTTTGTCTTCCCAACTTAGCAGTGTTGATATGGAAGTCAACTCGAGATAAAAAAATATCAAACACAAGATTGTCATTTTCGCAATCTTTTTTGTGACTGTACGTTAGAAAACACCCACAGTAAGACAATGGATGTTTTTGAGCTGCTGGAGGAAAAAAAAAGGAAAACAAAGAAGACAGTCAACAAAACTGACCACATCTCAAATTCATACTTAGGAAAATATATTATTTGCAATAATTATAGCTGCGCTTCCCACAGATGCTGAAACACAGATGATAATTTAACATTCAAATGGGAGAGAAAAACCCTCATTCAAAATAATTGGTGACGTGTAAACCCCTCTTTGAATGCAGCTTGGGATTAATTAAAATTTATGTGCAGTGGTATATATCGAAAAAAGAGTGTACTGGATATTCAGAGCTAAAGGTATCAGGACGCCTTTCCTATTCCTAATATTTCCTTAGAGAAATATTCCTTGCAAGTAGGCAAACACCTGCTATTAGCTAGATAAAGAAGGTAGACAGCAAAGGATAATGTGTAAACAGAAGGAGATCTATCTGAAAACAATTCTTAAGTACACAGGTAAAGGGATCACCTTAGGAGCAACCATCAGAGGGGCAACACAAACAGAGAGATGTTCATGGGGAAATACTCCTGGCTAGAAATATTTTCTGATTTTGATAACAAATGCCAGCCTCTCAACTTTTGCCTTGAGGCCTTACTTTGTTCTGTATTGTTACAGCAAGTCCCAAAAAGATGGTGGAGGTGGGGGGTGGGGGGGGAAGCAGAGAGGGGAAGAGAGAGAGATAAGGAAAGAAAGACAAAGAGAATGAGGGAGGAGAAGAGAAGGAGGGAGACAGAGAGAGAAGAGAGAGAGAGAGGGAAAGAGAGACTTTCAATTCCAGAGAATTCAAAAGCAGGACTTTTTTAAACATTATTTTCTAAAATGAGAGAAAAATGAAATCAAACATGATCTTTAGGAAAATAAAATGGTGATGTGAAAAAAATCTCTAAATTCCACAGAGTTTTTTAGCATTCCTCAAAAGACTGTGATGTTGGTAGGAAGCTATGAGGACTCCAAAACAAGAATTCACTACCAGTCAACTTAAGCTAGTTCTTGGCACACTCAAATCCCCATCGTTCTCAAGTGTGCAGAAGGAGTGCTTTAAATAACTCGTGAAAATGGCAAAGTAGAATTTCAGATTTCAAAACATTTCCTTGTGAAGAAACCCAAAGGAGCAGCATCAAAATCATCATTTGCCAGCAGTATTCCCCCCTCCCCAGGGTCTGTGGCAGTATTTTAAGATACGACACAAAGGAAATGGAACATAGGTACTCCTGCTTTTTAAAGATAACATCAGTAATTATTTCCTTTTTAATCTGTGGTACTAAGTAAAGTGTCCTTTCATGGAGTGGCAAAACAAAACTTGGAAGCTAAATAAAATCATTTTATAAATAGTAGGATAATCAGTGATGTACACATGATATCCGATAGTGAAACCCACTTCAAAGATAAATTCCTATAGGAAATTTAGTAGTGCCAGAATTATGTCCAACCAACTTTAAATCTACAAAATATTGTAGTTATTTAGCATGAGCTTCAGAGATATTATTTATTTAATGGTAGGCTAACAAAATAAAGCAGAAATTGTTGAGACAATGAGTTCACTGCTTTAGTGTAAATTGAGAAAATGGCTATAATCTAAAGGAATATTAATTGCATAACTTTCCCAGGTCAACTGACCTCAGAATGTGTGACTCCCGGATTCTGTCTGTCATTACCACAGAATTGGCTGCATCAACCTGAGCCTCTCTTGCAAGTGGGAAATCCAAGAGGGAAAGGCAGAACTGTCATTTTGGGAAGGTACCTTGAATTCCCACTTTCTGGAATAGCGCCATGGGCCTGAATTCACAGATGCTGTGGTGCTGTTATGATCACTCAACTCCCTGGGTTACAGTGGCTCAAATTCTGCCACTGGCATTTTAACCTGTGCCCCAACTGTTTTATTTCTCATATTGCCACCTGTGCACTTAGACCAAAACAGAGGAGATGGCTAGAAGCCACAATATTCATGGCTGAGGTCAAAAAAGTCATGAAATCCCATTGGGCTACCAGTGGAAAGGGTTTCTATCTCTGCCCTCATCTTAACATAATAACATTCTTCTCATTAAGAGTTATGATAACTATGCCCCTAAAATAAATGCCTTCCTGCAATAGACTTGCTTATGCTGCCAGTCATTATCATAGGCCACAGAAATATGATCTCTTTGAATCTATAAGCAGCATTAACCACCCAAGAAGGCACATTTTGCTGTAATTTATTGAATTTTGTATAATTTAAGCCCATATCTAACAAACGCATTATCAGTGCTTCGATTTGATGCCTGATCAGACAATTTCTCTCCTTTTCAACACTGTATAATTTGTCACCATTTCTTTATGATATGTGGTAGACAGGGAGAAATATAATGGAAGATCAGATTGGGAAAATCTTACTTTAATGTATAAATGGCCAGGTAGAAGTCTCTTATATCATCAATCTTAGATATGAGGCTTTGGAACATATAAACCTTTAATAAAAGAAAGATTCTTGGAATCTGATCATAATATGAAAACATTTATGGTTTCTCATATGAGACAGACTAGCAAAGTCAGCTTAGTTGTAGCACATACAATTGGAATAAGGTAATAATTCAAATTCATCCTCTAAATTATCTTAAGGGTCTGTACCAAAATCCAGCAACAGGGAACTTCTTCTTACTGGAAATAAATGCTATAACTGTTTCTTGTTGAAATTTTTCTGGGTTTTTTTGTTTGCTTGTTTTTGTTTGTTTGTTTTGTTTTGTTTTTGCCCAGAAAAAAATAGAAAGATCTTTTTTAAAGGAGCAATTTTATAGTGGAGGTCTTCTATCACTTTGGATGGTCTTGATCAAGCCACTTTACCTCACTGGACCTGAACTTTTATATTTATAAAGCAAAAAAATTGCTCTCTGACATTCCAAAACATTCCAAACTGCAAGAACAGTATCATAGTACAAAGAAAATGATAAGCACAACTAAAATATTGAAATAATACTATTTCGTCTCCTTGTGACTTGCCCATTGTCAGCGAACACATGATATTCTGTTTGTGTATCACAGTTAACCACTAATTGCTATTTTCCATGACAGAAATTGGAATCTTCTAAGGACATCTTTAAAGAAGGGTATCTATCCTTGGTAAATTGAATGGACCTTGATAGAGGTGCTTATTCTTTGTCAGAATCTAGGTAAGAGATCTATCTTTTGGTGAAGTTAATAGTCTAGGAACTGGTTCTACATCCATAGCCAAACCAAAAGATGCTCTCATTTCAATAGCACTTAGTATCCTGAATTAAAACCCAGATTCTCTGTGCTCTGTCTTTGAAATATTTTTTATATTTTTTAAATTTTTAATGGGTGAGAGAATTTGACCTATCGTAATGATAGCCTAGAATCTAACCTGAAATATGTAACCACAGAATTTATTTAGATGAAATCTTACATTTTGTTTTTAGTATTAAAACATCTAAGAGAAACTTAGGTTGACTGTATTTGTAAATATAAATTCTATAAATATAAAATATAAATACAAATATAAATTCTATATAAATAAATATGTATATAAAGTCAACAGTGTGTAAGGTTCCCCATTGTTCCACAGCCACGTACAAAAAGAAAGTTAAATGTCAATGAGGTCTTGCTTTGAATTTAGCGCATTTTAATATGAAGTAGAACATCTTTGAATATTATTTGATATCTATATTTCCTCCTCTGTAAAATGCCTGTCCATGTGTTCTGACCACTGTTATGTGCTTTATATTTTTCTTATTTTTATTAACTATTTTTTTTCAGTTATTTGCATTGCACATAACCATTCCAATCTTGTTGCTTGTCTTTTCACTTCATTTTCTTTATAGTGTCTTTAAACAAATGTATCAACCTTTTCCTTTTGACCAGCAATATTTGTGTTTAAGAAATCCTTTTCCACATCAAAGTATCAAAGATATTCTCTTCTATATTCTTTAAAGACCTTAATATTTTGCTTGCCCATTTGTCTTTTTCCTGATGGAAGTGACTTTTGTCAGTGGTCTAGGATTTGGGTACAAATTAATTGTTTTATCTTTATGGGGATTAAATTGTCTCAGCACGTTATATCCTTTTCTCCAGTTTTCTCCACTGTGATCTCTGTCATGTATCAAGTTTCCTTTTATGTCTGAGGAGAGAGAGCTTATTCCCCCAGATGTGAGGACCGTACCCAGGAAGATGTGGTGTTGGCACAGGGATAGATAAATTAACCAATGGGATGCAATGTCTTTGAAATATTTATCAATATATTACTAAATACAAAATCATGCTGAGAATGTGCAAAGATTTCAGCAGAACCTAATTTCTATTTCACTGCATGAATTTCTCTTTTTATTGAAATTTTGTAAAGGTTCTGAATTGTCTCTACTTCCTGTAGCATACTTAGCACGTGTTCATGGAAATATTAATAGAAAGGATACTACCTGCCTACCTCTCCCCTACAGAGGTAACAACTATCAGAGCCAAAATGAAGTGTACTAGGTTTGAGTGGAAAAAGGACTGAGACAACCAGTTTGTGTTTATTACAAGAAAACGAGGTCTAGTCTAACTCTCTGAATTGTACGATGGCTAGAAAATAAATAGCTAGATGTCTGGGAGTTAGAAACAGGATTGCATTTGCAAAGGCTAGTGTAAGAAAGGAAATAAATATATTTTTAAATTATACTTTTAATGAGCATTTCTTCTCATCGTTATAACTCCACATTCCATGAACTTAAGTCAATGAGGATTGAGATTTTGACCTTAATCAAATCTTACATACTGGCAAAAGTCTTCTCGTTATCATGGCAGATCTTTTTGCCTTGTTCTAAAAAGAAAAGAAAAAGGCAGCCCATTAGCTGTACTCCAGAAGAATAAATCAGGATCTGATTACATAGTTTAGTTGGCAAATTAATTCATGAATTTTCCAACATTTTTAGAATCACACGTGTTGATGTGCTGAACTCTTGCCCCTGGTGAAACTTTTAGGGCCCTTTTGAGACACACAGATACAGACAGAAAATATGTAAAATCATGAGAAGCATTTTTGCAATATTTAGTGATATTTGCTCCTCAGAATTCTATTAATTTAAGAGAATGATTTGAAACTGTTACTGCATTAAGAAGCTTGGCAAGCACTAGTGTATAATTATTTCTGCTAAGCACTTACACACACAATAGAGAGGAAACCATTCATGGAATGTGTGTATGTATTTATGGTCATTCTTATTTATGTTATTGTGGTTTACAGTTCCCAGAAATTTGCCTCCTTTCTTCCTCCATGCCCAAGAAGGAGGTACACACAAGTGGCATCGCATTTCTGATGATTGGTATCCTCCTGAAGAGCTAGTCCTAAATAAGAGATGCTGATTCCTAGGAAAGATGTTAATAAATTCTTAGCATCTGCTTATGGATATGCCAAAGATATAGCTCTTTCTTGACAATATTCATCATGTTTGCTTCATACCTAGGCACTGTGGTCCCCAACCCCCATGGTACCAGTCCATGGCCTGTTAGGAACCAGCAGGAGGTGAGCTGTGGGCGAGCAAGCGAAGCTTCACCTATATTTACACCTGTATTTACACCTATATTTACACGCCATCCACCCCTGCCCCAGTCTGTGAAAAAATTGTCTTCCATGAAACCAGTCCCTCGTGCCAAAGACGTTGGGGACCGTTGCCTAGGCAGGACAATTTTTCATCATATGGGATTGTCCTGAGGATTTTAGGGTGCTTCTCATCCCTCACCCCTCTTCCCTTGACCCACCAAACGGCAAGAGTCATTGTGACAACCGACACACTCCTTTTCCAAACTACAAAGAGGTCAGACTTCAGGAATGATACTCACGTTCTCATGGGGTGTTCTGGAGGAGGGCTGCTATGCTAAGCTTTCTCTTTTGATGCCTTACTAATTATGTAAAATGTGGAAAACTCAAAAATACCTCCTCTTCCTGGGCCTTCTGCAATGTGCTTTATATTGTTAAAAGCAATTGCTCTTTGCCTGCTGGTCTGTCACTAAGTTAAAGAAAAATAAAATAATAGCACTGTCTTTACTGAAAACTGGGTGAATCACCTCACCCTGCTATCATCAAAAGACTTTCCTAGGAAGGGTCAGACGAAAGAGTTATTTCCAGAACAGCGGTTCATCAGGACACAGATATGTGTTGTCCTGAGGACCAGGAAAGCCTTCTGTGATGACTCTGCTTTACAACATATTTTTGGAAACTGAGTCAGTGAGCCAGAAATTAACTGAAGAAGTCAGGGCACATGGAGACAGGGATCAGAGTTTAAACTTCTACGACCTGCCTGGCTCAGTAAATTGAATTGACAACTATCAACAGTTTATGGTTTCCAATAAAGTCTGGAGTTTAGCTAGCAACAATGTACTAATATCAGACAACGTACAGATGTATGTAGACAAATAAATGCACTATGGTTGTGTAAGACGTAATCAGTGAGCGGAACTGGGTGAGTCGCATATAAGAATTCTACATGTTATCTTTATAACCTGTCTGTAAATCTAAAATTTTTCCAAAATAAAAAACATTATTTTTTAAAAAACCATTGCTTTCTAAACTTATTCACAATGTCCCATCCCCTCCTCTTCTCATTCTTTTTTTTCCTCATCATAACTCTCTCCCCAGCTTCCACTCCCCGCCCGCCCCCCCCCCCCCCCCCCCCCCCCGCCGACCCCCGGGACTTCCAATTTGACCTGTTTTTCTTCCGCGATTGCTGCAGAGGTCTCAAGCCCCGACCTTGATTCTTTTCTGAATTGGGAATTTCTTAGGATTTTGCCCATTGGCCCTACAGTTCTAACCCTCTGCTCTCTCTTGCTTGCTTGTCTTCTTGTACTCTCTTTTTCTCTGTCTCTCCCTATATCTTTAATTATTTGGGTCTTTATAGTTTGCAAAGCAGCTTCACATGTACTCAGATATTTGCTCTCCATAACATCACAGTAAGTCGATCATAATTATCAGACCCATTGAATAAATGAAAAAAGGGAGATCCAGAAAGGCTCGATAAGTGATTTACCCAACATCATTCATCATTGCTAGCAGAGTTGAGAATTAAATTCAGAAATCTTGACTCTTTCACTTATAGCACATTACCTAGAAGTTAATTAATGTGTTTTTTTTTTTCTGCTTCCACATTTTCCCACTACTTCTTGAAATTTTGGAAGGAATTTTGAAAGAAAAAATATGACTCAGTATCTTAACTTGATATGATCTACAACAAGTAGATAAAGACAAGTAGATGAAAAACTGAACACAATACTATGGTTAAAAATAAACTCAATCCTCTTGAATGCCAAAATGAGGTCAGATTCTCTCACTGAATGCAACACTCATAAAAGAGCAGAATTGGAAAGGCTGTAATCATCATCTACTTGACTGTACCTCTCAGAGATGAGAAAACTTGTGGCAGAAACAATACTATAAATTCACTAACATATTTTATACTTTTCTTGGGAACACAAGAAGACTAATTTGCCAGCGCTGCTTGAACCTATTTGCTACTGAATTCTGTCCAATGGAATAGACAGAAATGAGGCCTGAGCTTTAAAAGTCTTGCACAATCTTCCATCTCTCTCAGCCGTCATTCAGATGGAAGGGCAGGACCCCTCTGCTAGAGAAAAGCTGCCAGGAAGAACACTGGACTTTGTGTGAGTGAGAAACCAGGTCTTATTGTATTAAGCCTTGGGCATGCTGGGGGCTTATTTGTCACCATGCCATAGCCTAGCCTATTTTGACTGATAAACTGAAGTCCTTAGCTATTTAGTAGCTTGCTTAGGTTTACTCAGGTAGTAAACTCTTTGTTACTACTGGTGGTAGTAGCCAGGTGCCCCCAATCAAGTCATTGATCTTTACAAATATTCATCTGTGTCAACATAGAATCAAGCCTTGAAATAGTCCTTTTTTATCAATTTAACTACAGATGAACCCACTTCATTCTAAATTTTCAGAGATCAACTGTTACATATATATATACATCAGTACATAGGGAAAGGCCTAGAAATAGTGATGGGGAAAGCAATGGGATGGAGCTAAGCGAGAGAGGTGAGAAGGAGAGGGAAACAGTGATGCTTTAACATTATCAACTGTATTATTTAAATATTTTCACAGTAAGAATGTATTCATATACTACTTTTAAAATTTAAAAATAGAAAGAAAAAATAAGAAAGAAATCCCAGGTCAGTCTATTCCTGCAACTGCTATGCTTAGTCTTTCAAGCCCTATTGAAATCTTATCAACACTCTAAGGCTCACTCAAATTCTGCCCCTCCATTGATGCTTTTCCCAATTCTTTCCTGAAGGAATGATAGTTCTGTCCTCTAGACACCTACAGAACCCCAGTGGTTGCTTACATATGCAATGGGTTTGTCTTCATCTTATGTTTTAATTACATGGACATACATTCTATTTTACTTATTAGAGAGGACTTTTCTGAAAATTAGAGACTGTCCTGCTCTTTGTCAGACAAATTATGCAGAAATAAAAATCAGAGGATTTCTGGAATAGCAAAGTAAACAGCTTGGCAAGTCCTCTCCTGAAGAAGCAGTGAGAAAACCAGAAAGACTGTTAGAAAACAACCATTTCAGAACTTTAGGCATACAAGAATGGGAGATGCATTTATTCAGGAAAAGTTACTGAACCACAGGTAAAAACAGTGGGAGTTTGTGATGTTATAATGGAGAGTGCTTCCACCCCTACCCTCCCCGACTCCAGCTCATGACAGTTCTACCACGACTGGGAAATTTGTAAAAGTCAACAACTTCCCTGCCAGAGGAGTTTAACATCACTTGGAGGTAAGTGTGGAAAAACTCCAAGGCTCAGAAACAATTCAACGTTATCAGCAGATGAATAAACACATGGTAGTACATCCATATAATGGAATACTACTCACCAATAAAAAGGAATGATTTATTGACACATGCAGAAACATGGATAGACCTCAAAATATTTTTTCTGGGGGAAAAAAGCTAGGCCAAAAAAAAAAAAAGTGGGCATACTGTGTGATTCCATTTACATGAAATCCTAGGAAATGTAAACTAATCTACAGTGACAGGAAGCTCATTTGAGATGGGGACTGAAGGATGAGGGAGGGATTACAAGGGGCATGAGAAACCTCGTGTAATAGACATGGTCACTATCTCGTGGTGATCCTTTTACAGATATACATATTTTTTAAAATTTAAAAAATTATACCCTTGAAACAAGTGCAATTTATTTTGTGTCAATTATAGCTTAATAAAGATGTTTTTAAAATTCCTTACCTTCAAAATTATTGAGTTAAATCGATTCCCCTCAAAATCTCCGTCACGTATAGCCCTTGGGTCCATTTACCCATTGGTACAAAGCTTTACACCCCCCAGGGGTACAAAAAAGCTATAAGAAGCATAGGTCTAAAGGAACAGAATCATTGCACTTTTAAAAAAATAATGGTTCCATGATTTATAAATGTCAAAAATGGGGTGTTAGAACTAGAATTGAAGCATCTAAACTAGCCTTTCATATTATACTTGAATCTTAGAGAAAGGGACCTGGTTGAGGTCAATTGGCAGCCAAGTAAGGACCAGAAGACATGCTTCTTTGTTGTATAATACTGGAAAATAAAGGAACTGAATATCCGCTTTGCTGACTTAATCATTCACTTGGGACATTTCTGTTTAGAAGAACTGCGTAAGAATCACACTAAAAATACCTACTCTTTTTAAACTCTCATTGGCTTCCAAAAAATGCAAGCAAAGTCAAATCTGTATTTTAAGATGTTATCTATTTAAACATTCTTTCCCTTTTTCATTCTGATTGTTTTTGTATACTTTAAATTATTGCAGAGGGTTCTTTGAATTTCTGACAGCCAAAACCAGCTGTGTTTGCTGGTGAGGGTGGAGATGGAAACAATATTTACTAGCAAAATCAAACTCAGACTTGAGAGGGGAAAAATCAATTGGCAGCCATGAAAAGAAGAGTATTTTCTAATCTAGAACAGTTTTTGAACACTACCATTGGTTTTACCCCTGGCCTAAGACATCCCAATCCAACCAACAAGAGGGGAGGGGCCCTTCATTTAAATTTCTGATGAGTAGCTACAAAGAGGCACAGAAAAGAATGCCTTTCCTTGCACTTTAAACTGAGGTATAAATAACGGCCCACTCTTCTCCCTGGCACAATAGGAAGAGTATAGGCACTGAAATCAGACAAAACTGAATTCAACTCCTGAGTCCTCCACTTGTGGATAATTTTCTCTCTATTTTATGATTTCCTTATCCGTAAAATGAAGATAATATTGCCTACTTTATGTTGGAACTGTTATGAAATTTGGAAATAATATATGTCAGTTTCAGTTTGCAGTGCCAGATTTATACAAGTGACATGTGGGCACTTGCTAAATGATAACTGTTACTATTTATTATTTTAAGACTTAGCACGTAACCATGAGAAGAGACACTGCTGGGCAGAGGAGGAATGTACCTACTGCACTTGGCAATTCTTTCAATCACACCGGGGCTTCTGATATTTGCCCCTCAGCTTCCAGCTGTTTCCTTCTGCTATACCTGATGCAGGATAAGAAAGTTTCTCGGCAGGTTTCTGCAGAGGCAGCCAGCACCTGGGCTGTGAATCTTTTCTCGAGTGTGTAAGGAACGGCTTTCTTCCTTTCGTGCCTAGAAGGACACTCTGCTGTCTCCAACACAGAGAAGAATTTTACTGACTTTGAGACCTTGATCAACTCATCTAATTGATTTTTTCCTTCATAAATAAACAATACCTTTTACACAGGTGTAGTAGCTATTCCCTTAATTGTGTTTCCATAGCCCTTTATAAATATTTTCATCATGGTAATTATCACAATGTGTTGTGAATATTAGCTTATGCTACTATTCGGATATTCAGAGCTGAATTTTGACTTTCTCAAGGACAGGGCGCACCTTCTTCCTGTGTGTGTCCCCAACTCATGGCACTGTGTCTACACATACATGAAACTCTGTAAATGTTTGTGGAGTCAATATCAGAAATCTCAACTATTCTAGGTCAAATCAGTTTATTTCTCCTTTTGAATTTTAGAAGTGCCTGAAGTTTCTATGGACTGCATGACAAACACAGCCACCTCTGTGGCTGTCTTTAATTAACTGGAGCAGATCTAAAAGTTGGGAAGCGACTTCTTATTGAGTAGGAGTTTAGACTTGAAAGAGCGTATCCACTTCTTTGAAGAAGGATGTGCAAAGGTGTGTTAGGATCACAGTGGGAAAATGATTGAATACTACATAGTTAAACAATATGTTGGACTTGTGGAATGGAGAGGATAGGTGGGAACAAATCCCCCAAAGTTAGTTTGGGGAAAGGGAAGAGTTGGCAATAGTATTTTGTCTGTTATATATAAAATACATAATATTCCCAAATAGAACCGGGCTTTATTCTTATGTGACTTTATAAAGCACGTACTTGATTATTTAGCATCCCATCTTAGGATCTCACAAAAATCAGCTGTGTGTCTTTTAATGAGCTATATCTTCCTGAGTGTTCCTTTCACTTGTTCCATTCAAGTCAAAAGTTTATAAAACAAAAAAAGTTTAGCTAAAAGGGCCTAAATCTACCTACTGGGATCCTCTACTTAATAAACAGTTAACTTCATTGTGACTAATTTAGCGAGGAGTCTGAATTTGTTAGTTGCATGGGAATAAAATGATTTTATTCTACTAATAACTGCTACTGACTGTGTTCAGTCAAAGCCTTCTTTCCAGCTGGTGGAAGATTCCCTTAACAACCTTTCATCCAATTCTATTTCTTTTTTTGTCTCTTTCAATTAGTAGAACAGTCTCATTTTGGTTCTTCAAAACTCTGTCCTGTTCATTTTAATACTATATTAAATATATATGCAGCTTAAAGACTTTTCTCTTCTTCTCCCTATCCCCATCTTCTGCCTGCAGTCCATGGGCTTTGTACAGAAACGGTGGCCTTGGCACTGCCAATCAGTCCTGCAATTAGCAGTGTTTCTGGGTATTGGCAGCCCGTGGAGAAGTTTGTTCACATCCACGAGCTAATCCCCAGCTGGCAGCATCATGCCTCATTCCTGTATTCTCCCTGCCTCTTTGATGTTCTTTGTGGTGTTTTTCCATCATATGCATCTTCAGCAAACCCCCAGCCCTGGAGCCTGCCAACATTGGGTCACCCATCTTCTATAGCTCTGGAGCATGGAGAACTTAGAGAGCCAGCCCTGGCCCTCTCCACACATAGCCATCCCAGCCTGCACTCTCTCTCCCGGGCTCTGGTGGAAAGCAGGCTCTAAGAAAGCTCCTGGGGCTAAACAGACATGTAGGCTGTTGGATAAACATCAATTTTTCTGTGTCTGTGGAAGTGATTGTTTTGGGGCCTTTCTTGGGTGTTTCTTCCCCTCCACCCTCAGGGAACTTAGGCAAAGGAATTTCTTTTCTTTCATTAACATTCGACTGCCCTTTCCCTACCCAAAGGGGGCCTCTGCATCCTTCTCTTAGCCACCTCCTTATATCTACCAGAGTACAATAAAGACAGGGTGAGGGGTGGCAGTAGCAGCAGAGGCAGATCTGCTGGACTGGCGTCTCTCAGCACACCCCAGTGATGGGCCAGTCGGGGGCTGGCCCCATGAAAGGGATGGTCTCCAAACTAACTTACATGCTCACGACTTAGTGCTTTCTGTTTTCTGTTGTGTGCCTTAGTCTCCAATTCTGACAGCACTTAATACCATCATAAGCATTCACAATACAGCATATGTTTTTGTATACATCAACCCTGGGGATTTCTCTGCTTCCATCTCCAGCACTACTCTACAATGTACTTCATTTTTCTCATATGAACAACGAGAATTTAAATTTTAAAATTCTCACTTCATTTGTTTTCAGTTGCTTGGAAGTTAAGTTTTGAGCACTCATAGACTTCATGCTTCCTAAAGAGAGGATTAAGCATCTGTGTGTCTACTGCCCTGCTCCTGTTGGCTATATCACCAACCTGCAAAATACTGCTTCACTGTAAACATGCCTTGCTAATGTGTGGTTTGAAAAGTCTTTTGTAGCATGCTCACTGCAGCCTCAGCACCAAGGGCGTTTATAGACCTTGTCTTCAGGTGTCCAAAGGATGTATTTCAGGATCCACACAGCCTAGAAGACTCTCTTATTACTTTCTTAATTATTTTTTTTAGTTTGCATATTTCCCTGGTCCCTCACCCCACCCCTGACCCTACCACATATACACACATTGCTCCCGTGCAGCTGTTGGACGGCATTAAAAGTGTGCCTCTTTCCACCTTGCTGAGGTTTGCTGGGCAGCAATTCCATGCCCACTTACGTTCTTCTCACTTATACTAGTCCATCTTTTCACTCATAAACTAGTCAGACAGCAAGCACAAGAATTCAGACAACTGCAAAAAATCAGAACCACTTTTTTCTTTTCATTAAAAAATAACTGGTTGATTCAGTTCAGATTGAAATTGAGTAACTGAGCCATCCCAATAACTTGGAAAAACACCTTTTCACAATTTTGATCATTTTCAAACTCCTTATGAACTGTTGTCTAGGCAGGATAATGGATGAATGCTTACTACCCACCAGGAGATTATAACTCAGTGGGTATTCAAAAAAATGAACAATGACATTCAGAAATTCTAGTCATCAGTATGAATATGTTTAATATGCTTCAAGAAGAAATCTAAGGAAAGTAGCAGGAACTTCTGTTGAATTTAGAAGGCCTTTATTTCCTCTGTTATGTAAAATAAGTACTGATCATACAATCTAAATCTTATCCAGGCCATTCAACTATTTGCTCAGATGACAATAGTGTTTGTCTCATGTTCAGAGATGGTGGATTGGATGCTACAGTCACATAGGGGTAGTAATTTTATTATTTTATTTTTCCCTTTAATACTATAAATAATTACTTGCTAATGTTCCTGTTTTCCCTGTTCAAAATTTTTAAAATTTTTTTATAGATGGAGTCCACTTATATAATTAACAGACTATGTGAGCACTATTTTCTGACTAAGCTTTTGCTGCAAACACATCAAAAGGAAAAGAGTCCTGAGGTTTGCTGACTACAAAACCAATGACCAAGCAAGTGCTTCTGGTGTTACACACACACTGTGGTTCGTAAGTCATAATGGCTTTCCAAATTTATATTTTGGTTAATCTAGTCCTAGCAGCTGGACCATCTCACTCACTGAAGATCTAGGTACTAATTATGCGGCTCCTGTAATGTCTGCCCACCTCTTTTCTGCTGTCTGAAATCTCCCTCTAGTACATTCATTTCTTCCCTTATGGACTTGTATCCTCGTCACTTTGAGAGGGGGTGATACTCTCAGTGTTTCTAGTCTTTTCTTCCTACTCCCTCTATGTAGAGTAGGAAAGCATGCCACACGAGTCTTTATAGGAGACCTCAGATGTGGGAGACAATGCTTAATGGGAAGATTGGATACCCTCAAAGAGAATTTTAATTTCTTCATTATTTTGCCCAAATTAGATAATGATTAGAGTAATAGACTTGTAAATCTTCTGTGTGATCTCTCTGATATGTATACATAGAATAAAAAGAAAAAAAAAAAACTCTGATGAGGCAACTACAAAGCATCTACGAAGAAATTGCTTGTTGAACATAAAAGATCAGAGGATTTAATCTTACCTGGCAACCCATAGAAGCAGAATAATTGAACCTGTCCCCTGCTCATTTCATCCACTTTCCCTATCTGCTTTGCACAGGCTTCTCTAAGCCTTGACTTGCCCAATGGCTATTTCCTAAGGTGAATACTAAAGAATCAAATCTTTGGCACAAATTGTTGAATATGGTCACTAATATATTCTGACATGCACAGCTATTTAAAACTATGGGTATTTACAAGGACACACACACACACACACACAATCTTGTAGAAGTTAATAAGATGAGATTTTTAGAAGGCATTGTATGTTCTATTTCCTGGAAGAAAGATGTCTGGTGAAAGCCACACATGTTTTACTACTTTGACTTTGCCTTCTTTCCATTTTCACTTGCTCCTGCCTGATAAATACCAGCAATTCCCTCCTCACTCCTCGGCTTTAGTGCTCCTCTGGGGGACCAGCAAAGCAGGTGTGTAATGGACCAAAGTCAGTTAGAAACTAATAATGCTCACCTGATAGCTTTCTCCACGTTGAGGGGACGTCCTGGCTTTCCTTTATTTCCCCATCAATTGTGATGGATTAAAATAATAGGAGTCTACATTCAAATGGTTAGATTATGCTAAGAATTGCTTTCTATTCTGAAGAAAGCACTAGTGATTTTTTGACAGGGATTAAAATTTAACTATTGCATCATCCTCCTAACATTTTGTTTTTAGAAGTCTTTGCTTTATTCACACACTCAAGTCCAAATACAGTCATCTCAGACAAAAAGCAAGGCAACAGCTGCTGGCGTTTAGTGCTTTGAGAGACACTCTGGAAGCTCACCTCTGATTCCCTCTCCCCTGCCTACCAATCATCGGGATGTCTGTAGTTCTACCATTATTTATTCCTTTGGTTCTTTTCTGGCTGAATGTCCTTCAAGAGTTTCCAATTAAAATGTAACTACTCTTGGAAGGATTATACATTATGCTTTTGTTACCCAGGACCGCAGCAAGGCTTTGAGGGGTCGAGCCCTATCGCTGTCATATGATGCTGAGGGTGAGCAGCAGAGGAATGGTGGGAACAGAAGCTCCAAGGTGCCAGATTCAAGTTTTGACACCTCACAAATCTGCTGAGAGCCCATCCAGCTCATCAGTATCTTCACACAGCCTGAAATATTTACTTGTTAAAAAATAATCCATTTGTGAATTCTTTTATCAAGTCATTTATTTGAATTTAATTTAATTCTACAAATATTTGTTAGGTATATTCTATGTGCCAAGCACCATGCCAAGTTCCGGAAAGATACAATAAGGAAGACAGGTGCCTTGCCCTCCAGAAAATCACAAACAGAAGAGGCAGAGACTCAAAAGAACCTAATTTTAGTAATATACAAGGCAGACCAAAGTCAATGCCAAATAGAAATAGTGACAGCAAGCTGGGGGGGAGGGTAGGGGGAAGAAAAAGTTGTTTATCCTGTTTGACAGATCAGAAAGACATTCATAGAAGCGATAGCATTTGATTTTAGCTCCGATTGATGAGTGGGTAGAAAATAGCGGAAAGGATGTTCCAGGCAGAGGCAACAATATAGGGGTAAAGGATTGGAGGATTAAAAGGCTATGGCTCTTTCAAGAATCCTCTGTTTACTGTGACCTATTCTGATAAAAAAAGAAAGGAAAAAAAAGAATCCTTTGTTATCTGGTGTAGCTTCAGGTCTGGGTATATGGAAGGATGCAGTGAGAGAGATCATTCATTCAATCAAAAATTGTTGTGAGTTTTCTATGTGTAAGGCATTTGACTATGAAATAACACAGTATATATATTACATAAAGTAAGTTACAGAGCAACATGCACCCATGTGCGTACACAAACACACATACCCACATTTACATACACACACACACACACACAGAATACTGTCTTCTTTTCTTACAACTTTCTATGCCACAGCAGATATTTCCCTTCATCTTTTGAACTTCTAGAATTAGAGAGGACAGAAAAATGGGTCAGTGGCAAAGGTGACCTAGACTAGAATCGCAACTGGGGCCTCAAGGTGATACAGAGAGGCAGGCGTGGGAAGTAACTAAATCAAAGGCCTGGAAAACTTTCCTCCCCTCTCTGAGTGGGACCTTAGAGAGGCTCTGGAGAAATGCATATCAAAGTGGATGTTACTACACTGTCATTCAGTCAGTTAGTAAAAATATACCAATGGCCACCTAAGTACTAGCCATTGGGCTCAATGCTGGAGACAGAATGGTAAACAGAATAGGGACTACAGTCACGTAGAGAGAAACATATACAAACCAATCACAACAGTAGTTGAGTGAGGGCAATAGTTAAAGTGAAATGTTCTCTACAAGGCCAAAGAGTGTTGCATTCTGCTTATGGAGGCCAGGAAAGACTCCCTAGAAGAGTTGAGAGGCAAACTGAAATTTGAAGGATAAGTAAGCCCTTCTCAGGACCAAGAAGAAGGAGAGAACATTCCACACATGCAAAGGTAGCAATTGTAGGCTTATTTGAAGAACTGCTAGTAGTTCAGGAGAATTGAAGTGATAAGACAGGAGAGTAGTGAGGAGAGAAAAATAAGGATGAGAGATGATTAGGGGCAAAATTTTGAAGACTCTTATATGACATGTGAAGGAATTTAAATTTTATTATATTGAAACTGGGTTTCATTGAGGGTTTTAAATATTTGAGCAGAATTAACTTTTAATTTAATTTTTTAATATTTTAATTGACAAAAATTATACATAGTTATGGTATATAGGTATATAGGGTAATTCTTTATCACCACTACATGCTCATTTTGGTGATACCAGTCTAACTTTATAATAAATGTACACAAATGTAGCATATATTTATTAGTTAGAGGTTCTGAGGAAAAAAGCCACAAAATTCAATAGGTCAGTAGTTACAGAAGTCTCGGATGAGCAAACTAAACATTAACAACAGCAGCATGTCACTATTACCCATCAGGCTGAAGGAAGGAATGGGTTTAGTCTGCCTACCCAGAGTGAGACTGTGATGAGCCTGTGCCTTCTGAAGAGATCGACTGCTTATGGAGCTGGCATGAGGGAGGACAGCAAACCACTGATGATGAAGCCACCCAAAGCAAAGAAAAAGAGGAAGAAACATCTTGAATATTCCCTTTTTCCCCAGCTTCTCATTTTCTGCCAGTGCCTCCTCCTGAAACTAACTACCTGGAAGTTGGCTGGGAGGGAACCTAGGAAATGTAGTTTGCAGCGATCAGCCCCCTGCAATATGGAGCTAAGAAGAAGAGGTCAAGGGATATCTCTGGAAGCAAATAGATAACTGACTGACACATATACATATGTGTTTATCTACCCTCAGGAAAGGAATACATTACATGCAAGAAACAAACTTATAGATTATATGATCCGAGGTATAGGATATTGTTAGGGTGCAGAAAAAGATTCCCCAAAATATGGTGCTTCGGCATACTGAGTGCTTTGGAAATTGAAAAGCTTCAGAAATAAGCCTTAGAGCCAAGGTCTCTCTCTGACCTTTCCACTGCCTCCCTGTCTCTCTGGTCCTCTTGCCTCAAGCACCCAGGTGGACTCTATTTGGAATGTTTTTATCTGACTAAGAAAGCTTCTTTCCAAAAGAAATGCAACAGTCTCAAGACTCCATTCCTTGGAATCTCATCTAATAACTAGGGAAGATCAGCCACCTAAGAAGAGACTGAAAGTCCTCACCAAGCCCAGATAGACTTTACATCTATTCTCCTGAGGGCAGTTCTGGGAGATTACCTTGGGGACTTTATCTGAATAATAAGCAAAGAGAATCATTTAATAACCATTGTCTGAGCATTGGTCCTATTCATTCCTTCATTTCCCTCTTTCTCATGAAGAGGGCAATTAAGCCTCAACCATTTGGCCCCTATTTTAGTTCATATTTTCTATGATTACTGTGTACACATGTGCATGTAATAGTAATAAATTTGTTATATTTTTCCCATGTTAACTTGTTTTTTGTTATAGGGGTGTCAGCCATGACCTTTTATTATGGGGGGGAAGGGATCACACCCTTTCTGCTCCTACAGTTCATACTCCTCTATGCAAATGTAAATATTTTATTCAAAATTCATCATATTTACCTACTACACAAATTCAGAAAGGGATCAAAATTTCAAAATTAAAAATAGTTTATAAATTGATCCTTGTACATTTCATAATCTGCATTTGGTCAATCAGTAATTAATGATTTTATTTTCTTTATTATTTAATCCAGTTTTTATCCGCATAGTCCTCATAGTCTAAATTGCCATATGGACTCATTTCCTGTATAAGTGCGGAGGAATGAGTGTTCTATTTACTTGTACCCCTAAATACCCTGCTCAAAGCTCTGTGCAAGGGGGTACCGGATATGTACTGTTTGATAATTAACTCATAGAAGTGGAGCTTGCAAGGTGACAGTTTATTTTATTTCTTGTTTCCGTTTGCTTTTCTTTCCACAGCAGTTCTCAGTAACCTTAAAATGTATTCAATGTGAATTCTAACATTAGGTTAATTTGTGGCAAGATGAATATGTTTTCCCTTCATCAAGCCACATTTATTCTGAAGTCCATAAAATAGTTTTATTCATGTTGCTGTTAATTGCAGAACTCCTGGTAATCTGCCAAGGATAATGATGTTTGCCACTTTTGATCAGTGCTCTGCTATAGAACTTGTTCAGATGCTTGCTGAGAAAAGAAAAAACTTATTAAATGGATTACACCACATTTGTTGTATGTGGAGTACCAAACTGAGCTGATACTACAGAGAGTGATAATGTCATGGTTCATTTTAGTAACTCTGAAATAAAAAAGAAACACTCAAATACATCGTGACTGTGAAAGTTGTTCTTTACTCATGTGTTTTTCCCTCAGCATTCTAGCATCTTTTCTTAAATCAACAGTGAGCTCACCTGAGTATTTCCTATGATTTTTATTTCCATTTGAAATTAAGGGTAATAGTTAAAAACCGAGGTCACAGATTCATGCAGAAATAAGGTAGGAAACTCAGAGGCGTGAAATGGTCAGTTGCAAACAGAACACAAGCCCCATGTAAAGAAAACAACTGCTTCTCAGCATCATTCAACACTTTTGCAACAAATAATACCTGACGCGAAGTGAATTACCTGTAGAACATGAACCATCAAGTCACATGGATATTTAGGAGGAAAGAGCAAATCTCTCTGGCAGAGGAAATAATGAATTCAAAGGCCCCAAGGCAGCGGTTCCCAGATTTTGCTGAACATTGGAATCACCTGGGCATCTTTAAAAATTACCAATACCTTGATCCCACTCCCAGACATTCTGATTTAATTAGCTTGGGATGGGAGGTGAGCATCAGGAATAGATCTCCCTAGGTGACAATAAATATAATGTGCAGTAGAATTTGGGAAACTTTGCCCTAGGTTTCAGCTAATTATTGCCATGCACAATTGCAGAATTATAGCCTCCATTCTTCTGAACTTTTCAGGAATGGTCAGCAATCCAGCTTTACTTTTTCTTATTTGAAATCTCTTAATTTATAAATATTAAGTCTTTTCTTTCTTTTTAAATTTTATAGGCCAATGAAACTACCTCTGGACCAGATCTAGACTATGGGCCACTAGTTTCTAGTAGCTTCTGAGTTAATGGCATGAATTCATAGATTGCCCAAAAGATAAGCATATTCCTATGTGTCAAAGTGTCAGGGTTCAGGGCAAAAATATTGCAACTTTAACAGGGACAAATGTGGATATGGATGAAGGCCAAGCCTAGGCTCTTCAGAGCATGAGGCAATGCTGGGGCGTTTCCACTTGGTCTTCCCTTAGGACTGTGCCTCTGTCCTCGGCTGTCCCTGCTCCATCTTCTCAATGCAGTTTGACTTGGATTTCAAGTCCAGGTATCTGCTTTTTGCTGCTTTTTTGACTTTGGAGTCACTGAAAAAATTGGCTCCATTGAAATGTTGCATATCTTGGTAGTACCTTTGATTTACCCCTAACGTGAAAAAAATCAGATTGCAAAAGTGCAATGTGCAGTAGAATCTCATTTTTAATAATACATCCATATAAGTATCCTATTAGATAGATACACCCATCTGGAAGGATATACCAAATGTTGAAGTACTTATCTCTGAAAGGCAGAATTATGACTGGCTGACCTTTCTTCTTCATTGCTGTCACCACACTGTCTGAGAGTTTTTAGAAATGAGCTTATGCTACTTTTAGAATTCAGAATTTTTCTCACATTGGACACTCAGAGTGGGATTTTGTCTTAGTCATTTATATATATAGGAGGCGACTTTACATATTATTGATATACGTGCCTGGTAAATATATGTAAAATGAACGAATGAATGAAAGAGACACCAGTTTTAAACTAAAACAACAACTTTGTGTTAAAATGCACTGTAAGCACAAGCATGTACAAAATTCAGTGAAAATCTTCTTGCTTTAACCTTATGTTCAAAGTAACCAACTCTCTCAGATATTAGGATGGAGGCAGTGGGTAGAGAAAGGGGTAAGAGGTGGAGATGGTACAGGCCATGAACATGCTCAATTGTCTTCCCACATTTTTCCCCAGAATTCAAGTGTGTGTTGATTTCCTAAAATATCCACTGCCCTGTGTCCAAGTGAACTGCCCACCACCATTTTATACTAGGCAATTTTAAATTATAGCTGTGAAAATCAGGTATAAGTGAAAAATGTAAGCATGGTTGATTTGGGCATAATTTCAAGATACATTTCTCTTAAAATGTTCATTTATTGTTTATTTCCTGTGTACTTGAAAAGTAGGAATTCAGGCAGCAGGTTTTTGTTTCTATGACGAATACTGGCTATATGATAAGTATTGCCTTTGAATGGGCCATAATCTCTTTTATCCTTAATCTTATCAGTGCCACCTGGACAGAAAAGAAGCTGTAGACAAGAGGCTCAATTCTTGTTCAGCACAGAGTCAAGATTGTAAGAGTCAGGAATGTCCTTAGGATTTGCCTTGTCCAGTGATACACAAACTTTATTTTAGCAGGGGGATTTTTTTTGCCCCCAGAAGAACTCTGACTACAGTGTCACACATAAAACATATAAATGCAGCATGGCCTAGTTAAAGTGGAGACCTGAGAGTTTCTCATGTTTCTTGAGATGACCTGAAGGACCATCTTAGAATCCTAAGGCTCCTCAGAGCAGTTTTAATAACTGCTGAGCTAGTCCAAGCTCCACATTCTACAGAGATTGAAACTGAGCCCCAAAAAGGCTGTGAGTCATATTATACTGTCAAGTTAATGTGCAGAAAAACCACCTCTTGAATGTTTAATAGTGATGATGAGTGGATTCTTAATGGCCTTATCCAGTTTGTGGATTAGTCTTGCCATCTGTTTCATCTATTCTTCTCTAAGGCTGCCTGCCCTGTGGCTATTTTACACTCATTAATAGCTCCATCAGAGGTCTAGTAAAGGGAAAAGATGATGGAAAACTCAAATCCCTTATTAGATCTTATCTAGAGGAAGAAAGATTGAAACTAATGAACGTGGCAAGATTGGATGCCAGCTCTGGCTGGGTCAGGAGTGCTGTCAGCCCTGTTCCTGTTCTGTTTCAATACTTTCCTCCACAGCCAAGGGTTTCCACTGGCTCGACATTAGCCTCCTGGCCAAACGTGAAACTTAGGATAGTTTTCCTGCCCAAAGCAAAGACTAGGTTCAATATCAAACTCAGCCTCGCATGCACTGAGGCTTTGTAGTTGACTCCACACTCCACCAGGGTTCTGTCTCCTCTTGTTTAGAAATTTTGATGGTCTCAGCATCTCTGCTATCCAGCTGCCTCTTCTGAATATTGATGCAAACTGGCCTTTCTGTTGAAGCTTGTTTAGGAGCACAGTTTTGTGGCCTCCTGTGGCAACTTGGTCTCCATTATCAGCTTCTGGGCTCAGCTCTCAGGTTTTCCTTTGAGGGAATGTCCTCTGAGTTCTGGGCATGGCTCCCTGTCCCTAATGTGTGACTACCCACTTCCCCTGCTGTGAGCCTATTGGGGAACTTAGCAATGCCTCATTTTAGCAGAGTTCCTGACTTTGCTCCGACCAAACTAAGACCAGTGGCCCTGACTTGTGGACACAGGCTTAGAAATGAAACCAGTAGCTCCACCCACCCAACATAAATTTTGTGAGTCAAAAATGGCAACCTCAAGTGTGGATAGGCTCTGGAAATTTCCATTGCTTTGTATTTATCAAGACACATACTGAAAAGGAGGAGAAGCTTAATAATATTGGGTATTAGCTATGTGCAAAACATTCTGCCAGAGACTTTTACATATACATATTCCTGGATTCAAGTCATTCCTTCCCTCATTTAAATTTATATGTTTACATATACATATGACTAAATATACAGTTGGCCCTCCGTATCACTAGGTTCCACCTAGTGGATTCAACCAACCACACACTGAAAATATTTTTTAAAAATTACGTCTGAACTGGACATGTGATGGTTTTTTTCTTGTTATTCTCTAAATAATTCAGCATTTACTTTTACGTGTGTAGCATTTACATTTTATTGGATATTGTAAGCAATCTAAAAATGATTTAAAGTATACGGGAAGATGTGAATAGATTATATGCAAATATTGTTTCATTTTACTTCAGAGACTTGAGCATCTGCAGATTTTGGTGTTTGTGGGAGGTCCTGCAACCAATCCTCCATGGATACTAAGGGATGACTATGTAAATATATTGGTATATATTCAAATACATATGACATATATATGTGAATTAGTTTGTATATAGCTTTAGCTGCTATAGCAGAGACCAAATAACAGTGGCTTAAGTAATATAGAAGTTTTCTGCTTTCAAAAACTAGATCTGGAGATTATGCACATTTCCTGTCCTTCTCAGTTGTTAACTACTATGCTTGTGTGATCCTCTCTCCTGTAAGCACCTGAGTAGTGTTGGTTTACTCATAAACAATGAACTCTTCACAATATACCACAGTATGTCTGCTGCCATATATAAAGAGTCATTTAATCTGCTTTACCCCAAATAGCTCTGTCTCACTCAAGCATAGCTAATACATTTGTTCTTTTCCTTTGGTAGATTGTACGCTCTTTGGAAGTGGGAACTGTGTCTTCTATAATTTACCTTGAAAGGTCTTTGGATGTGTAGATGGTGATTATTAGCTATTTCCTATTACTCCAAAGGACAGAACAAGGAGAAATAGCTTCAAGGGAAAGGAGGTAATCAGATAAGTTGGCCAGATATTACACTCAGTTATTGAGGGAGCTCATTGAATCTTCTTCGTTGAAAATATTGCAAATAGAGTGGAAAACTCAATGTCCAGGCTGGTTTGGAAGCTGTCTTGCCTGGATAAAAGTGTCTAACCTTTGAAATAAGTGATTTTCTATAATTTGGATGAATTCAGCTGTATTGTTTACCCCCTCCTTAGCCAAGAGCACATAGAGCTGGTTTGTCATTGCACTTAGCCTGAGGTTGGCCCTCTCCATTCTTCATTCTCCATTTTCTCAGGGTGTGCTGGTGGGAACTCCTTCTACCATGACCTATAGACATTATACCATTTTCATTCATACATTCATTCATTCAACTAATATATATGGAAGGCACTAAGTATTGACTATAGAAGTATAAAGATAAGAGGATTCTTCTAGAAGGTGAGAATCTGGTTATTCCATGGACGCTGCTGACCTAGGCAGTTTATAAATTCCAACTTATATCTTCAGGCAACACAGTAAGTCTTACTTAAAAGGAAAACTTTCTATTGGTATATTTTATGGTATCTTTTTCCCCCCTTCTCTGTATTTTTTTATTTTTGTATTTGTCTATATTTGTATGGGAAATATACCTGCCTTTATCTACATGTTTTCTTTGTCTTTGCCCATTTTGAGCTACTGTATTAATTTTCTTTGGAGTCTGAAGCGACATCTCAGTTCCTGATTCTTGATGGTTGTATTGCCCTTAGCATCCCACCAGGCAGATGGAGACAAGCCCACGAGAACCCCAGCTACACAGAGTATATGGCTGTCTTCCTGGCCAAGAGTGCCCAAACTTTTCACCAAAATGGCTCAGTTTGTCTTTAATTAAAACTTAAAGCATGAGCTTCTCGGCTCTGGCAAGGGCTCTGCAATGAGAAGCTGCCTGTCACTGCAATCTGCCTCACAGCAGGCCCCTTGGTGGCTGCCATCGGATTCTGGGCCGAGAGAAGGTTTGCAAGCTCACAGAGCTACAAAGAAAGGCAGTTAATGGCCAGAGATACCTGCAGCTCCTCTCAGTTCATTAACTAAAGGTAACTTGGGGATCTTTACTGGAGGGAGACTAATTTGGCAGCTGTCAGCATAGAGGGTAGGGATACCATGCTGACTGCAGGCCACGTGGACCCCGTGTCCCACACCCATCAGCTGTTCTTTCTCTCCCCCACATCCCAGTGCTCAGCTACAGCTCAGGAATAAAGCCTCTCCCTGTCTTCTTTGCCCACTACTCACATTGTGTTCCAAAGTAGAACTGTGTTTTGATCTAAAACTCTCATAAAATCATTAACAACATTAAAAAGCCAGCTAACCTATCGCCTAACAATTATTATTCCCACACTTTACTAAAAGTTGTTGGAGATATAAAAGAAAGAAAAGCTACTACCCACAAAGTTGTGTGTGTATATTTACACCCACAGAGATCTTTCAACCTAGTTGTTGAGATAAGCCTGTAATGAATACAATATTATGTACAAAGTATAAAATATATGTATGAATATATATGAAATTATATGGGGCAGGTCATAAAAAATTAGACATTGTAAAATGTACAGGGTAGACTCAGAATAAGAGCAGTTCAAGAAAAGAAAAATGCTTGCAGAGTCTTATTACTATGTTGTCCTCCAGATTATTTTAACAAAAGGCCCCTTGATTCAAATGTATAAAAGCATATACAAAAAGTAGCAATTTATACTTTAGATGTGTCCTAAATTCCTTTGCTATTTATTTAATCCACATCAGTGATCCCAACTTATCAGCGGAAGAGCCTAAGAGATTTTTAGATACTAGGCAATTCCGTATGCCTAACTAACATTGCTTACGGGCTGAATAAATGCCCTGTTATTTTTCAAGCTGATATAATTAATGAATTGCTAATCCATTAAGGAGAATTATTGAATCTGTGGTAGCCCTTTGTATAATTTTTTTTTTCAGTCGATGGAACTAATTTCATAACTTCTACATATAAAATGTTAAATTTAACCCAAATTCTGGCTATTGGGCATTCTTTTACCATTTCTCAAAATTTTACCTCCTCAAGTATAAAATTATATTCAGGATATTTCCAACTTTTAAGTTTTAGGTAGCTAGTGCCTTGCTGAGAAGTATATTCTTTTGTTAGTTATTTGGTTTATTAGGTGACTACATGGAACAATTTTAATAGAAACAAAGTTACTGTGTTCTTTCATGAAAACTTTTGTTCTCACTGGTGAGGTTTCCTCATTGCTCAGAATAGCATCATCAATTGTGACCTCTTAGGTGCTTTTAAAGTTTTTAAACTTTTCTTCTTATTAGAAGCCACTAAAAAGTGTTTAATAATAACAGTCACTATGTGTAGATCATCTAGCACATATTATATTATATAGCATATTATAATGTCAATCTTTTATTATCCCTGGGATATAATCACTATTTATCAACACACTATGGATAAGAAAACTGAATCTCAGAGCTAATTAACTAATACTATCTGGCAAGGCAGAATCTGCACACTGGTGTCTGACTCCAGAAACCATGTGTTTTTCACTGTATTGAAAGGATAATTTGAGACTTGCTTGACCTTGCAGTTTAAATCTAGTGTATCTCTGCTGTTCATATAGTGATGTAAAATGTGTATATTTATGCAAACGAGGAGAAGATATATTATTGTATGAAAGGCCTATTCAGGTATGATCTTTTCTCACATCTTTATAACTAATGCATTGTTTCTTCCATTCATTATTTTATTTATTTTATGTTCATTTATAGAGCACCTCTATGTGCCAGGCACTGGGACTACAATGATAAGCAACAAGGAATCCCTGCCCTCACCCTCACATGGCTTGGGTGTGAGTGAAAAGGCGATTCGAATGCAGTGAGATATGCTCAGGGC
This sequence comes from Eulemur rufifrons, assembly GCF_041146395.1. NCBI lineage: Eukaryota > Metazoa > Chordata > Mammalia > Primates > Lemuridae > Eulemur > Eulemur rufifrons. The sequence goes on from NC_090989.1 coordinate 230,664,339, forward strand.
CCTACAGAAATATAAGGAAGAAGAACCTAACTAACCTAGCCTGGGAAAGTGGTGAGAGTGAAGTCATTAAGAAATGGGTAGATCCACATAATTTTACCTTGTAGAATTGTACTGGCAGTGGTTAAGGAAGTTGGAGGCTTTTCACTGAAAAAAAAATAAAAAATACTCTACATAATCTAAACTTTTTGCTCTTAACACCATCAAAGTAGTCTTAAAGTCTCCCAGTGCATCTTTTGGGGAGCTCTGACATTTTGGATATATTTGAAGAGTTCTCTAGCCTGCAGCATACGCTGTGATCGCTGCCACCTTCATGCTCCTTGGTACATGCCCCAGTCCACACGCTCTTCCCTCCACACCCACAGCCAATGCCACTGTCCAGGGCACCACACCTTCTCCCTGAACCATGGCAAGAGCCTCTGAACTCAGCGTCCTGTCCTCTGTCTTGTTCCTTTCCAGTGTACTTTCCACCCAGCTAGACTCATCTTTCTAAAAACATGTTTGATTATGTCACTCCTCTGTTTAATGGGATTACTGCTATCCAAAATAAGAGCCCAAACTCCTTGAGAACCTGTCTTCAGGGCCCTCAACATGCCAGTTCCAGCTTGATGTACTAATCTTTCCTTCCACATTCCCACGCTCTGGCCCTTCCTCACTGTCTGACCAATAATACTTTCCCTTCAGGCCTTCTTCTCTGACTCAGAGCCAAGACGGTCACATCTTTCTTTATGTCACCTTGGGGCGTGGTACCACCTTTATCATAGGACTCCACATATGTCTTCACTACCAGACTATGAATACCTCCATGGCAAAGAATAAATTTTGTCCACATTGAACACAGTTGTGCCCCAAGTGCCTACCATAGCACCAGGCTTATAGAAGGGACCTTATAAATATTTTTCATTTATGCATAAAAGAGCCAATATTTCCTGAGCAATGGCTATGAAAGTTTCTATCATGATGAGTGGTTTATATGCATTATTTCAGTTTTTCCTCACAACCTAGGTACTACTGATTTCCCCACAATTAGGTACTACTAATATTCTCAGTTTTACAGTTTAGGAGACTGAGGCTTAGGTTCGATAAATGGCTTGCCCAGGGTTCAACTGGAGGAAAGCAGCAGATCTGAACTGGTCTCCTAACCACTATACTGTATTGTTGAGTGGATGAAAGAAATGGAAAAGGCAGCCTGTTCAAATTTCTGGTTATGCTAGGAATTGTGATAAACCTCCTCTCTTTAGTGTTTTGTTAGGTGTCCTCTTACATAAACTTCCAAAATAACTTAGGTAGGGCTTTAAAATACATTTGTCTTCTCTCTGGAAAAGAAGAAATCAGTCTGGAATTTACTGTTCTAAGTAGAAATAAATGACTTTTACCTTAAAAATAAAATAAAAAAAAAAAGAAAAGAAAATACCAGACTGTAGTCTGAGTAAACATTGGAGAGCTCATTATAGACAAGTAATGGGCAAGACATTTTAAAAAGAGAAATAATGAGCAGAATACAATTTGGAGAATGGCTAGCTAGACAGAAAACATTTAATAATCATGATTGTGTTTTGTTTTGTTTTAATGTGTCCTTAGAGATCAGAAGGTATGACTGTGAGGTATAAACCAAGAACCAGGTACCAGAATCCTGTAGTCTTCTTGCTATGTGCCTTTGGTCAAGATTTTCACTCTCTCCAGGCCTCTGTTTCCTAAGACGCACAATGCAAATTCAATGAATTTCAACAAGTCTTTATTAAGTGGCCATCAGGCTCAGAGACTGGCTCGTATAGTCTCCAAGTCTGCTCTTATAACTCACAACCTGTGACTCCAGGCTTCCTGGATGACCCAAGAGCAAAGAGCTTTGCCAAAGTTACATCACTAATTTGCAGCAGAAAACAGATCATTATTGCAGACTGCGTTGTATACCACTAATGTATTGTTAGCCAAAAACCACACACACATTGAAGAGTATAAAATATAAAAATTTATCACCTATCATCCTTGGCAATGTCCAGAATAATTCTGCCTAAGTTAAGATGTGGAATATTTGGCAAAAATTTTAAAAGAACCTCAGCAAATGAGAAAATGGTGCTATAACCTTAAAATTACCTATAAAAACAAATAAAGGACAGTTTCTTCTTTAGTTCTCTTTTCTTTTTTTCTCAAGAGAAAGAGCTAGAATGACTAAAGCTGAATTCCAGTTCTGCCGGTATAGTCACATGGCCTTGTCCCCTGTGAATGTCATTTTCCTCATGTCTAAAATGAGATGAGATGTTTTGACTATCAAATAAGACAATGTATGTGAAAGTCCTCTGTAAACAACTGAAGTGCTACAAAAATGTTCATTATTATTAACTGAAGGTGCTTTTCTAAGAGAAATTTCTGTGCTTTTCTATCTTCTTCCAGGACAGAGAAACTACATTAAATACAAGAATTTCATCTTAACAAAAGAATCACCTTTCTGATGATAAGGATTCTTAGATGCTGGTGGGGGAGCAATAAAGGTATTTTAAAGCAATATTTCTGTCAAAGAATTTTAAGACGACAAACATATATAGTATAGTTTGTTCCTTGAAGCAGGAAGAAGGAATAGATGATCTCTGATAAGGAAGATCCAATAGTGGCAACATATGTGTCTGAAATTCAAAGGCTGAGCTCCATCAGTTTCTTTTGTTTGAAATGAAAAAGAGAAAGAAATCTCGGTAATACTTTTTTTCAAATACCAACTTCCTAACTGCCAGGAGTCCTTATATAAGATGTGGTGGTCATATGCATTTTGGCGGGGATACTTTTCATGTAGTAGGGAAAATAGTTTGATCTTTCCTGCACAACCGGGTTCTCCGGGTGAAGGCAAAGACCCTCAAAGCTGTTCGGTTCTGTAATGAGAAAAGAAAACAACCGAGATGGCTGCATGTATTTCAGTGCTCTGCTCCCGACAGCACACTTAGGAGTTCAGACGGTGTGTTTTAACTATATCGCCTTTTATTTTCTCCAAAGAGCAATTTGGAGAATGGCGAGTTGGCATTTGCAAGAGGTTAAAAGAAAAAGAAAATTGTTAGCCTGCTGTGAATTTGTTCGTGTGCCTGTTTTATGTTTCCAAATAACAGCCTGTGGCTTTATTCAATATAATTGTGCACTGTATTTATAAGACACTGAAAGAGAAAAGTTTCTTAATTTAAAAAGTATGTGAGGGACCCAGGATATGGGTGGCAATTTTTATTGCAAACTCTGCTCTTTCAGCACTTTAGGTTGTTCCATTATATATAAATTGTTTTACCAACCAATAGACAATATGTACATTGTGTGGATGTTAATGACATGTAAGATAAAATGAGAGAGCAGGAGACTTCTATCTGGTCAACTTTCTATATTGCATGAGTACTCTTGGACCACCCAGGGTTACGGACTGTCATTTGCCAGAGAATAATTAGGGTCTGTTTATTTTCAGGAGGGATCATTTATCTTGAGCGCTCAGTAGCACCAAGTACAGCATTGGCACTGGGAAGACAGTCCATAAATTTCTCTTGAATTGAAATGAACTGAATAAAATTCATATGATTATGGTGTTGGTCATTTCCATGAAAAGCCAGATGTGTCCCTTAAACAAAGGTTGGCTGATATTTCATAAGGAAGGTCCTTGAACAGGCTTCCTGGTTAAAAGCACACGCTCTGCCTAGGTGGAGTCTGTCTATTCATGGACTAATTGTTTGACCTTAGCAAGTTTTCTCATTCTCAGTTTCCTCATTGGTGAAATGGGGATTGTTATGTGAGCTTACCTCATTGAGTTTTTGTGAGGGTTAATTGAGGTCATCCATGCAAAGCTCTTAGAAGAGTGCATAGCAAGTGCACAATAAATATTAGCTATAAGTATTTCTCCCGCACAAAGCCTTAGCTAACTAATTTCAAATGTGAATGTGAATGAATATAAACATGTATATATTCATTCTTGCTGCACATGTTTATTGAGAGCTTATTATGTGGCAAGGTTCTATTCATAACAGATGCAGAGATGAACAAGACAGACAAGTGATAAACACTATATACCATGAAGAAAACAAAACACAGTGAGGTAGAGAATGCCTGGACTGGGAGTTTGGGGTGTGGAATCTGGGGTAGAGATTCAGGGGTGACATTTGAGCAGAGAAGAGGAGAGGCTACTGGCTACATGGAAAGCCAGGCCATGAGCCTTTCCTGGATAAGGAACAACAAGTGAAAAGGCCTGGGATTTTCTAAGGAATAAAAAAAAAAATAGTGTGGTAGTTTCGGGCTTTTCTACCTGAGCACCGTGGACATTGGTGGCTGGATAATTAATTCTTTGGTTTGTAGTGGGGGGAGGTGGAGTGCTGTCCTCTGCATCCCTGTCCTCTACCCACCAGATGCCAGTCACACCCCTCCCCCATTGTGACAACAAAATTCGTCTCCAGATAGTGCCAAATATCTCCTACAGAGCAGAATTGTCCCCTGTTGGGAACCACTGGACCAGTGAATATGCAAGGAGGAGGGTAGTTTTCTATGAAATAAAAAGTGTTGGGAGGATCTTTGTGGTTCTTCCTAAGCAACACTCCTAAGGCTTCATTGGATAATCATTTGACCTCACCATCCACCTCCTGACAAGAATATAACGTCTGGATGTGTGTAAAAATATAAAAAAAAAGGATCCAACTTTCTAAGCTTCCAGCCTCTAGTGTTAGTTATGATTCCTTTTCTAAGCCTCAAGGCCTGTGTCTGTATTTCTCTACTTGGAATATGAAGCAATATTATATCACTTGTGCTTTGCCAGGTGAAATATGTAACCCTGGACTATAATCCTAACAGGATGATAATTATCTGGGATGAAAGTAAAACAGTGTTTCTTTAAACTCATAAAAGTTAACATTCGATGTATTTCATTAAGTAAGCCTTATATTTATAGTACCTGGAAATTGAATTGAAAATAACTGTGTCTTTTGTGTCTTCAATGATGAAAGGTTTGCATGAAACTTGGATTTGGAATATTTATCTACAATGTATAGATTTAAATTAGGTTACAAGGATAAGGGAATGCTAGCAATAATGTATATCCATAGTAACCTTTCTGAAATACTTCCCAATCTATATAAAATATTAGAAAATAATTTATTCTTTAGAATATAGTGATTTACAATTCCTGAGGCCACATGATTGGGAGGTGTTTTTATCTGCTGCAAAGTGAATAATTCAATAAGACATCTCTGATGCTGCCATTCTAATGAGAATAACCAAAAGGGGGCTTGCATTTCAATGGGTGTAACTTTAATCAAGATCAACTTTATAAAGTGATCTCAATGGTTTGGGACCCCTTTTTATCTTTAAACCATCATTTCTTCCTTGGAAGTGATAATACATTTGCTAGAAATGGCTTTATTGGAGTATTTATGTTCTGGTTAGAAAATACCCCAAGAATATTTTCTAGATATGGGAGGAAGTAGAAGACAATTCTAGAAGCTAGTTTTTGGGAATACATTCAGGAAATTTGATCCATTTTCTGGTTTCTTTCCTGAATTGTGAAGATTCTGAAATTTCTTTACTTATCTATGAAGATTTCTTAGATTAGAACTAGTGGCTGCCTGTAATTTCATTGTGCAATGATAGATGTTAGAATTTGCAGGCATCCACAATGCAATAGAACTAAGTCAGGACTCTGGAGATCTCTGCTTTAAGTCATAGTTAGAAACCTGTCCAGTTCCCTGTCAAGATTCTTCCCTCTAGGACTTGCTAAGGTCCCAGATGCTATGACTTATACTGGGTCACTTGGAAGTCCTTCAACAGATAATTTCTGCTTGGCACACATATCAGGTATTTGAATGTTTTACCCTTCATCATTCAACCCATATGCTTCAGAATAATAACTAAAAATAATTCTTTACTAGCAATATCACTTAGCTTTGGGAATCGATTTCTTCAGAAGCAGAAATTTCAAGAGAGGAAGGATAATTGAACCCAAGAATAGACTACCATGGGAATCTCTCCATTCCTGGAGAACATAAAGAAAAGAACATGCAACCATCTGCTGGGTGGACTAGACACAGCCCTCTCTGGGCTGGGTGGTCTCTTGGGCTCCCTTTTAGCTCTAGGCTTCTATGATTTTCTGTGGAGGCAAAGGCAATGCCATGGATTTTTTTTTTTTTTTTTTTTTTTTTTTGAGACAGAGTGTTGCTTTGTTGCCCTGGCTAGAGTGAGTGCCGTGGCGTCAGCCTAGCTCACAGCAACCTCAAACTCCTGGGCTTAAGCAATCCTACTGCCTCAGCCTCCCGAGTAGCTGGGACTACAGGCATGTGCCACCATGCCCGGCTAATTTTTTCTATATATATATTTTAGTTGGCCAGATAATTTCTTTCTATTTTTAGTAGAGACAGGGTCTCGCTCTTGCTCAGGCTGGTCTCAAACTCCTGACCTTGAGCGATCCACCCGCCTCGGCCTCCCAGAGTGCTAGGATTACAGGCGTGAGCCACCGCGCCCGGCCGGATTTTTTTTTAGTACTGTGAACCTGTACCTTTCTTTTAAAAATATTTATTGGTTTTATTAAATCACAAAGTGAATACACGCCTGTTTGCAAAATGAGTACAAAGTAAAATGTGAAAATCAGCACCCCCAACCCAATCTCATTCCTCAAAGTAAAGGTTAACAGCATTGAGGGTAACACTCCAGGCTTATTTGTATATGTGTATGAATGCATTTTACAAATAAATATTTTTAGAGAAACTATAATACATAATGCATATGAGTAGACATTTCCTTAAATATACATAAGTAAATGTGTATAGTTTCTTTTTTATTATAAAAATGGGAGTTCTTCAAACCCCTCCCCCAAAGTACTTTCTCTGCCTTAACATATATTTCTTGTTCTTCTCCCCATTCCCTCAACTTCCATATTCTGTGCCACTAAAAACCAAAGAACTTTTTTGAAAAAAAGATGATCCTGATTGGAGGGTGGGGATAGGGAAGACGCAGAAAAGTCAGAGCCGGCATATACCATATATATGTAGTGTGTTGCGTGTATGTGTAAAATTTAGGTATACTAATTTATGTAAGATATATTCATAGAAGTGGAATCACTGTGTCTAAGAATATGCCTTTATTTATAATAGATTTTTCCTCAAAAAAACTCAAGAAACTTCTGTAAGATATTTTAAACTATTCCTATAAACATTACATAGCACCTTGCCATGCTCCAAGGATGTTTACCTGTCTGGAAAAGGGGCCAGGTATGTATGTGGCTCTCCAGTCAACTTGAAATGGATGTCTCAATTCAGGGGACAGCAAGCCTAACAGTAAGAAGAACAGGAGCAGAGGAAAGCTAAGAATTCATAGCTCAGTTGCAACAAAGTACAAAATCAGGAAACCAGACAGGGCTAAAGACAGAGTAGATTCTAGATCCCACTTGCGGCTTACTTACCTCCTCTGTCTCATCTCCCATTGTCTACTCTTTGGTTCAAACATCTTCCTCCCCACCCCTACCAAGAACTCTTTAATGATTAACCTATCTCTTCCCCTCACCCACATGTCCGATTCTGGGGCTCATTTATCCCACACTCTGATTTCATCACATTATATCATTGTTAGAATCAGTTTTTTTAAAAGAAAAATTCTCTGCACTAAAGTAAAACTCATCAAAGCATCTTTCATCTCTATATGCCCAGCACTAAGTACAGTCTGGTATGCAGTAGGTGCTCAATATATGTCAAGAGATGAATGGAAGAGCCATGACCTATCACAGTAACATCATCAGAGCATCATATGAGTATCTGTAGCCCCCAAACCTTAAATGACATTGATATATTCCACGTATTTTGATTATTTTCTAATATCACAAAAATACAACCCACAAGCTTCTATCAAATTTGGCTAAATTATTCAAAAGAATAAAAATTGACAGAGACCATCATATGAAACAACATGACCATCATAGATCCACACACTTCTTAAAATGTCTGTCAAGTTATTTTTTTCTTTCTCTTTCTTTCACTCTAACTGTCAGAGCAAATCTGTCCTTCTTCTCTGTGATTCAAGTGGGTGGATAACTCTTCCCAGTAGGTTCACTGTTTTGAAAGACAACCGGGTTTGTACATTAAGATGCAAATGGTTTTCTCCAGAGCCAGACAACGTGTCACTGGCTCCAGCACAAGGGACAGTGCCATCACCAGTTTGTGCAGTGATTGGATAGAGGCCAATATTGACCCTCTTCTATGACAGCCTGAACTCCTACCCAGGAGTTCCTTAAAAACCAACTGAACAACAATGAATAGTGTCCTAACATTTGCATTTTCTGTTTCATATTTCTTATGCTTGAAAATTTAAATAATAATTTTCAGAGTCTCAACGGTATCCATAGCAATATACACTTATTTTCATTATTATTAAAGTTACTCTACTCTCTCTCTCTCTCTCTCCCCAACTTCATTTCACCTATGAACTGAAAACTCCTTTCTCTTTTCCCAAGTTGAATGCCTTCTAAATTTTACTGGACAATTGCCAGAATGTGAAGACAAAAACACAAGATAAAGAAATCTTTATCGATGATACAAACCTACTATATATGGAAAAAATATATATGTATATATATGAAATATATGTATTTCCCCGACTTGGAAATCCTACTTCAGCACACAAGAATAACCCTGAGGCATTCTCAGCTATGCCATCAATTAGGCCCTGAAAACATGTCAAATGTTGTTGTAACCTCTCATCTTGGTGTGCAGTATGCTGTATCTATTGTTTGAAGTACGCTGCAGCAATGACTAGCTTGATATATGAGGGTTTCAAGAGGGTCTGGATTGACACCCCTTCTAAGCCTACCCCTCTCCATAAGCACATATCGCTTTCCCTATATAGAGCAAAATGGAACCACATCCTCTTGCACGGTCCTTGGGAATGAAATAGTTATTGCTTTCATCCTCATGTTCTGTATGTGTGTTTGCCTTACCATGTGCTGCAGAACTGAAAACCTCATGCTTAATACAATGTAGAGAAAAAGATTCTATGAAGTTAATCTTCCTTTATATCAAACATTCATTTAGATGCACTGAATAGAAAGCAATTGTTCGCTGCAGTCTCATTTTTAAATAGTTGGAAAATGGAAACATCAACTCTAAAGAATGCAGAATTTTTATGAGTGCTGATAGCTTGTATTTTTTTTTCCAGTTTCAACATTTGATCTCAACTGCTGATTGATTTTTAGTGGTGAGCTCATTAAAATCGAGATTCCAATTGTTATTTCATGTTTCTGGTAGAGCAAGGGCTAAGGTAAATGATATCTTGTTTCTTCATACCTCACAACTCAGGAAGCAGAGGCGGCCAGGACTTTCCTCGCTATCATTTCTCTCCCAAAATTGCCTTGATCTTTGAGGTGTCTGTCCACTTTTCTTACGACCACAATAAAGGTAAGAACAGTTGGTTTAGGCCGGACGTGGTGTCTCATGCCTGTAATCCTAGCACTCTGGGAGGCCGAGGTGGGAGGATCATTTGCGCTCAGGAGTTTGAGACCAGCCTGAGCAAGAGTGAGACCCCGTCCCTACTAAAAAAAAATATAGAATGAAATTAGCTGGACAACTAAAAAAATATATAGAAAAAATTAGCCAGGCATGGTGGTGCATGCCTGTAGCCCCAGCTACTCGGGAGGCTGAGGCAGAAGGATTGCTTGAGCCCAGGAGTTTGAGGCTGCTGTGAGCTAGGCTGACGCCACGGCACTCTACCCCGGGCAACAGATCGAGACTCTGTCTCAAAAATAAAAAAAAATTAAAAAGAAGAAACAGTTGGTTTAAAGAATGAGCTTCCCATGTGCATCTGTCAGGATCCATTCAGGAGACAGAAACCACTCCCGTTATTTTAACAGAGAGATTTTAATGTAAAATTATTAATTAGGTATTAAAGAATTCAAAAGGTAAAAATGGAATAATATTCTGAGGATGACAATTGCAGGAAACAGCTGTCACCCCCTAGGACTGGAGAGACAAAGGGAATAGGTTGGAATAATTAGAAGGTTGGAGGAACAGTCCCAGGTAGCTTCTTTTAAATGGTGGCAGAGATTCTGAGCCTGCAGGAGGGGTCCTAGTTAAGACCCAGAACCCTGGGCCAGTCAAGTGGTTGGCTAGTGTTGATACCTCTGACGAGCATAATAAGACTGGCTTATGAATATTAGAAACACTACTAGGATCAACAGTTTCTACTGGAATGGAGAGAAAGCAAACAGGAAAGAGCAAGTCACTTCTTTCTTCTTCTACCTGGTAGTCTCCATCTACAGTCTTTCTTAGTAAACCTTAACAGGGACCCAGCTGGCAAAGGAGAAATGTGGCTTGCAGAGTCCCAGCCCAGTATCATGACAGCAGAGGAGAAAAGAGTGCACTAGCTTCGTATACTCAATGGTAAAATATTATCAATCATCACTATATCACATTTAATCTCTCTTTCTTGTTTTCTTCTCTTTTTTGTTTTTACAGAAACCCATAAACCTTCCTCCCATTATAGGTATTTCATTTCATGTAAGTACATCCACCACTCTTGCATTTTTCTTTCTCTCCAAAGTTTTGTAAAGTGATTGATTATAACCATAAAGTTTGCTTTATTCTTCTGGACACAGAAAATAAAAGAAACAAAAGTTAGGGTAACTACAACTCTCAGTGGTGTGCCAAGTGACCGAATTATCGTATGGAAATCTAGTGGTTAATCTTCCTAAATTCATAGCCCTCTTGTTCTCTTCATATTCCCCCAAGTGCCAGTATACACCCTGCATTTTGCTGTTGCTGAACAGGGCTGCCATTTACAGTTGTGCAAGTGTGCCAGCCAAGGGGGTAAGGGAAGCACTGGAAGTCACTAAGCCATGCACTCTGATGAAGGGCTGTGTCTACAGAGGAGAGGAACTTTGCAGTTATTCATATAAATATGTCCTGTTGGCTGGTAGCAGCCCTTCTCTGTGTCTTTGCTTGGAATTTTTTTCTTTGACCTATAATATCTATCATTCACATTCTTCCACATCCACTTGTTTGAAGCCTTCAGGCTGGTACAAATGTCACCTCTTCCACGAAGTCTCTTTATTACTCAAAATGAAAAAATTACTGTTTTCCTCCTTCAAAATGCCAAAGCACTTTAGTTTTGCCATTTTTGTTGTTTATAAGATTTTTCCTTCCCTTAAAAGGATTTGTATACTGTAACTTTTCAACAAGACATAACATTTTATTGTTCGTGTTTAGGTCTCCAATAATTATTTTCCAATATGCATCTCATTTTTTTACATAGTAGAAGTGCAATAAGTATTATGCGAAAAATCAATGGTTTGCTACTGTTGATGATCATATAATATCTATTTGGGGGAATTAAAAATCATTTTTGTAATTGCCACTACAGAAATAAGTATCTCAAAAATTTGTTGTTGAATCGTAAATAAAAATTTCTTATCAACTTTAAAAAAAGCAAACCAAATTGGGCTATGTAAAGATTTTAAAAGTTTTGCATTACAAATAGCACCTTCAAGAAAGTAAAAAGAAAAAACACAGGCCGGGCGCGGTGGCTCACGCCTGTAATCCTAGCACTCTGGGAGGCCGAGGTGGGCGGATCGTTTGAGCTCAGGAGTTCGAGACCAGCCTGAGCAAGAGCGAGACCCCATCTCTACTAAAAATAGAAAGAAATTATATGGACAGCTAAAAATATATATAGAAAAAATTAGCCGGGCATGGTGGCGCATGCCTGTAGTCCCAGCTACTCGGGAGGCTGAGGCAGGAGGATCGCTTGAGCCCAGGAGTTTGAGGTTGCTGTGAGCTAGGCTGACGCCACGGCACTCACTCTAGCCTGGGAAACAGAGTGAGACTCTGTCTCAAAAAAAAAAAAAAGAAAAAACACAGAATAGGAAAAAATCATTGCAAATCATATATATGAAAAGGCACTCATATCCAAAATAGGTTAATAAAAAAACCTCTTATAAGTCAATTACAAAAAGATAAATGACCAATTAAAAAATGAGCCAAGGATTTAAATAAGCATTTCTCCAGAGAAGACATACAGATTTTTCATGATTGCATGAGAAATGCTTGGCATTATTAGTCATTAAGGTAATACAAACCAAAACCACAGTGAAATACAACTTCATGGACCTAGAATGGCTACAATCAAAATGGCAGACAGTAACAAGATAGAATGTGGTGAGATTGGAACATTTATATATTACTGGTGGAAATGTAAAATAGCACAATTGCTTTGGAAAACAGTTTGGCAGTTCCTCAAAATGTTAAACATAGAGTTCCCATATGACCCAGCAATTCCACCAAGGTGTATGTATACTCAAGAGAAATTAAAATATATGCCCACGCAAAAACTTGTACACAAATGTTTATAGTGGCATTATTTAAAACAGCCAAAAATTGGAAACAACCCAAATGTTCACCAACTGACAAATGGATAAACAAAATATGGCACATGCATACAATGGAACATTATTCAGCAATAGAAAAAAATGAAGTACTAATGCAAGCTAACATGTGAATTAATCTTGAAAACATTATGCTAAATAAAAGAAGCCCATCACAAAAGATTACATATGATCCTATTCATGTGAAAGGTCCAGAATGGGCAAATCTATAGAGACAGAATATAGATTAGTGGTCACTTAGGGCCGAAGGTGAAGGTGGTCATAACCTTGTGAATATGCTAAAAACTTATAATTGTACATTTTACATGAATGCATTATAATGCATGTGAACTATATCTTAATAAAATTGTTAAAAAATAAGCAAGCCAATTCTGCCTACTAAAATGAATGTTCAAGAAAAATTTTACTCCTTGACTCATGGAAAATTAATAATTGATTTTTTTCTGTTACTTTAATTTTTTAATAAATACAAGTCAATCCAAATCTTTAATCTCTTAAAATATAAATATATAAAGTTAAAAATGTATAATTTATGTTTTATTTATTCCAACTTTTAAAAATCCTCAATTCCATTTGGTTTTCCATTCATTTATTTTATAAATGTTTATTGAATGTTTATTATGCCCTTCACATTGTGGTAGATGCTAGGGTTGCCATAATGAAACAAATAAGCCTGCTCTCTACTCTTCATAGACCCCAAATCTGTTGAAGCACAAATCTAGGTTATCATAAATTTGTAGTCAAATAAATACTCTCAATGGGGGAAAAGGCAAAAAGAGGGCTGGGGTTGAAGTTGGAAGTCTGTTGTAGTGATCCAAGCAACAGATGATGATGGTTTGGCCAAAGGGTACCAAGATGGAAAAAGTTGGATAAATATGAGATATTTAGGATAAGATATTTGTGAATAAGTTTGTCACTTGATAGACCTGTTGGGGAATAAGAAAAGGGAGGCACCAAGTGTGACTTTAATGTAGTTTAGGTTTTCAGAACCAGGTGGATGGTGACACAATCCACTAAAGTATGCAATTCTGGAAAAGAGTGTGAATTTGAGGGGCCTTTGAGACATCCAAGGAGAGGGATGAAGTAGATACTTATGATACATTGATACACGAGAGAAGGTCATGGCTGAGATGCAAATGTGAGAGTCAGCTGCACACAAATGTTAATTGAAACTGTTGGTATGGATGAGGTTACCTAAGGAGAGAAAATAGAATGAGAAGTAAAGCAAGACTGAGACTTGAGGAACTTCAATGTTGATAGAAGTCTGAGCCTATAATGGAGACAAAAAAGAAGCAGTCTGAAACATAAGGATAAATCCAACAAAGCATCATTTCATGAAAGCCAAAGGAAAAATAGTATTTGAAGATCCGACTGAAGGACAAAGATTGAGCTGCTTTCATGCTAGCACAAGAGAGCTGAGTAGTTGGAACAGAGATTTTAAGCCCAAGGAGACATGAGAAGACTTAGCAAAATCCTAGGAGGTAGTCAAGAGAGTGATTCCAGTAAGACCCAAGCGTATCCAACAGATTCACTGTAAATGATTGGGCTTGTTTTATGCAGGGCCTAGCAAGAAAGCCTGTGAGGTGTGATGTGTTTAGAGCTGACTAAGTACTTCAGGAGATTGGTGATGATGCACATCTCCCAAGACCAATGGTATTAACTCTATTTTAAATTTTATTTTATTGTGGTAAGAACACTTAACATGAGGTCTACCCTCTTAACATTTGTGCAATACACTATTGTTGACTGTAGGCATAATGTTGTACAGAAGATCTCTAGACTTACCCATCTTGCTCAAGCTTATAAAATAGTAACTGTCCGTTATACCTCATATAAGTGGAATCATGCAGTATTTTTCTTTCTGGGACTGGCTCATTTCACGTAGCATAATGTCTTCAAAGTTTCTCCGTATTACCTAATTGCAGCAGTTCCTTTGATAAGATCAAATAGTATTCCATTATATATAGACACCACATTTTCTTTATCTATTCATCTGTTGATGGACATTTGGGTTGTTTCCTCATCCTGGCTATTGTGAATAGTGTTGCACCAAATACGAGAGTGCTAATATCTCTTTGAGATCCTGATTTCAATTCTTTTGGATAAATATCCAGAAGTGGGACTGCTGGATCGTATGATAGTTCTATTTTTAATTTTGAGGAACCTCCATACTGTTTTCAGTAGTGATGGCATCATTTTTAAATTCCCCCCAACAATGTGCAAGGGTTCTGGTTTCTCCCCATTCTGGCAACATTTCGTTGTATTTTTGGGTTTTCTTAGTATATATAATAGCCATTATGACAGGCAGGTGTGAAATGATGTCTCATTACAATTTTTATTTGTATTTTTCTGATGATGATTAATGTTGAACATTTTTTCATATAGCTGCTGACCATTTGTACCTCTCCTTTAGAGAAGTATCTATTCAAGTCCTTAACCTATTTTAAAAATCAGGGTATTTGTTTTGTTTTTGCTACTGGATTATTTGAGTTGCTTATAAATTTTGGTTATTAACCCCTTATCATATGTATGGCTTGCAGATATTTTTTCCCATTCCATTGGTTGCCCTTTCACTCTGTTGATTGTTTCTTTTGCTGTGCAGAAGATGCTTAGTTTGATATAGTCTCATTTATTTATTTTTATTTTTGTTCCCTGAGCTTTTGGTGTAATATACAGGAAAGCATTGCCAAGACCAACGGTAGAGCTTAAATTTGAAACCAGATCTATTTCTTCAAATCTTAACCTCTCCTAATGGTTGTGTTCAGGTTGAATAGATCAGGGAGACAAGAAGAGGTCAGTCAGAGGCCCACAGCTGTAACCCAGAGAGGAAGAGACAGTGGTGGAGACTATGAAAAGACAGGGGAGATGGCAAAACATGCTAGAGAAAACTCCTTCCCTGCTTGTTAGATGCCTCTATGGCCCAGGCCACTTGTGCCTGCCCCAAGAAGCCACAGTCACTACCCCACTCCCCCCACGTCTGTCTTCAACATGCACTGCTAGCCCCTGTGGCACCTGCTGGACGACCAAACAACATGTATTTCAAAGTATTCTAAATATAGATATTGCATGTCTTTCACTAAAGTTTTTGAAAATATTTGGTGTTTCTTGATATTGTAGATGATACTGTTTTTAAATTTCATTTTGTATTGGTGGCCAATATATAAAGTACAATTGATTTTTGTACATTGACCTTGCACCTAATAACTTTGGACTTATTTATTTATCCTTATACTTTATCCATACATTCTTCTGGATTTTCTTAGTACATAATCATACCCTCTACAAGTAAGGGCAACTTTATTCCTTTATCTCTAATATGTGCCTTTTCTTTCTTTTTTCTTGTCTTATTGCTCTACCTTGGACCTCCAGTCCAGTGTTTAATAGAAGCTCTCGGAGCAGACAGCCTAGTCTTTTCCCAGATCTCAGAGGGAAAGCTTTAAATTTTCACTATTGAATATAATAATGCTATAAAGTATTTGTAGCTATCCCTCATCTAATTGAGGATAGTCTCTTCTATTTCTAGTTTTAACACAGATAAATATTGAATTTTATTGCATATTTTTCTGCTGCGTTATAAAGATGATAAGACTTTTCTTCTTTATACTATTGATATTGTGAAATGCATTAATTGTCAAATGTTAGATTATTCTTGCATTACTGGGATAAATCCTAGTAAGTCATGTTGAAGTTTTTAAAGCACACCGCAGGATTTGATTTACTAACTTGGTTAGGATTTTTGCATTATTCATTACTGCAATCAGCCTGTAACTTTCTTTTTATGTATTATTCTTGTCAAATTTTTATATCAAGGTTATACTGGTCTCATGAAATTAGTCGGAAATGTTCCTATTTTTGTATTTTCCCAAAGAATTTGTGCAAAAGTGATGTTATATCTTCCACAATTATTTGGTAGAATTCATTGGGAAAGCCATGTATACTAGAACTTTTCTTTGTTGGAAGGGTTTCTTTAATATGTATAAGATTATTTAGATTTTCTTTTTATTTTTGTACTGCTTTAATATGTTGTGGTTTTCTCAGAATTTATTCATTTCATCTATATATTTATATTTATGGGCAAAAATAATACATAATATATTTTTAATGCCTGTGGGATCTGTAGTGTTGCCTTTTTCATTCTAAATTTTGATCATGTGAATCTCTTTTTCCTTGATTAGTCTAGCCAGAAGTTTCTCCATTTTATTAATTTTTTCAAAGAAACAAGTTTTGCCCTTTTTGATTCTCTCTACAGTTTGTTTCTATTTTATTCATATCTGTTCTTACATTTGTTATTTGCTTCCTTCTGTTACTTTGGATTCACTATGTTGCTCTTTTTCTAAATTCCAGGGATAGGTACTTGGATCATTGATTTTCAGCTTTTCTTCTTTTCGAAATATAAATTTGATGAGATAAATTTCATTTTAAACATGGTTGTCAGTGAATTCCACATTTGATTTAATATATTTGCATTATCATTCAATTCAAATATTTTTTCTTATTTCCCATGTTGTTTCTTCTTTGACCCAGGAATTATTTAAAAATGCATTGTTTTATTTTTAACTTTAGGGGCATATTCTTGTTATCTTTTGTTATTGATTTATAAGGTAATTAATCTGTGGTCAGAGAACATACTTTGCATGATTTTAATCCTTTACAATGTGTTGAGAATTGTTTTATGATATAGCAAATGGTGAATTGTTATAAAAGTTCTATTTGCTCTTGAAAAGCATGTTTCCTCTCACATTTCAGCTCATTGTTTTTAGTTACTTGGTGATTTTCCTTATTTTGCCCTAGCAATTCATTAACAATTCTACTTTACCGAAATCTAGTTGTTTTATAATGGAAGGACCTTCAGCATATTTAATCTACATTACTGCCTCGAGGCAATAGCTTTTGATTGATGGGCCTTTTGTGTACTCTCATATTATAAATGACATTGTTTTTGAGAAGTAAACAATTGGTATATCTCTGCCATCTGGCCTTTTCTGGTGAAGCACAGCTTCAACACTATAAAGTATCCATGTTTAAAAAAAAAGACAGTGATTTCTATTCATCATAATGTACTAGCACATACTTAGACTTCAAGGACTACTTAACCTCCACTAGTCTCTATTTCTGCTGAGCAGTCTCTTGCTTTTATCTGGTAGGCCATGGAATTTTTCAATTATAGTCTTTTATGTACATAAAACTTATTAGAAACTGAGTAGCTCTTAAAAGGCTTGTAGCTCTTGTTTTATTTTTGGAGTAGTCATATCTTAACATTTCTGTGATGAGTGTCAGGAGCAATAATGAAAGAATATGATGCTCTCTGTTCCTAGTTCACATTACTCTCCCTCTCTCCACCCTCATTTAGACACTTCCGTCATGGATGCTCTATATTATTTCCTAGAGACTGTCTACAATGATTACATCATGAAAATGTATCCTAAGGCATTGATAGATGGCAGGCCACAGACATAAAATGACCCTTAAAAGACTCAGAACACTTCTAATGGCTACTGAATACATGACCATCTTTTAAAGTGTCTCCCCAGTCCCTGAACCATTTCCTTTCCCTAAGAGCTAATTCACACCCACATCATTTTATCTACTCACAGAGCCCTGGAAGCCATGTTCAAACGACATGAGTTTGACTACAAATGACTGAAGCAGGGTTGATTACCTGATCAAATCCAAGCCAATCAAATTCTCTTTTTGAGAATTGGAATTGGAAGACAAAAGGTGTAGAGATTGAAAGGCCAATAAAATTAAAGATAGAGATATAGCAACAAAGTCCACAAAATTCTACTGCTATAGTCTAAAGTTGCCCTGCCTCCTACCCTTCTGGAAGACCTGATTATTGTCCTTTTTCTTGGACCACAGAAGATAACTTAACGTGGTGCACATGAAGATCTGCCATCCAGATCCCTCTTCAAAAAAGGCCTCCGTTGCCCTAGCTGCTGAGAATGTATCAGCTGCCCAGGGCTTGCCTCAGCTGCAGAGAGCTGCCTTCCCTCAAAACCTGCCTATTCCAGGATGGCCCATAGCCATTCCTAATCATAGTTGGGAGAGGGATAAAGTAACAGGCCCATCACACAAAGATTCATATAGGTTTTATATGCTTCAGAGTTCCTCGTGAGTTTGACCGGTTTTTGCCAGATCTACATCACAATTCAACTTCTTCCTCTGACCATTTCGTTTCCACCTTCTCATTTCCACAGGTGTGGATCCCTAATAAATTTCTTACATGCCAAATTCCATCTCATTATCTGCTTCTGGAGAATGCAACGTGCAACAATCATTATATGACCAACAATTTTATTTTGTATTTTTAACCTAAGCTGAGTTGGCTCTGTTGCTTGCAACCGAAAGTGTTAATTAAGACATGCCAATATTTACCCAGTGGGAAGCATACATGATCAGCAAGGTTGTTTAACAGCCTTGAGAACATCCCGAATGATTGGATGCTGAATGCTGTAAAATTTTTCCCTTAGAAAAGGAGGTAACTTTTAGATTCAATTGAATTGGTACAATTCAGATAAAATTACATTAACTCTTCTCTATAACCCCTCACTCTTTGGAGAACACTTTCAATAAAGTCATGTTTATGTTGTTTATCTTTATAAACCTGCCATCCAACACAGTTACTGGAACATAGAAGATGCTCAATAGGTGTCTTCTGACTAAATTAATAAATTCTGATTGCAATTTCATTAAATCAGACTATTCTAATAGAAGAGTTTCAACTGTACTGATTTTAGAGATGAAGTTTTGTGCCAGCTAAATATTTCATCCTTCACATCCCTATTTTCCTCTCCCACTCCCATTCCTTTTAACTATGCTCCTTGCCTCTGACCCACGTGCTCACTGTTTCTTTTCTCTCTTATTTTTTTTCTCATCGCTTCCCTCCAGGGTCTTCCATGGTAAACACACCTTCCATATCCTCAGTCTTTTTCCTGAATATTCCCTTGCCTTTACTTTCTCCTGAGTTTACTACTGCTCTTTGCAGTTCTCTCTGTCTCTGACTTTCAAGACTGAAGCAACTCTGATATTCAGCAAAGAAATTCATGTTGATTGGTATCATGTGTTCTTTATTAATCACAGGAAGAGGTATCATATTATGCCCAGAGTGACCAAGGAAAGAGACTTAGAAAGATTCTAGTATTTGTAATTCTAGCTTTGTATCCAAGAGAGTGCTCAGCTCTAGTTAAGGTATTTATCAAAATTGGAGGGAAGGACTCCATTCCAATAATCCAACAATGTCTCCAACAATGATGTTATATCAGGGAAGTGTGGTAAGGAAAAGAGAAGCAACTCTATTTCAAGTGGGAAGGGTTTTAAAAAGGAAATTAAGCTTATTGAACATTGAAATGAATAAAGGTCAGGGAGTACCAGAAGGTATCTTAAACTTGATGTAGAAGATTGTCAACAGCTTACCTGGAAACCATTGCAAATCTTAAAAATCTCTAGGAAATTTGCATGGGCTAACCATCCAGTCTACATGAGTAAAATGGGTGGCTTTCAAGCATTAACTCGATATCTGCTTTGATCTCACACATCCTTTTCTAATATCTTCAACTTTTATATAAGTGCCTCTTATTGGCTGACTCTAAACTGGAACAATAAAGGGAAAGGAATTCTGGGAAATGTAGTTGCAGCTTCTCCACTGCAATGCAATGGTGAATTAGAAGCAGCTGGGGGTCATGTCCACTTGCCAACAGACTGTTCAAACACTTCCCATTAAATCTCTGAAAAGCTGAGCATATTCACAAACTAGACGGGGCATAAACTAGATCACAATTTACTGGGGCCAACAGTTAACGTTTCATTCTTCCTTTAGCCAGTTTACATAGCAGAAATGGGTTTGGGGCCCCAGAAAGTAAAATCTACTCAAATATCATGCTGCTAGAATTAAACAATTAATGTGGGCAATGTAAGGGTTGGCAGTATAGCAATTTTTCTAATTCTAAAGTATCCCTATTCTCTTTTTGGAACTTTATATAGTATGTGCCACTCCTCAATCTTTCTACTATTTCTAAATTGCACTAAAACATTAATTAAATGAGTTCAGCCATCAATCCCAGCAGGTTTTCCCCTTGGAATAAAGTAAAACTTAATTTATTTCTACTTAATTACCTCATTTCAGCCTTGCCATGTTTATTAATAATGAATATCTATCTATTCCTTCTTAAACCGCATTGATCACCAATTTTCACTGCTGCTGAGGAAATTTGACATGACGAATGTCCAGAACTGGAAGTGCAGAGTTATTGTTTGACTTGATATACTTATAGCGTAATCAATTTTTGAGCCAATCTATAGTGCATATGTACCAAACACATTAGCAGTACAGTACAAGAACAGAATGTTTTTTTCCTTGTTCCAGTTTGTTTTGCTTAACCCTAAAGTCCAACTTAACATCATGAACTTGGAAAACTAATACATCTCCATTTCATTGTGTGAGTTTTCCCTCCCACTTTCCTTCTTTAGACCCTGCTTCCACACAATGACTGTCACCAAGACTAATTGACCCATTTTTAGTTTAGGAGAAATCACTCCAATTGATGTTTCTAGCTATATTTTTAACAATGTTAAATGGTTGGAAACAGATGAGGTGAAAGACATTTACTACTTGCTGCGAGTGAGTGGTGTAAATAGTATCGATCTGCTATGAAAGGTTTACAGTAGAGAAACCTTCAGCACGTTACTTAACATGTAAAAACCTATTTGATTTATTTTCAGCCTATATCCAAACATTTGTAACATGGTTTTGCTATTTTATTTGGTTCCCCCCCCCAACCCTACCTTTCTTCTTTTCATGTTTTGACATAAGTAGTACCCAGATCTGGCCTATGAAGATGTTTGGGTTCCATCTTTAAAGGTTAATGTGCTAAGAAGAAAAAAAAGAAAAAGAAGAGGAAAACAGAAAGCAGAAA
The DNA here is from genome assembly GCF_041146395.1 of Eulemur rufifrons. NCBI lineage: Eukaryota > Metazoa > Chordata > Mammalia > Primates > Lemuridae > Eulemur > Eulemur rufifrons. Next base: position 230,685,609 of record NC_090989.1, read on the forward strand.
AAAGGAAAAGGAGACAAAAAGGAAAAAGAAAGGCTAATGGACATGCACGTAGATTGCTCAGTAAGTGACAAGTAGTAAAGATGACTCAGCTCTTCAAAGCTGATGCCAAGCTCTTTTTGCTCTCTCCGTTTTGCTACAACAAGGGATCTGGTCATCATCTGTGGCATATGTATCACATTCTGTAAACCTATATCTTGCTCTATAATCCTATCTTTCTCTCCTCAATAAACCTCATTTTCATGCTTGCCTTACTTTGTTGCCTCTGGTCATTCTTCGGCCATGAGTGCACCAAGAACTGACATTTCAGACTGAAGCTCGACATAAAGTCTGGGAGAGAACAAAAGGGATTTGGGGTCAGCTAGCCTCCTGGGCTATGTGAGAGGCACTGGGGAAAATGTTTCTTTAAAAAAAGTTTGTCCTGTATTACGAAGGAAACCTCTCATTGGCTTTGTTTTGCCAAGCAATAAAATTTTGAATTTGCTTTTAAAAAAATGAACAGTGATCAGCTACACAATACATTTATCTGTTTATGTTTCCAACCAAGCATATTAAAGTCTCTGACACGTCCTGATTTAAAACAAACTAATAAACAAAAAAGAATCTCAATTTTTTTCTTAACCCAGAGATCCCTGTACTTATTTGGCCATACTTCCCTGGACACACACACTCAGTGTTTTGGCTCTGAAGGAAACTAGAAATATTTTACCCAAAATATGACATTTTGACATGCTGGACTGACTACAGAAGCCTCAAGGTCTCTGACCTCCCCTCCAACCTCCATTGACTCTCCCTGAATCCTTGAAGTTTCTTTATATGCCTGAGATTCAGACCCACCTGTTAGGTTGAGACAAGGAGGAAGGGGAAAAGATGCTTTGTCTAGGGAGTTTCTATTGAGAAACAGATCACGTTAGGAGAAGCTTTGTCTACTAGGAGGAACATATTGACCAAAAGGGGGGTTTCCAAGAAGGTACAGATGATGTGTCAAGGGGTCCCCAAGGACTGAACAGATGTTTGGTGTACTATAGGGGGTCTCCAAGGACTGACCAATTAGAAAGATGTAGAAAGGCCACAAAATGGAGATGCGATCAATGCCACAAATGAGTCTCTGGTGCATGTGCACAAGTAAGGTGACAGTATCCTCAAGTGGCCTACCCTCATTAACATAGCAAAAATCACATCCACCAGCGCCATGACAGTTTACAAATACCATGACAATCCCTGGAAATTGCCTTACAAGGTTAAAAATGGGGAGGATTCCCAGTTTTGGGAATTTTTCACCCCTTTCCAAGAAAATCCGTGAATATTCCACCCCCCACTTAACATAAAATTAGGGAATCAGCATAAAAGGGAAAATCTTGTTAAACTCAGCTCTCCTCCACTTGTGAGGGTTAACCCATTCCTTCTTTGGAATGTGCTATGCTTTAATAAACTTGGCACTTTGCTCACTTGCAAAAAAACAGCTAATGCCAAGAAGCAAGGCCAAGGAAGCCCTCCTCCTCACACCTGTCTCATCTCCCCCACCCCATTATAAAGTAAAAATGTCCTCTCTGATATGGCTTACCTGGAAATCCTCAGGGAGACAACACACAGGTCACATGGATATAAAAGTTAATTCTCTCCTCCTGATAAAAGCTTTTTCTGGTGGAGAGAAAGTATTGGGGTAGGGATCTCTCTGGATATGAGAATGGGAATAAAGACTAACTGGACAGAAAAGAAGGTCCAGTTGGTAAACCTGGGAAGGCATATTTTTGCCATTCAAACAATTATTCAATTAACATTTGGAGACATAGAAAATTTTCTTATGTGAGAGTATTTTTATATGAATGATTATTAGAGGTAGAACCCCTGAACCAATATTTCATATATTTTAATTTTTGGCAAAAGGCGTCAAATTCCTCCAAATGGACTTTAAAATTCTGTGCTACTATGAAAATATATTTCCCACTATTCTCACAAACACAGGTAAGCATCAAATTTTTAAATGTCTGCCCATCTGATGGACAAATATCTGATTGATATTTTAATTTGTATCTCCCTCATTAGTAGTGAGATTTAATTTTTAAACGTGCTTATTAATCACTTCCGTATCTTTTACCATCTATTTCTCGGTTTTGTGTACTTAGCACATTATGTATTTTCTTGGATGCATTTTTTTTTTCTCAATTAGGAAACTATATTCTCCAAAGAATTTTATAAATACTCCATCATTTTTCCACTGATTTGAAATGTTACTTAAATCATGTACTATTGCTGAATTTGTCTTTTTTTTTCTATTTAGTTACTGTAAGTATTTATGGATTCTATTGAATTTTTTAATGTTAATGTTGTATCCAGACACTTAAATGAATTCTCATTACTTTTCAGTTGATTCTCTTGGGTTTTCTAAGTAGAAAATTACAGACTATTTGCTTTGCAATATTTATACCCCTATTATTTTTTCTTATCTTATTGTATTGATGGAAGTTTCCAGGACTATATTCAATAGTAGAGATAATAATGACTTCTTTGTCTTTTTTGTGCCTTCTATTGAAAGAATTCTAATGCTTGCTCATTGAGAAAGGTGTTTTCTGTTCTCCAGAAGATAACATTTACTCAGGTGAAAGACCTTTCTTTGAGCATTTGCTTACCATCTGAAAGGCATGTTGATTATTATTTGATGATTTTAGGCTGTACTGAGATAATCACATAGATTTTCTTCTTTAAAGGGTTAGTGTTGTGATTTATATGAACCAAAACAAAAATCTTTCTGATAATGACCTATCTTCACAATTTTTTGAAGATGTGTGACTTGGTCATAATTATTCTTTTATTATAATATTATATTCAATTTGCTAATATTTATTTAAAATTTTTCAATCTATGCTTCTGAGAGTGTCCTACAGCTTTTGTGTGTGCAAATGTTTATTTTTGATATCAAAACTATAAAATTATTTGTGAAAATATTCATCTTTTCACATGTCTTGAAATGATGCTTCACAAATTGGTTGATCATAGCCATCACTTTGTGCACTTGTTAAAAATACATATTCCTTAGCAATTTTCCTGAAGATTTCAATTCAGTGAATCTGAAGTAAACCCAGGAATAAGCATTTTGACAAAATATCTAAAGATTTTTAGTTGGCAAACATTTGGGAAACATAATTTTGGAAATACTTAACTTGAATTTTTATGTTTCCTGAATTTTGGCAATTATCATTTCTATTTTGGGTTGGACTTTGTATTAAAAATGATAGATTGCAAATTGATATTTAGATCTACTCTGTCTTCGAATTCCAGTAATATAGCCATACAGAAAATGTTTTAAGGTAGTAATCTATAAGGATGAACAGAAAGGAAAAGAAGTCACATTAATACAATTTTGTAGTTATAAAGAAGGATGATGTGTGAGTGATAACTAATTTATCAGTTTTAAGAAAACTAAATCCTAAAGCATCAATAGGGAAAGCAGAGAAGCTAATTATGTCTTTGAAATTTCCAACAGCTAAGAAATAAGCAAAAAATTAATTGTGAAAGTGGGAGGCAAAGAAACACTTATCCAAAGTCTATTTAAGAAGTAATTAAGCCCTCAGATCCCTTCCTGAATTTTGAGCAACCAGGTGACTATTATTCCCCATCCACACAGAAGGTGAGAATTTTGTTCCCTGGAATAATAAAACAGAGATCTATCAACAAGAAGATTCAGTACAGTTGAGGATAAGGGTGCTGTACTAAAACCAGGAAGATTACAATTGCCACGTTAGAAAAACTTCTAATATGGACAAAAGAAGCCAAAATAACAAAGTGAAAAAAAATTACCAGCCACAATAGAGACTACGCAGAGAGAATAAAATGTAAAAAGAGATAAAATAAGTGAGTCAAACAATTATTAATGCTCTTTAGAAAATAGAAGATAATGCCAACATTTAAAAAAGAACAAGTTGCAATAAAAATGCCATACTCAAAAATATGAAAACAAGTTCTTGGAAATTAAAAATACAGGCCGGGCACAGGGGCTCACGCCTGTAATCCTAGCACTCTGGGAGGCCGAGGCGGGTAGATCACTCGAGGTCAGGAGTTGGAGACCAGCCTGAGCAAGAGCGAGACCCCATCTCTACTAAAAATAGAAAGAAATTATATGGACAACTAAAAATATATATAGAAAAAATTAGCCGAGCCTAGTGGTGCATGCCTATGGTCCCAGCTACTTCGGAGGCTGAGGCAGTAGGATTGCTTGAGCCCAGGAGTTTGAGGTTGCTGTGAGCTAGGCTGATGCCATGGCACTCACTCTAGCCCAGGCAACAGAGTGAGACTCTGTCTAAAAAAAAAAAAAAAAAAAAAAATATACAATAAATAAATGAAAAGCTGAAGAGTTAGAAATTAAAGTTAAGAAAAATCTCCCAGAAACTAGAATTAAAAGACAAGAGAGGGACAATTGAAAAAACTATCCAGGAGGTACAACTTACACATTAAGAAAGTATAGGAAGAAAGAACAGAAAGAAGTGGGGAGGGAAATTAAAGAGATAGTTCAGTAATATTAATTAAAAAGAGAGTAATTTTACAGATTAAAATAGTAATTAAGAACCCATGACATGGAATAAACATATATTCATATCAAGGTACAACATTATGAGCTTTGAGAGCAATGAAGATGAAGAAAATATCCTACAAGTTGAGGGAAAGAGAGAGAAGAAGAAGAGAAAAAGGAGGAAGAGGAGGGTGAAGTAGAGAGGAGAGGAGACGGGAGGAGAGTAAGGTGGAGGGACATAGAGGATGATATGTCATTAAAAAAATTGAAAATGAGGATTTCATTCAACTTCTCAACATCAAACCTAAAAGAAGCTAGAAGACTATGAAGAAATTCATTTAAAGGTTAGAAGAAAAGTGATTTCTAAACTAGAATTCCAAACTCATTTAAACTTGATAGTTTGGGGGCTGAATGAAGTTTGAGAGTAGAATTAAAAATATTTAGAATATGCAAGACCTATGAATATTTCTTTTTTGTGCAGCCTAGCTCAGATATTTGCTGGAGTTTGTGCTCCAACAAAACAAGGAAGTCAGTAAACCTATAAAAAGGAAAATATTAGATGCAGAAACATGAGGTCTAACAAAAGATAAACAGGAGAGAGAAATCCCCAGGATGATGATGCAGAGAGATCTCAGGAAGACAGCTGTGCAGCAGGCCTAGTAATAGACACTCCATATTGGAGCAGATCCGAGAGCTCCTAAGATTTCATTAGGAACATGAAATTCATACAAAATATGTTTCAGGAGTTGACACAAATGGAGTTCCTTGGATGATAAATACATATAAATCTAAGCAACCAAAAAGCAAATATTCACTACTGGGGGAACAAAAAGTTGATCAGGAAAGAAAAACTAATCATAAGTTACATGATTCAACTCTTAAAGAGAGTCATCTGATCATAATAATGTAAACACAGACTATTGAACTAACCAAATTACAAAAAAATTTCTCTTACATGGAGAAAGGGAGAAGAAAGAAGTAAAGTGATGATACCCATACCTGAGAATCAAGAAGCTGCAGTGTCAACATGTTATTTAGAAATATGGAGGAAAATATAAAATTATGTGCTGAAAGAATTGAATATTTTAATCTAGGAATCAGAAAAAGCTGACAAGTAGGTCAGGACACTGTTTTTTTTCAAAAAAATTATTTATTTTTTCATAAAGAAGATGTGGAATGATTTGTATACAACTATGTGGTTATATACTAGAGAAATAAAAACTAAATTTGAAAAATTAAATATTATTTAAGAAAATAATTATGGTCCTACAGACATTCTTAGAAATGAATCTGACTAGACAGAGAAAGAAAAAGTTGAGCAATATGATATAAGACAACCTAGCTCTGCACACAAATGTCCAGAATAACCCAGTCTTTAAAAAAGAAAAAAAAAATTGAAGTATTTGTACCTTAACATCGTATGCTATATGCAATGCATAATACGTAATGGTTTTAAACATGATGAAAGCATGAAAACCTATGAATATAGCTAATGCATAACTGTGCTTCTTTATTGATTTTTAGGCTTTTATCATAAATTATTCCAAACCTAAAGTCAAGTTCAGAGAATAATGTACCTGTCATTCAATATTTACTAGTCATATTTTTAAATCATTAATAATATATCATACTTGTTTTTCCTTCTATGTATATAAGTTTACTATTTATGTACTTAAACATTAAAAACTATAACACTATCTTATGTGTTTTTAAATGAATCTTTGCTCTTTTTTGTGTTGTCACTCAATATTTTATCTTCTAGATTTGTTCATGTCAATATATACAGATATAATTCATTCATTTTTAATTGCTTTAGCACATAATTTAAATAATTAAAGATTCTTAAAGACCCTAAATTTCAATCATCAAAAGTAATGGGGTTTGCTACATTAATTCCTATTTGCACTTAGGTCTCAGGTCTTCTATGCTTCTGCTTTCTCTACTTTCCAGTCACTATATTATGACACTAAATTGTAGTTATTTCTTGCTTATATCCGTCACTAGAGTATAAACTCCACATAGTCAGGGATATTGCCTGCCTTATTTATGTCTGTATCTTCAGGACCTGATATTGTGCTAACCAGGAATAGGGGCTTAATAAGTATTTGATGAATGAATGGATTAATGAATAGAGGAAATTGGGGAAACTGATAAAAATTACTGATGCTATACATGTAAGAAAGTAATTTTACTATGCCTAAACTAATAAAATGTTTTTGGACAGAGATGTATCAATCTATAGTAAAAATCAGGGGAAAATATACTCTTTGATTTAGTTATGTCATGTCTAAAAATATATTCCAAAGAGCTCTTTTAGGAGAATACATTGGTTGTGAAAGAAGATCTATACACATTAATTACATGTGGAAAGAATAAATGACAAATTCACCAATGGTACCAATGATATTTTTACCATAATTCATAAATAATTGATTTCATGAATAGTAATGTCATCCAGTGTTAGATAATTAATATCCAGTTATTCTCTTGTTCAGCTAAATCCATTTTTGCAAGAAATGCTTAAAATCTCTTCTAATTTAAAAAGTTGTAAGTGCTCTTTGTAGAATGGTTAGAGAAGAAGACACAAAATATATAGAAAGCGTAAAGACAAGAATTGTAAAGAAATGACCATTATTTTAGTGTCTTCCAAACTTTAAAAAAAAAAAAAATGCTTCTTGTGGACTTTGGAGTAAGATATGCCTAGGTTTAAATACTACTAGCTATAGATCTTGGATGATTTGTTGAACTTCTCTGAGCCTCCGTTTCCTTCTCTATAAAATGGAAATATACTCAACAACCTAAATTTTATCACACACAATCTATCACCAATTTAACCACTAATTAGAATAGGTCAACTCCTGTTGTATTTCAAGATTCAACTTAATGTAACTTATTCCAGGAAGCCTAGAATCTCCCAAGCCTGGGCTAGTGTTGATTGAGTAACAAACATATAAACAATGTGTGAACAGAGAGAAGAACAACTAGAGCCCCTGGTGCAGTGCCTGACCCATGCTTGGCTTAAGATATGTGGGTTGCTACTACTACTATTACTTTAACATTGTATCACATACACAGTTTTACTACTTGCCTTAGTTTTACTTAAGTGCTTAAAAATGAGCATTTTTCCATCTTATTATGAAGTTAAACAAAGTTTAAAGTATTTTAAAAAGGAAAATAAGGTATAAATGGAGGCTGGTTTTACCTACCTCTCAAACCTGGTTCCAGAATGTTAACGTGGAATGGCTCTCCCCAGTGTTTGAGAGGGGATTGTTCTGAGGCTGGGAGGGCACAGAAATAGAGAATCTCTGATTGAAGGCATCCTAGATCTTCATTGGTTCAACCTCACTATCACTGAGAAATCCCTTCCATGGTGTTATTGACAAATGATCACTTGGGCCAGGTGTAACTGCTTCCAATGACAGGGACCTCACTACTAGCTGTTTTTGTTAGAGGAGCTGTGCTCTTTTCTGTACCTCTCCAAAGGACCAGAGCTGTGTGTGACTCCAATGTAAACTGACAATAAAAGAGACGAATTAGCATAACTGACTGTTTCAGTTATGAAGATTAAATAGCCTTTTATTGCAGATGTTTGCCAAGGAAAATGCTCCCCAGTGGAAGACTCTAAGCAGTTAAGATAGATTTGATGAGGGTTTTAATTGCTGTTATGCAACTGGTAATGGCAAGGTTTTATTAAATGTCATGCAAGAGTCAATCGATAGTTTAGAAGAGAAAAGCTTCTCTCTAATATAGACCTCAGGCTTTTCCAACAGTAGTTTATCAGCAGGGGTGGTTTCATCAGCAACCACAAATATTTATCAAGTACACAGTATGCGTGTGGCAATACCATAAATGGGTTGGAGACTATTGTGGATTAAAAAAATAAATAAGCCCATGCTGGGGAAGATCTAACAATTTTAAGCAAGTAAATAGCTACCATGGAAACCAAAATTAATACAGATATAGGCATTCGTATGTACAATGTATATGCATTCTACTTAAAAACAATTCAATATATAACATCAAGAATCAGAATAAGAGATGTGGTTAAGATTGAATATGTACAAAAATATCATTTTCTTTGCAAAATGATTTGCCATAAAGATTTTAATCCATTTATTGGTTTTTTGTTTTCTTATTTGGGGGGTGTCGTTTGTTTGCTTTTTAGTAGCACAATGGAAAAGAGATTTGACTGGAATACAGAACACTTGGGTTCTAGGCTACTGCTAACAAACTGTACCTGGGGGACTTCCTTAACTTTCTGGGTCTGAATGTTCTTCTGTAAAATGGGGCTTTGGATAAAATTCTGAGGCTTTTGCTAGCTTTCAGATTCTCTGCTTTTATTAAGAAGTAAGTAACCACAGTGTATGCATACAGTAAATTGTCTTATAAAATTATTTTGCACAACTTTTAGGGCTCTATTCATTGTGTAAAGTACATGCATACTCACATAAGAATCAAATATCCCACAAAATATACGTATTTTAAAACTAGAATAGAAACTGGCTCAGCAAATCATAGTTGGTAGTTCCTGGATCCCCAAACCTACAAAATTATCTAGAACGATTTTTATCAAATTCAGCATGCTGTCTAGCTTGTCTCTCCGTATTGGTGTCACACTCCCCAGGCTGCTCAATGAGCTATGCTGATAAGTAAAAAGCACACTGCTTTTTAGAAAGAGCTGATCCTTCCTAAAATGGCTGTTAGTAGAATATGAATCATTCTATGCCATTCTGTAGTTTTGTGATCTATCCAGACTGAATCAGCAACTTGTTGTCTGAAAAGTAATGGCTGAGGAGAGGAGGTTTTGGGATTTAGAATGAAGACCTGCATTCAAGTCCCGACTCTACCACTCTTTGGCAGCGTGACGTCGGGAAAGTCGCCTACGTCTCTGAGTCTGTTTGCCCAGCTGAAAGGGCATGATTCTCAACATTATTGAAAATGAGACAATATACAGACTTCTATCCTGCAAGTCATCACACATGTGTAGGTTATTACTTTTATATTAATAATTATAAACAGACATTTCAGATTTTTTCCAGATTCAAAAGGATTTTGTTGAGCTCCTACGCCATGCTAGGCATTACACTAGGCAGTTTCACCAGGAAGCTTCTATTTAATCCGTAAGAGTTGCATTGAATTGTGCATCCAGATTAAAGAATGCATTAATGTAGAATAATTTATGAGGATTTGGAGAGAGTAGAAATAATAGTGAGTTACTGCTTTTGAGGCAGAAGCTGCTACAGCTTCCTACTTTAAGTATTTGCCAATGTATAGCAGCTTTGGAAATGAAAGAGAAAACACTATGGGCAATGATTTGTCTATTACTTGCTAAGAGTAAAATAAAGGTCACTGTATCTTTAACCCATTCTTTCTAGTCCCCAAGTTCTAGTGTGTACCTAAAGGCCATCTACCAGCAGCTATATTTATATAGGTTAGAGAGCAGTGTTAGAGCCATTTTCAATGAAAAGGACATCAGAATCAACAGGAAATGTACAAGGTAAGTGGAGGAAAGCCTGCTGTGAATGAATATAATTTATTTCACTTTTTAAAATGTAAGTATACATGGCAATTCTTTTCTGAAAGATGAAATATAAATAAAGGGAAAGTTACAGCTATGACTTCTGTGTGCCAGGCACTTTATTTTAATAAAAACAAGGCAATTTATATAGAGTATTTCTTTTTGTATTCTCTGCAATTCTAAAAAGTAGTTATTACTAATTCTTCATTTTACAGGCAAGAGAACCTAGGCTTAAAAATATTAAGTTATGCAGCCAGCAATAGTGGTATTTAAACTCTCCATCTATAATCCCAAACCCACAATTACTCCTGAGAATGCTTTCAGGTTCCCAGTGGGATGAGTCTTCCTCCCTCTATGGACTCACTATCCTTGTGGTTCTACTTCTGAAGGAGATAGGGAGTTGCCTATCAAGCCCATGGAAGGGACTCTGAAATGCTCTCATTTTGAGTATACTGCTACGTGAAGCTGCATATTTAGAGGTTCATTAGAATTTGGTGTAAAACCAGTTCCCTTTGTTAAAAAAAACTTTCCACAAGAAGGGCCAGCTATCTGTTATTGGCCTCAGGATGTGTGGCATGTTAGATCATCGTTCCTCTATTCTTCACACCTGCCCTGTATCACAATTATACATCTATGTCCTTTGTCGAGTGACCTTGAAGGTCTGCCTTTTAGAGTCAGGATTTCTTTCCTTCCAAGCTTGATGTCAAGCTTGGCCATAAGTCTTTCTTTGGCCAATGGAATAAGGGAGAAGTGAGAGTGGGCTGGCTCCAGGCTAAAGCCACAAAAGGCATTGACTAGTCCCAGTTGCCCTGTCACACTCCTGCTGTTCACCAAGAGGAGAATGTGCTTGGGTGCCCGCGGGTCCAAAGAGGATGAGAGAAATGTGCAACAGACCTGAACCCAACCTGCAGCCTAAAGCTGGGCTGCTCAGCCCAGCGTAGCCTGTATCAGTTGATTCACAGACCTCAAATAAATGATTTTTAATGGAAGCCTCTGAGTTTGGGATATAATAAAACATTATCATTGCAATTGTTAAATAGCACAGCATACATGATAATAGGGGTTCTTCAGCTGGGCGAGGTGGCTCACGCCTGTAATCCTAGCACCCTGGGATGCTGAAGCGGGAGAATCACTTGAGCTCAGGAGTTTGAAACCAGCCTGAGCAAGAGTGAGACCCAGTCTCTAATAAAAATAGAAAAATTAGCTGGGCCTTGTGGTGCACACCTGTAGCCCCAGCTACTTGGGAGGCTGAGGCAGGAGGATCACTTGAGCCCAAGACTTTGAGGTTGCTGTGAGCTAGGATGATGCCACGGCACTCTCCCCAGGGTGACAGAGCGAGACTCTGTCTCCAAAAAAAAAAAAAAAAAGTTCTTTACAAAGGAAAGTTTTGGTAGATAAGAGACTGAAAAGAGTAGGATGCTGGCTGTATTCTGATGAGAGAAATGGGGAAGAAGCCACAGAATATAGTTAATGTAGAGAAAAGAGAGGGCCCGAGAAATGACAATGTGCACATCAGGTCTTTGGAGACTTGTGGATAACAGAGTAGGCATCTATTGTGTGACTTGGTACTTGTATGGCTTCCTTGAGACTTTGCATGACGAAAGAAGAACCTCCTCTGGACTGGAAACAATTGAGAGTGCCAGAGCAATTGAATTATAGAGGCAAAACTGTTCTTGCAAACTGTGCAACCGGTAACTCCCACTCCATGTTTAGGGACAGAAAGAATTGAATAGACTAGAGCATTTATCTCCACATTCAATCTCCTGCTCTGGGTCTGAGTGATGGTGCTGTTGGGTGAAGCAGGATATCTGAGAATTATCTGTGATGAGTTTCACGTTTAAAGAGATATGCCAAAAGTGGAGAAAAATTGTGGGTTTTTTTTTCCTTCTGAAATGACTTAATTTCTGTAGTGCTCTAATAAGCAGGCTGTGCTTGATGGGCTGATGGCCGGCTGCATTATGTGTGTTTGTTTCTCTACTGCTCTTCAGAGCCACAATAGCACTTCAGATAATGGCTGCTGCTTAATTGCCATTACACAGATGTTATTTCGTCAGATGCCGCTCATCTCTTCGGCTCCTAAACAGCTGATCTCCGCAGCAGCACACATTGTCATTCAGGTGGGAAGAAGCAGGGTTTCTGAAGCTCACCTCCTTTTCCAAAACATACTTCTTAAAGCCACCATAAGTGCTGCCTTCTGAGGGAGGGGGTGCGGGGGGGGGGGGTCACATACAGAAAAACCTAGTATTTTATTTATAGAGGATTGTCCAAATTTACCATCCTATGTCTACAAAAAGAAGTACCAGGCCACTATAAAATATGGTAATGTAGATTTATATTTATTGATTTGAACATATATACATAATCCAATTGATTAATGAAAAAGGTCATGAATAAACCACATAGGTAGTATAATTCTGCTTTAATTATACAATTGCATATGTGTGCATGTGGGTAGAGTAGAATGTAAATTAGTATATATTCAAAGCCAATTGCCTTGAAGGTGCCAAGATTTTATTAGTGATTACTAATAAAATCTCAGTAATAGGATTATGTGAGATTTAAACTTGTGTATTTATAGTTTTCCTATCTTGTTTTTATAATGAGTACTACTTTACTACTCTCTCTAATCAAAAAATGTATTTTCAAAAAATAAAAGAAGGGCATGTCTTTAACTTTTTTTGAATTTTGTATGTATTTCACCTTATTCAGAATAATGTAAACCTCTTTCCTTCTCTATGATGAGAGTAGAGGTAAATTTTCATGAGTGAACTAGAGCCGTTTGGAGAGCTTTGCAGAGGCCACTGGACACCTGCTACCCATGCATGATAGTTACTGTAAAATATGATTTGTCACATCAAATTCAAATGCCTCTCCCTGGAAGGTGACAACACAGTCAATCATTACTTCAAAAAAACCCTTTATTCAACATCTAGAACAAGACATTGTTCTTTGCACTGGAGGGGAAGAGGGGAAGAGGGGACCCAGAGGAATAGTGATGATAACACTCTACATTGGCTTTCTAACATTTCTTCCTGTATGGTAACAGTTATGATCATCATGATATGAGGTGGGTCAGGCCAAAGTATAATCACCTTTCAGGTGGATGAACTGAGACTCAGACAGGTGAAATGATGTGTATGTCTGTATAGCACCATCTGGCTTCGGTCTTAGCAGCCTTATTCCTGATCCCTTAGTCTCTGTTATTGGAACTTCATGCTTCATCAAAGCAATGGAAGTCATTATGTATTCATGTATGTATGTATTTATTATTGATTGATTGATTGATTGATTTATATCTAGCTATGGTTGCCATAGCTAGATATAAATCAATTGATTGATTGATTGATATCTAGCTATGTCCATGGACTCAGCTTTTCTATTTAAGGGATATTGTGTCTAAACATCTGGGACCAGTCACCTGGAATTCGATTAGCTCTTCAGCTAGAATATGCTGGCAAAATCTGGCTGGTCATTAATACCATATAAATTAGTTCATAAGAGTATCTTTACAGCAGGCTGAGAGTGGGTAGGGAAAGAGGGAAGGAGGCCAGGACACCAGAGTGGCAGGTCTGAGCAGTAATCTCCTAGTAGCTAGTAACAGCATGTGTGCCTTGGATTCTGAAGTGATCACATTCCCTGGTGTCCAGTTCACTTCAGAAAGAAGTAGAATGTGGTCCAGGAAATCCCTTTCCCCTGCCTAGTAATTTGTTTAGATAGCAAAAAATGGGCCAGTTCTGGTAAGTAAAACAGGAGAGGAAATCACTTGGGAGCATTTTAATAAATGTTTCCTTCATCACACAAAGAAGAAGGTGTCCCCTCCTTCTTCTTCTTCTCAATGGCTCCCCGAAGGAAGAGAAAGGCTGGAACTGCCACAGCCACCTGATGACCAAGGGGAACCAGCCTGTGGTCAACACTAGTGGAAGGAACGTGGACATGTGATGACATGGGTAAGACGACTGGCTCAATAAGACTTTGGCTCTGAGTTGTTGACTTCCTGCTACATGAGATAGTTCATTTCCTCACAGCTGAAGTCCATTGCCCTTAAGGTTTTTTGATATTTGTTGCCAGAAGCTTGCAAACTGATACACGTTTCCCAAAGAAAAAAGTAGAGCCATGAGAGGGGAAAGTAGGAAATCTCTAATGATAAGAACTTTTACTTTAATTTGTCCTAGCATTAGCCCTACCTGGTAATACATTGCAATATGTATATCAGAACTTCTCAAACATTAATGTAGTCCCTCCCGGGAAGCTTGTTAAAATTCAGATTCTGATTCAATAACTAGCTCCCAAGCGATGCTGATGTTGCTGGTCCAGGGCACATTTTGAGCAATAGCAAGAGTGTAGAGCACAAGGAATTGGATGTTGAAACAGAATGCATTGATTTAAGCTCTAAGAACTTTCTCATCACATGAAGGTAATATTTCATTAATTACAAATCACCATATAAAAGCTATCAAGGATGATGATAATGATGATGCTGATGATGAAAAAATGACTACTGCATTTGCATACAGGTAATATGGATACTGGGTGGTTAAGAGCATGGATTTTAGAATTAGTTACCCAGGTCCAAATCCTGGCTGTACCTCTACTGGCTGCATGACCTGAGACAAATTACTTAATGTCTTTCTATTTCAGTTTCCTCATCTGCAATACAGCTATGTTAATGGTACCAATCTTATAGAGTTCTTCTGAGGCTGGAAAGAGATAATACAGATGCAAAGTTCTTAGAGGTACTTGGCAAATAGTAAATGTTCTAGTAGTAGTAACAATAGTAGCAGTAATAGTAATAGTAGGAATATCTTGTGTAGTCATAATGTTTTCCTTCAATTATCTTTCTTGTTTTGTAGCCAAACTCCTCTCTGCACTGAAACTTTTTCTTGAGTGTTCTCTGCTGCTTCTCCTAAAATGAGACCTGATTTTATCCCTGTAATTCCACTTCTACACACTGATCCCTGAAAGCCACTATAACATAACCCAAGTGTCTTACTGTTAGCTGGTTAAGGCCACATATAAAATCTAGGAGATATACAGACAGCTCTTTATTTGGGGTCACATGTTATGACCCATTCTGGGACCACAGAGGGGAGGAGATCCAAATCTATCCAGCACTCTACATGCAGCTAGTAGAAAAAAACTCTCCCTCTTGGACTTTTTCTATCATCTGTTCTCCTGCTCTCACTGTTTTCCTCATCTTCTCTCTCCTTCATCAGGGTCTTCCCTTTTCCTGAGCTCATCCTCTTCAGATCTGTAGATAGGAAAGAATTTCATTTATTTTTGTTTGGTTCTGTTTTTAGATGAAATCTGACTGGATTCAGCATCCAACCAACAGCCTTTCTCCTTCCCACCCCATTCCCTGCCTCTATCTTTGACTACTTCAACCTCCAGGCTGATGACCAAATTAGAGGTCTGACTTCTAAATTCCTCAGCTCTGTGACTTTGGGTTTATAAGATTTGCCTTTCCATTTCAATTTAGCTACCCAAAGTTGAATAAAATCATCACTTAAAGCTGCTCTGCTTTTGTGATCTACATCCTAGAACTTCACTCCTCAAAACCAACTCTCTTCTCTGTCACTTTGCTCAACTGCAAAACCTCTCAAGGTTTCTTCTGACCTCCTCCCCACTACCCCAACGCATCACTTTCTTCTGGCTTTATTGGACTCTCCAATGAACTCCAATTCAGCGTCTTCAATGCTATCATCTCAATCACTTTAGAACTTCTTGTTGCCTTGTTCTTCAATCATGTTCCTCCTCTGTCAACCCCTAGCCTCGGATCACAATCACAGTTCTGTTTCTCCACTTCTGGGTTCTGAGATTCACTGGAGAAACTTAAATAACAACCAGACCAAAATACTGATGCAGTATCAACTGAGCACTTGTCAACTCCTTGTCACTTTCTCTACAACATCTGTTTCAAAGATGTTCCCACACTTTTCAGGCCTCCAATCTCACTTCTTCTTAGAGTAATGTTTCTTAAATGTTAATATACAAACCTATCTCCTGGGAACCTTGTTAAAATGGAATTACAACAAGTGATCCTGAAGTCATTGGTTTAGAAAACACACATTTGAGTAGGAAGGTCTTGGAGTTAACCCTTTATGCTTTCGCTAAAACTTGGTCAAAGAAACTAGATTCCTTATCTCCTTCCGCTATGCCCACAAACGTGCTCAGGTCTAGCAAATATAAACTTTTACTAACTCTGCTATTCTGAAAAGCAGCATTTCTCAAAATGTGTTCCATGGAATATCAATCTTTCAAGGTACAGTGTTGCATGGGAAAGATGGATTCTGTGGTCAAATACATTTGGAAATGCTAGTTAAACACAGCTCAAAAGTTTCTTAATGATAGTATTTCCTACATGTATTTTCCCAGACACCCACTCTGGAATTATTTTAGTAAATACTATTCTAGAAACATCATCCCAATTGTCCCTTCCTTTTGAAGCACAATCTTTCCAAATCATAGTTTACATGGATTTCCTCAAGTTTCTCAGCATCTATTGAGCCAGTAAGCCCATGCATCTCAGCTTTTGTTCACTATGCAACTGAAACTGCTTCTTTAATCTTGATCTTCAATCTTCAATCTTGGGCTTGACAGCCCTAATATGTTACTCTTAGGCCTTGTAGTGATGCCTCAGCCCTATGGTCCAGTCCCTTCCACTCCATTTATCTTTCCAGCTGCATCCCTTCCTTTCCTACCTCTCCTGACTTAAAGAGATCACAAAAGTACATGCAACATATACTCTAGGTACTCTCAAGTTCTGGGCAACTCCAAAATGGCAAAGCCTTTCAGTGCCTCTTGTGTTCTTGTTGTCTAGAATGCCCTTCTTCCCAATATCCAATTCAACTTCTACATGCTCAAGGAAGCCTTTCTTCAATCCCCCCTGGCAGAATGAATGGTTCCATTTTCTTAGCTTTCCCAGCACTTGATTTATATCTCTATTCCAGTAGTTATCATGGTGCCTCTCAATTATTTGTTTACACGCATTTTTCTGGTCTGGAGGTGGGAGGGGAGACGATTCAATGTTGTAAAATACAAACACCTTATTAATCTATTTATGATCATTAATAATCATCATGCCAAAACTAATATGTCATTTATAATATGCTAATACATGTAGCAATAGTACTCTGCCCCAACTATTATACCTGCACAACTGTGCCTATCCTTTCTCTTTTTCTCTTTTGCTTTCTTCTTAGTTAATACTTAGAAAAGGCTCTATAAAGGTCTTCTGTGTGAGGTCTGTTACATCATACATTTTCCTTTCATGAGACCTTTAGCATGATGCCTTTCAAATGTCGACATGCGTTTAAACTAGCTGGGTATTTTGTTAAAATGAAGATTCTGATGTAGCAGATCTGGGGTGCATCCTGAGATTCAGTATTTCTAACAAGCTCCCAGGAGATGCCAATACTGATGATCTGTAAAACGTATTGAAACACGTATTTCCACTGCTATGAATTGAATGAGCATTAAGGCCTGGCAGGACATTCATACATGAAAAATTTATATCTCAGGTAAGGTTTGAGTTCCAAAACTAGCCAACACCACATATAGTTAAAATTATCTTCAAGAGTATGATGGGAGGGTACCATGGTGGAGAAGAACGTAGTTGCTCTCTGTAAGTTCTATGTGACTTTAGGCTGAGCCTTCAGTGTTTGTGTTGATTGATAATCCATCCTTTTGTCAAGCACCAGATGAAGGCATCAGTTTACAGGTAGAGGTCATGTTATACGAAACTGAATGAATGATTTTTAAAAAGTAGGCAACTAAATAAATGTCTTTAAATACTGGAATTACAGTGCTCACCATCCTGAGAGCACGTGGGAGCCCAGATGGCCGTGGGAAGAGCACCTCGGAACTGCACACCTCATGCCCATCCTCAGGCACAGGTTCACTCAGTGGAATGTGAACAGAACTCACAGGTGGTCGATTGTCACACTCCTCTATTTTCCTATTTTTGACTGCATGAGTATAGTTAAATACGAGCAAATTATAGACATGCAGTTTCAGTGTTCTCATAATATCAATGCCAAACACATGTAAACTTTTTTGTGTATTCCTGCCATCTGTAGCTTAAGATCAAAAGTTCAGAATTTCTCAGCCAGCCTGTGAGTCAAGGCTTGCAAAGCAGTGAAATGTAATACGGAAAGCCTGTCATAGAATATTAAATAATGTAATAAACATATTTCTGCTGAAATCCATAAACCTGCCATTTTCAGATGCTAAACAATAAGCCAATAGAACAAAGTCGACATGATTTTTTCATAATTCCTTATCTCTTTTATGGACTATTTTCCAGTAAAAGGACAAGATAGCTTTTCAATTTATTGTCACTTGGATCCTGGTCTCTCCTTAGGGAGATTAGCTGATCGTGATTATTATACGGTTCTGAAATATTCATTTCATCTTTACAAATAACATTGAAATCCAAAGATTTTATGTCACTCTAATAAAGTCCAATGAACTTTCCAGGCATGTGATTAAAGATTGGGCAATAATCAATTTTCCTAGAATCTGTCTTTATACTTATCTCTTGCTTTCCCTACTACCTATATCGCTCTGCATGAATCAAAAGAATTTTTGGAAAAGAAGGTATTGGTAAAATAAAATTCATAATTAACCTCTTTTAACTCCCAATCTCTGAATCAAACTGGACTAACAATCTGCCCTTGATTTCTCTGAACAAGCTAATCCTGCCTCCTGCCTACGGGTGCTCTGGGAGACAAATGAAAATGTTAAGATATAAAAACACACTGGAACTATAATAAACAACTCAGCAATGTGCCTTCTAAGGTGGACAGATTCTTGGTAGGCAGCCCTAATTGTGGCAATCGCTTTTAGGTATTCTAATGCATTTGGCTGAATTATGCACCACACTGCTTCTGAATGACACAGCCATTTCTGACTCCATTAATATGGAAGATTTTAGCCAAATGCTCTTAAACGATAGCTTCTCTTTATTTGTAATTTCAGACTCTATTGATTTCCTTCTGTTCCCTTCATTATGATTTCAATTGATTACCTTGGCAACTGCAATAACAATGATTGCACTTGACACTGTCTGAGACTCTTGAGATGGTATTTGAATAGGAATGGTATAATTTGGGGGAAAGTGCCTGCAAGAACCTGTCATTAACAGTACACTTACACTTTACTTTTATTGACTTTCCTCTCTTTTGAGTAGGCCCTTGTCACAGAGTTGGCTGTTAACAGGGCTACAGTAGTAGTTGAGATTTCTGCGGCTCTTCAGAGGGTAAAAGATTCTTATTATTAAAGAGAATGGAGAGGGCTTGCATACATACACACACATATACACATTATACAACATCTTCTGTGAGTGTGTGTGTGTGTGTGTGTGTGTGCATGCGCCTGTGTAGCTATTCCCCCTTTGCCAGTGTTGCCAGTTCTGTGACTTGCCATTCAGATTAACTTACCAGCTGGGGTGGGCATCTGATGGTGGTTGAACTCTCAGGGGATCAGATCTCAAATTAGAGACTCCAGCCAAGATTTGATAATGAGTTCTGTACGATGTCTTTATTAGGCTTTTAAGAAAGAAGGAAACAAACAAACTTTCTTTATGTCATTGTCACAGCACAGAATTTAAAATTCAAAGGCTGAACTGTGGATTGCAAGCTGTGAGTTTTATGTAAACTCTTAGGTCACCCCTTTAGCTCAGCTGGCCCTTCCTGAAAGACTGATTTCTGCACGAGGTTCATGGAGAATATCTGCTGTGTGACACAAGGGCATCTGTGGTCACAATTTCTTGGATTCCTTTCTTCTAGTGATGATTTACTTAAGCAGCCACCCATTTATCCTTTTGCTAACAGCTCGAGTCTTCTGGGACAAGAGGTGTGTGCTATGTTGCAGGGCTTCACAGGAATTTAGGAATACTAAGTTTCAGCGATTTTCTTCTAAGAGGCTCATGTTCTGTTCATTCATTTGGAAAAGATATAACACTCTGATTCCCACCAAAATGTCTGGCTTGTTTAAATGAAATAAAATGTAATCAGAAGAGCTGGGCGCGGTGGCTCACGCCTCTAATCCTAGCACTCTGGGAGGCCGAGGCGGGAGGATTGCTCCAGGTCAGGAGTTCGAGACCAGCCTGAGCAAGAGCGAGACCCCATCTCTACTAAAAATAGAAAGAAATTATCTGGACAACTAAAAATATATAGAGAAAAATTAGCCGGGTATGGTGGCACATGCCTATAGTCCCAGCTACTCAGAAGGCTGAGGCAGGAGGATTGCTTGAGCCCAGGAGTTTGAGGTTGCTGTGAGCTAGGCTGATGCCACGGCACTCTAGCCTGGGCAACAGAGCAAGACTCTGTCTCAAAAAAAAAAATTATTAAAAAAAATGTAATCAGAAGAATTATAAATTAGAACTCAGTAGACACGGTTGTTTGTTTCTCTCTGCCATGGACTATGTGAGCTTCTATAAGTCAATTTACATCTCTAGACCTCAGTTTATTCATCTGTAAAACACAGGGATTGGATTCAGTGATGTCTAAGGCCCTTCCTAACTCTATGTTTTCATAAAATATTTGACAAAGAAACTTGGTGAGCCAGCTTATTACATATAAATGTCAATGAATTTAAATAGAGGAGAAAGTGCCTGGCATAAAATGTGCTTAATATTTGCAAAAATCTGCAAATTTGAAAGCAAACAAATAAATACCAAAGAGGTTTCTTCAATTCAAGCTATTTTCTTTTTCTCTTCAAAGTCATTCATCCTTGCCCTTGCTTGTGTAGCTCTGTTGCTTTTGTGGAGCTGAAAGCTAATTAGATTTGGTCAACTATTTCCTGTTGATTTGGAAGACACAAGATTCTAGTTCCATCTTCAGTATAATCAATTTTTAATTTGATAATTCTTAACTTGGCCCCAATGTTGTGTGAGTATAAGTGCATGAGGATTGGGCAGAGGAAGCCTATGGCATGACCAACACTATATCAGAGAATGATAAAATCAGTTTTTTCAGGGACATACAACTAGCATCAGTGACTAAGCTGAGACTTAAATGACCCAAGTCCTCAAGAGACACTTTAAATGTAAGCCAGTTAGCATATGATGTGTGGGTTGCATGTTGTACCTTCTACTGTGGATTGTGAGACAGGAGAGGAGAGGGACAGGTACAGGGAATCCTCTAAAGGAAAAGACAAAGGACGAGGAAAAGGAGAGAAAGCAGATTTTGGGAGAAGACTGATTAAGTCAGATTCTGTTTCGAGCTTCCCTTTCTTGGGAGTCTGTCTTTTTTCACAGAACTGTAGATTCTCATTTGGTTTTGACATAGCCCATCCCTCATCACTGCCAGAAGTGAAATCAGCATCTTCTGGATGAAAAGTCTTCGTGTTTACCATGTTTAAGAATGTCAATCACTCACCAGCCTCAATATTCAGACTCGCTTGTCGGTCGGTAACCGCTCTGCCAGCAGTCCTGAAAACAGATCTGGAGTGAACGGTGGTTGGATAACAGCTAAACCACTTAACAACACTGGAGACCCAAGACAAGGTACAATTTTAATCACAGAAGTCAGATATGCAAGGAGCTTCCCCTTTCTTTTTAACAAGCCCTACCCATATTTCACTGTCACTTAACACAGCCCTTACATGTGAGGATCTCTGTGGTTTAAGAGAGGGATGGTGACAACCATTTTATTATGAAACACTGCTAGAAGATTAAGAGAGAAGAAATGAGGTTTGAGGCCCAGACTTCTTGACTCTCCACAGCTCTTGGTAATTGTTTCCTTTCTAAACTGAAAGGCCAATTTAAAATGGAGAAAACTTGTAAAACAGGAGTAACTAGACTATGCCAGCAAAGACTTGGGTAACGTTGTAAGTTTTACAAAGACGTTTCACATACTATATCCATTTGATTCTCACAAGAATACCAAAAAGAAGATATAATTATTACCTTATGTCAATGGGGGAACGAGCTCACAGAGTTTAGTACAGTTTCTGAAAATATTAAGAAGCAAAAGTTAGAAACTGAATGCAAATATTACATCAAGTTAGCATACTCTTTCCATTATGGCATAGCTTCCTTCTGGAAAACAGAGCTCTGTATTTTCAAAAAGTCCTCTCTGGGCGATCATGCCAGGGTAGATTGGGATGTGTCTGTGAAGGAGGTGAGGGGCCCTTGGTTTTGGTAAAGAAGTGATTTTTTAACCTCAGAAGTTATGGTTGCTAACAGCAAGGACTATTCTTGGTACAACTTCTGAGACCCTGTAATAAATCCTGGGATGGTTCTCCTCTGCCAGCACCTCCCTGCTGGCATCCTACCCAGAGGCTAATAGATCTGGGAGACTGGCACAGAACTTTGGAATGGGCAGGTTCTCCTTGTGTTGGTGCCCCTTTGTAATGGTTGCTCGCGTCCTCATTCCACTGCCAGGGAATGTGTCCTTTCGTGAGGGCATTTGAAGGAGATGCTTTTTTGTTTAGTGATTTTCTGCACCAGCAGTTTCCTCATTTAGAGATTGAAATGGATATACTTCACCTTGGGAAGTGATGTTCTAGAATCTGTTCCTTTTTTGCTAGCAGCCAGGTGGCAGAGACGCTGCAAACATGGGATGAAAGAGGACACAGCTTTTGCTGAGGAGAAAAGGGTCTGTGTGAAGACTATCAAGTCCAGGCATCAGTCTGGCCATCCTTTCCCAGAACTGAAATAAAATAACCAACTTTGCTTGCCAGAACAGTGGCAGAAAAACACAACAGAATGTATAGAGTCAGCAATGTGGTTTCTACTAGGGTTTTTTTTTTTTTTAATGCTGTTAATGGGCATCTTTGATGTTCATAAAAGTGCCACTTGTATGAAAATTTAGTGGGACAATTTAATCCAGGGACCATGATGGATACATTAGTGAAGAGTTTGACGATCTGGAGACTTAACCAAAAGGGAAACAACCACATGTGGAGAAGCACATAAAACAGAATTGAAGTTTACTGCGACACAGGGATCATGGCACTGGGTGACAGTCACTAGGCAGCATGGTGTACATACAACATGCACTCTTCAAGTGCATTGTGCATTAAGAAGCTGTGTTTTGAGGTCAAAAAAACAGAACCATCTCAGCTTGGGCATGAGTTGATTCTGGATTCAAATCCCAACTCTGCTGCACACAAATTACATGACCTTGGAAGATTCATTTAACCTTGATGAACCACGGCTCCCTCGCCTGTGAAATGAC
This sequence comes from Eulemur rufifrons, assembly GCF_041146395.1. Lineage (NCBI taxonomy): Eukaryota > Metazoa > Chordata > Mammalia > Primates > Lemuridae > Eulemur > Eulemur rufifrons. Next base: position 230,708,812 of record NC_090989.1, read on the forward strand.
AATAATAATGGTACTAATTTGGTAGCATACAAAGCACTTGATACATGGCAGTCATCATGGCCACTATTATTCAACTCTAAAAAGACTTTATATTGGTTATATTAGCATTACTTTTTGTTGTTCACAGTGCTTATTTCTCAGGTCACTTGTTCTACATACAATTCCAAAAGGTTAGCCTTTTGCTTTTAGATATGCTCTAACAGGATTGGTAATAGAGAAAAGGATCAAGAAATGGCCTCTCTTTATTAGGGATACTGGTAGAAAAATCACAAAATGTGCCAGTTTGTAGTTAACTTGGTTGGAGAGGTATGATTTGCAACTCAATTGATTGTCCTTTGTTCACTGCCACTCTGGGTTGACTCTCCAGAGTCTCAACTGTCACAGCAAATATTTCCTGTTCTATAGAACTAAGCACTTGTTCGTATAGTATCTCCCATTTTTCAGCCATTGTTGTTTTGAAAAGAAGATCTGGCCAAAAATCTACACTGACTATATAAGCTCATTCCATCTTATATGACTTCTTTTTAAATTGGCATTTGCTCCTAGATCTATTTTAGACCAGTCACATTCTTCATTAATTATTTGCAAAAGCATAGATTTCTAGTCACTGACAGTAGGGTTAAAATTAATGATAATATCAAACAATTATATATATGGTGCATTGTTCCAAGCACTTTAAACATATTAACTCATTAATTTTCAGAGCAGTGGATAGATATTCCATTATTATCTTAAATATACTGATAAATAGTACCACTCTTAGGCCAGAGCAAGAGGGGTTCCTGTCCTGAGCCAAGTTATTTAATCTCACCAGGCCTTTGCTTCCTCATTTTCAAAAACAGAGAGGACAGAAATCCCAGATGAAGCTATTAGCACAGTACCTGACACATCGAAGGCACCCCATAAATGGGGATCAGATCGATAATGGAAGCAGCATCAGTAATAAAGATAATAACAGAAATAATAATAATGGTAATAGCTAATGTTAATGTAATATTTATTATAATCTAGGCACTTTTCATTTTTTCTTTTTAATCCTGCCAAGAAAGTCATGAGGGAGTTCTATTATTATTATTTCCCTTCTACAAACGAAGAAACAGAGGCACTGGGAGGCTAACTTGCCCAAAGACACTGGGATGACAAAGTGGCAGAGACAAGATTCTAAACCAGGGATCAGCAAACTTTCTTTGCAAAAGACCAGATAGTGAGTGTTTTAGGCTTTGCTGCCAGTACAGTGACTCTACTCTGCCCTTGTAGTATGAAAGCATCTATCAAACAATACAGAAACAAATGAGCATAGCTGTATTCCAATAAAACTTTATTTATGAACACTAACGTTGGCATTTCACATATTTTTACATGTCATAAAATATTCTTCTTCTGAGTTTTTTCCCAGCCATTAGCTTGGAGGCCACACAACAATGGGAAATGGGTTGTGTTTGATGTGGAGGCCATAGTTTACTGATCCCTGTTATTAAAGCGGGCTTTCTCCTGGTCCACAGGGGCCTAGTAGGTGCATTGAGGGGAACAAGAAGGAACCATATGACAGGGGGCAAATCACCCATCTCTGATGGAGGAACTCTGGGAAAGAGTGATGGGACCCAGGGAGAAAGCCAGAAAGAACCATCATTTTGAAAGCACATGGTGAGGAACCAAAGAAGTCAGTGTCTAAAAGCCCATGTAAAGCTACTTCTAGTTTTATGATGTAGTAAGCTTTGCAGCTACGGTAAGCAACACAACTTAGCCTAACCTTGTACTGCGGGGGTTGAGAGGGAGAAAGGAGGGACAGGAGACAGATTTCAGGCCTGAGTAAGCAGTTTATCAGCAATTAAAAAAAAGACAAGCAGAAAGTCTATGCATCCGTTGCTTGTTTTTATTGATGCACTATCAACTCACTATCTGCTCACTATCAAAGAGACATTTGTGAAGTCCGTATGTCAGGCATTAAGGGATGGGTTGATGTACTATATGGGGAGGGATTTTTGTTCTCAAACAGCTCACAATTTCAAGAATTTTTCTAAATATCAGGTCTGTAGTTCCGTTTTTTAGTGCAGATTGGAGCAACTGTTGAAAATCCTGTTAGAGGATTCTGTCTTTGTCTAAAATTATGATCTCGACTAGGTGGAGAAGCTTGATTAATTCCATGGACAAAATCAAGCCTGTTCTATCTAGTTAAGAGTAGGTGAACTACGGGCCCGGGCTCTCACCTGCTCCCACCCACTTCTTCCTTCTTCAACAACCTGCTGGTGACTGATCATCTTAACTATTGTTCTGTCTATGAGAGCAGTCTCTCTTTTCTTTTAAGTTAGAAAAATATAAGGAAAACATCAACCAAAAACATAAAATAGAAAAAGAATTAAGTAGTCACAGAAGCAGCATTTTAAGTCACCCCCATCCACTGAGTTTTCTTTAGATGTGGTTCAGGTTTAGATGTGTAGTCAGGGGTTAACTTTAGGGATAAACTTCAAACCAGGATCTGAATATTTAGGTGTCCATATAATGTTCACCCAGAACCATTTTTAATATTGTCTCCTTGTTGAATTTCTCAGAGAAATCCCCACTTCTCAATTCAGAAAGAGCACATTATATTTCACATATTGCCCTAGAAGTCTCTCATAGGGAAAAAAATCAGTGCTTCCATGGAAAACTGTGCATTATCTGGATCACACCCTTTGAGGCTGTGTGACTCTGATTCTAGAGTAGCTGTGTTACAGCTTTATAAGCTGTAGATAGCTGAGAAAAATGCCAAATCATTCTTGACTATAGACAAGCAAACTCTATCCAGTAGAAGTTCAACTGACTTCTCTCCTCCATTGAGGAAGAGCTAGTTTTTCCCCCCATTTGCACCTTCCTTTCACTATTCCTGATCTATAAATGTACCTGTTCTTTGGATTTTCCTTCCAACTTGTTGTAACACCTGACCAGTTCCCTCATTAAGGAGTTAAGTAAAAATCTTTCACATGTTTATTTTGTATCTATACAAGAATCATTTTTTAGCTTTTTTTGAAAATTATCTTTTAACACTTTCTTCTAGCTTGTAGATTAGGGATTCACATCTGGCAAGTACCTCTGTCACCAATGTCACCTGCACCTGCCAAGGTGAAGATAAATAGAAAGTGTATTTGCCTATCTTATTTCTACAGCTTAATTTCATTCCAATAATCATATTAAATTTTGTGTTAACCCGCTTCAGAGCTCTGGGGAGTGGAAAATAATAGCATCTTTCTGGATTGGGGAAATATTTTTAAATAGCCCAAAGGCACAATGTTCTACATAACAGCATAAAGGCAGCAATTACAGCATTTCGACACCTTTCTTTCTCTATTACCTCCAGCTAATAAGGTTTGCAAAATCAAGGTTGGTTCTTCCTGAACAGCTTAAAATAAAATGTTCCTCTTTTACGTGGTTCTGTCCATCTCTCTTAAAAAAAAAAACAGCAGATATTAATAAATATCACAATTGTTTGGGGCTTTTATAGACCAAAATAATTGACTAAAGAAACAAAGTTTTAAAAAGTGAAAAAAGTGAAAACTGTATATTTCTATGAGAACATTAGTGCAAAATGTTCTTTCTGCTTGGCTGGCTAGAATAGAGTCTGATGTAGAAAAGGCATAACTCTATTACTCGACGATGGTTGCTCAGTATAATGCACTCTCTCTCGAAATAGGTTTAAGAAGCTAATAGAATTAGTTGATTATAATTAGGGATGATGGGACCGGCAGACGGTGCTGGCAGAACACACCATCTCATTGAGTGAGGCAGACTCTGCTGGACGTTCTTCTGGCCCGGCATTGTGTCCACCTGAGTCTTGGGCTGGGCATCCCAGTTCACAGCATGGTAGCCCATGAGATACATTGTCCCATTTTATTAGGAAATTGAGCCCCTATCCCTGAATATTCTTGATCAATTAATAAGCATTATGTGACCAGCAGTGTGCTCAGAAGTGCTGGCAGAGATATAAAATTATATGTATGCTAGTACTTGGCCGCATAGAGCCCATAATCTTGTTGGAGAGAAAAAAAAACTAACCTATGGCAATGAGAAAAGGATTGTTCATCTTGGATATTGATTTTAAGTACCATAGTCATGCATAGAATAGTAATGAGGAATTGCCTCAAAGAGAATGTGAAATTTGAGCTAGACTTAGCATGATTTGAAATCTGGATATTGTAGGGGGAAGATACAGGGTGAGCAAAGGCAGGAGGGTGGAAATAGCATGGCACGTATGAAATTTAGGAGGGGATTAGGTAAGACTAACATGAAGAATGCAGTTTATAGAGGAGTAGAAAGTAAGTTTGGGTTGGAGAGAGAGACAATGGGGATCTCAGATGACCTGGAGATATGAGCAGAGGAGTCTGGATTTGGCACAAAAGCCAGTTGAGCTCATTTTGAGATTAGGAGTAGAGAATAGCATAAAGAAAGTGGTGATTGACATGAGTTAGGGTTAAAGGGAAAGTCCATGAAAATAATAAAAAATATGGGTAGTCACTAGGTCCTGCACTGGGGGTAGCATTACTGGACAAAAGAAAACCCAGAAAATCCAACACATATTTTAAACGAACTAACAATAAGACTTTAATTTAATAGAATAAACATTTATTAAATATATCTGTGTATAAGGCACTATGACAAGCACCACAGGACACTTTAAGACGAGCAAGGCAGTCCTGTGTTTTGTGAGTTTAAAGTCTGGAATGTACGGTATGGATATAAACTAGCCAATACAGTACGGAGCAAGACAGGTCCATAGGTGCTTCTCAAAAAAGTATTAAAGCTATGCAGAGGAGCTAGGTATTTATTTTACCTGTGATAATTGGCACAGTTTCATGAAGGCTCACTAGAACTCTAAAGAAATGAAGATTGGAACAGACCAGAAACATCATGGGCATAGCATACTTGAGAAATGGAGGCATAATTGGAACTGACGGCAAAGATTGGTTCAGGGAAGAGGGTGGGAAACGTCAATAAAGCAAGAAATGTGGGAATCACAAAATTATGGAAGGTTCAAATTTCAAGGAAAATTAGACTTTATCAAGACTCCTTTTATGGGGGAGTCATAAAATTTTTCATATAAAAATTAATTGATCAAATTTATTCATGATAATGATGACCCTGCTCATGGATCCCAGATGGACTGTGGGAAGAAACTGGAAGACAGACTGGTGCTGAGGAGGCCAGTTTAAAGGAAGGTTGACTGGAAACTGTGAAAATAGTCACAGTGGAGAAAACAATTTAAGAATCCCTGCAGAGGAAGAATTTTAAAAACCTGACTATTACTTGGACATAAATTGAGTGGCAAGAAGGTGGTATCTATACAACTAAGATTTCTTGTTAGTGCAGTGGGTGAGTGACAACATCTGTAACTAAGGCAGGGAATATGGAACTAACGCAGATTTGAGAAGTATGATAATGAATTCTGTCGGGGACATGATTAAGTTTGAGGTGCTGATAGCCATTGTTATGGAAATATCCAAAAGCCAAATAAAATATTTGCTTGGAACCTAGGGGAAAAGTCAAGACTAGAGATGTAGAATGAGTTTCATCCACAGAGGGGTGTTAATATATTGAATTTCTGGCATTTAATGAGATTACTCCAGAATGAAAATATAGAAGATGTGGGCTAAGGATTAGACCCTTGCCTGGGGAATAAAAAAACCAAAATATTAATGGGCAAAAAAGAGGAGAAACCATTGAAGGAGTTAGACAAAAAGTTAGGAAGAGAATCATGGAAAGTGGTATTATTAAAGTCACTTGATGAGAGGTTTTCTGGAAAAAGGGGTTGGTTGGTCATACATACCACTGGGTTAGTATAATGACGGAGAAATATCATTGAATTTTACATTCAAAAAGCCTGTGGTGACTTAGTGGAGTGTAATCTTAAGTAAACTTGTTGGAATAAAAGTCAAATTTTACCAGGTGACAAAAGAATAGGAAGCAAAGCAGGAGTCACTAAGATCACAATGACCCTTTCAAAGAGTTTATCATTGAAAAGGAGAAAGGGGGCCATGCTAGCTTGCAGGGGAAAGAGAATTGGAAAGAAGACCTCAGGGCAACTTTATATGAGTAGGGAAAGAAGTCAATGGAAAAAAGTGATTGCAGATATAGAAGAGATATGGGAATAATTGATCAAGGAGAAATAGGTAAGAATATTATCAAAGCAAGCTTGAAGTATTAGCTTAATGGGAAAAAAACCACTTTTATTTTCCCTCTTAGACATTGTTGGCTTACTCCCTTTTAATGTTTTAACAAAGTTATTGGACCCTTAGATAAAGTTATATAAATTGTGTATAGGGAGCTGACAGTGAGTGTTTCAGTTACAAGCTGCCTGTGACCCATGGTTTGAACTCACTCAATCCAGTTTTGTTTTTGCTGCATTGACCTCAATGCCTCAGACTTGGCTCTTATCCCTCAAATACTAGTCAATTGGACAGTCTATTGGACTATATCCTTGGCTTTCAATCTTATTTTAATACCTGGGAACCAACTCTGAGATCACCTTGAACTCCCAGGCCAACAAATTGCAAGATCATTCCCCTTTCCCCGTTTGCCCAGCAGAGATCTCGATGAACACACTTTGTCCTGGAGGAGATTGCAGAGCCTGAGTCAACACTGAAATGCACCATTTGACAACTGAGGAAATCAGGCATAGCTGGATGACTCTTGGACATAAATCCTCCCAACTCTGAAATATGGAAGTTCTTTTGGGAAAGATATCTGATTAAAAGAGGAAGAGTTTGTTTTCAGTTCTGAGATTGATGTGACCATAGAACATCCAAGTACAAATGTTCTTTAGAGAGTCAGAAATATGGCCTTGATTCCCAGATAAGAAGCCTCCAGTTTCATCTCTCTTATAGAAATTGGCGCTATTATCCACCCCTAAAATAAATTCAAACACACATACTCTCACACACATACATACACACATACGTATGTATTCATATGTGCATATATGACTTAGGGGTGGTCTTTCTCCCTCTCTCTCTTCATAGGTAAATATATATTATCTTTGTTTCTATCCACATCTTCCTTAACACTTTACTATTTTATCTGTGTTCCTTTCATACATAACCAAATAAGTTTTAGCAAAAGAGTATTGAGCAAAGAGTGTTAAGTGCTCAGTTAATTTTTTCTGGCAATGATAACAAGTTGCTTCCAAAACTATTTTGCATAGGCCCAGTCTTCCTCTATATTATTTAAATAAACAAGGTAAGAGGCCTCAACTTCCCACCCAGAGTTGTAATCGATGAATACAGCCTGCATCCAGCCTCTAGCAGACAGGCTGAGGGAAAGCAGAGCCCCTCCTAAAAGACTGTGGGAGGCTCATAGGTTACCTTGTAAGACCCAACTTGTTCGTCTCTAGGGGACTGCATTTTAAAATAGTCAAAGCCATAACATATCCTTGGGCTTCCATTAATGCCTTCATTTTCACTTATTGCTATGAGTGTAAGTCATTAGGAAGATTCACTCCACCAAAGGACCATGGAGAATTGACTAAAATGGAGCAAAAGTATGGAGTGAACTGAAGGTTTTCTATTTGTACAAGTGTTGAATTAGTACATCTAAGAGGTCTGTGAAAATGAGTAGATTTGACACACTCCTTTAAGGGGGCATCCAGAAAATCCTGTTGACATGGGAACTGCGGATTTGGCCCAGGTTTTCCTGGTAAGGAGTTAGCTTCATGTCAGCTGAATGTAATATAATAAAAACAAAATATGATCTCTGGCTACGGTAGACTTACCAATACCACCAAAGTTCTTCCTATAATACTGACTGGCATGAACCACTGAGTCCCAGAGAATATCTTTTTCTCCTCCTCCAAGTAAACATTCTCTGCAGGCCAAGTGTCTCCAGTAGAATGGGTTGAGAGCTTAGCTTCTGCAGTTAAACTGCTTTTATGGTGCCTGCATTCAACACCACTCTGCCCCTCATCACTTTTTGAAGTTGGGTAGGCTGTTTAACCTCTAAGTCTTGATTTTTTTCTTCTGTAAAATTATATGTGGCATTTTTGCCTCCAGACCCATTAACCACCATTCTCCATCCTCCTATCAACCCCAGAAGGCAATCATTACAAAATGGCCATTTAATTTGTAGTCCAAAATGAGATGCTTGGATATAAGAAAAGGGGACTATTAATATTTATTCCAGGCAAAGGGCATAAACTGGAATTGTTCCATGTAAACCTGCAAATATGATCATCTATTAAATGGGCTACACCAGTGGGCTCGTTTCCCCCTGGCTTCCGAATAGCTAGGAAGAGATTGGAAGAGAGAAGAGAATGATGCCACAGCCTTGACTTTCCTCACTTCCTCTTTGTGGTAGTGCCAAAGCCTCCCTAAGTCTATCAACCCAGGGTTAAAGAGCTAGCAGGTGCTGTCGTCACTCTTCCCAGGTTCCAATAAGTGCTAATTTCCCTCCCTGCTTCAGGCCTAGAGGTGGTAACTACACCCTCTGTTAGCAGCCCAAGGTTACCACACTGTCACGTGCAGTCTCCCTACACTATGCCCACAACTTTGTAAATAGCTCCCTCATTAAACCCTCTTCAGATGATGCCTATTTGAGTATACTCTTTGCTTATTGCCAGTATCCTGATGGACAAAAATCCATACAGCAATTGTACCTACCTCCTGGAGTTCTTGATTGAGGTAATCCATGGACCATGCATAATAGCAAGCAATCATTAAAAAGGAGTCATTATAAATAATAAATTGTACTTTGCAAAGGAGTTTTGAATACTCCATCTCATTTTGTCTTCAGAACACGTACAAGAGGAAGCTAACATTATGTTCCTACTTAATGGTTAAGGAAATTGAAGCTAATTGAGTTAAATGATTTATCCAAGTTTATAGCACCAAACAACAGGTTTAAGATTTGAACCCAGGCCTCTTGAGCCCAAAGCCACATTCTTCACTTACTGTACCACATTGTAACACTGTTTCTAACCAAGACTCACTGGATTTTTCATCAACCTTTTCAGACATAATTATGAGGTATCACCATCCACCATCAATCATATGGAGTTGCTGCTCATTTTTAAAATTGAAAAACATCATGATTAACTTGTTAAGATAGAAGAAAGGCAAGATATGGAACAAAGGAGAAAAAGAACTACTGTGTGATCAACTCCAAATGGCCCCTGTCCTCATCGGCCTTTTCCCATAAGGTCATTGTTACATTTATGCTGTGACCCTGAGCAATCAACTTGGACACCCCCAAAATGCCTGCCATGTACTCCTAGAAGTCCTCAAAGGTGCCTCCCAAGCCAGTCCATCATCCAGAGTCACTGACGACCTTGCCTGGTTTCTTCTCCATTGCTCTTCCTGCCTCTTTCTGATACTGCTGCCTTTAAAGCAGCCTAGAGGAGCCTTGCCACTGGCTCTGATGATGGTGCCGTGATAAGCAGGCCAGAGTCTGTGCCAAGGTCACTGTATCCAACTGTTCATAATGCTTTCGATCTGCAGAACAGAGAGAACCGCCTCCTCCTTTTTCTGAACCACACTGGTCTGGCGAACCTTGAGGCAGTAATATTTGTGCCAGCATTTCGCAAGCTCTCGAGAATTCCTCCTTCAGTTTCTGGTGCCCACCCCTCAAGCCACAAGGACACAGACTCAATCCAAGGGTCTGGATAAGAAGTGAACTCCATTCTTTGCCCTCTTTTCCCTCTCTCTGTTCAGACTTTTCTTCCTCCCAATAAGTAAGTTTTCCTCCTGTCAGTTGTTCTGTGAGGGGATTTCAAAGTGCAGCACTGAAATCCCCTTGCATGACAACCACTGGATTCAGACCCTGGGCAGATGGAGCACACTGGCAACCCCTGTGCCCCAGCTCAGTAAACCCCAGATGCCCTGTGCTGGTGGACATTTCAGGTTTATTGCTTCAGAGGGAACAAAAACCATCAGCTCCTGAAACAGAAAATCTCTCCAAACGGGTCTTGTTAGTAGAAAAATGTCCCAGCTACTGTAATAAAGAGTCTCTTCTCTCTGAGGGTCAACCTGACCATCTTTCCCCAAAGACCAAGTGACATTTATGGACTAAGCAAAGGAGGAATTTAGAAACTCTACATTGTCACCACACTTCTGCTGTTTATTGACTTGGTGTTTGGCTTTGGGCAAGTCACTTAACCTCTCTATGCCTTTGTTTCCTCATCTGGAAATAAAAAAGAACTAAAAATACTCCCCTCATGGGGGAGTTATGTGAATTAACTAATTAAGGAACAAGAAGTTTCATATAAATGCTACCTAGCCTTACTGTTCTCGTAGGGGAGGACTACTGACGTGTGCTCAGTGGTGTTACATGCACCCCTCTGTTACTCAGTCCTCTCTGGGTGCCTCCACCTGTAGCTGGCCTCACCTGGACCACAGCCTGCTCTCGGGCTACCACGACGGGGCTCAGCTCCTCACAGCCTCGGGAGCAATGTTGTGAACCTCAGGCCTCAGGTAGACCCTCCCCAACTTATCCACTGTCAGAAAGCGAAGTGTCAGCTACCCATCCAACAAGTGCTGCCCCTAGAGAGCAGTCATTAGAACACTGTTAGCAGTCATTCCGTTGCTAGCCACCCTTAGTCCTTGGAGATAATGCCAAGGAAATAGGCTGCTTTGCTATCTGTTCCCAAACATGTGATTGACACATGTATGTATACACACATACACACACACACACAGATTTCCCACATCTGGCAACACCTGTGTATGCAGGTTGGTACCTTAAAAGTCATAAAAACGGTTATACACACTAATGAAGAAAGCCACAGTTATCCAAAAGACCAAAACTCCTAATACCATTAATATTTTAGACTTGGGATGTAGTACACAATTCTTTTAGTAGTGTTAAAATCCACTTACCTTCTCCGAGCACATGTCAGCTGTCCGGTGGCCAGCCTTCCCGTTTTCATGTCTGAGTTCAGTCTATTCCCCTTGCTTCACATATTTTACTTACTGCCTCCCTCCACCATCTTATTGTGTCTTGGAGATCTAGCTCAAGTCTCAGCTCTTCCAGAAGTCACAGACTTCAGTATTTCCTCCTTCAACATCGCTTTAACACTGAATATCACTCATTTGCTTCTTAATATTTTCCACCTTATGCTGCTATTTGTCTTTTGCAAATGTATCCCAGATGTTAACAAGGGTCTCTAGGCAGCTTTAGATCTAAATAGCATCCATTTAAAACTCCATTTAATGCCTGGTGAAAACGCAACCCCCCCCAACCCGATTTCCTCAAAATACTTTAGGGGCTTACATTTCATATAGTCACCTCTGACTATAGGCTCATACACCTTTTGAAATAGTTCAGATTATAGATCATCTTATAGCCCCAGAATACTGTCATTGTTGTGTTTTGGATACATCTCAAGATAAAACTCAGCCCCTTCTCAGTTTCCAGAGCCTCCCTCCCTCACTGGAAACATTCACAGTGCCGTGGCCACTACTGAAGGACAGAGGATAATGGGGAGAGGTCCCACCTCACCGCCACACAAACAACTGCAAATTGACTATGGGAGATCCCTGTCCCTTCACTCCTCTCACCCCCTGGGGCTTTCTGTTGGTTAGAGCATGCCCCAGCCTCACACCATCTGTCTGGTACCTCTGTTCCTTATCTCTCTTTCTCCCATTCTTTTCACAAACAGAACAATCTCTTGTTTTCTTATGCAGAGTGCCTAAGCCATTGCTTTTGTTGTTTGGCTCCCGGATATTCATGCTACCTGTGTCTCATGTCGTATCCCAAAATATCAAAATATTTTTTCCCCATAAAACAGTTTCTTCTCAAAGAGAATTTCATGCCAGTGTTCAGATAGCATTATTCCACGCCACTGTGTGTATGCCCTCCCTTATACGATTATATTACCAGCTCTTCCACTCCAGATTAGTTCTCATTCTTATTTTATATTCCTAATGCTCAGTACAATCTAGGGTTTATTGGGGCTGACTGGTGATGGTGATGACTACTGTATGCCCAGTGTTTGGCATGGTGGGAAGCCCAGAGGGGAATGTGATATGGAGTCTGACCTGAGGAAGGTCATGGTCTAGCGTAAGGGTTATGAGTTTAGTCATGATGATGATGGTGATACTGATGACAACGAACAGTAAAATAGAGGGAATAGGAAAGACATCATGTGCTTTCACGTTGAGAAGAATCAAAGGTTGCTTAGCATAGAAAACCTATTACATGAATGTACATTGATAATTAGGAGTAAATTATACTTGGTAGTAGATCTATAGAAATGTCTTCAAAGTATATATAGGATTTCACATAATGACTAAATATAGAGCAATTGATTTTTTTTGTAGAAAGTTTATCGTTTTTCATTTAAAAATTTTATATTTATTTTAATATTTTCATATTGAATTAATGAATTAATATTTTAAAAATTATTTAAAAATCAGATATACATTGAAAGAGTAATATTATCAACTCCTACTATCACTCTGCTTTAGAAATAAAGCATTTATGATACATTTGAAGACTTCTAGATACCTCTCCCTCATCCTAGTCTCCTCTCTCTCTAACAGAGATAATTAATCTGTAATACTTGAATTTTCCATTTGCTCTTTTCCAGATCGTGCTATAATAAAAACCTGTACCACCTCTCCTTGGAGACACACTTGTGATTACAAATTCTCAATGCCTCTACTTAACCTTCATTTCCCAAGACAAGATGGATTCCCAGTTGTCTCCCTTTCCCAGTGGGCAGATTCTTTACTAATCCATCCTTTAATTGAGAGAGTAGCCCTTCATGAGTTCTGGTTGTATAATAAGTTGTCAACTCCTGCTCCCCACCAGGTGTGTGCCTTGTCTCCTGGGATGAATCGGGCCATCAAAACACAAGCCCCACAGTTATTCACCCTCCCCATTCTCAGCGCCCTTTCTCCCCCAGCAGGGAAGCAGAGTCTTCATCTTTAGTTTACATTTCTGATTTCCTGTTCCCTGTTAATTTCTGGCTTCTGGAAACTTACTTTCTTTTCTCGTGAGCTTAGCTGTTAATTTAAAAGTATGTTTTCCATTTTTATTCGAGGTTTTTAGTCTTCCATATTGTCAGAAACGTAAGTGTCTCTATGGATTTTTTTCAGTTCAGTGGTCTACTTTATGACTTTAAAAAGGCACACGTTTGTTCAGTACTCCACCCCTACCATTCACCAGCCATAACCACTAGCCTTCGATACGCCAAGCACGTCCCATTTTGCTATTTTCTCTACCTGGAATATTATTTTCCAAATACTTTCTTCTGAGAGTTTAGATCTCAGTTCAAACGTTTTCTCAACAGAGAGTCCTTTGCAGATCACTCTATCCAAAGTGATTCATCAATGAGGTATCCCCAATTACTTCCTATCCTATCATCTTATTTTGTTGTCTTTGCGATACATTTCTTTATTTGAAATTATCTTCTCACTTTTTCTGTTTACTTGTTGAATGTCATTTCTACCTTTCATATTGTGAAATCTTTGAGAGCAGGGACCCTGATGATCTGATATACTATGGTATCATGTAATCCTGGAATAGTATTAAATACAGAAGAGTCTTTGAATAAATAGTTATTATCTGAGTTAATTAATTACTTCAATGGATGTAAGGCACAAAATATTTAGCCATGGAAGATTTAATATTTAACTTTGCATTCTTTCACATCTTTCTGGAAGATGAAATTTTGGAACAATTCTAAATTGCCAAGTAACTAGCAACAAGGCAAGCAAATAGAATCATGTTGAATGAATGGATGGATGAATAAATAAGAGAATGAAATCAATATAAGCAGATTAAAAAGAATTCTGCCATATACTATTTCATAATGGTTAATCTGCCTAATTCAACATCTTTCTCATGAAATCAATTTTGAACCATTCTAGATGATCAAGCACTGATAGCCTTGAAGCAGAAAAGTTTGGAATCTTCCCAGAAAGTGAAGCTGTGAAGGGCAATGAAGTAAAAAATTGATGAATGAAGAGAAAACGTTTCAGATATGTTAGCTCTTGTCTAGAAGTCAAACATGAAAGAGAATAATAAGGACTTTAAGGGCACAAGAAAGGGTTGAGAATCATTGACTTGCATTCAACAAGCATTTCTGAGTACCTATAATAGGTGCCAGCCCTGGGAATATCAACATGATCAAGACGTGCACATGCATCTATTTCATCCACAAACTGCAGTGGTTCTTGACCTTGACGGCACATTAGAATCGCCTGGGGACGTTTTGAAAATCCTCATGCCCAGACTGAACACGAGACCAATTAAATTGGAATCAGAATTGGGTGGGGCCCGAGCATCAGTATTTTTTATAGTTCCCTGGGTGATTTCAAAGTGCAGCCTAAGTGAAGAGTCACTGGTCTACCGCATTCTCACCAACTCATACTCTACCCTGAGCTGAAATATTCTCCCACTTTAAGCTCCATGAGGGGAGGAATTGTGCATCTTTTTCTGTACTATTGTGTCCCTGGCCTTTAGCATGGAGCGTTAGAACTGGTGTGAACTGAACAATTATTGATTGAATGGATGAAAATCTTCAATGTACTCGAAAAGCGGTGCATTGGAACCTGGAGGAGTACTGATCAATACAAATAATTTCCTTATCATTAGAGGAGATGTTTGCTTCACTGCTGATGTCAGTATAAAGGTAGTTTCCCTAAATACATGACTGTACTATCTCTGCCCCATATCCTCACTCATATCTGAGGAGGCAGATGGCTTCTCTGATTGACACATTTAGGATGCATAAAGGAGTGTGACTGGCTCAGGCCTGACTTTGCTCCTCCTAGGAGTGAGAGCTGGCAACACATGGAAACATGCATCCGTCCTTCTTCCAGGAGTGCTGCCCCTCTGGGGAATCTGCCTGGGACAAGAAATCTGCCTAATTCTGAGGTTGGCTTTCACACTGCCAATGTACTTCCAGTGGAACTCCATCATTAGGAAGGATAATGTTTTGACCTTTTTCTGCCACTCCTTTGTTTTCTTCCCCAAAACTTCAGAACTCTAGTGAGAAAAGAGGATGCTCTTTATTATGGTGCTATCAGAATCCCGAATATTTATAAAACAACTGAATGTCATCCTGCTGTGTTCATGCTACATTTTGGGCATAAAAGGAAAAAACTCACTTCAACCTGGGAATCTGTGAAATATTTAATGATGGCTGCCATGACCCATCCCTTGAGATTTTTTTTCTTTATAGAGATATATTATTGTGAGTCTTTCAATAACGTATTTTGAAGTGCCTCTCAATATCTAATCTCCTCGTAAGGCATTTCACTCTATTTTTCTTAAAGTATGCTGCTCAGCAATGAACCTTATGGGCTTCTTCAATATACAAAATGAGAAAGAGATATTCATTCTTGAGTAAACCTGTCATATATTTTAACCAGGTTGGAAAAGCTAAGGGTGTGCATCTCCATGTTTTATGTCTTTATGTTTATATGCTTGTTTATTTTCCTAAATAAAATGGAAAAGATCAAGCTATTGTCCCATCTATGGCTGATGATTCAAAAGTTGTTTCTCCATTATAAATTCGGGACATTTATGAATCATTCAATGGAACTAGAAAAAAAAAACAAAAATGTAAAAACTTTTATCACACCAGCATTCACTGCAAACAGATTGAAATCAAAAATATGTTTGCAGGCTCTCAACACTTTTAAAAATGTTAGATAAATGATAGAAGATAGATAAAATAGAGACAGACACTTTGTTATATTAGTCCCAATGTCATAAATGATTATCCTCCTATAAAAATTAAATGTATCTGATTAGAGATATAAGCAGGTCCAAATATATAAAATTTGCAAATAGAAGGAGAAGAATAAAATAACTCAATAATTCTCTGCTTAGAATGAATGCAAACAATTCTAAAACATAAGCAAATGCTTATACCCTGCAGCAAATGATCACTTAAGCAGGGTGAGTTTGACTGTCTATTTACTTCATGAGCACTCACCACTGTGAGCCCACAGTTTTGACAGCAGTGCCTGATTAGAATGAGAAAGATTAGCAGAGACAAAAATAAGAAGCTGATGCTATAGTATTTATTTCATGAGTCATGGGGAGGGGCTCAAGGAAAAAAATGTAGTGAAGTTTTCATTAAACACTGTTGCAAACTAAATCTTCCTATTCACGGGTGTCCCCTCTATACCTAAAGGCAGCTGAACTTTGTTAAAAAGAATTAACTTGCTGAAATATACAGCAATTTCCTAACATTGGAATTCAACATAGCCCAACAGAGTGACGAATTGTAGGCCCATAGAGAAGGATTGCTGAGTCCAGCCATGAAATTTCACACAGGAATGGAATTCAAATCTGTTCTTAAATGACAATAAACCAGAAAGATAGAAGATTGATTCAGGAGCCTCTGCAAATGCTACAGCTATTAAAGTACATGAGGACCTAAAGGCATTCCCTTCTATAAGTGTAGACATCAGGCTAGTAATCCATTCAGCAGGAAAACAAGCTAACAAGCAGTTTATGCCACCAGAACTGTGTTTTCTAAACATAAAATGAAGTGGCTGAGATTGTGGTGGTGGCTCACATTAAAAGATTCAGAATCTGCTTCCATAAACATCTTTGAGTGCTGTGCTCCAGGACCTATGTAAGTCATTTGACATCTATTACCATACTTGTTACAAATGTAAGCAACTGGAAAAATATCTTCAAGGAGATGGTCTTCCTAATGGTACAGTCAGAGGAGAGAACACACATGTCATAATAAGCATAAACATAAATAAAAGATTATATGCAAAAATATTAGTTATAAAACCCACATTAAGCAAATATGTGGTGAAACATGCCTTGGAATAATGATATTATTTTGGCCTGTTTAACAATGAAGCTGGGTGTGGTGGCACACACCTGTAATCCCAGCTACTCAGAAGGCTGAGGCAGGAGGATCACTCGAGCCCGGGAGTTCAGAGCTGAAGTGAGCTATGATCACACCACTGCCCTCCAGCTCAAGCAACAGAGCAAGACCCTGTATCTCGGGGAGAAAAAAAAAAAAGTATATAAAGTAAAAATGAAAGTAGTGAACTAAACCCTTTTCCTCCTACTTTTGCATCTTCTGTATTTCTTTTCCTACTTTCTCCTTGCTAATCCTCCCAGTTTCCACCAATGGCTATTTCTCCCTGGAAAGAACTTTAAGGCATGAACTGGAACTATCAGCATCTTATAATAGATTGGCTTTTGAGAAGGGAAATATGCAATAGATGATGTACCAAGTTCGGTTTCTAGGTCTATAAAGTAAACTTGAACTTTCAGGAATGAGCAGATTACCAAAGACTCATGAAGAAGCAAAGAGAAAACAAGTTTCTTAGGCTTGCTTGGTTCTCTCCTGCATTTCATTCTCCTTTCTCATTGTCCTCCTCCTTTTTTTTCTGCTCCATTAAGGTATAATTGACAAATAAAAATTGTGGGCACACAGGGGCGACAAGGTTGCAGCTCCAGGTCCGGTCTGGGGGTGTTTGAGCTGCCGAGGCCGGAGAGGAGTGGCCAGAACCGCTTTAATATCCGCATTTCCATTTCTGTGCCTGATAGAGTTTTGATTCATCATGGATAATCTGTCATCAGAAGAAATTCAGCTGAGGACTCACCAGGTACTGATGAGTCTCTGGAAAGTACAAGGAGAATGCTGGGTTTAGCCATTGAGTCTCAGGATGCAGGAATCAAGACCATCACTATGCTGGATGAACAAGGGGAGCAACTAAATCGCATAGAAGAAGGCGTGGACCAAATACATACAGACAGGAGAGAGGCAGAGAAGACTTAAACAGAACTCAGCAGGTGCTGTGGCCTTTGTGTTTGCCCGTGCAATAGAACGAAGAACTTTGAGTCTGGTAAGGCCTGTAAGACGACACGGGGAGGCGGCGTATCTTGGTGAGTGTGAACAACACTACAATGAACATTCGAGTGCCAGTACCTCTTTGACATACCAATTTTATTTCTTTTGAATATGTACCGAGTAGTGAGATTTCTGAATCATATGATAGAGTTTTATTTTTAATTTGTATTTGTACAGGTTTTGAATACAGTCATAGCTTTGAAAATGTATTAAAATGTATCAATATTTCTAGTGTGGCTTTTTAAATAGAGTTCAATTTATTAGTATATGTACAATTGCAATGAAATGGTAACAAACCACTCCCATTTTCCTTCCTGTACCTGTGTATAAAAATAAAAACATTTAATCTATAATGACTTTAAGTCTATGTTGTTTCCAGTCATCCTCAGACACTTTTATATTATACTTGCTAAGTTGTTTCAAATCAGAGCCAGTGAAAATGTTCAGTGGAGCTGTATTTTCCTATTGGCAAAATGTACTTGGCTTCAACAATTTCGAAAGGTTGTCAGCTAAAGAGAATCCAACTAATATCTTTTAGGGAGGACATGAAATTCTTTACTATAGCAAAAATGATATCTGTTTTCTAGTACAGGGGATTTCAGATTGCAACAGAATTCTATGCAGCAAGTACCTTGTTGAATATCAGTAACTATCTGGTGAGTAAAAAGACAGAAAGCTATTGGATGCAATTTTAATTTAACCTGTATATAGTAAATGTAGAGTCTAAAGACAACTATTTATTTTCCAAGTTCTTAGCTACATCACCATTTCAGAGATGGTTTATATTAATTTTTTTTTTTTTTGAGACAGAGTCTCACTCTATTGCCCTGGCTAGAGTGCCATGGCGTCAGCCTAGCTCACAGCAACCTCAAACTCCTGCGCTCAAGCAATCCTCCTGCCTCAGCCTCCTGAGTAGCTGGGACTATAGGTATGGGCCACCATGCCTGGTTAATTTTTTCTATATATTTTTAGTTGTCCAGCTAATTTCTTTCTTTTCTTTTCTTTTCTTTCCTTTTTTTTTTTTTTTTTTTTTTCAGTAGAGACAGGGTCTTGCTCTTGCTCAGGCTTGTCTTGAACTCCTGAGCTCAAACGATCCTTCCGCTCGGCCTCCCAGAGTGCTAGGATTACAGGCGTGACCCACCGCACCTGGACTATATTAAAAGTTTTGACCAGATAAATAACACGCAATACGATAATATCTCTAAGCCAAGGGTGTACAAAATGGGATATGTAAGATATTCAGGAAGAATATATTAGAAAACATAAGTACTTTGCATCTTTGTCAATCAATTCCCATTTTATAATGTTTTATAATACTCATGATGTATTCATTTATCTACATAGATATTGGATGCATATTATGCATTATATAGAAATATATTTTTAATAAATATCAATATATTCAGGGTATTCAAGGGCATTCAAGTTTTGTAAACCATTGCTCGAAGAAAATAAGATACACACAGGAAAGAAAAAAGATAGTTTAGCCACCTTGATCTAGTAGGCTTTAAGTAGGTATAAAAATTATTTGGGAAATAAAACAAATGAATCTCCTGGACAAAAAGCTGTATCAATGGAAGACAGAGATTTTCCCAAAATAACTAAATGAAGGAAATGGCAAATTGCAATACTAATAGCAGTTTTAAAATGCAGGCAGGGGAATCATTAAGCTAACTGATTGGCCTATTTTTCTATTTAGAGCAGTTCAAAATCCCTTACCTAAAGGGAATGGAATTGTAAGGAAAAGGTTACAGAATTTTTTGACAGTGAATTATATATTATTAATAATAATATACTTGGTCAATTGTTTTACTTTGCTACATTGGGTGAGAAATCAGTGCGGACATTGACATGACAACAATTTTAAAACTCTAGGCAGGACTTTGTAGATATTGGTATCACCTTGACTGAGTCTAATTGCCGCCCCCCCTTCTAAAACAGTAACTGTCTCTCAAAGAGGCAAATTCATATTGTTGAGAAAAATCAGGAAGGAGCAGAATCCTGCAACAACTAGATTAAATAGGAATGTCACTCTGGTCTTATTACAAGTCCAGGGAAGAAAGGAAGAGGAGAAGGGACATCATGAAGAAGGCCTTAGGCATGAGGGGAGCTAAGGGTGGGCATTCACCTCCAGTCACACTGTCCAGAAAACAGCAAACTCAAAAGAGGCAGAAAGTTGGCTTGTGAGGTATAAAGTCCTCCAGATGAAGAACCCAGCAAGGTAGAAGGGCCAATCACTTTGTTAGAAATATAGATGTAGTATATTAACGTTGGAAACCTAAGCAAACAGCTTTTGGAAAACTTTCTGATATAGCAGGAATGCCCCAAACCCACTGTCTTTGGTAAAGCTGAAAAGTCAAATTCGACACCCACACGCTGGCGAGTATTTTCCCTTTAAGTCAACGTCTTGAGCTTTAACAGCTGAAACCAAGTCATTTTAAAAATACAATAAAAGCTGCAGCTATAAAGACTGTGGAAACTTACTTAACAGCATGAGCTAAAGATAACCAGGAATTTGCCACTGGGAACTATTTAATGCTTTTGATGGAGCTGCAGCATATAGGGCCTAAGGTAATTGATGTACAGAAAGAACAAGCTAATAAATACTAGTTCTAGAATTTCTATGATTTAAGGGAGATGGGAGTGTTAAGTAGATGAATAAGTCCCACAATGCTTTTCTTTTATAAGGTCTGCTAAGCCTAGTTGGCAGTCGTATTTCAAATCCATTCATAAGGTCCCAATAGAAGAATAAAAAACAGTGTCATGTGTCTGTACACTCAACAAAACATAGAACAAAGTTGTGTACACATGCTCAGCATTAGGAAATGTGCTAAAACTCTTACTTCTGGTGAATCCATTTAGCATTTTTTTTTTAATACCTAAAAATTTAGGCTGTTTATAACCTGCAGCTTTAAAATAGCCTTTAATAAATTCTAACCGATAGAAACTGAACAACAGTAGGAAGGAGCACGGGCAGGAAACAGGGAGCAAAGAGTGAGAGTTCCTAATTTCTATGGACCTTGGTTTTTCTTATTTTGTTTTTTGGTTTTTGAATTCTGTGTTTAGTTTTAGTTTTTGTTTTTTAATGAGGAAGTTGATTAAGAGAGTTTTGAACATGCTGAAACTCAGCAATCAAGGGCATGAACACACTAACAAAAACACCCCCAATTATATCAGCACTGTATTGGTTAGCTACTTCTGCATAATGAACCACCCCAAAGCTCAAAGGCTGATCAGCAGGAGGCTGAGGGTTCTAGTCGCTCCTGGAAGGCATGACTATTCCACACGGTTTTTCATCTTCCAACAGGCTGCCTCAGGCTGGGTCTCATAGTGACTGCAAGGTGCAGAGAGAAAACTAGAGTGGGAAGCCTCAATGTCTCTTGAAGCCTAGACTGAGAACTGGCTGACCGTCACTTCTGCAACCTTCTATTCATCAAAGCAAGTCACAGGGCCAGTCCAGTTCCCAGGAGGGAGGAGGAAAAAGACTCCTCATGGGAGTAGCTGCTAAGTCCTTAATAAGGAATGTGAATATAGGGAAGTGTGAAAAATTTAGATTATTTTTTACAATCTACAAACAATGCAATGAAGACATATAAACCCAATCTATATACTCTTACTTGTATTAGCATCTTGGTAACAAAAAGGACTAGACAACGATACTCCTATCTCAAACATGTCTAAGCACAGTGGGGAGCTAATGATTAAAGGCAGATACCCTGGACATAGATTGTTTGATTTGAATCTTGGCTCTAAAATTTAGTATCTGTGTGATCTTGGGAAAATGTCTTACCTTCCAATGCCTCAGTAGTCTCATCTACAAAACGGCAATGGGGAACGATAGCAGTACCTTCATCAAAAGGTTGGCAGGAGCATTAAGTAATGCATGTAAAGCTTTTAAAATGGAGCCTGGCATATAGTCACGGATAAATTTATGATATTTTATTATAAGCACTGATAGAAAAATATTAATAAAGATACAAATTATAAGAATGTGGAAGTCCAGTATATTTCCAGCTGGACTTGCAAGTGATCAGACTAAGCTTCGATAATTTGTGAAGTAAAATACAATACCAAGCACATATCTCTTAGACAACCTGGGTTTTAACTACCTCTAAATTATTATTATTTTTTTTAATTTTGCTGAATCCTTCTAACTGGTAAATGAACAAAGTGTATAAATGCTCTGTACTTACTTCACTTTTTGAAAAAAATGGAATTTTGAATTCACTTCAGTGCATTTTAAAGAAAGGCTTTATCAAAGCAATCTATAATTACAGCAGCACTCTCCCGATAGGACCAGAGGGAAATAGTCTAAATCAGGTCTTTCATGGAATTAGAAAGAAATGTTCTCATTTCTTCTTCCCCCAAACCTCACTTCCAATCCTTTCTCCCATTACCCAGTGAAGCTATAACGGAATGAGATCAAAAGTTATGCAATCTCAAGTTCGTGTATCATAAAAAGAACATATTCTACCTATGGGTAGAAAAAGGAGGAAAAGTCAGCCTTCTAACCACAGGTCACAGCTAGGGAGTACGTATTAAGCACCTATCACTTGAAGGAAGGATGGCAGTGCTTCTGTTAGATGAGAATAAAGGAGAAATCTGGAAAAATAAGGATGCCAAGTCACCAGAGAAAACAAGTATGCTTCCAAGTAACCAAAATACAAGCATATGCCTGGGTGCCCAGGACTTGAAAGAAATCAGAGAGTGTTGAAAGAAAATCAGTCTTCAGATCTAAAGGAAATCATCTCCTTTGTATATCCTGCCTGCAGTTTTGATTTTTTTTAATCTCAGTAGAATTTGCATGAACCATTTCAATTCATTCTCCTTGCACAAATGTAGCCCATTTACCAGCATGCTGACATTCTAATGGAGGAAGTAGAATTTGATATATGCCTTTTGGTCTCCTTCAGTAGAATAGACCATTCTCCCAAACTTTGCTTTTGAGCTTCAGGGAGGAAAAAGCTAGTATTTACTAAGTACTTGATATGCTATAAGAATCTGTCATTTAATTCTCACCACAACCCCACAATATATTTACCCCACTTTATAGAAGAGCAGGCGAGTTCAAGAGGTCATGTGACTTGACCATGGCCACAGAGCAAGGATTCCATTGGTGTCAAAGCAGATTGAGTGCTTGCCACTTGATAGGAAAGGGTAAACAGCAAGCATGCAGGTCGCCTCTCCCATCCCCACTACCTTTTATCCCCCTGTGTGATACTTCCTAACAACAACTCTTTCACCTCTACTGCATCCATCTCCATTCACACCACCAAATATGTCAGACAGAAAGATCAACAAACTTTTCAACCCAATTACCAAAACACCTCTCCCCACTACACACACATGCACATACATATGCATACACACCTATAGTAAAATTCAGGAGGTGAAGGGAAAATGGGAGTAAAAATATAAGTCTATGGATGATAGCAATTTGAGCATAAATGAAACCTGGCTTGCATCTTCTATGCTATCGCTCTGTGTTTTTCAGAGACCTATTTTCAATTCCTGGTTTACTGCCCTGTGTTAGGCAGTGCTCATGAAAAGAAAGCACGCTGGACCACAATGAGCCCTGTTATTCCTTCAATTTCAGGAATAAACCAATTACAGTGAATTGCCAACATATAAATGTGAATACTTTGTAGATTTAAATGGAGATTAGCCCATAGATTTTAAATTTCCTATAAGGCACAAGCATCTTGGAAATTGAGTTTGATGTATTTCTACCTTTTAAAGAAGTTCAAGTGGTTTGATTTTGGTGTTCATATCCGCACCTCTGGAAGTGAAGCCTTTATAGAGAGACTGAGAATTTGACAAGATTTTCCAGCCCATAAGTAACCTAATAGATTATGAGATGGGCAAGTGTACCTACAGGTAGACGGAAATGCAACTTTGCATTCATTGTTGGGGTCAAATGTGTTAATTCTCCAAGAAGTTCTGGGAAGCCTCTCAGCCTCTTGAGTAGGATTTATTCTCTAGGCATGGTGCTCAAGGTTCAATGTCGGTTATCTCTCTAAATTCATCCTGGCTTTTCTGTTCATGTTCACAGAGAGCTGCTGGCAAGGGTGGTTTGGAAAAGTAAGTATGCTGGTATTTGCCTGTTTTACCTAAAAAACTGAGCAGGAGCAAAGCAAGTAGGGTTGTACTTATGGTGGTTGAGAAGAGCTCTGTGACCCTAATATCATGGTTTGAGTCAATATAAACACTTGAGAGAACAGACACCCTGTGGTCTTGACACTTGGTGATTCTTTCTATATATGGAAAAAGGCAAGAAGCATAGGCTGCAGCAGTAGAGGTTACTGACAGAGGCAGTGTTCCAGAATGATGTGGGTTGAGGCTGAAGTCAAATAAAATGCTTATGATTCAGGCTTTTGATTTCTTACTGCCCTGTACAGGGGACAAAATGATACCTACATTTGTTGGTCTAAAAACTAATTGAAATTACTTACTGAAGTAAAGACTGGAAATTAGAGCAAACGTTTTTAAAGAAAGACACATTTAAAAGAGCCTGCTTATAGAGGGACCCTCAATTCCTTGTGAGACAAAAGCCTAGGCCAGCATAGGTCTCTAACCTTTTTATTCCCTAGCCACTTGATCAACTTTCTCTTCTGCTACCCAGAAGATCAGATAGTTATGGTTGAGTTCATTTACTTACAACCTGTACTGGGAGGAAATTCAGATTCACAGCCAAGGTGTACCCAGGAAGACATTGTCACTGAACTCATTTCACCAAGCAAACAATGCTATAGCTCAGATACCACTGTGACCCTTTCAGACCTCTTCTGTTATGGATAAACACCTCATAATCTAAATATTCGGCTTTTCCCAATCAGTCAACATTTGACTCACATTAGCAAAGACCTCTCACAGCTCAATGCCATGCTTGTTGATCAGGAAAAAAGTACCTGTATTTATTTAATGGCTGGTCTCTTCAGCTAGTGTTATTTCAAGAGGATTTCATTTTTATATTGCATAAACTGCAAGCAATGGGTATTTGACATATTTATTTTAAATCCTGTTCAGTGTTAGTGGAGGGTATCAAATTGACAGGCTTGGAGAACAAGCGGAGTTATCAGAGCAGAGTAAAGTTACAAATATTCTTTCAGCTTACGGCCCCCGGAGCTGCCAGGTGACCCTAGTGTTACCGTGGAGAGAAGAATGCACAGACAAGTTAGCGGTGCGACAAGTTGAAGGAATTTTATTATTTTGGAAGACAGAATTCTTAGGGCTCACTGGGTAGCCAAGGAATCCTTAGCCTCATCTCCATCCTTTGTTTTATGAAAGGGTGCTATTAAAGATACTTGCTGCCTTAAATATCCTTATATTTTCTTTCTTTTCCATTTCTCTAAATTCTGGCAATTTTTTAAGGCCTGCATTCAATTTTGCCTCCTCTGTGAAGATTTGCCTAAGTGTTCCAAGCCCAGCAATTGCATCCTCTTCCAAACTCCTGTGGCTCTAGGAGGAAAAATAAATAAATAAATAAAATGGCATAGTGATTAAATCACAGCATAGGCCTGAGTTCCAGCTGTGACTCACACCGGCTGTGTGGTGTTGGAAAGGTTACTTCTCACCTCTGATTCTCAAATTCCTTACCTATAATTCTAGTCTAAAATACTTTACCTTGTAGAATGGTTGTAAGGATTAAATTTAAAATGTCATGGGTAAAGACCTGACTCATAAACTCTCTAGCAATGTATCATATCCTCTCTTACTTCGTTATTTACTATGTATTGAATATGTTCTTTATCCTTAAGGATAGTCTAAGTTCCATCGAGATCATGTATCTTATTTACTTGTGTTTATACCTTCTACAACCTATTTTAGTGCTTTGAAAATCTTAGCTGTCCAGGCAGTGTAAACTGATGATTGATGATTTAATCAATGTAAATGGCTTTGAAAGAAAGAACAGAGCTACATCCTAGAGACAGATGCAGCCTGCACACATATGCACTCTCTTTTTGGTTAGCAAATGTGGCAATGACGTAGCACAGAGAGTTGAGAGGGAAAAAAAAACTTGGAAGTTTGAATGGCTTTTGCCAGAACTCTGGCAGAAGGGAGAAGGTTTATAAAGTGAAAAGAGGCAAATACCACAAATGAAGGGCTCTAGTGTACTTTGAAAGGGCAATGTTATATGCATATTCAAGTCAATAAAGGTTAGATAAATAATCCCTCCCAGAATGCTCAGTGTAAACCCAAGGATGCTGGGATCTGAGGGGTAGTGGAGACCAACAGGTTCTCCTAGACTCACATGAGTGCCAGAGCCCAGAGGGGAGATGGTTCTGAACAGTCTGTGTGGTAAGTGGCAGGTACTGCCATGGTGGTTGCAAGACCAGCAAGTTGCACAGAGTGAGGTACCTGACCCTATAACCAGGGGCTAAGGTAGAATCACTTCATCATATCTGGGAATGTGGCTAGCAAAACCATAGTCAAGTGATTGTTTGGCAAAGCATCCTAGATTGGACACAGACTATTTACTTAACTGATGCTGAAACATGGCCAGCCCCATATTTGAGCACCTTGAGTCATTCAGTCTTATATTTGAATTTTTCGTGATTTCTCTATCACACCCTATCTGCTCACACTGAGCAA
Organism: Eulemur rufifrons; assembly: GCF_041146395.1. Taxonomy (NCBI): domain Eukaryota; kingdom Metazoa; phylum Chordata; class Mammalia; order Primates; family Lemuridae; genus Eulemur; species Eulemur rufifrons. The sequence continues at coordinate 230,735,201 of NC_090989.1, forward strand.
TCTCTCTCCCTGCTGGATCACTTACAAAGAGAACCCTCTCCTATGGACTGGCTACATCACATTCACTTGTTTCACAAACAGTGCCTGCTGTGTGCACCTACTAAGAGCCAAGTATTGAATAAAATAATAGAGTTACTTAGAAAAAACACATAGTCCCTGCTCTCAGGAAATAGGCAGGTGTTCTAGGCAAGAGAGAAGCAAAGAGCCAATTACAAGCAGTGTGATAAATGCAATGACAGAGCTAGGCATAAAGCACTATGGGAGAAAAAATACCTAATTTACACAGCTGGAGGGAAGGGAGGTCAGAGAAGCCTCATCAAACAAGTTGCTCTGAACTGAGTTTTGTAAGATGAGAAGGTGCTGGCTGGAGGAAGGCAGAAGGAAAGAGCATTCCTTGTGGGGGATACACTACAGTCCGAAATTCAGTGGCTAGAAGTACAGCACAGTGCATAACAGGGGCAAGAGAATAGCTGGAGAGGTGCACAGTGGCCAGACCACGAACAGCCACGAGTCCTGTGCCATGTGGAATGGACTTAATACTGATCTCAGAAATATTAAGGAGAACAAATGAACAAAACTTGATTAGATATGAAGGTAAAAATCTGGAAAGAGGCTAAAAACCTGGGTAGAACTAATGGGGGAGAAGAGGACCTTGGAGAAAAATAAACAAATTTTGTTTGATCGTGATAAGATTGTGGTGCTTGGGAAAGGTCCAGGTGCAGATATCCAGTGAAGAGTTGGATATAACTCAGAAGCCAAAGATGCAGATTGGGAAGTTATCGGTAATTAAAACTACAGAGGTGGAGTATATCACTCAAGGAGAGTGTGTAGGGTGAGAGGAATAGAGACCAAATTCCTGGGATGATCATTTAAGAAAGTCATGAGAAATGTTGATTGATGGAAGCCAAGACGGGGAGAGTCCTCCAAGAGAAATAAGTGATCAACACAAATAAATGTCACTTGCCTGGCAATTGACTTTCAGCTTGGCATTTTAATCCTCATCACACTTCTCTAGTAAAATACTCACTTCCTAATTTGATTGTTGACAGTTGCCTTGTCCTCGGTAAGGGAGGCAGAATTGCCAGAGCATAAGCAGGTACTGGTGGAATTGCAGCCTCCATCCCATATGAGAGAGGCACCAACGGTAAAATCATAGGGGTGGTATACGAGAGACACGGTGCGATGTGAAATGGTCCCCAGCTTAGTGCATACCCGGAGGCTTGGCACAGCACTTCTCACTGCCGGTGGGGAGAGATATTCATAGCATTTTTGTCACCCAGAACAGCAGATTCCTCATCTCACCACTCAACTGCCCAACAGCTGCTCACAAAACTCTGTGTCATTCACACCGTGCACAATCCAGGAAGGGTTTATTTTAAGTGACCATGGAATGACACACTGACAATGTCTCAAAGGGTCAGGTTTTTTTTAGAAAGACTTCCCCCTTAGCCTGGGAAACCAGAGAAAACTGTTCTGTCTATGCCAGAGGAATGTCAAAAGTCAGGCACGAAAGCCTAAAAGAAGTAAAACAAGAATGAGTCATTATTTTTCATGATTATATGAGTCAACTTGGTGTTTTCTATGTTAGTTTCACCTGGACTTGCTCATGCAACTGCATTCAGCCACGGGGTTGGTTGAGACGAAAGGCCAGAGATGGCCTCACTTATGGGTCTGGCGGTTGGCGCTGGCTGGGGCTGGGGTACCTTGATTCTCTTCCGAGTCCTCTAGTAGGACAGACCGTTTTCCCTGCATGGCCATCTCAGGGCAGCATTCCAGGAATGTGAAAGTGGAAGCTGCTAGGTCTCTTAAGTCCTAGCCTCAGAAGCCACACAGAATTCTTTCCACTGCATTGTATTCTCAAAGCAAGTCACAAGGCCACCTTGGCTTCCAGGATGGGGAAATAGACTCCAGCTCTTGACGAGAAAGACTGTGTAATGTTTTTATTCACTGCTGTATGTATGTGTGTTTAGTATTATTTTTATGTAGTTGTTATTTTACTGAAGAGGGATTAAGCATAAAAATTGCAAGCAGGTTCTCTAAAATCTGAGTATTTGGGTTCAAATCCCAGCTATTCCCAGCTCCACCAGCTCTACTCCTACCTACCCTAGTGGGTTATGCATTTTATAGTACCCATCTTATAGAGTGCTTAAGAGAGTACCTGGTATATAAAAGGCAGTCAATAATTATTAACTACTTTTATTTATTAGTATTTTCAATGTCCTATTTTTCTATTCCACATTATAATATAAACATCTTCCTATATTATTACAGATTCTACACAGGTATAATCTAAATTTTTAGGCCAAGCACGGTGCCCAATGCCTGCAATCCCAACACTTTGGGAGGCCAAGGCAGGATTGCTTGAGGCCAGAAGTTTGAGACCAGCCTGGGCAACACAGTGAAACCCCTGTTTCTACAAAAAATAAAAAATTTAGCCAGGAGTGATGGAGTGTACATGTAGTCCTAGCTACTCAGGAGGCTGATCCAGGAGGGGAGCTTGAGTGTGGCAGTTGGAGGTTGCTGTGAGCTATGACCACACCACTGTACTCAAGTGTGGGTGACAGAGTGAGACTCGATCTCACACAAAAAAATAGTAATAATAATTTTAAATTTTTACCCAGGAGTTTTTTATGTGATTATGCCACAGTTTTCTTAACCATCTTCTCTGTAGTATATTTAGCTTAATTTCTATCATTAGTTCTCATAAGTTGACTGCAATGATCATTTTTAGGTAAAAAGCTTTGTATTTTTTTTGGCTGTACTTGCACCTGGTTATATTTCTCTATATTTATAGTTATTTCCAGAGGATGAATTCACAGGACTGGAATTTCTAGTAATGAATTATTTAAGACTTCTGATACATATTGCCAAATTCTTTTACAGAAGAGCACACTGCTTACACCCCAACCAACAATGCATGAGAGGGCCTGCCTCACTCTGCCCTCAATTGTGGTGTCCTAGATGTGGCATTATCTTTGAATGAAGCATGTGAGAAATCTGGACTATTTCATTTTTTTCATCCCAGTGAAAGCAGATTAGAAATGAATGGAAAAGCAGCCCCTAGCTGCCATCCAAAAATGTTGGGGAAAATAAGTGAGGGATAGAAGCAAACATGTCTAGTGAAAATAGAAAAATACAATATGCACATTAAAAAATAGTTGCCATCTGTCCTTTCAACAATAAACGAAAATATATGCACTTAAAGTAATAGTTAAAATTGCTGTTTTCATTTGTTGGCTAGTTTGATTTTCTTTACTGTAATGTCTAAATAATGAGAAAACAGATAGAGACGCCAACATTAGAATTTCCACAGCAGCCAAAATGTCCAGTTAAGACCCTCTACAAAGCAAAACAGGATAATAGGTGGATTTGACATTTACAGAGGATTTTCATTCTCATCATTAGATGGATGACTCCAACACAATGATAATAAGTCCTTATCTTCCAATCATATTTTAATAGAACAAATTTGCTATACTCATGAACATGAATAGATACTTGGCAGTGCAGGTTATTTTAATGGACACATCACTTTAAGCTAAACCTTCTCCATCTGTTCTGCTCTCTAATTACCAATGAATAAAGTACATAATTCACAATTACATCATAAAAATAAGATCTACATTATATCAAGTCATGTCAGAGCTTTTTAATCTATACTATTTGGCATCTGTTGCGGTATTAGTATTTGCTCCTTTCCAACAAACACATCACTTTCCCAATTAGGAAAATCTGAAATAATTACGTGTTTGCAAGAGAAAAGGGAATTCTCCATCATATCATTTTATTTTCTAATCGTATCTTATTGTTCAGTATCACTTACCTTCCACTATAATTAGTCCTTCAGGGTTCAATCTCTCTCTGAGTTGGGCCTTCACAACTTTCATCAAAGAGAGTGGAAACTAATTAAAAGTCACAAAAAGTCAAATCTTCTACTGTAATAAAGTCATTTTTCAGCTCACTGTAGGAATATAAATGATATAACTAAGAAAAGAAAAAATGTACATGTATATAGATATTTTCTCATTTTGAGGCCAACTGGATTGGTCTGAGGATCTATTGGAAGAAAAATCATAATAAGAGACTAAAGAGAGAGGAGAGAAGATTAGGAAAATGATGGATAGCCCAACCCATCCACTGTTTCCCCCAACCCCTCTCATATCTTAGGATACGGAGATTGGGCGATGTGGACAATTCCCTGAAGACCAGGTCCCTGGCTGCCCTGCAGCTTTGCTCTGGGATCCCATTGCTCAGCTGATTCCTTTGCTTAGTCTTGGCTTGGATGCAATCCTTCAATTTTTATATTTACCAGATATGTTTGTCTTTTCATATCTGGTTCATTCACAGTGAGGGTACTCTGAGTTCCCATTGTGCAGTGTCACCAGTGACACACTCACATAGAGGCTTAATGAAAGACTTGTTTCTTGTGCCAACCATGTAAAAGCCTAACAAAGAGTTAGAGGGTGCTAAGTGCTTCAGTTGGCAGACAATAGAATTTCCGGTTCAAGGAAGCCAGAGGACTTTCCTTTTGCTATGGATTAGAGCGATACCACTCAACCAAATAAGGCCAGAGAATATTGGCTAAGATGCTGGCTTTTACTCCAGAATGAACACTTTTAGAATTGTTTTCGTTAATTCTCCTTAACGAATCACTCAGGAGAGAATAGCTTCTTGCAGATGTATCAACTATCCCATCAATCGGACACACTGCAGGTTATCCGTCCTTCATCTGTCTTCCCATAATGCTTTATATGTGTCCTGTAGCACTTATCAACTCTATTATAACTACTCTTTCACATGTTTGTCTTTCCAAAAAGACTGGAAGAACCATTACTTACTACTTGCACACTTCCTGGATTCCTATAAGAGAGAAAGCAGTAAAATAGAGAGTCAATTAGATGACAGAGCTCAGAAAATTTCAGCTGAGGAGCCAGTAGAGAAACATAGAAGAAAGAAGAAAGAGGTATTTATCAGTCAGGATAGACAGATTATACTGGGTGACAAAGAAACCGTAAATTTCTGTAGTTTGCAATATTTGTGGATTATTTCTCACTTACTCCTCATGGGCATTCTAGGTCACCATGGGGTCTAGACTGGTAGAGCAATCTTTATCTCCTTTTCCAGAGGCAGAAGGAAAAAGGACATAAACCATGGGCTGGTTCTCAAAGCTTTTCCACTGAGGTGACATAAATCATTTCTGCCTACATTTCAGTGGCAAAAGCAAGTTATGTGGCCACTCCTGAATTTATCGTGGATGCAATGTATGATCTTCCCATAGTAAGGGACATTATGGGGATGTTGAGAGATGAATAACACAATCTGTCACAAAGTACGATAGCAAGAGGAAACAAAAGTTAAACATGGTTGACAACACTTAAAAACACACGCACACTGTATTTTTCCCTTGTATAAATAACAAGTATTAATTTACTTAAAATTAGGACAATGCATAAAAGCATTAATTATTTAAATCTATGATTATCTCATCTTCTAGAAATAACCTCTGTTAACATATTAGGGTAAACACATTTGGCTTCTTAGTTTTTTGTTTAACAAAAGAATATTTTTACCCCACACATAGTTCCTTTCTCACCTCCTTTCCTCCTAAGCTCTTTTGGGAGTGTGTGTGACAGCAACAGTGGGTCCACCTCTGTCCCTGCTCCTGGGAAATTCCCCACATGGATTCAGATGTGTTCCACCTGAGATTATATCCTGCTTTCATCCAAACATAAGGTGTCCACGCTCAGAACCCTTTGTTCTAAGAATGTTTTAGTGTCCAAATCTGTGAAAGGCATCTGAGGAATTGGTGAGGGGAAGGAGAAGAGTGCCTGCTGGAAACATCTCTGAGACTCTTCCCCTGTGTTCCTGGGTCCTCTGCATTTGCCCCACTGGTCCACCTCAGCCTTTCTCGTTTGTTTTTTATTTGCTCTTCCCCCATCTCTTTCCTTCCTGCAGATCTGTTCTATCTAGTGTCTCAGAAGTAAGAAACTGACATTTAGGTATGACTCCAAAGAAAGAATCTGTGTCTAACAGGTGGAGTTTTTGTTGTTGTTTCTTCAATTCTTTGCGTGTGCTTCCTCATGGATTTAGGGAAGTAGAATTTGGTTTAGGGCATGGGGAAAATGGCTCTGAGGGTAAGACTAAGAGTGACAAGAAAGGGAATACACAGGAAAAAATAGAAAAAGAAGACTTGGCAATGTGATCCCGCCATCCAGGCAAAAATGGTATAGGTTGTTTCATAACTTGCTCTGTCACTTGCAGGGATCTCCTTGGCCGTGGTCCACACCACTTCCCATTCTGCCTCCTTTTCTATTGGACCATGTTGAACATCTCCCACTTCCTGTGAGGAAGGAATTTTTCTACCAGTGATAAAAAAGATGTCTCTCATGGAATAAGGTGCAGTCATTGCTTTCGTTTGTTGACTTTTAATATGGAGAAAGAATAAGTAAACAGTCAACCAAGAAAAAATGATGGACATGGCTTCTTTTGGGGGTCAGTTAAGGTAAAACCTCATTGTATCTATCCTTCCTTTCCAGTTCCCTGACACCTTCCTTGCCATTCCTTTGCTGCTATTATTTGAAGCAATAACCTAAGTAGGGAAAATGGAAATAGGAATGGTTTCCTGGTACGCTAGCCAATACCAACAATCATTTAGCAAAATCGATATCAATGCTATGGTAATTTATTTGTTAGCCAATAGTTAAGAGAGAATGAGAACTGAGTCAACTTTCAACATTTCCTTATCTTTCACAGTGTCATACCTTACAGGGTAAGAGAATTTTCTAATATTGGTTTGTTATATTGAGTTTAGTTCAGTTAATTCCTATAATATCTGTTCTAGGTACTTTTATTTTATTTTCTACAAAGAGTATTGGAAAACCAAAAAACACCCCCCCCCACAAAACCTGCAATCCTTTGCATGCATTTTCCATTTAACACAGCAACTGGAAAAGCTATAATTAGAGACTAGGTTTCCCAAGTCTTTCCTTGGGTCCAGACTGCATTCCTGAGCAACTCAAGACAGGATGACCTCAGACTTTCTTCTCCCATGCTATGAAAGAAACTTTCAGAATCTTCTTTCCTAAATCTCAGTTGCAGATACAAAATGTTTTGTCAACAATAATAACGGACCTAACTAAAAGAAGTCATATTTTAAGAAATTCCTGCTTATACATTTAATATAAATTGCAAAATGCCTTCTTATCCTCTACTGTGAGTACTATGTTGACTCTCACCTTCCATAATTACTAGACACTATTTAATTCTTAGGTTATACTAAAAATGACAATCTGGGCTCCAATTACTCTAAAAAAAAAGTAGACTTAGAATTATTTAGTAAATACTATCTCAAATATGATGCCTACCTATGGAAGGATTAATCCAATCTTGTGTCAAAAGCTCTTGTTATAAGTGATGAATTTGATTCCCTGCTTGGATACTTTTGCTAGATACTCATTCTCTGTGGAAATTTAGTTCAGACTACTTTGGCTGACATTCCAGCTTCAGCAACATGGCCACAACATGATTTCCCCTCTCACTCCCTACATCCCCAAGCATAGTCTATTTAAACAGAGCTCCTTGCCATTCTCTAACTACAGTCCAGTTAAATTTGCCTCTTTTTGCTCATATTGTTCCCTCTGAACATCTCCTTAGTCCTTTACTTCCCGCCTGTGACCCTGATATTCATCTCTTAGAATCCACCCAACTTTCCAAGTCCTGTTCAAATATCATCTGTCCTTGAAAACTTACTCCCTATAGACATAATCTCTCACTTCACTGGTCCTTTGGTGCTTTCTGTAATGGAATAATTCTTTCATCCTCTCTATTACTTACTAAGCCCCTTGACTATAGAGATAATACTACAACTGCTTAAAATCTTTTGCAGCTCCCAGCACAGGGCCTGGCACATAATAGGTACTAGAGAAAGCTTTACTGAATACAGTAAGCTCCTTGAAGGGGAGGTTCACATTTTGGAGTTTTTCAGGCTCAGCATCTAGCATCTAGTGTTAACCCAGATGTCTCAGCATCTCGGCATCTAGCCTTAGCCCTAAGTTGATATTTAGAAACACTGGCCGAATGCACTGAATCATAGAAAATGATGCACACATTCTACTTGCTTGTTTCACAAACACCAGAAGGAAAGGACTGAGAATCAAAAAAAAAAATATTGTGTGGTCTCTTTAAAAAGAATCCTCGTCATCTCAGAAGGTTAGCCGTGTCACTCAGCACAGAACACAGAGTGATCGTATCAATATTAATAAGCTCAGTGAAGTGCCACTGGCTTCAGTGCAATTTTGACATTCTGCAACCTGACTAATAAAATAAAAACTAATTCTAAAAATAATTTACCTCCTGGAGACCTTAAAATGGATTTTACTAATGAAGGGAAAAAACTAGCATGGCTCTTTCCTTTTTGATAGGTGAATCAAATGTTACACCAGACCATAAACCTAAAATGACATATTCTAAACTGTCAACGTCTCTTTTAAAAGGACATTTTGCACACTTTTCATCCAAATTTACAATTTGAGCCATTTAGCAGCCAATTAATGATGGAAGGATGAGGGTAGGGGAAATGAGGAAAGCCAAATAAATTAGGTTTTGTTTTATTTAGTCCATTTTAGCTTCATTCATAACTTTAGCTTCAAGTTATCTTCCAATTAGCAGATTACCGTATGGAAGATTATAGAATGGCGTATGTATAACAAAAATATGGGATTGTTAACAGACATAAAGATGCAATTTTTTGATTCACAAATTCCTTTACATTAAAATAAAACCCGAATAATGGCTGCTCAATGAACTGATAGTGAGAGAAAAGAAGATGCCGTTCCTCGGCCGTTGGCTAGCAACCAGGCCGGAAAGCATCTCACAGGTGACACACTGCTTTCAATTCCGCCATTGTTTGAAGGTTGGCCCTGGAGACTTTTTTGTTGCTGTTGCTGTTGTTGTGGTTTTTGTTGTGTGTGTGTATAAAAGAGAGAAAGACAGAAAGACTGACAGACGTGCAGAGAGAGAGAGAGAGAGAGAGAGGGGAAGGATACCACTGGCGCTTTAAAATTCATATCAATCGGTTAAGCAATCCCAGATTAGCTTCTTGGTAAATAAATATGCATACCTGGAAATATTAAAGAAAGATAGGACCACCAATAATCCTGTAGATAGATAAATGTTTTAATCGTTTATCTTCCTGAGAGTATTGTGTTCCACTAGATACCTCTAAATATTTTCTTCCTGTTCTATTTTCTGAATTGAAATTATTCCTTAGTTCTCACGTGTTATGATTCTTTCATCTCAGGAAATTACTAATAAGTCCCATATCATGCTCTAAAAATATACCTTCTTAATGAAATGGTAGCATATTGTCCCTGGAAAGCACTTTGAACATAATAGCACTCCCCCTACCTGCCTTCCCAGCTTTTATGCTGAGGAAACTAAAATCCAGAGGAGCGAAATTCTCACGACCCCAGAAAGTTAGTGAAACTTCAGAAATAAAAATATAAATCTTTATCTGTCCAGGTCATTGTTTTCTGTTTTGCTTTGCTGCATTATTTATTTATTTATTTATTTATTTCTGCACCACCCTGGCTCTGAATAAATGCGTTCTAGTATTCAAGAATGTATTAGTTACTGCAATCAAAGAAGGAAAACTAAATATTTAAGTATAAATATTAGTGTGCCTTATATTTCTGGAAGACTCCAAGAGCTTTATTCACTTATTTCATTCATTTATAATAGAAAAACAATAATTGAGTACCTGCTTGCTGGGTACTAGCAATAGAAGAGTGGATAAATCAGACTTCATATTCCTCACACAGAGTTTACTAACAAATACTTATATTTGTTTACATAAACCTATGTGTGGTAAATATAATCTGACCTCATAGTAAATGGAAGACTAAGGGATATTTTTGCATGCTAAAAGGTTTTTAGATGTCTCTGCTATCCACATCTGACCCTTGAGTATGCATGCCCTGTCCTTGGGTCAATCTCTTAAGTAAGTAAAACCACCAATTCTCCCATCCAACAGCGAACAGCCAGTTAGAATCCAGAAAGCAGGAACACACCATATACATGCTTCCTCCTCACTGATATGCGTCCTCAGTGTGTACTCTGTCTCTTTCACCATAACTGAACCTATTTCCCCATGCTCCTTACAGCTTTATGCTGATTTGACATCAATGCAAGCAGACTTCTTTCAGCTCCAGGTTGAAGAGTTTACTAATGGAGGCACAAACACCTGGACAGACTTTGTTTTTCAGAGCCATGAAAAGACTGCCTTCAAATCCATGATTAATTTCCTCTGCAAGGAAACATGTTAGACTCAGTGAGTGCCCCTGCTGCTAAATTAACTTCTGACCTTCCTGCGTCCTTCCCAATGACTCTTGGAAAGTTTCAGATTTCTTCAATGAAATCAATAGCTGGAGAATGAAATCACATCACCACAGGCCACCTTTGAAAACTCTATTGAGGGCAGCGTGCAGTTTGGACAATCCAGCCCCTGATGACTTTGCCATTTGAAACCTTGGTGCTGAGCTGGCCTTGGCAGCATTCTGCCTGAGTTCTTTATTGAATATGCTTCTCTTTTGATCTGCTTCTAATTTACCTTGTTCTTTGTGCTGCCTCCTACTCTGCTGGGGATCGATGGGTGTTTATTGTGCCACTGGTTGTATTACTAATTGCTTGACTGTGAGCCTCTTGAATGTGGCTGGTTTATTTCTTCTCCACGAAATGTCTTGTGCTTTCTCCATTTCATGTATTAATTTCTCCAGAGCCTTCAGACCTGAGTGGAACTGCTTAAAGACAATTGGATACTTGGGAAATTTGAGCTACAGTCATGACAAATATTGATGACTGAGTTTCCCACTGAAATAGTTTCTCAGAGAGGCATCTGATCCATTTCTAGGAAAAAGAGGGAGGGTTTGGCCCAATTCTCCTGCAGGCTATGGAATCTGACTCACTTTGATGTTCTTCCCGATGACTTGCAGAAAATCATGTGGCCTCTCCTTGTTGTCTTCTCCTTATCAATGGCCTTTAATCACCTTTGCCCCAAAACTCTTGAAAACCTTCTGAAAGTGGCATTTGTTTTGTAGGCTTTGTGCTGTTCCTATGTACCCAGTGATCATCTCCGTTAATAATGGTGTCAGTTCATTTATGAATTAATCACATCAGATTGAGGAATATGCTCAGATAAAATCTGATGGCTTCCATATTTCCCTGATGAAATATTCATGACATGATGGTTTCACCTTTATAAATCATGGTTACTGTATTGATTTTTTTCTTTCACATTTTCCAAATGAGCTCATAAATTTTTTTAAATGTGGATCAGAGAAAACAACATGAATGAATAGATGAATGTACTTTTCAATTACATGCATTTCTGATTTTATTGCTGCCTTCAGCTTATATTAGAAGAATGAGATACCACATAGAAAGGGGATCTTCCAAACCTAATAAATGTGGAAGCTGATTTCTTAATGTAAAAATTATTGATCATGATGGTTTAATTTAAACCAAAAGATTAATTTAAGTTGAAAAATTTTGGTTACTTGGATCTTGACAATAAAAAGTATTACTTATGAATGTGTATGCATTCTTAATTGATTATTAGCATGCATGTTTATTTGACTTTCTTCTTTTTGATCTTTGTTGAAAGTGACACGTGAAATAAGTGGGGAAGGAAAATGTTTCAGTTATGTATTGCTGCATAACAAGCCACTCCAAAGCTTAATGGCTTAAAACCACAACAATTTACTATTGATTCTGTGAATTGAATAGGTTGAGTTGAGTGGTTCTTCTGCCCAATATGGGATCAACTAGGGTGACTCACTTGTGTTCACTCACATGTATGGTCCCTGGTGCCCCTCCATCTGGTCTCTCCATGGGACCAGCTACTCACAGCATGATGGTCTTTTACATGGTGGCCTGGACTTTTTACTTGGTGGCTGGCTTCCAAAAGGGAGAAAGCATAGTCTGACAGCCTTCCTAAGATCTGGCCTCATAATTCCCAAATATCACTTTCACCACACTCTGTTGGTCACAAGAAGTCATCCTTCCCATTTAAATTCAAGAGGAAGGGAAAACATACTCTGCATCATGACAAGTAGGCAGAGTACATGAACAGGGAAGGAAAAATTATTGTTGACCATCTTTGGAAACTACTACAGAATGAATATTATACTTTTGTATAAAGTATTTATACAAAAAATACTTTTTATTTTATTAATTGAATTAACTAAGTAATTAATTTTTGTTGAGATAAAATATAATTTACTACCATTACCATTTTTAAGTGTACAGTTAATGGTAATAAATACATTTGTATTCTTTTTCTTCCCCTTCATCTTTCAAGAAAGATTTTAGAAAATTTGTTTCTCTTGATTTCTGGTAACTCAGAGAAAGTATTGTTTGGGCAAACTGCCTATTGTAGAACAGAGGGAAAGGCTTTGACAGGAACACGATGACAACAATAGGGCCCTGATCAGCTTTGTTGCAGACCTTCCATTAGGTGTGCCCCAAATTATTTACATTTACTCTGCAAGCTATAAAAATATTTTTGCCAGAAAACTATCTTCTTCCAAGAATGAAGGATCTTTACACATGATTGAAATAAAACTGAGGTGTGTGGTGATTAAAACACATTGTTATTTATATGTATTCCTCTTCTATTACCTACTAACAATCAACCCAAATGCTAGATTATGAACAGGTTACAGATAATGAGAGAGATTAAACTTGGCTCAATTATAAAAGAGGCAAAAGGAAGGGTCTGTGGAGCTGTGTGTGTGTGTGTGTGTCCAGAAAGCCTCAAATAAGGTTATATTGTATGAAATGAGACTATGTGACTAGTTATGTGGTAAAAAATTCAAAACCATTTCCATGTACAGTCAACTTCCAATTATATAAATTTAAAAGCCTCTTATCTTAGGGTAGAAAGGTTATTCAAATAAACAATAACAGAGAACTTTCCAAACCTAGAGAAAGATATCAATATTCAGGTACAAGGAGGTCATAGAACACCAAGCCCATTTAACCCAAAGGAGTCTGCCTTGAGGCATTTAATAATCAAGCCCCCAAAGGACACAGATAAAGAGAAGGTCCTAAGGAAAGTGAAAGAAGAAAGAAAGAGAGAAGAGAGAAATGAAGAACAAAAGAAAGAAGGAAGGAAGGAAGGAAGGAAGGAAGGAAGGAAGGAAAGAGAGAGAAGGAAGGAAAGAAAGAGAAGGAAAGAAGGAAGGAAGGAAGGAAGGAAAGAAAGAGAGAAGGAAGGAAGGAAAGAAAGAAAGAGAGAAAGAAGGAAGGAAGGACGGACAGAGAGAAAGAGAAATAACACAGAAAGGAGTTCCAATATGTCTGGCAGCAGACTGATCACTGAAAACCTTACAGACCAGAAGACAGTGGCATTACATATTCAAAGTGCTGAAAGAAAAAAAAACTTAATGCTAGAATATTCTATCCTGAAAAAATATCCTTCAAACATAAAAGAGAAATAAAGACTTTCCCAAACAAAATCTGAGGGATTTTATCAACGCCAGACATGTTTTACAAGAAATAATAAAAGGAGTTCTTCAATATGAAAGAAAAAGACATTAATGAACAAAAAGAAATCATCTGAAGGTATATGACTCACTAATAGTAAGTACACAGATACAGAATACTATATTGCTGTAATTGTGATGTATAAACCAATTATATCTTGAGTAGGAAGACTAAAAGACAAACCTATCAAAAATAACAACTTTTTTGAGAGATAGATAGTATAAAAAGATATAGATGGAAACAACAAAAAGTTAAAAAGTGAGGCGATGGAATTAAGGTGTAGAATTTCTGTTAGATTCCTCTGGGTTTGTTTATAAACAGAGTTGTCATATGTTTAAAATAAGTGGTTATAAAATATTTTCTGCAAGCCTCATGGTAACCTCAACTCAAAAATCATATAATGGATACACAAAAGATAAAAAGCATGAAATTAAAACACACTACCAGAGAAAATCACTTTTAACAAACGAAGACAGAAAGGAAGGGGAAAAAAGAGAGGACCACAAAACAAGCAGACATCAAATGACAACATGTCAGTAGTAAGTCCTTATCTATCAATCATAACATTGAATGTGAATGCACTAAACTCTCCAATCAAAAGACATAGAGTGGCTGAATGGAAAAAAAAAAAACAGACCTAACTATATCTTGTCTGTAAGAAACCCATTTCACCTATAAAGACATACATAGACTGCAAATAAAAGGATGGAAATAGATATTCCATGCAAATGGAAACAAAAAAAGATCAGGAGTAGCTATACTATCAGATAAAATAGATTTCAAGACAAAAACTGTGAAAAGAGACAAAGAAGGTAATTATATAACGATAAAGGGTCAATTCAGCAAAAGGATATAACAATTCTAAATATTAATTTATATGCACCCAACACTAGAGCACCCAAATATATAAAGCACATATTATCAGAGCTAAAGAGAGAAATAGGCCCCAACACAATAATCGTTGGAGACCTCAACACTCCACTTACAGTATCAGACAGATCATCCAGACAGAAAATCAACAATAATAATAAATCAACTTAATCTGCACTACAGACCAAATGGACCTAATAGATAATTACAGAACCTTTCATCCAACAGCTGTAGAATACATATTCTTCTCCTCAGCTCATGGATCATTCTCAAGGGTAGACCATATGTTAGGACACAAAACAAGTCTAAAAAATTAAAAGAAAAGTGTAATCATATTGAGATGTATTTTCTCTGGCCACAATGGAATAAAATCAGAAACCAACAGCAACAGAAATATTAGAAAATATGCAAACACATGCAAATTAAACAACATGCTCCTAAATGACTAGTGAGTCAACAAAGAGATTAAGAAAAAAATTTAAAAATTTCTCAAAATAAATGAAAATGAAAATACAACATATCAACACCTATGGCATACAGTAAAAGCAATAATAAGAGGAAAGTTTATAGCAATAAGTGCCTACATTAAAAAAGTAGAAAAGCTTCAAATAAACAACCTAATAATGCATCTCAATCAAGAACAAACCAAGCACAAAGTTAGTAGAAGGAAAGAAATAATAAAAATCAGAGAAGAAATAAATGAAATTAAAACCAAAGATACAAAAAAATCAACAAAATGAAAAGTTAGTTTTTTAAAAAGATAAACAAAATTGACAAAACTGTACTCAGAATAAGACAAAAAGAGAGAAGACTCAAATAAAATCAGAGATGAAAAAGAAGACATTACAACTGATAGTATAGAAATTCAAAGGCTCATTAGAGACTACTATGAGCAACTATATGCCAATAAATCAGAAAAGCTAGAAGAAATGGATAAATTCCTAGACACATACAACCTACCAAGATTGAACCAGGAAGAAATCCAAAACCTGAATAAACCAATAAGAAGTAACAAGACAGAAGCTGTAATAAAAAGTCTCCCATCAAGTGAAGCCTAGAACTTGATGGCTTCACTGCTGAATTCTACCAAGCAGTCAAAGAAGAACTAATACTAATCGTATCTAAACTATTCCCAAAAAATCAGAGAGAAGGGAATACTTCCAAACTCTTCCTACCAAGGTCTGTATCACCCTGATATCAAAAGCAGAAAAAGACACACACACAAAAGAAAACTATAAGCCAATATCTCTGATGAACATAGATTCAAAAATCCTTAAAAAAAAATACTAGAAAACCAAATTCAACAACACGTTAAAAACATTGTTCATCATGATCAAGTGGGATTCATCCCAGGGATGCAAGGATGGTTCAACATATGCAAATCAATCAATGTGATACATCATATCAATGGAATGAAGGCCAAAGATCATTTCAATTTATGCTGAAAAAGGATTTGATAAAATTCAACATCCCTTCATGGTAAAAACTCAAAAACTGGGTTTAGAAGGAACTTACCTCAACACTATAAAAGCCATATATGACAGACTCACAGCTTGGATCATATGAATGGGGAAGAAACCGAAAACTTTTCCTCTAAGATCTGGAACAAGACAAGGATACTCACTTTTGCCACTGTTATTCAGCATAGTAATGGAAGTTCTAGCTAGAGCAATCAGGCAAGAGAGAGATAAAGAACATACAAACTGGAGAGGAAAAAGTCAAATTATCCTTGTTTGCAGATGATATAATTTTATATCTAGAGAAACTTAAAGACTCCACAAAAAAAAAGCTATTAGAACTGATAAATAAATTCAGTAAAGTTGCAGGATACAAAATCAACATACAAAAATTGGTACCATTTCTATATGCCAACAGCAAACAATCCGAAAAACCAATATAGTAATCCCATTTACAATAGCTACAAATAAAATAAAATACCTATGAATAAACTTAACCAGAAAAGTGAAAGATCTCTACAATGAAAACTATAAAACATTGATGAAAGAAATTGAAGAGGACACAAAAAATAGAAAGATATTCCATGCTCACGGATTAGAAGAATCAATATTGTTAAAATGTTCATACTACCAAAACTAACCTACAGATTCAGTGCAATTCCCATCAAAGTGCCAATGACATTCTTCACAGGAATAAAAATATAATCCTAAAGTTTACACGGAACCACAAAAGACCCAAAATAGCCAAAGTCATCCTGAGCAAAAAGAACAAAACTGGAGAAATCACATTACCTGACTTCAAATTATGCTACAGAGCTATAGCAAGCAAAACAGCATGGTACTGGCGTAAAAATGGACACATAGACCAATGGAACAGTATAGATAACCCAGAAATAAATCCATACGTCTATAGTGAACTTATCTTCAACAAAGTTGCCAAGAACATACAATGGGGAAAGGACAGTCTTTTCAATAAATGATGCTGGAAAAATTGTATATCAATATGCATAAGAATGAAACTGGACCCTTATCTTTCACCGTATACAAAAATCAAATCAAAACAGATTAAAGACTTAAATATAAGACCTGAAACTATGAAACTACTAAAAGAAATATTGAGGAAATGCTTCAGGACATTGGTCTGACCAAAGAACTTCTTGAATAATAACCCTAAATCACAGGCAACCAAAGCAAAATTGGACAAATAGAATTACATCAAGCTAAAAAGCTTCTGCTCAGCAAAGGAAACAATCAACAAAGGGAAGAGACAACCCATAGAAAGGGAGAAAATATCTGTAAACTACCCATCTGACAAGGGATTAATAACTAGAATATATAACATAAGGAATGCCAAAACTGAATGGAAAAAAAATAAAAAATCCAATTTAAAAATGGGCAAAGAATCTGAGTAGAAATTTCTCAAAAGAAGGCAGACATTAGAGAAATGCAAATCAAAACTACAATGAGATATATTTTTTAAAAAGCCAGTTGAAATGGCCTTTATTGAAAAGACAGGCAATAATGAATGCTGACAAGGATGTGGAGAAAGAGGAGCTGTCTTGCACTGTTGGTGAGAACGTCAATTAGTGCAACTACTATGTAGAGCAGTATGGAGGTTCCTCAAAAAACTAAAAATAAAACTATCATATGACCCAACAATCCCACTGCTAGATTTATATCTAAAAGAAGAGAATTCAGTATATTGAAAAGATATCTGCACTCCCGTGTTTATTGCAGCACTATTCACAATAGGCAAGATTTGGAATCAATCTAAGTATGCAGCAATGGATGAATGGATAAAGAAATTGTGGTACATGTATACAATGGAATATTATATAGCCATAACAAAGAATGAAATCCTGCCAATTGCAACAACGTGAGTAGAACTGCAGAACATTATGTTAAGTGATATATGCCAAGCACAGAAAGACAAATCTCACATGTTCTCACTCATATGTAGGAGCTAAATATTATAAACAATTGATCTCATGGAGACAGAAGCTAGAATGACAGTTACTAGTGGCTGGGGAGGATAGTGGGGAGGGGGCATAAAGTAGGGATGGTTAATGTGAACAAAAATATAGTTAGATAGATAGAATGGACAGTATTTGATAACACAACAAAGTGACTATAATTGACAGATTAGTATACACTTTACAATAACTAAAAGAATGGAATTGGAATGTTCCTAACACAAAGAAATGATAAATGCCTGAGGTGATGGATATCCCAATTACCCTGATTTGATTATTTACATTGTATGCCTGGATCAAAACATCACGTATACCCTATAAATATATACAACTATTATATACCCATAATAGTTTTTAAAAAAAACTTTTTTTAAAAAGCCTCCTTATGACTCAAGGTTGAAAACATTGACAACTGTAAGTAGGGAAAATTTGGCTTTAGTAACCCCAGCGTCTTCTTTCTGTATCATCACAACCCTTAGAAGTATATCTCCCTCACCCCCTATAGTTGCCCAAAGCACTTTTTTGTCCATCTCAGGCCCATCAATAATCATAAACTTGTTCACACTATGGTGTAAATGACTGATAACGATGAATATGTTCTCTCCAGATCATTTGCATTTTAACATAACAGTAAGGCTTATAATGTGAATGCATTTCTCTTTAATGTTTGGGCATCATTAAACAAGTTTGTGGGGAGTTACCTATGCTCCCTGCAAAGGGGTCTTTTTCTCTTTTTCTTTGTTCCGATCAGTTCTCTAAGTTGACTATGCCAGTTTGCAGGGAGTTAGCTATGCTCCCTGCAAAGAGGTTTTTTCTTCTGATCAGGTCTCTCAGGCAGGGGTCATCACAAAGGATGAAAAATATAGTAGGAAACAGAAATAAAAAATAAAGTAATGGCAATAAAAATATACAGAGCCAAAGATATAGCTTATAAAGTAAAAGTTTATGAAAATAGATAAAGGAGGGTATCCGGATGGATATATTTTACCCGCATAATATCCCCGACTAGCCAGGCGCGGTGGCTCACGCCTGTAATCCTAGCACTCTGGGAGGCCGAGGCAGGTGGATCGCTCAAGGTCAGGAGTTCAAGACCAGCCTGAGCAAGAGTGAGACCCTGTCTCTACTAAAAATAGAAAGAAATTATCCGGCCAACTAAAATATATATAGAAAAAATTAGCCGGGCATGGTGACGCATGCCTGTAGTCCCAGCTACTCGGGAGGCTGAGGCGGTAGGATCGCTTAAGCCCAGGAGTTTGAGGTTGCTGTGAGCTAGGCTGACGCCACGGCACTCACTCTAGCTGGGGCAGCAAAGCGAAACTCTGCCTCAAAAAAATAAATAAATAAATAAATATATCCCCGACTGCAACTCCACACAGGTATTTTATAGGGTACATATAGGCTCCCCATTGCCAAGGGCAACGGGATTTTCATACTAACAGGCAGTTTGCTTTAGGGTCAAAGTCTCCTAAAAGGCTACTAAAGATCCTTTAACTAACTCTAACTAGGGGAACAATGAGTTATAAAATCATCTTGGAGCAAACTTCTAAGTTTTATGATAAGGCTATTACTTTAGCAACAAATAGAGACAATCTTGGCTCTGGTGATTGTGTTCTTGGAGACAGAGATGATCTCAGAAGTCAACATGGGCTGTGCTTTGTGTTAATTACTTTAACCGCATGGTTCCATCTGGGCCCAGCTTGGGCATTAGCATATCTATCTCATCAGCTCTCATCTCTGGGGGTCTACCTGTCAGCTTCGGCAACCTTTTGGTTCTAAGGGAAAGGCCTGGCTTGTCTTTCAAAACAGGTGAGAACCAAAGGCCCAGTTTACAGCTGTCTCTTTGAAGTGCAGCTTCGACTGACCAGCAAGATGCCCTCCTGAGACGAGGCAGCTTTTGAACTAACACATTTATTTTTTCTTTAAGGCAAAGCCTTATTTGACTTCCGAAATCAAATCTTGTCTCCAGAAATACAGGGGGCATTTCTATAACTCAGTATTCTTAGGCTCAACACAAGTTGAAGAAATAAAATCATGCATTAGGATTTATGACTTCCCAAGGATGAATCCAGTATATTTCAAGATAATTTTGCTACCTCTCACCAGCACTGTCCTTTGTTGAGTTCTTAGAGAATGCAAAGTAATGGCAATGACATAAGCAAAATATAATTAGAAAAGCAATCTTTTGGAAAAAGAAACGATGCCTTCCAAAATGAAGCACTGTACCATGTAGAAAATTTGGGCACTATCCATTGTTTCAGTAGATCCATGCCATGGTTCCTCACGATTAGCCCTGATATTGGAAGAAAGTAATTTTAATTTTTTTGACCTCCAAAATAACTGAACTCTTTACACTACCAAATAAGGCTGCTTAGAGTTTTCAGGACTTAATAATGTAGTGCCTTGAAATGATTTATAAGAAAGGAGTTGCATATATTATTCCAAGTATTCCTTATTTTTGTTTGTAAATGACATTCTTTGATATTTTAAATGAGGGAAAAAAATAGAAAAAGTCAGTCATCATGAATAAATCAGCAGTGAGAGATGATTGAACTGTGTATTGTCATCTCTGTCTTTTTGGCCTTGACAAGCACAGTGTGGGGTTGCCATTACCTCGTCATGGAACCAGCTATTCTGAGCCCCAGTGAGTGGCAAAAGTAGAAGAATGGGATGCTGGGATGATGGTATGTGCCCACAGTAGCCATACTGATCTGGGTGGCAAACAGGGAAGCCCAGGACATGAACTGTGTGAATACGAGGGAAGACCGGAGGGATCACTGGCATAGCAAAAGAGGCAGCAGTGGTCAATATGTTGCTGTTATTTGCAGAAACTTGTGGATGTGAATTTCTCTTTGCTGAAAGTAAATCTATGTCAGGCACTGTGCTAGGCAATTCACATAGATTATTTCACTTAATCTTGATGACAACTCAGTGAAGAAATATTATTATGATACCTATAAATGATGACTCTCAAACAAGCTTGAATAAGAAGAGTAATTTGCCTAAGGTACACAAATAAGAAATGGCAGAGGCAGGATTTGACTTGAACCTAACAAATCAAATTTCAGAGCCCAGTATTATTTGTTAGGTATAATTTATATACAGTCATCCTTTTTTGTGTACAATTCTGAGCTTTGACACACATACACAATCATGTAACCACTGCCACACTCAAGATATAGAAGAGTTTCATTACCTCCCCAAATTCTTTCATGCTCCTATGTAGTCAACACCTCCCCCCATCTCTAACCCAAAAAAACCACTAATCTGTACCCTTTCTTTAGTTTCACTTTTCCAAAATGTGATATAAATGGAATCATGCAGCATTTAGCCTTTTGAGTCTGGCTTCTTTCATTTAGTGTAATTCACAGAGATGCATCTATGTTGTTGAGGAATTAGCAGTTCATGCCTTTTTATTGCCACATACTATTCCATTCTATCAACGTACCACAGCACGTCTATCCATTCACCCTTAGAAGGGCATTTGGGTTGTTACCAGTGTTTCATATCCCAATATCTTAACCATAATATAATTCTGCCTTCGATCATCCAGAATCTTTCCTGATTATCATAGCCAATGTTCCCAATGATATCTTTGTCTTAGTGTTCTCTTTGCGGTTCCTTGAGAACTTTTGCCTAGAGCTAGAAAGGAACACCAAATCTCTGGCTCAAGCACAGTTCCACGGGGTCATATTTTCTCTCATGAGGAAATGCCATTAAATTTTCATTCTAACAATCATTCAGTACCCATTACATGGCAAGTGCTTAAAACTGTACGGAGTGAATAAATAAATGAATAAATGAATGCCAAATAAATTATCCAAATTAATCTTCTAGCACAGGAGGGAGAGGAAAGGGTAGTAAAATCAGGATTCATAATTCAGCCTTGGTGTAGAAATAGTTTAATAAATGGTACATAAGGTACTGAAAAACATTAATATAGAATTCTGGAAGTCCAGAGTTTATTTTCCTGCATTGTGCCAACACCATTCTTTGAAAAGTGAAAAAAGAGAAAATATAATGATTGTTGATCTGATTTCATGACATCAAATAACTACCTTGGCTTCATCTTTTCCCAGTCTTAAACCCTTTTTCTCATGTAACTAACTGGTAATTTAATTGAATTGGCCAAATCATCCTTTGCTTTGACATTGATGTTTTTCTAAAAATTTGTTTTCTTACGATAACATAGCTTCAGGATAGTCCTACTCAAACAAGTTGAATTCAGGTTTCAAAAATTCTCTTCCTTTTAACAAAGCAGTTTACTTACTGAATTCAATCCATTGTAGTCAGAATAACACTTTTGATTAAATTCAACTGTGTGATACAGTTTTCTTTGCTTTTTTTCCCCCTCCACAAAGGATGTACATCAACAGAATCAGTGCATTGAGAAAACACAGGTCTTGGAGCTAGAAAAATTTGATTCTATTCTATATTATGTCATTTATGAGTGCTGTGACTTTTGACTAGTTTTAAAACCTCTCTGAGCTTCATTTCTTTATCTATCAGATGAAGATAATAACTTCTGTGCCTCCTACCTTGGGATACTGTGGGGTTAAAGGAGACCATGTATATAAGCATCCTTTGTATGTTGTACGATAAGCGAATGCGGCACCAATGTTCAAGGCCACCCAGATACTAGTATAATATTTTCCTTGTTTACAACCTCTTCCTTGACCACCATGACCACCCACACTCATTATTCAGGGATTATGAGTGTTCTGGGCTATTTAAAATGAACACAATTTTCTCAGAGGGTAGTTGACATGGATCTTAGTAAAGCCTTGGGTATGGATGAACTTCTTGCTCATGACCTGGAGGAAGGCCCTCACCTCAGTGAACACACAGCGTGCTGCCCAGATGATGAGTGGGACTCCCCAGACTGGTGATAGGTTCTGCAGACATGAGCTGGACTTGTATTTTTTGGCTTAGTTTCCAATCAGTTTTCTGCACTGGCCACACTGGGGACTGGACAATGTTGACCTTACTTCTTGCCAAATAGCCCACTCTCACCCATGTCAGGCCAGATCCCACTGAGGTCACAGGCCCCTCCCTGACTCTCAAGCCCAGATTACCCAGCTTTAGTTTCTAAATGAGAAAAAAAGTCCTATACAATGTAGTAGAAAAAAGATAAGCATAAAGCTACAGATGTCAAGACCTTATCTTTCTAGAAGTGTAAACTTCTAGACTAATAAAAAGATTCTTATTTAGGCCGGGCACAGTGGCCTACGCCTATAATCTTAGCACTCTGGGGGACCCAGGTGGGAGGATCACTCGAGGTCAGGAATTCGAGACCAGCCTGAGCAAGAGTGAGACCCCATCTCTACTAAATATAGAAAGAAATGATCTGGACAGCTAAAAATATATATAGAAAAAAATTAGCCGGCCATGGTGGCACATGCCTGTAGTCCCAGCTACTCGAGAGGCTGAGGCAGAAGGATGGCTTGAATCCAGGAGTTTGAGGTTGCTGTGAACTAGGCTGATGCCATGGGAATCTAGCCCAGGCAACAGAGTAAGACTCTGTCTCAAAAAAAAAAAAAAAAAGATTCTTATTCAGTATGTCCTCTCTCACTTTAACAGGTAGCTCTCTGAAACCTCCCATGATAGGGTGATAAGTAAGTGAACTTTCGAGAAAAATAAAGAAAGGAGGACCAAGAGGATGAGTGAACCCAAGGAAGCTTTTGAAAATTTTTAAGCTTGACTAAAATCATATATATATAAAATAGTGTAGTGACTTTTACTATATCTAAAATTAATACAGATTGCAACTCTAATTTGCTGCTGTCATTTTTGTTCACTGGTAACTTTATAGGATCTTCCCTCCACAACAGTTTCTGTGTGATGCTCATAAATCTGTGTTGCTTAGTTGCAGATAATACGCATACTGTGGCACAGGGTAGGTATTGATCCATTCAATTTTGTTCTAATCCCGCCTTATTGTATGGCTGTCCTATAGCTTGGATTCTGCAAGTGCTTGGTTCCCACCAAGCAGATGTACCCATGCAAGAACTGGCAAGCAAATGTGAGGTGGGAGACTTTTGCTAGTGGTCATAGCCATGGATGCATTTGGCTTTTCAGCAAGAGCAGAAACAGGGGTCCTATTATCCAGTCCATTATTTTTGTATGTATTAGCAGTTTTGGGGGGATATCTATTTCACATTTTTTGGGGCTGGCTTGTAGCTGTGATGATGCGTTTCTGCAGCCAGTTGTTTGGGCATCAGCTTTGTGACTCTCGGACGGTGGCAGAAAGAGTGTCATCCAGAGAGCCCACAGTTAAGGCACTGGCTTCCTGGTCCCTTAACATTCTGGTCATCCCTCACCTTCCTTATTGTGGCTGAGGTAGCCACTTCTTTAGTTGATCAGTTCTGCAGTGTTGCTGTTAGATTTATTCCTGGAATTTCTGCCTGCTGCCTACTCCTCAAGATACTCCACATTGTTTAGAGCAACTAATTCAGTAGATTAAACCTTTTCTGTACTTGAACACTGATCTAAACATATACTAAAATATATTGGTGTAATTTTTCTCGAGTTTTGATATCTTTCTGATTTATGATTTGAAATTATTGGCTTTCTCCTCTGGAGTTCTATAACTCATCCCAAGAACACAGAGTAACTTGTGTACTTGAGTTGGAAAGATATTAATGGAATCTTTATTTAATAAGTTTACTTTTATTCCTCAAATGTTGTCCTTACAGACAGGGTTACTTAAAGTATCTGCTCTGTTCACCATGACTTCAAGCCAGAACATATTGAAATGTTGCAGAATTGGGTTAATTGTTCATTTGTCCTTTCTCCATAAGGTTCAATCCCCACTATATAAGCAGGCAGCTGGAATGAGTTGTAAAAGCAAAATTATCCTCAAAGTTTTCATAACTTCCAAGTCGGCATTGCAGCAACTGCCTCTTCTACTTTGTCATGCTCTTTCCTTCCAATCATCCCAAATTGAGTGCTTTAAGCTTAGAGGGCATACAAAGCTAAATTGTTATAAATCTGAAAAATCCACACACAATCAAATGTGTGTGTATTAGAATGTGGTATAAGTAGCAATCTTGTATCGGGAAGAATTATTGTCTTTATAGATTTTTGACCAAGTGATCAGGATATATTTGCCTTCATCTTTTAAAATTTATTCTTTAATTGATAAGCAAATAAAAATTGCATATATTTGTAGTGTAAAGCATGATGTTTTGAAATATGTATACATTGTGAAATGGCTAAATCAAGCTAATTATTATAACATATCATTATTTCACATATTTATTTTTTGTGGTGAGCATTTGTCTTCATCTTATAGAGAAAATATCACAGAAGCACTTGTGGAGACCATTCTTCTAAGTGAAGTGTCTCAAGAATGGAAAAACAAACACCACATGTACTCACTACTAAATTGGAACTAATCAATGAGCACACATGTGCACAGAGGGAAGTAAAACTCGGTGGAAATCAAATGGGGGTGGGGGGAAGGAGGGGAAGGGTAAAAACCTACCTAACAGGTACTATGAACACCATTTGGGTGACAGGCACAACTTTAGCCAGGACTCAAGCATTACAAAAGTGATCCATGTAACTTAAAACATTTTTACCCCCTTAATATTTTGAAATTAAAAAACACCAAAAAATTTTTTTAATTCATCTCACATCTATCAATCGATTTAACTCCTAAAAAAATACAACAAATGCATTTTATTTTATATTTTTTTAAATGTATTTCCAATTATACTTGGACAAAATTTGAAGACATATTTTCCTTTTATTTCTTCTATCAATCTTCTTTGATAAAGGAGATTGGTGAAAATAAATTTCTTTTATTGATAAAATGGCCATAATATGTGTTTATGCTTTCATAGAATTTATTTGCCTATATTGTCTAATTTTAAAAAGATCCATTATGAACTAGGAAGAGGAGGAAGGGAAGAGGGAGAAAGAGCTGGAAGTAGAAGGGGAGAAAGAGAAGGAGGAGGAGGAGGAGAAGGAGAGGAAGAAGAGGACAAGCAAGAAGACAATGATGTCAAAGATCTTTTACTTTTCCCCAGAGAGTAAATAATACTTGCAGACAGTGAAATCACAAGTTGTTAGCTAAAGACTAGTAAAAACATTTCTCCTACAGTCATTGCCCTTGTGAATACACTCTATGTCTGGTGTTTAATAGTCTGGCATTTTAAGTGGTACATTGAAGCCTATAAAATATATTTGGCAGTTTGCTTTGGATTAACTTTGCTTTTTTCTATATCTGGATTTGGAAAAAAGAAAAAAACGAGAAAGGGTTGCCTGGAAAAATAGCATGAGTAAAAGCTGAAACAAATACAGGCAAAGCAAATATTTCCTCAGAGGAAGCTTGGTCTAGCTTCAGCCGCTCGTTCCTGTGTTCTGAGCCCATGGAGAAGAAGCATGTGTATTCGATGATTGTACTAATCAGGGAGTTGTCTTTATGGCTGAAAGGCTCACCTATGATTCTCACTGAATGGTACATCAAATGACACCAAGATGTAGCCTTAAATGACTAAGGTTAAGACATCATCTTACCCATATTACCTATATCCTTATCTCTTAGAATTGCTGTATGTACATTTAGTTGGTTGCTAAATTAGAAGGTGATATTTGAAAAAGTATTTGAGGCTCTCTAGAAGAAAGTTCAAATCTTTCTAGTAATAAAAACATTGTTGTTATAAACCCCAGACTAGACACAGGTATAAAGGTTTCAACTTCAGCCAGATTTTGGATTTCAGTGTATTTTAGATACACCAGATAAAGGAAATACTGGCTGTTCTATGAAGGGAGAATGCTGATGTGTGATTTTTTCAGATAGAAGCTGAAACCAAGGGGGCAAGGGGTGACAACTGAATCGAGATAAATGGAAAATATAACCAACAATAGGATACCATTTGAAATAGGAAAAAATCTTTAAAGGTTTTAAGAATTAACAAAGAAAACACAAACTCTCCATGGAAATGAAAATGTACTTCTATTTTTAAGAAAATGAAAGAACTAATTAAAAGAAGAAATTGCATACTCCTAAATGGGACAACTTGATGTTAGACAGTTGAATGAATCTGTAAGTTACATGTGATTCCAAACAAATTTCAGCTTGATATGTTTTGAGTAATCTAATAAAGTTATTCTAATTGTGTATGGAAGCGGAAAAAGTCAACTTTGAAAAGGTAAAGCCCAGAGGAAACTTGACTTACTAATTACTAAAATATATTACAAAGCCATAGTAGTAAAAATTATACATGCATTGGTATAAAGACAGACAAATAGATTTCTGCAACAGAATAAGAGCTTAGTGATAAAGTCACATATATTAGCAATATAATATACAATTGAATGGCACCACAAACCCATTGGGAAAGAAAGACTGTTCAGAAAACTCTCTCTTCCACCCCTCTTATTTAGGATTAAGACCTAAATGTGAAAGATAATACTATAATATCATAGAAGATAATGTAGGATGATTTTTAAAGCAAAAGAAACTATTAGTTTTGTCTCACTAAAATGAAAGATTTCTGTTCAATGAAGGACATTAGGGGCAAAATTAATATGCAAGTAACAGATTTAGAGAAGTTATTTGTAACTTCAAAAATTTATAAGGAGCTAACATAAACCTTATACAAAAATCTGAAAATCAACAAGAAAAAGATAAGAACCAGATAGAAAAATGCACAAAATACATCAGCATGTCACAAAGGAGAAAATTCAAAAGGCCAGCAAGCATATGAAGAGATAATCATATTCATCAGTAATTAGACATATTAAACTCACCATTCCAGACAACGCTAAGTATTGGTGGGACTGTGGGAACAGGGAAACCATCATCTACGGTCAGTGGGCTGCAGACTGGTGAAGTTCTGGAAACCACTCCAGCCAAGATAAACCAAATGCTACACAGTATGCCTTAGGAACTAGCAACCCACCTCCTGGATACATATCAAAGAGGAAAAGCAGACAGATACATACAAGGATATTTAAATGTGGGATTTTATGAGATAGTGGGGAGTTGGAGGCACTCAAGTTATCCACTTGAGGAACTAGAAAAGTAAAACATGGTGCATTCACTCTTTGGAATGCCATAGAGCACATAGAAATAACCAACTAGATGTACATACAACACCATAGATGGATCTTATAAGACAGTGCTTAGTGAATCAAGGAAATAACAATAAGATTTAGATCATAATTCCATTTGTATCCACTAAAATGTACATAATTCATATTTTATAAGAATATATATATGAAAGAGTACATATCGAACATGCTTGAATGAATGCCTGTTTGTTGGTGAGGTGGGAAGAGGGAGAAAAGATTGGTGCAACAGGGAAGGAAAGAAGGAAGGAAGGAAGGAAAGGAGGGAGGGAGGGAGGGACGAATGAGCAGCGACCCCCAGACCAGGATGACAATGTGCCATGATTTCTTCAGCTCTCTCTAAGAGTTACCAAATAAACAAAACACAAAAAACAAAAACAACAACAAAAAACCCCAGCCCTCAAGAAATGGAAAGATCTTGGATATGAATGTTTGCCCCATCCCTCAGAGTACACCCCTTAGCCATTTTCCCCTAAGCTTATCCCATGCTCCAGAAGCTCCAATGGCTCAACCCACCTTCAAAGGGGTGACAGGGAGGAAGAGACCTTACTCTTCACAGACACCCTCCTTTAATCCTGCCTTTGCAAAAACCGCTCTCCTCCCGGCCACTTTCCACCCACCGCCCTCCCTCAGTTAGGGGAGGGATGAATCAGACGGAACAGAAGTGTACAGCAAACTGGGTTTTTTAATTTGCTGAACTGTGTGCGTTTTCCCCTGGCAAAGTGGTCATGGAGCCAGCCCTGGATGAGCCCAGAGGGAGCATGGTTCTAGGGGGAGGAAAGCACTTTGATGCCTCATCGTCTGTCATAATAAACACTTCACATCACCCACTTATACTGGTTATGATGAAAAACAGTATATCCTTACAGAAACAAGGGAAGCATTGCCACGTGGAGGGTCATCCAAAATGTTGTTTGGAAAGTAAACCTCATGAGCACATTCTCAGACTAAGTTTATTTACAGCTCTGCAGCTATCAATAACAAAGACAATTAAATTAGCTAGGTCAAAAGCCCATTTGAACTGAAGAACTCTATTATAAAATTAAAGTTTGTGGAAAGCGTCCCTCACCAGCCCTTCTCACATGAAATTGATGGAGAGGCTTTTGGGGTTCGTTAAAATTCAAAAAGGATTAATAGCTTTCACGTTGCAGCATATTACTCAGAAGGAGTGCACAGAGTTTAAAATACTTCACCCATGTAAATGAAGACTGGTTTCCTTGTTTTATTGTAGATACTGTGGTTTTCTTACAGAATCAATAGAGAGGTACTCGGGAGTGGGGGAGGGAACTGTTCTCAGAGAGGCACCTCTGACTGCTCCATGGTGGTATGTAATTTGCTCCATCAAAGCCAGAGCAGTCAGTAAGTCAAGATGTGGCTTTAGCTGCGTCTCAGAATAAACACTGGATTTCTTCATTAACTGATCAAATACAGAGTTCAAATGGAATAGCAGTGTTCTTTTGTGTGGGGAAAAATAATGGATTGCAACAAATATCTCGGGGTTTTGGAGGCTGCTCCAAGCACAGAGGTTAGCAAGACATTTTCTTTGTCAACCTCAGATCACACTGGCATGCTCACAATGGAGCCTGCATTTCATTAGGCCTATATTCTGACTCAGAAAAAGAAAATGTGTCCTGTGGGTCCAGTAGTCCTCAATGTAGCTTGACAAGTGCATTCTAGCCTGGGGCTCTGCATCCCTGTGGTTGGCGGTCTGGCACATTTCCTAGAGATTTTTTTCTCCCTTCTTTCCTTCTTCCTTCTTTCCTCATCTTTCTCAATCTCTCCCTCTTCCTTCCTTTTTTTTTTTTTTCTTTCTCTCAATTAATGCAACTGACTTTTTATGGGCATTTTCTTTCAGTAATAGTTTCAATGGTCAATTAATTAATTAAACATTTATCTCTAATTCAGATCTCTCCCCGTCATACTAAACTAGTATTTCCACTTGCCCCTTGTAATTGCTACTCAGATATCAGATATTCCACAAATTCAATATAGGTCATGTTATCTGTCTCCTCAAATACACCCCTCTTTTGATTTCTCTGTCATTCATTTTCTTTCCACCCACTGTCCCAATCTGGAACCATGGGAGGTCACCTGGACCTCTCCCATGTCCTGGCGACCCTTTCCAAGCAACTCGTCTCCAAGCCGAACCCATAAAATTAGGCAGCCTGGGTTCACACCCCACCTTCACCACTCTGTGACCTCTGTCAAGGTACATACAATCTCTAGGCTTGTTTTCCTTGTTTGTGAAATAGCCATCATGATGGTAGCTACGTCATAGCGCTTTTTAGGAATAACAGAAGATACCCCATGTAAAGCACATGTCACAGAGCCTGGCATACAGTAATGATTTATAAATGTGAGCTAGTTTTATTTTCTTCCAAGTTGTCTTTTAAATATTTCAGCCACTCTGATGTTTCCTGTGTCCTCTGATATTTCTTTCAGTTTTTTATCATCCCTTACCCAAAAGTGGCTTCCTGTCTGGTCTCTGCCCACCAGACAAATTCCCATCTCATCCATTCACTACTTTGCTGCCAATGCTATAATATTTTGCTAAAAGCCTAATATAACCATGTAATTCCATGGCTTTAAAACATTAGTTGTGTTACCATGACTTTAGACTAAAGTGTAGACTTTTAATAAAGGCATATAAAGCACTTCACACTGGCCCTAATTATTATCTGGCTTATTTCCCATTTCTTCCCTAATTAACTCTATGCTCCAGATGGAGAATCTAGGGTAGTCCCATGGATATGTCATGCTCTTTGGTGTCTCCCTGTCATTATACTTTCTTTTCACTCTTCCTGTAATACTCTCCTCCTTCTTCCCCATAAAACATTTCTCATAATCCAGCTTTATCCTCACCCACCTTAGGAAGGCTTCATCAGCCTGTGGCAGGGTTAGCCCCATCCTTTTCCATGATCTGAAAGCCCTTTGCACTTGCCATGATAGCACTAAGCATACTGCATTGTGATGATTTGTTTGCAAAGTGGTTGTAAAATCATATTTGTATAAGACAGAAAAGAAGGCATTAGTTCTCTAATTTAGTGATCCTCTTTTCCTGACATCCTGTCTCACATAGGCATGTTCTGCCGCTGAGGATCTTCTGTGTCTGTTTTTCTCAATAATGGTAAAGTTTCCCCCATGGGTCTACCAGAAATTACAATGAGAATGTTGGGTGTGGTGATGCTTCTTCAATCATTTCTCACATGGCTTCCATTCCCTAATTTATCACCAATCATATTAGAACTAAGTCAATTCTAGCCTTCACTTAAAGCACTCAGAGATAAAACTGTTCACTAATGGTCAAGGCAATTTGGAAAAGTAATCAAAGTTAAGGAATGTGCAACTTAGAAATTCGCATATTATTCTCAGAGATAGAAATAGTTAACTATGACTCTTTAATAAGAATAGGATTTATTGTATGTTACTTTAAACTTTCCAAAGCATTTCTGTACACATTTCATCTTCTCAACAATTCTCAGTGGCATACAGGGCAAATATTATTATCTCTACTTTACTGATGAAGAAATTGAGGCTTAGAGAGGTTAAATGATTTTTCAAGGTTACAGAGCTAGTGAATAGCAAATCCAAGAAACCACATCATCTGCTTCATAATGTACTATTCTCTCCATATATTTTTTCTCTACACTTCCATGAATATATTTCTTCTGCTATATATTGTGCCATCATTAGGGCATTCACAAGAATTGCCTGTATTAGTAAAGATTTTGTTAAAAATTTCAGAGATCCTTTTAAAAAATATTTACATATTTTAAAATTGGGGTTCTATTTCATGATAATGAAAATACATGCTTATTATAAGAAATTTGAGAAAGGAGAGTCCTTAAAAGAAATAGAAAACAAAGCATAATTTTACCACCGAATGACAAAAACTATTAATATTTTGATTAATTTCCTCCCAGTCTTATTTCTGTGCTTGATTTATTTTGTTTCTTTGTTTTACATTATTATGGTCATACTTGTGTTCAATATTTTATTCTACTCTTTTCATGTGTTTTATTATTAATACTCATGTTTTGAGAAACATAGGATTACTAACATTATTAATGTGTAAGAATATTCTGTTTTAGGACTCAATCAGAATGCATTTAATTTTGGTCAGTTTCCATAATTTTTAATTATCTTCAGTTACTTTATTCCTGTTAAAACTGGATACCACATCTCCAGATGAAGACTGAAAATTAGATATACTTTTCTTTATTTATACCCTATGTGTCTGGGTAATAAAATTCAAACTTGAAGTCACTGGAAATGACTGGTGCTCTCTAGAGGTCAGAGAATTTTGAAGAGGGGGTATCTCACCATCCCAGACAGGGTAAATCAAAGTGACATCAAACCTTTGTTTGACCAATTTTGAGAAACCAGGAGTACATACCAATAAGCCATGCTGTAACCACTGGGGTTCTGGGAGGACCTAGAAGGTACAGCTCATATTTCAGTTTGGGTTCCCCAGACCCATCTTCCAAAATGGCATGTGTCCCATGCATGAATCCCTGGATACTTCATTTTGGCTTTCTGAATATTAATTAAAACAGTTAAAGTTAAAAGTCTTGTTTCCCTCTCGTGTGTCCTCCAAGGGTGGAGACATGGTATTCTGATGTTCCTAACAGCACCATGGAAAAGACATAGACAGCTGATTAAAAGATATCAAGCTAGAAGAGGCCTTAGAGGACATCTAGTTAGAGGAATTAAAAGTCTGTGGCTCTAGAGTTAGACTGCTTGGATTTGAAGCCTAGGTTTTTCGATTATTAGCTGTTTGACCTGAGACGAATTCCTCAATCTCCATGTGCCACTGTCTAATCTGTAAAATGTTGATAATACTGTTACCTACTCTGTAGAACTATTGTGAAAATTAAATTTGATAATCTATATAAAGCACCTAGAACAATGCCTGACCCATACTAAGTCCTGAATAAATATTAGCTATTATTGGTTTTATCACTTATTTTATAAAAGCAAGGACTGCAGCCTGGGGTTAATAACCCAGGTTCAACTATTTTTATATTAAAAAGAAAACTTAAGAGAAATGTATTGACCATTCATTTCATAGACATTCCTAGCTGGAACTGGGAGAAAATCATTATACTATGGTTTGGCAAAGTTTTGCTTTCTACTTTTTAAACTTGATATCTTCAAATTGAGCTCTTCCCTGAATTTTTAAACCCTTGTGTATTACAGAGAAAATTGAATCAATAAATTTCTGATTCACTTACCCTTAACTCATCAAACCTTCATTAGAGTTATTCAATGTCTGGGGAAGCCTTACGTGCCTCCGTGTGCAAAGGTGTGCATGTCTTCTGCTTCTAAACCAATACATCTTTTCCAGCCAGCCATAAATAGCAATCAAGTGCCAAAAGACAGAAGAAGCAACTCTAAGCACAGAATGGTTGAAAATCAAGGGAACCTGTTCTGGGCAATCCACATTCCTTTAGTCTGATTTAACAACCCTGGATCTTAATCAATTTCCAACCCAGAATGCATGCCCTTTCTTCCAACTCGTATTTATTGAGGTCTACTATGTATCAGGAACTACTCTATCAAAAAGGAAAACATAAAGAGCTTTTTTCTGTTTTAAATTGGCTGTCTGTGGACATCCCCCGAGTTGACACTGAGGCTCTTCTGGCTGAGAGGTGAGGACTTTCCAAGGACATTTGAGATAAAGGACTTTTCCGGGGACCTAGCTTTGATATCATGGACTTTCACTCTGTTTCCTCCATCTAATTTTTCCATGGTTTTGGTTTTGCCAGTCACACATACACCAATGTGGATTGTTTTAGTTTTCCACTAGATCCTCCATCTGGGGTTGACCTGCTTTACACCACTAGTTTTGATACCAGTTCAAAACTGGCACTGCTCAGGGCCCTGACTTCTCAGTTCTACGGTTCTAACATGGACTACTGCTGGAAGAATGGATACTCGTAGATTCAGTACCCACACCTCTGGAATAGAGACTAGAGAGAAACAGCAGCAAGCATGTTAGCCACAGGAGCACCAGGGGTAGTAGGAGAGGAAGGAAATGGAAGGACCCCCTAGTATCCCAGACGGCAATGAGCACAGGAGAACTGGTGCTTTTCTAGACTCTAAAGCAACACAATTCTAAGAATATAGTCAAAGCAAGAGATGGATAGTGTTGCTAAAACTGTGAGCAGACAACTTTACACTCAGAGTGATATGGCCTGAGAAATATCAGTGTTGTTCCTAGACATGCACCTGGGAATCCTTTATATTCATTTGAAACTTTATTTAGCTTTCTTACACCTCAGTTTCTTCAACTGTGAAATTAGAATCTAACTCATAGGACTTTTGTGTGTATTAAATGATTTTTTTGCATGTGATTCATTTAGAACTTATTAAATATTCAATTAATGTTAGCTACTAATATTATATTTTATTTGCCTTAGCATAATAGGATGCCTAAATGAATCCCAAACAACAAAGGAGACTCTGGAGGAGGAAGGTAGTTAAAAGAGTTGTCTATTCTGTGTGTACAGAGAGACATCAGTTCTTTGAATTTTTACTTCCAAAGCTGTGTATTTAGGTAGACACAGCCCTAGTTAACTTCTAAGCAGAGGAAAACATCAACAAACATATAAATAAATAAATGACATAAATTAAAATGCTGGACCAAACCAGAGTGTCTGATTAGTAGCCGCATCCAGGCTGAGGTCGGCCTTTCAACCTGCATGCTGCTAGGAAATGCGTCTCTGCACACAGTGAATTAAAACATCAAGAAAGAGGCTGAACTCAAACAGGCAGCGCCCGGTGGAGCTGTGCTGAAAACCTAACATAAATAAATAAGAACATCTTCCTTTAAAGACTTTGAAATAACTAGCACAATGTGCCAAGAAAGATAGAAATTCACCCTCTGCTTACTCTGTATACAAATAACAAGCCACGATGGCGATGAGGACTCCTGTCTAATTTGGGAGGGGGACAGGGACTCTCACCTGGAGTTTTGGTTTCTTTTCATTTTGAGAGGGTAAGAATTCATAATCAGCACTTTGATAGTATGTAGAGATAACAGGCCACTCACTGACTCAATGAATTATGGATTTGAAATAACCAGAGCTGTGGTATAGGGTTGCAGCAGAGATCAAAAAGACAAGCTGTAATTTTGGTGCAACATGTGGTGAGAGAAACACAGGCATTTGGCCTTCTTTACTGTGAGGATTTTTAGGTTCTTCTGCAGGAACATTTATTTTGTTTCTGAATATACCTATGCATACATATAGACATACCAGAGCTGTCCGAAAAGAGTCCAGCCATTGTTAATATGACAAGAATGGTTACATGGCTGGATACTTCCTGGATAGCCCTCGTCTATACCCATATATTTATATTTACCCGTATAGATGTGTAAATATTTACAAATAGTACATGCAAAACAAGTTTCTTATTTACCAAAGTAAAAAATATTAATTATAAAAAAGTTCAGAAAAGTGGGACAAAAGTCAAAATGGGGAGAGTGTTTAGAAGCAAAAACCTTTTTTAGTCAGTGTTGAGTGTCAGATGAGCAAAGTGCTCTCACTGATTTAAGCAGAAAATCATTTAATACAAAGAATTAGGTGTTCACAAGAACCTTGCAGAGCTGGAAGATCAGGCTCAAGGCTGAGTTTCCAGGATCAACTAACTTCCAGAGCAATACCATGGAACTGGCTCACAGAATAGCAAATACCACTGTCACCATTAAGAATCTAGAGAATGATCCAGAAGTGAGAGAGTTTGAAATCCCTCCCTATTTTTTGCCTCCGGGGCCATTTCATCTTTACTGTGATAAACCTGTCACAAATGCCTGAATTCTGCCATGCATGGCAACGCCTTACTAGAACCTGGGCCATCTGCTTCCTTAGAAACCAAACATCTTCATGACTGTGCTTGCTACAGAAGACCAGACTCACAGTAGTCATTTTATGACTTCTGAATCACATGGTTGTGTTTCTGATTGGCTGGTCCTAAACCACATCCAGACTTCCAGCTGCAAGGGAGTGTGGGAAATCCTCTAGACTAGCCACACAGGAAGCCACATTAGAAAAATGGTGAAATGGATATGGGGAGAGGCAATCCACTGGATGTGCCACAGTACCATTCCAGGCAGAGAAAACAAGAAAAAGGGAATCTGGAAATTATGGACCACATTCAGTAACAGAAGTTCTCGTGTGGCTTGAATGTAAAGTGGATGCTGGAAAATTGTGGGAGAAGTCACTATACTAAGTTTTGACCAGAGTATGAAAGCAACTTTATGACCTACTAAAGACTTTGGATGCTATCTAGTAGGCTCCTAGTCACAAACTTCCAACATCTATATACCATTGGCACAAATTTTATAACCACTATATACTTACTTACATATTTGATATTCTTTTCTTAGAGTGATTCTAATTAGATTATGTTTTCACTTGAGCAATGACATATTGCACATTCTCAGAAATATGTAAGTGAAATCACAGATTTGATGTGCTAGCATCATATAATAATAAATACAAAACTTTTTAAATTAAAAAAACATGTACATATCACCAAAATCATCTTCTGTGTCACCAAAAGTAATTAGTACCACAGCTTGGAAAATACAGCTACAGACAAGCAGAACCACCAAAAGCTTAATGCACAAAGTGGCAAAATCAGATGTATAGTTTAGAAAAATAACTGACAATGAGTATGGTGGATTAGAGACAAGTTTACAGGCATGGGTCCAAGTAAAAGGGGAATATTATTTGAAGTGGGGCAGTGACCATAGAAATGAAAAGGAAAGAACAGTTAAGGAGATTTCAGAGCTACAGTGCAAAGGTGCTGACAAATTTAGGAATTCAGCATGGAAAGAGGAGTTTATATTGACTGACTATAAAGTGTTAGCTGACTGGTAGATGGTGTTTTAGCAAGCTGAGATAGTGAAAAATGAAAATATTTGGTATACATGAGATGTACAGTTGGACACGTGTTTTGAAGTACATTTGAGGTATCCACTAGAGATAAGCTTCATGATAACTGTGTGTCTGGAATCCAAGAAAGCAGTCTTTGATGGAGGTAAGTTTGTGAAGTCATTGACCTATATGCAGTTGATTAGGTAGGGTCATGAAAGAAGACCTAAGCCATCAAGGAGAGATGCGCACATGGAATTTAGAAGTAAGGTAGAAGAAGGGGAACCAACAAGAGAGACTGAAGAAGGGCTTGGAGCATGATCCATATAAGCCATTGAGTTTCAGTAAGAAGAAATTGCTGACAAAGTTAAATGTCAAAAAAGTGAAACTGAAAATAAGCCATTGGATTTAGCCATTAGAATACTGATGTTCTGTAATAAAGCAGTTTGCATAGAGTTCTCCAGAGCAGAAGTTGTATTGCACTGAACTGAATAGCAATTGGGATATAAACAAGCAGAGACCATAACTTTAGAAAAATGGTTCTCAATCAGGAATGGTTTTCCCTCCGGGAGACATTTGGCAATATCTGGAGGCGTTTTTGGTTGTCACAACTGGGGAAGTGCTACTAACATTTAGTAAGTAGAAGTTAGGGATGCTGCTAAAAATAATACAATGCACAAGACAGCTCCCACAGCAAAAAATTATCTGGTCCAAAATGTCAATACTGCCAAGGTTGAGAAATCCAGCTTTAAACAAAGACTTCAAAGTCTGGCTGTGAAGGAAAGAAGAGAAAGAGGATGATGGCTTGTTATGGAGGAAACATCAAATGTTTTTGTAGAGAGGAGATTTGAGCATAAGAAAAAGAAGAAGGAGGAGAAGGTGAGGGAGAGAAAGAAAAAATAATAATAAGGAAAGGATAGTTGGTCAAGTAATGTTTGATGGAGACAGAAGAGAACACTCTATTCCAAAACATATTTGAGAGAGAAAACTTGGACAGCAGAAGGGATTTCCACCACTCCCCCTCCCCGTCTAAGACAGGAAGGAAGACAACAGGGGAAAATATGGATATGGGTCAGAAGCAGATGAGGGAGTATTAGGGGAGTTTATGCCTGGGAAGTAGGAGGCTAAGTTTTCATGAAGGATGGAGAGGAACACAGAAAATGACAAATGGAACAGATCTTAAAGAGGATAGTAAAATTTGGAGCAGTAAAAGGTTGAGATAAAAGAAAGATGTGTAAACAATTGTTAAACAACACTAAAGAACAAGTTGAATTTCAAAATTACAAACTTGTAAGGGAACCAACTTACATGGTAATGTGATTTTGTCAGGTAACACTCAGCAGCCCAAGAACAGCATCAAAGAAAACAGATGTTTTGGGTTGCCAGAACAAGGGACTTCCCAGAAAGGTACATTTCTTCCCAGAAAGATATTTACAAAAACAGATTCTGGTAAGCACATGGGTTAAAATATGTTCGGAATAATTGTCCCTGCCACAAGTCATATCTTAATAATAGTTCTATACTCTCAAACATCTAGGCTTTTAATAAACGATTGTTAATGAACTTAAAATAATTCTGGAGGATCAGAAATACTATCTTCTGCTAATTACTCTGTAACAAGAGACTTCAATCCCTTTTTCTTTTTGTGTCTGTATAAATGCTAAATAAATCAGAGATAATTGGATAATGAAGCTGATGATCCAAACTGAATTGAGAGTTAGAAGGTCCTTTCACTCATTACTCATCTTTGGTTCTGCCTTTATTTTATTGTATTTTAGTTTTGCAAAGTCAGAGCCTCAAATTTTCTTTTCATTTCTACTCTTTTCAATGTGTCGTAATTCTATGTGCCTGATTTGCTCATTTTATTCCCAGTGCTTTGTTTGCTCTTTGTCCAGAGTCTCTAAGCTCTGAGGTTTACATTGCATGACCTATTAATGATACCAGCTCATTTTGTGGGGAGTGCTGCATCCTTAAGATATTTACAAAAACAGCCAGCAAATCCTCTGTTGTAATTAGGTCAAATAATTCTAGAAAATTTCTTTTGTTGACTGATTCTATAGACTCATCATGGCCTTTTAGTGCTATTTTTTTTTTCCCCTAGCACAAAGATAATTACTTCTATTACCATCCTCAAATAACAATGCTTTTCTTCTCCAGTCTTTGTCTGGAGCTGTCCATTAGCTCACTGACACCGGAGTTTCTAAAATGTTGTTTTTGTCCGTAATTTATTTACCCCAGAAATTTCAGCTGAGTTGCAAGCATCTGATTTTCAGCTCAGATCAGCTATTTTCTAACCCAGATCCCTTATCTTTTCAGTTAAGCATTTTGGACTATCGGCTACATTCTGGATTGTGTGCAAAGGAGCCAATTTGCAGGCATAAACTGGTTAAGAGATCATCTTTTAAAAAAAAAACCTGCTGATTTATGTTGATTTAGTTACTCAATGCTCTGCTCCTCTTTAGTTTTCTCAAACAACAACTAGGTGCCAGCTGGTTTTATTCTAATGTTTACCCATCACATTATTACAGATCAAAGCTTAGTAAATATGCTCCTTGAGTTTTCTTAAACCAGGACCAGCTGTTTTTACAAACTCAACTATAGGACAATTATACGACAATTCTAATACTAATGTTTAATCAAATATGTCCCCTGGTCCACCTAGCCAACATAATTGATTAATTTTGGCTGCCATATATTGGAGATAGACTTCCTCTGGTGGGGGTTCTGAAATTGCTCAAGAGCTGTTGTACACAAACTAAAATTCCTATTTCTCAATGGACTTAGGTAGGATTCCATATATTCTTTGAAGACACAGAAACTTTGATATCTAACTCTTCTTAAAATACCTTTTGGGGTTTACCCGTCACAGCTGCCATTGGCCCTTGTTTGCCTACCCAATATATCCTCACTCCTACCCATGATAACAGTATCAAGGAATTTTCTTGGATATCTACTCTGTCTTATTCAGACCATAACATTTCACAACACTCAGCTTCAGAATTTTGTCCTAATTAAAAACAAAAAAAAATAAATCGATCCTAACAGACTTAAGTCAATCTTCACATTGCTATCACTGGCCACAGGTGATTGGAAGGAGCACTTAATCCAATCAGGCCAATGAGGTGCAAAGAGATATTTTCTTGGTTCTTCTGGGGAGGATGTTTCTGCTTAATTCCTTAGGATCCAATCAAAAAAGCAGCTTTGTTTCTGTTGTACTGAATAAGAAATTATGGTGGTTAGGAGCAGGAACTACGGAGACACATGACCTGGGTTTAAATCATGGCTACTTCACTTTGTATGACCTTTGGCAAATTATTTAATCTCTCTGTCCCTCAGTGATCTCATATGTAAAATAGGGAAATTAATAATTCCTATCCATGGGATTGTTTTGGGCATTACATGAGCTTTTTGAGCATTTGAAAACAGTGCCTGGCACATAGTAAGCACCACTAAAAAGATAAATAAATATAGTTCCAGGAAGCTGCTGGCAGTCATCTTAGGAGCAGACACTCCTAGGAAGGAGAAAAAATTATGGAAAATAGAGAGAAAAAATAGAAAGTTGGTTAATGATAGCATTAACCTTTCTGAAGTCTATCCTAATCCTAGTCTTCGGTTATGTGAGTCATAAGTCTCCGTTTCATTGATTAAGCCAATTTGAGTTAAACTCTCTGTTATTTATAGCCTATATATCCCTGACAAACAAGTGAAATGTCACCAACTTTAATTTAATAAACACTATAAAGCATCTATTGCCTTTGGATATAAAGATAACTAAAGCACAGACACTGTCTCACATTCAGCACATATTTGTTAAAGTCCTGTTATACATAAGGTGATATGTAGTCATTCAGAGCATCTTTCAGAATCCTAGGTAGGGTGATAAGTATTTACATAAACAATTGTAATGAAAGATAGAATGGTATAAGCTCTTTAAAAGAGACAACATAGACAAGTTGTCTTGGAAATTCAGAGGAGTCACATGCAGATTAGATTATTCAATAAGTCTTCAGGGAGTGCCATTTCTAAGACTCATACAATAAAAGAATCTTTTCTAAACATTGTTCATCTATTCAGTTATTCAGTAAGTATTCATTGAGTACCTATTTTTTGCCAGAAGCTTGTGCAAGAATCTAGGGATGAAATTTTGAGCAAAATTAGACATGAGCTATTGTACACATGGAGTTATCAATGCAGAAGAAAGTCACTAATCAAAGAATTGCGCAATAACAGTACAAATACAACTGTGAGAAGTGCTATAAAGAAAAAGTTTAAAGGGCTGCAAGAGTATGAAATAAAGGAAATATAAAGTTGCAAATAGATTATCTACATTGTATAGATGAGGAAATATCATATCAAAGAGACTGACTTGCTCAAGATCACTCAGCTGGTTGGTATCAGAACCAAGCTGCCATCTGGTACCCTTGAACTCTTGCCTACTGCTTTCTCCATTACAACAAATACAGTGCTCTTAAATGAAGTTACTCATTTTAGTTTGGAATGATCCTAGGCTAATCATAGTTTCTAGTAAAGATTTTATTTTCAGAAAACAACATCAATCTCTCACAACTAATTAAAATAAATGCTTTAAAAATTATTGTAGTAACAGTCTTCTTACAGTAAGGTGAGAATGCCATCCAGCTAGAATAAGGGGTAGAAAAACATCTGTAATACATTGCTGGTACTAAATTAATGTTATTTTCAGTTGTGCTGGCCAGATTCTTTGCCTTTCCTTGACAGACTGACAAAGAATGAAAACCGATCCAAATTATTTCTACTGGAGGTCACATGTGGCATAACTGGACTCTTTGGTTGAAGTGTTGACATGTGGTAATTTTGTAGAAACAAATGATCATTATAGAGGGCATGGTAGTCAACACAAATAGGATGCAATTAGCATGTGTCACCACTGACTTCTGGTAGAAACATCTTAATAGACAACAAATAATAAAGGTTGGTGTATTGAGACTGTTTCAGTTAATTAGTTCCTCATTGTTTCTCAGGGACCAAAGTAAACTATTTTAATCTTGTTTTTTCTCTTCTTTTTGACAATACCACTGTTCCCCATGGGCAGAGTCAGGGTCTCTTATATTCTCTTTGGCTCCTTATGTCCATGAGGAGGGCTCTAAAAATGTCCTTATAGTTTTGCTACCTTCTTTGCAAAATAAATTTTGTTTTTTATTGCATTTTTCATGCTCAAGGTATCCCAAAGCAATTTACAGTAATGAGTTTCAAATCTGGATTGACGGTGACTCGGTAGGCAATCATGTTAGCCGTTATGTATTCAAGGCTAGCTTACACCCAGTCCTGAAATTAAAATATATCTTGTCACAAGAGGCAATGTCTCCCGGAGACTTAGGTAATTCAGCTCTGTCTCTCTCTTATTCTCATTATCTCTCTCACTCTCTCACTCTCTCACTCTCTCCCTACCTGCTACCTTCCAACTCACCTGTGGAGCACTGACAGTTGTCAGTGGGGATAAAAGGATGCGATATGTATCTCTCTCACAGCAACACTTGATGATTGAAAAATGAATGTGAAAGTGCTTGAAGCATCTTGGGAAAAAGTCAATACAAAGAGCCAGGTGAATGCAGCTTACACTGGGTCTGCTATGTCAATGCTACCAATTACTCCAATGCTGAGCTTGCTCCAAGAGAACTATAGGACTCAATGTCATTTCCCTTAAGCACTCTATGCCTCGTTAATAAGAATTCTCTAAATCCTCTACAATAGCCTTCTAGAATATGTTTTGTATTTACCTATTTACTTGTCTATATCTCTCAGTAGATGGTATTCACTATAAAAGAAGCTACCTTGCATAACTTGTTCATTGAACTCACAGTGCTTACTGTATCACCTGACCTATAGTAAGTAGTTGCCAGGTACACATTAGTGAGAAGGAAGAAGAAAGAAAAATGGAAGCAAGAAGAAGAGAGCAAAAGTGGA
Source organism: Eulemur rufifrons (assembly GCF_041146395.1). NCBI lineage: Eukaryota > Metazoa > Chordata > Mammalia > Primates > Lemuridae > Eulemur > Eulemur rufifrons. The sequence goes on from NC_090989.1 coordinate 230,777,942, forward strand.
AGAGAAGAAGGAAGAAGTAAGGAGAGGCAGGAAGAAAGGACAGTTTCGTGCACATATTGGAGTAAGATATGATAGTCTGATTGACAGCAGGCAATCTAAGATATTCAGGTTGTAAAGGGCAATAACTTTATTTGGCTTACTGTCTTAGTCTGTTTGGGCTGCTATAATAGCTTATTTATTATGGCTTAGAAACAATAAAAAATGTATTTTTCACAATCTTGGAGGCTGGGAATTCCAAGATCAAGGTGCCGGCAGATTCGGTGTCTGGTGAAGGACTGTTTCCTTATCCACAAATGGATCTCTTCCCACTGTGGCCTCACTTAGGGGAAGGGAGAGGAAGCTATCTGAGGTCTCTTTTATTAACGGTACTAATTCGATTCATAAGGACTCCACTCCTATTACCTAACCACCTCCCAGAGACCCCACCCCTGATACAATCATATTGGGGATTAGGTTTCAACATATGAATTTGAGAAGTGGGGACATTCAGTCTATAGCATTTACCTTCCTTCTAATGCAGGAATCTCTTCTATCACAACTTGCTGAAATGTCATTCAGCCTTTGTCCAAACTCCACAGGTAGCCCTTGATATTTTTGTAAAATCTTAATTGTTAGAACATATTTCTCCAAAACTGCACAACCTATCTTCTGCAACTTTTATATGTTTGTCCCAGTCTGTATCTCTCACATCCAATAGAGTAATTAAACTTCTTTTTATATATTCAAGCCCTTGGATATTTGAAGGTTCTTCCTAGATCTATTTTGATCATCGTCCTGGTCGTTGTCATTTGGGGGTCCCTCGGTTTCTCCTGGGTAATGTCCCTGTCATTGTAAAGAATAATGTGGAGGTGTCCTTACAATAGAAAGCATATGGCACCATCTTCTGCACTGATCAGGATCCTCTATTTGTATTTAGGCAACATCTCTTCTTTGGTTCCTTTGAAACTTGTGGTCCTCTAAAACTCCAGATCATTTTTATATTAATTTTTGAAAAGCCATGAAACCTGCATTCTTAATTTGTGGTAGAGGGTATTTTTTGTTTGTTTTGGTTTGTTTGTGTTTATTTTTAAAACGCTTGGCAGGGCGCGGTGGCTCACGCCTGTAATCCTAGCACTCTGGGAGGCCGAGGCGGGTGGATCGCTCAAGGTCAGGAGTTCGAGACCAGCCTGAGCAAGAGCAAGACCCCATCTCTACTAAAAATAGAAAGAAAATTATCTGGCCAACTAAAAATATATATAGAAAAAAAATTAGCCGGGCATGGTGGCGCATGCCTGTAGTCCCAGCTACTCGGGAGGCTGAGGCAGTAAGTAGGATCACTTAAGCCCAGGAGTTTGAGGTTGCTGTGAGCCAGGCTGATGCCATGGCACTCACTCTAGCCCAGGCAACAAAGCGAGACTCTGTCTCAAAAAAAAAAATAAATAAATAAATAAAATAAAATAAAAAATAAAAAGCTTGATGTTTTGCCTTGATAATCACTTTTATTTTACATTGGTTATTTGAGTTTATCATTTATGATTATTGATTTTTTTAAAAAATGTACTAATTTGGCCTTTCATTCACTCAGGGTACCAATCAACATAAATTAGTCCTGAAACAGGACAGGATATAAATAAAACAATCAAAGTGCTAGGCTCTGTGCTAGACTTTGAAGACACAGCATTGAATAACGTAAATTAAGACTTATAGACTACCAGACAAAGAAATATAAATAAAATCAAATTATGGGGGTAGGATGAGGCCGTGCCCAGACAGTAAGAAAGTACAGAGAAAAGATACATAAATCAACTAAGAGTGGAGGACAGAGGCTTCCTGGAGGAGGTAAGAATTGAGATTAACTTTGAAAGATGTGTAGGAGTTAACTAGATGAAAAAGAAAGGACAAGGGAATTTCAGGCCAAATAAATGACATAGGGAATCGTTTGGAAACATGAGAGCAAAAGATATATTCTCTCATCTATTCTAATAACTGTCTGTCCCTTTCATCTTTGTCTCTATGACAAGTTTGAAAAACAGGTACCCTGTGATGGTTAATTTTAGGTGTTGACTGGGTTAAGGCATATCCAGATACCCGGGAAAACATTATTTCTGAGTATGTCTATGAAGGTATTCCAGAAGAGATTAGTATTTGAATCAGTAGATTAAGTAAACAAGATCACCCTCACTAATGTGGGAGGGCATCATTCAATCCACTGAGAATCTGAATAGAACAAAAAGGCAAAAGGGCAAATTTGCTCTCTTTTCTGAAGCTATGCAATTTCTCCTGCCTGGTACATCAGAATTCTAGGTTCTCAGGCCTTCAGGCTCCCAGACTTACATCAGTAGTCCCTCCTCTCCCCCATCCCCTGGTTCTCAGGCCTCTGGCCTCAGACTGAAAGTCACACCATTGCCTCACCCTGGTTACCAGGCCTTCATGTTCAGACTGAATTACACCACTGGCTTTTTTGGTTTTCCTGATTGTAGACAGCATATTGTGGGAGGTTTCAGCCCCTATAGTCACATGAACCAATTCCCACATTAAAGCCTCTCTTGTATATCTCTATATGTTCTATTGGTTCTGTTTCTCTGGAGAACCCTGACTAATAGACACTCTACACCATCCAAGTAATTGATGAAATATTTAATATATACCTATGCAGATTTAAGACTTCTATGCCATGGTATGGTAAGAAAATGATTCATATGGCACAAATTGACATTCAAACACTTAATAACCTATATTTCAAGAACCTACTCTCTAAGTCAGTGTTGCACAACACAAACCACGAAATGTGCTTACTCTCCCGATATTCTTGTAGCTGATAAAATTAAAGAAGAAAGGACACTTGTCCCAGCAATCTTGACCTTCCAGATACTAGGTCATCTATTTTCTAGTGGATGAGAGAAGAATTGCAACCAGCCAGAGCTTATCACCAAGATACCACTAGGTCTAGAACTCACGGTGCTGTCAGATTGACCTATTTTAGTGGGCAAAGCTATGGTTTTTCAGAGGTTTGACTTATATAATCTTTCTTAGAGTTACACCAGCTCTGATAAAAACCAAAAGTAAAATTTCAGTGTCTCAACACAACAGAAGTTTATCACTCATGTAACAATCTCATAACAGTTTCAGGCCAATGGGCAGTTCTTTACCTAGTGATTCAGAGACTCGGGTCCCATTCATACTCCAGTTCTATTCATCATAATAATGTAGTTTCCATGTTATCCATACTCATGTTCATCACACTGGTGGAAGGAGAAAGAAAACACGGAGACAGAGCATTCATTTTTTAATCCTTTTATCCAGAAAGTGAAACATATTTCTTCTTCTCTCATCTCTGGATAAAAGTAATCATGTGACCATGCTGTACTCCCTTACTGCTCAGCTGTTCCCTGTTCTGCGGAAGGGAAAGCCCACAGTTTAGTGTCTTATGTCAGCCACAAGCCTTGCCAGTGGTGCCACAAGGCACATGGGCATCTAGTCATTTTTATATATTGCAACACACTCTCTAGCAACCAATTCAAATACTTTAAATAGCTTAGAATCTTCAACTGAGAAGTACATCAACCATCTATGCAACACCCACCAACTGTTTCATGACTTTAGAAAAAAAAAAACCTGGCCGGGCGCGGTGGCTCACGCCTGTAATCCTAGCACTCTGGGAGGCCGAGGTGGGCGGATCGTTTGAGCTCAGGAGTTCAAGACCAGCCTGAGCAAGAGCGAGACCCCATCTCTACTAAAAATAGAAAGAAATTATATGGACAGCTAAAAATATATATAGAAAAAATTAGCCGGGCATGGTGGTGCATGTCTGTAGTCCCAACTACTCGGGAGGCTGAGACAGGAGGATCCCTTGAGCTCAGGAGTTTGAGGTTGCTGTGAGCTAGGCTGACGCCATGGCACTCACTCTAGCCTGGGCAACAAAGTGAGACTCTGTCTCAAAAAAAAAAATAATAATTACCAGGGAGCTATTTGTTTCTTGACAGGAACAAAAAGGCTTTATTTAAAAAAGAAAAAAAAAAAAAGATAGTTTAATATGTTCTGGAGATATGTAATATACCCTAAGCTTTCTTCTAATATCATAATCAACATATTTGATAAAATAATTTTATAAGCTATACATAAACTAATTATGTTATCATCCAATTGATAGTTTTTTATTTTGTTCTAAAGACATCAGGGATCTCCACTTTGCCAAATGTTTTGCCGAAGGGAAGCAACTGTATATATAACCTTATCTTGATCTGCTTGCCTCTTAATCTCATTTTACTACAAAAAATAACTGTGCCAGACCTTTGTGGGTTTGTGAGTGGGTTTGTTCCTATGCTGTTTTCTAGTGAGAATTAGGTTTTTGCCAAAGTGTTCAGGAATTATTTATTGCTTTTCAAAGATGGCTATAGAAAGCAAGGTGCTTTACTAGTCTGAGAGATACTGGAATCCATCGGCTACAGAGTTGAAGACCTTTGGGAACCTTATGAAACTGTCTTTACAAATCCCAGTAAATTGGAACAGCCATGGTGTTCAGATTTTCCATTTCTCGACATTATTATGACATACCAAGAGAAAACAAAAAGTTATAGGGAAGGGAAGAAAAAGTATTTCATACTAAGTATTCTAGGGGCAAGGATATTATAGCACAACATTATAATTCTTCAGGTTTTTGTCTACCTAGGAGCATCCTCAGAAGCTCTATCCCTTGAGGAGAAAATAGCTTTGTTCACTTTTTACAGCACCATCAGAAGAAATGCTTGATTATCTATTTACAAAGCCGTATAATAAACAGAGATACATCTGGCCCTTTCCTTCTGGGAAACTACCAATGGAACTAATGCGATAAGAATTGAACAGGCGATATTTCCATGGTAGCAAAAAAATGGAAAAATATACAGTTCTTGATACTTTGTCGAGGTTCTTCTGTGGCAGCTTGTGTGAAGCTCAACTTGGTTTCTATTTCCTGGGTCCATTTTAAGACACTGGAAATACAGGGCCAATAATAGGAAAATGGAAAGCCCTTGGGAAAAGTTGTCTTCTTTCAGTTCTTTGACAGTTGTCCTTTTCTACAGCTCTCTGAAGTATTTGGCACTTGGATTCTTGAATGATTTGATGCAGAGTTCGCCTGTCATGAACTCTCCACTGGAAAGCCACGGGGGCAGAATACCTCGGTTTGAGCCTTCCCGACTCTTTCATTGATTGTCAGTGGGACCTCAGATTTTTCAGCTGCAAAACAGAGATGATGATATCAATCTACCTTACAGGGCTTGTACGGAACTTAAATAAGACAAGCTATTAGAAAGCACATGAGGAATAGGAAAATCTCACTTTTTCCACCAAGCAGTAGGTAAGCAAAGAGCCTTTCCTGTGAACACAAAGGCCAGTATTCCATTACAATCATGATAATCACTCTGGTACATACCTAATTTCTTTAGAAAGGATACTTGCTTATGTCTTTATTGCTACTGTTGTTGATCCTCCAAAAACAGAAGCAAATTAGATCAATGACTGGAGCGTGGAGCCCAGTGGTATGGAATAGTATAAATGACGCAATGACAGGTGTCCAGCAGCTGTCATTTCTGAACTGATGCATCGTTATCAGGGCTGGGGAAAATCATGACATCTACTGATACTGATTAAAGCTGATTTTCCCCTGAAATGCTCTCTCACATCTATTGCACGGTAATGAGTCATGCCCAATGTCAGCCTTTCGCTTTCTGACAGTTTAAGTACACAGCCTTGGATGGGCTCTAGCCGGGCTGACATCTGAAATATAATGAACGATGCCATTCTAAATTGCCAATGAACGTAGAAATAAATGGTGAGGAGCCATATGGAACTCGCTATTGCACTGGATGCCACAGTACATTGTTGAGCATTACTTAGCCGTGGGAAAAGTGTACAGTAAAGGAGGGATGACAACTCTCCGTGTGGTGGCAGCTTAGGCAGAAAAGGCAGCTTTTGAAACAGTCGTCATCTAAAACCGCCTACATGTACTTCCAGATCATAGCAGTGCCCTATTGGGTCTTTCTCATCTAGAGCCTATGCTAAATGGAAAGAGTATCTCTAGGTAGCTGCCCCTTGAGTCAGGCGGGTTAGAGTCATCTGATCACCTGCCATCTAGGCTGCAGCTTCTCTGGGCTGGACACTGGCTAAACATTCACAATGTAGTAACAGCCCACCACAATCCTATTCGGCAGAGAAGAAGCCAGACTTTAAACACACTGTTGCAATTGGATACAAAGAGTATTTCCTCTTGAGTGGGGTGAGATGAGGTAGAGGAAGAGATTTACAGAGGAAGCAATACCAGAGGTTTTGAACATGCACTATTTCACTAGAGAGACATGGAGAAGGCAGGATTCGCTGCACCGAGCACGCCACGTGCAGAGGTAAAGAGAGGTAGAATATACGGCCCCCGTGCTTAGCAGCCAGCAGTTTGGATGACTGCAGCTTGGACAGCATGTGGGGAAGGAGTGACAACTGAGGCTGGACAAGAGCCAGATCATGAACCACAACATTGTGAGAGCTAAAGATAATATATAGTAACTCTAACAGAATTTTGAGGTGTTTCCAAAAATTATCAAGCACACAGAAATGCTGGTTAGCTCACAAAAAGGCATCATGGCTAAAATCACAGGGCCCAATGAGACTTTTCCCATTAACCATTTAACCACTTAGAAAAATGGTTCTAGTATCACTAGGGCCTCCCAGTTCTCAAAGACCCTAAGATACAGAGTAGAGATATTCCAACTTTCTCTCTGACACAGAAACCCATGAAATAAATGATTCCATAGGACTTCATTGAAGAAGAGCAGGGAAATGTCCATCGATCAGGGGAATGAGTCAATACATTAGGATACGTTTAAAAATGTCACACTAGCTGCAGTCAAAATGAGGAGTTCTTTATGCACTCTTTTGGAAAGATGATCAAATATGTTACTAAGTGAAAGAATAGATTGAAGAACAGTATGTGCAAAGTTCTTCAGGACTTTACTATTATTATGATTATATTATTATTTTAATGGCTTCCTCTAAGGAGTATGATAGAGTTATAAGATAGAGGAGATTTCATTTTTCACTTTGTATATTTGTGTTTCATTTATTTGGTTTACAATGAGCTTATATTATCTTATAATTTCCAAAGCCCCTCAAAAAACACAACAGGCAAACAGAATAGAAAGGAGAAGCAGGAAAGATAAAGGGGACAGATTCACAAACCAACCTTTGTTTGAAATTCCTTTGACCGCATCACCTCAACCAATCATTCAAAAAGTTGCTTGGCTAATGATTTTTTTATTAACTTGATTTAATGCTTGGCTAAATTAATCCAATTGCCTGGTTGTTTTGAATCTAGGGAAATAGAGCTCTCTTCTTTTATTTTTTTTCTTTTTTGCCCCACAGCCTTCTTTTCTTTTCTTTTCTTTTCTTTTTTTGGTCTTAGTCATTTTTCCTGTAATAGGACTTCACTGACAGAAGGAAGACTGACTGCTCAGTTTTTGAATATATATTTCAAAGAATTATGGAAATTGGGGCAGAGGTATGGGGGTAGATTCTGATGCCCTGTGAATCTGTGCAGTGTTAAAGGAAAGGATGGAGAAGGACAAAGACTTCCAGAGTGTTTAGTGTGAGTTAAATCACTTTACAAATATTCTCCAAAGTAACCCTCCTAGCAAACTTTGAGAGACATATTTTTGCTTCTGTTTTAAAAATAAAGAGGAATTAAGTAACTAATTTAAATGACACCTAGTAAATGGCAGGTTTCAAGATTTTAAAATAGGTCTGTCTAGATGGAAACATATAGGCACACAATTCCACCAATGGGAAAGCCGATTCTAAAGAAATTCGTAATAATACATACTAACTTAAGATAGCTCAATGGTTGAAACAACTTAGGACAGAGAAGTATGTCCTTTGAAATAAAATAAACATGCTGCTGCAAAGAATATGTCTATCCCCATCCCCCAGGTCTGCTCCACCTTTACTTTTTGAACTCTTTTAGGTACAATACGAAATAACATCTCAAACTGTATTAGAATGGATTGTTTATGCACAGATATTAGTATTTCAATCTTGGATTTTCAGGCTTTAGCCTCTCTACCTCCCAGAAGCCTCTCAGGCTTCTGCAGACTACATCCTTAGGGACCTACAGTAGGTGACCAAAAGTCTTTGCTTCACTGATTCTCTTGTTTCATTTGTCTCCTTTTAATAGTTGCAGCCAATTTGGGCCTGAAATGGTTCAGTTCACTGCAGAGATTAAAGAATAATTTTGTTTACTCTTAATTCAAATGAACCCTCTGTAGCAGAGTTAGTTATCTCAGGCCTGAGGCCTTGCTCCAGGAAAGAAAGAGGAGATTGTTTCCAGGCTTTGAAAACCATAAAGCCACAGATCTGGCAAACGCTCACCCTTTCATTTCTCTTTATATCCAACCATCAGTAACTGAAAAAAGCTCAAAAGTGTTGTCAGGTTAAAATTCTTCAAATAGAGTGGGGTAGTTTCTTGGAAGGAAGGAATTTGAATCTACATGGAGTTAAAGAGGCTGGAAACCCCTCAGGACTCTGTCAACAATAACTATTCTATGAGCATCTGTGTCATAGTCTCAAGTCTGATAAGACCAGGTCATACCAATTGTAGTAAAATCTGTAGGGTTTATATACTAATATAATTCTTTGAAGCTGGACATAGGGAAGAATCCAGGCTGAATTCGCCCAGATGCTAAGAAGATAAAAGAAGTATATACAAAGGGATGTCCCAAGAAAATCACCTGTAAGCAAAGTGGAAAATCAGTGGCAGGCAGGCTGGTTTCTCCTCTCTCCTGATGATACAATATTTACTCCAATCTCTGTCACTAAAAGGAATGCAAAGGAAAAGAGAGTTTTATTTTTCTTCTTTCTGTATATAAGCCTAATTCGTAATATCCATTTGCAGCTAAGCTAGAGATGCCCATGTCCTGTCCTTTCTATGCTTAGATGGACAGTTAGTCTATGACGAGATGAGTCTTTTCCCTTTCCCAAGTCATCCTGGGCCTCTCATTAACCCAAAGCTACTGAAACAACAAATAGTTCAAGTAGCTGGTAACATATTTTATAGAAAATATTTTATAAAACACTGGCAGCCCAGGGCTGGAAATTGAGAACTCTTTCAACCTTCTAGTGTATTCTATTTTGAATAGTCAGTGAGCTTTCCTCTTGCTTTGTCAGGATGCAATTCTGCCCTTTAGAAATTGGATTCCATTCATCTCCAGGCTGTACTTTTGTAATTGGAATCTGGGATTTTTCTAAACTGTTTTAAATGTGTGTTTTTATTATATTGAAGTTCTGTTTTGAATGGTTTTAACTCTATTCCCTAGGCAGACAGAGAGAGGGTAGGAATTCTTTACCAGGGTATGAAGATTATCATTTCAAACTGATGGCTTTAAGTGAGTAGAAAAAAATAATAATGATCACGAAGAAGGGAAATGCACCAAGCACTCATAGGCAATGCATCTAAAAAACATAACCGCTTCAGCATTGCTCAGTCTGTAACTTGGTGCAGAATGTCTATACAGATCGATATTGCTGTACTTACAACTCATGGAGAACAGGGATATCCTCACTCAATCAGCCATGTGTTCTTTCTATGCAGAAAAGAAAATGACCCTTCTAACTGGCTGCCCGCTGCCTTAATTATTTACCGAAATGGAGCAGAAACAGGCAGGCTCAGAGCCCCTGGAGCAGATGAACCAGAATGGGAAGATCTTCTGCAGCCTGATATAATGTAGGTAGCCATCAAGACAGCAAGGTTTGAATGGAACAAGGCACATAATTTTCAGGGGAAAAAAAAAAACATAGAGCATGCAACCCTAATATGTGTACATTTATTTATCTCTAAATCTTAAATGTACCCTACTATGCCAATAAATTATGCACTACCAAATAAATACACAAGGATAACATAAATAAAAATATAAATTAAAATGCCTATCTTTTCTTCTCAATGGAGCACTTTGAGCAACCCCCTGGATGAATGTAATTTAACTTGTTCTCTGGTGTGAAGAGTCTCTTTCTGCTCAAATATAGCATCCTCTCTGGCTTTCTAGACAGTTCTACCATGAATCATATCATTGGGTTAAGAAGGTATTGAAATCTGTGGCTCAACATAACTATGACTCTTGGGATAAGTAAAAGATTAAGCTATTATAATATTTCATGAATTTGTTTTGCCAGCTAAAAGTAGTTCCCTGAACGAAGTAGAACCATCTCAGATATATGGATTCAAAATGGCCACAGCCGAAGAGGACAGGTTTGAGGACCTGGTTATTGTGTCAGAGGATCCTGGTTGGCTTTGGCCCCTTGGCTCTCAGACAAGAGGGTGTAAAGGAGCATGAAAAGCTCACATATTGAAGAATATCAAGCATCTGTGTCTTGCATGGGCTCAATCCTTCCCATTCAGTGAAGCTACCATCATCTCCCTGCATGCTATGGGTATCTTTTCTAGAAAATGGCCAATGTTGCTTTAAGGAGATCTTGACTTCCCACATCAAAGGCTTTGCCTGCACCTTTCTAAAACCACCACAATAGCTCCTGGTGGCTCCATGTTCTGCCTTCTAATCAGGCATGAGTAGAAGAGACTAATTAATTGACAGGGGAGGATTAGAGTATCTCGTGCTTTCTACTCTTTAAGGAGAAGGATGCATTTTGAATTTCCTTCTTTCAAAAATAAACCCTCATATGTTTGAGTTTGAAATATCATAATAGATGATGTAATTTTAGTTGGTTTCTTTTTTTGATCAGGTTAAAAATATCTTTCAAATAATTTTCTTCTCATTGGATTTTCTTAGTCTCAGATTCACTCAAACTCATATTTGGGAATCTTTATTAGTTGATAGTGTCTTCTTACTATTAATCATGTTCTTTGGTATATATTAAATTTGACTTGATTTATTGAGAGATTGGTACTGGTGACCTTAAAATGAATAAAAATCATAATGATATTTAATACCAAAGCCTGATCATCATGCTACCTGCATATTAATAGACTGATAGATTTGATAATGCATTTTGAACTGAAACATTAGAGATTTTTCTTTTCATTTTTCTGTACTCTTACGGAAAACCTCCATACAAATGTCTATGGCAGACCACTAAAACATGTCATCAAACACCTTGATTGATGTTCCTTGTAGAGTGGAACAGGGCAAGGGTATAAGTTAGAAGGGCACTGTGGACATTCCTGGGAAAGTGAAGCCACTTCATTTCATTGCTTTAGTAATTTCTGTTCAATTACAGCAAACATTATTTGGGCACTTAATATGTGCTGAGCCCTCTGTTAGGAGCTGGATACATAGATGAATAAGAAATGTTGCTTGCCCTGGAAAAGCTCATATTCTGACATGAGAGAGACACACAAACACTAGAAAAAATTCTGAACAAGATCACATGCACCCTGTTAAAGGTACATGAAGACTGTTATGAGATCCCAGAAAAACATTACCTAACCTAGCATGTCAGGGAGTGAAGAGTTTATCTGGGCAAAGATGGCAGGTGAAGGGAGAGGGATGTATTGGAGAAGGAGGCAGAGGGATGAGTATTAAGGACACAGAATCTGAAACACCATGACAGGTCTCCAAAATATTAGTTCCTTTTCCCTTAGCTTTCCTACTGGCCAGCTGTGGTGAAACGCAAATGAAGCAAAAGCTTACCTAGACATGTTATGGGTTCCCAGTGACAGGATCAGCTTGTTGGAATAGGTGTTATGTTGTCTTCTCCCACAACCATCAAGAAACAAGGGCAAAGCCATGTGTAATAGCTTGGACTCAGCATTACTAAAAATACTCAGATAAAAGACAGTGCAACTTTCTTCTCCAAAGTTCACCCTCTACCCCCACTACAGGCAACATAGGGTCCTCATCTCAGCTACACGTGCATCCATACCCCAGCTTCAGATGAAGCCCTGAAACCTTGTTATGCTCCTCTACTCAGTCCCCCACAGGATGCTTTCACAGGGTGCATGCTCTGCCTTTCAATTTGCCCATTCCACTTTCTCTGTGTTTCTCTAATCTATTCCTGAGAACACGTCTTTCATTTGTCTCCTTTATTGAAGTTTGCAGGTAATATGCACAGTTCCCATATTTCTCACTCATTTTCAAATTTTTCTTTCTGAGGAAGGAGGTTTGGAGTCTTTCACAAAGTCCTGGCCTTCATTCTAAAACTTAAAATTTCAAATGATTTGGAGTCATACACCTTAGGTTTGTCTGTGATATTTGGATACTTCTTCTTACCCTTAGTAATGCTGAGATATTTGGTATCATTAAAGTACATTAAGATCCCCTCACTTTGCAAAATTTTTTGACATGGAGAAGAAAATTGTAGATACTCCAAAGTGTTTAAAACCTGAGAATTCCAACCCTACATTGCCTGATGAGTCTTAGAGTTGCACTGGCAGATTTGGGCAGCTTCTCTGTCAGCAAGATTTGTCTGTCAGTGAGAACAATAAGAGAGGCCTGGCATCATTTTCAGAGGAGTCAGCGTGCTTTCAGAGCATGGCATTCACCTTTGGAACACCTCTGTAAGGCCACCGGTGGGTTCACATTGTAATTCTCATCTAGAAGCTTGAAATTTAAAGGCTAAAGCATTTTCCCAAAGATAAACCTATCTAATACAATGGGAGAAAAATGGAAATATTTTTTATTTGAAACATCCCGTATTTATCTGCTTAATTTTTATTATTTTCACCTTCATAAAGGTATTGTTATATTGTATTTCTAATAGAAAGTGACTAAGTGAGATGGCACCTACTGGGTCTCTGAAGTTGAGTCTACAATATCCATTCTACCCTCAAAGTTTAGTCCAAGTCAGTCATGAGAATCAGAGTCCCATTGTCAATGATTGCTTTAGGAACAGGAACATGATCTAGTCTTGGCTAAGAAGACATGAAGGAAAGCTTTATGGGAGGTTTTCAGAAGCATTTTCTTGCTTCTAAGTAGTAAACATGGGGAGAGCCCCTCCTCTTCTACTTCTCCTGGATAATGTAGTATCTGCACAAGATGGCCAGGATCTCTGGAGGCTCTGTCTGTCAGCCTGAGTCTGAAGCACACACAGGAAAGAGGAAAGAGCCCAGAGTGTTGGAGGAACAGGGCCAAAACTTCTTCATCTCTCTTCTGAAGTGGCTGTGCCTCTAGACTTGCTGTATGAATTACTCATTTTTCCTTCTGTTTAAGCCAGAGTAAATGTTCTGTTTTGCCATTTTGAGTCTGATAACAACAGACTCAGGATCTTGAATTTGAACCTCAATGAGCTGAAGGTAATCCTCAATTACTATCACCTGGAAGTATCAAAGGAGCAATGCAAAGAGAGAACAATGCCAAGCAGACACATGCTGGATGACCTAAGGTGGAGCACACATAAACAGCCTCCTTTTTTTTTCTCTCCACACCAGAAGTTCTTTTGCATGTTCTATGGATCCTTGGCAATTTTAAATATTTTTAAATTAATAAAAGAAAATATATGATTACAAAAATGATATTGCGATAGCTATCACAATGTTTAAAAAACTAAATTTGTGGTGTATATTACACGTGTTTCTTCATTAATGGTTTACATAAAAGATTTATCCTATGCCCAAGAGCTACTATAATTTCAAAGTAGTTGATGAAAATATTTTAAGATATCTGCAAATATGAAATGATGTAAAAAATATGCAGTTTCTATTGGTCGTGTTCAGAGTTTTTGCTGATACTTTTGTGGATTATTAATTGAAGAAAATACTTAATTTCATTTATAATTAGTGAAATAATAATATAACATCTTTTTATCCAATTTCATGAGCCCTCCAAATTCCATCTGAAGAACACTTGCTTAGGAAGTCCTGTTCTTACCTTTTAAAAAAGAAATACTCTAATCCACCTTGAAGGCAGCCTTTTGTGCTTTGCTGATGGGGCCTGCATATAAAACACTAGAGCCACAACTGTGTGCTTGTATCAAATGTAAATCAGGACCACTCCCATCTCAAATCTTGATCATTTATGTTCAAAAATCTCCTTCTAGTTACTTTTACTTAGCTAATTATGATGTTGGCTGGGGATTTTCTAGACAGCTACTAAGAAAGGGCTTTTTGTTGTTAGGGAAAGTAATTCTGATTTTTCAAAATTATTTTCTTTTTCTGTATCACCTAGCAATTGAAAGGTTGCATGACTCTTGCTTAGGAATAAGCTCTCTGACTACAGGGTATTACTAATGTTAGCTAGGGCAAAATTAAGAAAGTAAAATTTGTTATCTGCTAAAATGCCTACCCTAACGATCCTAATTCCTGTTTTGTTGGCCCAAACCTCAAATGTAATTCTTTAAAAATTGCTTAAGGCTTCACTTCATTCTTAATTAACAATCCAGAGAACAAGAAAACATATTATATTATGACTTAGTAGTGCATTCTCACAAAACTCTAAATTAAGTTTAAGAAGAAGAAAAATGCTTATGGGAAGAAGATAGCTGTCCCTTGCCCTCCTCTCAAATTCCTATGGCCAAAATGTTTCATTTGGGACCTTTCTTTGAACTTATCCCAACAAACCTTGCAAAATATTTACATCTTCTCATTTCAAATAGGATTTGATGTGCAAAAAATTGTGGCTTCTCTTTATTGAATAGTAGGCCAGCTAAATGAGTAGAAATATGTAAGGGATTAGAGAAGGAGAATACATATTTTGCATGTATTAAATATATACATTCATATATAGATTACCCAATTGACCTTGGGAAATCTTGTTGATACAGCAGTTCACCCAGCTTTCATTCTTTATAAAAGTATTAATACATATATTTTTGCCAATAAGTTTCATTTAAAATTAGCTGTCTGATGTTTTCATGTTATCCATAGGTGTGACTTTTCTATTAATTGAATTTTCATTGTTAGCAGAGACTGTAAGAAAGTACTGGAAGATAGTCTCCTTGGGGTTTCCATTTGATCAAGTTTTCATCATTTCCTGAAATGGCTAAGCCTCATTAATGGCTACTACTTCTACTTTCTGAAGATACTGCCCCGAATCTTCACCTGGAGCTTATCAGACTTCGATAATGAAAAATGTGAAAGAAACTGCTAGGCATTAGCATTAAAGCCATCATGAGAGACAGGAATTATATCATTAAAAGTTACTACAGCCATAATGAAGGTCAGGATAACAGATGAATAAAAGAGGTAGCGCAGTTGGTTAGAAGGAATCATACAAAATTGGGTAAAATGTAAACCTTAAATTTTTCAACTTACTTTCTCAAAAGAATCTAAATTCAATTGATTTCTTTTTTGAGGTTAAGGATGGCATCAGAGCTGCTTCAAGAGGGAAACCATGAAATCCAAGTCAATTAATGAACTATTTATTGGTGTATCTATTTTTAAAATAATGTTTTCATATAAAAATTATATGTGATAAGAACTTCTCAGCCTAATAAAGGACATCTATGAAAAACCCACAGCTTAGATCACACTTAATGATAAAAGACTGAATGCTTTCTCCCTAAGAACAGGAACAAGACACTGTTGAGACTTCCACTAAACATTGTGGTTCAGGTTCTAGCCAGGGCAATAAAGCATGAAAAAGATATAAAAGGTTTTCAGGTTGGAAATGAAGGGGCAAAACTATTATACCTCTTCATAGATAACATGATCTTCTATACAGATAATTCTAAGAAATCCACTAAAAACTATTCAAATTTATAAACAAGCTTAGCAAGATTGCAAGATACAAGATATACAAAAATCAATTGTATTTCTATATGCTAGAAATAAATATCTGAAAGTGAAATTAAGAAAACAATCCCATTTACAATAGTATTAAAGAGAGCAAAATACTTAGAAATAAATTTAATAAAAGAAATATAAAACTGGAACTCTGGAAACTATAAAACATTATTGAAGGGAATTAAAGGAGGCCAAATAAATGGAAAGACATCTCATGTTAGTGAATTAGAAGACTTAATATTAAGATAGCAATACTCCCCAATGTCATCTATAAATTCAATGCAATCCCTATCAAAATTCCAGCCAGACTTTTTAGAGAAATTAACAAGCTGATACTAAATTTATATGGCAATGAAAGGAACCAAGAAAAGCCAAGCAATTTTGAAAAAGAAGAACAAAGTAGGAGGACTCACACTTCTCAATTTCAAAACTTATTACAAAGCTATAGCCACCAAGACATTGTGGCACCAGCATAAGGATAAACATATAGATCAAAGGAACAGAACTGAGAGTCCAGATATAAAGCTATTTGTGCTCAGATGATTTCAACAAGGCTGCCAAGGTTATTTAATGAGGGGGAAAAAAACAGTCTTTTCAACAAATGATGCTAGAACAACTGGATATCTACATGCAAAGAAATAAAGTTGGACTCTACCAAACACAAAAATTAATTCAAAATTAATTGTGGACCTAACTGTGAGAGATTAGACTATAAAACTCTTAGAAGACAACATAAAGGTAAATCTTCATGAACTTGGGTTAGTCAAAATCTTTTTAGACACAACACCAAAAACACAAGAGAAAAAAGAAAAAAAAAACGATACATTGTAGTTCCTCAAAATTAAAATATGTGTGGTTCAAATGATACCATCAAGGAAAGATAACCCACAGCATGCGAGAAAATATTACAAATCATGTATCTGATAAGGGACTTGCATCCAGAATATATAAAGTACTCTTAAACTCTACAATAAAAAGACAAACAGCCCAATTGAAAAGTAGGCAAAGGATCAAAGTAGACATTTTCCAAAGAAGATATAAATATAGCCAACAAGCTCATGAATTAGATGCTCATCTTTAGGCATTAGGGAAATGCAAATCAAAACTACAGAGAGATTCTAATTCACTTTCACTAGGCTGGTTATAATAAAAAAAATAGGGAAAACAACAAATGGCAAGAAAGTAGAAAAAGTGGAATCTTCAGACACTGATGGTGGGAATTCAGATTGGTGCACCTGCTTTGGAAAATAGTCTGGCAGCTTCTCAAAAGTTTAAACATAGATTTACCATGTGACCTAGCAATTCTACTCCAAGGAATGAAAACTTAGACCCACACAAAATTTGCACATGAATATTCACAGGAGTATTGTGCATAGTCAACAAGTGAAAAAAACTCAAGTATCCTCAACTGATGAATAACAAATAAGATGTGGTATATCTATTAAATGGAATATTACTGAGTTAATAAAGGAATAAAGTACTGACAGATTCTACATGATGAACCTTGAAAACATTATGCTAAGTGAAGGAAGCCAGTTACAAATGACCACATATTTTGTAATTTCATTTATATGAAGTAGTTAGAATAAGCAAATATATAGAGACAGAAAGATTAATGGTTGCCTATGGCTGGAGGGGCTTGGAGGAAATAGGAGTGAGTACTAATGAGCACAGAGTTTCTCTGTGGGGTGATGAAAAAATTCTAAAATTGACTGTGGTGGTAGATGCATAATTCTGTGACTAAACTAAAAACTGTTGAATTCACTCACTATGTGACTTAGAACTGGTTTCTCTCTCTTTCTCCCTGTCTCAATCCTTTCCTCCCTTCCTCCCATGGGGAAAGGAGTAAATTAAGGTGAGTATCTAAAACAATTACTGCTATCTTAGAGCTTAGGGTAGAGGAGACAATATTTACATACATGAGACAATTAGAGAATTAAATCTGTCTAGAAAGTGTCCAGTCATGTAAATATGAAAAATAGAGACATTTATTGAAGAAGATACAAGATACAAGAAATATCATACATAGGACAATGACGCCTAAGTCCCCTTCAAAGCAGGCATCTTGGGACCTCACACAGTTCTCCCAATGTCCCTTAACCTAGCCTGTACACGTTCAACATTCTCAGTTGTTCTGCTTGTTGCAGGCCCTCCAGAATGTGGATCACTTTCAACATATTCTCCACCATCTTTGAAGCATTTTTGCCGCACTTTTATTTGCGCTACACTCATTGCATCATCCTTGAAATCATTCTGAATCATCCGAATAGTTTCTGCTGAGTAACGTTCAAACTTAATGCAAAATTTGATGCAGATTCATTGCTCTACTTGCTCAGTCATTTTGAGTGTTACAGTCACACAGTACACACGCTCACTCAAGAGCGTCCAGCACCCCGCTGACTGGTACAGTGAAGGCGTCATTGTTCACGCATGCACATTCCAGTCCACTCTCCTTGGCTGCCAGGTTACATCGATGTCATGCAAACCATTCTTGTTAAATTAACAAAGGCTGCACACTTTCTGAGCAGACCTCCTAATGCTAGACGCTATATAACAAAACTGTATATTTTCTAATGCTTAACTGAGCCCTTTAAAAACTTTCACAACTGTGTGAGGATGAGGAACCTCAGGCATGGACAAGTGTTATAATTCATCTAAACTCACAAAACTTCTAAGTGATGGAGCTAAGACCTTGGAGCACAGCCCTAAGCTGTGCTGTGAATCATTCTATAGGGGTATAGCAAAAGAGTGAAGACAAAATCAAAGGCACTAGACTAGGAATTAGGAGGCCTGTTTTCAATTCCTGGCTCTACCATTCTCTACCTTGTGAAACCCCGCGCAGTCTCCGCCTTTCTGAACTGATGTCTTTTCAGCATTAAATTCAGGAAGTTATACTACGCTGGTGATCTACAAAGTGTCTTTTGAGGAAAATGAGGTTCCTGGAACACTACAGGTCTTATTAGCAGAAGTGAATTTCACAGTCAAGTAAGTTTAGGAACAATGGTAAGGCAAAGTTAAACAGATTTATTTCCAAGAGGACATCTCCAAATCCTTAGTAGGCCTTGCCCCAGCCCAAGGGGAAGATGGAGCCTGCAGCAACCTTACTTGGCAGAGGAGTTTGAAGGATGACATCTTAACACATTTTAGAGAACTTGATTCAGGACATTTTCCATGGTCCTTTCTAGCCTTAAACTTCTAATATTCTATTATTAGGTTTCAAAATGTAGAAGAGAGAGGGAAATACCATGCATAACTGAAAATGATGAAACATGGATATCAGTAGTCACTTGTCTGTTAAGGTTTAACATTTATGTCCCAGACTTTGAGAGTCTGTTATCCTCTTCAAGATTCTCACAGCCAATTCTTGGGGTGTTTACGTTCTCATGGCTACCTCAGGCTCCCAGATACTGTTTCTCATAAATTATTTCTTTTCAGGGGCTCCCTCTTTTCTACCATGCTCACCATAGTTGCAATTCATATCTTTTCCTTACTGTCCACCAAGCAGGTAGGTCATTTATATAGGTATTTGTGTGGTTTTCCACACAAACTACCTAAATTCAGTGTCAGTGACTTTTTATGTTAAAAGCCCTGTGGTTATTTCCACAGTTTTGCTTTCAGGCTCTCTTACTGATTAAATTGTGTTCCCAGAAAATCCATATGTTCAATTCCTAACTTGGAGTACCTCAGAAAGCAACTGAATTTGGAAATAGTGTCATTGCAGATGTCATTAGTTAAGATGATCTCATACTGGAGTAGGATGGGCCGCTGATCCATTTTGACTGGTGTCCTCATAAATAGAGGAAATTTGGACACAGAAACATACAGAGAGAATGCCATTGACAATAAAGGCAGAGATCAGGGTGATGCAGCAAAAGCCAAGGAATACCGAACATTCTGGCAAACCACCAGCAGCTAGAAGAAAGGTATGAAAAAAGATTCTCTCTCTTTCTCCCCCAGATAGCCTTCAGAAGGAACCAATCTTGCCAACACTTTGATCTTAGACTTCCAGCCTACAGAGCTGGTAGACAATGAATTTCTATTGTTGAAGGTACTTTGTAATGGCAGCCCTAGCAAAGTAATACAAGCTCCCATCATTTTTCTAGGTTCTACTATCTTCTAGTCTTGGCTCCCTTTACCCCTCTCCTGTGGTTTTATTTTTTAATGCATACGAGTTCTGATCTCCTTTTGAGGCTTTCGCACCTGGGATCCATGACTGCAGGGTCTCACCTTGTATTCCTAGGTTATTTGTCAAAACATTCTCTTAAGTAAAGGCAACTTCTCCGAAACTAATTCTGGTGCCAACAGTCAAATTAATAAAACTTTCACTGCCTTACATTTGGCTGAAATTCCTGGACACTTAACAGTTTGTGAAAGTTGTCAGAATCAAAATGCAGTCACTTGTGTTAAAAGAAATAGTAACCAAAAACTTGACAAATAGAGCCAGGGAAGGCCAGGAAGAGAGAGTTCTCATGCATAAATGCCTGATAACAAAACTATCACAAAAACCACAACCTTACACACAAAAAAATACTTCAGCAAGTACATCTGCCCAGCAACTGCCTAGTCACACTTGGACCGAAGTCATCCTTGTTATTGATCCTTGTAGCCGTGGATAATTGTCTCAAATTATACAATCCTCCTTTTTCCTTCAAAAACCTTTGTCTTTCTTTATATGCACATAGTTTACTATGGGATGTATATTCCCATTGCAAGGCCCTCTTATCAAATAAATACCATTTTATTTTAGACAGCCTCTCTCTTGTTATTTAGTTTGACAAGTTGAAAGAAGGTTAAAATTAGGTAAGGTTATACCTCTATGTTTGTTTGTTTATTTGCTTATTTTCACTGAAGAAACATCTATCTAAAGAAGGGGTTTATTCAATCTTACAGGATAACTAATATCTTAGGAATATTAGGCCAGACCCAATACGTTTTGTTTGTTTTAGTTTGTTTATTTTGGTTTGGTCTTGGTTGAGGAGTTTTATTATTGTTGTTAATTTTTATTTATTTCTTTTTCCCACAACATGAGTCTCTCCAGGAACATTGCCTTATTATGAAGAAGTTATAATACAAAGCATATCTTGAAAACTTTTGAACCAAGTTCTATCTTAATGATTTAAAGGTTATTAATGTCATCTGGAAGTTGCAGTATCTTCCTCCAAAGAAATTTTAATTAATTCATTATTTTAATTGACAAATAAAAATCATATATAATTATAGTGTGCAACATGATGTTTTGAAATATGTATACACTGTGGAATGCTTACATTGAACTAATTAATGTACACATTATCTCACTTCCTTATTTTTTTTGTAGTGAGAACACTGAAAATCTACTCTTCCAGCAATTTTCAGGACAACAATACATGGTTACTAACTATAGTCACCATGCATACAATAGATCTCTTAAATTTATTTCTCCTATCTAACTGAAATGTTATGTCCTTTGAACATCTCCTCAACATCTCCTCAATGCCCCCACCCCTCCCAGATCCTGGTAACTGCCATTCTACTCTTTGTTTTTATGAGTGTGAATTTTTTAGATTCTGCATACAGATGGTTTCCAACTTAACAGTGGTTCAACTTATAATTTTTTTACTTTATGATGGGTTCATTGAGATATAACCCCATTGTAAGTTGAGAAGCATCTATATAAGTGAAATATGTGTTATTTGTCTTTCTGTGCCTGGCTTAGTTCACTTAACCTAATGTCCTCCAGGTTCATCCATGTTGTCACAAATGACAGGATTTCCTTCTTTTTAAAGGCTGGGTAGTAGTCCATTGTGTGTGTATACCACATTTTCTTTATCCATTCATCTGCCAATTAACACTTAGATTGATGGGTATATTCACACTTAATGGATGCGGTATGCACCATCTGGGGGATGGACATTTTGAAGCTCTGACTCAGGTAGGGCAAGGGCAATATATGTAACCTAAACATTTGTACCCCCGTAATATGCTGAAATAAAAAAATCAAAAAAAACACAAAACCACTTAGATTGTTTCCATATCTTGTCTAGTATGAATAATGCTGCATAAAACATGAGAGTGCAGATATCTCTTCAACATACTGATTTCATTTCCTCTGGACATATGCCTAGTAGTAGGGTTACTGGATCTTATGGTAATTCTAGTCATAACTTTTAGAGGAAGCTGCATAATGTTTTCCATAATGGCTATGTTAATTTACATACCTACAGATCATGTATAAGGGTTTCCTTTTCTTCATCCCTCACTAACATATTATCTCTTGTCTTTTTAACAGTATTAGTTATAACATGTTTGTTGAATGTGATATCTCCTTGTGGTTCTAATTTGCATTTTTCTGATAATTAGTGATGTTAAGTATATTTTCATATACCTGTTTTTCATTGTTATGTCTTCTTTTGAGAAATGTCTATTCAGATCCTCTGCCCACTTTTTAATTGGGTTATTTGTTTTCTTGTTATTGAGTTGTTTGAATTCCTTAGGTATTTTGAATATTAATCCCTTATCAGATGAATGGTTTGCAAATATTTTCTCCCATTTCATAGGTTGTCTCTTTACTCTGCTGATTGTTTCTTTTGATAAGCAGACAATTTTTAGTTTGATATAACTCCATTTGTCTATTTTTGCTTTTGTCACCGGTGCTTTTGAGATCATAGCCAAAAAAATTATTGCCCAAACAAATGTCATGGAGCTCTTTACTTATGTTTTCCTCTAGTAGTTTTACAGTTTCACATCTTACTTTTAAGTTTTTAATCCATTTGAGTTTTTGTATGTGGTGTGAGATAAGAGTATAATTTTATTCTTCTGCATATGAATATCCAATTTTACCAACACCATTTATTAGACAGACTGCACTTTTTCCATTGTGTGTTATTGGCATCCTTGTCAAAAATCACTTGACTGTAAATGTATGAATTTATTTCTGGCCTCTTTATTCTGTTCCATTGGTCTATGTGTCTGTTTTTAAGCCAGTACCATGTATTTTGATTACTAGAGCTTTATAGTAGGTTTTGAACTCAGTTACTGTGATGCCTCCAGCTTTGTTATTTTTGCTCAAGATTGCTTTGACCATCTGGGGTCTTTTTTTATTTTATACAAATGAGATTTTAAAAGTTAGAGGAAGATATTATTGTTCCTGTTTTAAGATGGAAAAACTGAAATTTTAGTGGTTAAATGCCCAAGGTTTCCCAATGAATAGTTAAATTCAGAAATGTCTCCATATCATATTCTTGATATTTCTGAGGCATAAATTTCAATTGAACTCTCTGAAAAAAATCAAGATATATTAAACAAGGTCTTTATGTTAGTTCTTATCTCTGTGCCACCCAAACTGCTGCTAGATGAATCTTCCTAAAATAAGTCTTAATTATATCATTTATTTGTACTCAAATTTTTCTCAATGACTCTCTTTTGCACCGAGAGTTCTTAATCTGCTGTTCACATTCCTCAGTAATTGGACTACAATCTACTTTCCCAGAAATATACTCTAAGCTCAGATACTTCTGGCCACATTCTCTAAGGCAAGAAACAAAAACGTAATGAAGACACTATTACTATTTACTATTCTTTGCACATTCTCTCCCCTTTCTTCATTTCATGCCTGTGATCATGTTCTCTTGAAGCACCTTTCCCATCCTTGTCTCCATATGGCTAAGTCTTATCTATATCTCAGGTTCATCTTAAATTATACTTTTGTCAGGAAGCATCCAAGAAGAGTGAGGTTTGAGATGTGGTTGGGGCGGGGGATGGTTCTCATCTCTGAACTCCTCCAGTACTTTATTGCTATATTTTCATGGCATTTGCTGCCTTTCATTATAGTTACTTGTAGTCTGTTTTTATCCTATTTCTTACTCCTGGTTCCCCAAAATTGAAATAATAGCTAAGGGGCTTTGTTTTGGCTAAGATTGGCCTGTCACTTCTAATGTTCTCCTGTTGACTGTTCATTTGTGTTTATTCTATGAAGGGATATATTGTGAAATTTCATGTATTTATTCATATTTTCTGTCAGTTATTCTGCCATACCTTTTATTAATTTTGCAGTAGTATGTAAATGAGTCTCATGTTTTAATGTATTGAATGCAACAGTGGGATGGAGCCAGTTTAATTTTCTTTGGGAAGCTGTGATTTTTGTCTCAGGGAATCCTGTTGAGGTTTTCTTGAGGTGAGTGATGAAATACCAAAGAGGAATGTAGGATTAGGAGGGGAAAAACAGTCCCCTTTATCCATAGCTGAGACTATAGTAAGGAATCACAGGGATGGTTTCTATTTGCTGCCTTCTGAACTGAGGAATAAGTTTAAAGTATTTGCGTACATTAGATAGAAGCAGGAGAGCTGCATCTTCTAGCAGTGCTTCTTCCCAACTAAAATGCATTCACAGAAAATCAGGCTTTTTTGTGGTAACATTTGCATTTCAGATTAACTAGCAGGCCAATAGAAACTCCTTCAGCTGGTCACTATTGCTGACAGCTTAGGACATCAATACATGGTCAAGGAGGGCCTATTGCAATTAAACTCCCACCCCACTGCACCTATATTCATGGTCATGTTCTGGATTTTTAGGTGCAGCTTTAGAACTGAGAATAATATGGCTTCAAACAAAATGTCTAGGTAACTTAAGAAAAATCTTTATTCCTTTCCATTTTACGCTAATATAAAGTTTTCATCCAGCCACATAAAACTCAAATCCTTGCTGTGCCAATCCATAGTTCAGAAAACTTGAGTTTTAAAGATTGGAAACATATCGAGTTAGTTTCCCTGACACTGCAATTGGCTGTTCGTACGCCCATTAGGTTTACTTCCCAAATGTACTGTGAGTTGAAAATCACTTGTGCTCTGTAAATATAATCAGCAAATGCCACTGGGGCATGAAAGAGTCCAGGACAACAAAAACTATCCCGCTGTAGGCTAGAGAATTTAATTTCCATTTGTATTCCCTCCCAAAGGGGAAAAAACTCTCAGTTAGAAAAGAAAAACTAGCATGAGAATTTTGTCTTATTTCCTCATGGGATGTTTAAATCCATTAGATGCATTTAATCATGGCAATTGTTTCTGGCACATCTCTGAGTATAATCAAATGAACCTGTGTTCCAAGTTAGTAGGTACTGACCAAGGACACACTCGACCTAAGGGGTCAGTTTTCTGTGGTAGAAAAGTTAGAGATGGGTGACAAAGCTTAACTTTCCGTATTTCACTATTAATTAATAAATAGTGCAGCAGGCTCAATCGTGGGAAGCTGTTGCTTTAGTTTATTTGCTTCTAAAGTTATTCTTTAAAAAAGCAAATATTCACAAGATAGAGATAATCAAGGATTTCACTTTGTCTCCATGGATCTAATATAATCTACGGATTCCTTGTAGCTCTGAATTCAAGGTTTAGTATGTGGCCATGCGGAAAAAAAATTGAAGTTCCAGATCAGCAATGTCTAAGCTCAAACTCAAAGTAACCTATTTGGCCAGTTTATTCAAATACCTTGTTAGTCTAGTAAAAACATATAGTATGGGCACATTACTTGTCCAGTGGTTTCCAGGTGAGGCAAAGCATCAGAAATGCTTTGGTGAGGTTTTCTAAAACATTCAAATTCCTAGGCTCCATTTCAGCCTTAGAGAGTCAGCATCTCCGGAGATGGGGCTAATGAATCAATCAACATGTGCAAAGATCACCCTCCAAAGCTTCTGATTTGCAGCTAGGCCTGAGGACCAATGAAATAAAACACGCTTCTCCAGCTCCTGGTCCAAGGATATTGAGGAACTACTTCAGTGTTTTTATATTTCCTTTCATGTGCCCATACAGGAAGTAGAGTGTGGTGAGTAATAAATTGCCTAGCTAAATAAACTAATTCTGCTGTCTACTTCCTAATAATCCACAACACAACCTTCATTTTCTGCCATCTCAAACATACACTTTTCCTCTGGTTATAGTGGCATATCTGAACATAATTAAAATATTGAAATTCTTTTCTTCCCCATTAGTGAGTTGCTCAGGATTGGATTATTTTATGCTCCTGAAACATATTTTATAATTGAGAAATTTACATTCTATTCAAGAAGAAAGGAACAAGTTAAAAAAACAGGTGATGTAATGATGTAATTGTATGTAGTAATAAGTGCAATAATAATTTTTTTAAAACAAGACAAGGGCATAAAAAGTGACAGAAGAGATGACAAGTTTCAGGAAAGTCTTTTCTGCAGGGGAGACATTCCAGGTGAGAATCCCCAGTGCTGAAGAGAGTGATTGTTAAGGTTTTCAAACCTGAATAAACACGAGTTGAATGAATGAATGAATGACAATAAGAGTAAGGCCTCCTGAGAGTCTAGGGAATGAACCTACACAATAAGAGTGTGATCTCAGAATGTTCTAGGAACAACAAGAAGGTCAACGTGGCTGCGGATGCAGGGGCAGTGTGAATCAGGAGGCCAGGACAATACAGCAGCCGGGAGAGCTCAGCTGGGGCTCGACAAGGGGGGCCTGGAGGTCTTTGTACAGAGTTTGGGACTTACTAGAAAGTTTTGGTCAGAGTGGTGATATGATTTGTTTATGTTCTACGAAGATCACTCAAGCTGCTGTGAAGAAAACGAATTGTGGGATATAAAAGTGAAGCAAAGAGACCAGAGAAGAGGCCAAGGCAGGGCTTCAGAAGAGGGTGGAGGTTGCAGACCCATGGAGGAGGGCTCGGAGTCTGGATGTAGTTGAAGGTGCACCAATGGGCCTTGCTAATGCGTTAGCTATGGGGTGCAAGGGAAAGAGAAGAGTCAGTGATTAATACCTATATATTTGGTTTGAGAAACTGGGTAGATGGTGCAGTGTCCTGAGGTCAGGAAGAACAAGGAGAAACAGGGTGGGGGAGTGTGGGGGATAAGAGTTCTGTCTTAGATGTAAAGACATCGAGTGGCAATTGGATTCCCAAGTGTGAAGCTCAGGGCTCTGGCGGGATGAAGAGATTTGGGGTCCTTGGCCTTGTGCACATCTGGATCAGCCTTGCTGCCCCCCACTTGCCTTCTCTGCTTTCTTTGCCATCATCTCCATTATTACTCCCACCTCCCCTCTTCCCCTGCCTTCCTCCTCTCCTCCTCTGCCCCGTCCTCTGTGATGTAGAGTACTTTTAGAATCTACTGCCTTCTTATTTTTTTCTCCCTACATTTTTTCACCATGGGATGTGTTATTTCTGGCTTAGAAATACACAGTCACGCCAGAAGATCTGAGCTCTGCTGCACTCACCCCTCTGTGAGCCTCAGTTTTCTCATTTGTGAAACATGCAGTGAAGTTATGTCAGGGGAGGGGAAGAGAACGTGATGCCTGGACACTTATCCTGCTTTAAGCCCACTAGATCTGATTTCATTGATACCGTCACTGTTGTCGTAAATGATGATATTTAGATAAAATTCCGTTAAACAAAAGTGTCCATGAGCAGAAGTGGAAGTTTAGAAACCACTGGCTTAAAATGATAAATGATCTTTAAGTTACTTTCTGTCACTGAATTCAATTTTCCATGTAACTTATGTGGGCTGAAGAAATGCAAGCAGACGTTATTGAGGTTTAGGGTCTAAAATTAATATTACGTATTGTCAATATTATGTACTGCCTTGACATCTGCCAAAGTCAACAGGGCTTTGAAAGGTTTAATCCCAAGCTCCCCTCCCTACTCTGTTCCCACAGATGAGGTGTCCTCACCAAACAAACCTCCTTATCAAAGGGACCAGGGACAGTCCTACTTCTCCCTGAATAGCAGGTTTCAATTCCTACCCAGCCTGTGGAATTATTCAAATAAGCCAATCACATCCTCCTGCGTGATCAGGGGCCACCCATGCTCTCGACACTACACTGTCTATCTCCCACAGCCCCTGCTTGTTCACTCTATTCCTGAACACAACCCCGTGTGGCATTCTGTCACATGCGGTGTCATCCTCCCCTGGGCTGTCACTCTATGTGACTGACAAACAGCTGTCCATCTCATCTGCCCAACGTCAGGTGTCATGGGGTCAGCCATCTCCATAAAACCAAAAAGGGAACCCTCCTTCACCACTGAGGTGAATAGGAAGCAATTAAAACAGTGATGTTGGATACATTTGTGTAGAAGTTTTAAAAACCAGCCAGTAATTTTACCTCTCTATATCTTCATCAGACATCACAATATCCCAGAAAGAGGCTGCTCCTTCAGCCTAGGGCTGATTGAAGACTTGGAGCCAACCCCGACAGACATTTACACAAGTGAGAAGCCAATATGGGTAGGTATAAGCCCCTGAGATTTTGGAGTCGTTTGTTGTGCCAGAATAATTGAGAATAACTCAACATAACTTAACCTAAATGAAGTTGAAAACATTTGTACTGGGGGCAGAGGCCGAGGGTAAGTAGAGAGCACGTAGGATACGGGATGCCAAAGAGAAGGTGAAGGGAATTCTCATGGTTCTGTAACGAGTACAGATGTTTTATACTCATATTTTACTTTAATCTTTATCACAATCCTATAGGATTAGTAATTATCTCTTGCCTTAGAAGAGGTTAAGAAACTTGTTTGGTATCAACCAGTAAGGTGGGGTTTCTCTACCTCAGCGCTACTGGCATTCTGAGCTGGATGATTCTTTGTTGCAGAGAGAGAAGGGCTGTCTTGTGTATTGTAGGATGTCTTTGGCCTCTTGCCAGTAGTACCTCCCAGTCACGACAATCACGAATGTCCCCCGACATTGCCAAAGTATTCTGGGAGACCAAATAGACCCAAGTTGAGAACTACTGCAGTAGAGTCCTGAAATCAAATACAAGTCTACCTGGCTCGAGTTGTCTATGCCATTTCCACAAGGCCTCCAGAAAGCATGGAAAGCATGCAAAGGAGGAAGACTTCAGCCCTCCTTGACCTAGCCTGGGACCTGCCTGGCCTGGACAAGGAAGGAAGACAGATCCTCAGTTTCCTCACTGACTTACCAGAACTGTCATCTGGCCCTAAGAAGCACAGATCACAGTGTGTAAAAGCTCCATATCCTATTACCAAATAGCTGAGACATTCTTCCCTACAGAGAATGTTCCTAATAAATTATAGGTCTGAGCAAGTGATGAGCCTGAAGAAGGGTTGTGATGAGTCTCTCTATACTGCTATTAAGAAAAAAAAAACAAAAAACTGTTGTTAACCACATGGACCATATGGGGAATAAATCAAGAAAACTTAAATAAGTTCCTTTAAAGGAGGAATTTCTAAGGCCAGGAAACACAGCACCAGCTTGCTCTTCTGCCAACCTGTGAAAAGACTCATGCTTGACTCATGGTGAATGGTGTCCTGTGGCTGGGAACATGTGTCCACTGGGCTGATTCCTGCCTCCTCATTAAGGAGCATAAATAACACACCAGATCCCTGGGTCTTAGAAATGTGGGCTGAGGCTCTGAGCGCTTCAATTTCTACAAAATAGAATGGTCACATCTTCCCCACTCTCTGAGAAGGAGAAGCAATGGGAAGCCACCAGTCCTTGGAGGCCCAGGGTGGTGTCCTGTTCTGTTCTGTACATAAAAGGAGAGTCCCCTTTCCTGTGGCTGTCTTGCTTGGTGCTAATGTGCCCCTCTCCTTCATGAAGATGGCATCGAAAGCTGAGGACCCTGCTCCCCTCGGGGCAGATGCTTACATAAAAGGAAAACTCCTCAGTCTATGAGGACTGAGAGAAAAGGTGCCACCATTTCCCCTGGGAGCCTCTGCCTCTTCTGTCACTCCAAGTGCCTCAGCCCCATTCCACCTTCCTCCTTCAGACAACTTACAAATGTCCTCAAGCAAAACACCCCAGGTACACAGACCACACGGGCTAGCAGTGCTCAACACCTCAACAACACAGTCACTTAAACTTGAGTCTCCTTTAGGTTTAGCAAGAATTACCCTAGCTATAATTATTAACCTGTAGATTAAGAAAATGGGTTGGAACTGCCCTTCGCTATTTTTCAGACTCCTCCCTTCAAGTTCCTGAATTGAATGATTTTCGTTTTAATGTCCCCACTGTTACGCATTTCACTTTAATTCACTTAGTTAAAAAGTTAGTGAAAAGAACATCACATAGAGTAGGACGTGCTTAGCGATGTACTTTGAAGAGTAACTCAAATTCATTACACCACGTATGTGTGTGTGTGGGGGGGGTCTTCTCAAAAATCGAAGTCTAATGTATAATCACGCATCATGACTGTATTTTTTCCAGAAGAAAACAGCTAGCATCCTCCTGGGGAATTGTTCACTGCTTGGTGAAGGCCTTCGGATGAGCCGAGTTAAGATAGGGTGACATAACTTGAGGTTCCCACTGCAGCGTCGTAGCTGACAGCGAAATTCCTAGGTTGCTCAGTGATGTGTTTCTGATAGTTTGCATTTTGGTTAACTGTTATTGCTTAAATGTGTACATGCAAATGTACAGAATTTCAACTGTCTCACATTCTCTGCTTTGAGGATATGTTTAATCCTCTTCAAGGATAAGTAATTTTATTATTTTACAGTTGGTCTTCCATAGTTTAATAGCTCCCATTCATTTGTCAGGCATTTGCTACGGGTGAGCTGGCTGGGCTCCAGGCCACTCCTGGTTAGAAGGGAGTTTTGAAGAGGGTCTTATTGCTTCAGCAGCCTCTTTCCTGGGCTCAAACAAGTGAAGCATTCTCAGGCTTTGGGAATATATCTTTGTTTGGTGCAATTGCACCAAACATATGGGTCTTTAAAAGATGCCTGAGGATCTAGTGTGTTTATCTTAATCTTGAATATAGATGTGGTGTATAGAAATATGCCCTAGTTTTTAGAGGGTTCATAGCATTTTTTTTTCCAATAGTTTCAAAACTTGATTGAATGCTGCTTCTATTTTTTTTTGTTTGTTTGATTTTTGTTTTGTTTTTCGTTTTTTGTTTTCGAGTGACCACTTCACCTCCCTTTGACTGTGTATCATCTCTTTGAATTTCCTGCCACAACACTGTTTCAGCAAAAGAAATGAAAAGCAAGAAGGACCTTGAGTTTATTTTCTTGGATTAGATTCAGTGCTGGTAAATGGCAGCACTTAAATCTATTGATTTATTGCATCACATTTTCCCATGTCTACATGGCAAAAGTCACTTAATAAAGAGAAGCCAATCCATTGTTTTTTGTTTTGCTTTTTTTTTCATTTGTTTGTGTTTTAGCAATCTTAATGTTAAACCCAGATTGTCTATGTACATAACAAATCAATGATATGGAAACCAATCATTAATATGACTTATAAAAAAAGTTTGCATGTATAATGACCTGGTTTTTCAAAACATCCCAATTTATTTTATTCAAGAACATTTTGTTGTAGTAAATAGTAGCAAAATTTATTTAAAGCAAAGTGTTATCCCTAAATTCCTTCCTTTCTGCCTTCCAGTTTCTGGAACAAATAAAAGTGTAACTTTAAGAAAATTACTTATTAACTATGAATTTTCTTTATCCTTAAATGAGTCTTTGAGGTAATATTGAATGTAATAATGATTTTCCTACCAAGTCAAAATCGACTTCACAATGCAAGTTTTGTTATGCATGTTTTTCAGGAGCAGGACTTGGAACAAAAGTTCACAATACCATGCTTTATATTGAACACTCTTAGTATGAGTTAATTAAAGGGTAATTTTGTCCATTGGAAACCAATAGAAGGGATCAATTTTGCTTTAAGAGATAGAGAATATTTTTTTAAATAACACTGCTTTTGGCCGGGCGCGGTGGCTCACGCCTGTAATCCTAGCACTCTGGGAGGCCGAGGTGGGCAGATCGTTTGAGCTCAGGAGTTCGAGACCAGCCTGAGCAAGAGCGAGACCCCATTTCTACTAAAAATAGAAAGAAATTATATGGACAGCTAAAAATATATATAGAAAAAACTAGCCGGGCATGGTGGTGCATGCCTGTAGTCCCAGCTACTCGGGAGGCTGAGACAGGAGGATCCCTTGAGCTCAGGAGTTTGAGGTTGCTGTGAGCTAGGCTGACGCCACGGCACTCACTCTAGCCTGGGCAACAAAGTGAGACTCTGTCTCAAAAAATAAATAAATAAATAAATAAATAACACTGCTTCTGACTAGTAGGTCCACGAATTCATTCAACAAATATGTATTTAGTGTCTACTTTGTGCCACTGGCTTTGCTATGCACTGCAGATATAGCAGAGAACATAACAAAGCAAAGAGCCTATTGTCATGGAACAGATTGCGTAGGACTTTGTAAGTCATTATAGGGGATTTTTACCATAAATGAGATGGATAACCATTGGAGAGTTTAGGAGAGGAGTAACATGACTTGATTTACGTTTTCAAAAGAATACTCTGCTGAGTATAAAAATAAATATAGTGAAGTAAAGGCACAAGAAGGGAGACCAGTTAGGAGACCATCACACTAATCCAACCAAAAAAGATGATGGATTAGACTAGAAGCTGAACAGTGTACATAGCACAATGTGGTTGAATTCTGCATAAATAGAATTTTGAAGGTAGAGCCAACTGGTTTTGCTGATGAAATGGACATACAGTATGAGAGAAAGAGGAGTCAAAGATGACACAAAGGATTTGGGGCCAAGGAACAGGAGAGACTAAGTTGCCTTTTATTAAAATGGAGACGACTCCAGTAGAAGAAAGTTTGGAAAGGAAGACTGAGAGCTTAGTTGTGGATTTGTTATGCTTAGGATGCTTGTTACACAGCAAATGTTATACACAGGAAAACTTTTCCAGTTTATTCATTTATTAAACAAATATTGATTGAGCACCTACTATGTGCTAGACACTGGACATACAGTGGGAAAAAAGATAGACATGTACTCTGCCCACCCTTTGAGCTTAGGGCTAGTCCCAAAGCCTACCGTTAAACAAGGAGTCATGCAAACAAATGTAAAGTTACAGCTGTGACAAGTGATAAGAAAGAAAGGTACATAATACAGATAATGGGGCTTTGACCTAGATCAGGAAGTTAGGAAAGGCTTTTCTGAAGAAGTGAAGACTGAGTTGAGATCTTAAGAACGACAACTAAAACATATCATGTTCTAAATGAAAACATGTTTGTGTGATGAATGACCAGCATTAATTAAAGCCAGTGTCCAGGATGTGGTGAAAATTCGGGAATTTAGGACAATAGAAGTGCTTAGCAAAGAAAATGGAAACAAATGGGAAAAGGAATAGTAGGAAAGAAAAACCCAGAAAATGGGAAATACGAGGAAGTGGTACTTTAGGGTGAAATTTCAGACTGTTTTCCACTTCCCTTTTGCTGAAGGGAAATGGTCACCCTTAACATGCTGCAGCAAAAAGAACTAATTAGATCATACACCAACAACTGAAGGCAGAGTGTTTGCATGAGTGGAATTATAAAGTCACTAAGTCTTAAATTTTGCACACCATATTTATTGACAGTTTGTCTTAAATTTCCTTCCCTGT
The DNA here is from genome assembly GCF_041146395.1 of Eulemur rufifrons. Taxonomy (NCBI): domain Eukaryota; kingdom Metazoa; phylum Chordata; class Mammalia; order Primates; family Lemuridae; genus Eulemur; species Eulemur rufifrons. The sequence continues at coordinate 230,810,963 of NC_090989.1, forward strand.
CATCTTTTATTACAAAAGATCACATTTACATTTTATTTGACACCCTGCAAATATAAGACAGCTCTTCCCAAGACTTTGTTTTTTAAAAAATGCCAAAGTCAGCCTGTTTGGTGATTATTATTTTATTGCAGCCACATTTCACTGTCATTTATTGTCTTTGCAAAATTGAATTCTGACAAAAAATGGGAAAGGGGGGGACTTGGAGGAGAACACCTTTCCTCTCTATGAATGGATCTAGTAATGAGGAGAGTAATAGATCTTGAAGAACCCCCAGGCTGAGTCAGAAATTCTGTCAGCCTCTCTATCATTTTGGGGTTTCAGTAAAACATTCAAAAAGAGATTGAAACAGTGTTGGATTGAGTAAAAACATTTACATTGCTCTCATGATTTCTTGTCAATTGCCAACACTGATTCCGGATAACTCCAGTGTGTAAGGAAGACATAACGGAGTCCGCAGTTACTGTGTATCACCGTGAATCCCACTGATTTCCTAAGGCCTGAGCTTCTACACGTAAGCAGTGATTTGGACGTTGGCTGAAGGAGAAATGGACCCCATGATGACAACTAGAACCTTCTGCTGTCCTGGGCCAGTTTGACCACACGTCTATTCTTTGCCCTTCATCTACTGTGCTTTGCTCCACTAGGAGATTGACCAGAGCCTACTACCAGAAAGAGGGTCTCAGGTTTCCTGGGCTTGGCACTTTTTATGGTGCAATCAGTCTGCAGGTATCTCTGCCTCCCTCCTTCGTCCCACTCTTGAATCAAATTTAAATAATAATAAATACTAAAACGTGTACAAACAGCATCAAAAAGCATTAGGCTTATGCAATTGTTCTGCACAATTTCTGCTTTACTTTTTTGGTACACAAAACTTTAAGTAAATCACAGGCCATCTTTTGGCCTTAACCTCAGGGCACCAAGAATAAAAGGTGCTCAACATTTGCATACCTGAGTACCAGGAAAAGCCCAGACTCAGTTGACTTACCAAGGCTCTTGAAAAGAATACCCTAGGAATTTGTTTAGATCAAGTGGAAAATTAATTTGAAGTTTTTCTTCTTTTATTTGACTCGGAAAATACACAAATAAAAATATATTATTGTAATGACCATTTGACTATCTTCCATCCTTCCTTAATTTACTATTTTCAAAGTATAAATATATAATATTTGCATAGAGTTGGAAGTAACTTCACACCTTGCTACTAATCCTGAAATCAAAGCTCTGATACAACCACAAAATGTCTTAACTTCAGTTGTTTTTTTTTTAACTAATGGAGAACTTTGTTGTTGTTTTTACTTTTCCAAAAAAAAAAAAAAAAAAAAACTTAGAAGAATTTAGAAGGCCTCCATTGAAGCACTTGTGTAGCTGTGTAACCATGGCTAAGACTATTTTGCACATGGCAAGCTTCTTTATTCAAATTTCTTCAATGACTTATCTACTGCATTGGTATTACTGGTAAAGTCTTATTCTTACAGTCCTATATATGCCGAGCACTCTCAGAATTGCAGGCAAATGGCTATAGAACAGAAGGCAGTATAGTGTAGGGGGGTCTGGGCCGCACACTAGACATAGAGGACTTTCAGAAAGCCATATTTCAAGAAACATGCTTCCAGAAGTGAGTCAGCGATTTTCTCCAAAGGGTTGAGTACTTGTGATAGATTTGAGTTCAGATAGATAGTTATCAAAATTATGATTCTTCAAGATCCCATGGGCATTTGGGGAGAGTTTTATCAGATTCTTCTATGGTGTGGGTCTCATGTCTGTTCATTATCCAATTGTTATTGAATAATTTGAATAATCAGTCTGCTACTCAATGTTACACAGGTCATTTCAAAATAAACTCCAAAACCCAAGATTTGATACCAGAAGAAAGAGATCATGTGTGGGTTGGTTCCACAGAGGAAAGTCTCATATCTTCAGTGATGAATTGTAAGCCAAAATTAGAAATAAAAAATAGCCTCTGAAAGGTTCCTTTAATTTATCAAGTGGTCAATTTCTAGAAATAGAAATACTCATGATAGTATGTGGCAAGCATGAGAAAGATCAATTCCAGTTCAAAAGAAAAAAGATTCTAAAAGTTCAATTCTGAATTTCTACGTTTCTATGGTATTTGCCTCCTGGCTATTTTTGTTCCTGTTTAAGTTATTAATTTACAGTGTCTTCCCTTAATTCTCCCTCATGGTCATCACTGAAAAAACAATCTGAATGTAATTACCCTAAGAGTTAGGTTTATCTGAGGTCACAGTGTTTATTTTGATATCTGGATTGGAAAGTTGAGCCTGTCTCTGTTCTACCTTTGGGCATAGACCGTACATAAGATGATATGATGTCATCTAGAGGCTGATAGAATATCAAAACCTGATTTGTTAGCACTTAAAGATGATGAAAATATTGTTTAATTTGCCTCCACCTTGAAAAGAAATAGTCTGGATCACCCTGATAAATGATGGATTTTTCTTTCTGTCTGTCACCTGCATTGTGCTTGTCGTGTGGCCCCCTCATTTGGCACATCCACCAACCTGCTGGGTGTTCTTTATCTGCATCCATTACTTTTCCAGCTATAAAATAAGTTCCCCCGAGGCCAGAACTGTATCTTACCCAACTCAGTCCAATGTTGGGTTTTTAATAGGCACAACTCTTATTTCACAGCTTATATGTTTTACTTAGGGCAAGTTACCCAGGTTACATCTCTGAATTTGATTTTTGTCCAGGTAAAAAGGAGATTTAATAGCTAGCTCACAGAGTAGCTCCAGGTATTAAATGAGATAATGTAAAAGGAAAAACACTTTACAAACAAACATATGGAGGATAGTTGTTAATATTACCAAAAAGTAATATTCATTAGTCAAAGGCTTGAAGGGGATAAACAATCGCAAATGAGGAGTTTTTGCAGCACCGGGAGCAAAGCTTCGGGCATGAGATCGGCAATTTGACATGTAGCGTCTGCACTGAATGTTGTCCCTGCCCTTCGATTGACCAGCATTTCAACTCTAAACCATGATGGAGTTTTTTTGTTGGCAAGAATACCTACTCCTGCTGCTACAGCTGGGATGGAAAGCAGTCAATTTCCATTACGTTCGTTATTGGCATCAGAGAGCTCACTCTGTGATTCCTTCTTACTCATTTTGCCAAAATGACACCAGAACTCAGTGTGGGCAACCAAATCATTAAAGGCATTTCATAATTTTGAGAGACATTTTGGGCCTGGATGGTTCTCTAGTGGTAAATTTATTCTGTTTCTTATGGGTTAAATCATTCTATTGGCCAGAGTCTCTTGGGAGATTCCCAACTGTCCTGCTTTTTCCTGAGTCTCCCTGGGCAACTCCAGTCTCCCCACAGAGCTCCTCAGAGGTCAAGCGAGGCAAGGCTCCCTCTGCTTTTTGGGTACACAATGTCTCAATATTAACATATAACAATAAAACAAATGAAATAGTGCAAAAAAGAATTACAAAAAGTTGTAGTATATTTTCAAAATTTATATTTAATAAATCCATCTTTTTTACCACTAAAAATTATGGTGCTATACAGTTGACATTCATTATATAATTATGAGGTTCATTTTTAACCCTTGCCAACAATTGGTTTAAGAAAGTTTATGTTACCTTTTCTAGCCAATAACATGGGAGAGCAAGTCAGCTGGGAGTTTACCCCACCCTTTATACGGAACAAAAGAAAGGAACATTTCCATTTTCCACCTTTGAATGTTGTCTTCAACATTCAGCCATCTTGAAGTGTTTAAAATATTTAGCCTAAGGGGAAAAGCCACCCATCCCTGAGGATGGCAGAGAGGAAAGACAAAAGGACATTTGCCTTGACGATGTTATCAAACTGCTGAATTATCCAACTTCGCCAAATATTCTCTGTTGGTACTTAGCCGTATTCCAGTCTTTCTGTGCTCTTCCCTTATAGAGGCAGAAACAGATGCAGAGGTGTGAAACAAGAAACATGGGGCCAGAAAAATGAGAATGAGACCAAGTTCAAGCAGAAATTTTAAAGGACCAAACAGATTCTAACCACATCTAGAAGTTATGTGATTTAAAAAAAGAAAAGTGCTTTATTTTGCTTAACTCAGTGTTTCATAAACATATTTAAGTACAAGATGTAAATAAATTTCTTAAATATTGCCAGTTAGTATTCCATAAAACTAGTATTTCGTAGAACAAATATGGGGAATTAGCATTTTTGACTTATGAACTTGCTGAAGCAATTTAATGGTTAAGGAAGCAAGCTCTGGAGCCAGAATGACTGACTATGAGACTGCTCTCAAACTTAACAGGGGGAAGGTCTCCACAGTGATATTGTAACCTTCTTGAGGACTTAGACTCTGCATTTATCCATATTTGTCATTCACCATTCCTTGCATAGTGACTTGCCCAGAGCAAGTACAACTTATTCAAGGGTATTCTGAAACCAAACCAAAGATGTGATGCTCACTTTCCTTTCTCCACTATTTTGGAGAACTTGATGTTTCTTTTCACATTTTTCAGATTCACCAGTCATCAAAGCAAATTAACCACTACAACCCTGCCTAAGCCCATGTGAAAGAAATGTCACAAAATTCTTATATCTGTAGGTTATTTTGATGTAAGCAATGGCGATTGCCTATTTTTGAGTTAAAGAACTGAAAATCTACTTCTCAAATTCTGAATTGCTGAACCAGGCTTACCACAATTGATGGCTCTTTAAACCATTCAGCTTTCCCTTTAATGGGTCCTCATTAAGCACTCTCCATGCTTTCCAAGCGTTCCCAATGAATGAAGTAAAACCAAACCAGTGCGGTGGTCAATTGCATCCCCACCCTCCCCACACTTGCCAAATCCCACCACGAAGCCTGCTGGGGTAGAAGCCGGTTACCCGGGAGGTGTGGGTGATGAGTTTGAAACAGCTCTAAGTCAGCAGAGGGGAAGTGTTAATGCCTCAGAAAATCAGCCATCTGGCCTTGGAATGAGAATGCCAGGAAGATTCAGAAGGGAAATCAAGAAAGGAGAGAAGAAAGGCTGCTGGGGCCCTGGGGAGCAGGGCACAGGCTCAGAGAGAAGGGATTCTAATGTGCTTCCAGATCGGAGATGAAAGCAAGGCTGGCAGGAGCAGCCAGGCTGGGGGTGGGGGGGAGAGCTCTCAGAGCCAGCTTTCCGCTAAGCAGCTTATGGAGGGTGTTAGAAAGGATTCGGACTCTGAGGAGGAGCTGATGCAGAGGGGCTTGAGCTTGAAAAGTGACCCTTTTCGCTACCTGAGAACTGTAGGGATTCAAATAAAAATCTAAATGGAATGTTTACATTTTTCAACTGAATCACTAAATGAATGCTTGTTATAGAAAATGAGGAAAATATAGAAAATTAGAAGCACAAAACCAGTAGTCTCACCACCTAATCCTCTGTCATCCCACCTCCTGAACGTGGCCACTGCCAACATTAAGTTACATGGCCTTGGATTGCTTTTCTGTGCCAGGGTTTGCATTACGCAAGGGGGATGATGCTATTTGTACAAACCTGCAATTCTATCGTTTTAACTGAATGCTATTTTGTAAGCATTTCCACATTATTTCATATTTTGACTTATATTGTTATAATTATGCATAATATTAAATACATGCACTTCCTAACACATCCATTTACCTATAGTTACGCTGTTTCTAGCCTTTCACTATCATAAATAATGCTACTATGAACATCTAAATGTAAAGTTTATTTGGTGTTTCAGATTAGGAAAGATTCATACAAGTAGATTGATGGAGTGAATAGGCATACATATTTTAAGTCTATTAATACATTAAATGGATATTTAATTCTGAAAAATTCCCATATGCCTTTACAAATGAAAGACTTCATTAATTACCATTCAGGAATACATCACCCCTCTTCCCCACTTTTCTCCTGGCATAGTGTAGAATACCATCACTTGGGTTTACAAAGTTCTAGGTCTCTTTGCCCCCAGAAAAGTAAAATAGGGATGTAGATTGTAATCTGTATCACTTGTTTATACACCTAAAGCTACTAGGCTTTATGGTGAAAATGGTATTTCTGCCCCCAGTGCTAACAAATTATTCAATAGGACTGCAGTTCATTATTGTGGGACTGGACAGCTGATGTCGAATGTGCCAGAAGAAAGCACATAAGAGGTCTTTAAAAATACTAGTGCTACACCTGCAGCTAGCTGCCACCAGGTGAACAGTAGTGCTTTGCAGGCATGTGCATTACATAGATAACAGAGAAGCAGCATTAACAGAACATTTTGATACAGTTATAACTCTTAAAACTTTCTTAACTGTCCAATGATTTTATTCCCTTCCAAGTATAACACTAAGTTTCACAAGTCAAATCACAATAAGCAACATTTTCAAAACAAATGCAAACAAGCTTCTTCCACTGTTTACTAAATCCCAGTTACTTTACATCACTTCCCACTAATCAGTAGTTTAAGCAGATCCTTCAAAGTCAGGGGCCTGTAATGATTTGACTTCGATGCTATTAGAGAAAAGTAAAACATGAAAATTTCCTCTTTTCTGTTTCCTATTTCTATACTTTTGTCATTCTGGGGGTCTTGCTTTTCTGAAGTGTGTCATAGAGCTGGCGAGTTTTCATATCAACCAGGCTTAATCTCTCATTTTACACATAGGAAGATCTGACTAAATGTAGGGATTTAATGAATTCAGAATTAGAACTGAAAAATTCACATCTAATTTCCCAGCTCACTCCCCTCTTCTTCTCTATCCTTCAAGAAACATATTACTGACATCAACTATATTTCCTGCTCCTTACTCCATTTTTTGCCTCTTTAATGCTTATGGGGAAAAAAATGTATTTTCTTAATGAGGAAGTTGCTAATCCCCAAAAAAGCTATCCTAGATAACTCATGTTCCTTACAAAACTACCCTTGAAATAGTTGACTTACCACTGATAGCGTATATTAATATAAACAGAAAATGATAAGCTTAAATCTATCAATCTTAAGTTGAACATAGTTCTAAATTATTGGACACAAGTCTCACTGAGACCAGCATTATACATACATAAAAAGCCAAAATTTGCTTTATACAAAACAATCATTTTAATCAATAAATATACTAATGATGAGATATTTTCAACCACCACAAAAATTGTACAATAGGCCAAGTCTTTTTAACAATAAAGTAATTTTAATTATTACATCTCATTTCTATGAACAGTTTCATGTAAGGAGGAGAATATCCTTGTGAAGTCTCTTATTAACCCAGTTTTAACAAGAAGTGCAAAATGGAAGGCAATCAGTCTTTGTACATAGCGTTATGATGATGGTAATCGAAACCATGCAATCACATAGATATTTTGCTCTCTATAACTAGCTCTGAATAATCAGTGATTTTCAATGGCAGAAAAGGGGCTATTCCAAATTGCAACACTAGCAAAGCATTGTGATGTTTACATTCAACCCAGATGTATTCTCTTTTGATGGCATTTATAAGGAACAAGATTTCAGTGGGAAGGAAGAAAACCATCGTTGTTTTTAACATTTCATATTAGTTGAGTGCTTGGTTCAGAATTATAAAAATATGTCACTATTTGCATGGTTCTGCCAAATTTCTTTTTTTTTTTAATTTTTTGTTTGTTTTTCATCTCATTAAGAGGGTACAAAAGATCAGGCTACATATATTGCCCATGCCTCCCCATCCCCCCCAGTCAGAACTTCAATCGTGTCCATTCCCCAGGCAGTGCACATCGCACTCATCAAGTAGGTATACACCCATCCCTTCCACCCAGCCCCGACCTCTGTCCAATACCCAATTGGTGTTAATCCCAAATGTGCACTCAGGGAAACCAGTTTGCTGGTGAGTACATGTGGTGCTTGTTTTTCCATTCTTGGGATACTTCACTTAATAGAATGGGTTCCAGCTCTCTCCAGGAGAACCAAAGAGATGCCATATCGCCATTATTTCTAATAGCTGAGTAATATTCCATGATATACATATACCACATTTTGCTAATCCATTCATGAATCGATGGGCATTTGGGTTGTTTCCACATTTTTGCAATAGTGAATTGTGCTGCTATAAACATTCGGGTGCAGGTGTCTTTTTTATAGAATGACTTTTGTTCTTCTGGGTAGATGCCCAGTAATGGGATTGCTGGATCAAATATTAAGTCTACTTGAATCTTTTTAAGGTATCTCCACATTGCTTTCCACAGGGGCTGCACTAGTTTACAGTCCCACCAGCAGTGTATGAGTGTAACGTTAAGAATAAGATAACCCTCAAACTTTGACTTAGCTGTTTCATACTCCCCAACACGGCTGCAGACATGTTGATTGCCAGAAACAGATTGGAAGGAGCACAAGATTTTGAATCTTCTTCAGTATAGAGTGGTGTACTCTGGCCTCAGTTCACCATTTCAGGGGACAATATGCTCATGACATTCACATTCATTTATTACACAATTTACGTTATCCCTTCCTCCTTTATCAGGCATTGTTTACTCAAGGGACCAGAGAAAGGAACACGGGGATCTGAGAGGAGCACCATTAGATATGGATGGATATAAGAGTAGCTTTATAGAGAAAGATTTGATAACATTCACCAAATTCTCAAAGTTATATAAAAACTTGAATTGTCCTATAGATTGCTGACTTTGCTAAGGTTTTTCTTTTGTCATATTCCTTCTAAGTCTCTGAGTCCTACCTACAAGACCTTTAAAAGTTATGTCTCCCTATTGGATTATTCCAAAGTCTCTTAATATATCAGTATGTGTAATATTTTTCTTTCTCGAGATTATTGACTTTCTAAAGATTAAAGAAAGTGCTAGTTTTTTTACTGAAAAATTACTGAAAAACTCCAGACTATATAAAATTCATTTCTAAAATTCTCGCTACTACTATCACATTTTTTAAACATCTGTAACTTGCGAAAATAGGGACAATAGTGCTTTGCAGGTACCTGTAAGTAACCATTACATAGACAACAGAGGAGAGGAATCAACAGATCATACTGATAAGTTATAGTACAATTCAAGTTTCCATATCACTTTGAGAATTGGATGAATGTTATCAAATCTTTCTCCATAAAATTACTCTTATATCCATCCGTATCAAATGTTGCTCCTTTCAGACCCCTGAGGTCCTTTCTCTGATCTCTTAGGTCTGTGGTGCCCAACCCCCAAGCCATGGACTGGTACTGGTCAGTGGCCCATTAGGAACTGGGCTGCACAAGAGGAGGTGAGTGGCAGGTGAGCGAGTGAAGCTTCATCTGTATTTTCAGCTGCTCCCCATCTCTTCATTGCTCACATCACTGCCTCAGCATCACCCCCAGATGGGACCATCTAGCTGCAGAAAAGCAAGCTCGGGGTTCCCACTGATTCTACATTATGGTGAGTTGTATAATTATTTCATTATATATTACAATGTAGTAATAATAGAAATAAAGTGCACAATGAATGTAATGTGCTTGAATCATCCCAAAACTCCACCCCACTCCACCCCGGTCCATGGAAAAATTGTTTCCATGAAACCAGTCCCTGGTGCCAAAAAATTTGGGGACCGCTGCCTTAGGTGAACAATGCCTGACAAAGGAGGAAGGGATAATATAAACTGGTTTAGAGGGTTTCAAATGGAATATGGAGAAGGAAGTGATGAAAACTTGGAAACTGTGAATGATCTCAATTAGGCTATGGAAAGAACAGCAATGAAAGAAGCTTCTGAGAATATATGAAGGAAAACAATCAGAAAGTAGATCAGGAAAAATTCTCACTGCATTAGCTATCTATCTATACAAAGGGACCTATAAATTGTGAAGCAGAAGGGTGTCCTGGAGAATTCTTACCCAAAACAGAGGACATATGGAGGTCCAAAGAACCAGCAAAATAGAAAATCATACAAGAATGTTGAGGTTCAAATCAACAACAGGAGAATGGAGAAGATTACTACTTATAGGGACAGAAATAGATGCGTAGATGTGCAACAAGAAACCTGAGGTCAGAAATGAGAATGTGAGAAAGTTCAAGGAGAGATTTTAAAGGATATTTTTCCAGTCCTAAAGACATCTAGAAGTTCTGAGATGTTATAAACTTTTTTTTTATTTTGCTTAATTCCATGTTTCATAAACATATTTAAGTACAAGATTTCTTAAGTAATGCTCGTTCATATTCCATAAAACCAGTATTTTGTAGAATATACTTTGGGGATTTGTATTTTTGACTTATGAACCAGCTGAAGCAATTTAATGGCTAGGAAGGCAAGCTCTGGAATCTGAATGCCTGAATATGAGCCTGCTCTCAAACTTAATTCTGATATGATCTTGGACTTTTAAACATTCTACCCCTCAGTTTTCTTATCTATGAAACAAGGCTTATGATAGCATTTATCTTAAAATGTTTTTATAAGGGTTAAATGGCATAAAACCCATAAAGCACATAGCACAGTTTCTGGAACATAGCAAACTCTTGATAAATGTTCACTGTTGTATCATCATCATCATCATTAGTGAACGGACCCAGCTTAAAGAACCAGGGGAAGAGCAGTGTATTGGTCAGGTTAGCCCAGGATTTTCCTATGGTAACAACTTCCCAATTTCAGTGGCTCAAGCATGCATGGGCCCAGGAAGACTTCCCATGCTAGTCACTCAGGGGCACAGGCTGATGGAGGCTCCATTTCACCACATGCTTCCATGCTTGCTGAACCAGAAAAAGAGGACAAGGAAGGAGAATTACCCATAGTGCTTAAGGCTCCTAATCAAAAGTGACAGTAAGTTCATTCTGTTTGCATTTCATTGGTCAAAACAAGTCACATTTTTATATTTAACTTCAATTTTTTTCCTTATTCCTTCCTATCTTAGTACCTATAGACAACTTAGTGCCTACATTGCTCTTCAGTTGGCTACTCGCCATATTTAGACCATATATCCCTGTTGAACAACTTTCCTAACATGAGAAAATTTGATGAATAATATCCCTTCTGGCTCTAAAAATCTAAGACCATATGATCTCTAAAAGCTTTCCAGTCCTAAAACGGTGTGTTTTAGGTCATAAGTTACCCTCTCATTTATCTGCAGAACGACCACCGGCCTCAAGTCCCATTTTTTAATTGTGGTAAATAAGAAAGAAGGAATATTGAAAAAACAATGCTGGAGTATAAAGCTAGAGAGTTTTAAAATCCAAAAAGTAAAATATTTTCTTATTAGAATTAAACAACTAAGCCAGAACAATATAAACAATACAATCAAAAAAACCCACAATTTCTTGTCCCCCACCAAATAGTCAAAATCGTGGATTTCAGAGGTTTATTTGTTTTCCTACAGTATATAGCTGTCTTTCGAGAACAGTGATTCACACTGGGGTACTTGCTAAAAATGCAGATTCCTAGGCCCTACATCAGATCTACTGAATTGCTTTCTATGCCGAGTTAGCAAAGTGTCTGGATCTTATTTAATGCTTAATAAGTAGCAGCTATTTTTATTACTAACAAGTAAAGCTATTAAACAAATAATACCTTTAAAAAAAAAAAAAAAAAGGAAACCCATGGCAAGATTTTTCCTCATTGTCAAAGGCAATACCAAGGTAGCTATATGGGAAACACAGGTGTGAAGGTTCCAATGAGGGAGGTGCTGATGGCCATGAAAAGAAAAGAGGGGCCTTGGTAATTTGAGTGAAAAGAGGGAAGAGTAAAGAAGTGAGTCAAAGACAACTTCCATTTCTCCGCCTCGGTGAATGTTAAGCAGCAGGTGATTAAATATGCAAAAGAATGTTGTAGGCAACAAATGTTATAAAAGATCAAGAGTTAGCAGAGCCATGTGGCTGACCCAGAGCATTTGGGCCAGCCTTAGGAAAAGGACATATGGTACTAGTGTTTCATAGAAAAAAAAATTGATGGTAATTCGCGACAGACATGATATGGAAAGGGGTGACAGAGAGTGAGGGCAAGCTAAAGGTAACCTTGAGATTTCAAGACAATGTGATAGGGACGGATAGTGTTGTTTAATTTGCAGGGCAAAAAGCACGCAAGAATTGCTAAAATTAATTGCCTTTATTTTTCTAGTGGTGGAAACGTGGCTTCAAATCCACTTCAAACTCTGGTGTCTCTGGTTTATTCTGTTTTAGAAGAACACTACTGTTTCTAATTTAAAGCCAGAGGTTTGGTATTGCACACAGGGCAGGGCAACCCAGCTAGCTCAAAGTGCCTCTACATGTTTCTGGATGCTTCCCTTTCATCCTCCTCTGCCTCTTTGACTTAATATCCACCTCCATGCCATGATTCACTTGGGTTTTGCAACAAATCTCTCCTGACAAGCCCACAAATCTTCCCAGAGTTAGTGCAAATTCATGGAGCTGAACTAACCTTCCCGATTCTTGTTTTGACATTTGTGTTGCTCTTTCAGGTGTGCAAGAAGAAGGTATCCTGAGCGACAGGATTAAAATCATAGAGAAAGACTCCTGGAAGGGTAGCTGGCTCTGCCACAGGGCCCAGAGAGCTGTTCACACCCACGTGAATGACAACTGCAGGTCTCTGCGAGTTCCTGGGGGGAGGCGCTCAGCAGAAAGCTCACAGCTTGATCTGCAGATGCCAATTTGAGCTTACAGCCTGGTGTGTGTTTTGATGTGAGGACTCAGAAAATTAGACGAGAAAGTCATAAATCGGCGATGAATACGGAACACAAAATATCGTGTTTGTAATAAACGATCACCTATCTTTTGAGAGACATTTTTTTGAGAGGTGAAAGGTAGCTGAAGTTGGAAGTTTGCAAAAGTTTGAATGTAATGCTATGGGAATGTTACTATTTTGGAGGAAATAGTCCTAAGAATGGAGGGATTCTACATCTATCTTACTCTGACTTTGATTCTTTTCCTGAGGAAACTACTATGGAAACCAAAATCTCACCTCTTAGACAAGATTTGGGGTTGTGTCAAGCAGCCAGGTGTATCCTCAAGGAAAAAAGGAACTGACAGCTGGAGCTCTCTGCTTCAGAAACTCCCAGCAGCGTTAATGAGGAGGTCAGCCTCGCACCTGCTGCAAGGAGGCACGCTTCCTCCCACCAGGCACCTTGTCCGCACGGGCTCGAGAAATGTCTTTGAGAGAATTCAAAGCGCCTTAAGATTATAATAAAAAAAGGGCAGCATTTGAAAAATGTTCATGAGCCTAAGAGCTGCCATGGGAGCTTATTAAAGAAACATTTTCTCAGCACCAGAGATTTTTATTCAGTGGGTTTGGGGTGGTCCTGGGAATCTGCATTTTCAATAAACACCCAGGTGATTCTCAAAGAGCAAGCTCTAAGAATTACATATAGAGAACTGCTGAATTCCCAAAAGATGTAGAGGAAGGGAATGAACTGACCTACCTTCCTCCTCCTAAAGATATTTATTGAACCCTTGCTATGTGTGAAGCATTTTGCTACGTAACAGGGATACAATGGTGTAGTGGTTTCCTAGGGCTGATATAACAAATTGCCACAAACTGATTGGCTTGAAACAGCAGAAATGTATTCTTTCACACAGTTCAGAAGCACAGAGGTCCAAAATCAAGGTGTCAGGGAGGTTGGTTCTTTCTGGAGGCTATAAAGGAAAAACTGTTTTGTGCCTGTCTCCTAGCTTTTGGTAGTTGCTAGGAATCTTTGGTGTTTGTTGAATTATAAATGCATTCCTTTAGTCTCTGCCTCCAACTTAATATCACCTTCTCTGTGTCTCTGTGTCCTTTTCTGTTCCTTATAAAGACACTCCCATGGGCTTTAGAATCACTCTCAGCCAGTATGATCTCATGTCAATCTTTAGCTTAACTATATCTACAAAGATTCTATTTTCAAATAAGATCACATTCTGAGGTTCTAGAAGAATATGAATTTTGGGGGCTAACACTATTCAACCCACTACGAATAGTGAACAAAAGCTGGGCTGGTCCCTGCCCTCATGGAGCTTATAGTCCAGGTAGGGAGATAGATAGTAATCTAGTAATTACACACAGAAATATAAATGTTCAACTGGGACAGTGCTATAAAGCAAAGGTACATGATGCAAAAAGCAGCCATGTGTAATCCACCAATCTAGAGTGACTTTAGGCCCAGTTCACTGGCTCAGGCCTGTGGTCTCAGCACTTTGCGAGGCCCATGCAGGAGGACAGCTTGAGGCCAGGAGTTTGAGACCAGCCAGAGCAACCTAATGAGACCTCGTCCCTACAAAACAAATTTAATGCACCCGAGTCCTAGCTACTCGGGAGGCTGAGTGAGACCCTGTTTCTAAAAAAAACAAAAAAAAGGGAGCTATTTTATTTGCTCTTACTACTCACTTTTCTAAATATTATTTTAGTTACTAAGGATGCCAAGCTTAAAAAGTATAAGGTATGATCTTCTATTAGGAGGCTGACAATCCATTTAGAGTAATGAAATAACTACACATTAACCAAATATAAAATAATAACATATATTACCCAATGAAACACCAAACTATTAATATGTGATAATGTAAATGTAGTAAGTGTGCAAAGAAGGACCAGATACTAAAAGCTGGGTAGATACTTTTTGTTTGGGCAGGAGGGAGAAGATTCTGGTAGAGGCAGGTATTTAACTTTCTCCCTACCGTGATTCATGACCAACTTCATGGTTTCCATGAGAGAATCATCAAGACGCAACAGATGTACCAGCCACACACAGGAGTAGGAGCTAGAGCAGTCATTCTAAAAGCCTGGGCAGCTGACTTTTACTGCCACCAAGTACACAGTTTTCTAGGGCAGTAATTTCCATGCCATGCCTGCAGCTGCACTCTGAGTAATATTCCACGTAAGTCAATTAGGGAACTCAAATACTTGATCTAATTCAATACTGGCCCTCCTTGGTCCATGGGTAGGTCTAAAGCAATGCCTCGTGCATAGTAGGAGGTTAATATTAATAACACATGCTTGTTGAATTAAGTAAAACAAGACCATTTAAGCAAAATTTCTCTGTGTATGCGTGTGCCTTTCTCTCTCAGCAATAGAAATAAGAAGAAACAGCTATTGACTTTGGAGAACAGGAAAAATTCTGCTTTCAGTATTCTCATCTTTTTGTTAAGTACATTTATGTTTATATACTTTTATCCACTAATTTAAATCTACCCATCACCTACTGAGGACTTAACATGTCCCAGACACTTTGCTCAGGCTTTACATCCACTATCCTGCAGGCATCTGCCAAGAGCTGTTATTATCCTCATTCTGAAACTCTAAACCAAGTCCTTCAAACCCCCCCCCAAAAAGTTCTCTAGGCCTCTGTACTGGGGAGGGGGCCAACTTTCAATATATTTCATGTTAGTAACTACGTTCAATTTGGGCACAGTAGTTATGCCCAAAGACGTCTAATAAACCTACCTGCTCTTTCAGCTCCACTGTGAGAACCCTATTGTTTCCTCTTCCTCTTCTTTTTCTGTAATTAAATGGATTCCTTTTATATTTCTTAACTTTGATTCCTGATCTACTTTCCCTTCCCTTAAGGCCTGGCTTCTAAGATTTTCAACTAGACCCTCCTCTCGTTTAGGAGCCTCTTCCAGGCCAGGTTTATCAGTTCTGGGGTAACCCTTGCTCAATCCCCTTCTGATCTTCAGGTGGCAATTTGTAATCCCAGGGCCCCAGACCCCTTGGTGATGAACAGTGGGCAGGTCTGAATCCAGAGGACTGGGAACCTCTGTAAAGAATTGTTTCTTAAGGAGATTTAGGAGCACAAGAACAGACCACATATATCAAAAGCACTAAATAATCCAAAGTCACCAAAGATGCCATTTTGAGCACAACTTTTAAAAATATTAATCCTGGAGTCTGGGTTTCCCATGAATGTCTTTTCTGTGAGCCAGACTGACCAACGTTTCGCCTGAATGTCTCTCAGTGAGTCTGCCTATGGAGGCTTTTTACAGAGAAACCTGCCTTTGAAACTTAACTGACAATTTCTTTCCTGGGCAGTTTAATTCGGCCTGTTATTTGTTATTGTTATGCTAATGTAGCCTCAGTTAATACTGAGGGGACTTCACAGAACGCTAAGATGTGCAGGAGCCGCATTCTATAAACCAATTAATAATATTTGCTGGAGTGCAGAAATCATCAATCTATTTGGCACCTAACCAGCCTTAAGCGCATCACGGTCTACGGAAAGATAAATAGCAGGAAGGTGGACTTTTGGGGGGAAAAATGTAGCAGCATTTGAGCATGAGTAGTTACCCACCAATCATGGAAGGAAATTAACTCTTCTTCAAGCAAATTATATGGTCAGCATGTCTCCTTAGCTATCCAAGGAAAAGGGATTCTTAACCAGTTGATTCTGGAATTCTTTTCTACTCGCCAGCAAAAATAGCCCTACATGGAGGATGGCTGCAAGGGTGTTTTCAGACTTCATAAGTTCTACAACACCCATCATTTCAAACATTTTTAAATCTACCCACATTTTCATTAACTATGTAATTTGAGGATAAAGAAATTTATTTATAACTCTGCTTTCAAAAATATGTGGCTATAGGTCACTCATTTAATTTATCATTGGCTATAATTTCTCAGAACTCATCAAACATTCTCTGGGAGACTGGCACATTATTTTTAACCATAACAAAATGTAATAATGAGTGAAGTCAACATAATGTTTCATTTTGTAGACATTTCAAGAAAAGTGTAAGAATTTCAATTTTGCAATTTTGGTTTTGTATTTGAAGCCAAGATTTTTTTTTCAGGATTTAATCATTTTAGTAAGACCTTGAAAAGGTCCCAGCCCCAGGCAGTGTATCTATTGGTGTAATAAACACAATAGCCCTGGAAGGGTGCCCCAGTTTCTCTTAGCTTGATGACTCGAGCCGTTATGATTTTCTGCTAAATGGTCTTGCTATTTAATGTTTCCAAAAAATCCTCTGGTTGTAACTTGACCATTCAATAACTTTCCCACACAAAGGAAATGCACTGAGCAACCAAGTCCAATACTATATATAATAAATGTGTGTGCTTATAAGCAATAACTGTAAAATTTATTGAATAGTAACAATATGGCAGGCACAGCTATACACTTTATACACTATATATTTTTATATACTATAGTATATAAATATATAATATTTTATATACTATATATTTTTCTCCCTCTGTATTTCTTTGTGCTTTATAAAAACAATTGATTAAAGAAAAAAGAGAAGAAAAGGCAGAGGAAATAGAGATTAGAGAAATAAAAACACAGGAAGTGGTAGAACATAATGGCTTAGTACTGGATTTCTAGAAAGAGATTCCAGGATTCTACTCCCAGATTCTCCTCTACTTAATTGCAGTTCAACTTTGGGCAATGTATTTAACATCTCTGAATTTTAACACCTCTGAACCTTTACAAAATAAAACTAAAAATAGTACCTATTTCAGACAATTTTTGTGAAAATTAAAGGATCCAATATATTAATACTAAGATCAGGACCTGACAAATAATGAACACTCAATAAATATAAATCATTATTATGAAATCTGCTTGAAAAATTAACCTGAATTTGGATCTCCTTGAGCCTTAGTATACAGTAACACTGCTGGGTCCAGAGGAGGTTCAGAATAAATCAAAAAGTTTGTCTAGGATGTTATGATGTAATGCAATCTCTGAAGAGGAAAATTTTGACAAAGCTTAGCACTTGGGCAGAGTCTTTGAATTTTCCATTAGTCCAATACTTCATTTTGTTTCTGTTGCTTTGAAGTGAAAACATTTTAAGCCATTTTTTTTTTCTTACTCTTTTGAAAATGCAAAACATTAAACAAAGGAGGAAAACTACCTTCCTTGGCTTAGACATTCTGGAGGTCACAGAATCTTCAAAGTTTCTCAATTGTGGGCCAGCTGCTCTTCCATCTCCCAATACAGAGCAGATTTTCAGCCCAGAATTCACCACGTTCTTTCATGTCCTTCATTAAAAGGATTTTTGCATGATAGCAACTCCAGCTTCGTTTCTCTTTTTTCTCTTTTGGCCAGTATCTTATCTGGCAGCTTTATCAGTTAAATATTCATTGGTCAAATTAGAATTCAGCCAAATGCCTTCCTATTTAAAATGGCTGGGTGAATATAGTGATCATTTGTCAATGTCCCCTTCTGAATTGTTAGTGAGACAGGCCTACACACATTATTTGAGACAGAAAATGAATAGTTTCAGTTGCTATGGTTACAGCCTGGGTAGGGGTAGTTGTTTACAAGTTATCTTTGTTTTTAGGCTCCACGCATGTGCACATGGTGTTCATCTACATATGCGTGTGCACACATGCTTGTATATTGAAGTCCTAGGTATTCTAGCACTCATTTCATGTATTCTGTCCCAATGTCTCCATTAATCCTCTCATCATTCTTTGATTATTTATCATGATTTTCTCTTCAGCAGTAATGATTTCACATATATCACAAAAGGAAAATCACAGCTCTGGCAAGCCTACTATCCTCAACTTGTCTGAGAATTTTAAGAGTCTTGCCTACGTTGAAAATTCATTTCTTGGTACCACAGTTTATTTCCTTATTCTTCAAGAGTATCTGTTTAAACAACAAAATAACCCCACAACAAAAAATAACCCAAGGAGAATAGTTTAGCAGTTTATCATTTTGCTAGATGAGCCAGACTCGGTTTCGGGTTCCGTTGCTACTCTAGAGTTCTGACTTGTAAAGCAACAGAAATCAAGTCTGGCAGATAAAAGAGAAAAAGCTCCAATTAAAATATGAGTAGCTCCTCAAAACTCATTGGAAGGGCTAGAAAGGTAGGTTCAAACCTGTGTTTCCAGGAACAACACCCAAAAGCACACCACAGGATCAGTCTGATAAAAAACCTTGCTTTCATCAAGCTCTAGACGCTACAGTTTGTATCTCTGCCTCTTGAGCACGAGGAACTCAAATTTACGGCAAACGCACATTGTCTGCTGCTCCAGTGGCAAAATCCTGCACAGGGCATCAGTCTTATGACCAAGGTATTCACAGCTGCCACCATCCTGGCCAGGAATTGGATTCCGCCCATCACACTGACCACTTCTATTAATAATTTTAAGTCTCCTGTGGATGTGTCCAGTTGGAGGAGCTGGGTCACATTACTACACCCCAGCTGGGAGCAGAGGTTGGGAAATGAGTTTTCTGCCTTTTACAAGGAGGAGGCAGCACCCAGAAAAACTTCCAAAAAAGTGTAAGGCTTTAAAAGACGCTGGAAAGCAGGAAAATATAATGAATGACCATTATAAATGCAATCTGGGCCATGTGCAGTGGCTCATGCCTCTAATCCCAGCACTTTGGGAGGCAGGAGGATTGCGTGAGGCTAGGAGTTTGAAACCAGCCTGAGCAACACAGCAAGACCCCATCTCTATAAAAAATTTAAAAATTAGTTGGGCTTGGTGGCACACACCTGTGCCATTACTTGGGAGGCTGAGGTGAGAGAATCACTTGAGCCCGGGAGTTGAAGGCTGCAGTGAACTGTGATTGTGCCACTGCACTCCAGCTTGGGCGACAGAGTAAGACCTTGTCTTTAAAAATAGATAAATAAATGCATACATGCACACATAAATAAATGCAATCTGGTAGGTACATAATGGTCTTTTAGTTAAAACAGTTTTATAGTTAAAAGAGTCAGTTAAATCAACCAGTTATTTGATTCAAACAAGGAGCAAGCTTTTCATGCTTCTATCTAAGGCCAATTCTTCTTCTTGTCTACTATATTCTCCTTCTCTCAGTGTCTCAAAAGCATTGCTCCAAAGCACATCAGGAATTTTGCTCCTTTTACTGGATTATTTTCAACAGCAAACAAACATGGTGCCATTTCTCTTATCTTAAAAATACACAATCAGTACTTTTCCATCTTGCCTCCACTTCTCCTTCCAGGTACGGCCCTCCTGCTACTGCCCCACTCTGTTACCCACTGCAGCAAACTGCCCGATGGAGTTGTCCATATTTGCTGTTGTCCATTCATCTCTTTCATTCTTTCTTCAACTCACTCCAGTTATGCTTTGACCTTCAGCACTCTATGGAAATTGTTCTTATCAATTTCATGAATGACTTCCCATTGCTAAATCCAATTGACGGTCAATTCCCAATTTTTGTTATACTTGAACTAGTGGAAGCATTCAACAGATCACTCTCTCCTCCTTGAACAGCGTATTAATTTGGCTTCCAGGTTATCACACTTTTCTGTTTGGGTTTTTTTTTTTTTAATCTCATGGGCCACTTTTTCTCAATTTCCTTTGCCTTTTCGTTTCAAAATCCTAATGTCTTATCATTAAAGTTCATAGGGATTCTTCTCTTCTCTGTCGATACACTCTGTTATCCAGACCTGTAGGATGTTTTTGTGTAAGTACCATCTACACACCGAAAACTCCAGATTTATAGCTCCAGAATGTTTTTCCCTGAATGCTAGACTCATATATGCACCTACTATTTTATGTCCTAGAAACTAGGGAGTATCAAAAATGAGTACAGGTAAGACAGAGTATGTATACCTAGGATATACATTCTTAAAGTTCTGGGAATCCTGAGTTTCCTTGATACAGACAGACTGTTGTCTGCAACAGTTAAGAGGAGGAAGATCACATATGGAGTGAGTACACCAGCCAACACCAATACATGGCTACTCTTGCTTCCATCTTTCTCCACTCCTGCACCATATTTAGTACTGAATGAATCAAATTAATTCTTAAATGATTGTATTAATAAATGTATACCTAATATTTGCCAAGTACAATGTAGGCACTGGGATACAAATAATTTTAGAATTATTAAGAATTAGAACTTTTTTCAATATTCTCAATGGGCTTGCTCACTCATTCCTTTTTTAGCTTTTAATTGCTTAAAATATTAATAATTACAAAAATATAAAATGCAAGGGAAAAAATTTATTTTGGATTAAAAAAAAAGGTGTACAACTGCTTATCCTCTACAAGCACTGCTCACCAATGCTATCTTCCAAATGTCTAAGTTATGGGGTTTTTTTAAGAGCTTTAATGACCTCTCTGTCTCCTCACTGAATCATCATTGTGAGTGTTTCCTTCATGGGGATCAATGAGATAATATTCACCCCAAAAGTGTGTTTTGTCTAAAAGAGTATTTGAAACCATGGAAATAAATTATATGGGTATGGATTGTGGGTTCTCAGTTATAAAACTGGGAGTTATAGAACATGTTATACCCTAAACACACACCTACACACAGACAGACAGACAGACAGACTTTGGTATGCTTTGGTAAGTTTTCCAAAATCTAAACAGTATATGCTCCGATTTTAAGGGATCAGTAGATATTTACCTATCTTTTGTAAGAGTGAAATTCATACTGACATAAAATTTAGAAAAATATTCTAAAACACATCGTATACAGAAGAAAAAAATAATTACTTCTGTTTATTTGGTGCTTGCTTTGTGCTATACATGGATGAACATTTTATATGTGCAAGTCTAATTAATTTCTCAACAACACAGATTATAAAAATGATGTTCAAGCTATGATTTGCCACCAACTAATCCAACTAGAGAGTAGCTGACAAAGCAGCCCAGCACGGAGGCCAACGGAGGAAATGGAATTCTGGTGTCCTTCTAGCCCCTCAGTTATTCACACAAGTGAGATCTTCACTAGACAAAAGCAGGGGGATTTGGTAGGAGGGCAGCTCGGAACCTGCTGTGATCAGGAGCCCTTTACCTGTGTGCAGAGTAGTGAGTGGGGGAGATGACCTAGGGAAAACTGTGGGAAGTCCTGCTGCCCAAATCATCTGGGGAGTTGAAGGGGAGAGTCTCCCCCTAAGCTAGGCCCATCCTCTAACTTCCTTTGTAGCAGCCTGGCCGAGGGAGATGGGTGGAAGTGTGGGAAGGCTGGGGCCAGAAGAACATGTAATGCTTTCTTTTTCATGGATCTATAGGAAGTTCTATTAATGGGTCAAAAATAATACCTCCTACATCATTTAAGGAAAAAAAAAAAACTCCTTGCAGTGACAATCCTCATCAAATACATTTTCATAAAATCTTTTAAAACTTCAAATTCATTTTCTGATTGAGGAAGGGCAGGGCAGGGACAATCTTCAGTTTTTTTCTGCCATATTCTTATAAAATGTCTCCATGTAGAAGAGACTTGATTGCCTATTTTCCATAATTGGGAAATGCCAAAATGGCATCAGAGTGACTATTTAACTCTCCTGGATTTCAAAAAAGTTTTTCCAATGCAAAGATGGGAAATAAGGAAAAGGTGATCACCTCAAAATCCTATCAGCAAATATTTTTCTTAAATTATAGGAGTAGAATTAGAATAATATCTCTTTAAATTAAAATTTTGGTTCTTTCCCCTTGCCAGCCCTGTTATATGTAGCTTCATTTGTTTCCAGGCTAAGAAATTGTAGCAAATAAGAGATGGGAGAGAAGCATCTTTTTCCACCATGCCAACCCTGGGGAGTAATGATGGCCATGCTCTTTTTCCCCAGTGGAAGTCCCCTGATAAATGTCGATGAAGTGATCTTTTCCATCCCAGGGAGGAGGTGATATTGTGAACCTGCCACTGTGATCATTAATACTTAACAAGATCTTCTCTTCCTTTACTAAAGACAGCCCTGGGGACCATTCACAAGGCTTTGTAGTGGAGAATGAAATTAACCTTTTGTAGAGCAGCTCAGGGGTCTATTAGAGAATTCATTATGCAGGGACTGGCTAAAGAAGGGGTCTCTATAATCTCTTTGGCAAATAAGGTGACTTAATTCAATATTTGAGGTGTTAACATATCTTCTCACAATTGTAGTTTAATTGAGCCTGCTTTCTATCCCAAATGACACCTGGACAGGAATACCAGAGGGTCTACAAACTCATCCATATTGACCAGTCTCAGTTTACAAGCCAAGTTCAGGGGCACCTACCAAGTACTTAGGTAAAATATTAGGTGCCATGGGGAATGCAAAGATGAGCAATGCCTGTCAGGAGTCCCCTTGTTCTCCCATGACAGCTTTCATGATAAAGACCAATCCTGTGACTGAACTGACCCTTCTCAGACACCGAAATACATGGACTGTGCATTACCAAGCAAATATCTATGATAATGCTGTGGAAAGAAGTGTAAACTTCCTTCAAACTCTTTATAGACCTGCAGACGCAGACACTTACGTCCTGTCACTGGTATGGCAAATAAATTCCCTTTCTGATTAGCTAATTCAGCCATGACTCCAATAAGTCCTGGGAAGAAGGAAGGGAATAAAAACATCAGATTATCAAATATTTGTCTTGTACTGGGAGCTCACTTTGATATTCTGTTTGATAAATGCTATAATACAATGAGGTGCATATTCTTGTCTCCAGTTTGCAAAGGAAGAAATTGAGAGGGTTCAGGGAGGTTAAATGGCTTATTAAAGCTGTCACCTTAGAAAACTGGAGGTGTTAAGAGTCAGAGATATACATAATACTGTCTTTCCATTTGTTCTTCAACTTGATTTTCAAAAGAATCTAACTAGGTATAGGTAGGAATTTCAAAGGTATTTAACATAAACAGATGTCCCTATTTGTTTAAAAAAGAAGGGTTCACAAAAAGTTGGCTGTTCTCAGCAGGGCTGAAAAATTCATTTGTTATACCTAGAAATTAATCCTACTCTACCAAGCAAACCTAAAATCTCCCATTAGGCTTTTCACTTTTAAAAGAAACATAGATCTTTAACAATGATACATATAAGAAATGAGAATGTTATAATAGATCTTCGTAGGTTTTCTTAATTTATGTTTTTTATCAAAGGAATGAATGTGCCAGGTTTAAATGTCAAATAATGCTACAAGTGTTATAACAAAAAAACAGCAAATTTCCCTTTTCTGCTCTCCAGAGGAACAACTCCGACCTCTTTTAGCTTTTCTGCTATTCACCATCATATTGCTATATAGCAAGGTTTACTGTTCTGGGTTTTTTATTTTATTTTATTTTTTTAATTTCAGAACATTATCTATGGAGCAAGATGTGCATAATGATTTAGGTTTCCAACACCACACACACACACACACACCCCTATTACTTCTATATTTAGGTATTAATTTATTTAAGAAAAAATATTGAGATGTACTATGTACTTAGCATTGGCATAAGTAAGCAATATGAGGGTATAGTAGCTACCAAATTAAACCAAGTCCTTGTCATCATAGAACTTACATTTTAATGAGAGAGACAGACAAAGACAAACATGTATAGATATATACTATCAAATAGATAACAGCTGTCAGTGAAAAAACAGAGTAAGAACATAGAGAATGGTAGGCAAGGAGTGATAGCATAGGTAAGGTAATTTTTCTTTAAATCGAAGTTCAGTGTTTAAAGTATCTTGACTGCAGATATATTTTACGGTGTGCTATATGTATTATAATTACATTTTTGTTTCTTATAAAATTTCTTTTTTTTCCTGGAATTAATCATTGCTTTGGCCAGAGAGTTGGGTGGGGCATTGGTTTGCCTCTCTTGTTATCACTAAATCATCAGTAGAGTCTCTTCCAGGGTATAAAATGCTTTTCTGCTCAGTGCTGTGGCTCACACCTGCAATCCCAGCAATCTGGGAGGCCAAGGTGGGAAAATACCTTGAGGTCAGGAGTTCAAGACCAGCCTAGGCAACACAGCAAGACCACATCTCTATAAAAAATTTTAAAATTAGCTGAGCATTTTATATACCTGTAATCCTAGCTACTTGGGAGGCTGAGGTGGGAGGATTGCTTGAGCCTAGGAGTTCAGGTTATAGTGAGCTGTGATGGCGACACTGCCCTCCAGCCTGGGTGACACCTTGCACCTCCTGCTTGTTCCACATTGTCACTTGACAGCTTCCCTTCACCATCATCTTGAGAAATTCCTTCGCCCCTCTCATGTGTCTCATACCCTCTTTCTTTATCCCAAGTCTTTGTCTTTCTTAGTTTAGACCCTCCTTTGGATGGGACATATCTCCTCCAGGAGTTTCCTAGGAAAAGGTCCCTGGGTGATAATTTTTTTGAAATATTTTGCTTGAAAACATCTTTATTCTACCTTCCCACTTGAGTGTTAATTTGTATGGGTGAAGTACTTTAAATTGAAAAATATTCTCCTTTAGAATTTTGAAGATATTGCTCTGTTATCTAACAGCTTCCAATGTTGCGCTTGAGAAGTCAAATGCCATTTTGAATTTTTATTATTTTCTATGCAAACTCTTATTTTTTTTTCTTCACTCAGACTTTTTAAATGGTTTCTTTATCACTGGTTCTGCAATGTTGGAACAGGGTGCCTCGGTGTGGCCACGTCATCACCAGGTGTTAGGTACTCAAAATTTGAAGTTCATGTCCTTTGATTCTGCAACGTTTCCCTTGAATAATTTTGTGATCATTCTCTTCTTTTTTTTTTTTTTTTTGCTTCTCTTTCTAGAATGTCTATTCATCAGTCATTGGTTCTTCTGAGTTGATTCCTTAAATTCCTTCTGGTCTATCTCCTTTTTTTCTTTCTTTGTTTTTCTTTTGGGAAATTTTCTCAACTTTACATTTCAGCTCTAATATGGAATTTTCCCCATCTTTTTAAATAAAAATTTTCAGCAAAGTTGAAAGATTTTTTGCAACAAACACCCTCTTGTATTTGAATTTTAAATTTTCCAATATTAATTTTTAATTTTCAATATCTTTTTATAGTTCCCTGATTATTTCTACATATTTCTACATATTATTATATGGTATTATTTCATGAATGCAAATCCTCTCTTATCTCTCTGAAGAATTATTTTCAAGTTTTTTTCTACTCTTTGTCTCTGTTTTCCTAAGACTACTTATGTTTTTCTCCTCGCTTTCATCTTGCTCTTTAGCGCTAGACACTTTTTTCAAATGTCTAGTGATCCTCGGCTATTTGTTTATACTAAGAAGTAAAGAAGGGCTGCACAGATAAAACCTTTTCCCTTTCTTCTGGAAACCATCCAAAAGCAACAAAAAGAAAAGAAAATATGGAAAACTCCATTTTGGGTGAAAATAAGAAGCAGACTCCAAAATATTGTCAAAAGCAACTAAAAATAGCTGACTTTGCACTGAAGCCCCCTAAGTAGAAACAAGCAGAGGAGAAATTTCAGTGGAAAGAGAACCCACCAAAATAGTTCATAGAAACTGGCCACAGAAAATATTATTTCCTGATGGTGAGATATCGCTTGATCCCCAGAGGGTGTGGAAGTTGGCGTGAGTAAGGCGAGAACAGAAGCCTCCCTTCTCAGCCCACTTTTTAAAGAGAGGCAGAGGAGGCAGAGCTACCTGAAACTGTTATGGAAAAAACCATATTTGAAGGAATCGGACTATTTTTGTGATAACTGAGAAGATGAGAATCTTTTATTATAAAAACCTGCTAATCTAGAAAGCTGCCTTTGTTCTTCTGTGCTCCTGTAAGTTACTGGTCTGAGAAAGCCAACTCATTCAAAGGTAAAAACATATATATATGTACACACACACACACACACAGAATTGTATGTATATGTAGTTGTATGTATATTTTATACATACATACACATCTATCTTAACACACACATAGAAGGAAAATTTATTAACAGATAAAGAGCATTTCCCCAAAAATGTTTCCATGGAGAAGCTGATAATTCTAAACAGCCTGGCCCAGTGTGAGACAGCAATCCTGGCTATGTCTGTTTTGTGGAATCAAACTTTCCTTCAGGTGAGCTGTCCCTAGGACTTGACTGGGAGACAAAGAATGGAGCAGAGAATAGTAACAAGCTTTTTTGGTCACATATTTAAGGCCCTGGTCTCTAATCAGCTTATCAACACCAAAAACTGACATTTTGATCTCCATCTATCACTGACATTTTGATCTCCATCTATCACGTTTTAATGTCTTATTTCTCAATTCTTTGGACTCAGGAGGAGAAAGGTGGTTATTTATTGTATGTAATTAAATAAGAAATAAAATGTAATACGTAATGTAATATCAGGGAGATGACCCAGTGAGGAATAGTCTTGTTCCTTGTGACATGAGCAGGACTGAACCCTGGTTAAGTGGTGTCACTGCTCTGGTCCACATCCTGTTCAGCAGAGTGAGATACTGAGACCCTAGCTGGCCCATTGCTCCCCCTGGATAAGCAATTTAAATGGGGGTAGAACAGGAGACAGATGACATCAATCCCTCTGCACTGAGACAGATCACCTGGCCCAATAGACTTTTCTGCTCTCAGACGAGGGTGAGGGGTTGAGGAGACATGGGCACCATGTCCCATTCCTTCTTTCTTTGTTCACTGGCCCCAAACGCATATATACCTTTCATTTATAAAAGCCTGATGCTGAGACTGGTTAATTCCATTGGTTCCTGTGTGAGAGTGTAAGAATGCTGGGAGGAGAAGCATTTACTACTGTATTCCTCAATAGTCGGTACAGGCACCAGTATTGTAGGACTAACAAAAAAAGATTTTTGGAAAGAATTTGATATTTAAAGAAAAAAGTATCACCATCTTCTTTGTGGGAAAAGTAAGACATTTATTTTATATTGAATGACTTAGGATTGGAATATTATACTCTTTTCAGTGTATGTGGCCTGAAAAGATCTTAATTTAAGCAGGCTATATTGTTCCTTGTCCTTAACTCCTCTGGCTAAACCAGGAGCCAGTGTTACCGGCTTGGTAGTTCTGTTTCTGCTGACAAATGGAA
This sequence comes from Eulemur rufifrons, assembly GCF_041146395.1. Classification (NCBI taxonomy): domain Eukaryota; kingdom Metazoa; phylum Chordata; class Mammalia; order Primates; family Lemuridae; genus Eulemur; species Eulemur rufifrons. Next base: position 230,838,482 of record NC_090989.1, read on the forward strand.
AAAATGGCACTGTGATTTATGTATTCTAGACCCATGTAAATAAATGAGTGTGAGTCAGCATTCCCAAGTCAAGAGTCAGTTTCTGAGTGGGAGTCTGAGAACCAGACCTTAGACCATTGGTGATATCACCAAAGTAAAGACTCCTGAAGACCCTCCAATCTTGATGCATGGTTTCGGTTCAGACAGGACCTCTGCACCGTACAACTCCAGGGAGAACCATTCCCTGATTCTCTGTGCAAAAGGGGCCCTGGAGACTTACCTTGTACCTGGTGGCCCCTGAAGTTACCAGGAATGGGTGTTCACAGTTGTAACCCTTTTGTTTCAGACATGTGGAGGTGATACTTTAGGTCCTGAAAGATTTCAATTTCAGTTGAAAGAATACAGGGCTGGAAAGCAGGAGAACTGTGTTTATAACAACAAGCTGTGCAACCCCAATTAAGCAGCTTCTCTGGGCTGCAGTGGTCTCTAGAGAATGAGGCAATTAGGAAAGTGGATGATGATGACCTCCAGGTGTCAGTTCTAAGCTCATATTCTTCATTATACATCTCACGAGTCATTTCTCATGATCCAACTACTTGTCATCTTATTAATTTACCAGGATGCCAAAGGGAAAGAGCAGCCCATTCCCAGTTCCTGACCAGAAGCTTCTACTTTGCCTCGCTTCACAGCTTGTGCCATTGTGTGACCCCTGACAAAGGACAGGCCCAGAGGTGGTCAGACCCTGGGGCTGAGGTGGGAATCATGGGGAGCAGAGAGAGGTTGGAAGTACGGATGCTAGAGGACTAGCACCAAGCCCCTTATTGATAAGGACAGGGCTGATGTGGTAACTAATCAACGGGAAGTATAACAGAGGGTTGCTGAAGGACACTGGCCAGGGTCAGCGGGCAACAGAGCCACATTCCACATTCAGGGAGGAACAGGAACTAGGGGAGAATAGAAAGGATCCAGAAAGCACAGCAGGTACCGGCGGAGGCATGCTGCCGGCGCCTGCAGCAGGCATTAGCCTTCCCAGAACGCACTGTGCTAACAGCTGGGTTCACTTAAGGAACGAGGATGGAGAGGCTGCATTGCATGACTCTGTTTCCTGAGGACATCCCCTGACAAATGAGGGAGATAGGAAACATCCCAGAGGCTGGGGACAGACAGACCCCCAAAGAAGTGGGCCTGGGGAAGCGGGCCCACATTCCTCACAGCTCAGCTGGGTGTGGTGCCTTTTCACAGCCCCATGGATCAACGTGAGGAATGCTGACTGTCCTCCAACGCTGCAGAGGGGAGATGTCTACACCTCCACTGGTCCCACCCTCATGCAGGCCTTCAAAACAGGGTCTGGCAGGTTGCATATTTCCTCCATCCTTCTTGTCCACGGTGCTTTGGCTCAGTGGCCCCAAAGCCGGATGCTGCCCTTGGCTCCGGATTACACGTTAGTTGAACTATTCCATCTTTCACTCTGCAAGTACAATCTCTGAGATCAGCTCATAGCAGATAAAATTGATGTATTGTTTGTATACGTATCATCTCTCCACCAACTAGATTATAAATTCCTCTTGCAAGGGAAAACTTGTCTTGGTTACCATCATATCTCTAGCACCCGACGCAGTGTCCAGCAGGCAGCAGGCAGACAACAGTTATTTGTTGCACACAGAAATGCATCAGGCCTCCTGTTGGTGACTCTGCTCTTTGTTTTTGCCCACCCCCAAATCCGAGAACCCCAGGATCACTCTGGCCCCTGAGGCCCCTTTTGTCTGGGAAATGAAATGACCAGCATCTTTCCCATCCTCTTTTCTAGAGGAAACTTAGTTAAATAAAATTATTCTAGTATTTTAAGGGACTGCCACACAGGAAGGGCATCACATACATCCATTACTTGGTTCCCCTTTCATAGACAAAGATACAGGCTTTGTCAGACCATGGACTGTGGGAGGTCAGATAACAAATCCTCTGAAAAAATCCCAATGGATAAGTGAGGGAGTTTTTAAAAATATATAGATATCTGGGCTCCATTTTCAGAGATCCTGAATTAATCGGTTCAAGGAAAGGCCACAGTCTTCCCCTTAACTCCCCAGATGGTAATTAGCAGCCGTGGTTAAGACCCTCGGGACTCAGCAGAAGTCAGTCTCGCTGCAGTGCCTGGGCCACCGGGCGAGGGAGGAAGAGCAGGCATCCCAAGTGTCTCCCCAGCCTCTGCCCTAGCTCAGCCCCCATGCGCACACACTGGCATAACTTGGGCACGGCTAGGACAGGGCACCGACTCTTTCTAAGATCCAAGATCTATTTACTGTCACCTGAGATGTGGCTTCAGCTGTGCTAAAACACATTCTGACTCAACAATCTCCATAACCTCATCATAACCCTGAGGGGTAGAAATGGCATGCTTTGAGTCACTTGTCCAAATTTATTCTAGTAAGGGGCACAGCTGGAATCACCACCAGGTATGTCTGACTCTAAAGGCTGTGCTCAGCCTTTTACAATAGGGAACAAAGCACCATACAAGTTAAACTTCCTAATATCTTTCTAGAAAACAAACTGCGGCAGTGTCCTCCGAGCCATAGCCAGGGTGTCATGTGCCCACGCTGCTGGTGCCACTGCCTCTGAGACTCAGAGTCAAGTCAGATCTCCCTCAAGAACCCATCCAGAGCCCTGGAATTTTCCTCGTGGGCCAGCTCTCCCACTCTTCAAGCATGGCCCAGGAGGACCTGCTATGTGATGAAGCTTGAAAGTACTGGGCTTAAAGGGACTTGGTGACCGTTTGTTTCCTTAATGCCCCGCTATAAGCAACAGAGTTTATAGTTGCAGATGAATTTTTTCCCTTATTGCAAATGGCTTTGATTTAATAATAACATTTTCCAAGCCATTGGCCCATAATGAGGATTATTGCCTGTGGGTATTTAATACAGGAAAAAAGAAATGGGCCCACTTCACAGCGCAAATGGCTGCCACAAACCCTGCAGCAGGAGGGCTCGAGTGACAATTTTACTACAACAGCACTGTCTGGGGCAATGTAAAGATGCAGGCAGTTAAAGTCTTACTCTTTCATTGGGCCCAGGCTTACCCAAGTCTCCATGGATAATACTGCTGGAAATGCTTCCAAAAGCCACGTCCACTCTACTCTGTACCCTAAGCGGGGCCTGAAAAGAGTCGGTGAGTTTGCAAACGTAATCAGAAGTGGTTGAGCCAAGGCCAGGATGGGCGGTCAGGAGGCTGGGGTGGGCACGGAGGAGGAGGAGGAGGCAGTGCCAGATTTGGGAGATGAAGGAAATGACAGAACTAAATGCCAGATGTGGGACCTGGACTTTTTCTCAGGTGATCTCATTCAATCCTTACACCAGCTCTGGGTGGAGATGCCACTATTGTGCTGTTCGATGAGGAAATGGATGCCTTCGAGATGCGGAGGAACTTTTCTCAGTGCACAAATAAAAGGCAGAGCACGAATTCTGGTGCAGGTTTGCCTGGCGTGGAAGCCCAGGATCTTCCCGCGCTGCGCGGCGGCCTGTGTGGATCTGGCTCTCACCTTGTGGCACAGCAGCCTCGGGCACTCATCTGAAGCTTTCTGCTGCTCTGCACGAGCACCCTCCTTTCTGAACTCTAAATTTCTCAAAGCCCAGGGCTGACAGCTCAGCTGTGGCATTGATGCCCCTGTCTGGAACGGACTTGCTACCAGGCAATGCCGTGTGGGGAGAGGCAGCCCTCTCTGTGTCGGACGGATGAGCAGAGGGGTGTTTGGGGAAACAAGACACTTCCTGAGTTTCTAAGTGAGAGGTGCAAGCTGTTTAGCCCTGTCTCGGGTGACCAGCCTCTCCTGGGCTGGGGATGAGGGTGTAGTAGGAGTTGGGGTTGGAGAGGAGGAGGTTAGGGAATGAGAAAGAGCAAACTAAAGCCTCAGGCCCCAGGACACTTCCTGCTTCTCTGTCCAGTCACCGCTACAGGGTCTCTGCCTCTGCCTCCTCCCTTCAGCCCTTGCCTCACCTGTCCGACCTTCCTAACTCACGTTCACCTTGAGCCAAGCAGTGTGCCGGCACTTTGCGTGCAGCGGCCCGTCAGATCCTAGCTCAACCCCATGAGGTGGCCCTTGTTATCACCGTGCCGGTTGCAGGTGAGGACATGGGGGCAGAAAGAGGCAAAGCAACTTGCCCCAGGTCACAGGACTGGTCAGCGGCAGTGCTGGGATCCCGAACAGGCGGCCTCACTCCCAGGCTCACAGCACTGCCTGTCGTGATCGCTGGGGTTTCTGACGCCAAGAAATCCCGCCATTTTCCAGCGCTTTTGGATCCCCACTATTCCCCCGGCGCTCCGCTCAGACTGCATCCTGCCTCCCTTCTCCGTCAGTTTCACACACAGATTCTCTGTCTCCAATTGCTTCTGTCACTGGAGCTCCGCAGTCTGCGCGGTTCTGACCAATTTGGTGGTTCCTGAAGTGTTTTTGAAGTGGTATTTAAAATTTGAAAAGAGAAATTCAAAAGTCCCCGAATGTTGTCTCAAAAAAAGATTACAAAAACATTTTCTGAGCTTGGCCACATGAACTGGCAGCAGAGTCTGTGCAATCTCCAGCTGACAACATGGCAGAGCATTCTTGTGCTTTTTTACTTTCTTCCCGCTGCGTTGAGATTCAATCTTATGAATGTTTTCAGACAGTATCCTTCGTATTTATGGTGGTCATGCCGTCCTTCCAAGTACAAAGTTTTGCGGTCTGTCCAGTCAGCTAATACCCTCCAGGGTCCTAACCGGCTTTGAGCCCTCGCAGGGGAGCTGGCCAGGTGGTTCTTGCTGAGGCTTGGACAGGATACTTGTCCGGGTGGCCAGAAGTGTGAGGAGCCAGAGGGAAACAGTAAAATATGTCCTAGGAGTGTTGGGGACTCATAGCCTAGTGGCCAAAGCAGCTATCAAGTCCTGGAGAACAACAGACGGCAGTAAAAGAAGATGTCCGGAGCTAGGAGAGGAAGGGAAAGAAACTGCTAGATACTGGCACCATATGCAGAGAGCGCAGGCAGGAGAATCCACAGCAATGCCTTCCATGGGGCACGGGACTCTCTATCATCTGTGCAAGTCACATGGCATGTGTATGTATGTGTGGTCATGTGTGGACTTAAGTCTGGTGTCAAACAAAAAAAAAATGTGAGAATGTCAAGCTGTTCAGAATTATGTCAGCAACTGTATAGGCAATGGTATCTGCTGCCCCCTGCAAAGCTGGGAAGAGGGAAAGCTGTGGGCCGGAGGTGTCTTTTCCCCAGCCAACCTGGGAGGTCATACGACCTCCCCAGGGTTCTTAAGAATGGAAGCCTAAAGAGCTACAATTGCTGCAAAACTTGCCCTATGCAAGCTTGATCAGAAGTGGGAGAAAGTGTCACTTTTACGCTTGGAAGAAGGATGAATACAATCACCCAGGAGGCCTCAGTAGCTCAGGCTCACAGGAAAAAGAGCAGGTGCGTGGCTTTGCAGTACCAATGACCAAACTGGGAAGGGGCTTGGCACACAATTACTCAAATGTCCCAAAGGCCAGAGAGGTTTGGAGAAATAAGGGATACATGTCAAAATCTTACTCTTGACCTTCAAATTCCTTCCCAAATCTTATTATCTTCTATTTCTGAAACTCCCCTTTATCTATAACATTCTGGTATTACATTAAATTGTCTGTATGGCTGGCTGATGATTGCAATTTCCCCCATTTTCTCTTATTCTGACATGATGGCCTCTTCTTCATGCCCCTTAATCTTTTTTTTATGTAACCTACATGTCCTTGATTCCATCCCATGATGTCACAGAATCTACAGCTCTCCACGAACAACTAGGGAGTCCTGGGGCTAATGCCCCGTGGTCTGTTGAAGAACATTCGTGGCAAAAAATCCAAGGAGACTCCCTTCTCTCCAGGTCCTAGATTTATTAGTAGGCTCTTAAAAGTGTGAGCAAACGTTTCAGATCCCTAAGATAGAGACTCAAAGAAGTTTTTCCAACAGCATTTCTTTTATGTTTGACTCAAGAGAATATTAAGTAATAATAAGATATTTCCGATCCTGATTTGTCAGTCCTCTGCTAAGGAGGTTTCTATCTTTGTTTCAAAAATTCAAACAGCGGAGACTTATCTCTCCTGTATTAGGAGGAGCAGACAAAAAGGAGTTATTCGACATCAAAGCCATCAGCAATAGGCGATCAATGCTTTTGAGAAAATGGTTCACTTTCAAGGTGAGCAGACTCTGTGTTTAAGAGTCGAGATAACTAACAGGAGTGGTATCCAATTACAATTCTTCTTTGCAATCTGTGTCTCTGAAATGCAGACTTCCTATGTTTCTGAGAGAAATATTACAAAATTATCAACGTGTCTAATATTTCAGGACAGAAAAGAAGATTTTTTTAAATAAACTTGTGGAATATCTTGCATTTTCCTTCTTTTCCTTTGTTGTAAGTACACAAATTATTGAACTGTTCCATGCTTCAAAAACACTAGCAATGATTTATGAAGTCCATTATTTTTTCAGATTAAGAAAGGATTTTTATACGGCTGAAGTTCAAAGTCGTTGGCCTTTGAGGCAGGATTTGTCCAGGCCCTTGGCTTCTCTGCTTTTGGCACTGGTATCCATATATGTTATCTCTAATTCTTCCATTTTTAACTTGGGATGAGAAATTCAGACCATCCATAAATTTCCATAAGAAATCTCACATGACAGAAAACATGGTCTTCTACCACCTGCTAACTCCCTTACCTTCTTTTGCCTCTCCTCTTTTCCTCTATATGGACTGCAATCTGGGAACTCTTAATTATTTCCTTCATATTATGCAAAGTATTTGAGCCTTGACTCGTTCCTGCCCCAAGCTCTAGTACCCAATCCCTCAAGATCCCTCAAAGAAGTCCTGTACTTAATGTTACCCACCCTCCTGGGGGGATGATCGGTGTTATCATTAGTGGCATTTGTCTATTGTACTAATTTTGCTCCTGGATCTTTCCACGTCCTGCTGTTTTATTTCAGCTTTAAAGGTGAATCCCCTCATTGAGCTTCAGGACCTAGAACCTGCTGTAGATCTTCCAGGGAGATCTGGTTGCTGCAGAAGTTTCCCTGGCATGGGCTCAGAGTCTTGATATAGCTACATGAATACTGGCCACCAAGGTGTAGCAACTGTATCATTTTTATCTTGGTGCTCCTGCATCCTGGGTAGACCCAAAAGCCTTTCCGTTGTCTCTGGAACTATAGCTTTTCTTAATTGACAAAGTCTCTGGAACTATAGCTTTTCTTAATTGACAAAAGTAAAGGTCTCTCAGCGCTCATCTGACATAGCTGGATACAAAAGGGTGCTAATGGACCAGCAACTGCCTCAAATACAGTTTAAGAAAACCACTTCTAAGAAGCCATGTGCAACTGAGATAAGAATATGAAAGAAGTCCAGAAGCTGGAAGGAGGTGAGAGAGACAACAGAAAAAGGTTTTTTGTGTTGGGAGTATGGGGAATAATGAAGCCAGGCCTAGAAGGGCAGGTGTCTTTCAAAAATTTCCACCTGGGGATTGCTTTTCCTGTTGTATCCTACAGGCTCTCGGCAGAAGTGAAAATTACAACTCAATTAGGCAGCCAGTGGAGAGTAGCTGCCTGCTTTGAGCCTGAATCACTTGTATATTACAGACCAACATATATTGGGCTGTTCCATGGACAAGTCTTGTGTTGGACACTGTTACTTGTACAAGGATGAATAAGCCCAGCCCTAACCTGTAGGAGTTTACGGTCTAGCTGATAGACAGATAACCAACTAACTATAATGTAAAACATATTGAAATAGACAGGAAAATAGATGTGGTAATAGTGCAGAATAGCAAATAACTAATTCTTACCAAGGAAATCAGGGAAACTTAATAGAAGAAATGATTTTTTTTCTTTCAGCTCAACTTTAAAGAGTAAGTACATTTCAAAATGCTTAGAGGGGTAAGAAGGTCATTCAAGAGAGAAAAAACTGTGAAAGTATGAAAGGGAACAGATTTTGGGGGGAGCACTGAGGTTTTGGATATGCAGAAACACAGCGTGTACAGAAGGATCTTAGGAGATAAGTTTGAAAAGGTATTTTGGAACTTGATTAAGGTCTAAAGAGTTTAGACTTTTTCCTTTGAGCAACAGGAGAGCCATCCAAGGTGTTTAAGCTAAACATGATAAGAACTGTGTTATAAGAAATCACACTGGCAGCAGTGTGGAATGGATGGGTTTGTCTCAGAGGTGGAGAGACCAGTGTAGAGGCCCTTTCATTCAGCAAGTAAAAAAAAAAAATAAAGATCGTGTAAGAGGTAATGAGGACCTGAGATGAAATTGTGATACTGGGAATGGAGAGAAAAGGAATGATTGAAAGCATATTGTTGAAATAAATTGGTGGGGCTCAGGAATGTGGTCGACTATAGACGATAAAGGAGAATTCTTACACTCTCTAGAAAAGCTTTCAGCACAGAGAGAATGGAGATTAACTTTCGCTCTACTGGATGACTCTCATTAACAACTAAGGTATTTGAATGCTTTGTCCTTAACATCTGAGCTTGACAAATTTTAGGGCTACTTGCAGCTCTTAGATCCATACATAACCCATCAATGCCTCTCATCCCCCATGCTCATCCAATGTCCGTACTCATTGCCAGGAAAAAGGCAGCACCATTAGAGCAACAAGCCACCGGTGTCTCCTTTTGGACATCCAGATCCTTCACACTGTCAGTTAAATGACAACAGTGCTTTACATGGTACAAAACTAGTTTCACACAAGTCATATAAAAATGGAAGAGGGTACAGAGGACAGAGTAGGAGAGGGAGATGGGAGGAAAGAGAGAAAGACATAAATAAGACTCTTCTTCTTAATGGATAGTTCTGGTAGGCAAAGGAAGTATCCAATTTGGACCATCAGCCAAGCCTAAAATATCCTCCTGCCCAGCACCTGGACTCCTTGGCTCTTTTCAACTGTTATTGGGAATTTTGGAAGCATAATTTGGCTGGTATGTTCTTTGGAGAGCTCTGCCTGGGGTCAGGTCCCAGCCATCATCACTGGCTGAAACAGAATATGAAAGGATAATACCCACAGTGGAAAATACCAGCAGGGACTTTCATTACAGTTTTCAGCATTTTTTTTTTTTTTTTGAGAATAAGTAAAAGCAAGAAATAGTATCTTCGTAGACTCAGCCCATACAGCACATAATCAACTAGAGAAAGGCCATCATTGGAGAGGCTTCAATGTTATTTGAATTTTGGGGCTAATTTAGAGGGATCTCAAGGGAAACAGAGGTGTATCAGGATGCAGAATCACATATGATCCTGGGTCTCTGAATGAAAAACCGTAGTGAGGGGGACGTTATCTGGAATACAAGTCTGCCGAGGATGACATTCTTTATCAAAGGGTCAGTTTACCCAAAACTTCTCCTTATTGAGTAAAATTCTTCTGATTCTCTATTTCCTGTTTCCTTCTCCAAGCATCACATCTCCAGGTGAGTGTCAGCCTCGAATTCAGTGTGCATAAGTACCATCGGGAGAACTCAGTTAAAACCTCAGAGATCCTAGTTGATGTGGAGTTGGATCCAGGAACTTGAATTTTTAACAAGCACCCTAAGTGAACCTGCACCCTCTTTGCAGCTCTTTTGCTCTCTCTTAGGCAGCTAATGGTGGCTCCCCTAGGAGCTTCTCTTCTCGTGCCTTCTGACATCCCCGAGATAGAGGACAGGGAATTTGGTTAGGGCACAATCATTCCTAAGGTAAGAAAGCACACCCCTACATATGAGTAAATTTTCAAGCTCCTTAAATCCTGTATTCATTTGCAGCATGGAATGAGAAAAGAAGAGACAGCGACCAAGGACTTTACGTTTCAAATACGGGTGATCATCATGTCTCCTGGGGTAATAGGCTCCCCTTGGAGAAAGAAATTACAAATTACTAATAGTTCATATGGCAGAAAATTGCAAATTCCAAGCAAAATAAATATGTTCTTCCATTTCTATAGTTTGCAATTGACTATAAAGTAGGAGGGTGCGGTATTAATAGGCAGCTATCAAATAGCATGGTGATGTTAAATTACATAATCAATTTAATGTTCTGGGTCAGTTAACAAAGAAATCTGTTCTCTCACTGCCACTAATTTAGAGCTTTCAATATCTCATTCACAAGTCTCTAAAAAAAAAAAAAAAAACTTTTGGGAAGGATTTGGAATATCAAATTCTTCCATAAACATCTGTAACAGCTGTGTAAGGGATCCCAGACTAGCTGACCTTTCTCCCTTTGCAATCTGAGGGTAGAAATGAGAACATAATCACCCACGATGAGCTGGCTGAGCGAAGCTGGGCCAAGCCATCAAATGCAGCTGTTGACTTCCCACAGGCCTAGTCTCTCCCGCCTCACAGTCCACTTCAGGAGGAAGGCGTGCAGGATACTTGACCACATGTCCTGCGTGAATATGTTTTTGTGTGTGAATACAAGCACACGTGTTCACATGCACACGTATCCCGGGGCAGCTAGAGCGACAGGGATATGGGAATGTAAAGTAGGCATTACTTAGCTTCAGAGCTAAAGTTTTCTGTTGGAAAGACTTTGGGCTCTTCTGCTGTAGATAGTGGGGAAAATGCCATGTTTCTTCTCAAGTAGCTACATTAAATAAGCTTTTTCTAGGGTGTCCACTGATTAGGAAGTGGGTCTCTGAAGCCTGTGTTGAGAAGGATTCTGAGAAGGAATCAGGGTTAGCCAGAAGGATTGATTATTGGTGCATCCCATCGCTCCCGAGTGGGATGTGGTGGTGTACATGATAATCTGGGAAAAGGCTGTTCCTCTATGCCTCAAGCAAATGCCATGATTTAGGGACTGGCACTGGATAAGCAGAAGCCTTGGGGACATAGTGTGCATCCTGGTGTCCATATTCAAAATAGTTAGATGTTGCTCAGCACATTCACTCATCAAGTATTTATTGTCTGTCTACCAACTGCCAGGCACTGTGCCATGCCCTGAGACTACAGTGGAGAACGGGACAGCCAAAACTGAGAGCTGAGCCACAATTGAAAGCTGAGGAAACTGACAACCAATGAGGTCACATCAGGCCACTGGTTTAAAGTTGTGAAATCCATCCCCTGAGTAAGCACATAGAAAATGATTGCTAGATTATTAACTATATCTTTGTTTGATGAAAGTCTACGTGTGTATTCATTAATATACACGAATGAATGAAAGTACTTGCAATGGAACCAAAAGTGGACATGGCTGTGATATTCTGAGACATCCTGTCCTGTTTGGGCTCAGGTTCAATAATATGGTGGACTTAAAAGACCTTAAATCATTGCAATTCATCACTCTGGAAGGCTTAGGGGCAGAAAAATCCATTTGGTGCTTTGACCACATTTTCAATTCTGAAAGCTTCCCAAGTGAAACAAGCCATGGTAGGTTCAACAAGGAGAATGGCATAATGATATTTCATTTAGCAGCTGGGAGAAAAAATCAAGAGTTTTTGCAGGGGTATAGAAGTTTGGAAAAGAATTCACTGCTATAACATACTTGTTTGTCCTAATCCTTGGATGTCTTGCTGATGGGAGGTCGAAGAAGTGGCCCATGGTCTTCTCAGATATTCCGTTGGTGTAGGCAACATTGATTACTTACTCACATATGTTTTCTATTTAAAAGTTAGGGAAAATATAAAAACCAAAGCCACCTCCCTCTGTTCTTCGTTGTAAATTGTCATACACACAGGGAACAGTTACTAATTAAATATTGGTCAAACCTGACAGATTTAATAATTTAATTCTGTGGCAAGAACAATTATTTGGTTTATTCTTAAACCGATTTTTTTTCTTTTAGTTTCCTCTTGCCTTGCATTATCTATGCTTCAGCCCTTCCCTGCTAATGCATATTTAAAAGACTGCTTTATTTTGGAAGCTTAATGCTTAACAATGGACCTCCAGTCACGTGTTTAATTGCCATAGAAATAGCTACTGTGTATTTACTATCTCCATACACCAGGCACTGTGCTAGGCAGGTTAAAAGAAAAGTTGTTTGCAATTTCATCAGAGACTTTTTGCATAATTTAATTCACAATTTTTCTGGGAGGATAATATCATGCCCAATAAAATACTCATACAATTTTCCGATATCTTTTTAGAGTAATTTTTTACCCACCCAGTTGACTGTCAGCCAGCCATCAGTCAAGAGTCCAGTGACTTTTTAAATAGGTTTTATTTTTTAGAACAGTTTTAAGTTCACAACAAAATTGAGAGGAAGGTACAGAGATTTCCCATACACTCCCTGCACTCACACATGCACAGCCTCTCCCATTATCGACATCCCCTGCCAATTTGTTACAACTGATGCACCTACACTGACACATCATTATCACCCAAAGTCCATAGTTTACATCGGTGTCCACTCCTGGTGTTGCACCTTCTATGGGTTGGACAAGTGCACAATAACATGTATTCACCACTGTAGTATCATACAGAGTAGATTCACTCCCCTAAAACTCCTCTGTGTTCCACTGATTCATCCTTTCTGCTCCCCTAACCCAACCATTGATCTTTTACTGTCTCCATAGTCTCTGCCTTTTTCAGAATTTCATATAGTCAGAATTGTATAGTATATGTAGCACGTTTTACTTGGCTTCTTTAACTTAGTAACATGCATTTATGATTCCTCCATGTCTTTTCATGGTTTAATAGCTCATTTCTTTTTAGTTTTTCTCATACAGATCTTGTACATATTTTGTTCAATTTAGAAGAAATTATTTCAGTTTGGGAAGTGCTTATGTATTAATAAATGATACTGTAGTTTTAATTTTAATTTTCTCTCGTTCATTGCTTGTATATGGGAAAGCAATTGACTTTTGTTTATTAACCTTGCTATATCCTGCAACCTTGTTATAATTGCTTATTAGTTTCAGGACTTTTTTTGTTGTTATTGTTAATTCTTTTGGATTTTCTACATACATGATCATGTCAGTGTACATTTTTCTTTCTTCCTTTCCAATATGTATCACTTTTATTTCATTTTGTTTCTCATTGCATGAGCTTAGACTGCCAATACAATGTTGAAAAGCTGTGACAAGAGAGGACATTCTTGCCTCATCCCTGATCTTATTGGGAAAGCTTTTTGTAGACATTCTTTATCAAGTTGAGGAAGTTCCCCTTTATTCCTAGTTTACTGAGAGTTTTTATCATGAATGGGTGTTGAGTTTTGTCAAAGGCTTTTCCTGCATCTGTTGATATAATCAGGTGATTTTTTCTTCTTTCTCCTGTTGGTGTAATGGATTACATTTGATTTTCAAATGTTGAACCAGCCTTGCATACTGGGATCAATCTCACTTGACTGTGGTATATAATTCTTTTTATACATTATTGGATTTGATTTGCTAACACTTTGTTGAGGGTTTTTGCATCTATGTTCATGGCAGATATTGGTCTATAGTTTTCTTTCCTTGTAATTACTTTGTCTGGTTTTGGTATTAGGGTAATACTTGCCTCAGAATGAGTTAGGGAGTGTTCCCTCTGCTTCTATCTTCTGAAAGAGATTATAGAATATTGGTATGATTTCTTTCTAAAATATTTGATAGAATTCACTAATAAACCTGTCTGGGCCTGCTTCTTTCTGTTTTGGAAAGTGATTAATTATTGATTCAATTCCTTTAATAGATACAGGCCTATTCGAATGGTCTATTTCTCCTCTGTGAGTTTTGGCAGATTGTGTCCTTCAAGAAATTGGTCCATTTCACATATGTTTTAAAATTTGTGGGCATAAAGTTGTTCATAGTATTCTTTTAATATCTATGGGAATCTGTAGTCATATCTCTTCTTTGACTTCTGATATTAATAATTTGTGTCTTCTCTCTTTTTTTCTTAGATAGCCTGGCAGAGCCTTATCAATTTGGTTGATTTTTTTTCAAACAAACAGCTTTTGGTTTCATTGATTTTTCTCTATTGATTTTCTGTCTTCAATTTCATTGATTTCTGCTCTAATTTATATTATTTCTTTTCTTCTGCTTATTTTGGATCTAATTTGCTCTTTTTTTTTCTAGTTTCCTAACATTGAAGCTTAGATGATTGATTTGAGATCTTTTTTCTTTTCTAATGTGTGTATTCAATGCTATAAATTTCTCTCTAAGCACTGCTTTTACTGCATCCCACACATTTTGACAAGTTGCGCTTTCAGTTTCATTTAATATAAAACATTTTTTAACTTCTCTTGAGATTTCTCTTTGACTTGTGCCATTTAGAAGTGTGTTGTTTAATCTCCAAGTATTTTGAGAAATTTCAGCTATCTTTCTGTTATTAATTCCTAGTTTGATTTTATTGTGGTCTGAGAGTAGACATTGTATGATCACTAACCTTTTAAATTTGTTAAGGTATGATTTATGGCCCAGAAGGTGGTCTATCTTGGTGACTATTTTGTGTGAACTGGAGAAGAATGTGTGTTTTGCTGTTGTTGGATGAAGTAGTGCATAGACATCCATTATATACAATTGGTTGATTTTGTTTTGAGTTCATCTATGTGCTTACTGATCTTCTGCCTGCTGCGACTGTCCATTCCTGACAGAGGGGTGTTGAAGTCTCAAACTTTAATAGTAGATTCATCTATTCCTCTTTGCAATTATATCAGTTTTGCCTCATGTATTTTGTCATTCAGTGGTTAGGCAAGTCTAATGACTTAACCAAACATTTTTGTCTCTTTATATCTACTTTGTTAGTGATTACGTAACTATTCTCTTTTTATAATATATGTTGCTATTGTAAGAGAATATTTTTAAATTCTCCCACGATGAATCTTTTTCCCTTGTGTGCAAAAATGAAGTAAAAACATGCTCATAATTAATTGTCTGAATACTTTAGCTGTCGATACTTTATACACATTCTCCCTCATCTTCCCGATTGTCCTGTTGGTTATTTTATCCTATGTTGCTGATGAAAAAGGTAAGGTCTGGGAAGGTTGCTCAGGAAAACATAGCTGATAAGTAGATGAACTTGGTTAGATTCAAGATCATATCTATCTGATCCTAAAACACTTCCCCAGATGCATCCCCATGTCTCTTGATAGGTTTTCTATTCTGATTTTCTTGGATGTCGTGTGCTTTTCAAATGCGCAAAGGCCTGCATCAAGTTCCATAGTCAGTAGGGTTAGGGGTGCCTTCCACTTTGCAGCTTGCATTGCTCAGCTTATACAGAGAGACGTGGTCTTTGTGATGCCTGTGTTCTGGGTGGCCACAGACAGATGCTCATCCATAGTTACAGCCTTTTCCTCTCTTTGTCTGAGAAATACATGTAGCTATTGTCTACTGAGTAAGGCACTCTATCTAGATTATGTCCTTGAACCTTATTATAAAAGATAATGCTGTCTACTATATCATAATGTACATATTATTTCCCCCATTACAGGGAGGAGGAGATTGAATTTCAGAGAATGTGCCCATGCATACAAAGCTGCTAAATAGCTGAGCCATACACTTTTCTTCAGCATATGAAGAAAAAGAATTCTAGTGTTTTCTCCTTCTTTTCCCATTTAACAGCACCTCTAGTGCACCTTCAGAAGTTACCGCAATGATGCTATTTCTTCAACAGGTGAAGAAATTTGAAGATTAATTCACGTTTTCCAAGGGGGATGTGATTTTCCTTTGAACTACCCCTCTCACATTCCATCTGTTTGCTGTCTCTTGAGCTACAGTGTAACCATTTCTGAAAAGTTCTCCCTCATGCTCCAGGAGAAAAGAGAGATTCTCAAGAGTTTCTGTGCTTATGAGAGGAATAATGGGGTTTCTAATCAGGTGGCTGCAGAGCTCTCCACAAGGTCAATTTTGGTCCATCAGGTTGTCATTCATGGTGTCTTGTGAACATGGTATGGGTGGCGGGGATGGGGAGGGGGACTCCTGATGGGAAGGAGAGCCAGCGGCTCAAGGCTGAGAAATGGACAGGCAGCCTGGTGGGAAGGCTGGCTGATCAGATGGTTCCACTGAGCCATGTTAGCCCCCAGGCTGGTGGCTCTCCCAGGCACTGTGCACACTCTGCACTTCTGCCTGAATCTGAATGACAGCCTTGGGCAAGTTTCCAAATCTCAGTACCCTCACCGATAAAATGAGGGTCATAGGAACACTTTCCTTAGAGAATTGTTAGAAGAAATAAATGAGATAAAGCCTTTAAAGTCCTTAGCCCAGTGCCTGGCACAAAATAAGCGCTCAGTAAGCAGAGTGACCCCATGCCCTGTCTTTGTCCAGGGCTCTCTAGGTTTATGCCTATCATGACATACTTTTTCATTGTCAGAAGCTTTGTGGGTTAAGCAATAAATTATATGGTCCTTCTACTGTCAAATGCTATTATTATTCCTGTAAAATATCATCCATTTTCAGTGTAAGTAATCCAGAGGTTGGCAAAGGGAGGGGAGCTAGAACAACTGTGTTTAGCTGGACGCTGGCAAGGGGAGAAGTCTATGGACAGTTGTTTGGAGCTGCTGAAATGGTCAGTGTATATCCTGGGTTCTAAGGTGTTCTCTCTCTTCCTTTGTTTTCAAGCAGATCTGAAAGACTTCAATCAGTTGGGGGAAGAAAGAGCTGCAGAGGCTGAAGGTTGAAAAGGAAAAGAGTAATCATGTCTGCCTGCCCTTTTGCCTCCTGGCCAATAAAGAACAAAATCTAATTAAGGAGGGAACCCAAGGAGTCCCTCAACTAACTGCCTTACTGATTCTTACTTCCTGTCTGCCCCAGCCATTTCCCTCCCTTTCTTATTATATCTCATTTCCACAGTATATAATAGCAAATTTTATAATCCTGGTTCTCATTTTATGTTATCTAACCAGTTAACCTACTGACTTTTTGCCTTTTAATTCATTCTAAACTTATTCATTCCTTTTTAGTCTGTTTTTGTCTCTCTTCCCAGGAGAAAACTGGCCATTTTTCCTGAAGGGTAACCACCTTTAAGAAGGAGACCACCTTGATCTTCAAATATTTGAAGGACCTTTTACCAAGACCCTACCAAAAGGAAGTCGCTGTTCTTGAGAGCTCAGCTGCACTGCTGAATAATTAATTTAACAATGACATTACCACACTCTATTCTAGGAGCTGACTCCAAAGTGAAGCTGTGCCACTGTCCCTCTCGTCATCCCCGGTCCCCTCACCACTGCCGCCCCTGCCCGTGCTGCCCTGCCCTTCCTAGGAATGGGGCTCCATCTATCCTCGTACTTCCTTGGCAGTAGCCCAAGCCCAGCTTAGAGAAAGCTGAGCAGTGTAGAGTTCTGTCCCAGGAACTGATCATGTGGCACCATACTGCTCTAAAGGTGTAGGGTATGCCAGGCCACAGGTGCAGAAAGTTGTCGAGATCATTTTTTAGCCTGCATGGTGATTAAGAGTTCAGGTGCTGTAGTAAGACCACCTGGGTCCAAAGCCTGACTCTACTACCTGCCATTTATAAGGCTTTGGGCAAGCTGTTTAAATTCTCTGTGCCTTCATTTCCTCACCTCCAGATTGATGGTAATAATCTTCTTGCTGATATTTCTAAGGACTATAGGTGACAATGTATGTAAATTATTTATCACAGCACCTAGCACATGGTGTTTATAATACTGTAGCTACATTATTACTATCAACATCATAATTTTTAAGTTGTAGTTAGACTCCTTTGGAGTACACTCAACATAGCTTGAATGTCTTTGTTACATGAGTAATGTGTTTTATATACATATGAAATATAGTTTCTATAATTGGGAATATAGATACCACAAACATATACATATTTATATGCATATTTGTAGGCATTTATCCAGAGCTATACTGAGTGTGTGTGTGTGTGTGTGTGTGTGTGTATTCCAGGTCCTATTATGCCTCAGATTTTGAGCAGAGATTGAGTTTTTCTGCTTTCTTTCCCTATCTATACTTATTAATATATTTATATTAATATAATTCTTAGAAGAATTTTATGATATAGACATTATCTTCATTCTCTTTTTTAAAAAAAAAAGTAGGGGAAGGAGGTTTAGAGAATCTAAGTAGCTTGTCCCAAGTTATATAGCCCAGGGGTGCCCAACCTTTTTGGCACCAGGGACCAGTTTCATGGAAGATAATTTTTCCATGGACCGGGTTGCGGGGGTGGAGTTAGGGTAGGGGGAAGCGGAGCTCAGGCAGTGATGGGAGCTATGGGGAGCAGCTGTAAATACAGATGAAGCTTCCCTCACTCAAACAACTGCAGCTCACCTCCTGCTGTGTGGCCCCCAGTTCCTAAGTTTCATGGAAGACAATTTTTCCATGGATGGGGTGGGGGCACTGGAGCTCTGAGGCCCGGTCCTTAACAGGCCACAGACTGGTACCAATCTGTGACCCGGAGGTTGGGGACTGCAGATATAGCCAATCCATAGCAAGATTTAAACTGAGGTACTCTCACTCCAGAAATTGTACTATTGGCAAGACTATTAGATTCTTCAGAAGTGGTTTGGAATGTATACAAACATGGATAAAACAATAGTAATTTCATATATCCTACAAAGCTTTTCTTTTTTTCACTTTCTTTCTTAAATTTAAAATACTTTCATCATGAGTGTCAGAGAAGATAACATCATTGGGTTTATTTTAGACATGGGAAATGTAAGGGAGAAAGAGTCACTGACTTAAGTTCTAGAACACAGGCCTCCTCCTACAATCACAGACCACAGAGATGGACTCTTATTTTGAGCTCAGTGCATGTTTGTGTAATACAGGAATGAATGAAAACTCTTTTACATCGTTTTCATCTTCTGATCTTCATAGCAGACCCAACCATATCTGTTTGAGAAATCAGGGACTCAAATCTTAAAGAAGGTCAGGGTCTTGCTCAAAGTCCCAGAACTAAGCAATAAAAGAAACAGAGCTAGCGTCCAATGCCACTCACTTTCAATACTGCACTGATACCTTCTTCTTATCTTCTTGGTCCTGCCACGCACAAACCAGAACACAGACAGACCCGGGAAAGAAGTAATTCTCAAGACACTTTGCTCCTCCCCTTGGAGTCTGTCTCTCCCGTCCTTTATGTCATTTTCTTCTTTTCTGGATGACTGTTGACACCCCACAGCAGGCAAGCCGGTGCTCCCCAACAATGTCAGCGGAGGTCTGGTGCCTCCATGATGTTTGGTTAGGCAAGTTTCTCGTTCTGTGACAATCCACAGAGAACACACATTATAAATCAGAAGCCTATGGAAAATTCAGGAATAAAAGAAATCTCTTACAGACCTAAGGAGCTGAGAGCTCATTTTTGAGTCCCTGCAGGAAACAAAACAAAATAAGACAAAAACCATGGCCTTAAAAAAAACACATTTCCTTTTCTCTCTGAGGAACTTGTCGGTACCATTTGTTTGACACTTAATATATTCGCTTTTGTACTGAGTTCCAGGAAGGTAGAATGCAGTCTCCATTCATCCCCCAGGCTCAGGAAAAAATATGAAATGGGACAGAACAAGGAAGACTTAGAGAAGCTGGGGAAGGAGGAAGCTAAGCTGGATGGTCATGTAGGATAGTGATTAAGCGGGTGAATTTCAGTATCAAACTTCCTGGGTTCAAATCCTACTTCTGCCCTTACCAGCACTTGGGAGGCTTCGTTGTAGAAGACAATGGGTTTAATCTGACATATCCTGAGTATCACTAGCAGGTAAAATCCTAGGTTTTGAGGTCCTGTGGTAATGCCTGAATTTTGCTAGCTTCAATCCTGAACTAAATGATAGCTTATAAAGTGCCCCAGAGTATTTAAGTCCCCCCAAAGGCTCTATACCTGCCACAGAAGGTTCGGCCTGAGCACATGGAGCCACCACAGTGTTTGTCTTTACCAGATCAGGTGGCATCTCTGAGTGTAGATCCTGGCTAATTAGTCATTCACTGGCCATAATTTTTATAGTGCAGATGCAGCCTGGGGTCATCCAAGAAGTGGAGAGGGAGGTTACAACCTCTAGGTTGTGCTCTGTCATGCCGAGTTGTAGAGTTTACTGAAATAACTCTTCTAATTTACACACACTTAGCCTATTTCTTACCTGTGCACATAAACACCATCCAAGTGATGGTATTGGGTTGAATTCAAATTCTGTAATATCTGCAAAACTACTGGTCTCAGGCCACTGCCAGGTTACTGAGTCTGCCTCAATATATCACACATTTTTCCTGATGATGATTCTCTATGGACTTTTAGAAGACACCAGCAAAAATGGCCTTCTAATATGTCCTCCCATCCCAGCAGATTTTCAGTGCACAGATGGGATCTGAGAGGGAAACAGTCTGGGGCAGCCCCAAGAGATGGCGTTCCCTAATGGTTGAGAAGTTGCACAGCTGGAATTGCACAGGGCACAGCTTACACATACCTAGTATCCCTTTCTCTAATTATTTCTATCAGACAATGTTATGGGCCAAATTGTGGCCCCTTGAAATTTGTATGTTGATGTCCCAACCCTCAGTACTTCAGAATGTAACTGTATTTACATATAGGATCTTTAAAGACATGATTGAGTTAATATGAGACCATTAGGGTGGGGTCCTATTCCAACATGACTGGTGTTCTTCCAGTAAGAGGATGAAACACCAGGGACACACGTGCACAGAGAGAGGACCACGTGAGGACAACATAGTGAGAAGGCAGCCATCTATAAGCCAAGGAGAGAGGCCTGGAGCAGATCCTTCCATCATGGTCCTCAGAAGGAACCACTCTGCTGGCAGGTTGATCTTGGACTTCTGGCCTCCAGAACTGTGAGAAAATTAATTTCTGTTGTTTAAGCCCTTTAGCTTTTGCTACTTTATAGTGGCAGCCCCAGCAAACTAATAGAGGCCATTATAAGCCACTCCAAATAAACAAACTGAGCATAAACAGATTTTGCAAACATAGCTCCCAAATGGATCCCTTAGAGATCAGGTCCAACCAGATTGCTCCCCAACCCCAGACCCACCTGCCATAATCCTCTCCTACAAGAGACTTTCAGTCTTTTTAATTACCTCCAGAAATAGCTACCCAGAGCATCCATAGTTAGTAGACACATATTGCATGGCTCAGTACAAAAGCTGCCTCACCCTCCAGCTTGGGACACTCTCTGCCTTCCGAGTGGGCCCCCTTGTGTATCCCAAGCTAGTGCCATTTATTCCAAAGTCTATGCAGTTCTTCTACCCCACGCTAGTTGTGGTATGTGCTCAGGCAAATCTGCCACTAACATTTACTAGTTGTATCATCTTAGAGTTGTTATTTAACCTTTCAAGACTTAACTTTTTTCATCTGCAAAAGGGTGCGATATTGTCTTAGTTCAAGCTGCTATAACAAAATACCACAGACTGGGTGGCTTATGAATAACAGAAATTTATTTCTCACAGTTCTGGAGGCTGGGAAGTCTGAGATCAGGATGTGAGCATGGTTGGTTCTAGTGAGGCTCCTCTTCCAGGTTGCAGCCTGCCTTCTTGCTGTGTCTTCCATGGTGGAACGGGAGAAAGCTAGTTCTCTTATCTCTTCTTTTAAAGGCATTAATCTCATTTATGAGACCTCCACCCTCATGACCTAATTAGCTCCTGAAGGCCCCACCTCCTAATACCATCACATTGGGATTAAAGTTTCAACATAGGAATTTGGAGGGCAAAGGGGACACAAATATTCATTCCACTGCGATAGTAGATGCTTTATTGTACTTTTATGAAGTAATGCATGTAAAATGCTTGGCTCAGTGCATGGCACATGGTAATCACTTGATAAATGTTCAGGTGGAATGTTGATCATCAATTATTACTAATGTCATTGCTGGAAGCTGTGGTTGTTCTCTTGTAAAATTTTCTCATTTGCTTTTGTTGACTGCCTAAGCGCTCCTGCAGTACATAAAGCAATTTCTCTGATTTGGAGTATTTTCCCACCAGTCTCTATTTTATTATTAGTCTCCATACAGGTAAAATTGCTGTTTTCCATAACACTTGAAATCTATAAGTCTTGGAGGGCCACTTTCCATTCTCTTCAGAAAGTACAGGGTGAGGCAGAGTAGCTGTGGGACAAGACTTTTTTCCTTTTAGCAATTGCCTCAAGAACACATTCTTTATTTAGATAAAGAATCAGAATCTTTAACAATAACCCTGGGCCACATACGTCACATACTGGAGACACTACATTTATAAAAATACCTCAGAGAAAGCCTGTGTGAATTCCTGCAGTTTAAATGTGTCATATGATGAACTTTATTATCAATTTCACAGCTGACATGCATGACTTTTCTCTGGGGAGGTGTGTGCTCTTCACAGTCAGTTTTTTTTAAAAAAAAGGAAATTAAAACATTTAAAGAACATGGACTATGTGCTGTGCTATGTGCTATTTATTTTTCATACCAGCCTTTTAAGTATTATATTATTTCTACTTTACAGATGAGAAAATCGAGAGTTAACCAAGGTCACACAGTGCTTTATTTCATTTTGATTAATCTCTTCTGGAATTTTTATGAACACCATGACATTTATTCTAACATAATTAAACAGTGATTAGGTAGAGGGAACTCTCTTTTTATACATAGACAATATTCTCATTTTAAAAAATAGAACACATATGTCCACAAAACTGAAA
Organism: Eulemur rufifrons; assembly: GCF_041146395.1. Taxonomy (NCBI): domain Eukaryota; kingdom Metazoa; phylum Chordata; class Mammalia; order Primates; family Lemuridae; genus Eulemur; species Eulemur rufifrons. The sequence continues at coordinate 230,860,953 of NC_090989.1, forward strand.
AAATTAAAATTAGCTCTAATCTACCACCTGGAGATCATCACTTCCTGCATTTTCATCGATTAAACAGTACTTGTGATTTTTATAAGAAACCCTCGATCATGTGTACTAATGCATGGGGGAGGAAAATGGTGGAGGATCTAAAAATCATTTCTGTCTGCATCGCGTGCTTTTGGGAGTAGAAAATTAACCTTTTTGATCATGTTCTGCATGGGCTAATTACTAAAATTACTTTTCCTTTCCCAACTGATCCCCATTCAGGGCAGAGTCCCAGAAGCATTTGGGTGACAGGGGATTAAACATGTGCTGTGGCTAATTCGAGAAGTGGAAACTCTACACGTGGATAATTAAGATCTGACTGCAGAACAAAAGCTCGCATGTTGTGTAGTGGTGGGGGAGGCTCTCCAGCACTTCAGATGCTTTATCCTCAGAGCAATCTTGGAAGATAGATTTGATTCAATTTGCCAGGCGTTCGCTGTGAGACTGACTCGCTCTTCAGTGTGCTAAAAGGTCCAGGAAACAGTCTGATTGTCAGGGACATACAATCAGGTAAAGGAGACAGGTACGCATACCACTAACTTCAATAACAATAGCAATGACCATTATAGCTAACATTTATTAAACAATTACTTGCCCTAGGCCCAGCTTTGTTCTAAGCTTCTTAAATGTATTAACTCATTTAATCCTCATATAAAGCATAGTGGAACAAGGAGAAAACACCGTGCACTGAGAGGAGAAGGGACAGTTTGTCCTGAAGTGGGAGCTTAGGAAGGCTTCAAGGACTATTGTCATAGCTAGAAGCTCACATCCTGAAAGGACCATCTTTTCAAACCTAATCTCAGGGGTCCCTCAACTGCAGAGGCACATAAAAGAGGTGGCGTGAGTGGGAGTCCCCCTGCTGCATCTGTTTACTCCTCTTCCTCTCAGGGAGGGTGACTGCCTGGCTCATAAGTCCCCCTCCTCTAGGAATAGTCTCCCCAACAGGTAGGGTGGAATGCCCTTGCCACAGTTCTGTAACTGCATACAAGCCTGCCTATCTGGCATGGCTAAAACTAGACCAGGTGTTGGCACCAAGTCAAGCTGGGCCATTTAAATCCTTATACTGGATTGCTTCAACCAAAACTAAGAGGAAAACGTAAGTCATCTTCTGGTGGTGGAAACTAAGGAATGGGAAGTCTGAGAACCACTGGTAACCATGGTGGCCATGACAATAGGCCAGTCAGATCTCCTGCTTAGGGGAGTGTCACTCACCTGACCCACAGCCCCAGCTGCTGGCTCTGTATCCACTGTCTGTTCCCACAGAGGCTGAACTGCTCTCAGCCGATGACTGAACATAGCAGGCGCAGGAATACAGACTCATTTCTGAGAGCCAGGCAACTTTGGTTCCAGGACTCCACATCAGCATAGCTGAAACTTTCTTAGAATGGCATGCGGCCAAAATTCTGCCTATTCATACTCCTTCCTCCTTCTTCTCAGGGGTCAGACCTAAGTCACTGTGTGGAAGGCCCACTGACTCTCTGGCCTCTCTGGCCTCCCTTGCTCCCTTTAGGCTTCTTTCCCAACGAGGGTCTCGCACACCTGATACCATCTTGGCATCTGCTTCTCTGAGGCAATGAGTTAATGCCAGGCCTTCCTCGCCATGTAGTCTTTCATCCTTGGAGGCCAGGCGGTTTCTTCCCAGGGCAAGTGTGTTCCAAGTGGTTAAGCCCCAATAAGCAAGCCCATGTCAAGTACACATTTGCTGATGCCAAATTGGCTACAGCAAGCCACACGGCCAAGCCCAGAGTCTATGTGGGAGGGGATGACACAAGGGTTTGTGTCCCCAAAGGTGTGATTCATTGGCAACATCAGTGTAATGATCTAGTACAGTTCCTGACAAGGAAGGGTTACCTGCATTTCCCAGAAACTGCAATTTATATTAATAGAAAGGTAGTTTTACATGCTGCCTTCTGGGGAAAAACTACACCCAAATAGATGCACGATAGAGACAAAGATCGTTCTGGAAACTATTATAAGCAGAAGTAATTTTTAGAAAAGAAACCTTATTTGTATTTAACTGGATCATTGAAGCATTCCTCAGGTGGTAGGATTGGTGTTTGTAAGTCTTCTCTAATCTTTGAGCACAAAATAAAACAAGGAGGACAAACTGAAGCTTTGGTAATGCTGTGTTAAATTGCACTTTTTAAATGTGAACTATGCTCTGTGGGCAGCTCTGCATTCAGCAAATCACCTGTGGGACTAGTCCACAAAAAGAGAGTGGTCAGTTCTAACATTGGAGGAGGTAAAAGTGGGAGGACTAGGGAGGGCCTTGTGCTAGTGTTTGGTAGGAAATTAAGGACATAAAAAGGTTTTCCACTTTGGGGACCTTTTCTATGAATTACACAGTCTTGGTCTCACACTGACTTTTCTTCACCTTTTTAAACTAACATTTTAGAACCCATCATGTTGCTTGAGGCAGTGGTCCCCAACTTTTTGGCATCAAGGACTGATTTCATGGAAGACAATGTTTTTACAGACCAGAGGTGGGTAATGGTTTTGGAATGATTCAAGCATATTACATTTATTGTGCAGTCAAACCTCTCTGCTAATGATAATCTGTATTTGCAGCCACTTCCCAGCGCTAGCATCACTGCCTCAGCTCCACCCCAGATCAGCAGGCATTAGATTCTCATAAGGAGTGAGCAACCTAGATTCCTTGCATTAGCAGTTTACAGTAGGGTTTGTTTTCCTACAAGAATCTAATGTTGCCGCTGATCTGAAAGGAGGAGGAGCTTATGCAGTGATGCGAGCAATGGGGAACAGCTGTAAATATAGATGAAGATTTGCTCACTCACCTGCCACTCACCTCCTGCCTGGGTTCCTAACAGGCCACCAACCAGTACTAGTCCGCAACCCAGGTGTTGGGGACGCCAAGCTTAAAGAACAGAAAAAGAGTCATATTTTAGAATAATTGCAATAGCTCCCTTTTTTCCTAAGAATATTATCCTTTTAAGAATGAGGAAGTTCCATGGAAATAGGTGGGCTTTTTGCAGTTCAGAAAACCTACTGATGAGTCTTGATTTTGTCACTTACCCTCTTGAACCCCATCTTAAAGATGTGGGATCCCCAATTGAATTGTAGCCGTCAGGAATATTGTGGGGATCATACAGAGTGCTCTGTGGTTGGGAAGTGCTCATTTGGAAGTTTGAAATATTTTCCATTAAGGCCCAAAGCAAGTGAAAAGAGAGAGAGAGTGATTCATTCTGTGTTGGGTGGGAGCAAAATGACAATTCTTCTACTCTGAAGTCTTTTGAAGAAAATCGAGAAACATTGCTGTATCTTGAAGCATCTCAATGGCTCAAACTCTTCCATCCTAAATTCAAGAGTTTATGAACAAGGCATCGAGTCCATATTCTGGATTATCAGACTTTGTCTGATACAGGAGGAGCCCTTTCGTTCTCAGCTACACTGCTCCGTATGTTTTAGGCCCCTAGGGTCAATTGCCTGAAGCTCACATCATCAGAAATGTTCTGTTGTGACACCTTAAATAGGCAACATAAAACCTCACTTGGCATTAGCATTGATTTTTGCCTCCAGGTATTACTTTATCTCAGAAACCGTGTTTTATATTTGCCTGAGTTATACAACCACATATATCTGAGAAAGTTACAATTAATTTCTGTCTATGCTGTGTCAGCACTGAGTCAGACAGTGAATAAAATAAAGGCCTTTTTTTTTTTAATTGAAAAGAAAAAGTCAGCTTCCTTTCTATAAATGGCATTGATTAGCTCAAGGTTTTATAGGGGGTTGGTGAGTCAGGGGCAACTCACAAACTTAAGCTCACCTCCTGGGCAGTCACAAAGGTTACACCAGCCGTAAAAATCCCCAGGCATTTTGTGCATAACGTTAATGAGGCTGTGGGTCAGGTGAAGCTACAAATCTCAACAGGTGACAAGTTACAAATTGGGTGAGCTGCTTTTGGCCTCCTGGTGAAGGAGAACAGGGTTCCTCTGAGAAGGTGCTGGCTGATTCTCATGTCTGATTATGATAATGAGGTAAGAAGGTCAGCCAAAGGAATTCAGATGGATATGTCTTACATTTTCCTGGCTAGAGCTTGAGCCCATCCTCCAAAGTGAGGTTTTCCAAGAACCTATGGATGACATGAAGTGAGGACTTACTGTATTCATCCTCAAGATATGCAGCATAATTTCAACTTCATTAATTCCGTTCATCTTCTAACAGATGGAACTAATTGCTCCTACTATGACACTCTAGCATTTTGCATATACCTACCCATTAGAGAGACTTAGACTTATAATCAAATAAATTTACTCAAAATGATGTTTCTTTATCTAAATCAGAAGTTCCTTCAGGGTTGGATCCAAATTTATTTCAGATATACATTGCCAATTTTATTAATAGATTCTCTCCCTACGCCCAAACATGATGTAGTGATGTAGGGTGGTAGCTTAATTATGGGGAACCAGTAGGCAAGACCTGCAATTCATATCCTAAATAATCACTAGGGTAAAATAGGACATAATCCAGGATATCAAACTGTGATGGTTAAATTTCATGTGTAAACTTCCTTTAGTCTATAGTGCCCAATTATTTGGTCAAACACTAGTCTATATGTTGCTGTGAAGGTATTTTACAGTTGTGATTAACATCTACAATCAATTGACTTGAAGTAAAGGAGATTACCTTCAATAATGTGGGTGTACCTCATCCAATGAATTGAAAGCCTAAAGAACAGAAACTGAGATTTCCCAGAGAAGAAAGAATTCTGCTTCAGGACAATAACGTAGAACTTTCAGTTTTCAGTTTGCTGGGCTGCCCTACAAATTTCAAACTCAAGACTTCAAAATCAACTGCTGCCTGAGTTTCCAGCCTGCCGTCTGCACTATAGATTTCAGATTTGCCAGCTCCTATAATCACATGCACCAATTCCTTAAAATAAATCTTTATACACACACACATCCTCTTAGTTCTGTTTCTCTGAAGAACCCTGACTGGCACACAAACCAACTGGTTAGAAGAAGAGCAGAAGCTGAGGCATAGAACCAAAGTGGGAATAAAAAACTGGAAAGCTAAGGAACAAGGACTAGCAGAGAAAGCGGTTTGCAGAAACATAACTTTCAGAGGTGAAATACAAATGTTTCTCAAAGCTTTTTATGGGTCCAAGGTTTGTGTGAATCAACTTAGCAATTCTTGGGACACAATCGACGTTCAATAAATGTTGCTGAATGAACAAATGAATGCATTTATGAAGGAATCCACCAACACTTGCCTTTTATTCTCTTCACAAAATCTTGATAGTTAGAAATACCAGGAACCAGGGAATCTGGGACAATTTTGACTCCTGGACAAAGGAATCACCAACAAGGCTAACAGTTCTTTACTCCTTTCACAGCCACAAGTTGAATCTCTGTCTTTAGGAATAACAGAATTACCCCAAAGTAAGGCGATAGGTTTTAGCTTGTAGAAATTTCATCGCGTTAAGTAGAGTAGGTTTCTCAGCACAAGGATGATGCAGGCAAGAAGATAACGGCTGCCCACCAGTGCTGCTGTTTTAGCTTCCTGTTGAAACCATCATGGAAGCTATCAAGGGCCTGGGGCATTCCTTTGCTATACACACCATCCTTCCAGTAACATCTCCTCACTGGGCCAAGGATCAATTATTTCCATGGAGGAGATATTGCTGCTGGTCCTCAAGGCAAACACTCTGCACGCTAGGCCAGCCTTGGACAATATCCTAGAAGCTTGATTTTAGCCTCTGGACATCATTTAATCTCAGTCCAATGGTTTTGTTGTTTTTCCCAGGTATATGCAGAAGGCACACCTCAGAGGATGTAATAGCTTCCTCTGTGAAATCATACTGTGACTATTAGAAGAGTTTGGGCACAGTCATGAATGACAGGGCTCTGTTGACTACTATGTACCTATCATCAGGGTAGACTAGCAATCAAACCTCTCTTCTATCCAGGACTGTATTTTATTGCCAACTGTGGCTCCCACATTATCCTCTGTTCTTTTATTCAACAAACATTTATTGAACACTTACTGTGTTCAAAGTGTTAGGAGAGGAGGCGAGAGGGAAGAATTGTATGTAAAACCTCTCCTGCAGCTAGCAGAAACACAAGTTATTACATTGCAAAGATAAGGTGACATGATAAAAAGATACAGATTAATCCACAAGAATTTAGGGGGACAAAAAGCCAAATAACTTTTAACAAGGGCAGTTTAACCCAAACCTACATAAGCTTAGAATCATTTTACAGAGGAATAGCATACATGGATACAATTTCAAAAGACATTCTTTGGGAAATGCTGTAATCAAGCTTTTGGATTTACTCTTTCCCTTGAGAGTTTTATATTTATCAATACTTTCAAAACTATATACCTTGGAGCATCAGACTTCTACAAGAGATTAATAGGCATTCTACATGGATTCTCAGGTCAAATAAATTTAGGATTAAGAAAATATGTATATTTACTCACTCCTCTCCTCTTACAGAGATTTTTCTATCAATTTTAGGCATCTTAGCAATTCTTGGCACATTTCTGAAGATGTTAAGGGACATCCTATAACATGTTGAAATTTCTAAGATATCCAGCAGAAAAGAAAGCTGATTAGGAAATATTTAAATGGATACTCAAGATGACTTTACGGAGGCATCTAAGAAGAGCCTTAACAGGATGGAAAGGATTGTTAAGAACAAGAGCTTTTTCTTTGGGCAGAGTCTCTTGTTCTTGCTTGTCATGATCTCTGGCCTCTGTATCTTTCCTTGTCATCTCTTGGAGTGAAGAGCCTGTGGAGAGGGAGCCCCTTTCCCCCGCCACCCCAGCACTGCTGTTCACTTCCATTACTGAGGTTTCTCTGACAATGATACCCAAGTTCCGGGAGTTAATGCCTAAGAATTTTAAATGCTTCCTCTGCCTCTGCCAGTTATGTCTCCGGGCAACAATATCTCAGGATTGCTGAGTAAGAGTTCTACCTGAGCTGAGGAATGGTGTGTTTTCTGTTGATGGAGTTCTCTAAATGGGGAAATTCATTCGAGTGGAGCTTTTTATGGCTTTTCCAGATTAATCGGGAAATTAGTGACATTGCCAGTAGTGTTCTTGAGGAGGAAACAACAAAGAAGATTGCAAGCAATCTGAGAGGTTGAATGTCATCTAGCTTGAGAAGGCACAAAAAGGAGGGAGGTCATCTAGCTCCACTATCGGGATGCAGGTCTTAAGTTGTCTTTTCTACTGGGAAATGAAAAGAGAGAGGAGGGAAGGAGGAAAATAGAGAAAGAGAGAAAGGCAAGAAAAGGAAGGAGATGGAAAATTTGACTTTCTTATTTGCCTGCCCATTCCAGGATCAGGCAATCTTTACTTCCTGAGTCTGAGATGTCTTCTTTCTCACCTTTCCTTCAGCAGATCTTCATTCTCTGATCCCTGCACGCACGCGCACACACACACACACACACACACACACCTCATTTAGAGTCTGGTTTTAACCTGAGCTTCCAGACAATTCCCTATTTATTTTTAAAATATATCACCGTTTTGTTACCTAACTCTGCTCTTTGGCTTTAAACAGAAGATCTGGCCCTTGCATCGCAAAGGCAGGATGCCAAAAGAGCCAGCACCGGATCAGTCCCCATTTTTTTTAATACTTGAACATATCAATCACTTTTAGGGTTATTTTAAAAGCTGATCCAATCACGACTCAGGTATTTCCAGTTTCCGATTTAGTTCTAATCAGTCCCTCCCAAGCCCCTTCCTCCCCAGAGTCTCCTCGTCTAGGTTCCCATTCAGATTCCTGAGGGCCTTTGGCAATGGCCCCATAGTGATGGTAAAGCGGGCTTGGTCCACTTCCTGCTCTTGTCTCTTCTCAGTTATTGTCAATGTCCTAGTCCAACATGATTTCTACCCCTGGGAATGTCCAATGCTTGCTCCAGAAGGTAGTGACTAGACTGGCTGCAGTTGTTGATTTAGTACTCCCTCAATTTCCTAACATTGACAGTCTTTAGTAAATTGCAGCCATGTCATCTTTCAGCCCTCAGATTGGTAGTCTATTCATGTGTTCTGCTATGGAGTCCTCCCGAGCCCAGCCAAGGAAATCCCCAGGAAGCCTCTCAGGGTCTCTCTCAACAAAATCCTTTTCTTCTGGGTATAATGGACCTCTCTGGGCCTCTCCTTAATAGCAGGGAAATGCAAGATGGTGGTCCTAGGCCCCTCTGATGCCAAGACATGCCTGTCACCATCGCTACTGATCGCTATCATCACGAAGGCAGTAGTGTGGGCTATATTTGCCAACTTCAGTCCTTAAAAAAAAAGAAAAAAGACTCAAACATTTCATAAGGGAAACAGTGCACCAATCTCTCTACTTTAGAAGCACCCAAATTTCTTGGATATCCCCTGCTATTCTTCTCAATTTCTTCTATTTGTATAGAGGAGTGGTGAGCAAGACACATCCCTGTATGGCCTCTTCCTCTCTGAGCTCTTCTGGGGCAGAAAGAAAATGATGTTTGCTTGTTAGTATCTCTGATAAAATCACTTCTGACTACTATGTTGGCACTTTTTGAACTTAAAAGGTTAGAATGTGGCTTCTCTATAGGGGCTGTCTCTACTGCAAAGAAGCCTCTTTGTTTATCCGCTATGTGAGCAGGGGTCTGCAGCTATGGTGAGTCAGGACAAATTAGCATGGCAATGCATACTTTGAAATATTATTTTATCCCATGTGTACAACTATATAACTTAGAGATCCTAATTTCTCCAGGCTTCATGAGCCACTCTCCTTTTAATTAACAACTAATGGAGGACCAAGTCATGTGGCTATAGCTTTTATCATGTTTCCATGCCTATGTATTTATGAACACTTTCCAGGGAATTCTTTCATTCATCACGAGTATTTTTGATTTCCATAGAAATGGTCTTCTACCATTGTTCTTAAATTTACTTCTGCAATCTGCACCAAGTGTTGAGACAGTGGAAAATAATTCCCTCCCTCATTTCCCACTAAGATATCTAAGATCAGGTGATAATATCTAGCAACACAAAAGCAAATTACAAAGCAAAAAAGAACATTTTAAACTACACACTACTCATCACTGCACCTGCGACCCCCAGGCCATTCTTCCCCACACTGTCACCCCACTGATGATGTATCTCTCCAGTTTCCACCATGTACTACATTGCAGAAGACAGTCTACTCTGCAAGCTGAGCCAGAAATGCATAATGGCTCAAACACAGTGGACTTTATGCCCATTCACATAAAGTTCAAAGCAGATTTTTATCATTGAAAAGTGGATCGTCTTCACACAGCAATTCAAGGATCTAGACTCTTCTGCCTGAGACTCTGCCATCTTCAAAATATGGTTTCCAAGGAGACTGTGCTCATCTACATCAAGCCAGACAATAAGGAAGGAACATAGAGGATCAGATTTGGGAGATCTTAATGGCTCAGGCTTGGAACATTACTTTCTTTCATCAACCATTGGCTAGAACTCAGTCACATGACCATACCTACCTGCAAGGGAAGCTGGGAAATGTAGCTTAAGCATATGCCTGAGAAAAAGGAAATAAGCTTGGTAAACAACCAACCAGTTTCAAAGACAAAAACCAGTTGATCTTATCTCCACTGGATAGCCACTATCAGGCAACACAATAATTCAGATATAACAACTCTCCTCATAAAGAAGACAATTCTTATACATGATTATATTCATCATCCATTGCAGAATAGGAGCTTAGCTTTACATCTGATGAACTGAAAGTCCAACAGTACCAATTTGAGAAACATCTGGCTCAAAGGGGAATTTTGCTCTTGTCTCTAGACTAGCAGAAGTATACCAGTTTTCAGAAATATGGGTATCCTGTTTTAGATAATTCCATGACAATTACATCTAAACATGTAAATAAACATAACTTTTCACAATTTATAATTAGAGGGCTATAACTTCTGGTTCTTTTGTGGGCGAAAGAAGCTTCTTATTACTTTTGCAAGTAAGTCTTTTAGAGCTACAAGCTCAATTTTCTGAAACTGGGACACAAGAATAAAACTGAGACAGGGTCCTAATGCTCTTTGACTAGGGAGTAACTTGAAGGCATTTATGTGCACATAGAACATAGAGTTAGTGCAATCATTTATAACAAGAAAATCATCACAGAACTGATGTGTACATTACAACTTAGATGACTAAATTCAATTTTCTACAACAAACATATTCTAACAAATTTCTTATAGCAACATACAGAGAGTAAATACAATATCCAATAACAAATATATAAAGCATTTTGCAGTAATTGTAGCCTCAAGGTTAAGTGCTATATTTTATAAGAAATAACAATAAGACATTGTACTTACAGAGCAGAATGTTACAAGGGAGGTCTGGTCATTATTGGCAAACAAGATACCTATAAACTCAATCTCACATTGTCAAGGTATAGATTATATTCAGATGCGCCTTTATCAGGATATTCACCCACCTAGTGCTTTGCATTCTCAAAGGTACTTGTGTCATCCATCTTCTTATCCTCTAGAGATTTCTCACTAACTATGATTTGTAGTCAGTGGTTTCAATACAAGTGGTTTTTGTAATTGCCAAGTACAAATTTAGGGGCTTATAATTTTCTATTTCCATATTTCCTTTTTAGAAAATATCATTAAGTCACTCTAAGTATTGAACAACATACTAGAGACTTGTTGAAAAATAAGTTAGGTTATTTATTTCCTTAATCTGTCCTTACGTGTGCTCTAAAAGTATAATAACCCTATTCGGAGTGTGTGTGTGTACATGCATGTGTGTGTACTAGTCAACTAGTCAGGATTCTTCATTGCAAGGAACAGAAATTAACTTTGGGTAACTTAGGCAGAAAAATAATTTTTGGGGAGATGTCATGTGGCTCACAGACAGCTGGAAAGCCTGGAGACCCAAACTTACAAAAGATGCAGAAATCAAGGGAGGCAGGTTCCCAGGATTGTGATCAAAACCATTTGGTAAGAAAAGTTTGGTTAGGACACCAAGACCACTACTACTGGTTGCTGCTACTTCTGTTTTTGCTCCTGGCACTACTGAGCATTGACTATCACCTCCGATGTGCCCAGAGTGAATTCTGCCTCCTGCTTGACTTAGCTCAGATTATCTATCTACATTCAAGCTTCCAGGGTTCAGAGACAGTCAGTGTTTAGGCTTTTTTGGCTCCTGGACATTGTAAGTCAAGTCCCTAGTTCTTTCTGTACAAAATTCACATGATGGTGGATTCTCCAAACTGAAGTTTCAAATGTGGGTTAACCAAAAGCAAAGGCAGGAGATGTCCAGTATAGTGGATTGTAATGAGGAGAGGAGTCTGACTCCATTTTTTGATGCCTGACTGCTGATAGCTTTTAAGCTCCCCCTCTACATCTTCCCCCTTGTGCCCCATGTCTGGACAGAGAAGAAAGCCTGGGTGTTCCTTTCTTTGATTTCAAACCATGAGGCCCCAGCCATAAAGAAACTCTCACCTCAGTCCTACCTCCTGATTACAATAAAAGTCAAGGCAGTCTCCTTTCCTTGATCACTTAAGCCCTAGGTCCCCAACCCCTGGACCTTGGCCCAGTGCCGGTCTGTGGCCCATTAGGAAACGGGCCGCCTATCACCACCTGAGCTCCGCACCACCTCCCCGCAACCCATGACACCCCCGCCCCCCACCCTCGGTCCATGGGAAAATTGTCTTCCCTGAAACCAGTCCCTGGTGCCAAAAAGATTGAGGACCGCTGACTTAAGCCATTTCTGACTTGCTTGACAGGAGTGCCACAGACTTGAATCATGTGAGCAATAAAACTTTTCCTACTCTCTGCGCATGTGTGGTACCCTCAGTGACAACATCTGATAGTGACAACCAAACCTGAGTGAGGGTCCTTCTGCCGCTTCAGGTGACCATAACATGGATTCAAAATATGGTAAATAAAATAGTGACTCCCTAAAACCCTGAAGAAGTTTTCACAGGGTTCCTTTATGTAATTCATAGTGCATTCAAAACATGGTCTACAATGCAAACACACCTCCCGGAACTTACCCCTCTGCATAGTGGAAGTGGAGGCAACTCCAAGGTAAGCCAGCGCCTCCCCTCCTCAACGCCCCCTGCCTGCCCCTCCTTTCCCATTTCCTTCTTCTTCCCTACTCCTGCTAGATTCTGGGGTTACACATAGAAGCTTCTTGCTCCTGTTTTAACACCCCAGTTATGCACCTTAATTTACCCTTCAGCACCCTCTTCTACTCTTTCCGTCCTGCTCGGTACCTCCCAGTGCCCCCTACCCCACCCACTGTACCCAGCCACCTTCCTGACCAGGAGGAAGGGGAGAGGCAAGAAGGGCTGAATGCCAGGGTCAAACTCTGCACAATAGACCCCTGAAGAGGAGGATGGGGAGATCTCAGACTGAGCCTCTTGTTTCCTTCTTGCTGTCCTTTCTCCAGGTTCTCAGGTGGCTTATTAGGGTGGGCACGCTGCGGGTGGGAATCCCACCTCCAGCCCACAGCACTCACTCATACTTTTATTAAGCTGTAATATCTATTCTTGTTGTTTTCTTTCCCTTTTTATTTAGTAGATATTTAAATGGTGAGTTTCATTAAAATAGATTATCCCCACATAAACACATACATTCACACATAAAGGTTGAAAATATTCTAAGTTCTTGAGTGTGAGAGCAGTTGAAGTACCTGGCTTTGCCTGAGGGGTGGATGAGGGAGCTTTGAAACTATCTTGGGCTGTGGACAAAATGGGCACATTTTCCTGAATGACTAGGAATGAGCTCTTTCATGAGAACTGGGATTTAACTTGTTTTTCTGAAGGAAGCTGATTTGTTAGAGCATGTGAAGATGGAAGAGGCCTTAAGTGAACACCTAGTCCACCCATTCTTACCTCAGTCCCCCTCGTAGCAGCCTTGATCAAGTAGTCAACCAACTTCTGCTGGCAAACCTCCAGTGAAGGTTAGCACTTCTTCAGACAAGTCTGACTTATAGAAAATTCTTCCATCTATTGCTCCAGTCTGACTCCCTAGTTCTACTCATCAGGGTAACCTGGAACAGTCTGATATATCTGCTTATATTCAGAACCCTTGCTCTGATGTATCCGGCGTCTCATCTGCTTGCCTATGCCCTCTCCTTTGCCCAGAAATTTCAACTGAAGAATACAAAGACACATCTACATCCATCCTATCCACCGAATAACAGTATCAAAAGAACATATAGAAGACCAAATAATTTCTTTTTCCCAGTGATGAGCTGCCCAGGTGTGCCCTTTAGCTTTAATAATTGTGATAAGGGAAAGCCCTTTCTATGCTGTTCAGAACTGACCATGTGATTTACGCTCCAGAGCCAATGGGCATGTTGAGTATATTATGTGCTGCTTTTACTGGCAAGGAAAGCCTGTTTACTTGTTCCTGCTATAGTAATAAAGGCTCCATTCTTATTCTCTGCTGACAGAGGCAGGCTGAATGCGCTTTGGGTTCTAAAGCACCCTATTTATAGCCCCATTGCCAAATGATCTCTATTCATTACAATGCTGGATTTGCAGGTCATCAATTCCGCATCTATAAAGGCAGGCACAGATGTATACAAGGGGCCTTCGTGGCTGAGGCAGGAAAGGGAAATCTTGAGGCTGTTTGGTCTCTGGCTACCTTCTGAGGATAGGTTGGAAAATATCCTGGGAGTTTAAACAAAGTCCTTCTTACTGCATAAAGAATGGAGCTGACATTGAATTGAACCACAGAGACCAGGTAGGCTGTGGATCTGCCCAGAGGGTTTTTCACAGGTCAAAGGCTCCTAGTGTTATTACAGACCCTACCTTAACATAAGAACTTGATATCTGTCACAGGTGCACTTCTAAATAGGGTGTTTTTAGAACAATCCATGATGTGTTATTTTTTTATTTGATTTGATTTCTCTAAGGAGACATTGTTCTGGATGCTTACAGAAAATTCATGTTGCAGGAACCTTTTATTTTGTACACCTTCCAAGAATCCAGTTAGAGAGAAGGGGAGCTTGAGAGAAAAGTCCTAAGAAAGATGTATTTGGAGTTGGAGCCCATTCCTGACAACCAGGAGAGGTTAAAAAGCAAAGAAGCCAATTTATAAAGTGTCATCTGGATGCAAAAGCCTGGGGATATGCTGGCCTGTCGGAGATGGTGGGAGAACTGGAAGAGAGATTGAGAACCTCGTGAAGAAGTGAGGGCGGACTGGGAGGTGACAAGGAAAAGAGTCTTCTGTACCGAGGCTTGATGCTCCTGCTCATGGGGATTGATGACTCGTTCCTGCCTTCAAACTTTTGTCCTCACTTACTTCCTCCATTAGAATTCTCTCTTCCTAGACTGACAGTAATCTGGAATAGGAGGGTACTTGTGCACAAGAAAAACATTTCCAGGTGAAAGATTCAGACCTCAGAGTTGGATATTTAGTATTCCAAAATAAACCTTTCTGATCTCATCCTACATATCCCCAATACCATATCATATTCTTGTTGTACCTCTCTTAAGTTTCTTCTCGCATTCAGCTCTGTACTAGTTATAGTTTCCGATTACATACAAAGTTTCTTTAAGGCAAATACTGTACCTATCTAACTTATCTTTGCATCCTCAGCCAAGCAAAAATGTCTGGTACATGGGATTCATTCAATTGCTATCAATTGTCAGATTCATTGGACTTACTGAGACACATTTCAGGGCACTTCCTATAGCAGATAATCTGAGTATTTAAATGTAACAATGACCCTTCAACAGGCTTCTAAAGGTTAAGTCAATCACCCAAGTCAAATAGTTATTAAGTGAAGGAGCTGAGATACACAACCTGGTTGCCCTGCTCTAAATCCCACGTCCCCTAGACAAAACTCTCTTTTGAAGGTTAAACACAATTCCATAGGATTCCACCTAGTCTCGTTCCACTCAATCTTGAATTTTGTTCCTACCTCGTGAACTGAGCCCAACATGTTTCAGATGGCTAGTTCCTCAGTTTATTAATGACAAAGACACATATTTTAATGATAAAATTATTGATTTATGTTCTTATTCAGGAAATTTTAGGCTACCATAATCCTAGAATTCAGATATCAATGATCTCTATGAGACCATGTGACTTTTTTCACATGAAAAAATGAGGCTGAGAAAATATGTGACTTGCCCAGATTGCAAAGTGAGTGGCAGAGGTGAGATTAGATCCTAGACCTCTGGATTTCCATTTTGTAGTTCTTACCATTTCAGCAAACTAGATCCCCCATCACCCCTGCAGTTTTCACTGTTTCTTTAGTGACTGTCCTTCAGCAAGTTATATGATCTTTCTATGCCAGAGTTCTAATTAGTGCATCAAGAAGGTTGCAGTGGTCCACTTCCCAGGGATATTATAAGGGCAATAATTAATAGCTATAAAACATTCTGCAATACGCAACACTATACAAACACCAACATGACACAACCAAGTCTATTTTGCAGTAATTAACTTGCTATCCAATCAGGAAGAAATCAGTAGAGCAATTCCTACATGACTTTGCAGAAATGCCCATTGCCTCTGTATCCTAACAAGGTGGTCCACAGCCAGAAAAGTGTTATCAAACTGTGCATGTGAATTTATCATAAGATGTTTTGTAGATAAATATTATTTTTCTTTTTTAATATTGTTCTTTAAGACACGTGTGCTTTTTCAATGGGAAAGAAATGATGAGTTTTATCAACAATGAGAATTAATCCTCCATAAATGGTAACTATTATGCACATAACATAAATTGCAGTTGTTCCTTGGTATACAGGGAATTGGTTCCAGGACCCCCAAAACACCAAAATATGCAGGTGCTTAAGTACCTTATATAAAATGGCATAGCATTTGGATGTTACGTATGCACATCCTCCTGTATGCTTCAAATAATCTCGAGATTACTTATAATTCTTAATACAATATAAATACTAGGTAAATAGTTGTTATATTGTATTGTTTTTTAATTTGTATTATTTTTATTGTTATATTACTATTTTTAATTTATTTTTAAATATTTTGATCTGTAGTTGGTTAAATTCTTGAATGTAGAACCTGCAGACATAGAGAGTCGATTGTGTTTCCAATTTGTGTAATAAACCCACAGGGTAGGTAATTTTGTCTACATTTTATAGATGAGAGAATCAAGGCTCAAAAGAGTAAGAAATTGATTAGGACCAATTCAGTTGACAAATGATGAAGGTAGGGTTTGAACCCATGTCTGTTTGATTCCTGGGATTTTTTTTCTCCATTTTTTTATTGTGGTAAATACACATAATATTTGCCATTTTAACCATTTTTAAGTGTACAGTGCAGTGGTATTAAATACATTCATAATGTTGTGCAACCATCAATTCGATCCATATCCAGAACTCTTTTCATCTTGCAAAACTGAAACTCTATACTATTAAACAATAATTTCCTGTTCCCCCTTCCCAATTCCTGACAACCACCATTCTGTTAATACTTTCTGTCTCTGTGCTGTTGACTACTCTAAGTACCTCATGTAAGTGGAATCACACAGTGTTTGTCTTTTTGGATTATTTTAATTAGCATAATGTCCCCAAGATTCATCCATGTTGTGTCATATGTCACACACATGTCAGTCCTTTCTAAGGCTGAATAATATTCCATTGTATGTATATACTACATTTTGCTTATCTATTCAACCATTGGTGGACATTTGGGTTGTGCTATAGTTCCGATGTTTGTCTTCCCAAACCTTACGGAGATGTTTAGGAAGTATTTGGGTTAGGGGGCAGATCCCTCATGAGTAGATTAATGCCCTCTCTGGGAGTGGAGGAGGGGGGAGATGAGTGAGTTCTTACTCTGTAAGTTCCCATGAGAGCTGGTTGTTAAAAAGCTGGCATCTCTGCACTTCCCCCCACCCTTGCTTCCTACCTCACCATATGATCCCCAGCTCCCCTTTGCCTTCCACAAGGACTGGAAGAAGCTTAAGGCCCTCACCAGATGCAGATGCCAGCATCATGTTTCTTGAATAGCCTACAGAATCATAAGCCAAATAAATCTTTTTTCTTTATAAATTACTGAGCTTCAAGTATTTCTTTATAGCAGCACAAAATGGATTAAGAGAGGTTACTTCTACATTTTAGTTGTTGTGAATAATACTTCTGTAAACATGGGTATATAAATAATGTCTTCAAGATCCCACTTTCAATTCTTCTGGGTATATACCAAGAAGAATAATTGCTAGATCATATGGTAATTCTATTTTTAATATTTTGTGGAATTGCCATACTATTTTCCAAAACAGCTGTACCATTTTACTTTCCCATCAACAATGTGCAAGCGTTCCAATTTCTCCACATCATTGCCAACACTTGTTATTTTCTATATTTTGATGGTAATTATCTTATCATTATTTTTGTAAAATTTCTAGTAATTCCTCTACTTTCATTTCCAGTTTTAGCAATTTGAGTTTTTCTCTGTTTTCTTAGTCTGTCTACCTAAAGACTTGTCAGTTTTGTTGACCTTATTCAAGAAATAACTTTTGGTTTCATTAATTTTGTCTATCATTTTTCTATTCTTTATTTTATTTATCTCTTCTCTTTATTATTTCCTTGCATATGCTAGCCTTCGGTTTAGTTTGTTCTTCTTGTTCTAGTTCCTGAAGTTGTAAAGTCAGGTTGTTGATTTGAGAGCTTTCTTATTTTTTAATATAAGTGTTTGTAGTTATAAATATCCCTCTTAGCACTGCTTTCCCTTTGTCCCATAAGTTTTGGTACATTGTATTTTTGTTTTCATTCATCCCTAAGTATTTTCTAGCTGCCTTTGTGATTTCTTCTCTGCTCTATCGGTAGCTTAAGTGTATGTTTTTTAATTTCTACAGTTTTGTGAATTTTTAATTTTAATTTTTTACTTCTTTTGATTTCTAACTTTATCCTATTGTGATCAAAGAAGGTATTTTGAACAATATATATCTTTTACAATCCACTGAGACTTAATTTGTGGCCTAACATATGTTCTATCCTAGAAAATGTCTTACATGCACTTTAGGTAAATGTATATGTGGTATTGTTGGTTAGAGTGTCATGTATATTTTTGTTAAATATAGTTGGCTTATTGTGTTAAGTCCTCTATCTCCTTACTTATCTTCTGTCTGGTTGTTCTATCCATTATTATTGGGAGTGGTTTATTGAAGTCTCCAAATATTAATGTGGAACTACCTACTTCTCCCTTCAACTCTGTCAGTTTTTTCTTAATATTTTTTGATGGTTTGTTATTAGGTGCATATATGTTTATAATTGTTATATCTTCTTGATGTATTGAATCTTTTATTAGTATATAATGTCCTTCTTTGTCTCTTATACATTTTTGATTTAAAGTCTATTTTACCTGACATTAGCATAGCCTCCTCTGCTCTCTTTTCATTACTAATTGCATGGAGTATCTTTGCCATCCTTTCACTTTTTATCATTTGGGACCTTGGATCTCAAGTCAGTCTCATGGATAACATAGAGTTGGATCATTTCTTTAAATCTATTCTGCCAATCTCTGTCTTTTTTTATTGAAGAGTTTAGTTCATTTACATTGAATGGAATTACTAATAAGGAGGTACTTAACTTCTGTCATTTTGTTGTTTTCTATATGCTTTATTGCTCTTTTGCCCCTCATTTTCTGCATATTGTCTTATTCTGTGTTTAGTTGACTTTTGTGTAGAAATGTTTAAACTCCTTTTTTTTTTTTTTTTTGAGACCGTGACTTGCTCTGTCACCTGGGCTAGAGTGCGGTAGCATCATCATAGCTCACAGTAACCTCCAACTCCTGGGCTCAAATGATCCTACTGCATTAACCTGCTGAGTAGCTGAGACTACAGTTGTGCACCATCATACCTGGCTAATTTTTCTTTTCTTTTTCTTTTCTTTTCTTTCTTTATTTTCCTTTTTTTCCTTTTCTTTCTTTTTTTTTTGTAGAGATGGAATCTTGCTCTTGCTCCAGGCTGGTCTGGAACTCCTGCCCTCAATTAATCCTCCCACTTGGCCTCCCAGAGTACTAGAATTACAGGTGTGAGCCATCACATCTGACCTCATTTCCTTTTATCTGTAGCCTATACCTATTTTTGTTGTGGTTACTATGAAGATTACATTTAATATCCTAAAATTATAACACTCTGATTTAAACTTATAGCATCTTAATTTCAATAATATATAAAAACTCTACTCCCTTAATAGTTCTATCCTCACCACTTTCAGCTATTGATGTCACAAAATTATATATTTATACATTATGTGCCCCAAAACATAAACTAATAGTTTAAATGCATTTGTTTCTTAAATTATGTACAAAATGTTGATTTGCAAGTTACAACAATACTTTAGACTGGTAATTGTTTTTTAAATATATTAGTCTCTTAAATTATGCAGAAAACAAAAAGTGGAATTACAAACCATTGTTATAATAATATAAGCTTTTATAATTGCCCAGGTGTTTATATTTATTGAGATCTTTATTTCTTCATACAGCTTCAAGTTACTGTTTAGTGCCCTTTAATCTCACCCTGCAGGACCCTCTTTAGCATTTCTTATAGAACAGGTCCAGTGGTAACAAACTCCTTTAGGTTTTGTTTATCTGAGAGTGTCTTAATTTCTTCCTCAGTTTTGAAGGACAGTTTAGCCAGATGTTGGATTCTTAATTGACAGGCTGTTTTTTTTTTTTTTTCTTTTAGCACTTTGAATACATTGGTCCACTGCCTTTTGACCTCCAAAATTTCTGATGAGAAATCTGTGAATAACCTTACTGAGGATCCCTTGTTCGAGACAAGTCATTTCTCTCTTGCTGCTTTCAAGATTCTGTCTTTGGATTTTGAAAGTTGATTATAATGTTTGTTGATTATAATGTGGCTGTATTTGAGTTCGTCTTACTTGAAGTTTCTTTGATACTTATATTCATGTATTTCATCAAAATTGGTAAGTTTTCAGCCATTATTTCATCAAAAATTCTTTCTATGCCAAATATCCTCTTTCT
Organism: Eulemur rufifrons; assembly: GCF_041146395.1. NCBI lineage: Eukaryota > Metazoa > Chordata > Mammalia > Primates > Lemuridae > Eulemur > Eulemur rufifrons. The sequence goes on from NC_090989.1 coordinate 230,880,902, forward strand.
AGTCTCTTTCTGAGACTCCTATAATGTGTATGTTGATCTGCTTAATGGTATACAACAGGTACATTTATGCTCCATTCACTTTTCTTCAATTTTTTTCTTTTTATTCTTTCAACTCAGTAATTTTCATTGTCGTATATTCAATTATGTGAACTTTTTTCTTTCACTTGCTCAATCTGCCTTTGAAACTCTCTAGTCAATTTTTCATTTCAGAATTTCTTTTCTTAGGTTGTCAATCTCTTTATTAATATTTCTGCTTCATTTATACATAGTTTTTTTGTTTGTTTTAATTTTTTCCCTTGTCCATGCCTTCCTTTAGTTCTTAGAGCATCTTAAGACAGTTGTTTTAAAGTTTTTGTCTAGTAGATTCTGGACATTTTTTTGTTGATTGATTTATTTATTTTTCATTTAAATGGGCCACAATTTCCTGTTTCTTTGTACACTTTGTGCTTTTTAGATCTTTTCTGATCCTGTGCCTTTCCCTGGTTATGCACAGTCACTTTCTAATTTTTCCCTATATGCAGTTTTTTTTTTTTCTAAAGTTTTCTCTAATGTCTGGCTCCCAAAAGGAGAGAAAGAAAAATAATGAGGAAATAAGGGAATTGCTCCTTTAAATTTCTTTGAAATCAGTTCAGCTGGAGGAGGAGGGGCTTGCAAAAATAGCGGGAGGTACAACAATAGCCACTGGCTTTTTAGTCTGTACTTCTGTGACCAGATGCAGCAATCAGTAGTCACAGATCCTTTATATTTGGAGAATAGGGTCTTTTTCTGCCACCCTGGGAGAAAACTATCTTTGTTATTGACTTCTAGTTGAACTACACTGTGGCCAAAGAACTGACTCTATAGAAGTAAAACCTTTAAAATATACTGAAACTTGCTTTATGGTCCAATCCCTGGTCAATTTAGGCAAATGTTTCATGTGCTCTTGAAAATAATCTATATTCTTAAATTGTTGAGTTTAGTGGTCTACATAGGTCACTTAGATCAATTTTGTTAATCAGCTTGTTCATATCTTTTATACCTTTACTGAATTTTTATTCAGTCTGTTTATCAATTGCTGAGAAAAGTGTTTTAAAATCACCCATGATGTTTGTGGATACATATGTAACTTTTTAGTTCTATTTTTGTTGTCTATATTTTGAGGCCACGTTATGAGGTGCATACAAACAGAATTATTACATCTTCCTGGTGCATTGAAGCTTTTTTCATTGGGAATTGACTTTTATTATTTGGTAATGCTGTGACTGATACTAATACAACTCAGTACTTCTTTCTTTTGGCTATGTTTGCTTGGTATATCCCTTGCTTTCTTTTACATTTAGTAATCTTATATTCTTATAAGCATTATATATCTAGACTGACAATCCGCATTTTTATGTTGCATATAATCTATTTACATTTAAGGTAATAATTGATTTTTTTGTTTAAATCTACCATGTTAATTGCTTTCTATTACCCGAGGTTCTCTTTTCTCTCCACTCTTGCCTTTTAAAATTGATTTTTAAAAAATTATTCCATCTTCCCATATATTTCAAAGCATCTCTATTTTGCTATTTAAGAACTTATAAAAATTTTAGAAAATGTAGAAAGTACAGAAAAATAATTTTATCATACAGTATCATTTAATAATTGATGCATTCATTTCCAGTTACTTGTTTCTGTGTGTACATTTTATATCTTTCTTTAAAAAATATATAATAATTCTTCATGTCATGTGTTTTTCCCAAAAATTATTTAGCAGCAAAATGGTAATGCGTTATACATGGCATTATGGTATGTATGTAAATGTAAAACATAATTTTACATATATATAATTTCATGTATTTTTAAAATCATTCCTTACTATTGAACATTAAAGGTGTTTCCACTTTTATTTTACTATTATAAATGATACAATCTGCAATACCAGATTTCATAGATATTTGCCTACTATATTTCCTTAGAATTTGCAGAAACCCTTTTAAAAGTTATAAAGTTATGTATTTCTCAGATTTATAATTTTACAAATTATATTTTAATTTATTGAAATTCTCTTAAATTATAAATTTTAATGGATATGATTAAGTGACAGATTCCTAAACTAATTATTAGTTATTATCTAATAATTTCTGCATGTGTGTATATGTATAAAATTAGATATTTTGTCATTCTATACCTGTTTAAAATAATGAATCACAATGGACAAAATATCAAATCTAATGCATCTTGAATTTTTGTTCTGCTTTTACACAATCAATAGAGTGATCAAATCTGTAAAAGTAAAGGTCAATTACGTGGAGAGGAAGAAAGAGTTGTCTAATTGTCTATTCAGTATCAAAATTCCCAAAATAATGTTTTGGATATTGGGACTGTTTTATTCTGTCATTATATTCAAATAGCTGTAACATTACCAAACATACCTGTGCTTTGCCTTACCTTAACTAATTAGATTGATTTGCAGCCAGTTGTTTGTCCCATAATAGTCACTGCTGTTTGGCAAGGTGACAGCCACCTCAAATCCAAATCCTTCTTGATTTGAAAACTCAGCGTACACATTTTCTCTTCCTATCCATACTTGTGTTCCTGAGATGATCACTTATCCCATGTTAGGTCAATAATGGCCACAAAAGAGCCCACTCCACTCTAGGACTTTCGATTGTGCTGTTGGGGAAGTAAACTCTTCTACTGGTCTGCTCTCTGGTGTTATGATCCTAAAGCTTCCAGGGTCCACAAAAGAGGAACTTAAAATGAAACTGTGAAAGTAGAGACCAGGCTGAAAGATGGGGAGAGACATCAAGTTCTGAAGGCATCACCCGAGCGCTGAATCCAGCTGTGTCTCAAGATTGTATATTCCTACTCTGTTAGTATGAGTCCATTGCTAATCTATTATATGAGCAAGTATATATGAGCCGGTATATAACACCTTTCTTTTCTGTAGGCCAAATTGAGTCAGATGTTTGGTCACTCACAATTGAAAGTCCTAACTCCATAGATCCTACACTTTTCTTCAAAGCACTTATCCAAAAGTATATTTTATTGTTACTTCAATGCCTACCTCTCTCACTACACTGCAGCCTACATGAGAACACCAAAGTATCTCATTTGTTCAGAGCTGCATCCCCAATACCCACAATGGCTCTACCCCATTGTTGGTTCTCAATAATATTGAATAACTGAGTAAATAATCCAAGCCAAGTATTTTCTTAACCATGTTCCCAAAGGTTTTAAGAGATTAACACCATGGAGCTAGTTTTATGTGTATGAGAGTTGTCAGTTGTTTGAACATGATAATACTTACACACATAAATAATGCACTTAAATTCACATATAGTAGTCATCTTCCACAGAATTAAAGATTGCCTATGATCTTTGACATGAATGAAACCAATGCCTTTCTTTACTAAGTAAATCTAGGCAAAGTATTTCTCTGAGCCTCCGTCTGATTACCAGTGATAAGTGCTTACTCCAAGGCAGACACTTGTGAATAGGAGGCTCTCAGTAAATGGAGTTACTATTAGTACAAAGGAACTAACTAGATAACCAGAGGAGGAGAGGGGACATATAGTCAGTTCAAAACCAAAGTGCTTGAGTGGACAAAAGCAAAGGCTAGGGCTGCATAACACTGACATTTTTATTAGAATTCATTTGTAACAAATGGAACTTGTGTCAGCAAAGAACTGATTTTCATACAGACTTCTTTCGCCACCAATGTAACGAAGTAAGAAAATAAAAAGCACGCCTTTCATTCTGTAAAACATTTTACGCGTACTACTAATTAGAGGTAATTGTATTTTTTTAACAAGCCATTTTACAAGTTATTTTTTTTTTAAATTTTTCAGTCTATGCATCCAAAACGAGAGCAAAGAACACAACTGTTATTATCTTTGTAAAGACACTCCAAGCTTGGATGGCAAAGCCACATAACGGATGGATAGGATGGATCTGTAGCCTTCTGATCTCTGCTGGAGTATCAGGGCACCCATAAACCCAAAGAAAACCAAAACCCAAAAAGAAAAACGAAAAGGGACTTAAACATAAAAGGAAGGACTAAAACAAAGCAAAATCAAAAATAAACAGGAAAGGAAAAAATATGTGCATTACTGCAGACTTTTTTCTCTTCCTGTTTCTATGTTGTGTTATTTACATACACACAAATGAATTTCTGAAGCAGTTTCTTACAGATGGGTTCAAGTAATAACATTATTGGGTGTAGAATCAATAGGGCAGTGCATAGTACAAAGGTATAGAAAGTGCAAAGTTCCCTAGAGGCCCTTCCCTCCCCTGGCTGTCCTCGCCATTGTCTAACCATGCAAATCATTTTTAAAAAAGAGCTAAAATAAAGTTCTGTACAAATCACTTTTTATATATTTTGATTTTTTTACCATTGTAACTAATTACAAAATTATACATAACTACACATACATAGGTAAATAATAGCACCGTACTGGTTATGATGATGAAAATAATTGGAAACTTGACGGTTTATGGCAATGAGAGATAAAGATGTTCACCTGGGAAATTAAAACTTGACTGGTTGTACAGAAAAGCACAGAGTGGAATGCACATCAATGACAGTAAGGGAGTTACTTCTAGGAACAGCTCCTGAACAGTAAGATTCCTGGAATAGTCTCCGCCTTGTTCGTCTATGGTATGCATCCCATTCATTTTCTTCTTGTGAATATTGCCATCTTTCCCTTTGCCAAATGGGCAGTTTTTGTTTCGGGGAGAGAAGCTGCTCATTGGCCAATCATTCTGGTGTGTAATACTCCATCGGATTCTACATGTCCAACATGGCATATCTGGATGATGCAATGTCTGTCTGACCCCCTTTGTTTCACTAAAAGAAAATTATAGCACTGAGTAATCTGGCACTTGGATAAATCTCCAAAAGATATGAACTAAAGGAAAACAATAACAGACCCACATAGTGCACATTCTTCTCTGGTTCTGATGTAGGTTAGAGAGTCTCATTCTGAGGTAGCCTTCTAGATACTTTTTTTTTTTTTTTTAGTGTTATGTATACTTCTTTTTCTTTTTTTTTTCTTTTTCTTTTTCTTTGTTTTTTATAAAAGTGCTCAAATACAATGCTTGCAAGTGTTTGGTCTCTTGGATTTCATTCTGCTAGCAATGGGAAAATGTAGAAAACAAAAATCCTTCCATGAAGAATATCCAGGAAGTCAAAATTAAACCAAAGTATTATACCTATACCAAAACTCTTTAAGAGTTCCTTGGATATTTTGAGGGTTCTTTAAAATTATGTAAAATGTGGCAAACTCATGCCATCATCCATGGCTTCCTATAGAAGTTATGTTGGAAGAATTAGGGGAGCTATCTATTGTTTATTTCCCCTTTTAGAAAAATCCTAATGGACTATCAAATATATTCCAAAGTTGCCAATGATGCTCGTTACTCACATAAGTTTGGTGCAGTTACTGCATATTCCAGAGCAGATTTGGAAGGGAATATAAATAAAACAAGTAGCTTTTCCTGATGTGGACGATTACAAAAGGAAGAAGGGCCCTGATTATCCAAGTGCTTTGGGCTGGTACAATCACTAACATCCCCGACTTGGCTGAAAACTAGGAATGCATATTATTCAAAGAGTTTTTGTACATGTGGTAAACAGATAATGCTTTAATAGGAAGAGTAAAAGATACGAAGAACTAATGGAAATACGAACCGAAAGCTAAAAAGAAATGCTATTAAAATAGGCATCAATTATAAGGCACTCTAAATGCAAAACTAAAACCAAAACAAAACAAAGTACAGCACTTCCCAGGAATGCTGTATGCCACAAAATGTTTCTGACCGAACAGAGTAACATGAGTTTGGCTTTGCCCCTGTTACATATCATAAATGCAAATTTCATAGCACATATTATAGACAATATACGATTGAATACACTTTTTTAAAACAACTTGATAGCTGATATATTACAACATTCTCCCCTCCTAAAGGGATATGCACTGACCTTTCCCACATGCACACCTCTTAGATATTTAATAATTTTTTTATTGCACTAGAGTGTTAGAAATATTGAACTTTGTTGGAAGCCTGGCTAACAAAACGGCATTTGTGAATATGATTGGGTGGGTGGGGGGAGATTGGGCAGGAAATTAGGGGGTGAGGTTTGACAATCACTGATGTGCATTCCTCATTTCCCTTTAAAAAATTAAAGTTTTGTGATATTAAGAAATACCAATATGTCATAAAATTAAGAATAAATTGAAAAAGACGTTTACAATAGCTTTTCTACAATTAAAAAAAATGAAATCATGGAAGAACTAAATGATAGCTATATCTATCTTTTTGTGTGGACACACTGTCTATATATACATAGACACCCTTATAAAATATGGATATATATGTATATATGTTAGCAGCAACTTTATACTTTGCGCCTCCCTGTTGATTCCAAAAACAAAACAAAATAAAAAATAAAAATTCTCTTTGATTATTTGAAGAGAACGGGTACTTTCTCACCAATCAAAACTGAACACAAGTGTAAAAGTAATATCTGACGAGACCGATACTGTAGATTAAGAGTATTGCACAAAAATGTGCAAAAAATTTTCCAATTATTTGATATTTCTACAGCAAGATATTACAGATAACAGTTCTACAGCTTAAAAAAAACCTACAGTTTGGAAATAAAAAAATGAAGAGTTATGTAACTTTTTTTTAAAATTCACTTTATCGAATGATACATTTTGTTAAAAAAAAGTTTACACAGTTAGAAATGAAGCACAGGTCAGCAGTATCTTTACAATACTAAAAAACTAAATCAAGGACTTCCTTTTGAAACATTCCCCCCCACCTTCCCCCCTAAAATGTTATTATGAGCAGTATGGTGGGAAGGGCGATGTCGAAGCCGAGTCCATCTCGCGGTGAGAAGCCGCAGCAGCACGCCTCGCGCGCTGGACTGCCCCCCTCCGGCAACTTCTCCTTGCACCCCGCAAGCAATCCCGAACAAGATGGTGGTTCTTTGCTGTGATTTCTTCTTCCCTTGATTTCGAATCCTTGAGGTATCTGTAAATAAAATCCTTCAGATGCCTCATCAGTCAGGATTCTCTTTTTTTATTTTTCAGGTTAGATTATTAAACTGTGAATTCTTGGTCCACCTGGGATAATTTGTTTTTAATTTGTTTTGTGTGTAATAGTCCCACTAAGTAGTTGTTAGCTAGAAGTTAAGAAGGACTTCTCAAGTGCCCTGTATGGCTCAGAAGAGACTCCATGGATAGTGAAGGGCCTGCAGTAAAAATCCAGAATGGGTCGGGGGTTTCTACGTTGCATAGTGATCAAAGCTGCCCAGGTACTCTAGCGCGGCTCGATAGCAAAACTGATACTGATCCTGCAGGAGACGAGGTATGGGGAGAAAGACGAGGAGGGAACATGATTATATTTGGAAAACAGAAAAATGAAGATCAATATTAGAAAACAGTTACATCCATATGGGGGCAAAATCACTACTTTCATCAGTCAATTCAATCCGATGACCGATCGGTTATAGTGAACAAAGAACAATTAGCCACACGGAGTCTTTGTTAACTTCACCAATCAATTTGACTGACACAGTCTCCTAATTCTAAGTAGGGGTGGGTTGAGCGAACATTACCTTCCAGACAAGTGTTTTCCAAGTAGTATCAAACAGTCACCACCAATTGAACACACAAACTCCTCATATATGCCTTAGAAGTCACTTTTTATAATTACTTGCTTATTTGTGATAACTAATTCTCAGTTTGCATATTTAGGAGAAGCTGATACAGATGCAAACTTTCTGAGAAAAATCTGGATTTATTTATCTTCTGGACTACTGCCAACAGATTTGAATTTTTTTAAAAAAATTATGATCGGACAGTAGACCCTTGCTGCCTGCAATCAGAACTACCATCATTTCTGACATTCATATATAAGCGAGAGAGACAGCCAAAAGGTAGCCAGTAAGGAACGTCAGGCTCACAAAGCCATTTATGCAGCGTTCTGGACTTTCAAGCTTTTCATTTAATGCCATTTCTGAAAATGGCATTACAAGATTGGCTGCCCACATCAAGAAATACCTGTGCCATTTGGCCTAATTCAGTGTGATTGCTAGTTGTCTGTTCTAGAAAGGCACACACTAAAATAAAACAGTATGAAACATGGCCTTTTTTCAGACAAAGAAGAACACTGTCATATTGGAATAAATCGGAGCATCGGTGGAGAGATGGAAAAAGTACAATTTACAGATGACTGTAGGGATGAGAAAAAGTAGGATTTTCCCCATAAAAGAAACCTATTTTCAGTAGCCAATGGGGCTGAAAGTAGATAGTTTCTATTTTGCTTAAATGTGCATTTTTCTACAATAAAAATGGTAATGCAATATAAATGGAGTTTGCTTTCCTATCTTGTCACAGTGAGTTGCTTGGCTAAGTGTTGAGGCTTTTTAAACGTCCAATTTCCCTCTGTCACCCCCAACACCCATTAAGTTTGTCAGGCTGACATAATGTTTTGAGTATTGCAAGCCAAATGCTTGCACTACTTTGAAATCAAAGTCTGGAAGATATTGTGGATGTTGAATTTAGGAACACATATAAACTGTATAATTTGGTGGCCTTTTGGAGAACATAAACACTATCACTCATATTATCCTTAGAAATGAATGTTCAATAGACCAGACTGGCTAAATCTTGAACCCATATTACTGTGAGAAATATTCAAATTTTCATATTAATTACTAGAATATAAAATGAGGGGCTAATTTCTGTAAGGTTATCCAGGAACCAAACGTTTTAAATGATCACTGTTAAGACATGAAATATTAGAGCAGCTCATGTCTTTGCAGGCATACAGAAAGAGAATGGAGACGTAAAATGAGCTGAGGCTATTGCTAGTATGCTTTCTATATGTTTATGTATTTTTAAATAAGTACACTATATATTAACATGAATATAATTAATTATATGAATTTGCCATTTTATAGTTCAAAAATGGTCCAATAGTGACAAGTTATCATGGCTCAGCCTAATGTATAATCTCACATAATTTCTACAACAATGACATTGATACTGTCACTCCATTTAAAGAGGTGGAAAATGAGGTTCAAAAATATTAAACATTTTGATACTTTCCCTACAGTATTTTATCTCTGGAGTTGAAACTCCCTGGACTCTAGGAGGTACTAGCTAGCAAAATCTAGGCTTTTGAGACGTGAAAAACTCATGGAGACTTTTCTCACCTCCGTCTGTACCATGGCTGGCCGTTGTGTTCTTAACATTTTGACAGTCTGGAAGATATCTACAACTCCTTCATATCTCATTCTTTCCAAAACAATGCTTAGTGTTATGAAGACTCCAGTTCTTCCAACGCCCGCACTGCCACAATAACAAAGGCAACATTACTGGATGACTTTCTCATGGTCTTGACCGCATTTGCTTGTAGGTGGACATACTTCCACCAGCTTCCATAGTCCATGTTTCTCCACAACCATGTTCAGAAAAATGTGGCACTGAGTTCACCAAGATTACTCTTGGGAGAGTGAGTTTGATAGTATGCGAGAATGAATGTGGAGTAATCAGGATTAAGTTTTATAAAATAAAAAGACTTTTCAACTAGGGTTATATACCATTTTAGAAAGACCAAGAAAACATAAATATTGTGAAATAAATGAAACAAAGAAAGCATGAATAAAATACAGGTTTATACTATTCATGGAGGTCCTGGTTTAGACATTGCCTACGTAATACTTTTGTAGTATTAAATAATTCAGACTAAGGTGAGGTTAATTTGGCATCTTCAACTTTTCTAGCACATTACTCACTTCTTATAATCACTTAAAATCTGTGCCGGATGTCTCATCACCTCGACATGTAAGTATATACGAAGATACATAAATGATTCAAATATCGACATTGGTTTTGATATGAGAAAAGAGATTCTATAACAGAGGTTTTATTTGATATGGAATTTTCACATACTCTTCAGGAGGATTTATGACTATCCTGTAAGTACATGTACAGATTGTGTACATGCTATATTTTTTCCTACTTCCTGAAACTTATAACTGTCAACAGATTCTCAAAGGGGTCTCTAATCTAAAAATAAAAATGGTTAAGAGTCACTGATCTCTAAACTTATCTACTATTTTTAGATGATCAGCAGCTAAAACCCCAGGATTCTTTCCACTACATTAGCAAGGTTTCGAGATTCTCTCTGTTGTCTTAACTGTTTTAAGATAATTCCAGAATCTCCACAGCAGCAAGAAAGAAAATTAATTCATAGCTCTTGCGCACTTAACAAGCAGGAAAGCATATGGAGGTTTAGGTAATGAGGAAAACAGTAAATAATCTGAAAAATCCCTATATTTTGGAATCCTAATTAAATGGCATGTGTACCACTTGGGCACAGGCTGGGGATGTAGCTGTCAGGCATATATAAATGATGTGGCCCCTCATGAATGGGGATTTCCAAAGAGTCCAAACAGAAATGTTAAGTGAGGCTTTAAAATCCAGGGCAGTCTTTGTCTAGCAGCAGTCAGGGCTTCTGTTTCGATGTAGTAGATGACCTGGAAGGTCCCTTTCAACGTTGAAAGTCTCTCTCAGTCACGAGAAACCGTGATTTATGACCTTTTTGTTAGATGGTCCAGGTACTCTGGAGCCTATCACACCTTGATTCAACTGATCAAATGCAACAAAAATATGGTGTTTCTGGATTTCTACTAAGTATTTTCAAGAAAAGAACAGACATTGGCCTTATAACTTCCAAATTTACTAACTTTATCATGTTAGTTTAGTAAGTTATAAATAAGTGGTATTTTGAGAACATTCATAGGTAAAATATTTAGAAGTCTTCAATATACATATAAGATATGTGATAATAGGCCATAGCATTTATATTAAAGGAGTGTTTAAATCATTTTGTGATGATAAAAGCAATGACAAGTAATACACACCTGCATGTGAACACACTTATACACTTAATCTTATGGGAATGCCTAAAGCTAAGAATATGTATTACATTAAAGGTATTATTCTCTTTACAGACTATATTGGCAAAGTTTAAATTAGTATTTGGGCAACTTATGTATAAAATTAAAAGAAATATCCAGGTAATTCAAGCCTAATATATACCATCCACTTTGTCCTAATACAAGCATCCCTCATTTTATTGTGCATTGCTTAAATGTGCTTCACAGATACTGCATTTTTTTTTTTTTTTACAAATTGAAGGTTTGTGGCAACACTGCCTCGAGCGTCTATTGGCACCGATTTTTTAAGAGTATGTGCTCACCTTGTGTCTGTGTGTCACGTTCTGGTAATTCTCATAATATTTCAAACTTTTTCATTATTACTATGTCTGTTATGATGATCTATGATAAGTGATCTTTGATGTTACTATTATAATTGTTTTGGGACACTATGACCATGCCAATATAAAATGGCAAACTTAATCAATAAATGTTACATATGTTCTGACTGCTCTACTGACCAGCTGTTCCCCTTCCTTTCTCTCTCTCTTCAGGTTTCTCTAGTCCTTGAGATACAATACTGAAATTAACTCAATTAATAACCCTACGATGGCCTCTAAGGGTTCAAGTGAAAGAACGAGTCACACGTCTCTCACTTTAAATCAAAAGCTGAAATAATTAAGCTTAGTGAGGAAGGCATGTCAGAAGTCAAGACAGACTGAAAGCTAGGCCTCTTGTACTAAAGAGTTAGCAATGTTGTGAAGGCAAAAGAAAAGTTCTTGAAGAAAATTAAAAGTGCTACTCCAGTGAACACATGAAAGATAAGAAAGGAAAACAGCTTTATTGCTGATATAAAGAAAGTGTGAGTGGTCTGGATAGAAAATCAAACCAACCACAACATTCCCTTAAGTTAAAGCCTACTCCAGAGAGAGGCCCCAACTCTTTTTCAATTCTATGAAGGTGGAGAGAGGTAAGGAAGCTGTAGAAGAGAAGTTTGAAGCTAGCAGTGGTTGGTTCATGGGGTTTAAGGAAAGAAGCCATTTCTATAACATAAAAGTGCAAGGTCAAGTAGAGAACCTGCAGCAAGTTATCCAGAGGATCTGGCTTAGATAATTGATGAAGGTGTCCACTCTGAAAAACAGAGTTTCAATGTAGATGAAACAGCCTTATCTTGGAAGAAGTTGCTATCTAGGACTTTCATAGAGAGGAAAAGTCAATGCCTGGCTTCAAAGCTTCACAGGACAGGTTGACTCTCTTGTTAGGAAGCTGGAGACTTTAAAGTGAAGCCAATGCTCATTTGCCATTCTGAAAATCCTAGGGCCCTTAAGAAATATTCTAAGTCTACCCTGCCTGTGCTCTATAAATGGACAACAAAGCCTGGGTGACAGCACATCTGTTTACAGCATGGCTTACTGAATATTTTAAGTCTACTGTGGGGAACTACTGCTCAGGAAAAAATGCACTTGGGTCACCCAAAAGCTCTGATGGAGACGTACAAGGAGATGAATGTTGTTTTCATGCCTGCTAACACAATATCAATTCTATAGCCCATGGAACAAGGAGCAATTTTGACTTTCAAGTATTATTATTTAAGAAATACATTTCATAAGGTGATAACTGCCATAAACAGTGATTGATGAATCTGGGCAAAGTAAATTGAAAACCTTCTGGAAAGGATTCATCATTTAGATGCCATTAAGAACACCCATGATTCATAGAAGGTCAAATACAACAATTACAAGAGTTTGGAAGAAGTAGGTTCCAACCCTCACGGATTACTTTGAAGGGTTTAATGGAGGAAGTAACTGCAGATGTGGTGGAAATAGCAAGAGAACTAGAATTAGAAGTGGAGCTTGAAGATATTACTGAATTGCTTTAATTTCATAATAAAACATGAATGGAAGAGAAGTTGCTTGTTATGGATGAGCAAAGAATGTGGTTTCTTGAGATGGAATCTACTCCTGGTGAAGATGCTGTGAACATTGTGGAAACGACGCCAAAGGATTTAGAATAGTATATAAACGTAGTTAATTAAGCAGCAGCAGAGTTTGAGAGGATTGACTCCAATTTTGAAAGACATTCTACTGTGGGTAAAATGCTATCAAACAACATTACATGTGAGAAATCTCTCATGAAAGGCAGAGTCAATTGATGTGGCAAACTTCATTGTTGTCTTATTTTAGGAAATTGTCACAGCCACCTCAACCTTTAGCAACTACTATCTTGATCAGCTAGCAGCCATAAACGTCAAGGCAAGACCTTCCATTAACAAAAAGATTACAACTTGCTAAGGATGATTGTGAACATTTTTTTAGTGATGAAGTATTTTTAAATTAAAGTATGTACATCGGTTTTTAGGCATATTGCCATTGCACACTTAATAGACTATAGTATAGTGTAAACACACCTTTTATATGCATTGGGAAACAAAAAGATTTGTGTGACTCTCTTTATTGTGATATTAACTTTACTGTGGTAGTCTGGAATGAAACCTGCAATATCTCCGAGGTATGCCTGTATTTGATCCACATGTCATTTTCTACATGCTCTTTCGTTGTATAGTGCAAAGGGTTTTTGATAACACAAAGCAAATGTATATAAATAAGGTCTGTTTCCCATCTAATATACCATGTCTGAGAAACAGAGGATGCTAGAAAGGATTTTAGACAATCAGCTGAGAAAACTGAGGTCCAGAGAAATTTCCCTATTGTCAAAGAGCTATGTAATAGTAGAGGTGGGAATAGAACACAGGTATTTTGGCCCAAGTCTAGTATTTGTCCTATTTTGAGATCCTGCCTCCTATTTCATTAAGAACTATAGGGCTTTTTTTTTTTTTTGAAGGGCTGAAGCAAAACATATTTTTTAATAAATTCTCTCAAGATTTCCACCATAAAGAGATTAGAAACCTAAGACTTCTGTTGCTAGAATCCTAAAATATGTTAGTTTAAGTAAAATTAAGTGAATTCCTTTTGCTAGAGGGTTTTTTCATAGCAAATTCCAAAAGCACTAAATTTATGGTGAATGTCTAAACCATTTACTTGCTATTTCTATTAACTTCAATGACTTGAATTATAAAATGCTCTAGAAACTATTGAAAATAATTAACTTGAAGGTCCTTCATTTTCTGATATAGCAACAATTTTCAAGCAAATTGCATTTTTAACTGAGGTACCATTCTAATCACTTATTGACTGGCAAGAATTAGTATTGTCATTAAGGCTTGATAGCTATTTATGGTTTTCCCAGGAAGACAAACACAAAAGAAAGATACAGAAAGATAATTATCAGTGTGATGCTATGAAAGCAAAGAAAATAAGAAATGATTAATAGAACAAATTATTACTAGGGATGTACCAACAATTCCTGTTAAGGTCAAATTGGCAAGGAAAACTACAGTTTGCTTTTTTCTTAACAAGAACGTGAATTTTGGGGATAAAAATTTTCCTCTGATTATTTTCATTTTAGGAAAATGAAGCGAAATGAATCGTGCTTTAAATTTCACAATACATTTCTGAGAATAAAGTTTCAATTAATTAAGCAGAGTCACTGCAACAAGCTTGTACAATGAATAAACAACAACATCTATTTTCATAGTTATCGTTGCTTTAATCACAAGTGGAAACTTAGCATTCTTGATTTTAACTTACCTGCAATGGACTGAAATGGGTCCGTCTTGGCCAAACTGCTCCTTTGTTTTATGGACTTGGCCGATGAAGTCAATAAATCCTTCTCCAGACTTTGGCACTCCTTGCTCTGGCCAGTCAGTGAACTGGAACTGCCTCACTGTTCGGGACTGGCCATCCTTTAGAGGGAAAGCCACATACCCGGCCACAGAGGAGCACGCCAGGAGGATTCAGCAAGCGCGCAGACCACAAGAGCAATCATAATTTTTTTTTTTTTTTGCAAAAATAAAAGGGGTAGAAAAAGTTAGAAACATGTTTAACTAGAAACTTAGTTATATGTGTGTCTTATCTGCTATTAGCACCATCTACATTCACATATATTTAAATCACAAGTTTACTTATCTCAAAATGCCTAGTTAAAAACCTGGGTTCTCAGATAGTAAATAGCCATATAGTTCTCCTATTAGTAAATGCTTCTGAGACCCAAAGTTTGGGTTCATTACCATTGACCACATCCACATTCTTTTCAAAGTGGAGCTAATGTACTCTATTTCAAAAATTTCAGAATCCAATAACTTTGCAATATCGAATGGAGCATCCAGGCATGTCATCCAGAACAGAGATTTTGCTGTTGTCACAATAATTTCACATCTGCTGTGCTTGCTTATTTCTAGCATTGTCAAATGACAAATGGTGACATTTAAAGGATCTGACACAAACTGGGTAGTTGCTGTTAACCTGGATGCCCCACAAGACTCAGAGGAATACAATTTCTAGCAGTGGCAGGGGACAGAGCACGTGCCATGTGACTATGCTGTTAAGCAGGAAGTGAAGCATCCCTCAAGGAAACAAGAGATTAACAGCAAATAAATGCCCTTTTCTGAAACAGAATTCTTCCCGCTGACCACAGGAATTAAGAAGGCTGTGGGGGGCTTTAACACAGATAAACCAAAAGGTAGAAAAGAGAAAAACAAGCCAGATGCAAGAGGGGTCTTTCTTTCCTAAAGTGATTAGGCAAAACTGCTCTACCTTATAGTGTATAATTGGGTTAAAAAGAAGATACTAAGTCACTTCTGATTCCCTCTAGGATCTTAAGGTGTTTTTAGAAGCACAACAAGAGCAGAAGCAGCCCTCTGTGTACAGAACCAGGAATATCAATTATACTCATCAACCTTCTCCCCTGACTCATCAGAGGAGAGAGAGAATTCAAACTTTAACCTTACAGGGTTAATCCAGCTCCCAAATGGTCTCTTCCCTTTAAAGAGGCTTCGACTTGTTCCTCCTTTTTGTTTCTGTTAACATCTTTTTCCCCATCAAAGTTCTTCTGGATACAGGTGTGCATATTCCCAACACTCTGGGCAAGTGGACAGAGACTCAATCTCTCTCATTCAGTCATACTGAGAAGGGGGAGTGGCTCAACTCAAGGTGAGCACATCAACTAGCCTGGTGGTTTTCACAGACACAGGGTAGCTTTCTGACTGACTTTATTTGGGAATGGATGTAAAACAGGGAGATTATTCCAACTTTTGGGGAATACTGCAGAATATAGAAATAACTGTTTAGCCCCATAACTAATTTGTTGATGGTTACCATGGAAACATGATTTACTTCCCTTTGTTTCCAGAAAAGATTTCGGAAGCACAGTAAGCAAAGCCAGAGGCCAGGTAATACAGATTTATTCTCCTCTGAATGTCCTGGGGATTTCATTTCTGACCACAGTTGCTTTTAATAGCAAGAAGAGGTCATGTGCACAAACCCTTACTATTTGGAGGAAAGACCGCCTGACTCTGTTGAAAGGTTACCTGTTTAACAATACTGTACTCTCAAGTGCCAACTTGCTTCCTAAACTGGGAAGTTGAGATTAGAAACACACCAGGAGTGCAAACAGCAAGTGCTATGGTAGCTAAGAAAATTATACAGTCACAGTGAGACTTTTTTTTTTTTAAACATGTGAGCAAGTTCTGGTTTCAATCTTCTTTTGGTTATTGTAATCAGATTTAATTTGGTCAGATGGGAAGTGGTAAAGGTATTCCTGCCATTGGTGGAGCCTGGGTCCTAGTCTTTATCATCAGGAATAGTTGGTGAGTTTACCTCAAATGCACTTAAGATTTCCAGTCACATATCTAGCTTTAAATTCTGAAAGGGCATGATTTTTTTTTAAAACAATGGGACAGGTTACCAAGGTATCCTTGCCTGGGCAATGCAGAAACGAGACCTAGGGACTTAGCTGCTGCCTGGAGTACAAGCACCTTCAGAGTAGTTAATACCTTAGACTTTCTAGGATTAACAGGTCTGCTACCTGGGCCAGCCCTCCTGCTAACCAATTTCTCTTTCACTTAAGGTCAACAGCTAGGGCCGGCCTTTGGGCATTAGCAAAACAATCTCCAAATTTAAGTTTAGAGAAAGAGTTTTCCAGAAAAAACAATGCATCAAGTAAATAGCTCTATCCTGAAGTTTTATTCAACCCACCCACTGTGACAGTTCCAAAAAAAACAAAAAAAAGCATGTCTTTTGAATTGACCTGGTTTCCCCAAGATGTGTTTGTAATCATGGTTTGAAAGTGGCCAAAGGCAAATATATTAAAGTTTATGCATAGAACATCTTACATCAGGGCTGAACCTTGGACTTGGCAATCTAGATAAGAAATGCAGAATGAAAATTAGCCAATAAGGGTCGTGGGTGCACAGCTCTCATGGACAGACACATTAGCACACCGAGGAATAAACTCTGCCAGGAATCAAATTAGAATGTGCAAAGCTTGTCAGATTTTTCTAAAGAATGCCATTTGCTCTGCAGTTTTAAAATCATACCAAATTAACCTCTGGGCCCACATGACCTAAAGGGCTTTGCAAAACAACAACATATTTACAGCCTCAAGTAATGAAGAAGTCAAAAAATGTTCCAAAGAGAATGAGCTGAGAAGGTGAATGTAAGCACAGCCAACCAATCAGTAAATGCTTCCCAGCACAAACACTCACCAAGTGCATCCCCAAAGTTGGGCTGCCAGATGTTATGTTTGAATAGATGCCAAGCCTGGGTTTGTGAGAATGCATGCCAGACATAGGAAAAGTTACTCTTACTTTAAAAAAAAAACCAGTTCTCCAGGATGGCCAATTTCTTTTCTTTTTAGGAGTATGGTGCTTGGCAAATGTTTCTCCCAGAGAGGTGGATTTTAGACTACTTTTTGGCTAAGGGTTAAGAGTTGATGATTGTGCCAACTTACCCTGGCATCTGTGACTTTGAATTCCCTTAGGATATACTGTGGCATGTTGTACTCAGCCATGGGATCTACAACAAAGTACTGGTATCTTGCAGATCGTTCTGCTGGCCAGTATTGGTGACATTTCTCCTAAAAGGAGAGAAGATTAATGTTAAACTGTGCAAAGTATAAATGAAGTTTTGTCTATCATCTATCTACCTATCTATCTATCTAATTTCTTTATCTCAATAATAAAATTTCAAACTTCAAGGCAATTACAATTGCATGTGACTCATTTTCTCTTTGAAACCATGAGCTCCCCAAAGATAGGGAAACCATCTGGTTCCTTATTTGCCCATGGTATCCAGCACGGTACTGTCATACAGTAGCTGCTAAATACACATCAGTTGAATTGAATACTTGGACAGAGTAAGCATCTTCACACCGACAAGTTATCCCAATAATTACATTAGTCCTGGATAATGCTGGCCATGTTAGTTGTGCATTGCACCACCACAGCACACTGGTACCACTGTGGTTTGGAATGAAGAGAACCATCAATGTGAACACAGAAAGAAACCTCTGAGATGATTTGTTCCCATCTTACTTGTCAAGGAAACTGGGGCCCAGGCAGTTTTAATGAGTTGGATAAACAGTGCAGAGTCAGTGGCCAAATCAGAATAGAAAAGTAACTGTTCTGGTCTGATATTCTTTTTGTTCTCTCTGTGGCTCTAAAAGCTGGGTTTTCACTATACTTTGGCTGTTTAATTTGTACAAAGAAGGGAGAAAATATCTCAAGCAAATATGACAAAATATTTGCATCTACTGAATCTAAGTGGTATCTCTAATACTATTAAGCAATAATAGTAGAATAGTATTAATAGCAGTAATAAGAGATACCTTAGGTATCTCTAATAGTATTTTATGGGTATTTCAGAATAATCAATTTTTTTTTTATTATTTCTTGTACAATGATATGAAATAATATGGGAAATATTCATGATAAATTATTAAGTGAACAATGCAAGTTAAAAACAACAGTTTCATATTTTTTTCCCCACCCCCCCCTTTCCCGAGTCAGCACCTTCAAGTGTTATCACTCCCCAAACGGTGCGCAATGCACTCATTGTGTAGGCATACCCCCATCCCCTCCCCACCCCCCACCTCAGTCTGATGTCCAATTGGTGTCGTTCCCAGATTTGTATTTAGGTGATGTTCAGGGAAACCAATTTTCTGGTGAGTACATGTGATGCTTGTTTTTCCATTCTTGGGATACTTCACTTAATATCATGGGTTCCAACTCTCTCCAGGAGAACCATAGAGATGTCGTATCTTCATCATTCCTTATAGCTGAGTAATATTCCATGGTATACATATACCACAGTTTACTAATCCAATCATGTATTGATGGGCATTTGGGTTGTTTCCACATCTTTGCTATTGTGAATTGTGCTGCTATAAACATTCGGGTACATGTGTCTTTGTTACAGAATGACCTTTTTTCCTTTGGGTATATGCCCAGTAATGGGATTGCTGGGTCAAATGGCAGGTCTACTTGAATCTGTTTAAGATACCTCCATAATGCTTTCCACAGGGGTTGCACTAGTTTGCAGTCCCACCAGCAGTGTATGAGTGTTCCTGTCTCTCCACACCCACGCCAACATGTGTTGTTTTGGGGTTTTTTGATAAAGGCCATTCTCACTGGGGTTAAGTGATATCTCATTGTGGTTTTGATTTGCATTTCCCTGATGATTAGAGATGTTGAACACTTTTTCATATGTTTGTTAGCCATTTTTATATCTTCTTTTGAAAAATTTCTATTCATGTCCTTTGCCCACTTTTTGATAGGGTTGCTTGATTTTTTCTTGCTGATTTTCCTGAGTTCTAAATAGATTCTTGTTATCAGTCCTTTATCTGATGTGTAGTATGCAAAAATTTTTTCCCATTCTGTAGGTGGTCTGTTTATTCTCTGGACTGTTTCTTTGGCTGTGCAGAAGCTTTTTAATTTAATCATGTCCCATTCATTTATTTTTGTTGCTGCTGTGATTGCCTTGGGGGTCTTCTTCACAAATTCTTTGCCTAGGCCAATGTCTGTAAGAGTCTTTCCTACATTTTCTTCTAGAATTCTGATTGTATCACGCCTAAGGTTTAAGTCTGTTATCCACCATGATTTGATTTTTGTGAGAGGTGAAAGCTGTGGGTCCTGTTTCAGTCTTCTACAAGTGGCTAACCAATTCTCCCAGCACCATTTATTGAATAGGGATTCTTGTCCCCAGAGTATACAGAATAATCAATTTTTAAAAGTGGATTTGTGGTTACCAGATTTTATCCTTAGAAAAACCATGTAACTTTCTAACACTTTGTCCAATGGGAGTGGAACACAGGCAAGTAAGAATTTGCCTCAAGAATAAAAGAAAGCCAGTTCCTTCATACAGAGAAATGACAGCACATTTGCTCATGAAACTTCAGCCATTCAGAGTAAAAAAATAAAGAACATGCTGAGAGTCAGACATAGTCAAACAAAGACACCTGCTTACTGATCTGTCCCTGTGATTGTTCTTCACTGGAAACAAAGCACTAGATCTTTCTTCAAAACACACAAATTTAATAACTTGATGTGGCTTTGCAAATTAGAAACCAACAAGGAGTAATAGATGGTACAGATTGTGTCCTGAGTACTCTGTATTTTGAAAAAATGACACTGGCACTTGAGTTATTAAGATAAAACCTTCATTTCCCCATAGAATAAATGTGTCCTTAGAAGGAGACACATTAGGGTGGTACACTTACTCTTCCCATTTCACGCAGTTTGGTGAGCATCACAACGATGGTGGAATTGTGTTCCCAAAGCATCCTCCAGAAGTCTTCAGTGGTCTCCGCCAAGGGACCCTGGGTAGCGATGTAGGCTTTCTGTTGTCTGAATTACAGAGGATGAAAAGAGCATGTTAAAGTACTTGGAAAACATGCAGAAGCTCACATTTGATATGTAAACATCAAACCTGGTAACAGGAAATGAAACCATATTATCGATGCAATTGCAGTAAATTCCCATTAAGATTATATAATCAAATAAAAGCATTCAATACATTTTGAGGACTTTGTAAAAGAAACTGCTTTGTTAATATTATGATGTATGTCTTTATCATTATTATTTAAATTTTAGTGCAATGCTAATAGCTCAATTTCATGTGTCATACAAATCACTTAAGAAACACTTAGTTGTGCAGCTTCATTTTCTAGAAATGACTCTCACACAATTTATTAAATTTATGAAATATGCTGCAAAACAGATTCTTTATTAACTCCTTCCAAATCCAAATGGCTTCTGAACGAAGAGTACAGAAGGCCAGATTAAACACTCCATAACTACTGCTTCTTACTCCTATCCAAAATAACAAAAAACAAATACCAAGAGACTAAATGCTGACCTGTGCAGGAAGAAAATGGCTTTGAATTGAGATGAAATTTATTCTAGTTATGAAACTAGGGCACATGTAAATATCAAGGCTTTGGATAGTCAGGGGAGCAAGAATATATACCTGTATCCATCAATAAAACTGGCATTGATATAATCAGATCCTTCTACTCCTCGGATAGGCTGCAGGCATACCCTTGTGGATTCATATGGCATAATATTAACAAGGCGATTTTTGAATTTATTACATGGAAGATTGGCACTGATGAATCTTGAGGTGTGAGCTTTTGAGCTGGCTAGACGCTGTTGAATAGAAAAAAAAAAAAGAGAAAAATCCAACAAAGATAATTTTAGCCGATGGTCTGAATGCAATGTACCCAAGGTTTCCCTTTGAGATATAAATCTTTTGTTTACTTTAAAGTAAATGACTATTCAAACTGCATGGCTTTTCCCTTCTACCTAGTTACTCCACATATAGCCTATTGAATTTTTAAAAATTTTCTGAGAATGTGATCTATCAATTTAGATTAGAATGCAAAAGTCCCGTGGTGTTATTAGGTTAGGAAACAAAGAATAGAAGAGGAAGAGAGGAAGAAAGCGTTTAATAATCAGACACCTGAGAAAAAGGTCAAATGAACCTTGTACTTCACCCATCTGAAAGGTTAAGAAAGTAAGGCCACTACTCAAAGACAATCTCGGAGTGACTTGCTCCTGAATAACCACATCGCATCCAATACCATACCTTAAATTCGAGCTCCATTCCTGTGACATTCTCTCCGGTTTCTATTTGTGTCAGCTTCTGGATGTAGGCATACAAGTTCCTAGCTGGCACTTCGGTATTTCCACAAGTCACTGCTTCTAACAGTGCATCATGGATAAAGATGTATTGGTCTTCTGTCTGAACCATGTAATTCCTCTGGGCTCTCATTAAAGTTACATGGCCATAAATATCTACAGTTTTTTCATGCTTTATTCTTTCTAACATGGCATCTATTACGATGAAACAACCAGTCCGGCCAACTCCCGCACTGTAAGGAAAATAAAGAGAAAAGAAAAACCCAAATAAACCTATCAGAAAAATCAACACCCATCAATTCTATTCTACTCAAATAGCTATTGTAATGATTTTGGAACACTCTAAAGTCAAAAGTATTATCTAGTAACTGTAACCAGTGTGTAAGGAACAAAATACTGGGTAAAATTTGTTTGGTTTCAAAATGTAAAAAACATTAAATCCATAATTACTATGCATCTTGATCATGCAGTACAAAGTAGACACTATTTTGAAACCATTTTGAAAAAAATACAACCATTTAGGCTGTTTAGAAGATTATTTTTTTGATATTGGTAAAGATCTAACTAGACTGTATTTTTAAATAAACCCTCTCTGTCTGTTTAAGTTCATCACACACAAAATAAAGATTGTCCTTACAATCTCACGGTAAGCCTTGCGTGTTTCCTATTTATCAAACCTTTCAGGCTGAGCACATGATTCAATCCAAAATGTTTTCTTTTTCCTGATCTTGCATGTTTCCTTGCCTGGTACACATGTACTCAACGGGAACAGGTGTGCATCAGCACCTTGACACCAAACAATAGCTTCCTTTATTTGCTGTGTGTCACTGTTTCCGTCATCTGTGTATCTATGTGTTTATTTATCTGCCCATTCATCCATTTATCTGTCCATCTCTTCATTCAATGAGCAGTGATGTACCTTGCTAAGAGAACTAGGGGCTACAACAATAAAGATGACTTAGATCCTACCTTTAAAGAGCTCAGTGTCTATCAAGTGCCTTCATGCTCTACTGAACTATCTATAATACAAGGAAAAAAAGAACATGTTGGTTTTGTAGATGATGTGGCATTTGAAATGGGACTTGAAGGACAGGAAGGATGGGCAATTAAGGATGCTGGAATAACAAAAGAGAAGGAATAGCTTTTGTAATCATACTACTGGTTCTGGAAGCTATATGTGAAATTTTTCCATAGGCACCTGTGCGAGGAATATACCAGAACTCCCAAAAGAATAAGTTTAACAAACACCAGGGTTCCTGTCTCAAGTGAAATGGTAGTTTCTCTCTGGTACCAAATGGCTGCAAAGTGTTAAGGGAGCATTTTCTAAAATAAAATAATACTTTTAATTACTAAACAGTGTTTATCAAATTGAGCTTCCATACAGGAGCCCTGTGGTTTATAGACTAGGCTAAGTGAGAATTTGACATAATGACTATTTTGAAATTGCTTACTTTTTTTATATCCTGTCCCAGAGAGCCCCTGGATACTGATTCTAAGACTCCATTCAAAGTTTAAACCCACAAACTGACATGACATTGAGATATCATGCAAAAGACTTCTGAAACATAGAGTCTTAAAAATGATAGCACACACCTTGGCACAGAACCAATTAGAAACCTGACGCAAGCACTAATATAGAGCTCTGTTAGCCTGTTGGTTCAGATGCACCCAGAACCATGAAGTCCCATTTCATTTAGTTTGTTCTATTAAATAAGCCTATTAAATGGCAAGTTTTCCCTGTCATTCCTAATCTCTACCCTCCCCAGGCAGGATTAATCAACCTTTGCCCCAGATCCCTTGGTGCCTCACATAACTCTCCACTACAGCCCCAGTCAAATCACATTATTAATTTAGGGCAGCCATCCATAAACAAACAGTGGACATCTTGAGAGCAGGAACTGCTTTTTTTTTGTTGTTGTTATCTTTGAGTGCCCTGCACCAAGTGTGCAGTAAGGGTTTAACAGTGTTTGTGGAAAAAATGAATGAATTAGTGATGCATATGAGAGGCCTTAGGTAATCAGCAGCCCATTCAGGTGAGACAGGGAGCAGAACTCTTAGTAAAGGAAGTGCTACATTTGGCAAGGGTTTGGCTATGCGGGGAATATCTGAAGACTGCTCTGCACAGCGTTTGTTAGGGAATAAGGAGATAGGAAAATGCTTTAAGTTGTCTCTGTGTCTTGCTCTCCCATATGCCATTGGATTGCAGTGAAAAGAATCTAAGTAGGACTTCATCAGGAAAAGGTTTGTCTTTCTGGGTTTCTTTCAAACCCCGTGTTCTAGTACTGTAAGTAACATCTTTCGTTCTTTCTGTGTCATCTTTCTAAATTGTCTTCAATTGTTTTCATTCAATTGTTTTCATTCCATTTGTGCATTGCTTCTAATTGGACACAGCTTCATGCAGTTCTTCCTAGAGGAGACCACACTGTAAACCTTATAACTGAGCCCTATATATCAAGTCAATTCCAGATAACGGTGGGAACATTTTCCCAAAATATGCATCAGGGACCATTCAAATGTCTGGATGATACATTGTTCTATATTCTGGGAAAAAGATACCCCAGAATCTTGCAAAACTGGTAGGAATAACTCCAACTCCAAATGGTATTAACCTTTTTATGATAGCAATGATGTATTTTTCCCAAAAACTGTAGGAGGAAAAAAATCACACATGTTCCTGTGTCTAAATCATGAACTGTGTGGCATGGAAAGAAACAAAAGAAGAACAGCTATGACTTGAACAAAATCTGTTTTTCCACCAAAACACAAATACTATTAACTGCCCAATCTTGCTTTTCATGTGGAATATAGGGAAGGAGCTGACTGAGCCTCAGAACTTGTGTGTTTCCACTTCGTTAGGGTGAAGAGTTCTTGAGGGCTTTAGATGTTGGACATGTGTTTTAACCTGAAGCAAGACCATGAGGTTCAAAGTATTTTTTCAGATATTAATGGCTGTGTGTCCTTGAGAAAGTCACTTAAACCTCTTCTCTGTTTTCCTGGTCTTCTTAAATCATAATACTACTGACAATTAACTCTAGCTAATTATCTAGTGAGTCTAATTATCTAGTAAATCTTAAGGCTGAATTGAACATACCAAGTGTTTTGCAAACATAATTGAAGAGGCAGTTACTTTGTAGGTACATATTCCATTTTTAAATTCTACCTTTAAAGCTGAC
Organism: Eulemur rufifrons; assembly: GCF_041146395.1. Lineage (NCBI taxonomy): Eukaryota > Metazoa > Chordata > Mammalia > Primates > Lemuridae > Eulemur > Eulemur rufifrons. Next base: position 230,906,028 of record NC_090989.1, read on the forward strand.
AACAAGGAACAGGCAACGTAATGGAGGGGAAATTGTGACAGAATCATTGCAGAATCATTTGAGAGTTGGCTTTTAAAATCTTGCTTTCATCTACCCCTTCAAGCTGGTCTTCCTTTTCTCCACCTATTTCCAATAAATATATCTTACCTCCGAGAGTAACTTTCTGCTTGCACATCTATTGTCAGGGCAGATGAGATGGCAGTCAAGGGCCTTCCCACCACTGTGCCTGGCGCATGGGAGGCATTCAGTAAATGCCAGTTTCCTTTCCCCTTCTCTGATTCATAACATTTGGGAACTTCCCCGAAGTCATACAGCTCATGGTAGATGGCAGAGCAGGGATTCATTCAAATGCACGTTCTGAGATGCTAAAATTTAGCACCCCATTTCCTTTTCCTTTCCCTTTCCTATTGCTTCACGCTGCTTTCTACCATTTAGGTCAGCAAGAATTGTCACATATGGGACTTTCTTACATACCACTCTTCTATAACATTCCTTTAGCAGCATTTGACTACCACTCATGCAGGTTCCTTGGAAAGCCTTTCTTCCTTGGTTTCTTTGACACTAGTTGCGGGGGTTTGGGAAACATCAGATACCTCCTTGGGGTTAATGGGCAGAAGGGAGGAGACTCTGTAATTATCCCAAACACAAAATAACCCAAAACATGTAGTACATGAAATTGGCCCAAAAGAATTGCATCATGGTCCTGTATCATGGTTCCATTGATTTTGAAACAGAGTAAATTTCCTATCAAGTTGGAAACCAAAAATAAAGATGAACTCTAAATGTCATCTTCAGAAATCTACCAGCACCCCTTCAGACTATGCCTTGGTTATTTTTTTTAAAAATTTTTATTTGACTCATGTGCTAATTGTCCACTTGCCCTTCTACATTGCTCCATCTGTACCAGTTTCCAAGATTTATATACCTCTGCCAGCCCCCCAAATATGGATAATGCCCCCCAAATTCTATCCGTCCTTCCCTCATTACCCTTCATGGCTCAGTAATAATCTCCAGAGGATTCCTAAAGTGATGACCCTGTCAGCACAGGTGGAGACCCGTCTACATGCATGCGCAGAGAAAAGGCTACGTGAGGGCACAGTGAGAAAGTGGTCATCAAAAAGCCAGGAAGAGAGACCTTGACAGAAACCAACCCAGACCGCTCCTTGATCTTGGATTTCTGGCTTCCTGAACTCTGAGAAAATAAATTTCTGTTGCTCTTAAGCCACGCACTCAGTGGCATTTTGTTATGGCATCCCGAGCAGACTAATACAATACCGAAAGGTCAAGTAACTGTTTGCTAAGTGAAGAGGGTGGAAAAGCTTCTGAAAAGAAAGAATATCCAAGAAAAGGTGCTGGAATAGAAAATAGCATGTTTGAATAACTAATAGAAAGCCAATGGATAGAAGGCAGTGAGGGGGAAAAAGGGCATGTTCCACATATTTATTTTTCATTTTAGGGATTATTTATAACATTTTTATTCAACTTATAACCATATCAACAGCAATTATTTAGAATAATTCTGTTTATGTGTTTCATAGTTTATCTTTCTGACATGACTCATCTATTCTTGAGGTTTTTATTTGATACATCTATTGGTTGGCTGGAATATGTCTTTGAATAACACTTTATATAAAATATGCATGGATGGCATTATTTTTGATGGTTTAAATATCTGAGAAATTATGTGTTTTTTCCTGTACACATGATCAATAACTTGGTTTTGTGAAGGATTATTTGGCTTAAATATTATCTCATCAAACTCTAAACATATTGCTTCATGGCCTTCCTTTGCATTTTGAAAAAAAGTCATAGGCCAGGCCAGATGTAGCGGCTGGTGCCTGTAATCCCAGCACTTTGGGAGGCTCTCTTGAGACCAAGAGTTTGAGACCAGCTAGGGCAACATAGCAAGATGCTGTTTCTACAAAAAATTAAAGTTTTTGCTGGGTGTGGTGGCCTTTCTGCAGTCCTAACTACTCAGGAGGCTGATGTGTGAACACTGCTTGAGCACTGAGGATTGCTGAGGTTATAGTGCACTCTGATTGTGCCACTGCACTCCAGCCTGGGCAACAGAACGAGACCCTGTCTCTTTAAATAAACAAATAAAAATTAAAAACAAAACAAAATATAGGACAGTTGTATTTTTGGTCTTTCAATAGGAATGTCTGCCCCAAGTAATTGTGAGTTTTTCATTAACTTGGAGGTTCAAAATTTCATCTAAATATTTCTTAGGCACTGGCCTCGCCATTAAAACCACACAGCTCTCAGGCAATATTTTTATTGTAAGATTCATGGCTTTCCTTCAGTACCAGTCAAAGTAAACATGTTTTAAGCTTTTCCACCTCTGGGACTTTGCCTGTGCTGGACCTTCCACCTCCTTGACATCTCTACCTGTTGACATTTGCCTTCCTTCAAGATGAACCTCAACTGCTGCTTGATCAAGATTCCTGCCTTGATATGTTCCTCCTTGGACTCTTATGACAATTTAGACCTCTTTTTTAGCAACTGCCTTACTTTATGTTTGTTTTCCGGTTCTTATCCCCATGCTAGTTGATAATCCCCTCGAGCGAAAGGACAATAGCTTCCTTGTTTCTACTATATTTGATAATTTCCCATGGCAATTTCCATGCCAGAGAAATTGAAGGTGCTCAACTTGAGTGACAAAATGAAAATATACAAGTTTAAAAATATTAAGCCCTTAGATAACAACATATACAGAAACATTCTCCAAACCCCCTAGCATGGGAAAATTCCTTTGACACATGTTTACAAAGATAAAGGGAGTTCTTATAATTTGATGAGATGGAAACAACCTGTGCTTACGCTTTACTCTAGTTGCTTAGAAATAACAAACCTCAGGCACTATTTTTTTTTTTTTCTTAAGAAATTGAACATTGAAAATTCAGAGCTTTTAAAAGTATACCAGCCTACTTTTGTTTGAATTTCCAAGTTCCCATAGCAGCACATATTTATTTTATTTCCTTCACCAATTTACTCTTTTTTTCACCCCTCAGTATCTGAGTGCAGTGCACCTCTCAAAATGAAGGATTGTAGTTCTAAAAGCAAATGCATTTTTCTTTGATCCTGAAAAACTCAGCTCCCCCATTGCAGTGATAATGACGGAACCCTATTTAGTGCTGTTTGTTTTTCATCATTTCAACAGCCTTCAACCTGAAACACGATAAGAACAGCAAAACTGATAAACCACCCTTATTTTTATCTGTTTTCTGTCAGAGTAGTTGCCAAGCACTGAGACAGATTTTTCTAAATATCTTTAAGAAAAGGAGTGTATAACCCTGTGCTTCAGGCTGAGGCCAGCACAATTCAGTGCATTTATTACGTTACAGAAAATTCCAGCAAAAAGGGAAGAGGACAGCACTTTTAAAACAAGTCTAGCATTATGTTGGTTCCCGCTATCCCTAAAGTAAAATCAGCCTTCTAAGTTATCTTCCAATGAGGACAATGATTCCGCTAATGAGAATCAGAACACAAATAAACTCCATATTTGTTCTGACTTCTGTAGCAAATCAAATCATTGCTAAACTTTAGCCTTAAAAAAAAAATTCAGTGAGTGATAGATAGGCATTCCAGTGTTTACAAGCTGAAAGACTATGCAATCCATTAAACAAGTACGCCTACTAGGAAATTGTTATTACTTCAATATTATCATTCATCCAGTTACAACATTTGTTTTCAATTTCTAAAAACATGATTGAGTTAGTCCCACGAGTTGAAATATGTTTAATGTCCCGTGATGCGATACAGTAGTAATGTGCAAAAGAAAAAATTAAGAGGCATACGGGGACTATTTTGTGCTAAAGTCATTCTGGAGATGTGTTTAAAAGTTGGCTTTTCTGATTAATTTGGTGAAGTTTTAATGCTGACCCTTTACTGATACTTCAATGATCTGGCAATGAAAGACAATAGAATTAGAAGATTTTACAGATCATTTAGTTGGGTGAAAAGACAGTAAAATATGGACTAAAAATCATTGTGAGCATTTTGTACATATATCAGCTCATAATTTGATTGGATATTACAGTTGAGCTAGAAGAATGGCATTTACGAACTGCAAGTATATAAAAAAGGGCATCTATGAGAATAGATTGAGTTTTATGACTGAGGTTTATAAGATTAATTAGGTGACTGTCCTGATAAAACTGTGATATGACTGTGATAAGACTGCCATTTTGAAACTCATTTCATTTTTTGTTAAATATCAACATTTTACTTAATATGCAGGTATACTGGGCACCTCTAGAACATTTGGGACTGTCTACAATACAGTGACCACTAGATAATTTGGTATCTTCCAGCATCTCTTTTACCTAGAATGACCAGAAAAATTATATGGCTTTCTTTGACATAAATATTCATCTGCCTAATTCACTTTTATATATTATGAAATTAAAATTTTAAAAAATATTTTTGAATGAATTGTCATCAAAATGCAGTCAAATTTATCCATGCTATTAAATGTATACTATATGCCTACTGCAATTATAGTCGTTGTTTTGAAGGGCAATTTTGTAATGTTCATTTAAATTTTAAATGCACTTGTTCTTTGACACAGCACCTCCACTTCTAGAAATCTGACATGGAGGTCTATGTACACATACGCACAGAGAGATCAGAAAGAGATTTTATTGCAGCATGATTTGACTTAGCAAATATTGGGTAAAACAATCACTATGACTAGGGAAATAGTTGAAGAAAGTATTGTATTAATATATCAACACTGTGAATAATGATGTGTTTGATTTTTTTTAATAAGGACAGCATAATCATGTGATAATGGAATTAAAAGGAAATATAAAGCAATAGATAAAAAGTTACTATAATAAAAATCATAATCAAAGATCAATAAAAAGTTGAGGCTCCAAAGGGGCACAGAGAGAAGATGAAACCCCACTCATACTAGCTCAGGAATACTGCCTTGCACAGAGATGGATTCTCAAAAGTCTGGGTGATGTTGGCAGCTCCTTGCAGCCCAGACTTGGTCCTGCCATCTGGTGCTGGCTTTAAGGAGTAGATTTTAGAAAATAGGGGGATATTAGAATTGTCATAGAGAGGAGAATGCTTGGCAAAGAATTAGAACATGCTAGAGTTAGGCTGAGATGACCCAGAATTTTGATCACTCTAGAAAGGTGAAATGCATTGTATGTTTTGGTGGTATCCTTTGAGGATCAAAAGAAGTTTGCATTTCATTAATAGTAAGAGGCAGACACTAAGCACAAAGCTCTTGATTTGTCTTATAAGGGTCCTAGTCTAGAATATTGAGAGGTCAAGGGTCACCTACCAGATTATTTTCCCTCAGGGCATTTTATTTTTTTATGATGGGTGGAGGGTAGTTTCTTAAAAGGAATAGGCCCACAAAACTCAAAATCCACCTGGGCCTAATAAGATTTTTTTTTTTTTCAAATATATACACTCAAATAAAAATCTTCCAAAGACTTCTGCATGATCTTGGCGCCATCCCAACATTATTTGCCAAACACATTCCCTATTATTCTTAAAATGTGATGCTCAAGATAAATTAGAAGACTAATCTGTTCATATAAAGAACACCTGAATATGCCATAGCAGGTCTCATTTTACAGATGGGTAGAGGAGACCATTAGGCCTGGATAGAAACAGGCTCAGCTGGCTCTGATAATTGGTAGTTGACTTGAATCTGAATAGAGGTCAATTGAATGATGCTATGGAGTAAAAAGAACTATATCATTCACGCAGAGATTTTCTTTGTAAATGGCCGTATCAGTTCAGTTCAGACACACTTGAAGCTCTGACTTGGGTGGGGCAAAAGCAATATACATAACCTAAACATTTGTACCCCCGTAATATGCTGAAATAAAAATAAATAAATAAATTCTGTTTAGAATAATACAAAATTGTCCACTTTGTGAAAGAGGATACCACCATTTGCCAGGTCTACCAAGTACAGCTGTATAGGTTCTGTACTGCTCAACCCAAAGGGAGTAACAATCACATAGACTACATACAATGTGTATAAACTCGCTCAGTCCACACAGCAGGCTCACCAACAGCAGCATAAATGCTATTACTCCTGACTCAGCTTAAGCAAGAGTCAAATAGAAGAGCCATTGGAAGGTATTTGGAAGGCATTCAAACTGTAGCAACTTGGATTATTTTGCAAAGCATGTCAATGTTTTCCCACAAGGGCAAGATGTTGGTTTTGTTTTTTGTCTTTGCTTTTAAAAAATGCTACTGTCTTTATTTAAGCATAAATAGTCCAGTAGTTCTGAAGGATCTAAAGCAATAGCTACAAACTGGTAGGTAGTTCCTTATTTTGTTTGGTCCTTCTGTTTGACTCTTGAAGGCTTTTGTAAGGCAGTCAGAATCTTACTCTCCATATAATCAAATTATCTAATGCCTTTCACGGGGTCTGCTTCATTCACTTGCTTGCATCAATCTGCCAATCTCCAGCAGGCCTTTGTGTCGGTGTCCCCAGGGGTCTGATCTGGCTTCCTAAACTCACAGGTTTCTGAATTTATGAATCAGTACTGCCTACTGCCTCTTCTCATTCTTCTGCCTACTCACATCCATGTTTTCTTAAATTTCAGAATATTATGAGGGTACAAACACTTTGGTTACATATATTGCCTTTGTACCACCCAAATCAGAGCTACAAGCATGGCCATCCTCCAGAAAGTGCACACCACACCCATTAGGTGTGAATGTACCCATCCCCTTTGCCCCCTCCCACCTGCCCGACACCCTATGAATGTTACTTCCTTATGTGGTATATGTAAACCACAGAGTACTACTCAGCCATAAAAAACAACAGTGAACTAATATCTCTTGTATTATCCTGGATGGAGCTGGAACGCACTTTCATTTTTTGCATGGAGACTTAGGCAGGTCTCAGAATTTGACCAAGATCACGTGGTTGTTACTAGGGAACTAAGACTAAGGTCCATGTCTCCCTTTTCCCAGACTCACACTCCTACCATGGGAGTTTTACTAACAGATGACAGTTTTCCTTAGAGCTCCCAGATGGATCCAAGGTCCATGATTCTATCAATTTAGGCAGCAAGAATGTGTTTCTAAAGAAAACTGCTGATCCTGTATTTGGCCTTTATTAATGAAACTTTAGATTCCCCACTCTTTTTAACTACTCAAAAAGAAATGAATTGAGTGGTTTTTGAAACACTCTCTAAATAGATCTTTGTGCACCTGGTTATGTGTAACTAGTTACATTTATGTCAGTTCTATCTCTTTCAGAACCTTTTGGTTTATGGATGACTTTCAGCAAGTGTGGTATGCATACATGATAACTAATTAATTAAAACTAGTATGAGGAGTATTTAGAATGACTTACTGGTCATGTTTGAGGATAGGAGTAGAGAGAAGAGGGTTTGCCTCTCATGCAGGGTAATACAGAGAAGAAGGAAAACACAGTCATGAGACTGTGACACTAAAGAGATGAAAGTTAATGTTCAATAATTTAACTCAATGAATGCAAAATGAGAGATTCCTCATCTATGTACCAATCAACATGCAATGTACCCCCAAGCATTTATATATTATATATCCAAGTGGTCTGGACACACTGCTGGGAGTGTGAAAGCACAGATTCCTGGGCTCTGTTCCAGAAGTTCTGCATCAGTAAGTCTGGGGTGGGACCAACAATTATGCTGTTCCAATAAGCTCTAAAGTGATACCGATGCTGTTGGTCCATGGACTACACTTTGAGTAACAAGGATGTGGATACACTACTAATATTTTTATAAGTAAATAAGGATAAAAAGACACAACAAATATGCTACTAATAATGTACATGTATTTGTTTATATATATATATAAATTTTTAAAATCCTGCTCTCATTCATACATTAATAGTTTTTTTTGTCCTTAATGTAAAACTTCAATGGAGAGATTACAAAGGCTGCTTTCAAAAACATAAACTTTACTTTTTTTTTTAAGAAAGACCAAATACTTTACTATCTCCAGATACCTGAAAATATATGGGATTATCTTATAATAAAACTCAGATGCCTGAAGCCCACCTTGCAAGTTTTCTTTGCAAGAAACAATCCCAGATGTGAGCAAATCAGATACCGTGTAATAAGACCCAAAAGTATTTTTCCAAAGACAGAAAGAAAAATATTCACGCAATAGAACCCTGATTGGAAAGGTACAAAACAAAGATAACAGAACTATTTTTAAGGTTCATTTTATGACCACGGGGCACAGCAAAATAGTTTGAAACAGAAAGTTTTCATGCTGATTACATGAAATCAAAATATACACTGTTCAAAGGCAGCCAACATTTTTTTAATGCAGTCTAGCCTATGCAATGAGTTTCAGTGTTCTTTCAGTCTGGGAATATTTCAAAATATGTTGCAGGTACAGCTGGGAAAACTCAGTGATACCCCTGTCCAGATCTCAGCTATTAGGTTATAAAAATATTTTCACATTTCCTGCAGATGTCTAGATGCCTTTCTTTGCTAGTAATTTTAATTCAGAACTCATTATTGACAGCTGTTTGTTCTGATAGAACTTAATTGCTCTTTTACCAGACTCAGCTGCATGCAGGCTGATTTCCTTTCGCTTATAGAGTATATTACATATAAACACAGGCAGGAAAAAAATAACCAATTAACTAAATACGTGTACATAAAATGATTCATTGAGAGCTCTGATCAAGTAATGTATCTAACTGCAACATAGGTCAAAGGAAATTACAACACTTACAGTTTACAGTATTAAATATAATTATATGGAAATACGCAAAAGGATTAAAATATATTGATGATGAGTGGCAGCATCTGAAAATTTACTTTTATTAACGAAACTTATAAATTACTATATTTCAGTAATTGGCAAGGCATTTAATCCACTGATGAATTAAATCAAGGATATCTATTTGACATAAACTATTAATATATACTACTTGGAACCTGAGACGACTTCCATAACTGACGCTAGTCAGGAGGAATCATGCTGTGGGATCATTTTGTGGGATAAATCCTTCTTTGGAGAGTACAGTGTCTGGGGACACACCAACTCTTTTTCTCATCTTCCAATCACTGCTATCGATGAGCTGCTTCTCCTAACTTTACCAGAAGAGGAACACAAATTCTTTGAAGTCAAAGCTATTCTCTCTGGAAGAGTCTCTTCAAAGGCAATGACTCATTTTAGTAGCTCCTCAAGAGATACAAGAACAGCTTGGCAAATGCCTATCACTCTATCAAACGCCTCGGCAGCCTCATGCATGGAGACTAGGCCAATTTGGGGACCCCAAGCTGCCTTCCTTAGTGGACTAGATTCCCCCGAAAACGGGTAAACCAAGGGCTGGATTCACAGAAGCCCATATAAGCAGTAAACATACTGCATTTGAGAAGAGCAATAGTTCCCTTTATTTCCTTTGCTCTCTGTATGTTCTAGAAATGGAAGGAATGTGGTGATCAGGGATGAGCAAACTGCTCCTTAGTAAGGAACCCATTCAAGGAAAATGAAATTTTTCTTAACACCAGGGACACTATATGGTGCTTCCCTTTCTGGGGACACTAAATGCTTCTTTTTGCAGACTCAATCTACCTCATATAGGGAGGAAGATATTGGAAATGGGATGCTTACTACCCTGATAATTCCCTGGGATGCAGCATACATTTCCATTAATACTAGACATAATGCTAATTAGAAAGCAAGCCCCAGACTCAACATTTACAAAGCCTGACATAATGAATTTAAAGCATCCTACAGGGTTTGGTACCCCAAAAATGTGTCGATAGCATACTCCCAATGTCTCCCTCTCTCCCCTCAAGTAACAACGGAAACCATTCTATTTGGCCTTTAAGAATAATGCTATTAACTACCCTTATTATTATGTTTTTAACCTACATACACAGATCATTATACCCTTTAGAATTCTTGCATGGCTTGGTTCCTGGTATTGTTTCAGATTGTGACACTTCTACTCCAATGTTCACTTACTTATCCATCAAATATTTATTGAGTGTCAGTTTCAGGTGTGGCATAGTTCAAAGGGAAAAGGATGCAATGGTGAACTCAGACATTCTCTCTAACTACACATCTCTAATGTGTGAAAGTTACAGTCCAGGGAAGCAATTCAGTTTTGCCTATGGAATTAAAGACTTGCCACACTTAAAAATCCCCCCATTTTTTTGCTTTAAGCTTCACTTTTTACTGATTAAAATGGTTTAAACATAATTAAAATACTGGCTGAACTGACACTATTTTGTTTTCAAGTAAACACGACAGGGCAAGTGGTCTTTAATTGTGATGTGCCCATTTTATGAGAGAGTTAGCTTGGCAAGTGGAAAACTCGTGGACTTTAGAGGTTAAAATTCTGGCCCTTCTACCTGCAAGCTGTGTCATAGTTACATAATTTATTTTATTCTTTCTGAGCCTGTTTTCTCTCAAGTAAAATGTAGATCCATTCTTTTAGTTTGCCATAAGGATGCTGTCAGTAAAATGCTTTTTAAATAATAGACTCTTGACAAACGTTAATTTCCTTATTCTCTTCTTCTATTAGAAGGCCTAGAGTTGAATATTTTAATTCATTTGGCCTAATGGCAGAGCAGACATGCAACCTTTCTATTCTTGCATGGTTTATATTAAAGACTTATACTAATGAATTTTATAAAACCAATATTCAACTTTATTTCCTGGCTTATACCTTCCAGGAAAAAAAATGTAATATATCAACGAATTGGGTCTTAGACTTGGATGGGACTTTAGAGATGATGTAACCCAGTGGTTCTCAAAGTGTGGCCTCATGACCAGCAGCATCAGCATCACCTGAGAATTTGTTAGAAATGCAGTTTTTTGGGCCCCATTCTTACCAACAGAATGAGAAACTCTATGGGCGGGGCTGAGGAACCAGAGTTTGAAAAAGCCCCCAGGTGGTCCTGATGCATGATAACACTGAAGATTCACCCATGAAGCCAATCCTCTATATTTTGAGGAACAGAGAACTGTTCAAGACTAAAATAAAATCTCTCAACTTCAGGTGCATTGCTCTGCTTCTGTCAAAGTTCTATTTTCTTCTCCTTATCTCAAATAGTGCTTATTATTTGATCCATCATTTGCTCTTTTCCATATGCATATGGCTATCTGTATGCATGTTCTTATCTGACTTGCATTTAACCAATTTAACTAACTCAAGCTTTCCTTTTCTTCCAAAACCTCCTGCCTGTTGTTACTAACACTGCACAAGGTCAGCTCAAGGCTAGCAGGCTACTCTCCACGATGTCTGTGCTCTTTTGGGGTATCACAGTGTTTATTCCAAAATACTCGGTTATTTTATTTAAACAACTTAATTAGGTATTAAATAAACTAATGAGATATATTTACAAAATAAAGAGTTGTTGTGTCTGTGAAAACCAAGTTAACTGCTTTGGAAAGACTTATTAATAGTAAAAGTAATTTGTGCCCTGTCATCCCCAATAAAGTACTATTAAATTAGGTAAGGGTGAAACAACTATAAATAAATGGAAAAATATTTATGAACATCTAGAAGGATTCTAAACTTAGGTTGCTTCAATATTAGGTTCATTGTATTAACTACACTAAATTTGCTAATCATAGGTCATACTGAAAGAAGAGTTCTTAGTCCTAAATTAAAAAAACTAATGAATCTAGTATTTGAAATTAATGTCAATTGTGTACATAAATGTTTTTGGTTCTTTGCTTCAACTGAAATCTTCTCTAAATGACCAAGTCTTAACACATAAATCAAGGTTTTCTCTGAATTGTCTGGCTTGCTTTAGGTATCTTTATATATGTTATCATCAGCTTTTTGAGGGAGATGCCATATTGTTTCATCTCCAGACCCTATAGCCTGCAGTTTTGCACAGTGTAATTTTAATAAATATTTACTGATTATATTTACATATACATTTTACTTAGTATTGCTGACTGATTAACCCATTATACTTAGCAGTTCATGGTCCTGTTTTATTACTGTGACCCAAATTATCCAGGCTATGAAATATTATTTTACGATAAGACTTCCTGGAGTCCTTTGAGAAATTTCAATGGGGGAAAAAAAAAGAGTTCCATGTTTAAATAACTTTCAAAAATTCCCTCTTGGAGTTTAACAATGGAAATTAGTATTTTATAGGGTCGAGAGATCCTGTTGTAAAGAAACCAATTTAACTTATTTTTACCCATACTTATTTGACTACAGAAATCCACCCCCCCAAATCTATTAACCCATGACTCAACGTGCACATACACTGATAAGGTATCCCAAATTCTCTGAGTGACTTGCCTTGTTATGTTCAAATCATTTTTCTGTTTACATATACTTTCTCATACTTCTGGTAGAACCCAGAATAAGTATGAATTCTGTATGCCAATTATGAATGGGTCAGACCATTTATGCCAATAATTGGTTGGGAAATGGTCAACATTTGGATTTGTAAAACTTGGATTCGTAAAGCTGTTTTTTTTTTTTTTTTCCATTTTCTTCTTTCTTCTAAATCGGGTAGCAGAACATTGTGAATCCAGCTCTCCTTTCACAGATTAAAAGAAGAAAGTTTTAACAGGGGAGTCTGAAGCATAGGATGTCAAACAACAGGAAGTGGTGGAGCATATGATGAACTGAGCCTAAAAAAATAACACTTAATTTAAAAATAAAAAGTGCTGAATATAAATTTTAAAAGTCTGCAAGCCAAATGTTAGTGACTACAGTTTGGGGGACAAGCTCTCCAAAGAGGGAGGTGGTTTCAACACTCTGGAATCATTTTAAAACTCGATGCCAGAAGACATCAGATTTAGAAAAGCAGTGTAAGTATCAAATTACAGCAGCGTAAGAGACAGAGTCCAGGAGCACTCAACCTGGAGCTGGAAAAGCAGTAATGAATGCCCTTTACATTAAATATGTCTATGGAAATTGAACATTTAACTGAGATAAGGCTGCCCAGGCTATTAAAATCTCAAATGTTGAATGGCAGTTATGTAATGAGTTTCTTCAAAAAATAGAAAATGAATTGCCGTTTAACAAACACTGCCTGAAATGTGGATAATTGAAGTTACGTGATGCATGCTTGGGGGTTCATTATACATTCTCTCTACTTTGGGGTATGTTTAAAAATGTCCAATCTCAAAAAGTTTAGAAAAAAACAGCCTCTTTTTCTGCTCCCCTCAGATAAAGCTCTTTCTAAATGTTTGGTCCCCTACCGGGTAGAAATAACAAAGAAGATTATTTTTAGACCCATTAACCTCCTTCCAATAGCTAGGACTGGGCCTAAGTTTCTGGCCAAACTATGACATGATGAAGCTTTAACAAGAAACTGTGGATATAAATGATAATTCCAGAAGTGCTACTTGATAAGATTATCCATGTGGAAACCACGCAGAGAATTCAGCAAGAGATAGGATGACCACCTTAGGAATTAGTTGTAGCTTTGTACATTAAGTATGCCACAAAGCTTCACTCTAAAAATGACTTCCATGCAGAATTATTATCTCATAATTTTAAAATGTGTTTATTCCTAAGCCTTTAGGAAATATAAACCCAACAAAGGCATACATACTCATCTCTTGTAACTGACTATATTCACAGAGCTTCTTACTAAATTCTGGAAAAGGTTTTGCTAAGCTTGTAGCTTTACTATTGTATCCTGCAAACCAATAAGTTTGAGTTTAATTGAACCAAGATAACAAATGAATTTCAGACTGTAGTACATCACAGAAAATAGTCTGAAACCAGGTCAGTCATTTTCAGACACACAGAAAAGGGATGAAATATTAACCATAGGTTGTAAAGGATTTTTGTGGTTTGTAACATGATTGGTTATGGTTTTTCAAATGTAAGTAGTGAGCATAAGTCCAGACTGAGAAAGACTCTCTGCTCAATTGATTGGAATTGGACTGGGTTCAGGCTGACAAAGTGAAAGTTTTTTAAGATGTGTAGAATGACTGTGCACCTGTGAACCCAAATTTGGACTGAAGTTGTTTCTTCAGAGAAAGAGAGAAAATTTTTTATTATGGCTTCCATAAAACCAACATTCCCCATCATCATCATTATCGTCATCAAAGTAAACCTGCATTTAATCTACTAATTTTATCCAGTTTTCCCTTGAGCAGAAGATGCCATTGGCTAATGACCAGATGGTTCTCTGTTTAGAGAAATAGAAACTAAGGTAGGTAAGTGATTTGCAAGATTACACAGTTTCAGGGTAGTCTAGTATCTTTCATTTTTCTTCATTTTTGCAATTCCCATTTCTTATCCTGAAAGCCAAATATGTAGTGAATATTATGAAATTCAGAGTTGTTTTTATTAGTGCATACTTAAAATGAAAATTTTAACATCCAGGAGCTTCATTTATCACTTTACATTTTAAAATTCCCACTATATATGAATTGTTTTAGGAAGAGTTTGATTTTCACTAGGGTTCTAGGACATGTGTAAAACACAGCTCACAGTTGGAGACCATTCATGGTTTTCCTTTGTCCATATTAAAATCCAACAACTCTGGCTCTTGATAAAACTTAGAGGCTTACCACTGTAACCAACTGAGGTTGCATCTTATGTATATATATCTTCTATATTCATTTATAGTATTTGACCTGAGCTTAAAGGATAGTATAACAACAACAACAACAACAACAATAAAAACCTAGCATCTTCAAATAACCTGTATTCAGTCAATGCATTGGTAAAATTTCAGTATAAGCTCTGCCTCAGTGACAAGAAGGGGCTCTGGCCACTTAGTCCTGCTCTTTATGGCCCGAGACTACTGCAATGAGATGAAAAATTAAAGCCAGAAAGAAGACACTCCAATTCACATCTCTTACGTACAAATAAGGGGGTAGTTATGGACACAAGAGAAAAAAGCAAACAAACAACAGCAAAAATCAGGGAGCAGTTCTGAAAGAAGTTTAAAGGCCTCTTTCCCCCACTTTCTTATCTATCTTATAGATTGACAAAATAGCTTTATTTTAGGTTGTATTTGGGGTTTTGCTTTTCTCACCCAGCCCTGTGAAGGAAATTTACATTGCATTTGAACAGGCTGCTGAGAGTAGAGCAGTGAGAAATATAGAGGAGATCACAGAGACTTTGTAGGCTCCTCAGTGTCATATTTGGCCCAACAGAGGTTTGACAGGATAACTTGGAAGGTCCAGTGACTTAGTAGCATGTGAAGACAACACCCCCTGCCCCCCAGGTATGTTTTGTATTTAAAAAGAGCCTTTTTTGTTTGCTTAATCTATCATCATTTAGTTTGCCTTCAGCACAGAGGCTGCTTGTATCTGCAGGCTTTTATTTCAAAGGGGACTCTCTTCTGATTTTTGTGTCACTTCATACATTTCTGCAACCAGAAATTCTCTCAGCAGCTGTACTTATGTTAGAAACACAAATGTACCTTATTAATGCTACTTATCAAGGCAAACGGTTTAAAAATACTTGCTAAACATTTGTTTATTTATATGAAAGATTTCAGAGTTTTGCACAGCTAGATTTAGCCATATAACAAACACTGTGAGTGTGTGACAGAAATATAAATGATTCCAGCAGATGGCATGGTCAGAAGCAAAGGGTTTGCAAGTGTAAGAAATAGCACACATCCAAATCGAGAAGTCTGAATGGCTATAATTGTAACCCATCTACAGTCAAATGAAGGTCATTTACATTACGTTGAGAAATACAAGGGTAGAATCTTATCTTATGCAAGTCGGTTACACAAAATGGGGATCTGGCACATGGGTTACTGTTGGACAATATACTACACATAGTTTCTATTTTGGTTCCAGTAGAAAAACAATATCGACAAATTTCTTTCTCTCTTTGCTTCCTACTTTATTCAATAGAAGAGGTAACAATAGCATCTGCTGGACTTGGCTGGAGCCTGGGATGAGGAAATTGTGGATGATAAGCATCCCAGGCATATGGACACTAAAAAGCTCATGCTACAACCACGGCACAGCCAGGCTAGCGCTCCGACGGGAGCGGCAGATACACAAGGCAGCCACTGTGAACCAGAGAGGGGCTGCCAAGACAGCATGTCGAATAATTTTTAGTGGCCTGAAGTGGTTTTCACCACCACGGCTCCAGGCACTACTGCAAAGCGTGATGAGCTTATCTCTGACATCCTCTCCCATCTCCCTCTGGCAGCCCTCTGCCATTTTCTGCTGCCGCGGTCTTACTAACTGCCTGGGTGCCCAGGGCATTCAGGCTGCTCCCTCACGACCCATCAGCCCTTCTTTCCATTAGTCATGGGCTTGAAGATCTGTGATGCTTAATTGGCTCTAATGCGTCAAAATTACCTCCTCCGACCATCTTGGTTCCAAACATAACGCCTCTTCTCATTACACAGATGCTTTCTGGTTATTTCCCTAATGCATCTAGAAAATGTTAAGGGACTCTTTAATCAAATTAATTTTAACAAAATTTAAAGGACTGTACTGCAGTGGGAAACATATTGGACCAGCAGTCTGAAGACTTGAGTCCTACAAGAGTCTACGCGAAATCTGTCAACCTCGCTGGGCTTCATTTTGTTTTCTCATCTCTGAAATTAAAACAAAAAAAGGAAGGGGAAGGGGTGGCAAGGGGAGGTGGTCTGGGAGGCTTCAAATGTCCCTTCCAGGTCTATGATTCACTGTGAATGAATCATACTCCTGGAGTTTCTGAGTTTCAAAAGAGGCCCATTAACCTCAATAAATCCTGAATTACAGAAAGATATAAAGGAAATATTTTTGAGTCAGGATCAAAGGGGAGTTAACAGTACAAGTTTCTCCTGCCTACAAGCTGATATTTTAGCAAGAATAATCAGGTAGTAGTTATAAAACAAATTTTAAAACGTTGACTTTTCTTCTGCTTTCTAACCTGTTTCATATATTAATGAATAAGCCCTGAATTTTTGGGTGAGCGTGGGAGCCTTTGATCCTTTCATCTGATTTGGTGAAGGAAATTCACATTGCACTTAGACAGGCTGGTGAGAGTAGAGAGAATAGTTCCTTCAGTCCAGTAAATAGAATATGAGGTCACAAATTTTGTTGTTTCTCCTATCAAAAGGTGGAGTCTGTTTTCCTACATCTTGGATCTGGGCTGGCCCCTGACTTGATCTGGACAAAAGAATGAGGTGGAAGTCTTGGTCTCAAAAGGCCTGCAGCTTCTCTTTTGATGCCCTCAGAAGTCTGAGACCACCTGATCAGGATGAAAGGCCTCGGGGACAGAGAGGTCCAGCCCAGGCTTCCCAGCCCTTACAGCTGACTGTGAAGGAGAGCTCAGGGAAGAAAGGCAGATGACCTACGTCCTGCCCCAAGTCAATCCACAGAATAGTAAGAAGTAAGAGACCGCTGTGGTTTTAAGCTACTATGTTTGGCTTGGTATTTGTAGACAGCAATGGCTAACTGATAGGTGTACCCTCCATTTCAGAAAGGTTGCCAACTCCTAGGGCACACAGGTGTACCAGAAACAAAAATATGGTTATAATTTTTAAAAACATAAGACAATGCTCAAAACCAATTCAAATAAAAAAAAATGAACAAAAACAGAGAGAAAAGGCATAGTTTCTAAAAATAATCATAATTCTCATAATCCTCTCTTTCAAATGTTAAAAGGAATTTGAACAAGTAGCTCTTTAGCCTGTATCATCAGAATGAAAGAGCCACAGTTAATCCTGCCTCATTTTATCTAGTTCATCGTTTTTTATCCGCTTAGATATATGGCAAGCCGTAGACTCTAAAAGCACCACTGTGCACTCATGAGACACTTAACTGCTGACTCTCCCTTCATGAACTGCAATGTAGAAGAGGATTTTGGGGGGAGGTGAGAGAGGTATAGAGGGAGGGGGGATGGGGAGAGAAAGAAAAAGGGACTGCTCAAGTTCCTTGGAAGAGAGTGTAGAAAAACATAAATGAAAAGTGTTTAAGTATTTCACAAGCAATTTATCTTCAGTAAAATTCTGTGATTTAAAAATGAAGTATGCTGTCCTAGAAATATATACTCTTTAAAATCAAAGGTCAAAGGATTTCAGGAATCTGCAAGCTTGGGCAGGAGGTCTGACATTATGACTCACTGTCCTTCCATTCTTCTAATCTGTTATCTTTGGCCTCCCCTAAACAATGAAAAAAGGACAGTCAGTAAGTCATATGCCACATAAGGGCACTCCTGGGGCTTATTGTTTTGAACTGCCAAAATGCTGGGCGTCATACCAAACATGAATATGAAGCAATTTGACTGATACCCTAGCAAAAAAAGACTAGCATTTATCAACTCCAAAGAACATGAGTTCTTAACAGTAGCCACCTTGGGGGGGCTGAAGATTTATCGCAGCGATGCTATCATGGTGCAAAAATATTTTAGGGACTTGTTTTTGGCAGTAGAGTTAAAAGCCTATAGCCTGTTCTTTTGAATTCACTAATGGTGGCACATCTTTGTCCTTAAAATGGATTCAATTTTTCTTTTCCTAGTGCCAAGTAACATTTAGAACCACGTGTTTGGTTTGTATCGTTGGTGATCAAGGAAGGTAAGGAATACTACTGGGTGATTTTTGAAGTAATGGACCTTGTTCTCTATATGCTTTAAAAGGTGATTATTAAGGTAAGTCTCATAGAGAAGTTCTCCAAATGTTTACAGTAAGGATGCCATTCAAAGAAGTCTTCTCCTTAAGGTCAAAGCTTTGAGGTGGGTTATCATTTGAACACAATAATTCTGCCAAAGTTAAAGATCAGGTTTATCGCCATATAGCAGTAGTTTTCAACTAGGGGTGATTTTGCCCTCAATGGGGCATTTGGCAATGTCTAAAGACATTTCTGATGCTAACAATTGGGGGGCGGGTGCATTTCTGGCATCTGGTAGGGAAAGGCCAGCGATGCTGCTAAACATAACATACAAGACAGCTCTCACAACACACATTCTATGACCTAAAATGTCAAAACTGCTAAAGTTGAGAAACTTTGGCTTGTAGAAACAGCGCATTCTAATAAGTGAAGCATTTATTGTAGCCTAACAAAATAATTACAGCAGTGCTTACGCATTTTCAAAGTATTTAATATTCTAGTTGCTGCACATCTTCTAGGTTTATATATACACACACGTTTTCTACTACTCTAAGTCGCAATTATATAGAACTCAAACTCACATTTCAGAAAATATAACAGCATTCTTTTTTTATATTAATAGAACCAATTGAAATAGCTACATATTTTATGTGGAGTAAAATACAATAATAATAAAAACATCAGTAACTATAAACATTTATTGACTTCTTTCTATGTGACAGGTTCCTGGCTAATTAATCACAAATGTTTTATTTAATCTTTATAAACAGTACTATTAAGAAAATACTACCATTATCTCTACATTACTGATCGAGAAATAACTTGCTCCATGTGACAGATGTAAATGGAATAGCTGGGATTTGAACTCAAGTAGAATGATTTCAGGCACACAGTCTTTACTACCATGCATTGCTGATCCCTAGGAACAGTTCTATTTGTAAGAAGTCATCTCTTTTGTAGGCTAGGGATAGTTCTGCTCTCATTTGTAAATATAAATTGAGGAAAATAGAAAATGGCAGTATGTAAACCCAAAGGGAGCAGAAGAAAAGAAATAACAAAGATCAGAGTAGTAGCAAATGAAATTGAGAATAAAAGAACACCACAAAGGATCAACAAAACAAACAGTTGGTTCTTTGAAAAGAGAAACAAAATTGACATACCACTAACTAGACTAACCAAGAAGAGAGAAGATCCAAATAATCAGAAACAGAAAAGGAGACATTACAACTTATACCATAGGAATCCAAAAGAACATCAGAGACTACTATATACAACTATACTCGTACAAAGTAGAAAATCTAGAAGAAATAGATAAATCCCTAGAAACAAACAACCTCCTGAGATTGAACCAGGAAGAAACAGAAATCTTGGACAGATCAATAATGAGCAGTGAGATTGAATGAGTAATAAAAAATACCCCAAGAAACCCAGGACCAAATGGATTCACAACTGAATTCTACCAATTGTACAAAGAACTGGTACCAATCCTCCTGAAACTTCTTCTAAGAAATTGAGAAGGAGGTTAGAATCCTCCCTAACTCATTCTTTGAGGCCAGCATTACCCTGATAATAAAGCCAGACAAGGACACAACAAAAAAAGAAAACTACACACCAATATCCTTGATGAACACAGATACAAAAATCCTCAAAAAATACTAGCAAACCGAATCCAACAGCACATCAAAAAGATAATACACCATGATCAAGTGGGTTTATATTCCAGGGATGCATGGATGATTCAACATATGCAAGTCAATAAATGTGACTCACCACATAAACAGAATTAAAAACAAAAAGCATATGATGATCTCAATAGATGCAGAAAAAACATTCAATAAAATTCAGCATCCCTTCATGCTAATAACCCTCAACAAACTAGACATAGAAAGAACATATCTCAAAATAATAGAAGTCATATATGACAAACCTATAGCCAACATCACACTGAATGGAGAAAAGTTGAAAGCATTCCTCCTAAGAGCTAGAACAAGGCAAAGAGGCCAACTTTTGTCACTCCTATTCAACAAAGTATTGGGAGTCCTAGCCAGAGTAATCAGGGAAGAGAAAGAGAAGCATCCAAATTGGAAAAGAGGAAGTCAAATTATTTCTGTTTGTTGATGATATGATCTTATTCCTAGAAAACCTTGAAGACTTGATAAATGAATTCAGTAAAGTTTCAGGATGCAAAGTCAATGTACAAAGATCAGGAACATTTTTATGTATCAATAACAAGCTGAGAAACAAACCAAGAAGTCAATCCCATTTATAATAGCTACAACAACAACAACAACAAAACCAACATAATAAAATACCTAGAAATATATTTAACCAAGGAGGTGAAGATCTCTACAAGAAAAACTACAAAATGCAAATGAAAGAAATTGTAAATGATGCAAACAAATGGAAAAACATCCTATGCCCATGGACTGAAAGAATCAATATTATAAAAATGACCACACTTCCCAAAGCATTCTATAGGTTCAATGCAATTCGTATCAAAATACCAATGTCATTTTTCACAGAATTAGAAAAAAAAAAAACAACCCAAAATTCATGTGGAAACAAAAAAGACCTCAAATAGCCAAAGCAATGCAAAACAAAAAGAACAAAGCTGGAGGTATCATATTCCCTGACTTCAATTTATACTACAAAGCTATAATAACCAAAAGAGCATAGTAATGGGATAAAAATAGACTCATAGATAATGCAACAGAATAGAGAACCCAGAAAGAAAGCCATATACCTACAGTGAACTGATCTTGACAAAGTTGACAAATATTAATACATATACGGGGGAAAGGATATCCTATTCAATAAGTGGTGCTGGGAAATCGGATAGCCATATGTAGAAGAATGAAACTAGACCCCTATCTCTCACCATATAAAAAAATAACTCAAGATGGATTAAAGAATTAAATGTAAGACCTGAAACTATTGAAATACTGGAAGGAAACCTAGAAAAAGTTCTTCTGGACATTGGCCTAGGCAAAGAATTCATTACTAAGACCTCAAAAGCAAATGCAAGAAAAGCAAAAATAAACAAAAGGGTCTCAATTAAACTGAAAAGCTTCTGCACAGAAAAATAAATAATAAACACAGTGAACAAAAAACCTGCAGAAGGGGAGAAAATATTTGCAAACTATACATCCAACAAAGGACTAACATCCAGAATCTACAAGGAACTCAAATAACTCAACAACAACAAAAAACCCAAGTAACTCCATTAAAAAGTGTGCCAAGGACATGAACAGACAATTTTGAAAAGAAGACATACAAATGGCAAACAAGCATATGAAAAAATGCTCAACATCACTAATCATCAGAGAAATGAAATTAAAACCACAATGAGACACCATTTTACACTAGTCAGAACGGCCACTATTAAAAAGTCAAACAATAACAGATTTTGGCAAGGATGTGGAGAAAAGGGAATGCTTATACTCTGTTGGTAGGAATGTAAATTAGTACAGCCTCTATGGAAAACAGTATGGAGATTTCTCAAAGAACTAAAAATAGATCTACCATTTCAATCCAGCAATCCCACTATTGGGTATCTACCCAAAGGAAATGAAATCATTATATCAAAAACATACCTGCACTCATGTTTTTCATAGCATTATTCCCATTAGCAAAAATATGCAATCAGCCTAAGTGTCCATTAACATATGGTTAGATAAAGAAAATGTGTGTGTCTACATATACACACACACAAACACTCACATACTGGAATACTACTCAGCCATACACAAGAATGAAATCATGTTTTTGTAGTAACATGGATGGAACTGGAGGCCATTATCTAAAGTGAAATAACTTGGAAACAGAAAGTCAAATACTGCAGGTTCTCACTTATAAGTGGGAGCTAAATAATATGTACACATGGACATGGAGTGTCAGATAATAGACATTGGAGACTCGGAAGGGAGGGAGGGTGGGATGGGGTGGAGGAAGAGAAATTGCTTAATGGGTATAAGGTACATTATTCAGGTGATGGCTACACTAAAAGCCCAGACTTCACCACTATGGGATATATCCATGTAACAAAACTTCACTTGTATGCCTTAAATCCATACAAATAAAAAAGATAAATAAATAAAAATAAAAATGAATAAAGAAAATGGCAGTATGGTATACACAATGACCTTGAATCAGAAAGCATGGGTTCTTATCCAGACTCTACTTACTATTTAGATATGTGGTCTTCAGTGAATCAATTAATTTTTCAGAATCTCAATTTCCTTATCTGAAGAGTAAGGGTAGTAACAATGCACATCTTCCACTCTTATCAAAAACCTTACACCAAATAAATGATGGGGAGATGCTCTGCAAATGGTCACAATCCTACACAAAAGTGAGTTGGTTGCTATTCTTGGGCATGGAATCGAAATGAGATGCTGATATTTTCTCAGTTGCCCTTGAAGGGATCTTCAATGACATATAAAACTGATAAATGACTGAAGTTAGATAGTTTCTTATACTATTGGCCTTACCTTTCCTCTATTGCCTTTATATCTACAATGCTTCTTTTTAAATAAATTCTCCATTTTATCAGGTAGCCAGAGTGCACCTCCTAGTACCCCAAATACCTTCTCCATTTTAAATTTCACACTTTACATCTGTTGAGGCCACTCTGCAATTCTTTTCAAATGCTTTTCTTTTGGTTCTGTTACTTTCAAACTATTTTAGTGGAAGTAAGATATTTTTCTCGTATAGGATTATGCTATCAAAATATTGAAGACCTAGCCTTCCATTTCATATCACCATGCTGTTTCATAAAGTAAGCATTTGCTTTTCATGCAGAATTATTGGTATATAAGAACAGAACCTGGCATAATAGGTTCCACATGGTATAATTATTTCTCCCCACCTTAAAATGTTTCCATAAATAAGGACATAATTTGTATATTCCACACATATTCTTATGTTGGCATTTTTAACAATCCAGTCTTTCATCTACAGAAGACTAGCATCTCCTATTACTTAATTTACACATGAAAATAAATCCCAGGTTTAAAAAAAATATGGGTCTATGGTTCACACTTGTCAGCATCTCAAAACTATCGTGCTTTGGCAATACTTGTGGTCTTTGATCTGAAGAGACATTTGAATGAAACACTGGGAGGAATAAAAGATGGAATTTAGAATGAATGGTTAAAAATGCATTAAACAATTTTCTGCAGCACTTGCAGTGTTTTTGGAGCACAAGTTCTCTTATTTTTATGTTCATATGCAATGTTTTCCAAAATCTTCTGACTTTTTAAATTAATTTTTTACCATTAGATTTTTTTTTATTTCTGAGTATTACAGGGGTACAAATGTTTTTGTTACATGAATTGCTTTTGTACAGTTTGAGTCAAAGTTATAAGTGTGCCCACAAGCAAGGTCGTTTATTTTTATGCTCATATGCAATGTTTTCCAAAATCTTTTGACTTTAAAAAAGCTATTTTCCTTATTATTGGGTTAGTCTTAGGGATACATGGTTATGTTATAAATATGACCTTAAGTAGTTTCTTGGTTGTGCTTTCATATGAAAAGTCAAAAAGTATTATAAAGACTGAAACTTAGGAATCTTTCCAACCACAAATTGCCATCAGATTTTTCTTGGGCCACCTTTAGTAGCCTATTGATGCTTCTAGGTCATTACTGATCTACATCTGGCATGAAGTTCCTGTTCTTTCCAGTTTTGAAGACTGGTTTGATTCCATAATGTGACAGATTTAAGTGATCCTCAGGAGGTCTATTTTATGCTTTGGTTTGGTTTTATTTAGAAGACAGATTCAGGGGTCTTGATCTATCCCCATTTCATATTTATTCATAAATGAATAGATTTCTCTTATGAAGAAAAAGTATTCCCTTTGTCTTTTAAAGGGGTTAATGTGACTCAAGAGTTAGTAATGGGGCAAGGTTTTATAATTGATTCACTGAAATTATAGCTTTATCCCAATTTATTCATTCCTAACAAGATGCAAATACTTAGATTAAACCAGTTGTCATGTCTTTTTGGCACTAGAATATAGACTTTATAGAATATGTGGGTTAGAATACAAGCCATAGATTCTTCTATAAAACAACATAAAGAATAGGGTTGAAAAGGGAAAAAGGGAAACAAAGTTTTATTTTCCAAGAGGAAGACTAAAATAATATAGGAAAATGTAATGCATGACCTCTAAGAAAATCTAAGCTTAATAAATAACTTGAAAATTCTCTTCCTTAGCCTCTTTCAAAAAAATTTTATAAATATAATAAAAATTTTTTTGCATGTCTCTACTCATGTACTGCATAGATATCTATGCAGTGAAGAGGTAATGGGAAACATCTATCTGACAACCATTTACTCAGCTAATATGTAGTGAGGAGATAAATGTAAGGAACTAGGTGGTCTCTGCAACTGGAAGAGTCAAACAGGCCAAGGACTTTGCAATCTGGCCTAAATTTATGTCCTGTATGGCCTTGAACAAATCACCTATGACCTCTCTGTGATTAATTCTCTTCACAAGTAAAATATATTGTTTTGTGGATCAAATGACTATATCCTAAGTGCTTAGTAATACTTGGAAAATAGTAATGGCTCAGTAATTGGTAGCTATTATGATTATTTATGTTAAAATGATTAAAGGATAGAAGAGACTCACATGTTAGCAATTGCCTTTGGTTTAGAAAGAGTGAATGAAAGGCTAGAATATGGCAACATGCTGTGGAATCAGAAAGGAAGGAGTGGCTCATTCTGACCAGGTCATCAGGGAAGGCTTGACAGTGAAATGCTCTCTCAGTGGGCAGCAGAAGGGGAAGCTGAAATCCACCAAGTGACCTAAAGACTGTAGAATTTGCTTGGTCTACAAGACCAGGCAATCTGTGGCCATATAATAGCTTTACCACTGCTAGTAGTATGAGCTCAAGCAAGTAACTTGATTTTTCCTGGCCTCTGTTTTTTCTTCTGTGAAATGGGAGAATGAGGTTCCTACTTGTGAAGACCACTGGGAAAAAAAAGCAATAACACATGTAAAGCACTTAGAATAGGGCCTCTCCAGTTGACAAGAAAGATTATTTGATGTTGAATAAGGTTCAACTATCTTTAATCATTATTATGGCTAAAAACCAGGGAGCTATATCTATATTTCATCATGGAGTGGACGAAAGACATGAAAGGTAAAATAGTAGAAAAAGCGACTCAGAAATAGTGTGTGCTGGGAAACAGAGATGAAGGCACTTGGAATGTGTAGCCAGCGGTAGATGCCAAAAGAGTGACCAATGAAGTGTGAAGGGTGAGAGCAGCCTGGATTATAAAGGGCCATGAACACAACGGTAAGAAGTACAGACTTTATCTTGAAGGCATCAAGAACCACAGCATTAAGTTCCATGGATCCTTAACAGTATCATTTTAAGAGTTCAAAAGTTTTTCAGGTCTTTATAAAAACAGATTTATTATTGTAAATGATTCTATCCAATTGACAGTATTAAAATATTCTCTGTCACTGAGAAAAGTCTGATGGAATTACCATGATGGAAAATATGTAAATTAAAAAAAATTTATTCAATTAACTGTTTGGATATTTATAAACATCTGTTTATTTAATAAAATGGATGGCTGAGATCATATGGATGATATCTATGTTCATGTTGAATTTTTCTCCTTGGAGTTCTAAATATACACATAGCTCTTAAAAGTCACTCAATAATAATTACTCATAATTTAACATTGCATAATGCACTGTTCTAGGTGCTTTATGTGTATCATTTCATTTAATTTTTATAAAATTCTCATTGCTATGAATAGTGTTATCCCATTTTACAGGTGAAGAAATAGATTAACTAATTTGCTTAAAGTAATACAGCCAGTAAGTAAATGAGCTGATGTTTTACCCAGGGAGTTTCTCTCTCCAAAGTGTGAACTCTCAAGGTCGTGCTTACAGACTCTGTATGAAGCGATTGACAGCTACAGCTGGTCTTTCCTTCTTCGCCTGTTGAACTGGACATCCTTCCTTTTAGGAACATGGTAGGCCCTATCCTTCTCCTTGGCCCTCCAAGGTCTTATCTATGTTTACTGCACTAGGCTAACCCTGTAACTCCTTCTTATTATTGATTATTGGAATTTCTTTAATGGCTCATTTTAGTCTTACCACATTTATTACTAGACAGGAACATTGGAGGAGCATGATTTTCTTTTTCTGACGTGTTTCCCTCTATTTGGATTTGGGGGCTACTACCTGACTTATCTTAAAAACTTTTCCATTCTCATAGAAGCTACTTGGCAGCAGGTTTGGATTTACTTTGATTTGTCACTACTACTTTATTAGAGAGAAAAAGTTCAGATTCATCATAGAGAAATCACAACACTAAATATAGTATTTGCATTCCAGAGTATTTTCTGTGATTATTTGCAACATGATCATGGCTAACTGCGATCAGTCTCCCTTTGTGACTTGGCTATTGTGGCTTTTTACATAGTTCCTTCCTGCTTAGAAATGGTTTCTAAACTAGCATTTCTGGGATGCCACACAAGTAACTATCATCTAGAATGACTTTAATCTGCTGCTCTGTCACAAAAAGTTATGCCGGCAAGTTTTAACATACTTGTATTTAAGTCAAGGATTTATAATGGTTTGGATGTTGACAACGTTGACATTGCCTCTCCTACATAAAGGGGCCAATATTTCTTACCAGGCACATGAACTTACTTACGAGTAAGTAATTATTTGACAGAGCTCAGTTTATGCTGTATCTTTTCTGCATGGTTTTGAAGTAGTTAACAACTTTTGTCCACCAATATACCTACTCTTCTGTTGTTTGTTTCAGTACAGAGCTTCTCCAGAGCCTTGGGCACGGCACTTCCAAATGTCAGCAGCTATTAGCTCTGCACATTCATCTTTGTTTCCTTATTTCTCCTGAGTAGCCTATATCTCTCAGTGGCTTAACACAACATGGGTATGTATGTGTTATATGTTTTTTCAAAATATGGCATAATAGTTATCTGCCTTATCTCCCCTGCTTGCTTGTAAACTTTTTTGGATGCCTCATAGTGCATAAAGCCTATACTTCACTTATGATCTAGAGAGGGAGAACTGCAATTGTAAAATTATCTATCTATTCATCTATCTATCTTAGTTTTCCAGGGCCTCCACTTTAATTTACAATAGCATATTTTGAGAGAGGGAAGATGTGGTATTTTAAAATGCAGTGCAAATACCATAATGCTATTTTTTCAATGAAAACTCCCAAGTTATGTTTCCCTAATTTAAGTTCCTATTATTTTAAATTATAATTGTGTGTGTGTGTGTGTGTGTGTGTACCGTATTTTTGCCATTAAGCATATAAGAGCAACATTTCCTTTGTGAGTCCAAATTTCCTGTTCCTCTATCCTTTGGCCAAACTTTATCTGAAAACACTTTGTGTGTTTCAAGTGTGGTTTTTATAATCAAGTTCAACTCTCTCCAAGCTAAAGGTGCACCATATTACCAGGTACATTGGCTCTTTGAAGCATGCAAAGAAGTGTGTATAATAGGGTATACAGTCTGGTCAAACTTGGGCCTGATCTTTACATCATCAGGAAGGATAAACAGAAATTTGCTTTCATGAACACAAAGGCACTTGCTTAAAGTAAAAGAAATAATTTCTAGTGTTTCACAATTATGCAGTAAACTGCAAGTGGCCAGTCTTCAAAAGCCCCTGTCCTGGATATAGGGATGTAAGAACTAGATAACATGGTATGAGGCCAATTATACCACCACCTTCTTAGCTATCAGAACTTGAACCACTGTAGCCTCTCACTTGCACTTCTCTTGACTTGACATACTGTTGTTATAAACATCACATTGAACAAAGCATCGGGAGTGTTTCAGAATTAGTAAAATATTCCATATAAATACAAGGTAATGTTATTATTGGGTTTTATCAGGGAAAACATTTGCTAGAGAAGAGAAACTTTATTTTGTTTGGAATTTGCTAGGCCATTGTTTAATAATTACTACTGTAGCATGTGCTGGCCGGGTGAATTTATTGCTTTTATTCTGATCTATCCATTGTCTCCATCCTTTTGCAAAAAATAGCCCCCTTTCTAGGGTCTATTGCATTATGCTATGGTGCAGTATGTGGTATGAAAGAGAGTTATGCTATTAAATCATGATAGAAGTGGTTTGTGATTTGATGGTTTGTGATAGATGATTTCTTGTCTTTTTTATAAACTTCCACACTTCAATTTTACTTATCTATGGAAGGAGCCATATTTTCTCATGTATGAATTACTTGGGTTATGAAGAACTGTTATGAAGTTATAACTACACATTTATATAGTAATAAATGGAATCTGACTAGATAGCTTGAATAGTCTGTTAATAATGATACTTGAGAAGAACTCAAGGCAACTGGAAGAAATCAGTTTAATATTAAAAATGTATAAACATTTATATACAGTAGAATCTGAGTGGTGATATGAAAGATGTTAGTCAGAATTAAGTAAAAAATGTAAATTACACTTTTAAAGAGAAGTATGGACTCATTAGCTCTGAGTACATAAAATAACTTCCTCAAAATTATAGGTCTTTGTATAGATTTTGTTAAATAAATTTTTAAAAATCAAATTAGTGTATTTTTTATATGTGACTTGACATTACAAAGGGGACAAGGCATCTTTAAGCAATAAGACATTCTCCCTGAGGGGTAGGGTGATTATATTGTTTTGTTCAGTAATATTTTTTTATAAATAGTAAAAAGGTTGTATCAGTCCAGCCTGCAAGAACCAAACAATTCATATAAATAAGTTTTTAGAATATCCCTCCACATGAGGCAAAACTTGACCCTAATTACAAGGTTAATTCTTTATTCTTTTCCATTTTATACATTTATGGCCATGTGCACACTTTATTTTGTGTTTATCTATTTATTTATCTTCACCCCAAAGGAAAAACAGCAATGGGCCATAGTTGCCTACTATTTTCGGTGGGAATATGCATTTATATCAAATCCTTCCTACTGATGTTAGCATAAGAGAGGCTTCATTTGACCAAAAGTATTACTTATGAATGCATTTACTACCTCAGAGTATAAACATGTAGCAAAGAGAACGAAAAACAATTTAGCTTTCCATTTCCTAGAAAACATTCCGACTACAAGTAAAACAAACGCTCTCGGTGGTCCTTACCTGCAGTGCACAACCATTGGACCCGCATCAGGAGGGTTACAGGTTTTGACTCTCCGTAAGAAAGCTAGAAAAGGTGTAGGGTGTTCTGGAACACCGTGATCAGGCCAGGCGGTGAACTGGAATTGTCTCACTTCTCTCTTCTCACTTGAACCATTCTGTGAAATAGGAACATTGGCTGAAATTCCATTTTCCCAGCCTCAGGTGGTAATGATGAATAACATGGAAGAGGGAACACTAAAATGTGCTATCTTAATTCCTTCCTCCCACCCTACATCCATTGGGAATACACACTCTTTGGAGATATAAACCCCAAGCTGTTCGTAAAGGACAAATATTTGCTCAGGAAGATGAAATTCTTAGGTGAGAAGCATTACATTTTTCAAGTTTAACTATGAGGAGCACTCCTGTTATATTTTACAGGAAGAACTAGTTCTTCTTCATCTATTCTTCATTCGTTGAAACTTTCGTTCAGAGAAAGAGTTTTATATTTACTGATAAATCGCCAGACAAGAAGAAAAATTGCTGAGAGATAATGGAAGAATTATTTCATTCTTCACTCTTGCCAGATGGATCAAGATTTAAGTCAAGCCTTAAAAGATCTGATTTCTCAAAAGAAGCTTTCTTTAAATAATGGAGAGGGGAAGGGGAAGGAAAAAAAATAAAAAGCAAACCTTGTAAAGTGCAAATGTTCGAACACAATATGTGGCCAGCTCCACAGTATCTAGCAGCGTCACTTGGACCAGTCCATGGGTTTCTGTGCCTCTGCTGGGCCAATACTGGTCACACTTCACCTACAAGTAACAAGTGACACATTCAGGGCAGATGTTCATCAACTTCTCTATTAACTTTACTTTGAGTTGCTGTTGAAGGAAAACAGCTTTTCTGCATTTCATTTTATGTTGATCTTTTTCTGGCATGCATTTTTGTTATCCCAATATATGCAAATTACTGCTCTGATGCCAATATAAACCACATTTTTCAAACTGGTAGGAATACTAAGCAGTAACCGATTCAATTTTCCTGGAGAAAAATAAGTTGCAGATTGTTGCTCAGTAAAATAAAGAGAGAGGTATTTGAAATTTCAGAGGACTTGAAAAGAAAATACAAATTTGTTCTGGGATAGATGTTATGAATTGCATCAGGAGATTACACTTAGGAATTTAAAATACATGGTAAGATAGTTAGTGTTAATCTAACAAGATTTAAATTGTTTAAGCTATTTCATCTTGAGCTATCAAAATTTCCAAATATGCTTGTTTAAAGAAAAGTAGAAATAATTAGAAAATCTATCAAAGTATAATAAGAGAAGCTTTTTTTTTTTTTGAATACAAGATAAATGTTATTTGTATCCAAAGCAACTTAAACCTGTAACGTCTAGGGGAAAAAGAGCTGCCTGATCTTTAAAAACAGTCTCAGAGGTCACACGCTGGCAGTACAAAGTTTAAATAATTTAAAACTCATTCATTTGAGATGAATAATCTATAATTTCTATGTGGACTAGAACAGAAACACACAAAAAGTATTCAACCCAATTAGTTTAATACACAACAAAAAATAATTCCAAGTCTGCAATAAGCCTCAAAATTTACTGAATGTGTCCATTGGGCATTAAAAAGTATAATAAAAAATGACAAAAGCACTATATTTTGTAGTAAGACCATACATCAGAATATATTTACCCTTTTCATCTCAAATTTGTAAAAATGGGGAGTAATTTTTTTTTTTTTTTTTTTTGAGACAGAGTCTCGCTCTGTTGCCCCAGCTAGAGTACAGTGGCATCATCTTAGCTCACTGCAACCTCAAACTCCTGGGCTCAAGCAATCGTCCTGCCTCAGCTTCCCAAGTAGCTGGGACTACAGGTGTGTGCCACCACACCTGGCTAATTTTTCTATTTTTGTAGAGATGGAGTCTTTCTCTTGCTCAGGCTGGCCTCGAATGCCTGAGTTCAAGCAATCCTCCTGCCTTAGCCTCCAAAAGTGCTAGGATTATGGGTGTGAGCCACCCCACCCAGCCAAAAAAAATGGGGAGTAATTCTCAATGGAAAACAACTGAAACACATTTTTTAGGTAAAGAAAGCTTCTAGTAGTATTTTATATTAGGAAGTACCCCTTTTACTTGAAAAAGAAAGAGCTGAAAGTCACAATCTTTGGATTTAAACAAAGTCAATAGGCATTATTATTGTAGACACTACAATTTTTTGGTCCACTGAACAGAATTATTAGATAATTATTTGCTTTTATGTTTAATATAAATATTAGTAGCATTCTATGAATAACATTGTAATTTTCTGTTTCACAGAGATAGCATCTGCTCCTCTGAGGACTCAGGCTTTTTCTATATAGATACTGGACCTTCTAAAAGAGAGAGGTTTATTCTCTACACAATTTTCTAGACAAGGGGAAAAAAGCATTTTACAGTTATACAGTAAGCCAGATACTGAATTCACAAGGTTTAATCCCTGTGCCTTTATTTCAACTTTGAGACCACACAAATATCTTTTTGATGAAAACCAAACAAAAGTGGTTCACAGTAAGATGAAAAATTTATCTTAAGAGGATTTAAAAAAAATACTTTGCATGTTTCCTAGATGCACAGAATATTCTTCTGTGATTTATATTTCTATCATTTGCTCTAATGAAAAGAGAAAACAACACAAGGAAGAGAGAATTCTTTTTAATTTTATTTTTTTGAGACAGAGTCTTACTCTGTCGCCTGGGCTAGAGTGTTGTGGCGTCAACCTAGCCCACAGCAACCTCAAACTCCTGGGCTCAAGGCATCCTCCTGTCTCAGCCTCCCGAGTAGCCACCACACCTGGCTAATTTTTTCTATTTTTTTTTTTCCAGTTGTCTGGTTAATTTCTTTCTATTTTTAGTAGAGACGGAGTCTCGCTCTTGCTCAGGCTGGTCTCCAACTCCTGACCTCAAGCGATCCTCCTGCCTTGGCCTCCCAGAGTGCCAGGATTACAGGCGTGAGCCACCACACCTGGCCTGGTAGAGAGAACTCTTTAAGGACAATATTGATGTAGCATAACCTGGGTGAGCACCTCTATATGTTCTCTGACCAAAACCCTGGTTGTATGGGACATACTTGGCAAAGGCTGCCACCTGAATAGAACCAAAATGACTTAAGTAACCATGATTCTGCTGGGAAAAAAAAATCTTGAAAATTAGGCCAAAGACTTTGTTTTAAACCATGAAATAGGTGTCAAGTTGATGTCTCACTGTGGAGGACAAAAGCAACTTTGGATGCCCCCTATTGTAATATTGAAGAAGATGCCAGCAATGCATTGAGTTAAAGAAACAAGAGAGAAACTTAAATTCATTATTTAAGAGTTTCAGCTGGACGGTAACCCTTTCAATTCAAAACCAACTGATCAAATCCCACGAGGACAAATATCACTGTGATGTGCACAAGAAAAGCATGTTAATGCAACAAAATGATCTATAAGGTCAGTTCAATGCACTGAACCAAATTCAATATAATTGTATGCAAAACTGAGAATTGGTTATACTCAGACCTTTTAGTGAGGTAAAACAAAGGAGAGGAAGGAAAAAACTGGAAGCCAGCTTTTATGTAACTTTTGGAAAAATCACTCCATTATTTAATGACTCTTATCTACAAATCTGCTCCATCCATAAAATGCAGAAAAAAGTAAAATTGTACAAATTATTCTTGCACTTCAAGTAGTAAGTTTGAAACTGCACCTATTATTGGCTTAGACTCTGACCCCTGTAGAAAAACATGTCACAAAACATTACCATAAAGACAAAATGCTGTGGAAATTTCTAGCCAAGAGAAGCATTAAAAAGTTGCTTTTGAATTCAATTTAAATAATGCACTTTAATCTTATTTTTTTACCCCTTCCCCCCAAATGTTTCAAACTCAATTGCGAAAATCAGGAGCATTTTTTTTAAGCAAATATATTTAAACACTATCATTCTCTCTCAGGAAATATTACTCAAAGGAATCTTATGAAAAATAAATACCCAAATGTATGTGGAAAATGCACACATGTGGTCTCAGCAGTGGGATTAGAAGCTTTCCCTGAGCTTATCTGAGCAGCTACAGCGTACAGCTTCCCCCGTGCTAGTAAGCACCTCAGCACTTCCTTTTCAACCTCATTCTCTGAGCAGCCTGCACAGGTTTCATCTGATTTTGGAGGGCTGAATTTAAGAGCTTAGATTTACTGACAAATAGCATTTTAAACCTTTCATTTTTACCTATACACTAAACATGTAATTTCTGATTTCAACATTAGAGAACAAACATGGAGTGTAGCAAGAAGGGGGAAAAAAAAAGAACAATAGAAATAATTTTTTCCTAATTAGCTAATGCAAATGAACTAGCTCCTTTTTCCTCTCTTGAAATGTTTTACTTTGACAACAGTCCTTTCCCCACCCTTTTTTTCCTGAGAGAAAATCTTGTAAGTTATTTCTAGAGAGAATTACTGTTTGTTAGGCTTCACACATAGAAGCTGAATGTGAGATGCGGAATAAAGGTGGCTCCCTTCGAGTATATAAGAAACAGAAAGCAGGAGCTACTGCATACAAATACTGACTTTTGCCCTTTTCTATCTGATTTTGAAGTGACAAGTGGCCTTCAGAATTGACTCATGGAAGGTCAGGCAGAGTCTCACTGGATGCCCAGAAAGCTGCTTTTCTGCTTCCAGGATCAAAGCCCAGGTGCCTCATCTGTAAAATGGGAACAATACCAAACTCCAGGGCTATTGTAGGGGTTGAAAATGATGCATAATGCACCTATAACATTTACCCCAATGGCTGGCACAAACAGGCATTCAACACGCACTGGCTATTATTATCAGTTAGATTACGTTCTGGATTATGTTTTCGTTTGGTTGTTGTTATAAATTACCTAAATCATTTTAAATATGAAAAATGGGAACATGTTATTAATCTCAGGATATTGATTTAGAATTTTTTAGGTGCAAGGCAAAGTGTTAGCAGCTGTGGGAACACCACGGTGAAAGGGACAAGACAAGTTCCTGCCCCAATCCATCAGCCTTATAGACCAAGTTTGAAGGTGTGTTTAGACTTCCTGGTTCTTCAAACAGGTAGTTGTGAGATTTCAGGTAACTCCCTTAAATCTACTTGGGCCCCAGTCTGTTGTGAGAATGTGTTAGGCAGACTCCAGCGAGAACAGCAGAACCTGTTACCCAGGCTGTGGCTCAGAAACATTGCCCAGTGACTTCATTTGAGGCCTCAACTGAACGAGACAATTCAGAGTTTTGGCTGAATTTGGGGGAAAGGGAAGGAATTTCTTTTTATTATCATAAAACCTCCTTATGCAGAACTTTCATTTTTCTATAAGTGATGGATAGAACAGTTGATTATTGCTAAATGTATGCTATGGATTTAATTTATTTTACCTTTTTCATGACTTTTAAGAGAAAGTCAATGGAATGACAAAACATATTTAAATGTATTCAAAAGAAAATTTTCTCATTGCAAATATCTGGGAAATGTTGGTCCAGTAGGTCTGTCGACCTTGCTTTGGGGAAATGCTCTTGTTCTAGGCCATTTTTACTCCCATATGGCTCAGCGTGGAAGTGCCTGGCACCTTGTAGGCACTCAACAAGTGGTAGCCAACTTTATAATCAATTAACTGTGGTCTAGATTGGCTCATTTTTAAATTGCCTAAAACTTTCTGAAAACAAAACCTCCTCATTTCAATTTAACAAGGACTTATTGAGCATAGCAGCATGGCAAAGCATCAGAATTCCAGTTGTAACAGAGCAATACCTCCAAAGGGTTCTAGAATCACTGAAACGAAATGCATTTGCCACATGGTACTTTGAAAAGCCTGCTCAGGGCCAGATTACTTAGCCAAAGAAGGGCTTAGAATAGGCAATAAGTGATATGTGGGACACCATAACTGTTGCTAACAGTGACTGTAATTCTGTACCTAGTTAAATTTGGCCAGAGTGGTTGTTCAAGAGTCAGGATTTTTCTGTAAGAACTGGACAACAAGTATGCTAACAGATGCTGCAAATTAAAGTCATTTCGGGGAGTAAGGAAACGTCGATATCCATTTATCAATATCCATTTAATAAGTGGTACTGCAATAAAAGAAAGTTTTAAATAAATATCAGAATATATCTTAGTAGGCAGAAAAATTATATGCTGAACTGTTTATTTCTATAGGTTATATAATAACTCTTCTGGCAATTTTTAAGACCAGATTTAATACTTGATTTTCCATAATAAGCATGGAGATCATCTCAATGATTCTTTCTGTTTTAGCAATAATGCCATTCTCTGCACTCCACTAATATTTTGCCATATTTAGTCCCAAATGACAAAATAGTCTGGTTTGTGTATTTCCCCTTTTTTATTCTATCTCTACTGACCAGTATTCAGTGGAGGATCAAGAGGCAATGGAATATTTTAAATGAGAGTGACATTAAGCATTTGACCACTAGTGCAATAATAGCTTTTCACATATACACCCATAAAACTGAAAAATATTATTCTCTAAATAAACCAAATTATAGGTCATAAAACTGCTTACTAGTTCATTGAGCCATTCTAACACTTTCCAAGCCATTTATTAATTTAATAAAAAGTTATTTCCTTTTGTTTGATGTGGCTGCCAGAAATTGACATAGGGAACTGCCCTAAATTTTTCCAGTGACTTCCTCCATTAACTTGATAGCCATTTAAGTCTCAGGTTTCTGGCATTTTATCATACCCAGAGCATAAATGTGTAAGGTGCTCCTCTGTCATGGCCAGGTTGGCACTTGGATACCAGCTCTTCCTGCACGGGTTGGGCCCTTGGAGCATCCACTGCAGCCCTATTCACCCCTGAGAAGCAGCTGGACAGAGAAAAACTGTACACTAGACCCGAAATACCAGAAGACACAGAGATTAATTCACACTTCTGAAAACCCTGGAAATGACCTAATCTAGCACAGAAGTACTACAGGTGTGAATGCAGAGAATGAGAGA
The DNA here is from genome assembly GCF_041146395.1 of Eulemur rufifrons. Classification (NCBI taxonomy): domain Eukaryota; kingdom Metazoa; phylum Chordata; class Mammalia; order Primates; family Lemuridae; genus Eulemur; species Eulemur rufifrons. The sequence goes on from NC_090989.1 coordinate 230,942,622, forward strand.
GGCTTTGCACAAAGTCATCAGGAGCAAAGCTGCATCTCCTACTCCCAGCCTGGCTCTTTACTCAGGCCGTCAGGCCTCTAATTATTTTTAAGAGGAATGCTTTGGGCCTGCATCTGTAGGCTGCCATTCTAGGTAGAGGGGATGGGGTGGGGAATGAAGGTGGAAAATCCAGGAAGCTAACAAACAGCAAGCAATTGGTGGGATTCTTTCCCTTTTATCTGACACTGTGTTTGTTGACAAGAGAAAACCAAGAGTGTGGAACTGGCTAGATAAGAACCCAAACATCTTTTAGGTTGCCAACATGAGCATCATTCTTTCTGTTGCCAGTGTCCTATTTACATTAAGCATCTACCACTTTCAAAAACAATCCCATACATCATGCAGACTCCAAAGGCAACGTTTGTGCTTCTGGTCCTCAAGTTGCTTAAGAAAAAAGCAGGCTCTGTTGCTCTAGATAGGAAGCGCTTTAGGCTGCGGTTTGAGAAATTAAATGTTCAAGGCCTTCTGCGCTTCCAGTTCTGTTTGGAAAAGGACGCAGAGCTGGCATTTGGAAAGCATTTGCTCTCCATTAAACTTACCGAACCCTGACAAACCAGAGGGGCCAAGAATTAGTCTGCCACCGGCCAAGGTTGGGCTTTCCAAAACCGATAACGGCAATGAAAACAATAACACTGCCATTTATAATCTTCAATGGGATTCTGTCAAATTTTAACCCAAAAGGACCTCGAAGTCTGAAAAGAATCTCAAGCTTTGTTTTACAGGAAGAAAAGAAAATGTTTGATCAGAATCCCTCTTTTCACTGTTTCTTGCTCAGAATTGCCCTCGTAGCCACAGAACAAAATGTGAATGTGTCTCTGTTTCACCTTGACTCTCTGTTAGGGGAAGTTTACTGAGGTGACATTTAAGGCCTGGGAAAGACAAAGGAGGAGTGAGTAGTCATTAGTTCATAAGTGTTCCATAAGCCAAATGTCAAGTTCGTTAAACTGTTAACACAAGGAAGTTAACACCAGCCGAGTCTCTTTGGCCTTGAAAGCATCTAACCTCCACACATCAGCACAAACAACAAAATTTAGTGGAGCAGGGATTTTCCCATTCTCTGGCCTAAGATACAACTAAAGTCATGATGCACAAAACATTTGATCTCCTCTAGTAATGGATGACATCAATTGGTTTTCATGATTCTTTATTTGGGAACAGAAAATGGGATTTAGATATTTTGCAAACCAAGAATAGAATTCTTCACTTCTAGCCCTACATTTTCACTACTAATCAATGTGGTCCATATTGGATGACAATTCAAATCATGTCCCATTTGTTGGGTGTCAAGTTTTTACCCCCCCATCCCTGACATTTATAGCATTAAGTACAGTCACAATAATATCTCTATAAGTGTATCAATCCCCACTATAAAACTTGCAAGACAATAAAAGCAACAATGAGTTTCAGCTACGGGAAGGGCAAGAAGGCAGGCTGAGGACACGTTGAGGAGGTGAGGACAAGTGAAAGCCATATATCCTCTAACCTTGGTTAAGCCATTTCAGCTTCTAACACTAATCAAGGCTACTCAAGAATTTTCCAAGCATAAAGTTTACACGTTCCCTCTGTGCTGTGTATCTCAAGATGGTAGACCAAGCAGAAGAGAAACAGCAAAAGCAGACAGATGAAGAAAGAAAGAAGTGGACAACCACCCACTAAATAATAGAGCTTCCTGGGCCAGGAATTACCTTGGCAAATCCTACCTTGGAAACTCTAATTCTTTAAGCGAGGCTGCCAACCATGTGCTGTCATTGCCCACAAAATAACATCTTTAGAGTGGAAATCCCAGCTGTACACATTTTACTCTCCCTACCAGTGCTTCACTTTTTCCAAACCTTTTCTTCCCTCCGTGTGGTTGCCCAGACCAATTCATGTGCTTATTGGCATGTTATGAAACATGGAAACAATTAAAGACCACATTCTAGGGCACAAGAATGACTCCCTACAGAATCAACGAATACACAGAACTTGAGAGGCTTTGGCAATAAAGATGGAAACTGTGGAATAAAACACACTTAGAGTATCTCATATCACACAGTCCATTCTACAATGGCTTTAAATGCATCTGTGTGTTTCAGGCATCAATCATACTTTACCTTCATAATCACCAGTTTTTAGCTTTATGTATTTCTATTTCTTTATATACCTGTATGAAACTCATAGGAAATACCTAACTTCCACTTTTCTTTTCAGGGTCCATAACTGAATGTATGGAACATGCAGTCTTCTGAGTTAAGTTTGGGATTCCTTAAAGGCCACACTTAAGGGGGAGTAATGGCATTTGAAAATCAAAGAACCTAAGTTTTCAAGTGACCAACTTAAGTCCAAGGTCACACTAAACGTATATAAGGGCTTCTTTAGCCAAGCAAATGCTAAGAATGGTTAGTTCTCTAAAAAGAGGCCAAACTTCTGACACATGCCAATGAACCCAGCAGCCTTTTGTCTCAGTGAGCTGTTCTAACTCAGCAAAGGTACAAGCACACCGATAAACCTCAGACCCGAGTGACAACTTGAGAGTGAGGTGAACCAGGCCTAGGGAAAACAGACAGCTTGAAAACAGAGATGGGTTCTAAGGGCAGAATTCCCTAGCAGCATAAAATAAATAAGAAAGGGGAGGGGAAACACAAAACTGAACTAAAATGAAATGTGGTGTCAAGAATGTATTACCTTCAGTAATAATTATCACTACATGTAACCCATGTCTAATATTGGTCGTGATTTTTATATTATTTTGCTTTAAGATATGGGTGCAGTGAAAGTAGCACCCAGAAGATTCTATTTTGGTCTATTTCCAGACTGATTGACAAAGCAAGTGCAAAAGAATCCCATGGTTTGGGCTCCATTCTCCTCCTGACCAAAATGCACGGGTGTGTTACGCTGGGAACTGTGGGCAGAATTAACCACGCTCGGTGACTCTGTGAGGTCAGTCAGGATTCACTGTTAATCACAGAGAAACAAATTCTTTTCATGTGAGAACAAAAATTAAATTGAATTGTTTGGAGGCCAGCTTTTGGGGAAACTAAAGTTGTGATAATAAAGCCTCTAATCTCTTTGCCAAACAATAAGAGTTGAGACTCACTGAGCCACCTTACCACATCCCTGTCACCGACAACACCCACAATAACCCTTCCACGTAATCCAAAAACAAGAAATGACACTTTGAGGGATAAAGTGGCTTGCTCATTGTCATACAGCTAGTAAAGCTAGAGCTGGGATCTGAACTGAGACATTTGACCACCAAGTGCCCCATTTGACCACAAAGTGTCCCTACTTGGAACTATGTCACCGAGCTGCCCTTTTCTCTGATGTTGATGTCCCCATGTAGTCTTGTGTGATATCATACTACCTTTCCTTCTCTTTTCTCCACGCCAAATCTACGGTCAACAGGTATTCTGGCATACTTCCAGCTCACCGAAGCGTTTACATGCACACACATGCGCGCACACACACACACACACACACACACACACTTTTTTCATATACCATGGGGACGAGTATTATTTCAAGAACTTGAGGCTTAATCTAAATAATGAAATTTCAAGCTTCAGCCCTTGGAGAGGTGATTTGTTTAAACTACCTGGACCACCTCCCTTTATGAGGGAGACTACAGGCACTTTCCTAATTAGAGCCAGGCTAGTTCAAACGCCTGCTTTGACACTGGCTGCTGGGAATTGAGAATTCAGAGTCCCCCGGGTCAGCCCGCGGAACCCACAGCGTTCCTAAAGTATGGAGCTATAGATTTCAGTAACAACTAACCGCTATGTATGACATTGTTTTTACAGTGAAATTCGATTCAAGTTCTTGTTTGAGAATCCAGGAATGCCTTCCTCTTTCTTCCTGCTACTTTAGGTGAAAAAGCAAACGGACAGGAAAAGGCTGAGGCGGGAATGAGGTGCGGGAGGAAGATGGAAAAGCAGATGAGATAATCCGAGGCTCCGACGCTTGGTTAAATCTCTCCATGACATGTGGTCATTTACTCCCAAGTGCTCCAGACTGGGGAACAAAGGGTTTTCAGGCCTCGGGGTCAGATTGGTGATGACTGAGATTCCCCAACTGCCTATTGGCTTGTGCAGGTCATCACAAGTCTGGGTACAGGCTGAACCGCCACAGAATAAAAATCACAAGGCAGCATTTTAATTGGCCTCCTTAGGCCATTTAACAAAGGAGAAAGCTAACTTGCAAGAGCAAAGAGTAATTAATGAAGGGAGCAAACAGAGGTTCATTTAGTAACTTCCAAATAAGTTCCTCTGTCTGAGGTGGGGAGGGGAAGGTAGCCTGCAACAGAAAGATAAACGGTAGGTATTTAAGTCACAATGCCTTCTGCCAAGAATTGCTCATTACCATCAGATGTTGCAGTGGGGCCAGTTAGAACTAACTTTATTATTAGAAGCAATTAGGGAGAAAAGGGGCAGAATTTCATTTAGTTATTTCAAAACAAGTTTCTGTGCACAGTTTAATGAAGGCCTGCAGTGTCAAGATAAAATGTGTGTTTTACTGAAAACAGCTTTTGCAAATGACTGCTTGTTACCAGCAGGTATCTCCAGGCAGAACAGACCGGGTAGGTTGGATTTACATGCGTGCCGTAATATAATAGTTCAGCTGTCCCAGCTTCACAGATGTGTTAACAGGCAGTATGGCCTCATGGTGAAACACGTGTGTTCTGGAGCCAGACTGTCTGTCTTCAATTCTTATCCCTGACCTTGGTAGCAGAATGACCTTGGGCGACCTTTTGTAATTTTCTGGGCCTTGGTTTACGCATATGTAAACTGGAGATCACAGTGATGTTTATTGAGCAGGGTTGTTGTGAAATATCAATGCACTTAATATGTTATACATTGTTAGAGTTATTGACTACTCTATCCAAGGATCATTTGGAAGGGGAGTCGTTTTTAAAGAAACTGCTTCCTATGTAGGGGTTCCCCTGAGTACAAATCAATAGTACTTTGGAATGGGGTACTATTCCATTGGAACAGTACTTTGGAATTACATCTTTGGAATGGGGTTTGCATATAAAGTATGGTAGATATTTGTCTTCACTGTCAGTGCCATTTTTATATAAATTCACATTTCAGACAATATTTCAACATCGCTATAAAATTCAGATGTTTTGAAAGGATCTGATTGCTTTTTAGGTTTGTTAAACCAGCTGTGTACCACACCTTTTTATTTCCTACCTTTAAGGTACCAGTTGTCGCTTTTTAATATTTTTCTACATCTGAGCTTTTCCCTTATAAATCCCCTGGGCAGCATTTAACTCTTCCCTCATATACACACCTGGGCTAAAAGAAACTGCCATGTGTTGAGCTTAGAAGAACAATTTAAAGAATCTCAACTGTCACACAGTAAATGGGGTTGGTTTTTGGCTGTCCTCTAAATAGCCTTTCTGAGACTACCGTGACCATATGAGAGAGACCTCTCACCTGTGGTTTCACAGTCTGCCTTGAATATTCCCCACTCCCCAGTGAGAGTGCGTGCTATCTCCATTGAATTCTCAGAGACCCCTTCATTAAATCTCATGGTTAAAGATTGATTTTCATCAGATGGCTACAATATGTGCACATGCACTCGGGAATATGGTACACGGCTTACCCATTATATGTTTTAGTTTTCCAAATCAACAGCATTTAACTAATGTGCCATGCACCATAATATTGGACCCATATGATGAATAAAACTCCTTTCTTGGACTTCACCAAGCAATGAATCCATATTAAAACCTATCCATTTTGGAAAAGTTTAAGCTAGCAAAATGCCCTTTATACATTTATGTGTTTTCTCAGCTGTGTATTAAGCCACATCATTCTTCTGGCTGCCCTGACTTAATTTATGCTAATGTGAATAATTGACGTAAGAGCCTCTTTTACAGAATTTTAGATCTTATATTGCAGATTATAAGAAAGAAAAAGTTGAAAATACTGGTAAGTACATCTTGGTGGGATTCTCCCCAAAACCTGTAGAGTCTTATTCAATGTGAGTGTTAGAAAGACATTCAAGCTATTATTTATTTTCTCTAACCAAGTTGTCTATTTCCTTGAATATTGCTTTTTTTTTTTGGGCAATCATATTATAACATGGGAGAATATCTTTTTTGAAAAGACCCAGAAGAGTTTTAAAGAATGGTTTAATTAGGATTGTTGATGCCCATTCACAATTAGTGTCTGTTAGAAAGTTAAACCTTAGGGAGGGGTTAGAGTCTGAACAGAATAAAATATGCAACATAGGGACTCTGGAGAAAGATTTTTAAGAGGAAAGAATTGGATATTTATTCTTACCCTGGATCTTTCTTCTAGTTTTGTCATCATGACAACTGTGGCACTCCGTTGCTCCCATATCATTCTCCAAAAGTCCCCAAATGTTTCAGGGAGAGATCCCTGTGTTGCAATATAGGCATTTTGTTTCCTATAACCATCTATGTAGTTGGCATTCACATAGTCACTTCCTGGGATGCCTGTAAAACAAGGAATGTTATTCAACCACGTGAACATATCACAAGAGGAAACAGCCTGTGACATGACATAATGGCAATTCAATATTATTGTTCCACCCTATGCTAGAGGAATCACAATACATCCAAGGTCGGGTTTTAAGCAAGATTAAAAAAAGATCCTACCAGGACCATCATGTTAAAAAAATGTACAAAAGAAGGTGTCCAGTCTTCATATTATGACAATGTGTCAGGTCTTTATACTATGACAAAAAAAGAGTCCATAGAATGCCTTTTCTCTCACAGGCTGTTTTTTCTATTGCACCAACAAAAAAATAGTTTGCAAAGGACAATAAACAATCTGGTAACAATCCTCACTCATGTTCTTCCCCATTTCTAGAAAAAAGCTGAATAAAAAATGCCTGAGCCTGAAAATGCGATATAGAGTGGAACATGTGAAACAGTGAAAAATAACAGTGAAAAATCCTTTTCAGATTTAGCTAACAGGAAACTCATGTATAAACTCATTTAATCTTCACAACAACTCTATGAAGTAAGTCCTGTCATAATTATCATCTCGCAAAGGAGAAAACTGAGGTGAAAAGAGGTTCAGAAAACTTGGTCAAGTTGCCCAAGTTGGTAATTCGGGTTTAATTATAGGCTGCATGTCTGCTAGGTCTATGCCTTAACCTCTGTGGAGCACCGCTTCTCATTTCCAAGCTCATGGATTGTTGTAAGTAGCACATGAATCTCTCCTTCGATTAGAACAACTGCCTGCTAATCGGTTGTCCCACTTCTACTTTTGTCTTCTCCAGTCTGTTCTCCATCTAGCATGAGAGCAATTCTTAAAAATATATTTCAGACATGGTGACTTCTCTTCCTCTGTGACTTCCCCTTATACTTCAAATAAAATCTAAACTCTCAATATGGCCTATAAAGCTCTGTAATTCTCAGACTCATCTCATTCCACTCAGCCCCTTGCCTTCTAAATTATAGACATTAGCCTACTTCAACTGTTAGAAAACATCTCTCTCCCACATTAGCACGATCTGCATCCTAGAACACTCTCTGTCTCCTTCCCCTTGTGAAACATGGAGCCTCCCTCTCAGAAGGCCTGCCCTTGAGTACCCTGGGACTTCAAAACTCCCTTGACAATAATTCTTTACACTACTTATAACAGGTAATTATATATTTGTTTGTTAACTTGCTTATTGCCTGTTTTGACCACAAGACCATGTCTCTTTTATTCACCTTTGCTAACTCTAGTGACCAAAAAAAAAAAAAAAAAATTTGTCCCAGTTCCAACATTTAATAAGTAGCAGAGATGTAATTTAATGCAGATATTTTGATTTAAAGTCTAATTTTCTTTCAGCAAAATGGCTTTAGGAGGTAGATAGGCAAATTTGAACTTATTCCAAGGAGAGTGGCCAGAGTGATTAAGGAAATCAAAGCTATTCCATATGAGAAAGAAATACACATTATAGCCTAGTAAAAGAAAAGGTAGAAGTTGGGGATGAAAGCTGCCTTGAGTACCTGAGGAGTGGTTTAGATTTGCTCTGTTGAGTCCCAAGCTTTCAACTCTGAAGGATGTAACTATGGAAAGATAAATTTCATCTCCGATATAATAAAGCATTTTCAAATAGTCTGAATCAAAAGGGAAATAGGTTTCCTTGGGAGAGAATGAGTTGCCTATCCCTAGAGGGGAACAAGCACTTTCATAGGGATAGCAGCATGATATGGGAAGTAGCACTAGAATATATGCATGTCCCTGTTAGCCCTGGGAAAATATGAGTCTTGGAATCATGAGAAAAAAAAAAAAATTTTTTTCTCATAATGGAACATATGTTCCCAAGCTAAAATTGTTATATTTCACTGATTGCCACTTGCAATTACTTTGACTGCTTTTCTGATTCCAGTTGTAAAACTGATCCTCTCAAGAAAGGTAATGAAAGTCAGATGGCAACCACTGTGCTCTGAGATGAACACATGGATATGGAATACTACCAGCATTAGCTGAAAAGCCTGTTGAGCAAAAAACTGAAATGCACGGTTGGTTGTAACATTATTCATCTATTACAGCTACTCAAGAAGCAGTTGGGGTTCTGGCAGCCCTTTGTTGATAAAGATCCTATTCCTCCCCAACACCAAATTACTGTAGATTCAAAGGACAATTTAAATAAAATTCTCAGATTACAACCACTGGGAAGTATGCACATCTTACATGTCTATAGGATTTGGTTCTGAGCCAAGAATGAATCCACTTTATAACACAGGAAAAGCCCACTTTCAAAATTTTTAATTCAGTAGTTAGCAACATTAAAGAATTGAAAAAAAGATTCTGGCGAAGGGCCTCACTCAGATGCCAATATACAGAAAACTTTTTCCGAAGAAAAATCAAAATGGAGAAATCTGGGTTAAATGACTCAGAAAATGCATCACCTGGGCACTGCGCCATTTTCCCCCTTATCAAAGATAACAAATGTGTCTGAACAATGTATCTGAGGATAAAGAAGGTACATGTGAAAAGCATCCTTAAAGAAAGGGAATCAGACCCATCCAACTCTCTTTGCGTAAATTTTAATAGATTGTTATATAATGAATTGGGTTTTTTGATGTACTGCTCAAGTTTGAAAAATAAATTCTCTGGGTATTTTTTTTTTTTTTTTTGAGGGGAGGATGGGTTCTTACTGAATAATGGTTGCACTCCCCAGGATAAGAATACAAAGATTCTGCCTGAAGACTACTAGGCACCTGGGATCAACACTGTATCCCCAAACACTTTAAGAATTTGGAAATTGTTATTTTGAAAAGAAGAAAATTAAAAGCAAAAATTAGGTCAATGTTTAAATCCTGAAAATAATGCTGAGGCTCCTCTTCCATTTGAACACTTGTTTGTAAGAAGGTAAGGAGTACCTGGAATGAAAACTTCCTTCTGGAAAACATACTAGAGTGAAAAGACATTTCAGGTAAGTTCTCTCTCACAGATCCTTTGCAATGTGGAGATGTGAGAGGTGGCTATGTTCACCAGAAGTTCTGAGATCTAATGAGTCCTGTATTTATACAACTCAATTTAACAAGCTGTACAGAAAGACGAATGAGAAAAATTTCTGGAAAGAGTGGTGGTTTGTCCTAAAAATATTAACCCCAGATTGGAAGCTAAAGTTAAACAGCAGTTTGTTTCAAGTAGACGAGACCCCTGTTTTCAATGTGACATATTTAGAAAGAGTTTTCAACCAATCCTATGAAAATACACAACATGATGGCTTTCTAAATGTTTTGGTGCCCTGAAATGCTTCTCTAGTAGTTCTTGTTTAGGATATTTCTGCTGGGAGGCTGGATCTACAAAATTCTTTCACATTTTTGGGGTGACCTTCTCTAAGTAATATGTATTTGTTTATTTAATTTTCAATCCCCTGCCTTATCCAGAAAATGATTTGCATATGCTAATGCAACACTAATCAGAGTGCACGATGAATCCAAGAGAAGTGTGTGAGAATTAATTGAATTCCTCTGGGGCTATGATGGATGGAAATCTAACTTAAAATGCAGTACTGAAAGACTATAGAATTACTATAAATTAGCTGATTGCTTTTATTTCTCTCAAACAGACCTTCCCCCAATACTATAACAACAATGTTTGGTTTGTTTTTTGTTTGTTTTTAGTAGGGGGAAGCATTATTAAAATAACAAAAGCATGACAAAGATGTTTACTTTCCGGTGGTTATAGACAAAATCTTAGGACAGATTGGCCCTACTGTAGAAACTGTCTCTTGAATTCAGTGGTCTTAATGTCATTATTCAAGAAGAGCAGTTTAGATCTAAGACCTGCTCTTTCCTAGGAGTCCACAGCTTTACTGCATTTGTAAAAGTGAGGAGATTTTCATCATTTTTCATGTACTGTTTTGTGTGCATTCTCCAATTAACAACAGTCATGTAAACAGTTCTAACAACAATAAATGTTTGTCATCCTAATTTTATGCATGGAAACCTAAGGCTAGACCCTATAATTTCATATTACACCAATATGCTCCATTCCTGTGTTATAGTGTATTTTCTCCGTTATAAATTGTTTTTTTTTCTTGTGGCACTTAAAAATATTACTTACATGCTTTATACTGGGTCTTTGTGGTTTGGGCTAACTAAACCTGGAAAACTCAACACAGATTGTGATGAGGTTGATTGGTAGAGCTGTGCTTCTGTGTTCTTCAGACACAGCAAACAGCTACTGGAACAGAATTAGGCAAGTCTTAGGCCCTCATTTTATTTGCTGGTAATTGCAAGTTAGTTTTCATTGGAAAAATAAGCCTGCACATGGACTTTGGACTCAACTGTTCTCTTAATTGTCTGCAAAACTATGGAAACTTTATCGTGAGTTCCAGATGCAAAGACAATGTGCTTTTCCTTCATCTAAGCATGAGATTAAGAAGACAGGGCTTCATGAAGTGTTTCTGCACGTATTTGAATATTAACAGAAGAAGAGGGAATCTTTGAAAAGATGATGATACTCTGTCTGAAAGAACATTTGTGATGAATAATTACTGAGGACTGCTTTAAAACCTTGAAAGCACCTTGTAATGTCAATGAATATACTATCTGAGCTGTTTTGTCATGGCAAGGTTAGAATAAAGTTTACTAAGTCTTGTTAATTTGAGGATGACTAATTGGGCCATGTGGCTTTCCTAAAAACAACAACAAAAAACCACCCAACTTGCTGTGAATTAGATTTTTGGGGTCAGAAGATAATTTGATTTTGAAAAGTTGTCTCTTGTTGAAGGGGTGTTTATAATTATAACAGGTTTATAATAAAGCTTTATGACCTCATGTTAAGTGAAAAATAGGACCGAAAAGAGTACATGAATTATTTTGTGAAATTAAGTTATCATAAGGAGAATGGTTCACACTTTCTTCTTCTTCTTCTTCTGCTTTTTTTTTTTTTTAAATTTACCTGTAACGATAGACTTCCTTTGAGCAATGTTCATACTTTTACATCCCACCACACTGTCGGGAAAGTCATGTGTGCTTTTGAAAGTCTTGGGACAATATCAAGCACTTGCTAAGAATTTAGAAAAGCTGACCAGGAAACATGTACTCTTGTCTAGGGCTGTTGGTGGTTTGCTCTTTGACCTTTGGCCAGTTATTCAACTTGTCTAGACCTGTGATTGCTTATCTGCTAAACAAGGCGTGTTGGACAAATTGATTCCCTTAAGTCCTTTTGAGTTCTAAAATAAGATGTCTCCCTGTGCTTTTCTTAACCTTCTTGGATTTGGAAATCTCTGCAAAGTTATTTTAAGGCAGGGGCTTTGTGTCTCTCAGATTAGGTAGGAACACACTCTGATACTCTTTCAAGCTGATTCCTATTGCTTCTCTCTCTCATGTGCTGAGATGAGATTTTTTTTTTTTTTTTTTCAGTGAGGCTGGGCTGATACTTCAAATCTTGATTGGAACCTGGTGGGGTTAAAAAATAAACAAAAAACAACAGGACGTGGTGGTACTAGGCCAGTAGGAAAGAAGCTTCCTGTGGAGTTTAGGAGGTAAGACAGGATAAGATGCAGCCCTGGAAGGAGGGCAGAATCCCATGCATGGCTCCAGCCGACTACTGCTGAGGTGGAGATGGGCGCTGGGCTGAGTGGCTTACTCTGCTCTAGCTCACTACGTGCCTCCAAAACTCAGGCACTTTTATTTCCTTTAAGTTCTACAAATCCTTAATGAAGTGAAGATTGTGTCAAAAAGAAATTGCTTTTTGGTAAACCGGTTGATTCCCTGTTTTAAGATAGAAGTACTCAAGACTCAATAGAGCACAAAAGCTACCTTTTATTGAGAAAATAATGTCCCCTCCTCTATTCCAACACAAACAAAAAACCCGAACAACATCGAATTGCTGGTTAAGACCTATATTGCAATTTTCACAACTCACAATGCAGAAAAAAATGTTTACTTTGCGGTCACCAGCAAAACTGGAAATCAGAAAATAGAAAACAAAACTTAATAAAAATGTATAAGCAAATTTATTTAATTCTAAAGGACACAGGCCTTTTTATTTCCTTTCCTTGTATCATGGCAGCCACCCATAGCTGCATCAGACCTGGTGAAATGAAGGATTCTTTTTGCAACACATGAAAGAAAACAAACATTTCTTGCAAAGACACAGTATGTTATTTGCCACAGTATCCCCTGACGTAGCTGCAGTTTGGAAAATGACCCTCCATGTTTCTATAGAATGCAGGACAATTTTCTTTTTAAAGCATGTGTTACTTTGTGGGCACTGCAGCTCATCACCACAGTTAGCTAATGGGGGAGTGGATAACCTTCAGAGTATGTGAACCCAACCTGCAACTTCTCATGGTTGTGTGTACTCCTCTCCTTGATTTTCCATACCTCCACCCTGCTGAAGAGGTTGGGCTTTGAGAATGGACACAGGAAAGGAGGTGGGGGATTGAACTGTCGGAATACACTGCAAGATCAGCTGTACATGTTGGGGAATTGTCAGACACCTGTGAGAGAGGGTACTCCTCTCTGGTTAGGGAGCACTTTGTCCTGAAATAAAGCAGATTTGGGTCACTGAAGCCAATCCTTTTGGATACAATTATTATAGGGGTTTATCTCATCATGCAGTAGTCAGAATCAAGCATGGGATGTGAATACAGTTCTGTGGGTAAGAAATAACTCAGATCCGTGCTCTCCTCATCACTAATATATGAACATCGTGATCATAAAATCCTTAAGCCGATACTTCCACGAGAATCAAATGAGTCAATGTGTTTGAAATTTCTAAAATGCCATATGGATATTAGTTATTATTATGATTGATATATTAAGCAAAAATGAAATAAGTCCACTCATTCCTAAATACTCCACTGATGAAAAGCAATTCCAAATTGGGAAGGTACCTTTCCAGCTTCTATATTTAAAAAAAAATTATCAGAGAGGACAAAAATAATTATTTTCCAACTTTCCAGCAACCTACAACTTATAACTATGCTCCAACAACAGAGCCATAGCATAGATGATGTAGGTTTCTCTACAGCCTTGGAGTAATGGAGGGTAGATTCATTAAAGTAATCTGCATAGATGTACAATAAAAATGGGGAAAAAAAATCCCAATAAGTGAACCAAAGACAATAGAAATAAAAATAAACCACTCCGGGATGCTTTCTTATTTTACTCTTCGATTAGCTTCCTGAGAACAACAATGAAAAAAAAAAAGCCACAATACAACCAGCCATCCCTTAAAAATGCTTCTTCTCTTTTCTGGATAAGAAGAATCACCAAATATAGGCTCAGGTAGGAGCTGGGGACTAACAGATCCCCACACCACTGGCTCAGCTACTTGTATGAGAAAGATGCCATGCAAACAGCTCTAATTAGTTAGTTGCTACGAAGTCTGCAAGCACCTGTGAAATTGTTCCAAGTTTCCCAGGCTAAGTCCCATCTAGCTTTCTATTTAAGACTATATTAAGCTATAAAAATTTGTTCACTCTTCTCAAAAAGAGAGATGCTTTTATGTATTTAAAAAAAAAAAAACACCCTAAAATAAAAGGATTAAACTTTGTCACACTTGTAAACAATTCACTCGGAAAGTGAATGACAATGCTAAAGAAACTGTGCTATCTCTGTAAATCAATGAATGATGTTCTGAACATTGTGAGAAACAAAGAACTCAACCAAGAATTGGATGGGATTTATAAAAAATGGTTTTTTTGTTTGTTTGTTTAAATAGGGTATGTATTCTAACAAACTTGCTTCAGTACTTGAAATAAAATCTCAAGAGCAAAATTAAACAAACACCAGCATGCCTGCAAACGAGTGGCTAGGAAGGACAGAGACAGAGAACCAGAAGGAGGAAAAGGGGACCATATTTACTGAGGTGACTTCAGAAGGAGCACATGGCAATTATCAAAGGAATTTATAATTTTAATTCCTGATGTTAGTGAATATTTATATTCACTATAATTAATATTCTATTAGAAAATGTTGGGTAGAATGTATAAGTTTATGTTTCTGAGTTTGATTTTACTTACTGAAAATACATCAGGTTACTAAATATGGACTGAAAAAAAATATTTCATAGCATGGGTACTATGTGAAATTGGAGAATATGTTAACATGTGCTGACAGCTGTTTTAAATGAATCGGTACAGACTTACCCACAGAACATTCTGCAGAAGAGGCTGAGACAGGATTTAAACATAGAGCACTATTGTGGAGCAAATGGTGAATCAATATCATTGAGGAATAGTAGTTTCTTGTCTTTATTTATTTATTTTTAATTAGATTTATCTTAGGGGCGGTGATTCCCTGTGAGTAGCTTTCTCATTTTAAAGATGCTAAATTGCCCATCTCACAAATAATCAAATTGTTCTAACATCATCTATATTATTTACACTTGGATTTTTTTTGAATTGCTCCCATTATGCAAATCAAACAGCAGATGATATATTTCGAATTTCCATTTAAAAGAACACATTCTTCCCCCTGTTGAAATTTGTAATGCTATTATGGGTCTGGTTTCCATTTATCAAGCACCAATATTTTCTTTCTCTTTACAGAGTATTCTAAATATATGCAGCTTTCTCATTTGTATATTATTAATTTTTCCATAGATCATACACAAAAGCAATTCCATCTGCGGTTAAAAGGACCTATCTATAGCAGTAATAAAATTCATAACACTAATGATAAACTTAATAGTTCCCAATATTTATTAGGCATTTTCTTTGTGCCAGGAACTCTTCTAAGGTCTTTACATGCATTAATTCATTTAATCCTCCTAGTAATTCTAGGACGTAGGTACCATTAATAATTTTAATTTACAGATGAGGAAACCAAAGCATAGTCACTTGTCCAAGCAAGCTCTTCAGCAGCAACAAGAGCCTAGGATGCTTTAATATAAAAGAAGTTCTTGAGAGGCATATGGTTCCTTCTAAGGAGGTACTCATTGAAGAGATGAAGGAAACAAAGTTATAAAACTTTAGAATGTAGGCTCCCTCCCATAAGAAAAAATAAAACAGTGCTATGATCTGAATGTTTCCCTTAAAATTCCTATGTTCAAACTTAATCACCAATGTGATAGTATTGAGAAAGCTGAGGCCTTACAAGGTGATTAAGTCTTTAGAGCAGAGCCCTTGTAGTTGGGATTAACACCCTTACAAAAAAGCTTGAGGGATTGGGTTCTCCCTTTTTCCTTCCCTTTTGGTCATGTGAGGATACAGTGTTCCTCGCCTCTGGAGGATGCAACAGTAAGGTACCATGTTGGAAGCAAAGAGACTGGGCCCTCATTAGATAGTGAACTTGCTGGCACCTTGATCTTGGACTTCCCAGACTCCAGAGCTGTGACAAATAAATTTCTATTGTTTATAAATTACCCAGTCTTTGGTGTTTTGTTATAGCAGCACAAACGAACTAAGACATAGACCCATATTTTACTAAGCTTTCTTTAATCAGATTAATAAGCACTAGTGTTAAAGAATACATATAACATGCTGTAGTTTATTCTTTGTAATTTCCACTCTCTCATAGATAAAACCATTTATACCTGTTTTGGTGAGAGAGACATATACCAGCCAATAATCCTATTTAGAATAAACCCTCTAGTTTTTTTTTTTTGAAGAAGCTAATCCCTTAATGTCCAAGATTTAATATTTATTTGCCTACTTATATTATCTTGTGATCTCAGGATTTAGAATAAATGTTCCCAATTTCAGGGATGGTAGGAAGGGTCTTACACATTTTATGTGAAAATAGAACAAAAGACATTAATTCTCCTTAATTAGAGAATGGGCTTGTAGAAGGGCTTGTATGTCCATGAACTATCTGAAACTAGTGTGCAAATAGGGTGTTTAGGTGCTTTTTGTTTTTAAGTGGGGTTTAAAATGTCATCAAACTATCAAAAGGATCTAGGTCCCCTAAACAGTTACTATTAACTGCATTTAGTGACATGCTCAAGGTCATATAGTTGTTTAAACTGGGATTTACTTCCCAGTCTCCTGCCTTCTTCCCAATATACCTTAAAAAAGTAATATTAAACAAACAAACAAAAAACCCACCTGAAAATCACTTACGTGCTATTTATTCTTTGAAGAAATTCACTTTGACTGGAGTCTAAGAACATAATTGGACACCTCTAGTTCTAAGATTTTTATTATGTTTCAAAATGTATTTCAAAATTCCTAGGTAGTCTTCCCAGCCAAAGAGGCACCATTTTTGAATTAGGAATGACGTGCATAAGCACAGCCATTATGACTTCAAAACTGGCTACAGGGCCAAGTGGTCCACTAGGGAGAACAGTAGCCTTGAGACTGACATATGATAGCAATTTAGCTCTGCCACTTACTAACTATTGATCATAGATAAGTTACTCGACTTTTTAAATGTTTTTGTTTTCTCATCTTTAAATTCAGATAACTGAATTTGGGGGTTTGTTCTCATGTAGATAATATATATAAAATCCATAACATGGTGCTCAACATATAACATACCCAGACAATCCTATCTACTACAACTGCTTGTCTTTGTTGTTAAGTTGAAAAGTAGCATTTTCACTCTGCTCTATATTTAGACTTGGTTAACAATTCTTTAAAAATCCATGTCAATATAGCTTTTAAAGCAAAATGTTAATTATAATCCTACTAATGGAACTATAGTACTGGCAGCAGTGAAGATTAATTATATTTTAGAACAAAAACCTCTTTTTTATCCAGTACTATAATTAATTTGTGCTTATTACAGGGCACTCTGATAAATAACCTGCCAATAATTGATATTCCTTGGTTGATAAGAAATTTAAAATACATAAAAAGATATTTGAGGTAAGTATATCACCTGTGGAATCAGTTAGGTATAGATGCACTTAACTTTTCTTCTGAAATATTATGACTCTGATTTGCATTTGGGTAACTGATGCTTCCCCATACTGTGTCACTGCCTCAGGTTAGTTATGCCACAAAATAGGAAATGAAATTCTAAAATGTAACGTTTGTCTTATCCATAAGGCTAGTGCCAAATGATAAAATGCATTTTAGGCAAAAAGATAAGGCTAATCATTTGGATCCAAGCTAAGTGATGCAGGCGTTGTCACATCCTGCATCAGTAGGAAGGTATTATTAACGATGTGGCCAGTGGAGCCTTGGTCAAGGAATCAGAAGAGCTGGATTCTTACATGAGTTAGATTATTTTTACACTGTGTGACTCTGGGCCAGTGCTCTGAGCTTCAGTTTTCTCCTCTCTAAATACAGACACTTCTTTATCTAGTAAAATACTTATACTGCTGCTTCATTAGACTGTTGTACACAATAAATTAAGAAAACTACATAAAGATAACTCTTAGAGGTCAGAAATGAAAGAGGTTACAGATGTGAAAATTGATACTCAGGAGAAGTTAAGGTTACCTAGCTAGTGACAGAGCTATGACCCAAACTCAGATTTCTTTGTTCTTCATCTTTTGTATTTGTCCATTTCTTTTTTCCTACTTTAGTAAAAGTATACTTTTCGAACAAGTTGGATTCTACAAGATTAAGCATGTTATTATATATGGTGTTAATGCACATATATTAGCTCCTTATATTTATCTTAAGTCATTAAAATAAATCCTATCACCTCTTTTCTTCTGGAATTACTATTTTCTCTTAATAAATGCTTAAACATGGAAGGGATCACAATGGTAATTGCATTTGTCAAAAATTCAATTGTGTTTCCATATTCCATATTGTGTTTCCATTTCAATTTAACAATTGAAAGCATTTGTAATTATGCTTCTCTTGAATTTATTCTGCATTATTCCTAGCACAAATAAAGTTACAGTGATTTGGAAAGATGTCACAAAGTGTCACTATATTCAAGAATTTCAATAAGCACATTGGTGCCCACACACAATTCCTGATACTTTCTGTTTTTTCTCCTGTTATCCTCTCCACGAGTGTAGGGTATAAGTTTGCTCTATTAAGCAAAGATAAAGACAACATGATTCATTGTGGCCACTTCTAGGGTTTTTTTTTTTTTTTCCCCCTACAGTCTGGCAGATCACTTTGCAAAGTAATACGAAAAAATAGTTAGCACCATTGGCAGAAGAATAACAAAAATGCCCAAATTAAAACCCTCAACCAAAGTCATTTAAGTTAGTAACATAGCTGGGACCCAAAACAAGCACATTAAGTTTTATAAATTGTGCATGAAGTCAGCTACCATTTTAATATACTTAAAAAAATCTGTTCCTACATTATCAAAGCTGCCTTTATAGGAGAAGCCTCAGTGAGTGGTTCTGTGGTTCCAGTTGCCAGCATTTTCTCTTCTGTACTTAAGATACAGGATGGTTGACTGCCCTCATAAATACCTGCTGGGTAGGGCTTAGTCTAAGATAAAATGCTGTTCACGGTTGTAATCTAGATTAAAGCTCTCTGTATAGCCCATAAACTTCAATTAAATGCTTCTAACCTTTTGCATAACACTTAAAATTGAAAGACTTTTGGTTTCTAGGTCAGCTCTAGATTTAGGGTATATTTGTGGGCACAGAGCTATAAAAAGGCAGGTTTTAGTCTGATTCAAGTGCTTTTGCTTTTATACTGTAAAAATAGCATAGGAATGAAATGCACAGAGTTTCCAACTATCACAATAAAGGCATGAGGAGGTGTATTTTTTTTGTCCCTTGACACACTTTCCTGTTAAGATGTGGAAAGTAACAGGTTAAGGAAAATAATGACAAAGTGGGCAAAAGTACAGGGAAGTGGTAGTATTGAATGACCTAATTCTTAGTGGAAACAAGCTACAATACAGCAAAGGCAGACTGACAAGTTCTCCAGGCATGATCATGCCAAATAGATTCTCAACTTGCATACATTTATTTTATTTCAATAGTTTACCTCGCTTTTGCTAATAGAAAAAAGATTTCTTTTCTCTGTTTGTGACTTGGTTTAGTTTTTTGTTTATTGTGGAGATGATTTAAGAGACTTGAGACAAGAAATTGCTATTATCCTTTTTTACATTTGAAAATTGAAAATGTAGAGAAAATGCAAACCCAATATGGTAATCATCCACATATATTAATTACAGTTTTCAAACAGGACTTGAAAAGAAGCAATTACCTATTTGACACTCTCCTGCCTAAACTAGCATTGGTGAAACTTTGATAAATTTAACCAGCTTTTCCTGTGAGGAAAAAGGTTAACTCTTAAACACCTAGTATCTTTGGCTGCCTAAAAAAGGGATATAGCATTTTCCACCATCAAAAGCAAATTTATTGTGAGAATTTTGCAAAATCTATCAATGCCAAACAATAAGATATTGAGGCAATGGGGGCTGTGCGTATGGGTTTGCTCAAATGCTGAGAGTTCTTCTTCCCAAAACACTGGAAAGAAATGGATTAGTTGCCTTTGGTACTTACTGGGAAAGCTTTTACACAGAGCCTCACTTTCAAATGAATTTTGGACGCTAAGGAGGGAGGTAGATCTTGTTCAGAGTTATGAAATAAAATGGTGGTTGTCATAGATTTTGGAACCAGAAAAAAGGGACAGATACTCCAACAACTATGGATGCAAATGTCTCAACTGTAAAGTTTTAAAAAGGATTGAGTCTGAAGCTCGTATTATTTAGTGTTTTATAAAACATCTGCAAGAGGGTAAACAGGAAACTTTCAAGTATGAGGAGGACACAAAACTCTTCTAGGCACGAGTAAGGATGAAATGAATGTGGTATGTGACAAGTGGCGGCCCAGGGTGGCTGTGATGACACAGAGAAGGATTTAAGTGGCACTATAAACTATCCTCTAAGGACTTTTCAATCCAATGTGCTACTATAGCCAAAAAGACTAACAACATGCTGAGCATTGAGCATGAATTCCTAATTGTTTTAATAAGCCACATGAAAGGCACTCATCATTGGAAAGAGGAAAATGGAAAGATTCCTCATGAATACTTAAGATATATTTGAGGAGTAGCTCTCATCTTTCAGGAGCAATCGTTCCCTCTGGAATACACACCTTACTGCAATTGTGAGAGACAGATTTGAAATAAAGTGAGACAGACCAAGCAGTCCACACATTAGATATACCAGACAATGTGCTTAGATATACCAGATATCTTCAATGTTCCAATGGCATAGATATATTTTCTAAAATTCCCACAGTAAATTTTACCATACAACCAACACCTAACCCTGAACTGTCTCCAGTGGATATCCAGAAATATTAACAAACAAACAATCCCCTACACTCCCTTTTAATTAACAAGTTAGTTTATGGGTCTCCTCTGACAATCACCTGTTCATGCATAACCATCAACAGCCATCAGTAAAATGGGCAACCCCAGTTTGCTTCCCATATGAAAACTACATTCTCAAGTCTCGAATCTAGGGTAGAGGTAGGAAGGTAGTGAGGAATGCGCTTCTGTCATATGGTGCCAGGGCTACTGTGTGCCTGTGTATGATGTATTTATGTGGGAAAGAAAAAGTGAAAACAAGCTATGCCTGAATCTTAAGTAACTATTTTCATAGATGGCTAATATTCTAGCTAAAACTCTACTCTCATGCACATACTTAAACCCATGAAAATAAAGGTAAGAATAATGTTTGCATTTCCTTACCTTCTATTGCTGATAGAAGAACCCGGGAATGATCATAAGCAATTACATTTGCATATCTATTCTTTGGTTTGTTTACTTCCAAGTTTGAATGTTCCCATGTAAACTGCTGGCCAGGGTCAATTGACTTTAAAAGAAAAACAGCACACACACACAAAATCAATACTGAAAAACACTGGATTATAGGCATTTATCATAAGTAATAAACATGATTTAAAAAGAAAATTCTGAAGCCATACTTCATCAAGATGGTCCTAACTGTGAAGCTGAACACAAATACAACCAGCATAACATGAAATGATTAATCATAGTAAGAAACAATGATAGTCACCAGTATTGATTCAAATGGGAAAAAAATCAATATAGATGTTCTGTTTAATATTGGAAAGGCAGGTTTTTATTTTTACTTTTCCATTTCCCTCTCTGCTGCTGTAGTTTACAAGTTATCTTGGTTCAATATTCCTTCCAGGTCTGTGAACATTATTTTATCACGATTATCTTCCTTACTCTTTCCTATTTGTACATTAGCTCAGTCTTTTAAGTCCATTAATTGGTCTTTCACTGGCTTCATTGGACACAAGCTTTACTCTTCCTTCTCCTACATGTTCACACCTTAATGGCAACTTTGTCTGTTTTTCCATAACACACTGTGACCAACATCACAAGGCAATTCTTAAGATTGAAATAGTTTACAATAATAGTAAAGAAGGGACATCAATTAGATATAATAATCATCTTAGAATAATAATTTATAACCCAATACAGATAAAGCCTAATTATTTTTCTATTATCATTACATGTTTTCCATTTATCATTATGGGTTATGTTTATAGTCTGTTTCTTTTTATTCCCTATTTTAATCTTATTTTTTTTCTGATTTTAATGTCTTTGATGCCTTAGTTCAACTGAAATTATTCAACAATCTAAAATAAATATTGCACAGATATAAAATATGTAATTTTTTTATAGTTAAGTAGAAACATTATTTCAAGAACAAATTCAGGTTTCATTATAAAACGCTAGGGAACTTCTTAATTTCCTGCAATGTTACAGAACTCAAAACACCTTTTTCTTCATAAGAGGATTCTGACACCTTTTTAAAATGTATAATTTCATGGCATATGGAAATATGAGTTCAGTAATTATATAAACATGATTTTAAATGATCAAAATTAAGGTTTCAAAAATAATGATAAAATAGGTTTATATCTAGGTGAAATTCTTAAAAAAGTAAAGACACTATTGTGTTAATAGAATTTCTAGCAGTTATTTCTGATGCTGAGTATTTTCCATGCCTTTATATGTATATGTAGACACTAACAGTAAAACATAGCCAACAGCTATCACAAAGCTGTGATACAGCTTTGTGTACTAAAGCTGTGTACACTTTCTGTTAAAAGGCATAGAGTTTAGCACAACAGTAAGACTCACAAATGTAAAAAGTCAAGCCTATTAATAGTCTTGAATAACCTCCAACATACTAAAATTCTCAGCAGTATAGATTGCAGCCTCTAATTTTCTATAGATTATAAAACCTTTTCCCTTTCTTAGCCTGTGTTAATCTATATATAAAATAGGCAATCAATGAACAGTATTCAGGAAAGTAATTACCCATGCCTTAAAGTTTAAAAAGAATAATAAAGGGACTTTCTAGTTTGTTTTTCCAGGGAAATTTATCATCTCTCCTGCAGAATAAAATTCTCTCCAAGTATTCCATGAACTGAAAGAATGGAAGCCTTCAGATGCTCAGGTGGAAGACTTCAAGTCAACCTTGAACCTTGTCCACACAGAGCAGGATCATTCAGTGACCAAGACTTGCCTTAAAAGTCTCTCAAACTGATCCCAAATCTACAATCTCACTGCCACTCCCTAAATCCAGACCTTTAGTATCTCTTGTCTAATTGAAATCTCTCCTTTAATCTTATGCCATTCTTCATTCTGCAGGCAAAGTTGTCTTTCTAACAGGTTAGGTCCCTGTTTAAGAATTTCCACCTGCTCTGTGTGACTGTAGCCTAAATTCTAAATTCCTTAGCCACAGTCCTACCTATGCAGCTTTAGGCACTTTGCGTCTACACTCAGTAAGTGGTTCAACAGATGCTTTTTAAATAAATGAATAGAATTAAATAATTAAATGTTTTTGAGAAAAGTTCATAAAGACAAATCTGGGAGTAATGCCTCTATATAACATGGAAGTTAGAGAACAAACTTAGGGGAACTTTAATGTACACGGTACCAAAATTTATTTTATTATTTTATTTATTTTATTTTATTTTCCAGGTATTTTATTCTTTTTTTTAAATTTCAGACTATTACAGGGGTACAAATGCTTTGGTTACATAAATTGCCTTTGCACAGCCCAAGTCAGAGCTACAAGTGTGCACATGTCCCAGGCAGGGCACACTGCACCTGTTAAGTGTGAATTTATCCATCCCCGCCTCCCCCCTCCTACCTGCCCGACACCCTATGAATGTTACTTCCCATATGTGCATATAAGTGTTGATTGATTAGTACCAATTTATTTATTATTGGTGAGTACATGTGGTACTTGTTTTTCCATTCTTGTGATACTTCACTTCAAAGAATGGGCTCCAGTTCCACCCAGGATAATACAATCCATTATCACATGGCTTAATTAAGTACATGATTGTGAAATTATAATTACCACTGATATTCTACTTTACACTGATGAACATTATTGGGTACATTATTGATTACACATCATTTTCTCAAATATCCCAAGAAGCTAAGCTCAGTGACGTATGGACAGCGCTTTTGGTGGAAGTTATCACTACCTCTGATAGCCTTGTTTGACTCAGCCTAAGAGTACCCCACAGATGGATAAGATGGCATACATTTCGTTATGGTAATGAAATTGCATCTATCCACTCAAAGACACTGTTAACTCATGTCCATTTCCACTCTTGCCACATGCTCTCGGCCCACTCCATGATTTATCTGATACCTACATTGAAAACTATAAGAACCGGTAATGGAAACATGAGTTGTGTGCCACGTATGTTAAATACGCTTAGGTTTAAAGTGTGGCCCATGAGAAGAGGAACTATAAGTAACAGGATAAAGTATGATAATATCTGCTGGATCATTATGCTTTTCCATGCAATATTCTGTTTAATTTCTGCAATTGTTATAAGGGAGGTATGATTTTTTTTCCATTTGGCAGGTGAGGAAATTGAAGTAAAGCAAGATTAATTCAATAATTCTTACTGGAGGCCTTCTCAGTGACAGACACTGTGCTACTTGGTGTTTAAGTAATTTGGCTAAGCTCCCACAGCTGGATTCATACAGTTACCCTCAAACCCAGGTCTGCAGGATTCCAAAGCTAGCTGGTAATTACTAAGCTACGATGCTACCCAAATATTCAGAATGCCACTCCAAAATGAAGAAGGCCAACGTAAGAAACACACTTACACACGACTAGCCTTTATCTCGCCAGTCCGAATGATATTTCTTCCCAACTTATCATACTGTGTCATTCTGGGGCAATTACATAAGAAATCAAGTTTTAAAAATGAGGTTGGCTTCACATGGATGATAAAACAGATGGGATGCAGCTTACATTTATACTCGTTTTACACGGATCAAACAAACATTGATTAAATAATACTGACTTGTCTTTGTGCGACACAGCACTCATCCATCTGTATCTAGCTGTCTGACTGAATGCTTAACAATACACAACACAGGTTATTATTTTTGGAGCTTGTCGGAATGCTGAGAGCAGTAGCCTCAGTAAAGAAGAATAACGACTGAAAGTAGGGGAGGCATATTAAGATCTTTCATATTTTGAAAAAAAAAATAAAACTGGTTGAGGAAAATCAAATTTCCATTATTCTTGTTTATAAGGCAAAGATACTACATATAAATAAGACCCTAATTGCTAGTGGTGAAAGTTCTTTTGCCTCTTTGTTCTCTGGCTTTTCTTGGTGCCTGTTCTCTTGAAGAAGAGTGAAATGGCCAACATGGAGAAAGAGCAATGCCAACCTTGAGGGATATCAAAGTTCATTTCCATTTCAACCTCATATTTTGGGTTGCTTCACCCAGACTTTGCATCTTTCTATTATAAAGTTGAGCTGAGGTCATCCCAATATTATTCAAAACAATTTGAAATAAGCACCTTTGTACCTAATGTATTCAATTCCTTCCACTGGGTTTGATCTTAGTATTCGGTTTTCCTGAGCTTCCCTCTCAGTTATGTTTGCTTATCCTCTGGCTCTGTCTACCCAAATAATCTTCTGTGGGATACCCTCTTCTTCCCAGGACTCAATCTGAAGTTCTACCTTCCTGGGCTGGAAGCCCGGCTATGTTTCATTCAGTTTCACTTGAGAAGAATTTTGCAAGTAAAAAATGAAGCAAGCTGGATTTATTCAACTAAAAGTTGATCAACAGACTTTTGTCATAAGCTATATGAAAGTTGCACATTACATTATCACAGAACTCATAAATAAGAATGCTACTTCATCATGTTAACTTTTGTTTCTCCAGCCAATCAAAAAGCTCCAATCAAATAGACAGACACTGGATGAACCCTATATAGCATCTGAAACTTTACCAACATTCCAAACCATTTTACATTGCTTCCTGCCTGCACACTTGGCAATCACTTCCCATCACAGCTTTTGACTAAATCATTCTACAGCTAACAGATCTGTAACTCAATGGATTTGCTTCACTGAGAAAAAAGTGACCAAACAGAGGGAATATCCCCCTTGAGAGTGATCTAAAGAAGAAATGGAATGTCTTAAGTAGACACTTGCTAATATCAATACTTTGCATTTATGTAATCTTTAACCTGAAGGTCTGAAAGTTTATTCTTTTTCTTTAATCAAATAGAACTTTGTCTTAAAATAGGTAATTGGAAAAATAACCTATCTATAGCAGATGGATTTATAATATTGCACTGTATTCTTAATAAAAACAGAATTAAAATATAAATATTTATATCCAATAGTTATAACAACCACCACTTAGATAACATTTACTATGTTTTATTTGTGCTTTACATAGATTAACTCATTTATCTTCACAAAGACCCTATAAGTAGTTACCATTATTATCACAATTCTATAGATGAGGAAACTGAGGTATAGAGAAGGTAAGTAACTTTCTCAAGGTCAAACAACTAGTAGGTGGAGAAGCCAGGCATGGGGTCCAGACACTCTAGCCCTGGAGCCCGAGGGCCCAGCCAATCATGCTATGCTTCCTCTCTAGCTGAGCCAGAAAAGATTCCTTGATGGTTTTAAATTTGCCTTTCAACCATTCTCTTGAGACACTATGCAAGGAAGTCTGGGAACAAAAATCTATGGAGTGCTGCTGATCTATATTTATAATTCTAAACCCAAAACAAGAGAGTGATCATAAATTTGCACATCAGATTACAGTCATTGAGTAAAATTACATCCTGATATGAGAGTGTCCTTTTTCAATAAAGCTGAAGTCATCATCTTAAAGCAAAGTCCTTTAATGTTTCTGTAAAATTCAACCTTTTTACCCAGAAGAAAAATATAATTCAAATATGCAAAACACCACACAATACTAGTTGATCTGTGTTCTACTTTCCCTCATGCCATCAAAAGAAAAAACCTCAAAATACTCCCTTTAGAAACTCATCAAAGAGAAACCACAAAAAAAGATAGTGTCATCCTGTTTTTGTGTGTTTTTAAAACAACTAGCAAAAATTTAATTATATAGAAGGAACAGACCAACTAAGTCATTAGCCAAACTATGGGTCAGACTAACCATTCTTTTTACAGAGAATTGAACTTTCAATGACCTTAACTTCCAGAAAAATACTATCTTTTTACATAGTCCCCCATCAGAAGGTTCGTTTGGTTCTTACTTGGTGTGGTTTGCCCCGAGATATTCTCAAGTCCTTTCTGAGGTTTAGAAGAGCTATCTACCATTGACTGCATATTTCTGCAGTGAGGCCTTTTGGGCCTCATTCATATTCTCTCTCTCTTCTTTCTATTTGAAAACGGTAAATTAATATATACCCATTTGAAAAAGACTCATGTTTGCACACATGGGAAGGCCTATATTTTGCATGATTAATGGCCTGCTATTGGCATAATGAATACTTTCTTTAAAAAGAAGAACATGAGTTCAGTTGAATTCATCAATGCTTTAGAAACTGGAATGTGAGGTAGCGGTAGAAAGTCTGATGGTGAGAAAAATCTGGAAGTCAGAAACGAGGGTGTTAGCTTTCTTGTTGCCCCTGATTAGCTTTTGGTAGGTCAAATAACTTAGGTCTGGTTTGTTCTGTCTTCTCTTTCCCTACAAATGTCATTCCAGTGTCAGGTTTATGTCCCCATCTTCTCTTATCTCCCTTTATCTAATTAGTTATCAAATCTGAGTTTCTCTCTACAAGAGGACTTCTGATCTAGGCCACCACTAGAGTGTGAAGGATTGAAATAGATGCTTTTCGAGACTCTCAGCGGTAACTAATAAATGGGTATGGGAGTGCTCCACCTTTAATAGTAGAAAAGGCAGAGAGAATTTATAAATGTATCACATTCATCAAAGGCACCACAAAGTTTTCAATCAGATATTTTTGTATACAGTTAAAATTTTATCTTCAGCTAAGTGATAAAATTGGCTGGGTGTGGTGGCTCACACCAGTGATCCTAGCCCTCTGGGAGGCCAAGGCAGGATGCTCACTTGAGGTCAGGAGTTCAAGACCAGCCTGAGCAAGAACAAGACCCTGTCTCTACTAAAAATAGAAAAATTAGCCTGGAACTACTAAGAATAGAAAAAATTAGCCAGGCATGGTGGCACATGTCTGTAGTCCCAGCTCCTCGGGAGGCTGAGGCAGGAGGATAGCTTGAGCCCAGCAGTTTGAGGTTGCTGTGAGCTAGGCTGATGCCATGACGCTCTAGCCTGGGCAACAGAGTGAGACTCTGTCTCAAAAAAAAAAAAAAAAGCATCAACTCTTTATGTTGTCTAATGCTTTGATTTAAAATTATAACAACATATTATGTAACAAATACTTATAGAAAATCACCTAAAGTAATAATATGTCTATGTTATTAGAATTGATATGCAGAGAAGCAAAAAGGATAAATGATATGTATACATAGTAAATCATTCAGCCATAGGAAGTAAGTATTTGAAGCAACTCTTTGATAGATATTTTCTTCTAAATGATATCATGGTACTAAAAATGAGTTTATTTCACTGAGGATACTATTTACTCCCAGAAGTACATAAAATTATAGTAATTTAGCATGAATTAAAAGTGATGAAAAATGATAACAAAAACAAAACACTGGATTGTTTTCAACTCAGTAGGGCAACACAATGTGGTCTCTAGAATTCAGATAAGGTATTGTACTATTTTAACTGTGTGACTGTGGAAAAGATTACTTTTGAGAGCTTCTTCAAAATAAGAGTTCAGAAAAGAACATATAACTTTAAGATATGGAGATTTAAAAGTCCAGAGTTTTAATTATGCATCCCTTTTTAATATGCCCAACATTGTCCAGAACACTGTTAAATGCAGAAGAAAGGTATTCTAGTTGCCAAAGGCAATGTTCTAGAGGAATAAGAGCAGTGATGTGTTTTAATCCTAACGTTTTAGTTTTTAGCTATTTATCTCCTACATCGAATAAAGCAAATAATAAAAAAGAGATGGGAAGATTTGTAGTTAATGCTCTTAAAGAATACAGCATCACAGAGAATCATTTTACAAATATAGTTCACAGATTAGGATTTCTGATGTTATTTGAAAAAGCAAAAAGAAAGAATTTTCAGACAGTTCAAGGCAAGAAAATGTTATTAGAAATTTATTAAACTGCTCTGATTAAAGAGATAAAGTTGATTGAATTTGTAAAAACTAATTAAAATGATTTATAAAAAGTATTCACTTGATCAGCAGATCATTTAGAAAATAAAATATTTAATAATTAAAATAGGTTGTGTACACCTAGGAACATACACCTAGGAACATTAAAGAGTTGGGCCATATTAAGGAGTATACTATTGTATGTAGATGACAAATAAAATTACCTAGTGAATACAATCAATGTGCAGCATTAAACTAAATAATTCACTGCAGCCTCCTTTCTTTGCCATGGATGACAGTTTTTGGCACCACGGGCAACAGTTTTTGGCACCAAATTAACAAGATGGATGCATTAATTCTTTGTCACTCCTTGTAAATGTTGACACATCTGTACAGACTCCAAAGTATTAAGCGTAAAACACCCAATGCAAAGTTATCACTAAAAGAATTCTAAATGTGCTACCTTCTCCTTCCGCTACCCACTGATTTGTATAAGAACACGCCTGACCTAACACAATCTTAGCAAAACCATCCAAGGAATGTCTGGTTTCTCCCTGATGTTAATTTTATCTCCTTTTATATTAAAGCATAGAAATACCTAGTTAATTTAGACAAAGAAATCAATTTCTGCCCTCTTACCTACTATATAACATATTCTCTCTATATAATTTTGAACCTGATCTGCTTTTTTGGCAGAGATAACAAAAAAGAGCACAGCTACATATATGTCTCACTTTTCCCATTTCATTTAATAATGGCAACCTGACCATTTAGAAAATCCAATAAATTAAAAAAATTAATTTTTGAATGAATAGCTTGGTTTCAGAATTGTTGTGTGACTGATATTACAACAGCATTTAAGAAACAACACTATAAGGAAAATAGCAAAGATAAATCATCATCTTTGTTTTTACAAGTCAGATTAGCTGAGTTTTTGAAATAATACCAGTAATTATACTTTATCAAATATAGAAATTTCCATTTTGAACACAATATTTTTCTTCCTTTTATTTTACTTTGCATCCTGTAGGCAGATGCATTTAATATTTTAGGCTTTCAGCATTGCCTTGCTTGTCATTTAACAAAAAGTTTCTTAAGTATTTCTTTCTTCTTCCTTATTTAGTTTCTGATGTGAGGGAGAAAAACAGATGAATTCCTAAATTGAGATATAAATAAACTTTTGTTAATGTTTAGTCAATGTCTTTCAAGTTGCATTTTCTAATTCAGAAAAAATAAAAATTCTACATCCAAAAAAAATGACAAAAAGTAATGCTCTCTCCAAGTCTACGGCAAAATACAGAAAATTCTAAATAATGACTTTAAAACCTCTCAATCCCATTTCATCCCCAAATGTATTTAGTGCAACTGTCTAATTTAAACACATGGATATCCAAATGTGCCTTTTGGGCACAGTATATATACAAAGAACCCCTTGCTGTTAAAAGCATTAGTCCTTGCAGGTAAGGTAACAAAAGACTGCACTAAATATAGCCTTCTAATTAAAGAAGACACACAGGTTGATCGTTACCACTTATACCCATGGTGCCCAGGTATCTTAAAAAGTATTTACAATCTAAAGTTTAAGGTCTGCTTCTCTCTTACCTATGATAACCAAACTAGAAAGGCTACAACAAATTAACACAATCTGGAATTTTAGAGTTTAATATCTTGCTAAACTAAAAGACAACTTTCAAAGATTAGTTTTTGTGTTTAAAATGTACAGTGGTTTTATACAGTAACATTAGAGATTGACTATTCTAAGTAAAGTATTACATCAGAAAAAAATCAGTCCTTTGATTATTTTATATATTAGCCCTTTGAGAAAAAAATGGAGTGACTTGAAAATACCACTATAGGGGTTGTATTTTATCTGATGTTGTATACTTAGTGTTTAGCATATAATGGATTTTAAAATGTATTTGTAGAATGAATGACTAGAATGTATTATAGGCAGAATACAGGGCAATAATTACCTTTGCCCTACAACCATAGAAATAGTTAAATAAGTTTCCCCTCTGAAGGCGTGATGATAAAGTAAACATGTATTGGAATAGACCAGAGATATGTGAAAACATTTTAAATAAACAGAATGGCTCCTAGTTCACATTTGGCTGCAAACTGATTCATAAAAGCCATCATTGAGTTTGGCACATTTGAAATTCATTCTAGGCTAATACCTGTAACAGCCCATGATTTCCAACTTTTGCACCTCTACTTACCATTTGGTCACACAGAGGCTACTTGCCAGGTGATAGTTTTGTATAGACCACATTGCCAAATTTTCCGCATAGCAGTATGTGTTTATACCATTAATTGACCATTTTAATACAATAGTTTTTTTTTTCTTTCATTGTGCTTTGGCTTGTTTTAACAATCGTACTCCCCAAAGGTCTCAGAGCCACTTTCGTTGGGAATTGTGGGGAGAATGGAATCCCTATATCCCAGTTTGTACCTGCTGTCCCAGTGTAATTATTAACAGGAGCCTCTCTCACTCTCAAAGTGTCCCACTTTGGGCAATACATTATGTGGCCATACCCAGCTTCCTCATATTCGCATCTATATCTTTGGATCTAGGTGAGCATCACAGTCAGGTGTGTTTATGTATGTGTGTGTGTGTGTGTGTGTGTGTGTGTGTGTGTGTTGGGGTGGGGGAGAGAGACAGAGAGAGAGAAAGAACACTCTGCTAAAAACTAAGTCCATTTACAAACTCTATCACATAGACAGATGGCCAGGGGAAGTAAAGAGTAACTTCTACACTGCAACCTTCTCCACTTATCTAACATTGTTGAGGCAACAATTAGAAATTGAACTTGGAATGAGAAAAGGTAGCTGGCCAGACTCAACAATTCACCCTTGCTCAACTTATCTATGGAGCTGCATAGAAGAGGAAAAAAAAAAAAAAAAGGACGAGAGCAGACTGTGTGTTTATTAGCTCTCTAATTTAATCTGCTCTCTAATAAACAAGCAATTTAGCTTATTCAGATTATCACTGTGTTCCTTCTTGTAGGGCAGCACGGAAGATGGGAGGAATGTGGTGGTGTTATAAGCTGGTTGGATATGTATTCAATTGTGGAGCAAAGAACAAAGTTAATGAACTGATTTTATATATTGATAATTCATTCTATAGATAATCTTTTGTATCTAATATAATATTTTACAATGTTTATAATACTTAAAACTATGATTGAAAAATTAGGTATAATTATGCCATAATTTCTTTTTTTTTCTTTTTAATGCTTTGGAAATGAAACCACAGACTTATTCTATTGCTTGAGTATTACACAATTTAACCATCATACATGGCTTCAAATATAATATATTCTAAGTATTAGAACATACACTAACATGTCTTTTAAAAATCTGCCTGCAGTAACATATCTAAAGAAATAGTATGTCAGTCAGTAGGAGAGAAAGTCAGTCACAGACACATAGACAATGGAGGGCATCAGAAAGATGGCAGTATTCAGTCATCATAGTTTAATTACATGGCCATTAGGATCACACAACTAATGAAAGTGAGGTCCACAGATTCTAATCCTTTCCCAAGTTTACAACACTAAGGATCAGTTTCTGCAGTAAAGTGAACTTGTCGAGGTACTTTCATGGTCTGGAGGGCTGGCTTGGGATCACGTGGCCTTCCCCATCTGAATCACATTCATCCCACTCTGTACCCTCTTCAAAAACTGAGCTACTCATTGATTAATCCATTTCCTAGGGTTAGACTTCAGATATATTGTCAGATACTAAACTCTGGCTAAAAGTCTTGAAAGTGTAAAGCAAGGCTTTCCCTGGACAAATGTAAAGGACAGCCATTATAAAATCATTTACAATAATTACAAAAGCTTGGAAATAGTCTTAATATAATAGGATACTGGTTAAAGGACTTATAATATGGAAAAGTACGAACCTATTGAAATTGCTATGCATCTACTGACATGGAAAGATATATACTTTTACTATTAAGTAAAACAAAAGATTATAAAACAATACTTTTGTTAAAATATGTACATCTATACACATACACACTGCATGCATGTATGGATACAAACACATATAAAAACCTAGAATGTTAGATGGCAATGGTATCAGCACTTATCTCTGGGCTGTAAGTATTTATGATTTTAATTTTTTCCCTATGCTCATCATCTGTTTTAAATTTTTTTAATTTGTGAAAATTATACTACTTTCCAAAATGAGGGAAACAGAGAACACTTTATACAATTGTACATTTGACTTCTTCTTGTCCTGTTAGAGGGAAAGGGAACAGACTATAGGATTTAACAATCTGGAGGGTATTTTGTGAAAGCCATAGCAAGTATTTCAGTTGGCTTTTATAGTCTAAGGAGGTAAAGTTCAGTGTATATTTATGACCAAGAAAGAATACTAAAGGGGCAACACAAGACTAGACTATCTCACTCTGAAGTCACCAAAGAATGGTAGTGAGACATAATCAGGTTAAATTATTAATACCTCTGATTTTGAAGATGATGATGATGATGACGATGTGTATCATCACTACACACTAAATCTCATGTAATTCTTAAAACAAATTTAGAGTTAGATACTGTTATCTCCACATTACAGATAAAGAAATTGAGACTTACAAGAGTTAAGGCACTTTCTATGAGTTACCCTGGCAGTCCATAAAGTAGGGGAGCTGGGATGTGAATCCAGGGATTTCTGCCTTTGAAGTCTGAGCTCTTAACCACTGCACTATAATATACACATAAATTATAAATTTACTATCATAAAGTTTAAGTCCTTATTTCAAAACTGTGGACAGTAAGGAAAATAGATTAAACACCAGATGTCTCTTGTCAGTTCTGGTTTAATGATGCATTCATCTCACAGTAGTTTTCATTTCCAACATTTTTTGATAATGACAGACAAGCTATATCTTTCTATATGGTTAGATTTTAACATGATTCTGATCAAATCCAAAAGAGTGGGATCTTAAGTATAACATTTACCCTTAATAATTAGGAACAAAAAGACATGTGATCTCAATTTTTCCCTTATATCTCCCCACCCAATGGTGCTTCCCTCTCCTTCACACACCATAAATTCTGCAGGGATGGAGAGAAAGCTGATGCACATTCATTCCTTGGACCTGAGTAGCCACAATGCAGCAAAGGGTAGAGCAGTATTGGCAGAAACTATCGAGAATGGTGAGAGACCAATAATTCATGAATAACAAGTCTGTACTAACAGTTTTAACGACTATTGTAATGGTTTAATGGATAGCACTTTAATAGGATTTCTAGTAGAATCCTTCTGAAAACTTGTCTTCAATAAATCTGTCGTTAACAAAGAACTAGACTGCTTCACCACATAACCATAGTTTACCGAATCTGAACACAAAAGAAGTATGGCAGTTGTCATCCTGTATTACTGTCGCCGTCTCAAGTATTCTATTAGCTATTGTGAGAGAGACAGCTACATGCTCAAAATGTAGGTTGCCAGTGAGAGAGGCATATTTATGCTGAGATGCAGTAGACATTAAACCAAACACAACTGAAGGCTCATGATTGTCATGGTATGTGCAAAGACAAAAGTTGAACAGTAACTGCAATCCAAATACATAGGTACGTGAACATTGAAACGAGCTGGAGTTCTCGTTGAAACAGCTTATTAAATTCTTGTGGGTGATTTGTTTTTGGACGCCTACAGTACTCTGTTTCTCCATTTGTCCCAGAGTTATTTTATGTTGTCTTGTTTCCGCTATTGACAAAGTTCTTTAAACTTTACCATTCTCAGCAGTTTCTGCCAATGTTATTCTACCTTTGCTCCAGGATGGCTATTCAGTTCCAAGGAATGAATGTGCATTAGCTTTCTTTCTTTTTTTTTGCAGAATTTATGAAGTGTGAAGGAGAAGAAGAAGGGGACACCATACAGTCAGGGATTTGCGTGTTGTGTTCCTCAGGGTACACGCCACCTCAATATAAATATGGAATTGGCTATAATCAGTCGTAGTGAATAACCCTAAATTCCAGCCCTTGGCTCTGTTTTCCTCTATCCGTGTCAGAAGTTCTCAATTCTGACTTTCTCACATTGGAATACATTTTGCTTGGAGAGCACTTTCTTATCCTTTCTCTTTTTCTAAATCCTACCTTTCTTTCAAGGTTCAGCTCAAATCCTACTCTCCCAATCCACTCCTGCCTAGATATCTCTCCCACACACTTCTACATGTGCCCACCATTGTACTTTACAGTGTGAGCCACCCATTTGGCAACTAGTTTTGCTTAGCCTTGCAACATCTTTTCTTTGAAAGTTTTTTAAATTCATTATTATAACTTATCTTTTCATTTGACAATTCTTTATTTCTCCAACTCTAAGTTCTTGAATGGAATTATAGTCTACTGTACATTTAGATAGTCTATAAAATCGCTACCCCAGTGCATGTAAAATATACTTTTATAATGTTAACAATTTCAGGTTTTTGTCTCAATTTCTATAAATCTTTTGAGGTTGGGAAACTTATTTCTTTTGTAATTACACTTTCATGCCCTGAGTTTTAAAGTGTATACAAAGATTATGATGCATTATTTATTAATAGATTATCTTCTGTCAATGCTAATAGCTGGAAATTCACTGACTTTACAGCAATTTATACTGATTATCAAGACTATTAAGACGGGTATATTCACATCTAATGGGTGCGGTGCGCACTGTCTTGGGGATGGACATGCATAAAGCTCTGACTTGTGTGGGGCAAAGGCAATATATGTAACCTAAACATTTATACCCCTGTAACATGCTGAAATTAAAAAATAAATAAAACCCCACAAAAATCAAGACTATTGAAAGTAACCCATTGATTAAGCTAAAGTTCATTAAAGTTCTACAAATTGAACAAGGAGAGACTATACTAGAAGAATAAAAATACCCCTTCTCAGATCCAATGTTGGAAAAGTTTGAATAAACATACCCTTCCTAGAAGATTTCTATACATCTATTTACTAGTAATGTTACTGTAAAAATGACTTCCTCTTTCAAAATCAAAACTATTATCACTCAAGCTATCCAATAAAAGTAAGCAGAATTTTATTCTGGAAAAGACAAATAATTTGAGTTCATTTAAAATACCTCTTATTTATTAAGAAAAATATTAGGTGATAGATTCTGCTCTTTAGACAGATTAAGTCTCATTTACTCTAACTTGAGGGTATAACTTGGAAATTTAACAATAAAGCAAAAACAAAATACAAAAAGGCTAAACAATCTTACAAATAGTAACATGGGTGAAGTTATAAACATAAAAGGCATGCTCTAACAGATAGAGCCTCTTTTATCAACATAGATACTAATATATAAGTTGGTTGCCCTAATCAATGATTCACAAAAAGGGAAGAACAGGAAAGGATCTACATGATGCTTTGGCACCCACATTTCTTTCTGGAGACATATATTTTATCCAACTAGGGAAATTTTGGATGAAATTATAATACTGATTACTATGCTTCCTAACTGCTCCCATATCTTAGAGAATTATAAAGAAGTTCTTCCAGGGAAGCATAATAAGGAACAAATGCTGCTCCTTAATCTTATTTTACATACATTCAACTAACACAATATGATAAAGAGAAATTAGAGTTTTCTTTAAAATGGGTCCCAAAACCTAAAAGTTTGAAGGATTTATTTTTCTGTCCAAGAAATTAGGAAATACAGACTTTGAAAAACAACTATTAGATAGTTGCTAGCACTCTAACTGCACTGACTGCTGGATTTCTAAATCTCTGAATTTATTGAATGTTAGAAACTGAAAAAAAAATCCCATCACCCCTCACATGGTAGATATAATAAATACAGACAGAAATCCAAGTCCTATTACACTGGAGTAAAACTCATAGCTGCATGATGTTGGAATCCTGACAAAATCTAGTTATTGTGGCTTTGGTAAAGTTTGGCTAAAAAACTAAAGGAACCTTTAGACTCAGAATTCAAGGGCAAAAATTATGTATTATTCATCTTTGTACCCCTAGAGTTTAGCAAATTACCTGGTATATTGTAAATGTCTGTTGTATGAGCTGAACTGAACAAAAAGCTGGAAAAAAAACAGACCTCGAAAGAAGTGATATTAATATTCTTAAAAATTATTTTAGAGGTAGCTAACATTTTTAGAATTGGTCTTGTTCTCAGGGACATTTGGGAGGAATGAGCAGCTTTGTTTCACAGAGTTCATTTGTTTATCCTCTAGTGAAAATTATAATCCTTGGTCTGTGGCATCACAATTGGTTGCTGTGGGAATGATTATAGATCAAAAACAAAAAGATTATATCCCTTTTCAAGAGCAAATGAGAACCAAGAGCAGATGAAGTCTTAAGGAAACAAAGATGTTCTTTTCATGCAAATATTTTTACAATACAATTGCAGAGAAATAAATATTGAAGCTGGTAGTGTTTGTGAAACTTGTTGGCAGAGTTTTAGCTTTGGGGAAAGATGACATCTCCCCAGACACCTAAGTTGGCCTTGAGACATGAATACTACAGACTATTTTTCTTTACAGACATTGAGAGAGTAAGAAAAGTGAGTTCCGTGATCAGCATTCTCCTCTTGCTTTATTTCAGGAAGAAGAATGGCTTCCCCATCTTTGTACAGAATCACTGTCAGAGAGCTTGATCGCCTGCACTGTCCTGACAATACGTTGGCCAAGGGAGGTCCACCACGGAAAATCAAAGGTAGATTCCCCATCTAGAGAGAGGACCGTTGCCTATGAAGTTGCAGTTCCTTTCTCCCCACAGGACCTCGGCTGCAGAACAGTAGTAACGGTTATAACCTAATAAAGCATCTTCATTCATGGCTTAAGCAATGGTGTCTATCTTGACATAGGTAACTATGCTTGTGAAGAGGAGATGCAAAGAGCAAACCAGGCTCCTATTTCTTTTTATTTATTTTTTAACTCATGCATACATTAATTCCAGAAACATTTACCATGCTAGTTACAGAGACACTCTAATAAATAAGATACCCTGAGGGAGCTTTGGGTCTAACGGAAAACACACACGTAAAACAGTGAAGACCTTCCAATATCATGGATTCAATATAGCAAAGAACAAATCAAATTTGCCACATACACAGTGACAGGAACCTGTATGACTTTAATCTTGGCCTTGTATGCAAGCCTCAAACTGGAGCTTGGCCCAGACTCTGACACTGGCTTTTCATACAACTCCTCAGTGCCATTAGTTCCCTCCATCAGATGTTTAAAAGCAACACAACCAAAAGAAATAGAAATATTCACCAAAGGTAGGGGGGAAAAAGCCTAGTGGTCTCCTTGATTCTTTATAATATGCTCATTTAATATTTAAATATAAAGTATATCCACTGATATTTTTACTTTAAAAGAGTGAATTTTATACATGAACTATATTTTCAACAATAAAATGATATAGAAAAATATATAAAATATGTCATACAAATTTATATTTTTCCTAATACTACTTTGTTTTATTCCATAAATAAAATATACTTGTTTAATTACAATCCTCAATAGCTACCCAAATTTCTAGTACTGTTTATAATTTGAGTTCTCACATAGAAAGCAAACATCTTTCATATTTCA
Organism: Eulemur rufifrons; assembly: GCF_041146395.1. Classification (NCBI taxonomy): domain Eukaryota; kingdom Metazoa; phylum Chordata; class Mammalia; order Primates; family Lemuridae; genus Eulemur; species Eulemur rufifrons. Next base: position 230,981,006 of record NC_090989.1, read on the forward strand.
AGTTAACATAACTTTAAGATGTATTGCAATAAGGTTTTTTTTTTTTTTTTTTTTTTTTCTAGAAAGCATTTCTCTTTATTTGCTTGTATCTAGGGAGTCACTTAGAAAATGTCATCTGTTGCATGATGTTAGATGTGAAACTTGTTGGGTGACTTAGCCACATCACTCAACTGCCCTGAAAATATCTTCTGTATGGTAAAATGACAGAGATGAACTAGATTTGAAGATTCTAGGAATCCTCAAATATAACTCCACAGTGGAAAGTTTGTGACACTGAATTCAGACCTCTGAAATTTTCTAAAAGATTTTTTTTAAGATAATAGAGGAATTCTTTGAGCTGTGACAACAAAGATCAATACAGGAGGAATAGAAAGGAACAAAAAAGGAAATCAATGCTCAGCTGCACAGCAACACCTACCAGTTCCAACACTTAGGCTGAAAATTTTTATTCTCCTGGTGACTCAACTGACGACAAGGTCAATTAATTACTGGTTGGGGGAGGGGAGACTAAATTCTTCCACCTTCCCTAATGCAGCACCCTAACTGCTCTTAATACAAAGGGAGGCAGCATTTCACTGTTCATTAACTATACTAATTATAGTTTCTCAATCACTGCAGCCAGTCTGCACTCCCAAGTTATAGAACACAGTAGAAGAGGTTCGACCTAAGCCTGCAGGGATGGGGGTAGGAGCTTCACCACATTGAGAAAACAAAAAGGGAAACCTGGCATCAGAATAGGATCTTTATAACATCTACTTTAAATCGTGTTTTATAATAATCAGAGAAACAAGATTTCAGAATGAGAGAGTAAGAAAGAGAGAGCGAGAATCTAAAAAGATCTCCTAGTCTAGTCATCTGATGCTGAGCTTCTGGCTTGCCAATCCAGCTCCTAAAGTTATATGTCACTTGACATACTGCTCACTTTAACAGAAATAAAAGCTGGAGCTAAAGCAAACAAAACAATAACAACAATACATTTTTAAATGGATGGAAAGAAATGCAGACAGGCAATGAGTTTGTATGCTCCTGCCATCTTGAAATATGGCAAACATCTTTCGGTTGTAAAGTAACAGCTCCTATATTTTTCAAATCATTTAGCAGCTTTTATGTGGAATTAAGCTACAGAAGCATAAAAGAAGATTTTTTTCATATATGAAAGAATGTTTTAAAAGTCTTAAAGGTAAATATTACTTTATATAATTTTAATCGATTTATGAAGCTTAATTTATGGTAGTGAACAAGTTTCTTTCATCATGAGTCTTAAATGAAGTCGGAAATTTAGTCCTATGTGGAGAGCAGGGCACCTTCTCAGTTTATAGCTTCACTTTTTAAAATCTTCAGGATTAGACAAGTAGGTAGACTCTGGTTCATAGTTTAAAATGTCAAGACAAGAAACAATTCAATACCAACTATCCCCTTTGAGAGTTAAGATTGGGTCTTTATTTAATACATCTTCCATTCCCTTCAAACATCTGCTTCCCCTTCCTCTCTTCACTTTCTTTTCCTAGTGAATGATGAAGATCGTAAGTCAAAGGCAGTCACTATTATATAGGTAGTTACGGACTCAAGTTGATGAATTAATTAGCTCAACCAAATATATTTTTCTCTTTGAGAAGGTTAGGATGGAATACTAGCTATTTGTTTTCAGATATAAATTATTACCCTTTCATCATCTTCAAACAAGTTAATAAGGGTTCTTATCCAAAACATTTAAAAATAAGTCTGTTTGTTGTTTTTATTGCTGAAAGAATGTCTCTGACATTGAAAAACAAAAATATAATTACATCATTCAGAAATTTGATCCAACATGCCTTATTTGGGATCACATGAATACTATGTGATCACCTTAATAGTCAAAGTTAATCACATAAAATTTATTCATAGTGAAAACTGTGATGAAAGAAAATTAACCATCAGATACAACTATTTATAGTGGTCAGAACATTACTCAAACCTCAAATCCTGTGAGTTCATATCCTAGCCCTGCCATTTATTAGCTGTGTTGCCTTGGACAAGTTACTTAACTTTCCTGTGGTTCAGTACCCTCTTGGGTAACATGGGAATACTAATCATACTTTCCTGCAAAGACTGAATGAGTTAATATTTACTGTAAGATGTTTAGGAGAGTGCCTGGCACAGGCTAAGTGCTATACAAATATTTGCTATCATTATTATCTTTTCAGATCATCTAAACTGTGAAGCCTTGTGGAAAGGCTGGGTATTATTATTAGGATATTAAAATATTATGAAGTTTAATACCAAAGAAGATATAAAAAAAAGTTATGTAAAACTGGTAGAAAAAGAAGAGGGAGTGGGGATAAAGGAGGGAGGGGAGAGGGAGAAGAAGGGGAGAGAAAGAGGAAAAAGGAAGGAAGGAGTAAGAGAGGAAATAATGAATTAAATCAAGGGTCTCCATGAGCCACTGGTTAGAGTTTGGAGGATTGATGAATGCCTGCCATTAAAGAAATTTATTCAGCAAGTGAGAAATAATGAAGTTCTGATTATGCTTCATGCATGAACTTTATAACTAAAGCCAAATACTCCAATTGCTGCATCTGTGATGACGAAATTACTAATGTTTCCCAAGGCATAGCCAAATCCACAAATTCATGTAATGTCTTAATGCTTGTATCCTTCTCTTTAATCCTGTAATGTACTCCCCAAACACAGTGGTATGCCCGAAAATTATTTTTCAAAAAGAACGACAAACTGTTTAGCCACAGTAGAATAAACCATGACAAACAATACTACCACTTTTTAATTTTAAAAATAAATACATAAATAATTAAAGACATCCCTATGATACTGAGTAGCAACAAGCTCTCCGCAGCCTTGCTTCAGTATTTTGTTACAGCATTGTTAAAGTTCTTCCCAGAAGCTGCGCTCAGAAGCAATACGAACTTAGGTGTATTTACTTGGTCCCTCAGGTGCTTGGAACGTTAGGAGTAGCTGCAGGAAGTAATTTCTTAACATCATTGTCATGACCTTTGAAGGGTGTCGTCCAATTTTGCACCTCTCCCTCAGCAGCATGACCCTGACGTTGCAATGATGGCTACGGACCACGTCAGGGTCTCAAGAACCAGCCATGCTTCTCACCTTCATGCCTTTGAACGCACATCTGCCTCCGCCTGGGGTCTTGTATTTTTAGCTACCTTCAGTGACTCACCCTGTGAGATGTGCCCTGGGAAGACTATCCTCATTATTGCCCCACCCCCAAGATGCACTTATTATTGTTTTGGGTTTTTTTTTTTCCCCTGTGTTTCCTAGAAGCCTATGGGCTCATAGAGGACAGTGCTTATTTCTTGATCAATTTTTGTTCTCTAGTAAATGCCTGTCAAACAGATAAAGACATTCAAACTGCTGCCCCTTATAAACAAAGAAGTTGAGATCAGGGGAATTGAACAATGTGTTGAAGGGCATTAAAATGCATAGCAGGGACAGCAGAACAGTTTCTGCTCATTGAAGACACTTTTTTCCCCTGGATATTTTAATTTCTGGAAATAACATTATGTATAAAATGTGAAAAGAACTCTGCAGACATTGTAATCACCCTCCATCCTCATCACGCCTCACCTTCTAATTGCTTTCATAGAGCTCCTTTTTGGAAGAATGAGAAGGGAATGCTATGAAAGATAAAATAACTTGTGAAAAAAGTTCAATGTTATTAAAAGACTAACAGGTAGGTCATGAGTAGTGAAGTTCACAATTACAAGGGCCACTTCTGTTTACTAAGTCCCGAGGGAAAGGGGCCAGGTGCCTAACACATACGCATCTTCATAATAGCTGCATGAGGAGATACTAATACTCTCCTCTTAGATAAGAGAACCAAGGTTATGAGAGACAAAGTGACTAGCTCAGGGGCAAGCAGCACAGCTAATTGGCAGAGTCAAAACATGAATCTTGTTTTCCCTGACTTCAGGGCCCTCTCAGGCATCTGCTAGCCTATCCCTCTAAGTACGTACTTAGCACTTGGGCTCTAAAATCCCAACTTCATTTTGAAATTAAAATAAAACTCAAAAAGCCAAGTCTTTTTTTTTTTTTTTTTGTCCTTGCTGAAGTCTCTTTGAAGTTGAAAGCTTGCTTTGGAACTAGAGACACTTTAGCATTAATTGTTTCCTGAGAGCCTTGGGCTCTGCATGGGAGCAGGTAGAGAGACATTTTGGACAATGTCCAGTGATAGTCAAGGGCCTATTAGTTATGGAGAATGTGTGTGGGACCAAGGGCTGAGAAACAGAAAGCTAGGGTTATGAGAGATTCCCCCAAGACAAGTAGGACTCCTACAAGAAACAACCAAAGGCTCAAGTATGAAAGATATGGAATTTAATGCTTGGAAAGAAAATGTCTGAGGTTTTTTAAAAAGAAGTGGGTGAAAGAACAAACATTAAAAATAAGGTCCAAATAGAAATAAGCTTCGAAACTTGAGAAATTGCTTGCACTTTGAGTTCTAACAACTACAGAAGTTCAGAAAGAATAAAAGACTACAAACACATAGACTCCCTGATTTTGGATGCAACATTTCTTCTAAGGTGAGCTGCTGTGTCTTTGTGTCCTATCAGATTTATTTACAAGATGCAGGCTGCAGCCAGCTGGGAAGGAACACTCTGTCTTGTATCTTACATCTTATATAAGACGCTCTCATACCTTCCTTGGTGATGTTGGTCCTTAACAGAATGAAGAAAGCATCTTCTCAGATTGCCAACCGGCAGGCCCGTCTTTATCATAAAAGCTGCTCTGGGAGTTTAACCAGTAGGTACTTTTGAGTTAAATCTGAGGGGTCTACATTAAAATATAATCACTTCTGTATTGTCTAGAGATAATAACAGTCCATTTTCTGAGAGAAAAGGGCCGGAAAATAAGGCTTCACTGCTGATAGATCAGGTGGGCCTGTCAACTGGGAAAAGCAGCTCTTTTTACAGAAAGACATTCTTTGTTCTGCTCGCTCCTGTTGTTGGTACTAGCAATTTTGATCACAACAAAGAGTTTCTGTGAACTGTAAATTCAGTTAGAAATTGATCCAGACACACACTTTGGTTAAGCATCCGCTGCGTGCTGAGCTGTAAGCTTGTTACCATGTGGCCAACAGCACACAGAGGAGCCCTAACAGCTGACCAGGAGAGGCTCGTACACGGCAAATGACGGGAATGTAAGAAAGGGCAACATCGCAAGTGCTAAATGCACTGGTATAAACTAGCACATTTTACATTTTCTTTAACTATTATTATTTTTTCTACTGACTTCAGCCAAGCCCTAGGGGTTTGGCCAGTGAGGGACAGAAAGGGGGCAGGATTTCGACGATTCTAAGGCATACACTTTTTTTCACATTCTAACATCTCTGAAATTGATGTGAACCTTAAAACTGACGGCATCATATAATTATTAATATATTGGCAAATGCCTTTGATTTCTTAGTGGCACACATAATGATAGGGCATCTTAAAATTGATGGATCTTATATTTGACGAAATAAGTAATAGCTAAGACTACTGAGTACTTGTATCAGGGACCCTGATGAGCATTGTATGTCTATTAATTTATTTTTAATAACTTTATAAAGTACTATAATCACTTCTTTTGTAGAGATGAAAAAACTAAAATACAGAGAGGTTCAGTTACTTGCTTAAAGTCACACAGCTTGAGCTGGGGGCCAAACAGGCAGCTGACCCCAGGGCCAACTGTACACTTAGCCGCTCTGCCACACCAGGCCCACTGTTGGCTCAATGGGCAGAAAGCCCTGCGTGGCAGGCAGAGGAGGGTGGGCCCAACCTGAGAAGCCGGAAAATGGCTACGTTCTTAAGGAAGTGGGTAGTGACTCCCTCACCCTCACCTCCAAGCCCAGAGTAGCAGGAGATTCCGATTTGGAATATTAATAGTAAATCTAGCCATTCATCTTCCCCAACTAGGCCCACCCAGACCAGTACAAAAAAAGTTATTACTGTTTCTCATTTGGTGAAGTCACTCATTTTTCTCATTCTATTACCTAAACTACCATAATTTGTCCAGAATTTTAAAAATATCACTTCTATCTCTTGTGGCTCATATGTCAAAAATATTTAAAAATGGAGGCTTTTTCCTTGGTTTGTTCCACTCTTCAACTTTGCATGAAAGATAAAAACAGATCTCTGTTATCTACCACTTTCTTCCTTCAGGAAAATGAGGGAACCACCTTCAAGAAAAACCCAATTCATTTAAAGCTAGCAAAAAAAAAATTGTGTGTCTATGTGTATGTGTGTGTGTGTTCAGTTTCTTATTGGTGCCTGTATAATGCTCTAACGCCACCCTCATGAGTTTACACATAAATTAGAAACTAACTGAAAGCAGATATGACAAGTGGTTTTGCATTATGAATACTCGGAGGTTTACAAAATGTTTACTAATGCTTTTGTGTCTGCGAATATACTCTGGCACACATAGTCAAATACACCAACAGCTTTTTCCAAGGGAAAATAAAAATGTTTTCTTTTGTGGTCATTGCTTTGATGACAGACAATTTTTGTCCTTTCCATGGAGCAATACAATATTTACCATTGGGAACAGACAAACTGTCTATGGAGAAAAGAAATGCATCCTTAGTATGTCATAGGAAAACCACTGGGTTTTCCCAGGGATAGTCATGCAATGCAAATTGGTAACTATGACATTTTCACAGAAATTTTAAGTATAAATATTTTTATCTAGTTGGAGGCTAAGGATTCTGGACTCTATAAGAAGGACACAGCAAGAAACAAAGAGCAAAAGATTTAGGTCTCTAAAACAGGTAACTTACGGTGCCATGAAGAATTCAAGATGACATGAATCTGTGACCTGGTTTTAACACATAGTAGGTATGTGACATTAAACAAGTCATTCTCTTCTCAATCTCATGTTCCTTACCTCTACGATGAGAAAGTTAAACTACATGATCTCTGAAGTCTATCTAGATCATGTTTAAAAATATGACCTAAACAATGTTTTCAAATGTTTCTATATATCTCAGCACTGTCTTGATGTATTTACTTATTCATCAAGGAAATAACACATCTGTTTCCTTTGCCTGTCTCACTGGGTGCTGTGAAGATTTTAGCCTATTCAACAAAGGTGCAATAACCATGCTGTTACAAAAACAGAAGGACAGGGCCCCGAAATCTGGAATGTTTCATATAGGAGGGTCATTATCATTGGTACAGACAGGAGATGCAAGAGTGTTGCTATGAGTACCGAAAGAAACTCTTGGCACATTTGGATACTAAATGGTGGGAGACACATGAGCCCTAAGATCACAGATAACCCACATCCACAGATGAAAGCAAAGACTTTGGGACTAGGCTTTGTGATGAGAACAAATTAGGTCAAAGGTGTTCTTCAGGGAAGACTTCTGCGAACCAGAGTTTCTTGGTTCTCCCCAATTGCAACAGAAAGATTGCTCAGTGTAGTTTTAACATATAGTTTTAAGATAATACTTCTAAGACGGCTGGAGCTGACAAATTTGAAACTAACTTTGTGATAACAGTTCATGTCTGTGTAACTACCATGGCAGGATGAACTGCTCCAAGTCACCTTTTGGAAGGTGACTCATAGAACTTGGAAGAAATTTTGTCATAGTAACGATGTTTAAAAGGGGGTTATTACCTCAAGCCAGACCACAAAATGTATAAAATCTAGAATGTACCTGAAATAGAGTGTGTGATTTAGGACTTTATTTCTATAGGAAATTGCATCTTGAGGACCAAATTGGGAGCTAGTTTTACATTTTCTCTAACTTTGTAGTTTTTCTCTATAATGACCGCTGGGATGCGTATTTATGATGCAAAGATATCACCAGGGGCTCTTGTTAAAATGTAGATTCTGATTCAGTGGTTTGGGGATAGTGCCTAAAATTCTGCATTTCTAACAACTTTCCAGGTGTTGCCACTGTGGCTGGTCCACACTTTGAATATGAAAGTACCAGAGCATTCTTTCCCTACACGCCTTTCCCTTGACAAAATGCTCTTCACTCCTCCTCTTTCTAGTTCCACTAAGAGTACCACCTTCTCTTCACTATCTTTCTCAGTTCTTTCTCTCATTCTGACCTTTACTGATCTCAATAACATTCCATTATCATTATTAGCTCCTTATTCATCTTTGCAAAGCAGGCACCCCAGAAGTACAGTTTTCTTTTCTGTAGTGGGGTGGTTAATTATTGTTCATTCTCCCAGCTCAGAAGCCCCCTTCCACATAAACTTCCCTCTCTCTAACCCGAGGAAGGACCCAGATCTCTATGAGTGGACTGTCAGAACTATGTCCTAATGTGTGTTCCCACAGCAAACTTAGTCAATTAGAGTTCAGAGTTTGCTCTCTGGTATTTGGAACTTGACTGGCAAGAAAAATGTAGTCTGTTTCTTTAGGAGGTCTACATGTGAACGAAAATATGATCAAAGGCCATGTTTTCTGTGTGTGAGTGGGAGAAACAGAAGAAGCCGGCCTGCATACAGGGAAGAATGAAGTCAGCCCAGAGAAAGCACAAAGAGCCAGGGATGTCAGGAAACGGCCACAGCCTTCTACCACACTACTACAGAAAAGTGCTGTGCTAAGTGCTGAGAGGAACATAGAAGTTACAAGAAACCTATACTTCTGGGATATCTAGTTGGCAAAGACAAATACATGCTATCAAATATAAATAAGATTTATGCCAAGGAGATAAGCTTAAGTGCTAATGGACTATTACTGGGATTCAGTAAAGGTCAGAATGAGTTCCAGATGACAGTTCTTGAAGTGTATCTGTATTGTTAGCCTTTGGCTCTATAATAAATCATATGCTTTTCTGTTTTTCTCTTTAGTAAATTCTAGGGGCTATAGGTACAATCTGTGATGATGCCTGTTGATTGAATCTCAAATATCCTAGTCTGTATGCCATCTCAGAAAATGGTGAAATGAATACTGGGAATCATGATTACAATACATTACCCTAAACCAATGACATTTCTCAGATTGAAGTCTTTAGAACACCTGCTTGAAAGTCACCTGAAGTGCTCTTTTAAAACTGAGGTTCCCAGACACCATGGCTGACCTACTGAACCAGCATTTCCAGGGTTGGAACCAGGAAGCTAAATTTTAAATAGGCGTTCAAATGATCCTTAGGTACTAGCCTAAGATTTTGTTTGGAAAGACCTACTTACATAATTCTGATTTAGTCTGAAGATTCACAAGCCTAATGTATTGACTTTAACAGTCATACCAACTTTAAGGGGGACTTTATTCCTTGCATTCTAGATGTCATTCTCAAATTGAGACTACTGAAATGCTAATAGAACTTTTCAGTCTCATAACAGAAAATGAATACCTAAAGTGTTAATAAAGATCTCCAGAGATGGGGCTACACTAACTTCCCAGGGCCATTCGTCTAGCTATCATTGAATCCAATGTCAGAGTCCAGTTGCCTTTATAGTAATGGAGGTCTCACATGATCAAATAATACTGTGCTCCAAGCTGACCTATTTCCTCCTATTCTAGCCTCAGGATCAGTGCAAACAGCTTTCATGCCTTTAACTTCTGTTTCAGTCTTAGATTCAGAGTGACAAATTTAGCTTTATGTATCTTAAGAGGTCTGAGTAAACATTAATTCATAGTAATTATGCCAAAATAATTAGGTATTTGAAAGTAATGTGAGTTTTCTTTCCTCCATTTTCTTCATTGAAATCCAGTAAATACCTATTTAAATTTATATATGCAATAGAAAAAACAAATTTTTCCCCCAAAGTGTTGCTCTGTGGCCTAAAATATTATGTAGAGGCCTTAATCTTATTATCACAGATGAATATAACACTGAAATATCTCCTTTATGGCTGTTAAGGCACAGTAGGGTCAATTCATGCCCAGGGAGCTTTAATCACAGATCATCATGATAGTCAGTGAAGAGTCTATTTGGGCCATCACTTTACAGGCTACGACGACTGCAGTGGTTGTTCATGGCAGCATTGCCAGCATGCGGTTCAGAGCTATTTTCAAGGAGCACTTCTGAATCTAATGGCTAAATGAGGATCATTAGAGTATCTTTACATGTGGCATTTCTTGCAAATTCCATATTTAAAGGAAGCCAGTTATTATATACAATGGATGCACCTGAGATTGCTTGAATGATGCTAATATAATCATGCACTGCATAACATTTAGGTCAACAACGGATCACTTATAGGATGATAGTATATAAGATTATAATGAAGTTGAAAAAAATTCCTATGCCCTCGTGATATGGTAGCTGTCCTAACGTCCTAGAACAGCACATAACTCAGCTGTTTTTGGTGATGCTGGTACACAAACCTACTGTGCTGCCAGTGATATAAAAGTATTGCACATACAATTATATATAATACATAATACTTGATGATGAAAATAAATGACTATATAACTGGTTTATATATTTACTATATTTTTATAGTTATTTTAGAATGTACACCTTATATTTATACAAAAAAAAAATTAACAGCAAAACAGCCTCAGCCAGGTCCATCAAAAGATATTACAGAAGTAGGCATTGTTCCGTAGCAGATGACAGCTCCTTGCCTGTTATTACCCCTGAAGACCTTCCAGTAGGACAAGACGTAGAGGTGGAAGACAGTGATATTGATGGATTCCAACCTTGTGTAAGTCTAGGCTAATGTATGTATTTATGTTTTAGTTTTTTAAAAAAAGCCTAATAAGTAAAAACAAAAAATTAAAAATATAAAAAAACTTATAGAATAAGGATATAAAGAAAAAAATATTGTACAGCTGTATAATGTCTTTATGTTTTAAGCTAAGCATTATCATAAAAGAGTCAAAAAGTTTAAAAAAAATCAAAAAGTTTATAAAATAAAGTTACAGTAAGCTAAGGTTAATTCATTATTGAGAAAGAAAAATAATTTTTACATATTTAGTGCAGCCTAAGTATACAGTGTTTATAAAATCTACACTAGCGTACAGTACCGTCCCAGGCCTTCACATTCACTCACTACTCACTCACTGACTCACCCAGAACAACTTCTAGTCCTACAGGCTCCATTCATGGTAAGTGCCCTATACAGATGTACCATTTTTATCTTTTATACAGTACTTTTACTGTACCTTTTCTGTGTTCAAATACACAAATACTGGCCACTGTGTTACAATTACCTATAGTATTCAGTGCAGTAACATGATGTACAGGTATGTTGCTTAGGAGCAATAGGTTATACCACATAGTCTAGGGATGAAGTAGACTATACCACCTGTGTTTGTGTAAGTACACTATGATGTTTGAACAAGGATGAAATTGCGTATTGATGCATTTCTCAGAATGTATCCCTGTTGTTAAGTGACTTATAACAGTATTACTGCCAATGGCTTACAGTTGTATTGGTGGAGAGTGAATTAATGGTTTACTAGCAGGTTGTGTTACCACATTTTTATCTTTCTGTGACTCATTACGTTACTCAAAATCACAAATAAAGAATTAAAGTGGGGCCATAGAGAAAATATCACACAGAAAAATAAAAGGAAGAATCATAATAGCAATAAAGAGCAGGTTGGAGCAGCGAAAGATTTCTGGTTAGACACTAAGAGTTTTTATGTGCCCCAGGTGGTATTCATCATTTGCCTTGTTTTCTCTTCTAAAACTCCATTTGCAGCTGAAGGCCCAAACGAAAAGCTACAGAAACTGTTTTAAAAGATACTGCATAATTTTAAAAGAGCCATTCGGATCGAGAGAAAGAGGAGGAAAGAAATAAGAAGCAGACCTGAGAAAGTAAGGCAACCTCACAATCCAATGTGAATTTCCCCAAATTGAAAATGTTCACCGGAATGCTGGGAGCAGAATAAATAAAAATATACCTTAACCAAGAAGCAAGGAAATAAACACAATCTTTGTGTTCTATCAAATATTCGACAAAGATGTTGGAGTAGGAAAATTGAATTAAAGGCTGTCTCGCTCTTGAGAGTGGAGGTGAATGGGACTACAGATATGTTTTGCTCATCTAGCATAGTGATTTAAAATAATTAAAATTGGAAAATTTGAGGAATTTTAGGAAGGCCATGCAGATATTCAGACTGCCGCAGACCCTGCTGTTCCATATTCTCTTATATGGTGCTTCTTAATATTTTTGTTACCTCTCTGGCCCCTGGAGCTCTTCTTAGAGGTTCTTACTGAATGTAATGTGATAGGGCAGAATGTTGGAGCTGGTAGGAACCGAGAGGTCGTCTAGCACATGTGCCCCAATGAAGGCTGATAAAACAGATACTAAAGAGGGGTAACAAGGATGTGTTTGAGGACTCCCATTCAGTAAATCAGCAGAAACCCTTTATGGTTAAATCTGGGCTGCTCAAAAGAAGCTTTTGTCATTTGGAACAACTATGCAATTTTAGTAGCACATTTTAATCTTATACTAAGTTAAACTTGGCCTGAAAGAATAATTATTGTCTAGTTATCAGTGATTCATGAATTGGCTCCACTATGGGTTCTTGTTGCTGGTGAATACTGGAAATATCCAGTTTTACAACTTTTTGCTTTATAAATGCCCAATATCCAAATACACACACACACACACACACACACACACACACACACAGGCTTTTCATGCACCATCAAGAATTCACAAAGAATCCTTAAGGATTCTGCAATGTTAAGATAGCATTTAGTTCACCATTCCTTCAAAAACAGGCAACTTTCTGGAAATACATTTTTATCTTAATATTAGATTTAGCATTAATTTAGACTGAAGGGTAAAAATCACATATGCATATTTAATAATTATAGAGTTTTCAGGGCATAAGCTCTAAAATGAAGAGTACTGAGAAATCTACTTAATCTCTATAATCTCTCTTTTTCAATGAGGATTCTCATCATGAATCCAATATCTGGCACCCATTTGTATCCTGGGAAGCTTATCAGTTTAGTATATTCTTTGAATAAAAAAAATAGAAAAGACAAATACCAAACGATCTTGCTAATATGTGCGGAATCTAAAAATGTAGGAGTAGAGAGTAGAATGGAAGTTACCAGAGGGTGCATAGGGAACGGGGACAGATGTTGATCAAAATTTTAGCTATTGTGTAGGAATAAGCTTTAATAATTTATGGTACAGAATGGTGACTATAACTAATAATGTATAATATATAAATATATAATTATTTATCAATTAAAAATATATTTTGAAAACCCAAAACGTATATAACCTTAGTGACATTGAACAGATGTAAAATCAACACCTTTTTAAAGTACAATTACTATATTGATTGTACAGACACTTTTAAGTTGGCTATTCATTATAAATGTTTATATTAGATTCTGAGTCATATTTAAAAGGAAAAGCCGATGAAGTTGATTTTCAAGAATATGGCCAAAAAGAAGAGGGTAGCAACTCTCGAAATTACTGTTAAGTATAAACACCGTGAATTACCTCATATTCCTGGGAAAACTTCAAGTTGTCGTTTGCTTTCAACCTTTCAATGTGATCCGCAAGTTCCAGGATAGGTATTGGAGGATGGCTAGCCATACCTACGAAAAAAGGAAAGAAGAGACACATTTGAAAATAAATGACAATGATGCTAATCATTCCAAAATATAGAGAATACTATAGTTAGAAATGGCCTGAAAATATGTGAGTAGTAAAGATGTTTTAGGTGAGGAAGCAGGCAAATAGTTTGGTTACTCAAAGCAGGACATGCTCTGGAAGGATGGATTTTGTAGCCAAATGAAAAGTCACCAAGCATAATCTCCACACTAACACTCCTAGTGTAAAAAAAAGCGTTATTGTGCTATGAATCAATGGGTTAGCTAGCGGAGAAAACTGCCAGTCAGGCTTGATGTCAACTTCTGCTTTGAGTAATGACTGTTATGTCATTTCAAACTCCTTCTCCTGCACTGTGTGAAATGGAAATTGTGTGGAATTAAATGGTGTAAAGTGAACTAAGAAAACAGACACTGAGAAAGGCCTAAAAGGGAAAGAGTAGTAGCTTGATAGGAAACATAAAATGATTTATGCATAATCAAGGAAAACTAACTTGAAGAATGAAGGTTACCAGGGTAACCGGAATCATCTGAACCTGCAAAGGAAATGATGGTGTGAATAAAATAAAATAGAACGGATTTGTTAAAAAAAAATGATATGGATAGTCTAATATACTTTTAAAAAGACTAATAAAAATGCTGTGAGTTTTTGCAGGATTCACTATACATTGTGACTAGATTAAGATTGATTTAATATTTCACAAACCTGTAGGTGACTGACATTCACATGCAAACACAGATACAGAGAATGACATGCACCACAGCTCATCGACAATAATCACTGACGACACAATCAGACACCAAACTGAGCTTCAAAAATGTTTCCACTAGTAGCAGATTGTAGAGGCTGGGGTTGCAGCCTTCTCCTGGACATTTATAGATGGCCACGCTAACAACTTCGTGGTATTTTGCCCCAGGTCCCCATTATTCAACCCCCAGCAAATGTACAATCTACTTCAGGTGTAAACATCTTTGTCCACTAATGGGAAATGAATTCAGGAAAGTGAGCAAATGGTGAAAAGATAAGGAGGGGCAAGAAGATGGAAAAAGGAGGAAAGCAGAGACGGGGGCTGACATCTTAGTTCAGTTGGCCAGCGGAAGATATATTAATTTCATAGATTCTGTTAAAAACAATCCACTGTTAATTTTGGTGACCCCTGTGTCTTTCTGATGTTTTCTCACTTTTCATATACTTTGTATTTTTTTTTTTTCTGATTAATTTTGCAAAAGTAGCATGGGAGAGCATTGCTGACTCCTATCTTACAGACATAAATTCCAGCTGGCCAGAAAACCCTGAACTAGCACGCCCCCAAGGAAGCCTCTGAAGCAGAAAAAGGAGGAAGGAGGAGCTCAAACTGGAAGCCCTGCTGATATTCTGCCGTCACTGTGACTCTTTGGAGGGAGTCACACCGTGGAATGATGTCCATTAAGTCAACATGACATGTGATTACTTTATGGACATTTTAGAAATCGTACCATTATTGAAAGTCACCCAGTAAGTTCCTTTATCTCCAATGCCAAATTATCAATGGTTCTGGTAAGTTAAGTAAAAAAACTACTTTGCTTTTTGAAGACTTTCACTTTAGCACAGTGCTGTGAATCATGGTGCTTTAGCTTCATGGCTATGAAGGTCTGCTTCTAATCAGCTAAAATCTTGGTGGAGATACAATAAAAATATTGGAAGAAGAAACTCTTTGTTGGTGATATAATTATACCTTTGGACCAAAATTTGGGGGCCTTTTCTGAAACTTTTTGGTGTTAATGGTAGAATTGAACTGATTTACACTCTGTGGAGAGAGTGGGTGGGTGACAGTGATCTGATAATTACACGTGATCTCATCCAGATGAGGCAACCCCAATGAAAAGAATGGAAATGCAAAGGCACAGGAGACGCCAGGCTTATCTGGGAATGGCAATGGACTGACATGGACATCATTACAGTGCTTTAACAGAGAAAATAATAGAGACAAAGATGTTTAGACCTTTTCGAGCGAATCGTGGGAGAGAGTTATTATCATATATGGACTGAGTGGTGGTTTGGCTAGAGAGGGAGGACACAGAGCCAATCAGGGAGGCGTAGGGGACTGAATTACTGCTCAAAGCTGCAAAAAGTAAAGCCAGTTGGAAATGGGAAAAGTATTAGTATAACAGCAGTAGAAGACCATCATAATCAACCAAAGATGCGATCAACATATTCACTTCTGGCATGCACTGGCACATGGCCTGGAAGTATTACTTTGGAAACTAATTACAGAGAAATCCAAGCAAACTTGCACTGACTCATTATATTCTAAATCAGAATATATATGCGTATATCTATCACATGCATGATATCATAGCATTAAAGAATCATTATTTAAGACTCATTAGTATGTGACATATTGAACCAAATTTCAAAGACAAGTAAAACTGGCAGAATGGGTGTTCAAAAAAAAAAAAAAAAAAAAACGGAAAGAGAACTTGTGGGAATCCAATGGTACAGGAGAAGGAATCCTGGCCTAGAATACTAGACGTGAGTTCTGCTTTTCATTCTGCCACCTACTAATAGGGACACATCACTGCCTGTCAAGTGCCTCGATTTCCTTAATTATAAATTAAGAGTGTGGAACTAAATTCTGGAGTCACTACTTTCTTCATAACTCTCATTTCTACCATATAGATGGGATATCTGAACAGAGAAGAGACGCTGCCTTGAACACAGTCTATATGTAAGGGTTCTAAAAGTTACTGTACCTTTTGTTTGAGGGATGGGGGACACATTTTACAAAATAGAAAACTATTATGCAGTTGAATTGTCTACTTTTTGAATTATTTAAGTTTAATGATATTTTCTTTAGTTAGCCAAAAAGTATATACATTCTATTATAATGTTATATCATATATTTGAAAAGACTGAATGTCAACAGGAAAATTATGCTAAAGAATAAATCTGGGATAAAATTCCTCTAAGCGGAAACTCTTTAGCTCATATCATAAAATAATCAGCAAGGATCTACTTCAAAATATTGTTATATAATTCCCCAGAAACTTCTCCACTGCCCAATGTTGAAAATTTTATATGATGTAATCAAGTATGTTAGATTCTGAATGAAAAAGCAGACACTAAGAAAACTCTGAAGTTGACCTCACTGTGGTCTTTTCAATCTTTTATCTCAAAACCTGGCCATTGTTCATAGTTCTATAAACCATGTTTGAATCACTTAGGTGTTTTAAAATTCTTTTTTGCAGGCTATACACCAACTATACACCAGCTATACACCAGCCCAAGAATCAGAATTTCACTCTGGGTGTGGGAGCCAGATATTGACATTTTTAAAGTTCCCTAGAGCAATGGCTCTCACTGTTATGGTAATTCATGATGGGGGCCTGTAACTCCATTTATTACTTGTTTTTTTTTTCCATTTAAAAATCATATCAAGATTTATGGGAATGAGATGAGCTTTCTCCTGGTGGTATCCTTGCATCCCCTCCGACTCCCCATCAGCAAGCTTTAGTACCTTAGCTATTGTTACCAGCAAAGAACTTGAAACACAACTAACAACTGGTGAGGACTTGCCAGTGACATGACCTCATCAGCTCAAAGCTACAAATGTACAAAAATAAATGCATTTTAAAGGCACACATTAAATCTGAGCAGAGTTTTCATTCTGAAGCTATGATCTCCACAATATACAGTGTCAACATGAAAAATGACAGATGCAGTCACTGAAATCTGCCTTAGGTTGCAGGAAAAAACATGACGGTTCCTTTTAATAGGGTCCATATTTGTGATAGTAATGTCACGATGGCTTCCTAAAAGAAGTAAAACTTCAAAATCATGGCACTTTAAGCTGAGAGGTGCCTCAGAGATGACTTAGTCCAGCATTTTTGTTTTATACAAGAGGACTCTGAAGTCCAGTAAAGTTCAATGACTTGTGTATGTCATTGAACCAGATAGTAAACATAACAAAATCTTACCATAGAATTGGGGCATCTTTCTACTGTCCTATTTCTATCATGGCATTTATGACTTTCTAAAGCAGGGGGCAAAGTCTCCAATCACTGAAGGGGCCAGGCTGACAAGGCAAAATGACTGAAGATGTCTAGGTATTGTAAACATTTTCACTCAGAAATGCACTCATTCCCATTTCTTCTCAACAAACAGGCTTATAAGGCTCTCTTTTGCCTCCCTACTTTTGATAGAGACTCAAGAAAGAGCAATATCTCTCTATTGCATGAAAAGTAGCCATAAGCATGCGATAAATAATGACTGACAGTCTTCGTGTCAGTCATCTTTAGGGCTCGTGTAGACATGGAGAACTTCTGGGAAAAGTGAAACTATTCATCTCCAGCACTTGCTCTGCCAAGTGGAAATGCAGGGCCAATAGGTCAGACTTTTCAGGTTTTCAATAGGAACGAACAGTCTGGATTATCACTGGACATTTGCTCAGTTTTTGGTGTTGACTCAAAATTTTGTTGAAACTCAGCGGTCGTCAAAGACAAGACCTTTTGCAGGCCATATTTGGCCAATGAGATTGTGACCTCTGTTTTAAAAGAATAACATCTTCCTTTTGTGTTTATGTATGTACATGTATGTGAATTAAAATCAAAGAATGTTCGGAGTGAGAGATTGGGTACTATATCCACAAGGCAATGAAGTAGAAACTGAGTTTTGTGCTGGGGATATAAAGATGTATAAGTCTTGTGTGATTCTTCTATCTTTCTCCTACCCAACCTCCCCCTCCCATTAATTTTATCAATTAGGAAAATAAGCTCAGAGGAGTTAAAGGACTTGATCAACGTCATCATTATCAGCAATACTATGGCTTCATGGGAGATTTGATCCCAGACCTTGTCACTTCTCATTATACCATGCTGTCTCTCAAATCATCTCACACCCCTGCAAGAGTGGAGATATGTACATAAAGCTGGGCCTGCAGGACTGTTTGGGGTATCTCTGCAGCAACATGGAGATCATAAACCATCCCCAGTTTGAGAAAATGTGCCAATGTAATGACTTCACTTAGAGCATCTGTTTTGATGGTGGGGAAGAGGTAAAGTATACTGCTATTTTCCAGTTACTTTTTGCCAAGACATTATAAATTTCCATGAAAACTTGAACTAAAAATATAAGTTCACAATGTTAAAAACTATAGTGCTTTTTGGCAGAATATTTTAAAAAAACTGTTACTGCTTTTCAAATCTTCTGCTATATTTTACTACTGTTATGCTCCATATGACTTTATTATCCATAGAGAAATGTTTATCAACCGCTTGCTTTATTTTCATGTTTTTAAACCTTGCATTAAATGGCAATAGGCACTTTATAATTACTTCACTAAGTTGAGTTTTTGAGGTCACTAATAATGGTAGTACCTCTTTTAGATGAGTTTTTCTGTCACTTTATATGTGTGTTTGTAATGACTCAATAATGCTCTCTTCATGACTTTCCTTTCCAACAAATTTTGATAAAAGCTGAAGAATAGTTTGGTCGTGGCATGGACCAAGGAGAAGCTAATTTGTTCATCAAATCAACGACATTGTCAAAAAGTGCACTTCACAGAGTTAACAGTTGAAGAGAAAAACTTAGTTCGTTAAGTATTTGTCACATTTTTAACATAATTCATGCATTACTTAGAATTCTCTGAATGAAATGCAAATATTCTGCTATGTTTATTATTTGTCTCACAAACTAATGATAAATTAAAGATAAGGAGAACATTGATTTGTAAAGTATAATTGCTTTTGGGTAAAACAATAATGACAATTTGACTTAATCCATAACTCAGCTCCTGATTAAGTAAAAGATTCTCCAGGAGTACTTTTCTCAAGTAAGCACTGAATGGTATAATTAAAATTCATTTTTATGTAGAATTTCTCAAAAGACAGGAATTTGAGCAAATTACATTCCTTTATATCAGAAATTTGGCATTTGTATTTAATGAATCAGGATTTTGAAAATATAAAACACAAAAAATACATCTGGTATTCTTAACCTAGGGCATATGCCCAAGTTCCTTATAGTACAAAATAAAATATGAAGAAGAAAGTATAGATAAGAATGGATCTTGTTAAAATTGATCCAATTATAGTATTAATAGATCAGAAGAGATGCCTCAAGAGCTCTCAAAGCCCATTCACAGTTGCTGTGCAGACATTTCTGCTGCTGATATCACTATTTCTGATACGTTAACTTTTTATGAGTTTGTTTTTGTTTTTCACAGCCCATCGATCACCTACCATCCATGCATGCCTTAGGGCAGAACATATTAAGGTCATCCACCGAATGAAAATGAGGCTTTTATGTTGTAACATCTGATCATCAAGTTTTAAATCTCTTTTTGTTAAAGGTGCAAGCATAATCACCGTAGTTTTGTTTCTGTTTGCAAGTATTTTCTTAGGGGGAAGGGTGTGTGAGCAGAGACAGCAGATACTGTCAGATTGAATATGAAGGCACAGAGGAGGGTGGTGACTGGTGCCTCCCTGATGCTATTAATTATATCTTCTCTTACACCTTTCTTTGTACTGGAAAGAAAGAGTATTCCTCTAAGTTGCCGAACTTCTAAAATTGCTTTGTTGGGAAAAAGTAGAAAAAAGAATACGTACCAGTAATTTCTTTGGCTTTCTTATATATCACCATCTTTTGACAATATTACATTTATCTTAGTTATTTTGTCCAATTCTAGAGGCCACAGGCCAGAGAGGTCAGTAAAGGGGTTTTACAATATTTCAAAATATCTGTGATTGGCAGTCTCCATCAAAAGGTTAAAGGTGCCAATCTTAGGACCCTGATATCACATGTCCTGGTGTCTAACATGCAGAAATAGCAATAACGGTGTGAAAGATCTGGGCTCAATACTGCTCATTACAGTAGTATTTGCAATAGCAAAACGTAGAAATAACTTGGCCTCCATTAATAGGGAATGAGTCAAAGCCTTCTGATATCTACAGAACAAAATACCATCACTACCATCAGCTGTCAGAAAGGAGATAAAATCCAATACACTAACTTGGAAAAAGGTCTATTTTTATATAGTTAAATGTTAAAACAGCAAATTGTATCTATATACATCTATCTATCTACCTGCTGTATATTTTATCATTTAAAGAACTGTATATACAAATAAAAAGTTCTGGAAGGCTATGCATGGAGCTATACATGGTAGATATTTCTGGAGGGTAAAATTGGAGTAATGGTAGGAAATCTTTTATTTTTCTTTTAAATATATCAAGTTAAAAAAAGAAAAATAAGAAGCAGTGGGATAAAGAGTAATTTTTCTTTTCTAAAAGTGCTTTTGTTGGCCCCTTTCCCAATTTACAATTATAACAATTTTCAAACATACAAAAATATTAAAGAATAATGTAATGAACACCTATATAGACAATTATAGACAATAACTGTTAACAAGCTTATTTTCTATATTCCAAAAATTTCCCAATAAATATGTACTGCTTCTGTAATTAAGAACAAGGTATGCTGGGAGGGGAACTAAAATAACTTGGACATTTTTAAAAAAAAATAAAAGAATAACTTTCCTTCCACCCCAGGCTAATGTAATTCACTTTTGTTTAACATGTAACACATCTATCAACTCATCTTAATACACACTTACTGCTGTCCACAAATGTGTGTGAGGCTTAACAGAGGTTTCTTTTAAAAGCATCTTTTATAAGTGAATATTTTCTTCCCTTTCTCCTTAGACCTTAAAGACTTGTAAAACTTGATGAGCAGTTAATAATTCTAGCCATTCCATTATCTATTTGAAGTGATAAATCTACTCTTAGCTAAATGATACCTTCCTATATTCTTAAGTCCCCATTTTAGTTTGGCAAAATTATTAATGATAAAAGCAATGCCTCTTCAATTTCCTGTTCCACATTAGTTCTGACTGACCCTGTACACCAATAATTGATGACATATGGTCACAAACCATTATTCTTTTAAGAGATTAGGTAGCTCAGGTTCTCTCAAATATAATTTGGCTACATGCTGCCATCTGAACCTTATAAGACAGGTATACACAATCGTGGAAAATACCTAAAGCAGAGATGCCTGCTCTCAATTGTGAAAACATGAGCTTCTCCAACCTGTTCAGATGCTTGCATACAGGATTTCATTCACAGGGTGACTTGATTCTTGTTCAAAAGTTTGAAAATGTCCTAAAGCAGTATTCTTCCCCATACCCCCTGACCTCAAAACAAGCTTATACTGAAAAAACTGGGTTTCTCTGTCTTTGTGCCTTTGCTGAGTAACCATGGAGAGAATTCTGGCTTTTTCCTGACCAAAGTGCATTTGTGGTCTCACATTTAAGGGTACAGTTCTTTGATGTACTTAAACTGTCAGAATGCTGCCTTTACATGAAATTTGGAATGTAGGCAGAATGGAGGAAAAAAGATCTGACTCAAATCTAGACTCTCCTACAAGAATATACAACTTAAAATGTAAATGAATCTTTCATTCATTCACAAGACGATTTTTTTCTAACAGAGTAGAATTTATAGAATCACTGAACTAAGCAATGTGCTTCCTTTACCTGCTGAAAGGCCTGCTGAATTTCAAATGGTAATGTTTGTTTGGCATTTATCATTCACAGCAGCCCCATCAGAAGTGAAAATCAATTTGCTTTCATTAACAAGTTCTGTGCTAGGCATAGTTCTGTAAGTCACAGCTTTTTTATTTCATTGAAAGTCATTTCTTTTGAAGACATAGGTTATTAATTCCCTTCTTATGCATATTAACAAATACTCTCCAGTGTTATAATGTCTGGGGATAAGTAATTACACATTCATAGGTATGATGTATGTAAAAGCACATTTTAGTGAAATGCAAAGAATTTTAAAAATCTAAAAATTAAGTAAAGTCATAGCACTTGCTATGCAACATGTAATAAAGGATCATTTTATTTAATCATCCAGGAAAGCCCTTGATTCTTTGTGAATAAGAGGAGAGGAAAAACCATAAGGAGGTTACTTGGTTAACAATCCCACCTTCTGCTCTCGTACTATTGGCAAGTAATTAAGGTAATTCTCAGCCACTGGCTGGAATCCATAGGGGCTGAAGCTGAGGGTCACATCTCTATGAATTTCACATTAGCAGCTGAGTCTATTTCCTTTGTAAAATGGTAAAATTTTCAGGACAGCAGGACACATCATAAAGTTTGGGAGGCAAATAGACTATTTCAACAAATCAAGCTTAAGTGGATTGCTTACCTGAGCTAAAGGGCACAACATACTGCTTCCTGAGTGAACAGATGTGCTAGGATCTCAGGACAATTTCTTCTCTTCTAGTCTCTTCCTCTACTACATCTCTTCTCTTTTTCTTTAGTCTCTCCGTCAACTCTATCTCTTCTCTTTTTCTTTACTCACTTTGCCCACTTATTCCATTATCCATTTGAGGTGATAAAAACTTGAGTTAAATGATACCTTCCTATAGTCTTAGGTTCCTATTTTATTTGTAAAGCCACTGGTGATACAAATGATGTTACTGGAATTGTAACATTTACTCTTCTCTTTCCAGTGTCTTATATAAAATTTAACAGATTCTCTCTATAAATGGGTCTAATATTCCCACATACATTTAGAAAATTAAATTCTTAATAGAATCCTTAGATTAGGCCACATTTACAAAATTACCTGTGAAAGTGAGAAGTACTTGCAGACAGAGGCCTCTTAGTTGAAGGCATTCCTATTCTGTAGTAACCAGCACACTGCTAATAATCTTGTCTACTCTGTTCCCAGCCATGTTTTGTTTTTATACTTGGAAATATTCCCTGGTGGTGCTAGAGGAGGTGAGGAGTGGCAATCCCATTGGCTCTCTTCTTTGGGGGCTGCCTTTGCCTTTGCACTCAACCCTATGCTGTTTCTGCCTGTGGTGGAAGACCAAGGTTGGTTCCAGCACAGCCAGAGAAAGTAGAGGCAGCAGCAAGGTACTGAGAAATCTGATCATTTTCTCCATTTCCACACTGTGCTGCTCTTGCAAAGGGTGATGAGGCAAGATAGACAAGGAATCACATAGCATAAAATTTCTTCAGCTTTTGGGCTCTCTATACTGAGTTAGCCAATTGGAAAGGTACACAAATTCCTGGGTCCATTAATAAGAAGTTTCCTGTAATAGGAGTCAGCATACTCCTATTTCAAAAAGTGCTCAACTAAGAAAATTTACTACAGAAATTTAATTTACACCAAGTTGTCTTAATGGAGCTCTAAGAGGGCAACTCAACAGGAAGCATCCAGGGGACTACAATCACCCTTGAGGATGACACGAATTTGTTCCATCATCATGCACATGTACACAGGCTAAATCTATCAGCCCCCACCCCCACCTTTTTAATGCACACAGGACATTTTTGGCTACCTGAACATTTTCTTCCACCTTTATGCTGATGAAGGTATATCTTTGCTTTTTTAAAAAAACAATTTTTAAAAAAGTCTAACCTCATTGGAGTTAGAATTTTTTTTTTAAAAAAACCTCACATTTATGATTGATTATATAGCCAAATGGAAAGTGCTAAACATTTCTTTCAGTTGGAAGGCAGCTATGCTCACCAATATACCACCAACACTGACCATTCTTTCAACTGAAGAGCTACTAGTTACTATATCTACCTACATATAAAAGAGAAAACATGCGAAACATAATAAACCATGTATTTTCAATTGAAAGTAATTCACTGTGAATGTGTAATTTAATAAATCTGTAGTGTATCATACTGTGAGTTAGAACATGCATATAACACAAGAGAAACTTTCCAACAATTTGGGGCACAATACTACAACCAGATTTTCACCCAAAAGACTTCTTAGGTAAGCTTTTTACTTTGTTCATTAGCATAAAGTAGTGCCACTCAGTTGTATACTTTTAGCTCCCTCTACAATTCATTATTTGTCATTCATTTGGTATAAACAAGCTTTAGCTGAAAGAAAGTAAAACAGATCTAAGTTTGACTTAACAATATTGTACCAATGCCCCTCAGCAAGAATAGTAGTTTTCCTCTGTTGAAGCACTTAATGTTCTTTATTTTAAGAAACAAGTATATTTTTCTTATCCTCAGTCACTCTTTATGTCTCCCTAGTAAGAAATCTGAATTGGTCAGTGAGATTTAGTATAAATAATATTTTAAAAGATATACAATTGTGCTACATTTTCCTCCCTCCCTCCCTTCCTTTCCTCTCTTTTCTACCTCTTTCTTTTAGATTATCATAAACACAAAGAAAGTGGAAAATATAGAACAAATCTATGCTTTCCCAATGGGGTGACAGATGTATACATTCATCCATTGATTCATTCATTCACTTTATAAGACGAGAAACTGAATTCTTTTCACATTGGTGTTACTGAAAATAATAAACTGCTAAGCTCATAAAAGTGGTAGATACTCCTACGAAGACTATAGCACTTCCAAAATTTGAAGAGAATTACATTTCTTTTTCTTCCCTATCCCACTTCAGATTTGCACAAAGAATTTAATTTCCTTTTAAACTTTTGCTTGGGCAAGTCTCGATAATATTAAAATAAAAGAGCAGGATGAGACATTCGTTCTAAATAAACTGAGATATTCAACTCTCAAGACAGTATCAACTGGGCTATAAAACTCTCAGTAAAGACTGAACGACTGGATAAAATGTGCTGTGCCTCTTACCTGGCGTTTGGAAATTAAGGCGCCTCAGTTCTACTGGGTCTGTTGGGTGGTGTGACGGGACCTCCTTACTGTTCGGTATGCTGCTCTTTCTGGAGTCGGACTCTGCTCTCTTCCTATAGGGGGAAAATAAGAATTTAAGAATAAAACAAAAACCAACTGAAACACACAAAAAAAGCAGAGAATTGCATCTGTACTCTTTCCATTCCCCAAGATTTCAGTTTAAAAATTTTTTAGCCTGGCTAGTTTCGTGACTTTGTTCAGGTTGCCTTTTCTCTCTTGGCCTACGGTGTTTCCTCAGGTGTAAAGATTTTTTTTTAAGTGAAGTCCACTTGAACTGTTGTTTAAGTGAAGACCTTCTTTTGAAGTCCTCCTTCAACTCTAGAATTAAATAATCGAGTGACTCTGCCTTTAGGCTTTAAGGGGGTCTTGGTGAGATATGCTTGGACTTTTGTTGACTAATTCTCTCTTATCCACTAGTTGTATTTGTGAGGAACAGGATAGGATATCCCTAGTAGCCAACGCTAAGATTGTTGTGAACACGGAGAAACTACCTGGCCTCAAGCCGAACAGCTAAATCTGGGCCCCTTACCCCTTTCTAAGTATACATAACTGGGGAGCTGCATTGGATTTTCCCATCAGGCAGGTAAATACAAGTGCATTTTTAAGATGTTAAGTTATCCTAATACCTAGAAGAACTGGGATCACACAAAACCAACATCCCTTTTCTCTTTCAAGTTTGAGGGAAAAAATAGTGCTGGCTATTTATAGTGTTAAGCTATCATTAATATTTTGTTAATGAAAGTTAATCACAGAAAGATGAGAGAAAAAGTAATGTCATGGGGTGGGTAGATCAACACTCCTGATTAACAAAGTACCATTAACAGTGTGATTTTTATCTGTTTTAAAAGCTACCCACTAGCTTTACTAAGTACCTTTCTTTAAGCTATCATAATGTAATTTTAATACATTTCTAATAAGAAATGTTAGATTTTTACATAAGATTTATCTATTTTTTTTAAACCCAAATAATCACCGAGTGGTAACTATCTATCTTCTTCCAGCTTGAATTAGAATTAAAACTCATTTAACCAATGGACATTGTTTTCAAACTGTGCTTTTTTTTTCAGATATAATTCTAGCAATCTCCATGCTAGAGTCATAATTCTAGCATCTCACCCCTGCTCAAAGCAAAGGCATTTTCTATTTGGGGAAAAGGGTGCTGCAAAGTGTTTAGAACTCTCCCTTTCTCTGTTCGATTATTACTGCGGTATAGCTCATTAGTGTTGCTGTGGCAATGGGCTCTCATTCAATGCCACCCAGGCTGTTCTATGGTTAGCCAGAGGGCTCCTGTTAAATAGCCTTTCTTCCCATTTCTGCTCATCTGTATAAAATAAAACTAACCAGGGGATGAAGGGAAGATTGATGCAAAGGGGAAGTCTGCTTGATTTGCTTAAGTGCAATGCCTTTGGCGAAACATCCCAGATGGAATAAATTTTCGTGGTTGAGTCCTATTAGACACCTTGCTTTCTCAGTACCTTGGGTTAAGCTGTCTCAAGATTTCCTCTTTCTATCTAAAAGTGTCATGTGCAGCCTTAGGACAGAAGGTACTGCCAAGCCATATTACCAGTCAGAGGTGAGCAGTGATTCAGACATGTGCCACAGGTACCGGCAGCTCCAGTCACATGGAGTAGAAAATATGAAGGAAAGGAAAGGAAAGGAAAGGAAGCGATGGAAGGCTGGTGAGAAAGAAATGAGAAGGCATAAAAAGAGGGCCTCAGAAGACCATGAGAAAGGAGATGATGACCAGTTTCAGAGTAGACAATGTCACTCTATTCATGCTATGGGTATTTGCCTCACCACACTGATTCATTTTACCGCTGAAGATGCAAAATTGGAATAGGTTAATGAAATGTCACTAAATGTGGCTAGCCAATCAATCCCACGTGAAACATATGGTTGGTCTTCTCACTTCAGATAATGACAGTGGCCCTTCTTAGGTTTGGGTCTTTCTGTGTGAGTTGGCACTCATGCATTTCCTTAGTGATGTGTCAGACCCGATGACTAAAGCCTGCATTTTTCTCCCTTCCTAAGGAAGCTCTACTGTCATTCATGTGAGATTATGGAAACCAGAATTAGAAGTATCTGGGCAAGAAAACTACATCACTATTGCAGGTATTGTGGAACAACCTCCTTATCTTCTTTTTCCCTGAGGCAGGGCTGAGTGACACTGAGCTGGAGGGATAGAAAAGAACACTCTCTAAAGAAATTTTGCCAATTTCTCTAGTACTAGGGAAAGTGGAAATCACACCTTGTTGCCAAGATATATATGAATCTCAGAAAACCCAGGTCATAGGATGAAAATTACAATTCATTATTGTAATGAACTGGGAGGGGTATGCTGACATTTAATAACTAATTTCTCCTTCACTATCCATTTACATGAAATGACCTCCAAGACCTCAGACTCCCAAAATCCTAACCAGATAGAAAACCAACTGCTTAAATTTGTTTTGCTCAGTTTTATTTTTATCATCCCAACATGGATAATTCTGGCTGTCAACATTC
Source organism: Eulemur rufifrons (assembly GCF_041146395.1). Lineage (NCBI taxonomy): Eukaryota > Metazoa > Chordata > Mammalia > Primates > Lemuridae > Eulemur > Eulemur rufifrons. The sequence continues at coordinate 231,008,663 of NC_090989.1, forward strand.
TTATCACAGTATTTTAAAATACTTATGTGCTAGAATGGTTGTTTTCTAATGCAGAAAACATTTCTAAGAAAGATTTGGAAGATGAAGAGTTTGGTCATCACTGGTAATAATGGTAAAGAGCTTCTAAAACCTGAATTTACTGCCATACAATATTAAAAGACTTAATTGTCTAAGTCAGGCCCAACGTAAGTAGTCACATTTTCCTTAAGAGTTTTCAGAGGTCTCATCGTTCTCATTTCCAATTAGAAAAATGCAATGAATAACGACTAGAAACAAATTCTAAATTTTGCCTTGTGACATTATATTTTTTCTATTAAGATTATAAAACCCTAATAAAGTTCAGTTCAAGTTTATTTCTTACAATGATAAGCATCTACCATGTGCAGGAGTTACGTGGGTCAAAAGGAAATGGAAGATCACATATTTCAGATCTGGTAGAAACTGCTAATAGTGTAAAAGCGTGTGGTTCTTTGGCATACAGGTGTTGTACAATAAAAATGCTACTCTGTAGTCTAAGGAGTGTTTTACTTTTACTTCTTTCACCTGGCTCTCATCTAGGGGGTGAAGCAAGAACAAAGGGAGGCTGTGTGGAAGATCATATCATGGTCCTAGAACACAAATATTCAGACATATGGGCACAGGCTTTTAAAAGAAAGATGCACTTATTAGAAATCTCTACTCTCATTAGTCAAAGAAATCAGTTCAAATGTTTCATGATTTTGATGATGATAACATTAAGAATGTAATCCCAACTCTGCCATTATTGGTGTACCTTGACTACAAACCTTCTTCTCAGTTTCTTCATTCATAAAACAGTGGAGAATTAGAAGTTGATATCTAAGTTTTGGCCCAACTCTCTTTTCTTAATAGAATAAGAAGGCAGTGAATAAGTTGTAAAATGAGGACAGTGTTATAACGGAAGGTAGATCTCTGAGTATATTACGTGGATTCAAAGTGTTTTGTCTTTTGCCTAAAAAAAATCAAAAGTATTTTGCATGTGTTTTCTGCAGGATTAATGGTAACCAGAGATGTCCACACACACAAGACACCTTTACAGAGGTTTTAAGATTCCCATCACTGAACATGTGGCTTGTTGACTAATGCAAAATGATTTTAGAGAAAATAATGTGGCAGCAGTTCTCAACCTGTAGCAGGCATCAGAATCACCTGGGAGGGCTTGTTAAAATCCAGGCTGCTGGACCAATGCCTAGAGTTTCCGGTTCAGTAGGTCTGAGGTGGAGCCCACAAATTTGTATTTCTGTAAAATTCCCAGGTGATGCTGATGCTATTGCTGCTGGTATAGAGACTACTCAACAAGAACCACTGCAACATAATATCAGGAAGAAGGCAGATTATCTTTGAGATCCTTTTTTAGTTTAATTTTAATCAGGAAATTATATATATGTGTATGTATATATATTTATATATGCATAAGTGTATATATGTATGTGTGTATATATATGAGTTAGAAAATGAGAAAGTTAGTTGGACTAATCATTCAATGATCACACAGCATATACTCTAGCTCTTATTATAATTGCTATTATTATTCAAGGCTGGAAGACATGGATTATAATTTTGAATACGGTTTTTTCACTAAAGCACTGCCATCAATATTTGCAGGGTTTGAAAATGCTATTATTCCTTCCTATATCATGAGTTGATCCATGATTAAACCTGAAAACTAATTTTTGGTAAAAACAAACAAAACAAAACAAAAAGGCTTATGGGACACCTCACATTTCTGCTCTATAAACACATTAACACATACAAATGTTTATTTAACCTTGACCACAAACAAAACTCAGAGACTGGTTTACTAACTTTTAAATTTGATTGTAAAGATAATTTTTTTCTTATATAGATAAAATATTTTATTTATTTTCCCCAGAATCATTTTAATATCAAAACTATTGTATACATGTAGGCTTTGTCCATCTTCCACTCGCCAGGTAGTATTAGCTTTTATATCCAGCCCCCACCCTCACCTCTTCAATAGCTCCAAAATCTACCAGTTTCTTATTTTTTCCTTACTGAGCATTAAAGAGGTTTGTTCTCTCTTCCTCACCTGTCAGGTTTACTGCTCCATTTTAATGCAGCAAAAAAGGAAAAAGAAAGGCTAAATGTTAGTTGGCCAATGGTAACAAGAGTAACCATGACAACCAAGTTTTAAGAAATAGTGCTCACAAGCAAGGACACATAACTGACACACATTAGGAAATGACAGCATATCAAAAATATTTAAAGGCCTCTCTGATCATGAAGTAAATGGAAGACATGAGGTTCCCTCACTGAATAAAAAATTTGTGTTTGTGTGTGTGTGCGTGGGTGTGTTAATGACACATTCGCGTTTAGCCATCACCTACAAAATACTGCCACAATTAATTATATCCCAGGAAGCGTTTAATGATAGTCATATAATTTGATTTTTACAAAACAGGCCATGAGGAAACTACTAATGTACTTAATGGGAATACAACATTATTCCACAAAAGAAATTCATTCATTTAAAATAAAAACTCTTCAGTTAAGAGGTATGTTATTCCTTTAATGATATAAAATATCTGCAAATTGTACTGAACTGAAATTTATACAATTGAATAATACACCATGAGGTAATAAAGTAACATAAATAATTTCTTCAAATAACTTTTGACAAGTAAAGCATTCTCATTCATCTTTTTTCCAATAAAGGACTAAATCCATTTTCAGTTTTGGAAAATATAACACTCATCATTATAAATCTACAGAGCATGACCTATGCATATAGCTGGGCTAATCCAGAAAAACATTTTATTACCAGCCATTGACAGGACAGACTTTTTTTTATTCAAAGAGGTGCTGCTGTCTGTGAACACATCTACCTCATGCTCATAGATCCTTTCACCTGTGAGAATATACTGATTGTTTAAATAACGATATTACTTTTGCAGAGAGTATAACTTTTTCCTGGAAAAAATTAATCTAAGCAATCTTCATTTTGAGGCAATTTGCAATGATTTTAGTGAATTCCCAATTGCAAAAATAAAGGTATTAGTCTTTCTTAATGTCAATGATATATATACCCATGTTGCTGGAGTATCTGGCACTATAAGATAATCTAGCCCATCTCTTTTCAAAAATAAAAAATCCACATTTAAATTGTACAAACACACACATACAAAAGTGAATGATGAAAATGATATTAAACACACTGGATAATTCTTTTTATTCTTAATTTTAAAGTGAGTCACCTACTATGCCAGGTTAAAAAACTGCTACATATATGTTTCCAATTTCCTCATTTTTTATCAAGGATTTTATCAGGAAATCAGTTGTTGGAAAAATCTATGCCTCTGGATAGAAGAGAATCATTTAGTGAATTATTAGTTTTATGTAGTAGAAGGCTGCTTGAGTGTTCATATGAACAAATGCACAGTTCTATAGAAAGCCCAGCCTCACCATACACATGGGTGCATACTTGGTACAAATACCTAAGTTTGAAGGCTTTCAAAACTGGTAAATTTAAATTATAGGCCAAGGGTCCTATTACAATAATTCTTGCCAGCCCAGATAAAAGTGTGATATTGAGTGATGGGGTAAACTAGTGGAGGGAATTGAGTTTAGTACTATTTGACTTGTATAAATTCAATGGTTCAATATTGCTTTGTGCCAGGCACTCTACTAGACACAAGGGATACAGTGAGGAATAAGACAGAGTCCCTGACCTAGTGTAGTGAGGACAGAGTCAAGAAAATGGGCAATTATAGTAATGCAACAGGTTCTACAATAGACAAGTAGAAAGTACTTCATGAGCATAGAAAAAGGGACCCGAAGGCAGCCTGAACTGCTGGAGAGGACAGGAGAGGAAGGAGGCGGCACCTGGAAAGGCTTGATTTAGCAGGTAGCACCTTAGCTTCCAAAGGATGAGTTAGAGTTTGTCAAGCCAAATGGAGTGACAGGAGAGTTGAGAAGAGGCGTTCCAGGCTTAGTGAGGGAGGGGCCTACTCAGAGGCTGCAAGGCAGAATCAATCAGCATTGTCCAGTGTGGTTGGGTGTGGCTGCATATTTCTTTACAGCATCTCAAAGTATTCTGGGCTGCATTTGTTTCTTTCATGAGAGCTTGGAAATATTAATACATGTAGGGTTGATAAAAAAGAAAAAAAGACTACTAAAGCAGCAAAGCCTGCAGAGAGCTAATGTGGCGATGTTGGAGCTGGGAAAAGCTGGAAAAGCTAAAGTCTGTATTTCAGTCACATCTACCTCGTGGCCTCTGCACGTAAACATCTTGGGATGAGGAAGGGAAGTATTTACTCTTTCCACAGCGTGTGTTCAAGCTGGACTATTACCATTCAAGGATATTAATTTTGCCTAAAGTGTGCCTTAGACTTCTCCAACCTCCGAGTCCACACTTTTTTTCCATAGTACATAACAAACGCTTCTCATCCATCTTGAAATGCTTTTCTGTAGAGTCAGGTTAACATTTTTAAATATTTGTTTTCTATTAATATATAAATAATTCTTGAACAGTTCTAGAATAATGTCTGAAAAGCTCTACATACGTAACTGATACACAGAATATCTAAGAACACTCAGTTGCTTTATGGATTCTTTTTTGTGGGCGTAAATGGATGTACAGTACCAGTTCTATTACCTGGTTTTTAATGTTCTCAGATTATAGAACTTATTATTAAAAAGGTTTAATTTTCTATCTATCCACTGACTTTACAAATGGGGCTATCTAGGCCCAGCTAGTCACAGAGCTGGGACTCAAACTCAAGTTTCCTGACTGCTAGTGCAGTGTTTGTGCAAACCTTGCTACCATCTTATCTCTCTAATTTGTATTTTTAACTCATGGCCCATATCACATATGGAGTACAAAATTTCAAAACAAAAAAATTCACAGCACAAGAAAATTTATAACATTAAGGACCTACCAAACATATTTTAATTTTCTTATGGTTCAGAAGGGCCCATACAAAACCTCAGTGATTTTTTTTCTCTTGTTACTAATTATCAATGTATTATAGGTGTGTGAATTATTAGATTAAAAACAAAGTCAAATGAACAGAATACCAGATCAGAGTGTGCTATTTCCCTATGAATACGATAGGAATAAGTCTCACAGTTTCCTCAGATAGCTGGTTAAAATATACTTCTTTATATGCTAAAACTATCTACAGCCACAGACCAACTTCTAAGGCATCTTATAAGCAGGTGTATATGACAAAAGGGATTATCAAGACAATGTGAGTCAACAATATTTTATACCCATTTCCTTCTCAAAGCATTATTTGCAGAGAGGAACTGAAACATTTTAATAATAATAATAATGATACTTTCAAATCTGAGTCATTACCAATGACCTATGTATAAACTCAAAGGCATCTAAAAAGAGGGAATTAAGTATTTATTATATAATTAACTTTGCTCAGAATCCAAGCTATAAAAAACACTATTCATTGGGTACAGAAGATTTTCTCTTCAACGGTCTCATGATAATCAAGAAGGACATTGTTGGGTCTACTTGAATTTCAAGTCAGGAATGTTCTTTACTGCTGAAGCAAGCATTTCTATTTCAGAAACACTTCATAGGCCTTCAGATGGTTAGCTAAATATACTTAGCATTCGAGGATGTGTGCATTTCCCAACAATTGCATTAGACGATGCTTGCATATGCACACACTAAAATGCAACTCTCTTTTAACAGAGTCATAAAACCTCTAAATACGATGCCTCTTTTTGCAGGATTAGGAAAAATTATAACTGAGCTGATTTTTTTTTTCAAGCACATGCAGATGAAGAAAGGAAAACTTAATTATAAATCTTTAAAAAATATCAAGCTATAATCCTATTTCTTCACATTTACATAATTGATGCACAAATATCATACAAATCTCTGTTATATGGTATGACTTAATGATAGCTAGGTATATCCAAATGAAAAATAAGACATGCATTTTGTCCATTTCGAATAATCATAAAACATCATGGGATATGTTCTAGAAATTGCACCTGTCAACAAGCACTTGTTTTCTGATCAAAATTCCACAGCAGAATGTGACTACTTGAATAAATATTTCTCAGGAAATGATTAAAACAATTTGCTTTATTATTGCATTCTTTTCTGGTAATACATGTAGCACACAAACAGCCAAGAGCACTAGCTTGGACTGAAAGAGGATCTATGATTATCCTGGGGCTACGGGTACCTCGTACTTCCTGCCCTTACCCCTTACACAGAGGGAGCCAATAAGATATGATGGGTTCCTTAAGATACACACTAATACGATATGGGTTGGGATGGCAGATTTGAACTATCAACTAAGAGGAGATTTTGGTCTTCAATCACTTGCTTTTTCAGCTATTTTATAGCATGGGTAATTGAATAATGGCAGTGATCAGGAAAAAAATAATGATGTATATTTCTTTCATTCTTTCTAACTCTAAAATTGGACAGGCAATTTAATGGGTTATGGTTATGAACTTCTTTCCTTTGTCCTTTATTTTCTCAACCTTCTCTTCATGCTGGAATAAAATGAAATAGAGCCTTTTAAGAGAAGGTTTTTCAAAGGAGAAGTGTTTTGAAGTGTTTTTAATCGAGAAGTCGGTGGGGCAGGGAAGGCTATTCCAGGAACATTAGTAGAACACGGAATGATGGGTAGAAATAATTAATATAAACCCTCAAAAGGGAGTTACATGGGTAGAAAAAAGAATTAATGAAAGTAATATTATCAAACTAAACATGTAAGAAATACTCAAAATGAAGACATTCTCTTTTGATTTTTATGGCCAAGGTTACAGGGAGAGAGAAAAAAAGGGAGAGAGAAGCTATCTCACAGTAGAGGGAAGAGATCATCTTCATAGTAGCATTTGAAAACATGACACACCATAAAAAATAGGAACAGATTAATGTTTTATGAAAATGAAATTTGGATTGGAAAAAACTAAAAATTGACATAAAGAGAGATAATTTTTAATTTAGTCATTTTAAATGTTTAAGAGTATATTATATGTTCATTTTTATAATCTTATATATGTACAATATTATAATTCTATTTTTAAGTCAGAAAAGATTTAGGGGAATAATTACCAACGTCCTCTATCTACTAGGCAGTGACCTAGGGGGAAAAATTTTGCTTATATCTAATAAATATGGGTTATTTGTATCCTAATTTTAGTCAAAGACACTAAGCAGATTGATGCTTGGGAATATAAAGACTGAAGTTATTTTTCTCTAAAAAGGAAAATGGTACCTTCACATCCCTTCATGGACATCTAGCAGAATTCACTAGTGAGGATGTGGAAGAAGGATTAGAAGAAAAGTGGGAGAAAACTCATTCTTCATGTCTCTTTTCTGTTTTTTCCTTCTTTAATCATTAATTTTTAGCTGCTTCTGCTAAATTTTGAGAAACAGCTACAGGGAAATATTTCTGCACTTGCGCAAATTAGACTTACGAAATGTATACAAATGTGCTAAATTGTAATAGCGTTTCCAAAAACATGTTGAAATCAAGCAGTTTATCATCTAAAACAGTCAAATGAAAACTTGCATGGAGTTATTTTCAAGTGAATGTACTAATGTCTCAAATGTCATGGAAAGTGCTCATCCTCCTAAAGCAGCTCAGAAGATGGAGGCTAGGATACATGGATGCTGGACAACGAAAGTCTGTACCACACACTGAACAAGATTCCAAGTAGTGCAGTCTTTACGGTTTGATCTATCTCTAATGGAAACACTTTTCCAACAATTATTGGGGCTGCACTGAGGTATTTCTACTAAAATAAACCACATAATGACTGCAGAAGAATGATCAAGTCTTCAAAAATAAGGCAGCCCACAAAACTGCAATAGAAATATTGGGCAAACCTACCTTTTATAAAGAAGAATAGCAATGACGATGCAGATGATAAAGACGACCGCAAGGACGGGACCTACGACCCAGATCAAGCCTTCTTCTTCATCCGTGATTGGCTGTGGGTCCAGATCCATTGACACAACAGGGTCGGAGTAGGGGCTGGTTGCATACATCTTCTGAGGAAAAGCAGAGTCTGTTTTAGTTATAAAATAATGGCTTTCTACAGCATATCTTTACCATTAGAAGAGGCAAAAATCCAGGACATAATAGATTCTATAAGTGTATGAAGCAAGGTTAGCAAAGTAGAGAAGGGAGGGGAAAAAAAAATAAAAGAAAGAGGTTTTATAAAATGTTTCCTTACAAAGTGAAGCATTTTATAATGAAATCATTTTGATGGCATCAATTAATTCATAGATACTTTTTCACTGAGATCTAATATGGCATATAAAATGATATGAAGAAGGACAAAGTACCAGTGATTAACCAGACACAGAATGTTTAATCAACATTTACATTGTGCCGGTGTGTTAGGTGCTACATGAAAATCAAGAGAAAAATTCAGAGTTCCAGTCCTCAAGCATTATCACCCAGTTAAGGAGACCAAGGTAAATATTTATAAAGCAAAATAAGTCAACATTTAATTAAATGTTAAATTATGCTGGTAGTTCTTAGTACTACTGTATATTAGGAAATAGAGGCCAAACAGTGGACACATGAAGTCTACAATTTCAAATGAGAATTCCAATGTTTAAATTATAGATGCAAGATGTACAGAATTGATGATATGGCTTTTAAAACATAGCATTCTTAGAACTGAAAAGAACTTAGCAGTTCTTATTTAATTTTATTATAGTTACTTTATCAAAGATTGGTATGATTGTTACCAATAGATAATTGACAATAATATACTTTTCAAAAACACAGTTACTTGGTGAAGGAATGGACTAAATGTCTATGAATTTTATTTCTGTAATATCCTATTTTGTTCTGCCCTATTTTAGCCTGTCTTAGATAAATATTCTCTTGATTCTCCCTCCTACTTAAGGTCCTATTTTTTCTTGTACTTTCCAATTCCAATAGAGACCAATCCATACCCACTGGCTGCCCTGCTTCTCCTACTACTCACTTCTCTTCTCTTCTCACTCCAACACCATTGCTGGTCTTATTCTTTCATTTGCCAAATCTAATTGTCTTTATTTACTCCTTACCTTTCTAGACATCTTTTCCAGATTTGCCACAGTTGAACAAGCCTTCGTTAAAACTACTCTCTTTGGCTTTCCTACTTCTGTACTCAGTTGGACCTTCTTAATTTTTCCAACTGCTCATACCCTGCTGAGTTAATTGCCTCCTACTCCATCCTATGAACCAGCATTCTCAAGTTCTATTCTATATTAGCTTCTCTTTTGCTCCCTTATCTAGTGAGGTCATTGCCAGCTTTAACTACTCGTCTCTATGCAGATTACTTCCTCATTAATATTCCTAAACTCAGAAACTCTACTATGTCCCAGCTTTTCATTTCCAGATATTTCTAGAAATTCCTACATGCATGCACAAATTAAGAACTGCATACATTATTTAACTTCTTCCCAGATACTCCTTCCCTTCCTCTTGGCTTCCAAAATTCTCTCATCCTCTCAGTATCTATGAATGGATACTAGTTTTACCTTATGGAAACAGGGATGGGATGGAAACACTGATTTTACCTGATCAATGACCCTCAGGTCCATCTGTTCTCTTTCCAGTCTCACACATACCATTTTTCTTCAGGACTTTATCCATGCTCTCCTAACTATAACAAGAGTTTCTTCCTTCCTCTATAGTCTCTACTGCTGCTAAAGGTACTGTCCTTAACTACAATTATAAAACGTTCATGAGGCTCTCTGGTGATCCCAAATAAAAGTTAAATATCTTAGCATGGTTCTCAAGGGCATCCACAATTTTGCTTTAATGTTTCTTACCACATACAACATATTTCATCACAGTGAGCTGCTTGCTGCTACTCCCTAAATGCTCTATTCTTTCTCCTTAACTCCCTTTCAAGTTCTGTAACATTTAATTCTTGAAATCAAACTCTCCAAGCCCCTACTTTAAGACTGCCTCCACTGAAGCCATCTCTTATTAACTGGTGGTAATCAGTCATTCCAAAAGATACAGGTACAAATAGTAAATTTAAAAATTTTATTTAGTCCTTTATTTCTTTTTAATGACACTCTCCAAACTCTATTTTGGTTTTATATTTTTGTATGTGCTCTATTTTCTTTAATGAAACTATAAATTCCTAAATTAAGCATTTATATACTATTTGTGTTGATACGCTTAAAGCAGCTAGGACAGAACTTTGTACCAAGTGAGTTCTCAGCACATCTTTGCTGAATAAAATAAAATGCTTCTCTTTTCAAATGGCTGAGCTTATCAACACATGAGTGTACTTGCTCATCTTTTCATGATCAGTAAATGTAGTTAATTTTTTTAACCTGTATCTTTTAAAAACTTAGTTCAGGTCATATTTTCCAAATTTAAGTACAACAAGCTCCTCAGTCAAGCAGGAGAGCATGTGTTCCTCTGAATGCTTATAGACTACTCTTCCTTCACCCTGTCTTCACTATGCCCAGGAAAGAGACTGACTAGACTTTCAGATTTTCTAATGCATCAAAATTCAGTATATATTTCTAATCTTCATAGAAGCAGCTAAAAACAAACAAACAAACAAAAAAGAAAGGATATATATGGTATAAAGATTGACACAAAGGACTCTGCCAAGAGACTATACAGCTAAGAAACATGATTCTTTATGTAATTGTTTTGGTTTATATTTTTCCACTTCCATTTTGTAGGTCATACCTAAATTGTTTGGTAGAGAGAAACAACCAAAACTCTCTGATTTGAAATTCTTTACCAAGAGCCTTTGAGATAATAATTTTGGTGAATCAAGATGGAAATCTAAGCAAACGTTTTCCCAAAACACACAGATTTCCAACCAAAATCAAGAAACAGACATGAAAATGAAAGAAAACATAAAATGATACCAGCCTCCTAGAATGTAGAGTTTGTTCTGTGTATGGGAGTAATAGAAGAGATTAAATTTTAGATCATTCTAAACCAGTTCCCTGATACTCTTTATTGTTTTCCTCCTCACAGGATCTCTATATTCTTAATATGCAGCAAGGGATTGGGGGAAAGCTTGTATCTTTGGGGTGGAGAAAGAGGTATTTTCTCTCTGCAAATTACCAGTTCACTCTTGGAGTGATTATATATCTTATTAACAATTACTTGTAGAAATTAGAGGCTTACAAAAGGCCTTCATCACTACAAACATTATCCTAACTGGATACAAGTCTCTTCTATAAAGTACATGCTGGCCTGGAAACATACATGAAACATAAAGGAAATGCTACTCACTTTGAAAACAATGTCCAGAAAGATGATAAAGTAAAAGGACTATTCAGATAACATATTTTGGGAAAAAAATCTTAATTCTTAATGAAACAGTGAGAAGGCATACTAAAGGAAGGGACAGACTCTTCAACAATGGTGCTACATTTAAACACGTTTAGTGGGAATGTTTGAGAGACATTAGAAACCGGGGTGTGTGAGTGGCTCCGTCAGTCTGCATGATCGGATGAGATTTCTCTTTGCTGGATCCTCTGATCTACCTCAATGCTCTGAATGTGCTTTTTGAAGCGTTCCTAGAGCTATTAAAAGAAAATTCCTCTCAAATATCTAAAAGTCACTTTTTGAAAAAAAGAAAAAGATAATTTCTAACATTCCTTTCCCTTGATGTTCTGCCTAAAAACCTTCAACTAGGAAGAAAAAGCATATCCTTACATTAAAATTCCAGGGGGACCATCACTTTGTTTTCAAATGACATTCTGAGCACAAAGGTAAACCAGGAAGAGTGGCTGCCTTTGTATTTGATTTTCCGTGGGGGAATTCCTTCATTTCCTTGAAGAGAGGCCTCACTGTACATGCTAAACCCTGATGTGGAGAAACCTTTGATAAATCTGTGGGCTTCTTACATACGGGAAGGGAGAGGCTCAACTGAGCTGCCACACCTGTCAGATTTAGGCCGCGAGTAGAAAGACACAGTTTAGAACATGTTAATATGAACTGCCACTTCAAAATCCACATCCCCTTTCTATCTACACTTTCTCTCCCGTTTTTTTAAACATTCAAAGCAACTGAAGCATAAAACGACACACGAGCAAGATGAATTACATGAAAAAGATGACTCATTATTTAGAGTACCTTAGGAATTCTCCCTTTTATTGAATTATTTTCCAGCTTTCCCGGCTTTTCACTGATAAAGTCACTTGTAAAATGCTCTAATTAAAGAAGCTGCTGTGTTTACCTCTTCCTAGACAGACCTTCCCCGTGAATCTGGGTAGAGGTGCTGTGCTGTGGTCTCCCTGGCAGTTACAGGCGAGTAAATACAATCATCACTCCCCCAATTCAATGTATTCAAATACCTGGAAATATGCTGTGCTGAATGACTGAGCTTGTTGGTTCCCATTGTAATGATGTGTGCTGATGTCTATCAGACATTAGGCAAGAGAAGGATAGCCTTTCTTTTTTTTTTTTTTGAGAACAGTTACTTTAAAAGGATGAGGAAAAGAGATAGTGATCAGTGATGGCTCTAACACCATGCCGTTTGTGTCACATTGAAAGGTCTCAAGAACCATGTTCTATCAATCTGGCACTTCATAAACTAGAGGGCCACTTAAATTCTCTGTCATCAGAAACACAGTCTTGTTTGTAATGCAATCTCAAGCAGTATATTCAGCAATGTTCAAAGAGTAGGCAGCTTATTATTAAGTTAATAACAGCTCATGAGAAATAGTTAGGATGGATATACCTACAAATCCTCAAATAACCATATTCCAGTGAGAATGTGTAAGCATACCATAGGAAACAGATGCCATCATAATTAACTTACAGACTCTGCATGTTCCATTACTGCTAACACAAAGAAGACATATTCTTGACCACTTTGGAGTTGCTTGTTTGTAAATCCACCATAATGCTTGTCATCTCCCAGGGTGAACTCAGTGGGAAGGACATCAAAGTGAGCGGCAATATATGGCTTTAATTCAACTTCTCTCCCATAACGGATGCTTCTGCGTTTCCTAGATATCTCCTTAAGCAGCTTGAGGAAAAAGGGGGGAAACAGAAAAAGAACTGTAAACAACCATGAACCAACTTATTGATGGTTTAATGAGAGAAATTAATTCAGAACTAGGAACAACCCAAATGCAATTTGTCCCCATTTCATGTAGCATGTCAGCATCACTAAATCTCAGTTCTCTCAATCTTCCAAATACTTGTCTTCCTGTTAAGGTAAGATACTGGACTGCTACTGTAAGGCCCAGGCTATAAACACAGGGCAATTAGATCCTTTACTGGTAGCTCATTTCATTTCCTACACTAATGAAATCCTCTCAAAGGGCAATAGTATATCATAACTTGTCTAAGGAAAAAAAAGTCAGCTTGATTCATAAAAGCCTTGCCTTGCAGGAGAGTAAACAAGTGGTAACCTCAGATAAAGCCATCTAAATGTTTAAATATGACCAAATTTTAGGAGAGGTTAGTACCATTTTAGTTTGTTTTTAGTAATGAAATAATTCATATGATGCAAATCCCATCAAATCAGCAGAAGCAGAATCCAGTGAATAATTTTCAATTACATATATTAAAGAGACATTGTTACTCATTTAACGATTTCTGGCTTGACTCGGCTCCTTGGTTAACCAACTGGGGTGCAATTCTTCGCATTTTATCATGGAGCTAACTTTTTCTAGAATCTAGCTCCCTGGGGAGTTTGATGATCTTGACAGATGATATAAGCAGTGTGGATAAAAATTAATTTTAATGTTTCCTTAAGGAAAACAAACATATGCATGTACATGCAGATCCTTTGTGTACTTCAAAAAAACCAGCAGAATTTATTTATGGATAATCTGTTGTTTTGTATTGATTCTTCTATTAGGAGAACATGATATTAATGGCATATTATAAACATTGATTTCAAAATAATGTCAAAGTTACCTTTGTCTTCTCCCATTAAAGATTGCTATTTCACAGGGTTTAACAGGGAAAGGTCTGTATCAATCTGTGATACCTTTTGATGTAAACAGCAACCTTTTAACAGTTTGCTGGAAATAATTTTGATTTTATTTCTTTTAATATCAGTGTAGAAAAGACTACATATTTGAGGACAAACTGGAAAAGAGAATGAAATGAACCCTGCCTTCACCTTGATAAACAAAATTAAGGTACTTATGGAAACAGTGCAGCACAACTATTTACTACCCTCATTTTTGTAAACAGAAATGATATAGTAAAAACCAAAGTATTGATCTCAACTTAGTAGAATGAGACCTTGGCATAACCAAGGCCAGGCTTCTGTGATCATAATGGCTGTAGACTATATAAATGATAAACACTGAATCCTTCTGTTAGGAATCTGATAATATACTACAGTCTCTTCTACACTGAGTCATAAATGTGCTCAGCTGGTTCAAAATTGTACCCTGAAAATGTAAAAAATAGTCTTTTAGTTATATAGGTAATTTATACCAATGTTATTATCAAATAATATTCAATTTATAATGTTCTAACATTTTCTGTGAAATTTGAATTTATTGATGCAATTAAAATTATATGAAATGTAAGCTGTTTTATGAAAACCACAGTAAACTGGGCATCACTTGTTTAGCAAAATTGGACCATCTGATAATAAATTCAAGTATACTGATCAATTATGCACCAAATGGCCAGTAAAAAAGCAAGGCCAGAAACTTAGCCCTATCTTTCAATCCTGTTGCCAAACTTAGGTTTACTTATAATAATGATGATGATAATGATATTAATACTTATTTATTAAGCACTTACTAGGTACTAGATGCTGTTCTAGGGGGCCTAAACATGCATTAGCTAATTTACTCCTCATGATAACCCTGTAAAATAGATTAATATTATCCCCATTTTATAAATGAGGAAATTGAGGCACAATAGAAAGTCACAATGTATTATTAGACTCAGTGAAACAAAATGAAACTACACATACAATTTTTTCAACTATATTTTACTTAATGATTGCTCAATATCAAAGAAACATAAATGTGATATTTAAGCTCTGATAACCTAAATTATTTTACTCAGTCTGTATTTAGACATAATTTTTGTACATTCACTGTTATTAACACAGATTAATGTTTTATTTCCTTTTCCTGGATTTTTTAACATGCCAACTTAAAAAAATTCTGCTGCCAGATATTTAAGGCAATATTCTACTTGAAAAGTCATTCCACACGTTATTGCTGATGTGCAGTAAACGACAGCTGCCCATTACTTTGAGAAGGAGCAATGCACTGCGGATGAGGTGAACAGCTTTTTGAGGTTGGCTAATCAAAAACATTTACCATCAGTTGTTTATGTGACTGTGTCCCCTCTTCTACTTCACTGATCAAACCCCATCTTGATTTTATTCATATTTCAAGTGTAGGCAACAGTCAAAATCCATCCATATCACTGTCATTCCAAGGAGTACCTTTTGGTAGGGTTTCTTTAGAAGACTTAGAGGAAGCACTTCAAAATAAAATATTTGAGTTTTGGGGGGCTCCTTAGATCCAATGCAGTCATTCATTAAGGTCAAACCTGGAACATCACTCTGCCCCTTTAGATTGTTCTAATCTCTGTAAGACGCTTCCTGTGTTATATTTTAAATGGTTCAAGTGAGCTCAGATGACACCAAAGTTAGCCAGTATGTCGAAGTTATAACCACAAATGACTACATTATTTTACAGCAAGCCTTTGAAGTACAATGCAATGAAAAGCTTATGATATATTACACGACCTGCTCTGAATTAAATGTAACTAACATTTTGGGAGTCATTCTGCCCAAAATTCATTTTGACTATTAATATCTGCTCTGCCCAGTCTGACCTTGACAACAGGAGTTCCAGTTTGTGAATTTATCATGTGGAGAGCATCCCTGGACAAAGGATAAATGAGCTCAGAAGATAATTTTGAGAGTAACTCTGTTTAGAAAGCCTCTTTCAATTTTTTATGGGCCTAGATATGAGGCATACATGTGGAAATCCCCTTAGGCCACCATTCTATTCAATGACATGGTTCCAACAATTTGAATTATAGGCCTTTCTGAAAAATTACTTGGTCAAATACATTTAAGAGAGGAACACTGCTTTGTCAAACCTGGCAGTGCCAGGCTATAGATAAAATTACTACAATACTTCTATTATCCATAGTAGAAAAAAAATCTGTCTATAGGGATCAGAAACTGGATGAGTAAGCATAAAGTGAGGCCGTAGCCTACTTTCATTTGTTCCCCTCCACAATAGTTACAAGACGTATTGGAGGTAATTCCAGAAGATATATCAAGGGCTTTAGTTCTTTATCAGAAATAATTTTCATTTTCCAGTCAATGCATATCTTATTTCTTCCACCATTAATTCTACAATGTGGTCTCAATTATATCAGTAAGAAAAGTGGGAAACAGTCCGTCCTGACCCAAAAATTCTGAATTAATAAAATGTTTTTTATCAAACTATTATACAGATTAATGCACCACAACTTGGATGATTAAAATGACCCTTTGTTATGGGAATCAGCAGCACAGACCCATAGAATTTAATTGCAAGAAAGTTCAAAGTCATATAGCCCTGTACTTTAATCCATTAGTGTTGCTGTGCATTTGGAGGTTAAAACCTGGCTGTAAAAGAGAATCACTTCCTATTACTTACTATCGACTGGCTTTACTTCTAAGGAAAGCTTATTATTTAAAAGTAGTTGATGTCATGTTGGCTTACATCTCAATGACTTGAAAACTTTTTTTTAATAGGTAGAATGATACATAGATTCTATAAGTTGCCTTTGCATTTTATATCAATTCCAACGATAACGGGATGGTGACAATTCTGCAATTCAGCTGAGAACTGATTAAAACAGTAAGAATATCTCAGGATTAACTGATTCATCACTTGCAGGTAAAATCATGTCTTCCTTCAAAATGCTTACAAAAGATGAGCTGATCACTTTGCATCTTCAGATGAAGGATTACTATTTCTCCACTATCACAGAATAATGATTTGTTCCTTTATCAACAGAAAAAATTAAACTCATAATATACCAAAATTACTTGACAACAGTATTGAAATGATGTTTCATTACACACCCCTCTAATGGTCATCTCATCACTAAATAGTGACACAAAAGCATAGGGCTAACCTTGAACTCATCTCCTCTTCTGAACTTGATTGAATTTAATTCATATAAATGAAGTAAGTGAAAATTAATCCCACTTCTAGAGATGACTTATGTCTGCCAAAGGAAGCTAACATCCAGAGCACAGTCTCCTTTGTGCAGACATATATGAAATAAATATCACCTTTCTGTAATGCAGTTAGGGAACTTATTCTTTTCATTAATTCATTTGTAATAATTTGAGGTGGAGAAAATACCTAGAAATAACAGGTTGTAATATACGTTGTAAATAAGCCCAATAAATTAAAATCTCATACTTCCCCAAATGAGGGCTTGGTTGTTTGCCTTATGAACTGTTTCAAAACAGCATCATGTTAAAATAACAAAGTCTCTTCTGTATTTTAAAATGTGAATTACATCCATTATCTTGCTTTGGCCCTATGGGGATCTAGTTTAACACTCTTGGATCATAGTTTTCTTATCTAAATAGATGCATGTAATAATTAGGTTTCATTCCTCATATTATGTGTTAACTTAAAAAAAAGTTCTTTTTACAAAGAGTATCAGTTAAAATGCACCTAATATTGTCAGATTTTAAAAATTAAAATCATACTATTTGGTATTTGCTGGGTTTTGATCTATATGTCTTTCTTTGCTCAAATTTTTTTGATTTGTTTTGTTTTCCTCTATAGTTGAATGCACTTTTGATTCTGAAAACCTACAGAATATGGAATAAGGCAAACATTTGATAATCAAGAGAATTCTTTGAGAAAATGGTGAAGACCACATAGTAGGTCAAATGAACTCTACTGCAAATTGCAATGTAGTGTCTGTAACAGCCTTAGCAACCGTTGCACTAATGAAGCAGACCTTGGAATTTATATCAATGGTGGTTAAGTCTTTGCTGACAATTCACTTCACCTTCCACAAATCTACATCATGTTTTACAAGGGGCAAGGGGCAAAATATTAAGGCTAGCAAAGATCAGACAGGTTGGAAGCTTTATTGTAGCTTAATGTTTTTTTAATTAAAGCAAAGGATCTTTGTTGGGATCTCTGGAAGTTAGCATGCCCATCGCACGGAACCATCTAACCATCCAGCTGTGAAGAAGCCAGCACCTGGATTAGATGCTGAAGAGCCTCCACAGGGAGAAGGAGGATATTTAATAAGTAAAATAACTAATGAAAGACACAACCAACAAAGACGTAGTTACCTCATCTAATTCCATTTCATCTGGACTCTCCCATGGCTTGATAAATTTCCCACGAGATTTCTTCAAAGGCACAATTATTATGTAGTAACCTCTGCACAGAAATGAACACACAAAAATAAGGTTAGTTCTGATGGGAAAGTAAGTGGATGTACCCTTAAATCTTCCACAGGCCAGTGACTGAGAATGAAGGCAAATTATGGATATGAAGTGACTTGTCCATTTCTTAGCTCAATGACAAATAACCACCTGTTTGTTCAATTTTAAAAACAACATGGGCAGACATTTATGTGTGACTTCAATGATCTTGTATGGTAATATCACCATGGTTGACCGCTCTTTATTAGGTATCATAAACAGAGCAGGCATAGTTCATTACGGCCCTAGTGCTGGACACATACAAGGCTGGGATATTGAAATCTACCACCACAAGATGCTGAACCGAATATTTTCTATGACATTAATTTATAAAAGGACTTTTTAAAAAGTCCTTTTATAAATTAGAGTCCTTTTATAAAAAGAGTATATAATAAAAATTACTCTTAGCTCACATAAATACCTCCTATTATGTTGTTTATACAAACCTAAAATACTTCTTATGTGGATAAAAAGTTAAAAGCATAAAAATTACATAGACTCTCACAATAGTTACATAGAGTAAGACATAAAAACTCCCCTCTCTTTCTACCCATCAAATTAAAAACTTCAAGTACTGCAGAAATTTGGAGATGATCACTACCTAAAGGGCCTTCAAAATAGATCTCAATATAATAATATCTATACGAAGAGACAAAAGTAACTTTGTCCTAACACTGAGAATGGTCAGATAAAATTTAAGGAATGTATAAAAGGCACATGTCCAAAAATGGATATGGGCTATTTGTAAAGTTGCTTTGTAACTTCAGTATAGTGTATAGCCTGCTTTCATATTTCTGTTTAGGGACTCTGCTTATACTAGTCTTTGGTAGTAACTACACAAGGACTTTGAACATACTGTATAATAATCACTTCATAAACACATTAATGGCTTCCTACTTCTCAGGTATTATATTAAATACATAATCTGGTTTTGTCCTGTTACATGGCAATCGTTTAAGGACAACCTAGGTATAGGCTATAAAACTATAAAAAAAGATCACAGACAAAAAGACAGAAGATATTAAATAATTGCCCAAGTTAAAACAGACAGCAAAAGGACTCAGACCTACATTTATCTTAACCTTGGCAATGGTCTCTTTTTTTCATTTATTCTAAGTATCATGAATTAAGGACTCCATACATATTTTGGAGACTTATTGTGAGAATAAGTCACACTAAGACTTATTGTGAGACACACACACATACTCACACACCTTTAAAAGAGAAGGCTACCACACATGACAAAGGGATGAGAGGAAGAATGCCACTAACCCTTTTTTATGTTATATCTCAGAGAGCAATGCAACAGCATGCACAGGAAGGCCTCTTTCTACTCATCTCAAAACAAAACCTGTAATAAGCTCAGCAATTCCTCTGTGATAAAGGGCTCTGTTTCCACACACTCTAGCGCTGAGCTGCCCAGAACAGTAGCCACCAGCCCCTTGGAGCCACCGAGCACCTGAGATGTGGCTAGCCTGCACTGAGATGTGCTGTAAGAGTAAAAGACACACTGTATTTCAAAGACTCTGTATGACAAACAAACACAAAAGAATGTAAAATATCTCAGTAATAATTTTAAAATAGTGATCACATGTTGAAATGATAATATTCTGGACATATTGGGTAAACTACATCTAGAATATTTAAGTTATTAAAATTAATTTCACCTATTTCTACTTTTTCACTGTAGCTACCAGACAATTTAAAATTTCACATGCGGCTTTCATTGTATGTGTTGGACCGTGTTGCTCCAGAGTGTTCTGGTACACCTGGCCCAGAATTTGGGCTCTGCTACCAATATACTGTGTGATCTTGGACTGATCATTCTACATTCCAGAATCTCAGTTATATATTCTGAAATATGAGAGTAAAAAATATCAGGCTGGTATCTGGGGGGAAAAAAATAAATGAACCCGAAGTGCTCATCACAGTGTGTGTGGCACGTAGCACGGCAGATGACAGCTGCGGCTGGCCAGGACTGACCGTCACGGTGGGAGACATGCGTCTGAACTCTTATTCAGTAGGACCCGACGAAATTCTGTAAGATGCAGGTTAAGAACCTGTCAAAGTTTTTTTTCTTCCTAATCGAGAATTCAAGTCAAACCAGACAATCATACCACAATCCTTTCTCCATGGTACTCTGAGCAACTAATCAACAGATGCACAGGATTATATCACCTAGCCATTCATTTTCTTTACTACAAATAATCATGATGATCAAGGAGGGTAAGGAGAGGGAAGAGTCGGTGTGTGTGAGAGAGAGACCAATATCTTTTATTTTATGATCCAGGGTAAGCTTCCTCCTCCTCCTGTCCTCCCACCACCTGAAGGATTTGCCAAACAAGTCCATCATGTTAAATGAGCATGGAAGGGAATGACAGAGGCTGCAACTGAGCGTACAAAATAACACTGCAGATGTGCTTGATAAACACACTTGTCAAGGAACTTCTTGCTTTTCGCTACCAGCTGCACAAAGTCAGGAGAGCTCTTCGCTAAAGCAATGATACTGCACATTACCGGAGAGCTCCCTTTGTCCTCTCTCAGCATCTTATAAACCAAGGTTAAGCTGATGAGTTTTATTAATTTTTCTTCTGCCTTCATATTTGACCTGCCATTCTTGTACATGAAAAAAGAATCCATTCTTTCTTCTGCAGCACTCCCCTGCTATTCGTATGACTGGTGGTGGGGATAAGGATTGAACAGCCACCCCCATAGCAATTAATTAACAGTGTGGCCAAACATCCATAACCTTTTCTCTCCACTGATCTCTAAAGTGTTCATCTAGGGCAGTCAAAGTGAAGCTTGCTTCAAAGCAGCTCTCACACATTGAAAGAAATGAGGCAGTGGCAATTTGGAACTCCATATCATAGGAGATTTGCCTAGGTCCAAATCCCACATTTCAACTGTGTTCTCTGCAACTACGGCTTTGTGACCATTCAGGTTTACCAGCCTTACCTGGAACCTGGCTTCTCTGAGGATACTGTTCCCTTGCAGCCTTCTCAGCAGCTGCTGATTCCTCCCTTCCTCCCCTGCCCGTGAACCTCAGAGTCACGGTTTGGGGGTTCTTTCCTGGCTTCCTGCAGGAATTTTCCCTCCACCCTCTTGCTAACAATGAAACACACCCCTCTTTTTTTTTGAATTTCATGCAATCCAGCTATCTTATGCTCTTCTCTGGCTGATTTTTGTTATCTACCACCTCCCCCGCATATCCTTTCTCTTAGAAGATTCTTCTGAGGGGTTCACAGGCTTCCTTTCTTCCCAAACTCTGCCCTCAGCCTGGGTAGTGGCCACCTTCACAGGGCTGGCCCGTGCACCACCCAAGGCTCTCAGATCCTTCAACTCTCCCTTTCCAAAGCCCAGCTTCTCCATTCTACCTTGGCTGAAATCTATGTTTGCCGTTCTCTGTGCCTGAACCCACAGAGCTAAATACAGACTGAGAAACAAAGTACAGGGCAGAATAATGCCATAAATTCAGCATCAGCAAACCCAATTGGGCTTCCACACCGCCTGGCAATCTTACCACTACCTAGTTACCCAGTAACTTCTCCAGTTGCCTTGTCCTTCCATTATCCACAACAATTTTTTCAAATTTTTCCCTCTATCCTGAAAACCTTGGACATTCATACTGCCCCACTAGAAGATAGTCTTATCTCTTATATACAGAGAAAATGTAAACATTCAGACTATCTGGGAATCCTCTGTCTACCAAAGTACATGCCTACGTATATCTGTAAACAAACCATAAACTTTCCTTTTGGTACAGTGGAAAGACTGGCCCTACTTTTAAGGCCAATAACTATTTATTGAATTGTTTCTCATCCTCTCGCTTTCCTTGGAAGGTTACCATACACCATACCCCTTTTCTCTCAACTTCTCTCTCCCTACTGGATCCTATCCATTAGCTTTCAACCATACAATAAATACCTGCCATTTAATAAACAAAACAAACAACTTCCCACCCCAGTCACCTCTCTCTCCCCTTACCCCTTACTGCCAAATTCCTGCAAAGAGCTGAGTGTTCCTGCTGTTCTCCCCTTCCACTCGCTTCCCTGTTCACCTGCTATGTCTCCTGCCTCCTCACCCACCTCACTGCCACTGCCAGAATACTCAGTGACCTCTGCAGTGTCACATCGAAAGAAGAGCTTTTGATCCTCTTCTTTCTTTCTTGACCTCTTGGCAGAATCTTAACATGTTGATAAGACCCCCATGAAACATCCTCAGCCCTTTCTCTGTGTGGTAACTCTCCTGTTATTTCTACCTGTATCTCTTACCACACTGACATTATTTCCTTAGAATTTATTGTCTGCTACCTAGCTATCATGGTGGAGTTCCTCAAGGCTCTGGCCAAGAACTTCTGTTCATACCCTATTTTCATCCTAGGAGATCTCATTCCAGCCCAGGGCATCAGTCCTTAGCTATATGCAAATGATTTATAGATTCTTATCTTCAGTCAAGAATGCTCCTCTGAATTCCACAGGTTTATCCTACTTTGTGTCTCCATTTCTATGTTACAAAAGTCCCTCAAACTTACTGTGGTTAACATAAAACAAATAATATACCTTTTAAAATAAATTCTCCTCCAATATTGCACGACAATCTATTTCAGTGCACATGCCAGAAACCTAGGTGTTGTCACTGACAATCTGCTTTTACTCTCTCCCTCCCTCATATCCAATCTATTGCCAAGTCATGTAACCTCCAAACTCTATTATCTCCAGTGCATTCACTTCTATCTCTACTGCCACCCCTCTGGTCTCATTCCATCATCTCATGCCCAGATTCCTACCTTACTCTTCTCTCTCTCTCTCTCCATTGACTTCAGCCCCTTCTAGTCCAGTCTCTGGAATTTCCAATCCACAATACAAAACTGATTGTGCCATTTCCACTTTTTAGAAGATTTCAGTGGATTCTCATTTCTCTTAAAATAAAGATCAAAAGGTATTCCAAGGCCTGGCAGGCTCTTGCCTGACTCCATCTC
The DNA here is from genome assembly GCF_041146395.1 of Eulemur rufifrons. Taxonomy (NCBI): domain Eukaryota; kingdom Metazoa; phylum Chordata; class Mammalia; order Primates; family Lemuridae; genus Eulemur; species Eulemur rufifrons. The sequence continues at coordinate 231,032,046 of NC_090989.1, forward strand.
TCCATGACCTCTGAGCTATAGCTTGATAGGCTTTCAATGTCTTGAGTTTATGATGGTCCATTCCTGTCATCAACCCTTTGACCATTCTGTTACACTTGCCTAGAGTCTTCTGTCACTCCAACCAAGTTAGTTAACTACTCTGTTTCTTCAACTATCTATTCCCTTATTATTTCCTACTAATGATTCCTGAAACCTTGCTGATTTCTCTGATTAAATCAATTACCCCTATTATGTGGTCTCAATGGACCATTTTTAGTATATAATTTTCTTATACTTGTTCAAGACATATTTATATATTTAGAAAAATATTACTAAAACAGATGTGTGTATAATTTCCCTCAAATTTCCTTAACTTTGACATTTTATCACTGAGTAATTTTTTCCACTGAAAAGTAGAAGCGGGTGCGGTAGGTGGCTCTCAGGAACTTACATCTCCCCTAACTCAGGTAGTCAAAAATATCTGGGGGTCCTTCTGCTCCATCAGGATTTCCAACTCTCAATCTTATCAAGCTTTTTCTCCTTTCTCAATGACATGCCCAAATGCAGTTTATAGAAAATATAACTCTTTACTGTAGAAGTTCTGTTCTTTACTGGCCTAATGGTGACCCCTTTGTTCTAATCTCATGGGGCATAAAGAAAGATAAGATGATTCAGATAGGGGGAGTGAATGTGTACCCTACAAATTCATATCAACCAAATCAGATGAACTGAAAGAACTTGCTTGAAATGAAAAGAAAAAAAAAAAAGGTAAATTGCTTTTGGAGCTAGCTTTCTATATGGGTAAAATTAAACTTAAACTCAACATTCTCTTTTGCCTGTCTGCCTCAAGCCTGGAGTTTAGACTCAAATACCTTTTCAGCATAGCCTTTAACTATTAAACTAATAGAAAAATAAATAACTTCAGAATCAATATATCTGGAAAGCCCTTGACTACTTATAAAGTAAGCTGTGTTTTCCCAGTATATTAGATTTAATTAGATAAGTTAAATCTAACCTTCAGAATTTTAATTATATTAAGTAAAGTTTTACTAATTTCATTTAATATATTATCATCGAGGGACGAGCTCTGGTCTTTGTGGCAGTCCCTCTTCAAATTCAGTCAGGCTTTTTGTATTAGCAGTCTGTATTAGCATTCTCAAACGTGCTATTTAACTGGGAGGTGAAAAATCTGTCCGGAGGTTTAATGATGAATGTCATTGCTTGCATACGCCTCATGGCAACCTATTAACTTTATTGCTTCATGACACTTTACATACATTTCCATGATCTGTGCCCAAGCAGATGTGCCTGGTCACTCTTGCTTCTAAGGTTTGTAAGGGGCAGTCCTGCTTGTGCCCTTTGGTAGGGAGTTCTTAGTTAGCAATTTTCCCAGGAAAAACATGTTCTGGTTTGACCAACAAATCTATGGTCACAGAGGTAGGGCTGTGGTTCAGAACATGGGCTCTGCAGCCAGATTACCTGGATTCACGTCCTTCCTCTCTGGTTCTGATATTGTGCACCAGGGCAAGTTAGGCTACCTCTTAAGTTCCTCAGCTGCCAAATGGGAAGCATCTTCTTGTGAGGATTATATCCGTTAGTATGTGTGATGTCACCTGAACAGCAACTAAGAAGCCCTCTGCTGATATTAACTATTCCTAGTCTCAACTGCATGACCTTGGCCAGGGCACTCAGTATCCCATGGCCTCACGTTATTCACCTGGAAATCCAAAGAAGGATACCTACCTTACAGGGTTATTGTGAGGCTTGAATAAAGTTTTCTATTACTTTCAGTCAATTGTAAAGCACTATACAAATTTAAGTTTTTAGTGTTTCAGTTGATGAATTATCCCTCATTAAACTGCTAATAGCAGTACACAAATTTTATGAAGCAACACCGTAAGCTATGCTTCCACAAAAATCATCTTTTTCAAAAGAAGTAAACGTAGAGAACTTGAAAGCCAAATTAGTAAGACCAAGAAAGTTACAATTTCATAAAACTCTTATTCATTTCCATTTTTTATAAACATGAAAGGGTTGTTAGAAATTAATTTACATTGAGTACCTTCTGGTAGCTTTTTCTCTTAGTACAATCTGCATGGTATATATATATTTTAAACACTCAGAGTAAAATTCTGCTCTGCTGAATTTTAAGTCACAGAAGGTCCCTCTGTCATCACAACTTGCTTCTAAAGAACAGTGGCATTGCTAGATTTTCTGGTTGGCATTCTGCTCCCCAAATCTATTTAAATAGAAAGTTTAAACACCACAGAATTGCTGGTACCTGCAGTATCCTTAAGGCTGCTTCAGGAGAAATTTAGCCTTTCCCTGGGGGAGCTCCCCTGCTTTGCCACACAAAAAAATTTAAAAACCAATTGGGAAAGAATTTGAAAATAAGGGGTTGTGTCTTCATTAAATCGATAAGAAAGAGTTTTGTTTTTAGGTGGTGAAGAGTTGAGGAGCAAGAATCAAGACCTCTCAATGAACATGGCCACAAATTGGAAAAGTATGGTTTCTGTGGGTCAAGAAAACAGGCTTCAAATCACCAAAACTACATTTTGCTTGGAAACATTTTTCTAGATAGTTTTCACCTCAATAAAAGCAACTTGGCCACAGTTCTGGAATGAGTTCTGTTTCCTTCCCCTCATTTTTCCCATAGAATACTGAACAAAAAGCTATGATATACAGTCTTTTCTAATTTCTAAACTTGTCAACTATTGCAAATGGCACAGCATGGCACAGAGCTTCTGCTAATCCCCGACCATGCCACATGAACCAACCTAGAAAGCAGCAGGGGTAACCTTATCCTATTATCTCTTTAAGATTCCTAGTAAATATAAATTATCTAAGACTTTTCAGTTAACAGGTTTGCGTTCCATTTTCTATGATTCTGATACTTTTCCCACTCAAGTACTTTCCTAGTTTAGTCTTTCCCTCCTTTGTATCCCCAGAGTGGCGAGAATATATTTCTGAGAATCTTAATTAATTTCTAGAAAACAAAATTTGCCCATAATAGTTTGCTTTCTTTTTCTGCTTTATAATGGTCTTGTCTTTTTGTACCAAAGTTTTATCCCTTTTCTCTGACTCCCATTTCAAATAGGATGAGGAAGTACATAAATAAAACAAAGAGAAAAAAAATTGAATAAGCTAAGGAAAAACCTTAAAAGACAACATGCATTCTTCAATATTCTCGACTCATTTAGAAATTGAAAAATGACACTGAAGTTCACCCACCAATGAACTAAAAATGCCACTTCCCCATAATGCCTAACACATTTTACTAAGGCAATTTGGTAAACAGCCTCTAAAGGTCATTTTTTATGTAAATAAAGGAAAGTCTTAAAAACTAAATTAATAGTAAATGCCATAAAATATACCATACTATTTATTTCTTTCAACTGCTCTTTTCCTGAAAAGACATGCATATTTTTTTAATGGAATGAATTTATACTCCATATCTTTTCCCTATTCCTTCATCATTCACAACTTGTTCACCTTTCTTAAATCTTTCTCATCCTATAAGACTCAGGTTGGATACACTAGTTCCTTCAGAAGCCTTCCCCTGACAGCTAAGTTGGGCTAAAACTTGATATTTATGTTTCCATAGTACCTGGCAGTACTCACCCCATTATAGTCACATTATCCGTTTTCTCCTACTGTATTCGTATTATCTATTTTCTCCATCATCTTTCTATTCCCAGCCATGGCACTGGCAAAATAGTATGTGTAGAATAATTTGTTGGATGCTAGCTGAAAAGTCCTAACAGATGGGTAGGATATGGAAACATAACAAGCGCTAGTCTTTCTCTAGCGTCTCTACCATCACGTGCACTGTATCCTTTGCTTGAACACTTGTCTCCCCACTCCCACTCCCATGGCCCAGCTAACTTCTCATCACTCCTAAAGCCTCACAGCTTTGTTGTCACTTTCTCCAGGACCCCTACCCTGAACCTACACACTGGGGTTAGGGACCCTGACTATAGCCTCCCTTATCTACCTAATTGTCTCTATCATAGGACTGCTACAGCTGAATCTTCACTTGCCCAATTCTCAAATTAACTACATTGTATGAGAACAATGAGAAAGACCACATTATCTCCACTGAATCTCTGAAATATTGCTTGGCACTATTTCACTATGGTGGGTGATTGAGAAATAACTAATATGGGCTGGTCCAATTTACAACTCACTGATCACAACCAGTTACAGATTTCTTTGTTTCTTCTCTACTCCCACTGCTTCACTTGAGTGGCCTTAAAAAATAAAATAAAAAGAAATGACTGCTATATCTATGGCCTTGATGGTTGCACAGGTAACTGCTTATCCCCACACTAATCAAGTTGTATACATTAAATTTGTACAGCATTTCACATATCAATCATATTTCAATACAGTGATTTGAAAAAACACATAAATATCTTATCTGCTAATATCAATAAAAAAACTGCTTAATTAATAAATAAATGAATGGATAAATATAATCTCAACATCATTTTAAATTTGGGGGGATAAAAATTACACTTATACTCTATTCTCATTTCTGGTTTTCTAAATGATAGAAAAAGAAGAGTGGACAAAAATGGAGATCTTATTTCTCAGTGAATTATCTTTTGGAAATTCTGTCACCTGGTTGAAATTCACCAATTATTTTATCAAATAAACAATGATCAAAAATTTTCCCAGGAAGAATTGTTCTTGGCTGAGTTTAAAGTGGCCAAACTTATTACATATTCCTAAATTTCACAAACTGCACTATTTTAAAATTTCTTGTTCATGATTTTAATTCTTAATACCTGATTTTCTTTAAGTTTTCTAAAGCTTCAGAAATTTTTGACTGTGCTTTTTGGATTTTTCTCATTCTAGAAAAGCCCTTTACCATGCTATGCTGGCTCCATTCTCCTCTTAACTTTCTAACAAGTTATTTTCTGTGTCCCCTATTGGATCTTTTCTTCCTACTAACTGAGACATTAATTTTAGTCTTTTGCTTCATATTTTCACCTCATTGAGTGATTCTTCCTTCCATAAAACCATTGCTACTCTTAATGACTCGCAAATTTATGTCTTTAATCCTAGTAACTTTTCTAAGCCCATGTTTCTAACTGGATATTTCACTGATACTTCATATAAATACACACAAAATTAAACTCAGTAACTTCCTCTGGATTTGTCATCCTGTAGGATGAATGGCAGCAGCATTCACTGTCATCCAAGCTCAGACCTCAGAGCCATTTATGGCATTTTCCTCTGCTTGGATCTTGTCAATAAAGCAACTGCCCCTTCCTGCCACACTACTGCTTGGCTTTGGTATATCTCATGCCTGTCTCTGCATCTTATTTCCACCATCACCATCATCATCTTCCTTTAGAATATTGTTATTTGCCTGGTGTCAACTATGTGATGACTTCCCAAAGATTTTCCTTACCACTATCTCTATGCTGCTCCAATTCCTCCAACATTCCAACAGTGCATGAACTATATGTAAACGTCTCTCTTCTTTACCTTCAAACTTTTCATAGCAAATTTTCTCTAAACTTGAAGGTGTAGGATAGAGGAATGAGAAACGGTCTAGTCTTATCCCAAATAAGTAGCACAAACCTGTTAACTCAATAAATATTTAGATATTCAATAAATATTTTTTAAAATGGAAAAATATGAAACCTTGATGTTATAGAAATGGTATCATGCTAATTTCCTGCATAAAGACATTTAATGGATGTCCATCATCTATAGGATACAGACCAACTCCTGAGCATGTCTTAGCTCTCACAGGCCACCCTCTTCCTTCCACCATCACTCCTGCCCACAGACTCTGAGCTCCAGCCTTGCGGCACCACTCGCTGACTTTACTAACAGGCCTTCGTATACACTCCTTCCTTTGCATATCATCTCTTTCTTATTTTTTGTATGACTCCAATTTGTTCTTCAAGATTAAGTTCAGAAACTTCCATTCTGCATTATCTGCTCTTAAGATAATGTATAACTCTGTCATTAACACTTATTGCATCTATTTCTCCGTATCACCCACTCTACGGTAAGCACTCTATGAAGATAGGAACTACATCATTTTTTATTCCCCAGGGTCTACCACAATACTTGTAGTTAATACATTTAGGTCAGTATACTTTTTCCTTCTATTGACTATGCAACCAACTACCTATAATGTGCTTGGATAAACTACCTAATTAACTGGATTTAATTTTCCATCTTAGGCCCATTAGCCTCTACACTGCCTTCCATACAAAATAAAAAAACTTGTATTTTCTAACGCTTATGTTTCTTCAATGTCATTTTGAACTTTAACTTGTAAAAATTTTTCCTACTTTTCAGCACACATAGAACAAGTGTCATATATCTTTTTTAAATCTTATTTCCCAAACTTTCTTTCAACTGTATAGCACTTTGTAAGACTTCCTCACAATTAGAACAGTATTTTGCCAAATATTAGAGTCATTCTAGAACCACTGTAATACTGAGATGTAACTTTTTTGTTTACCTGCATGTAATTCTTTCCTTCAGCCCTAAGCCTTTAAGTCAACTTACTTTATGTTCTCATTTGCAGGTACTTCAGGCAGTTGCACAGTAATCATGCCATCCAGGTTGGTCTTCCCAATGAAGGCAGGCTTGGTACGTAGTACATCTGGTGCAGTCTTTGCTGTTACCCTGTGCTGAAGCCCACCGGCACTGTTTCCACGATTTGTCAGCACGAAAGAATAGGACTTCTCGGGCTTCAGGTTGACAATTAACTTCTGCGTGGCTCGTCCATCCACTTCTTCTACCATTTTCCCATCATCATAAAGAATCTAAAGAGATACAACCAATCAAAGAATTTTTGTTATCAGAGAAGCAAAATGTATTTTCTAAATCAATATGCAGTTGCTTATGAAAAATGTATATCAAGTCAATTTTAATTTTGGGCAATTCCTAAGCCAATAAGCGTTTATAATTCTAGAATTTTCCTGTCAGTTCTTACTGTGTAATGATATAATGCTTCTAAGCCTATCAAAATATACAGCAAAGATACATGCAATAATTTTTAAATATTTTGCCTGTCAGCTCTATGAGATTGTAATGATAAGTGTACAGAAATGCTCTAGGTTTTCAATGTATTATCCATATCACCTTTTTTCTAAACATTTCAATTCCTGTTCCTAGATACATTTTTACTTTGAAAAATGTTTCTTTACTCATTTCATAAACTTGTACTTCTTGCTAACATCTCTCAATATGTCACAATGGCAAGCCAGAGTTTAAAATGTGCCAAGAATTCAGACCAATGAAAATCAAAAACTCCCAGGATATTGCATCATAAATAGGTAGAAACCATGTACCATTCTCTGGCAAAAAAAAAAAAAAAAAAAAAAGCACTAGCTTAGATGTAAAAAGTTCAAGTTCAAAGAAGTAGATAACCTACAGCTAATGCCAGCCCTGGGTCTGAGCTCTTTAGAGTAGAAAGGTCATGTTGCCAAAGCAACTCAGTCTCCTATGTGAAAGTCACAAATGAGAATAGCAAGTACACGCAGCTGAATCGAAGTGGCCTGCGTGCTTTGAAAATGACTTACCCAGATAAACTGTCCCCTCCACTTTTATCTGTGATTTCTTACAAATCAGAAAACAACTTACTTTGAAAGGCATGGCAGAATTATAATTCTCTGGAATCTCCCAAGACAGCAACACTGAAGTCTTCATTACTGCTTTGACATGAAAATTTTTTGCAAACACTGCTGGAAAAGGAAAAACAGTGTATTTAAACTATTCTTAAAAACTTATGACCTGTCCTTTTTCACCACGGACCACAGAGCTCATGCTTTGATGCTGTCTTCTTCGATCAGAGAGAGAAGGATGATTTGCCTACCTGTTTAGAGCATTCATTTTAACACCCCATTCTCATAAAGATCTCTCCTTTCTCTCCAACTCAGCCAACTATATTGTGTTTTCCTTACCTGAGGACATTGGCGTGCTGTCAGCCAGACTTGCTTGACATTCTATAACTGAAATCTAAGGCATCCGAAACGTATTAAGTTTTACATACTTTACCTTTTTGTTTTTGCTGAACATATTAATATGAATGGGCCGATCAGTTATTTATAGCTTCAAAATACTGATTTCCAAAGACTGACATTCCTTTAAAGGAGGAAGGCCATAAGCAGACAAATCCTACCTTGATCCACAGGCAGTGTCCTGAACTGGACACTGGGACTATATGGCCCGGGCCCTTTGCTCGTGTGAGCACGTACTTTTACATCGTATGTGGTATCTGGTTTTAAGCCAGTGAGTGTCATAGTGGTGTCAGCTGGAACAATAAGCTGCTCCATTGGAAGAAGGGGGATGTTGATATCCCTATACAGAAGGGTGTACTTGGTGATAATGCCATTTCTCTCTGCCAGGACAGGTGGCTGCCAGGATAACTGGACGGAGGATGAAGTGGTGCCGTCTGAGTGAAGATTTTGAGGGAATCCAGCTGGTACTTCTTCTGGAACAGAAATCTCCTTCACCATCTCCTCCCCAAAGCCCACTTTGTTTCTGGCTGAGAGCCTGAAGACATATGATGCTCCTTTGTGGATGTCCGTAGCTGTAAAGTGATCTTCTTTTTCAGAGAACTCAAGAGTAGTGAGCGGCTCCATATCCTTGCGGCCAAATTTTAGACGGTAGCCCTGAAGGGGTCCAAATGTGTCCACAGGGGGGTGCCACTGAATGAGAGCGGTATTCATCTGAGTGTGGTTAATCACAAGCCGGGGTTTCCCTGGAACTGGAGCACATACGGTGAAAAGGTAAGACCAACTAATTGAATGTTCACATTTGAGTCACTGCCAAATGAGAGTTCCATACTATGGGTATTCCCCTTTCGTTACTTATAAAAATAAGGGGCAGGGGAGAAATGCTTGGCCTATATACCTTTGTGGAAATATGCACCTTCTCTTATTTTATTAAGGTAGTAGCTGAGATACTAGAATTTGATAATGGACACAAAATAGGAGGTAACATTGAAACAACAATTTAAGGGAATTTTTTAAAACCTTCACATCTTAAGCCTTCAATACATAAAGGTTCATGCCACAGAGAAATTAATCTAGTAAAGATTAGCCAATTAGATATAGCTAATAAGAATAATAATTATAACATTTATTTATTGAGTATATTCAATGTATTGGGTACTGTGCTAGGGGCATTATACATGGTATTTTCATTGGATTTACAATCATGACTCCTGAATACAGGCTCTGATTAGTTATTATTATCTCCATTGTCTATTATAAGAAAATGAGGCCCAGAGAGGTAGAAAACTGTCCAAGGGTAGGTGTGTAACAAGTGAGAAATCTATAAGGCAAATCCAGCTCTGTCTGAATTCAGAGCTTAAATGCTTCATTGTGCTGTTATATTGCTTAAAAGTTTTTTTTTTAAGTATAAAATAATGTTGCTTTGATTTACTAAGGTTCTGATTTGTGCATTTTGTCTAACTTTACTATCGATACCACTCATTCTCATCAAGTTATTTATCTGTAAAATGGGCATTATATTAAGAACTACTACATATTATTGTTGTGAATAGTGAGGTAATTCATGTAGAAGTCTTAACATAAGGTCTTATCTTTTATTAATAGTAACCATAATTATTAATAATTGGAATATTAAGCTTTTTATGGTCAGGGGCTAGTTTTGCATAGTATAGAGTTTATTTTTAAGTTAGATAGGTGAAGAGTTCTAATCTACTCATTCAATGCATTACTACATCTGTATATATTTTTTTTAATGGAGAGCAATTATTCCAGGAATCCACAGAGAAGGGCACTGATAAACAATACAGAGCCATGGGTTTCTCTGGGAATGGTCCAAAGATGGGGAAGGGAGAAGACAGTATTATCAGAATCAAAACTAAACCATTGAAAGAAGAAAGAAAAATGGTAGGAAGGAAGGAAAGTTTACAGTAATGGGAGATAGGCAATAAGAAACGGTATCATGGGAATATGGATAAAGATTGAAAAATGCTAGAAAGATGATGAGACAATACTTAGAATAGCAACTTCAGAAATTATCTGATTAACCTTTTCATTTTATATTTCGGAAAGTTGAGATGCAAGTGGGCGTGTGCTCTGCTCAAGAACACATTGATTAAAATATTTCTATCCTTCACCAGTGGAGCAATGGTTTTGTTTCACAGGCTGGAAAGATTCATAGTGAGTTTATACAACTCTACTAACATACTATGTATGAAAAGAATAGTTCCTAAAGTTTCTAATGGCAATTATGTAACATGTGTGTTGTATACATGTAACAAGTGTATTGTTGGCCCAGGAGCCAAACCATTATCTTCTCATTTTTCCTCTGGAAAAAAATGCATCCAGAGATCTTAACCAACTAACAAACTTTCAGAACATAAGCCACTCATAAGTTGGAGAATGCTTGAATTATTCCATTTGTTTTTATTTTTAATATATTTACAGTTATTTTAATTTTAAAATAGCACTTTACTGGCAGACATCTTTAATTCCCCTTTATGTTTATACAACATTTACATGGAGTCTCTGCTGAGAAAAATGCACAGTGAAATGGAGCTTTCAGCAGAGAATATATCCCTCAATAAATGAAACTCAGTTAAAACTAATGGGTGGAAATGTAACCATTAATTTTTAACATTCTCCAGGGATAAAACATTTTGTTAAATATATTGATTAAAATTTTCCAAAGTTCTGGTTCTAAGGAATTGCATAATAGTACAGACACTGTGCATCTTATTTCTATAAGATGCATGTAAAGCTAAGATAAATAAAAATACTTAATTTCTGGATACAAACTGTAAATATCGATTGCATTCTAATAGTATTTGTCAGTTATATATGACTATGCTCTTATTATCTAATGTTTCACTTTATAATATTGCTATGGTGCAAATTTAGAGAAATATAATGGACTGGTAAATTCTAAGAAAAAACCCTGATTTTATGAAACTGTACATTTATTCTTCTGTGGGAATCAAAGCTTAGGTTAGATTAATGTCTTTTGTTTTTTGATCGTGCCATGACCTTTCCTGTTCTGGGATATAAAGGCTTGTGGGCTTGCACTCATGAGGACAAAGTGATGCTCCTGAAGTCAGAGCATCGGCTCTGACCTACTGGCTCTCACTGCCATGCCAGGAGCATCTCAGGCTGCTCTCTAGTGCCAAAGCCACAGCAGTCACTCCCTCCCAAGGCAGAAGTTTTACTAAGCCTGAAAACTGTGAGACAGCCAGCCTGGAAGCACCAGAACATGGAAGTGAATGATTTGGTAAAGAAATGAATGCTGAGGCAGCTTGAGGAAGAACTCCCAGTATCACCTCAGGAAAGGATGGCCACGTGAAGTGATGCCTAAAACGTCCAGAAGTGTGTGAATAATGGAAATAATAGACATAGTCTAAATATAATATGTTGGGGCAAGGGTTCCAGACAGACAGTTGTGACATTTCATCCAGTGAATAAGTGATGGGAAAAAACAGGGAAAAGGAATGAGGAGAGTTCTACATCATCGCATATATGATAAAAAAGAATTCTCCTAAACTCCACATATTGGCAATAGAATCTATTCTATTTCTGGCTTCCAGAAACTCTACGTGGATGAAATATTTACCAACTACCCATTATGTGCAAAGACTTGTACACTGTCACACAGGCATCTGAGTGGGAAAATGAGGGTGGATACAGCAGGGTCCATGGCCTCTAATACATGCATACTCTAGTTGAGAAAATAAAGAGGTAGAGTAGATTATGGTGTGTGCATAGTCTGGCTCAAGTTTTCTACTAAATATGGTCATTGCCTGGACCCTACTTATGGTGTGGTTCTACTTATTCCAGCATTGAAGCCTGAGGGTTGGCAAGGTAAAAGAGTCTTTTACTTTTTGAGGTAATTTTTTAGCAGTGTCGTAGTGAACTGGAAGAAACAGAGAGGGTCCAGCTACAAAGTACATAAGCTAACTAATTTATATCATGACATATAAACTATTCTCCCTTTTGCATTTTCTCATTCTTTTATTATATTCTTTCCTTTTAAAAATCTTTTAAGACTTCAGAAATGGTACATATGTACAGATGCCCTTTACTTCTTAGCAATAGCAATCACTGGAGATCAACCAAGGCACTCAGTCCCAATGGCCCTAAATTTAGCCTTAGTTTAACCTAGCACCAAAGCAGCAAAAACCATAATTGACTGGACTAAGCCTATTATTTCCAAATTCCCCATGTCATAGTCATCTTTTGATCATCCTTAAACATAGCTCCTCAGTATAGTACTGGAATTCATGTAAAAACATACAGAATATGTCAAACCAGTGAATTTTCTGGTTGCCTTTAACCTCAAGGCCTCAGGCAGTAGACTAATTATCATACAGAACAATGCGAGTATCAACAAAGAAACTGCAAACATGTCATAATCATTCAAACATAAAAGCCAACATTTTATTCAGAAGCATCCCTCAGGTTATATGAATCTTACATAGATTATTTAAATTATGACCAGGACTCTTGTTTCAAAGATATGATTCTTTACAGAGTCTAGAAACAATGTATAATAAGCAGATATACCCCACAATCAGGAATTTTACGATTAAAATAAAATTTTATGAGAATTCCTGAATTCTCTATGGAAGCTGTAACTAAATACCCTTGATATTGTGGTTATTAGGAGCTCACATCCATGAGATAAACTAAGTAATTCTTCATAGTCACATAAATATGAGGATTTTTTAAAGTAGTATACAAAACAAATTGATTCGTTCACTAATTAATTCCTAATTGCATAGGATAAACCATGAGTAGGGAATGCTTATGCAAAGGAAAACTGGAGATTTTCTCTGAAAGGAATTATCAATCTGGATTCTCTCACCTTCATCCCAGGCTCAGTGGGGAGGTTTCAAGAAAGTAAATGTGAAGGCATCTAAATTTTTTTTTTTTTTTTTTTTTGAGACAGAGTCTCACTCTGTTGCCCGGGCTAGAGTGAGTGCCGTGGCGTCAGTCTAGCTCACAGCAACCTCAAACTCCTGGGCTTAAGCGATCCTACTGCCTCAGCCTCCCGAGTAGCTGGGACTACAGGCACGTGCCACCATGCCCGGCTAATTTTTTTGTATATATATGTTTTAGCTGTCCATATAATTTCTTTCTATTTTTAGTAGAGACGGGGTCTCACTCTTGCTCTGGCTGGTCTCGAACTCCTGACCTCGAGCGATCCACCCGCCTCGGCCTCCCAGAGTGCTAGGATTACAGGCGTGAGCCACCGCGCCCGGCCGAAGGCATCTAAATTATAACCATTTGCTATCTCAATACTCAAGTCTCTGTTGATGAAGAAAGATCTGAAATTGTGAATGGAAATTCCAAAAGAATTCTATATATGAATAAGATTCACAGTTCTAAATAATCTTCTGTACGGTGACTAAAAAGTGAAGATCTAGTCTAAATGACACTAAAATAGACAAAATCATTCCTTTCCGTAGGATTCATATCCTTTGGCTATAAATCTACTTTCTTCTCTTTACATGACCCCATCTTATGGACAATAGAAATTTGGTGCATCGCATAAGACATTTCAGGCTCATTAAGACATAGTTACAAATGTGAGTGAAGGAAATGTATTTTCTTCAATTTGGGATTCCATTTCAGGAGTTTAACCATGGCTGTCTATGTTCCAATAGATACTGGTTCCATAGCCAGACAGTCATTATGCCATCATGTCCCTCACTGAATATGTACCTCCTCCAGGGCACTGAAGTAGCTTGATACAACGGTATTCTTAAAAAAAAAAAAAAAAACAAAAAAAACCAACAAAAAAACAAAGCCCAGAAGACTCTGCCTTGAAGGAGTTTTGCCATCTGTAATTCTGCTGCTTGAGGCAGTTCCAGGTGGCAGGATGTGAGCGAGGCAAATCTTATGACATTTAGACAAATTCGGCTGTGAGCATGGCACCCAGGAGGGTACTGCACATCACAGCTGTTCTTTACTTTATGCCTTTACACAGAGGTGTGTTCCTGAAAAGTGGTGTGAGAAGTGATTCAGGAGGGGTAAATCAAATCACAGTTTCAATATTCCATGGGAGATTGCTATATCCAGGGACTGGAGGAGATTCCTTTTGTAATTATCTCTTAATTTGCTGGTTTTACAATGCCAGGTCTTCCTTCGTGCTGGCTTTTCCTAATGTGGCCAATCAAAGTAACCTAAAGAGCACTGAAGAAGCTTTGTTCTTCAGCAAGGAGCAATTCTATACTATTTAGCTTTCTTGCTTTTTTTCATTCTCTTTTCTGTTTCCCATCTTTTGCACAACTTGGCTTCTTTAGCTTCCCCACAGCAAGGGGTAAAGAGGAGAAACTGGCAAAGAATAAATCATGAACCCAGTTCAAGATGGCAGCTCTGCTAAAAGGATTTGTTGTTGGGAGAAGTTGAACCTGCCGTGTGACTTCCCCACCTAGATGCCTGCCCTCCAGACCTTCACGGGACTTTCTCCTTCACATCTTTCCAGTCTCTGCTTAAATATCCTTCCTCCAAGAGACCTTCTTAGCCCACCTAAGGGTTTCCTCATCCTTTACACCTATATATCTTTACTTTTCATTTTGTACTTTTTATCTTATCCCTTCCTGACATTTTATTATATACTCAATTTGTTCACATGTTAATTATTTAGTCATAGTCACAAAATAAATTTCATGAAGCAGAGTAGTCTTTTTCTGCCTTGTTGATTGCTCTATCTTCAGTACTGGGAACAGTGCCTGACACATAACAGGTGTTCAAAAAATATTTGTTGAATGACTGATTGGATAATTTGGGAAAAGTATGAACTTGGATAATTTTTCTTCCCTGAACTCTATCAATAGTTTTTCTCCTAAACTAAAAAACACAAGTGTTGACCACAGTCCCTTGATTTCCTCTGAATTTATCACAATATAAGCCTGATCGAAGCCACCTAAATCATTTGTAAAGTTGGTATTATTGTTCACAGCACATACATACAGACATGATTACCTGCCCCAGTGGTAGACACCAGTTTGGGCTTGCTGCGAGCACCATCTCCTTTGGTGGTGTAGGCTGTGACGGTGAGGGAGTAGGACGTTTCAGGCTGTAGCCCAGAAATGATCATGTCCTGAAATGATACAATAGAATGACACTGATTCAAAACATGCTATGAATGCTCTGGAGGAAAAACAAAGCCATCCATCTTCACTCTGTGCATGCTTGGGCATCCCTTACAGCCATGCCAAGCACTGGGAGTTTCATGCCTGAAGCTCATGCTATGGAGACTGGTCTTCATGCTGACACTGAAGGGGGGTGGAGTTTCAGGCATCCTAACAGGCAGCTCTTAAGGCAGTTTAAAAACAAGATATCAGGAGCCAGACACAGAACTCAGGAATTCTTCAACTTAAATTTGCCTATCCTTACTAGTTTGGTAATCCAGGACAAGTGAATTTACCCTCCTATGCTTTCCTTTCTCATCTGAAAGTTGGAATAATAATATGGACCCAATAGGGTTACTGGAGGATTAAATGTGCTATATCAGGTAAACTCTTAGAATTATGCCTGGTTCGTAGTGCACACTCCACAAACTAGCTGTGATACCTACAGCTCCCCAGATGTAACCATTGTAGCTGGGTCCACAGACTTGTGATGGGGCCGGTGCCAACACAGCCTGGTTTATCACTATCTAAGTATTTAGCCAAATGGTTGATGTTGCATCTAGATATCCTGAGAGCCAGAGAATTTTCTTAGGACTCTAGGAACTTATTGGTTAACTGTACAGGCTACGAACAAAAATCACTATGAATCAAGATGACTTTCCTGGAAAATTAGAAAGCATGCAATAAAACCAAAGAATATAACAGGACTTGAGTTTTACCATGTAAGTAATGTGTGTTCAATTAATTCTATTTATAAAATATTAACTATCACAAACTATCAAAATTCTTAGTTTTCTTTTTTTTTTTTTTTTTTGAGACAGAGTCTCACTCTGTTGCCCAGGCTAGAGTGAGTGCCGTGGCGTCAGCCTAGCTCACAGCAACCTCAAACTCCTGAGCTCAAGCGATCCTCCTGTCTCAGCCTCCCGAGTAGCTGGGACTACAGGCACGTGCCACCATACCCGGCTAATTTTTTCTATATATATTTTTAGCTGTCCATATAATTTCTTTCTATTTTTAGTAGAGGTGGGGTCTCGCTCTTGCTCAGGCTGGTCTCGAACTCCTGAGCTCAAACGATCCGCCCACCTCGGCCTCCCAGAGTGCTAGGATTACAGGCGTGAGCCACCGCGCCCGGCCTTAGTTTTCTTTTAGTAAGGGGCAAAAGCTGTAGCAGTTGTATGACATGATGATCTTTGATCCATTTCTTTAAATTGGAGGTTGCATATTCTTTAGACTGGTGGCTATTAACTTGTTCTGGTATTTTCTTTATATCTTACATGCGTGTGCACACACATACACACACACGCAGCTATAAAAACCCTTTCAGATTTTTGACACAGTTATGTTTTCAAATTGAATATAGGTAAATTTAAGAAAATATATAATTATCTTGCAAATCTAAAGACAATGTGAGTGGTAAGTGAATAGGCTCGGTTGTGTAGAATACAGTATTTTGTTTTGTTCTGTTTTGTTTTTTGTTTTTAAACAAGGCTGTATCAGGTACTATTGAACTCAATTGTTGAAGCCGATTCCAAATATGATAGTTTCAGAAGATGTGGTTTCTCAAAAGAGTAGGAATATGATCATTGTGGAAATTCAAGTATTTCAGATACCATTCTGAAGAGTCATTGGAAATTGTATTCTGCCAGACAAATGAACTATTTGGGAGAGATGTTTTATTTCCAAAACCTTGGAATGGTTTCACATTATAGAGGATACAAAAACCAAATAAACTACCTAAGAGCAGCATTTTAAATTATGGTAGACATACTGGCTATGCCAAAAACTATGATGAGTAAATGCCAACATTACTGTTTCCAAGGCCCCTGTCACATAACCACTAGATTACTGCTGAAAGTCAGGCGAGGCCAGCAGGGAAAAGAAGCAAGACTTGCTTCTATCACAAAATTATATAATAAGAAATATATGTACCCTGAGCTTTATGTAAGTTTTCATTCATAAAATTTGGGTTAACCACATGTATCCATCTTCTCACCCAGGCTGTTATAGTATTACACAAAGTAATACAATTTGAAGTCGGTAAGGTCCTCTGCAGTGGTATAATCTCAACCGGACACAACTATCTGCCATGATCATATCCTCTCTTGGGTTACATTTTCTTTCTTTAAGCTGTGGGTACACTTCCTTGGTTGTTCCGGTATATCTGTGAGGTGGTTGTCTGATATTAGGGCCACAGTTACTTACTCATTCTCCTTGTCTCCACCTGCCCAACTCCACTCTACTTTTTGTCCCTGCCTGTTAAAAGTTGGCATTCCTGAGGTTCCATCATAGTCACTGGTCTGCTGCATTTCTCTCTAATCTTGGAAAAACTGCATTAATTTCCAAACCTTAAATAATTATTTCTGCCTATATCCCAAATATATATCCAGCTCTCACTTCCCATCTGAGCTCCAGTGGCAAATACATTGTAAATATCTGCTAGGCGTTTTCCTGTGACTACCCAGTGTTACCTTGGGTTCAACTTAACTAGAACTTAAAAATCATTCCCAGAAGCTGACTCCCCCCCTTACTTCCATATTTTAATGAGTGGTAATGTATCTGCAAAACTAATGCACTATCTTTGACCTCTTTCTCTTCCTTAAGTTCTTCATCAGCAAGTTTTTGTCAAATTTTATTGATCATAACTATCCCTTTTTCGTTGCTGCTGCCTCAACTTTGTTGAATTTTTACCACTACATCACTAAATTAGTAAAGTAACTCTTTTTACCTGCTTTTCTATCTGCTACCTTTCTATTCTCTAATCTAGTGGTCTGACCCAAGCTTTTTGGCACCAGAGACCCTTTTCATGGAAGACAATTTTTCCACGGACCAGGGTGGGGGAGGATAGTTTTGGGATGATTCAAGTGCATTACATTTATCATGCACTTTATTTCTATTATTATTACATTGTAATATATAATGAAATAATTATACAACTCACCATAGGTCGGGGACGCCTGCTCTAATCTATCCATTAAGTCACTGGTTTTTAAACTACCGGTAATGACCCCTTTAGTAGGTCATGAAATCACTTAAGTCGGTCATGACCAACATTTATACAAACAAACAAAAAATGGAATAGGCTTGAATATAAAATGTTCGAGCTTATTATATATCTAAAGGTAAATATGGTTTTATATAATTTTATTTTAATTAAGCATATATGTGCATTGAATCATGACATATAACGCATTTCTTACTACGGATCATGGTCAAAGAAATTTATAAAACTTTTACACTGTCAATTCCATGAGAACTGATGGCCTGTATGTATTTACTAAGATTCCCAATAAGAGCCCTGTGCTATGGCAATAAATATTTATTCATAGAATCAAAGAACACTTTCATGGCAGATTTTATTTCATTTCTCACTGTAATATTTTTCTACACCTCTCTAGTACAGAAGAGTTAAATACTGACCAGCTCTTTAGCTTCATACCTCAGGTTTTCCTGACATTATATCATAATTTACCTCTAGCTGTATTTACCACTGACTTACTTAAAGAAGCCTCAATTTGTGTCAAATTGGCCAAGTTGCTGTCACCTGACTATATCACTCACTCAGCTGCCCAAATGACTGCTTCTCCTGTGCTTAACTTTAAAAAAACATGTTCCGACCTCCAACTCCCCAACACACACACATACAAACAAACACACACACACACACACACACACACACATTTTTTTCACCTATTCAATCTCTAGTCATCCCCCTAGTTCTCAGCTAAGCTTCAGGACTTCACTGTCCTAGATCACTGTCTCTAGACTCACAGTTCTCATCAACATTCTCACTCATTTACTAATGCATTCCCCCATTGCTTTAGGCCATTTATTTTGCTGTAATTTTATGAGTTTTCAGAACTTTACTTTCTCCCTAGCCACCTGGACTATAAACACTTGGAAGGCAGATGTCACACCATGTGCCTTCTGCATTATCACATATATAATAGTCTCTCAATAAATAACATAAGCCTTTCGCTCAAATATTTTAAAACCATTCCTCCCTCAGTGAGAAACTTTCTGCTTCTTGGCATGATCCATTGAATTTCACTCAAATCTGCATGGGTACAACACAGAACAGCCACTTCTAGATAGAGTTAGTAAGTGCCAGATCTATGCCTTGTGATCCACTGGATGTGTAATCCTGGAGTAGGATTTATGAGCAGCCTACATCAAACAACTTGACATCTGCCTCCATTTAAAGTATGCCTCCTCCGACTGTGTCACAAGGCAGAGTTAGTAGCAGCCATCAAAACAAATATCATGAGCCCATGACATTTCTTATGCAATCGATAGCACCATGCCAATTTCACAAAACAAACATCGAAATAAAAAGTGCACCACAGTGAAGATAACTTAAAAATAATGTTAGTTCATGCATCCAAGCAAACTGTGATGACAAATCATATGTAAGTGAAAGAAGGATATCATAAAAAATAAGCATATATAGTCTGCTTTTGACAAAGCAATTGAAAATTACTCACATGTTCAGTAGTATCATCAAATTCCCACTGATTGAGATTAAGAAGAGGGGGAACAAAATAAAAAGAAATAAAGAGATATTTGTAGCCTTATAAAGGCAATGTTGCCCTCCTTAGATTAAAAAAAATAGAAAAAAATAAACAATTGAAACAGTATGTACAATAAAATTCCAAAGAATGTGTTTTGCTGCCACCCCCACTCCAAATTAGGAAGTCAAATTAAATATGCTTTGTTACTTTTATCACAAAATCATTTAATATTTCTTTTAATGTATGGTTCACTGAAATGAATCAATAAGGCAAAGCAAAAAGATAATGTTTCTAATCATACCATAATTCATGACATTTATTTTGACTTCTTTCTTTGGTTACACAATTAATTCAAGTCGTTATTTAGATTAATATTGCCTATTATATTGAAATCTTATACCCCAATGAAGTCCTGTGAGATGTAATGAAATTTCAGTGAATAGTAAAGGAGAATAAATGAGATGGGCAAGAAAAAGAAAACATACAGAAAATCAGCAATTAATAAGAAAAGCCAAAGTAGAAGACAGAAAAAAAAGACAGAGTTGTCACTTAATGTACTTAATATTGTATTACTCCATTAACTACCACATTTCACAATGAAAATGGAGACAGATTTGCAGTTCTGCAGTGTATAATATCTAAGAACCAAGAAAGGACATCAAAGCATGATGGTCATGTTGTTTTCTTTTTCATAATTGCAGACTTACAACATAGCTATAATGCCTTTATTAATTTTATACTGTGAAGACTTTCCTTTTTATAGGGACTACAAAATAAATATTTATAAAATCAAGTCAATGACCCTTTTCTGGCGTTGAAGGGATACTATGAATTTCTACCTACATTTATAGAAGTGGTCTCCACACCAAAACCATAGAACTGGGTTTGGGGTAGATAGGTGAGCCACAAATCCATATCCTTTTAGTTAGAATGTTTCACAACTGAAGCAAACATAAGCCCTTTTGTAAGTTGATTTATATTGAGACTTTGGAGGTAAACACTTTCCTTAGAGCCACAGGGATGTTTCTTGCTCTCATATTTTCACAGACAAAAAGGTTAAACTGGGCAACCTGGTACAGCAGTTTTCAACTTGCTTCATAATCTTTTCCACTTTCACACAAAGGAAGGCTTCTTCACTGGAAATAAATTTCAAATTTTTTACCAGCTCCATCCTTTTCCCTGCCCAGCCACCAATTTGCTGGATAAGTAAAGCACTCTAATATTCATAATATCCATCGCCATTCAACACAGCAAGGGAAGCTAGTCCATGGCTTATGTATAATTTCCAGCATGGCAATTATAAATTGAAATCTTCCTTCCTTTCAGGAAAATATGTAAAATACAAATGGAATTATTGAGGGACTATCTTTTTTTTTTTTTGAGACAGAGTCTCACTTTGTTGCCCAGGCTAGAGTGAGTGCCGTGGCGTCAGCCTAGCTCACAGCAACCTCAAACTCCTGAGCTCAAGGGATCCTCCTGTCTCAGCCTCCCGAGTAGTTGGGACTACAGGCATGCACCACCATGCCCGGCTGATTTTTTCTATATATATTTTTAGCTGTTCATATAATTTCTTTCTATTTTTAGTAGAGGTGGGGTCTCGCTCTTCCTCAGGCTGGTCTCGAACTCCTGAGCTCAAACGATCTGCCCACCTCGGCCTCCCAGAGTGCTAGGATTACAGGCGTGAGCCACCACGCCCGGCTGAGGGACTATCTTTGAATGACCCTCAAATTATGAAAAAATTTGAAAATTTGCAATGTTCTTTTTTAGACAACTAATTAAAAAACCAAGTTGTGACACCATGGTTACAAACCATGACCCTAAAATCAATAAAATTTCTTACATACTCAACTACTCAATATTAGTACTTTTAACTTGTCTCAACATGGGGGATCCCATTTATTCTGTGGGAAATGCTAATTTTTATTGTTAGTCATTACCTTTATTTTCTGAGACAGGAAACAATTACTTTCATGAAATATGTGACTTGATGAAGAAATACTAAATAAAATACTACATGGGTACCTTTCCCTGCATAAAAATGTCTATTCTTCAATGGAATAAGTCATACATTTAGAAAGCTAGATCAATTTAGTTCCAAGTAGTTTAACATAGCAGAACGTAGATCCATCAACAAAATTGCAGCTTAGAATTTTTTTCCTTTGACTGAATCATTTTTTGACATCAAAAAGGTAAACTCTGATATAGTTGTAAAGAGTCGAATATCTATATTTTAAAAAACAGTAACATGTTTTCAATCAGACTTGAGTATCATTTCATTGCAATTCACTTCTTAAGTTGATGGCAACTCTGAAAAGGTAAATACACATCAATGTGTATTAAAAACTGCAATTTTTTTAAACATCCAAAAGCTATCAATAAGGCCCATTTCAAGATAAGGACTAAAGATAAACCCATTATATAAAAACATGGATACATAATTTCAGAGGCTTACCTGTGCATCAGCCAGCATGACATCTTTCAGCATGGGCTGGCCCTTGGGCTCACCATTTTCCATCCTCACATAATGTACCTGGTATCCTCTTATCTGGCCATGCTGTTTGTTGGGCACAGGTGAGCGCCATGAGACTTTAACAGATGTTGAGTTGACAGCCTCTACCTCGACTTTGCGAGGAGGACCACTAGGAACTGGAACAACATCATTGGATAAAAGAAAATTATAGGCACTTGTCCCACCCAGTCAGAGCATTTTCTGCATTTTCTTTACTTAGGCTTTTCTTTTTTTAAAAAAAATGGGTAGACCCACTACATTTCCTTTGAAGAAGACAAACATTTTCAACCAATGAAAATGCTTAACCAATCTGCTCTACCTTTTAAGAAAAGATCAAAAAACATGACCAATGCAAAAAGAAAAAAAATGGAAGAAAAAAAGAGTATCAGAGAAATAGAAAAACATGTAAAAAATGTACAAAAGCCAAGGAAGATGCTTTGAGGTTCAAAGCATGAAAGCACAAAGAGATATAGCATTGAAATAATAACAAAAACTGGCTGTTGATTGGTGTGTGTTTTTTAAAGGTTCTTTTTTAATAGCAGAATAAAAAGATTCTTGATTATATGGATTATCTTCTTTTTTTTCTCATATTAAAGGTATTCCATACAACAGATGCCAAAAATTGAATGTCGAGCATCAGTGTCTCTGAAATATGTAAGACAAAAAGGCAACAAAAAGATAAGAAGACACTTTTGAAAAGTTAACTTCAAAATGTAAAAGAAGTGACCACAAAAAGCCAAGAAAAACACAGAAGACTTTAGGTGGAGATACAGAGAAGGGCTGGATTACAAGACCAGAGAAGCAAACTGTTCTTTTAAAGGAAAGCAAATTACTGCATTGATTGGAAAAAAACAAAAAAAAGAACAAAATGCCCAGGCTGTAGCAAAGATCGGTCTTTGGCAAAAATGCTGCAGTAATAAAAATGCTGGGTAAAAAGTTGAGCAGAGAAAAATGTTTTACTGTTAGCCTATCAAAAGACAGCAGACCAAGATTGTGTCAGAGGGTGCAAATTGACGTAGCGGAGGCAACATACCATCTTCATCGGTTCGAATCAACACGGACAAGCTCTCAGGGCCAGGGCCGACATCTGTATGGGCTGTCACAGTGATCCGGTATTCAGTCCATTTTTCCAGCTGTTCCAAAAGGTATTTGGTAGTGTCCGAAGGAATTCCCAAAATCTCGTGAGGCTTGTTATCTTCCCCATCCACTGCAGTATACTTGATGGAGTATTCAGTGATAATGCCATTCTGGTTTTCCACTGGTGGAGGTTGCCAACTTACCAAAATACTAGTGGAACTTGGGCTGGTGCAACTAATGTCTTGAGGAGGAGCTGACGGCTCTTATTTTGGTAGTGAGTTAAAGGAGGATTTAAGTGAAAGGACAGGAGTGGTTGGAAAAAAAAAAATGATAAAACAAAAGAAAAGGCAAAAATAAATAAATGAACAATAAGGGTAACAAAACGAAAACAAGGCTTTGAAACTTAAATTTTAAAGATAAATTTATGTACCTTGGCTTAGTAATATGAATAAACAAAAAAAAATGAATAAATGACCAAAAATAATTGTTAAGTAATGGGTGGGGGGAATATGTGAAAATGAAACCTTGAGATAATAGAGCCTCAAATAAAATTACCTACCTGAAATTTAAATTGTTCTTCTAAACCAATCCTTCAGTATCCCCCACCCCCACTAAACTGACTATCCAGCTTCAAAAAAGCTACAAATAGTGCTAGTATATTTTTTTTACTTGAGAGTGTGATGATGCTTCACAGATGTTGTTCCAAGCTTTCACTTCTACATTCTAGAATGAGGATGATTTACATATACAATATTCATTTGTGAAAGGTTTTTGAAGTATGAAAAGTTACAATAATTGCTAGTGTCCTTCCACCAGTTCTAATTAAAAATAAATAAAATTAACCAAAAAGAAAAAAAGTAAAAGAGTTCACTCTATCTGAAAAACTGAGTTCGCCTGACCAGTTTTAATGAAAAGTATTAACCTAACATTGATCGTAGCCCATATACAGTGAGCATGCAGAATCAATAAAGGATGAAAATGCATAGTCCAAGATTTACCTACCCGAGGGTAATGTCAGGCTTGTTGATTCTGACTGTAACTTGTACTTACCCTATGTCAGCTTTCAGCTTTTTTATTATAACTCTTCTTGAGACACCATTGCTAGTGAAGAATTAGATCCCACCAGCACATTTTGGTAAAATCAATAATAATCATCTATCCCTTACAAAATTTCAATAACATAGCCATTAAAAAGAAGTGTTTTTTTTTTTTTTTAAAGAATCATCTGGAAAAGATATGACTTATGGGCATACTTTCTTTCATTTTGTAAATAATTATTCATACAAAGTAGGATTTGCATTAGAGTTAAAAGAAATACTTTCTTACTGTCCATTCTAAAATAAACCGGTCACTTTCTGAACAATTATTTTCCATCAAATTAATCAAACATATTATTTGAAAAAAATAAAAAATCAATAAGGAACAATACAACTATTATCATAAATTATTTTAAAGTTAATAATATATTTTCCTAAAGAAGAACAAACAAGTGGGATAAGAAATATAAATACATATGCACACGTATCTATTTTTAAGGCAATATATATGGTAGAATGAAAAAAGCAACCCTAATTTTTGTATTTGAATGTGTAGTTTGGGGATTTCCTTAGACTTTGTAAGTCTTAATATTATGGAGTGCCAGGTGTATCCAATTGTTTAGAGGATTATTGGTCTCTCTTAATTTACATGCCTTGTGTTCATCATTATAGTCAATCAAAATAAAAAGCTCCCTGTACTGACAAAAAAGAAATCCTCATAGGACTGCCTTGTAAATTTGGAATAAGATTTGCAAAATCACCGGAATATCATTTTTATTGATTCTGACTAGAGGTTCTTATAACTCAAATTATGAAACTATTTTATATGCATTATAATTATTCATAATAAATTGAGTTGTTCATGTAACAGCAAGGACTCATTTGTAATTCTTTTTAAAAAGCTGATGATTGATTTTCACTAGGGCTACCTTCAGACCTCAGATTTTTGTGAGAATATATTCAACACCATTTGAAACTTTAATAAAATAAAGAGTAGATAAGATTTTGATGTGGTTATTAAAATGTCTATTCAATACCTATGTGTATATATATACTAAAAAGTGAGGTTTGTAAACCATGCAAAATATAATATTGAAGCATGTAACATTTCTTTTAATTAAATGCCTGGTTTTATGAAATTATCTTCTACATTATTATTTATTAGCCTTCCTGGAATTCAAAGCAGACGTACAGAACGTACATTAATTTACATGCTTCTGTCTTGAAATGAAAAGAAATTTTATGGGAATAAACTATAATCACTAATGGATTAAGCAACAGTATCCTAATACTTTTCATATGAATAATCATGTTTTGATTAAGAGACAGAATATGAATTTTATTACCAAAAAACCTTGAAAGATTTCAAGTTTCTATAAGAAAATGAAATGATGGCAAATTTGCTTATATGAAAGGAAATTAACCCTTTAAAAATATAAATTTCATGTTTGCTGATAGGTCTAAATAGTAGGACAACAAAATATCCTCTTGACAAAATTCAATGTATGCGTACTATACATATCTATTTCATATGCCACTATGTCAAAAATCACAGATAAAATATCACAAAAAATCTAAGAAAATAACTCCATAAAGCTCTTCATGGTAAATAATTATTTATAGATGAATTGTAGATACTTAGTAATAAAAAGCAAACAATAGTATTACAAGCCACCAAATTTTCCATCAAACACAATCTCCTATATAATACTTTTTGCAAAACAATTTTCCCTGGGCACAATGAACCCCATTGTAATAAACATGGCTATGCTTAAGGGTAACAGCTCCAAAAAAAAAATTGAACCCGAGGAAATAAAATACAATTTAGGATTGCAAATGTGCTTGTGATTATTCCATTATTCCTAAATACAGGAATTTTTCCAAATACAGATATTGTCCAAATACAGATTTTCTGTGAATATTCCAAATTTCCACATGAAGTACTTGCAGAGTTAAAAAGGAACAAGTCATAAGAGCTGAGCTTTTCTGAGTAGGAACAAATATGTGAAATAATGACTTGTTTATTCACAAAGTTAAAACCTGTGTGCTTAAAAAAGATAACAGTTTTGTTGTTTGCTGCCTCTTTCATTTGCCAAGCCCTCCTATGATTCTCTGGCAGTGTTCTCAACCTAAATTTTGCTTTACAGCCTTATAAATTTATTCAATAGGGCCTGATCTAATTCCTTTCACCTACTTTTCACCCATGGAGGTCTACTAACTTCTCTGCAACTCTTTCAATTTAGGAAGTGGAAAACGAGGTCTGTTATTTGAACCAAGTTTGAAACCAACATAAATCATGGTTGTACTCCAAAGCTGGCCACTGCCTAGCACAGAGACTACTGACTGCTAAGCATATTAGCAGGTTTAGTAACATCTCCTAGTGGAAAAAAAAGGGGCAGAAAGTAAGCAAAGAGAGACACCTACTTGACTGCATGGTTCTGGCTGATATTTCCGTAGTAGAAGCACCCAGGCCTTGAGGAGAGCGTGCGGCCAGACGAAAGTAGTACAAGCTGTTTGGTTTCAGCCCTTGCAGCCTATACGATATCCCTGGCTCAATGGTAATTCGTTGCTGCAACAAGACATCTTCATTAAGATTTATGCAAATTTTTTTAATCACAATGTCTGGAACATCAGATTTCTGTCATCAGGATTCTAATCTCATCAAAATATCATAAAAAGAGGTAACAGTTGTATCAAGGGCTGCACTAGAGAAATGACATAATGAAAATATCAGAGTTTTAATGGCAAGTTTCCACAAAAGGTAACTGGAATTAAGGGAAGCCAGAGATCTTTTTAATGTTGACACAGTTATCCACATGCATGGGATGAGAGGGAGACTGACAGGCCAACACCCACGAGTGTCTTCTACCCTTAAAAATGTGTATGTTGCTGTGCAACAGACCACAATAGAAACTGACACCTGCCCCTGGATAGTGGAACATGCCCAACAGTGCAATTTCAACTGAACAGATGTCTAGCTCCTCTCTCATGACCTTCTGCAATCTAAATAGGGGGTAAAGAATATAAGACCAGAAGTAGCAATAGTAACTAGTATACAGTTTATAAAAGGTTGCTATAAGAGAGATCTGAATTTGCCAAGTTCTGGTGGGATAAAAATCAGATGCTAGTCACTAAAGAAAGCTGAACAATTTCTATGAAACCGTATCATTACTCTAGGTTGATCTACAATAATTGGAAAAACTTCCTTTCTTTTTTTTTAATATCAAAGTATTATTGGGGTAAAAATATTTTTTGGTTAGGAAAACTTCCTTTCTTACTTTGTAAATATAGAACCCATAGCTAAAAAAATTCACAAATTTTTCTATAACTTTTATGATTATAAAGGACTTTTGAAATAAGATTTCTTTAAGCAAATGATAGAACTCTTACTTTTCATGCTTGAAATTTGCCTTTGCATTTTAGTAAAAATATAGTTATCTATGGGTAATCAACCTTGGATTGAACATTAGCCTATAACAAACCTTAAAATATGAGCAAATATATAATCTAGTAACAGCATAAGTAATCTTAAGGCTTTTTATCCAATAGTGTTTGCTATTCACACAAACAAATAAGTGAAAAGGAATTCAAATATAAAACTAGAGAAAACATCCCTAGGGTATTCTGGCTTGCAAATACAGAAGCTTTCAGATATTTTAGATACACCAAATATGAAAAAAGGGATTCCCTAAATAAACAATAGTAAGGCACAGTAGCTGTGCCAACATCCAAGCATCCATAGTATTCTCAAAAGATTGCTATTCTCCTTCACTTTGTATTTATTTATTTATTTTTAGTTTGGTGGTGGTGAAGGTTTAAAATAATTTAATACTGATTTGTGCATTACAAAAAACACTAATAGCTCAAATTGTACAATGAGTACTGTAAGTCATATCTGCATTTCAGTCATATAACTTTTTAAATGTTTTATATTAGCTTTGTTAGTTAAATCTAAAAGCACTGCATTTAAAATCTGTTCTTCAGAGAGTCTGCCCAATTCAAGCAGATGTAATAAAACAGAAGTTTGTAAGAACATATTAATTTATTATAGTGTTCAAACTAATGTACCACAAGTTAATTGATAATTGTTCATTTAGTATGTGAGTTTTTTTTAAAACGGTACTCCTTATTAGAACTTAGCGGCTGTTCAGCTTTGTGAAGATCTTTTTTAGTTAAAGAATGCTTGGAGGTATGAGTTGTGGGAATTGAGTTTTGGAATATAGTGCCCTTTACTCTTTTTGTCCTACTATCTATTGGATTTCACAATAACAAAAGAAACATATTTTTTTATTATTATATATTCCCATTCCGAAAAGGTTAGATGTACATCACTATCAATTTCTACAATTTAATCAAAGTGCACTCAAGAGACAGTAGACCCCCATGGTTCAGAACACAGACTCTGGAACCTGATTATCTGGATTCCAATGCTCGCTCTGTCATTTACTAGTGTGAGACTTTGAGCAAATTATTGAACTTTTTTCTGTACTTCTATTTTGCTATATGTGAAATGTATCAATAATAGAGGCTAGCACATACTGTTACTATAAGAATTAAATGAGTTAATGAATGTGAGACCTTTAGAACAGTGCCTATTAATATACATATTCATTATATCAATTTTCATTTCTTTTCAGTGACTTCAGCAATTTTCACACCTTCTATAATCTACTGATACTTATTTGCACAGCATACACAAATTTTACATATATCACATACATATAAAATAATTTTCAGCATATACATAGACATTTGCTATGGGGAATCTTTCTCTGAAACCATTCTGGACAAATTCATCTAGCCAAGGACTTTTATTAACTCATAGAGCTAACTTAGTCCTGTATCTCCAGAGTGACTTAAATACTTTAATGTAGAAAAGAAAGAATGGAAGTCCTCAAGCCTCACTGAATATCTATTCTTCTACAACCTGATAGAAAGAAGTTCCAATAAGAGCAGTAGTTGTTTTGTTGAATAATTTTTTTTAACTTATAAGTCTTTTGATGAATAAATCTTTTCCACCAAGATCCAGTCTAGATATCTGGCAAAGAGCTTGGGTAAGTACACAAAAATAAAGTAGTGGCCCTATGTAATGAATGACTATGAAGGTGAGAAGCTCAATCTTACCTCCTCTCCATGCTCTCCATCTTTGTAAACCAATTCATAGCTGGCAATGGTATCTGAACGGGGAGGTGTCCAAGAGAGCAAAATACTGGTTTCAGACTCAGGTTCTGCTTTGAAGTTTAGTGGCTGCCCTGGTACTAAAAACAGGAAGGCAAAAGCTTGAACTCACCAACACTATGAGTAATTCACAAGTTCTTCCCTTAGTGCATCCAGTTAAACCTTTCGAAATGTGTCCATGTGTATCAGCTTCCTGCAAAACTAGCTCTCTTACGTTGTACAAGTTAGCCTCTTTAGATACAGCCCACTTTTCCCCCAAGAGGCAAGAACAATGTTAAAAATACTGTCTTCATCCTTGAGTAGAATAGTATCTACTCAAAATATAGTGGAATTCACAAATATAGAATATGTCAGCCTCTGAATTCAATTTTAAGGATAGTAAAATTATTGACTTCATAATATTGCTGTTAGTAATAAATGATATAATTTATATAAAGCACTTGAAATATTGTGTCAAATATAAAAGTGCCAAATACCTAAAAGCTACTGTTACGTACAACTGATTGAGAACTTATTCCCTAATACTACCTGTAACAATCAAAATTATTTCCAATTAGGTTTATAAAATCCCACCTTTACTCCATTAACAAAAGCTACAGGCAACAAGAATCCCTTTTTTCTTACCAACCCAAATTTTGAAAAAGGTGAATAAAAGGAAAAACAAAACAACAAAAAAACCCTATCACTTACAAATAATTACCTCTAATCCCTAAATTACTTTAAATTATTTAATGCACCAGACCTAATCCAAACATAATATTTTCCCTAGTGGCATGGAGCTAAACCACTACACAAATTAAAGCTTACAGAATACATTTATTATCAGAAATATGGTAACTTAACAGAGGTCATCTATAATTCTTATATTAGTCACATAATCTATGCAACAAGCAAATTGGAAGAGCTATCTATAGGATGTAATAAAGAATGGGAAGTTTATTCAGTTTAAAACACCTTACACAAATGTACTACAATAAGTTTTACTAACCCAAACTTCCTAGCCAACGCCTAACCCCATTAGTTGTCTTCTATCCACTATACACAAACCTGATTTATGTATGGG
Source organism: Eulemur rufifrons (assembly GCF_041146395.1). Classification (NCBI taxonomy): domain Eukaryota; kingdom Metazoa; phylum Chordata; class Mammalia; order Primates; family Lemuridae; genus Eulemur; species Eulemur rufifrons. The sequence continues at coordinate 231,062,515 of NC_090989.1, forward strand.
TGTTACTAGCAAATCTAATCTTAAATTGTTCTTGGCCAATGTCTGCTCTGATTGGTTGCTGCCCATGCTTTGCTAGTTGTTAGTATTTTAATCATTACCCTTGATATTATAGCATGTCTCAATGTGCTGTGGCTGAACATATGTCCACATTCCTGCAAGTTTAAATGAGAATTCCATATGTATTTAATAATAATAAAAAGAACAACAATACTTCATATCAGAGGAGAAAAGAACACCTAAAGTATATTTTTGGCACCTTGAGCATAATCATTCTAAAACACATACAAAATAGTCTAATTTATAGCTGATATATGACATCATAACTTTAAAAACAGTGCTTGAAGCATCATTTTCTCAGGAAAAGAGGTCTTTGGAGATATAAAATGTATTGCTTTCTTTTTCTTTTATAGTCATCTCTCTGTAGTATGACTAAAAAAATGTGTTTGTTTAAAGAGAGATTAAAAGTCTAAAGGGGTCTGCAAGAATGATATCTAGGATCCCTGATGATCATTTTTATTTCTCTGCCTGGTTTTTCAACCTGTGTGTGTGTACAGACACGCATTCCTGTTTGTACTGAAGCTTAAGGCTACAAATAATCAGTGCTTCATATTTCTAGTCACCTATACCATCTTCTCTCTCTCTCTTTAATCATAGGCCTTGAGATTCTCATTAATTTGATGCCTCTGGGAACTTACTCCAGAAACAAGGTATCAATTTTTTTTCCCCAGTAGCTGCCCAGTGGGGTGAACTAACACAATCATTTAGATTGAGAAGTGGAAACAAAAGAAGACAAAATATCAAAGAGCAAGAGAAGAAAGGACAGAGGGGAATAAAAACAAATAGGCAAATCGCAACGTAAATTGGAAAATGCATTATTTCTAAAAGGGAAATACCAAAAGCATTGGCAGAAGCAACAGTGGAAGCCAACAATGATCAGAGAAATGGAAAAATCGTGATTTATTTATTTATTTATTTATTTATTTTGAGACAGAGTCTGCCCAGGCTACAGTGCAGTGGCGTTGTCATAGCTTACTGCAACCTCAAAGTCCTGGGCTCCCCTGATCCTCCTGCCTCAGCCTCCCGAGTGGCTGGGACTACCAGTGCGCACACCACCATGCCTGGCTAATTTTTCTATTTTTAGTGGAGACAGGGTCTCACTCTTGCTCAGGCTGGTCTTGAACTCCTGAGCTCAAGTGATCCTCTTGCCTCAGCTTCCCAGAATGAGGATTACAGGCGTGAGCCATCGTGCCCAGCCCACAATTGGATTCTAATAGTCAGATGGTGAAAGGGTTTCTCAGCCTAAAATACACACAAATGCATATGTATGCAGTAACTTATTTTTCCCCAGTTTTATTTGCTTCTTTCTCTCCCCCAATTACTACAAATCTGAGAAAGAAGAAAGCCTATGTTAACTCCTGACTCAAACCAAACCAGAAGACAGTATTGTCGAGAATTAGAAACGGGGACAACATTGAAGGACTGCTCTCAGGATAATAATTGCTTGTTGCCTAATGCTAATAATAAATTGACATTGATTGAAAACATCTTGGAAACCTAATTCACTTTTTCTTACTTAAACTGTTTACTTTGCGCTTTTAATTTGTCTTGAGCAAATTCCCAGTTGGTCTCAATGTTTCATGCTTTAGTTTAGTGACATGAGCTTCGTCTGATCTTCTAATTCTGTTTATTTCTATTATGAACCCCTTCCTTCTAAATAATGAATTAAATACACACATCAAAGTCTCAGAGGGTACGCTGTCCTTTTTATTCTTGCACAAAGTGTTAGCTACACAACTTGATGGTAGGTCTCCTTATCTAATATATACGTGGTTCTCTCCTTTTCTTTCAGGGTCCTCCTTTAAAGTGGTTTAGAGGGTAGCTTCATTTACTAGATTTTAAACTTACAGTGGAAACACAAATGCCTAGAAGGGTCAGGCAGATCATTCAGATGATTTAGATGGGTGAGAAGGCCATATTCTGCCTGGAGCCAATGGGAGAACCTGCTCCACATGAAGAAGGATGACAGGTCATGTTCACTACAAGCAGATGGCTGCCTTGTGAAATGTGGGCCCAGTCTTGCCCCAGCTTCTGGTTTTTTCCACAGAGAGTAATAATAAATCTTCTAGATAAAATATTTCCATTTTTAACGATTTAAAATTAATTAATAAAAAAACATTGTATGGGGAAAAATGTGCCCACAGGCTAGATTCAGCATATGGACTGGTGCCTGAAATTATCTTTTTATTAATATTATACCAGGATCTAGGCTCATAAATGACTTAAGAGTGCCACTACTCTGACTTTTTTGAGAATTGAGGATCTACCTAAAGATACTGCTTTCTCAGAGTCATTTTGTTATATTTGAAACAGCCATCATGAAGCTGAGGAGTCAAACAAATTTCTAAAAAGCTGCGAAATGATGGATGTATTTTTAAATTCCCAAACATATTGGTCCTAATGATCATAGTATATGTACACAAGAAAACACTTCGGGAGATGCCAGACTATCATATTTATTTTCTCTGTACTACTTGGAAACACAGGGAGTACTTTCATAATCTGTCAATTGAATTTTTATACCAAATATTGTGGCTATAGAGGATCCATTTTACATTTATATCAATGCCTTCTCCATAAATAGGTTTACACGTTTTCATTACTAACATATACAAATATATATGTAAACATTTACTTAAATATATGTCTTTATGTTCTCATAGTCTTTACACATTATACTTTCCTACTGTTATTCTTTTACCTTCCCTTACTAGTTCTTTGTCTATGTGTATTTTATTTCTATTTTATTTAAGAGCTTTTCCATGTTGTAACATTTCCTTCACCAATTAGCTGAACATAAATTTTATGGGAAAGTCTGAGATTCTTGGAAATTCATGGGCAAATAAAAACAACACTTTCAGAATCTCAAGCACTAAGGGGGACCTGTGATATTGACCATCAACCAAACTTTAGAATCAGATATGGAAAGCAGAAATAAAAGTAGAAATACAAATTTTTCTTTAAAAATTATATTTAGGAAATCCTTATATCCTGTAAAGTTATGTCCTCCCTCTTGATTATTTAACGTCCACAAGGAAATAGAAATAGGAGCTATCAAGTTCCCGAAATAAGATTATAATCATATTGATAAATGTCAAGTGCTTGAGTATTACTGTGAGTACACTCTATATAAATATCTGAAGGCAACTCAAAAGACAGAATGAAAAAAGACTAAGAAATAAAAGGAAAATTTCACATTTATCTGAAATGCTGATATATTAAAAGAGATCAATATTTGAGTAAAATTTAGGTATTATCTCTAAAGAAAAGTTGGCATATATTATATTGCTAAATGATAATTTCTTCATGCCGTATTATAAATATATTACCAAGGATACTAGAAAACCCACTGTTGCTAAAATATCTAATACTTTAATAAGGTACATATTTTAAAATGTGCATATATAGCATATTGACAAATGATAATAATAACTATAAAAGCAACAGCCAGAATCATAGTGGTAGTAAAACAGAACAAAATTCAAAACAAGGAATCCAATCTATAACTGCCACAAATATATCATCCACAAAATAGGTACTTAATACACAAGCATCTGTACAACTCTTACTCTCAATTGTCATTAAATATAAATAAGAAAAAGTTAAATTTTATTATAGTTGCACTTACATCCAGTGCTCCTTTACACATTGCTATAACTATTCAGAGAAAGCATTTAAATTGGACTCATAATTTTGGTTATTGGAAAGCAGTCTTTTTGTAGTTTGCTTATTTGGCCTGTTGACATACGCTAATGAAATGATTTATAAAGTTCTAGAAACCTAAAGCACTTTGTCTCTAAATGTCATAGCTTAAAGTTTTAAAACTTTTGCAATGCCCAGAATTTATAGTAGAATTAAATTCTCTAAAATGTTTAAAGTTGATACTATCCATTAGTATGTATTTGGTAAATATATCTAATTCTTTATTGTCTGAAGTCTACACTAGGCTGTACCCATATAAATAAGTAGCCTTTTTCCAATAATCTATTAAATGCATAGAAGAATTAGAGGTCTGATATGTTTTCTAAAGAAAATTCAGAAAAAAAGGAACATGTATTAGGATTTAAGATATAATGTGCTACATTTCTTTACTAGAGTTCTATTTGTACTTCTGTAAAGTATAGTTACAGAATGTTCTTATGATAGTTATCCATATAAGAAAACCATAGGATGTCACTTTTACGTCATGAATAGTGCTTTCTAATAATGGAAACATTTTTGTACCACAATAGAAATATTTCCCTTACCAATGGCCATGCAGTCCCTCTATTTTCAAGGTAAACTAGTTACAAGTGATTGTAATGTCAGAAGTTAGAGTGATGACAAACTTGGAAGATTGAATCATATTTCTAAAAATAATCATCTTAACTAAAATCTTTTCATATTTAAAACCATTTAAAGATTACTTAATATAGTCGACTCACTAATATTCACAAGGGGAAATACTCTCTTGATTGACTATAAAACAGATCATATTCTGATTTTCTATATTACCAGATATACACAAAATATATACATCAATCATCTATATCAATGTTTGTGACAGTTATCTTGGAGAAAATCTAAAGTGATGACTTCTCTCTTAAACTCACTTTGTTTCTAAATCTGTTTCTGCAGAGTCTGATTTTAAACAAAGATAGGAATGTGAATGTCAGACAATTAAAGATAATAAAATGAAATGAGCACCTTTCAGACACAGAGGACATCAACATGTACATTTGTGTGTATATGTAATTAAAACGTTCTTAAATTCATACATATTATTGATCAGTAAATTTTCGTAGGTTTAGAAGAGATCGAATTGCAATGAAAATAATCATATCCTTAAATTTTATCTCCCCCTAAAAGAATATATCACAATGGTTAACAATGATCCTAAGAATTCGCTGGTCAGTTACAAGAAAAAAGAGCAGCTTACCTTAATTATATCAGAAGTAGCATCACTGTATTTGGCAGGTGTCCACTAATATCAAATGGCCTTACCTAAGCTTTTAGAACAGACCAAATCACTGTGCTATTTAGGAGGGTTTTCTTAGCCTATTGATCTTGGCAGGCAGAAGTCATTATGTCATTACGTATCCTCTCAATCAATGGGTATTTAAAAGTATAACTATTATGAATAGTTCTTGAAATATCTTAATGTAAAAATGAGTTAGTTAAACAGAGAGTGGGAGTAACTATTCCAATACATCCACGACCCATTCACCTAGATTTTCTAAGTTCTGCCATTAAATTAAATCAGACCTTTTGAAAGCAGAGTCCCCAGATCACAGCAACTCGATTGCTTCTCTCACAATATTACCTTTACTGAGTTATGGCTCAATGTCACATATGTCCACTGGTAATATTTTTAAAAATCCAAATATGGTCTATTTAAACATCACTTCTATATTTTTCAATAAACTGTGATTGAAGGCATCAGTGTCTGTCATTTTGGTTGAATTTAGTCTCAGAAAAATTTTGTTTCTTAGGTCATTCTATCATCAGAAAATAAAGATGTGAAATGTGGTAAATTTCTAAGTTTAAGTTGGTGGTTATGAAACTTAGAGCCACATTTAGTGATTGGGTATAATAATTTTTCATGAAAAATGTTATTTCTTCCTTCAGATAAACTTCTTTTTCATATCTAAACATTTTAATGTACTTTTGTACTGGGATAATCTAATAGCCACCTCAAGTATTTCAGAAGTAAACTATACAAAATTCTCAAAGACATGAATAAGTGACATACTGTGCTTGTCTTTCCTTCCACTGTTCATTTACTGGATACCCAGCAGGCACAAAAACACTAAGACTATCACGTTAGCAAATTATTAATCTGAAAGATAACATGGGTTGAAAATATCCAGGGTCCCTGATTTAAATTCTGCTTTTCCACTTAGTGATCTTATGATCCAAGGCAAATTCCTGAATCTTTTTTTCCATGTCTACTTAATTGGGTTGTGAGAATTAATACGTGCAAAATTCATAGCATAGTGCTGGACATGTTAGTTGCTATTATAATTTACTTATTAAGTTATAAAATGTTCCTATCCATTATCTAATCTACACCCCTGTTATAAGTTTAATTGCATCCCGCAAAAATTCATATGTTGAAGACCTAACACCCAGCACCTCAGAGTGTATGTAACCTTATTTCAATATACGGTCTTTGTAGATACAATCAGTTAAGATGAGGTCCCTAGGGTGGGCTGCAATCCATGATGACTGGAGTCCTAATAAAAGGGGGGAATTTGGGCAGACATACATACAGGGAGAAAGCCACATGAAGATGAAGATAGACATTGATGATGCTTCTACAAACCAAGGGACAACAAAGATTGCCAGCGAACCACCAGAAGGCAGAGAGGATGGAGTATATTTCCCTGACAGCACTCAGAAGGAATCAGCACTGTCAACACCTTGATTTCAGACCTCTAGGCCTTAGAACTATGAGACAATATATTCCTGCTGTTTAAACCACCTAGTATGTGGTACTTCTTTTTACAGCAGTATGAGAAAACAAATACAACCATCAAATTCAATAAGGTAGTTACTATTGCAGATTACAAAACTGAAGTTCAGAGAGTTGAAGTAACTTGTCCAAGGTCATAAAGCTAATAAATGGTAGCTTGGAATGTAAACCCTGGTTATGTTACTATAGGACCAGGGATTTAAAATATATCACAGCTTAAAAATTTAAAAAGCTCAAAGTAGAATGTAAGTTCCAATATATTTTATTATAATCATTTAGTGGTTATGTAGCTGCTAAAATAGTATAATAAAAAATAATCTCATAAGAGTTGACTACTTTTAGTCAAAAAAAAAAAAAAGTAAAACAAGATTCACAGATTTCTGTGTTTTCCAATGAGAAGTTTTTATGGTAAAACTAGTCTACAATATTTTTCTGCATATTAATATGGCAAATAAATACAGAAGAACTGCAAATGGCACACAAAGAAGATATATGGATAGGTTTTAGTACAATTGTGGTGAAACATATATTTTTATAGTTAGCTTTCATACAATGCAGTAAAGAAAATAGTAAATCCATGAATAAGCCAGTGAGAACCAATAACAGTGTGAAAACAAAGCCAGGCAGGCTGTAAATATGCTCTGAGATTCCTAGCAGCATGGACAAATAGGCAAACATACTGAGTCATATGATTTATAAGGCCCATGACATGAAAAACAAATCAGTAGTTAGTAAAACATAGGTATCAGTAAAACCAGATAATGGATAGATTATCTAGTTCTGACATCTGAAAAAACACATTAATTCACTGCCAAGATTAGCAATGAGTTACACCTATAGATTATAGATACTGTCTCTAATAATATGGTTATCATACAGATTCCCAAAACAAGCCAGTGGCATGCTGTCAAAATACTCATAGTTTAATGTAAGTTTAAAAGGTGCCAACAAAATAAGGAATTAAATGAGTAGCTCTCAGATGTTTAAGGATAAACCTTAGAAGAGAGATGATATTTTATGTGCCCAGCCCAAGGCAAAACTGATCACCCTGAATGAAAGACCAAAGAGGTTTGCTATTCCCTTATGAAAATAAAACCACTAGTATAGCCAAGTATTTCTTCATAAATTAGTCTGACATCTGCTCTAGAACCAAGTAAAAGGAGTGAATCAGGCCCCAAAGTTCAATTTGAGATCATGATAACTATATTTCTTCACCCACTGAGGTTAGTGGATGAAGAATTTCAAAACAAAATTAATGCCATTCAGAGAATATTTATTTTTAAGGTAGTAGCTTCCTGACAAACACAAGCCATTTAAATATCTGATGCCCTCTGACAGTTTTATTTTTAACTTTATCTTGAACCATCTAATCTTACACAAATTAATTTTTTGAGACCACTCTACCAAAGTCACGAGTATAAAGAAGCATAATTTTTCTGTTCTTGAAATAGTACATGAAGGAGGCATTCCTCTATCTCATGCAGAAAAGTCTTCAAGTCATTTCTGTACAAATTAAAAAGAAAGGGTGCTAGATACATCCTCTGCTTAAAATGGTTAGTCTTTCTGAGATTCATGTCTATTCCTTTCTAGATGTCTTATGATAACCCCTCACTTTGAAGCCCTGTATCTCAAAAATTAGAATTTATATTATCTTTGTTCTTTCTGTTTGTCCTTCTTACCTCTTGGCCCCAGCACCTCCCTCCTGCCCTACTTCCCATCCTGAACCAAACTTACCTCCTGTCTGAGTGATGACTTGTATGTCACTTGAAAGAGGACCATCTCCAATTGAGGTAAAAGCCAGGACTTTGACAGAATATGTCTTCTGGGGCACTAAGTTGCCAATAGTGGTGATTTGGCTGTCAGCTACATTGTGTTTCATCCAGTTGTTGACATGCTGAGTGGGATCCATCGTATAATAAACTCTGTATCCTTGGATCTGCCCATTTGGCTCCTCCGGTTCCTTCCACTGTACCAAAATGGTGGTCGAACTCAACATCCGCGCCTGGACATCCCTGGGGGCACTGGACGGTGCTTGCTCTGAGGTTTGTGTTAGCACAGGCTCACTGGGAGGCCCCCGCCCAATGTTATTGACAGCAACAACCCTAAATTCATAATCTGAGTAGGGACTTAGTCCAGCAACACTGTAGCGTGTGGTTGCTACCCCATCAATTTCTTTGTAAGGTTCCTCAGAATTTTTAGGTTTATGCTGAATGATGTAGTAAGAGACAGGCTCAGGGTTCCCAGAGTCCCATGTCAGTGTGATGCTTGTAGCTGTGCTCTCTGTCACTACGGGAGTTCCTGGAGGTTTGGGTAAGGCTTGGGTGGGGGAGAAAAAAGACATTGACTACCCAACATCTCTATAATGTTGTAAGACTTGATAAATTCTGCTGTTGTAATGACAGGATTATGTATCTACTGACGATTTAATTAGATGAAATTATAGCAAAGAACAGTTTTCTAGGTGGTCAAGAAATACAGTAAAATGTACATGGGTGACACAAATCCTATTCTACCAGAAGGGCTTGCCAGCGTATTTTTAGGCTTCTATCCAAATCTACCACATATTAGCTAAGTGATCCCAGATACATTCCTTAACCTCTCTTTGCTTTGGTTTCCTCATGTGAAAAATGGGAAAAACTGTATTACTGAAGTTGTATTATACAGCTGAGTAACTGTATTTCATGGGTTTGCTATGAAGATTAATGAGCTAATCCAGTAATGCTCTTAGAATGTATCTGGAACTCTCACAAAACATTAGTTGTAATTATTATTATTATCATCTCCAAAGCTTGGCCAATTAGCCCTTTGCTTCAAGAAATAAGTAATATAACTGAAATACCAATAAACATTGAAAAGAACAAAATTTGGAATACATTGAAATGGAATTAAATTATGATGAAGAATAGTATCTATATTGTTGTAAGACATTACTAAACTTTTCTTATAAATAATCTAACCAGGAATTTTAACATAAAAAAAGAACAGAAAGTTCAAATCAGAGTGCTTTTCTCCAAATATTTAAAAAATGCTGAAGGTACTAAATTGACATAATCACAAATCACTTTTTAAAGGATTTTACTGTCATAATAATATGTATTCTATGTCTGTATATTCTATATCTATCAGAAATATCTGGGATTACAGCTTCATGACAAACACTTGCAATTAAATCCATCTTTTCATAGATCTAATTCTTTCCTTTTAGCAGAAGAACACAACCCAAAATACTACTAATTAAGATTACAAAACATCTACATTGGTAGCCTCATATTTAAGTGCCTTACTGTAAACAATGATTCTGAACGGCAGTGATGTTAGGGTAGAAAGGAGAATTCTACCATCTGACTTTTTAGAGAAAACCCAGAAGGTAACACTCATATAATCAGTCCATTAGTATCCCTGTTTCCTTGTCAACATAAACGCAAAACTATAATATCTCCTAGAATGGCAGCTTTTCAAGAACAGCAAACTTGTACTTCTTACTACCGTATTTCCCAATGCCCAGAGCACACAGCCTGGCACCAAGGAGGTTTTTAATGACAATTCTTAAATGACTAACTGAATGAATGAGTCAGTACCCATTCTCCTCACTCCCTTCAGCCTGTTCTTTTTGTTTGGATTTCTTTTACTTTTTTTTCCCTTCAAGATTCACCTTTATGTTTTATGTATTTATCTTTGAGGTGGAAAGGGTAGGGAAGTGGCAAGAGTCAGGAAAACAAAGATAAGAAGGTGAACAAGCTATCAGTTTAATGTGATTCTTGCCTTTGAATTCTTTAAAGGTCTTCAGTACGCCTTCAAATATTTAAATGCTGAAATGGTCATTATGAGAAAAGGTGATTCAATATTTACATATTACTGGAAGAACTACAGAATGATAATATTTGCCCAAAGAAATGCACCAAAAATAATAATAAAAAGACATTTGTTCAAATATTATGACCTGGCGTTTTTTTCAAGGAAGTGAGTGATCCGGATTTCCTCTACTTATCTTTCTGAACTTTCAAGGCAAATAACAATATTGCTAATTAAAGTTGTGTTTATTGGTATTTAGCTGACATTAGTAGTTTCACTAAGTCACATTTGTTGCACAGCATAAGTTTTGTGTCTGTAATGTATGCATAAGTACATGTATGTTTATTATTTTAAGGATATACAATACAATATTGTTTCAAATGAGTATAAATGTTAACACGTATTTCTGTTCTCCTGTCACTTTACTGGTTTTCTATGGCATCTATTTGATATACATGCTTGGTTGGAGATATAACACCAATTATAACATGTATGTTACATTTTCTAAGATCATACTTCCTAGAAAGGGAAGATAATTTCACAATAGTTCTAAACATTTGCAGAAAACTCCAACTGACCCAATTTGCAAATGTTTTCTAGAATTCTATAAACACTGGGTAAAAAACAACTGGTACCCCCACACACTTGCATTCTTTTTTTCATTTGATTCAAAAATATTCATGGAATATAGTACTTTGTTTATATTTAGCACATGTATTTTAAGAAGAGAATATTTTTTGAACATTCATATGTGCAAGGTGCAAGACAAAACTAAAACAATATAATGCTAGTACATTTTAATATTTAATAGCAGGACCAACCAAAAATTTAAAGCATCTATTACTAGATCATGTTAATTTTGATTCTCTTTCTCTTCTTTTTATTTTGTCTGCAGGGATTTTGAGTATTCATTGAAACTTATTTGGATTTTTCTTGCGACTCTTCTCAAGGTTCTGCTCTACTATGACGTCTATATGCATCAGCTCTACTAGAATGGTCGACCATGTCTAGCATTCCTAATTCTGTCTGGTTAGTGTGTGGGCCCTGTCTTTTTTTTTAAATATTTTGATGATTACCTCTATTTAGGCTGCCAAATAATTTTACAAAAGAACCCACCTACCTAGACATGTATATCTTATATAATACCATAGACATGATTAGGTTATGCACATTTGAAACACTGAATTATGAATTGATTCACTTTAGAATTTCAAGGACAGGCTTTCTAGAAGCATTAGTCAGATGGCTTGAGTGTACCCAGATCCTCAGAGCATGATCCATTGAGCATACCTTTGACAGTGATCTGTGCTATTGCTTCAATGACACCCAGTGTCGACATAGCAACACAGGTGTAATTTGCTGACTGTCTTACATCATTCAGTTCTAGGACATTTCTTCCTATTGGCATATCATCTTCAGGTGTCAGATCTTCTGCCCCCAACATCCACTTTACATAAGGCATTGGTGACCCCACGGCCACACAGGTGATATTAACGCTTCCACCTGGCATGATTTCATGATTAGTGGGTGGGATAGAGAATCTTGGTGGGACACGGCGAACTGGAACAAAACACAAGGGAAGATGATAACATATACAAGGCAAGAAAAAAAGTGGATTGTTAAACACATGACATGCACTGTACAGACACAAACAATTGAAACATATTGTGGCTTGTCCAAAAACAGAACAAAGAAAAACCGTGGATAATACAGACCATACAAGTATGGTGTGTGTATACACAGAAGAATTTAGTTTAGTCATTGATACCTTAGACACGTCATACAAAAGTTGATTCAGACCTACAAGGGCCCCACAAATAACTATCTACATACTAACAATACACAAACATCATGCATAAGATAAACACAAAAACATATACATGCATGCATGTAACAATGATTCTATGCATTCATGTATATGCAGAAAACGGGGCTGGAAGGGTCATCAGCATGTTGAGTTGAGTATCAAAACCAACTTCAGTACCGTACACTTCCAGCTGATGTGAATGTATGTGTGGGACCACATTATCACATCCCAGCCCTGGAAAACATCACCTAGAGTGCACTGAAAGTGCACTTTATTTGCTTTCAGATTCAGAGTGGATGCAGCCTCACACTAACACCAGAACAAACACAGAAATGTATATACATATCAATTTACAGTCACAGAAGAAGAAACAGGCTAACACCAGTAGAGATACTGGATTGGGTCATGCAAAGCATGCACAAGATGGAATCTCAAGGCCCGTGCTAAGGATAATGGGAGAATGGCTGGAATCCAATACAACAATGACGGTGAAGAAATAACAGAGCAACAGAACTAAACACAAACGTAGGAGGTAAAGTTCAATGACTGAGATGGGGAGTTAGAGGATGATAAGGTTGAAAGTTGGAAGGTATTAGATTAAGCTCCGGTTGTTAAAGGTAAGATTTGCAAATTCGGGAAGGAAGCTGGTATTTCACAATCAAGATTCCATTCAATTTTTATCTAAGGTAAAACAACATAAATGACGACAAATCTAATAAGAGGCTTTTTATGCCTACATTCAAATTGAGGGACATCAGATCTCAAACATACAACAGGACATGACATTAAGAGAAGAGATCATATTAAAGCAATATAACACAGAAAAAATTACCAAGCAATTACAGTTCAGTGTTCCTGCTTCAGATAATCTGAATGTTTATGTGTGTTTAAATACACGTGTCTTGGACATAGTACAAGGAGAGGGTGAGAGATAAGTTGAGTTTCATCTTGGGCTTTTACTGGCAAAACATTACACCATGAGAATTTTAGCTCATTATTTTACTTGCTTTCAGAGAATAATCTTTTAGAGCACACTTTAAATACAGATAACAAAGTGATTTTAAAAAATTATAAATAGACTTATAAACAAACAACCTCATAACCCCAAGAAGAAGATAAGTAAGTAATTCTGTCTGAAAACTTTTTGGCTGCACTCAAGGTCGAGATAAACCTCCACTGATTCGAGAGGGCTCACTGCGATGGCCTCATGGGTGAATGACAGTCATAGGAGAGGAAGAGAGAGCTAAGCATGCCTCCTGCAGCCAATTCACAGAGGTTACACAAAGCAAGCAGGAGCCAGTGTAGACTCTGAGGTGTCGAAGAACATATCAAGAAAAATGGAGGAGAGTTTAGTCTTCATGCTTGGGATTAGGGGAACAATTCTAAAATGTCATTCTATGGGCAGCAGGCATCCTTATCAAACAGAAATTAAAGGTGGGGTGGGAGATGGGAAAAGTGGAGCAGGAAGGAAAGCAGGAACACTGACCAAGTTCACTGGACCTTAGAGAGTTACGTGTTACCAGTTACCATGCACCCAGGTACATTCTCTCCCGTCATGCACCACAGTTAGATACCACCAGCAAGCACCAGAAGCCATGGCCAGGGCATTCTCTGCTAAAACATACCATTAACCAAAAGAAGACCACAATGCAGCTACATTCATTTCATTTGTATTCTTTGTTATTGGTTTAATTAATAGTTTTGTAAGGTGGGTAAAAAGTAAAAAACACACCAACCTTCTCGCAGCTCTGAGGGATGTAGGGGGTTTGATGCAGAACACAATGAAATGAGGAAAGGAGAAAAACAAGGGAAACACAGAGAGAGTAAAAAGGCCATATCAAGGCTTTCAACTGCTACTTGAACATCTCTATTTGCTCTAGTTCACCCTTCCTACCTCAGCTAGAAAAGTTAGCAATATCTCACGGACTAACACGGTATTAGAAACAATAGCTAGCATCATTTTGAAATTTTCCATGGAAGAAGGTACACATGCCTCATGCAGCAAAGGAGGGCACCATCGTGAGAAAGGGGGTCAAAGGGCTTTCAAAGAATTTCGAGAAGAAATGGTTTTCTCCATATTCCCCCCCCCCCCACACTCCACAGAAAGAAAGGAGAGAAAAACATCCCCAGGGACACAAAATTATCTCTAACAAAAATTTCAAAATCAAGCTAGATATTTTCTTAAGGGAACCCATCCTATTGTAACTTAAAGCCCTCTCAGTCTTTTATCTGTTCCCACCCCCACCCACGCCTTTGGTGGCTATTCACAGACATGTAGACCAGGAATAAGAACATTTCCATTGGACAAAAAGCTACAGGAACTGGCTTTGAGAACTCTGGGGAAGAGGAAGCACTTCTTTCTAGTTGAAATGAAAGGCACAGCCATACAGAAGCTCAAAATTTAATCACTTCTATTAATTTATGAGAAAATATGAATGCATCTTCATAAATCATTATTGTCCCAAGGACAACTAATGTTATATTTTAAAATACAATCAGTGTTCCATGGCATTGGAAAAAATTAAACTATTCAGTAAGTCTTATTAATTTAAACAAATGTGTATATATGTGCACATATATAATACTATGTGCTTATAATTAAGAAAGGATAGGAAGAAGAAAGGAAATACAATGTGCTATTTACGAGTAGCACCTGTTTTATAAAGTTAGCAGCTTTACCCTTACAGTTCAGCAGCAGAGGTCGTGAAGACATAAACACCTTTATGCTTGGAGTTGCACAAAGAACTGATTAGTAGCACACCAAGCAATCATTTCAGGTTTGTAAGGAAAGGGAAGAGAAACAACAGAAAAAAAAGAGGGAGGAAAGAAGAAAACCTCAAACAAATGCAAAGCACAGTTCAATCAATGCAGTAAAAATAGAAATCAAGGTGTAAAAATGCAAATATACTTACAACTTCAAGCCTCGGGATAGATTACACTCAAGAGTTGTCTTTCTTTTTTCTAAACAACAAATTCTTTTACTTCTCTATTTACTAAAATGCTTCAGCTATTACCAAACGAGCTTGTTAACTGTTAACATTAACAACGCAGAGCCTGCGGGTGTCTCAACTCCCCCTGAGCCTAAATGCAGAAGCGATGCCCAGGTTATATCACTCCTACCTCTGACATATAAATTGGCAGGGGCGGAATAGCGAGTGCCCGCGCTGTTGGTGGCAACACACTCATATTTTCCTTGGTCAGATTCTTCACTCTGTTCGATCTGAAGGGCTCCTGTATGGATATAAAATATATTGCCAAAGAAATGGTCAGAGAAGGCTTTCTCACTTCGGAAAACTAAACCTCTTAACAATATGAAAAGCCCTGCAAAGCGAAGGTCCGCTCAACGTCGATTCAATCTCTTGCTAAGGTGCACAGACAGAAAATGATGCGATGAGAAGAACATATAGAGATTATTTTTTTTAACATCATCAATGCTAGCATAAGAAAACAATATCTCTTTTCCCAAGCAAGTTTTCTAGTCATAATTAACACTCTTATTTCCTAGACTAATAAAATGAAGATGGGTGAGACTGCTTCAAGGAAGTATGGCTTTTAAATAAAACAAAAGATTAATTTTTGGTTTTGTTTTGTTTCATTTTGGTACCAAAAGTGGCGCAAAATAGAGTATGCTCAAAAAAAACCAGGCTGGGTTTTCAAGAAAGTCTTCTGCGGAAGAAAGCCAAAAATACGCAGCGAGTACAAAAAGGCTGCACAAAGTGAAAAATTAAAATTAGTCATTATAAATTATCAAAATATCACTTAAAGAAACAAAACTCCCTTAAGACATGCAGATTTTTAAGAAAAGAAAGACAGTTTGCCACGACTTACAATCATTTATTAACGTTTGCTGAAAAACAAAGAGCAGTTGAATTAGAAGATTTTAAAAAAGTTAAAAAGCACGGCCTGTGCCACAAGGAAGAGCCAACCAACCACTGCTTGAGGACCTTGAGACGGATCCCCTAAGACACCCATCAAAATCCACCAGTGGGATTAGCAGTGTGGTGTCACAAAACCCCAAGAAAAATACAAAACAAGAATTACAAAAGAAATGCACACTGAGTCAAAGTATGAAAAACCGGCAATACCACATACCACCAAGAATACTGAGCACCTTTTGTTTCCATAGCCTGAAGGACAGAAGATCCAAAAATCCAGAGACGAGTAATCCAAGAAAAAAAGAAGTGGGGAAAAAAGCATCGCTGTCAGACTGTAGGCGAGTGGGATCAGGTGGAAAGGGGAGTCATTCTTTGACTTTAAGACATTAAGAGAAAAAAGAATTGAAG
This sequence comes from Eulemur rufifrons, assembly GCF_041146395.1. Lineage (NCBI taxonomy): Eukaryota > Metazoa > Chordata > Mammalia > Primates > Lemuridae > Eulemur > Eulemur rufifrons. The sequence continues at coordinate 231,078,908 of NC_090989.1, forward strand.
AACAAAAGCAAAAACCTTTTGAAAGATAAAGACAAAAAGCAGATGTTCCAGGCTGTCTTCTGCATGTCTGCCACTGTTCTCCAGACCACCTTGGCTTTGGTCCAGAACAAGAACAGCTAAGGAAGAAAAAAATGATCTTTTTTTTTCTCCGGTTGGACAAAAAAAAAGGAACAAGAAGAAAAAAAAAAAAAAAAAAGAGAAAAAAGAAAAAGGAAGAAGAAAAGAAAAAAAGAGGGACAGATGGTACGCTGTGACTGGTCTGTGGTCTAAAGACCGGGATATGCTTTCTTTGAAGCATATCACAACTTAAATAATCATTTTCATAAAGAAAGAAATGAACAAAACAAAGAGAAAAAGAAAAAGGAAAGGAAAGTTCACAATATGAGAGTCACTGATCATAACCAAACAGTACAAAGGAAAAAAATAAAGTTGATGGACATTATTGGAATGATTCTGAAAACAGGACAAAGATGAGAGGGATGAAAGGACAGGAAGAATGAGTAAGATCATTCTGTGAACGTTAGTTCAGCACTCTTACCTCTTATTGGTGTACCACCTGGGTGGATAATATGAATGCAAATAAGATTAGAAAGAAGAAGCATTAGTACGAGAAGAAAGAGGCTAGGGCTGGGGAGAAGAATTAAATTAGATTTACAGAATTAAATAAGGTCTTAAAAGAAACTTGAATTACTATACTGGTAAAACAGGAATATATTAGATAGTATTATTAGATCATAAAGCAAGTTGCATTATACCACAGAGGGCAAAGACCACAATAGGCAGCATTGCCTTTCTCAGAGAAGCAACTGAGTTCTTAGGTCTGGGGTCATATAGGGTTAGAATTGTATCTTATATGCCTCATATCCCTTTTAAAAAAAGAATTGTGCAATATTTTTAAAAGACAGTTTAGGAAACTAGCTAATCTATTTAAGTATATATATAGATATGCACATATATATATACTGTTATAGGAAATACTAAAGACTAACTGGAAACAAACACTGTTGGTTGGATATCTTATGCTACTAATGTACTATGCTACATTTGTGTGATATAACTTGTGTACTATTTTATTTTTCTATACAGTGTTCTTACGATAACAGTTCTGTGGAGGTGTGTGTGTGCGCGCCACTACGGAGATCTGGTGTCTACACTGACAGTTAGTAAAATGCATGCCATGCATTTTATTAATAATAATAATAATATTCTGAATATGGAAATTAGTGGGGGTGAAGTGCGCTTCAGAACTAAGCACTTACCAATAGATTCTGGAGATTTAAATACGGAGAGAAGAAAGACAGCATAAAAATATTATTATATTCCTTATAATTTGGTACAAATTTTTCAGAGTTAAAGCTTTATATACTAAATCATCTATGTTACATGTGAATAATTAATTCTTTATTTACAATAACAGAATGCTAATCTACACAATTCTGCTGACAACAAGCAAAAGAGGAGTTAACAAGACGCTTTAACATCACAGGACAGGTCAAAAGCTGAGAATTCTGGGAAGACAGGCAGTTAAACAACTTAGAATTCTATACCAATATTACTACCAATGTCAAAGTAAACAGCTTATTAGTATACGTCCCCATGAAATTACCTAGGGACAGGCTGTAAAACTTAAGAAATTTAGAATCGTCTCTACTTTTAATCTAAAGAGAGCAAAGGAATAAACTGGGGATGGGGATGGGGAAGGGAGAAAAGGGTAAAGAGAGAGAAAAAACAGCAAAAGCTGGAGTCTACACCAAAAGCAGACTTCTGTAGATCCAGTCACTGGAGGGTTCAAAAACCTTTAGTGTGGGCGCACACTACTGTGGCTAAGGTGTAGAAAATGTTCACTCTCAATGAGATCATAATAGTATTAATAAAAATCCCCTCCTTTCACTGGTACTTTGTAAAGGACTTTTTAAAAAATATATCTGGTTACTCAAGAGATAACATTTCTGTGTTTTATGTATTAGTGAAAAGAAAGCAGATGTGCCCAAGCTTACTAAACTTTGGTACTTCGATGAGTTCAAATGGAGAAACGACAGCAGAAAACAGACTTTCATAAAATTGAATCATTTCAGTGTTTAATATGAACATTTTGTTTTTAATGGATATAACCATTGGAACTCCTTGCAACTTCTGAATGAAGTCCAATGTTGAAATAAATTTGTTTCAAAAGAAAACAGAGAAAGAAGAAAGAAAGAGGAGAAAATGGATCCATCAAATACTGCAGAAAAGCAGTAAATTAAAAAATTATCAAAAATACAGTCACAGCAGTGAGCAATGTGGATTAAACAGAAGCTGCAAAACACACAGAGAAGAGGAGAAAAACAGACTCTGAAACAGGCTATGACATCACAAACATGGACAACACGGTAAGTACAAGAAAGAGAAGAGGGAGAAAAATCAATACCTAAAAATTAAAAATAAATAAAATAAAAATAAAAAAATAAAGAGAAAGATTAAAAGAAGGGGAAAACAAAACAAAACAAAACAAAAAAACTTGTACGAGTTAGTAGAAACAGTAACAAGACCCTACCTGATCGTAACTGTTTAATACGACCATTGTTGTTGCTTGTGTCCACGGGTAAGAAATCTTTAAACCAAGTGATTTCTGGATCTGGATTGCCACTGGCTGCACAAAGCATGGTGGCCGTGCGTGTACGCTCAACCACCTTCAACTGTGGGCCCATGTCAATGGTAGGGAAGCCCCTGGGAATTTGATCCTCTGCAAGACAAAAGGTGATACAAACATTGTGTTAACAAGTCTGATGTCCAAAATTCAAGAGATTTTGCCCATAAATCCCTCCCTTTACCTTATTCAGCATTTACTGAGAGCCTAACACAAACCAGGCACCATTGCACTATTAGACAAGGACACAGTCACAATGTTGTTCCTGACCAAAGAGTGAACAGTCTCTCTAAGAGCACAGATGGAGAAGTAATCGTAGCATTTGAGGCCGAGCAGGGTAGTGAGTACCAAGAGGAAGCCCCTATTTGAAATGGGCCTTTAGGAACGAGTAGAGTTGGCCAAGTTGCAAAAAGGAAGGGGATTTTAGAAAGATGGAAATGTTACAAGTACAGCACTGAGTCAAGAAAGCTTTCACGGAAGGAAAAGCAGCAGTGCCGGCCTGAAGAGCACACAGGGAACAAGCAGGTGCTGGTGAAGCTGTCTGATTCAGAGCTGACACATTTTTCTTATAACTCGCTCTGTATATTTTTCACAGAAGCACAAGGTTCAACCCAGACGAATTCCTTTGTAGGAAGTTTCAGTTAACCGGAAAATTGTCTCAGAACGCTTTATGAAAGAACAACAAAAGCAGCTCCCCATTAAGGACATAAAAGCAATGTTCCTTGGGGTAAGGGAATACTTTCCTCCATCCCAAAGGCCTGCACCATTTTCAGTTGTTAAAAAGTTCAAGTTCTTACTCATACACTGCTGGTGGGACTGTACACTAGTGCAACCCCTGTGGAAAGCAATGTGGAGATACCTTAAACAGATTTAAGTAGACCTACCATTTGATCCAGCAATCCCATTATTGGGCATCTACCCAGAAGAACAAAAGTCATTCTATAAAAAAGACACCTGCACCGGAATGTTTATAGCAGCACAATTCACAATTGCAAAGATGTGGAAACAACCCAAATGCCCATCAATTCATGAATGGATTAGCAAAATGTGGTATATGTATACCATGGAATATTACTCAGCTATTAGAAATAATGGCGATATGGCATCTCTTTGGTTCTCCCGGAGAGAGCTGGAACCCATTCTATTAAGTGAAGTATCCCAAGAATGGAAAAATAAGCACCACATGTACTCACCAGCAAACTGGTTTCCCTGAGTGCACATTTGGGAATAACACCAATTGGGTATCAGACAGAGGTGGGGGCTGGGGGGAAGGGATGGGTATATACCTACTTGATGAGTGCGATGCGCACTGCCTGGGGAATGGACACGCTTGAAGTTCTGACTGGGGGGGATGGGAGTAGGGGGAGGGGATGGGTGCATACCTACATGATGAGTGCGATGTGCACTGTCTAGGGAATGGACACAACTGAAGCTCAGACTCAGGGGGATGGGGAGGCATGAGCAATATATATAACCTGAACTTTTGTACCCCCATAATGAGCTGAAATAAAAAAAAAAAAGTTCAAGTTCTTAAATTTTGATCTCTAACTCATCCAAAGTTCACTTCTGCCTTTCTAGATCTAATTGTTCTAGACCCTCACTTTTGAGAAATTAAAGTCCTCTTAAATGCCACAATCATGCCCCACATTGATAACCAATATTGCCAGCTCTTCTAGCCAGGATTAGAAAGGTGTGTTCTATCCAAGCATTGAAGGTGTTTTAGTTAGATGAGTGATAATTATCCAAATTATAATGTGGCCATTTGTTTGAAGATCATTATGAAACATTCTGACTTCCAATTGGGTCTGGTGTTAATTTAATCAACACTCCCCCATGACCACTGATAAATTTTCATGAGCTACTAATTCTAAAATGACTCAAAAGCAGAAAGACCAGTGAGTAAAATATTAGAAATCACCAAATGTGGCATGTAGCTTCTCCTTGGATGCCCCCCACAATCTCCAATATGATCCATGAATCTACAGTTAATCCTGAATCTCAATGATGTTGAGTTACAATTTCTAGTAAAGAAGCTCCATTTTGATTCCTCCACTGTGTCGTCAGTAAACCCTTTGTGTTCTCCACTTTCTCCCCTCTTTCGTCTACAGGGTAGACTCAATCTCCTGAACCTGGCTAGCAAAGAAGTCCTTTTAAATCAGGCCCCATTTTTCTCAGTCTCTCATAGATGGATCACTTCTCCCATAGGAAACATTTCTTCTGCCCATATTAAAATTCTCACCATTCCTCAACAAATCACGTGTGTTGAGTACTCTGTGCCTCTAGGAAGCCACTTGGCCCAAATTACCTTCTCTGTAAAGCTTTCCCGAATTCTCTCAAACACATTTAATGTTTCCTCCTCAGAGCTACCATAGCAGTGGGTATCTAAAGCCACTGTCTTGTACTTATCGTTAGTTTATCCCTCTCTGAGTTCCTCCACATCTCATTTGTATTCAAACCTCTTGCCATCATGCTAGCCTAGATTTCCAGATTTTAAGGGAAACTCCAGTGATTCCCAAGCCTAAGTATGAATATACCCCAGTGATTATAATTTGTTTCCCTACTACACACAACTTCTGGTAGAAAGGTAATCAGAGAAACAGTTAAGGACTGGAGAGATTTTGAATATGGATGTTGAAAGAATGTCAAGATACTACCAAAAAATAAAGCTCTCAAGAAAGAGAAAGTTCAGTAAACAGATCCAGTTAATTATAAAAGAAAGTTAATGAGATAATAAGGAAAAGTATAGACTCTGGCTCTTCCACTGGGTAGGACAGACAGTATGTATCTTTTACTAACAGTCTGTGAAAGAAGAAAAGAAGTTGTAGCAAGTTGGACTTGACACCTGGATTCAGTACAGAATTATTTCCCATCAGACCATGTAATTATGACTAGGGACTAAAACAACATATAAAAATAGTTAACTTCAATAAGCCATATTTTCCTTAAGTTGAAAGATGTGGCTCTTTTAGGGAAGCAGTCTCACATTCTGTTTATCTGAATGCTTAAACAGCACCAGCCAAGCAGAGGTCTACAGTGGACAAGTGCCAGCAACAGTAGCTAAAATGGAATTTCGAGAAGATTTTTCAAGGATCTGAGAGGAAGTTAAAAACTAGAAGTGGGATAAGGAATATCTTGCAAATTAGGCTATGCTAATTTTAATAATCTATTCCACTTGAATTTCATCAGGGTGTTCTTTATGTCTTTAAAGGTTTTGCCAATATATTTACATCTACAGTGTGGTTCTAATGTTGTTTGGGGCAGAGAAAGCAGAAAGATCAATAGCTGCTGTACCACACACATTATATTATTAAATTTCTCACTTGGCAGCTATTGACACAACATGCTTCAAAGGATAAAAATAATTTATCTCAAGTGTTCCAAAGTCAACTATACTGCCTTCATCATCCAGAAATGAGTTTCTGAAAAAGCTCTTAAGATTTCTTTTGTTGTTGTTATGTTCCATTTTTAAAGCAACCAACTTAGGTTAATAAGAAATCACCTTGGGATTCCTGAGTGGTTTCTGTATTTCCCAGGGCACTGCATCTTCCCCAGGGTTTTTAACTACTAGTTACATTTGCATGCATAACTATTGCTCTGCTAGCCATCACTTTTATTCCACAAGTTCATCTCTCTGAGCCAATATTCAGTGCCGATCAGTGGCAAGTGTCAAAGGCTTAAGATTTTGAGCCACTTACTAAAGGCTCTTACCAAAGAAATCTAGATTTAATAACCATTTATAAGAAATGAAGTCCTCACCTTCGGGATGGCTGACCAAATTGACTTGTGCCCTCCTGAAAGCAGTCTAATACATTTGCATGACCTTTCTTTTCCTTCTTGGCTCATAAAGAACACTCCAGAGCCCCCTTTTCATATACAGGAGTGTACAACAAAGATAATCTTTCTTGCATACTAATGGGGCAGAGAATGTAAAGAGTGTTCCTTTCTTATTTTTAATAAGGGTAATTAAATTCTATCCATTCCCCCCTTTGCACAGAACCTCTTTGAATGTGCTTTCTTCATTAAATTTTCATGAGAAACATCACAATGTAACAGATTCAAATAGCCAGAGCTGTTACACGTTGACAGTTGTGGCTTGTTTCCAATTTGACCGTCAGGTATTTGGCAATAAAACTCAGTATTCAACATAAAACAAACTGTAGAAATAATGAAATTTCTAATTGGAATGCTTATCTCAGTGGGTGTAGTTTAGAAGATGTTAATTGCTTTTTTTTTACCCTCTGCATTTATTAGTGATTTATAGAAAACTGCCCTGGTCATTTGATAACATCAATTTTGACAGCTCCTCAAATGTGTGGTACCAGGAACTTGGGAATCAAATCAATACCCTTAATACCTTTAACCACATAAACTTTCATAGGCAAAAGCAGCTAGCAAAAATTAACAAATTGTCAATATGTTAGTAGCTTTAAACTTTTACATGAGGTGAAAAGAAAAACATTTTGTCCTATTCATTAATGTGCTCATTAAGCTTTAAAGTGCCTTACTTATCACAGTTCCATATTAATATTCAATCATGCAGAATTAGCTACTAATTCATCAACAATTTAAATCAGACTTGACCTTCACAAAGCCATTTGGTCTGTCATTTTGAGAGGCCATTAAAGGGCAGATTACTACATACTTGTGCTTAGTGAATCGTAGAGTCATACATATTTTGTTTGGAATGGCAGCTGTAATAGACCTGGAAATATAGCACATTCTTTGAATCTGTTTGGTGTCTTAATGAAATATGTTGATATGAAACTTTCAGTTTCATTAAAGAAAGAGAAAAATGAATGTCAGCATTTTCCAGAGTTAACTTCCCACTGTTGTAGAACTTGTTAACCACCCCTGAGCTACTCAGGACTTGAATCTATGGGTAAAGTAGTATAACACTGTTTTGTAGGGAGTCATGCTTTAGATATCTGTGAATGACTAATAGCTTTTGAATAATTTGCTCACTTAAACTGCCATCATTGTTAATAAATAAACAATTTTAATAATACTTTTATTTTCATTCCAATTCCACAAACACTGAACCTTTCAAATTCGAAAGGAAGCCAGGAAACTCTGAATTGCCTGCTAAGGCCACAGCCCCCTTCCAAGGTGGCCCTAATTAGTTCTTCTTCCCTAATCTTGCTAGGGCTCTTGCTGAATGAATTCAACCAGACTAGTTCTTTGACTCTAGTCCCAAAGGATTTAAAGAATTTTTCAATAAAAGACTGTTTGCCATGGTCCTTGGTAAAATCCCAATTTTTCCGATTTATCACAAATGCTTATGAATGAAAAGCATGTCAACTACATCAATGGTATGCATTATTAAAAGATTTGGCAAGTATACCTGAATACTTAGATATCACTGACAATACAGAGGTTTTGGCAAGAATGGCAGTACAATAAATCAAAATCAGAAGCTGGAGGAAGAGACAAGCAGCTTTTTTTCTTTGCAGAATTCTCCCTTGGAGTCACTTTTCTGAGTGCCAAACAGTTCCAAGTGGCTCCTCTTTAAACGCCCTCAACTGGTGTTACCAATAAATCCCTTATTAAAGTCAAAATATAAGTGTGAATCTTACAAGCTCACAGGGAGGCAGGAGCTATGTGTTATTTCCTTTGTAACCCTCCCAGTGTTCCACAAATACTTGCAATCAGACATGTTTATGATGCCTTGACAACCATTTCAGCACTCACTCACAAGGCATCTCTGAATTCCTACTGGACTGACTCAAAGCCACTCATTTAAACAGTTAGCCATCCTTCAGTTGTTTTGTGGAAATACATTTGGCTTTCTCAATTTGCGTATCAGTCTATCAAAGCAGAAAACTATCGTATAACCAATTTCTACTTTTTTACAGTGTCATAAGTAGTATTAGACTTAGAGACTTACAAAAACGGTTGTTAATGACTTTAGAATCTTTAGTTTTACTTAGCAAAGGATTTTCATTTAATTGAGATGTACAGTTTGTGCTTGGTTCCTTCTTCAATTTGTTGGTACACAAGCAGCGTGCAATTTATTTTCTGCTTTCTTCGTTTTATAGGAGGCCTTCCTTCCCTCATATATTGGTTGTCATTTCCAAAAAGTCAAAATTGCAACCATGTGACAAAACCTCATATGTGAACACAATGAAATCGAAAACAACACAGAATATATGTGTCTATATTCTACTGTTATCCTATCTATGTAATAATGAAATTCGACTAATGACAAAAAAAAAAAGTGAACCACTCAGTTTTATGTTGAGGCAAATACTGTGGGTCTTGTTTCACTGATAGGAGTAAAGACTTCTAAGTGACAGGACATCTTAAGGCTTTAGGCTTTCACGATAAAATCTTACAGAGAGCAGAAGTGATTTTAATTTTTCCTTTGAAGGGTGGAAAGACAGAGTGAAGAAAAGTTTTCAATAACATAAGGAAACAAGGAAAATGTCAGACTGGTAATATGTAGAATATTTTCTTAAATAAAAGTCTTAGACCATATGCATGGGCGTGCGCGCGCGCGCGCGCACACACACACACACACACACACACACACAAATATATAGAGAAAGGCTTCTAAACCTGTTAGAGAAATAGTATTATTCTATGCAGCATAAAATCAGTGGGTTTTTATACTTAAGAAAAAAGTACAAATTCTCTCATACTGTTAAATATATGCTGCTCTTAAGGTGGTCAAATAAGATATTTATGAAATAAAATATTTATGAAAGTTGCATTATATATTAAAAGAAAAAGAGAATTTGAACTATTAGTTCTAAAAATCTCCTGGATAGTCAATAGATGGCATTATCCATTCTGCAAATATTTATTGAAGGCCTCCTTTGTGCCAGACTGGGCGAGGCACTGGGTATGAAGTAACCTAGAGAATCTCCATGCTGTTCTGATTTAATTGTATCTGCAGAATAATTAAATTCTTTGGGAACAATAATAGTACCCAGTTCATAGACAGGAGCATTGAATGAGATAATGCATTAAATGTGCCTAGCACTGCCTGGCACTACTGCCTGGCATCTAGTAAAATATCAGCCTATCTGTACTTACTCTATCCCAAGCTCTAGCAATAGAGCTAAATAGAACAAAGGCACCTAATTCTAAGTCTTGATATAACAAGAATTGCAGCAATAAACTGCACGTGAGAAAATATTCTATGCAAATCATAAAAACAGGGATTATGTAAATATGCAAATAAATTTAAAGGGTAGTATCTGTGCCAAGTAACTGCTTCAAAGCTCATGCATGACATGGTTTCTTCCTTTTAACAAGATTTTCGGCTCTCTGATTAATCAACAGTAGAAATAAAAAGAATTTATATTATGATTTGTTCCCAAAAATGAATCTGAAATATCATGGGAGGTGTTTTTCTTTTAATTATTCAGGGAAGGGTAATTAACTATTCATCATCTTGGGGAGTAGGTCATGTTAAGAAGTCTATAATGGCTTTCTTAAAGAAAATAATTTTTAAAAGATGAAGCCAAGAAGTCACAGAGACGTTCGTTTTTTTCTTTCAAAAGTTTCTTCGCACTCAGAAAACAACTATTTGGGCAAAATGATATAAGTCAAAAAATGCCTCTGCACAAAGTCCCCATAGGCTAGTTGTAACAAACCCATTAATTGTTCAGCTCTTGAGAAGGGGAAATCTCTCAATAGATTCACACCCACAACAAAATGGAATTTAATAAGAACATCTTATTAGTCTAATGTAACATTTGTACCCTATAAAGTGCTATGATGTCCTGTATCTCCAAAATATAGGTATTTGAGTCTTATTAGAGTTTCCTGAGGTAGGCAAGGGTGGTATCACTATCATTTTCTATAGACATAAAACAAAGACTCAGTAAAATTAAGTTACTTGTTCCAGGTCATACATATAGTAAAAATTAAAGAATATCTTTTAGCTCTAGATTTGATATATTTGTATTTTATGTTTTCTCTATGCCAATTGCTGTTCTTCAAATAAATATTCATCATGAACAATGGAATTCTTGATCAGAGTCAACTTACGATAACAGGCACAAAATTTTTTTTTTTTAATATTTGGTCATTTTTTATTTTTTAAGCCAAAAGGCATAAACACTAAAGTTCCACGGGGTGTAATAATAATTTAAAAGTAGATCTACATTTTAAAAATCTACCTTTTAATATATACCAATTGGCTTCTCATTCATTTAGCATTGGCTATAGGTAGAGTCAGAATGCTGCCATGTTTGTCAGCCAATAAAAGGTGGATGAGAAATGGAAGAGTGTGAAAAGCCTGATAAATATCAAGCAATTTCCCCAGAGACCTCAAACTCAGCATTGTGCCTACATCCTTAACTCTTCTGTAATTTCTATTTAATTATCTAGGAAGGGCTATAAATGGCAGGACTTCTGCCATGGGCAGACAACAGAAGTCAGTACACAGACCAAAAAATCAGACTTAAGTAGACAAAACATATCTACCCTATGACCTTGGGCCATACAGGTCCCTCTTCTGTTATATGGGGCTACTAATGACTACCCTGAAGCTTTCTCTGGATAGGGAGATGGATCAGTGTCTCAGAGACTGAAAGGTGGAGGGTTACTGGTTGGCGTACTTGCTAATTTGTTGAACAGCAATGAGTTTAAGTCATTATCTTTCAGAATGAACCACAGTGTCAGGCTACAAACAAGAACCACCATTTTCTTTCCAGAATACAGTCCCTGAAGAGGAGGAAAAAACAATCTTTTCTTAAAGAAAACAGTGTAAATAAAGCTTTTATTTTCACCATTCCAGATGGCAGCAGGGTATAATTTGTACTGTTTTGACATCATGACCGTATTATTCAAAATCAATCTTCCTGCAAGTGAATTGAATAAAGCACTGAAAACAGAAAAATAAAGAGCAAAGAAATAAAAGCTAAATCAACGTTTTCTAGCAAAGTTGGGCTCCTGGGCCATTATCAAAATGATATGCATATGAATGAAATTGAAAAATAATTCATATAAATAAAGTAGTTTCTAATTATAAGTCAAATGCTGTTCTAAGTCAGAAAGAAACCATTTAAAGCAGGGAAAAACTGCCAGTTAATAAATGATATTCCAAATGGAATATTTAATAAATATAAGATCTGCCCCACTGAAAGTAATTATGAACAAAATACAATTAATTTTTATTCCAAGGTCCTCTTTGCAAGTTATTATGTACAAATGGTATGCTTACCTTAATATAGCTATAAATCAATCAGAGAAGCTTTTATTTTAGAGTAGATTTAGGTATTTCTTAAGGGTGGTGACAAGATACAAAAGTCTCCAAAGATTTCTCACAGAATTATGCCATGCAGGAGTAGAAAATTGGACATTGATAAGCTGATAAAAGTCTCATTAGCTGCTACTGAATATTCAGCATACCAACCACTTACCCACAGAGCATTATAGAGCAAAGCTCCACTTTATGAAATATTCTTCACATGTTGAAGAATTTGCAAGACCCTCTTGGCAGAGAATAAAACAAACTTGTTTAGAAGCAATGTATGCAATTATCCTACAAATTGCAAAGTAATGTCTACATAGCAGAACGCAAACCTCAGTTATATTAAATTATCATTTGTCTCAATGTGGTAGATGCAATTTCACATTGCATTAAGTCAGTTAACTCTTATCGTTATTAGTGTATGGCCTTATGATCATTTGGCCAAATGATCAGCATTTTTCTGATTCACAATTTTAAAAAAATTCATTGAGAAAAATGAAAGTACCCTCTCCTAGCTGGCAACACTATTAATACTTGAATATTTAAGTAAATATTTAGGAAACAGAGTAATGCTTTTATTGCCTTCTTAGGGATGCAAATCTCATTAAGATAAAATCTAATAACCATAACTTTCACAAATCTCATTGCTTTTTATTAATTTTATATTTACTAACAAGCAGGTGTCATGATACAGCCATCCAAATGTTTGCCTTACTTTGACTATTAAAATAATTTACCACTTTACAGAAATTTATACTTGCCATACTATAAATTTTATTATTTTTATTTTTGATCAGTTGATTAATTGAGACAGGGCCTCAGTCTGTCTCTCAGGCTGGACTGAAGTGACACAATCATGGCTCACTGTACCCTCAAATGCCTGGGTTCCAGTGACCCTCTGCCTCAGGCTCCTGCCACTGGGATTACAGCTGTGAGCCACCATGCTGGATTTTATTATTTCTAGAAGAAAATGGAACTAAAGTTTAAAAATTTGATTTTTGTTTTTTAGAAAGAGAGACATAAAGACAAAATTAGTAAACATGGAAAGAGAATTGGGTTTGGCTTCTGCTTCTATTATTTGTTAACTTTGCAAAAGTTAGAAACTCCAACAAGCTCAACTTAAGGCTACAAAAAACATTCACCATGGCTGCTTCACTATATTGTAGTAAATGTAAATAAACATAAATAAGTTTTCTAAGCCATCGAATGTTATAGAAAGAAGAAAACCAAAATTAACTGTGTGGTGTCCAATAGGAATTGGAGGTATTGATGTGAACACATGGTTTTACAGATAGATAAAGAAATGATTTCAAAAATGAGTGCGCATAAACATGCATGCAGTCTTTATATAAGCTTACCAGAGATATCTTCCCTAGCTGTATGAACCAAGAGAGGCTGGGAGCAGTGATACCCAATAGCAATGGCCACACCAGTCAGATTTTGGGCCACTCTCTAACGAAAGGAAACAGAGATCCTTACAGAAATGATTGATTCTAGCCTGCACTGGGACAAGGAAAGTTGGAGATATACCCAGAATTATCCTGTTGTATGAGAGAGTACTCAAAGAATGATAGAGACATATTAAATACACACAGAAGCCAGCTTGATGGAGCTCTCACTGGGCAAATATGAGACAATTTGAACATAAAAATTAGACAGCACTAACAAATTGCAACATAATGAATAACAAAAAAAGACGAGTCCATACTGATATAAATAAATGAATAAATCAAAAAGTTTCTGGAGAAATGGTGTACTTATATAGTCTCAAAGTAATTCCCCACATAAGTTTATTAAATATAAAGGAAAAATGAGTAACTTTACAATGGAGAAGGCTCACAGAAACAACCTTGATCAAGAAAATCAAAGTTAACGACATCAGTAATGATAAATCAAAATCATGTGCTCAGAAAAACATGACATCACTTCCATTTATTAAGGTGAAAGATTTATAACCCTAAGTATGATCATTTGTAAACAGCAGCAAAACCCAAAGTGAGAACATTTTATGAAATAATAGGCTTGTTATCTTCAAAATTACAAAGTCCAAAAATGTCAAAGAAAGACTGAGGAACTCTTCCAGTTTGACAATTAAGCACAAAATATAACTCTTAGCTGGAGACGTCAAGGATAGTTAGAGAAATCAGAACTTGGAACAACTGGTGAAATGTGGTCTGAGGTAAATGGGGTCTGAGAATTAGATGGTTATGATGCATCAATGTTTACTTCCTGATTTTGATGGCTGCATTATAGTCATTTATAGTTGGGTAGGAGAATGTCCTTGTTTGTTTAAATACAAATATTTGGGGATGATAGGCATCAGGTTAGCAATTAACTCTCAAACAGTTTAGAAACAATAAGTTCTTTGTACTGTAGTTTCCAGTTTTCTATAAGATTGGGATTGCTTCAAAATTTTAAATCATATATAAGTAAGTTAATTTACATTATCATAAATAAATAGATTTATTCCAAAAGTTTCTGGGTAGCTAGATCTACTCAATATAATCAATTTTGTTCCGATTCTAAAAAATATTCACAAATATATACTTCCTCTTAGGCCCTCTTGAACACCATGATTATGTAAATAACATTTCAACTGTTATTATCAATTTTACACAAATAATGACAATACCAGAAAAACATGGTATGTCTAGAAATATGTAAATTCCTTTGAAATTAAAACTTCTAAGTATTTAATTACCAACCCTAAACAATGAAACAAAATTTGAGTAATAACCCAAGAGCCAGGCTCTAACTCATAAGAAAATGTAGAGAAATCAATATTTTGATAATTCTATGTTTATGATTCTTATTTAGAGAAATTAAAAAGAGAAGTTGACCCCTGATTGATTTTCTTTCCAAGTGTCTGAGAAAGTTTACGATAGAAGGTAAGTGTTTTGAGAATCTTCCTTCCAACTAAAACATTATCAACCTGACTTAAAACCCGGAGTAGCTTCAGAAATCCAAATGTTATTTCTTAAGCCAAACTTTCAAAATTTTTTCAGAAAAAAATCCACCTTCTCCTCAGCTCTTCACAGTTTTCCTCCTGGAAATAGAGCACATTAAAGGAAAATGCTTGTGATCCCATTGTCTTTAATAATGTAAGGGAGTGAGAGCAAGAGGAACAAAATAAAGGGACACAGATACACCTAGGTAATTCTGAAGAGAACATTTCACCATTTTATTCCACTCAGTAACAGATTTTATAGTTTTAAAGACAAATTGTGGTAGGTATTTGTTTTGTTGAAGGGAGAAGATAGATTCTGAAAACAGAGGTAATAGCAGTTTTCTTTTGGGGATATCTCGGAAAATAAAAAGATTAGATCTTAAAACACCAAATATCATACATAAAAATGTTTCACTTGAAGAATGAAAACTACAAGAGTACATGAAGAAACATTTAAAGATAACTTACGTGTCTCAGAGTATATTATGTATCTATGGAAATTTTCCCATAGTTATGGGAAAATTTCTAGTTATGTGGCAAAATTCAGCCTGAATCTAACACCAAAGCATAACCAAATGAATAGAATTAGTTTATGTTTGTCAGTGCATGGTTTTCTTCAAAATCTTTGAAATCACAGACTGTCAGTTTATGAAACTGCTTAAAGATGTTTATGACTATGATTTATTTATTTTTATAATCTTTGAATTTCCCTCCTTCTTTATATAAACTTACCAATCAAAATAACATATTTAAAAGCAAACGCTGGTAGAAATTAATTCCCTAAGTTATAAAATATCAAAAATATTAACATGCTATTCAACAGGAGGTCAGACTTCTGGAAAATAACCTGACAGAAGAAAAACTATCAAAAATAGTTATATGAATGAAATCCCATATCCTTTGCTACTAGACAGAAGAGATAACAAGTCCCCACATAAATTCTAGAAGCTTGACTTTGTTCTTCAATAGTAGATTAAACCCAGCAAATTAGAAAAAAGGTTTCAGGCAAAACCTGAAGGCATACATAAAGGAGTGTGGTCTTTTTCCTAAGAGCAAATAGGAACAAAAGGAACAAAAGAAAAGGTTTAAAGGTAGATATAAATATGTGGACACTTAAGTGCCCATAGGCATGTGTATTGGGAGAGTTGTCACTTATCATCAAATTGACATTTTGAAAAACACCATTTTAACTGCAGTGTGAAAAATGCATTGGATAAGGGCAAAAAAAAAAAAAAAAAATATAGGGAGGCCATTTAGGAGGCTACTGAGATAACCCAGCGGCAAGATAAATTTGCACCAGGGAATCAGTGGAGGAGTTGGGGAAAAGTGAAAAGAGTTGAGAATAATTTGAAGGTCAATTTTACAAGGCTTGGTGATATTTTGAAGATGAGGAATGAAGGAAAATCATCAGGGATGGCTTTCTAAAACTATATGATAGTTTGCATGATATATTTGCAGTCATGTCTTCCCTTGCGAAATGATGTCATACATTTGAGGCACTTCTGAAACAGACAGTATGCCCCATGGGTAGCTGCCCTAGGGCAGAACACAGCCCCAAGTACAAGGCATTATTTGCCAAGTGAATACCAGCTCACCTTTATCTTCAGGAGTTGGCAGAAAGGGCTGACCTATTAACCTGTTTGCCCCGTTAATGTGCTTTGACTCAGGGTGAAGGCAAAATCTGCTTCTGCCTATACATGTGAGCTCAGCATCCTCACTATGGATGTGCCAGGTCTTCCCTGGGCACTGGTCTAGAATGGGATGGAGAGACTCACGGGTTTGTATCAATTTTCTCCACAAACAGCTCTATTCCTACAATCTGAAGACAGTTTGAGCATGCCAAGGGGGTTTCTCCTTAGCCAGAGAAGAAACTCACGAAATATTAAGAGTATGATAGTCAATGGCTTCTGGAATAAAAGGATAAATAACTTGAGTTGTACTCCTATGAAGACACAGCATTAGGAATCTCCTTATAGATAACTCATGGCTGTCACATTTTAATATATGACATGCCAATTAAATAGACACAAGTTTGCAATGATAGGATACTCAGAAGCGATGTAATAAACCTTTTTCTTTCATATTGAATACAACCCAGAGTTGCTCATTTTCATTTAGTTGTAATAGACTGACATATTGTTATAAATTTAGGAAACATACCATCTCTAATTCTTAACAAAGTGACAGCAACTTGACAAGCAAAAAAGTTATCTCAGCCTTAAATTCACCGACATAGCAAGCCAACATACCCCACTGCTCCCCCCACAGCATAAGTGGATGGTTTTTATGTTTGCCACAAGATTAATGCTCCTTCAATTGCTCAGCGATGATGGCTCTGAGACTGCTGAGTAAATAACGTGTGTACGTTCACTAAAGGAAGGAAGAATGTGTATTTCAGCCACTGAACCCTAATATATAACCAACGCTATTTAAGTGTTCATTGTTATAGAGATAAAATATTAATACTAAGCAATACAGCTTTGTAAATTATACATAAGTTCTGTAGCCAAATTATAGTTATGTGGGGATATTTTATAGTTTTTTCAGGAATTAACTCAGAATAACATAAAATATAATTAAGAATGTTTACCCAGTGAGAAAAAGATATTTTCAATTTAGTTTTTTTGTTGTTTTCCTTCCCCTAATGCATATCATAATCCACCCTAGCACTGATGACTTAGTCTTGAAAGATCATAGACTTCCATTCACTGAGAACCTATTGGGTACATCATACATACATAATTGTCTGAATCGTGACCGATGTGCTCCCTTGACAACAAAAGCTGGATCATACAATAAAGCCAGTCTTTTTTATTTTAACTTTCAGGAGGCACTTATATAGAAGCCCTCTTGCAAAGTTTAATCTACTTTCCTAAAGCATGGTAAGTAGGGTTCTAAAAAGAAAATCTTCCTGGGATGTTGGCTTTCCTTATGCACTAGTATGATAGAGATATAAGAACATTCTAGTACACACAGTCATAGTCTTTAAATGTTTATCTATCAGTTGTGAGGGGGGAAAATGCAATAAATCATAGGTATAAGACTACACTGTTCTATTCTCACCTCTCTTTCACTCCCCAAATGTAATTTCTTTCTTCATTTTTGAATTCATTTCCTGGCAATGTGGACATTATTTGTTTTAATATTCATATTCCATCCTTTTCAAAGAGACTATTGTTTGTTCAGACACACAGTGACATGTTTCTTATCAATTAAATTTTAGTTATTCTAAATTTAACTCATAACGGAGCTAATCAGGTGTACCCAGACTCCAGGATCCCTACTAAGTTCATGAGAAGAGCTATTTCCTTCTGGATTCTTCTCCAAAAGGCAGATATTATATGGAAAATTTCTCACCAAAATTATTCATGCATTATAGACCATGAGATAGTTCTGAGGGAAACTATGTCATTCTGATAAAATATATGATACTATCAACTATCATAGATTTTATCACAATGATTTTTTAGAAGGAGATCAACTGTTCTAAAGTCAAAGTCATGCTTTTTGGTAGATATTCTTAAGTGTTAACTGTTTTCAGTGACTTAGTCTACGTCAACATTATCTCTTTCAGTTACTAAGGTACATAGATTGCTACTGATTGATCACCATTAAAAGTTTCAATGGTGTTTTATAGAGGCCTTTT
Organism: Eulemur rufifrons; assembly: GCF_041146395.1. NCBI lineage: Eukaryota > Metazoa > Chordata > Mammalia > Primates > Lemuridae > Eulemur > Eulemur rufifrons. The sequence goes on from NC_090989.1 coordinate 231,097,329, forward strand.
TGTTTTAGGTTGAATGAATGAGATGGACACTTGTTTATAATTTCTTAATAGTTTTTTGGGTTCAAATTATATAGCCATATTTTATGGTGTAGATTGGTAGTTCCTTAATTTCCCATTAATCCTGTTTAAGAAGAAATCCAACATATTGTATACAAACTCTAGCTAAAACTGTGCGGGCTCACTTTGTCCACCTCAACTGAGAGGGCCTCTGGCCTATCCAAGCACATAGTACTACTAACTCTTTAGTTTTCACAAGAAGATATACATACTTGGCTTTAACACAGATCAGTGATAAAATCTGAAACTCTTCACTTAACCAACCACATAGTGTTGCTTTAATTTGTACCAATCAGGGATCTCAATCTCAAAACTAATGGTCAAAACAACTTGGGCAGAGACACAATAAATATGGAGAATTAGTTGAAATACTGTAATTCCATCTATTCTTCTACATAATATAAAAATGGTCCTTTGGTTAGCTAATGAATGAGAAAGCTAGATACCAGGACTATTTTCTCTTGTCCGCTAGAGAATAGATTTAACTGAATTGTTTTGGTATAATTTGACAGGTTACCCTGAGGACTTTAGTAAGTAACTTTCCTATGATGTTACAGAGTCAAACATGCATATGATGCAGAGAATATCCTTCACTATATGATAATGTCTTCATTCTGAAGAACTATGGGAGAAATCTTTTCCCCCTGGTTTCAGTCTCAGAAATACTTATGGTTTTTCTGAAGAACTGATTTGTTTTTATTTTATGGACATGGTACATATGTGTCACAGTTTTCTACTTTCTCACTTCCAGATCTGTTAGGAGACTTAGAGCTAAAATTGTGGTCTATTTAGTAAAGACACAGAAGTCCTTGGTATGGGCTGTATGTGTGTTCCAACCTCACTCCTAACATCAACTTGTCTTACTAAAATATTTTTCGGCTCCATCATCAATCATATCATTTTATCTTCTCATACTGAAAATTCCTCCATAAGCTATCATATCTCTTTGAAGAAAATTTATGATGAACACAAACATAAATAATGTAGATCCAATCTTTTAAAAATGTAAAATGAACAACCACGATGATTTTCAAGATGTCAGTTGATGTCAAAAGGAATCAATCCACAGGTCCCATAACAGTCTGAGAAATGTTAAAGTTACCTGCTCTTACAATAAACCAAAAACAAACTCATTAAAGTAAGCTTGTGAGAGAGTAAGACGTAAAAAAACTTGATTTGGTAGACACTAACTTAAAGCAAGGAATAAAGGAAGAAGGGGATGGAAAGAAGAATAAGAGGACAGAGTAACTAAAGAAGTAATTTGTTTCTATTTCAGGAAAATCACTTTAACTCAAATATCAATTCATGATGAAATTGAAATGATGAATCTCCTAAAGATATATTAATATATATAAATGTGTGTGTGTGTGTATATATATATATAAATAAATACATACAAGACATACCCACACAGAAACATATAATTATATACAGGTATATATGTTGCTATAAAGCACATTTTTACATCACTTTCAGAAAATTATATTCACATTTAAGAAACATTAAGTAGAAGTACCATTTGTTCAATTTGACAAACATTTGTTGAACACCTCTCAGACTCTCTGTATAAAACATTGTTTAGCATTTGATGGCTCCAAGAATGGTCCCTCAAAAGTGTTACAATATAAGAGTGGAAACATACATGTGAACACAAGGAAATGTATGAACTAATCAATTGCTAAGGGAGAACTGAGGGGCGAGCAATGAATTTTGCTAGAGATCGTGGAAGGCAGGCCTAAGAGCATGAATGTAATTTTGATAGAAATATAGGAAAGGGCCTTCAAGGCACAGGGCAAAGTATGATCTAAGGCCAGAAAAGATAAAATAGATGAGAGATGTATTCAGGGTGACATGTGGCCACTGCTTGAATGCTTTCATTTGGGGACAGGGTTTGGAAGACAGTGTGGCAACACATGCTGAAGCATGATGGGAACATGGCAGGCTGGGCCCAACTGTGAGAATCTGGAAGGAATGTGGTAGCCAGTATGGAACAGATATTTTTGAACCAAGAAAGTAAAAGGGAAATCTTCACATTCAAAAACATAGTTTCTGTCCAAAGAGTGCAAGTGGTGAAGGACAAAAAAGACCAGTGAAGTGATTACTGTAATAGTTCTAATGCAAGATGATGAAGCCTATGTTTGGATATAATGTAATTCTAATTATGTTCGTAGGAAGAGAATGGAAGATGTGAGCTAGACACACATTGAAGAAGCATTCCATAGGCCTTAGCAAATATTTACTTTACTTAAGGAAAAACTGGGGTAAAATCTCAAGTTTCTAGTCTCTTAGGTCCTTCATGAACAATGGTAGGTAGGCAGGAATGATGTCACCTAATGTAAGAAATGTAGAAGAGATCGAGAAAGCTCAAGATTTGAAATATAGTTTTGAGTTTTATTTATACAAAACTGACAGTTGAAATCACTGTCAGTAGATTGGTAAAATGACTCAGCAAAGAATTTACAGTGAATAGAGTATGAGAAATAGTCATATTTAAGGGATCTTGTATGATGAAATAATTTTCATTAGTAATCTAATTTGTTGTATATGGATTTAACACATTACATCATGTGGAATACTTTTATATACTTTGTAAATTAAGAAATTTGTTGAAAAATGTTCTAGATATATTTTTCATAGAGTAATATTTTTGCTTATTCCTATGAAATAACCAAAAAAGTGATGAGAAATTATGTTTTTTTAGTTGTAAATTTTAAATATAGAGAAAAAAATATATGTAGATATTTGCCTTGTAAGGAGGAGCATATGAGAAAATAATACAACTTTGAGCAAGAAGATAAAGTAAAATAAATGTGAGAAATAAACCCCAAGGAAAATTATTTAAATATGAAGTATAAAATTATTCAAATTGTAAATTATCCAGAAAAAACACCCAATAACTCTAATGTTAGCTTAAGATATTGAGCCAATTTTTTAAATCATTCCAAAAGAAAGCTGCTATTCTTAACTCTTGCTTCGAGCCATGCAATCATACAAAGAAGGTGCCATTTCAAGAACTTTCATTTAGAATATCTATTATATATTCAGCTCTCCATTCACGTGTTAACCTGGTATGAAGCATCTGAAAGAAGAGTAAAGTTAATGCAGGAGCATAATACTAATGCAAACATCACTGATTAACTTGAACTGAACCAAGCTCAAAGCAAAAATCATAATAGGGAATCATTCAGAATTGAAAAGAACAAACCAAAGGCCTGTCTACTTTTTATCATATTCCCAGAAATTTGAAAAATTAAAGGCCCAATCTATATTGTTAAAAAAAAAAGTACTTCACATACAAGAACATGTTCTCCATATTATATGGGCTTGTATATTGCTTCAGCTTTTAAAATAATAAGCCTTGGCCAGGTATGATGGCTCACACCTGTAATCCAAGCACTTTGGGAGGCCAAGCCAGGAGGATTGCTTGAGGGCAGGAGTTTGAGACCTGACTGAGCAATATAGCAAGACCCCATCTCTACAAAAAATAAAAAAAAATTAGCCAAGTGTGGTGGTGCACACCTGTAGTCCCATCTACTCAGGAGGCTGAGGCAGGATGATTCCACGAGCCCAGGAGTTCAAGGTTGCAGTAAGCTACGACTGTGCCATTGCACTCCAGTCTGGGTGACAGAGCAAGACCCAGTCTCAAAATAAATGAATAAATAACATAAAATAAAATAAGGTCTACATTCCAATATATACATTTTCAAGTCCCTAATGTTAATACGGGTATTTTACATGCTTATGGTATCCCCCACATATGAAGTGTTGTGAGTATTAAATGATTTAATGTGTATATGGCACTCAAAAGTGGGTTTGTCATATACTAAATACTTAAGAATTTTACTATTATTATCACTACTACTGCTATTACTACTATTACTACTAGTACATTATATTTGGTGAATAGTAAAGTAAAAAATATAATCTGCATTATTTATTATAACTAGCTGTTCTTAAATATTTTAGGCCCAAAAAACATTTCAGTTGGTTTAATGACCTACTGGACTATACACACACACAGACATATGTGTGCTTACACTCATGCATATTCTCAAACACAATATTTTTGAGTTACTGACCATGTTTTTCAATCACCTAAATAAAGCCAAATTCATATCAAAGAGGAAGCTAGAAATATGTAATTATATAATTGATAGCATAAAAGCTGGGCATAAAAGCCCAGCCCCTGGGCTGATTTCCTGAAGGATCCACTGGCAGCATGGTCCACAGTGCTCACTTTGAGAATTCCTGACAAGAACACTCAAGACAGATCCAGTGCTCAGCTGTTCTGGTATTCAGACCTGGGTCAAGCACGTTAGACTAGAGAAATAAGAAAATGACAGTACCAAAACAGGGTATGAAAAGAATGTTCTCTCCATGGACTTGCGTTTGATAGGAAGCCTACTCTCTAGCTGTCATAACAATTATTCACCACCACCAACAGCAAAATATCAATTCCGCCTTGACAGCACGGTTGAATAAACTTCCATATTGGCATTCCCATGAAGAAAAAAATGGTAAGACTATAACTTGGGGGTGGTTTTCGTTCAACAGATATATTATTCCCTCTGAGCATTTTCTCTTTCAATCTTAAGTAAATTATTTCAAAAGGTACATTTCTAATAACTGGCAATCCCTTCCTTAAGTAATCTTAACTTCTGTAGATATTGGGCCCTATAGATGCATACCACAAACATATTTTATAACTTAAAGTTGTTTTTTTTTTTTAATTCCAGAAGCCACATAAAAAGTTTTCTGCTTAAAATGATCATTCCCATCACGTGACATTCAGTAGGAAAGTTTTTACAATTTAAACACATTTAATTTCATCCCTATGTACTCCATACCTCATCCTTTTGTTGTATTTAATAATTAAAATATTGACTATTATATGTAAGAGAATATATGACACATCTTTTTGTTTGTTTTGTAGAGATGGGATCTTGTTCTTTCACCTAGGCTGGAGTGCAGTGGCATCATCATAGCTCACTGCAACCTCTAACTCCTGGGCTCAAGCGATTCTCCTGCCTCAGCCTCACAAGTACCTAGGACCACAGGCATGTGCTGCCACACATGGCTAAGTTTTTATTTTTAGTTGAGATAGGCTTTTGCTCTTTCAGGTTGGAGTGCAGTTGTATGATCACAGCTCACTGTAACCTCGTGTTTCTGGGCTCAAGAGATCCTCCCACCTAGGTCTCCCAAAGTGCTGGGATTACCGGTGTGAGCCTTTGTGCCCAGCCTCTTTTTTTTTTTTTTTTTGACTAATAGTAATCAACCTCAAAAGATTAACCAGAATGCAAGACTGATAATTTTTCAGCAGCCTGAAGAACCAGTCATTATAAGTAGCTTCAGATCATAACCTGTGTGAGAGATAACAGGATTATTTTCAATCACTTCATCATAAAGGAAAACCAATAACTGGCTTTACCTGGAAATTGCCAACAATATTTCTATAAAACTTATAGGTATAATAATTCAATTTTCCAAATATAATAAAGAAGATCCACAAAAAGTTGACTTTGAGGGTAACGCAAAGCAATGTCTCTTTGCCTGGAATAAACATGCACAGATTTTGCTGATATATAATCAGCAGAATCAAGCCCTGAAATAGATCAAACCAGAAATGGAATCTAGTCATCCCATTCCAATTAAAGAGAAAATCATGTGTTGAACTAAGCAAATAAGTGTAGATAAAAAAATGTATGCTGGGATTTGAGTACAACTTTTCTGGTTGTGTTCAAATTGTAGCTAAGGCCCAAGTTAAAAACAAATAGTGGCAATACTCTGCTCCTCTGTCACCGTTTATTTTAAAGGAAGCTATCCATGACCTAGACACAAGGTGATGGCAACAGATCCTTCTTCCTTGCAGGGCTTCTAACATGTGACAGAACTGACCTATTACCAATAACCACAAGCCTAGGAACACCCAAATCCAATCTCCATCTACACATGAAATGGAAAAGAAGAAAAGTCAGTAGATCTTTGGAACACACAGGGTTCTTTCTCTCTGGGAAAGTCACTGCATAATTTGGGGGTGCCTGTCAAAAAAGGAAAGTGTTAGCAGGTTTCTCTTCTTGCTATGTCAGAGTTGAGCAGGGTGAGAGATTTTTTTTTTTTTTTTGAGAGAGTATGACATGTGTTCTTGGTTTTGGTATCCACTTTCCTCCTAGAGTGCTGTAGGAAGAAGGCTCAATGTGGTATATGTAAAGCAGATAGAGGCATTCCCACCAATCCACTCCACTGTGCTCCTCCGAGGATGAGGAAGAGGCCCTGAGCCATTCTTACACCTTCATGAGAAGATTCATGATGATAAAGAGGCCACCTGATAAGAAACCTAACCAGAGAAGAGGTCAGGTAGCAAGCACAATGGCAGGGACTGAATATATATGACTACCCTTCTCCAAGAAGGTCACGAGCTATGCTGGAGGCAAGAGAAAGCCAAATATGATGACAAGAATACATATTCCTCCCTTTGTCCTCTATGGTAGACTGAAAATGGCCATAAAGTCTCAATTCCAAGTTGGCCATATGACTTGCTTTAGATAATGGGACATCAGTACATGTCACAGGTAGATACTTGACAAGTCACTGATCACTGGGGTTGCTTTTATGAACCCTATGACCACCACCATGTGAACAAGACTTCCAGAGACCTGTGCCCCAGTTGCCTTCGTTTCCAGAGACAACAGCCTGCCGAACCCCAGACCTGTGAATGAGCACATTCTATATTCCCTAGCTATCAGCTCTCTGACACATAACCACAGATGCATGAGAGAGCCTGCATAAATCAGTCAAGCTGGCCCAGACAAGAATAAATGCCCAGGTAAAGCACAAATTTGAAGGGTCATGCCATGTTAATCTTATAACTAAAAGTTCAGCAAAACACGAGTGATCTGCTTTACAAGGTATATTGTACGATCCCATAGATAACAACTAAACTCAGATCCTGAATCAACTTAAACATGCTATGACACAGATTTTGTTAGGCTGTGCCTTTACAGAAATATTAGTGGAAGACAAAAAAAGAAAAACATAAATACAAGAAAGCCCTCTAGGGAAGCAGAAAATAGTCTCTGTAGAGTTGCTCTGACCTTGACCAGTTTGTAACAGCTCCAACCATGGGCCTGAGTCACCTGGTATGGTATGAAAACAAGCAGCAGTTTGCTTTCCCTTAACTTATCTTCTGGTAAGCTGAGGAAGTGGAGTGCATTAATTTCATTCTAAATTAATTAGGTCAACCCTTCATTTATCAATCATTTTATTATAGATACCTACTTTATGCAATCAAGTGCACCATTACAAGGAGATAATAATGATAAATATGACAGATTTAGAAAAGAAATGGGAGAAGGGAAATGGAGTGTATGTTTATGATAGGTATTGTAAAATATATTTTCTTTTTCTACCCACAAAATCCTATCAGAATCCTCATTTTTATAGATGTATTAGTATGCCCAGAGAAGCTATATGACCCTATTTTAATTAGTTGTGACCATGTTGTTTGTCTGTGACTTCTACCCTCACTTAAGGAGATGGAACATCTATAACACAAGAAAGAAGGAGGCAAGCCTCCTAAGAAATTCAGACAGGAAAGAGATCAGATTATAGATGAGGAGGAAAGGATTTAAAAAAACAAAAAGCTTTATTAATAAGGATTTTGAGCTTTGTTTTAAAGAGTAGAAATAAATCAGATATTGTTGGAAATGGAAAAAAGATCATTTTCATGTGCTTTATATCATATAAATATATTTTATTATAGAGAATTTTCAAATATAGGAAAGTAGAAAGTAGGGAAAAAGGTTTTGTTCTCTTCTAAATCTAGCCACGAATAACCTTTGGGTCAAGGTACTTAAACTGGGAGTGCAGTATGTGCCGGGTACTCAGAGAGGTTATGTGGCCAGTCTAGAAAAAGTGTGATAAGTGGTTTGACAAAGAAGCCACCTAAAGACCAATGGTGGCACCTATTTTTTAACAGGCCAAGGAATAGACTTTGAATGACAGGCTACTGAAGTGGACTTAGATGGCTAGGTATTAAATGAAATACAATTTTATAAAGTTTTTGCTAAAAAATAAAGCTAATCCTGGGATAGAAATTCATTCATTGTCCAATGAATGTTTATTTCGACTTGTGGGCCTAAGCACTGTGGAGGTATCAAAGAAATATACGAAGCACATTTAAGTCCACAAACCTCATAACACACTAACATTTTTGTGTTTTTGTACCTTTTCAGTCACTTTTAGAGGTTCAGTGTAAGAAGAGTACATTGATTCAGGATCAGAGTCTGTCGCCTTGAAACTGAAGTCTCTTTGTTCCTATGACTTACCTATTGAAAATCTAATTGTGTGTGTGTGGGCATACTATAAATATAAAATTGTTCTCTAAGATATTAGCTTTTAATTTGCTAAATCTTACTATATCAGAAGAATAACATTTTCTCCCATTATGATATATTAAATTCTCAGAAAAAAATTAGATGTCCCCTCACATTTAGGACTCAAAGAGAGAAAAAGACAAATAAAACTCTTACTTGGTGATCACTCATACTTTAGCTTTGGGAAGCTGAGAGTTAATGCAGAAGATGTTAGTATGCTTATATTCAGGGAGATTTTTATTTTAATACATGTGTATTTGCCCTTGGAGAATCTGATGTTAAATACTAAATCCAAATTTCTCAGGGAAGCACTCACTGGCTTTAAATGGGCAGAGTATATCATAAGCCTTGCTGCCATCTGGGTTTATATCATCTTCCTTTGGATACCTCTCCAAAATGGAATTTTGTTTCTATTGTGGACACAATTTAGAATGCAGTTTCCTATGCTCAGGCAGGGGCAGTGAGGGGTCACTGAAATCTGAAGGGGAAAGATGTCTCGTCCACATCAGAGAGAGAAAGAGAGAGAAACTATATATATATATATATATATATATATGTAGAGAGGAAGCACTTGAGCACCAAATGCAGATGGACTAAAACTGAACAACAAATAAGAACACTGACAAATGCTCCACTTGACCACAGGTCAAGGGCCACCCTGGACTTTCTATTGCCACCTTCAAGGAAGCATGGGAATATCGAAATGGGCCAGGGCAGATGCACATCAGTGATGACATCTTCATTTTTCTGATGTGGAACAAGGACAGATGGATGTGAAAAATGCATCTTGGCTGATCTGGAAAGAGCATGCTACCCTTTGGGAAAACATCTGGGCTGTTACATTGTTTTCCAGCATAGCAGGCAAGAATCTCAAGCCCTCTCACCCTGCTTAAGACTTCTGTCATTCTACTGCTCTGTCACTGAAGAAGCTAAAAATTTATTCAAAGATCTCTACAATCAGATCCAGATTAAAGGCATTTTGCATACATACGCCCAATTTCTTAGGCTGCATTCAACTTTGCTGTGTCCAGAATATATGTCACAACTAATTTGGGCCATGTTTGGTTACACACTATGGGTCAAAGTTGAAATTCTGTTGCAAAACACACAGAATAAACTTAACCATGAATGTATTTCTAACAGTCTGGGGCTGAATGTGTGACATATACTAGCCAAAAGAAAAAAAAAGAAGAAAAAAAGAAAAAAAAAGAAATCTGTGCCCAGTCAAGGGCATTCTAATCCTTGGAAATGAGTTAAACTATATAAAGGATATTTCAAGGCCACCAAAATATACTGTGTTAAAAGCATATAATTAATAAAGGCTAAATACATATCTGTATGTATACATGCTTTTGTGCGCAATTTATAATTTCTTTATATTTGTTGGAATAAATGTGCATTTAATTATTAATATAATCACACATTTCCTTCCTACCCAAGGAATCCTACTTTCACATATACAAGAGTTTGCTATATGAGGGGTCATATTCACTATGCACTAAATTACATGTGCTTATTCTGGCTTAGAATATACAAATTTTTCATTTTGATAGGTAAAAATATAGGAGTCTAAGCTGTAGAAATCTGAAGTTAAAGCATTTGGATTGGTCAGGAGGCTAAAAGAGATAGTACAGATGACAGACTGGAGCCTCTGTCTGTCACTGATGGTACAAGGTGAGCAGCCTAATAAATTAGCAAGACAGGCCAATAAAAGGTCCCAAGTTGACCTTTGTTGTCTTTATATGCATATGCACCTTTAAATTCTCCCATTAAAGAAATTAATATGGTATCAGCTGTTTCATACCAGCAAAGTTCATGGCAGAAGTTGATTATTAGAAAGTGGTTTGTAATCCAGGAAATGAGGGCCAGTGAGAGGAGGGGCACCCACCCAGAGAGCAGGACTACTGCAGTGGGAGGGAAGTGGACAGTAATGCATTTGGGTTGCAATAACAAGTACAGGAGAGCCATTCATGTGCTCTGATTACACTGAAGTTACTCAGTGGTCTTGAGACGGAAGGGTTGTCACCAAGGAGAGAGAACTTCCTGCAGTTGACAGTGTGCCCGAGACTAACCCAGTGTTTTGACATGTAGTAAGAACTCTATAAATGTCACAGCTTGTTATGAAAAGCAAAAGGACACCTATTGTAGTCCATTTCAGTTTTAAAATTTATTTCTGAAGCACAAATCTTTATTTCTTCAGTTATAAATGTAAACTTTGTAACTTATTAATCTGTAAATAAATTTATATATTTATTGCATATAAATAAATAAGGTAATAAAGATAAAAGTAAAGATCAGTATCCCCTGACTTATGGTTACTATAATTTTTTGTTTCCTTTATGCCACGATTGTAAATTTAGAAAACACTTAATAGTTTATTAAGAGTGGATCCTGAAAAAAAATAAAAGCCAGCTATGTAACTATTAATCTATCATTTCTGCTACAATTAGCAAGTGAGACTTGGTCTCTTCTCTAAATTTAGAAATAACAGTAATGCGTGTAAGACAATGTAGGGACACTGAGGGACAGAAAGAGGTAGGACCTTTCCTTCCCACTGAAGTTTGACCCTTTTGAACTTTAAATGTTGAACACTCAAGCATGTTCCCCAGGATCAGTAATTATCTATTTTCTTATGCAAATGGAGGCAACTAAAGATGCTTAATTCTCTTGCCCCATATCTTCTTTTGGTTTTTCAGTCAGCCTTGCCAGGGAGAATAAATGTGAGCGGAATCATCTGAAGTATTTCCCTAATATTGATTCATTACCAAGTAGCAGTGGCATCCTTTCTTCCTCCTTTCGGGGTGTGGCGCCCACACATGAAAGTCTCACACAGCCATGCCACATTCCAACTCCAGATTCTCCATCTAGCACCTCCCAGAGAGCTGGAATAGCCTGTATATATATCTTTCAGGCCTGCTCTGATGGAGAGCCCAGAAATAGCCTTTTAAATTGCCTCAGACTGTCATCTCTCTGAAGGGTAGAGTTAAACAGTTTTCTTAACAGGCCAGAAGAAGCCTTGAGTCCAGTAAATCAGCTGGTTTGGGCTACAGTACAAAACTTCTGTCTAATCAGAAATGTCTATCATTTTATTTTGGCTGCCATCATTGCCTATTAGTTTAGATTATGTGAATGTTCAAATTAATTTTGTTACCCAAATAGGGTGAACTTCATTTGCAGTAATGTATGTTACATGGAATCATGACTTTGTTTACTTGCAATAGTGAACTAAAACAAAATGTCAATTGCCACAAAACGGTTCTTGGGATTATTAAAAAATTAAAATCTACTTCAATATTACTTCAGGGACAATATATATCACAACTTATCAATTAACTAAGTTCGAGAACACTGGAAATATGTTCTTTAATGAGATTTAATAATAATATTCATAAGAAGTACAACTGCTTTCAAAATTAGAATGACCCCTCACTCAGGGTTATACATAATCTAATACTTAGCGTAAGTTTTACTTGTTTCTATTTGTTTTAAGCCAAATTGTTGTCATTCTCATTGAGGTGATATAAATAATAGCTAATTAATTTTCCTAAAAGAGAAAAAAAGTTAAGAAATGAGAAAAAAACACCAATAAAATACAGTCAGATAGAACAAATAAGTTCTAATATTTAATAGTACAGTAGGCAAATTATAGTTAGCAGTAACTTATTGTATATTTTAAAATAGCTAGAAGAAAAGAATTGTAATGATCCCAACACAAAGGACAGATAAATGTTTGAGGTGCCAGATATCTAATTACCCTGATTTAATCATTACACACTGTATACAGGTGCCAAAATACCAAAAGTACCCCCAAAATATGCATAACTATTGCATATCAGAAAAATTCAACCTGGGTACAATTGTGCGCATCTGTAATCCCAGCCACTCAGGAGGCTAAGGCAGGAGGATTGCTTGAGCCAAGGAGTTTGAGGCCAGCCTGGGCAAGATACAGAGACCCCATCTCTTAAAAAATAAAAACTCAAATGTTCATATTGTATAACATGCCATCAAATTTTATTTAACACAATGCGTTATCCCTTTAAAATTTGCTTAGGGGCTGGGTTTATGCTTCTTTCATCTGAATAGAGAAAACAGAATTTATCATCCTTAAATACCATCCTTTGTGGATGTTCAGATGATGAGGACAAGGTAATGAATTTCAATTTTCAAGGATGAGAAGCCCAACAGATTTACTCCTTTTCTACACACAAAATCATGCTGGCAATAGTTCCAATGCCTAAGCTTCAGTCACAACTTAAGAAATGTGCTATGAAGTGGGCCTGCAAAAGAATCCGTCTATCACATTTCAAACTGACACCTGGGTTGACTGTCTGAGCCCATCACAGTTTAACTCTCACAGCTTTAATTTACGAGCTCTGTGAGAAGTCAGCTTTAAAGAATACCACTTCGACTCTCAAAATACATTTCCAATGTAAATGTATAGTTTCATAAGGTGTTTCTGTCTACCTAGAGCAATTAACATTAATTTGCAGAATAGTCCTTATTGAAAACCTTTCTGTGCCTCCAACAAAGTAATAGTGTATTGATTTCATTCCTACCATGTTCAACTGTATTATTAATAGAAATCTTAGGAAACTCTATGTGCAGTAAGCAAGCAAGCAAGAGAGCAGAATGTCAAGAGAGATGTAAATCCAAAACTGATTCCCTTCTCTTTTCAGTGAGGAAGAGATTGTTTTAAGCATGTCTCAATTTGTATAACCTTAAAAATAAAGAACCATCGTTTTGCTTTTTGTGGATTTATTACAGTTTGAACAAATTTTGTAATCTTTCAGTTTAACAAATTATAATCTATACATGTAGATAAACCAAGTTATAAAGATGAGATGAATTTTTAAAATCCATGCAAATCACTGAAAGATAAAATCATCTATTTGAACATAAAAGTTTAAAACTTCATTGATGACAAGGTCAAATGCAAAATAAGGTACAGGAGAAAACAATCTAAGTAATTTAGACAGGAGCAAATCAAATGGATGATGGCCAATACTGATTTTTTAAAAAATATATATATATTGTTTCAATGCCATAGCAGCGCTTTCATATTAAGAGTAATCAACATACAGTTAAATTGAACAAAACACATGTATGTATAGATGAGTGCCTATATAACCTGTAAAAGAGCTGAATAAAGTCTTATTCAGTCAATTGTAGTCAGACGATATAGTGATGCAAAGGACAAATATACTTTTATAGTTATTACTCCCTCACTCCAACCATCAAACCCTTCAAAGACTTTAAGATAAACAGCAATTTCTCAAAGAGAAGCACTTATGCTGTGCCTGTATAAAGAGTATAATATGTTCTTCAAAACAGGGTTATACAGTACTTAGAAGGAAATCTCTACTGGTAAATGGATCTGTCTTTTCAGGTCATAGTTTATAGGCTGAATTCATACGATAAATTCTTCAGGGCTCTTTAAAGCAAGTACAAATAAAGATGCAAAAAAGTATTCCTTCCTTTTATACTCTACAGTCTTGGTGATATGCAAAATCAAATTTCAAGAGTTTATTACTTTTATGAAATCTTTAGGAAGGGATCTTTGGTCTTTTTCAGTCCAGGAGTAGTATTGGCTCCACTGTAAATGGTAAAGGCCCAGTGCCCAAGTCAGATGCTTAGAAAAATTACAACTGCTTGAAAGGCCATTCATTTTGAAAAAATGCATGTCAGGTCACCAGAATGTTATTGATAAACACCTACTAGCATTCTGTAGGTATATATGTAGGCAAGCCATTAAAAAGTTAAGAGTTTCCTAAAGCACTTAACCATTTAATCACAAAATTGTGAATAACTGATAGTAATAGGAAATGCTGTTAAACGGAAACAAAGATAATTGATACATTTGAAGAGGAAATTCATAATGAACATTTATAGTGATAGTGAAAAAAAGGTCCTGATTTTCCCATCTTGATTAACTAACAGAATTTCCTGTAGGCATCAATCAATTATAGGTTTGATAAAATAGTTCTATAGTGAAAAGTATTTAGGATGCATTATGTGGGCTATCAATTATCATTCCTCAGTTTACTTAGTTTAACAAAACTTTAAGCTAAATCCATACTCTAAATTATGTACCTGATGGTATGACTTATATTGTTCTTTGTACTTTTTCCATAAATTTCAAAAATTACATATTTTTGAAAACTTCTCACACTGTGGCTTGATTTTCCATTTTTTAAATAATGTCTTTTGAAGAGAAGTTTTTAATTCTGAGGATATCTAAGCAATCAACATGTGTTTTCTTTTAGGAATCATGGTTTGGGGTTAGCTAAGAAATATTTCCTAATCCAGATTTTCTCTTATGGTTTCTTGCAGAAGTTTTATGGTTAACATTTACATGTATGAGTTCATTTTTGTAGCTGGCACAAGGTATGAGTCAAAGTTCATGGGTTTTTGCATATGAATACTTACCTTTTCTAGCAATTGCTGACATGACAGATGAGTGGATAAACAAACTGATACATCCATGTAATGGAATACTTTTCAGTAATAATCAGGAATCAACTATTGATATACAGAACATGGATGAATATAGAAATAATTATGCTGCATGTATGCTAGACAGAAAGTGTATACATCATATGCTCCCATTTATATAAAATTCTAGAAAATAAAAATTAATTTATAATGACAGAAAGATCATTAATGTTTGCCTGGAAAGTGTATTGGGGGCCCAGCAGTGGTAGAGAGCTGCAAAAAGAAGAGATTACAAGTGTGATGAGGGTTTCCCAGGCTTATATAAATACTAAAACGATCAAATTGTAGGTTTTAAATATGGGAAGGTTACCTACATTAATTATACCTCAATAAAGATAGACGAGGTCTGTCATTTCACATTACATTTTTCATATCATCTAGCTGGATACTTTCCAGACAGACCTTCGTGTACATATATACACGCATGCCTATACAGATGGTCCCCCACTCCAATGGTTTAACTTACAACTTTTCAGCTTTACGAGGGCACAGAAGCAAAATGTATTTAATAGAAATGGAACTTTGAATTTTGATTTTCTCCTGGGCTAGTGATGTGTGGTACGATACTCTCTCCCAATGCTGAGCCATGGCAGTCAGCTACAGCAGCTCCCAGTCAGCCTCATGATCACAAGGGTGAATAACTGATGTTCTATAGCAGCGGTCCCCACCTTTTTGGCACCAAGGATTGGTTTTATGTAAGACAATTTTTCCACGGACGGTGGGGGAGGGGTGGGGAAGCAGAGCTCAGGCAGTGATGCCTGCCACCCGGAGCAGCTGTAAATACAGATGCAGCTTTCCTCCCTTGCCCACCGCTCACCTCCTGCTGTGCGCTGCCCTCCCCCTTTTTCTAAGTTTCTTGGAAGACAATTTTTCCAGGGATGCGGGGGTGGGGACGTTGTGGGAGCGGGGGAACTGTGCGGCGGGTCCCTAACAGGCCGAGGACTGATAGTGGTCCGCCGCTAGGGGGCTCGGGGATGACAGCTCTATAGTGCACCGCGTTGCCAGATCATTTTGCCCAACTCTAGGCTGATGTAAGTGTTCTGAGCACATTTAAGGTAGGCTAGGCTAAACTATGATGTTCAGTAGGTTAGATGTATTATGATACTTTCAACTTATGATGGGTTTATCTGGATGTAACCGTGTCATAAATTGAGGAGCATCTGTATATATGCACACTTTTTATATGTGCTTCAACAGAATTTTCTTTAATTAAAAGTTAACATTCACAATCAAGTCAAGTCATAGTGTTCTTGAGTGGGCAAGAATCTCTGGAAAATTTTTTTTTTCCAGTGGAGTATGTAGGCATGGTTAGTTGGTGTGCATTTACTTATTGGGGGGAAGATCCTGAGGAATTTTTTTTTTTAAAAGACCTAAATAACCTAAGAAATATAAATAGCTAGTATCCAATGGTATCCAATTAAACACATTTATTTTCCCCATACTCTAGACACACAATAAGTGCTAAAGTTGAGAGAAATCATGAGATTAGTGAAATCTAGCAACTGGTTGAATAAAAATCCTTGGTAAAATTTGTCTATAAAAGTATAATAATTTCTTCATTGAAAAATGCCATCAAATAAAAGTAATTATGAAGCTATTTACAAAATTAGAAATAAAAACTAACAGGAAAGATGAGACGATAGCAGCGAAATCTGCTCCCCAATAGTGAAGTTTTAAGCTAACCACAGTGGCTTTGAGCACAAGAAATCATGGTGATACAAATACCGAGCAATTCTAGAAAGTGTTGGGGCTGGGGGACTTGAGAGCTTGCATTGCCAGATGTGACAAATCTTCACACAATGAATATTTATCCTGAGGCTTTTCTGTGATCAACTGCTGTTTTAAGTGTGACTTTTTCTAGAATTGCAATTTTCTATATCACTGTTTTCATGTGAGAATTACTTTTGGTTGCTTAAGTAATCTATTAATCCACTACCCACAGGAAGGATAAGATTCATTTTTTATCAAATATTATGTACAGCACATACTGTTAGACTTGAATTTGAAATGCAATTCCTAAGCATGGAAAGTGTTCCAGGAAACACTTTCCTCCAATATTTTTCTTCCCTTGACACTATATTTTAAATCTATATTGCCACCATATAAAAAAAGACAAATAGGTTTGTTTTTTAAACACTTAGAATATTATGCTTGACACAAAAATTCTATAAGCAAGTACATTAAAATGTTTAATCATCAAGAAGGGAAAAAGAAAAGAAAAAATAACAAAAAATGTAGTTTCTTCCATTAATTATAAATTTAAACTGCTAAACACATCCTAAAATATTTCACCTTTCTGGCTAATTGTTCTGCATGATGTATGAGATGCATATCATAAAGGATTAGGACAGGAAACTCATCAAAGTTTTATCACTAACAGTATTAATAGCAAAAGTATACCTTTTGAAATCATGGTATATTATAGAAAGAGAAAGTCGCAGTTCAAGTGCAAGTGTTTGTATAGAGAGAGGAAACAAGAAGACAAACTTTATGAGTTTTCTGGTACCTTAGAACTAGTTTTGAGGTATTATAGATCAAATATGTGAAGGTTATAAACCAGGCCTCCCAGGTAACCTGGTAGAGAATAAAATAACCAGCGGAACAGGAATTGAAAATACTTCCTCTGAAAAGAAATACGCTGAATGTAAAACATATATATACACACGCACACACACACAGAGCAAGCTTCATTTATAGACCAATGCGTTATCTTTGGCACGGGCAGTTTTTTAAGCTACTGGTACAAACATATGAAGAGGGGTGTGTGTGGGAGAACTGCTTGCTCTAGGGTTTTGGTGTATTTCTACTTCAAGAAGGAAGACAGCCAAAGAATTACTTTTTAGGAATCTGTAGGAATAGCTGAGCCTCCTTTGTTTTCTTTACTCATGTTCCTGAGTATAACAGAGAAACTGTCATATTTGGGAGTCACATTCCTTATCTTGCTGTTTGACCTATGAGACTAACAGCATATCACAAGCTGATCATTAAACTCTACTGTTGTGATAATATCCCCACTGCAAAACAGCTTAGTGAAAAAAGGTTGGCCCTAATGGTGAGCTCATCATGGCCATACCTCCATCTCTGAGTAAGACAAGATTTGAAGGAACAGATCTGAATAGACCACCAGTAACTCTCATTAACTGAACCTTCCTGAGGGCAGAGACTGTCCAATTCATGTTGGGATGCTCAGTGCCTAGTACAGAGCCTGAAATATGGTAGATACTCAGGATTATTTGACAAGTAGAAACAGAGCCCAAAAAACCATTCATGCCCATTATGTACTACCTAGAAACTATAAATTTTAAGAGAAAAAAAGTGGTTCTAAACATAGCTCTCGTCTCTTCCACTTGAAAATTCCAAACAAGGTATACTATACCAATGGCCAAATATTAATGTTATAATTATCAAAAAGTCCCCAAACTCAACACTTCCTTGGGTAGACATTTCTGTTCATCTCAGTTATGGTTGCTGCTCCCAGTAAAAACATCATTCCTACCTTGGGGTCTTCTCATACCTGGAATACCCCTTCTGAAAGTATGATTCTCATATTTCTCCTCACATAAACTCCATAAAACCGCATCTCTCCAATGCTTCCTTCTTCAATGACCCTTTCCTGTTTACCCTAGCTGTAAGTAATTTCTCCGTTATCTAAGAAAAAACAGTATTTTATCAGGACACTATCTGAAGACTAAAATATTAAATAGTCATCACAATGAATAGATAATTTTAAAAGAAAGCTCTTTTCATGGTAACAAAAATGCTGCCAACCTTTTTTATCAATTCTCCTAATATGTATGAGGGGCTGATAGTTACAAGCAATCCATTAAAATAGAAATAGGAGCATTTTATATTAAAAATACTGCAACTTAATCATTAATAATAAAATTTAAAATCCAACATATTTTTGTTTAGTCAGCAAAATCTATTACATACAAGTGTTCTGTACATTGTAGAGATACTAAGTTACAACTAATACCACTTGGGTATGCAACTCTCAAAGATAATAAACTGGGATCAGGAATTTCATGAATAGTGTGGAGCATTTCTCCCTTTCTCCCTCTGCAAATAGCAATTTCAAGGCAATGTGACAGCAACTTGCACATCACCTGTCAATGGCAAATTCTTAGCCTCCATCTCTCTGAAATCTTTTCTTCCTATCACTCCTAAATCACCTATAAAGAAATTGGTAATTAGGCTGCTAGAGACATCTGGGCTAAACAGATTTTGAACTGAGTGGTTGTGAAAGGCTGATTATTAACCTTTGGTAAAACACAAGTAAGAGAACACACCAGCCTGATTCTCAGCTTGAGTAGGAGAGAAAGGTCAGGGCTACGTGTTTCTGGTAGATTTAATTTTCTGTACTGCTATTAGACACCCTAGATTTTTAATCTGATCACAATCAGTAATTCTAATGACTTCTAAATCCAAAGCTAAATGAAAACCTCCAGGATAAACCTGAATTATTTTCTTTTAGAGGCATAAGGGACTCTATTTTCTATATAATCAGAAATGTTGATATGTTAGGAAATGTCTATAAATGTTAGTCTTCTAAATTCTATGTGCTGCCGAAAGTAAATGCAATCATAGTTGTCTCCCTATGAGCTTTTTTGTGTCATTAGTACCAATTTAATACTTGAGAAGCAGCAGTACAAATATTGACATCATTTGTATTGTATAGAAATATGCTTCCCAAGTTTAAGTTCAAAAACGCACCTGACCCTAAACAAAATCATTATGTTTGTGGCAATGCTTTCCTCCTAGAAACTTTCCTTCCTACTTCCAGAGGCCTCCTCTCCCAGACCAAAGCACCTCTCTTCAACCTACACAGTTCATTTTAACCCACGTAGGGCAAACACTTATAAGGAATTGACATCCCACATCTCCTCCCACCCCAAGGGTTGATAACTCTTCAAACTTTAAAACTTCCGTAAGAAAAGGCTATGATAGAGCAATTACAGGCAGCAAGGTAAAATTTTGCAGAAGGAAGCCCACCATATCCAACGTTCCTCAAATCATATCAGTTGGGCAATTATCCTCCAACCTACTTGAAAGGATGGACCTGTAGAAATTAATGGTAAAATGAAAACACCTACAGTCCTCTGCTACAGACAGGCAGAGAGGAAGATCCTTACTATCCTCTCCCTTAGAAAAGCTCTCTTTCTCTTTAAAGAGGAATATCTCTGAGAAAATTTTCTATAAAAACTGGAGAGAAAAAAAATTGAGCCCTCCAATTATCACACATCTCCCTTCCCCTCAACAATTGGTGTGTCTACAGTCCCCTTCATCTGGTGGTGATTTATTTTCAAAGGATGAAAATTAAAAAGAATCACACCTTATAATTTGGCTTGTTCATTCTTTTTCATTTATCTAAACTGAGCAGTCATATAACATCCTTAAGCAAAGAGACTTTAAAACTCCCAATGCTTAAAACTTCCCTGAAAAGAAAGATCTTATGAATCTCTTCTATCAAAGAAAGTTTGCTTAATATTTAAGAAAGATATTAATTTGACAAAAAGCTACTAATTAGAAACACTGTAAAACTCCAGTTTGAATTGTAAAGAGGAAAACCAACAAAACAGAATATTTATTTTCTTATATACAATGAGAGTTCCAGATTTGGCATGCTGTAAGATACAGAACAGGTATTTCTAATTTTATCATGATTTTTTTTTTAAGATTGCATCTGATATGCTTTTCAGGAAAAAAAAAAAAAACTACACAATTTACACTTTTTTCTTCTTTTATTTTACCCTCCCTTCCTTTCCTGAATTGCTAATTTTCTTCCTGCCTACATCTTGAGATGGATCAGTTTCAAGAACCAAAGAACCGGCTATCCCCAAGCAAGTGAGTTTTGATGATAAATGCTACTTTAGGTTGTTCTTCCTGAGAAAACAAAATCTAGTGAATATAAACAGAACAGAAGGAGAGAACTTTGATCTTAATGCCTAAATCACATCATCCTATTTGTACTACAGGTTTCCATCTTGGTAAAATGAACTTTCATACAAAATACAACTTTTCTGCACATAAGGGCTCCTTTGCATTCAGCAACCAACACTAACTATAATGCTGCCTGCAGGCCAACTCTGTTTTGCACAGCACTCTATGTGCAATTATTTAAATCTTTTATTAGATTTTCCCCTTATGATTTTATAAAAATAAGCAAAACCAGTGAAATAAAAATACAGATACCATAGATAAAAAATATTATTAAGTTTATAAAATTAAGATGCAGATGGAAAAATCAGGCCTTCTATAAGAGCAAATCATTGTCCCTAGTAAGATGATTGATATAATGAAAAAATCTATAAAATATGATATAAATGTATCACCCAAAATGACAGTCTAAAAGATAAGTCTGGAGATTTTATAATATATTTTTAGAAGCTCCCATGCAGTCAAACTTTGGACATTTAAAGGAGCATATCATGAAGAAGCCCAGAGGGTTCAACACTCACACATTTTGAGATAACAAACTCAGTAAGGCTTTTTTCCTCCTTTTTTTCTCATCTTTCTTTTTTGATTTTTGTTTTTGTCATATGCCTGACAAATTACAAAACCATAGTTTGAATAACATGGTATACCCAAGTAACTGTAATAAAATATAATCCCTGTGTTTGTCTACTTATTTCCGAAAGGGATTCCCCTGGATCAGAGAGGCAGCTGGAGAGTGGAGATCCTATCATAATGTTTAGTGTTCACCCAAAGGAAATTAAATGAACAGAAGGACCAGGTGTCACCTCTTTGTGTGGGCCATATATCAGGAATTTTAATCATGCCTCAAACAATAACTCATTTCTAAGCCCCTCAGCATCTAAAAGTACTTAATTGATACTGGAGGTTTGACTAAGGTGCTACTGTAGACTACATTCATATTTTAACAACAGTGAGTTGCAGATATCTCACTTTTGTGACATCCTGTATTGGGCTTGGACTCTTACCATTTCACATTAAAATCCAGCCTGCTATATGATTAAATTTTATTTGTTACTAAATACAGGTTTTTTCTTTTAAAAAATTCCAATACAAATATTTTTCGGTTATTATGAAAAAAATCATTATTTTAAATCTAGATAAAAGCCAAAAAGAAATTTTCATTATGAGAGATTTTATTTAAATATGTATTTGGATTGATTTTTAATATTATTTGTTTGTTTGAGACAGGGTCTCATTCTATTGCCCAAGGTAGAGTGCAGTGGCATCATCATAGCTCACTGCAACCTCAAACACCTGGGCTCAAGCAATCCTCCTGCCTCAGCATCCTGAGTAGCTGGGACTACAGGTCCATGCTACCACATCCACCTAAGTTTTCTATTTTTTATAGAGACAGGGTCTCTCTATGTTGCTCAGGCTTGTCTGAAACTCCTGGCCTCAAGCAATCCTTCCACCTCAGCTTCTCAAAGTGCTAGGATTACAGGTGTGAGACACAATGCCTGGCCTGGATTGATTTTTAATTTGTCTTTTCTTCATGTTTGAAAGAAATGTTAATAGTACCACAACAGAAGAAACTTTCTGCTTATTAATAATAAATGATATTGACAACATTGAAGATTTAAGTAAAGCTTTGGAATAGACCTTTGATTTTAAAATAAATGAGAGTCAAGCAAGAACAACTAAAAAGGTTATTTTTATCAACACTGAGTACTACAGATAAAATTTAAGTCTGTGAACAAAATATAACTTAGCAATAGTAAATAAAACAGTTTTAAGATTACTAACTTTTAGGCCCATAATAGAACAGTTAATTAATTAACATTACAAGAAAATTAACCTTAAAGAGTTCACCTGTATATAATAAGTGGTTTTCTTCTTTTGTCTACTAGAACATGAATATCTTGAGGGCAGGTTCTACAAATGCTTTACAGTGCACTTGACTGTGTGCTTTGTACATAGTAGCCACTCATGCATGAGGGTTGTGGGAGGAACACATGTAGACAAGTGGGGAAGAGAAAGTAGGAGGAATAATAGTGGCTACCTGTCTGTGGCCATGCCACCCTGAACACATCCGATGTCACCTAATAGTGACTACCATTTATTGAGCAGGTGCTATATCCCAAATACTGTATGAGTCCTTTTTCATACATTATTGCTTGATTCTCAGCACAACTCAGGGTAGTAGTATTTCATATTTTAAGAGAAAGAGGGAAACAGTACATGGAGAGAAAAGAGGAAGAAAGGAAGCAAGGAGAAAGCAATTTGGTTCAACCCTGAATTTTATCTGTGAGAAGCTTGTCTTTGGCTAATGATAGACCCAGTACCAAAGGTAAAAATCTTCTATTTTGTAGTCCATCACAGATCTGATCTGTAAATATATTAAAAGAAACTTGGAAAAAGTCTAAAGGGCAAGTTACTGATAATTAATAGAACCTTAATAACAATTCCATATTGAACATAGAAGAAACCATGTGAGATTATGAAAAACATAACCATCAGGTCCGGGGGGAAATTATCAATAAAGACACTCATATTGTGTATTGCACAGAAAAATGTGGACTGCTAACTGATAAAAAGGCAACTGCACACTTCAAATTACATTATACATACAAAGGAAACAAAGTTTGGTTGCACATTTTGACCACCATAATCTTTATGAGAGTAGGTAAGAATATTAGGTGAAAATTATTAAACTACGTGGTCAATGCTGTCAATTTTTACACAACAGCAATACATTTGCTTTAATTATAAAATATTACATAAGGTACTATTTCAGTGTCAGAAAAATAAACTTTACATTTTGGATTTTTCCATCTCTCCAAAAAAAACCTTTCTTCCTTTGTCCCTACAGAATTTTCAAAAATACACATGATGCCTGATATGTTTTCTTTCAGTATATATCGTGTATCTATCTACGGTCATTTCAGTTATAACAACAGGGTGCACAATATAGTGAATTGTTAGAAAGAAAAGACACTGTTTGCCTAATGAAGTTGTAGTGGAAGTACCATCCCAATAGCCTAAGTAGATGTTATCCTCATCTCTGTACAGCCTCCATGACTGCTAGGGTGGCTGTTCCTATAGCAGAGATCAAGTCCATTAGAATTACAACAGCTGCAAAACAGATTAGGAACACATAACTCGATTGTATATGTGACTCTATTATATTAAATAGGAGGACTCTTTAGATGTGAATTGAGATTATTAACAGTAATGGTGATAATAAATACACTAATCATAATTTCTTGTGCTTCAATAACATGTTATTTGCCATAATAGAAACATTTTCAAATCTTAAACAGATGTGTTCAAAACCAAATTGCAAAACAAATAAGCCACCACCTACTGTAGTGGGTAGTTTAAATACTGTAGGGTAGTTTAAATATTTCAAAAGCAACAACTTATTAAAGATTAAGGAATCTATCTAATAAGCTTTTCTGTTTCTTTTAACAGAAAAGCTTTCAAGAGTCAATCAGAGACACTGAAAAAGAAAACACTATCATGCTAAAATGCGCTGTGTAAAGTATAGTAATAAATACATTTAAGGGAAGTGGATTTTAATAACAATAACAATTTTCTTTTTTTCCTTACCAATGACTGCCTGTGAGGCACATTCTTAAGTCGACTTGCATGGCTGTGGCTATTTGTCAAAACTTGCTTCATCATTTATAGTCTCAGAGTTCTTTTCCTTTTAGCTCAATGTTGTGATGGAATCAATACAAATCTGCTCTTAAAATATCTGTCTTTGACCTGTGTTTGTTTTAAGCTGTATCATTCATAATGGTGATGGATTGGTAATACCATTCCTCTTTGTCTGCACAAAGCACCATGGCATAAAAAGCACATATATTTCATGCACAAGGTCAGAAGAAAATTAATGGATAAAGAGCTAGATAAAATGGAGTTCAAGCTGAATGGGCTGAGTGAACTCTACAGGGTACAGACCAGGCAGGCAGTACAAAGTCCATTATACTTAAACACTCTTGAAGCATTTCAGAAGTGAAATCGTTTCCACAGGCTAACACATAAAAGCACCAAGCTTTCACATGGCTGCTACTGAGCGTCCACAGGTATGGGTAGGCAAAGTGCTCCTACTCGCAGGTTTCCATGGCATATTCCATTTATCAATCTTCACCTTGAGCAATAAACCCATTTGGTGTTTGTCACTATGGTTGAACGAGGTATGCTCTGTTGTCATTAGTAAACTTCTCTTCTAAATACTATCTCTACCATTCACTCTCTAACTTCACCTTGTGAATACTTAAGAGTTTAAGGTCTCAGTTAAGAGGTAGGGCTAGCCAATTCCAACAGAAACAAAGCTTTACAGCTAACTATTACACTCTACTTTCTGTAACATTCAATCTCAGACATGTAAATGGCAGCAAACCAAGCAGAAATTTAAAACAAAAACAAAACCCAGCAATTGAGAATTATAAAATCTGGCATGTAGGACACCATTAAAATCATCCATGAGGACTTAACTTATAATATCCATGCATAAAAATATGGAAATAAGCATTTTGCAGAGAGTTAAGCAATTCAAAAATCAATGGTTTGCTTCACAAACCTTGTTGAGAAAAAGGAATATTACTATTTATTGCTGGATAAACAACAACTAAGTAAAGTCATATTAGAATTTATCCTAAGAACCTCAGGTTTAGATTTTAAAACACAGTATTTGATAAATAGACACGAAGCTTTTTTTGTTTGTTTTGTTTTTAGGGAACTCATAGTAGCAGTTGTGATTTTTCCCTATAGTAGAGCCTTCAACCCTGTAAAACTAAATAAACTGCTTCTGGAAGCTACAGAAATTGCCCATTATCTCCAAGAGCATTCTCTGACGAGAGTTCATCAACATGAAGCCAAAACTCATCCAGAGCATCAAGAGAGGAAAGTTTCTAGTGATGGTTTGGTCATGGTCTCTTACGGACTGATTTCATGGCATAGGAAGGAATAAAACTATAAAATAATTAAAGTTGGTGGAAGCAAAAGTAAAGTGTACACTGGTAATGTAAAGACTAAAGCCAAAATGTCAACCCTTAAGTTTGACATTACAATGCAAAATGCATTTTTCACATAACTTATAAATAGTTACAGGTATTCAAAGGGCTCGTTTATTAAATATAATAGGAAGGTTCTGAGTGTCAGTTAAACTGGATCAACTCTTGATTTGGCCATTAATTAGGTATGACTTTGAACAAAAGCATAATCTTTCTATTTCAGTTTTATTTGTAAAATTAAGAATCAGAAGATAGTCTCAAGGGCTCTTCTACCTAACAAAAAAGCAAAACCAAACCCTCCTCAAAATCTTCTACGAGATTCTCTTAACATAAAAAAAAAAAAAAAAAAAAAATCCCAGCTCTATGACCCAAGGATAGTGGTCTTTGCATTTTAACAGCAGTGCAGAGACAAGACTTTCTGCCCTGAGTGCACAAGGTAGTTACACACATAAAACAACTTCAGAGAAACTCTTCATTTAGAGGAAAAAGTAATTATGATGAATTTGTAAAGATCAGAAAAATATTTTTTAAACTGGTAAGACAAAACTGAAATGACAAGGAATGTAAGGGTGAAAGAGGAAGAAATTAAGACTAGACGTTTCTGCAAGGGGAATTAGGTACTAGAGTAACTGTTCAGAGAGGTACTTGGGTCGTCCTCACTAGAGGCATTCAGAAATCGATTAGATCGAAACCTAGTAGGAAGTCTAGAAAAGACCCTTTTTTAATTATATGTATCACTCCTTGACTTGAAAGAACAATTAAAGAACAATGTAGCAATATTTCCACTACCTAAGTTTTCTCTTTTTGCATATTTCCCACATTTTACATATATTTTATATTACTGTATATGGTTATCAGGCAGTACTCTGACATTGGTTTACATGATTCTATTTTCACATATATCATAAACATTTCAAAAGTTTAAACATACTGTTATTATCATAAGCTTAACATTTTAAAAGCTGATTAATATTCGAAGTTATTGATGTCTTATAACTTATTCCAGTTGAGTACATTTATATTATAATTTATTACCATTATGGCAATTCCTATACTACATATTTTTGTTCATGGACCTGTTGATTTTTATCAAATTATATCCATAATTTAAACTCCTAGGACCAGAAATGCCAAGTCAAAGAACATGAGTATTTTATGCCTCTTGCTATATATTGCTACTTCTAAGGCCATAGGTATGAATGAATGGATGGCAACTCAGGGTTGCCATTTTAATATGCTTTGACAACCTAATGTTAAAATTAAATATTAAAACATAATTTAATGCGAAATTAATGTTAAAATACCTTTGAAAATATATAGCAATGCTTCAATAATTGGTATTTCTTTGACCACTAGTGGAGGTAAACTTTTCCCATGAGTTGGGTTATTGAGGGCTTGCTATGGGTTTACAACCTGTATGGTAACATAGGGCCCCATACCCAGTTTCATGCTCTACTATTTCCAACTTTAAATTTTTAAGAATTTCTCAACAAAGGGCTTCATATTTTTATTTGAAATACGCCTCAAAATTATACTGCCACCCCTGGATTCATTATTTGTTTTTTTTGTTGTTGTTGTTGCTGCTGCTGTTGTTAATACCCTTAGGTTGTTTTTTTTTCTTTTAACATTAAGGTTAAAATATGTTCCCATAATTCTAGAGTCATGTAGAAAACACTGTCACTCTTATGTAACTTAAAGTAGGTATTGGTGCTACTAAAGATATACATATTTCTACTATGTATTTAATCTACTTATTCCAGAAGTAAAAGAATAAGCAAACAGTCTGGAAATTATCTAGAAACACTAGGCTATTTCAATAGAATGAAGAGAGAGTTAAATTTCTGGAGTGGTAGGCAATTGAGGAGACCCTGAATCATCTCATACAGAGCTGCAGGCACTCTTCACAAGTCAGTTCACTCTGGGTCAATAGCAATCAGCCAGATAAATCTCGTTAATATTAAAACTGGCTTAAGCCAGACTGAATTCAATTTTTTCAATTCAAAATAGATGGAGCCATCTCTCTTGACCATTAACCATATCTCTAACCTTTATGAACTTGCCTTTGTTTCACTTCCTCTATCTATAGCATGGAAATGATAAAAATTCTCTCTCTCTCCTAAAAATGCTGCATAAATTTCATTATGTAATGCTTTTTGCTGGTGTATTTATGGAACATTGCTGTTAATTCTGCATTTTTTTTTTTTACCTAGGCAGAACATTTTGTAACTACTGTTCAATATTATGACTAAAATATGAATGAGGGTAATATTTACATTCTGTTTATATTTCAATTCTAGTAGAACAATTTTAGAATTCATGTGGGCATGAACTTGGCAGAAAATAATTCCTCTAATGAATATTTTAACTTCATTTAGGGCCAACTATGGTAATACTAGTCGTTCATCCTTATCTTATCAGATACTTGGTAGAAATGACAGTTCCAGAGACCTTCTCTATTCCTCAATACAAAAACCTTTATGTCATATTCTATTAATGCTTCAGATTCCATCTCAACTCCTGGGCAAATCTATTAATACTTACAGAAGCTGCAGAGAACATGCTATACCATTAACCATGTAGTCTTTTTTATTGAAACATGTCTCAATTCATCTCAAGAAAAGATTGTAAGAAAATGGTAGTTTTTTCTTAAAAATACCAAAATAATGATCATTAAACTATTAGTAATTGGTAATAACCTATATATGCCATTCTATAGAGAAGACTATTATATTCCAAGAAGTGCCATTTTAAAGTGTTCAATTTGAACATCATCTACTCTTATGGCTGTTACAAAATTGCCCACTAGTAGAATTATTTGAACAGTTTAATTCATGATGATGATATTTAGGAGGCTCTAAAAATTGCCCCTGCACTATTAAATAATAAAAAATAAATACCAAAAACAATTAAAAAATAAAATGTTCATTAAATCATTATAATCTCAGCAGTCTGAAAACATTTAGGGAACATTCAATTCATTGAGTAGTATATATAGCAAAATGAAGGCTAGTATCTGAGAGAAGAAATATTTTTCTTGAGCATTCCAGATATTTTGTTATTACTTTTAGAGCTCAAGGCATACTTTCCTGTGGGTTCTTTCCATTTTTTTTCCATTTGGTAAAATAAATGTCCATCTTCAGCCAGACTTTCATTCCTCCCCCAGAGCTATTAAAACTCAATTAATTGCTCAATTAATTGCCAATCTCATTTAAATGACTCACTGCTGAAATCCAAACAAACTTACAAAATGAAGTGATATGCTGAGACTCCTAAGTAGTCACAAATTTTAAATTTTAAGAAGAACATGCATGCCCGAGAAAGGAAGTGTTTCCATTAGTTAGAAAATCAATATTATATAAATAAATAGAAGTAAAAGCAAATTAATCCAACCTTGGCAAAAAGTCATGGGATAATCTGGTCATCTATTTCATTAAAGTGATGCAAATAGGTCACACCTCAGAGGGTTTGTAAAACTGTTTTTGTACTCTGAGTAGTTCAGATTACAAACAGGTAGAAGACTTCTGACCTTGAACTTAAAAGGATGAAGTTTTTAAAGCTGGTACATATATTATGTGTCTGATTTACCAAGAGTAAGCTAGATTTTTACTGAAAGTAACTCAGATCACATGTGTTCATCAGACAGAAAAGATGATTATGTATTTATATTTCAAACGGGGTCAGCTGAATTCAGTTCTCAGAACCAACACCCTGAAGTTTTCTCCTCTCCCCCTAACACCTTGCCTCAAATTATCATAGAAAAAGACGTGATTTAATTCCAAGAATATAGCAAATTCATTTAAATACCTCTGATGGAGTTGCCAACATGAAAATTCATATGTACTGGTGAACTCTTTCTGTCTGCCGTTCTCTCTCAATTCTTCAAAATAAGTTACAGGCCAATAAGCATCCTTTGCTACTCTGTCCTCCTCCCCCACCCTATCGTCCTTTACCACTTGATAATGTCAGTCTGGACTGTGTCCCTGTAAAAACGTGGCTACAGAAGAGACATATATGTTTATCTTTACAAGAACTAGGAGGTGCTTAAGATCATAAATTTTTCATTAAAATATCAGGAAAACAAGGAAGCTCACCTTTTGTTCAAGAAAAAATAGGAAAGGGAAAAAGCAGTTGTTCCGTTTTTCAAAATAAGTTTAAGTTTCAAAAACAAATGGGTAATGGTTGCAACAAATGTAGTGAGTTTAAGTTGTAAGTGTATTAACTAAAAATTTATTAAATACAGTATCTACCATGTGCTGAACACTGTACTGGGTACTAAAGATGCAAAGACCAGCTAGGGATGGTTCCTCACAAGGCTGAGCTCGGGCTCAGTGCTGCTAGACAGGAGATGTACTCCAGCGATTTCAGCAGAGAAATGACTTAGGTCAGTTTACATTTACAAATGAGAGATCCCTACCAGCCTGTAAATCCCCACATGTTGTAATGGATGATATTTAGTATGCATGCAGTTTGGAAGGGGATAATGTTTGTACAAACTGTTTATCTATCCTTATAACAGCAAACCCTGAAGTGTTGGAAGATTATTGAAGGCTTTTTTCTTTCCTCTTAAATATTAATGTGCACACTTTTCAACCAATTGTTGGCACATAATACCTGCAGCAATTTCTGATTCTATCACATTTATAAAAAATAATGTCAATACCTATAATAACTATAAACACATGATATTAAGTTTTGTTATAGTGCCATTTCCAACTTACTGGAATAATTCTGCATTTGAGGCAGACTTCCAAGATAGAATCAAAGACTCTTATTGATATTTGTAGGGGAAAATGATGGTTGCTTTATGGTCATGATTAGCATTTTTATAGATTATCTATTATATTTTATGTTTTTCCATTGTTTTCTAAAATTTTAGATGTTGGTTGGATTATAAAATCAAAGTAAACAAAATCTCTGAGGTTGAGGCCATAATAATGAAGTTAGGGTTATGTGTAGTTCTGACTTTGTGTGCATATATATATATACACAACAGACAAGTACATATTTATTTTTGTGTTAGATATATATCAAGGCTAATACACCAATAAAATAATCCATATTTGCATAACCATGTTTCTTTTCTGAGCATCTCTAATTACATGTTACACAGAGCAAAATTCATGGCCAAAATAAATCATTCTCCACCACTAAATCTCCACAAATATATTCTGTTCCCTGCAGGCGCAATCTCAGGACATGCTATCTTTACAAAAACAATGCCAACCCAGAAGGCATCTTTGGTGACTCTATTCCTTAGTGGCAACATTCAACCGCTATTGATACTACCTTTTGAGTTACCCTGTAGCTCTTTTCTTGTGATCTCCACTGTCACTAGCAGCCTGGACCTCGATCATTTGTTGTCTATTTTAACTTCAGTACTGAACTCCTCCAATTCACTCTCCTTCCACATTGCAGCCAGAGCCATCTTTCAAAACTGCAGATATTTTACTAAGGTTTTCCTGATTCAAGTCTTTTTGCTTCAAAGGCTCGGCAAACTCCCCAGCTTCCTTTTTTCCCCAGCTTCCCCAACATGACTTGGACTCAAGAATGTGAGCTACGTTAGAGTTTGTGAATACAGCACATCACTTGACCGTATGCCATTCTTTCTGCCGGGTATATTTTTAACTCTTATCTGTTTGAAGAACACTAAGGGATCCTTAAAGTCTTAGCTCAAATGTTACCTCCTTTTGAAAGCCTCCCCTAACTTTTCTAATAGACTGAGGATTTCCTGTCTCTATTCTGGAAGCACCGTTAAACACATTTTTGTTATTCTACGTACTCAAGTGCAATGGTTATAAAGCAGAGTCCCAGAGCAGCAGCCTCAGCATCACCTGGGAACTTTTTGAAAATGCAAATTCTCAGGCTCAACCCCAGACCCACTGAATCAGAAACTTCAGGGATGGGACCCAGCAATCTGTGTTTCAACAAAGCTTCCGTGTGATTCTCATGCACACAGATATTTGAGTGCCCCTATTCTATTGAAATCATGTTTCCATATCAGTCTCTACATGCAATTGAGATTATCTTGACAGTTTTATCTTTCTTCCTTTCCTCTGAATATGTAATACACATTTGTTGAATACAGAGCAAATAAACTGATAACTAAATTTGGAATTTTATAGTTAACTTAGTTGCTCTTTATATAGGTCCTTAACACATCAAAGGTCTGTACATAAGATACACACTTGAAATTTGAAATTGATCATGTCAAAACAATGGTACATATGATGCACTGCAAACAGTTTTCCCACGATACATATTCATCATGAAAAATGAGTAAGATCACATGAACTTCTTTTCATGCAACATGACAGGAAAATTCATAATATACTATTATGAGTCAAGGGCCATTTACAACTTATTTCCTTAAATAATCAATTGAGAATACTGTGCCTCAAACAAAACTCCCACCTCCAACCCCTATACATGGTGTGTATTAATCGCAGTTTAATATTTGTGCTTCTTAAAACCTTATTGTTTATATATCTGAGAAGCTACAATAATTATTATCTGAGTCATAAGTTAATCCAATGCTTCTAAATGCTCCAAACAAAAACTCAGAAAATTTCTTTAAGCTGTCATCACAACAAATGCTCTACTTATTGGTTTAAAGATTGCAGAGACTTTGAGTACCAGGAATAATCACCTAGTATAGATCCAGGCTGGTACGTGGAAAGGCAGCAGGACCTGCCCACGCTGGCTAAAATATTTAGATACACATTTTTAGATGGCAAAGTGTTTAAAATCAGGATTGAGCTGTGCTTTATTTCTCATCCTCAAGTGTCATTTACAGCATCTTTGCACATTGTCTTTGTTTAATATATTGGCTAGAACAGAATTTCCACGTAATTCTTCTCTGTTTAACCCTTTGAGTAAAAAGTACAGGAGTTAAACTTTCAAATTACATGGAATCATTGGTTGAAATCCTTTAAAAGTCAGTCCATCTCAAGCATTATGTTCTGCCCCTACTATTGTGTAGTACTTCTGTTGCTGATCTCAATGTATAAATTTATAAAAATGGATTTATAAATATATCAGAGGTTCTTTAGAACAGATAACATATTTTTCACCTCTGATGTCCACCACTGACACAGTTCTTAGAGGTCACATAATACTTGTGGAAGGAAGGAAAAAAGGAAGAAAAAGGGAAAAAGAAAAAAGGCAATAAAAACTTCCAATGAATTAGAATTAACCATTTTACTGACTTGCTGAGATTGAGATGATGTAAAGATGATTTTCTGAAGTGGATTAAACTAAAGAGAAATATTATTATAGGGCAGGATCATTTTTCTCCTTTTTAGTTTTATTTGTTGCTTGATAGAATTCAGTTCATAGGTGATTTTACTTAACAAAATAGCACTGAAGTGGCATTCTATAGTTAATTCAGTTTAAAAATGAGCAGTTTGGCTCTTTCAAGAGCTTTTGAAAGTAGCCATACTATTTTAAATTTTAAACAATTGTAGAACTGTGGTTTCCTTTATACTTTTATACATCTTAAGAAGAAATCATACATTTATGTTATCTGCATAGGAAAAATGAAAATATACACAAAGTCAAATAGTAATGATTTTCAATTTTTTATACTCCCATTAGACAAGATGTAGAGAGACTAGTGTGCTCTACTGAAACAGCCCTGTGTTGCAAAAAAGTGTTTAAGTATTCAATAAAGAAAAATGAACTTGAATCCATAATGTATGTTATATTATGTTATATTATTAATTAATTAATATGTTGGCATAACATGGGATGTTAGAAAGAAAATGGCTCTATAAGACCTGAGTTCTCATCCTAGAGATTTCACTTTGGTTGGAAAGAGTCTAGAGTTTATATGATCCAAATCTGTAAGGAAACTGATTTCAAAACTCAGTAATAATTTGCTTAGTAAACCATGGCAAAGAATCAAGGAGAATAAGTATATTGCTATGGCTTAATGCCTTGTAAAATCATTTGATAGGGATGATATAATATTTTCTTTTTGAATGTGAGAGCATTGCTTAGCTGAAGTTTTTGACTAATTATTCTTTTTATTTTTTCCATGGCTTATTCTTTATCATACACAAGTTTCTTTTCATCTTGGAACTAATGCTAACACTATGTTGGGTATATAATACTCAATAAAAAATAATGTTAAAAGGTATAATAAAAGTAGGTGCAAAATTTCAAAGCTAGAACTTTCCTAAATATATTATCTTTATTAGTTATGGATAATCTTGTACCAAAATATGCCCAAGAAAAAAGTGGTGATTGTTCATTCAGTCCATGTTCATATATTCATACTGACATTTATTGATCACCTGCTCATACAAAGCATCTTAATAATTCTTGGGCAATAAAGAAATAAGAAACCCATAGTCCTTGTCATAAAAAGAAGTCACATTCTAGAGGAACAAAAGACACATATACAGTTGCAAACCAAAGTACATTAACGGAATATAAAGCATTTATATAAAGGTATTATCAGATCAAAGCAGGGTATTGACCAGATCTATCTAAGGAATTGGAAAAGTCTTCAAAGAGTCAGATTATGAAGGATGAGAAAGATTTACCAGGTGGTGAAAAGGGAGACCAGGAAATTAAGCAGAAAGAACACCATGTGGAAATGAACACTGTGAGGAATGTAGGATGTCTGCAGGGACTGAACCAATGGCATTCATGATGGGAAGAAAAGGTTGGTGAAGTGGGTGGGAGCCCAGAGGCCAGACTAAACAGTTTGTTCTTTTTCCCAGTGGCAAAGGTGAATCATCAGAGGTGTGAAACAGAAAAGTGGCATGGTTGGATTTCACTCTTCAGTGATAGCTGTGAACATTTATCAGTGCTTGCAGAAATTACAATAGGTCCCTTGAGCCATTCCACAAATTTTTGACAAAAGTTATATTAAAGGGGAAATAGAGTTCTATTGATAACAAATGTGTTATGATAATGTCAGGTATGAAGATAGAATGTATGAAACAAATCTTTACAGAAAGTGTTATCAATAGCAGTAAATGTGAGAAATGAAACCTGCTTGCCTTTGGAAAAATAAAGGAATGAGGCTATATGCAAAGAAAGCAATAAGCATTGGAGTTAAGATAACCCAGACAGATTAAAAATGATACATGACTCTAAAACCTTGAAGCAGTAATAAGAAAATAGCTTATAACACAACAGCACAATCACTGGAAGCAATAGACCTAAAAAGTGGAATGTTTGTAGCAATTAAGTTTCTCTTGTACAATATTGACCGAAGATAGGAGTATTTTCTTTCCTTGGTTTTAAATATATGCTACATATGCTGAAGTTTGCAGTCCCTGATAGACTTCTTATTTGTGCAAGTGAAAACAGCACCTGAACATAAAATAACAAGCTACATGATGGTTTGAACCACACGATCCAGGATGTCCCTGAAAGGTTAATAAAAAATAGTCTAAAACTTAAGGTGTCCATTATGACACCATATTCATACCTACTCTAAGTAGTGAGCTATGATTTAGAAAACTATCTAATTATAGAAAATGGCTAACTGGTGGTAGAACCACTTATAAATACAAAAAAATGGGTATTACAAAGTCAGCTAGACAAAAGCAGCTATATATACATGATGTATACATAAGGGGACTTCACAAAGTTCGTGGAAAATGCATACTTTGAAATAAAACTATGAATGGATTTCAAAAATTTCTTGAACCAAAATAAACTTATACTAACTTGTTATAGCACGTCTGAACAGGATCTGGTTTGAGGCACTAAGAAAGATATCAGTTTGAAAAGAGCCTCCATCAGAGAAACAAATTTTGCTAAAATTGAAGCAAGAACAAACATCAAATTTATGGTGAAACTTAGGTAGAAGAATGGTGAAATCATTGATGCTATAGGAAAAGTTTATGGGGACAATTTCTCAAAGAAATGAGCAGTTTAAAAATGTATAACTCATTTTAAGAAGGGCCAAGACGATGTTGAAGATGAAGTCCACAGTGGCAGACCATCCACACTAATGTGTGAAGAAAAAAATTACTCTTGGTTATGCCCTAATTGAAAAGGATGGACTATTAACAGCAGAAACAAGAGTCAACACCATAAATATCTCAATGGGTCCAGGTTACACAATTCTGACTAAAAAATTAAAGTTGAGCAAATTTTCCACTAGATGGGTGCCTAAACATTTGCATCCAGATCAACTGCAGACAAGAGCAAAGCTTTCAACAGAAATTTCAATCAAGTGGTATCAAGATCCTGAAGCATTTCTTTGAAGAACTGTAACAGGAAATGAAATATGCCTTTACCAGCATGATCCTGAAGACAAAGCACAATCAAAGCAATGGCTACCAAGAGGTAGACATGGTTAAGTCAAAGCAAAGGCAAACTGGTTAAGAGCAAAGGTCATGGCAACAGTTTTTGAGATGCTCAAGGCATTTTCCATGTTGACTTTCTGGATGGCCAAAGAATGATAACATGACATTACTATGAGAGTGTTCTGAGAAAGCCAAAACTTTAGAAGAAAAATGCCCATGAAAGCTTCAGCAGAGAGTCCTTCTCTACCATGACAATGTATGTTCCTGCTCATTCCTCTCATCAAACAAGGGCAATTTTGTAGGAGTCTTGATGAGAAATCATTATAATCATAATTATATCATTATCCACCTTAGAGTCCTGATTTGGCTCCTTCTGACTTCTTTTTGTTCCCTAATCTTAAAATATATATAGTCTCATGCTATACAACCAATAAATGACTAATAACCAGAATCCTCAAAGAAAGAAACAGCAAGAAAAATATCAAACAACTCCATTAAAAAGTGGGCAAAAGATGTGAACAGAACCTTTTCAAAAAAAGATAGACTAATGGCCAATAAACATATGAAAAAATCTCAATATCTCTAATCATCAGGGAAATACAAATCAAAATTACAATGAGCTATCACCTAACCCCAGTGAGAAAGGGTTTTATCAAAAATTCCCAAAACAATAGATGCTGGCATGGATGCCAAGAGAAAGGAACACTTACATACTGCTGTGGGACTGCTAATTTGCAAGCGTTATGGAAAATAGTATGGAGATTGTCAAAGAACTAAAAGTAGCCCTACCATTCAATCCAACATCCCACTACTAGGTATTCACCCAAACGAAAAAAGTAATTTTATCAAAAAGACACTGGCACAAGGATGTTTATTGCAGCACAATTCACAACTGCAAAGATGTGGAATCAACCCAAGTGCCCATCAATTCATGCATAGATTAATAAAATGTGGTATATATATACCATGGAGTTCTACTCAGCCATTAAAAAAATGAATTAATATCTTTTGCAACAATCTGGATGGAACTGGAGACGATTCTCCTAAGTGAAGTATTGCAAGAATAGAAAAACAAACACCGCATGTACTGACTATTAAATTGGAACTAACCCACCAGCTCTCATGTGCACAAAGGGAGGTAAAACTCAATAGAAATCACGCGGGTGGGAGCAGGGAGGAGGGAATGGGTGAAATCACACCTTGCAGGCACAATGGACACTATCTGGGTGATGGGCACACAGTCATCTCATAAATCCACTTGACCTCAGTCCCTAGAAAGCTATATGTGGTCTTTATAGCCAAGTAACTAAGAAACTTGAAACGTATTATAAGAAAGGATTAAACCACTTAGTAGGAAGAGACAAAACTTAAATAAAGATCCATAAATGTAAATCTCCACCATGGTAAATAATTTTTTCAGTATATGTTTCCATTGATTAGATGAAAACCATAAATCCTCAAAGATGTCAACAGATACTTGAAATAATAAGTCACTAGAATTAAGCAGTAAATAATAACACTTTGCATCCCAGGCAGGGTCAATAGCCTTCAACAATCTACCAGTGATTGGGCTATTCTCCCTAGAACACATGCAGCTCCCCCGTGACAATTTTAGGTAAACCTGATCTTTGACTATATGGTGTAATTGGTTTTAATTTAAGGATTTTCTTTTACTCTGTGACTTCTACCCATGAGAGTGAAAGCCAGCAAAGCTAGGCTAATTTGCATTCTGAAATTTCATTCTGTGTTTTTATTTTCCTTTGGAGGGTTCTTGTACAGAAGAGCTTCATTAACTTAATTAGGCATGATCCAGTGGGCCCATACAAATTAGGCTAGCCATGGTGTCTTTAGAATGGACAAAAATAAGAAGCCAGCTGTAGTCATTATATTTTGAAGAAAATCTTACCAGCTGACATTTCTTTGTGTCACAGTCATATTAAGCTCATGACAACTGCAATAACCAAAATGTGTTTTGGAAGTCCTGGTCTCCAACACTACAAAGACATAAAAGATACAACAGTGGAAAAGGGAATGAACTGCTTCTTTAAGCACAAATTTTTATAGTCTTCAAGTTCTTTGCTTTATCACAGAAATAATGATCCTTTGGCAAGACTATATTCATATATCAATCTATAACAACTAATGGTGTGATAATTTAGATTCCATATTCATTACATTTGAAGGAACCAGGTATGAGAAAACACCTAGGAAGAAAGATATTTTCATTTTCTTCCTATAACATATAAATGTGCATGTGCACATGTACATACACACACCAAGTAACATCAGACAACAGAAAGAACACCACATTCTCCCTGTCCTATGACCTTAGAAAGTTACTGATTTTTGCCTTAGTTTCTTCATCAACCAGTAGAAATAATAATAGCCCTCGTTCTTATTAAGAAGAGTCTTTAGGTAACTTACCTATTCAGAAGAATTATCTGCGTAATTGTTAAAATAGAGACTCATGGGCCATATTTCAGACCCAATATAGAAATCAGAATTTCTATTGAGAAGCCTAGGAATTTGTATTTTTATACAAGTTATTCTTACTGGGTTGCTATAAAATAAAATACAAAGCATAGGAAAGCTCTACAGAAAATTCTGAGTGATATATAAATGTATGACCTCGAAATTATTCAGAATTTCTGGCATAAAGTAAAATTTTGAGGAAAAAAGTATTTTTATGGGAATTTATTTTGGTTGACCTTTACATTGTGAGAACAGTTGTGCTAAACCAATCAACCAAATGAGCTCTTTCAAGAAGCTAAACATATACTCTTCTGCTTATGGGATAAGCATGACTTTTTACTGATAAACACTAAAAGTCATATCTCCTACAATAACATTTAAAGCAGTAAAATACCCTAGATACAGTTCTCATGAATCCTGGAATTAAATGATAAACATTTAAGCATAATTGCTGTTACTTTCTGACTTGTCTCTGATACTTTATAAATCCATCCTCAAGAAACATAAGAAATGTGGAAGAAAAAAATATGAAAACCCTCCAGCTTAATTCTAATGATTTGAATTAACAATGTTGAAAATAAGATCATCCTTGGAATGGGGTTTACTGTCACCATAAGCTATTTGTGACTTAAAAACTAGAACATGGAGTTCAGAACACAATCCAATTTCTCTAGATGACAGTGAGTTCCCAGCAGAGGTTGTTCCTCTCCAGAAACCTGCCTTGGATAGCATCCTGCCACTTGGATGCCTGGGCATGTCTGCCACCTCACAAAGCAACAAAGTCAGGCTTCCGTCTGAATGAGAAACTTGACACATTCCTCTCATTTCTGAACTGTGCCCACACAACCTGTTACAACATTCTGTACACTGCGATGAACACAACTGAAGTCTCATGGTGGCTAGCTACAGTTTCAAACGTACATTTCTAAACTTGGGAAATGTAAATTGAGAAATGTCCTGGATGTGAATCATGTGAAAACAACAGAAATTGTCTGCTTTCACATAGTCATGGTCATGGTCATGGTCAACTATTAAGGACTACTTGTAGGTAACAAGGATTTCTGGGGTTATGAGCACTGGTTTTTGCAAACTGAATATGGCCACACTTAAGGGTATATAGATATTGCACAGTCATAGTGAGGTGGAATTGATTTTATTAAGGCTGATAATAGATACCGGATGGTCAGAGCGTCTGAACAGATATAGCTTCCCTTAAGCTAGGCTGGAAGATAGCTCAAGAGAAAAAGAAATAAAGCTCTTAATACAACATAAAAGATCTGCAGGGGTGACAGAAGTATGGGTTTCTGAGAATAATTACTTGCTCTGGACTAGGTTGATCATACCTTCCAAAATATTATAACTAGAGAACTTTGCACAATGTGTGTCATACCCTCAAATATGTGTGTAGCAGACTTATCAGAAGGTGTGTAGTAAGTTGTGGCCAATCAAGTTTTATACGCTTTAGTCTTTTTCATTTATGGATGATTTACCAAGTTCCCTATGCTTCTCTTCCTAGAGATTTTATTTTTACATTTAAAGCTTATAGCTGCTTTCCCACCCTGCAACCTAAACACGATAAAGACACTGTGCTCACCAACTGACACTACGTATGAGTGCAACAGATGTTTTCAAACCAATGAATGACTCAAAGGAACTCTGAAAATGTTTCTCTGCTGTAAGAGCAGGGGTCACAAAGACATACAGATGGTAAACAGAGAAATACTACTAGAGATCTGCGTTGGAACGTAATAAGCTGCAAACCAAATAATAGGATAATTCTGAATAAAATTAAAGTAGGTAATTAGTTTCCTATTGCTGCTGTAATTAGCTGCCACAGACTAGATGGCTAAAAACAAAAACACTTATTATCTTACAGTTCTGCAGGTCAGAAGTCTCACATGGGATTCAACTGAGTTAAATCAAGGTGTCGGCAGGACTACAGTCCTTTATGGAGGCTCTAGGGAAGAATCCATTTTCTTGCATTTTCCACCTTCTAGAGGCTGTCTGCATTTCTTGGCTCATGACCCCTTTTCATCTTCAAAGCCAGCAAAGGCCAGTTGAGTCTGTCTCATTTTGCATCATTCTGACACAGACTCTTTTGCCTTCCATTTAAGGACTCTTGTGATTACACTGGACTCACCTGGATAACCCAGACTAATTGCCCTATCTTAAGGTCACCTGATTCATAACATTAATTCCATCAGCAACCTTAACTCTGCTTTGCCTTATGTACTCACAAGGTTCCAAAGATTAGGACCTGGGCACCATTGGGAGGTGGCGGGTTAAAGACATTATTCAGTCTACCACAGCTGTGTATAATGAAAATCATATTTTGCTACACCTCTGCGGATGGTCAAAACCTCTTCAAAGGAAGACACATCTGACACTCCTCAGTAGGGAGAGTTCATTCAACCTCATTTTGACTTCAGTGCCTTCTATACACTGATCCAAGGTGGTTCTTTATTGGCAGGTCTGATTTAATTTTCAAAAGGTAACTGCTTGATTGCAATCAAAATCAAACAGAATAATTTATGAGAAATGGAAGCAAGAGGAAAAAGAACGTGGAAGGAGGTGGACATTTTCCAAGTAATTTAATTGAAGATTATTTTAAGATTTTCTAAAGCTCAAATTTGTAAGGATAAGTCTAGTTGGCTAAAGCACCAAGTCTGAGAGTAATGAAAAAGTTGCCATTCCAGGAGCCTAGATAGCAAACCAAACTGGTAACCACAACCTCACTTATATATCACGCAATTTTAGATTAAACATGGCATACAAGCCTAAGTCAGGCTTTAAATTTGAACTCTGTATTCACTACGTAAATATTCTAACTATATATTAAGGTTATTAAGTATGAAATGTCCAATTCCCTAAGTACTAATTTTGACAGTTGATATCTCTGACATCTCACTTTGACACTTATTCTTTTATTGTGAAGGTACATCCTCATTCTTTCAAATGCACAGGTTGGCTTGTGATTATCTTTCAAATTTTTTTTAACTCAATTTTTTGGAAACCACCAATAAGTCAAATATTCATGTTATTTTTGAATCTGAGCTCCATCCTGGAACCAGTGCTGGGCAGACAGCCCAAAATATCAACTACGTGTTTGGGAAGGATATGGCTAATCAACACACAGTACATCGTTGG
Organism: Eulemur rufifrons; assembly: GCF_041146395.1. Lineage (NCBI taxonomy): Eukaryota > Metazoa > Chordata > Mammalia > Primates > Lemuridae > Eulemur > Eulemur rufifrons. Next base: position 231,139,071 of record NC_090989.1, read on the forward strand.
TTTGAGAAGTCTCGTGCTAGTGATTTTAATCTTGAAAATGAGCCATGTGGGTGATCTGAGACCAAGGTGGATAATGATGAACTGAAACCTGGAATGGAAGTGAATCCATCTCAACCTATGCATGCATTAGCAATAAGGTTTGATGTTATTATTCCAGAAATATTGGGCCATTTGAAATAAATCAGCAAGGTAAAGAAGCTGGATAGATGGATTCTGCATGAATTAAACGAGAGTCAGGAGAGAAACTGTCCCGAAGCTTCCCTTCCTTTGCTGTCACAACATAAAGGTAAACCATTTCTACATTGTATTGTTACGTTGATGAAAAATGGATTCTTCCTGACAATCATAAGCATTCGGCACAATGGTTGGATAAAGATGAAGTGCTGAAACACAGTTCAGAATCAAATATTCATCAAAAAAAGCTAATGGTGTCTGTTTGGTGGTCCAGTGTTGGCATTATCTACTACAGCTTCATGAAACCTGGTCAATCCATTACAGCGGATGTCTACTGCAACCAATTGGAAAAAATCATGAGGATGATTGTGATTAAGTAGTTGAGATTGGTCAACAGAAACAGGCCAATTCTCTTGCAAGACATGCTCAACCACATGTCGCACAAACAACGCTGCTCAAACTACAGAGGCTGGACTAGGAACCTCTCTGTCACTCACAATATTCACCAGACCTTGCACCAACTGACTACCACTTCTTCCTGGCTTGGACCACTTCTTGCAAGGAAACATTCAATTCTCAACAAGCTGTGGAAAACTCCTTTTGCAATTTCATCACCACTGGCTTTCCAGGCTTCTTCACTGCTGGCATAAATAAGCTACCATTAAGATGGTCAAACTGTGTTGATAGTTTAGGTGTACATTTTGATTAATTGTACTGCTTCTCATTTGAAATATAATAAACTAAGCTAGATTTGAAATCAGACATTTCATATTCAATGACCTAAATATTTTTTTTCAGTCTAAAGAGCTGAATAGTAATAAGTTTAATTCTCTTCCTTCAAGTTTATATTTGATTCAAGTAGCACAAATTTCTGGGCAGAGGAGAAATAAATTTGGGATGGCTAGTTGCTGGTTTATAGTATTAATTTAAGTCCAACCTCCTTATATTATATATTCATCAAAATAATTTTGAAAGGAAGTACACGGGGGTCAAAAGTATCAAAATACAGTGACTTTTACATGGAAATTTAAATTTTAAAAGAATTATTTGGAAAAATTAAAAATAAAGTATTGACCATACAGACCTGCAACCAAATAGATGTGTACTGATACTAAACTCTTCCAGCTAAATTCAATGCCCTCCTGCTATGCTCTTCTTGAAGGTTAACTCCTCAAACAATCACTCAAACTCAAAGTACTATCCCAAATTTAACCCATTAACACAAAACCTGGTGTGGTCATATATTAATATAATATCCTTTCTCCTTTAGCTGACTAAATTTTTAAACCAACCTAAGCTCCTTAAGTGTCAGTAACAATAACTAATAGTGCATATTGCTCGTAAGGAAGCAGAGTTGAGTCTTAGGTGAGTGACTGCTTGTCATTCACATACAAGGACTTGAGTAGCTCTGAGAATGTGCACAGCCCTTTATCTGTAGAGTAGATATACCAAGGATTGCACATCCTTCATTTTGATTAGTGTTAACATCAATGGCACTCACACTTGAGATATTGACTGTCCTGATTTCATAGTTCCTTAATGTGCCAGCCTCATAATAAGCAGGTTTCCTGAAGTCTTTCCTTTATTCATATGACAAAGGTGGAACTGCCTAGTTACTGAGCAGTGGACACTGAGATAATTGATGTCTTGAAGCACATAAATAGTGCTGTGCTTGGTGCTTGAAAATCTTGGCTAAGGGCCTAAAAGATAAATAATTATGATATAACATGCTAAAAGAGCTATTACGTAGTCATAGAGAGTCAAGGAAAAGAAAACAAACTCTACTGAAGGAAGTCAAAGACAAGTGGAAACACTTGAATTGAATCTTGAAGGATGGTAGAAGTTTTGCAGAGAGAATAAAGAAGGAAAATATAGACAAATTTAAAAGCAATTTCCTATAGGCATAAATAAGTATATTTGAGAAGAAGAGGAGGATTTCTGCTCCAAAGTGTTCTGTTTTTTAAGACAAAATCAAAGCCAAATAAACAAAAATCCTAATTATCTCAAACACTTTTTCACAACAGAAAACTTATGAGGAAATGTCAAACACTCTTGAAATGGCAAGGTTTACTTCATCAAACATACCTTGGCTGACCATTCTGTAACCATTCCCTAACTATGAAAATCTTTGGCAGAAATATATATCAGAATTCAAATATACAATATAAATCCTGGCAAACAACTCCATAGTATATTGAAAAATCCAAATAAGAGTTTAAACCTGTTTGTTTCTATATATCACAAATTATATACAACAAATTCTAAGTCAAAACGTGTGAAAAGAGCGCAGGCATTAGACAGAGGTAGAGCAGAGAGATCACATGATGTGCTTACTCTGAAAACATTTTAAAAATTAAAAAAGAGTAAGAATAGAAGGATCAGACAGATGTTGAAACGTAGAACCATACAGTCAACCAGAGCTGATTTGAAGACCATAAATCTATGTTCAGAAAGACATTTTAGCTGTTAAGTGCCACACAGGGGCATTCAGTGCTCACAGGAAGTAAAACAATAGTACTGCTGGGGTATTTAAACCCTCATGCTATCATTTCCACCTGGACATAAGAGTACAGAAAAACAATACATACTCAGATCTTTCACATATATATGTATAGATATGTACATATATATGTGTGTGTGTATATATTCACATAATCTTTCGTATATATTAAATACTACAAGCCAATGTCTAGTAGAGTTACTGGCAACAGTTTAAGAGAGCACCAGGATAAATTATTTGTACTGAGAAAGTTTGATTTTATTTTAACATTTATTACATAAAATATATTTCAAAGTTAATTCAATTCAATAAATATCTCTTTTTAAATTATTTACTATGTTTAATGTACTCAATAAATCAGAAGGTGCTCTTCAAAGAGCATATAACCAAATTTATAAATAAAAAGTAAAGCTAACTAATCCATGTGTTTTTTTGGTTTTTTGTTTTTTTTAATTCCAGCTCTACATCCCTCTCTCTTTAAAGGTGTAAGTTAGTGTATACTCAGTAGGATAGACACCTATCTTTTTAATAGTTATTTAAAACAGATGCAATTCTGTGTTGTGCCTACGCCATTGTACATTACTGCTAATCACAGGGTAAAGTTTCTGAAAAGAAATAAAAGGCTGATAAAGAATTGTATTTTTTTTTTTTTTTTTTTTTGGAGACAGAATCTCACTCTGTCGCCCAGGCTGGCATGCAGTGGTATGATCACAGCTCTTTGTAACCTCAAACTCCTGGGCTCAAGTGATTCTCCTGCCTCAGTCTCCCAAAAATAATAATTACTTTTAAGTCACTCTGGGAGAGATCTGAAAAAATTAATAAGATCCATAATATATTACACTGTTCAACCAAGTACATATTACAGTAGAGTTCATGGTTCTAGTTATAAACTTAGAATACACACCACAACCATAAAAAGAAAAAATATATGACAGAGGCTTCTAGAAGAGCAAAAGCAACGTGGAAAGTAAAAAATAAAAAATTCAGTTATTTCGAAGAATGAGGTTGGATCAGATACATCAGTTGGCCATGTTAAGGAAGAAACTGAAGTTTAATCAAGACATTAAGATCAATCAAACAGAAGTACTTCCTATATACACATAAAATAGTACCAGGATATTTATACACATAAACTCCATTTAATAAAGTCTAGATTAAGAGAACTAAATAATGCTATAATATCTTAATTCTTATCTAAGCTAAGCAATGCAAATAAAACAATAACTATTATGGAAAAATAGCTTTACTACATAAAGTATTGGAAAACCAAGTAAACTTATGATAGCTTTAGTTTTTAATGTGCTATGATTAGACTCCATTTGACACATTTATTAAATGGTGCATGCAATTTTTAGCTAAATATCTAACAGGATGTCATCCTAAAACCTCATGTTCCTATATTATTGTGGTAACAGCAACAGCTTGCAAAGATTTATGGCTTCTATTAATTACACTAAAAAATATGGTAGATTTGCCCAGAGAAATCAATTGTAACAGGGACAAGCAAGTGTATTTCTTTAATTACAATCATATGTTACAAATGACTGTCATTATCAATCCTTTCTTTTCATTGATCCCCAAAGCTAAGGGTTAAGGGTGAATCTTCCTGTTTTCCTAGACTGAACCCTGGAAGAACATTTTGAGTCAATACTCTACATGGCTTACAGGGGTCCTAGTTTAACCTCAAAAATTGGAAAGAAAAGAGACAAAACATTAAGACAGAAATAACATTCAAATGTGTAAACATCTACATAACCCTCTTTTTGTAAAGTAAGTTTTCTCCTCTCATCAATTACACTTCAGTTCAGAGAAACTTAGTATATTTCTACTTTGTACTACTTTAGGTTTCGTTTGTTTAATCATTCACATACTTGTTAACACATCTTTTTTCCAGAAAGAATTTAGCATCCTTTGCATGTATACAAAAAATAAAAGCAAAAAAAAAAACACTAAAACCTCAAAAATTGGGAGAAGAAAATGGGACAAAGAGAAAATAACAAGAGAATAAAAGAGAGAAAATCAAATAAAAAAAATAGAATGCATTCAAGTTTACATTTAGAACTACATTTCAGATTTCTGAACACTTTTTCTTGAGCACCAAATCAATATCAATTTCATGCTTACTGATGTTCCCAAGCAGCTCTGTTTTTTTACCCAATATGGCCCTGCACACCATGAACTCCAGCTACAGCCCATATTCTCAAAGACGTATATGGCTTGGCATAGATACAGAATCTGTCTGAGTTGTTAATAACACTCAGATAATTCTTTTCACTCTTCATTAAGCTCTTGTGACAAGTATAATCCATTATCCCAGATATTTCATATTATTTAAAAGAAAAATATACACATTTTTCTTGGGCCAACTTGTTCAAAGACACAAAGGACTCATCATCATGAACAAAATTGCAGATGCACTAATAACTTTTTATGCCACCTTTAAGCATCTCTCATTTTGGTACTAAGGAAGAGAGGGACCATTTTATGTCTTTAATAATTAGAAAAGGGTTAAAACATTCAAACATATATACAGAAATCCCATGGGAGGACATCCACCAACATGTTTACAGTGTTTATCTCATTTACTGGGTCATGATTATTTTAATTTTCATCCTCAGCACTTCCTACATTTTCCAAATTTTCTACAATGAAGTTATCATGAAAAAAAATAGTCAGTATCTGAAAAATGTTGAAGTACTAAAAAAAAAAAACCAGAAGAATAATACATATGATCAGGTAACATGAAAGTATAGTTTTTTGTTTTTTGTTTTTTAATTTGGCCATTAGAAAACTGGCTACAAAAATGGTTTTAACCCACACAATTCTTTCCTAAAACCAATCAAATATACAGCCCAGCTCATTTTTCAGAGCACCATAAACTACCCTCTATAGTGAAAGAGAGAGGACCTTTCATTGGAAGAGTCATTGTAAAAGAAACTACTGTCCGACCTTCTCAGAGAAATGCTGCCTTCCAAGAAGTTTAAAAAAACTTGAGTTATCAATCTGTGAGCAGAGTTGTAATCATTAATCCCAGGCCTAGACATTTCAAGACCTGGAGGCAAAATGGCAAAAGACAGTTGTGTGTGTGGTTATGCTCCTTTGGTGGAAAAAGAGACAAAGGTTGAACTTTAATTGAAAAGTAAAAACCAAGTGTCCCTTAACCCCCTTAATCAAGGGGGTTAAGAAGACCAAAGACAATTTAAGCATAAATTACCTATGAAACACTTTGTGTTTGCAAAACTGATGCAAATAATAAGATTAGAGAACTGAATTTGGGGGAGGGCAGATTTTTTTCCTCAATTCCAAACTCACAAATTCACAAAACACAAGATTTACAAAACACAAAAGATGTTGAATTGTTTACATTTCCTCAGTTTTGAAACTCTGTTTATAACAAAAGCTATAACATGTAAATTTAATTCAATCAGTGAATTTGTACAATAATTAGTGTTTGAATAAAGTACTATGCTCTTAAACTTACACCAACTGTGGCCATTTGAGAACAAACCACAACATGCATATATTTTAAAATTGCTAAATTGAAAAAAGAAACTCAAGATATGTAAAAAATAAACAGTACTACCTTACTTATGTTTCCCTGCACATTCATATTCAATTATTCCTCCACAATAACAGGTTCATCCTAACTCCATGCAAATTTCATCACAAGTTGCACTGTTTTTCCACCTATGGGGACATTACAAATCTGATCGCTTTTACCCTTACTGATGGTGGTGTTGGTGTCCCTTTTGATTGACAGTGTTGTTATAGAGTAAATTCTTTAACAGTACAGAATTCAAATGATCATAAGCACATACTATCAGTGTTGAAAAACAAAACTCAGAAAATCATTCACTTAATTTAGTCAATCAGTTAAGAATCATGTATCAGGCACTTGCCTATGTGTCAGGCATTGTGCTAGGTTTGGGAATCTAGAGGCAAAAGATATACAACCATCCTTGATCAGGCCTCAGTCTAGAGATGAACAGAGTTATAAGAACCAGCAATGATGATACAATGCAGTGCGTGCAAGGACAGAGAAGGGTGGAAGGGGTCAGACCTCCATCTCTGCAGCCAGTCACTGCCACTCAGCAATGTGCCACAAAACAGAAGATGCAGAGCAGGGAGAAATGGAACATGACGGGAACTCCCTCTACGCATATTTAGAAGCATAATGTCTAATAATCTGGTGAAAGGAAAGTCATGATGCCAAATGCCTTCTGTAAATGACCTTGACATTGTACTCTTTCAACTAACCAATAGTGCTAGATATGAAACCGTTAACACGTTTTCATAATTAAGGTGTTTGGGATTACATCTATTTGTAAAGACCCCTAGAGATCACTGACATGCATGTTCCTCATTGCCCAGGACTTCTGAGACTTCACACCACCTTGCAGGTAACAAGCCTGTGGTGGTGCCTCCTCTCTCTAATTATGAATAGGACCAGAACAGAGGCAGGGAAGTGATTCCTAAATTCAAAACTTTTGATAAGGATATAACAGACTAAGAATTGTTAATTGAACTAAATATGACATAGGCAGCTTTCAGCTCTTTTTGTCTATTGCTCTTTGCTTGTGACCCTTGCCATGTGATATAACCAGGAATGGAAATACCAGAGTCCATTCTTGTACGAGATATAAATTCCTTGAATTTGTGTGAGGAAATAATATAAAAACAAATATTTAAATTTTCAAAAATACAACAAGAATTAGCATGTTTTATTTGACATAAAACAAAAAGGTCTCCCTTCAACCTCCCCTTGTAATGTTCCATGTGTTCAGACACTAAAGAAGATCTTTAATAGAAAAGACGGTCAACCTGAATGAAGTTGGTTTTAATATTTTTCCAGAGTCACCATGTCCTAACTGAGAAAAATATGTAATTATATAAATAAGTATATAAATTACACTTATTTATAAATTATAATTACTTATATAAATAAGTATAAGTAATGCATGTGCATATACATGCATTTAAACATACACAAAATGGATGTGTGCATACCTTTCTACAGCTGCATCACAGCTTTAATTCCGTCTGTCTCAATGCATCTGTATGTATCGTTCAACACATTTCCTGATAGTCAAACCCACCACCGAACTACTTAGCCTCTCTTAGTTGCTGCCATTAGAAGATGAAGGGATTCCAATGACACTGCAACAGAATACAGCAACTGAACCTGTCTTAATCAATTTTTGCTTTCGAAGAGAGCTTTCTAATTATAAATAGTATTCTACTACCTGCAAGCTGATTTGTATTCACAGAAAGTATATTATAATCCTTACCAGTAACTAACAATGATTTTAATGAAATTGCATTGACTTCGGAGGTTTCACCATTTATAAGTTGCTTAATTTGGTCTTAGTAAAATCATTCATTATTCCTTACAAACATCAGCAGGGGGACCACATGACAATTTATTAGATTAAACCAGATTTAAAGGTTGCTTTTAGTGTAATTACAATAGAAAAAAATAAAAGAAAAAGTCTACCTTTTCTTAAATATTATACTGTACTTAGATCACAGTTTAACCTCCTGGCATGGGTAGAAAGGCTGGGTCCATGGCCCTATAAACTGCTTTCTGCAGTCATTAGTTCCAAGACTACATTTACTTGTAACACTGGAGCTGCCTCCCCTTAATGTGTTTTGCTTTTCACTTATTTGAACTTTTCTTTCCATGACCTGAATAAAAAGAAGAGAACAACAGCACCCCAAACACCATTTTTTAAACTAAATACTTCCTTTATATGAGAGGAAGATGCTTTCAATTACAGTCACCAAGGTTCAACAATTAGATGATTAATCCGCTTTGACTATAAATCCAATGATAGCTATCACTCATAAAGGAAATTGACACAAAGTACATGCCCTAACTCTCCTGTCCACTAATATACTCAAGCTATCAATAAATAAATATTGATTAGAAATATTCTGAGGATTTCAGAAGAAACAAAAGATTACACATTGTTTCCAAATATAAACATTTCCCGGTTATACTGAAATCATATTGAAATCCCTTAATGGAAAAGCACAACAGATTAGAAGGGTTATAATAATAACATGTGCTTTGAATCAAAAAGTATCAGACACTAAAAGGTATTTTCCATCAACTGTGTATGAAGGTTTCTATGAACTGTCCTGGAAATAAAATATACTTATTTTCACCACTAAGTATATCCAAAATTAAACCTTTTGCTAAGCTTGCATTCTCTCTCACATTCAGGTTTCCAGCACAGCCATGCATTAATAAAACTCACTGACAATCTACTATGTGCCAAGTACTGTTGTTGTAAGAGAAGGAACACAAGAACAGTTGAGATGAAGCCCCTAATCACAAGATCCTCCCAGGAGGGAGGGGCGGCACATGTCTGAAGAAGTAAAACACAATGCTCTAAGGGATAATCGGGTAAAAAACAAAGTGCCATAGTGGCACACAAGAGAGGACATTAGATCTCAGAAATAGCCAGGAAGTGATATATGAGCTGGATCTTTTTTAGAGGAATAGCTGATTTCCCAGTAAACATTAACTAAATGAATCACAGGTAGGGTGGGGGAAGGAACAGGATGTGCTAAAGCAGAGAAATATAGAAACACAGTCTATTTTTTGAGAGTGGAAAGGAGTTCAGTCTGACAAGAGCACGAAGTACATTACATCAGATAAGGACAGCCCAAGAGGAGGCCAACAATATCATTCCCCAGGGCCTGTAGGATAAAATCCAAACTTCACGGTATGGCTGTGGTCCATATCACATCCTCCAGGCCCTAGGGCATGATACCAAGGTGGGCAATAGATGAACAAATCCCAAAAGCCTTCCAAAAGCATCAATGAAATCCTAAGTGAAGTCAGTCGAAGGTAGGGTGAAAAGATCAAATTTAAGATACATTTCTGAGGTAATCAGTTACCTCATAAGCTATTACCTAATTAATTCAGTGGAGTAAGGGGGAAAAGAGAAATCAAGCAAGTCTATGAGTTTTCAGGCTTTCATAACGGGAAGGATGGTGATGCCATTAACGGCGATGGAAAATATAGGAAATAGAAAAGAAAAGGAGGTCAGTTCTTAAGATGGACAGTTTGTGATTGCTGCAATATATTTAGGTGCAAATATTCAGTTATTACTGGAAATATTTCCCACAGCATGGGGGGTGGTCAATATTTTTCTGGGAGCAAGTGACATTACACAAGAAATAGGAACAAAAACCATAGCATGGACCCCAAGGGCTAAACATTTAAGGACCAGTTAAAGGAGGAGGAGGTATGGGGAAGAAAGCAACTTATTCACCAAGCAACCTATTTAGGAAAAATGGCAATTTGATTTCTGGATTTCCAATTTACTTAAATAACAAAACTAAACTAAACTGTCATCTTTTAATCTATTATTTGAATCACTATAGGTAACCCCTGGCCTGTCAAACTGTGCAACTACCCATGCTCCCAACTCAAGTGCCACAAATAAACTCTTATTCTATCAACCCCTTCAGCAAGAAAGCATTTTACCAACATAAACTGCCTCAGCAGACCTTAAAATAATGAAGTTAGAAGAATGCGGGTGAGCAAATTTTGAAGTTTATTAAACTTGACAATTTAATATTTATGTAAGCTGCAAGTGCTAAGTGTAATTGGACTTAACTATTGGCTTAGGTTTAATGGGTTGTGAATTTGACTTCATTATCATAGTTTTGCGTGCTCTTTGAGTGCATTCAACTGAATTAGGGAAAAAATTTGAGAGCCACCTTCTACCTCACCAAAACTACTGTTGAGATGACCTGAAACCATCAGGTCAAAGAATGTAGATTCTTTCATTTCACAAAAGGGAGGAGTTTCGGTGAAGACAGAAAACCTGGGTTTCAATTCCAGATCTGCTAGTTACTGTGAGACTTTGAGCAAGTTACTAAGCCTCTGGAAGCCTCAGTTTCCTCAAAAATAGGGATGATGTCAAGCATTCAAGATTACCATATAGAATTAAAGAGAAGGTACCTAAATCACCTGGCAGAATGCCTTTACACATGATGTGAGGTCAATGCATGTTGGTTTCCTTTTGTACTCATGCCATTATTTATTGCTTCAACAGACTTATAGCAGTTGAAGACCTTTCTGCTCATCTCCACGAATGCCAGCAACATAAGCATACTGTACTCGCTAGGGGTTGATCATCCTAACCACTAGTATAGTAGCCTCTCTGATACAATTGGTAGCATATAATTTAGAAGCAAAGGAGAGCCATAGCATGAATGAGTCCTTTTTGGAAGGTAGGGGTGGGAAGATAAACACAGGGTACCATATCATCTTCAAGAACCTAAACTGAAAGGCTCCTTCTCTCCACTTCTATTTTATGCCTCTATAAGTATGAAACAATAAACATATGCAGACGAAATCTCTATGAGGCGATGTCTCCAGGAATTCCTTGGTGAGATGCTGTGATGAGGGAAGGAGGAAAGGGGTTTTGAGAGGAGGAAAAGAAGAGAGAAGGGAGTGTTTGAATAGGAGTTTTTACATACATACATACATACATACCCTGAAAACTCACGCTAGCCAATAAGTATGACATTATAAATAGAGAATGCTAATGCCAGTAGGGACTTGAGAGAGATCACACCAGTCAGGTCCTCTCATTTCGGGAACAGAGGCCAAAAGAAGGAAAACCACTTACCTGCGAATAGTATCTTGCACAGGCCTCTCAACCTAACAAGCGAAGAGATGTGAAGCATATGCAAAGACATATGTTTCTTATATGCAGGCATCAAGAATCCAGACCATGCAATGTTTAAGAGAGATGAAACGTGTTTTCAATTTATTTTCAGGGAGTAAAGCAGTAACTCTAGGAGGAGGAAAACCACCCCCCGACGCTGTTTCGTGCATGAAAAATGACTTTGCTACGTGGTGCTTGATGTTCTGAAATCCATCCTGCCTTTCTCCCCTTTCTCCTAAACAACTCCCACTCCTCCTGCCCCAGGAAACCAAACTAAATATTATTTTTATTTTTTAATTTATTTTTATATTTATTTTATTTTTATGTGAGAGAAAGGTCATTTTTTATATCTATACAATAATCTTCTCTCTCCTCACCTTTTTAGTTGCCACAACTTAAGTTTCAGGAACTGTATTCAAAATATTCACAGGGCACATTGCTTAGATTATGATTGAACCCATGTTAATAAAATTTCTGTTTTATAGTTATACTCCCTCACAGATCAGTCATAGTTTTTCCCTTTGACTTGATTTGGTTCTTTTTCACTATACAGTGAGGACTATAATAGCCCCAATAAGGAAAACCTTCCTCGAATGCTTGATGTCAGTGGAAGCCCAATGAAACAATGGTAGAATACTGTTTACCAGGGGTTGGGGGACTAAGAGGATTGGGAAGATGTGGGTCAAAGCACACAAATTTCACTTAGGAGGAGTAAGTTCAAGAGAGCTATTATACAACATGGTGACTATAGTTAATATATTGTAGTCTTGAAAAATGCTAAGAGAGTGGATAGAAAGTGTTTTCACCACAAAATGATAATTATGTAGCATAATGCCTATGTAAATTAGCTAGATTAGTCATTCCACAATGCATACATACTTCAAAACACCATGTTATACATGGTACATACATACAATTTTATCTGTCAATAAAAGAAAAAAGATGATCAACAGCAGAAAACAAAAACAAAACAATGGTAAAATAAGTGAAAAGAGGAGCTGTGCCTGTTCAGGACAATCAACCCTTAGTAGAGCTGCCATGCCAAGGTTCATGGAGATGAGCAGAAGAGTCATTTAAATAATATAAGAAAATATTCATTTCATTACACTGCAATGCAAATCTAGGATCTATAATTTTAAGGCAACACTAATAATAACTTTAAGGGACATTTTCATGTTGTGGTGGACTTTATGAGAAACGGCTATTTTTGTGCCACGTGCTCATGTGTCAAGTGTAACTTCATTCAAGTCACCTGCCACACTTGGGCTGCAAATATCTGTGATTATAGTACGTCAGCTTTTAACATGCATCACATTGAAACTGCATATCCCAGGACAATGCTTTTCCATTATTTAATTCCACATGTAGCTCAGAATATAATAAAGGATTTCTAATTGTTTTTTTAAGGATTTCTAGATTTTTGTATAGGATATGGCTATACAATTACAGAGTGAAGATATTACTGTTAACATTAACCTGGACAATAGAAATAAACTAAATAATTTAAGTCCCAAAGTAAAATTTCATGATTTGAATGATCTCCAACTGTCATTACACAGGAATGAAAAATTGCATAACAGAAAATTTTAGCAAAGTATTTTGCTAAAACCAGAAAGAGGAATAGCATAAAGTATTCCCAATAAGGAAACTGGGTAGGAAGCACATGGTATGTTTCCAAACCCTAGAATGCCACTTAGCAAAGCATCACTGTGGTGCATTTTAGGGCTCCCTGTTCACCCAGAAGAACACACACATCTAAAGTCACTGATATATTCTAAGAAAGTCACTTAGAACCACTCAGAAATGCTCAGAGTCTCTCCCATATCTTCTTAGGGTGTGATCCATTCTCTGCTGCATCTGGGAATCTGAATTAACTGCCCACATTTATCAAATTAGCCAGAATATCAAAAAATCTCTACTGGGTTTAGTAAATGAGTAGCAATCACCATTAGACTAGTGATGGCAAAGGGATGATGTAAATAGAACTTTGAAAATGTGCCTAAAGAGTAATAAAAAGAAAGAAATATGCCTTTAATTTTCTTAATTCTGGCGGCTTTAATGAGAATTTTTCTTAGGTCTTCACGAGCTCGGCCGTATGTTCTTTTTCTCTAAAACTGAGAAAGGATAAGTGACCCAAAGACAGACAATCGGCACAAGTCAATGTGGCTGGGCATTTTACACACTGGTGAGACTCCCACATGACTTCACCATGAAGAAACCAGGGTTCTCCACGCACTACCTCTGTCAGTCAGAGGACCAGGTCATCTGTGGGCAAAGTTCAAGGCAACCAACAACAACATCAAAACTTCTCTCACACACACCTTGTCTCATCTTGAAAGTGAATCAGAACTTGACATTCACCTTTTTAATAAATCTAGTTTTATTTCAACATTAAAATAATGCTTGTTTTCCCTAAGTCTCTGAGTAAAGGTGATGTTCCAGAAAGATGAGCCATGTTAATTTTGTAACTTTATAAACGCTTGGCTAAGTCCTGAGCATGTTACTATGACGGCACTAAACTGGATACTTCGGAGGTCACTTCATAAGGGCCAGCAGCACAGTACAACAGGACATGGGCTTTGAAGTCTGGGTTTCTTCAAGGTCAGGCTGGCTCCATACTCTGTGGTTTTGGTCATTTTATTTTACCTTAATTTCTGTGGATTATGGAAAATATCACCTATCTGGTAGGGTAATCAAGCAAATAAAATGAGGTAATGTGTGCCAAACATATAACAGGATGCTAAAATCATAGTGGATTGCTCATTACGTGGAAGGTCATGGTACTAACGTGAAGGCCTCTGATCATCAATATATAGGAACCACAGAACACAAGGAATTTAGCATCATTCATAAAATGGGGCACTTAAAGAATAAAATTAAATAAACTCATTAAATCACACAAAACCCACATTTAAACATCATTCCTTAACTCTTTTATTTTACCAATAGCCTTTTAATCACCTACAATAAGTGATTTTGTTCATGATTCATAGAAATGGAAGGGACCCTGGAATGCTTTAAATTTTTCTCTTAATCATTTGACCTTTTCCTGCCTTTTAACTATATCTATTCCTTCCCTACACAAATAATACAGAGGGGGGAAAATTCAAGATAATTCCCACATCAAAAATTCTGACATAAATGCTGAATATGAGAATCTTAGATTTACATTATGTTCTAAGTATCAGCTAAGCCACTAAGTCTCACTGTATCTCAGGATGATGTCCCATTTAGTAAAATGGGAGAACTGATTTTCTACCTACTCCTTAGGAATGGTACTGAGATTAAACGCGCTAATACGTAGACTAACATGGCTTAAAGAGTAATATGCATTTTAAGCATTTTGGCATAGTAGCACAGTTTTTGTAAGTGATTTTTATTACTATTATTGTTAGTTGTGTGGACATTAGACTTTCTGAACCTCAGTGTACCCATCTATTACATAGAGACAATACTTTACAGAATTGCTGTAAAAAGCAAAAATAAACATTTTTGTAAAGCACTAACAATGTCTGGCATATAGTAAGCACTCAAAAAATGATGGCTATTATCAATTTCAGTACTCAGAGGAAAATAACTGAGGCAACAGGAGCTGTAAGGTTTTTGATCAACATTGTTTTGCCAATTAGTGTCGATTCTAGGATGGGATCCTAGTTTTCTGAGTCCAGCCCAGTGTCCCATCCACACCATGTGGCCTCCTACAGATATCTGATTCCAAACTAAAAACAAGGGCTCATGGCTCATGCTTCTTCCCTCCTTTGTTAGGCAAATGAAAACTTAAACCATTCTATATGAACAGTAAAAATGCTGAGAAAGTCAAGAAGTGGATATGCTAAACACTACAGAATGACATTTAAAGTATTTATTCATAAAATATTTTGTTTAGTAGCCATATGCCAAGTCACTACTTGGTACATCACTGTGGCTTTATTCACTATTTTAGGCCACAGGGACATTATTTTATTCAGTCGAGTTCTACTGTGTTATTCTATTTAATTTTTAGAAGAGCTTTAATTTCCTGACACTTTTTATTCTCCATATAACCATTTCATTAAACTATATAACAGGAAATGATCTGATTTAGATGAAAGGGCAACAAATAAAAACAAGCTGCAGAAAAATAACTTTATAAGCCAACTTCTAATATTCTGAAAGTAAGTTTTTCTAAGCCTAGATAATTACATTAAAACTTTCCACATCAACAACTATGATGGTTTTATATTGCAAAGTTGAAGTATTACAAGTCTTTCAATGTAAACCACCATTTGTTCTTTTTTAAATACTGGGACACTCAAATGTCTGATGAAACTAGTAATATACCTGAAAGATTACATTTTGTATAACTAAAATAGATCTAATGTCTTAAACTTGCCATAGCCGAAAACCCTTTTCTTCATAACACAACTCCTATTAAGTGAGAAAATAAAAGCTGATTGTTCAATCGAAAAACAAAAAAATCAAAGCTAAACATATTAGACTGACTCTGTCCAACTCATTGAGAATATATTTTTTAATTATCCCCAATAAGGATGGGGCTTGCCTCTTATGCAAGCCATCTTTATGAAGATATCTCTAAAAGGTAAAGGAAATGGAAGTGATCATAACATAAAAGACGGTGAAGGATAGAAAGAAAAATAGGGCAGGAGCAGCATTATGTTATAACTTTCAGAAAGATGATGTTTTAACAATGTTAACTAATTTTGTATCTAAAGATCCTATAAAACATACTTCCTTTACATAATTCATCCAGTAAACATTTATATTTCACATTCTATTGTTTTACTTTTGTATGTTTTATCACATCAATTCAAAGAACCCTAAAATATATGCATTTCTTTTAAAGGTCAAGATTATGTGTATGAATTTGAGTCTAGAGGCAAAGGGTACATCTGGCAGCTATATCTGGATGACATGGAGGGGTGCAAGAAGAGACCATGGATAGATCATTTGAGAGGCTACACAACGGAGAAAGAGAACTGTTCAATTAAGGTATTAGAAGCAAAAATGGAAAGCCAGGGAAAAATACACGGTCACCATGTCAGTTATGAAGTAGGAATGCTTTGGCAGAAGAGGCAAGGCAGAGGAATAAGTTAATAGAAGTCAGAGGCTCCAAACCTGGAGGTGCTGTTGACTGAAATAAGAATGCAGTGTCTTGGAGGGAAGCTCACTGGGGTGGGAAGAAGAAAACTTCTTCTGGGGGAGGGGGGGCACTGAGGCTGGTGGGACCATCCAAGTACGAGTGAAACATTCCTCAAACTTTCTCCAGTAGAAAACAATGAAGAAATTTTACATGGATTTTTATGAAAGACTGTTAGCACGGTTTAGCAATTGCCTCAGTGTGAGTAATTAAAATTATAATCAATGATTTTGAATCACGATGTGTTCTGTGATTGGCTATGGCATTGCTACCAACTACTGAAGTGCATTCAAAATGATTAGACACTAAAATTCACAAAATGAGAAAGATTATTAATATCACATCAGTAGTCAATACTTTTATATGTCTATATTCAACATTATATCAGTCAATACTAAAACCCTAAAATTTATTCATTAGTAAAGGACTTATATTTTACTTATATTTAATATCTTGTATGTGTGCACAGCAAAGGGTGGAGTGTCTTAGCTTTCTATCATATCCAACACATAATATTCAAAAAAATGACTTTTGAACAGACTGACGAACAAATGTAAAAAATATGTATGCATTAAGACAAAGTCGCCCTTTAAATGCTTTAAAGGATAAGTCACATTCTTTCATCTTAATGGGCTCTTCCATTTCTGGAAGAGAAGAGAGCAGGGAGGGAGAGGGACAGACACTATCCCTGAGACTAATGCTGAGGGTGTAAACATTACAGTATCTTAATATGCCTTCCTCCTGGGGAACTTTGCGCATACCTAGAAATAGCTGAGAAACTATTCTGCTACTGACATTTTTTTTAACTAAAAATAAATCTAAGTGGGAATAAAGGGCAGATTAAAATATCATAATATCACAGAATCTCTGACATCATCATGCCATGTTTTCTACCTAAAGTTTGAATCTCCTGCCTCTCCAGCACCCCCAGACAATGATCACTCATCGCTACCTACTAAAATTGGCCTGGTAATTTTCAGGAAGCTGAAATCATTCCAGAGTTCTTCCTGGGACCAATCCAAAAATCTGCCATTCTCTGATCCCCATTCTGCTGTCTGAGTGAACACAAAATGAGTCTAATCCCTCTTGTACATGACAGTCCACAGAGGCAACTACCAGTTTCATAACTGGTGTAGTTATTTTTCTTACACCTCGAGGGGCCAGAAGAATTACATTTCCACATTCTTAGCCCAACTGTCTTTCCTTCAAGAACTTTCTTAAATGAATAAATAGTCTGTCTTCTTAGAAACAGTTCTTATTTAAAGAAGAATATAGGTATTCTTGTACTTTTTTTTTTCTATAAAACATAGTAAAATTGAAGCCCTTTATAGTTTGGTAAATCTGGAAGGCAATTAGTTAGAATATCAGTTTCTCTTATATTGTTCTGTTATTTGATATTATATTATCTTTAATATACTGTCATTCAGATACAAATATGACATGAGTAATGCATTATGAGTAAATGTGATATAAGCTATGTCCCCAGAAGCAGCAGTGGCATTTTACTGAGCTACCCACAACGTTTGGCCTTCCTAAGCATCCAGCATTAATCAGTGTGGTATCATACCAGACTGAATACAGGCAGGTTAGTCTCTTGCTATGAACAAAACTATACCTGGTCATAAGATGATCAAAAGTTGAAACTCATTAGTGTCATTTGCAACAAATGCATAAACTGGTTGCCTTGTTTGACCACTGCTGGAAATGTGTGTGTTGAGTGATTCTTATTTTTCACTACTCTGTAAAATGATCATTACATCACCACAAGTATTGATTTGGGGGTTACAAATAAATTTTATCAAGTAGGTGAGTTCACAAATAGGGAATCCATGAAAAATGAGGGCCAATTGTAATAGAGAAGATAATCACTTACATATTTTTTAAGACCAAGCCAATTTCACTCCCCTTTTGTGTAGAACACTACAATACAGAATTCTACAATTTTCTCATGTCTTTTGCATAGACCACTGCTACAAAGGAATTTGTGTAAGAAAAAAGAGGGCACATAAGGGACCTGAAACCCTGGGATCATAGACACTTAGGACATCATGACATACATCCAGTCATTTCCAGAGACAGGTACCTCCTCGTCCGTCAGCCAAAGTTGAAGAGAGAGTTACACAATATTCAACCATGAGTAGTCCTCATACTTCACCAAAAATCCACACAGAGCAAGCAACTCCCTCAAGGGAAATGGCTTCCTATTTTCCCACTTTCTGAAATAAACCAGCTCAAGCCACACTTTTGAAGAAAGAATTGTCCATTGTTGAGAATTCTTGGCTCCTTCTTTTGTTTGGTCTGCTAATTCTTTCTCCATTTAGGAGGAGAGAAAAACTTTTTTTTTTTAGCTTCTTTTTCCCTGCCAGCCTGCTTTGATAATGTTTTGGGGGCTTTACCAGAATGACATTTTAGACCACTCTAGCTCAGCTTAGCAACTGAAGCTGAGCACAGCTGAAGAAAGCACTCAATTAATAACTCCAGCTTCAAAGGCTATATTATTCTCTCCTCAATACACATGTGTAACTCCCATTAGCATTAATGGGAGCTGTGGGAGCCCAGGGCTGGGAGAATATACCTCCAAGTCTGTTTGCTTGATGAGCATGCAATTAAACCTTATGGCCCAAATTTTTCAAGGAGGGCATGGTAAGTATACCAAGTACTCATACAAAATCAAGTATGCTTACTTTGGGAAAAAGTAAGCTATCACCTCTATTTAAACATGAATAAAGAGCTGTCTAAATTAGGCTTATTTTAATCTCATTTATCCTCAGGTGTAGACAATGGCCTTTCACAGTGTTTTGAGAAAAGTCACTCCTCTGTTTTAAAAGATTTTGAGTTATATGTTTTCATAAGTATTAGTTCACATTGTTTAAAAGACTAACCTCTAGGGTAAAAATGTCTAATAAGACCAAAACCATTCTAAGTGAATTTTCTACACATAAAATCCAGCCTGGCATCTATATACACTCTGTGTCTTTTCCTGTCTCTTACTTAATACCTTTGCTCTAACTTAAAGTTAGGAAAAACTTCATTTGGCATTAAAAATAGAAAAATGTGTGCCTCAATAATAAATTTGTCTTTAGCAGGAAGCAGCAATTTTTGTCCTTTTACCTCATTCTGCAGAGACTTGTCCACAGTTTTCAACATGGAATCAATACATATTGAAGCTTCAATAAAATATCAGTACATCAGTAAAATATCAATTAGGTAGTCTGTGCTATGTCCACAATCTTGACCATACCTTCATTGAGAAAATAATCTGGACTGATTTAGTACCATTTAAAACAATTCATTTTCTATCATTCACATACTTTCCCCAAACTTTAAAAAGGAATTTATGACTGATAATTTTTATGTTTTATAAAGGACAGTTAATCAAGCAAATTTAAAGGGATACAAGTGAATTACTGATCTACTATTGACACTTAGTCCTCTTCACCATCAAATATATCATATCCTGACTTTCTAATTGCGTGAGAAATGAAGGTTATCTTAGGTACTGGAACATAAATACAAATCCACTGAACTGCAATGGGACAATGAAGTTGTCAGAAAGACAACAATGCCCCCACCAAGTTTATGAGAATGCTGACATGTCAGGAGACTTTTCACATTACAATATGGCAGATGAGCTAGAGGAAAATTCTACTTTTAAAATTTCATGGTCCACATGGTCCACCACAATAATACATGGTCTCCATAAAATCATTTTGCACTTAATATTTAACACCTTGCCTTGCAAGTTTGATAGCTACCATCTCTTCTTGGGATTTCAAAGCTGATGTGTTAAAGAATGGAGTATCTCAAAACTGAGGATAGTGTCCCTTACTTCAGATTCTACAGCAGACGGAGTAAAGAATGATAACCACAGATGAGATAATAAACCGTGGCCTGTGGTTAACAGAATTATTAATGACAAATGTGAGAAGAAATTCACTACTTCTTATCAAAAAAGATTGTGTTTTTTTCTATCATACCTGCAATCTTATTCAGAAAGTTGAAAGCTACTCAAACAGACATCCTATTTTCAGAGCATATCTCATATACAAAACCACCTTTCAAGTGAGAGATAAAGACTGTTGATGTTATTACAGAGGGTCTAGACAGTTTTATTCTTGTTTTGGTTTTGAATTACTCTGGCTAGAGATGCTAACAATTTAACTGTGCTATTAATCTTGGTGGAATGATTATGCCCTCTATGTTACTGAGATTAGCTTTACCAGCTAAGCTAATCTGAAACCCATCCAGAACTTCAACTGGCACAGAACACAGTCGTTCCCTTATATACAAGTTTAGTTGGTAATGGTTTAACTGAGAATTTTCAGTGTATAAATGGAATTTATTCAAATACTCCCAAGACCACAACTATATTCTAGTTTCTAAAACTTTTGTCTAAAATATTTTTTTACATATACTTTTTTTTTTTTCCACCTGGCTCCTCTTTATAAAGGAAAGAAATATACTTCCATTTAGTATAAACCAAAAATACACTGAGAGCTCATGAACCTTAGGTGGGTCATGAGATGTAGAGTAAATTGATGGCTGCTAGGGGAAATTACCTAAAATATTTGCAGAAAGAAGAAAAAGAGAAAGGAAAAAAGAACAGGAGAATGAAGATGTCTACCCAGTGCCTCTAATAAGGGCCAGTGTGTGGAACACTCATGTTGTGACCTGGGAGGCAGGTGAGATTTTTATGATTCTAGTAGAAAAAACTACTATCTCATTTTGAAGAAATATCTTATGAGTATTCATCAAGTGGATGTGCAATACGTGACAGAGGTCATTTATTTCTATTACTGATCGCTAGGCTACAATCAACCTCCAATTTGGCACGTAGTCAATCTCAACTTGTAAAATGTACTGACACATTACTGCAGCAAGCATCTGAGTGCCTGCTCTATAGCGCCCCCCATCTAGGTGCAATAAGATTTCATTTCTACTTAAAAGAACTACTTTTTTTTTAAATCTTACCTTCTTAATTTTAAAAATCCAAAAGTCTTAAATTACAACAAAACAGTCCTAGAATCATTGAAATAATAAAACTCCAAGTGTACAAATGTCATGAAAATAGGCATTTCTATACGTGTATCTATACGCATGCATAAAAGAGTGAATTCAATGTCTTCTTTTCATCTTCAGACTCTTTTGCAAAAGTTGCCATTAAAAGGCACATCTGATAGGGTAATTTCAGCACAGAACATACTCAACAGAAAATAACTAACTAGAGGACTAAAGAGGCACCTTTTTTGAGTCTTGCTAATTTTTTTTTTAAAAAAACACTAACTTTGAAACTGGTAGGTTGTCCCACGTAAAGCCCTTGATTTTAAATTGCCATTTCTTTTTACACCCAATTAAATTGTCAGTGTAATGAAGAATTGCCCAACTGAGTAGAACTGTGAGGATCTTCTAACTGCTGCTTTCTGCAGTCTTAATTTGCAGATGCTATGCCTAAAATAAAAATTTAAAGTCACCTCGTCAACAATAAGCCCTGTAAAGTTTCCACTAACCTCTGTTCAAGACAGACGCTAAAAGAAAACTTGCTTCACAAAAAGGCTCTCTCTGGGACATAGCCAAAGGATTCCTTACTTTCCTATAATAGCAAGATATATGGGCTCTGAAAAAGAGTTTACCATGCTCCTTAATCTAACAAAGATTAAAAAAGACTTCATTCATGAAGGGCTTGGTACCCTATAAATTAGCTCAGCAAGTTTAACAACTGATAATATTCAAAAAGAACAAACATAACTTCTTATGGACTGTTCATTTTCAGTCCACAGTAATGTGGTCCAAACTGCATTGCAAATTTGGTAATTATCCATTCTCTAGCATTTTTTTCTTTCTTAGTTTTTATTTTCGCTTTTCCAGTCACCTATAAAACATGTAAAAGCAAATAGACTCTGTAATATTTGTTCATTGAGAGGAGAGATGTGAAGATATTTTAAATATTTATTTTATAGATGAAATCTTCAGAGAGGCAGCCCCAACCACTCCTGCCCCTTCTTCTCTTTTCTCATTTAATACACAAGATACTCATAGAGAATAAGTTCTGAAATTCATTTGGTGATTTTTAGTAAATAATAACACCAAAATTTAGGGCTAGATTATATAAAAATAAAAATTCTGAATCCATTGTATCTTGCTGGAAAGATTACTTTGCTATCAGTGATGGTGGTGGTGACGTGCAGATGGAAGAAGAAGAGATGGAAGACTTGGCCTTATGGAATGGAGAAATAATAAAAATTACCACATAAAGTCCACTCAATGGGTAGAAACCTCTATAATGTATACAACCGTCCTGTTATAGGGCAGAGCAGCCCATGTTTACTGCCTATGCAGTGTTGTGTGTAAAACAGAAGAAGTATTAATAAAAAACAGGACTACGATACTCTCCATAAATTTATGGGCTCGGCACTATAGAAACATTGAGCAAAGTTATTGTAACTCTGCTAAACCACAGAGGGCGATTCAGGAAGGATACATGCCCCTCTATGGGAGACTCACATTGATGCGTTGATGTGGACAAGCAATTATTTTTCAAGCCACATGTAAAAATGCAATGCAGATCTTCTGTCCCTTGGTTTTATCCCAGCAGCAGAACCAGATATCACACAGTGTGAAGTTCACGAAATTTTAGAGTTCTATTTTATGGAAACAAATGCAAATTTTATTTTTGCAAATTTTGAAAAACATATCATCAACTGGACATACTGCTAGGCCCTCCCAGGCCTTTGGGAGGCACCGTGCAAGTGAGGGTCCTAACTCCAAAACTTTCTTTAGCTGTAGAGTCAATCTGTCTCTATCTCAATGGCACACCAGATTACTTCTTCACCTTTTCCATGTAGATTTTCTGGCACCAGCAAGCTGGAAGTCTTGGATCAAGGATTCACCGTTGTAGGACATGAGAACAGTGGTCCCTGAGTGACTTCAATGCTGTTAGGATGTAGTTAGCCAGGCTTGTTTAAAACACATCACCATCAGCATTTTCATCATCAAGCTATAAAGTGTTTTTAATTTAGAAATTATTTGTTTGCTTTTAAATTATCAAAACCATATTTTAAACATGTTAATAGGGAATTTAAAAAAGATTGGCCCAAATCCCAGCTCTACTGGGCAAAACCCCAGTTCTACTGGGCAGCAGTTAACATCCTCTTTGGCTCTAGGTAGTGGGTCTATGGCAAATCATTAAGATAATAATTTAAGTCAGGGTGAACTCTTCCTACCGGATGATGATTGACCTGTTTATAAGCTAAGATGAAGGAATCCTATCTGCCATGGAGCCAGTAAGTGTTAACTTTATTAATGCAGCTTTGCAACAAGGATTAATGCGACCACAGTAAGCTGTAGCACTTGATACCAGTTTACAAAAAGCTTGGCAATAGCTGGAAACTCAGATCTATCATCATAAGATATAATGGCATGCATAAAAACCTGAGTGTAAATAAAAGGCTCTTTAGGATAGAGGGCTCTAACCCAAGTTGTTAGGTCTTAACCAAGAATCTTACTGCTCTCAAATACAGTATATGTTAATGGCTTTTTCTCAAGGGTTAAAACTCCTGAACTACTATTTTTAATAAATAAATACTTTATTGTGAGAATCAATTTTGCTTAATGAAGTCTTTTGAGGGAGAAGATGTTTCAAGATAATTTACTAGTACACTTTAAAATCATTTCATATTTAGGTATGCTTTCTCATCTCTACCTAAAGCAAAAAAGAAGTCATAAAAAACAATAAGTGTGGCAATAAAAACTCATTTTACTATTAGTTGGGAGAGAAACAAATGGGAATATTACTTTGAAGGTAATTACTTAAGTATTTTATTGCATCATATTTTCTCAAAACCCAAGCAAAGTATACCCCAAACCTTTCTACGAATGAAATATAATTTTCTCTCAAGAACATTTTTACTCATCAGGAAAAAAAAAAGTGAGTTTAATTTTTCTGTCAGTTGAGGCTTCATATGTCAAACACATGTTACATTTCAACAAACCTTACTGTCATATTGATGGAATATTCAAGGAGACATTAGTTCTTACAGCAAGTACTAGCTTGAAAAGGTGTAAGCTGAATTACTGAGAGAGCACTTTTCTTCTAAAAATAGACTTCATTATCCCCAACCACAGTATCCACAGAATACATGTAGGATTGTCTTGTCATTTTAACCAAAATTATGGTTTCCCATCAAAAAGAAATTGTAGCTTCCTTGAAGGCAAATAAAGGTAGTGTCTTTTCCATCTTTTTATTCCCAATACCTAGCACACTTCCTGGCATAGAGAGAGCCATATTATCCACTGAATAAATTCATGAATTAATACAAATTGCTTCTCATAGATTACATGCATATTCTAGATGTGGAAGCAACACATTCTGACATTTCTGATTTTTTTAAATAAAATCTTAAATCTAGTAGTTCCCAAAGAAAAATATGGAGAAACTTCTTCCTTAAATTTGTCATTCATTCACTCAATAAATATTTACTGAAAACTTACAATGTGTCAAGTACTGTGCCTACTGCCACATGTACAGTCTTGAGAAAAACAAAGCCCTGCCTTCATGAACTTCCAGTCTAAGCATGGAGATAACTGTCTTTAGGATAAAAGGAAAGTTTCATTTCATTTTCTCTTAAATATACTCCCCAATCACATATGACAGGATAAGATTCAAATTACAAATATTTTGTGGATCCCACAGTGGCTAAATGGTGGCTCACATATCTGGACCACATCATTATTTAGTGGACAAGGTAGCCTGACTTTTTGGCCTGTGTCAGAAAATTCTGCTCCACAAATGGGGCAGTATCATTTAATTAAAATAACTTAATTTTTGATATTTATTATACTGATCATAATAATATTGATGATAACGTTAACCACCACCCCCACATTTTCAGAGTGCCTGGAACTTTGCTAGAAGCTTTAATGTGGATCATCTCCTATAATCGTATTCTCAAATTTAGGCAGTGGATTTATTGTGTCTACTTGACAGATAAAGAAGCTGGAGCTTAGAGAGGTTAAGAAATGTGCATACTGCCGCAGAGCAAATACTGGAGTCAAGACTTGAACTTGAGTCTGTCTATTTGCAGAACTTGAACTCATAACCACACCTTCTGTCACTGCCTACACCAAGCTTCGTAACAGAAAAATATCTAAAAAACAGAAACAACAAACCAAATGAAAACCTTCTTTTCTATTACCTCGTTAAATGTTTAAATGATGTGATTTTCCAGCTTCTTTTAAAATATATAACTAATGATGCTTCATTTTCAAGGGCATTAAAAAAAATTACAGGTTTTCACCTATTATGTGACCTAGACTACTCTGGATGTAATAGAACAGAAATCATATTTGAAGTATGGCCCTAGTTTGATTTAGGCAGTCCAAGCAATTGACTGCCTGGTTCGAATGTATGAGCATTCTGAAGAATATGGAAATGTGTGTTAATACAACAATAAGCACAAAGTGTAAGGGAGGAAGAAACTAAAATTCTTGGGATGGCATATTAAAGAGCATTGCACCAACAAATTATCCTCAATCTTTCAATGACTTGGTAATACATGTATATGTTCAGATTCTCATATCACATTATTTCCATATGAAAAGCTGATTTTCAGTCCCTTAGACTAAGCACAGTTGTACAAGACACAGAAAATTTCTTTTCCAGGGTTCTTGACCTTCTCTCCTCCCATCATTACAGCCAGTGTTCATATAATAAAAGTTTATTGAATTACTATGTGCCCAGCATTGTTCCAGATGCTTGGGATTCAGCAGTGGACGAGAGAGCTAAACCAAATAGTTCAGCTTCAAAGGAATAATAAAGGGAGAAAGAAGGAAATTAACATTTTTCAGCAACTTCTTTATTCGAGTCACAGTGCCACATGCTTCATTTATACACACACACACACACACACGCACACACACACACACGCACACACACACACACACACACATCACTAACTTCTCAAAACAACTCCAAAAGGTAGCTAAGATTATCCCCTACTCTAGAGATGAGGAATTTAACATTTAGATTGAGTAATGTGTCTAAACCCACACAGGTAGGAAACGGGAATGTTGCTACAAACTCATGTTTATCTTAGCTACAGAGAGCATTTCTCTTCATTCTCTCTGTATCACTCTCTCTCTCTTTGTATTAATAGTTTCCCTTTCCATCTGCCTGGGTTTTCTGGTTCTCAGTCACACTCTCCACCTATATAGTGGCCACTAAAATAATGATCACTTTGTCTATTAATATTATATGTAAAGTGAGACTGATTCCTGCCCAAACGATCTCTTACTGCACTGTATGTGTCCACATAACCATATCTGTATATTCTCCTATATGTGTACATTTGCTCCACAATATGTGTTGAGGGCCCAGTAAATGCTAGGAGTATTTCTAGGCCATAGAAAAATGTAATGGGGCTTAGACACAAAGGAGTGGGGTATATAAAATAAAAGCCTCAAGCAATAACTAAAATTTCACAAAGTGGAAAGTGCTAGGAAGCAAATTAAAAGCAAAAAATATTGGGAAAATGTAAGTATTTATTTGCTGGTCTCACTTGTACATAGCTTCATACTTCTAAACATCTCTTTTGGTATTATACTCTAAAAACTGCAGAATCACTTCTGGGAAAATCCAAAATATGGTCAGATCTTAAATGTGAACACAGACATCATCAGGCATGTGAGAAAAAATTTAATAGTGTTACACTTATGACCAAAATCTGTTAAAAAAAAAAAATCCACTCTGTTGAAAGGTGAAAATAATACATATTTAATGCAAGGGTAAAGTTTAAAAAACAAAAGTAAACTTCTAAGATGATAAAGTGTCTAAGATAAAAAAGCTTGTGGAAAGTTTTGAGATGTAAATTAAAACAGCTCACTTAGGAATATGACAGATAAGATAGTCTTAAAATTTTCCTGCTATCCGTAATGAAATATATTAAGAATACTAGGATGTATGTCATCATAGTTGTGTTTAATGTGGCATTAATTCAAAAGTCATTGTTTTTTTAGTAAGATAAAATGAGTTACTTGCTCTTCTAAGGAGATGAGTAATTATGACTTTGATAATTAAACCTTACATGGGGCATTTGGCATATCTGTGCCTCAAATCTCAAAAAATTATGCATGCACAACTTTTAAAATTACATCTTAATTAGTATCTTAAAATAAAAATAATTTTGAAAACCAGAATATTGAATTTTTAAAAACTGTTCAAATTTTATCAATGAAAGCCAACCAAATATCTAGTTTTAAACATCAATTATGCATAATTGACTGTGAATTGTTTGATATATTAAGTATTTAGAAAACTCCTTTGTAAATTTCAAATCACATAGAGATGGTTTATGTTAACTTACTCACAGGATTTCTCACTTATAGTTCAATCTTAGCCAATGAGGTACATCCCAACCACATTTTCTTCTTCTACTACTATTTTACTTCTACTCCACTTTTACTACTGTTTATACCTACCTATGATGGTTAAGTTTATGTGTCACTTTGACCACTGAGTGCCTAGATATTTGGTCAGACATTATTTTGGTGTTACTGTATTGGTGTTTTTGGATGAGACTGATGATTAATTTAGAACAATGAGTAAAGCAGATTGCCCTTCCTAAAGTGGGGGACCCTCATCCAACCAGGATAAGGACTGAATAGAACAATAAGACTGACTCTCCCCAGAGTAAGGGAAATTCCTCCTGCCCAAATATCTTTGAACTGGGACATCATCAGGTTTTTCCTGCCTTTGGATTCAATTTGAAACATCCATTCTTCCTGGCTCTTGAGGCTGCTGGCCTTTGGACTAGAACTACACCATCATCTCTCCTGGGTCTTCAGTTGACTGAAGCAGATCTTGGGACCTGTCAGCCTCATTAATCACATGGACCATTTTTTAAAATAATAAATCTCTTACTATATACATATACATCCTATTGGTTCTCTTTCTCTGGAGGACCCTAATATACCACCCACACCCACGACCAATATTTAGCAATTTCTTACCTATGCAACTTTGCTGATGAAGCTTCTCTCTAATTGTCTCTCATGCTAGCTCTGCCTCACAGAATCCTACATATTCTTCAAGACTCAACCCAGCAGACCCCCCCTCCCATGATGTATCACTCAGGTAGTAGTTTTGCATACTTTGCACACCATGGCACTTTAGCATTATTTTCTTTCCCATCATGCTTGTCTATGGACTTGTCAGCTGGAAGAACATTCTTCCTCCAGGATAATATCTTATACATCAAAAGTAAATATCTAAAAGGTGAAAAGGCATTGCTCCACATAATACAGCAGGGATCATTTCAGACTTGGTAAAACCCAAAGAAAGTCTTAGCTGTATGATCAAGAACAAATCATTTCAAACCCCCTAGACCTTGGTTTCTTTCTTTTTTTTTTTTTTTTATTTCATCTTATTGTTATGGGGAATACAGAATTGCAGGTTACTTATGTTGTCCATGTACCGCCTTTCCCCCCAAGTCAGAGCTCCAGGCATGTCTGATCCCCAGATAGTGCGTGTTGCACCCATGATGTAGGTATATATCCCTCCCTTCCCCACCCCCCCTTCCCAAGTCAGCACCTTCAAGCGTTACCATTCCCTAAACAGTGCGCAATGCACTCATTGTGTAGGCATACACCCATCCCCTCCCCCACCCCCCACCTCAGTCTGATATCCGATTGGTGTGGTTCCCAGATGTGTATTTAGGTGATGTTCAGGGAAACCAATTTTCTGGTGAGTACATGTGATGCTTGTTTTTCCATTCTTGGGATACTTCACTTAATATCATGGGTTCCAACTCTCTCCAGGAGAACCATAGAGATGTCGTATCTTCATTATTTCTTATAGCTGAGTAATATTCCATGGTATACATATACCACAGTTTACTAATCCAATCATGTATTGATGGGCATTTGGGTTGTTTCCACATCTTTGCTATTGTGAATTGTGCTGCTATAAACATTCGGGTACATGTGTCTTTGTTACAGAATGACCTTTTTTCCTTTGGGTATATGCCCAATAATGGGATTGCTGGATCGAATGGCAGGTCTACTTGAATCTGTTTAAGATACCTCCATAATGCTTTCCACAGGGGTTGCACTAGTTTGCAGTCCCACCAGCAGTGTATGAGTGTTCCTGTCTCTCCACATCCACGCCAACATGTGTTGTTTTGGGTTTTTTTGATAAAGGCCATTCTCACTGGGGTTAAGTGATATCTCATTGTGGTTTGGATTTGCATTTCTCTGATGATTAGAGATGTTGAGCATTTTTTCATATGTTTGTTAGCCATTCTTATATCTTCTTTTGAGAGGTTTCTATTCATGTCATTTGCCCACTTTTTGATAGGGTTGTTTGATTTTTTCTTGCTGATTTTCCTGAGTTCTAAATAGATTCTTGTTATCAGTCCTTTAACTGATGTGTAGTATGCAAATATTTTTTCCCATTCTGTAGGTGGTCTGTTTATTCTCGTGAGTGTTTCTTTGGCTGAGAAGGATGGAATTCTCCCCAACACGTTCTACCAAGCCAATATAACATTGATACCAAAACCAGGAAAGGACGCAACAAAAATAGAGAACTACAGACCAATTTCTCTCATGAATATAGATGCAAAAATTTTCAATAAAATACTAGCAAATTGAATCCAAGTACTTATCAAAAAAATAATCCACCACGACCAAGTGGGCTTCATCCCAGAGATGCAGGGGTGGTTCAACATACGTAAATCTATAAATGTAATTCACCACATAAATAGAAGCAAAAACAAAAACCATATGATACTCTCATTAGATGCAGAAAAAGCATTTGACAAAATTCAATACCCTTTTATGATAAAAACGCTTAACAAAATAGGCGTAGATGGAACCTACCTAAAAATGATACGAGCCATATATGACAAACCCACAGCCAACATTATACTGAATGGGGAAAAACTGAAAGCACTCCCACTTAGAACTGGAACCAGACAGGGCTGCCCATTGTCTCCATTACTTTTCAACATAGTATTGGAAGTCCTTGCGAGAGTTATCAGGCAAGAGAGCAGAATCAAGGGAGTCCAAATAGGGAAGGAAGAGATCAAACTCTCACTTTTTGCTGATGATATGATGCTATATCTGGAAAACCCCCAGGTTTCTTTCTTACATCAAAAATAAGGGATTAGGCTAGGCAAACACCAAATTCCCTTCGAGCCTGACATTTCTGTGGTTCCATTAACAAGTCAATCAACAGTAAACACTCACATGGCTTTGTGTTCATTTCAAATTTACTAAAAAGAATAAATAGAAGGTCAAAAGAAGAAAACTGTTCTTATTTAAATGCAGTGATTTATAAGTACACTCATTCTCTCTGAGCTCTCCGAAGACATACTCTCAGTGTGGAAAAACAAGTGATAATGGTTCCAAGGAAGGAGCGGGCATCGTCCACACAATGGTCCTCAGAAGAAGGATCACAAGGAAACATAACACATGTACACTTTCTCCCAAATATTTTCAGTTTTAATGTCTCTCCTTACAAGGGTCTCCTGTGGACTGTCCACATGGGCTCCTGCCTTGTGAATACTGGTACATAAAAGAATAGGTATTTTTAAATTCTAAAGATTGCACTACTGAAAGTCAAAAGTTTCTATTCACTTAAAGTGGCTCTGTCCATCACCACCTTTTTCCAGCACGGAAATGCAATACCCAGGAAGGCTTTATCATGATGGTATCAATTTATTCCAAGTACTCAACTATTTTATAAGCCTTGTCAGTAATCTTCACTCAGTACCATAATTGCCAGCAAGTTTGTTCTGTGTCGGCCACCCTTCCTTTTGTTTCAGTCTTTCATAAAATTCCTTTTGTGTGACAGTCAAGCAGCTGTGCTTTGTTCTTTAATGTTCCTAGCCTGGATCCCCAGCCGAGACCACTTTATAACATAACCGGCAAAGTACCATTTTCACAGCGGGGACAACTGTGTTCATCTTCAAAAAGAGGCATTAATAAAATGAGACTGTAATGAACATGCTAATTCTGATCACAGGGTACTGCACAATGGCAGACATAGCTGACTGCCTTCTCCCTGAAAGATTGTAAAAAGTTGTGTGTGTGTATGTGTGTGTGTTTTAACAACTGCTATAATGGCTTACGTTTTCTGAAACAGACATATTATGCAAACATTTCTCTCTATTTCCCATTGCAGTGCCTTCTCTGTCTCATCCAACTGCTCACTGTGTGTTTTACTATCTCAGTAATAGTCACCTTCAGGGAACATATTTTTTTTCCGTGTTGCAAGAACTGACTTGCTGAAATAGGCATGTCACTGAATCATAGAAAGCTAGAGAGAAGTGATCTGACTGATCTGATCACCAATCCACGGCCTTCCCTGTGCATATGAGGCAAAAAAGAAAAAGAAAAAAAGAAAAGAGCAGGGAAGTTAAAAGATTTGCTCAAGATGCCACAGCTATTTTGACAGAGCTAGAACTGGAATACAAATTACCCAAGACCTAGACTCGGGTACTTTGCATATTATGTTATGTCCTGATGGTGCTCATTCACAAATGATGCATTAAGATATAGAGCAGATACTCATGTATCAGTACCATTTGATGAAATATGTTTGTTAAAGTGGGTATCTAAAATCCCTCGCATCTGGTCAGCTGACATTTTAGGATAGTAATTGTACTTTATGTGTGTTCTATGAACAAGCTACTTTCCTATAAATAGAGAAAAGCAGCAACGTTACATATTATATCTTGTTTTGTTGTGGTATTGGTGGTTGTAGTTTTAGGGGGGAGTGCTATTTGGAAATGGGCAAGTTTCTAAAAATTATCCATTAATCTTTTAAAAATGATCTATTCCATGATGTTTGGGGTAACAAAAAATATGTATTTTCTGATTACTATCCTTAAAAAAAAATCTGAGATCAAGAAAGACGATATTTAGTCATATACTTGGAGACAAAGTTGATTAAATTTTTCCAGAACTTTCTCTCAGAGAAGGGGGATTACATGAGCAAGAAGAAAGGACTCTTGATGTTTTTCCTCATATCCCAAAGAGACAGGTGCTCTTAGACTCTTACTAGAAACAAAAGTCTATGGATGGTGATATCTCATTTTCCCTGCCCAGTGGCTGATAACATAGATCAGAGAGAACATTTTCATCCCCAGCTATCATTCCATAAATTTGTATTACATGGTTCCCTATTGATATTTTGGTTAGGAAGAAATTGTGGCCAGTAAACCAAAGATACAGATCAAACCAATTTCATCTAGCTGATAATCTCTTCTTAAAACACCCTCTCTGGTCCTATGCTTGTGACTCACTGAAAGCCTAATAGCTAATCCATTGTCCTTAGCAACATTCCACAATTAGTTAAGGCTTAGTCCTTAATAACCTCTCAGTGAGTCCTGAGGCCTTCACTTGAAGTCCTGCTTAGGAAGGAAAACATGTGCATTAGGGAGATGGTCAGTGTCCTGGAATGCTCTATCTCTGGGGAACTGGTATTTGCTTGTGTTTCCACAGTTAAGACAACTAAAATATAAAAATGACCTAGAGGACATAAATACCACATTCATTCCCCTCTTCTCCCACTTCTTCTCTCACAAACCACACTCTACAGTATAAATGGTTAATTGTCCAAAGATTTAATATCTCCCATTTCAGGCCACATTCAGCCTGAGCTTGTTGTTATCCTTCCTTATGGAATCAGTTTTTAGAGCCAGACTAATTTGAAACAAGTTACTAAGGGATAATGGTGTCTTGAAATGCCCCCTTCAAGGTACATGGGTGGTCAGAATATAATTAATATTTCAATGTCTTCTTCAATAACCACATAGGTCAGATGTTTGAATCTGCAATTAATTAGTTTATCCAGGAGCTTGTCTGACATAAATGAGTGATCTCCATCCAGGTCACTTAGACAAAACCCATCATGACCGTTGGCACATTTTTGGCATTTGTCAGCAAAGTAGGGAAAAAGTAAATGACCCATGTAGACAAAATGGGCATCTGATGAGGGCCACTGGAAGCAAATTGTAAAGTGGTCTCCTTCTACTGCAGAATAGAGTGCTTGAGTGTCTGCCAACATGATTCGCAAGAGGAAATGAACTTAAAATGGACACAAAGCTCATCCACTGTGGTATGAACTGCTTTGCACTCATTTATTTGACTGTTGACAATGTTCAAAGTCTAGAAATGTCAATTTACCACTGAAATATTTTTAAAATACTATTATTAATAGAATTATCAATATTTAGAAATTTTAAACAGATGATTCTAGGAAATAAAGATAATTCCTATTTCTATTTATCTCATCCTACAAGGATATATAAAGGTTTTCTATGGTAAGGTTATGTTTAGACTACTTTTCCTTTGTTCAAAATACCTTTGAGCTTTTTCTCACGAAACATTTCCAAAAGTGCTAAATATAGTCTTTAAAAAAATTGGAAGGGTTAACTACTTTACTTGAATCATAAATTTCCATACAAATTTACTTACATATGATAGTCACATAGAAAGTCAAGATCATGTTAAAATTTTTGAATGCATTTATTTTATATGGAGACTAGCTGTATAAAAACAGATGAGATGATGGAACTCCAGCCAGCTAAAAGGCAAGAAAACATTAATCCATGTGAATTTCTAAGTTATATTTTCCTCCAAATTTTTATTAACGTCTTCATCAAATGCATAAAGATTAAGTCAAACAAATGACTACCATGATTTCCTTTTAAGGAATTCGAGGGATTTAGAAGTTAGAAAAACTCAAAGTTTCTGATAAATTTTATTTTGTAGTACTTTTCATGATATAATTTCTACACGACAACATTGGTTCTAAATTAGGTGAATAAATGGAGATTAAAACTTTGAAAGATCAAGAAATGAGTCACATTTTGCTTCAGATGTGAATAAATAAAAAAATGACTACAATTTTCAGACCTTTAAAATTTTTGTAAATGTTTGTATGTACATTCACATGTTCATAGTTTCTATAGTACGTGTTACAGCATATATAAAAACAGTCTTTAAGATTTCTCCCAGCTCTCAACTCTGACTTCTAACTCCTCTACTCTTTTTTTCCCTAATGTCTTGTTCTTGCCTGACAGATTTCATTCTTTCCTTCCCTTTTCAAATATTTTAAACTTATTTATCTTAAAACCCATTCATACAGTTCAATTATCTGTAGTTCACAAACTATGATTTCTACCCTCAGGGATTGGGACTACTGTCCCTTGTGGGTTGGACCTGGCTTGCATGCTTTAGAATTGGTGCCTATGAGCCCATCTGGCTCTGAATGACCTTCTCTAGGGTCATGTGCCCTAGACTGTGGGAATGTCTGTGTGGGGTGAATGCCTTCACAGCTGTCTGTTCCACACTCTAAGGGACTTCACTATTTCTGACCAGCTTTTATGTTAAGCTTCTGGGTTCTTTGTATTGTATAGTAAGTGCCAGGAGTCTCACCTGTATGCAGAAAGCTGACCTAGTTCTTCTTACTCCCATCTTATTTTATGTATGTCTACATCCTGCAGAAGAGTAAAAACTCCAGCCCTAAAGCATATGGCCATTCAGTTATTATCTTGGGTTGTAAGATTATAATTGTCTTTTCTCTGGGGACCCCTTTTTGTTTTTAGCACCTGGAAATTTCTCTTTCTTATTTGCAAGCCTAATTGTGCATTTCATTTTATTTTCAGATATTTTGTCAACATTTCTATGTGCTAATCAAAAGATGGGAAACTTCTTGCATCCACTTAGCTTGTCATAATAGCTAGAAATGTGGTTCAAATCTGACTTGTCTGTTTTTAAGCAGCATTCTGTTACGTACATTCAAAACCTACATCTCCAGTGGTCAGTATTTTCCCTGCAGCTTAGTGAGGTGTTTATATTATTAAAAACACATTTAAGAATGTATATGCAAATAATCTAATTTTCTCAGCTTTTGTATTAACTAATTAATTTTACTTCTAAGATATTTTGTGTGTTTTTTTTTTAAAAATCTCAAATCCACCAAGTAAATTTGGCCTACATTATTAATTACTGTCTACTCGAAACAAGTAGGTTGTTGAAAATATCAATAGGGTGCACCTTCTTGAGAGAGACCAAAATGGGATACCAAACAGATCTGAAAGGAAATTATTTTTGATTTTATAAAAGATACAAAATAAATACATCCCTCAATGGGAAAACAAATGGAGGAGAAATGTTCTTAATCCATATAAGTTCCTCTATAATTCTGATCCCTTCTTTCCAATTCCCCTCCATCTTAAGAAAATCTTTTCTCCTAAATTCTGGAATAGAGCAAAATAAAGCTCAAAGCAAAGAAAAACAAAACAAAACAAAACAAAAGTGTTTGAGGGAGAAAGAGATAAAGGCAAAGAAGTGTTAATCTGGAACTGTCAACTGCTAGGTGTCAAATCAGGCAATGTTCTTATCTCTAAACAAAAAACTGAATTAGAGGTATACAACAGAGTACTAATCAGTAGCCTATATTCTCTAGCACTGTCATGGTAAACAAAGTCTAGAAAGTGAATGCAATGTGCTAAAGATTTGCCAAGTCATCCATGCTTTGTCAAATTGTATAAGCAACCTAGTCAGAGACACAGAAAAGTTTTCACCATCCCAGTTCACTTGCATCAATAAATATTACTTCACGAAAGAAGACTGAAATACAGTTTTTGACATAAATTAGAAAGATGCCTTTCTTATTCTTGGCTTGGATCAATTGCTTAAGGGAAGCTCATCTTTAGGTTAAGCTTATTCCTTTAGTTTTGCAAACATCAGTGTCAGCTTTGGTAGTTTGTAGTTTGTAAAACATAGCTGCTGAACAAGGTATGAAAAATCCATGCAGAAGTGATGCTAACATATAAAAAAGAACAGCGTACCCTGTTTCCTTTCTAGAATCTCTACTAAAAATCAAAACAATATCTGGCATATGAAATCAACACTTCTTTTGGCTTTTCTTTTCTTTCACTGATTAGCATTTTTTCAAGGCCCATAATGAGAGAAAACTGTCCACTGTCTAATTAAAGTTCAACATTTACAAACATCATACTCAATTTCCTTTTCCATTTAAGCATCATGATAATGCCAGTCTTTTTAATGATCCCACAAAAGACAGAATCACAACGACGACACACAAACAGCCTTGCGCTTGAGCACTTACCACGTAAAACTGTGAGTCTAGTGGATACACTTATTTCTCCCACAACATTTGAGGCCACACATTCATAAATGGCCTCATCCCGCGGAGTCCTTAAGGGTTGTATTCTGAGAACTGATCCAGATCCATCGTCAAACTCTATTACCTATTAGAGGAAACAATAGCTGTCACAGGTGTTGTTACAATTGTCTACCTCTCAGCTAAACTTCTCAATGCAGTGGTGAAATCCGCCATTAGGCTCAGAATAAACTCAGCATCATTCTAAAACTGAATTTTGATATAGTGATGAAACAGAATAGTTGGTCTACTGAATAAAGAGAAAGATATGAAACTACATATGCAAAAATATGGATTTCTGCCTTCTACTAAAAACCACCCAGGGTTTACTCATAAAAATATCCCAGTATGTACATACTGGGCAATTTGATCCTATTAATTTTGCAAGAGACTTGCAGCTATGATGAATAAACCCCAAATTATTCTTTCTCTGACAGCACACGTGCACATGTGGATCCATTCAATAATTGGACTGAGAGGTGAAGAATTAATACATGCCACCACAGATAGTTCTGCTGGCTTAAAGTGTCTCATCCTGAGCAGTATAGATGAGCAAACCATGAAGAGAAACTGCATAAATCTAGTACTTAGGCAGCCAACGAGACAGCTTTCACAACCCCAAAGCCTGATGGCATGCATTAATTTTGCATTAAATCATTCCAGTATTTGTTCTAGCTTAGCATTTTCTGCATTTTTAGAGCATTCTTGCTATAAAATGGAGGCTTGCTTCACCAGGCAGAAAATTAATGTCCTACACACTAAGCCTGAATTCACCATCATTATGAACTCTTCTCTTAAACAGTTTAGCAACACTAATAATCCTAGGCACTTGTCAGCTAATTTAAGTACTACTTTTTGTAAAAAAAAAAAAAAAAAAAAAAAAAGGATGATAATGGTGATGATGATACTCATAAATATGTATACAAAGCTGTATAGTCCTCTACCTGTCTTTCCTATAACTATGCTGCATTTCTTCAGCTACTCACTGAGATGATGTTCTTTTTCTTGCATTCCCTGTGAATAATATTTCCATGTGCCTAAATTGTGAATAAATTGAGAATGCCTTATAAATATATTTATGGAATGCTTAATCCCATATTTTGTGTGTATGTTAACATACAGAGGAAGGAGATTGAATATTTTAAAAATATATTCACTTCAAGTCCTTTGTACATTCCATTTTTGTTCGAAATTTACAAAGAAATCCAAAATGTCCCATTTCTCAACACACCGCAATTTATTTTTAACTCTATTAAGTATACATTTTAAAATGAATCTACAATGCATGTTATAAGAGAAAAAATGCATAGTTATTGGAATCTTTGTCAATTATTCCCTAATTTAAAAAAAAATTATGTATAGGCATCATATGTTTTACTATAGAGAAAGGTTTAAGCATCTTTAATACCAACTTAAATTTTTATTATTATTAAATGTCCTTGTATGTTTATACTTCTGAACTATTTCCTAGATTTAGACCTTTTCTCTTACAACAAACAATATACCACACATTACAAGCTAGTGTTATAATTTCCAGTTTGAAAATGTTTTTATTTGATATCCGGTATTAATCACAAGCCTACCAAGGACCAGATACCATATCTGGCATTGGAGATAGAAAAATATCAAAAACAATCTCATCTATTGCTGTAATGGCCCTTATAGACTTGTGAAAGCAAAAACTATATATACTGTTACAATTATTAAAGATTTTCAGTGCAAAACTTGATACGGTTCGATGAAAGTGCTTTGTGTAAAAATAATTAATTTTCCCTGGATGTGTTCACATGGCTTTCACTAGGAATTAGGTACTGACCAGAGATCATGCTTTCAAATGTTTAGTATTATAAGTTAATCTTTGTTACAAGATTTTGTCGAGAAGCCATTGTCCCTAGTAAGCATGACATCAAACTCCTCTTTAATGAAAAATTAACTTCACTTAAATTTAAAAAAAAGAAAGTGTACCAAAAATGCACATATATATCTTCTACATGAAGTAGGAATCGTTTCTCAAAGATGAATATATTATTTTTATCTTTAAGTAATTGTTTGTTTTTAAGCATAATTTTAAATTTATCATGTGTATTAATAAATTACAGTACAGATTTCAAATTTCATCATTAAAATTAGGTTTTTTTGTACATTTGAACCCTGTATCACTCTGCACAATCCTGTGAAAATAAGTGAAATTAAACCATTTTGAATTTTGTAGTTGTTATATTTCTTTTAACTAGAAATAGCCTTTAATCTGCCAAACTGTGAATTAGGCCACGAAGTAGATTACAAACTCAGGTAAAAATGAAGTGAGTTTTATAATTTTGGGCACTTTGGTGGTCTTGGTATCCACTAAAAATCAAGCTATTCTCTTCATGTTGTAAATTATATGCATGAGATAGTGTATGCTTCTTCCACAGTTTTTCTGTGTAGCCTATTGCTGTTTTTTTTTTTTTCCCTGTAAAATGAGCAAATTTCCAAATGATAGGGCTCCTCACAAACACTCAAAAAAGAAATCTCTGATTTATGTTTCATCATGTTCAATGCACTGAGCTTTCTTGAATAAAGAAAATCAATTTCTTTGATAGGTCTATCTGCAATACCAACCTGTTTGGGTATGCTTCTTTCAGAGTACCGTAGTACTTCACACTAAGATATTGGAGCAAATTTCTCATTCGAGTTTACACTACTTGTAAAACATAGATGCAAGGTGTAGTGGACAACTTCATTTGCCACTCAGCATCCAATCCCCTTCTTCTTGGTAACAGGCATTTGAATTCCCTTTGGGAAAACACTGTTCTCTCTCATTCTAGGCCATGGGATTGGATGGAACCCACCGCTTTCCCAGCACAGAGGTAGACTCTGATTGGCTTTAATTAATTAGCCTATACCATCCACCTGTCCACACAGATCAGCTCAGGTATAAACATGTAACTTAATTAGAGCGAATTGGATAAGAAGCTTTTGGAAGAGACAAGCTTTCACACATCCTCTAGACTTGGTCCTGTGAGGATATGAGGCTCCCTCTGATAGCCCTAAGGGAAAACAGCCTGAAGATGAAGCTGACAGATGGGTACTAGGAACACTGTTTGAGCCTGGGCACAAGTAGAAACAAAAGTCAGTCGCTTAAACCTCTAACTTTCCTTTCTAAAAAAGCCATTTGGAGTTAAGTTTTCCATCACTTGCAAGATGAGGAATGCCATATCTCAGTGATTATGACGTCTTATATCAGAGCAAAGCAAGCAACTAACAAACAAACCAAAGATAGAACAGATACATTCTTCCCCCAGAGAAACAGAACAATGGACCTAATACCTCAAATCTCTGATTGCTGACTTTCTTTCCTTTTTTGTTCCAGACAATTTTAGGTCTTGGGTCTCCCGTAGCTTGGCAAATGAAAGAAGCAACTCCGCCAGAAACCCCTGTCTGATCAACGGGAGTTCGTGTAAACCTTGGAGGTGCTGAAATTTAAAAAAAAAAAAAAGAAAACAAAACACAATTAAATGGAAACTTGAAATACAGACTATTTACTACCCCACTTCCCTGTTTTCCCCACCATCCTCAACCCCATTCCCACCAATACATACATACATACATACATACATAGAAAAATGTACTAAGATGACAAAATTAGGAAAGCACCTTTTACTTTTGAGGGTGGAAGGAAGTAATTTTCTGGTCAAGTTATCTGTTAGTGCTTTTATTGCTGAAATCTGTATTAAGGTAGAGATCCAATAACATCCGAAAAGCAACATCACACATTAATTTTTATTACCAGTATAAAAAAAATCCAATTTGTCCTCTGTAACAAAATGAGCCCATCAATCAAAGTGAGTAAAATTTTAGCTCTTTGCTTTGATGCCACTATCAGGACACTGCCAGAAAGCAGCACTGCCACCGCTGAACTATTAAAATTAGTGACATTTAAGAGAAATGCTAGGAAATTTTAAAGAGACAAGAAATATAGCCCTGAATTAGAAGGTTTGGCAAGAAATAGAAAGAGGGGAAAATGGTAAAGTGACTCCTTAACCCAGATATTGTGGGCTGCCTTCCTTGAAACTTAACGCCACAATTTGCATAAAAGAAGATGAGTCTAGAAGCCTCCAAAGTCATAGCAAAGAAAAGGATTTCTTTAAAGAAAGCTATAGACTTAAAGATTACTAGGGCTAGAAGGATAGAAGTTGGAAGCTTTTTACATACCTTTCATCTGCTTTAAATGTGCCTAATATTCACTCCCCTCCCCCTTAAAAACTTATTTTCCATCTTGATAGATTTCATGATCTAGAAATCTATCACACAAGAATGGTATAAAATGTAGATGAATATGTATTCACAAAGATATTCATCATATCATTTGTTTAGAAAAGATTGTAAGTGACCTAAATATTAAATAATACAGGAATTGATGGTGAAATAAACTATGGCAGAGTGATGAAACATCATAGAAGTAGTGAATGTTATATTTACAAAGTTTTTATCATATGACATGAGAAATGCTTATGATTTGATAAGCCACAAAAGCATAATACAGAATTAGAACTGAGGGATAGAAGATAAAGAAAAATGCACATGTGTGTGTGCACGCACACACATACACACACACACACACAGATTGGACAAAGTATACTAAAACACTAATGTTGGTATTTTAATTATTTTTCCTGCTTCTTTACATCTGTCTTATAACCTTGAGTTTTTACAATTATGTTACAGTAAGAAATTTTTTAAAACCCCAAAACATTTTACTTTTCCATTTTATTTCCCATTTTCTGATCCCTGCTACAAATTTTCTGTTCACTCTTACTGTTTTTCAATTACGGTCCTTTAAAAATGGTTTTAGGTAATCATAGTTAAAATTGATTTTCAGATCAGTCTTTAGGTTCTGAGAAAGGAGAAAATAATAACAAAGTTTATCCTCGCTTGCTCATCACCACTATTTTCTCTCCACTGTTTTCATGTC
The DNA here is from genome assembly GCF_041146395.1 of Eulemur rufifrons. Lineage (NCBI taxonomy): Eukaryota > Metazoa > Chordata > Mammalia > Primates > Lemuridae > Eulemur > Eulemur rufifrons. The sequence goes on from NC_090989.1 coordinate 231,180,714, forward strand.
CCCACGTGATCCTGCTGCGTGAGGATGTGTTCTCATTCTCAGTTGGGTTTTTCTGGAGTCAGGGAAGCTGGATTCCCATCTTGGCTCCACCATGATATATATGGATGATCTTGCAGGAAAAAAATTACCTAACTTTATTGTTTCTTAATGGTAAAAACATGAGATATGAAATAAATTATTTTGTAGAAATCCCTTATAGTTTTAAGATTTTGTAGCTTTATATATTATTTCCACAAGGAGGGAAATTCAGGAAAGGCATCTTTGCAAAGCTGGTCCTGAGGAGTGAGTTTCCACCTCATCAGCAAATTCAGCTTGGTGATAGTGGAATTGGTGGGAACACAGGAGTCTGTTTATGTTCACAAATATTAGGAAAGAAAACAGGCTCTAATAACGCTGCTAGATATCACATTCTGCAGCACCTCTGGGCTTCAGTACAAACTAGATGATTACCGAAAGCTGTGAGAAGTACTTGAAACAATTTGAAATTGACTAACAGTGAGAGGAATAAAAAGGAATCCCACATTCATGTCACTTTTCTGAAAACAATCAAACAAAAATATTACAAGTTTTTATATTTCTTTTTTGGCTGTTTCAAACAATGCAAATTGATAATAGCTACTTGCTTGTCAGCATCTAATATAGAAGTTATAATTATGCAATTAAAATTTCTAGGAAATTTCCCTGGAAAAACAAAATGCAATTACATTGGTATATTAAATGGTATAATACTGTCCTTTTTCGGTACCTTCCTTTTATTTTCCATAGTCTAAAAATCGTCAATCATGAGTGAAAATCCATTGCAACAACCCAGCTTCCCACTGAAGTTCTGTTTTGAAATTTCTTGCAAGAATGTGTGGAGAGAGTAAAGGGCTGTTGAATAAAATGAGTGCATATTAGTCAGAAATTAAATAAAACCAGAGGTAGGATGCCACTTTCCCTGCACTGGGATTGGGTTTTTTTTAAAGGGATAACATCCCATTTCCCATCCCAAAGAATAAGGTAAAGGTGGAGATTCTGACAATCTGAAAATGATCAATGGCTGCTTGGACAAGTGCTTCCTATGTCCTGGTGCCACTTAAGGGCCTAGGTAAGTGCTTCTGGAAATAACTGGTGGGTAAGGACACTAAGTAAGTCAAATTAATATTAAACATAAAATCTTGATTCTAAATAAAAAGCAGAGAAGGTATATTTCCATATACTTGGTGAAGAGGTGTGAGTACCAGTCTAATGTTTTCCAAGTATGTTTCTCATTGATTTTCTGGTCATACATTGACATTTTCATGCTAATATTGACAAGTATCAATATATAAGAATCTGCCAAAGACATGACCACTGGATGCTACTATAGGGTTTTATTTCTGAAGACCAAGTCAAGTAATGGAATTAACCTATTAAAAGACACTGTCCTTCACAGACAAGGAAATCGTGACTTTCTTTTATGGGATCTGATACCAATTTTCCTATATTTTCCCACAAAATCCAAACCAAAGAAAGGATAAATGTCATCATTCTATGATACCAACTAACATTCTAGATAACACAATAAAATCCTTTCAATAAGCATGTGTGTTACATAAATAATCATCTTTGCTGCTCAAATTTCTGAGTCATGCTGTCAATGCTAGGCAGCCAGCCAAAGGAAAGATATGATGTAGAGAAAAGATTAAACTTAGTAATAACTCTAACAAATGCTCAAGGCAAGTAAAAATCTTTATTCTCAGAGGTGCATAACAATATACAGCACCCACTTCCCCTTCTCTATATCTCAGCTTAATAAAAGGAACTAGATGAATCCTCTGCCTTGTTTTGTCATAGGCACTGCCCAAATTTAAAGTCATGCTCTGAAGATGGGGGAAAAAGGGAAGAGAATCCAAGTAAAGCATAAAACAAAGACGTCTGCCAAAAAGTCACAATACAGGACAGACTCGGATCTGAATAGTGAAAATCCTCATCTTTATTCCATGAGACACAACCATTAATGTTATACTTGGTCTAAGAAAAAAGGAAATATCAAGAGTGTAAAGATGGAGAGAAGAGCATTAGAACTTTCCACCTACCAAGAGGTATCCTCCCATTATTATAGCTAATTGCCATTGCTATCTACCTGAAGCTGCCAACACTGTGCTTTGCAAAATGCATTTCTGCACAAGCTGGTTTTGACAAGTGAGGAGTATGATCTTTTACTAAACTAACGCCAAGCACTGCAGAGGTCAAATTACTGTTCGACCCAGAAAGTCTATTTTCTAAATGGAAAGTAGAGAAGCTACACTTGCATAAACCGCAGAACAGAAGCATGGCTGATATTCTAGAATGTGTCTGCCAGGCTCGCTTGCTGTTTTCCAAGACTGTGCATTCTCAGGATGCACTCACAGAGCAGACAGTAGCTCCGGGAAGTTAGTAGATTATTATTTTCTACTCAGCTCAAGAGAAGCCACAGGCTGCAGATTGATTTTTGCTTTTAGGAAGTTAGATTGTTTCTTAAAGTATAACCAATGCACAGTAACTTTATGTGTAATCATTGTAATATTTTGATGCATATCATGTTTCAAAGTTGCTAGGCTCTCTGAAGACAAGGCGATAAGCTCAATGTGCACTTGTGGCTATTATATTTAGAGGAGAGGACCAACCAAAACCAGCAAAACTGCCTTTGACTGTCTTTAACAAACTGCTGTGCTGAGGATGACACACTCCCTTTAGTACACTACACTAAGTAGACCTAACGGAGGAGAGCCACTGAAAGCTACTAGTAACATCCGTAGAATTTATGAGAAATTCTTAAAGGTTAAGAAGACAATCCAGGTTTGAAGTAACTTGATTGACTGAGAATCACTAAAAACAGATTTATAGAAAGGGTCACATGCTACAAAAGTGAAGAGAAAAAATGAGCATGCCATTTGTCTAATTTAATTCTAATTAATAAGCTGCTTCTGTGGACATCAAGAAAATGTGTTGCATGGTGAAAACTAACAGCATGTAAACAATTGGCTTTATTTCTTTAAGCTGATTAACATATCCTTAAATAGAGAGCTTTGTTTTTAAAGGGATATTTGTCATAATGATGAACTTAAAATCTTGGAAGGGGGGGGTTAATAATGCTATTAAATAAGACTAAGAGAGAGAATGAAGGAATGTCCCATAAGAATATGCAGATAGTAATTCTAGCACTCTGGGAGGTTGAGGAAAGAGGATCACTTGAGGTCAGGAGTTTGAGACCAATCTGAGCAAGAATGAGACCCCATCTCTACTATAAATAGAAAAACTTAGCTGGCAACTAAAAATAGAAACAAAAAATTAGACAGGCATGATGGTGCGCACCTGTCGTCCCAGCTACTCAGGAGGCTGAGGCAGGAGGATCACTTGAGCCCAGGAGTTTGAGGTTCCTGTGAGCTAGGCTGATGCCATGGCACTCTAGCCTGGGCAACAGAGTGAGACTTTGTCTCAAAAAAAAAAAAAAAAAAGCAGGTAGTCATATTTAGGAATCTGCTTCCTTCTGAAAAGGTCTGTAACATTTATGAGAACATCAAATGAGCTCATCTCTAATCTTTCTTCCTACCTAAGTGTCAGAATGAGGCTCTGAAGGAAAGCCCAGGAACAGGGCCTCTGGGGTCCAGCGGGGAATGCAGAGCCTAGTAGGCAAGTTAAGGGTGTTTCTAAGGGTAATGGCCTGGTTTGAAGGTTTGCAGGTAAGAAGCTGTCACAGGGCTTCACATTTCTGTACAGCCACATCACATCCTATTGCCACTGTCCCAAACATGGAGAGCATCCAGAATCTGTGTGGATGATGGGTTCTTTGTTATAATTAGCTTGATTTTCACAGGGTAGGGAGTAGCGAGGACAATGCGTGAGACACCAATACAACTGCATGGACACATGATAGAAGAGGGAGGCACCAACGTTGATGACGTAAAACTGCTAAGGAGAGCCAAAATCATGGTACAGATATAGTCTGTGGTGCTTTCCATAGTAGATGTTCTATATAAACCAGGGCCTGTGGACATTGACCTCATCACACGGGATCTGACTAGGGTCACCTCTTGACATCCATGGCCAGGACAGGTCTTCAACAGACTTTTTGTTGAATTATTTATGGTATTTCCTTTTTCATACAACTCACAAAACAACCTTTTAGCCTTAAAATTTGATTTAAGGACCATTATATTTCAGAATGAAATAAAGAAATGACTACTCTTTAGTGAGTTCCATGCACTAGACTAAATGTTTTATATAGCTAACATTCAATGTTTTCCAACAGTCCTTCAGGATGCTATCATTACCCCTCTTTTAAAGATTTATAGAAAGCTTTATAGTAATATAGATATTTGGAAGGAAGGAAAGAGGAATAAAGAGGAAAAGAAAGCAAGGAAGGCTCACTGAGGTTTAGAGTGAGTCATGGGCTTTTAGTCTAATTGTGAAGCACTGATATTTTCACGGGGCCAAATCTGAAGATGGGAAGTTACAAAGACACTGCACAGATATGTTGTATGTCAATTTATTGTATACTTTGAAATCTGTTTTATTTAACTATAAAATGTATATTGATTATTTTCTCAAGGGTGCTATATTACAGCAATTATTTTTCACTAGTTAACTGAAAAAGTTCATCCAGAATATGCTGTCTTCTCCTAAAGCAAAACTTCTTCCCAGGAGCCAACTGAAATCAGAGATAAATTAACTGATTATGATGCCTGGCCAACAGATAAAAATCAATGGCACAAAATTTATAAACAAATCACCTAAGTTCTAAGTTTAGTATGGCAGATTACTTTAGTACTATTCTACTTACACATTCGATTTGCTCATGATGGAAAAAGGCAAATACTCCAATAAAGTTCTTGAACATTGATTTACCCTTTTCCTTTTCAATACACTTTACAGCATATTTCTATGAATGGCTACACCATTAGCTTTCTTTAGGCCCCAACTCTTAATTCTTTGAGAATGACTACCAAAGCCTTCCCACTGGATAGACAGAGTCTATGCCTCTGTATAGCTATCAATATTTAAGTTGACAAAAGATTGATAAGTACACCGATAGGAATAGAAAAAGGAAGAGGAGGAGGCAGGGAAGAAAAGAAGACAGGATGAAGAGATTTGATTTAATGAAAAGATATCTCCCACTCGAACTTCTTCTCAATGTCAGGTCCTTATTTCCAACTGCTTGAAAGACTACCTTCCAGCATCTCAAAATCGTTAGAGTGAAAGAAAACACACTATGCCATCTGCTTCTCTTTCCAAGTGCCCACTTCTGTTTGCGACACTCTCATCCTCCCAAACACCCAGCCTTGCAACTGCCTCTTCTGACTTCTGCTGTGCCCCCCCCCCACAATCAATTATTAAGTCCCATGGATCTACCACTAATATTTCTCACACTTTTTTTTTTCATACCTAATAACAATGGCCATGATTCTCTTTCAAAGCTGGACATTAGAATAATTTGGGAACCCTAAAAATATAAAACTATAGGTGCCTGGACCCCATTCCAGGTCAATTAAAATAGAAAATCAGTAGATGGGGCTAGGTAATTAATTTCCAGAAGATTCCAACATTCAATGAAGATGGAGAATTACTGAATTTCATGATAACTGTAGCCTCCCAGCTAGTCACCCTCACCTCTGGTGTTTATCTCTACTATCAATATTGCACATTAATGTGGATCTATCTGTTCTTTTCCCTTTTGATTCTTTGGGTTTTTTATTTTTTAAACACATCTATGATTACAGCTCTTTTCCACTCAAAAAATAAATAAATAAACTTTGATAGCTTACGGCTGTAGAATAAAACCAGAAATTCTGCTTGGCTTTTAATATCTTCTAGAGCTTCTGCCAACCTATTTTCCCAAATATATTTCCACTATTTCCTATCAAGAATCTAAAATTCCCCCATCCCAATGCCTTGGTACATGCTGTTCCTTTATACAAAAGGCCTTCCTCCCCACTGCTCAATTTACAAAATGTACCTGTTTTTCAATCTCAAATTAAATCTCTTGAAGCCTTCTTTGATCCTCTGATCTGGATGAAATCCACCATCCTTTTAACTCCCCTCTCATACTTTCTGCATCCCTTATGAGGCACAGCAGTCTATATGTCATACATTTCTATATTTTATGCACATGTGTTTTATCCCCCCCTTCACATTAATAGAACCTTGAGAAAAGCATTTATGACCTGGTCATCTCTGAAGTCTTACAACTCCTAATCATACCCGCACACAGGTGTTCAATGCATACATGAGCTTGATAAAAGGCTCTCCAAGGTGCTATCCCCGAATCCTAGACTATACACTTTTGAGTGTTTAGGATGAATAATAATATTGTACATGTGATTACTGTGCCTCTATTTAAGTTACATGTGCTTATAGCTTGATAAATAAGCTGTGAAATTCAAATTCTATAAAATACACATTGCCATTGCAAAGCACTGATATGACATAGTGGGAGACTAATAGATCCATACCAGGCCCTAAGCTGGCAAAATGTAGCATAGCCAAATCACAAATTCATGTGTCCCTTCACAGGACTTGAGTTCAGATAAGTGTAATACAATACAATGGATCTCATCTCTTTTATGAAGACCATTCCACCTCATTGTTATCACAGAGCTCTCCTTCTATCACCTTTTGTGTTTTTAATTTTTAAGGAAAATGATTTTATTATTCCAATTACATACGTTTATTGTAAGTACATTAGAAAATATAAATAAATTAAAAGAAGATACTTAAAACATTCTAATGGTTATCACTTTGATGAATAACTCTTAAGAATTTTCTCTGCCCATTTAACATATAAGATTTTTCACAAAAAAGAGGTTATACTGTACTATTATTTTATAATCAGCATATCAGTTAAAATATATTGTGAATATTTTATCTCTAGAAATATTTAAATTCAACATTCTTATATAATATTATAAGGAGCATAGACATTTTAAGTTACTGTTAAATATTTAGGTTGTTTCTGATGTTTCAATCAGAACAAGGCTTCAAAATCATTCTTGTATTATAATTATATCCCTGCACATGTCATTTCTATATATAATTTATCCCTACATGTAACATATGGAATCAAAAAAACTGTATTTTTTAAGGGTTTTGATATATTTTAATAAGTTATACTTCTAAAATAATGTTTATATTCATAGCAGTAATATATCAGAGTGTCCAATTACCTGGACCATTGCTAAAGCTAAAAATTATCACTTTATAATCAGCCAAATTCTCATCTGTTATTTAAGATAATGGATGGCAAACATTTAGCACAATGTCTGGCATATAGTAACCAACCAGTAAACGTTCATACACCATCAGCACAGCTGACCAACCTTACAGCTCTAGCACCATCCCAATCCCTCCATTCCAATTGCCACCATGGGACTGCCCTGCCAGTTGCCTTCAACATCTCTGATTTCACCTGGGATTATTTCACATTCCAGAAAAACAAGCAATCCCAGATTTTGCTATTGACAACATAGGTATGCATATTATAACAGGACAATTCACATGTGTGCAGACAATAACATTGGAGCAGCAAAGTGACAACGGTATGTTTCACTGTTTTGTGGCAGTTTGTCCTATTTCAAGGTATGTATCTGGGTCACAAACACTTATTTTACAGCAGTGAAAATTTTACAGTCTCACAACCATAACTTTTTATTAATATACATCCATGAGATATTATGACCAAAACAAACAATCCCCTACATTCCCTGCATCTAGGCAATAAAACTTCTCTGAACTACTGACATGCTTAGTAAGACTGGCCATCTGTTTTGGTGTAAGACACTCACAGTAACCACTGGTTTAGTGACATAAATTTCAGGAAGGCATGTAAGTGGTCTTGAATCACCCTTAGATACAATCTGTGAAGCCATTCTTACTATTCCTTACACCAGAGTCATGTATTCTTAATGAAAACACGTTATCAGCAACCATTTAGACATTCACTCAACATTTTCCACTTTAAGCCTCTGGGTTTGCTTACTACCTATTTATACTTTCCAAATACACAGACTGTGCTTCCATTTCATTCAGTAGAGTGATAAAGACCTTTGCACTGAAACAGAAGAAAAATCATGTGTTACACACAATCTCCCAGGCTCACTCAGCAGGGATGTAGGCCAATGACATAGTATTTATTGGCTTTTTTCATATTTCCTCTAAATGGTAATATACTCACAGGGCTATTTAACACAGACACTGCATTTGACAAAAAAAGAAACCCTAACGACCCTTTAGCATCTTTTTGTACAGTTAGTTTCCAAAGCAGATTCATTTACATCATTCACTGCTAATTTACTCATTAATCATAATTTATCACATCAGATGTGCTGATCATCATTAAAAATAATCATTTATTCTTCATTCTAACCTGCTGCTTATCATGTACCTGCAAATTGGATCACACAGGAAAGGTAATTGGCTTATTTGAAAAGGAACATGAGAGCAGATATAATTGAAGTGGCAAAGAAAAAGAGGGAAAAAAGGCAAAACAATGCCATCTTTTCCAATTCTATGTTACCAACTCCAGAATATTGATCCTGCTACTCCTGTAAACAATTTCCAATGTATCAACTACATGAATTTTGTTTTATTTTTTAAGAGGAATTAGAGTGATGTTCTGTATGGGCTTCACTTTATATACCAGTAGCAAATCAGTCTAAAAGAGAACAACTGGTGTCAGCGTATGAGCTGAAAGGCTTTGAGCCAATAAGAATTGCTCAAACTCTTGCCTTCCAACCTAAGTGTGGTGTTACCACAACTGGCAAGCCCTAGACTATTTGTTGTAAGACAGATCCATCTTCCAGGAATAAATTTTTCATCTATCAATGGCACACTGGTTAAGTCGGTAAGAATCTTGGGAAATGAATGTAGCTAATATATCCCCAAGTAGCTATAACATGGAAAGGGTGTATGTGTGTGCACATGTGCACACTTTCAATGAGTCATAAAACAGACTAAAAATGATGTTCAACTGTATTTACTGGAGTTATTTAGAAGAATTATTATAAGAAATCTTTGTTTATAGACAAAACACCATTTTCATAGAAACAGTTTTGATATGTTGCAAAAAATGTTTTATGTAGACCAGAATATAATGGAAACTGAGTTGCCTGAGTTTTCACTACAAAGGATATATTAATAATTGAATACAGTGTTATAATAAATGATAGTATTTCCTAAATAAAGTCGATAATTAATATTATCTTCCAAATAAATTTTATGACTTTTATGTACTTCCAATGATTAACCACTTAAATATTTGACTATTTTAAAATATTTCCTTGGTACTCAATGATTTATTTTAAAGGATGTTACCATTTATTAATAAGTATATGAATACATAATGCATAAACACTGGAAAAGATAAATTGCAAACTAAACACTGGTGTATTTGCCTATATGCCAGTGTTGTTTTAGAATGAAATGGTGATTTTAAAACTGTATTTGAAAAACTTTACACCATTATTCACATTTAGACCAATACCCTGCTAGGGATCATAACATTTTAAGTTTATAAGGTTTATGTCATAGTTTTGTTCTATGTAATACCTAGCATATTGTATGCATGAAATACCTTTGAAAACAAGTACAATCATTTTGGTCATATGGAAATTTTAGGTATGTGTCTATGTCCCCTCCAGCTATTTTTCACTAAATTTAGAGGTTTTATTAATTCATTTCCCTGTAGACCCAAAGCTCTAAGCCAAAGAGTATTTGACAATGATTTGCAAGCTTCCAAATACTCTCATTTAATAGTAGATAACCATTGGAATCAATAATATTTTGTAGGATATGAAAATTCTTATTTTCTGGTATACTTCCAACTGAGCACATGTAGCAAGCAACCAAATGGTATTTATTTTACATACTGGATCTATCTTTTCTAAAATAAAAAATAATTTTTTAGAGTCAAAAGAAAGAATCTATATTCATACATGCAAGTTGGATATGAGAAAATTGTTCCATAGATGTCTCTCTGAGTTTAATCTTGCTAACCATGACCCATCTCTGCATTTTCAAGCTGTGGCTCCACCCGTTCACAAGTTCTACTCACTGAGCTATTTGGGGTACAAAAAGATGGAAAGCATGACAACTGGTTCTATGCTAGGGCTGTGAAGTCATGTACAGGCAAGTAATGATAACAACAGATGATCACCCAGGGCCACGGACTAGCCCTGTCCACACAGAAAACTCAAGTTGACATTAACTGGAGCCTGGCACAGAGATAGAGACTAGGGTACCATTCCTTGTTTTATAGATGAAAATAAACCTTTAAAAAACTTTAATAAAATGAGCTCTAGCTAGAACAGAGTGTAACACAATAATGTAATTCTTGTGGTTTTTTTTTTTTTTAAGCTACATCTCTATAAAATAACCCTATAAGCATTTCAATGAAAGCATGCTAAATCTGAGGAGGAAAATGTTTCATTCTCGAGATCTGTGAACTGAAACACATACACACTACAAATTTAGAAAATCAACAAGAGAAGGGGGAAGGAGGAAGGGCCTTTTTCTTCCCTTCCTCATTGAAATCTGTTATGCTTTGGCCAATCCTTTTGTTACCATTTTCCAATTGGCATCAGATTTATGTACATAAACATGCATCTCACCTCTCTTGGTAAGAGAACTTGGGTAACACTTGAACCTAGAGATACAAGGTAACACTACTCGAATAGTCTTGAAACATTTTTCAGTTGGATTAATTTTCAAATATCAAATCCCTAATTTGTATCCCCAGGCAGTGCAGAGCCTGGTAGCAGCTCATTTCGGTGCAGATTATGCATGCTTTTCTAGAGAAACACATTACCTGAGCCCCGGGAATGCGGGAGGCATTCCAAAGAAGTACAGACAGTGAGGACCTCTATTTGCCTGCTAACTTTTTTCTCCCTATTTTCTAATTTACAGCTCAGGGTATTAAGTAAGAAAACAAAGGATTTTTCCCACACAGAAATAACCTTTTTGAAAAACCTGCAAACGAGATTTTAATTACACTATTTACCAATATAAAATGCACACTGAAATAAACTAAAACATTTCTTGCTGTGAATTTCTTTCTCTTTTTTTTTTTCCTAATTTAACTGTTGCACGCAACACCATAGCAATTTAAGTTGGTTTTGTGACAAATTATTAGGACACTTATTTTAGAAGGAAAATCAACCAATAATTACTGCCCTGGCACATGGCTATTGTTCACAGCATAAACAGAAGCTGTGGCTGACAGCTGATGGGCCCAACCCCCTGCTATCCTTAGAACACATTTGCAGATATCCAAGGCCTCTTGCCAGACTGAGGCATGCTGTAGCTACCCTTTTCATCCAACAGGGCTGCACTGACCATCATATGCTGAGTGCAATAAAATGACACTGTTTTAGGACCTCCTCCCAGACCAAAGCTAGGTTTAGATGCTAAAAATACTGTTTTAAATATGAAAGATTTCCAATTGCACAGTAACACTGGCCTTTTTCCATACTCTAAAATATCAATGTATAATCCCAAGCACTTGGCATTTTAGACAAAAGACACAAAGTGTTTTTGTTAGTATCCACAGATCATTATGAAAGGAAGGAAATGCTTTCTTTTATTTGAGAAACAAAGCATTTATGAATATATGTCAGGTCACATGTGAGATTCTGGATGAATTTAATCTTCATTAGAATTAGAAAAGGGGTGTGTAGGTTATCCTGGGATAAGCCTTTATTCAGTACCAAATGAAAAGATAAAACCTCTGGGATCCCAAAAGTCGAGTGATGTATGCTACTTCTTTCCTTGAATCTTTATATAACCTAGTCACAGTCACTAATTTAATGAAAGGAAATGTTGTTTGAAAGCTCTCTATAGCACTTTTGTCATATTTTACTGTCTGAAGTTTCTGGTAACCTACAGAGAATAAAAGCTGCTTTTTGAGTTGGATCTAAAAATGTCCTAAAAATAGATCTCCTTTCAGGGTGGTTGTTTCAGAAAAAAAAAAAAAAAGGAGGACCGAGCATGGTGGCTCACTCCTATAATCCTAGCACTCTGGGAGGCTGAGACGGGAGGATCCTTGAGCTCGGGAGTTCGAGACCAGCCTGAGAAAGAGCGAGACCCCGTCTCTACTGAAAAATAGAAAGAAATTAGCTGGACAACTAAAAATATATAGAAAAAATTAGCTGGGCATGGTGGCGCATGCCTGTAGTCCCAGCTATTCTGGAGGCTGAGGCAGGAGGTTTGCTTGAGGCCAGGAGTTTGAGGTTGCTATGAGCTAGGCTGACGCCATGGCACTCTACTCAGGGCACTGGAGTGACACTCTGTCTCCAAAGAAAACAAGAATGTATATGAATAAGCTACAATTAATAATTAAGTATCTATTAGTTACTCAAATTCACTAAATAAATGGCCCCTGGGGTTATCAGTGCATCTTTTTTAGTCAAAATAAACTATAAAGAAAGATAAAACTTGTGTTTAATCATTACACTGTACTTAAGAAACTGGACTAAATGAAAAGCATTTGTGAATATAGTCATTATTTTTTAAAGGGTCAACATAAAGACTCTGCCATCCTTTACTCCCCAGCCCACGGTCCTAATCGTTAGACTGCTCCCACCAGTGCCCTGAACCTTCTCGTACATTTCCACACAGCTCATTTGCCGTAAACATCCTCAATTAGTTCTGTAGTTTGCTTTTCTCCCTTTCTCTGCTAAACAGTTGAGCCTTGCCTGAGAAAATCACAGCAGTGTAAGGGCTAGTGCCATTGCAAATTCATGATCAACAGCCTCCACTGGACCCCTGTGTCACCTATCAATCAACCTCCCACCCTTCACCACTCTCCAACAGTCTGCCCTGCACCGACCTCTCACCTCCGAGAGATTGATGCTCTTGCCTCCTCCTTCAATGCCATCAAGAAAATAATGCCATCAAGCATGAACTTGGTGGCAGCCACATCCTATTTATTCACTGCATAAGAATTTTTAACTTAGAAGCCATTCTTCCCTTTAGTTTATCCTGTTCAAGACCAATTGCTTCACTTGTGTTTTTGATGCCCCCCTCACTGGCCCCTGAACCTTGCTAAATCAATTGTCCCATCAACACCTCCACTCTCTTCCTGGTTAACAGCTACTTCCCCTTCAAACAAGGCCTTTCTCTACTGACATTTTCTGTCAGAATATTCTTTTTGTAGGCCCTGTACTCTGCATTGTAAGGAGGCTTAGCAGCATCCCTGGCCTCTACCCAATAGATACCAGTAACACCCTCCCCTCCAGTTGTGACAACCAAACATTGCCAAATGTTCCCTGGGAAGATATTCTAAGTTTCAGCACCAAAAGTACTGAATATATCCTGGGAAATCCCAGGATAGGATGGTTGGTCACCCTGGTTCAGCACCTCCAAACAAAGTCAATTACTACCTACTCTATCCTACTCTGTTACTCTGTTCCTTATAGACATTTCCATTGTTGCACATTTCACCCAGCTTATAATTGCTTGTTCGTCTCTCTCTCATGCTAGACTGTGAGCCAACAAAAGGCATGATATGTAGTAGGCACCCCTCCAATATTACCCTAACCAAAGATCATGCTTCAACTAAAATTTATTGACTTGCCAGTGATTTCATTAAGATTCAAGCAAATACCTTTTATATGTAAACATATTTTGCTTATGGCCAAAGTGTAGAAAAAAGAAATATTTATGAATTAGGCACCTACTTATGCTTTTATTGAGAAATATATTTAATCATGATACTCTATGAATATAGGCCAGTGTAAAAATAATATACAAAGATTATATTACTTCTATTAAATTCAAATATTGTCAGGAATTTAAATAGATTTTCAATTCTCGATAAGCATTAAGGGTTATCATGAAGAAAAAGTACCTTACTGAAATGACCAATAATCATTTCTGGCAAAAAAAAAAAAACAACTTAATTTATGATTATGGTAATTGGTTTCCCCTCCTGTGTACTTAAACCCATCCTTGGATTTTAGCCATTAGGAAGGTAATATTATTCAAAACCATTAACTTGCCAGAACTGTACTAGCTTCTCAAGTTGACCCTAATATGTGATATTATTAGTTCTTTCTGTTAGATTTTACATAAAGAATCTTAATCTTCCCAGCAAGTTTGTTTTTTAAAAGCAAAAACAATTTCACATATTAACACATAAGACAATGTGAATTTATTCAAGATTTCTAAACATAACTTGGAAATGTAACAGGTTAACTATAAGCAACCAATGAATATAAAATTAAATAGTTAAAAAAAAAAGCACATAAGGAAAGATGCGATGGTATTTTTCTCAAAGTGGCAATCTAGCCTACTTGATAAAGTACTGAACTCTCTGGTTATCCAAAAATACATAGAAGGTTTTATAGGGAAAGAGGCTTCAATATGATGCTTCTCTATAGCACCTAAATAATCAACAAATACCTTTGTTTTTTCTTCCCCTTCCCCTTTAAGGAAATTTATTTTATAATTATGAGTAGAATACACACTTTAATGGCAGAAAGGCCAATGTACCTTTTTGAGCAATAACGTCTAGTAATTTAGGGATTAAAATAGCAAAGCTACAACACAATTTGCTTTTAAGTTCATGGTGACCCTTCACTCCTAAATTCTAAAAAGCATTTTCTAGAAATAGTATGCCTTATTTTACTAACTTTAAATAGTGAACTTCTGAACTTTAAATTTTAAGCAACAATTAAGAATATGGAAGTGTGCACATAGAAACATAAAGGAGCTTTTAAAACTTTGAAAAAGTCAGTAGGGGTGATGAATGAACAAATATTTTTCAGTCACCGTCAGTGGCCTTGGAAATACCATGACCATGAACTCTCGCACAATCTTTGCATTTCTTATTCTCCCTAGAGCATGGCCCTCTTGACAATTCCCATCTCCTTGAAACTCTTCTTTTTTTAATAACTCCTTCACCCATTTCTTTTATATTATCATAGCTTTGGCAGGACTTGCTCACCTCTTGATTATGAACTCCTTACTTCTGGTTTTCCCAAACATACCTGATCCATCTAATAGTGCTGTGCAATAAAAGTACAGGTGCAATCAGGCCATGACCCTGCTCAAAAATCTTCAATGGCTCCCCACTATTATCTACCTAAGACAGGGCAGGAAGGTCTGCTGAAAGAATTAATTAAACCTAGCAGACAAAATCTTGTACATTACATCTCTGATTTACCTGAGATGATCTCAACTCTCACTACTCACAAACAAATCAGACTCACAGCCGCTTCTGAAAACATGATAATTTCATAAAATTTTTATTTCAAAATACTGTCCACAGCCATCTGCAATCACATTTCAGTACTTGTTAAAGATGCATATTCTCTCTCTCAGTCCAGATTCTGAATCAGAATGATTGAATAAGGCCTGGGAAATTGTGTCAGTAATGTCTCCCCCCGCTGATCTTTGAGTATACTAAAATTTTAGAAACTTTTTTTGTGTATTTGTTGAGACTATTCCATTATTCTGAAATATTTTCACTGAAACACTTGCTTCTTGAAAGCCTATTCCTCCTTCAAGACCATCTCAAATGCCCTCCATACAGTGAAACCTTTTCTGACCCCCAATCAAATGTGGTTTCTAAGGCTCTGAAGTCCCATATCACTGTTTGACCTCTCTCATGGCCAAAAGTAGATTTACCTTGACCTTCAGGGCCCTTTCCTTGCATAGGTACCACACATCACATTAGCATGGTAAAATACTTTGGAAATTTGCAATAGTAAGATATTTCACTCCCAATCACTTTAAGGCCACTCTTATCAATACTTGCCTCCATGCACAATGGTATTAGATGGGGCTACAGGCAATTTTGCAGGATCCAATTGGGAAGGTGAATTGGGATATTTATTTTGGATTTAGTAGACTATATTAATGTGCCTCACAATTAAATGATTACTAGTCACCTAATACAGGAATGGTTTGTAAGACTACTCCTACCACTCACTCTATTAACTCATCCAGTTCCTTAGATGAGGATGTTGGTGACAAACTGGTTGATCAAGGTCATAAATTCAAAGAGTATTATAACCTGTCACTGTGCAAGAAAACTGGAATGCCCTGCAATCGCATAGCTGTATGTCACAGAAATTATCGTATTACCAACGACGGCACGAAGCTTACTAAAAGTTTTTAAATTATCAATTTAAAAATATAAAAACTTCCATTAATGTTGCTTTAGGGAAGACAGTTATTTTTCTCTTCTCCTTGTGGAAAATGATATTATAAAATTGCCATTTGAAGAAGTATTGAAAGATTATAGCTGAAAAAATTAATTTTAGAGGTACAGCAGGGAATGAAGAAAACTATAACACATTTGTATAGATTTTTATGGTATTTGTCAGCTTTCTAAAAATTGATAATTATTTATTTTCTTAGTCTAAACAACTATTCACTGTGGTACCGACTTGTATATTCATAGTTTTAAATTTATTTTTGAAAGAGTACCCACCAAGTTTCATAACCTTAGGGCCTCCAAATTCTCGATTCACCTTTGATCTTGGCCCTTAAAATGATCTGTATGCTAACAAGTTATGCATTCTTATCTTACCTCTCCTTCAAAATTATATACTGCAGAAAATGAGGTACACATCTTATCAGGCCTTATATCCCCTGAAGAAATTAACACATGCAATTTTTTTAAAAAGGCACACAATGGCCTCTCATTAAAGGCTTATTTATTTAAGGGAACTAATTTCCATAATTGTATTAATTTAGATTTCATTTCAAATTGTTTTTTATAACAGTGTTTTATAACCTTTCGTAATACTTTATAACAAATAATCATAGTTTTCTTCTGATTTTAACAGATTTATTTCTCCTTGGTCACAAATCTTAGCAACAAATATTGTTTATCTTTTTAATTAATGATGTGTATAGAATATGTCTTGTTCTTTAATGTCTCCCCTAAATATCTGAATTAACAGAATAATACAGAAAATGTAGAAGTTAAACTGATTTTTTTCAGCTTACTTTGGACCCTAGCATCTTGCCTAACTACAATGTAAGTGAACACCCATAAATAAGATGTGCAATAGTAGAGATTATAGGAATTAAATGAATCTCTATAAAGGACTGATATTTTTCTTAGGCCTATTTATTATTGAAGTTTATAAACATATAAGAATTCAATGTAATTTTTTAATCCTTACTATTAGTTGTAATAAATGACCAATATTTGGCAAATTTGCAAGTGCTATGTGAGAACTAGAGTGGGTCACTTCAATAAAACTCACATTGTATTCTATTATTTAAGTTCTTTTGACCTTTGCCATTAAGGCAATTTTTCCTAGAAAGAACACATCAAGAGCTTCAATGAGTAGTACTTAATAAGCTAACTATCAAGAAAGATATTTTTCTATTAATCTCGGTAGCCAATATGAGTCTATCTTAAAAAATAATTTCAGAATTTTCTCCAAGTGGACTAGATTCTCTCATATGTATCTTCAGAGCTCCATAAAGTGATGTGAATTTGGCCCCACAATTACTTTTGCAATTTTTTTTAGCATTTGGATAAAAGTACATTTGAAAAAAAAAGGTGATGACAACTCAGAAATTTGCCTTTTTGTTTCTAGACAGAAATACTGCCCCAGTTACAAAGCATGAAGTGGTGTCTATTGCTACCTCTAAAAAGTATTTCCGTCAAGGAGGTTTGAATAATGCACTTCCTTGATATTGAATCACTGATATCCAAAATGAACAACAGAAATAAATAAAATTACAACAGATCTCTAGGCAATTAACTAAACTGCTAATTATGCTCCAAAATCTAGCTTTATTGCCAATTTTTATATAGTGTCTGGTCTAATTATTCATGAACTACATGCAGGCCCTTTGCTTCCTTCATCCTTAGGAAGTCTCACACGTATTCTCATCCTTCAGCAATTTCAAAAGAGGCAACCAAAAAAAGAAAAAAGTATCAAAAACCAAGATATAAAATTTCTATGTTGTATTTGTCATCTTTTAGAAAATACTGACTTAGGAAGATGATCAATCATATAGCTAACATGACTCTTGAGAAAATATCAGGGGATTTTATGTATGTCTGTTGGACCAGAATAGGTGTTAGAGCTGATCTCTACCCATCTGGGTTTAGTGGCTGCTCAAAGGCTATGGGCCTGACACCTGGGCGCTAATGGCTGTCTGCTCAGCCCCCAGCCCACCATTAAGCACCAGAAACCACATTCATTCTGTAAACTTGTCACACAATAAACCTCAATGCTAACAAAGTTCATGTGAAGAGACACTGATTGGACTAGATGTTCTCAGATATAGGAGACTATAAAATCCTCAGAAGCTTTCTGACAAAACCCCAGGCCCTCTTTACTCCTTAGGAGATTTTAATTTAGCTTTCATTTTTTACTTAAATAATCATATCATACTAGTTTTTTTTTTTTTTTTTTTTTTTTTGTTGAGACAGAGTCTCACTTTGTTGCCCAGGCTAGAGTGAGTGCCGTGGCGTCAGCTTAGCTCACAGCAACCTCAAACTCCTGGGCTTAAGCGATCCTACTGCCTCAGCCTCCCGAGTAGCTGGGACTACAGGCATGCGCCACTATGCCCGGCTAATTTTTTCTATATAGATTTTTAGGTGTCCATATAATGTCTTTCTATTTTTAGTAGAGACGGGGTCTCGCTCAGGCTGGTCTCGAACTCCTGACCTTGAGCAATCCACCCGCCTCGGCCTCCCAGAGTGCTAGGATTACAGGCGTGAGCCACCGCGCCCGGCCCATATCATACTAGTTTTTATCACTCTTCTTGGTTTAATTGTAGTCTTTTTGTGATTTAGCTAGTCTTAGGGTATTTAAAATACAATATTATCTTTTGCCCTAGGCACACTGCAGATTATGCATATTTTTCTGGCTACTTATTTTTTTAAATCTTAAGTCTCATTGTTTTGGAGATTCGAAATCATTTAGAGATTAGAGTTTTCCTTCTTCCAGATAGTTTTTACATTTTGAGTTTCACTGTTTCAATCATAATCAGTTTATGCAATTCATATTCAGTTTCAGAGATAATTGAGCCTGCCTTTGGGGCTCTCAAAGAAAAACCCACTACTAAATATTTATCGATAGTATTATACAAATATGTACATTAACCTTTTAATAATGCTTCACAAAAAAATAAATAAAGGAGGGGGGAAAAAAAGAACATTTATTAAGCTACTATTGTGTAAGACTTAAGAAACTTTAGCACATTCAACCTCCACTGTAATCCTATGAAGTGTGAGGAAGTTGAAGCCATAAATAAATTGTCCATCACATTCATTCCTTCTTTATTGTTGGAAACAACCATGTAGTTGTCATTGCAATTCGTTTTTACCCCAAAACTAATAGTTTATAGTGGTAACACTGTATAGAAGATTTGATTGGCTTTATGTAGAAAGTCAAATTTCCCTAATTCTCAGGAAGGAGACCTCTCTTTTTTTTTATTTCAGAATAGTATGGGGGTATAAACATTTGGTTACATATAATGCCTTTGCCTCACTCAAGCCAGGGCTGTAAGTGTGCCCTTGCCCCATACAGTGTGCTCCATACCCATTAGTTGTGAGTTTACTCACTCCCACCACCCCTTCCCACCTTACTGGCATCCAGTGACTATTACTACCATGCGAGCACCTTACTGTTTGTTGATCAGTTAGTACCAATTTGATGGCAACTACATGTGATGCTTGTTTTTCCATTCTTGTGATACCTCTCTTCAAAGGATGGGCCCAAGCTCTATCCAGGATAATATAAGAGGTGCTAGTTCACCATTGTTTTTTGGAATTAAGTAGTATTTCATGGTATACATATACCACATTTTATTAATCCACCAAAGGAAAAAAAGTCATTTTATAAAAAAACACCTGCACTCGAATGTTTACTGCAGCACAATTCACAATTGCAAAGATGTGGAATCAACCAAAGTGCCCATCAATTCATAAGTGGATTAACAAAATGTGGTATGTGTATACTATGGAATACTACTCAGCCATGAAGAAGGATGAATTAAGGTCTTTTGTAACAATCTGGATGGAACTGGAGAACATTATCCTAAGTGAAATATTGCAAGAATGGAAAAATAAACACCACGTGTACTGGCTATTAAATTGGAACTAACCATGTGCACATAGGGAAGTAAAACTCAGTGGTGATCAACAGGAGGAAGAGGGGAAGAGGGGATGGGCAAAAACCAACTAGCGGGTACAATGAACTCTATATGGGTGATGGGCACACTTATTTCCCTGACTCAAGTATAACAAAAGCACTCCACATAACCAAAAACATCTGTACCCCTGTAATATTTTCAAATTAAGAAAAATGGCTCTTAAATCCATTCAAAGTAAAGGGCCAGACATTTTTCCTCAATACTATTAATATATAATTTACCAAGAAATCCAGGGCTGTTGTGAGCAGAAAACGTCTCAAAGGATAGAAGACAGAGGAAAGGCAAAAAGACAGATATGAAGGATATCGTGCCATTCCTTAGAAGAAAAACATTTCTGAATTAGAGGAACATAATAATGACTCTCAGATTCACATCCCCATTTTTGGTAGCCCTGGCCCTGTGAGGTTGTGGGGAAATTTGAAAAATGAATTTTTTTCAAGAATGCTGAGACATTTTGGCTGCAAAAATCTTAGGAGATTATGTTGGCCAGATGGTGGCTACCATGCCAGAGAAGTCCTGAAATGTTCCAACTCAAAACTGATTTAAGACAAGAAAACATTCACATATTTTATGAACCAAAATGTTACAATATCCCTTCAAGAGTCCTCCATATTCCACCCTTTTGCTATCACCATGACAATTCATATTTAAAAATAATACTAAATAAAAACTAGTCAAGAGGAAAGATTTCTAAACCTCTCCATCAATAGGGATATATGCTTCAAGGTTTGTATCACTTCTCATTTATTGTACACAATGTTCTGAAGAAGCATGTTACCTAAATTTTAAACATCAGTAGGGTGGGTTTCCATCTGTGGAGTCTTGGACCAAGAAGAGTATACAGAAGTAATTGGTTGGGGCAAACAGTGAAGGAAGGGAGATCTGTGAAGCAAATAAATACAGGGAAATTCAAAGCCACTTCATTTTAAAGAGATTAGTTTGAGAATAAAGGAGAACTTCAAATTCAAACTTTTTCTATCTAAGTTATCAGATGTAAATTTAAATTAATATAAATCATCTCTAGATTATTAGCATTATTCCTCTTCAATGATCACATCTGAGTTATTGGAAGATATTCTGAAGGCAATGCAAAAGAAATATTTACCAGTGAAGAACGAATGTAAAAAGAGCCCAGTTGAAAGGATAATGTAATAATATCCTATTAAAAGAAAAAAAAATGCTCACAGCAATTTCATCTAAATCAGAAGAGATATCCTGTGCTCCTCAGGTATACAAATGTCTAACCCAATCATTAGCATCTCCTGATGAATTGGGGGTGTCTTTTTCAGAAATGATTTTCCCAAAATACAAACATACCACTTCAGTTTCCCCAAGTATTAACAGTATTTAATTGAAATCCTTCTAAAATGTAACATACCCATATTCTTCCATAGGCTAAGGAAGAATCAATAACCTAAGTGATAAAAACCATACAACCAAAGCGGATTTATTTTTACTTTTGTAAATATTTAAAAGTTGTAGGAGTTGTATATATTATTTGTTTTCTTTAACTGCTTTTGATTCTCTGTGGCTCAGTTCACCACAGAGTTTTTGAAGGTTAAGCCCAAAGATGGCAGATGCTTGGGTCAAATCCGTTGAAAAAGATAACATCCATCCAAATTAGTTGAACTCCATAAAAAACTGTTTCTCATATTCCTGTCTCATATTACCAAGTCTGCTTTTTTGGTTACTGATCCTTGGCTCCCATCTTCAGCTATGCCTCCAGGATCATCCCACAATTGGCTCCCAGGCTCTCAGAGAACTTCACGTCTCGACCCCGGCAGACTGCCATGATTCTACCTCTGAGGCCACAAACCGAACTGGACTTATTCCTTCTTTAGCAATGACTTCACACACCCTGCATTTGGTCCCCACACTGTATCAAGCAGAACATTTAAAAAATAAACCTCAAAGAAGTAAAGTTTTATATACAAGGACTCTTGATTTTCAACTTATTCTTTACTTTCTTAAATCTAATCCTTAGAGAATCTTCCCCAACATTGAAGGTTGTCCTGGCCAGTAGTAAAGTGAGCAATATGACTCCTTAAAAACTAATCTTCAGGTAGCATCTCTGAGTTCAGAGAATCAAATAATATTTATCATTTAACTGATACACATACACAAACTCATGCAATCACTCTGGCTATGAAAGATGTTATATTATTTGCCTTTTGCAAATGATGAATTTGAACCTCATAGTTCTCAAAGTCACACAGTTTTGTCGTTAAAAACAGTCTCGAGTACAGATATTTTATCTATCAATACACTGCCCTTTATAATAAACCAGACTCCTATAAGCTGAGAAGACAAAAATGCTGTGGACTTAAAGACCTACCTAGCCATAAAGCATTTGAGGACACTAAGGAGAATCACACCTCGTTAGAACCCTCAGAGAAAATTCTGAAGGCGAAATCCATTCTTCATCATAGTCCATCCACAGTTCAGCTCAGGAATTTGATTCGCTGTTCTAAATTACATTGTCAAGTATTCAGAATCAGTCTCTTATTTCTCCTTACCAATTACAGCAGAAGGTTTTATTTATAATGCAGGCATTTCCACATCTAGTGTAAAGGCTGTATTATTCCTGACTTACTGAATTGTTGGAAAATAACTTTGTATTCTTAAGGGAAATTTCAGTGCTTAGGAACAATTAAGGTGTTAGAATGTAAAATGTTTACAAAGAAATAAAAAGTTAAGGTAAAAAGTTTAACGAAAGCAATAGCTGTAATTTTACCCCTACTTGTTCCTTCTCTAACTTTTAAGTATTTTATGCATGAGAGAAGCAGAAAGCCAAAAACTGCAATACCATCAGAATTATATACTATTATTACTCTGCCATATGTTGAGAAAAGCAAGATAGGAAGGTTGATTCATACTCTCACAGTTATTTCTGTGTTTACGTTTTGTTTCTCCAAACACTACCACTTATTGGGTGCTTACGACCCATGCAGTTATAGTAAAATAAAAATGAAAATCCCCTTCTGATTAATTGTAAAATTTCACAGCATTTTTTGTATGTTCAACTGAATACTGAAAATGACAACTGATTATGTACTTGGTCAACAACATTTATTTATTTTCTTACTTACTCATTTATTTTAGAGATGAGATCTCACTATGTTGCCCAGGCTGGCCTCAAATTCCTGGGCTCAAGCAATCCTCCCACCTCACCCATCTGAGTTGCTGGTACTACAGACATGCATAACCTCAGCTGGCTTCTTATTTTTTTTCATTTTTTTCTATTTAAAAACCTAAAGTAGGACAATAATTTATAAGGATTTTGTGTATTTCATATAGTTGAGAGACAACCAATCATGATTAGACTTGTATATCAACAGCACTGAAGATATTCTAAATTCCAGAAAGGAAAATCAACATCAATCCTTATATTTGTTATTGGGGAAAAGGGGTCACTACTATGTTTTTTTTAAAAAGAGTCAGACTCCAAGAAAAAGAAGACTAGAGAAGGCTTGAGGAAGAACACCAATCTTGGGATCAAGAGACAAGGAACTGAACTACAAAGGTAACTGATTATAGCCAGAATCAACTAGAAAGAAAGAAATTGTGACGAAGTAACAGATGTGGGTCTCAATGCAGGGTCCAAGTGATCCTATGGCATCCAAAAGGCTGGGACAAGCCCCAGTTGTGCTAGCCAAGGCATTACTCTTCCTAAGCCCACCCAGTCACCAGCATTATCAGCTCTTCTGACTCAGCCTATATGCAAGTCGTATGTTCTTGGCATGTTCTGATATGAAAAGGAGGAGATAACATACAACTATGGTCTTTCTGTAGTCTATGACTGTTAATTGTCAACAACTCATCACGGCTCTGAAAGAACTTGGGAAAAACAGAATATTTTCATTCCCTGGCTTTTTTCCACTCCCAGCCCTCCGTAGGGTTCTCCTTCCTGTCCCCTCATCATAGCAGCATGCACTCTCCAATTCACCAGTCCCCAGCACTCACCACCTGCTTGCCCCCAAGCCAGCTATTCTTTTACTTTTGCCTGGACCTGCATAAGCACTTGTGTTTGTGATTCCCAGGTCTAAAGATACATTTTAATCTATTCCTGGAATAGATATTGGTCTTACATTTTGCAAATTCATTTCTGAAAGCAAACATTTTAAATTTTGGTTCTGGGCCGGGCATGGTGGTTCACGCCTTTAGTAATCCTAGCACTCTGAGAGGCCTAGGCAGGAGGACCACTTGAGCTCAGGAGTTCGAGACCAGCCTAAGCAAGAGAGAGACCTTGTGTCTACTAAAATTGAAAAAATTAGCCAGGTGAGGTGGTGCATGTCTGTAGTCCCAGCTACTCGGGAGGCTGAGGCAGGAGGATTGCTTGAGCCCAGGAGTTTGAGGTTGCAGTGAGCTAGACTGACACCATGACACTCGCCCAGGCAATAGAGTGAGACTGTCTCAAAAAATTTAATTAATTAATTAATTAGCTAACTAATTTTGGTTCTGTGACACACACATTTACCTTTTGCTGATAAATATGCTAAAGGTAATAGTTTTCTGTATATGCGCATGCGTATTACATGCTAAGCACAGTATCTAAAGTCAGTAGAGACACACTAGGGGAAGAAATTCCTGGTGTCTGGAAAATATGAAAAATAAAAAGGCTTTGTACTCATATACTGTTGTATAATTTTAGACTTCTCAGAAAATTTAGCCTGTTAAAATGAAATAACCTGGGGTAAAAAGTCAAATTATATCAAATGATGAGGATTTTAATAGTATGTTTGAAACGTGATGGTGGTATGTTTCCTTAAATAAATCATAAAATGATTAAAGTGTGGATATTATAAATTAAGTCTCAAAAGTGTAAAAAACAAAACAAAGCAAAAAATCCCAAACCTTAAATACTTAGAGGGAAAAGAATTTTTAAATTACTGCATCTTCCCAAACTTCTTGTCTTGTAGCTTTCTACACATCAATCAGAGTGAGTTAATCTCTGATATTTCACACTGCTTACTAATTTTTCCATACGCTATGGAAAAATGATATCTCCTCCAGTATTTTCATTATCTCTTCTATATCATGAGAATCTCTATTTTTATTTTAACCAACATCATCTGGAGAATGAACATGGGAACACTGTACAAAACCAGTCAGCTGTTGAGCAACTATAAATTTTTTCTAGAAACATGGAGAGATGCAAATGTTTCTAATTATCATCAAATAAATCCACTCAAGATTAATATACACATCTGAAATTTCTCTTAATACTCCTTTAAAAAAAAGATGAGGCCGAGTGCGGCGGCTCACACCTGTAATCCTAGCACTCTGGGAGGCCGAGGCGGGAGGATCACTAGAGGTCAGGAGTTGGAGACCAGCCTGAGCAAGAGCAAGACCCCGTCTCTACTAAGAATAGAAGAAAAAAAAATTAGCCAGTCAACTAAAAATAGAAACAAAAAATTAGCCAGGGGTGGTGGCTCGCACCTATAGTCCCAGCTACTCAGGAGGCTGAGGCAGGAGGATCACCTGAGCCCAGGAGTTAGAGATTACTGTGAGCTAAGCTGACACCATGGCACTCACTCTAGCCTGGGCAACAAAGCGAGACTCTGTCTCAAAAAAAAAAAAAAAGGTCAAACACTATAGTCCTTCCCATTTCTAATCATCATAGTGTGAATCTACCAACTCTTCTGAACCATACTATCAATAATTATTAAAGTTCAAGGTGTTCTTGGTGAATGCAGCATTTTCATATCAGAACACAGTTGTGTCAATGCTGCAAACATTTTCTTTAATGTAGGCAAATTGCTGAGTTAAGCATTATGGATACAAATACAAGGCAGGCACCATCCCTGATAACAAATCGTTCACCAAGAAGTATGAGAAAACAAACTTTTATATAGTACTGGCCCCTCAAATGTGCAGGATCAGACAAGCAGCAAGAAAACTATACCTGCCAATCAACTGGTACATTCCTGGTGGGCAGAGACCACTGGGTCATATATTTCAGGATAGCTCTGGTGGTTACAGTATATAATCCTCTTAAATGCACATTTGTTGAGACAGCGTCATGAATCACATTGTATATATTCCACACTACATTATTCCTATGTGTGGTCAGAAGCTGCTCTGAAATATTTCCCTAGTCATATTCATAAATAAATATATTTATATTTTTCAGTTTTTCATCATATTTTAAATTAAATCTCTTTTGTCCCATGGTTGTATCACAAAGAGGTACACTTAAGCTTAATAAGGATAAAATTAACTGTACAACTTGTAACAATAATGGAACATTGATGACATAATTCAATGGGCAGAGTCTGGAAATTTTCACCAACTAACACAATCGAATGATTAGGTAGAATAGAAAATACTTCATGCTTTCTTAGCAGAACACTAAAATCTATCAGAGAATTCACTTTAATTTTGTCAAACTATAACAATAAAAGCAAAGGAGAAAAAAATTATGTTCACTTATCCTTAAAAATTAATTGAGTTTGGATTTGGATTTATTTATTTTTTTATTTATTTATTTTTTTTTTTTTTTGGTGTAAGGAGGTCCAGTTATTTCCCTAGCAGTTTTTAATTGGAAGTAAGATTATTGCTTATTTGTTTGAAATGGATCACATTATTATCAAGAATTCAAACACATGTTAAGTTAGCGCTGGTGTCCCACCACAACACAGCAAGTTTTAATCCCCTCTCAGTGTTTTGACAACTGCTTTATGCTGCCCTTTTTCTCCATGGAGTTGGCTGTACTTCATTGCGGTGTTATATGGTTATGATGTCCACAAGAAACTGTATAATCTGAAGCTTGCTTTTAATATAATTACTTCAAAACAGAAAATTAAAAGGCAGCTTTTATTTTTCCATGAGCTTATCCTTTGAAGAGCTATTAAGAGGACAGCTTAACCTGAATTAGAAAGAAAAGCTGAACTGTTAAGTCGCTTATCCTAATTAAAGATCAATATAGATATTACTAGACATTCAATCCACCCATATAATAGACACTTGTGATGTTACCTTTTCCTAAATCTGTCTGCATGCTTTTCCTGTTGTCTTTTTTCTGTATTATTCTCCCCTGCATATTATTTCTCTTCACAGAAATGTCTGTCTACATTACACGTAGTAGCAAAAGTCCCAGACCCTCTGCAAGAAGGAAGCTTAAAATTACTTAAATTTAAGTGGGTTGTTCTTCTTTTAAGACTTCACTATCCAAAGAAATTCTTTATCATAACAGTGTCACTATTACTCCTTAGACTAGTTATGTTTGTGAAAGTTAATTATCTGATAAGATATACTGTGGTTATTACTGTCAGAAAAAAAAATATGAGTATGTTTATTAATTCGAAGTGTTGCATTAAAATAAAGTGTGTTAACTAAAGAACTGAACAATTATTTCCACCTAATTATTACTACACAATCATTTAGGCATTTTATAGCTGCAATATTTTTTCCTGAATAATTCCACTTTATATTTTAAAGCATTTACAGCTTTTTATTGTAACAGAATATGTTGTTTTGTCCATATTTTTATAATAAAGGCCTGACTTGAAAATCCAATGTTTTAAATTGAAGGATTTTTTTTTTCCTACTGTAGAAAAGTGTCAACATTTGAGAAAATCATTAAACATACTAGAACAAGAACCTACAACTCAAATGCTGATTATAATTCACTTCAAATATTTTAAGTGTTAGGTCAACATTCAGTACAGGATGAAATTAAATGGTTTGTTCAGAAGGAAGAGCTAGAGATTTCCTTATTACTCTTTCCATTTCTGTTGTTTTCCTGGGATAAACTATACAAAATATTATGTGAAAGGGGGGAGCAAAGAAAAGACATTTTCAAAATGAAGGCCATAATCTTAACAGAGTTAATGTGGCTTCCTATCACAAAGCCCTTACAGTTGTCACTGTCTCATAAAATTCTAGCAATAAAACTGAAGCCAAATATTCTCCTTTCACAGAAACTGCTTCCTTCCGAATACCTAGAAATTTGGGTTCTAAGAAAGGCGGAAGGGAAAATACGTCCATCCCTTTAGCCAACAGAGCTGCAAATTTCTAGGTGACTCATTTACAAAAAAGAGACAAAATTGTACAGCACACTAAATTCTATTATTTCTAAATCCCAGCAGTTTCCAGTATAATGAATATCATGTGTACTTTTCTCTGCAAACATCTAGAACATCCAGTTCTCCCTCTGAATGAATGTTACACTGACTGGCTTCCACAATGCATACTGCTCTGGCCATCCATGACCTCCACCTTCCCAAACTGCTATGCTATGAAAAACTCGGATTTTTGCTGTCCATTCAAACCACAAACATCATGTGTTGTGTACACACATTATCTGTAACAATGTCATTTAATACCATTATACACGAAAGTAAAGGGAATTTAGTGAGATGGTTTTAAGAAAAGTTGGAAAATTCATTTTTTCCGTATTACTTCCTAAGTCCAAACCATTAAACCACACCCTCATGTACTGATTGAGCATCCCTAATCTGAAAAACTGAAATCTGAAACTCTTGTGGTGCCAACTTGACAGCGCAAGTGGAAAATTTCATACATAAATACTTAACAGAAACTTTGTTTCATGAACAAAATTATTAAAACATTGTAGGAAATTACCTTCAGGCCATGTGTTTAAGGTATACATGAAGTATAAATGAATTTAGAAGCATTTAGACTTGGGTCCTAACCGCAAGATATTTCATTATGTATATGCAAATATTCCAAAATTAAAAAAAAATCTGAACACTTCTGGTCTCACGCCTTTCAGACAACGGATACTCAACCTGTCTCATGAAAACTCTGATTCTACAAGTAAGTAATGCAATTTCTAGATATGAATTAAGGAACTATATAGATCACTAATTAGAAAATTACCTATAAATTGTGTGGTTAAATTGGTCACTTTAATTTTTTGCAACGTCAAGACACCCAGTGACAACTGGCTACTGTGTTGCTAGTGTAAAAATATAACAGACTACCTTGGAAAGAAATTCCAGTGCTAACTGGCCGTTTTGGCATCATTTCCCTCAATGTAAATACCACCAAGAGCAGTGTCATTCTGAGTAGTGAGGAACTAGATGTGAAGAGAGCCAAGTGCTAGTTTATTCTTTGTAGTGAAATCTATTCCTTAGGATCACTATTGTTCTGACTTAAAAGAGGCTTTTCTAGATACTAATAACAGATCAAATTAGGTGAGTCTCCAATTTGTAAACTTGGCCAAACTAGACAGGTTTCATTCTAATTACACACAGATAAATACATGGAGACACATATATTCACCATGGTTTTTCATGTGCTTCCTCTTTCAGGCAACTGCAGGACTAAGCCAAACTGTTTTGTGAAGCATTCCAGAAAGTATAATTTTACATAGAATAAAATAATTTCTGGTTTTTAATCTCAGTAAGAAAAATAAGAGATTGTATCAAAATATAGACTCTGGGCTTTCTTTGTTTAAAAAGTTGGGTGTATAAAGAGGTAGTGAAAATTTCCTAAAGGTAAAAAATATAGATAATAAATAACAATATAATAACAATTGTGAAAAATATTTGGAAAGTTGTAATACGCATGCATCATGTCAAATGATTCATATCAACCACCTTTCAGTTAAAAGGCACATCTTTACCATATTTGAATTCCATGCAGGATTTTCCCAAAATTATGGCAATGATCTGAAATTGAGAACAAAAAGCACAAAGTATCCCAGAAGTTAGAGAAAGCTTGCAGTGAGCAAGCCAGCAGCACATAGCTGCACAACCACATACCTGCAGCTTAGACCAAAATATACCAGAGCAGGTTTTGCTACCAGTACCCACCTCATTCTGCCAACCCCTTTCCTAGTGGCCACAGAGCAGGTTTTGCTACCAGTACCCACCTCATTCTGCCAACCCCTTCCCTAGTGGCCACAGAAGAGGCTCCAAGAGGAGCACTGGTCAGCTTTGTGGGGAGTTCAGTTTTGGCAATGAGAGTCTATTCTCTCTCCTCTCTATGAGAAAGAGGAGGGAGGTATTCCTCCTTCCAAAGTGATAAGACTTCAAAAATCAACACTCAAAAGATTAGGAGTGCTTGCAAGCAGAGAGACTGGCCTCTTACTCCTTGGTTAGATATACACAGTCACATTTTGGTGTTGCCACCAGAGGACAGTGGGGTGAATTTCAGGAAGAGCTTCCAGGCAGCCAGGAATATGGTACCTTGTCTATTTTACACCCACCCCCATTCACTATCAAAAAGAGACATTTTTTAGCATGCAATCCCTAAAGGCTGGGGTAGACCTGAGCATGGAAACTGATGCTCACGTCTTATATAAGGATTTCTAACAATGCAAGACCTGCTGGGCTAATCCCTATCAGCAAGATAAACAGACTGTGGTGAAGTGTGCCTGGGAGGCAGGTGTGGGAAATCCCAGCCCTACAGTTCAGAGGGTGTGGAAGTATTCTCCGTTCTCCCATTTGAAAACACATGAAGGTTGGTGGAAGGGCATGGGCTGCTGGGCTCCTCAAGTCACCCCAAGCACAAGCAGGGGAAAACCTGACTCAGTAAACATGTAAATCTGGAAGGTTCAAAGGGAGACAAGGACCTTTTTAGGAAGTAAAATTAGAAGAGTATGGGGTAGATCAACAGGTTTGTTCAAGAACAAGTGAGTGATACGCCAGGAAAATTAGGCTGGAGTCACAATGTAGGTCACCTAGAATGCCAGACTAAAGAAGTCATAAAGGCTGTGAGGAACGCATCGCTCGTGAGGGTTTAAAGCTATGGAGTGAGCAGTACTGGGGAAAGGAGGAGGAGAGGCAAGGCAGTCAAACAAGAGTTTGCAAGTCCCTATGAAATGATGCCCTTCTTTCTCTCTCTTTTCTTACCTATGCCAAATAAGTTCAGATAGCTAAACAGAGGGATCATAAAGGTAGATGTTCTCTAATTTTTTTTAATTTATCAATTAAGAGGTGGGAATAAATTATCTAAAATTACTCAGCTAGTTAACAAAGGGACAGATCACTTTTTGAACCCATGATTTTCTTCTCTAACCCCTGATTTAGGAAGGAAGAAAAGCCATCAGAAAACGAGCAGCTAAAATCTACTTATTTAAGAAAAATCCCTAACAAATACAATTTTATTAACCTCAGTCCCCATGTTGTACATTAGATGTCTAGATTTATTCATCCACGTATCTTTACCCTGTATCCTTTGACATACATCTCCTCATTTCTGAAGATTTTCGTCCCCGGGGCAAATCCAGGTTCAGAGTGCTAGGATTACAGGACTTTGCAGAGTCCCCACCAGCAAGAAGGCCCTTACCAGATGCAGCCTCTTGACCTTGGACTTCTCAGCCTCCAATAACTCCCCCAGAATTGCAGAGCACAACACACAGGAGCAGGATATCAGTAGAGATCAACGCCCAAGAGGCTTCGAGTTCAGCAAGAAGGGTAGATGCAGCAGTTTATTTCTACCCCCGCCCCCCCATATCTGGCAGTCAGCAGGCTCCGGAGCTGCTGGAGAGTCCTTTTACCCTCACAAGCCCAAAAGCTGTTGCCGCCAGTCAACTGGGAGCCTCTTGAGGAGGATGCCGGTGCCCTCGGGTCACTTCAGGTCACCACAGACACGAATGGAGAAAGCAGGTGCCATATTGCTTCCCCACCCACCACGCACCTTTGTCCTCCCCAGGGGGCTTCTGCCCCTCAGTTTTTGTCTCACTTGTTTCCACACAAACATTTTCCAACTCCGGCCCAGACTGGGGAAGCCACAGGGGATTGGTGAGTCCCAGGGGATCTGCCTAACCCCAGAGCCTGGACACTCCAGGTGGGCTGCCTTCTGCAGAGAGGGACAGAGACAACCAGAGTGCTAGCTTTCTCCCATTCAGACTTTTTTCCTCCCTTTCCCCTGCCCTGCCCTTGGCTGTTGAGAGCCAGGGCTCCCAGGAACTGCTTTTCCTCTCTGTTGGTTCATCTACCACACCAGGGCCCCCACAGAGTGTGGGGCTCAAGCCTTTCTAGACTCTTTTTCCACACTTCCTCTCCCACCTGTGGCTGCCAAGAGAGAAAACTGAGCCACCATGCCAAGGCTTCCACAGAGAGTGGGGCTCAGACCCTTCCTCTAGGGATCCTGCAGCAGACTGAGGGGTGCTCAGACTGTGAGCTCCCTGCCCGCCCACCCTCCCTTGTGCTGCTTGCCCAGGGGCATTAGAGTACTTCTCCTAAGGAACTAGAAGGTTGCAGGATCCAAAAACAACATTGCAGATTGTTCCTTCCAACAAGCGCCACTTACAGAAAGTAGGTCAATTTGCATGCCCTTTACAACATTTACCACTCAATCAAACAGGGTGTGGTTGAGTGTCAACCACAAGTAACACCCACTGTCTCAGAGAATAAACTGGGCAAGTCATTATCCAAACAAAAGAAAATCCAAAAATAAGAAACAAAAGCTGTTCCAGATAAGAAAGAATCAGAAAAAGATCTCCAGATACATGAAAAATTAGAGTGAAAGGACACCCCCAAAAGAAAACAATAACCGTATACTAATGGAAACCAACCAAAATGAGATATTGAAAAGACTGATAAAGAATATCAAATATGTATTATAAGGAAGCTCAATGAAATACAAGACAAAATAGAAACCCAACACAAAAACCACAAAAGAAACGCAAGAAATGAATAAAAAACTCGCTAAAGAAATTGAATTATTTTTTAAAAAATCAAGCAGAGCTTCTGGAAATGAAAAATTTATTCAAGGAAATACAAAACACAGGGGAAAGCCTTAAGAACAGGCTAGATCAGGTAGAAGAAAGAATATCAGAGCAAGAAGACAACACTTTTGAATTAAACACATCGGTCAAAGACAAAGAGCAGAGAAATAAGGGGAACAAATAAAGCCCATGAGAAATATGGGATTATGTAAAGAGGCCCAACATAAGTATCATAGGCATCCCTGGGGGTAAAGAAGAAAATATACAAGGATTGGAAAACCTATCTGAGGGAATACTTGAGGAAAATTTCCCAGGTCTTGCTAGAAATCTGGACATCGAGGTACTAGAACCGCAACAGACTCCTGGGAGATTCATCACCAAAAGGAAATCACCACAACATACAGTCATCAGACTGGTCAAAGTTAACAGGAAAGACAAACTCCTATGAACCGTAAGGTGAAAGCGTCAGCTAACTTACAAATGAAAACCCATCAGACTAACTACAGACTTCTCAACTGAGACCTTATAGGCCAGAAGGGACTGGGGCCCCATCTTCACTCTTCTCAAACAGAATAATGGCCAGCCTAGAATGTTGTATCTTGCAAAACGAAGTTTCTTATATGAAGGAGAAATAAAGACCTTCTCAGACAAGCAAACACTGAGGGAATTTGTCAAGACCAGATCTGCCCTGCAGGAAGTATTCAAATCTGCCTTATACACTGATCAACACAATAGACACCCACCAGTGTAAAACTATCCAAATGTTAAAGTTCTGAGCCCATCTCCTCATTTCCTATCCCCATAACCGGTAGTACCCACTGTTGTTTCATTCTCTATAGCTGTATATTTGAGCATACACACACATACACACACACAAATATTACACATATAAGTGAGATCACGCAATATTTTTCTTTCTGATTCTAGCTTATAAGATTTTAGCAGCTCGTGTCACAAGAAAAAAAGGTATGTGAGATGGTAGATACGTAAATCTGCTTTGTAATAGTAACCATTGTACTATAGATATGTATCTATAGCTACACCATGTTGTAGACCTCAAATGTACAAAATACAATTTATATCCTTTTAAAATAGAGTCACCAGGTCATGCCCATGGATACGATTTGCAATTTTTAAAAGAAAAAAAAAAAAGAAAGAAAAAGATTGGATGCTGTGTTAGCAAGAAGGCAATAGGTGATGTGCCCAGGCACTGCAGAACTAAGATTAGGAGTGCAATGACCAGTGAGTATGTGAATTGCTTCAGAGAGCTACGGAGAATGAGGCCTGGGAAAAGGCCATTGCTTTTAGGAGTTAGAGGATCATTGGTAAATTTGAGAGTGCAACTTCAGCTGAGTTTCTCTTCAGGAAGGCAGATTGAAGGGAAGTGGGTGGTGAGGAGGAAAGGCAAAAATTTCTTGGAAGTGTGAGGACAAACACAGCCTGTGTGGGTGTGCATGTGTGTGTGTGTGTGTGTGTGTGTGGTGCTCAGGGACTGATATCTCCTTTATTTAATGCTGTGACAATGCAGACATTCTTTCATTTCCCAATTCTACCTGTGTAGAAGTAGTTAGAGAGTATCAGATTTTTATAAAAAAAAAAGCAAAGAATAATTAAATAAGGACAAAAGGGAAAATAAATGCATTTTAAGTGAATAACTCCAAATCTGATCTACTTAATTTTTCAGAAAAAAATGACATAGTACTTCTAATTTAATTTTAAATATG
The DNA here is from genome assembly GCF_041146395.1 of Eulemur rufifrons. Classification (NCBI taxonomy): domain Eukaryota; kingdom Metazoa; phylum Chordata; class Mammalia; order Primates; family Lemuridae; genus Eulemur; species Eulemur rufifrons. Next base: position 231,215,205 of record NC_090989.1, read on the forward strand.
TATATGCAGAGTTATATCCCTAAAATGGTAGTCACAAAATTAATTAAAAATGCAAGTAAAAAGAGAGTGGAAGGCATATAAATAAGTCTTGAAAAGGAGAAAGGCAGTAGTAGAAGCAAACATGTATCATTCAAATTAAAAGCAGCAAAGGGAACAATAGTTTGCCCAAGCTACTACAGAACACACTAAACAGCAAAACAGTCTAGAAAATGGATCCAGGAAAATTATAGCAATAAGTTTTAAAGTCCACTTTTTGAAACAGTACCTAGCCAAATATTTTGCCTACAGAAATTAGAGAAATGTCTATATTAAATATGGAAATGTGCTCATTTCCAATAATCTAAAAAGGTGCATTTAATTCAAAGAGGCATAAACCTAAAAAGCAATCTCCAGAAATTATGAGTCTGAGCCCCTATTGCTTGAAGAGGCTGCCGTATTCAAAAGCTGAAGCTTACAACTTTTAAAAAGAAAGGACACATGTTGCTGTTTGGTTCCATGTGAAAAAATTGTATCTATAAAGTACCCTATTTTATACCTAGCACTATTTGTCCCAAATCCTTTGAAAACTCTCTTGGACAATTTCAAATATTAACATATTGCAGTGATTAAACACTAGCAAACATGCATTACGCGAACCAATACTTAATCAACCAGGGAAGGTGAACATCTCACAAGTCCATAAACATTCATGGGGACAAAATGTCACAAATTTTCATCTGAACTAAATTACCATTTAAAGCTATTATCTCCTCATACTTGAGCTAAATAATCAATTTATGTTATACCATCTTTTTGCCTGTTTAATGTTCGTGCTCATGACAATTGAAAGTCAATCTAACACTAATGAAACCTTTGATGTAACCTTTTTGGTTTAAGTTACTGCTAGATCTTCTCAGTTACGTCCTTTTCATTCCACTGAGATTTGAAAATAATTTTATTAGTGCACAAACTCTCTAATTAAACAGAATGAGATTCAAGTAGTTTATGCAAATAGTATTCATCATATGATACCAAATGCAAATTAAAGGGAAAAGTCACCTGAGTCGAACATTAATTTTCCCCCAAAGAATTTGACACTACATATATTTGCAAAACATATTGACTATAATTTTTATTTCAGCTCTTCAACTTCGTCTAATTGTGATCCTTCATGCTTTATTAGGGTTCAACAGGATCTTACATATAGTGATAGTGACACGCTGGGGTGCCTTGTAATACAAATTTAACTCTGCCTTCTTATAATTACTCACTAATTCGCTATTTTACTTTTTAAAAAATTAAAAAGAAAGTATGTTAAGTTAGAAATTGAATACTCTCTAATGAACAAAATTTCAATTATAAAATACTCTTAGGAAAGCACTGTTTCACAACTAGAAGATGTTAGACCCTGTCCCTGAAATAGTATCCTTTTCAGATGAACACACTAAAATGCCAACTGATTATGGAATTGTTTAGTTAAGGATCTAAATCTGATATCCATAGTTAGCAAGGAAAATGTAACATACTTTCATTTTCCAACATTTTAATTTTTGTACCTCTCTGTGTGTGGGAGGGGGTGTATTTTCACAGGCTTAAATCCTCTTAATTTTTCTGTTTCAATTTTGCCAATTGAAAATAATTGATAGCAAATAAGTGTAATTGGGAAATTTATATGAAAGAGAACCAGAAACCTCCTATCTATTTCCTATATTAAAATGAGCTTATCAAACATGCAAAACTTAGATATTTCATAAAATACTTGCTATTAATTTCCTATTAAGATTTCCTTATACATCGCATGATGAATATTTCAGGCTAGCTTGTATCAGTTGATATCTGAGTTTTTTTTCTTTGTTATTATCAAATCATTTCTCAAAACCTTTTTTCTCTATGGAACATAATGGCTGCCTCCATTTAAAACACACACACACACATACACACACACAATTAATGGTCAACTAAAATGTAAGCAAAAATTGCATAAAATAAGGTTTGGAGCAAGTTGTGACCTCTTTCTCATGTTGTCACCTATTTTCCCCATCCTAAGCTTGAGTCAGCTCCATCTGCCTAATTATAAGCTCAAAACCCTCTGGGTGGTGACTGAGTCTGTATTTTGTACTGCACTTAACACATTTTTCATGCTCCATAAATTATTAATAATAACAGTCGTAATAGCATAGACTTTTCTTAAAAGAAAATATGAACCTCACAACTGTCACTTATTTATACTCCCTTACATCTTGTAGATAACGGACATCTGAACTAAATAAACACTTTTGTCTCTTCCTTCTGTTCTATTTTTAATTCTCCTTCATGTATCTCATTTGTCTTTTCTCTTGCTTTATTTTTACTTATCCCTGTACCTTTTTTACCTTGTACATCTGTTATCTCATCCTAAATGTCAAGCAGCATCAGTACTTTTTAAAATGTAACTGCTAAGGGAAACACCTCTGTTTGCATATTTTAATTAGCATAACTAGTGCACTGAAGTAGGCTTTCCCAACCTTGGCACTATTTGACATTGGGGCTGGATAATTTTTTATAGAGGGGGGTTGTCTTGTGCATTGTAGAATGTTTAGAAGCATCCCTGGACTTTATCCAGTAGATTCCAGTAGCACACCCCATCCCCTGTTCTGACAACCAAAACTGTCTCCAAACATTGCCAAATATCCCCCGTGAAAGTACTTCCTGCCAGATGGAGATCCACTGCAATGTGGTAAAACTATTCCTTTCAGTGTGTCACACCACTGGAGCTAATACAGAGCAAACGTGATAAATATGAAATGGGAATAACATTAAATCATTCACACACACACACACACGCACACATCCTAAAATATTTGAATGTGCAGTTTGAGCATTTAAGAGGCCTACAGTTAATACAAGCAAAAATAAGTAAAACTCCAATATTGAGGATTATATGATGACAAAAAAAAAATTAGTTCTGCTACTTTACTTATGAAATCTAACCTGGAATAGAGCTCTAAGTAAAGCACTAGCTATGATTTAAGACCAGTATGTTTTAACATCCAATTAAAATAAATCCTTCTAACAGCACTTTTATAAAATCACTTAGCTTGTTAAAACATATAAAATGTTTGGCTCCCCTGGGCTACATTATGATTAAGGTACATTCAGAGATGAAAAAATGCTTCTCATTTCACAAGGTCACAGTCCATTTCAAAATGAGCTATACTTCACTATTTTCCAAGATTTTTTTGCCTCCTTCACTAAACTAGCCAAGGTCCCCCTAGTTCTAAGCTTTACTATAAATCTGGACACTGTCAAGTAGCATTTAATCTCCAATGCATTTGAAAAGTCTTGCAAATTACAACCAAAATAACTAAGGTACAACCTTCTTTCCTTTTCTTTTAAGTTCTGTCTTCCATGGTCAGTAAACACGTGTCAGTATCTGCCTTCTTTATTGTAGGCACTAATACAGAGAGCATTCAATGACTATCCTATACACTAGGTCTCATCAGAGGCCTTATGAGACAATGCTTACATGCTTGGGCTCTGCAATTGATTCAACCTGGGTTCAAATTCTGGCTCCCCACCTTTCACTATCTGTGTGACCTTTAGCATGTTCCCCTCTCTGAGGAAGCCTCTGTTTCCTCATGTGTGAAGGGTGATAATTTTTGTACCTACTTTATGGAATTGTTTTGAAGTTGAAATATAAAGGTTTTATTAGCACACACCCTGCACATAGTGAGTATTTAATAAATGTAAACTGGCATTACAGATTCATTAATCAATAGTTGTGCTTCAAAGTCAGTATTCTCTCACTCAAAAACCTCACTCTTCCCCCTCTGTACAGGAAGTACAGGAAGACGAGAAGTCCGTGTCTTCCTATACTTCTTTATGTCATTCCCCCACTCCAGTTCACAACCAAAAAAACTAATAGTCCTAGCTCCCTCCATCACACTCACTACCTGAAATTCCCATGCAAGAAATAATGAAGCCCCGTGGCTCTATCAACATCATCGCAACGTTCGGGCACCAGGCTTTTATACCCATCCTCTTGTGTTACTTTCAGCACCTTAAACAGATCTTATATCCGTCACTTCCTCCCCGACCTCACTGCCCCCGTCCTGGTTCAGTCCCTTGTCTTTTATGCTCAGGACCATATCCAAAACTTTCTAAGTTGTCTACACAGTTGCTCCCATACTCTGATCCATTCTTCACAGTGAAGTCAGCACATGTTTTTCTAAAACACATATCCCATCCTTACTTCCCTGTATGACATACTGCAGTGTGTCCCGGGCCCCTGACCTACAGGAGAAACTCCAACCCTCAGAACCTAACAGACAAGGCTCTTTGTGACTTGAGCCTTGTCCCTCTATCCCATTTTGCCTCACAGTGCTTTTCATATAAACACATAAGGCAACCCTATCAAACTATCTCCAGGCCCCTAAAGAAGTGACATTCTTCCTAATAGCATTTTGTGTATTAGAATCACTGCCTGGCATGCCAATTTCCATGCATCTGTTTGTCTAGCTCACTTTCAGGGTATCCTTTAAGCATCACCTCTCCGAAGCAGTTTCAGAATGCTCTAGGGCTAAGAGATGCCCCTTCGTCTGAATTCCCTTCCCACAACTCCCTGAACCTCCCCCACCTCATTATGGTTGTTAGTTTTCTTATCTACCATACCTGCTAAAATTTATTGCTGAATATTGACATAGATTTATCTATTTTTTTTTCTGCTCAAAAAACTACTGAGTGCTTTAGTACACAGTAGGCATCCAAAATATGTTTGTATAAAAGGATGTTTGAATGAATGAAACAAATAAATAAAGTGAATATTGGGGAAATTAACAAGTTTATTTTGTTTTGAAAGGCCATAATGGACAAAGACATAATAAAATGGCATTTTTAGATGGCTTACATACCTAATATAGCCATAAAGGATGTTGCATTTTAATACAAAATTAAAGCTTTAAAACACAGAACTGATTTTTAGGTTCCACCTAATAATTTCTAAACTGGGGATCCTAACAATCAAAATGTGGTAGCCAGATTGTTCTCAGAAACCAGCGAGGCATAAAGTGGGATGTCAATTACAACTTTTATTCTAAAATGTCTAACTTCCCCATGACAATTTGTAGTACTCCCTAAATTATTAACAGACCCTGGCATCAGAAGCAGTGGGGACAGCATCCAGGAAGCGAACACCACATTTACTTAGTTCTGTTTAGATTGATGAATCAGAGGGAGAGAAAAGAAGAGCCAGTCATTTTGCTCAGTTGGGGGTCTCGGTGCCTTTTGTATCTGAGCCTCTGGTGGTCTCCAAGCTCTTTGTGGGTGCAGGCCTGCAGGCCCCTTGTGTCTCCCTCTTGCTGTCTCTGCTGACAGCTTCACAGTGTGACGGCTTGGAGTCCCAGCAGTGAAGTGTGAAAATAAAACACAGGCAAAAATTTAAACAGGAATTTAAAGTTGGAGCTATATTTTTGAAAGTTTTGAATGCATCAAACATTCAGGAAACTGTTTCCTTGGTAAAGTACAGAGACAGGGAAGGAGGAGTAAACAAGGACAAATCAAATTCAGACATCATTTCACACCCAGGTTCTACACCCCCTTGGACTGTCCTCATGACCCTGGGAGTCCTCCAGTAATTGTTCTAAGATTAATGTCAACCATTTAGTCTTTTCAAAACCATAGCTTACCCATCAAGTTAACATCTCCCCATCAAACTAAAGTTTCTTTTGTTATATGGTTTGCTCTTTTAATAGAAGTTAAAAAAAAAAAAAAAAAAAAAAAAAACTTCTTTTGGCATAATGTTAGGAGATAGGAGAAGTTATACTCCTTTTTTCCTTCAAGATTCAGTCCATGTCTTCTCTCTCCCTCTCTCTCTCCTCTTCTAGGAGGGTTCCAGAGTCCAGATTCAAGTAGGGTAAAAGAAAACCTTGCCAAGGTTTTCAGTCAATACTTTTCAATCATAAAGCCAATACAGTATTTTAATCCATATTTGCTTTCTATAGGATAAGATTTCAGAAGTAAAGAGGAATATAATTATCAATCCCAATCCCCCAAAATCTTTCCAGTGTAATACAAATGCTTCTGACAGTCACTAAGGATTTCACAGTGGTTTGGCAGAACAGGTTCCTTTATGTGTAAAACTATATGTATACAGCCATAGATACATAAAAACATACAGCACATTTATACCCACTCTAATGACAAATAAAATTGATGAAATGGTATGGATTAAAGTATGGATGAAAGTGAGGTCTAGTGGTAGCAAGGATAATTTAAACAACCTAAAATAAATTGCTTTATGAAAGAATCAAATGTTGTACGCAAATATGCATTGATAGCACCCTCCCAATAATATTAATGTACAGATCAACTCATGTCATAATGTGCATCAGAAAAACAATCTCAGGGATTCCTGAATTAAACTGATGATCTTGTTTGAGACACATATAGGGTTGCAATGGAAATTGCTATGTAAGATGGTAGCACAGGAACAGCAACCCAGAGCCTCAATAGCCTATAAAAAGGATTCCATCTTTAGAGGGAGAAACCACAGTGACTTCCTACTGAATTTCTGGGAATCCTACAGCAATGGATTCTCACCCTACATCTAGCACCATCCAACAACTTCAAAGCAATTTGTTCATTATCATGCAATTGCAGCAAGTCATATTCTCTTGATTTGATTTCTGATCTGGAAAATCAGATGTTTAAAACTGTTGTCCAAATTCCTTTTTCTAAAACTGTTTCAAAATTCCTAAACTTACCCACAATCATGAGAAAAATACACGAGCCATGATGACCACTTCTCATTCATTGTGATTATCTTTGCTCTCTAAGAGAATGATTTGAGTAAAGGTTTCCTACCATCACTGTGGGATATCTATGAAGCTACAATTTTACATAGGAAGCAATGCCAGACATCATAGAATGCCTTCAACTCCTGAGCCAATGCTCCTTTAAAATTGCTATGGGGTTTTTTTGCTTTAAAATTCATCAATTCTTTTTTAAAAGACTCATCAATTATGTTGCTGGAAAAACACATGTGGTTTAGGAAATAAATATTTACAGCTAATACTGAGATTCAGAGGTGAAAGGATAAATAGTGGTACGATGTTTTCGCCCATGAGATACTTGCAATGACTGAGATCATTGCCAAAGAAGGCTCTTTGTTCTTCCTTGTCTCTGTGTTTCCTGCCTGGCCGAACCTTTCTTCCACTCCAACTATTATAACTCCTTCCTTGGATAGGCTACAATTGCTGAATGAATATAGCTTAATATGTGCATTTCAAAGCTTTCGATTTAACAAAAGTATCTCAAATTTATAAATGTACTAATTCTAATTATCAACATCTTCTATTTCACAATGCATATCTATTAGAGAAAAGATAAATCAACTGACCAGAAAGCCACAAACCCTAATGTAATCCAGTATAGTAACAAGGAGATTAAAAATAATATTGAAATTTTATAAATCTTATTTTATATATTAAATAATATGGCTCTTTCATTTCTACTGCATAATTATATCATTTTGAATAACTTATATATTATAAAATCAACTAAATTAATCAAAGGAGAAATAAAGGAAAGAAAGAAGTCAAGAAGAAAAACTGCCCTAAAAGCTATAAGAAGCATAAAGAGCTAAGATTGGAAAACCAATGTTGAAAAGAATCCACAGTTTTCAATTATACCACCTGTTCCTTCTCGAAAGCTAATTAAAATACACCTTAGGAAACATAATCATCTACAACTTTAATTACATCTCTTCCTTTCCTTTATTCATCATAGAAGAAAGGACTACAATTCCCAGAATATATTTTCTCACTCAGTTACTGGTGTGTCTTCTCTCCTGTTGATTCTTTCTTCCTGACATTATCAGTGACTGCCCACTTTTCCATAGATGTGCAATCATGAGCTTCAAAGCCTATATGATTTCAGAACCTATCTAAGTCAATAGCAATTTTATACGTATGCCTAAATATCTATCTCTATACTGACTGTATATACACATATATATTAGTATGTACACTTACTATTCATAGTGATATTTATATATACATATATTAATATCTATATTTAGCTACCTTTATACTATTTATATATAGACATTATATATACACACATTAATACACACACACACACACACACACACACGCACTTCTATATGTATGTCTTTCCATTATGAGAACAAATTATGATATGCAACTGTTTGCAAATGCATTGCTTGATATTCAGAACTAATTTTTCATGGAAACAATGTCCCAGGGTAGCCCACAAAAGTCTTATAAACCAACATGTAGTTTAATTACATGTTAGCCTCACAGGACTAACTTGAGTTTCAGGGCCCTGGAAGAGGAAGCAATGTTGTGAAAAAAGGAGTAGAACCACAGAGGATGCGAAAAGGAAGAGGAGAAAGAACACATCCTCCTCCATTTCCAAGGTTCAAAACTTTAAAATAGTCACTTTTTGGCATTTATCCACTCCCTTTCTCCACCCATCATCTGACTCTGTTAGTGCCCTCCGTATTCAGCCTGTAGAGCTCTACCAAGGTTACATTATTCCAAATCATTCCTCATGCCAACATTTCCCCCGCTTCCCTGATCCATCATCCATAGACCAAAACACTCAGTGTAGATGAACTCTTGAAGATTTTAGGAATTAAGTTTAGTTAATGGTAAAGTTCCTTAATCACACCAAACACATTTACATATTTTTTGAAAGAACATGCTTGCTAATGCAAATAAAAAAAGGAATTGAAAGAACTGTAGCTAGTGAACAAAAAGTAAAGAAAAAGAAAGAGAGAGGGAGAGAATAGAAGCAGTGGGTTATACATACTTTGGAACAGACTAGTTTTAAACAACAGCTTGACTAAGAAGCTGCTAACCTGAGATGATTCTGTTATTTCCAATGTTATCCTTTCCACTGAGAGATGCACTGTATCTTTAAAAGCTTTATTCCTCAATCTACACCTCCCCCCTACACACACACTTAAGTAGACTGCTTGCGGGGAAGCTTCCTCTCCAACAGAGACCAGGATAGCAGCAAAAGGAAGTAGTGATGCAAAGCTCCAGCCCTCAAGGATGTGCATGGGCTATAGGTAAGTTGATTTTTACAGAGATAACCCATTGTAAATATTCCTTTAAAGATGACCTTAAAATTCCCCTCCTTGCATATAAATTCATTTCTCCATTGTCATTATCGTTTCCAGCAAAATGTTGAACAGAAAAAGCAAGAACAGCAACATTGATATGGTGATCACCCTTCCCCCCTTAAAATGCATAATATCTGTTGTTAGTTATATTCTTAGAATCCAGGACATTTTTTTCAGCCCTAAAAGGTGAAGGGCAACTGACAACTGTAGGATAAAACAATGCACAATGATCTCCAAAAAGCTCTGAGAAGATTTTCCACAAAACATGCAAGGACCTTTAAAAAAAAAAAAAAAAAAACGCTCCTTAAATATAAAAATATCACCACTTCATAGCCCACATTTATGAGTATACTATGTAGGTATCATATTCGATGGGACAGCAAAATAGCAGAAAGAGCACATCTGTCACTTAGTACAAGCTGGCCACAACAATGTGCAGAATGTACGTGGCTCATCAAAACACTATAAAAATGCATTATGCATTAGACAAACAACAAATAGTATTTTAACAGGAGAGAAGTCTAAGTAAGAATGTATATTTATTTATTAAGCCCCTTCAAAGCAACTGTGACTACTGCCAGGATACACACTCTTAGCATGACAAACAAAAACTAACAGCAGGAGCTCCCACAGAGGAAGCCTGAACTTGGACTTTAAATAATTAACGCTTTTCAAAGAAAACATAAATGTTTGAGGTGACGAATATCCCAATTGCTCTGATTTGATCATTACACATTGCATACAGGTATCAAAGTATCACATGTACCTCAAAAATATGTACAACTATCATATATCAATAAAAATATTCTAAAAAATATACACAATAAATACAATTTTTATTTATCAATTAAAAATAAAAAAGAGAGCTCTTTATTAAATTGTAAAAACATATTAAAAATAACACTTTTTTCTCCCCTTAACTTACACCTATGGCAATTTCTTTGCTAATAGGCCAAAATGTTACCCTATTCATAGCAGCAGATTTATAAAGCACTTCCCTTATTAAAATATTGAACTGAATGTCGCATTTGTGGAAAATTAAGGAGGCTAAAATGGAATGGGTCTGCCTGAGTATGTTCTCATTAAATGTTAGAGATTTGGTAAAACTAATTAGGTGTTTTCTTTCCACTCTGTTAAGTGCATGAAAAAGATATTCTTTACCTGAGCTCTTTTCACTTAGGCCTAACATTTTTTTGAGTTATTGTTTATTTATTTTTTGTAAGCAAGGAGTTTCTGCCGTTGCTGTTTTGTTTTTAGCATTTGTTTGTTTTTAGCATTCAAGACTATGACTTCCAGTCTTTTAAAAAAAAAAAGTGGGTAAAGGCTTTCAAACCTGAGCTCTGGAGAGATGAGTTTTCATCGTAATTCTAACAGCAGCCTTTCAAATCATTGCTTTAATAAGTCTCCATGATTTTCCACATCTTAATTTTTATAGGAGGAATATAAAGAAAGAGCAGCAAGTTTGGAAAAAATAAGTGGGCCTGGTTCAAGAAGGCACATTCAGAGGCTGCATTTTCTGCATATGCTGTGGCATCTTTCTAACGGAATTCTCTTCAATTCCATTCAAATCTGACTTGGCATTCATGATTTGATTGCCAGGTTTGAAAATCAAATTTACAGGAACACAGGAGAGAATCTAGAACCCTATAAAGGTAATAAGCTTCTTTGAGAAATGGTAATTTATAACTTGAATAAACATATCTTTCATGGAGTCACTCCTTTCTCAAAAAATAATATATATATATGTATGTATATGCACATACACACACACACACACACAACAAAGAGAGAGGAAGAGAGAAGAAAAATTCCAGAGGTCTTCCAGAAAAGAGCTCAATTTCTTTAACCTAGCATTAATAAGCCTCCACATCCAGCTCCAACATGACTCGCAGAACCTATCTCCACACTTCTTGAAGAAGAAGGAGAAAAACGAACATAAAACATAAAATCCTTGCCAGTCCTGTGGCAGATCGCATTTTCCAAAGATGTGCATATCCCACTCCATGAGCTTTCCTCCCGCTGGCGGTAGAGAGGCTGTTCTCTCCTCCTGAACCTGGGTGCAGGGTCGTGCCAGCACTGGCTGACAGAGCACTGGCTGGAAGGAATGCTCTGTGACTTCCAAGGCTAAGTCACAAAAAGATATAGCTTCTGCCAGCTCTCCTTCTGGCAGTCTCCTCCCTACCTTCTTCCCTCCACAGCTCCCACCAGAACATGTGCTTTAGGAGTTCTGAGCCAAAATACAAGAGTTCCAACAACTCTGAAGCTGCCATGCTGGAGAGAACACGTGGAGAGGCCGGCCATATACAGACAGAGAGGAGGCGTCTGAGGAGATCCAACTGTACCTGCTCCCAGATGTTCGAGACTTCTAGCATCAACCAAACCAGTGGACACGTGAACATGTGAGGCTTCAGATGACTCTTGCTACTCCCACCCTTTTTTACAGTCTTCCTGCTGGAGCCCGAGACACTGTGGAACAAAGTCATTTCTGCTGTGTCCTATCTAAATTCCTGACCTATAGAATCTGAGAACGTAACAGATGTGTCTTTACAAGCCACCAAGTTTTTGTGTTATGTGTTACACATGTATAGTAACTAAAACACTCCCTACGCGATTGCCAGCAAATCCAGTTCTTTGTAAAACAAAAATATTTATTACATCCCAAGAACCGTATTTTGTATATCATCACTTCTCCTCACAGCCATATTGTAAGCCATCCCTACCCAGGTTCTTCTGACTGCAATGCCTGTGATATTCCTCTTTCCTTCCTGGCCTCTCCCTGCAAGTCCACACTGCAGAGGAAATCATGAGACTAAGGTCCCCGCTCCAGCACTGGGCTCAGTAAAATCATCCTCACTCATTCCTTCCTCTTCAACTAACCTCAAAGACACTGAATTCTATCATCTGTAGATTAATACTAAATTATAGGTGTTTCTAGATATGTTGAAGCAAAATAATTTAAGAATGAGAGAGTTGTGTTAAAGTTAATTAATAGGACACTATTTAAAAAGACACCTATTTAGAACAATATTAAGGGTGCCTGCTGTGTTTTGATTTTAAGGGTTACAAACTGCACTCTGACAAAAGTGCTCCTATGAATTATAATTACATTCACTTATTTCCCAATGAATGTTTTCATTCAAAGAGTTTTACTGCTCTCTGTGGGCATATGATTAATATGCATGTTGCTCAGACAATATTCACAAACTTCACAATCCTAGAGATAGGAAAAAAAGTGATCAGTGTTCCCCAGTCTGAGGCCATTTTTGAGTAAATTTCTGCACCTGTAAAGATGCTTTTCTGGGGATGGGCTGTGTTTGCACGAGGAACTGGATGTCAAGATGCCCCTCTGTCCTGGTATGTTCAAGGGTAAAAGCATTACATTGTTATTCCAATGGATCAAGCTTATAAAAAGCCATCCTTATGTTCTGAAGCCTTCAAGTGAAAGCTTTTCTTTGGCTGTGAATGAAAACAAAGGCAAAAAATGAAAGGAACCATCTTTTAAAGGAAACAAAAAGGCCTCTACAAAGAAGTGCATAAATGTAGAAGGCAGGAAAAAAAAAGGTGCATTATATTTGGAGTGAGTAGAAACAAAGGAAGGCCCAATGGACCAATAATCTTCCTTCACTAATATTGTCAAAATTTCAGGGGAAAAATCAATTTTGAAGGTTCCAGGAACAAAAGTGACAGCCAAGAGCTTAAAATATACACAGCCACAATGTTTCCATTTTGTTGGGGTTTCAGAAGAACTGTGGGCAAACTCTGCATGTATAACAGACTGGGTGCGATGTGTCTATATCAAGGCAACAAATATATCAGGAACAATTGGAAACCAGCCAATATTTTGGTTTTATATAATGTCAATCAACGGTTGGGCTGATTTTTACCATAAATTTGTAAACTGACTGAATGGTGGACTTGTATAAATACTGTAACAAGCTAATGCCATAGAAAGGTGTATAGAATCAGAGGTGCTCAAGAATGTCAAGTGATTACATGTCCACACAAGAGGAACAAGCCAAGGTAAATGAACTAAATCCAATCACATCTCCATTTTCAAACTGAAATCTTTCCCAAACAGTACTTTCACATATGGTGTTTTTTGTTTAAAAAAAAAATGCCAAAGGAGCTCTATGTTACCCTTTATTATGCCTTTAAAAATTAAAGACTCAAGCCAGATTGGACAGTTTTCTTTTAAATTCCAGTTTCAGCTGTTTTCAGCAGCTCATTTTGAGAAACATCTGTCCAGTCTGGCTCTTGGGGAGATGTTCAAAAACAAGTGTCCTCGTTTGAATGCTAAGGGACTCTCCTAAGGGAAACAATAGCCCTCTGAAAGCAAGCAAAAACTATCAAAACATCTATAATCCTTGAACTTCTTAATCAAGTTCAGTGCACAGTGCACAATATGACCCAATTTCATCCTTAATCAAAAAAAAAAAAATGATTTGCCTGCTTCACTAACACCTTTAAGACATCATGTTGTTTTCATATTAAAAACTTAAGTATTCAGTGGCCAATTAGTTTGCAGGCAAAATTGGCCAAGTGTAAAGTTATGCAGGGAAGAATTCATGTTTGAATACAAATAACCTGGAATCTGAGTTTGTGTACAACACATATGTACAAACCCACATACTGGGTTTGTATATGTAGGTGCAGACTGAAAATTCTCCAAGTTTAGGTCCACAACACAGAACCACATCATAAAGAATTAACACACATTCTAATTCTCACCAGAAAAGGATCCAAACAGGTTAATGAACACGTACTTTATATCAGACGTGATAGTATACATTGCCTATACATTATCCCCCTTGATCTTCAAAGCAATTTCACCAAGTAGGTAACAGCCCTATTTTAGTGACCAGTAAAAAGAGTCAAACAAGCAAAACCGTGCCCATGTTCATATAGTTGTATCTGGCAAAGGTGGGATCAGAACCAGAGTTATTTTGAGTAGGAGGCCCAGAAACTCAGCTCTCCCAAGCAGCCATCCCCATAGCAGTAAAACCCAGTGCCAAAATGAGGAAAAGATAAAATACTATCTGTGATTTACTGAAACCACAAAGTGAAAAGAAAGCCAAAATACGTTTTGATGCATTTAAAGATAACTGTCCTGGCATAGGTTAAATGCTGAGAGCTGGCTATCAGAAGTTCAACTATACATTCTCTCAAGGAAGACAACAAAGCAAAAGTAGATCATCCAGACCAAACTTTTTAAAACTTTTTAACTTCTCTCTGAAGCTAATGTATAAGGTATGGTATTTCCTCTGGGAGAGAAGAGCCTGTGTAAGATTGTTTTTTTCATTCTCTTGATTGAAAGAAAAATCAATTAAAGTTCTCCTGGGAAACCTTCAATACCATTCCAAAGAACAAGGGAGATGATGGATATTCTCTGAATGCAGCAAGCACTAGACTCAACTCAAAATTATTCCATATATATTGTTTGTTAAATCAAATTCAGTCCTTAGATTTTACAGGTTTAAGAGAATGTCTGGAATACCTGGCAGAAAACATAAAAAAAAAAAAAAAAAAAAAATCTTACCCAATATTTAATTTTAAAGTGCTTTCTTTTAAGTTTTCTCAAGTTCTTATATTAAAATTTCTCATGGCCTGCCTCAAAACTCTGCCAGAAATTTATGAGGAATGAAAAAAATAATCTTCTAATAGATTCAGAAATAAAACTATGGCATTTTGAACAGAAAACCAATACAAATGCCCTTTAAAAAGAGTTCACCAAGGACAACACAAACCGTATGTTACAGGTATGTGATGTAAACCACATGGTACATGAGGCTTCTTGCACTTGATCTGCTCCTCCAGAGGTGCCAACGTCAACAAACAGCAATGTTTACTGTGACTGCAGTTACAGCCAAGGTCGGATGGAAGTATGGGCTCTGCGAGCTTTGGTCTAATTTTTTAATGTCAAGCAAGAAAACTGACATTTTGGGGTACAATATTGCTATCCAAAGCAAATATGTGGGATGGGAAAAAGGCAAATATTAAATTCTGAAGTAAACGAAACAAGAGGTCCTTAGGTAAAATAGAAGAGTCTAATTTTTTTCCAAATACTCTCCTTTATTCAGAGTAAGTTTCACATTTTATGTAGTAGATGTCTTCCCTGAGAACTTTATATATATATATTTTCTGAAATTCTGGATGCCTACAAAATTATTATTTACTACAACAAAAGGTTCACTATGTAATCACAACACATGAATTATTTGGTTTAAAAACAATTTTCATTTGCATAATAATCATTTTAATCCACTTACTTGCCATTGACCAGTAATTGTATAATGTCACATGATATATCAAGTTTTCATAAGCAAAGATACATGTATTTTTACTTTGTCTTTATTTCCTTCTTATCCTTCTCATTCCTATAACCCCTTATTCTGTCAGTAAATGAGTAAGATCAAATGATATATAGCTAGGGTATGTAGACATGTGCTTTAAAAAAGGGGAAATTATAAGATAGTATCTGGATAGCAAAAAATTATGAAAAAGACAGTTAATTATTTAAAAAGGAAAACATTTAGTAAAAAGAAAGATGCTTAAAACCTGGACATATTCATTTTATTTTCTTTTTAAACAAAGTGCTCCATGAAAAGACACCAAAAATGAAGTATACCCATCAGAGTGCACAGATATTCTGAATATTGTCAGATGGAGCTGAAAGTGCCCTGGACTATCTGTCTCTAGTCCTTCCTCTAAACTATCTAATTCTATGGTCACTAAGAGATTCTAGTCACAACAAAGGGGAAAAGAGCCCAGCCTCTGAATTCCATAGCTCAAATTCCGGCTCTGCCACTTACTATCTGAGCCTTAGTTTTATTTTCTCCCCCAGGGTGAATCTCAACTGATACTAAACCATAATTCATAGGTTCATCATAGGATTTCAATTAGTCATATGTCAACAGCTTTGAGAACAGCACCCAGCATACATTAAGCCTTGGATAAATAAATGCTGCTATTACTATCACTAAGACACTATAACACATGTTTTTCAGATTTCTTATTCACATCACATGGATCATGATGACCTTTGCGATTGATGCATTCTTCCTGTAGAATACCAAGCTAGCCATCCATCCATGGTCAAATAAGGTTGTGAGAGATGTACAAAAAAAAAAAAAATTTGCAATGAGCTTTTATTATCCATAAAATGAACAAGTTTGTCCACATAATCTCTAAAAAGTCCCTTGCAGGTCTATGATTTCTTCACTCTAAATATGTATGTACATATTCGTATCATTAGTACCATCAATATACGTGTGAATGCATTCAAAAGACCTTCCAAATTTTATGAGTCAGGGCATGAAAAACTGAAACCTGGGCAAAAAAAAAAAGAAGCTCTTCAAAATTATGAATTAGACATATGACAGATTCATTGATGCTTTCAATTTCACTCTTGAAAAATGGAGGTGTTCAAGTCAGGTTGGGAAACCCCTAAAGTGACTCTGAGACTCATCCTTACAAAAAAAAAATTTTTCTTGTTAAAGCACAGTAATAGAATCCTAGCTCTATCTGGTAGCCATATTGTAACAAAAACACTGGTTGGATAGAATGATGAAAACAAAACCAGAGTAAGAGTACGTGACTATGGAGAAGGGAATTTTTTCCCTCTACACTACATAGTTTATTTCTTGCTACTAGAAGACTTAACTAGAGTCATCTGTGGAAATACAGGATCTAACAGCCTATTTGGTCACCTCTGCATTAGAATATTACTGTTACTCTACACATCTAGTGAAGAAGGAATACTTACTTGGATAGAATTTTTTAAATTCTCCTAGCAATCCTAAATCCTTCTGCAATAAAATAATAGATTATTTTCTCACATATATGATTTAGCACAAATCCCTACTTTAAAATATTTAAATATAAAAATAAATTCAGCAATTTATCAACAGGGGCTAATTTATTCAAGACAACACAGTATTATTTCTCATAAAATGGAACAAATGCCCAAAAGCAATGTTAAAATTAAAAAGAAGATAGTAAGAGTGATAGAGAGGGGAGGAAAAAAGTGAAAGATGAACAGAAAAGGAAAATATCAATTTCACAATAGCACTGAGAATCTACTCTTATAGTAATTTTAAAATATACAGAATATTACTTAGTTTTAACATTTAAAACAAGTCTAAGCACTTTGAATATTCAAATACCTAGGCCTCCTTTTTAGCTGACAATTTTGATCTTCTTGAATATTTAGCAGAATTAATAAGTGGAGAAATGAATCTGACTGGGATGTTTCTTCCTTTCTTTTCCCACATCAAGGGAGGCATCAATGAATCCTGAAAAAGTAAACCTTTAAGAATAAGTAAAAGAAAATTACTATTTATCTCTTAAGAGTCCAGAATGGAAAACAATTCAGAAACTATGTGTGAGAAGAAAATATTTTAAGATAGTAATAAAATGGCTTTTGACACAGTTATTCCTCAGGGCCATTGCCCCAAATAGTCCCATGGCCATTGCTGCCTCATTTGATTTGAGAAGGACCCACGGTAGAAAAGAGGGGGAAAAAATACTATTTTGATGAAAGAGTTAGTTTATCCAGACACATGGGCATCCATTACTGGTTTCTTCCTCTCTACCCTACTCTGCTGCCTTCAAGGAAAACAATTCCTGAGGGGATTATCCAGAGCACCAAGTTCAGAAGGACCCTGAGGTTGCTCCCTCTAGAAAAAAATAGGAGAGTGCTGTTACTGATTAGTAATATCTGTCTTGAACAAGGACTAAAGAGAGCAGAAGTAACATGCAAAAAAGAAAGAAATGAATAAACCTATCCTGGTTGGTGAGAATCTCTATGAATCTTGAAATCTCACAAGTCTTTTGATACCTTCATTATATAAGAATTCTACTGAATTTGAAGGTGGTTGGTTTTCCAGAATACACTTTTGGTACAAACAGCATTCTGAATTATCCTTTGAGGTAAAATGGTAACCAGATTCCAAGAGGCCAAACAATTTTTACCTGAGTACTTGCCAGCTTACTTAAAATAACTTAGTTATGACTTCCTTTCACATTTTAAATGTGGTGTGATCAAATACTCCTGTAATCTAATACTAACTTTATACCAAAAGCAACTTTATGCAACATTATTCCTTCTTATTAGTCCTATCTCATGCCAAGAATATGCTGGCTTATGTTTCAAAAACAAAAGCCTTGAAATAGTGCCATTCAAGCCATAATCATGTTGTTTTTTCCTTCATGCCTCCTATTTCTTTCATTCTATTGCACATGCCCTGGACTCAGAACTGAGGGCATCCACTTCCTGGGTTATTTTGTTGTTGACCCTCTAGAAAACTCAGACTCTACCCTAATGGTATCTAAGGATTCCTCTTGTCTTTTTGATCATATCACACTTCTTCAGACTGTCAAACAGCTTTGTCCTAATTTATAAATAAAAAATTTTCATTCATATAGATGGGTAATACAAAGTAATAGAAATATATTAGACTAAGGAGTCAGAAAGTGGATTGGAGAAGGCTAACTGCTATAATAGACAGCTCACCATTTCAGTAGCTGAACACAATATAACTTATTATTCATTCTTATCACAGTCTAATGTGAATTGTAGGGAGGCTTTGCTCCACGTACACATTCAGAAGACTTAGTTTCTGGCATCTAGTGGTTCCATCATCTTCCATTTCCTGGAATCTTTCATTGCATCTTCTGCCTTCAGCCAACAGATGACGAGGCAGAGAAAGCATGTAGAAGCCACCTCCACTCTTAAAAGTCCTTAACCTAGAGGTGGTACAACTCATTTACATATAATTTCCAATCATATCCCATTACCCATGGCACCATCTAAGTGCCAGGGTAGCTGAGAATTTGGTTTAATTGTGTGCTCACAAAAAAGAGAATATATTAGTGAGCACAGGCTACAGGTAGCCATAAACTTTGATTTCCAAGGATAAGGCATATTGATATTTGCCCTGTCTCAGAAAGCTGTTGTGTAAACCAAATACATAAAGCATGTGAAATACTTTTTAAATTGTAAAGTGCTATGTAAATATATGGCATACTGGTCTTTAAACCTTTACAAAAGCTTCTTTTTCAGACTTTTGAAAATCCCCAAATTCATGAATATAGAAATATTCTTATGGGTTTCAAGCCTTCTCCTAAACTATATTTCCATCAAAAGTAAATTCTCTTCTATTCATAGATTTACACTACAAATAATTTACTTCTTCAATTTAAAGTTTTCCCTGTCACTGATAGTTGTTTTCCAAAAGAAAATAGTTTTCAATGTGTCAAGAGTTACTGTGAACTTAATGAGACAAAAGAATAAAGCTAAATCAAGACGCAAATATTTGAAAGTAAATTAGGTCCCCTACTTAGTTGTGGTCTTGTTCATCCACACCACGTTTAACATCAGTGTGATTCAAATCCAGGCACAAACAATTGGCAAAATATATAGAGAGAGAGATAGATAGACAGATATAGATATATAGATATATAGCACGTTGTGGCACCCTAAGGTAGCTTAAAAATAGTAAAAATTGCAAACGATAACTATGATTATTAGGCCTATGTGATATTATGCTCTTGGAGTTTTTGAGAAACTTGCTCATGTCTTTTGCATCTGAAAGTTGAGTATAAGTTTCAGAATTTTTTCCATTGCCTCCCAGTCCACCACTACAACTCCCACTTATACTTTTCAAACAGCTCCATAAATCCTTTCTGTTTCCTGAAACCTTACTAGGTTGAATAGTGGTACACCTCTACCTTCTCCTTGTCTCCTGTGGACCTTAAAGAGACTCCCACAGGACCATTCACTTTCCTCTCATGACAAACATATCCTTATTCTTCATGTTGACCTACCTCAATGAATATAGACTGGGATAGCAGAAAGAACACGAGAATAACCTGTATCTTAGTAGCACACGTCCAAATATAGACATTAAGGTACTTAAATTATTCCCCCAAATTCTTATTCTTCATGGGCATGTTCCCCGTACTAAGGCAATAAAAATAGTCAAGCCAAGCTCACATTCTATGAGGGGCACACATCAACCAACTGCCCATATTCAATGTAAGTGACAGAAGTCTAAGAAACTGCTCTACGGTTATGAGGAAATGTAGCATGTTAATCAAGGTAAGTGAGTTGTTTCTACAGAGCACAGTTATAAAACTGCTTTGCACACATTTGCATATTCATTACTCTGCAGAAATCCCATAGTGAAAACAAAACAAAACAGAAGAAATAACACCTCCACACACAACAAAACAAGCAAACAAAACAACTTGTGTTTCCTCAACATAATCATGAAGGGTAACTTTTTTGTCCATAGACCTGTTAATGGCACCCAGATTTTCCTAAACACAAAGTTGAGTGGTACCGCTGTAAACATATGGGTATGAAGAATCAGGAAGGATACACATATTTTAATAATTTTTAGTTTACAAAAGCATACAGGATCTCATCTTTCTAGACACAATTCTCAATATACCAGTATACTATTTTAAATAAGTTTATGTCATTAATATTCTAATGCTTGCACTTTTAAGTCTTACTTAAAATAATGAGATAAATCTCTGAACATCTTACCCAGATGTGAAAAGATGATCTAACAATAGAGAGTGATGGAATGTATTTAAAATAAGAGAATATACTTATAACACATAGGTAATAAAGTCTGAATTAAATAATTTTCTGAGAAAGATAAAAATTACCTATTTGCCTCAAGAAAAAACTGGGAAACCTGAATAGAAAATAGCCATGAGAGAAATGGAAATGTGAGTATTTCTTCTTTTAGCAAAAGAAAGCAAAACCTATAGAGGTACCCGATTTAGAGAAGCCTCTAACCCCAAAGCAAATTCATACCGATAACATTCATACTAACAGCAACTTCTAGAGTAAAAGTCTGATGGAAAATCTGATTTGTAGTCAGTCCCAGTGAAATATAAATGTTCAGGGATTTGATGTTTTTCCTAGAAAAGTTGAATTTACAAGAAAAATATCTTTAGGTAGGATCTAAACATGCCCACCAGCAAAAGATAAAAATGACAAAGAATAATACATTTTCTTCAGAATTAAAAACACTTGTTTTCTGCATGTGCCAAGGAAAACTGTTTGCTTTTGGTTAGACATTTTTATACAGATTCAGAAAAATGAAGCAAAGTTCACAAATTTAAATCATGATTTCTTTTAAAGCTGTGTATGATAAATATTTATTATTTTTTGATGTTGGCAGTCTGTATACAAGCTCATATTTTTCTATGTTTAGCCTTCATAACTGCTTACATTTTAAAATATGTAGCTTTTTTGTCGTTTTCTCACTGCAGAGGCTAGTGGTTTAGGTTGTAAAGCTCTGCTGTGATCTTCTTTAGTTAATCCAATAAACTTGTAATATTTGGGGCTGTGGGTAACAGAACCCCCTACTAAAAGTGGTTTAAATAAGGACATGATTTTCTCACATAAAACCTGACGCAGGGTGGTTTATTCAGTGACTTGATGACAGCATCAAGCTCTCAGCTTCCTCCCACCCATCTGTCTGCTCTGCCTTTCTCATTGGGCTGCCTTGTCCTCTTAGATTGGTTCCTCTCATGGTCCCCAGATGCCTGCAGCAGTTCCAAACACTACATACAGAGGAAACATTCAGGAACAGAAAAGGGAACATCCTTGTTTCAGTCCCCATTTTGTGAGTAAATAAACCCTTCTCAAAAACTCAACAGCAGATTTTCTCTTGATTTTCATTCACCAGAATTGAATCACATGCTTATGTTTAAGTGCATCATTTAGCACAGAAAATGAGGCCACTACACTTTTTTGGACCAGTAAGATTCACCACTTAGGACACAGCCTCTCCTGACACACACAGCCAGTTAGAATGAGGATAAATAAAATCAGTGTAACGTTATTAGCAAGTAAGAAGGAAGTGTCGACAAGTTAGGCAACCAACAATGTCTGTCAAATAGTCTGTTTACATGCATAGGAACTAACAAATGCCAATTTGTATGCCAAAGACTCATTCTAATTGGTAGGTCAGTTCCATAAATGATTATATGTTACTTCTGATAAGTGATATACATTATATTCTATTTTCTTATTTACAAATCAAAGCTATTATAGCTGACTCTTATAGAATCATAAAATTCTATGGTAGAAGATGCCTGATAATTAATACACTGATGTCTGATAAATCAAATTATATTTTTAATTTACCAGAAATGGTCATTACTTAAAAGAACCTTCAACTGAAGTTTTTTGTTCCAGAATATCCAGTTTTCTTAAGTTGAAAATGACTATAAATAAATATGGGAGTGATGTATGCACACTCATTTATTAATACTATCTCTCTATTCCCACATTATCTTGTTGGATTTTTAACTCAACTACCTGCTCCCAACCAAAATCTAGATCAAAACAAATGTTATTGACTTGTCATTGTATATGGATTTTCTATTGATCCCTTAAAAACTCCAGTATGATATCTGACTTGAGAATAAATGCACAACCCAGGAGGCACTCCAGAAAGCAGATCAGCAGAGATGTTTTCAGAGGCAACAGACCTCAGCTGGGTTGTGGACCAAAAGCCACGTTCACACTGTGTTTTTCAAGGTAGCGTCATGGCACAATAGAGAGAAGACAACAATGGATGGGAAACCAAGAGCTCTGGCCTCTACCATCCTTGGTTTGCAACAGATTTTCTGTGGTGAGGCCCTTTTTCCTCATTTTACAGATGGAGAAGTAAAATGTCTTAAATAAAATTCAACCCCTTCTCATTAATGCATTGACTCATTCACTTAATTAACAAATATTTATTGAGCACCTACTTGTGCCAAGCACGGCATTAAATTCTAGGAGTGTAGAGAAAAAGAGACAAAGTCCCTACAATCCTAGAGTGGGGAAGACAAGCGATAACCAGGTAATCAAAATGTGAAGTGTTAAGAATGAGATGAACGTGGTGATGAGGGAGAAGACAGTTAAGTAGACAGATCCATTTAGAATGGTCAAGGAAGGCCTCACAGAAGAGGAGGACATGTGAGAAAGAATGAGCCACATGACACAGAGACAATTCCCAAAACAGAGAAGGCCATGCATGAAGATGTCAAGGCACTTAAAACGTGGTGAGCAAACACGGATCCGACGCAAGAGGAGGGCAGAGAGGAGTGCGGGATCCAGGTCACCAAGGGCCTTGTGAGCCAAGATAAGGAGTTTTTACTTTCTTCTAAATTAAATGGATAGCTTTTAATGATTCTCGAAATCCACACAAATTGCTTATGTTGCAGAAGTTTCTGAGAACTGTAAAAACTGTTCCCTTTTTAAGTATCCCTGCCAAAACCATCATCAAATAGTGCTGCTACCACCAGAGGTGTGCAGAAGAAAGAGATCGTCCCTTGGACTTTCCAATAACTGTTCCTTCATTTTAGTTTGTTTTCTCCTTCTTTTAAAAAATCAAACTGGTTACAAAATGCTCTTGGAAGCAAGAGAACAACAATAACATTTTCTGGACTAAAAGAATTATATCTTGCTCCCACTCAATAAACACCAGCCTGTCTTTTAATATTTGTTTCTGACAAAACTTACAGTACCACCCAGGAAAATCATAACCATGGAATTAAGGTCAAAATTCAATAAAATAGTTGGTTGAAAATGAAAGGATACGTCTAAATTTCTGAGGACTGACTATATACTTAGGGAAGAGAAAAGGGAGAAAGGGCTTTTAAATTCCCTTCCTGCACCATCCTCAGCTTAATAAGCAGAGAACTCCGGCAACCCAGTGAGATGGACCATGGGACTCGGTAACTATCATGCAAAGCCTTCCTAGTGAAACATTCAGATTGTAAATCTGGTGTTGTTTATGGATGCTTTTAAAAGGTTATCACACATGTCTGTGTGTGCGTGTATGTGTGTGTGTGTTTGGGGAGAGGCACACACAATTTTATGCAACATCATTGGTGGCAAGAATAAAGATCTCAAACAAATTACCAAAACCTTCTACCAGAGCTCACTGGTAAATATGGGCTATCATTTAAATAACACATCCCTAATTTTGCATCCATTGCCATAAAGCGCATAAATGATTCGATTATAAGTAGCCATGGGTGGCTGTAACTTTAGTAGTCGCAGGTAGTATCACTCACATTCCATTGTAGTCTCTGCTGTGCATAAATTACCACCATGTCCATAGTAAGCATTCAGTATAAATTTGTGAAATCTTATTTTATACAAACATAAAGCTTTATACAGTTCTCCACTTAAGGGAAGCAGTTTTAAATACAACTCACAGAGAAGAAATGAAGATCAAAGCTGATCACTTAGATATTATAAAAGTTAAAGAAACAGCATATTTAATAGCTTTCATACACTGAATACTGTGTGCTAGATGTTCCATTCAGTGCTTTATGTATATTGTTTCTGTCTGAGTAACTGCTAGAACTTTTAAGAATGTGTCAATTTTTGAAAATGTAGGTAAAAGACAAGGGCCAAGGAGAGCGAAGATAAGTCACAATAGACTAAAAAATTATAGCTATAGGCATAGTTTAAGATATTGAGAAAGGACTGCCATAACTCCTTAAATGTAACAAGTATGTCTCGTATGATTCATCAGATGTAAAGGTGGTGTACATTTATCAACAAAGAGCTGGATCTCTATGTCTCTCAGTCATTTTCTGCTGAATGTTTTAACTATGCTTATACTTTATCAAGCTCTATTCAGTTTCCAAAAAAAAACACAAAAGGATTCTTTTTATCTTCAAACATAGGAATGCCGCATGAGCTTAGGTTCAAATGCATCCTGAGGGGATGCTACACCTGTGACCTCATGTTGAAACTGCCTGAAAACTGTCTTCAGGGAGAGCACACAGAAATATTCAGGAGAAATAAAGAGCCAGCCTTTTTGCAGAAAATTAGATAGCTTAGTATCCATCTGTTTTGTTTGGGATAATGCAAGCAATCCTACTCTTTTTGTCCCTGAATTTTACTGTTCTTAATGTGCCAAATAAATACCTTCTCACTGCTCAATAACCACAACAACTTTCCTCATGGTCACAAAGGCAGCAACTTATGAAATTCCAAAAGGAAACTGAAACAGGTCCTAGAAGTCTCAGAATGCTCAGAAGGGAAAAAGAGAATCCACAATTAGTGGATGGGGAGTTAGGTTTCCTATTAAATTTACTATCCATCTGTGGAAAATTATTTCTAAATTTTGCTCTTTTCCCTATGAGGAATTTGCACCACTGCTCATGGCCTTTGACTCATGCTGCCTCTGTAACAGCAGAGCAGACCTCCTTGTCATACTCTTGGCCGTGGGACCCATTTTGGCCAGCGGAATTTCACAGGTATTATACACGATAGGTCCAAGCAGAGGTTTTGAATGTGATTGAGTGTGGCTCAGCCCAGTCTCTTGCTTTCACTTGCTACCATAAGAATAGCACGTGCCAAAAAGGGGTGCGCCCTCAGTTTCAATCCCCAAATAAGAACATAAACACAACAGCCAACCCACAACTGCCACATGTAAAGTGAGGATTAAATAAATGTTTGTGATTGCAAACCACTGTGATTTAGAGTTGGTTGTCACCACAGCAAAACTGATTCATAAGACGCTGTAATATTCAATTCATGGATATTAGACCTAAAATGAAGATTCATGTCATTTATATTTGGGTCGGATATGATGATGGTGGTAGAAGCAAAAGAACCATCCCATGATCTGGCCTTTGTGCTAGAATCATAGGTAAAACATTTAAATCAAGGGATAATGTGTGAAAACTTCTCGAAACTATTGAGCCAAGTATTTAATTTGTGGGTCCCTAACCCACCTTAATAGTTGTGCTATAGGGCTTCATTACATTACTGGTTTCCTTTTTATCTGACATGGTGAAAGTTATTTAGTCATAGTGTAAGAGTCAAAAACAAATTCTAAATTCAGTAAAACTTGGCATTGAGAATTTATGCTTAATTAGAAAGCCTTCTTTATTTCACAAATGATTCAAAACTCAAAATGCCAACAAAAATACTATAGCGCTGCTAACCACCACCTCAAAACTAGCATCTGCACCCACAATACTGAGAGCACACTCTAGCCACTACGCAAATCCTTCATGAGGAAACAGCATCCATTTGAAGTTGTGAAGGCTTTTTTTTCCTTTGATGGATTTCTAATACCCTATCAGAATTTTTGTTATCACAAACTACACACCCTTTTTTCATAACTCCTGAATATTGAAAAAAATACAGAATTTATGATCCTTTGAGTGAATTTCTAACAAGTAATGAAATTCAGCTGAACTGTATAATGATTCCTCATTTTCTTTATGAAACCTATCAGTTCAACTCTTTGCCTTGAGGACAGATGCTAAACAGTTGCTCTGGCAAGTTATTAAATCAAGTTTCTGGTTTCTTGCAGGGTCTTTCGACATATCCCCCACAGAAAGATGGGGCAGACAAAGAAACTCTATCAATATACTGCATATAATTAAGAGTAAAAAAAGATTAATTCCAGAAATAATCTAAATACATGGTCAATGTTCTTCTCAATTAACCAGTATTTTTCACTGCAAGCATTTGGGGACATTTTTCCCCATATCTCTTAAAAATCACAATTAAATCCCACCACAATGGGTCATTTAGAGTGCATTTATTTAACAAAGAAAAAGGGAAGTAAACTGATTCCAGTGGACAAATTTGAAAATAATTTTATGAAAACTTTTTGAAATTTAAACCAAGTGTTTCTGATTTGTGAATCTACTTGGTTGAGCCAGTGAGTTTCATTAATACAATTTCATATACTGATGTGAATGTTTAATGTACTAAATAACCAACTTGTAAGAAATTAATTTTCTGACAAGTTATCCATTACATTACTTTAGTACGATCTTTATTGGAAGAAAAGGCAAGAGCAATGGCAAGAAAACATCCATACTCTGTAGTAATATTTTGCACAATTAGATAGTACATTTTATATTAAAGACTACCAAAAGTAAAGCAAGAGATTCCATTTGGTAGACTCTAATTGATTTAACCATTTAAAAGTCTATCAATGAGGTTCTCTGTGTTCTTTACGTTTTTGACAGTGCACCTTTTTCAAATGTCAGAGATGTTGAGACTCCAATTCCAACATTTATGATAGCTGCATTCTTAAAATGGGGGACATGCAATAATAGAAAAGCAATTTCTGAACAGTGGTACAACTGCCAGTAATCTGTGGTTTTTTAAATCCTTTATTATCCCATAGGCCATTTCAAATAGTTTATATTTTCCAGATTCCACTCACTTTTTTTTTTCACTTCATGTGACATTCTGCGAGTGTATATTTTAATAGAAACTATATAATTTTATCACCATACTACAATATTACTTTCATTTAAGGAACTATGCTGCTGCCATCAGTAAAAATGCATCTAAATTATTATTTACTGTATTGTATGGTAAACCCTCAAATTCCACTTATAAAAGTCGTCAGCCAAGAGGAATCAAAGGCAGCTTTTCCATTTCAGAACTTTCACAATTGCCAAACAACTGCTTTATCATCATGATGTACCTAAATTCATTTCTACTATTGAATATCTCCCTCTACAAAAAGTGTTACTCAATTACATGGTTCCACAGCACACTGGAGGTCAGCTGTTAATAGCAGAGATGTATTATAATGCACTTTTATTATTTCTAAGGAGAATAATAATACATTGTATTATAGAACTTCAGTCATAGTCAATGTTTCCATTCATTTGTAAAAACACATAGGCAATTGAATCTGGAAGTACACAGAAGAGAAAAAAATATCTTTTCATGAGGAGTAATTACAGAAAACCCTTGATTTTAACACTACTAAACAGCGACCAAATACACACAAAAGTTGCACTAAATGACATATCACTTTCAAATATCTTTTAGCCACTGTTTGAGATGCTAAAACACTATGCTTATTTGAGGTGTCTCTGTCCTATAAATACCATTGCTTTTTTGCACACCAACAATTTAAATTAAAAAGAGAAAACATAAAAGTTTCGGAATTTTTAAATGAAAGTGAAATTTTTATCTTAGTGCCATAATTTTGGGGGTTAAAAAGAAATAAGAATCTTTTCTATTGCTCTAAGGAGAAACAAAGTATCTCCCTGGAAAGACAAAATATCACATTTAATATTTCAACTCAATTATTATAATGACAAAAAATAAATTTCTCTATGTTAATGCACAATGATTTCCCAAAGGTTTCCTACTGTTTGCTACATTCTGCTCCTTCCTTTCTCACCCTTAAATGCCTAATTCCTACACCATGCATTTCCAAATTATTCCCAAACTATTTTAATCTCTCTGAATGCTCTGATGTGTTTACCACAATACTTGTCTCAATTACTGCCATTATGAGGAACAGGGTATTACATAGAGAAGTAAATTTTTTTCAGTAAATTATACCTATTTTCATACTTTATTTTAATCTTAATTGATTTTTTCGCAATGTATGAAATGCCTTTCTGTCTTTCTAAAGAAAATAAAACATAGTCGAATGATTTCCTGATAAGTCAGGGTTTATTTATTTATTTGATTTACTTATTTATTTTGAGACAGAGTCTCGCTCTGTCACCCAGGCTAGAGTGCACTGGTGTCATAGCTCACTGCAACCTCAAACTCCTGGCCTCAAGCCCTATCCTCCTGTCTCAGCCTCCCCAAGTGGATTACGGCCATGACCCACCTCACCCGACCCAGTCAGGGTTTATTTATACCCTGTTTAAGTAAATTCAGTTATACATTTGGCTTTACATCTGATAAAAAAAACGCCTTGGCAGATCACTTTATTTTAATATGAGTTCTCTAAGTTACTTTGCATAGCTTGAGTTCACTCTGCTACTTTTCATAGTTTTTGTTCTCAACGTCTTGTATGACCTTTTATGTCCCTGCCATTCACTTGTTTTTTCTCAGATTTTTCAGGGGGTCAGAGATTTGTCTAATTTATGTAGGACAGCATAGCTGCCAGATAAACATTTTAGAGTTGTGTGTGAAGTCAAAGAAAATCAGTTCTGAGTGGGGCTTACGGGCCCTTACTTTGAATAAAGTACCTTATTTGTTGTGCCACATCTTTTGGCTTTTCAGTGGTCTTTTTTCCTACTTTTTGCTTCTCACTGATCAGCCTCGTTGAGCTTCATCTACGCATTCAATCAACATTTACTGATTACCTATCACATTAGGTCATGAACATAAATAAATAGTATCCCTGTCTTTAGGAAGTTCTAGATTAGGGGAGAGAGAGAAACATAAAAGCAAATAAGGACTGTTGAAAGCTTTATTACAGAAAACTGTACAGTAGAGGCATACAAGAGGCTCGCCCTGGGTCTTTAAGAAAAGGCATAATATAAGAGGTATAATTTCGTTCAGCCCAAAAACAAGAGGTAGAAGGACATTTCAGGGAGAGTCAGCACTATTGAACCAACTCAATTGACTGGAGAACTTTTTTATTATTTATAAATATAATCTCCAATCATTTAAAGAATTTTAAGCAGTTTAGTGTAAAAGGGTTGAATCAAACCAGGAGAGCTGGTCAGAGATCAGATCATGAAAAACTCTTTGGGCATTATACCAACTGTGAATCTGAAAAACTATTTAGACCAGACCAAATAGGCAGGGTGGTGATACACAGACTATTCTTTGAAGAGATCAGCAGAAAAGGGATGAAAGACGATAAAGTCTAGAGGCTTAGAAGCTTAAAGTTTTCTTTTTAGTTAAATGAGTACTTAGGATATTACATCAAAAAGATTCTGCTTTGAGTTGTGTGAGCTGAGAATGAATGAAATGAACACTTTCAGATTCAGAATTCTATGTTCTATTTCTCTCTTAAAAAATATTCTACCCACCCCTTCATTTCTACCATTCCAGCCCAGTCATTAGTGTTTAGTAATTAGTAAGCTCATCGATGTCCCCTATATTTCCAAATCCAATGGACATTTTTCAGATCCCCTCAATGGCATTTGAGAACATTTCCTCCAATCGTCTATGCATTTGGTCTCTAGGACACAACCCTCCCTGGATTTCCCTCCAACTCTATGGCTTTTCTTTCTCTTTTCCCCCGATTTCTCCTCTTCTCACCCTCTATAAATTGGGAATCTGCAAAATTTGGATCTTGAACTCTGGGTCTTTTTTATTCTCTTTTTAGTTGATTTTATCTATTCCCATGGCTCTGCTAACATTTACAGGCCAGTGACTTTCAAGAGAATAACACAAGCCCACACCTCTCTTCTGAGGTCTGGACTCACATATCCAGTTGATTATTTGGCACTTCCAGTAGGTTAACAGGCAGGTCAAATTCAGTATGTCCCAAACCTCATGATTCTGCATCCCACCCTCCCCTTAGTGATTCCTATCAATAAATACTGCAATCACCCAACCAGGTGCTCATAACAGAAATCTGGGAGTCATCCGTGACACTTCCTTATATCTCACCCTCTACATCTGAAGAAATAATTTACCTACTCTTGTCTATTCCACCTTCCTGCATATTTCTGGAATCCATCCACTTCTCTCCAATTCCACAGCCACCGCAAGAGTGGAGCCATCGTCCCCTCCCACCTGACCAACTGCACTGTCCCTGATGGACACTGAGTGCCAAGGCCAGCACTGCCGTGCAGGGTCGTCTGCCCTTCTCCTTCCTGTCCCATCCTCTCTGTCTCCCCACACACTCCCTAACACTCTGGCCAAACTGGTCTTCTCTCAGTAGGCATTTCTGAACGAATAACTTTCAAAAGGAGGGAAGGAATTACAGGGAAGGAGTAAAGAAGAATAGGAAGGAAGAATGCAATAGGCTCAAGAAAATTAAAAAGAAAATCTGTTTTTGGAAGCAGAAGATCTGAGTTTTGAGTCCTAGCTCCTAGAGTACCATGATCTTGAAAATGGAAATAATGTCTCCCTAACAGGGTAAGTATTAATAATAAAAGTTAAGTAAGGTAATGTGTGTGAAATTTATCTGTACTACATTATACAAACAGAATGTGGGAGTTTAAGACATATAAAATACCCCAGGAGCCTATCATAGAAACAATGCAATTAGATAGTAAAGAGAAATGTGTTCAGTGGCTCTCAATCTTTTTCCCTCTCTATTGTTCACAAGTCATAATATATAAAATTCATCATATCCATGTAAAATAGGTTATAGCACATTCCTATCAATGTACCTCATTATATTGCTCTAATTTTCAACAAGAAGTTTAAAAAAGGTTCAGCCCCTGACCTATCTCTCATCCCAAGATTATCAATTGGTGTGGCCTTCCTGCAAGTAAAATATATTAATTCTCTCAACAGGTATAATCACTTTCCTAAATTTATTCTAAGACAAAACTTTTATAATTTTAACATAAATACAGAGGAGTACTTACAAGAAACAAATCCCCAAAAGTTAAGGTATCAAGTAATACTGGTTTTAAACTATGAATTATTTTCTGATTACTTAGGGAATATCATTTTCCATTTCTGAACCAGCATATCCTTGTCTCATTAAATACATAAAATAAGAAGCAACATGAAAGAGATACAAGATATATCTCTCTGCTTCCTAGGTGAGAGAACAATGAAACATCTATTGCACTGAGAATAATTTATCATACTCATATAAAATATTTTTAAAGGAAGCATATGCATGTTTAGATAGAAAACGTTTTTATAATTATATATCACATGTTTATTGCTTATTAGACAAAAATAGTAGCCATAATAAACTATCAGTGATATAGTAAAGGCAATTCCCTAGGCATGTCTTTTAGTAACAGCACTTAAGATTTATTAATATATTTGTTCACTGTATTACTATATTTTTTCATGAGCAGAGTTGTCTGAAAGTTATGTCAATAATAAAAATGGCTAACAGTGATTGTGAGCATTCAAACGGCATTATATCCATATGTGGAAATTTTAAGCCAGGCATTCATTTCAACCTAATTCTGCTGCCTTAGTACCGCTATCTTGCCAACCAGAAAAGCACAGGACTCAAATTCTTCCAGGGAACTGCCAGACTCAGTTAGTCCAAGCAAAGGAGAAAAGAAGCCAATTATGAATTTCATTACTTGTACAATTCTCCTCAAGAGGAACATAATAAGAAAGAACATCGAATTAAAAATAAGAAAACCTCCTCGTATCCAAGGGATCTTGATCAAACCAAGCTTACTATAAAATTTCTTCTGAAATTAGATATGATAGGATTTTCAGGGAGGTTTGATATTTATTATTTCAACATAAAACAACTTCTTACTGCCTTACCTTTCCTTTGTTTAGACTGACTCAAGTATTATTGTAATTATTGGATTAGAGATTCATTTTAAAAGCAACTCTTCGGATTTGAAATAGCTTTGGGAAAACATCTCCTATATCAGCACCTGAAGACAAGTGTTCATGGTTTTGCCAATTCACTAGAAGCCCTCTAAGTCTGCATCTTCCTTCTTTTTTCCCTGCTCCTGAGGTGGCTTTTGAAGTTTTAAAAGAATTTCATATATTTAGGAAACAGAGTGATTATCCCAAGGCTCTGAACTTGAGCAAGAAGAAAAAGTACTCGCCTCAGGAGTAAAGCTGTGCGGGCATATGCCAGGCAGGAATGGGTGTCAGAGTCCTTTGATGGAAATCCACAGTCTCAGAAATGTACCCAAGCAAAGCACAACAAACAATGAAAGCTAATTGCCAGAGTCAGGATTGTCTTCATAATGGATTGCATCTGCACGGCTTAGCGTCCAGTGCTAATTAACCACAGCCAGGTTGGGAATGCTTCCTGATTTCACTGAAGTGCACTTCAGAAGCAACAGCTCCGTCCACAAGTTAGCTTTATCCTTCCATGCCACTGTCCCCACTGAAAGGGCAGAGTAAAGCCCGTGCCTGTCAACAACATAAAACACCACAGATGAAGAGGTGCATGAAGAACTGAAATGGCAGTTCTTATGGGATCAAGCAGAAAAGCACTAAGTTTTACTATTTGTTAGCAAGGGATCAGCTCCAATCAATTAATGGTTTAATTACCTAGACTAATTAAGATAATGAACAACGGCAAGCCTACAATCAATTAGCTTTATCCAAACTTTCTATGTGGAGGATAGAGCCTTAAGGACTGTACTCTTTTTCTTAGTTGCTACAATAAAATATGTGGGTATATTCCAAAACCAACTACAAGGGATATGATCCTATTCTACCTGACGAAAACATACAAGGTCACTTGAATGATTCTTTGACAACAGAGGATTGTGAAAAGGTGTTACCTGGATAGGCAGTGGAAATTTAACATTCCATCAGAATTGCAGATTTTAAACTGAATGATGTCCCTCTAAAGCAAGCAATGGACCAAGGACAGGAATATGCCCCTGTGGTCACCCGGCCTCTGTGCTTTGAGTTATTTCAAAGTAAGCATGGAAGAATATAAAGCCTCTTTCAAAAATCCATCAGAAAGTAGCAGTGTTTCTTGATAACATTTTGGGGCAAAGTGCTTCCTAAATTACTTAGCACAGGCTAAAAAATTCATAGATTTCATACAGACAAGAAGCAAGCCATAAGGGAGGAGGATGTGTGCAACCCTAAAGAGCGGAGTAGTCTAAGTTCTTGAGATTCTTCCTCCCTACCTTTTACATCCACTTTGAAATTTAAGGTTTTATGTTCTGATTCCCCTAATTACGTTGGGTATATTTGGTGTTCCGCACAGAAAGAAAAGCCCTCATACTGCTGTGTTTAATCATGGCCCTATTAAGCATAATCTATTTTTATCTACAATAAATAATTTTTAATAAATTTTCTCCCAAGCAAAAATCATGTAGTGCATACCACAGCTTTCAAATCTGTCATCTCCCACCTACCACATCTTTCAACTTATCTACACTGGCTGTGTGTTTTCTCTCTCAGAATAAAATTGATCACAGTGCAGGTTTCCTCATACAGTGCCAGCATTATGCTTACAGGGGAAGTTCAGACTTACCCATAGATACAGACTAAGCCAGCTCTGCATTAGGCAAGAGTACTGATTCAGTTTCCAAAAGTTTTCTGAGGCACCTCTGAAATAAAAAGATCTTACTCCAACAAAATGGATGACTTATATGAAATTTACACCTGTTCTTTAACCAATTAGTTATTGAGAGCCTACCACGTGTGAGGCCATGTGCAAATGCTCCTGTAACATAGAATAAGTCATCTAGTACTACCTCACACCTGTAAGAATGGCTACTATCAAAATGACAAAAGATAAGTGCTGGCAAGAAAACCCTACACACTGTTGATGAGAATGTAAATTAGCAGAGCCATTATGGAAAACTGTATGGTTGTTTCTAAAAAATTAAAAATAGAACTACTATATAATCCAGCAATCCCACTACTGTGTATATGTCCAAAGGAAATGAAATCAGCATGTCAAAGAGATAGCTGTATTCCTATGTTTATTGCAGCATTATTCACAATAGCCAACATATGGAAACACCCTAAGTTTCCATCAATGGATGAATGGATAAAGCAAATGTACATACACACAATAGAATACTATTCAGCCTTAAAAAAAAGAGAGAGAAATCCTATCATTTTCAACATGGATGAGCCTGGAGAACATTATGTTAACTGAAATAACCCAGGCACAGAAAGACACATACTGTGTGATCTCACTCATATGTGGAATTTGAAAACGTTGATCTCATAGAATTAGCGAGTAGAATGGTGGCTACCAGGGGTTGAGGGGTTGCGGGGGTTGGGGAGATGTTGGTAAAAGGACACAAAATCTCATTTATGAGGAATAAATTCAAAAGAACTATTGTACAACATGGCAACCATAGTTAATATATTGTATTCTTGAAAAATGCTAGGAGAGTGGATATAAAATGTTTTCACTACAAAAATGATAATTTTGTAAGGGAATGCATATGTTAATTAGCCAAATTTAGTTATTCAACAATAAATACATACTTCAAAATTTCATGTGGTACACAGTAAATGCATACAATTTTATCTGTCAATGTAAAAAATAAAACTTAAAAAAACAAAGTCACAAAATAGGCCCTAATGGAAAGGTATGTCTACATAACCATATATATGAATCAAAAAATAAAAAAACTTACATGAGTTATAAGTTCAATGTGCTAATGGAGCACAGGATAGGGTACCTTTAAATTCAATAAAGACAAAGGCAAATGATGCTAATAGAATGTGGCACAGGAATTTAGCATGTGGTCTCTGAAGTCAGAATACCTGGGTATGAATCACAACTTCATCACTTATTATGAACAAACAGCAAATAACTAAGGACAAGTTACTTAATCCCTCTAAACTACAATTTACCCTATATTAAAGTCTAGGATAATAAGCGTTTCTAAAACACAAGATTATTCTTGATTAAATGTGATAATCTTCACGAAGCACAGTGCCAGCACATTCTAAGTGCCTAATAAATATTACTAATACTAGAAAGGCTTTTTCTTGGCAATAGTGGACAATATGTGCCCCCAGTAATGAGTTACAGCCCTCTGCAGGAAAGTAAATCTCTGAAAGACTTAGCTCTCCCAAAAGTCCCAGGGGCAAATATGTATTAACAAATAGCTCATGTTTATTAGCAATTAACACATAAGAGATAAATCAAGAGGATATCAACAATATGTTCCCTGTAATTATGAATGTGTTTTAAAATCAGGGTAAGCAATTATTTATGTAAATATCATCTACTGAATATTTTGGACAAGTGTTTATTTCCTGGAACTTTACTTGTGAAGGACCTTCAAACACTTGGGGTTCACAGAATTTTTCTCAGGATCTCCATCAACTAAATAAAAATTGGATAGGATTTAGGCAATTCATCTTAGTAAGCACTTTGATCATCAAAGCACACAGCTTTCAAATAACATTTTTAATAGGTTGAGAGAAATTTTTAAAACTCCATGTCTTCTTATGTAGGTAATGCTTGATGTGAAAATATCTTACTTTATTTTAATGTGAAATATGTAAAATGTTCAATTTATAATGACATTAATGTCATTTCACTCCTTAACTCAACATAATTGATTGAATAGTTGTTAAATATTATAAAACACTGTAAGAACTTACTGCCAATACATATAAGAATATATTTCATCAGCAATATAAAATAATTGTCTTAGTAATTAAGGAAGCTCATTTGGTTCTAGTGATCCTTTATTCCAACATATAATTACACTATATAACTAACAAGTACTCCTTTTAATTAAATATATAATTACTAAAATATACTTGAGGGATATAATTGACATATTATAAACATAGTTCTATCATGACTACTTAAACCTCAATAAATGCACTTCTAAAAAGGCCTTGGTTTAATTAGCATACAGTAACTCCTTGAATGAAATTAAATCCTTAAGAGAAACAACTAATTTGAAGCACAATCTTATATTACCCAAATATAATTAGCAAATGATGCCAAGTAAAAATAATAAAAAAAACCCTAGAGAGCTGATTTACCAAAAATATAAAGGTCACATGTCTCCAAGCAAAATAATTCTCAGCCTGATTGCCCAACAGGACTACATGGGGAGATTTTTAAAAAAACCACTAGCCCAGACCTTATCTACAGAAATTCTGATTCAGTCGGTTGGGAGTAGGGCTCAGGTAACTGTGCTTTTTGTTTTTTTGAAAGTCCCCGGACCCGCTGCACCAGAGACTGATAAAATATATTTTTCCCAGTCCATAAATGTTTATAGCAGTTTTATTCATAATCACCAAATATTTGAAACAACCCAAATGAATAAGTAAACTGTGATAATTATATACAGTACAATACTACTCAAGCAACCATCTATTGATTCATGCAACACATGGATGAATCTTAAATGCATTTTGGTAAGTGAAAAAAGCCAGACCCAAAAGGCTATAGTGTTGGGACAACATCAGGGAATTTTTGGAGTGAAGGAACTGCGATATGTAATTGTAGTAATGGAATATAGCTCTGCATCTGTCAAAACACATAGAAATGTACACCACAAAGAGTGCATTTTACTATATAGAATTATTTTTAAAAATCAACCAAGAAGTGGGGGAGGAAGGGAGATGGAATGCAGACTGTGACAAATGAATTTAACTGCCCTACAAATGTATCACATATCTATCCAGAAGGAGATATGGAAGGAAGCTGTCCTAAGTAATTTTGGTAAACAGTGTTGGCTGGATACTATAAGGCTAAAGATAGCCTATTGTAACAGTATTTTCTTGTTCTGAATTTTAAAAAAGTCATTATCTATAACAAATGTTTTATTTTGCTCTTTATCAATTGGGTGACTATATTTAATAATGAACAACATGAGAGAATCTTAAAGTCTGAAAGGTTTTGTAAAAACTGTTGTTATTTTAGCTACTATTTGCCTTTTTTTGTTGGGTTTTTAGAGAGAAGCTGGGCTGTATAGGAATGTAAAAGCTTCTTTAAAGTGTGAAAGTGGACAGGAATTGCTTCATGGATCCAGAACAATTGTCACTTACAAAGCTAAGGACAAAGTGCACTGAAAATGCAGCAGGGAATAATCAACTTATTTAACCAAATTATTGATCTTCTAGACATACTACTGTATTACATCTTTTCTTTTCATGTTAATAGAATTTGAATATACAAAGACTATACTGATTCTTTAATATTTCAAAAATCTCAAAATACATGTTTCCTTAGAAGAAACCTAGGCACGTGTTTTTTTTTCTTTTTTTTTTGTTTTGCTTTTTATTTATTTCTAAAACAAAATCTGAGCAAAACCAAACAAAAAAACACAACTTCTCCTGCAAAATTAATTGTCAGTACCAGAATTCCAGATTCGAACAAACATTTGATCTGAACTTCGGTATCTGATTTGTTCCTGAACTGAGTCCCCATCTTGTCCCCCTAAAATATTTATCCACTGCCACATAACTTGGGGGGTTATGGTGAAAAGCAGTGAGGCCTGGCCTGTCTGGTACACAGTGACTCAATTTCAGGCTTTGTATCAGTTAATCCTATCAGAATGCTAGAAGCCAGAGCATCCTGGTAGAGAATGCTCAGCATGCTTGTAGCCCTGGCTTGGGCGAGGCAAATGTATCACATGTAACCAAAATGTTTGTACTCCCATAATATCCTGAAATTAAAAAAAAAAAAAAAAAAAAGAATGCTTAGCTCTACATTTACAGCCTAAGGCAATATGAGTGGACCAGATAGGACGTGGATCCTAAAGAGATGATCTACATAATCTACTTGTACAATCTACAAACCTAAAGAGATGATCTACATAATCTACTTGCTCTTTCTCATTCATTTTGCTTTGCACACATGGACATCCATCACTCTCAGAGAAGATTTTTATGTCTGAATTACCACTGGCATCAAAAGCCATGACTATTTTCCACACTGTAACCAGAGTAATTCTGACAAAACACAAACATAATCATCCTCACCTTCGTCCTTTAATAGTTCACCATTTTCTTCTGTCATAGCCCCCTTTCTTCTGTCCTTTAGAGATGCTAATCATGCTCCC
The DNA here is from genome assembly GCF_041146395.1 of Eulemur rufifrons. Lineage (NCBI taxonomy): Eukaryota > Metazoa > Chordata > Mammalia > Primates > Lemuridae > Eulemur > Eulemur rufifrons. The sequence goes on from NC_090989.1 coordinate 231,253,711, forward strand.
TGGAAAAGCAGCGCGTTGGCAGGAGATGTTTTTTCAGTCTGTAGGCCCTTAAACACCATCACTAGTAAAGTCCTAAATATTCCTGTTGCTCACAGGAAGCCCAACCTCCAGACTAGGTTGGTTCTCCCCATCATAGGCTGCCTGTACAAGGTTCCTCTTCTAGCCCTTGACATTTGTTCCATTCATTCCCCGTGATATTCCTAGAACTTGCCAGGCAAGTTTCTGCCCTGGGGTCACTGAATTGGCTATTCTCCCTGACTGGAATACTCCTCTCCAGTGGCTACCTTCCCCACCTCTTTCAAACCTTTGCTTAAATGTCTCCTTTTTCATGAAGCCTACCCTGACCTGACTACCCAATTTCAAAGCACATCTGAATCTCCTCCCTGCCCCCGCCTCACATACCCGCACTCTCCTTCATAATTTCCCCTACTCTGGTCTGGTCTTTCCCCCACCATAATATTTATCACCTTTGAACACATATTAATAATATGCTTTCCTGTTTATAATTTGTATTATTTATCATGTTTGTTGTTTTATTTCATAATTTAGAGTCCCTTAAAATGTGAGCTTCATGGTGCAAGGTGTTTTTTGGTTTGTTTTTTTGGTCTGTCTCGGTCACTGCTATATCCCAAAAACCTATAATAAAATGAATATCTCTGAAATGAATGAATTGCTTAAAGACCATGTAGGCAAAACATTTGGAAAGATGAAAGAGAGGAAGCTCAGACTTCTAGAATCTGAGCAATATCTGTGAATTAGAATGTGAGTACATATAAAAGAAAATCATCTATGGAAGAAAATAGCTTGTGTAAACTTATGGTAACAAATTAGAAGGTGTTGCCAACTAAGCACAGGGGAATTAAGCAAATCCTTCAGCTATATCTATCAATTATGAGCCATTGATCATTGCCAGGACCTCCCACACAGGCTCACAGTTAATTCTCCCAAAATAACTATAGGATGAGATTCTTACACCCATTTCACAGATGAGCAATCTAAAGTTATGCTGAAAGCCACAGGAGTGCACATACCCTACCTGTCTCATCTTGTTCACTATCTTATCCCCAGCACAAAAACAAATGAAAAAAAAACCAATGCTTTTCTACCACACCATAGTTCTTCTAACTAAAATTATAAAACATATATGAACCTTAAAAAATGCAACAATTTGGCCAACTATCTACCCCAGTAATTCTTCAGGGCATCTCAAAATAACAGAGGGAAAAATTAGGAATACACTGATATTCCCACTTGGTGTCACTCCAATGATCAAGCCACAATCATGTTTCATTTGATCTGTTTGATATGAGTAGTCCAAGGTATATTCTAGAGAGAATTACCTCAAAATGGATAAAGTTAAAAGTTTTACCTCCAAATCTTTAGTCTTCAGACAATTCAAAAGTCATTCTCATAGAGATATTACCCAGACAGTACTACTGTATGAGTAAATTCCTGTTTTGCCTCAGCTGCTGGCTTGGGCAGTGCCCTTCTGAGCACTGGCCTTTGAAATGCTAATTTACTGGCTGCACAACAGTCCAACTGCTGTTTAGCCTTAACCCTTCTGTGGCTTCACATTGGGTAGTCAGAGCAGTCCCTGAGAGAAAAAGGAGCTGAAACCACCAAGCTGACCTGACTCCAGGGGAATGAATGAAACCAAGAGGAGAGAGAGGGAGCCTCTCTCCTCAGCCTTGGAGTATAAGGGGCCACGAAGGTCTATAAACCTGGCATTGTTAGAACCTACAAGGGAAAATAAAAGATTTAAATGAATATTAATAATTCAGTATCCCAAATTCACATTCACTAGAAGTGTCTACATAAGAATTATGGTTCAAGTACTTTAAATTTGTCCTCCCACTTTGTATTTAATGTGAGATACCAAGTAACGGAATCCATTCTCTAATTCACTTTCCACAAACAGAATCAGCCCACATGTTTGCTGCTGGTGCTTTTTTACATTTCCTTCTATTGTGAACCACAGAAAGGGCTGGAAACTGCTGGTATTGGGGAATTTTACTCATTTCAATTCTACGAATTTCTAGAGGCCCTACACAGAGATTGAAAACTTGTAGTCCAAGATGAGATCCATCCCAAAAATGTACTTCTTTTGGCCTCAGTATTATTGTTACTTAATGATTTTTAATTCAAGCCAATATGTCAAAATTAGGGATGGTTCACATGTAAATCTGGATGTTAAGCTTCTCGAGGACAATGGGAAGATTCTGAGCGTGCATTCCCAAATGGCAAGAACAGGCTGAGTGTTTGCTTCCCTCGTGAGATCCAGCAGGAACTTTCCAAAGAGTTGAACTGGCCTGCTTCAATAATGCATTTTACTTGCCTGGTCACTGCAGGCATCTGGATTTGCTACCCCTGGCTGTACTCCTGGCCCAGTATTGGGACATGGGAGGGGAAGGAAGCAGAATCTGAAATGAGTAAATACACTCGCCCAGAGTAACGAGAAATGAAAATTTTAGACAAATACATCTAAAAGAAACCTATGACAACTATGATAACTCTTAGGAGAGACACGAAAACCATACTAATGTGCATTAGGTGTGTTGGGGGACAGTGGGGTTAAAGAGAAATACGCAAAGAAGTGTACACTCTTCAAGCTACTTCTCATCCTCTCTGGCTGTCCCTTCTACAACTCATCCATTACTTACCAAGTTCAACCCATCATATTAAATAAAATCCTGCAGGTTCTGTCTTCTGAATAAGTTTTGTGTAAGGCCTTTCTTTATTCTATAACCACAATCACAGTTCAGACTCTCAGGATCTTTATTCTGTTTGATTTCACAGCAGTCTCCTAACTGGTCTTCCACCATCCACACAACTGTCAGTGACCTATTGAAAATACAAGTCGGCCCACATCACTTCCTAGTTTAAAAGCTTTTGTTGGCTTCCCTTACTAGTTCGCAATGTTGTGCTGCATTTAAGAATAAACTCAGGGGCTATTTAAAAATTACATATGCTTGTCCTTGCCTTCACATATTTATATTTAATTGGTCAGTGTGGGGCCTAGATGTCTATATTTTATCCCCAAGTGATTCCAATGTATTATCAGGTTGACAATCATGGATTTACCAAGACAGTTCCAAGCTCCTTAGCTTTTTCTTAATGCCCTCCACAAATGCTCTGTCTCCACCACACCTATCCTGTGCATACATACACTACTTCACTTAATTCCCTGCATTGTAATTATCTTTTTATTGCCTCCATTACTAGTCTGAGAGCAATGACTTAGCTCCACCTTCCTTCTTTCAAATGCCTGGGACATAGTAAGCACTAAATCAGACAGCAGAAAAAGATGGACCTGGAAGAGGAGGTGGGATCGTGAAAGGCAAAGCTGTGAAATGAGAAAGGGGAGGGAGGGGAATACTTGCAAAACTGGAAAACCAGAAAGCATTTTTGAGCTAAAAACATGTTGGTGATTATAATTTGTGAAAGCTTCCTTTATTAAGGCTACAAAGAGGAATCTAGTGGCCTGAGTAAATACGCCAAAGGAAGTGAGCCAACGTATTCCCTGCCCAACCGTGGTGTCAGATTCATTTGTTAAGCTGCAAACTCTCTAAAGAAAATAGATCCCGAAATACAAGTAATTGTTTTATTATAATTATGATACCCGTCCTGTTTCCATCTCTCACTCCCATTCAGAACAATTAAAATGGAAAAAGAATTATGTGTTGTTCAGTTGCTAAATAATCTTTTTATATCCCTTTGCTGATGTAGTTTTGATTATTTCGGAAACAGTAGTCCTCCACGGTGGTTTCAGCTGCTTACTTTAAATGATTCACGCTGTGGGGCTCTCACTCTTTCCCTTGAGATTTTCCTCACTAGTTGAATATACTTAACCATTAGTCATTTTCCTTCATATTAAGCCAAGATTTTTGTTTCATCTAATTAGTCTTCCTTCTTCACACAATTCTAAACAACCTCAGTCCTTACAAGAATATAGTTAAGTTATGCCCTTCATATATTTGCAGAAACATGCGCCTTCTGCTAGCTGCCAGGACAAACTGACAATAGACGGTTCTTTAAATTTTCCCAAGTGAGTCAGAGATTCCAATTCCAATTGCAAACCTCCTCCTTCCCACCCTCCACAACAGCTTTTCAATTTGCTGACATGATGGAACAGAAGTGTTATTTCTGAGCATTTGCTGTGGGATCAATGGTGCCTCCTCGTTAGAGTTTTATTTTGCTTTTGATTTATAAGTACTGAAATGGGACAGAGTACATCTATACCAGAAGTACCTATGATGTGATCAAATTCACCATGACTTTTGTGCTTTTACTTGCTTTAATGAAACCAATATCAGGCTTCGATACCCATGATTACAAACTGTTTCTGTACAGATCCCTTACAACATTTCCAGCAAGTGTAACGCTTTCCAGTACTTTTTTTCCCCCCTCTACATTTAAGATGTTCATAGCTCCAAATGTCAGGCACACAGTGCTACAAAAACTATCCCACAGCTGATAAATTATTCATTTTTCAGGAGTTTGCAATTTGAAGTGGCACTAACAACTGAATACCTGAAGCACCCCCAAAAGACATAAAGAGCAGTAACATGCAAAGCTTTTTCTGAATAAATTGTAAAGGTTAAGCGCTATTAAACATCTTTGTTTGTCAAGAGATGTGCTCCTTGAACCTATTTCTTCTAATTAATCTGCTCCCAATAAACATTACTAACAAAGCAAAGTGATAAAAGAGGGTAGTCAAACTCATCTCTTTAACTAAGCTCACCAGGTTAAAACAAGATCCTCCACTGATAGTCTCCATTTTCCTCTGTCTGAGCAGAAGTTACAGGTCAAATCAAAAGCAAGGGTAGTCAAATTATGACTCTCAAACAATCTGGCCCCCTGCACATGTTTTTAAATAAAGTTTTTTTAGAACACAGTCATATCCACTTATTTATGTACTGTCTGTGGATGCTTTCTTGCTACAGTGGCAGAGTTGAATAGTTGTGACAGAGACCTCACGGCCCATAAAGCCAAAAATATTTATCACATATCCCTTTTCAGAAAACATTTGTTGACCTCTGTTCATAAGAAATGCAAAATGTGTAGAGTTTTCAGAATGTTGGCCCCAAGTAGGGCTCCAACTGAAGTATATCAGTGTGCTCGTTTACTCTAAAAAGGACTGCATTGAAATGCAGCCTATCCAGAACATCATCTGTACTACAGTTCCAGAGAAGGAAGGTTAAAACAATTGTAGGGTCTAAGACTGCTCCTCAAGCTGGTAGGTGCTTCATTTTGATGATATAATCACCATGTGTTTCAGTTATTTATTGCTGTGTTACAAACCCCCTAAAAAGGTGCTTAATGCAAAGATGTCTTTGTACATAATTCAGCCACCCAGGCTTCAACTAGAAGGTTCTAATCTTCATCTCACCTGAGCTTACGCATGTGGCCTACAGTTATCAGGAGGAGGCTGGACTCTGGGTGGAATGCCAAGATGGCTTTGTGCCCATACCTGGCTCATCACCTGGGATGGCTGCAATAGGTGTGGGCTGGCTGGGCATTTCTCTCTCTCCATGGGGTTGTTTCAATACAGTAGCTGGGCATCTTGCTATAATGACTCAAGATGCCAGAGAGTGAAAGTGGAAGCTTCCAGACTTCTGAAGTGCTAGGCCCAGAACCACTGTAGCATCACTCTGCACCATTCTATCATTGGTCGAAGAAAATCAAGGGGCCAACTCACATTCAAGGAGAGGGGAAACGGACTGCACCTTGATGAGAGTGCACCAGAGGTGCACCTGCAAAATGTTTTGGCCATGACTCTCAATCTACCACACCATGATAATAAGAAACATGACATCACGATTCCAATGATAAAATCTTGAAAGTAGACCTTACTGCTCACAGTTTAGAATTAAATTGACAGATAAAAGCAACAAGGAAACCTAATAAAAAATAAATGTCATTTTATAATAAAACCAGTTGCACAGAACTTAAAATTTTCTAAATTGATAGATTTTTTTAAAAAATTGTAGTTAGGAACCATTCTAAAAGCCATTCTGAATTCTTAACACAGTGTATAAGTTGTGACTATGATGTAACTTTTCCTCCATGACTCCAAGTCCTCATTATGACTGTCAGTGAGGGTCCCGGATGACTCTGGGACCTGATGCCAGGGACACCACTTGGGCCCTCTGTAAATGAGTCTGGTTGCTATGCATTTTGAGCTCTTGTCCCCACTCTTTTTAGCTATTCTGCCTCTTCCCTGGACAAGAAATCAAGAGAGCTGGAGTTCTAGGTCCTTCCCAATCACCTACTCACTTTTTTGCTCTAGGCAGGTCATCTGCTCTTACCCTTGGTTTCTTTTATCTGAGAAGTAGGGATGATGAAAGCTATACTGCATACTCAGAGTATTAAGGAACAAATGAAATTAAGGAGATAAAGTGTTTAAATAATTATTCAAGGGGATGGTATCACAAACACTGCTATAAGATAAAATTGATTTTATTGCTAAAATAATACATTAACAAATTAAATTAATATACTATAAAATATGATTATAATAATGGCTAACATTTATTTAGTGCTCACTATGTGCAAGGCATAGTCCTAAGCACCTTACATTGGTTAACTGATTTTAATCTTCACAGCAACTCTATTATCATCCAATACTCCAAACAATAAAACTGAGACTTGAAGAAATAGGGCAATCTGTCTCTGGTTTTACAGATATTAAACAACACAATGATTTATCTTTCCCAATTGGCACAGCTGATTTTAAGAGCTTGTGAAAGGTCTATCATACTTCTGTTAAAATTTCTCCCTTCTAAACCCCATAGAACTTAGAAAGAAAGGCAGTATCTACCTCTCCCAACCTTGCCCCAACAGTATGTTCCCAAGCTTTCAATAAGCAACATCCATGGTTCTCAACCAGGGGTGATTTTGCTCCCAGGAGACAATTAGTGATGTCTAGAAATAATTTAGTTTTCACAATTAGGAAGTAGGGTGCTGCGGGGTAGAAGCTAGGGGTGCTGCTACACATCACAATACTCAGAACAGCCCCACACAACAAAGAATTATCTAGCCCAAAATGTCAAGAGTGCCAAGCTTGAGAAACCTCAGGTTACTCTGATGACATAAACATATCACAGAGAGATTTCACGAGGAGTTCAGCACGTAAGTTATAATACAAATCTATGATATGGTTGCTTTTTTTGGGGGGGGGGTTATTTTGTTTGTTGCTGCTCTGAGATATATATTGCTTAACTCCTGCATCTGAAAATCATCTCAACAGGAGAAATTGCTAAGTAGCTGATTTCTGCATACATTAGGGGTGTGTGTGTATATGTGTGTGTGTGTATATATGTGTATATATAGTGCATGTACATATGTGTTTGTATGTATATATGTGTGTATATATAGTGGGATGAAAACTGAACCTCACAGGACTTCACATTAGGATCTCATTTAAACCGCACAGGAAACTGTGACAGCTGTGAGCGTTCCCAAAGGGTCAGAAGAATTGAGAAAATTGCTCCTGGTAAGCAGAGCAGCCAGCATTTAAGCCAATTCTGGTTGCTAACATCATGTACTATTTTAGAGAAAACATTTAAGTTATGGTTTAATAATCATTTTACATATTATCTTACATTCCCATTGGGCTTAAAACTAAATCCAAAAATGTTAAATCTCATAAACAATAAAGGGTTTTTTTTTCCTTAAATGGAAGAAGTTTACTAGGAAAGATTTTATTAAAATGCTTTCATCTATACAGAGAATACAACCTAGGAATCACATAGGAATCCTATTGCTATAATTTTGACTAAATGGAAGCATATAAAGAAAAGATCTATTAAAGTCCCTTTCTTCCCCACAATTCTATGTTGGCCATCACCCTCCAATTACAGCCTTGCTTTACAAAGGTACCCTCCTTAGTTCTCTCCACTATCGATATTGATGAAGGGAAGTGTAGCCTTAATTACAGGTTTCCAATGTAAAACTGTCATCAGCTTTAAAAGAAAAACAAAACTAGCCAGAGATAAAGAGCTAAAAGCAGCCATTTGTGTTTTTGTTAACAAAAGGCGTTAGTGTTCTAAGTCTACGTTGGCTGGTACAAAGGAAATTTCAATTAAGTTGTTTAGCAAATGAGTTTATAACTTGATCAGGAGGTTGTACCAAACTTTCAATGCACTATTTGTGAAAAAAATGTATTTCTTTTGTTCTAGTAATAGATAGTAGTACCCAACTCAAGTTTCACAAGTAGATATCCCAAGAATATATCTATTTCCCTACAGGCTTGCCTTAATTCATGGCCCAGCAATCCAAACTCCTCACAAGACCTCCAGAGCTTGGCTGTGCATGGTGGCTCATGCCTATAATCCTAGTACTCTAAGAGGCCGAGGTGGGAGGATCACTTGAGCTCAGGAGTTCAAGACCAGCCTGAGCAAGAGCAAGAGCAAGAGCAAGACCCCATCTCTACTAAAAATAAAAAACTTAGTGGTGGCGCATGCCTGTAGTCCCAGCTACTTGGGAGTCTGAGGAAGGAGGATCACTTGAGCCCAGGAGTCTGTGGTTGCTGTGAGCTAGGCTGATACCACGGCACTCTAGACCAGGTGACAGAGTGAAACTCTGTCTCAAAAAAAAAGTGGGCTCCAAAGTGATTCTTGCCTTGGGATCACTGCCCCATCTGCCTGGGTACTCTGACTTCACTTGTTCATGGCTGCCTCTGTCCCATCATTCAGCTCAAGTGTTGTATGACACTCAGCAACATTTTCCTTGACACAAAATGATGGAGTGCCCTATTTCCTTTCCTAACACCCTCCCATACTCTCCTGCCACATTGCTCTGTTCTAGGATCTTTGTAGCATTCATTTTTCTCCAAAGTCACATTATTCATTCACTTTTTGTCCATAACCATGTCTTGCTAAACCTCCAGCACATCTCAACTAGAATATGAATTCTGTGATAACAGGAACTTGGATCTGGCTTGTTTGGGGCACACAGTGGGCATTTACTGAAAGAAATATTATTACTTTTAAGTTAAATGTTGTGATTTAAATTTGCCTTTAAAAGATAAATATAGAGATTAAAGGTATTTTCTTTGTATCAACCTGAAATCACTGTAGCTTAAAGATTTGAATGACTTTTTGAGTGATAAATAGTACCATTTTTATTTTTCTCTCTCTCCTATATGCATCTTAAACATTTATTTAGTGATTCTGAAAACCAGCACTCAAGGGAAAAAAAACATTATTTATTATTTTATTTAACAACAAAAAGAAATTCTAAGAAAAGAAAAACTACTAGAACGTATTTAGTTTGATAGATTTGTTATACTTTCTGTACTTTATGCTCAAAAGTAATGTATTGTGTGACTTTTTTAAACTGAAGATATAAGTACTTAGTATATTTTAAAGTCAGATTTAATAACTGTAGTTATTGTAAATGATTGCCACAGTACTACGTTGTTATTTTTGCAAAACCCATTATAAATTATAGAGTGAATTTAAAACTTTTGTCACAGAACAAAACTAAATTGAAATAATTATTGTAGTAAGGCATTAAACTTCATTCACAGTTTTAAACTGATTTTGGATTCTACAATTTTAACAAATATTAACAAAAAGATAAGTTTAAATAAAACTACCCAAACTTGACAATCAAAAAGTGGAATTATAAGAGTGGGTAGAGATATATTTGGGGGGAATAAAAATAATGCCATGTTAAAAACAAAAGATTACTTATAAGGTATTAAATATGCCTTTAGGTCTCTTCTTAGCTTGGTTTTCTCTTTTGCTCCAAATTATAACAATCTGTTGGTAGTTCAAGTTTTAGGAGAATGTACCTTCACAAAAGTGAACGTGTTAGGCAGCCCAGCCTTCTTAACCTCCGTCACCCTGATCCCTTGACATAATTTTCAACTCGGCTCTGAACAGGTCTCAAGGCCACTCTGGCTGGCCTCCTCCAATGCATTTTTCCATCCTGCAGCCTCACTGATTTCTGATAAATATAAATCTCTTCTTATCACAGCTTAAAAACAAGACAACGATTTATGCAGTTCATAGAATAAAAACCAAGATCTTGAGAAGGTCTATTAATTCTTGCCTTAGCTGGTCTCCACCTACCTTTTCAGCCTTATTCAAATCCTCTCTCCTTCTCACTGTTTAGGATCCAGCCACATCTATTGGTTCAGTTCCCAGAATACACTAGATTTTCCCTGTCTCAGGGTATATGAGCATGCTCTTCCTTCAGCCCTAAGAGCTATTCTCAGTCAGGTATAGTTAACTCCTATTCATCCATGAGATAATTGCTCAAAATTCATTCCCTCAGAGCTATGCATGTGATCAAATTTAATAAACTATATACCTTAAAAATGAGTGTATGTAAAAACTGGTAAAATCCATACATCTACAGTTTATTAACATTATTGTGCTAATATTGACTTCCTAGCTTTGATAATGTACTATGATTATGTAATATATTATTGTTGGGGAAAACTGGGTGAAAGGTACATAAGAAATTCCTGTACAATTTCTATAACTTTCTTTTAAGTATAAAATTATTTCAAAATAAAAAAAATAAATCACTCCCTCAGGAAAGCTTTTTATTATTCTTCAGAACAGATGAGGCACTTAGTGGCATATTTTTTTTCCTTATAACACTTTCCGCAGTAGGAAATATAAAGTTTTAAAATTAATGTCAAATATCTGTCCATCCCACTAAAGCTTAAGCCATTTAGAGGCAGGGATCATACCTCTTTTTCTCACCACTTTATCTCTAGTAGTTAACTCAATGCTTGGCACAGGAAATGTAGCCAATAAATATTTATTAAAGGGACTATGAAATACATAAATAATGTATTTCAATCCATGTCCTTTGAAATTGGAACAATAAATGTACATAAAGATACATATTTATATTTTTTAAAGATTCTGCTCAAGTTACGAAGTTAATGGAATAATACATGCCAACAGAGATCTAAACATAGATGCTTCTAATTTGGAAATGATGCAAGCTAACGAGGAAAAAAAGTGTAATAACTAACATTTAGTGAATATTTAATCCTATTTTTCAAAACTCGTTATAAGCAGTTCTTTACTTAATCCTTATATTAACTATATCAAGTGTGTGGTATTTTTAATCTTTAGTTTACAGATGAGAGGCACATAGAGATTTGTCACTTGCCCATGGTCAGAGTAACTATATAGCAGAGGCAGGATGTGAACAGAAGCACTCTGCTCCTGAGGTCGTATCTGATGCACTACTTCCTGCGTGGAGATGAAGTCTGAGAAGATTGCTTGAGAGCATCCTAAAACATGAGCTATGACTTCTGAAGGCAAATTACAAGCTGGTGTAGGATCAGGCTTTATAAAAATGTTTGTATTCTCACCACTTTACACCAAGCTTTTCCCATCATAATAGGCACACACATGCACACACACACACAACAGGTTGGTGAAGGAATATATGAAGCTAAAGCAAACTAAGGAAAAAAGAAAATGCAAAATTACAGGTCAGAAAATTGAGTCTAAAGAAGCTTTGCCATCTAGTACTGTTTTCTTTGATTTTTCATTTCAAGATGGGTGCCGACTTGGAGTTTCTGAATTAACAGAAACAAATCTACGTGGGCAGAAGGAGGTGGAACTCCCAAACAAATCAAGGTTATTTTAAATGAGTCCAGCAAATAGTACCTGAATGAAGAAAATTAATACAGGAAATCATAGAACAGTAGAATCAAATACCACGGACAATTACAAATAATAAGAACTAGCTCAAACATTTTAGATATTGCTGCATCCTTCGAGCTTAGGGCCTCCTTACAAATAGAGATCAGAGATAACAAATATGTCATCCTTTGGAATTAAAAACAAAAGCAAGTCCTACTACACTCAATAAAATGCTTTGAAGTATACACATGTGTTGATTTTGTGACATATTCTTAACCTTACTAGGTAGCTACAGCTCTGCTGGGAGCAATTAATTCAGAAAGCCACAGAAACTCCACCATGGGGCTAAAGGATCAGCAAAATAACTGGAATATTTTCCTTGCTGCAGACAGCTGGATGTTGCTAATTTAGCTACTTTAAAGTGAAGGGAGGAAGGAGGAGGAAAAAGCAAGGTTTTTACTTTGCCACACCTCTGTCAATTCAGAGAAAAGGAAAACAAAGAAGGCATTGATAAACATGGTGAAGGAACAGGCTTTCTCCCTATTCTCCTAAATGAGCACATCTTATTCAAATTGACCTGAAGAAACCAACACAGGTTACTTTCAGGTTGCATATACCAAAGGGACTCTAACCAAAGAACTGCGGAAAGCAGTAATTTACTTTTTTAAAAAACAATTTTATTGCAACATTACTCACATACCATACTGCTCACCTATTTAAAGTGTACAATTCAATGGTATTTAGTATGTTTACATTCAATTAGTACCAGAAGCGATAATGAAAACTCAAATAAAAGGAAAACACTCACCCCAGGATTACACTAATATAATCTAAATTCATCTTTAATTTGTAAGCATGCTATTGGTGAATTCACCTCAGGCAGACCACCACCTAACCAGAATTCACCTCAGGCAGACCACCACCTAAACCAGAATTCACCTCAGGCAGACCACCACCTAAACCAGAATTCACCTCAGGCAGACCACCACCTAAACCAGAACTCACCTCAGGCAGATCACCACCTAAACCAGAACTCACCTAAGGCAGACCACTACCTAACCAGAATTCACCTCAGACTACTGCCTAACCAGAACTGACCTCAGTCAGACCACCACCACCTAACCAGAATTGACCTCAGACTACTACCTAACTAGTAGATCTCAGTCAGATCACTACCTAACCGGAATTGACCTCAGTCAGAATACCACCTAAAAGAAAGCTGGTTGGCCCAGCATGAGGAAGAGCTACTTATGGTGCTCAAACAAAAGTCCCACTTGCCTCTTCCCTGAGATCACAGGTATGAGCTCTGTTGTGCATATGTGCATTCAAGAACCAACAAGCAAACTCATCTAGAGCATTTAAGACATAGGAATGAAAAGAAATAAGATCCACACACACAACTAGCCTTTCAAAATAATAGTGGCGATAGGCGAGGCATTGTGAATTGGCACTGGCAAAGACTATCATTTTCTGCTTAAGGGACATTATTGCAATTTTTCAGCATAGTTTAGAACCAAGGCTCATAAGAGCTCCCTACTTAATGCAATGTCACACCTAGTAGTTTGCTATGATATTCTACAGTAGATCATAACATTGATTCCTAGGTTCTTTGGAGTTAATTGTTTCAAAAGAGAGAGATGCAGACACACAAATACAGTAAACTAGAGTAGCTTCTTTCCATTTCCCATCCCCATGTAGTCTACTTTTTCCAAGGAGGCCAAACAATTTTTAAAAATTATTTCAGAGTTCTCAAATGGCTCTGATAGGCTACTATGAATTTTGAAATATGAGTTATAACACAATTAGGTAGAAGGGAAACACAATTAAGGATGGATACACTAATGAGGCACAGGGAAAGAAATCAGTGACCCAAGTAATAGAAGCCTGAAAAATATTAGCTTTATATGATGATGAAGAAATCAGACTTTTCTTGAGTTCTACTTCTATCTTTATTTTCCAATGTTTGAAGAAAAGGTAATGACACAATTTAATGGGTTATAATCTGGATCCTGTTTTACCGATGTTCTTTAAACATTTTTCGTGACTAAGTTTTTATCGCCAACTCTTCCATGTGCTTTCATGAACCACGAATACCCTCCGGTAGACTACTAATGGATGTCCCTTCTTCTTTTAAAATGGCCCTTTAAAAATATGGCTAAATTTTTCTCTTTTGTCAGGAACGTTCAGGATACATATGCTATTCAACAGTGCCAAATGAATCTGTGAAAGGGAAAATAAACTACATCAAGGCTGAGTAGACAAGAACAACACTAATCAAAATTGATTTGGCAAAGGAGAAGCCTGTTCCCTCTTTAGCTGCAATGGGAAGGGAGAGAGGGAAAGGATTCTTTTTCAAGTGGCATCTCGAGTTTGAAAACTGATAACACGTAAATATATAGCAGATAAGTAGCTTAATTTAACTAAAAATTGTTAACATGGGCCTTTGTGATTTCTTTGGTAAGACTATACACCATAAGAAGTGTAAGAAGAAGGAGAAGAGAGGAAAAGGAAAAAGAAGAGAAACAGGAAGAGTAGATGACAGTCATCTGTAGCATAGATTGCTTTCTACAATATACGGTCCTTATTTTAAAGGTCCTTATTTCTAAACACTTGACATCTGTCTGCCACTGTCCACTAGAGAATTAAGCAACTGTGTATCTGCTCAGTAGAAGAACATTTTTACTAATCTGGAAGGTTAACTTCAGGGATGTACAATAACTGTATATCCATGTTAACTGTATATCCATGTTAATTTAGCACCCCACCCCTGCCCCATATCTAGTAACTTTAAGAAAATCTCTAGCTGCGATTTGACATTACAGTGGATTCCCAGGGTTTTAATATGCTTTCGCCAAAAATTAACAATGGTGAAATGACTTACTTTTGCATTCTAGCCAATACAAAAATAATAAAACCATATGCTCAATTTCTCTTTAATAAACTAAATTTAGATTTCTACTTTAAAATAAGTTTTTGACATAAATGGCTTTAAAATAACAAGAACATCTTACATTTGGGTGTTTTCCCAGTTAATTATTTTCTGGCATTATACTAGAAATTCTTTGGCCTCACCATTAATTGACACTCCCAAGTGCTAATTAGGAGATGGTATACATTATCAGCCAGAAAATGTTGTACTTAAAACACGCATGTTCCATATGTATCATATTATTAACATTATTCCTTTCACTCCTCGAAAGATCTCTTTAGAAAACAGAGCCCCTATTTAAACGAAGCAATGGACTGCTCATGAGGGAATTCTTGTCAAAATGCAATTAATAGGAAGGGGCCAAGATGACACAGGATCCTTGTCTTCCAAACATCCTTAACATGAATCAAATGTAATCTCACTGAAATAGCCAGTGGAGGGAAAAGTTAATGACTGCATATGTTACACATTTTAATTATACCTGGGGAGTCCCAAAGAAAATGGCCAACTCACATATGAGCTAAACCATCACCAAGGAACCAGACACTTCAGTGAGGACAAGCCAGAGACACGCCTTTTCCGGCACTATCTCTTCCAAAAAGCCACAAGACAGATGGGAAAATAAACACAAAGGTAGACCTAATGATTTCCTAATTACGAAGGAGATATGATCTTCTCATTAACTGGCAAGCTAATTGACCACAATTGCAGTTTCATAAATTGTGTCCAAAAATCTAAACTTTGGTGTCCGTACTCCACAGAATTCTCACACTTCCAGACCCTTCATCCAGCCACAAAGTTGTCAGTTCTGCCTGATTTGTTTGAATACTGTACTAGACGACAGCTGTCGGAAACAGTACATTAGAACAGCTGCTATGACAGCTACAAGGGGCTTGGAAGTTTAATTGGGCTCAATGTGACATTGTGCATTTTTCCAAACACAGAAATATCCACAAAACTAAAGAAATTTCTAATGGGTCTAAACAATGTTTACTTTTTGGCACCACCAACCGGTTAACCTCAGTTTGAGTTATATCACTGGTCTCATAATATCTTTGCCACCAGGCTGGTAAGATGTATAAAAAAATAAAAATAAACAGTAGGAGCAGTTAGATGCACAAGAAAAGGGGCATTAAGAGGGAGAGGACATGGTAAGGAAGTCACGTCAATAATCTCTTTCAAAGGCTGGCTGGTAGCCAAGGAGGATCCCACAGTGTCTCAGGATTTACTTCCAAAGGAAATGTATTCAGAGGCCCTGAGCCTGCTGCCAACTGCAAACAAAACCACTCATTACGGTCACAGCCCCCTAGAGAAGGGGAGAATGGCTTACTCTCAGCATCCGTGCAGAGGAAGAAAGCAAGGAGCAGCAGCAGCGGCCTGGCTACGTGCACCATCCTGTAGCTTGGCAGCGGCATGTGCGAGCAGCTTGGAATCACTGCCTCTGGAGCTGCAGCGAGTCTGTCCGGTCTGAAATCTCAACTGGAACACTTTCAGAGCCTGTGAAGGGAGAGGAAGAGAAAAGAAAAGGAAGAAAACACAAAGACGCTTAGATCTGTCACTCTTTTCCCCATCACATCACAACCACCACAAGGGACACAAGCCATTGTAAATACACAATAAATTGCAACTGTCATGCTTTTGTATTAGGAAGGAAATAACTTGGTTTGTAAGATGGAGGAGCCCTAGAATATCTTGGTTTATAAAATGTGAGAGCACTAGCATTCCCATTTTCAGGCCATCCTAACGCCAGCCACCTTGAATTTCACTCTTCTGCTATGCCACCTTTTGGGCAAAGCACTCTGAGATGGAACTGTCACTTCTTATGAAACATTACATGAATACATCAGTGGAAAAAAGCACACCAGTGCTATAAGAAAGATTTAAGAGAAGTTCCTCCATGCAGGATAAAAGTCTATTACTGACAGAATAATGGAAGCTGCTTTCCTGGCATCAGGTGAAATGACAGGGCTAATTCAACTTCTCCAGCTAAATAGTAGAGGTTAGAATTTTTTACACTAGCATATTTGGCTTCTTCCCTGAAGTGACATCAACACTCAAGTCTAGTTTGGCTTCAATAAGTCAAAACAATAGTTAGCATGAGCCTCTTTGATTTAATAGGATTTTTAAACGCCTCCTGGGCAAGGGCTTAATTTTCTCAATCTTCTCTATAAAATCAAGAAGCCACAAACTATTTTTAGAAAGCCTACTGTGTGTGAGACATCAAGAATGACACAGTGCAAGGTGTCTCGAGGTACAAAGATGAGTCAGATTGTATTCTTTTAGAGTTTCCACATTAGTAGTAAAAATAAGACAGGTATACCAAATAACTAGTATGAGTTAATAAGTGATTAGTGCCAGAAAGAAAAACCAAATAATGCCATAAAAGATAGGATCGAGAATGGCATCATGGAAAAACTAGTCTCTCCAACTGGGCCTTGGAATATACGCAGGATTTTAACAAGATGAGGGAAAGGATTTCAGGAATTCTGTGCAAAGGCAGAGCAGTAGCAAAGGGACTCTGTGGAAGGTGAGTTGCCTGGTTTGGTTGTAGCAAGGCTTCCCCAAGGTCAGCATGCAGCAGACCACCTGCAAGGCTTCTTAAAACAGAGAGCTGGGCACCACCCTCAGAGTTCATGGTTCAGCAGGTCTGTGGTGGGGTCCAAGAATTTACATTTCTAACAAGTTCTTGGGTGACACTCATGCTGCTCCTCCAGAGACCACACTCCACTCCTTTGGGAGCCATTGGGTTGGAGTGATGTCTCTATTAGGAAACCACAAGATTGGGCAAAAGAAAATGATTCAGGCTTAAAAAAAAAATAGGTCACAGAGAGTCTTGGATGGCAATCTAAGACAAATAGCCTTTATTCAGCAAACCACAAGAAGGGCTATTTAATGTTTTGGGACAGAGGAACAACATGGAACTAGGCTTTGGAAAGATTAATTTGACAGCTGACTCAGGAATGATTTAGACCAGGGATGTCCCTAACCTATGATGAGTTGTATAGTTATTTCATTATATATTACAATGTAATAATAACAAAAATAAAGTCCACAATAAATATAATGTGCTTGAATCATCCCAAAACCAGCCCCCACCTCCCCACCCCACAGTTGTGGAAAAACTGTCTTCCATGAAAACGGTCCCTGTTGCCAAAAGGTTGGGGACCGCTGATTTAGGGAATGCTATTAGGCCACACAAAGAGTTTCAGGTAAGAAGTAATACAGGACATAAGAGTATGGTGGTCCTGGTAGGAATAGAAAGGGGGGAAGTGATGACTGGCTGGCTCCAAGCAATAATTTGAAGCGTGATCCTTCAGGTGATGATAAATAACTCTTCCAATAGAACCTTCAATAAATCTAGCACAGCCTCTTATAGAGAGTAGACTCTTAATAAAAATAAAATAGAGTACATCACATACTATTGCTTCCTCTATGATTGCAAGAAAAACTTGAGAATGACTATCAGAATTCATTTGTAAAATGAAACCGCATACCTTTGTTTTTTATATTGGAATATTTGAAACGCATACAAAATTCTTCATAGGAAATACTAGTGATATCTAGAAATAACTTAATCCACTAAAATAACTTGTACTTTAAAAAGAATTGTAATGCAGATACTCTAATGTGTCTTTTCTGAAACTGAGCTTCAGTGTAGAACAAAAATTTTAAAAAAGATATTATCTTTTCCATTACTATGCATGAGCGGTTGAATGCAGGAAAGATAAAACTAAAAGGAAAGGGAGAAATCATTCTAATTACCATTCTACTAGATAGCCTCTTTTTTTTTTTTAAAGAGATTTGTGGGTGGCATGAAGAAGCAACTTGTACATTGAAACACATCTTCCTGAATCCAAAAGCTACCCAGCTGTTCCAAATCAGCTATTGTTATCAATCGCCTCTGAAAAACAACTTATCAAGCAGTTCACAGCTATCAAATGTTAAAAATCTCGAAACTTCACAGAAGTGCTAAAGGAATCAGCTCTACACCTCCACCCCCTTCTGCTTTTGCTGCTCCATCCTCATGCCAGCATTTCAAATGACAGCAAAGTCCAGGAGACATCAGTCCTGTCGGACTCAATTTGTGTCTGTGCAAGCGTATCAGAGCCAACTGCTACATAATGACTCCGTGTGATCACAGAGATAGAGACCTATGAATGCTCGCTCAGGGAAGAAGTGATTTGGCTTTTCCTCTTACTCGGCTGAAATGCAAAAGAAGACCAAATTCTTCCAAATGTAACTTCAAATGTTACCTCTGGACTTGGAACAGTGATAGGATCTAGCACTCTAGAAATGAATGCAGATACAAACATACGTATTTATACTTCAATAGGCAATGCCCTTGGCCAAGATATGACAAAAGGAGATCAGAGATGTGAAGATAAAACCTATTCAAGATGTTCATTCCTAACGGCTGCCGAAATAGCTCAGTTGGGAGAGCACTAGACTGAAGATGTTCATTCCAGCCAATCTCCACTCCTATCTTATTTAATACATAGAAACATTACCAAAAGGGAAATAACCACTGACTATGTATCAGTAAGGTAGAATTTAAATTTAGGAACAAAAATGGGAAACAGATTTTTAAGGAACTATTTAAAGCAAAAATAATGAGGATGAATCAATATTGCAAGTATTTTTAATTAGCTTATAGTAAGGATTGCTATGCATTCTACAAAGAAAAGAGCAAGAAAAAGGGGTTCAAAGACATTAAAAGTACCATGCGTTAGCTTGCCTCACAAATTATTCTGCATTTGTCCAACAGCCTTCAGCAGAGGCTAGCTCTGATTTTTATGTTTTGCCCTTTGTGTCTTCCATTAAGAGGGACATGCAGTCAAAACTGAATCATCTATAGGAGTTTAAAATAAAATACAGAAAAAAAGTTAAAAACTCCCTGGATTCTTATATCTCATGCCACAAAGATCTTATGAAATAATAATTTTGATTTCCAATTAACTAAATATTTTTTGTGTGTTTATGTATATACGTGCTTAGAGGAATTACCAGTTCAGAGGGCCACGCAATGCATGTAATATAATTTGAAATGGAACAACAGAGTACACTTGCCTACAAGCCTTAACAAATCACTGTTTCAAGTGATCACATAAACTGACACCCATCCAACTCTTTCTCTTCAATTTAACAGTGTAATGCTTTTCTGTAATAAGTATATTATATTCAAACTAATATGAATACTGAAGGAATTGTATTATTTTTTTCAGCTTTCTGTACTGTTGATATGTGTTTCTGTAGACTGTATTAACATAAGGGAAAAAAAAAAAGGCAAACTGGGGCTTTTCTTCTTTTAGAAATATCCCAAGAGGTCCTTAGAGAAATGACTGACGGCAGGTTTTGTGATTTGTGTTCCAAAAATAAGAAAATAAGTTTAGAACATCTTGTGGTACCAGGAAGCAAGGAAGCTTTCAGAAACTACTAGGCTATATTCAGCAAAAGGATCTGAGATGATGAGGTGCCACTCGGCCAAATGTAGGAAAATCTAAGACAAAAAGTATAATAGCTGCAATGAACTGAAACGTATCATATTACAATCCATGTGATTCTATGAGTTCATAATTTTAAAAATTTCATTGGTCACCCTAGGAAGAGGTTAGAGAACCAAATCATTAGTCTAAATAATAGGGAGAGAAAAGGAAAGAATTAATAAGCATTTAAAAAAAAATTCTCCATAGAACTTAAAGAAAATAACTCACTACTGCTGTCACTAGAACACTAGGTATTATTGTTTAATCTCTAAACATTTTTCTTCTTTCTCTCTTAAAACAAACCCATCCTCTCAAGTCTGGACATCTCAGAAACAATAATATCATAATGATATTTACCCTGAGCATATATCCATGTAAATATGCATTAAGTTGGAGGGATGGAATGGGAAGGGGGAAGTCCCCAAATGCTGTGACTCCTTTTTACCTACCTCCCCAAACCAGGCCTCTATAAATTGACTAGAAGCGGTTTCCAGTTATTTATGAGAAAGATCCATTTGTACAAAAGATGTGCTACGAGGAAGGTCCACTTTGTAAAACAGACAAAAGTAGGGCTGCTCTGGCTGAAGCTAGAGGGAGGGCGGGCCCTGGAGCCTACAGCAGGCCTGGCAGAGGCTTCTGAGGGCACCCTGGGAATTCCCTCTGTCCTCAGCACACAGTTACAACTCAGACACATAAAAAGAAAAGAGAAAACAAAAACAAACTTTCAACATTTCACTTAGTCACGTGGATTTTCTGAGAGAAGGGCATCTCCCCTAAATATTTGATCATGGTATAGCACAAGAATCTTCCATTTCTCTCCAATATAACTTTCTGCAGGACAGAAATGTTTTTTATTTGCACTAATAATGGACCATTTTAAACATAGCTAGTGCAACTAAGGAAGTAAACTTTTTTATTTTGTTTAATTTAAATTTAAACAGCCACACATGGCTAGTGGCCACTCTATCGGACAGCACAGACAACAGCTACAGGTGTTAACAGCACTAAACAGAAGGGTGCGTGTTTTCTGAATTGTAGACTGAAACAATGAGGTGGGAACTCCAAGTCCTTATAGTCCTTGGCTTTCTACTAATCAGACCCTAAAGATTCACTGTGTTATATAAGGAAACCCATTTAACCTGTGGACCACTCACTTCCTCATCCATACACCTTACCTTGCCAAAAAATACTGTCTCTTTTTTTAAACTACTTCATAGAATGCAAAAGAAGGATCAATAAAATGAAAAATGTCTAAATAGAAATACTGTTGTTAGGTAGACAGTGAGAACCTCCGGTCCCTCCTAGGGACAAAGGTGGGTGTCCCAAGCAACTGCCACATCAGAGGGACAAGGGAACGCCCTACCAATTTGCCAATCAGAACTTAACACACCAACTGCAAAAGAATGCAGAGGTACAACAGGGTCTGGAAGGTGACCTAGAATAACCTAAGGTTAATTATAACGTCATTACCTTAAATTTACATTGCAGTTCACCCCCCAAATGGTCTTTCAGAGAGGCTCATGGGAGGTCCACATGTGCAATAAGACTCAGGTCATATAACTCCCAACTGTCCATCAAAGTGGTTTGATGGTGACATCTGACTCACGAGGAGGGCCCAATCCAGACGCTATAAAACAAGACCCCAGACCCTATCTAAGGCCCTTTTGTTACAACAGAGGGGTCCGTTCATCGTCTGTGGCAAACATATCTTGCTCTTGCTCTGTAAATCTATCTTACCCTTCCTCAATAAACTTCTTTTCCTACAAATAGAACTATAATTCTGATTGGAAAAGACATTTTTAGAAAAAGCATCTAATTTCTTTAAGCTATTATTGCATGTCATAGCTTTTACTTAGTTTTATGTGATGCTAGTGGAAGCAGGCAGTGGAAAAGTTAAAATACAAGTCTATTCAATATGCCATTGGGAATCTGCTGTTTGTTCCATTCTTCCAAAAAGACATTGTAAAAGTGAGAAACTGACCCACAAAGTATAAACAGATATGCAACCCAACTCTTTCCACCCAAACAACAGAACACAGATTCTGTCTGGGCATGATTCCTCACGCCTGTAATCCTAGTATTTTGGGAGGCTGAGGCAGGAGCATTGCTTGAGGCCAAGAGTTTGAGACCATTAGCACACGCCTGTAGTCCCAGCTACTTGGGAGGCTGGGGCAGGAGTATTACTTGAGTTCCAGGAATCTGAGCTATGATGACGCCACTGCACTCTAGCCTGGGTGACAGAGTGTGACCCTGTCTCAAAAAAAAAAAAAAAAAAAAGAAAAGAAAAGAAACACAGATTCTATTATTTTAATCTCAGGGTTTCTTTTTTTTTATGTTAAATAACTTCTTAGGCTATTTCTTCAATCTGTTATAAGAAGTAATTAACAAAGGGATTTAGATAAGATATTCTCATGGTAAATATACCATCATAAGCCTAATTTATCATAAGGCAATTATGCATGTTTATTCCAAAATTTCACATTATCCCCTATATTTGACTTTTTAATAACCTATATATGAAGCTCTAAATACATTATTTATGACCTATAAACTAATTTATGAGTCTAACTAGCCTTAAAATTTCCTTTATGACAAACAGATTGCATTTATATGGTAAGTACATATTCAATAACATCATATTCTAACAATAATGCATAATTTGTTGCTGTTTTATTTTAAATTGACAGATAAAATTATATGTATTTATTGTGTACAACATGATGTTTGGAAGTATATATAATATACATTGTGGAATGACTAAATCTAGACTAGTAACATATGCACTACCTCACATAGTTATCATTTGCGGTGAGAACACTTTACATTCATTCTCTTAGTATTTTTCAAGAATACACAGATGTGAAACCAAACCATCATTTCTAACTCACTATAACTAATTTTCTTTGCCATTATCTTAGAAATCAAAAGGGGGGTTCTTTTTCAATGCACGAAAAATAGTTTTTGTTTAAAATACAGTTGTTTTGTAAAATATGTTATAGGTAATAAGGTTTTAATTATATATATTTTATTTGTTTTAGTCCCATCAATACATAGGAGAAAAGAAGTGTAGCAATACATGATATATTTAATTTCTTTACTTTGAAAAGCAATTTTTAAAATTCACTTTGAGGAGAATTTACCACTCCCTAAATGGAGTAATCTAGCATTGATTATTTTTTCCTTAAAATTATTTTAAAAATAAAATGAGGGGCCTTTCAATCATTTATAAATACTTCATTACTGGAGCTCAAAGAAAACCAATTTAACCTACTTGTTAGGTCTGGCAGAAGGTAAGCAGGTGGCAAGGAAGTGGCTAAGAGCAGAGAGCAGTAACCAAATTGTAGCTAGGAACCAAAGTGCAGCTAGGAACATACATAGTAAAAAGTTCCTAGTAACATTTAACTGACCTAGAACTCATTACCATCTAATTAGCATGGCATGGGTGGAGCTTCATGAAGAATTCTGGGAAAGACCCATACTCAGAAAGGGAAACTGTTACAAACAACCTGTTATGTAACCTGTCATGTGATCTGCTATATACCCCCAACCTGTCAATCACCCCAAAAGGCAGGAAAGGACAACCAATCCTGCCAGGAGAAAGGCAGGACAAACAAGTAAGCTTATAAAAAGCAGCATGTGATCAGACTTCCAGGGTCTTTCAGCATTCATGGAGACTGATCTGTTCCACTCTTTCTGGAATATATTTTCAGTTTGTGTAGTTTCCTCATTCTTTCTTTTATGTGATAAATTGTTTGTATAAAATTGCTCTGTGTTTGTGATCATTCCATCATCGGCTTGGCTCGGTACCAGTACTCATTCTTGACACTGGAAACCAAGGGACCAGAAAATATCCAGACAGACCCAACATACTTACAGGTGGTATATCTATCTATAGTCTATTCTCAGTGATCAAAACTCTGGACCAGAGAGGGGCTCTCAAATGAAAGTGATTTTGCCCTCTCCCCAGAGGCTATGTCTGGAGACAATTTTTGTTTTCACAACATAAGGAGGGTACTCACGGTATCTAAAGGGTAGAGGCCAGGAATGCTGTTAAATATCCTATAATCCACAGGACATCCCCTCATAACAAAAAATTATCCAGCCCTGAATGTTAACACTGCTGAGGTTGGGAAACACTGTCTTAGAACAGTTCATTAACATTGAGAAAAATTCAAAATGAAAAAAAAAAAAAAAAAAAAAGCAGGAAGTTTTAAGATCTATTTCTAATACATTGTTTTTTAAACCCACCAATTTTAGGTGTTTCCAGTACAGTTTTAGTACATAAACTCAAAACAGATTTGAATTTCTGGGCATGGGAATATGGATGACACCCAAATTTCCCTTTTTGTCCTAAGCTAGAACCAAAGTTGGCTTGCCTTAAAAGTTTAGTTCACAGGCTTAGGCGGCATAAATATTGTCACCAATTAAAAGAATGAAGCTGTTAAATGGAGCAGACATTGCACTGATGTCTGTCAGTGAATAGATGTGGTTCCCATCTCTCATGATAGGAGCTTAGCTCTTCTCCAAGGGATAGTCTCAGGAGAGAAATATTCGGTTCCAAGGAATGTTCTTTCAAATCACTACTAGCACAGAAATAGAAAGTGGAAGGGTGAGAAGCCATCACGAACAGCTAACGAAAGTGGAATCAAAGAATATTCTCCTCATAATCCCAGTTTGTCCTCATGACTAATCCCATGTCTCTCTGAGACTGTATGAACAACACACATAGCAGAAGAATTAGATTCTGTGTGGAGAAACCAAATAAATGGTTATTATAACAAATAGAAACATAATCTAAAGAAAGGTAGAAAAGACAAATATTAACAGTATATATTCAAAACACACTCTCCTCTCCTCTCACCCTGCATGTATATTTTGTTCAGTAATACTGTACTCATCTTTACTGTTAGTACCCTCTTCACATCTACCCCCTCCTTCAATGAAACCGTAGACTGATAAAAATCTGGAAAAAAAAATTACAAATCATCTTAAGTAACCTCCTCATTTAAAAGACAATGAATGAAGTAATAGGACATAATGAAATTAATAACTTCAAAATACACATCTAGTTAGTCTCAGAGGAGGGTTTAGAATCAGTTTTCTTATTTGCATAGTACTGTATCTACTTTTATCATTTCTGACTTAACTAAAACAGAGATAGCTAATTCAGGTGGGGCCATGATTAATTCTAAAATGAGCAACATACAGAAAAGATCTCCCCTTTAATTGGCAGAGAGACAATATTAAGATTGGCACAAACGAAGGGGGAAGGCAAACTTAAGTTCGGGTGGAGGAAGGAAGGATGAAAGGATCTCACTAGATGAAGGTATTTGAGAGTCATTGTCCTAAAAGACGAACAAATAATTCACAAATGAAAGTTTATCCGACGAGTCAAAAATTCTCCAAAGGGTCAATCTTTAACTTGGTAACCTTTTATTATGTATTTGTGTTTCTTAGAGTCAAAAAGTTTATAGATGTGCTTGGAAAGAGAAATGATTAACCAGAAATAGATTTTTTAAATTCTCACATGTTGGTAATTGAATGAGTTACATGCAGACACATGTTTGCACAACCTTAAGGCAAATTGATTTTACATATTACCATCAAGTTCTTCTTACGGAGTTTCTTTTTTTCTCTTTAAGCTTTAGCAAGGATACATGTAGACTAATTGGGAAGAGATAGGAATGTGTTATATGGTGAATTCAGAGTCATATAGTCTAGTTATCTCTGTGGAGAGACGTCAGCCTGAGTGCATTTTATTATAAAATTGCTGAGGGCAACATGGCCATATTGAAAGAAGAAATGAAGACACACAATGGTTATTTTTCAAAAGAAGTTGGCATTATAAAGTGATTTGATAATAAAGTACGAAAATTTCCTGCAGCAATAAAAGCACTATGTATTTCCCATACCAAGATATGTCAGAGTAGCAATGAAAAAAATATTTTTCCCATAGTCACTCTGAGAAAATATATTTGAGACCTCTGGAAAAAGGCTTTGTAAAATACTGTGATTTTTATTGTACTTCTATAAAATACTCGAACAGAATACAAAATACAGATATCAAAAAAGGAGTTTAAAGTCATTAAAAGCCTACTAGCAAACTAGATGTAGTAACTTTGTCAATACCAAACTTTCTAGATACCAGCTGTAATCTTAAATGAATGGCCTACACAACTAAAAGAAAAGCAAATGTCACATAAAAACATCAATCAAACTTCTCTGCTGGATTTGGGCCTCATATAAGCCTTTTAGAACACAGATTTTTATATTGCGCAGAACACAGAGAAGTAGCCATACTGTTAGGTAGATAGCAAGGGATTCTGGGTCTCCTAGGGACGAAAGTGGGTGCTGCTGCAATTCACACCTTCCCTGCAAAATGCGCTTTCAGAGAGACTCATGGGAGCTCTTCATGTGCAGTAAGACTCAGGTCATGCAACTCCCAACTGTCCAATCAATGTGGTTATATGGTGAGGTCTGAGCCACGAGGGAGGTCCTAAGACAAGACGCAGACCATAACCAGGCCCCTTTTTGCACCCTTCCTTCTGGTCTCCCTTTGCTGCTACCGTGGGTCCGGTCGTCATCTGTGGCGTATGTATCATGCTTTGTAAACCTGTATCTTGCCCTTGCCCTATAATCCTATCTTTTTCTCTTCAATAAACCTCATTTTCATGCTTGCCTAACTTTGGTGCATCTGGTCATTCTCCTGCCATGAGCAAACTAAGAACCGACATTTTAGACGAAAACCTGACAATACTAACAAGAATAGGAACACGCTCAGGAAGCAAACCAGCAATGGAGCTAGCGCAGTTGCAGAAGGTGGACAGGAAGGTGTCTAACAATTACTAGGCGGGGGAACAAGCTCCATATTAAAATGCCTTTTTAAGAATTTCTCTGCCTTTTGTGGTCTACTCAATGATGTTTCTGTCACAAATGGAATAGACTGACCCTTTCCTTCATAATGTTTTATTTTTTTTTAATCATAGGCTCAACCATGTCATCATATTACCGTGTAAAAACAATTTGAACAGCCACACTTTAAAAAATGTGCTCACTTCTTCCCACAGCAATTGTCAGCAGGGTCAAAACTACTCATTGCATAAATCTTCACCATTTTCAAACATGTCACTGTAGATTGGTCCATATACCCCATACACAAATATAGTTCATGTTTAAAAATACATGCAAAAATACATATTTACATATTATATATATTTAATATACTACTGATAAATACAATGTCAAACACACACAATTAGAATTTTAAAAATGAGATTAAAAAATAAATAGAAATTGTACAAATTTTTCCTAGGCCATGTAAATCATTAAGGACCCACTGCCCTAGATAGTTTATAGTTTGGATTTTTTTAACCTATATTTTAGGTGACCATAGACAAAAAGAGCTTTTTATTATCTGTCCACCAATCTCTATGTGACAACAGTTAAGGAGAAAAAACATTGCTGTTGTTTGAGATTTTCACACACTGTCCTCATTTTATAATTATAAACTATCTACATTAAATTTAAAAAACTTTACATATGGATTGTGTTTCCGTATTAAAAATGAATTCTTTCATTCTTTTGTTCCATGAATATTTCTGAATACCAAGGCAAGGTGGTAGGTACCAAAGACATATAACAATGTATAAGACAACAAGGTCCCTAATACTGATACATTCCGGTGCTAGGAGACAGAAAAATATAAGTAAATTTTTTTTAAAAAGGTATAAAGTGCTATAAAGAAAATTAAACAAGGTAATGGGGTAGAGAATAACTGGTATATGGGAAGGGAGAGGGGAGACTTTACATAGGGTGACAGTGAAGGGCCCTGAAGTGGTGGCCTGAATGTGAATGACAAGACAAAATGGAGAAGAGCTTCCCAAGCCAAGGGCCAGAATACCCAGGGCAGGGGCTTGGAGGCAGGAATGAGCTTGGTGTGGCTGGAGCCCAGAGGGCCCAGCAGAGAAGGACATAAGGCAGGCTGGGAAAACAAAGTGGGCCTGATTACACAGGGTTTGTAGGTAACATAGATTGGATTTCATTTGAAATGCAATGGAAGACACTGGAGGGCTTTATGCTATGAAGAGACATGGTCTGATTTATATTTAGATGACTTCTCCAATGGCTGTGTGCCAATGGTTTAAAAAATGCAGTCTGCCCCTGCTGCCTACCCCGCCCCCAAGCCTCTGCAGACACTTCCAATCCATTTATTTGGACACAGCCATTAAGCTGTATTGTGAAGTCCTTGGACCCTTTATAAAAGCCTCACCAGTTTGACTTTTCAGTGATCCTATGGCAGTCTTCTCTTCCCAACTCTGTTTAAAACAATCAGAAATAATGTCACTTTTTAATGTTTTGAGCTGCTTTTCTATGCTCCAACACAGCAACATGCCCTAGAAAACTGAATGATTTTTTTGTTCCTCCCCGTGCTCTCCCGTAGAGAAGTTTAACACACTTCAGAAATTTTACTTAAAAAGTAAAGTACCTGATGTTAGTTCTCATTTGCGTTCCTGAAAAACGCAAATGGAAAAAATCTGCTTTCATGTACAAAGAAACGGTTGGCATTCCGGATCTTTATGGTCACAGTTTCTTTTAAATCTGTGATTCCGGAAAGGCTTTCTACACTCACTTAAAAAAAAAAAAAAAAAAAAAAAAAAAAAAATTTTTTTTTTTAAGTTTCTGAAGTTTAGTAGATCAAAGTCTCTTTTTTTGACCCTTTTAAACCTTGTAACGTTAGCAGTGATACTAATACCCAATAGTACACTGAAATTCAGGCTATTAGAAAACAGAGCCTTTCCAATAATTCAAAAATCCTTTTTTTCAGGATTTAGAAGCTAGGGCCTGCTGTGAGTCAATTGCCGGCTGCCTTCCCAAATTAGCTTTTCAGTCTTAGTTATCTTTTACATTTCATCCCTTAGTCTTCACGCCAGGATTTCCTCCATTATTGAAGCAAAGCTTTTAAAACCCCAACATGAAGTCATTTAATTCCTTAGTATTTCTTATTAGTTACCTAAATAAACTTGAGACTACCAGTATTTAACCTTCTGTCTTAAAAAAACATAATAAAACACTATAGTTTGGTATATGGAGGGTATAGAATGTACCAAAAAAAAAAAAAATGCCCTTTTATTCTGTGTCTCAGGTGGAAGAGTCTATTCCCCCTCCAGGTTGGCCTCGCCATGTGCCTCAGCCAAAAGAATGTGACAGAAGCAACACTGCGTGCCTTCTGACTCTGAGCCTCAAGAAGCCCAAGAAACCTCAGGAAAAAGCTTTGCACAGTCCCTTCCACTTGCTGATCTGGGGTCCCCTGCCACCACTGCTGTGCAAACAAGTCCCAGCTGGCCTGGTGAAGGAAGAGAGACCATGTGGAGCAGAGATGAACTACGTAGCTGAGCCGTCTTAGAACAGTCAATCCCCAGGGGACCTGGCCACAGACTCAGGAGCAAACCCAGTCAAGACCAGCTGAGCCTGGCCAACAACAGCAGAACCACCCAGTTGAGCCCAGCTCAAACTCTTGATCCAGAGAATGAGATAAATAAATGGGTATTAGATTAAGCTACTATGTTTTGAGATGGTTTGATATACAGTAAGAGCTAACAACAACAAGCTGTCAAATATTTACCTCATCTAGAAAAAAACAAAGAAAAATAAGTGCATGTTTTCTCCAGTACATTTACCCCACTTTAAATATTCAGTTAGGCAACTTGGCTTCTTAGAGTTACAGCTAAATTAATTTGATTATCTTTGACAGCAATCAGTTGGTAAAATCACTGTCCTTAGCCTTCAGATCTTTAAAGTAGGGTACATTGTTCTGCGATTTAGGAAGGTCAGTAAGTTGGAACTTACTTGTGCCTCTTTGTTCCTTTTTCCAATTATAAATATTTCCTATCACGTAGCTCAGGGAGAGCAAAATTGTTCTAAAATATCCTTATCCATTGGCTAAAACCACACAGCATGACGTTCCTTCCTGGCGATATAACTGAAGTGACGTATGTATCTGAGATCTCAACTGATCTCACCAAGCACACTGACAGGTAGTAGTTAGCACAATTTCAGATGCTGTTTTCCTTAAGCAGTTTCTGGCCAGAGATAAATACCATAATTCAAGTAGGGTTAATAATTTAAAAGCAGGGAAATTTTCACTCAAAAGCTTTTTAAAAAAATGACATTTTGAAAAGCCCATGTGTGGTTCCTTGGGACAGTCTCTAACAGCATGCTGGGTTTGTCTGTCCTTGGATCAGAGCTAGTCAACTTGACTAGTTACTAGAATATGTGAAAACATGAGGAGACATAATTATTGGAATTAATAAATGAATTTAGTACGGTGCTGAACACAAGCTCAACATAAAAATCAACTATACTATATACTCACAACTAGAAAACAAATATTTTTAAAATATGCTATTTCTAACAGCATCAAAAATACTTAAAAAATCAAGGAACAAATGTAACAAAAGTTCACAAGATTTCTATGCAGAAAATTATAAAGCATTACTAATAAAGATGACTTCAGTAGATGATTATATGGTTTAAAAACTTCATTACTGTAAAGATGTCAATTTTTCCCAAATTGATATATGTATTCAGTGTAATTCTGACATAAATTTTAGCATACTTTTCTTATGAAATAGAAAAATTGATTTGTGAATTTATAAGGAAATGCAAAGACTCAAAATAGTCAAGACAATCTTACAGAAGAACAAACGTAAAGGATTTATACTACCAGTTACCAAGACTTATTATAAAGCCACAGAAATTAAGACAGTGAAGCGTTAGCTCAAGGACAAACAGATCAGTAGAATGGAATAAGAAGTACAGAAACAGATCCACCTGTACTCAGGCAGTTGATTTACATACAACTGTGTCCCTATAATGCAGTGGAAAAGAATAATCTTTCCAATGAGTGGTGCTGGGTCAAATGGATATCTATCTGAATAAAAATATACGTCGACCCTCTTCTGTGCTCACTAATCCCCAGGCCACAGCCCAGTACCAGTCCGGACGTAGCCTGCTAGGAACCGGGCCGCCCATCACCACCTGAGCTTCCCTCCACCACTCCACCCCACAGTCCATGGAAAAATTGTCTTCCATGAAACTTAGGAACCAGGCCACACAGCTGGAGGTGAGTGGCTGGCTAGTGAGAGAAAGTTCATCTGTATTTACCACCCCTACAGCCGCTCCCCATCGCTCTCATCACCACCCGAGCTCCGCCTCCCCACCCCTGTCCGAGGAAAAATTTCTTCTATGAAACCAATCCCTGGTGCCAAAAAAGGTTGGGGATCGCTACTTTATCTCACACCATATACAAAATCATTGTATTAGAGACCTAAATGTGAAAGATAAACAATAAATCTTACGGAAAATGACACAGAATATCTTTGTAGCCTTGGGATAGGTAAAGATTTCTGAAACAAGGCAAACTAATAACAATAAAGATTGATGAATTGGAATTAATTAAAATTAAAATGCCTGTCCATGCAAAGACATTATTAAGAAAGGGTAATTCACAGAGTGGAAGAAGATATTTGCAAAACATATGTCCACCACAGGCCTGACACTATGCGTTTTTACTGTGTTGCCTGCATTTCCTTCGGAGAGAGGGGTTGGAGATAAAAGCCTTAAACAGGCAATTCACAAAAGTGATTACCCACACGGCCACTGAACATATGAAAAGGTGCTCAACAATGTTAGTCTCAGGAAAAACGCAAATTATTGTCACAATGAGAAACCACCACACACTCATCAGAATAATTAAAATGAGAAATTAGACAACACCACATGTTGGCAAGGTTGTGGAACAAATTAATACTCATATACTGTTGATGGGAGTGCAAATTCGTAAACACCATTTGAAAAACTGTTTTGCAGTGTCTAATAAAGATAAATATATACCTACCATATCATCAAGCAGTTTCATTGGGTTATACCAACATTAACATAGATGTTATTATTTTTTTTTAAAAAAGAGGTACAACTAGAAATAACCTAAATATTCAATACTCGAGAGAATAAATAAATTGTGTCATATTCATAAAATCAAATACTTGCTTATAGCCATCAAAATTTAAAACTTCTGCTAAGAAAATGTAATATGGTTTTTCTAGAAACTGCTTATCAATGCATACATTATCTTAGTTACCCCCTAATCATTTTGAAGAACATAAAATACATTAATCAATAAGAATAACCAAAGTCAAAGTTACAAACAAATTAGAGCTGAACTCAAATTCTCTTGGGAACACATACAGAAGGCAGACTAATAAATGTCCAGCCCAAAGCACTGAGAATCTAAAGGCTTATAGCTTCAGTAACTGGAATCAGATAAGGAGAGACTTTTAGTCTAGACTGGCGGGAGAAAAGCAGTAGGAAAAGGTACTGAAACTTCAGGGAAGGAATCCAAGTGGATAATGAGGACCCTTCTGGGTCCAAGGAAAGCAGTATAGTCCAAGGAAAGGAGCAGAGACCGTCAAGGAACCAGGTTTCTACACCAACTTTAGCACTGACTTTCGTTTCATCTTGGCCAAATCACTTCCCTTCTCTGCCTCAGTTTCCCTAGCTGCTCTACCTTATAGCACTTAGTACCTTCAACATATTATATAATTATGTATTATATGAATTATCTGCTAGGTTTATTGGTATTGTCCCCATCTCCAGTAGACTATACTTCTACAAGGATACAGATTTTTTAAATATTGTTAAACATTTATGAATTACGTGAAAGAACCTATATGAAACGTGTATGGGATAATCTTATTTTGGAAAATACATCAAAAACAATGCAGCATACCAATTCTGCCATTTTTTTCCAGCTCACAGGTTGATGGAGATGGTGGTGGCCAAGCTAAAGGTATGCTCATTTGCTATACTGACTGTTTACTTTTTGTAGGGCACAGTACTGGGCTACTTGAGAATAGATTTTGTAAAGCCCTAGAGTTCTAACTTTAATAAGAAATTATTGCACAATTGTCAAGCTTACTCCATGTTTAGGAACTTCCAAGGTACATATATGAACAGCTAAAAGGAAGTAAGAATCTACAAACTAATAACCTGATTTCAGAAACACATGTTTTCTTTCTTTTCTTTACATATTAATAGCTAGGGAAAAATAATTTTAAAAATTTAAATAGTTAGGAAGAAATTTGTTTAATGATAAAGCCAAAGAATTAAAATATGGTACCAAAGAATCTAGAGACAAATATTTATTATATGTCAACTCTCTATTTCCCATATCATGCTAATACATGTCAGACACAAATATTAAACAAGGGCAATGCCTCTAACAAATTTGCTTGTTCGGAAATACAGGAATGTGAAATATTAGTAAAGCATGATAAGATGTGTTAGGATCCAAATAAATGGTTTGAATGATAAACATTAGTATGTATGTGGAGGAGGAATATGTGATCTCACTGGTCAAAAAGTTCTTGTGAAATTGGTGGTACTTGACAAAGATCTTGAAGAATATATAGAATCTTGATTTGAGAGGAGTAAAACACATTTCAAAAACAAGCATATGATTTAGATGTTGATATGTTTAAAGCATTTTAAGAAACCCATAAATCAGCCACTGAGCATATACTATAGTTTTGGTGTGGGAAGGAATTAAGATGTCGGTGAGGTCAGTTTGTAGTAGGCTTTCAACACAGGCTGAGTGCATCCTACAGAACAGTAAATCTCAAACCATCAGCAGGAAAAGTAGGAATAGAGTTAGAGTTAGTATCCCCCAAATTCTACATATAAACTTCAAATGGAAACTTAAGGGAAAAGGTTAGAACTATACTGATAGCAATGGGCTGTCATTTTGGATATTAGTGAACTGGATAATAACAAATCATAACACTGCATTCCAAGAAAACTTATTCAAATCACACTACTGCCATGATAACATAATCCCAATTTTTTCCTGTATGGCATGAGACATTTCTGATCTCCTTGGTATCGATATTTATATAAAATGCATGACATCCATTTTATAATGCAATCTTGATCCCACAAAAGCAGACTGGTGGTTGAGCTGAATGGGTTTTGGATTCCCCACTTTCTCATTATCTTATTTCAAGATGGCTCTGGAGACCATTCCTGACATCTCCATGCTTCAACTTCCATCTGTGTGAAGTGAAATAATGGCTGCCTCCAGCCTACCTCATCAAAATCAGTAAGCTACAAACATACATCAAAATCAGGAATGCAGGAAGGATTTTGAGGAAACAAGCTTCTGTCCACTATCATTAAAAACAAAACAAAATTTAGTCAGCCCTTCTCAGTGGAGGTTCCACATGATAATTATGCCTTGCAGAATATAATTTGACTGACTCTTCTCTGTTCTCCCAAGGATGGTAGTACCATTCTAGATGCATAGCATAGAAGTTAATTCATGACATACAACAGATGCCTTAAGGCATTAGGGCTTAATTTTCTTGTGAGTTCAGCATGAGAAGAGCCTATACTACTACATGTTATATACAAATCAGAGTTTACCATTTGATGTCATTTTGATTAAGAGAAAGAAAAAAAAGCTGTGTGTTTATGGACCTGTAGATTCAAGGCCTCACCATATTCCAGAAGACAAATAAAATAGCCTGGAGTAATGCCAGAATGAATGGCCCATAAATTTTGGGTTGTCACATAGAAGTAACAAAGAAGGAAGAAAAGAGTGAACACTGTCATACTTTACAAAACGGTTTTTGAAAAGCATTTCTGACTTAGTAACTAATATTTATGGAACTCATTTAAAATTCTACACAATGTGCTACTACAAGACAAACATTTGTTTCCTGTTTAAGAAATGAGAATAAGATCTAGGAAAACTAACCTTTCTCACATCTAAAGCTGGTGTAAAGCAGAATCTCAAGTTCAAGCCAGTTTAATTACACTGGAAAGCTGCCCCTCTTTTAGCTATTTGATCTCACAAAAGCTCCTCAACATCAGATCTATTTTCCTTTGCAGATGAGAAAACTGAGGTTCAGAGGAGTAATCAGTGTCTGACCCAAAAGCTCAGTGCTAACAAGTTTCAGACATGGTTCCCCTGACTACAAATCCTATAAAACCTCCCAAACTGTGGTTGAGGAAAAAAACCAAAATAGACCAAGATGGCTGTTACAGATTGAATAGTGTCCCGCAACAGTTTATATGGTGAAGTCCCAGTACCCAGTAACTCAGAATGTGGCCCTATTTAGAGATGGCGTCTGCACAGAGGTAATCCAGTTAAAATGAGTCCTTAGGGTGGGCTCTAATCCAACATAACTGGTGTCCTTACAAAAAGAAATGTGGACACAGATACATAAAGAGATAAGACAATGTGAAGACACAAAGAGAAGATGGCCACCTACAAGTTAAGGAGAGAAGACTGGAATAGACCTTTCCTTCACAGCCTTCTGAAGGAACCTGCCAACAGAACTGTGAGACAATAAATTTCTGTTATTTAAGCCACCTAGTGTGTGTTACTTTGTCACAATAGCTCTAACAAACTAATACAATGTCAAAAGCTGACTGAAAAAAAATTAAAATTAAAAATTTGTCAGCCAAAATCACAAACTAAATGGGTACACAATAACTTTTTCTATAAGTTTGTAACATTTATAGTTCTGAGCCTATTAAAGCTTAAGTACACTAAGAGTTTTAGAACACCTCATATAATACAATAAGTTAAAATTCCATTATGATTTTGGTGAAAAGAAATGAATCTACACCACCTATTGTAGGGTTAAATATTTTGAAAAAAATACCTAATCCACAGGTTTTATGATGATATTCTGATTTTTCAAAAATTACAATTATAAATCACATGTGTAAATACATA
The DNA here is from genome assembly GCF_041146395.1 of Eulemur rufifrons. Classification (NCBI taxonomy): domain Eukaryota; kingdom Metazoa; phylum Chordata; class Mammalia; order Primates; family Lemuridae; genus Eulemur; species Eulemur rufifrons. Next base: position 231,289,543 of record NC_090989.1, read on the forward strand.
TATAAGTTAATTAATCTAATTCTACAAAGATAATTCTAGGTAATATATTAAGAGCCTCTATTAGTAATTATTTGTAATTCTAATAGTTAATAAAATTAAACGTTCTCTTTTCCAATTAACTGTACACTCTGCAAGAAGATACCATCTTCTAACCTCATCATATTCTAAGTTCTGATTATAATTGTGATTGCCTTTTAATTAGTAAGAGCACCACATAGGTCTATTGCTACTTTTGAAGGTAAAGATGGTGAAGATGATGATAAAATAATAATGAATAAGATCTATTTCATTTTATGTTCTTTGGGATAGTCTTTCCTTGACATGGTTAATGAGAGAGACACATGGAAAAAATGCCCAATAAATGTTAGCTAATGCTATTGTCATTGCTATTATCACTAAATAAATTTGTTAAGGTAGTTCATGTTAAAGCCAATATTAAATACAAAAAGATTCAAGAATAACATATATGCAGTGGATTGTATACTATTTTTAATTATATTTTAATTACAAAATTATATTGTTATAGTTTGTAATTCTATCTGAATGCTTATAAGAAAATTATATAGATATAAATATAGATGATACAGATATAGATATTGATATATGTCCTAGATATGAGTTTCTTTTAATTAATATTACTGAGGAGGTGATAGCCCTTTCAATCTGCACAATCAGGTAGGCTCACAATGGTGTTCTTCAATTAGTTGTGGTGTTTTTTGTTTGGTTGTTTGGTTGTTTTTGAGACAGGGTCTCACCCTGTTGCCCGGGCTAGAGTGCAGTGGTGTCATCGTGCTCACTGCAACCTCAAGTTCCTGAGCTCAAGCAACCTTCTTGCCTCAGCCTCCTGAGTAGCTGGGACTACAGGTACATACCACCACACCTGGATAATTTTTCTATTTTTTATAGAGATGGAGTCTCCTTATGTTGCTCAGGCTGGTTTCGAACTCAGCCTCAAGCAATGCTCCTACCTCATCTTCCCAAAGTGCTAGGATTATAGGTGTGAGCCTCCACACCTGACCTTCAATTAGTTTTGTTTTGTTTTGTTTTTAATTTTCATTTTGATCTCATTTCTTTGAAGGAGGCAACTAACATTTTCAAGCTATATCTCTGTTCTCTGCCCTCCCTCATTCTCATTTCCCTCATCTTTTTCAATGTATTGTCTAGTTGTCTGAATCCTAGAAGATCTAACAATACCCTGACTTTACATACCAATTTTTCAAATTTTTTATACTGTCAATCTTTCCCTGTTCTGGATCTACAAGTATTTTCATCTGCTCTTTTATTTGTCATTTGTTTGTTCCCATCAAATTTCTTTTTTCCTCATCAAACTCACTTTGCATTCATTTCACTATCTTCTTTTCACCCTGTCCCCGCTGTTCATGACCTTCTGCTCCTTCCTGAAGACCATATCTTCCTACTTTCTGCTGAGGAAGTAAAACATTGGTTCAAAATTCTCTCCTGGTCACTATAATAAATTCTATTCAGAAAAGTGGTTCTTTTCTTCTGAGGTTTCAGGACAAGCTTCCTTTCCCTCACACAGAAGCATTATTTCACAGACTCATGTTTGTTTATTTCTTTTTATTTACTCTCCTCTAACTCTGACAGACCTATCCAGACACCATGCTTGTCAAAAGATTCTATGGCTAAGTTTGTCTATGTCCCTTCTCAATATTACTCATGAGGATGCTGGTGTAGTATCTTCTTCAGACCTGGGCCTCAGTGGCATTTGTAGCTGGAATCAGTCTAAGGTAGCTTTGCTGGACCCAAGGTAAGAACTTTCCATAATTCCGATGTCTGGTTTTCTTTAAAAAGGAAGCAAAGGAATGTAGGAAAGAATAGAGTAGCCAAGATGTACTACTGTCATACAAAAAGTAGTACCAAAAAGTAAGAGGACTCAATATACTAATAGTTTCCAAAAATGGTGCAGTAGACAGTTGGACTGCTTTCTGAATGGCACAAACTCAGGATCTCTCTGTCAAAGGACATTCAGTCAGGTGGAACCATGTGGCTTCCTGTCTTTTTAGGGAGCTGCTCTCCATCATTAGAAAAAGTACTAATTTTTTTGTTATTGTTCTTGTCCTCCATCCTATTTCATAGACATTTTGTTGATGGAAACCCTCTTCTTACTTTAATTAGAGCTGTCAGTTTAGTTCCAATGTCATTCAGTTTCTATGTTTCTGGGTCCACAGGATATTTTTATGGTAAAATGTGAGAGGCCATGTCAAGGGCTGTCAGCCTGATACCTTTTTAAAGGAAAAGGCTTAGTCAGAATTTTATATGATTTTATTTAAACATATTATCCTTTCTTTAACCTTATTACATGTATCTATGTAACAGATAAAAATAAGTGAGATTAATATATTTGTGTTTGAGGGTTTGTTTGGTTCCTTATTTTATTTTTATTTACTTGCTTTTGCTGCTAGCCTCTTTGTTTTAAACAACTTAATTCTATGTTATGAATTGACTATTCTAGTTAAAATTAGTTAAAATAAGCTAATCTTATTACTATTTCTACCTACTTAAATACTTTTTATTTTCTCAAATGGTATTTTTGAATGTTAGTGTTCCAAAATGCTGAAATTGAGAACTCACTGTGCATTCTCTCTTTCTCTCTTTCTGTCTCTCTGTGTGCATATATTTTATGGAGGTGCCTGGTCTGGCTAAGGGAGCTATCACTTTGATTCTTAACAGTAATGCATATCTCCCTTTGATGTTTGTGTGGATTTGAAGAATGCAATGGCCTTTCAGGTGATTATCCTAGGAGATCTGGCTTCTCACTAGGAAAAAGAAGGATTTTATTCAGAACAAGTAGAGTAGAAAGTAAATTGAGGTAGGAAATTATACAAGGCTTTCTTGCTAACAGAATTTTAGGATTACAAATTTTGAGGAAGTGACTAGTTCCACTTCCATTCCTAGTGCCTACTACCTAGTAAGCATACAATTTTTATGTGTTATGACATGAATGAATTATTTAATCTTTATTCCCTTTTTCACTAAAAGGTTTGTAATTTGGGCAAACAAAGACATCATGCTTTTTATGTGTCTTATGTCAGCAGCTGATTATGGAATGAAGCTGCAGGTAGGAAAATTAAAAAGAAAGGGTAGAAGCTGAAATTCTTTGCCTGAAAAACAAGAGATCTAAAAGCTAAGTTAAAAACTCTTTACAAATAAAGGCAAATGTGGTTGCCCTTGCATCCTAATAAGCCAAACAGGCAATTATCAACGAATATGTTGACAGGAAATAATAACTTTTAACATAGTAGCTATAAAAAGTGACCAGGACACTCCAGCAGAAAACCAAAAAGCAACAACAACAAAAAAAAACTAGTGGTTAAATAAAGAATAATTTGGTAAAGTATATTGTAATTAAAAAATAAAATTCAAAGACTTCTGTCTTTTTCACAGTTAATAATAACACTTCTTTGTATGGTTCTTTTCATAAAGCTACATGACACAGGATATTGCTACTGTTTGTAATGAGTATGGATGGAGAGGGCAATCAAATTAGATAAGAATTGGAGGAGAGATGCTCCTCCATGAGATTTTAAAACCCAAAGCTGCAGCACAGAAGGCAGAAGGTGCAAAAGTCAGCTGAAAGAACTAAAATGAATCAGATACATCTTCTAAGGAGTGACAATCCCAAGAAAATACAGCTAATCACTAACTGTAAAGCTCATTTACACAGAAAATTTTACAGACATGTAATAATACTGTCAATAATAATCATGGTTCAAGGAAGATAAATGAAAAGATGTAGGGTCTATTAAAGAAAAGAAAATGGAAAAGGGATGAATTCTAAGGAGAAAATCGTTTTAAAGGTCACTAAATTCTGCCATTGTAGTGGAAGAAGGAAGATGAGATTACAAAGTTTTAGTTTTAAATATATTTGCAAAGTGGCCCAAGAGTGGAAAAAGTCCATTATCCCTTGCTTCTCTGGTGAGTTATAAACCAAGGTCCCTGAGGCACCATTAACACATGAATCACAGCGGTTCAAATAAACTCAGATGCCCAATTTAGGTACATTAAAAATACCTACTGGCGGGAAAAAGTAAGCAGGGAGAATAAGACTGAAGACTAAATCTAACTGTTTTAATGTTCAAACTGTAGAAGTTCAGGGGCTACTCCACACACACATTTATATATGCGTAGATATTCATATTATACATATATACACAATGCTCTCCCCACTAAATTAAATGTATCAGTAGAATTCTCAATAGTCTTTCTTTTCATTCAATAGAACTGTATCATATCTAATCTTCGTGAAGGCAAGAGAGATTCAGTCACTGAAACAAGACTGACTTTTGGGAATTATTTTTTCCTGCTAAGAGTACAAAATAAGCACTAGTATCATCAGGACTATATCAGTAAAACTGTATATATCACTTTCCTGGAAGTGCTTAAACCATTGAAGAAATCAGCTATGTGGACAGGACACAGATTCACAACCCAAATAAATAGATTATTAGCACAAACCCTTTGTTCTTTTTCCAATTTAATTTGATTTTTAGCATTTTCCTTAAAGAGACAATTCAGTAAATAATTTGTTCTTCAACACATCTGTCTGGCTTAAAGGAGAGAAAACAATACGGACTAACCTATCATGTCGCCAGATGAACGGGCTCCTTCAATAAAAAACCTCTTTTAAAATTAATGGCCTGCTGCAGCATGATGAGTGCTCAGGAAAGGAAATATTTATGGTTTTTCTCCTAACTTCTGACCCTTGAAATTAAAAGCACTTTCTCCACCTCCTCGGTTCCAGTTAACCCGTAGGAAAAATGTCTCTCTTTATGGCAGAGAGAAATTTTTATGATACCCAGAGATACGGCTATATAGATAAGTGAGCCAATAGACAGCTTCCCCCAAAAGCTTGCCTCCCAGTGGTGAGAAAAAGCACAGAATGCCTTGGGACAGAGGGTCACTGGACTTTGTCTCACCCATTCATCCCCAAGCATGAGACCTTCCAGCATGACACTGAAACGCCCAGAGTTGTGCAGGTTACCCAATGGGCCTCCGTAGTTAACTAACCTGAAGGTTCAGGTATGCCCAGGATCCTGGCCCAGGTAGAAACCCAGATTCCAGCAATAACCACCAGATAATCAGGCTTCCTGGATATTCTGCCAAACAAAGATGGTTTCAAGCTACTTAAGATTTGAAGGAGAAAAGACTCTGTCTGTCCTTACTTCTTAGCTTCAAGACAGCAAAGCAGACTCTAAAATTTTAGGACTCTGGTCATAAATAATAATGGCGATAATTATGTATTAATATGATACATAATATACATTATATCTAACATAATACTATAATGCATTACTGTAAATATCACTTTTGTTATGAAAAATAGTAAAGGGACAACACACTTGAGAGAAAGCAGTGTTTCAAAAAAAAAATGGTCACAACCTTTTTTTAAATTTTGCTATTTTTGAGGGCAGATTTTTTTTCGAAAAGGGAATGATCATAAGCTACCACTCTCTTATATCAAATATAAATATCCCACCTAAAAATAAGACCATAAGCACAAAGACAGATAATCACAAATACTTCATAAAAGCCACAAAATACATTTTATTTTTTTTTAATTCCTCCTTGTTAGCTTACTAAATATGGTACATTCAAGGCTGAACTATTCTCTCTTGATAATTTATTTTCAGAAAGCTAATGCTTTCTAAATATCACGGTTTCAAGGGTTCATTAAAAATTATTGGGGGATAGTTTCTTAATAATGAAATGCAAATGTTAAAAGTGAAGGGAGTGTTAATTACTTGAAAATGTGAAACCATTTGCAGTATTTAAAACAAATTAAGGACACTCTCACTCTAATTATTCCAGGACTGAAGTTAAGTCTTAGTCCTCTATGGTTGCTGTACATATGGCATTACATTAGACATGACACATATGTGAAAAATGTTTTTTCTTCTTCCTACTCTACTTATTTTACTATGATGTGAGCCATATGTTTCATTACAAAGGGCGGTATGAAAAGGCTATTGCAAGAGAGGAAAACTCTTGATTCAGATTTCAGTAATACAGAAAGGCCTCTTCATTAAAAACACATTGTTTTGCTTCAAGGCATTTACCTTATGTTCCTAGTAATACCCTGACAGTTTAGAGATTAAAAACATCTGGAATTTAGGCATTAAGATTTTAGGGATCATGGGTCTGACAATAAAAATATAGACCATTATGGAATACTCAAAATAATGGGCTATCTGCTGGAGGTGAGGATCATGTGATGAATAAATTAATATATAATCATTTAATGATTACACAGCTAATGATTGGGTATGAGGATACATAGGTTCAAATTTGGGGTGTCAATATTCTCTTCTGCTTATAGTTATAAAAACTAGGCAACTGCTAAGATATTGTTATGCTACCATATTAATTTTAAAAATTTATTTTAGTTGTATGGTTACAATAAAATTATCACCTAGCTTCCTTTCAGGGCCAGGAAGTGAAATAAAAATGCTCTTTGAGCTAAAATTATGAATTTTGCCATTGCTAAATGCCAAATACGGTTTAAACACGTGAGGTGGTTCAGGATACATCCACATAGCATTTGATATTGCTCCCCTCAAGAGGTGGAACATAATTCCACTCCCCTTGAATGCGAACTGGACTTAATGACTGCTTTCAACAAACAAATTATGTCAGAGGTGATGGAAAGACACTTCCAAAATAAAGTTACATAAAATCAGTAACTTTCAACTTGGGTGTACTCTCTCTCTCTCTCTCTTCATTCTCTCTGGGAGAAGCCAGCTTCCATGTTCTGAGGACACTCAGGCAGTCTACGAAGAGCTCCACATAGTGAGGATGCAAGGCCTGCCAGCAACCATGAGTGAGTTTAGAAGTGAATATTATCAGTCCTGCCAGTGGCCATGTGAGTGAGTCTAAAAGCTGATATTCCTCCCGTCAAGCCTTGAGATGACTGAAGCTATGGCCAACATCGTGACTGCAATCTTACAACAGATCCGAAGCTGGAACTATCCAGTTAAGCTACTTCTATATTCCTGACACACAGAAATTGTGAGATAATAAATGCTGTTTTAAGCTGTTAAACTTGGGATAATTTGTTACACAGCAGTAGCTAACTAGCACAACATGTAATAGGAATACACTGTGGTGGAGCAACAGAAGGGCCAGAGAATGAGTCCTGGTCTTCAAAGACAGGATTATAATTTTTCAGTTATATGATATTAGAAAGGGTAACACAGCACCTCTGGGCCTCATTTCTTCATCTATACAACAAAGATCTTAATGAAAAAGATTTGTAAGACTCCTCCAGCCATGTAAAGGCAGTATTCTAAAGATACAAAGAGGCAGTGCTAACCTTGACATAAGAAAAGATGACCATTGGAACAGCCCAGCTTTGCGGGCTGCTTTCATGGCCCTCTTGGTGGAAAAAAACTGGATAGTCTTGGTGCTGATCATACCAAGAGTTTTCCTACTGGGTGGTAAACATGGGCAGAAAATATACAGCATGTCTTCAAATAACATCATCTTGTTCACCATCGTTTCATTTACCGTTGATGAGAAAATGGGCCAGGGCCAGGGCCACTGCCTATGTAGAGTCTACATGTCCTCCCCAAGTCTGTGTTGGTTTTCTCTGGGTACTCCAGTTTCCTGCCCATCCACAGATGCTCACATGAGATGAATTGCCATGTCTACATGGACCCAGTGTGAGTGAGTCGGGTGTGTGTGTGAGCGTGCCCTGCAATGAGATGATGTCCTGTCCAGTGTCGGTTCCTGCCTGGTGCCCTAGGCTGCTGAGATGGGCTCCCACCACGCACAACCCTGAACTGGAATAAGTGTGTAAGAAAATGAATGAATGAATGAATATAAATTATTGTCAAATAAAAAATACATAAAGTCTATGACAATCATAAAAATACACATCAAACGATGCCACATGAAATGTCTCAGCAAGCCCACTGTACTTGTGAATTGCATGAAGGTTGGAGGTGCTCCTGACAATTTTCACTTTGCAAACATTTATTCCTTAATTTAACCCGCCACCACTATGACAGTAAGATTGGGTAAATAATCTTACTTGTTTTTATTAATCTTTCTTAAATGTATGTATAGCTCACATTTGTTTCAATGTTTAATATTAGAAGTGTTTGGGTCTTTATTTAGAAGTTTGTGATGTTCTTGTGACCAGAAATACACTGTAGAAATTAACTCTTGTTTATATCAATTAGCCTTTGGTAAAACTGATTTCACTGGTTTTGCTTAAGGTCCCAGTTTTCAAGAACCCATGGACGATGTTAATCGAGGACTTACTATATATAGTTTCTTTAAACTCTGGTATGCTATATTTCTAACTCTAGCATTAAGAAAAAAGGAAGCAGGCCAGGCGCGGTGGCTCACGCCTGTAATCCTAGCACTCTGGGAGGCCGAGGTGGGCGGATCGTTTGAGCTCAGGAGTTCGAGACCAGCCTGAGCAAGAGCGAGACCCCACCTCTACTAAAAATAGAAAGAAATTATATGGACAGCTAAAAATATATATAGAAAAAATTAGCCGGGCATGGTGGCGCATGCCTGTAGTCCCAGCTACTCGGGAGGCTGAGACAGGAGGATCGCTTGAGCTCAGGAGCTTGAGGTTGCTGTGAGCTAGGCTGACACCACGGCACTCACACTAGCCTGGGCAACAGAGTGAGACTCTGTCTCAAAAAAAAAAAAAAAAAAAAGAAAAAAGGAAGCAGATAATGACCTAAAGCAAACAAAACCAAAACAAACAACCATGTATGAAAAGATTTAGGTAAAATATTTCCCTATATTTTTTCAACCAGTACTTTCCCTTGTAGGACTCTATCCACAGATAATTTACATAGAAACCCAAAGATACATGTACATTTACTGCAGTAATTTTATTTGTAAAGGCAAAAATTAGAAAACATCTCAATAGCCATTAGTGAAAGTATGCTCTCACAACTGTATGAATAGTATATACAGTATAGTAGTACTGTATGTGTAGTATATACAATACAGTATATATACTATACTGTATGTATAGTCGTGACAGGGTGGTCATGATTTATCTTAAATGAAAAAAACAAATTGTAAAAGCTTTGTTGGGCATCTCAAACCTAATCACATATTAGAATCACCACAGAGTTTTAAAAGAGTTCTGTTGTTGTTTAATTCTGATGCTCAGACCATGCTCCAGGCTAATTAAATCAGAATTTCTGAAGGTGAAACCCAGGCGTTAATATATTTGTAAAGCCTACCTGGTAATTCCAATGTATAGCCCAAGTTGAGAACCACTCATAATATGGTCTCATTAGAATTACTGAAAAAAGAAAAAAAGCCTGTTGTGTATACACTTGCCTATGTATAGAAATAGATTCAAAAGGAAACATATAACTAAAGATAGTGAGGATTTGGATAAATAGGAAATTTTACTCCTTAAAATTTTTTACAACAAATATATATTGCTACTATAATTTAAAAGGTCAAGAGGAAAAAACAGTATTTCAAAAAATTTCCCAAATAGCTATAGGGTCTGGAGGAACAAAGATAGCTATTACTATTTGGCCTAAATTTGTACCTTTAAAAGTCATTAAAACTTTAGCTACAGAATGACAAACACGCAGTTAAAAAGTTACAAATTTAACTAAACAACTGTTAATTCAACACTACAGAACACAAGCATTGTCACTGATTTCTTTTCCTTAATAGTTTATTTTCCCCTAATAATGATGGCATGAAGATATAACCTAAAACCCTTCCTTGAAAGAAAAAAGAAAATAAAACAGGTATAGAACTTAAAATCTGGAATGAATATTAGAGATGAATGAAGTAATCTAGCTCTTCTTTTAAGATATAAGAAAACTGACACTGCGTGAATAAAACAGTTCTTAAATAGTTTGCAAAGGACTAATACACTGACTTATTAATAATTGTTTAATATTGTTCTTACTACATAATAATGATGTATGATAATGATGTATGAGCTGTGTTTCAAGGGTGTTTGTGTACATGGCAAGGAGGCACAGGGGAGGTGTTTGTCCAAAAGCAACTCATCTAATTCATTGTGTTAGCATAATGCCAACTTTCGTCAATGATTTATGAGTCATCCAAGGAAAATACATTATGTAAGAGCTGAAATATTTTTATATATTTAAATGTCCAACATCAAGGGAAACTAATAAAAATGACAAATGGTTTATGTTATAATGTTTACTATGCACTGTATTAGGAAACAATCCTTTGTCTAATATTTGCTTGAGTTCATTCAGATTTTCTTTATTTACTCATCCACTATTTATACACCTTTGTTTAGCTTCTTCACAATGCTACAGTTTTGTAAATAGTAGAACTGAGAACTAAATGAAAACTGCAAAAGCGTAATTACAACTGGATGAGGATGTTGGGCACTCACTCTGAGTTTTAACCTGAGAGTGTTTTGAATGAATAGCATCATCAATCAATATTTATTGAACATCCACAGGGTACATGATTTGGCCTAGGCAGTTGACAATAAAGGCATTTGTATTAATAGTAGTGTGGATTTTCCTTCTTCTTGAAAGTCGTGGAAAACTGCCAAAAATCTAATGTGATAGGTAAAAAAAAAAAAAAAAAAAAGTGTCCCCTACCACTCATTTGAATATCAATTGTACTGAAACAAGCTTCTTTCTAAAAATTAGCCTTCAGTGTAAAAATGCAATGGCTCTACTGTGGCAATACTGTTTTCTTCAACAGTTTTCCACTCCTTAGAAAAGTTTATTGCTTTTTTTTTATAAAAAAAGAAAAAAAAAAGGAAGGAATTTTTTCTTGTACATCATTCAGATTCTTTTTTTTTTAATTTTGAAAAAATATACATAGAAATCTGACCACACTCCCCCACTTCCAATGCAAGGATGCCAGTAATGGCAAGCTAGTGGATATCCAAAGGGAAAAAAAGGGGAGGGGCATTCAGATAAATAGAAAATAAGAAATGGTCTGCAAAATACTGATATGCTGAGATAGCTACGATTAAAAACAGTTTGCTTCCAAGTACCTTCCCAATTTTGGTATGATACTGTAATAAGGGAAAGAAGATAAAATGTCTATTCTAACCCATTAAAATAATCAGAAAAAAAAGAGAGAGAAACTCTTCAAAGAATGAAGAAATATGTGCTATGAGCTTTGTCTATTTTTTATTCAAGGTCACTTCATTTTTCTATCATAAAATATGATCTTTCTGAACTGTGTAATATAGAAGATTTAATGATTATTAGAAACTGATGCAGTCAGTCCCTCCTTCTGAGAAATTGAGAAGCTTTCACTAAATGCAAAATCTTACACTTTAGACCAAACTCAGAGAAAAATCTAAAAAGAGATCTATTTGATACTTGGTTAATCTTTTTTTATTGAATATTTTTATGAAAATATATATTGTACCTTTTAAATAATATATGTTCTAATGATTGTTTTGTAGTCTTTGCCCAAAAATGTTCATGTATTAATAGGCAAAAACTAAATATACAAACTCAATTGACAGGCAAAACATAACAGAAACTTGAAAAATTTAAGATTTAGTCAGCATTCACTGAACTGAATAAAAATTCTCATTGAACACTTTCTTTGATAACAATCTTTATTTTTTATCTAAAACTCTTTCCATTCCAACTAAATACACTGATTTATATAATCTCTTTTTAGCAATATTTTCTTAGTTATCTACGAAATTTTTTTCACATTATAGAGGAAAAGTAGGAATGTTTGTGTGCATGTGTGTGAATACACACTGTACTAAAGACCATCACTGTGCTTTTTGAAATTTTTGGAATTTAGAATCAAGGAAAGTATTTTATTATTTAATATATTAACTAGCAGTGCTTTACTTGTTATGGTAAAACATAAAATCTTTTTCCCACCAGTGACAGGTAACAGGTTTAAGCCAGAGTGGTAAAGTGACACATGGACTTAAAATAAGTATTTAGTAGGAGCTAAAGACCTTATAAATATCCTATATAAAACTTGCCTTTGATCTGTCACTTGAAGAACTGTGGGGTGGGGATAGGGACTACATGTTTGTTTTATGCAAGAAAGAAAATTATTCAAAGTTCCAAAGTTAAAAAAAAAAAAAAAACACAAATATGTAGAGAACACTGTCCTCAAACTGCATGTACACATACATAACGTTCAATAACATGATTCAAATCTTGTTTTAGATGAGCAAACTAGTAGCCAAAGTTATGAACTGTGTTTGGCTAAAAAAAATGCCAATCCAGACATCAGTCATTTCCTAACATCACCTCATAAACCAGCCCAACCCAGAGTACCTCATTCAGAACACCAGGAACTCAGTTCATCAAAATAATCAAAGCTGGATCATAGTAAACCAAGTAAATGGGCTGTTATAAACAGTGCTTTATCAACTAATCAACATTAGAAAATATCAGACTGTAAAAATTACATGAGAGGCCTTGGTAGGAGGATCACTTGAGGCCAGGACTTTGAGACCAGCCTGGGCAAAATAGCAAGACCCTGTCTCTATTTAAAAAAAATTAATTATTTAAAAAAAAGGAATTACTAATCACTAAAAAAATACTATTTATTTCTTCCTGTAAAAAAGAAAAAAATACACAGAATTTGATGCCAGAATTCTCTTTTTAATTCTTTTTCTTTTTCTCTCTGTATAGTTTATATTGTTATGGTTTCAACTTCACTAATCTTTTCTTCCGTTAACTTTTTCTTCTATCTTGTCAGCTATTTATTAACCCATCCTGTCTATTTTTCATCTCAGACATTCTAGTTTTTATCTCAAGAAGTCCAATCTCGGTGTATTTTTATATTTGCATGTCACTGCTTACTTTGTTGAACATAAAAGAATACAGTTAAAAACTTGTTCTAATGTTCTTACCTGCTAACTCTAACATCTGTGTCAATTTTGAGTCAGTTTCAATTGGTTGATTTTTATTCTCATGCCTGTGGGTATTATTTTTCTATGCCTGGTAATTTTTTATTGGATCCTAGATACTGTTAATTTTATTTGGGGGGGTGTCAGATATTTTTGTGTTCTTATAAATATTCTTGCTATTTGTTCTGGGATGCAGTTAAGATTCTTAGAAACATTATGATCCCTTCAGGTCTTGTTTTTAAGATTTATTAGTTGGGATCAGTTCAGGGTTTAGTCTAAAGTGTATTTTTTCTCCACTTCTGAAGCAGAACGCTTCTGAGTATTCTACTGGATCTCCATGAATTATGGAGCTTTCCTCCTAGTCAGTGGGAGCAGGCACTATTCCCAGCCCTATGCAAACTGCAAGGGTGTTTCCTTTCATCCTTTTGAGTGGTTCTTTCCCCAGCCTTTGCTAGTTTCTTCCCAAGCATTTGCTGGTCAGCGCTCTGCTGAATACTAGAGGGGAGCCTCTGTGGATCTCCAGAGTTCTCTCTGAACAGCTAACTGTCCTAGTTCTGTCCTGCAATCTTTATCTCCCCACACCCTCACTCAGCCCCAGCCCCACCTCCCCAACTCAAGGAGTCTGCTGGGTTTCAAATGGTTCCCTCTCCCTATACTGCACTCTAGAAACTCTCTCAAGGCAGCAAGCTGGGGCAATCAAGGGACTCACTTAGTGGCCATCACCTGGGGAGCACTGTTCTTCATTACCTGATGTTCACTGCCTTAAGGACCATTGTTTCATGTGTTTGGTCTGTTTTATGGCCCGTTTCGGGCAGGAGAATAAATTGGTCCCTATCCCACTTGCTCAAAGCTGAAGTCGAAATTATCTTTTCACAACACAAATCTGATAATGTAAATCCCCTGCTTAAAACACTTCATTGGATTCCCATCATTAAAATAAATTCCAAGCTCTTTATATTGATTTAGAAATTGACTCCATAATTTAAGCTTTGTCTCCTTTTCTAGCTAATCTTGTCACTCGCTTACAAAAACCACACTTCAAAATAAAACAACTGTATTTTCAAATATAAAAAATATTCTTTCATTACATTTGCAAATGCTGTTCCTTCTATCTGGAACTCTCTTCCCTGTCTTGGGTGCTGAGAAAGTCTTATTCATCCATGAATAATGAACACAAAACTAACATCTCTGTGAAGCCTTCCTTCCATGACATACAGCCAACCACCTTCTCTCTCTCCCTTTCGCTCCTACCCAAAGAGGAGTCAACCTTCTTCAATGCTCAGAGGAACCTATTAGCCCTACTCTTGCTACAGTGTCTGTTACTTTTTACTATAACTATTTACTTAAACATCTATTTACCCACCTCGGGCACCTCCTCAAACTCTCAAGTTTTCTCATTTGTAAAATAAGGATAATACAGGGTGTTAAAAAGGTGGGGCACATACGATAAACTTATCTTAACTGGTATGGTAGTTACATTTTCAATTAATATGCTCAGTTTGTTCTCCTCAACTTCTGAGACCTTTTGTAAAATGGTATACCTTAAAAGAGATTGGGTCCAATTGCTAATATGAAGAACACATAATAAAAACAGTACAGAGAAAATTCTAAAACACGAAAGACCTCGGCACCTTCAGAATGGCAGAAGATTAGAGACCACAGGGGAGAACTGACAAGATGAAGTTGAAGAAATAAGAGGGAGCCATAGAGACTATGTAAAGGATTTTATGATTTAACAAAAATGTAACAGAAAGGCTACATAAGCATAATCAAAACGCATGTGAAAAATAACTTTAAAGGGAGAAAATGTATTAGAGGTGATCAATAATTCAGCTGTTGATTTTACACAGATATTACACAGATATTAGTTATATGGCGGTATATTTTCTATTGGAATTACAGTGAATCTAAAGAGAAAATTAAAGTCCCCACCACCCTGTATTAGGGGTGGGAAACAGATAGGTGCAATCTTTGATAGTGAGTCAAAGCCAAATCATAATCCACAAGTCTCTACTAGTTACTGTGTCCAGTGATGCCTTAAATGAAGCAGACACTCTAACATCTTTAGAATGAACTTCTAATCAATTGTCTGTATTAGTATTTAAAATACCTAGCTCAAAAAAAGTCTCATACTTCAGAACAAACAGCAGAAGGTGAAGCACAATTTTTAAAAACAACATTTAAGAGAAGAGTCTTTTTTCTAATAGAGTCTATTTAAGCTTTGTTTACTTTCTCAGTAAGAATAAAGGCTCTGGGCAACATTTAATTAAAATGCTCCCTAAGCTTTCATGCTTCCTCAGGCAGTAAGATTGGAAACACTGATATAGTCTTCTTGCTGTGGTCTATGAAAGGAACAAGGATGGATAACATTGAACTCCCCACACAACATGTAGAGGAAAGTCATATCCCCGGAAAGGCTAATTAAGTGAGATGCCATACATAACAGGTGTGGAATATATGGATGCTTTAGATTGGAAGGGAAAGTTTGGAAAGGCCCCAGCTACATCATCTTTCTGTTATTTCAATTACAAACCACTAATGTCTAAGGTCCAATAACCTGTAAAGTGAAGGATTATATCCGTGGCATAAACAAATAGCACAGTATTTCACTTAGGCTGGGCAAGTCCCAAATCCTGGGAGTACGTAAAGTCCATGGAAACTGAATTAGAAAATGCTTAGTATGTTGAAAATTATGAGTTAAAACAAAAAGAGACAAGGCATGGTTGTACATGCCTATAATCCCAGCATTTTGGGAGGCCAAGGCAGGAAGATCATTTGAACTCAGAAGTTGAAGACCAGCCTGGGCAATACAGCGAGATCCCATCTATACAAAAAAAAATTTTAAATTAGCCAGGTGTGGTGCCATGCATCTGTGTGGTCCCAGCTACCCAGGAGGCTGAGGCAGGAGAATCACTTGAGCCCAGGAGTTCAAGGTTACAGTGAACTATGATTGTACCACTGCACTCCTACTGGGTGACAAAGCGAGACCCCATCTCTTAAAAAAAAAAAGAAGAATATCTGGTTTTGTGACACTTTTTTTTTGTTTGATTTTTAAAAGTAGACAATAACAAATGTTCACGGAGACCATCATAGAATTTTCTTAGTTCAAAAACTAGAAAGAATTATACTTCTCAGGATGGAAGAGTAGAACCATGGTATATTGATTTGGGGATAGTGAAAAGGTGAGACTGGATCTTGCATGAGCCCTAAAATTGCTGAGGCTGCGCTTGCTATGTGTAAAATGGGATGTTAGCAAAATTAAATGAGATACCACAGAGAATAAGCTTTTAACAAAATAGTAGCAATGATGATGATGATCCAGGGTGCTCTTGTAAGATGAATCTAGAAGCAATATATATGACAGTCACAAAACAGGGGAGATGAAAGTCAGGGATTCCATTTCTAGACAAACGTTTTAAATTATTAAAATAGGCTTTTATTTTTAAGAAATAAGTCCCACCTTTTAAATTATCATTTAAACTTTCTTGTTAAATTAGTATGCTTAAGAATGAAATTAAGACAGAGACATTGCCCAACTGGCTAACAAATTAATGTATTTGTCCTCCTTTATATTTCTTTCTGGAAAAAAACAGGCATTAAAGGGAAAATGACTTTAATGTAGACCAGTAATAATTAACATAACCTTGAAAATAGGTGACATGCCTCCTTCCTCAAAAGTGTAAAGAAAGATCATTTTGTTGGCTTTGTTTTCTGTCAAGAGAAATGTCATGATTCAGGAAAGATTTTAGAGCTAATGTTTTTGTTCTGTGAGATATCTAAAACTGTCCTGAGGAAGTGTTTCCCATTTTGAGCAAGTCACACATTAATTTTTGTAAGTCAATCCAGCACTTAGCAATCTTAAATAAATGATGCATCTATAAACAGCAGTGGTATGAAGGTCAGTGGTAAAAGAGAGATGGCTGTATATTAAATTTTATTGAAATCTTTATTCACGTCCTGATTTATGTAGTTCTATATCTATTTTACCAGTTATTCAATTAAGAGACCTAATTTTTAATGACTGGATCCCAGCATAGTATATAATTCATTTTTTGGCCAATTGTCATTTCATATAAAATCCTTTTCACAACTCACCATCAAAAACATCATAATACAATAGAAGAAAGAAATCTTTGGGCCCATCCTGAGGTACTGACCAAGTCCAAAGAGGGTCTTTCAGAGCAATGCTTTCAAAATAAAAGATAACATCTAGAATTTGGTTACTTGCTTTCTCAGAAGAAGTATTTCAGATATTGGCTCTCAGATATGAAAACACTGTTGCTCTGTACTAATACACTGCATTTCCCTCCCAAAGGTTGATGCTACTTTTTAGTGTTTAAGCGTTTTTGTGTCTCATACACACACACACACACACACACACACACACGAGTTCTAATTTTAGGCCAGCTTGACAGTCACTGGCTAGACCACTCAAGCTGATGAGCAATTTGTAACATCTTGGCTACAAGAAATCAAACTTAGTAATAGAAATTATTGTCTTCTTAAAGCTTGAGATAATTTGCCTTTTTATTATATTTTTCAAACACCAAAGTTCCTTCCTTTTTTGATTTGTCTTAGGCCTCAAGTCCCATCGTTAGCCTGGCCAATATTTGCTACGTTCCTGATAGCTCAGCCTCATCTGAGAAGTTCTTCTCTCCTGTGGAGAATAGAGTGATGGAGTCTGGGCAGATTACTGACTACAAATCTGCCTATCACTAAAGCTCAGGCTGCAAGATTACTGGTCTCCTTTTGTTCCCACCCTTGCCCTGGATCCTGGGCCATGACCTCCCAGCTCTGTGTGGCCAACTCCGCTTGGTTAATGAAAGCACCATCTAATGCCGAAAAGATGTTTATTCCATTGTTTACTTGAGCCCTTTTTATTGGAAAAAAGAGAAAATCTGTGCTTATAAAGAAGATCAATAATACTGGAGGGGGCCTATGGTGCATTTCCCATTTGCCCATTCTGTGGCCTTGGGTACACATTACTCTTCTTTTGTGAGCCTCAGTTTTATCATATGAAAATGGAGACAATACAATACAGAGGTCATAGGGTCGGTGGCTCAGTGGATTCAACAAGGTAACACATGTATAGAATTTACCACACTGCATGGCACATGGTAAATGGCATTTTATTATCACCACCAACAAGGAAACTACTTTTCAACAGCAATTCAAAAAGCAACAACATGATTCATTACCAAACCTTTACTCTCTGTGTCTGATCCACTCTGCAAAGTAAAGGCCAAGGAGAAGGAGGTGGGGGGCGGGGGTCAGAGGCAAGGCCTAGGTCAGGATAAAGATACTAAATAAGAGGAGACTAGTCCCTTTGGACCCGAATGGAAAGGCCATACACCCACATTCCACAAAAGAAGACAGATACATGACAGATGACAGAGAGGGAGAGAGAGAGAATGATGTACGTTGGGAAGAACTACTGAAGGATCGGTTAACCAAAATACAAAGTGAAACAACTTTAATTCATTCTCCCTTTTCTGCATATACACTTCTAGTTCTTTTCTTTTTGTAACCTCTTCTACCACTAACCAAGGCAACCGTGAGCCTTCTTCAACTCTTCCTCAGGGACTAACACATCTCCTCTCAGTTATCTCTAGGCCCTTCCAATCTCCTGTCTTCAGGGCAGATTAGCATGCTAACAGGCAAAAAAGAGGGATCCAAAAGGACCAAAAAAGTAAAGTGTATTCCTCGGACACAGTCCCAGGATAGAGTCTCCTCTTTAATTTTTTCCCTCCAAATTGTTATGGATAAGGTAAAGCTAGTATTCACCACCAAAGAGTGTCCTGTGTATTATCACAACTGAGAATAAGATTACCAAGGCCCACCTTCTCATTCTCTAAATCTCTCATCCCCCACGCCCTCATCTCGCCCTCTCACACACACAGAGCCAGAGATGTCACCATCTCCTCAGCCATTTCAAGCTTGCCTTTTAATCAGCACAGTAAACAAGCTTCTCTGCCTCAGGCTGGTGTTCCACAAACTCAGCCAAATCATGGGGTTTTGTGAATGCTGCAGTCAGCAGGGCCTAAGAAGGCATATTTGCTCACACATTATGTTGATGATTTTCTTTTGTCCTAAGGATACTTCTTGGACAGTGGGTGAGAGCAACAAAAGATGACATTTATCTTGCAAAGACTCTACTTTCCTTGGATTTTGATTAGTTGTGGTAACCAGGTGAACTGAATAATTACTGTTATTAACTATAACTTTCTTTAAATCTTACCCCACAATGTAACATCAAAAGCCAAGCGAGGGTAAAGTTCAAGTGTCAAATATTTAAAGTTATAAGCCTCCGGTGCTCCAGTTCTGGGAATAACTGTAAAATAATTCCCTTCTGGGGAAAAACTAAGAATAGCATCTTCCAAATAAATGGAAATAAAACTACTCTAAATTCACCAGATAGATCCTAATTATTGACACAAAATTATAAAGTATAAAACTTGGTATTCAGTAAAAATACTAGACAATTATTCTACCACACGGGATTAGACCATTTATTCAAGAGGATCTCATTTGATAAATTTAGAGACTGTTAGAAATCCAGCCCTTTTCCCTTGAGAGTAGATGCAAATATGTAAAAATATTCCTTGAACATCAGTTCTGAGCTCAGCCCTATGCTAGGCACAGTCGAGAGGGCAGGAAAGAATTTGAACATTGGTGCTAGACTCGGGTTTCTAATCTAGTCAGGAGCCTCCTGATGTGGTTTCAGACTAAGCAATGTTCTCCTCAGACACTGAGAGATTAACTTTTGTAACGCTGGGAGAAGATGGTCCTGGAAGAGTCTAAGAAAAAATGTCCATAACAATTTCTGCCAAGCCAAGGTGCTTTTATTCTCTGCGTGAGATACCTGAAGCAACCCGTGAGTCAGGCAGACACCTCAGGCCTCAGACTGTGTCAGTCCATAGAATAAGATGATCTTAGTTAAGGCCTGACATTTGAGGCCATGAATTACTGAATCGCCCAAAAGCCTGAGATAAGTAAATAGAAACAAGTAAATTGTCCTTAAACTCTAGTTTATAATAAGCTCAGAAGTGGTTGGATACGCATCAATTGCTGAGGTATGTTTGCTTACAGTATCTCCAGTGCTGCTTCTGCACATCACAGACATCTCATTGATCAGCTGCGGTCGGATATTGTAAGTATAAATTAACCTGCTCCAGTGAAAAATGCCCATGGGAGCTATTACGCTCAGAAAAAAATCTAGTCTTTAGGTTTAACTGTAATTACAAGTCAAATTCAATTGGAGGACGGGGGATGGGCAGCTCTCGTTTCCCCAATCCCTTTTTATAGTCCCTGATTAAAAGATTCTGCAGTTTATGGCTAGCAAAATGCTTTGCCTGGGTACACCTTCAGATTGAAAGAATGGCACAGGAAACAGAATTTATGATCAGCGGCTGGCAATCAGCTGTCAAAAGATGCATTGTTTATCTAAAAAATCTTAGGAGTGAAGGGGCTGCTCTTTAATTGACTTTGGTGATTCCCCGAGAAGGCTTAAACGCTGCCTCTGAAGCCCGTGGTGTGGTGTCTGTTTTAATCCGTATGAGTTAAAATGATCAGTTCTGAGGAAAATACCCTTAGGAGATAAAGGTAGTAAGTGGAAGAAGAGAGATACAGTCAGGAGGCCTGCATTCTAGCTGAGGAAATGATCTGTCAAAATATTTATTGTCGATGGAAGGTAGATTTTTGAAGTGAGAGTACCACTAATTAGTATGGGAAAACAGGAAAAAAGTATTATACGAAGCACTAAAATAAAGGCATAAATAGCCAAACTGTACCATTTTTCTAAACTTTTAAAGGTCACAGGGAGCACTATGCTAATAGTTTGCAATAATGGACTCCAGGGCAGTGCTTTAATGAAATGGACTCAGAAGCTCTCTGAATCTCAGATTGCGCAGGGGATGTGGGAAGGTCAGGCTGATGAGCAAATGAGGCAAAGTATAGTTACATATTACAACGAGCACTCTTTTCGAAAGGTAGTTTAGTGTGTTCCCTATCTTTAATGTCTTAATAATTCCCGACAAGGTGAAAGGTCCACTTCATTCTAACAGCCTAGCAAGTGGGTCAGATCAAGGGTCAGCCCATGAGACATTCCTGTAAGTCAGTGGGAAAGTACGGTGTTCGCAGCGAACTGTCTCATTTTCTTTTCTTAATTTATTTTTTTAATTGATGAATAAAAATTATATATATATTTACAGTATATATACATGTTACAGAATGGCTAAATCAAGCTAATTAACATATTGATTACCTCACATACTTATTTTTTGTGATGAGAATATTTAAACTCTACTCTCTTAGCAATTTCCAAGTACATAACACATTGTTATCAACTACAGTAGCCATGTTGTACGATAGATCTCCTGAACTTATTCCTCCTAACTGAAATTTTGTATCCTCAATTTATTTTAATGATATGGCCACAACATACTCAAAACACCATTTTCAAGGATAAATATGAAGGGAAACCTCAACCTATCTAAATGCTTAGACAAGGACCCATTCAAACAGAAATACTTCATACTACTTCTTCATACAAATTTCAGTAGTTTACATGGTCAAGAGTATCTCCAATTAAAGAAGCAATGAAATTTTACCTCAAAATAATTTTCTTCTCTAACCCTTGCACATGTGTCTTCATCCAACTAAATCTTACCCATCACTAAAGACTCAATTTCAGTCTTAAACTCAACAACCCACCACAAAAAGATCAAGCAAAATACAGCATATCAACACAACCAGAATATCAAACAGCTAATGAAAATAACATCTATGAATTGGAACAAAGAATGGAAATATTCATGAAGGAATCAATTTTAAAATCAGAACCTAAATAAGTATATACAAAATGACTGTAATCATGTAAAAAAAATACAAAGAATATTTGTACATTGACATTCAGAAGTAAATGTATAATGGCATAAATAGGACATAATGTGTATTGAGTTCTTTATTTCCTACAAAGTTAAAAACTTTTCCTACTATTAGTAATTTTCTGCATATCTTAAGGTCACTGGTGTTTTCTACTAAAATTCACCTAAAAAGTATTAAGTCGTTACTGTTTCTTTTGCTATGTGCTAGGCACTGTGCTAGGACTTTATAAGCACTCTTTCATTTTATCTCCAAGAAACTCTATGGGGTAAGGACTATTTATTACTTAGCCCCTTTTTACATATAAGAAAACCCAGGCTTGCTAAAGTTATGTAACTTGCCTAAGGTGACGTAGTGGTGGAGGTAGGAATTCAGTCTCCCCACACCAGAGTCCTTCCAACACACTGCCTCAAGGTGAAGCCCATTGTCGCTTGAGGGTGACCACTGCTTTGGTTTTTTACATTGTTATGACGACAAATGGCTCAGTTCCATTTTAATATTGGTCTGATAACTAGATTATATCATAGGGTTTTCAACTGTATTTTATTCCTCTAGAAATTCACAGCGCAGAGGAGCAGGTGAAGAAGACATATTACCCTCCAAATAAGAAAAATAAAAAACTTGAGAATCAAGACACTCCATATTTATGTTACCCCATCAGTGCTATACATCCTAATTCCTTAAAGTTTTTGTTTTACTCGCACGTCCCGCTGCCTTGGTAATTCACAAAAGGGCTGCTGCCTGACCTCTAATGATAATTCGTCATATATCCTAATGCTTTCTTACTGGAGCTGTAAGACAATGAATTACCAACAAATCCCCGGCTCTTTGCCCCTTCAGCCCTTGGAGTTTAACTCCTCTCACATTACAGTATTTATTGAATTTCCCAGCCAAACGGTGTTCTGCTCCATAAAATTCTGACAAGTGGACTCTGCCAAGCTAATAATGGCTTCATTCTGCTGAAATAAACTTATTTCACTGCAGCAAACAAAACGACATGACCTGGAAAGGTTATTTTTAACTGGGTAATGACTCAGTCTCAACAGAGCATTTCTCTCAAGGTTCCCTGTTTTCAATAAGTTACATTTCTTAAATATAAAGGTATGCTATTATGTGTGCTCTTGTCTGTCAATCTTTCGCAATGAAGTAAAAACAGGTATTTTCATTGCTTAAGGTGTTTGATTCTAATATTCAATATTAATAACTTGGTCAGCTTATCAAACTATCCCCCAAGGATCCTGGCATAGAGAAGTCACCCAGAGAACTTGAAAGACGAGATTTCATAAAGAAGCAAAGTCCCTTTTAAGCAGAATCTGGTTTTATTGCATTTTTTTCTTTTAATTAAACAGCATCAGAACCTTTCAACTCGGCAAAACTTTTCAGTGTGCCTCTGAGAAACAGCTCTCTTATCTCATGTTTTTAAAGCATGAATAAATTTTGCTAAGATTATTTAGACTATTTATCAAATAAAGGTATGCTCAGACAAATTTATCTACACTCACTTTAGTTAACTTTCCTCTCCCCAATGTCTTAAGCTCCATACCAAAAACATCTACTATAAGAAGTTTGAAAAGCAAAAACTCTTAAGTATTTCTCTATACTGTCCCTATATTTTATAGTTATTCAGATCTCTTTATCTTGCACTGCAAGCCCCTTAAAAACAAACAAATGAACAAACAGAAACAACTGCTATGATAAGGTCAAATATTTCTTCGAGTTTCAAATGATCAGGGACTCGGGAGCACCATTACAACAGCTGGGATCTTGTACCAACATGCTGCACCCTGCCAGTCCTGCCTTCGGAGACTAATAAAAGAGAAAACCCTTGACAGCTAACAGCTGGGCTCCTTATGAAGCTGTTCAATAGGAACAAGGCCTCCCACGGCCCACCAAAACTCAGGGCTGGGTGTACAGACATACAAATGCACAGGAAAAGAAATTTGGTAAGAGGGAGGACATAGTCAAAAGAGACTAAAACAAGGAGATGACAATGAATATTCCCATTCAAATCTGGCATAGCTACTAAAGATGTAGGAATTTCAGGGATGACTGTATTGTAACTTTCATTAGCATGAAAGGAATCATGTACGGGCCTTAATCTGGCTGGAGTTGCTGACTTATGACACACTCTTAGCTACAAATGAAAGAGAATGAGAACCTTTTCGCTAAATTCACGTAGTGATGGGTCTGTCCAAACCACAAGAATCCTGAATATCCTTCTGATGACCTATAGTTTGTATTCACAATTGCAGTAAAAGGAACTAATCTGAATTGCTTTACCATTGCTTCCTGCCAACTCCTCTGCCTCCACACTGGAGACCTTCATCAATTGGGCTGTGGCTACCAGCAACAACTCCCCCAGTCAAAGCCACACCACAGAATTATTGTCAATTGGCTTAATGAACAAAGTGCATAACATAAAACCACACTGTAGCCATATAAAGCTATGGAGGATAAACAAGTGGCGGTTATGCTGGGCATTGAGTAAAATCATCTATAATGCTTTCAAGTTCAGTAAGTTAAGGTAAAGCTTCAAACTAGGTTTAGTTGAGGTTATAGTCAATATAAGGACAATACAAACAGAAACTAGCAAAAGCATAGGGAACACAAAAACTCTCCTGCAATGTATTATAAGTTTTTTTTAATTTCTATGGCTACTAGTAAGGAAATAAAAGCTATCAAATCCTTTTTCCTGAATAACGTGCACTTTAGATTGTACAATAGAGCCATTACTAATTGCTACAGATGGATAACAAACACCAGACAAGTAGAGTCCGAGAAGCCTCTTATTGTGTAGTGTGCATGTATGTGTATCTCATATATATTGTTCACTGCTAGAGACAATTGAGATACTGACCCAGAATGTGAAAAAATGGGGTTAGGAGAGGGAATTCAGCATTACTATGGCAAATGACCATGGCATCATTCATAAATTAAGGATTCAGAGATAATTGTACTGGTTCCTGTTTTAAGTATGAGTTGACTTTTGTTATATAGTCAACATTGAATTTTTTTAAAAGAAATTCCTATAAATTCACCTTAGAACAATTATTAAGTGTGTCCAATACTGTGGTCATTTCTATTTTTGCAGATGTTAGGCACTACTTGAGATTTGTTCCAGACAGATAAAAAAAGGAAAGTTTGGAGTTCTGTACCTAAATCCCCCAGGGAAAAAAGCAGATGTATTCCCATTAGCAACTAGAAAGTGATTCCTACTGTTTGAATCCACTATCTATCTTAAGCGTATCCACCTAAAAAAATGTTTACTTCAACTGTGATACCAAGGCTTCTGCTGAGGGGATACAAAGCATGGTGAGAAAACTATTTTAAACAGCCCAGAACTTACACATTTCTATAGCTATTTACCCTTTACCATAGTTACCTTGGGAAGCGAGAGACTTGTGTTGCTTAATTGTTTGCTAACAATTCAGCACTCAACTTCCAGCTTTACTCAGCTTCTAATTTCTCTGCTTGATCAAGACCAATATGGAGTCAAAGCTGCTTTAATTAATATTGTTTCTCCAATATTAGAAATGGATGCTAATCCCCTAAACATCTTGCATTTCCTTACCTATTAAATATGATAATCACATGCTCCTCCACTTTCACCTTAAAAGTTTTACCTTCTCATTTTATCCCAGTTGGCATGCATAATTTGTGCCTTCTTCTAGTCTATTAATATCTAGAACAGGGGTATACATAGTAATCTATATTGGTTTAAAAAAATGAGGTTGAATAAAGCCTAGATCCATCTGAAAATGTCTCAATCCTCATAGAAAGGTATGTCAAATACCTAAAATTGAGGAGGTTAGAGAAGAGGAGCAGAAAAGAGAAGAATGGAGGGGAGTGGTGTGGAGGTGACAGGGAGGTGGGGAAGGAGACAGGACAGGAGAATAGGAGAGAGGTACCTACTAGGTCCTCATAAGGAAAGAAATGTGTCTTTCCCTAAATCTCTGCAAGTATTTCTAGTGACTCTGTTCTCTGTGGCATGGCTGCTGCTGCAACCTAGCACATGCTACCTCAACCCCCAGTCACCTCCCAACCAAATGGCTGATAAACTTGGTGGTAAGTTCGTCCTCTAGAAAGGAAGCATTTTTTCACCCCAGCTATAACATTTACTTTCTTTTTTAACTCTATCTACAAATGCCATTTACATTTAAAAGTTGCATTTTGCTAACTTTGAGAAGTAAATGAATCTAGTTCAGCTACTGTCTGTTGTGAATGAAAATGTTTCCTTACATCAGAATAAGACAGATTTTTTTTTTCTTAATAACAGGATGTATCAAAAACATTCTGTGCTTGATCACATCTGTTATTCAGCATTCAAAATTCATTTAGGACAATTAAATTAACAAAAGCAAAAAAGGGCTATGAGTAGCCATGGTTATGATGGAAAAAATAGTCAAATATGTTTTGGTTCATATGAGATGATATTCTCGAACTCAGCCTAAAAATATTTTCTTTGAAATCAACAAAAGAAAAGTTATGATGGAGAAAAGTCAGAACAAACACCTACACTGATGACATTTCTCCTCATACAAATTAGCTATAATTGTTTTCAAATGCAAAGTCAAATTTAAAGTATCAGGAAAAATAGCCTGAGTCGATCCTATTGCTTCGAATCCACCTTTGAAGAACAGAATTTATTTAGTGAACAATTATTTAATAAGGAATGGATGCAATGTACAGTACAACTTTGGAAGTTTATGGAAATTCTAATACAGTGCAGGTAAAATGTGTCACATATTATGACGTTCTTATATCACCAATTTAATGTTTATTGGACTGCATAACATCATATTACCTTTCATAAAAATAGCTTTATTTAGCTATATATGCATCACAGTTCCAAGCTAAAACAGACACAGAACTGAGTCATTTCAATTAGTGTAAGCAGCAGTACTATAAGAGGCTACTAAGAGGCCTGTGTGCTGGAGAAAGTCAATTTACTGCCTGAAGGATGACGGGGAAGGCTTCACCAAAGATTCTGTTTTAGGGGTGGAACTCAAACAGAGGTTATACGGGTAAAGCACATGGAAACACAGATATATTATACGTGATGCTTCTACTGATGAACTGTTTGTCTAGTATTTGGCCCCTATGCTGTTCTCTTCTCATTAGTGACATTTTGCAGCAGAAGCTGCCATAGTTGACTGGCACAGAGGTAGTCACGTGACCCAAAAACGTTGTCAATGAAAATTTGGGACATAGATGGACATAGACTACCTACCATGGTTGGATATGTGATATGTAAAGTTCACAAACTGTTAGTAGCCATAATTCCCATTAACCTGCTCCGTAGAGAGACATATGTGAACTGATGTGCACACGGTAGAATTCCAGTCTATCCTAAGGCTGTGTCCCTGCCTTAAGGTTCTATGAGACACATAAACACTCCTGTCCTCTTTGTTATTTCTTTGTTTTTAGCTAGTTTAAGTTTAGAATCTCT
This sequence comes from Eulemur rufifrons, assembly GCF_041146395.1. Classification (NCBI taxonomy): domain Eukaryota; kingdom Metazoa; phylum Chordata; class Mammalia; order Primates; family Lemuridae; genus Eulemur; species Eulemur rufifrons. Next base: position 231,316,722 of record NC_090989.1, read on the forward strand.
TATTTGCAGCTAATTCCATTAGGCATTTAAAAGGTGGATTAGCAACACTAGAGCAGTTTTTAAAACTGAAGATAGCTTATTACTAGTGGGGCAAAAAAAATCAATTTAATGGGTTATAATCAGAAATGTTTAAAAATAGGATGGCAAAGAATTGACACTGCTTAATGGAGGGAAATAAGGAGATTCGACCCTTATCTCACACCAGACACAAAAATCATTTCCAGGTGAATTGAAGACCTAAATGTGAAAATTATTGATAACACTATTCAGCTTTTAGAAGAGCCTATAGAATATCTTTGGATCTGGAAGGTAGAAAAGCATTTCTTAAACAAGACATAAAAAGAACTAACTATAAAGGAAATGATATAAATTTTACTACATTAAAATTTAAAATAGTCTTTATTCAAAGACACTATTAAAAGAGTTTTAAAAAAGAAAAGCTACATATGGTGAGAATATTTATGCAATACATGTAACTGACAAAGGAGAGAATCCAGAAATTATAAAGAACTCTTACAAACCAGTGAGAAAGTGATGATCACCAAATAGAAAAACGTACAAAAGACTTAAACAGGAACTTCACAAAATAAGAAATGGCATGGCCAATAAACATATTAATATGAAAAGGTACTCAACTCCATTACCAGTGAGAGAAATGCAAAGTAAAACCTCAGGGAGATATCACTACACATTGGTCAAACTAATATTAATAAAAATTTTAAAGTTTGATAATGCCAAGTATTGGCAAGAATGTGGACTGACAGAGATTCTCATACATGTAAACATGTAAAACCTTCTTGTAAAACAGTGTGACATTAGTCTAATAAGGTTGAGTGTATGTGTATCTTAGGATTCAGAATTGGGCTCCTGGGTGCACATCAGAGAGATGCTTTTGTGTACCAGAATCATATACAAGAATGCTCAGAGCAGCACTATTCATAAATGTCCCAAAGGGAACAGAATACAAGTGTCCATCAATAGCAGAATGGATACATTGTGGGATATTCATACAATAGAATTCATACAATGGAAGAGTATATATCATTGAGCATGAAACCGTAGATAAATGCAAAAACAAGTATAAATCCCAGAAACAGAATGCAGAGCAAAAAAGTCACAAAAAAGAATTTCTACAATATCATCCCATTTATATAAAGTTCAAAAACAGAAAAAAGTATATTAAGGATGCATGTATAGGCAAGAGAACTACGAAGAAAAGCTAGAAAGAGATTGCTATACAAACCTGGATAGTGGTTACTTCTGAGAGGATTGTGATCCACAAGATAGGCACAAGGAGTTTTTAGGGTGCCTATTCTGGTAGGTACACAGGTGCTCAAGCATTATAAAAATGTACTCACTATTTCTACTGCAACAACTCTGGTCCAAGTCACCATCATTAATTGCCTGTTAGGCCTCAGCCTCCTCATAGGTTTCCCTGACTTCACACTTGCTCCCACCCTGTCCCCTGTCTGTATCAACACAGTTAGTTGTGGGGCTCTTTTGGGGTAGGTGGGGCCGGGGGCTCCGGGGGGCCTTTACTCCCAACGCATCCTGCAGTCCTGCAGCGGCCCTCGCAGCAGGGAGCCCGGCAGCCCGTCCTGGGTTCGCGTGCTCCCTCCCAGCCTTCCACAAAGCAGTCTGTATCCGGCTCTGGGTACAGCAGTGTAGTGAAGGACGAGGGAAGAGTGAGGCTGTGCTACACTGGCGAGAAGTAGTGTTGGGGTGTTCGAGGGGAACCACCTCCCGGAGAAAGGTATGAGAAGGCAGAACGATGCACAGAGCGGCTGGGAGCAGCTGTCTCGGTAAGGGGTGACGGTGTTCGGCACTCCCTAAGATCCTGAGACATCTTTGGGAGGGAAATAGATTTTATGCAAATACATAGGATGTGGTTTCAAGATATTATCGTTATTACTATGTTGTTAAAGGGATGGTGAGCCTGGAAGAGTGAAAATGTTGGGAACACTTGAACAGACACGTTGAAAAGCCAGGGGAAAGTCTAAGAACACATTTTCGGAGTCAGACAGAGCTCTACGTGTGGCTCTGACATTTATAAGTTAAGTGACCTAAGTGAACCTTCCTTCCCTAAATCTCCTCAATCTGTAAAATGGGTATAATAGCGGTGTGCACTCCCCAGGGCAGCCGTGAGGGTTACAGGAATAACGCCAAGCGGCGTCAACGGGAAGCTCAGTCAATGTCGGGCGTTGCTGCCCAGAGCGGTGACACCGCCACTGTCATCGTCACCAGCGGGAGAGGACGAATGCGGCGCTGCCGCCGAGGCAGGGGCTGTGAGCTCCGAAGATCACCCAGGAGCGGACAGGGACAGGACAGGGACATGACAGAGAAGACGCAGAGTTAATTTGGGCTTAGGAAGGAAGAGAAGCCCTTGGGGTACGGGTTAGATCATCCACAGATCTGAGAAGTCTGACAGCGGTCCCCAACCCTTTCGGCACCAGGGACTGGTTTCGTGGAAGACAATTTTTCCACAGACCTGGTTGGTGGGGGTGGGGGAGGAGGTGGGGCTCGGGCGGTGATGCGAGTGACCGGAACAGCTGTGAACACAGACGCTCCCCTAGCTCCCCTCCCGCCGCTAGGCCTGGCTCCTAAGTGTCACGGAAGACAATGTCCCACGGAGGGGGGTGGAGTGTGGTGGAGCTCTGCGGCCCAGTCCCTGACAGGCCACCGGCTGAGGGTGGAGAGCGCAGTGGTAAGAGAGCTGGGGAGCAGGTGAACAGGGGTTACAAAACACCAAGGCAGGTGACAGGAGGCATGTTTTTAGACTAAGAGGGCATCTCAATCTGTCCAATTTTATGCTTTGCTCTTTCACTGCCTGTCTGGGAAGTTGAAGGTAGTGCCCATTGATTTTGTCCTTTTACACACTATCTTGATTAAAATGTTTTCTAGCTGCCTTCGGTCAGCAGAGGCGAGGAGGGGCGTGGTGGGGCGGGGCGAGGCATGTACTCTCAGGCCCTGTTGGAGGAAATGTAAATTACTACAAACTTCTTTGGAAAGCAACTTGGCAATGTATCTCAAAATGCCTTAAAAATGGTCATCCATCTGGGCGCAAACTTTGGAGCAGCCTCCTGTGGAAAGCATCGAGATGGCCGATGAGAGGGAGGCCGTCGGTGTTGTGCACATGAGCAACAAGAAGCACATAAGGAGACTGTAGAGAAACTCATAAAATTTTGATCAGTTGTTATATCTGGGGAGTGGGATTATGAAAAACTACTTACCTCATTTTACTGTTAAGACTTTCCTAAATTTCTCCCATATGTTACTTATAAGAAAAATATACCATTGTACCTTTGTCCAAACCCATGGAATGTGCAACACCGAGAGGGAGCCTGATGAAAACTGTTCACTCTGGGTGACAATGACGTGTCAGTGGAGGGTGTAGGCACGTTCACTGTGACAGATGTGCCTCTCTGGTGCAGGATGTTGATAGTAGGGGAGAGAGTGAGGGTATATGGGTTACCTCCATTCCTTCTCAATTTTGCTGTGAACATAAAAGTGCTCTTTAAAAATAGTCTTTTAACATACATTAAAAAAAAAAAACACAGTTAGTTGTGTTGTAGAGTGATCTTTTTAAAACTGAAGCCAGGCAGTTCATGTCAATATTCTATTTGAAACTCTGCAATGGCTTCCCTTCTTACTCAACATAAAAGTTAAAGTGTTTATAATTTTCTGCAAAGCTCATGTGTCTGGCTCCCCTGTTAAATTTGTTTTTTCTCAAACCTGCACCAAACCTCTCTCCCTCCCAAACCCACCTTGCCACCACCACCTAGCCACACATCCCTCCTTGCTACTTCCTGTACAAGCCAAAAACATTCCTGACTCTGGGGCCTTTGCTCTGGCCTCTCCCTCTGCATGGAATGAGCGCATCCCCTCTAAACATCTGCTAGCTAATTCTACTTCCTTCAAATCTTGCTCCTCCTTCTTGGTGAGACCTGCCCTGACCATCCTCTTTAACACGACAACCTGCCCCTCACACTCACCAACAGTCTCGATTCCCCTGTCCTGCTCTGACTTTTCCTTTTTTCATCACCCTCTAATACACTATATAATTGAGTTTCATTGTTTATTATTTATCATACATTGTATTCTCACCCAAGAAAATGTTAGCTCCGCCGAGGGTAGAAATTTTGTCTGTTTTATTCATAGATACATCTACAAATCTTAATATATAATAGATGTTCAATAAATACTTGCTGAGCATGTATGACTTAGCATACCTTAGTCATAACATAAAACATACTTCTTAGTGGAAATTGAGGTTAAAAGGTTATAAACTAGTACATTAGAACATACAATTGGTACACATGGTTAGAGTGCGGGGAAAGAAAAAGAGAAAGGGGTAACAACAAAAATAAGAAGGTTGTACTTTATCCTATAGACCTACTCTGTCCAGCGTCACTTAATTTAAAATTAAAAGTAAAAATTCGGTTCTTCAGCCACACTATCCACATTTCAAGTGCTCAGTAGCCACATGTGGTTAGCAGCTGCTACCTTAGCACAGACAGAAAACACTTCCATCATTGAAGAAAGTTCTAATAGGCAGTGCTGCAGTATAAAATAAAAAGCTATCACCATATTTGAAGCTGGCAAAAAACAAGACCACAGCAGTGTTTTGAAGGCAACTGGAAGCTATGGAGAGAGTGAAATAAATGGAGAAGAAAGGGGGAGCCTCAGGGAGGCCAAATGCAAGGAAATTAAAATGGCCAACGGGTCAGAGAGAATTATGACTATGTAGTAGGATGTCAGAGGCGGGGAAATTAAAGAAATTGCTGAGTTAACATCATCAGGATTTTTGGACTGGACTTGAGAGCTGAAGGGAGAGGAAGGAATGTGGGATGCCTGAGGGTACTGACTGGCTAACTAGGTGACTGGCGAGGAGAAGCCATTTTTAATAGACAGAAACTGGACAGGTTAAAGGTTCTTTTGACGCAGGTGTTTTGACTGAGGGAACAGTTCAAAATGGTCATATCCAAATGCAGAACATGTGTGTTAAGGCCAGGGAATGCCTGTAATGGATGAATGGACCTTCACCCCTCTTCACTGCCACGTATCTCAGATATGAGACAGGATGAAGGTCAAGGACTGAGTAGGTAAGGACGCAAGACATGTGTGGGAATTATCAGGGAATGTGTGGACTTATCTGTTGTAGTCATTTCTTGAGGGGGGAAAAAAGCTGAAATATTCCATTTTTAGACACATCAAAATGACTTCTTCAAATAAATGTGTCAAAATAGCATGTTTATGTAGGGGGTAGATTGAGGGGATACTATTAATACATTTGGCTTTGGACACATGAATTTGAAGTACTTTTGGCTTCATTTGGTAAATGGTCTCCAGTCCCCTATTGTACTAAAGGAACAGAGATTGTTACCTTGATTCTAAAAGAAGGAAGGTGGCTCCATAACTTGGATGCCACAAAATGAAACTGAAAGTCATCCATAGGGGAAATAAGTTCCAGAACATAGACATTAAAAATGATATTAAATGCAGTCACTTTCCAGATTCCAGTTTATACTGAGCCAAGGTCAGTGCTTATGGAAACACTAATGGCCATGTGAGCTGTCCTTTCTTAATGGGCGACAGCAGTATTTATAATGGAAGTTGGCATTCATTTCCATTTTGGGCGAAGGCAATGAGGGAATATTGGTGCTGATGATTTAAATCTAGCCTTTTGACTACTGATTTAAATTCATTTGATTTTAATCCCAGCTGAGAAGAAGAGCTCATGATAGCTTTTTTCATTTAATCCTTAAAAATGGGATTATTTATTTTGAGGACATAAGTACCCATTTGTGAGCAAAGTTAACTATTGGTAAGTAAGAGGAGCAAAAGCAGAGTAAAGACCTCTAGTCCCTGCTTGTAGAGGACATGCTTTCCTTTTTCACCCCCTCTTGTTTCTTCCTTCTCTCCATCCTTCTCCATTCCTCTCTCCCTCTTGTGTTTTCTTTTTTTTTAGTTTCTGCTTATTATTCCTAAAAATAAATACAATTCCTTGATCAACCCTCACATGTAGACGCTATTTAATATTTACAAAAGGCTTTCACATTCATCATCTCCTAAGATCTTCATTTTCAAGTGATCACTAGGAAAAGTGGTGCAAGGCCCCTGCTACTTATGAGGAAACTTAAGCTCAAGAAGCTAGCGACTCAAGTAAGGTCACATAGTAATTTAGTGGCAAATAGAAGACTCACATCTGTGGTAGCCAGCCTCCATGTTGGTCCTCAATTATCCCCACTTCCTAGTATGTGCGGATCTTCTGTTGTCCCCTCCTTATTGTGACAGAGTTGCAGCACATAATATAATGACAGCATGTCATAGCCACAATTAAGTTATAAAAGACGTGGGAACTTCCATCTTGGGCCCTATCTCTCTTTCTCTGATTAGTCACTTGGGATGCAGCCAGCTACCACGTGAGCAGTCCTATAGAGAAACTCAAATGACGAGGAATTGAGGGTTCCTTGAGGCAACCAGAAAGTCAACACACTTCCATGTTGGAAGCAGATCCTACAGCCGCAGTCAAACCTTCAGATGATGCAGCCCCACCTAAAATCTTCATTGCAGCTTCATGAGAGACCCTGTGCCAGAACAACCTAGCCAAGCTGCTCACAGAGTACTGACCCTCAGAAAGGGTGAGATAATAAATATGTATTGCTTTAAGCTGTTAAGTTTGGGGTAATTTTTTATACAGCAATATATACCTGTAGCAATGCTTGTCTTCTCACTCTGAGTCCAGTGCTTTGCCTACATTATCAAGCTACACCTGCATTCAGAACACAATTTTGTTTGCACAGCTTTGCCAGATATTCACAATATTCTATAAGGCATCATGTTTTGGGAAAACAGACAAGTTAAGATCGACAACATTTATGCATGCAATGTAAAATAATGCAGGTGTTTTATTTGGATATTAGAACACAAAAAAATTAATAGTGAAAGTAAGCTATAAATATATGATGTGTATGTCTAGGTTTGTGTTTTTGAGTTCATTTGTAAACCTATGACTTGTCTTAACTCAGTCTTGAGACAGAGGACTATCAGAGGGAGAGGTCTGGCTGAATTCGTTTTTTGCCCAAAGGATCTTAGGGGGAATTACCAAGAACTGAAGAAGTTCTTCAATTCCCTGCAGCACAGCTGCGATATTGATATAAGGTACTGGGAAACTAAGGAAACATCTTATTTCACTGTGGTTGTCACATTATCATGCATTACAGTGCAGCAGCCTGAATCAAAAAGATATGCAAAATTCACCAAGGACAGCAGCAATGCATTTTTTCCCCTGTATTTGTGGAAAAGCATCAGGAAAAGGAAGGCAAGTATGAATGCAAAAACATCTGCTCCCTAAACTCATTTGAAAAATATCCCTGCAAAAATAAATGTGAATCATCTATAGTGCATAGCAGATGGAAGTACAATATGTTTAACTTAAGGAGAAAAAGAAATGCAGTCGAAGAATCAGAGGGTATGGAACTAAAATAATACTTAAGCCCATTTTATATACTGTTGCCCATTAGGTTACACTCTGGTAAAATGTGTTAAAAAAAAAAATCACCTTTTATCTGTATCAAACTACTCTGAAAGAATTTCAGATAATTACAGTAGACTCTCTAACAGCATTTATATTCACAAAAGCCAAATTTGGGGGCAGCAACATAACTTTCCCCTAAAATAAGGAATAAATTATGGAGTTGTCTTTTGGTTTCAAATTGATTTTTAACTTCACTGACCTGCCTCACAAAGACTTAACAAGAAAGAACAAATGAAGGAATAAGTTATTTTAGATGATAGGCAACAGCAATGCAATGGATCAGGATTTGGGGGAAATGACATGTGAACTTATGATTATGCAAAGAAATCATCAAATAGTCCAAATGCCTTTGAATAAATGGCCAATGAATGACAGTATATAAAGGAACATAAGTTAATTTTTTGTATTGCAGATGAATTATTTGGGCTCCAACCATAAAACCAAGTTGCTTATCTTCTCAGAATGTACTTAAAACTCTTAAATTCATAAAGTCCCTTAGTCTGAAGGATGGAACCTTTTTAAATTTTCAGAAGTCATTTAAACGTTTCATTAGAATTTCCCAGACATGGCCAAAATGGGAAAACATTAGCACCATCCACAACTGTGTTTATTTTATGTGATAAAATGAAATTGCCTACTTAGGAATTACAACAAATAAAGTATGATGGAGAATTAATTTCACACTCTAAATAACATGACCAATACAATGGGTCACTGGACTGACAGATAAAAACTTTAAGGGTGTGGAAACTGAATAATAGCAATCAACAATCATTTGTTACTATCTCAGTAATATTTTAATCAGAGCCCACATGAGAATAAATTGTAAGGTCCTTTTAGTGCAGTCCAAAAATGTTTAGGGTTAGAAAATTATTACGAAATCTGTTTCTTGAAGGGGAAATGCATAAAATCACAAAGTCAAAGTTATCTATAGCAATCTCTGATACTGTCACTATGTTACAACGCTTAAGTTCTAAAGGAGAAGATTATATCTTCTTAATGTAGCCTTATTTTGAAAAATAAGCTCAAACAAAATATACAGAAAGTACTCACCAAGTTATATGTTAAAAAAAAATCAAAAAGCACTTTTTATCTCATACAGTTACATGAGGGAGCAAAGTTCCTTTAACTTTGATAAGGAAGCATATCTGAATAAATTAAGTGCCAAATGATAAAATATGATAACAGTCAAATCAGCTTTACGTTTCTGATAAAAACAAATCCAGTCAGGCCTTTTAAAATAATCTACACACACGTTGGTAGCCACAGCAGAAAATGTTATAGGTCAATAGATGGTTTATGAACCTACTGGATGAGGGGATAAGCAAGGATGAACAGCTCTTACTGTTAATTTCTAAGATGTAAGTAAAATTTTATAATATTTAAATTTCCTAGGGGGGATATTTAAGTATATAAAACTGAACAGTATTCTATAATAGAGACTAATGAAGGCCAGTGAAACATTTGACCTTTAACATTAATACAAAATGTTCTTCAGTAGGTTGACACTCAGATATGAGAATGGTCGCACTAAATTACAATGATCCTCATTTATCAATATCTTAGAGTGAGTATCGCACAGCCTAGAATATCAGTCATAAGAGTACTTATGACTAGGAAATATAAATTTGGAATTTAACTGTCTCCCCTCACTATCTAATTTTTTTTAAAACTCTGTAGATATCTATGGCTTCCTGATTTGGATTACATTAATTTAAAAGCCATAATTTATCACATCAAATCATCTTGTGCATGGTAATTCACGGTTTTGAAAAAGAATGCAATACCTATTTTATTCAGGTAATAGATTTATGTGTGAGACTAAAAACAAAAGCTCTGAGCTTATGGTTAAGAAATTCAAATTTCATTAATCCAGAATTAAAATAATCAGAAATGACAAATGGCCTTAATTTATTTCCTAAAAAATAAAGAATAGCAGATACTTTTGTTGGCAAATCAGAACATTGCTAGAACTTGAATAAGTTTTCAGAATAAATACGAAATTCAATTCACATTATGTACAGAATATTTTACATGTTAAAATTTTTTTATTCTAGTTTATAGAACTGAATAACCCAAGTAAAATATTTCTGTAATCTCCAAACTACCACAATGTTAGATTAACTGGAACATTTCATTCTCTTCTCTAACTATTCAGGATAAACTGAAAATTGCCCTAACATGATATTCCTTAATATTAGTCCCTATTCAAGGGACTTAAAGTACACAAGATTTGATCGTGTTATAAAATAAATTCAAACCAAAAAATGAAGGTAAATCCTAATATGATTGTGTTATGGCCAAGAGATTTACTTCCAGCTCTGCTAACCATACCTGTAATGTGGAATAATACAAAAACCTCATTTAGTTGTGAATCCCAAACTCTTCCACCATCAATTCATTTTTGAAAGCTATCAAATAAATAGATTGTTTAATTTTGATTTGTTTATTCTATCCCAACACAGGTCTCAAAAGTAGTGAGATAGCCAAAAAGGAATCTTGATGATATGCAAAAAGGATATCTAAGCTATATGTGATGCAGTTGAAAAAAGTCCTTTCTGCACCACCACACATTAATCAAGGGCACCTCGCCCTGGGGATCCCTGGCCATGGGATTTTATCTTGCTTGTCAAACATCCACTATTTGGTGGAGACTCTGTGACACTGTCTTAAATGCAACCACATCTGTGAAGCTCTATCTCATCCACCAACTACACATGATTTCCCTCTCACTGACCTCACAGGGTGCAGAGCTGAGCCATTTATTCCACTGTACTTTGTATCAAAGATAGTTGTGTGTTTGTTTTTGGCTCTCTTCTAGACTATGAGGTCCTTGAGAGTGGATAAGGTGTCTTTCCATATTTGCATTAATTCACTTTAATATCAAAAACAGTGCAGACTCTCAGAAAATAAATTTAACAGAATCTTTCTTTCAAGAGAAATGGTAACTTGGCTTAGAGCTCTGGAACTAAAGTTGTATAAAATATCTCATGCTGGACTTACATGGAATTCTACCCTTATACTTTACAGAATAAAATTCTCTCCTTTTTTATTTCATTATATAATAATTAGAATATTTTAAATACCTAAGTATTCATCAAATTTTCCTTTATCTTTTTTTGGTATTTCTTTCCCCAGTCAAGTCTTAAAACTTCAAGTAAAATAACTGAACAACCTGATGATGTAGGGTAAATCCTAGTATCATTAAGTCCAGATAGCCATAATTCTTTCAGAAATATCAAGATAATAATCACTTTCAAAACATTTGAAAGTTTAAATCATACCAAAGTGCCATCCTACCATTCCTCATACCAAGAATGCAGACAATACTGCTTTCAAATGGGGATTATTTAGAGAATGCAAAAACCAAACAATCCCGGGTTTGCTGGTCTAAGCACAATAAATCAGTAGAGAAGTTCTGATATTTACTAACAGGAAACAGATTATAAATGGAAGACGTTTAAATCTAACAAAATCATTCTGAGTCATCCTTAATAAAGAGTAACTTCCTGTTGCACTCCAAAGCTAGCATAGCAAATCATCTAAAAGCTGTGACGATTTTACTCTCCCATTCATTCAACAAATGTTTATTAAGCACCTACTCTATGTGAAGTGTTGATCGTAGAGGCTGTAATTCAGCAGTTAATACATGAAAGCTGTGTCTTCTTGAAGTTGACAGGTAGTTAAATACATTTAATCTGCAATACTGGCTCTGACTAGTGCTTCAGTAATCATACATAAATACAGTTATTTTAGTCACAGACTTCTCATTGATAAAAATTTACAATGAGCTATGAGTCAAAGTATCTAGATTCTAGTCTCATTTCTGCAGTTTAAGCACCTCAGAGTCTCCGTTTCACACAGAAAGCTGCATGATTAAGTCTAACCCTGCTTTCCTTACAGGTTGTTATAAGGATTAATAAAAAGATCCAATAAAATGCTAATGCACTGAGCCCATTTATCATACATACTATACTAACTTCACATGCATTGCTTTATTTAATACTAATTACAGTCCCATGATATTATGATAAGATCCTCTTGTTATCCACATGTCAAAGTACATAGATATAGATAAGAAACATGCTTTTCAAATATTTCTTTTTGTTTTAAAATGACTGCATTTATTTGCACATATTATTAGTCCAAGTAGAATGGTAGAAATTAATTCATAGGTTATCGTCCTTAAAGGCTTCCTCAAGGAACCCTAGTGTAGGTGATGCTAGAATGTGTTTTAGTTTTGTTGTGGTTGGTATGAAAAAGAATCCCTGGAGCCATTTCAAAATTCATTAAAGAAAATTGCCTCTCTAGGCTGTGACTTGGTGAGTTAAAAAAAAAAAAAAGAAAAGAAAATTGCCTCAGGGTGACCCCTGAGGTTCTTTAAAGTTTCCCAGCAGGAGGAGGCTAGGAATTGTCCAGTTTGGAAGATGTAAGAACTACAAATGTCAGTCCAATGAAAAAGAAAAGAAAGGCATCTGGGACAGGCAGGCAGTAGGGTAGAGAGAGGAAGTGTTAACTTGCAAACTCCTAATGTCTTTAATGTTAGCAAAGATGAAACTTGTTTATATCTCTTCCTAGAAATCAAGCTCAAAGTCTTAGAGACCAACCGAAAACTCCAGCTGCCCTCCCAACTTATGCCCTCCTCCATAAAGGTGGTATAGTAGATGCAGCCAGCTTCAATTAACATTTAACCTTTATTCTTTTATGTTTAGATGCACTCAGTAGTGAATATCCGTCACTCTTATTTACTCTCTCAATTCTCCAGAGAAAGCCTCCTTCCTTAATTACACTTTTAATGTTTATTCCCCCCACACATATACACACTTTTTTTTTTTTTCTGCCGAGCTGGTATGTGACCCTAGTCAATCCAGGAGAGATTTTCCCAGACTCAAAGGAAAACAAAATTTTGTTTTTCAAGTACGGAATCCCTACTTTCCCCCAAGCAAATACCAATAAGTTTCTGTTGGAAATTTAAAATGTAGTGCTGTGTCAATATTTTTTTAGTGAAGATGGTAAATGAACATTCATATCCATGAGTTTACAAAGTACGCAGGCATAGGATAATACCGCCTTTATTTTTCCAGGACATGAATATATGATCAAATAGCAATCATCGCTTAATCTTTTTCCCTCCTTCCACATAATGTGTGTGTGTATATATATACATGTGTGTATATATACACACATATATATATGTATATATATGTGTGTGTATATATATATATACACACACACATATATGTTTGTATGCATCATGGATTGCTAAAGACTGCTCATCATCAAAAGGTTTAATGATTATTTTTTAGCTCATTAAGAAATATATGTATGCATATTTTTAAAATAGTGATTCCTGTTTTACATCATATAAGTCATTTAATTATTTATCTGAAATGGCCAAAAGATATTTGTCAGAAGGTGATATTAGTAAAAATTGTATGAAGGCTATTATTATATAAATGTATGAACTGGGAACTCTGGTTCAGGTAATTGTTAGCAAAAGCTCTGCAATTGTCCTGAAGACCACATCAGAAGAACGAGAACAAGTGGTTTGAGAAGAAAAAAGAAGTTTATTATTATAATTTTCCAGCAAATGAGGAGGATGGAGACTACTGTCTGAAAAATGTCATCGTTCTAATAGTAAGCAGAAATATATTGCTTTTAAAGGGAGGCCATTCAGCTTCAGGCAATTGTTGTTTAACCATAGTTTATGATTTTGATGGTCCCACGTCCATCCCATCTCCACCCAAGACAATCCTGTGACCTCTGCCCACCCGGGAGGCCCACCCGGACCTCCAGGACCTCTGCCTGATTGTGCCCGCCTGGTCTAGGTGGGACTGGCAGTTCTGCCCAGCCATCTCCTATAGCACAAAAAACAAAAGACATTACCCTGCCCCTCCCAGCCACTGGCCTGAAGCAGGGATGCAGGTTTTAGTTCTCAAAATGGAGTGGAGGATGATTTAATGAGACAGAAAATATTTTTGTAATTTTTTCAGGCCATTTCCTCTGTCACTGTCAATATTTCCCTTCCATATCTATGGGAGGACGGCTGACTATGCTGTTACAGTCCTGGATTTGAACATTAATGCTCAACACAACATAACACAAATACTTAATTTAATCTCTCTGAGCCTCAGTTTCCTTATCTGTAAAGTAGGAGTAGAGATAACTAGGCATAGCTTTGCAAGGAATAAGTATAATATACATAAAGCATAATACCTTGCTTTCAAACAAATAATTGCTCCCTTACCAATTTCTCTCTTGTGGGGGTCACAAGATCATGATGATGCGGGTAGTTTAGGCACTAACCTTCCAAAGGGTCACAAATGTAAGGATAAATCCAAAAATGAAAATGCACCGAAAGCTATGATTGACTCACACTGTAATTACTTAGTTCTCAAATATTGATATATTTAATAAACTTCGTTTGTCTCATATTGATCATTTTGACATCCTCTTGTGAGAATTAAAAATGGTGCTTGTGTATCTATTTCACTGACTTTAAGAAATTTTTGAATCATCCTGAGTATATTTATTCATTCTGATGATGTGAAGTAAGGGTCACCCACTAAACCTGGCTCCTAGTGTTACCTTTCACTGTGTCGTGTGGCCTGACCTCTCCTGAGTCTCAATTTCAACCCTTAATGGTGTCACTAGAATTTTTTGCACACTATAGACATTGAAAAACATTTTAAAAGAAAGAAAAAAGAAAAAGAAAAAAGGGGAGGGGAGAGAAATCTGAATGGAGATAATTCCCACTTCACTTCTCAAATGAGATAAGGAAAAAGGTTATAAAAACCCTAAAATATTATTTATTACTACTCATCTGAAACTTTTATTCCATCCCATCACTTGGGTCAGATTGCACCAATCGTTAAACTGCTTTCTTGCTATACTCTTATTTATAACTCTTTCAGAGCTCTGGTTCTTCCAGCCACTTACACTCACAGAGTCTATGAATCTGTAGAAACAAAATGTAGGGATTATTTGAGTTCACATTCCCCCAGACCCGTTATAGACTAGTCCATTGATGTGAATTGGTGAAGGGCTTATAGGTACCAGCCAAGCATAGAAAACAGTACAGAAATGTCTACTTCAGACACAGTGTACTCACATGGGTCCTGAGGTTGTTTCCCCAGCCTCATCTCATTAACAATAGGCTCCAAGAACTATCCATCCAAGCCAAAAAGCCCTCTAGTAGAGGACTTTCACAATTCTCTTCCTTAATGACACTCCCTGTCCCAAAGACAAAGGAGGCAGGAAAGTGAAAGGACATGCACAGATAAACTGAGTAATTACAAAGAGTTTAGGTGCCTAAGGGAAATTTCGATTTGCCGGGAAAACTGGCCACACTCTGCCCACAGGATAGTCTCAAAAGTGGTAATATTTCCAATTGCAAATTCTAGTTCCCTCCTTCCAGGCGAATTTGTAAACCCTAAGGCCATTTGCTTTTATTCACAAAAGATCCTGGCAACCCCGAGATGATTTTTAGGAGTCATATAGCCTTGGGGAAATTATTTAACTTCTTTCAGTCTCAGTTTCTTCATCTTTGAAATGGAGATAATAATCATATTTACCTCCTAGAGCAGTTAGAAGGGTTAAACAAGAGAATGCACGTAAAGCAACTGACACACAATGGATTTACAGCCAATGTTAGCTATTATTTTTACTTATCAATGGGTACACAAACATGCTGTTTGTGAAACAAATTTCCCTTCTTTTCCCTGATCTGAATAAATGCACACCTCAGATAACATGAATAATATTATATACCATAGCTATTAGGCTTACCATACAATTTAATTACCTGAAGGAATAAACAGTGGGTAATGATTTCTAACATCAATGGAATTAGTTTTGCCAGTGAGAAAACCAAACTCAATTGGAAGCTCTTTGACACTCTCCTCAATAATCTACTCTTTGCAGATCCTCATAGCAATTACAGCTTATAGCAGTATTATCTTTAACCTTTAAGTTCTTTACATTTATATTTATATTATAAAAATTATGAACAATTTTTGGTAACATTTAGAAACAATTTTTGGTAATGTCTTTTGTTTTTTGTGCTACAGGAGATGGCTGGGCGAAACTGCCAATATGCCTATTCATAATAACAGCTTTTTGGCAAAAAAAGAAGAAAAAAGCCATGTCAAAAATCCATTGATTGCTAAAAAATATGTTAAAACATACACTAAAATAAGTGTTTATTCTTTCAGTGTCTACTGGATTTCTTTTCTTGTGTTTTAAATCCATTATTTCTCTTAATAATACAACAATATAGGCAGTTTAAAACCAACTATCCTGAATGAAGAAAACACGTGTGGCATGAACTTTCCCTTAATCAGAATACTCTACCAGTCTACTTCTTTCTTATTCTAACAACCTTGAGGAGTGGCCACCTTTCAGTGCACTGGAGAAACAAAAGTGATGGAGACATGATCCCAGACCACAGGATGCTCAGACTCTGGTACAGAAGACATAGGGAAACCGGTAAAAACTGGTTGTGTTGGCTGATGAGACGTTTTACCACCTCCCAGATATTGTAACATTCTGGGCCTTCTAAATTTGAAAGAGAATCCTGATGACTATGCCCAAGTAGAAATCTGTTTTCTGGTTCTGCTGTAACAGAGCAAAAGAAGGGAAGCTCAGAAGGGACAATATCGCCCTGTTGGAAGAAACTTTCACAAAACTTGTTTTCATTTCATGAGACCTGTGCTTAACAGATGCAAGTCATAGGATCAAAACTCATACCTCACAGATACTATAAGAAGAATGAAAGAAAAATTAAGATCACCATCCTTTGAGGCCTAGCCCCATTTAATTTCATAACAATACTATGAGGTTACTAAAATCCAAATTATAGTAGAGAAACTAAAGTTCAGAACGATCAAATAGCTCAAGTCCACAAAGCAAGTTAGAGCCACAATTCAAATTCATGTCTTCCCCCACTTGAAAGTTCAAGCCAGGTGGTCTCTCTCTCTCTAAAAACTGCATATAATTGAAGGCAGCATGAACATCAGAGTAATCCAACCTTAATATCAGAAATAAAGATCTCATGCAAGTCATCTTTATAGAATAATCATGGTGAGAAAACCAGTGGCTTGTCAATCTTGTAAAATGATTATAAACCTCAATTGCAACAGAAAAAAAAATAGAAAAATGAATAGACAGAGAAGGAAAATCTTCTGAATGTCAATAATATGACTTACAACATACACTTTTTTGGTATTTTAGGAGCTAACTGGCCCATCTTAATGTGTATATAAATATCACACTCTCATTTCCCAAGATTTATAAAATGCTGACATCACCAGTAAATTGGTTTCAAAATTCAAACTACAATCACATAATTTTTTAAAAAACACAGAACTTATATTCATGTGTAATGAACAGATGCAAACCTACCCTCCCATCAGAACTCTTCTAGAGATTTAAATACCACCTGCTACCCTCAAACAAATGCACCTTGTCTCCTTTTACATTGACTTCTATGAGTCATAGAGCTTAAAAAGTGCATGTTCTGAGATTACCTGTAAAAATCAAGCAATTATTGACAAAGCCTTCCTAAAATTAATTGCATATGTTTAAGGCAATCCAATATTTTAATTTCACACCTTGGCTGGCTTCAGAGATGGCATGATCGCTGTACTATAACTGAAAACTGAGATTCTATTCAGATTTTTTTATGCATTCTGATTAAAGGGGTTTTAATGTAAGAGATGTTTGGATTACTATTAAAATCATATTTTAAAAACCACTTTGCCCAAATTAAGTACTCAAACATCCTCCCTTCACTTGGCTGCTGTATTCAGATCTACTATAATGGTGCCAGAAATATATTTGCACTGATATAACTTAGTCGATGGAAATAAAAACCTAATTCTGTCACAGGAGTAACTAGGACAACTAAAATGCAGGAGTCTCCATGAACTGCCTTTGTTCCATCACAATTATAATGACAAAATTATTTATGTTAAGGGAATAGCTGCTGACACCGAAAGAAGTAGGAAGTAAGGTTTTAAAAAGATGAAAATAGAAACTGTGAGCTTTCATAGACTGTAGTTCATTTGAAGATATGAACCACTGCACCTACCTACCCAGTCAATACTAAAGAACACTGTAATCAAACAAACAAAGGAACTGCACATTAGGAGAGAATTGTACTATCATTTAGAAAGTTTCACTAGGTTTCTGAATGGGTAATTTTACTGGTGAATGGTTAATGAACTTAGATTAGCTTTTTTTTTTTAAAGGATTTTGCTTTTTATTATAATTTGGATATTTGGTCAGAGCTGACCTCAGACCTTAATCACCCCATTTTAAATAAACTTATGAAATAAAACACAAAAAGTCTTTCATAGTTTTTCAGAACTTGACCTTACTAATAATTCCAACAAGTGTGGTCTGCTTCTTTGTTGAATTTTGTTTCATATCCCCAGTTCCTCCATTTCACCTTAGAAGTGTACCTCCCTTAATAAAATAACCAACGAAAGTGGGCAGCAGTGGTTTGGGGAGATGCAGTAATACGGACCTAAATAGAAACAGTATCCCACTGAATACATTGGTTCATTCTAGCATATTCACTCTTGTATATAAAGTTCTATGTAAATTAGAAACCTAAGTTTCAGACACTACTTGGGGACATGTTTGCTCTGCACAATGAAAATCAGGCATTCTGCACAAGCTGGTGAAAGTCCCAAATGGATTTCTCCCTGCTCTTCATCATGGACACCACTTTAAATCCAATAGTATCACCCAGGGTTGTCTCTTTTTCTCTCACCAACATCCTGTCTGCATCTCTGACTGACTTAGGATTTAGAGGTCCAAAAGGGTTGAGTAAGGGATGCCACCATACAACTGGAAAAGAAGTTTTTTAATTAAAGGGGACGGCGCGAGAACTAGCCAAAAGTAACCCCACTCCCACTTGCTCCCTTCACCATAACCCTATTCTGTGCGGATGATGTATCATCAAGACTTTTTCATGGTAAGCACTTTTAGGAAAGCACTAAGCCAACTCCAGATCCACTAACTCTAAAATGACTGTAATGAAACACCAAATACAAAATTTATGTGCCAGTAGAATTCTAAAAGCATATGTCGCTTTTTCGCTTTCATGGAGAAAACCATAAAGAACATGACAGTGTAAAACCCCATAATATACTACAGTAAACCCCAGAGACACTCAACCCTTATTAGCCAGCTGGCCCACTTAGGGATGGGGAGCCTGTGGCCTTCTGATTTCAAGATTGTTCTTCTTTAAGCACCAAAGAGGCAAGAAAAGCTTCCTCTTTCTCTGTCACACCCCTTTTAATAAAAGGATCTGTTCTGTAAAATTTGGATTCAGTCAAAAGGCCACATTCAAGGATCCAGAAGGCCACATGTGACCCCAAGGCCACAGGTTCCCCACTCCTATATGGGATTTTGATAAAAATTTAGATTCATGGGACCCAGACTGGACTCACTGAATCAGAGACTCTGGATGAGGAGCCTCTGGATGTGCATTTTCAAAGGCCTCCCCAGATGTTTCCTACACATACACTATTGACTTAGGCATTAACAGAATGATCACAAAGAGATGAAGTAACACAGTGAGATGGAACAGAAGTGCCCAAGCAGAGTAAAAGCAGCCACTAGCCATAGAAAAAAATTAAGGAAGGAGGCCGGGTGTGGTGGCTCATGCCTGTAAGCCTAGTACTTTGAGAGGCCAAAGCAGGAAGACTGCTTGAAGCCAGGAGTTCAAGACCAGCCTAAGCAAGAGCAAGACCCTGTCTATACAAAAAACAGAAAAATTAGCCAGACATGGTGGCATGTGCCTGTGGTCCCAGCTACTGGGGAGGCTGAGGCAGGAGGATTGCTTGAGCCCAGGAGTTTGAGGTTGCCATGAGCTATGATGATGCCACGGCACTCTAGCCTGGGTGACAGAACGAGACCCTATCTTAAAAAAAAAAGAAAAGAAAAGAAAAAAAGAAAGGAAGGAAAGTCAGAGACCACAGTCCAATGAGACTAACAAAGACCAAAACTGGTATATTCAAGGTCACCAAACTAGTTGTTACATTGTTTGCACCTGAAACCATCTCCTGCCTCCGATTGGTGCCCATTCCAGCATCTTACATTCCGTCTGTTTCTATAAAACAAAAGCTTGACAATACTAGTTGTTTAAACTTCACATTTTAACTTTGTAAAATATCTGTATATTCAAATACTAAGACAATATATATGTTTATACAGTCCTTTACCAACCAAAAAAACATGCTTCCAAGTTCCTTATTATTCTCTGACATAACAGTGTAACGTACCCAGGGTCGGTATCAGCATTTCCATCTCATACAGGTGGAAAAACTGAGGTTTCCAGAGGTTTGTAAACTCTCACGAAGGTCTTATAGCCCTAACAGGGAAGCCAACACTGACCATCTTTCTTAAAGCTCAGTCTTCCTTCCACTTCTAACTCCCTGAAATTTGTAAAATGCTCAGCGGGACCTTGTACTTTTTTCCACTTCTCAGATTTAAAGATTCAGTCCTCCAGGATCTCGTTCTGAATTAGATGTTACCCTCTGCAACTAGACTCTCTGAGCACATACCTGAAACTCTGGGCGATAACCACACAGTTACTTCAACGGATTTCTATACGATAACTGGCAGAAGTTTGACTACGCATACAAATCCAGCAAATAGAACACTGCTGTCAAGAGCCAGTGTTCATTGTATTATCAGTTACAGCCCGATAATATGATATGACGGGTGTGAGGCACAAGCTACAAGTCTCTCCTTCTTAAAACAATAATTGTGAGCTTTTATTCCTCACCAGGAATATCAAGGTCATTGTCTGGATCAAATCTAAAAGGGAGCTTCCATCAACAGATGTCATAAGAGATGAGCACCAATTTGACATGCTCTTGCAAAACCATCACCTGCTATCAGAGAAGCTATGACAGCTGTGTAGGAAGACAATGTGGGCCAATTCATCAGTCCGCTGGGCCCCAAGTGCTCCCCTCACGGATATGACAAACATATGCCTTACTGCCACACAATGGGTGTTTATTACTGTAGGGTTGTTTGTATAACAATCCAATTAATCTGTGTTGATAGTAATGTTCTTTTTTTGTAATTGACAGAAAGCCAGAATTGCATAACTCCATTGAATGACTGCATCTTTTGCCACAGTATGACAGACTTTGAAAAGACAAAGGTAGACTGTTGGCACACACAAAATCCTGCCAAGACATAAAATGCCCATCTCCTTGGCTTTGAAATGATGTGATTTTTGCCATGTAGAGCCTTCTGCCTCCTGCTTGGCAAAGTCTCCTTTACCTTTGGAAAACTCAACTCAAGCATCATCCTGATCTCAAGCTCCCCTGCTTCCAGAGCCTAGGTAGGTATTTTAAAGACAGACTCAGACTGGATAGGAATTAGGGTCTCCTCAAAAACTCAGATCACTTCATTTTAAGCACAAGCCGTTCTGCAGCTGACCATTGCCCTAAAGGAACGTGCTCTCACAGTTACTAGGTCTTCGGTGTTTCCAGAGAAGTGCAAGGTCTGAGTTTTTATTTGCTATTCTTCAATTCTTCAATATCTGCAACTGTTTTAATTTTGGTAACCTTGAAAGTAGAGTTTGAGACAAGGACTTGCGGAGAGTTTATTTCAGAAGTAATTCCAAGAAGCAAGAAAGAGAAAAGTGAGGCAAGGAAGAAATACAAACCAACCAAGGGGTGTTAGCAGGGTCCCAGAATCTTCTCTGTGGATGAGGGAAACAGCGGCATCCACCCCCCAGCTCCTACACCCTCTTGGTTAAGGGTTGTTCCTCCAGGCAGTAATTCCCCTACACTTCCCAGCCGTACCTGCCAGTTTTCTCAGTCTGGGAGAAAGCCTTGAACAGGAAGGCAGCAGTGGTGCCCGAGGTGGCATGCAGTCAGCACAGCATCCGTGCAGTGACAGCTCTGACTGAAATCAGCGGTGACTGATGTGATTTAGGGCACAAAAATAAACTACGACAGCAACTAATAAAGCTGTGAACATCGTACAGGTGAAACAATTAATGGGCACGGGCCTGACATGGCAGGTGAACTCCACCTGCTTTCCATCTCGAGGAAAGCCCTCCCTGACCTCCCAGGCCGGTCCCTTACGGTGGAACTCCACACCCCACCACCACGAGTTGGCATTTACACACTGAACCCCACCATCTGTAGCCCAAGCACATCAACCCCCTGGGTGACGAGAGCCCTGAGAGACACTGTATCTTGTTTATTATCCCCAACACCTGAGTTAAGGAAGGTGTTCAATAAAAATCTACTGACTGAATTAATTCACGGAAAAGGCCCATCGGTGTTTATGGAACTGAATAAATGAATATGATATAATCTCTAATAGAGCTCTGTTAGCTACAACTATAACCCAAACCCAATCAGGAGAAGCAGTCTTAAGGTCACTGAGGAACAGAACAATCACTTCTTAATTCCTGCCCCAAAGAGCCTTATGCCTCAAAGATGTTAATCACTGACAAAGATGAACTTTGTTTTCTGAAAAGGTGATATTGTTTCAACTATTAAAATTATACTTTCTTAACATATGTACTTTTTCATATTAATCAAAAAGTCTGGAAAATTATCTTTGCCCCCAGAAAAGCAAAACAGCTATAATTCAATGTCATCATCTGCTACTACTGAAACTGAATTTTACAACCTAGACATTCACCTTCTTTCCCATGCAGACTCTGTCTTGATATTTGTACCTTTCTCTAAGGCTCTCAGAGCCTTTCCCATTTGAAAGGCATTGGCTCTGGCTGGGACCTAAGACCTCAGAGGCCTGGGTAAGTATCTGCTTAAGGAAGCTTCAGGAAGATCAACACAGGTGGGGGCATTCTGAACTGGGAAACATCCAACAAAGAACAAGGCTTCCCTTTTATCAACCGAGTAGGGACCTCAGCATAATAGCAGAGCAGGCTGCATGTCCCTATCCTACATATGGTACAAACAAAACCAAAAAAAACCTAAGTACTCATTAGAGAAAGCCAAATGCAGAATGACAATATCCCCAACAGACTCCATTCTTTAAAACAGTAAAGAAAGGCCCCTTGTGTTATTAATAAAAACCTGCTACATTATTTCTGGCAATTTTGGGGGGGGGGTGTGTGTGTGTATACATTTATGTGTGTGTGTATATATATCCACACACACACATAGAGAAAAAGAGATATTGACGTGTATATCTATACACATATAGATACTGATATATTTGAAAGTATAAGAATCTATACAGATGGGTTCTTACAGAAAATAAGTCACTCTTTGGTAATAATATTATTTATATAACTAGAAAGGAGTGAGTAAAGTTTTCATGTAATTGGTTTGAAAAATTAAGAAGCCCCTATTTTGGTAAACTTATATCTAACAGTTCCCACTTTTATTTTTACTTTTGTAGGAAAAAATAATTTCTGTTGATGATAAAACTACCTAATATATTCTGAAAGATACACGTGCAACCACCTAAGAAAGATCAACCAAGAGAGGCAGAAGGTGAAGAAAATTTGGCAAGAGTTGAATAAACTGACTTCATTCTAATCTTCCAATCTTTAAGCTGTTGACCTTAAACCCATTGTCCTAAAGGAACTAGCCAAGGCCACTACAAGGTGACAAACATTACAGATTCTTGGGACACCTGGGTGGGGCTTAAAGGCTAACAAAATATACAAACATTTTTTAAAGAAAGTAATTTCAATGATCTCAGAATTACCTCAGAAATACTGTTTAAAAAAAAAATCCAAGCCAGGCTCAGCGGCTCACACCTGTAATCCTAGCACTCTGGGAGGCCAAGGAGGGCAGATCACTCGAGGTCAGGAGTTCGAGACCAGCCTGAGCAAGAGTGAGACCCCCGTCTCTACTAAAAATAGAAAGAAATTATCTGGCCAACTAAAAATATATATAGAAAAAAAAATCATCCGGGCATGGTGGCACATGCCTGTAGTCAGCTACTAGGGAGGCTGAGGCAGTAGGATCGCTTAAGCCCAGGAGTTTGAGGTTGCTGTGAGCTAGGCTGACGCCACGGCACTCTAGCCTGGGCAACAGAGCGAGACTCTGTCTCAAAAAAAAAAAAAAAAAAAAAAAAAAAAAAAAAAAAAAAAAAAAATCCAGTTGCCCACATCTTGAGGAAAACAGAGTCTTGAGTAATAACTAACACAGCCTGCTGCAGACCCAGTCCTGCCACATTAATCTAATCTCCTCTGATGGAGTGACTAGGCCCAGTAGATCAAGGGGAAGAAGCCAGAGACAATTTATATTTGGATTTTCACAAAGCTTTTGATTCTGTTCCTCATGACATAATCATCAATAAAGTGAGAAAATAGGATCCACACTGCATAGCTATGAGATGGCAGGGAGGTCATGCCTGGTGAGGAGCTATCGATGGAAAAGTGTCAGCCTCAGATGGAGTATAACAAATGGGGCTCCAGCATGGTCAATTCTGGGCAGTGCTCTGGCGGACATTTTTCATTAATGACCTGGAGAGTGGAATAATTATCACCATCATTAAGTCTGCATATGAGACCAGACTAGGAGGAAGGGTTGAGGGGAGGGAGGGGAAGAGGCCAGAGGGAGTCACTAGCCATTAAGGAACAGAGTATCAGAATTCAAAATGACCTTGAACGTTTGAAGCAGCAGCCACAGACGGAAAGCATTTTAGGGAACAAGTACAATGTATGCTAGTCCTTCTCCCAACATTTTCCTTCTCTCTTTTTCCACAGGTGGGGAGGCCTGCTTCTCTCAGAAAGGGCTGCATTTACCCATTTGGTAAATACACAAGAGATGCTGTGCTGAGTTCCAGAGAGACTTTATTAAGCAGTACAATAATGTTTGGGAGGCCTTCCTTGATCATTCTGGTCCAACTTTTATTTTTATTTTTGTTTTTTTTAGAGACAGAGTCTCAGTGTGTTGGCCAGGCTGGAATACACTGGCTATTCACAGATACAATCCCACTACTGATCAGCACCCGAGTTTTGACCTGCTCTGTTTCCCACCTGGGCTGGTCCACTCCTCCTTAGGCAACCTGGTGGTCCCCCTCTCCTGGGAAGTCACCATATCGACGCCAAAGTCAGTGCAGACACCCAATCTAGGCATAGCACAGCCCACAACTCCTGGACTTAGTAATCCTCCTGCCTCAACCTCCTGAGTAACCGGGACTATAGGCACACACCACTATGCCTGGCCTGGTCCAACTTTTTTCCCTGTCCCAATCTTAGTTACTTCTTTTAGGTGCTTTCACATTTCTCTTAAGCCTTCCTCTGTGGCAGAACACTGAAGCGTAATCAGATTTATTTATTTGTCTTCCTTCTAAATTGTTAATCTCTGAAAGGACATGGGCCACAGATTCTGCACCTCAGTATCCCCAGAGTACAGCACCTGATGCATAATGGATGCTCCGTGTTTATTGATTTGGACCTGAAAACAAATTATACCCATGCAAAGTAGGCTTTATGCAAGTATTTTTTTTAAAAGCCTTGGGGGTGCTGTCCTGAAACTCAAGAGTTAATGGCCTCAATGTAGCCAGAAAGTCAAGGTTAAAAATGCAGATCAGGGCGTCTTCTGCATATGTGGTCATTGCATATGCAGGTTAAGCAAAGAACTATTCTACAGAATGAGTAAGGGCAGAGAGCAAGACTAAGCAAGAATGTCTTGAAGGAGAACGGCCTTAAGGGGAGGAAAGAAGGGATGGTGGGAAGAGAGGGAAGAATCCACAGAAGGAATGTTCAGGAACCAGGGAAACCAGGGGAGGCTGACAACCCAAGGCTGTGGCCAATAAGAATGTCCCAGGAAGAGTGAGGTCAGCAGTGCCAAAGGCAGCAAAGAAATGAAGAAAGAAGAAATACCTGGGGAGGAAGCCCTGTATGACACAAGCAAGTCAACAGGTGTTGGAACAGTCAGCGAAAGCAGAAGTCAGCCAGCCAAAGGCAGAGATAAAACAAGGACATGGGTTTGGAGAGCACAAAACCAACTGTGACGCAGAATATATAATGCTCCGAGTAAGCATAAATATATTCACAAAGATGATTAAGAAGGGAAGTTCTTCACTGTAGTAGTGTTGTATGTAGATAAATACATACAAATACAATATAGACTGTACAGCAAATAAGAGATATACAAGGTCTACAAAGTAATAAGACTACTTAGAAAAGAAGCTCTTAACCTTAGTAAGGGGGGGAGGACTTCCATGATTGCACTCAAAGTTCTGTTTATATGGGCACCTATGTAGTTTTCTGAGGAAGAGCATTCATTTCAGTAGATGGTAACTTAGAACAAATGTGTAAATTTTGTCTGAAACTACCTCTTCTTATTCAATAAATGCTGTCTTCAACTAAGGCCAAATCTGTCTCACCTTTATTATGGCTCTAATTCTGGCAGTGGACAAGAATTATCATATCCCACATTTAAAGGTGACATCACTTTATAGAATTTGGCTTTTCTTTCAATTTTCTCTTTGTTTTTATCAAGGGTAGAAAGTGAGAGAGCAATATAGAAAGAAGAGATAGTATGGGACCACTCATTTGAAAATCCCACATCTGATATAATCTGTTTCTGTCTTTAAATAACGCCTCTGTTGTTTCTACGGTCATAAATTTAATTGGTTTATTTTAATCACAGAGAATGACAAGCTACTAAAACGTGTATATTCCAAGATAATCCACAAAATCCAAAATAATAAATATTTGAGGTGAGTTAGACTCAAAATGCAATCTATTCCTTTCCAATAGGTTGTTTAACTGGCAGCGTTATTTCAGATAACTCAGATAAAGGATTAGTTTAGAAATTAAAAATGAGCATCCAGTAGTAGTTATAAAAATTGGAATGCTAACATTTACTCATCAGAATAAAAGAATAACTCTAATACAATCATGTCTCATTATTATGCATGGATTTTGTTACCAATCATGGGATCAAAAGTTAGAAGCTATATGTTACAATCTTTAAAATATTCATGTCAGTATGAACGGGTTTTCTTTTTCCTCACCCCCTGCACAAAATTATTTCTAGGCAATTTTTAAGTCACTGTATTACTGGCACTAACAGTGTTGATACAATTCTTTAGTTAAAGCCGTGAAGTCTGTTTTGGAGTATCCAATTCCAAGGACCTAAACCAAGGGGTGAAAATGAAAAACTGCAAACACGTGGCTGATTAGAAAAATAGTTATAATAGGCCTTACTGCTGTTATTATTGAATGTACAAGTGAAATAACCATTAGCCTGTTTTAACCACTGGAAAACACCCTATGGTGGTACTTGACTGATTCGATGCATTTTTGTACACAATTGCTGTGCTAATGGAGCAGACATTTACCCCCTAACAAAGGAAATCTCAAATGTGAGCCTTAGGGTTTACAGTAATTCCAGAATACCAAACCACTGCTAAGGATTTTAAATGAAGCCCCTGTTGATGTATTTGCTGGTTAAACCCTTTGTTTCCTCAAAATAGTAACATCACACACAAGACAAATTATTGACAAATTGCAGAATTTCAAACAAAGATAAGTAGGAAATTAAAAATCCATAACAGACACATTAGCTTTAGGAAATACATTTGACAGAATATGATTGTTGGTCTAGATCCAGTTTTTTCTTTGCGTATTTCAAGACATAAAGGTCTGCGCGAGGCTCCTATCATCACAGTATACTGAAGAACACAACTGGTTCAGCTACAGAAAGAATGCGATGAGCCAAGCAGTCTTTTGATAGCTGAGGATAATCTATAAACACAAGACACAAAGTTGACCCTGAAAGTGATCTCTTCTCACCTCCTCACAAGGATGGCGAGCTGGTGATATTGTTATAGGGTACAAAACAGCGTTTAGGGAAGGTTCCTAAAGGAAATCATTCTTCCATGCAACCATGTTGCTATGGTAACCAAACCAATCAAGCTTCTTCACAAAGGCTTTTATGTCAACTTCTGTTAGCAAACTCATATAGAAAGTATAACTCAACTAAATTAACACGACGTTTGTTACCCTGTTAGAGATAGGCAAAAGGTACTAATCTTTTTAAAAATTGGAGACATATATACTCTTCCATATCAACATCTTAAATTAGTCAAGTTCAGTCTTTTTATATAAACAAATCTTCTTCAGGAATAGCAGTACACACCCTTTCCAAAATGGAGTCTTGCCCCACCTCCTCAGGAACACAAGAGAATTTTTACATCTTGCTAAATCTTTTATGATCATTTCTTTGCAAATCTGTGCTATAGATAAATTTGTATAATAAGTATAACTTACCTGGCAAGATCCTAGCATTTACCACCCAGCATTTTTAAGGCAAGCAGAGTAGGTGGGGAAGCAACATGGATTCATTTTATTAAAGGGTATTTTCCTTCAGCACAGCGTGATGAAGCTATAATATCAATTATAGTCTTAAATTTAAAGGCCATTTCATGTTAGTGACATACTTTCACACTAGGGTAACTCCATTCCTATGAAACATTCCTCATGCTAGTTAAATTCACTACTTAAAAAGCAAAACAAAAACTATGAGCAAGAGCTTTAATGAACTTTAATAATCTGACACTCAGCTCCAGAGCCAATGGTTTTTACAAGAAAATGATACTTTATTATTGTGTTGAGTAAATCTTTCCTATTCCTATCTTTAATTTCATTCAGAAATACTAAAAGAAGTTCTATATCCTCTGACCTAAAAGTTCTGTTTTAGATTTATATAAAATATGACCCATATTAATTTCATAGAATGATAGAACTCACAAAATATCTAATAAGCAAGATGATTATGGGAGTACGTCCAGACTCTGCCCTAATAGACATCTTAAATTTCAAATAGGTGCTGTCCTCTTCCTGGACTCAGGGGTACAATTTCAAGATTTATGATAATCCAATTTTATTCCAAAACACTTGACAATTATGATCAGATTGGAAATAATAACTGAGATACATTTGGACCTAACTAAAATTAGTTGCTGAGAGGTTTTTAAAAGGCAAAACATCATCAGTACCATTAAACATAAATTTTGATCTGAAGCACTCACAACTTGGTGAAAATATTTTCAGGAAATTTTAGCTTACGTTAAATTATAACTCTGAATTATAATTAAGAAAATCTGAAACACTGTATGAATCAAAATTATCCATTTTAATTTCTAGGTGTTTGATATCAATAAGCTAAAGGTCAATCTAAAGCTTTGGGAAAATATTACTTTAATCGACTTTATCATTAAATATAAAATTAGCTGGCCATGGTGGCTCATGCCAGTAACCCCAGCACTTTAGGAAGCTGAGGAGGGATGATTAAGGATCCTCTGAGCCCAAAGGGTGGAGGTAGCAGTAATCTATGATTGGTGCTACTTCACTCCAACATGGGTGATAGAGTGAAACTCTAAACTAAATAATTTTTTTTAAAAAACACACCTAAATTTATGCAGCTAATCTTAAGTATTGATAGCATTTTATATTTGTGTGGCCACTGGAAAATTTAGAGTGTACATTCTATGCCTTACTTTATTTGATTCTCTCTATAATTTTAGTAGATAAGGAGGGAGATAATATGGGAAGAAAATGAACCTTAATTTGGTTTAATAACTCATTTAATTATAATACTGTCTTTTATAATAAATGTAAAATTAATCATTTAGTAAAACACTTATTACAGGCCAGGAATTGTCCTAAAAGCTTTTTTTTCATTGTTATCATATCATAATTTCACGTATATACATATAAATATAATATATACATATATAAATGTCTTCAGTTTTCAAAATAATTGAGATGTGGGTATTCTCAACTTACAGATTAAAAAAATGAGTCTCAGAAAGGTGATGCAGTCTGCCAAAAGCCACACAGTCAATAATAAGTCAAGTTGCCAGAATTCAAAACCAGATCCAATGATTTGGTATAATATTCATTTGCCCTAAGAACAGACCAAATACATAGATGTGCTTTTTACAAGATCACTATTTCTTATACATGATATTTAATTGTTGCTAATATAACATAACATTTACAAAATGTCAGGCAAATAGTTAATTTGGCTTTGGTAATTTCAATTTTGCCTTTTAGGGATACATTTGGCCATTTTTTATAGCAATATAAATATAGCCATTCTAAACACATAGCTGTTTGCTCTAACAGCAAACAGTTGTTTGTTTGTTTTGAGACAAGAGTCTGGTTCTGCTGCCCAGGCTAGAGTGCTGAGGCGTGAGCCTACCTCACAGCAACCTCAAACTCCCGGGCTCAAGTGATATTCCTGCCTAAGCCTCCTGAGTAGCTGGGACTACAGGCACGTACCACCACACCCAGCTAATTTTTCCTATTTTTAGTTGAGACAGGGTCTCACCCTTACTCAGACTGGTCTCGAACTCCTGACCTCAAGTAATCCTCCGGCATTGGCCTCATAAAAACGACAGAAAGATCACAAATTAACAATCTAAAGACACATCTCAAGGAACTAGAAAAGGAAGCGCAAACCACTCTCTCTCTCTCAGGGTTTCTTCAGAGTGCACTCATTCCTGAACTCCATCACCTGCTGTACTGAACGTGGGCACTATAATCACCCCCACCCATCACTCACTCCCTCCACAACTCCTAGAAATTCAGGGCAATGTCTGTTGAGGCTTGTTCCTTTTTCTCTTGGCAGCTCTTTGGAGAGGGCCTCAGCTATCTCTCATAGGTGACTCAGACCTTGTCCCCAAGAAACATTTACAAATCCCTTGTACCAAAAAACTTTGGAGTGCAGGTCAATCCCAGTCCAGTCATTTTTTTTTTTTTCTTCTACTTTGTGATAAACAACTAACCAGCCCAATCTTGACCCTTTCAGACTTTCTAAGCAGGAATAATGGATGCCACCAATCCACTAACTCCCTTAAATTTCAGGAAACGTGAACCTCTAAAGTTGCTCCCTTGAAAGTTTCTTTCCCACTTGGCTTCATCAGGGTGGTGGGAAAGGTACTCACAGGCTAGCTCTTGCCAAAAAATTTGTCTTCATGAATCCTCTTCTTTATTCCCAGCCCCTGAAACAATTTTCCTTTATTTACTTTGAAAATTTGTCTCTTGATTTAGAATCTGAATTTGGTATCTCATATCTATCATCTTTGGGTCACAGCCAATACTTCTGTTTTAATATCCTTATCTGTATATTTACAATTAGTTTTATGGGCAATTGAAATGTTATCTGAATTGAGTTTGAAATCAATTTCAAATGATTAAGGTTTTTTTGATATTGGTATCATTTTAAGAACTTAAATAGCAATTATAAAAATATCATTATAAAATAAATCTCTTTGACTTTTTCTATTTTGATACTTTATGTTTATTATTATTTGTCCATTAATAAAGCTGTGCTTTTTAATGGATGTGCCAGATATTCAATAGTCACTACTTTGGGATATTTTTAATGATTATTGGAGAATATATGTTCTCATCATTAGGCCTAGAATAAAACAGATTTCTTCTGAAAAATAATGACTCATGATTTTTGACAAATCATTAACAAATGATTATTAAATTAATATATGTTATCCTCAAACATGTGCTATATTTCCCACAATATCCTAAGAAAGCTAAGTCTCTAACAAGGCAAACGTCTTTAAATGTTCTGTGATTCTAGGCAGTTATAGGATTTATTGCCACCACTTAGGCAAATGTGAAAGTAGAAAACACATTTTTAGTTGTTTTTGTTTTGCTTAGTAAGCATTTTCCAGCTTCTATTATTTGGTAACTACACAAGGGGCTATATGCTCATGTTTCTCACTCTGTACCAAGTTAAGTCACTGATTTCCCCTAATGATTTAGGACATCTGTTCTCTTTGACTTCCGCCCCTGAAACATTTATCCATTTAAGGTAATGTTTGCCCTAGCAAGGGCTCTAGTACCCCAACTGCTATCAAAGCAAATGTAGATTGAGAAATAAAAGGCTATAAGAACTGGGAATAAAATGTTAAAGTGCAAACCAATACAAACATGTGTTCTGACAGAGAAAATGCACTTTAAATTGTGCACAGCCAGGCACTTACTACAATTTGGAAATTCTCCCAAAGAGAGTAGAATTGTTGCAGTTATACCTTGGTTGGAAGGTTAGGGACCTGGTGTTGAAGACTAATGTAAAAATACTACCACAGGGGAAGGGGAAATCACAATGATTTACTGAGATAAAATCATTTTGAATGGCATACACATACTTACACATACAATACCAATGAGAAGAAATAATATTCATTGAGGACTTATTTGTATTATGTATTATACCTCACAACCCTCTGTGGGGCTATTATTTTTATCCCCAAATTACACAAAAGGAAACACACAGGTTAAGCCATTTGCCTAAGGTCCCACAGCTGCCAATGGAAAAGAACTGGAACATCGTTCTGTTAAACTTCAGCCCCCTTATTTCCCCAAAACGACTATGCACGCTGCAGTCACTTATTAATACTTTAAGCTAAGGCAATTTAACAGGTTAGAAAGCAGAAAGGATTAACAGATTTCCATTCCTCCAAACTAAACCCAACGTTCACACACACTGGGATCTTTCTAAAACACACTCTGGTCAGGTCAGTCCTCTGCGTGAAATCCTTCAGTGCTCTTCCATCTACGGCTGAGGGAAGTACAGATTTTCAATACTCAGTGTTCTGTTTCCATCTTACTCACTTTAATACCCCCACTCCCCACCTCCCCGCCGTGCTGCCAGCCTCCTCTTCTGTCTTGGTGTTCTCCCCCACCATACTAGCCTAATTTTCTTCCCACCACTTGGGCTGCTCTTTCTCAGGCTTCTTACAAGTTTCACCCCCTCTGCCTGACCTCTAAATGTTCAGTGCTCTACTCACTCTCCCTTCTAGACATCCCTGGATGATTTCATCCCTTCCCACATAGCTTTAATTACCATCTATGTTCCAAGCATTCTCAAACTTTTATCTCAACAGCAACTGTGCCTTTGAGCTACACAATCACATAATACATACTCCCCCGCCCTGGATGTTTCATGGGCACCTTAAACCAACACTTTCCAAACTAATTCCCCCACCCCCCAGCAAGGTCATTTGCCAGCTTTCTCCATCTCAGGAAATGGACACCATTTCAAGACAAAAGCCTACCTCTACCCTCAATTTCTTCCTGATCCTCCTCCCCTCCTCCAACGGCCCCTAATTCAATCAATCAGAAATCTTGTTTCCACCACCACCACCATCTCTCATCCAGACAACCTACAATAGCTTCCTAAATGGCCCTTCTATTTCCACTCTTGTTACCTCCCAATCTATTCTTTACACAGCAGCCAGAGTAATCTTTTTAAAACAAAATCCAATGTGTCACTCTTCAGCCTACAACCCCACCCAGGGTCTCCCATTGTGCCTTAAATGAAATCCAATCTCATTATCAAGGCCCACGACCTCCTGACCAGCTCTCTCCAATCTTAATTACTTTCCACTCTCCCAGTCTGCCACTCTCCAGTCCTGCTGGCCTCCTTTGAGTTCATCAAACAGGTATTTCTTGCCTGTTGTCCTTCATTCATGCAGATACTACTACCTACATCCAGCTGATTACTTCTGATCCTTCAGGTCCCTACTGAAATGTTGCCTCTGCAGAGACAGTTAACAAGACCAGGATTCTAAGAGGGCACACACCACCTCTTATTCCCATCATAGTCCTCAACCAATTTGTAGTTGCATATTTATTATTTGACTCTCCTGCTGTATGGCAAGCTCCCTGATGACAAGAATAATATCTCTTTTGATCACCAGAAAATGTTCAGTGCATGGCATCTGGCATATAGAAGACATTCTGCAAATATTAGAATTTAAAGTCTTGCATGATCTGGTCCCTGACTACTTTTCCAAACTCTCCAACACCACACTCTTGTTCTCAGCATACCTTTAAAAAGCTTAAGGGATACCCAACAAGCATGCATCCTTGGCATGTGCTGCTCCTTATGCCTAGAATATTCTTTCTCGCCTTGTTTAAACTGGCAGATTTCCGTTCAGTCTTTGGATCAAACTCTAATATCTTCTCTCTGTTCCTACTCTCTCTCTCTCTCTCTTTCTCATGGTAGAGTTGATTATTTCCACTCTTGTAGGTTCACTGTACTTCCGTTAAAATATTATCATCCTAAACTGCTATAAAAATTTGTTCTATCTATCTCCTTTAATAGACTAAGCTCATTGAGGGTAAGGATCCAATTCATATTTCAATCCTCAAAGCCTAGCAAAATCTACGGTGAATGAATAAATGGCTCAACCCATCAATCTATTTGATATTCAAGGAATTTTAGTTTTCTGCTACAAAAAGTTACCAAATTCCTGTTTTCACCCAGACCCTACAATGTAAATCAGCTCCTCATTTACATTTCAAAGCAGAGCATGCCTTTAACCTTGAGGATATTTATCAGTCCCATCACTCAAAGATTTTATTCTTGTTCACTAGAGGTTATGAAAATTTCTAAATTAAGCTAAATATGGATCTAATCCAATTAAGCCATAGCTAAATGAACTTGAATAGGATCTATTTAAAATAATAGGCCTGAAATTATGTGGAAGAATATCTTCCTTGAAATATCTACATTTTTATAATTATTAGGACAGTATTTCGAAGCACATTTAATTACCACTTATCACCATCTTCAAAATAATAATAAGATAATAATACATCTGACAATATGTTGGGCGCTGTTTAATCTATTTTGCCAGTATGTCTATTATTTAAAAAAGGAAGGAAATCCCATGAAGGTCTATTGGTTACACAATCCACAGATGAAGAACTTGATGCAATGATTATGAAACTCACAGAGTCTGAGGGAAAAAGAATCCTATCTGTCTTCAGAGGGCTGACTGCTTTGAAAACTGGTGATGTTTAAAGACTTGTGCTAAAACATGAGCATGTGCTACGGACTGAATGTTTGTGTCCTCTTAAATTCATATGTTGAAGCTATAATCCTCAATGTGATGGTATCTGGAGGTGGGCCACTGGGAGGTAATTATTATAGGTCATGAGGGTGGAGCCCTCCTGAATGAGATTAGTGCCTTTTTAAGGAGAGACATGAGAGAGATGAGTTCTCTCTCTGCCATGTCAGGACTTAGCAAGAAGGCATCTGTGAACCAGGAAAAAAGTCCTTACCAGGGGTTGAATTGGCTGGTACCTTGATCTTGGACTTCCAGCCTCTAGAACTGTGAGAAATGTTTCTTATTTAAGCTGCCCAGTCTATGGTGTTTTGTTATAGCAGCCCAGATAGACTAAGACCATATGTTTGTTAGTAGCACTTTAAGGCAGTCAGATACCCAAATTACTGTGGAATACAGAGTTGCTGCAGAATTGGTCGTAGGTTCTGTGGAAGTTGCAGCATTAGTTATCAAAAAGTGAGATGGTAACTGAGATTATTTTTGTCTATACATCTCTAAAAAACATAAAAAATAAAATGTCAAGGCCATATTTGGTCTAGATTAATTGTAAAGCTTTAACTTTTGCAACAGAATGAAATTAAATATGCCGTATAAAATTTGTGAAATTCTACTCTCCAAGTAAAATCAGACAATTTAAGCCATGGCAGGTTTGTTGTTATTTTAAGATAACTCAGGGTGCTTTCATCTTCATAGCATATGTGGACAAGGGTGTTCCATAAAATGCAGTGCTTGAAACAGAAACAAATATTCTTAGAAATACTCTATTATACTCTACCAGCAATGCTATATATCACGTGCATCCATTTTCCATTTACTGTGAGAGATTACCAAGTTAAATAGATAATTACAGCTAAGGTTTTCTTAATTTTCCATGTAAATTTTATTTTTTTAATTGAAGAATAATTTATCTAGTGAATTGCTCAGATTTTAAGTGTAGATGAGTGTTAACAAATGTGTATGTCCTTGTAACCCACATTCTTATGAAGATATACAACATTTCTGTCACCCCAAAAAGCTCCCTCATGTCCCTATCCAGTCATCCTCCTCTCCCCTTACCTGGCTCCCCTCCATCCTGTGACAAGACGATAACCACTGTCAGGATTATTGTCACTATAGATTAGCTTCACCTGTTTTAAAAATCACATAAAGAGGCTCATACACTATGTACTCTACTGTGTCTACCTTCTTTCACACAAGAGTGTTTTCAAGATTTGTCCATTTCGTGAATGTAAAAGTAATTCATTACTTTTGTATTGCTGTCGTTTTCCATTGTGGGTAAAAAAATAAATAAATAAATGATCAGAGGGACATTTTTTTCGAAGGTTATTATAACCCTGTAGGAACCTTTACGATAACACACATCACATGGGCTACAATTCTTGGTGAACCGTACTTTTCTCACTGTTAGCACCAGTAGTTATGCCTGACTTGCTCACGGGCTGACGCCCAGCTTCAGCACACCCTGGGAGCTCGACGAATAGGAAGAGAATGAGCACTACTCAATGCATCTCTCTCCAGAAATATACTTATTTATAATATATTTTGATAACATAGAATAATGAAATAACCATAGAATCAGCTGATGAGGGACAAAAAGTCTACCACCAACTAACCATAGCCTTCAGCAGGTCATTTACCCACCCTCACTTTCACTTTTATAATCTGTAAAATGGGAATAACAATAATACCTCCAAAAATTACTAGGAAGGTTAAATAATATTACTTGTAGGAAATCTCTTCATGAACTGTCTAACGCGGTAAAAAGTTATTACGACGTAGCTGAGACAACTGACCTTTCAGAAAATACTTACTGGATAATACTAGTAAACAAAGGGGTTTGAATTTGAGTGTTTACTATGTCTGAATCAGGCACTGTTCTAGTCACTTTATGTATATTAACTCTCTTAATTTTTTTAAACATCTCTATAGAGTAGATATTGTTACTCTCCTCAGTCTACAGACAGGAAAATGAGGCAAAACAGATTAAGTATCCTGCCCAAGGCCTCACAGCTTACAAGGAGGACCTGAGATGCGAACCTGGGTACTTTGGTTCCACAGCCCAAACTCCCTACCACTTTGTTCTATTCCCTTTCAATAAGTTTATTTAGTGTAAATTTATAAAGATTATGTTGAACTGAGGGAAAATAATCAAAGGATGAAAAGATACAAATTTTATGGAGATTCTGAAAAACTTCTGGACACTTTCAAGATTCCACAAGGAAAAAAAAATCTTGATATGAAGAAACAAGTAGGTAAACAAGAAAGGAAAGTAGAAAATGGGCTAAAGTCATTGAATAATGGACACATGAGAGGGGGTGTCTCAGGTGCAATTAAGAGCTCTGTGACCCAATAGAAAAGCGAAGACCAGGACCCACTCAAATACTCCTTCAACTCTTCCCAGCAAGCGGGAAGAGAGGAGGTCACTGTGCAGCAACACAGAATGTCCAGCTTGACCACAAGGTCCCCATGTTCTTCCCAGTCAGTGGCTGGAGAGTATCGAAAGGGGAATAGAGTGCAAATGGCCATTCACATGCAAAGATATTCACAATTCTATCCGTAATTTGGGGAAAGTGCATCCATGGTGGTGAAATCCTTGCTCAAGAAATTTCAAAACCTCACCAGAGTGTAAACTGGTCCTTCCTTTTCCCAAGAATTCTCTTTAATTGAGTATTAAAGAGGATTACTAAGGATTAGTCAATAGTGATATATGAGCATTTTTTGTACAGTTAACATTTTTTAATAATAAATATGCCTGAGAATACTCAAGAACTAGTTTTTCTGAGGAATTTTTAATGATCCAGCTCCACACTAAGATATGCACTTAGAACATCTGTGGATTTGGAAGAGACATTAGCTATCATCAAATCCAACTTCTACACTTCACAGATAAGAGAAGTGAAACTCAGGAAAATGATTTTGTTTTTGTTTTTCTAACACCTGAGAATGAGAAGCAAGATTGGGCAATGGTTTCTGTTAGAGACTCCCCTCCTAAACTACTATGAAGTGATTGCTGCACTTGTTTCAGATATTCTCATTTCTGATCACTATCTTTGTTAGGTCTACCTATTGAATCCTAGGAGAACGTCAGGAAATGTTTAATGTTGAGTTGGTTAAAAAACTAAAACAATCTGGCTTACTCTGTATCAAAGTACACTTGGCTTGCTTCCATACACCATTATGAAATTGCTTAGAAGTTTGTTACGTAAGCATGCTCAGAGACTGGGCTAGAGATTATATAGTCCAAATGCAGTTGAAAAAAAAAAAGATCTCAATCTAATTCAGCAAAACTAGTCTTATGAGATGGGAAGAGAAACAACAAGGTGAGCCTGCTAAACTTTCTGACAAACGTCCACTAAATCCTTTAAAATGTAAAGTCCTTCTGAATGAGACACATCATCTCCAAATATTAAAAAAGAACTCATATATGTCTCTTGCGCCCATAGTTAGAATGAATTTTATCATTCTGAAAATGCTGTGCTATTCATTTCAACAATGTATTTCTTTTATGAGTCAACTGTATTGTAAATACTGCAAAACCTCAGAGAAAGTTTCACACAGCAAAGACCATTTACATATACTAATTTGGCAAAACTGCTTTCCAAATCACAATGTTTTACAAAGGCCATATTCTATTTTTCCTTTAGTGCTTTTTTGACAGCTGGAAATGGGCACAAATTGTAATTTCCTTGTATCTATTTCCTACTTTAGTCGTGTCCAGTAAAATCATTCAAACAGCATGACAAATAAAAGGCAATACTGAAAAGTGTTTGCAATCTTCTGAGTGCTATGTGTACTGAATGTAAACAGTAGCTAGTGACTTTTTTATATATGTATGCACATATATATGAACTGTACGTATGTTTGATGACTGCTAAGACAGTAGCTAAGTATATTTAAGGATCCTGTAATAAAAACGTTATGTAAAATGGTGTACATTGATCCAGTAATTCTCAAAGTCCCCAGACTACCTTTAATTTACCTTAATAGAGAATTGCTTTGAGAAAAATAATGCAAGACAATGAAATCTGACAGCAGGTAACAGTGTATTCTTGTAATCATGAAAGCAGAACAACAAAAAGATGTCATATGTAAGGCCAATGGCAGCTAAGGCTATCAAGTTTTTTGTCAAATAACACTCCACAATGTGAAAATTATGGGGGAAATAGGCAATTAATTACAAGGAAGAGAAAAAGTCAATTATGGCAATTACGAAAACAGACACACAACATTTCAGAAATGCCCGACTGAACAAGGCCACAATATACTTCAAATCATGAGAAAGA
Source organism: Eulemur rufifrons (assembly GCF_041146395.1). NCBI lineage: Eukaryota > Metazoa > Chordata > Mammalia > Primates > Lemuridae > Eulemur > Eulemur rufifrons. The sequence continues at coordinate 231,355,401 of NC_090989.1, forward strand.
CAAAATTAACCAGTGTTTGCACGCACTATGTGTGTTTTGTTAACAAAGTGATTTTGATTAAGTTTATGGTCACACTGCAGGATCACAAGACTTCACAAAGAGGATTACTTTAAATATGAAAGCTTTCAACTGTAAAACTAATCATTTCTGAAGGAGGCTAGATATTCAATATTTCTCTAAATTGGAGTTCTTTCTCATGCGTGTTCTCGCTCTTTTGCTCTCACTCTTGCTGCCTCTTTTTTTCTCCAGATTGCATGAAGCTTCATTTTTCCATAAATGGGTAACTGCGCATACCCCCAAAGAACAAAAAATAATATCTTAAATGAAAATAAATACAACTTTTCACTTCACGTTAGTACTTTCATAAATTTAATATCCACTTTTCATTATCCAGAGAGCTACATAACATAAAAGACATTTTCTTTCCTATTCTTGTTTTACAGATGGAAAAAAAAAAAATCACTAATATAATTGACTTGATATCTTCTCTGTGGGACCCAGAAATCTTAATAACAGCAGTAGCACATCCAGTTCATTTAGATGCCACTACAATACAGCTACAGTGAGAAAAAAAATCTATGGAGTTTAGAGGATGAGATAAGAAGTTTACAGTTTTTCTGACTCCCTGTACAGGGAGAACTTGCTAAAGAATTAACCTTATTGGACACTATTCCACTACCTCTTACTTCCCAAGAGGTTACTGGCATTGATTTAAGTACACGTGACCTTTGAATCTTCTTTAGGATGTCTGAGCATGGCTACTTGTGGTAAGCCTGCCATGTATTAATAAAAAGTGACCAGGCAGAAAGACAGAGAAAGAATTGAGTTCAGAAAGTGGAGATATGTTTTATAAGTGATAATATTTAACAGTTTCAGTTTATTCATCACTTTAGTAGTTGTTACATAAAAATTCTCATTATCCTCTAGATTTCATAACAAATATTCAGGACGTAATATAATTTCCATTTTTTATATTGAGAAAAATGAAGCTCTACTCAGTGGAGACCGTCATCTTAATAACAGGCACCCTTCACAATATTATAATGGGTGAATGGAAACTAATTCAATATATATATGATTTAACAAGTGTGTTAAAATCCAGGCTTTGAAAAACAGCTCTACTTCAGAACTGCTTGCTTTCCACCTCTTTTTAAAGAAAACTGTTAGCTATCTTCTATACCATTTATAAAAATTAACCAATTTTTTGCAATCTAAGGTAAAACCTTAAATTGCCTTTGGTCTTTAATATATTTATTTTACCTTAGATTGCAAAAAATTCATCTAATAGGAATTTTGTAAAGAATTCTAAATTTTTATAATTTATCACATAATTAGACAAACTATTCAGAAAGCACAATAACATGTGGTCTTTTTTGCTCTCATTTCCAAAAAGAATCTTGGTAGAAATATAATGATTCCTTTTTCCTTGACATTCGCCTACTTTTATTTATTTATATTAATAACTTGTTTATAGGGGAATTATTCACAAAAGTTGAATTTTCATCTAATAGTTTTAGAAGAAAAGCATGCTCATGTGTTTTTTCCACAACATAAAAAATTAAAATAAACAAGGAAACTTTCTTAGGTAGATTCATTTTTAGATAGATTTTCTTAAAACATAGATATTAGTAACTAGTTATATTTTAAAAATTTATATATATCATATAAAATATGAAAATTTAGTTATTCACATGATAAAGAGTTTTTGGGGTTTTTTTTTTTGGTTTGGGGGGCTTTTTTTTTTTTTTTTTGACAAGGTCTCTCTCTGTTGCCCAGGCTGGAGTACAGTGGTGCAATCACAGCTCACTGTAATCTCAAACTCTTACGTTCAAGCAATCTCCCACCTCAGTCTACCCAGTAGCTGGGACTATAGGTGCGCACCACAAAGCACAGCTAATATTTTTTTACTTTTTGAAGAGCCAGAGTCTCACTATTGCTTAGGCTGGTCCTGAACTCCTGGCCTCAAGTGATCATTCTCCTGGCCTTGGCCTAAAGTGCTAGGATTACAGGCATGACCCACTACGTCCCACCAAAAAGCTTTTATTTTTTTCAATAGATAAAAATGTTTAAAAGATTCAGTAATTATGCAGAATATTTCTGTCAAGTATCTGAACCTCTTTTATAATTTGCCTGGTTTTATTTACTTCAGAAATGTTACTAATAACTACTCTGTTCATGTATTTCACTTCTAAAACCTTCATATAAGCGGGAGGGACTATGGCAAATGTAATAACAATAGCAACATCAATACTAACAAAAATTGCTTTATTTATTCACTATACCATGTATCAGGTATACTACTCTTTAAATGCATTACCCCATTTAATGTTCATAGCAATTCTAAGAGGTAGGTAGGTGCTCTTATTATTCCTATTTTGGAGACAAAGAAACTGAGGATCATAGAGATTACACAGTGGGAATTTAAACACTTGTCCATCCTGAGACAAATCCCATGAGCTAGACTAGGTAAAGACAACCGTTTCTAACAACATCCTATTGGGTTCTCCTTCTGTGACTTTGGGCAAGACACAGAAACTTTCTATTTCCCAGATTTTTCCTACATAAAATTAGAGCAGAAAAGAAAGGGAATCAAGAAGAGCTCTATGCAGGCAGTTTAGTGAGTAATTCTTGAATTTTCATGGGGATACTGAGAGCAAATAACAACTCCCACCATGGCTGGGCCTTTCACCTAAAGACGTAGGCATGACCAAACTAAGGAATAAAGGTATAGAAAGGGCAGTCACTATCTAGGTCATTCGAGCACCCCAGGTTAAAGTCACTAATCAGGAAAGACAGTGATCTAGGCATATATTTATTTGGGCCCCTAAGCATCAGAATCAGAGAGTCAGCAAAGCAGAACCAGGGCATGGGGTGGGTAGAGGAACTCGATGACCCCGGCCCCTTCTACCTCGTTAGACATCACCTGGGCTTTTGGACACTGAGATCAGAGATCAGCGATCTGGCTATGCTTTTGAGGTGTGTGGATAAAGAGAATAGGATATGTATAGAATGGTATTCACTATTTGCTGAGAAGAAAATTTGCTTTTCAAAAGACTTGAAGAATGAAATCTAAGCACACTCCTGCCTCAGGGTATTGCCCTTCTCACTGGTCTCTGCTGAACTACTCTTTCCCAGAGAGTCACTTTCTCAGAGTCCCCCTTGACTATATTACCTTAAACAGTAGAGATTCTACCCCACACCATACACTGATCACCTTATAGCCCCTTGCCCTGACATGTTTTTTCTATATAGTACTTATCACTATTGATTTATTTTACCTATTATTATCCATCCGTTTATTGACTCCCTCCCTACTAGAATGTAAGCTCCCTAAAAAAATAACCTTATCTTTGTTGTTGCCTGCTGCATCCCCAGTGTGTAGGTCCAAGTCTGCAATACACTAGGAACTTGATAAATGTTTGTCTAAATAAAATATAAATAAATTTCAAACCAACATTGTCCAAATGCCATTTTTCATTTTCTAGAGTTTTGAGTTTTATGTGCTGCTGCATGCGCTATTATACTAATTAAAAGGTGGATAAATTGGTAAATAACATAATATAATCAAAACTAGTGACCTTGAAACTTGTGAATTAATTCAGGCGTAAATACTGCTCAAAATGTAAAACTTGAGTGTTTTGATAGTTTAATAGAACACTGACAAAGCAAACTACAAGATATGCTCTATTTCACAAAGAAAGGGAGCCTTTGGCACATCTCTAAAAGACTAGAGTTATTGGCTAATCACTGAAAAGCAATATTCTTCTTGTATCATTTTTTCCTGGCTAAAAATAAAAAATATTTTTAATGTTAGGACATCTACCAGAAAACTGATCTACCAGAAAATCAAGTATATAATCAAAAATCTATCCTCACAAAAAATATTGGAATTAATTTTAAAATTATTGTGTTTGAGATATAATTCTTAAGGTAATTTTAGGTCCTAAGCTCAGGACATTAATAAAAATATATTTTTTAAATATTCTTATTTAAAACATAAGAAAAGATACAGGAAACTGAGGCATATGAAGACAATAAATTCAGAGAAGCTTCTGGATTTATAAAAATTGAATTTTAGGCCGGGCGCGGTGGCTCACGCCTGTAATCCTAGCACTCTGGGAGGCCGAGGTGGGCGGATCGTTTGAGCTCAGGAGTTCGAGACCAGCCTGAGCAAGAGCGAGACCCCATCTCTACTAAAAATAGAAAGAAATTATATGGACAGCTAAAAATATATATTAAAAAAATTAGCCGGGCATAGTGGTGCATGCCTGTAGTCCCAGCTACTTGGGAGGCTGAGACAGGAGGATCGCTTGAGCTCAGCAGTTTGAGGTTGCTGTGAGCTAGGCTGACGCCACGGCACTCACTCTAGCCTGGGCAACAGAGTGAGACTCTGTCTCAAAAAAAAAAAAAAAAAAAAAAAAAATTGAATTTTAATGTAAGTCAAACTAGGTGCTCTCTTGTTAGGGACTAGTAAGTATATCTCCTTTAAAACAAAATGAAACGGTGCTATTTAAAACAAAAGTAGTTTTGTTTGTTTTATTTTTAAATTGTAAATAGAAAGGAGAGATTTTCCAACATAATTAAGGATTTGACTATAATTAAATTATATACAATATGACCACTTCACAGAACATGAGGAAGTCCCATGATATGATGTAAAAATATGAATTAAAGCCCCTTGGTTTCTTATTCAAAATGTAAGGGTTAAAAAGTTCATTTTAATGCATAAATGGAGAAATTACCAACGAAAACTCTGTAAGAAAAACTGAAGGTGGAAGGGTCCACCCCAACAAGCTATTATAGCAGAATAAAACTATTATAAAAACTAATACAATAATTGAAAGGGTAGGATGACAACTCAATCAGGGACTTATTGAAAAATAAAACAGAACAAGTAGACCAGAAACAGATCTTGAAACTTACAATGATTTCAAATAAGATTTTTTTTCAAAGGAGCAATGCAAATAATCAGGGAAGGAAGGACCGCTCAGTGCATCATTTGGGGATAAGTCATTCACAATTTTGAAAGAAAAATCTAGTTAGAAGCTTGCCTTAGACCACAACCTCAGATCGTTTACAGATGATTTAAAGCTGAGATTTTCAGACTACATTCTTGTTTTTGGAAACACTCAGCTACCTGAAGTGTTTCAGTTCTAAAATCAACTAATAGCATTCTTTTCAAATTTAACTCAAAATTAACTTAATATAGATATTTCACTAACCTTTATACTACTTTCTAATAATATGCTTAAAAAAAAATAGAAAACAACTTATTGATTAAATAACAGGTTATTCAGTTTGACAGCTTTAAAAAAAAAAATCTATGTCCATATAACTCTTGGTTGTAAATTTGTAATATGCTTTAATCAGACCTTCTTCTGGCAAAGCACTACCTGGTTTGTATGACAGAATTAAATACAATGAAATTTCATGGTTACTTAGTACTCTTTGGTATTTTACCACCTGAGTAAGTTTGAGAACCACCTGACTGAAGAATAGACATAAAATAGTAACAAAAGGAACAAAACACCATAAAAATCAAATAAAAATCTTAGGAAAGGAAAAGGCCTTTTAATTCTAAATATAAAAGGAATAATAGAGAAAAAGATCTATGGATTTGATTATATAAAATTATGAATAAAAAACCTGTATGTTAAAAAATCATTAAAGACCAATAAGTGGACCTGAGGTACATTTGTTACAAGAATGACACAGAGTTAATATGCCTAATATATAAAGAACATGAACTAATGAATAAAAACCCTGAGGCAAAGAAAATGTAGAGACAATTCATGTAATAGAAATAACTAGTCGCAAACAAACATGGGGGAGAAATTATCAGTTTAGTAATTAAAGAAATTCATATTAAAACAATAATGAAGCTGTGTTTTACATATTAAGTGAACAAAATCTAGATGATAATTTTCAAATTGACCAAGGAGAAAAGAAAGTAGTATCTTCAATTATCATCAGCAGCACTATCCACACACTTTCTATGTATCAACCCTAAAAGAAATAATGCAAAATACAGAAAAAGCTATCTCCATTAAAATGCTCCTCAAAGCTATTTGTACTAGTGGAAGAAATGGCAGGGGTGTCCAACGACAGGGAAATATGGGGCATCCATTAAAGATCACAGCCATGATGTGGCAAGGTAAGAAAAATACACTTACGCTGACATGTTAACTGACCAAGTATTGAATAGCAAACCCACCGTATAGTATAAAGGACCAGAATATTTATCAAATCAGAACAGTGCGTTGTTTTTCAGATGAAAGGATTATGAGTAACATTCTTTTTTCTGTTTCTAAATATTCTGTAATTAGGCTATATTACTTTTATGATTTTAAAATAGATAAAAGTTGGGTATAAAAGGTGAAATCAGTATTGCTTTATCATTGTATTAGAGCAGTACATTAGAAGAACTACTTTTGGTTCATGTTTTCTTTCAAATCACCCATTATAACCCAAGCTGTTTTTTCTTACTCCGCCTCTTTTTGAACACCCCCAGATGAGATATTCCATATTTCTGTGCCTCTGGTCTCTACTCAGAACATGAACTATCACTTGGGCTCAGTATTTAATTTGGAGGGCCTACAGTTACATAAATTTAAAATACTAACACATAAACCACCTCTTTTTGAAAAAATAATCATATCCATCCTTAATTTTTTTTACAGATAATTAAACAATTGAAAATGATTAATTGATCTTTTAATGGACTTAGCAACCTTTTGGCACTGATTCCATCAATTAACTATAGTACTGTACTAGTTCTGATATTTCATCTTCTTCAGTGCATGTAATAATGGGTACAAGGGACTTCTATAAACAAAGATCAGCAGCATGTATGAATGGCCACGTCTCCTTAACTGAGAGTTCCCAGCATCCTTTCTACAATGACAATTCAGAGTTCTGCATTATGACCTGGAGCACCATGAGCCACAGCTACGGGTGATGGGGATAAGGAGATGGACTATTAAATCTTTCTGAGGTGAAAATGTGTGGCTGTTTTATATAGCTCCTGCCCTATCATAATATTCCTGTGACCATCAGGATTTAGATCTGTAATTACAAGAAGGAACCTGATTTTCACCCCAATTACTGATAGAGATGGTGCCTATAATCACAGTAAAAAGCAAAGACTTGAAAAATGGGAGTTTGCAAGAGGTGAGTGTTCCAGTCTCTAGTGGATTAATTGGTTCAAAGTAGACCTTCCAGTTTTCCATTTTGTTACAGGGTGCTGAAAATGTCACCAAGCATAAGCACTGCTATCCTTGCCATAAATCCTCTTTGGTAAGGAAATAAACAAATCTGTTTTAACAGAAATAGAAACAAGCTTTTTCATGGTTTTGAGAAAACATGAGATTATTATGTACCAAGTGCCCTCAGGATTGTGTAAGTGCAATCCCCTTCTCCAACAGAGACCTTTGCATCTTTTCTTTAAAGCTACAAGCGTCGCTTAATACACAAATTGATTACATTCTTAACCAACTGCCTTTAAAAATGCTTACCTCTCAGAAACCTGTTTTTGTTCATTTTGATTATAAAACTGGAAGTACGTACCTATGAAAAGTCTTAAAACTGATAAAAAAGAAAAACCTATGCCCCACTATTGCTATATACTTTCTAAAGCATATTTATAACAAAATAGCTTCTTGTATAACAATAGTAACAGTGCAAAAAAAAAAAAAAAAAAAAACCCTACCTGCAAAATGCAAATGTTGCAATGAAAAATACCAGAACCGGTAATGTTCCCCGAGGGAGGAGATAGAGACTTAGGGTGTAAAAGTGTAAGAGTAAAGCATTTGGGGACAATTATCTCAAGTTCTGTGAACAAGTAAGAGACCAGGTAGGAGAAAGGGAGACTATGTTGCCAAAAGTTGCAAAAAAGTTGTTTAGCTTACATCCTCCTGCTTTTCATGACTGTTCTATTACAGCTCTAAAGAAATCTTACACTGAACCCTTAACCCTTGCCTGGGGGCAGCAGGGTTGTGGAGAGGTGGGGGCCCAGTATTAAAGTTATCGGGCCCAGCATTGCCACTACTACTCTGCCTCTATTCCCACCAAATTGGGAGAGATGTGAGTCCAGAAGTTACTCTTCTGCCCCCAGATTTCTTTCAATGACTTCTAACAGGTTGCTCGGATATGTGCTTGTCAGCATTAATTACATGTGACATTGGATTGGCTTGGTCTGTGACAAAACTCAAGAGCATTATTATAAAGCAACATAATAAAGGACAGTAGGAATGATGCCAAGGGGAGGCTTGGTGGTGCTTCTGCATGCCTAGGATCTCCTTCGCATCTCCCTCCTGCCCAGTCAGCCACCCTAACAAAGAGACATTTGCTCTGCTCTGCATATGGAACTTTAAGGTATCAGACCCATCCAGTTAACTCAGCACAGCCCAGTCTATACCTGTTGTCCCATTAAGAGCATCCCCGTTTATTCTCACAACATCCTGCTTAGATGTTAAGTTATATGATCACCCTACTGAGCCTCCTCTTTCAACCATGTTGCCACTCCTTAATTCCCCCCATATAGCTATACAGTGAAAACGGCTGAAAACAGACAAAGATCACTTGGAAAGCAACAGAGAAGACTCCCTAGAAAATATAAGAGGAGAGATGTGGCAGAACTTGTAGTACTCAGTTTGTTTCTTTATTTGATTTCCATGGAAGCGTATTTCTCCACACTGTGCTGGTACAAAATCAAAGAGTATGCCTACTGGTCATCAAACAAAAAGCATAGAATCTACTTTCAATTCATTTTCCTTGAGATTATATTTCTGAAACACAGTATCTCTCACTCACATCTTTCCTACTAAAGTCAATGAGTATTCTAAGCATATGAATGGCATACCTTTACTTTATTACATCTGTAACCTTGCAAAGATCAAAATATGTTTCAGAACAATCAGGTAGACCAGTGCTGTCCAATATAACTTAGTCAATTTCATGCAATGACAGAAACGTTCCATGTCAGCACTGTTCTACAAGATGGCCACTAGCAACATGTGATTATTGTCCACTTGAAAGGTAGCTAGCACAACTGAGTTTTAATTACATTTAAATTAAGTAATAAGGAGAACTGGTTTTGTAAGTCAGAAAATTAGGCTAAAGAAGATCTACCTCCTGTTCTTTCCCTGCAGTCTTGATGAGAAAAGGCACTAGATTCCTCATCAAGGTAAATACTCTCTGCTATGGAACCTTCCTCCCTCACAGAACCAGCAATGCACTGGCCAGGACTCCATTGTGGGCAGTGTAACAGGGACAGTGTCAAGCACAGAAAAGACTGGCCTTAGATTCCAAAGACTCAGAGAGAGAGGTCAACTGGGGCAATGAAGCCTCTACAATTCTTGGGGTCTTAGTTTCTTCAACAAAACCATGTGAGGTTTAATCTAATGTCTTTTCCGGCACCTTTAGGAAATTTCCTATTCGCTATTTGAGAAATGGTCATCACCATGACAAAGAGGCCATCATGGCCCATTTTACTGTCAGAAATGTGTTTAGTTCTCACCTAGAGATAGGGAAACATGGTGCAATTTGTCACTCTGATACCTATATATTCCAAAAAGAAAGAAAAGTTTTCTGCTTAAAATATCTAAAAGACCATTTATCTCAATGCTCATCCCAAAGAACGTTCCTATTGTAAAGTCCTATTACCTCATTGTGTGTCTTTTCTTCTATTTTAAAAGATTTACCAAATCAGAAAAGGCAACAGGCCTTTTTACACATTTGTTAAAAATTGTTAATCATATTTATAGTACTTTTACTTAGTATACTTTTTAATATGAACAATATTCACTGAATAAGTAGTTTCATAGACTTTTTAAAGGTTTCTCTCATTTTTTAAATGATCTGAAATAAAATATAATTCAAAATGAGGCCAAGATGATGCATATTTTAAAAAATTTCTCATAGAAACTAACCATCTGTACAATAATCCATTGTCTGCTCTACCAAGGTGATTTATTAAGGATAATGAAGCATGTGATTTAATAGCTGCCGCAAATCCTTTCTCAAGTAGGACGGGTATAAATAATACAAAAAGATGGTCCAATAATGGCCAAATCCTAACCTAAGAACTATTCTATATGCTAGGTCACAGGAAATTACATGAGCTCAATTAACTGTGGAGTGAAGCGAAGTGTGGCTAGGCAGCTAAGGATCGAACCACCCTCTCCCATTCCAGTTGTGATGATGATGATGATTATTTAGTGAAACCTTATAAGCTCTACTATCATGGTGGAATTGGAGTGGCTTTTTTCCCACATGACAATATAAAGTTCTCCAATTAAAAGTGCACATTATGCCAGCACAAATTTTCTAAACTCTTAAAAATTCAGATCTCTGAAAGTCGTCAGTGCAAATTATACTTGGCAGTGCTTTGCTCATCCTTATATTCCCACAGTGCCTTGCATTTAGCAGAGTTTAATGTCTAGTGCTTTAAAGAATGAATGCATAAATGGGAGAGCTGGCAAATGACTGAATAAAATGAGGTCTCTAAAATCCTTGCAGGAAAAAAAAAATTGCAATTCTGTGTCCCTCTGAGACACAGTTCTAACCTTTACTATCACTTATACTTTTGAAAAAGTTTGCACGGCCAGTTGTCAAGAGGTTAGTTCCTTTGGTGGCAAAGCTTTCCTTAGGGCAGCCTCCTACAAAGTATTTCTTTAAAAAATCACAAAAATCATATACACCATTTGAATATAGTATCCAAACATTAGATCCTGTTTGCAAACTGACATCCAAACAGCCTCTCCTGGTTATCTCTGGTAATATTCAAGTCTTTACAGGGCCTTACGAAATCAACGAGGCAAATTTCTAACAACAGGAAATACAAGCCATCTCACATGCCAGCTGTTTGGCGTGAACACGCTGTCTGGCTGTGCCTTACAGGCATGGCACAGCCATTCATTGATAAGCTGGCACAGCCAGCCCTGTCCCCATGCCACCCAGCAAGTCCATCTAAAATAAGATTAGATGCTACAAACCCCAGTGTTCAAGTAATACTGGGTTTCAGGAAATGTCCACGGCTCAACATAAACAAGAGGCCTATGTGTGAGACATATGTCACCTTCCAAAAAAAAAAAAAAAAAAAATGTATGCTTCACCAGGCACATTTACCACCAGCATATTTCCACACTGCAGTTCCTACCGTTCTTGCTCTTGCGAGTCTGCCTTGCCAGAACTGAGATCAATTTTATTAGATACCATTAGGGCAGTCATTTGAATAACAACAGATTGGCAAGTATAAAACTAAGGCACCTGTTGTACATTTGGCAGCCAGGATGAGGCCCCTTAAAACGAAAACAAATAAGAGCTATAATCATGCCAGGCAATGGCTTTTGGTTCAATAATGACCATGTGTCAGAATTAAGTGCATCTGGGAATTGCTACCACAGCCAGATGTAAAGGCAGATTTGTCTTGTCTAGTGACATATGAGTAGACACACACAGTCTACTCAGATTTGGCTTTGTCTTAGTTTGGTAAGGAACTAGGTAAGTAGAACTTAGCTCAAATAAAATAAAATTAAAATTACGGAAGAGCAGTGGACAATATTATCATAAATTGTAGAGCCTAAACATATGGGTTGCAGGGCCATGAACAAATTCACCTCTGATTTTTTTTCTGGGCACAATGATTTGTTCACAGAATACTCAACAATAACATCCCAATGTTACTACTACAACTTAGCCCATGCACTAGGTGCTAGAAATACCAATGGGAACAAGACTTGCACCTTGGCATCAAGGTACTGGTAATGAAACAAACCACAAATATGCAACTACAACGCATTATGGTAGGTGCTATACGTAGAATTTATTCATTGCTCTTTTAGCACACAGAGAAAGGGTATGCAGACTTGGGAGGAAGGGAAGTTTTTCTGGAAGAGTTGTCAGCTAAGCTAAGACTCAAAGGAAGAGAAGAGTCAGGCAAAAATAGAAGAGAAGGGAACATTGCACATGAAAGGAAAGAGAGCACGCTCAAAAATACAGTACAAAGAGGCAAAGTGGTACATCTGGGAAACAGTAAATACTTAAGTATGGCTCAAATGTATGTGTGTTAAGGGTGGAGGGGGGAGAGTCAAAAATGAACATGAGAATGGCAATGTGGCAAGAGACAAGGGAGGGGAAAGGACATCAAGTGCCAAGTGCCTTTTGCTAAGAAAGACTTCAAGCTTTATACAGAGGGAATGGGGAGCTACTGGAATACTTAAAAGAGGAGAATGACTTGATCAGATTTGAGTTTTTTAGTAGCTATAGTGAGGCCAAAGTTAAACATAGGGAGACTGCAACCCAGGAAAAGATAATGGAGGCCTTCAACAGATGCTAGCTAACATGTGAAAAGACAGTGAATGATCTGGTTGAAAGGAAGTTAATATTTATTTTGGTATCCTTAAAATAACAAGAGTATTTAAGAGAAAACAGATTTTAAATGATAAACTTAAAAATCAAAATTTAGGTCAGGCGCAATGGCTCATGCCTATAATTCTAGCACTTTGGGAGGCTGAGACGGGAGGACTGCTTGAGGCCAGGAGTTTGGGCCCAGCTTGAGCAACATAGCAAGGCCCCAACTCTACAAAAAATAGAAAAATTAGCCAGGCGTGGTGGTGTGTGCCTGTAGTCCCAGCTACTTGGGAGGCTGAGGTAGGAAGATTGCTTGAGCCCAGGAGTTTGAGGTTGCTGTGAGCTATGAGGACACCACTGCACTCTAGCCTGGGTGACAGAACAAGACCTTGTCCTAAAAAAAAAAAAAATTTTTAATTAAACATTTCCTAAAATCTTTCTTCTTGGCAAAAATAAATCAAATTCAGTTTGAGTCTGGATAACAACAAGAATCAGATTAAAATAAACTTAAGCAATTATTTCTTAATGCAGTAATTGAATATGCTTAACAGCATATATTAAACTTGTCATTCTTAATTTATAAGCATTATCATCAAAAAACATTTATTAATAACCTAACTATAAAAGAACCCTCACCATATATCTACATATTACCCAAAGACTGTAATATACCCTGCTCCATGCTTCTAGGAAGTTGTGCTTATAGATTAACTGGTAGAAAAACATGGCTAAAGAGGCCAGTGTATACATGTGAGAAGCATTTTACAAACCTGGGCAAAGAAGACTTAATTGTTAAGATATTATAAAAGCCATAAAAGACCAAAGAATTTTCCACATAACTTTATTTTATGCACCATGTCTGATTTAAAACTTGAAGGTGCCTCTGTTGTCGAAGAAGAAATAATTTTCCAAATCATCAAACAAATGTAACATCCTGTATTTTATTATTTATAAAATCATAATTAATCAGAAATAGTTTTCTGAGGACTTACAAAAAAGAAGAAAAAGCTAAACTTTAATGAAATAGGTTAAATGCGGAAAAAATAATAAAATCATCCATCTGTTATTGACAATGCAATTAACAGGTGAGCAGTGAAAACAGAGTATTTTAGAGGACATTACAATTGACAAACGGTTCTCAGATAAAATGGGCAGAGTGCCAATAAATAGAATGCATATAATATCAGTCACTTGGAATAATTCCATTTCTTTGATGGGCGGCAGCTCTTCAGATATCCCTGTTGGATCTATATTTCCCTTTACAAAAATGCTTTTGATTCCTTACCTGTTGGGCAGCTATGAAAATGCCAGCCTTTGTGATTTTAAAAACTATTCTTGGTGGAGATATTTCATTTAAACACTTCGGCTCCAGGACTGACCCCAGAGCTCAGGCAGTTGTGTCACTGGCTGAAAAGCATAAAATTTTAGAGCTAGGAGGCAACTGCAAAAAAAGGTCATTTAGTCCAAACCCCTTCGGTAAAAAAAAAAAAAAATTTTGTTCAATGCCTCTAGTCTCAAGCAGAGAAAGAAACAGAAGAAACTCTTCAGAAATGGTAGAGAGACAACCTACATGATGCTTAAGATTTTTCTGGAATTTGAGTCAAGAAAGTATTGTGCCATCAATTATATTTGCCTGGAAGATGTTAGACAGATTTTTTTTTTTAATCATGTCATACACAAGAATGAAGGGGTTAAGAGTGAAACGGATAACAGTTGGAATGCTAATATTGCTTGACTTAAAATCTTGGCTCTAATTCCCATCTTTATTGTATCTATCTCCACAACTTTAATCCTTCCATGGATCAGCTTCCTCTTCTGTAAAGATGATAATAAAAGCATTTGACTTGCAGAGAGCTATTTTAGAGATTAAACATGGAGGTAAAGTGCTGAGTAGAATGCATGATGTATAGTAAGTGCTCAGTAAATTTTAGAAATGATCATTATTACAACTATTACACATCAACTCCTACTGTACCTGTAATATTAAGAAAATTGAATTAATTTTTCCAGATAAAGGAATTTTGATTTTCATTTGTCTCAGAGTCCTGAGCATCATCAGAGTTTCCTAATGAATGAAGAATTAGTCTTCACATACAGGTTTCAATTAAATTCAACTCAAATTTCTTTAGTTCAACTCAATTCAAAGAAAAGAACATAGCACTTGTGCTGTGCATTATAAAATGAGAAAATAATTAGGAGGATTTCAACGGATACAAGTTAGGACAGTGGGCAAGAAGAGAAAGGGGATTCCATGAACAGTATTGGTAGAACCAAAAAGGTACCCCAAAGCAGAGCCTCTTCCATGCTGGCAGGGAATCTGATACTGCAGGAGGGCAAAGCATCCGGAGGCTACCGTGAGAGAGGAGGCTAGACATGCAAGTTAGGGTTAGACAGCCAAGGGCTCTGACAGCTGTCTGAGTATTTAGCACTTGATTATGTAGACTTGCATTTCCTACAGTAGAAGTTTTAGGAAGAACTGAAGAGGAGAAATGAGAAAACACAAAGACCACAGAGGAAGCTGCGTGTGGATTGCTGAGCATCTAAACACATGGTAAAGGTAGAAATGGAAAGGAAGTAATACAGTTAAAAGATTACAGAAATAGAATCTACCAAATTAGAGGGAGACAAGAATGAAAGGAAGAAAAGAGAGATGAGTCAGGGATAAGTCAGATGACGAGGTATGAAGAAAAGGGAAGTAGATATGAATATGGATGGAAGACAATATTTTGGGTTTACAAAATAACAGAGTTTGGGATATGAGAAAGCCTCCTATTTCTCAATCTACCAAGTAGATAGAAATGAAGGTCTGGAACTCCAGGGAAAAGCTAGGAAACTTATTTTGAGGGTAATGTATGCAGAAACTGTTATTTCTATGAGAAGTGGATGGGGACATGGCAGGAGATAGCACAGACAGAGACCTGAAGAGGGCATAGATTAAATGAAGATAGCATTTAGAAGGGAGATGAGACAGAGAGGCCAAAATATCAAATGAAGAGGGAATTCAGTGTTGATGAAGAAAGTAAAGGTCAAAGGAGGAACTCAGAAAGAACAACTTCCATCCATGAGCTATTTTCAGTGGAAGATGCTTCCATTATTGTATTCCTATAGGAAAATATTACAATTCTCTCCTTCCTCACTCCTCTCCCACAAAAAATTACAACTGGCCAGGCCAGTGAGTGGATGTAGAATTTTTGAGATACGTCCAATAGATTGTTATTATTCCTAGCTAGCCACATAATCATGATAGCCAAATAATTCATTTAAAATAAAATATAAAACCATGTATCTAAAGAATCACACTGAGCTATTTGAACCAGAGAGTTTGAATTGGCAAGTACAGTTTTTTTTTCCTCTTAAAATCCTTTAATAATATTTCAATTAAGTTGATACTACAGCTAGTTGGATTATGTTTTCACAGGAAGGCCAGGCTCTATTTGCATAGTAAGAAACCATTAGTACACACTCAATATGTCCCTTTAGTTGGGGTAAGAGATGGAGAAAAAATTTATTTTAAACATAGAAAACAAATGTCTTCTTGACCTATAATGGGACACTGGATCAGCATTTAATGCGTCTAGTCTAATTTCTTCCTGTGAAACTGTACTGGTGGATCTTAGGAAGAGACAGAAGGCAGTAAATTCCTATTCTCCATCAATACATTTGACCTCGGAGCAAACCCCACAACTGGCTACAGGCACCCACCATCCATCATTGCTCTTGAAACCTGATATTTCAGGGAAGGACAGCTGCATTGGGCAAAGGGCTAAGCAGCTTTCTAAGATGCACTACCATTAAACAAAAAAAAAAGGCCCTTCTTTTGGTTCAGTATTTTAATTAACTGCTTCTCTAGACATTTCTTCCCCAAAACTGCAGCTTTAAATCAAACACCCTCAGGAATATTACATTTTTTACTTTTAAGGGAAATGCTTTCTTCGTACATTCTAGGTAAAATCATTTCTAGCTTTTGCTTTAAAAGCTTTCCAAAATAAATAGTGTACTATGACATGCTGATATGTACAGACATCAATAAACATGGCAGGCAGAAAAAGATAGTTCTAGGGTCTATAGTAATTATAGCATGTACACAATAAAGTGCCAATACGGTAAGTGTACACAAAACACTCATATCCAACAGATCTTAATTTTTAAGTCAGGTAGCAATAATTTATAACAAATAGCTGAAGACAGCAGAACTCTATCATAAAGTAGTGTTACTTAATATAATATGTTCATTATATGACTTCTACATTCAGGAATTTTTTTAATTAAAATACAAAATAAGACAAATCTTTATTAATTAATTGGATCTGCATCACATTTATATACATTATATACCTGCATAATTAGGTAAGAGTAAATAATAACTGATTTCTGATCATTTATAAAATCAGTACTAATACAAACCTTTTTGTTAATAAAAAAAGTCCATCTACTACAGGATGAAAAAAGATGTCTCGTTACTTGTGACCCAATGATTATAGATGGTCATTTTATATATTTGACAGTACAATTTCCCCAAATCTCAAAGCAGTACTGACAAATACTGTTTTCTAAATACAATTCACAAATCTCAATTTACTTAGCTACTGCTACATTAAAGAACATAGCTCAAGGGATGTTAAAAAAAATTTTACAATTGAGAATTTATAAATGTAATCAATCTCATGAAACTGA
The DNA here is from genome assembly GCF_041146395.1 of Eulemur rufifrons. Lineage (NCBI taxonomy): Eukaryota > Metazoa > Chordata > Mammalia > Primates > Lemuridae > Eulemur > Eulemur rufifrons. The sequence goes on from NC_090989.1 coordinate 231,372,426, forward strand.
CAAGAGTTACAACAGTTAAATCTAGTAAACAGCAATGTGGTAAAGGTCACAATGCCCCTGACACTGTTATCTGAATGTCAAAGAAGCAGCCAAGTTAAGTAGCCTTTCTGGTCAGTGAATTCAAAGAACTAAGAGAAAACCTTGGCTCAGATGGCTGCTTTGGCTCTTATATTTTGTTGTAAATTCTGAAGAAGCCAAAGAGGGACCTGCCACCTCAAAGCAGTCATTTGCAAAAGAAAGCAATGTTTGCCTGCTGGCGGGGGCGGGGTACATCTAAGTTGTCTGAATACTATTTGCTTGCTGGTACACATGATCTGCTAGCTTACAGACAGAATGAGCTGTCTTGACTTTCCAAATTGTCATCTCTTTCATTTAATTTACTGATCTTTGCCATATAGGGATTTGATTTGAGGGACAGCAGAGGTTAAAAAGTCATGAAAAAGCTCAGTTTTGCTCTCTTATTTATAATTTTCAAAAAGCTATAGACCAGCTGAGTGGTACTGATATGGGCCTATAAAATATATCAGCATTAAACAGGAAATAATGAACAGAAAGATACTGAATTATTTTGAGAGGGAGGATGGGGGACAGGCATTGTTTCAGTCAATTTTTTTTCCCTGAGTTGCTTTCAGAATTGTAGCAGTATGCATGGGGATAGCATTTAAATTATTTTAATGCCTAAGTCTTAAAAATATTTTAAAAATAAAACATTAGGAGAAAGAAAATCCAAACTGACTGTTGATTATATTAAAGCGAATGAGTGATTTATTAAGGGGGAAACAAAGGACATAGGCCTTAAATGTAATTTTGTGAAATACTTCTTGGAAGAATTCTATTTCATTAATGCTCCAGTCTAGCACCATTGTCATGACATTATTACTTAGGTTACATTAGGTCAGAGACTGCTGTAACATATAAGCATTTGGTCTTTGACCTTCCTAAGACTTATGATGCAAAGAAAATGCTGAACTTTTACATCTGAGGCTATAATTTCACATAATGAACAATCAGTTAGCACAAGTCATATATTCTTTTAGCTATCTTCCCTAAGAGTTTAATTGTGGAGAGCTAAAATGTATTTTTATTTTTTTAAAAAAGGGGAAGAATTTGGACACTTTATTTGTCGAAACAAATATAAGCCAAGCATGACATTTAAATAAGTGTTACCAACTACTAATTAGAAACAAATGAGATTATCCATATAGAAAATATATCCGCAAACAAACTTATCCTATGGTAGAAATGTCACTGTGGTACAAAATTACAGAAGCTTAAACAAGTGATGCTGGTTGGAATGAAATTTACTGACAAATCCCTTCTAAGCAATCGTCTTCTACGTTATCAGATTTCTTCAGTTAATGTGTTATATAGGAATCCTCAGTCTTGTAGTTCATAGAGAGAACCCTTCTCTTTGCTCTTTCTTGGCAAATCACTGACAGTATAAAAAGAAATGTTTTTAAACACTGATTTTGCTAGAGGCTGCAAGTTGCTTTTGTGCTATCGCAAGTAAGTAGCTTTCCTAAAAGATTTTTTCAAAGAAAATAAACAGTACAAGGATTAAGCAACAACAACAAAAAAGGTAAATAAATCCATAAGGCAATAAGAGATTCAAAATAAGCTTGACTTAAAATATAACTCATTTACTCACACATAACTACTGTCCTTTAAGAAAATAGAAAAAAATAAAGCATCTTTGAATATTCTTGAAACACTGCATAATTACATGTTTAGCACTTTATATATCTGGGCTTGTAATACAAATCTTAAAAGTATATTTTGAGGCTACTAAGTTGAGTACACTACATCAAAGGTAAAGTTCATTTTTGAGATTCCCAGAAACTTTCAGGAATTAAAAACATACCATGACCAAAGGTTACATGTATAGACTTTAAAAAGATGAGCCTAAAAGTATGAAGCTCTCAGGATCACACTCTCTCTCTCTCTCTCACACACACACAAACTCTCTCTCTCTCTCTCTCTCTCTCTGTGTCTACCACAAATACATGATGAAACTTAGGGTAGTTTTAAAACAAAATCACCTTTGAAAAATGCATCTTTCCTGAAATGGCACTTTTCCTATGTGATTGTGTTAATGAATTCTTATTTACCCATAGAATCCTTTTAAAAATAGAATTGCTCAATGGCTTGATAAATCAAGTTTGGTCTGAAGGAAATCCAATATGCAAATACTTATAGTGTGCTCTTTTACAAATAGTCACCCTTGTCAGTTTGAAAAACTGAAAATCAACAAAAGAACAGTGTAAGTATACTTGACCTTATTGCCTAATGTCTATCAAGATTGCCACGGCTGGTCGATTTTAAATTTGTGAAACTGACACTTAAAAATGTATTGTGCATCTTCAGTCCAGGTCCCTCAAGTGCTGACTAAACTGTAGTCACAGCCTCAGATTCTCCTTCCACACAAACTTGCGCAGCACTTACAAAGCTAGTTTAATCACACCATCAATCTATGACTACACTTCCCTTAAAGTAATTCTGCTTCATTTATCTTTTTAACCCTACATTATGCAAATAACATCCTTATCAGTCCAATAAAAAAAAAGTTATTAATGTCCCTCCTTGTTTATCCTTGCCATATACTCAGAAACATATGAATTTGCACAAATACCTCTTTTCTTTTCTATTATTCACACTCTACACGAAAAATCATCATTACACCACCATAGTATCAGAGAAGCCCTAAATGATGTTCTTGCAATATACTTCAATCAACGTCTATGACCAACATCAGAGCATGTGTTAATGTATTTAAAAAGAAAAAAACAAAAACTTGGGGGATTGCCTCCTTGAATTTTTTTTTTAATGTCTCTCTAGGAAGGGTTTGCATATGCCATACCGGGGTGTCTCCTGGATATAAGAACAGTTATACAGGCCCCTAGTGGCTTAGCAAATAGCAGCAGATGAGGGGATTCCAATTCTTAGTTCTTGACGTTGAGATATTCTGGTTTTAAATGAGTGTCAATCTTGAAAGGCAAATCAAATCATTGTATTTAATACTTTAAACAGTTTTACATCTATGGTTATCTACTGTAATGCACATATATTAAAATACATTGCTGCATTTCATTACTTTAGTAACTGTACAACTGCACTGGCCCAAGAAGAATTTGGGTTACATAACCTACACAATAAAATGTTTAATTCATCTGCCTCTTTACATGTCATGACAAAAGTAATATATTACTCAACTATATTAAAATATATTTGAGAGATACTATTCCTCTTTGAATGTCATTCTTATTATACCATTATTACTGAAGGCTATAAGAATAGATTATTTCTATGTAAAGCGCTCACTATTTAAAATAAGATACAGACAAAAACTGAATGCCACTTTTACAGTGGTAGAAATCTAAACGTATTTCCCCAACAACGGCCACTGATAAATCTCACACTGAAGTGCACCTTTTAAAAGACCTACAATTAATAACACCCCTTAATCCCCCATCCCCTTGCTGTCTTTCCTTCACAAAAGAAAATTCCAGGCAGGCACATTTACAGCTTTTAGCAATTTTTAACTGGACACAATCTGACAGCTGAATTCATGAAACTGACCAGCTTGTCAATTTCACACTTTGAAAGTACAATAATAGCTGATAGCATAAGGGTGAATTTAAGAAATCTGTCACAGAATTGCTAGCTCCATTGAAAAGCAAAGTACAGTACATAATTATGGAATGTGGGAGGTAGGGAAAATTTTATTGTCCATTTAGGATGTCTGTTTCAAGAATTTGGACATGCATTAAAACTGTGTTCTCTTTTTGCTATAATATCTGTGGCATACAACAGAATATGTTTTCAAAATAAGTATAATATATACTAAGCATTTTCCTGGATATCATCATATTACCTATACAACATAATCTTTAAGCTGGTATCATCTACAGATCCCCTTAAATCAGAATGTTTCCAGTCTTGGTATATCATACTGGTTTCACTCAAGATGAGCGGTTGGTGTGTGCACTTAGAAACAGAGAAAGAGTAGTCAAAACGGTCAGAAGTATCTATGGTTGAACTAACTCCCCATAGGTGTGCTACAGGATAGTTAGAATACACCAAAGGGTAAAGTCCCATTTGTAGCTCTGTAAATCCAACAGCAAATCTATCTCAAGTCACAGCAGTTACTGGCCTCTGAGAGGCTCAAAATGTGTGCGCTGCACTCTTAAGTCACTGGCATTGTATCTTTGGGCATGTAAAATAAAAAAAATAAATAAAATAACAACTTTAAGAGGAAATACAGGGAGAGCGATTTCTCAGGAGTCTTCCTAGGTACTTAAGGTGCAAACTGGAGATTAGGTTGGGGGATCACTCTAAGAATTTTAGAAAACAGAGGAGACATTTGGCAAGTAGCAGTTTCGTACTGGGAGGCGACTGGAAACAATACAAGTGGATTGTGATAGTCCAGGTTTTGGAGAATGGAACTACTATTCGGAATCCTGGAACACCCGATTAATGAAAGCTAAGCTTACGCCTGGTATTCAAGATTTTTTTTTTTTAAGTGTTTGACTTAAAAACTGACTTCACTTGTTAGTGCTTTTAAATGAAAACGCACGGAGAAGCAATACAAGTTTTCTACACACCTTAATAAAAACTACAATAAACCTATAGGAAAGGAAAGAATCTTTGGTTTGTTCGTGGCTTTCTTTTTAAATTGTTTCCAACTTTGACTCTTCATTATAAATCATGCGTCCCCTTTGCTACGGAGTGAATGTGTGTGCAAGTACACCAGATTCCCGCAGCACAACTACGAGCTTTGATTCTGCCTTGGAAAGGTCTTCAAAACAATCCCCCTCCTCTATGGCAGCCGCGTAGACTTTGATTCCTGCTGTTTCTCCCTCTCCCCACTAGTTCAGAGGAAGGAAAGAAAAAGAAATCGCCCCCACACCATAATCAGCCCTCCTTAAAACAGTAATTCCTGCCTTTAAAAAAGAATGCGGTGGCAGAATCCCTGGGTAAGGCTGGATTGCCCCACCGCTCCACCATTTCCCCCAATACTACGCCCACCCTAGAAGGAGAGAGCGGGGGTCGCACAAATACACATACCAGACACCCCCATTCTCTAGAATCGCCTCTCTCCTAGATCTGACTGAGGTTTTGGACGAGAAGTGAACCACGCAGGGAGGACCTCTGCCCGAGGAGGTTCAGGAGAAAAGCAAACTGTGTGCGCTCTCGTGCCCGGGCGCGGGGCTCGTGGAAGCGGGAGCTTGTCGCTCCGGCCGGGGAGGAGCCGGCAGCCCTAGCCGGGCGCAGGGCGCTCCCGGGGCAGCAAGAGGGGAGGACACAGCGGGGCGGACCGGGTCAGTTCGTGGGACTTACCTGGTCATGTTGGCTCCGGGCAGCAGCCGCCACCACCTCCCGCGCCGCCACCAGCACTTTCCTCCAGCGGCTTCGCGCCCCGCCACGGCCGCGCAGCCGCCTCCGGGCGGCCAATGTTAATCCCGCGGAGCAGCGGCCGCCGCCGCGGAAGCCCCCCTGGTCGCCGCCGCCGCCGCCCAACCCGCGTGCGGCCAGCCCAGTCCAGAGCGAGGAAGTGGAGGAGAGTCAGCGAGTGAGTCCAAAAACCCGAAATCCAGCATCCAAGGGAGCGCGTCCCCCCGCCCTCCCTCCACCCCTACCCCCTTCTCCGCCTCCTCCGCCTCCTCCTCCTCCTCTTCCCGGGCCGTCCTCCTGGCCCTTCCGAGCCCGCGGCTTCCGCGGCGGTGTCTCCTCCTCCCGCTCCTCCTGTTCGCCCTGCGCCCGCTTCTCCGGCTGCCGCCGCCGCAGTTTGTCTCCTCCTCCTCTTCCTCCTCTTCCTCCTCCTCCCGCTCTTCGATGCTCCACCGCTCGCGGCTGGGGGGTCCGAGGCCGCGTCTCCTCTCCTCCCTCCGCCTCTCCTGTTTCCTTCCTGCTGCTGCTTCTTTTAAAGCGGATTCTTTGGCCACAAATAGCAACTCGGCTGCCCCCTTCAGTGCCTCCCTCCCCTTCTTTTCTTCTTCCCCCCAAAAGTGAAGCGCACGCGAGGTAACCAGAAACTGAGGCTCGCAGGGGGAGAGGGGAGACGGGGGAGGCGGGAGAGGCGACGCCTGGACCAGGACCAGAGCAGAGTCAAGGGCCAAGAGGCGGGGTGACCAGCCCAGCCCAGTCCTTGGACCTGGCGTGAGCCTGGTGGTTACGGCTGCAGACGAGGTGGTTTGGTGGGGGAATTAAATGAAAAAAAAAAAAAGCTCAGGAAAGTAATTGAAAAGGCTTCTCTCTTTGTTTCCTTGTCTGGGTGATTTCTAAAATCCTCGTAACGTGCTGGGGATCCCACGGAATCGCTGTGCCCCAGCGCTGGGGGATTGTGTGTGCGCGTTGCCTGCGCGTGAGTGTGAGTGTGGGTGCGCCCGGGCGCGGGGACAGCCCGGCTCGCTGCGCCCGCTGGCGAATGTCTGAATCTGGACCACTGACCCACTGAGAGGGCCAGAGAGCTGGACGAAGGAGGGGCAGGCAGGAGAGCTGGGCGAAGGAGGTACACCCCCCCCCCCCCACACACACACACACTCGGAGAGGAGGGGGCGGGGTGACGTCACTCCCCAGCATCCATCCACCAGGCCAGAAAAGACCCTCTCAACAGATCCACTCATCTAAGAAATGCACACCCGGGCGCTTTCCTGCTCTAAGTCCCGGTGCAAAGGAGGAAAAAAAATGCTGGTCGCGCCCTATTCAAAGCAGTGATGATAATACAAGGAGCGCGCGTTGATGAGACACAGTTTGTGTCTGCCCCAGTTCACCTTGGCGGCCTTCTTCGGGATGCTTGCAGGATCCACTTTGGAGGAAGAGAGGAAGAAAGGGAAGTATTGAATGAAAATCTTTGCGTAATAACTTGTTTTGCTTTTCATGCTACTTGCCTTTATGATGTTGGAAATGAGGTGCTCCTCGGTTTCTCTGAAGGACACGGTAACACCCTTTCCCTAGACAGGCACCCAATTGTTGGGCTACACATTCTTCATCAAGCCAAGGTGGCTAAGGTGCACTGGGTGTATTGTTAGCTAAGAGATGGATTTTAACCTTCTTCACTCAGGATCTCCAGGATGTGGGAAAAGTCAACAGCAAGAAGCCACCACTGGCAATTGGCCCATCAAAATTTATTAAAAACTTAGCTAGAATGGTTAAATAAAATAGAGCCAGGGCCACCAGCCACCTCCCTTGCTCATTCTATGTTCAGGCCAGCACGTACACACAGTATTTATTCCTGCAGACTCCAGGCTGTCTTCCAAAAAGCCAAGGGGCAAGCAGGTCCCCTTAGATCCGACCTAATGATTGGCATCCTGACTGCTGTCTCAAGCCGCCCATTTGTTTCCACCATCTCCATACGGTGTTCCTGAAAGGCACTGAAGGACGAGTCAGTAATCCTCTGCCCTCTGTGTACTCTAAAAAGAAGGCACATATTTTTGAAAAGAGTCTTTCTAGATGAAGTTTCTTTTTCCAGCAATTTGGGGATAGGGGAGGAACATCCTGGCATGACTCTCTCTTGTTTGTGTTTGTTTTTGTATTTGTTTTTTAACAGTTAGCCTTGTAGTGAAAAATCAGAAAGAAATCTATTCCTGTGCAAGTCCCCAAGCCAGGTTTACCTTCCAATCTTTCTGATGACACGAGATGCTGAAAGGCTGAGCAGATATGGTGGACACCTGCTCCCTGCACCCTAACGATGGATCCAGGGATCTGCACCTCCCCAAGATGTAAACTCCTACTTGGCTTTCTCCTTGCCACGTCCTCCTCTATAAACTGGTGATTGCACTTTCCTCATCCAAAGTTGGATGTCAGAGTAACAAACAGAAAGTTTTGAAAACCTTAACATTCCTTTGCTATTATCTTTGGTGGAGAGAAACACATCCCTCTACCTGCAGATCTAACCTCATTTAAGAAGAACCCAGCTGGGAAATCTGACTGTTATCTGGGAGCATAGTTAAGGAAATAACATCTTACCCAACTGGTAGCAAGTTAGAGTAGCTAGAAAACTCAGCAATGATTGTTCTCAAGGTGAGCAATGAGCAGGTGGAAAAGGGAGCCAGAAATCAGAGGAGACAGAAGACAGTGCAAGTAAGTGACATAAGCCTAGCTTTTCTGATACCATGAGGTCCTAGATGTTTCTTGGCCCTACTACAACCAAAAATCTTAGAGCCAACTAAAATATATATATAGAAAAAACTAGCCAGGCATGGTGGTGCATGCCTGTAGTCCCAGCTACTCGGGAGGCTGAGGCGGTAGGATCGCTTAAGCCCAGGAGTTTGAGGTTGCTGTGAGCTAGGCTGACGTCATGGCACTCACTCTAGCCCGGGCAACAAAGCAAGACTCTGTCTCAAAAAAAAAAAGAAGATCAAAAATCTTAGAGAAAGAAGTAGGGATGGGGTGAGGTGGCTAGAGAGTCTGAGCTATTATTATACAGAAGAGATTGAGAATTATTCAGGGTGATGCTGCTGAGGAAGATGAGATAGAGCAAATAGAGAAGCCAAAACTTCCTCTGCATATCTGAATAGTAGTGGGAGTAATACTGCAGCCTCCTACACATATATTAATATGTGCAGGGCAGATTTGCAACAACACAACACCCTAATGCTGCCCCATCTAATATAACCCCGGGGCTGATGTTTACCATTTGGAAATTATAAGTCAAAGAACATCAGAGGTTGGTTAATCATCTGTTGAAATCACCTCATTTTTTCAGATTAAAAAAAAATCCCTGAATCCCTGAGAGTTTAAAGTCAACTATTTGATGGCAGAAACAAGACACAAACCCAGATATCATGACCTAGTGTCCCCCATCCCACCAGCTATTCATCATGACCTCCAAGTTCTAGATCACAGAAGCTAGTTTCTAACTTATCAATGAGCAATAAATATAGAATATTTTAAAACTATAAATACATGAAGGAAAATGAAGCCACAGGACTAGACATTTTCTTAATCCCCTTCCAGCTCTAACGTTCTGTGAAGAATAGCACACAGGAGCTTTGCTATAGCACAACCCCCTCTAGTGCATAATTCAGCATACGATGAGTCTGAGTCTGTTTTGGACCCCATCCAAAGGATTTAGTTCCTAGAAGTACTCGAAAGATTTTATTCTCATTTATCATGAAGCATCCTAAAAGACGGCTAAAAATAATCACGATAACAATAATAGTAATCACTTGTTACACTTGTATTGTGTACTAGCATCATGGTAAGTATGTTATCTTATTCCACTGTTTTTCAAAGGGCACATCCATGACCTTACGGTGTTGTGAATCTAGTGGGTCATGAGCAATTTTTTAAATGAAAGAAAAGTAAGAAAAAGGAGAGTACTTTATATATACTAAGTATTGTTTTGCCAAACTTATGCTTTGATCATGTGGCTAGTGGTTGATTAAAAGAAAAAGTCTGAAAGCTACTGTCTCATCTCCAATCAGGACAAGTTCCTTGCTAGTTAAGTATTATTAGCATTATTGTATAAGTGAGGAAACAGGATCAAAGAAAATAAATAATTTGCCCAAGCTAGACATAATTAGTGAGTGACCAAGCTAGAGTTTTGAACCTAGATCTGTTTGATTTGAAATCCAGTATTTCACTTCTATATTAATGATAAATTATTAACTAAGGTATGGAATAAGTTGTTGCTAATCATATTTTCTTTGTGAAGACTACAGTGATTTTTATTAAATCCAGCTAGAATGGAGAAACACAGCATAGATTCAAGTGATGTGTTCCAAAGATACTGAGGAATTTTATAAAACACTAAAACTAACACCTGAGACCTTTTTCTACAGGTGCTAATTATGTCTAATATACTTTATTAATTTGCTGCTAAATGCAGAAATGAAATAATTAATGGTTTTAATCCTCAAATAACTTAGATTTTCACATCTACAAGTATTAAAACGTATTATTTGAGCAATTTTTCAAAATTTAATTCATACAGCATTTCTCAGAAGCTTGTTTTTACCAAACACAGAACTGGCACCTGAGAAACATAAAAGAAATACAAGACAGTCTCTAAGCTAAACAGAATTTTACTTCACCTGGGGGCACAAGATCCACACATATAAAGTAACCAGACAACACTATAATTCAACTTAAGTTGTGAAGAGGACAATAACTCAGGTGACATACTAAATTTTTTGACCCATGTAGTTCTTTGGATTCTTCCAGTGACATTGCCCATGTAAGTGTTGTTATTCCCATTCTTCAGATTTGTAAACTCAAACTCAGAACTAGGAGATGATTGAAATGGGTGTCTGATCCTCACCTTCCTAATTCTACTACCCAAAGGCTCTTTATAAACAGGTGGGCTTCCAGTGGACATAGAAGGGGTTAGAGATTCTGAGGCATGTTAAGCAAACATTCACAGTTTTTTCCCTATGAAAGAAATACACTTTCTTTTTTTTTTCAAGACAGCATCTCTTGCTGCTGTCAGGCAGTACTGTCCTCTTTAAGAAAAGAAATCCACATCTTTCTCTAAAGAAAGGCCTGGAAAAGCCAGACCTTCTCCCCTGACTGCTCAGTTCAGCTGCTAAATTTCACCCTCACCTGCAGTGTGTAGAGGACGTTATGGTACGATGCTATTTTCTATTGGCTCTGCTGCTGGAGATTACAGCATGCGACTGTGACAAATGGATATTCCCATTAAATTCTTTAGTAGAGTGGGGCATTCCATTAACCATTGGCACTATCCCAACCCAAGTGAAACACTGGGTCATTTTTTTCTTGTGAGCAAGAAGTGAAGGGGGAAAACAAAGGATATACTCTAATTACCTTTCCTATTTTTTTGTTGCATATATTATGATAGCCGTATATTACAATTATTTATAATTAATATATGACAAGCTGTCAGGTAAAATTTAACAGGTGATTTGTCAAGAAGACCCATTAACGCGTGCATTAAGCTGCGGATTTCCGTGTTTCCTAACAATAAAATTGTGTCTTGGTTTTGTTTTTTAATTCTATTCAGTTTAAACATTCAGAGGCCACCTATCTTTCCATATTTGCAGCATCTTTTTAAAACACAATAATTGTTAACATAAATGGGTGCATTTTTAGTTATGTAAGGCATAAACACATTTTTGTCACCTTAACTTTTAAGTGCTAAGCTTTTAACCGAGGAGACCAATTGCCTGGTGTTTATTTTTAAGTTTTAACTGTTATCATTTTTAATACATTTTTAAAATGATGTCTTTAGTGGTAAAGGCAAAGCTGACTGGAGAAAAAAGTAACTGCAGTTACTTATGTTCCATTTAGTGTTTGTATCTTACATAAGAGAATTTAAAAATTAAGAAATATTTTAAAATACAGAAAAAGATTAAGAAGTCACCAGAAAGCTAGTAATTAATCACTGAATGGAGGGTAAGTCTACAGAGACCTAAAACTAATGAAACAGGCTCCATTTTGCTGAGTGGCACAAGAATGGGGCACCCCATGGAAATGAGGCACAGATAGTTCCTGGGAGGGGCAACGAGACTCTCTGAAAGAAGGAAAACCTTGGTTTCATTGTCTGTAGAATGTCAAAGCTATTCAGGGACATAACCTGAAAACAAAGTTAAATTTTAAACTACAATTTGGTTATTGGTTCCATGGAAAACCAAAGTTTATACTGTTGAAGAGAAAGATAGAAAAGGAAAGAGCGACATTTGTTTAAAATTTCATTTGCACAAACCTGACTCTTATCTTTCAAGACTAGGACATGCTGCAGGCTGTTAATGACTTGCCATCAACTACTGTAAAGGATGCTGAATCTCCTTAATGAAAGAATTCGCTTCAAGATTCAATGGTTAGGACGAGAGAAAAAAAACTGAGAGTAAAACAGAAGCAAAGCAGTTTTTCAAAGCTAATAAGACTTCTGCCGTGTCCACTAACCAAGTTCAGGTTTCACATTTTTAGCAAGAAAGCACTAACACAGAGCCATGAAATTATTTTTAAAGGGTCTTTCTAACAGGGTTTCAGAAAATGATTTTCAAAAACGCACTCGGAAGTAAAATACCACAAGTTGATTTTCATGTAACAGGGAGCGTATCTCTACACAGTTCAAGGATTACAAATGGCCAGTGACAAACTGGTCATTGTATCCTGGGCTGAGAGCTCACCGTTTTCAGTTCTCACCTGGCTTCCAGGATGCAGCAGTGTCCCCGTGGGTAGCTGTGGGGGTCTCCCTGTGCATTCAGGGGCAGTTTTCAAAACAGTAAATATAGCCAAGACATCAAGACATTTTTCAGCCATTTTCCTAACCTTTTCTCTTTGTCTTGTACTTCTATACTTGTCTTAACTTCAGGTAAGTCACTTAATTTCTACTGGGTGTACATCCTTAGTGTAATGTTTTCTCAGCTGTTTCAGAGCAGGATTCATCTCTGATTGGAACCAAAAGCTTCTATCATAAAACTTTAAGCACAATAGGTATTTCAGAGATAATTGAGAAAGTAAAGAAAGGGAAGGAAACTGATAGGAAGAGAGAAAGAGGAAATGAATTGGTTGTCAGTTGCCTATTGTGTGTAAAACTTCACTGTCTTTATAAAGTTTCCTGCAGTCCACTAAATAGAGTGAATTTGCCCTGCTTTTGGACTCTCATTTTTTCCTTTTTCTTCTTATTTCCTATCTCTCTGCATTCTTATTGTATATGTTTGCAACCTATTAAATTTTGAGCATCTCTTTACATCACTGCCCACAAGCCCAGAACCTGGACTATAAGCAAATCCCAAAAAATGCTACAATGTATGATAACAGGTGCTTAGATACCACCATGGCAGGTTAAATGGCACCTTGATATTGCCTCTTCCTGAGCCTGCACTGAAAAGTATAATGACCTAGAGTTTGGTCAAAGTTAGGTCTCACCAATCACAACATACACCAAAATATCACAGAGAATAATAATAGGATCTGAGCGGGAGCTGGATTCATAGATCCACAGAATTTTTGATCAGAATAATTATAAGTTTCATATTTTCCTACAGGAAATTAAAAATAATTTGATTACTTCAGTGGGGAAAAAATCCTTTATGCTTTTAACTGGTAGTGAAGTTTTCATTTTTATCTTGGTATATTCTATTAGGTGAGCACAATATTCATTTGCTGTAAACATTATTTCCTATGTGATCATATATACTACAAGTCATCCTGATTTTCAAAATTCACTGGCCACATCTACAAAATTACTAGTAACACGAAGCAAGTCTGGAAGAGATTTAAAAAGGCAAACCAAAAACTATTCTTTCCCACGTATATGATTACTTTAAATAGTCTATTCACGTCAGTGCTTATTTTATAAATGTAGTAGCACCATTCTTGCTTAGTTATTTGTGTTCAGTTCTTTAAGATCATGTTTAGTCTCTCTCTTTTTTTTTTTTTACTACCAAAAGCCCATCTTTCCAATATGAACATCTCTACTGTTCTCTGGTCTAGTACAATAATAATCTTTTGCATACTCTTCTGCTCCCAAGCTTTTCCTGATTGGCCCCAATCCATTCTCCACTGTGTTGCCCAATTAACTTTAATAAAACACAAGTTTGATTATGTAATTCCCAGGCTCAGAAAAACTCAGTGGTTCAAGAGTAAGTACATCCTTCATAACTAAGTGCAAATGTTCTACCAGCATTCAAGACCCACCACAAATGGAATGCTGCCTGAGCCCATTTTTCCATTCTAAATTTTTACCTCTTTGCTGCTAATATTCTAAACTCAAACATTGCCTGAATAAAACTGTACATTTTTCTTATTCAGCCAGAAAATTCTTTTATGATCACCTACATGTTCAATACCCACCCTTAAGGATCATCTCATTGAATACTTTCTTTCTGATTCTTCTACCCCAATATGAATATGATTTCCTTTGAAATATCTGATTCTTTGTATTTCTCTTGTGCTAAATATGCTACTGAAATTGGAAATTGGATAAAAGATCATACAAAGTACTAACCTCCAAGATGGGTTTCATGACTAATTTTATTGGTATTGATCCATTAATTGGAATTGTAAAATGTTATAAATATAAGCATGGACTGGATGGGGTTAGTGGAAATTTATGCAAACTTATGTCTAATTAAGCAAAAATCCTCTTTGTTTAATCACAGCTTGAAAGTGCTTGTGCCAGGTGACTATGTTTGGGAAAAGAACAAACAATTCCAAAGATTCTGAGTTAAAACCAATAAGAAGAGCAATAGACAATGGAAACTTCTATCAATTTCTTTCTTTTCTTTCTTTTTTCTTTTTTTTTTTTTTCAACTCAGCTTTGCCCGTTATCCGTGCAAGGAGATGAACCAACCTGGGACATTAACAGTCTTTGACCTCAAGAAGCACAAAAGCGGCCAGGCGCGGTGGCTCACTCCTATAATCCTAGCACTCTGGGAGGCTGAGGCGAGTGGATTGCTCGAGGTCAGGAGTTCGAGACCAGCCTGAGCAAGAGCGAGACCCCCCCGTCTCTACTAAAAATAGAAAGAAATTATCTGGCCAACTAAAAATATATATAGAAAAAAAAATTAGCTGGTCATGGTGGCGCATGCCTGTAGTCCCAGCTACTCAGGAGGCTGAGGCAGAATGATCACTTAAGCCCAGGCATTTGAGGTTGCTGTGAGCTAGGCTGACGCCACGGCACTCACTCTAGCCCGGGCAACAGAGCGAGACTCTGTCTAAAAAAAAAAGAAGAAGAAGCACAAAAGCAAATCAAGTCAGGCAGATGTTCTTCTCTGCCTTCCCCTGGGCAAAGACACCAGAGGCCAGACATCTAGCAACAGTCACTGAAAAGAGTGCTTGGCACTCATGCTTTTTACTTTTTTTCCTCCCTCAGAGAGACCTCCTACGTGGTAAATCCCAGGCTCTAAGAGATATCCTACCCTGTATCAAGTGGAGGTAAGAAAGAACAGGATGCCTGTATTATTATTTTTTTTTTATTCCTGCACCCACCATTCAAAAAAAAAAAAAACAAAACAAAACAGGCTATAAGACTCTGGATGTCAAAACTGCTCAATTTTGTCAGATCTACACTGAGTATAGAAAATTAGAGCAAATGCTGAAAGCTGTAGTATTTCCTCTGTGATTTAATCATACCTGTGCCATTCATATCACACCTGCTTTTTATTAAAGTTATATTTATACTTATTTTTCTCTTTTTCTCTCTCTGTCCCTATGCCGCAGGCCAACCTTTCTGCCCATAGATGTTTCCAGATTGCAAGACCGTAAAATCTTTACAGGAAAGACTAGGTCTTAATCTTCCACATATTTCTTATATAATTGCAGAATGTCCTGTCCTAAGAGTACATCATAGAACCCTGTATAATTGAATTTTTCTAGAATACAGTGTTTTTGTTGAAATTAATGAAAACTCTATAGGGCACAAGCATATCCTAACATTTTTAGTTTAATATATTCTATTATGTTGTCTCCAGGGAGCATACTTGTATTTATCAGATCAGAAGTCCAAGTGTGTGGACTACTGAACCCCTAGAATGGTGGTTTACAACCCCAGCTGTACAATAGGATCTGTAAAAACTTCTAAAATGTATGTCCGGGGCCCACTCATGTTAGCAGAATTGAATTCTTTGGGAGTGGGGATCTAGCATCTATGTTTTTAAAAGCTTCCCAAGTGATTCAAATGCTTAGCCAAAGTTGGAGTAACCTTGCTTTATAGCTCTACAAAACACAATTTGAAAATGACTGGATTGTTCTAAAGTTTTTTTCCAGCTCTAAGATTTTTTGTGAAAGTGCTTTTGTTTTATAAGTGAAAAAGAAATGATCCTTTGACTGAATTTCATTTTTAAGTAGTGACTACAAAGGAAATGTAGCCCAAATTTCATATACTCCTGTGGTGTTTTTAGCATTTCTTATTACTTGGTTTTCATGCATGCCCATTCACCCCACTGCTCATTCATTCAGACCTCCACTGTGTGTGAGGTATGTGAACTATGTACTATCAAGTCATTCTAAGAATGTGGGCTGTGAGCAAGGCACACATATTAAGGAAAACCCTTTTATCCAAATATAATACAAACATCCCCTAATGATTTTTATTCTCTGCAGTCCAATTAAAAGAGGAAGCCATGCCATCAGACTAGCCTAAATTCCAGCCACCCCACCCCAAATAAATCTGTGATTGAAAGAAAGAAAGAAACAAAGAAAGAAAGAAAGAGAGAGAGAGAGAGAGAAAGAGAGAAAGAAGGAAGAGAGAAAGAAGGAAGGAAGGAAGGAAAGACAAAGGCAAGGCAAGGCAGAAAGGAAGAGAAAGAAAGGAAGAGAGAAAAAGAGAAAGAAAAGAAAGAAAGAGAGAGAGAAAGAAAAGAAAGAAAGAGAGAGAGAAAGAAAAAGAAAGAAAGAAAGAAAAGAAAGAAAGAAAACAAAGAGAAAGATTGAAAACCTGCTCCTTGGAAGCAGATTGGAACCAGTCTTGATGCCTGTGTGTTATTTTCAGGGTTAAATCAGGAACAACAAAACTTCTACTTCGAAGAAAGAAAGATGTTGTTCATAACTTTTGGCTTAAAGAATTCATTTTCTTGAGAAGAAAGTATTTTTGGTGAACTCTAATAATAGAAAACTATCAATATACAAGTAGAACACGCTTATTTCTCTGAGAGTTAACAAAATGCCTAACAAATAAGAGGAACAGTACCCATACTATATGAGTTAAATAGTAATATTTATGTGGCCCTTCATACGTCACAGAGAACTTTAGGAGATCCATCTCTTTTAATGTTCCTAATAGTTTTTTAAGTGGCAAAACACCCAGTTTACAGATGACTCAGACTCATAAATTGATCCAAACTTTCTAAAGCAAAATTTCTAGACTAGTTCCTGGGAGTCGGAATGTTTGGCAAGCTTTTCAAATAATTTTGAAAACCACTGTGATAACTCAATTCAAGTTTATTGATTTGTTTTATTGCTCCTAGGAAAATAACCTGGTTTCACTGAGCAGATTCTGGCATTTCCTAAGAAGCTAACTGCCTTTTTCTAGGATTTGCCTTTTCTTTCTTCTAAACTTTTTTAAAGCAAAAAGAAAAAAAAGAAAAAGAAAAAAAGAAATCACAGGTGGCACTATTTTACCTAAATCAACAAGCTTTTTAATTCTGCTCTGCACAGCTGGTTTATTCATACAGTTGGTTGTCCTTGCTCTGAAGGAAGCTCCTAGCTGCTGGCACTGGTGGGGGGGATTTGAATCCACCCACTACCCTTCTGGCCATAACTAAGGTCCTGACACCCTGCAGAGACCACAGGTTTCCTTCAGCAAGCAGCTGTAATTACATTAAATTTATACCAGACATAGTAGCATAAACCCAGCAATCTGCCGGGACATTTCAGTGGGCTTTAGCATTCTATTTGGGAACCATGAGTTCTAGCTGTTACACTTAGGGAGAGAATTGGCCGTGAGTTATTTGTGTTCGTACGTATCTTTTTCCGTCAATTAAAAAAAAAGCCTTAAAAGTAAAAGATATGCTCTTAGCTAGCTATACCCTCCTCATTAAATTATATTACAAGAGCATAATGGCTACTTTGGAATACCATTTCATTTATAACATTAAAAAAAAAAAAAAGACAGTCCAACAGACCCCCCCCCCCAAAAAAAAAACCTTCTTTAGAAAAAACTATAGATTTTAAGAGAGGAGACAATGTTATTTTAACCTTATGATTATTCCTAATCCATGCAGAGACTGAAGAGGATTTTGATTTTCTGTCTGGAATGAAATACACTTAACTGGAATTGAAAATGCAAGGGGAAAAAAAAACCCTCAAAAATTATAGGGAAAGAAAGTGTGTGTCAACCACCCTATCTTCCCACGTCTCAAAGTTTCCAAATTCTTTTGGTTCACCACCCCAACCTTAGTAAACCCCTCGTACGTAACAACCCTCCAGCTAGTCTGGTTACAGTTTCTGGGAAATTTGTCTGTCAACTAGAGGTTCCAAAGAGTTTGGCATTTTCCCCCTTAGGCAATAGAAAGCAATAGAGGTTATAAGAGACAGACGTAGAGGTCATAAGAGACAGACGTGAACACAAACACACTCACATGCACGCACACTCTTGGGAGTTCAACACCCCGTGATTGAGATGGCCCTGGTGACCTTGAAGGAAACATTGGTAGAGGAGGAAGGGTGGAACCACTCAGATCACCTGACATAAATGACCACCCTGGCTGCCTCAAAACTTTACCCTCAGTCCTGACAGTGCCTCACAGTGAAAAGGATATTGGGGAAAAGGACACGGGGCAGTTTGCCATATCTTTGGGCATCCAAAAGAGTAGAAGGGCTTTATGCCTTTTGTTACCTGCCTGCTAAGACAAAAAGGCAGTCATCCTGCTTGAGACCACCAGGTCCCCCCTCCTTTCCCTCTGTTTTGTCTTATACCCTTTAAACTCTCAAATAAGTACACATGTTGCTAGGTTCATAATTAAAGTGTTGGCAATGGCTGGTCTCTTGCTTTCAATTTCATTTGTACAAATGTTCCCATCACTCTTTTTAAAAGCCCCGGGCATATGTTCAAAACATACAACCCAAACAAATAAACTGTATAACCCAAGCCAAACCTGCCAACAACTGGAACATCCTTCCTATCTGGGAGGGCCACTCTGAAAAACTACTTAATTGCAGTATATTCTCCAAAACAAAGCACAGAGAGCTGAAAAACGGAAGTTTTATTATTTTTTTGTTGTTGTTGTTAGCGTCTTATCACCAAGGAAATGTGGGGCACACACATAAGCCACAGAATCAGCTACTTAAGATATGATGAAGTAAATTCCACCTTGAGTAATATCCTTAGAAAATGGAATATGTAGGAAGGAGCAGAGTTCCTATGGGGAATTTTATGGTAAAGTTAGACTTTGGTAGACCTATTTAAAATTATTATTTGTAAGTGCTGAAGAACAGTTTATATTTAGAACTAAGTTCTTGATCTTATCCAGTGACTGACTTTTCATGGCCTTTGGAAGTAACTTTGATAGCAAAATTCCTGTCTGTCATTTACCCCTAAAGCTGACAGGATCATAGCAGTGGGAGTTGCTATATAAAAGGTCATGATAAGAATAAAAACTTTGCCAATGAGAAGGACTCCGACGTGTAGGAAAAAGACACAATTGATGACAAATTGATTTTACCTTGGTAGAGTGAAAAAAAGGAATAGCTCAACAGGATTCAAAATTTGGTGTGAAATTTCTCCAACACAAAATAGAAAGAACGGCCCGAATCCACTGCTTGGAGTCTAAGGAAATGAGGATGTTTGTCTGTAGCCAAGCTGCGATCCAGGTTGGCACCGTGGTCCTGAGGCACCGCTGAGAGGAAATGTGTCCTCTGCAAGATGGCAGCCCGTGGAAACCCGCAGCAAGGCAATCCATCAACAGCCACGGCCAAGCGCTCCTGCTTGCCTTTCCCTGACAGAGCAAACCGCTCGAAGGCCACTATAAAGTCGGCTCACGGCTCCAACAAAAACTGAAAAGTTTATAACAAGTGGCACCACCTGTGCTTATGTCGCAGCCTAGCCAAAATAATTCCCTCTCCTGGGTCTCCTAACGATGGCAAAGGGCGAGGAATTTGACAGTGAGAATGTGGAGAGGAAGAAGGTTCCAACACGCAGCCTGGAGAGTGAGTGGATTATCTTCCCCTGTGCTAGCAGAGAGAGCAGCAAGTCTGTCTCCTTTCCTCCGGAGCAACTGTGTGTGATACGATCTCCCGGCCCCTATCAAAAAGGCTCTGTCTTCAGGAAAACAAAGACTTCTCTGCTCAGCGTTGTTCCATCACATGATAGCGGTTTTCGTGTTAACAATGTTATATTATTACAACCTTTGTGAGGCTGAGGATGTGGAGCTTGTATTAAAAACACAACAAAGAAAACAGCTTGTTTATACAAGCTAGTATTTTGACCATAATTATACTTTTCTCTGTCTTCTCAGTGAATAAGGAAATGTTGAGCCAGGTATGTGCACAAAACATGATGGAAATAGGATAAAATGGCACAACATTCAGGATGTAGATTACATTTATGGAAATCCGCCTGATACAAAGTTCTGTTCTGTTATCACTTTTAAAAAAAAAATCTATAATTCTTTTTTTTTTAATCTATGATTTTAATGAAAACCATCCAGGGACAGTCCACATTTTTTCAGAAAGAACAAATTTTTCAGTACAGGAGACAGCATTTGCCAGTACAACAACAAGAAACCAGCCAAGTTGCTTTGGAGGAGTTAAACAAGTACATTTCAATAAGGACCCAAACAATCTTTGGCAACCAATTAGAAAAACAAATCATGGTTGCATTAAGAAAGCCCTCAAATCTGAGTGCTGTCGGTGGAAAATAGAGTTACTCACCAACTGAAAATGTTTGCTTGAAGTGAGAATTATTTTATGGAAACCACTGTGAGTTTTGGAATACGTACAATCTGTTCAAATTGGTCACTGTGTACGATGCTAGTGCAGCAGTATGCCCGGAGACTTATAATCTGTCTGCCTAATGGAGCAGGTGGCGAGATTCTCCACAGAGCTGTCGGCTCCTGGAGGGCAGGGACCATGTCTTATTCATCTTACGTCTTGCACAGTACCCAGCTTTTCAAAGGCAGTCCATAAATACTGAATGAAGGAATCTTTATATACATGGCTACACTCACTGACCCCCTGACATAAAATATTACCACCCCCATCATCTCTATCCTATTGCCCTGCGTAGTTTTTCTTCTGAGCAATTATTGCCAGCTGTCGTGTTATACATGATTGTTTTAATTATTTTATTGTCTCTTTTCCCTAACCAGAATATAAGCTTCCCAAGGGTAGGGATCGAACAGGGTTGATTTCCTGTATATCCCCAGTTCCTAGGATGACGACTGGCACATAACAGGCTAATTGTAAATATGTGTTGATTTTTGAATGAGTGATGAATGAATTATTTTTTCTCTGTCTCTTTAATTTTCTTCTTTCCTCTGCACTGTCATCTATTTCATCTTAATGATGCCTGGAAATTATACTCGGAGCTTCAATAAACAGTAACAAAAGGAGTGTTTATTATATAGGTGGTTGATTCTAAAGAAAGAATCAGGGGACTAGGTCTTACTGATGTTAGGCCCACGGGTCTAAAACCCTGTAGAGAAATATGAGTGACAAGAAATAGTCTGGGCATGGTGGCTCATGCCCGTAATCCCAGCACTTTGGAAGGCTGAGGCAGGAGAATCATTGAGGCCAGGAGTTCAAGACCAGCCTGGACAGTAGAGCAAGACTCCATCTCAAAAAAAAAAAAAAAAAAAAAAGGAAATAAAAAAGAGAGGGAGGCAAGATAGAAAATAATCTCCTCAAGGCCATCAGGGGTAGACTCCATATGAACTGACAGATTACCACATGGGAATACTAAAACACATTTGTACACTATTTTCTAGATTGCGTGTGTGCACCTAGTCATTAAAACATTAACACTGGGTCTTTATCACACTGGGCAGAGCCTCCATGTCCTTCCAGACTTAGAGGGCACAACTACATCTTATCTGGATTCTGAGTACTCTTTCTTTTTTTTAATTTTTTTTTTATTTTTTTGTTTTTCAGCTCATTATGGGGGTACAAAAGTTCAGGCTATATATATTGCCCATGCCTCCCCATCCCCCCAAGTCTGAGCTTCAATTGTGTCCATTCCCTAGACAGTGAACAAAAGTCATTCTATAAAAAAGACACCTGCACCCGAATGTTTATAGCAGCACAATTCACAATCGCAAAGATGTGGAAACAACCCAAATGCCCATCAATTCATGAATGGATTAGCAAAATGTGGTATATGTATACCATGGAATATTACTCAGCTATTAGAAATAATGGCGATATGGCATCTCTTTGGTTCTCCTGGAGAGAGCTGGAACCCATTCTATTAAATGAAGTATCCCAAGAATGGAAAAACAAGCACCACATGTACTCACCAGCAAACTGGTTTCCCTGAGTGCACATTTGGGAATAACACCAATTGGGTATCGGACAGAGGTTGGGGCTGGGTGGAAGGGATGGGTGTATACCTAGTTGATGAGTGCGATGCGCACTGCCTGGGGAATGGACACGCTTGAAGTTCTGAGTACTCTTAATATATAACTTTTGAATTTTAGGGTAAAAATTTAATAAGACAATATAATACTTGTTTCCCTTGAGCATTTCTATATCTTCCCCACATATGAATGAATAACAATTCACAACCCATTAAGAATGTTTCCATTTTACCAACCACATTTAATGGCTGATAAAACTAGTAGCCTGTGGTTCAGTGACTTGTCCAGGATTTGCATGGCGACCCTGCCAAATACAAAATTTTCAACTGTAAAGCTGAGTGCGGTAGCTCACTCCTGTAATCCTAGCAGTTCAGGAGGCTGAGGGAGGATTGCTTAAGCCCAGGGTTCAAGGCCAGGCTAGGCAACCTAGCAGACCCCATCCCTAAAAAAAAATATATATTTTTTAATTAGCTGTGCATGTTAGTGTGTGCCTGTAGTCCTACATGGGAGGATTGCTTTAGCTGAGGAGTTCAAGGCTGCAGTAAGCTATGATCAAGCCACGGAACTCCAGACTGGGTGACAGAGTGAAACCCTCTGGGGAAAACAAAAACAAAAACCATTTCAATCGTAAACAGATTTTATTTCTTTCTTTTCAAACCAGGATTGAGCAGGATGTTCTTTGTTCCTTGTAGACATTCATAAGGTGTGATGACAGTTGAACAGAATTGTTTTTGCAATTTCCCAACTTGAGTATCACCAAATGAACCTGGGATAGACAGGGAAGTGGCCTAGCTACACAGTCTGACTCTGGAAAAAACAAATGACTGGGAAAGGTCTTCATTGGCCTTCCAACTATTGTTCCTTCTCTCCACTCTACGCCTCTCCTGAGCATCTCATACTCTCCACTCTGATCCCAAACCCCTCAGTGCTCCAGCCAAGCACTTGGTTACCTTGTTCTCCTAATGACTTTTTATCTCTTCCCTAGTTTATCGTAGCGAAAATTGCACTGGAGTTGAAAGAACATAATCCTTAACTCTGTTATTAGCTGTGTGTCACGGGCTGAGCTGTTAAAACCCCCATAGTTCTTATATTTTTATCTGTAAAACAGAGATAATGATATTTATTTCACAGAGTGATTGTGCAGACTATGTAAAATCATGTTCTTGAAACTGCCATGCAGAACCTGGCTTCTAGGAAGTGTTTGATAAATGTTTAGAAGACAAAGTCTAGATATCTGTTCTAAGTTAATGATTCCAATGAAACTTCAAAACAGAAAAAGGAAGAACATTTTTCTAGTGAATGGTGAAGGAATTCCCTCACATGGAGCAAGGGTGGCATAGGGGAGAAGTGAAATATTTAGGGCAATGATATACAGTGGTGCAGTCTTCAACCTATACAACCATACATGGGCACACTGAAGATAATCACCTGTTTGTAAAATAAATATAAAAATAATCTCCTTTTAAGGTTGTGGAGGTGACTAAATAAAATAGTAGACTGCCAATCATGGATGTATTAAAGTTAATTATGATAAATAACATAATTGCTTATCAGTCTGGCTCTCTCTCATGGTGATGAGAAAGTTTTCTAGAAGTTCTAGTATAATCACAATAAACTTAAGATTAGCAGAATATCTTTAGGAACTCTTTATGTGGTTCCTTTATGCTTCAGTTCATATTAACTCTAAGATGTTATGACCATTGATAACCCTATTTTAAGCATAAGGAGGGCATCTCAATGTGTATTTACAAAAATATGTAGCAGGGACAGGGAGTTGACAGTTAAAAAATAAGCAGATTTAGTTGTATGGATGCTTGTGTACATCATTATGCTTAATAATAAGCATCACCTCATTTCCTTAGATAATGCTTAACATCTACAATGGATTTTATGATTTTAGAGTGATTAGGGGAATAAGCTTTAGACTCAGCCAGAGTGGGCTGAAATCCTGGCTTAGCCACTTAACTGAGTAACTTTGTGCACGTGCTTTAATCTCTCTGAGCCCCACTTTCCTTATAAAAAAAGAAAAATAGGCTCACTTCTTACAGTTGTTATGTGACAAGTGGAAAGATGGGCGGGTGGGGGGGTGGAAATCAAATTCTTCATGGTGCTAAGTCACTGAATTCACCAATCCTGAAGCCCTATCCCTGGATTTCTTATCAGATAATAAGTGTTCTTATTGCTTAAGTAACATTTTTGTTGGATTTTCTCTTCCGTGGGGCTCACAGTATCGTAACTGCTACATCTCCTCACTTTAGTAAGTGAGCATATAATTAAGAGAAGAGAACACAGAATTGGCTTGATTTTGTGTTCCTACCATTTTTGCTCTAATATTCTCTAATAGGTTAACCTAAACCAAAAAGGCTTGAGCATCTACATGTGTATGTGTGTGTGTGTGTGTGTGTATGTGTGTATTGTTGTTGTTGTTATTTAAGCAGCTCGTAAGACATAGCTGAAAAAATCTACTCAGACTGGTTTTATTAATAATACACTTGAGGAGTATGTTAGGGAATAGTCCTCAAACCAAATGAGCCGATGAAAAACCTATAATCTACTAAATATCAGTTCACCTTTCCTTTAAACTCTGGAAATAGAACAGGGATCTGGTTTTCTGTGGGAAAAAATGTTGTAAGTTCTGAAATCTCCTTGTGCCTGTAAACTTCCTTTGTAATGCTCATGCACTGTAATATTACAGGATAATGACTTTACTACAATATCCCTGGAAGAATTTGGAGCTTCGTCATTTCCTGCTTAAAAGTTTTGTTATTTGCTCCTGGCAGAAATCTAGTCAGAAAGAATTCATCGGTTTATAATTCTAAGTTAAGATACTCTGACCATTGAAATCTGGGAAATTTACTTGCAAAAATAATTCAGCACATTTAATGTTCTTTAGTAATGCAGTAAAACTTTATCAAGTGACCTGGTACCCTTTGCAGATAAGAACTTGTTTTCAATATTTAAATAAAAAATGTAAGTATGTTTGCAAACATCTTTAAAAGTTACAAAGTTCGAGAACATGGCCTGATGGGTAGTCAAAGTAGATTGTGTTTTAAATGTGTTCCTTTAAATGTATCCTTCTTGTCCCCTTCCTTTGCTATCCTGTTTCACATTTTAAATAATTTATATTAGCCAAATTAGAAGCAGCATAATCTGGGCCTTGTTCCAAAAAGTAACCCAGGGTAACTTCTATGTCAAATTAATGGTTTATTAAACATCGCTTAATCTACCTAAATAGGTAAACATCTCATTTTTAGCTGTTTTTAGAATTTTATGAGACATTGACACCCAGGAGACTTTTACAGTGCTAGTTTATTTCTCCTACTGCAAAGGATTTCAGAGCAACAATAAATTAGCTTATTAAATTACATAGATTTAAATATTTTAATGGACCTATTACATTCTGTTATTTTGATTTCTTAATGGTTCTTATTTTCTGACAATAGGTCAAATTATAAAAATTCATATTTGCTTCCATTGACAAAATGATAGAAGTTTACCAGCAAAAAAATGCAAAAGAACTTTCAGATCTCAGTTAAACTTGACATATTTTCCAGCCACATTTTCTAAGAATGATAACCTTCAGTGACATTTCACATTCACAAATGAGACAGGCCAAAAGACCAAGTTTCCAGGGGGCATTATATCGTCCTTTGCCCCTTTCCCATTTAAACATTACAAATAAGTGTCTCCAACTCTTCGCAGACAATTCAGTTCTGAAGCCTGTAAAGAATTTTGGGCAGGAATAAAGGTGTCTACTGACATAATTCTATGAAAGTGTTGCTCATTATTCACCTAAATGGCATAGAAAGAAAGAGGGTAGAATCCTTCCTTGGCTGTTGACACTAATGGTCTTAAGGGAAGTTGTTAAGCTGCCCACCAGTATGCAGCTTATATAATTGGGTTTGAAGATGAAGTGCTTTACAGCCATTAGAAGTGGTATATATTAATCATACTTGAAGATCATAGTTTACATTGTCAGATACTGCTTATTTCTCAGGAAGTCATCTGAAGGAACTTTAGGAAATATCATGTCGTAGTGTTTCCAATAGCTGGATCATTTGTAGGAGATTGGAAAGCAGCGGAATTGGTCCATGCCATGTCCTTCTGTGCAATTCTTCATTCCAGGCACAGACACTACTTGGTGGGAAATAAAATGACTTCTGTACCTATTGTGCTCTCAGCGGCCTTTGTGACTATCCAGACAAATTATAAAACACAGGACCAGTGTGTGGAACCAGGATGGGGGATGAGGGAGAACAAAGAAAGAAGAAGAAAAGTAAATGAGGAGTTGTAGGAGTTGTATATGCTTAAGGGGAAAAGAAAAGTGCTCTACTAATTTAATTCTCTGCACTTCATAATCCCCCTTGGGTACAAGCACAAGAAAGAATGGCCACAACTATATCTTTGGTGTCTCTAGGTAGATGCCAATCCTACACCTCCCCCAGGCTACTGTGGGTTTTATTTCTGTGTTTACCAGGATTTCCTGGTCAGTAATGTGAACTTTTACTCTGTTGACAGTGTGGAACACTTATTTAACCCTGGGCAAGGACGGAATAGAAAGCTTAAGTTACATGCATTCAGACTTCCTTTAAACAATGCACCTTTCTATATTCCAGAGAGAGGCTTGGACCCACAAGTGTCTGCAAGCATATGTTGTCCTTTCTTGAATGCATTATGAACTCACGTAAATGAAATCTGTTAGCTGTAAGACAAGTGATTGGCACTAATGGGGAATCCCTATTAAAGTTGTCTTTGATGTTCCTGTTATCCTAGTTTCACAGAAAATAAAGGTGCTGGGCATTTAGGGAGAGAGGCAGTAATGAGTAGTGAACACACAATGTGATTGGGCCCAGTAGGCTTGGCTCTGCATTCATGTATTCATTCATTTTTTCATTCATTCATTTGTATCTTCTTTCACGTATTTGGTCAAATATCTACTGAGTGTGCCAGGCACTCTGCAAAACACTGGGGGCAAAATGATGATGAAAAAAAGACACAGTCAGGTTACTGGTCCATTGTCACGGAGCTCACTGGCCAGTGGCAGTCAGCCCTGGTTATTATTTTAGTTTTGGATGTCCCTTTATGATTAATGCTCACCTCCCTATCCCAATTGTGAGTTATAGACTTATTGAAATATTCTGAACTTTTTTAGGGGAGGAATATTATTTAATTTTAATGATTTTAAACAGAATTGTGGATCTAGGAGTTCCTGCTAACTGCTTTTAATTTGGTATGATAACCTTGCAACATTAAAGCTCATTAGATGTTGCTTCAATTTTAGTCATAGAAACACAGATGGACCAAATCTGGAAGCCACATCTCTCATCATCCATTTTCTGAGACTGCTCTAAACACCTCTCACATGTTTCTCGATACGGTGAAATATGTAACAAGAGAAGAGTGACCCTTCCAAATCACAAAGGATGAGCAACCTATTGACAGAGAGTGAGCCTTTTTGGTCTCACTGCTTAAGTCAGAATTTTCCATGTAAACATTTTCAACCCTACTTGTAATGTTGTTTATAGAAAAAATATACCCTATGTTTGCTGTGGGGTCTGAAATGTAGCATTTCAAATGACGGTGGGGTGATTCATGGGTGAAAAGCAGCTAAACTATGAAGGAACCAAGATGGCAATTTTTTGCAGTCATAGCCCTGAGAAACTC
Organism: Eulemur rufifrons; assembly: GCF_041146395.1. Classification (NCBI taxonomy): domain Eukaryota; kingdom Metazoa; phylum Chordata; class Mammalia; order Primates; family Lemuridae; genus Eulemur; species Eulemur rufifrons. The sequence continues at coordinate 231,400,010 of NC_090989.1, forward strand.
CACAGTATATTCTGCCAACAATTTACTTGGCGATATCTGATAGAAGCTGGGATGGAAGCCACCTTTAATAATCACTGAATAAACAGCATATTAATGGCAACTGTCTGAGAGATAAGGAGAGATTTGAGATCCTCTCTCAAGTTGGTTTTTCTGAGTGAGGCTTCCATTCTAGATCTGGCTCATCTTCCTTTGGTGTTATCTGTGGAAATCACCAGGCACCTGCTTCTGCCTTTTCTCTTTCATGAAGATGATAATGTAGCACAGCATACAATCAACTCCTACTTACTGATTTTAATGCCGTTATTTTTATTGAGCAAAATTTTTACTGCTCAGAGCTAACTATTACTGTTTATTCTGAGTGTGCATATTAGGAATAATGTCATTACTGCAAAGACAAGCAAACAAGCAAATAGTCCAGGTACCCTGCACTTTTTTTTCTCTATCAACTCATGCCTGTTATTTTTCATCCTTGAGCTCTACCAAGAAGTGATTATTCATGTGTATAACAACCCATTTATCCAAACAGGAAGTAAAGAATTAAAATATTTTAATCTATTTTGTTTCATTAGCCTACACTATTATTTCTAAGGTCATTTCTGATAGGCAGCAGGGATTGGCAACACACTGTGTTCCCTCATTTTAATAATAGTTGTAATTATTCATTTCTTTCTTTTCACATCAGAAAAGTAATATGCTGATGTTGTAACAGGGTTTGAGGGAGGCACATCTCACACATATTTGTGAAAACCCAATCATCATGCTTATGAACTACACAAGGATCATTCCTTCTTTCAATTATACATTCCTTCAATAATATTTATTAAGCACTTACTGTATTCCAGGCACTGGAGATATAATGGAAAAGAAATTAAATATGTTGTTCCCTGCTCTCATGCAGCTAAGAGTCTAGTGAGAGAGATTATTCCTGAAAAATTGTATATTAATCAAATCTTTATACATTCACATTAATATTGAATAGGTTAGTTTGGTCTTAAAAGATGTTCTCCATGAATACACTTCTAAAATAAAGAACTGACTTCTAATATATCTACTTGGTTAGACCAGATATATTAGGCTTTATTAAAGCAAGGCACGTTTTTCCCCTCGAACATGAGAATATCTTCTTTCTACAAGGTTTCTGCAAATGATTATGATGTAGATATACAGTACTTGCAGTATGAGATAATGGAAGAGCCTTACGATACATCACACTGTACTGATATATTTACAGTGGTATAAATTTAAATAAAGGACAGACATATTGACAACTAACCACAATCCAATGTATGTGCTTTTTTAAAAGTGTGGAAGTGCGACGTAGTGGAAAGAGTGAGAGGTGGGGCCATTGGGGACAGTTTGAAAAAGCTTCCAAGATGTGGATCTTAAGGGCAAATAGAATTGATCAGAGAAAGGAAGAAACAGCAGAGAACAGGAATAAATTCACAGAGAGCTGAAGACTCATCCAGTCATAGTTTTCTCTGTGATGGTTTGGTCATTCCTCTTGTGGAGAGAGAGCCTCATTTAACTGTCTAGACATTCTCCTGGACTCTTCTTTCTGTCTTCTTCCAGAAAGAAGAGAAAGAAGGAAAGGAGAAGGAAGCATCCATCATGTTTCTCACCAGGAACCCAGTTCTATCCTGTTGGATATGACTGGGCTGCCTCTTGCTAAGCAGGCTGGTAGAAAAATAAGGGGGAAGAGAAGAGCTCTGGCATCCTGAAGATTATGCCTCAGAGGTCAATGATAGTGCAAATAAAAGCAGTCTGGAAAAAGTATGTTAAGGCAAGAACCAACAGGGTCTTCTATTTTTTCCTTTTTCCCTTTATAGTAACAACACTCAAAGAAATAGTGTTGACTCATTGACTAAATACAGAGAGGTGGCCGTTTCATTTTATTTCTCCTTGATTAGACTTATTTTGAGATTTATTTCACAATATCTTACCTTAAACTTACAGTTCTGGAAAGGATTTTTAAAATGGTCCAATCTAATCCCCTTGTTTTATAGATTAGAAAATTACAGATCAGAGTAATAAGGTAACGAATTGATGATCACAATTTTTTAGGGGGAAAGCTGAGACCAGAAGCCAGGTTTACTGATCTCCAAGAAAGTGGAAAGTGATTTAGAGTTATTTAGACCTGGTTTGAATCTATGCTTTTAATTATATCTGTGTCTGTTTCCTCTGTATAATGGAAATAATAATACTTTGCAAGGAAATTGTGATAAATAGATAAGAAAATATGTGGTAAGTGCCTAGCAGAGTACAAGAATCTTCACAGGGGCTCACGTATGCTGCACCTTTCTCTTCCTTTACATAACAGAAACCATTATGAGCATCTGTAATTAAGATATTTTAGAACATAACTTCTAAAATAATAGGCACTATTAATGGAAGATACCTACAAAAATTAATTGAAACCACACACTTACACATACATACGCGCATGCACACACACACACACACACGCACACAGTTTTTTCCCCATAGTGAATACTGACCTGATGTTTGAAATTCCTGGTAAATGTCTTGATAGTACTAATTATATTAATAATGACTATCACTACCTGAGCACCTACTATGTGTCAGGATAGTACCAATTATATTAATAATGAATATTGCTACTTGAGCACCTACTAGGTGTCAGGTATTGTGCCACTGGAATTACCTATCTTAATTCTAATCCTCACAACAATCTTGCAGAGCACTGCACAGATGATGGCACCAGGGTCATAGTGGCCAAGTAATGTTGCTACTCATGGGCCAGCAACTAGCATAAGGATTTAGATGAAGGCAATAGAAAATTTTCAACTCTCAGATTTATTCCTTGTAGAGTAAATAGAGAGAGGTGATTTCTTTCTCAAAATCCTTTCCAGAACAAATGTCTAGATGCTTAAACCAACAGCTGTTCTCCTTGGACATTCAATGGGCGGTGTTGTTAGGCTTAATCGGTCAGGACCATAAACTTGGGTAATTTAAAAATTGAACAAAGGGCACAGATGACGATTTCTTCCAAGCACACACCTGCTGGGAGCTATGAGTAACTATCCCTAAGGTCAGACTTAATTGGATTTAGATCTAAATGAACCCTGACATGTTGATTATTCACTGCTTGAAGGTGGAAGGAAGAAAAATGCTAAGGTGAGAGGTCAGAAGTGTAAGCTTTCCTCTTTCTCTCCTGTGGTTCTGAAAAGTCCCCACTGGGAAGTTTCTTTTATATAGGTCTCATATTTTCATTTTTAAAATAACTTGCACCACCTATATTCCTTGGTCCTAACCCCCTCCCCAGCCCAGATCTTCTAACAGAGTAGAGTTCTATATTGCCTCCAGAATCAGTCCAGTAGCAGATACTAAGAGTTTACCAAAGGCAGAACAAAGTATTTGGGGAGATACATTCCAGAATTCTCACAATTATTTTCTCCTACAGAATTTCAAGAAATGATGTAGGCAATCTTAGAAATGATGGCATATTAAGACGAATGGGAGTGAGTGAATTGTCATGGACAAGCTTTATATATATGACTTCATTTAATTCCCATAATTATTATTCTCATTTTGTTATAAGTATGATTCTCATCCCCATTTTATCAAAGGAGTAATTGAGGCTGCTCAGGAAAGTGAAAACACTCATTTAATTTCACGCTGCAGTAAATGGCAGCGTTGTTATTCAAAACCTAGGTCCATGTAATTCTGGCAGCCAGCACTCTGAGACCATCATGGTAGCTTAGATACTGGGTGGGACCCATTAGGCTGGGAGAAGGTGGGTCCAGAGTTGCAAGACAGAGAAGGGAAAGGATGTGACTTGATTGCCTGCTGCTATTTATGTCTGACTCCAGCCTCTGAGACTGCAGGCATTGGAAGGACTGGAAGCAGGGGCATGGCTTGGTTGAAATGCCAGGCACAGGAAAATGAGTAGGATACAGTGAAGAGAGAAATCTGAAAGATTCAAGAGGATGTTCTTTGATTTTGAAGCTGGACAAAATGATGAAGCTAGACATGGCCTGTGGATGTTTTAACACAGCAGGAGAGGAGCACCCAGAGGCTTGAGAACCAAAAAGAAATATAGAGCTAGAAAGAGAGCAGACTAGACTAAGAATACTGGACGTTTTGGGTCTGGAAAGGAAATACACCTGGTTGACTCCTGAAAGATAGTAAGGAATGTTTCAGTAGGAAGTAAATGGAAATCCATGATAGAAAAAATGAGTTTATAGAGAAGAGAAGAGCCACAACTTGTTGTTCACACTGTTGGTTTGCCATAACTCATCTGTATTCTTCTATTCCTTGTTTATGAACCCTTCTTTAAGTTCCCAAGTGTCTGTTGAGGACCCATGTATGTCGGGCTTGCTGTGGGCACAGGAGGTTTCACACTCTACATCTGAACTATAGCAGCATATTAGGTCTGCAATGGTAGGAAACAAAAAATTGTCTGTTGGATTCTAGTGAGGATGACGTAAAGCTCATGACCATTGAGTCAATGATGGGGAATACAACATAGAATTTAAAGTGCTTTTGGGAATGAGATGGCATCAATTGGAGTGACTAAGACAGTGCAAGTGAAGTGTTGATTGTGTTGAACAAAATGGAAACAGAAGAGCCTGTGCTCTGAGAGGAAACAGAATAGGAAATGTGAGTGAGATATATAATGATAATAATAGTTCCCATTTGGGGACCCTGTTCTTGGCTGTGCTAGACGTTTTACTTATTCATCATTCTGCAATACAACTCTGTGAGGAAGTTATTATCACCCTCATCTTATAGATGAGGATTAGGGTGACCAATCACCTATTTGCTGGGGACTGAGGGATTTTTCAGGGCATGGGACTTTTATTACTAAAACTGGAGAGTTCCAGGCAAACTAAGATGGTAAATCACCTTAGAGGAAATTAAGGATCATAATGTCACAAGTAAAGGACAGAATCTGAACTCATGCCCAAGATTTTCTGATGCCAATACATTTGTCTTCCCTTATAAAGCACTGCCTCAATTTTTTTAGAAAACGTGAACTCACCAATATCAGATCACACATTTTTCTATAAATACAAACATAGAGAAGATTTTATTTCTTGAACCAAATTAGTTCCGTGTTCTCTCTGCTGTTCAATTTTTCATTGTCACTGTCTTAACTACTAGTATCCATATATGACCTAGCAGATTTTTGGCCAATGGCATCCTTCAACATAGGAGGCACATATTTATGTGGTAAGCCTTTCTGTTTTTTAGTAATTTAGTTATAATCCCAAAGGTGAGTGGTAGGAAAGAACTCAAAAAGAGGCTGTGTCCATAAGAGACTAACATCTGGAAGAAAATGAAACAAAGAATTTAAGTCCAGCTGTTTTGTCCATAAGCCAGACACATTGATAGTTGGGGACATCTGGAGAGTTGATTGAACTTTTTGATTTTCATACAGATGTTCAGTATCATATAGACACAACCATAACTACACATGGAAAGATATGCTTAATGGTATTTCACTAACTATGTAATTGCCATAGGGAAATCTTTCATAAAGCTAATGTCTGTAGACAGAATGAAGACTCACCTTATTGGCCTATACTATTATATCAATTATATTTTATGGCATATGGTTGTTATGTTCCAGGACATATATTTTGACCCAGCTAGCCATGTCATGATGTAGATGTTATGGATTTTGAAATTAATTACTTTATAGCCCTTTTTGTTTTAAGTTCAAACAGTTTTAAGTTCATGCAGTCAGGAAGAGTGGGGACATTTGCTTGATTATCCAGTTTTTTAATACAACAAAACAAACTTATTTAAAATGTATGATTCAGATAATTCAAGTTTTTAAATGATGTCACATTCTAACTAAATATAGTCCCAGGGCTCAATTTACTCTGCAATCAGCACGCCCCCTGTTTGCCTGTTGTGTGAAGCAGCTGCATTATCTGCATTTTGCCAAGTAAACAAACACTGCACCGTGCAGTAGTGTTTGTTGTTTGCTAATGTGCTGGTGGTTAGAAAATGCTTAAAAACTCTAATTATACATTTCCATATAATGCAGAGGCGGTATGGGGGTGTGCTTCATTCTCTGAAGAAATACACACACAAACTACACTTGCAAATTTGTTCATAGTAGTTATCCAATAAATAGTTTGTAAATGACTGGAAAATAGTATTAAGCTTAAGATTACTTACTATGCACTGGACACTGGGCTAAGCATTTCAAATATATGGCATTACTCAATCTATAAAATAATCCTCTGAAGTGGCTTTGTTCTCCCCTTTTACATGTGAGTTAACTGAGATGCATACATGTTAACTAAGTGATTTGCCTAAGGTCATGTAAATCTAACACATATGTGGCAGAAGTGGCTTTTGAACCCAGGTTTTTTTGACTCCATAACCCACGCGATTAATCATTATTTTCTGCTGCCTCTTTTTAAAGTGGGTCTATCATGGCAGAGACATAGCTTTGCTGAGGCCCCAAAGATTGGTTTGATACCACTGTTAAACACAGACATGCACAGATCATTTTATTCCTATCTCACTTAAAACCATCTTGGTAGAGAGGTGCTGGCTCCTGCACATAGATGAAAGAAGGAACAGTTGTTACACCAACCCTGCTTACACACATCCAAAATGATTCAGTCGCTGGGTGAGCAGAGGTTGTTTTAAGCCAAACGACACCTGTAAAGGAAAGTTATGTCACTGCTCTTTCCTTTTAAATCTGCACTTCTTACTTACTGGCCTGGTCTCTTGCAAACATCGATGTGTCATAAAAAATACGTTGCCTTATAAATCACTTCTCTCCTGTAGGAGATTACAGCATTTTTATTGCCCATCTGAAGCTCTTGAAGTTTTGTTTCTTCAAAACCCATTCTAGTTACAAAGAGATGAGATTTTGACTTCAAAGGAAGCAGTAATGAAATATATACTTGCAGAATACAAAACTATTAAGTCTTTTTCATTGTTGCTACCTCATTCACTTTTGCAATTGCCATTCAAAACTTCACAAGACACAAAAGTATCCACCTTCTCTGATTATTCCTCCTATACTTGCAGCAGTGTATGCAAACACATCAGCCCTTTGATCTCAAGTCTTATCTTTCCTCACTGGAACTTACAGGAATAGCCATCTCAATTCTTGGAAAACCACAGCTTCTGGTGCATTTAACATAAAACACATTAAGAAATTCATTATACATACACACAAAAAGTTGGGGATTTTTAAATCAAATAGTTGCATTTTTCAGTGTCAAAATTTAAAAAGAAGAATAATTATGCTGCTCATTACTTAATTGAACAATCAAGTGGCATTTGTTAGGTTGTTTATTGCTTTCTTTAAAAGGAGTGCTCATCAAATACCGTGTGAAAGACTATGTTTACCTACCAACATAACAATACCTTTTATTCACATGGCCATTGATAGTTTAAAAAGTGCTTTTATGTTTATTGTATAATTGGGTGATATAATTTGGACACTTGAAATTATACCCCAGGTACGATAACCTGTTTCTTGCCACTAAATTCAAGGTAGATACACCTTTCAGGCACTGCCTTGACTAAAAAGGTAATATAAAATAATAGTGTTTAAGGCTCAAGGGATTTGAGACAAAAAAAAAAACAAAAAGATGACAAACATTATCTCACTCATATGAAACCTAAATTTACAAGAGGGGTTTTTGTTAAAGATTTCCCAACTGTACCAGACTACAATCGAACAATTCATTCTTCTAAGATTAAGTGCTTCACCTTGAGATTTTTTTAATGGCTGCTTTTAACTGTCATGCCTCACCTTAGACATAAAATATCACCTCAGAGGGATGAGCTAATGGTGTGTATGAAGGGGTCTCTCCTGGGAACCTCCATGAGTGAGAAAGACAATCAAGGAACACCACATTTAGGGCAAAGTATGGCAGAGTAGAGAGAGCACAGACTTAGACTTCAAATAGTCTTGCATTCAAACCCAGGCTATCCCACTTACTAACTTGAAGCCTTAGGCAGTTTATGTAATCTCCCTGAGCCTTAGTTTTCTTGTCTCTATAATGGAGGTGATAATATCCTTTTCTTGTACAGTTATGGTGAAGATGAACTGTAATATGGAATGTAAAATATTTAGTTGGTGCTCAAGATATTAAATAATAAGTAGATCCATTGCCCATCTATTATTAGACCTGTGCACTTGCTATTCCAGTTTTCTAGGAAGAAACCCAAGAGGGTGTTAACTGAGGAATGTATTACAGTAAAAGGAAGAGGAGGAGAAAGCTTTCATCTAGAAAGACTTCCCAGATTCTAACTTGGGCATCTGGATGATGATGATGATGATGATATTCAACAAAACCAGAAATAGAGAGAGAGATGGTGGGGAGAGAGAGAGAGAGAGATTATGTTGCATAATGCATATTCTGTTGTTGCATAATGCATATATGTCTTATTTACCCTTGAATTCCTACCTCCTAATCAGGTCCCTGGCACATAGTAGGCAATATAATAGATACGTGGTAAAATGAATAAATGAATGAGCAAATCACACACTGAGGTCCCCCAGCCTAATTTAGTGCCCATATTTGAATTGCATGCATGATCAAAATAAATATACTTCAGAGAATATTCTTATCAGAAATATGTAAATATCTAACCTGGCCTTTATGTCCTTTATCAAAGGCTACAACAAAAGACTTGCATAACATTTCAAATAAAATGGATTGAGAATGAAAAATGCAGAGGGGCAATACGACCTAGATGGATCAGGAAATTGTTCCTTTTCAAGGCTTAAGATGCTAGCAGTGGGAGACTTCCATTTTTCCATTGCACATTCCTATTTGGGACGGACACAAGTCTAAGACATTATTGGCCTCGGGCAGAGATCTTGTCAACTTTCATAAGTTCATAATGCTTCCTCTCATCTCCACCTGAAGATTCAAGAGATGACACAGAGCCATTCGCTAGATAGACTTCTTCTCTTGGGTCAGGGCTGAATCAGGATGGCAGCGTGGTTAAAAAAATTATGTGGCAAACGAACGGTGGCTTGGACATTTGCATGGAAAGAGCTTTGTTTAAGTGTACTTTCTGAGTGGCCATTTTCAGATGCCCTTAAATATCTGTATTTCTAGAACATTCTCCCTTCCCAATCTGTGCTAAATTTTAATTCACTTTCCTTTAAAACAGCCTTGTCTTCCACACCACTGTAGGCAAGCAGATAATCTAGTTGCTATTTATACAGTCCAGCCATTTTTCCAGGAGCACTGGGCTCCAGGAGGCAGGGTGCTATTATAATTGCCTATTTTCATTTGTTATTTCATCGCAAAAGCAGGCTAAAATGAGGGAGTGATAGGGCACAGTCAGCAGCTGCCTGTCTCAATGAGGAAATGGGCAGAAGAGGCCTTTTCAGTCATAGAACAGGTTCAACAGTCTTTTAGGATTACTGATGGGGTGAGCTTTATCATTTTAAAGTGTAAATAAATCATGGGTGTTTTGAAGTGAATTGCATTACTTTATGAATAAGGAGCAAGGTCTTTGGGAAATCAATTAGCCCTTGTATTTGAACAGATGGGGTGCTGCACACCTCTTTTAGGACCTTTGTGCTTTGAGTCAATCTAATTTTTCTTTTTTTAAGGTACACATTCTTTAACATACATGGAAAAGTGTGATCTTTAAAAAAACAATGCTAATACATTAAAGAGGCGTTTGTTACATGCACAAGTTGGCAACATACAATTTTACACAAAATTAGCAACTGATGATTCTGGAAAACTGCAATTTCTTTTTACCAGGAAAGCACACAATGGCCTGAATTCTGCCCTCTGGAACTCACACATAGTGACAGAGGCAGGAAAGACTCAGACACCTGATCTGGCAAGATTGGGCCAAGTAATGTGGTAATGGTGCCTTTTGCCATGAGTTAAGCCCTGAAAACATTCATGAGTAATGGCTATGGAGTTCTAGAAACCACTTGAAGCAAAACAAAGTCGCCTGTGACAGCTTAAAACCAACTTGGGATCCAGAAGTCTTGGAATTGGGCAGGTTTTGGTGATCTAAATCCAAGTCTATTCCCTTCCCCTTGTGAGATCTTGTTTTCTTCTTCTTATTCATTCACATACTCTCCCATTTTGGGGGTTTGGAGAACGAAAGGGAAGAAATGGAATTCTACTCTGGACTTCATCTGGTCCTCTGCTGGCCCCAGCTCTAAGAGCATAGGGGTTCAATATGACCAGCTCCTCCACCCAGGCTGTCACAGCTTCTCATTCAGCCTGTGACAGGGATTTTGGTCAGTGCAATGTAGAACCCCTTGGGTTCTAGCCTATGACTTGTCCAGCAGGGAGAAGGCCATTTGTGCAAATGGATAAGGTGAGGTAGTGCAGGAGGAAAGAGGCCCTTTTTTCCTCATCACAGACTCTGAACCAGAACTGGAAGAACCTGCAGAGAAATGCTTGCCCAATTTGTTGATTCATTCCACAGTTATTTGCCAAGAGTCTATGTTAAGCACTGAGGATACAGAAATGCAAATCCTTCAGAAGCTGTCTTATTCTGGATAAATGTAATAACAATACAAAGTTGAAATTATATGTGTATATTTAATATTTAGTTATATTTTTGTATATATGTATGCAAGATTCTATAGAACCTCAGAAGAAAGATTCACTAGTTTGACACTGAGAGGAGGGGAGATTTTACCAGGTAGTGTATATGCAAAGACTCAGAGAAATAAAAGCACACAGAATATTCAATAAATGAAGGAAGGGTAAGGGTTTAGACATGAGGTCCATAGAAGTGAAATAAGATGAGGACAATAAAGTCAGTCATGTAAATTAGGATATCAATGATAACTTTCATGTCTATTTCAGTGGAATAGTAGAGGCCAACTACAGTGAGACATGAGGATGTGAGAACAAAAACTAGGTCTTTCAAGAAGTTTGATGGTGAATAAGAAATGGGCAGTTTAAACGTTTGATCAGGATGCTGAGTAATGGAAAAATATCTAGGAAAGAAGAAACTTGAAGGTTTTGTTTTGTTTTTTTTTTTCAATAGGAAATGGAAATGAGATAAAAAAAAAAAAAAAGGTGATGGTACAAGAGAGGATAAAAGCAAGGCACAGAAGCAAGTTCCAGCAGATAATAAAGAGAATATGTGAACTGATTAGCATTGGATGGATTAGCTTTGTGTTGGGCTACAGCCCCCTTTCATTAATCAACAGGAGAGAGAAAGAAAGAAAAAAGCTGTGTTGCCACCTGTAAAATGTGTAGGGAGAGTGGAGAAGGGAGTGTGGAAAAGCAAAAGGCTTGTAGTGAAACAGAAAGTGAAATGACTAAGAAATGACCATGATGTTCAACATCATCAATATCAGGGACGTGCCACTGCATTCCCAGCAAATGGGCTAAACCCAAGAAACCACAAGCAAACAAACGGAAATCTGACAGTTCCAAGTGTTGACATGTGTGTGGAGCGGGGAGAGCTCTTATAGCTTTCTGCTACACCTTTTTTTGAGAGCAATTTGGCACTATGCAGTAAGGATAAGATAAAAGTGTACACACTTTGATCATCAATTACACTTCTAGGTATTCCCTGAGGATCCTTATGCATGCCCACAGGATATAACCTAAGTGGCCATTCGGGAGATATACATATGAAAATTTAGTATATTAAGTGTATCACTATCCAGAAGTTAAAATGTATGTATCCAAGTGGAAATATTTGCAACATAATGGTGAGGGAGGAAAAGCAAGTTGTAGAATGGTATATATGGTAAGGTACTATTTATATAAAATTCAAAACACAGAACAGGTTTTGTATGTTATTAATGGATACATCTCCATACATAGAAAAAGTAAAAAAACAATAGACAGAAAGGCCGTATAGCTCAAACTTATTGTATCTTTTATCTATAACATTTTATTTTGTAAAATACATTGGAAGATATACACACAATAGAATTCTTACTGCCGTGGGGGCAATAAGAACAAATAATCTACGACTACATGGAACTGTATGGATTAATTTCATGAACACGAGGTTGAACAAATGAAACCAGACACCAATGAGTATGTGCTGTATGATTTATATTAAAAAAAAATGTTACGGATCCAGGTAGGAGTCAGAATATGGGGGCCTACGGGGGGCCTAGAGATTGTAAGTGGACACACATGGGGTCATTGGCAGTGCTGGTGATGTCCTATTTCTTGATCTACTGTCTGGTTGCACAGGTGTTTTCAGTTTATGAAAAGTCATTGAGCTGCACACTTACTAAATGCTTACTTATCTCAACGTATGTCGTACTGCAATAAAATGTGTAAAAATGCCACTTCAAACAGGAAAAAAATTGAGGTAAAATGGCATATCAGCATTTACTTACTCTTGGTTGATGGGCTTATAGTTGTTTTTATATTTCCTGTGCCTTCCCATTTGTTAAATATTTGTAATATTTAATTACAAAAAAAGGAAATACAGGGAACAAGTTAGATTAAGAATTACAAATAGGAGATGGCACCAGTCAACAGAGAGGAACAGCAAGGAATCTGAGTCCCAGAGAACACAAGAGATCTGTTGTGGCAAAACTGAAATAGGAACTCAGTCTCCTCACTTCTTACTGTAGTTTGGTGCTGTCTTCTTGCATGTATGTTGTCACGCACTTTATATTTTCACTTTTTATTTTGGAAACTGATTCAACTTCGGCCTGTAAGTCCTGTGCAGTTCCTTTACTCTGTGTTAGTAACTACATTAATCACCAATTACAGAACTTTGCAACCCTCCTAGCAGCTGTTGATATTTTAAAATACAGGGATTTGAGGTAGGCGAAAGAATGACAATGTTTCCTTTTCTGCTTTTCCATACTTTCCCAAAAAGCTTCTGTGAGATTTTGTAAGAGGCACCAGGATGAGATCAAAGCCCTTCAAAGAGAGTCTGGCATTCTTTCAATTTTTGGTTGTCAGAATAAAAATGTAAGTCAAGTTCAACACTATTAAGGGGCAATATGTTCCCACTATCCCTGTGAAAACCGGACTGTGAGTTTTATTTGAGAAATTCAGTGATAATGAGTTTGATTTTAAATACACCAAGTATTTGGAAACTGTCTCTCAGGTAATGAAACCTTCAAACAGTGTGGAAGATAATTCAGGAAAGTCCAGCAATACTCAACTTGATCTGAGTAAAAAAAATAGAGAATAAAATGCCCTTTATAGCCCCCGTCTTCCCCATATGTGTGCATTTCCCGTGCCCCTGCACTCACTTCAGTGCTCAGATGATCCGAGGTTTTTAGTCCCCGTCACTTCAGCACATCATACTTCATTGCAGACTTTGAGGGAGACAACAAACTCCGCTGAAATGTGAGAGACTCCTCCCAACTTCAGCTTACTGTGCAGACAGGTGGGAAAAGCCTTCTAGATTTCACTCTTAAACATCTTGAAATAAAGTAGTGAGAAAAGCATACCTTTCACATTAAAATTGGGCATTTCTCATCAGAGAGAGACTGAGCAGTCTAGCACGTTAATTCCAAGGTTCAGCCTGCTCCAAAGAGCCTGTTAATATTTGCTGCCCCCTGTAGTTTGCTCTTGAAAAAAATTCTAAAAAAATCAAGAGAGCTATTTAAAACTCCAGTTGCTCTTCTAAATCCTATGCACTTGTGGAATTGCATTCTCTATCTTTGTTCAGTGCAACGCTACACATCAGAGTGTCGACATGGGGCAAGGCAGGGGAATACGTCTATGAGCAGTAGTGATTTCATTTAAATGAATAAACTGGGGAAAATGATTGCCTTTTAAACATGCAGATTGTATTATACGGAGAAAGCCTGCTCACATAAATATAATTTTCTTTCAAAAGGCAGAGGAAGCATCTGTTTATTAAACTACTTTCTAAATTTCCTATTGCCTTCAGAATTGGTTGTGGGACATGATTACCATTGTCTCCAAGCACAATAGCTTCTAATAATATTAAACTTAAAATAATATAGTAGAACAGGATGGACTCGTGGTTTGTTCATTTGCTGAAACTAATATAGATGGCAGAAATTTTACCCGAGCTTAAAATAGCGTAAAATAGCACACAGAACACTAGAAATTTAACACTGGCTCAGTGATGAATGAAATTTCATTATAAAGAATCACAATCTAATATCTAATTTTAGTAAAAATTTCAGAACTAGTTATCACCGTGAGCAAATGCTGGGGCAGAAGGTAATAAAGCTGTTTACTTTATCAATAGATTAATGAAGAGGAGTAGGTGATCCTAAGATAATATCATCCCATAGCCTGTGTGACTTGAATAGTTTTAAGGTTAATTTCATGATTCAATTGGCCTGCTGGCCTACATATATGGAACTCCCAGAAAGATTATAGGAGAGTGCAATTCATTTGTACAGTGCTAAGGTTTCCCTCAGGCACATAAAACATCTCCTTTGGTTTCTTTACTGTCAATATTAGAGATTCTGGCCGGGCGCAGTGGCTCACGCCTGTAATCCTAGCACTCTGGGAGGCCGAGGTGGGCGGATCGTTTGAGCTCAGGAGTTCGAGACCAGCCTGAGCAAGAGCGAGACCCCATCTCTACTAAAAAAATAGAAAGAAATGATATGGACAGCTAAAAATATATATATAGAAAAAATTAGCCGGGCATGGTGGTGCATGCCTGTAGTCCCAGCTACTCGGGAGGCTGAGACAGGAGGATCGCTTGAGCTCAGGAGTTTGAGGTTGCTGTGAGCTAGGCTGACGCCACGGCACTCGTTCTAGCCTGGGCAACAGAGTGAGACTCTGTCTCAAAAAAAAAAAAAAAAAAAAAAAATATTAGAGATTCAGGGTTTTTTTTTTTTGATCGAAAACGGATCTGAACATTGATAATTCCCATCAAATTGGTAAAAAGAAATGGATACCTATGGTTGTTTTGAGATCAAAAGACAGAAATGTAGTTCAGTTCCAGTTTTGTGTAGTTAACTGAAGCAAACTGAACGTCACTTTCAAAAATGCTAAGAACAAATACAAAGAAAGATGTTAAATAGGAGAACCTTTAAAATCCTGTTGAATGCATCAGAAGAAGTCATATTTGCTGAGGATCAGTTTTATTATGAGACTCTTACAGTATAACCATAATATTTCTCTTTGTTGAGGCAGAAACAGAGGTCAAAATCTACCGGTCAAGGAAGATTTATTAAATACCTATGAGTTCTCTGCTGAGGGGAATATAAAAGAAGTATAAGACGTGGACATTCTTCTCAAGGTGCATGTACACTGACTAACAGGTAAATCAGGGAAAAGACAATAAGCATTAGGGAAACTTATGAAAGAGAGATCATTTTTCCTTACAATGTTCAGGAAGGTATGGCCTGGGCCATGCTGGGATTTAGATAGGAAGACATACGGGCAGGCTGAAGGGGTTAGAGAGTACTTCTGATGTTTGAAACATGAAGTGGAAGTCTGAGGGCAGCTGCCATATACCAATGCTATTTACTCTAAAAGCAGAGATGGAGAACACACAAAAGATTTTGGACCTGGTTCTAGAGATTTCTGGTATCCCCAAAGGAGGCCTTGGTTGTGAACTTTAACTCCTTTGCACCAGCAAAACAACACAGAAAGGAATTTCTTAGTGAGACATACCTCAAGGTGAACCCAGAACTCAATATCTACCTGAACACCACCTTCAGGGGGCCCTGATGAAAGAACCTGGGCAGAAGCAAGGAGACCCTTCTGGGAATCGCATAGAGAGGTTGGCAAGCTGAGAGGGTGCACGCTGCTGGAAGAATACCGGGCTGGATGAATATTTCATTCCCTGTCACTTCCTTACAGTGTGAAGTTTGGACTTGGCCCCAAGCTTCTCTGGCCCTCAAATCCTTTGTTTACAGAGTGAGGATTGTAACACCCCTTCTGTCTATATCATGGAATCCTGGTGAAAAGCAAATGAGATAATGTAGGCAAAAGTACTTTATAAACTTTAAAATGCTACACAAATTAGGAGTTTGCATTCTACATTCAGGACACATTGTCTCTGATTTTTTGGCTGAATCATGGACATCATTAACTCTCTTCTACTCTTCTCCATTAATCCATTTCTATTTCTCACTTCCCTGCACTAGATCTGCTCTTTTCAGGAAGTTTTCCCTGCTTACCCATTGTCAGTCTTATTTCTCATGCCTGCAACTCATACGCACGGTTGATACTACATTATCCATTTTTACTCATGTTCTCTTTTATGGAAGAATGTATGTGTCTCAGTTGCTTTATAAACTGCTGAGAGAAAGGGAGCTGTTAAATGACCATCTGAGAGCCCCAGGACTCTCCTGTACTTGAAGCAAAGAGTTGGGGACAAACGGGGAGAATAAGAAAACTGAGGGTTCAAGGAGGGTGGCAGAGGAAAACCTAAGTACAGACGGACCCTATCACAGGTAGCCTGGCTGTTCTCTGCTTCTTTTCTTGACAATTATTTATAAAACATAAGTGGCAATCCAGATTTCCATTATACATGGATTGAGTTGAATAACTACAAAATAATAAATAATGAGAGAGTTAATAGAAGAGTTGCATTTCATTGTACAAATACAAGATGACATTCAAAAACTAAATTAAAAAACAGAGGTTGGGTGAGATTTATATTTTCTACATCAAATACTTTAAACTAATTGAATAGCTAATCCGTAAGACTTGGGTGAGAATAAGAACTTCATGCATTTTTTTCAGTCCTCAGAAAACAGCTTAATATTTTTCCCACTGATGACATATATTGTTAAATTATTGCTAACACTGGTATGATGAGACAGAATATGGAAAACCGTGCATATGGGACAGGCAAGTCATTTGTGAAAGGTCATATTAAGGAAGGGAAATAAGTGGTGGGTTTTACTACTTAACAAAATGCATCTGTCTTTTATATGAGAAGACTACTTTCATGTTCCCATCAATTCACTGAAAAAAGCAAAATATAACTAGGAAGCAAACTGACAATAATGTAGTAAAGAGTGTTTTAATAAAAGTGACTTCATGAAAATTTGTTGTTTTGGATTCTCCGCATCAGTGATCCACCTATCAAATGTCTCCCTTCATAAATTTCTGTATCAAATCATTTTTTTCTCTCTTTAAGAGAGCTACAGAGCTAATGGAGAACTAGACAGGACAAAAAGATTGTTTGTTGCTGAACAGGACATATAAAGTCATCTGGCATATGCTTTGAAGAGGTCTAATCCAGGAGCTCCATAATTATTATTCTGAACCTGGGTCCCTCAAGTGGAGTTTCTGCTTTAATTTTCAGTAGTTTAAAACTAAAGGTAACGTGCTCTATTCAATGAAAGTGAGGTGAACATAACGGACTCCATGTTTCTGTAATTTCAAAATTGTGCTCTCAAACATTAATTTAAGCATTCACACATTTCAAGAAACGGAATTGAGTTCCCACATTTTTGTTGTTGTTCCAATAAAGATCAGCACAGCTCCCACCTCTGAGTGTGGATAGACAGCAACTGCAAACGATACTTGGATGGTGGCATTAAGGTCTCAAAACAGAAATTTGCTGGAAAAGTGCTTGCAAAACAGATTGTTTCCATTTTTTGCTCCCCCCATCCTGCAAGTGGTGGCTGTTTCATGGCAAGGAGCAGTTGTGGAAAGGTTGTTGAGGGTGGTTTTAAAGGAAACAGCCTGTGTTTAGACTGGAGTAGATGCTTGGAACCCACAAAAGTGAGCGTTTCTCCTTTCACTTGCATTTGCAATGTGTCACAATGGGGTTTGCTAAATTTTGCCCAGATGCTAGCTAGTAGTATATGCTTGTTTTAGGTGTCCTTGTGGGTGAGTGCTTGGCAGTCGATGTAGTGCCTTAGGCAGTAAAATGGGAGTTCATTTTGTTAAAATCTAGACATTTAAAGAGCAACAATTATTTGCTAAAATTTTTAGAATGGAAGCAAACAAAAGATTTTGAAACACACATCTTTGTGAAAAACAAATTCAAATTATTCCAAACATGCTTGAACACATCTTTATTTTTGAGTGCATTTTTATGTCTTTCTGAATTGTTTTACTAAGATCTTTGGTGAATGTAGATGTGTATCAAAACAACATTACTAAGATGGGTAATGGACTATTACATTCAACAACTGTTGGCTGTCACTAATGCAATCAGTGGACTTATGTGACATTACTACATAAATAATTTGCTAAGGATGTCATTTCAGTAAAATAATTAGGTTCAAGGATATTCTGGAGGAAAATCATCATTAGAAGGTAATCAAGAAATATCTCTTTTAATGTATCAAAAATGTATTCTTAAAGATGGCAACAGGTTATTCCACCATTAAAATGTGCACAGGAATAGAGATGCTTGACATTTAAAGAATACGACAGTAAAAAGACATTTTGGATTTTGCTTAGAATCTTCAAGAGTTTTAATTGCCCACCTGAAAACAGTGTAATTAAAAAGTACAGTCTTAAACTCAGTAAAGAACAAACCCAAAGTTCTCATTGTAAACTGAGTGAGTGGTCCAAACTGTTTATTTTGGAAGTTATACTATTATTATGACCAGAGTTTGTCCCTGAATGGTGGTCCACCTCTGATTTTCAGTTGCGATTATATTGATATATGCAAGTAGGCTGGGGATGGTAATGATGCTATAGTAGCAGAGTATGAATGCTATAAGGTCTTTCTATAGAGTCTTCAAAATGCTGAGAAAGGACAGTCATGTTTGTAGCTAATAAACCAAATTAGCTCTGAATGCATATTAAATATGGGGGAAATAGTCCCAAAGAATTTATCATTGAACAGGGTTGCAATTGTAAAACAAATGCTTGGTTTAAAATAAGATTTCAGCAACGCTTTTTAGTAGCCATATTGATATAACTTTTATTTTTGGCTGTGAAAGCTGAAACTGACAGCTTTATAGAATTCCTTCCAACTCTGACTTTTATTTTTTGAAAATAAAACATGTCCTGCTGACATAAGTATAGGTAAGTGACAATAGCATTGGTATCAGTAGGCTTTATCAGATTAAAAAAGTTGACATGGCAAAAAGGAGGTAAGGTACAACAGCAGGACACATGCAAGGGGGAGAATTAGAACAAATACTGAGAAGGGCAAAAGACACAAGGAACAGAAAGAGGAGAAGCCAAAGGAAGTTTTCAGTGAGCTTAATGGCTTCATTGGAACTTGCTAGCTCTGGACATATCCCACAGTGTATACCATGATATGAAGCCAACATTTGTTATTTTTTGCGTCTGATTGCCTCTGATGCGTAAGAACTTGAGCTCAGATAGCCACCTAAACTGGCAAGGAAAAGTTTCAGAAGAGAGAGAAACAAGTTGATGGAAAAATTCGCTTTCCTCAAGGATGACAGTGAACTATTCATAAATATGAATGACTCTCCATAAATATTAATGATAATGGTAAAAACAACGATACATTTGTAGAGCACTGTTAATTTTGCACATTTGTTTACGTCTGTTGCCTCAAAACAGCAGCATGTGATAAGTAGGGCAACACTCCTTATCTCCATTTTACAGATGAAAAACAAATACAAAATGCCTCATGAAGTTTAAGTAACTTGTTCAAGCTTTCGGCAGTAAAATAGTGGCAGAGTTGAGGCTGGAACTTGGGTCTCCGGATTCTCAGCACTTAACTCTTTCCCTTATTTCTCTAACAAGCCACACTAGCTTGTTTAAATCGGAAAATAAATTACCTGAAACTACTTTGTAATTGCATCATATTATTTATTGTTTCAGATCAGCATATTTTTCTAGATCTCATGGTGCCCCGTAGTCTGACTTTATAGTTTCCCTGTGTTCTCACCCAAAATTGTCATACTGCTGATTTTCGTATGTGTAAAAATTAGGAAATCCTTCCTTGAAATTGGAGTCCGAGGCATGGGCATTGTGTACCAGTTCTATGGCATTGTATCAACAATTCTGGGTAAATCTATGAAATTCTCTGAATCCAGTTTCTTACATGAAAAATGAGATATTCACATCTTAGTGTTTCAGTCAGCTTTTCTTACACAATCCCACATTCACACACAGACATTCCACATGCATATCCTCCATTCAGTTATTTAATTTATCTATTACTATTTCATCATATACCATGCATGTATTTATTGATATGCTATTTATTAGTACTAATCTCATTTAGCCTTCCATCTGAGTTTCCGGGTGTTTGTGTGTTTGTGATACTGTGGTGTGTTAGAAACCTTTGCTATTCAAAGTGTGATTGTGGACCAGCATCATCGCTATGACCAGTGAGATTGTTAGAAATGCAGCATCTCATGACCCAATCCAGATTTATTGAACCAAAATCGGCATTTTTAACAAGATAGCTGATGATGTGTATGCACTCTAAAGTTTGAGAAACATTGCCATAGATCATAAGCTTCTAGGAGAAAGACAAACAAGGCTTGGTAAATCTGTCTATGTAATGCACAGGATATGGTGGTTTAGAAGTCTGTTTGGGTCTTCAAAGTACCGTTTGGTGTCTTTAAAATTTGAGTCTTCAAAATTACCATTTTAAGGCAAGTATAATATTCATTTCTATTAAGATTTTTCAGAAGGTGACAGTAGTCACAAAGGGGTTAGATACTTTGTTTTTTTGTTTTTTCGTTGTTGTTTAGTGAAGGCTTCACACGTTTTGGGGGAAGTATGGGGAAAATGAATTTAGAATGAGGATAAAAATCTGATTTTGTCCTAATTTTCTTGAATAATAAAATGTCAAATAGTGAAAAGTCTCACCATGTTCAGGGATCCAGATCTGTAATGAGATTTGCCTAAGGTCACACAGTTAGGAAGTGGTCTAGGAGTCTATCTGATTCCTAAGCCCAGTCATACGTTATTGTACTAGGCAGCTGACTTGTAGAGAAAGGTAACATCAGCAACATATCCAAGAAAAAGGTCCATGATGTGGAGCCAACTTTTACTCATCTATTAGTGTTATTATCCTTCCTTTAAAGTATTATCAGTTACACTGTTTATTTTCCAACCTATACATCCTCCTAGAGGAGGTACACACTTGCATTATACTAATCATGATTCAAAAGCTTCAAATCAGTAGGTTTTAAAAAAAATTTCCAATAACAACAAGGATGGATGCTGGAGTGTAAGTAACAATTCTGACATCAAGTATCCCCAAACATTGTAGAATATATTGTAAACCTTCTTAAAATAAAAACAAACAAACAAGATTTCAATGTTACGTATTAATGAATTATAATAAGTAATAATCTTCTTTGGGCCTTAGTTTTCTTACCTATAAAACTTGCTGAAACTTTAATGATTCTCTACCTTTAGAAAACCCTGGGAAATTTGATCACTGTTCAAAAGACCACTCTGTAAAGCAACATGCCACAAGTGAATCAGGTAAAGTTCATGGTAATAGTGTTTGAACTAAATCTTGTCTTACATTCTGATTATTCATATATTTATATCCTTCTGGTTATAAAAAAATGATTCAAGGCAGTTTATAGTAATAAATTTTTAAAGTAACAAACCTAAACGTGTTCATTTATGCGTGGCATATATTATGATTCAATTATTTATTTTTCTTCCAACTTTTTTATTTTGAAAAATTTCAGATTTACAGAAAAGTTACAAGGATACTACAGTAAACACTCATATTCCCTTCACCAATTGTGGGTTTTTTGCAACATGTGCTTTATCACTTTTTCTCTCATTTTTTCCTTAAATCTTTTGTGAGTTAGACACAGTCTATGGCATTTTATCCTTAAGTAGTCAACATGCATCCCCTAAGAATTAGGAAATTCTTTCCCACAACAATAACGTTATAAAACTAAGGAAATTTAATAATGATATAATGCTATTCTATAATATGTGATCCATATTCAAATTTCTAATGAAAAATTTTAGAACTGTTTATTTCTCAATCTTGAATCCAATCAAAGGTTACCCATTACATTTAGTTGGTCATGTTAAATATTATTTGCAAAAATATAATCATGTTTTACTATGATCTTTTGGCATTTTTCTAAAGGAACAAATGCACTTTTGGGGAAATTCCCATATTTGTACACTCATAATGCACGTTTTCATAAAATTGAGGTAAAAATCAACTCAACTAAATTTTTTTCTGATATATAAACGCACACATATTTTTTCACTGAAATGAGCATGTCTGGACATTTTTGGTTTGCATACACACTAAAATTGGCTGAAGATACAAACTTGAAACTTGGCAAGATTGTAAGAAAATAAGGCCAGAGTTAGCAGAAAAACTCTTCAAGATTTAAATGACATAAATGATTAGAATTATGAGTATACGAAAATGAAATAGAATATCGTCTGCCTTTAAAGTCACCTTTACCAGTCATCTCCTCTGGTTGGGGGGCTCAAAGTCCTGAGGAAGTTAAATGACTTGATGTAACACGCAAATCAATCCAGTGTTTATGTTAAATACAAATCAAGCAGTTCCAAAGTAAAGAATTCTGTGGTGATTTTAATTTGGCCACGGTTTTCATTTCTGTTCCTGTTTTCATAGATATGTGTAAACTTGGCCTTCTCCTTGGCCTTCTTCCCAGGGATTCTCAATGGTTGCCCTCAGAAGTGCTGCTCTTTCTGTGTACATTACGGCCCCCCAGATGCACTGCATTTCCTTCGGATATGCAAAAAAGATTGGGGACTATGAGCATACATCAGAGAATAAAGAATATGCCCACCCTTCTTCCTTCCTGGGCTAGCCTGGGATAATTTGTCTTGACACAATATATTTGTCCAACCCAATGGGTTTGTTCACAGTGATCCTAAGGAAACAAATCAAGTCTGTGTTGCTAACTTATGCCACACATTATCAAATGCAAAAATAAATATGACTCCAGCCCAGTTTCATTTACAGGCCAAAGTTTAAGTTTTATCTTAAAGTGAGCATAGTTTAGGTTTACAGTTCATTTTCATATGCCTAGATAAATCTGTATGTCCACAGTTCAGAGAGACACGTGGCAAACATTTCTTGAATGCAACGAATGCAACATCAACATGACGAATTAAATATTTTTAAGGACCTACGCCCTGAGTTTGGAAATTTTCCTGACTAGATGGTAATTTTCCTCCTTTAAGGTGCCATCAAAACAAACATCTTATAATTTTTTCCTTACAGTCATGGCTTATAGAATATCCAAAGTTTAAATAGTAAGGAACTAAGCACTCTTTTTTTGGTGCTTGTTAGAGCAAAGTAACTCTACTCTACTTTGTTCCACAATTCTTTTAGAATTAATTTGAGTGAATTAAGAACAGAATACATTGTAGAAAGATTCTGGCGCTATCATTTTCTGGCATTGTAACTTTGGGGAAGTTTCTTTGTTTTGATATAGCTCAGTTTCCTCATCTGTAAAATGGGAATAATTTATCTACCTCACAAAGTGATCAAAGAAATAAAGGAGATAATGCTATAACATACTGAGAGTATAAGTGACCAATAAATGATTGTCATTATTATTGTCATTATTATATTGTTTTTTTACTCTTAGACATGATACATTGTAAGAAACATTCAAAATTAATTGACTTCATTTTGACTAGATATTAATAATATGAACTACCAATCTTTAAAGTAAAATGGACTTCTAGGCACAGCAATTTATAAGAGTGAACAAATCCTCTTTCTAAGCAACAACTATAAAACTAGACAAAAATGTGAAAAATAACCAATTGAAAATCAATTACTCGTGAAAAGTGCTGAACTTCAGATAAGAATGGGGGAGTCTACAGCACTGATGTCTTGGGTTCCTCCCATTTCTTCCTACTCCCTCCCTCCCTCATTTTCCTCCTTGTCAATATGATAATTCTATTATGTTGAGGTTTTCTGTTTATATCAGCAGCTTTGCTTGACTGAAAAACCCAAGCCTAATAGCATTGTTAATAAAAGTATTAAACTTGATAGTAAATGAATGGGAAAAACCTGCACCTTTCCTAGCCTAGGTTGTGGTCCTTTTGGGGCAAGTGGCAGACTCTATGACTATCCAGAAATTTAACAGGGAGATCCTGAAAATGAGAGAATTATAGAAGAGCTCACTAAACTCCACACATTTCCAGCTGATGGGAATGTCATTCATGGACAGAGGACAACCGAGAGGGCTCAAACTCTCCATACATCCCTGGCTGTCTGGAAGATCTGTGCATGTGCAGGGAAGACCTGGAAGGGCCCAGTGGAAAGGAAAAGTTAGGACAGAACTAAAAACTGACTGACCTTTGCATGTGCTCCTCAACCCACACTTGCAATCCACCAACACAGTGTGGAAAACTTACTGGCTTCAGGTGTTTGAATATAAACCTAAGCCAATCATTGTGTGGCCACCAGGCTAAGTAGACACAGTGGCAACTCTTAGGAAGTTAAGCTAAAATTTTTTTAAAAAAAGAATAAAATAACAAAGCAGGGATGACAGCAGCTGTATATGTATACTACAATAGAGACAGATTCTGCAAATTAAATTCAGACATTCAGAAAAATTGCTTATAAAAAAATCAAACAAATGACCAAAAACAATGATAGCTCTCAGGGAAAAAAAAGTCAAAATCCAGGGTTGCTGAAATATATTATCTAAAATGACCAGTTGTCAAAAAAAAAAAAAAAAAAATTAGGGATATACAAAGAAACAGGAAAATGTGAATTATATTCAGGAAAAAACATTAGTCAATAAAAACTGTTTGAATAGGACTAGATACTGGATTTAGCAGACAAAGGCTTCAAAGCAGTCATAAATATGTTCAAAGAATAAAATCATGTTCAAAGAATCAAAGGGAAACATAACATTGAATCAACAAATGGAAAATATAGATAAAGCAACTATTAAAAACAACTAGATGGAGATTTGGGGGTTGAAAGATACAATAACAAAGATGAGAAATTTACTTCATGGACTTAATAGAAAATGTGAGATGGAAGAAAGAAGAGCCAGTGATTCTAAAGACAGGTCAATAGAAAATTTTCAATCTGAAGAACAGAGAATAAAAAGATTGAAGAGAAATCAACAATGAACATGGCTCTAGGGACCTGTGAGATAAAACAGGTGTCCCAATATATATGTAATATAAGTTTCAGAAGGAAAAGAGAGATAAAAGAGCAGTAAAAAATTGAAGAAATAATGGCTGAAAACTTTCTGATTTTGGTGAAAACCATTGACAGATCCAAGAAGCTTAAGCACCCACAAATAGAACAAGCCTTACCCAAAAATGACAGAGTCACATAGTTCAAATCCAAAGCTAAAGAGAAAATCTTGAAAGCAGGAAAAGAAAAATGATTCATTCAGGGGAGCAACAGTACAATTAATAGCTGAATTCTTATTAGAAACAATGAGGGCCAGGAGGCAGTGCAATGATGTATTCAAATTGCTGAAAAATTGTCCATCAAGAAGTCAATATTGAGCAAAACTATCATTAAAAAATGAAGGTGAAATAAAGACATTCCAAGATTAAGAAAGACTAAGAAGTTTCTTGCTAGCAGACTGGCATTATAAGAAATACTAGAAGAATTCCCTCAAGCTGAAAGAAAATGACATGAAGTGGTAGCTAAAATCCACAGGAAGAAATAAAGGCATTGAATTCAAAAGAATTAAAACCATTCAAAGCATGTTCTTTGATTATAATAGAATTAAATTATAAATCAACAACAGTAAGACATTTGGAGATACCCAAATATGCAGAAATTAAACAATATACTTTTAAATAACTCATCAAGTAAAGAAAAAATTAAAAAGGAAATTAGAGAATATTTTGAACTGAATGAAAATAAAAACACAATGTACCAAAGCTTTTAGGAGGCAGCTAAAGTAGTGTTGGAGGCTGATTTGTAGCTACAAACACCTATATTAGAAAAGGATAAAGGTCTCAAATCAATAACTTAAGCTTCTGTTAAGAAACTAGAAAAAGAATAAATTAAAATTAAACACCAAAACAAGCATAAAAAGGAAATAATGAGGGCCAGAGTGGAAATTAATGAAATAGAAAGTTAAAAAATAATAGAGAAAATAATGAAACCAAAGTTGGTTCTTTAGAAGCATCAAGAAAATTGATAAACCTTTAACTAGATTGCCCAAGAAAAAAACCAGAGACGATAATTACAAAAATCAAGACTGAATGAAGGGCTATCACTATTGATGCTACAAAAATTAAAAGGCTTATAATTTGACATAATTATGGAAATCCTAAGTTACATGTAATTATATAATAGCTATGTATAATTCCTATAATATAAAATATATAATTATGAACAATTTGAAAGCAAATTACACAACTTAGAGGAAAAACACAAATCTCAAGAAAGACACATTATCAAAACTAATTCAGGAAGAAAGAGAAAACTTGAATATACCTACAAAAAAATAAATTGAGCTGGTAATTAAAAATATCACAAATAGAAGCCCAAGACCACATTGTTTCACTGGTGAATTCTGTCAATTCACCATTTTTACATAAACTCTTATAGAAAACAGAGCAAGACAGAACACTTCCCAACTCACTGTATGATACTGGTATTATCCTGATACCAAAAGAAAAGACTTCACAAGAATATAAAACTATAACCTGATAGTGCTTGTCAATATGAAAAATTCTGACAAAATATTAGCAACCTAAATCTGCCCACATAAAAATGGATTATGTAGCTTGACCAAGTGGAATTTAACCTAGGCAAACAAGGTTGGTTTAATTTTTCAGATTCAATTAATATAATAAGGCTTATTATTTTAGAAAAAAATAAGACAAAACCATATGGTCCTCTCAATGAGGACAGAAAAAATTTTGACAGATCAAACACCCATTCCAGATAAAAATTTTCAACAAACTAGGCAAAGAAGCATTTCATCAACCTAAAACAGGGTTACTACAACACTTATATAGCTATAATAGCATAATATATAATGATGAAAGCTAAATGTTATCCACCTAAGATTGGAAATAAGCAAAGAAGTCTGTTGTCTCCACTTCTATTTAACATTATTCTGGAGGTTGTAGACATCTAATAAGTTGTGTGTGTGTGTGTGTGTGTGTGTGTGTGTATGAGAGACAGAGAGAGAGTGATAGAGAGAGAGGTTTGAAAGACAAAAAAAAAAAAAAGGAAAGGTAGAAGCAAATATGTCTTTATTCAAAGATGACATGATCTGGCACATAGACCATCCTAGGGAATCTACCAAAAAAATAAATAAATAAATAAATCTATGCTATAGTTTGAATATTTGTCCCCTCTAAAACTCATGCAGAAATTTAATCCCCAATGTGGCAGCATTGAGAAGTGGAGCCTTTAAGAGGTGATTGAATCATGAGGGATCTGCCCTCGTGAGTGAGTGGATTAAAACATTCGTGAATTAATGAGTTAATGAGCTATCACATGAGTGGGACTCGTGGCTTTATTAGAAGAAGAAGAGAGGCCTCAGCTGGCACCCTTGGCCATTTTACCATGTGATGCTCTGCACTGCCTTGGGACTCTGCAAGGAGTTCCTACCAGCAAGAAGGCTCTCACCAGATGTGCCCCCTAAACCTGGGACTTTCTAGCCTCCAGAGTGGTATGAAATAAATTTATTTTCTCCCTTCTTTCCTTCCTTACTCCCTTCCTTCTTCCCTTTCTTTCTTTATTTCTTCTTTCTTAGAGATGGGATGTTGCTCTATCACCCAGGCTGGAGTGCAGTTGTATGATCATAGCTCACTGTAGCCACCAACTTCTGATCCTTTCACCTCAGCCTCCCTAGTAGCTGGGACTACAGGTGAGAACCACCACACCTGGCTAATTAAAAAAAATTTTTTTCTTTTAAAGATGGGATCTCACTATGTTGACCAATTTGGTCTTAAACTCCTCGTCTCAAGTGATCCTCCTACCTCAGCCTCCTGAATAGCTAGGATTACAGGTGTGAGCCACCATGCCCAGCTAAATTTCATTTCTTATAAATTACTCAGTTTCATGTATTTTGTTATAAGCAAAAGAAATTGGACTAGGACAATCTATTAGAACGAGAAAATGAATTTATCAAGATCATATGATAAAAATCAAAATATGAAAATCAATTTTAATTTCTATGTATTAGCAATGAATAATCCAAAAATAAAATTAAGTTAGAAGGTCTGTTCACAATAGGATAAAAAGAATAAAAACACTTAGGAATAAATTGAACACAAGAAGTGCAAGCCTTCTACACAGAAACTATTAATATAAAACATTTCTGAAAGATATTAAAGACCATGTAAATAAATGGAGAGGCATTCCATATTTTTCCCCAAATTGATCTATAGATTCAATACAATGTCAGTCACAATCCCAGCAGACATTTTTTTTGGTAGAATTTTAAAATTTATATGAATGCAAAGGACCTACAATGGCCAAAAATTTTGAGAAAAATTGAACAAAGTTAAAGGATGTTCATTGTTTATTAAGATTTACTATAAAGAATGTGGTATTGTCGTAAGAAGAGACATACAGGCAATTGGAACAGAAGTAAGACTCCAGAAATAAATCCACACATTTATGGTCAATGGATTTTTGACAAATGTGCCATGGCATTTCAATTGGGAAAAGATGATCCTTTCAATAAATGGGTTGGGATAATTGGATATCTATATGCAAAAAACAAAATAAGACAAAACAAAGCAAAAACCTATGCACAAAATTAACTCAACATGGATTGTAGATCCAAACGTAATCGAAATCTATAGTACTTCTAGAAAAAATCATAAGAGAAAATCTTTGTGACTATAGATTAGGCAAAGATTTCTAACATGTGATACCAAAAGCATGATTTATAAAATTTAAAAAAATCAACAGTTGAATTTTTATCAAAATTCAAAATTTTTCTCTTCAAACGCTGCCTTTAAGAAAATGAGAAATGAACTGTAGACTGGGAGAAAATGTTTGCAAATTATATTTTTGATAAAGGACTTATGTTCAGAATATATAAAGAACTCATAAGCCTCAATAATGAAAAAAAATAATTAAAAGTGAGCAAAAGGCTTGAATAGGCATTTCATCAAAGGATATATATGAATGACTAATGAAAAAGGTGCTCACTTCATTAGTCATTAGAGAGATGCAAATTAAAACTATAATAAGATACAACTATAGTCCCACTAAAATGGCAATAATCAAAAAGGCTGACCAAAGCAAGTCCTGATGAGGATGTGGAGAAAGAGTAACCCTCAAACATTACTAGTGGAATGAAATGACACAGCCACTGCAGAAAAGTTGACAGTTCTCTCAAAAGTTAAACACAGACTTGCCAGATGACCCAGGAATTCCACTTCTATTTACCCCAAAGAAATAAAAATATATGTCCCTGCAGAAAATGCATATGCAAATGTTCATAGCAGCATTATTCTTAATAGAACAAACTGGAAACAGTCCACATGTCCATCAAATGGGGAATGGAGAAACAATATGTGGTTTATGCCTGGAATGGAATACTATCCAGCAATATAAAGAAAAAACTATTGATAAACCCTAAAACATGGATGTATCTCAGAAACATGAAAAGTGAAAGAAGCCAGACACAGACACAAAATACCACATATTGTATGATTCAATTTATATAAACTTTCCAGAAAGGGCAAACCTATAGAGACAGAAACCAGACTAGTGGTTGTCTGGGACCTGGGCGGGAGTAGAAATTGACTCAAAACAGGAACTTTTGGGGTGAAGGGATTGTTCTAAAACTTGATTGTGGTAACGGATACAAAAACTATTGAATTGTACACTTATAATATTTAGATTTATGGTATGTGAATTATATCCTTATAAAGCTATTACAATTAAAGAAAAGGTTTGTAAAATCAAGAAAGTGGATTAATTCAGGAAATGCATAAATTTTTTAAGGATTACATTCATTGTTTAATTAAATAAAATGAGAATTAAGTGACAAGCTAAGTGATCTGAGTTGAACTCTTGGCCTGATGAATTTCTGTAGAACCCTGATAAAGTCACCACAGTTAAAGCTTAGGTTCCTAACTGGTAAAAACAGAGATGTTAACACCTGTGTACCTATTTGAAGTCATTGTTGTACAGCTTAAATGAGATATGGAAGTGTCTTGTGAGGCATAAAATATGGGTAATCATAATGATGACAATATTGCCTATTAATTTATTTGTACAGTCTGTTTTGTTCTTACGCTTAAAGTCTTTGTGGTCTTATTCTCTGCCATTTCGAGAAGCTCAATAGCATCACCATGTAGGAACTTTCCTCCACTTCCAAATAAACACTACAGAATTTTCTTTAAAAAAAACTTTGTGAACATGATTTGAACATTATACAGCACATGGAGTATAACTTTACTAGGTAGGTGTTTGCATTAATTGGCAAAGGGACAAAAAGGAAAATACCATGTATTTCATAAATATTTGTAAGATAAAATGTGAGTATTCTTTGCCTTTGGAGTTATTGCTATTCTTAGAATCCACCCTTGTAAGACATATTGCTGAAGGCATCCCTCTGGTGGATGTTCACAAATACATCAAAGGTAAAAAACTAAGCAAAATAATAAATAAAAAAATAAGGCATTTTGCAACATCAATTTGTTTATATGAAGCCTCAAAAATCAAGCAAAGTATATCATTTACACTTGAGAGTTTCTATTCTGAGTCTGCATACATCTGGCATAGCTCATATTTTTTCTTAATTTAAATGAATAAATTTTATAATGAGTGACTTCCATTTAATTGCTCTACATTGGCACACTTCTGCCCCAAATTTAGGAATGTGTATAGCAGAAGTGAGATTCTCATTAAAGCACACTTTCCTTGTCCCATTCCTCATCCTTTCACTTTTCTTTCTCTATCTCCCAAGTGAAGAGTGGCTAGAAACAGTAGAGAAATTGATGTTACCAATGTTCTGCAAATACATGTATACTTATTGGTGGCCAATGAAGAGGGGAGACTGGAAGTCAGTGAGGTATAGTGGTGATGGCCTGCTTTGAAGGTAGAGGGACTTGATTTAAATCCTGGCCCTTCTGAGTATCACCTGTTCATTTACTCATTCATTCAACAGACATTTATCAAGTACCTGTTTCATATCAGCATTGTGCTAAGTTCTGCCAATGCTGTGGGGGGTGAAAAAATATACAGTGCTATTATTCTCAGAGAGAGAGATCAGTTTGGTCAGGGATTCAGATATTAATTATATAATCAGACTAATGAATATGGACTAAAACTGAAAGTAAATTCTCTGAAGAATAAAAGCATGACTCACACAGCGGCATACCTAGAGATTTGACATTTGGAGTGGATCATTTTTTAATACCTCTCTCTTCCATACGACCAAACTGTTTTCAATAATAGTGATGTAATAGCTATTAACAATTGCTATTTTAGTTATTCTTTAATTTTAAAATAAATAAGAAAGAATACATTTTAATTTTGAAGATATTACTTAAATTAAGCAAAATATTTTGTGTAAACTAAAATGTGCTCTTACCAAACAAAAATATTACAGTTTGCCATTTGTGCTCTGTTTCCCATGTGAACTTCTAAATAGAAATAAAAACTCCAAGTGGTCACAAAGGATTGTAGAACTGAAGCAACTCAAATTATTTCTTTTACTACTTACTTTCTTTAATTATTTCTTTTATAGTTACTACACTATAATTGTGTATTTCTAAGTTAGCTTTTTAAGCTCAGAATATATAACGTGATAGAGTTTGAAACAAACCTGTACGTGAAGCAAGCTGTAACTATTGTGAACTGTTATAGACTTAGTCTTTCACCAAAGTGTGTAGCGGAGTCCATGTTGAGGGCTGATAATGTAACTGGGAGTTCTACAAATTAACTTCCAAGTAGAATATAATGCTTATGAAAGGACAATCTTAAAAAATATGAATTTGAAGTATATATAAATATTAAAACTCTATAGGAATCATATCAATTGTTTAAAACTTAGATCAATAGAAATTTATTCAGAAAAGACATCATTTAGAATTGGTGGTGCAAAGTACTAATAAAAAGCAGACTAAAATTTAGTGGGTTTTATTATTATTTCAGACCTCTATAGACAGTGTACCCCTTTATTTCTTGTACCTAGGCAGACTGTATCTACCATCCTATCCTTAGTACACCACAGATATAATGAGAGCATATAAACAACAAAAGGAACTGAATCATGAGGCATGCGTCAGATCCCTGTCTGAGAACACATGTTTAAGGAACTGTAAAATATCCAGGGTGGTCAGTGCTAACAAACCAAGGGAGAAAGGAATATGAAAGTAGGTTGGAGAAATGCGTACAGCAAACTATGCAGAGACTCAAACATCACATTCAGAATTTTGATTCTTATTGTGGAAACAATAGAAAGGCTTTGACAGTTTTATGATGAGGAAAAGAAGGTGGGTGAGGAGGTATTATAATCAGATCAGTATTTTGAAAAATCCACTCTAACTAGCTACATAGAGAAGTTTAGATGGAAACCAGGGTCAATGAAAGTCAAAGATGCTACAATGCTAGTATAAGTAAAAGACGGAATTCTGGTGGTGACAATTCAGTTGAAGTGAGGTGATTTATGACAAAAGGCGTTTGTAGGAAGTAAGATCAACAGGGATTGGAGATACACTGCGTGCATTAATTGGGGTTCTCCAGAGAATCAAAATTAATAGGATGTATGTCTGTATGCTTATACACACATATATACAAATATATCTATAACTTCTCCCACGATCCCAAGCTGGAAACGCAGGAGAGTTGATGGCTCAGTTCCAGTCTGCAGGCAGCAGGCTTGAGACAAAGGAAGAGATGATGTTTCAGTTCAAGTCTGAAAGTAGGAAAAAACCAATGTCCTAGCTCAAGACAGTTAGTTGCAGGAGGGTCAGCCTTTTCGTTCCATTTAGGCCTTCAATTGGTCAGATGAGGCATAACCACACTAGGGAGGACAATCTGCCAATTCAAATGTTAGTATCATCCAAAAACACCATTACAGATTCACCTAAAATAATGTTTGACCAAATATCTGGGCATCCTGTGGCCCAATCAAGTCAACACATGTAATAATCATCACAGTGAACACAGAGGTGAGGGAGAAGGTGTTGAGAAAAATCCCTCTGTTTCTGGTCTGAATAATGTGATGGGTGGTGGTTGCATTCACTGAGCAGGGGGACGTGAGAAGAGCACCAGGTTTTAGATCAAAGATCAGAAAATTTATCTTGGACTTTCTGAGTTTGAGGTGACTTAGAGGCATTTAAGCAGAAATATCAGTGGATATATACGGGACACAGAAGAGAAGTTTGGTTTAGAAGAAATAATGTTAGAGTCCATTAACAAAAATATGTTAATGGGAGCCTCAGCACAGGCAGAGAGGGAAATAAGAAAAGGGTCAGCACAGAGAAGAGAAAGAAGTCTCAAAATCAGTCCTTGGAGAATTATGACATTTAATAACTGGGTCAGAAGGATGACCCTGCAAACAAGTCTGAAAATCACAGTCAGAAAAGTATTGGGCACACCGTGGAGAATGTTGTATGATGGAGCCTACGGTGATCGTGGGGTGGGCAGGAGCTCTGTGGTGGGATGTGCTGCACCCTAGCTTATGGGGTAGGTGGAAGAGTGGATCAACAATGATGAACTGGAGACAGGATGTGGGGAGAACTCTTAGAAAAGTTTGACTGTAAAAGAACAGAGAAATAAGGTTGTAGATTACAAAATTCTCAGTGACATAGTTGTAAAATTATCCTTCCTTAGTAAACCTAGTGAAATCAACTGCTTAATATAATCAAATAATAGCAAAGTAGCTCACATAGCACTCAGTAAATACGTGTTGAATGAATGCATCCTTGAATGCCTGAATCCCTCTAGAACACCATTCACAACTCATGACTTCACTCTTTTTGAGAATTGGAAACAATGAGCTATAAAATACAACCTATTAAATGTAATGAATTACAATAAATATTTACATATATCAATGCATGTACTACATGATTAAACTTTTCTCGTAAAATCTCCCATGGTATCAAATATCCAAAGCAAAGTGTACACAGAAACCACAGGGTTCAGGCAAATTCTGCATATAACCATGTTCTTTTTATGAGGCCTCATGGGATACATGCCTCTCTTTTCTCTGCATGAGGAACAGACTTGTGTTTTTATAAGTCTTTTTTAACAATCTCCATTGTATAGGCAATAGGAACCGTGTAACAGATTCCATTTTCCTCTTTGCTTTGGAGCAAGGAAGCACAGGGCTAAGCTGTGGTCTACTTGTAACAACCAGAAACAAGCGCCTCACAGCACGGTTTGTCTGAATATCTCACCCCTGGTTCCTTTTTATTTTTCTTACCTTTATTTTCTCATCACCCTGACTTTCTTAGTTAATGTGAAAAACATCTTGTGCTCTATGTATTTTTGTAATAGGCCCTAATTTTCCAACTACAACAGGGTATAAATAAACAATCCTACTAGAATATACAAATCAGAAGGACGCACCTAGAAATGTGTTGCCCTGCTTTATGACATAGCATGTTTAAATGGAACATTTGGTTAAGTGGCATGATTCACACCTGAAGTTTTATTGCTAGAGATCATTTGATGGAAAGGCAGAAACAAGATTTGCAGTTTTACATTAAAGTTTGATTTTGTGCGTGCGTCCATTTGCACACCCACCACACGTGCATAATTGTTAAGTGAGTTTCTCTTTTGGAGGATGAGAGGTATATTTTTAATGAGCAGCAGACATTAAAGGGAATTTGGGGCCTCTCGGAATCAACAGCGTCACTACAAGGTTTCAATTAAGGGGACATCTGTTGGGAATATAGGGGAATCTCTACCCAAAGTCAGTTGCTAATCACATTCACCTGCCGGAGCAGCCAGCCCGCCCTATGCACCGGGAAAGGTTGCTTATTTTCTCCATGCTCAATCACACTGCATTAAGTGGCCACCTGGGTAACGTGTTAGTGCACACCTGCTGACCTACCCAGTCTAACAAAACGTGCTGAAATCAAACTCCTAAAATAGACAGAAAGCAGATCCTACCTTGGCCTAGAAAGGGAGACAGAACAAGCAAAGAAGAAAAGGCCCCACACTGTAAGTACATAATGAATGCTCAGGAAATTAGCATTAACTTTGGAACTTTTTGTTAGCATGTTCCACTGTTCTTTCAACAGTAGATTTAAGAGATTCTTACTACCCTTGGGAAAAGAATTCAACCTTTTCACTCAGAACATCAGCATTTAAAGTTAATAACAGCCTGATCTGTAGAGGGTGATATTGAGCAACACAATTTAATACACACACACACACACACACACACAGTGATTTCTCATAGCCTACGTTAGAAAATGTATTGTACACTTTCCTCTTCTGAATGCATAAAAGGTATTTTTCCTAAAACATATAATTTTCTTAATTATATGACAACTATGGGGAAGGAATATTGTATATTTTATATATTTTAAAAGTATCAAGCACAGGGTGGTCAATAACACAATATTGTGGGCCAAGGTTTCTTCAACTTGACATATTGCATTACGATGGCCACTTGTACAGACTGTTTTTCTGTCTAGTTCAGTCATATTTATTGGGGTTTTTTTGTTTGTTTATTTTTGTTTATAATTAGGGGTGGTCAGTTAACAAACCTCAGAACACCTAACAAGTTTGACCAGAAAAAGACAACACATCCTAGGGAGCATAAGGTGTATTTCTGAGGATTGCTAAACACCCAGGTAGATACACAAAGATATTTTCTGTCACTTTGTTGTGCTCTTCTCTATAATACTATAAAATCAAGAAAGGGTGAGAGCTGTTATCTAGGTACTGAAGATTAAGAAGAAATTTCAGGATGAATTATCTGAGTTCTGTTGGCCAAATTCCATGTAATAAATTTTAATTCTCCAGCTTATATTGCATGTTTAGATAGAGACTTACTGTATTCAAGTTTACATTCTACAATTTAGCTTAGTAAAACCTTTCGATTAACGAGGGCATTGTATGCACTGAGAATGTTCTGTGTCACAGAGAAACGTCTTACTTTTCCCTGCTCTTCTTTGTATAGCTGTTCATTTTAGGTATTATAATGTTTTATAATCACCAGTATGTGTATATATATTATATATATATAAAACGTTAACAAGACAGACAGTATTTTTCCCTTAAATATTAAGAAAGCAATGTATTTTAAATGAGGAAAAAACATTGAAAATATCTGGCTTGGTCATACTTTTATAGTTTAATCAAAATGATTAATAACCAAACTCAGCCCTTCCCCTAAGCACTTACAGGCAATTGATACATTGAAATAAGAAAAAATACTAAAACATGCTACAACAGAGTCTATAATTCCCAACAAGCTCCTCTGTTTTTGGATGGAGATAATCAGTAAGTAGCTCTCCAAGGCATCTATTAATCACTGTCAATTTTGACTAAGTGGAATTTCTGATTGGCTGCTCAGGAATGGCCAGCTGCTAAAGGAAACTAGAGAACCTGTGCAAACAACATCTTTTTTTTTCCCCGAAATGACTAGTAAAGGTACAAAACAACTTTAAATGAAAAGAAAAGGGAGATAAATATAGAGAAAGAAATGTGGAGATTCACCAGCTGAGATACTAGTTTGTGAGCACTAGTAACACCAATTTACTGCTGCTTTTTAGAATAATGCAAAAGAAAAGTGAAGTAAGGAATTAACATATGTACCAAAACATTATCTCACTTCTTTAGTACACAGCAGTGTGAACTATGTTTACATATGTGCATTTCTGCTTAAATATCCCTGTAATATTCATTTCAGCAGAAAGACCTTAAAAATGTCAATATCTACCTTGAGAGCTAGGGCAAAAATGTCAGCTAATAGTAGCATCATTTTGATTGCTGCTTTAATATTTCTAACTATATCTAGTTGACAGTGTTAATATCTTTCTACATCTAGCCATCTAGGTACTAAATTTTAAGTTTTACTTGCTAAAGAAGACGTTAAATTTTCTCCAATTTTGTACCAAAGAACTGGAAGCTTTGAATGAGGAATAAACATTGGATACAGAAATATTATTCTTAATATTCAATCGATGCTGGTAACTCCCTCTGTCATTCATTCCATTCCTTGTCCATATTTCCCTTCTAAAATAGAAGCGATGGTATTCCCTTCTCAGAGAATATATTCAGACAGCTTGACTGAATGCACTTTGGACCACACTTCTCTGGCCTTAGTTAATGAATACAAGGTGGTATAATGTTTGTTGCTGGTATTTGGGATTTGAGCACAGCAATTCTAGTCTCTCTATGTGCTTGAACTGAGGAGATATTTGGTGCTTAGCATGTGTGGAGAGAAAGGGAAGACTGTAAGGGAGGTGTAGGGTGGCTGAGATGAGAAACCATGGAGTCCCAGAATGAGAAAGAGATGAACAAAGAAAGAATCTGACTTTGACTCAAAAAATCTTTCAGGTCCTTGCATGGCGCCATGTGTAACCTGGCTGTGCTTCCTACACTCTTCTGTCATGAGATACTCTTGGATGTTTTCCAGAAATCCCTTTTTTTTTTTTCTTTTCTTTAAGCTAATCAAGTATGTGTGTGGTACCTGCATCCAAATGATCCATCCTAAGACACTTGAGATGTCTGATATTAAAACCAAATTATTTGCTTGCTTTTTACTTACTAATTTATTTTATTTTATTTTATTTTTAAATATTGACAATAGACATATCTCTGTGGATAAAAATTACTTTGTCTTTGTTTAGTTTATGCATATTGTACATGTAAAGTTGTAATTTGCATGCTATAGGTTGGAAAACTAACAGCAAACCTCTTTGTTGCTATAGAATAGACTAACCCTAGTCACATCAATGTGCCTGCATATGCATGTGTGTGCACACATGTGTGTGTGTGTGTGTGTGTATAGGGGATGGCAGCATGTTCATGGAGCAAAATAAGGAAA
The DNA here is from genome assembly GCF_041146395.1 of Eulemur rufifrons. NCBI lineage: Eukaryota > Metazoa > Chordata > Mammalia > Primates > Lemuridae > Eulemur > Eulemur rufifrons. The sequence continues at coordinate 231,437,724 of NC_090989.1, forward strand.
CAGAAGGAGGAGTGACAGAAGTCTTTCAGAACATACTCAACCTGGGAGTTATTCTTTTCCATCTCAAACCAGTATGGTCTAAAAAGCCTGCCACTGGAATCTTGGAGGCCATTCATTGGCACATTGGAAGAGAGTTGTGCAATTTCAAGTAGGAATAGAACTATTAAGTACACTAGAAATGAAGGTATTTGGTTCTATTTTAGGTAGTGATTCTTCCTTCGTCCTGTGTTAAAGTCTGAACTTGCTCACACACACACACACATGCACATACACACATATACATAAACACAAACACACGGTGACCCAATGGTTGTTGTGCACGTGTGCTCATCAATCTCACTTGGGAGGCTATTTTAAAATGCTGATTCCTAGTACCTCTTTCTGGACCTATTGAATCTGAGCATGCAGGTGTGGGGCTCATGAATACGTATTTTTAAAAAGTTATCCTCTGAGATTTGATGTAGTAAGTCCAGCGTAGTCTTGGGGAGCCGCTGTTTTATTCAGGTAATACACTACCTTTGGTAAACTTAAATAAATCATTCAAAATGAATTAGAATGGACAAGAGATGTGGATCTAAAACTGGACAAAGAAGATTGTTGTTAACTGACAGATAATTCATGTGTAGTTTACTCTTGTACATCCTCATATTAATACCTATTTAAAAGTATGTATTTTGTCCTTTTGTGTTTTTCTCAACTACTTGTCTTTGTTTTTCTTTGTCTGTAAAGTCCAGTGTTAATATACATTTTTGTTGTTACAGAAATCTTTCTGAAATGGGGGGACCCAATGGATAATTTTTATCAATACCATGACTTTCAGAAGAGAGATCACTATCATATTCCTTACACAATCACCCCAAATAAATATTCCTTTTTTATGCTTTTATCTTATATACAAATACCCACACATGTACATATACACACTGTTAATATCAAACAAACCACTACTCTTTGCTCAAATCACTTACATTCTATGAATAGGAGAATAAAAAGGTCATCAGGGAAGTTCTTTAACAATAGTCAAAATAACATTCAGTGTTCTCGATAGCTCTCATTTATTATCTTTGCCATCATCTGTGTAAGAACTGACTTGGAGGCCTAATAGGCAGGGATGAGAGTTTGATTTAGAAGGACCACTTCTATATAGCTCTTTAACTTCTAGATACTTTTTTATTTTTAGAAATTACTTACAGCCATTAAAGATAATAGCATAGCTTAACAACTGTAGGTCTCTTTGAAACAATAATGCAACATAATAGCAAGTTCTCCAAATGTCCGTTTCTTTGGTAGTTGGATTATAAACACATGGTACCTACTGAGGAGTAATGAATGCTGGGATATGTGTCTCTGCGTGCCAGATGGAGGTAACACACCTCTCAGGTAGTTACTTAGAAATAATGCAATGAGTCATATGTGACTTTAAGTGCTGCATTTTTGAGCAAAGCATTGTAAAAATTGGAAGATGCAGTCTATATTTGAATCCTCCAGTTGTTTTAATTAAAAAATCCTTTAAAATGTATTATCCATTTACGTAGCTAAAAAGACTGAACTGTTTACAAGCCATTATCATTTATAAAAAGAAGACAGTCACTTTCTAAATTGGAAACAGTAGAAATATTTTAATTTTATTATTATGTCTGCTATTTGTCTTCATAAGGCACAGTCCCAGGGGCCTAAGCTACTATTAAATCCAGGACTCTCACATCACTCCTATGATTCAGTGCCTCTGAGAGAGGGAGCTTCTTAAGTAAGTCTACAGTACTGAAAAAGGATCAACACTGGCAAACTACCAACCAAGAATTTTTAATTCTTTCACTATTGCAAAAAATATTCTTGATTTTTTTTTTCCAACAAGCACTGTTTCAATCATATTTATTGAACTCAACAGTGGCTCAGCTCCCTGCTTGATGCATGCTGGGGGGGCGGGTAGGAAAAAGTACAAAACACAGTCCTCAGTAGGGTGAGTACTTACTATGTGTCAAATTCACTACCAGGCATTCTCAGCACATTGCATCAATTTGTGGAATTTAGAGTTCATTTCAGGAGGCGAATACTCTTCATGTAACAATCAGGGAATCAAAATGGTACTTGAATTTCACAGAACTTGACAACTGCTTTGTCTTGTCTTATCTTCTCCCCACCTCATCTCCCTAGACAGATAAGTCAACTGAAGGCTCTCCATCATTAGCAAACTCCTCACTTCTACTTGCAGAATTGATCTTGTTTGTGGAAGGAAATTGTAAATGACTCTTGCAGCTCTCTGCCTCATCATCCCCACCCCCACCAATTTCTGGCCATTCATAGGGCTTGGCATGAGTCTGCCACCCAGATGTGAGCTAGGATACAACATATATATATTTTTTGAGACAGAGTCTCTCTCTGTCGCTCAGGCTAGAGTGCCGTGGCATCAGCCTAGCTCACAGCAACCTCAAACTCCTGGGCTCAAGCAATCCTTCTGCCTCAGTCTCCTGAGTAGCTGGGACTACAGGCATGCACCACCATGCCTGGCTAATTTTTTCTACTTTTAGTAGAGAGGGGGTCTTGCTCTTGCTCAGGCTGGTCTCGAACCCCTGACCTCAAGTGATTCTCCTGCCTCAGCCTCCCAGTGTGCTAGGATTACTGGTGTGAGCCACTGCACCTGGCCAACATATCTTTCTTGAAATGGTTCTCTAATTTGCTTTTCTTGAAACATGTCAGTGCTTAGAATTCATGAAATTTCAAACAGCTGGGGAATCAGAGTGCGCCTGTGAAGCCATATTTTATGACATGGCTGCCATTTGCTTGTGTTGGCTGATGATTGTGGTGGAAATGGACACTGTGACTGGCTAGGTCCCATACATTATATTCCCTAAATACTTTAAGAAGTCCTGAGAGCTCAGGCAATAAAACTGAAGCAATTCTTCCTGCTCAGTCTTTTTACGACCATTTAAACGTTGGTACTCTCCCAGATTTCTATCCTTTGTCTGATTCTCTTCCTACACTGTTTCCTATGTGTAATCTAATCTGCTCCCTGACTCTAACTACTCTCTATGTGATGATGCAGCCAAAGACTTTAATTTCAGTCTGAGGATTTTTCTTCAGACTCATGCAGCTGCTTATTGGTCATCTCCCTACATAGAAGTGTGCTCTTATAGGCAAGATTGGTATAGGATGGCTCCGAGGTAGGGTGTTAGGAAATGTACATTCCCCGCTCCATAGGCTCCCAGGTTAAAAAAAATTGCAACTGTAAGAAAGATGAAAAGAGTCAAAAGTGCATCAATTCACCTACATAATTTCTGAAACATAAGACACAGCTGTAGTTTTCCTGACAGGGCAAAAAAAATTCAATTTAATGAAACAGAAAAACAAAACAAAGAAAACAAACAAACAAAAAAAACCTACCACTACCATGTTTAGTCAATCTGTGCTCTCCAAGATAATTTTTTATCTTATGGGGATGGTTACCCCTACCTGGATAGTCTCAAAGACCACACCAACGTGATATATATGGGGTCTCAGCCAATAGCTTGGGTGTCGTCCTCAATTTTCCCTTCATGCTACACCTCTAGGCACCAAGTTCTATTTTTCCACTTCTAAAAATCTTTCATGTCTCCTTTCTCCCCTCCATTCTCACTATTAGAGAACTACTGTACTTAGTTCAAGTCCTCCTCAATTTGTCAACTGGACTATTGCAACAGTTTTCTTCCTGATTTCTTGCTTCTAAGTTTGCCACTGTTGAATTCATTTTCTATGCTGTAGTTTAAGGTTAATAATTATCCTGTTTAAAATCATTCTACAATTCTCTCCTTTGTAAGCTGAAACCCAAACTACTTAAAATGACATGAAATGGACTTTAGGTCTAGCCCTGGTACAGACTGATAGTACCACATCTTGCCATGCCTCACCTCACAATTGCTAGTCATTCTCAAACTTCTTGCAGCCCCTTAACATGACATGCCTTCTTTCATCATATTGTGTTTGCCCAAACTGCATCTTTTGACCGGAATGCCTTTTCTTATTCCTGCTGCCCAAATTTTATCAAATCAGCTTCTATTTTATTTATCCTTCAAAACTTATTTCAAATGTTACCTCCTCTGGGAAGCCTTCCTTGATCAACCCAAGGTGTATTGGTTGCCCATACCACAACCTGTTTTAATATTTTATGCTTGCCTCAATAAAAATAACAATACTAATAAAATCTAATGTTTATTGGGTAAATACTAGATCCCAGCACTGAGATAGTATTTTTTATAAATTTTACTTTGTAAACTTTATAATACTTTATAGTAAATATCTGCCAATTTGATGGTTTCTCTTATGAGATCCTGAACTCTAAAAAGGAAAGTTCTGTGTCTTAACTGAATTTTTCTTCTTCTCGGAGCCTAACTCAGTGCCTTATTTATTGAATGATTTAAAGTTCTGAAAGTTCGCGATTCTGTGTTCCCCGTGGAAGATTCCCTGATTCCTTCCACTGGAAATAATCACTCCCATATCTAAATTCCACTCTGTTAGGATTTGTATTTCTTCCTTTCTTCTCATATTAAATATTTTTATGTATATAACTTGGCTGCCCTGCACAGGCCATGCAGTTACTGAGAGCTCCCTTCTTGATCATTCTTTCTGAAAATATCTCTCAGCAGCTTTTAGCCTTTGGAATTCCAGTTTTGAAGTTTTTTCAAGTCTTCTCTTTCTGATATTTAAAAATTTTAAGTATTAACACAATTTGAGACAGAAAACCTCACTTGGGCCCTGGGAATAATGATGAGTTAGTTTAGAGTTCTTTCTTGTAGAGTATGGAATTTTTGAGCTCAAAGGGAACTATAAAATCATGCCATCCAATCACAATCTCTCTTTTAACAGAAGAGACTGAAGTCCAGATGTTGAATGATTTAAGGTCACAGAGCAAGTTAGTAGCTACATTTGGACTAGCTCTTAAGAATACAGAAAAAAGGCAAAAATTTAAATTGACAGTTTGAAGCAGGAGTCCTACCTCTATACTTTCCCCCTTCTGGGGTATACTTCAGTATTCTCTGGTATTTTCCATAAAAGGACTCTAGAGTAACATACAGATGATTATTTATCTCTTTGTTATACCAAGTTTAAGTCTTTTATTCTGAATTATTTCACAGAGATTAGCTATAGCTTATATGGGTATATTTTTAAAATGGATGCCAATGACATGTTTCTCAAGTTCACAGCAAAGGAATGAATTGAATCTATTCTTTAATGCATGTGACTGATTTCCAGTGAGCTAATGGATACCTGATATAGTCATTCTAACCTAATATACTTTTTAAAGTGAATACAAAGTATTTTAATGCTTCTAACTACAGGAATATTTGACTCAGAGCCATCACCTGATGTACTACTTCTTGGTCTTTCAGCCAAATCTATTTTAGGACTTGATACATCAACAGCAGAAAATTCCAGAGGAGTGGAGAGGGATAGAAACATTCTCGGTAGCATTTTGACCATCTGTAAGAATAAAAATTATGAAGCAAGATTATATTTTAATCTTCCCTACCATTAACGGTCAAAAGTTCTAAAGACTTGACAAATAAAAATCATGAACCTAGGATTCCTTGTGGAAAGTTCTGTACATAAGTGGTCATATTTAGGTCTTTGTATTTCATTTCAGGGCTGGGAAAGGAAGTGAAAGATTGGGCCCTAAAGCTTCAAGTGAGAAGCTTAGGGAAGGTCAATGACTTTCTTCATTGAGACCCCTTTGGACCCAGCTAGCCTCCTCTTGCCTCCAGACGTGCAAATGGCTAATGCTAAACTGATGAGGGAGAATTGACAACAAATAAATATTTATTGATTGAGAAGATAGGATAAATAAAAAAAGAATGAAAAGATAGAATGTTGTTTGGCACCTAAATCATTTACATAAAAATAACCCAATTGAGAGAAAGCTCAATCTCCTAAAGTCAGTTCCAACTTGAACTACCCAATTCAGACCCTGCAGACACCAAGTTTAGCTGGTACTCACACACCCACCCCAGCTTTCTTGTGGTATAATTAACAAATAAAAAGTATATATATTTAGAGTGTACAATGTGATATTTTTACATAATTATACATTGTGAAATGATTACCAGAATCAAGATAATTAACATATCCATCACCTCACATCGTTACCCTTTTTATTGTGGTGAGAATATTTAAGATCTACTCTCTTAATCCAAATATACCATACGGGTGTTACTAACTATAGTCACAATGCTGTACATTAGATCTCCAGAACTTATTCTTCTTGTATAAATGCAACATTTTACCCTTTGACCAACATCTCTCCATTTCTCCCACTCCCCAGCCCCTGGCAACCACCATTCTACCTTTTGCTTCTACGAGGTCAAATGTCTTAGATTCCACATGTAAGTAAGATCATGTAGTATTTGTCTTTCTGTGCCTGGCTTATTTCACTTAGCATAATGTCCTCCAATTTCATCCACATTGTTGACATGACAGTATTTCCTTCTTTTTTAAGGCTGAATAATATTCCAATGTGCGTGTGCATGTGTTTGTGTATTCACATTTTCTTTATCTCCTCACCTGTTGATGGATACTCAGATGGATTACATATTTGGCTATTATGAATGCAGGAATGAACTTGGAGTACAGATATCTTGGAAAGAAAGAAGTAAAATAGTCTGTTTGCAGATGACATGATCTTATATATAGAATATCCTAAAGACTTCACTAAAAATCTGTTAGAACTAACAAATTCAGTAAAGTTGCAGAATACAAAGTCAACACACAAAAATTAGTTGCATTTCTATACACTAATAATAAACTCTCCAAAAAAGATATTAGGAAAACAATTCTATTTACAATAGCATCTCAAGAACAAACAAACAACAACCTTAAGGATAAATTTAACCAAGGAGGTAAAAGATCTGTGCACTGAAAACTATAAAACATTGGTGGTGCCTAACTTTAAAGTAATATGCTTTAAGGATTTAAAGTACTGGCAAATAACACATTCTTAAAATATCATCCAAAGAGGAAATCTGCCTATTATTCTTTTTCATGCCTTCACAGTCATACTAAATAGATCCTGAGGAAGCCTAAAAAATGAATGCTTCATTCACATAACCAGCCCTATCTTTCCTGGAAGCCCCGGAGGAGAAGGCATCTGAGAGTCTACTGTTTGCTTCACTGGGGAAAACCCTAGCAGTGGGAAATTGCATGAGGCTTAATGCTGTATAAAATGAGAAACTAGATAAAGATATTTTTCAAAAGATGTTTCAAAGAACAGGATAGTAAGTCTTACTCCAAGTAATTTAGTCTTCTCACAATCGCTCTTTCTCTTTTTGTCCTAAAGTGGGTATACAATTTCCCCTTGGGGTTACATCACCAATTTGAATAATGATACACAGTCCCTGTGTCTCCAGATATTGCTGGAAGTCCCAATACGTGATGTGGATCTTGAAACTTTTTTCTCAAAATTTTGATACAGCTTTGGTGGGGGCTGGGATGCTCTTGGCTACATAGCTTGACATTTGTTCTATCAACCTCCAAAGAGGAATTTGTTTTCTCCTCTGCTTCTGACACATTATCTTGTATGACAGAGGCTTCTTCAAATCAATACAGGGAAGGTCGAAAGAAAAAGAACTTCATATAATTTCTGAGCTACGCCATCCTTATTGTGGAAGACAAGTAAATTTGGGTTTAGTATATGTGGCAACTATAATTGGCTTAGTTTTCAGTAGTTCGTCTCTAAGACAGCCTTGCTTTGAGGAACTAGAAAATTCAACTGACTATTCACATAGAATAGAAACAATTGCTAGATAGGAATGAAAATGTTAAGCTTAGTTTGCCTGTGGTAAAATATTTATAATCTTTGATAACATTTGCTTACTGTCTTAAGGCCTTTCTATCACTGACTGATTCAGTTTTCTTACTAGATTTTAGCTATAATCAGTGTATTGGCAGATATTCAAAGGATAAAGGCTTATGGCTTATACGTTAAACTTGGGACAATTCAAAATGGTTTCTTGTACAGAATGGGCTTTGATTAATGTGGATTGATCTAATGGAATAGAAAATAAATAATATTAGTACTGAGCAATTTGGATTTTACTTACTAATCCATTCTTACCAACTCAACTTGTAAGAGGGGCACATTTTTTTGGTTTATTTGTTTTTAGTAACAGGTAAGAATTAAATTATTGGATAGATGTTATATATATTACCACTTTCTGATGGTATATATTTCTTATAATGTTACAGAATAAAAATGATAGTTTTTCTACTTCATCATAATTTATGGACTACCTGAGAAAAACACCGATTAGCTATATTGTGTTGAGCAACATCTTAACAAGTCCCCAAACAATTTGAAGCAACAGCCACTGTGGCATTACTATTATTACATTATGAGCATCACAGGAGGCATGAAAATCTAGGATAAAACAGTCAGGAATCCAAGAACATGCATGAAATTTACATTTAGTCCTATAAAGAGAAATGTTCAATTTCATGTCAGTTCGTGTCAGATTCCCTTTCTTTACAAAGCCTCATTTTCAGAATCACAGTTTGAGTGTGGCAAAAATAAGCACAGATTAGGTTTTCAAATTACCTGTAATCTGCATTCATAAGTACTCTAGTTCGTCTAGAAAGAAAACATTTGGATGGCTGTTGTAGATCAGTTCCAACATTCTTCATTATGCCTCTCCATCCTCTCCTCCGTGCACCCCATGGTCTAGAGTTTTTAGCAATCTTAGTCCCTCAGAGAGGCCTTGTTCCACTTCAGCTCTGTAGCTTTTCACTGCAACTTGGAATGTTCTTCTCTAACCTTCACCCTTGCACGCTTGCTGGTCATTCAAGACTCAAACTGCAATATATGAATGTTTGAATTTGGGGGTTTGCCTCCTCCTCTCAAAAGCTTACAATTAAATAACTATGTTTTTGTTTTTGTTTTACTTTCTATCCGTTGTCTTAGAATACTCAGAGAGGAGATTTGAAGGGCCACGAATCTTGTGTCTATGTATTGTTAACCTATTCCCTGATTCGAATAGCAAGTAGTACAGCCCTAAATATGTATTTTCACAGAGAATTAGGTCAATATACAATCTGTTTTTCATTCATTACTTGAATTCCCACTATGTGCTGATTTTTGTGATGGGCATAGAGAACAAATACAATCTAATCTTATTAAGATAGATCTAGTTTTATATGGTGTACAACAAGCTTTAGAGGGTGAGGCAGACGAATGATTTTAATAATATGAAGTTTTGCAAAAGGAACTACTGTAGGCAGGAAGAGATTTTATAATAATTTACAAAAGTTCAGGGTAGCCAACTTGTTGATGGTAAGATGCTGTTGAGTATGTAATGTGGATGGTAGAGCTATTAAAGATGCATGATCTATAGGAGCTTGATTGATTGGATTTTAAGGGTGAGGAAGAAAGAGAAGAGAAGATAAATGAATTAGAAACATAGCTAGGATTGCTGAACTGAGTGTAAATGCCTTTTATTAACATATGTAATACAGGAGATACAACATATATTATAATCACATAACAAATGTATCAATCATACAGCCCAAATATACCACATTAATCCCAATATAAAAAAATCTGCCTCGTTGGCTCATAAGCATCATTTTGAACTTGTCAGGATATATGTCTTGATTTATGGTTTGGGAATACATTTACCATAATATTTAATATAGCACATATAGTGTTTAGGTACATACCTCCTTATAATTGCAGGTTGGTAAAATGCCACTGTTCAATCTGATACCATTTATGAGAAGGACAAAAATGAAGACTACTGATGACCTTTCTTAGGAGACAATTTTTTTCAGTACAGGGGGTTCACTATGAATATAAAAAAAAATCAGTACAATTACTATGAAGATTCTAACCTTTCCTCTCCTCAAGACATTGTCTTTGTGGACACATTTTCTACAAAGCAAATTTGAGCTAAGCTTCCCTAAGCTTTCAGTAAAGACATTAGCTTAGTTAGCATATTAATTAAGACAAGTTAAATGCCCTCTTCCCTTCATTGCCATGTAATAATTATATGCTCAACATTTGTCCAGCATAGTTCCATTACGTAAAAACTGTCCATCTGAGGTTGCTGGCACTCATAGTTCTGCCCTAAAATTACTGAAGTATGTTAAGGATTCCTGGCCATTGGATGTTTTATTTATTTTTTAGACTATGTAATTGAATTTTGAATGTACATTATGTGATTAAGGATTTGGAATAGTGCAAGGTCTTTCTGCATCTTTTAATGAGAATGATAATGTTGCTACTATTCATGCTGATGATTTAAGTTTATTGTTTATTGCCACTGAAACTCTTTCTCATCTTCTTAGAATGGAGATACTTTTTATTACTGCCACTGATATTTATTTGAACAGCTTGTTTAAGTTCTATGTTCTGAATTGCTTGTAAGGAAGAAAATACCTAGAATATTTTTAAAGGCTCTGGAGTCACTCCAAAGTCTTTTTTGGATTGAGATGAGGAATAAGTACATCAAGTAGACAGCAGTTAAGCAGACAAACAGACAGATGCATACTCTTAAATTCATTTTGAAAGATACGTTCTGTATCATTGTGGCTCTATCATGTATTAGGAAATATAAGTAATATTTTTTTCCATCAAGAACTATGGAAATAAAATTTATAGAATTTGTAGAGATAATATTTATATTAGCTCTTCATTTGTGTATCTATGTGTGTGTTCTGTCATATATAAAACATACACACACACACACACACACACACACACACATGCGTCAGTTTATTCCCAAATGTACTTGGCACTGCTAATCTATCCAAATCTAATTAACAAGACAATCTGAAAAAGAATATCTCTATTTCTTTTCTATTGTAAAGGATTTGGGGAGACAGCTAAAGAATATTTTCATCTTTCATTTTAAAATGTTCAAACATCTAAACAGGTTAAACAGAAACTAAAGCAAATCAATGTAATAAATACTGATGATGATACAGACACTGAGGTTCTCTTAGTAGTACACTCAGTGATAGTCTCCTAAACTCTCTATTCATTCTTTTTTGCTAGTTTTTTTTTAAATACTGTTAAGTTTTCTTAAGAAAAAAATATAAATTAACATGTATATCTTTGGGCCTCTTTAAGGTCAGTTATTCTTTTTAAACAGAGTAGCAGGGATAAAACTAATGTATTAGTGTTTTAAGCATAGATCAGTTCTGTATTTAGTTAATTACAAATAAACTTGAAAAAAGAAAACTATTAGATTCTTGTGGGGGCAAAAGTTTTCAGACCGTAGGATGCCCTATATGCCAGTCTCAGTCTATCAAAGGCTGGGACTCTGAACTCAATCTCAGAATACATGGTTTAGTCCCCAATACCTTGTTTGCATCTGCTAAATTCCTTCTCCAGAACACTAAATTGGCTAAGGCTCTTTGCAGATTTCTTAAACAGGTTATACCTAGTACATGAGTATCTGACCCTAGATTAGGAAGTTTACTTCCCAAGAGATACTTCTTGATATAATGGCTGACCTGCTGGTTGGAGACTCTTCATCTTTCCCATGGCAATTCTTTTTTGAAACAAATTTGACCTCATTACCCTTTCAGCACTGTGCCTTGTATAGATCCTATGTCTCTTCTCAAAACTACCGCTGGAAAGCATTAATAATGATGATGACGATGACGACGACGATGATGATGACAATGTCCACCAGGTCAACCCTGTCTTAGTGCTTCAGCATGCCTTGAGCCCAAATTGCATCAGTTATAAGACTTAGTTTAAAGCAAGAAAACAAAATGAATGCTTATAGACTGAAGGTATGGCTTCCAGCTCGAACGTTTAGACATTATCTTGGCACAGTAGCAGTCACCCAGCAAGAGCCCCTGATAAACCCATCTCAAGAATGTCACTTGTGCTATCTTATCTGACCCTCCAACCAGGTCAGGTAAATGATCTTTATGGTCCCTTCATTCACAAACACCTTTATAGCTCTGAAATAAAATTTAAAAAGTAAAATAAACAAAATCATGGCTAAATTTATCTCCTCAACCTTGCTAAATCAATGAGGAAGCATTTATTAAAAACTTCAACAATGGCCAAGTGCGGTGGCTCACACCTGTAATCCTAGCACTCTGGGAGGCCAAGGCAGGTGGATCACTCAAGGTCAGGAGTTCGAGACCAGCCTGAGCAAGAGCGAGACCCCGTCTCTACTAAAAATAGAAAGAAATTATCTGGCCAACTAAAAACATATATAGAAAAAAATTGGCTGGGCATGGTGGCACATGCTTGTAGTCCCAGCTACTTGGGAGGCTGAGGCAGAAGGATTGCTTGAACCCAGGAGTTTGAGGTTGCTGTGAGCTAGGCTGATGCCGCGGAACTCACTCTAGCCTGGGCAACAGAGTGAGACTCTGTCTCAAAAAAAAAAAAAAAGAATAAAATAAAATAAAAATAAAATAAAAAAATAAAAACTTCAACAAGCAACAAAAGGAGTATATGTGCAACCGTTTACAGAGTGTGAACAAAATTACACATACATGTGAAATGTATATATACACACATGTATATTTTTGTATGATATATATAATTGCATTTTATATAGACAATGATTTTTTATATTTCTTAAGAAAGGAGCTAAATTTGGGTCCTGGCTCTGTTAATTTTTACTGTGAGACCTTGGGTAAGTAACTTAACCTCACTTTATAACTCAGTTTGCTTTTCTTTTTCTCTTTTTTTTTTTTTTTTGAGAATTTTGCTCTGTTGCCCTGGGTAGAGTGCAGTGGCGTCATGATAGCTCACTGCAACCTCAAACTCTTGGGCTCAAGTGATCCTCCCGTCTTGGCCTCCCATCAGTTTCCTTTTTTATATTACAGGGAAAATAATTCTTCATTTAGAATAGTGAGTTTAAATATGCATGTGTTAAAGTATATGTTAGTGAAAAGTAATAATATTATATCTGGCAAAATAAATAAAGTTAAAACAATTTTGAGAGAAAGCTATCTGTCTGTCAGTAAGTTAAAGTGGATGAAACAGATTGCATAAAAACCCAGCAAAAATAGGACTTCCTTAAAAAGCTTTAATTAGCTGGCTAATGGCCGGGCACGGTGGCTCACGCCTGTAATCCTAGCACTCTGGGAGGCCGAGGCGGGTGGATTGCTCAAGGTCAGGAGTTCGAGACCAGCCTGAGCGAGACCCCGTCTCTACTAAAAAAATAGAACGACATTATATGGACAACTAAAAATCTATCTAGAAAAAAAATTAGCCGGGCATAGTGGCGCATGCCTGTAGTCCCAGCTACTCGGGAGGCTGAGGCAGTAGGATCGCTTAAGCCGAGGAGTCTGAGGTTGCTGTGAGCTAAGCTGACGCCACGGCACTCACTCTAGCCTGGGCAACAAAGTGAGACTCTGTCTCAACAAAAAAAAAAAAAAAAAAAAAAAAAATTAGCTGGCTAATATGAAACAGATAATAAAGGTCTTAATTCAACCTTCTGGCATTATTTTGATCATTTGCTGAAATTAGAGTCTGAGGTCCACTTTATTCATTGCCAGCAACTCTTTCAACAATGTATTTTCTTCTGCAATTATTAGGTTTAAGCTCTTTTATTAAGGGGGTCTAAAATAAAAAGCTACAAGTTACACTTTTGCCCCTTTCCCCTGCCTTCTGTTTTATGTGACTCGGTGTTACTGTTTCACCTGGTTGGTGACATGGCCATTAAAATTTGATCAGGTGCACAGGAGAGAGGAAAACTAAACAACCTCCGTCAGCAGCCAGGGCTTGCTGCTAGTGGATGAGATCAAACACTTCACCGAGTGTGGCAAGGAACAAACCCTACTCAAAGAGAAATTAAAATAACAGCAGTTAAGGATTAACACTGAAGGAAGGTAAGGCAAAAAATTTCACTGCTGTTATTAAAAGACTTCCAGTTTGACTAAATACGACAACAACATAAAAAAGTCAAAACCAATTTTTTTTTAAAAAAAAAAAAAGGAAAGGAAAAGAAACATTGGAACTCAGTGGGCTCAGATGACTGATTTCCTTCCTATGCTTGTGTATTTGGATTCTGGGCTTCAAATTTATTATAAATAATTCTTCAGACACAGTTAAAAAAAATCTCTTTCCTTCACTGACTCTCACATCCTGCCTGTATCAGAGCAGTCTCCAAGACTTGTTCTTCCTTTTTTTTTTTTTTTTAACTTTTCCTTCTCTTCTGTTTTTACTCTATTTCAAATTCTTTCCATCTTCTCCATTTCTACTGCTGTCGTCACTCTATTACTTCACACCTGGCTGTCCACAGCAATCCGTCCTGCTCACTAGAATCTTCCTAAAGCATGGTTTTCATTATAATACTCTCGTGCAAAAAGACATCATAAATTTCTCATTGATAATTGATTCAGATCCATGCTCCATACCCTGGTATGCAAGACCCGAGTCGATTCTTCCTATTTCATCATTGATTACTTGGCAATGAATTTCACAATCCCCTCTGCACGGGCATCCATACACACCACACTCAGCTTTGCCTGTGTTCCTTTGCACAAACCGTTCCATCCACCCAGAATGTACCCTCCTTTCCTTCAGCTAAACCAAATTCTATACTTCCTTCAAGTCCCACTTTAAAACCTAATCCTTCCAGGAAAGCTTCTCCAAATAAGCTGGTGAACAATGCCAGGTTTACACTAAAATCACACTCAGATTCTTAATTCCTGTAATATATTCTCCTTGCTTAGAAACAGAGTTTCCCCAAACTTGTTCCACTAGAAAAGTCCTCCTAAGCCATGTTAGTCTTGTAAAAAGAGCACAAGGTATTGATTTAATTCACTCATACAAAACTAAGAACATCCTTGCTAGCAAAATGTAAATGAACAAATGTCTACTATACAATATAAAATAGTAACCAAGGGCACTTGTGTTAAATCAACACCATCAGATAGCTATTCTTAAATTTTTACATCAATGCTTGCTTGTTTTTTGTTCCTTCCTTTTGGTGTCAGTTTGTGCTCACTATGAGAAAACTGACAGTCATCATCATGGGTCAAGATAAATTAATCAAAAAAGCTTAAAATGGAGAAATTTTTCCCCAAGGCAACAGTGGGTTTGGAGGGTTTTGTTGGCAGGCTGGCACCTCTTAGTGTCCTTGGGAAAGTTACTTAACCTCTGTGTGCCTCAGTTTATTTATGGGGGTAATAATATTGGACTTAAGAAGGCACTAAATGAGACAATACATGGAAATCCCTTGTTATTCAGCATAGCCTTGGTAACAGTAGCTGGTGGTCTTTAGCAGAGGTGCAAAGGTCTCCATTCACCAGTCTTGCCTCCTTCTACCCCAAGAAGGTGGAGTGCAGTTAATGGTGATGTTACCACACCTGGTTTAAGGTCAAAGAAGTAGGGAGTCTGGTCTGTTTGTTTTCTTTTATCCTGCTTTGGAGTTAAATGTTAACAGATCTCTAGCCTGCTGTCTTCCAGGAGTCCGGAGAAGAAAAGTGCCATCCAGAGCCTTCTCAGGCCTGTCTCTTGCTCAGTCTCTCTGATCCTCTCTCTCTTTCTATGCATTTTTCATTTTCTCTTTGTCTTGATCCTACCTCCTAGTCTCTCTCTTCTTCTGTTAGTCTTTGTCTTTCTCTCGCTGTCTCTGTCTCCCTTTCGCTATCTCTGTCTCCTTATGTCTGTCTGTCTCTATATATCTCATTTCTTCTCTATCTCTGCCTTTCTATTAAAAATATCTCTGTCTCTTTCTCCCTCTTCTCTCTTTTTGTGCCCGTCTTTCTCTGTTTTTATGTATTTCTTACTCCTGTATATCTTATACTATTTTTGCCATTTTCTTCTGCTGTTTCTTGGTTTACATGTGGACTTATTTTAGTTTTAAAAATTACTATGGTAAGATCTGAGTCTTAGGCTTAGCTATAAAAACAAGTAACCAAATACAGATATTCATCCCGCTTTGGTTCAAGGACATTCACACTGTCCATGCATAGGAAAGAAATTCTTCATAAGGTCCAGATGAGCTCCTAGGGTTCTGTACTTTTGTTTTGTGTTGATGGGTCAGTGGTACAATATCTTAGCACATAATTAATTTTTATTTTGCTTCATGTGGCTTATTTTGCTATAATTCTTTATTCCTTCCATGACTCTTAAGAAAAGATTACTGTGTCAGGAGATAACAAATGTATTTTGGGCAAAATAATGATAACAACTTATATTTATGGAACAATAATAATGTGCCAGACATTATTTTAAGTATTTTGCTTGTATCAATTCATCTAATCTTCACAAATACTTTATGAATTGGAATAACTACTACCATTGTGCCAAAGTTCAGTGTGTTGCTCAAGCTCATGCACTAGTAAGTTATGTCCAGATCATATATCCAGAGAGTCTGGGCTCTTAACAACCACGCCCATGCATTTCAACAGCATCATTGATTATTATTTGTGTGTCCATTTTTTTTTTAATAAAATGAAATAATACAGCTGTGCTAGCTGATTGTAACAGGGGACATTTTGGAATTTACTTTATAGAATACCTCTGCAGTGGCACAAATTAAGTTATAAAATATATCTTCTTAATAGGACCCATAATTTTTGTATTCCTCATAATTCCTGCTAGATTAGATGCTTCTTGCTTATGAAATGAGTGACTCAAG
Organism: Eulemur rufifrons; assembly: GCF_041146395.1. NCBI lineage: Eukaryota > Metazoa > Chordata > Mammalia > Primates > Lemuridae > Eulemur > Eulemur rufifrons. The sequence continues at coordinate 231,454,304 of NC_090989.1, forward strand.
AAATAGAAAAAGATGAATAAAGCCATAATTCTGGAATATTTGGAATGTAACAGATGACATGATAAAAGTAATTTAGGCCACAGATTATATGGCTGGAAAAGGACTTCCAGGCTTTCAGGCTTCCAGGTTTTTTTTTTTCCTAGTTTGAACACAATTGTAAGAATACTGTATTAAGACTTGTTTCTACAATGAAATAAAACTAAAGGGCAAATAAAACACATTAAAAGAGTGGTGAAAGTATTAATAATTTATGATACTAAATGCTATATTGTTATTTTTTAAGACTACATTTCACCTAAAAATCACGTTCTTTTATTTACATGAAGAGAGTGTCAACCCTACTGCTTGGCTCATAGCTTAATCTGCATGAAAAGCCTTAGCAGGAAAAACAGTAAAAATGCAGCTGGATTAGTCATAAATAATAATCACTTCCATTTACATAACGCTTTGAAAAGGTCCCTAGAAGCTAGATAACTTTTAAAATCATGCACCAGATTTCAAATGCAAAATATCCGTGCTAATGTGATGTTGAGGTTACAAATTTAAACACATTCAGGTCAGCAAATTCAAGTTCTCATTATAACATCAACTTGCCCACATAAGCATGCTTTATTTTTCTTGATATTCTTTATTTAAGAATTCAACTGCTACTGAAAACAGTATGTCTATCTAAATATTTAGCACAACAACACTTAAACATTGTGGGATTGTTGTCTCCTATGTGTTGATATTTTAAACTATAGCATAAAATTGGTATAATTTGAATTTTGATTGTTGCCTAGAGTCGTGGACTAAATGAATATGCTGATCCAGAATGCAAATAGAAATTTTATCTGCTCATCTCACTTACTTTTATTTGCTTCCTCCCTGAGCTCAAGAATAAATGGAAGCATGGAAGGGAGGGTAGTACAGTAACCAATATGTATTAATTGCCTGCCATGTTTGAAACAGTGTGTTAGGTGATTTGCCCATGTTAACTTGACAATTGTGTTATAATTCTAAAAAAAAAAAGATATTAAAATATCTACTTTACAAGTGAGAAAATGGAGGCTTAGAGAGATTAAGTGACTTGGCCAATGCAAAACTACTAATGGAATGCAAATCTAAATTTGTTAGTTTCTAATGTTGTCCCCACTTTTCTCACTAGATGGGGTGGGGAAGGAATATATTAAGTATCTCTGCCTACTGCCTGCCACTTTCTCAAATCAAGGTCTTAATTTAGAAGTTATGCATGGCTAAAAGATAGGTTGCAGAAAAAAATGCAAGGGCAAATTTTTAAACACAAAGTTAAAACTCTCCAACATATTCCTCACAATTGACATCTAACATTTTAATTTAGGAACATATGGAGAAGAGTATGTGAGTCCAGTTGAGAAGAAAGCTGTGGGGCAAGACCATCTGCTTATATGAACCAATTCAGTCACCTTCTAAAAAAAAAAATAAGCATGGTGCAGTTTATCAAGCAAGTTCACATTGCACTGGGTCAAGAATGTTTTCTCATATAACAGATAGAATTCTCTATGTAATGGAAACATATTTTCAGATATCATGATATCATATACCATGGTATCACACATACAGTGATATATAGAACTCTGTATATAATGGAGAAAGCATTCAATTTATGCAATAGATAGAACTTCCCAGAATCTTATACATGCATTTTATACTACTAAGACTTAGAATCATGGTTTTGTTAGAGCTAGAAAGTATCTAAGGGCTATTCCTTCCCTACTCTGAACATTTTAGAGATGTGCAAACTAAGGTCAGAGAGGTTAGTTGAATTGTTTAAGCTAGTAAGCGTCAGAGCCAAGACTAGAACCCAGAGCCAAGACTAGATCCACTTACTCTACTTGCTCAGATTTTATTGCCAGTTTCTGACCACTGCAGATATACTTTGCAAGGCAGTTTCAGAATTCCAGCTTGCTTTGCAATAGAAAGGTATTTCCAAAAATTTTGGTAGTTGAATCCTATTTGGGATAGATTGGATGAGTTCATTATTTAAAGATATATTTTGGAGTACTTTTAGTAGGTAAAGAATTGTTTATAATGTGAATAATAGCTCTCTTATTTTAAAGCTAAAGATTTTTGTGATTCTATTAAGCCATTTGTTTAGGAAAAATGGGTGTTGGGCAGGGGGGCGGGGGGGGGGACGGGGAGGAAGAGGAAGAGAAGAGACAGAGAGACAGTGTTGGTAGACATCAACTACTTGAAACACTTTCTCCACTGGATTTCTGATATACCACACTTCCCTAGTTGTCTTCTTACCATTCCTTCTTCATTATTTCTTCTGGATCCTCCTTTTAAATTTTTTTTTCAGTTCACCAAACATAGAAATGTATCAGGGCTCAGGATTCAGTCTCTTTTCTTCTTTTCCCTCCTTAACTCTTAGCTTATCGAATTGAATCCAATGTCGTTTGTAGGTTGCTAACTTCAAATTTATAACTTCAAGCACTGAACTTTCTACTAAAATCTAGATTCATGCAGCTGACACAATATTTGATATTTCTACTTGGTTACCTAGTAGCTACCTTAAATTCAGCATATCACAAACAAATTCTTGATCTCCTACCTCCCATTTCCTATGTCTTTGTTCTTTATTGCAAAAAATAGCACTGCTATCCACCCAGAAGCTCACGCCAGAAACTTTGAAATCATCCTCAACTCCATTGTTTCCCATTTCACCTCCACACAATTAGGGAATCCTGCCTGACCTACGTTCACAATACCTGCACGTTCTAAATTCTCAACACTTTCACCACAACACCCAAGTTCAAGCCACCATCTTTCTTGTATGGACAATGAAAAAGTCCCCTCCTCTCTACATTTTTTGTCCCTACATTCCACTTTTGCCCCGACATTCTATGTTCTACACAGCAGTGAAAATACTCTCCTGCTCAAAATTCTCCAATGGGTTTTTATCACACTTGAAGTAAATTCCAACACCTCACTATGATGTACAATACTGCTCCTTACTGCATTCTCTAGTCTCTGCTCTAACAACTTCCTAAAGGCCATTCAAGACTATATATAACATATATAATATCCACACATACATGTATGAAATATATATATGAAAGAGTACTCTTCCCTTGCTTGACTAGAACCATTTTCTCTCTGGTTCTTGTTACTATATATGTGATTTTTAAATTTCCTTCTCCACTAAAATGATGGGAGCTTCTTGAGGTCAGGGATTTATTTGTTTTGTTCACTTCTTTTTTTGTTTCATTTGTTATGTTCACTTCTATACACTAAATATCTACCTCCAATAAATACCTGTTGAAGAAACAGACTGATAATTAATGTTTGTTTTTATATATCAAATCTCATGGAACTTGGAACACACAACTAAAAATTCAGCATATTAATATGAACAATTATAACTCAGGGGCTGCATTTTATTTGCATTATTCTATAAGAGGGTGCACAGGACTATTTTTCTTTAGTTAACCATATAATTAATATATTTTACCCTTACTCATAGATCATATCAACTAAACACAAATATAGATATTGGTCTGATATTTAACATGTGCAACCATACACATAACCACACATCACCCCAAACCCATAAGCATGGAGAAATGAAGGTTTCTGTGGTCCCAAATGCTTGGCCTCATAACTAAATGGTGATGATGGGGATTCTATAATCCAGGAAGCTGAAAGAAAAATAATTCAATAGGCAGCAGGTAAGCAATCAAGCCATTTAAGGGCTGAGATATCTTCACAGAGAGAAAAGATACTCTTCATTTAGTTCTTAAAGATGTTGAAAAATTGAAATTTTCATAAAAGATTGAATTCCATGTGAAAGTGATCATATAGTGAAAAATAATAAAATCTTGGTGAAAGAAAGAAAAGAAATGTAAAAAGTTTAAGAAAAAAATAAATTTTATTTACTCGCAGTATGGTATAACCTGAAATCCCGATTCATGTAAGCAAGAAGGTGTAAGCAAAGAGGAATCAACTCAACTCTCACTGGCTTCCACCCCAAAGCAACTTTTAGTATATGTTAGGTTGTACCCACTGCAGCACAATGTTTGTAGACTCAGAAATCTGTGGCTGTCTCTTATTCCTCCATTCTAATTAATTTATAAAATGGAACAATGAATAATATTTTATAGTACATATTTTTCAGATGTAATATATGTTTTTGGTTAGGATAGGTGATGTGCAGGATGCTATGGGAGCTCATAACAGGGGTGACTAAGCAGTCTCCTGTGGCACCTCTGTGTGAATGTGTGAGTGAAACATGGGAGTTTCAGAAAGGTCCATCGCAGAGGAAGAGCCATTTAAGCTGAGAAATGAAAAATGCCCAGCATAGAGCATGAGTGTTGGGCTTGGAATATAAAGAGCTGTTCTAATCAGAGGTAACAGGATGAGTTAATACGCAAAGAAGTCCCTGGGCCTACTCTTGATTTTGTTGCTTTCTCTTCTCTTGGGCATTTGGTTAAATGCTCATGGTTTCTTCTTTATCTGTACAATGTGGATAAAAACAATGGACTCAAGGAACCATATAGATTACATTAAAGAAAAATAAACAATATAATTAAATAACATAAATAATCTATGTGAAAACTACAGCTTATATTAAAGAAATTGGTTTGGTTATTACTACAAATGAAAAATACATTCTTTCTCAGACTCGTCTTCTATAATCTTGTGAAAAGCTTATGTTCACTCTGGGCTGCTGTACTTTAAAAGGGATATTGAAAAATTAAGCAGCATCTACACAAAGAGCAATAAATTGATGGAGAGGAAACTTGATAAAAGACTAAAGGAGTTTCCACTATTTGGTCTGGAAAAGAGATGGCTGAAGAAGAAGGATGTAATAACTCTTTTCAAAAATATGAAGAGCTATTATTAGGAAAATGTAGACCAGCTGTTCTTTAGCTCCACTGAGGTCAGAATAAGAAAAAGTTGGCTGGGTTTGTTTAAATATTTGAGAGAAGCCTTGCAAGTAAAGGTTACTTATGGATTCTTGGAGGCAGGAGATAGGCTGTCTTCTTAACAGGAGATCTTGAGATATCATCTGCTTGGATGGATAGATATAGTCCTACTCAGAGGTAGCCCTTCATACTGAGAAGTGCACGCTCTTAGACTAAATTATTCTGGTATCACAGCCATCAATAATTGGTAAAGGACAGGGGGAGTGCTCACTTGGAAGACAATCGCCAGCATAAATGCTCAGCGGTCAGGGAAATGGACGTGCCCTTTCCTGAGTTCCCTCCATGGTATGTGCTCTTGATCATAAACTTCCCTTGAGCCTTCCACGGAATGGTGCTTCCTCTGAGAGGCTATTTCTGCTTTTCATTGTCTTCCAGAGAAGCTCATTTCCAAAACACAAAGAAAAAGACAAGAAGCCTTTTAAATTCTTCATTATATTCTAAAACATCAGAATTTGAAATCTAAAATATATGCCTTTTAATTAAAAAAAAGGTCTTTCACACACATCTAACTCCTGTAACATATATAGTACTAACTCGTTAAATCATCTCAAATGTAACTGTCCTTTGCTGAAGAAAAAAAGAAACTCATGCCTTAGACCTACATATAGCCTTCATTTGCATATATATGCATATATACACACACCTTATTTTACATTAAATCTGTCTCTATACTATTTATATTTATACCCATTTGCTGAGTCCAAATATATCTGGTCATTTTTGAATTCCATCAAGTATTCTTTAGAAAGTATTCTTAAGAAGTTATACTTGGTAGGAGTTTGCAACAAAGCTGAATTATGGTGGAAATCCTATGCAAATACTCAATCTTTCCAACAGCAATGAATTACAGTGTCAGAAACATAAGGTGCTGACCTCTCAGTGTGAACAAAGAGTGGGGGGTGAGTGAAAGGGATAAAGCCCTTGATTAGAATTGTTTTTCTTGAAGAATAAAGCATTTATGCAGAGAAACAGCCATGAATAAAGTCTATCACCTTCTGATGTTTACCCAAATAAAACACAAGATGATTTTTCTTAAAAGAAAGAAAAGAAGAAAAAGAAAAAAACCTAGATTTTGGACTGATACTGAAAATGATAAATGTTTAATGCACCTGATTACTACAATAGCACACTTCTTTTCTTGTAAACAAATGAAGATATGATCTTTTTTTTTTTGACAAAGAAGCAGCAAATGAACAATCCTCCAAGTGAGAAAGCATTTCATAATTTTAGACTATAGAAGTGACTAGTGCGTTATGTGCAAATTTCTTTGAAAAATAACAGCACACTGCTTGAGCCGGATTGTGTTTTTCAAGTCGGGATCAAGGGCTGGAGCTGTGTAACACGCTTCACAATAGGGGAGCTGTTATCAAGCTTCTGAACCCCACCAACCATGACAGAAGCAGGACATTTCTTTCATTCTGTCCCTGCCTCCCTCCCTCTCAAAAATCCTGATAAACTATATCTTGCAATAGGAGAGGATTTTCACAGAAACTGGACCTACCATTCTCTATCCCAGGGGATCTTAACCCTTGATGTAATTTGCTTTTAACAAACACCAATGCCCAGGTTCCACTCAAGACCAGTTGTTTGGATGGTGCCCAAACATTAGTATTTTTTAAAACTCTGCAGGTGATTTTATTATGAAGCCAGATTTGGGAACTACTTTGGCACCCCTTTGTGTGTTCCTACAATATTAATGGCATTGCGGGTGATTCAGTGCTATGAGCTAACAGTTTAAGCCCTGCTCTCCAATTCTTATCTTTCTTTGCCACTGACTGTTTCCTTTACCACTTCCACGGTCGAATCCTTCCCTTGGCAAAACTAAACTACGACAAAAGACTATCTTGATTCTCTCCTGGCTGGGACTTATCACACACAGGGATTTTCCTCTCCCATAACTGTTATATATCTTTTTATTATCTAAATATATCCCCCCAAATTTTCTGTTGCTCCTTACTCCTCCAGAAAAACATTCCAATTTTTAAAACAGAGAATTCTAGGTCCTCTGTAATCTGGCTCATATTTTCTAAATTGAGAGTGCTTTATTCATAGCAGGGATCTTTACCTCCTTCTACTCTTTTATACATTCAGTGTTTCCTGAACCCCTTACTCAAGTCTACCTTCTTTAATTTTTTTCTTCTGTTTTTTTTTTTTTCGAGATGCTAACTCTCTCTGCTCAACAAACGTCAAACCCTGTGTACAAGTCCTAGCTCAAGTATTCCTTCCTGAGGTGTTTCTCAACCATGCAAGCAACCTCTCATCAATTCATTGTCTTTAGTACTTATTTTTTGGCACCATACAATTTGCATTTATCACAGTATTCCTTGTATCTTTACCCAGTTCTGCTCCCAATGCTGTTGTAAGCTCTTCAAAGACAAGACATGTATCTCATCTATAGCTCGAAGCACCTGGCACAGTGTCCCACACATAGTAGGCACCCAATACTCATTTGTTAAAGGAATGTAAAGTGATTAAATGGCAAAGAGCTTACATGATCTCATATCTTAGTGGCTTAATGCTGAGTATGCAAGTGCTGGGAAGTGCTGTCTGAATTCCAGTGCCAGAATTATATTTATGAGGACATATGGAGGACAAAACAGAAAGGAATGTTATAGTCCAAAACGAAAAAAAAAAAAATTCTCAGAAAAAGAACACCATTTTTAAAGTTAGAGTTCATTTAGATCCTCAGAGGATCATACACATACACAAAAAGAAGAAGTGATAAAAAGTAATACTTTAGTGTGGAAGAATCATCCATTTTAAGCTCCTTAAAACATAATGCTAATTAATTGTTCCTTAAATGAAGTTTTAATCTTTGTTTTAATTCAAGCACCTTGAGTGGCCAGTCAAGATCCCTCCATCATGCAGGTGTTTAATGTGTTCTTTTAAATATGAGAAGGGTACCAGCATTGCTATCGCAACAGAAAGAAGTTACCGATCTGGAGACCCACGATCCTCATTCCCGTCCCTATGTCCTGCTTGCCACTTCTAGTTCTGACTGAGCAAGGAAGACGAGGAGCCACAAGTGTTCCTGACACTTCTCCTTTGTAAGGATAATTCCTGCTTTCCTCTGAGAATGCATCTTGGTTTGGATATAACATCTGATTGAAATTTGATTTTTAGCCATTTTTTTAAGGGCACGAGAGTAATTTTCGTGCAATTTTGAGTAGATGGTAGCAGTCAGCCTTTGCCTTTATCTCTGGCCATTTAGAGTCAGAAAACCAATGATGATAAATGGTTGACTCAGGAACCAAGGCCTAAGCCAATTAGCTTTCCCAGGTGATAGAAAGTATTTAAGAAACAGACTCATGGCTGAATTTGAGTCAATAAGGTACTAAAGGAAGTGAGCCTAGTTACTTCTGGGAAAAAGTTTTCTTAATTTTATGAAGATTCATACAAGAGAAAGTCTCTGCCCCTCTCTCCCACTGGGTGTGGCTGAGGAAGCGTGGAGTCTTAACGGCTATTGACACCATCGCATGACTGCAAGGGAGCAGGACTGGGGACAAAGCCAGCACATGGCTACTGTATGAGACGGGAGATGGAAAGAAAAACAGATCAGCCCCTGTTGCGGATTCCCTGCAAGTCCCCTCCTCCTTCTGGTCTTTCTACTTTGTGAGCTAAGGGATTGTGTTTTAGGCCAGTCTGAGTTGGGTTTCCTGTCACTTTCAGTCCCAGGCACCAATATGTGATCATGGCAACTGAGACAGATCCTAAAGGAAGCGCATACCTGATTCCAAATGTCGAACTGGCTCCCTCAGTCAAAACATATTTGCTTTAATACTGTCTTGTTCTGATGATGGCTATGGACCCAACACTGGCTTTAGCACAGGAAGGCCTTAATTCACTCATTTATCAAATATTCATGGAGGACCCATCATCATATGCAAGGCACAGAGCAAGATGCCAGAAGAACACTGGACAAGCTCTAATGGGCGCTGTGCTTGTTGGGAAGGGGAGCAGGATGCTACAGAAACATAGAAGAGGGGACCAAACTTACAGTGAGGGCTCAGAAAAGGGATCCTTGAGAAATCTACTTTTGCCTTAAGAGTTGATACATGAGTAGAGGAGACCTAGGGGGGCAAGAGGAACAACATATGTAAAGTTCTGGGCAAAAGAGGGAGGGTGGTGTTTTGAAGAACCTGAAGAACTCATACAGGAGGAGAGTGGCCATAAGAAAGCAAAAACCTTGAGAGTCATGATGGTGGGCATTTTGGGTTTTATCCAAAGTCTCAAAACATCATAAATACATATATCACATGGAAAATCAGAAGATTAACACTATTCTATCGATTTGCATTTTGTAGTTGTTGTTTCAAAGAAAGTCTGTATTTATACGCAGTGTGGGAATTAATTTTAATGAAAGAATCATTGAGTATATCCACAGAAAGGCAACTATATTTCCTATCAAATCCTCCACTAAGCCAGGTGGATAAAGTTTCATGATCTTGAAAACTTTTGAGTGCTTTAGGATATTCAAAACAAATATTTCCCCCCAGGGCATGTAGATGGAGATGCTAAAGCATCCTCAGCTTTATAAAATTAGCTAGATTAGAATTTAGACAGGAATTGTTATTCCAGTGGTATGTATTGAGCACCTCATCTATCAGGAGATAAGTGTTCATCACAGTCTTTTATCCCCTTAGTCATATTATGCACGTGTTCATTTAGCTACTCTACATGTTGATTTTATAGAAATTTGTAAATATTATAAGGTTAAAATATTACTTCAGAAATTAGATACATTTTTGTTCAAATCCCCCTTGCAATTTATTAGCTGTGTCACCCAGGGCATGTTACATAACTTCTCTAAGCCTCAATTTCCCTCTTTGTAAAATGAAGACATTAGTTGTATGTCATGAGTTTGCTCTCAAGAAGAAATGAAATAATATTTATCAAACAATATGCCTGGAACATAGCAAGCACTTAGAAATATTAGTAACTATTAGTCATTATTACAAATCCGCAACGCAGGTAGAACTGTCAATCTATGCGGAGCAGCAGTGTAATGGGAAGATCACGGGGCTACCATAGCTAGGAACCTCCAGCGCCTTCCGAAAGAAAAGTTGTACTGGTAACAGGGATGTGTCCTAGGATGCTGGGCTTTGGGCAGGCAGCAGGATCAGTAAAGACAATCCAGGCAAAGTTTTTCATGGGGAACCAGAAATCGGAAATCCAGTGTTCCAAGTGCAGTTGGAAGATAGAGGAAGATGTCAGATATTGAAAACCAAGCAGGTGATCAAATATTGCAGGGTAAAGGGAAGTATTCTTGCTGGCCTAGCCACATTTTAAAGATCTAGTAGCCCTGAGGCAGTGACTCTCAGTCTCTGGGGGAATTCAATGTTCAACATAGACTCTGGCTGAATCAGAGACTTGCTTTCTAACTTAATCCTGACACACACGTAAGCTATGGATTCTGAGCAAATTATATATCATTTTGGTTATTCAGTTTGCTCATCAGTAGAATAAGGATAATCATATCTAGTTTGCCTACCACACAGCATTGCTGGGTGATTAAATGAAGTAATAGATAAGAAAGTACTTGGAAAATTCCAAAGCACTATATCAAATCATTGGCAAATCTATTCAGCAACGTTTATTGAAGCTTTATTCTGTTCCTGGGATTGCAGTACAAAGATAAAAAGAAATATTCTATTACTTTAAGGCACTCACTGTCTAGTAAGGAGTCAAATATCAACAATCAATTACAATGTATATATAATACATAATATACAGTATGAGGAGATACCAGCTTTCATAAAGACATGCATAAGGTTCAGTAGAACCCAACACAGGAGGAACATCTAAACCTGCCCAGGGAATTAGGGACAACTTCACAGATGAGATAAAATGTGAACTTATATTTGATAGATGACTGGGAGCTTTCTGGGTGGACAGGGGTGGAAAGGATGTTTCAGGGACAAAGGGCAGAATGTACACAAAGCACAATGGTATCTTTGTGGATTGAATTAGAAACAAAAGTTGCAAGTAAATCAACCCAAAGGCCACTTGAAGCCTTACATTCTTTTCCAGTGTCATCACGATCATTTCATTTGCAGAATATGTTGGGAAATGATTGACCTTGATACTGGAATACCCCTCCCACTTGGCCTAGTTCTGTAATCCTTTCAACTAGGTCAGAGTTAGCCTTGCACTTGCAAATATTGCTGCCTCTAGTAGTCAACGTGCCCTCTGTTCCGAGTTCCACCAGGCACAAGTTTTATGTTCGTGAAGGTGGCCCATCTGCATCAAGGTTGAGGATATTAACTGAGCAACCGCTGATTAACTGTGGCTGATTTCATCGTTTATACCCCATAGCTGAACAGAAGGTTTTTTAGTTTCCACTGCCTGCTAGGCTATTTAACCCTCCTAAGCAGAAAGATTCAGACGAAGAAGCCCAACTGTTACTATAATTTTTGTCAATGTAAGACATCTGCATATGACTTCATGGCATCTGGCACTGTTCGAAACATACAGAATCCAGGGCTGCAGTTTCCATTTTTGTAAGTGCATCATGTGACAGTTTAGAAAACATTCACTCACTGTGAGAGCACCACAACTCTGCTTCCAAACAAGGTAAAATAAGGAAGAGTATATATTCAGCGGTACCAACTACATAGGAATGTATATGAAATGTATTGTATGTGAAAAAGTCCAGTCAATGCAATGTCATTTCATGCAATTTTAAGTCATCTCCCCTTTACATCAAGATGGGTTCTTCTAAAGTGTCCTTTACATTGGAGATAAAAAGAGATATTTCCTCTTCCTCATTCCTTTAACTACCTTTTATGGAACACCTGTTAAGGTTCCTTTGAAGGAGGTAAGATGAAAGTGAACAAATGATTACTTGGTGAGAACAAGTCATGTACATGTACAGGCATCATTTCTTTGGAGAACCGCGTGGTCTTGAGGAGATGGTCAGTCTTGGTGCTCTTCCCCTCAGCCACCCTGACGATCAGAGAAGGCACATGATTCAGAGAGGCTAGTATGTGCCACCTTGGGACTTTTCTACCAAAAGATGCAGGAGAGTTTTTCTCTTTCCACGTGGGATGCTACGGTGGGAAGATGGCATTCTGGGTGTCATTCTGGCAGTCATCTTCTCTACCACAAAGACCACAGTGACAAGAGATGGAGGAGGGGGTAAAGAAAAGAAGAAGTGGAGAAAAGAAGGAGAGAGAGGGAGAGATTGTGACACCATTTGAGCTTTGTATCAAGCGTGCCTGCAGTTCCATTTAAAAAATTGATTTCTCATTGAATTAGAAAGTCATTTCTTTAATTGATATCTGAATGTAGAGCATTACAATTACTGTATCCTAAAATATCAAATTAACTGAGGCAAGGAGGGGTGGAGATGAGAATTCATCTCTGTTTTATGAAGAATTTGATTATGCTGCAGAGTTAGTTACAGCATAACTAAAATGTAATAAGTATAACCTATACTTATTACATTTTAGGACTCAGGCTACCAAAGGTAGACCTTTGAAAAACTGGTACAAGCAGTTTTTTTTTTTTTTTTTAAATGTGGCATCATTTAGTAAAGTTGAGAGAGAGAGAGAGAGAGAGAGAATTCCATTAACCAGCAATTCAACTCCTAGGAACTCACAGGTATGCATATCAGAATACATGCACAAAAGATTTCCTAGGAGCATTCTTTGCAATAGACTCGAGCTAGAAACAATAAATGTTCACTAAGACTGAAATGTATGAATAATATGTAATGGCATACTATACATCAATACAAATGAATGAACCATTACATTCAGCATGGTAATCTCACCATCACAATATCGAATGACAAAAGCTAGACACAAGAAATGCATAAAATGATTCCATTCATTTATAGTATAAAAAAGCAAAAGTAAAATATGTTATTTGGGAATACTTGGTAAAATAGTAAATAAAGGCAAGGAAATAATTATCAGAAAAGCTAGGTTATAGTTACTTTTAGGAGGACTTGAGTGGTTTGAGATCAGGAAGTAACACATAGGATAATTTGGGGTATTAAGGTTTTAATTTTCAACCTGGGTGGTGATTATATGGATGTTAACATCATAGTTATTCATTGAATTAGATTTATACATATTTTACATATTTTTTTTTTTTTTTGAGACAGGTCTCACTCTGTCGCCCAGGCTGGAATGCAGTGGCACAATCATAGCTCACAGCAACCTCAAACTCCTGGACTTCAAGCAATCCTCTAACCTCAGCCTCCTGAGTAGCTAGGACTACAAGTGTGCTCCACTACACCCCACTAATTTTTAAACTTTTTTGTAGAGATAGGGTCTTGCTACGTTGCTCAGGCTGGTCTCAAACTCCTGGCCTCAAGCAATCCTCCTGCCTCCGCCTCCCAAAGTGCTGGGATTGCAGGGGCGAGCCACCATGCCCAGCCATGCATTTTTTATATGTGTGTAATATTTCACACATAAATGAAAATACACAGTGAAAAATGTTAATATACAAAACAAAATGATGTATTATAAGCAAATAGGTTTAGCTCAGGGTTGCAAGAAAGATTCAATCTAGAAAATCTATCATGGTAGTTTGCCACAAAAATTGATTATAGAAAAAAAAATGTATTATCTCAATAGATACGGAAAAAGATTCTCTAAATTTTTGCAGCCACATATGAGTTAAACAACAACAACAAAAACAACACCTAGCAAAGTAGGAAACTTGATAAGATTATGTTTCAAAAAAACCTATAGAAAACATTTTACTCAGTGGGGAAACCTTGGATATTTTCACTTTAAGAACAGCAACAAGATAACAACACTCACTATCATTACAACTGCTTAATAGAAAACCGGAAATTTGTCTAATTCTATATACGAAAAAAGAATTACAAGAAAAAAAATGGAAAAGAGAAAATAAAACTGTCATTATTGGTGGATGATATGCACATCTATCTAGAAAAGACAACACAATTAAATTCAGAATATTGTTTTTGTTTTCTTGTTGGATACAAGATCTACTTATGAAAACCAATAGCATTTTTTTCACAACAAGATTAGACAAATTGAAAATGTAATTTCAATCATAACAAAAATATAAAGTATTTATGAACTTTAACTTAACAATGAATGTCTAAGACTTCAATGGAGAAAAGTTCTTATCTCTAATAAAGAGCATAAAAAATCTGAAAGAAAAAATAGAAACATTTTGTGCTCTTATTTGGGTTAACTAAATAATAAAAAGTTCAATTACCTGAAAAAATATATGTATATCAATTCAATCTAATCCAAAGGAAAAAATTTCATCTGGATGATTTTTAGAACTCAGTACATTTTAAAATTTAAATTGAGGAATAAAGACAAACAACTGATTCTTCTTTGAAAAAAAAAAGCAAACAGTAGAGATTTACTCTCTGAGATAATAAGATAAAATCCATAACAATAAAATCAGTATGGTTTTGGTTTGGGAACATCCAAATGAAACAATGAAACAAAATAGCAAACTTACTAACCTACGAAAAACCTGGCATTAAAAATCAATAGGAAATTAATGGTTTGTTTAGTATAGGTTTTGAGAATATTGGTTGACAATATGCAGAAAAATAAAACTGGATCCTTACTGAATATATAAAAACATATTTATCATAACAGCAAAATTCATACAATGCTTAGTATACAGGTAGGCATTTTTCTAAGTGCTTTTTATGTATTAACTCATTCAATTCTCACTACAGTCCTATTAAGTTCTTTAGTATTATCACTCCCATTTTATAGATAAAGAGACAGGTGCATAAAGGTTAAGTTGTCTAATTCACTGAGTTAGAAAGTGAAGGAGGCAAGATTGTAATTCAAATAGTGATATTCCAGTATGCTTGGTCTTAAATACTACACTGTAAAGATAAAACTATAAATGTAAGAGTGAGGGTTTTTTGGTCTATAGACAGGAAAGAATCTTTTAAACAAAACTGAAATGCAAAAACATTGAGAGAAAGAAAGATTGGATGTTATAAAATAAGATTTAAAGATTTTTTTTCTGAAGATTGAATGGAAAAGTTTATAATCAGATGACAGACTTGTAGAGAAAATTTAATTTTTAGTGTCTATAAAAGAGATTTATAGTTAGATTATCAAGAAATTCCTGCTAATCAACAAGAAGAAGACAGCAATTCAATTGAAAAACAAACAAACGATAAAGGACATTCAATAAGTGGAAGGGAACACCCCTCCCCGTCACCCACTTCTCCTTCCAAAAACACTTGTAATCAACAAAATGATGTCCAAATTCATGTAGTTAGAGAAATGGAAATTAAAGACACTGACATCACTCTTCACTCATTGTATTGACAAAAATTAAAAAGCTGAATCAGGCCAAGTATTAGCAGGGATACAGGCACCCTCATTAAATTCCTGTAGATATTTTAGACTTGAGACAGCCATTCTCAAGAACAATCTGACAGTATGTTGGCAAATTCAGGGTGTGTACAGACTATGACCACAAGTGCCACTCCTGAGCATATATTCCAGAGGAATTCTTTCTGAAATACAAAAGGGTTCATATACACGCTGTTCACCAGTAGGTTGTGTTAGTGAAGAGTTAGAGGATATCCAGGTGTAAGTAGTAGCTTCAAATCATAGAATACTATAAATCAGATAGGAGCAACAGACAATGTACATGCGGTGATATGGATGAAATCTAAAAATAATGCTGAGCAAAAATAGTAAGATATAGAATGAGTTCTGTATTTTACATGAAGGTATACAAATGAAATATGAGAATATATTAAAATGATTGAGTGGATGGAGAGAAATGGGAATGGGGAATATAAAAGAGAATAAATGCATGGGGGAAAGGATAAATAAAATCGACAAATATTGATAGTGTGCCATCAGACCCAGGAGTGTGATGAAGTCACACATTTGCCCCTGAAGTCATGAAAAGGAGAAAAAATAATAAGAAAACAAGACAAACATGGACCTGGACTTTAAGGAGTTTACATTCTAAGGCAAGATATAGATATTCAACTACTAATTATAACATTGCTTTTTAAATTATTATTTTGATAAGCGCTATAGTAGATGAAGAAATGGTATGTTATGAGAGCATAACAAGGTATAGGAGAAAATTAATCTGTTAGCAGTCAAATAGAAGACAGTAGATGAATGTTTGTGAGATATAAAAAATTAGACTAGGAGTTAGGTAGACAGTCTATCCAATTTTAAAACTGTGTGTGGAGTTGCCATGTGTTCAGTTTTTAACTAGACATCCTAGTTAAGGACTAGAATTTTTCTGAAAACATATATTATGAAGTAATTTGAGCATGAGTGTTCTTGCTCACTCTGTAGGCTAATGCTATGGACTTATAGGTATAATTTACATATTAAATAAAAGAGCATAAGCCTTACTGTCTGTATAAATGCAGGAACACTAAGACAGTCCTCCATGGTACAACTGAAAATAGCATCTTTGCAGAACAGTGGCTTCTAGATGATCTCTCTCTGTTTGAAGATGAATAACCAGAATGAAATTTGCTCTTGACTTGTGAAAAACTTCTGCAAAACCAAAGAAGGAGTCCATCATTCAAAAAAGTATGAAAAGTCAACCATTTAAAAATTATTTATTTAAGGAACGGAAGAAAATTATTTTAAAAAGTGATATCAAATACAAGAATTCATAAATTCTGTGAAACAGTGCAAAAAGTGACAAGGAAACAATGGGCTATCAAAAAAGACATGGAAGTGGAGCTGTAAAAAAAAAAACTGCTAAAAGAAGCCAAATTATAATAACTAAATAAAAATCTACTTTGGAGGTAATAAAACTGACATTACAGAAACTGAAATCAGTGAAGAAAAAAACTTTAGAAACTCTTTCAAAAGGAACCTGACAAACAGAAAACCTAGCTTCAACCTAAAATTTTTGATTGTTTTTGATAAGGAAAGTAGAACAAGGCTGGGTGTGGTGGCTCATGCATGTAATCCTAGCATTTTGAGAGGGTGAAGTAGGAGGATCACTAGAGCCCAGGAGTTCGAGACCAGCCTGAACAACACAGCGAGACCCAGTGTCTACAAAACAATGGAAAAATTAGCTGGGTATGGTGGTGTGTCCTAGACACTCAGGAGGCTGAGGCAAGTGGATTGTTTGAGCCCAGGAGTTTGAGGTGGCAGTGAGCCATGATTACACCACTGTACTCTAGCCCAGGGCAACAGAGTGAGACCCTGTCTCCACAAAAAAAAAAAAAAAAAGATGTGAGCTATTATCACGCCCAGCCCAATCCCAGTTACCAAGGTTTTTAAAAAGCTTAAAATTGTCTTCACAGTAATTCGGGTTATCAACAAAGAAACAAATATCAAGCTGCCACTATTCTTTTCTTCTATAAATTTAAAATGTTAGAAGACCATGCTTCATATATGTAGTATTATTTTCAAATGTATATGCTTTTTCAACAAACATTTTAACTCAAGTATTTTATATTGAGCCAAGTAGTTGTTATGTATAAAAACAAGGAAAACTTTATTAGATAAAAGTTGGCTCAGAAAGTATGTCCTTATTGGAAATCATTAGTCAAAAGCATACTTCAGCTGGCCAAGATATAAAGAAAGATATATAGCCCACAATTAAGAAAAATGAGAAACTGAAAAAAGAAACAAAACAAAACCCACCTCTCTCTGCCTTTTAAAAGTCAATATAACACAGTGGTTAAGCAAAATGGTTTGAGTTTACAACCTTGCTCCTATAATTACGGGGTTTCTTTGCATCTCATTTTATCTGTAAGATAGGAAAGACAATAATGCCTACTTCACAGAGTTATTGTGACTATTAAAAGAATTGATATCTGTAAGTATTTAGGATAGGGTCTGGTACAGGGGTGGGGAACCTGCAGCCTTAAGGCCACATGTGGCCTTCTAGGTCCTCTCTCTTTCTTTCTTTCTTTCTTTTTTCTTTTCTTGCTTTAAATGACAGGATTTTCCTTCTAGGTCCTTAAGGACAGCCTTTGGACTGAATCCAAATTTTGCAGAACAAATCCTTTTATTTTTATTAATACATTCTTGTTTATCTTTTATATTTTTATCTTATTTGTAAAATGAATGTATTTAAAATACCAAATAATAAGTTTAGATGAAATAATCCTCCCAGATTGACTGGCACAATTAGAACATTAGTAAGCCATAAGTGTTAAATTGATGGCTGCTAAACTCATGATTTAGTTCTAACTTCCCCTGTCTGACTGGTGCCACTACTGCATGAGGCTGGTTGGCAAGAGTTTATGGGAGTAGAGTATGCCAGTGTGTTATCAGCTTTTGACAGTGGTTCTGTTTGAAGAGGAATTTGTGAATAGTTGCACAGCTTGACAGTATTTTTTAATTCTGTCTGCTTAACAGCCCATCAATGTCAAAGAAGACCAAGAGAACACTGAAGGAAGAAAAGAGACTTTTTAATGAGAATTGGGAATTGCAATATTATCTTGTTTCTGCTAAAGATAAGATGATTTGCTTGCTTTGTGAAACTGTAAATCAATATCAAAGAAATTCAGGGGTGGAGGGGATGGGTACATACACACCTAATGGATGTAGTATGCACTGTCTGGGGGATGGATGTGCTTGAAGCTCTGACTTTGGGTGGGGCAAAGGCAATATATGTAACTTAAACATTTGTACCCTCGTAATATGCTGAAATAAAAAAAATTAAAAAAAAAGAAATTCAGTGCTCATCAGCATTATAACACTCATAAGGAACACAAATATTTTCAATTAGATGGAGAGGCACAAAAGTTTGTATTACAGAAATTAAAGATGAAAAGCAAAAGCAAAGACAATTATTTCAAGCAGCAATAGTACCTGGAATTAATTCCATTGAAGCAACTTATAAAGTAGCTTATATACTTGGGGAAAAAAGAGAAACCATTCAGTGATGTAGAAATTGTGAAATAATGCATTGTTGAAGTTGTAGGATGCTTAGACCCCAATAATGTCTCAAAATACAAACAACTGCTTGTTTCAAGGAGAACCATAACTGATTGGCAGCATGAATTAGCCTTCAACTTAACAGAACAACTTCATGCAGCACTTCAAAATGAAGAATATTATTCAATTGCTTTATATGAATCAACTCATACTACTGACTTGGTGCAGGTTTTGTACTTCATTTGGGTCATAACAGAAGATTTTCTTTGCTATGAAGAGTTACTCGCTTTGGGCACTCTTGCAAACAGAACACAGGGAACAGATATCTTCAACAACTTTCAAGGTACTGTCATGAAATTGGACTGAATTTGGTAAATTTAGTGAGTGTATGTACAGATGGTGCACCTTCCATGACAGGAAAACATGAAGGGTTTATTGCACAGATAAATTAAATATTAACAGATACAGATGCTCTCATTTCTTTTCATTGTATCTTGCATCATCAAAATCTCTGTGCTAAACTACTATTTTAAGTGACACTTTGCAACAGTTATGAGTATTGTTAACTATATTCACACAAATGGAACACAGCATTGTCAGTTTCATAACATGCTAAAGTTGAATGATGAGGTATTCAGTGTGGATTTGCCATGTCGTTCTAAAGTGCATTGGCTACCATAGGGAGGGCTTAGCCAAAACTTTATCTCTGTGAGAACAGATAAATTTTATGAATAACAGAATCAGCAATGTGAATTATTGAAAGAAGATTTCCATAGGAATGCAGCATTTCTGTGTGATATCATGTCAAATCAGAGCAACTCGTATGTATCTTTGCAAGGTATAACTAAGTCTATATACGATATGTGGCAAAAAATCAAAGCATTTCAAAAAAAGCTATCTTTTTTCCAAAACACTTTTTCAAAAGGAAATTTCAGATGAACATTTTCCTCAGTTAGCAAAGGTCATTGATGAGCAAGATGATATATGTGAATCATTTGAAGAATACACAGCTGTTATAGACCTACTAATTGGAGAATACAATGAAAGGTTCGCTGACTTTAAGAATCATGACATCACACTCAAATTAGCATTTCAGCCTCACTTAGTTGATATCACCCAGACACCTAAAGAACTACAGATGGAATTAATTGAGCTCTCAGTACAGGACATTTTAAAGTCATTTTTTGATGCTAAGAAAGACCCAATCGGTATATGGAAAAATGCAGTAGACTACCCATGCCTTTGGTGACATGCCTGAAAAATGCTTTCTTGCTTTTCAACCACTGATTGCTGTGAATCTACATTCTCTTATTTAACCCAAATCAAGAATGCCCTTAAGGTCACAAATGACTAATTCCTACCCAGAGAATCATCTGAAACTGCAGACCCCTATGCTGCAACCAAATACTCAAATGCTTTCCAACAAAAACCAGACAAAACAAAGTTATTAAAAGGTTAGTTAACTTTAAAATGAACAAATAGTTTTAATTTTTTGAAATTATCAGTACATAGTAGTTAGATTTTTATAAAACAATGTACATTTTTAAGTATATCTAATTGAAGTTTCTCGAAAGTGGCCTTCCAACATGAAAATGTTCCCCACCCCTGGTGTGGGACATAGTAGAAGGTCAATAAATATGATCTATAAATGCATGTTTAAATTTTAGCAGCAAATTATAGCAAAGTTTTCTTCTTTGTCCAATTTGTGTGGGGCAATCATCCTAGCTAACCACATTAATGAGATGACAGACATAGAAGTCAAACAATCATAATATTAATAATAATTCAATAGAAGCATTTACTATGTAGCAAGAATTTCCTGTATATTACTTCATTTAGTACTCATAATAAATCTTAGAAGTAGATAGAATGGATGGAAGTAGATACTACTGTTATTCCCAATTTACAGATAAGAAAAACAAAGACATAAATAAGCCACTTCCAAAGTCACAGAGCTTGCAGGTGGAGCAGTTGGAATTTGAACATTGAACCCTGCTAGCTTACCACTAATTCATTAAAGTTACTTCTTCATTTTATCCTACACCAGATTTGAATCAAACTATACCATCACGTTGTATACCTCTCTTTCTTTAAATATGCTTACAAAATTGAAATGATTTAAAACAGCATACATCTTTGTGGCAGGCTAGATTGGGGAGAAAAAAGATATTTAAATGACCTAACATGAAAACAACTCAATCCAGGAGGCAGCTCTGATGGCACTATCTCACCCAATGACCAACTGACCTCACATACACTTCTATGACATTATACCTTATCATATGCATTCTTGACATGTCTATGTCTCTCAGTAGGCTAAAAAAGATTTGGTGTTCAATAAATGAATGTTATAATTTTAACTGAGAACCACTGATAACATTTCCTAAAGAAACTAGTCAATAACTCTATTAGACATGAATAGTATACAAAAGAATGGCAAAAATATAATAAAGGAAAAGTTAACACATTCTGACTTAAGGGATTTTTTTTCCCCAGTGAGTAACGAAGATGAAGACATTTAAATGAAGCCAAACATACATACTAATTGGCTTAAATATATTTACAATAAGGAAGAATTAATGTAGAGGAAAGAAAAGGAAGGGAGATAGAGAGGGTGGGAGGGAAGAAAAGTAGATAGGAAGGAAAGAATGAAGGAAAAGAACAAATGAAGTCATGGAAATGAATATTTATTGAGGACTGTTAGTCAATGACCTTGATATTACTATGCATTATCTCATTTAATTCTTACAACAAAACTCCACGGATGCAAAGGATTTCCCTTTTGAATAAGGAAACTGAGACAAAGACAGTTTGCAAACTTCCTAGTGATGCTTACAATTAAGTACAGACTTCTGTTTTATTATGTACATTTCCCAAGAGTATTTAATGAATGAAAATCTACTAATAGTTGCAAGCTATTCTGAGAAATAAATATGAACTGTAGATAAATGGTGACAATGTTCAACTAGGAACTACATTCCTATTCTAGTTAACTTGTTTTTGGATGGATCAATGTTTTAGAGATCTTTATTGGACTAGTAGATGAAATTTAAGTTTCTTTCTGCTTTCATTTGCAGGCACATTACTCTTCATTGACTACTCCTAGGGAGAAAATAATTCTTTTCCTAACTGAAAGATATTATTGGGAAGTGTGTGCATCATGATTCAAATTAAGGAAATTGCCTTTTTTAAATTAAGTTTTTACTAGTGCACTGGCTCCTCACTATCCTCCTTTCAATATGCCACTTTCCCAAGATCAGAGGGGCTATTTTCAGGATGGCACCTGCTGCCATCAGTTGGGAAATAGCTGTTTTCCTTCATTGGATTATTGGGAATGACCATGTATTTTGCTCACATTTATTAACCCCTTTAACCCTTTGCATATCTTAGCCATCTTTAACTAACTTTAGAATCACATTAAAGAAAAAAGATGCAGACAGGTATAGTGTCTACATAATGACATACCCCATGGACCAAGAAAGATTTTTGGAAGCCATTCATCCAAGCAGGTCCATGGAAAACATAATGAAGGGAAAGAACACATATTGAATATATTCTTGTATGTAAATAAATTTCTACTTACTTATATAAACTATTTTAGTCATGATAAGACATTACAAAGTAAATACTGATGACGATGATAATTGCTAATAATTATTAAACAATCACTCTGTTCCAAAAACAGTGCTAAGTGCTTCTAATTCTGCTTTCAGGTGAAGAAACTGAGGCCTAGGGAGTTCAGGCAACTTGTGTAAAGCAGGTTATTATTCTATTTAAAAGAAAGACACTGATTCATTTAATTTCTATGTGTGCATGTGTGTGTGTGTGTGTGTGTGCATATATATATATATATATATATACATAAATTCCAAAATGAAGACCTACTTTCAGTCTATTTAATTACATAGTATATAGTAAAAATATTCACAGTGTTTAAGATTTATTTTTGTAAATCTGAAATTAGTGGTTTAAAAATATTTCCTTTTGAGATGGGCTCTCACTCTGTCACTCAGGATGGAGTATAGAGGCGCAATGCAGCCTGGAACTCCTGAGCTCAAGCAATCCTCCTGCATCAGCTTCCAGAGTAGCTGGAACTACAGGCATGCACCACCATACTCAGCTAAGTTTTTCTTTTACTGTTTGTAGAGATTGAGTCTTGCTATGTTGCCCAGATTGGTCTCAAACTCCTAGCCTCAAGTGATCCTCCCATTTGGCCTCCCCCAAGTGCTGGGTGAAACTAGTGTTATATTAATAAAAATTTTAGGAAAAGAGTGAGAGTTTTCTACCTACAAAGAATAAATATAAAAATAAGCATAAGGCCTATAAAATTACCTACATTGATGTTTGTATTTATAAAGTGTAAGAAACATTTTGGATATATATGTGACTGATACTTTTTAGATATATTAAAAATTTTTTTAAATCTCACATTTTTCCTGAAGAAAAGATGGAAATTATAAAAGATTATATTGAAAAGACATAGATATAGATATATATACATCCAAAATTGATATCAAATTATAAATTTTGTCTATACTTACTTCTTTGCTTAGTATTATATCATGACACCACCTGTGCTTCAACAACATGATTTTCAATGGCTGTTTAATGATCTATTGTATAGATATGCCATAATTCATTTAAGTAATTTCATATAGTTGTACATTTAATTTGCTTCCAATTTGCCATTATTATGAAAAATTAATAAGATGATAAATTTTTGTCCTCACTTTGAATCATTTCCTCAAGATACAACCAAGTATTTTTCTGGAGTCCTCATAACTGCAAGATTTATTAATATATAAACATCATTTTATCTCATTTCAGTTTGTTTCTGTTTCTACACCCTTACTTTTTTTTTCCCTATATAAGGAAAACTCACTGTATTACTGGGTTTAAATTCTTTGATAGTTAGGGTAATCACTACTACTGCTTTTGAATCTTTCCCTGGTAATTAGTCCAGTCTTTTGCACATAGTAACTGCTTGAGAAATATATGTAGAATAAGCAAATCAGTTCATGATTGAACTAGAACTTAATTCATCCTTCCAAATATGACTAAGTAATTGCCATTAAACACTAGGCTCCATATGCTCTTTTGCAGTGCTGAGTTAATATGCAAAAGGACTGTTCGAGTGACAATAACTGGAAGTGCATTTTAGTAAGACTCTTAATAAACAAAATAGAAAAACATGTATGTTAAGTTCATGTCCCCACAGCCAAAATAAGTACTTGTTTAATCTGGGCTATATCAGTAGTAGCTCTCAGAGTTAAAACAATTGTGTAAGATTGTCAATGTAAAGAAATGTTTCCTCTAGTTTAATTTTGGCATTGTGCTCTTCTTTCTGTACTGCGAAATCTAACCATTGATAACATTTGATCCATAGTTTTCTTATATCTTATCCTCAATCTGATTATTTAAATAGACAAATATGAATTTTAAATACTTTTTTTTTTTCAGAGTAATAGGGTTGGAGAGTAATCCTGAATGGAAGCAGATATTGTTGATTTTTTTTTTTTTTTTTTTTGGAGTGGTTAAAGCAGGACACTTGCCTTCAAGGTTAAGGAAAAGATGTCTTCAGTATGTGGGCAATGTTGCCATTTTTATCTCTCATTTTTATCATTAAACCTGACTTTTTCCCCAAGCTTCAGTTCTACCCCTCCATTTGCCTACTGGACATTTCTACCAAGATGGCCACTCGACTCTGCAAAAAAAGAGCCATTCAAAAATGAGCTCTTTTTTATCACTTCTCAAACCCGCTTCTCCTGAGACATCTTCAATTACATGTCCTCCTAGCCATCCATCCACGATGAGTTACCAAGTCTTGTTGATTCTATACTGGCAATGTCTCTCTGACAGTTATCTCCCCTTCTCCATTCTCCCAGCAACTTCAAAAACTCAGGCCTCCATTACTGTCCCCTGGTTTACCTGACTAGTTTCTCTCTTCAAATTTTAACTTTTTTGCAAAATTTATCCCACTTCCTCTTGCCAGACTCACAGTTTCAGAGACAATTTGGATCATATCACCCCATAATCAAAATATTTTAAAGGCTTCCCATAGTCTCCTAAAGACCCGACCTAACCTACCAAAGAAATGTGGAGACATTTAGGGTAGAGAAAGACTGAAGAGAGGTAGAAAATGAGATGGAGAATGTAAAATAGCAAGACTTCTACAGAGAAAGGTGGCCAGTAAAATGTTCTCAGTTACAAATGTCCAATATTCAATTTTAAGTTGTTTATACTGTTGTCTTTTACATGCATAAATGCCTTGGGGTGTTTCATTTTGTTATGTTTTAAAGTAAATCAAGGAAAAGAGCAGAGAGAAGGGAAAAGTTCTACAAGATGAGCCAAATATGAGATGAAATCCAGAGGAAGCAGAAACTGGGAGCCAGAAGTGAATTTGAATTCCTAAGTTTTTAGTAACTTAAACTGTGAGGAATGCGGAGGTCCTTGAATTTCTCACACAATATGGAATAAGGAGCTGGAGCTGAATTTGTCTCAGTCTCAAAGGACAGGGTGGCGTTACGCTGATGCATGGACAACATTCTTCATAGTCAACTTACCTTCTGCTTGCATTTTGGTTGTTACTGTGTAAGTCCATTATCAGTTCAACTGGACTGCAAATGCTCTGCACTAAGAACCACCTTTGTACTTCATACAGCTTAGCCTGATAGTTTCATATATTAGTCTCTTAATAAATTTCCAGTCAATGAATTAATTGGAAATTCTAGAGGAAGATTTAAGTACATGGAGTCAGTATCATTAGGTTACCTTCATGCAAAATTGAGAAAGTTGTCCTCTTTAGGTAGATCCAGCCCTGTCAGCATTAACTGGTGAAATGACCAAGCGTACATAGCCCTGAGTCAGGGTAGGGGCTTTGTGCATGCAGCATGGGCTGGAGTTTAGCCATATTCCCTCTATCCCCACCCCCTGCCTTGGCTTGTGCTAGGCACAGGTATAACCTGCACAGCCTTAGGTGGCTGTCCTGATTTGGAGTGAGAGACACAGGAGCAATGGAGGAAAGAGTAGTTGCCATATGGACTCTTAACTGATCTGCTAAATAAGGCATAGAAAATGAAAAGGATCTGATTTTATAGAAGCACAAGTTACTATAGCTTACCTGCTTGACTTTATGCTAAAGATTCCAAGCAATCCACCATTTTGCAAGGAAATGTACATGTAGTTATTTAGAGTTGACTTTGAATGACATTCACTTGAATCTACTGAGGCTGCCATCTTTTTTCTTTTTCTTATGTTTATAGCTGTGATTACTTTAGATTAAAGATTCTTGTGAAGTTGAAAAGCTGAACTTTGGCAAGGAACCCAGACTTGTAATTTATTTCTTGTTTTTTTTTTTTTTTTTTTTTTTTTTAAAGGTTAAAAGCAGTTCAGTTGCTTAAGGCATAGGCACACACTAGACAAGTTTAAAGTCTTTAAATTCAAAAAATTATTTTAAAAAATTTGTTTTAGATTATTTTTGAAAGACTTTATAGCTAATGAAATTATTCTGAAATAGTCAGAGGTTCTCTGAGGTACTTTTAAAAAATTGGAGAATAAATCTAACAGATAATAGTATCATGATATAAAAGTCTATTGGACATTGGGCTTAGCA
Organism: Eulemur rufifrons; assembly: GCF_041146395.1. NCBI lineage: Eukaryota > Metazoa > Chordata > Mammalia > Primates > Lemuridae > Eulemur > Eulemur rufifrons. The sequence goes on from NC_090989.1 coordinate 231,480,709, forward strand.
ATGATTTTTTGGATATCACACCAAAAATTAAGGCTATAAAAGCAAGAATAAATTAATGGGACTATATCAAGCTAAAAAGCTTCTGTACAGCAGAGGAAATAATCAACAAAGTGAAAGACAACCTGTGGACTAGGAAAAAGTATTTGCAAACCACATCTCTGAAAAGGAATAATATCCAAAATTTATAAAGAACTGTTATAATGCAATAGAAGAAAAACAAATAACTCAATTTAGAAATGGGCAAAGGACCTAATCAGACATTTCTTGAAAGGAGACATAAAAATGGCCAACACATATATGAAAAGGTGCTCAACATCACTAATCATCAGGGAAATGCAAATTAAAACCACATGAGGTATCCCTTCACACCTGTAAGAATGGCTATTATCAGAAAGACAAGAGATAACAAATGTTGGTGAAGATATGGAGAAAAAGGAACTCCAGTACACTGTTAGTGGGAATGTAAATGGGTACAACTATTATGGAAAAATAGTATGGAGGTTCCTAAAGAAATTAAAAATGGAACTACCGTACAAGCCAGTGATCCCTTTTCTGGATATATACCCAAAGATGAGATCATCATCTTGTAAAGATATCTGCACTCCCATGTTCGTTACAGCATTATTCACAATAGTCAAGATATGGAAACAACCTAAGTGTCTGTTGAAAGACAAATGGAAAAAGAAAATGTGATTTTTAAATATATATATATAAATGTATAATATATACATAATGGAATATTATTCAGCCTTAAAAAAGAAGGAAATCCTGGCATTTTCCATAACTTGGGTAGATCTGGAGGACATTATGCTAAGTGAATAAGCCAGAAATGGAAAGAAAAATATTCCGTGATCTCACATGTGTAGAATTAAAAAAAAGAGAGATCAAATAGATAGAATAAAACAGCAGTTGCCATGGGCAGGGGTGGGGGAGAGGAAATGGGAAGATGTAGGTCAAATGATACAAAATAGCAGATAAACAAGTTTAGAGATCTAATTTACAACATGAGGACTAAAGTTAATAAAGTTGCATTTTGTTAAATGATTAAATTTTAGCTGCTCTTTTCACACACAAAAAAACTATGTAAGATGATGGGTATGTTAATCTGCTTCCCTGTAGTAAACATTTTACTATCAATATGTATCCCATAAAATCATGTTGTAAACCTCAAATATACACAATAAAATTTATTTTTAAAAAAGCCTATAGAAAAGTAACATTAAGTTTCTAAAAACTCTATCAACATTCTCAAGGATATGAAAATTATCTCAGAAAATTCTCCATGGACAAATTGTGAGTTATATTTTCCTAAACAAATGGAACTTTTCCATTAGAGAAAATGGCTCTGGAATTCCATTAAGAAGAGACGGAGCAATATGATCATAAATATATGTAGCCCCAAATCCCTACCTTGAGTGATAGAGGCTAAACTTTCCAAAGATGATTTCTGTGCTTATAACTATTTCTCAAAGCCGATGTCTGGGGACTCATGGTGTAGATTTATGAATCATGCAGGACAAAGGGTGGTTCCAAACAGGAAATAAAAGAGACCATGAACTGATAACATATGCGTTTTTGTAGGCTAAAATTCCATTGTATAGATTTGTATGGAGATAATGGGTATAAAACTGACACTGACATCAACCTCAGTATTATGAGTATGGGCCTCCTAGGAGTCAGAGCCGAAGCTCCCTATAATCTTTAAGCAGCATGCTGAATTACTTGTCTCTGGCACCTTGCTAAGGGAATTTCCTATCTTTCTTTTGTTTTCAAAAGCTCAGTGCTTTCAGGATGCTGATCTAATATTTGGGTTATTAATCACCTAAATCAGTTTATATAACATATGTTGCTCCTCAGTGAGTACATACTTCTCTGCTGGACATTCACAAAACAGTTCAGTATTGGAGATAAAAAAAAGAAGCTAGTACTACAGACCTCACTGGTTTTCATTAATGGGATTACAATTTTTTAAAGAAAAGTTTTTAACTTAAGGGGATGCCTGAATATTAAAGTCTTGTTAGTGTGTTCTAAATTATTCCAAAGCATATATTGTCATATGATTCATTTCTTTAGTTTGATTTTTTTTTTTTTTTTGAGCAGGTATCATTTAGTCAAGTGTTTACATTCAAGTGAGTTCTACGGAGCCATTGGATTTGGATTTCCAATAATTTGAAAAGAATTATGGAAACACTTGTAATCCATTCATGCTGGGCATCTTTGTGGAGTGCCAAAGTGTACAACTGTATGTGGCAATCTGGTGCTTATTTTCTCTATTAATTAGATAATAGCAATCTAGAAAAAAAAAGTATGGCCAAAGAGGAGATAGGTTTTGTCATACATAATTACAGTTCTGAACTTCAATTTCTTCTTCTGCTCCTTACTTACAAGATTTTTTGAAGACTAAATGAAATAATGTATGTGACTATACCTAATATAATTATAAAATACTATGTAAGAAGACAATGTGATTATTTGGCTTTCTAATTTTCTGCAAATTTGGAAAATAGAATCCTCTTGCAAGAAGGAATAAAATAAATTGAGAAATAATGTTAAATCAATTTGCCTTTATGTTGTTTAGAATTTTTTTTTATTTCCATTGGTTTTCCATTGACTCCCTAGGATTATGTATTTTCACCAGAGCAAAAGTAGATCACTTTTAAAATATCGTAGTATAAATGAGAGTTATAGTTGGAGTAAGAAAATTTGTAAGAAAAAAGTCAACAAGTGAACAACAGTGGAAATAGAGGTATTTTATAATGAAATTAATATACTGAATTTAATAATTTTACATTGTACAAGCAAAGAGAGGTTAAAAGGAGAAAATGTTACTATGCACTTGTAAAATTACACATGTGATGTTATTGACTTAGTATTGAATGGTGTTTAATTGAAATGCACATATCCCAATGGCTCACTATAGAAATTATATGAACTTTCCTTCCATTGTGTGTTCTGGGTTTGTTCCAAATACCATGCATTAGCTTTTTGTAGGGCATAAATTATATAGATTTTAAACTTCATTTACTTCCTTCTATTGGCCTTGTAAGTGAAGTCCTTCTTTCTGATCTTCTGACAAAAATGACCTTTTGTCTTAAGCAAATGCTTCCCCAGCAATTCAGTCCTGAAATCAGCATTTTAATAATTGTAAATGGGTTCTCCCACATTTGTACCATGGCTTTCAAATATGACATTTATATATAATTCTTACATTTTTTAAAAAATAAGGGAATTAAAATACCATCTAAAGGGAAAGGACAGAAAAAAAAAACTAAACAAAAAACACCAGAATCATCATCTTATCATCAATTCATTTTTATAGCTCCTAGGATGAAATATTTCTCAATTTTTTTCCATCATACCAATCTAGTTCATTCCTATCTACAAGTTTAGCATTTTCTTTTTCTAGATTATCAATTCATGTTCAGCAGTTACCACATCTTTAGACTATAAATATAGCCAAATATTTATTCTCATAATTTTCAAATATTCAGGACTGCTTATATTCAGAAGCTCCTTTTTGTGACTATTCATATGCAAATAATCCCCAGCACACATTATATTTTTGGCTCACAATGTATGTTTAGGAAGAGAATGTGATATTCCTGGATAGGGATACCCTCTAGGGCCCACATTTCAGATTATTGAAGTGGATCATTAATTAACCTCACAATAAGTTGAATCATACCGTGTTCTATTACTCTATAACGTACTGTGGAAAAAAATCTATTTGATGGTATACAATTTTTCTTTTTTTATAAATCATTTTTTTTCTTTTCTCTAGTCTGTGTTCATCATGATTTATTTAATACTTTAGTGGTTTTCCACCACGCTAATAATATTGTGATTAGTAATAATTAGAATGGCCAAAATTAACCTAACTGGCTGTGAATGAAATCAACCTTTACATCATGAAAATTTTATTGAGTTATTCCTGCCTTAAGAAAGACTGGGGAAAAATAGAATGCTTCATTAGAAATTGGAACTGATGTTAATATCAAATAAGTAGGAAAATATATTCTGATGCTAATATTAATAAAAAATCCCAATTTACTGTTTTCCACCCTTGCCTCTAAGAGAATTGTGATATTTTCCTGCAGTAATATTAAGAATCTCAACTCAAGTTGTTATTGTTCAGTACATCTGTCTCTTTAAGTGACGTTTTTGTGGTTAGGAAATGTATTATTCATTTTATACACTTTTTTCATTTCATCTTTACCACAACTGTATACACTAGGTATTGTCACTGCTTTTTTACATGTGAAAAGAGAATTTCAAAGACATTAACTCATATTGTTAGTAAGCAGTATGTCGGAGTAACAAGCTTAGATCCAAAGACTAATCTTTTTAAATTTCAAATGAACTTCTTTCACCATAAATATATTTTAAAATAACAGCACTCTCTATACCATAACATACATTTAGTATATGTGTGTCCTACTTAATATAGAAAAACAGTTAAAAAGCATCTGTGTGTGTTGGAAGAGTCCATTTTGGAAGCACTAATTTTAATATTATAAGAATAAAACAATACAATAAAATGTAATTTTTATTATGTATAGTATTAAGTATATCAAATGTAGTTTTTATTAAAATAAAATTTTTAATTTAACAATCGACTGTCAAAATTTTTGCAGATTTTATACAATTAACACTATTCAATGAGACCTGGGTCACAAAATGTGTCCTAAGAGGAAAGGTGAAGAGTGGAAATGAATCATTTCCTTCAAAATAAATAAATACAATGAATATCTAATAAGAAGAACCTCAAATTTTGATAGCTACACTTCCTTTCCAGATGTATCAATCTAAAAAATCATTTAGGTTATTTGAAGTTTAACACAAAATGATAAAGTATCATACTGATGGAAATTGAAGCCTAAATTATGAGCTGTTCTGAAACATACGCCTTGGGATGAGAAGAATTCTAGAAGCACAAGCAAGCAAGCAGTGGTAAAATCCATCTTTCTTCTGACTTTCCAGGCACATTAGGCTAATTCCAGAAATAAATTCAGTCAGTTGGCAAGTTAACCTCTCACTCTTGTCACAGAAGTCATCTGCAGCCTTGAGTTTAACTGTTTTCTTTCTCCTTGGTCTCAGTCCTTTTATTCAGTGGCCCTGTATTTATGGTGTCACTTGGGGAATTTATCTATGATAAGAATGTGCCTCTGAAAATCATTCATTTTACAAATGCTTGGACGCGGGGATCATATAGTACATAAAACCTCTTTAATTCTTTTAACATGGATTCTTTTTCTCCTGTGGGACACACTAAGTCACTCATTTGATGGTTTTGTATTTTCAACCTTATTTACTAAGGACTTATTTTATTTGGGCTTTGGAAATCATAGAATCAAGTTGGATGAAAATTTACTTTTGACCCATTTAATTCTAACTTTTCCTACTGGCTTAATTTTTAGAACCTAGTTCAATGGGATGAAAGGAAAAAATTAATTAAAGAACATTTTTTCTTATGTACTCGGAAATTTAACCAGAAACATGAGCATATTTACTTTAAAATGTTTAGATTTGGAATATATTTTATTTAGACTTTTAGAAGTTGTTAAGAGAACAACTAATTTACATACTAAGAATATACTAAGCATATGTATAAGTGTGTAAATTGTTAATGATAAATACTATTTTGCAGCAGAACAGGATGATTGAATGTTTAATTCAATATAAAATTTTTGTCTCATATACTGCAGTGAAAATACAACTTATTTTGGAATAGATTCTGATACTTAACCTTTAAGAAAAATTTTTGGCCAGGAGTGGTTGGCTCAGGCCTGTAATCCTAGCCCTCTGGGAAGCCAAGGCAGGAGGATCACTTGAGGTCAGGGGTTCGAGAGCAGCCTGAGCAACAGGGAGACCCCCGTCTTTACCAAAAATAGAAAAAATTAGCTGGGTGTGGTGGTGCGTGCCTGTAGTCCCAGTTACTTGGGAGGCTGAGGCAGGAGGATCACTTGAGCCCAGGAGTTTGAGGTTGCAGTGAACTATGATGATGCCATTGCACTCTAGCTGGGGCAACAGAGTGATACTCTGTCTCCAAAAAAAAAAACATTTAAAAATTAAAAAAATAAAAATTATTGATTATGATCAACATAGATTGATTAATACAGGTTGTATTAATAGCTCGTAGCAATGACAGGTAACATTCATGTGGAATTTACTGTGGGCTCTACTCTGTTCTAAGCACTTGGCTTATTTAAATAATTTAATGTTCCAACAATCCTAAATACAGTGTGGTTGAGCAACTTGCTAAAGATTCTACAGGTGTTAAGTGGTGAAGGTTGGATACATTTTCTGCTAGTCTGTTTCCAGAGCCTATACTCTTTTGTGTTAAAAATAATTGTTAAAAAATAGCTATTAGAGGTTTTATATACTTTGGTTAAATTTCCTATTTTTCAACAATATATAGTGTACCTATGGCCTGAGCTTAATCAAGTTACTGAATGCCTATTTTAAGTAAAGTACTGGTTAGACCATTATATTCACGTGCATCTAATTAAAGCAAACTTTCATGAAAATATCACCTGGAAGACAAATTCACTTTTCCTCTTTTCCATTTGCCAAAGGGTGCTCTTTTTCCCTTGCTCTACTTTATCCATTATTTCTCATACTTTATTGTTTTCGTCAAATATTAGCTGTAAAACTTTTTATGGTGGTTAATTTAAATTATAAAATTAACTTTTTGAGTGTATTGGCACCCGCTTGGGAGGATCTTCACGATTCAGTTGTACAAGGATTAGTGTGCAGTTATATCAACCTTTAAAGTGAGCTCTGTAATTAAACTAGATTTTACAGCATGGGCCATGTGCAGAACTATTTCTTATTTTGCTACAGATACCTGTTTCTCAAATTTCTGCTATCTTTCCAGAAGAGATCCAAACATTATTGTTCTTTTGGTGATGAATACTCATACTTTATTTCATTTTTAATTATATAGATATTTTTTAGTTATGAAAGTGATGTAGAATCATTGCAAAACAATAAAAAAAAATGTAGAGAAAAAAAACACAGCTACCTATAATCCAAATCAAGGTAACTGGTCTTTTCATGTTGTATGATTTTCTTCCTACGTTTTAAAATACATATATTTTATAAGTATATATAAAATATACTTTTTTCATATTTTACATAATACCTCATAAACAATTTAGTATCTTCATTTTTCATTCAATAATTTATCATAAAATCTGCCCAAGCTGTTAATTTTTTAAAAAAATATATATAGTTATATAATATACTTTCATATGTTTTGACAATTTTTAACATTAAGCCTTTATACATAATTATAGTGAACATCTTAGAACACAAATTTCATAAAAACTTTTAAAATTATATGTTTACTTCTTAGGCTGGATAACTAGATTGGAAAGTGCTGGATACATATGCCTAAGCATTTTAAAAGGTTCTTAATGCTAATTACCAAACCGTGAAACAGTTTCTACTGACAGAGTGTGCCCGTCTCAAGGCAGTGTTGTAGTCACTGAAGTTTGTTTTTTTTCAGTCATCACTATTTGATATTTAAAAGTGCATACTATTTTAACAATTGTCTGTCCCTGAAGACTAGAGAGGCTGAATATTTTTATATGAATATTAGATATTAATATGTCTTTTCCTGTGAATTGCTTGCTTCTTAGTTTATATTTGTTATTTGTGATCCAAAAATAGTCTCTAATAAATAAACCATAAACACATTTCTCTTAAAAGGATAAGATATCACAGGAAATTATCCACCCCTAGAACCTTGATAAAAATGACCTGAGTTTAAAGGGTATTCCTCATTTATTTAAAGGACTATCTCAGGAAAGACATTTGTTATAAATTTCTTTTCCATTAGTGATATTAGGTTTCTGGCGATATATTTCACCAGATGTGAGATGACTGGCCAGGGTGGAAGGTGTATGTGAGTGTGTGGGTGGCTGCTATGGTGGGGGAAGAATAAACTTTGGTAAATTGGCCTCTGCTAGGTAGAGTCCAGGATTTTGGTTTTACTAACAGCATCCTCTAACAAATATTTCCAGCAGGAGTATGCATTTAATTGCATTAACATAATGATTACTACTTTAGTGCAGCTACATTCTAGCTTTTCTCATTCTTTTTCATAATTTTATAACAGGGAATGAAGATATCAGGTGGTGGTAATCATTCGTAGAGACGAGAAAGAGTTTCTCTGTTTGTGTGTGTGTTGTCCAATCACCAACATTTTTGATCATATAATATCTGTTGGATGCAATAATAAATGCTAATGTGTGAGTGTGTGTGTGTGTGTGTGTGTGTGTGGTCTTTATGTATGTATGTATTTATGTGGACTAGTGGCATAGACTGGGTAATATATACAATAAGGTAGTGATTGTGGGAGTCTTTCAACATATGTAGTATTTAAGTAAAAATAGATAAACGTGTATAGGGTAGACGGATGTAGCTAATGACTTAATCAGGATAATTTCTTGGAGAATTCTAGATGTGTAGAAAGAAAGGATTTAGCTAACATGGGCAGTGTGAAAGGTTAGAACAAGATGGCTAGAAGAGACATTTTAAGGGAAAAAAATAAGATTTTGAGGAAAAATAAATATCAAGGAGGTGTGAGTTACGATGAATCAATAGAATCACCAGATCAGCCTTTAAGAATGAAGTTGATATTGCTCAAAACAGAGAATTGAGAGGAAAAAGTGATTTGTAGAGAAAGGTAACAAAATTTAGATGATTATGATGAATACTTAGTGGAAAATGTCTAATGGCAAAAGAGATATCTTAGGTGAATCAGGATTGGAGGTCTAATTTGGGAATCAGTTTGGAGGCAATAGTTAAAGCTGTAAGACTGAATGACCCTTGTTAAGAGTATGGGGGAGAAGGACAGGGAGCTGAGGATTGAACTATGATGGTAGAAACATGAGGGCAGTGAAGCAAAAGTAAAAGGCAGAAAGAGGGAAAGAAAAGGAGAGGGAGAGAGGGAGAGGAGAAAGAGAGAGAGATTAGAAATGTAAATGTTTTTCAAGAATAGTGCTGGTATAAGACAGCTAAGACAGAAAGGAATTTCAAGGAGGTAACTGTAGTCAATATTATTTAAAATCAAAGATACCACTCACACCCTCTCCTGGACCAAAGAAAAAGTAGCTATTGGTGACTGGGCAAAGGAATATAAAAACCAGACTTCAGTTAATTTAATGTTTGAATAAAGTGAGTAATCTACTATTGGCCCTGCATAGTTACATTTAAGACGTTAAAAAAAATATGAAGACCAATTAATATGTTTCTTTAACTCCTATAGATTGTTGCAGTGATATCTATTAGAGCTATTTTTCTTTAGAAAAACTGTAATAAATCCTGACTTTTATAATCAAAGCTATGGTTGGTATCTTTGATTAGTGTTCATTATTTAGGATCTGATAATAAAATGCTTGATTTAATGACTCTATTTGTTGGTGTGACCTGGGATTTTATGCTACCGGAGATAAAAACAGATTTTAGCAGTTCCTCTCATGTTGGGCTTTATTTCCAAAAAGAAATCTCATCTATTAATTTACACAGAAATGATTTACCAGTGTAATCCTTCCATTTTCATTAACATCACAAAAATTGTTTTTTGGGCTCTCCCTCAACACGTTGTTTTATGGGAAGAATTAAATTTTGCTCCTTGTGTCTTTTCATGGCACAAAGTTTATTTTCATTTGTTTATTTTTGTGGCCCTCATTGGATATCCAATGTGTCTTTCTCTTGAAGGAAGGAAGACACAAATCTTTTCTTCTGCACAGAATTGTTCCAAAGAAGTGAAATCATTCCTTAGGGGTATCAATTCTGAAGAAAACTGGTATGAATTAATGGAAATTGCTGCATTCAGAATTGGGAAAAACGGATTCAGGTTTTTCTTTATTATATGAATATTTACACGGCTCTTTTAATAATATTCTGATGAATTTCATAATTAATATTAGTGGATATTATGAATCAGAATATGGATTTCAACTATTCACATCTCAGTTCATCTGTAAAATTATGTGACTAATTCACACTCTATAATTCTAAAGGGTCACAGAAGACATGGCCAATATTTAAGATAAAGAAAGGAAGCTCACTCTTTTAAAAAAAATTAGAAGTTATTCTAACTTATAAGATGTTTTTGTTTGTTTGTGTTATGCTCAAAAGATAGATGGAGTATTCCTGAGAATTAAGAGGCATAATGCCAGAAACCATGAAACCCTACAAGAAGAAACATTAAGAAGAATTTTAAAAATCACTATTTAATCTTAAGGTGAAATAAAATTGCCAATATAAGTTTACTTCTATACTTTAAATTGCAATATTTACTCAGACACTTTCTTTGTATAAGAGCTACAAAGGAACATATTTGAAAATGAACTAAAATAAAACCATATTAATCTAGACCTCATTTAATCAGAATTTAGGATAACATGGACAAGTTTGGACTTGTCTTTTCCCATTATTTGTGAAGAAGGTATTTGTTAAGCAAAGTTAACAGTAGAAAATAACTTCAAGAGAATATCTTCAAGTACTTCCATGCACACTAAGAGTACAAGTTTACATGAGCTCTGCTTCCCAGCCTGTCAGAATTGCCACCCCTTAGTCTGTAAGTCTTTATGAGAAATAAAGCTCTCCTTTCCAAATTTATGAACCTTATCATTCTCCAGCTGACCAAAATGATACCCTAAAGTCAAGACCTCATATGCAGCTGTTAGGTAGATAGTTAGGATCTCCGGCTCTTCTCGGGACAAGCGTTCCCCGTTTTGGTGTTGTTTTGATCAGTTGCTCCACCTGGGAAGAAGGATAAGGGCGGGCACTCCATTTTGGTGCTGCCCCACCCTTAATCCTATCTGAGCAACTGCTACGCCTGGGGAAGGAAGGAATGCTTTGTCTATCTAGGAATTCCCCAGTCCACGAAGATTTAGAAAGTGACATAAAGTAACCTAAGGGTAATGAATATGTCATTAGCTGGAAACGGCATTACAGTTCACAGCCCCCTGCCCCAGGTGGGCTTTCTTAGAGGGAGCTCATACACGCAGATGGAAATTTGAGGACACCTGTTGATCATATGATAACACGCTCCACCTCCCAAGAGCCCGCCTCCAGACTGGGCTAATAAAAGGAAACAATCCGAGAAGCTAGAGAAGTGAGTGAGTTGGCCTATTTCTCTCCACTCGCAGGGACAGACCTGTTTTTGTCCTACAACAAAGAGCTGCTCTGGTGAAACTGTCCCTGCCTGAGGTTACTCTGCTATATTGGGCTTGCTAGTGACTTTTCCAAAAAAGGAGTCAGAGGACCGGGATGATAGTCTGGACTTGATGCTTTCGTGTGTCTGGTCATTCTTCAGCCAAGAGCACACCAAGTAAGCGAGGGCAGACTGCCACCGTGACAGCTTTGGTGCCGAAACCCGAGATTCTGACACAGCCTCCGAAGCAAAGTTTCTCTCTGTTCTTCTCCTTCCCTGACTGAAGCAAGCCAAAGAAACTAGAATTCCTCCTCTCCAAGGTAGGTCAAATAAAACAGAACTCCTTTTCCCCAAAGCCAGCCATGAAACCTAAACCATTACTCTCATCTTACCCTGCCTTTCTCTATAAGATCTGGCCGTGAAGAAAGTCCCAGGCCTATCTTGTTTGATAATAGATCATAAGACTCCCCATTCCAGAATGGGTTCTGCCCCATATGAAGGGGGAAGGAATGTTACATAGAAAGGCCAACAAGAACCTGAACAGACAGGCCTTACTGGGTGACCCCACTCATTCTGCTAACATTAGATCACACCCTTTTTGTTCAATCACATTTCTAGAGGGCTGCTTACCCTTGGTACAGCCTAACTATTGTCAATGGAAAAGAACCCAAACTCTGTAAAACAATTAAAATAGGTTTATTCTGAGCTGAATATGTGCAGCCATGGCCTGGGGAGTAACACCCAAGAAGCTTAAGCAAACTCTCTCACTGTGGTTGGGTTATGGTTTGGTTGTATACATTTCAGGCAGACAAGAATTAAAATGCATAAAGTCAGAAATTAATACATGGAAGGCATACATTGGTTTGGCCCAAAAAGTCAGGGCAATTCAAAGTGGGACATTACAGGTTATAGGTGGGTTTAAAGACTCTTTGATTTGTAATTGGTTAAAGAAATGAAGTTTTATCTAAAGGCTTGGAATGTTTTAAGTTAAGGGAGGCTGTTAATCACAGATGAGCCACCACTGGACCTATACTCAAACTCACGTGATCTGTTAAGTAAACTGATGACCTACAGGTGTGATTTAACCTTCCTCTTGTACAGCCTTGGCCTGTTAATGAGTTACAAAGAATATCCTGTAGAAGGGCAGAGGGCATGATGAGGCACGTCTGACCACCCTTCCGATGGCCAGCAACTCGGCTTTAGGGCATTTTTGGTGCTCCCTTGTCCAAGAGGGGGTCTGTTCAGTCACTTGGGGGGCTTACATTTTATTTTAGTTCACATTATAAACAAGGCCAGTTTTCCCTGGGTCTTTTGGTTGTCATTCTGAAGGCTCCCTTATCATGTAAAACTGTGATTAAATAAACTTGTTATGCGTTTCTCTTAATCTTGTATCACAGTAGTGTCAGCTGTGACCCTTATAAAGGGTAAGCTTTTCCTTTCAGCCCCTAAAAAGTGCTCAGTAACTATTTTAATGAATGAATATACTGCACTGCTTAATTTCCCTTCATCCTATTCTATCAATGTTTATTGATCACTTTTTTATCATCAGACACCCTCAGTCCTGTGCGAAGGATTTATGTGCTTGGACATTTCTAGTTCCTACATGTTGGGAGTAAGATAAAAAATACAGGTGAATGGAGGCTTAGATTTTCCACAAAATAGATCAGGAAAACTATTTTCTTTAATTTTTTTCCTAATCAAAAGGCTTTGAATAACACATTAGTTCTATGCAATTTGGTTGTTAGAGTAACTTTAATTAGAACGTGAGTTTGCCCTGTCCATCAGGGCAATAGTATTTTTAAGTAGCTAATTATATATTTGCTAGTTCATAATTAAGATCTTGGAAATCTGCCTATATGTCTTAATTCAGAGAAATAGTAAATTACGTAACCCCTCAATGCTTAATTTGTTTGAATACTTCTAAAGAAATAATAATTAGCTAGGACTAAACACTAAACTTTAAGGTCACCTTTAAAAAAGACATTTGCAATCGTAATCTGGGGTAATGGTGTTCAGAGTTGTAGGATAAAGCCAGAAAGAATGCTTTGGAAAGACTTTGAGAGTGTAGGGGCTTCAGGCTGGTCTCAAGTTCCTGGCCTCAAGCAATCCTCCTGCCTTGGCCTCTCAGCGTTGGGATTACAGCTGTGACACTACACGCTGCCAATCAAGATAATTTTATTCTTCCTCAAATAGAAGAAATTCTCATATTGCCTAGAATATTTGAGTTCAGTTCTGTGCAATAAATTCTACTAATCTTACTGCTCTGGTTTATTTTATGCAAGCCCTGACGATGGGAGAATTTCTCAGACCTTTCAGCAAAGAAATTTTCCTTTTTTAATCAAAGGTTTATTATGCACTTATGTCTGTCACACACTAGGGGACCCAAAGAGGTATACAGCAGCTCATTTACAGTAACTAGCAGGAGAGACACCATATGAACATGAGCAAGTGGCAATAAAATTTCCAATTGAAATAAATTTAATATGTGATAAATATTAAAGACATTTAGAGGAGAGACTCATTATTGCATCACAATAACTTTGTGAACAAACACTGCATTGGTATACATGGAAGGATTCGGGAAAGTTTTATTCATAAAGTAGAATTTAAGCAACTCTTTGAAGAACGTAAGATTCAGAAAGGTGCTGAGGATGGTTAGATGGGAGGGAGTTTAATGAACTTGAGGATTTTTGCTTTAGAAACACATTCTTCTATCTCCCTTGCTCAACCAACTTATCTATTGCTTTAAATAATTTCATTTTGCATCTTTACTGAAATCCTACCAAGTGAGGATGCATTTGGAAGGAATAACATAACCAGCTTTTCACACCAGGTGATTTGGTTGGTTCTTTAAGGGCTACTGCCATGTCTGTCTGTAGACGGTTTCTTCAACTATGCCTAGTACGATGTGTGGCGGGCAGGAGATGTTCATGGAAATACGTTTCTTTTATTGGGTGTATTTAATCAAATGTTTTTTTTTAATCTATCAGTTTACTGAGATCAATAGGACAATTATTCAAGTAAAGGAGGGAAACACAGAATAAGAAATTTGAGAGTATGGCGTAATTAAGTAGTTAGAGAACTTAGATGGGGTTTCAAGGCAAACAGAGGGTAGGTAGCAGGAGTCTACTATTTGCCTGAAGAGCAGGAAAGAATTTTGCCAAGAATGGGAGATCAACACAGACACGGTGGTGAGCAGAAATTGAAGAAAATTATAATTAGGATTTTTTTGTACTGAGAGAGACAATGAGGGGAAGGTAAGACAAAAGGTGTGAATAAGAGTAAAGCATTCATGTTGGGTAATATTAAGAGAAATTTGGAAAGGGGCTGTGCTGAACTGTGAAGCATCATGCTAAAGAGTTTGGATTTCATCTTACATGCAACCAAAAATACTCTTGGTGGTTCTACTTATATCCCACCGCTCAAAATTAAGCTAAAGGGAACCTTATATTCTGCAGCATTTGGGGAAAAATGGCAGTGGTTGGTGTAATTTTCAAATCTCCCCAAATATGCCCTCTAATCCATCTCTATAATTAAATCAAGTAAGAAATATAGGAGACTTGGGGGTAGACAAATCTGTTCAACAAAACCAGAAGGATGCAATGAGAGAAATTCTACATAAAAATTTACAAATTTCTTTGATAAATAACTTACATTTTAAAAAGGAAAAGAAATTTAAGAGATATAAGAAACACAACAACCAAATGCAACATTTTAGGTAGTGAAATTTAAGCTTGTACTAGGAATTAAATAATTGTTTTATTGGCTGTGACAATGGCATTATGTTATATTAAAAAATCCTTACCTGTTAGAGATATACATTGATGGATTTACAAGTAAAGTAATAAGATGTTTTAAATATACTATAAAGGGATCACATTCTCCTCACCCCCTCCATTTGATATTAAGAACAAAATATAGCAACCACTGTGCACAGTGGTTTATGCCTATAATCCGAGCTACTCTGGAGGCTGAGGCAGGAGCACTGCTTGAGCCCAAGAGTTCAAGGCTGCAGTGAGCTATGATTGTGCCCCTGCACTCCAGCCTGAGTGACAGAGGGAGACCTAGTCTCTAAAGAAAATTGCTTTAAAAAATTACAGTATGTTGATAACACTGAAATCTGCTGTTGGGATGCTGACTTTCATTCTCTTTGCTTATGGGGATGTTTGAAAATCTCCTGGGTGGGTCAAGTATTTCACAGTTTAACACGTGAAGGTGTATGGGGCTCATATAGAACTTTAGGGATTTGACAACTCTCTACTCACCCTCTTGAATGAGCATTATACGAGAGAGTGTTTCCATGTCATTTAACACCCAGAATATTCAGAGTTGAAATTGGATTTCCCTAATACAGAGAGTGCCACTGGCTCCTGCTTGCTCACCAGAGAAGCAGAGCAGAGCTAATTCACAGAAGTTTCAGGTTTTGCAGTGATATATACTGGTTCCTAACAAAATCTACTTAGGATGCATACTAGTTTATATTTTACAATATTAAGAAGTATAAAAGGCTATTGTCATGAGCTGAGGGGCAAACTTAAACAATGTAACAACACAGAGGTTTCAAAAACAAAATCTCTTCCTTTTATTAGGCATGTAGTTCTAGACATGGATTCAATACATTTGTAATAATAAATTAGCACAATAAGATGCAATGATTGTGATGGAATGACTGGAGCCATCAAATATTGTTGATGGGATTTCAAAAGAGTGCAGCTACTTTGGAAAATAGTTTGGCAATTTTTTGTAAAGTTAAACGTATACTTAACATACAATCCAAATATACCACTCCTAACACTCCTACAAAGTGTTTACCCAGGAGAAAAGAAAACTTAAGTTCTTACAAAAACCTGTATTCAAATGATTATAGCAGCTTTAATTCATAATCTCCCCAAACTGAAAACAACCCCAAAGTCTTTCAACTGGTGAATGGATAAATGAATGGTGGTACAACCATACATGGACGACTATTCAGTTAAATAATGAAAATAAAAAAACCAAACTATTGATACACACAACAACATGGTTGGATCTTAGATGCTTGTGCTAAGTGAAAGAAGCTAGAGTCAAAATGTTACATAATATGATTACATTTATATGACATTTGGAAAAGGAAAAACCAGAGACATCAAACAATTTATTGTCAGAGGATAGAAGAGGAGGAAGGCATTTACTACAAAGAGAAATGAGGGAATTTTGGGTATACTTTAGTCCATTTGGGCTGCTATAACAAAATTCCTTAGGCTGGGTAAATTTATTACAGGAAGGATGAGAAGTCCAAGATTAAGGCACCAGTAGATTTGGTGTCTGGTGAAGGTCTGTTCCTCACAGATGACACCTTCTAGCTGTGTCTTCACATGGCAGAAGGGACAAGCAAGTTCCCTCAAGCCTCCTTTACAAGGCCACTAATCTCATTAGGCAAACAGGCTTAGCCTTCATGACCTAATCACCTATCTAAGGCCCTACTACTTAATACCATCATTTTTGGGGGTAGGTTACAACAGATGAATTTTGGGGGACACAAACATTCAGACCATAGCAGGGGATGATGGAATTATTTCATATTTTGATTGTGGTAGTGGTTGCATGATTCTGATTCTATGTCTGTCAATACTCAGAACTGTACACTAAAAAGGAAGGGTTATATGTATGTAATTATGTTCCATAAACCTGACCAAAAATAGGTATAAAAAAATCTCAATTCTTAATTTTCTGCATTAGATTCTCATTTCTTTCAGTATAATTCTTGTATTTGAGCATTTAAACGTTGATACAACTTTTCACTATTATAAATAAATTTGAACATACAGGAATACCTCGTATCATTGTGTTTCACTTTGCTGTGCTACATAGATACTATGTTTTTTACAATTTGAAGGTTTGTGGTAACCCTGAGTCAAGCAAGTCTATCAGTGCCATTTTCCCCGCAGCATGTGTTCACTTTGTGTCTGTCACATTTAGGAAATTCTTATAATATTTCAAACTTTTTCATTACTATATCTGTTATGGTGATCTGTGATCAGTTATCTTTGATGTTCATATTTTAACTGCTTTGGAGTACCATAAACCTCTCCATATAAAACAGCAAACTTAATTGATAAATGTGTGTGTTCTGACTGCTCCACAAGAGGATTTTCTGCATCTCCCTCCCTTTCTTTGGGCCTGCCCATTCCTTGAGACACAACAATATTGATATTATGCCCATTAATAACCCTACAGTGGCCCCTAAGTGTTCAAGTGAAAGGAAGAATCACATAGCTCACTTGAAATCAAAAGCTAGAAATGATGAAGATTAGTGAGGAAGGCTTGTTGAAAACTAAGATTGGCTAAACCTAAGCTTCTTGAGCCAAATAGTTAGCCAAGTTGTGAATGCAAAGGAAAAGTTCTTGAAGGAAATTAAAAGTGCTACTCCAGTGATCACATGAATGATAAAAAAGTAAAAGAGCTTTATTGCTGTTGTAAAGAAAGTTTTTAGAAGTTTAGATAGAAGATCAAGCCATCTTATGTCCTCTCAAGCTAAAGCCTAATCCAGAGCAAGGCTATTACTCTCTTCAATTCTATGAAGACTGGGAGAGGTGAGGAAGCTGCAAAAGAAAGGTTTGAAGCTAGCAGAGGTTGGCTCATGAGGTTGGAGGAAAGAAGCCATCTCTGTAACATTAAAGTGCAAGGTGAAGCAACAAGTGCTAACAGAGAAACTATAACAAGCTATCCAGAATATCTGGCTTAGATAATTGACGAAAGTGGCTACAATATATAATAGATTTTCAATGTAGACAAAACAGCCTTCTATTGGAAGAAGATGCCATCTAGGATTTTCCTACCTAGAGAGAAGTCGATGTCTGACTTCAAAGCTTGAAAGGACAGGCTGACTTTCTTGTTAGGGGCTGATGCAGTTGGTGACTTTAAGTTGAAGCCAATGGTCATTTACTATTCTAAAAATTCTAGGGCTCTTAAGAATTATGCTAAGTCCACAATGCCTGTGTTCTATAAATAGAACAAGAAAGCCTGGATGATAACACATCTGTTTGCAGTATGGTTTACTGAATATTTTAAGTCCACTGTTGAGACCTGCTTGGAAAAGAACAATTTCTTTCAAAATATTGCTCATTGATATGTGGTCATCCAAGAGCTCTGATGAAGATTAACGTTGTTTTCATGCCTGTTAATACAACCTCCATTCTGCAGCCCATGGATCATGAAGTAATTTTGATTTTCAAGTCTTATTTAAGAAATATATTCTGGCCAGGCAAGGTGGCTCACACCTGTAATCCTAGCACTCTGGGAGGCTGAGGCTGGAGGATCACTTGAGGTCAGGAGTTTGGGACCAGCCTGAGCAAGAGGGAGACCCTGTCTCTACTAAAAATAGAAAAATTGGCTCGTGTCGTGGCATGTGCCTGTAGTCCCAGCTACTTGTGAGGCTGAGGCAGGAGGATCGCTTGAGCCCCAGGAGTTAGAGGTTGCTGTGAGCTAGGCTGATCCCACAACACTCTAGCCCAGGTGACAGAGTGAGACTCCATCTCAAAACAAACAAACAAAAAAACCCCCCACATTTCATAAGGCTATAGCTGCCATGGGCAGTGATTCCTCTGATGGATCTAGGCAAAGTAAATGGAAAACCTTCTGAAAAGGTTCACCATCCTAGATGCCATTAAGAACATACATGATGCATGAGAGGAGGTCAAAATATCAATATTAACAGGAGCTTGAGAGAAATTGATTCTAATCCTCATGGATGACTTTGAGGGGTTCAAGACCTCAGTGGAAGAAGTCACTTCAGATGTGGTAGAAATAGCAAGTGAACTTGAATTAGAAGTGGAGCCTGAAGATGTGTCTGAATTGCTGCAATCTGATGATAAAACTTGAATGAATTGGGAATGGCCTCTTACAAATGAGCAAAGAAAATGTTTTTGAGATTGAATCTATTCCTAGTGAAGATGTGAACATTGTTGAAATGACAACAAAGGCTTTAGAATATTCTGTAACTTAGTTGGTAAAACAGTGGCAGGTTTTGAGAAGATTGACTCCAATTTTGAAAGACATTCTACTGTGGATAAAATGCTATCAAAGAACATTGCATACAAAAACTTTCACGAAAGGAAGAGTCCGACAATGCAGCAAACTTCATTGCTGTCTTTTTAATGAAATTGCCACAGCCACCTAAACCTTTACCAACCACCAACCTGATCAGTCATCAGCCATGAACATGGAAGCAAGATCCTCCACTAGCAAAAAGATAAAACTTGCTGAAGGCTTAAATGACTGTCAGCATATTTTAGCAATAAAGCATTTTTATTTTTTTCTTTTTAGGGTGCTGTGTGCAATAAGGCATTTTTAAATTAAGTACATTGTTTTTTTTAGACATAATGCTGTTGCACACATAATAAACTACAGTACAGTATAAATGTAACTTAAGAATTTTTTGATACCACAATACTAATGAGGATAAACATAACTTTTATATGCACTGGGAAACCAAAAAGTTTGTGTGACTCCCTTTATTGCAATATTCATTTTGTTGTGGTGGTCTGGAATCGACCCTGCAATATCTGTGGTATGCTTATAAAAATAAGTGATCATCAGTATTTGCTCTGTAGATATGTTAATGTGTCTGGGAATATTTTGATAGTCCTTTATAATTAATATTGCTACTTTGCCTATGAGCCAGTCCTGGTGAATTCTAGAGAAACAAGAAAAATATGCTGAAAATAATCTTAATTTTCAGAAACGTAGACTTCTATTTTGATGGCCGAACTTTGTAGATTGAGCTTTGTGGAATAAGAAGGTTGAGTGTTGACAGATAAAGAAAAAGAAATCCTTCCAACAATATTCAAAAAGCCTGGCTAAACTACGGTTGAAATCTCCAAAAAGCAGAATAAATATTTCAATGGGTTTTATTTCCTAATCAGAAATATTAGTTCCCACCTTCCAGAGTACTGGTGGTTAATTTGTGCTCCATCTAAATGCTGCTTTTATGGATGACTGGGGGCTCTTGTGTGGCTTTAGCATCTGTAATAATGGCTTTGTACAAGAGATGTGTCAATCAAGGTTGAAAGTGTAGATCTCTTCATTGATTCAAATTCCACATTGGCTCTGTGTGCGGAGCTGTGTTCTGAATCACTCCAGATGCATACCCTTCTAGAACAGCAGTCCTGCTACCATCCAAGTCCTCATAAAAGTCTTTAATTAGGTAATCCCCAAATAGCAACAATACCATGGTCTGACTTTATTGACAAAATCTCCCTTTTGCAAAGCTGTTTCAATGTACAGCAGGGGAGAATTCTTGGATGAAGAAGGGCAGGTAGGAGTGAAGAGAAGAGACACAGAAATGGAAAAATAAACAAACCACAGTGTGACTCTGCTTTTATTTATCTCAAGGTGGTTTTTTTTTTTTTAACTTCACTTTGCAGAACTTCAACCTATTAACCTTTCTTTTAAATCTGCCTCTGCTATGGACCTGTATCACTAACAAGAACACTTCTTTATTAAGACTCTCTGTGTGTCTAAGCATTTTTAATGACCCCATTGCCATGGTACCATCTGGCTACCTGACATTTTAAAAACAAACAGTTCAGCATAATTGATGAATTCTACCTTAGATGACTATTATGCAGGTCTGACTGCGAAACATACAGGCAGCTCTCATTCTACCAAACTAAACCTTGCTAAGCAGAAATATCACATTGAGCAAATTAGCATGGGTGTATTGTAAAGAAAGTGTAACCTCAAAGAGACTCTCTATAACCTAAGAGTGATGGACCCACAAGAACCAAACCATGAGAAATATCCGGTAGATTTTGGCCAGAGCATATTCAGTGGAGAGGTCACAGGGAGATGTCAGTATTGCAGGAGAGCTGTATCTTATCATACAAACAGCCAAGCGAAGAATGCTCAGCTAACAAATGACTTGTCCATTCAACAGCCGTGATTATCTTGCCTTCTGCTAGAGGACAAACCCTTTGCTAATACTCTTAAACTGTCATAGATTGTAAAGAAAGGTGGGAGAATTTATTCTAAAAGGCATTGATTATTTATGAAACATTTTTTTTGATTCATGTATCCATCCATTTAACACAATCAACAGAAATGTGTTACCTACAACCGTATGCAAAATACTATTCTAAGTCCTGGGGTTGCAGTGATAAGCAAGACAGACAATATCCCTACATCTTTAGAACTCAAGTTCTCCTTTGGGCCTGGGAGGGTTGGCACAAGTGTGGAGCCTTTGAACTATCTGTGAATTTGTGAGTTCTATGTTATTTTTCTTCTTTTACAAATTGGGAAACAAAGACTGAGTTACTTGTTGGAGATGACACAACTGGTAGGTTATAGAAATAGCATTAGGATCCAGGACTCCAACACAGCACTTGGTTGCACAGTCAAGAAGCTTCCTTCAAGTAAGCATTCTGTCTTGTTTACTTTAGGCACTAGGGGCTTCTCCAGGTTCAATACTTAAAGCCATGAGTTAGAGTTCAATACAGAGCTTTAGGAGAAGTTAGAGGAACTTGGGGCTCAGACCTTCCTCTGTTTAATTTCAGCTAGTTTAGGATTTTGATAGGATTTTTGGACTACCATTTTGAACTGCCTTGCTGTTGTAAGAAAAGCACATCCAGGGTTCTCAATGAATGATTTACCAATCAACTTTTGGAGTCTACCAACCTGCTTTTTTGATATCTAACCCTCTGGTTTCTAAAACTACTCTTCTATGCTAGTTTCAAGCTCATGCCATCCTGAATAAAATAGGAGCAGGTACTTTTTTTTCCTTCTTCCATACTTCCTATTCTTACTTCGGAATTGTTCTCTTCCCATAAGCGTCTGTCTAGTTTCTGCCCACTTGGCTTTTGGTATGAAATAATTAATTACTCTTACTAGTTTCCTGTGTATACATGTGCACGTGCGGGGCGGTGGGGAGGGGGAGTTTAAGCTCCTATACCACAACATTCTGAAACTAATCATTCAAATCACAGTAACTAAAGTTATTTTCCTTGTTTTGTGAAAATAACAAAGCCTGATTCATAAGTCTCATGCCACATATATATTAGATAAAAGATGGGGATATTTATCTCCTCCAAATGACCAGGGAAATGGAAAGGTAAAGGGAGAAACAAAACATTCAATATAAAAAAAAAATTGATAACATTTTTCAGAAAAAGAACATTTGTGGATTTTAATATTAACAAGACACTAAAATACATCGACAATTGCTATGTACGAATTAATGTACAAAAAAGATTTAAATGGAAGGTAAGTAACGATCAAGTTGTTAGGCAGCCCATACTTAAAAACCCATCTGCAGAATCAAAATTCAAAGGAAGGATACACCAAGAATAGTGAAAAAATATAATTATTCTATTATAAAAACTTATTTTAGCCATTGTTAGAGTTATGCCTGGTCCTGTTATAATGAATTGCTGCTGATAGTGGTGAAGAATTTACAGTTCAGATATACCTACACAAATGGTATTTTTTTACATCAACATCTTTTATGATGCCTAATTTACATTACTTGATATTTTATATGTAACTAAACGTCTTTTTTCCAATCCCCAAAACTTACTTCTTGGCCTCAATCTAAGTTACTAGGCTTCTGCCTATTTCTTCGTACCAACATCTGTGTCTTGGAAATCTGCTTAATATCCTACTCCCTCTAGGACTTGAGGAAGTTAGTCTTGCTTGACAGGCTCTTTCCAAGAGATTAGAGCCCTGTCATGCACCCTATTAAGAATGGGACACCACCGTGCCTGCAAGTCTTCCTTGGGCTACCACCCTCCTTGGATTTTTAATGTTAGTTTCAGTAGTATGTTGGACCCAGCTCTTACTGGCTTGCAATAGCCAGTTGTCAAATATTCAAGAATTTTCTAAGCAGGGCTATAGCTAGAAATTAGTCATGATGGAAGTACTTAAAACGAAGACATCATGAAATACTTTTTACCCCCAAAATCTGGCCTCTCGGGATACCCATAGATCATTGTCTCTTTCAGAATATATTAGATAACTGTTTGGACCCCTGACAATGAGTATTAATGAAACATTTATTTTATGTCACATTCTACTGGATACTATCCCTGTACTTTGAGCTGGCATTATCTTAAAGTGAGTGCCTCATCCCAGTTAGCCAGTGTGGTTCTGCATTTTGATTCCTTCAGTTTTTCCTTTCCTGTTCTATGAGCAACTGAAATATGGACAGCTGAATCTAAAACTCTGACTCTCTGACTACTCTTTAGGCAGTCTGCTGCTTGCATTTGGGCCTGTCCTCTCTAACTCAAAGCCTCCCTCTGCTGGCCCCAACTATTAAAATACACCTATTTGAATTTTTGTTTCTCATGTGCCTACAGTCCTTTAATATAAATACATTTTGACTGTGGCTTTGGAAGTCCACACTTCAAGGAAGGTGAACTAAGACATGACAGGTAATATGACAGCAACTGTCAGCTAGATCTAAGTGTTCATGTTAGATGTTCTCATTTAATGCCAGTTAAATAGTCATCTGTGCAACTCTAGCATGGGGTATTTTTAGTGATGGGCAGTAAGTAAATTGTGAAATGACAGGCTGAGCTGGGCTTTGATGTCATCATTAGCAAGAAAGTTGGTTGATTACTTGATGCTTCAAACTGAATCTCCTTAATACCCATTCTGTGTTTTTGAACTGGGTTGTGACAGCTGGTAAAAGGGTCTTATCAAGATCATTAACGCCTTATCTATATTAGTCATATCAGAAAAATCACCACCTATAAATGCTTGATCACATAACACATAGGAACATGACAGTGCATCAACTTTCAGGTAATTTTTTTGTCCTTGAAACAAGTCATCCACTTACTGGTCTTGTGACCATTGTATCCCTAAACAGACTCAGTCTCTGGACTAGCTATCATCACACCATAAATCATTTGCTGCATTGCAAAGACCAATATTAAGTATCCATGCAATTATATTTTTCCTTTAGATAAATCTTTGTGTGTTCTTAGACTCTAATCCCTTAAAGACTACAATTTTGTTGTTTAAAAGAATTTAAGAAACAGTTTTTGTCAACACAAACTCTCCAAATTATTATGTTTTTGATATTCAGTATCATATTTATTAATGTAAACTATAATTTAGGATGCATTCACATTATCTTAATTAAAAATTTAAGAATATGCTACAAAAGTTTTAAAATATCTCCAGGATGTACATGAAATATTTTAAAGAAATTATCATATAAAATAAAAACTTCATGCCCTTATTCTTCCCCTACATTTTAACCGTCTCAACATCAGTCTTACTGGAACTATATAATCATGTTTTAAATCGCCTATCTGCTCTAAACTCACTGAAATTCTAAACTTTTGGCACGTAACACTCTGTGGCTGTTTTCTTACTTGGCTCTTGTTGGCAAAGATGATCAAGATCTGGAATGACTACATCCCGTATAATTCTTCCCAAATGTTTCCCTTCCTGACATTCTTTAGCCATGTGGATTATTCTCATTTTCAAAAGGTGAAAAAATGCCAGAGAAATATAAATTTATGTTTGGATGGTATAACCGCACTGCAAATTAAGGCATGGAGGGTAAAACTGTATATAAGATGTAGGACTGAAAAATCAAACCTCACCCAGAACCCATAAAACTCATCTTTTTTAGTGGAACAAGAGGAGAACTAGTAAGTGCACAGAACCGAGCCATAGATCAGATTCAAAACACGTGTGTATAGGAAAAATAAACAAAACAAAAACAAACCCTAAAACTGGGCTTATTTTCAATGCAAGTTTTTGTTCAGTTGCGCAGGGCATGGAGAAGCCAAAAATGAGCTAATTTGCAGTGCCATTTGCATTATCTGCCAGGTGTTAAACTCATTACAGCCCGTAGCATCATGTGCTGGAGTCATCCATTCCTTCATTAGTCATGCTCTCTTTATGCCCTCCAGTGCGATTTGAATGGACCTTCAGGGGGAAAGATCCAAATAGTTTTGTTATGGCTACAGTCTGTTTCCATTGGTTGAAATGGAAGCAAGTTCAACTTGCTAGAGAACTTTAACAATAAGTCTGCTAACAACATGTATGAAAACCTTCTCTTTGCTCAATTCATTGTTAGATATTTTAAATGATACAGAAGAAATGGAAAGCTCAGTCTGAGTGCCAATGTGCTCCTGCATAAAGTGAGGGTAAAATGGCAAACACCTTGCCTGATTGTTGTGAGAACGAGAAATGCATGTGTAAGTGAAAGTCGGTGAATGGTGCATATTAGGTGCTTAATGAATAATGACTATTAATAACTAATATATAATTCTCATAAGAGGAATATCACCATCGAATAATTGACAGACAAAACAAGGAAGTATGAAATTAGTCTGTATCCTGAATGAACCACCCAACATTCACAGATCATTTAAAAAGGTGACTGCAAGTACACTCCCTGATCTTTTTCGTAAAAAAGCATTCTATAAAAACCTAAGTATAAGAAGACTAAAAGAACCCGGTGACAATTTTTGCTGCTCTCAGCTGTAGAGGATGATGGAATTGTACCCAAGGGTACCTTTTAATAAAGTTCACTTTATTAGTCTCTAATATATTTTAGCAAGCTTCACTGGCTATAACCATGAGTTTCTTAAATGAGAGATCCCTTCTCTTTTCAGAGGAGCAAATCAAGATTTCTTATCATAGGGTGTCTGGAAGACAAATTCATACCTCTTATTATTCAGTGGCTGGGCTACTATTCTAGACCGGGTTAACTGGCTTCCCTAAGCTGTAGGACTTGCTATAAAAAAAATAAGGCCATACATACAATGATCATTTGGGAGATAAAGAACTCTAGAATTTCTTTTACCAGAGAGCTTCTGAGGATTCTATTTCAATAGGCTGGACATTTTTTTTTTTTTTTGCTTGTCATAAATTAAATAACTTTTAATCTTCACAGAATGAAATGCATCAATGAACCATAAGATGGCTGCAGCCTGGTATAGAATGAAGCATAGTGCAACAGATTCAATGAGGACTTCTTTCACTTTTGTGTCTAAAGCATATGAATTTAGCTGCCAAAAGAAAGACTGGAAGTGTATCCAACTGACGATGTAATGAGAATTTCAGTGTTACAGTCTGACTCCATCATGCTAGAGGGTCCCCCTACATTAGGCTATGAGAGCAAATATAATGATGCATATTTTATAAATTTGGATTCTCTTCCTCCTTTCTTCTTAAGACTTAGCCAAAAATATAATTTTAAAAAGGGAGTCTATTTATGTTGAGGAATAGACAAGGCAAGAATCATCCATTCCCTTGTCATTTGCAAATTCAATTTTAAAGGCTAACTTTATTCTGAATAGTCACTGATCCCCAGAGTTTTATCTCTAAGTGACTTCTTGTTAAAATGAGATTGACTCTAAATTTGCAATTCCCATTGGGCTGCAATTACCATATTTATTCACATAATCTACCTGTTATTTTTACCCTGAAATTGGGAAAAGATATTATATAAGCATCTGCCTGCTAGTCTAACCACTACTTTTAGGGAGCGTTATTGATATTGCAAATCTGTTTCCTGGTTGTTCAAAGAAGAAAGTTTCACACTTCAGCCTAGTAAGAAATCAAAGATAGAATTAATTGGAATTCAAATGACCCTAGAATTTTTTTAACTTATCTTTTTTTTAATAGTGTAGAAAGAAACCTCTATTTAATGAAGCAATACTTGTCTATAAGAAAAAAGAAATAATTTTTGGAAAGATTTGTGGGTGATGTTTACATTTAATACAGCTAGATAAAGCTAGATAAGAAAATCTACAGCAAGCTAGGGTAGAGAGCACTGTTTGTAACATTTAATAATTTGTATATTAGCGAGAAAATAGTAAGCTCAGCTATGTTAGCTGCTTCTGACTGTGAGGTTGTTTTAAAACATGAAATTAAATGACTGTGCTCCCATCCACCTGTATTAAGGAAATCAAAATGGAAAGATAACATTAATTTTCATTTCAAACTACAGGTGAGGTTGTGAGTAGAAGTATACATAGAAATACCTGGTAATTGTGTCTTAGGAAAATATTAAAAATGCCAATAGACCTTTCCAGCTCCACTCTTCCACCTTCAACCACTTGATTTTGTTTTCCATACCCAATTACTTTGTGCTAACCAGTAGCCCTAAAGATGGCTAAAGGTGGCAGAGGAACAAGTAGAGTGTAATCTCCACCACCCTCCAAAATCTCTGAAAATAGTAAAACATAAGGGGAAATAAAGTGTTTTACAAATATATGTTCAATAAAAGTCTCTGATGAATTTTAAAAATATACTTAATTTTTTATATGCTTGGCTCTACTTCATTTTCTAAAACACTCCAATAGACCCACTATCAAGCTATCTGTATCTCTTTCTAAACACTCAAACAGCTACAAACTTTCCGTCAATTCCATCTTCTTCTTGGAGACCTTCATGCCCTTGCCCTTCTACACCAGTCTGGACCTGTTGCATTAGATGCCTTTGTATAGTTATTTTCCTGGAAATTTCCTTTACCCTTTTCCCATGTTTGACTTCCTATTACTTGGATCTTTGTTTTACTTTCTGTGGTTTGCACTCCCAAGTGGTGTTTAAGCATATCTTCCAGTGGTTTCTTATGAAAGATTAGATGGGAAATGATTTTTAAAATATTTTGCCTATCTGAAATTGCCTTTATTATATCTTCACACTTTATTGATAGTTTAGGTGGCTATAGAATGCTAAACTGGAAATCCTTTCTCCCCTGGAATTTTGAAGGCTTTCCTGTCTTTTAGCATGCAGGTATTCAATGCTGTTTTGAGAACTACAATGTCATTCTTATTTCCATTCCTTAGTATATGACCTGTGATCACCACTGCCTGTCCTGCGGTACCCTTTGTGTTTAGAATCTTTGACTTGGTCATTCTATAATTTTCCCATGATATGTCTCACAGTAGTGTATTTTCCCATATATGCCTGAGTTCATCAGATTGAAAGGATCCTTTCAGTCCTTAAATTCTCGGGCAATTTCCTTTTTCTTTTCTTTTTTTTGATTTCAGCATATTACAGGGTTACAAATGTTTAGGTTACATATATTGCCTTTGCCCCACCTGAGTCAGAGCTTCAAGCGTGTCCGTCCTCCAGACGGTGCACACCGCACCCATTAGGTGTGAATATACCCATCCCCTCCTCCCCCCCACCTGCCCAACACCCAATAAATGTTACTATTATATGTGCACTTATGTTACTATTATATGATATTATATGTCAGTTAAGTCAGTTAATAATTTGATGGTGAGTACATATGGTGCTTGTTTTTCTATTCTTGTGATACTCAGTAGAATGGGCTCCAGCTGTATCCAAGATAAGACAAGAGGTGCTAGATCACCGTTGTTTTTTGTGGCTAAGTAAAACTGCATGGTATACATATACCACGTTTCATTAATCCACTCGTGTATTGATGGGCACTTGGGTTGTTTCCACATCTTTGCAATTGTGAATTGTGCTGCTATGAACATTCTAGTGCAGATGGCTTTTTTATAGAATGTCTTTTTTTGCTTTGGGAAGATGCCTAGTAATGGGATTGGTGGGTCAAATGGTAGTTCTAGTTCTAGTTCTTTGAGGTATCTCCGTGTTACTCTCCACAGAGGTTGTACTAGTTTGCAGTCCCACCAGTGGTGTATGAGTGTTCCTATCTCTCCACATCTACACCAACATTTCTTGTTTTGGGACTTTTTGATAAAGGCCATTCTCACTGGAGATAAGTGATGCCTCATTGTAGTTTTGATTTGCATTTGAGGGCAATTTTCTTCTTGTTATATCTATGTTATTTTTATTCTTTAGATTTTTTAAGTTGTTCCTTTGTGGAAGTCATTTTAATCAGATGTTACATATATTGGATTAATTCTTACATTTAAAAGTTTTCTTGTAGACTATCATTTTTTTATTTTGCTTTCTTTCCTTCTTTTTGTTTTTTTAAAGGCAGGGTTTCTCTCTGTCACCCAGGCTAGAGTGCAGTGGTGTGATCATAGCTCACTGTAACCTCAAACTCTTGGGCTTAAGCAATCCTCTAACCTCAGCCTTCCAAGTAGGCAGGACTACAGGCATGCACCACCATGCCTGGCTAATTAAAAAAAAAAATTGTAGAAATGGGGTCTTGCTATATTGCCTGGGCTGATTTCTCACTCCTGGCCTCAAGCAATCCTTCTGCTTCAGCCATCCAAAGTATTGAGATTACAGGTGTGAACCACTGTGCCCAGCCTATCACTTTTTATTTTTGCTCAATTTTCTAGGAGGTTCTTTCACCTTTATTCCTCCTGTTATATTTTGTCTTTTATAATGTTTTAAATACCCAGGTTCTTTAACTTTTTCTGTTAATGTCCTATTTTAATAACACCCTGTTCTAATTTCATGAATCTAATATTTTAAAATTCTACCCCTTGATTTTTATCTTTTTTTGTTCTCTTTTATGTTTAACTGTTCTTCATATATCTGATCTTCCTCGACTAGCTGAGTGGTACCTTAAAAAGCTCAAGAAGCCCTTATGGGATGTGCTGTGTCAGCATGTGTGTGGTGGAGATACTTGTTCAGGAGTTTTATAATACGGGGATCGGATAATGAGATAGCTGCTGTACTTTGGAATGCCACCACCTATATATCATTAGATGTGGATATTTTCTCAAGCACCATTATGTTTCTACAAAGAGAAATTTTATTGTTTGTTCTGGTACCCTGGGAGAAGATTTGTGTCTCGGAAGGATATTTGAGTCCCTTTTATTCAGAATTTCTTACCAGTGCCTCATTTTGGCATTTCTTTGCTCTGATATTCTTGACTTTTAGTTCAGTTTCTCTGAAATTTTATACCTCTGATCTTCTATAAAAAAAAGTTGTAGTACCATAGTTATGTATGAACATAAAAAGGGATCTGGTGATTGAAGCTTATCCTGGAGACTTTAAGACAATCCCCTTGTTTTCCATGTTAAGCTCTTAAGGTTCCATATACTGATAAATCCAAGTCCTGAGCCTTTCCAGGTTTTCAGAGTGGTGAGAGTGAATTGGCACACTTGTCACCATTATCTAAGCTGTTGGCACTTAATTTTCATATTGCTCCGTTTTGCTAATTCATCCAATTTCCATCTTCCAAAACTTTATTGACATCTCTTAACCATTTTTATTCCCTCCTGTTCAATGTGTCTTCGTTGTGTTTTTAAAATTCCTTAACTTCTATTTTAGAAGTGTTTTTGAAGACAGCAGATACATACTTTGAGTTCCATATGCCATGTTTTTCCTGAAAACTGTAGACTATATTTAAACACATGTTGATCATGAGATTTATATTAATATGAAATTTAGTGTTATAATTAACTTCTAATACCAGAATACCACACAGACAGAAATGGTTCTTGATACATTACATAATGTAACATAGGATTAAATCTGAATGAGAGTCAAGAATAAAAACTAGTATGGTTTTATTGGCCATATGATATTAGGGTTTGGGCTAGGCATTAGAATGAAAGCCAAGTTTCCAGGAAATGATGACTTAATTTCCACCAATTGAGAGAAACATCAGTACCAAATCATATCATGTAACATTTCTTCTTTGAAAAACATATTTAAAATAATTATATTAATATGGATATGACCAGACAGTTCACTAGAAATTTTTCTAGTTGAAGCTTTTTTCTCCAACTACCTAAGTTTTATTTATTTTCTTTTAAACTATTTATAAAAATTTTATTTTCTCCATGTATTTTAAACTGTTATGTAACATATATTAAACTGTGTATTTAAGGGCAGAAAGTGCTATAAGTGTACTATGTACATGTGTATAAGTGTGTGTTGTGTAATATATGTATAAATATATTTATATAATATGTTTTATTCATTTAGCATTTTGTTGAATAAATACGATATCAAATTAAAATACATGCTTATAGGACTATCACTTTGAGAGTACAGCATTATCATTTAGAAGTGGAAAAGATAACAAATCGATGAGTCTGTGGCATACATAAGGACTCTTATGGATTCCTTTTGACATACTCTGGCTATAATGACATTAAATCAATATGGCTTTTATTATTTTTACTATTTATATTTTCAACAATTGCAAGCTACAAGTTTATGATCGAATTGACAAATAGATAGTAGATTTTGTCTCTGTTACAGAAATGAAGCATAATTTTGCATTCTGGGGCTATTTCTCTGTGACTGAAAAAGATACCAGTTGAAACCTACAAACCACTGAAAGAGATAAGACCATACAGTGTTATAATCTTTGATTTCAAACTGGAAACAAAAAAGATACAAGTCTTCCCAGTTGGCCCAAATGTTCACCCACTTTCCCACAAACATCAGTGTGACTGTCATAAGAATTATCAGATTGATTCCTTCTGCTTTATAAAGTGTCAATAACTTCTTGTAGCTGTATTGGGAAGAACTCTTCTAGACCTCTCAGGATTTATTTGTGGCACAATTACTTTATTCATAAACACTTATTTGGAGCCTACTATCTTCTAGATACTCAAGGTCATGGAAGAATAAAATGAGGTCCCTACGTTCAAATTGTTCTATATTGTTTGGAAAGTATGGACATATAAGCATATTAACAATCGAATACAGGAAGGGCTATTAGAAGTTTATTTAGAGTGCTGCAGGATTCGCTGAATGAGATACATACACAAATTATGGTACCATGACAAATGCAGATAATCCTTTTTACAGAAGAGTTAAGAAGCTGTCTTTGCAGGGGAAGTCATTGTGCTCTTATTGACCTCTGGCTAAAATTTCTTATCCAAAGTCAAGGAAGAGGAAGCTAAAGTATAATCACTTTAAGAAATGGAAAAACAAGCATCACTTAAAAATCAATAATTGAAAATCTGTTTTAGGAAAACAGATGTAAAAAATTATAAATTCAAAGATAAGTTTACAAGATGGAACCTTTTAATATTTTTTTTAACTATTTTAGGATGCCTAATTATCCTACGTTTAGCTAAGAAAGCCACAGTCCATGATGGGCTGTTAGGCAACCCATGCCTTTTCCCTTTCTTTACTTAGTAAAAATGCATTCTAATGTTTCTAATCTGTCAATTCAATGGAAAAAGGGATGATAACGAACTTTGCACCTGTTATACTGTCAGCCTGTTTTTGATGAGAAAGGAAGCATAAAGAAATCAAAGGGTGAAGATATTCCAAGCACCATTAAACACGATTTTTGGTATTTTTCAGAGATTCTTAACTAGCATCATTAATAATATACTGAAATTTGCTGGTAATATGATTTCAGAAAGACTCTATTACTGTAACTATTTTTTGAGGACCTATATAAAATCTTATTTTTCCCCCTTTTACCATAATATTGATTGAGGAAGTATCACATCAGGTAAATTATAAAGACAATTTTGCTTAAGATAAATTTCACAATATTAAGCTTAGAGGGGAAAAAAATCTTAAACTGTAACTTTAATTAAACGAGGAACCAAAGTAGTTCTTGGCATATTGCCTTTAGACGAAATTAGTCTATTTGAAAGATACCAAAAAACTCAAACAAAACCCATGAAATCAAGCTAATTAAGCATATTATAATACGTAAATATAGTAGACCTTTCTCTAAAAGTATAAATAATTCTCTCATTCACCTAATGTTCATTTAGGAATTTTTTTCCTTCATCTCAATATTTTGCTTGACATTTATAATGTTATATACACACAGCACCAAAACCTCAACAAAAGACTACCAGGATTATAACATACATATTAAGTGAGAA
Source organism: Eulemur rufifrons (assembly GCF_041146395.1). Classification (NCBI taxonomy): domain Eukaryota; kingdom Metazoa; phylum Chordata; class Mammalia; order Primates; family Lemuridae; genus Eulemur; species Eulemur rufifrons. Next base: position 231,513,583 of record NC_090989.1, read on the forward strand.
AATTGAGAATTGATAAAAATTGACTAGTACTAAGTCATACAAAGACTAGACTTAATCCCAATAGAACTGAAATATTGTGTTGCACAGCTTTTACAGTCCTAACAATAATGTCTAAAGAATCCACAAATTTCAGTGGTTACTTTTAATTTAAAACTGGAAGGGAGAAAGATTGTTTGAAGATAAGAAGTCAATTAGTATGGAAAAAAATGGAAATGATTTGTAAAAAATGTATGAGTGCTTTGAAATAAAAAACAAGTAGAATGATTTGGATTAGAGTCAATACAATTTAGATGTAGTAGATATTGGTCTCTCCATGGATAAAACTGGAGGATTTTCTTCTGTGATATATGTGCCAGTTTTGAAATATCTTAGCTCAAATATAGGAATAAAGCTTTTTTTTTGGATGCTGTGACCGCATAAAGAGTATAGGGACAGATTGCAAAAATACTAGGTGATAAGCTGTAATATATGGTAACCTTCTGAAATTTTTCCCAGATTTTGGCTAGCCTGCTTTCATGGGGTTCTGAGAATTTTAGGTTGACTTTGGGGCCTCTGTGAGGAGGTCTTAGGTAATTTTTTGCTCCTTTTATGTCCCTTGGGTCTTTCTTTAAAAGGAAGTTTGGTGTTAAAGAAATATCCTAAATTTGGCCAGCCTGTACAAAGACGGAAATTCTTAGGAATTGTCTTAGGTAAAATTCCACTGTGAATGGTTAAGAAAACATTCAAGATTTTGGTAATCTCTCCTAGCATTCCCATGATTTCTGAAGAGGTCTTAACTCTGAATAAATGAAGTAGATGATTGATGTAGTTCCTAAAGCAATGTGAGAAAGTAACAAATTCAACATATCTTTGCCCAGTATTTTCCACATAAAAGGAAATAAGACATAACCGATAGAAATCAGACTATGGACAAAAGTTAGAATTTTAATGAAAATGGGATAAAGTTATCCATCATGCTTTTTGAGTTACTGATGCACATTGACATGCTGTAGAATATGCCCTGCTTGTCCCTCCTTACCCATTCTCACCTCTCTTCTCCCCATTCTGTGCCCAGTGAGTTCGTTTACTGACTGCATCAACCAGGCTCTCATGCATTCTGGCTTCTTGTTAGTTCAGGTACAGGAAGGTACCAGTAGAATATTGAAAGGTAAAAGACAAGAACAGTTGAAGTACATATTTCCCTGGTTCTCTACCTGCCATGGCACGTTGCTTTTCTGTACTTGAGGTCAGGTTCCTGTTGGGGGGCCCTCTTCAACAGTGCAGGTGTTTCTGGCTTCTGATAACCCCATGTCCCATCAAGCCAACATGTGGAAGTAGCTTCCAGTTAAGCCCAGGATGCTTCGTTATCCTTTAACCTGTCCACCCCTCTGTAAATAGTCAATTAAGCTCTCTGCTATTAAGCACACTCATTTTGAGTGTGCTCTCAGTCTCCTGACAAGGTCCTGATCGACAAACCTGCATGGGATTGTCACGTGATCATTTTTACATTTTCTCATTTTTACATATGAGAAAAGCTAGTAGTGAGCTGACAAATACTACGTGCTCATTGCACAATAGACACAAACAAAGGTGTCCCCAACAAGAGTTAACATGAACAACCACAGTTACTTTTAAAGTTTAATGGTTTATATTGGTCATTTTGGTATGGAAAAATTCTCCTTTGCCTTAGAGTTGATAAGTAGCATGCTTATAAATTAGATTGATCTAGTTATAAATAGCTATGAGTATGCTTCCAGGTTACCTTAGAGATTGTGTGTCTCAAGTAGAAAGTGGCAATTATGGTCTGCAGGGGCAATCAGAAATAGTATCTGTTTTTGAACCTCGGGAAGATACAAACGTGGGGAGGTTTCTCAGAGACCATCAAATGTGGCTTCTCCTATTATGTGGTCTTACATATCCCGACGGGAATAGCTTGTAATGCATCTAGTATTCTCACATTCTGGAAGACTAGTAAGGCTGGAGCTTTTGATTTAAATACCATAGAATTAAGTGGTTATTTGAGAAAACAGGCCCATTGATAAATAGTTGGTAAAATACACATTAAATGTGGCACATAATTACATAGCACGTAATCACTTCTGTGGTTGTTACAGGCCAAACAATAGTAGACTAGTGAGGTGTACATTAAGAGCAAACTGTGTTATTCAAAGGCCTATGGCTCAGAATGCACTCCTCAAGGAAAGTGGGTTACATGCTATTCACTGCCAGATTAGCTAAGAATACGTCCCTATTCCCTGAAGATTTAACCTCTCACACTAGGAAATGCTGTGGAGGTGGTACTTTAGAAAATCTAGTGTTGTGACGACTATGCCCTACAGCTGTTTTAACAGCTATTTTATGTTTCCTTCAGTGAGACAAAACTAACATGTTTTTTCTCTAGTGTGATTTTTAAATTCTAGTTCAAAGTCGGGATTTCAGGGCTACTCCTAGCTCTGGTTCTTATGATGACACCTGTTATAGCAAAGAGACTTTTAGGTGGTTTCCATGGTCTCTTCCTCCTGGTTTCCACATTGTATCATCCTGTCCCATTGAGGGTGGACAAAACCTGTGACATGTTTCTAACCAATAGAATTTGGGAAACGTGATAGACTCTTACTCTCCTGATTATGAATCATTATATATAAGACTCCATCTTGCTATCAGACTGGTGACAGAAGGAAAGAGGCCATGCAAGGGAGGGGGGCCTATAGGAAGGGCCATAGACAAGGAGCTTCAGGCAGTCCTGGAGTTGAAAGAAGCCTCCAGCTAACAGCCAACAAGAAGATGGAGCCCTCAGTCTTACAGACATAGGTAATGAATTCTGCCAACAACCTGAGTAAACTTGGGAGTGGATCCATCACTATTTAAGCCTCCAGGTGAGAACTAATCTCTGGTTGACACATGAATTGCATTCTTGCACAGGACCCAACTAAGCCATTCCCATACCTATCCATAGAAACTGAGATAATAAATATAGTTGTGTTAAGTTGCTGAGTTTGTGATAATTTGTTAAACAGCATAGAAAACTAACACATATGCCCAATATACACTTGGTTAATAAACATCGACTGAGTGAGTACCATGAACCAAGCATTTTTCACAGTATTAAAGAAGACTGCAGAAGAGATAAATCTATGCACTCAAGGGAGTTCTGATAGGCAATTTCTGTAGACAATATAAGTGACTAAACAAACCCAATGGGTAAGATGTTTTCCTTTCCCATGCAAACAAGGAAAACTATTTACAGTGTCTAGTGACTGTTCTACTTTAAGTGGATATGAGAGCAGACTTTAAAGGAGATTTACAAAATGGTATTAAAATTTTTACCAAGCTCCATCAATTAAAGTTCGATGTTACATATTTTTGCCATTCTACCATCCAGGACAAGGAATTGCTATTCTCAGCCATGGGAGGTTGTGTATTATTGCTATGATGTCAAATAACATCAGGTAGAGATAAAATTTCACAATATGTCACAAAACCCAGAAAATCTGTGGCTTGACTTTGTGTTCATTATCCACTAGCTTATATCTCCAGAAACCTGTATTAAAACTATATCAGACAGTTGGTCACAGTCTTAGGCGAAGTTTTCATCAAAGTTTTGAGTGTCAATTTTTTGAAGGAAACAGGTAAACACAACAGATTACACTAAAAGGGGCAGAAAGGGAGTTAGAGGGATATATATATCACAGATATATATAATATATATATTTTTAAAAAGCTGGGCAATGATATTTAAACTCTTGCCAGGTCTCTCTTTTTTTTTTTCCCCCCCTCCAGTATTTGAGGCTTCAGAGGTGTACATCAAAGTAACAGAAGAGTAGCTAAATCCTGAAGTGCTTCTGCAGCAATAATTAATATATGGGGCCACTGACACTAGAATTAATCTTAGAAACTACTCTCAAGGTGATGGGGAAAATAAATGTGCCATGGGAGTGCCCCATAGTGCTACACTGTGACACTGTTGGGTCCTGTCATTGATCATTGCTGATAGCAAAGAAGTGATCACTCACAAGGCAGACCTAATAATAGACTTCAAATATGGAAGGATCCTTACTCACTTCCATGTTTGGTAACAGTCCACGTTTAATGAATAATTTTTTCCGCCCCAAAGGTCAGAAGCAACAAGCCTTCTGCTCTTTGTTTTCTGTTGTGTTCGAGGCCACTTAATTCACTATCATGAAGTAGCCCCTTTGGGTACTGATTTATTCCAGATGTAAATATGTGGCTTTAAGAAAACTATAGAGGAACCTGGTTTTAGTACTACTGCATGGTTACCAAACACGTACGCATTGCAGGTAGAAGCAATTCTGCCCTGATCTAAGTACCCAAAGCAGCTAAAAACTGAGGGGACACTTGGGTATAACACATTAAGTTACACTCCATTTTAGGTAATCATCTTGCTTCAGAAATGAGGGGCTGAATGCGTTTAGAAATACTTTCATTGTGCTAATATCACAATACAGATTTCTCCTTCCTCAGACTGTCTCCAGCGTAAAATACTGCTTGATAAAGATGACAGAGTTAACGTGATTGCTAGGCAGCTGTATTGTTATTCCCACAGATAAACACACTTATTTCCTTCTCGGATTATTCCTGGTAAGGAATTTCTAGATAAACATATTGCTTTCTTTTGGACTGATTGTGATCTTATTCTAGGTAATCACATATGTATCCTTCATAATTTTATAAGACTGGATTTAATGTGTAGAAAAGTTTAGAAGAAAGAGATGGGCTAGTAAATGATGTTTTTTTCAGGGCACAACAAGAGCAGAGATGTTACTGAGAAACATTTGGAGTGTTATACAAGAGAAGGAATCTAAATTGCACAACATAGGCAGGTTTCCATCTAGATTGTGAGAACTAAGCATTATCTTGGGATCATGGAGGAATTTTATTCAAAAATATCAACTTTGGTGGTGAAACTCAAACAAATGCTTCCAGAAAGAAATGAGGTAATAGCATGGACCAAACGGTTATTCATTCTGCTCTTTAATTCCAAAGCAAGTTATCATTCCCTTCTGAGTTTTACATGGAACTTCTGTTTTACTTGTTATAAAAAAATGTTTATTATCTGCAACAGCTACTGGTTACGAAGATCAGAAGGCATCCAAAGGACAAAATGTAGCAGCCTAGAGTTCAAGAGTGAGGGAACATGCAGCGTACAGTCTCATATTGAAATTGGTTAAATTACAAAGTGCACCTAACAGAGGATTCATTTTTATCTGGGAATCCCAGCTTGCACATAGATACTTTCAGATCTTTAGAAGCCCTTTTGTGAAGGGAAGAAATAGTTCAGTGGGACCCCAATGATAGAACCAATGTTGACAATGGCAAGTTCACTACCATTAGAAAAAATAGTGGATGTGTGTATGTCTGTCTGTCTGTACACGTGGGTATATGTATATATGAAGGAATAGGAAGATTATTTTTGTTCAACATTTTGACTAGGATCGATTTGTATAGAAAATAGATTTATTTTAATGAAATTAATTAGAAACAATTATTTTTTAAAATAATTAATCAACAACCCAATTATGCAAGAACCTTTTTTTTTTTTTTTTTTTTTTTTTTTAACAAATAGGATGTTGCTGTGTTGCCCAGGTTGGACTTGAAGCCCTGGGCTCAAGCAGTACTTCCACCCCGGCTTCCCAATGCGCCTGGCCTAAGAGCCTATTTTTATTTTTTTCTTCTAATAACTTTTTTCCCCTTAAAGAAGATGAAGAGAATGAAGTTTCAAAGGGACTGTTCAATACACATTTGGGTATAATAATTACCCTCTTCCTTGACTTCAGCAAGTATACTTAGATCAACTTAAATGAACCACAGATTTCACAAATTGGGGGTACACAGAAGAGAAGAGAAGACTTTTCTGGGTGTGGTTTTTTTTTTTGTTTTTTTTTTTTTGGTTAGGGAGGAGAGGAATGCCAATAAGTAGAAAGAAATATAGGAGCTGGGTCTTCTCTCTGCTGAACTATTATATTAGGGGAACACAGAAGAATTGGGCCTTAAAGGCACAGGCAGGAGGACTTGAGGAATCTTCTGTCAACAGGCCAAGAAGGAAAAAGCTTGTAGGATTTATTTTTTTTTAGTACTTACTAATGCCTTTCCACAGGGCTTGTCCAAAGCACGACTCTGAGACTGTCTCCCTGCCTCCCCTTTCAGCAGGCCTCACCCTCCTCGGGAAGTAGTGATAACTTTTGCTCTCCCTTAAACGTCTGCCTCTTTCATGAAACATTTTCTCCAAGCCATTGTGGACAGAATCCTGTGTTATATATTTGTACATATATATATATATATATATATATATATATATATTTGCATTAAAACATTACAATTCACTAAAGAAGAGAATAAAGGCACATTTGTGATGTACATGGGCTGTGGAAAGAGTTCTGGGTTCCAATTCAAGCTTCTCTTTTCTGTTTGTGCCACCTCAGTCATGTTACTAAGCTTCTCTGAGAATCATTTAAAAAAGGGCCACAGTCAGATACTCCTTACATGATCAATTTGAGGATTACATGAGATAATACATGCCAAAGCAACCAGCCAAGTACTAGTGAAATATGGGGGGTAGGGAGGGTCCTAGCTTTATCTCACTAGAGGAATATAAGGCACAAGCAGCAGGTGGAGAGTTTTATGAGATTGCAGGACATTGCCTGCACTCTAGATACAGCACCATGATACTGTTGACTCAAGATTTTTAAATGATAGTTAATCTACACCCAAAATAACTATCTAAAAAAAAAAAAAAAAAAAGATAATGTTGAATGACATGTACAAACACCAGCATTCTTGCAAAGTCATTGAGGTGGCTTATGGGGTTTGGGGCAGGAGCCTGTAGGGAGCTTAGAAGCCACATCTCCCTGGTTAGGTCACCCTGTAATGTTGACCAAATTCCAAATACTTTCAGATTGACAACTTTCTTGAATGCAGCAGCAATCCTGTGAAATACGTATTATTACCCTTGTTTTAAGCATGAAATGTTTAAATGAGGCCAAGGGAGATGAAGTGGCTGATAATGGTAGTGCTGGGATTTCACCCAGCATTTTGGATTCAGAGTCAGTGGGTGCTTTGCACTTTGCCCCTGTTGAACTCTATCCTACAGTTATGAGAAATAACATATGGTGGACTAGTAGTGATGACATTATACATAATGTATCATAAATTATCAAGGAATTTTCCCCAAGACATTTCAACTGTTAGTAAGAGTCCTTTTGTTGTGATAAAAAACGATTAACACATAACAGCCACCAAAAACCAATGATCAACAGCGACAACAATAAATTTAGGGAAGCACTTTCCCAAGTGCTGCTAAGAAGGACTTTTTACTTACTTTACCTTTATGCCGATGAAAAGTGAGGTTGCCTTGCTCAATCTTTATGATTTATGCTTTGGCGTAGAAAAACTTAATTCTACAGATTCTTTGGTAAATTTATATTACATTTGATACCAGCACTACTGTTAACCTTTCCTGTGCCAGCAAATAGCAATTACAGGATAACTACAGGGTAATTCTGGGGCTTTGTGCCTTTGAATGCAGGAGTAATTTGAACAGTTCTGACTGCAAATTTGCATTGGTTAACATATGCTTTCTGCAGATTAGAAATACATTTTAATGATTTATTTCACCTCCCTAAACGCATGATTTTCCTTTTTTTAGAAGTCAAGTGATTTCATGAGTATGGAACGTTTAGAACACTAGTAAGAGGACTTGAAATAGATCAAGAAACATTTTCTTCATTTTTAACATGGCTTAAATTAAGCATAAAACAAGATTCTCAGAAACATCAAATAATTGTATGATTAGAATTTTTTCTTCAATGAAATAGATAAAAATATCCAATGCTTCTATTTTTCTAAACCATTCAAATTCTAGTTTCAATTAACAAAATTGCCAAATACGCAAAATAGCAAAAATTAAAAATGGAACTTTCTCCTTCTACTATCTTTGACTATTCTCTTCTTTCTCCCTTTGTTTCGAACACAATCTATTGCATATCTTGTCTGTTGTTTTTTTTTCCAATTCTACTCACTATATTTAATTTGTTCTACTTCTTTCCTTACTTCCAATTGTTGACGATGAAGTACAGGTGTATGTAATTTATTTGCTTACTCTATTTTTTTTTTACTCCTTTTATTATGAGATCTGCCTTCTTTCTTTCTTATTATTTTCAATTTCCCCCCTTCTTATTTGCTTTCCTTTTGACCATTATTCCACTCTTTCCCTTTCCCACTACATTAACTGAAGTCTCTTCTCACAACACCCCAACACATCTCATTCCAATATTGGGTGGATCTCATGTTCAGACTCTGGGGCTAATAAAGTAATGCTTTCACATGAGGAGAAACAAATCAACCATTCATTGACCTATTCTACTGATAAGCTAGAGCTCAGAATAAGGCAATTATGGCAAGGTATCTTATAAAAAATTACCTTGTAAAAATTCTCTCTAGGGGTTCATATTCACTCTTGACCACAAATGCATACCCATTATGTAGGACTTGAAATTTCACTCCATCTATAATGTCTTTATGTTTGCCATTCATGTGTAGAAAATTTATGTAGGTTTTTTAGGATTCCAAATCTAAAAGTGTTAAAAGTTCACTTTTATTACTTATACTCCAAGATAAAATTGCTAACACTCTTGTTAAGAAGCTACAACCTACAACAGTAAAGAAACACTATTAAACAATAAAACAAAGAAAATTTGAAAGTCAGGCAAAAAACCTCAGAATATTTTAAATCTTACTTGTTCTTTAGATCCCACGAGTGTGTTCACCAGACGTCTCCCTTAACAAAGAAGAAATGTGACAACAATTAAAATGTGAAAATGATGCTATTAAAATACTGCTCATTTAGGTGATGATGTTTATATTACTTAGCTAGAATAAAATGTCAAATTCCAACAAGAAGTGAAATTGGTTGTATTTTGGCATTTCCCTTCATACTCATTGTTGTAGAAAGTAATTTAAAATGTTCCTTTTAAAGCAACAACAAGGAAAACATGCTATGATTATTCTGGGAAGAGAAAAGATAGTTTTAAAATATTCAATATACTTCATAATCAAAATTATATGTATATAAAAATAACAGAATCATCAAATATTATTAAATAGAAACAAATATGTTGCAAAAGCCTATGAAAAATTCTTATGAAAGGGAATATTCCTTGCACTGTAAAGTTTTGTTAAGATTTAGTTCTTTGGAAAACACACATAAATCCCACTAAGTTACTTTGAATAACATCACAGGATCTCTAAAAAGACAGAATCTCCCAAACTATGATGACAATGTTACCAAAAAAAAAAAAAAAATCTAGATTTTAAGATTGGGCTGAGGGAAGAGGCTTGTTAAAGTTTTAAAAAAGTACCTACAAGTTTATTATTAATATAACCTTTTATTAAGGTTGGGAAAGGTACAAGTCTATGAAAGCATTGTAACGTTTCAGGAGTTTTATAATTTATAAGTAACTCTAAAAGCTGAACAACCATGCTGGCATTTTCTCAATGGTTTTCATTAAACTTGTTCACTTTGGGTTTTTTTCCTTTCTCAGAAGAATAGAAATGGGGAAATTAATTTTAATTTGGACTTTATGTGAGTAGCTTGGGCAAGCTGAGATATTAATCCATTTCTGCCAATTTCTGGAAAATGAAAACTGATCTAGAGTGACATAAAACAGATTGGTCGTTGTCTGCAGACATGGGTGGGGAAGGGAAGGAGGGGAGGTATTAAAAGGGTCATAAATAAGCTTTCGGAGTTGATGGATATGTTATCTTGATTATGCTGTTGACTTTATAGATAGGTACGTGTCCAAATTCATCAAATTGTATCTGTTAATATGTGTAGTATATTATATGTCAATTATACCTTAATAAAGCTCTAAAAGAAGTAGAACTGTGAAATACGTACTTCATCTAGAACATGAAATATATGGATAAACCATGGAATAAATTAATACTGGTTGGTATTGTTGCAATTTTTGTTTCAAAAGATTATCTGGTTGTTGTGTGATAACCAAGTTGAGGAGACAGTGATTGGGAGTGGAGGTGAAATTTTATACGGAGGCTTGGACCACCATACTGGCAGTGTAGGTGCAGGATGATGGACTGATCTATGATATACTTGGTGGGAACAGAGAAAAGGCTGACTGAAGCACTGAATGTGAAGGTAAGGCAGAGTAAGGAACTGAGGACGATGTCTGGGTTTCTGGCTCGAGCAACTGGATGTGTGGTGTTGCCATTTCTTGAGATGATAAAGATTGAGAAGATTATAAGATTTGAAGGGAGTAGAAGAGTTCCATTTTGGGTATATCATATTTGAAATGCCAGAGAGACAGCCAAATGGAAATGTTAAGTTGGGTAAAGTTTTCTAGAACTCAGAGGAAAAGTTTGATTTGCACAGTTTTGAGAATTATCAGCATGTATCCAAGAGAGTGAGTGGCTGCCGTGGAATGGAGGCAAAGGTCATTGAAGAAGAATAGATAAAAGAACCCAGAGTCAGGATGGTAGATGACTTAGCTGCTTGGATGTGCACATCCCTTTAAATAACCAGAATGGGGGTGAAAAGGAGTTGTAGGAACCAGAAGCTATTTTAATTATTTTCTATATTTTGAGACTACTTCCTAATGTTTATGCTTAACTGTCCACAATGTAGGTAGATAATACATATTTCAGCATTTATCCTAATTTGCCTCCAGTTTAACCTTCAGATTATCCTCAAAAACCTTTAGATGTCTAATTATTTAAAAGATATTTTTAATCACTCCTCTGAAAGTGTATCTTAAATAGATGATATCTTTTGTTACATACATACTTTATATAAATCAAATTAGAAGTTGAAGTAATGTGCCACATAATGACATTTTGATCAACTGAATATATGACAATGATACCATAAGATTATAACGGAGCTGAAAAATTCCCATCGCCTAGTGACGTGGTAGCTGTCATAATGTTGTGGTGCAATGCATTACGAATATGTTTGTGACGATGCTGGTGTAAACAAACCTGTGTTGCCCGTCATGTAAAAATAACAGCACATAAATTTATGTACATGATATAATACTTGATAATGATAAATGACTATGTTGCTGGCTTATGTATTTACTACACTATACTTTTTATTAAGGTGTACTTCTACTTAAAAAAAGTTAACTGTAAAACATTCTCAGGCAAGTCCTTCTGAAGGTATTCCAGAAGAAGGCATTGTTTTATCATAGGATATGATAGGTCAGTGCCTGTTATTGCCCCTGAAGACCTTCTAGTGGGACAAGATGGGGAGGTGAAGACAGTGATATTGTTGATCCTGACCCTGTATAGGCCTAGGCTAATATGTGTTTATGTCTTAGTTTTTAATAAAAAATTTTTTAAAAGTATGGAAAAAAATTTAAAAGTAGAAAAAAAGCTTATAGAATAAGGACATAAAGACAGAAAATACTTTTTGTATAGCTGTACAATATGTTTATGTTTTAGGTTAAGTGTTATTTTAAAAAGTTAAAATTTAAAACTTTGTAAAGTAAAAAAGTTACAATATGATAAGGTTAATTTATTATTGAAGAAAGAACTATATTTTTTGCAAATTTAGCATAGCTTATTTGTTCAATTTATAAAGTCTCTGGTGGTGTACAGTGACGTCCTAGCTCTTCATGCTCACTCACCATTCACTCACTCGCCCAGAATAACTTCCAGTCCTTCAAGCTTGATTCATGGCAAGTATCCTAAATAAGCATACCATTTTTTATCTTTTGTACCATATTTTTACTGTACCTTTTCTATGTTTAAATAGTTTAGATACACAAATGCTGATAATTTTGTATTATAATTGTCTACAATGTTCAGTACAGCAACATGCTGTATGGGTTTGTAGGCTAGGAGTATTGGTCTACACCCTCGAGGTTTGTGTTAAGTACACTCTATGATCACACAATGACAAACTTGTATAATTATGTATTTCTCAGAATATATCCCTGTCATTAAGTGATGCATGATTACTCAGAACTTTACTAAAATTTTCAAAGAAGTCAACGTAATTTGCAGAACTTGAACGTACTTTGCAACATGTGCATGGAATGTGAAAAAAACTGTGATGTAATTTCCTGAAGGTAGCCGTAAAATCTATACTATGATGCTCCCAAATCAGCTGCTTTTCCATGCTCGTAGAGATCAATTGCAAAGCAAATGATACTGGAATTATAGTTTATTACAGAAAGAGAATAAAACATAGGAATTTCATGGCTACCATGAATGGTGTTGAAGCTTCAAGGTGATGCTTAGTTGAATAATCCCTGGTAGACTTGGTTTTGTTAGTTTCCATTGGCTTTGAGCATTAGTGGAATGTTGGGAAGTCAACATTCCAGATTTTTGTTTCTTCATTTGTAAAATGGAAATTATGCAAAAAATTTCAGAGTTTTGGTGATAATAAATGGGACAAAGTACATAAAAATGCTTTGTATAGTGCAAAGTACTGTAGACTGCAGAAATGACAGCATCACAACAATAGTAATGGGGCATCGTAGCTAAATGTGGCACCTGATATTATTCAAAAGAAATACTGCATGAACTGCGTTTGTGTACTATATTTAATTTCATTTAGAGTTTTCCAAGTCATTAGTAAGGCTCAGAAATGAATAACATCAACTCTTCATATATTGATGAAATAGAACAAATAAATGAATGAAACATGAATTTTTTTTTTCTTACTTTGTATACTTTGCTAAATGTGACTTTTTGACACAATAAAATTTAGGGTTTGTTCATGTTACATTACTTTACTGAAACACATTCTGAAATCTGTTTCTTCCATCCTTCCCATTCTTCTCTTTATACTTAATTGCTTTTTAAATCTTAAAATTTACTTTTTATTTTCTCTATTTCTTGTGATGTTGTATACTTTCTCATTATTTCACCTTCAATCAAGATCAAATCATTAATCATCATTTTATAACTGGCTTTTATTTTACTTTTTGTAACAATACAAATTTTCATTTTTATAAATATAATACTGTTGGAAATTTACAAAATACATTGAAGAAAAAAGAAAAGAAAATGAAAGTCTTTCATACTCCTATCACTGCATGCTCTTGACATTTTGGTATATAGTCAGTCAATATCTTTTCTATGCGTTAACGCGTGTTTTATAAGTTCAGTAATGGTATCATGTTTTATTTTTTTACTTTACCATGAATATTTTAAAATGATACGAGTTATTTTTATACAACATTCTTTGCCTAGTTATTTTAAATTTTAATTTATTGGTGAAACATAATTTGTTAGACCTGTCAAAATGGCTGTTGTTGGTTCTTTTTTCCTAAGTAAGCAGCTTTGTGATAAACATTCATAATTTGCATGAATCATGATTAATTCCTTAAAATGAATTGCTGGACTCAGTCAAGCCTGCATATTAAATTACAAAAATTATAATACCTAGTGCTAAACTATATTCTGAAAAGGCAGTAACATTTAACATTCCCACAAGCAAGTTATGAGAGTGCCTACTTCTATACATGGCTAATAGTAGATATCCATTTTAAATTTTTAAATTTTATCAGTTTTATAAATAAAATTATCTTTTAATGTTTTGATGTTTGTTGCTTTGGTTACCAGCTGTGTTAATAAGTTTCTCAAGTTTTTATTTGTATTTGTTTATTTCTGAAATGCTCATACATGTATTTCACCTAGTTTTTTGAGCACATGTCTTTTCTATAATTATTTGTAATAACATTTTACATATTAAGAATATTAACTACAAACATAAATACTAGATTGAAAAGACCAATGATGATGCCAACATTTATCCTAAAACCCAAGAGAAATTAGTTCAACTAGATGCAAAAGTGATTATAAGTAGACGAGTAAATTTAAGTTTTATGCTTCATTTTTATTATCTCATTTTCATTCAAATTTGAATCAATATTGCATTTAGTTTATTTTATCCCTTTAAATTTTTTTGGATTGCTTACATTGATGTTTTTATTCACTGTTACGTCAGTTAAGTTTTACTTATTCTATCCCTTGAAACTGTGTGAACATATTTTTCCTTTATTACTCTAAAAAGTCAGCCTGTTTATCAATAAAATAGATATAAAAAAGAAAAGACTAATCTTTCAGAACTGCTATGAGTTTAGAAAAATATAATAGCATTTAATACTTACCTCATCATTCATTTATTCAATACATATATTTGAGCACCTACTGTGAGTTCTTTTCTAGACACTAGAAATTATAGGTTGAAGAAAAATAGTCAAAGTTTCTGCTCTGATAAAGATTATATGCTAATGAGTAACACAGGTAATAAACAACAAAGATAGATAAATAGATAAGTGACAGATAAATAAACTGATAGACAGATGGATGGATGGATGGATGATTTCCAATAGAACTAAGTGCCGTGAAGAAAACAAAACAGAATAATGTGGTAGTGAATGGGCAGTGTTGGTAACACTGGATAGGGGAGTCAGGAAGATCTTGTTGAAAGGTGATAATCTGAGCTGAGACCTGAGAAACAGAAAGGACAGCCATGCCAAGAGGGAAAGGGTAGAGACCTCTGGGAAGAGAATATAAGTGTAAAGGCTCTGATACAGGGACAGGAGTTAGTGCTTGGAGAATACAAATGTGTCCAGTATGGTTGGAGCATAGTGAGCCAGGAAAAGCCTAGTATGAGAGAGGTGACACAGAAGGTGATGCTAGATCGTAGGTTACGTAAGGTTTTGTAAGTCATGGTAAGAGGTTGACCCTGGCAAGGTAACAGGGAGCTGCCATGATAAGGAAGTGGAGGATGATGATAAAGATCAAGTTTATTATATATTTAACAATTTGAGTATCTTTCTTTGCCTAAATATTTACATGGCAAGCTAGTCATTGATTCTGGTTTCCTGTTCAGACTCTGTTCAGTTTTATTTTTTTTCTATTTTGTTGCTGCCCGTAATAGTGATGATTTTTCATTTTTAAGCCCAAATTTTGATTACTGTTTTTGATTTTTTTTGTTTCTATTTTTCTATTTTGTTTCTATTTTTTTGCCCCCCCCCCTTTTTTTTTTTTTTTTTAAGAGTCTCGCTATATTGCCCAGGCTAGAGTGTGGTGGTGTGATCATAGCTCGCTGCAGCCTTGAACTCCTGTGCTCAAGCGATCCTCCTGTCTCAGCCTCCCAAGTTGCAGGGACTACAGGTGAGTGCCACCACGCCTGGCCTCTATTTCTTTGCTTAAGGCACTTGCAGTTTTCTGCATTGATTGTAATGCTGAAGAAGCATTTACAAGACTCAATAGCTTTATTTAGGAATTAGATCTTTGAAATTCCAACTGCTTTATTTTAACAAGAGCTATAATTAACAGTCACCTTTATAGCTTTTCTCATTCTCTACCTACGCTATGCTCCAAACCTCTTTTCTTTAAACTGGACTCTCCTATTCACATATTTTAGCTTTATCAGCCCGAAAAAGCAAGCTCTAATTGACATTCTAGGAGAGAATCTCCCCTTTCAAAGTCTTATTTCTTAAACTACTTACTTTGCCTGTTTGAGGTTCATCTGCTTGAATACCGATTTCTGTTTCCCAGATATGGCTTTTCCCCTCGACTGGATACTCCACTCTCTATCCTTGGTTCTGGCCCCTGGTATGTCTGGTGTTCTACCCATTTCTATTTCAGATTGTACCACTACTTTCTTGTGCAACATCTGCCACACATTTTGAATTTTGTCCAGCTCATTTACTATGTGCCCCCTCCAGTTTCCAGTTGGATTTGCCAAATATAACTATCAACTAGGGCAGAATTTGCTTCCCCTTAAAGCTCTATGCCTACATTTAAATTAACAATAACCTTAATTATAAGAAGAACAGATACACAACTCACACATTGGCAGGTTAGGTTTTTATCCATTTGACGATAGCTGTTACATAGAAAACAAATCCTTAAACACGCATATGTATGCTACACAAACACTCTAATTTTGTTTTGTAGTCATTCAGAAGTTTTAAAAAAATATCAAGGTTAAGAAGTATTTTTTTTTTTCCTAAGTTACTCTTGTAGGTATACGTTTTGGACTTTAGCATCAGTTTCATTAAAATGATTATAGTATAATTTTAAGTATTGAAGTGGGGTTTGCAACCAAATTAATTTCTCTAATGCCAGTCATTATATAGTATATTTGTATTGTGAAATCTTCAAGCTTCAAAAGCTCTCAATAAAATCAATGCATCTGAAAAGTCCTATCACATATCATAAAGATGATGTGCATTACAATAGGGAATGTATAGGCCTAAAGGGAGAAGAGAGTGTTTGGTGATGGTGAGGTTTGAGTACCCCTAAGTACAAATTTCACTTGTTTTATAATTTTATGTAAGATCTGCTTTGTCAAACTTTTCCCAAATTTTTATTATATTATTGAGTCATGCCCTTCAAACTAACCACATTTACTAACAGTTTCTATCTTATATAAAATTATAGTAACTTATAAAAAAATCCCCTGTGATGAAGGAAATATTAGCAACATTCAGCTTCTTTACCCTCTACACCAGAACTCATGACTTTAATCTGTAATTCTTTGTGTGAAATCTCATCAAGGGCTCCTTGTGTACGTAAACATATAACCCACCATTGCATTTACCATTCCCTGACAGAGCACTTGCCATAGTCTTTAAACACATCTTCAGAGTAATTTTACAAAATCTCCCTATCACAAATTGATGTTGGAGATCCCTTATCAAATCACTTTGTCCAACACTTTGTTTTATTAAATCTTCTAAATATGTTTCTGAGATTCCCTCCATACTTATAAGATAATCAGACAATATTTGTTGGAGCTCACTAAATTAAGTCTTTTATAATATGTTCATCATATTTCAGATATCAATATTCTCATCACCCCATATACAAATAAATTGCAGGACTAAAATTATACTAGTTTCACTTGACTTTCTATTTAGTGTTACTTTTCTACTTCTGTTATTTATCCTTCTAAAGTATGAATAAGTGTTACCTTTTGGAAAAGAACTTTCCTAAAATGTATAAAGGTAAAGTTACAATTAATTAGATTAGTGACACTATAGTATGGTAATCACAGACAATTGATAAATTATATAAGTTTATTAATAAAGTCTATAGTATAGTAACTCCATATTACTCTATCAACAAATATTTACTGTGTCTTCTCTATGAAAGACATTATGCTAAGTGATATGACAGGCAGAGAGAAGTATTAGTCTTCAAGATATTGAGAATCGGGCTAGGGTGTCATTCTCATGAATTAATTGCAAAAAGCACATGGGATATGCCAACTGAGTAGTATAGCTAATGCATTTGGTAGTTAGGAAAGTTTGCCCATGAGAGTTAGAATTTAAGCCAGGAGAGCCTTAAGATATCATCAGGATTTAATTATGTTGAAAGAAGGAGAGACATAAAGGTAAAACCTTGGGCAAAGAATGGAAATGGGAGGCACAAGACGACACATTGCAGAGTTGCATTGTCCAATATGGTAGCCACTAGCCAGCCACACATGGCTTGTTAGGCACTTCATGGCTATTCTGAATTGAGATACGTTATTTCAAAGACTGAGTATAAAAAATAATATGAAGTATCTCATTAATAGTTATTAATTATTACATATGAAAATGATATTTTGTGTGTATTAGATTAAATATAACAATTTTACAATTAACATTAACTTCAGGTATTTTTACATTTTGTAACATGGCTATTAGAAAATTTAAATTACATGGCTCATATTTATGACTTGCATTACATTCCTATTGGACAGTGTCAAGCTATTGAGTAATTGTTAGAAGACTGAGGTTATTAAATATATATCCTTAAGAAAAGTAATGAGACTAAAAACTGCTGACTGGATAGGAGACGCTAGAGATGAGGAGAATGATAACCTATTCAAAGGACCACACATGAGGTGACAGAGCTCTGAATGAAAGCAGGTGGCAATGGGGGAAAATGAGGTGTCAATATACATTTTTTTGTGTCTGCCTACTTTCACTCAACAAAATATTATTTTAGATTGTTTCTAGTGCCAGAGATATTACAAAAGAAGACTTTCAGAATAATTAACTTCAGTGATTAGGCCTGGAGATAGGAAGAGAGCAGAATCAACTATGCCTGATATTATAAACTGAGGAGACAGGGAGGAAGGTGATAGAATTAGATGTGAAAACCTGCCTTGTGAGGAGAGAGTTTTAAGCCCTGGAATATGTTGTAGTGGCAGAATTCTAATTAATCTCTCAGTGGAATGAAGAATGTGAGGAACAGATAAATGGTGGGACATCCCTGGGTAAATAGAAGTGGAATTCGAGGGGAAATGGTCAAATTGTTGATAGAGATTTGATTATCATCTTGATAGACTTGAATGCAGAATTCAAGGGTGACAATGTAATTTCAGGGGATGATTTGTTGACAGTTCATATATAGAGCCAAAAACTGAACCAAGGAAAATACTGACATTTGATGGCTGAAGGTGGTGGATGTTCTACAAGGATAAATGATCAGTCATGGGAATGAGAAGAGAACAGTATAGGATCATAGAGACTAAGGAAGAAAAAAAAAAAAAAAACTAGTGAGAAAGAACCAGCTAACAGAAAGAAAATGTCTTGAGAAATGTAGGAAAGACTATAGATGGCATTTTACTATTTAGCATCAAAATATTACCTGGCAGGAATACAACCCTCAACCATGAAATCTAAGAAACACCAGATGTACCACGATCTGTCTTACTGCCTTTGGATCACATGGGCCACACTTGGGCTTTTCTCCAGATGTGTTTGGCCTTTTCTTATTCTCTGGTATGTATACCTATCCCATAAACTTCCTCCTGAAGAGTATCAGATTTATTGCTTCCTGTAGCATTTAATATCTGCATCCTCAATCAGCACTTATCACAGACTAATATTATCATCTTTTTTTGTACATACCAAATCTTCTGACTTCAAAGTTTTGTTTTTTGTACTCCATCTGGCTGCCTCTCTAGGACTGTCCTTAATGCTTAAAATATAACATGCATAGAGAAAACAGAGCCAATAAAGATAGACTCAAGGCTATGGTTAGCAAGAATAATTGATCTGGACTGCTGAGAGTCACGGTGCTCCTAACAAACCATACATCATCATTGGTTTTTCATTTCTCCACCAGTTTTTATTCATTGTTTCTCTTTAGGGCCTTTGCTGTTGTTTAAGAGTGGAACCTACATTTGTTCATTGAACAAAGTACTAAGACATTTAGAAGGTTATAAAGATGAATCTAATACGCATCCTGCATTCCCTAGATTGGAATTTATATACATGCTTACAGTCTATCTTTCATACTTAAATGTAAGATCCTTGAGGAAGAAATTGGTTATTTACCTTATCAATATTTGTATTCTTGATATCTAGAAGGTCTTGGCACCTAGTAGACTATGAACTCGCCCTTGTTTAATATAATCATGTGTCACTTAACGACAGGGATATGTTTTGAAAAATGCATCATTAGGCGATTTCCTCATTGTGCAAACATCATGGAGTATGCAAACCTAGATGACACAGGTTGTATATAAACCTAGATAATATAGCCTACTACATACCTGGGCTATATGGTATACAGTCTATTGCTCCTAGGCTACTGACTATACAACATGTTACTGTACTGAATATTGCAGGCAGTTGTAAGACGATGATAAATATTTATATATCTAAATATACCTAAACATAGAAAAGGTAATACATTGCACTATGGCATTATGAAGACTACGATGTCCGTGGGCGATAGGAATTTTTCAGCTCCATTATAATCTTACGAGACCACCATCATATATTAATATGTGGTCCATTATTGACCAGAATGTTGTATACATAAATGTGAATTTCTTCTTGAAGGAGCTTATATACTGATTAGCAAAGACAAAATATTACATATGTACAAATAACCAGAGTACAAATAAGATGTCTGACAAAAGAAGTACACAGATTAGGATTTAAATGAAAGAATATAAAATGTCTCATAGAAGGGATGGGAGAAGGCTTCCTGGGGATGTTGATATTTAAGCAAGGCCAGAAGGAGGGTAGAATTGGAAGATAAAAGAGAGACATTTTACTAAAGGAAAAAATGCCTGTTGGTCCTATCTACAGATTTTTATTCTTTTATATTTATTAAGAAAAATCACATATTTTCATGTCTGGTTACTTTTTACTTGAACTCCAGTAATCTTTTTTTTTTCTTCTTTATAAAAAGCTTTCTTTCCATAAAAAATTTCTTAAAATATGTAGCCACACAGCCGAGTTTTATTTTAAGGACAACGGCATTTTTACCTCCTGTTTTGCGTGAGGGTCTGTGGGTTGTAGGAGATGAGAAAAGAGAGTTCCCAGCTGCCACAGCCCAACAAAGCCCCTGAAAATGATGACTGCATCCATTTCTACCCAGCACCACATTCTGAAAGTGATCTTTTTGAAACGAGGATTGCAAATAGCTGCAGCTTCTCAAAACTGCAATTGCTTTTCATGGTGTGGTGTTGCTGTCTCCATGCTGACGCAGCTCCCAGCACCGGCACCAGCCTGCCTTTGAACCGTTAAAGATATTTCATTCCCAATAATATAGAGAGTATTACACAAAAATAGAGAGGCCTTGTTTTTAATAAGCTGAAATGGACGAAATGGGCAATTGTGAAGCAAAAATGATGATGAGGGAGGTAAATGGAGACAAAAGGAGTGCCTCTCCCTCCCCTGCCCCTCAGGACTGTAGGCAATGTTCTGTACCTCTGGGTGATGCTCTGAAAAGATGCATAAATAGGTGTGAGAAATTGGTGCTAGAAAAAAATAGATAAGACTGAAAGGATGTGACATTTTCTGCATATACAGTGTGCTATGCTGGGAAGAGCTTGTGTAGTGAGGACAAAGGTTTGCATCCCAGCTCTGCCCCTTACCGGGGTTTTGTTTTGTTTTTCACTTTCTAAGTTGTTTAATCTTTCAAGTTCAGGTTCCTACAAATGAATGTGAGCCTCTATTAATGACTTCGTCAGGTTGCCATGAAGATATTGAGATTGTTTCTAAACCTAGTTTGGTTTGTTGGGGGGGAAAAAAAAGTTGTTGTCTTTCCTTCCAGCCTCCCTTCCTTTCCCTTTCCCATGTACACCAGGGAAACCTTTCTATAAAGGACTTCTCAGACCAGCAGATATACTCCATATTACTAAAATGTGGGCTGCATTATCTTTTATTGCAAAGGCGGTACTAATCACCCACCATCTGTAGCGATTGCGCATGTACTTATCCTTCTCTAATGGAGATGCATTTGTGTGCTAGGATGGGCAGTTGTACTTTTCCCTCTGTTCTCCCATGACCTTCATTTCTCATTTGGCTCATTGGGTATAATCCATAGACATGACACGCAATTTGGCAGTAATCAAGTCAGTGTTTTAATACAATGCATTCCTTTTCCAAGAATTTGACAGGGTTAGAATCACCAAATTTTATTGCTGGGAAAGGCTCTGGAAAAGATCTGATCCAAAGTCCTCACATAGATGAGGAAACAGAGGCCGAAGAATGAGCTGACTTGCCCAAGTCATAAGGAAAGTTGATGGCTAGGTTCAGATTAGAGTCACAATTTCTACCACTCTGCTCAGAGAACTTTTCAATCATTCCTGTACCTTTCAGAAAGAGGCATCTTCCCAGCTGTGTCAGAAGAACTTATAGCCACAGTATATCCAAATGTCACATGCAAGGCCAGCCACATAAGAATCTATTAAGGGATTCCTTTTTAGTTCTAATTATGAATATCTTTTGGAAAATACTAGATAGCCACTTGGAAAATTATTTTTCCCTACTTTCATTGGCTACAATTCTGAGTGTCCCTTGTTTAAACTGTTCTCTCTCTCTCTCTCTCTCTCTCTGTGTTCTTGCCTGGATTTAGTTACTTGCCCAGGTGGTCTCATTTAATGACTGCACTATCTCTGGGATGAAACATCATGACTTTTTGCTGTTGGGGCTGCAGTATGTAAATTGACTGGAGTCAATTGTACCTGATTTTCTAAATTGCCTCTGCTATAACAATTCTCCCACCCTTAATGGCCCATTGAAATCAAACAATGAGATTGATTACACATTCCTTACTCTGGGGGAAACTCCATTAGTTTTACCTGAATAAAAACTGCAGAACAGGGCCCAATTTGGGGTAAGTACTGTACAGAATTCTCCAGGAAGCGCAGTAGAAATAAGCTTGAAAAAGCTTAAACACTACTCTTACAGCCATAGGGAATATCAAGCAAATGGAAGTTTATTTACTAGTCACATGAAGGAAAACAAAGGCACACTTAAGTGAGTATTACATGTTGTGCCAGAATTGACAGAACTCACACTTATTCTAGTGTGGCTCTTGGGATAGTATAGTAGAATCCAGGTGAATCCTGGAAACCTAAGAGCCCTATTAGAAATCCATATCTAGGATAAATCTCGAGATTGGGATTTTCCAATTTCAAGCTGCAGGTAATTAGTTGTTGGGAGCTCTGGAATGGTCCCAGACCTCCCATTCACTAGCTATTTGATGCTGGGCAAGTTATTTAACCTTTGTGCATCTGAGGTTTTTTTAATGCCTAACTTGAGTTTAAAATACCTGCCCTACCTGTTTCCCAAGGTTGTTGTGAGGATCAAATAAAACTAGGCACAAAAGTGACTCGAAAACTATTAAGTGCATTGCAAACATGGGGAATTATTGTTATTTGAGGCAGTCATTTTTACTGAGCTTGTGCATGATTCTATCCTGATCTAAACTTATACGCAGTGGCTACAGGGTGTCAGATTGTGGAGTCAGAGAAACCTGTGTTCACAGCACCCTCATTTACTGGCTCTGTCTAGGAGCAAGTTACCCAGCTGCCAAGACTCATCCGTAGAACAGGGATAGAAATAATACCTACCTCAAAGGGCTGTTGGGAGGATCAGCAATGCAGACAGCAACATTACTAGCAGAAGATAAATGCAACAGGCAGAAATATTCATACTGTTCCTTTTTCTGAATCAACCAAGAACTTTCAGTGTCTGGTGCAGTCTGAAGTCTGGGCTAGAGTTACTCAGATAGCTCACCTGTTTGCAGGTGACACTTCTGAGGACCTGTAAGAGGACTGAGATGATATTGCAGCCCATGGAGTCTAGATTCCCAGCTAGTGAACTTCTGGAGTATGGGATTAGATTTTTTGCAAATATCTGTACTCATAGTGCCTAGCAGAGTCTGGCGCACGTGGTCAGCTGCTCAGTGAACACTTTTACATGAATGAGAAGAGAACTCTTTGGCTTGTGTAACAATGTAAAGGAACAAAATCCCGGAGGCTTTATTCCTCCAGCTTAAAATGCGGGAGATTTCTCTCCCTTTCCTTTCTGTTAGAACACTACCTTATAAAACTTATAAATGTAAATACTGTCTCTGTCTTTTTGAAATGCATCTTTTTAGAAACTAAATAAGCCTTTTGTCAGCTTTATCATGCAGTAATGTCTTTCTCAAAGACCTGAGAGCCATCTCTTTGAAATGTAAATCCCAAGGGAGAAGTCAGGGGCTCTCAGTTTCTATGGCAAAGTAAGAGCCTAACTTCAGTGGGGTCCCTTGCTCTAAACTGTAAAACTCCCTCCTGTCATAAAGTGTTTGTTCCTCGCTCCCCTTCCCCTCTAGATAAAGTCAATTAGCTAACATAGATGGTCCCCTTAATTACTAGGTAAAGTTAGATGAAGTGGATGACTAATGGTGCTGTCAAGTCCTCTTACTTGAGGACTAGTCATTGTTTATCTTGCAAACATGTATGTAATTGGGTGTATCTGCCTACCTGTATAAAAGGGTGAGATTTTTTTTTCTGTATGTACTCGGTGGATTGCCTGTAATACACATTAAGTTCTGATTTAATGCTTATTCAATAATACAGGTGTTTCCTTCTCCACTACATTTGTGGAGGGGATTTCTGGGTTGGAAAAAATACATTTAAAGACTAACGATGGCAGTTTAAGTGCTAATGTTATTAACCATTAATATTCTTAACTATTTCTTTGTGTAAGTATAAATATTCAACAAACGTACCTCCCTCTTTTGAAACTTAACTAGGTTATTCTTCAATTGTGTAAGATTTAAGAGTTTCAACTGACTGACTCACTAATAAAGATTTTTCCCCTTTCGCCATTCAAGGAAAGTCCTGATTCACTAATCATAAATTCTTATTGGCTTCTGGCTAGGATTGCCCTCATTATTTGCAAGTTTGTTGAAAATTAAGAAAATATACTTGGAAGTTTGTATGGAAACTAGGAATTTCCAAGAACATTTCTGGAAATAATTAATGCTCTTCAAATAGAAGAAGAATTTAAGACAGCTTACATAAGTAAAATAAGCAAGTGAAGATATTGAGATAAAAGAAAAATGATTGTTAAAAAAAAAAAAGTGGAGATCTAACTGTTATAGCCAAGAGCAGCCTAAGGATACATGACTACTAAATGTTATATAGCATCGTAGATGGGATTCTGGAACAGGAAAAGGACATTAAGTAAAAATTAAGAAAATCTGAATAGAGTATAGACTTCAGTTCATAATAATATATCAATAGCAGTTCATTAATGGTATTCTGATTAAATGTACCATTCCAATGTTAGATTTTACTATAGGAGGAAACTGGGTATAAGGTGTAAGGGGGCTGTCTGGCAGGGAGGGAAATTTACTTAGACAAAGACCAGAGGGAAAATCCTAAAATGTTTTCTTTATTTATAAATGTCCCTAGACCCAGCACAGTATATACTGAATGAAAATTGTATTAGTTTCTCTTACTCCTTTCCTGTTGTTCCTCACTTCCTTCCTCTCTCCCCTACACATACATATTCCACTCTGTTGATAAGATCCCAGCATGCGTCTTGGTTGAACCTGCCCAAGCTTTGACAAGAACAAAGCAACAGAACACATCCAACACCAACAACTTTGGCCATTCATTCTTTTCTCATAGTTCAGTGAACTGGGCTGCTTCCACTGCTCCTTAAGAATGAAAGTTAAATTGGTTTGAACACTAATGCACAAAGACTTATGTTCCCACAGTGCAATCTGCAAGGTTCTGTACTGGGTTAAAAATAAAATGGCATCTACACATGATATGTCCTTTTAATAAACCCATTAAAATCAGGATGTTACTCATCCTGTGCCTTATATCTGGAATTAAATCTAAGCCACGTCCAAACTAGAGAGCCTACAATGTGTATCTCAGGATTAAACAAATCCAGACTGTGGGAGTTAAAAATGATTTTAGAGACTATTTAGTCCAACTCCTTCATTTTATGGATAAGAAAACCGAAGCTCAGCTTTACTGAGCACCTACTCTGTGCTAGGCTCCCAGATGTTTCCTAAGTAATGCCATTTAATCTTTACAAGCCCATGCAAGTGATATAAAACTTCAGCTTATACTTCTACTGATGTGGAATTGGAGGGTTGGAAAGAGGGAGAGACCACAGTAATCTGTTAGCAAAGGCAGGATTTGAAAGCAGGTGCTCAGACTCAAATACTTTTACACCATGGTGTTTTTACACGATATATACTGCCTAGCGGAGGCTTCTGGTGCTGGGCTTAAGAAAGCAACACCATATGCCTTGGTCTTTTCCTCCCACCAAGGTGTACTGTTGTTCTTTAATAAACATGAATTAAGTTAGAAAATCCTAGAGATTCTAAAGGTGCAAAATTTTAAAACAAATTCTGAACATTTATACTGGAGTATAGAATCTTAGCCAGCTGATTTACATATTCAACCATACTCTTACATAGAGAAACTGGTGCCACCACAGCCTGATGTTCATAAATAACAGTTCCTGAAAAAAATTTTTTTTTCATAACTGGTTTTGTACTTAAAGTAACTTAAATGTTGTACTTTGAATTCATTGTAGCAAGAACATATTTTAGAATTTCTAAAAGCTGAACAGAATGGAAGGTTATCTATAACATGAGCATAATTGCAGTCATAATATCTATTTAAAATAAAACACTGAAAAGAATTAAATGTTCCCTTCAAGCCAAACTCAAAGAAATTTCAACATAAAATAGACTGTAGCTTGCAGTTGATGTTGCTTGCTGGGATCCATTCTTTAGGAGTTCAGAACCTCTGAAAAGCTTTTGCTTACTATTTTTTTCAATGCTAAAGGAAAATTTCCCCAGCCTTTAGGAGTAGAACGGGTCCTACCTTCTCACACAATGGTGTGTGTGCTGCCTTGATTTTGATTTATAAATGTTCTACCCGAGTGTACTTCTTGTCTTCCGTAAATTGAAAACTTTTAGATGGAAGTGTAGCTCCATGGCACTTAATCTACTGCTCTGCAAATGATGGCTGTTTCATAAAAATACTTCCTGGTGCATCACATTGTTATAAGATAGAACTTTAACAAGTAAATTATAAATGGGAATATATATGGAAATACTAAAAAAGAAAACTCTCATCCATAAAGAATTTCTTTTTTTATTTCTCACTTCATTTTTTTTTTTAATTTTATGTATTTCATTTATTTTTGAGACAGAGTCTCTGTCACTCTGGGTAGAATGTAGCGGCATCATCATAGCTCACTGCAACCTAAAACTCCTGGGCTCAAGCGATCTTCCTGCCTCAGCCTTCTTGAATAGCTGGGACTGTAAGTGTGTACCACTGTGCCTGGCTACTTTTTCTATTTTTATTAGAGATGGGGTCTTGCTCTTGCTCAGGCTGGTCTTGAACTCTTGACCTCAAGTGATCCTCCCTCTTCAGACTCCCAGGGTTCTAGGATTACAGGCATGAGCTACCATGCCTGGCTTACTTTTTTTAAAATAAAGAAACAGAACTACACCCTGAGGAGCATGAACTCAAATGAGTAAACACATTCACAATTAGAAGCTATTTGGAAAATTTTAGTCACAGAAAGATAGTACTGGAAGGCACCTCTAAGGCCACCTAATGCAGCCCATTGTACAGAGGGAGTGCATAAACCTTGGCGACGTGCAGTGGTGTGCTCAGAGCCACGGGGCTTATTTGTGGTAGAGCTGGAAGGAACACTCAGGACTTCTGAATCTGACATCATCCCCTTATTCAACTGTGCTGGCTCTCTAGGAAAAATAAAAATGTACATTGCTTTTAGAATCATTTTTAAAGAAGTCTCTAAAATATAAGAAGTTATTTTAGTTCTCCTTAGTCTTGGCAGAAAAGAGACAATATATTTCTTAGAAGGCTGATGAAGAGACAGAAATCCAATTTGTTCTGGGCTTAAGCATGAAAGGGGAAGTTTATGGACCCATTCAACCGAACTGTGCCTGGCTCTGGCTGTGGGTGAGTGTAGACATACAGACTCACGAGGGTCTCTTTTTCCACAACTCTCATCTTTATTCTTTCCAATGTGTGGGGTTTATTTTCTCAGGCTGGTTGTCCTGTGAGGCTGTAACCAGAGCTTTAAGTAACCCTAGGTGTCTTCCTTTTTGCCTCATAACTAAAGAAGAAAGTGAACTCTTCCCTACCAGTTTTATTGAGGAAAATCCTAGGATGAAATGTGAATGGATTCTGGTTAGATCAAATGAACCGCTGTGGCTTAGGGTTGGTACTAGGACAGCCCCACTGGGATCATGGACCAGGAGGCAGGAGGATAATAAGACCAGCAGCTTACCTCAAACTCACATTTCAAGTCTAAGAAATACAGCTCCTTCCCCAAATTGGGTTGATGTCACCAGAGAAAGGAGGAAATATGTACCAGGCAGGCAAAACAGCAGGCGACAGATGAGAAGTTAGAGTCACTGAAGACGTGATCTGTCCCTAGAGAATATACTAGCCACTTAGCAATTTTTTTTTTTTAAATCTGCTCAGCATCTGGAGCTCTTTCCTTATTTTAGGGAATCGTGCATCTTATGAGGTTTAGTGGGAGGCAAAGCCCATTTTCTACTGACCATCTTCTAGAGAAGTTGAAAATGCCAGATACTTGGTTTCCCAGCCTTCTTTTTAACTAGGGCACAGGAACATGACGTGGACTCAGCCAAACTCCTGGACTTTGAGTCAGGAGTTAGTGATACCCGTATTCAGTCCATAGGCAATAGCAGCCGCAATATCTAGTCTGTGGGCAGCAACAGCAGCGGTGCAAGCTGGTTGTCCAGTACTCAGGGGTAGCAACAGTGGTATCCTAACAGGACTGCAACTGTGGCTGGAATTTGAAGGCGATCCTGCCTGTTACCCAACTTCATTTGTTCTTGCACATTTTGAGCCTGGTTCTCTAGCTTTCTTGATGATACTATGAGCTCTCAGCAAGTTTACAACAAATTGATTCTCTGCCTAATCAATCTAGAATGAGTGAGTTTGTGTGGCTTACAACTAAGGTATAGAAAACTCACGTACTTCTTTCTGTATGCCAGCAGAAGAAAACTCTAGCATCATCCTGTGTTGCTGGGAAACTTAATTAATACCTCTCCTCTTTGAAAAGTTTTGACTAACAAATTGCCTTACATTAACTGTAGGTTATTTCTAATACTTGATGTTACATCAATCCATATTAAAGAACTCATAGAGCACCTTTTTTAGTCTATGCCACCTACCTGTGGATAGGTGTCATCATTATTAAACAATACAGAGTTCAATATTTCTCTAGGATTTCATTATCAGGATGACCTCAAGGTCACCATAACCTTTTGTTTTTCTTCTTCAGTTCTGTTAAGGTAATAATGCCAATAAATAGTCCACTTTCAACTGAATTCTCAGACAGAATATGCCATCCCACCTTTGAAAGAAAAATGATCTTACTTTCAATGTCTCAGAAACTGAAAAGAAAATGAACAAGTAGAAAAACCAAAGCTTCAATGATAGACTTTTGATGCTAAGTCAGCATTTAATTTAAATAAGAGCTAATATTTCCCATAGAAAGTCTCATAAATCAGTGGTATAATTTTATACCTTAAACTCCCATAAAGAACAATGAAGTTTTAAAAAGTTGTTTTCAATATAACATGAGCTTGTAGTCTGTTTTTACAATTTTAGGTGGAAAATATTAATAAAATTTTGATTGGAGTTGCTAAGGAATGTCACAAAATTGTCGCTCATGTTAAAGATCAACTGAAAATATTCAATATGTCATCAAAGGATTTATTTAGTTTATCTTCTCTCTGAGCTTTGTTTGTTTGAAAAAGGAATACACATATACATGGTTGCTAAGGATAGAAGTC
Source organism: Eulemur rufifrons (assembly GCF_041146395.1). Classification (NCBI taxonomy): domain Eukaryota; kingdom Metazoa; phylum Chordata; class Mammalia; order Primates; family Lemuridae; genus Eulemur; species Eulemur rufifrons. The sequence goes on from NC_090989.1 coordinate 231,542,683, forward strand.
ATTGACCCCTGTGAGTGTTCCATGTTAATCTGCCACAAACATCTTCAACATACTGCTTAGTCCGGTAGCATTGAGGACACTTCTGCAGCAAACTGGTTAATGTGAGATTCCTCACTGCCTCCTAGCAGTACACGAACCGTAGGTATAGGGTGATTTGCTCATTTTGTGAATACTAACTAGTTCAGGCATTTCTGTCTCTTCCAGGGCAGGGGCAAGTGTAAAAAGGCTGGCTGTCGAACTAAATCATAATGACACTGTTAAATAATTGCTGCACCTTAGAGAATGTAGATCCTAGCTCAGAATTTATCAGGAACCATCAAGTCGATGCAAACTGACTATGCTGGGAACTTCTAGTCATTTTCTGCTGAGGGACAGTATCCTGTAATTACCTTTTAAACATTTTCTCCCAATTTCTTCTCTTCTGCTTTTTTCTCCATTAATTTTTCTGGAAGCTAATCACCTTTTAGCAGGAATTACAGGCATCTATGAGCCTCAAGAAAACCAACGAAATAGTTATTTTGTACATACTGCCATAATAGCTCATCAATAAACATGACCCAAGATTGTGCCATTCAGACCATTAGCTGAGAAGCACCTAGGACAATAATTTTGCTTATAAAACAAAATCAAGATAATCAACACAAAAAAGAAACAAATGAATCAAGTGAAGGCTCCTGAAGACAGAAACTCAGCCAAACCATTCAAAAAAGTGATGCTAGGGAAACATGATTGTCATTTCTAACCAACTAACCAGACATGTTTGGTTATGGTCCAAATTGGGAGTGTGAAATATACTCTACGACCTAGGGGATTTTAGAGCACTTAGATGAATCACAAGTGACATATGGGAGCTCATTAAAGTAAGGTGAAGTTGTGAACGCCCAGGGAGCTTGCTAGAAATCAGAGCTTTTTTTTTTAAAAAAAAGTCTTCAGGGGTCAGCCACACTGATTAGAGAAGCCTCTTCATTCTTAAAGATGATCCATTTCTCTTTAGCACTTCTCATAACTCACTGTGCTTGAGTGTTGGCCATGACAGCAAGTTTCTAAGTCATGAACGTGTGTGTGTGTGTGTGTGTGTGTGTGTGTGGAGAGGAGGAGGAGGGTGGATGGTGGGAGCTGTGATTTGATTGATTTCGACAGGCAAACAATAAAGCCATCAGAGAGTAAGACCTCAGTGCAGTCTGCTTCTGCCATTTCACCCAGACTTCAAGGTAACAGACGAAGTTGCAGGAGCAAGAACAGCCCATGGTTGCTCCTGTTATGAAGGCTGTCTGTAAGCTGAGCTTTGAATGACACATTATTTCCTCTGTGCACCCCAATCTATTTTCTGCCTGACTAAGCTTACAAAACTGTGCATAAATTCTCCTCTCAGCCTGTTCCATAATCCTGTGAACACATTGTCTTCCTGTTCATTCCTTCAGCCAGCAAGCACCAGCTGTTGGGTCCTGGAAACATTTTATGTTAAAGAGGAAAAAAAAAAAATGTCGATGATCAGAAAGCTGTAAAAACTGCAAAATACTCGAGATATGCAGACTTTTTAGGGTGGTGAATATTTGACCTGCATAAAAGAAATGATTAGGCTTCCATCAATCATTACTCCACTGAACACTGTGCTGTGATCGGTTTATCCAGACGTTCCTCAACTGCCTCAGTTCTGCACAGTCTGCAAACTAATCCAGTTTTGTTTATTATATGAGAGAGAACGGATAAACTCCAAGCTTAAAAATATGAACAAAGACACATTTATCTTAACATAGCATTCATGCTTGATTTTTACATAAAAATGCCACAAATTTTATTATCTATATCTTTCAGCTTCAAAAGGAAAGTGGAAGTCACTTGATAATTTCTAATTACTTGAATGCACATTTCACGCCTCAAATACACAGGAAAGCTAGTTGTTATTATTAGAAGTTTTATAAAGACACAGTTTATATAAATTGTAGCTAATGACTTAACTAAATTGCCAGTCTCCTGCCATTTCACAAGGGAAGATATCCAACATGTGATTTAAACAATAGGTCAAAGTGGGAGATGTGGTGATTATAATGAAAAGAATATTCAGTTGCCTTTATAAAATTTTCTAAAAAAATAAAATGGTTATTGAAGACTGAATAAATACTGTTTCCATTTGGAGACCTAATTCAGGATATATCTGGAAAGACAATTCATATCTACACTCCAAATTGTTTAAATAGAAGAGCACTTATGCACATTTTGTTGTTACTAATGTCTTCCTCTTTCTTTTGTTGATAATTTTTAGACAATAATGAAAACTAGTCAAACAGGGGATATTACTATTAATGTGTAATAGGGGTCATAAAACTCTTTTTTATAAAGGGACTAGGTAATAAACATTTTAGGCTTTGCAAGACATGAGGTCTTTTCTGAAGTTACGCTCCTAAGTTTGCCATTGTAGTTGGGAAAGTAGCCATAGGAAATACATAAAATAAAAGCATGAGCGTGGATGTGCTTCAATATATGTATTTGCCAAAATAGGAAAGCAACACTAGTCATTATTACTATCTTTAAGATAGTTTAAGTTTTTTGCATTGTTTCAAAAACTAAGGTCTGGCAGCCCTTCTCTAGGGAACTTCTGAAGAATGAAGACTTATTGTCCTAAAACATCCAGTGGAAGGGATGGGGGAACTTCTGTGTCTCTAGAATGGAAGTGGCTTTGTAGTAGAAAGAACTGAGAAAAATGTTACTCCAATCATTTTCTGTAAGGCTTAATTTTCTCATGGAACACTAGTTGGGAAATGCAAGAATGGGTGGTTTATCAAAACTGAATTTAAAAAAATGCAGTTTTGGTTTGTAGTGGCTCTTGCAATACCAAATCAATACTGACATAATCAAGTCAACTATCCTCCTCATTTGAAGACAGGGCAAAGTGGATATAAATATTTGTCACTTCTGGTTCACCGATTTGCCATTTCACTAGATTTAACAGAAACATTAAAGGTAAAAAAACATACCTCCAAAGTGGAGCTTATGGGATGTGGATGTTGCTAAGGGGTGTAGCACATTCCCCAAAACTCATTGTTTTTTAACAAAAGGTTTCAATATTAATTTGCTGATAGTTGTGACTATGATGAGTGGGCATGTGGATGGCAGTATCAAGGTGAGGGGCAATATGGGGGTTGTGGGGTTTTAGAGGCATGCCCCAGGACCTACATGCAGGCCCTCTTCCCTAGTAATAGGCAAAGAGGCCTAATATTGAATGGCTGCATTCATATTAGAGTGCTCTGTGATGATGAGTCCTGCTCTAGATTAATTTAGAATAATTTATTATTAGAAATTATGGCTGACCATCATTAACATTGCCTCCACTCAAAACTGAATAAGACCCCAACTTTGGGATAACAAACAACTTAGTCACCAACATCTTGGGGCTGGAAACAACTTTGTGAAGCCCCAATGAAATTCATGGTTCCTGAGTCGCTTGCCATTTTGCTCTAGGAGGTGAGGTAGCAAGGTGTGGTGTGAGTGTTTGTCATGGGAAGGAGTCACACTGAGCTGGGAGCAGAAGGCACGGCTTCCTGCCCCAGCTCCATTGCTTAGCATCCTTGGGCAATTTATTGCCTCACTAAACCTTCGTTTCCTTACCTCTGGAAGCTATAAAAATATTGTCCTGCCACAGGAAAGGGGCAAAAATGACAGAACACATTTGAAAACTTTGCTCCTTTCACATTATTACCTTGAGTTAGAGTATTGTTCAGTGTTTCAATGAAACCATAGGGTCATAACACTGAGAGGTATCTAGTGCAATGAAGAAAAATGAAGGCAGCGAAGTTCAGAGATGTTATTCATACAGTGAACAGAAAACATTGAGGCCTGGACTTAAACCATGGAGTTTTCCCTTTTCCCATTCCAACACATAGTTTCCCAACAATCAAAGACAATTAATGTGTTCACTGTCCTTACAAACCAAGTATAAATGGTGGAGTGCACCATTTTAAAATACAGTAGTTCCCCCTTACCTGAGGTTTTATTTTATGTGATTTCAATGACCTGCGATCAATGGCAACTTGAAAATATTAAATGAAAACTTCCAGCAATAAACACTTTATAAATTTAAAATTGCACCATTCTGAGTAGAGTGATGAAATATCATGCTGACCCGCTGCTTCCCACCTGAGACAGGAAGTGCCCCTTTTGTCCAGCATATCCACACTATGTATGCTGCCTGCCCCTTAGTCACTTAGCAGCTGTCTGAGTTATCAGATCCACTGTTGTAGTATTGTAGTGCTTGTGTTCAAGCACTTATTTTACTTTTATCACACCATAGTTTTATAATTCTATTTTATTAGTTATTAATCTACTGTGTCTAATTTATAAATTAAATATTATAATAAATATGTATTAAAAATAGTATATATAGGGTTCAGTACTATCCACAGTTTCAGGCATCCATTGAATGTCTTGGAAAGTATCCCTGTGAATAAGGGTGGATTACTGTACTAAAACAACAATTAGATCAATTATGTATAATTCATTTATGGGTACCACTTTTCATTTTTTTCAACAAAGAAGATACAGCTTTTGGATTCCTGACTAGGGAATTTTTCTATGCTATTTTATAGTCTTCTAGCTATGAAGATCATTCTCTGTATATATTCTACATTTAACAAATACAAATGAAAAATAAAAATTATGGATTTAAAAACATGTGCACAATAAATCTGTACACTTATATCTGTCAAATAAAAAGTTATCATAAAACAATATGAACATACAGCTTTAGAGTTTTGTTTATTTTTAAGCCCAAAGAATGTTAAAGTAGGGCCTGTTTTATTAAATGGGATGTTTTCAAATTGGCCAACGTGCATTGCCTGGAATTTTTCATTATACAGTACAACATATTTATTCAGGTGAAAGTATACAGAATATTGCATATTTCTAAATGCATTGATCTAAATGCAAATGCAGTTAAATGTAAAATTCAACCTTGGTGTCATTTAGTGTTACATTCTGCCATCAAAATTTAAGAGTATTCTTTTTTCATTTCTACATAGAAATCCAGAAATCAACAGCAATTCTAGGAAAATCTTGCAAAAATAGAGGTAGAAAATTTGAAATTCATATGGCCAACCATTTAGAAAGCTTTTGTGCAGGTATAGAATAAATTAAAGTTTAGGTTGTGACATGGTGATTAAAAATAAAAAGGTTTGTTAGCCTCTAGAAACCACAATCACAGAGAATTTAAAGGTAAGAGCGGGGCGAATGGCTTTCGGCTTTTATTTCACTCAGTTGTAGGACTGACAGTGTTGCTTTCTGCCAAATGCATTTAAATCAAGCTGTTTCAGGGCAAATTTTATGCATCCCAAAAGGTCACAGGTCTTCTTTTTTAATCCTACCTACTCAAAATCCTGTAGTCCCAATCTCATTATGCTTGTGCCACAAAACACCATCATAATGAATCTGATGAAATAAATCTATCAAATTTGCAATCTGGGCATGGAAATTAAATACAACAATTTCATTTGTCTTAGTCCATTTGGGTTGCTATAACCAGAATACCATAGACTGGATGGCTTAAACAACACAGTTCTAGAGTCTGGGAAGTCTAAGATCAGGGAGCCTAAGACTTGGTGTCTGGTGATGGTCAGCTTCCTGGTTCATAGATAGCACCTTCTTGTTTGTGTCTGCACATGACAAAGGGAATGAAGGGGCCCTCTAGGGTCTCTTTTCTAAGGGTACAATCTCATTCATGAGGGCTTCATCCTCATGACCTAACTCCCAAATGTTCTCACCTCTGATACCAACATCATGGCAATTAACATTTCAAGATATGAATTCTGGGAGAACACAAACTCATTCTTTTGGTGTCTCATACTTTCTCTCTTTAATATTAACACTATCTCCTTGAGGTAAAACATCATTCAGTGCATCAATAAAACCATGGAGTCATAACACGAAAAGGTATGTTAGTGTAACAAAGGAAAATAAGAAGGCAGTGAAGTTCAGAAATGCTAAGTGACACAGTTAACGGAAAACGATAAGGCCTAAACTTGAACTATGGACTTTTCCCTCTTCCCATTCTATTACATGGTCTCCCAGTAATCAAAGATAATTAATGGAGTCCCAATTCACTGGATTATACTGTACACTTAAGTACAAAGCTGTAAAAGAGTCACTGGTTCCCAGTGGGTAACTTTCCACTTCCTTTGTAAGCTGCATTACCAATTTTAAGCCTCTTGAGGCATATGCTGCTTTCATGGCAATCCGAAATAAGATCTTTTAGGAAGAAAGAAGTAATATTGAAAAGAAATAGGGCCATTCTAGCCAACTAGCTGAGTATGCCTGTCATTTCTTCAGTATCTACAGCAAATAATTTTACATGCTGAAAGTTTCCAGTGAATTTACTCATATGATGAACAAAATATCCTATGAAGTAATTTTGGGTAGCAAACAACAATTTTAAATTGGAAGAATATATTATCAAAAAATATATACTTTAGAACAATAAGGTTTATATCTTAGGTATATATCTGTACAACCTAAATATATTAATTTTTGTTTTCTGAAAAATAGTATCATGTGTTAGTGTTAGTTTGAACACTTTGAAAAATGTTTAAATATCAGAAATTTTAAAATGTTTAACCTAATAGTATAACATAATGGTTCATATTATGGGCTCTGGTCACAGAGGGCTTGGGGTCCAGTTCTAGTTCTACCACTTAGAATTGTTACATGATATTTATAGGGCTATTAAGAGATAATCCTTATAAAACTTGAATCTTTGTATTAGTCATATAGTAAGTGCTAAAGAAATGCTAGATGCTGCTGCTGATGTTGATGATGTCTGCTCTGTACAACTAACCCATCCTGGCTGTCAGTGAGTTTGGAGAGTTGATGTGTTTTGAATGTCCTGAGTACCACGATTATAGAAAAAAGGAAGACACATACGCAAAATTAGCTTGTTAAGGCTACTCCCCTAAAAACTTCAGAGAGCATGGCCTGGCAGACAACTTGATTTCAGACTTCTGGCTTCTAGAATTGTGAGAGATTAAGTTTCTATTGTTTTAAGTCACTAAATCTGTGATACTCTTTTACAAAAGTTCTAGAAAACTAGTAAGTATTTAAATAAATATTGTTGAATAACAGAAAATTAGCTTGGGTTGTAAGTGAAAATGGGAGGCACTGAAAATGTTGATTAGCAGGCTAGGTTTATTGAAAGATTAGGTAGAAAGTAATTCTAATGTATTTATGGTATGATGTCTTATTATGGATTGAAGCAAAAATCTAACTGGAGAGCTAGACAACTTTCATTAAAGACATGAGATCAGAAAAGACCCATTGATTTTTTTAATTAAAATATTTCTCATAAATTAAGGATCAATTTGGTAATATAAACAAAGCAGACCTTATTCCCCCTTTAAGATAAAAGTCAAATAAAAATAACAATGATAATAATTAAAGCTACTATATCATGTATTGAGCACCTGGTACATGTGCTAAATGTCCCAGACATTGTGTGAAGCATTTACATGCTTCTTTGCATTTAATCCTCACAACAAACCTACAAGAGGAGATCTGTCCTCATCCCAATTTTACATAATGTGAAATTGAGGCTCAGAGTAGTTAAATCACGTTCTCATCATCATGAAACTCTTGTCATGAATAAATGAGAATTTCAATATATTGGGACACTTGTACCTTGTTAATCTTTAAATATTCTAGCCAAAATACATATCAAAATACATGAGGTTTCTCTGGAAACCTTAAAATTCTTTGATAATGTTCAGTAAGTGCTTCTTCCAGAATAAGTGAAAAGTTGAACGAGTATAATAGATGTCAAATTATTACAACTTTCACCAGTGATCTCTGTGGTTCCTCCTATATCTGGGCCTTCAGTACAAGGAAAGAGTCTGTCTACAGCCAGGATCACACAAAGCCGAGGATCTGATGGACAGTCCTGATGTTCTTTTATCTCCTGTTGTTTAGAAATCTCCCTGGAGTGTGTTCCAAACCTGTTTTGAGTTTGGAAATATTCACTATTATTTTTTTTCACTTGAGCAAAAATGTATTAATTGTATACTCATGTGTTTGCCATTGTTGTGTGATCTGGTACCTCCAAGGCAAATAAGAATAGATCATACTGAAGAGTAAATCATAGTCCTCTAGGGTAGGCAGGAGGGAAAATGGGTGATTTCAAAATACTGTTTTACATACTCTGCTAGAGCTGTACAAGGAAATGCAAAGAAGGATTCTGGCAAAAGAGCCCTGAAAGAGATGAGCCCTGATCTGAGTCTTGATACATGATCAGGAGGATGCACATACAACATGATAGTCACCCTTAATTATGAATCACAAGATAGGAAAATTAAAGAGTTGACCATATCAGATGTTTGCAAGGATCAGGACCTGTCACACATGACTGGTGACAGTGGGTATAAGTGCATCCACTTTGAAGAGCAGTTTGGCAATATGCAGTAAAACTGCTAATGCAAATAAGTGGATAATCTTTTCTAGATGTATACCTAGACAAACTCTCGCATGAATGTACAAGAAAATATGTATGAAGATATTCGTTGCGGCATTGTTTCTCAGAGCCTCACATTAGAAACAACATGGTGACTATAGTTAACAATATATTGTATTCTTGAAAAATGGTGAGAGTATATGTAAAGTGCTCTCACCACAAAATAACTATATGAGGTAATGTATCTGTTAATTGGCTAGATTTAGTCATTTCACAATGTATATATACTTCAAAACAACATATTGTACATAATAAATACATATAATTTTATCTGTTAATTAAAAAATATATAAGATGTTAATCTTATCAAAAAATGCTCTCATGAAAACATGTAGAATAATGTTTGACCAAATATATGGACACTGTGGCCCAGCCAACTTTACATATAAAATTTAGCTATCAGAGAGTAAAGGTAGGAGAATAGTTAGTAAAAACGATTACAATAATTCAGATTCCTGTTCTATTTTCAAGACACAGTAAAGGTTGAGTATGTATTGGTTAATTTGAGTTGATTTAAAAAATCTGAGAAATTTGTGCATATGCAAACATATTTTATATATTTTAGTGTATTTTAATGTATTTTATAAATATATTTTAATACATTAATATTTAACATTTAACGTTACATATATCATGCAATATATTAATACATTTTATATACCTTATATATTATACAATATGTATTAAAATACATATGTTACACATTGTATAATACTATATATGTATGTGTATATATATGCCATGAGAGTTAGCATGGCAGACTGCATTCTCAGTCCGAGTGCTCATCAGCATCATTCTAGAAATATTCTACAAATTGTTTATTCACTGGATTTCTTTCTGTGTCATTTGTTCTATTCTGGTGAACAATTTTGATTCATAATGTCTGGGGAAATACACTAGGGTAGTGCTGGGCCTACCACAAAGAAACACTGATTATTGAGAGTACCAAGTGGTCAGGAGCTGTTCCCTAGAACTATCGACCTCAGTAATTGGAACAATCTTCCAAGAAGTGAAAATCGTCTGTGAGTTCACCACAGTGTTGACCACAGCAGATCTCACTTACAAGAAGGAACGTGCACTGAGAAAAATGGAAATCCATTAATAAATTTATGGATGGCACAAAAACATCATGTGCCTCATCATGGGAAATGCAAAGAGCATTTTAAACATCACCTTCATATGAAGCAAAGGAACCATTAAAACATTTTAAGACAGTTGTGTTTGACCTGGAAGTCCAGGCTCTGCAGTGACCTACACAGCACAGACATGAGTGTGAAGTAAGTGCCGACCACCAGCTTTGAATTCCTCATCTCTTTAAGGGAGTGGTCAGCAGGCTCATTCTCAATATTTATTCTCCAGTTTCTTCTTAATGTGGGTTAAATTGTCCTCCATAGGAAATTTATGCCAATGAGCATTTTCATCTCTTAAGAGAGTGGCTTAAAACTTCTACGGATCATGTTAGTTTCTTACGGGGCAGTAATGATTTTGGGGATTTTAAGCTGAAGAAAGTTTTGCTTATGAGCCACTCAATGACACCTAATCTTCTCTACTAACATTGCCAAGTCTTCCATGTTTTGGGTAGACCTGTACATTTTGTTGAATTTCTTTCTTATTAATTTGATAATACAAATACATTTATTAGATCACATTTATATCAAACTATTTTAAAGTAAGAAAATTTCTAGTATGTATGTTAAAAGTAAAAAAATACATTAGGATGATATTTACATTGAGACTGCAGTAATGACCTTTTTCAGAGAGTTCCTTGTGCACTGACTCCACCGTTTACTAACTTGGTGATCTTGGCTAGGTTGCTATGCTTTTGCAGCTGCATCTTAATCTTTTCTCTTTCCTCAGCGGGGATCTGTTACAGGGTGGTTGTGATGATTAAATGTTCTTGAAAAGCTCTTCATAAACCTTAAATAGCCATACAAATATAGTTGGCATTATGGATAATAATCTGATTACAGGAAACAGAGGATCACATGCTCTAATGTATAAAGATTTTTTTTTTCCCCTCAGTAAATCAATGAACAACTTAAAATGCATTCAAAAGATTGTTCTGCCACAGACTTAAAAGCGGTTTATTCTTTCCAGGGACTGTCGGTATTGGCAATGGTTTTTCCTCCAAATCGAAGTACATTTACACTGAAAGGGACCTTGGAGAACATCCATTGTGATGCCCTTACATCTCCTTCCCCATTTTATCATAATGTAAAATTTAATATGAACATGAAATATAACTTTCTGGATGGTTTAAATGAATTTTACTTTGAAAACTATACGTTAAAATAGATTTAGATTCTACCAGTACACAAATGAAGCCTGAAATTGTAAATCTAAGGAAAGAATCAGACTTCCTAAGGGATTTGTTTGTAAGTTAAGAATGAAAAGGATTCAAATAGAAAGTTTTTGGGTACATCTGACATATTACCATAATAATGTCTAGTAAAGTGTGTCCACATACCTAGGATATATGGCCACTATCAAAAAACATCAGAATGGTGTGAGGACGAGTAAAGCTGTAGGGAATGTAGAGAACATCAATGAAATTCCTAATTTCCTGTTATTCCATGAGCTTTTTTATATAATTCAAATCTTTAATTTCAACATGTTCCTATTGTCACCAAGCATGCTTCTGTTTTGCTGTTATTAGTTAAGGTGTGGACAAAGAATGGAAAAGAATGAAAGTAGCCTAAGTTAGACATAATGAGGAGTATAAATATCTTCTAAAAATAAAAATAGACCATATTTTCCTGAGGCAGAAATAAATAGCTTCTTCTATTCAGATCCTCTTTTATTGTAGGATTTCATAATATTTACAAAGATTTCAATTCTCTAATATTTACATAGACTATTCTAAAATGAAGTTATAGGAAAAATAAATTCATAGGAATACTTAAACACATATCACCCACTTAATCATGTTTGGAAAGAGAAATCATCGAAGTAACTTAGTGTTTAAATATTGAAGATAGAAAATAGAAAATAGGCAACTAAGGCTTGTACCTATGACTGGCTTTTTAACAACATGGTCTGTGACGAAGTCAAAATGGCACCCATCAACTGAGAGAAGTTAGAATAAAGCAGTGTCCTATGCAATGGTATGATCCAGGGAAGTACAACATTGCAAAGGAAAAAAAAACAAATTATAGTTCTACAACAGTCCTATTCAGCAATAAAAAATAGCAAATTACAGCTACTTGCAACAACATAGAATCTCCCAAACATAATGTTTAAAAACACCAAATACAAAAGCATACATACTGAAATAATTTTGTTAATATAAATTTCAAAAGCAAGCACAACTGAAGTTTGGTGTTAGAAGTTAGGATAGTGGTTACTTCTAGGAGGAAGGGTAGGGATATTAAATGGAAGAGGGGACAAAAAGGAGCCTTTCAGGGTAGTGTCTGTGTTTTCATGGTGATTATGTGAGTTATTTATTTTGTGAAAATTCCTGTATTTGTAAAATTGTTTTTTGTGTTTTTCTGTATGTGTGCTATGCTACAACAACGAACAAGCAAAACACATGAATGGAGTTGTTGACAGTGTATCTCTTGTAATCACAAAAAATTTCGAATCCAATTTTTCATTTCTATTGCAATGAATATCCTTTTTATGGACATGCAGCCTTAGATTCTAGAATGTTGTTAAACAAGACAATGAGGACTTAGAAAAAGACGATTACATGGTGCTTCTTTCCTGTTCCTTTTTGTCCGTATCCAGATATAACCTAATATTTCTGAGATACTCCAAGACCATTCATTAGTGGCTTAGATTACTGGCCAGCCTTACTGCCCCTAAAATGTAAGTGGAAAGGGTCACAGCAGCACATGATGAAACCAGGTCCATTAGAAATAGTAAAAGAAGAGCACCAAATTATTAAATGAAAATCCTGTGATCTGTTCACTGTAGCAAACAGCTGTTACTCTGTATCCTACTGAGGGCCTTGGGACCTGGTGGCACTAGCAGGTCTGCTTCTGTGTACATTCCTCTCAGCTGGTCAAATAAACAGCTCCTCTTTCCTCCTGGAGAGAGGCACGGTTGCTCCCAGTTGTCAAACTCAAATAATCCCCTTCAAACAGAATCTCTGGCAAGTTCAAAGAAAACATACCAAACCCCATTGCTCTGGGGGATAATGGACACCAAGAATTGACTGCAGGAGTAGAAATAAAAAGATGCTTCTGAACATAAACCATGAACAAACCAAGCATTATTACAAGCATTTCTTGCCTATCCAATGCCCTTTCTCATAAAATCAACCCCAATCTCTTGTGCTCTAGTCCCCTCTTTTCTATTGCATTTCATATTCCTGAATAGCTGAAGTTCAAGTTTACTTAACAGCATAAAATTGTATACTTACACTGATGTCCAATCACATAAATGGTCTTGACCATATGTAACCAAATCATAAAACAAAACAGGTAGGATTACATGTCAAAACACAGTTTGGTGCTCATTTTAATAATTAGGGGAGATGTATAAAACATTAAACAGCTGATAAAACAAATACTGCATGGACACTTAGTAGCAAACACCTGATTAACCATCAACAATTGGTACAACTAATAATTCATCTACATTTCTTGTGACTTATAGAAGAAACTGATTGTTTTTTCAAGATTAGGGACTATGGTTCTCAATTTCTTGTCTGTCATCGCAATTTTTCCTTGTATCCCCACAAACCCTACCCCCACAGGAAAACAGGTCTTCCTTCTTTCCGTCCGTCTGTCTAATTATGCTTGAGAAAATAGGGTCCAAAATTTAGCTGATTTAGCAGGCAGGACTGAATGTATGTCTCAGTGGGTGAATAATGCCAGTAGTGAAAATAGCCAAGAGTGAAAACAGCCTGAGCAATTTAAAATGTCATGTTACTGTGTAAATATCATTTGGCTGGTTATAACTATCATTTGATTTCTACCTTTATCCACAGTGAATTTCCTGACTCAATTTTAATAAGCATCGTGTGGTCTATTTTTCCATCTCGGGCAGCTCTTAAACTTCAGAAATAAAGAACTTATCTCACAGGGGTGTTTAGGTTTGAATGTGATCACTTGCCAGATGGCATTTGAGTTCACTGGAGAAAGGGCACCCTGTAGAAGATGTGTAGTATTACAATGGCTAAGGGTTTCACGTGGTGATCCTTAGCCTTAGATTTTGTGGGCAGCATGTCTCAGGCTTTCCTATCAGTGGAAAGCCAGCCTTGGCACTTGGGTTCTGTGAGAGGGGTTCGCTGGGATGAACATTCAACTGGGAGTCAAGAGTCCCCAGTGTTGGTCATTGTTCTTCTTCCAACTAGTATTGGTAAATTTTTATAAAACTATTGGACCTCTCTGGGCATTGGATATCTTATCTTTCAAATGAGATGAAACTAGACAGTAGGATGAATTTGAAGATGGCTTCCAGATGTAGCATTCTGTAACTCTATGATTTGGTGTAATTCTTCAAGCTTAAGAAGGTAAAAAAAAGAATTGTTTTTGAAAGTACACAGCAGAATAGTGATATAGGAGTTAAGGTTCTGCCTTCACTGAAATGCCTGCTCTCATTAAATAATTAGGATTTAGCCTTCACAGGTGACTCAGGCTATGTAAGAAGCCTTCTCTTACCCTATCCAAGCTGGTTCCCAATTACTGTAGCAAATCATCGTATTTTCTTCTTTCAACTCACCATAATCTGTAATTATCTTTTTCCATTTTGGAAAAAACACTTTTCTTCTCAAATAGATTTAGGCTATCTTGTTTACTGCTGAATCCTTATCCTTAATACCCAATCAAATGCCTAGCATATTCTAGGGCTCAAAAGCATATGTTGGGTGAAAAACTGAACACACATCAAAATAGTTTTACCAAGTGTAGCATAAGGCTGGATAGTGTTCAAGAGTAAGATGTTAAATGAACATTAGTACGTGGAAAACTGTTTTCCTTAGATATGCCCAAACAAAAGATGTGCTGTAATCAGACCAATAAAAAATGTCTGAAAGTTTTTCCTGCCTAAATCACTTTTCCTAGGTCATTAGAGAAGGCTTAAGTATGATGAGGTTTTGCAATAATTCAAGAATAGTCTTCTATTTTGTACAACACAGCATTAATCCAATAAAAGCTATGCCTAATCCTAGAGTAATTACTTTTATTGACTATGGCATGGTTTTAAAATATATACAAGTGAGATGCAAATTTTGGTGGAAAAAAAATCAGTTGAGTGCTTGAATCAGTTTTATTTTGTGCTAATAATATACCATAATACACAAATTGTTATGTTCTAGAAAAATAATTTACATAGCCGAGCTTTAAAAAATTTAAGGCATATGAAATGGATTTACAAGTTTTCTCAGCATTTGTAGTTTCAACATGTAGATTCCATTTGTTATTGCTATTTGTTGTGTGAGTCTATTTTGAAAGATCCCAAGTTTAGTAGAATTAAAAATATGGATATCATCTGCATTGCTCCAGACTACTCTATCATAAAATAGTCTGTTGGGTAATTTGTATATAGGTCATCAGGATTTCTTTTTAAGGTAATCTACAGTTATATTTTATGTAGTCAGAATTTACTGTTCCATAATGTCTTTTCTTGGGTCATCTTGAGAACTGATTGTCACACAATGATCCAATCAGCTGTTTGATTGATCTGATTCAGTTCATCCATGGCACCTGGACCAAACATTTCAAGGTCAGACTATTTCTGTCTGACATTGATGGACCTGGCATACAACATCAAGGGATAAAAAAAAAAAAAGTCCCTTATATTCAAAAACTGTCCCACACCAAATACATTTCCACTGCTTTCCTTAAAGATAACTGAGACTGTCTGAACTGAATACTGTTAGCTCAATGATTTCAGATAACAGCAGTCTTTCCTATGGAGTCACACAGTTAGTATGGATGGACACTCAGTCAAATTGATGAAACTCATCATGGTAATGATGCTTCATTAAAGAACTACAGTTTTGTGTTCAGAAAAGTGACCTGAATATAGGATTTGGAATAAATTTTCTAATGATGAAATGAGCAAGTAGTTTATGGATCCAGACAGCAAGCAAAAAGATATGATATAATACGATGTCATCCAATTTCACGTATTTTAAAATAAATGCACAGAACTATGTAGCAGCCTTTGAATTTCCTGTCCTCTGAACTATCAGTCTCAAATATAGATTTTTTTTTTTATATGTCAGAATTTTTGGCTGAAGCATTCATCCCACAAATATTCATTGAGTATTTGCTGTGGAACAGGCACTACCCTAGGAGCTGTGGATACAGCAGCATATAAGGTAGACAGAAATCTTTTCCCTAATGGAGTTTCATTTCTACTGGGCAGAGATTGATAATAAACATATTAAATGAATTATTTAAATAGTGCGTTAGAATGTGATAATGCTATGGAAACAAATCAGGATCGGGTGGATTGGGGGGTGCCTTGGGGTTGGGGATTAAATTTTATATAGCGAGATCAGGGTAGACTTTGTTGACAATGGGAGAAATTGATAAGGTCCCGTTGGAAGGGAGAGCTATAATGTCTGTGGGAAGCACTTTCTCTGCAGATTGAGTATCGAGTGCACAGGCTAGGAGGCTGGACTGTACCAGCCTGTGTGAGAAACAGTAAGGAGGTCAGTGTGGATGAGGAGAGGTGAAACAGGGAAGTAGGAGTACGATGTAAGGTCCATTGTGTAGGACCTTGTAGACCATCATTAAGACAATCAAATGCAATATGAAGCTGACAGGCATTTTGAGTAGAATTGTGACAAATATCTGGATTATAGTTTAACAGACTTTTCTCACC
The DNA here is from genome assembly GCF_041146395.1 of Eulemur rufifrons. Taxonomy (NCBI): domain Eukaryota; kingdom Metazoa; phylum Chordata; class Mammalia; order Primates; family Lemuridae; genus Eulemur; species Eulemur rufifrons. The sequence goes on from NC_090989.1 coordinate 231,558,947, forward strand.
ATGGAAAAAAAATTATGGAATTTAAGGTTATGATGGAAGAACATTCAATTGGGAGTAAAACAATGGTCGCTTGGACCAGAGTTTTAAACAATAAACTGTCCCTCCTATAGCCAGATTCTCTGTTCCTTGAAATCGTACCTTCATTCCTTCTTGTCTCTGGAAGGCTTCCTGAGTTTTTCCAGTAGTTCTTATTAGTGGAATCTATTATGCCATGAATTAATACAATGTATACATGTAATCCATTTAACCTCATCATATTTCATTTCTTACTTGTTAAATGGGGTTAAAAGAGGGCCTACTTCATAAGTTAATAGTGAAAATTATATAAGAATATGCATGTAGAGCACCAAAAAATTGACACAAAATATACAAAGTTTTTAATGCACATTAGCTATTGTTGCCTATATGATCAGACATATATACCTATGATTAGAGAGATTCAGTTTGCAAATGTTTCATTTATGATTGCTGCAACTGTATTCACAAGAAAGTTTGAAGTTAATATTCTTTTTCTTTGTATCAAAGCTTGGTATAAGTGTTATTCTACCCTCATAAAATCAGTTGGGAAGTATCCTTTCTTTACATGTAAGATTGGTGTTGCTTCTTATATTTGGAAGCAATCACCGGTAAAGCCATCTTGACCAGAATTTTTTTTGTGGGAAGGTTGTAAAAAAAAACAGATTAAATCTCTGATAAATATAAGAAAAGTCATATTTTCTATCTCGTGTTAGCTTTGGTAGGTTGTCCTTTTCTAAAAATTTGTTCATCTTTTAATTAAATTTTTAAATTAATTGGAATAAAATTCTTTATAGTTCCCATGGTAGGCTGAAAAATGGGCCCCCAATAGATATTCATGCCTTAATCCCTAGAACCTATGAATATGACTGTATATGGCAAAAAAAAGGTCCTTGAAGATGTGACTAAATTAAGGTTCTTGAGATGGGGAGATTATTCTGGCTTATTGGGTGGGCTCTAAATGCGATCAGTTATCCCTATAAGAGAAAGGCAGAGGAAGATTTAACAGAAGAGAAGACAGACCACAAAAGCAGAGACTGAAATGATGCAGCCACAAACCCAAAGACAGGGCAAGTATCAAGGGCTTGAAGAGAAAATGAATGGATTTTCTCCTAAGCTTTGAGAGGAAGTGTGGTCTTGCTGACTCCCTGATTTTGGCCCAGGGACACTGATTTGGGACTTCTGGACAGAACTTCCAGAACTATGAGAGAATAAACTTGTTTTAAGCCATTAGGTTTGTGGTACTTTGTTATCGCGCTTCAAGAAATGATCACCAGAAGAAAAGGCAATGTATGGGGTACAAAAAAAAATTTGTAAACGATTCTATATATCCAGAGTAGGAAACTAATTATCTTATTTTTCATTACCAAATTTTAGTATATATATCATGATGTCCTCTTTTTGCATTTCTAATATTGATAATTTGTGTTCTTTCTCTGTATCTCTCTCTTCCTTTATGAATCTTGTCAGAAGTTTATCAACTTTATTAGTGTCTTCAGACAACTAGCATTTGAATGTGTTCCTTTGCTCTGTTTTATAGTTATTTTTCATTTCATTTACTTATGCTCCTATCTTTATTATTTCCTTTGTTCTGCTTTCTTTGTGTTCATTATGTGATTTTGTAATTTTTTGAGTTGGACATTAGGCCATAGCCTGTCTATTGCATTTAAAGCTACAAATTTTCATTTACACTTTAGCTGCATTCCAGAAGTTATTCTATGTCATAATGTCATTATTATTGAGTGAAATGTATTCCCTAATATTAATCTTCTTTGATTTATAAATTGTTTAGAAATACTGTGTTTGATTTTCAGGCATTTAAAGTTGTGCTCTTTAAATTTATTGATTTCTACTTTTATTCAACTATGGTCCTTAAATATACTTTATTATGATTTCAATCCTGTGAAATGCGCTGAGACTTACTGCATGGTCATCCATTATACGGTTTGTTTTCATAAATGTTCTACATGTAATTAAAGAAAATGTCTATTCTGCTCGTGTTAGGTGTGGTATTTTACATATTTCAATTAGGACAAGTTTCATAACTGTGCTACTCAAATTTTCATTACAATTTGTTATTTTTTTTATCTATTTTATTAGACGCTATGTCCCTCTTTATTTCTAGCAATCAATTTGGTTTGCAAGTAAAGTTTATTTGAAATCCTTCTTTTTTTAATGTAGATATTTATTCCTACAAACTGCCATTTTAGTACTGCTTTTGCTGAATCCCATAAGTTTTGGTATGTTGTGTTTTCATTTTTGTTCATCTCAGGATATTTTCTATTTAATTTCCTTTTTGCTCTGGTTTTATCTTTGACCCATTGGTTACGTACCTTGTAAGAAGTGTTGGTTAATTTCCCTATATTTGTAAACATTCCAGTTTTCCTTGTGCTACTGATTTCTAGTTTTATTCCACTGTGGTTGGAAAATATACTTTGATTTTAATCTTCTTAAATTTGTTGAGACTGTTTTTTGTGACCTAACGTGATCTATCCTAGAAAATGTTTTGTGTAGCTTGAGAAGCATGTGTATTCTGCTGCTTTTGGGTGGAATGTTATGCATATGGCTGTTAGGTCCATCTGATCTCTAGGGTGGTTCAAGTCTTCTGTTTCCCATTGAATGTGTGGATGTTCTATTATTGATAGTGGGGTTTGAACTTCCCTACTAATGTTGTGTTGCTATCTGTTTCTCCCTTCAGTTTGCCAATACATGTTTCATATATTCAGATGCTCTGATCTTGGCTGAATATATATTTGTTATTTTCTGGGTAAACTGACATTTTTATCATTGTATAATCTTTGTCTCTTTCAGTGGTTTTTTAATGTAAAATCTATTTTGTCTGATATAAATAGGGCCACTCTTGCTCTCTTTTGGTTACTATTTTCATGGAATGTCTTTTCCCATCCTTTCAATTTCAGCCTATGTGAGTCCTTAAATCTAAAGTAAGTCCCTTGTGGGTAGCCTGTAATTGAGTTTTTTAAAAAATGTATTCAGCCAGTCTATGTCTTTTTGACTGAAGAGTTCAACCCATTTACATTTAAAGTAATTATTGATAGGAGAGGACTTATCATTACCATTTTATTTTGTCATAACTTTTTTCTCTTTTTTTACTGTTTCTATGTGTGTGTGTGTGTGTTTTTTTTTGTAGTGACATGTTTTGATTTCTTTCTCATTTTGTCTTGTGTATCTTCTATAGATATTTTTCTTTTTGGTTACCATGGGCTTACATAAAACGTTTTACAGTCATAACGATCTATTTTAAGCTGATAACAATTTAACTTCAATCGTATATGAAAACTGCACTTTTTCTTCTCCTCGACAAACTGTTATTGATGTCACAAATTGTGTCTTTTTGTATTGTGTATCTGTTAATGTATTTTTATAGTTACAGATATTTTTATACTTTTGTTTTTAACTTCTATATCAGAATTAACAGTGATTTATGTGCTACCAATTATGGTATTGTAATATTTTTTGTCTATGTATTTACCTTTACCAATGAGTTTCACACGTTTGTATGCTTTGTGTTGCCGTTTAGCATACTTTCACTTCAATAAGACTTCCTGTAGCATTTCTTATAAGTCAGGTTTAGTGGTGATTAGCTCGCTGAGCTTTTATTTATCTGAGAAAAACTTCATTTGTTTTTTCAGTTTTGAAGGATAGTTTTGCCAGATATTCTTCATTGACAGTTTTTTTTTTTGTTTGTTTGTTTTTTTTTTTTAATTTCAGTACTTTGAATATATTACTCCACTCTCTTCTGGCCTGCATGATTTTTCTGAGGTATCCATTGATAGTTTTATGAGGGTTTCTTTGTATGTGACAAATCATTTTTCTCCTGCTGTTTTCAAAACTCCCCATCTTTGACTTCCACACTTGTATTATAATGCATCTCCACATAGACTTCTTTGGATTATCCTATTTTAAGACTTTTGTGCTTCTTGAATCTGCATGTTCATTTCCTCCTCCAGATTTGAGAAATCTTTGGCTATTATTTTTATAAGTTTTTTTAAATTGCATAATAACTTAACATATTTATGGGGTTACATAGTTAGATTTTGATACATATAATGTATAGTGATCAGATCAGGGTAATTAGCATATCCATAATCTACATTCACCAATTTTGGGGGAAGTTTCAATATTCTCTTCTAGCTATTTGAAAATATATAATTATCTATAGTCATCCTATATTGCTACAGAACACTAGAACTTACTTCTCTTATCTAGTTGTAATTTTGCATCGTTGAACAAATCTCTTCCTATCCCCCCTTCCCCATACCCTTTCTGACCTCTGGTAACTTCTACTCTTTACTTCTAAGAGGTCAACATTTCTGGCTGTTTCTTTAAGCTTTTTGCCTTTTCCTCTCTTCCTCTGTAATGCTCACAATACATATATATGGGTCTGCTTGATGGTGCCCTCTAAGTCCTTAAGCTTTTATACTCTTTTTATTCTTTTTTTCCTTTCTGCACCTCTGACTGCATAATTTAAAATAGTCTGTCTTTGAGTTGACCAATTCTTTCTTCTGTTTGGATCAAGTCTGTTGTTGAACTCCTCTAGTGAATTTTTCAGTTCAGCTATGGCATCCTTCAGCTCCTAAATCTGTGTGTGTGTTTTTAAAAAAAAATTTTTCTCTTTGTTCAAATACCCATTTTGTTCATGGATTGTTTTCCTGAGCTCATTGAGCATTTTTTTTATTACAGTTATTTCAAATACCTTGTCAAATAATTCATATACCTCTTCTTTAGGGTTATTTTCTGGAGATTTATTTTGTCCCTTTTTTGGGTAATGTTCCCTGTTTCTTGTTGTTCCTTGACGTTGTGTTTTGGTCTCTGTGCATTTGAAAAGAACTGCTACCTCTCACAGACTTCATAAACCAGCTATGCATAGGGGAAGAGATTTACCAATCAGCCTGGCTACAGATTTTGAGGGCCTCTCATTACATTTCTATGGATGTGTATTCTTTGGACTTACGTGTGAAAATTCCTAATTAGAGTGAATTGCTGGTTTCTTTTTTCAGGAGTTCATAATTTCTGGCTCCCTGTGTTGTCTGTTGTCTATCTGCTGTACTGTGTGTCCTCTGGAGCAGCAGTATTCCATCCAGTTCTCTTTTTGCTGCTGTTCTCAGTGGCCCCCAGGCATCTAGCGTATTCTGGGCTCTGTCAGTGCTAAGACCAGCGAGACAAAAACGAGATGTACAGGTAGCTCCTCTAAAAAGTCTAACCATTGGATAATATATGTTTTAGTCTTTTCTTTCCTTTCCCAAGGTGAAGTTGGGTGGTGTGAGTTTTCCTAATATATTGTGCTGAGTTCGAGGAGGAGCTCTGGGAGTGAATGCAGACTAGTTCAAAGCAGAGTACTGACATCGATACAATCTACTGATATTATCTAGACTTTTTCAGTTGTATGCAATTTTATCACATGTGTAGGTTTGTGTACCCAACACCAGAGTCAAGATACAGAACAGTTCCATCACTTAAAGGATTCCTCATGTTGTTTTTTCAATCGTATTCACCTCTCTTCCCTGTCTTCTCCAACTACCTGTCCCTTACCTCTAGCAACCACTACTCTGTTCTCCATCTCTATAATTTTATTTCAAAAATATATAAACGAATACATTTAATATGTAACCTTTTAGAATACTTCTCCTTCTCCTCCTCCTCCTTAGCATATTTTATTTCCCTTGAGATTCATCCAAGTTGTTGAGTGTATCAATGGTGTGCTCCTTTTTATTACTGAGTATTAATTCATTAAATGAGTATACCACAGATTATTTAACCATTTACCCATTGAAGTGGACATTTGTGTTGCTTCCAGTTTTTGGCTATTACAACTAAACCTTCCATGAACATTCATGTACAGGTTTTATATAAACATAGGTTTTTATTTCCCTGGGATAAATGCCCATGAGTGCAGATTACTGGGTTGTATGATAATTACTTGTTTAGTTTTATAGGAAATTGCTATTTTCTTGGGAGGCTATGCCATTTTACATTCCCACCAGCAATGTATATACAATTCATGAATTTGTTTTAAAACTTCTGACATTCACTATCATCTGGTATTTTAATAACTACTTTTGCATCACTTTTTACATTTTATTGTTAAAACACCAGGTTAAACTTTTTCATCTGTATCTTGCAACTGATATTTTATATGAAATTTCTTTACAGGAGAATAGGCACTTTTAAAATAGTTTCAGGGTGATAGGCAAATAGGAGATAATAGGTTTATTATCTCCAATTTTGTAATATGATGTCATATACACAAAGGAAAATAGAAAGCACCTACTTATGAAGAAACAAATTAAGAATGTGCCCTTATTCTGTAATAAATAAGGCTATAGTGTATGTGAAGACCTGATGGAAGGTATAAAAAAATTTTATACTTAAAAAGGTTTCTCAAGGTGAAACTTTAAATTCACAAGAAATTCCTAATAATTTAGGTGAAATATCAAGACATTGAAATACTATTGCTAAATAAAAAATGCCCTCAAATTTACTAATACTTTTAAAAATGGAAATACCATTTTTAAGTCAATGCTTATTAAAAGAACAGAAAATACAGTAATGTATAAAGAAGAAAATAAAATTAGCCACAATAGTCACAAAAAATTGACTTTCATACATTCATGACTTATGTATGAATAAGTGTTTATGACTAGAACGAGCTATTTTGGGAAAAGAGAAAAGTGGTTAATTTTAAGAAACAGGATTGAAGTGGAAGGGATATAACTTTAAATTGTTAGTGATAGAAGGTAGTGGGCACAGACTCAAAGCAAGAAAAGTTATCTTGATGCTACCTTAGCTGTTAAATTAGAACCCTAGATTGATGGTTCCAGCCTTGTTTGAGGACTTCAAGCAGCAAATCTATCAACTCTTTTATTAAATGCCAATTATTTATTTTCTTAGTGATCAATGCAGCACCTTACTAAGCTCCTAACTAAACTTTAACCATTCTGAATTGAGTTTATGAAGGTAGTATTTGGATGTGAAGATGAAAGAAATGTGTACACCTCTTAATTTAATATAGAAAGCTCAGGTATTACCCCAAACTAATCCTAGCAGCACTGCAAGAGGAGCAGGATAAAACTGAGTTCACTACAGCAGTGCCAGATTCAATCATCTAGCTATTGTGTAATGTCAGCTTGAGGATCATCTATTGCCTGTTATTGACTATTGGAGAAAAAGAACCTGTAAAATTAAAAAAAAGAAAAAAGCATTTCTCGCAGTTGTCTGCCAGAGAATAGAATTTAAAGTAAATCAACATTTTATTGTAAAATATTTCCCTAGTTGTTTCTTCTATGGACAAAGTCCTTGAGGAATCAGTCATGTATTTTGAGTATCAGCAGCGCTTAGGAGACCAGCTGAGCTTCATAACTCTCAGCATTTTATTTATTCACAGGGAAATCTTGACTTAAATTAGCTAGATTCTGTCTTGATGTCACTTGATTATCTAGATTTACACAGGGGTTGGAGAAGCAATTTATGCAATTCAAAGATGCCAGCTTGTCAAGGAGTAAATCAAGGTGATTTTCATAAAGCCAGTTTTACATAAGGGGTCTTGTACTTTATAAGAAGTACTGTGCTGTTTTCCTCTCATTCCTTCATAGAAGTATGGAAATTCAGTCGTGATAAATTAATACATGTTCCCATTCTCCTTTTTCTTTGAGCATAGTTATTGGCATTAATCCAAAGGATTCAAAGATTTCAAGTTGGCCCATTAAACGTTATCCAAATTCTTAAAGAAATGATATGCACAAAGTTGAAAATCAAGAGTAGATTCCTTTCTGTGTTGCATATTTTAAAAAGGAGACAAAACTCATATTGTTCTATATAGTTTTTCGTGATTAATAGTATTCTTTATATTTTTTTTAAATAAAGTCAATAGGCGCTTTTTACTTTGGGGTTCAGCCATAGGAATACATTATCTGCTCTCACTGATTGAAGCTTCAGTTGAAGATACTACAGTTGTTGCATTTGGGCATTCTATGGAAACTTCAAGAATTTTTTAGTTCAAGATTTGTATTTATTTTTATTTTGTAAATGAAACACTTAATGTGCTAGACAATCTGTTCAGTTTAAGCTGCTAATAAGTGTCAGTCAAGGGTAGAGCCCAGAGTACCTTAGTGTTGTTGCTTGTTTCCCTATACCAAAAATGCTACCTTTAAATAAATTTGGAAAACATATTTAATCTTTTTTATGGCAGACAGACCTTGGGGTGGCCCCCATGACCCTTTCTCTACCCTAATCTCTTACATTCATGTCGCGTATAATACCCTCTAATTGTGCATGAAGAAGGCACGCAACTTGCTTCTAATCAGTAGATACGGCAAAGGTCAGAGAATATTGTAGATATGTAATTTAGGTTCTAAATAGGTTGATTTTGAGTTAATTTAAAGGGAAATTTAAATTTAAAAGGGCCTGACTCAATCAGGTAAAAGCCATTAAAAGAGAGACTAGCCTGTCTCTGAGATTAGAGACTTCACACAGGAGAGATTCTCCTCACTGGCTTTATGAAGTAAGCAGTCACGTTGAGGAAGCACAAGTGACAAGGAACTCCAGGTTTCCCCCGGGGAAGTATGGATGGCCTCCAGCACCTGAGATTGGTCTCCAGCCTACAACCAGCAAAAGGTGAGGGCTCTCAGTCACATAGACCAAAACATATGAATTCTGATAACAACTTAATGAGATTGGAAGAAAGTTCTTCCCCAGTAAACCTACAGATGAAAATACAGCCCAGTCAGTACTTTGCAACCTTGTAAGATCTTGAAGAGAGGACCCAGCTAAGCCATACCTGGACCCCTGATCCACAGAAACTATGAGATAATATGTGTGTAGTATTTTAATTTGCTAATTTTGTGGTAATTTGTTGTTCTGCTATCAAAAACTAATGTGCTTTGTAGGTAGAGTATTGCCCCCTCCTGTTTGAGAGCAAAATATGTGTTTAATCTGTTTGTATTTAACATATAGAAATGGTCTGCTGCTTCGTAATCCTGCTGTGTGAATCACACCCCTTCCTCAGCATCACAGCACGGTTATGGCAGAGCTCTAGCCAGACTGAAGAAGTGATTGTTTCTTTAGGCGTTTGATTTCACAAACCAGGATATTTTACAAATGTATTTGAAGGACAGACATAGTGATGCCAACCTTTAAATTTACTACATAACAACATTAAAAAAACAACAACTAGTAAGTAATCATTTTGTCATTTAAAAAATAATTATAATACCAAAAAGTTTAGTATGGTTGTGATCTCAGAATGAAAAGTCTTTCCCAAGAAAGAAGAGTTGGCAAATTATACACACACACTCACTGACTCCTTAATTTTCTCATTTTTCCTTCAAGCAGAATAAACAGAACATTGTCACAGATTGGTACTAGAATATAAAATGTCATTTGTGGAAGTCACTCTCATAAGGAGAAGTTTAAAAACCATTGGGCAGACCATATGGCATCCTCTGCTACTTTTTTCAGGGTGTTTATATCTTTCAAGATTAAGGTGCTTTTCTGAAGAAGTGAACTAGAAATATATAAATTGTCTTCTTATACCCCATTAGTTATGCTTCTACAAAAATATTTCTTAATCTACTGAGAACCTCAGGCACTATTCTATATATTCAACACGTATTATATTATTGAGTCTTCATTACAGTCGTATGATTTGTATTACTATGATTATCTTCATTTTATAGATGGGGAATCTTAGGTAGCAAGGGCTTAATGAACTTTCCCAAAGTGATCTTAGTTTGTTGAGCCCACATGTATAAACACTGTGTTAGACTGTTACCTAAAGTCACATTTTGCTTTGTGTACATTCCTTCTTCTCCATATTGATTTCAAACACAGATTGAACCAGAAAAATGAATGGACATTTCATGGAAAAGAGGTCGTAAGAAAAGTATAAAGGCATATAAAAAAACTACTAGCCATCCTGAACATATCTCTACTATTTGGGAGATTTTTGATTTAAAGATCTTAAATAAGAATCTCAGAATAAGACTTAAAAGGACAGCTCTTCAACAATGTAATGGAAGAAAATTATATTGGAATCAATGGAAAAAATTATAGCAGAGAAATAAAGTGAAGAAAGAGGAGAGAATGTTGCAGGAAAGCTTAATTGGTAATAGCATTGCTGAGGTTCCTCTTGGAAAGTACACAGACTCTAACATGAACTCAGATTCAACTAAGATATACTTTTCATTTTGTGATGAGGACTGTGCAAGGCATTTTCACATGTTTTCTAATTGTGTAACAGTGTTATAAATTTATGGACACTCGGGTCAGATTGCCTGGCTTTTAGTAATATCTCTCAGACTGTAACAGGACAACATGGGACTTCTTTTATTTAAATCAAATATACTGTAATGATTAATTATATGTGTCAATTTGGCCAGATTGTAGTACTTAGTTATTCGGCCAAAGACTTGTCTAGATGTTATCATAAGTATATTTTTAGTTGCAACTAACATTTGCCACCAGTTAACTATAAGTAAAGCAGATTATCCTTCATAATGTGAATGGGCCTCATCCAATTAGTTTGAAGGCCTTAAGAGAGAAGACTGAGGTGTCCAAAAAAATAAGTTCTTCCTGCAGTCTATAACATAGAAATTTTGCCTTAGTTTCTAGCCTTTGAACTCAAGACTCTTACATGAATCTCCAGCCTGTTGGCTTGCCCTGTGAATTTTAGACCCTAACACATATGCAAACTAAACTAAGTGCCAGTTATTCTTAAAAATACTCATTTTTATTTTGTAATATGCTGGATATAATATTAAGCACCTAATCTGGATAATCTTAGTCTCATCAGTTTCCTCATTTGTAAAATGAGGACTGATTATAGTGTTACCTTGTAGAGAAGTTGTGGTAATTAAATGAGCTCATTTACGTCAACTGTGTTACACAACACCTGATACACCTAAGACCTCATTAAGTAGGTGATTTATTATCCTTAAAATAATCCCACAAATAAGAATTACTTACAAATGAGAAAACTGAGCCTCAGAGAGGTTAAATAACTCTTAAGACACTAAGCCACTTCTGTTGACAGTGAAATGATGGCTACATTTCAGAATATAGCTTCTTCTTTTCCTGAGTTTTATTGATCTTTCAGTGGGATAAATATGTTTATGGCTGAAATACTGAAGTTTATATAAAGAATAAAAGAGATGAAGAGTAGCAGTAGGGTATGAGACAAGTAAAAAAACAATTTGTTAAAATGTTCATTCATTCTGAAAACACCTTAGGATTGGTTCACATATAAGCAAATTTTGGTGGAACACTCACTAAAACAGACTTTCAACCTATAGCAGATGTTAGGATTGATACTGGGATTCTCGTAAAATTCTGAAAGTGATTATAAATTGAGATTTAATCAGTTCTTTCCACCTGCCCATAGGTTTTATATACACTGGGTAGAATTTGTGTTGAATGAAATCCAGATCAACAATATTTATGTATTTTTAGTCTGTCTCATGTTTTATTTAATACTTATACATAAACATAATATCTAAAATGAACCATTTTAGACCACATTTAGGTTTAATTTTGAGGAATTAGAATTGCAATTTAGGGGTTATTTGGATAAAAAATAAAGTTCTATATTATCACATATCCTCTTAGAGATAATTGATAATGGAGAACAAAGATTATCTTGTTAATAAAAAATATTACAGGCATATATTTCTCTGTAGTTTTATAGAGACAGAGTGGGACTGAGTCTAGATGATTAAAAATGTTACTATCATGTATAAACTTGATGGACCTATTTCCTAATATAGTAAGTCTTTTCCATTGCTAACTTTGGTGATTTTATGATTCAACAAATTGAATATAACATGTGGTTAAATCATCTTGATTCAAGCGTGTGCACACACACACACCCCCACCAGAGTCTATTCTTTTCTCTGTTTATAGACATCCAAAACAATTGAATTTAAAGACCAATTTTCTGAGATTAATAGAGGACAGTGTCACACACAGATTTGTGAATATGTGTGCACCCATACTATCACATGCTAGGGTTTGGAGGAGCTATTTGAAATACCACTTTATTGAAGAAAGGATGACTAGTCACATATGATTGGTCACAGTTAAAAACATAGATACAGTTACACAAACAAGATAAAAAGGTGAAGGAAATGAGACATTTCCTTGGAAGTGTGAAAGGGAATGATCCTAGCTTAACCTGAGTTAGTTTTATGTTCAGATAGTCCCTTTGTGTACTTTTTCTCTTCTCTCTCAAACTTGAGTGAGCTCTGAATAAAAGTTTATTTATATTGAAGCCATGATTCTGTATCAACCTGGCCTCAGCCTAGAAAGAAGAGTTAATAAAAAGAAAATCTTTTGTATAACGAATGTATACTAGGTTTCTATTCAGAGCCTTGAAATTTTCTATGAGATAGTCAAAGACCTTCATGTAACATTTGAGTTTTTAAATTTATTGGCTTTAGAACACAAAAAGGAAACCACAAGATCAAAATGAATAAATGTTTAATTAAATATCTGCAAGATATAACATTATATCAACATCATTAATTATTAAATTTAGTATTCATAAAAGTTTTATTACATTTGAAAACAGTTTGGAAACATTTTTTCCACTTTGCGAGGATTTCTGAATCTGCGGAATACCGAGAAATCATAGCCAATCATAAATTTTATCCATTATTATATAGCTAGATAATTGGAAAAGCAAGATTATAACATTTCTTTCCAAAAATTTTAAAGTAAATAACTAATTTAAATGTGAGTGTGCTTTCATATGTCGGTTATGATGCATGCTGTGGCTTCCAAAGAGCTGACCAAGTTCCTAAAGCAGCTCCCCTTTGAATTTATCCATTCTCTGCTGTGCCATGATAGATAAGAAAGAAATATTTGTCGAATGTTCATTTCTTCAAAATGTTTCAAACTAGGAAGGCCTAGATTGCCTTCTCTGGAAACAGTTTCTGGGAAGGGAGTTGTGTGTAGGTTTATTTGGGCTTGTTCTCAGGAGATACACCTGTAGGAGAGAGTGGAAGGCAAAGGAAGAAGCTGTCTGCAGTATAAATGTAATAGAAGCCTCAGTTGATCCTACAGTGGGCTCAGGAGCTGGGATGGCCCTTCAGAGTTGTGCTAAAAAATTGGGGAAGGGAGTGGGGCCTTTGGTTTCCTGAATCAGCCAGTTGTCGGTCACGTCTCCTCTGGGAGGTGACATAACCTTTGGCAGGCAGCACTTGACAGCTGATAGAAACACTTCAGGGAGGGGATCTGGACACCGAAGATCACAGGATGCATGCACTTATGTACTTTAGGGAATATCAGATTTCTAACACCAAAATTCAGCCCATATGTTGCAGTTATGACAAAGGTAGATTAGGGAGAGCTAGGATTTCGTGTAGCTCATGAGTTGATCAGATTAATACATTGGTAACAATGAATTGCTGTAGTAAGGGTGACCTTAGTCTCTACGGAAGTTTAATATTTAAATGTACACACTGTGCTTGATGAGGATATCAATGAAATATTAAATGGTCAAAGACTTCCTGAGCATTCTAAATGCAGAATTATTGGTATTTTATATGACATGTAGAATTCCGTATTTAGTCTAATTTAATCTAATTTGGTTAAATCATAATCCATAGTTATTATGTATTGAGCATCTATTACTGTGCTAAACGCCTGAATGCATTATATCACTTACCTCTCAATTTATGACTCCTGCTTTAAAGAATAGAAAATTATATTCTTTGATGTCTAGAGAGCTTATGCAACTTGTCCAAGTTCACACATGGTGTAAGAGATAAACAGAATATATTCTCAATCTCTTTGACTCCAAAGTCCAGTTTTTCTTCCCCAATCTACCATGATGCTGCTCTAGTCCAGAATAAGTTTAAAAAAAAAATCCTTTAGAATATATCCAAAAGTAATGTAAAATTTATGTGCTCAACAAAGTGATAAAAGCTATATGTGAATACTAATTTATTATAGAAGTAGCTTGCCATCATGTGCCACATATTGTTTGAAGTGCTTTATTTGAATAGACTCTTCACAACTTTAGAATGGATATACTATCACTTTATTATCTCCCTTTATAGAGATTGGTAAAATAAGATACAGATGGGGTTAGGTAATTTGCCAAGATTACATAGCTCTAAGCAGTACAGACAGAGTGACACTCCTGCAGTTTGACTCCGGAGCCTCCTACCTAATCATGAAGCTCTATCTCTCTTCTGGTTGACTGCTGATATATCTTAAGCACTGGTGTACTACATTGTTTTAAAAAAGAAAGTTTTCCCATTGACACACATTTCTGGGAACCAAAGTCAATGTGTACAGTATCTAGAAATTTTCAAGGACTGTAAGTGAACAGGATCTGAGAATATTATTTTTAAGGAGAGGACATGTGTTGGCCTTTGTCCCTAATAGTGGTCAGAAAAGTGTACCCCAAAGGATACACACTATAGAAAAATGTGGGTAAGGTGTCTGGAGAAAGGATACTTGGTAAAAGAAGAATAGATAGCCTCAGAGCTCAAGGATTGTTGTTTTGATCTCTCATCAAAAGAGCCATCCAAATATATCTCTACATCTATGAAAATACCAACATTGTACTTTTTCTAATGCTTAAATTTTTCTTAGCCACTATCTCATAGATATTGTTAAGACTATAGGATGAAGGACACTTTTAATTAATTAATTTTATCATGTACAGGGAAAGACTATTTTTTCCCTGAAAAGATTTTTTTAAAGCTTCTTTCCTTTCTACTGTATAGTCAAGCACAAAAAGGGAGTATTGATTAAAGTGTATGGTTCAGTAATTTTATAGTTGTTTATTTAGAAAACAAAATTTTCATGGCTGCTTACAAGCCTGAGAAATATATATTTAGTGATTTTTTTGATCAACACTTAGTCTAAAGTGACTTTCTCTCTCTATAGTGATGTTGTGTTAAAGACCAACACTGAGAAGAAAGACAAAAACATGTATATATCACCTTTCAAATTATTTTACAACCATAGTAGGATTTCTAGAACAAACATTTCTATTCTTACCACTAAGTGCAAACATTTTATTATCATTTCCTTTTGTCTCAGAGGAAATATTATTATTTGCAAAGGTATAGCATTCTTGCTTCAAGAAATGTGTAATGCGTATATAAGCTTTGATGGGTTTTAATGGATATTTCTTAATTTTGATCCTTAGGTAGAAAACAGGAGCTCATTGTTATTTTTCAGGAAGAATAAGATCTATTTCCACACATTTTTAGAAATCTCAGGGCTTTTTTCCCCTTATAAATAGACAAATAAATGGCCACATTAGCACTTGCACTTCATTGTGAGCCAAGGACATTTTGAAAATGTCAGAACATTCTTATTTTTGACATTTGGCCTTCAGATTTTTCTCCTTAATTGTCTGTTTGCTGCCTCATTGCCATATACAGGGATTTAAGGTCAAATGCATCTCTTTCCTACATTGTCATAAGATATATAAAGTCCAAAAGCTTAAAATATTTTATATATTATAGGCTATCAGACTTCCCCAAGCTCTACACTAGTTTAAACCTCTTGAATCTAGAGAGATCTTCTGCCCAAGTTGAAATTGCCCACAGCAAAGATTGTCAATTACTTGATTCCAACTATAAGCTGCTCACTTTTTAGCAGATGCTTGTGGGTTTGTTTTACTAGACCAGTGGAAACATTTTAGGCTAGCCTTACAAAAGCAAATACAAATGCAGCCAACACATGGTAGTTTGCTGTTATATAAGAAATTGAATAAATTTTCAAGGTGATGCTATTAAGGACTGACTGACATAACTGGGACTTCAGTTTCCTTTTTAAATAAGGTTCACTTCTAGAAGGACATCAAATGAACTGAAGTGTGACCCCTACGCACACTCTCTACTGAAGAAGTCTTAAATAAATGGGACCTGATAGAATTAAAAAGCTTCTGCACAGCCAAGGAAACAATCATTAGAGCAAGCAGACAACCTACAGAATGGGAGAAAATATTTGCATGCTATACATCTGATAAAGGGCTGATAACTAGAATCCATAAAGAACTCCAATCAGCAAGAGAAAATAAAAGACATGAACAGAAACTTTTCAAAAGTAGACTAATGGGCCGGGCGCGGTGGCTGACGCCTGTAATCCTAGCACTCTGGGAGGCCGAGGTGGGCGGATCGTTTGAGCTCAGAAGTTCGAGACCAGCCTGAGCAAGAGCCAGACCCCATCTCTACTAAAAATAGAAAGAAATTATATGGACAGCTAAAAATATATATAGAAAAAATTAGCCAGGCATGGTGGCACATGCCTGTAGTCCCAGCTACTCGGGAGGATCGCTTGAGCTCAGGAGTTTGAGGTTGCTGTGAGCTAGGCTGACGCCACGGCACTCACTCTAGCCTGGGCAACAGAGTGAGACTCTGTCTCAAAAAAAAAAAAAAAAAAGTAGACTAATGGCCAAGAAACATGAAAAAATGCTCAATAACTCTCGTCATCAGGGAAATGCAAATCAAAACCACAATGAGATATCACTTAACTCCGGTGAGAATGGCTTTTACCAAAATGTCCCCAAACAACGAATGTTGGCATGGATGCAGAAAGATAGGAACACACTCATATACTGGTGGTGGGACTGCAAACTAGTGTAATCTCTAGCAAACTAGTGTAATCTCTATGGAAAGTAGTATGAATATAACTCAAAGAACTAAAAGTAGAACTACCATTTGATCCAGCAATTCCACTACTGGATATTTACACAAAGGAAAAAAAGCCATTCTATGAAAATGACACCTGCACTTGAATGTTTATAGCATCACAATTCATAATTGCAAAGATGTGGAAACAACCCAAGTGCCCATCAATACATAAGTGGATTAATAAAATGTGGTATATGTATACCATGGCCACAAAAAAAAATAGTGAACTCTAATACCTCTTGTACTAACATGGATGGAACTGGAGACCCTTCTTCTAAGTGAAGTGTCCCAAGAATGGAAAAACAAATACCACATGTACTCATTCAGCCAGCAATGACAGTTATTTCATTTTCTCTTTTCTTTGCTTAATGGAGTCTGTTTGTTTAGAGCTTTTGCTATCCCATAGTACCTACATATTATCATTTCTTTGTATTTCTCTTTGCTTCAGCTTTTTTTTTTGTTTCACTGGTTTAAAGTCCGCAGAAGTCTGTGACTCACCTACCCAATCATCTGTGTTCATATTTGGACAAAGGTTTTTCTGGAAGCCACACCAGATGCTTTTACCCAGGCCAAATACTGCCAGCCCCTGGGTTGGTGGTCCATTGTTAAGTCATTTCAGCTGTGACCAAGGGAACAGGATCCTGATGTACACAATTTGCCCAACTATATTTTCCTAAGGACAGTCTAACACCACCTTCCACAGCTAGGAAGGGAGGGTTGACAACAGGAGGGTTGTAGCTTAAGTATAAAATACGTTTGGAAAAGCAACTGAAGATTTAGAATGCATTCTGGGGTTGCATTGGTTTATAATTGTGATAATCTAGTGGGGGAAAGAAAGACAAATAAATATACAAAGGGTGACATGTGAGACAGAAATCAATCTTTAGGCTCCTTAGCCTTCTGAAGAGAAGCAACTTTATAATTTGTTTCCCTCAGTAGTTACCCCAATACATGGTACATGATGGGTTATCAATATACATTTGTTGAATGGGTAATGAATATCATGGGTTCTCGATTAAACTAAACATCTCAATGCTAAAACCACCATCACGATGCTTTTCATTCTGCATTATCGTCAACAAAGATACACAGAGAGAGGGACAGACAAGCTAAATTTTCCTAATTGTATCAGAGCTGCAATTCCTGTTCCTAGAAAAGCAAAACAAGCTAATTTCCATTGTCTTTGAGTTGGCTGTGCAGCTGCTCTTGGATTTTCTCTCTCTATCGTTTCTCCACTGGAGTCTTATAATACGTATCTGTTACTTAAAGTGAACTTAGAGAGTTCCTGTCCCTTTGAATTGAAAGAGTCTAAAATATTACTAAATATGTGCAAAACACCTACAAATTGCACCAATGAGTTACCAAAGTTAAAGGTTCAGTCCTTGACCCTGAGAAGTTTATTATCATAGTCAGAAATATAATGTATATAGATGAGCATAAAAGATAAATCACAGGAAACATAAGTATTACATATAACCCATGCTTGATCATTTTTCAGTGGTCTACAGATAAATCCAAGAAGGAGAATAACTGTGATAAGATCCTGATGAAGCCACTCTAACCTTCATGCCAAGGGGGCAATGTCTTTCCATAAAGACATGTGGGTGGCATTTCAAGGAGGAAAAAGAACTCAGAGCCAGGATTAAAACACGGGGAACTTATAGATAAGTGTTTTCAAGGAGAATAGAATGTTAATTGAATGCCAGCTAAGTTGCTTACATTGTGCTAGAGTTCATCATGTAATCCTTTTATAGAACTCTGGGAAGTGAACATTCTAAACTACAAAAATCAGGAAGTTGAGGCTCAGGAAGTTTGCAGTAACTTTTCCAAAGTTAAGCTTGAAGTTCATATTCGTTACTTTCTGACTTTAAAACCGCATTCTTTTCATTGTAACGATATGTTTGCTCTTCATTCACCACAATCACCAGATGCCAAATAGAACATAATAACCTTGTTTCCACCAGAGCTCTAAACTCTTGATTCTTGTGTCCTCACTCTTCCCTTAAACCTTCCAAAAAGGAAATTCATGCTAAATTGTAAGTGCTGTCAAGGAAGGGATCATCTAGAGCTGATAAAATGAGGTCTGGTATGCAGTAAATGGTCAAGAAGTATCTGCTGAACATATGCTTAAAAGGAGCCTGACACTTTACAAACGTTATCACAGACTACCCCCAAATTAGGCCTGACTATCCAAATGCAGCCTTGCTTGGTTTGCTGAGGTTGCAAGAGCCAAAGGTTTTCTTAGTGTCTGTGGGGAAACAGACTCTCTTAAAACTTAGGCTTGTGGGCTCTGGAGTCAGTGTCTGGATTTGAAACCTGACTCTGCCACTTCATAGCTGTGTTGTTTTCAGCAAATTACTTAACCATTGTAGTCTCCATTTCCTCAATTGTCATACAAGTTCATAATAATTCCAGGTTTGCTGTGCCTATTAAATGACTTAATATGATGAAATACTTAGAACAGCATCAGGACAACGATAAGCACTCAATGAATGTGAGCTATTTTGAAGGGACCACAGGAGTTTCTCACTCAATATTTTATTGGTTACTCCCTAGTAAATGAAAGGCCTTTCTCAGATAGTGATTTACCAGAAGAGACAACAAAACCTTTTCATATGGCTGTGTCCATGTGTGTAAGGGGTGGTGTGGGTAAGAGTTATCTTTGTCTTGAAGGGCCTGACACAGTTAACAACTATTCTAGTTTTGAAAAGGGCCCTTCTGTAAATGTCCAGATAATAAATATTTTAGGCTTTGTAAGCCATACAGTCTCTGTAACAGCCATTCAACCCTGCTAGTGTAGCATGAAAATAGTCACAGACAATAGGTAAGCAAATAAGTGCAGCTATGTACCAATAAAACTTTATTGACAAAAACAGGCAATGGGCCATATTTGGCCCAAGGGCTATAGTTTGCTGACTTCTCCTATTGACAGTGATGGGCATAAAGATTAAATACTGAGTATGCAGCTGGGACAGTTGCTTCCCAGATACAACTTATATATCACTGCTTGATCACAGGCAGACTGCTTAACCTTTCTGACCAAAGTTTTTCATTTGTGAGTTGAAATAAATGATCCATGAAGTTTCTTTATCACTCTACTGACACTTAGGATATAAGTGCCTAGAAATTTTCTGTAGGAAAATTAAAATTACTATTAAGATTCCTAAACTCTCCCCTCTCATTCTATATGGAATTCTGCTTGCCTATTTAGATCTTCCTTTCCCATTTTGCCTGACTGATTTTGAGATTTCATAATGCAGAGTAAGTAGAAAAGGGTCAGTGTAGGAGGATAACACAGACACACTTGCCAGGGCTGGGGAAAATAGCTTTGTGACAGGTTCCAAAGTAAGAATGAGGGAACATCTATAATGTGTGAGAAGTGGAAGGGACATAAAGTAGTGATGCTGTGGCATATTTATCCCTTTCACTGTGTCTGGAAAAATTCAAAAAGAAAAGTTTATTTAAAATAGTTTGTTTAGTCAAAAATTTTTAATTGATACATAATGTTTGTATTAACACATATTTATGAGGTACATACATTGATCATTTTTTTGTATTGAGAATATTTCAAATCTTTTCTAGCTATTTTGAAATATACAATGTATTATTAACTATAGTCACCCTGCTGCACTATTGAACACTAGAACTTATTCCATCTCTCCAATTGTATGTTTGTACCCATTTACCAACCTCTCTTCATACCCTCTGCCCCCACAGCCTTCCCAGCCTCTGTTAACCATCATTGTACTCTCTACCTCCATGAAATCAACTTTTGTAACTCCCACATATGACTGAAAACATAAAATATTTGTCTTTCTGTGCCTGTCTTAGCTCACTTAATATAATGATTTCCAGTTCTGTCCACGTTGCTGCAAATGACAGAATTTTATTCTATCTTTATGGCTGAATAGTATTGAATTGATTTTTGATTGTGAGCTTATATATCTTTAATCAGAACATCATTCTGAGACTGGACCACATAGGTGATAGCTTCTTTAATGTTACTATTATATAGTTACAATCATTCTCGTACTTCCCCAGGTTGAGCAGTGAAGAGGTCAGTGTTAATTAAGTCTGCATTAGCTATATTGTGATTTTTATAAGCCTGCTTTTTGATTAGGAGAAGCAGCTTCAGATGACATAATAGTTGGTAACCTGGCACTTTCAAACAAACTTAAAAAAAATTTCTATCTTTCCTAAATGAGGTAATACTAATGATGGCTTTTGAACAAAGACCATGGCCTTCCTCAAAACATCAGTGATTTCAAGTTGCATCCTCCTCAGCTGAGTTGCTGCACACTCAAAATAACTCCTTATGACATCTCAATTATATTTTATTCCACTGATAATTCTTAGAAGTCAAAGATTTTCAAAAAACATTTTTTAAAAAATATTTTTCCGGAACTGTATGTTTCTGGTAAATCTCCAATCACCATATGATTTTGGTTCTTATTAAAGTTTTATTCCTTAAAAAAATGCATTGCCAGTTTTGTAACTTGTTTCCGAGACTTCAGTAGGCTTGTAGAAATTTTAGGTAGCTTCAATATGGGCATTTGTCCTACGATAATTAATAATGGTCCTCATCCCCAGTATCAACTCTTAAAACTTCTTTTCATAGCGATAAGCCTATTCAGCACTTTGGACAGTCCTAATACATTCAATAAATATTTGTGGAATGTATATGTAAGTGAATAGTAGCTGAGAATGACTCAGACATACCTTCCTATAATAAATACTAAATTTGAGCAAATACCCTGTCACAAGGAAACTAAAGTTAATTGAATCAACCAGGGGAGTAAAGTCTATGATCCACTGGGGAATTGAACCTTCTTTCAGGTTTGGGGCAAACAGGATATTGTTCACCTTCGGGATTAGTCTAGGTATTATTTGCCATCATGCTTAAAACTCAGTTGAGTTTTGTGTGGAATATGGAATAAGACCCTTTGAAAAACCTAAATAAAAAAAAAATTATCTCTCTAGTGTCACCTTCTATCTGCCAGGATTACGCAATGGTTACTGCGTGTCTCTGCAAGCTGCTTTTCTCTCAGTTCACCTTCAGGATTCTTCTCCGTTTAGAAAGTAATGCCTCTTTAGAATGTTCGCTCTTAAATTAAACTTTTATTTGCAATGGGGATAGATAATAGTGTTTTGGATCAAAACAGAACACTAGGTTCACTATTGTTATAAAACTGCCAATGTTAATCCACTATCATGTTCTCCTACTTCTCAGAAATAACATCTTTTTCAAATGTTTAGAGTATTATCTATTGTAGGGCAAAGTTCTTCTCCACAGATAATACTCCTGGGAACTAAAGCAGACACAGATATTGAAACAGTGATTCTTTATTCATGACCATATGTTGCTACTGATTTTTGCACGAAGGTATTTTTAAATACATGCTTTTTTCTTTCTTCAACTAACTCATATTATTAAAAGTATAACAATTAGTAAGCACATAAATGGTAATCTAATATTCACAGATTGATGAACAGCTACTATATTTTTCTTATTCTGCATGGACAAGTGAAATGTATTCATAAAGTAAGGAAATATGATTTAGAAATTAAGGATAATAATTATTTTATTCACTTATAACTTATATAAAAAGTTATGACTTGAAAATATGAGAGAATAAATCCATAGTAGAGTGAAAAAGACAATGGATTTGAAAGCATTATCATTTAAGACATGTAAACTTTGTATCTATTGAGCTCATATTATGTACAATACACTTTAAATATAAAGATGATTAATAGTTTAGAAGTTTAGGGAGATATTAAAAACTATAATCATCAGCTATATCAATTTTATCAAAAGTAAATGTTCTAAACACACTAATTAAAATACAGAAATTTTCAGATTGTATTAAAAATAACCCCAAGACTCTGTGATATGCAATTGAAAAGAAACCCACTTTAAATATAAGAAGATAGCTAGGTTTAAATTAAAAGTGCACAAAACATCAATGCAATGAAAAACAAAGTGCAAACACCAGTCAAAGAAAGCTGAAGTGGCTATATTCAGATGAGATGAAGCAGACTTCAAAACAGGGGTGTAAGGAAGGACATTGCATAGTGATAAGTGGACTAATCCACCAAGAAAACTTAACAGTCCTAAATGTGTACACACGTAAACAAGAGAGCTTCAAAATACTTGAAGCAAAAACTAATAGAACTGAAAGGAAAATTAAACCAATCTACAATTACAGTTGGACAATTCAATACTTTGCTTAGCAATTGATAGAACAAGTAGACAGAAAATCAATAAGAATACAGGAAATCTGAACAACATTATTAACTAACTTGACCTAATTAGTATTTATAGAATATTCTACCCAATAATAGCAGACCACATATTCTTTTCTAATGTATAAGAAATATTCACCGTGATAAACCATATTCTGGGCCATAAAGCAAGGCTTAAAAAGTTTAAGAGAATTGAAATTATATGAAGAATGTGTTCCAACCACAAAATTTTCAAGCAGGAACTAATAATAAAAAGATAGCTAGAAAATCTCCCAGTATCTGGAAATTAAACAACACATTTCTAATTAACCCATGGGTGAAACAAGAAGTCATAAGTGAGATTATAAGCACTTTGAATTGCATGAAAATGAAAACACAGCATATCAAAATTTGTGGGATGTAGCTAAAGAAGAATGTAGAGGGAAATTTATAGCATTAAATGCTTATATTAGAAAAAAATAAAGGTCTCAAATCAATGATCTAACTTTCCATATTAAGAAGCTAGAAAGAGAAGAGCAAGCAGAAGGAAGAAAATAATGAAGGTGAGAGCAGGAATAAATAATACAGAAAACAGAAAAACAATACAGAAATCAATGAGATCAAAAGTCAGTTCTATAAAAAGATGCACAAAATTGATAAACCTCTAGCCAGAGTGACCAAGAGGAAAAAAGAAAAAAAGAAGGCACAATATCAAGAATGAAAAGAGGGACATGACCTCAGATCCTATAGATATTAAAAAGATAACAAAAGAATATTTAGCTCAACATAATGACCATAAATTCAATAATTTAGATGCAATGGACGAATTCTTTTTAAGATAAGGCTCACTTAAGAGGAAATAGTCACCTGAATTAAATAATTGAATTAGAAGTTGACATTTTCAAACAAGGAAAACTTCAGGCCCAGATGGCTTCCCTAATAAATTTAATCAAACATTTAACAACAACAACAACAAAATACCAATTCCATACAAACTATTACAAAACAATAGAAGTAAAAATTTCCCACCTCACTTTATGAAGGTAGATAACACTAGCAAATATATAAAAGGGTAGATAACACTAGCAAATATATACATCATGACCAAATGGGAAATATCTCAAGATTGGCTGGCTCAACGCTTGAAAATCAATTAATGATTAATATCAACATCCATTCATGTTAAAAACCTGTATTAATTAAAAAAGAATATCTTTGTTAATGGTATTTTGAAGAAAAACTGCAGCTAACTTCACACTTAATATTCAAAGACTGATAATTTTGTTTCTAAGATCAGGAACAAGGCAAGATGTCTGTTTTCATCACTCTTATGCAACACATTGGAAGTCTTAGATTGTATAACAACAACAACAACAACAACAGGCATATAGATAGGAAGAATTAAAATGGCCTTTGTTCACAGACAACATGACTGTCTACATAGAAAACATGAAAAATCTATAAAAAGGTTTTTTGAACTAAGGTTGCAGAATACAAGATCAACATACAAAAAATAAAATGTATTTTTATTGCTACGGTGTCAGTTTTCCCCAAACTGATGTATAGAAGCACCACACTTGTGGTATAATAAATATATATGGTCACAGGCAAAGCCTGAGAAAGTCTCCTGGGTTTCCTTGTGATAAAAAAATCACTTCTAGTGAAGACACCCAAAAGGTTCTGAGGTCCTCCTACATGTGAGCTCCTTCTGGAGAGAGTCTTTAATACACTGAATGTGGGAATGTAAATTGGTACAACTATTATGGAAAATAGTATGGAGGTTTCTAAAGAAATTAAAAATTGAACTATCATATGACCCACTAATTCCTCTTCTGGGCATATACTGAAGGAATAAAATCATCACCTTGTAAAGATTTTTACATTCTCATGTTCATTGCAGCATTATTTACAATAGCCAAGATATGGAAACAACATTTACATTTGACAGACAAATGCAAAAAGAAACTGTGGTACATATATACAGTGGAATATTATTCAGCCCTAAAAACAAATGAGATCTTGCCATTTGCCACAACATGGATGAGCCTGGAAGACATTATGCTAAGTGAAATAAGCCAGACACAGGGAGAAAACAAAACAAAACAAAACACTATCACATGAGCTCACCTATATGTGAAAGCAAAAAAAAAAAAAAAATCCAATTATATGGAGATACAGAACAAAACTCTACCAGAGGTAGGGGGTAAGAGGGGAGGAAATTGTGAGATGTAGGTCAAAGGACACAGTAGAAGATGTATGGGATGAACAAGTCTAGAGATTTAATGGACAGGATAAGGACTAACGAAATTGTACTGTATATGGGATTCATGCTAAATGAGTAGATTTTTCTGTTCTTGTCACAAAAACAAACACACACAAAGGGGTAACTACATGAGATGATGGATATGTTAATTTGCTTCACTATAGTAACCTTTTTACTATCTATGCATCCCTGACATCATGTTGTATACCTTAAATATACCTATTAGAGTTCATTTAAAGAAACAAACAAAACTGTCTAAGAAACAACTATTGACCTCAAGGATGGAATGTAACATTATGGTTAAAATCAATGTGTTGAAAATTATTTCCAAACAGTAATTTCTACACTGATTAGAAATTTTTATGTACCATGACTTTTTACAACTAGCTATTAATTTGTAGAAAATTATATAAAATATAAATTATATTTTTTGGGTGAAGATGCAAATGATTTCTGTTTGGCACAGAGGATTAATCGCAAAGGTTTCAGTAAACATATTTTATCTAAATTAGTCAAAAAATTATTATAGCATGATGTGTAAGTGAGGTATATAAAGTGCTAAGGAAGCTTTGTGAACGGGTCCATCACTGGGGTGTGGGAGGACATGTCAGGCAAGCCTTCACTGTGAGATGGTATCTGACGAATGCTCTGATGAGTGAGATCACCAATGACCTCTGACCTCCTTAAGGTCACAGCTACTGCTCTTGACTTACCCCCTGCCCCGTTTCTCAGTTGCATCTCATATTTTTGAAAATATTAATCAACTTGAATTAATTCAGCCACACTTGAAAATTGGACATTTTCTCATCAAAATCTCTTCTCTTGCAGTATCAGAATATAAGACACCCCTTGGTCTGCATATATACAGGGCAACAATTATTAATAGCTGTATCTGCACAGTGGCTGATTTCTAGGCATAAGAGACATGCTCTCTGATTTGCAAACATACGAGGTGTTATATTTTCTTGATCCCTGCCATGGGGGTTGAGCACTTGGGGAAAAACTGGTTTGTCTCGAAAGCTGATGCAGTATCAGTCCTGCAATTAGGAGATTCAGATCGGGGCCTGAGGTAGAGGTTTTGGGGAACTGAACCTGATACTTCTGAATTAAGGCAAGAAATTCCAGAAAGGATTTAACGTGACCACAGTTTTATTAGCATGAGCAAATGCGAATCCTCTCTGAAGGAAATGGTTGGGAGATGGTTCTCTATGGGTCTCGTGTTTCTGCAGATCTTGTGAGCAGAAGCCCTGTCTTTGTTATGGACCGTGTTTTCAAGGATGCTTGTATAATGGAGAACCTTGAAGATAGAGAGGATGTTTCTGAGGAATAAAAGTTGAGTTTGTGCACTATCCAATATAATAAAGAGGTTTCCCTTTGGATCACAGGGCAAGCACACCTACCGACCATGATAAAAGATTCAAGGAGGGAACTGGAATTGGGAGTTGATAACCTAGTGGTCAGGAGCTTTCATTTATTGGAATTGGTTGAATTTCTAACAATATTACTACATTTATATATATCTCAAATATATTTATGTATATTTTGTTCAATTATAAAAACATTAACAAATACTTATTAACCATTTATCCCCCAAAATCACGTTAATGATGATTCATGCTCTGCAAATTGTATTTCTTTTTCTTACCCCAAATTTCAGTGTGCTCTATGGCCTGCTGTTCCTGACAACTTTTGTCCATAAATAGATTTATTATTGTCAATATCATTATTTTTAGTTGTTACATTTATACTTCAAGTATCTGCAATGTAATCAACAAAGTTACTAATGATAAAAAGAATAATCATTACAATTATGTTTATTTTATATCCTTGGTGATTTATATACATTCTTGGCAATTATGTGGATCTTACTATTGGAGAAAATATAAACTGATACAACTTTTTTGTAAAAAAAAAGAAAAAATGGGAATACTTTGTAAAATTAATCACTTGAACATACTACAAGGCAGCATTCTACTCCTAGAGAGAGAGAGAGAGAGAGAGAGACTCCCATACATGTTCACCAAAGTAGGAGGACAATGTCTATTTGAGTTCCCATTGGGCAGGTAGCAGATATTTGCTTATAGGATGCATTTCTACAATTGTAATTATGTTTTTAAGAATAAAAATATCCCATACTAGGAAACAGCATAGGTGTTACTGCAAGCTTCATGCTGTGTAATGGAAGTGAGGATTACTTTTTTATGGCCCATGGTTTCTATGAATAGAATTAACCAGACACCAATTATCACCTCATTGAAGGGATAAGTCACTGTGACATCTACAGCTGAGATCAAACTCACTGCTTTTGCAATGTGAATTAATTAGAGTTGGAGAGAGCTATACTGAAGGGTTACGAAGCACTGCAAATCTGAAAAGTCTATATTTTAAGCAACTCGGGGAAAATCTCTTCCAATTAGTGTATAATGTTAATATGCAACAGTCTTATTTATATACAAGTGCTTTAAAGAAATAGTTTTAAAAGAAAACATTAAAAGAGGCACAAAAAGTATCCTCTTTTTGTAATGACTGTAATTGAAAGGATATAAAAATTCGGAAAGTATATTATTTATTTAATTTTAATTGGCAAGCAGGCTCTGCAGAATGGGTTATCTTTACTTGAAAGCATGTGTTCCTGGGTAGTGAATAAAGAGAGATGGTTGGCTTCTTACCATAACTCAAAAACATATCAGATAAATATGCCTACCAGCCTATTTGGACACAGCAGTAGGTATTACCATCTGCTCCCAAATATGCCTGCAACCCTGTCGCTCTTCCATTTTGGCATCAGAATTTATAGAGAAGAGCATGATGTCCTAAGATACACTGATTTCTGAGAAGCGCTTTGAAAATGTATCTGTAGTGACACAGAGTTGGGTAAATAGCTGGGTTTGCTTCAACCACTACTGTTTTTTTGGGGGGGAACACCACCTCCACAATTCTTATTCTATGTTGGGACAGGGTGACATGACCCAGAAAACTTAATACTCCATTGGAATGAGCAGGTAGACAAAACATTGTTCAGGAAGATGATCACCACACTTGTCATTTATTTGTTTGTAACAGAAAATGAAAAGAACAAAACAAAATAAAAAATTGATGACAGAAACAGATACTGTTAGCATCTTTACAGGTAAGATGAAACATTCTGAGAAGACAGTAGCCATATTCTGAAGGGAATGTTCCTGACCAAGAAAATTTCTAGGCAGGTCCATATCTACCTTCAAAATTATGTACTGACAATCTTAGATATAAGAATCTTACATATATTAATCTCACAGTGATGTAATGTATAGTTCCTAATCTTAAAGAGTTGCTGATCTCATATTACTAACTTTGACTTCCAAATTCTCATTTGCATTGTATAATCATTTATAGAAATTTGATTACTTAAGGATTTATAATGCATGAATTTGATTTCACATAAATATAGGCACTTTGATGTGAAAGCAAGTTCATTTTGTTAATTTTTATTATACCTAATCGTTTAGAAAGAATAAAAAGAGAAAAATGTTTAATAATCATTAGTGTATACAAGATGTTAATGTAAAATTTGAACCAACTGTCAAACGTAAATGACAAAAGAATCGAGAGGAGAAGTTTCAACAAATGAACAATAATCATGTTCAGCAAATAAATGACTATCATTATAGACATAATAAAATCCTTCAGAAAGGCCTGAGCTTAAATAGTTGCTTGAGAATTCATTGCTGTATAAAATTTGGGATACTAGGTAGACAATCATTTCTTACTTTTAAGAAAATAGAACATTAATTATAGACAGATGATGTTCTTGAATGAGCAGAAGGAGTTTGCTGGCAGCTCTATAAAAATATACCTGCACAGATATGATTAGCATCCTCACTTCCCATGAAATCAAGAATGGGAATGGAAGGTGATGCTGAAGATAGTCTTGATGCATTAACAAGGTAGCAGAGCAGGATGTGATGATAAAACTAAGGTGCTTACACAAGATTGTCGTGATTGACATTTACAAAATAGGAAAACTAATAAGAGAATGACTAGTTTCTGTAGCACCTTTAAAGGTTTTAAAGAAACAGTTAAGAAAAATAACTCTGAAGCATTAAAACCATGTCATCATCCACAAACAACTTGAGGCAGTAAAGGCTTGAGACATGACACATACCTGTCACTTATGCATGCTACCCTACCGAGTTATTCCTCAATAACTTTGATTAATATATATAGTAAGTGGGAATATTCTTACTTTAAAACTTGATGTGGGAGAAAATGATTCCTTAGCCATACATATAGAAATTCTTGTTTCAACTATTTCAGAATTCTTAGATTACTTAAATTTTTAACATCTTTTTTTGAAATCCACTATCTCAAGCAATTGATGTGAGGTGAATAATGACAACTCCTAACATGCCAACAAAAATTAAGGCTATACTTGCATGATATTTGAAAAAAACTTGCACAACTCTTTTTTAGTTGATTCAATTTAGTGCTTAACATAAATGATCAAAAATGAATCACCTACCAAGATAAAAATGTTCTGATCAGTATTTCACAGGTAAGCATATAGGATCTCCTTTTAAATTGAAATATTTTCCAGGATTTTATGTAATTATTGAAGACCATAATTAGAGATTTTATTGCTTATATTTTATAAATATTTAAGTTGTAGCTGCTACTTTATCTTTAATAGCTTTTTATTTTTAAGCAAGTCTTGCAATAGAGTATTTTCTGTCATCCAGATATGAAGGCAAGAAAGAGGAAATCAGGACGTGTCTATTTTCTTTTGCATTTGCCATTCTATGACCACCAACAGGTAGTGCCTGGGTAGGGGAGATGATCTAAGCAGAAGAAAATGGCCAATTTGAGCCACTGAACCAGAATCATGCTGCTGGAACTGTGGCTTCTTCCAAGTCGTTCAAAGACAACTGCCAGCAAAGGGGGTAGAGAGAGGTGGCCTTCAGCCATTTGGCATTCAGCTGTGTGTAAGCCAGATCTGCTCCAACAGTCTAATCACCATCAATCAGGAACATAACAACTCACCCTCTCACTGAATTGGAGCTGAGAGATTCGCTTTCCCATCAGGGTTGCTCATTACATAGATAATTTAGCCCGTGTAGAAAAACATTTACCAATGACAACATTTTCTTAAATATACAGACTACAATAGTTTTACGATGTGATCATTTGTGGAAGTTATCGTAAGTGATTCTGATCCCATTGAACAGATTAATTATTCTCAGAAAATTAAGCTGGTGCAGATTTTTTCTCAATTTTGAGACAGGGTAGTCTGAGGAAAAAATATAAAGACAAAAACAAAATAACACCAAAAGCAAAATGTGTTGAGTTGCTAGTTTGAATTCCAATGAATTAATGGTATAATTTGAGCAAAGCGATACTTTTTTCCTCAAGAAGAAAACAAAAGCAGATAATGATTTATTTGTATCTTCATTCAGCTCTTATGGTCCCTATGTCCTTGCCACTGCATTGTGCTGGCTCTTATTTGAGGAACCTTCTAGTAATCAAACAGTTCTAAAATAAATTTCCATTTTTAATAGTGATTTTCCTATTCAGAACCTCCTAGCTCTTTTACACTTGTCTGACCAGCGACTGGTATTCCCAGTTATAATTTTGTATTTGAATTAGATAATGCTTTTAAAAATAAATTTAATCAATATTATTTTCTAATGGTTTACCTCCAGACACAGTTTGAGAAAAAGGGCTTGAGGGAACTCTTTTCATTGCCTTATTTCATCAGAGAAGAGTTTGAGGTTTTTTTGTGTTTTTCTCCTCTGCACAAACTTCGCGGACAGCATAATTATAGTTTATAAATTGTCTCAAGCCAAATGTCCTTTTTTTAAAAAAAAACTATCAGATTTCTGTTTGAGTTGGAATGGAAAAATTTTGGTAGGTTATTATGGATTAAAAGAAATGTGATATGAACAAGTAAATTTATGATGAACTTACCTCAGTTAAATAAAAATGTATTATTTTAAAGAGAGTAATTGCCCACACTAGTTCTTGGTTTAAGTATCATAAAAATGACAAGAAAAAAAAAAACTTTGATTAGATTGTTTTCATCTTTAGCACTCCTTTGCTTTTATAAGGAAACAAAAATGACAGAAGTGATAATGAACCTACTCCAATTTTTGCAGGGATCTAAACTTTCCTTTAGAAGATGAAGCAATCAATTCTCCTGAGTGCAAGGCCATCTCTGTACATTGATTTTGATAGTACAAAAGAAACTTTGACCATCAGATAGAGTAGGACTCGGAAAATTTTTCTGCAAAGAGCTAAGCAGTAGATACTTAGGCTTTGTGGACCATACAGTCTCTGTTGCAATTACTTAACTCTGCTGCTGTGGCATCAAAGTGTCTGGACAATAGTAATGACACGAACATGGCTGTGTTCCAATAACACTTTATGAGCATTGCAATTTGAAATTTATATAATAAAGTTGTGCCATAAAATATTATCATTCTTTTGAACTTTTTTCCTAACAATTTAAAAATGTAAAAATTATTTTTAGACCACAGATTTTACAAAAACAGACATAAGGTAAGCAGAAAGGAAAGTCGCTTTGGCCAACAGACAACAGTGTGCCGATCCCTGAGATGGACAGTAAAGTCTTAGTTTGTTATATACACTCCATTCCTACTCAAGTAGGTGTTTGAAAGGGCTGTTTAATGGTAATAATGTTTGCAAAGCAGTTATTTCTGAAGATACTAAAGTCCACTGTCATTTAGACTGGATGCCAGTGCTGTCAATCAAAACAAGTACTGTAAGAACCATGTTGGACAGGATCTTACTAGATCCTCATGAAACAGGAGCTTGAAGATAAGTTTTCATAGTGAGTTGTATTGAATCAGTTGGTGTTCAGTCTCTGTTTACTTCCTGGCTCATTGATACTAAACCATGCATTCATCTGCTTATTCACTTTGTCATTCTTTTGTTCATGCTATCATTACACATTAAATGCTAAGCACTTTCCTAAGCACCAGGGAAACAGAGGAGTGAGATGTGATTTCTGCAAGAACTGATAACAGCTGCGAGTGAGACGCATGCTGGTGGCTAAATTCCAGTGTGATATGTGTGAGACAGGAGAAGAGAATTGCAGGACACCATGGGAAGGAAAGGATGCTTGGGTAAGACAGAAAGTACAATGAAGATTTCAGAGAAATCTGAAACATTGAAAGAACAGAATGCTTATTGCCAACAGCCTCAGATAATACATGTACCATTTATTTATATAACAGTGTAGCGATTTTCTGCATATTCTATAGTCATAGAATTTTAGGGATGAAAGATATCTTAGTGATAATTTGTTTGGATTCTCAAATTTTAACTGATGAGGAAAAAGTGGCCCTTAGAGAAGAAGTTCAAGGTTAACCAAATCTTTAGAGGTGGCCTTATTAGACTCCAGAGCTCTTCAGTGCCAATTCAGCATTGTCTCCACTACACTAAGCTTTCCATGCCTCTTCCATAGCTTTTTACTAATTGTACATTGTTTATTTTCTCTTTTCTATGCAGCTTCTCTAAGTCAACTCGCAGAGCTCTTATCTTTTCTTAGTGATTCCTTAATGACTATAGTTGATAAAAATTGAGAAAATGCGATTGGAAATAATGCTCAAAAGACATTCTCTTTTTTTAATTTTCTGCTGATCTGAAGTAAAAACACTATTATCTCAGTTCTCAGACTCAGCATATTGTGTTCTTCTTTCCAGGTTACTCCATAAATTGCAATTATCGTCATTTGTGGCTCTCACAATATTATAGGTGACTGAGTACTTCATCAGCTAAGATCAGAATTTCCCATGGCACAAAACAAAAACAGTTGTATAATGATTGAGGAGAGTGGATTAAACATACTGAATGAGAGAGCTATATACTGGAAATGTTCAGGGGATTATCAGTTTAGCTTTTCAAATCCATTCAACTAAAGTGAAATTGATGTGGCTCTGCTCAAGTATCAGTACCATTTTGGGGTTTAAACTTTTGCATTTCTGACTTCCTGCTATTTTAATGCCAAAGAGCAGGATCCCTGCTCTTCCTTTAGCCCTCACGCCACCCAGTGTTTTTTGATACATTGAACTTGGAGGGAAGTGAAATTTAGGTTCCTAAGGTAGGATCTCTGTAGACCTGCAGGGGCTTAGAGGTATTGTGCTTTTCTCTAGGACATCATACTTAGAAAAGTGAGACCCATGGCTGGAATATCTGGAAGGATTTCCAGGGATTGGATATAGCAACTACAACTTAAAACAGTTCTGTGGGAAAACGTAATCATCATTTTTGTTATCACTTAGTAGGTCACTGTATTCCAAGACTTCAGGTACATAATTTCATTTAATCTACAGTGAATCCTATGAAACAGTCATTATTATGCTTCTCAGTCACATGGGTTGTGGAGGCAAGTACACAGAATTTGTATATGAAGATTATAATATCAATATTAATAATAGGTGTGTACTACTTGCTATGTTTTAATTTATTTAAATGACTTATTATCCTCACTTTGAAATTATATAGTTAAATAATACGCTTAATAAATAGCTTAATAAATAGCATAGTAAATAGCAGAACCAGAGTTTGAACCCAGACAATCTGACTCAGGAGGTCACATGCACATACTGTCACACTACAGAGAAGCTCTAATAAAAAGCAGCCAATAGAGGGGTATTTATCTTTGCTCCCAACCTGTATTCCATATGCAAAAAGAAAAGTCTTACCTGCAGGTCCCTACTTAAACTTTAATGGGGATTTTATTTGCCAATAGGATTTAAGAAATATTGAGCAAACACTGTAGTTGGCAGTTGAAATGTTCATTAAAAAAAATTTATTTTCAATGCATGATAGTTTTTCCTTCACAATTTTTTACTGAAATCTATCCATTATCCACCCTTGGGGATTGGAATTGTTACATTGTATTTTTTAATATCCTTGAATATACTTCACCATAGACGGCATGGGGTGTGTGTGTGTGTGTTTGTGTGTGAGAGAGAGAGAGAGAATTTACACCCTAAGGGAGATCAGTTGGCCTAATTGAAAGAACTTACTCCAGGAATAGCTAGCATTTGAAAACTTCTAATCACAAGCCCACTTTCCTAAAAGTATGCAATTCAGCTATCTTTATCTTTAATATTCTTATGTCTGATTAACATCAGAGACTTTACTGACTAGCATAGTGGATATTAGAAATTATTTTTGTTACTGATATGAATATTTGGAATATTATGCAGCCTTTCCTGCCCTTGCAGGAAGACAGTATTAAGAATCTGGAGACCAGGTGGTCTATGCTTTTTGGAAAGGGCCAGATTTTGGAAGGATCTGGTGTCCACCTACTGATTTGGAGCATACTTGCCACCCCACTGAATCCTTCTGCTAGAATGTTGGTTGCATTTGCCTAATGCAAACTTCACATGAGTGAGGATAAGACACTAAGACGATGCTTACAGAGTAAGTTGAGTGTTAGTTTGCTAATAAATGTGCATTCATATGACCAAATTTCATCTATTAGCCTTGTTTTTAGTATAATCTGGTTGTAAGAAGAGATTTAAAACACTTACCTGCCTCCATTATTGGAACTTCTATTTACCATATGAAACCTTCTAATTGTGAATGATCAAGTGCCTTAAATCAGCTGGTAGCAGGAGTCTGTCCGCGTGCACACACACACAGGACCACAGTGAAGTGTAGGGAGGGATGGAATAGGAGACAGAACGGTGCTGCCAACATTTTATATATGGGCTTACTTGTCCTTGTCCCTCAGGTTGGAAAGTTTTTCATCCACAAATTCTCCTGAATTTCTTACTGGTGATCAGGCCATTTGTCTTTTGCTACAGCGATGGTAACACATTCTTTATGATACACACTTAACTACAGTTGTTCATATCTCTGTCACCTTCAGGATTGATGGCTACAATGCACTCTCCTTCGGTCTACCCTCTTCAGCTTACATGCCTTTATTTGTTCTTTGAAAGCCAATGCTGCATATATTTCATGAAAAACTCTGGTTTAAATGCTCTCCCTTTTTTACTTTTACCTGTGACAAATGTTCAAGCCACTTTTCTCCCTCAAAATTTTCATCATTATTGCTCTTTTCTTTTCTTTAATGTTGCCATGCTTCTCCCTCATGTCTTTTAAAATCAGAAGGCCATTTAGTAAATTGTGTAATAAATATTCCTCTAAACCCTTAAGGCTTATATCATCCAATACTATTCCCAAACCTTTAGCATCATGGTTTCCTTGAGTTACAGTTTTTCATTTAAAATTTACACTCCTTGCATTTGTCTCTATAAATTAAGCATTCTCTTCTCAGTATGGTATTTCTTGAATTTTCCCACCTTTTCCTTTTTGTTTTATTTTCTTCACTGGATTTAGCTATAAGTAGGAGTGAAGATACATTGTGGAATCAACAGAAACTTTCATTTGACCTAGCAGGGTAAATAAATTTAGTATTAATAAGAGCAGTTGCATTAGTGTAGGTAGGCCTATACTACACTACAATAACATAATACACAGTGACAAATTTATTAAGCAAATTTATACAACAAAATTATTTGTCACTCACATGATAGCTCATACAAAGGTTGAGGGACTCTCCAAGATAGCTCTCTACCATGTAATGACACATAGATCCAAGCTGCTTTTATTCTGGGGTTATGCCACTTATAACATTTAGCTTCTATGGTTACCAAGGCAATAGAAGAGGCAGTTGAAGTGTCATCTACTGGATCTTAAATCCAAGAGTGACACAAGTTACTCTTCTTATAGCACATTGCTAAGACCAACTAAACAATGCCTGCCTAACTGCAAGGGGAGTATAAATACCAAGTGAGCAATAATTGTCTCTGCCTAGTGTTCTCACAGAGGAAGCAGTGTGTAACTGCGGAGGACCTCTGGCATGAAACTCACTCAGTCTGGGGTGGGGAGTGCTGGAATGCTAAGGAAATTGTCAAAATAGGCATACATCTACTGTTCCCAGTTATCCTTGTCACTAACTGGCATCTCCACTTAGAGATACAGCTGGCATCTCATCCACCTGAACTCAATTTCCCTTCACCCACCCTTATACCCTTACTTTACTTAGCAAAGTGCTAAGAAAAGGGCTCTTCTTTTATAGTCAGCCTGTTCCTTTTGTTTAGGAGAGAATCATCATGATGTGGGGATGGGGTGGTGGAGTTTTGGTGAGGTCCTTCCTTAGCAGTAAACCGTGAGGGGAAAATTCCAACTGAACTTCCATATTTATAAGATTCTATCCTGCTATGGATCCGGATCTTGAGAACTTTAAAATAGTTTCTCAACTTTTAAACCTTGCTAAGCTTGTTATACCCTATTTATATCCATGTGGAGATTAGCATAAAAGTCCTTAAAAATGCAGCATCTGTGCATTTTTCTTCAAGAAATGCATGAAGGAGAAAGGAAATCTGGGGTGCTGAGGAGTGGCCATGAGGAGAGGCTCTGGGGTCAGTCAGGTCTGGGATTAAATTGTCTCACCGTTTCCTGTTAACTGTTTGGTCTTGAGTGAGTTACTTAGACCCTCTGTATTTCTCTGAAATGAAGATACAAAGCCTCGGTGGTAGTTGAGAGGGTGAAATAAAGTGCACACAAAGCATTTAGCAATAAGCATTCAATGAACAATGGCTATAAATTTAATTGTTCATCCTAATAACCCTAATAGTTACAATGCAGAGAGTAGGAGAGAAGAGCAATAAGGAAAGGAAGGAAAACAGGACAGTCCAGGCCTGAGAGATGCCTCTGACTTCAGTAATAGAAAGATTTGCAAGAAATTTCTCCCACAAATATTAAGCACAATTCTTGAAGTTTCAGAGGTTTGAGACCTCCTCTTATATTCTTCTTGGATCACATCTTTCCAATATTTCTCTTCATCTTTCTCCTTTTCATATTTCTCTCCACATTTCCTCCCACTCCTGCTCATTTGCAGGAATGGAGTTGTTTTAATATCAATGTCTATTTTGTTTCTGATTCTGCCTAAAGATGAGGGCCTTTTTGGTCTGAGTGGGAAAGTGTAGGGTGTGCCAGGAATACTGGGCCAGCTCTAAAGAAGGCTCAGATGTTGCAAAGTGATATGTAAATTGAAGATGAGAGGGACAGTTGTAGGGGGGGCGGGTCACAGGGATAGAGGAAGAGCGATGTGAGATGGATCTGGTAGGACTGAACCAAATGAGCTTGGTACCACACCAGGAGATGCAAGGAGACACTGCAGGAGTCAAGGCTGGGATGAGGACAGGATCGACTTCATGGCTCCTTATCACAGAATAAGGTCTGGCAGGGGGAGAATAAAAGGAATTGTGCTCTACTCTCAAAGGGCTCTAAATCATTTGCTTAAAGAACAATAGTATGTGTCTTGTTACGTCTATGGTTACCTCAAATTTTGTTTTTGGCTCTCTTTCCATTTCATTCACTATCCATGCTGATGACACAAATATTAGGTTGTTCAGTATGAATGTCTGATTTCCTTAAGTACTAAGTTTGACAGTTGATATCTCTGACATTTCACTCTGACACTTCTTGCTTTACTTTTATTGTGAAGGTACATCCTCAGTCTTTCAAATGCTATCTTTCCAATTTTTTGAGGGCAACTTTTGTGAAACCATGGATAAGTCAAACATTCAAGTTATTTTTGAATATGAGTTCCATTTTGGAACTAGTGCAGCACAGACAGCTCAAAGTATCAACAGGGTGTTTAGGAAGGATGTGGCTAATGAATGTAGAGTATGTCGATGGTTTGAGAAATTCCATTCTGGTGATTTTAATCTTGAAAATGAGCCATGTGGGTAACCTGAGACCAAGATGGATAATAATGAACTGAAAGCTATGGTGGAAGCAAATACATCTCAACCTAGGTGTGAATTAGCAGCAAGGTTTGATGTTCCTATTCCAATAATGCTGGACCATTTGAAACAAATGGGAAAGATAAAGAACCTGGATAGATGGGTTCTGCATGAATCAAATGAATGTCTGCAAGGAAATTATCTTGAAGTTTGCCATTCTTTGCTGTCATGACATAAAAGTGAACCATTCCTACACTGTATTGTGATGTGTGATGAAAAATGGATTGTGTTTGACAATCGCAAGCATTCAGCACAATGGTAGGATAAAGATGAAGTGCCGAAACATGGTCCAAAACTGAATATTACCAAAAAAGCTAATGGTGGCTGTTTTGTGGTCCAGTGCTAGCATTATCCACTACAGCTTCATGAAACCTTGTCAATCCATTACAGTGGATGTCTATTGCAACCAATTGGATGAAATGATGAGGATGCTTGCAGTTAAGCAGCCTAGATTGGTCGATAGAAACAGGTCAATCCTCTTGCAAGACAATATTTGACCACATGTTGCACAAACAATGCTGCTCAAACTACCGAGAGTTGACTTGGAAACTCTGTCATCTGCCATATTTGCCAAACCTTGCACCAGCTGACTACCACTTCTTCCAAGATTTGGACCACTTCTTGCAAGAAAAAATAATCAATTCTTAACAAGCTGTGGAAAGCACCTTTTGCGATTTCATCGCCACTTGCTCTCCAGGCTTCTTTGCTGCTGGCATAAACAAGTTACTGTTAAGATGGCAAAACTATGTGATAGTTCGGGCTCATACTTTGATTTATTGTACTGCTGCTTGTTTGAGATATAATAAACTACACTTCTGATTCGAAATCGGACATTTCATGTTTAATGGCCTATTAAAACCCTGGCACAACTCTTTAGGACACCTATTATCAGAGAATGGTCCCCAGATCCAGCAACTTCATCATTTGGATGCATAATAGAAATGCAAATTCTTGAGCCCCACATCAGAATTAGAAACCCTGGGTGTGAGGCCCAGGAATCTGTTTTCACAAGCCCTCTAGGTGATGCTGACTCACACTAAGTTTAAGGAGCCATTGTTACAGAGTATCTCACATATTTCTCATATTTGGTATGCTCAAATGTGACTCATCTCTTCCTCCCACTCCTGCTAACCATACCCACTCCCACTGTTTTTACATAAATGTCTCCTCCTCAAGGCCAGTGACTTGAGTCAGAAACTTAGACTTGTATTCTACCTCTTGTCTACCCCTCATATCAAATCACCAAATCATCCAATCACCAAATAGCTCTCAAATATATCCTCTTCTCTCCCTCCCCAAGGACCAACATCAACTCAGCCTATGCTATTGAAAGTCCTTTCTGAACCACTATTTTGTGCCAGGGATTGTGGTAAGTCAGAGTCAGCAAACTATAGACTGCAGGTCAAATCATGGTCTGTTTTTATAAATAAGATTTTACTAGAATATAGCCATCCTCATTTATTTCCATATTGCCTGTGGCTTTTCTTTGCATTACAACAGAATAGTTGTGACAGAGATTGTATGACCCACAGAGTCTAAATAAAGTCTCTGCTACCTGGCCCTGTGCAGAAAAGGTTTGCCAACCCCTGTGCTAGGCACTGGGCATACTTGGAGAGAACGATGCCATCTACATCCTCATGGAACTTGTAGTCTAGCAGGGAAGATGAGATGGTGAAGTGAGCTCTGTCTAGTTACCTAGGTCAGGAGCATCTGACCTAGCCTACGGGGAGCAAGAAGGGATTTCCATGTGAAGCTGAGTTTCAAATAATAAATAGACATTCATCAGACAGAGAAAAATGGAGAAAAGTGTTCCAACCAGAGGAAATAACTTTCTCTCTGTGTTTGGTATAACCCTCAGTACATTCTGGTTTTTCAACATAGATGACTATCTAATAATAGTTTCATAAAATTCACTACCTCTAAGTCTTTAGAGTAGGAATCTTCAGATTGCTCCCTTCCTAGCTGATTCCCCTGGGCCCAGTAGGTGAGTCCTTGTTCTAGAAGTGCTTAGCCATGACCCAGGGTAGCACTGGTAACAATACTTGTGAGCACCCCAGAAATTCCATGTTAAGATTCTAAGCAAATTTCTTCCTTGAAGTCCAATGCACAGTTTGGGGGTTGCCCAGAGTAGTAACTATCAGATTGCATCTTACATCTGGTAACAAATGACCTGGATAGAGGAGTGTTGGTGTAACAATTTTGCCTAAGGGTCTGTGAACTATTCCTCAAATGTTTTCAAAGGCAAATTGCATGCTAGATCTGAAACGATTTTGGTTAGGTGTTCCTCTTTTCCCAGTGAAATTTCTTTTGGGGGAGACATTTAAGGAAAACATTTTAAAAATCCTACAAACTTAAAAAAATTATATCTGAAATAATTATAGAGGCATTCATTTCCTTCCTTTACCTTTTCCCTATTCTCATTGCAGGATACTAAATAATTTTTCCTCCCCTTCATAAAGACAGTCACTTCAGAAGCATTTTCCTTCTTTCTTCTAGGAGAAAAGAAGGTGCAAAAAATGGAGGTCCAGGCCACTGCTGCCGAGAATCCAGGCTCCAACAATTTGTGGCTGGAGCTACTTTTCTTCTCATTTTGCGTTAACCTTATCTGCTTTTACTGCTGCCCCACTGTCTCAGGTAAAACACATATCCATTCTCTTTTCTGTCTACAAAGCCATGCTAGAATAATTCTACCTGTTTTGTAGCTGGCACTGATCCTTTTTGGCATGAAAAATGGAAACACTGGGACCGTGAAAGCGCTGTCTACATCTACAGCATCTCACTGCGTGCCCTCCCCTGGCTAATAACTCGCTCCCATCCAATTGGGACATTTTCACTTCAGGCAGGGATGTCTTTGGATGGCTGTTTTAGAGGTAGAAGTAGTTAGGGGATCTGAGAGACTTCTTAATTGCCCCTTCCTCCCCAGCCTCTGACATTCCTCATGTATCAGATCATTGAGTGCTCGCTGCTTTTCCTCCTGCACATTCTGCTTCCGTTATCGCCGGCATTACTTTCAATCTTGTTGCAGATCTAGCTGATTAAAAACACTGGCCTTGAGAAAATTCTCTTTCTTGAAAGTCAATGCTTGAAGGAGATTAGGACTATTTATATTGTAAGGCACTCCCTTAAAGCCTCTGGTGGCTTTACTCTCTTGACTGATGCAAACCTCGACTAATTCTCTTTATCCAGATAATCCACTCGCTTCCAATATTCATCAAATGGCAAAATGAAAAGCTTTTAAGAAAGAGAATAAATGGGCAGGCTTAAAATCACATAGAATTTTGGTCTTAATAAAACTGTGAAAGAAATTATGAGGAAATCAGGATCCTGAATGCTATTTCCAAGGAGATAACTTGAAAGCAGATAAAGTCCATGGGACCATGGCAAATATATTTTTGTCTCTTTCAAATTACTGTAGCAGGTGTTTGGATTACAAACCTTTGATGAGGAAAAATAAATGTGTTGTTTTTTTTTTTTCCCCCTCTGATAAGATCACAATAGGACAAACTTTTCCTATCTGAGCTCCTCTTCTTCTCTTTTTATATATGAATTCTCCACTGTATTCATCTCTCCATTTGGTGCCTATACTAGGTTTATTATTAATAGATATTTAATGTGCGGTGACCACACACAAGGCACTAGCAAATACCTATAATAAAGTGGAAAAGTCTTTTCCTGAGGGAGTTTCCAGTATTATGGTAAGGATCCATGGAGTCATTCTGAGTTAGGGCCAGCAAACTGGGGGGAGCTAAGAACATTAAAGTCAGTCTTGGTCCTGAGTCAATCATTCCTATGGCATTAAGAGAAAGAAAACAAGGTGAGAAAAGGGATTTTTTTTGTGACATCTAGAGCTCCAGTCCCGGACTTGTATCATTAGTAGTTATTTGAGCAGGCTTCTGTGAACTAGAAATGTTGCAAAGCATACCTCTTAATCTGGTACTCTGTGTTAGGGGTATTGTGTAGGATGATACTACAAGATTCTTACTAAGGTTGCCAAGGTCCCAGCAAGGCATATCAAAGTGTTTTCCAAGCATATTCACAGAGTAGTATAGCCATTTTTTTTCAAACTTTGTAGAATTCTGTCCAAGAAAGTAAAATAAAACAAAGCCTCAGTTTTCTTTATAGTTGGCAGTATACTATACTATGGGTAGGTATTAATTGACTTGGTGTTCACTAAAAAAAATGGACTGATATCTGGAGCGAGAGAATATAAGAAGAAAGGTTTCTTCAGTATGGGAACTAGCAGGTTTCTTTTCCTGGTTGACTCTGTATTTTATGGGTGGGCTGTTTCTGGCAAGTGTAATAAAGTAGTAAGGATCATTGTAAGAGAGCAAACAGGAGAGCTGCAAAACACACTCTTTTGACCTAAATTTTCAAACATAAAAACTATCATTTAGAGCTTAGTCCATGCAAACAAAAGCAGAAGACTGCAGGCCAGTCGTGTTGCCCATAAGGTCTGATTCAGATCAATCAGGTTTCTACAGAGCAGTTTGGGTGCAAACAGGGATGGGTATTAATGGTCAAACAGTGGGCATGAGTACATTTGTGTCTGCTTGGTGTCCTGTTAGTTGATAGCTCCACAATGAAACAACGAATGTGCGGAGTTGTAAAATGATAAGGATCATCTTTATAAGGCTTGGCCTGGGAAAGGCCCCTTGCACAGGAGAGTCCTATTCAGGGCTTGTCAGAGATGGAAAACCTCAGTGAGAGCATTTGATCCTATAGGTGGGCACAGTCCAAAGGTATCTGAATAAAGGGAAGAGGTAAGCTGATTTCATCCTGGCTAAATATTTTTAACTAAATCAACAGCATGAGTATTTCCCCAAACCCCAGTCCACAATCTAAGTATATGTGTTAGAGCAATCTCTTTGTTCATTTCTGGGGACTATATGGTCATGAGAACAAAAGAACTGCCTGCCTTTCTCTCACAAGGATTTCAAGGTATTCCCTGATCAAGAATTTTACTTGCTCTAAAAAAAATAAGGGAAATCAAGGTAAAACTTTTGCCTTGTCTTTCTATAGCTAGGTGAGTGGTTGGCATTACCTGGAGATGGCTTTGACATGGGTCCCAGCTCTTAAGCATCTACAAGCCTTGAGCACAGTCTAAAGCTAAGCTATTCTGGGTAGAGGCTCCTGTGCAGATTATGGGACATTTAGGGAAACGTTCTCCTCCTGAATTTGAATTTAAACTATACTGAGCTCAGTAATCAGTGTTGTTTCTAGGAGAATCTGTATATGAAATGGTCTGTCTACA
Organism: Eulemur rufifrons; assembly: GCF_041146395.1. NCBI lineage: Eukaryota > Metazoa > Chordata > Mammalia > Primates > Lemuridae > Eulemur > Eulemur rufifrons. The sequence continues at coordinate 231,602,195 of NC_090989.1, forward strand.
TCTCATGCTAGTGGGTAGACTTTAGAGAGAACCATGTTTAAGCTTGGATTGCTGTCCTGGACTGGAGTGTAGAAAGATCACTTACTCATGGTCTGTGATGTTACTGCAAGCAGAATAACTTTTGACTTCGGTAAATGTATTGCTGATGGCTATTCTGTTTTGCAGATTTCTTGAAGGAAAGAGGGAGGCTGGTAGGGAGGATTGAAGAAGGAGGCCTTTGGGGGGAGGGAAGCAAGTGTAGAGATTGAAGTGTGCTCTTGTGTGTAGAGGGTTTCATTTGGGATGCTTTCTCCTTAGATTTTAGAAACAATCTTACTTTGAGGATAAATATTTCCATATTTAAACACATTGTAACAAAGTCTGACACACCTAAAAACTTTCCTTTTTGGGGGAGGAGGTGATTATTTTCAAGTCACCTTTCTGACTTCATCTTAAATCTTCCTTGCACAGAAAAGGCTTCCCTGCAGCCAGAGGATCAAGTTCTTCAGGTCTGTTTTTTCCAAATACTTTGTGCTTCTCATTCATAGCACTTGCCAAAATTTGTAATTATGTGTTTGTGATTATTGAATCCAGAAGCACAGTTTGCTCACTCTTGCCTTTACAATGCTCACTGCAGTGCTTGATGCATAGTAGGGATTCTTTAAATGTTTGTCAGATAAATGACAAATGCCCTGGGGAGACACCATGGTAGAGTGGCAGAGAAGAGCTTGAGATGGGAGGAACAGATAGGACAGACACAGCCCTAACTTTCTCCTTCTCAAATATATTAAAAGAAGGTGACTCTTGAAAGCTAAAGGATGATGTTTGGACACTGAATAGAAACTCTGAAGTAATTTTTGTGCTTTGTGAATTTTTAGCATAAGTAAGTGGAATCTGATCTAAAATTAGTATCTTTTTCTAACAGAGAGCTCGGGAAATGAAGTTTTGTTTTTTTTTTTTCTTTCAGGGTATACTTATACTCAAGTAATTAATTCTTGAGTTTAAAAGGACTGTTAGATTTATAAAATACTGCTCCACTGTACCTTAATACTTTCATTAACATCTTGTTTTACCTATTAACTTAAAACGTATATTGTACTTAAGCATAATAAAATGATTCAAACCAGATAATTCACATGAAAGGCAACACCTACAAGACACTATACATGCAGCTATTTTAAAATTATTTTAAAATTGAAAAATTCACTGCGTACTTTGCCTACCCTAAATGCAGAGTTGGTGAGCAAATTGAGGGGCAAGATCTTTTCTTTTTCAAATACTCTTTATCTTTGCACATGCCAAGAACCTGGCAGCCTCACCGTTATTGAATAAAAGTTTACTCAATAAATAAGTGAATAAATGAAAGAATCAACCCTTAGTCTCTCTTGAAATAAAATAAACTTAGGAAGCTTTATTTTAATGTTAATGTGTCAAGAAAAAAAAATCTTTCACAGCATGAAACTAACTGTAATGTCATGAATAGTATTTTTGGAAATAGTGAAGTTGTCATTTGTCCCATTGCTTGAAAAAAATAAATGGATACATTACCTTGAATATATGGTAGAGGTAAAGAAAAGAATGAAACAAGAAGGGATGGATCCAGGTTTTATGGCATGTTAAATTTATACAATGTGGATGCTCTATTTTTCAGAAAAATAGTTTTTAAAATTACAACTGTAAATTTAGTTAGGTACAAGTCCTTAGCTGGGGCCAGGTAAGGGAGGGACCAGAAGCAGACTTGAAGCATAAACCTCATTAGCTTCAGGTCAAATCTGTCCCTGGCAGCCAGGCCAGAGAATTGTCCACACTGGGGTCTTTCGGTCATTGCAGTAGCTAAACAATAATTGTTACAATCCTCCACTGTGGTTCTGCAGGATCTGAAAGCTGAATAACACAATAAAAGTACTTAAATATGCTTTTAGGTGTTACAAACTGCAGAAATAATAATAGGAAAATAAAAATACTGTCTCAATTATTGACATGATTTTCAGTATACATGGTAAACTTGATTCCCAAACTACAAAGATTCACAAGTTGAGTGAACAGATACAATCCATTTAGTCCCACTTAACTGACCATTTTCTGCAAAAGTTAAAGTGGGAATAGAAAAATCCTGCCCAATTTCACACTATATGCACAGTGATTTAGTACCTAGCAACTTTTTAGTCACACACTAGCTTCCTATCTACCTTCTGGGAAGGTCTTTTTTTATTCTCTGTGTCAAGAATCTAAACAGCCATTCTACTAGCCTGCAAGATGCAAAGAGACTAGAATCTTCCAGCTTCACTCATACATCCCCTCACTTTTTTTTTAAAATTGAAAATTCTTCAATTATGCAGCCTTCCTGTATTAAGATGACAGGGTCTTGCTGGTGGCCTGGAAGTGACTTGCAAGAATGGGTAGCTGATAATTGAACAAATAAGGTGATTGGAAAGCAGTGAACTCAATATACTGTGCCCTTTTTATTTTTTTATTTTTGTAATTTCAATTCCATATGATCAATGAAGGATGAAGTGCTCATTCTACCTTAAAGTAAATTATGAGAGCACTTTATTTTTTTAATAAAATATAAACCCAACACTCATTACTTCTGATAGAAGTTATGCATGTGAAATCACACTATATTTTATTCCATAATTACAAAGGAAAGTTAGAGAGTCTAAAACTGGGGTAGTGGTTATGGGCATTATTCATCTAAAGAGATATTAAGCTCATATATTCCTATGTCAGGTAGAAAGATCAAGACATACAAATTAATGGTGGTATCTGTAATCTTTTCCTTAGCAACATGAAAAATACTGTATGTTCTTCAGCGTGGCAGGCTGGGTTCCCTATAGAAGTGAAATGAATTGGTTTAACATTGCTGAGTTTATCTTATTATGATTGCTTATCATTTTGTGGTTTTACTGTACTAGTCACTGGGCTATAAATTATTGCAGAAACCAATTAGTTGTCTTCCTAAAACCAGCTGGCCTAGTCTCTACCTACTGCCTCTTAATAACAAAAGCTGAGCTTTTCCTCCAACATCTCAGAAATTTTCTTTAGTTAAAATCAGTGAAGAGATAACTCTGTGGGTTGTGATGTATGTATGAGAAACCGTATTTTCAGGACAAAGTTAAAGAGGTTCATATTGAAACCCAGACATAGGTTGAGAATCTCAGCAGTAGCCTCATAAAATATTTACTTTGCAAGATTAAATGACTACCGAGTCAGTTGTGTCATGTTTTCTATCTCAAACTATGCAACATTTTAAATTTGTGTTTGGGACATGATGATTGAAGTCATTCCATTTTCTAAACTGTGTTCTGTAAAACATTTTTCCCTGAAGGATGCTAATAGGTAGATGCCAAATAAAGAGCCCGTGGGCTTGTGATGTGCCTGATTATGCCTTATCTCCTGGAAATTCACAGTGCACATTGGCATCTTGAAGGCCTTGGGAAGTCATGCAGAAGTACTAGCCTGAAGAAATGTGTTCCTCAAATTTATTTGAAGAAAGGTGATGCCATTTATGTTCTTCTTAATATCATCTTGCAGAACAGTGTCCAGAGGAAAATAGCTTGGGAAAGGCTCCAATAATTACATGGAGATCATGATGCCATGTGCCATTCAGGCACTTGTGGTGCTTTAGAAAGCTCTAGAAAATATCCTCCAAAGAACTCAGCAGCACTCAGGCAATCTGCCTCATTACCATCAATTATAGTTCACTCATGTATGCATGGATGACATTTGGGGCAATGGGAAAGTCTGTTAAACGTGAAAGCTGTGCATAATACCATTACATATAAAAGCTACCTCTTTAGATTTAAGCAAAGATTTGCAGAATCTCTGAGTTGGATGGTATTCTAGAAGTTATCTAGACAGATGGTTCTCAATCATGAAACAGACCATCTGGAGAGAATGGTAAGAATTCATATTCTCACGCTCAGGGCCTGTAGAGCCTGATCGAGTAGGTTTGGAGTAGCACCTGGATATTTGTAGCTTAAAACTTCCTTCAGAAATTCTTTTATGTAGCCAAATTTGGGAACCACCGGTCTAGGCCAAACTTTGCAAGAATCATGTCTACAACATTTCCGTAGATTATGACATCTAAATCTAAGCACTTCTAAATGTTTGTATCATTGTCAGAAACTCTCCTTTGCTTGAATCTGAAACATAAGAAAGAGCTGGCAATTTCTAGTTGCTTCCTAGGTGTCAAGTAGTGCACCAACCACCCTTCTGAATTATTTTGTTTAATTGTAACAACAATGCTATAATGGAGATACTATTATTATCTACTTTTATTGGTGAGGGGATTATAAAACTTACAGGGGTAATATAAAACCTAGAAATCCAGTTTTTAGTTTAAATGTTTATTGAGAAGTCAGGATAATTTCTCTTTTAGTCAATAGAACACAAAGAAAATGGCATAGATGCCATCATAATCACCAACCACATACGAAAATGTGATAAAGTGTTTTTAATTATTTGAAAATTTTCATGCTTGTAAAGAACTTGACCTGATATGTTTTGGCCCACGTACAGAACAATATTATTCAATCTGTGAATTGCTCTAAGGATTTTTGTAGTCTATAAAACCAAGAAAAGTTTAATGAACATCAACATAGTTACTATCACAATTTATTTAATGCTACCAGAAATTTGTTAAATGAGGGGAGTCTGGTCTCTCTACTCCACCCATAGGAGGTACTAGCCATCTATTTTAGAAAACAAAAAAGTAGGTGCTTGAAAAATGCTTTCACTATTAACATTAGCAGACTTCATATGTCACTCAGTGACATCTGGTTTCCTGAGATCTTACAATGAAATGATGTGTTGCAAAGAAGTTATTGTTACCTGTCAGATATTATTTCTAGCTTTGCTGATAAAGAGACGCAACACATATACAGGGTCTTGTCTTTGGAAAGATATAGCTGCATGGGGCTTTCTAGCCTTTTGAAACAAGAATAATTTTTATTTTTTTTACTTCTATTTACATAACTACAAAAATCAACGATATATTTTAAAGAAGAATCTTAATATCTGATAGAAATGGTTAGTCAGTAAATGTCCTAAATTTATGAATGCAGAATTAGCTTAAAGCTTAAAAGCATCGGGAGGCATTGCTCTATTTTTTCATTTTTTTCCCTTTTTAGTCAGAACTCCATCTTGGGTTTTATTTTGGACTCCTCTGCATCCCAAACATAATTTTAGCTAAATGTTTAAGAGGATTTTAAGCTTGACAATTTCTAAGTGCCCTCCCATCTTGAAATGCTCTGACACTTGCTGCAGTACATGACACGAACATATGGTGAGTTGGCTCAGCCATCCAGAGAACCTTGGAATGAAATCCTGTGTTTCCCATTTAGCTACATTCTGTTTCCCAGACACAGACTACAGCCATACTCCTAACTAATGTTTATGCCAATGCATAGGGTAATGTGCAAGAGTATGAGCAACTCTGGGAAAAGTCATCTCCCCCCTGGATAAACAATACAAATCCAACCCCCTTCCTAATGATGAGAAAAAGAGTCTTTGTTTAAAAAGGGTACCATATCACCATTAATACTGTCATTGCCATTTATTTTAAAAGAGATAGAGTTTGCAACATGCGAACAATGGCTTTGCTGTATCTGCTGTATCTCTAAGACACTTAGATTCACTGTATGCTTTTCTAGCAAGTCTGAGATTTTTGGAGAGAAGGAGAAATGAGAACCAAAGCAGGACTGCTCTGTTTGTGCAGGACAATTCTTTATTTTTAGTAGAGAAAAGTCTGCCATTTCATGAACACTGAAACACTCATATTTTCATTTGCAGCTAGATAGATTTAAGGACAATCAGATAGCCATGGCCTCATGCTATTTGTGCCATGTAGCTCCAACTCAGGTATAAAAATAAAATTCTGGTGTTAGAGACCCGACTGCTTGTGCTAGGACATCTAGGAAATGCTATCACTGTTTCCTCTTCCGCAGGCTGTGTGTGTCCTTCCCAATGTTCCTCAGGCACAACAGAAAGAGTATTATTAATTTAACTCCTGTGTATAATACGTCATATATTAACTATCAACTTGAAGGAGAATTCCAGCTACATGCTGTGTAAAATAACCAGCTTTTTTGTTGTCCAGATTAGGAAACTAACATGGGAACTCTGCTGCCTCGGCTACATACGATCAGATATGTAATGAGGAACGAAAATTTTTTCAATGGAATCAAGACAGCCACTTGTTGTCATCTGAGTAATTGGCTCAGGGACTGGTAAAAACTGGGCATATTCTAGTTTACCAAAATTAAGGATTAAAAACAACTATGCTTTCTACCGTGAAACCTGGGGTCTTTCGGAACAGAAGACTACAGCTTGCTTTATTTCATAAATAAACAAATAAACCAATTATACTAGAAAATATTTCCAGAATGAAAGGGAACATTAAATTTGTTGAAGAGTAGACTCCCAAGTCATCAAATGCAAATTTAGAACAAATCAAAAATTATTTTGACAAGGATTCAACAGGAACATCTACAATGAACTATGGTTCGCAACATTGTGTGAGTGGGAAATGGTGATGTAAAAATTAGACAAATAGAAGAAATGGAGTATATTAAGCTAAAGCACACCTTAGGATAGTGAATTGACCAAAGGATAACTGTGTTGTACAAAAGGTGGTTTGGGGGAGGGAGGCTAACGTAGCTTTAGTAAACTTCCTAGCGAGTTGTTATGACTAGTAAGCAAAGTATAAAGCAAGCATGGAGATAATGATCTTTTATCTGCATTTCTATGTATAGGAAACAAGGACATTAGTCGCATCAAATTTAAGTATGCATCAGGTATGATAAAGCTTTATGCTCTAGAAGCCTTTGATGCAGCAGTAGAAAATTTTTTGGGGGAGAGGTATTGGATAATAACAAATACTGTGAATAAGTCTAGAAAAAGAGGTAGACTTTAAAAATAATTCTCATTAAATGTTGTTTCTATGTACTGATAAGATTCTTTCTATCTACCTATTTCCTTGTGCAAAAATAAGAATCCCTAGATTTTCCTAAATAATAATCTTAATATAGACACAGAATGTATCATCACATAATCAATATATTTGTTGATGCATTTCTAATATGTTTGCTCAAATGCAGACTGAAATTAGACCAGAGCAGAAATGACAAAATGGCCATAATTGCTTTCAAGACAATTATAAGACTTAAAAAAAAAAAAAAATCAAGCAATTACAGAATCTCTGCTCTAAAACTGTCTTTTAAAAAAAAATACAAAGAACTAACAAAACCAAACTATTCAGCTCATACCAAATCTGATTCATTTGATTCCTGGTGAGTTCAGACCTGGTGGCTGCTATTTCAAGCCTCATTTCTTTTTGACCTCAAATAATAAAGTTGAAGTCAGCCAGTTTCCATTCAGCCTCATTGCATTGTTTGCCAGTTTATAAGGCTTTATGTTTGCATTGAAAATGTAATAGGAAGAAAACCACAAAGAAGTCACAAATCTGGGCAATTTTCCCTCTTTTACAAAGATTTCAAAATTGTTGCAAAAGTTGCCAACCACTGGACATACTTGATAGCAGAAAATAATCCAAACACTAAAAATCCCTGTCGCTAGTTTGTTAACCCCTTATAACAAGACACTGCTGTACTACTGAGCAACGTGTTCCCCTCGCTTCCTTTCTACTTCCCTCTCTCCTTCCTTCCCTCCTTCTTTTCTTCTTTGTTCCAGGCTCTCTTAAACTCTTACAGCCTAACAGGAAAGGGACATCTAAAGGATGTTTACAGCATAAATTTACCCAAGCCTGGATTTCTCAACAGTAGGGCAGCTATCATTAGCAGAACTGGCTCCTTACTTGGACAAAGTGGGCTGCTCCTAAACAGTTTGGTCATAGGGTGTCACAAAACCCTGTTTAACTTTAGATTATCCAGTCAAACTGCCTGTCATGGAGCGCCTCACTGTCAGAGCAAGACTGATACTTCTACCATTGGAGCCATTCCTATCTGGCCATCAGCACTCACTGCAGGAATTACCTCATGCTCATGCGGAGGCTTTCTCTGATTTGCTCTCCCACGCCATTACCATTCTGTTTTAGTTTGATTTTCTTTCTTCCCATAGCGCCTGCACTTACCTCTAAGTTAACGTTTTCCTCGCAGTGCTATAATTGCCTGATAAAAGTGACATCTCTCACTTTTAGACTATAGGAGCAGGGACTTTGACTTTTGTTTTAGTTTTTCAACAGGTAGCAAAATACCTGGCACAAAATTGGTGCTGAAGAAATACTTCTTGAATGAATTCATTAGAAAATATAGCCCCCAGGTGTGACTCACTGATCTAAGGGATTCAACCAATATTGATTGAACATGTACTATATTCCAAGCCCTAGGTACAATGCTGTACAGCAGAAATAAAAATCCATGCCCTTACAGAATTATACTCCAAGAGAAGGGACACACAACAAATAAACAACAAAGAAATTTTGATAACAGCAATTAAAAATAAAAAGTATAATCAAATAAAGACTGATGGGGCGGGGCTGTTTTCGATGATGAAGACTTCTCTGAGGAGGTGAAATTTGTGGTCCAGGCAGTTGTGTAAAGATGAATAAGAGCTTGGAATGTTCTAGATATAAAGGAGTCTCTAGTGCCTATAACATTGTGGATGGGGGAAGAATAGTAAGAGGTGAGACTTACGCTGCAGGCAGACCCAGATTATACATGGTTTTTGAACCAAAGCTAGGAGCTGGGCTTTTATTCTAGGAGCAATGGGAACTCTTTGTGGGATTTTAAGCATGAGAGTGATCTCATCTGTCTATTGAAAATAGATAATGCCTTTGTCATTGATGTAGAAAATAAATTGAAGGTAATCAGTTTATTGGAATCAGAGAAAACGGGTGGGATTCAAAACATTTAACAACTTCTATAGCTTTTGGCACTTACAAATCAGAAAAGCTGCCAACGAATCAGAATGAACACTGGCCAATGGGTCATAATATTTGAGTGCGAGCTGAATATAGTAAGTCCTCACTTAACATTGTGAGGATAAGTTCTTAGAAACTGTGATTTTAAGCAAAATGATATATAATGAAACTAATTTTACCATAGGCTAATTGATATAAATAAGAGTTAAGTTCTTATGGTATATTTCTGATCACAAAAAAATCACTAAATTTTAAAATACCCAAAACATTTCTAATATTAAACATTAAAATAAATGTGAACTATACATGTATTTAAGAAAGATTAATGAAAACAAGATAATTATTTACCCAAATCTTGGTGAATCAGTGAGTGAAGGTGTTTATAGTTGTGGTGGGTTAAATCAAGAAATAAATGTTTGTAAAGTGAAAATTGTAAGGAGCATCTTCTACCACCACAGAATTCAAAAACAAACAACAAATGTGCCTGGCTTGTTGAATGCTTTCCTACTGCATCGTTTACTGTCATGCATTTGTATGATTATATTATACTTTATGAATTTTTCTTTGACAATAGTTTGTGTTCATTCATTTTCCTACCCACTTATTCTAGTTCAGGGTGTCAGGTGCCTGGATCCTATCCCAGCAGTTCAGGGCCAAGGTGGAACCAACCTGGACAGGACATCTTTCCATTGCAGGGCACGCTCACACACACCCCCACACTCACACTGGGGCCACTTACACATGACAGTTCGCCTGAGGTGCACATCTTGGGGATGTGGGAGGAAACCAGAGTACTGGAGAAAACCCACACAGATATGGGTCAAATGTGCAAACTCGACCTAGACAGTGGCCCTGGCTGGAATTGATTTTTTTTTTCCTCATCAATGTTATAAGAAAATGACATTGGACCTGATGACATTGAAAAAAATGACATTATTTCAGGACCTGCTGTAGTTGGTTAACTTAATAGCATACAATGAAAGAGATAATAGTGGCATGAACTAGGTGGGTAGCATAAGGATGACGAGAAATGAATTGATACAAAATATGTTCGAAAGGTACAACTAACAAGATTTGCAGATATTTTGGGTCTTTAGACAAGGGAGTAATCTTTGGTAAACCAAATTGAAAGGTTTGGCTTGAGTAATCAATGATGTGGATGTGTATTCCATTTTAATAAAGAATAGTCAAAAATTCTGTTTTCAACCATTTAAATTGAGATTTTTATGTGACATTCTGATGCATATGTTAAATAAGGGACTGGGTTTCTATAACTGAGCTAAAGGTAGTAGTCAAGGCTGGAGGTGTACATTTACGTATATATTTATCAGTCTTTGGTCAAGTATCTGGATGAGACTACCTTGGGAGAGGGTAAAGAAAAGAAGCTCAGAGGAAAACAGAAGTATGACTAAATGGAATGCCTGAGGGGCAGGAATTTTGCAAAAGAAATTACCCTGGCTGAACTTGTATATCTCCTAACTTTGCCAGAATTTGGTACTGCCAGACTGATCAACAAGGTACCTGAAGTTCTCGATTCTCTTAATTCTTCTGTCTCCCTTTGCCTCGATGCCTTCCAAATTGGCTGCCAATTTTATTCCAGATCTAAAATCCATAAACTCATCAGTATAGTACATTATTGAAAGATATGAGCATGGCAAATATTTTATATGTGTTTATTTAATACTGGGTGCTTTTACTATATGGGCAAAATAGATACTGGATCATCAGCTTAAAGCATGTGCTTGGCAGTCATAATTTGGCTTTTTCATTGTTCTATGAAACTCACTAATATTTACCATTGTCAATAGGTCTCTAAATAGGAGGTACACCTATATATATTTCAAAATACTGGCTCATGAGCCTTCCTTTAACCTTCCCAATCCATACATTCATGCACAGAAACATAAACATGCACATACTAACACATAAAAATACACACTCTCATTATTAATATTAACAGATGACTAATAATTCAGGATTATATATCAAATATCCATATTCTAATGCGCATCGTTTAAAACATATTCAATTATATGTGCATGCACAATAGCATCATGGTCCATTATCTCACTTATTTTGATGCCAAATGATTCAATTATTTTTAAATATTAATATGTTCAGCCATCAAATTAGCAGGAAAAGATTTTAGAGTTCTAAGCTTAATAGTCAACACATATAGCTGCTTTTTAACAAATATATCATTTTCTTAATGTTATGATTTTTTAAGTGTTCAGGTATATAATTCATGTGATGAGATTCATGCCTACCAAATGTTTTGAAGAACACAGGACAATTAGATAAGAAAAGGTGTTCACTCTTCATGTAAAAGAAAAGACTAATTAAATTGCAGTTGCAGCTGTGTTCCTGTGGTTGACATTAACCATAACAGAGCAGAGAAATTAGCATGGTTCACAGTTTAAGGATAGCGGTATTTTTCATTGTGGTCTGAGTATAATTTAAAACTTATGAATCATAAATTTTAGAAAATATTAAATGTAACATCATTTTTGCAATTTAGAAGTGCATTTTAAAAGTCACAATAAATGAATAAATATTTAGGAAGTAAACAATAAAAGAGTCTATTTGGGAAATTTCCACAGCTTTATTCAATGCTTGAACACATGTCCCCACCAACCATACTTGGTTAGGCCACTGCTCTTACAAGTAGTCCTAATACAAGACTTTATTTACTAAGGATTTAAATATTCAATTCTTGTAACTTAACTGATTTCCCTTCCTCTGTTCTTATTTACATATTTAATTATTTAATTCCTTAGGCATCATCTCCACTTTTACCCTTCCAACAGAATCATAGAAAATCTCAGTGCTTTCAGCTTTTGGGAACTAATAAAATCTTTCAGTTGTTAATCGGATTTTAAAATTTTATACATCACCATGGGTAATAGTCCACCCCCCAAAGGGTAGCTGTGCCACGCCAACAAAACTGTGAGATACCTTACATCTAACAAATACTCTACCTCAATATCAATTGCCTGAGTTTAGTCATTAGCCAGATTTTTTTCCCTTCTATTATTAACTGAGATCTGTTTGACTATATTCCACACACATGTTGACATTGCAGTTGTTTGTCCTGTCAGCAAATATTTACCAGGAATTTATTTACACTCAAGGCACTATGGCATAATGTTTAGTAATAAAGACTCCCTAGGTTGGAATATTACCTTTGCCACTTACCAGTTGTTTTACTCTGGGCAAGTTATAGAACGTCTTTCTGCTTGAGTTTAATCATTTGTAAAATGGGTATAACAACAGCATCTGAGGATCATTATGAATTAAGATATATTAAGCATTTAAAAGCGTGCCTGGCATATAGTTTTCTCTTAATGTTATATTTTGCTATTACATTTATTATTTTTTTTTTATAATTATATGATTACCTTTAATGGTATTCTTTGTTTTTCTTTTTTTCTTTTTTTTCCCAATGAAGAAATTTCTTTATTTCTTTCTTTATTATTTTTTTTTTATTTCAGCTTATCATGGGGGTACAAAAGTTCAGGTTATATATGTATTGCCCATGTACCGCCCATCCCCCTGAGTCAGAGTACATTTATTATTTTTTTCTAATAATTATTATTAAGATATGTTTGTCTCTTAGGTTAAGTACTAGGGATAGATACAGTGCTGAAAAAGATAGGCCTACACTGAAGATATTTTCAGGCTGGCTGATTAAATGAGACAGGTAATTTCAGAATAGTGAGTGCTTTCATAGGCTTAAATCCAAATCTTGAAATATTTACCCTAAATACAGAAAAACTGGTTTAATGGTGGATGCTGAAAGGGAATGATTACTATGAAAAATTGAACATTTTTCATCTGTTTACAATAAAACATCAAAATTTTCAATAAAATTAAAGAGTTTCTCAAGGTAATTTTCATCAGAATTCCAAGAAATCATGTGAACAGAATAATTTCAACTCTTTCAGAGTCCCGTTTTTCTGTTTTAGCGTGTTGCTCATTTCATGGTTTACAACTCGAGCAAAGTAGAGGTTATGAATTTTTTGTGGCAACAAAGTGTTCTGGTAAATTCCAGAAAAATCATTATCTAGGAACCAAAGTAGGAATACTGCATATAAAATCTTCCTTCATCTATTTATTTTTCTCTTATTGACTTAGCCCAAAGTGACAGAAACCTTTTTTAATAATTGAATCTCTATATTTACATAGTATTGTTTGTTTCTGCATGTCTCTCCTACTGACCTCACTGTGTTGCCATTACCTGGATATTGTGTATTGATAACAACTGAACATAAATGTTGATTGAGTTTACCTATTGGGTGCTGAGCTATTTTGGGTAGTCATTTTAACTAGCTGGCCTCAGTGGTGCCATTTTTATGATGACTAGAGTTATATTCCACTTTATGTGTCCGGGGTAGGCTCCAAAATTTCCTAAATCAAATGTCCATTTAACAGCAGTTTTTAAAAGGGATCCTATGGTCATTACTTTTCTAAAGTAAATAATTCCATTTTCATTTATTGGTACAAATTTTAATTTTGTCACTTGGATTTTTTAAAAATACAAGGTAAAGTTTTTATTTAAAGATAAATCCAGTGGTTTTCTAGGATGGATGAGAAATCTGAACAAGAATCGGGAAGAAGAGGGAAAATAGAAAGATTGAGGTAAGGAATAAAAAAAGTTGAGGAGATAAAAATGGATACTTAGGGCAAACCTTATACACACTGGTGATTTTAATGGCTTCTTCTTTTCCTTTACACTTGCCTTTGCTCTTTACATTTGAATATATAATTTAAATCTGATTTCAGTTTGGTTGTTTTGTTTTAGACTTAAGTCTTCATGAAAGAACAAAAATATCTTTTTTAAGAAAACATGTCCGGTACCCGTAGACAATATGTGAGCAGAAACTATTGACTTTTCATGCCCCATCAAATGTGTACCAATGAGTCGGCAAACAGATATGCTAGAAATATTGTTTGTAAATAGAGGAGTTCAAACAATAAAATCCCCTGAAACAGATTGTAGGGGTTGGCTATTACCATTGTGGAAATTCCATACCATGCCATACACATAATATATTCTATTTGTAAAAGACTCTGTGGGGAAAATTGTCACTTTTCAGAGAAGTGCATTTGCTAATAGTCACTTAGCTTGAGTATGGAGAAATATGTAAGGCTATTTGAAATTTATTAAAGTATCAGTAGATGCCCAAAGAGTTTTTGTAAAACAAACTCTTTCTAATGTAAATATAATATATGAACAGCCAATTCAGATATTTACCAGAATAGATAGGTCATTTAGTTATGAGCATTTGATAAGGTGGGAATGAATATATGTAGTGGTTCATGTGGTAAAATATATTTATTTTTATGACATTAAAAAATTTAAAACTTGGCAAAGGTTATCAGTGAGATAAAGGCTTTTCAAGTTTTATTTTAATTAATTTGAAAGGCAGCTGTACTATTTTTCTTATTTGGGCAGGACTTGTTTAGTCTACTGAGCTTATGCAAGGGCTACTAGTTTTGAAGGTTGTGAGTTTTCCTAAGTCCTTCATGATTTGGGAAAGGTTCATTTGTAGCATCTGCAAATGTACAAATTACTACATGTCAGTAATCTGTATAGCAATTTGTGCTTTGAAAGTCTTTTTCAGAAAATACTAAACTAGATGAGACATGGGTCAAACTCAAGCTTACAAATAATGCAGCTGGATAAAAGTATCTTTATTTCAAAGAAAATTATGATACCTTCTTTGGAGACATAGTATTCTCATTCTATTAATAAAAATAAACAATATCTAAGATGGAGTCAGTCTCTTTTCCCATTTAATTACAGGGATGTTTGATTTTAATGCTTCATTGAATTTACTTTGTCCCTAACCAAATATGCAAGCATAATTAAATGAACTGCAGGCAATGTTGCAGCTTCCAAATCCTCTCCTTCCCATGCTTTAGGGAATGAATGCTCTACAGAACATTAATATTTGTGTGCAAATATATAAGGCTAAATAAACACCTTTTTTTAAAAAAAAGTGATATATGATTAAAAATGCTATATAAAAAGAATGAGAATTTGTTGATGGGGAGAATAGATTGCATATATAATATAAATTGAATTATATTCATTTTTCATATTAAAGTCCAGTATAGGGAATAAAACATACTAGCTTTTTTGATGTTTTCTTAAGTTACTCTAAGAATAGTGATTGTAACAGAAGGCATTTTACTAATTAATTTTATTTCTGGCCCATTTCATATCATGCAATCAAGGTTATTTTTAGGGTCATAAATTCTTTGTCTAGTGGTACAGTATTTGGCTGATCAGAACAAATGGAAGAACGTACGTTAAATACAGATTCCAGGGCCTATTCTAGAACCTTTAAAAGATAATAGCACAGAAGTAGGGCTGGGGCTTGGCTGGTGGATAGGTGGGGATGAAATCATAATATTTAAAGACTCCTTTCTAGGTTGTTCTGATGATGTTCCAGGCATGGCAACTTCCTTCAGATATTACACTAACCACCTGCTCCCCAGGGACATTGATTCTGCATACAGTGGAGCTCTCTAAATATTAATCAATGTTACCTTCAAATGAATAATATTGATTTAGTATCCATTTAATAGAGGATGATCAATTCATTGTAAGAAATTAAGAATTAGAATGTATGTGTTGAAAGAAAAGCAGAGGGAATTTCTCAAAAGATTCCGTAAACAGGCCGGGCGCGGTGGCTCACGCCTGTAATCCTAGCACTCTGGGAGGCCGAGGCGGGTGGATTGCTCAAGGTCAGGAGTTCGAGACCAGCCTGAGCGAGACCCCGTCTCTACTAAAAATAGAAAGACATTATATGGACAACTAAAAATCTATATAGAAAAAATTAGCCAGGCATAGTGGCGCATGCCTGTAGTCCCAGCTACTCGGGAGGCTGAGGCAGTACGATCGCTTAAGCCAAGGAGTCTGAGGTTGCTGTGAGCTAGGCTGACGCCACGGCACTCACTCTAGCCTGGGCAACAAAGTGAGACTCTGTCTCAACAACAAAAAAAAAAAAAAGAAAAAGATTCCGTAAACAAAAAAAGAGTAATGTGTGTGTGAGGGGAAGCTTTTTACATCATGAATTATTAAACAAAAATTCACTTTTGAAGACATAGATACTTAAGAATTTGAGATGTAACTACTTTGTCAAAATAGAGATTGGACTATATTAGGTATCTGAAAAAAAATCACTAAGTTACTGAACAATGGTGGTCATGTACATGTAATGATGTTGCACACAGACTCCAATTTATTATTCAGTGGAAGCATAGCACAGGGCTTTAAGGCACAGGAGTTGAGCTGCCTGTGCATATACAGCATGGGAAAGATGCCGCATAAAGAAAGATGACCTTCTGAAGGCATCAGTATGGTCCCAATTTATCCAAACTACATGACATTGAAAAGGGAATTGGATGAGGTTATGCACAGCTTGGGCAAGAAGGAAATTTCCATACTCCAGTAGGACTCTCAAACTTAACATTGCTAAAATCCGACTCCTTATCTCCATCTCCAAATCCTAGTATCCCTGTAATCTTTGGCAGCTGTAATTTCCAATAGTTGATACAAAAGTCATTCGTGACTCTCCTCCTCTCTATTCCCAACAGGTAACCCATCAGCAATTCTATTAACTTTACCTTCAAAACATTCCCCACTACTTGGCACAACTCCACTTGGTCCAAGCTTACTCACCTGGAATATGGCAACAGTTGTCAGACAGGTCTCTCTGATTCTGACCTAGTCAAAGTGATCATTTTAAATTGTACCACATCCTTTTCCACACAAAATTCAGTGATTTCTCAAATTATTGACAGTAAAAGCTTAAGTATTTGTGAAACGGCCCGCAAAGGTCAACAGCAACCCCACCTTTCTTCTCCCAGGGCACTCCTACCTTCCCCTGCTAACTTTGCTTTTACTCATAGCACTTTTCCTCATCTGACTTGCTATATGTTTTACGTAATTTCTTTATTGTCTGATTCCTCCCAACAGATTGCATGCTCCATGAAATCAGGTAGGTGTGTGTGTGTGTGTGAGTGCGGGGTGGGGGGAGAGAGAGAGTAAGTTCATTCTTTATTCCTGACCCTTAAAATATTTCCAGGCACATTGCAGGTGCTCAGTAATTTTATATTGTTAAATAAACAACTATAGATACAACATACAATGTTATGTCAGCAGACAGAGCTACAGAATGTGTCCACAACATAACAAACCATTATAGGCCCTTCCTGTACAGTGACATAATCATGCATTCATATAGGCTTTGTTATGCTTTACCATGAATGTATGAAGTTGAGACAACATCTCTGTGTTAATGAGACTATAAATTCTTTGAGGGTAAGGGGAGTGAATTGTGTCTGGCATTATAATTTTACCAGTATTTAAAGAAGTCTTGTGTTTTGTGTGAATTTGCAGCAGAGCTAAGGGAGGACCCAAGTTTCTCCATTCTGATTTTAGAGTTTTGACTCAGAAGATTTTCACATCATTCCTCTGGCACCTAGTACAATGCTCTGTACATAGTCAAAAATACATTAAATATTTCTGGATTTATTGCTTCTTAGGTAATCTTTTGGTTCAGAAAAACATTTGACTTCCTTAGATCAGGATTGAATTGTTTAAGCAGAATAGCCAGAAGCAATGTGTATGTAAACAGAGTGCAAAGGATTTGAGATGACTGGATCATTTTCTGGTGTGGCTGCCACCATGACTTCTTCACATTGCTGTGAACTAATTCTCATTGCTAGAGACAATGGTAGAGACAATGAAAAAGGCTTTCAATGCTTTGTTTCTGTTTTATTCCCAGAAGGAGGCTAAGCATAATATGAGACACTAAAGAGGGAAACAATTGGATTTGAACCTAATTACCAAGGAAATGCTGACAGTAATCCAACCCTGGAATCACTTTATGGAGAATTATCTGGGTCAAAATATTATGAACATATGTTAGAGCTTTGGCTATTAATGACAAGTCACTTGTAAGAAATTATTATATACTTTTTATTAAAGCTAGAATATTATTAATAGCTATGCTTGATCATAACTAGAAATATTCAGATAAAAAAACAATTTTCTATATTCCCTCTTCAAGAGTTGAGTAGGTATTTTGAAATATATTCATGACTTTATGGCAGCCTTTTAAATACTAATGAGAAATGACATTTGATTTTTTAATGAGAAATCATATATGATTATTATGTACCCACGTATGTGTACTGAGGTAATGTTGTGATATCTGAAGGTGAGTTCTCAGCTTCCACAACCTCATCAAATGTTGAATAGAGAGTAATTCACCGTGGCAAGGAGTTTTTGTTCATATTAAGGAGAAATAAATAGCAAAGCAGTAGGAGCTCAAGTATTTTAGTTCCAACTTGATTTTAAGTCTCTAATTAACATCTTCTTTTGGTCATGGTAATTTTTAGATTAAAGTGGCCTAATTATTATATAACATGTTGGTAGCATTCTATAAAATATTTCCTCTTGATTACTTATACAAGTTAATAAAATAAAGCTATAGATTCTTATCAAATAAAATACAAACATTTCAAAATCATTATCTGAACTCCTCTGCATAAATGTAGATAAACCTGAAGAAAACCCAATTAATGGGACACCCCAAATACAATCACTAGTTGGATTCTAGGAAGAAAAGATTAAAAGAAGACTAGTGAATCTAATGATAATATGTGAAATCAAGAATGAGTTAATTGTACAAAACATAATTCTCCTTTAGTAAAACAAGTAGTCTAGGAGTTAATTAGTTTTCAGCTTTAGTGCCTCCATTTAGTGATCTAAGATTTTCTAAGAAGGGTCATTAGGTTAACTATATGTATTTGCCACTGCAGATAAATTTCTTGAAAAAAATAAATGAAACATCAATTCTTATGGTCCTTGTCTATATAATGAGTTTAATATAAATGTAAAAAGAATAAACAATGTATCAGTATTGGAGCTGTATATTTCCAATTTGAGAAACATCCATTTGAAATTGCGTTTAATGTTTGTCACTTGATAGGGGATCTATTCTTTCTCTGGCCTGCTTAGGGGGAAATTAGATCTCTACTGGCAGTGCAGTGAAAGGAAGGTGATATTTTTTTCTTGTTTATTGTTTGGTCCTTACGTATAAAGCATCAGCTTTTTCAACAATCTCAGAAGCCCCAATTACATGATTTCCCTGGCTCTAAATGTAATTTATTGCTAATGGAATCACAGAAAAATATTTCCACAGTTTATGGAATGTAAAGTCAAGTAAGTAAGGCAAATTGTTATTGAAGAAGAATGATTGATTCTCCTGTTACAATAGGAGAATTTCAGCTTTGATAAAAGAAATTTTATTTCTGTTGTAGCAATAATTTATGTTTAAGCTTCAAGTTTTCTGTGTCATCTCCCTTGGGCTATGTTGTTTTAAACTAGATGTGACAATTTTACCTGAATGTACAATTCTCTTTCTCCCTCTTGAAAACCTTAATTGAGTAGATGCTATCAAATCTGGGCTTGAGAAGTTATAAAGCTACCAATAACTTGCTTGGAAAATTTTTGCAAGAACCTTTATCTTGTCCTCAGTTCTCCTGTCTGAATATACAGAAGACTGAATGAATGAATATGAAACCCCCCTTACCTTTAATATCTCTAAGGTTATGAAATTATTATTTTTTACCCTATAAAATAACCAAGGGTACATATTAAATCTGTAAATGGCTTCCTTTATAAAATGTTATGACCAAGCACTGATATTATTTTCTAACTAGTTGATTCACTATAACAAAAGTATTAAACATGTTAATCATGTCAGAATTAATCTTTTCTGTATTCTCACTGTTTCTCATATATATATATATATATATATATATATATATATAAAATAGGTAGATTCCTGGTAGATCCGCTTATCTCATGAGATTGAAAAAGTCATGAAGAGCAGGGTTGAGTTGTTTATCACTTTATTTCCAGCCTCAATTCGGGTCTAAATAATATCTTCCATTTCCTGAGCATTGCTTTTAGTATATAATTTATTGACTTCCCCACAAAGAATTCATGCAGTAGGTACTGCTATTTAATTTTGGAGTTGACAAAACTGAAGCTCATAGATAGCCACTTGCTGAAAATTGCACAGCTGATAAGGAGTGACGCTGAGATACTACATAGATCTGTCTGATGCTAAAATTCAAGACCCTTCTCCTATGACAGGCTTCAATGCTTCAGAAAAGATGAATAAAATTTGCTCAATGAAATGCCAAAAATTGTTTTTCTTTTGGAAATATTGTGCCTAAATCTTTCCAAAATGGTGACCATGTCATCTGAGGACTATAGAAAGAAACAGGCAGAAGCAATTAGATTACACACTGTAAGCTTCAGCTTTGCCACCTTTCAAATGAAGAGCTCATATTGAGATGTGCTGAGAGTTAGGTGCAATTTTTTTTTTATGACATGAAATAAATTGTGTGCCTGGCACAAAGAAGTTCTCAATGATTGTTACCTAAATTTATTATTATTTTTTAGTATGATTTGTACATAAAAATCAAACATATCTTGACTCTCAGGCAGTTTTTAGGATGGCTCTATTAGAAATTCATAAATATCACAAAATATCCGTTTGTAATTGTTTTAACAGTAACTTGGGGCCATTTCCCATATCTTTTACTTTCAATAAATGCCTTAACTTTTAAGGGTTACAGTGCATACATTGTGCTAAGAGAAGACAGCATCTGTGTTTGGGAAGAGAATGACCATAGTTTTAAGGTATATTCCTTAGCTTGTTTTTTTACCATCTGAGCGTCACAAGGAATAATTGAATTTATGTTATACATTTTAATACGTAACTATATCGAACAGTTCTATATTTTAATATAGATTGTTTATCTAGAATGTTTTTATTTATCTAGAACAATGTTTAGTAGCTAAACATTGTTCTAGATAACAATGGTGATAATCATTTCTTGAAAAAATAAACAAATTAGACCCTTTTTGTGTATAATATAATGCTATCATCCTAGGCTGACCTTAGAGTTCTTGTATAATTAGTATCATATTTGGTTATTATAACTAACCTAGGCATTAAGTAGTAGCATCATCATAATAACAGTAATAGTAATCTTCATTAAGTTATTATGTTTACTAACTTATATGCTTAGTAATATATAGACAGTAAATAGAGCCACGACAGACACCCATGGATCTCAAATCCAAATTTGATGCTCTTCCTTTTCTCCTAGACTATAGTAGTCCTCCTTCACCTGGATGGGAGACATTCCAAAACTCCCAGTGATTGCCTGGAATCACAAATAGTACTGAATGCTATATATACTATATTTTTTCCTGTACAGTAAGTCTTCATTTAACATCATCCATAGATTCTAGGAAACTACAACTTTAAGCAAAAAGACAAAAGATGTACAGCAGGTCTTTGAATAACATTGCTTTGCTCAGCATTGTTTCTTTATACTGTTGATGGGGGAAAAAAAATGATTTTGTTATAAACCATTTTGCTTTAAGTTGCAGTTTCCACGAACCTATAGATGACATTAACTGAGGACTTACTATATTTACATACCTATGGTAAAGATTAACTTATAAGTCAGGCACAGTAAGAGATTAACAATAGTAACTAATAATAAAATAGAACAAAGTAAAATAAAGGTTACTGGAACACAAGCACTTAAGACACCACCACAGTTGATCTGATAACTGAGATGGCTACCAAGTGACTTAGGAGTGGTAGTGTAGACAGTGTGTCTATGCTAGACAAAGGGATAATTCACATTTCGTGTTGAAAGGGGATTGCAAGAGATTTTATCATGCTACTCAGAAGGATGCAATTTAAAACTTATGAATTGTTTATTTCTGGAATTTTCCATTTAATATTTTTGGACCACAGATGACCACTGAAACCATGGAAGGCAAAACTGAGGATAAAGGGGGACCACTGTACTGGCAACCGTGGCTTTCTATGAGATTTTGATGAACTATTCTACACTTAGGGAGATGCATATCTGATAATTCAGACTAATTCATGTAAAAAAAAATGAAAAGGATAAATTTGTAGAGTACTAATACTCTGCTTGTCTGTAATTTTTATTCATTAAGGAAATAGTGGGAATATCTTGTTTAATTATTTGTCTATTTCCTGCTGTTCTTGATGAAGAAAGTGGATTACTTTGTTTTAAAAAAAAAAAATCTATTACACCCATGAAACCAAAGTCAATAAACAGTTTGTAAGGCTGGAGAACAGTCTAACATTTCTAGAATGAAATTACTCTTAGAAGTTTAAAAAAAAAAGTCCCTTCACAGAAGTTGAGTCACTGTATAAATCTGTATATAAAAAAAGCCCTCTTTTGCTGTTTGCCAGCATGTGACTGAATGCAGTGTTTTATCTGTACATGTGTGCACACACACACACACACACACACACACACATACACACTCAAATCTCCACTAGGAACCCACAGAGCAGGGTCTCCAGAGTCTTGGAAAAGTGGAGAGTCCCAATTGTTATCCAAATGTTGCTATTCCATGGACTGCTGAGCTTTTCACTCTAGAAGACGCTCAGATATTTTTCAAAGATTATATCTGTCATTCTTTGGTATTTCTCTCTTTTTTGATTCTGTGTTACACAGAGAACATGCACAAAAAAGTTCAGAAGGCCACTGTGACAGAAAGAGTGCTGTATCTTCAACAATTCCCATTTCTTTTTCTTTCTGAAGTGTAGCTGGACTACATTTCCCAACTTTCCCTGTAATTAGAAGTTAGATTGTGCTATATGACTGTGTGCCAATAAAATAGAAGAAAATTATGTATAATTCAGGCCTGCTGTTTAAATCCTATGAGTACTCCATCCATATTCTCTCTCTCTTCATTCTCTTTCTTTCCCTCTCTTGCCTTCTTCCTCCTGCCATCCCTTTCTCCCTTTTTCTTCTCCTCCCTTCAGAGAAAGGCCATGAGACTCACAGGCATTACAGACCCTGGGTCCCTTAATGATGTCATGGAACAGAGCACCTCTGTGGCTTGCACTGGACTATACCATGGATAATTAAGAAACGTTTGTTGTTATTAATCCAGTGAAATTGTGGCGTAGTTTGTTACTGCAGTTACCGGACTTTGACTTCTTTATAATGGTAGTTTCTCTTTTATAGATAACCTCAGTAGTGTTGGAAATAATGAGTCACAGGGTTTAATATAATAGAGTTATTTTTCTATTATATTAAAATATAGTTCTAGATAAATGATAAAATTCAGTACATTCTACCGTTTCCCTCAGCCACCTGTTTTCTCTTTACATAATTAAGAAATCAAATCTCCTGCTTTGACTAATGTGAACAGTGTACAAAATCAAGAAAGAAGAAACACACATATATAAATATATACATATAATCTGATATAAATATATTTGATATAAATATTATATATTATCTGATACAGAAATATACATATATATATTATTTTAGTTTTTTAAAGTTTCTGGGAAGATGCAGCTCCTTAGTCTGGAATACCTTCCTGTTGGTTGAGGGTGGGGCATAGTCATCGTGAAAGTTTATCATTAATAGCTGGGACCTTCTCATGTCCCCTTTCTCCCAGGGAGCAATAAAAATGCCTGCAAAGTACATGGTGTAACTGCTACAAATGCACATCCATCCTCATAGTGATCATCTCAGTGGAGCTCCATTAGGAAATTAAGACGAGGTGCTGATAAAGCTAACTCAAACATTTAAGCCTTTTCCTTGTGCTCGTGGGGCCCATCTGCAGTTCTGCAAAACAAGTGTGTGCTTGGGACAGGTGCTCTTTGAATGCAGGATTATTACCATTTAAGCTCTATAGAGGCAAAGCCCACAGAAGCGCTTGAACGGTACAGCAGGTGTGCTGGTGCCACCTCAGAGAACTCTGATACTTCCCTCCTTAGGGACCATCATGACCAGCAGAATGATTGGCATAAGGGACTGGAGAGGCGGGCCAATGAGCAGTGAGTTATAGTCTCTCTAGCTGAGGTATTACAATGAATTGGGGAGTTTTGTTAAAAATATGTCTTCTTCATCACTCCTTAAACTTGGCACTAAAGAAATGATGGGTAAGTGATTTCCCTTGGCAATTTCAGTCAGTAAAATGTATTTACTCCTTTGGCTATGAAATAAGTGCTTAGAAATTTTACCAGTTATCAGGGACTTATTTGCACCTAGTAGTCTCTAAACTGGCTCTTGTATTTTAACATGTTCTGATAACGTTCACTGCCTATTTTAAGCTTAACTAGAGATGCTTGTAGCTTCTATACACCACTTGATATAAAAGGAACTGCACCATTTATCTGAAGTTACACAGTAGCAGAGGACAAGAGAAAATTCAGAATTTCTGATTCCTGTAAGTGAATTCTATTTTTCTGATGGTTTAGATATTTAAAGTATTTTCACATACCCCATCTGTCCTGGATATCTTCCATTTGCTCCTCTTGGTTAATTATTCTCATTCACCCTACTCTATGTCCTGGGAGATTAACCTATCAGGGGTCACATTGGTTTCCTGTTGAATTCAACCCCTGGGCAGCAGAAGGAGGAAGTGCTAGCCAGAGACTAGCTGCATCCCTCCAAGGAGGGTGAGAGCTCCTGGGAATGGCCCTTTGTCTCCACACAGCTTTCTCTCTAGGTTTCAGCAACCTTTCCCCCTCCCCTCTCCCCTCCAGGTGGTAACACTTCACTATTCCTTTGTCTCTCTCTCTACTCCTCTCACCTTTGTAAATAGACTTTTTATTAAATTCTCCCCAAATTCATGATTGGAGTATGCTATTTGTTCACCTTTGAGACTCTGCCAGATTAACCATCTCAATTGACGTTTATGCCGAATCTATAAAACATCTGCTCCATTTTGTAACTGAAGGGTTTTATACATAGAAAAAGAAATGATTTGCTGAAGGTCACAAAACTAGTCAGTCAGTGGTTAGAATTCAGCAATTTTGACTCATTACAATGTTTCTTCCACACCCCTGCACTGCCTCCATTTACTACAATTATTTAATCATGTTAACTACATTATACTGAATAAACGTTTAACTTGTTATCACCTTCTATTATATTTTCCAAGTAAAGATCAGGCACTGAAAGGGAACTCCTTTAAAAGAAAATCATTGATGCAAATCATTTATGGTAATGTGGATGTTAATCACAGTAATTTTTGAAGAGTGAATGTTTTATAATGGCATAATTAACAATCACAGGAGATCATCACAACATGGGTCTACTTCAAATATCTTTAACATCGAAAGTTTAGTATTCCAGGCATTCACAAACATGGTATGGAAAGATAACTTGCCCAATGATTTGGTCACACATTTCGAATGAACAATGGACACATCCATCTTGAGAGGAGAGAGCAGGCTTGATTACTGCCAATCCCTGGGTGGAACATCATTATGGTTTAGACAGTAACATGTTTAATTATGCAAAGAAGTTAACTTGGCAAGTTGTACCAAGTGATCTATAATGAACCCAAAAGAATTTCATCTTACATGCAATATCATAATGCATGTTTTGTGAGTTTTTCTTGTGTGGTTATTCTTCAGGAGATGTTAAGATCCCACCACCACCATCTGCAACCCCTTCTAGGAGCAGATAGCCTATGTATGGAGCTAGATGGTACACTTGTTCTAAGGTCAAATATTTAATTAAGACAGGGATACCTTGGCAACCCAGCCAAATGTCTAATAAATGAGTAGAGGAAGTATTTCCCTCCTTTCATTACAGATCCATATAGTGTGTTAACATTAAAAAAATGTTAAATAAAATATAAGGAAAAGGAACATCCTACCCTGACAGATTTTTATTTGCTATTTTTACTCTGTGACAAAACTGAGTTGATATGTGATCAGTGATTTACAAAACCCTGCATTATACTTTGTAATGGCTACAGTGGTGTTGAGCTGCCTTGAGATGATTTACTGTAATTTGTCACTTTTGAAACTGTTCCAAAATAGTCTGCTGACATGTACTAAAGAGCTTTCAATGAAATCTGAAATAGTTCATTTTTTATGTCTACTGGAAACATTAAGTGATATCTGAAAATCACTTTAAGATTTATTGAAGTGATTTAAAATATCCTTGAATGGCAATTTGGTATACCACAGATGCAATATTGTCATTAAAAGCATAAGAAAATCTTTTTATCACATCTTCAAAGTATTCTGATCATGTTTTTGTCTAACTGCATCACTTCAGCACTTGGGAAATCTATCACTTGAAAGATATTCTGAAAGTTTAACAAGCAACTTTTTAACAAATATTGGTAAATGGAAGGGGGATGATTGTGACTTGCATCATTTAATATCATTAAAAATCATAGGCCTAATAGCTTAAATTACAGAACACACTACTGGTGTGTAATTAAAGATGTGGCTTATCCTCTGTTTCTCCTTAACAATCTCAGTATGTATTGCTATGAAACATATCTATGTTGTCCACTTTAAATCACTTTCTGATTTAGTTAACATGCAACTCAACTAAACCAGATCATTTATGTGTGCTATTAAATATGGATAGAGGTTTCTTAAAGTTCTCTTTGTGACCACTATCTCTAGAAAGATGAATATAGGATAGTGGGTGACAAGCTAAATACAGAGAATTTCCCATGATTATTGCTTATAATAATTCTCCTTGGGGAAAAAAAAGAAAGGAATATTGTATATCTTTAGGTTTAGATACTGAGTGTGCTTTTAATTTAGAATACGTAATAATCCAAGATAACTTTGTATTAGTCAACAATACCTGGTCATCACAATGCTTTTATTTCCAAGTTAAATGTAAGCATAATAAAATGTAAATTAAACCGTAATCCATCCCTGCCTCACCCCTACTTCCAATTTGAAAAAGCTGCCGGGCCAATAGTAACAGGAATCTGACTTCTTGGAGTGGATCTAAGAAGGAAATAAGGTAAAGAGAAAATTGTCTTCATGTCTAAGCTAGGCTACACAAAGTTACCTGGCTTTGTCCTGGTGTAGAATCAAGGAGGGGACACAACATGATAGAACCAAATCCTGATCAAAGATTGAGACTGTGGCCATAGACTTTTTCTTTGTTCAAGTTCATAGGATGCTGTAGGACCTGACTGTGATTTCCCTTGGGAAACAAGCACCTGACAATGGATCACAGAAACAATCAAATCACATCTAAGGAAAGGTAATTAACATAAGCATGTATCACCAACTAATGTAACCAAAGGAAAAACATGCTGAGGATATCCTGCCCTGGGATTAGCATGGAGAACAGGCAAAGAGTGCTTGATGCCATTTTTCGCCTAACTACTTTTTTGCTCATTCCACCCACTAAATGGATTCTCCTGGTAAAAAAAATATGCTATGAATGTTCAATTATGTCAGACCACAAATGTGACTTAGAGGTTTTGATAAGCAATTTCTACCAGTCGTAATTCCTTGTGCAGAACAGGAGTGATGCAAAACATAATGTCTATAAAATTCTGTGATTTAGATTATTTCTTCTGTAGTCACTACATTAGACCACTGTTATGCATAGCCAAAAGTAAATTTGTTAATTTTCCTTTTATTTGGTTCTACTGTCGAGCTCAATTATACATTTCGTTGTAGTAAGTTAGTGTTTTTCAAAGTGTGATTTACAGGTCACCTATGTAAGAATTCTGGGGTATTGTTTGTTTGTTTTTGTAAGGTACAGAGGTTTTTATTTTTTAAAATAATTTTTATTTGAAAATATTAAGGGGTACAAGTATTCTTGTTACTAGGATGAATTGAATAATGCTGAAATCAGTATTTTTAGTGTGCCCGTCATCAGAATAGTGTACATTGTACCCAATAAGTAACTTTTTATGCATCACCCCACTTCTACTCTCTCCCTTCTTAGTTTCCAATGTCTTTACACTACTTTATGACCATGTGTACCCATCAATTAGCTTTCACTTATTAGTGAGAACATGTGGTGTTTATTCTTGCATTCCTGAGATACTTCACTTAGGATGATGTTCTTCAGTTCCATCCAAATTGCTGCAAGTGACATTATTTCATTCTTTTTTTATGGCTGAGTAGTACTCTATAGTGTGTGTGTGTGTGTGTGTGTGTGTGTATGTATGTGTATGTATGTATACCACATTTTCTTTACCCACTCGTCAATTGATGGAAACTTAAGTTGATCCCATGTCTTTGCAACTGTGAATTGTGCTGCGATAAACATTCATGTGCAGGTGTCTTTTTGATAAAATGGCTTCTTTTCCTTCAGGTAAATACACAGTACTGGGATTGGTGGATCAAATGGTAGGTTTAGTTCTTTGAGGAATCTCCATACTGTTTTCCATAGAGGTTTTACTAATTTCAGTCCCACTAACAGTGGATATGCGTTCCTTTTTCACCACATCAATGCCAATGTCTACTGTTTTTTGATTTTTTAATAATGGCCATTCTGACAGGAGTAAGGTGATGTATCTCATTGTTGTTTGAATTTGCATTTCCCGGATGATTAGTGATGTTGAGCAGTTTTTCTTATGTTTGTTAGTTACTTGTCTGTCTGTCTTTAGAAAAAACTGTGTTCATGTCTTTTTCCCACTTTGTAAAGGGATTATTTACTTTTTTGTTGCTGATTTGAGTTCTTTGTAAAATCTGGATATTAGCCCCATGTCAGATGTAGTTTGCAAATATTTTCTCCCATTCTATAGGTCGTCTATTTACTGTGTTGGTTATTTGTTTTGCATAGACCTTTTAATTTTATTAAGTTTCATTGATGTATTTTTGTTGTTGTTGTATTTGCCTTTAGGATCTTAGTCATAAATTCTTTGCCTAGGCTGATGTTTAAAAAATTTTTTTTCTATGTTTCCTTCCAGAATTTTTATGGTCTTGGGTTTTTAATCCATCTTAAGTTAATTTTTGCATACAGTGAGAGACAGGGATCTTGTTTCATTGTTCTGCATGTGTCTATCCAATTTTCCCAGCACCATTTATTGAATACGGTGTTCTTTCCCCAGTGTATATTTTTGTCTGCTTGGTCAAAGATCAGTGGGTTTTAGCTATATGGTTTTATTTCTGATTTCTCTATTCTGTTCCATTGGTCAATGTCTCTACCTTATACCAGTACCATGCTCTTTTAGTTACCATAGCCTTGTATTAATAATATAATTAGAAGACAGGTTAAGGGGATGTCTCCAGATTTGTTCTTTTTGCTTAAGATTCCTTTGGTTACATAGGCTTATCTTTGGTTCCATATGACGTTTAGGATTATTTTATCTAGATCTGTGAAAAATGACATAGGCATTTTGATGGGAATTGCATTGTAAATCTGGGAACTGCACTGCAAAGTGAATCTGTAAATCACTTTGGGCAGTATGGACATTTTAATAATGTTGATTCTTCCATGACTGGGGGATGATTTTACATTTGCTTATGTCATCTATGATTTCTTTCACCAATATTTTGTAGTTTTCCTTGTAGAGATCTTTTACCTCCTTGGTTAAGTATATTCCTAGGTATTTTATAATATTTTCTTTGCAGCTATTGTAAATGGTATTGGATTCTTGATTTGACTCTCAGATTGACTGTTATTAGCATATAGAAATGCTACTGATTTGTGTACATTTATTCTGTAACCTAAGACTGCTGAATTTATTTATCAATTCTAGGAGTCTTTTGGTAGAATCTTTCAAGTTTTCTAGATACAAGATCATATCATTGTCAAACAGGGATAGTTTGACCTCCTCTTTCCCAATTTGGATGCCTCTTATTTATTTCTCGTGAACCACATTTATTGATTTGTGTATATTGAACCATCCTTGCATCCCTAGGATGAAATCTACTTGATTGTGGTGGATTATCTTTTTCATGTGCTGTTGAATTCAGTTTTCTAGTATTTTGTCAAGGATTTTTGAATCCATATTCATAAGGGATATTTATCTGTAGTTTTCTTGTGTCCTTTCCCATCTTTGGTGTCAAGTTGATACTGGCTTTGTAGGATGAGTTTTGGGGAGGGTTCCCTCCTTCTTAATGTTATGGAATGGTTTCAGTAGAATGGGTGTCATTGCTTCTTTGTAGGTCTGATAGAGTTCGGCTGTGAATCCATCTGAGCTGGGGCTTTTTCTTGTTGGGAGATATTTTATTACTGTTTTAATCCCACTACTCATTATTGGTCTGTTTAGGATTTCTATTACTTTCTGATTCAGGCTTGGGAAGTGGCATGTTTATAAGAATTTATCCATTTCCTTTAGGTTTTCTAGTTGGTGTGCATTAAGGTTTTCATAGTAGTTATAGATAATATTCTATATTTCCACAGTATTATTCTCCTTGTTCATTTCTCATTGAGCTTATTTGATTGTTTTCTCATCTACTCCTGGTTAAGCTAGCTAGTGGTCTATTGATTTAGTTTGTCCTTTAAAAGAACCAACTTTTTATTTTGTTAATCCTTTGTGGTTGTTTTGTTTTGTTTTGTTTTTGTTTTCATTTAGTTATGCCCTGAACTTGGTTATTTCTTTACTTCTGCTAGCTTTGCCTTTGGTTTGTTCTTCTTTTTCTAATTCCTTGAGGTATGACATTAGGTTGTTAATTTATAATCTTTCTGTCTTTTTGAGGTAAGCATTTAAGGCTATGAACTTTCCCCATAGCACTGCTTTTCTGTATCCCATGGATTTTGGAAGCTTGTGTCACTTTTGTCATTGAATTTGAAATTTTTTTTTTTATTTCTATTTTGATTGCATCAGTAACCCAAGGATCATTCAGCAGCAGGTTGTTTAGTTTCCATGTATTTGTGTGGTTTTAAGAGTTCCTCTTGGAATTGATTTCTAGTTTTATTCCTCTGTGGTCTGAGAAGATACATGATAAGATTTCTATTTTTCTAAATTTGCTGAGACTTGTTTTGTGTCCTAACATACGATCTATCTTGGAACATGTCCCATGTGCTGATGAGAAGGATGTATTAATACATTCCACAGTTTTGGGGTAGAATGTTCTGTAAATGTCTGTTAGGTCCATTTGTTCTACAATCTCATTTTAGTCCAGTGTTTCTTTGTTTGTTCTTTCTTGATGATCTGTCTAGTTCTGTCAGTGGAGTGTTGAAATCCTTGGCTATAATCATGATGTTTATTTCTTTCCTTTGACCTAGTAGAATTCGCTTTATGAATCTTGGAACTCCTGTGTTAGGTGCATATGTACTTAGGATTGCTATATCTTTTTGTTGAATTTATTCCTTTATTATTATATAATGACCATCTTTGTCTTCTTTACCATTATTGATTTAAAGTTTATTTTATCTGATATGAGAAGAGCTACTCATGCATGGAATATTTTTGCCGTCCCTTTACCTTGAGACTATGACAATCTTTGTGAGTTAAATGGGTTTCTTGGAGGCTGCATATATTTTGGTTGTATTTTTTATACATTCAGCCTATTTATATCTTTTAAAGGGGCCATTAAGTCTCTTCACATTCAACATTAGTATTCATATGTGAGATATTGTTCTGGTCGTCATTTTGACTGCTACCTAGTTGCTTTGTTCTTTCCTTTGTGTTACTCTTTTATAAGAGCTGTGAGTTTTAACTTTTGGGTGTTTTACACTGATGGGTATAGATCATTATATTCCATGTATAAAACACTTCTAAGCTTCTCTTGTAGGGCAGGTCTAGTGGTGACAAATTCCCTTAGTGTTTGCTTGTCTGGGAAAGACTTTATTTCTCCTTTATTCACGAAACTTAGTTTTGCAGGATACAAAATTCTTGGCTGGCAATTATTCTGTTTAAGGAAACTAAAGATAAGACCCCATGCCTTTTTGGCTTGTAAGGTTTTGTTTAGAAGTCTGCTGTTAGTCTGATGGGTTTTCCTTTGTAAGCTACTGGATGTTTTCTCATCACAGCTCATCACAGCTCATGGGAGTTCCTCCTTTACACTGACTTTGGCTGATCTGATAAGTATATACCTTGGTGATGCCCTATGTGCAATGACTCTCCCCGGTGTTCATTAAGCTTCTTGTATCTGGATATCTCAATCTCTAGTAAGACCAGGGAAGTTTTTCTCAATTATTCCCTCAAATAGATTTTCCAGGACTTTTATTTTTTCTTCTTCATCCTCAGGGATGCCTATGATTCTTATATTTGGCCACTTTACATAATCCCATATTTCTCATATACTTTGTTTATTCCTCTTTATTCTTTGTTCTTTATTTTTGCCTGAATGGGTTAATTCAAAAGAGTTGTCTTCAAACTCTGAAATTCTTTGTTCTGCTTGGTCTATCTATTCTTAAACTGTATTTTGTGTTTCCCTAAATTAATTTTTTGCTTCCAGAAGTTCTATTTGGTTTTATCTTAATTAACCTATCTCTTTAGTAAATTTTTCATTCATTTAATAAATTACTTTTCTGGTTTTTTGTTTGTTTGTTTGTTTTGTTTTCTACTTTCTCTTGAATTTCCTTGAGCCTGCTTACAATCCATATTTGGAATTTTTTATCTGTCATTTTAGTATTGTCATTATAGTATCTGTCATTTTGATTGGGATCCATTGCTAGAGAGCTGGCATATTCCTTTGGGGGTATCCTTTCATTCTCATTTTTCAAACATCCAGAGTTCTTGCACCAATTCCTTCTCATCTGGAACAGCTGTTGCTTCTTATTTTTGGATATTCTTTTTGTTTAGATGGGACTTTTTTTCTCCTTCACTCTTAAGGGTGTGCCAGGAGCATATGTTAAGTAGGGAGCTTTAGTTTGCTTGTGGGTGCTTTGATGGGGTTCTAGGTTCTGGATGGATACTTTAATTATAGATATCCTTAGTGTGGTAGTTTCCTCAATTGTTAGTTATTTGTAGGCTGTGGTGTGTGCATGAGTAGATTCCTTGTTTCTTGTTGACAAGAGGAGATGGAGATCTTTGAAATCCTTTCTCTTGTTTTCATTCTGTGGTTTCTTAACAGTATGAATTATATCGGGATGCCCCCAGTAGGAGGCACTTGTGGGTAGGAGTCAGCCAAATCCTGTACAATTGACTCAATATATGCTGTAACCAGCTGTACAAGTTGTTCTCCATGCCAGTAAGTGATGCTTGCAGGAAAGAGCCAGCTGCAGTGGTGTTTTGGGGAACTGTGACCAGTTGTAGTCAATGAAGAGAAGCACTTGGATGTCCCAGGCAGGGGGTAGGGCCCTGGAGCTTCCAGGGGACTCCTTCTTGTGCTACACCACAGCAGAGGTGGGCAGGGGGGTGAAGCTGGGCAAGGCTGGGTTGAGTGAGCCTGAATTCAGGCTCCACAAAGACAGACATAAGAGCTGTATCAGCAGGGGTCAAGGGTCAGCTCCCAGGCCGCTGGAGAAAGCCACTAGGGAGGAGCTGAAGCAGCCCCACCAAACCAGAAAGTCTGCTCATGGGGGACATGCAGTCCGGGATTCACAGTCTAGCAGGTAGGAGTGGATTTCACTCTTCTCCCTCTTCCTTGCCCTGCAGATCTCCTTCCAGCATCTGGCCACAAGCAGCAGCTCAAACTAGCTGAGCTCACCAGCAATGGTGTTGTGGGTTGGGAGCTTCCCTACCCAGGATCCCACCCCAGACCAAAAGATTTTCTGTTGAGGGAGGGGTGCTTCATGGGTGCAATGTGACTGGGACCCACACTGCACTCTCCTTTTAGTTCTGCTGTGTGTGGGCTCCCTCACCTCCCCAAGATTAGTTCATAAATCTCCTCTGTGCCCCTGATGACACAATCAAGTCCTGGGGGTACAGGATCTGGACTGTGGGCCTGTCTTCTGATTCCAGAAGTTCAATCCACGATCATGCTGGGGAGAAGTGTGCTGGTCTCAAGTTGCCTGTGGAGAACTCAAGCAGGCTTAATGTCCCTGCACCTCAGGGTATTTTTTGCTTTGCTAACCTGCTGGGCTGCCAGGGGAAAGGGCTGGTGGTTAGGGAGCTTACAGTCTGAGTACTCCTTGGTTTACTGCAGGTCTTTAAGTGCAAAGGCATGAGTCCTACTCTCTGTGGAAGCCTGGGTGTGGTGCGCGCACTGACAGGTGAAGCAGCTGCTCCTGAGAGATCTGGCTTAATAATTGCTTGGGGTACCCATGCCAACTCACGTGGGAACTGCCATGGCTGTGTTGGCAGCTGTGGGTGGCAGAGGGGAGGTGTAGGAAAAGAGTCCAAATGTGGAGAAGACCTGGCATTCTGGTCCCCTTGTCCCAAGGATCCCCCGTGGCTTGTTGCGCTCTCCTCTCCCTTGAAGGCAGCCTGCTTTGAATGTCCAACTTCTGGGATCACACAGTTCCCCTGGGACCCATCAGCCCCCTGTGGCTACCACAGTCTGGGCAAGAGTTGGGAAATGTTTCTGTGGGGACCAGTGACAAGAAAACCGAAGGACTGAAGCTCCCTGGGGAGGACAAAGGCACACAATGGGTGGAGAAGCAGTATGGCGCCCACTGCCTTGGCTTGGGTCTATGGTTATGGGCAGCACCCCTGAGGGGGCTGGTATACTGATGCTCTTTTCTCAAGAAGCTCCTGGTTCACTGGTAGCAGCAGCTTTGGGGCTTGTGACGGTAGAGAAGCTCTCCAACAGTTCAGCAGCCTGCAGTCTGCCAGAGGTGTGAGGGGAGGAAAAACAAACACTCCCACCTACCCTTTCCATGGGGCTACAATTTCCTCAGCCATTGATTTCTGTTGAAATCTTGTTTCATCTTGCTCTGCTCCACAACTTTTTTCTGTGGAATCTCAGGTAGGTTCTGGCACTCTTCCCTCAAAAAAAAATTTTTTTTTCTAAAACTTTTCCTTCTTTCTGAGATGACCTGGCAAATGTCTCTAGTCAGCCATCTTGCTTCCCCCCCTCCCCCGTCCAGAGGTTTATAAAGAATCTAGGGTATGTTTTAAATGCAAAACTTGGGGCCCTAGACCTCTTCAATTAGAATCTCTTGGGTGAGGCTCAGGAGTCTGCCTTTTTAATAAGAACCCCAGGTGATTGTTATGCACACTGAAATTTGAGCACCACCGCAATAAAATGTTTTCCTTTGATTAGGGCTTACAGTCACCATGAACAGATCCTCACAACTAATTTATTTTAGAGCTCAAAGGGACCTTAGCGATCACTTCATTCAGCCTCGACATGATTAAATGAAGATGTGTTCAAAATTCCAAAAATATTTTATTATGTCAATGAGAAGCCATTCTTAAAGACTATTTCTGACCTAAGTAAAAATAATAACAACTGTCATTTATAAGGGACCAAAAATATACTTGGTAAATAATATGGCATTTTTACTAATAAAAATGACCCTTAGACATAAAGGGTAATCTAGGAAACATATTTTATAAACAGACCATTTCTACCACTGTGATCACTGACTCCAGGTGGTCTCTAGAACAATAACAATTAAACACACATGTGGAACAACTGCAGTGATAATATGGTCATCTAAAAATATTTTGACCCGGATTTCAAAAAGTATTTTCTGATTGATTCTTAAAAATTTACAGATTTTGAAATTCTTGAACTCAATGTGTGTGTATAGATGTACATTTAAGTACAACTAAACTGGAATATTAGCTCATACAGAATATGGGACTAGACCTTTTTAATAGGAATGATCATTATTTTCTATCATTTGTTCCTATAGATTTCAAAACTGGTTTCCCCATCTAAGAAGTATTCTCAGATTCTATTTTTTACAGGAATCTGGACACCTGAATAACGATAAATGATCTAATCCATCAGTTGGAAAAATTCTTCAGAGTAATCACTGTGACTTTGGAACTTCCAATTTGTTCCTTTTGTAGTAGAAATGAGGCTCCTGGGGGAATTGATGTTGTTGTTATTAGTATTATTTTTTTAGTGTGAGGCCCTTATTTGGCACTTGCTATGAATTTTTCTACTGAAGGTTCTGCTCATTCTTTCCTCCTTCTAGGACCAGTGTTGTCAAACTACACTAGAACCTGCCAGTTAATAACTTTTTACATTAAAAAAAATGGTTAAATCAAAGAAATAATATATTGTACCACATAAAAATTAAATGAAATTCAATATTCAGTGCCCATAAATAAAGCTTTGTTGGAACACAGCCATCATAATTTGTTTACCTATTGTCTATGGCTGCTTTCATGCTACAACTGCAGAGTTGAGCAATTGCTTGCAACAGAGACCATATGTCCCACAAAGTCTAAAATATTTAGTATCTGGCCCTTTACAGAAAATGTGTGCACATCTCCCTTCTAGAGTAGTGGTTTTCCAAGTATATTTCCCAGACCAGCAACATCAGTCAGGGAATTTGTTGTTATAAATTTGGACCCCACCGCAGACATTTGGAATGAGAAGTTTTGGAGGGGAGGCAGTTGGGGAAGGTGGACTCAGCAATCTGTGCTTAGCTTTCCAGTTGATTCTGATGGATGCTACAGTCTGAAAACCACTATCATCTGGAGGGCTTGTTTTAAGAATGCAATAAGCAAAAATGATTTGAAAATGTTAATTAATATGCATATGTAAACATTATGATTTATTTAGATTTTATATTGCATTTGTAAGGAAAACCTATGAAAATATAGAAGAAAATAATGAGCATTGGTGACCACGCTGTTGCCAGAGAGAAAGCTTTTGCTAAAACAAAAAAAAATTACATGTTGTGCTTTAGGGGTTACTTTAATTTTAGCAGGCTTTATAAAATTACTTCAGAGTAGCTTTGATAAATTAAGAATATGATGTGGCAACTCTTCTGGAAGCTGAATCTCAGTGGTACTTAAAAGGGCTTACCACTTGGTTTATAAAGAAGAAAATACAATATGTTTCAATTATTTATATATGCAGTTAAAGAACCCAACCTATAATTATATTTGGAAATAAAACTGACTTCAACAGAAGGGAGGGGGAAAAAATACAGCTTCTTTTTGTAGAAGAACCTGATCCTGATGTCCTGTCATTTGATGCGTACGTGTCATGAACACCAAGTACTCTCCCCCATATGGCTGACATTTTTGCATCTACTATTGAAGACAAGACTACTTGGTCCCAATCAGAACTGAAACTGTGGGGACAGATGAGGATGAAAGGAGGCATAAAGACTAATCATTTAAAAATAAAATATAATAAAATAATCCAGTCTAAGTAAGGCTATTGCTTTAAAAAGCACACTAAAGAAAAACCCTTTAATGGCTCTTAACATTCCACTCTAAGGCAATGAATGGCTCAATGTACCATTCCAACCTCATTCAGTGATATTTATTTCAGGATATTAATGAATATTTAATTTCAGTTCTATTTACCAGTACAATAAAACCTGAGGTGATAAAAATAAGAAAATGATATGGTTACTAAAGCTAGAACAAAATGTTGCAGTTAAAAATGGAGATTATAATTGAGGGGTATAGTCCTAGTAGGCTAGATAACACTGCCTATGGAGATAGTAAGCAAATTAGACAACAGATTTAGTTTTCCAAAGAGCATTGTAAACTTATATAAGAGGCTTCATTTTCAGTTAGGAGACACATAAAGATGGTCTCAGTTGGAGTAGTTAAGAGCTCAGCTTCTGCAGTGTGACTGTTTAGGGTTAGAGTCTTAGCATCACCTGTTACTACAAGGGTAACCTTGAGCAAGGTACAAAATCATTTACCACCTCAGTTTCCTGTCTATCAAATGAAGACCATGATAATGTTATCTCCCTCACAATGTTTCTGTAAGGATGACACAAAATAATCCACATGAAGCTCTTAGCCCTGTGCTTGGCACATAGCAAACACTGTGTGTTAGGTGTTGTTATTGCCATTATTAGTTGTTTATCATATATTTGCAAGGTAGTCATGCTAATAAGGCATCAAAGATCAGCAGGGAAAGATGATTCAGTTTGCCAACAAACTCAGAGCTCTGATGTACCAGATTTGATCATCCACTAGAATTGTCTTCTGGATTAGCTCGAAACAATTTATCAGTGGCTTTCTGTAGAAGCTGTTTTGGCAACATATGCATGGTGACTCCACAGAGAAAGTTCACAAGTACACCTGGTAATCAGCTTCAGCAACATATTCATTAAACACTGAGGTCACCCAGATTTTTAAAAATCCAGGCTTTATCCTAATCCAAGTGGATGACAACAACTTTCACTTTTCTATAAGAAGTAAAGTTTTCTCTTTTAGAGTCTTTGCTAAAATTTGCAAATGAAAACATAGTCAATCAAAGCACTTTTGTCCTTACTGGCTCGACCTGTAAATTCCAAATATTTCCACCTTGGGGTGAGAGACATCTGGATGCTGGAAGCCACCTGGCTGGGCTGTTCCTTCCTGAAGGCACATCACTGAGGCAGCTCTAATGCCTGGCCTCAGTCTACATGTGTGAGAGGGTATTTCTATTTCAGTGTCTGAGGACATATGGCTTAGTATAAAAAGTAAATACTGGCAAAATTTTATGTACAGGCAATCCGCTATGCATGAAATCCATTTTACAAACACAAATGATCACACCTTGCTTTGGAATAGGTGCTGGTGCCTATCACCAGGGCAATTGCCACTTGAGCCCACAATTCACAACACTACTGAAGTGACAGATACGGGAAGCCACTTTGGTTTTTGAAAACATAAAAGATTGCTTTTTATTATGCCTAATTGTAAGAAGTTATTCTGCTCATGGATATGTCATGTCCATGGATATGTCATATTCATGAATATGTCATGTGCTTCTTACTATCAGAGGGTACAATTAGTATTCCAGGGAATATATTAATATATGAGAAACCATAGTGTGATCATTCTGCATCTCCCTGAAGTCTCAACATATATGCAGCAAATATTTACTAAGGGCATACACTTTGTGCTAGGGTAGGTTTGGGGGATATAGTGAAAATAAGATAAGCACAGTCTCTTATACCATAGAGCTTCATCATCTAAAACTATATTTTTCTACTAAAGCAAACACAGGCAGATACACTATGACATAGAGTGAAATTTTTAATGCATGTTTCTGATAAAACAAGTCCAATTAAATTCATCCTGGAAAAGCTGTTAATGCCCCTCTGCCATAGCGATAACTTAATGGAAAAAACTGAAAAGCAGAGGTTTATTGAGTTAGAAGTACCTGCTGAATACACTTTGCAAACAAGATCATGTGAGATCACATTTTAAATGTTATCACTAGACTAACACTTTACCTCTGCATACCCATTATCATTAAATGTTTCCTCCCAAATCAAAGATAACTATCCTTTTTTTTTCTTCTTTAGATATAGGATTGGCTCTGGTCTCCATTCCCATCATCTCCTTAAAACTTTCTTGCTCTCTTCTGCACTTTTACCTTGGATCTCAATGAATTCGAGTCCTTTGGAGTTAGAGTTGTTTTGAGGAGTCTGGGACTTTTGTTTGGGCATCTCTTGATGCTACTGTGTCTCTGCTCCAGAGATGGCAGCTCAAAAGCAGGTATCTCACATCCTCTAGCCTCTCAGGTTTCCTGGATCCCGGGAACTTGGCCTGGGTCTCTAAATTATATAATTAGACAGAAGCATTAAGACCCATGTTCCTGGGTGAGAGTGGGCTCCTAATGCTGACCAGGTTGGCAGGCATCTGGGGATGAGTATAAAATGTCTCACAAATGAGTTGGACTTGAACTTGATTCTGAAGAATTTGGGATGAAAGAGTTAAAATACTTTGTTTAAATGAGATAGACTTCAGTAACATAAGGGTTGAATATTAACTAGCAAATTATCTGGAAAATATTCTCTTTTTATTTCCTTTGAGAAAGCCATCTTGGAAGATTAATTTTAGAGGTTATTAGAGAATATATTTTAATGTGCAATGCTTTGGTTGTTGATGAGACAGGGTTTGTTTTTCAGTTCATCAGCAAGATGGCACTTTGATAAATCACAGATTGCTCAGTGCCTAAAGAGGCACATTGTGACAGTTTTCATCACAATGTGATATCAAGAGGCAAATGAAGCGGTACTCCAGATCACGCCAGGGCCAGTTTGGTGATGGCGCCCACTGTGTTGCTAAGAACCAGGAGGGGCTGTCATTTCTAACAATGTGTTTATTGTTTTTCTGATCTACCTGTGAGTGTAACCTTTTGGTTAATCACTTAAAGACTGAATTTGATTAGGATCTGCTTAAAAATAGTTGGATGAATGAGAGGTAACACAGAGACCTCTTTAAAAGGAAATGAACTATTTATTTTTCTGCCTTGATAACATAGGTTGAACCTTCTGTGTGACAGCATTGGATAGGAATGAAGAGCTGGTTGCTTATTTACCTTGCACATTTGCATGCACCAGCTACTACTAGCTCGCTCCATGTCTAATCCTTTAACCAAGCTTCCTGGCAAATGAGAGCCATGGCATCTTTCATGGGCATCTGATTTGAATGCACATGCAAAGACATTACATCTGATGTCAAATGTTTCTTCATGATGCTCTGCTTAGCTTCATGTAATGTGCATAACACAATATTCTGTCCTGTGTACCTAGGTAAAATTTTCTCTTACTCCACCACTGAAAGTAAATTGTAAAGTAAATATTGAGCCACTTTCACTCCTTGATTTGCTTTTAAGTCTCAAGGGGGAAGTTATAATGTTCATATTACTGGTTCAGGCAGACTCTAGGATCCTAATGAGAGTAAGTGTACATGATTAATGGTAAAGAAAAATATGCAAACATAGAATTCAGAAAAAAAAAATGGAATTGTTAACCAACTTCATTATTGGGTGGTGGAGGTAAGACTATAAGGATACCAAAAAAAAAAACAAAAAACATGGCTTGATTGCAATTTTCACCTTTCAAATATTGCTGTGGCACTACGGAGACCAGTCCAAAAGAGGCTGATCTCATGTGTCATGCCCTGGTTTCTTGTGGGCCTTGGGCAAATGGACCAACACTTAGTTTCAAGGCTGACCTCATCTCTTCTGGCTGTTGAGTAGACTATGGACTTCAGTTGATGAGGGCGTGTGAGAAATGAACCAGATAAATTGCTTGATTAGAATCTTCATGAACCAGAACTGATGAGAGGAGCACACGTTTACTTGTGAATTAAGAACCAAATACATCTTTCTAGGGCCCAATGCTGACACACACATTTAGTTCCTCCCCACTGTGTGCTGTTCACTGGTAGCAAACCCTGGGTTATTCTGTATTTCAGAATTTTCTCACCACTATATGGTGCTTGAGTATTGACCATGGTTTTCTTGCAAGCCTCATGATAACCTATAAATTTGATTCTGTTTAGGAGAGCACAGACCCGCCTCCTGTGATTTCAGGAAATATGAAGAAGGAAATCAAACCTATAACTCAGCTAGTTTTGCAGTCAGAGTGATTATTATTATTTCTCCCATGGCATCAGCTTCTATGACCATAATAAACAAACAAGTAAATATAGATACTCCTCAATTGCTAAATGGAATGAAAAGTAGAGACAGACTCCACAGTTTTTCAAAGGTTGAAGTTATATTTAACCAAAATGGAATAAGCTTACATTCTTGCCTTCCAGTGTAACAGGTCTGTGTGTGTATGTCTGAATGTATGTTTTGAGGGTGACAAAGTGAGAAACAACATACTTTTTCTTTAGTGTTACATAGCTTGGAATTAAAAATTTATACAAAAATTACCAAATTTTTAAAATGTGAGAGCTCCTTCATATGCCACAAGGCACAGAAATTAATGTCAACTAATTTGGGAAGATTAATATGATTTGACTTATTAATAGTAAAAAATGATATTAGATGCACATTTAAAGATTTCTGTTTCATTAATTTTAACCAGTGTCTAGGTCTCCATGAAACCCATCTTTCTAATATGAAATATATTTGGTAAACAGGTGGCAATCTTTTAATATACTTTCATAGCCAATTGTCTTGTAGAAAAATCAACATTCATTTACTACACTGTTCTAGAGCTAAAATCCAATAAAATTTGAGGTAGAAGAGACCACACCTTCCCATAAAATTTTAAGGGCTCAGGAACTATTAAAAATTATCTGATTTAAGTTGTTCACTGTTGAAGCAGATAGTATTATTGTTCAGCAAATATATACTACTCCTACCCTATACCCCTTGGAGGAATATATTTCTCTATACTATTGATATCACAGTGAACATCTCTTGCTTTGGCCTAAAAGTAGACATATATAGGCATATCAGAGAGAATTTTGTACAGCTTAATCTCTCTGCTTGCACTCTTGCTTTCAACCATGAGAAAGGCATGATCCTAGCAGTTGCTGTTCCTTCAGATCAAAAGAAAGACCAAAACCTGATGTTGTGCCTGGAACAACAGTTCCACAATAGATCATAGACTTGTCAGTGAGAATCAAATATTTTTAGTGAAATAAGCTGAGACTTTGGGGTTGTTTATTACTTAGTCTGTTCAGGCTGCCATAATAAAAGACCATAGACTGGGTGGCTTAAACTACAGAAATTTATTTTATCACAGTTCTAGAGGCTGGAAAGTGCAAGATCAAGTTTCCTGCAAGGTTTGGTTCCTGGTGAAGGCTCACTTTCT
The DNA here is from genome assembly GCF_041146395.1 of Eulemur rufifrons. Taxonomy (NCBI): domain Eukaryota; kingdom Metazoa; phylum Chordata; class Mammalia; order Primates; family Lemuridae; genus Eulemur; species Eulemur rufifrons. Next base: position 231,644,427 of record NC_090989.1, read on the forward strand.
GGCTTGCAGATGGCTGCCTTCTTGCTGTGTCCTCATGTTGCAGGGAGAGAGAGCAAGCTAGCCCTCTGATGTCTCTCTATATAAGGACATTAACCCTATTGTATCAGGGCTCCACCCTCATGAGCTCATTTAATCTAAATTATACCTCCAAATTGCCATATGAATTTTTTCTGGGGGGGATATAAACATTCAGTCAATAATAGTTATGCAGCATTATTATAGCATAACCTCACTGACATACCTGTATTACTAAAGCCTGTCTCAACCCTTGGCATCTGTTTTCTACTAAAACAGCAACAGATAAACCAGAAAAATAAAAGGAGAATATATTCTGATGTAGGCAGTGAAAACAAGAAAAGGCACTGTTTTGTGTGGTCATTTTTGTTTTTAGACCATTTTCTGTATTCTATACCAATATAAACATTTTTTACCAGTAAGGAGTGTCTTTATTAAAGTTACTAAATTTGCTATATTTGGATGCATATGATTTTTTTACTGTTCAAAAAATAAACTTATTTTCTGTCTTGTGTGTTTGTGTCTGGTTGCAATATGAGATTTCATAGCTTTTTTTTTTCCCCCCAAAGTCTGCTCTGTTGGATACCATCTGATGAATACAGAAATGCAATAGGGTGATATTCAAAAACCAAATAACAGGATCAAGAAACACAGAAGCAACATCAAGTTTATTATAGAGTCTGAAATGATTATTGCTTTAGCATGTATTCCTGCTCCAAGATGCACTGAAGGGTGTTTTTCTCCTTTGATTTTAGGAGTGACTAATGTATCGGCCTTCTCATTTTTATTAAATGTAGAAATATAGTAACTAGAATGCTATTTTTTAAATTAAAATTATGTGTTCTCATCGCAGATTGTCTTCTTTGTACAGGAATTGGATCTCAATATAATGAATGAGCATATCATCCAGACATACCCTCTAAATAGGAGCAGCAGCCCTAGAATACAAGAGTTTAGGGGAATGTTTACACTTGTTAAAGGAGGGGCAAGAGAAGGCAAAAGAAGGGGCACTGAAAGCTAGTGTTTTCAGAAATAAGTTTCTGGCCTACAGCTGTGTGCCACATTGGTTGACTTGTCTGAGAAATCAAGCTGGAGCCATAATCAGTATTACTTAGTATAGAACCTCTCGGGATGATGGTGCATTTGTAGCCCCGGGCACTCCAAGCTAAGACAGTACTCTCTAGGCTGCATTCATCCTGAGAAGAAACCATTTTTTATTTTCACGAAAAGGTGCTGCCTGGGCTGGTGGTGGCTCTGATTCATGGATAATCACGGACTGGCATCCAAAGCCTTCTGTGAAGGTAAGAGGGAATATTGTAGTCCTGTAGATACCACTTGGGCATAGTTTTAAAACCACTCATGTATCTTAACAAGGATGATTTGAACTGATTGGTTCAGACACGCTTGAAGCTCAGACTCGGGGGAATGGGGGGGCATGGGCAATATATATAACCTGAACTTTTGTACCCCAATAATAAGCTGAAATAAAAAAAAAAAAAAAGAAAAAAAAGAAACCTCTAAAATTTAGATATTTCCTTTTAGCACAGTTTCCTGGACCCACCTTATGTCTTCTCTCCTGCTTCAGCTTCCTTGAGTAGAGACTTTAGAAATAGCTCCCACCTCTGACCTTGTAATTGAGTCATTCTCACTTAATGAAACATTGTAACGGCTTTTCCACAAATTGATAAGGAATATACTTTTAGCCTTAGATTTCTGTTTCAGAGCAGGACAAAATTTATTCACAATTCCTGTTTATTTACTTGTAAAATAGATACTCTTTTTACCTGAGGTGCCATGAGACTCAAATACTTCATTTTAAAAGGGCCCTGAGAAGAGCAATCTTTGTGCCAGATATGTATAGCTCTTGATGTAGTTTTCACAAACTAGTATGGTAGTTTCTTTCTCTCAAGCTTTTAGACTTGTTTCCAAACAAAATACCTTCAGTCAATTTGTAATGCAGGGAAACTGATTTTCTTATTTTTCAGGCCAAAATTCCCATTCTCTATCTTCTGAGATATTTATATTTACCTTAACATTTTAATGATACAGGCCCCAAAATGTTTAAAGTGAGTAGATTTATATTTGCCATAAAAATCACTATTACATAAGTGTGCATTAACTAAAAAGCAACTAGAACTTAGAAATACTTTAAGTTGTGAAAACTATTTACAACCAACACATCATTGATTTGACTAAGTTGTCTCTAGGAATAGCCAAGAGATTATCCACTAAATATATGGCTGAGGAGATTTGGCTGCATCCATTTCAACAACTCATGAGGCTTGACATATTTTTGCTCATATCAATTCAAGAGTAAATATTCCAGATTAGTGCATCTTCTACTTGGATCCAGATTCTTTTCCATCTTATAGCTCTACCTTGTCAAGACTCTTACAGTTGTCTCCATGTAGCTGATGGATCAGAAAAGAAACCAAAGGAAAAGCATGCCTAATTTTTAATCACTTTGGCTGGGAAGTGTTACTCATGATATCCAGTCCTATTCCATTAATACAAATAAGTAACAAGGGCTCTTTAAATGCAATGGAGCTGGAAAATATATAATCCCTGCCTAGGCAGCTACTTCTCAGGAACAATTGCACATTTCCTCTGCTACAAGGTGGTTAACCAAAGCCTCTCTATATATTCTTAGTTTTTTAGATAGGAAAAGTAGCAAAGATATCCATCTATTAATATTAACCTCTCTGTGAGAGTATAAGGAATCAGTTGTCAGAAATACAACATATCATAACTTTTGTGAGGCATCAAAAGTAGTCCTTAGGGGGAAATTTATAGTTATAAATGCCTATATCAAAAAAATCTCAAATAATCTAATGTTATACCTAAAGAAACTAGAGAAAGAACAAACTAAGCCCAAAGTTAGCAGAAGGGAAGAAAAAATGATCAGAGCAGAAATAAATAAAAAAGAGACTAGAAAAACATCACAAGAAAATCAATGAAACTAAGGGTTTGTTATTTGAAATGGTAAACCAAATTGACAAATTTATAGACTAAATAGGAAAAAAGACTCATATAAAATCAGAAATGAAAGAGAAGACATTACAACTGATACTGCAGAAATAAAAGGATCATAAAGAAATTACGATGAAAGATTGTATGTCAACAAATTGGATAATCTGGAAGAAATGGATAAATTCCTAAACACGTACAACCTACCAAGACTGAACCATGAAGAAACAGAAAATCTGAACAGACCGATAGTGAGAAAGGAGATTGAGTCAGTAATAAAGTCTCCCATCAAAGAAAAATCCAGAACCAAATGGTTTCACTGTTGAATTCTACCAAACAATTTAAGGAAGGACTAATTTCAATTCTTCTCAACTCTTAAAAAAAAAAAAAAAAAAAAAAAAAAAAAGTGGAAGGAATACTTCCAATATCACCATTTTTTTCAGCCAAACTTAATCCAATATCACTTTGAAACCAGGATTACCCTGATATCAAAGCCAGACAAGGACATTACAAAAAAAAAAAAAAAAAAAGACAGGTTAATATCTCTGATGAACACAGAGGAAAAAAATCTTCAAAAAAAATGTTAGCAAACTGAATCTAACAAGAAGTTAAAAGAATCATTCATTATGATTAAGTGGGATTTGTCCTTGGCATACAAGGATGGTTGAACATATGCAAATCAATAAATGTGACACACCATCTTAACAAAATGAAGAACAAAAACAATATGATCTTTTCAATAGATGCATAAAAAGCATTTGACAAAATTCAACACCCTTTCACAATAAAAATTCTTAACAGATTAAGTATAGAAGGAATGTACCTCAACACAGTAAAAGCCAGGTATGATAAACTCATAGCTAATATCATACTCAGTAGTAAAATGTTGAAAGCTTCTCAAGATCAGGGACAAGACAAAGATGCCTACTTTCACAACTTCTTTTTAACATAATACTAGAAGTCTCAGCCAGAGCAATTAGGTAAGAAAAAGAAATAAAAGTTATCTTAATAGAAAAGGAGAGAGAAAAATAGAAAATAGACAATAGAGGGAATAGAGAAATAAATAGAAACTATTTGCTGATAATACAATCTTATATGTAGAAATTCTAAAGACTCCACCAAAAAACTATTAGAACTCATAAACAAATTCAGTATTTGCAGAATACAAAATCAACATACAAAAAATAAGTAATGTTTCTATGTACTTATAATGCACTATTGAAAAATAAGAGTAAGAAAATCCCATTTACAATAGCAATTACAACAAAAAAGTATGTAGGTATAAATTTAAGAAGGTGAAAAATCGGTATACTGAAAACTATAAAGCTTACTAAAATGTTGAAAAAACACAAGCAGATGGAATGTTATCCTGTGTTCATGGATTATAAGAACTAATATTGTTAAAATGTCCACATTACCCAAAGCTACCTACAGATTTAATGTAATCTCTATCAAAATTCCAATGTATTTTTTCACAGAAATAGAAAAAACAATCCTTAAATTTGTATGGAACCACAAAACAATCCTGAGCAAAAAGAACAAAGTAGGAGACATCGCACCCTTAATTTCAAAATATATTATAAAACCATTGTAATCAAAACAGCATGGTCCGGGCATAGAATCATGGGACACATTGACCCATGAAACAGGATAGAAAGCCCAGAAATAAACCCATGCAATCATGGTCAATCGATTTTCAACAAAGTTGTTAACACACAACGAGGAAAGGACAGTCTTTTTCAATCAGTGGTGTTGGAAAAACTGATTATCCGCATGCAGAAGAATGGAATTGTACCTACCATTAAAAAAATCAACTAAAATTGATTAAAGACTTAAATATAAGACCTTAAACTATAAAACTACTATAAGAAAACATAGAGGAAAAGCTCCACAACATTGTTTTGGGCAATGATTTTGTGGATATGACCCCAAAAGCACAGGCAACAAAAGCAAAAATAAACAAGATTACATCAAACTAAAAAGTTTCTGTGAAGCAAAGGAAATGTTTAATGAAGTGAAGAGATAATCCCCCAGAATGGGAGAAAATATTTGCAAACCATACATCTGATAAACGGGTTAATATTAAAAATATAAAAAGAACTCAATAGCAAGAAAACCTGATTAAAAAATGGGCAAAGGACTCAAACACACGTTTTTCAAAAGAAGACATACAAATGGCCAACAGGTACATGAAAAAATGTTCAGCATCACTAATCATCAGGGCAACATAAATTAAAATCATAATAATATATTACCTCACACTTGTTCAAAAGGCTTTTATAAAAATGATGAAAGATAAGTATTTTCAGGATGTAGGGAAAAGGGAACTCTTTTTTTTTTTAAAAAAAAAAAAAGGGGGCCGGCGCGGTGGCTCACGCCTGTAATCCTAGCACTCTGGGAGGCCGAGGTGGGTGGATTGCTCAAGGTCAGGAGTTCGAGACCAGCCTGAGCGAGACCCGTCTCTACTAAAAATAGAAAGACATTATATGGACACCTAAAAATCTATATAGAAAAAAAAAAAATTAGCCGGGCATAGTGGCGCATGCCTGTAGTCCCAGCTACTCGGGAGGCTGAGGCAGTAGGATTGCTTAAGCCCAGGAGTTTGAGGTTGCTGTGAGCTAAGCTGACGCCACGGCACTCACTCTAGCCTGGGCAACAAAGTGAGACTCTGTCTCAACAAAAAAAAAAAAAAAAAAAAAGATTGATTCACTTAATTTCATAAAATTAAATACAGTAGCTCCATATATTGAAAACAGTATGAACAAAATAGGATAAACTACAAAGAAGAAAAAAATAATTTTCATTATATATGATAAAGAGCTGTTATTTGAAATTTATGAAAATGCTTTTTCAAATGAATGGTTAAGCTAAAATTCAATGGGTCAAACTTCATAATACTTCACACCCAATGCATCAACAAATATATCATTTGTTCTATCTGTAAAATATTCCCCACTACGACCAACTTATTCCATTTCTGCTACTGTACCTCTATGCTAAGCCTCCATTCCCTCTTACTAGAATTCTTAAAACAGCCTCCTGGTCCCACTGTTTGAGAAAAGGGAACTCTTTACCATTGTTGGTGGAAATGTATTACTAAATCAGCACAGTCATTACAGAAAATGGTATGGAGATTCCTCAAAAAAATACAAATAGAACTACCATATGATTTAGCAATCCCACTTCTGGGAATATATCCAAAGGAACTGAAAACAATATGTTGAAGGTATAACTGCACGCTCATGTTCATTGCAGTATTATTCACAACGGCCAAGATATGGAATCAGCCTAAGTGTCCATTGACAGATGAATGGATAGAGAAAATGTTGTGTATACACACAACAAAATACTATTCATCCTTCAAAAGAAGGAAATTCTGTCATTTGTAATAAAGTGGATGAACCTGGAGGAATTATGCTGAGTGAAATAAGCCAGGCACAGAAAGATAAATACCACATGATCTTACTTATATATCACTTACGTGTGGAATTTTAAAAAGTTGCACTCATAGAAGTGGAGAGTAGAATTATGGTTACCAGAGGCTGGGGGTAGAGGGTAGGGAAGAAATGGGGAGGATATAAAGTTTCAGTTAGGAGGAATAACTTTTGAGATCTATGGCACATTAGGGTGACTATAGTTAATCATAATGTATTATAAATTTCAAAATTGCTAAGAGTACATTTTAAATGTTTCACCACAATTTAGGCAATTATGATATATATATGTGTATGTGTAGCTTATGCCACAATGTTGCCATTACTTTTACATAATACATTACATAGTTTACTATAGTTTACCAAAAAAATAAGTAAGCAGAGGTGCTAGACATGTGAATTAGCTCTATTTAACCATTTCATATTGTATACATATTTCAAAATATCACATTGTACCCCATAAATGTATACAACTATAATTTGTCAATTAAAATAATATTAATAAAAAAGAATTAGTGGTCAGAAGATATAATTGGGGAGCTAACTCTCCCTTTTCACATGTAGGGCACTTTTCCTTCTATGTATATTTAATTTGCTAAAGTGATCACGAGACAGAAGAGAATGTGTGGTTCTCATTTGGGCTCCAAGCCAGGCAGCTTAGCAGTAGAGATTTAATTTTTAAATTTAACTTTAATTAAAATGAGAGGCTAGAGATGTAACAAAATTCAAGAAATGGAAATTAAAAAATAAAATCCAATCCTGGGGGAGCACACACTTAAAGATTCATGCAGCCTCCTGAATGAGATTACTAGCATTCTGCACATTATTCTCCTCACGTCTCTTGGTGATAAAGACACAGCTGTACGTTGACATCTGTGGCGAAATTATAGATACATTTAAAATATGTTTTAGATAAATACATATACACTTGTGTATCATACTATACATTTATCTCTAAATGGTAAACTATGTAATGCATTATATAAACGTAATGGTAACATTACCGCATAAGCTGCACATATACATATATATCATAATTGGCTAAATTTTTCAGTCTTCCCATACCTTCATGAAATGGGACTTAGCTCTTCATTTATAGTAGAGCCTAAAAAGGCATTTCATTTTGAGATTCTTTGCCTTGAATCCTAAAAGAGAAGCAGGCTAATCTGATGAGGGATTCAGCGTTGTCAAAGAAGGAAATATGAAGGCTTAGCATTTGGAATATCTTCAACTTTTTTGTCCCAGTACCTGAGTATCCCATACTCTTTTGGCCTTTGAACATTTGTGCCTAGAAAGTTCCCTATGGTGGGATTTGTTTTCCTATGCATGCACGAAAAGTTTGCTAAACACTGGCAAAGAATGTCACAAAAAGTAGATTGGTGCCAATATGCATTCATGATTGCTAATCTTACCCATGCTCTCAATAGTGTCTGGGAATCCTATTAGCTTTCTCTTACACAACTTAATTCCCATTCCTCACAGATACTATTTCAAACTTTCTCAATCTCTTCAAATCTTCAGCTCATCCATCTTGCCCCTCAGATCCAGGAGATTACTTAAAGCCATTGGGGGAAAACGTTTGGACATCTCACTGTCCAGGCTACAACCAGCATACATCTTTCCTTTGTCCTGTTGGGATGAGGTAAGAGTTGACTTTCTCTCTACATTATTGATCTTCTGGCTTCATTCTGAAATCCTTCCCCTCTGGATTTCTTAGAAACACAGTAAATTCTTTACCCTCTGCCTGCTTATATCTTGATTTTTTCCTTTACTTCTGGATAAGTCTCATTCGAATTTTATCATGCATGGTTTTTCAGCATTAGAAAAATAGAATATAAAAAGTAGAGAAACTTTCTTTAACCTAAACTCCCTCTTTAGATAATTTTCTTTCTCTTTGCTTCCCTTCACAGTCAAAATTCTTGAAGGTGTAATCTACATTTTGTCTCAATTTCCTCAACTTGTTGAAAGCTATTTTTTCCTGCAACATGCATGCCACTGACCTTGCCCTCACACAGATTATCCAGGCTTACGTGTTGCAAAATATGGACACTTTTCAGCTATCTTGCTGAACTTCTTGGAAGCCTTTGATACTGTTGGAATCTTTTCTTGTTGAGCTTCTATTTCCTTGCCTCCTGTGCTACAACTTTCTTCTGGTTTGCCTCCTCCTCCTCTGGTTTCTCCTTATTTTCCTTTGAATGCCTCTTTTGTTCTATTAATTAAAATATTGATGACCCTCAAGGCTCAGTTCTAGTCTTTTTCTCAACCTCTTTCTAATGATTTATTAAATGAATCCAAGAACAGGTTGTTAAGTTCATCCACTCTCAAACCTTCCAAAACTGTAAACTGATGACTCCCAAATCTATTTCCCCTGCCCAGACCTCTTTCCTGGGCTCCAACCTAGATACCTAGCTGCTTACTAAACATTGCATGGGGACGTTTCATAGACATCTGAAGCCTAAGATGTCCAAAGATGTATTCACAATCTCCTTATCTCTCTTCCGCATGTCCACACTTAATTCTCCTCTTGTGTTCGCTATCTCAGAAATGCCACTACTATCTACCTACCACACCTCTTACATCTAGTCAATCACTCAATCATTTCAATCCTGTTGTCAAGTTGCTTTCTGGATACTTCTCTTTACTTCTCAGCTACCACCCAAGTCCAAGCAAATACCATCTCCTTTCTGAATGGTTGCCATTTCTTCCTAATTGGCCTTTTTTGCTTCAATATCTCTCCTTCATCCATTCTGCACAGTAAACCTATGAGAATATAATTACAACATTCCCGTGCTTAAAATTCTTTCAAGCCTTCCTATTGCTCTATGATAAAGTTCAAACTTCTAAACATGTCATAATTGACGACATCCTTCACCATCTGACCTCTATACACTAAGCAGCCTCATCATTTGACATTGTTCTTAAATTCTGTTGTCTATATATATGGAACTTTCTCCAATTCTTCAAAACAGAACTGCTCTTGCCCACCTCTAATCCTTCACAGATTTTTTTTCCCTTTCTCTGGAATTCTCTTCAGTAGTACTCTTTTCTATTTGATCCTATTCATCTTTCAAGTCTTTGGTTACATATTACTTCCTCAGGAAGCCTTTCTCAGATTCTTGGATCAGTTGGATCAGATCCTACTGACATATGATTTCAACATTTATGTACTTCCCCTATCATAACAGCTGTCATGTTTTATTATTGTTGCCTGTTGTATTAGGTTCCTATTGCTGCTGTAACAGGTGACTACAAAATTTTTTGTTTAAGATGGCACAAATGTATTACATTATAGTTCTAGAGGTCAGAAGTCTAAAATGAGCCAGCAGTACTGTTTCTTTTCTGAAGGCTCTAGACGAGAATGCATTTCCTTACCTTTTGCAGCTTCTAGAGGCTGCCTGCATTACTTGGCTTGTGGCCCCTCCTCTATCTTCAAAACCATCAGCATACCATCTTTAAATTTCTCTATCTTATCTCTGCTTCTGTTTTCTCATTGCCTTCTCAGATTGACTCTGCTGTCAATCTCCTTCTCTTATAAGGATCTTTATGATTACATTGGCCCCACCTGAATAATCCAGGCTAATTCCCCCATCTCCTTAACTTAATCACATCTGCAAAGTTCTTTTTGCCATGTAAGCTAACATATTTATAAGTTTTGGGAATTAGGATGCAGATATCTCGGGGGAGGGCATTATACTGCCTTTCATACTTATTTAAATGTCTGTTTTTCCTGTTAGATGGCATGAAATCTCCTTTATTTCCCTCTTTATTCACAACGTCCAACACAGTGACTTATCCATGAGAGGTGTTTAGTACATATTTATTATGAAGAAACAGTCCTTGACTTTTTTTTTTAATTTATTCAATAAACATTTATTGAACACCTATCTGACAGACATTTTTTGATGCTGAGGTTGCAAAATGTTCTTTGAATCTAAGGCATGTTAATGAAGATATACATATAGAAAGAGAAATGCATTAAGGACTTTTTGTTTTTTTGAAATAACTATGCATAATGTGAGTGAGGAACCAAAGGATGAATGGCAGTGCTTACTAATTTTGAGGGGGAGAAAGGAGAGACTTTATGGAAGGCAAATGCTTTTGCTGAGGAAAGGTCTTACCTAGAGAAACAGAGTCCTATGCAGGTGAAGGTCAATGAAGACATATCAAGTTGTGGAGCCACATGGTTGATTTATAGAAATGCATTATTTTGAAAATGATTGCTGTTTGGGATAGGTACAAACTAAATTATAGGAAGATAGGCAAGATAAAAAGGAGCCATGTCTTTAAAGGTCTGTGTGTCATACTAACAAAGTCTAAATTTTGTTTACAAATATTGTGGAATCATTAATAATTTTAGAAGACATATAATATACGATTCAGTATGTTTTAAAATAACATATCAAGATATTAATGTGAGCATTGCATGAGGGGCCATGTGTTAACAAAGATAAGTTAAAAGTCAATACCAATATTTAATGTGTAATATGAAAGGATGTCTTCTTGATCCTTCAAGTCCAGATTTGATTTCAACTCATAGATGTAGCTATAGCAAACATATACAACATTGAACAGGTATAAATTATACAGTGTAATCATAAAACAACCAAATATAATCACAAAGTAAACTTCCTCCCCCAATTCTATTTCCCTTTTAATTTTTTTCATAGCAACTAGCTCTTATCCTTTTCCTAAATATGAATTTAGGAAGCACAATTCTTAGTCCATTTGTAGATATTAAAACGACCTATGGTGACTTTAAGTCATAAAACAGTTTCAATTCACTAATTAAAATGTCTCATGAATATGTCAAGATTCTGTGTTTGATTTTTAAGTTGAATCACTTTTTCTCCTCCCCCATATTCTTTATTGTGGTTTCTGATCCTTTCAGTGTTGGAATAGAGGAGAGTTGAGAGAAACAAAAAGATATTACTTGGCTGAATCTGTGAAGGTGACATAATTTCAGTACTGTCTGGACTTGGCATATGTCCAAAGCTAACTCTCCTGTGTTTGTTCATGGAATGATAAGAGATAACCCTCCCATACCAAACTCCAAGAGCTCTCTTCTGCACCCCCTAGAGCAATTGGCCTGTACCTTCTGCTGAGGTCCCCTCATCCCTCCAGGTGACCTGCTTCAGAAGTTTAGGACCACTCCACGGCAGCTTCCTCTCCTGTGTGCCTCAAAGGTGGTCTCGATAAAATGGTCATGAATCCATTTTCCCTACAAACTCTGATGGGGTACCATTACCAGCCTTGAACTAGCCCTTTCCTCCTGCTGTAGCAGACCATGTTAGCTAGCTTCCCGCTTGTAGAGTTTTTGGGCTTAGCTCCAATACTATTCCATAATGTCCTCTAAATTGAAGGGACACATATCATGCTACCTAAGTGGTCTTAAAAACCCTTTTCAGTAATGTGTGTATTGGGGGAAGGAGGGCATTCACAAGACACCTTTCTCCAAAGAAATCCTCTTTGAAACTCCTACTTCAAAAAGAAAAACCTATCTGTAGTTGTAAGAGGTTTACGAGTCACATAGCTGGATTGTAGCCACCTATTTTTGAAAAATTCCATTACAACTTAGAGCCTCACTTTGAAATATATGCCCTAGCTGAGTTAAATACTAAGTACTATGTACTGTACTAAGTCTTATCTTATTTAATAATTGCAACTCAGTGAGAAAGGCATTAAGATGGAATCCTCATTCTAGGGAAGAAGAAACCAAAAACCAGACAGGTTAAGGAATATGCTGAAGGTGACATGTTTATAAATAGTGGACCTGATATTCAAAACCAAGGAGTCCAAATCTAAAACTATGTCTCCTCACATCATAACCTTCGTCACACTATCTTTGTTTAAATGCCCATCTTTCCTACCAGATTGTAATTTCTTTTTTATTCCCCTCACAATTTCCATAGTAATGTTCTTCTATTTCTTAACACTGACATAGTTCTTGGTTTTTTAAATGAAATGCAAGATGGTGTATTGCTTCACGTGCTATGTATATGTGTGTGTGGGGGGGGTCATTTTCCTATTTAATGACAATGACAAACAAAAGAACCAAAGCGAAGCCAACTTTGGAAGAAAAAAGATCCCAAAACGTAAAATATCTTTCTTGTAATATCTAATTAAAAAACAAAGAGAGCAGTCCCTTGTCTTTGTCTAAAAAAGAGCAAAATTAGATTTTATCCTGAATTTTGAACTCACTTTATGGATGTTCATGGGGCTGTGAACAGCTGCTACATGAAACATGCTATTTTATCTGTTGGAGAGAAGTTGTAACAGACATTGCCCACAGTCCTACCTCCCTTCATAAGCTTCCATAAGATGCCAAGAAAAGTTGCTCTTTTGTGGAGTCCTTTTGTCAAGCAGGCTTTTACTTTAACATCAGATAACTGATTCTTTCCACCTTTGCTTTAGTCTTTGAAGAGGGCTGGGGAAACTATGGCCCATAGGCTAAATCTGAACACTGCTCATTTTCTAAATACTGTTTTGTTGGAACACAGCCATGTCTATTTATGTATGTTTTGTGTATGGCTCTTCTCACACTAAAGTGGCAAAGTTGACTAGTTTCCAAAGAATTTGTATACCTACAAGTTCTAATGTATTTCTGATATGGCCCTTTCCAGTAAAAGGTAACTTATGCTTCTTTTAGAAAACTTAGATTGGCATTTGCTTTTATATAAGACCCTCTATAAAATACCATTGCACAGTATGTTGCCCCAACTTCATTTACTTTTTAACATTTATCCATTTTTTTTATATCTTCTATTTTTGAACTTAGTTTCTTTTTTGTTATCTTTTCTATATATTTTTAGCAATTTTAAATTTATTTTATTTTACTGTATTGCAGAAATCTTCAAAAGCTACCTTAAATTCTTTTTGAGATAAAATGGCATAACAAAAAAATATCGCATGGCATTGTATACATTGTTGTACACTGCCTCAAAGTGTTTTTACTTAAAATGAAGTTGAATATAAAGAAATAAGTAAACAACGAAACTTAAAAAAGAAAACTAGTTTTTTTGCACTGACTTGACTATTTCATTGTTTGGTTTTCATGAAGTACCACCATATATTTGCTTTTCAACTTTATAAGATTTAGAAGCACAAGTCGATTTTTTAACAGTAAAAAAGTCAACAATCAAAAAGTATAATAATTTAATTTTTAACTTTATAATTTGTTTTCTGAGAGGAAGAAAGCCATGTATTTACTATAAAGTTGAGTAAGATCCCAAATCATTCATTTGTTAAAAGTGTTAGTGCTATATTCTAAGTTTTAAATTTAGTGTTTGATTTTTATTTATTTTTATAGGCAACTAAAAAATTAATGCTGTCTTTTGTCTCTCTATAATAAAAAATATATTAAATTGGAAATATGCTTTTCATTTCATGAAGTTCGATATTTAGAATATATGTTTCTGTTACAGAAACAACCACTGGGTATTATAAAGTAGGTATATAAATTTCTATCACTGGAAACCAATGTGGATAAAATTATATTGGCCTTCTCATTGAACATTCCCAAATTGTCTAATATACTGTTTCACTCCATGAATCTTATAAAACCTCTTTTTGGCTTTAACTTCTCTGATCTAAAACTTTCATATTTCTTAAGTTTACTTCATTTTATAGAATTCAAAAAACACCACAAATAATATATATAAAGGTCACACTACAAAAATCTCTATCTTGACTTGTAAGCAATCTAGTCTATTGTAAAGTTCTTAAATTTAATATTTCTGATTCAATACTAAGAGAACTCGTATGTTTTCAATGCCCTTTTGGTTATGAAAGATATGAATAGATAGAAAGTATTTGGAAAAATATATAAATCCCAGGATTATATTCCAAGTACTTTTCTTCAGTTTCCCATAATAAAATTAGGAGATTAAAGTGAGGTAATCCCATACTGAATTTTCCAATAAAAAATGAAGTAAGCCCTTGTTATAAAGAGAGTCTCTTTATTTGGATTTTATTCCTTTGCTGGTCAAATCATACCCTTCAGATATATAGTGATATAAAATGTGCAGCTTTGTTACTCCCTTTTCCTATTTCTACCAAATTTAAAGGAGATTCTTCTGTATTTTGCTTTCTAGCTAAAAAACAAAGACCTATTACTATGTTTAACACCTATTCTTGAAAAATTCCATTACAGCTTATAGCCTCAGTTTGAAATATATGCCCTAGCTGAGTTAAATACTAAGTACTATGTACTGTACTAAGTCTTATCTTATTTAATAATTGCAACTCAGTGAGAAAGGCATTAAGATGTAATTTGGTTTTTAAGATTTCACATTAGACACATTCTAAAAAGTTATCTGTAGTCCAAGGACTCAGAATCTAGGTATGCCCAATCCAGAGAACAGTGAAACAACAACAGTAGCAACATCAGCAACAACAAAAGTGCTAACTAACTTCCTGGGGTCAACTTACACATCATTATAAATACTCAGCCAACTGTGGTAGGGAAACTGCTGTTCTGTCAGTAGGAGCTGCAAGACTGGATGGCTCTGCCAGAAGGGACTAGGTGGAGTTGATGTGTATTGTCATTTTACAAGCACCATGATCCTTTGTGTTTTTCTAAATTTTCATTTATTTTGTTGTGGGATTAAAACACATTAAGCCCCAAAACTTTTCAAAAAATTATTTAAAAATTTACAACTTAAAAGGTGGCCTATTTATCCAAACAATAAATATATTAATATTTGATTATAAAATTGGATCAAAGGATGCCAAAATAACAGAATAGCAATTTTAGTTCATCATAGTTAGGTTTCTCAGAAGAATCTAACATTCAACTGAATGATTTTTCTGAAACCTATAGCTAAAATGTTCATTAGAGTTTTTGTTGAAAATCACTGACAGGAAAGAGTTTTGTCTTTAAAATTTTTACTTATGTTAGATTCACCATAGCATTATTAAATAGAAAAAAATAACAAAATAGAATGGGTGGTTTGATTTTTTTTAGGGGAAAAAGTCCTTAAAAGAATCTTTGGTTTTCCTTCTCTTGCTACCTCATTAATCCTAAATGGTGTCAGTTGAGTCTAATAGCTGTGAGTGTTACTACCTTGGTCAGTTCCAAATTATAGTATTGATTAATTGATTGTCTTCTTCCAGTTGTGAATTATATTAGTGCTGGCTCAGGCAGCTTGGCTTGGGGCCAAAACCTAATTTTCAATGGAAGGCAACAAGCAGTTTCACTGTTTCACTGCTGTGGTTAAGTGGATGCTCAGAAAACAAAAAGCTTTGAAAAGATGATTTGACAAAAAGGAATGTACTAAATATGATGAATATGCACTTACGGATTGATCCAACCTAGACAAACAAGTGGGAAGAGAGTAAGTCAAGAATTCATCATTTCTCAACCTCAGACTTCCAAAAGAGGATGAGAGTAGGAGGGAAGAAGATGGTCCAGAATGCTAATGAGCCAACACCGGGATCCCTGGAATTAAGTCCATTTAGGATATGAGTGTAGTGACTGTGGTACTTTCAAACTAATAAAACTTAAAGTGGTTATGGGCTCCTCTACCTATGTCATAGGCTGTCCGGGAAAGTTTAAGAAGCACCTGCCACATTGTGGTACCACCAGGGCAGTGTTGCTACCTTCTTAGAATAAGATAAATATTACCAAGTTGAATGACAACAAGAGGGTCTGCTTTCCTGTTAACTTTGTGCTTTAAGGAGGAACATAAAAGGGATGGGTGTGTTTACCGTCGATTCTTGTGGAATGCGATAAAGCTTAACGCATTGTGAGGTTAATAACTTTCACAGATCTATAACTTTGGGTTTGATTGTTGCAAGATCAATTCCTGTTGTCTACAAAAGGTGAAGAGAAGATGGGTATGGGATGGAGTAACTCTGATTATAAAATTTTACTCACATTCAAATATATTTATAATCATTATTGGGCCTTCTTTTCAATGGGAACAAAATTACACTTGATTTCACAGGGAATTAGAAAGAAGAACTTTCCTCCTTTAAGTAAAGGAAAGGGTGTGAATAAAAGATCAGGGAAATGATTCAAGGGGCCTTAAATTTGAAAGAATTGAAATCAAATGTTTAGACAAGTGTGAGAAATGGAAGGTTATGGGGAACCAATTGTGGATACGTGGAAAGTAGTCACAAGGTCAAATATGCTGATAAGAATGAGAATTTTGTGGAAGTAGTTTATATAATAAAGAGGAGAGCAACTATAAGTAGACATATCTATGAAGAAAAATAACTCTTAAGTGGCACAAAGATTATTAATGATTGATTTTACACATATAAAAAAATCCTTAACCAAAGCAATGATGTAAAAGCCTCTTGGCATAGCTTGATAAGAAAAGTTCAGAGAACAAATCTTCACAAAATATAGATGTAAATTAATTCTTCACAGCTGTCTCAATCATCTGGCGTAAAAACAAGATTAGAATTGGAAAAGACATCCATTATTTAACAAATATTATTAAAAGGTAGGCTGTTTGATAGGTGCTAAGGCCATTATGGGGAGAAGGTAAATACAAAGAACATGCCTTTAGGCTAATCTGTTGAGTATTTAGTAACTCAGGTACCTCACAGCATGAATGATATTACAAATCCAGTGTACCAGCAACTTGAAAAAATTAATGCATATCTCAGTGGACATGATTAAATAATTAAGTCTTAACTTGGAAGATAAAACTATGCTCTTAGCTTCTTGGGAGAAGGATCCAAATATAATATATCCTCGTATATTCCTCACCATTCACTACTGAGACACTAACACAAAATGGGTGTTCCATGAATAATTTTTGAAAAAAGGAATGTATGAGAATATAGTCTTTGAACCAACGGCCTTCTAGTGGCAAAAAATGGTTTGGTAGGAATATACTTTTGATAAAGAGACATAGCAATAAAGCCATCAATAAATATTAGCAAATTAATGGTGCTTAGGATCTTAAATACATAAATATGGCTATTTTTCCCTCTCCCCCAACTCTTCTCCTCACCTGAATAAATTTGATTAACCTTTGAGACTCAGATATCACTTTCATCCCTAGAGAAGTGATCACCTTGCCTATTTTGACTAGATTAAGCACCCGTACATAAGGCCCTGTGCTTCCCACATGTGGGGAATGTTTTCACTTCCCTGTAATTGTTTATTTAATTGGCTATTCATGCTAGATGGACTATGTCTTTTTTTTACTTCTGTTTATATTACCTGGGCACTAGCATGGGGTTTGGCATACAGATGGCACCTGGTTCTTCCAGTTTGTGTCATTCTTAATCCCTCTCTTCCACAACCCCCATCTGGTTAATCTGCAAATCCAGGTTGTTCTACCTTCAAAGCAATGCCTATCCAGAATTCAACCACTTCTTGCACTCCCAAAGCCATCACCTGATCCAATCCAATAATGTTGCCTGCATTATTACAACAGCCCTCGCCCCGATTATTCAGTTCTCACCCAGAAGCCTGAGGGATCCTCTTCAAACATATGATCAAACATGTCCATCTTCTCCTCAAAATCTTCAGTGAGAGATCATCTTACTCAGGATAAAGGTAAAAGTTCTTGCTAGGAGCTACAAGGGCCTTCCTTTATTTCTCAGATGCTTTTGCCTCCTAGCTATCCTTGTACCTAACACTCCAGCTGCGCTGGCCTTCTCCTTGTTCCTCACTTCAGGTGAGTTCCTTCCTCAGGGCCTTTGCATCTGCTATTTTCTTACCTAGGATGTTCTTTCCCTAATATCTACATGTGTGATTCCTTTACTTTCTTGAGCGTTTAACTTGGAAGTTACCTACCCAGTTCAAAGTTTCAGAAACTTCAATATTCCCCTTACCGATACTTTAATTTTAATTTTTCTTTTGTACTTTATTGTCTTCTATGAGTGCTGATTTTAAGTCTGATATTCACTAGGTGGGATGAACTTCCATTCAAGTAGCTGGGTGTCTATTTGTACTGATTGTTAAATACAGTCATGAGTCACCTAATGTGTGAAACACATCCTTAGGCGATTTCATCGTTGTACAAACATCATAGAGTTAGTGTACTTACACAAACCTAGATGGTATCACCTACTATATGCCTATGTTATATAATATAGCTTTTTGCTCCTAGGCTACAAACCTATCCAGCACATTACTGAATACTCTAGGCGTTTGTAATCCAATGGTAAGTATGTGTGTATCTAAACATAGAAAAGATACAGTAAATATACAGTATTATGGGACCACCATCGTGTATGAGGTTGGCGGTTGACCGAAATGTCCTTACACCACGCATGACTGTATTTTAAACCTCACCTCTGCTCATCACTATCGAATATACCCTATAGCTATTTCTCTTTCCTGTCTGCCTCCCCCCACGGTAATGTGTTTTTGTTCAACACTGTATCCTCAATATCTGCAGTGTCTGGCCCACTGTAGGCCCTCCACCTGTGTGCCCTTGTTGTAGTCTACGCACAGTTCTACCTTACAAAAGTACTATAATACAAATGCCTCAGAGAATGAGAGATACCACATAAATATACTTTCTAGGTAATTAAAGGTATGTAATAATGAGGGAGGTCAGGAATCTTTTAAAAAATATTAATACTATGACAAGTATAATGCATTCAAAAAAGGCTTGAACTATGAAAGAGTGAATCTCTTTGTTTATACCATATAGCTCAAGAAATAAAACATTATCAGTGGAAAAAATAGTACTACGAAACATTGTCATACTTATTTATTTTCGTATTGTCTCCATGTAACAGATTGTGAACTCCTTGAGGGCAGGTGTCTTTTTTTTTTAATCTCAATTATCTAGGGGAATGACTGGTTAATAACTATTCAATGAATAGATGAATGACAAAAAGAACTTTGAGCATACCCACAATTACTCATTTAAGATATACAAATTATCACAACTATGCTTTTATTTGTCATACTTACCTACTTTTAATCAAGATAAAATTATTTATGTAGACTTATTGGTTCAAATATAATTCTAGAAGTTATAAGTAATTCTTAATGTGTGAATTTATCTGCCTCAAAGATTTTCAGGAGCATAATCCTTGTGCTTGAGGAGAAATATTCTATATACATAAATTCTGTCTTGGCATTACTATGGTTTTAAATTGCAATATTATGAAGATATCTTAATTGTAAACAACTGTTTTTAACGGACGATATTATGTAGGAGATTCCATAATCCTATTTAATAACTATAGATAATTTCTGATATTTTAAAATGTGATTTTTTAAAATATCACTCTGCATAGAAAAATCTGGGATCAGATTCAGAATTTTCTTAAAAAAACATTAAAGTTTATAACCATTTAATGTGCTCAAGACTTAAAAAAACATGAGATTTGCTTCGTTCTAAATGTGTTCTCCCTCGAAATTCATATTTGAAATCTAATCAATGATGTGATGGAATTAGAAGGTGGAGGCCACTGAAAAATGATTAAGTCATGAGTGGAATTGGTGTCCTTATAAAAGAGGTCCCAGAGAACTGTCTTGTCCCGTCCACTACATAAAGATACAATAAGAAGGCCCCATCGGTGAACCAGGAAACAGACCCTTACCAGGTACCAAGTCTGCTAGGGTCTTGATCTTGGACTTTCTAGCCTCCAGAATGTGAGAAATAAATTTCTGTTGTTTATAAATGACTCAATCTAAATTTTATTATAACAGCCCAAGTGGACTAAGGTGAGATTTTTGTAAAATATTACCTTTATGTCTACCCTGTCTACCATGAAAATAATTAATCCTTAAATTCTTTGTGAAATCATTATATAAGATTATACAAAACATGTTTGTCAAATGTACAAAAGCTACAGGGTGTCCCACAATCACCATATATAAGGAAAATGGGAAGTTGTAATTTTCCCTAGTTTTACAATTTTATAATTCTTATAAATTTAAGACTCAAGAAAATACGGCCTGTTTTGAGGAGGACTGTCTCCCTTGTGTGCCCCTGTTTTATTACTGCCTTCTTATACATTGCCCCTCACCCAAGCACCTCTTTTTGTATTCAACACAGCCCGTCCTAAGCACCTCTGTCCTCATGCTTTTGAGTATGAATTGGGTCAGATGCTCGCACAAACACATATTATTTAGAAATGCAGAGCCGTATGCAATGGGTATATCTTAATGCTCCAAATCTATAGATCTCAAAAAAAAAAAAAAAAAAGCACAAAGTCTTTTATATTTATTTTTGGACTCAGCTGAGTGATCTTTTATAGCTAAATCTCCAAGTCCCTTCCACATGATAGCAAATGTCCAGCTACCAAGCACCAAAATTTAATGATTCAGCAACCTCAGATTGCTACCTTGGTATTTCATTCCCAGTCTTTCTACAGACTCTACATAGAAAAATGGTGGAAGAGAATGAGAAAGATAAACTTAAGGGTTTGATATTTAAGAAGGTTCTCAGTTTGCCAGTCTAATTGTTCTGGTTCTAACTTCACCACCTATAATTGAATGTGATTAAAATTATTTAGTCTATTCAGTAATTTATTTCTAGAAAGAAGCATATGCCTTTTCATGAACACAATCATGGATGATTTGATCATTAAGGTCACTCTTAGGAGGAGTTAGAAGTCAGCCTCTATCTGTAGTTCTCTGCAGGCTTAACAAACCATTCACTTTGTCCTAATCTTTTTGTAGAGGTTTTTCTTCCTTCTTGTCCATTTCTTAGGAGATTTAGATGTAGTCAGTAATTTCAACTTGATTGCTAAACTAACAACAGACAGACTTAAAAACAGACCCATGTTAATTGCTATGCTTTGAATATCTATGCCAAAACTCATGTTGATACGTATTTGCCAGTGTAATGGTATTGGGAGGTGGGGCCTTTGAGGGATAATTAGGCCAGGAGGGCTCTGCTCTCATGAATGAATTAATGCTACTATTGTGGAAATGGGTTAATTATCATGAGTGTGTGCCGTTGATAAAAGGATAAGTTGAATCCCCATTTACTCTCTCTGTCTCATACATTCACTCCCACATTGTGCCTTTCTTCTGTAAGAAGGCCCTTGCCAGATGCTGGTGCCATGCTCTTAGACTTCTCAGCCTCCAGAACCATGAGCCAAATAAACTTCTGTTTTTTGTAAAACATTCAATCTCTGATATTCTGTTATAGCAGCAGAAAACATACTAAAACATTAACAGAATACACTTTGGATGGTCAAAATATGTCCTATGAGTATGTATGTATCTCTTCATAGATCTTTCTATTTAAATATCCTAAAGGTCACTCTAATTATTTTTTAGCTTCTATTTCTAAAAGTGAATTGATGATTATTGACCAAAACTAGTGTGAAAGTTATACACTTTATATTCATATATTGCATAATTAGAGAGAAAAGATATTTAAAAACTGATGTGCATAACGTAACTATCTTAAAATTTGTTTTATACTACTTATTTTATTTTTGCATCATAATGAACTCATGTAATTTTTTATCATTATGCCTTTCACTATCAGTTCAAACAATCCTAACTGATGGTCTTTTTTTAATGATTATGGTGATGATGATAGCAAATAGTTCTTAATCCTGTCACTCTTGACTGAAAAATGATAAATAGAACCAAACCCACTTAAAAATTAGTTTAAGAGGCCCCTATTTGTAGTAGTCCTTATGAAAAATGCCTGTGTGCTTTAGTTGTTTTATAGGGACATCTTAAACTATATAAAAGGTATAGTTAATTTTAAAAGCCAAAAGTACAGTGGCCTGATCAAGAGATAGTAGGCTTTCACATACTTATGGTGGTATCCAGACACCATTTGCTACATGGTGTTTAATTCTAGGCACTAATCTGAAATGTAAAATATTTTATTGATGTGCTGATGAAATAACTGAAACCCATGTAATAAGAGGAATGGTTGAAGGAGCTATAGATATTTTGCATAAAAAAATAGAAGACTAAGGGAAGAAATAAAGGCAGGTAGATTTTGTATCAACATAAGAAAGATCTTTCTTACAATTAGATCTACTCAATAATGAAAGTGAGGTGTATGTATGGTTTTAATCAGTCTGGCTAACTGTGTTATGGGGAAGTTTCCTACAGAGTAGGAGAAGATTGAACTATGACCTCTCTTAGTCCTTATGCCTTAATTTTCCTTTCTTCCTTCCTTCCTTCCTTCCTTCCTTCCCTCCTTTCCTCCCCCCATCAAAAGATAATATTGTTTTAAATGCAGAATAAAAAGTATCTGAGTCCCAGATATACTATGAAATATCTTTTTGATCTTGGGCAGGTCATTTACCTTCTCTGGATCTAAATTTCTCATGTACATATCATGGCCTGGAGTCTTTATAGTCTATTTTAGTTCTAATGTCCTCTGGCCATACAAATGTAGACATATTGAATTAAATACCAACTCTACTCATGGTGAAGAATCATTATAATTAGAGTTTTAGAGATGAAAAGCATTTATTTCATCAACTTCCACACAAGTTGTTAGATTATGCATATTATTGTTTCTGCACCGAATTGCTAGCAAATCATTTTAATGTCTTTCTTTTAAATGCTATGTATATATGGTAAAAGTTTGTTTTTCCTACTCTTGAATGAGCAAATGTAACTCTCTCAAGCAGAAATGCTCTGAGAACATCCTGCTGAGCTTTCTTCTTCTGCCTATACAGTCTGCACACACAATTAACCCTCCCTTAATTAGATTAACTTGTCCTCTACCTGGGATTGTCAAATTAATACTGTAATCAAAGATCCCTATTAGAGACCTGAATTTGTCCCTGCTATGTGTAATGTTAATTACTTCTTTACTAAAAGTAACTGAAATCAGGCTTACCTAACGGGATGCCTTATTTAGAAGATCTGGTTTGTGTCTCCAAATCAGTCCTACTTAGAAATTTATAAACAATTCTTAAAATCACCTAAAGAAACTTTAGTATTTCTGACTTTCTTAACTGATGAAATTCTAAGATTTAATAAAATTTCAGAAGGTTACTCCTAGTTATGTGAAAACATTTATAGGCATTGGCATTGGTTTTTACATTAAAACATGATACAGCGTAGCATATAATCAAATGTTATTTATAACAAATTACACTTGCCAAAATGAGCACAGTGCTTGGCTATAGAACCCACAGTATTATTATTTGCACCCCACATATTCCAAATTCAGATATTTTAACAGTTTCTGGCTAGCATAAGCTTAATCCAATCAAGAAAAGTGACACTGACAATTACATGAAGATGAAAGCTCATTTAACCAAATTGACTAAACTTGGTCAATGTCCCCAAGGCAAAATGTTGTGAACTTTTAAGTATAGAACAGTATATGTAGAATTAAGATACTGTATCTTAAATACTCTATAATGTTCTCAATCAGTCATTGATTAAGCATTCATGGTGTCAAGGCATTCCTTTAGACAGTATAGAAAATACAAAGATGAGTAAGAAGACAGACTTTCCTTTTAAAAAGTTTACAATCATAGACACCTAATGAGGAACTGGCAGGATAATGGAAGCCTGATGGTTTGCCATTGAGACGGTTTTGATTCTCCCAACTCAAAGCAACAGGGATCATCTCAAAACACAGTCGTGATTGAGATCTCTGGAGTTCCATCTGAGTTTGAATTATGATACTACTACTACTTGTATAACTGGCTAAGATCCTTAGTTTCCCTAGTTCTCAAGTCCCTCATCCTAATACAGAGATAACTAAAGTATAGACCTTAGAGGTTTGCTGTGAAGAGTAAATGAGATACGTGTACAATGTGCTTTTGTACTTTATAGGCATATCAAAAATAAATGTTAAATATATTTAAGGAATAAAAGGATACTTTAAACAAGAAAGCTGTCTTTGGCAAGACTAAAAAGTTAAATATTTTGTAATGTGTTACAGTCTACATTCAGGACTGATACATAACATTCACGTACTACAAAGGGAAAGGAGAATTTCTGATACAATATCGTAAAACAATTACCAGCTAGTGAGCTAGTGATCTTAGACAAATGAGGCAAAAGACAACTTGGGAAATACTGATCAAATCCAGTGCCCTAAATACAGTGTGTTGGGCTTCACCCAATTGTTTGACAACATGTCTTATGATATTTTTGCAGAAAATATGGAGAATGTAAAACTAAAAGGAACTAGATACATTTGTTAAGTGACAGAGCAGCCACAAAAAAGACATTGACATATGTAAATATCAATTTGAAAACTACTTTTGGACTTGGTTCAGACCACTGTCTTTGGTCAAGTGGAAATACTGTAGGATTTGAAAGTCAGAAGGGTTTTATTGGAATAACTTGCTTTTAGCTGTGAGATACCTTTGCCTCCTTGTCCACTAATTTCTTCTTCTGTAATGGGATCATATGAGGATAATATGTAAAGTCATTCACTTCATGTGTGGCACAGGCTAAGGGCTCAACAAATTGTACCAATAATCTTATTATTTTTACTTTAATTTTATTTTTTATTTTTACTTTAATTTCATTTTTGTGATGAGATGAGGGTAGTTATGATACTAATATTTTGTGTCTACTTATACTCACCTTGGAAATATAGGTAAAAGAAAAAGCATTTGGTATAGTTACTTTCTTTCTGTGTTCTATGATTCAAGTATCCATGCTGTCTCTAGAAGGTGAACTGTTAAGATGTATTGCTTATTTCCATTTTCAAACATGCCTATATGTGGCCAGATAGGTTCCTGATGCTGCAAATTTCAATGGAAATAATAATGATGACCTCTACAAAGTTATATACCTCCTACTATATATCAAGTAGTATTCTAAAGCACTTTTTATATATGACCACATTTAATCTTAACAAAAGCCGCAAGAAATAAATACTCTTATTATCCCTGTTTTATAGATGAGAACTCTCAGGCACAAATTTGAGTAGTTTGCTGAAGGTTAAACAGCTAGTAAGTAGCAGAAAATCCAAGCAAGTCTAAGTCTAGTATCTATGAAATTTGCTACTTAGAATAGAATTGATTTGTCCTGAAGAAGCAATGTCATAAACAGAGGCATATTCGAAATATTTCTATTAGCACTAGATCAGACCAAAATAGAACTAGAAAGAAAATAGAAACATCGTTTGTATTATTAGTTCTATTGAAATAAGTATTTGGACTCCCAAACAACTGGTTTTTAAATGAACACTGGAACATAATGTGCTCAGAAAATGGAAACTGATTCTACGCAAATTGCTGAACTGTAAAGCAGAATGAGTAGTATCATAAAAGAGTCATGAACAAAGGCACATGGAAGTTCACAAGAAGACATCGGTTTTGATTGGGGGTATCTAAGAAAGCTCTATGGGGAAGGTAACCTGAATCTGAATATATAAAACTGAAACAATGACTAAGCAAAGTGAAATAGGCTAAAGGCTTGAGATAAATTTACTATAATCTCCGTATCTTTTGTTTGTTTGATTCTCATCTTATTTGACTTCAATAGCATCATGGTTTCTGTAGGAACTTTGTTTACCTTCTCTATATGCAGATGTTTTCTTTTTCTTAGAGTCATAAGAAACATCAAGTCAAAAATGAGGTTGACAAGGAATATACGGAAGGTGGTATATTCTCTTCTTTAAGCTGGGAACGCAAAATCTCTGCAGATAAGATTATTTAATCATGCTAAGAAACTTTTAAACTTCATAAACTTTATTTACAAAGTTTTTATTTAGAACATTGATTAAAAAACATTTGAGTTTATTTTATAATTCACCACAGATGTATTACTAATAATAGTATTTAAATAGTAAGCCAATAGATCAAATATTTTAGAGAAAAAACATGGGAATTATTTATTTCAAAGAATTATCTTTTTAAGATTAGGAGCACACAATTAAACTTCAATGGGTGAGAAAAATATACTTGGCAGAGGATTTTAACAAAATGTATGATTATGACAGATGAAATGTTTATATTAGAAAAAGGATATGTAAGGAAACAAAGCTGTGTTAATAGCAAAAATTTTGTTACAAAGTAATGAGAACTGAATCTATTACATGATAACCTGCTATTGTTTAAAAGGGATTAGATTTTTTAACATTTGCTAATCTCATTAATCTGTTTTCTTACTTTATTCTCTCATTAACAATAAATAGCTTTGTAGCTTCCAGAACACCAAAATAAAGTATGTAGGCGAGACCACTGCCCAGGGCTAATAACTTCATAGCAGCAGCTAAATTCAACCAACATTTAAATCCATAGGCATATGCTGCTCCAATTCAAAACTTTAACCCATTGTTAGATTTCCCTCACATTCACACCTAACATCATCTGTGATTCATAACTGAAAAATAAATCTCTCATTGGCAGATAGATCATTTCCTACTTGTTCTATTGTTATGAGTGCATTTTAATTTTACTTCTAGAGGAAAAACTGTCACCTATGGTAAAGAATAACTCATTCTTAGTATATTTCATAAGGGAAATATCAGGTGAATAGAATAAAATGTTTGAATATTTTATCCACCCATCCATACTAACCAATATTTGTTGTGTGCCACTATATATCTGGTATTATATTAACTACTAGGACCCAAAGAAGGGAAGGGATTCAAATGTATTGTGGACTCACCTTGTCTTAGCCCCTGTAGGTGTTTGCAGACAGTCCCTGGCCTCAAGAAGTAGTTCAAAATCTAATTAGAAAGAGAGAAATTAAGAATTATTTAAAAAAAATATTTAAAACCCTAAATTCTCTTTAAGATATATACTGTCATCCCATTTTTTCAGGGGGATTGAGACAGAGAGGAGAAAAAGCAAGGTGGTTAGAAAGTGGTATCAATTGTATGAAATACAATCCTTTATTGAAATAGTGAAATGCCAAAAACCAATACAGAGATCTCTTTTGTCCATAGTGTATAAAATAGTGAATATTGACTATTCCTTAAAATGTTGAATTGAGACTATCATGTCCAACATAAAATGGCTAAATTGCCTTCTTACAACATCTGTTTCATCAAGAACACTGAATGTTTTGGTTGGTCCTTCCTAAAATTACATAATATATTTCAAAATATCCATCCTTTGGTCATTATAGAAGGGATGCCCCCCAAGCTGTTAAGGGGATCACTTAAACCCTTAGAGCCAAGCTAACACAAGTCCTCATCCATCCTACTCATCCTGGAATGAATAATATCATGGAAGAATTTCAAATCTTATAAACATTACATTTATGTAAAAGAATCTCATTATTAATTTTTAAAAATCCACACCTCATTTCAGAGGCACATTTTTTTAAAATTTCAGTTTATTATGGGGGTACAAAAGTTCAGGTTATATATATTGTCCATGTCCTGCCCATCCCCCCAAGTCAGAACTTCAAGCATGTCCATTCCCCAGACAGTGCGCATTGCACTCATCATGTAGGTATACCCCCATCCCCTCCCCCCACCCCCCATCCCCCCGAGTCAGAACATTCAAGTGTGACCATTCCCCAGATGGTGTGCAATGCACTCATCATGTAGGTATACACATTTTTAAAAATTCTTCAACAAAACCATTTTACAAGATTTCAAGTCTACCCTAATGATTCTAGTTTGTGGTGGTGGTTGTTTTCAGAATTGCTTTCTTCTGTCTAGAATATTTTCTTCTCAACTCTTTTTAACATGCTTGACTCTGATTCCTCCTTCAGTTCCCAGTGAGGTTGTCATCTCATGCGGAAAACCTTCCTTGACATCCTGCCCTCTAAAGTTTCAGTTAGATGAGTCTCCTAGATGCTCCAACAGCTCTGTGTCCTCCCCTATCACATCTTATCACATTACCTTGTGCCTCAGAAACTGGTAAGTTGTTCACCAACCCAATTCCTTTTTCCTCCTGCTACATTAGCCAGACTACATCTTGCAGTTAGATGTGACTCTGTGACTGTATTCTTCGCAGTGGAATATAGTCTGAAAAGCGTCTTGCACATGATCCTTCATTCTATGTTCCCTATCCACAGGTTACATCCTTGAGGACCTAGGGGAGGCAGGATCCATAAAATGGAAAGAATATGATCCTTCAGTCACAGTTTTCAGGACCAACCCTCTCTCCCACTGATAAGGTCTAGAATGTTATGCAGATGATCAGTCATCACCTCACCCTGACTAGAAACATCTATAGGTACAGAAGTTTTACATAAATGAGAATTAAATTTCAGATCTATCAGCCATTAAAATGTTGGGTATTTGTTACAGCACTTCACCTACCCAGGCTATGATTTATTTGCTGTCCCCCATTCAATTGTATTGCAAACTATAGTACCCCCACAGCCACTTGTTGAGGTTTTATTCTAGCTGAGCCCTTGATATGGTAAATGGCACATAATGATCATCTCCCTCTCCATTTTTTAAAATAACTTGAATGTTACATGATAAAATATACCATGAAAATTTCATAGGAACTACTATTCTAAATGTAGTTATCCCTTTAGGAGGGGGGAGTGCAAGGCTTTAGTTAGCATGGGTCTCAAAATATCCTTTGGTAAATACCTTAAAGGTAAACTATGACTTTACTTAGGAGCTCAAAGTGAGTGGAATCATCGAAACATTTTTGCAAAACTGTTTTTGTAGGCCTGTATTTGTAGATTTTTGTAAGATGGTAATATTGCACAACCTTGGAAATAATGGGCTCAAAAGCTCCTTGCTGCGGTTGTGGTGATTTGGAATGTCCTTTGAACCTTCACTGGGGATTTAATGCCAGTAGAGAGAAAATGAACGATAATTTTCTTTCCTTTTCAAAACAATAACCAATCACAGAATCTAAGACCTTCTGCTCTTCACATAGTACATTGAAACAGCTTTTGAAGTTTAGACAAAAATAGAGACATCTGACAAGCAATATCAAGTCTCAGGCAGCATGCCTCTCTGTATTTTTTGCCAACACATCCCTTTCTCTCCCTTACTCCTTGAGTCAAAAACACTATATCCATGGACTCCTTTTAGGGAACCACCTGTTTGAGGCCATTTCCAAAAGGTCTCTTCATAAATCCCACCCATCTGTCTCTTTACTATTATTCACTTGGCTGGTTAAATTTAGTTTCATTTGGCAGAACTTAACTTTCAGAGACGTGCTTCCTATACTTTCAGCCCAGTTTAAGTAAAGAAAATTAAAGGAGATGATCAGATCTCTTTGCTTCCTTTCTGAGGAATGAAGAGGAAGCTTTTGCTGCCAGACATGCAGCTGCCTTTTGACCTGAAGTAGAAAATGGTCAAGCTCTGTTCCACAACTCATTTGGATGATCGCTAAATGGCACCTTTAGGCTAGATTTTATGGTAGCTTTAATAAATTTGTAGTTCACTCACATCAATGTTAACATGTATTGGTAAAGTGTTTCTCTCTTTAGTGTTAGATAAATGTATATTGGATTTACTAGTCGAAGGTCATTTCTTACAAGTTTTCATAGACATTTGAGATAACTCTTTTGCTTCTCAGACCATCACAAAACTACCTTTCTTTTCAGAGGACAAATATCAGGCTAATGATGTATCAGTCTAGCAGAGGAGGCAACAGAAAGTATTTAACATCAGCCAGAAACATAAAAAAGATTAGTTCTTTCTAAGTCATGCATAATGTTTAGGTCAACTGAGCTGTTCTCCACTGATTGATCAAAATGGCAAATTATTAAGAAGTTCCAATTTTGTTTTCTAAAGACCAAGGGTAAAAATGGATAATAAATTCTCATAAGCAGAAGAAAATTAGATTTTCAGCAATTGATTTAGCTTAAGTAGGCAGATTTCAGTTCATAGAACATGCCCAATGTGGGTGAAAGAATGAAACAAAACAAGACGGGAATTGTTTGAATGGTAAGAGTTTTTTTTTCATTTCCTTGTTTTTGCCCAAATTCTGACTGTTGTGGTTGATAAAACTAAGAACTGAAAGTTCATAACTTTCAAGGGAAGATCTGTTCATGGTGAGGTATAATCTTACCAGGTACAGTTTATAGTATTTACATACATGCATGGGAAGTTTTGAAGGCTCCGATTTACTTTTGTCATAAACCCAGTTTTCCACCCCTGCAGAAATAACTTATTGTGTTTTGCAGCTGAAGAATATCTTCTGTTTTTAAAATGGAATTAACTAGATTATGTATGTCTTACATTCTTATACATAAGTTTGCTTGAGATGATTTTTTATCTGTGCTGTATGCTGTTCCTTTGGTAATAGCCTGAAAATCCCAAGTTTTATTAGTGACTCATGAGTCTATTATATGAAATATAATAATTAAAGGACTTCACAACTGGAAAAAATGTATTTCAAGTCTACCCTAACGATTCTAGTTTGTGGTGGTGTTTATTTTCAGAATTGCTTCGTTCTGTCCAGAATATTTTCTTCTCAACTCTTTTTAACATGTTTGACTCTGATTCCTCCTTCAGTTCCCAGTGAGGTTGTCATCTCATGTACACAACCTTCCAGAAACACTGAAATGCGCTTTATATGCTGTAGTGTGATGCTTTCCACGCCTCTGTTCAAATTAGAAAAAAGTTTACATCCCGTGAAGTTTACTTCTGCTGCTCACACTATTCTAAAGCACAAAAAATTCCTGATTATCAAAATAGTGTATATTTTAAAAAACATTCTATGTTAGTGCAAGCAGCTGTGACCTTTTAAAGTAGTTTAAAATTGCATATTAAGGAGATTTCATTAGGAAACTTTCATCTCTTTCATTTATAATTGTATATATTCCTCTTTAGTCATTGTTTTCATATTTCATAGATTCAAGTATAAAGATAGACCCTTGCATTACCTTAAATACTAGGTAAGCAAACTTCCAGGAAAAAATAAAATTTGAAATAACTAAAAGTACCTATCAAGTACCTTTTTCACATGTAGATTACATAGCAGAAAGCCAGGAGAGATGAATAAGAGAGTATGTTTTTAAGCTTTGTTTGACAAACATGTTGTACTCCCTAAGTGACATAAATTTTCCTCCCTCCCTTCTTCTCCCCATCCTTGTTCTAGTGTCATCCCTTATTCCCTTATAAGTTTCTTATGAAATAGATTGTGTGATTTGAGCACTGTTAATGCAATAAGTACTACCACATAGCAACTTATTCAATTCTAATACATTTCAATCATGAGATTTCAAACTTGGAAAAATGGTAAAGATTGCTAAAGTTTTCGTAATACATATGGCAGGATACATAAACTGGAAAATAAATTGTGCCCCTCATCACTAAAGGATGGGAGGTTTTTTTGTTTTGTTGTGTTTTTGCTTGTGTGTCTATGTGTTTCTACATGGTTCCATTTAAAGAACAAGCAGGACTTCTTGGAAGCCTGAGTCCTTCTGTCTTAGGAAAATCAAGAGGTAATTTAAAAATTCTTAAAAATCAAAGTATAATGCATTTATAGAAAAGTGCATAAATTATGAGTCATACAAAAGCAAACACCGGAGTAACCACCATCCAGTTCAAGATACAGAACATTTCTAGCGCTACATAACTCATGTTTCCTTCCAATCCCACTTTTCCCTCCTCATTAAAGATAAACAAACACTATCTTGATTTCTAACCCTGTCATTTAGAGTTGCCTCAAACATTACATAAATGTAATCATACATTACATGTTACTTTGTGTCTGGCTTCTTAACATTATGATTGTTAGTAACATTCATATTAAAATTTGTCAAATATTGTCTGAATATACAGTACCACACGTTATGTATCCATTCTATTGCTGATGGACATTGGGTCATTTCCAGTTTAGAACAATTACAATTAATGTTGCAATAAACATACTTACAGATATTTCTTGGTACACATGTTATATAAAATGAGAAGTGGAATTGCTAGATCATCTGGTATGCATATGTTCAGTTTTAATGGATAATGCCAAACTGTTTTCCAAAGTGGTTGTAGCAATTATACTCCCCCGCAATATATGAGTGTTTCTGTTGCATAGCATCTTTGCCAATATTTGGTAGAAGTATTTGTTGTGAAAGTCTAGGTTAGGTTAGTGAAGGAGGAGAGACAGAATGAAGGCTTGGACTAGAAAAAAGGGAAGATTCTTGACTTAGGATCCAGTTGACCAGTAAAATAATGGTTGTGCCATGAAGGAATGAAGTTGCAAATGTCACCATCAACAATTTTTCCCCAGAAGTAGGAGGAATCCTTAAAGGGTTGGGGGCCTTAATGAGGAGCAAGGTGTGCTGTAGAATCAGGAGAATGCAAGTCAACCTAGCCACAGAATTTCAGTGCAGAATAAATTTTGTGGGTGTATGTGTGCATGTCTTGGAGTCTTTTTCACAAGCAAATAAACAAATCCAACTCATAAAATAGGAAAAGTCTCTTTACATGTAAGAATCATTAGAAATTCTTAGGGTGGTGGATTAAAGATGATAAAGGCCACAAGAACCTTGCCATGAAGAACTACTTCATATCAGTCTATTCTAAATTACATTTTATTCTTTTTGTGATTAATTTTGAACATATTGTGTCTCAAAAGGGATGCAAAAACAGTTCCACTATTTTCAGATATGAGGAATTGTCCATAGGTGTTTACTGAACTGTTTTAGAAAGTGATTGCTTTATAAGGTAATCATTTTATAATTATCATATAGAAGGCTCTTTTGAAAATATATCCTCTAGAGTCAGGAATAATCATAGAATTTTAGTGTTGAAAGAGGCCTTGAACAACATCTAATTAAACCTTCTCATTTCACAGATGAGGAAGTCAAGGCATACAGGTGCTCAGTGACTTGTTCGGGCTAAGGCAGTAGTTAACTGCAGATACAGAAGAAACCAGGCCTTTTAATCCAGAAGATACTGATCATAAATTTGCTTTATTAAAGAAACATTGAAATATTTTTCCCTTCACTTTCATGACCTATTCCTCATCAGAGTTTATCTCCTCCAAAACGTCCTCTCTGATCCCTTCTCTCCTTAAATTTACATTAGATGCCTCTATTATGTTTTAGCATTTTATAATGTTTATTTTATAATAGTCCATATGCTTATCTCTTTGCCCACTCTATTGTAAAAGCAGAAAGTAGGGACTGCTTCTTTCTCTGCTTTTTGTCTTTAGCATTTGGCATATGCCTGGCATGTAATAATAAATGAGAAATATTTTTGAAATAAATCAGTCAAAATCTGGCCCTTGATCATCTTGGTGTACACTTAGGTGGAAGTGAAATATATAACTTTGCCCATTATGTTTGTCTTTTGGGTTGTTCATTGATATTTCTAGTTCTCTTACTTCTAGGAATAGGATAGGAGGTGAACTTCCTTGTGCCTTTGCGATTAGTGTGGCTATGTGATTCAAGCAGAAGGAAGACATGTCACTTCCGTGTAGAAGCCTTTAGTACCCAGTGTTCAATTTGCTCTCCTTTCCTTCTTGGCCTGGTAATGTTGGAGACTCCCTGAGAGAGGACAACATGAGAAGAATCCTTAGCCAACTGCTATGGTTTGAATATGTCCCTCAAAGTTCATGTGCTGGAAACTTAATACCCACTGCAACAGTGTTGAGAGGTTGGGTCGTTAAGAGGTGATTAGGTCATGAGGTCTCTGATTAATGCCGTTATCATAGGAGTGGGTTTGTTATCAAGGGAATGAGTTCCTGATAATGGGATGAGGTAGGCCCCTTTCCTTTCTCTCTTGAGCATACTCTTATCCTTCTGACTTCTGCCGTGGGATGACACAGCATAAAGGACCTAGCAAGATGTCAGCATCTTGATATTAGACTTCCTATTCCCCAGGAGTATGAGCCAATAAATTTCTATTCTTTAGAAGTTACCCAGTCTCAGGTATTCTGTAATAGCAGCACAAAATGGACTATGGCACCAACTATGAAGAATATGCAGTATGATTGAGAAATAGAACTATGCTGTTCTAAGTCACCAAGATTTTAGAATCACTACTGCCTTATAACTTTGCATGTTCTGACTGTTAAAGGGGGGAGCCCATTTTGCAAGTGGGAGGGGCATGAATCAGTGGGGGCCAGAAGATGAACTGTGCTAGATAGCTTCTGAAATGCATCTCAAAAATTCCCATCTCCTGGCATTCATATACTTGTGTAGTACCCTCCCCTTGAATGTGAACTGGACCTAGTGAGTTGCTTATAATACAAAGAATGCTACAAAAGTGATGGGATGTTGCCGATTAGGTTACAAAAAAGACTATGGCTTCCCTTTTGCTCACTGTGTCTCATTCTTTTTCCTGGAGACTTTGGTCTGGAGAAAGCCAGTGGCCATGTGGTGAGTAGCCCTATGGAGAGGTCCATGTGGCAAAAGACTGATTTCTCTGGCTTACATTAGAGAGTACTGGAGGCTTGCCAATGATCATATGAAAGAGACTGCAAGTGGGTCTCTGAGCCTTACCAAAAGCCATGTTAGTAAAGCTGGCAGTGGATCCTCTTCCATTTGAGCCTTCAAATGACCCTAATCCTGGCTGATGCCTTGATTGCTGTCTTGTGAGAGATCTTGAGCCAGAGGCACCCAGATAAACTATCTCCATCTGTGACCCACAGAAACTATGAACTCATAAAAGTTTGATGCAAGTCGCTATGTTCTGTGGTAGTTTGTTAGGTAGCAAGAGACAATGAATACATTTTATGAGTATTTCCCTATCTAAGTATACTGTACCAATAAGACAAGTGTATAACATTATGCCAGAGATGCCGGATGATGAACATATCTGAAGTTGAAAACAACATTTTGATTCTTTCTTTATTGCAGCGTTGTAATATGGTTGCATCTTATTAGTGACTATATGAACCCAAAGCTACATAAGAGTCAAATTCATACTTTAGTTCCTTGGATCAATTAATTATATAATATTTAAATAGTGAGCAAGGATCTCTAAATATAAATAAAATATAATTAAACTTGTAATAGTGATCAGTATTTAGGATACTGGGAAGTTGGGGAGATTTTGGATCTCTTTGATTTTTGCAGATAACAGAAAACTTGATTTGCCCATTAAGGAGAAACATGAGTTTTTATTAGACCATTTTTATGTTGCCCCAATATAAACTGACTTCTACTTAAATAGCTAACCCAATTCTTGTACTGCTTCTGAAAAATTTATCAAAATATGATCAAAGGACTGTGGGGAGAGTGTGAGACTGGGACTTTCAGGCTATTTTGAATCATCTGAATCTAAAAATGAGAGCATGACACCTACACTTTTCCCATAGTTGTTCAATATCAGGAATCTAGGACAGTGTCTGCTCAGTAAATCAGAGAGTTAATGTTAAATTTTATATAGCAGAGATGAAAAAAAAAGCTGCAAGAAAAAAATTATGAAGTGTTAGGGAGAAAGAAGGAGTGAAGTTCTCATTTGAAAAAATAAACTCGAGAGCTGAAAATCTTCCACTAACTACCTTGCAACAATACAGTGAAGCTTGAGCACCAAAAGAGGGACACTGCTTAGGTACTAGACTAATAAAAGAGACTCAGCAGACAGGTATCTTAGTAATTAAAGGATTTTTCATGGGTGAGAGCAATTGTTTTCACATGTTGGAAGTCAACCTGGTTTCAATCCCAACAGAAATTCCTAATGAATACTGAATTTTCTGTGGAAGCAATAATTCATCATTTCCCTTTATTCTTGTTTGTAACTACAAACGATTCTGTCTCAGAGGGCTTTGATTAAGATGATGAGACAAAGAATAAAACAAACACAGAGTCCATTAAATGTCTGCCTGAAACCAGAGCAGCACCACTTAATACGAAAGACTCTTCAAAACCAATAATGGAATAATCATCCTTTTCCACCACTGATAAGAAAAAGAAGGCTAGATGTAGATTTGGGAAAACTAATTTACACTGAAGGAGGGAGGAAAAGCAACTACAGAAAAGCAACTGTTAATAAATATCGGAGACTGCAGAGAAGTCACAAGATAAGCTGTAGCATATGTTCCTCCAGCTAGAAAATGGCAATTATTTCTCTGAGAAGAGAAGCTGATAGGGTCCCCTCCCCTCCAACATGCAATCACTGCATTTTATATTATTTGAAAGAGCTTAATTATTTTCCTTTGAAACCAGGTTGATTCACATGTACCTGTCAACAGAATGTTCCCTTCCTCTGTTTTGCTTGTCTATTTAAAGGCATATGACCTGACTATGAAATTCCATATACAAATGTTTAGTTAGATGTAAGTAAATAATAATGAGTGACCAGCTTGCAAATTCTATATATTTTTATTTTTGGTGAAAAATTATGCTAAATTAAAATCCACTGCTTGAAAAATACGACTGATATTTCAGTAATGGATTGAGGTCATGAATAGTGCTTTATTCAAGGTCAGATACAATCTCTTTAAAAATCATTTGCAGAGGAAAAAGCCGCACATGAACGTGATAATTATGCTATTTGAAGCCTTTTTTAAAGGGGGAAAATATAACATATAATCTTTTCCTGTTTTGTAAACTTGTATAAATGTTTAAATACGCTCATGCATCGTTAATGGCGGGGATATTTCTGAGAAATGCATCATTAGGCAATTTGGTCATTGTGTGCATATCATGAAGTATATTCACACCAACCTAGATGGTACAGCCTATTGCTCACAGGCTACAGACCTGTATGACATGCTACTGTACCGAATGCTGTGGGTAATTGTAACACAATTGCAAGTATTTGTATATCTAAACATAGAAATGATACATAAAAATACGGTACAAAAGAAAAAAATGGTGCACCTGTATAGGACATGTACCATAAATGGAACTTACAGGACTGGAAGTTGCTTTGGGTGAGCCAGTGAGTGAGTAGTGTGTGACTATGAAGGCCTATCCTAGGACATTACTGTGTACTACTGCAGACTTTATAAATGCTGTACACTGAGGCTACAATAACTTATTAAAATTTTTTCTTTCTTCAAGAATACATTAACCTTAGTAATTTTTTTACTTTACAAACTTTTAATTTCTTCAAACTTTTTGACTCTTTTGTAGTAATATTTAGCTTAAAAATACAAACACCTTATACTGCTGTACACAAATTTTTTCCTTTATATTCTTATTCTATATGCTTTTTTCTATTAATTTTTTTTTTTACTTTCTAAGCATTTTTGCTTAAAATGAAGACACACACATATTAACCTAGGCCTACAAAGGGCCAGGATCATCAATATCACTGTCTTCCCCCTCCATATCTTGTCTCATTGGAAGGTCTTCACAGGCAATAACATGCATGGAGCTCTCATCTCGTATGATATAACAATGTCTTCTTCTGGAATACCTCCTGAAGGACCTGCTTGAGGCTGATTTACGGAATTCTTTTTTAATAAGTAGAAGAAGTATACTCTAAAATAACAATAAAAAGTATAGCATAGTAAATACATAAGCCAATAACATTATTTATTATCATTATCAAGTATTACATACTGTACATAATTGTATGCACTGTATTTTATATGACGGGCAACAGAATTTTTTATACTAGCATCACTACAAACATATGAGTAATGTGGTGTGCTACAATGACTACGACTTAACTAGGCAATAGGAATTTTTCAGCTCTATTATAATCTTATGCAAACACATATTTGATCTTGCATTGGCCAAAATATCATAATGCAGCACATGACTGTATTACTCTATCAAGTAGAAATGGACCAAAGGAATGTGTAAAGGCAAACAAGAGGCGAGCAGCTAGTCAATTGACGTATATGGGTTTGATTTCACTTACTGAAACAGGGTACTGGGATCTAGAACCACAGGGAGATAGTAGTTTGAAAGCATATTGTATAGTATTTCCTAATATTTTATATATATACAGATACACACACACATACACACATATATATATATATATATGTATATAAAACTTGTTACTGAAAGGGTATAGGGAACAAAATGCTTCACTGGGCATCTAAACACTTGAGTTCTAGTATGGGTTCTGTGGCTTATAAAATTTGTATCTTCAATAAATCAATAAGACTTTTTTGTTTTAATTTTGTCATTCTACTAAGTGAAAGAGTTGAATAGTTTCAAGGACCAATCCAACTCTATGAGAAAAAAAGTTTGTGAAAAAAATGTAATTAAAAGATAAAAATAAAAGTGTAAACTTTGTCAACATAAGCTCCATCAAGTTTAAGATGTTTTCAAAAATTTTTAACAGCTTTATTGAGATATCATTGACATACACAAATGGCATATATTAATATTTAAAGTGTAGAACTTGATGTTGTGAGATATATATATAGTGGCATGATCACCACATTCTAGCTAATTAACTTATCTATCACTTCTACATAGTTACTAACTTTGTGTGGTGAGAATATTTAAGATCCATTCTCTTAACAAATTTCATTTACACAATACAGTATTTTTTTAACTATCATTTCTAGGCTGTACATTAGATCTCCAGAAATTATGCATCACTGAAACTGTACCCTTTGACCAACACCCTCCTATTTCTCTTCCCTGTGGCCTCTGGCAACCACCATTCTACTCTCTCTTTCTGTGAGAATGACTGCTTTAGATTCCACATATAGGTAAGATTATGTGGTATTTTTCTTTCTTTTTCATGCTTATTTCACTTAATGTTTTCCAGCACTACCCATGTTGGTGAAAGTGGCAGGATTTCCTTCTGTTTTAAGGATGAATAGTATTTAAGTGGGGGGGGGGTGTACCCACCCATTCATCTGGTGAAGGTCATTTAGGTTATTTTCATATCTTCGCTATTCTAAATAATGCACCAATTAACATTAAAGTACAGATAAATCTTTGCGATTTTGTGTTTTAAATTACTTTGAATATATACCCAGAAGTGTGAGTGCTGGATCATATGGTATTTTTATTTTTATGTTTTAAAATTTTTAGTTTTAATTATTAGGGATATGTAATTGTACATATTTATGAGTTATGTGTGACATTTTGATACAAGCATAGAATGTGTAATGATCAAATCAAGGTAATTGGGATATCTATCACCCCAAACATTTGTCATTTCTTTGTGTTAGGAACATTCCAATTCTACTCGCTTATTTATTTTGAAATATACAATAAATTATTATTTAACTATAGTTGCTCTATTGTGCTACCAAACACTAGAACTTATTACTTCTATCTAATGGTAGTTTTGCGCCCGTTAACCATCTCTTCTTTATAACCCCTCCTTCTACCCGTCCCAGCCTCTGGTAACCATCATGCCACTTTTTAATTTTTTTAGACAGAGTCTCACTCTGTCACCCTGGGTAGAGTACAGTGGTGTCATTGTAGCTCACTGCAACCTCAAACTCCTGGGCTCAAGCAGTCCTACTGCCTCAGCCTCTTGAGTAGCTGGGACTACAGGTACATACCACTGTGCCTGGCTAATTTTTGTATTTTTAGTAGAAACAGTTCTCCCTCTTGCTCAGGCTGGTCTCCAACTCCTGAGCTCAAGTGATCCTCCTGCCTCAGTCTCCCAGAGTGCTAGGATTACAGGCGTGAGCCACTGTGCCTGGCCCATCATGCCACTTTCTACCACCATGAGTTCAATATTTTTTTTTAGCTTCCACACATGAATGAGAACATGTAATATTTATCCTTCTATGAATGGTTATTTTCATTTAACATAATGTCCTCCAGTTCTATCCATGTTGTTGCAAATGACATGGCTGAATAATATTCCACTCTGTATATGTATCACATTTTCTTTATCCATTCGTCCACTGATGGACCCTTAGGTTGATTCCAAATCTTGGCTATTGTGAATAGTGCTGCAATAGATATGGGAGTGCAGAATTCTGTTCAATATACTAATTTCCTTTCATTTGGATATATACCCAACAGTGGGATTTTGAATTATATAGTAGTTCTATTTTATGTTTTTGAGGGATCTACATACTGTTTTCTATAGTGGCTGTACTAATTTACATTAGCACCAACAGTGTGTGAGGGTTTCTCTTTCTCTACATTCTCACCAGCATCTATTATTGCCTATATTTTTGATAAAAGCCATTTGAGATGATATTTCATTGTAGTTTTGATGTGCATTTTTCTTTTTTTTTTTTTTGTTGAGACAGAGTCTCACTTTGTTGCCCAGGCTAGAGTGAGTGCCGTGGCGTCAGCTTAGCTCACAGCAACCTCAGACTCCTCGGCTTAAGCGATCCTACTGCCTCAGCCTCCCGAGTAGCTGGGACTACAGGCATGCGCCACCATGCCCGGCTAATTTTTTCTATATAGATTTTTAGTTGTCCATATAATGTCTTTCTATTTTTAGTAGAGACGGGGTCTCGCTCAGGCTGGTCTCGAACTCCTGACCTTGAGCGATCCACCCGCCTCGGCCTCCCAGAGTGCTAGGATTACAGGCGTGAGCCACCGCGCCCGGCCGATGTGCATTTTTCTGATAGTGATTTTCAGCACTTTTTTCATATACCCATTGGCCATTTGTGT
The DNA here is from genome assembly GCF_041146395.1 of Eulemur rufifrons. NCBI lineage: Eukaryota > Metazoa > Chordata > Mammalia > Primates > Lemuridae > Eulemur > Eulemur rufifrons. Next base: position 231,685,056 of record NC_090989.1, read on the forward strand.
GTCTTCTTTTGAGAAATGTCTATTCAGATCTTTTGCCCATTTTTAATTTGATTATTTTTTATTCCTATTGAGTTATTTGAGCTCCTTTTATATACTGGTTATTAATCCCTTAGCATATGTGTAGTTTGCAAATACTTTCTTCCATTCTGTGGATTGTCTCTTCACTTTAATTATGTTTAATTATTTCCTTTGCCGTACAGAAGCTTTTTAGCTTAATATCGTCCTATTTATCCATTTTCACTTTGGTTGCCTGTATCTTTGAGGTCTCACTCAAGAAATCTTTGCCAAGACCAATGTCCTGCAGTGTTTTCCCAGTGTTTTCCTGTAATTTCAGATTTAAATCTTTAATCCATTTTGATTAGATTTTGTATATGGCAAGAGATAAGGGTCCTGTTTTATTCTTTTTCACATGAATAGTCAGTTTTCTCAGCACCATTCTTTCTCCAATGCATGTTCCTAGTTACCTTTGTTGAAAATGAGTTGGCTGTAAATTTTTAGATTTATTTCTGTGTTCTGTATCCTGATCCATTGTCCTATGTGTCTGTATTTATGCTAGTACTATGTTGTTTTAGTTACTGTAGCTTTGTAGTACATTTTAAAGTCAGGTAATGTGATGGCTTCAGCTTTGTTCTTTTTGCTGAAGATTGCTTTGGGTATTCTGGGTGCTTTGTGCTTCCATATAAATTTTAGGATTTTTTTTCTATTACTATGAAGAATGTCAAGATACTTTGTACATGATGACATGAGCCATTTAGTACTTTCCTAAAGAACTAAGGGTCCTGGAAATTTAACCATGTCAATGTAGTGTTTTTCACATTATAAACTGAAGATTAATGGGGGTGCCCTTTAAAGATTGTTTTTTAACAATAGGAAACAAAAAGAAATTCAAAGGAGTCAATTCAGGATTGTAAGATATATGTCAAGAAGAGTGAGCAGGAACATTGTCATGGTGGAGAAAGACTCTCTGGTGAAGCTTTCCTGGGTGTTTTTCTTCTAAAGCTTAGACTTTCTCAAAACACTCTCATAATAAGATGTTATTATTCTTTGGTCTTCTAGAAAGTCAACAAGCAAAATACCTTGAGCATCCCAAAAAACAATTGGAGTGTACTAGCATGACTTTTGCCCTTGATTGGTCTGTTTTTACTTTAACTAGAGAACTTCTATTTCTTGGTAGCCATTGCTTTCATTGTGCTATGTCTTCAGGATAATCTGGTAAAGCCATATTTCATCTACTATTACAATTTTTTGAGCAAATTCTTCAGGTGTTGATCATACTTGTTTAAAATTCCATTGAAAGCTCTTCTCTTATCTGCAGCTGATCTGGACCTAAACGTTTCTACCTATTGAGGGGAAAGTTTGCTCATCTTTAATTTTTCAGTCAGAATTGTATAAGCTGAACCAATTGAGTTGTCTATGGTGGTTTGTTTCTGTTGTTAACTGTCAGACCTCTTCAATTAGGGCATAACCAAAAGTAATTTTTTCCTTAAGAATTGATGTGGATGGTCTGCCATTGTGGACTTCATCTTTAACATCGTCTTGTCCCTTCTTAAGATGAGTTATCCATTTGTAAACTGCTGATTTCTTTGGGGCATTGTCCCCATAAAATTTTTATAAGGCATCAATGATTTCACCATTCTTCTATTCAAGCTTCACCATAAATTTTGTATCCTCCTTAGTGTCTCAAACTGGATCTTCTTCAGACATGTCATAATAAATTGATATGAGTTTATTTTGGTGAAAAAACATTTTAAACTTCATGCATAGTTTTTAATATGTATTTTCCATGAACATTTTGAAGACCTCTTACATGTATGCATGTATAAACACATATACATATATACAGCTTTTTAAAATATCTTTTTTTTTTTTTTTTTTGAAACAGAGTGTCACTTTGTTGCCCTGGCTAGAGTGAGTGCTGTGGCGTCAGCCTAGCTCACAGCAACCTCAAACTCCTGGGCTTAAGGGATCCTAATGACTCAGCCTCCTGAGTAGCTGGGACTACAGGCACGCACTACCATGCCCGGCTAATTTTTTCTATATATATTTTAGTTGGCCAGATAATTTCTTTCTATTTTTAGTAGAGACGGGGTCTTGCTCTTGCTCAGGCTGGCCTCGAACTCCTGACCTCGAGTGATCCACCTGCCTGGGCCTCCCAGAGTGCTGGGATTACAAGCGTGAGCCACTGCACCCGGCCCACAGCTTTTTAAAATAAATCATTAGGCTGACATAGTGATAGCACTCAAAGTTGTGGAAACTAGTATAACTCTGGGATAAAGAAAGGTAACTCATACTAAAACTCAATTTCACTATGCTATTCAAGTAATTTGCAGAGAATATTTAGTACATAAAATCTATATTTGCACAATAAATAAAAAAATTCTGTGTTAGAATGCAGAATTGATGCTTTGAAAGATGAAAAGTGATTTAGGTGATAGAAGTTCAGTGTCCACTATCAACAGAATATCTAGTTTAGTCTAAATACAGTCCAGTTGGTCATATTTCTAGTGAGCCAATAGGAAGACATATTTTTGGGGGATTACATAAGAACAAGGACATTCTCTTTCAGTACGTTTCTCAGTGTGCTGATATTAATATATTTTTCATTAAAATATTGCTTTGTTTTCCTCAATTCATCACACAGCTTGAAACCTTTCATCTGAGTGAATCATTCACTGCTTTCAAAGAGTTTGTAGTATCATTGCTTTTAGCCAGATATTAGCCGTGTTCCTCAGTCATCAACATTATTTAAATGCAAAAAAATGTATATATGAAGACAATTTTAAAAAATATACATGTACTGTAAATTACTTACAGTTCTTAAGTACTGAAACAGCTAGAAGCTATCAAAAATAACAGAGAACAATAACCTAAAATGCAGGATTGGAAACAGAGTTGTGGGCTGGTCATAGTTACATTATGATTAATTACAAATATTTCATAAATGCTGCTATTTAGAAAATATTTTTAACAAAACATTCTAAGAATTCTGATCTTTCCTTCTCTTACCTAAATTATTTTGAAGAATTATAAGGAGAAAGGCTATATACAGTTTGGAAGATAGTCCACTGAACTGAAAAATGAGGGTGCCAAAATTCCAGCCCATGTTTGGCCACTTGTTAGTTATGTCATTTCAGGTGAAGATTTAACATATCTGAACCTCAGTGTTCTCACGTGAAAAATGATATAATGGTCTACCCATAAAACATATTAATATATGTGGAAGTTAGTTATAAAAACCACATGATCCAAAACCTGTATAATAGCTATTACCAACATTTTAAGGTTTCCTTCTACTTCCTGGGACACAGAGTGAAATTATATCAATTAGTCATGACTGTGATCAAATGCGAATTTTTGATTCCATCCATCAACTCATCCATAGAATTGATCATTAATATTTATTAAGCAACATTCTAGACAAATTACTAATCTGCTTGTTCTGGAAAATTTAGATATGAACAAAGCAGAATATCTGCCCTCATGTACCTTATATTTTAATGGGGAAGCAGATCTCTCAATGTACCAAGGTTGTGTTCATAGCCACTTTGTCTTATAAGCAATGATTAAGCACATTTGTGCTAAGGTTGTCTAAGGTTCTAACACCAGTCTTACTTTACTTTTTACAGGTTAAGGCACTTTAAGCAAATAACTTTATTTTTCTAAGCCTTATTTTCCTCACTTATAATGTGCACACAAATAATTTATAGGATTGTTGTGAATATTATATGAACTATGCACATAAAACATTTAGTATTTAGTTCCTGTCATATAATATGTGTGGAATAAATACATATCAACTATTTTTCTTTGTACTTTTTCTTACCCTAATCTTCATGTGCCTTCTCCTAAGAAAGAGAAAAGCAACACCTAATATCCAGGAACTGCCCTGCTACTATCAGTCAGGTCTTGGTGTTGCTACCAGCCGGCTCAGCCCTCTTAATGAGCTCTTGGTATTCTCCTGTTGATCATCAAAAATTTCACAGAATATCAACATCAGACAAGGTCAGTCTTTGACTACAATGGATCTAGATAAAAATAATATCACTCCATAACCATATCTGAAAATAGATGAAAACGTAAACATCGGCAAACCCCCCAAATGATCAAACATCCCCCATCCTAGCTAATATGAGTAATCTTTGCTTCTTACCAATTATAGTTTTTTCCTCATTCACTCTTTCCTCCTTCTAGATAAGATTACAATACTCAATTGTAGAGTTATCCCAACTTCCCAGCAGTATCTAATCTGCTTAGAGGCCTACCTGCTTATACCCACCCCCAAAACACTTAAGCACAAAACCTATAACAAATCCTAACACCCCTGTTACTGAGATTCCTCCATATCCCCCATGGCTTGTGTTCTCCTGTGCTACAAGGAGCACCAACCCAAATTCTTCAATTGCTGGTGGTCCTAACTAATCACTGACACTCCTAACCACTTGCCATCTCTACTGTCTCCATTTGTCATTATTTTTATTTTTATTTTCTGTTGACTAATCTTTCAGTCTACTCTGGCTTCCTTTTGTGTTTCAGATACTCAACAAACGATTTTAGAATGAGTAAATATTCAGTTTCTGTACTTCTCACTTTTTATCTTTCCTCTTTTTCATAGCCCTATTCTAGACAAGCTTCAGTAACAAATTGGCTCACCACTTTATCAGACAGTGAGCAGGGAATTGCACAGCATCAAGCATTCTGATACTGGAGTCTTTCATGACTTGAGCAGGACTAATCTAGGAAAAGAATAATTTTAACTAGGTGTTGTACAGTGAAAGGACATAAGCATATTAGGGGTGTTTGTGTATAAGGGAGTAAAAGCATGCATTTAGATGTACTTAGATTTTTAGTAAAATATATGTTTTATATTTTAGTCTTGTTTTCTATATATGTGGTTGAGCTCAGTTATTATTTTAATTTCACTTAGCTCTGTGGCCTTGTATTTCTTCAATCTTTCACAGTTGTCATGGGGAGATTTTTAGGTTATAAATACACACATGCAATTAACTGGGTTGAAAAAATATACCATAAAATTAAACAAAACTTAAAACATAAATTTGGTCAATTCTTCTACTCTGCCTATTTAAAGTTTCGCTGGAAATTAGCCCTCATGGGGGCAGTTCTGTAGCCTTCTGTCAAATAGATTTAGTTTATATATTTTTGTCTTTATTTAAGATAGAAAAAGCTGCTGGTGGACACATAAGATGTGGAAATACACCATTTTAATTTTCTCTTGCTCTGAATTAAGTTGGTCTTCAAAATTTTAGTTAATTTCTCTTCTCCATGAGTATTTTTTAGTGACTCAATTTGGAATGCCTAAGATTTTGAATTTTTTTTTAGATTTTGAATTTTAATGGGATAGAGTTACTAAGAATCCTGAGCCCAAATTCAAATATATGGAGTTAGTTTTAACCTTGTCTCAAGTTCTACATATTATAAAATAAAAATAAACTGCATATATACCTTATGATTCTATTAGGTTAAGGGTGTCCATAATCAGTGTTTTATTTTAATGGAAATATCTTTTTTAAAATTTTTTATTTCAGCATATTACAGATGGACAAATGTTTAGGTTACATATATTGCCTTTGCCCTACCACAGTCAGAACTTCAAGTGTGTCCATCCCCTAGATAGTGCACACCTTACCCATTAGGTGTGTATATACCTGTCCCCTCCTCCCATCTGCCCAACACCCAATGAATATTATCACTATACATTCCCTTAAGTGTTGATCAGTTAATACCAATTTGACGGTGAGTACATAGGGTGCTTGTTTTTCCATTCTTGGGATACTTCAGTTAGTAGGTTGGGCTCCAGCTCTATCAAGGATAATACAAGAGATGCTAGATACCATTGCTCTTTATGGCTGAATAGAACTCCATGATATGCATATATCACATTTTATTAATCCACTCATGTACTGATGGGCACTTGGGTTGTTTCTACATCTTTGCAATTGTGAATTGTGCCGCTATGAACATTCTAGTACAGATGTCTGTTTTATAGAATGTCTTTGTTTCTTAGGGTAGATGCCCAGTAATGGGAATGCTGGATCAAATGGTAGTTCTACTTGTAGCTCTTTGAGGCATCTCCATATTACAGTCCAACCAGCAGTGTATAAGCATTCCTATGTCTCCGCATCCATGCCAACATTTATTGTTTTGGGACTTTTTGATAAAGGCCATTCTCACTGGAGATAAGTGATATCTCATTGTGGTTTTGATTTGGATTTCCCTGATGATTAGAGATGTTGAGCATTTTTCCATGTGTGTTAGCCATTAGTCTATCTTCTTTTGAAAAGTTTCTGTTCATGTCCTTTGCCCATTTTTTGACAGGGTTGTGTGATTTTTTTTCTTGGTGATTTTCCTGAGTTCTATATAGATTCTAGTTATCAGCCCTTTATTGTATGGGTAACATGCAAATATTTTCTCCCATTCTGTAGGTTGTATGTTTGCTGGCATGATAGTTTCCTTGGCTGTATGGAAGCTTTTTAATTTGGGCACGTCCCGCTTGCTTGTTTTTGTTGTTGTTGTGATTGCCTTTGGGTTCTTCTTCATAAATTCTTTGCCTAGGCCAATGTCTATAAGAGGTTTTCCAACATTTTCTTCTAACATTCTTATAGTTTCATGACTTAGGTTTCAGTCTGTCATCCACCATAAGTTCATTTTTGTGAGAGGTGAAAGGTGTGGATCCTGTTTCAGTCTTCTACATGTGGCTATCCAGTTTTCTCAGCACCATTTATTGCATAAGGATTTTTTTCCCCAGTGTATGTTTTTGTCTGCTTTGTCAAAGAGCAGATGGCTATATGAGGATGGTTTTCTAGCTGGGTTCTCAGTTCTGTTTCCATTGGTCTATGTCTCTGCTCTTGTGCCAATACCATGCTGTTTAGTTACTAGAGCCTTGAGTATAGCTTGAAGTCTGGTAAATTGATGCCTCCCAAATTGTTCTTTTTACTTAAGATTGCTTTTCTATACAGCGTCTTCTCTGGTTCCATACGAAGCATAGAATTACTTTTTCTAGATCTGTGAAAAATGATGTTGGTATTTTAATAGGGATTGCATTGATTCTGTAGATCACTTTGGGTAGTATTTTGTAACCTGAGACTTTGCTGAATTTATCAATTCCAGGAGTCTCATGGAAGAATCTTTGGGGCTTCCTAGATATAAGATCCTATCATCAGCAATAAGAGCAATAGTTTGACCTCTTCTGCCCCCCTTTGGGTGCCCTTGATTTGCTTCTCTTATCTTATTGCTCTGGCTAGGACTTCCAGCACTATGTTGAATCGAAGCAGTGATAGAAGGCAATCGTGTCTGGTTCTCATTCTAAACAGGAATGCTTTCAATTTATCCCCATTCAGTATGATGTTGGCTGTGGGTTTGTCATATATGGCTTTTATCATTTTTAGGGAAGTCCCATCTATGCCTATTTTGTTAAGTGTTCTTATCATAAAAAAGTGCTGAATTTTGTCAAATGCTTTTTCTGCATCCATTGAGAGGATCATATGGTCTTTGTTTTTGCTTCTATTTATATGGTGAATTACATTTACAGATTTATGTATGTTGAACCATTCCTGCATCTCTGGGTGAAGCCCACTTGGTCGTGATGGATTATTTTTTTGATAAGCACCTAAATTTGGTTTGCTAGGATTTTGTTGAGAATTTTTGCATCTATATTCATAAGGGATAGTGGTCTGTAGTTTTCTTTTTTTGTTGTGTCCTTTCTTGGTTTTGGTATCAGGGTGATGTTGGTTTCATAAAACAGGTTAGGTAGGATTCCATCCTCTCAATATTGTGGAATAATTTCTGCAGGATAGGCACCGGTTATTCTTTGTAGGTCTGGTAAAATTTGGGTGTGAAATGGGTGAGGGATTTTTCTTTTTAGGAAGGTTTTGTATTGCTGCTTCAATTTCTGTCCTTGATATTGGTCTGTTCAGGAATCATATTTCTTCCCAACTGAACCTTGGGAGGCTGTGTGTTTCTAAGAATTTGTCCATTTCCTCCACATTTTCCAATTTATGTGCATAGAGGTTTTTATAGTATTCATGGATGATATTTTGTATTTCTGTGGCATCAGTTGTAATTTCTCCTTTTTTGTTCCTGATGGATCTTATTAGAGTCCTTTCTTTTCTGCTTCTCATCAATCTAGCAAGAGGGTTGTCAATTTTGTTTATTTTTTCAAAGAACCAACTTTTATTAAACTTCTGTATAGTTTTCTTTTGTTACTGATTTCATTTAGTTCTGCTCTGATCTTTGTTATTTCTTTTCTTCTGGTGGATTTGGGGTTGGTTTGCTCATCCTTTTCCAGTTCTTTGAGACAATTCATTAGATTGTTGATTTCTGATCTTTCTGTCTTTTGCATGTAGGCATTTAGGGATATAAAATTTCCTCTCAGGACTGCTTTAGCTGTGTCCCACATATTTTGATAACTTGTATTTCCTTTATCATTTAGTTCAAAGAATCTTTTGATTTCCATCCTCATTTACTCCTTGACCCAATAATCATTCAGCAGAAGGTTGTTTAGTTTCTATGACTTTGTGTAGAGATGAGAGTTTCTGCTGGAGTTGATTTCTAATTTTATTCCACTGTAGTCTGAATAGATGCATGGTATAATGTGTATTTTTTTTTTAATTTTTTGAGACCTGCTCTGTGGCCTAAGATATGGTCAATCTTAGAGAACGTCCCATGAGCTCATAAGAAGAACATATATTCAGCAGTTTTGGGTAGAATGTTCTGTAAATGTTAGTCAGGCCTGTTTGTTCTAGAGTTCTGTTTAAGTCCATTCTTTATTTGATTATTTTCTGTTTGGAGGATCTGTCCTGTTCTGTCAGAGGGGTGTTGAAGTCACTGTCTATTATGCTGTTGCTGTTTATCATTTTGTTTAGCTCAAGTAGGATTTGCTTTATGAATGTGGGTACACCTGAGTTAGGTGCAATAAATATTTAAAATTTTTATGTTTTCTTTTTGAATTGTAATCTTCACCATGATATCACCATCTTTGTCTTTTATTACTCTTAATGATTTGAAGACTAAGTTATCTGAAATCAGAACCACCATGCCAGCTTTCTTTTGGCTTCTATTTGCTTGAAATATTATTTTACATCCCTTCACCTGAAGTCTGAATGCATCCTTATGGGTTAGATGTGTTTCCTGAAGACAGCAGATACTTGACTTGTGTATATTTGTCCATTCGGCTGGCCTATGTTTCTTTAATGGGCAGTTCAAGCCATTCACATTTATTGAGAGAATGGATAATTGGGGCAGATTTTTTTTCAACCTGTTCAGTTAAACTTTCTTGCTTTATTTTCTCTCTTGAGCCATTGTGGTATCTGGCCTTTGACCTTTAGCTTTTGGATGATTTTACATTGGTGAGTGTTTATTGTGCTGATCTGTGTGTAACATTGTTTTGAATACTTCCTGGAGGGCAGGTCTTGTCTTGATGAATTCCCTCAGTCTTTGCTTGTCTGAGAAGGTCTTTATTTCTCCTTTGTACAAGAAACGTAGTTTTGTGGGGTGCAAGATTCTAGGCTGGGCATTATTCTGTTTGAGAAGAGTGAGAATGTGGCCCCAGTGTCTCCTTACTTGTAAGGTCTCAGTTGAAAAGTCTGCTATTATTCTGATGGATTTTCCTTTGTAGGTTACCTGCTTTTTTTTTTGTCTTACAGCTCAGAGCTGGGCCTCTTTGGTCAGTCTGATGACTGTGTGTCATGGTAGCTTCCTGTTTGCAATGAATCTCCCAGGAGTCCTTTGAACTTCTTGTACCTGGAAATCTAGATTTTCAGCAAGGCCTGGGAAATTTTCCTCTATTATATCCTCAAATAGCTTATTCAACCCTTGTGTATTTTCCTCTTCACCCTCAGGGATGCCTCTGATTCTCACATTAGGCCTTTTCACATAATCCCCCATTTCTTGTAGGCTTTGCTCTTTTGTTTCTCTGTTGTATCTCTACAACTGATTGATTTAATTGAAAGTTATTGTCTTCAATCCCTGAAATTGTTTCTTCTGTTTGATCTACCATGTTCTTGAGGCTTTCCACTGTGTTTTGTAATTCCTTGAATAAATTCCTCGTTTCCAGAAGTTCTGTTTGATTTTTCTTTAATATTTCAATTTCTTTAGTGAATTTTTCTTCCAAGTCCTGGATTTTTTTTTCGTGTGTGTGGTTTGTGTTGGTTATCCATTTTCTCTTGCATATCATTGTGTTTTCTTACAATCTATGTTCAAAATTCTTCTGTCATTTTAGTGTTCTGAATTTAGTTGATATCCATTTCTAGAGAGCTGGTGTTCTCCTTTGAGGGTGTGCTTTCTGTTCCATTCTTGGTATTTCCAGAGTTCTTGCACCGATTCCTTCCCATCTGGAGCAGCTGTTGTTTCTTACCTTTATATTTTCCTTCAGATAATGACACACCCTGTTTAGTCTCTGAGCCAGCAGGTGGTATTTGTGAGTGAGATGGGACCACACACTGTATGATGAGTCAGTAGATGCAGTAAAAGGGTGTGCAGAATGACCTCTCTGTCAGTAGGTGGTGCTTGTTGGGAAGAGCAGGCTCTAGTGTTGTTTTTGGGTCCTGTAACCAGCTCTCATTTCTCTGGAGAGTCACTCTAGTGCTTCAAGTGGTGGATGGGGCCCTGGGACTTCCTCGTGTGTCCCTTTTCCCCACCTCAGTGGGGGAGTGAGGTGGGGCCATGCTGGGTTGGGTGAGCCTGCCCTCAAGCTCCACAAATGCGGTTAGCAGAGGTCAAAGTTCTGTTTTCTGCTTCTGGGCAAGCTGCTAGGGAGGGGCTGAAATGGCCCCACTCAGCCAAAAAGTCTGGTGTGGAGGTCGGGCTATCTGAGACCTGCAGTCTGGAGCGGGCCTTGGTCCTTTCCACCCTCCCCTATTCTGCAGTTTCTCCCAGGTGTCAGCTAGCAGGCAGGACCTCAAGCTGGCAAATCTCCCCTGGCTGTGATGCTGGGCCAGGAGGTTCCCTGCCCAGGATCACAACCTGAGCTGGGTGCATGGCCCTTCCCTGGGAGGAGGATTGTCCCTTAGGCACACTGATCTCCCTGTGAAGGCACACACACTGCAGTAGACTAGTTCACAAATATCCCTTCTGTGCCCCTGGGCACGGTGGTCAAGACCTGGGTATATGGGATCTGGTCTGCAGGCCTGTGTCCCGGCCCCAGCAATCAATCCCTGACCCTGCCACAGAGAATAGTGCTGGTCTCAAGTCACCCATGGGGTACCTGGGCTGTATTAATGTCTCTCTGCCTTGGGATTTGTCCCGCTCTCCTGGAGTCACCAGGCAAGCAGCACCTGGAGAGCTGGCAAGTAGGGAACTCACAATCTGAGTACCCCTCAGTCCACTACAGGACCCCAAAAGGAAAGGTTCAGTTCCCCACAGATGCCTCTCTTGGGAGCCACAGGTAGGGAGGGAAGAATGAAGTACTATGGCACCTGCCCATTGGCTGAGGTCTACAAGGCAGGATGTGCCCCAAGGGAGCTGGGAGTCTGGTGCCCTGTCCACAAGAGGCTCATCACTCACTGGCAGCAGCTATCTCTGAGGTGGTGTTAGCAGCTCTCTTCAGCAGCTCAGGAGCCCACCAGCAGTCTGAGGTGCAAAGGAGGGGAAATTTAGCCACACCACTTACCCTTATTGCTGGTATCCCAAGCCTCTTGGGTTTAGACCCTGTCGATGCCTTTCTCCTTCCAGTTCTGCTCCGCACCTTCTTCCCATGGAGTATTGGGCACCCTTCCTTCCGACCCTCAACCGATCTATATTTGTCTGCCTGTTTATTTTTTTTGCTTTCTTCTATAATCTGTCTGTCTTGCAGAGACACTCTGGCTGGTGGTTTTTCTTGTCCAATATCTTCTACCCAGGTATTTGTATCTCCTTGATGGAAATATCTGATGTGCCCTGGAGATAGTTGAAGCTATACTATATTCAGTCATCTAAGTTGAGGTAGATGAACAGAATTTCTTAATCGGTCCCTATCTGCATTCCATTATGGAAGGTCTGCTTTTGATTCTAAGGTCAGACCTCTGGCTTCCAGCTTCATCATAGCTTGGGCGTTGTTGTTGGTTTTTTTTTGGCGGGGGGAGGGAGGGGGCGGGTGGAATTTCTCAGTCATGGCAAGAGGATATAACTTATAATTAACTATTAATAAAGTAGTGATAATATGTGGGCAGCAGGTCAAGTGTCATCTACAAGACTTACATTGAAAGAGGGTTAAGACCTGCAGATTTCATGATTTTTTAATTATTTTACCACTCAGTAAAGCAATTATAAATCTTTATGGATGATTCCCTGGTTGGCAGAGATCTGCTCAAAGTAGATTCTCTAAAAGGTATCAAGAAATACCCTAGATAATCACCAATGCTTTTGCAGTAAATGAAATATAGTGGGTCATTTCCTTTATCCTGCTAACCAAAACCACAAAAAGGTTTAGAACAAAGAAATTATTAAAGCTTACACAATACCGTCATTGATTGCATTTCCCCATGTGGTTTTCATCTCTATTGTAGAAATCCTTTCCTAATTCAAAAGAAGCTATTATTAAAAAGCTAATCTCTTCTTATATGAAAAACACTGTGTGCTGCAAATATCTTAAATTCAGTTCTAACCACGGTTTCACTGAAGGGTTAGAATAGCGGGCCTATTATCAAGTCATAGGGGAAAAGAATAGACACCTCTGAATAAATGTAGGGGAAAATCTTTCATGAAAAGTGGTTTATTTGACTACAAACAGTGACATCTTCAGAAAAGCATTCTTCTTCTTTTTGTAAGCAACATATAAACTTGCCAGATTCTGCCACACACATGTCAGGAGTAAGAAGAAAACTAAAATAAACAGGCAGCATTAAGAAGCAATGCTGGCTTAAGTGGAAGAAAACAGGAAGATAAGAAATATAAATAAACTGTAGTGTTTGCATTTTGGTGGCAAGGTCTTTCCTATTTTTTTCAAGTTGAAGAAAATCATGGAATGTTTGTTTATTTGGCAAAGGCAAGTGCAGCAAATTTTAAAATCAATAATTCTGTTGATTACAAGTTTATTTTTATTGGTCTTGTTAAGAACAGTGTAAATATTAACTAGTGTATCTTTAATTAGTAAGGTACCAGGATAGGAAACCCCATGGTAAATAGAGTGCAATATTATATACTTTGTAATCCTGTAATAGCAAGTCATTTTTTAATCACAATCAGGCCCAAACTTCTCTAAACTATTTTTTATGTAATTTTTCAATAAAAAGAATTAACATATGTCTTCTAATGTGGGTAACAAAAGGTGAAAATAATGTTCTATTGATCGCAAAATATTATACAAAAGAATTCTTATGGATTTTAAAAAGTGATTATTTGGAATGGGGGACTAATTTTGAGGTGATAATCATGGCACAGTCATTAAATCATTTTAATGACAGTCACCAAATGTTTACTGTGCAGAAAGCATAAAACTGGAAGCTGTGGAGCATAGCAAAAAGACAATGTGAAGTGTAATCTTTACTCTCGAGGAATTTTTAGGCTATAACTACGAAAAGAAGCAGAGCAGGTTGAGTGTTGAACCAGTGGTGTTCAGCACACGAGTTGTTTCCATTTTCAATTTAAAGATTAGAAAAGGCTTCATAGAAGAGATGCCATTTGGATGGACCCTGGATAGTGTGTGAGGTAAGACATGCAGAGGTGGAGAACACGTTTGAGAAGAGACCAGGGTTTGAGAGATCCCAGTTGGTCAGCAGTAGTAACGATGACGGATGGAATCTCTTCATCCTACTAAATTACAACACAAATCTTATTGTCAGATTTGTTGCTCTCTTACCTTTATACTGATTAGCCAAAAGTCCCTGTGCAAGATGGTGAGAAATTTTCTGTATACTTTCCTTTTAAACATCCCTATATTTTAAAATTTTTTTCGTTCTGGACATCTTTAAGTAGAGGGCATTAAAGCTGTCCCTACGAGCTGTTTTTCAGCATTCTACTATTGGTAGGCCAAGTTGAAAATTTTCCTTTTTCAAAATGCCCCACAGCAAACAGTCACAAGTTATTAGATCCAGACATTGAGGAGGCCCCATTATAGCCGACATAAGCTTGATCAGCAGTTTTGACAGAGGTGCATCATTACTTGTTGCCTTGAAACTTCTGTCTTGCAGTTGTGAGTTAGCAGCATGACTGACATTTGTTCCGAATGGCTGCATATACCATCACCTGAGGAGGACATGCTCAATTAGCACAGGACCCAGCTTCATACGTGGAGACTTTATTAGCCACTCTGCTCTTGACCTTTGGAGCTTGGCTTTCTTACTTCCATTTAAATAACAATCCTTTTCTGATTCTGCTTTAGTCTACTCCTTAAATGTTGTTGTTTCCCCAGGTCACTGTCCTCAGACATGTTCACTTCGAATTCCTAGTTAGTCTCATGTAGTCCTCAAAAATCACCCCTGACACCACATCTCCAGTCTTCATCTATTCCCATCTAAATCTATCTCAGTTTAGATACTTTATCACATTTAAACTTCAAAACAAATTCTGAAAAAGTCAGATACAATGTTTCCCTTTTTAACCTGAAACTCAGAGAGGCGAAGGCTAGGTCATGCAGTCAGGGTGACCCAGCTCACATACAGTAGAACTTGGATTTGATTCCATTGTAGACCTACCGTTTAACCCAGCAATCCCACTACTGGATATTTACCCAAAGGGAAAAAATACATCTGCACTTGAATGTTTATATTAATAGCAGCACAAGTGCAGAGATGTGGAAACAACCCAAGTGCCCATAAATACAGGAGTGGATTAATAAAATGTGGTATATGTGTACTATGGAGTACTACTCAGCCATAAGAAATTGGTGACCTATCTCTAATATTATCCTGGATGGAGCTGGAGTCCATTTTTCTAAGTGAAATACCATAAGAATGGAAAAACAGCCACCACATGTGCTCACCATCAAATTTGGTACTAATCAAAAATTCATCAGGTGTTGGGCAGGTGGGGGACTGGGTAAATTCACACTTTACCGATGTGCTGTGTGGGGGATGGGCATGCATGCAGCTCTGACTCGGGTGGTACAAAGGCAATTTATGTAACCAAAGCATTTGTACCCCTGTAATATTCTGAAATAAAATAAAACCTGACACATTGAAACCCATGCTCCTTTCATTGTGCTTTACGATAGATCCCACAGGAATCTCAATGCCTGTTTTTCACATTAGCATCTGTCAATTCTGCCAAATTAGGAACCACTTCTGCCTCTCCCTCTATAAATCATTAACTCAGTCCCTCGGTATTATTTTAATCTTCTCTCAATCCCTCTGTTACACTTCACGTTCTTACTGTATCTTTCCTGAAATCCTTCCTACCATTTTTCATATTCCCAAGATTTTTCCTCTCTTTAATCCATTCTCTCTCTCTCCACCACAGGTATATTCCCCCCAAATCCAAATTGGACTATAGAAAATTTTAATTTCATTCTTTACATGCTTTTGGAGATTCTGATGTAACAAGCAAATATAAACTCAAACACACACAACATGCTTTAAAACAAAGAAGGTGGTCTTTTTTTGTAGAAAAATGGCTATTTCAGAGAAGTACTCTAGAAAGAAGAATTTGAAGAAGAAAACAAAGCCATACAACCTGGCTTTTTCTGCTCACTGTACTCTTAAAATTTACAGTTTGGATAAAGACAGGGAGGATATGTCTCTGCTCGGGGGATGAGATTAAATTGGGAACACTGAGAATTTTTCCCTTAGTGATCCAGTGCCTTTCTGGGTCAACTCAAACTAATACCGGTTGCATTACTGCTAAAATTAATGCTGTGCACCAGGGAACAGATGTGAGTTCAAGAATAGGGACTTCTGATTTCTAATCCAGCTTGATACCCTCTTTAGCTTTGGAGAATTGAGTTGGTAAATCTGCTTTGCAGAAATGTGGTTAGTAAATATGCACAGGCTTTGTTTCATTAGTTAATATGTCTGATGCTTCCAGTGACTACATTTTTCACCCCAAGCACATCCCTAGATACTGATTTTTTTTTGCCTTCCTCTTTGGAGTTCTCTTTGTTATCACCACAAAATCACATTCACAAATTAATTGATGATGCTAATCTACTATTCATAGGACCAAGTCAGTAGTTGAATCCACTCCTGTTTGGACAAAGCCTAGCTCAGACATGAAAACATTTCTGAGCCTATAAATGTTACTGTCATCTCAAGTTCCGTATCTACTACTCACAAGCCTCGTGCTTCCAACCATAGACTAGGTAGACCCTACATAATTCTGGCTCAATTTTAGAATGTTCACAGCTGAAATGTTTAGACTGCATGTGTTTATGTAAGATAATTTAAAACAAATATTAAGCCAGTCAATTAGAAGATGGTTTTAAATTGATGATAGTCTTGTTTAACGCAACTGAATAGTCAATAAAGATTTTGCTCTGGTAGAGCTTGGTTAAAATGGATTTTGACATGGATTAGCTGGAAATTGTGTTCGTATGTATACTGTATATAAACAACAAAAAGAAACCTGCCACAGGTATAATGAACACCATCTAGGTGATGGGCACACTTATAACCCTGATTCAAGCATAACAAAATCGATACATGTAACCAAAAACTTTTGTTACCCCCATAATATTTTGAAATAATAAAAAAGAAACCTACCAGTACCATTTCTAAATGTATCAAATTATTATTATCACAAATCAACACACAGAACTAGGAATTTCAGATTTCATAAGATGATTTGCTATTCTTCGAGTTAGGATATACATCCTAAAGTATCTGTAGTATTTAAGAAAAGGTGAAATGTGCGGGTACTGAAGAATGCAAATTAATTCAGAGTAGCTTTGCAGATCTCTAGGGGTGGTAATTTAATCTAATGGGAACTTAATAACTCATATTAAACACATTACTAATCTGATGCTTTGCTTACAGTAAATTAGAACCAGTGAAATTATAAATCACTTATAAAAAAAAAAAAGAATATCTTCTTGAATTTAATTTGAATCTTCCCTTATCTAAGAAACAGCAGGTAGGAGGAATCCTTGTTGTTTCTGAATGAATTCCAATCAATTTTTGCATTCATGTTGGAACATTAAGTAAACATATTTAATTCAGACAACTCAAACCAGTGCCTTTTATGTAATCACATAATATTGTTAATATGAACTAGGTACTTCACCGGTTCACACTGAGATACACATTGACCTCCATTTCATATTCTTGAGGGGGATGGATCATGATCATGTGTATGTAAACATAACCACATGGTAATGCACTGCCCAGGATTCATGCTCAATCATGATGATGATGATGATGATACCATAGATCCAAAATACAGATTCTGCATAAAACATTATTCCATAGAAACTTGAAAAACAAAGCGTTATTAAGAGACTCTTCTTTTCTTCGAAAAATCGCTTTGTGTTAGATCACTTTGTTATTCAAGGTTAAATGGCCTTTAGATTTTATCATTATGCTGGTTCACAGATATTTCTGCCTGATGTAATTGACAAGTCAATACAATATAACTATATACTCATCCATTATTTTACTCATTTATCAAAAATTTAGAGTGCCTACTTTGTGCTAGGCACTGCTCTAGAAGCTTGCACCTGTAGCAATGAACTAAACAAAGGTCTCACGCTCATGGCTACCTTTTGGTTGGGGAAGCACAATCATCACAATAGACAAATCATTATTTCAATTGCTCCTAAGTGCCTGGAAGGGAGGAACACGACAAAGGGAGTAGGGAGTGCGGCAGAGGGTGGGGTTACTATTTTATCTTGGGTTTTCAGGGAAGGTTTAGTGACATAATTATACACATTATAAGCACAAATCAGAAGAAAATGAGGAAGCGAACCAGGAAGCTATCTGGCAGAAGAGTATTCTAAACATAAGGGTTGGCAAATTATTAGCCTTGTGGCTAGAACAAGATGAGTTTGCTCAAAGAACAAGGTGACCAGTGCTGTTGGAGCTGAGTGAGCGCTAGGGAAGGAAGTGGAAACTGAAGTTAGAGCAGTAGTGGTGCAGGGGGGTGGGGGACGGCATTGAGTTTTACAGCTCATTCAAAGGATATTAGATTTTACTGTAGGGGAACATTGGAGGGGTGTGAGCAACAACAGGTCTGATATGATCTAACATGTCTTCTAAAGAACACACTGGCGATTATGTGGAGACTATACTGGGGTGAGAGTTGTGCGGAGGCAAGAGGGACCAGTTAGGAAGCTATTTTAATAATCCAAGTGAAAGATAATGGCTCAGATCAGAGTTGAAGTAATGGATTTGAAGAGAAGTAACAGGATTCTTAGTATATTTTGAAAGTGGAAACAATAGGAATTGCTCATGGAATCAATGTGGTAACTCAAAAAAAAAAAAAAAGACTCAAGGATGACTCTTAAGCCTTTTAGTCTGTAAAACTTAGAATAATGGAGTTGCTGTACTGAGTTGAAAGAAGCAAGGAGGAAGAATAAGTAGGTGGTGAGAAATAAGTTTGAACTTGTTAAATTTTAGATACTTAATAGAAAATGATGTGGCGATATGGAGTAGACAGTTGGATAGATGAGTCTTGAGTCATACATAGAAGTTAGGGTTGGGGACATTACTTTGGGAGATGCCAGTACATAGACTGTATTTCTCTAAAATATAAAGATCTTCGAAAAATGGGTTAGAGAAATAAACAGTTCACAGAAAAAGAAATGCAAATGCCTCTTGACCATGTGTAAAGATACTCAACATTGTTCATAGTAAGAAAAATGTAAACTAAAGCCATTACACTGACAAAACCCTCCAAATGACAACCTACAATGTTGGTGGAACTTTGTAAACATCAACTTTGTGGAGAAACATGTTCTCTTTTACATTGATAATTTGGCAACATCTAGCCAAATTCCAGAAATCTATCCCAAAAATACACTCTAAAAATACCTAACAATATATGCACAAAGCTGTTTATTGTAAGACTGTTTGTAACAATAAAAGAGTTGAAATAAATGTCCATCAATAGGAAATTGGTTGAATAAATTATGGTGTCTCCATATAATAGAGAACTATGCAACTGTGAAGAGGGAAGAAAATTATATTTCTATGGAGTAAACTTCATGGTACATTTTTGAGTAAAAAAGGCAAAGAAGAGACAAATACATGCTATGCCATTATTCATCTAAGAAAGAAAATTATGACTGTATCTACTTATATTTTTAAAAAACTCAGAGAAAAAATCATAAATCATTTTTAAAAGTTGTATATAGAGAAAGGTAGCATACAGGGGAAAGAAATAGAATGTAAGACTTATTTTTACATTTTAATTCATATAGAAGAGATGGGACAAATGGTTGATATGTTTACTTTATTTAACAGTTTGTAGATTTTACTTTGGGACTGTGTAAATATTTTACATAATTATAAAATTAAATTAAGTTTAATACTCCCTAAAATTATTCTGAAGAGTAGAAAATAAAAGGAAAATACCAAGCATTTATCCTGTCTTTCATACATGAACCTATTAATATTGATGGAAAGCTTCTTTATATTGAGAAGTATTACAGATAATAAATGAAAAAGAAATCATAAAATTAGAATATCATTACTTTGTAGATTGTGCTGAATTAATTGTTCTAGAAATTAAGCATCAGTGGTCCCTAATCACAAAGAAAGAAAAACCAAGAAACAACATAACTTTTGATGAAAGAATACACTGCCACCAATGATGTATTTTGCAGAATGAAAAAAGAACATGAATCTGATTAAGCCTCTATTCCAACTAGCAATTGACACAAAACAGAGGAGACTGAGAGAAATATTAAAGGATAGCATGGTTAAGCATTCAATTAAAATCCAGACTACAGGATAAGCAACTCTGTTTCCTCAATAAATTGTAAAGGATAAAAAAGAAAAATTAGGGGCAGATCCTAGAGATCAGAAAAGGGACGTATCAATCAATCTCACTGTGTCGACTTCATTTGGATCCAGATACAAGTAAATATTTTAAAGACATTTATGATGTTAACTGAAAATAAGAGATGCATATTTGGCTGCATAAAGAATTATTGCTAATTAATGTTATGTATGCTAATGGTACTATGATGAATTTTTTTAAGAAAGAGTCTAGCTATGTCACTAGGGCTGTAGTGCTGTGGCGTCAGCCTAGCTCACAGCAACCTCACACTCCTGGGCTCTAGTTATCTCCTTCATAGCTTATCCCGACACATTCATATAATTAATTTATTTTAACCCTTACTCCTTTGTTTTCATCAAAAGACATAACTTTTGAGCTTTTATTATAAACTAGTTCTACTTTTCTTCTTGCTGGCTTCTTTTTGAATATTATTTGAAACCTATCTTACCCTTTTTTTTTTTTTTTTTTGCCTGAGAACCCTTAACAAAATGTTTCTGAAATGTATTTTTATGGACTTGGACTATTTCTTATTTACCAATTACTTGCCATATGTTGTAGGATTTTATTGTTGCTTTTCTTAAGACATCTTTTCAGTTTAGGGTAAGTTTTTCTAAACCACCCAATCTTTTCTTTGGCCAGAAAACAAAGCAACTATTGTTTTATATTTTCTTGTGACCCTACCATTTCTGTTCCCTGGCACAAATTTACCTTTGGTTTCAATATGCACAGGTAGTTAATTTTGTTTCATTTTCCTTCCTTTTCTCTTCAGTAGAAACCAGGTTTTTATCATTACTCATAGTTTCCATTTTCCTGCTCCTTAATTATTATTATTTTTTTATTTTTCTGAAGTTTCTTATTTTTTTCTCTCTTTTGACATTGAGAACAAATATAAATGTAGTTCTATAGTAAGGGTGGCTTCAAGAGCATTATTTTCTTGTTCTTGAAAATATCAAACAATACAGGTGTGTACATTTGAATAAATTCTGACAGTTTTCTGCACACTCATATGTAAGCTACATATACAAACCCATCTTTGTCTCTTGTTTACTTATAAAAGGCTGTATTGCCTAGTTATTTAATCATATGGACTCTGACATCCAACTATGTCAGTTCAAACCTACCCTATTTACTTATTAGCTCCGAGACTTTGGCTATATTACCTAACCTTTTTTAAACTTCAGTTTCCTCATCTTTAAAATAAGGATGATAATAGTATTTATGTCCTAAATTTCTTGTTATGAATATAGGAGTTAACATATGTAAAGTACTTAAAAAATGTTTGCCATATTTTTTTTTTTTTTTTTTTTTTGAGACAGAGTCTCACTCTGTTGCCCAGGCTAGAGTGCCGTGGCGTCAGCCTAGCTCACAGCAACCTCAACCTCCTGAGCTCAAGGGATCCTCCTGTCTCAGCCTCCCGAGTAGCTGGGACTACAGGCATGCGCCACCATGTCCGGCTAATTTTTTTTTTTTCTATATATATTTTTAGCTGTCCATATAATTTCTTTCTATTTTTAGTAGAGATGGGGTCTCGCTCTTGCTCAGGCTGGTCTCGAACTCCTGAGCTCAAACGATCCGCCCACCTCGGCCTCCCAGAGTGCTCATATTTTTAATATTATATAAGTATCAGCTTTTGTCACGTTTTCCTCCACCCTTCCCTTCCTTCCTTCTTTTCCCTTACCCCCAATACACACACACTAATCATTTAAATTCTCTGGGCCTAAGTTTTCTCATCAGTAATATTGAGAAGTTAAATTTGTAGCCTTTAAGCTACAAAATATTTGACATATACCAAGGAGTCCTGAAAATTAGATTATTAATAATTACATGTAACATGTTTTAGAGAATAACAATAAACATCAATTATTTGGTTCTTACTTTGTCAAAGGCTTTTTGCTGTGCTTTGCATATTATCTCATTTAATCCTCACAACTATTCTAAGGATCAGGTATTCCTTTTTAAAAAAAAAAAAAAAATTTGGAGGTATATACCTAACTAAAGAGGTAAAGGACCTCTATAAGGAAAACTATGAAACACTGAGAAAAGAAATAGCAGAACTTGCAAATAGATGGAAAAATATACCATGCTCGTGGATCGGAAGAATCAACATCGTTAAAATGTCTATACTGCCCAAAGTGATCTACAGATTCAATGCAATCCCTATTAAATTACCAACATCATTCTTCACAGATGTAGAGAAAATAATTATTCACTTTGTATGGAACCAGAGAAGACCCCGTATAGCAAAAGCAATTTTAAGCAACAAAAACAAAATGGGAGGTATTAATTTGCCAGACCTCAAACTATACTACAAGGCCGTGGTTCTTAAAACAGCCTGGTACTGGCACAAGTACAGGGACACAGACCAGTGGAACACAACAGAAAATCCAAATATAGAACCATCCTCATATAGTCACCTAATTTTTGACAAAGCAGGAAAGAATATACTCTGGGGACAAGAATCCCTATTCAATAAATGGTGCTGGGAGAATTGGTTAGCCACTTGTAGAAGACTGAAACAGGACCCACAGCTTTCACCTCTCACAAAAATCAAATCACGGTGGATAACAGACTTAAACTTTAGGCGTGATATAATCAGAATTCTAGAAGAAAATGTAGGAAAGACTCTTACAGACATTGGCCTAGGCAAAGAATTTATGAAGAAGACCCCCAAGGCAATCACAGCAGCAACAAAAATTAATGAATGGGACATGATTAAATTAAAAAGCTTCTGCACAGCCAAAGAAACAGTCCAGAGAATAAACAGACCACCTACAGAATGGGAAAAAATTTTTGCATACTACACATCAGATAAAGGACTGATAACAAGAATCTATTTAGAACTCAGGAAAATCAGCAAGAAAAAATCAAGCAACCCTATCAAAAAGTGGGCAAATGACATGAACAGAAACTTCTCGAAAGAAGATATAAGAATGGCTAACAAACATATGAAAAAATGCTCAACATCCCTAATCATCACAGAAATGCAAATCAAAACCACAATGAGATATCACTTAACCCCAGTGAGAATGGCCTTTATCAAAAAAACCCAAAACAACACATGTTGGCGTGGGTGTGGAGAGACAGGAACACTCATACACTGCTGGTGGGACTGCAAACTAGTGCAACCCCTGTGGAAAGCATTATGGAGGTATCTTAAACAGATTCAAGTAGACCTGCCATTTGACCCAGCAATCCCATTACTGGGCATATACCCAAAGGAAAAAAGGTCAAAGACACATGTACCCGAATGTTTATAGCAGCACAATTCACAATAGCAAAGAGGTGGAAGCAACCCAAATGCCCATCAATACATGATTGGATTAGTAAGCTGTGGTATATGTATACCATGGAATATTACTCAGCTATAAGGAATGATGAAGATACGACATCTCTATGGTTCTCCTGGAGAGAGTTGGAACCCATTCTATTAAGTGAAGTATCCCAAGAATGGAAAAACAAGCATCACATGTACTCACCAGAAAATTGGTTCCCCTGATCATCACCTAAATACACATCTGGGAACGACACCAATTGGATGTCAGACTGAGGTGGGGGGCGGGGGAGGGGATGGGGGTATGCCTACACAATGAGTGCATTGTGCACCGTTTGGGGAGTGGTAACACTTGAAGGTGCTGACTCGGGAAGGGGGGGTGGGGAAGGGAGGGATATATACCTACATGATGGGTGCAATGCACACGACCTGGGGAACAGACACGTCTGGAGCTCTGGCTTGGGGGGAAAGGCGGAACAGGAGCAACGTATGTAACCTGCAATTCTGTATCCCCCATAACAAGATGAAATAAGAAAAAGAAAAAAAAAAATTTGGAATTAAAGAACCGTATTCCTAGACAGGCTAAGTACTTACCCTAGGTTATACAACTATTTAGGTGTTGCAGCCATGCAGCCAGCCAGGATTTGAAACCAGTTCTATAAAATTTTAGTGTCTGAGCTCTTTTTAGTGTTCTAATGCTTCTTGCCCAATGTTAATGAACCATAAAATTTAGAAGCAAACATTTTTGTTTCTTGTATATACTAGATAATTTTGATGCCTTATAAAAATAATAGCATCAAAGTTGGATTCTGCCTTGAAACAGAATAATCATTTTAGTGTTTTGAGCAAATAAGGCAATGCTTACCATTGAGAGGGATACAGATGTTTATGCTTTAATCATATCTATCACTATTCATTGGTGAATTCCATGTTTTTAGCAATGTTCTTATTGTTTAAAAGATCCTATTCACACATTTGAAAAAAGTTTAAAGTTAATGGCTGCTACAAAATTATTGCCATAAGACTAAGGGAAATACCAGTCATATCAGATCAAATGTCTCCTTCCATCCCTAGGCTTCCTTGTGATTTTCCCCTATGCTGAAACAGTTATTTTCTGCTAGTTCTTAGTTTCTTCCAGCCACTCTCTATACATTTCTATTGTTGCCTCCTCATGGTTTAGCCTGTTTACAATTTGTGATTTTAATGCTATTGATGGTATATTCCTACAAAAGTACTTGGGCCAAATCAGAGCAGCAAAGCAAATGAACTTGTTTTAATGCCTTGCTTATCCCATTTTTAAAATACCCTACACATAGCCAATCAATAGAAAATTGGGGAAAAAATGAAAGAAAAAACAAGAAATCGGGCATGTTGAGATAGAAGTGTTTTGGGTACAGAAACAAAGAATGAGCATGATTTGACCATCATTTAAGGAACTGATGCAGATATGGGTTATTGGACTCAAGATCAATCCTGGGAAAACAAGCAGTGTGTCACTCTTGGTGACACATTTCAGCCATTACATTCTGACAGTGCCTACTTTGCAGTGTGTGTGGTAAAAAGAACAGTGGAGTAGGAGTTAGATCTGGCTGTCCTTCTACCCTATGTAACTTGAGGTAAGTCACTTGACCTCTTTTGACTTGGTTTAGCACCTCTAAAATGTGGGATTAGTCTAGAGACCTATAAGATTCCATACGTTCTAATGTCTATTACTGTGACCTATCTTTTTTAACTTCAGAATATTATGGGAGTACAAACATTTTGATTACGTTGCATTACTGAGAGGAAAACTAATAGCATTAAATGTTCACATCCAAAAGACAGAAAGCTCATAAATCAACAAACTAGTAAACCATCTCAAGGATCTGGAAAAGGAAGAGCAAATTAATTCTAAACCTAGGAAAAGAAAAGAAATAACTAAGATCAGAGCAGAACTAAATGAAATTGAGAATAAAATAACTATATATGAGATCAATAAAACCAAAAGTTGATTTTTCAAAAAGATAAACAAAATTGACAGCCTTCTTGCTAGATTGACAAGAACTAGAAAGGAAAGGACTCCAATAAACTCAATTAGAAATGAAAAAGGAGAGGTCACTACAGACATCACAGAAATACAAAACATTATCTTTGAATACTATAAAAATCTATACGCCCAAGAACTACAAAACGTGGAGGAAACGTGATCTCTCTTTTTAGGTTAGGTTAAGAGTAAGATGCTCATTAAAATTTTAATTATTATAACACTATTACTTATTAAATCAAGACGAAACAATGCATATCAAGTTCCAAAATAGGCTCCTAAGGGAAAGTTTTAAAACTTTTCCCATACTAATACTTTCCCATATTTTCTCAAGGTGGTTTTATAAACTACTGTACTCAGTGATTTCAGATTCTGTTAGAGATCTTGCTACAGAGGATTGACTTTACATCTCTTTAGCTGAACTCATTAACTGAAAGGAGTATTTAATGCTCTAAAATATCATTAAGAAGAGTTGGCAGTGTAGGGGGACTTTGAGAAGCCTGTGGTTTTGGAGCAACAGGGAAGATTTCTCCATGTGATGCGGAGATGGGGACAAAGTTAACACACAACACAGCGTTGCCCTATTATTTGTGCACAGTTATGGATATTTGAAAGTACTCTGTGCTAAATTCAATGCATTACTTTTTAATTAAACTTAAAATCATTTCATTTAAAGCCATACTTGAAAAATCAAATGCTCTGTTTTCCTTTCTTTTTTTTTAATAAGTGAGCATCATCAGTTAGGATCACATGATTTGGAGATTCAGTTGTATTTGTTACAAAAAATGTCACACAGGTATAAATTTTAATGTTTTTGTGTTCAGATATACTGACACATCATGCTAAAAGGCATATTTAGCATCAGAGAATAAGTTCACATTCACATGCGACATGTGTGTGAAAGTGAAGAGCCAAGCTAGAAAACACTAAAGGAGAGAATGATCATTCTTCCCTTCACAGCTTATCTTTTGATTAAAATATGTGACAATAAAACAAACAGGGAAAATGTACCATATTCCAAGGGTCTCCTTTTCCTTTTCTATAGTAAAGATTATCCCTTGTTTAGCTTTGCCTTTTTGAGGAGGTACAGTTTTGTTCATTTGTGCTTTTATTTGCTAAAGGCCTAGTCACTTTCCTAGAACATTTTCATCTTCTTCTATTTCATACTTGGTATGATAATAAGAATGACAGCAAATATTGAGTGGAGCAATAGAGATATGTAAATATGCCCCAGTACTTCACACCTGCCCTCCAACACCCAAACAAAATGGCAACCCTAAAAGAACTCTCATTCCCAAACCAACAGTGTTCGCCAGCTAAGGAGAAGGGCAAGGTATCCAGGATATTTGTTGATGGACATCAGGCCCGCTCCAGCTGTCAAAAACACAGCTGTTCGGTTTCCTTCTGAGTGATCAGTGCTACGGATGCCCTCCAGCTAGTGTGTTCCCTGATAAGGTCCAGTGGAGAGCTGCAAAAGAGCTGAACACTTGGCTTCTAATAGCAAATGCAAAAACAAATTTCACAACAAATTGCATTTTCAGCGCTGCCTGATGCCATACGATTAAACGGGCTGAATTTGTTCTAGTCCACTAACTCGGAAGACATCATGATGGAACAGTTTCTCTTGGTGACTGTTAAATGTTAAAGCAGTTAAGGGAGAAGGATTTTTTTTAACGTCTACTACAAAGCAGGGGGTGGGAGAGGAAAAGCTGATCAAGCTTATTAGAGCTGCTCTATTAGGAGAAAGCAAATAACGCCATTTGGCATCTTCACCAGGGTGAAAACCATCCATGAGACCTCTCCATGACTTTTTGGTTAGACATTTATTATTTTAAACTTGCAGAGCAGGAGATGAAAAATCCAATATTTTTATCTAGCACTTTTAATTTTTTCAAAGCCTGTACAAAGATATATATATAATATTAAAAAATACTGTTAGATATATTCGTATAGTGCCTAGTGTGTGGTTGGCATTACCTATGTATGTTAACTCATTTAATGCTCTCAGCAAGCCTATGTGACATGTACTAATACCATTACTTTTTACAGATGAAGGAAATAAAGCCCAGAGAGGTTAAGTAATTTAAGCAAGGTCACAGAGCTAGCAAACGGCAGAACCAGGATTTGAACGAACCCTTCTAGGTTCAGAGTCTATGCTGTTCATCACTATATGCTGCTGCCTCTTGAATACACACTACATTGCTATTTGTTCAGAGGCAGTGCTACTGTTTGGCCTACTTCCTTTGGAACAATAGTTTCAGCGCAGAATCAGTTTGATGACTCATCTGTGTATTAATAAGTTCAAACCACAACCTAGCTAAATCAGTCCATTTATATTTGTGAAGAGAGTTCCTTTAAAAATCAACCACTGGTGGGAAATGTGTACTGCCTATTTTCATGCGTCTCTTCATTGACTCAGCTGTGGAAGTCACTGCTGATAGTAGTTCAACCCAGGCTCTGCACTGGAGCAGTTACATACTTAATCAATGGGAAAGTTGTGGAGCTACAAGGAAACTGGATTTGCCACTCGGCTACTTCCTGAAATTGTTTTCCCCGAGTTCTAGAGAGAAAATAAAAACACCCTGTCTACCACACAGAAGTGCTATAAGAATCACACGTGAGAACTTACAGGAAAATATATTACAAAATATAAGTATTACAGTGGGTGAGAATTTCACCTGCCCCACGGGCTAAGCAGGATGAGAGAGACATGAGAGAGACCAGACCTCGGTTTTGGCAGGCATTTCCCCCACTACTGTAGAAACGAGGCGCCTGACTGAGGAGCAGAGGCATGGTGAGGCAGAGCTGAGGTGAAGAGAGCAGTTCCTCAGGGGCCTGCACAACCCAGGAGGTTAATTTATTACAATTAGGTTAAAACTCTTCTTTACAACTAACACATGGAGCTTCTCATGACTTTCTTCATTCAATCCTTAATTGATTCATTGAAGAATCATTCATAAAATCCTCCTCTATGTATCAAGAATTGTGCTAAGGGGTTAAAATATCACCATAGAGCAATAGCACAGTATCTACCCTGACGGAGCCAATAGTCTGGTGGAAGAGACAGATTAATAAATGGACAAGTACTATACACTCTGCTAGCTAGGAGCAAGCGCTTCCACATACCATTCTGTGACACTCTTTCCTCTGCACTGTTATCTACATATTGGCAGTACTTGGTGGAGTGATGCACTCTGGAGTCAGCCCCCTTGATTAAAATCCTGATTCCACTCCGTGGTAGCTATGTAATGTTGGGATAGTTACCAACCTTTCTAAGTCTCAGTTTATTCACCTTTTAAACGGGGATTATAATAGGACCTACCTCACAGAGTTGTAAAAATTACATATGCTTGTGCATATACCTTTACATACACTGGACTTCATACAGTACAATGCCTGGAATCTAGATGCATTCAACAAATGTTATCTATGAGGATAATGATGCCAATGTGCATAACAGTCACCTGCTGCCAAATCCTAGCCACTCTTCTACCTCAGTGTTCTCCTCTGTGATAGGGGGCTAATCATAATACCTACCTCACAGGGTTGATGGAAAGAATAGGACCAAATATGTAGTCATAGGTTCACAAATTTAATAAACTTTAAATCCTATGTAGAACCAAACTTCTACGTGCTCCTTCTTCCTTCATGTCCTCCTCTCCAAACCTCAAAGAAAGACTAAGTTTGATGATCCCCACCGCCATCATCTTCCAGGCTCAGAGTGATGCCCGAGCAAGAGCAAAAGGTCAGGGAAGCTGAGAATAATGAAACGGATTGGGAGACGTCCAAGAGCAAACCTGGCACTTATAGGAGTTCTTATAAAATTTTAGCTTGACCACTGATTTGCATCTAGGAAAAAAAGCTTGGTTTCCTTTTCTGTTTTGTGCCTTTTTTTCTTTCTCATTTGATTTTCTTATTTTAGAATAAAGCAACCCTCTCCTCTTTCCTGGAATAATGTTAAGAACAGTATAGACATTGACATAATCAAATGCCCCTTTGTAAAATTTATAACTGTGTTAACATAACTAAATAACATTATGATAATTAACAAAAAATAGAATTAAATGAATTTTAATTATTGACATGTACTGATATTACTCCTGAAATATTTCCTTGTTTCCTATTATTTCCTAAACTGTGTTCTATGGGGCCTTAGTTCTGTGGGATTTTAAAAAGTGAAGAAAAAAAGTTTCTATGAACCAGTATTTTTAGGACATGTGAGTGCTAACATAGTTTTTTTAAAAATCTTTAACACTATTCAGACAATTAAGAACTAGGAGCCCCCTTGGCCAAAGAGATTCCATTTGGGAGGCTGTAGGAATGCTAGTTTAAAGCCCACAGATTCCCTTTCCAACTCTGTCTCTTCCTAATGTTGGGATCACAGGTAGGAAAGATGGTTCTCAGCTGCAAAATGGGGATGATAATATACCTACCCCATAAGGTTTTTGTATGAGAATTAAATGAGTCAATATTTGTAGAGTATTTAAGAATACCTGGCACCTGATAAGTGCTTTATATGAGCTCTAAATAAAATAAAATGGGATTCGGTATTTACCCAAACTTATTTATTTACCAAATCTTTTCCAAGTCATATCACACCCGAGTCAAAACTCCAATTCATTATGTCCTCCTCTCTAACACAGCCATTATCTTAGCTCCTCATCATCCTTTCATCTGGAAATATGTTGGCTACCTCTGATCTTTCTTTTATCCATTCAGGGCTCCATTTATACAATAAAGTTCTAAAACTTGGGATATATTATTCGCTTCCTTAAAACCTTTCTCTGGTTCCTAAGGGCCTTATGGAATAAAATCCAAATTTCCTATTCTATGTCAAGGCTTTTCAAAATCTAGCCCCAGCCAGTCTTGACATAACCTTCCTTGGAGCCTTTTCTACTTTCCTGTAAACCTCATCCCCACACCAAAACCCCACCTGAGCATCCCAGTCAATTTTTTCTTCGCCTTTGTTTGGCCTGTACTGTCTTGTTCAGATGTTTTCTGATAAAATACTTCAGAAGCAGTTCCCTTTATGAAGTCTTTGTGGTTCCTTCCTCTCTTACAGAATTAATATATACATTTATTTTTATCTATGGGGTGCAGCAGTTCTTTCTTCATGTTGCTAATCAAGCATATGTTCTACTGTGTCACGGTTTATTCCTTGCTGTTTGCTCTGTTCATATCTGAGCCCTCTGAGGTCAGGAAATGGAATATACACCTACCTACTTCAGGAACACCTGACCTTTAGGCTTGGAACACAGCAAGAGATTAGTAAATGTGGCATTGGACTGAATAAAGAAAATAAAGTGTTTTTAGGAATGGCTTATTTTATTTTCTAGCCCTCTTGGCCATTTTCAATACTCTCACAATGTCAAATGTTTATCTTCTTTTGGTTTCGACTGTTCTGCTTATTTTTTTCTGACCACGCCTACATGACTCACAGATCCAGGTGTAGATAGGCCTGGAACGTTGTTTGATGCTCACTTTACCTTTTCTCCCTGTCATATTTCATTTTAAAAAGATGTTTCGATGCTAAGACAAGAGTAGTAACCATCAGCTTAAAATCATTTAATCCTGCACCTCTCTTCCTCAGTAACATAAACTATTTCAGCCTCATTCTGACAAGATAGATCAAATGAAGTGTCTTTCCAATATAAACAGGTCTGATAATTTTAGGTACAAAAAGGACATTAGTGTTTTTATTCCTTTATGGAAGGCTGCTAAGTATGACAAACTAAAGCTAAGTCCTCTGCTCACATGTATAATGGGACAGGCAAGCCTGGCGAGCGCTGTAAATAAATCCAGGACTTTTGTGTGTGGTGGTGGTATCAGCATTATTCTTCTAGTCCAGGAATACAAGCAAACAGTAGCCTTCTCCACTGCCATGAGTGCCAGCTAATCACAGCAGAGGTGGTAAAAAAACACCACCAGACTATCACGCTCCACATTCTCCAGAGGCAACACTGTAGCCTCTCTGGGGCATCATCTTGGCACTTCCTGAATACAAGAAGCCAAGCAGGCCTTTTAGCTATGTTTCATTTGCTCAGCCCAGCTGTTAAGTAGCAAACTAAAAAGCATAAACATCAAATGAAAATACAAGGAAAGGAAGGGGTATTTTGGTACACAATTTTTCCACTACACAGAATGTCTCTTTTCATATCTTATGCACCGATTAAAATATGTTACATTATTACATATGCATAAGCTTGAGTGATACTCTTTTTAGATTTCAATTTATATATATTTAAATATTGGAAAAATAGAATTATTAAAATAAAAAGTTCTGGGGCTAACATAAGGCATTTATAAACTTTTACAGATTTTAAAAAACACTGTCCAAAAAGATATTTAGAAAAACAATGTTTCTAGATGTACAGCTTGAAATAGTACAGATTTTGTTTTCAGAGATTACTCTGGTTTAAAAAGAAAGAGAAAGGATTATATTTCAGTAACTGTTCAAAGTATCAAATTTCACAGATGACTGATCCCATAATGATGATGTATCTTTTGATATTTATTAAATTAAAGAACTTTATAATCAGGAAGCTAATACCAAAAACATGTCCTTAAACATTTGGCCAAAAGCCAAATTCTCTAAAGTTTAAAGAAACTGCTTAGTTTGTATTGAAAGAAGTCATAGAGATCAATTTTAAAATCCTTCCCAATGATTTATTTTACTACAGAATAAGCTTATTTATACTGAAAGAGGCAAAAGATACACACTATCAAGCAAAGGAAAACCCTTTGAATGTAGCAAGAGTAAAACCTGTGTTAACACCTAACTCATTTCTCTGATGGGAAGACTGGACACTGACCACAAACTTTGGAAAATTTTTTTTATGAAGTGAAAGTGGAAGGTGGATCAGAATTCTAACCTCTATCCCAAGAGATATAACAGTTCTGCACATGGCGGAGAGTCAAAACTGGCAGCTGCGTGTTCCCAGTTCTGTAATTCTCTGCAGGAAATGGGCATCTGCCCCAATTTCAGCAAAAGATTGGGACTATGGTAAAGGGAAGCTTTCTGTTCTTCATTAGCTCAATAAAATTTGCATTCTGTATGTTTTTCATACATTTGATATGAATTTTCCACAGTGATATACAAACTCATCTTGAAATAAAGAATCGTATGTAAAATAATCTTGAAAAGCTCAGAATTTGAAGAACTCAAATGCAAGAAATTCAAGTAGAGAAAAACAAGAGAAAATCATGCTCTGTACCCTTTTGGTTTTTTAGGTAACTCAAGTTCAATATTTGGTTAAAAATAAATCAATGGAGGCTACACAGCTCAGGCTGTGACTTTTCTTTTTTTAGAGTATCACAATAAATCTTCATATGCAAATAATTCCTGTACTTGTTAAGAGTATTATCCATGAGGCCTCATTTTGCAACATGACAAATTTTTTGAGTTTAGAGGTAGAAAATGCTATTGATAAATTTTGCCAAGTGGAGGCCAATACAGCAACTAAATTGTCGTTGTGGTTAGCATATTTGGTCTCAATCACCCTGTTTTAATTTGCTTCCTTTGTGTATTGTGCATATGTTCCTTGTAAAGCTATTTCTGAAACTTTCTGAAAATAGATGGATTTTTAAAAAGAGGAAACTACTCCATGATAGAATAGAATAGCAAATCTTTCCATAATGCCAAAGAAGTGTTTTGAATAGATATTAGTATCCATTCATTTAACACATTTGGTTGAATTCAAATATTGATGTATTTAGTGTTCCTAGAGCAGAGTCAACTATATTTTATATATAGTGCAAAAGAGAGTTTGACTGTACATAGGATCATGGGTAACTTAAGTAAATTTCTATTTCACAAAATAAATTTTTTCTCATGGCCATTTTGTACCTTTATAATTCTTAAGATAGTCTTTATAGTCATGGAATATAATAGATCCCTCCAGCTTTCTCTGAGGAGGTGCCACAGTTTATTTCCCTGATTCTAGCAGGTTGATAACTTGGTGAATGAGTAGGAAAGTAGAGGGAAGTAACTGATTGGCAGCAGCCAGGATTCCTGCCTTCAGATTTCAAGAGGCAAAAGAGCCGTGGCAACTGCCTCCAGTTGTATCCTTCTCCCTGGCTGAAATATAAGGTGGGAGGACAAGGCAGAGGATGTTGCCCTGAAATCAACAAGGTACAACTTTTCAATTAATTAGCTTGCAATCTCTACCTTAGAGCTTTAAGAGACTGTCTCAACTACTTAACTATTTGCTTTGTTAACAGGAATAATGTAGTAACTAAGGAAAATTAAGAGCATTTTTTGGTAAGGTGAGATAATGCATCGTGCTTCTTGCTCAATCCAGTCAATGCTGATGTATGACCTAGGATAGAATTTGGAGCAACAGTTGAAAGCTTGCTTCTGGTTACACAGGCTTCCTAATCTGGTTAACTTTGCTTCTTCAGGTGACACATAGGAGTGAAGAAGACAAATGAAGACAACAGCAACTCTGTTAGTCTGCAGAAGTCCAAGATCAAGGTGCTGGCTGATTGGATTTCTGGTGAGGGCTCTCTTCCTTGCTTGCAAGACAGCATATTCTTGGCCTCCCTCATAGCAAAGTCAGAGAGAGTGAGCTCTCTGATGTCTCTTCTTACAAGGACCCTAACCTTATTGCAGTAGACTCCACTCTGATGACACCATTTAACCTTCATTATCTTGATAAAGGCCCTATCTCCAAATGTAATCACACTGAAAGTTGGAACTTCAACATATGAATTTTGGAGGAACATAATTCAGTCCCTCCAACAACAAAAACCTGTAAGCAATCTGTCATGTTTACCAGTAGAAGGCAAATCAAAGAAATGGTATGAGATTCTTGTACAATGCTGCATAAAGGCTGTCCCTGAACCAGAAATATTGTCATCACTTGGCAGCTTATTAGAAATGCAGACTCTCAAGCTCCACCCTAGATCTACTGAATTAGAACTTTATTTTAACAAGATCTTTAGGTGATTCGTATGGACATTAAAATTTAAAAAAACATTATCACAGAAGTCATAATAAAAGCAAGGGTTAATTTTGTCCACTGTGTTGGAACTTCTCCCATAGCTGAAACTGCTAAAATTATACATCATAACAATACTAATGTTCTTAGGAAAAACTTAATCAGAAAATGTATTTGTTTTTGTTATTGTAGGCAAAAGTAACCTAGTGATTGAATTCCATACCTAGATATTTTGTTAATATAGCCTATGATAGACCACTAGATTCCTTGCTTAAAAAGTTTAGGAAAAATCTTCTAAGCCTGGACATAAACTAAAACTTTGTTAATTGTACCATTAGCTTAAAACATGCTATTCATCTTTTACAAGTGTTCTTTGCTTAAAAATGGCATTATTTTTGAAATAAATAACACTTTAAACTAGGCATATATTTTCTACAACACAGGGAGTGCAACATTACTTATAATGGAATTTTCAATTATGTAGCATTTCAAAGCAACTTTTAAAAATTTATTCCATAATGTCAAAAATGTAGAATTATGCCCACGAAGCTTAATATTTTGGCACAGACCTAGAAAAGTGCTTAATAAATCAAAAACCCTACTTATAACTGGCATTTATAGGTCCCTACAATATATTTTCTTAATATTCTGTCTAAACACTGAAAACGCATGAAATATGCAGGAGAATACAATTTTCTTTGCCAATGAGAAACAAAGAATACACCCTACTGTCATTCTTCAAAATATTAGCATCAGGAGATCACTGAAAATATCAGTAGACATTATTTAGATTACAGTTTGAGATAAATTGCAAACAAAAGTTATATATTCCCCATGTAATAATGTATGAGAATTTATAGGAATATATTTTAATGTCAGCATATATTCTGGGTTAATTTTACAGTACAATATTCAAATTTATGCCTGAACTCTTAATGAGTGCTTCATTTAAAAAGCAATGTAGATTAATAATGGGATGATTTGCATAATTAGCTAAACTGCAACAAGTATATAGTCCATATTGATAAATTATGACTTTGTGTC
This sequence comes from Eulemur rufifrons, assembly GCF_041146395.1. Taxonomy (NCBI): domain Eukaryota; kingdom Metazoa; phylum Chordata; class Mammalia; order Primates; family Lemuridae; genus Eulemur; species Eulemur rufifrons. Next base: position 231,720,193 of record NC_090989.1, read on the forward strand.
AATCTAACTATATTTTTGGCTGTGTGTTTTAAATCTAAGCTGCAAGAATTTTTGTTTATAAGAAACAAAGAATACTGTGATGTGATAAAGCATTAATATTATATTATAGATCTCCTAGTTTATTTATAATGTAGCTCAAAGTAGGCAGACATTTTTGGAAGGGCCCATTGAGTAACTGTGGGATAAAGCTGTGGTGGGAGGTGGCATCAACATGTCATCATATAGTTGAGGGGATTGTACAGTATAAGGCACAATGTCTAATCCCTCACAAGTGTGATTATTTCATGAAAACCACACCCCACTGAGCTGCCTTATTGCTGTTATAAAAAATCTTTATTATAGGAAGGTCTTTTGTGCTGTAAGAAGATGAATTCCACACTTTAGAATGTTAAACAGCAGTTTCAGCAGAGTTCTGTAGTTCACACAGATTAATCTACCCCTTTGGAATATTCATGATTCAATCAGAATGCTCTCTAAGTCTCGGCAATTTTACCATTGTAAAATAAACTAAGTACATTCTGATGAAACAGCCTATGCCTAACAAATGCCTTCATTAATTTTTTTAAAAGTATTTTATGGATTCTTTTACTATCAAAGAACATCTCTATGAAAAAAGACGTCTTTCCACTAAAGCGAAATTGGTATTATTGAAAAACTTGGTACTTGAGAAAAACAGGATAAAAACTAACACATTATCAGGCAAAGTGCATTGACAATGCAAATCAAATGCACATGGTTTAATTATAATTGCGTATTAACTGAAGAACTGGGGATTATAAATGATATGTCTCTGGTGAAGAGTTCGGCCGAGTGCATTACATATTCATTAGCTCTCCATTTTTATTCACTAAATGTCCAGTCCTCTCTCCTATACACCTAGCATTAAGCGTCCATGACTGAAATGAATATTTTGAATCCAGATCCAGAAGACCATGTTTATATATAAAAAGACAACAAACTATTACATATATCAAACATTTTTCTACTAATCTTTATCCTCTCATCTGATTAGCAGATCGTGTTGGTTTTGTACCACACCAGAACATTCCATAAAGACTATTCAAAGATTAGATTTGGAAAGAGCGTTGAAGAGTTCCTCAAGACTCTCACTCCTACAAATGAGGAAGTAGGGAGAGGGGACAGGCAGATATAGTTGGTGACTCCCCCCAGATCTTACACTGAACTGGGGGTAGGATCAGAGTAAGAAGTTTAGGCACATAAATTCTAATTCCAGTGAAGTTTACAGATCAGTTTCAAATAAAAAGTTATGGTGGTTTTTGGACATTATGTTTGTGGGGAGGGGAAAGGAAAAGGACATTTCAGGTGAGATTTTCTATTTTAAATAGGTAGTTCTCATTATGCAAACTGTATTTCCATCACATTTATTCTCTTTTGGCATGTTCTTTCTCAGTGCCTCTGATTTGGCTCAATTATTGAAATTTAAGTATGGTTTGCATTGTAACTTTGAAAGAAAAGTTGGAAATGGGGCTAATAAAATGTCTCTGCTCTGGTTCAGATATTCATGGTCTACTTTATAGTGAAAGTTGGGAAATGTAAACTAAAGTCATTACGAATGATTAAGGTAAATGCATCAATTATGGTTATATTTATATTTCATTATGACTTAAAACAACTTACTTAAATTGGCTCACCCTACTTTATTCTATTCATTAATGACTGCTTTAACAGAGAAAGCATTTATATTTTCTAAGTATGTGCTAAATGACTTTCCTGTATGTTCTGAAGAAATCTCATTATTGTTTTATTGCATAATCATTTTCTGGAAGGCATACAATCTTTGTTAAACTAAGAGTTAATCATCTTCACAATAAAAGTACACATGGAATTCAGATTGATACATTTGCTAATGGCTGATCCCTATGTGTTGATTATGAATTGAAATTCCTCAAAGACATTTTTCCCCCCAAAATAAGTTTGATAAATGTGTAACCAATTCACTAGATCAAGTTGGCATTAAATAAATTAACAGGCAGTCAATCACAAGTATGCTGACATCTATGTCAACTCAAATCCATGGGAAACAATTGTTCCTGTTTTCTTTTTTCTAGAGAGGGTTATGATTAATGTAATGAAACTTCTTGATATGAAATACAGAGTTTTATTCAATTATTATCAGAGAGAGAAAGAAGGGAGAAGATGACTACGATGGAACTTTCCAGAATTCTCTGGTTTCTAGAGAAACCATCTTTTAATTGTATCTGTGATTAGCTTATCTGATTCATTTACACATCACCTCTAGGTAAATATGTCATAGGAGAAATCACCTGAACACCTTAACTGAAACATATGCTGGGTGAGCTTTTGTGCCCTTATCAAAGACCAATCACGTTAAGAAATATAGAGCACTTCTTATAAGGCACACCATATAAGAGGATGAACACGATTGGTGAAAGTCCCTCAGACCTAGGAGAAAACTCATGCTGGTTGCTTTAAGGCAAATTCATGAATGCAAAGGCTGAGTACCAACCACCTATCCATGCAGAGCCCACCCCCCTATACATCATCCAATGCCATCTGTGTCCCAACTCAAATGTGGTGCTTCCTACAAAACCCTGTTGAGATATCACTGGCTCAGAAACTTACTCTGAGATGTAAACATTTTGTTCAAATGATTAGAGCATTTAAAAATCCAAGATTCTAGGCTTTGAGTATCAGTTTTTACAAAAGGAAGATGGAAAAAAGGTCAGCCTGGAGAAAAGACAACAAAGAATTTAGCCCCATAGAACATAAATGCAGATCAGAAGAAGAGAAGGAAAGAAAAGATGTAGAAGGTTCTAATAGTGGGTACTTAGGAAGGTCACAGTATAGTAGCATATTGGTGTATCTCATTCAGGCTTGCCATGTTAAAGTGGGTATTAACACCTCCTCCTCATCACAGGCCCAGACAGAATTAGGCACTCCTGACCTTTTTCTTTACCTCAGGAGCTTATTGCTGAGGAAAATTTATGGCTCCCTCTTCTGGAACTCTAGGATACTATCCTAAATAAGAAAATGAGATGGAACTGGAGGCCATTATATTAAGTGAAATAAGCCAAGCATAGTAAGGCTATTTGCATATTATGGGAGAAGATCAAAACTGTTTATTTTTTCCTCCAATGTGAAAATTAAAACTCTAGCCCCTAGCCTGGAGACATAAATCCTGGTCTGAAATCCCATTGGTTGTCTGTCCCTAGCTTACCCCTGCTGAATTAGCATTTTACTTTTTGTGGAAATTGTGGTTTAAAAACATATTGTCTACAATCTCTTTGATATGCTTTGATGCTCCTCCCTGTAACAGATGGAGGCTTGAGTGTAGGCTGAACTTAGGGACTTACTTCTAATGAATAGAATAAAACACAAATAATTGTGTGTGACTTGGAGAACAGGCCATTAAAAGATACCAGGTCTTTCTTCTTGGCCGTTCTTTCCCCCTTGAATTAATTGCTCTGAGGGAAGCTAGCTCACCAATGAAAGGCCCACAGGACAAGAAACTAAGGCCTCCAGCCAATAACCAGTGAAAAACTGAAGCCTCTAACCCTGCAGTCCCCACTCTAACCCTGTGGTCCCCAATCCCCTGCCCAGACCAGTACTGGTCCGTAGCCTGTTACAAACCAGGCCGCACAGCAGGTGAATGGTGGATGAGCAAGCAAAGCTTCATCTGTATTTACAGGTGCTCCCCATTACTTACATCACTGCATAAGCTCCACCTCCTGTCAGATCAGCAGTGGCAGTAGATTCTCATAGGGGCATCGACCCTACTGCAAACTGTGCATGTGAGGGATCTAGGTTGCGGGCTCCTTATGACAATCTAATGCCTGATGATCTGAGGTGGAGCTGAGGTGGTGATGCTAGTGCTGGGGAGCAGCTGCAAATACAGATCATCATTAGCAGAGAGGTTTGACTGCACAATAAATGTAATGCTCTTGAAATCATCCCCCTTCCAGTCTGTGGAAAAATCATCTTCCATGAAACCTGTCCCTGGTGCCAGAAAGGTTGGGGACCACTGCTCTAACCCATAGCCATGTGAAAGAGCCATCTTAGAACTGAATCTTTCAGCTCTACTCAAGCCTTAGATGCCTGCAGCCCAAGCTGACACTTGATTGCAGCCTAATGAGAGACTGAGCCAGAACCACTCAGCTAAGCTCTTCTTGAATTCCTGGCCCACACAAATGATGCGATATTTTGGCAGCAGTTTATTATTCAGCAATAGATAACTAATGCCATATTTTTTCAGGCATTTCTATGTTTCTGTAGTGGGAGAATGCAGACTGTCTATATCATGTCAGATGGTCATGCTAGCTGAAATTGCTGGGTACGATAGACTACACAATGAAATGCACAAGTCAAATTTATAGCTAAATTACTTTTTCTAATGTATCATTTGCTTATGTTAAATAATTTTACAACCCTGAATGCTTAAAGAAGACATTTACTTTTCATGTAGGGATATTTGTAAGTATTGAGTCTAATTATAATAAATAGGATATTGTCAGGTTTCTTTCAAAAAGTGTTACTAGACAAACCCCCAGATGGAATAAAAATGAAGAAAAATTTAAACTCATTCTTCTTTATAAACGTATCTTATGTAACTGAATTACACATACATATATCTATATGTGTGTGATTATATATAAAATTAATCTACTGCGTCATTTTATTTCTCATACAGAAAAATAAGTATATGGACTTTGGAGTAAACAGGTTTGATTCCCATTTTGGTGACTTACCAGTTATATGATCTTGAAAAAATTTACTTAATCACTGTTTCTGTTCCTGTACTTGTAAAATGAAGGAAATATTACTATGTTATAGAGTTATTATGAGGATTCAATATTATTATGTATGTCAAATGCCTAGCATAATGCCTCGTTCATAGGAAGAACATATGAAGTATTAATTTCCTTTTCTTTTCCCTTGCCCTAACCTTTATTTTTTGTTTCCCATTTAGAGTTATTTTACACAAGATTACCAATTGAAAAGTCAGAGTTCTAATAGACAGGCTCCACAAAGACAGGCAAAGTATGAGAGGGTAGATAGTTTTATATATGCATTGCATCACCCAAATGTTTTTACACAGGAAAGCACAAAGGGTTGTATCTTTAAATGTAAGACTTATCTTTAACCATGTATACTTTCTTTCTTGATAGAAATAATTTTATAATGTAGGTCATCAAGGCTAGAAATGAAATGTTAACATGGTTTGACCTTTTTGTTTCTCTGTAACATTCATATCCCACACGATTGTTCCAGTAGAATAATACTGCCTTTCACGGCTATATTCTTCCTTTAAGTATAGACATTTTTAAAACATTGATAATATTCAACTTCAAGGTGTTAACCTTTTATTTTTAAACGTTTTACTTACTTACATTGGATAAAGCAAAGTAACAGTTCTGTAACGGATAAGATTCTGGATTTCAAGCAAGAATCTCTAGCTGTCTTAAGACAAAGAAAAATTATTGGAAGGCTACTGGGGGCCTAGAGAACTAATGGAGAAAGGAAGACCATGTGAGATGAGAACAGCAAGAACAGCGTGGCTCAGAGAAGAAAGTCTGGTCAGCCTGTTGCTGCCTGGTGAATAATTTCCAAACTTTCCCTCTGTCACGGCACCTCACACCCAAGACTCAAAGCCCACAAAACAGCATTTGATTGGCCAAACTTATATCGTGTGTCCTCTCTTGGCTATATGAGGATGGTGAGAGATAGCATATGGCCCCTTTGGCTACTATAATGGCTGGCAAATACTTGAGCCTACTCTCATACCAAAATTATAGAAGATGGAGAGAAGCAACTCCTCCAAATCATACAGTAATATCTTAGGAGAGACAAAGGTATCAAGGCTGACAAAAATGACCATTTTTTTTACAACTAGTATAATAGTGGAAGGGAGGCTTAACATACTAGCTCCATTTTGCTTCTGACTCCCTGCAGTAATATATTTTAAGTTAAAAGCTTCTACTTATATCTTCATTGGAGGGGAAAAATAAAAAAAATTAAATTAAATTAAAAAAAAGCTTCTGCTTAGCTCTGCACATAGGCTAAGAGAAAGATGGTAACTGTTTTCCCAAAACTAACTCCTAGGGAGACAAGAAAAGTACACACATGAGTAACAATGCCATGTTAAAGTTTTATAGGAACATGATGACCTGAGCCCTCCAAAGCTAATTAAGCAAGAGTAAAGAAATTTTACAACCTCCTTGGGGACTCTCACTGACACCGAATGTCTGCAATCCTTGGTTACCTCTTGCAACTCCACCCCCTGATACACTTAATATAAAAAGGAGCCTAAAGTTCATACTAACTTAAGATAGTTTTTTAGGACATCGTTCTGCCATCTTCTTGGTTTGCTGGCTTTCCAAATAAAAGTTGCTTTCCTTGCCCCAACACCTTGTCTGTCAATCTATTGACTGTCTTGCAGCTAGTGGTATAAGCTTGGACTCAATGACACTAGTAATGTCTTGACTGACTTATTTGAAGGGAAGGAAAACTAGACATGCTAGAGGCTAGAGAATCGGAATGGGGTATGATGAGATGTGAGCATACAATTTTATAATTGTACTATATGAGTATTAATATATTTGATTAAGAACACTGGTTAAATATAGAAATTATACACATTTTTAAATTAGAGAAAGATAGAATGACTAGAAAATACTAGATTCTTTGTTGAGATTTAATTTATTAAAAATTTATTCTTATAATGAAAATAAAAAATTAAGTAATAGCAATATATTCATCTACTTTGCATGTTAAATCATAATTAAGTCAGTGTGGTATAATAAAAATATTTGATTTTTAAAATTTGTGTATATTCATGGAATACAATTATGCTACATTGATATACTGCACTGTGGTAAAGTCAGGGCCTTCAATGTATATTTAGTCACTGTATATTTGATCTTTGTCTTACGTTCCTGGCACAAGGTTGCTAAAATTCTTGGAATTTCCTGGGTGATAGGAGTGTCTTTTGATCATACTTGAGTTTATGCTAATGAGGTGATTGAATGGGGAGAGGGAGGCCCACATAGCTTTAGGATAGAGCTGTTCATCAGAAAGAACAAATGATTAGAGGTTTTCTGGAGAGGAGGGAAGTAGTGGGTGAAGATTAAGCTCTGTAAAAACTCTTGAACAATGGCCGGGCACGGTGGCTCACGCCTGTAATCCTAGCACTCTGGGAGGCCGAGGTGGGCGGATCGTTTGAGCTCAGGAGTTCGAGACCAGCCTGAGCAAGAGCGAGACCCCATCTCTACTAAAAATAGAAAGAAATTATATGGACAGCTAAAAATATATATAGAAAAAATTAGCCGGGCATGGTGGTGCATGCCTGTAGTCCCAGCTACTAGGGAGGCTGAGACAGGAGGATCGCTTGAGCTCAGGAGTTTGAGGTTGCTGTGAGCTAGGCTGACGCCACGGCACTCACTCTAGCCTGGGCAACAGAGTGAGACTCTGTCTCAAAAAAAAACAAAAAAAAAACTCTTGAACAAGATTTGATAAACTTCCAGATTGGTGAACGCATCAAGGTACTGGGAGGGTGGCACACCTAGAGGGCATAGAAGCTCTGTGCTCCCTCCTCCATATCTTGCCCCATGCATCTCTTCCATCTGGTTGTTCCTGAGCTGTATCCTTTATAACAAACTGGTAAATGAAGTAAAGTGTTTCCCTGATGTCTGTGAGCCATTGTAGCTCATTATTGAAACTGAGGAGGAGGTTGTAGGAACCTCCAATTTACTAATATAGCTGGTCTGTCAGAAGTACAGGAGATCTGGACTTGCCCTTGAAATCTCAATTGGGGACAATTTTGTGATGCCGAGTCCTTTATCTTGTGTAATCTGATACTAACTACAGGTAGATAGTGTCAGAATTGGATTAAATTGTAAGACACTCAGCTGTTGTCTGGACAGTTGGGGAATTGTGTGGTCTAGAAATAGCCTACACGTTGGTGTCAGGAGTGTTGTGTCTGTAGAGAAACCATGTTTTCCTGACTAAAAGAAGTTATAATCAATTGGCTGGAAATAATAAGGGGATAAATCTGTATCTTTTGTCTTAACAAAGATTAACCTGAGAAATTTTGCCTGAGATTACTATCTTTTCTTGGATAATCTAATTAAAAACAACAACTCCCAAACAATCCTGGAAGCTAAGGAAAACAGATTTTTATCACTTTATAGTGTGCAGTCCAAAATGTGAATACTTCAAATAGCCAATCTCACACTTGCTTAATCCACCAAGTGAGCTGAAGCTTGAAAATCCTTATCTCCTTGATTTTTATCTATGAGGGGAGTGAGGTTGTGTTCTAACAATTTAAGAACATAGTTAAAATGCCGATTTTCTTGTTGTTTTGATAACAGACTTATATCTACATTGTCTGCTAATATTGGTGAGAAAATGAGTTTAAAAAAAGATGGTTTCATATAGATGTTAATTAGTTGTAGTTAAGCAGACACAGATTTGCATCCGTTATACCCTAACAAAAACATTTTAACAAATGGAAATTAAATTTATCTAGTTTTGCATCCTTAACTCTTTAGCTTAAAGAGCCAAATTAGAAATATAATATTCTCTTATGAATAACTACAATATATTATAGACTGTGAAGTAGATTTCAGATATAATCAGCAATTTTACAAGTAGAACTCCTGAAAGTGATAAAATAAATGGGAGAATAAAGAGTTGAACAAAATTTTATTTTGTATACTTACATATACAAATTATATATTTTATTTTATATACTTATATGTGCAAATTTACAATTAAGTATAATTAAAATAGTAAGATGTTCCATTTAAATAGTATTGACTACATTTAAAATTATCTAATTGGATGAAAATAATACTTTATGAGATATATACATAAAGCAGGCATGTGCCTAAGTTAGCTTTGTTTTGTTACTTCTGAGTGCCATTTTTGCTACTTGTTATCTCTATAAAGGTTAGAGAAAAGTAGCACATATGAGGGGACTTTAAAAAAATTTATGGAGGGTGACCACAGTGGCTCACGCCTGTAATCCTATAATTTGGGAAGCAGATGTGGGAGTATTTCTTGAGGCCAGGAGTTTGCAACCTTCTTGTGCAAAACAGCAAGACCCCATTTCTACAAAAAAATAGAAAACTTAGCTAGGCATGATTGCATGTGCCTGTAGTCCCAGCTACTCAGGAGGCTGAGGCAGGAGGATTGCTTCAGCCCAAGAGTTTGAGGTTGCAGTGAGCTATGATGACACTACTACACTCTAGCCTGGGCAACAGAGTGAGATCCTATCTCAAATAAAAAAAGTTTATGGAAAAGGAAATTAAAAGATAAAAATATAAACTTTATTTCTCAACATAAGTTTCATCAAGTCTGAGACAATTTTGTAAGCAATGATTCCAGCCATTTAATCCATCCTTAAGAACTGATGGTCTTGGGAATTTAAATATGTTAATGCAGTCTGTTTTATATTATTAACTAAAGAATAATGGGTTCCCTTTAAAGATGTCTTAAGATAAGGCAACAAAGAAAAGTAAGTCAAATCAGGACTGTAAGGTCGAGGCCTAATGATTTCCCATTGAAACTCTGGCAAAATTGCCCTTCTATTTTAATATGATGATGTTACCAAAAGCTTGGCACTTATCCCTGAGGCCACATCATCTAAGGGCAAGGACAAGTGGTTTGAGGAGAAGGAAAGAGAAGTTTATTAATTTGCCAGCAAATGAGGAGGTTGGCAGACTCCTGTTTTAAAGTGCCAACATCTTCCCTCTAAGCAGGAATAGAGAGCTTTTTTAAAGGGGAGGTTTTCAGCTTCAGGCTCTTGCTGTTTAACTATAGTTGATGGTTTTGAGTTATCCTATTTTGGCTGAGACAATCTTATGACCTCCACCTGGACAATTCCCTTGAGCTATGTCCTCGTACAAAGAACAAAGGACACTCCCCTCCCTCTCAGATGACTGGCCTGAGACAGGGATACAGGTTTCAATTCCCAAAAACAGTGGGAGAGGTTTTAGAGAGACAGAAAACATTTTTACCCTTTTTTAGGCCATTCCCCCTGTTACAATGAGAGGAATGAGCAGGAGCACTGCTCTGGTGAGGAAGGACTCTGGTGAAGATTTCCCAGGCATTTTTCTGCTAAAAATGGCTACTGTTCTCAAAACACTCTCATTATATGCAGATGTTATCTTTTTAAAGACTTGTTGTATGAGATTTTCTGATATTTAGGCATTACTTCTCTCTTCCTTTTTGCCCTAGGAAGGTTCACTGAAAAATCAATTCACAATAAAGCAGATTCATGAGAAAAATGATCAAATGTGTTTAATGTGTATAGACAGGAACCCCCAGAAAATGGAGAATTCCACTCTCCAACAGGGTTCTGAAGCTTATATGACTTTGTGATAAAATGGGTTATCAGAGGAGGAAAAAGAGGAATTCTGTTGAGGGGCAATAAAGGATTACCAGGGAGAATGAATGGATGGGGAACAAAGATTAACTGGTAAATAGTTTCCTTTGGAGTTTAAATGAGTCTGAGAGACAAGACAGTGTCTTCTTAAAGAGTCTCTTTTCCTTCACATGCTGGTCTTATAGGGAGGGGAAAAGAAGAACAATTGTTCTCCTAGGTGGGTCTGGATCTCGAGCAGATAAAGAAATTTCAAGGATTTGGGAGAGTGGATGGTGTGGTAGGGGGAGGTCAGAGAGAACTTGAAGCTTCTTCTGTCAGTCTGGCATGTCAAAATGCCATACTTTGGAGTAAAAATATTTCTAATTTCCTTCATAAATTTATTTTGATTCTGTTTTTATTTATGTCTCTTTGTCTCTGCCTACCTGTCTTTGTCTCTGTGTTTCTCTCCCTCTTTCTCTCCCCTGGATTGTCTGGATTGAATTGGACAATTAGAATTGATAATGTTTCAATTATGTGTTTTTTGTAAAGGTGAGCCTCCATGTGGACTCCTGTTGTACCAGAGGAAATGTCCTGAAAAAGGGTAAAATATTTTATGAGTTGTCTCTTTAAGCTCCCCACCTTTGAGAATTAAAACCTGCATCCCTGACTGAAGCCAATAATCAGAAGTGGTGGGGCATGTCCTTTGTTTCTTTGTAGAACAGGAGATGGCTCAATGGAATTTTCCAGGAGGAGGTCACAAGATTGCCTTAGCCAAAATGGGATGAATCAGAACCATCAACTATAGTCAAACAGCAATGGCCTGAAGCTGAAAAGCTCCCCTTTAAAAGCTCTGTATTCCTGCTCAGAGGGAAGACACTGATACTTTAAGACAGAACTCTGCCTACCTCCTCATTTGCTGGCAAATTAATAAATTTCTCTTTCCTTCTCCTCAAAACATTTGTCCTCATTGTTCTTCTGATGCGGCCTCGGGGACAAGTGCCAAATTTTCGGTAACACTGTCACTGTGTCAAAGACAAGGCAGCTTGAAACAGCACTTTGTTGGCTATGTTGTTTGAAGATGATACATTACATAAACCTTCTTATGGTGAAAGACTGAACCAGAGAATCAAAGGAAAGGATGAAATATTCCTTTCAGCCTCAGTGGTCTCAAGTAATAAATTATATTCTTTTAGAATTTAAAACATGTTTTATCTTAATAAATAGATAAACAAATAGGAAGAAATTGAGAGGTAAAGCATATTTGAAAAAAGTCACTCTAAATGTTTGGGATTCATATTAATTTAAGTACTGTTTGAATAATTATAGGTAAATAAGGGGAAATCATTTTTATTATGACTGATGTTTTGCCTTGCAACTTGCCTTCTCCCAGAAGAACTATCAAGGACACTGTTAATGGTTGTATAAACAAATTGTTTAATACATGGGTTCAGTGTTGAGTTGACATCCTTACAATTACAGAATGCTCCAGAGCTATTGGTCATGAGCATGTGTAGCTTCACATTTTTCTCTTTCCTAAAGGGATGTTTTCGCCCATCATGTGCAAGTACTAATAGAACTTGCTAATCCCAGAGCAAAAACACTTCACCTGTGAAGGAATATAGGTATTGCTTGAATGGTTTCCTTATAAATACTAATACCTGTCCTACCTTATTTAGCCCAGTAAATCTCTCAGAAGGTATAAGTCAGGCAACATGAATACAAACTTATAATTAGGTCAGATGAGAAATGTAAACACTTTGCCATTAACCATGTTTCTCAGCTCTTCTGATTTGAACCAATAACCCCAACTGACCAAAGGTTAACATATTACCAGGTTTTTCTTCAAACAGCAGGTGGTGGAGGTGCTTTTCATTTTCTTTGAGTTTATTTAAGGTCTTTTTAATATGCACTAAACTGGAAACATGATTTGCATTTCAGTGTTTGGAAATTAGGCCTGCCTCTTAGATTGACTCAGGAGATTTGGCCTTTTGGGGACTCTGCTTTTGGGGAAATGAAAACCTAAAAAACACCAAAAAAACTAAAACCAAAAGAAAATAGCAATAACAATAACAAATATATTGTTGGCAATAAAATGAGTCCCAACACACTCTTTTTTCATGTGAATTCCTATGACAGCAGCCTGTGAAAAGTCTTTTTATTTATTTATTTGAATTCCTGATCTTTATTCTTAGATCACACATACAGGCAAACTCAGTAGTGTAAGAAAGAAGTATGTTCATCTCACCTTTCCAGAAATGTATGAACAAGTTTAAGGGATGAATTACATTTGAAATTGATCTTCATTTCCATTCTCTCACCATGTCCATATACCTCTGATGTCCTATTTCTTCCTTTATACTATTTTTGATACTAAAGAAATGGAAATTCAGAATCAGAAAACCAAGGCCAGAGTTGGGGTTTAGGAGCTATCAAAGATGTATCAAAATCTAGCCTGGGTGTCACCAACCATAGATTCCAGGGTTGAGGTTTCATTTTATACCCAGGTTGGGTTGCTTTGCTGAGTATCGCTGTGAGAGTGGCCTCTAAATCTAGCAGCATAAGAAAGAACATCCAAGGTTTCCCTGTTACACACAGGATGAAGTTCAAATTCTTTCCACAATATAAAATATTCTTACAACTTCACCTCTGCCTACTTTTCTAGCAATATGTCTTCTACTAATCCTTATGTATATTCACACATCCTCTAAGCATGAACAGCTACTTGCTAGCAAGTTTTACTGTTCTATGCCTTTACATATGCTGTTCCTTGTATTTGGTAATTCCTTCTCTTCTTTCTTCATTTTGAGAACTGCTCATTAATTTTTAAAATATAGCTCAAGGATCTGTTTCTCTGTGAATTGAACTGCAGTTGAATGTACTTTCCTTTCGGCAAATATTGTATCTTGTATATTGTGTCATTATAGACTTTGTCATACTATATCACTATTTATTATTTTTCTTGTCTACCCCCACACAAGGCTGAGAGTTCTTTGAGGTAAGAAGTGTGTCTTCTTCATGTGTATCCTTGATAGATAGCATAATGGAATACTTTACACATTTTAAATATGCAAAAAGTGTTGACTAAAATGTTTGAATGGGAGATAATGACTCTACAACTATTATTTATAATATTTTGAAATATCAGTTTTAGATACTGCTGCAATCTCACCCATGCCTTGGGACACCATGATGCCATGCTTTGACTTCCTTTCCCCAATGAAATACAAAGTTTTACTCAGAATGCCTTCACCAAAAGCTAATGATCTGACCTGCCTATTGTCTTCACAACCTATACAATGCTTGTAACCCTCTTAGCTGAATTTTATTTTCTGGCAACTACTTTTGCCAAGAGATTTCTTGCTTGCCCAGGATATTTTATATGGAGCCACCTTTTTCCTTGGGGTACTCTGTTGTAGGAGATCAGAATATGCCAACCCAAAATATTAATAAAACTGTGGGAGAGTGGAATATGCCAACCCCAAATATGCCTCTTTGGCATAAAGATTATTTTGAGCTGATAATTTTAAGAAATAGCTGACAAAAGAGAAGCATTCTGTTTTGGGAGCTGTATATTTGTACAGGCAATTTACATATATAAAGAAATCTCCATTTGTAATGGTGTCTTCCTTTACTGCACCAAAAAAAGAGGAATGACTCTTAATCACAGGACTATTATCAATGAAGAAGGCATGAACTTAAGTTTGTATAATACATCTTATCCTCGTTTACCATACTTTTCCTGGTCACCTTCCCGTAACTTGTCTCTCCCATATCTTCTTTCTTTTGTTTTAGCTAAAGGTAGAATTTAAATTGAAGTTTTAAACACTTCTTTGAGTTACTCATTCTTGGGTACTCCCATATGTTACATGCATGAAACACATGTTAATAAGCTCCTGTTTTTTTTTTTTAAACTTCCGTTAATCTATCTTTTGTTACAGAGAACCAGCCACCCACGTATAAAAGTAGAAGGAAAAAAGATTTTACTTCTCCTATACTCTCTTTTAGAAAGGGAGTAACATAAAGAGAAGACCCCTGTAAACATTGGCCTAGGCAAGGAATTTTTGAGGAAGACCCCGGAGGCAATCACAACAGCAACAAAAATAAACAAATGGGACCTGATCAAATTAAAAAGCTTTTGCACAGCCAAGGAAACTATCATTAGTGCGAATAGACAGCCTACAGAATGGGAGAAAATATTTGCTCTATGCACATCCGATAAAGGGCTAATAACTAGAATCTATACAGAACTTAAAAAATCAACGAGAAAAAAATCAAACAACCCCATCAATAAATGGGCAAATGACATGAACAGAAACTTTTCAAAAGAAGACAGACAGAATAATGGCCGGCAAACATATAAAAAAATGCTCAACATCTCTAATCATTAGAGAAATGCAAATCAAAACCACAATGAGGTATCACCTAACCCCAGTGAGATTGGCCTTTAACAAAACAATCCCAAAACAACAAATGCTGATGAGGATGTGGAGAGACAGGAACACTCTTACACTGCTGGTTGGACTGCAAATTCGTGCCACCTCTGTGGAAAATAATTTGGAGATCCCTCAAAGAGCTAAAATTAGAAATACCATTCGATCCAGCAACAGCACTATTAGGCATCTACCCAAAAGAACAAAAGACATTCTATAATAAACACATCTGCACCTGAATGTTTATGGCAGCACAATTCACTATTAACAACCCAAGTGCTGTCAATTCATAAGTGGATTACTAAAATTTTGTGTATGTATACAATGGAATATTACTCAATTATAAGAAATGCTGGTGATCTAGCACCTCTTATATTTTCCTGGATAGAACTTGAGCCATCCTCTGAAGTGAGGTATCACAAGAATGGAAGAATAGGCTCCACATGTACTCACCATCAAATTGGCACTAACTGATCAACGCTATGGTGCTCACACGGTAGTAATATTCACTAGGGATAGGGGGTTTGGGGGTGGGTAAACTCACAACTAATGGATGCGTTGAGTGTTGTAGGGAGGAAAAGGCACACCCCAAATCATGGTTTGGGTGTGGAAAAGTCATAACATGTAACTAAAATGTTTGTACTCCCATAATATCCTGAAATAAATAAATTAAATTAAATCCTTTAAGAAATAAATATAAGAATATTAAAAATAAGAATATTGACATAATTTGCTCATCAAAGAAAACTGGATTTTTTTTAACAGAAATAGAATGTGAAATTTCTAAAAAGGAACTATTTTAATTTTTTTGTTTTGTTTTGTTTTTTTGAGACGGGGTCTCTCACTCTTGCTCAGTCTGATCTCTAACTCCTGAGCTCAAATGATCCGCCCGCCTCAGCCTCCCACAGTGCTAGGATTACAGGCATGAGCCACCGCACCCGGCTGAAAGGAACTATTTTGAGATTTCCAAAGTGAGATAGAAATTCCAGAACATCTGGCAGCAACATCTCAGAATTCATGTGTATTTTAATTTTTGAAGAACATACTGATTTAATAATGTTCGGGTGTGCATCCTCCCAGGGCAAATGCTTTTAGAAAGCCACCATTACAACATCTGATATTTTCCCTAAGAATTTAAAGTATCTATGACTTCCATGGGCATTCAGTATAAACTTATTAATTGATAAGGGGCTAAAATTTCTATTAACTTACTATGTTGCTGGCAATGAGTCTAGAAATTATTGAAGATGTATTATTGTAATAATTGCTCTTATTAAAATTTGTTACTAACAAAAGTTGGCATACTCATTAGTTTATCAGATGATATTTTTGAGCTTGAATGAGTTTGTTTTTGAAAATATATATATGTATATACTCCTATTTATTTCTTTCCTTAAACACCTCAAATTGCTTCAGTTTGAGTGATTTTTATGTGTTTGAAATTTCATCTGGGTTTAGAGTCTCCTGGAATCCCAGCATATGCCAAAGCATAAAGAATAGTTTGAGTGATTTTGAATGAGAACTGTAATTTCTAAAGTCCTCTTTGCTTTTGGTGAAATATTCCTACATTTGTTGAGCTTCAGTGATTGCTTGAAATCATAGTGTATTTGTTTCCTGGGACTGCCATAACAAACTTGGTAGCTTAAAACAACAAGAATTTATTCTTTCATGGTTCTAGAAGCCAGAAGTATGAAATCAAGATGTTAGCAGGGCCACACTCCCTACAGAGGCTTTAGGGGAGAATTTATTTCATGCCTCTTCTGTCTGCTGGTGGTTGCCAGATTTCTTGGTTTGTGGCCACATCATTCTGCCTTCTCCTTTGTGTCTTTCTTTACTCCTATGTATCTCTTATAAGGATACCTATCATTGGATTTAGGGCCTAACCTGGAAAACCTAGAACGATCTTCTTATCTAAGATCTTTAAATTAATTATAACTGCAAAGACTCTTTTTTCAAATAAGTAACATTCATAGGTTCCAGGGACTAGGGTGTGGGCATAGCTTTTGGGGGGACACCATTTAGCCACTACACATGCCTTTCCATAGAAATTCTATAAGGACAAAAGATTCCTTTTTGGATAAAATAAGTCTGCATATTTACAATTTCCTTCTTATTTCTATTTGGTTGGATTTTGTAGTTATAAATCATATGGGTATGCTCGTGGGTTACATTTGAGACTGGTTTTAGAAATAAATTCATGTTAGTGAGGAGATTTTTATTGCTATTTTTGTTGGCTTTTTGATTAGCTACCTAAAAAAGAGTTATAGTTTTATTTACAATTAAGTGTATTATTTGTAGATAGATATGCTTTTTAATATGCAAGGATGGCCATAATGGAAGATTCTCTTTCAGTTCTGCCATAAATTATATGTCAGTTTATATAATATTAATATATCTTTCAATAGTGAGATGAACAAATCCCAGAGATGGAGACAATTTGGAGTTGGTTTCACTAACATTCATGATTAACATCCGGAAGCCTTAGAAGTGACTTAGGACAAATATCAGCACATGTTTCTTGTTGGATAAATCTCAGTGGAAGAGGCATACAAACATTTGAGTATAACTCACTGTTTTTGAAAAGTATTGTATCATCAAACCTTGCACACTCTTATTCCTTTAGCTCTTTTTTCTTGTATCCAGTTCCTGGATTTGAATTCCTCCAGTTGTAGTATCACAAGCCACCAAATATTCCAGAGAATATAATTTTCACACTTTCCATGGCTGTTGTTAGGATACCTCTGATTTACTACAGTTTTACATCTACTCTAAAATATCCATTACTCAAAAACAGGTTGTAAAATTCTGACAAAGACCTCTTTCATCATTATGCATCTATGATATAAATGAGCTTTCATGGCTACATAAAGAAGAAAACACAGTTCAGTTAACTAATGCAACTGCACTAAGTAAATAAACAAAGCTCAAGTCAAATATAAACTAGGCTTTGCTGTGTGCAAACAGACCCAGAAGAAAAACAATGAACATCTGTAGTTCAGTGCCACTAGAGCATTAATTTGCTTTTAGGTGCTCTTTCAAGAATAAGAATATGTTTGCTTTGATTACAATGATGATTTTATTTATATCTAGATCTCATTATTGTTGATATATTTGTACTCATTCCAAGGACTAACTTAGTCTGTATTAATTATATCTTTTAAAAGCGTTCTAAACTGACCAGAAGATATTCAATTTATTTTTCTCCTACTTATGGCTCAACTGAGGAGAGGTATGGATAATAAAAATCTCTTTGTATATTTAAAGGATTAAGATCTTCTTTCAGTAATCTGACAGTGCTCCCACCTTAAAACTATTTCACTGACACTGAAATCTCCCAATGCAATTCTAACAAAGAGAATATATGTAGTTTGGAAAATTGTCTCCCGTCTCTTAGGTGATCACATAAACGTAATGGTTTGTTCATGCTGCCTCTCAACACTCATCTGTTTAGAAGACAAGCTAAGAATAAATTAGCCCAATGGGGTCTATTGGGACAAATATTTCAAAACATTGTAAATCATCACCAAAAAGTTTTAGTTTTTTGTTGTAAAGGGAAAGTATGACAGTTGATTGTAAAATGTCATCCAATTGTCCACTGTTGGCATAAACATTCCATAAGCACAGGGACTTTGTCCATTTTGTTCATAACTGTATCCTCAGTACCTGTAACAATTCCTGGCCCCTTGTTTGACTATGATTCAGAGAGAATGTTCAAACCCTCTGATTCAAAGACTTTTGTACCTTAGCAAGGTTCAATAAGGTGTGCTTGGCTCCTTCAGTTTTTGGATCATGGAGCTTGAAGTTCTTGCCAGGGGCAAAGTCTCCCTAGCCAAAAACATAACTTCATTGAACTTTAGAATAGGAAGGCATTTCAAACTTCTCTCAATCAACATCTTCAGTGTTAACAACGAGGAACAAAACAAAACAAAACAAATCCAAAACCAAAAAACCTAGCTCTGGAGAAAAAAGGCAATTTGTGGAGAGTGGCCCTGAGAATGAGTGACAGAGCCAAGATTAAAATCTAACACCCTTGCTCCCTAATTCTAAGACCACAAAGCAGAGTGACAATGACATTGCTGACCTTTGAAACTGCAGAGGAAAGATCTCAAGGCTTTCAGCCTCCCTGGTTGAACAAATGCTACTGAAGAACTCTGAAGATGTATCCAAGTTGCATTATCCTTCCTTCACACTTCTTTTACCTCCAACCCTACTTTCTCTCCTCTCTGAGAACATTGACATTCAGACCCTTACCTTGTTTTCTTTTTTCTATTTTTCTTTTCTTTCTCCTTGTAATTCTTATGTTCTTGCCTAAAAGATTCACGTTCTGACTTAATCCCACTGACCTAATAAAAATTTCTCATCTTTTTCAAGAGGACCTTTGAAAATGAAAATGAAAATGACTTTCCAAAATGTTATAACCAATGATTGCCAGATCTGGGACTGGAACCCAAGTGTCTTGTGTCCTAATCAAAGTTCTTTCTATTATGAGACTATATGGAGAAATAGTAATGCCCTGATTAATTATAACTATCCCAAAGATGGATAGAAATTACCCTTTTAAATGTTATTTCCTCTATATGAAAATTGACAATCTTTCTGTCCCCGCTCTCTCTGCCCAAGACACTAGCTGCTTCTCTGTTTATAAGAAAAATCCCCAGGTCTTCTCTGCCTACCTTTTGTTGATGTCTACACTCAGTGGGCCTTCTATGTTTCCCTCTTTTAGTAACCAAGCTGTTTTATTTACCATCCCCAGAACAGATAAAGCTCTTATTCTTGCTTATAGTCCCACTTCTCTAAGAGAACTCAGTTCATCCTTTGAGACTCTTTCTCCCTCTCTCTCTGTAGTAATACATTAGGTGCTATTGGAAGCTTTAAGCAGAGGGAGGAAAGAGAAGGGAGTGAAAGTTTTCTTTACATGGCTAGGAATTTTATAAATAGTATGTAGTCGCATTTACATTTTACTTGTAAGGACATTGAAGACGTGGTAGTTATATAAACTGCATGGCACATAATTTTGGGAATGGAAGTTGGTTCCCATGTCCCATGCCCAAGCTCTTAATCATTCAATTCAACCATTCCTTAATTTTAAAAGTGATAGGAAGCTAAAACAAAAGTCATAATTTTTATATATGATATTAAGAAATCTGTCGCAGGGCAAAGAAGATGTCAACTTTATCCAAACTAGCAGGGGACAGGTGGTGTTAAAAAGAGATTTTATGGACTGACCTTTTTTGAAATAGAGGGACTGGGAAAAATCACATACAATGCTATTACAGAAACATTTACTCTTACCCTTAAAATAATTGTCTTCAAAAATAAGAAAACCAGCTTAGCTTAAGAAAATTTGGCTTTTGGCTTTAGTGGTAATGAAAGAATTTAAAGAATAAGGCAGAGTGTGAGAAAAACTGATACACAGATAGATAGATAACTACATCAGGCTTCTAGATAAATAAAACAGTCATAAACATTACAATGGCTGACAGCTGCAAAAATAACTGAAATTGACAGTAGCCGATACTACCCAAAGCTGAAGAATGTAATTTACATCTTAGTGAAATTAAACATACTATAATAGCTTAGCTTCCAGGCAACAATACTATTAAATTTGCAGTAGTAGATTATGACATCATCCAAAACCCCAGGATACACACTTAGAGCTGGCTATTATGGTTTGTAATCTGTATTGCTGTTCTGGTTAGTTTTTCATTTAATTCATTGCAGGCTTCTATTAAAGAAAAGACAAATAACAGCAGTTGAGGATGCTGCTTTTTGCAAAAGCTGTTAAACCTCAGGTTGCAGTGATGTCACATTTTAGAATCAGTAATAATAGCTTATATCTGAGATGCATTAAGAGGTCAGAATTATATCGAACAATATAATAATTTAAGCATTTTTTATGGTCAATAAGTATAATCTTGGAAGGTTTTCTAACTCATCTTTCTTTTCCAAAATATTTCTTAGCTAACTCAAACTATACAGTGACAAAATAACAGTAAAATCTACTGCTTTTATTAGAGGGTTTATATTATACAGCAGCAATCTCAACCAAATATATTGTATTGAGACCACTGGAAGTTCAAATTCCCACGGGTGTTGGAAGAAGGGAAAGGTAAGTATCTGTAAACTTCTAAAAATTGTTTTCAGAATTTTTTGTGTTTATGAATTTCTCTGGAGGAGTTTATAACTCACATCTAATTTTTCAAAAAATGTCCATTTTCTAAAAGTTGTGTGGACCTTGTTTCATTTTAACAGTGATTCTCAAGGGTTAGGGAAGCTCATTAAAATGTCTTGCCATGGGTAGAAGAAAGGATCATACAGTTTAAAAAAATCCCCTCTCCCTCCACCAGATGATATGAATGTTTTTATTTACGGAATTTTTGCTCTTCTTACCCAATCCCAAGCACTGAACTAATAAAAATTCCCATTTATTGCAAGAGGACACTTAAGGATCAGGGAGATGAAAATGGTTTAGAAAAATTCTTCAACCAATGATTGCAAAATCTGTGCTTTTTGTCTATAGTCCAGTGTTCTTTATAAGAAGTTATGTGAGGAAGACAAAGACCCACAGAGGCAATTCAATTAGATGTAGCAGGAAAAGACATCTGCTATATGAAAATACAGGGCAGAGGGACTATATGACTATGACTAGAGGTGATTTAGACATGGGCTTACAGGACATTTTTCTGGAGATTCTGCCCTCTTGATATACCTAGTCCTCTAAACCCTGACCCCCAGCAAATGTATCTGCATGTATAAATATGAACCCTTAGAAAACCAGAAATTCAAGTAGAGGCACTTGGACCACATGTTCAGAGTCAATCTGGTCTAAAATAGGTGGGCCCTTACATAATCAAATTAAAGGATGTCCACTTGACCCAAAGTGTGTCACTGAACAACATATGAGCTCTTAAAGCCATTAGGAAAGTGTCATCTTCATTAACCTTCCAGGAAGTTTAATGATTCTCCAATCAGTGCTTCCTTCTTTAAGTCAAGGTGTAAACTCCAGATGACTATTACAAATAAGCATCCAGTAATAGTAAATTTAGATCAGGTGAAGACATGAAGAAAGGTTTAGAGAACTGTATACTGAATAGCACACATGGGCTTTAGGGGGATAGAGCTCTGAGCACTATGTCCCAAAGGAGGGCAGTCAATCAGAGGTTACTAGTGTCCAGGGAAGATGGACTTATGAAAAGTGATGTGAGGAGAATTTAAGGAAGAACATCATTGACCTTACAGCCTTGGCTAGACCATGCCTTAGTGACTTTTGATGGGTGAGTAGGCCTCAAATCAGAAATGTTCCCTGATATTTGCCCTAAATCTTCTGAAGTTAACAGTCAGAGAATGGAAGGAATACCAGAAAAGCCTATGAGAAAACTATTTTCTGAGCTTGAGATGACATTGTAAAATATATTTTATTATGATAATATATAAATGCTATACATGCAAATTAGATTAGTACATAAAATTATTTGATTTTTGACTTTCAAAAGTATAAAAGGGTAAAAGAAACCAGCAAGTGAACCCAGAACACTGGGCCGAATAAAAGCAGACTTCATCAGCTAACGCCCTGAACTTGAAATATGGAAACATTAAGACCATCAGAGTGAGGCACGTGGTCCTGACTCTAGAGACTGCAGTAAAGGGAATATATTAAAAGTCATGATTCAAACAGAGAAATAAAATCATGTTTATTAAAATTACCTATTTCTACCTCTAGGAATACAACTTCTTTCATCTTTTGCATGAGGGAGAAAGTAGTTTAGGACAGTTTTAGCCAATACATGTACAATAAATAGCACTCTGGGGAAAACCCTGTCATTTTAATATTTCTCTTTATAAGCTAGTTTCTCTCTCCTCCTGCCTATGATCTCCCCCTACTTTTAATTCTCTTATTTCCTTATTTATATTTGGAAGGTGGGGTGGGGTGGGGTGGGGTGGGGTGAGGTATGGTGGTTGGAACTGGGAAGGACTTGGTTTAATGGAATAGTAAAGGGCTGACCCTAAATGTTAGTTTCAAAAGGTGATAGACAAAGGAAAATTTATTGGAAACTTCAGTGAATAGACTATAGTGGATGAAATTGGATAGTATGGTACATTTTTCATGTACTCACTGACAACCACCTTTCCTCCCCCAGTTCTCTTTACTTTGGGACAAACAGTGCAGAAATACTGGGAATGATGGTCATAAGTCTTTCTTCAAGGGATCCAAAGGTGTGATTATACTGCCCCGTACTGCAATCAATGGAAAATGAAAAGCAACCCACAGATGAATCACTTAGCTAATTCTTTGGTATTTTCCCACAATTCTCTTTTTCATTGCAGAATTTATTTTTCAATAGCCACTGGTACTGAAACTTACGTTTGCAAAAGCGAGAGAGTTGATTAATAGGTGTTTTATACATCTGGTATTTTCTCATAAAAGACTAGAAAACTTATTTCAATTATCATACCACCAACAAGGATGCAATCTGTTCACAAGGCCTGTTTACGAGTGGCTGCTTTGGGTAATGGCTGTTTTCTTAGCACGGGAAATGAAATATAATATTATTAAGCAGAGATATGCAGAAAGAGGTGTCAACTTATCCATCTTCCTGATGTTTATAGGCTTCATTTTTTAGAATGTTTATTTTATTTTATGAGACCACACGTTAAAATATCTCCTATTTGAAAGGATCTAATTTCTTTTATTCTGGTTTTAATGTCCTTGAATATTAACTTTTTCAAACTTGTAAGCAATCAGCTAAGGAAACCTGTGGTAGGTACTTTATTAATTCCATTTAGATAAATGTGCCACAATGAGAGAGACAATAAAAGTGAACACTTTATCTTTGCATGAGGAAAAGAGCTGGTCTTTGCCAGAAGGGTAAGATGAATGATTTTCATTGTTAGAGGCCACTTGTGATAAGATGGGGATGGGGATGGGGTAGAGGTTGATGGAAAACAAACCTCAAGCAATGAGTTAGTGTGTGTGTGTGTGTGTGTGTGTGTGTTCATGTTCAGGAGGGAGAGGGGTGTGAATCAACACACTGTAATGGAAACAATAATACTACTTTGATGAGCTTTAATAAAATCAGTAGAGAAGTCCAGCTATATCTGTTTTTGGCTAAGTGTTGCTCCTTCATTGTTTCACCAACTTCCATCACCTCTTTGAGGGATGGAAATGAGAAAGAATAAACTTTACAAATGGGTAATTAGTACTGCTCATTTAATTTTGATTATTCAAAGGCATTCTACTAATGAGTAGACCTACTTGTAGACAAACGAAAAGGATAATATACTACAGGAAAAGAACAACTTTACAGATTATAGAAATCTACAAAGCTTTCTTGCAGAAGTTATGAAATCTCCTTACATGAGGAAAAGAAATATTAAAACTTGCAAGATATGTACCATGGTATCCCATAAATTCTCTTATGATTTAATATTAATATATACTTAAACAATGACTGGGCCTTGAAAATAATTTTAAGGTTAAAAAAATACTGTTTTTTAATGTCTTTAGATCAGTGTTGTCCAGTAAAAATATAGTAAGAGTCACAAATACAATTTAAAATTTTCTAATAGACACATTAGAATAAAAAGACAGGAATAATAAAATTTTTTAGGAAAAATAAATTTTAATAAAATATTTTATCTAACTTAGTCTATTAAAAATAGTATTTCAACATGTAAATAATATAAAAATTATTAATGTAATATTTTACATGCTTTTTTTTCATGCCAAATCTTCAAAATATGATGTTTATTTTACTTACACTTACAGCACACCTCAATTTGGGCCAGTCACATTTTAAATGCTCAATAGTCACATGTAGCTAATGACTGTTGTACTGGGCAATATAGCAATCTTGATTGTTCAAAATATGTCTTTTTATAGAGAAATGGGCCTCAACATAACTCAGTAAAAAATTGTCCTAGTGTAGAAATCAATGAATCCTGGTTATCATTCACTTAGTCAATGATTTCTAGAGCCAGGATATATACAGAAAAATCAGAGGTACTTTTATAACATAATCTAAACATCTGTTTACTTTTAAAGACATGTTTCTTATTGCAATCTTTTTTCATATACAAACAAAAATTCCATTTTCAGCATTGACTTAAATACCCTTTGACTTACTGAAATGAAAACTATCCATTGATTAGTTCCTGTTTCTTGAATTGTGATACTTCTGCTTTAAAAAATTATCTAGGTTAATTAGAGTTTTTAACAATTTTGTTGTCATTGACTTAAAACCATTTATCTTCTCCCTAGAAAATTGCAAATGTCTGTGATACTTATCAAAATTTATATGTAATTTCACTTTCATATAATTCCAGGGGACTCCAGGGGTTTCACAGAAGTTCTAATAGTCAGGTTAAAGGAATTGATTTATCATGAAGTATGTGTGAAAGAAAAAAATGAATAGTTGTCTGCTGAAGACTCAAAGTATAGTCAAAAGTTCTGGTGCTCTGTTACATTTTGACAGACTTCTGAAATCTTATTGTCTTAAATGACCCCAATAAATCATTCTAATTAATTATAATTTTCATCCTTTTTAATTGTGTGCTTTAATTTTATTTTATAAGTACATATTATTTTTTGTCTTTTTTTCTTGATTGGTTTATGTATATGTATCTCCTATAGGAGATTTGAGGGAGGAGACCATGTCACTTTCTCCTTCCTCTTATCTAAATCACACAGCAAAGCACCTCCTTGGTTTAGGTCAACTAAATGAATATAAATGAACAATTATAGTACATTTGTCTGCCTTCAGTCAATAGTATAACTGTTTGAACAGATAACTACATCTTCCATTCTCAAGTACACTTGGAAAGCCTTTGTGTAATTTTTTATCTACTCTATCTTCATGAATGCATTATATTCTTTGTAACTAGTATAGTGCCTGGCTCAAAGAAAACATCCAATTTTTCCTGAAATAATCAATATGCATTTCCTTTCAAATGATCTCTGTTTCTATTTAAAGCCATCATATTTAACTTCTCATCTGTTAGCTACAATTCTGTACTTTGTGGTTTATTTGCACCAAGGACTCTATATTGTTTTTCAAGAATTCACTTAAAAAAATATAAATTAATTACCTACCAGTTTTCAATCTTTGTTTAGGTACTGGAGATACATTGGTGAACCTATTAGTTAAGGTTTCTGTGTCAAAAATATTTATTAATATATTATAGTGAAAGAAGAATGTAATGAATAGGTAAATAGGGTAGAGGAGAAGGGGAGGGTATGAGCCATGGTGTCTCAACCTGATCCTAGAGGCCTTGTAGGCCAAAGTGAGGAACTTGGATTTTATTCTACTTGAAATGAGAAGCTGTTGAAAGAACTTGAGCAGGAAAGTGGTTCATATACTGCTATATAAAAGGATTACTCTGGAGCAACATGGTAGAATAGAAGCTTTCTACTGTCATCTCCCACAGAAGCATAGATTTTAACAACTACCCATGGATGAAAGTACATTTGTGAGAGTCTGTAAGTCCAGTGGAGAAGTTCCAGCACATCCTTAAAGCAAAATAATCTGAGAATGGACTCACCAAAGAGGGCAAGTAAAACAGTTTCACTTTCTCCATGTTATCTTTCCTTCAAGGCAGCACAGTTCAGAGCCAAGAGAGACCCTCTTGGCCTGTAATTTCTTCTCTAGAGTTAATTGACAGCATAATGAATGAGCAACTGGCACACACAGTCATGTGGAATGCTGTGCAAGAGGCTTCTTCCTTTCCCACTACAACCATAATATAGAAATAGTCAGCATGGCTGAATTGTTGAGAGAGGCTGGGAGCAGAGAACAGAGGCCACTGATCTTACTTACTGCTCCATGGACTCCATCAGAACGCCTGCCCATGAGCTACTCAGGATAGCTCACCTGTGAGATCCTTCAATTGGCCCTTGGGCAGCCTGAACACTTTGCATGCCTTCCCCTTCCTTAGGCTGGCTCCCAGAACATGACCCTGCTGATAGCAAGTGTAGTATCTTAGGAAGATGTGTGGCTTGACTTTGCAGGATTCAGAAAAAGTATACAAACTTTAGTAATTCACAGCATTTAGCACCTGGCCTGGCTTTTCAGGATTACAGAAAGCATACAATCTTAAGAATAGGCCCCCAAGAAAAGACAAGATATGTACAGCATGCTCATCCATAACAAAGGTCTGAGATAGCCTCAGAAAGCATAGTCGATCTCTTTGTTGAAAGCACTCCTCTCCTAAAGCCAATCAGTAAAGACTGAAGGAAGTGATTGTTTCTGCAAATGCAAAGGCAGCAACAGGAGCCTTCAAGGAAACTCCAATAAAAAGACTTCAATACTTCAACGAAAAAAATCAAAGAAACATAACACTACTAAAGTAACACAATAGTATCCCAACAACCAACCCCAAAGAAATGGAAATCTATGAATTCCTTACAGTTCAAAATAATTGTTTTAAGAAGTCCAGTGAGTTACAAGAGGATACAGATAAACAACTCAACAAAACTGAAGTTTAATAAAGAGACAGAAATCATAAAAAATAACCAAACAGAAATTCTGGAGCTACAGAATACAATGATTGAAGTAAAAATGCTATAGAGAGTATCAACAGCAGACTTAATCAAGCAGAAGAAAGAATCTTGGAACTCAAAGACAAGTCATTTGAAAATATTCAGTCAGAAGAGAAAAATAAAAAGGGATGACAGAGAATGAAGAAAGCCTATGGGACGCTATCACAAGAGCTAACTTTCACATCATAAGGGTCCAAAAAAGAGGAGGAGAGAGAGAGAAAGAGATAGATACAGAAAGCTTATTTAAAGAAAAAAATTATTGAAACCTTACCAAATCTAGAGAGAGATATGAACATCTAAGTACATGAATCTCAAAGGTCTTCAATCAGGTTCAATGCAAAGACTTTACCAAGGTACATTATAATCAAACTGTCAAATATCAGAGACAGACAATTTTGAAAATAGCAGAAGAATAGTGCATATTACATACAAGGGGCCTTCCATAAGGTTATCAGCATATTTCTCAGTGGAAGATTTGCATGACAGGAGAGAGTGGGGTAATATATTCAAAGTGGTGAAAGGGGGTCAAAAAAACCCTACGAACCAAGAATACTTTAAAGCTGTCCTTCAGAAATGGACAGATAAAGACTTTCACAGGCAAATAAAAGCTTAAAGAGTTCATTACCGCTAGATCTGCTTTAAAAGAAAGGAAGTTCTTCAAGCTGAAACAAAAAGATGCTATTTGTAACATGAAAACATATGAAAGTTAACTCACTGGTAAAGGTAAGTGCATAGTCAAATATAAAATATTTTAATACTGCAATGGTGGTATATAAATATTTAACTTTGGTATAAAAGTTAAAAGACAAAAATATTAAAAATGCTATAGTTACAATAATTTGATAATGGATATACAATATAAAATGATGTAAATTATGAAATTAAGAACATAAAATTTGTGCTGGGGAGTAAAAGTGTAGGGCTTTTGTATGCAAGTGAAGTTGTTAGCAGCTTAAAATAGAGTGCTATAACTATAAAATGTGTTTTATGTAAACCTCATGATAATCACAAAGCAAAAATCTATAGTATATACACAAAAGATAAACAGAAAGGACTCAAAGCAAACCACTAAGGAAAATCATCTATTTTCAAGAGAAGATGGCAAAAAAGAAACAAAGAAGATAGAAAAGAACAAAAGATCTTCAAAACACCCAGGAAACTATAAATAAAATGAAAATAGTAAGTTCTTACTATCAGTAAATACTTTAAATTTAAATAGATTAAATTCTCTAATAAAAAGACATAGAGTGGTTTAATGGATAAATAAACAAAACCCAACTATATGTTGCTTACAAGACTCACCTTTGCTTTAAGGATATACATAAAGTGAAAATGAATGGACTGAAAAAGATATTACATGCAAACAGAAATTCAAAAAGAGTAGGGTAGCTATACTTATTTCAGACAACATAAATTTAAGGCCGGGCGCGGTGGCTCACGCCTGTAATCCTAGCACTCTGGGAGGCCGAGGCGGGTGGATCGCTCGAGGTCAGGAGTTCGAGACCAGCCTGAGCAAGAGCGAGACCCCGTCTCTACTAAAAATAGAAAGAAATTATATGGACAATTAAAATATATATATATACAAAAAATTAGCCGGGCATGGTGGCGCATGCCTGTAGTCCCAGCTACTCGGGAGGCTGAGGCAGTAGGATCGCTTAAGCCCAGGAGTTTGAGGTTGCTGTGAGCTAGACTGACGCCACGGCACTCACTCTAGCCCGGGCAACAGAGCGAGACTCTGTCTCAAAAAAAAAATAAATAAATAAATTTAAGTCAAAAACTGTAAAAACAGACAAGGTAAGTATAGAGGGACAAAGGGGTCAATTAATCAAGAGGATATAGCAACTTTAAATATATATACCCAACATTGGAGCACCTACATCTATAAGGCAAATATTAACAGATCTGAAGGGAGAAATAGATAGCAATACAATAATAGTAGGGGACTTCAGTACCCTACTTCGAATGATGACTAAATAATCCAGAAAGAAAGAAAATATTAGAATTTAACTACATTTTAGACAAAGCAAACCTAACAAATATACAAAACATTTTACCCAACACCAACAGAATACACATTCTTCTCGAACACACATGGAACATGCTCCAGGATAGATCATATGTTAGGCCAGAAAACAAGTCTTAAAAAATTTAAGCAAATTGAAATCATATCAAGTATCTTCTGCAACCACAATGATATAAAGCAGAAATAAATAATAGGAAGATTATAAAATTCACAAGTAAGTGGAAATTAAACAACATGCTCCTGAACAACCAAGCAGCAAAACAGATATCAAAGGGAAAATTAAAAAAATATCAAGAGACAAGTGAAAATGGAAATACAACATACCAAAATTTGAAAGGTACAGCAAAAGCAATTCTAGGAGGAAAGTTTATAGTGATAAATGCGTACATGAAGAAAAAACAAATATATCAAATAAGCAGCATAACTTTAAACCTTAAGGAAAAGAAAAAAAAAAGCTCAAATTTAGAAGGAAGGAAATAAAAAATTTCAGAGCAAAAATAAATGAGATACTAGAAAAAACAATAGAAATGATCAACAGAACTAACAGTTCATTTTCTTTTGCAAAGATAAACAAAATCAACAAACTTTTACCTAGATTAAGGAAGAAAAATGAGAGAAGACTAAAATAAATAAAATCAGAAATGAATGAGGAGACATTGCAATTGATATCACAGAAATACAAAGATTCATAAGAGACGATGCATAATTAATGCCAATAAATTGGATAACCTAGAAGAAATGGGTAAATTCCTAGGAACATACAACTTAGACTGAATAATGAAGAAATAGAAGATATGAATAGACTAATAGTAAGTAAAAAGATTGAATCAGTAATAAAAAGTTTCCTTTAAATAAAAGCCCAGATCTTAGGGCTTCACTTGTGAATTCTATCAAAAAATTAAAGAAGAATTAATGCTAATCCTTCTCAAACTATTCTAAAAAATTGAAGAGAAGGGAACACTTATTTTATGAGGCTAACATTATCCTCATACCAAACCAGACAAGGACACTGCAAGTAAAGAAAATTGTAGACCAATTTCTCTGATAAATATAGATACAAAAATACTCAAAAAGAAAATATTAGCAAATTGAATTCAATGGCATATTAAAAGGATCACATATCATGACCAAGTGAGATTTTACCTTAGGGTATAAGCATGTTTCAACATACATAATCAATAAATGTGATGTGCCACATTAGCAGAATGAAGGATAAAAATCATATCATTTCAATATATGCAGAAAAAGCATTTGACAAAGTTGAACACCTTTTTTGATAAAAACTCCCAATAAATTATGTATAAAAGGAATGTACCTAACACAGTAAAGGCTGTATATGACAAATCCATAGCTAACATCATACTCAGTGGTGAAAAGTAAAAGCTTTTCCTGTAATGTCAAGAACAGACAAAGATGTCCACTCTTACCACTTCTATTCAACATAATACTAGAAGTCCTTGCCTGAGAAATTAGGCAACTGAAAGAAATAAAAGCCATATGAATCAAAAAGGAAAAAGTGAAATTGTCTCTGTTTGCTGATGACATGATCTAATATATAGAAAACTCTAAAGATTTCATCAAAAAAACTATTAGAATTATTAATTCAATAAAGTTGCAAGATATAAAATCAACACACAAAAGTCAGCTTTATTTGTATGTACTAACAATTATCTGAAGTATAAATTAAGAAGATAATCTTATGTACAATAATATTAAAAGAATAAATTAAGAATAAATTTAATAAAGGATGTAAAAGATACATACAGTGAAAACTATAAGACATTGATGAAAGAAGTTGAAGAAACACAAATACATGGAAAGATATCTTGTGTTTATAGATTTAAAGAATGATTATTGTCAAATTTTTCATACTGCCCAAAGAGATCTATAGATTTAATGTAATCCCTATCAAAATTCCCATGGCATTTTCTACAGAAAGAAATTCTAAAATTTATACGGAAAAACAATTGACTCCCAGTAGCTGAAGCAATCTTAAGAACAAAGCTGGAGGCATTACATTTCCTGATTTCCAATTATAATACAAAGCTGTAGTAATCAAAACAGTATAGGATGGGCACAAAAACAGCCAAACAGAATAACAAAACAGAATATAAAGCCCAAGAATAAGCCCATGTATTTATCATTAAGTAATCTTCAACAAAGGTGCCAAGAATACATAATGGGGAAAGGGTAATCTCTTTAATAAATGGTGCTGGGAAAACTTGATATCCACGTGCAAAAAAAAAAAAAAGAAAGAAAAATTCTGTTTTTATCTTATGCCATAGATACAAACCAACTCAAAATGGATTCAAGCCTTAAACATAAGACCTGAAACTATAAAATTCCAGAAGAAATCAGAAACCAGGAAATCAAGAAATTCCAGGAAAAATTCTATGACAATGATCTGGGCCATGGTTTTTTGAAAATAACCCCAAAAGCACAAGCAACAAGAAAAAATAAACAAATGAGAATACATCAAATTAGAAATTTCTGCATAACAAAAGAACCAATCAACAAAATGAAAAGGCAAACTATGTAATGAGAGAAAATATTTGCCCACCATATATTAAACAACGGTTTAATATACAAAATATATAAGGAATTCATACAACTCAATAGAAAAAAATAAATAACCCAACTAAAAAATTGGCAAAGGATCTGAACAGACATTTTTCCAAAGAAGGCATACAGAAAGTCAACAGGTATATGAAAAGATGCTAAACATCACTAATCATGAGTAAAATGCAAATCAAGACCACAACAAGATATTGCCTCATACCTGTTAGGATGACTGTTACCATAAAGTTAAAAGATAAATTCTGGCAAAGATGTGGCTAAAAAGGAACCCTTATACATTGCTGGTGGTAATGTAAATTTGCACAGCTTTTAAGGAAAACAATACAAAACTTCCTCAAAAAATTAAAAGTAGAACTACCATATATACTTTTGGGTATATATCCAAAGGGAATGAAATCAGGATCTCAACGAGATATCTACATTCTCATGTTCATAGCAGTATTTTTTCAGTAGTTAAGATATGAAACAATCTAAGTATCCACTGATGAATGAATGGATAAAGAAAATATGATTTTATCTTTCTATCTGTGTGTGTGTGTATATATATATATATAACATTCCACTTTAAAAAAGAAGGAAATCCTACCATCTATGACAACATGGATGAAACTGGAGGACATTGTACTTAGTGAAATAAGCCAGATACAGAAAGACAAATACAGCATGATTTCTCTTATACCTGGAATCTAAAAAATCTAATTCACAGAAACAGAAAGTAGAAGGGTAGTTACCTGAAATTGATGGTGTTTGGTGAAATGGGAAGATGTTGGTCAAAGAGTACAAACTTTCAGTTATAAGAGGAGTAAGTTCTGGGGATCTAATGCATAGCATAGTGATTATAATTGTTAATAATGTATTTTATACTCAAAATTCACCAAGAAATTGGAAATTATCGATTCTCATCACACATAAAATATCACCTCACTATCTGAGGTGATAGATATGCTAAGTAGCTTGTGATAATCATTTGAAAAATGATATGTATATCAAAACATCATCTTGTGTACTTTAACTATATCCGATTTTTATTTGTCAGCTATACCTCCATAAAGCTTGGGGGGGGGGGGAAGTGAAAAAATAAGCAAGAGAACTAAAATTTGTGATACTGCTGTGAGAAAAATAATCATTGATGAGATAGGGAGTAATGAGGGAAAAGAATGTGGAAAGATAAGAATGTCAAGGAAAGCTTTCTGGAGATGGGACGTTTAAGCTGAAGATAAAGGGGATAAGAACAAACAAATGTTGGGGGGAAAAATGTGTTCTAGGCAGCAAAAAGTACATATACAAAAGTTCTGAGGTGTTGAAGAGCTTGGAACATTCAAAATAATGAAGATTGATATGTGGCTGGAGAATGGTGAACTACAGTGAGTGTAATGTGCTGATGGTGGTGAGTTAAGAAGGGTCAAGGCAGAACGACAACTCAAGGAAAATTTTGACTGTAAGAGGAAGGGAAGCCATAGAAGGAATTTAAATGGGAATTGCATGATCTAATTTATGTTATATAAAGATTTCATTGGCCACTGGGTGTAGAATGGAATGTGGAGAGATAAGTGGATTTAGAAAGACCACTTTGAAATGATGTGTCTTGAGATGATGTTATCTTGGTCTAGGTAGGTGGCAAAAAAAAGTTGGAGAGAAGTTAATAGATTTGACACATATTTTGTAGATAGAACTAAAAGAACTCAGAACTCGTTGGCAGAACAGATATGAGGGTGTAAGGAAAGGAGAAATCAAATAACACTCTTAGATTATTGGCTTGAGTATGTTAATGGACACTGGAGACATTTACTAATATAAGGAAGACTGTGAGATAAAAGCTTTGAGGGTAGGGAGAAAAAGAATCCGTTTTGACCATGTTAAGTTTAAGGTGCTTATGAGACTTCCAGGTAGAGATATAAAGAGGGAGGGAGTTTGCTACTAAGAAATGCTGCTGATCTTAAGCCCAGAACTGTAAATTACTTAGCACTACAAACACATTAGAACTAAGAGAGGAAAGCCAATCTTCAAAGTTTAATTGTATATCTTAATCTATTGTAATTTCCTAACTTAAAACTTTATGAGAGCAACTTTCAAAATTTTTTTACAAAGCACTGAAGGAATACTTTTTTCATAAAATTTATTTTTTTTATCTTAAAATAAAAAGGAACAACCCCATCTGTGAACTTTCTCATTTTTCTGAACATGGTGTAATTTGGAAAAGCATGTCCATCTTCTCCAAATTTCTAATTGACTCTTTCTTTTTCAGATCAGACCAGTCACATCTAAAAGGAAAGTATTTTCTCTCTGTTACATCTGAATAGAAGATAAATATGGTTCATATTCTGAGTTGCACAGCAACATGTGGAAAAAAACCCTTTTAAAACATGCTATGAATTGAATTCATTAAATCTACTGAGTGTAGCAATTTAATGAAGCAAAAAATACTAATTAAATTATTAAAATCTGGATAGCAAGTAGTAATTAAAAAGACTGTTGCTATGCAACTCAGAGAATTTCTATAAACAGTCTGCAAAAATGTATTGGTTAAATATGTTGGTATTTTGCCTTGACCTTTTGTAATCAAACACCTTTTCAATCTGTGAAAATGTGTTTCTGAGACTAACATCAAATAGAATTAATGGTTTAGAAAAAAGAAAAAACCTAGGGTTTGATTAGGTTACTTCTTTTTATTATCTTCAAATATTAGGTATAAGAAGTTTAAAATTCCAAAAATAAAAATTACAGAATATATGTGGATAAACAGCAGCAGTTACTTAAAGGTTTCTTCATGATTAAGAAACTTTGTGATTTATAGAGACATAAATCAGCTATTTTGCTTTATTATTTCATCAGTGTTGTAGCTACTTTATGGTAGGAGCAAGTTAACACAGGTCAATTTTTTTATACAGGTAAAGAAGGTAGTTTTTCTAAAGTCAAAAGTTCTTTTGACAGTTATTTTTTTTCCCCAAATTGCCAGAGAATTAAAAGTTGGTCACAGGTTCTAAAAGTCTGCAATGTACCCAGAAAAAAAAAAAGTACTTAGAACTATACATACCCAAGAGGCTCATTTTTGCAAATGGAAGAAATTACCCTAATATGTGGGCTTGTAAAAATCATTTTTTCAGGCAGTCACTGAGAGGCTGTTATGCAGGCACACCTCAATTCCAAATGTCTGAGTACAGACTAAAAGAAAACTAACCCCTCATAGGAAAAATAAGGTTGAGGATTAAAACCTTCTCTTGAATAATCCAAAATATTTCAAAACTTCTTTTTTTTTTTTCCCCAGACAGAGTCTTGCTCTGTTGCCCGTGCTAGAGTGCCGTGGCGTCAGCCTAGCTCACAGCAATCTCAAGCTCCTGGGCTCAAGCGATCTTTCTGCCTCAGCCTTCTGAGTAGCTGGGACCACAGGCATGCGCCACCACGCCTGGCTAATTTTTTTCTATATATTTTTAGTTGTCCAGATAATTTCTTTCTATTTTTAGTAGTGACGGGGTCTCGCTCTTGCTCAGGCTGGTCTTGAACTCCTGAACTCAAGGAATCCTCCCACTTCAGCCTCCAAGAATGCTAGGATTACCGGCATGAGCCACCATGCCCGGCCCAAAACTTCTATTTAATTACATGCAGTATTGTTGGGTACTAATATTAGTGGAAATTTACAAAGGCCTCTTAATCAAACATATCCTAATTCTGGTTACATGACTGAGCCAAACTTGGTGGGATAGGAAAAGTATTTAAGGTCAACCTTAAATGGGAGTGAGCAGTGGTTGCCTGATGCCATTAGCTTTGCTGTAGTGGTCAGTGGGCAGAAAATATTACTTGCATGTATATGAGCTTCAAATACTTTTACTATAACCCTTTTGAGCCTCTACCTCACTTGTCAGTAGGCTGTCTTCTTTTATTATTCCCTGTTGAGAAGTCATTTTCTTATACCTTGAAATACATGTTATTCCTTCTACCATCACCATCACCTACTATTTTCATGTCCTGGGACAGGTGTTCCAAAATAAGCACTATGGCCATCAGCCTCAAACTCTGTGCCAAGACACCCTGTGGTGCTGCAGTGACTTCACAGTGGTCCCTGAGACATTTACTACTTTCCAGGGAAACACAGCAATGCTGCACAGACAGGCTTGAGGTAATTAATAGTTTCAACATTAGATAGTGCTACATGCCTTTCCATAACATCAATATTTTTTGTGAAGCTGAGCCTTTTGTGAATGCCATGATAAAAAGAAACACTGCACAGAAATCAAGGTGGAGCAGGAAATAGGAGTAGTGTTCCAAATGTGAATCCAAGTTTTTTGTGCATTCCAAGATGTACAATATACAACAGGTACATGCATCCCATTGCTATTTGCTTGTTTAAGAAATGTTATTCTTTCAATATATGGATTGCGGTTTTGTTTTTTTTTTTGGCAAGGGCTTGTAAGTTGTTAGTTAGTAAATAGTGAATTGTTGGGACCTAACTAAACAATTGTAACTAGTAGGTGTTTCTTTTGGTCTAGCAGCACTATGAAATAATCACTGAGATACTAAGTAATGGAGTTTGAGATCTTCAGTACTATGATATGGCAAAAGAATTATTGAAGTATTCTTAAATTATTAAAAGATATCTGTGTGTATTTGCCTATTTAGCAAGATGTTAAAATATATAAACTACCTTTTGTCTTTCTAATATGATGTCCATTGAATATAAGAAGAGAAAGTTGGGGTTTATTTACTATGTAAATGCAATTTCCTTTGAAAACACTTTAATGTTTTCATCAGTGCAGACAGCAGAGGTCTTCAGAATGGGTAGTTTGTAAACAAGACTGTCTACCCATCCTGACTGTATTCCATAGAAACAAAAAGTTTCTGTATAATCCAGTGGCTTAACCTCTGAGTGATCCCACATAAATTGGCACTTGAGCTGTTTGCTAATGATTCACATAGGGAGAAGTAAGAGATTGTAATGTGGTTTCAGCTTCCACTCTATCAGGAGTTTTGACCTATTCTTGTTTACTACCCAAAGTCTCACTTATTTTATTCCTTAAAAGAACATTCCCCAAACCATCAGAAGTTTGTCAGTACCTATAAAGGAAATTTCATAGTCTTCAATATGATCTTCGGAAGATCTTCTGTGATCTGACATCAACATATTTTTCCTACCTTATATCTTTCCACATCCTCCTATGATGCCATAATCCAATAAAATGAAACTTGCCCCTTTTCTGAACAGGTCCTGCACATCATTCCTTTTATACATTTTCTTTTTTTTTAGAATTGTCTCTTTCACCTAGGATGTCCTATTCCTGTTAATGTCCTCATGCTTTTTCAAAGCTGTGCTCAAAGCCTACTTCTTCTACAAAGCCTTCACATTTTCCCCCTACCATGCTCTAAACGTTTTCTTTCTTTTACCTTGAACATGGTATAGCATATACATAGTCTGGTTTTCATTATGTTTGCTTCACCATGTGACTTTCTCCATACTATTCCTTTGATGCTTTATATTTATCTTTTTAAATCTCCCTGAAAGTAGCATAGCATGAATTCACAGCCTCCTCTACCCACACTTCACATCATTTCTAGTATGTGTCTGCATAAGTAGATGCTCAACCAATTCTTATTAGATTAAATTGCAACACATTATGCGATAACATGGTAAATTATAAAAATTTAGGTATTATATCTCCAAGGATAATTCTCATTTAATAGGAACTCTAACAGAGCTTATCTCTTTATCCCAACTCTTGCCAGTATTATCCTTTTTCTTTGCTTAAGATTTGGAAAAACCCCAAGATTGTCCTTATCAAACTTTTCTCTTTTCACTCTTTGCCCGTAACTTTAAAGAACTTGAATAAATTATTTGGTGAGAGAGGTTGTCTTGGTTTGGATCTGTAATTTGTGCA
This sequence comes from Eulemur rufifrons, assembly GCF_041146395.1. Lineage (NCBI taxonomy): Eukaryota > Metazoa > Chordata > Mammalia > Primates > Lemuridae > Eulemur > Eulemur rufifrons. Next base: position 231,757,970 of record NC_090989.1, read on the forward strand.
AATATAATAACTGGTGAGTATCTTTTTTTTTTTTTTTTTTTTTTTTGAGACAGAATCTCACTCTGTTGCCCAGGCTAGAGTGAGTGCTGTGGCGTCAGCCTAGCTCACAGCAACCTCAAACTCCTGAGCTCAAGTGATCCTCCTGTCTCAGCCTCCCGGGTAGCTGGGACTACAGGCATGCGCCACCATGCCCGGCTAATTTTTTCTATATATATTTTTAGCTGTCCATATAATTTCTTTCTATTTTTTTTTTTAGTAGAGGTGGGGTCTCGCTCTTGCTCAGGCTGGTCTCAAACTCCTGAGCTCAAATGATCCGCCCACCTCGGCCTCCCAGAGTGCTAGGATTACAGGTGTGAGCCACCGCGCCCGGCCAACTGGTGAGTATCTTAAAAAGACATACAGAACTCAAATCTTGTGAATAAATATTACCTGTTATTACCATAGTTATTAAACCAGCATTTCTCAGTCCACAGAACACCAACTCCAGTGAGATGTTCATATAAGTTGCTAGACAGAAATGACTTCACTTTTAAATAATTTAGGAAATGTTCACTATTACATATCTTTCTAAGAAATTCAGGATTTACATAAACATATGAAAAAAAGTCTTTGAGAAGTCTTGTAATCTAACTGATTGGAGCACAGAAATCGCTTTGTTTCTCTAGATACAACCATGAACATTTGGGTTCTTCAGATTTGAATTTGGGAAGGATTTATCTGTGACCCCTCTTATTCATTGATTTTGCCAATTTCAAATAGTAAGGGAAGGTCAGTTGAAAGTTATTATCAGGAAAAAACTTCTATTGTAAAATGTGCTTTGTGTGGGTATATGTATTTCCCTTAAAAATGGCTCAGAGTCAACTGCATTCAGTGCAGAGAGGCTATGAGATTGAAAATCTCTCTGGACCCACCTGAAAGAGCGTAAAACTATTCTCTCCTATCTTATGCGTCTCAGCCCTGGAAGCCATGTCTGTCTGTTCTGCACAAGCTTCCATTAGCCAACACAGGCTGTTAAGAGCCTAGATTACCCATTCTGCCTGGGTTCATCGTGACCATCGGCACCAATGTGGTCTCTAAGACAAGAACTCCTGCCCCTGGGAATATGGTTTTCCTACCACTTAGTATGCTGTCATTTGAAGGTCAATCCCAATATGTAATCAAATGACCCATCTGTTTCCTCTTTAAAGTGTGAGTTAGTGTGGGCACTCCTTACTCACCTGCCTCCCTTCTGAAAAAATTACATCTGACAACAGTGAAACAGCTGTGTGTGTGTACGTGTGTTTGTATAAAAGAAGGATTCTTCTACTACACCAAAACATCCCCAGGCCGTGAAGGAGATTGAGCTGTGTAAACCAACCATGCCTTATGCTCTATGGGGAAGAAAAGAAATGGGGAAGAGAACACCTCAAGTGAATTTATTATAGCAAATTTCTTTGGATAATAAAAGACATCAGCTCGACCCTAGAGGGAAAGTAGGTTATAGCTCAGCTAAATGTCCTTGTCTAATGTTGCTTGACCCTAGCTAACATTTCAAGCCTAAGTAAAATCCTGTCAGTGGCACATTTTGGGCTGTTTAGTAATTTTATCAGGGGCATTGACCTAAATGTATTTTTGAATTTATCTGATGAATATTTACATTAGTCATTTGTAGATCACATGCCCCAAATGTGTTGATCTCTCTCTCTCTCTCTCTCTCTCTCTCTGTTTCTTCAGCTAAGACTGAAAAAGAGATGATTTAATGTATCATACTTGGCCGTAACAGAGAACAGAACTAATCCAGATGTCATGGGTCTGGGGCAAAGGACACTAGGGACTATTTTTGGTATAAGCAAAGTGGTGGGTCTCTCAGAGGTGGACTTGGTGATTAGATGGTGATGAAAGTTCTAGATCCATTGAGCGACAAGTTTTAGACAGTAGCTTGCAGTCCAACAACTTGTAACCAGTCTCCCCAGTCTCTGTCATACCATATTCAGCTCCTGTGGCCTTTGTCAGTACACAGGCTAGTGGCTTACTTGGATTTCTACCTCAGCTTTTTTCTTTTGCACTTTTGCTGGTGTATTTGCTTCTTCTTCCTCTTGGCTTTCATGGAGTGGAGATTTCTAAGAAAATGGTGCTAAGGTGGAGAGAGCCTGATCTCTGCTTTAGGGCATATTCTTTTCTATTGTACAAAGAGGATATGATATATTCTTTGTAAATCCCTAATTCTGTATTTCATTAAGTAGATGAAAAAAATCAATGTTTTATTGCAATTGTAAAGAAAGAGACCACATACAAGTTTCCGGATGTGCTGTACTTATGCAATTCCTTTTGCCTGGAATGTTCTTTCCTTCACATATGCCAGCAAAGTATTTTCAGCATCTTTGCACCTGTGGAGTGTTTTACAATATCCAAGAAAAGTTGAGCACTCCTGCTTTGGCCACTAGTACATGCTGCTTTTACCTCACTTATCAAACTATAATTCAATTCCTTGTCTGTATTTTTATCTCCCTTCCTAAATTGCTATTTATATTTTTACATATTTTATATTTATTTTTGTACCTATAACAATGCCAGGCTTAAAATAAAGATTCAGAAATATTTGTCAAATTTAATTGAACAAATATTCAAATAATTGATTCCATATGTTTCTGGGTGTTTTCTTTCTCTACCAGATAATTTAGTGTGGCTGTGTCTTAAAATACCAATTTGTAAGAATTGAACAGTTTCAGGAAGATTTATATATTCTGGATGTTACAACTCACTATCTAGTATTGATGGAGCCACCAAAGTAAAAGAAAAGATTATATAGTTTTTAAACATGAATATTGACATTTTTTACTGGCTCAAATTTTTAAATGTACACATTTCTATACCATACAAGTAAAAGGAAAAAGTCTATGTTAATGCAGTCTCATTAGAAAAATGATATTTCTTAACTTTTTATATATGGTTATTCAGAATGATCTCTTGAATGAATATTAAGCAATTGTGTTACTTTATTTATTGTACACATCTCTCTGCAACCCTCCCAAAATAAAACTATACCTATAATAAACCATGAAAAATGATGGGTAGTAATGAAAGTTTCCCATCTGGAAAAGACCCTAGTCCAGATGGATTTGCTAATGCATTTTATAAGATGTTTAACCAACCTTTGAAGACTATCCCAGACATGTTTGATTGCTTTAAATTATCAACATTTTTAGAATTACCATTGTGGGTTCTCAAACTAAACTTTATAAACTGTCAAGAAATGGCAAAATCCAGAAATTTGTGTTTCTTAAGAGCTTACATCTTTAGCAAAAATGCTAATAACACGTTCCTTCCATCCTTGAGCTCAGTGACAAAATGTTTTCTCATTGACAGGGTATTTTTAGGTCAACCAGGCAGGGGAAATATCTAGGCTTAAATTCAGAAAATTAACTTACACTAACATTCGCTAAAGAGTAAATACATAGGAGTTTTTAACATGTTGTGCTACAATATATGTCAATAAAGGTGGTTTTATGCTTTCCACAATTTGCTACAGAATTAGACATTTTGTATAAATAAATAAATAATAATAAACAAGTAGTTGTCAATATTCTATAATTCAAGGGTAGCCAAGGAGATCACATCCTACATTATTTGTTGAGGTTGCTTTCATGCCAGAAATCTTGCAATTAGGTATTTATTCCTTTCAATAGGCTTTGTTGTCTTTAGAATTTTGTTGTTATTACAGCTGTTAAATTGATCGGTATACTAATTTTAGGGATACAGCTGACTGTATTTTTACATATAGAGGGAACTTCACTAAACTGCCATCAAATTTTAAGGTTTTATGAAAAGTAAAATTACCCTAGAATGACAGCATAAGAAAGATATGTTATTTGTAAACCACTTACGGAAGTTTATTTTATTAAAATGTAGTCCCCAGTAGAATATTATACCAAATCAAGGATATGCATATTTTAATGTAGGATGATGAATTGGGGAAAAGTCAAACACATGGATGTAGCATAAGTAAGATTCCACCTGAGGTAGCAAGGTGGACAGAAGGCAGCATATGGTAAGGGGTTGCTCGCAGAAAGCTGCTGATACACAATCTATAAAAAGTCCCAGACATTTTAGGGCCAATCAGACCTGGGGATTCTCTGAGTTTTCATTTTTTCATCTATAACATGAAGATGGTAATATTTTTCTTACAGTCTTACTGTGAGGATTAAATAACTTCCTAGGATATAGTAGGTACATCTAACATTTTTTTCCTTTCTCACTCTTTGTACACACACATGCACACATACACTCACATACAGAATTGCCATTAGAGAAGAGGTTTTGCAAAATAATCTGTCATGTTGCTCTTTGTTTTATCTCTTTGCCCTGTTCACTGTTTGTGTGCCACAAAATAAACTACAGTTTATATGTGAACAAGAACATGGCAGAAAAAATATACATTCATTCATTTATAGAGTCAAGGGGATATAACATAACAGATGGTTACCTAAAGAAATTAATGTTTAATGTGAAAATTTACCTTTGGTCATAGTTTTGGGCCATGCTCAAAAGGGCTGCTAGATGTTACATTTTCAAATAATAGTCTGGTGTTAAGATCATTTTGTATATTAGATGTATGTGTATAATATATATTCACACATGCATATATATATTAATAGCTGCCACCGGCAATAGATAGATAAATACAGCAATTTATTCTAAAGAATGCACCGTATGCTACTGGTATGGTACTAGAAAATAAAGCCAGCTACACATCCTCCTTTCCCTTTTATTAATAATCTAGGAAACAATTTAAAAAGCATAAGATGCTCATAAACTTTATTCAAACATTCCTTTTTTTAAACTTTCCATTTGTAAAAGACAGTATTTCTATTGAAGATAGCATTACAAAGAGTGGGCTTTTACTAAAAGATAAATGGAAATACCACTAAATTTATTTTTCTTCTTACAAGAAGAGGATGTTTGAAGTTCCAATTAATACTATTTTTTAAAAACAATGAAAATTTCCTTCATTTCTCTACTCACCCTCTGTCTTCTTCTATTTGACCCTGAAGTAATCACACAGAATAGCATACTATACTACTTTCCCAATTTTTTTCTATGTCGTTTAATGTATGCTTACGTACTACTTTTTTCTTTTTAAAATGTGGTCATACCATACATTCATTGTAAGAGTTACAATTCACTATTTCCATTCCACTTTTAAATAACATGAAAAATATATAGATTTCCCTCATTCTTTTTTTAACAGTTACATATTTTTTCAGTGAGTGGAAGCTCAAAGATTTAATGAGCTCTTTTTACGTTGATGGGTTATTGGATTATTTCTAATGTACCACCATTGAAAACAGTACTTTAACACAGTGGGAGCTGTTTCAGGAAGGGTAGTATTATAAGGGGATCTGTGAGTAGAGGCAGTATGCTCTTCCTTGGAGTCTGAGGAAACACATATGAAAACACTCATGAAACTTATCAGTGTCAATTATTTCTGCAGGAATGAGGCTGGGACTTAAATATAGAATCCATGTTGTGAAAACATGCCCTGTGTGAGGGTAACTTGTAGATATTGTGATCCTGGGACTCAATAAGCTACTTTCTGACACTAATTGCATTGTATGTATCAGAGGAATAAGGAATAGGGAAAGATATTAATATATAATATAAGGACTAAAAATGATAATTCATAAAATCCAAAAGAATCTACAAAAAACACTCCTTGAACCAAGACCACAGTAAGATATCACTTAGCTCCAGTGAGAATGGCCTTCATCAAAAAGTCCCAAAATAATACATGTTGGTGTGGATGTGGAGAGATAAGAACACTCCTACACTGCTGATGGGGCTGCAAACTAGTGCAACCTCTGTGGAAAGCAGTATGGAGATACCTCAAAGAGATACAAGTAGATCTACCATTTTATCCAGCAATCCCATTACTGGGCATCTACCCTAAGGAACAAGACATTCTATGAAAAAGACATCTGTGCTCGAATGTTTATAGCAGCAGAATTCACAATTGTAAAGATGTAGAAACAACCCAAGTGCCCATCAATACATGACTGGATTAATAAAATATGGTACATGTATACCATGGAGTACTACTCAGCCATCAAAAATGGTGAACGAATACCTCTTGTATTAACCTGGATGGAACTGGAGTAAAGTATCACAAGAGTGGAAAAACAAACACCACATATAGTCATGCCAGGGGAGGAGGACATGGATAAATTCACACCTAATGGGTACAATGCACACTATCTAGGGGATGGGCACACTTATAAATTTGACTCAAATGGCACAAAAGCAATTTATGTAACCAAAATGTTTGTACTCTTGTAATATTCTGAAATTAAAAAAAAAGGCTACATCCTGTATAATTCCAACTATATGACATTCTGGAAAAAGCCAAAACTATGGAGATAGTAAAAAGATCAGTAGTTGCCAGGATTAATGGGGAGGGAGGGATGAATAGGCAGAACACAGAGGATCTTTAGGGCAATGAAACTGCTCTGTATGATATTATATGGTGGATACATGTCATTATAAATTTGTCCAAACACATAGAATATATAACACCAGAAGAGGAAACTTAAACTATGCACTTTAGATAATTATGTGTCAATGTGGGTGCATCAGTTGTAACCAATGTACCAGTCTGGTGGGGGATATTGATAATGAGGGAGGCTACGTGCATGTCAGGACAGAGAGTATATGAGAAATCTCTCTACCTTCCTCTCAATTTTGAAGTGAACCTACCACTACTCTAAAAAATTAAGTCTTAAACATTTCATGAAGGCAAGATATTCAATAGATTGTTCATTGCTGCATCTCCAGTGCCTATATGATGGGTACACTGTAGATACACAACAAATATTTTTGAATGAAATAATGAATAAAAAAATAAGGGTGTGAAATACAAGGTTAGTATACAAAAGTTAACTACTTATATACCAGCAATGAAAAAGTGAAATCTGCAATTGAAAACACATTACCATTTATGTTAGCACTCCCCCAAAATAAAATGTTTAAGTATAAATCTAACAAAATATGTACAAGATCAATACAAGAAAAACTACAAAACCCTGATGAAATATCTCAAAGAAGAACTAAACAAATGAAAAGATATTCCATGTTCTTGGATAAAAAGACTCAATATTTTCAAGATGCCAGTTCTTCCAAATTTAATCTATAGATCCACTGCAATCCTAATCAAAATCTCAGCAACTTATTTTGTGAGTATTAATAAAATTGATTTCAAAGTTCACATGGGGATGTAAAAGACTCAGAATAGCCAACACAATATTGAAAAAGAACAAAACTTGTGGACAAAAACTACCCAAATTCGAGACTTTAAGACTGTCTATAAAGTTACTGTCTATAGACTTTAAGACTGTCTATAAAGTAATCAATACAATGTGGTATTGGCCAAAGAATAGACAAATAGATTAATGGAACAGAATACAAAGCCCAGAGGTAGATCCACAAACATATAGTAGACTAATCTTTGATGAAGAAGCAAAGGCAATACAATGGAGCAAAGAGAGTTTTGGTGCTGGAACAGCTGGACATCCATATACAAAAAAAAAAAAAAGCATCTATACACAGACCTCACACTCCTCACAACAATTAACTCAGAATTGATCACAGACCTAAAATGTAAAATGAAGAACTATATAATGCCTAGAAGACAACAGGAGAAAATGTAGGTGACCTTGGGTGTGGTAAAGACTTTATATATATTAACACCAAAGGCATAATCCATGAAAGAAATAATTGATAAGCTGAGTTTCACTAAAATTAAAAATGTCTGATCTGCAAAATATATTGTCAAGAAAATGAGAAGATACAGACTGTGAGAAAATATTTGCAAAAGACACATCTGATAAAGAACTGTTATCCAAACTATATAAAAAACTCTTAAAATTAAACAAACAACCTGATTAAAAAATGGACAAAAGACCTTAACAGAGCCTCACCAAAGAAGATATGCAAATGGATAAATAAGCGTATGAAAAAGGTTTTCAACCTGATATGTCATTAGGGAATTGCAAATTAAAACAAAGATGAAATATTACTACACATCTATTAGAGTGTCCAAATTCTAAAATATTAACAACACCAAATGCTAGTAAGGTTATGGAGCAACATGAATTCTCATTTATTTTGGTAGGAATGCAAAGTGGTACATGCACTTGGGAAAACCTGTTCACAATTCCTTACAAAACTAAACATACTCTTACCATATGATCCAGCAAACACACTTCTTGGTATTTATGCAAATGAGTTAAAATCTCATGTTCACACAAAAACTTGCAAAAGAACATTTATAGCAACTTTATTAATAATTGCAAAGACTTGGAAGCAATCAAGATGTCCCTCAGTAGGTAAATAAACTGTCGTATACTCAGAAAATGGAATATTATTCAGCATTAAAAAAGATACGAGCTATCAAGCCATGAAAAGACATGAAGAAACGATAAATGCATATTATTAAGTGAAAGAAGCCAATAAAAAAGCCACATACTCTATAATTCCAACTATATGAACTTCTGGAAAAGGAAAATATAGAGATAGTAAAAGTATCAGTGGTTACCAGGAGTTAAGAAGGACGGATGAATAGGTGAAGCATAAAGGATTTTAGGTCAGTGAAACTGTTCTGTATGATACTGTAATGGTGAATACATGTCATTACACATTTTTCAAAACCCACAGAATACACAACAAAAAAGTGAACACTAATATAAACCATGGACTTTTCGCAATAATGATGTTTCAGTGTTGGTTCATCAATGCTACCAAATGTACCACTCTGATGGGGTATGTTGATAATGAAAGAGGCTATGTATGTTGAACACAGTAGACTTTTGGGTAATCTGTGCATCTTCCTCTCAATTTTGCTATGAACTTAATATTGCTCTAGGAAGTAATTTCAAATATAGATGAACAAAAATATTAAATATTTTAAATTCAGAAATTAGATACTAAATCTTGAATATTAGGAGACATTTATATAGATCACATTTTTCAGCTTTTACATGAGTATTTAAATTTGGGTAAATTCAGTCCCTGGACTTGATTCTGACTGCATAAGTGACCTTGCAGTGTGTTTTCCTGAATAGATGGCATTGATTACCTTATAACTTTCTCTTTAAACCCACTAATTCTAGCATTTTGACAAAACTAACTTACCACTTAGCAGTTCAAAGCAGAATAACAATGGCCAATTAGTTGTTTGTTTTCCTTTAGAAATAGCCGAAGGCAAAATGTTACATCTGAGTTTAATAGCTTTGATACAGTCAATAATTATGGTTAAAGTCCAGACAAACAGTCCAAGATGAAGTGGCATACAAATTCAAGCAAGGTGGTTACAAAATTTTTTTTTAGGGACACAGTCTAATGACTTATTATTTAAATAGAGGTAGTTATATGTACCTTTCAATATTTCTGTTCCAAATCTGCATATGAAGAAACATTCTTCCACAATATCTACTCTCAACTGACTCTTATCCTCAGGTCAGAATTAATGGAGTGAAGGTATCTCAATCTTCCCCTAAACTTGGTGTAATAACCAAAAAAACTCATGTCATGGAAGAATACATAGGAAAGCTGTTCCTCCTTTTTGCTTCATTTCCTTTTTATAATTGGACCTCTGGGCAGTGAAAAAGAGACAGGGTGACTTGATCTATGCTTTCAATGTGAAGATGAGGTACAAAACTTCACTTTCTGTTAAGGTTATGTTAATTTTACTTCCAAGACCCTGATAATTCAGTTGTACAGTTCATCTTCTATAGAGAGCAATGTGGTAGATAACCCACATTCAGAATTAATTACCATAAATCAGAAGTATATTCATTGTATTACTGTGAGATCTTTCATTTCCCATGAGGAAATGTCCCATCTACAAATGAATCCTTTACAGGTTCAATTATATCTTCTCATATCTTTTCTCTTTCAGGCTTGGTATAATGTCTATAATTTAGTTTTATATTTTCTTTTATACAGAAAGTATCCAACTGCTAGGAAGTCAGTCCAATTATCACTAGTGATAGAACAAATAGAAAAATGACAGCGTTCCTCAAAACTATCTGCTCCTTATAAATCTGCAGCTGCCTTTTCCTCATGACCATTTGGTTCAATTAAGTGAACTCCATTTGAAATTTGTTATTGAACAAAGAACAAAGTTAGACTGAGGCTGGAAAAAAAAATAAAAAATGGTTTCTCTTTACCATGAAATGAGTCTTGCCTCTGCCTACATACCTCTCCCTAATTGTACTACATTAATCATAGTGAATATGCTAGAAGTATATTGACCCTGTGTGATAAATAGCCCATGCTGAAGAATTCTGAGTAACTCATGTTTCCTTGTTCAATATACTTACATAGAGGGAAACTAATAATCAAGCAATAATTACAATTTCCTTTACTATATTCAATCTTTCTTAGGTTTTGTGACTTTTCATAAACAACTAGGTTTTGCATCTGGAAAAATAACTCAACCATGATATAATCTTACTGGCATGCCCTACCAGATTCCTTGATATGTTAAAAAAATCAATATAATATCTCTAACACTAAACATTGTTGGTGTTCTTAGTTTTCCAAGCAAAGTTCAGGATTAATCAGAGGAACTAAGTATTCAATATAATTAAATCTGAAATAATCCCTCTTCTTGGGGTTCCATTCTAACATTCAAGTCTTAATTCCTCCTGTTTCCTACAGGTGGGGCTACACTTGACATACATGTTCAGTTCAGCCATAGCGCAATAGTCGAGGTAGCAATGTTTATTGGTTCTCATCCTCTCATCATCTGGATTTCAAGGTACCTTTAAAACTTTCTGATCTTAATATGATTCTGGAGTCATAAATAGATTCCTGCCATGGTCATAGTTTTATTCTTACGCTTCTCCCCCCTTAGTGTCCTTCTTGTTTTATAGTCAGATGTCTTCAGAACTGATCCACTTGAGAGGGTAAAGGAAACAACACTGACATGAACTATCGAAATTTGCTACCCTCTCACTTCCACTGGTAAAGAAATGTCTCAGATCCATTCCTCTAATATCTTCTTCTACCTCAGTCTCACAGAAAAGTTTTTGAAGATAAAAGCCTTAAAGTGGTGCTATTAATCAACCCTCATGAAGATATTTTCTAGAATTTTAATTTAAAAATAATATTGAAAATGAAGACAGCCTTATAGAGAAAGGTGCCCTGGTGCAAAGGAAAAGCTCATAGATTCTAGTGTTAAGATCATGGCTCCCTTATTAACTATTAATAGTTAGGTGACCACTTATCCTTAACCTCTCTGAGCCTTGATTTCATTTTCTACCAAATGTTGATAATAATGCTTTTATCAAGCGGATTTTGGAAAACATGATAAACAGTATCTGGTATAGAATAGATGCTTATTATGTATCACTTCTTTGCCTGTTCTTTATCAAAAGTATTAGAAAACATCATGCTAATATAAAACAATGATTGCTATCATCCTTGGGTAGATGAGAAAGTAAATTTTCATGCATAGATATAATATTCTACTTTCATTTCTCACCACTTAATGTATAATCATCATGAATAGTTGTGAATTTGCTTAGAAAATAACCTATATCATTGTTTACCTGTACTTTTTTACTATTGAAACCTTCCGACTTTTTCATGATCTTTTCTTTCTCTCTACATACATTCTGAAAATAGTACCTGTCTTGTCACTTTTTACCCATTCTTAAAGGAAGACATGCTTTCTTTTCCTCAAAGTTAAATCTCACCCCAACTGCCTCATATATTGTTCCATCAGATTTTCCTCTGTTTCCTATAATGCCAGTATTTTCTCCTTCTCTGACTTCTTTTCAGTCTATAAAGAATGATGAAAAACTCATCCTATCCTAAAAATATTTTTTCTCAGACTATCACTCAATCTTTCCTCTTTTCTTCACCACCAACTAATTGGAAGAATAATCACTTGATGACTCCACTTTCTTGCTATCTCCAGACATTCCTTAATTTAAGTACTTCTGCCCCAACCACTTTACTGCACCTATTCTTGGTAAGTCACTGGTCATTGTTCAAGTGCTAAATCCAGTGGTCACTTTTATTCAAACCATACCCCATTTATCTCTGAAGCATGTTACCCTATTGACCACTTTTTCATTCCATTTGCCCTTCTCTCACAGGACAGCACAGCTTGTTCATTCCCCTCCTATGGTCATTTCCTCTCTGTCTTGATCACAGGCTTGTCCTTTTATGGAGCACTACTAAATGTTAGTGATTCTTACCACACTGACTTTGGTCCTCTTTTCTCCCTACATCTCAGAGGGGAGAAAATCTCATCTACTTTCATGGCCTCAACGACTCATTGTGGATAGCTTTGAAAGTACTGTATATCTGTAAATTAATCTATCTTCTCAGTCCACAGGTAGATTTTTGATTTACTGGTCTGCCACAGGCATTTCAGACTTAACATGCTCAAAAGTGAACTCATCATTTAGCCTCATTTCCATTGCCATCCCACACCCAATACTTCTCCTTCAGAGTTCTCTGTCTAAATGATGTCAGTATACACACATTTTCTGCGTTCTCTCCCCTTTTCCCTCCGATTCCACATTTAATTGGTCATAATAGCCTATTCATTCTACTTCAGATAGACATCCTGAACTGTTTCCTTACCTCTCCATTGCTACTGATTTAAATTATTATTACAACTATTGTAATAGGCTCCAAGAGGGTTTTTTTAATGCGAGTTTTTCCCTCTATTAACTATGAGAATTATTATAATAAATAAGCAAATCTTATTATATTCGTGCCCTACCTACATATTTCTATTCCATATTGCATAGATGAACATATACTTTGGTTTGTTTGGTACAATCTTCTGGTAGACCTATTGTTTCACCTATTATACTCCCTTTTGTTATCAGATCACCACCAATTGGGCTATAAATTAAATCAACAATAGGGCAAAAACTAAATTCTCTTAGTATCATCTGCATGGCCCTCCCTTTCATAATTTTGCCACTACCCACATTTGAATATCATCTCTGTCTCTTATCACCATATACCCTAATCTTCAATTCTATTGGAATTATCATAGAACTCATAACACCCAGTCACAACTCTGAGTTTTTGCCTATGTTACTCCCTTTGATGGGCATGTATTTTTGTAATTATTTTTTTCATTTTGAAATTCTTATCCACTTCTTGATATCATTCAAAGGTTACAAGCTCTATAGAGCCTTTTCTGATGCCCCCAGACCAATTTACTTGTTCCCTTTTTTGTGATCTGTTGGCTCCTTGTTCATTCTCTTATTTTAATACGCATCATATTTTACTGTACTTACCATTCTGCATATCTGCACCCCTTACTGAAATGTGAGATCCTTAAGGGCAAGGATGGTATCTTTTTTTTTTTTTAATCTCTCTGTGCCTAGCATAGTGCCTAACAAAATTATACTCAAAAAATTCTGAATGAATTTGTAAACAAAGGAGCTCAACACAGTCTTGAAGCTACTAAAAGTTTTCTGACATTTAAAGGCTTTTTAGTGTAGCAATTTGGCAGAAATGTTTATGTTCTAGTCCCATCTAAAAAATGATGCAGTTGCCATGTGTCTAATTAGTGTTTCATCATCACCTTTTGCTCCTCAGTAATTGCTATAATATTTATAATCAGTACTGTAAAATTTTAGTGCTAAATTATATAATGTATCTCAAGTTTGAAGCTTGCCAGATTGTAGCTACCTGATAATTTCTTTGTGCAGCCAGACTTCATGAAGACTGGTTGTTGTGGCCACACAGAAGGAAATTATTCAGCACATTATCATTTGTGGAAGATTATGTTCACAATTCATGGCCTTGAACATTTTCTCAGGAAATTTATGAGTCTAAATGATCATAGATAGATGTGGTGGCTAAGCATAAATCATATAAATGAAATGGTTAACTAAAGTGTTTATTGTGAAACAAATTTATATTTAAAAGGATGATTATTTGTAGTAGTTTTGAGACATAGCAATAGGGTGTATTGTAAATGATATTCCTGAGAAATATATTTGTATAAATCTGTTTTGCACATCAAGATGTAGCTAAAATAATTATTTCATAATCACTCAGTAAACTGTAGGAAACAGCCCTGACACTTCTCTCAAGCAAGAAGGTGCTAGTGCACCAGTGAAAACAAGTCCATTTATTTGTCATCGGATGCCTTTGAAAGAATAACTCTTTTTTTTATTTTAACTCCTCCTCCCATGTGCTTTCCAAACACTGAAACAAAATATTGGCAGGAAAAATTAAGCTGCTTGGGAGGGACCTATAATGGTCAAATGCAGCACAAGATTTTCTACTACGATTTTAATTTATCCACCACTCTTGGCTTTATATAAGCAAACAGGAGAAAAAAAAAGCATAGTTAGAACAATTTGTTGCTTCCCATCCCTGTATTCTGTCTTTTATGTCATAAAACATAAAAGAATGTTTTATGGAATTACTGTCTTCATTATAACTTAAAAGATTGTCCATCTACTCTAAAATTTGATTGTTGGAGGTGACTTCTAAACATATTTTGAACTTGTTTATTTGCTATGTTATTCCATTTTTTGCTATGCTGCATATATAATATATAAAATCACTCTATTCTTCTCCATTCTGAACCTTCTGTAGTCAAAATATCTCTATTCTTATATTCTGTTAAACATTTTGATATAAACTTTCCCTGTACAACTACCATAATAAGTACTGAGAAACATGTACAAATCAGAGTATCTTCACGGTCATTAACTGACACTTGGTCTTTCCTATGATATATCTGTGTATGTCAGATAAAATCTGAGAAAATATTTACAAACAAGATAATCATTAAACAATATGATATTTATACTTCAGTGTTATCTGCAATTGAATTACATTGTCTTTAATTATAAAAATTGTCATCTGATGATAATACATATTGTTTGAATTTCATAGGCAAGTTAAATGCGCGCTTTGTATTTTTTGGTAGTCATGTCATGGAACTAAAGTTCACTGAAAAGTTCAGTGGCCCAGCAAATAGTTACCCTCTAGAACACACATGCAAATGGAATTTTAATTTTCAAATGGTGGTAGTTCCTGTGATTGATGAGACTAACACTTTCCTTTAGAAATTTATAAAATTGTCATGTAAATATATACCCAGATACATGTGCATACAAAAGATAACTTGGTTGATAGGCCACGTTAAATAGTTAGCAACTTATTTTTATGTGCCAACCAGCAACAGTGTTAGATTTTTTTCTCAGCTATAATGAGGCATGATTGACAAATATTTTATATATTCAAGGTATACAACATGATTTTATATGTACATTACATAATGATTATCACAATCAAGTTAATTAACACATCCATCACCATCCATGGATACTATTTCCGCGTGTGTGTGGTGAAGTTACTTAAAAATCTTCTCTCATCAGATTTCAAGTAAATAATACAGTGTAATTTACCATAGTCATAATGCTGTATGTTAGATCTCCAGAACCTATTCATCTTATAATAGAAAGTTTGTACCCTTTGAGCAACATCTCCCTATTTCCTTCACCTCCTCCCCTAGCAACTACCCTTCTATTCTTTGCTTCTTTACTTTTCTAGTTTCCACATATAATGAGATCATATAGTATTTGTCTGTGTCTGACTTATTTCATTTAGGATAGTGTCCTCCAGGTTCATTCATATTGTTACAAAAGGGAGGATTTCTTTCTTTTTAAAGGCTGAATAGTATTTCATTGTGTATACAAATCTCATTTTATTTATCTATTTATCTGTCAACGGACACTTACATTGTTTCCATATCTTGGCTATTGTGAATAATGCTGCAATAAACATAAGGGTGCAGATATCCTGAGATCCTGATTTCTTTTGGATATATACCAGAAATGAGATCATTGAACTATGTGGTAGTTCTATTTTTAATTTTTTGAGGACCCTCCATACTGTTTTCTATAATGGTTGTATCAATGTACATTTCTATCAACAGTGTACAAGGATTCCTTTTTCTCCACACCTTCACCAATACTTGTTATCTCTTATCTTCTTGATAATAGCCATCCTAACATATTCATGAGGTGAAATCTCATTGTGATTTCGACTTGCATTTACCCTGATTATTAGTAATGTTGAGCATCTTTTCATGTGCCTGCTGGTCATTTGTGTCTTTTAAAAAATGACTATTTGAGTCCTTTGCCCATTTTTTAATTGGGTTATTTTTTTCTTTGCTATTTAGCTACAAGAGTTTCTTATACATTTTGGATACTAATTCCTTATTAGATACATGGTTTGCAAACATTTTCTGCCATTCTGTGGGTTGTCTTTTCATTTCATTGATTGTTTTCTTTGCTATGTAGAAGCTTTTTAGTTTGATCTAGTGCCACTTATTTATTTTTGTAAAGACAAATGTGAAGGAGTTTTCTTTTCTTCTAGGAATTTTAAAGTTTCACATCTTAAATTTATATCTTTAATCCAAACTATTAGATTTTTAATAGCCATTTATTAATGACTTACATTTTATAATTAGGCTTATTCATTACAAGTCTTAGGTTTCATGTTAGGGAGCCAAAACTCAATAATTGATTTTGTATGAAAACATCTTGAATTGGAGTATAATGATTAGCATGAACAATAAATGTCAACATCAGGAAATGATTTATAAACACAAGAGATTAGTTTGATAACTTATTTTCCAAGTGATGAACATGATGACATCATTCATTCATTAGGTAGTCAGGAAATATTTATTTTGTGTGCCAGGCAGGTTTTTGTTCTCTAGCTATGAGACATAGTCTTTGCCATCAGTGAGCTTACATCATAAAATTTTAAATTATGATGTGGTCATAGGAATCATCTAATACATTTAGTGTGTTTCACAAAGAAATTTGAAAATCAAGATCTTAATTACTTAAGATCACACAAATAATAGCAAAGATGACTCAATATTATATGTTAATGTTCTCTTCAGCTGCAAAATATATATTTCTTCTTAAAATTTGGTTGGTACCAATTTCTTAAGAAATTTAACAGATAATGTAAAAAGATGATACATATTGCCAATAATGTTTCTGACACATATGCATTAACTTTTGAGTATAGATAATCACTTGTTATCACGATATTACCAAAGCAATGAATCAACAGTAGTGATAATTTTTCATTATATAGTAAAAGCCTTTAGGAGAGAAAGCTTACACTTTTCTTCAAAATGTGGAACCACTTATAAGATGATCCTTTTGAATTGGAAATTTGAGTGATTGCTTTACTTACAATTAAATGCAGACATAAAGAAATTCAAAATTTCATGTCCTTGAAGAAGATGCCCCCAACAGAGGTGCAAATAACTTGGTTCCTTGAATAATTACTGCAAAACATCTTAACCTTTAACTCTGGAAATTCATTAGAGAGTTTGATTAGGTTTTAACATACCAATAACATAAGGATTTCCCAAACAGTGTTCTCTGAAAGACCTGGTTTTGCAATATGTTATTAATTTGTTAATATTGTTATTAAATTTGTGATATACTATAGTAAGCAACTATAAAGTTTATATATTGCTTACATTTTCCATCTGAACTATTTGGAGTCAAAGTTTACTTATTATAATGACTTTTTCCAAATTTCATGACATATCTTTTCTTTGGGAAAATGTATAAATTTAAAGAATCTTATGCCTTTTGCAGCAACATGGATGGAATTGGAGTTCACTATCTGAAGTGAAATAAGCCAGGCACAGAAAGACAAATATTGCATGTTCTCATTCATATAAGTGGGTGCTAAAAAATGTGTTCACATGGAAGTGGAGAGTGGAGTGATAGATAATGAACACTCAGAAGAGTGAAGAGGTGGGATGGGGGAGGATTGTGAGAAATTGGTTAACGGGGACAAAAATGTACATTATTGAAGCTATGACTTGACCACTATGCAATCTATACATGTAATAAAACTGCACATATATCCTATAAATTTGTAGCAATAAAATGAAAAAAAAAAAGAGAATCTTACAGTAACCTCAGTTTTTATCTTTTTAGGTTTCCTACTAGGAAAATCTTATCTCAAAGGCATTATTATATGTTTGTATGTGTGCGTACGCAACGTGTGTATATAATGTATATGTAATGTACATAAAATGAATAGCCATGTATCATAAATTATTTGATTTTAAATTCATTTAAAATTAATTTAATTAATTCTTTATGATTACTTTTTGTATTAGAATGTCTCTTTTCTGTAGAGGTTTCCCAATCTACCAGGTAAAGTGAATAAAGTAAAATGTGTAACTAATATCCCTACTCCATCTCCATAGTAGACTCATGGAGCTTTGGAGCTGTGTCTTACCTATTAGATGAGGGATCTACATTGAAGAATATAATGACATGAAGAGATTTTGGAAAACATTTCATTCTACTTAGATACCCTGTAAGGAACACATAGTATTTTCTTCTCTTTTCCAATATTACTCAATATCACTTCATTCACTTGAAATCCTTCCAAGTTAACGGAGGTATAACTTGTTCTTTACTTCTACTCTGTAATAGACAACTTCAAAGTTGAGAAATTAAAACTTTTTGTCTATGGTCAACTTTGCTATTTTTCCCAAGAGTAGGAAGGTGACTGAGAAGTAGCATATACCAGGTTTCTTTTTTTTTTAGTTTACCAAGCGGGTATTTTTTTAAAAATACACTTTACATTTTAAAATAGTTTTAGATTTACCAGAAAATTATGAAAATGGTACAAAGAATTCCTATACACTCCACATCCATTTCCCCTAATATTATATTAGCTAACATTTTATACTGGTATGGTACATTTGTCTCGATGAACCATTATTGATCAATCATTATTAACTAAAATCTGTACTTTATTCAGATTGCCTTAGGTATTACCTAATGTACTTTTTCTGTTCTAGGATTCCATCCAAGATACCACATTATATTAAATATTTAGTATTACTATCTCTTTAGGCTTTACTTGGCTGGGACAGTTTCTCAGACTAACTTTGTTTTTGAAGACCTTGGCAGTTTTGAGGAGTACTGATTAGGTACAATATAGAATGTTCCTCTACTGGAATTTGTTTTTTTTAATTTAAATTTTTTTTATGATTAGATGGGGTTATAGATTTTGTGAAAGAAGATGTCAGAGGTAAAGAACCATTCTTATCGTATGTTGTCAACATGACTTGTCACTGCTGATTTTAAGTTTGAATTACCTGGTTGAGGTAGTGTTTGTCACCTTTTCCACCATAAAGTTAATTTTCCCCTTCTTTCCTTAATGTACACTTTGGAGGAAAGTCAGTATGCACATCCCATACTGAAGAAGTGGGGAGTTATGATTTAGCTCCTTGAGAGTGGAATATCCACATAAATTATTTAGACTTCTTTTGCATGGGAGATTTGCCCTTTCTTGTTTTCTTTTTTTCATCATTTATATATGTCAGTTTGGATTCATGATTATTTATTTTATACTTGGGTTATAATTTAATACTATTTTTTATATTGTTAAAAAATTGTTTTGGCTTTGGCCATTGGGAGCTCTTTCAGTTGTCTTCTGTGTTCCTTTCACATACCCCCTTCATTGTGGATATTTTTTGTTGTTGTTGTTGTTGTTGTTTTTGTATTTCCTTAAGTTTTTTCACTGACAGATGTCCCAGGCTCATTGTGAATGGGGGTTGTTGTTTCTTATCCCTTTCAGCTGACAGAGAAAAGAAATATGTGTGTATACACTAGTTCCCCCTTATCCTCCAGGGATATGTTCCAACACCCCAGGTGGATGCTTTAAACCTCAAATTGTACTGAGCCCGATTGCTGTCAATCAGAACACATTTCTGTTCATGTTTTCCACTCACAAATTTAATGCTTTTTCCATCTTAATTAAACACTTATCATGCACTGTGGCCATAACTTTTGCAGTTTGAGGTGCAATGGTAGGTAAAACTAGCATGAATTTCTTTTTTATTCTTCACAATTTCATGGATGGAAGATTTGTTCTTACCACAGATCTTAGCAACCTCAGCATTCAATTTTTTGTTTTTTTCTTTTCCACTTAAAGGAAGCACCGTATGTCTTCTTTTTGGCATATCCAAATTGCCAGCATCACAACTCTTGCACTTTGGGGCCCTTATTAAATAAAATAAGGATTTCTTGAATACAAGCACTGTGATACCACAACAGTCAATCTGATAACCCATAAGGCTACCAAGTGACTAACAGGTGGGCGATGTATAAAGTGTGTATTCACTGGAAAAAGGGAAGATTCACGTTCTGGGCAAGATGACTCCAGATTTCATCAGACTACCCAGAATGGTGTGCAATTTGAAAGTTATTAATTAATTCTGGAATTTTCCATTTAATATTTTGGAACACAGTTGATCATGGGTACCTGAAACCACAGAAAGAAAAACTGGGGATAAATGGGGACTACTGTATACTAACTTGTATATATACATATACCTATAAATATTTCCCTATGTAACCATGTATATTGGTATTAAGTGAATATGAGTTCATACATGAGAAAGCATTATAATTTTTATGTGGCTCCCTGGACTTAATGAACATTTATCCTCAAAATTCATATGTTGAAGCACTAACATCTGCTATGGCTGTATTTTAACATGAGGCATCTAAGGAAGTACTGTAATTAAGGTTACGTGAGTCCTAAGGGTGGGGCCCTGATCTGACAGGATTAGTGTTCTTATAAAGTAGAGATACCAAAGTGTGCTCGCTCGCTCTCTTTGTCTTTCTCTCTCTCTCCCTGTAGCTCTCACTCTCTGAGTGTGTACACACAAAGAGGTCATGTGAACACATAGCAAAATGGAGGCCACCTAGAAGCTGAGAGAAATGGCCTTGGAATGAAAGCTACCTTGCTGACACCTTGATTTTTGGACTTCTGAGCCTCCAAAACTGAGAAAATCAATTTCTGTTGTTTAAGCCACCCAATCTGGGTATTTTGTTATAGCAGACTGAGAAGACTAATATACTCCCTATGCTCTATTGGGCAAGTAGAGCTTTAAAGTTTTATTATTAAAGTAAACCAGTGATAAATCTGAATACTCATATTTTTATTCAGATTTGCCAAATTTTAAATGAAAATTAGGCAATAAAGAAAAATTAAGGTCTAATTAAGTACTTGTATCAATGAACTTTTAAAAAGCAAATAATGTATTATTCAAATTATATTTGATTTTTTATTATCCTAACTCAAAAGTGTTCAAAATTTTTAATTTTCTAAAATTAAGCTCTGTGATTCACAATGAAAAACTGGGTAGGCAGGAAAAGAAAATCTATCCTTCAAAGCAGATTTTAGGGGAAAGCTTGTAAATTTCATTTCAACAAAGAAGGCAAAAGTTGCCCTTATTCTAATTAATACCCTCTATTGAAAACATATCTCATTTATATTCATAAAACTGGAGGTGAAATTATATCAAAAGTCTAATGTATATTCAAAAAACAACATAAAAGTTGAAATGAGTGAATCTTTCAAGCTTACTCCATTTTTTTTCCATACTAGTTTTTCCTGAAAATAAAATGTAACTGGTGGTTCTCTCACACAAGTATTTACGCTATCATTGTTATATACATATATAATGTAGTTCTAGGTATTTTAAAATGGTATTTCAGGAAGAAACAGCTACTTTGGAAGTATATGAACAACAGAATAACTATTTGAAATACACACTTTATTGTAACAGTAGCTACGCCCAAACAACAAGGATAGATTTGAAGAGGCTATTGGAACATTCTCTTTCTTGGATCCTTCTGAAGAGGAAAAAAAGACTTTTCTCTCAAGAGTAGTTATATTTTATTGCATAACTAGATGGTAGCAGTTGGCATGACATAAAATGTAGAAAAACACTAGGTTTTAGTGTTATTTTAGTGCTTATTTTCTCAAACATTTCCTCACAACCAGGGTTTGGAGCACTCAAGTTTGTCTGTGGCCCTGGTGCATCATAGAACTCTGATCATGGATCCTGAGCATGATTCAAAGGCAATATTCCTTTTTTTAAAATTTTTATCAGAGAATATTACTATAAAGGACTGTTTAACCAGAGACTGGCATATTGAAAAGGCAAAAACAGAACACATATTGTGCATATTTATACATATATAAGCATTTGTGTGAAAGATCAGCTACCCAGAATGTCTGAAATTTAATCAGTTAAGCATTAACCATATTTTTGGAATTTGTATGTCTTAATTTCAAAGGCTCAGAATGTTAGAAAATTGTAATTTAGTGTACTATAACACACACACTCCTACATACAAACACATATACATACTCATTCACTTCTTTGTAATTCAGTTTCTAAAAACAGTTTTGTCAAAGGCAACATTCCTTTCTAGGACCTGACTATGGTACTATTTTCATGTTGTGATGCCTCTCTTACGCTATAGCGTATTGACCTTTATGGCTTTACTACTCAGAAGATTGGATTAAAATTCTGGAAATTAAATTAAAAAACCTCCCTGGCATTACATGGAACCTCAGGTTTTTTGTTTGTTTGTTTTGTTTTTGGTAGTGAGGATTCAGATGATCTCATCGGGCATCTTTTCAGCTTTGAGTTCAATACCTAGATTATTAAACTACCAATCATGGCCAGTTAATGGGGTTTAGAGTTATGAAACAGAATAAATTCTATGATTAACACAAGGGCTATAAAATCTCTAGACTGCTGGTTCTGCACCATGAACTTATACTCATATTAGACTTCAGGTTTATATTCTGAGTTTACCATTTTGACTTTATATCTCCTTGGGACAAATGTTCTCACATGACCTTTAATTATTATACTGTCAGTGGAACCTAGGAAACGGACATCATTAGCAGTCTTGCTTGGATAATTAAGAAATAAGTTCAGAGGGATAATTGCTCCATCATTATTTCTCTTTACCTTCTGACAAATTAGATTTTTTTAATAATTGAGTTGACCATATGTTCAAATCTATGCAATTAACAATGCATTATTTTAATTTAGAAATTTATACACACACAAACTATGGTCATTTCCTACTCCTCCTCCTCTTCCTCCACCTTAGGCAGGAGATGGGGATAAAGTGCTGGTATAGTTCTGATTATTTCAGTCAGTTTCAGATCAGTGTTATGGATCTATTTTGCAATAATCTCTTGGGATTTGTGGCTATGTCAGTGAATAGAGAGAATGTAGAATGGAGAGGACTGAAGCTCTACAGATATGGTTCTGATTGCTTCTGACTATTTAAATAAAGAAGTTTTTGTGTTATCCTACTGCTCCCTAATGGACTTATATAGATGAATCAAGACAATGCAGAAATGAATTTGAGCAAATTTTACATTACCTTTGATTGCCCTAGTGGGAGTCCTAAAGCATAGCCTAGGCTAAGTAATATGGGAGGTTCTAGAAGATGTTAAAATGTAGCATGAGACAGCTCCATCTAAAGCAATTAGTGTTAAGATCTGAAATCAGTGGCAGTGTATAAAACTTTTATAACAGTTCAAATCTCTGCACTCTTAAGCAGACTGACTTTGAGAATGTATTTCTTCCTAAAATAGTTCTACAAGAGTTAAAGTGCACTGCATGTTAATAGCTCCTTCTGGTTTCATGCCATAATGACACAGATAAGAGTCAGCTGCCACAGTCTCCCCAAATTTCTGCAGAAGTTGCCCCTTCATTTCTAGAGCCTTCTGGTCTCTTACCCAAGATTCAGAAATTTACTGTTAATTGCAAGCCTAGAGTCAGACTAGCATTTATGGTTGAGAAAAACATAATAAAAATTATTTCATATTTTTGCACTCTTTATAGAAGAGGAAGTGCCAAGATAAGCATATGGTTTGGGGTGTTACAAGCATGATGAAGTATGAATGAGGTGAGTGAAAAATCACAAGAGTGGCAAGATCTTGCCTTCTTCCATCAGAATGAGCCCTTTTAGTTAAGGACATGGGTTAAAAAGGTGAGACAAGAGATGTACAAAAAGTCCAAACACATACTGCCAAAACTACTCAAATATTTGTATGTATTAAATGTTATTGAGGGTCTACCGAAAAGGCTTATAGATAGATTGGGATAGGGAGTTATTTTAGGTAGTTTCTCCAGACATACATAAAAATAATTAATCCTAGTAATATATTTCTAGGTAAGAGTTAGACATTCATTATTAGTAATGATAAATCACCATAATTCTTATTTATAATAAAAGACAATAAAATGTAACATTGACAGTTGGGTAGAGACTTTTAGAAAGTTTCTTATTAGTAAGTAGAATAGAAAAAAATATTGGAAAATTCAAGGTAAAGAGATGAGAGTAAGATATTAATGTAAGAGATAACTAAATTTAGCTTAGGATGTTGGCAGTGGGAACTTACATAGAGCTAACTCTGTGTCATCTACAGTTTTAAGAGTTTACATACAGTAAGTCATAAATCCTTGTACAGCTCTGTAAAATAAGTACTCTTCCATTTTACAGAATCTAAGAACTATTTTAAGTTTGGCATCGCTATTTCCTAGCATAATTGTTGACACATAGTAGATGCTCAGTGACTATAGCTCAATAAATTAGTGACTTAGAATGTAAGAGACAATAGATGAGTAAAAGACAATTCCAAGTTTTTAATGCTGGGGAACAGAAAGCACCGTGGTGCCACTGATAAAAAGGCTGAAGTCAGAAAAGGCAGAAAGTTAGAAATTGGTCAACTGACAAATTTGGTATTAAACATATGTTATTAACCTAAAGGGTTCAGAAATAGAATTGAAAGAAAAATGCTAGCAGGGTTTTATCTTTTAATTCCTTTGGTTTTCCATGGCATCTCATAAAACGTTAAACATCCTTTGTAGATGAAGAGATGTGGATATATGCTGATTCCTGGGATTGCTTCTTTCTGATCCTCAGAGACATATCTTTGATTCATAACATTTTCTTTTAAAACTAGATTTAATTTCTTCTGTGAATTTTAAACT
Source organism: Eulemur rufifrons (assembly GCF_041146395.1). Taxonomy (NCBI): domain Eukaryota; kingdom Metazoa; phylum Chordata; class Mammalia; order Primates; family Lemuridae; genus Eulemur; species Eulemur rufifrons. The sequence goes on from NC_090989.1 coordinate 231,782,874, forward strand.
TTCATGGTAGATAGAATATACTTCAGTTAAAAGTTGCAACAGGGCAAGATACTGGCTTAAATGGGACAGGAAAGTTAAAAGAATATTTAATTATAAAATGTCTAATAGCCATTTGCATTGACTTTTTTGGAAGGCTGCAGAGGGAAGTGGAAGTGTTTTGCAATGCTGCAAAGATTATGATAACCAAATCAGTAGAGGAGCAATAAAGAAGCTGAAGCAGGAGGGAAAAGATAAGGACTACTGAAGGGAAGACAAGAGCATGCAGAAGAAAATTCCTTTACCAATGGGCTGTTTATATTTAATTCCTCCTCTTCTTCTCCAATCGTCCTGAATTATTTACATATTGAATAATTAAAAGCCAAACCATTAGCTGTTCAATAGAAATCCATTATAAATTTGTATATAATAAAAACTTATAAAATATGATTATGCCAGAAGGCAGTTATTAATCCTGCCAGCAATACCAGCTTAAAAAAAGTTTCCATTACAATGAGCATGAAATAAAAAGAGTCTATTTTTCTTAATATAAAAGACTTAAATGTGTTTGCTAATTAATATACTTTGACTAAGCTTCATGGTTTCTTTGCCAATTTCATTATTGCCCTAATCATTTCAGGTTCTACTATAATTATAATGTAGATCATAACTATTGGCAGATGAAGATTATGGATGGTAAGAAAAACTAATTGTGTCTCCAGCAAATATAGGGAAGTGTACAGTAAATCCAATAGAATAGTAAATTGATTGATCAGCTGTATAGTGTATTAATTTTGGTAATGAAGGCAGAATTTATTATTTCAATATTAGTTAATTAGTGAAAAAGCAAATATGCAAAAAGGTAGATTTACAGCAGTGGTTATTAACCAAGGGTGTTTTTTGTCCTCCAAGGGACATTTGGCAATGTCTGGTGACATACTTGATGATTGTCACAGACTGCTACTGGCATCTGGTGGGTAGAGCCCAGGCATGCTGCTAATATCTTATAATGCACAGGTCAGCCTTCATTATAAAGATTTTTCCAGTCCAACATGTCAATAGTGCTGGGGGTGAAAAACTCTGATTTCCAGTGTACAATTCTTTTGGTTATTTGTCTTTAAATTGTTATTATTCGAGGTCATTTATATATTGCCATGGACTTCAGATTATCTATAAAAACTCTCAAAAGGCCCCCATACCGTTTTGAAAGGTCACATGGGCAAGACCATCCCTACATGTCTTAATGATTATACAATGATGGCATCAGTGACTTGATGTCCAAAATATTCTTGCTTAAAGGTGAATTTCCATTGGTGTGACCTAATTCTTTTCTCTATTTCCTGTTTACAAAAAGATAGAATAGTGGCTGAGAAAGACACATACGTGTGGCAAGGAAAACCAATGTCTTCATGTTCTTGAGCAACAAAAACTGCTCATTCATTAACCTAATTTGAAAACTCAAATCTGAACACTTTTATTCATTTTTACTTTATTTGACAGCTATAATCCTAAATATGCCTCTACAATATATACATGCTCAGTAATGATGTTTCCTGTATGTAGTTCCAATTGTACAAAAAGAAGCATCTTCTTGTCTTTTAGTTACTGACACACAATATTTTAACGTAGGATTTTATGAATCTGTTTAATTCTGTCTACCCCTGTGGACACTGTGTAATGTACTCTTAAGTAGACATGTTTTGTCTCTTGTCTTCCTTCAATCCATAAGCCACATAGCACTAGAATGACTTTTTAAAATACTTGAGTATATCATGCTCTGCTTAAATTCCTCAAGTGATTTCCGCTGTACTTGGGATAAAATTCAAGAGACTTAAAATGCCCTAGAAGGTCCCTAAATAATCTGTCCCTGGTCCTCTGGCATTATGTTGTATGTCAATCTCCTTTTCCCAGATCATTGTGCTCTGATGACACTAACTTTATTCTTCATTCCTTGGAGGCTTTGAAAATACTGAATTTTCTTTCTAAATAGTGCCTCTTCATCATTATGATTTCTGTCTAGATGTCATTTAATCATACAAGCTTTCTCTGACTACAATGAACTGAATGTTTGTGTCCCTCCAAAATTCATTTGTTGAAATTGTAACTCCCAATGTGATGGTAGTAGGAGGTAGGACCTTTAGGAGGTAATTAAGTCATGAGGGTGAAGCCCTAATGAATGAGATTAGTGTCCTTATACAAGGGATACCAGAGAGCTCTCTCACTTCCTCCTCCTGCTATGGGAGGCTACAATGAGAAGTCAGCAGTCTGATAATTAGAAGGTCCTCTACCTTCTATAGCACCCAATTATGCTGCATCCTGATCTCAACTTTCCAATCTTCAGAACTGTGAGAAATAAATTTATGTTGTTTAGAAACCAACCAATTTATGATATTTTGTTGTATCTGTCCATGCTAGTACACTGACACTTTGCTCATTTAAAATTAGGGGCTCCTGGTTAAATCTCTTTATGCATTTTGTTATTCATAGCACTTAATCATAATATGTAATTATCCATCTAATTTTGTGAGTGTTTGAATAATACACCTTTCCCATTAGACTGTGGACTCACCAAGGCACCAGCATTGTGTGAATATTGTTCACCTGTTCTCAACAGAGCCTAACATAGTATCTGGCACAAAGCAGGAACTCAATAACACAAAAGAAGTCTTTAGTTTAAGATTATTGTGATTAACTAATTAGCCTTTTATCATTCATAATAACTAATATAATCTTTAATCTTACCATATGACTAATTTTACAAATATGTTTAGAGCTATGTTTTTTTTTTTTTTTGAGACAGAGTCTCACTCTGTTGCCCAGGCTAGAGTGAGTGCCGTGGCATCAGCCTAGCTCACAGCAACCTCAAACTCCTGAGCTCAAGGGATCCTCCTGTCTCAGCCTCCCGAGTAGCTGGGACTACAGGCATGCGCCACCATGCCCGGCTAATTTTTTCTATATATATTTTTAGCTGTCCATATAATTTCTTTCTATTTTTAGTAGAGATGGGGTCTCGCTCTTGCTCAGGCTGGTCTCGAACTTCTGAGCTCAAACGATCCGCCCACCTCGGCCTCCCAGAGTGCTAGGATTACAGGCGTGAGCCACCGCACCCGGCCTAGAGCTATGTTTAAAAAAACTTTTCTTCCACCCACATAAGATATAATTTTTGAGGATGTCTTGAATTTAGGTAACATAATCAGGAGCTGTCAAAGCAGAAATCATACAATTTTTAGCCAGAGACTGTGCCAATTTAGATGTATTCCGTCTCAAACAATCATAAGGCAGTTTACTTATGGCATTAAGATAATAAGAAAATGTGCCCAAAGATTCTATTCTAACAAGGTCCAATATAAAGAGGGTGACACAGAACTAAACTGAATATTTACTTTAATCAATAAGAAGTATAGCAGGGGGGATGCATTTTGTTACCTTGGGAAATTTTGTGGGACTGCATCAAATTACTAATTTATATTCCCTAATATTTCTGTTCTGTATTTGTAAAACTCATCACTTTGATTTTTTTTTTTTTTTTTTGAGACAGAGTCTCACTTTGTTGCCCAGGCTAGAGTGAGTGCCGTGGCGTCAGCCTAGCTCACAGCAACCTCAAACTCCTAGACTCAAGCGATCCTCCTGCCTCAGCCTCCCGAGTAGCTGGGACTACAGGCATGCGCCACCATGCCCGGCTAATTTTTCTATATGTATATATATTTTTAGTTGTCCATATAATTTTTTTCTATTTTTAGTAGAGACGGGGTCTCGCTCTTGCTCAGGCTGGTCTCGAACTCCTGACCTTGAGCGATCCACCCACCTCGGCCTCCCAGAGTGCTAGGATTACAGGCGTGAGCCACCGCGCCCGGCCTACTTTGATTCTTAAGTTCATCATTTTACTTTATCCCTTGCATATTGCCTTTACTAAATCTTACTTTTGAAGGAACACTAATATGATTTGTCTAAATTGTTTAATGCATTGATAAATGGGTTTGCTATGGATAGAACTTTGATCTAGCTATAAAACTGTATTGCATTAGCCAAGGGTTTAAAAGTCATTTAGAAGAGAGGAACTGCTGCAATGGGTCAAACAGACTCTTTTCATTCATAAGAAATATGTTCCTAGAACTTTCCTAAATCCCTAAATCTGTGAATCCCAGAGAAATTTCATCAATGTCCAGGTAACATCTGGGAGGAAACTATAACAAAAGCAGAAGCTGAGTTTAACCACATGTACTCACCATTAAATTGGAACTAATCGATCAACACTTACGTGCACATATGGAAATAACATTCATCGGAAATCAAGCAGGTGGGAGAGGGGAGGAGGGGATGGGTAAATTCACACCTAATGGTTACAATAAACACTATCTAGGGGATGGGCACACTTTGACTCAAGTCGTACAAAAGCAATTTATGTAGCCAAAGCGTTTATACTCCCATAATATTCTGAAATTTAAAATAATAAAAAATTTTTAAAAAGCTGAGTTTAAAATATGCATTTGTTGATTTGCTATGTTGAGCAATTTGCTATTTAAGTCCTAGTTATTTTACATCAGCTTGCCATGGCTATAACTCAAAACCCATCTTTGCAAATTAATAAATTGTTAAATATCATAGCTCTTTGATCTTCATCATGAATAAATTATGAATATCAGGGATCACCTATATGGCTAGTTAGAACAATGCTATGGATTCCAGAAGTCATTAAGTTGAGATAAAGGGCTTTCATAACAATTGCTGAGAATTTATTCTTCTTTGTTCCCATTGTTTTCACCTACAAATATGTGATAGGATTTTCTTCTGGCCCTATCTGCCAGGAATTATCTCCTATGTCCTTTTGGGGAGTTAGGAAGAACCGTGGAAGAAAGAAGTCCATCCTACTGCACCCTTCTCTCATACACACAGCTGCCATTGATAGGCAGCTCTCTTTCACAGAGATGATCTATCTTACTTTTTCCCTTTTCCAATTGCTTATGTAAAGCCATGTGTGAAGGCAGACCAGGTATACAAGATAAAGTTTATACATTTTAGATTTCATCTAAGGCCCACCGAAAATTGGCTCCTGCATATTTTTCCATGTTCATCCTTCCCTGCTCTCTAACTTCCATTTTATGTTCCACTAATATTGACCACATAGTGCTTTGTAGTCTGGTTTGGTGCCTTTCCTTGTGTTCTGTTCTTTGCTTTAAACATTCTCCCATTGAGTTTCATTATTTTTTTTAACTGGTTACCTCTTAGGCATCCTTCATTACTTAACACTGGCATTTCCTTTTTTCCACTGAGACCATCCATAATTCCTCGTATCAGTGTGAAGTAAGTCCTCCACAAACCTCTAGCACCCTGTACATGCACTTGCTGAAGTTGCCACAGAACACATCTGTTCCTATCTTTAGATTATATGCTATTTGATGGCACGTCCTACTGTACCGCTTGATATAGTAAATAGTCAATGGATTGATGAGAGCAGACCTTGTCTATCTTGTTTTTTAAATTTAATTTGCAAAGGCATTAACACAATAGTTACCCCTGAAACAATGAGAAATATAATCTGAAAATAAACTCTAAAAGCCACCAAACTGAAACCTATTCACAGAAGAAATAGATCCTCCTTGCCATCAGTCCAGGGCCCTGTTTTCCTATTTTTGTACACCAACTTATACAACTAACAATAATAATGAATTTTGTTTTTTCTGCCATTCTCAAATCTTCTGAAGCACATAATTGGTTTCATATAAGATATGAAATTTTAAGAATCACATATAGGAAAAAATGACATAAATCTGACCATAACATCATACTATGATTATTAAAATAGCTTATATGTACATTATATAGGTATTTCCTATATTTCTCACTTTCACAATTAATTCTTATAACAAAATTATGCTATGGTAACAATCACTCTTCAGTACCTCTCCCTGTACATTACTCACTATTTTAAAAAGCCATCTCACAAAATGAGGAAAGCCTTCTGTGATGTGATTATGTGGATTTTACTGAATATTTTGAATAAGTCTACCATTTGCAATTAGATTTGAGAGAAATGGGAACAGTCAATATGTGAAAGGGAGCTGAGATTTTAATGGACACATAAAAGTGGAAATTTGGAAGTACATATCCATGTTTTCTCAGCACATGGTACTTGAGGGAATCCTAGAATAAACCAAAGATATAGGAATCACTTACATGATCTCAGATGAAAAGTGAGAATGATGTCTAAAATAAAACAAGCAAACGGACATTGCTACTTTGTGGCCCTTATTTTCAGATTATATACTAAACATAAAAATCCATTTTTCTTCTTATGTAATGATTTAATTTAATTTGCCTATAAGGAATACTTGTAAATAGTTAAAAAGACAGTGCTAAAGGGTTTCTAGCAATAACGTTTGGTCCCACTTCTTTTCATCCCACAATTGAGCTCAAGGGGCAACCCTTTTCAACTCTTTTAGCTATTGCTACTAATTTTTACCTCCATGTTTCAAAATTAAAGCAACTAATTCATCCAACAAATATTTATTTAATATCTTCAATTTGCCATGCACTTGGGATAAATCATCAAAGGCTCTTGCCCACTGGGAGTTTATAATCTAAAGGAAATGTCCATAAACAATAGATTTGATCAATTAGTAGATCATAATTAGTGAGTTCTGTAGTATGTAGAGGATGGTTGTAATGGCAAAAGCAAAGGAAGAATAGGGTGAAATAGATGGAGAAAAAAGCAGTTTGCAATTTTGAGTAAAGTGATCCCGGTAATGTTTCAAATAACACCACATTTGAGCAGACTTAAAGGAGGTGAGGAAGTATTTGAATGTTTCCTCAAGCGTTCTTCTTGTACTCTCTGTGCATTTGCTACTTTTATTCTTTGCTTTTCCAGTTCTAGATTTTCCTTAAATATTTGTTGATCCTCGACTACTCATTTGGATTTAAGAGTAAGGAATTTAAAGCATTATAGATGCTCTGCTTACATAGGCAGGGTTTGTTGATGGGTAGGATTCATTTTAAGGTAATAAAATGAAAAATTAATATCTGTTGGAAAGCCCACATATTATCTTATTTATTCTAAGGTGTTTCAGTTTCTCTATATTTTACATGTATATTCATTTGTCCTGGAGAATAAGCATAGCCAATGGCCTTCTAGTGAATGGGGAAACAGAGCTGAGGGTCTCATTGTTCACTTACAAACTTCCATTAAATCTCCACCTTTCAATGTTCCCGGTATCCTTGCATCTAGGGATGTTCTCAATAATCTTTCCATGGGAAGGGAGGATAGAATCCACTATTGCTTTAGGATCTGTGGTGGGATAGTCAGTCAGTACACAGGTTAGGAGTATGTATGCGTCAACAGATTTTTCTACTAGTTTTCTTATTTTCACACCCATACTTCACTTCTACTGTTTAGGGTCTCTAGTCCCTTCATTTCCTGAGTCTTTCTGGGCATCTGCTACAAAATCAACTTGCAGCTTCTTTTGTTTCACTGATTCAGTTAACATATCTCAGACTGATTTCCATCTCCCAAAATTGTGTTCATATCTCTTGTCCAGCTGCAGTTTCATTTTCTGTTATGTCATGGTAGATTTTTACTTTTTTGGGGGGTTTCTTTATATTAATAATAATAATATTTGTAGAGTTGCCAGAGAAAGCAGCAATAGACATGTGTTCAGTCTGCTATGTTTAAACAGAAGTCAGTACAATTCAATTAAGTAAATATTTATTTGGGCTCTACTTAGTGTGAGGCACGGTACAAGTTCGTACTGGGAATATAAAAATTATTAAGACAAGTTAGCTGTGCTGCAGAGACTCAGTTTAGTGTGGAAGAAAAATGCAGCTTCACATAACTCTAACACAAACCAGAGTGATAAATGCCATGTCAGATACTGGGTTTAATAGTGTCTCTCTCCTTCACCTCCCCGCCCCCCTCCCCCCAAATTATATCCACCTAAAACATCAGAACATGGCCTTATTTGGAAATAGGGTTCTTTGTAGATGTAATGAAGTTCAAATGAGGTTGTTAAAATGGATTAGTTAGGCCAAAATTCAGTGACTGGTGTCCTTAAAAGAGAAATGAGAGAAAGAAATGGGTACAGAGACACAAGGAAAGGGCCACGTGATAACAAAGTCAGAGATTAAAATGATGCAGCTGTAAGACAAGGAACCTCATGAGGCTACCAGAAGCTAGAAGAGGCAGGAAGAATTTCTCCCTATTTCTTTCATAGGGAATACGGCCCTGCTGAAACCTTGATTTTGAACTTCTAGCCTCCAGAATGTGAGAGAATAAATTTCTATTATTTTAAACCACGCAGGTTGTAGTGTTTTGTTATGATAACTCTAGGAAACTAAGTACATATCATAACATCAGTATAGAGTGGAAGAGGAGAACACAAGTAGAACATAGCCCAGGACATATGAAGATAAGAAATATCAAACCTGGCAGTTTTCTTTGGTCAAGTAGAAATTCTACATGTAATAACGTGTTTGACATTATTAAACTATATGGCAGAGACTCAATTATGTCAAGGTGATCATTACTAAAATGAAGATTTGATCCCATTTGTATATTTGCGTTTTAAAATCACATCTTTTTTCCAAAATTATCACTAATACCTTCTGAATTTATCTGAGAAAATAAAGGCATACATTTTTTAGCATCACATAATCATTGTTTCTGAAAGAAAATTGAATGCTATTATAAAGCATTCTTGGTTCATGAATTTTATTCATATCAATAGATATGCTGTCATTATTTTTGGGCAGACTTCCTAACTTTATTAGCATTGAGAGTAACTTTTAAAAAAGTACTCCATTTTACTATCATAATCCAAATTGTTACCAAGATTATCACAGCCAGAATAAGAGTAATGGCGTTTGGCATATATATTTGAATGTCTTGAACGTAGAGGTTAATGTTTAAGAAATTGAAGTCTAGGAAGAAACACATCTTATTTGACAAATTCTAAAGACATTCTCAAGAACAAAAAAAGTGCTGGTGATGTAAGATTCAAATGGTTAACATTTGTTCAGCAATTATATCTGAATTAACCAGCCCATTAATATAGAATTGATGTTCCTGAGACATTTCAAGTAAGCTTTGTAATCTAATTTTTTAAAGTTAACCAAAAGCTTTAGGGAAACTAAACTAGTGAAACCAGCTACGGTTGCAAACACATGGCAGTTAGCAGAAAATTGTTTGGATAGAAAGGAGAACGACTTCATTTATCACTTGTATGATCAAACGTTTCCACTTCAGTGGCTCACAATATATAATAAAAGTTTGGTTCAGTTTTTCTCTTGAGGCCAGGCACATACTAGCAATGCTTTCTCTCAAGCTTGGAAAGTGAAGAATAGTCCTTTATTTTCTTCTAAAATCCTACAGCCTTATCCAAGACTAAATTCTAGCTTACCTCCAGGCCCAGGCCTCCTCCTGTACTCCCTTTATTAGGAAACTGAAGCATGCAATTGCCAAGCTAGAATACTGAAATTCTTCCTTAGCTATCTTTCAGCCCTAACATCCAATCAGTTGCTGAATCCTTAAATCGCTAATCTCATGTCTTTGCCTTTTTTCCATTCTAGCCACTGTTTCTATAGTAGAATGTCATTAGTTCTTGACTAAATGACCCCAGTGGCCTACCTTAGACAATTCTCTATACTGGTGCCAGAGACAACATTTTAAATTACAAATCTGGTCAAGTTAAGCCTTGCTTAAAATCTTTCAGTGGCTCCCTATAACTTTGAGCATAAAATTCACAATCCTTAGGTTAGCACAATAAGCCCTTTATGATCTATTGCTTATTAATTGTCCAGCAACATCTCCCCAGATTTTAGGCAAATACTTCTCTAAGCCTGAGATGATGATCAAGTAATACCATCAATTGATACCATAGAACTCATATTAATTTTCACGTCATTCATGATTTCATGACACAAATCCTAGAAGTACATTTTAAAGGGAATAGGAGCTGGGAATGGTGGCTCACATCTACAATCCTAGTGCTTTGGGAAGCCCAGGTGGGAGGATCGCTTGAGGTCAGGAGTTCAAGACCAGTCTGAGCAAGAGCGAGACCCTGACTCTATAAAAAAATAGAAAAATTAGCAGGATGTGGTAGCTTGTGCCTGTAGGCCCAGCTACTCGGGAGGCTGAGGCAGGAGGATCACTTGAGTCCAGGAGTTTGAGGTTGCTGTGAGCTATGATGATGCCACTCCACTCTATCCCAGGTGACAGGACGAAACCCTGTCACAAACAAATTTTTTTTAAAGAAAAGGAAATAGGTTTATATATATTTACAGACAGTCCAGATTACAGATGATGACAATTGAGACAATATTACTGTAACATATTAAATGTGTACTGTAATAATCTTTGGATGGCCAAAATACTAATAGGATTCAGAATCGTCTAATGTTGAGTTGCTTATTGAAGCACCATTTCTTGAGAACAAATCGTTGGAAAGAGAAGCATGAGATGAGCTTTGTACTGAGATTCACTTTTTGTGATTCCTCATCTGCTCTCACAAGGGGCAGAGCTAATCTATTAGAGCCTGGCATTTGCTACCTAGGGTTGCTATTTACTGTCTTCGCTTCATCAATGGAAAGAATCCAAAAAATGGATTGAGAGTAGCTTTCTCTTCTATTTACCTATACCTGATTAAAAGATACATATAATTACATGTTTATTTTTATAGATTAAAGATTTATTAAAACGAATATTTTGATGCAATTTGAAATATGTATTCTACAGATAAAATAATATTTTAGTGTTGAATTTTTATCACATGAATTTTTTTAAACCATAAAATTCTCAAACATTGTGAAGTAAGCTGGGTTAATTAGCATTAGAGAGCCAACGTATCAGTGCACGTTATTTATTTTTTAATTTTTTTTTTTAGAGATAACATCTCACTCTGTCACCCAGGCTGGAGTGCAGTGGCACAATCTTAGATCACTATAACCATGAACTCCTGGGCTCAAGCCATCCTCCTGCCTCAGTTTCCTGAGTGCTGAGACTACAGGTATGCACCACCATGCCCGGCTAATTTTCTTTTCTTTTTTTTTTTGTAAAGACAGAGTCTGGCTACGTTGCCCAGGCTTGTCTTGAATTCCTGGCCTCAAGTGATCCTCCCACCTTAGCCTCACAAAGTTCTGGGATTATAGGTAGAAAGCCATGGCACCCAGCCCATTATGTATTATTTAAAGTAGAGTCTTCAAATTATTTTAATGAGATTTATGTACTAGCACATTTTCTAGAAATATCATTTAATATCACATGTTATCAGTGAGGTAAGTTAAAACAAATCATTAAATAAGGCACTTATACATTTTCTCAGCTTTTTCTGAAATGTACAAGAGTTAAAAGAAAAAAATCAGTAATTTATTTGAAAGTCTTTGCTCCTTTTTTTTAAAAAAAATAAAAGGTATATTTTATCATGAAGTTCATGTTTTGTAGGATGCAGCCATAGGAAGACCTGAACTGTATGTTTTGTATCTCTGCTGTACTTTCCCTGGTCTCCCTATCCCCAAACTCAAGACAAATACTCCAATTTCCCAAGGGTATAGGTGAACTGTTAACAAACTATTGTTAACATTGCTTTAAAAAACAAACAAAAAACTTGAAGCAGAATATCAGCTTTCAGGAGAATGCCTCAAGCCAACATTAGGTGTTAGCAATGAAGCAAAAAACTATCCAGCTGCTAGAATCATCTACTTTATCTCATATAGGTTCATGTGCTTGCCTCAAAATTCATATTCTAATGTTGGATATGTTTTTGAGGCCTCTCACCCAATATTTCCTCTTTACTGGTCTCACATAGCCAGGACTCATTTCTTTGAGGCTAAAGAATTAATGTAAATTCTCTCTTTATTAGCACATCAAAGAGGACCTCTAAAAGAATACTATTCCACCATATAGAGTAGAATCCGTGGCTCTCCATGCTGGTTCACAAAATTTTTACCAAGAATCTCTGAAGAAAAAATATGGCACAATGTTATTCAGTTCATCTACCATCTTGTCTGTACTGCCACGTCATCTTATGGAGGAAGAATTTCACTAATATATTTGTAAAACGTAGAATTTCCAAACTTACTCTCTTTCTCCGTTCTAGGAATAGTGGCTTCTATTCTTACTTCAGCTCAATTTTAACACAGAATTATTTAAATTTAAATATGGAGGACTCTGCTTGGGATGGATCATAGATTTCCCCCTTCCAATGATGAGAAGACCTTTATTTTCCCTACATAGGATTTAGTTTAGAATCATGCTATGGAGTTTGCAAGCTTATATGAAAATACTCTACTATCTCAGCATTTGATTGGGAAAATAAAATATTATTCTGAAAAGAAATATTCATAGAAGAGTTTCTGTGAATCTTATTTCTTTCAGACTGTGTACTAAGGCAGTAAGGTCGCACAGGTGGTTACTGGTTTGGATCTGCTGCTGTTTGTGAAGTGGTGCTTGAAGAGGAAAGTAGGAGGACAGGGAGAGCATTTGGGGATTTAATGAAGATGCATAGTAGGATGTGCCATAGTGCGGGCACGTTTCAAACCAGCGTGACCTCAGACACACACCTTGCAGTGCTGGGACTTTCATCTAGTTTCCACACCTGCCCTATCACCAGTCTTCAAACTAGCAGCATGAGGCCTTGCCTGTGGCTTCTCTCCTGGCTCCTTCTGCATTCTACCTTTTCCTGCCCGCACTACCTGCAAATGAAATGTGCTAAAGGTCACTGATCCTCTGTCGTGTATAATCAGGGCCTGCTTTCTTTCAAAGAAATCAACAAACTTGATTTGACGGTCATATCTTTAGCAGAAAAGGCAGAAAGAAATACCTTAATTTGAAATCTATAAGCAGTTATTGAGCACCTACTATGTGTAAAGCATGTTCATATATGGTATCATATTCTGGGTGGTAGGCTCATGTTTAATATGAAAGTGAATAAGAGAGTCAATAATTTAGTAACCTTAGCAAATACATGTGAGTCCTGGATTGAAACCTTTGTCTGGCTGAGTCCAAGTAAGCACAGGGTGAAACAGAAAAAGACAAAGGCCAGCAATTACTAGCATTTATTGTAAGTATTAACTGTTTTCATTAAATTATTCTTAAAATGACCCAATGAATTAGCTGGTTTCATTTCCAGTTCCAAAGATAAACTAAAGGTTCAGCAAGATTAAATAATTTGTGTGAGGTCACAAAACCAGGAAGTGGTTGAGCAGGAATTTAATGCCATGTCAAACATCAAATCATTATTTTATGTTGTCATACAATAAAAAGTTGTATAGACTCTCAGGAGAGATCCAAATATTATGTACAGCTACCAGCACATTAAAAATAAAACTGATAAATGTAAAAAAAAAAAAAAAAAAAACCCTGGAAAAAATATCACTCCCCAAAACTTTGGAAACAAGAGTCTTGCTCCAGTGTCTATTTTCTTAGTTTTGGAAGTTTTCTAATCCTGATTTATGTTAACAAGATACTCCCAAAAACCTGTTGCCCAGAAAATAAGCAAAGGTTATTATCATTTTACTTAAGGAGAATTTAGAAGAAGGATGCTCTTTCTTGCATGTGATTTTCAAAACCTACCCCATAATTAGCTGTAAAAATGAGATTAGACCCTCCTATCTCTGACAACTAATCGTTCATTAATCTAAGCTGTAATCATTACAGAAATTTAAGGCTTGTAGACCCACCATTGTTTTAAACAGAATACAGAATCAAAACTCTCATTTTTCATTTGAAAAATCACGGAAACCAATTGACCTGTGCTTTGCAAGCAATTGTGTTCATTGACTGTATCCTAGGTAGATAAAAATAGAATGAGTGAGGCAATTAATTAAACTATAATCAGTAAACAATATTCCTAACCTTGCACATTAACTTTCTATATCAGTGTCAATAATAGGCCTTAAGACACATTATGAATTACAGCCAAAGGTAGTAAAATAAATTGGAATTTTAATTTGCTAGCTCTGTTCATTCTCAACAAAGAAAGAGTAAGTAAAATACCCTGAATGTGTATTAAAACTTTGAAAATTAAAACTTTTAAAATACCTTACATTTAATTAGTGCCTCACAGGTCACAAATATTAAATTTGATTCACTAAATCAAAATATTTTATTCAATTCTTAAAACAGTTTAATGAGATGTGAAATATCAGGTTTACTATGCCCATTTAAAAATTGTAGGAATTATAGGAACTGAGGTTCAGAGAGATTAAATAATTGAGCTAGAATGTTGGAGCATCTGAGATTACAACTGGATTCAACATATAAAATCAATAAAATGATGGATTATGGAGGATTTTAAAAGTTGTTTAATCAGCGTAGAGATTGGTTTCTACATTATATGGCAGGTTCTCCAATAACTGTTCAACATCATTTCTTTATAAGGTTGATGAGAAAAAAAAAAAAATCAATTCCTGACCGGGGTCACTGTGTGTGGAGTTTTCACATTCTCCCCATGTCTGTGCAGGTTTTCTTGGGGTACTCTGGTTTCCTCCCACATCCCAAAGCTGTGCCCATTAGGTGAATTGGCATGTCTACATGGCCCCAGTGTGAGAGTGTCTCTGTGTGTGCTTGTGTGTGTGAGAGACTGTGCCCTGTGAAGGAATGACGTCCTGTTCAGGGCTGGCTCCCAGCTGGAACCCTGAGCTGCCAGGATAGGTTCCAGCCACCCGCAACCCTGAACTGGAATAAGCGGGTGGAAAATGAATGAATGAATACAAGTTACTGTCAAATAAAAATTTGTAAAGTCCATGGTAGTCATACAAATGCATGGCGCTAAACAATATGGCACAAAAGCATTCAGTGAGCTCCCAGACGGGTTATTTGCTTTTTAACTACGTGGTGAGAGGAGGCTTTCCTTACAATTTGCACTTTGTAAACGTTTATTCCTTGATTTAACTGACTACCACAATGACCGCAATCACTCACTGACTTACCAAAAATTGGGTAAATAATTATGTTTTTATTAATATTTAAAAATGTATGTATAGCTCACATTTATTTTTATGTTTAATACCTGAAGGGTTTTGGGTCTTTATTAAGAAGTTTGTTGATATTTTTGTGACCAGAAATATGCAGTAGGAATTTAATTCTTATTTATCTCAGTTCACCTATGATAAAATCGGTTTTGCTATGTTATTTCGCTTAAAATTGCAGTTTCCGAGAAACTGCTGATGATGTTAAGTGAGGACTTACTGTATTTGAGAGGAGAGCAACAAGGTTCTTTAATAGAAATGTGTTGAAATGTGTATAGATGATCTCTGTGTTTGAACACCTAGGAGTTAGGGCAGAGCAACTTCAGAAGAAAACTTTCTTAGGAGGTGGTATCAATACAATTTCACCTACAAAATAGGTAGTTCTGTACTGTCTTGACTTCACCTGGAAATAAATCATTAGTGGAAGTAGGTAGCAGATACAGAACAGGAAACCTGACCTCTGAATTCACCCAGCAAAGCGTTGAGAGATCCTGATAGGAACAGTCCAATGATGTAATCTAGCTTTTAGCTGCTTCTGCTTCTAGCTGTGCTAGAGAGAAACCTAAATCTAGCTGCTCAATGCACAATGCAGTCCACCTCTCTTAAGGGAAGGAGCGGTAGAGACCTAGCAGCTATACTAATCAGGAAGAGTACTTTGATGTTAGCTGGGCAGGCGTAGGAGGTATTTAGATTACTTATCTCTGAAAGGGCCTCTGATAAAATTTTATCAAACCAGGGCCTCAAACCACAGGCAAAGAGCAACAATAGTTCTTTAGCTGATTAATTAATTCAAATGGAGCTTGTGACACTTTAGGAAGATTTCTATATCTCTTTAATCCTCATACAAAATTAAAATTTGGTTTTATATGTGGTTTCTTCATGTATGCAGGCACACAAGCACACACATGTAGAAAGAAGACAGCTATTGATGTTTTTGTCTCTGGACTCCTTCCACGGACTCAGTATATTTGAATGTTCAAAATCTAGATGTCTTTTAGCTAGTTAAATGAGCAAAGAAGTTGTTTTACTCTAACAAATGAGAGGAAAATAGTTTATTTCTCAGTAACATTTCCTGGCTATTGTCAGTACTAGCATAATTTTCACCATTATTTGTTTGTTTGAAGGTAGCGGAGATACTGGCATATGCATTATTAAGATAGTCTGAATATGGTAATTTTCATAATGAGATTTATTGTATACGCCTCCTGGAATAAAAAGAGGACTGCTCTATTCTAAAGCATTTAAATGGCTGTAGGATAGTGAGATTCCATTATTTTTAATGGAACAAAATTTGTATTCTGAGTTCATTAGAATACTGAATGAGTTGAAGAAACAAGTTCTGTTCTTACATCACTCATGTAATGAGGTGGTATATAAAAAATTCAGTTTTGTGGTGTCAAACACATGGGTGGAATTTAAATGAATATAAATTAATAGTAAAAGCCTCATCAAAGAATGCAGGTAATTTTTTTTTTTGCAGTTGTTGGTAGTTTATGATTTCATGGCACACAGCCCAGCTTGACAAAATGTTATCAAGTGAATGCAGAACAGCAGCTTAACATTTGAGAGATTTAAAAAGCTTACTATTTTTCACTCCCTTCTCCAGTGCCTAGTGTAGTGTTTTGCTTATGGTAGAAATGTAATAAATGCCTGTTCAATTAAAGCAAAAGAGTTTAAAATGCAATGGGATTGAGTTGCAATGTGAGAGAACAATTTGTCCATAAACTCTGAATCAGTGTGAAAATGAATGGTTTTTATTTTCATTCTCTAATTTACCAAAATGAATCTAAAATATCTCTAGAGCCATTTACTCTGTTTTATTTATTTTTATATGTTTGAAATAGACTGGTGAGATACGATAAGCACAAAGGACCATGACAATTGTCCATTTTATTCTTTGCTTCTCCAGATACCAATCACATTTATTACAGTAATTTACTTTGTCAATCTCAGCTTTTGCTCTTTCCTTTTCTGCTCATTTCAGCTCTGTGTAGAATCTTACTACTAAATATTTATAATACAACTCATCTCAGTTTTATTTATCTACTTTTACCTCTAAATTTTAACTAAGGCCAACTAAACTTAACTTTTGGAGTTTTCATTGATCTTATACTACATTATTCTACAGTGAACGTGATGTGTTCCCTTTCTTCTTTGTAGGTGTTTTTTGCAGCAAAAAATAAAGAAACTGGACTTCATGAAGCTTGCTGTAAGATATAATTCCCAAAAGTTCTTATATCTTAATCCAAATTATTTTCTCATCTTAGATATACAGCTAAATTTGAAAGGGAACTACAAATTATTGACTGTTTCTATAGCACAGTGATTACACATATATAAGTTATATATAAAATTTATTTTTCCCAATATCTCTACAAGGTAGATATTACTATCCTAGAAAACAAAACTAGATTAAACACTTATCTAAGATCATCTGATTAAGAAAAGGACACACTTGAAGCTCAGACTTGGGCGGATGGGGAGGCATGGGCAATATATATAACCTGAACGTTTGTACCTCCATAATGAGCTGAAAAAAAAATAAAATAGAAAAAAAATAAAAGACAAAAAATAAATAAATAAATATTAATATTTCTTCTGGCTGGAATACAAAAAAAAAAAAAAAAGTAGAAATGGAATTTTAGGAGCCTGCCCAGCCAATTCCAAAGTCTATGTTCTTTCTACCATACCACACAGTAATTCCAAATATAGTTTTGAAGTATGGCTGAGTGAAGACCTCATCTAGTGAAATCCACATTTTTTTTTTTGGCCAGTAGATTTTTGATTCCCCAGATACACTGATTTTGTTGACTTAGAGGTAATGCCAGATATATTTACTTCAAATTGTTGTAATCATAAATATATTTACTACTGTAGGATATTCCTTCCCAGTGCGTAACTATCTAAAAACCAAAGGAAGAGGAATATTTCTGTGATTTCAAACCAATTGAACCTGGGGTTAAATTCTTAGGTTTTTCTTGTTCCTTCACATAATTTTCAGTATTATAGTAACTGACAACTATTCTTGCTATATGTGAGGTGCTAAAAGTCACACAAAAAACTTCAGATAGTTTTTCTTGTGAATTTTCTTGATATTTTAATTAACATGTATCTATGCCCATGTGAATCTTATGTATGTTCACATAAACAATGTAAGGTTTACCACTATGCGATTTATACCATAAAGTTTTATGTTTGGTGCATACTCCTAAGTCCATAGAATCCTGACAAAAACTTCACGTATTGACAATTAGGATGTGTTTGCTTGGAATTACCCTTCATTTACCATTTTATAGTACTATGAAGTACATTTTTGTATGAGATTTTCAGCCCGTGAGATTCCTATACAAATAAAGTGCACAAACCCTCTTTTTCTTTCTCTGTCATACTCTTTCTACCTCAGAGAAGCATAACATCTGACAAGGAAACTGTTTCCCAAATATCGACTGAACTGTAGATATATTTTTCAGGTTAGAAAGCTTTCAAACTCTGCTATTAGAAAAATCTCTTATAATAAACGCAGAGTTTCTGAAGCAAAATTATCCTCAAGATAAAAACAAGATGTTTATTAGAGAAGTTAAGCAAGCTTGATTTATTTGCTTGACCCAAATAAAGAGTGGAGGACATTATTGGCCAAATAACTGTTACTAACATGTACACACGGGGCCTATTTTTACCCTTTCATGCATCTTCCAAAAGAGTTCATAGGGAAGGAATAGGTTAATAGCAAAATAGCCAAATCCACTATGCTAGTTATCTTCCAAGAATTGTAGCATGAAATTGTGAGCAAAGTTGGATGCATGGAAAGCATTCCTAGTACCTATATAAAATAACATTAAATAAAATACTAAATAACATAACACAATCAGGTGCATTTACTGAATTACAGTAACTGCATGGTCAAAAATTTCCCTAGCGATCTCAGGGATCGCACAGTCATCCTTTTATGAGTCTTTGGTGAGTGATCTGTGATTTTGCAAATATTCTTGTCTCTTACTTTATTGAGAATGTTGAGGTCATCAAGAATAAATTGTGTCTCTAAAACTACAAAAGTCATTTATATCAGCATCTGCCTTCATCTCTTTCTCTACAGTATTGACAAAACAGGGCCCTTCTCTCTTTCAAGGAAAATCTCTCAACTGTTTTTAGTCTCTTCTCATTCACGTATATTAATCTAGAACCTTGTTCCAATGTTTAATTTTTGTCACAATGATAATTTCAATGTATTACTTTCTACTAGTGCTTTTCTCTCTTAAATATCTAAGATTTCTCATTCACTTATTCTTTCAAAATTGGTCATCTTTAAGGTTTTGTGCTCTGTTCACGCTGTAGGCTTTCCAAGTATAGCATTATTCATGCTGGTGCTTCAACCCATTCCTATTCACTAATAACTTCCACTGCACTAGCTTAAGCTAAAAATTTGTTCAGTCAACCACCTGCTAAATATCCCCTTTCTCTTGGAAGGTTCACAGGCATGTCAAACTCAATAGTTCTAAAACACAACTTATTACCCTTCCTTAAAACTTTGCTTTTCCTTCTGAATTTCACATGTTGGCAAATGCCAGTCCTGTAGGCTTTCAACAAGGAGGTGAATCTCTATGTGTCTTTTTCTTTTAACTCCTTTCCACAATTAAGAAAGAAGTTCTGACTACCTCATGTCCTAAGCTTCACATCTGCTTGCCTCTCATAACTCACTGCTATTGCCTTTATCATCTGCATTAATTAGTCTTCTAACTGGTCTCCCTACCTTCAGTCCTGACTCTCTGGAGTTTATGTTCCACATTGCTGCCAATGTTATATTAGGAAAAATTACAAGTTTGATTATGTTATTCCCACTTTTAAATTCTTTAGTAATTTCTCATTTTCTATAGGATAAATTACAAACTTATTCACCTGATGCACAGCCTCTATATAATCTGGAATTTGTGTCAGTCTCTAGCTCATTTTTCAAGCATGACTTGCAGAACTCTAAAGCAGCCATCTCCAGCCTTTTTGGAACCAGGAACCAGTTTCATGGAAAACAATTTTTCCACAGACTGGGTTGTGGGGAGGTAGGGAGCGGCAGTTGGGGAACTGTGAGGTGGAGCTCTGGTGGTGATGTGAGTGATGGGGTGTGGCTGTAAATATGGATGAAGCCTTGCTGGCCTGCTGCTCACCTCTTGCTGTGCTAACAAGGCCACAGACTGGTACCAGTTTGAGGCCAGGGGGCACAGGTTGGGGACTGCAGCTCTCAAGAACCAAGCTATTTCTGGCCTTCATACTATTTTGCCAGGAATCCTTTGGAAGAAATTCACTCAACCTACATTCATAAAGCCAGGCACCATGCTGAAGAAAAATGTGCCAGAAAGAGCTAATTGTTCACCAAAGCATATACTTTCCCTCTCCTAGTATAGAGTCATCACTAGAAAAATGAATCACCTTGCTTCTAGTGTGGCCATGTCATAGTTATCACCAATGGATTGGAAGTGAAATTGGCATGTCTCAGTTTTGAGTCAAGTTATTAAAGAATCATTTGTGCCTTTTCTATGCTCTTTCTCTTTCCTTTTCTGTTGGCCAGATGCAGACAACAATGAATTCTTAGGGGAAGACAAAGCCACAAGATGAAAGAACCCTGAATTCATGAGACATTGTATGGAGAAAAGCTGCCTGCCAATAAGGATCATTCCACACTGGACTGTTAACTGAGGAAGACACAAACTTCTACTGTGGTAGACTACTGACATTTTGGGATATATTTATTACAGCTAGTATAATCCTAATTAATACAAGAGACAAAAATGAGTCATGTAAAATAGAATCTCTGTCATTTAGGTGACTTTAATTTAGTTGTGTGATAAAGATTTTTAATCACTGCATAATATCATACACAGAGTATTGGACATCATTTACTAATTCTATCATTACCAGATATTTTATATTTAACTTTTCATTATGATACAATACAATGATTAATAGGTTAGTTATGTAATTTGATGCTTCTTCTACTAATATATATTTCCACAGTTTAACTTCCTTGAATACAATTGCTGATCAAAGGTCAGAGGATTTAGATGAATCTTGAGACTATTGTGTGATCACTATAAAAACTTAACTTACACACATATCTGAACAGGAAGGTCAATTGATTCTAGGAGTTTGGCTTTTAAAGATTATGACATTGATACACAACATTGCAGGTATCTTTTTTTCTACAATAAGAAAATTTATGGCATATTTATTTTCCTAAGCAAACTATGATACTTTATAAATATCTTCTGCTTACTGAAAGAAACCCACCTCACTTTAATAATAATTATCTAACAGGAAGAAAAAAATATTAAGCTCACTAATCTTGATCGGGTCCACATTATACCTAAGGCAATCTATGGTTTCCATTTGGAAAAAAAAGGGATTTTTGCCTCAATGCTTGTTAAAAAAGGTTTGCCTCAATCAAAATACATAAATACGAAATAGCTTTCTGATGTGGCATTTAGAAGCAAGGGGGTAGTAAATTTTTTGGTAATATGTGAACTCATGATGATATTTGTTAAAGTCAAATAAAGCTGACTATAAAGTGAGATTTTAAAATCCTGAGAAATATCTTGCTGTCTGCTTTGTCAAAGATCAGTTGGCTGTAGGTGGATGGTTTTTTATCTGGGTTTTCTGTTCTGCTCCATTGGTCTTTGTCTCTCTTTTTGTGCCAAGAGCGTGCTGTTTTGGTTACTATAGCCTTATACTATAGTTTGAAATCTGGTAATGTGATGCCTCCAAATTTTTCCTTTTGTTTAAGATTGCTTTGGCTATTCCAACTTTTTTCTGGTCCAAACAAAGAGTAGAATTATTTTTTCTAGATCTGTGAAATATGACATTGGTATTTTGATGGGGATTGCACTGAATCTGTAAATCACTTTGGGTAGTATGGACATTTTAACAATGTTAATTCTACCAATCCATGAGCATGATACATTTTTCCATTTGTATGTGTCATCTGTGATTTCTTTCCTCGGTGTTTTATAGTTCCCCTTGTAGAGATCTTTCGCCTCCTTGTTAAGTATATTCCTGGGTATTTTATTTTCTTTGTAGCTATTGTGAATAATACTGAGTCTTTGATTTGACTCTCGGCTTGAGAGTTATTGATGTGTAGAAATGCTACTGATTTGTGTACATTGATTTTGTAATCTGAGATTTTGCTGAATTTGTTTATCAACTCAAGGAGTCACTTGGTGGAGTCTTTGAGATTTTCTGGATATAAGATCATATCATTAGCAAAAAGTGATAGTTTGACCTCCTCTTTCCTAATTTGGATACCCTTTATTTCTTTCTCTTGCCTGACTGCTCTGGCTAGGACTTCAAGCACTATGTTGAAGAGAAGTCATGACAGTGGGCACCCTTATCTTGTTCCAGTTCTTACTGGGAATGCTTTCAACTTTTCCCTATTAAGTATGATGTTGGCTATGGGTTTGTCATATATGGCTTTTATAATTTTGAGATATGTTCCTTCTATGCCTAGTTTGCTGAGGGTTTTTGTCATGAAGTTGTGCTGAATTTTGTCGAATGCTTTTTCTACATCTATTAAGATAATCATATGGTCTTTGTTTCGCTTCTATTTATGTGGTAAATCACATTTATGGATTTACGTGTGTTGAACCATTATTGCATCCCAGAGATGAAGCCCACTTGGTCATGGTGGATGATCTTTTTGATGTGCCATTGAATTCAGTTTGCTAGTATTTTATTGAGCATTTTTTTTGCATTTATATCCATAAGGAATATTGGTCTGTATTTTTCTTTTTTTTGACAAAGCAGACAACAACATACACTGGGGAAAGAAACCCTATTTAATAAATGGTGCTGGGAAAATTGGATAGCCACATGAAGAAGAATGAATCAGGACCCCTATCTCTCACCACTTACAAAAATTAATTCAAGATGGATAAAAGACTTAACTAAGAATTCTAGAAGAAAATGCAAGAAAAACTCATCTAGATATCAGCCTAGGCAAAGAATTTATGAACAAGACCCCAAAGACAATAATTATAGCAACAACAAAAATCAATAAATGGGACTTGATTAAGTTAAAAAGCTTCTGCACAGCTAAGGAAATAATCAACAGACAACCTACAGAATGGGAGAAAATATTTGCAAACTATACATCTGATAAAGGGCTAATATTCAGAATATACAAAGAACTCAAACAAATCAGCAAGATAAAAACAAACAATCCCATTAAAAAGTGGGCAAAAGATATGAACAGATTTTTTTCAAAGATAAAGAAATGGCCAAAAACACATTTAAAAAATGCTCAACATCACTAATCATCAGGGAAATGCAATTTAAAGCCACAATGAGATATCACCTTACCACTGCTAGGATGACTTTTATTAAAAAGACTCAAAACAATAAATGCTGGCATGGATGCAGAGAGAAAGGAACACTTATACACTGTTGGTGGAACTGCAAATTAGCACAACTTTCATGGAAAACAAGTATGAAGATTTCTCAAAGAGCTAAAAGTAGATCTACCATTTGATTCAGCAATCTCATTACTGGGTATCTACCCAAAGGAAAAGAAGTCATTTTATCAAAAAGATACCTGCATTTGAATGTTTATCACAGCACAATTAACAATGGTGGAATCAACCCAAGTACCCATCTATTCATGAATGGATTAATGAAATTTGGTATATTTATACCACAGAGTACCACTTAGCCATAAAAAGGATGAATTCATGCCTTTTGCAGCAATTTGGATGGACCTGGAGACCATTATCCTAAGTGCAGTATCTCAAGAATGGAAAAACAAACACCATGTATCCTCTCTAATGAATTGGAACTGAGGGGCACACATGTGCACAGAGAGAAGTAAAAGTCATTGAAAATCACGCAGGCAGGAGGGAGGAGGAGGGAAGGGGCAAAAACCTAATAGGTACAATGAACTCTATTCAGGTGATGGACACACTTATAGTTCTGACTCAAGCATTACAAAAGCTATCTATGTGACAAAAACATTCATACACTCCTAATATTTTGAAATAAAAAATAATTTAAAAAATCCCAAGAAATAATCATAGTTTGGTGAAGTAATGGTATTTTTGTCTCTTTTCCTCACCTAAAAGCTCTAGTTTGCATAAAGAGACCAATGTATTGCAAATATATAACACTAGCATCTAAATATTTTAGATCTGTTTTTGAAACACTGCATACAAATTTAAACTATTTGACATAGAACTACTTTTCCCTTTATAAACACATACTCAAATTTCAAGATATGATAAAAATATCTTGATCTCTAATTATGTTCTATTTTTAATACAACACAGTATCAGAGAGTTGTTTACTTTTAACCTCATCTACTTTTTATCATAATCTAAGATAAATTATAAACGACAGTTACATGTGCATGGAAGTGCACAGTGGAGGTGAGCCCCTTTTTGGTTTTCAAATGCATTGATAATCAACTTGGATAAACTCTGCTCTTCACCCCACCTGCAGGCTTCTGGATTCATGCACTGATTTATGCCAGCTCAATCTTCTGACTTTTCATCAAGATGTTCAATATACAGTGCCTTCATTATGAACTATAGTCTTCTCTATCATTATAAGAAACACAAGTTAAGTAAGCCTTCCTCAAATGGCAGTGATTGCTTTCAAGTTCCTGAACATGCTGCAGTGGGCTTGACGAGGAGGATTGATTTATCGCTTTTTAAATAGATTCTTAATCTGCAAATCAATAAAAATGTTTCACTTCAGCAGTGGCACAGGGTGAATGACTCACCCTTGAAAGCAGAATGAATGCATGCTGCCTTTCTTCCTTTCTTTAATATACTCAGATTGCAATTGTGCTTTTGCTTTGCTTGGATTACTTGCTAAACTCCAGTGACTGAGAGTGCTCAAGATTTCAGCCTGGTTTCTCCATAAATCAAGTGAGGGATTGAATGTTAATCTACTATTTTAACACTGCCATTCTCCTGGTTATGTAATGAGAAAGTTAAAACTCAAACATTCTTTAGCTGGCCAAAGATAAAAATAAAAGATGAAAACACACAGATGTGGAGAACATTTTGTACTAAAGTCACACACAGTGTTTGTTAGGTTCAGATTTAGCATAAATTTTGAGAATTTAAGTGCTGTACAATTAGCTTGGTAAAGTCTACCAAAGAGTTAAATTAAAACACACAGGCTCAATTTTCCACGTCATCTACTCTTTATTCTTTACTAAGTACACAATATATTCTAAATACCTTTTCTTAGGAATAGCCCTGGGGCAGTTCAGAAGGTTATCCTAAATGCTCAAGAACTCCAGAAAGAAGGCATGTAAGTCTTATAGTCATCAAACGTTTCTTCAAAATTTTCAAGCATTACCAATACTTAAAACAAGAAAAATCAAAGGAACTCATAACAACATGCTGGTTTAAGCATTTTTGCATAGTTTACATTTAATTTAACAAAGTCTCTATAACAAATTTTATTTCCAAACAATTTGAACTAAGTCACTGAATGGTTTTGTAAAGTCCTTTTTCAAAAAAAAATTAAGCTAAAGTAGTGACATTTTCACTTCAATTCTATCATTGATTCCAAAAAAGAAATGTCCTAAAAATATATTAGCTAAGAAGTTCAACCCTAATGTTTAAAAACTTTTGATTAAATAACCTCAGCTTTTGTTTAACCAAATAATAATATTTTATTCAAAATATTAATGGAATAAAAATCAACTCAAATTTAGGTAAATAAGAGTTCCTTTTCTTAATCTTAAAAATGTTTTATTTATTCTAGGTTTAGAGATGCCATATTTTATTTTCCTTTATTCTTCCTTTTATTCTGACTTTTTCCCAGTCTTAATAAAAAGGATACTTCCTGATGACCTACTTTTCTTCATTCACATATCAACACCAATAGACAATATGGAAAAAAGGTGGTGAGAATGGGTATTGGGTTCTTATTTGAAAGCTATGCTTGGTGAGAACCCCATCCACTGGGAATAAAAGTTATATTTAAAAAGTTAAATCTATTCTTGAGGGTTCTCATTTTAAAATATATCACCAGTCTAGTTATTAAAGTAGAGAGAAGAATAGAGAGACAATCAAATATTGCTACAAACGGTTGACGAGTCCTCCAACCCCTAGTCACACTTCAGTGATGCCTGTAACACACACCAACTCTTAACACTGGCTCTCTGAGGGACAATGCCGTTATCACCCTTCATGTGCTACCTTCCTGATCTTATTACACTGCACGGATTGGGTAGACCTTTCTAGCGGCCAATGAGTAAGTATAATTTGACCATATTTGATTTGTGCTTATATTACCAAATCGCAATAGGGTGATAGATAATGTGGGACTATAATTATAAGATTTTAAAATAAACTCAGAGAGAAAAATTTTTATTGACACTATTTTCAAAATGTATGAGAGCAAATACACATAATACACAGACCTGAAGATATACCACAAAGAGTTTACTGTAAGGTTTTGAAGGAGGAGTTTATACCATTGGTTGACCCTAATGAGACAGCCAAAGCCCAGATCCCAAAACTCCTCTTATTATTCATCTTCTTACTCCAAGCAACATCTCAGGGAAACATTTCAATGGGATACCACATGATTTTGCTTCTAAGCTTTCTACTTTTATGTTATCTTCACATCAGACACATTCAGGAGGAGGTATGGGAGGGCTCTGATTTCTCTTCAACTACCCAGCTTTTAATTTGATTGAGTTTTGTTTTGTTCAAAAGCCAGAAATGTTCTAAGACTTTTGTCCTCTAAATTACCTAAACAGGCTTCTCCAATAAGCAAAAAAGTGAACAGACCCTGCCTTCAATACCTGTTAATAAACAATATGGGTCAATGAATGTTCAAGAAATTAAAGCCAATGATTACATGATTATAGTGTCAGTGAAAAGGATTTAATAAGAATTTCTTTTTTTTTTTTTTTTTTTTTTGAGACAGAGTCTCACTTTGTTGCCCAGGCTAGAGTGAGTGCCGTGGCGTCAGCTTAGCTCACAGCAACCTCAGACTCCTCGGCTTAAGCGATCCTACTGCCTCAGCCTCCCCAGTAGCTGGGACTACAGGCATGCGCCACTATGCCCGGCTAATTTTTCTATATATATTTTTAGTTGTTCATATAATTTCTTTCTATTTTTAGTAGAGACGGGGTCTCACTCTTGCTCAGGCTGGTCTCGAACTCCTGACCTTGAGCGATCCACCCGCCTCGGCCTCCCAGAGTGCTAGGATTACAGGCGTGAGCCACCGCGCCCGGCCAATAAGAATTTCTGAGTCCGACACTGAGTCGCAGATAGACATCACTTCATACATTAGATATCTTTTTGTAAAATCTATATATGAAAGAAAAGTATAACATTCAAACTATTTTCTTCTTTGATTTTTCTCATGGTTCTGACTATATGTGGCACATACACTATTTTAGCCCTGAAGAAATTTAAAACTTATCTCCAAAGCCCAGAACTAATTAAAGGAGGATTCTGTGTTTCTTAAAATGTAGTCTATATGTAACTGATTCATCCATGAAAAACACTGCAAGAAAATATAGTGGCTAAAATATTTAGCTCCAGAGACATTGACCATTTACCTTTACATTCATTTTTCCAGTATTTAGTAGCTATGTGACATTAGCAAAGTTATTTATTTTCTCTTTTTCTTGATTTATATATTTGGGCAATGAGAATTATAGTAGGGTCTATATCATGTAGTTGTTGAGAGGATTAAATTAGATAATTCACGTAAGGTGCTTAGCACACAGCAAATGAAAAATATATGCTATCTATTTTACTAACTTTATGGTAATAGCTAATTAATTTGAGTTTGATTGAAGTGCTTTATTGCCCTCATTAAAATATACATTAATCTGTCATCTAATATTTATTGGCAAAGCACTCTGGTAAGTATTACAATCTTAAAAGTAGTTGCCATAAATAATTACCAAATCACTGGAAGTTCTGACTTCTCAAGGCTTGAATAGTTAAGCAGTCATCTAATTATGCAAGGCTCTAAGTGTACAGGTGAACTCATGACCTAGAAAATGGATATGCTTCTGGGTTCAGTCAACAAAGGGTTATGAAAGTACTACAGCTTAAAGATGTTGCTAAACACTGCACACCAGTAGAGTCCTACGACTTTCATCAGTAAAATCTATTGCCCTCGTATCCTACTAAAATTTGAAATGATAAAAGCTACTAGTCTTTAAGCCAGGGATCGTGTTTATTCTTTATGTGCACTGCTACATTTAATTCAAAATTTTCCTATGAGAAGAGTATAATCATTATTATGCCAGAAAAGAATGCTAAAGTCCAGAGAGTTTAAATAATATGTTTCCAAGTCACATAGCTGGTGGCAAAGCTGGAATTTAATCCGAGTTTACACCTTAGATATGACACTATATCATGCCAACTCTCAAATACCTAACCCTTATTTAAGAGACCATTTTAGTGTTATCTTACACATCTGGCACATGCATATAGCAGCAAAGGTCTTGGAGTCACACATGTGCATGTCAGGATCTCAGCCATGTGACTTGGATCACTGCCCTGTTTTATTAAATGAGTAAATCAGAGCAATGCTAAATGAACACTGTCCAGGTCCTTGGTGAATTTGGCATTTATGGTTTCAACTGTTTTATGGAGACTTCAAAGGTCCATGGCATCTAATAATCTGTAATTTTGTTGAGGTGAAAATTTGAACATGTACTGCCAAACTGGCATGTAAGAGTGAGTCATTTATAAAGTGTGAAGACCTAGCTAAAACCAACATTTGCATCTTGACATTTTTCACAGTATTTCTGTATGCACAATTACGTTAATCAAGTGATTTTTAAAAATTTCTGTTAAATTAGGTTTTTTAAAAAACAAAGAATAAACCTGACAAGGAAATAAATTAATGCTGGTAGGAAAGAATCACTTAACATTTTCAGTTACTCTTTACTGTAGTTTTTTTGAACATTAATTAGTATTTTGAATATTTTGATTATATCAGAATATATCAGAATGATATATTTGTGAAGGTGCTATTGTATTGCACAGCAAAGTTTGAATAAAATTTTCCTAATTATACTATCCAAATGGTTACTGTGTGTATTAACTGAATGAGAAAAAATCATTTATTTTATGTAAGAAAAAGAGGAAGAGCTCATCTGGTTAGTTAAATCAATAATAATAATTCATACAAAGTCCACTGAGATTTACAGTTTACTACCAACTATGTGAGGTAGGTAGCATTGTTATTATCCTGTAATAATTTAAAGGTGGAAAAATGGAGGCTTAGAAGAATTAAGTAACATGCTCAGTGCTAATCAACGTTTGATTCACATCCAGGTCATTTAACTGCAAATTCTGTGCTTCGAATATTTTTAACCAGGATTGCATACCTGATACCAATTCAAGAACCACTGTACTAATCTTATCCCACCCAAATCTGCCTGCTTAACACTACTCATAATGGTGACCATGAGGACATCTGATTTCACTTTGGCAATTCCATGCAGCCTCTTAAGTGAACCCCACCACAACTTTAATGTAACTCTTAGGACTGAGAAAAATGAGGCAGAGAGAGTAGGACTTGATGAAGGGAAAGAAAAGAGCCCATTCAGGAAGCCACATCTTTTAGCTGAAGATGCTATGATCTTCTACTCAAAGTACCTCTTTGATGACAACAGTAATTTAATACGATCTAATATTCATATGGATAATAGAGAATAAGCAAGGTTATGTAATTCTGAAATTATCTATGGATTGAGGGAATCTGTTTTTCAAGAGGGCACTGAATGAAAAAAATAATGTATAATGAAATCTTTGAAATAACAAAAGTGGGCATATGAATAATGCTACCTTTACGCTCATTTTGTCAATTAAGAAAAAGAGATTAAGGGACATTGGGGGATTTTCCTAAGATTGCAAAGCTAATAAGTGAGGGGGAGAAAAATCACGATTAGAAACTAGACATTCAAACTCTTAATCTTCTGAATATAAGGTAAGGAAGAAAAGAAAAAGAAACAAATTACAGTAGAAACAAAGTTTAAATAAAAAGGAGAAACATGAAAGCATTGGAGGTTATTAAAAACAAACGTGAGAAAGTTAAGATAAAGAGAAACAAGTCCTAAATAAAGTAACTTGGAAAATAAATGTCAGGGGATGAAAATAGAAGACAACATTAAACACAAATATGCAGGTATCCCAAAAGGTAGAGAAAAGAACAAAATATTTTTTTTATAAATGACTTACTAAAAAAAAAAAAAAAAAACGGTATCATATTATAAAGACTTACAAACTCATTCAAGCATTTTGGTATAGAGTTAGTAGCCATGAGCTGCCCACTTCTCTTGTTCCGGAAGCTAATTACCTTTGTACCAAGGCCTGTCACCAAGTAACAGTGGCTTAGTCACTATTGAGTTGGGAGGGGTACATGCTTCAGGAATAAGCCGCAAAGCTAAAGGGACAAAGTAGAAGGAATTGGGCCTGTGTTTACTAAAGAGGTCAATTGATTTCAAAGCATGCAGCTGTTCTATAGTTTATCATGAACAATCTTACATAGAGTCGCTGGCAGAAAATGCTAGCATTTACTGAAATTCTTGGTAAATTATTAAACACTTGGCACAGACTGATTTATATTGAGTAGAAGCAAAAAGATTAAAAAAGAAGTCCCACATGTAAACAGCAAGAATGTAAATTAAATTTGCCTCTAGCAGATTTCTTCAATGCTGTGACTTCTTTTGGAATATTCCCTAGTCTGGCCTATTTTTCTTGATAAGCAATCAAAGTATTAAATATGCTTGCCGTAGTATCTAAAGTAATCAAAATGGAAATAGTTATTTGACTTTTGCTCCAGTAATTTTTTCCCAGCTCTTTTTCATTAAAAAATTTACATTTGTAGCACAACCCAAGACACTAAATGGTAAATCTATGAATGTTCTCAGAGAAATTTGAAAGAAGTACATGAAACTATATGTAGCAAAGCCTACAGTATAAAAGGAAGCACTTTAAAATAGTCATATTCATGACAAATTGTATTATCTTGCATATACTCTAATTGTGTTTCTACTGAAATAGTTTTATTCTAAGACAAGGGAGAAAATGAGAAACATGGGTAACAATAATAGACTTTCATAGGGTTTTATAAGTCAAGAATAGAATTCAACTTTTCTGCTAATTTTTCAGCAGATAATACAGTGTATTATCTTTCAATTAAGTCTATTTATAGCATAGAGTGTGTGATAGTATGTTTATTGTGTTTGTGGTTTATGATGAGTCAAATAGTGTTACTTTTGATGATTCCATTTAATATTAAAGTCTGTGAATTTTAGATTAAGTGAATGTGAATCCAACATGTCCAATCAAAAATTAAAAAGTTAGAAAAAATGGCTGAGTTTTTAAAATTTAATTTTTATATTCTATTTAGCTAATAATAAATAAGTTGAATGGTAAAATTTTGAGGAAGGAGAGATATCGCCAAAGAGTAGGATGTAGGATCATACATACTAAAGTCTTTATAAAGCAGAGGAACAGAAAGATGTTTCACTTACATAGTTCATTTTTAGATACTGTTTATGACTGCTGGTTTGTGTCAGGCCTTTTAAGGTAGAGCCAGTTTAACAGATTTTAATGTGAAAAGAAAAAAATGTCCATTCCATCTTTTAATTATATTTAAATTTCTGTTGAGTTCCAGATGCTTTAACATGGCTGTAACTTTAAATCTGTCAATTTAGTGAAAGTACTCATATTGAAATATCAGAGACATTATGAGAAAAACTTGCTTATTTTTTTTTTTTTATCACTTTGCCTAAAGTGATGAGTGAGGCTTGAAGGTTGGGTAAAAATTGACACTATGAAGATAAAACTTTTTTTTCTTTCTCTATTTATTTTTGAGACCAACTCTCAGAAAATAATGAGCAGTGGCTCTGGGAAAATTCACCTAACCTCTTCTCAAAACCTCTTCCAATTGTACGAGAAAATTTCTCAGCAAACCCTGATAACAACAGGAAGAATTCTTCTAGTTTGCAATCACAGAGGCAGGGTAATGTGGCTGGCTCCTTACTTTTTTGTTTGTAAGCTCATGCCAAGAAAAAAGTGTGTAAACTATTTATTCTCAAGAGAAAAAGATTCATTCACTGACTGCAGTCTATATGACCCTATCTCATCTTTTCATAACTATCATTTGTTTTTTTTCTTTAAACTTTATTAATGCCAAGAGAACAGAGATTCCATGTCCTTTACTCTGAGAAAACAGTAGATGGTAGATTATGTCTTTAAAAAAAAAAAAACCACTTTGGAAAATGACATTAGGTTTTAACTAAAATAAGTTTAATAGAATTACACGTGTTGCTACTCTCTGGCTGGATAAAAACAAGTTAAGAAGTAGGGGCAATTAAAAGCAACACTCTCAGCCGAGCCCTACAGTCTGCTATGGAGCTTTAAAAAAAATCCTCTTCTATCTTTTGTTAGAGAACAAGCAAAGAGGAAGCAAGTGGGGGTATGGCAGGATGACACTGATTACATGATTTTTATAACAAACTGGATGAACATCCAGTGTCCCATTGTGATTTAAAGGCTTGGTCGTTGGTAGCTGTTAGCTTTGTCTTTAGATAGTACATCATATTTAAAGATAAAGATGCATTAATCCTAACTAATCATTAGTTAAGGTTCCTTTGGCCTCTGAGGTTTAAATACAATTTTTAAATCTAATCACTGATACCCTCTATCAGCCAATTCCCTTACGGAGAGATTCCTAGGGCCCTACCTTCTCAGAGTCACTTCTAGGTACTAATTCCTGTTATGGGTAACAGGAAGGTGGCTTTTACTTGATTTCCCTACCATTTCTCACAAAGTGCATTTGGGTATTAAACAGACTTTACTGAACATTTAGGATGATGAAATGGGCTGACACCACAGAAACACAAACAATCCACAATTGAACATCAATTGTGTCGCTGATACCCTTCAGCTATGGTGCTATTTGCAATCACTCACTGGCCAACTTCTGTCTCAAGCTCCAGACACTACCATGCTGTCTGATTCCCTATACTTCCTTTTCTCCCTCTCTCCCTTGATCTCCTGACACCCCAAGTACATCCTCATTCCTTTTGTGGAACAGTTTTCTCATTGTCTTCTCCCAAATTACTTGCTCAATGTCTACCTTCTATTCTCAAACTACTTTCCTAAAAAAAAAGTTCAATTTCTAACAGAAACCCTTGATTGTAGCTGTATAAAAAGAAAAATATATAAATTCTCTCCCCACCTGCTCTAGACTTTTTAAAAAATATTTTCTTTAATTAAATCAAGTACAGTAACCATTTGTGATTTATAGTCTATATATGTAATTAGAATTATGACTTCACATCAATTGATTTTAATGTATCACCATATTAAGGAAACATTCTATATGAAAGCTAATAGACAAATAGTAAGTAGAATATTATTAAAAATCTGGTCAGTACATCTTTAATCTTTAATTGTATAAATGTATGATGAGACTATTAATAACACATATTGAACCATTTTTATTAAATTTTGACAAAGAATTAATTTTACCCTAGGATAATCAATACCCTTAAATGGAACAAAACTCATATATGACATTGATTTGTAGGAAGGGAAAAGTCATTAAGTTTTTGCTTAGGGGAATAAGTACAATTATCCATAATATGAATATTAAAAAATACTAATTCACCTTTTTTCTAGAAAGAAAGAGACATGGGGGATTTCTAATAATATTGTTTTATAGAAAAGCTCATTTTAGAAAGAGAAAGGAACTTAAAAAAAATATTCGCTGTCTTGGTAGTAATTAACAGAAAACTTTGCCTATACTAAATGTTAAATAAATCTTAGTGAACAGAATGAATTGGATCATTTGGTTGCATGGAATAAAAAATTCCTGGCCAAACTAGCTCAGATAACAGTCCAAAAAAACATGACAACCTGGAGTTGGGCTGCATTCTGTATAGTCATGTATGAGATAGCTCCAAGAACTAGTCAATTAATCTTTCCCATGGGCCAAATGATGTTTCTTCACATGTGTTCTGTTCTCTTCTCTCCAAAACCAACTTCCACATCGTTTTCCCTCCCTTACAAATTTAGCTTGCAAATGGTTTAGGCTTGCCATTGTCTCTCTGGCTCTGTATCTATGGCAATCTTAATGTGTCATGTCCTTTTCTACTCCTGCTTCCAACTGACTGAGTTTTCTAATTTAAAATTTCTTAAATAATAATATGATTGCCTGACTCATTTGCTGGGATAATTTATAGGTTGTAGGTCATTGGAAGGACTGTGCACAGATTGACTTTGGGTTAGATGAGTGTCTAGTCCCATCAGTGGAATCCCATCAGTTGAAGGAGTAGAGCACATGTTTTATCAGATGAAACATTTCCCTTAAAGAAAGTGTTATCAGAACAGGCAGTATAACATCTCTCAGGAAAGAAAATTGTTATGGATTGGTCTCTGACCAATAAAAGGGCTGTGTTTTACAAATGAGAAACCAGATAACATTGTCTTGCTCAGAATCTTACTGTACTGAATAATCGTGGCTATCTAACACATGTAGATACCATTTATAGAACAGAATTCTCTTCTTTTTCCCTACCTCCCACCTCTTTCACACTTACTCTCAGTCATTGAGTCAAATCATCTCTAAAAAGTAGGTGCAGGGACACAATAGAAAATGAGTGTGCACAATAGGGGCTGGCTGGGGATTGGGAGATCATCCATCAGGTTAGACAGGCATAAGTAATTAGTTCATGTTGATACGCTGGACACCATTGCAACTTCTGGGAAAACTAAAGGGGAAGTTCAGGGAAAATTAATATGATCTTTAGTTGTTGCTTGGAGAACACCCTCCCTTTTTCCTATCAATGGAAGGTATAAAAAGCTATGCTGGCCGGGTGCGGTGGCTCACGCCTGTAATCCTATCACTCTGGGAGGCCGAGGCGGGTGGATCGCTGGAGGTCAGGAGTTCGAGACCAGCCTGAGCAAGAGCGAGACCCCGTCTCTACTAAAAAAATAGAAAGACATTATATGGACAACTAAAAATCTATATAGAAAAAATTAGCCGGGCATAGTGGCGCATGCCTGTAGTCCCAGCTACTCGGGAGGCTGAGGCAGTAGGATCGCTCAAGCCGAGGAGTCTGAGGTTGCTGTGAGCTAAGCTGACGCC
Source organism: Eulemur rufifrons (assembly GCF_041146395.1). Classification (NCBI taxonomy): domain Eukaryota; kingdom Metazoa; phylum Chordata; class Mammalia; order Primates; family Lemuridae; genus Eulemur; species Eulemur rufifrons. The sequence goes on from NC_090989.1 coordinate 231,817,935, forward strand.
ACGGCACTCACTCTAGCCTGGGCAACAGAGTGAGACTCTGTCTCAACAAAAGAAAAAAAAAAAAAAAAAAAAAAGCTATGCTAATTATATATTTGCTCCCTTTCTACAGAGTTTGCATGGATGGGCAATGTGTTCACCTGTTGAGGTGGGGAGATTTACAAAGGAAAATGAGAAAGATCAATACACAGAGGACGATTTCATGCTAAAAACTCTGAATGGTAAAAATGTGGATATCTCAAATATATATTTGTATTAGTTGTTTATTTGCTTTCCTTTCTCTGAGATGGTAAAAGCAAATTTGGCAGGTGGAGGGAGAGTCAGAAAATAATTAATTCCACAAAAAGCAGGTAAACCATGTATATATTTTTTTTATATTCACAGACATACATTCACAACACAGATGAAATGAGGAAATATTTATTCCTCAGATAAACAGATTGATCTGTATATCATATAGTGTATATCCTTTTTTCTAGTTGCTATCAATAACTAAAAAACAACCACTAATATACTCAAATTAGTATGCAACATAGAAACCTATTATCACTCTGTTCCAAGTATATTATAGAAAACAAATGTGATAGTAGAGGAAAGAAAGTGTGTCCCATTTGTGCTGCATATGAAACATAAAATAAGAAAATAGATGGAAGAAAAAAACTTCTTTATACTGAGCCTGGGAGTCTCTCCCCAGGATTACGTTCAACATTTTCTACTGATGCTAAGGATAGAAACAACCAGCTCTTGAACTTTGAAGTAATTGGTTCACAGCTGTGCTTATACTGAGATAGAAATATGAAAATACATTTGTACAAGGTTTTTTTTTTTTTTTGGTAGTTGTAATGAGAAAGTTGTCAAATTAAATGCAAACTGCTGTAAGTAAAATAAATTACATTTGTAAATTCAATTCCTGATACTTTCACTGGTTTGGGTACATGTGCTATATTTCCAAAAGGAACTCTTATGTTAATTGTAAAAAGAACTCTTATGTTGTGTTATTTTCTTACATTAGTGTTAAGGAAGCAAAAGTGATCTAAAGTGATTTTTAGATGTTTTTGTATCATAAAATCATGAGTAAGTCACTTAATCAATGCAACATGGTGCACTTCAAGCATTTGTTAAACGTGTGAGCTCTTGGGGAGGGACACAAAGGAAGTAAAGACCACATTTCTGGTGGCAGAGATATTTGAAATATACTTGGGAAAGTGAGATTAGCACATTTGAAAGGGGGATAATATACTGATAATCAGAAGAGAAAGATCAGTAGGGTCTGAAATCTTAAGAAAAGTCTTTGTAGACAAGATAGAATAATGGCTTATAACAATGACTATGGAGTAACAGGAAGGCAGACAGTAGGCATTTTAGAGAGCATGTGTAGATAAGGTCCACGCACACAGGTGCGTGAGGAAGGGAGAAGATGGAGTAAAGACAGAGAGAGTATGGCTTGTTTAGGGGAGAATAAGAAGTTTGACTTGGCAGAAACTGAAGAGTCCCACTTGGTTATGTATGCTTCAGGAGAAAGCTGCATGGAGAGCTTTGATCTCTCTATATGGGCTAATTGGAAGAGAGAGAGAGACAGAGAGAGAGAGAGAGAGAGAGCGCGCGAGCATGTGTATATATATATCCATAATGCAATTAATGATCATATAATGAGGGCTAGGACTTACTAACATACTGTATCATCTTGAAAATGCTACTTGGTTTCTTGTCAGTTGGTAGAAACTTCCAACTCTAACATTTACCACTATTTTATCATAAATTTATATGAAGTCAAAACTTAAAGGAAAACACTAATTTTTTGATGTGGTTGGAAAATAATTACTATAAAATAAGAAAATAGTAAATTCTAATATATTTTCCATCTGTATTTTGTTTTTACAAAAAATAATACATATTATTTAGGTATCTGAACATTTAATGGTAAGTGTATTGATTAAATAGAATATTTCATAGCTTTTTTAAACACTAAAAGTTGTTCATTCCAACAGATTAGAGCCTCTGTGAGGGGGAGGAATTGTCACTAACATAGTCTGTGCTTTCAAAGGTATCTGGCCCACAGAAAATGCTTAACCTTGTCAATGTTGAAAGACAATTCCTAAGTGTATATGCCCATGCTATATACTTCAATTTAGGTTTCATCAAAAAATAAACAAAAACATAGACCTCCTTGTCAATTAAAAAAATTTACTTAAAGCTCACCCAAAGCTGTTAATTCAACAATTGCTTAAAAATAAAACACACATGATCTCCATTGTTGCTGTACCTCAGAAACATACAAGTAAGACAACTCATATACAAATTAGCTAAAAAACACAAGGAACATTGATGGAACTGATAAAATATTTACATTTAGGTGCAAATGATGATCTATGAATATACGTGCAAATGTCAAGCAAGCGTCAAGTTAATATTCTGAAACCTCTAGCTTAATGTGAAATGGTCTGTTAATCACCTAGTTTATCTATCTACTGGGGATTTAACAATAGTTCGCCTCATTTTTCCATTTAAAGAAATTTTGTGAAGTTCGGGTACCAAAAGTGGTATACCAAAAGTGGTATAGAATAAAAGATTTGATGGTCAGGTGGGTCAGATCAGGAAGAAATCAAAGTTATAAGAAATATTAATAAATGGCTCTGCCACTTTCTCTTTGTTGGATTTGGATATGTCTCTTTATCTCTCTGTGTCTCTGTCAACTTAGTTTGTAAATTGGATTGAATTATGATACCTATCTTATGGGTAGATAGAAGAGATAATATATGCGAATCACAGAGCGCATTGCCCGGCACACGGAAAGCATTCAATACCCATTAGTGTCTATTATTATCATCATTATTATTCTCATCCCAATCATGTTGCTTTGTTCAGAATTTCAGAGAAAATACAGATCCTTCAAGGTACCTTTGGGATAAGTAAATAGTAATATGTGAGAAATCAACATTAGATACTTACCAATATGGGCATATAAGTCAAAAGTAGAGTAATAATAATTTTTAAAAACCTTGCAAAGGTAAAGTAATTGGAAATGTGATCTTATGTGTCAGCTTACATAATGAATAAAAAGCACCTGTTTCAAAAGCAAAGATTCATTCAGTCTATATATTTTAATATATGCTCATCTTGTAGTCAACTGCAGTTCAGACTAATATTAATATTCCCCAAATGACAAAATTGCATCAACTGAAAATTTGGTTTCTGCCTGATATTCTGTGTTAGCTTTTCTATTTTAGACTCAAATAAGCAGTTTGAAAAAGCCTTAAAAAGTCATTGTCATTCCTGATCGCAGTTCATATTACATTACCTGTAGAATTTCATCCCCAGTTGAATTACTCATCACCAATCTGATCATTCTTCTATAATTAGACTCTTTTGGTGAAGGATAAACTCTGAATATTAATACCAGAAAACTAGATTTAGAACAAAGAACAGGATTGAAGGCAATTTTTGAATCCATCATTAAAATTTTTAGCTTTATTGTCATAGAAATTATTCCTCACTGTGTCTTTTTAATGGGCAACTTACAACAGAAATAAACAAGCTCATCTTTTCACTTGTTATATTAAGACATTTTCCTACCAAAGTCTCCTTGAATTGGTCTTCCTTGGAACAGCCTTTTAAACTTGGCATTTGTTTTAAATTAAATAATCAATATAAAGGCCCTAGGAATTTAACAGAGTTAAAGTAAAATAATAAATTATTTTGATCAAATGTTATTCAACATGTTCATTGTTTCTTTCTTTACTTTCTTATCTCTTCCTCATTCATTCTGAGCCCAAGAAACAAAGAGGTGAATTGGACCTTGGAGACAACTTAATTCAATCCTCTATTTTACAAATGAGGCCCAAGAATCTTGAGAAAAATAGATCCTTAAACCTCGAGGCAATTTGGACTTTCAACTATTGTTACAAAACATATAACTCAGTATCTAATGAAATCTAATGTGTTCAAATCCACATTGACAAGAGAGTAGGTTAATATGATACTCATTTGCAATAATAAGGGAGCCTATAAACTTGGGTAAAATCCCTTAAATACAAAAAGAGTGAAAAATCAAACAATTTGGAACTTCGGGAAGAAAAAATGAACAAACTTAAAAACAAGATTTTAAGAAGAAGAATATTACATGCATATCACAGATTAAAGATATAACACACATATATCTTTTGTGATTTTCATTATTATAGGAGAAATGTAAAGACATAATCTCTGTACCCTCCTCATAAGAGAAACTAAGATAGAATTTTTCACATATCTTTCTAAAACTTCTTTCTCATATATCTTCTTCCAGAGAGAGTTACGAATGTTTGGCTTTGACACTTTCTCTAGAAATGATGTGGGGATGTTGGTCATACATATATGAAAACGACACACATTTTCTCAAGGGCAGAATTCCTTGTCCATGTGATTTGGAACTCAAAGAAGGATGTCCCTCTGTAAACTTTTGAATTCCTAAATGGAAACTGAATTGTAAACTTTTCACGGGGCACATGGCCTGAGGTATGACACATTGACTTTGATGTCCAGCCAGGTGATGATGGTGGACAGGCTGGCTGCACTGTTCTTTATCTCAGCACCAATTTCTATGCCTTTCCCACAGTCCTAAAGAAAAGTTTATTGTTTTAGCCTGTATTAGGTAAACTCTACTAAATATCGGTAGGCAGTTAATAATTCTGAGTAGATGAGGATAATTATGCTATACACAAAGAAAGCACATTTGGTCCAGGTAGAAATATGCCAGTATTTTTAAAATAATAAATAGCTATGAGATATATTATAATAATAGCTTTACTTTATATATGTCTGGTAATTTTTAAAATAAGCTCCCTTTTAAAATGCTCCTGAAATGTATACTTTAATAATTATGGCATAAATTATGGTTACTAAATTACTTGACTTTAAGCCTCATCTTCATGATAGTTTGTAATTGTGAAACATTTTTCAGTGATACCTCCCTGTTGTGAACTACTATAGCTATGATTATACTGTTCATTTGACATTTAGAATATGTTATATAGTTGTACTTTTTAACAAATATCTTTATATAAACTAATAGTCTTTTGAGAGCAAGATATATATGAGTTATTTTTGCATAGTTTTGTTTTTTTTTTTTTTAAACAAAATACATCTTCAAAAATCTATTAAATGCAACAGGGTGTAGGCAGCCCTGCAGGTCACTGGGAGACACTTTACCTTTGCCTCTTTCTCAAACTTGGAAATAGGGAAAGAGAAAATTTTATGCAAATGAAATTGAAATAAATAAAGGATTGGCACAGAAATAAGGGCTGTCGCCATTAGGTGACAAAATGCAACATCATTCCCAACCAACGTTATCTATTTGAAGTTTGGTCACCAGTGAAAGCTGAGGAAAGGGAAAATCCCAGAGGCAGGTCTTGGCAGTGTGTCTCCTCCTGCTGCAGGTAGGAGGTGTCTTGTTGCAGGTTTGTCTTCAGAAAGGTTTTACAGATCAGTAACAAAAGCCATTCAGATCACCTAATTCTTCTTGTTCTGATTTCATGCATAACCGAAAACCCCCAGTCATAATTTTCTTCCCATCTAGCCAAGGGATGTTTTTCCTTAAAGTTACATTTCTCATTTTAAATTAATACATGGAAGTGTTGGTTTTATACGCTAGTCTCTGTAAATTTGCTTAATATGAATATACTCATATGTGATGGACAACCTAAGAAATCAAATGTCTGAACCTGCAAATTTGAAGGCCAAGACTTGTCCTATGGTGATTTTGCCAAGAGAATGTCACTCTCTGGGGAACCTTCTGGGCAGTCAATTGGCTTTCCTCAAGGACAAGTGACTTTCTGGACAACATCCCTTTTCAATTTGTTCAATATAGGACATCCCTTGCCAATTATATTATAAGCTTTTCCATCAAAGGTAGAGATTGCCTCATACTTTGTATTTCTGCCCCTAAGGTACCAAAAAAAATTATTATGATATAATAAATTGCAAACTTCAAAATACTAAAAGTACAGAATTTTACTTTCTTCATATATTTTTCTCTTGCCAAAAAACCAGATGTATTAAAAGGAGATAACTTTAATCAAAATAACATCCTATGTATTTATTCAAAAGACTATTTTGTTTTGTGCACAAATTGCTCCATTGAAATGAAAAAGTATATAAGAAAAATATCCCCATATAATAACAAAGAGTTATTAAAGAAAAGCTGCTAATTTTCTGTTTATTGTCCATTAAAGCCTCTAGAGGGATGCTTAGAGCTAGTGCAATGAATTACTCTTATGTTCAATTTCTTGCTGCATTATATTTAGAAGACTAAGTTCAGCAGCATGCAGGCTTAATAGTGTATTCCATGTTAGAATTCCATTCTCATGAAGATGTTTTCCCTCTTGCACTATGTTTTACTTAGATTGTAGCAAGATGAATATTTAAAATAGGTCATACAAAAATATATTTTAGACAATGAGTCAATTTGCATATTAATGCCCAAACACTAAATGAAACTGTTTTAGAATTTTAGAAAAAAAAGATTTAATTTTTCTCTAGTTTTAGAAAAAAACTTGTAAAGTTTTTTTTTTATTCTAATGTTTTTAAATTTTAGAAGATATTCTTTTTGACAGAAACTGGCAGAGAGTTATAGAAGAGTCACATTACCTAAAGATTCCCAGCGAAATCACTGATATAAAATTAAATTTCCTAGCTTCGCAGCATTTATTTCAAATTTTTAAAATCTAAAGCCTCTTCATTAGAATATTCGTTTTCAAAACTTCCCATTCAAGGGTGTTTGGTCAAAGATATTAACTGAGAAAAACGTCAAATTTCCGTTCACTTGAAGGATGACATATTATGCTAAAAAAAATAATGACAAATGGTCATCTCCTCTGTCGTGCTATAAATGGAAAATACACTTTAATTTTGCCAATCGCCAGTGCTGTTGCGAGTGCTTTTCCACAGGCATGGACAACACAATAACCTGTAGCTGAAAATCAACTGAAAAACAATGTTTTTAATTAATAGAGGCAGGATGTAAAAGGCCAGGTATCAGTGGCTGAGCATGCAGGAATATACTAAAAGTTTATACACATTAAGGTGTCTTTATTTGATAATTTCTAATTGAACATTTTCTACACTTAAAGGACCATTATTTTTTAATGTTTAATATTTCCTTAACAAAAGAAGAAAAAATATTCAGTGTAGGAACTGGCAACAGATTCTTCCTTGGCTTGTGAATGCTCACTGTACATAATATCAAATAAGAAAAAGGGAATGATATGGTTTATTGCTTCAGCTATTGGTGAAAGGTATAGCTGCTTAAATGTAATTTTCAGGTATTCTTTAATTTTTTCCACACTATCTTTTATTTAATGATGACTTAACTTGTAGCTCAAAAAAACTAAAGGAACCCAAAAAGTATATTATTTTACTCAATTGCATTTTGGTTTTGAAATTATAGCTTTATAGGATATTAGGATTATATCAAGCCATTTAATTGGTTAGACTAGTAACTATTACAAGCACATACTGGCCTACCAATAAAAACATAATTTACCAGGCCAACACTTGGTCAAATTCTACTAAGCAATCTATTTCTCAGAATTTCTTGCATATTATCTAATAATTTCATCCTTTTTCTTTTTCATTTTCTCCTCCTCCTCTTCCTCTTCCTCATTCTTCTTCTTTTGAGTACATGCTATTCCATTATTTACATTGGAGTCAACTTGAGGAATAGCACTGTGTTTTATCCATCTCTATATCTAGTATAGTCTTGGCATATAGCTGTTAATACATGTTTATTGAATAAATTAAATGTATGCAGCAACAGTCTAGAAGTTTCACTCAATTATTTATATCAACTGAATTGGTAAGAAGCACTTGAGACATGTAATGAATATTTGCTTACTTAAATAATTGCATGTTTGGTTCCCAAATATGTTAAAATCATTTCTTATCACCCAATTGATTACTTCAGAATGAAAAATGCTAACTCCTTTGCAGCCATAGCAATGGAACATCATGAAAGCTTTTAGTAGCAAAGTGAAATACAATTGATATAGTTGATATAATAATACAATTTGTTTTAGGTCACTTTATACCAATAGATGCAACCACAAATATGAAGACCTAAAAAAATGCCAATCTACTTTGGAAGTTCTTTATCATTCAGCAACAAACACACTTTAATTGGGTAGGAAGTCTCAGTGAGAGAGAGAGAGAGAGAGACAAATGGCACTGAGACAGGAGTGAAAAATAACAGATTTAATTTGAGCTAAGGCACTCTAGAAACCACTAAAGACAGTAAAGTGATACTGATGGGGATGACGATAGAGCTGGAAGAAAATTAACAGTCGATAATCAATATATGGATAAATGTCTGTCATTCAAGAGAGGAAAACAGATGTTGCATCAGAAAGTCCATGATACTACATGCAAGTAGGAAAATGAATGAAAACTAAGACTATAATATGAAAAAACCAATTTTTCTTAGAACATTCAAGATTGCTTTAGAAGGGCATTATTTTGTGACTATTTAAATCTCTTAACCTTCTAATTACACTTATTATGTATTATGAATAAAATATCACAAAAAATGGTTCAAATGTAAGAATGGCGCAGAATACTGCAAGTAGCAGTTAACCTGAAATACATAATCCAAAGTTATTCAGTTAATGGGATCTATCCCCATGTAATATATTAATTACTGCTATAGACTTGGTGGGTGTCTGATCACACTGTGAGTGAATACATAGTACAGAATTCAATATCTGTTAGGATCAAAGAGCTATGAATTAAATAGAGTTAGCCTCAGCTGGATAGCTGTTAGAAATACCGTGGGAAAACAATTATATTTCCTTACTAATAGGAATTAATACCAACAGAATAAACATGAGTCTATTGTAGATATTCAAAGTAACAAGAAAATATTCATTTAAAAATAAATACTAATTTCATTGACAAAGGATTTTTCTTGAGCTAGTAGATTTCTGGATAAGAAATATAATTCTTTTACCTACCTAATCATGAGAGTAAATCACCAGTGAACAAAATCACCAGTAAACTAAATCACTCATGATAATATTAGGAATAATTTTTGAGGCTAAATACATATAACTCTTCTAGCAATACATAGCTTACAGTTTTCATTCTGTTCAACAACAGAGAATGAAGCATGTATATAAAATCTTATTAAAAGACAGATGTACATATGTTTTTGAAGAAATATATAAAATCTTTTTCCCATTGTTTTTCCAATTAAGAAAGGGACAATAAAATTATAATAAATATATCACAAAATATATATTACTGTTGGAGATGGTGGCCACTTAAAGTGATAATGGCGTTTCTGGCTTACTTGTTGGCCCCACTGGCCGTTCCCCCTTGCAGCTGTTCTATTCAACCTCTGTCCTTGGGCTCAACTTGACTTAGTCCCCTGAGATGAGTATTGCTTTAAGCAGTTAGGCTCTTAAAGAAGCCTTTTGTCAGTAACTTTCCAGTTAGCCACTGCTCCACTGAGACTCATTATCCTCCCAGGGCCCAAGTGTCTGTTAGTGTCCCATCTCCTTTTTTGTGATCCCATCTCCCACTGACTACATTCCTATTCAGTATCCATGCTCAGGAATAGCCATTAGTAGTCTAGTTTCCTGGCACTTGGTCTGCTGATGACAGATGGATATCTGCCAATTCCAGGGTTTTGTACTTTCACTTACTACTCTGCTGATCCACTTGAATTGACATCCTGGTTTTGTACCTTGAGTTTAGATGTGGGATAATAGTGCTTGTGTTCCACCTGATCTCAGACTAATTTTTGGATTTGGAAGATGATTCCTGGAATTATTACTTCTTGTACCCCTTCCTGGATTAAGGGATAACTAATTGCACTTGCATTGGGAAAATAATAATGTATGTAGACTGAAAAAGTTCTCAAAAAAACACTTCAAAATTAAAAAAAAAAAAAAGGTTTTTGGTACCGTAGAGATGACAGGAATATTGGAAAATATCCTTTTAATAATGAAAGATTGGGAGATGCTGTGGTCAAGTGATAGTGAAGGAATATTGCACTGCCTTAGAGAATTCCCCCATCTAGTTTATTATAATATATTTCTAGGTAGTATTTCCCTGAGTTCCTAATTGTTTTATGCCATTTTACTTAAACCTTAGAAAGAGGCAGGGAAAACAGTGAAAATCAATTTGTATACTTTTTATTTTAAGATGATGATACATCTTAAAAAATACTAGAAAAAAATACTAACAGGAGTAATGTTAGTAAATAAAATGTATTTCAGGGGAGGAGTTTAACACATTTGGTTCTGTGCTTTCTATTTGGTCAAAGAAATGGAAGAAACTTGATTAGTTACATATGTATGGGGGAAATGTAGACTTGATGCTTTAAAGCACAGCATTTTGGGGGATGCTGAGTCCTGTGGCAAACACTTCCCAGGAATCTTGACATAATATTGCTGTTTAACAAAATTTGGTTACCTGAGCATGCTCCAAGGCAGTCTTACAAATTGCACATCTCTGACTTTTCTTCAGATGATGTTTGAGTATATGCAACCTAACAACTTAAGTAACTGCAAATATCAGAGTTGGAAGATTGCAACGAAGAAGCTATTTTTTTACAGTGTCAACAAAATCAGATAAAACTTTATATCAAACAAGCAGTTCTCTGAAAAAAGTTCCACCGGAAAATCATGAACCAAAGAGCATTTTTTTTTTTTTTCCTGAGGACTGAAGGTCCATTTACACAATGAAATGAAGTGAAACAAATATATTCTCTTTAAAAATAGAGATGAAATGAAAGGGTAAAGGATATTTCTCTTTTCTTCACAGTTTCAACCAAATGCTATTTTCTGTGTTAAGTTCTTTACGGCCCAATACCAATGAGAAGAGACAGCTTATCTAGATTCCTGGGAGAACACTCCAACATGCTCTTGGATATTAAACTCCTTACATATTTTTCTTCCTAATTGAGCTTGTACACATCAATAATATGTATCTTAGGTGCTATAAATATCTTCTAGATAGCCAAGTATACTGAAAAAGAGCATCTCTCAATTAAGCAAATGCATTAATTCTAGGAAGAATATTTTGTTACATTGGCAACAGATATGAACAACTTACGTGAAGAAAGTTAACTCATCTATTTGATGAATATATACACACACACATTTGTGATGCTTATGTTCAGTTTGCACTCAAGCCTAAAATTCATATATGTAGGTAGAGGACAATATCTACAATCTTTGCAAGAATTAACTAGAAACCCAGAGGATTCTAAAAAAAATTACTGTGTTACTAATTACAGGACTTGGGGACCTGGTGGGGAAAACTCAACAAGGAACAAAGTAATGTCCTAGGAGCCATATATTTGGAGTTGGGGAATTAAACAACAACCTACTAGCAACTACAAGCAACTACTGATTTTCCAGACAGCAAAGTTGTCCATCAAGAAAGTCTCTTGATGAGCCAAGAGCAGAATGCTAAAAACAAACAAACAAACAAACAAACAAAGACATAAAGGAAAGTCTCTTGAGACTTTCTGACTACTAAAGTGAGATTTTACGAAAACTAATTTCAGGATAAAGTACCATATTCACATGGACTATCATATGAATATTTTTCCTTAAGTATAATAGTTTGCATTTAGAGATATACTCTTTCTTAAAAAGTTACAGATTAAATTTATTTAATTTAGTAAAACTTATTATCTAATCCATGAGCTACCCTCCTGAGCTCAGCCCCCTCCTCTGCATATGTCTCCTTTCAATGGTTGCTGCAGGTCTTTGTTAAGCGTATCTGTAGGAGACCTGGGCAGAGACTGCATGGAGGCAAAGGCTCAAGTCTGGGTGATGGCTGAGAGGTCACACATCAGGAATGGACTTTGGGTTGTGATTTTGACTTCCACATTTACTGACTGATAAAATAAATTTTTGGTTTTTTGAATACTTTCATTATGTAGTATTTTTAAAAATTGCTTCCTGAGAAGCCACTGCTCTATCACAGAACTTGCACCATTCCTTATAATTCCCCACTACCCACCCCCCGCCCCCCACACCCCACCCAAGGTCATCCCATCTGGCTAGATTAGCATTGAGGCTAAAATAATCATGAATTCTGGAGGCACATTATCTAGATACAAATCTTGATCCTGATGCCTTCCAGTTGTATGATGTTGGGTTTTTTTTAAAACTCTCTGTTCCTCAATTTGCTCCCCTTTAAATTGAGGACAATATTAATACCAACTTCAGAGAGTTATTACAAGGATTAGATTAAGTTAACAAACAAAGTGCTTGGTACATAAAACATAACATAAGTAGTTCTATTATTTCTCTAAATGGTGGCTCTATAATAGTTCAATGTATTTCTTTATTCATGAATCTATTCATTACTTTGTTAACAGTGGAACCCTTTCTTGGGGTAAAATTTCATGTGAGAGTACAACATACAAAGGGATATCAACTCTTTAAGTGGCTAGAATGGGGGCCACATCCTGGAAACTCCCTTGTGTACTGCTGTGGAATTCTCTGACACCCCAGAGCACAAATAGAAGATAAATTCCTTTAAAAAATCTTAAATATAGAGTATATCTTCTTAGCTATAATCTCCTGAAGTAGCTAAAGGACTTCAATGTTCTACTAACATGGTGTTTATATAGATGAGATTTTTAATGGAAGAAAAGTTTCTTCTAGATATTTAAGAAAGAACATTGCATGGCAGAAACAAGTTTACAATAAATTAGAAATATGAGAGAGTCAATATTCACATGACTCATGTATAATAAAGTTCGATCTTGAGAAGAAATAATTTAAGGAAAAGCAACCAAAAATTAATTAATGAGAGGGATGTGTGAAAACTGTACAAAGTTATTACCATAATAATTACAAAAACATTAAGGCCATTAAAAATGTCTATAATATGATTATATGTACTTATTAATTAGTGATACTTATTTCTAAAATTTGAGAAGATGGAAGACTTCTTTAAATCCACTTACAAATGCCCAGTTTAAGTGTGTAACTCTCTGGTTGTCCTTAACCATATATATATATATATATATATATGCTTCTATATAATGTAAAGAACTCTGTAACTATACTCTTTAACTCTGTTTTTTATGCTTTTTATTTATAAGATTTTATGAGATACATTTAATCCTTTAATCTTAGCATAAGTTCCCTTCAAAAACTTCCAAAAAATGGCAACATTTTATTTAATTTTACAAATGAATTCTTGATGTATATATTATTTATGCATCTATCTAGAAACCTTACACTTCCTTTATTTCAGAGGAATCTTTCTCTCTCTCCATATATATTTGTGTGTGTGTATATATATATATACACACATACACACACACACATACGCATACATATGTATGTTTATCCTAGAAATGATGTTCTCATAACACAATTTTCAAAATGAAGAATAACAATTTCTGTTCGCTTCAACATTATATTAAGTTTTTATTTTCCTTTTGATCCTTCAGGATAAAACCATTTTCTGAGTGGCCCTTACTATATACAGGTGATGCTGAGTGGGTATTTCAGTTTTGCTTATAAATTTTTATTATTCTTTATCTATAACAGAAAATGGCAAGGGAAAAAAAGGCAATATCCATTATCCATGCAGTTACTTTATATCACCAGAAGAATATGACTATAAGTTAAATATAAGTCGCAGATATTGGGGGAAAGGATTAGAATTTGTTTCATTGTGCATCTAAATTCACTAATAACTAGTCAGGTTCCAACAGTATTCTTATGAATATCAACACTGAGGAAAAGTGTAAGTAGTGTTTCTTGAAATTAGCTTATAGAGATCTCGCTCTGTGAAGGCACTGAACAATGACCAGGATAAAAATTATCACTACCTTGAAACACAGCTCGTAACCATTGCTGTTCAAAGCTTCTTCACCGCTTACGTGCCTTTCAGACACATCAAAATGATGTGGGTAACCATTCCTGCCCATAAAGTGACCAAAAAAAGAAAAAAGCAAAAACTTTCATCACTAAATCTTCTGTTTTTGCATGTATATTTCAATCTACTTTGTTTAAAAAAGGCAAAAACCAAGTCTGCACAATTAAGCTAGAAAGTTGTTTGAATATGTTGTTAATTCATTCTTTCAATGTTCCCCACCAAAAAAGAAAAAAAAAAAGAAAACATATTTGAATTTGATTTGGTATCTGTAGAAAAGAAACAAGAATGTTACCTTTCATATAGGTGAGAACAAATGAGTTATTCTGTTGCTCTCTTTGGGTGATCTCAATTTACTTAAAAAAATCCCTTGGTTAGATAGCTATAATGTCTCTGGCATTGAAAGTTGTGACTAGAAAATAGTTTTCTACTTTAAAAATAAATGTCTTGGCTTTCCTCCAACATTTATTTTCAATAAATGCCTAAGCATTTATCTTGCAGCAGGAGACCATTATCCAGTCACAACGCTCAATTCCTTTGACATTATCTCTTAAGTAAAACAGTAACATTAAGAATAAAGGACTTGCTGATTGAAAGAGTGTGTTAGTATGCTGGGTGGGTGAACAAATACTGTGGGTGAAAATCACCCCTTTAATCATCATTTGAAGCAGAAAAAGCACATGTTTTATTCTCTTTAGACACACTGTGTAATAGGACTAGGGGGACAAGGTTGAGACAAAGCACTTGACCAAGTAGGAAGCCTAGAAAGTGCAGATTCTGGCATTTTCTTGATTAAATGACATCTTCGTTCACTCATATAATTTAATCTCTAATGTTGCTTTATGTGTCTTCTCTTGAATGTTTTTGTGTAATGGAGATTCACGTGGATCTTACTAGCTTTGAAGATCCTCATTTACCCTAATTAAGGTGCTCTCTTCATGAAGGTCTCTCTGTAACAGGACAATCTGTGTGCTGCTTCTCTTCTTCCAATAGTCAGTGGAGATTTTACTCCCTGAATTTCAATCAGTTCAGGAGACTAAACCTATTTTGATAGGAAGTGGTGTCTGAGATTATTGGTATCTAAGAACAGAAGTTTATCATTAGATTTACTGTCTATATTTTGTAGCCAATTACTCTTACACTGGGCAGGTATCACAGTACCATTGTGAAGAGGGGATTCATTATGAAAAATCTGTAGGTCAGCGGGGATGGAAATACATTTAAGGAAAAAAATCACTAGACACAGATCTGATCATATCTCTTCTCTACTTAAATATTTCTCTTAATGAACCCTCTTCCACGTGTTCAATGTTCTCTGAACTCCTTAATATAGAAAGGCAAGAAACTTCTTAACATAGAATACGAAGACAAGCCAAGGACCAGCTTAAATCTGACAGTCTACTGTTCTTTGGGAAAGCACTATCAGACTATCATTCATTCATTCTCACCCTCCATTGTGAATAGGGACCAAAAGCTGGTATTTTCCTATTTAATATAGGAATTGTGCAAGCAAGCTTCAAGACAAGTCCCTTTGTCTCCCAACAAAACTGCTGCCACAGTTAGAATAGTATGGAAGTATTAGCTATTAATAGTTTGTTTACATTTAAGACTTTGGAACCTTACTCAAAACATACTAAATTCAATTTTTCTAGTGGTTAAGCCCTAAAATTAATTTTAAAAAAATTCATTAAGTGATTTTTCTTTTTTTTGCAAACTAAAGTTTGAGAATCCCTTCTTCACAACTCTGTTCATTTTCCTTCATGGAGCCTACACCCATCACCCCAAGTGATAATGACCTTTCTCTTTCCTAATTTCTACATCAATTTGTTTATTCTGCTTAAGTGACACTTATCACATACTTCTCTTTGTTATAATTATTTGTAAATAAGCCTCATCACCTATGAAGATAGAATCTGCATTTCTTATATATTAGCATTCCTGCAGAACTTAGCCAAGATCCTGGCACATTGTAGGAAGCCATTACATGATCGTGGAAAAATTTAAAAAGGAAGCACCATCTGCATTTAACATTCAAACTAGAGGGGTGTCCTGAGGTTTAGACTATCCTGCATCACTGAAGATGTCACCTTGGTCCTTGCAACCCATTTTTCATAAGTCTCCTTTCAGTCATACAAGTGTTTGAAAAGATAGATAGAAAAAGAGGCCCAGGAGCTGTGCTACAGAGTGGCTGGCAATTCTGTGTTGATCTACAACACCCATATCCATCCTTATGAAGTCTCTTTTCAGTCTTAGTGTCATAAAAATTGTTCCTCTCCTGAACAGTTAATTTTTGTCATATGGAAATTAGAAATCTTAGACTGTATTTTAAGGCATTCTGATCTTTATACAAGTAGAAAGTTCAGAAGCAAAAAGGCAGCCTAACTCTTACAAGTACAGAGGTATATGATAGGGATTTCTGCATACTAATTTTATTTCTGGCTTTATTTTCAGACTTATGGCCCCTTCCTCTGACAACCCCCACAGTTGCCTTTTGTACCATATCAACTCTTGTAAGATTCTCTAAATCTTTTGTGTAATCAGCTAGGATTTAAGTAAGCAGCATAATTTCAAATTATTTGCATCCCCCTTTGTGTCAACAGTCTAATTTCTTCTTACTTCTAGAAAGGTGTCATGGTCATCAGTCTTTTATTTTAACTCCAACATAAGTTGGTCATAAATAACTTTGGTAACAAATCACGTATTTTCTACAGTCTGTTCTCCTCAGAGAGGGACCAGAAAAGCACCTACCTTGTCCTTCACTCTGATCACTGCTCTTTTTTAAATGTAGAATTGAAAATATAAGGTTTGAAAAGGAAATTCAAATAAAACACTGTCCTATAATCTAAGGTGAACAGAAATCATCAATTTTAAATAACAATAAATGTTATGTTAAAGTAGCAAAAAGAAAATATCCCCAGATGGCTGGGTCAGCCAGTCTCAATATTTTAAGATCGTCTTTTTTTTTTTTTTTTAACTGAGAGCGTCCAGCTGTCATCAAAAATAAACTCTGATGACCTTTCAATTTCAGTGCTTTCAGAAAGTTTTTCCCTGTTTGTTTGTTTGCTTGTTTGCAAAGTCATTTCTGTGAAAGCTCACAGGCAAACTGGTACTCTAAGTTCAATTCTCAATTACCTTTGACACGGGGAATAGGATTACATGGACATTTGCTGGTAATTTCCAGACATCCTTTAGTCAATTCTGTCTCAATATGAATCCCACCACCAAGCTTTCCTTAGAAGGGCTTTTAACATGAAACAAGATGTGAAGATTTGAATTATATCTCATTTCACTTCTGCAAGATTACAGAAGGAAACTGGAATTTCTAAAGATATCTTGTAGAAAACAGAACATACAAAGAAGAAACAAAAGTAAACTGAACACAGAATAACTGGCACCTGCATTTTGCAGTATAGCCTACACTGGGACATGCACTAGGAAAATTGATTTCAACGTGATTATTAACCATTTATTGAGCTTAAGGATTCATGGCCTATTAATGTCTCAGAATGCATTCTAATATATGCATGTGCAACAGATTACAAGGGTTAGACATGTAGACTATAGAGTTGGTCAGCTGGGATATGATACGGATCCACCTATTATTTTGGACTAGTTGCTTAAACTCCCTGTGTCTCCATTTCTGTGTCTGTCAAATGGGGATAACAGGAATATCCATTTTGATGGACTAGGTGAGGATTAAATGAATTAGTCTGCACATAGTAAAGCTTAATAACTGAGAGCCGTATTATTCATGTTACAATGCTATCTTCATTCTGATATATAAAAAAGAGAACATATCCCAAAATTCCACAGACAAAATAATCTTTGATGATAAAAATTAAAAATAAACCTTAATCAAACAATAAAAACCCTAATATATGTACTGGGTATAAAATGCAAACAGACTGTGAGGTAAAAATGAAGTAAAAACCATCTTTTTATCTTTTCCCTTTTTTTTTTTTTACTGTCTTCTTATTGACAGTTTTTTATTACATATTTCAGAAAAATATATGAATGCTATTATACAATCTTTTTACTATTTACTTAAAAGTGATCATATTCACCACTATACACCTATTTTTTTACACCTTGGTTTTTGTTCTTCACATCTCTTTGGGAGCAATTCCTATCTGTACATGTACATTACTCTCACTTTCTAACAGTTATATAATATTTCAAAATATAAATGTAAAATAATTTATCTAACCAGCTCTGTATTGGTGGAAGTTTGGGTTGTTTGGTAGCTTATAAATACAAGTAATACTGCCAAAAAAAATCTATTTATGTTGCTTATAGTAATTCTTTCAAAAATTCTCCAGGCATATTTCTAGCAGTAGAATTTTGGGGTTAAGATTATGGACCTTTCAAAATTTGTTATTGTAAAAATGCCCTCCAAAGGTATAGTATCAATTAACCTCCACCTAACGCACTCAACACTATCTACGAAGTTTTGCACTGGGAATTATCAAGTTTTATATTTTGCCAATCTGGTTATGTAAAAGTTTGATTAACATGAAAACTTGATTGTACTATGTTGCCTATGAGAAAACAGTATCATGATACAAAATGTATTGTGTTTTTGTCATTTTTTTCAGAAACATAAGCATGGTAAAAACAGCAGTTATTATAAAACTGGGTGGTTTTTTTTTTTTTCTCCCCATGGAAGGTCTTTCAAATATCACTCTCCTATCTTATGATATGTTTATGGTCAAGACAAGTTAACATCCTGAATTCAGAAACTTCTCTTTCACTTTTAAAATATTTTATTTCTTTCTAGAGTAAATATATATTCACAGAGGCACAAATGCAGAAACACACAGACACACACTGGAAAGTTCTCTACTATTAATAAACAGTACACAATTACTACAGTGCTTATTACCCAAAATGCTACTATACAAAGGAAGTGAATAGATTAAGGATTTAGTGCAGTTAAATTCCAAATTTGTCTGAAGAGTGCTAAACTATTACATATGTAAAATAAAGGCCACTATGTATACAAACGATTTTTTTCAATGAATCGAATGGACACTGCAGATTTGAGGTTATCTGTTAAGTTTCCCTCCTGATCTATATTTAATACCTAAGGCAAATTTATTTTAAATTTTCTTTTGAAAATTAAAAAAAAGTACCTCATTTGTTTTCACGAAATTTTGCATTCTTTTGCCTTCGGAGTCAGTCCAGAGTCCCTCTGTTGTCTTTATACAAAATGGCTGATTAGTTTTTATTTTTAAATCTCAGTGGGTCTCTAACACTCAGAGAAAAATGTAGCCAACTTGGACTCACTTACCAAATATGAGTGTAGAAACTTTCTTATAAGTATGGTAAATTAATGATAACTATGAATCATGCCTATATATTTCACATCAGAGTACCACAGTCTACAAAACTATCTTTACTGTTACCAGTGTTTTAATAACTGTAAATGTCTGGAAGAAGACTCTCTTTTTAAATTTGTAGGAAAGAGGTTGAGAATAAGTCATGTACACAAAGGGTAAGAAGTGATTCTCTGTTGCTTATGATTTGAGTGTTTACTCAATATGTTTTATATAAAATAAGAAATTTATGATAATTCTAATGGATACAACACAACTCATTATTTGTATTTCTTAGTGATATTTTATTGTATCTTTATTATTCTCATTTCCAGTGATAAAATTTGAATAATTCTTCAAAATTTCAATGCAAGAAGAAATCATGTGGGAGCCCTCTGGTGGCCAAAATAATGCTATTAGATTTTCACTGGGGAAGTTCAGGCTTAGTCAGAGACTTTACTTGAAATTCTAAAACTTTATTTGCCATCTATTTCATATTGATACATTTATAGTATCTTGATTCAATTGATGGATTACACAGTGCCAGAATATTTTAAGGTCTCCTGCCCAATTCATAAAATAATATTTCCCATGCATAAGTCAATATTTAAATAGCATGAAAAATATATTTCTATATGAATGTGGGAAGAATTATAGATGATTTCTAAGGCATAGAATTGTTGAATCATAGAATTTTATAGCAGGAATAGATCTTAGAATTATTCTGCTCAAATGCTCTTATTTAATGAATAAGGAAAATAAAGCAAGGTTAGGTTAAATCCTTTGCATATGGTCATAGAGTAATTATTGGGAGCACCAGGGGTAGGGCCCACTTCTATAGATTGCAGCGTCAAGTGATCTGAAAAAATGTAGTTATTTAACTCTGCCTCAATTTCTTTTTTTATTCCTTTTACATAGGATTTTTACTTATATTTATTTTAGTCTTGTTTTTATGTCTTTTTTTTTTTTTTTTACTTCCTGCTTCTGAAACTTTTTCTAGGCTCAATTAAGACATGAGCCACAAATGATTTACAGGTTAAAAGTAGAACACAGAAATTAAATGCAAAACAAAACAACAAGAAATATATTAGCTTTCTATTGCTATGTAACAGATTACCACAAAGTTAGCAGTTTAAAACAACTCACAATGAGCTCACAATGCTATAGGTGAGAAGCTCAGGTCTGGTGTGGCTGCATTCTCTGCTCAAGGTATCACAAGGCAGAAACCAAGGTGTTGGCTGGGCTGTGTATCATCTAGAGGCTCTGGGGAAGCTTGCAAGTTCATTCACATTGCTGATAGAATTCAGTTCCTTGTGGTGGAATGATGGAGGCCACTCTTTCTTTCTGTTTTTTTTTTTTTTTTTTTTTTCCCCCTAGGGGCTGATCTCAGCTTCTAGAAGCTGCTTTTAGTTTCTTATAACATTGCCCCCTCCATCTATAAACCCAGCAATGGAGAATCCCCCTTTTGTTGAATTCTTCTCACACTTAAACTCATATTCAGAAAGTACCTGGTTCCTTTTATTATAATAAACTTACATATTTACAAGAGTTATTTATTGATCAGTTTTACCCATGATAGTTTCTCTTTCTTAAAGTCAACCCTGCCATGTATTAATAATACAACCTAATCATAACAGTGATGCCTATCCTATCACATTCATAAATCCTGGGATTAAATAGCACATGTATGAGTGTATGGATCTTGGGGGCCATCTTAGAATTCTACCTACCACAACACAATAAAGTTTTCTTACTAAAATAGTTTCAGTGAAAATGAAGATTTTATTCACTCTTGTAGTTTTTATAATTCTCTATTATATCAATGTATATTTTACAATTTCACCAGAGATTAAGTACTAATAAATCCTATAATATCCAGCCTGAGCAAGAGCAAGACCCCATCTCTACAAAAAAAATAGAAAAATCAGTTGGGCATGGTGGCATGCGCGTGTACTCTCAGCTACTCAGGAGGCTGTGGCAGAAGGATCACTTGGGCCCAGGAATTTGAGGTTGTTGCAGTGAGCTATAATGATGCCACTGCACTGTAGTCAGGGTGATGGGGTGAAACCCTGTCTCAAAAAAAAAAATCTTGTAAATCTTTAAAATTCACTAACTTTTCCAATTAATTTCACAATATACATATGTATTGTGTTAGGCTGTTTTCCAGCTTAGAATTTACCAGTAGAAGAAATAAAGTTTCCTGACCCTGTGGAACTTACATTCTAGTGGGAAGAGATAGATAATAAATTGTAACTATGACCGATGAGTAATTAATGTACTATTTTAGGAGGTGAAAAGTGCTATGGGATAAAAGTGAAAGATATCAAGGTGAGAAGGATTTGGAGTATCAGGGAGGAATTAGGTAAATAAGACAGCATGAAATAGAGTACCATGGGTGTTCCTCATTGAGAAGTTGAGATTTGAGCAAAGACATGAAGGAAGTGATGTAGTTGGACATGAAGATATTTGGGTGAAACATAATCAAGGCAGAGACAGCAACTAGTACAAGGAGACTAAGGCAAGACCATGCCTGGTATTTTTAATGAACAACAAAGGAAGAACATGTGACAGCAATGAAGCGAGGACAAAAAAGAAAATAAGAGGAAGAACCAGATAATTAGTTTCCATTGTAGAGTCTGGATGAAATGGAAAGCCAGCGCAGGATGGTAACATGTATGACTTAAGTGTTAGAAAGGCCACTCTCACAGCTTTATTAAAAATGGTTGGTACACAATTTGGTGAGTTTGAACAAATGTACATACTTGTGTTACTATCAGCACAATCCAAGTCATAAACATATCTATCATCTCCAAAAGTTTCCTGGTGTCCTCTATTTTTACAGTTTTTTTTATATCAATTATACCTCAAAAAGACCTGGGAAAATAAATATGTATTATCAAACCTGAAAAACACGAATGGATTGTAAAGGAGCAAGCTTAGAAACAGGAGATCTATGAAGAGGCTCCTCTTGAAATTCAGGCTACCGATGATGATAGTTTAGACCAGAGTTTTAGGAGAGAAGATGATGAGAATTGGCTGGATATGTTGAGGGTAGAGCTAATAGCATTTCTGGTGTGTTGAATTATCATGTATGAAACAATGAATTAAGAACAACTTGAAGGTTTTTGGTTTAAGTGATTTAACACAAGGAGTTCCTATCATCTGATATGGAGAAGGTGAGAAAAGTCAGGGACTTACTTTTTCAAGAAGTTTCATTTGATATGTCTTTTAGCTATTCAAGTGTATATGTCAAGCAGGCAGTCAGATATGTAAGACTGAAGTTCATGAGAGAGATAATGGCTTAGAGATGCAAGTTTGGAACTCATCAGCATATAGAAGGTATTTTAATCCACAGGTCTGGTTAAAAACATAAAGGAAAGAGTTAAAGTAGAAATTGAAAAGAACAAATGAGACCTGGAGCACTTCAACATTAAGCAGTGACAAGGATAATGAAAAGTGAATAAAGGATATGTGAAAAGAGAAACCAGTGAAATAGAAGCAAGCCAAGTGCGTGGTATCACTGGAGCCAAAAGAAAAACATATTAAGGAGGAAAAAGTATCAACTATGTCAAATGCCACTGATAAGATTAAATAAAATGAGTCCTGAGCCTGGCCCATTGGATTTTGGCAACACTGACAAGACAAGTTTTGGTAGAATGATAGGGGTAAAAGTCTGACTAGAGCAGTTATAAGAGAGAACATGAGAAAAGGAATCACAGAAAATGGTACATACAACAATTTCAGGGAGTTTTACTGCAAAAATGCCAAGGAATAGGGAGGGTTCAGCTGGCAGAGAAGATGGAGTGAAGGGCAGTTCTGTATATATTTTCTTAATTTCTTGGAGAAATAACAGCATGTTTGCATGGCAATAGAAACAATCTGGTAGAAAAGAAAAACTGATGTAGAAGAGAGAAGAGATTTACTAGAGTGAGGTCTTTGACTTGGTAGTCAAAAATATCTAATGCAGATTATTCTTGTTGGATAATAACATTAGGCTTATTTTTTTCATATTTCTAAAAAAAAACTCATCACAGTCTATGTTATAATAAACAAACCAAGGGAAATACAAACACCCATTTAAAATCATCAGAGCATATTCATTATGAATCACATGAGTGCTTGCCACCCTTTGCACATAGATTTTACTAAACATGACCAACTTCAAGATGCCATTTTCTCCACTGCAATCACATTTAGAGAAAGCAAGTTGTGTTGGAAAGAGTTGAGGGGGAGAAGTGTGAATGTACAGGAGAGCTAATTATGTTAATCAGAACATGCATCTCGAAGAAACATAGTTTTAGAGTCAAAAGACTCAGGTTTGGGCTTCAAGTACCATTGGCTAGCTTTTCTACATGTGCAAAGAAAATACTCCCTCTAGGTTTCATTTTCATTATGAAAAACAAATATATTGTCCCGAAGATCTCCAAGGTCCATTCTAACAAATTCAATATGAAAACACTCCCTGAATTCCTACTCTGTATAAGAGGTGAGATACACAGCTGGCAACTTGCCTTTGATGAAGAAGCAGAATTATATCCAACTAACAGAAAATGAGAGAGAAAGAAATCTACAAAATAAGGTCATGCAACCAGTTTAAGGCATCCAAAAGGGATTTGGGTCTCAAATGCAATATACATCCTTCTGTTCTCCCTCATTCCTTCCCATCATTCCTTTTCCTCATTTACCAAACCACTAGTAGACTTTAATTCTCTTATGCCTAAATTCCACTCTGCTTATACATTAAACAGATTTGGAATTAGGAAGTCTCTTATTTTAACAGATTCTCAGCAAATGGCTGGTTTTGACTCCAGCAAAATCTGATTCCATAATATTGTGAGAATATATGGATACCTGGAATAGAGTATGATATGCATTAAGTGTTTCTTTCAGTGGGGACTTGTGAGACGTCAAATATTCTTCTTCTGTTGAAATGTTAGTACCTGCTTCTGCTCATACACCTCTGAATTTAAAACCAGATGAAATTCATTTCAGTGTAAAGGTTTGTAGACTTCCTAAAGTTTTTGTTCCTAAAGGTTTGTAGACTTCCCATGACCTTATATTATACGGGAAAAGATCTTGCATGCTATCATTAGGTCTCAAATGAGGCAAGCTTGGTAAATGCTTCAAATGTCTTTAGTTACTAGCCTGGGAAATCATATTTAAGTCCTTTGTAGCTTCCAGAAGACTTGAAATGTGGCCAATAATCTTAAAAGACAGTAGAAGAATCAGAGAACAGTTCAAAGTAGCAAGTGAATGAGCAAAAGAAGCGAAGTGATTAAATATAGTTCTTTTGGCCAAAGGTACTGCAATATTATTATTAAATCAGAGGATGTGCTGATCAATAATTTAAAATAAGAAAACACCATGGCACAGTCAAGAGGGCAATAGTGTAGACTATTTTAGGTTGACCCTGTCTGCAGCAATTGGAATATATTTGACATTATATGGGATTATAAATATATTTATTGATTGGACTTGAGATTTAGGTCTTTCCCATTTTTTTTTTTCTTTTCAGGTAACATGTTTACCTACCACAACCACTCCTCTATTTCCTGTTAAATTTCTATTTTGTAATTCTTCGAAATTTGAAACTACTTATTATTTTGTATTCGCCTAAACTGATTTCCTTCCTCCTGTGAAGAGATCATTCAGAAAAAAAAAAAAATGAGATTTTCTATAAGGGTTTATGATTTGCCATTTTACAAATAAGAAATTAAAACATGTTTCTGACCCAACTATTG
Organism: Eulemur rufifrons; assembly: GCF_041146395.1. Classification (NCBI taxonomy): domain Eukaryota; kingdom Metazoa; phylum Chordata; class Mammalia; order Primates; family Lemuridae; genus Eulemur; species Eulemur rufifrons. The sequence continues at coordinate 231,842,869 of NC_090989.1, forward strand.
GAAGATCTATTATCCAAATAGCTTTCTGAAAGAGCATATTCTATTCTTTGCATTGCTGTTCAAAGGCATTTGTAACATTTAAAAATAATACATTAAATAGACATTTTTTTTCTCATTTACTTCTGAACTGGTTACATTTAGTCTGTTTATTTAAAAATTATATACACCAAAATTATTTATATTATACCATTTGTTCATTACTCTTTCATGTACTAAAATGATTTGATGTTAAGCAGCAGGTATTACTTTGATGATTAAAAATACAACTGTTTAATATAAAGAAATCATAGAAAGGAATACACAGGTATATGTTTATATACATATCCCTATCTATATTTATAATGTTTTAATAAATATTTATAGAAATATTTTAGCCTCAGTTCATTCAGAAAGAATTTGGAAAAGCTGCTTCTAAATACTAAGGAGCTCAGAATTAAAAAGAATATCAACTATTTGCCTTCCCAGAAAACCTTTTTAGTTGCAACCCTGAGTATATGTTTGCTAACCACGTTAATAGTCACAAAAAAAAAAAAAAAAAAAAAAAAACTCTGATTGGCTTTCATTCTCCAGAAAACTGATTTGTCCATAAGCTCAGCCATTTCACATCTCAGGAGTCACTGCAAAGACCCAGAGAGACTGGTAGAAATAAAAAGTACATGTTGAGAAGGGCCCACACCTCAATCAGATTCAGACTTTGTGATTAATCCAACACCTTTGCGTTCTGAGTACCAATCATTAACGTCATTAAGCTGTTTGTTTCTTAATTGCATTCTTGTGTAGGAAACTCAAGGCGAAAACGAACCAACACTGAGAAGCCCACAATCAAAGTTGATTGCATCCAACCTTACTGCTGCACCTCTATTAACCTACAAGCTGTGTGGGCAGGACTTCTAAAAAGCATTTCAGGAGAAAAACTGTTTCTTTCAGATTTTGCTGCACTTGCATTTATTATGAATTTTCTGGAAATTATGAGGTAGAATTGCTAATGACCCCATCATAGACAGCCATTATCTCAAACTGTGAATACTGGTTGTCATTTTCAGAGTCAACAGATGTTGACCTTATGGTGGCAACTTTTCCTTCTTTGTATGAACCTAATCAACATCATATCCTTCAGTTTTCTATAAAATGCACTATTCAATTAAGAAGTAAGCTTTTTAAAACAAGAGGTCTAGGGTTAAAATCTCATTTAAGCTGCATTAGTCTAAATGTGGCTTTGGGCTATTTTTATTAGCTGAAACTATTTATGATTTTTCTAAAGGAGAGAAAAGGACACTTTGGGGATTACAAAGAAATTGATTTAATGATATGCATGACTTCACATTCAATTTCTATAAAAGTGTCCCTTGATAAGAGGTTGTGAAGATTTTTGACAGTATCTCCCCTTTTCATCTCTATCCTGATCTTCATAGAAACACCGTTTGCAAGTATGTAGCTAAATTGGCAAAGACTGAGCTAAAGAATAGTTCTGCAGAACAGTTGTGATGCAACAATTATTCCTCGCCACATTTAATTGAACTTGAAACCCACTAAACCTAGACATTATTCACATGGAAATGTAGTATGAACTCCTGACCCCTGTCTATTTTTTGTGGAATTATATACCTAATTCCAAATTGGTTCCAAGCATTTTCTTCAGATGACTTCCCAATCAAACTCCATTTGAGGCTGATAATGATGTTATTGGTATTTGACTCAGTCTGATTTTCAGGCACCTATTCATTCATTTATTCAGCAGGTATACTGAGTGCCTACCATATTGGCAATATGCTGGGCTCTGGAGAAAAAGTGAAAGGATCATAGACCCTTCTTTCAAAGCTTTTATAGAATAAGGGAAATGTAGATAGAATTCAACTTTCACATAACCTAATCATGACTTTTAGAAAACATTTTTACATATCTTTGCAGATAGTCTCTGGTAAGAATGCTTCAGTGATCTGGTTACAGTCCATTTTATGAACTAAAAATTCTGTGTGTTTTCATTGTAGGAGTCAGATTTTGTGACAAAAATGATTATGTTTTTAAATTTAATATTTATGGTAAGTATACTGTGTTTAGATTTTAAATTTCCCTTCAATGGAAGTGATTCCAAAAATCTGACAGTTTGATGTTTTTCATTTTGGGCATTGGACAGTGAAAGAAGACTATTTTCCTGTAGACTGACAGTTGTATGACAGATGGAAAAAAAAAAAAGAAAAAAAGGAAAGATGACTGGCAAAGCCATAAGAGATAAATAGTGAAAGCAGGACAATCCTTTACCTCAATTTGATAGCAAATAAAAAGAAAAAATATCTGGATCTATGGAAATGTTTACCTTAGATTTAGGCATGATTAAGCAAGTAAAATCCCATTTTCTAAGGGGATCTTTTTAGAAAATTTATACTAAACTGTTTTTTCCTGAGAATAACTATTTGATGGACTTATTGATTTGACTAGGCCAAGTTTGTGACTGGGCCAGTGGGAGTGTGAATGCACATTTGTTTGCATCTCTGAAATTGGGAAATTAGGAGTAAAACAGATGATGAGAACAATGTAAAAAAAACAAACAAACAGCAATTTGAATATATAAGATGTGGATTAAGTATAAAGACAAAAAGTTATTGTGTAGCAAAAATAAAAATCTAGCCAAGGTATCAAAGTTAATACAAAAACATAAAATACTATTTAGCAAATACAAGTTCTTTTCATTGTTTATATTTTCTGTAAATAATGGTAAATATTGCTTAATTATGGGCTGACTTATACTATTTAATAATAGATACACTAATGGAAAAGATTCCCAATTGTGTTATGGGAGGAAATAGATTTAATAAGTCAATAGTACTATTATTTATAAATATCTTTCACTTGGTGACAGAGAAAAACAGATTAAGGCAAAGCACTAAAGATCTGTAAATCATTTTTTGTCAGAAATTACCTTAAATTCTACTAAAATCATTTAACCAGAAAGAATTGCAGTGCCAAATAGAGATGACTTGGCTGATATTCTAATACATGGTCAAATATTTTTAGTCCTGAGGTTCTCTATTTTATATACAGGGATTACTTTAAAGAAGAACATAGCTAGTCATGAAATTTTAGTGTTTTTTCATTGGAAGAACAGATAATTTGCGGGGCATTATGGGTCAAATGCTTAAAATTAAATTGTGATAGGGAATTAAATGCTTATAGGATCTTTTTTCATGTGATCCTTACAGTTGAAAATACCCAGTCTTCTCTTCCTTCAATTCATTCACCATATTACCTTCAGGGATATCTTTCAAAAATATCCATTTGATCATGTCATATTGCTGCTTATTAATATTCAGTACTTTCTTATCATAATATTAAAAGCTATTTTTAATTTAGCTCTAGAATATTATTCTTTTACATGCTCTGTATTCTAGCCTTTCCTGACATTCCTTAATTTTATACTAATAGTTGATTACTTTTATTCATATTGTTTTCTAAAATGAATCTTGTCTCTTCACTGCTGGATTCAATCCTAGTGTTGATCTTTTTTTTTAATTTTAGTTTTTCATTGATAACATAATATATGTACATATTTTCAGGGTACATGTAATAATTTAATATATTCAAATAATTTATAAAGGTCAAATCAGTGTACTTGGGATATCCATCACATTAAATATTTTGTCTTTTCTTTATGCTAGAAACATTTGAATTATTCTCTTCTAGCTATTTTGAAATACACAATAGGTTATTGTAAACTATAGTCACCCTAGTGTGTCTTGATCTTTTAATGTCATCCTTAAGAGTAATATTTTTTTCATATCTGCCTGGAACATTTGATTTCTCCCTTGGTACTTTTTTTGGTAAAAATAACTGCTATGTCAATGATATATTATACAGCAATTTATATTTGGTGCCTGCCATGTGTGAAACATCTTCTAGACTTGAGCATACAGGAATGAACAAGAATTGGAACCATCTACCCTTTTGGATTTTCCTTGTATATGTTGGATACTTACATGTTGATCATAATGATTCACACACTCCTTTTGGAAGAGACAACATTAGTCATTCTTGAGTCCAATCAAAGAGAATTTAGTTAAGATCATGGCACATGCTCAAATGTTGGTTTTTTTTAAATGACTGTGTAGAATTTAACTTCTATTATTAAGTCACTTAGAAAACCATTTCCCTTTTATATCACAAGTAGATAAAGGGGGCAAATATATGATTACAAAGTAAAGATATATTAAAAAATTATATAGTGTTTCTATAGTTTTTCCTCAAAAGCTTCTTTAGTTATGACTTTTAGAAAAATAGTGCCAGATTTCCTCTTTATGATAAGTAAATATATTGGCATATAAAACACAAATAAGTAAAGATTGGGATCCTAGAAAACGTATTTATGGTTTTACCTCATACTTTATAAAGGGGAAAGACTATATTTAAAAATATCAACTGAATAAAAACAAAAACAGTGTGACATCTACAGTTTAAGGATGATACCATTCAAGGATGACAGGTAGGAAAGCAAGAATGGGGTCCCTCATGGTGCTTCATTGTCAACATTGTCAGGAAAACATCAACTAATGCGTGTGATATAACTTTATTTCTAAAAGATGTATCTTCCCAAGATGGATAAAAGAGGGCATATTCTCTGTTCTTGAAATTTACTTGCCCCTAGGAACAAGTTTTAGTTGGCTCCCAATGGACCAATATGTGCTCATAGCTTGTGAATAGCATAACCATTCATTATGTTTTTAAAACTCCATAATACTCTTGAAATCTATAAATTAGGATTTTCTTGGATGGAATAAAAAATATGTTACTACTTATCAGGCTTAGCCTATTGCCTTTTGAAGGTGATAGTATAAATCAGGTATAAATTTCTATGGAGAATTCACTTTTAAAAGAAAAGAATAGGTAGAATAATTAAGTATAAGAAAAACTTTCATATTGGATGTAAAGAGTGATCAAGTGGTGGAAAGTATATTCTTGTAAACCCTTTTATCAAATTTTAAGAAGGTTTTAAATTAAGAAGCAGCAGCTCAGTATTAAATGCTATTCAATCTCCTAGTTTACAACTCTTTTCCTTGGAAGTTCTGGGGCTATAATAATGAAGGGAAAAATAATTATTAGAAAATTAGTCTCGAATTTTTTCTTTTGTTACTGTGCCTGTAGCCTCATTAGAATTGGATATGAAATGTATCTACTTTTGTTCGTTTTTTGTTTTTGTTATTCAAAATTGGGAATTACAAGGCCACAACAGTAATTACTGATCGACGACTCAAACAGGTATATTAAATGCCTCTGAGACTAATAACAAGTTTAAACTCTGTAGATAGTAGTTATGAACTTAGACATAGAAATCTTTATATACAAGCTGGCATTGTACCCCTTGTACTTGGAGAATAGAATGCCAAACTAGAAGATCTGAAACTTTCAAAAGTTCTGGACTTTCAAAAGTTTCTGACTCTATTTTATTTAAGAAACAACTGTATTTTGTTATTGGTTATAGATTTTTAAGGGTTACGAGAAAAATCAGATGACATATAATTATGTCCGTTAGAGATTGCTAGAACACTGGTGTAGTTTCAACTTTTGGGAGGCTAGAATTGGCTCTCTCTGGTCAAACAAAATCTGAAGTGACAGTGCAACAGGTAAAACTCATAGATGCAGAGGTTTTCTGGATGAACAGGTGTGGTCTTGGCACATAGACAGGGTACGAGGCCTGAAGCTCAGATATTCCACAGCCTTTTCTACAGAGGTTTACTCTAGATTCTCTAAGGGAGCTTTGTGGGCCTGTAAAATCTCCACAAGCAAAATCTTAAAAAAAACACTGTTTTTTTCCATCAAATACATTTGACAGCTGAGCGAACTAAGGTTCAGTGATGATAAATAACTTGTTTGGTGTTGATAATTATTTATTATGCATCATAGTTTTAGATACTCTTTTTCTGTCTTAGTAATTAAATTATAAAGAAAGATCATTCTTTGTAGTTCATTAAATCACCACACTGTCTAACACAGGCCCTTTTGTGGTGAGTATTCATTGAAGGCTGATTTCATTTTATAAGTGTTAATTTACATTACTAGTATGGTTTATCAACATTTTCATGGGCTGAACTTCAGACTAAGGCCTATGTCTTCTCTTAAACTGACATGAAATTAGCTTTGAGGAAAGAAATATAGATTCTAAACTAATAGGATGAGTGTTTTTCTTTGTTGTGGGATTAGCTGCCTAACACAGTTCTATGCACACATGATGTCTATATAGAAGAACATTCATTCACTGTTCAGACACCAGGCACAGTTCTATACCTTGGATTACAGCAGAAAACAAAACTGTCATGAGAATTTTTTCCCCAAAAAGTTTTTATGTTTTAATAGAGGAAGTAAGATACATACACGTTTGTCAAAGAGAAAGAATGTCAGATATTGATAGGTATTGGAGAAGGGAATGTATTTTGGGTCATGGGCTATTGTGATTTTAAAGAAAGTGGCTGGAAAGGCTACACTAGAAGGCAAAATTTGAGTAAATTCCTGAAAGAGATGAAGGAGACTGCCATGCAGATATATAAGGGAAGAGCGTTCTAGGCAGAAGGATGAAGAACTCTAGGTTGGGAGACCATCCAGAGTGGCAGAGGCACAGAGAAGGGTGTAGCTGGAGTAGAAGGTAGGAATGAAGTCATGGAGCTGAGGGAGGGAGAAAGGGGACAGTGAGAAAGGAAGAGTGAGGAAAGAAAAGTTCCACTTACATAAAGCCCTTTAGGCTGCTATAAGAATTGTGGCTTTACTTTCAGTGAGACATAAAGCAGAGGGTTTTGAGATGAAGAGTGATGTGATCTCATTTCATTTTAAAGGGTTCAGACTGTGCTGTGAGCAGCACTGAATGTGATTGAACAAAAGCAGCAGATTAGGCAGGAGGCTTTTGCAATAATCTAGATAAAAACTGATGGTGGCTTAGACCAAAGCAGTAGCAGAGAAGGTAGTAAGAAGAGGTTAAGTTCTAGGTATATTTTGATTGTTTAACTCCAGGATTCACTGATGGATCGGATATGACTATGAGGGAGAGGAGTCAAGGATCACTCCCATCTGGCCTGAGAAACTGGAAGGATGCTGTTTTCATAGACTGTGCTGGATAACACTGAATAATACACACTAAACCTCAGACAGAGGTTAAGTACTGTCAGCAGGGAGGACATATAAGACATATTGAATCATAGTTTTTTTTATAGTTCTATGTTATAGTTCAGTTGCCATTCAGCTTAAGATCATGTGTCTCTATGTATGACTAAAGATATTGATTGAGCCTCATACCCAGCAGTGAGATTTAAAATATGGCATAATGGGCTGGGTGTGGTGGCTCATGTCTGTAATCCTAGCACTCTGGGAGGCCGAGGCAGGAGTATCACTTCCAGATCAGGAGTTTGAGACCAGCCTCAGCAAGAGCGAGACCCCATCTCTACTAAAAATAGAAAAATACATCTGGGCAACTAAAAACAGAAAAAATCAGCCGGGTGTGGTGGTGCACGCCTGTAGTTGCAGCTACTCAGGAGGCTGAGGCAGAAGGATTGCTTGAGCCCAGGAGTTTGAGCTTGCTGTGAGTTAGGCTGACACCATAGTACTCTATCCCAGGCAACAAAGTGAGACTCTGTATCCAAAATAAAATAAAATAAAATAAAATATGGCATAATATATAAATCCCAATATATAATCATTTACACATAGTTGGTATTATACTTAATAGACACTGAAGATTTTGTTTATACAACCAAAGAAATAATGTCTTCATTCACTTACTCCTAGGGGCAATTTTTTAACAATATTATGAAAATATAAATAGTTGTCTAATTCATGAATTCCCTAATTGTCATTCCCCTCCTGAGGATGTGTGGCTTCTTTCTATAATACTTTTAGCTGAGGTAGTTCTGTAAAATTCCATTTACTAATGTATAACATGGCCAATACAATCAAATAGACAGCTATTCACACTAGGTTAAAAGACATTATAATCAAAAGCTTTTCATAGATGTCCACGTTTTTTTCAAAGCAAAGATTATAGACTATTAAATGGGCTTAAATAGATAGGTCAGGAAAGGATCAGCCAAAGGTTTTGCCACCTTCCTTGTGTGCTGTTGACCTCCAGCTTAACCCAGTTCTCTCTGGGTCTCTCAAACAGACATTTGCACAACTTAAGGCCTCATCCCCAAATCTATAACCCTTAGAATGTCTAAACTCCAGAGACAAATCAGAGTATTTTGAAGGTAAAGAGTATAAAGAAATTCACTAATTCATTAGCTTTACGGTAACTGGATATAGTCATAATAGTAAAATATTGTTTTGATATAAACATAGCATGGATGTTTGAAGATATTAAAATTTAATCTTATAAATCTTCAAAATAATATTCTATATAAGATTCTACCATTGAAATTACTAAAGTCCTGAAGTGATAATAATTCCTGGGAATAAGCCAGGAATTGCATGAGAATTCAAATAGATAGCTTATCTATATAATAACCACCAAATTATTTATGAAGTGAACTCCTATAAAATAATTAGCAACTAAACAGTTTTAATAACAAAGAAAGCTAAAAAATAATTTGGATCTCACTGGTTGCGTAAGTAACTATATACATAGCTCGAACCTGAAGTGTTCAGGTTTTTTAAAACAGGGATTCTTTTTGGTGAGGATTTATGAGACGTTTTATTTTTTTTTGAAAACTATTGATTTTGAAAGCCTTATAAATAAATAACACTGACCTATCCATTCTTGAATCATTGAGAGTAGGTCACCTGTGGACAGCAAATGATTTTCATTTCCTAGAGGTAAATTTTATTGAAGAGAAAGCAAAAGAAAGGGAAAGTTTAATTTACAATGCCAAGTGAGATTACTGGAAATTCAGCATTTTAAAAACTTATGCTGTACAGGGTTTGAGAAAGTGCTATTTTCCTGAACTGAAACAATAGGCTGGTTCTGCATTAATCAGATAAAAATTTTATAAAATGAGACATGAACAATCAAAATAACATGAAATAGAAACATTTCACCCCGGTCCTATCAGCTACATTTCTTATTTGATATTGACTTTAATAAATAAAAATACACAATTGAAAATAATGAATCATTAAGGATATAGAAAAATTTATTCTGCATAATAGGTTGCAAAAAAGGACAAATAAAATGAAATGTTTTTATTAAATATATACACAATAAAAGTGAATAGAGCTAAATGTCTTAAGATAAAACAAAGGTCAACTGATTTTGGTTTTACTTTTCTTTTCTTCTTTTTGAGACAGGGTCTTACTCTGTCACCCAGGGTGGAGTGCAGTAGCATGATCACAGCTCACTGGAGCCTTGAACTCCTGGGCTCAAGAAATCATTCTGCCTCAGCCTCCCAAGTAGCTGGGATTACAGGCGTGCACCCCTGTGCCTAGCTGAGATATTTACATCTTTTTAAAATTTTGTGTACTTCTTAAATTTATCTTTTGACTGTGTATAACTGACTTTGAAAAATAAAAATTAAAAAAACATTATGATAATTTTAAAATAAAGACTAGATCCTGAATTTGGTCAAAAAAATTTAAATAGAATGTTACAATAATTCTTTTCCAAACTCCCTACCAACATGATCAGTAAACTGTCACTTACAAAATCTGATGGTAAAATGAAACAAATCCAAGGATATTATAATATATTCAACAACAATAAATTTTAAAGACATCTAAAAAATAAAATCCTTTATCCCATAGAAAATTATTTTTTGGTTTATAAGTGAAGAGATGATATAACCAATGTTACTGTAGGATTATTTGTATTTATGTATCCTTGTGTAAAATTTTTATTCTGATTAAACGTGTTTTAAAGTTTCAATAAGGGTGAACTGGAAATAGTCTGTATAAATTGTGGGAGAGAAGTTAACTAAAAGGAAAACAATTAAGAGTGCAGGTAAAAAAAACATTTAAAGGACACCAGATTTTAACATTTTACAGTAAATAAAAGGAAAAATATAAAATATTTTTAAAAATGTAAAAGATTCCTAAGGGGCAAATGGAATATAGTCATATTTAATCTCTTCAACATTTTGGCCTAAAATTGTATTCTCTCTGATGTAATAAATTATTTCTCAATTGTAAGTTAAGTTACCCATAAAATTATAATTTTGATAACAATTTTGGAAATTTTTCCCAATTTTATTACTTGATATACGTTCTGTATGGTTCAATGAAAGTCTAAAATTTAAGGTATTTGAATGAGTAACTATCATTGAAAGTTTGGCATTAGGAAGACATAGTAGATAGTTAGAGGTTAAATCCTAAGACTGAAGGAGCTGTTCCCATCAAAACTGCCAGAGAAGTGTTCAGACAAAAAAAATAGCTCCAATTTCTCAGTTGCAGAGAGAATATCACAGGCTCACATATTATAAGATAACTCTAATTTGCAAAGCAATCTGAGAAGCACCAAATTGCAGTAATAAGAAAAGGTGACATTTGTACCATCTCACAATCTTTTTATGCAATCTGTTTTTAGAATAGGATAATAGGGGTCCATTTTCTGTCTCTTCTGAACTCTGTCATAAGGGAAAGCTCCCAGCATACTTGAATGCTGGGTAGGCCATAGAGGAACAACTGAGGGGTAATCTCTAATGCACTAGGAAAGGCTCAGCCTGGCATGTTTAAACCACTGAAAACGTATTAGTGATCTTCATTTAGGACATGAAACCTATTTGCTATAGACTACACTTCAGTTTGTGATTTTATTTACAAAACCCTGCCAAATTTGATTTTAATATATCAAAATCTGATCAAGGTCCTTAGAGTGAAAGTTAGGCCTGCAGTAATATCCTACTTCTCCCATTTAGTGACTGTGTGACCCTGGTAAATTTACTTAGCATCACTGAGTCTTAGCTTCCTCAACTTTGTAAGAGAAGTTATGGCTTGAACGTCACAGGATTTTATGAGGTTTCCATGAGCCAACGTATGAAGTATGCTAGCACAAATCTGTCATAGAAAAGCCACGTAAGATAATAATCATTAGTCCTTTCACTCCTTGTTGATTTGCACACTTTCATCTACTACAACACTCTGAGGGATACAGTGTGTTCCCCTTAGACTGAGCTGCTTATTGTAGCAGTGACTTTTACAATGACAGTTGAGGATTCATGTCCCTAGTGAAAAATATTAGTTTTAGAAGAATATGTTGAGGCAATAAAAATGGTACTTTGAAAATACCCCAAAGATTATTCTTAAATGTTCCATGTTTAGGGGGTAGTGGATCTCTAGAAATTATAGTGGTGGTCTAGCTTAACTGTAAGGTAATAACACTGTAACTATAAATAAGAATAATCAATGCAGGGTAGGAAAATTGTTCTTATACTTAAGGTATTACAAACATGTTGCAATGGATATTTTGGTAAGTGGAATCATTCAGTTAAAGAGAAATTCAAGCTCTCCATTTCAATAAATCTTTTAAAATTTCCCCCCAGCAAAGGAATTCCAATTTACATAAAAACTTTTTTCCTCCACATCTTGGCAAACACTCAATGTTATCTATCTTTAATTGCCACCACCCCCCACTTCACTACCAAACCTGAGAGTTTATGTCCCTTAACCATCAACTTTCCTTTCTGAAACTATTAATACTAGTTCTCAGAGACTCTGTATAGAACAAAGGTTAAAGACATGAATTCAAGACCAAGACTGCCTTAGTTCAAATGCCTGCTATACCACTTACTAGGTATGTGACCTTGGGCAAGCTACGTAAACTAGTACCTCTAAGTCCTGCTAAGGTTTGTGTGACTATTAAATGAATTTGAGTGAATTTATATTATATAACTTACATGCATAGAAGAATGTCTAACACCTAGAAACCATTATAGGAATGCTTATTATTAGTATTTGTATTAATTTCTTATTGCTGCTGTAACTGATTACTACACGATTAGCCGTTTAAAGCAACAAAAATTAATTCTGTTACAGTTCTGGAGGCCAGAAATATGAAATGAGTCTTATGGAGCAATCAAAGTGTGAGCAGAACTGGTTCCTTCTGGAGGCTCCAGGGGAGAACTGATTTCTTGTCTCTTCCAACTTCTGATGACTGTGAGCACTCCTTGGCTTATGCCTGCATCACTCCATTCTCTGCTTTTGCCAGCACGTTGCCTTCTCTTCTCTAGTCAAATCTCCCTTTACCCTCCTCTAATAAGGAAATGTGTAATTACATGTAGGGCCCACTGGGATAATGCAGAATAATTTCTTCACTGAACATCCTTAACTTTACTTACATCTGCAAAGACTCTTGCTATCTAAGGGAAAATTCACAGATGCCATGGATTAGAACTTCAATGTCTTTGAGGGCTATATCCAGCCTCCCATAGTGCTCTTTAAAATTTTATATTGGAATGCTTGCATATTTCTCATTTATTTGATTCTTTATATATCATAGACATTATATTTCATCAGTTATACATAATACAAGTATTTTCTCCCAATATGTCATCTTTTAATTTTGCTCATGGTAGGTTTCCTAATACAGGCATGTTAATGAGCATATCATTTATGACTATTAACATCTCTATTAGAAGGAAATAAAGAAAAATGGCACATCCATATTATAGAATAGTATGCAATCATTAGAAAATAAAATGGATCTACATATTAACCTAGAAAAATATCACAGAAATACAGTGGTAAAAAAGTCACAGATTTTATGTAAAGTATAATTTCATCATACATATGAAATGATAGACTTCAAATTTCTTGATAGCTGCTAAAGGGGACAGAATTAGGAAGAGAAATAAATTATTACTTTTTAATCTATCTTTGTTTTGTTTAAATTTTTTAATAGTGAATGTAGGTGTATGTCATTTCTATAATTAAATTCAAAAACAGGAATATTGAAGTCAAAAGAAAAGTGCTTTTAAAATGCCTTAGAATTTCAAAAGGAGAAGATAATTACTTATGTCTGAGAAAGTTGAAAGGGGCAACGTTTGAAATGGAAAAACAAATGTAACCATACAACAAAGATTAACACATTGACTGCCATGTGAGTTGTATTTAACTTGGGCTAGTTTTGAGTCTGGGGATTTGTGAAGCAAAAGGCTGCAGTTGGTTCACCTACAGAATGGGAAAAAATTTTTGCATACTACACATCAGATAAAGGACTGATAACAAGAATCTATTTAGAACTCAGGAAAATCAGCAAGAAAAAATCAAACAACCCTATCAAAAAGTGGGCAAAGGACATGAATAGAAATTTTTCAAAAGAAGATATAAGAATGGCTAACAAACATATGAAAAAATGCTCAATATCCCTAATCATTAGGGAAATGCAAATCAAAACCACAATGAGATATCACTTAACCCCAGTGAGAATGGCCTTTATCAAAAAATCCCAAAGCAACACATGTTGGCGTGGATGTGGAGAGACAGGAACACTCATACACTGCAGGTGGGACTGCAAACTAGTGCAACCCCTGTGGAAAGCATTATGGAGATATCTTAAACAGATTCAAGTAGACCTACCATTTGATCCAGCAATCCCATTATTGGGCATATACCCAAAGGAAAAAAGGTCATTCTGTAACAAAGACACATGTACCCAAATGTTTATAGCAGCACAATTCACAATAGCAAAGATGTGGAAACAACCCAAATGCCCATCAATACATGATTGGATTAGTAAGCTGTGGTATATGTATACCATGGAATATTACTCAGCTATAAGAAATAACGAAGATACGACATCTCTATGGTTCTCCTGGAGAGAGTTGGAACCCATTATATTAAGTGAAGTATCCCAAGAATGGAAAAATAAGCACCACATGTACTCACCAGAAAATTGGTTTCCCTGATCATCACCTAAATTCACATCTGGGAACGATACCAATCAGATATCAGACTGAGGTGGCGGTGGGGGGAGGGGATGGGTGTATGTCTACATGATGAGTGCATTGCACACCGTTTGGGGAATGGTCACGCTTGAAGGTGCTGACTCGGGGAGGGGGGGGACTGAGGAGGGGATGGGTATATATCTACATGATGAGTGCAACGCGCACTGTCTGGGGAACGGACACGCCTGGAGCTTTGACTTGGGGGGACAGGCGGTACATGGCAACGTATGTAACCTGAAATTCTGTATCCCCCATAATAAGATGAAAAAAAAAAAGAAATCATGACATAATAAATGTATATTGTTTTGAGCTGCTAAAAAAAAAAAGGCTGCAGTTGGTTCATGAAAATCTTACTTGTTGATGTTCTTATTGTTACAATTAATATTGACAATTTAATTCTCAAAATTGTGGATTGCATTGCATATAACTCATGCACAGAAAACAATAAAAGAATAACAAATCAGAAAGGATCATTTTGTTTTAAAAAACATCATGGCCCCAGGGACATTTTTTTTTTCTAGTGTGGTAGTCAATGTTTTAAAAGCATATTCCAGAAAGGTAATTTAGTTTAATGGGGATAAAGCTGAATGAGAGTAATAAAGTAAGTAAAGAGAAATAATGATGAAATGTTGCAATTGGATTAAATCTTAGCCTTAAGATAAGAGAGTTTACATTTACTCCTAGATTAAGACCCTAAAAACAGTAACTAATGGATAAACACTGATTGTTCAGAGTGTTGCCAAGTTTACCTAAATCCTTTTAAAGTAATCCATACACAAAGAAGAAAAAGGCACCAGCAGTGAGAGTCCCCCTGAGGCAATCTTCATCTCACACTGGGCATGGTCTGGGATGACATTACTCTCATCTTTCTTTTTTTTTTTTTTTTTTTTTGAGACAGAGTCTCACTCTGTTGCCCAGGCTAGAGTGAGTGCCGTGGCGTCAGCCTAGCTCACAGCAACCTCAAACTCCTGAGCTCAAGCGATCCTCCTGTCTCAGCCTCCCGAGTAGCTGGGACTACAGGCATGCGCCACCATGCCCGGCTAATTTTTTTTTCTATATATATTTTTAGCTGTCCATATAATTTCTTTCTATTTTTAGTAGAGGTGGGGTCTCGCTCTTGCTCAGGCTGGTCTCGAACTCGTGAGCTCAAACGATCCGCCCACCTCGGCCTCCCAGAGTGCTAGGATTACAGGCGTGAGCCACCGCGCCCGGCCCTCTCATCTTTCAAGTCTCCTAAATATACTCATGGTCTTATGACCAACTATGAAAAAAATTATTGTTATGAATACTGTGGATGCTTATCAATAAAAATGATAGAAGAAACATTCAAGAAAATTGAATTTGGCTTGATATAAAAGATTTCTTAAAGAAATGGATATCATAAGCAAAAGTATCATATACAGAGAGAGATTTAGTCATACTCTTAACTAGAATTTTTTTAAAAAAAATCAAAGATTAGATACAGGTCTCTAACAATCAAACTCAACTCTGTATTGTGTATGTATGTGTGTGTGTGTGCCTGTGTTTCAAATAAACCTTAAATAAATATTTTGTCAATATCAGAAATTCTCTACATAATGCTAAAAAATTTCAAATATCTAGTACATCAATGTTCATAGCAGTACTATTTACAATAGCCAAACGTGGAAACCACCCAAATATCTACTAATAGATGAATGGATAAACAAAAAGTGGCATACACATCCAATAAAACATTATTCAGCCTTAAAGGAATGAAAATATGATACATACTACAACATAGATGAACCTTCAAAACATGCTTTGTAAAATAAGCCAAACAAAGAACAAATATTGTATGATTCTACTCACATGAGGTATCTAGAATAGTCAAATTCATAGAGATAGAAAGTAGGATGGTGATTGCCAATGGCTGGGAGGAGAAGTTATAGTTTAATGAATACGAAATTTCAGTTTGTGATGATGAAAAAGTCTGTAGATAAATAGTGAAGATGGTCACACAACAATGTTAAAGTACTTAATCACACTGAATTGTACACTTAAAAATAGCTAGGATGGTAAATTTTGTTATGTCTATTTTAGCATAATAAACCTAAAACATCATGATTTAAAAGGAGATTCTCCTTATAAAGGAGGTGGTATTAAATCATTTTCATAATATAAAGCACAAAGAAGAAGAAATTGCTCATAGAAGAACTTATCATTATTAGATCTTAACATTTGATTATAAGATGATTCCTTCAGATTACACTGCATATTTCAGTGTTAAAAAACCTTTGAATAATCTCTATGTAGTGGAGTCTTAAAAAAAGTCTGCATTCAAAATCATTTTATCTTCTATAATCTATATGTATAAAGTAAGTTAGAGTGTTTTCTTCCTGGCAATCAATTAGCTTGGATAACCACTATTGCAGGACTATTTGCTCAGGTTTGAGCTGTGTCAGTTTCGCCCTGCTGTAAAATTTGATTTCAGCTATAGACAACTTCATCTGTGATTATTAAAAACCAAGCCTTCCTCCATTAATCAAATTATCTCTTAAATTAAAATATGTAAGCAGTTATCTCATGAAATGTATTGACCTAAATAGCATTTAGGACTGCAAATTAAATTTCACCTATGAGTCCAAACCCATTAACTTGGTTTAAAAGAAATTTGGTGATAGGTATTTAATTACTGATATCCTACAGAAATTGACATTTAATAAAGTGAAACATTTCTAAACACTAAAGAGCTTTAAGACATGAAATGAAACAGTCTATGTCTTGAAAATGAATCTAGTCTTAAAAGGAAGAAAACATTAATAGAGTCATGTTCAAAAGCCTTTAATAGGACTGCAAGACTGAAATAGAACCCCTCGGGTTTCTCATTATAAAGTAGTATAACATTTTGCTCACAGTCTTGGGGATAAAAAAAGGCAGGCAGGCTCCAATGAAACACCAAGTTATACACAGAACATAATGTGGAGAATATATATTCTTTAATATTCAGTAACCATCTCAGTAATCCCACCTTAATAGACATGAATAAAATACCCCCAAATTGAGCAAGAAGACCAAATTTCAAATCTGCATTCTGGGACGCACTTAATATCAAAAATAAAAATTTAAATTTCTTGTCTGTAGGGACTGTGGAAAATTTTTTCAAGCATCACCAAAGTAAAGGAAGAATGTGGCTGGAAAATTGAGGTTGAATATGTCAACATGGTTCTTTAATATCAAAAGGAGATAAAACAATTAATTTTAAAACATAAACATATAGAAAACTGATCCAAGGATGAGTTTTTATTGACTAAACTAATTATGCATGATAATATATGTTCATATTCAGATATATGTGAATTCAGTGTTTGTGCATTCAGTGTAGACAGTGGAAGTGCCATCACTGTATGAGTAAAAAAGTGGAAATGTTCCATGACAAATACTTCCTGTGCTAATTTTTCCTGGTATCAGAAATGCTACAAATAAGATATTTTCCTGTGATTATCAATTAATTATTTTCAAGTACCTTATATTAAAATGTTAATATTTGTCAGCTAGTGAGGAAATAATATTAATTTGTTGAGTACTTAGTATGTGCTAAGAACTTTATATACATCATCTCATTTCATATATACAACTTCATGTATTTGCAACTATTATTGATCCTGTTACATTAACGAGGAAATAGAGGTACAGAGAAATCAGAATGTTTGCTTAAGGTCACGTGGCCAGCAGAGCCAGGAGGCAACCATCAGTTTTATATGACTCTAGAGCCTCTAGTATTGACAACTACACAAAATTACTCCAGATGTTGCTCAAAACAGCTTAATACCAACTCAGTTAAATGGAAAAATATTAGGCAGATGAAACAAAATGGGGGGGGCAGTGAAACTACATCAAGTGAGAGAAGTAACTACAGTTGAGAGACAGTGCAATGATACCTATTAGACATGCTTTTGAAAATAATATTTTAACATTCAAGAAAAGAGCACCTCCTCTAGGAGAATTTTGTTTTGTATTGTTTTTAAGATTTTATATTTTTTAGAGCAGCTTTATGTTTACAGCAAAACTTAGAGGAAAATACAGAGATTTCCCATATACTCTGCTCCTCACACATATGCATGGCCTTCCCCATTATCAACATCCCCCACCAGATGGGTACATTTATTAGCATTGATGAATTTACATTAACACGCCATAATGACCCAAAGTCCATAGTTTACATTAGGGTTCATTCATGGTGTTGTACATTCTACGGGTGTGGAAAACATATAATAATATGTATACACCATTATAGTATCATGCAGAGTGGTTTCACAGCTTGACAGATCATATATTTTTTAGTCCTAAATAATACTTTGGATGTACCATAGTTCATTTATCTAGTCACCTACTGAAGGACATCTTGATTGCTTCTAAGTTTTGGCAATTATGAATAATGCTGCTGTAAATATCAGTGTGCAGGCTCTTCTGTGAACATAAGTTTTCAACTCATTTGGACAAAACCATGGAGGGTAATTGCTGCATCCTATGATAATAGTATGTTTAGTTTTGTAAGAATCTGCCAAACTTTCTTCCTAAGTTGCTATACCACATTTTGCATTCTTACAAATAATGAATGAGAATTCCTATTGCTCCACATCCTTGCCAGGATTTGGTGTTATCAATGTTCTTGATTTTGTACTTTTTTTTGTTTGTTTTTGAGTAGAAGGAAAGAGAAGTTTATTAATTTGCTGGCAAATGAGGATGTTGTCAGACTCGTGTCTCAATATACCAACATCCTCAATTTTGTGCATTCTAATAGGTGTGTAGGATTATCTCACTGTTGTTTTAATTTGCATTTCCCTAATAACATATGATGTGAAGCATCTTTTTACATGCTTATTTGAAGTATGTGTATCTTCTTTGCTGAGGTGTCTCTTAAGGTCTTTGGCCTCTTTTTTAATTGGGTTGCCTCTTTTCTTTTGTTGCTTTTTAAGAGTAAATTATATATTTTGGATAACAGGCCTTTATGAAATGTATTGCTTGCAAATCCTCTCTTTCTCCCAGTCCATGGCTTGTCTTCTCTTTCTCTTGACATTGTATTTGAAGAGTAGACATTTTAATTTTTGTGAAATCTAGCTTCATCAATTATTTTGTTCATGGATTATGCCTTTGGTGTGTATTTAAAAAGCCATCACCATACCCAAGATCATCTAGGATATCTTCTATTTTATCTTCTATGAATTTTATAGTGTTGCATTTTGCATTTCTGTCCATGATCTATTTTGAGTTAAATTTGTAAAGGATGTAAGGTCTATGTTGAGTTTCATTTTTTGCATATGGATTCCAGTTGTTGTAACGCCATCTGTTGAAAAGACTGTGCTCCAATGCAATGGAGCACAAAGTTGGAGCACAACTTTTCAGTTGTGTCAAGAATCAGTTGACTATATCTATGTAGGTCTATTTCTGGGCTCTTTATTCTGTATAATTATCTATTTGTCTTGATGACAGTAGTTTTATAGTAAGTATTGAAGTTGGGTAGTCCAGTCCTCTAACTTCATTCTTCTCCTTCATTATTGTGTTGGCTATTCTGGTCCTTTTGCCTCTCTCTATAACCTTTAGAAGCAGTTGTCAATATCCACAAAATAACATGCTGGGATTTCGATTGAGATTGTACTGAACCTATAGATCAAGTTGGGAATAACTGACATCCTGATGATGTTGTATCTTTCTATCTGTAGACATGCAATTTATTTCTTTTCTGATTTCCTTCATTATAGTTTTATTGTTTTCCTCATATAGATTTTGCAAATTCTTTTTTATATTTCTACCTAAGTATTTTATTTTTTGGGGGGGTGCTTATGTAAATCTTATTTTGTGTTTAGTTTCAAATTCCACATCTTCATTACTGATATATAGGAAAGCAAATAATTTTTGCATCTTAACCTTGTATTCTGCAAACTTGCTTTAATTTCTTATTAGTTCCAAGAGTTTTTTGTTGATTCTTTTGGATTTTTTACATAGAAAATCATGTTATCTGCAAACAAAGATAGTTTTACTTCTTCCTTCCCATTCTGTATACCTTTTATTTCAATTTCTTGCCCTGTTACATTTACTAGGACCTCCAGTATGGTATTGGAAAGGAGTGGTGAAATGGGAAATTATTTAATTTTTCCTAATCTTAGTTTGAAAGTTTTGATTGTCTCACCACTAAGTAGGATATTAGCTGTAGAATTTTTGTAGACATTCATTATCAAGTTGAGGAAGTTCTTCTGTATTTCTAGTTTACTGAGAGTGGTAATCATGTATGGGTACTGGATTTTGTCAAATGTTTTTCTGCATCTACTAATAGGATCAAGTGATTTTTTTCTTTTTTAGCCTGTTGATATGATGGGCTGCATTGATTGATTTCAAATGTTAAACTATCCTTGTATATTTGGGATAAATCTCATTTAGTGTGGCATATAATTTTTTAATATATGATTGGATTTGATTTGGTAAGTTTTTTGAGAATTTTTGCACCTATATTTATTAGAGATAGTGGTCTGTAGTTTTCCTGTCTCATAAGATCTTTGTCTGGTTGCGGTAGTAGGGTAATGCTGACCTCAAACAATGAGTAGGAAGCATTCCCTTTTCTTCTATCTCTGAAATAGATTGTACGGAATTGGTATAATTTCTTCCTTAAACGTTTGGTAGAATTTTCTAGAAAACCCATCTGGGCTTGGTACTTTCTTCTGTGAAAGGTTGCCAATTATGCATTCAATTTCTTTATTAGATATAGGCCTATTAAAGTTGTCTATTTCTTCTTGTTTGAGTTTTGATGGAAATTGTTTCTTCTCAGGAATTGGTTCATGTAATCGAGGCTATCAAATTTGTGGACATAGAGTTGTTAAGTAGTCCTTTATTATGCTTTTAGTGTACATGGGATCTGTATTGTTATCTTCTCTTTTATTTCTTATATTAGTAATTTGTGTCCTATTTTTTTCATAGTTAGCCTGGCTAGAGATTTATCAATTTTATTAATCTTTTCAAATAAGCAGCTTTTGGATTACTGATTTTTTCTATTAATTTATTGCCTTCAATTTCATTGGTTTCTGCTCTAATTTTCATTATTTGTCTTCTTCTGCTCACTTTGGATTTAATTTGCTCTTCTTTTTCTAGTTTCCTAAGGTGGAAATTTGGATGATTGATTTTAGATCTTTCTTCTTTTCCAATACATGCATTCGATATTGTAAATTTACTTCTAGGAACTAACTTTTGCTGCATTCCACAAATTTTGATGATGTGTGTTTAATTTAGTTCAAAGTATTTTAAAAATTATCTTGAGATTTCTTTTTTTGATCCATGTATTATAAGTATGTGACTTAATCTCCTCATATTTTGGGATTTTCTAGTTATCTGTTATTAATTTCTAATTAAATGTTGTGTGAGAGAAGACATTGTATGATTTCCATTATTTTTTTAATTTAGTAAGTTATGTTTTATGGCCTAGAATGTGCTGTATCCTGGTAAATGTCCCCTGTGAGTCTGAGAAGAATTTTTCTGCTATTGTTGGATAAAGTAGTCTATAGAGAAGTCAGTTATATCCAGTTGACTGGTGTTGTTGAGTTCAATGATGTCCTTACTGATTTTCTGCCTGATATATCAATTTTTTTTCCATGATCTGTGATTTTGTTTTTAATTATCTTAAGTTATGATCACTCATAATTTTTAAATTTGTGTGTATCTTCTCTACTTTGATCCTTCTAATGAGGTGGTAAAAGCACCATTACCAATCACACATACACAGTAATTCTACAGTTTTATGTATCTTTAAAGAGCTGTTTAAAGATGATCCCAAATTATAACTTAGTCTGATGTAGGTAGTAAAGAATTCAAAAGTTTAATTTGCTATTTCTTGTCACCTTGACTTTTAAAAGCATTTAACCTTATAGATTGTCTATCAAATGTGAGAAATGTTAAATATTCTTTATTTGATATTACACACAAACCACAATAAAATGCCTTTCAATAAATAAAAGGCAGCATTTTAGTAGACATAGGAAATTAGACTGGCACTGTGAAGACTAAAAATATAAACATTGCTATCTTATCTCCAGCCCTCGTCTTTAACAGGCTAATGAACACAAATTAAAACACCAATGAGTCTTGTTTGGTTTTGAAACAGTAAAAAGATTTCCCTAGTATTTAAATATATTCACATAACCAGTTATAAAAGTCTAAACATAAAACCAATCTTCAATAGATTTTGAGATGGCAATTTACCATCTTTGTAAAAAGTTGAACATCACTAATTAAATTCAATCATATCTTTAGAAGGGGAAAACAATGATAGCAGTTATCGAACTGGAATTACTAATAAAATTCAAGAAACCAATTAGATTGATGGTATACTTTTTGTTATTTAAAGTCTCAGACTATGTGGTTGTTTCACGGACAATATTGGTTCTAGTGATTTTTTTAGATGGCTGAACCAGGAGATAATTAGGGAAGAATTCTTATTATTTATTTTTAACTCCATCCTCTAGAGCAATGCACATAGCAGAGAGCAGATCTTAAGATCTCAATAAATTTATGATGGAAAAAAAAAAAAAAGAAAACCAAAAACCAATCATAGTCATTTAAGAAGAAGCCAATCTTTCTTAAATCAGGACTGTCCAACAAAAATATTCTGTCACTCATTCATGATCTGAATTCTGGTGTTTAAGACCAATTAAATTATGGTACACATAAAAGAGGCCACGAGATATTTCTGTTTTGTAATAAATAAGGCAGTGACCAATAATTACTCATTAGTAGCTTTTTTGAGATAAGCTATTAAGTCTGCCCTTTATGCCTTCTTCTTAATGCTGGCAAAGATCATTTTTGTTTCAGGGATGTACTTCTTGGAATACTCCAAATACTACATCAGTTTATCCTCTTTCCAGGTGACGCCTTTGTTCTTGTTGGCACCTGTGTAAGAGAATCCAGTGGCCTGACCTGTCTTCCATCCAAAGAGACCATGGAGATTTGCCCTAGTCTTGTGCTTGCCTCCCTTTTCCACAGTGTGGCACTGGGACTCACTTCTAAACAAAAATCTTTTGCCTTTCTCAACATCACCGTTATTTAATTCTCTCTTTGGTTGCTGATGGAATGAAAGTTCTCAAAGCCAGATGTCCTGCTCTCTAAATCTGTTTATTTCTGAAGGAGGGCTGTTGAAATCTCCAACTATAATTGTGGGTTCATCTACTTCTTCAGTTCTATCAGTTTTTGCAGTACTACCATTTTTCTTATATGATTTGGCATTTTTCAGATTTTTGCTATTATGTAACTTTCATGTATTTTTTGAGTGATTCTCTAGAATATGCACTCACTAAAGAAAAATGCCTTAATTTTTCTAAAATTTTCCAATGAACCAAAAGAATGTTTTAAATATATCAAACATTTCATAAATATCTAAGATTTTATTTGAGTACAAGACAATTAAATACATGTCAGAAGGTGTACCCTGGTGATACAAGCTCACCATATTACATCCTTAAGAGAACTTGACTGAAATGATTTTTTTAAAAAATACTGACAAATTCAACTCACCAATTCCAGGATAAGAAGAATAGAGAACATCACTAACTTTCTCTTCATCATCCTGAGTATAACATTTGAATAAGACACTGCTATGTTTGATAAATTCTTAATGCTTGATACATCGTTAAAGACAAATGATTTGGCCAAGGAAAATTTGCAAATTCAGATATTGGCACTTGTTATAGGTATGCTTACATTTATTTTTATGAAGAAATTATCACAAGCTTTTAAGGGGTACCCTAATTGTATTTATTGTTCAGTATAGGTCAAGTTATACTGTAGAAACAATCAAGTCCAACTCTCAAATAAACATTTATTTCTCCCTTATGCTACAATTCCAGAGTCATTCAGCAAAGGTGTTCAGTTCACTGTAGTTACTAAGGGATAAAGACTGATAGAGCAGTCCCTATGTTAAATCTTAACAGTTGTTCCAGAAAGCAGGGAGCATTCTGTATGTCCCTGCAATAGCAATTGAATGCTTGTTTCAAGAAGTGATATGTCACTCTGCTTAGTGGGTTGACCAGAACTGCTCACACAAAAAATGTCTAATAAGTATAAGCCTATAAACTGGATATATTTGTCAAACAATCACATTATACTACTAAGCACATTGAATTCAAACTATGAAGAACAGTATAAACTTTTCACATACGTTATCTGTTTTGCTCATAGATCCATAATTTATATTTTACAGAAAAAAAAAAAACTCAGTGTTTTACTTGTCCAAGGTCATTAATCTATTTGGTATAGATGGGGATAACTAATCCTAGGTTTATCTGGATTTCCAATTTACCATGCTGCTTATGGTAAGACTCTGTATCCAATTGACCATGGGTATGAAAGGTTTTAAATTGGAGATGATGTTTAAACAAAAGACCAGCCCTGGGGGTAGGGCACACTTGTAGCCCTGGCTTGGGTGAGGCAAAGGCATTATATGTAACCAAAATGTTTATACCCTAATAATATTCTGAAATAAAAAAAAAGACAACCAGGCATTTCTGGGGCCAACAGCTATATGCAAAGAGATTATTCAATGTAGAGTCATCATCAGTACATGAATCCAATACTGATCACTGAGTATGTTTAGGTCAATACTTTTGAGTTCTTATATTAAGAATCTACTACATTTTCATTTAACTTGTAAAATATGTTCCTTCAGGGTCTTGACACTTATAACAACTTTTCTAATTAAATTAACTCCTACAAAATAAATAAGTAAATTCCTTGACATTTTTAAATTGATTGTTTTTTTTACCCTGGTTGTTACTATTTCTTGTAACTTATTAGCGTTGGTAGTTTACTAATACTATACAATAAAATGAGCTCCTTGCTAACTAAATATGATTATTCAGACTTTCCATTATGATGAATTTTCTCATCGCTACTTTTTTAATGCTTCACTATTTTCTTTCAGATTTTTTAGTGGTATTTCTATTTGATGAATATTGAGGGGGAAAAAATCCACATTGGATGAGTGAGACATTAAAAAAGAATGTCCCTCTGAAACAACTGTGCATTCTGAAACTCTCAAATACTTTTAAAAGTTGTTCATAGTATCCATCACATTGATTGACCATACATGTATTTAATATATCATTTTTCTAGACACAGTATTTCAAATTTCGAAGCATTTACAATTTTTTCTCAGGTGCTATCCAGGTGATAGGAATTTTATTCCCTGATTCAAGTCATTTCACAGGTTGAACAAACACAGGTCTTCCAACATAATGCCATGATGTGGGTAACATCAACAGAAAAAAGAATAATGAACCCACATGTTCTATTTTCATTCAACAAGCATCCACTTGTCTGAAAGCCTTTAAAATTGTTTGGCGTTTTTACTCATTTAATTTGGACTTACAAACATTGTGAAGACAGTGAGAGGTTTCAGTCAACATTTATTCTCCACAGTTTTCCTCCATGATATAATTTTTTTTCTCCCCATGATCAACAGCCTTCACACATGGTTACAGAGAGTGAGATAAATAAGAGGAAAGTGAGATAAACAAGAGGAAAGTGAATTACTAGACAGTCCTACACAAGTAGCTCAAAATGCTTGCAGATTCTGCCTTTGCTTTAAGCCTAACCCTCCATGTGAATCTATAGATCAAGACTTGAGGAAATTTGTATCTCAACAGAGTTAAGTCAAAAATTAACTTTTTAGGTGTGCTTTTTCAATGCCAGGAGGACCTAAGGACTTTGGTCTGTCTTTTTCTTTTTTTTTTCCCTTTATACTAGCCAGAATGGAAACCTAGTAAAGACCTAGAGAAATAAATGTTTTATCCTTTCTACCAAAGGCTATCATAGTAACACAAGTTGGTTTTTCAGATTTGTTGAGGGAATTTCTATTAAGCAAGTAGAAGCACAGTTTAGGTCTCATTTGTCTCATTTTGGTGAGTGTGTATTATTTTTCCTCTAGGTTTTAACTGATTCTTTTTGAAATTAAAATAAAGATACTGAGAACATTTAATGTTTCCTCCCTTTATACCTAGGGTACGGACTTTTCTTTTAAAAGGAATAAATATTTTTATTTCAACTTTTTTTTTTGAAGTATAGTTTCACTGGATATTGGCTTCTTGGCTGAAAAATATTTTCTCTTTCACTTTGTTTCTTCAGACTTTCATAAATATCACATATCTGCTTTAAATAAGTGAACATAAAATTTATTATCCATGCTGGACACTTTGGAGACACTTTTAAAGGTAAAAATATGTGCTATTATTAAGATTTCCACATATATATTAATAATTTCACTAGGAAAACAGACATGAACTAGGACTGTTAAGGAAAATAGAATACATGGTTTCCTTAGTTTTAACCATCAATCAGGTACTAAAGAGAAGGCAATGGTAAATGACTCCAAGGCTTCATTCAATCACAGGCTTGTTCTCATATACAGGTTTATGAAGAAATGATTCAAAAAATGCATTTTAACAGCCTTAAATATGCCAGGCTAAAACTGCCATAGAGAAAACTTAAAATGAAAAATTTTTGGTTCTGTAATTACAGATATTAGTCTAAGGAAAGTATGTAGCATGTGTATATTAATGCATTTGTTAATTTCTCCAAGATAATTTCTCAGACACTCAGAAAGAATAAATTAAACACAGACTTTCTGAGATAATGAGTATAAAAGAATGCATTAATATTGCCACTCTTCTGGAAAAAAATATTTAAAGTGGGAATCTTAAGCAGTATCATTAGGGAAAGTTGGTATTGAAAAATAAATCACAATGGGAAAATATATATACATGTATATTTTAGTTTGTAATGTGAGTCTATGGGTTTCTTGGGCAAGTAATTTAAATTTTCTGGTTCAGTTTTCTCATGAATGAAGTGGATATAATAACAGTATCTCTATTATAAGGTAATTGTGAGGTTTAAATTTGATAATATTATATATATGTAAAATAGAGATAATACATAGTAAGCATCATAGTTGTTAGCTATTGCTTTTATTGTTTTCAAAAATAGAAAACCTTGATGATATTTTCCAATATTTTATCTTTAATTGTAATGACTTTCATTACCACCTCCTTTTGCTTGGTCCTTGTAAAAATGACATGTAGCAACCATTAAAGAACACTTTAATATATCTTTATGTGTATTATTCTGTAAAGAAAACCATTTTGTCCTGTACCTAACATGTAGTCATTCTAGCAACAGCTAAGTAGGGAATCCTTGGATAGAACCCTGGAATATTCATTTACTTGTTTGTTTCCTCCATTTTATTGTTCCCTCACTTGTGCAACAGTTACTGAGCATTTACTCTGTGTCGGGGATAGAGCAGGGAATATTCTAAGTCACTGCCTTTTATAGCTTCTGTGGTTTCCTATAGATTCTAGTAGGTAGAGTTGCATAAATAAACAGATTTATAAAAATTGCTGTGGGTAAGTGCTATAGAGGCAAAAGAACGTCCTAAGAGCACTAAGTGGGATAGGAAGAGGCAAGGGTGGGAGAAGAGCTCTGTGATAAGGTGACATCTGAGCAGAGACTTGAAGGTGGCTAGGGGAAGCCACATGCTCTTGTATGGGAAGCATTCCAGGTAAAGGAAGCAGGTGCAAAAGCCATAATTCATGAGTTTGCTTAGGGATTCCTGGGGGAGCAGAGGACCCAAATTAGCTTCAGCAAGTGAAAGAAGGGGAAGGAGATGGGAGAACATGTCAGAGAGGAAGCCAGATCACGGGCAACTTTAAAGGCCACTGTGAGGACTTTGGCTTTAATCCTGAATGAAATAAAGATCCATTAGAAGGTTTTGAGCATAGATCATGTGAATTGAAATACAGAAGTACTTAAGTTTTTGTTTTTAATATAGTTATCAAGAGAGTTAGGAAAAAATATTCCTGAGCTCCACAAAACACTTGTTCACTCTATCAGTCAATGGTAGATTCTGTCCTTGGGGTTCTCCAGGCTCTTTCAGCAGTTTTCTAATGTCCCAAAGTATTCATAGAAATGATGAAAGATAAGTAAGAGGGTGGGAGAAAAGGAAGGAAGAAATGTTTTAAATTTTTATTTTTTTAATTAATTATTATTACTATTACTATTATTGCCTTAGAACAGAGAAAAGAGAAAGAGGAGGTAATTCTTGCACAAGTAGGTTTCATTACAGCTATTCGGACGGTCACAGATGCCTGATAGGAGCAACAGAAGCAGATTTAGTGGTGCTTTTAAGGAGGACAGCATCCACAGTCTTACCAAGTTCTGATTTCCTAGCTTTGCCAGATAGTTGCTGTGTGACCTTGGGGAAGTCATGCAATCTGTGCCTCAGTTTTCTCATTTGTAAAATATAGTAAATCTGCCTCACAGGCTGGTTGTGAAGGATAATTGCCTGGTGCATAGTAATCATATGTGTTATTATCAATACAGGACTGGATTTATAATAAGACAGTGTTGACTGCAAGATGATGTTTATCAAAATATCTTGATAATAAGATGGTCTTTATTCCAAGATGCACCATTAAGTTAAGTGTTGGTTTAAGGATAAATAAGAGACTACATTAAGTGCACTAATAGGTTTTTAAATCTATTTAAATTGCAGAAATGTTAAAATGTCAATGAAAATGAGAAATAGATGGAAGGTTTATGATTAGAGACATGCCATATATATTAATACTCCCAATTTGCTGCTTTCTCATTTGGAATAAACCTCAAAATTGAAAGTGATTCAACAGATATCACTAGTGCTTTCCAAAGATTTTGTGTAGCCAGTTTTCAAAGCAAGGCTAAAAATTATGCTTATTATAAATGATATTGATAAAGAAGGAGAAATTTTATTTTTATGATGACAATAATTATTGAAAATAAAAAATGAAAAATGTAAGATTTGACTAATAGGTAAAACACGAAATCTACTAGGTAACCCTATTTCTGCCATGAAACTATCTTAAATTAGAAATCGTTAATTATGTATACATGTGCCAAAATATGACTGCTCCAGCAAATGATGAATTTACATATACAATGATTTTAATCAAAAGCAGCTCTTTGATTGCACAATTATCCATTTTGCATACACAACATTTGAATTTTATACATGTGATTCTGCATCTGTACATGCACCCAATTATTTTGTTGGTTCAACTTTAAATCCCTATTTGATATATTAGGGCATTAGCTCTCCTCCATTTATAGTAATATGGATTCGTTTTTTATTGACTAGAAAACATAACTGTTTGGAAGAATATGGGAAATAGATCCTGCTTCTAGTCATAATAGAGGGGAATGTTACTACACTTTCATTCTCTGCTGAGAGAAAGCAAAAATGGGTTTTTCCACACACAATTTTATTTCTTTCTACCTTCTTATTTGGAATTTATTTCAAAATTTAAAGAAGACTGGTGCACAGAAAGAACTCTTGAGTGGCAAACAAATCGAGTTGACTCAATTTTCCACATTGTTAGTCCCTAAATGATGGGAGTAGGCTGTTGATCTCTGCTACTCTTAAGCAACAGAGAATATTCAGAGCTAGTAAAAAGTATCAGATTTATAATCCTGGAGACATATGTTCTCTGTTAAGGTTCTGGGGGGAAGAAATGCCTGAAAATAAATCAGTGAGGCAAAACTCTTTATTTCATTATAGTCTTGCTGGACAATCGAGACCCTCCCTGACTCTCAGCAGGAACAGGGTGCTGAGTGCAATAACCTGGGTAAATTGATGGCCACGGTGATAAAGCACTGGGTGAGCGGGATGTTTGTTTTCTAGTTGTCAGCTGACAGGCCCACTGGGACACAAGCCTGCTGAAAAACCAGAGTTAATCACAGTCCCACAATGCGACTTCTATGCATTCTGGATAGGTCATTGGTAACACCAGGATTCTCATGCCTTCTGAGTCTTTCAGTCCAAGGTCTTTTCTGCATGATTTTGGGATTGGCCTTAAGGATTCAATTGAGATATGATTTTCTAATCTAAGTAGATACAAAATTACCGCTGTCTCTCCTGTTGTCTACCTGTATGTAGAAGTGTACTGTGAGAATGGGATCCTACATTAGGTCAAGAGTGAATGTCCAGAATTTTGGCAATTTTGTCCTGATCCTAGGCTAATTTGCTAATCACACTATAAAGAGATCCTTTCAAACCTCTGAATTCTTGAACTTTGAACCTTGCCATTTACCTCAACATTGAATTTTCTATAATAAATTTGGATACTTAGATGACCCACACTTATTTGAATAAGCCCAGATCAAATCTATTTATGGTGTCTCTTCAACAATATTTTGTAGTCTACATTCTTCCAGTGTCCACTTTCAATCTCCTAGGGAGGGAATGTCCTACAGTGATTAAAACATACTACTGTAATTAGAGCCAGCCATATTTGGTGTGATAGATGGAAACATATCTCCAGGTATTCTCACTTTTGTTTACTCTTTTCTTACACTGACTCTGGGCTTGCCCATGTAACTGATTTTGACCAATGGGACTTTAGCAACACAATACAAGGAGAGGCCCTTGCAGTGGAGCTTTCCTTTGCAAAACTCCTTGGAAATGAGCTGCACAGTATGTCAAAGTATAGATTATTCTGCTAGAGAGAAAGGCCATGTGGAGAGCTTCTGCATCATCACTCACCAGGTAGGAAAAGAGGCCACATGAAAGAGAATCGAGACCACCAGTTAAGCATCTAGCTGAATGTAACCACATAAGGAACCCCAGGCAACATCTGTTGGAGTAGAATAACTGCCCAGTCAACCCTCAGAATCATGAGGAATAACAGACAGTTATCTTAAGCCATTGAGATTTGGGTGATTTGTTAGACAGCAATAGACAATTAACAGGTTTTGGATCAAATTCAGGTACCATTACTTGTTTAGCTATGTGACTTGGGTGAGTTGTTTAAGCTTTCTAATCCTCGGATCCTCCAGTTCTACAATATGGAAAATAATTATACTATATCACAAGGTTGTGGAGTGGATTAAATAATAAATGCAAGGAATTTAGCACAATGCCTGAGCCACAGTAAGTGCTTAATGAGTGGTAGTAATTATCATCAATTTCATCATCTCAACCATCATTAGCATTATGACAAATACCATCACTACCAGCACCAACATGAATACCACTAAAATCGCCACCAACACCTCCCTGATATCTGGTGCTTTCATGATGCCCTTTGTGTCTACTGCTGTAGGGAAAAATCAAACTTTTTCATCAAGATATTTTTTTCTGAATCATATGCATACATAAAACTTGTTTTATTATGATCAATGATAATGTAATGGAATAAAAATAACTCATTTACATATCTATTCATATAATTTCATTAGACTACTAAACAGGTAAAGAGATTTGTCAAGATAACTCAGAAAGCAAACAGAATGGCTATATTTGAATCTCATGTCTTCAAAGTCTTTTGAAAAATTCTGACTGTTCTAAAAACAAGAACCTGTGTTTCCTACTAGAAAGACGTCTGCATAAGGGAGGATATTTTATTAGCCTTACTGCTCTGTTCTCAGTACCTTAAAAATTGCCTAGTATATAGAAGCTTATCCAGAAATGTTCATTGAATACGTGGATCAATGGACAGCTGATTTTTCCCTTCCTCCCCTCTTCCTTTGAAGATAACCAGGTGATATCTTCTTATTCTGGCCCTCCCAGAATATAAGGAAAAACGTATGGGGGCTAGTGGGCCCTTACTACTCAAAGCATGTTCCACAAAACAGCAACATCATCATCACTTGAGAGCTTGTTCAAAATACAGAATCCCAAGCCTAATGTGAGACACTGGTTCTCAACTCCATTACCCATGTAATCACCAGGAAGCTGAAGCATCAAAGTTTGGATGCCAAGCTTCATTCATCTTGAGAGACTCTGAGTTAAGTGGTCTGGGTGGTACCCAGGTGTTACTAGTTTTTTCAACTTCACAGGTGATTCTGATGTGTAATCTGGTTTAAGAAACACTAATCCAGATGAAAGAGTTTCAGCAGAAAGCTTCAGATTGATTTTGGAACTTCTACTTCCATGTTCTTCTTCAGGCTCATACAAGACTCTGGGTCTCCGAAGTCCTTCAGATTTCCTTACACCAATGGCCGAGGCCTCTTGGCTCCATTATTCACATTATTGACCTACTCTGCCAACTTTGGCATCTCTCCTGTTTTTTGCATAACCTCCTTGAGATCTGAACAATCTGAACAGTTAGACTAGATTGCATTTATAATGTCAATAGGAATGTGATATAAAACCAAAAGCATTTTATTACATGTGCAAGGCAAAGGTCAGATACTTTCAAGCATGGTAGTTATGATAATGTCTACTTGGGTTACATAAGGCTAAGACTGCCTAAACTGCATGACAGTTGTTGCCTTTTGTAATTTGAGTATTGCAAGGTGATATGATTCCTTTTGAATAGATTGTAATATTAGAAGAATACATTTTTTTTTTGGAAAAATCTTACATTTTATTCACTTTAAAATTACTTGACTCAGAGAGATTGACTTTCATGGATCCTTTACAGTTTACCCTGGATTAATCAGCTAATGAGAGGGAAAGCAGGCATGAGGAGCTAGTCAAGACCCAGTTCTTCCTGTGTGTGGCTGAACTAAAACTAGGCATTTTTTCTCTAATCTTAAGATTGATCTTTACACAGTGAAATAAGAACACCAAAAATCGAATCCAAATCAATTGCTTGAAATTTAATGTCTTGATGCAGTCTCTTAGAGAGGAGAGAATTATTTTTATCCTGCCTTACTGTTCACAATGTGGTCCTTAGACGGAAAAGCTTTGGCATCTCCTGGGACCTTATAGAAATACAGATTCATAGGCCCTATCTCAGACCTGCTGAATCTGAATCTGCATTTTAACAAAATAGTACAGGTAATTCATAGGCATATGAAAGTTTGAGAAGCACTGATGTAACATACAATAAGATTCATTAAGTATTTTTTCTTCAACATTTTTTTCCTAAATCCCATCAAATACAGCATCCCATACAGTTGCCCTATTCTTTCTGATCCAAAATCTATATAGACTTTTCTTACATCTTCAAACCTGTTATCCTCCTTCCAACCAGCTCCCACTCTGGCCTTCTTTTATTTTACCAAGCAGTGTAGTGTGACAGAGGGGGAGGATCTATGCCAAGGCACTCTTTCATAACTTTTTTCCTTATTGCAATTGTGTAAGGGAGAAAAATGCAACCCTTTCTGTCAGTCTGCTCTAAATTGGTAAATTCTCAAGATGGTATAATGGGTAACAAGCTGATGTAAATTCTTCTCTTTATAAGTCTGGCAATGTGCAGAGAATTATTTAAAATACCAGTTTACTAGTACTGTACAAGCACACAGATATGTTGGGTTTATTCTTCCAAGATAGACATAAATGGGCAGCAACTTCTCCAGAGATTAGATTGATACAAGCTACACTCATTCATCTTAGTTTTCAATGAATAATCATAGTAATGCAGGGCAATTATATAAGTTAAGGTATGTAAATTCTTTCTCTTCTTTCTCTTCTTGTAAGGATAATAGAGAAAACAAAAATAATTATTTGTGCCAATAAGTGTTGGGTGTTTCACTATCAACATAAGCACTATAAAATATTCCTTTTAACTACTGAAACAGTAACAACAAGATATTACCCTTCTAATTGATTGAGAGATTGTTAAAGTTTGAGTAAGGGAAGCATCTGTGAAAACAAACATCTCTTTTGACAAAATATAGCTGAAAACTAAAGTCTTAGTTTTGATTGAAAAAACAGAAGAAGAAACATCCTAAGATGCATAATGGATTGCCAGAGGAAAAGTCATTCAACAACTTAACCAAACATTTTATAAGCAAAATAAATCCTTTTGAATCTCAAAAAGAAAAGCATTCCATGAAGATTTGAGAATAGAAAAATAAACTTACCACAGTTATTCAGTTAATGAACAGGCACCATCATCTGAAACAACAAAAATGTATTTTGATATTACAATAATAAAACCACCGAAAACTTTCCAGTTTTCTTCAAACACATGCTACGAATGTATCTACAGAAGCAAAATTAAATAAGCAATGAAGATATCTTGCCTGATCTCAACCATTTAAGTTTTTCAGATGAAAGTGTTCCATCATCACCCTTGTAGGGCCCAAAGAGATAACTGGTTGTTTTTCAAAACCTTTTTGTATAGGCATGCCTGGCATATGTATATTTTGCATCAATATTTTCTTCTAATATACATTTTTAAAAGGCAAGCAGAAATACAGAGTCATCTGTTTAACACAATCCTGGTATGAACACAATCTTGCAATGCTTATCTTGATACACAACTCTGATAATGCCACACACAACACCTTCCTGAGTCCCCAAATTCTATTGTCTACACAAAAGAAGCTGAAGTATTTAGCATGGTGTTCAGGGTTTTTAGTCAGTGGTTCCTATTCTAAGTTTCTAGGATTCTCTCCCATAATTCTCCCATGCACACTCATTCTACCTTTCAAATTTATCTCCTATTATTTTCTCTTGTGTCCTATCCTCAAACCTTAATCTAACTTTCTTTTCTCTTTCTCCTTCCTTCCTTCATTTCTTTCATTGCCTCTTCCCTGCCTTCTTTTCTTCCCTTTCCTCAATAATACTTTGATTTACCCCTTTTGCTCTGCCTCAGTATTCTCTCTGCCCATGCTTTAGGGGCAGTTCAATTACAATGAAGCTTGCCTTAACACCTAGAGAAAGAATTACTCTTCTCTTTCTAGGTGTTGCCATCATATTCTGTACCTTTATTATAGCACTTATCAGATTCTATCTTGTGTTACAGATGTGGGTGTTTACACCTTGACCCTGTTCATTTTTGCCTACCCAGAAGACTTCCTACCATGCCTCTGACATAGGACATGTCTAGAAGATGCTAGTTGAGCTAAAGGAAACAAAGCTTTTTGTATATAGATAACATGTTTTATACATTTTCCTTATGTTCATCTAATATCCTTTAAGTGAAAAGTGTAGTTGCATTGCACCTGTTTCTGCTAATAAACTTTAAATGTTAAAGATGTAGTAATATTCATTCTGAATGAAACATTTTAGTTTCACCAAAAAATGAATTAAGGAATTGAAGAAAAGTTTCTCTATTGATAAATAATTTTTAGGCAAGTTTTTAAACACTTTTTCTACTTTAAGGGAATATTTTTTCTTTTTTGATTTAAAAAAATATTCATTTCAGGCTTGAATTTTATATGGAAATGTGATGAGACTGCCCCTGTGCTGGCATATCATGTGCTTTAAAGTTGATGTTAATGTTTTGAGGATCAGTGAGATTGGCCTTGAACCATGAACATGGTTATCCCAGAAGCAAGACTGAAATCAGTAGCATAATCTTAGAAAAGAGACTCTGACTCCTTCGAGAGAATGAACTCATACCACTGCCTTGTTAATTTTCTATTCCTGGCCAACTAGGCCATATCAGACTTTGCCTATATGAAGCATACGGGTGTATTACATACCCACAATGTCTCATTTTTCACTCTCCTCTGGGCCCACAACCACTTTATTTATTTATTTATTTATTTATTTTTTTTTTTTTGTTGAGACAGAGTCTCACTTTGTTGCCCAGGCTAGAGTGAGTGCCGTGGCGTCAGCTTAGCTCACAGCAACCTCAGACTCCTCGGCTTAAGCGATCCTACTGCCTCAGCCTCCAGAGTAGCTGGGACTACAGGCATGCGCCACTATGCCCGGCTAATTTTTTCTATATAGATTTTTAGTTGTCCATATAATGTCTTTTCTATTTTTAGTAGAGACGGGGTCTCGCTCAGGCTGGTCTCGAACTCCTGACCTTGAGCAATCCACCCGCCTCGGCCTCCCAGAGTGCTAGGATTACAGGCGTGAGCCACCACGCCCGGCCCACAACCACTTTAGACTTCCAAAAGTTGGCAAACAATTCTGTGTGATTACTCATACCAGGTTTTTTTTGTTTGCCTTGGGCAGTTATAAATTTGCTATCCCTTCATTCTATTAAGGACTTTTCTTACTGTTTTCATGTAATATATTACATATCAACAAAAAATATTATTGAACTGAATAATGAAATTTTAAATAACAGATGTAAAGACTTTAACCTGGGAATCTGAAATAAAAGCAATGCTTTGTAATTTGGTAAGAAGAAGCTTTGTTAGGTTCTTTGTACCATTCACCTTCTTGGATTTTGTGCTCTTCATTCCAATCCCCTCTAGTTCTCATACATGCAACATTGGTCTAACACACAATTCAAATAAATTTTTTTTTTTTTTTTAAATTTGTGATTCACAGAAGCTCCTAGAGTGGAATAATATTCAGTAATTTAAAATGTGTTGATAGTCTGAGTTTACAACTAGGTTGTTTATGGACACCTCTCTACAAGAGCCAAAGCTTCCAAAGTGTTTTATGAGTGTAATCAACTATCATCATAGAAGCACCTTTAAAATATGAATAAAAATAAATAATTTTTGTTATATTTAATTAACTGAATACACATATATTATTAATATTTTGACTTTCTTTAAAAAGTAGAGCATGGACCTTACTTTAACCTACTGATTTGTTGACGTTGGCACTGGAAGATGAGGAAATAGAAAAACACACCCCTTGCTTTACGGTTGCTTTGAACTTCTGTGCCAGAGGTAACACAAATATAGTTGGGTAAGGGACTTCAGGAATCTGTGGCTTCCTGTAAACAATGATTCAATGGTAGTCTTCTATTTTACTTAAACTAAACTTTAACTAGGAAAATCCCACTAGAGAGTAATGTGAAGCAGGTAAAAATTTATTCAATATCTGTTCTGGGGATATTTAAATGGTGATTTTTCTTTCATATGATTAGAAATTCTGGAAATTGAAATTCTTTCCTGTGATTGGTCCAAAGAATAAGACCAATCAAAACCTCTACTTCTAGTACCACAAAATATTTTCAATTATCTATAATATATAGATATATATAGAATATTTATATAGAGAGAATATATCTATAACATAATTTTCAATTATCTATAATTTACTACTTTTATCCATATAAATTTTCTTTCCTCTTTTATTTCCTTTGGCCAAATACGTTTTTCATTTCTTCTCTCCTCACCCCCCACATTTTGAGCAGGTCCTGAGAATTGCATCCACAAAATATAGAAATCTTTCCAGATAAAACAGATGATTTACTAGGTGTATAACCAACTGATTGAGAGAGAAGAAACAAGATACTGTCAAAAACTCTGAAGCTTTTGTTTCGGCTCCAGAGATGCTGGCAGTAGCGTGGTAATAGAGTAATCCTAAATCAAGTGATTTATGGAAAGCACATGCACCTATAGAAAATTTCTCTTAAAAGAAGTTTCCTGAGGACCTTTCATATGCAAATGTATTCAAATAACATTTAGAATTAGTCATCCATGTCTCCATATTTGACTGTTTACTTCTTAGAAAGGGTGTCTATTTTCTATAAAAGAACCTTGGTGTTTGAATGCAGGAACAGAATACTAAGTTGGATATTGTCCCAATATTGTGATCATATGATTTTTTTAAAAATAAAATGAAGAAATTAAATATGTATTATTGCTTTCTCTGTATATCTGTCCTATGCAGGTGGTAGCAATAAGCCAGCTATTCTGTATTGACTTGTAGAACCAATTATAGAAATAATTATGAAAACAAATGCAAATAGGTACCCATTCTGGGCACAGAAAATTATTTTGATTATTTTGCAATGAAACTCTTATGAGTTCCAGTAATGTCACTGAAATATATACATGCATATATATTACCTTTCTCTCTCTGTGTGTAATACACACACAAACATGTATAGACATATACACAGGCGTTCACAGGAATTTCCCTATTTTCTAATTACATAAGATTTCTCTTTCCTTTGCCATTTCCTTTTCCTTATGCCAAAACTCCTGTTCTTATTTTTTCTATCAGTCACAAATGAGTCCAGGACTTGGATTGAAGTGACAGAAGGTGAGTGGTAACAGGGAAAAAATTGGGAATGAAGGGGGATTGGTACAACTGATCCTCATTATATATATTCTGTAAATAACCCCTGACACAAAAGCATAGAATAGCCTTTCTTTGTAAAACTGGAAGGCCAAACATTAGGTCTTATTTTTTTTCTCCTTAACTACAAATAAGTCTTACTTCAGCCATAATTACTTATGAGTTCTATATTTTCATTAGAGGGCTAACATAAAAATACAAATTAGAGTTGATCCATTTTTGTCAAAAAGATGTGTCAGTTATTGTAAACCAACAGCAAACAATCCCATTCCAAAAAAGAACCAAAAACACTTTTGAAATATTGGATAAAATATAACAAATACTCTTTGTAATACACAACTGTAAGTAATACAGTATAGAAATGTCCAGTGGCCAAAATTAAAGAAAAAAGTGGAAATGAGTGATATGCACTCAGTGACATTTTGGTTCCCTGGGACATTTGTCCATCTTAAAGGAGAGCCTTGGGATTTTAAGGACAAGAGATAAAAAGTCTCTCTTGAAAATCTATCACAAATGTTTCAGGTTTGAATTTACACTATCCAAAAGGACAGAGAAATCCCAGGGGGAGGATTTTAAAAAAATGTGTTTTTGTGTTGGTACCCCACACATTCAATCATGAGATTTCTCTGGAAGGGCACACCCTCAACAAAGGACACTCAGGGATTACAAAGATAAAGCCCTAGTAGGCTTCAAATCCATAATTATAAAACAAATGAAGAAATCTTGAGTGAAAGTTAGTAGAAGTCTCAAAGAACAGGATTAGAAATAGCAATATGTTTGGAAAATGCAAATACAAAACACAGATTATGAAATAAGTGTGTTTAAAATTATTAAAAATAATTTCAGAGCAAATATGAAAGAAATAAGATGTTCTCAAAAGAATAAGACAGTTTTCAATGTCTTGATAATTTTTAGAAATAAAAATATAATAACTGAAATTAAGTAAAGCAACAGATACTTTAAACCCAAAAGAAGAATTAATGGGAAGACAGAGCTGAAGAAATTATCCATAGTGCTACCTGGCAAAGCAAAGAAAAATAATTGTGATGGGAGAACATATGGGACATGAAAAATAGGGTCAAACTGTCCAACATTTGTCTAAGAGGAGGTAGAAAAAGAATGGCGAGAAGTAATCTTAAAGCAGTAATGTATGAATAATGTTCAACAATTATGATATCACATATATAAATTGTGATATACTTCTTTATATTGATATAGTCAATGGCACTGCTAAAGACAGAGATTCTGATACTCTCCTCTTTCCTTTTCTTCCCAGGACTGTATTAATATTACCCTACCTGGATCACTTTCTCATCTCAACACCTGTAGCATTTACTGGCTCTTCTCTCAGTCCCACTGCAGAACAGATCAGTGTCAAGGATTCTCCTTTGTCTTATGTTTTCAAAACAAACAAAACTATTTTATAATTTCCTAAGGGCGTCTACAGCTGGAAATAGCAAGGAAAGATATCAAAAATATAAATAACAAGAGAAAAAGTTTTTAGTTGAACTATGGTGACCAACTTGTCCTAGTTTTAAAACTGAAAGTTTCAAGTCCAAGGAACCCACTCCCCACATAGTCCTGAGCAAACAAGGACAGATGGTCACACTAGATTTTTAAGGAGACTCCAGAATTTAAAGGGCTTTAGAATTTTATTTTTGTTCCCCTTGTCTACTCCTCCTCTTAGATTTTGAGAGCCCTCCTTAATCACTCTACACACCTCCAAGCACTTCCATAAAAAGACTATCCTATTTCTCTATGTTCCCTTACATTGTTCCGTTACATTTTAACCATGTGATAAATCCAATGAATCAACAATGGTTTAATATCAAGAAAATAACAAATTTATGGGTTAAAATAAGAAATACTTTATTATTTTTTCCTTTATTATTCATTATACAAATATTTTTAGTGTTCATTAAACAAATATTTTTAGCACCTACTATGCGTTTGTGCTATTCCAGGCATTGGGAATATAGTGGTAACCACGTAGATATGTCTCCTATTTACATTCTTGTGGCATGTGAAGGCAAAAGGGAGAAAGACCATGAGCAATTAAATAAAGAAAGGAATAAAATAATCTATGATAATGAGTGAAATGAAGGAAATGAAACTTGCGATATAACTCAAAGGAGAAATACTTTAGATTGGATGGGCAGGCCTGAATAATATAGATAGCCAGCCATGCAAAACATGAGGATAGAATGTTTATGTAAAGGAAAAGTAAGCACATAAGGCCTTGTTTGGACTTATATTCAAGCAACAGAAAGATCAGCGCGACTAGGATCCAGTAAGCAGGAATAGAGTGGTGAAAGATAAAGTTAGAGTAGTAACTGGGGGCCAGATGGTGGACTGCATCCTAGACCAGCGCTAAGACTTTTGGATTGGACAATGGGAAGGACAATGGGAAGTCACTAGAAGGTTTTAAGCAGTAGAATGACCTCACCTGATTTTGTCTCAAACATGCCTCTGTCTACTCTGTAAAAAATGGAAAGCAGGGGCAGGAGTAAAAACTGGGAGATAGTTTTGAAACTTTCTAGGCAAGAACTGGTGGTGGTTTAGAACAAAGTGTAGCTGGAGAGGGAGAAAATTGGATAGATCTGGAATATGTTTTGGAGGTAGAATCAACAGGACTTGCTGACAGGTTGCATGTGGGTAATGAGTGAATAAAAGGAATAAAGGGGTGATTGCTGGTTTGGGATTTCAGTAACTGAGGAGATATTAGTGGTATTTACTGAGATAAGCAAGCCTGGGAGAGGAGAACTTTAGGGTTAATATGTCTGTATCAGCTGTGTTGGTTCTATTATAGCCATACTAGGATGGGATGTTTCTTAGTCATATGAGTGCAAATTTCAAGTAGGAAGTTGGATATGGAAATCTGTAGTTCAGCAGAGAGCCTAGAGCTGGAGATACACATTGCCAATCACTGTCGCAGACATAGTACATGAAGGAGAGGGAATTGGAGAGTGTGTCAGTAGCAAACAGTAGAGGGCTTAGGCCAGAGACTGAGGAGTCCCTATATTAAGAGCAGAAACTGAAGACAAATTGTAATCAAATTATGTGAGGCTTAGCTATTAACAGATAGAACGGTTTAACTTAGTCTTTTCCAATTTCCTACTTTATGACACATTGTGTGCTAGGTGCCCTAATGAACAAAATCATCTGGCTGATGGTTTACACTCCGTAAAATCATGTTTCTTTCTCCACCATTTCTGGATTCATGGTAATATCCTAGTGGCATCCTAATGATTGGTCAGTTTCAACTAGCTCTTTTCTTATTCCAGGCACTAAGCATTTCTTATAGCAAATACTCTCTTTCATCTCCTCCTGATTCCTTTCAAAATCTAAAACTCACAGATAACTTCTTCGTTAGGAAAAAATAACATTATGATATTGATTTTCCCTGCTACACATTTTAGTAAAAGGAGACATAACAAATATACAATGTAGTTACAGCTTAATGCTGTTATATTTATTTTATTTGATCCTATTTTTGGGAAATTATAATGGAACATGGCAAATTGCAATGGCTTCTTGATTAAGGTGATGGACTCTCAAGGTTCCTTGAGTGTCCAATCACTGCAGAAGTTGTAGGCAAAGCAACAATATACATCTAACAGCAGTAGAAGAAATAAGATAAAAATAAAGGAAATCATTAGAATCCCTTTAATACTAAATGAAATAGAAATATGTAGATATACAACTTGAAACAAATTTCACAGGCAATGTTCTGCTCCAGGGCACACTTTATACCATTAGCCTGGGTAAATCTGCTTCAGTTTCAATTAATAAAATTGTAAATTCAGGATCTGTCTTCTAGCTAAGTTATATAGTCTGAGTTTGTGCAATGTTAGACTATTCTTTTTTAAGGCAAAAATAAAGCTGTAAATACAACATGTTCTCTAGAAGACATTATTGTGGTTGGTGCAAAATTGAATTTTTATCCCATACCTCAGGGGGAGATAGTTTAACAAAATGTATTTTGCTCTATTTTCATCATTGTCTCTATCTATATATTTTTTTTCAACACTGAAATCATTTTTATGTAGCCTTTGGAAATCGTACTGATGTTTGTCCTTTGGCTTTTCTCTTTCTTGAGATAATTTATAATTTGCTAACACATTGTAAACACTACAGCTTTGCATGTTTATTAATGTTTGTCCTAAAAAATTAGCAAGTTTGCCATTTAATTTTGCTATTATTTTCCTTGTACATTAAAAATGTATCATCTGGATAACTTTGGTTTGGAATATGAAGGGCTAATGTTAAAATTTACATTTGTACTCTATTTAGAATAATAAAATATATTAAGAAAATTGAATAGCTGAAGCAGGATTTCAAGGAGAATGTTTACATACCTAAGCAGATAAATGTTTTGAAACATATTAAAATTATCCCCTGAAATTTGCTGTCAAAAAGAAGCTAAGAACCAATCATTATTTAGGCCAATGCTTTGATTTTATGTTAGGGACAGCCAAAATCTGCCCATTTTTGT
The DNA here is from genome assembly GCF_041146395.1 of Eulemur rufifrons. NCBI lineage: Eukaryota > Metazoa > Chordata > Mammalia > Primates > Lemuridae > Eulemur > Eulemur rufifrons. The sequence goes on from NC_090989.1 coordinate 231,885,125, forward strand.
CTTTCACTCTTAATTAGAAGCCACGGAACATAAATTTGAAGTAAACACTGAGCTGTGGTTCCACTCAGTGAAGTAAGTAAATTGTGCGAATAGAAGTAAGAGTTGGAAGGAGAAACCTGCATGGTTGAAAACCATGAACCTTTAAGAAATATTAAGAAAAGTATCCTCTACCTTCTTTTTTTTTTTTTTTTTCAAATTTCTACTTTCTTACTAAAATTAAGACGTCTCCAACTCAAACTCGAAACATTCTCTTATCTTCCCAATGTAGGTTAGTCTCTTTCATCATAATTCCAAATTTATAAGGGAGAGCATTTGATATATTCTTGAGTTTTCGGTACTAAGTATTACTTTCAATACTTAGTATTACTTTAATATTAAGTAAGAGGATTTAAAGCAAGTCTGTGAGAACATGAAGCAGGTAGCAGTATGGAAAGAGTGTTTTGGGATAAGAGAGACTTTGCTGAAATTAGATATTTGAAGAAGGAGTCTACGCAAAAGGAGAATATTATTGAGCGAGTGTAGAGGGGACATAAGAAAGGATATGGCTGAGGAACAGTGATCTTGAAAAAATTTCTGATATGAACTCTTTCCATTTGAAAATGTCTCCATTTTCCTTTGTTCATTCTGTCTTACATTTGTTGCAGAGGAAGCCTTAAGCTACTTTGATAACTATTAAACATATGATTGCAAAATTTCAATTTATTTGCTTTGCTTTTAAATTAATGATTGAAAATACTTTCTCCTGTTAACATTTTCTCTATTGTCTTTCAGGGGAAAGGCATTTTTCTGCTGCTTCTTTATTGTAATGAGAAGAACTTGAGTTCTGGAGCTAGATAGATTAGATTTAAACTAAGAGTTTGCCACTAGCTAACTGTGTGCCCTTGAGAAAATTAACAAAGTACTTAACCTCTCTGGACCTCAGTTTTCTCAAATGTAAATGGGAATAATATTTCTTATTTCATCAAATGCTGTTTTTGTGTGGATTAGATAAGGTTACCACCATTTTAGTTCAAGCCCTTATTAACTGAGTTATTAATATATAACACTATATATTGGCTTATCTCCTACTGAAATTAAAAAAAAATGACTCATAAACCATGTCTGCTTTTGCAGGGATTGTAATGAGCTTCACACAAGGCCAGTTCTCAATCAACCACTCCTCTTTCTCCTTCTTTGTCCAGTTATTATTTCTAACGCCTTTCTAATACCATTTCTATTCACTGCTATATTCCTCTCAACTCAGAAAATAAGAAATATCCACGGTATTGGATACATCTTCCTATAGTTAATTAATATTGTTCTGACAGCCTTTTCTTTGGCAATTTTATTCATTACCATGGCTTCAACTATTATCTATAAAAACAAGACTTCCTATTTTATGTGGTTCTCATCAAAACTACTTTTCTAGTCTTTATTTTCAACTTCCAGGGGGATTTCTCCATCTAGATTCCACTGCCATCTCTGAGTCACATTACTGAGAAGTTATTACTTTTGTCCTATAATTAGTCTTGCTCCTAGTTTTTCTTACTTTTGTTATTGCTATCACCCTCCAATTGAAAACTGGAGGATCAACCTTAACTTCTCTTTCTTTTTTGATACTCATATATGAAACGTTAGTTTTATGTTTTTTGTTAATCCTTATTCTGTCTATTCTTTTTATTCTTATTAATACCATTACCATTTTCATTTAAGCCCTCATTACCTGATGTACAATATCTTACATTGGCTTATCTGTATCTGAAATTTAAATAAGTGAGTCATAAAACATGACTGCTTTTGTGTCTGGCTTTTTCTATTCAATATTATATTTATGAGAGTCAACCATGATGATGTATATGCTAATAGCTTATTTTCTTTCACTGCTGTATGGGATTACCAACATATGAATATGCAATGACTTACTTATCCATTCTACTGTTGATGATATTTAGGTTGTTTCCACCTAAGGTGAGTATGAATAATGGTTCTATAAACATACTTGTACATGTTCTGTGATGATATGTATAAAATTCTGTTGGAAATGTACACAGAGAAGGTATCTACATCAGATACACAAAATAGACATTTGTTGAAATAAGAGTAGACACCTCTGGGTGATAGACTATGAGAAGAGAACACTGTTTCTCTGCTCCCCACATAATATTTGTCTTGCCAAATTTGGGTTGGATCTAAGAAAAAATTTACAGTATAGTAATTAAAAAACAAATACTGGGAGAAGTAGAAGACTTAATACTTATTGACATTATAAGCATAGGGTGGCAATCTACCATATGATGAACTTCCTAGGGGTGTAGCTAAACTGGTTAATTTTAAGATATAGAATTCTGTAAAACTATGAACAGAAACCATGAGAGTAACATTGGCAGTAGAGAAATAAAAAATACAGGAAATTTACTGTGTCAGTATACTGATTGAATCATTATCTATGCTTCTCACATTTTTGTTTTTGTTTTTTGTTGTTTTTAAAAAACATTCTGACAGCAAAGGAAATGATTATATGTGCAAATTGGGTATTCCTTCTTAAAATTTTGAATCAGCTGGGGACTGCACTCAACTGAACCAGCAAAATCTAAAACAAATAAAACACCATTTATGAGAAACCATTTAAGAAAATCACAAGTATGACAAGCAATTTTCCCCAGCCCATACAGCTCATCTATGATTCTAAAATGTATGTGTTGTGTTTACAAATGTGTTCTTATTGAGATTCATACCTGCATTACTTGTTTGTTCAGAGTCCTAGAACATTATAACAAAATGAAACCTTAACATCACTTTCAATTATGGGATTCATTTCAATTAAGAAAAGAAAACAAAAGAATAATTTTCATCAGCTCCCACTTACGTAGTACATGCTGTGTTAAAAAAATACCCAACCGACTTTATATTAAGAGGCATTATATTAAAGAAAGAACAGAAATTTGGGGTTTTAGAAAAATTTCAGTTTGAAAATCAATACCACCATTTACTAGTTTTTGATGTTGGGCTGTTTTCCTTATCTTTAAAAAGAGATGATTGTGAAGATTAAAGAAAATTATGAACATAAAACATCCCTCAAACTGCCTGGCACAAAATAGTTCCTCTGTAATATTTTCTTTTTCTTGTCACTGTATTTTTAAGTATTTTCTTGTAACTAATAGAAATTTCTCAATTTGGGTATTTTGTGTGACTTGTTGGAGATTTTTTTATATCACTCAATATAACACAAAATATATTAAGGCTTTTTAAATCAGTATTTGTCAAAAAAGGAGATGTGAAGATACAAGATGGCAGACCAAAGACACCACCAGCCACAGTGTCTCTGTAAGAAGGAGAAATTTTACATGAAAGAGAAACAACAAATAGACAAACATAGATCAGAAGAGGGTCTGAAGAAAGGGTGCCTGAACCTACATGCATTGAGCTTATCTCAGTGTATTATTTCTATAGTATTTTTATAAAGTTAGGACTATCCTACCTATGACAGTATTTAATGCATGTGCCACTCCTACCACACGTATAGTCATCTGCAATAATATGCAATAGCAATTTTAATATATCTTTATCATTGAACTTATTTTATTAGAATTTAGGTCATCTTTTTATGTGTCTGAATAGCTCACTTTATTTTGAGTTTCTCCAAATCTGGAACTCTGTGCTTGGACCACTTCTAAGTAATATGGTCCAGTAACCTGATGTAGAAATTCTTTACCACTTCAAATATACAGCAAGATTGAATTAAGTATAATTTTTTAAAAAGCCAGAAAAGTCACATTAAGCTAATTCAAAATCAGTAACACAGCTGGTGAGTAAATAGAAGCAAATTCAAAAAAGATCTCCAGGGAGACTGCCACAATTCAGAGCACTTAAATTTTTACCAAACAAAACAAAACAAAACAAAACACCACAACAAAACAAAACAAAACAACCCTCACTAAAGATGAGCTCAAAATATAAAATGTAAGCCACAAGTAAAGAAACTCACCCATCATAAGGCAGAATCAGTAGCTACAACAAGCATCTTAAATCTAGAAAACTCCAAAGATTCTGCCAAGAGTCTCCTGGCATTAATAAATAAATTCAGCAAAGTTTCAGGCTACAAAATCAGTGTACACAGTAGTAATATTCTCCAGGGATTAGGGAGTTGGGGGGGTAAACTCACAACTAATGGACACAGACATGGTGAGCATTGTAGAGGGGAAAGGCATGCCCCTAAACCTCGCTTGGGTGAGGCAAAGACATAAAATGTAACTAGAAGATATTTGCACTTCTGTGTTTATTGCAGCATTATTCACAATGGCTAAAATGTGGAATCATCTTAAGTGTTTATCAAGGGATGAATGGATAAAGAAGATGTGGTATATGTACACAATGGAATATTATTTAGCCATGAAAAAGAAGGAAATTTTGTCATTTGCAGAAACATGGATGGAACTAGAGGACATTATTTTAAGTGAAATACACCAGGCACAGAAAGACAAATATCGCATTTTCACACTCATATATGGGACCTAAAAAAAAATTGATCTCATGGAGGTAGTGAATAGAATGGTGACTACTAGAGATTGGTAAGGGTGGTGGAAGGGGTAATGAAGAAGTGTTGGTTAATGGGTAATACTGTTAAATAGAAGGAAAAAGTTCTAGTGTTCAATAGTGCAATAGGGAAGCTATGGTTAATAATAATTTATCATATTTCAAAATAGCTAGAAGTTTTCAAATGTTCCCAACATAAAGCAATGATAAATGTTTCAGGTGAATCATGTCCCAATTACCCTGATTTGATCCTTATATGTTATATGCTTGTATCAAAATATAACGTGTACTCCATGAATATGTACAATTATTGTGTATCAATAAAAAATAAAAAAAATAAAAAAATAAAAAAAAATAAAATCAGTGTACACAAAACAGTAGCATTCCTATACACCAACAATGGTCAAGCTGAGAATAAAATCAAAGACTCAATACCTTTCACAATAGCTACAAAGAAAATAAAATACCTAGGAATATATTTAATCAAGGAGGTGAAAGATCTCTACAAAGAGAACTCAGAATCACTGAGGAAGGAAGTTGCAGATGATGTAAACAAATGGAAAAAGATATCATGCTCATGGATTGGCAGAATCAACATTGTTAAAATGTCCATACTACCCAAAGTGATTTACAGATTCAATGTAATCCCCATCAAAATACAAATGTTTTTTCACAGATCTAGAAAAAATAATTCTATGCTTGGTTTGGAACCAAAAAAGAGCCTAAATAGCCAAAGCAACCATAAGCAAAAGGAACAAATCTGGAGGCATCACTTTACCAGACTTTAAGCTATACTACAAGGCTATAGTACAAAAAGAGCATGGCACTGGCACAAAAATAGAGACATAGACCAACGGACAGAACAGAGAACCCAGATATAAAACCATCCACATATTGCCATCTCATCTTTGACAAAGTAGACAGCAATATATACTAGGGAAAAGAATCCCTATTAAATAAATGGTGCTGAGAAAATTGGATAGCCACATGTAGAAGACTGAAACAGGATCCATATCTCTCACCTCTCACAAAAATTAATTCAAGATGGATAAAGACTCAAATCTAAGACGTAACGATAAGAATTCTAGAAGAAAATGTTGGAAAAAACTCTTCTATATAGCTTCCTAGGCAAATAATTTATGAAGAGGACTCCAAGGGCAATCACAACAACAAAAATAAATAAATGAGACTTGATTAAATTGAAAAGCTTTTGCACAGCCAAGGAAACAATCAACAGAGCAAACAGACAACCTACAGAATGGGAGAAAACATTCACATGCTATATATCCAATAAAGGACTAATAACTAGAATCTATGAAGAACTCGAGCAAATCAGTACGAAAAAATCAAACAACCCCATTAAAAAATGGGCAAAATACATGAAAAGAAATTGTTCAAAAGAAGATAGACTAATGGCCAACGAACATATGAACATGCTCAATATCTCTAATCATCAAGGAAATGCAAACCAAAACCACAGTGAGATATAATCTAATCCCAATGAGAATGGCTTTTATTGAAAAGTCCCAAAACAGTAGATGTTGGCATGGATGTAGAGAGAAAGGAAGACTTACACACTGTTGGTGAGACTGCAAACTAGTGCAACATCTATGGAAAATAGTATAGAGATTCCTCAAAGAACTAAAAGTACATCTACAATTTGATCTAGTAATTCCACTACTAGATATTTACCCAAAGGAAAAGAAGTCATTTTATCAAAAAGACACTTGCACCAGAATGTTTATTGCAGCATAATTCACAATTGCAGAGAGGTGGAATCAACCCAAGTGCCTATCAATTCTTGAGTGGATTTGTAAAATGTGGTATATATACTCTATGGAGTACTACTCAGCCATAAAAGATGAATTAATACCTTTTGCAACAATCTGGATGGAACTGGAGACCATCCTCCTAAGTGAAGTATGGCAAGAATGGAAAAACAAATACCACATGGACTCACTATTAAATTGGAACTAAGCAATCAGCACTCATGTGCACAGATGGAGGTAAAAGCCAATGGAAATCATGCAGATGGGACGGGGGAGGAGGGGATGGGTGAAATCATACCTATCCTCAGGTACAATGTACACTATCTGGGTGATGGGCACACTTACAAGTTTGACTCAAGCAGTACAAAAACAATACATGTAACCAAAACATTTATACCCCTTTAATATTCTGAAAGGTAAAAAAAGGAATGGGAAAAAATTTACATTTCAATAAATAATAGAAAAGCCCAGATTACTTTCAAATCCTAGTAGAGGACCGGAAGAGCAGTTGATTTTCAAATTTACTGGATCACTAGCTCTCAATGGTGTTATTCCACATATACACTCATATTTTAGGTAAAAAAAACTCTAAGATTTTATTTTGTTCAGCATACACAGTACAGTTAAAATAAAGAAGACAAACTTCAGTCTAATACTGGTTCTAAATAATTTACTTAAAAGTACACAAGTAAATGAAATGTAATGTGTTGGCCTGACTACCATCTTTTCATTTAAAAATGAAACTCATTTTTAAAAAATCTACTGTCAAACACATTTTTTAGGTAATATAGCCCAATGAAAATTATAGTAAGGTTCACTAAGCAGCCTCATACAAATTCAATAAGTACTAGATTTCTTTAAAGACAGCATCGGTTGTTTAGATAAATGAAGTGGGCTTCTTTGACCAGAGGTTACTGGCACGAATCAATACAATGAAATATGCATTCAGTCCATATGGTATTTCAGTAATGGGTGCTTGAAATTCAGTACACAGCTTTGCTATAAATCACAGACAGAAATTATATTAAAAGAAAGTTAGTTCTCTGATTTGAACTCAGAAATCAATGGAAACGCACGCCAGAATAAAATACTTTTAGACATACATATCAAAAGAAAAATGATTTGTGTCATTGCCATTCATATTTCATATTTTTGTTTCCTATGTCCAGTTTATCTTGGATCCTTTCCACGTCTCCCCTTCCCCACATGGAAGTACACAAGCGTTCCATACTGGGAAGAAATCCATACATGTGATCCTTATGGAAAATATACGAAGAACAAAAACCAGAATAGTCAGAACCTAAGAAATTCCTTGATTTGCCGAGAGCGGTATTTGCTGGTGGGGTGAGGAGGAGTTTGCAATAGGAAGCTTTAAGGGATTGGAAAAAGATACCATAAAACAATAGTGATTCTGGTTCAGTGAAGTTATATTTCAGTTTTATAGATGCACACATACCCTGGGCTTGAAGAATGACATTTTACTCTTCTATATTTAAATTATTATTACCACACCTCATGGACCTCCCAACATGCTTGCTTGCATACACATGCACATGTACATATTATACACAAGAAACATACTCAGCAGAGTTCGGCAACCACAATTGCTCAACGAACAGAAGCTGCTGTGATAAACTGACTGGGTGATGTTCAGTGACCTAATTTGGGGCTTAGAATAAGCGTGGGTGCGTGCGTGCCTTCTTCAAATGAAAAGTAGGCCAAATATATATGTTTGCTTTTTTCACCACAGCTGCAAAACCTCTTGTGTGTGTGTGTGTGTGTGTGTGTGTGTGTGTCTGTGTATGATGATAAAAATAAATATGCCATTAACCTGAAAAAGAAATGAACCATAAAGCGGGTTTTCTTCAAAATAGACATAAAATGAATTAAATATTAAATTCTGGACTGGGGCATACTTTGTGTTTCTTTTCAATTCCCAACAATATATCAGGATATACAATGAATTCCCTGAGGATATGTGGCATTACCTGTTCTTTTTATGATAATCGAGGCAGGCGTGAGCACAAAGACTTTTGTCTCATAGAATTGTGCCTTCTAAGATTACCACTCAAATAGAGAATAAACCCTAAGCTAGCAAACTATGGTATTTTCTTCTCAATTGTGAGCATTTTCTGTGGGTTTGTGTAGAAATAATACCTATGAATATCATCATCAACATCCAGAACTGTCTAAACAAAAGCAGTCAAATTACCCTTTTACTCTAAAATATGGTAGGATATAATGCCACTTACTACATGGGCATCATTGAAATCATTAAACTTGAAGTGGAAATAGCCTTTTGCTAACATCTCTAAAATGAGAGAGAAATTGTCACATGTTGCGAAGTTGAAAGGGGGTATTTGCCATCTGACACATGAGGAAAGGACTTAAAAAGGCAAATTCCATTACCAGCAAAGGCAAATGATGAGAATGTCTGAATGCTACACTGACAATGTTTCCCTTAATATTTTAAATTAACCAAAGAATTCACAACACAGAGAATTTCAACACTATGCAAAGAAAGATCCCTAGAGAATTAAATGTGAGCTTTTGAAAAGGTTTTCTGTTTGAGGAAATAAAACATTAAATCATGATGACTCTATGATCCTACAGGGGAAAGGGATGTATGAAATCACTTTGAGCAACCCTGTCATTTTACATGTGAAGAAACTGAGGCCAGAAGAAGGTCAATGAACTATACCGGGGCCACATAGTGAATCCACATCTTCTGACTACTCTCAAGGGCTCTTTCTGCTATAGTTAGCTGTTTCAACAAGCAAAGGGTAGAGAGAAGAAGAGATTATACAGTGAAATTTCAGATATAACTCAATGCAGATACCACTTAATTTTGGCCAGAATTGCTTAAACGCAGTTTCTGTTTTACAAATATATATTTGATCCATTTTTGTATCTTAATAATCATTTAAGTGGTAACAAATTTATTTTTTTCTAAATTTGATATTTGTGGTAAGTGACAAGTATTATATGATACCACCTGGCATCTCAGACACCCAGACACATTGCAATCATTGCTTAATTTTCTATGTATGTGCATTCCTATCACTTTACTTTCCATTGCCAAAACTGCAGGCTCTGTGGCTACCTTCCCAGCGAGCAGCCCTGGGCACAGGTACAGACGCTCATGGCCCTAATGTAATTATTTTTTAGTCTATTCCCTTCTTTAGTCGTCTCCCTTTCACAGTTGCTTTTTTAGTCTCAGGCCATCCTCATCAAAGCCCCATCTCATCCCAGTCACCATAGGAAGGTGTTTAGCTCCTCTCACTCTACCAACGCCAACTTCCACCCCAAATTTATCTTCATCCATACCCATTGTCACCCTCTTATATCTATTCTTCTCAAAGAACCTCACAGAATTTTCTGTTCTCATGTTCCATGCCCAGAAGGGTACCTATATTTTGGCACATTTTTGATAACGTAATGTAATAAATCGAAGGGCTCTGGTGTACAAATATGTTAGCAATCTCTGGGACCACTTTTTGTATACTCAAAAATTTCAGAACACAGTGCCTTAAAGCAGAGGAAAGAATCTCATTAAGGATATTTCAGAGGAAAAGCTGAGGGATACAGTTTTAGCAGTAGAACGTACCCATGCACCTCAGACTATACCAGAATCCAGCAGATACCCCATCTGGTAATTCTATGTAGCTATTTGTGATGGAGAAAGTCATTTTAGGCAAACAAGTTATAAAATACCTTGCAGCATCTGATTTTAAGTCATATTTCCTCATTTAATTGGCTACTAATAGAAATGATTTGCAAAAACAAAATTAAATAGAATCTTATTATAATGGACTATGCTGTCAGAATTTTACCATTAATGGCTTACACATCACTGTATGAAAAGACAAACAACACTAAACTAGAAATTATCCCAGATATAAACTCTCTGTTCTGATAAAAGCTATGAAAGCCGTATCCCCTATTTGCTTGTCAGCTGAACATGGGTTGTAATCTTGGTTCTGTCCTTTTTCTAACTGTGTGAACTTAGTCAATATATTAACTTTCTCTGACTTCCTTATTTGTAAAGTGGGGAGGGGTTATCTGCCTCTGAGGACTCTAACGAGGAGTAAATTAGGTAACATTTTTAAAGTAGTAAGCCCACTGTCACATGACAGTCACTTAATAAATGACAGGTTTTATTGTATTTTGCTATGAGTTTGCCCTTTACAAGTAATACTGTAATCACTAATACCAATGTGATTTTGGACTTCAGGATGCTAATCCACATTTATAAAATGGAGAGAATTTCCACAGAAAGAGTAGAACTTTCCTTTGCACCACTTTTTTTTTTCTCCTTTAGAAATGGGTAACCGCATAGTTCCATTGAGAATTCACCTCTTATTATTTAAAACAACGTCTGATTGGATCCAAACTATCTTCTAACATCTTCTCAAAGGACAATCCAAACTCTTCAATTATCTTTTTTCACATACCTCTCAAAAGGTATTTTGAGTGCCTGAAAGGCCATAATTCTTTTTCCCTAAAGTTTTGAATTCCATCTGATGAAGATATTACACTTTGTGGAGTAGAACCATGTCACAGAAACAATGGCTTAAATTAACCTCTCACTGTATTCAGTCAGGTTCTTTCTTTTCCTTCATAAGAGTTAATTCAAGGCTTTTGAAAGAAACAAGACTGGCAGGAATGGAGAATTAAGGACTTTATGTCATGTCACAAAATAGGTACTGACTAGAATGAGTAGCAATATTCTTAAAATTGTTGGCTATAGAATCTCAAATACATTTAGGGAAGGACTGCTTTAAGGGAGTTGTGTTAATTGAGTCTTTCTGATACATTCAGTCTGCGGACACATCCTAGGGATGATAATTAGCTCTATTCAAGGTGGTGAGTGTTGGTTTTTAATTTTAAAAAAATCATCATCATCATCTCTCAGATACACTGTATGGCAGAAATTGGAACAACTGTGTCAAATTACATGGAGGAAACAGTTATATCAGGACAGTTGCCCTCAAAACTTTCAAAATGTGGGATTCAAGTCTAAATTCATTCTTTTATTCAACAAGTATTTATTAGGTAGCTGTCATCTGCCAATCTTTTGTCCCCACGAGGCACTGGGAATAAGACGTGATCCTTATTTTCAGGGAGTTTAATGGAAGGGGGAGAGAGATGAAACTAAAAAAGTACATGAAAACTTAAAAGATAATTTCCTGGCTGACAGGAGTCATAGGCATGCGACCTGTGTAATCACACAGGACCCTGTTTTCAGAAGGGCCACATACTTGGCCTAATGCTCTGCTCTTGCCTTTAAATTCTTAGCAATTTTTAAACAAAGAGACTAAATGTTCATTTTGCACTAGATCCTGCAAATTATGTAGCTGGTCTTGCTCAGATGGCAGTAGTGCTATGAAGTAAATAAAACAGTAATGACAGAAAAAAACAGAGGTCGTGAGTCACAAAGTAACTTTGGATGGCCTCAAAAAGAGCCTCTCTGATGAAGTGACTGACGTATGAGCCAAGAATTACAATATCTGCTAATTAGTGGATCTCCCTCCAGTCCCTAATAAATGACTGAACTTTTTAACTTAAACAGATGATGATTTAACACCTATCATGTGCAACAAGCAATAAGATTACTCTTTAAGGGTTCCTAGGACAAAATTCCTGTCCTAGTAAATTTGAAGTGAAAAAAAGAAAGTACTCAGGTAGTTCTCAATAAGCTCTTTAAGAGAGACACTCAGAGATACGAGGACATCAGAAGTGGAAGAAGAAGTGAAAGATGCAATAAATGTTTGGGACAGTAGAGATGCCTCTTAAAGCAGGGGAAGTGGGATTTCACTGCCGCAGTTAGTAGGGTGGGATGGGGCAGAAGGGACTTCTTTTTCAGGCAGGAAACAGCATGATTAAAGGCCCAGGAGGAAGAAATGCAGAGTCTTCGACAGTAACAGTGGGTAAAGTATATTTAGTTACAGTATACGACAGATGTAGGAAAACATTTAAACAAATAACTGGGTGTCTTATCTCCTGCTTTTCTCTTCTCACCTACGTAATAAATTGCCAAGTCCTGTTGATTCTAAATCTCTCTCGAGTACACTGCCTCCACCTTACTTCCGGCTGCCATTGTCTCATTTCTGGGTGACTGTAGCAGCTTCCCAGCTGGTCTGTCCCTAGTTAGGCCCCTTCCCCAGATCCGTTCTATGTCTGAAATCAGAGGACTCCTTCTAAAATAAGAGTCTGATCATGTCACTGTTGGGTTTGAAATCTTTCCATGCAGTCTTGTGAGTGGACAAGTTTTGATTCTGAGTCAGGCAGAACAGGATTTGAGTCCCATCCCTGCTCCCCACACACTTAATAGCTGTGCTATTAAATGAGCTTCTTGGCCTCTCTGATCCTATTTCCTCATGGGGAAGTTATGATGATTAAATAAATTAATGTATATCAGGTGACAGCATTGCCTGTTAACAGAGAAAGAGAGATCTCAGTGAATGTTATTGCCGACAGGACAAAGCTAAATTCCTTTGTGTGGCTAAATTTTATGGCTCTAAATTAGCTGGTTCCTGGCTTCCTCTCTGATGTTTGCAAAGAATGTACTCTAACGTGTTCTTTGTCTTATCCCATACTTCCACAATACTCAGCTCCAGGACATGCTCTCCTTTTTCTTCAGGATTTTAACATGCTGTGCCTTCTCCCAGGAATGCTTCTCTTCCATCACTTATTGGTCTCGTTCCTCCAACCTACTATGGTTATATCCATTTGATAGGCATAAAAACTCAGACACTCATTGGTCCAATGACTTTTTCAAAGTCACATAGTGAATAACAGAGCAAAGCCCTAAACCAGCTTATATGGGTTCCAATGAGCTTGCATTGTGCTTGTTTCTTGCAAGACCTTTTGTCTAACAAATTTTAGATGTTCTCTGGAAAAAGATTTTTTTCCTTAATACAATTATTCCCAAAATATGCATTTTGTCTGCTGCCCTTATACTTTTCTATCCTTTTCCTTCTTTTGAGAATCTGGGGTTCTGCTAACAGTTTATGTATAGCAAGTAAGATCAATGAATAAAATAAATCAATGAACAAAAACCTGGGTATATTCCCTCCCCTTCCAAGAACAATCCTCAATTTTGGAGTCAATGGGGCTGTTACCCTGTTCTTTGGAGGAAATGTGAAGCAGCGATTTTTAAGTTTCACATGCTTCAGTATAAAATTGGTGCTACAGAAGCAGAACTGTTATTTTTAAGGCTTTTAGGGAAAGCTGTCACAGATAAAAATTTAAATGGAATGTTAATCTGCTTGGTAAAATTAGAGTTTTAATCTTAAAGTCTGAGCTAAAGTAAATTCAGATTGATATAGATTCATTCCACAAACATCAATAATTTTCCATTATGTTAAAATCAATCCCAATTTTACATGCAAACAGCAGATTCAAGTAAAAACCTCAGAGATTTGTGTTCTACCACAAGCATACTTATTTTGGATCTCTGCAAATCCAAAAACATTTGGAACAGCTGCATGTTCTCTTTGCCAAGGAGGGCACAATTTAGCTGTGATGCCTCCAATTCTAGAACACTCCAGTTCATACTTTTTAATTAGCCATCACCCTCAGTTTGTACTTGGAGACTTAAGAAAAAAATTTGAAAGAATCCTGAGGGAAGTTGGATTTAAAAAAATTATACTTACAACAAAACTTACTAAAGCATGTGAAACTATCTGGAAGTGACAAATATTTGTAGTGCCATGGAATACGGTACTTTATTTGAAAAAAAAAAATAACGGTTACATTTAGGAAGACATTTAACCTCTCTTCAAAATTCAAGTTTCAAGTGTCCTCATCTAAAATGAGAACGGTGTCAGCCTTGCCCATTCTTTGGAATTTATGTCAGGATAAAATAAAATATCATGAAAGCAGTTTGAACATAAATATACTGTGAGATCATTTCATACTAGAAAAGCCATATAAACTTTTCAACTCTTTTCCACTGATAAAAAAAAATCCATTTACGTCTTCTCTCCAATTATTCAATTATTTCTTGATTTTTCTTTTTTGCCTCACCTGAAATGTTCTTTTTTTCTCTGCTCCACCAAAATTCTCTAAATATTTATTTCCTCTATGAAATTTTGCCTGACTCTTACAGCTCTTATTTATCCCCTCTCATCTAAAAATTCTGATTTTACGTTTGTAAAAGAGAATCTTTTCAAGTTCAATTCATGTGTATTAGTCCTGCCACTTGCATCCAGTTTACAAGTCCTTCGGAACAGAGCGATTTCCACACTGCCTCTGGGTGCCTGGCACAGTGCTGAGCCCAAAAGATATGCTCAATCATGAATTTAGGAGCAGATTCATTTAACCCTTTAAGAAGGCTGACTGGATTTTCTTTTTAACCATCCTGAGGATTATTCACAGAATATAATTTGTTCTGCCTAAAATGAATCTGGACCAGAGTTAATCACCTGGAGATTAACTGATACCAGAGAAAAGAGGCTTACCTCACTGTTCATGTAATGGTTTAAGTTTCTCTTGCACTTTATATTAATAATAAAATCACTCATCTGAAGATTAATCTGTAAAAAGAGACATTCACAAATATGGCGACTCTGGCATTATACTGTCACTGACCTAGATTAATATTCAACATATTCTAGTTATCAGCCATGCAACTTTTGAAAGTTACCTAGCTATTTTACGTCCCAATTGCCTTATCTGTAAAAAGAGCATGCTATTACCCACCTCATCAAGATGTGGTGAGGTTTAAATGAGATAGTGTAATACTGTTGGTTATAAGTGTTATTAACGTCTATATAGTAAGGTACCTGAGCAACTCATTCATCTACTTACTGGGTATACAAAGATAGGCTAAATATAGTCCTTGATCTTGAGGATTAAAAGTGAGATCAGGTTTATAATTTGATCAGTAGTAATGAAGGTACGTTTGAACCAGACTGGTTTGAGAGTACTAGAGAAGAAATGATTAACTGTGCATAGCATTCAAAAGCAGGTATGACAGAAGAATTATTTCATTTGGGCTTTTAAGTTGATGAACAAGATTGTTCTGCTGAAGTAGAAAGAGCGTGGTGGAGAAGAAAATGATTTTGTAGATAAGCATTGATAGCCTGCAGGGCTTAATTTTGTAGACTGTTTTGTGTAAAAATCTAATGAGACAACACATATAAAGATACTGCAGGAGGATTCTATTGTGAAACCGGGTAAGCCCAGCTTTATGAATTCTAAAAATAAGTCCCTTATCTAATACACACACACACACACAAACACACTGTATACAAAAAGAAGAATATTTTCTTTATCATTTATCTCTAACATAATGACTACACATTGAAAATGAAGACTTGATTTCATTGTAAAAAAGAATAATATATTCAGATAATTAAAAATTCTATCAGATTTAATCAAGCTATTTCTAAACAATAAAATAGGAGTAACTGGTTTTAAAATAGCTTAGGATTTAGTTGTCTAGTCATATTTAATTGAAATTTCTAGGGTTATTTTAATAATTCTTCAATAGTTATTTTTGAGTTACCTGATGGTGAAAGTAACACTATCTTATCTATTTCAGAAATAAAGATCAATGTAAAATCAGGCCCATAAACTTGGGAAGGTTCAAAAAGACTACAATTCTGCTTAGAAGTAAATATATTTAGGAAAAAAACCCAGTATGTATATTGTTTAGAAACTTTAACATAAGCAGTATATCATCCCTTCTTTGTTCATGTTTTCAGTGCTATAACAAATATTAAACACAATTTATTAGTTATTGGAATGTTCCAAGAATTTTTCATGGATAGATCTACATCAACAAAAATAATGAAATTATAATTTGCCATCATAGATGAGTTCACAGCAAAGATCACTTTATAAAGATGACTGCAAGGGAAATAAAATGTTGCTATCAAACTTTGAAAGTTATTAAATACTTAATAATATTTAAACTTATGAAAAATGTTTTATGGATAAAATATTTTGCTTTGTTTATCAACAACATCAAGTTATAAATACAACTGAAGAATGTATAACGTTAAAATACTTTTAATTATGTTTGATCCAGTACAGATATAAGATTTTCATATGCAACATCTAAGTGTTTATGGTAAGGGAAGGTAGATACTCCCAGGTTAAAGAGTTTTTTTTGGTAATAAGTGTGATTGTAACCAGGTTAAACTGATCTTCTAAAATACAAATAGTTTAATGACTACAAAACCCTTTAATAAAGAATCTGAATTTAAATGTAAAATCCAAAGAGTAGTAAACTTTCTCTTTGTCCAAGTTTAGCCACAAGTGTCAACAGTTTAATTACTATTAAGTTTAATAATAGTTTAGAAAATAATTGTAATTTTTAATTACACAAATAAAATAATCCATTGATATTGTTTAGTTTCCAGCACTGTTAGCTTTAATAAACAAAAATAATTTAGTAAACTCTTTTATTATAAAGTATATTTCTTCATTGCTGAAAATAGGGAATAAAGGATTTCAATTTTGTGTGCAACTAGCTAGTACTACCTCTCATATTTGTTATTATCTTTTTAACCATCACATTTCAGTGATGGTTTTTAAAGTAGGACTTCCAGACTACTGCCAATATATTTAAAAATAACTACCCTATAATTAGGTAATATAAATCAAAAGTTTTACAAATGTAAATAACTTTGGGTCTAATGTTTTTGTTAGGGAATAATCAGATAGTTATATAAATATGTGTGTACACTGATATTCAATGCAAGCTTCTTTATATTACTGAAATTTGGATGCAACCAAATATCCATTGATGAGATATTGAACAAATATTTATATCTGCCTGTATATGATGATGTGCAACCTAACCACTAAGATAACGATGTAGTTCAATATTTATGACATGGAAAGATGCCTATGACCCACTAAGTTAAAAAATCTGTATATCAAATAGCAGCGATTTCATTTATGTATCTATATATTTATACAGGCAAACTACCCTTCCATAAATGTATATAATTTGGTGAAATATTCAATCAGCCCTTAACAGTTATTTTTTTCTAAGTGCTATAATTTTTGTGAAATCTCTTTACTGTTCCATGCCTTTATGATGCTGCCATTTGGTTATACATGTTTTTGTCCATATTAGAAAAGTGCACAACTTCTTCAAACACTTTATTTCCATTTTAAAACTATGTTTAATGGGCAATTATATATTTGTAAATATACAACCTATGATGTCCCAAAGTTGATGCTACCTAGAGTTGTCTCATAATAACATTCACAGCCACACATAGTGGCCGGCCCTGCCTTTATATATTGCCTTATATTTTTATTATAGAAATACTACACATTATTTCTATAATAAAAATACTTCAATTCCTAAAAAATCTCTAAGTAGCAGTTAATAGTAATTTGTCAAAAATTTACACCAGTTGGACATACATCATAAACAGAAAAAAAAATATGAGTAACATTAAAATAGTAATATTAAAACACTAAATATATAATTCCAAATTGTTTCCCCTCTCCCCTTCTCTTAGGAATCAAGAGATAGACTCTAAGACTGAGTAAACCATAAAGTATTTCTGAACATGAGTTCTTAAAACTTGAATTGCTTGAAATGTCATTGTGTGCCTTACCTGTGGTACTACCAATTTTAAATGCAACAAAAACATTTTCTCATGCTTTGTTATAGGCAAAAGATAACCTGAGCTCAGAAATATACCTCATGCCTCTGGCTCAGCAATATACCACCGGGATTGAATGCTCTTTTTCATACACATGTTGTCACATCATTTTATAGTGAACACTGAATTAGCCAAAGGTGAAAATGATGCTAACCAAAGGAAAATATTCATAAAATGCAATCAGTTGTACTCTTATTAAAAAGTTCACTTGGTATTGTATTGTAGCTACTAGGATTTGGCAATGGCCACTCAGCAGTCCTGGCACATTCTTGGCACATGGTAGGCAATCAAGAATGCTTTCTTCTTCCTAAGAGCTTTCAGATGACAAAATGAGGCTCAGGGCTATATGTTGAGGGGAAATAAAAGTCTATTCCCAATCTATGGGAAAGAATGAAAACCCCAAAAGATTGTAGATGACACCAGTGGTAAAGCAAAAAAAAAAAAAAAAAACAGTGGAGAATGTGAAAAAATAATAAAACCTTTTGACATTTAGGGACAGGCATTTAGATCACATATTTGAGAATAGCATCTGTAAACATTTATTGAGCACGTACTATGTGATTGGCACTGTACCAAGACGTTTGTATGCACTGTTTTGTTCGTTATTTAAAAATATGTGAGAGAAGGACAATATCTTCATTTTATGGAAGAGAAAGCTGAGACACAAAAAGCACAAAGAGGTTAAGTCGCTTGCCTCAGGTCACTCAGCTACATTTCCAGTTCTGTACAGTTCTAGATTCTTAGTTCTTAGCTGTTACACCATTGTGAAGAAAGAAAGCGGATTAAAATGGCAATCAATATATGAGTTGAATCACTTCCATTTCTAGCCATGATGGAGTAGCTTGTAACAGACCAATCTCCTGCTGAACTACTAGAAAATCTGTATAAAAACATATCCACAGAAGGAAGCATCTTTTTAAGGCACTGACGTGCTTTGAGTTTGCTAGGATGTTAGAACGAGGATCTCAGAGAGAAGGAAAGTTCATTGGAAGTAAGACACAAAAAGTGTGCCACTTTTCTCCGTGGAGCATTTGCTATTTTCTTAAGCAGCTACTAGTTAGAGATGGTGATGTCAGGCAGATGCTGCAACCAACAGAAGGTGCCAGAGCTTTCTATGGTGTCAAATAGTTAGGGACACAAAAATTAGAGTGAATATCAACTAAGGCAGCTCTGAATTGAGGGACTGAGATCCTGAAGAGAGGAATAGAGGAGTTAGCCTAGAACTGTGAGGCCTTTTTCCTCTTGAGCCCTTTGCAGTTCTTAAGTTTTGCAAGGTAAGAGGCCATGAAGCCAAACAAATAACCAGCTGAAAAGCTGATGGGAGCTGTTGGCAGCATTATATTGCTAGAGAGACAAAAATTGGATTTGAGAACCCATTAAGAAGGAGAGGAACTGATAAAAATGTCACTCTCTTAGTTGAGGTCCTCTTGGGAGTACAACTCCAAGTCTAGGAAAACCAGAGGTAAGCTGAGACTAACAAAATTTATACCTCATCCTCTAGTCTGTGAAGGCTTATTTGGACTGAGGTATTCTGTTATTACTCCACCTGGCTGCTAGAATATAGAGTGAATTCTCTCTGTAGCTTCTACAGTTTTTCATACAATGTTCAATGCTATGAAATGAATGTTTGCATCCTCCCAAAATTGAAGGCTTACCACTAAATGTGATAGTATTTGGATGTGGAGCCTTTGAGAAGTAATTAAGTTTAGATGGAATTAATGTCCTTATAAGAAGAGGATGAGACAACAGAACTTTCTTTCTCTCTATCTCCACCACATGAGAACATAGAAAGAAATCAGCCTTCTGTGGTCTAACACGAGTCCTCACCAGAGAACTGAGTCAGCGAACACTTTCATCTTGGATTTCCCAGCCTCTAAAACTGTGAGAAATAAATTCTTTTTGTTTAAGCTACCCAGTTTATATTTTGTTATGACAATGTTATGTGATGAATGCATAAAGTTTTAAATGCTATATCACCATGTATATCAAGTAAAAATACCACGAGAATAAAACAGACAACAGAAACATACTTATAGGTTATCAAGATGTTAGAATTTTCAGACATGCATTTAAACTAAATGTATTAAAATGGTCAAGGTGACAATAAAGATAATTGCATCAGAGAAATAAAATCTATGAAAAATCACCAAATGAAAATTCTAAAATATAAAAAGTGCAAGAACTAAAATTAATAGCTCAATAAATAAATAACATACTAGACAGAACTGAGAGGGAATTGGTGATTTGAAATATAAGTCAGTGTAAAATATTCTGGTTGCTATGTAGAGAAAAAAAGATAAAAAATACAAAAAAAATACGAGACACAATGAAAATTTCTAACATACTTATAATTCTAGTGCAGTGGATGCTGTAGTCACCACTCAGTTCTTCCCCTTCAAGATTAAGGCACTCATTCTCCCAGGCGCTGGAAGTGTTGGCAACTCAAGCCTCTTAGCCAAATTCTACTCCAGGAATTTCCTTGAGCCAAAGACACATATGTTGCCCAAAGTTATGCTCTCTCTCTGAAGGCAGCCCACATCCAATGACTGGCTGATGCATGGACATGAATGTCTAGCCCACCTGAAGGGACATCCTAGCTCCAGAGCTCCCCACAGAATGTCTGAGTCTTTTGTTGTCACTTCATCACAGTTTTACTTCGCCCTCTGCCCATGCTTAACTTTCTTTACTGCCCACACAGATGGAGATCCTGAAGGCATTCCTCAGATGCTCACCTCAGCCTCTCTTTAATGGGAAACTAAGACAGCTGGTGCCAGGAATGTCCCAAGGAAGCAGATACTAAAATGGGATCTTGGAATTGGTCGAAATACCAGCTTGTTGGCAACGGCCACCGGTTGAAGGTGAAGTGCTCAACAGCCCATGGCATAGTGTAGCACTGCTCACTGTGGTGAACTGGGATGGGATGCCAGTAGAAGAGGATTGTTGCTCATGCATTATCTCAGGTTTTTGAGAGTTCAGAGGGACTACGAATTACAAAGACAATAGAAACAGAAGGCTCTTGCTAAGTGCCAATAATGCAGTGAGAAAAATAACAAAAGGCTGAGGATGATTAATTAAAATCAGAATGAATTAATCAAAATTAATGAATTAATAAAAAATGAAAGTCAGAGAGCTTCTTTTGTAGCATATAAAGAGACATAATTATCTAGTCCAAAGTATCTACTGACAAATATTAGAATCAAATAATCAATTATAGCAAGGTCACTACATACGAAGTCAATATAAAAATTGTATTTCTACATATCAGCAAAGAGAAAACATTTAGGAAATAAAGATTATAAATATGTATACATATGTTGTGGTGGACTGGCTACAAAGAAGGCCACCAACAACTTCTTCATCCTGTATACTTATGTCACTCTGCGCATCAAGAGGTAGACTAGTATTCCCTTCTGCTTGACTCTAGGCTGGATCTGTGACTTGCTTTGTCCAATAGAGCTCAGCAGAAGTGTCATATCACTTCTGAGTTTAAACTTTACAAAGCCTTATATTACTGTATTCATTTTTGTAAGCAAGCTACCAAACATAGAACTTTAGGCTAGACTATGTAATGATGATAGACCACATGGAGAGAGTAAGAGGCCCTGTGAAGGAGAATCAAGACACCCTAGAGGACAGCTAGTATATTGACTTCATTGAGGTTATATTGAACCCCAGAAGAACCACAGCAGCCGACATCTGCAGAAGAGACAAGCCAAATGTGCTGAGCCTGACCCAAACCATGACCCTCAGAATCTTGAGCAATAAACCCAGTAGTTTGCAATGCAGCAATTTTGTACGTGTATATATTCTATATGTGTATATGTAATATAATTTTGTCATATGTTATATATACTATAAATTATAATGCTATATATACCATAATGCTACTTTATATTTTAATATAATCCTATATATTACACATATTATATATAAGATAGCATATACATATATACACACATACACATCAGAATAGAGAGTTCACAAACTGATACCATGTAAAAACAGGTATGTGGACACAAGTACAGTAAAAGAGTAAACCATGGCATGAACTTATATTATTAAATTTTGTATTTGAAATTACATTTAACAATAATCCAGATATAATTTTTTGCTAAGAAAGCTTCCTGTAATACAGATTCAATTACATTTGGTTAGGAAAATCATTATCTTGAACCAATAATAAAACTGGAATTTCTTCATCACTAATTTTAGAAGCAGACATAAAAAATGGTGTTGAGTTGATTTTTATGTAATGCTAATGCAAAGAAAAAAATATACACAACGATCAAAGAGAACTAAAACAGAAAGACTCAGCATAACAAAAAGAGGCAGGCAATATATATTATCTATTGTCTGAGATACTTTAGTCATGAAGCAGTGTTTATGGAATTAATTCTAAATCAAAGTAGAAGATGAATGGGATTGAAACATCTAGCAATCTAGCATTACAAAGAAGGAGACTTTCAGAAACAGACACTGACTTACTGCTTCTGAGGCATGTCTCTAATTTATACAGTCTTAACTGGCCAAACGTTGGGCCACTTTTCCTTGAAAGTATAGTTCACTTGTCTAGTTAACATGGCAAGCCAAAGGAACTAAAAGACAAACCTATGATGATTTTAAAAATGATTCTCTAGACACTTGGGTGAATATATTATTATTTGTAGCCCAATACCTCAATTTAAAAAAGGGCACTATTGATCCAACATGAAATGGCATAATTTTGTGATTTACTGAAGAGCTTTTTTATTTACTTAGCAGCTCTGAAGATCTTTTGTTCTTTTGAATAACATTGAGAAATAAACCTAACAGTGCAGACCCATGCCTCCACCTAAAGGGAAAATGCTTTGTTCAAACAGAAATTAACTATCATGTTTAGGATTTCACAATGCTAAGTAATACATATGGAATTTCTAAAGTATTCTTTAATGAATAATGAAACCACTTCAATACCTAAAAAAAAAAAAGGGGGGGACTTCAACCATTTCAAAGAATCAATTTAATTTGATTTCTTATATTTCCTGTGGCATAACAAAGAAAGGATTATAGCCAACATTGAAGAGAGAAAGTAGAGTTTTAGCAGGATCAGGAAATCACTATAATTCCCAGAGTTGTAGACAATGCTTTGCTTTCAAATATTCACAAAGGATATCCTTCAGATTGGGAGGCCACTGAAATAGTTACTGGAATAGAATCAGAGGGGTATAATATGTGTATGCCTGAGTACAAGCATGTGTATGTGAGTGTGTGTGTTGGGGAGGGCACAGAAAAGATAGGAAAAAGATGAGGGGCATCTGAGGATGAGGGCAAGAAAGAGAAAGACCTCCAAAGCAAATACATGCTTTATCCCTAGAGGCGGTCTTACATTGCCAGGGCTCCTACTAACTTGCTTTTTGAAGGATGTAAATGTCTGTGTGCTTAAGACAAGTTTGCATGACATCAGGAATGGTTGAAGCTTATTGAATGCTGATCCTGGATCAGAAGGAAATCAGTTTTGGTTTTTTTTTTTTTTAGAACTGAACGTCACATGTAGTTGGATCAGAGTTATGTTGAAGATTTATTAGGAGTATTGCAGAATCACTTTTCAGGAAACTGGTTAAGATTAAGTTAGCTTTATAAAGGCGGCTTACACAAATGGGTTACTCATTCAAAGGAATTAGCAAGGATCCTTTGTAAATAAATTGCTTGTTTTGCCTGGTTAGACACTGACATGTTAGTAAGAATTAAACCCTCTCTAATTTCATCCTTGATTTTTGGATGGAGTTTACAGAAGCATCCTAAAAGAATTTCATTTAATTCTCTTGGTAAGTTGCAAATATTTTAATAAATTTTATACTTATGAACTATGTTAATTATGAGAACTCTCATAAGAAGGCACGTGCATATGTTGTACCCCTGTTCAAGAATGCTGGATTTCAGGAATTTAAAAAAAGCAAGAGTTGGAATATTCATAAACATTTACATACTTAGCAGAGTCATTAATTTTACATAGCACATATGAATACATTTTCAGTCAAGCAAATCTGTGTAGCAGAATTTTCCATGCCAGTTCCTGTAGGCTTGCCCCTTGCTCCTTGTATACCAAATAAAAGTACTAAGGCAGGAAAAGCCTATCTGTGGTACCTAAATCATAGAAATAGTGTGAAAAAAGAAAGAAAGAATGTTAGGAAAGCAGTATGGAGATTCTTCAAAGAACTAAAAGTAGACCTACCATCCAATCCAGCAATGCCACTACTGGGTGTCTACCCAAAGGAAAAGAAATCATTTTATTAAAAAAATACCTGTACTCAAATATTTATCACAGCACAATTCACAGTTGCAAAGATATGGAATCAACCTATATTCCCATTAATACATGAGTGGATAAAGAAAATTTTTTGTATATATAATATATACACACACACACATACATTATTTTTTTAGATCTGTGAAATAAGATATTGGTATTTTGAAGGGAATTGCATTGAATATGTAAACAGCTTTGGGTAGAATGGACATTTTAGCATTGTTGATTCTACCAATCCATGGGCATGGATTTTTTTCCATTTGTTTGTGTTGTCTACAATTTCTTGCATTAGTGTTTTATTGTTCTCCTTATGGAGATCCTTCACTACCCTGGTTAATATATTCCTCAATATTTTATTTCATTTGTAGCTATTGTAAATGGTATTGGGTCCTTGATTTGATTCTCAGCTTGACTACTATTAGTATATAGAAATGTTACTGATTTGTGTACAGTGATTTTGTAACCTGAGGCTTTGCTGAATTTATCAATTCTAAAAGTCTTTTGGTAGAGCCTTTAGGGTTTTCTAGATACAGGATCATACTGTCATCAAACAAGTATAGCTCGACCTCCTCTTTCCTGAATTGGATGCCTTTTATTTCTTTCTCTTGCCTGATTACCTTGATGGCTAGGACTTCCAGTACTATGTTGAAGAAAAGTAGTAACAGTGAGCACCCCTGTCTTGTTCCAGTTCTTAGAGGGAATGATTTCAACTTTTCCCTATTCAGTATGGTGTTGGCTGTGGGTTTGTAAAATGTAGCTTTTATAATTTTGAGTTATGTTCCTTCTATGCCTAGTTTGTTGAGGGTTGTCATCTTGAAAGAGTGCTGGACTTTATCAAATGTTTTTTCTGAAGTTATAGAGATAATATATGGTCTTTTTGTTTCTGTTAATGGGGTGAGTCATATTTATTGATTTGTATATGTTGGATCATCCTTGCATTCTGGGATGAAACAACTTGATAATGGTGAATTACCTTTTTGATGTGCTGCTGAATTCAGTTTGCTAGTGTCTTGTTGAGAGTTTTTGCATCTATGTTCATAACAGTATTTGTCAGTAGTTTTCTTTTTTTATGTCAGGTTTTTTATCCCCATGCCAATAGGTCTGAGACCATTGGGATTTTTAATAGATATATTTCAAGTTTTCATAACTCTATTCTTTTCTCTATTATCTAGCATATTTTTCTGTTTTAGTAATCCTGCTTGAATGTTCTTCCATCTTAGGAATTAGACTATCACACTTTTGAGAATCTGCTGAACTTGTTTAAAATGTAAAGTCTTCACCAACATCTGAGTCATATTTTTAATAAAAATAGATTGTGACATCTCTTGCAACTTGTGATAATATGGTAGGTTGATATAATATAGGATTGAGACTTGCTGTTCCAGGTTCAAACTTCATAGCTATCCCGAGGTGGAATGCTGGTCCCTTAACGTGGCAAATGGCTATTGGTCAATGAAGTCTTCATTAGTGATTTAATCATTTCAAGTGTTTCTAATTCTTACAGTATTGTATTTGTGGGAAGCTTAAACAATGAAAATTCATTGTGTCAGAGTTATGGAGGCTAGAAGTCCAAAATCAAGGTGTTTGCAGGTTGGTTTCCTTGGGAGGCCTGTGAAGGAAAGCTCTGTTCCAGGCCTTTCTCCTCAGTTTGTAGATGGCTGGCCCCATGTTCCAATGTCATTCTCCCTGCATGCTGTCTCTGTGTCCAAATTTCCTTTTCTTTTAAGGCTATCAGTCATATTAAAGTAGGGCTCACCCTAATGAACTCATTTAACTTGATTATCTCTATAAAGAGCCTATCTTTAAATAAGGTCATATTCTGAGGTATTAGGAATTAGGATTTCAACATACAATTTTTTTCAACCTATTACCAGTGCCTACAGCCAAAGACTGCTATTCATTTAACAAATATTTAAAACATAATTCCTCTAAGCATAATGTTAGTGATCTGGGACATAACCATGAATACATGTTCTGTGCCACTGAGGAATAAACAATTTCATTCAGTTATTATAGAATATTTACTGGAATAAAGTTCCTTCTGCCTTCTTTCTAAATTTGCATTATGTGATGATCATAATAGTTTCTGTAGCTTTACTGCTATGGAAATAATTTATATATGTGCAGGCAGTTCCCAAAGAAGTCTAAATAAACATAAATTATATTAATCAGTTAGTCATGTACTTGGCTAACCAAAGCATCCCTATCTTTATGTCTCTGGAAATGTAATGCATAGCTATATTAAAATAATCTTTAACTGTCTAATATAACAAAGACTGCATATATCAAGTTAGTATTTAGAAAGTTAAACATTATCTTTATAGGTCTTCCTAAATTGTACTTTGAGAAGAAAGTTATATACTAATATTAGCATATTAGCATTAAAATTCTAGTGTTGAATAATTAATGTTAGTAATTCCTTTCAAATTATAAATTCAATATTCTATATTGTATACAAATGTATCATATATGTATAAATAAAAATTTATATAAACTTTGCCATGTATCAAATATGAAATGGGAGTGCTGTAGGACAGCATGTAAACTCCGCTTCATGATTATTAGCCTCCAATGTTAATTAAACATGAAACTAAGTTAATATCCTATATGAAAGGACACAAATAAAATATCAAAGAATGTATCTTTGAAATATTCCATCATCATTTCATAAACCACATCTCATTTCCTTTCTTCCAAAGAAAACTCATTAAAAAAAATAGCACTAAAATACATTTGGCTCCAGAGTGGGAAACAATGTGATTATTTAAAAAAAAAATAAAAAAGACCTATAAACAGATCAGAATTTTCAAGCCAATGAAAATTTGAAACACAAGAAAGAAGCTAAGGAGTACCACCCAACAAATATAATCATTGTTTAGGACAGAGTACACCACTTATTGTAAAGTTCAAACAAGGAATGACACACTCTGATGAAGCAACTTTGATTTCTGAGGCAAACGTATCCATCCAAAAGAGAATGAGGATGGAGAGTCTTGCCTGCTTTCACTTATGAACAATTTATATTGGGTGGGACAATTGATAAGATGAAACAATATGATAAACTCTTTGATATCAGTTTCCATTTTTATTTTACTCTGGAACAACCTACTGAAAGGAGATTGCCAGAAACAGATCATTTTCAATAAGTTCAGCAACAGCATGTAAGTGAACACAACAGGAGACTGTTTCATCAGCCCTTTCCTTTCCTCAAATTAAGAGGCGAATTCCATTAAGAAGTAAGGAAAGCTAAATGCACCTCGATCCTTACTTTGGTGTCTGGCAAGAGCAACTTTGGCATAGGGCTACTTTGGCAAAACATCAGAGATTCTTACCTCCACTACACAAAGCCTATCACTATGAAGGTGAAAAGCAATAATGGTAATCATAAACACTGCTGAATTATTTGTATAATCTAATTTTATCATCCCAATAATTCTAGGATGTTGGTACAATTTTTACTCTATTTTATAGATGAGAAAGATAAGTCCCAGAATAGATAACTTCCTCAAAGTCTTAATAGCTAGTAAGTAGCAGAGTATGATTCAAATATGCCAGAACCCAGATGGGTTTTCCACCATTCTCACAGCATAGTAAAGTCACTACAAGTGGAAGTACCTCTGACCTCTCAAAAGTAAAAGGTTATTTCATCATGCAGTCTAGGAATCATAAAAATTGCTTCAACTTAATTGAATTCTGCACTTCAATACAGCTCAATGAAAATATCTTTATATATAAGTATTAGATCAAAATCGTCAGCCTGACTTCATAGAAAGTAGAAGTAATGTTATTGCTTAAATTCCCAACATGTTACCAACTTCAGCTTAACATAAAATATTCAGGTTGGAATCTTTATAAATTTGTATACGCATAAGAAATTTTATTTTGCTTTTATTTTTATTTTTCCTTTGTTTTGTTCCCTTGGTTCGCTTTGTTTTAGTTTTGTTTCCTTATCTGTAATTCAGGCTTATTTACACCATGTAAGTTGCTAAAGAGGAAAATGGAAAGGTTGAAAGGAGTAATTAATTTGCATGATGAGGGGAAAGGGACAATAGCTCAGGATACAAATAGAGTATCTAGGAGAGTCAATGGACTCTGCAAAAAAGCAAGGTCAGTACTTCACACATATCTCTTAGGTAGAAGGTGTGGTCCATGACAACAATTGTCATTGATAAGGTAACTTTAGAGTTTTCAAAAATCACCAAGGAATGATGGATTCAGCAACATCTATCAATGGTAGAAAATTCTTCTTTAAATCATATTATCCTAAAAATATGTCTTCAACTGATTCATTTGTTTCTTAATCCATCCATTAATTCATTCAATATTTATTATGCATTTATTAGGTGCTGATTTTCTTGAAGTTTATCTTCTTGTATGAAGTAGAGAGAAATACATAATTACAATACTGTGTTTTGATTACAATAATATGGCAAGAGCAAGGTATACGATTTGTAACTATGTTTAGCACATTGGCTTTTCTGAGTTGGAGTTTAGTGTACAGAATATTTATTAGAAGTTGCCCTGGGGATTGGCACCTGTCAAAGAGAATGAAGGAGGTCCAAGTGGGCAGAGGGTGAAGTCAAGCTGCTCTGCAGGCCTAACGTTAGCCCAGTCAAACTGCAGGGTGCTCAACCTTGTCCTCATTGGACCAAAATGGTTAGGCTTTTATACCTTTACTTCAATTAGTTATTGTGTAGGTCCCACCTTACCTTGGGAAGATAAAGGTTGTAAAGTTGGACTGGATTTGGTAAATTTAGTGAGTGTATGCACAGATGGTGCACCTTCTATGACAGGAAAACATGAAGGGTTTATTACACAGATAAAAAAAGTATTAATAACCCATGTGATCTCATTTGTTTTAATTATATCTTGCATCATCAAAATCTCTGTGCTAAAGTTACTATTTTAAGTGACACTTTGCAGTAAGTATTGTTAACTATATTCCTGCAAATGCAACATGGCATTGTCAGTTTCACAACATGCTAAACTTGAATGATGAGGTATTCAGTGTGAATTTGTTCCATCAATCTAAAGTGCACTAGCTATCTCGGGGACAGGTATTAGCCAAAATTTTATCTCTGTGAGAACACATAGTTAAATCTTATGAAGAACAGAATCAGCGATGTGAATTATTGAAAGAAGACTTCTATAGGAACACAGCATTTCTATGTGATAACATTCAAATCAAAATGATTTGAGTATTTCTTTGCAAGGTAAAACTATGATATATGACAAAAAATTCAAGCATTTTGAAAAAATGCTATCTTTTTTACAAAATATTTCTTCTTCAAAAGGCAATTTTGGATGAACATTTTCCCCAGTTAGCAAAGGTCATTGAGGAGCAGGATAATATATGTGAATTTGAAGAATAAGCTGCTGTTATACACTGATTAATTAGAGAATACAATGAAAAGTTCACTGACTTTAGGAATCATGACATCACACTCAAATTAGCATTTCGGCCTCACCTAGTTGATATCACGAAAGCACCTAAAGAACTACAGGTGGAATTGATTGAGCTCTCACTAGATGACATTTTAAAGTCACTGTCTGATGCTAAGATAGATCCAATTGACATATGCAAAAATGCAGTAGAATACTCACGCCTTTGGAAAAATGCTTTCTTGCTTTTCAACCACTTATTGCTGGGAATCTACATTCTCCTACCTATCCCAAATCAAGATGCCTTTAGGGTCACAAATGACTGATACCCATTTACAGGATCAGCTTAAACTGTGGACCTCCATGGTGCAACCAAATACTCAAATGGTTTCCAACAGAAAGCAGACACAGCAGTCATTAAAAGGTTAGTTAACTTTAAATAGGTTTCGTTTTTTGAAATTATCAAGTACATGATAAGGTAGATTTTTACAGAATAATGTACATTTTAAGTATATCTAATTGAAGTTTCTTGAATGCAGCCTTATTTGATTACAACTAAATTAATGAAGCCTGTTCTCTTTATTTTCCCCAAACCACCCATTCACCATTCTCTCCATAGCAGGAAGGACAGTGGGAAGGGCTATTTCCTTCAGGGGAAACCCTACTCTCACTCACAGGACGTGGACAGATGTTTGGGGAGTTTGGGGTTGTTTTTGTTTTCTGTGTGGTTTTTTTGGCATAGACAAGGCAATTCCCATAGTTTTCAATGTATTTCCTGAAATCGGTGTTGTTCTTAAATAAAATGATGTGGGGAAAAACAAACAAAAAAAATCATATACCCAAATGCAAGACAAATATAAATCCTGAGACCATTGAAAAAAAAAAAAAGTAAAAAAATAAATTAGTGAGGCCTTCCAATAGGCTGCCTGCTGACGGGACTCCAAGCAGCTGGGCAATAAGCCCATCTTTGAAGGGGTGTGGATGATGTATTATTGCGTGCATCACACCTGTTTCTAGGAGGCTGTGAGTTAGGGAATAAAATCTTAGAGAAAATAAAGCTTAAACTAGAAAGACGAATAGGAAGAAGGCAGGTAACAAAGGTAGAAATGAACTTCCAGACGAAAGGAAGAGTATGGGTAAAATTCTCCAAAGGAAAGCGAATGCTCTATATTGAGGGAGTATAAAGTATTTGAGGTCAGCTGGAGCACAGAGTTCGAGGGCTTCGAAAGGCAAGAGGTGATGTTGGAAAGACACTCATCTCAGGAATAACCAAGCTGCTTCTTCCATGGTATTATGTCTGGAAGGGTATCAATAAACAAATTTATGCTAAAATCTTAATCAGCCCACCTCGAAACAATTTAGAGTTAAAATAGAAAAAAAAAAAATCAACTTCTCCAAAATGTATGAATTTGGTACTAATTCCATTTCTGAATATCTATGCTAAAAATATATCATTACATACAGAGCTATTGGGCTACCAGGCTACCACTCAGCCTTTGCAGAGTGATGGCATGTTAAGGAATATTGTTCTAAGTGATATAATTGCTCTGACTGAAACAATCACCTACATGTCATGGTATGTTAGCAATAGTAGGGGTGTTTTGTTTGGGATTCTCCTTACCTATTACCCAAAATAAATTGTAGAAAATACTTAAAAATGTATTTTGTTGGAAATATACTCACTTCCAGAGCTTTAAGACAGGAATCTATATGTTCTGTCAGAGTTAGAATTCTGTAATGCTACTGGTGTCCCCTTATTATAGCCACAGTTCCTTTCCCTCGGCTCATTACAAAGACAAATATCCGTTAGTGACAGGCAACTTTTCATTCTAATGCGCCTGTACTACTGATATCCGGGCCTCTGAGATATTCTATTTTGCACCTGAAATTAGTTTCTGTGTTACAGCTCTGAACGTGTGATAAGAAAACAGATACTGTAATTTAGATAAACTCCACTAAATGGCTTGACTGAAATAAAGCCCAAATGAAGGTATAAATGGCTGAAGTGATTAAGACTGTCAAGTTCTCCAGGGTACTGTTAGAGAATAAAATAGCTGATGGATTATTATTTATCCATGAATGTGAGTTTGGGGGATTTAATTAAAGATGCTCTATTATAGCTTTCAAAGACTATTTGAAGTTGTAACTCAAAAGCTGGAAAAACAGAGCATGTTGCCACTGATTAAAAAGCCAGATCTCTGGCCATACGGGGAATGCCCTTTTTTGGGGTACTTTAAGGTTTCTATTTAGTGTTTTATCCTACAGATGAATGTCAATAAATAGAGAGAGTATTGTTAGTGTCATTGTTTCCTTAAAGTATTTGAGCCATTCTGGTGTGTGTTTGTACATTTATATCTATGTACATTATATCTATGTAACACATGTGTATCCATATATCCATGTGTGCACACATGTATGTTTTGCCTAGTATTCTTTTAAATTGGCTTTAAACATAAACCTCCAAAATACACCATAAATAGAATTATGCTACAAAAATCTATTATAGGAGAAAATTGAACTTCATATAAAATGAATTTTAAATTTTTATAATAGGACCACTTTATTCCCTTAATCCCCATTTCTTTGTAAGAAAACTTAAACTGTTATTAAAACATAGTGAAAGTACTATACAGGTTAACTATACCTGGATAAATCATATGGCATGAATGAATAAATAATACGCATAAACGAGATCCCAAATGGCCAACCACTCTGTTCCCTACCTCTAATTAGGATTCTTACAGGTATACTGTTACTCAGCCACTTCAGGGACTAAACATGAGCTACTATTTTGTAGACAAGGGTGGTCATCATTCTTTGATATCACTTGCCATGAACGGTGGGGTCTATTTTTGCTCCTCATGAGTCTGGGCTGGCCAGTGATGGTTTGGACTAATAGAATGTGGCAGAACTGACACTTTGCCAGATCAAGGCCCAGCCTGTGAAAGCACCAGGAGTTTCTGCTTTGGCCTATTGGAAGCCTGACCTGCTAGGTGAGAAGTGTGACTGCTGGGCTGGAAAGACCCCAGGGGGAAGCCACCAGAAAAGAAGGAGAGGGAGAGGGGCCCAGCAAAACCAGCTTTCCAGCTGTTCTCACCAAGGTGCCAGACATCACTGAAACCATCCTAGATCTTCTAGGCCAGCCTGGTTACCAACATAGTTGGCACCTATGGAATAAAAAAAGTGCCAAGCTGAGCCCTGTGGGATCCTGATTCTGTTTCAGTACGAAGATGCAGTTTGAAGTCCTTGAGTTTTAGAGTATATTGTTACACAGCAGTGGATAACTAGAAAAATCTTGAAAGTAAGACTGAACATGCACCTGTATTCATTAATGTTTTTGAACTTACAGTAATAATTTGTGTCTAATGTGCATAATACCAGTTTCTCTGACTAATTGTAGTGGCAAAATAAAACCATATGGATTTTATCTTCATTACGGCTTGAGTCAAGAAGAAATGTTATTTAACTTCTTTTTGAGTAAGCAAGCCTGTTTGGTCAAATGCCATATAATTGACTTGAAATTATTCAATTTTGATTTGGTTTTCCTGTTGATTTATAATTTCTATATGCAACATGTTCTTGGATTTTGTGTGCCTATTTTTTTTTCTTTC
Organism: Eulemur rufifrons; assembly: GCF_041146395.1. Lineage (NCBI taxonomy): Eukaryota > Metazoa > Chordata > Mammalia > Primates > Lemuridae > Eulemur > Eulemur rufifrons. The sequence continues at coordinate 231,918,321 of NC_090989.1, forward strand.
TTAACTAATCTGCTAGAGTAGAATACAGTAATGGTTTTGTTTATTTTTTAGTTTTACGTTTTAAATAAATCAGAGAACTTATGGGAGAGGATTCATTAAAATAAAATGCCTCAGGTGGATATGAAAAGCTGCTGTGCTTGTGTTTTGTAAGGTTTTCATCTGAGTTACTAAATGTAAATTCCTCAGTAATCCCTTCTGTGTGGCCCTGTCCTTAATCCTGAGACCCAAAGGACAAGAACTATGTTCTGAGATACCATGTCTCGGCATTACACTCTAGAGTAAGCACATGCTCAATATACTGAGAGAATGAATTAACTTGATTCAAACGGTTGCCTGTGCGCTTCTAAACACAGATGTTTTTATGGACATTACAGTATTTCAGCATTAAGGTATAGAGATATGCACTATTCTTGGCCCTTTTTTAGTCTTTCCAAGGAGACCTTCTGACTCCAACTAAGAGTGGGGTAAGAATTATAGGTGGGGTAGGTGATAAAAAAATAGTCTTTTTCCTTTTCTCACTACTCTAAGAAGCTTTTGAATATTTGGTTTCAGAAATAGCATAGCATAGCAACTCCTAATAATTTTCTATACAATTGGTCATAATATAGAAAAATTATTCAAAAGGAAGAAAATTCTCCATATGAAACCCACAGAAGAGTTCCATCAATCGATACATTGTGTTTTATAAAGAAGCACTCTGTAGCAGTATTTCTCAACTTGGCACTATTGGTATTTTAGACCAGATGATTTGCAATAAAACAGTCTTGTGCATGGCAAGATTATTAGCAGCATCCCTGGTTTTGTGCTGGGTGCTATTAGTGCTTTTACAACCAAGATGTCTCCAGACACTGACACATGTCACTTGGGTGAAGGGGCAGAGAACAAAACTCCTGGTGGTGGAGAATCAGTGCCCTATAGCTACTGCTAAGTGTTGCTGGGTTTCACAAAATTTGCATGTGAATGGAAATTAGGAAGAAATACATATATTTAAAAAGTACATATTTCTCTATATAGAATTTTTTAAAACATAGAAATATATATATGTTAAAATATTTTAATTCATGACAGTTGCAAATTATGCCACATGTAAACAAATATTTGATCTATACAAATGTCAAATTGATCATTTAAAGAATAATATTCTTAGTTAGAAAATTAAATGCAAAATGACCCTACTTTCCCTATCCTCTATTTGTACCATTTGACTAAACAATTTTAACTTAATTTTCTTGCTTTGTTGTATGTATCTTAAAGTGTTGTTTTAAATTATCTTGGATCAAAGTAAAGAATAGGTGAGTGAGCAACAAACACACAAATCAATGAATTGGCACGTGGCATGACAATTTGGGAAGTTTTCGCACTTGGTAATATTTTATAAGTTTGGTTAATGAAGGCTTTTTTTTTTTTTGAGACACAGTCTTCTCTGTTGCCTGGGTTAGAGGGCCATGGCATCAGTCCAGCTCATGGCAACCTCAAATTCCCAGGCTTAAGCAATCCTCCACCTCAGGCTCCTGAGTAGCTGGCACTATGGGTGCTCACCACCACGCCCAGCTAATTTTTTCTTTTAGTAGAGACGGGTCTCGGTCTTACATCAGGCTGAAGTTTGGTTAATGAATCTTAATTGGTATCAGCTTTTCAATTACAGACTATTCTGGATGATAAATGAGTAGGTCAAACTGTAGCCAATTCATGTGCCTCTATCACAATCCTAGAACCATGTGCTCATGCCTCTTACCTACCATACTTAGCTTGTCTGTCCCATGGTTATCCCTGTGAGTTGACAATACAAATTATAGCTAGTGTACTACACATGTCACTCAGGAATAGATTTATGCATGTCATTGAGGAATCTATTTCTCTGAGATCTGGTGAAAATGATCCTTTCTTTTTACATTTTTTTCCCTTGTGGTTGGTTAATCCTTAGAGTAAGATTCTCATTTGGCTTGATAGAGGTTGCTTGAGGTCTTTACAAGTGACATGAAGGTGCAGTGGAAGTAATATTACCATTGGTAGCAGGAACTGTTGCACTTTTATAAGTTCAAATATGTAAGAAATTGTTCCTTAATGATTAGCACTTTTTAGACATAAGGAAATGAGAAAAATAAGCTCAACCTAGCAAGCTTTTCCATAAAGTTAATTCTACTGAATTTAAAGAACTACCTTTTACTTTAAATAATGTCCTTTTTGTTATTATGTATTCATATATCTTGGATGGATAAAACATTCTTTTATGAAATAAATGTTGTAAGAGGTGGTAGAGGATATTTTGTTTGATATTCTATTGTATATCTGCACATGGCTCCTCTAATATGGTCTTCCAAACAAAACATAACACTATGCCAAGAAAGTCAGAGTCTGGGAAAAATTACACTTAAAATTCTGTTAGAGTTATGGTCAAGATAACTCAAATTCCTATAGAACTTATGTGTATCTGCCCTCTCAAGTGTTGAGGTTCTTGTAGTTCTAAACATATGTCTCTTACCCGCCAAACTATAGAAAGACTACCTTATCTTCTCATTGCACCCATCCCTGTGACCCACCCACTTAAAATACCTGAAAGAGAAGAAATTCCTGTTTCAAGAATGCAAAGTTGGGTCTTGTGCCCAACCTACTTCACACCTGCTGAAATTTTTGTGAGGTTTTAACATTAGGAATCAATGTGGCCTTTAGAAAATCAGTCCATCTACCTGAGATTATTTTTTCATACACTCATTTCTTCAATTAATATTTATTGAAGGCATATTATCAACCACCCAATGTAATTGTCAATGGTGACATAGATGGGAACGCAGTAGATAAAACCCCTAATACTCAAGGGACTTCTGGTAAAAGGGGACATATAAAAACAGCTAAGAAAATAAAACATGTCATTTGGGGACAATTGCTATGGAGTGCTAGGATGGGCAGATAATTATATTTTAAATACGCTTATCATAGAAGTCCTCACTGAAAAGGTAACATTTAAGCAAAGACCTAAAGATTGTGACAGTGCCAGGAATCTGGGAGAAGAGTGTTCCAGGGAAGGGGAAAAAGGAATTTCAGGCCACGGGGGGTAGGAAAGTTCCTGGCATGTTCAAGCAGCAGCCAGGAGGGTCAGCGCTGCTGGGCCCTATTAAAGAAGGGGTTGAGTGGTACGAGGTAAGATCAGGGAGATACTCAGGGCTCAGGGAACATAGAGGCTGTAGCCTGCATGAACTTTGATTTTTGGTGAAATAGGCCACTAATGAAGGGTTCCGAACAGAGGAGTGATATGAACTGACTTGTGTTTTAACAGGTTCACTCTGCTTCTGTGATAGAAATAGGTATCCGACAAAGGGCTAATAACTAGAATTTATATAGAACTCAGGAAAATCAACAAGAAAAAGTCAAACATTAAAAAGTGGGGAGAAAACATGAACAGAAAGTTTTCAAAAGGAGACTAATGACCAAAAAACATATGAAAAAAATGCTCAACATCTCTAATCATCAGGGAAATGCAAATCAAAACCACAATGAGAATGGTTTTTATCAAAAAGTCCCAAATCAATAGATGCTGGCATGGATGTGGAGAGATAGGAACACTCCTACACTGCTGGTGAGACTGCAAACTTGTACAACTGCAACGGCAAGTAATATGGAGATACCTCAAAGAACTAAAACTAGAACTATCATTTGATCCAGCAATCCCACTACTGGGCATCTACCCAAAGGAAAAAAAAAACATTCTATAATAAAGACATCTGCAGTACAATATTTATAGCAGCACAATTCACAATTGCAAAGATGTGAAAACAACCCAAGTGCCCATCAATACATGAGTGGATTAATAAAATGTGCTATACGTATACCATGGAGTTCTACTCAACCACAAAAAACAACGGTGATCTAGCACCTCTTGTATTATCCTGGATAGAGCTGGAGCCCTATCTTCACTAAAGAGCCTATACTTCACTAAGGCTATACTTACATATATAAGCTCTTACATATATGTAAGCCTATACTTACATATATAAGCCTGTACTTCACTGGAGCCTATACTTCACGAAGTGAAGAATCACAAGAATGGAAAAACAAGCACCACATGTACTCACCATCAAATTGGTATTAACTGATCAACACTTATGTGCACATATGGAAGTAACCTTCATTGAGGATCACGCAAGTGGGAGGGGGGCAAAAGGAAATGGGTAAATTCACACCTAATGGGTGCAATGTGCACTGTCTGGGGGATAGGCACACTTGTAGCTCCCACTCAGGTGGGGTAAAGGCACTGTATGTAACCCAAACATTTGTACCCTTGTAATATTCTGAAATAAAAAAAAAAAGAAAGAAAGAAATAGACCATGGAAAAGAAAGGGAGAATGTCACAACCAGGCAGGACCCCCTTGCATTTATATCAGGGTGTTAATGGTGGAGGTAGTAAGAAGTGGTAAAATTGTGGAAAATAAAAGGGTTGAATTACATTTATTCATTTAATCAAAAAAATTAATAAATGCTCATTAGATGCACCATTCTAAGAGTTATACATACAGTGAGGAAGAAAACAGACCAGCTCTTACTTGCATGGGTCGGGTATCTAATGGAGGCCTTTATGATCCAGGTCAGCACTAAAATTCTCAATACAGTTCAGAGTTATCCACAAAATTTACTCTTTTTGGCATGGTGGGGATAATATACACATACACGCACACACACACACACACACACATTGTGGTATAGGTTGTGATTAAAAAGCAGGGTGGCTAATGGGTGAGGTTGCTAATTATTGCCTTATCTTTATCAGCATCTCAAAAAGAAGCCACTGAAAAAGGAGAATTGTGCATCTAAAAAATGTTAGTCATCTGTGCAGATGTCTGCTCTTTCTGAGGAATTTCCTATCTCCACTTTCAGCTTCGCAAAGCATGTCTCTTTATAGACCATATTATTAATGAAATGGAAAAGAATGTGCAAGAAAGCCTGCTGTTGTCTGAAATTATCTTTACTTCTATACTGCCACTGGCAATAACTGTCTCTTCTCCAGAATTCCGGAACAGTGAATTCCTTCTTTACCAGATTAAAAGCAAAACAATAAAAACAAAACATAACAACAAACACATGGAAAAAAATAACTTACCATTTTGGAATTATCCTTATATGTGTTGTGTTTTGAATACTGCTGGTATGCACAATTCTTCGGCGATTCAATTTTTTTTTTAAACACAAGATTATTTCAAAGATCATCAGCAGAGCATCTGATGATTAAAGCAATTCTCCATCTTGTGTATTCTCCCAAACATAATAAATCAGTGAGAAATTTGAAATGCTATAATTTTCTAAGCTACCACCAGTGAACTCTAGCTGCTAGATGGATGTCACCTGTGTGATAGTGGGTCAAAATGGTCTGGGAAACTGAGAGGATATAAGGGACTTGCCCTAATGGGCTACAGCCTCTGTGTGGGAGATTCATCAATGTTTCTATGAGGTTCTCCAGTAACCCTTTTGTCTAGAACCAGAGTCCTTGCAAGCACATAGAGTGTAAGAGAGGAGTTCCACATTTACTCATTCACATTGTGGTAAAAACAAAGCTAAATGCTTTTTGTATGTATAATTGTTTTTGAATGTGTATTCAGGCATAGCTCAAGCACATCTTATAGCAGTTGTTCTTAAGAGTATACATCAAAATTAATTTTAGAGTTTGCTACAAAAAAGGCATATGCAAATTCTTATCCTAGATATGGATATTCTGATTCAGGAGATATGGCATGATGCCCAAACATTCACATTATGAAAATGTTCCCCAAAGCTTTGTTTCTGTAGCTTGATTGATTCTCCCGGTAGAAACAACTTAAAAAGCAAGATGAAAAAAATCCAAAATATATATTAAATGTATGTACATATTATATTGTAGATGTATATAGATACACAAGTCATATATATATATATATCTTTTAAATACATCACTGAGCTGGCAAGACAAAGAATCCACAGAGGTAAAAAAATAAATAAATAAATAAATTAAGTGAAAGCAGGAATTCTAGAAGTTTAGTAAATGCCAAAGTCAGCTTTTCCCCTTTTGGTATCTTCAAATCTTGATATCCTTAAGTTTCTGGTTCGACAAGGTGCAGTACAAGGGAGATAAAGCCCAAGTTTCATTCCATGCAGGGAGTATATTAGAAGACTCCATATAAAGCTTAGACCCTAAGGGACAGCAACTCAGTATAAAGTTTAAAGAGAACTAAGTACAGAAGGCTACAAGAAGAAAATTCATCTGTCTTGACTCTGGCATTAAATAGATAAAAAACCTAAGATTAAAACAAAAAAAAAAAAACTTCACAAAGTTTTAATAATTATAAGCTGGAATTCATATAATTCCGCAGTTTGTTCCAATTTTTATGTTACCTGCATAATAACAACATCATGAGAAGAATTTAAAGTAGATCCCAGTTTGGTAGGTTCCACTGGTAACTATGACATCCATGGCATATTTTTACAGAAGAAAGTACAATTTCAAAAGGTCTCAAATGATTTCCTCAGAAAAACACTTCCTACAAACATGTCCTCATGGTGAAAAATTACAAAATAAACAAGTAAGCAAGGTGGCATGATGACAGCAAACAGATATAAAAGATAGAAGAACACTTCTGTTATCAAAATTAACAAGAGACAGTAGAGAGAATAGAAATAATTATCAAATATATTATAGAAAGAAGTTTCTAGAATTATTGAAAGATGTTACACCCAGAAGGCCCAAAAAATTCCTAGCTGGAAAAAAAACAAAAATACACACCTAGCACTTTATAATAATAAAGCTGAATACCAGTACCAAAGAGATATTAAAAGTAACAAAATAGAAAAGACACATCAACTTAAAATATGTCATTTAAAGAGATAGCTATCTTTTTATATACTGTCTTTTTTTTCTTTTGGGTAAATACCCAGTAGTGTGATTGCTGGATCAAATGGTAGTCCTAACTTTTTGTTCTTTGAGGTATCTCTATATTGCTTTCCATAAAGGTTGCACTGGTGAACTACTACCTCTTGTCTTAACCTGGATGGAACTGGAAACCATTCTTCTAAGTGAAGTATCAGAGTGGAAAAACAAACACCACATGTACTCATCATTAAATTGGAACTAACTGATCAACACTTATGTGCACATACAGAGATAACATCCATTGGAAATCAAGCAGGTGGAAGGGGGAAGGTGGGGATGGGTAAATTCACACCTAATGGGTGTAAAATGCACACTATCTGGATGATGGGCACACTTATAACTTTGACTCAAAAGGTACAAAAGCAATTTAGGTAACCAAAATGTTTGTACCCTTGTAATATTTCAAAATAAAAAAAAAATAAAGAGATAGCTATCATTTTATCAGCAAAAATGGAAACCAGATTGCAGTAGAATAATATTTATAATATGCTGATAGAAGGGAACTTTCAACCTAGAACTCTACACCCAGGAAAAGCATCTTTTAAAAATAAAAATGAAAAAATAGAGTTTACTAATAACCATTTCTCACTAAAACAAATTTGAATCAAAACAAATCTTTCTAAATTGAATGCATAAAATTCAAGAATGAATGATGAACAAAAATATTGGTGAATATATGGGTATATTTAAATAAACATGAAAGTATACCTCAATAACGAATATGTAAAAATTGGGATAAAATAACAAAAGAGTGAAAAATATCTAGACATCATGGATACTGGAGGGGGAGAGAAAAAATTCCCATAGCTAACATGTTCATCTGTACACAGTTATCACTCTTAAATAAATCATCTACTAATAAATTCTTTCTTTGGTTCATTTTTTGATACTTGATTTGCTAAGGGGTACAAACTTAAATGTCTCTTGTGTAAATTCGGTAAAAACTAAAGTCAATGATCTGCTGTAAGACAAAATCGTAATATTGAGTTTATATATCCTTATAAGAAAATGCAAAAATAATAATTTGTTTAATGTTTACTAGGGAAAATGAAATTTCTTAGAGTACCTTAACCTATTTCTACCCCAGGAATGTTCCAAATTTTGTTTGCTCAAACACTTGATATAAATTCCAAAATAAGCCCACTCTTTCAAAATTAAAAAAATAGTTCTAAGCCTAAAACTCCCTCTTTTGAATCTAGATTTCATGTTTTGGTGTAAACTTTATGCCAAAATTTACACCTCTTTGAACTTTATCATTCTATATAAATACTGGAAATTTAATGGCCACAAAATGTGGGTATCGATATACCTTAATTGTCCAAATGGAATGGAACGTAATATTGCTGTTAAAACAAGACTTTCAAATCTCCCTTAATCCATTTCCCTATAAGGTTAAATAATATTTTTTAGGACATGTTTGTTTGTATGTACTACTCAAACACCTTTACAAGCTATTAATTTCATGCAGTTACATGTTCAATCTTATTTTATAATCATTCAATGAGGTTGCATATTCAAAGATTTCCATATTTATGTTAATAAGTAAATATTAATATTAAAATGGGATTCTTTAGAGTTCCAAATGATTTCTGAAGTCTGAACAATATAATGTTATAATATTTTATAAAAATGATTTAAACCATATCTATTCCCTACTATTCATAAAACTGGTACATGCAAAGAGATGAAATATGGAAAGATTAAAAATTATAAAACCATAAAAATTATCAAAAAATGCATTTTATAAATTCTACCCTTCATTATCTCCCTTTCATTGGTGAAAGTATATCTATGTCTGGGGAAATATTCATGTAGAGTAACTGTTTCAAAGACATATTCAGGAGATTCAAGGCCTCCTTTTTAGATTACAGTCTAAGGGTATTCTTATTACTAAAAACTATCACTAATTACCAACATGGAAATAAAAAAGAAAATTCCATTTAATATTTAAATTGAGTGTAGGGATATATAAGAGGTATATATGTTTATTTTTCTCTTCAAATAGCTTAAATACATACGAGTATATCATAACAGATAAGAGAAATATAAACTAAAAGTTAAGCTTCTTTGAATTAGTCTGACATTCTTTGAATTTAAGGAAAAAGGAGGTTTTAAATATTTAATAATTTCTTATAGTGAACCTTCTAGTGAACCTTATATAAGGATATATAAGGGCCTAAAGACCTTTTAAAAGAAACTTAGATGAATAAGTTTGTATCATATTAGCCTTTAGTCAATCACTACTCCATTTTCAATATATAACTCTACATGAGCCCCACTGCTAAAAATGTCTTTTTAGTACTCCATTTCTCTATATCTGTCATAATATCATGTCATCTTTTCTTCTTTAAAATTTTAGTATAGTTACTTTTTAGGCTTTTCTTATCTATATTTTCTGAAAGAATTTCACAACAGAAAGATTCTCACAGAAAAGAAACAAATGTATAAGACAATGTTTATTAAGTAAAATATGAAAAATTAAGTATTCGTTTTTCAAGAGCATAAACAAATTTAGCATCTTTGAATTGTTAGATATTTCAGGGGGTGAGTTGGCAAAGATTTAACAGTTGGCTTGCTGGGAAAAAAAAAAAATCACCCTGATTTGTAACATTTACCCATTTGCTTGTGGAAAACCTCCCAACGTGGCTATTTTGAGCTTACCAATGTGAGATCAATGGACATGGAATTGGGAATATACACAAGCAACTCATTCTTGCAATTCAGTATGAGCTGGCTGTGTCGCACCATTGCAGTGTTCTGTTATAAAATAGCTTGGTTCTGATTATTCCCAGGGCAAGTCAGTGATATATAAAAATTGAGTTATTAGGTTTTATTTAAAATACCACAATTAAACTCTAGTACAATTACACTGAATTTCTCACCGCTAATCAGAAATTCAAGTGTTCTCATTAGTTCAGTAAGAATTCTCAAGATAATCATGTTAAGATTGTACAAGGTTTTGAAAAAAGATTTTTATATACCAAAACAAATACAACATACTTTACACAATTCTATTAATAACACATATATTACATATAGTTTATCTTTAACTGTGTATATCTGTGTAGCTATTTTGCACCATAAATGTGTTATGAAATTGCATAACATTCCACATATATTTAGCACCTACTATGTGTTAGTTCCAATGCTAGATGTTGGGAAAAAAACAAGTGAATCATATATAAATGATGTCATATGTGCACATATTGTACATGTTGACTGCTGGATATTAAATGCATGTAGTGCAAGTATTTTATTGTTTAAATAGAATCTGTATAATCATGGGCCAAGTGAGGAATTTGAAGAATAGATTATTCCATTTCCAACAAAAAGAGCAAATATTGCATTTTCATCTCTTATTTCCATTTGCTGATAAGGGTTTTAATAGACAACGTTAAAATATAAAGGAATTAAACATTAAAAATGTTTTGTTCTCAAAGTCTTCAATTTACTAAATGCTATAACATCTAGTGGTAGCATAAGTGGTTCATCTGAGTTGACATTCTATGCAACACACTTTTTGTTTCCAGATATATTTATTGGATGACTTTGAGATATGTAGATGGGAAAATACAATAATTATAACCCTTGTTGTAATTCATGTAAGAAATCTCTTATTATTTTGTGAATCTTAATATACAGAATATATAACAGTTATGCAGAGAATGAAAATTGCATGAATAGATATAATGATGGATAATTATAAATTTCTATAGTTTCATGTTTATTTTTATGTATAATGTTATATGTATATAACAATCCCAACAGTACAGAACGTTAACAACGATTCCAAAACAACAGGTGAAATGACAGATATGTGATCTTATCTCATTAGGATTACTGTAAAAATCTGGAGTTTACTTTTTCCATGCTCCCCAAGAAGCTTATCAAGATTAAAACTATCATTACCCAGCTGTGTTTATTGGCTGGTGAATCCTGAAAGCATAAATGAAGATCCAGGTAACTGGATCAGGAATATGGAGCTTTCCCAAAGAAGAAAAGAAAAAAATCCTGGAGTTTCTAGATTCAACATAAAAGGGTAAAAGAATGGAATGGGTTGCAGTAAAAACATAAAATTTATTTTTGACTTCAATATACTGAATATTATAAAAATGATAAGCTACTGTGAAATGTTTTTCCATAAAGAAAACAATAAAGAAGTATAAATGTACACTACTAGAGGGGAGAGAGAGGAACCACATGAATGAAGTGAAGAAGGCATGGATTATATTGAAGGTTTCCAAAAACTGCTCCTGCCTAAGAGAAAGTCCAACCTTGATTGACTTAACTCGTTATTCCTATTACTTGCTGTTTACTAGATAAATGTTGCCAAAGTAAAATCACCAACAATCAAACATTAAAGAAAATAATAATCCAAGTCTGAAATACACTTTTTCCAATAAATTGTTAAAAGTGGAATAAATTTATTTCCACACCCAGCACATAACATACAAGGGAAATTTAATTATGACAGTGCATGTTTAGCCCCATTGCTAAGAACATAACTCAGTTTTAATCATCTCTTTAGCTCAATGAAATAATAAAAGGAGTTAGAGTGTAGTGATCTGATTATTGAAAACCACAAACACAAACCCCAAAGAAGGTTGTTTTTAATGTCTTCTAATGTCTGAATGCTTCCAGGTATTGATTAGGCATAAAAAGATATAGATGAGAAAAACCATACAGATTGCTTTAGGCAAATACTAAATATAGAACCATTCAATTCCTCTCAACACACTGGTAAATGATAGAAGGAAAGAATGCCAGTCTTACCTTTTCCCCTTTTATCTACGTATTTTCATTAAAAAAACTCAAACTAAATGGCAGAAAGAATATAGAGTTAAAATGTATTACTTATATGCCTAAAGGCCTCTCTCAGGTCATTGAGCCTCTATGACCCCCAAACTTTAATTAATAAGCAGTACCTAACACTGAATGCTTATGTGCTACACTTGTAGTAAGTATCTGTATTTTCTCATTTAATCCTCTTAAACCATTACATAATGGATAAAATTAACATAGCCCTTTTGTTGATGAGAAGACCAAGGGACAAAGAAGTTAATTAACTCAACAAAAGTCACACAACTGGTAATTTTGGGGGTTAGAATCTGAATTCCTGCAGTTTTATTCCAGACCTTGAACTATTCACCAAAATACGATACTTTCAAAAGAAGGGGAAAAGTAAAGGAGGGAAAAAGCAAGGTAATGAGTAATAAATGAGGTAATGAATGATAAATAAGACATGATGATAGATCATAGAACCGCCTATTATAACAAAGGCATGGCAAGTTTGGAAAACTGTGTTCAAATGGCATTCTCCGTCATATAAGGCAACTGTCTATAAAGTCAATGTCCTGTCTGCTAGGATCAGTAAGGAACCCATTCAAACAGGACAGCAGTAGCATTGGGAATAAGCAGAGTACCAGGTGCAGCAGGAGGGAACAAAGGAAGACAAAAGAGGAGGCAAAGCAATTGGTACTTATTTACTCTAGTTTTCTTCCTAGCTTACTGAGTTCCATTCTGAAGGTAAGGATGGATGAATGTGTAACATTGATGCTGAATTTGATAACTTTAAAATTGTCTGCCACATGTAACCTTTTACCTCAGAAAGAACCCTATAAATTCAATGTAGTTCTCTACATTAGTAATTCTCTCTAAACTCAGTTATAAGATGCAAAATATATTTATCAAAGTGCTCTCGGGCACAGTTGTAACTTCTGTTTCACTAAGTATCAAAAATAATTGAACTGAAAGTTTAATGGTGGCAAAATATAATTCTGTGTTCTATGTTTCAGTTACTGTTCTTAAAGAACATAAAATTAAGCATTCTGAACATAAGAACCACCAAGCAGCCTACACACACACACACACACATATATATATAGAGCAAAATGTACTTTACTCTGCGGCAGGTTTTATGGAGTTCTCCTTTTTTGTTTTTTCTCTTTTTGGTAAAGATTTCACTGTCGTGTATTTTAGAGATATGTTGCTATACAAATTTTCTTTTTATAATATGTTATGTATATTTACCTCCAGTAAACGATCATTTGGAGTTTTTCCATACATTCAGTTGTTTTTCCAAGTATTTGTATTTTTTACTGGTTTAACCCAAATGCAAAGGAAAAATAAGTTGTGACTGAGACAAATTAGGTATGTTCCCTCCCCCTACACCACACCGCCCTAGGGCATTTTTTTCCCCAGAGGCAGAGAACAAGTCACTGTTACTATAAATTGTACCTGTAGTGCTATCATTGGTGATGTTTCCAGAAAAGTACATCTCTAAAAATTATTTTAAATGCAATTTTGAAGAAAAATGTTTCACAGATAAATAAGCATTGTATTACATTATGATTAAACATGATATTTAATATATAAAATTTTGGAAGGACAAGTTGTGTTTTCAAGGCACTTACTGATTTAGCCAGATTTTATTTAAAATTTAAAAAATGTGGATTAGAAAACATTTAATCCTTATAATATTTTCAGAATACAGAATTCCCTTTAAATTACCATTTAGATATGTTTCATGGTAAAGCATCAATTAAGAATATAAGACTTTAATAAATGAGTGACCAATTAAGTATAAAATGGGAAAATTATTTCACTTACATTCATTATAGAGAAAATACAAGTGTTTCTGTATATTAAAGATCAAACGTTAAATATAAAGCCAGTATAGTGCCACTATACCATTTTTTTAGTATAAAATGATTTTTTACTAACATTTTCTGGCTTTATTACATGATTTTGATGTTGATTGAAGATTTTATTTTTCTAGACCAATGTTGCATAATAGGAATGTGCACACCTTTATTTGAAAATGTAAGAGAAAACTAAAAAGTATTGTGTGGCAAGAGGTAGAATTATAAAATATTCAAATAAAATCATAAGACACTGTAATTATGTGTAGAGAAGTTGGGTCAATTATTGCCAAAATATGACTTCTAAATTAATGTAAAAAAAAATCAACCCCTCACAAATCAAGTAGCCCAAGGAGAAAAATTAATGGAATTAGAGTAGATAGAGAAATCAAGGAATGTGGGAAAATAAACACATGAGATACAAACAGAAGGGGAAAAAGTTGGTATACAAAGAGTTCTATAATCATTTGGGGGTATCTGAACCATGTGAAAATATGACAAGAACTAGGGCTATATTCAGGAAAATACCCACATACTCATACTCTCAAAAGGTCTGCAGAATTGCAAAATTCTCCATTATTTCTAAAGAATTGTACAGCTTCACAAAAGTTGGTCCTATAGTCTACGTTAGGAATTTATGGGCCAGGTACAAGCAGCAATAATCCAGACCTAGGGTAAAGGTGGTTTTGGATGTTAAGCAGTAAGGATGTTCAAGTATACAGAAAATCGAAGTCTCAGAGACTTTCTACATGCTCCTCTCCTAGTTCTTTTGATGGCTGACTTCTGATCCTTCAAATCTCAATTTAAATACTACACCCTCGGCCTCTTTGATCATCATATTTAAATTGGGACTTTCACCCCCTTCTTCCTTCTATGAATAGTTTTTAACCAAATTACCTTGCTTTAATCCACCAAATTACTTATCATGACTCACTGACATTTACTTCTCTATTTTCTGTCCCCCTGATCTTTAACATCCATGTCTTCTTTATTATTACATCTCCAATATGTGATAGACTGGTCTGCAAATAGAGACTCAAAAGTAAATGTCTGTTAGAACTAAAAAGAATGAGCAAGTAGACACTCAATATCAGGCAATGAAGGACTTCAAGATATTTTGATTCTACCTTCAGGCACCTTCTAGGATTTTTAAGAGAAAAAGTTTAGAATTAAAGCTCTAGAATTTTAGTAGTTTCTGTCAGTGAATTATGCAGCCAAGAATGGAACTGACATCGATTTTAAACATGAAATAATAGTCCTCATCTGTCATAGTCTTAGGCATTCGTATTCATGTATTTGTAACTAAAAATTTTGCAGAAAGGCAATAAATGGTTCACCAGAAGTCATCATTATAAAATTATATATTTAAAATACCCAGCATGCACTTAAAATTATTTTAGATTTAAGATGTATGGATAAATTGTTTTTTTTTATAATAAAGACAATTTAATCAAACGTAGAAACAAAATAACAACCCAATAATAAAAACCATGCACATGACTCTTCCAGGGTGCCCTTCTGCTAGTTGCCTGTTTTCCCAATCCTTCTCCCTTATGTTCAAGTCATTTCTTTTCCTCTCCTTTTTGATGTCCCTATATGCAGCACTCTTTCAGCTTGTGATCCTAATCACCTATTAGGAAAAAACAACACCCACACTTGGGAGTCTAGCAAGTGACATGGTAGACAACCAACACAGATGGAAATTTTGCTTTATAGACACCTTCTCCTTCCTCCACCCTAGTCTTTACCAATAGTTCTTGTTAGTTGTTGCCCCAAAAGATGAAAGAATGATATTAATTTTCTTTGCTATCATTTGTATCATTTAAAGGATTTATATATGATTTTCAGACACTATGCTTTAAGAAACTGAGTACTAAAAAATAAAGAATATTTTTTCTGGCATCTAGCTTCCTGGAGATTAAATGGGAACCGAAGCCTCCTTGGCCTTTTCAGATTGAACCACAGGTATTGGTATTAATTCGACTTTCTGCCTCGGCTCTCCCAATTGTGAGGTGATTTGGCTGAAGTATTAAAGCAACATTCCTTTGGAAATTTGCTTTAAGAATCAGGCAACAAGGAATCACTGAATCCCTGAAGTTTAAAATTAGATAAATAGTAGCAATAGTTATAACAAGAAAATAGCAAAGAGAGGCTACATTTACAAAGTCTAGACTTTTTCCTTCACTCTGTGATATATTTTTCTCTTTCCTCTGAATGAGAGAGTCAGATGGGTGGGGGTGGGGGTTAGGGGATATTGGGGGCAGAGAGAGAAACCCGGGTGGTGGGGGAGGCAGTAGAGGGGATTGAAAAAATTACCAGAGTATATACTTGGGGGGGTTAGAATCACTTTCTTATCACCTGCTTTCTCTAATTTCTGACAGAAGATTGAAAATTTGCAGTCAAAAGAAAATACAGTAAAAGGAAAGATAGTGAAAGATTTTGATTAATTCTCCCACTACTTATTTTTATTTGTATTTTTATATTTACTTTCCTTGCAATTTTTAAGTTGTTGAAGTATATAAACAAAGTTATTAAGTTTTCCTAATGTTCAGTTTCTGTGATTGTATATTAATATATCTCTGTGTTTGAAATTAAGTCCATTGCTTGAGTTCTTGAAGTCTAAGCGCAAGAGACACATCTATTAGTATGTTTTATTACTTGAATTTATGAAAGTTTCTATGTATCCCTGCTTGTTTCAGCTCTTAAGTCTGATCACCTTAACTTTGGAGAGTCTATCAAATTCCATCTGTTAGCTGATTTCCACCCTGAGAATCACATTATCCAGTCAAATATAAAATACATCTGCAGTAAACAGGAGTTTTTAACAAGTGCTCTTTTTTCTTTTCTTCAGCTGTGATTATTCTTCCAATGTTTTGGGTCCTTTCTTATAAAGATCTTAAAGGTACAGCAAAAAGTGGCCTCAATTCCTGGGGCTTGCCTCATGGGATGATAACTAAATACTTTCACTGTGGGTGTCTACAGCACTAGTGCATGAAACATCATGCACTTAATTTTACATATTTGAGGGCAAGGTTGTAAAGTACAGAATAATCAAAGTTTCTTGTAAGTCTTAATGGTGTTTTCCATATTTATAAATACCATTGCTACAGAGATCTTCTGACCCAAATGGCTGAGCTCTGGTTCTTGTGTGGTTATTTCCTTCTGTGGTTTGCCAAATGCTCTGCATTGTTCTGGTCTTAAGATATAGTTACATAGTTCAATAAGCTGCACAATTGTGCCAGGTGGTCATCAGGACATCAGCTAAAAGTTTTGTAGTACTGGAGGACACAATCCACCTTCCAACAAAGCAAAGACTGGAGAGCTTACAAAAGGCACAACTCTTAAAACTCCAACATTTCACAATAAAGGAAACAACAAATACTTTATTCTTAAAATATGGAAATTGTCCAATGAATTTGTTTGACATATAATGTCCTTCTTGGGCATAAATCAGATGATATTTCATAAAGATAGAAGCAAAAAATATGATACACTGATTGAGTCAGGAGAGAACATTAGTCAAGCATAAGAATATAACATTTATCAGTAATATGCAAATGAGGGAGAGCAATATAAAGTCACTCTAAGGAATGCACACTGGGTAATAAACACCTACAGACAAGGATTTTCCCCATCTCTACAGGAGAGTTTAGAGTAGATCAGATTTCCAAATTCTTGATTTCTATGAATAATCCCTTCTTTGCCTTTCTCTGTACCCAAAACCCAATGGGTTCCGGATCTAGAAAAGGCACCAAACAGTTAATTCTGTGAGATTGAGCTTGATGACAGACATTTTAAGTAGTGTTGTTATGTTCTGGGGGATGGATTTGCTCCTATGGGAATCAAGATGGTGTCATTTGTAGGGATCTGGGTGGTAGCAGGAGCACTCACTGAATCTTGGTGTGTTTCTCCTAATATAGAAGAATGCTATTGAAACATTATATACTGATCTCACGTCCACCATCTCTTGATTTCTGTATATGGACAATCACATAATATACAGATTATGATACTTTCTTTTTTTTCTCAGTTTCATTATTTTCTTTCCAAATTGAATACTCCTTAGTTCTTTTGTCTTTTTTCTCTGGCTAAAAAGTATTGTAGAATTTGAACAGAAATGACGATATCTCTTATCCTTAACAAATATTGTTTGTTGTAGATTTCAGTAGATATACTTTGTTAAAATAATTTCTCTTATCTTACATTTCTACATTTTCTTAAAGTTTTTGAATAAGTGTTTACTTTTCTGCATTTATTCATAAAACCATACAGTGTTTTTCTCTTTATGTGGCTAATTACACTAATATTAAACCACTTAACTTCCTCTGAACTTATTTGGTAACTATTCATTTTAAAATACATTGATGCATTTGGTATGGCAATTTTTAACTGAAGATTTTGCACATATGTTCATAAGAGTGATTAGCCTACACATTTTATTTCCAATGATTGTCCAAATTTTCTATTAACCATTACTAACTTTAAAAATGATTTAGGAAGTTTTTCCTTTATTTTATGAAGCAGTTTTGTATTTGAAAGTGAAAATTTACTTCTTAGGATTTGTAGAACTTGCTTCTATTAGAGCTACTGTTCTTCCTTCCTTCCCTCCTTCCTTCTTATTAAGTTCTTTACAGATTTTGATTTTTTTTCTATAATTACTTTCAGCAATTTATGTATATTTAGAAATTTAATTTTATCGAAGATTGCAAATATGTTGGTTAAAAGTAGTTTTTAATATTCTCTTTGGATTTCAAAATAATCTCTACTACATCTACATTTCTCTCTTTCTCGGCATAGATTTATATGTATAGATATATCTGTAAATATATACGCAAGTATATTTGTGTGTGTGTTGTTTCTTCTCTTTATTCCAATCTTCTGAATGAGTTTTTCATATTCTTCAACTTTCAGCATTTTCTAGTCTTAACTTGTATCATTTTTCTAACTTCTTGAGTAGGACGTATAGCTTATAAATATTCAATCATTTTATTTCATAAACATGTATTTTACTCTATATATCCCTCTAATTATTGCTTCAGATGATACCCGCAGTGTTTTCCTTGGTTCAAAACAATTTTTTTTTTTTTTTTTTTTTTTTTGATATAGAGTGTCACTTTGTTGCCCTGGCTAGAGTGAGTGCTGTGGCATCAGCCTAGCTCACAGCAACCTCAAACTCCGGGGCTTAAGCAATCCTACTGCCTCAGCCTCCCGAGTAGCTGGGACTACAGGCATGCGCCACCATGCCTGGCTAATTTTTTCTATATATATTTTAGTTGTCCAGATAATTTCTTTCTATTTTTAGTAGAGACGGGGGTCTCACTCTTGCTCAGGCTGGTCTCGAACTTTTGACCTCGAGCGATCCGCCCGCCTCAGCCTCCCAGAGTGCTAGGATTACAGGCGTGAGCCATCGCGCCTGGCCTACAATTGATATTTTGAATTACAATTTTTTTAACTCAGGTTTTTTAGGAAGTATATATTTTAGTTTCCATATATAGTGAAAGTTGGTTTGGTTATATTTCTGAAATTAAATTCTAATTTCATTTTTCTCAGAGAAAGTCATTTATATGATATCAGAACATTGACAGGTGCATTCTGAGGGCCTTGTATCTTTTTAAATCTGTGGTTTTTAAATCATTTTGATCTCCAGTGCATCTGAGAACTAGGGCATACTCTCATGTATATTTAGAGTAAATGTTCCCGCAAAGAGGTTACACTGAAATCTCACAGGGAAGCATTATCATTCACTCCTTCATCAAATCCGTATCTGCAAATTCACCATCATAGTTTCAGGTGACTAAAAGCTGCACTTGTGCCATAGAGCACTTGAAATGTCTGGCCCAAATTGGGATACAATGAAAGTCTAAAATACACAACAGATTTTGAAAACTTAGTATGAAAAAAAAATATAAAATATTCATATTTTAAAATATTGCCCATAAGTTGAAATGCTTATAGGATATTTTATATTAAGTAAATGAGGTATATTATTAAATTCAATGTTTCTTAGATTTAAAAAAGTAGCTACTAGAAAATTTAAATGACATATGTGACTTGCATCATCTTTTGGACAGTGCTGATTTAGAAAAACTCTGAAACTCTGTTGTGTTCTAGAAGCGATAATTTTAAGGATAATGTTGGCAGTATTCCCAGAGGGCAGAGTTTTAAATCAAAATGGCTAGCTGGGTCTCCTGGAGCAGGTCTAGTTGGGAGCCAGAAGGCTTTTGTGGTAAAAAGAAGTCACTTGAGCTTGAGATACAGACTGTTTACTTAGTGTTCGTTTATAGCAACAATATTTCCTATTTCAAATAATAATGTACAATAAAAAAGATCATATAGTTAATGATAGAGGAAAGGGCCTGTTGATTGCTGGCAACTAATCTGAAAAAAGCTCTACTTTAAGGTAACTATCACAGTGGATGTCTAGTGGAGAAAAATATGAAGTTGATGTAAACTTAAGAGTTCAGTATCTATGTGCTGTGAACCAGGTAAATCTCTGGGAATACCTTGGTGAAAAAGAGAGGCATGCTCTTTTATATAATCATTGTAAAATAAGCCCATTTTGGGATGGTTTTACTGTTTATTATGAATGATTTATAGGGAAGGATGGAGAAAAATTGGTCAATGGGTACAAAGTTACAGTTAGATAGGAGGAATAAATTCTGGTGTTCTATTGCCCAGTAGGGTGGGTATGGTTAACAGCATAATACTGTATATTACAAAACAGCTAGAACAGAGAGGCCTTTTAATGTTCTTGTCACAAAGAAATGACAAAAGCGGGAGGTGATAGATACACTGACTGCCCTGATTAGATTATTCTGCAACATAGATATATATCAAAACATTAAGTTGTACCCCATATATTAGTACAATTGCAATGTTTCAATTTAAACATAAATAAACAAATTTTTAAAAGACATAAAAAAAAAGTTCAATGTCGATCTGTTTCTTCTTAAAGTTTTTAAAATTTCTCAATCTCTGCTTGAGCTTCTGGAAAAAAATGTCTGTCTTTATGAAACATATCTTATATGTAAGTTGACTTGCCAGGGACTTTGGATATAACAAAAAATCAAATTTAGTGGCAGTATATATCCAATTATGGGTCAGAATAGCACAAATTCACCAACCAATTCATGAAGAACTATTCTTAAACTATGGGGAACACGGTGTGGATGTGGACACAGGAGAGATTTTTGCTTTTCCTAATTGTTACTTCTAGCAAAAGAAAAGAACAAGTGGGGTACAAGAACTCACAGCATACAGAAGTGGTAGAGAATAGAGGAGAGGCTTTTATTTGTAATGAAGTGCCAAGCTTTCAGGTCATTATGGTTTGAACAAGCTAATGGTTCTAGTAGTAGATTCGCGATATGATGATTCGCAATTTGCTTTTCAACTGCACATCACACTGCAGATTTATATTTGTAGGGTCATCTCTAATATTTTCTCTCTTTGAATTTATAGGGTTTTTGTAGATGATTTTAATAATCATGTTTGGCTGCTCTGCACTCTACCATCTCCATCTTCAAGTGTAGGAAAAGGCAAGATATGATTTACTGAAAAAATATTGATTCCCTAGAAGTTATATTTTACACATTTTCTTTTTTTTTTTTTTTTGAGACAGAGTCTCACTCTGTTGCCCAGGCTAGAGTGAGTGCCGTGGCGTCAGCCTAGCTCACAGCAACCTCAAACTCCTGAGCTCAAGTGATCCTCCTGTCTCAGCCTCCCGAGTAGCTGGGACTACAGGCATGTGCCACCATGCCCGGCTAATTTTTTCTATATATATTTTTAGCTGTCCATATAATTTCTTTCTATTTTTAGTAGAGGTGGGGTCTCGCTCTTGCTCAGGCTGGTCTCGAACTCCTGAGCTCAAACGATCCGCCCACCTCGGCCTCCCAGAGTGCTAGGATTACAGGCGTGAGCCACCGCGCCCGGCCTACACATTTTCAAAAGTCACTATTTGCATTAAAGAATACAGAATATTTTAATTCAGCAAAAGCTTTGATCTCTTTAAAAGCATTAAGTGTAATTTAAAGCACTGTATTAATTACAGATGCTAAAATAGAATTTGTTTCAGTCAGCTGATAGAGTTGAAAGGGAAGTGTTTTCAAATACAATTCACTTAGTGGAAAAGGAAATAAACATTTTAAAATTAAGGAAGCTATCCTCTTCTCCAAAGACTTGGCTCCATCTTGATTGGATATGGACCCAAACTTCCAATTCAAATAAAAGAATGGCTACATTCTCCAGTACTCTAATAAATTGCCATATAGATTGGGTTGGTATTCAGGAGATAGGAATTAGAAATAAATGCATCAAGAACCTCATTCATCATTTGTCTGGAGGAACATGAATCAACGTGAAGCTGCCATGCTGTCACAAATGCTCACTAGCTCTTGTGGGGAGGTTTACAACTAGGCATAATCAAACTGTACAGATTTAACATGTATAGGTTTATTCTTCTGTCATAAATGATTGGTAGGATGGGGGCTTAAGCTATAGTCTAAGCTGGTCTGGATCTTTTCTCAAAAATGTTTCATAGACCGGAATTCTGATGGGTGCAGTCATTCATCAATTTCCATGGCAAATATCAAGTTGTAATGTGCAGGTCTTCGGGTCTAACAGGAGGACTGATAAATCTATTATATTTAAAGAATTAAGTACTTTGTGTTTCAGTGTATCTGCATTTTCTACCTTTTTTCCTTGCACTTACACTTGAAAAGCAATGCCATTGTAATAGAGGTATTTTATTTCACAATTTGACTGTACGTGTGTGTGACTCTCTTTATATATACATACACACACACATACATATACATACATCAACATATACATATATATGGACACTGGCAACAGGATAATTTCTCATGGAGCAACCTACAAACCAATCATATTTCATTGGTGACTTAACCAGAATCACAAACCTCAATTTTAAATAATAAATCAAATTGTTGACATTTCACCTAAATCAATACACTTCTCATTTCAAAGAAAAAAAAATGAATTCTCCCTTAAATGAATATTAAAGAATTTATTGCCTAAATAAAAGTGAGTCATAATAAAAAAGAAATGTCAAAATTGCTATATTTTACAATTACCCTTATTTATGTCGTTATATTCCTGATCATGTTTTCTAATCTTATTAGATTCTGATTTTTAAATTTCATTGTAGGAAATGTATTTCTCCCACATACTTATTTTGAACCATTAATATATTTGAGTAGCTTCATTTTTTTTGAACTTTTAGATTAATTGAAATGCACTTTAGACATTTACCAGTCATGTAAAAATGCAATTCATTTACGCAGTATTATGGCAGTTATACTTTTATTGTTAGGCATTTAAATTGTCATATTTCACATTTTAAAGTGGCAAGCATATTTTGAGATTTACATTTTAATAATATTTTTTTTACCACAGTTTTATTTCTAAAACCCTGTTTCCTATAAATGAAAAACATAATTACCAGAAAATTCCATTCATAAAATGTAGACCATTTACATACTTGTGTTATCAAATATTTTATGTGCCTGATATACTGACAGACATAGGACAGTGATCTATGCCTGGATTTTAATTTTCTATCCTAACTCATTAATTACAAAAGTAAATGTTTCACTTGCAAGTTAAATAATACATAGGCATAATAATCTACTCCTACTCCAACCTCTAGGCACTTTGAATCTTGCACTCTTAAGACAACCAATGTTCGCTGCTCAACGACAGCCTTTCACAAATTTCCATAGCCTTATGGGGGAGAAATTGGTATATTTCATGTTAATAATGATTCATAAAGTTGAATAATGCTTGCTATATCCAATTATCACTGTAAAGCAGGTACCAAACATCATTTTCCTCACTCTTACAAAACAACTCAATCTTTATCTATGAGAGTTTTGCTTTTTAAGCTAAAAGGCCCTAAATCAGCTCAGAATCTTGAAAATATTAAACCAAAAGGAAACTTATCAGCTCATCTTATTCATATTCTCACTTTATTTGCTTTTATTTTTACTTGACACACAATAATTGTGTATGTTTATGGGATACAGTGATATTTCAATACATGTATACAATGTGTAATGATCAAATCAGGATAATTAGCATGTTAATCACCTTAAACATTTATCACTTTGTGCTGTGAATATTTAAAATCCTCTCTTCTAGATTTCTCAAAGTGTACAATAAATTATAGTTAACCATATTCACTCACTATCACTATGGAACACTAGAATTTATTCCTCCCATTTAATAGTAAATTTTTATCTGTTAACGGATCTCTATCTTACTCCCCAATACCCTTCCCAGCTTCTAACAACCACAATTCTACTCTCTACTTCTATAAGATCCTTTTTTTTTTTTAATCTTCCACGTATGACTGAGAACATGTGGTATTTACCTTTCTATGCCTGACTTATTTCACTTAATATAATGTCCTCCAGGCTCATCCCTGTTGCTATGAATGACAGGATTTTATTCTTTTTTTGTGAATAGTATCCCATTGTGTTTATGTGTGTGTGTGTGTGTGTATGTGTGTATATATATATATCACATTTTCTTTATCCATTCATCTGTTGATAGAAATTTATGTTGATTTCATACCTCGACTATTGTGAATTGAACTGCAATAAATGTGGGGTGCAGATATCTCTTCAATATACTGATTTTCTTTCTTTTGGATAAAGGCCCAGTAGTGGTATTGGTGAATCATACCATATGATTGCTGGATCATATGGTAGTTCTATTTTTAGTCTTTTGAGAAACCTCCATACTGTTTTCCATAATGGCTGTATTTATTTATATTCCCACCAACAGTATATAAGTGTTCCCTTTTCTCAACATTCTTGCCAGCATTTTTTTTTTTTTGATTATAGTTATTCTAACGGGGGTGAAATGATATCTCATTGTGGTTTTGATTTGCATTTATATGATTATTAGTGATGTTGAGAATTTTTTCATGTTATCTTTGGCCACTTGTATGTCTTTTTTTAAAGAAGTGTCTATTCAAATCTTTTGTCCTTTTTTTTTTTTTTTTTTATCAAATCGTTTGTTGTTGAGTTGTTTGAGTTCGTTATATATTCTTGATATTAGTCCCTTGATGCTGTGATCCCCAAGCCCCAACAGCAGACCTGTACAGGTTGTGGCCTGTTAGGGATCAGGCCACAAAGCTCTGCGGCACCCTCCACTCTCCCCCAAACCCTGCCCTTCCTCCGTGGAAAAATTGTCTTCTATGAAACTTACGAAGTGGGGTGGGGGAGTAGGAGGGAGGAAACAGCAGGACATGAGTGGTGGGCCAGCCAGCGTATTAACAGCCACTCCCCATTCCTGGCATCACTGCCTGAGGTCCACCCGCCCACCACTCCGTCCTGGAAAAATTGTCTTCAATGAAACCAGTGCCTGGGGAGGGGGGACCACTACAATGGATAAATAATTTGCAAATATTTTCTCCCATTCTACAAGTGGTCTCTTCACTCTATTCGTTTTTTTTGCTGTATAGTGCTTTTTAGTTTGATACAGTTCTATTAGACTGATATTGTTTTTGTTGCCTATACATCTGAGGTCTTACTCATAAAACCTATTGGTAATTTTTAGACCAATGTCCTGAAGTGTTTTCTAGTGGTTTTGTAAGTTTGGGATCTTACATTTAAGTCTTTAATTCATTTTGAGTTCATTTTTAGCTATGGTGAAATATAGGAGTCTTGTTTCATTTTTCTGTGTGTGTATATCCAGTTTTCCCAGCACAATTTATTGATGAGACTTTTCTTTCCCCAATGTATGGTCTTGTCACCTCTGTCCAAAATCAGCTGGTTGTAAATATCTGAATTTATTTCTGGATTCTTTATTCTGCTCCATTGGTTTATGTGTCTGTTTTTATACAAATACTATGCTGCTTTGGTTACTATGGCTTTGTAGTATATTTTAAAGTCAGGTAGTGTGATGCCTCCAGCTTTATTCTTTTTGCTCAGTATTGATTTGACTATTCAGGGTCTTTCGTGGTTCCACACAAATGTTAGGATCTTTTTTCTACTTCCATGAAGAGTATCATTAGTATTTTGCTAGGGATTGCATTGAATCTGTAGACTGATTTGGGTAATATAGTCATTTTGACAATATTTATTCTTCTAATTCATGAGAATAGGGTGTCTTTCCATTTGGTTGTATCTTCTTCCAACTTGGACATAAAAATTATACATATCTGGTTGTTCACATTTTCATGCACTATTTCCTTTACTACCCATTTCAGTGATGTAAGGTGGGTATTTCATTTCAAAGTTGAGGTGTGTAAGGCCCAAAGCACGTATGCAAATGATTATCATGTGAAAGAACTGATATTATTCATGGAAGGATCTACTGGACTCTGAAACTTATCTTTATTTCTCAGTACCAAATAATAATGAAAAAATTGATTTGATCTCTTGTATGGTGCAAATAATATGATTAAGTTAATGGAAACTATGCAAAGGATGCTATTTAAATTGTACATTTTCATTACAGTTATGTTTCAAAAAATAGCACAACTAATGAATGTTAGAGGAAGAGGAGTGATATTCAATCTTTGGTGATTCTTAAATTCAATTTCTAACCTCTTCTGAATAAATAGTTCTGAAAAACTTAGGGGATTGATTTGTGCATATTCTAAAAGCCTCCCAGGATAACTGGTGATGTAAAAATAGTGTTTAATAACAGTAATAGAAATATGACATTTACATTTATATCATATATGTATCATCCTGAAAAATTTAGGGTCTATGAGATTACTGTTTGTTTCAACTGTCTCAAATAACTTGGGTTTCTTAGATTATGTATAAACTTTTTTCATCTTGTGATGGTTATAGCAATGAGTTAATTGCTCTGTTAGTAACCTGTCCCAGGCCTCTCTAATATCGATGAGATTTATGCTATAGATTAACTGCACAGGTATCAAACAAGGTGCCAATATTTAATCAAGGACTAAATGACTTCAGGCAAGTAAGAGAGGAAGTAAAAGGACAGCATCTTCTCAGTTCTAGAAATGCCTTTAAGGTCTTGGATTCTAACATTTTGAGAGGTTAATGGCAGAATAACAACAGTAAAAATAAAAACAATGTTTTTTATCATTCATTGCACCCATACTAAATATCAACTATAGTGCTAAGTACTTTGTATACCTTATTCTTAATTCTTACAACAAACTTTCATTTTCAAAATGAGAAAAATGAGAATAAAAGTGATTATTTAAATTTCCCAAGGTCACACAACTAATAATCAGATCCTGGCTTAAATTCAGATCTGACCATTAATTTCCTATTCCATCCCTATTCCCTCCATCCCAAATAGTTACCATGTGATAAGTTTGCTAATGCCTACAAAATGTTGTTTGTAGGGTAATTAATAATATTAACATGGAATAACTAATATTTATTAAAAATTCTATGTTCTGAAATGTTAAAAAAAAAAAAAAGATTTTAGAAACCCAGAATAGTTCAAATGCCTCTTTTTTGTTAAATAAAGTTAATGTTTGAGTGTAATCCTCAGGATTCTGCTCCGGATCAAGAGTGTAAGTAAATTCTATCTGGTATTTGTTTACATAGTTCATTTTTATCTGCTTTTACATACTGGGAGAATGATTTTTTGCCAAATCCTAGTTTGTCATAGTTAATATGGCCTAAAATATGAAGGATAATTACATCATAAAATGTAATGACACAGGCTAGTGAGATGTGGCTTTCTGGAGTAAGAGGAAATACTCACACAATGGTTCATAAAGTATATATTTTTCCTTATCCTTCTTTCTTTCAGAATGTGTACTTTACTCATTGCCTTAAGACCATTCTTAATCTAGAGAAGACTACTCATACTTTATTATCCTAAAAATAGTTCTTATATGAGGAGCTAAACAAATAAATCTGTCTCTCTCTTTCTCTCTCTCTCTCACACACACACACAAATACACACATCCCTCTAACATTTAGAATCATGAAACATTTATAGTATATTTCATTTCCATTTTCAGGAGAGAAAGCCAAAATATCTCAATCCCTTGAAAATGTGATAACTGCTAAAAATATACTTCTGTTTAAGTGGATTTTATGAAAACTAACTCAGAATTGTTTCCCAATAGTAATAGTTACCAGTTATTGACAATTTGATTCTTTACAAACATTTTATCATTTAATTCTCTGATACCATTACAAGGTAGGTAGTATTTCTATGCCAATTTTACAATTAGTAAAAATAAGTCAGTGAATTTAATTAATTTGCTTTCTCTATGTAGAATTCAAACTTCAACCAAGACTCTTAAATATTATTGTATACAATTCTTCCAAAGAACAGAAATTATTTCACTGATAATGAATGATTACAATTACTATTGTTTTATAGATTGAAAATGTTAAGTAATTGAGTCAGTGACAAAGTTGAAAATAAAACTACTGAATTCCCGTATTTGTCCTTTTGGAAAGATACAAATTATTTGGAAAACATTGGAGTTTTAAACACCAAGTAAATATAATGTAAATTTTCTAATAAAGACTGTCGCACGATTAGACAAACTGACAATATTGTATAGATATTTGGTACATAAATTATATGGTAAAAGCAAATCTGACAGGGTACTCTGTCATGCCATGGATTGCTACAAATTTAAGTATTTCTCTTTTCATGAGCAAAAATATAATGAAGTTTGATGGTGAAAGATTTGGGATCAATTGTCCTGTCACAGAATTTGCTGTCAAAAAAGTTGCGAAGATATTGCCCACAAAATTTATTCCTGGGCATATTGAGAGTAAGGACACTCACATGCTTCAGGAATTAAATCTATCAGACCAAGGGTGCATGAATAAAATGTGAATAATTCCATTGATGGTGAAGGAGATGGTGATTGGTGGTATTCACACTTTTCTTAAATCATATGCTGACATTAAAAGAAGTGTATTTTCTCTTCTAAGATTTTTCTGCTTGGGACATTGCTCACAAGGGGGAAAAGGCAGAATTGTTCCCATAAAAGAAAACATACGCTCAGTTAAAATTGAAAGTATATTTGAAATATAAGTTCTCCTTTAAATATAAAAGAATTCTCTTTCAGATCTCAAAACATAAGATCATAGATTTATGAAGTTTATGTAAGGCAATAAAACTGAGCTAAAATAACACCAAGAAAATGGTGAAACATTTTAAAAAGTGAGATTGTTTTAAAAAAAGGTTATATTTCAAAGTTTGTATCAATGTTTATAGAACCTCTTTTTTTAAAATGATTTTCTGCTATTACTCTTGCTATTAATACAATGACATTTTTTTCAACAAATTCATTACATATAGTACATAAAGATACACACCATGTTTTTTTTTTTACTGTGTTAAGTGCTATGGCCATAGAAGATCTTCCTGTCTTCAAATGTTAATAGTCTTGATGAGGAGACAAAACTAACATCCATCAATAATTAAAGTAAAAAGTATGACATAAAATGTGTGGTTCACCTACTGTATGTGACATAAGGTTTGGGAGAAGAAAAGACTGGTAAGAGATGGAAACATCAGAGGCATATTCATGGTATCTATAGGCTCCCTTCATACGTCAGTATGTAAGTATACTGCTTGCTACCTGGGGCAACCTGCGACCTGCCTACTTCTCTGGGCCTCAGTTTACCTTTTCAAGACATATAATGATACTCACATAATGGATTTTATTCTACAGAGAAAATAAATTGGAATAAATTGGAATGAGCTTTCAGTATATACTGCCATGATGATGAAGATGATAACAGCATTTAGTGAAGTGGTAGAGTGGGGGGGAGGATAAGGGCAGAATGGACAGTAGAAAGGAAAGAAGATAACATGGTTTTTTATTATTTGCTATGTAGAAAATATCTGGACTTCATGAAGTAGAAACTGGAAAGTGTCAAAGGCCAATGCAGGGGTTTTTTGAAGGTTGTATGACAAAGCAGCTTAATTGTTTGTTGTGTTCAGCAGGCTGATTTATCCATTAGGCTCAGTAGGCATAGTGCCCAAGGCCCACAATATATTTAAAGATCTTCAGAATGTTTTACTTTAATTACTTCTAAAATTGGAAGAAAAAATGAATATGATAATATTTAACAATATATAATAATCAATCTAGCCAGGATATATTTTTATACCAATGCAGTTGTAAATTATAATTTTTAGTATCTTTTTAATGGAGAAAGAGGTTCATGAAGCCAAAAATGTATAGAGTCCACAGAAATCATACTGCAGCCCTGGTGTTCAGTTCTAATCTTGTTCCATTTCACAGCTAGTCAAAAGAAGAGGCTGGGCCATGAGAAACAGAGTGCAAGCTTTGATCCAACCATGTCTGAAACATGATAGCCCTTGATTTTGCAATCATGTGAAGAAATACTTCCGATTTTCTAATTCAGTTTTCTTTGTATTTTCTCAAACCCAAAGCATCTTGATAGATACAAGTAATACTCAAAAAAAAAAATCTGCTTGCATTATCTCAAGTATATTTCAATGTTTCACTTTCATAACAGAACTATCTCAGTCAACATATTCACAGAACTAGATATTTAATTGAAAAATTAAAAGCAACAAACAAAAACCTAGCTGTAAGGCAAAACCCATATAATGTACAACACTGAGTGGATCCTGACATAAACTATGGACTTTGGGTGATAATGATGGGCCTAGGTAGTAAAATCACACCACTCTGGTGCAGAACGTGGATAGTGGGGGAGGCTGTATGTGTGTGGGTGTGAGGGTTATGTGATAACTCTGTACTTTCCACCCAACTTTGCTTTCAACCTGAAACTTTTCTTGAAAAATAAAGCTTATTAATGAAAAGATAGAAAACTAGGTGGGTATGGGTCAAAGTAAGGCTTAGGATACCATAACTCTAGAATGCTAGGTTTAAAAAGTGTTATACTTAAAAGTCACTCAGCTTAAACAGTTTACTCAGTTTTTTTCTCAAATCTCTAGGGATGTCCACATACATGATACATAGGAAATCTTATTAAAATTCCATGTCCATTTCTATTTTGCAAATAGGATCTCCCAGGAGGATCTCACGCTCACAGCCTCACCCACCAGTCTACACCTCTTGGTCCCTCCTTTACCTCTCTTCTTGGGGAGCTGCGAGAGCCAGGTGCACGTGCTGTCCAGGACTCACAGGGCGGTGCAGATATGGCTCTAGCAGCTTTCCAGAGACTGTTAAGAACCAGCAGAATTGTTTTCTTTCATTGTTCAGATACCTGAATGGAGGGAAGACTGGCGCAAGGACAGGAAAAAGCAAAGAAGCACCACAAGACACACTTTATCTTGTCACAGGACTACACACAGGGCCACACTTTACGTATTTACTGCCCCATCTCTTCTTTTGAGGACATTAGCTGCAATCAGTAGAGGGCAACAGTTCTAAGCACAACTTAAATAGCGCATTTATACTTATAATATGTTTGTTCATCAATAGAAATTACATATATCCATATACAAAACTTGGGACGATGAAGAGAAAATAAAGGCACCTTCTTAGGGCAGCATTTTGTTTAGGTCTATATTTTACTGAAAGGATTTAATTAGCAATATCACAATTATGTAAATAAGGAATTGCTAAGCTTCTACTTTGCAAGGAAGTTTAACTCAAATGCTTCTAAAATTCAGATGCTACTCTCTTTAAATAGTTTCTCAAGTATAGTCAGTAAAATAAATGATTGGCAAACTGAATATTTAAAGGTTGATTTTTCTCCTCCATTTAATGAAATGATTTTAAATTCTGAAGTTCAGAGATAAGGAAAAAATCTGCATTCACTGAGTATGACTAAATGCTTTCTAATATATACATATCTAAGAGTAAGATCTATTTTCTAAAAGCACTGTGGCACAATAAATCCTTCTTTGTCTTAGAAATCATGCATAGAACATGACAGCAGAGTCAGCCGAGACAGGCCACTTTAATTTTTATTGATAATATGATCACAGGTGCATTTTTAATTATCTCACCACATTGCTTTTCCCATCAACTGTCACTAGTAATTTCATACAGCAATCATGTTGCCCTTATGACATTACAGAATACAATTTAGAATCATTTAGGAGGCTTGTAGATTGACAAGTGGCTTCACTTTTTATGGGAATATAACCAAGGGAACGAATGGACGTAGAAAATTAGATGCCAATCATTTTTGCAACCTAGAGATGAGGAACAGTGTGAGTAAGGTAATCAAAAACATGGAAGTTTCCAACCTTAGCTGAATGGCCACTGCTAAGATTGCTGTAGTCTAAAGACAAATCAGGCAAAGGAAGCAACTTGTTGGTGTTAATTGGAAGATGAAGAAGAAAACATGACAATTTGGTCTTTGCCTCTCTGTTACAGGGCTTACAGAACCCTCACCGACTGGTGCTTGCAGTGATGATGCCATGAACACAAAGGCTGTGGATGCTCTGGGTCCACAGAATCAGTAATTAATTTCCTGGGCTCATGGTGTTATAGAAAAAGAAGAGACTAATATCTATTTTTTAATCATGCTCCAATCCTGTCTGTGAAGATTTGTTCTCTGTTTGATATGTTTAGACCTGCCTGCTTCTCTGAGGCTAAAAAACAAAAACAAACAAACCTAGTAAAATCCTTTTATCTCATATCATAAAAAGCTTTTCTAGAAACCTTAGTGTAAGTCTTCTGTGTTAAAGAAACACACACACACAATAAATAATGGTATTTACTAACTTCTATAGATGATTCATGTTTCTACCACTTTTTTAAACCTACTGATCAACTGTATTTTAAACTGGAGGGAAGAAAAGTACGAAGATTGGAAACAAATAATGGGTTAAGAAAAGACTAATTTAAACAACCCAAATATCAATTAATAGGAAAATGAATTTTCAAAATGTGATATATTCATATAATAGAATACAAAACAAACAAAAACCCCAAAATACTGGTACATATATCAACCCAACGAATCTCAAAATTTTCATTGTGAAAGCAGACAGACATGAAATTAAGCATACTATAGGATTCCAGTTGTGTGAAGTTCAAGAATAGACAAAACTAAACCATGGTGACAGACTCAGCATAGTGGTTACCTCAGGAAAAGGGGATGGGGTATTTAGAGAGAAGGAAGACAAAATAAACTCTCTGGACACATGGAAATATACTATATCTTGATCTGGATGGTGGTTAGTTACATGGGAGTGTGCATATGTAAAAATTTGTCAATCTGCACTGTTAAGATTCATGTACATTGTTGAATATAAATCACACTTCAATTTAGAAAAGGCAGAAGATATAACAGTCTGCCATGATTAACACTGGTCAACACTCATTTAGCACTTGCATAACTTATTTCATTTAACCTTCACAACCACCCTATGAGAAAGACACTGTTCTTAGTCCCATTTTTGTATGAAAACTGAGGTACAAGAAAAAAACCAAAACTCTCTAAGGTCACATAGCTAAATAGTTGAAGAATGAAGATCAAAATTCAAATTGTCTGGTTCCAGAGCTTACAGTCTTGAACACCAAGCTATACAGCTTCTCCTTACAAACCTGGTTTTTACTTTTCAGAGAAGCTTCTTGTAACAATAGGATTGTGTGGAGAAAAATAAGTCATTAGAAGCACCAAAGCAATGGAAATTTAAAGCAAAAACTATCAAAGTCGGTAGGTTTCTAGGACTTCAATAATTTTCAGTTTATGAATTATACATATGAATATGTAATGCTTTTAACTGTAAACATCACATTGTTCCCTAAAGTGCATTCAAGATAAGCTATTTGCCTGTTGCAGTTTTTGAATGGATATTAAAATGTGTCAAACAGCTGCCATTTCAGGACTTCTCTATTTTTAAAATAATCTATGCTACATTATCAGAACACATTTACATGTCCTGAAAACAAATATTATGGATAAAAAATTGAAGCATAATCCATTATCCTAGACTTAATCTCTCAGCATGATTTACACAGTAATAAAATATGGCATTATATCTCTAAATAGAAGTAGGTTTTATACTTTAGAGTACTAAATTCAATAACATTTAGAAAAAATATTTTACAATAAAAATAATATACATAAGTTCAGTAGGTCACATAGTTATGAACATATCACCTCTAGAGTTATTCATACCACTCTTCAATTTGTTAAATGTTTGGCCTTGGAGTGGTGCATTTCTTTAGGTTAAATTTGTGACAGGCTTTGCTTCAGTCAGCATTCCTTGGGATTTGTGTTTCCAATGTGTTGAGTTTCGTCCTCTCAGTCCATTCCTTTCATAATTTTGAGCAGTTTGATTAGTGCATAGCTCATTCCCAATCTTTCTGCTCTGATATTCCAATTTTTTAGTCTACATTTATATAACATTCACTGCATTTTCTTCCAGCCGCACAACTTCCTTCATTACTTAGTAGATAATCTGGTTTCTCATTTAACAAGGAAACTAAAATGATCAAATAAGAATTTCCTCAATTTTCTGCCATTCCACAAAATTTCCTGCATCCAACCCCATCATTTTCTTCTTTCCTCCTCTAAAGTATTGTCATTCTGGTACAAGATTTATTTCTCCAACTTTACTCTGGACCTGTCTGATCCCTGCCTCTCTCTCATTCAATGAATTAGTCTCGATTAGCTACTCTACAAGTCCCATCTTCTTTTCCCTTCTGGTTCCTTCCCTTCAGTATTTATACCTGCCCAAGTCTCTCCTGCCTTAAAATCTCCCCTTGGATTCAAGTCACTGTGTGACCTCTGCTTTCCTTTCACAGAAACATTCTTAGTCTTTTTTTCCCCCGCTTCCTTCTCAAATGTTCAATTCCTAAATTGTTTGCATCTCTCTTAGAGTCTTCAAAACCATGTTTCCATCTACAAACAAGCCATCCAGGCACTGAAATCCACCTTCATTTAAATAACTTCCACTCATTCCTCAGATCCCAGATTAAATGTCACTTCTCCCAAAAAGGCATTCTCTGAGTCTGCGCTGCACACCCTCCACACTCTTTCTTGAAATGTAATATTTCCTCCTCTATAATACTTGGCATCTTATATTGTAATTGCCTATTCTTTTGTATCTGCCATTTTACTGTCCAGCTCCGTATCATATCTGCTTTCCTTTTCCAGATGGATCTCATACACTTATCACAGTGACTTGCAAATGACAGGTATAGAAAATGTGAAAAGACGTTTATCTTTTCTAGTGCTAGTACCATATTATTTTAAATACTGTAATTTAATAATAAAATAGAGCAAACTAGTCCTCTTAAATTTTCCTAATTCAAAAATATCTTAGTTTTTCATTTGTTTTCCCAGATTTGCTTTAGGATAAAATTTCCATGTTGATTAACCAAACCCATTGAGATTTGGACTGGATGTTCACTAGATCTGTAAACTAATTTTGGAGCAATTGACATCTCCAGGACATAGTATTCACTTTCCCACTCAGGACTGCATCTTTCCAATGATCTATGACTTTTATGTCAAAAAATAAAATATAATTTTTTTACATAAATCCCACACATTTTATGGAAAGTACTGTTATTGTGAAAGGGATTTTTCATTACATTTACCACTGAGGTACTCGATTATTTATGCAGATGTGGGAGATGGTTTTGTGTTTAAGAACACAGGCTTGGAGCTAAACTTACTGGAGTTAAATACAAATCCTCAACTTATAAGCTATGTGACTAAGTAAAATGTTAACTTCTCTTTTTGTTAGTTTTCTATAAATGGTACCTAATATAGGATGATTATGTGATTATGAGAATTAATCAGTACGTGCAAAAGGCTTACAGGAGTGCCTAGTATATAGGGAAGTGTTCAATAATGTTAACAATTATGAACTTGCATCCTTGCTCACCTTTCTAAGGTTTCACACTATATTATTTTGGGTTGGGTAGTAATATTAAATATATTATGTGCATCAAATGATAAATTTATTTTACCAAATGGGGAGCCTCTAATTACTGTTATATGTTATTGCATTGGACAAAACTAGAAAAATGACATTACATAAAAGTAATAGGGGATATCCATAATTCATACATGATTTTAATTGTAGATACCTCTGGGGTTTCTCCGTTATATAAGCTTATGGGTTCTGTTAGTTGGAGTACCTCCAGAAGGTGATCCTGAGACTATGATGAGGCCGAGTAGCAAGAGAGGTGGTGGAATCATATTTAGGGTTGGAGAGAAAAGAGAGACCCGATAATGAGAAGAGCCAACAGAGGGCGCATCAGTAAGAGAGTTAACAGGTGGGCAACTGGAGTTTAATTTTACTGTAGAAAGCCTAGCAGCCAGAGTGCAATGCATGCCTCAGGACTATCCCGTCAGAGAAGGAAGGAGTTTGGATACTTACACACTAACTCTGATCAATCGTTGTCAAAGCCTGGTGCTGGGGCAGATGTGCACTGAAATGTAAGGGCAAGCTGGTACCTGCAGGGCATCAATAGGGTCTGCTACAGTTGTTCCTCTGAGATGTAATTATGTTCCTGTTCTTTCACATACGTGTAATAAACTATACAGTTCATATTTTATTTATGCCTAGGAGGTATTTTTTTATTCCTATATTTTAAACCCTTTAAAAAATCATATTAGTTGAAGATTATCAGATTTTCAACATCTTGAAAAGACTGGATTTTAAAAATTTTATATATTGATATTATACATTAGATTAAGAGTATATTAATATATACTAATATATCAAATGATCTTTAAGGCAAATATTATGACCACTTGGAGTGTTTTTAAGGTATTTTAAAATAAAATTTACATGTGTTTTATTTAGTATTTTGCATCTAAAGTCCTAAGTGAAGATGACCTAAGTTTTGATTTGATCTTAAAAAGATCACAGAAATTATAATAAAATGCAGAAAATAGATATTATAAATATATTTGCTATTTCTTTACCTTGTGTAAATAAAAAAATATACTTTGGGTAAATATTAAATTAAAAATATATACACATGTGTGGGGTTTTTTTGTGTGTACAGACATACACATATATATACACACACATATATAAATTCAGAATAAAGCTATGTAGGACAAAGTAGGATCTGAATAGGCTATAATCTTAATACTTTATAAAAGTGTGGAGAAGAAAGAATCTTAGAATGAATTTATATTTTCTAGTCAAGCTGAAGCAAACATGTAACTATGTTATTGCTATTTCTGGCCCATGATCTATATCAAAATATTTTCAGTTACTGATACATACTTAAAAATGCTATCTTTTAATTTTCATTATTTTCCAAAGTCATAAAAATTTATTTTATAAAAACAGATAATTAAAAGAATATTGAAAACCCATCACAGTAAGCATATTTCACTCACCTGCTCTTGACTCTATACAATGCATATGGTTAGATTTCTAGCTACTCTTGTGAGTAGACATGATCCATTCCTTTGTAAAAATAAAAAGTAAAAAGGGCTTTCTGCTTAAGTTTTATTTTAGGGTCAAAACTAAATGATATCAGAAACTGTCTTTAATAATGCCCAATTTTTAATATTCAAAGTTTAGAGTCTGACAGAGATGATGTCTAAAATGTACATGTGTTCCACAAATTGGAAAAGAAGATGAGTTCTTGGCAAAATAAACCTTGCAGTTGAATAACATCTGAGTATTTTTAGAAGTGTTTTTTTTTTTTTTTCCCCATGGGCGATCTTATTTTTATACTATTTAACCACCATAAACCTATGAGGTAGATTTTCTTAGATTGTAAGGTAGGTCGATCCACTATTATTGTTACCTCTGTTTTGAAGAAGAATTGGAGACACAAAGATCATTCATAGCATGATGTAACTATTTTTGAATTTGGGTCTCCCAGTGCCAAGCCAATTGTGCATTCTACAAGAATGCACTACACTATGAGGCACTGCTCATCAACCCAGCACTCTTTGGAATATATTAACAGATACTGGCACAGTAATTTCTTGGAAGTAATTCCACAGTTTAATGGATTAATAGAATAAACTTACTTCTGCTCTTCAATGAGATCCTTCATTTTGATGCCATACTTTTTAGTATATACTAAGAACTGCTACCTTTACCTTTCTGTCTCACACAGCAGTATCTGTCTGGGAAGCAACTGGAGAACATCGTTTCTTCTCTGACAATCTCTGACTCAACTTCCTGAGTTCTGACAACAATGAAATCCCCAAACCAAATGAATTTCCAAGCTACTATTAGGTCTTTAAACACAAAATGAGTCAATAATTTTTAGAGTTAAAAGTAACTGAGGAAGAGGATTCTGGGAAGGTGGCAGAGCAGGAAGCACTAGCAATCTGTCTCCCCCACTTACACAATTGCACTGGCAGAATCTGTCCAGTTTAATTATTTTGGGACTCTCGAGTCTATAGATGGCTTGCAACCTTTAGGGAAAAGCTTGGAGGACAAATTGTATTAAATTCCAGCCAATGATAACTCTCAGCATAGTAGCAGCAACCCATGCCCCACCCCAGACCTGTTGCAAGCCGCTGTGTATGTGTTCCTGGAGCAGCTTACAGGCAGCCTGCAGATACCAGGGTGGACAAAAAGGACCCTGTCCTCCAAATATGTGGGATCTTTGCTTGGATTGCTGATTACTGCTTCTGATCACAGACACATGAACAATGTTGTTGCATTTCTCCCTTTTGTTACAAGTCTTTCACCCTAGGCTGAAGCGATTTCCAGGGAATTTAAAGGGCCAGCACCTTTTTTCCTCCCTTCATTTTTCTCATTCCCCCCTTTTGTAAGCCTTATAATAAAGATTAGGTCAATTAAAAAAAACTTGCATAAATTGAAAAATTAGGAGCTGACTGTGCGTACCCAGGGAAAGATGCAGGCTCAGAAATGAACTGCATAGACTTTAAGTTTATACCTTAGGCTCATCCTTGGCACTAAGATAGCCTACAACAATCAAATAAAACAAAACAATATGAAAATAGCAAACCATGGGGAAGGGAGAGAATTTGAGTTCCAGAGTTACCACATGATTAGATCCAAATGCCCAGTTTTCAACAAAAAAAAAATCACAAGACACACAAAGCAAGAAAAAAAGGACCTATTCAAAAGAAAAAAACAATAAATCTATAAACTGTCCCTAACAAGACCTGATGGCATATCTACTCGACCAAGACTTTAAAATAACCGTCTTAAAGATACTCAAGAGAGTAAAAGATGTGGAGGGAGTCAGGAAAATGCTCATAAAAGATTCTTTTTAAAGTATTCCTGCTCATAGCCACCCAAAAGTTCTGCTGAAGACATACAAGAATAACATTGCTTTCATTCCTGCCAATGTACCCATTCTGTAGGCCTTGGATTAGGAATAAATTTTGACTATTAAGTCTTCTTATTTAATATATACATTTCATAAAACTATAGCTTCTATTAATAGTGATTCTTCTGATAGATCTGGGCAAAATAAATTGGAAATCTTCTGAGAAAGATTCACCTTTCTAGGTGCCATTAAGAACATTGTGATTCATGGCAGGAGATCAAAATATCAACATTAACCAGAATTTGGAAGAAGTTGATTCTATTCCTCATGGATGACTTTAAGGGTTTCAAAACTTCAGTGAGGGAAGTAACTGCATAAGTTGTGGAAATAGCAAGAGAAACAGAAGTGGAGCCTGAAAATGTGAATGAATTGGTGCAATATCATGATAAAACTTGAACAGATGAGGAATTGCTTCTTATAGATGAGCAAATAAAATGGTTTCTTGAGATGCAATCTACTGCTAGTGAAGATTCTGTGAAAATTGTTGAAATGACAACAAAGGATTTAGAGTAGTACATAAGCTTAATTAATAAGGTAGCAGCCTGGTTTGAGAGGGTTGACTCGATATTTGAAAGACATTTTACCGTGGTAAGATGCTATCAAACAGCATCACATGCTAGAGACAAACAGTCAATTGATACAGCAAACTTCATTGTTGTCTTATTTTATGAAATTGCCACAGCCGCTGCAATCTTCAGCAACCACTACCCTGATCAATCAGAGGCCACCAACTTTGAGGCAAGACCTACCATCAGCAAAAGATTCTGACTATCTCTAGGCTCAGATAATTATTACTATTTTTTACTAATGAAGTATATTTAAGTTAAGGTATGTACTTTTTTTAGACATAATGTTATGGCACACTTAATAGATTATGGTTCAGACTGTTTGCACTGGAAAACCAAAAAAATTTTGTGGCTCATTTTGTTGAGATATTTGCTTTACTGTAGTGGTCTGGAACTGAACTTTCAATATCTCCAAGGAATGCCTGTATAAAAAACCCATGCTTAACATCATACTTAATGGTCAAAGATTGGAAGTTTTTCCTCTAAGACAAGAAACAAGGAAAGGATGTCCACATTCAATTCACCACTTCTACTCAACAACGAAGTTCTAGCCAGAACAATTAGGCAAGAAAAAGAAATAAAAGCATCAAAATTGGAAAAGAAGAGGGATAAATATCTGTGTGTACAGGTGACATGATCTTGCATGGGAAAAACCCTCAAGACTACACAGATAAATTGTTAGAACTAATCAATGAATTCCTCAAAATGGCAGGATGTGAAGTCAACGCACAAAGTCATTTGCACATCTTAACGCTAATACAATGTGAAAAGGAAATTGCAAAAACAATTCATTTACAATAGCATCAAAAAGAGTAAGATACTTAGGAATTAGCTTAACCAAAGAGGTCAGACTTGTAAATATGAACTATCAAACATTGATAAAAGAAATTTAAAAAGACAAATAAATGGAAGCCCATCCCACATTCTTGGATTGGAAGTTTCAATGTTGTTAGGATGTCAATACTGCTCAAAGCATCAAAGTGTACAAATTCAACACACTTCCTATCAAAATCCCAATGATATTTTTGAGGAAATAGAAAAACCCACCTGAAAATTAATATAAGATCTCAAGGGACCTGAATGGCCAAAACTACCTTGAAAAGAAAGAATATTAGATGTTGCAAAATAGTGGGGGGGGGGAAGGAAAAAAAGAATAGAGTTGGAAGAGCCACACTTCCTTATTTCAAACTCACTACAAAGGTATAGTAATCAAACAGTGTGTTGTTAGCATAAAAACAGACATATGTGACCAATTGATACAATGGAGAGCCCAGAAATAAGCCCTCACATATTTGGTCCAATGATTTTTGAGAAGGGTGTCAATACTATTCAATGGGGAAAAAACTGTCTTTTCAACAAATGGTGCAATGAAAACTGGATATCTGCATGCAAATTAATGAAGTTAGACCCTTTCCTAACAGCATATATGAAAAATTAACTCAAAATGAACCTAAATATTAGTTCTAAAACTATAAAATTCTTAGAAGAAAATAGAGAGCACATGTTTCATGATATTGGATTTGGCAGTGATTTCTTGGATATGACACTGAAGACAGAGGCAGCAAACCAAAAAAAAAAAAAAAAAAGACAGATTGGACCTCAGGAGAATTTTAAAAATTGTGCAACAAAAGATTAACATACTAAAAAAGTCAACTCAAAGAATGGAAGAAAATATTTATAAATCAAATATCTGATAAGGGAAAATCAGATATCCAGAAAATACAGGCTTTCCCTAAAACTCAACAACAAAAATACCTGGATCAAAAATGAGCAAAGGACTTGAAGAGACATTTCTCCAGTGAAGACACACAAATGGTAGATAGCACATAAAAGGACGCTTGACATCACTAATCACTAGAGAAATGGAAATCAAAACTACAATCAGATACCACCTCATACCCACTAGGATGGCCAGTACTAATACCCCCAAGTAACAAGTATGAGTAAGAATGTAGAGAAATTGAAACCCTTGTGCACTGTTCGTAGAAATTAAAATATTATGGCTGCTGTAGACAATAGTATGGTGGTTCCTCAAAAGATTAAAAATAGAATTACCTTATAATAGAGCAATTCTAGTTCTAGACATATATACCCAAATAAATTGGAGTAAGGTTCTTGAAGAAATATTTGTACACCCATGTTCATAAAAGCATTATTCACAATAGGTAAACCATGGAAGCAACCCAAGTATTCATCAACTGATGAATGGCTAAGCAAAAAGTAATGCACACATACAATGAAATATTATTCAGCCTTAAAAAGGAAGGAAATTCTGATATATACTACAACATGGATAAATTCTTAAGATATTTTCCTAAGTGAAACAAGCCAATCACAAAAAGACAAATACTGTATGATTACACTCATATGAGGTAGTTACTGTAGTGAAATCATAGAACAGAAAGTAGAACTGTGGTTGTCAGGGGCTGAGGGGAGTAGGCAATGGGGAGTTACTGTTCAAGGGTACAGAGTTACAGTTTTACAAGATGAAACAAATTATGGAGATGGATGGTAGGAATGAGTACACAACATTATGAATGCATTTAATACTACTGAACTGGACACTTAAAGTGGTTAAGATGGTAAATTTTATGTTTTATATATTTTACCAAAATGAAAAAAAAATAAGTAAATCAGATACCAGTGGTAATTGATTTAACCATCTGGTCACTGGGATTTGATTTACCAAATTACTTTTCTAGTTTGTATTTTGGTGCATGGAAGAGTCCATTTTGAAAATAAGCTTGACATTAAAGAGTCTTTAAGTTATTGTTATTTTTCAATGACACACTTTGATAGAGCAGACCATTATCATCCCCCTCCAACATGCACAATATTGACATGCCTTCACTCAAATAAATTTGTAATACTAATTATTCCATAATTAAAACAAGGGTGTTCTTCAACAAATATTTCTATATTGACTGATTTTTGGTATGAAAATCTTGTCCATATGTCAACTCTGTAGACAATTGTTAGAAGTTGTCTTGAAAAGTATAGGAATATTATCTAATTTATGAAGATGTAATTACCATTTTTTTGCCCTCATCACCCAGATTTATAGCATAGTACACACTGCATGACTAGCTTTTAGTATGTTTTATGTGTAATACAATGGTCACAATAAAGTTCGCCAAAAGTAGCAGCAGGATCGAGTGAGAACACTGGAACAGGCACTGTATTGACCTTGTCAAATACTAACTTTGACCTTCAGCCAGACCCTTCACATATCAGGGTCTCAAGTTTTCTCATGTGTAAACAATCGAGCAAGTCAATTTTGATAACTCACAGGTGCCTTTCAGCACTAACATTTTGAATTTCTATAACATGAATAACATCTATTGCTTGTCTCAGATAATAGGTTCTAGTTTTGTATATTCAAAGGGATCTTTCCGTGTTTGCATTGGACTCCATGGAGGGGCCAAGAAACAGTTTACTTACTGAGGGAAGTTTAGTCTCCTAAGCTTCTGCTCTACAGTAATGCCTATCTTTGTTCAATGTTGTTTTAATGGTATAGTTGTAGAATTTTAAGTTAAAAAATAAAAGTAGGGTATTTGAATGTAGTTCCACAAGAGGAGAAGTGATTTTATTGCTTAAGATCCCTCTTGTATTATGCAGTCTTATAAGCCAAGTATGAATGTTGACATAAATGATGTATTGCACAAGTACAGGCTTCAGAGATAGAGCTGTGACTTCTAAAGATCCAGAAAGATAAAAAGTAAATCCGTGCTGTAATTTAAATCCAGGTTATAAACTTGGACTCCACCTGGGGTTTCGTTTAGATTTGATAAATTATCATATCTCAGCTCAGGGAACTTTCTCCGGTGCCTTTCATTCTCACTTCATTGACATTTCCATAAACAGTATTTAAGAAGTGGGTATGAAATTCTCCTTGTTTGGCCTTTAGTGGCAGGCAGATTTGCTGGGGGTGAATAAAGAAAACTTTAAACAAAATGTACAGTATAAGAGAAACATATTTTGAGATTATAGAATTTGATATAAATGTTTATTGGGACAAATTTAAATATCCCATTAGAATTGTTATTCAGGAATATTATACCACTGATTTGAGCAATAAAATGTTATTACATAAATAGAATAATGAATATAGGCACACTAAAATATAGTGAGTAATTACAAGATAGGAAACTGTCTTTGTGGTAAATAAAAAACAATTAGACAATTAGAATATATCTGTGTGCTTAATTTGAAAGTGTTCTTTATAAAAATTTCACAATCACAATTAAAACAATCTCCTCAGATCCATAAATACTTTTCTTTAAACAGCCTAGGCTTATATCCTCTCTGTCTCTTTCTTACTCTACCAATTGTTTCTCTGTCAGCTCAAAAGAGTAGATACTGTAGCTATCATTTAAGAATCTGAGAAACAGTACTAAATCCTTTTTTAGGGCAAGCTAGTATATCAATAATGGATGCAGACTAGAAGAAAAATCCTATTGTTTTTGTTCAAAGATACTCAGATATTTTACAAATTTTTTATCATGTTGATAAAAACATTGTAATATTATCAAGACATATGTATGATGTTATTCCCTACTTAATGAAGAAATAAGTTCTGAAAATTGAATAACCTGCTCAAATTTGTGTGTATTATAAGCAGCAATGAGAGATCATGCATTCTGACTTCTAGTTCTGTACTCTTTTCACTACACCACTCTATATTTTCTCATGTTTACTGCTATTAGAATTTTTAAAAGTATATTGTTAAACTGTATTTCATCAAATGGGAATCTATTGTAGTTATAATAATCTTGACTTGAAGCAATCATGCTTGTGAGTTGTTTTGGTATGAATTAAAAAACTCATTCATCTTCAAACATCTAAAACAGACACATTATTTTGTGAAGTGAAATTGGATAATTTGAAATGGTATGTTTTAAGTATCAGTTATCAGTGAATCAAAATGGTATGTGGCAGACATTCTGCACACAACAGGCACTCAGCAAAACAGCCTGGTTTTTCTCACATTATAGGATCTCCTTCTTTCAAGAATGCTGAACAACATAGCAAATACTAACCCTGATAGTGTTAATACACTCTAGTGTACAGAACTTTCCCAACCAAAAACAATGCATGATTTACTTCCTTCATTTGACACTATCTCATAAATAAAAGATAAGAGAATAATGAATTATCGTTTGTAAACACTAGAGCCAAATAATAACGGCTGATTGCCAATAAACTGAATGAAAACTGATCCATACCAAGCAGAAGTGACACTGCAGCAATAAACATTTGGAAGAGAGCTGTACATTAATAACAATTCTTGGGCTGCCCCTTGAATATTAATTTTTATGTGCACAGCATTTGCCTAGGAGATATTTACAAAATTATTCTTTGAATGGGGCTGAAAAGACTGTCAAAAACTCACTTTTCCTCCATTTCTCAGTTGCTTTTCCATTCCTGGTACTTACTGAAGAGATACCTTTCATTCAGGAGCAATTTTATGAAAAGAAATAAAATATTAAATACAACCATCTAAAATAAAAGTGTAATCTCTTCTTTCAACCATGACAGAGAAAGTGATAGCAGGCTTGCCCTC
This sequence comes from Eulemur rufifrons, assembly GCF_041146395.1. Lineage (NCBI taxonomy): Eukaryota > Metazoa > Chordata > Mammalia > Primates > Lemuridae > Eulemur > Eulemur rufifrons. The sequence continues at coordinate 231,963,169 of NC_090989.1, forward strand.
CTGGTGTAAACAAAATTAAACCTGCACAAAACATATGAAGCCAATATTTAATGCACTGCATAACACGCAGTCCAGGGCCATGATTTTTGAAGAATAACAAAATGAATGAATTTTACATTTTCTTGGATTTCTTCCTGGGAGAATATTTCAGATAGCAGTTCAAGGAGGTAGAGCCCAAGGACACAGCAGTTTCACCGAGTTGAGAATACAGATATTCAAGTTTGGTGATGCTGAGTTGACTGGATTTGGCTGGGTAGGGTACTGGATAAGAGAGAGCTCTATAGATGGCACCACTGAAGTTTGTGTGAGGGTTCACTATGGGGCTTTGGGCTGTATATAAACAAATATACCTGCACTATGGGATATATTAATACTAAAAGAAGTTCATAAAGCAGAATAAAAAGTATTCCAAATGGAAACTTGGATATGTAAGAAGGAAATAAAGAAGAGTGGAGATGGCAAATACATGGATAAATACAGAGGACTGTTTTTTTCTTCTTTTACTTCTTAAAACACACAAATAATTATTTAAAGCAAAAACAATAAAGTTGGGTGGTGTTATAACAGATACAGAATTAAAACATTTGACCATAGTATGAGGGATGATGGTAAATAAACTTATTACTGTTTTATGGTACCATATTTCATGTGAAGTTGTTCAATATTAATTGTAAATATTTACTGATAAGTTAAGGATAAATATTATAATTCCTAGAGAAGCCGTTAACAAAATTCAAAGTGCTATGGCTACAAAGTTCCTTAGGAAATAAAATGTATTACTAAAAGATATTTGATTAACCAAACTCAACTCAAGAGAGGAAAAACAGAACAACATATAATTCATGGGACACAAAAAACAATAAATAGCAAGGTAAAAAGCTTATGTCTAATCATATAATTACTTTAAAATGTGAATAGATTAAATACTCCTATTAAAAACCAAAGATGGTAAAATTAAACAAGCATCACTAAAATAGTCTATTTTAACAAGATACACTTTAAATATAAAAACAGATTGAAACTAAAAGATTGCAAACATGTATGCCATGCAAATAGCACAGAATCAGAAAAAGTAGCCTTCAAAATAATGAATATTACTAGATATAAGAGAAATATTTACAAATGATGAACAATTCATCATGAAGATGTAACAGTCATAAGTGTATATATATTTAATAACAATTTCAATGTCTATAAAAATGGCCAGATTAAATTGAAAAATAGACAATACCTCAATAAAAATTAGTGATAGATATTAATTCCCTACTCTCAACATTTATAAAACTATCCCTTCAAAAAAATCAGTAAATATATAAATGATTTGAATAACACAACCAACCACCTTGTCCTATTTGATGTATATGGCATAGTGTACTCAACAACTGGAGAACTGATTTTTTTCTGAGTGCATATAAAATACTCACAAAAATACACTACATGCTGGGTGATAAAATAAAATCATATACCTTACAAAATTTTCTGAACACAACATAGCTAAATTATAAATAAATAAAAATAAGATTCAGACAAGATCCAAAAATTTGAAATGAAACAACATAATTCTAGATCACCTATGAGTCAAAGAAGAAATCACAAAGAACTTCAGGAAATACATTAAACTCAACAATTTCAAACATCACTCAACAACACAAAGAAAACTTGGCAGGATGCCTTTGAAGCAATAATTTGGGAAGGAATATAGGAAATCTTTTTTTTGTTTTTAAAATCTGCATATTGAAGTATGATTGACATACAAAAAAGCTATACAAAAGCACCTCTTGTATTATCCTGAATAGAGCTGGAACCCATTCTACTAAGTGAAGTATCACAAGAATGGAAAAACAAGCACCACATGTACTCACCATCAAATTGGTATTAACTGATCACACTTAAGTGTACATACAATGATAACATTCGTTATATGTCAGGCAGAAAGGAGGGAGGAAGAGGGAATGGGCATATACACACCTAATGGGTGCGGTGCACACCATCTGGGGGATGCATATGCTTGAAGCTCTGACTTGGGTGGGGCAAAGGCAATATACATAACCTAAACATCTGTACCCCCATAATATGCTGAAATAAAATAATAATGATAATAAAAAACTATGCATAATGTCCACAACTTGGTGAGACTGCAGACATGTATATACCCATGAAACTGTCACCATAATCAGTACCATGAACATATCTCACCTTCAAAAGGTGCCTCTTGCTCTCATTATTATTTGTTGTGATATGAACATGCAATATAAGATCTACCCTATTAGGAAATGTTTATAGTGTGTAGTATTAACTATAGGCACTATGCTATACATTAGATATCTAGGACTTATGCATGTTGTTTAACCTAAACTTTGCACCTGTTGACTAATACCTCTCCTTTTTCCCCTCAGCCCCCAGAAACCACCATTCTACTCTCTCATGCTGTAAATTAGACTGTTTTAGATTCTTTATATAATCAGAATCATGTAGTAGTTGTCCTTCCATGTCTGGTTTATTTCACTTAGCACATCATCCATGTTCATTCGTCATGTAAATAATAGGATTTCCTTCTGTTAGAAGGCTTAACAGTATGTCATTGTATGCATATGTATTGCTGTTTGGAGTGTAAAATGAAACTACTCTTTGAGGTAACTTCTGCTTTCTCATGACGTTACACATTCACTGTGTATGACTCAGTAATTCCACCACTAGGTCTTTAACCAAGAGAAATAAAAACATACGTTTACAAAAAGAATCATGCAAGACTGTTTACAGCAGCTTTATTCATAATAGCCCCAAACTGTAAACAAACCAAATTTCCATCTGCAGAAGGATGATTAAACAACTTGTGGTATATTCATGTAATGTTCATAAAAAAAGGAGCAAATTGATAATATATAACTACATGTATGCATCCTAAAAACATTATGTTGTAGGGAAGAAGCTACATGGAAAAGAATATACAAAGTATGATTCTATTTATAAGATATTCTACACTAGGCATAACTATTCTGTGGTGATAGCAATTAGAATCAAGTTGCCTTTGAGGGGGGGGATTGATTGGCAAGGGGCTGAAGGACTCTTTTCCAGTGATGGAAATCTCTTGTGTCTTGACTGGGAGCTTGGGTATACAGGTTTACATATTTGTTAATATTGATCTGTGTCTTTTAGATCTGTATTTCACTGAATGTATTTTTTTCAACTCAATTAAAATAGACAAAGTCAAAGGAGAGACTTGGGTGGTAGTTGTTTTAAAGGTATCTTGCAAAGTTTGTCATCTTCCCCTAGATAAAATATATATCTTATTCTAGCTATATATCTTAGTAATATTAGCATTGGGTTTTGTACAGGCTGTTTCACTTTTGGTACCTATACAAAAAAGGTCCTCTTTTATTTTTCTCCTTACTAGAGGTATTGAAGCACATCACACAATTTAGATGAGACACGTGAGTTATGCTGTGGTAACAAACTAACCCAAATTTTCAGTGGCTTAATGAAACAAGATTTGTTTTTCATATCACACATCCCATACATGGCAACAAGGGGTTGTGCTTACATAGACACTCAAGGGCTCAGGCTTATAAAAGTTACACCAACCCATGATGCTGTCCTGTCAGCACATGGATTGCAGGGCCACCAACAAAGGGGATAGAGTATATGGAGCTCTCATACTGTGGTCCAGTGATGACACCTGTCATTTCTATTCATAGATTATAATTATTAATAGCTACATAACCCGAACATAAGTCAGGATGAGAAATGTAGAGGAGGATGTGGAATTTTGTTGAGTGCTACCATCTCTGCTACAATTATCATGGGTAACTAAGCTTCTATGGTAAGTAATGCATATGAATCAATGGGGGTTATGACAGCATCCAACCTAGGAATCCTGTGCCAGGCCTATAGTAGAATTATGTGAAAGTTGTCAGAATCAAAATACATTCACTCGTGTCAAACTCTAACAAAAATAAATAAATAAAGCCAGGAGACGGAGAGGGGGAGGGCCCTCACACACACATGCCGGTGATAAGAACTATTACCAAGACTCTCTGAAGGGTTCTCATGCAAATATGGCTGACAACAAGAACTGCCACAGAAGACTCTGCCAAAACCACAACCTGGCACAAAAGCCACTGCAACCTTACATAAAGAAATACTTCTGTGAGGACATTTGCCCAGCAACTGCCTGTCTGGCATCAGACTGGTGCCACCTTGTTATTGACACTTGCAGCCAAGGATAGTTACCTGAAAACAATTATGAAATCCTCTTCATTTTTCCTTTGAAAACCTTTGTCTTCTTTTGCCTCTCTGAATGCACACAGAGTTTATCGTGGCAAGTGTATTCCCATTGCAATGACCTATTTCTGAATAAACATGATTTTCTTTCAGAGAGCTTCTCTTTGTTATTTGACATTAGAAAACTAGACAGAATGTAGTCTAAGGTTTTTTCCAAAATTCATAAAGACATTCTTAAATGGCCAAGTTTTTGTTTGTCTGCCAAGTTATTTTCTAAATTAGTGACCTATGTTTTTATTTACTTAAAATATATTTTTAAATACCTTTATCCAATATGTATTGTTCAAACATGAACAAAAAATTCAGACATGAAGATTTAATAGTCCCATTATACTTTGTAGGTAATTCATATGGCTTATGATGACCTACAAGCCCCTGAGTTATATGATCCTTTTGTTCTCCACTCCAGATCTATCTTCAGCCATATCCCCAAATACATTTATTGTGCATCAGTAACACTTTTTTCATTTCATGCAAAATTGCTTTCGGAGGCTCCATGTATCTTTTCCTCTCGACTTAGAACTTTCTTTACCAATATCTATCTGTAGTGTTAACTACAGGTTCGTATTTGTTCTTCACTCATCTTTTACCTGTTAAAGAAGATTACTGTTCTGTCCTTCCACAAAATAACAAGATAAAATAAAACATGATCATCTAAATATACACAGAAAAAACATGTGACAAAGTTCAGCATCCATTCATGATTAAACTATTAAAAAAAATAGGTATAGAAGGAACTCACCTCAACACAATAAACACCATATATGAAAAGTCCACAGCTAATTATCAACATCAATAAGGAAAAACTGAAAGCATTCCCTGTAAGATCTGGTACAAGGGCAAAGATGCCCACTCTCACCACTTCTTTTCAAAGTAGCACTGGAAGTCTTAGTCAGACTACTTAAACAAGAAAAAAAAAATAAAAGACATCTAAATTGGAAAGGAAGAAGTAAATTTATCTCTGTTTGTGGATTGCATGATCATATATGTAGAAACCCTAAAGACTCAACGGTAACAAAAATAACTTACAATGTATAAATTATTTCAGTAAAGGACAGAAAATCAACATGCAAAAATCAGTCATGTTTCTAGATAAAAACAACAATCTAAAAAAAGAAATTTTTAAAAATTGCATTTATAAAAGCAACAAAACAAATACAGTATTTAATAATGATTACAGCAGAGATGCTAAAAAAGAATCATTGCTAGCTATTCATAACTCCTTTGTAGACATACTACCTCAACAACTCCTTAGACTATCTGGCAGTCCAGGACACTGCCATATATCTTTCTAATAAGGCTCTCCCTCCTGCTCAGGATCAAGCTTGCATCACAGTTGGATGGCTCTTCTGGACTTTTCTGACCTTGTTCCTATTTCCTTTCATATAAGTACTTTCCCTAAAAAATTCTTTGAATTTTAATCCTTTCTGGACTTCTTCTTCTTGGAGGATCTTAAGTAGCACAATGGCTTCATTCAGGAGTAGAGCAGCTTTACCTTAATAGATTAAAAAATTAATCAGTAGTAGGCCTATTTTTTTCAATCCTACATTTTTTAACAGGTTACTTGATATCATGTGATTTTTTTAGTCGTTTAGTCCACTCTGGCACCAGAATTTTGTTTTTCTCTTGCAAAAGTGAAGATTCATTAGTTAATGTAGAGTCTAAACTTTAAACACTTAGAATCCCATGATCAGAATGTCTTTAAGCCTAATTTTCCAAATTCAAGACATAGGAGCTTAAATGGTTAAAAAAATAGGAGCTTTAACTCATCTAGGAAGAATGTTTCTAAGTGATGGCAAACCAGGCTAAAATTAATCTATTCTTGCTACAATTTCAAAGTTGGCTTGAATACATTTCAGTCCATGGTATTTCAGATATAGATTTAAAACAAATAATAGCAACCTGCATGACTGTCTCCATATATATATGAAATTGTTTCATGCAACACGTTTCCAAATTTCCCCATTGATACTGAAGACAAAGGAGAAGATTGTACTTGTATTGATAACTTGTAGAAATACTGGGATCTTTGTTTTAAAGGGAAAACTTCAAGGAAGAAGAGATTACATACTAAAAAAGATTTTCAGAAGAACAGGATATCTTACTTTTTGGAGATTAGTTGCAGTGAGATAGTCTCCACCCATCTTTAGAGACCTTTCTTTATGTTCTTCCAGTTGTACGATTCTAAAATTATGCCTCTTATATTGGCTTCTTGATGTGGAAGAAATGGTCAGGTTTTTATTTAGATAATGTTTAAAAGAAAACAGAAATGGCCTAGAGATGAGTGTATCAGATTGTGTCCAGATATTACTTGGCATTTTATCTCAGCTTTTAAAATATTATCCTTGGAATGCCCAATTTGAGATAGCTTAACGTAACCTAGAAAGAAGTTGAGGAAATCCATATATTTTAGTAGAAAGACATATTAAGAAGTTATCTGAAGCAATGAAAGTTACAAGGCTATGACTGTGACCACATCTACCAGTGGTGTTTGGAATATTTCTTAGTTGAGTCTTTGCAAAGAATTGGCCAGAAAAGTCACAGGACCTAGGTGAGTTGAAACCAAGCCTGATTAACAAAGAATGAGAGTTGGAAAATAAATAATCATTATGTTTTAAAATAATATAGAAAGTTGAATAACCCAGTAATTCTATCTCTAGAAGTTAAAGAATGCACTCAAAGCTTATATAAAACTATGTTTGCTTAGTTATATACATCATAGTCCCCCAAAATCTAGACAATAGGTATGTCAAACAACAGAAAAATGACTGAACAAATTATGGTCCAGCTAGATGAGTAAGTTTTAGGAAATAATAAAAAAAGAACTTTTTGAAGAATTTGAATGGCATTAGGAAAATGATCATAATGTTTACTGATAAAAATCAAGATTATAAGTATAATTTCAATTTTGTATGTAAAAAATGAATATGTACAGTTTATACTCATTTATCTATATAGAGAAACACATGAATGCAGCAAATGACATTAAATCTGCTATACATTTAAGACTGCCACCTGGGTAATAGGATAAATAGTTCTTTTTATTATCTCTATATACTTTCTTGGATTGTCTGAATTGTATACAATAAAAATGTAAGGCTTTGTAATAATAACAAAACATAATACTTTTTTTTAAAGAAAAATAAAAATATTCAACAGAAAATGGTCTGGAAAAGAAATCAAGATAAAGTGAATTGTAAAGGAATTAGATTTTCTCTCCTATGGAAAGGAAGAATAGAGAGTAAAGCAAAGATGATGATTAAGGAAGAAAAATAATGAACTCTTTATATTTCACAGGAATTTATGATAATCGGTTTTACAATTCTACAGAGTTTTAAATGTAAAAAAAATACTTCTATCATTAGTAAAGACAACTGGGTCATTCCTGCTGTAACAGTGAATGATGCATTGTCATAATGTAAATATCTATAATCTTAGTGTACACAATACTAAGTGATTAAGTGATCCAGATGTGGATAAAAAAGCTGTTTATAAAAATGATTTGAGATATAGACTCAAAGTTCAGGTTGCTATGGTAACTATAATCCCAATTGCGCCTTCATAAACCAAAGTCTATTTGATTTTTGTCATTCTCGTCTAGGGGAGCTCCACATTCTCAGAAAATTTAAAACTCATTTGTGAAGAGAGAAATGAGCTCTTAAAATCTAGATTCTATATTATTGTATCAACAGCCTAATGTTTCTGCATTATCACACATGTAAAGCCTCACTATTTAATTGATTAAACACCTGTATTTTAATTATAATTTATGTGGTATTGTAATAATTTATAAGGGAGCTCAGCAAGCTCACTCTTCAGTATCTGTCCTGTTATGTTTAGTTGGTCCCCTGTTGTGTTCTCTTTCACACACACACACACACACACACACATACACACATTCACATACACACACACACCACACATACCCACGTATTTCCAAACTTGCAAATGAATTGGGATTGTGAAGATTATTTTGAAATTTTTGGTTTGGAACTCCATATAATACTTTCCTAGGTAAGCAGTACTCCAATGGACCCTAGTACTGATGACTAACAAGCAGACATGAAAAAGAAAGGCAGGAGGTAACACAATTTTTCTCCATGTACTATTTCTTCCGTTTTCCGCTCCCAATAAATAACCTTTAGTGAGCAAAAATTACATGAATTTTTTTCCATGATGAAAGCAAATGAAGTTAGATTCATGTATATTTTACACAAAAAGTAAATCTTGATATGTTATAATGGCTTTTTCTCCATATATTCCCCCCCTCCGCCTCATAATCTACTTGCTCAACTTGCTAATATTTAAACTTAATGTCATTTCTCTACTTAACCTTTTGGATGACTTGCCATTCCTTTCTAGATAAAGCCCAAATTTTATAAACTATCTCTAAATTCTGCTTCTTTTCCCACTACATTTTCAATCTTTTGTGAACCTCAAAAAGTACTTTTATGGTCTCAGTTTCAAGTCATTATACTTATGGATCCTTCTACCTGGAACAGCTTTTATCCTTCACCAAGTTGCCCCACTATTATCTCCCTCCTTTGCTTGGCTGTCTCCTCTTCTTCAGAACTCAATAGGATGTAACCACTTCTATGAAACCTTCCTGAATGAACCATGACTAACAAGGCATCATTGGATGGCCCTCTTACGTGCTCTCAAAGAATCTATATGTTACCTTTGCATTTACCACTTGTTGCATTTACTAAGTGAGGTTGCATTTACCACATTTTATTGAAACTATCTTTTTTATACACTAGCTTTTTGTCAAAACATATTTTGCTGTCCTACACAACTGTTTCCCAGATTATTTGCCTATTTGATCTTAGATCCATTCTCTGTCCTTACTCTCTTGGCTCTGAATCACAAGGAACTGCATTTTTCATTTCCATTATCAACTGGTTTCCTGACAGGCACTAACAAGAGAGTAGAAAGCAAGCAGAATGAGAAACCAGAAAATTTCTCCCTGTCTTTTCTGCCTCAGGTGACAAGGAGTCTCTGACAACTGTCGTATCTCATCCATGTCCCTATTTCCCATAGGATTACCTCTGCTTCCACGGCCCTACCTCCTGCTGGGAACATCCTCACCTTGGGCCCTATGCATTGAGTAGCTTCCTCTTTTCACTAATTGAGATTGCCTCATCAACCCTTATTTGGCTTCTCAGCTCTTTCATTTTACACCATGTTCCCATATCAAAGTCCCTTTGTTGGAAATACCTAAAAGAGACCTCTTTCCCTAATGGAATCCTGAAAGATACAGGTATAAACTTTTGAAAGCAGAGTGTCTTATTCTTTTAGTTTTCTCAGCAATGAGCATAATTGTTGGCATATAAATACATGTTGAATTAAATTAAACTGTGTTTTGCAAAGCACAGATTGCTGAATGAGAAAATAAATATTTAAATAACAGGGATATTTAGTTGCTTTGATATTTGAAATAATATATCTGTTAATTAAAGTACTTCATTTTTGTTGCAAAATATTCAGTCTCAGAAAGAATGTCTCTGCTTTAATAAATGTTTGGTCCTTTAATTTTTAATATTTTACCCCTATCCATTAAGGAAATATAAAATTACTTTTTTCCCCTAAGAAAAAAATATTTGCCATCCCTTCCTCTTTATTGGCTTTGCCCACCCATTTGGGCAGTCTCTCATCTGTGGCATCGTTTCTGGACACAACCATGCATCCCTGATTTATTACTTAAGCAATAAAATAAAACAGTGGCAAGAATTGTTTTTCAATTTGAAAAACAACCTTAAATTCCCTAAAATTTTTACTCATTTTACATAATTGACAAAAGTGCCCCAAAGCAAGAGAGGAAAGTTTAATCACTGCTTGGTTTTAATTTTCTCCATTTTATTTTTCTAATTAAAGATGGAGGCTGAAAGCAGCAGGACCTCTGGGAGACACTACAGATAGCAACGTTTCTGCCAAAATTAATAAAGTGGAGCAAAATATCCAACCCAAACAAAGCTCTTGTATAATAGAATCTATGAACAAATCCATGGCAAATGCTTTTCAAAAGAAATGTGTGTGCTTTGCAGATAGCTTTTTGTTTGGCTTTTCCTAAGGCTGGACTTGGTTTCATTCAATTAAAAAATATCACATTGTGCATCCTGAAAAATATTTATGACTGTGTAATAGATGGAGACCTTTCCAAATACCCTCATCCTCTATGCAGTGGTCCCCAACCTTTTGGCACCAGGGACCAGCTTCATGGAAGACAATCCTTCCAAGGACTGGGGCGGGAAGGGACTGGGGGAGTGGGAGGGAGATGGTCCCAGGGTGACCCAACCACATCACATTCATTGTGCAATCAAACCTCTCTGCCAATGACAATGTGCTCTCCCAGCTGCTCCCCAGCACCAGCACCACTGCCCCAGCTCCACCCCAGATCATTAGGCACCAGCTTCTCAAAAAGGCAGTGAGTAACCTAGATTTCTCACATGCTATGCAGTCCACAGTAGGGTTGTGCTCCTGTGAGAATCCAATGCTGCAGCTGATCTGACAGGAGGCAGAGCCCACGCAGTGATGCAAGTTATGTGGAGCAGCAGTAAACACAGATGAAGCCTGGCTGGCCTGCCTACCACCCACCTCCTGCCTCACGGCCCAGCCCCCAACAGCCCAGGGACAAGACCAGCAGCACCTGTTGGCACCAGTCAGTGGCCTGAGGGTTAGAGAGCACAGCTCTGTGGTATAGAATGCATGTGTTGATCCCCATACAGGACTTGACAAATTGGTAAAATGCAGTATAAAGCTTTTGAAATGAAAAAAGAATCTGATAGCAGAGATCCAAATACAGCTGTTGTCTGTAAGCACACAGCTGATGCTGGGTCAATGTGTGTAGGCCAAATTTTCAACTGCCAAGGGGCAAAATCATTTGTTATCCATTTAACAAATTTCTAAGCTGATAGAAATTTATAATATATGTTGGTTTATAATATATGTTTATCATATGTTGACGGTTGATGATCACGTGAAAGGAAGGATTTTTTTGTGAAAATTTACAATTATCAAAAGTTAAATAAAGGACTAAAAATAAATACAGCCACATCAATAACATATCCCTTACTTTTCTTTCTTTAATTCAATATGACTTGAATTCTGATAAGGAAAAATATAAAATTATATTCTTATATAATAAAATTTTCCCCAATATTTAGTAATTATTTAAATATATATTAATACTTTTAAATTTACCATACTTTATAACTTAATTATGTTTAATACCAAGGATTCATTACATTATCCCAGGCATTTCTATGGTACAGGTCAAATGCTCAATTTTACAAAAAGCCAAAGTTAAACCATTTCCAATTTTAAGTTTTCCCCCAATGATAACCAATCCCATTTGTCCTAGAGGACATAAAATTGCCATTCCCATTTCTCCTAATTATCCTTCTCTATCAGACATATGGTACATAATCTAGAATGTAGATCATAAATGTGACCTACAGGAAACTCTCATTTAGAACAGATCATGACAAATTTTGAAAGCAAACTTTCAGTCTAGTTTCTAAGTAGCCAGAAATAATGTATTTCTTCTTACTGCATCTTACTATAAGTTTAACAAGAGAAACCACTAAGGACTTATTGAACTCATGATCTCTCTTATTCAAATAGACCCAACAGCGTCTAGGAAAGACATAATCACATGATTAGCTATTGAAAACACAAAAGCCATCACTTCAATTAGTATGCAAGCTTTCTTCTGACAGAATAAATGCAGAAATCAAAGATAATTGAGCAAGGTGATTATTTCTATTTTTCTGGGCACGTGAATGAGGGGGTAAAAGGTTACCTTTAAAAGGCTCCTAAGCAAGAAAAATATAATCTTTTTAAAAATATAAACTATTCCCTTGAAAAGGCATAAGGGTTATCTTCACATAAAGTAATAGTCTTTTAATCAAGACAGTTACTTTTTAGTAAGATACCACTATTTCTTTTAGCTTATAGAGAATATCTAAGACATTTCAGTGATAAAAATGCAATTTTGTTTTCCAATCAAAAAAGTTAATAGCTATCTTTTCTCTCATTTCATGAACCTTCTTTTGGCAAATATATACAACAATAAAAATCGTGGCATCTTGTATTCACAGGAGATTCTTCCTTGAAATTTTAAATTTTAGGGGATGTATTAGTTCCCATTGTTCCTCCACCCTGGGGACTAAACACAACTCTATTTGTGGCCACAGAGATAATTTAATTAACTTGTTCAATAGTATCCGTATGTCTATGCTAAACCTAAAACTTGGGTTTCTGGGCTTCTGTGCTTTTCTCTTTACAGTGCAAGACCAGATCTCTTGCCTTCAGTGATAAAGAAATAAAACTCAGTAATAATCACTAGTAATCATCACTAATGACAAATATAAGAGGTTTTCATGTGTTCCTTCAATGGTAATAGCAATTCAGGAAATGAATTCCTTCGTTCCTTCCCTCACTTTCTTCTTCCCACCCTCCCTTCCTTCCATTGGCAAATAAGATTTTCTTTTTGGGACAGATGTGTTACTGGTTAACACATTTGCTGCTGACCTTTAATTAGTGATCTCTTAAATCCTAGCAGAGGGACTGACCTTCTAACCCACTAAAATAACAAGATAGTAGATGTCTGATTCATTTCCTATTCAACAGTGTCAGTAAATGATCACAGTCTTTTCAAGATATATAACTCTACATAAAATTCTACCAGCACTTCAAACAACTATAAAACAAAGTGATGACATTTACAGATAAAAATATGTAAGTGCTAAAGTGTCTTATACAATCTGATAAATTAAATGTTCACAGTTCATGTGGATACCTTCACCTTTCTTTTTCCTCCATATGTTGCTAAATTATTTTCCTATGTATTAAGATTTATTTGACTATAATAAAATTACTCAAAAAGGAAATATTTCTACTCAAAATGTTTACTGAGAAACAGACAAGTGCATTTTTAAAAATGTTTGCTACATATAATCTAGTCTTATATAGTAACATTTTTTTCTTAAATATGTAAAAATTATTCATATAGATTGAATTTCATCTCTAAGCACTCATTAATAATCTGATAAAGATATTTATCTTTAAGCCAAAAAAGCCACACCAAAATAAATCAAAGAACTCAGTCTTATTTGTGTTATATTCACATTTTCCTGAATAGAGTTGCTATATTTCTTTCCTCAAACTTTTTGTGAAACACACAGACATGTAAAACTGAAGTAAAAGAATATGTTTAGCTAATAGATAATATCAAAGTTCCATAAAACAGTATTATCTACAATTAAGCTAAAGAATAATGGGACCTTAGTGATGGTCAATGAAAGGGCAAAACTCTTGCTCTTCTTAGGAATTAAATTTCACCTGTCAGTTTCCATTAGTGTATACTTCCTCAAATAAAAAAAGGAATGTGGATAAATGCTGATGGCAGAAGAGAATAGAAACGTCTTACGAATCAGACTGTTAAGATGGCAGCCAAACTGCAACCATTTTCAGGCAGAATGAAGCTGTGGTCATCAATGTTGCCTAAATAAACTGTCCTCCTGGGAGCTCTGTTACTATCAACTCCAAGTCTGTGACAGAACCCAAAAGGAAAAAGTCCCTTATGTATGTGCTTTGAACACTGAAAAGGTTGTGGCCCCCCAAATCCCTGTTGGCCTGCTTTTGGTAAATGACAGAAATGGAGATTCAATTTTTGGATTAAGGAGGAATTTCTCTCTACCAGAATAAATATCCTCTCCTGGTGAGGGTGCTGCGTAAGCCTCATGAAAACTTCAGCATGAGTGAATTTAACAGACTGTTAGACTGACGAACTCTGAGACTCATAACTGGAATTTTTTGATGGAATACAAGGATGTCAGGCACTAAACAAGAAGATGGAGGTAGAGACAAAATACAGCTACTTGGGATTCCACACACCATGATTAAACTGTTCTTTAAGGAGCAGCAAGAGAGGACTAAAATTCATGAGTGTAAAATTCCTGTCATCTGAGGAGTTTTCAGATGATAAATGTCCAAGTCAAAATTGCTAAGTCCCATTAACTTCTTTATATTCTATCTTTAGAAAAAATTTCCACATCATATTCTTAAGGAAATTGAGATATAATTAGCTGCTTCAATTTCCATTTTTCAACTGACATCCCAAATTTAAAAATTGAGGCCCTCCTCAGTACTTTATTGGTAAGTTTTTCTGTGGACCCTTCTTTTGCTGTTCCTCCTAATCCATACATAGCAGGTGTACACTCTGAGGCTTTGACAGCCTTTGCATCACCATAAGAAATGTACTACATCTGAAATAACTCCAGGTGTCCAGCTCTCTCCCACTGACAGCTTCTTAGTAAATTGCTCTGTTTCATATCTAACCAAATACTTATTTGTAACGTGCCTAAAACAGGGCCTAGTTTGGGGGCATTTTTATCTGCTAAACCTTCATCAATACAAGTGGTAGAAAGGTTAATTCTACAGTCTATCTAAATAAATTCATACTCAATTTATTTGTTTTAACTCTCACCTACACTTAAGCCCAAGGGACATCTTGTAACTGAAGCAGTAACACCATTCAGCTTTTGTCCTCTTCTGAGAAAATGATCCGTAACTCTCAAAAGACAGACAGCTATGAAGGTCTCAACCTTGTGTAAACTTGATCAAGAACAGATGAACAACACCTTACATGAAAGATCTTTAAATTCTTTAATGGAAGCCAACTGCCTGAGGGTATCATTTTTAAGATTATAAAATTGTTTCAAGAAATATATTCTTTTAGGCCTTTGGAAATTATTTCAGTCTATTTCATCTACACTAACAAATAAGCATAGTTACAGACTCAAACAAAATCAAAGAGAACAAAGCTAGGTAATCATTCCATCAATTAAAGCAATGGCCAAAAAATGCATAAGAAAATAAATGATATAATAAATACTCTAACCTGAAATTAGTTTCAATAAAATTAAACCACACTGAATGGACATAAATTAAAAGTAAAGTAGATCAAAAGTGTTAATTCTATAATTAGAGATAATACTGTACACATTTCAAGAACACTAATTTATGCTAAATGCAACATGTAAACATGTATTTGTTCATTCTCTTAATTTATGAGGCATAGTGCTAGGTGAGGGGTAAAATTTTCCTAAGGAGATGTTTTATCTAACCCCTATCCAACTCACTGTATAGCTAGGAAATAGAAGATAAAAAATATAATTAGCATATAATTTAGTTTGTATAGGACAGGAGAATGCCCTAGACATAGCAATACCTAATTTTAAATTTCAATCAAAGGATGTTTTTGTGAAGACAGGAAAATTTTTATGAAAAATATAAAACACCCAATCTAAGAATACCTAGAAACAAGTGTAACAATAGGTATTCAACATCTATACTAATAAAACAATGAACTTTTATGGAGAGGAATTAAAGAATATACAGTAAATGGAGTTATATAAGATGGTTCATAGATTGAGAGACTCAGTATAACCAACATAAAGGTGAACAATTTCTACACCACATTGTGACATGTGATGAAAAATGTATTCTTTTTGACAATTACAAGCATTCAGCATAATGGCTGGGTAAAAATGAAGTGCCAAAATACAGTCCAAAACCACATATTTATTTAAAACAAAACAAAACAAAACAACACAACTAATGGTGTCTGTTTGGTGGTCCAGTGCTGGTATTATCCACTACAGCTTCATGAAACCTGGTGAATCGATTACAGTGGATGTCTACTGCAACCAACAGGACAAAATGATGAGGATGCTTGTGATGTTGGTCAGCAGAAGACAGGTCTTGCAAGACGTTTTACCACACGTCGCACAAACAATGCTGCTCAAACTACAGAAGCTGGACTTGGAAACTCTCTGTCATGCACCGTATTCACCAGACCTTGCATCAACTGACTACCACTTCTTCCAGGCTTTGGACCACTTCTTGCCAGGAAAAATATTCAATTCTCAACAAGCTGTGGAAAAAGCCTTTTGTGATTTCATCGCCACTCGCTCTCCAGGCTTCTCTGCTGGCATACACAAGCAACCATTAAGATGGCAAAACTATATGTAGATAGTTTAGGCTCATACTTTGATTGTACTGCTTCTTGTTTGAGATATAATAAACTACACTTTTGACTCAAAATCAGACATTTCATAAGATCAGGATTATAACGTACCTATCATACTACATAAGCACATTCTCAAATATGTCACTTTTTTATTATTGGCAAAAGTTATGAGTTTTGGTGTCTCCAATTTCCTGAATATGACTGATTACTCCTCATTCAAGATATTAGTCATTCAAAAAAAAATTTTAAGTATTTATTTTTTGTACCTACCCATAAAAGAGATAATAATAAAGTACAGGATTTTGTTTTCAACTCAATCTACTTTATAAGACAGTTTTGGTTTCTGTTGAAACTTAATGCTTCACATTTATTTTTAATATAATGTTCTCTGCCCCAGAGCATAGAACTTTTTATATTTAAATGTAAAAATACATTTCTAAGAATGATGTACATTGTGTAACAAAATTTATCATATCTGGGAATGAATTTTGGACATATGCAAATACTATTAGAGGATTCTCTATACATTTAACCTGCTCAAGCACAGTACATGAACAGTTAATAACATATGGAAAATACATCTCCATTAAGGTGAGGAAGACAAATTTAAAGTTAATTTACATATTCCCATGCATCTTTTGTATTTTCATGACTGGAAGAAATACAGTATTTTTCTTCCAGTCTGCTGTTTAACATTTCATGCTTTTTTCCTTGCTCCACAATAACTTTCAAAGGCACAGACTAATTTTGAAAAACTCTGGTCAAACAGTTATCAAGGTATAAATTATTTTCCATTTTTGCCACAGTCTACTATCTTGAAAGTAATTGGCAACTCGAAAAACCTTTTATAAGCAAACAACTTCTCTCATTTTAATTGAACGTCAATACAAGTTTCAATGTCAGCATGGGTTACAGAAATGTGCTATTTCATTAAAGCGGTCTACAGGTCATAGAATCAAGGCTTTAGCACTATTTAAACAAATCTCAGCAGGCAGCAAGCAGTGCCTCTGACTGAAGAAGGGAATCTCTATGTCCCTTAGCCAGTTTCTTTAAGTCTAGACCAACTGCTCCCAGATTCATCTGCAAGACTTGTAAAAAAATTGTAGATTTGTAGATCACATCTGAATTAGATGGGGTACTGAAATCTATAATTTTAACAAGCTTCCCAGATGATTTTTATTTATACCAAAGAATCTTAGCCCCTAATCTTTTCTTTGGGAGACTTAAAACTTTCTAACTATATGCAAGAACCTAAGAACCAAAACCTATTTTATGGCTGCTTGAGAGGTTTTATTGATGATTCAGATGGAGTCTGATCCCCCTCCCTGATCCCACGTGTGTGCTGAACAAGGAAGCCTGCCACAATAGAGATGGATGATCATGTCTGAATGGTACTTTTCCACGTAGCGCTCAATCCATATTCTGAATTCCAGCATGCTTCAGTCCCAACTTGACACTCCACCTCTGCTATCTAGTAAACACTTAAAATTCACTCATCACCCATTTGGCCACTTGCTCATCAATCCCCAATTATAAGAGCTCTAAAAAGTCAAAGGCAAAAGAAACTGTCATACTGTTACTTAAAAATTTCCCAGTTACATCATCTGCAACTTGAAGCTGGAAGAAGTTTTAATGTTCTTCTCAAGAACATGCTGGCAAGTAGTGCTTCCTAGGAATGCACTTTCTTCAAAAGCAAGAAACGGCGCATGAAATCACTATTTGCCTGTAAAGGAGAAGTACTGTAAGTGGCAAAGGAAAAGAACGTTTCCTTTTGGAAACGAGAGAACTATGCCTCATAAGTTATGGTCAGAGTAATGAACAGTTCTACTTAACCAGGAAGTTTAAGGAAGTGAACATGCAGTATAATCATTTCGATGGATGCTGGGACATTGCTATTCTGCGGTACTAATTGCAGTGCAACTATAACAGACTTGTTTAGTGTTCTTTTGAGGCTTATAATTGCTACAGTAAAAAAATCTGTCTATTCCAAATAACTTCTCATATTCAGAAAAAAGTTGACAACCTTGGTGTTTGCCTCTGGTGGCTGAGTTTAAGCAAGGGGACTGAGGTAACATTCTTGTATGAGAATAATGTTTTACATCTTAATAGGAGTTTGGGTAACACAGGTATATTCTTTCGTCAAAATTCACTAACTATACACTTAAAATTTGTGCATTTCATTGTACATGAATTTTAGAAAGGAAAACAACTATAAATAAATACTGAGCTCTTGTTAAAAAGAAAAGTTCACAACCTTTAAGTTAGATCTTTACTTCACTTCAAAAATCTCTTTGTTAGTTTGCTTATGACTAGTACAGAAATTACCTAAAGGTAAAGTTCAGTCTTTAGCCCAAACCCATAATAACTGCAAGGGTGTGTGTATTTGGGGGAGAACTCAAACATTTCTAAAGAGAAATTTCTGGACATGATGAAAACATAACCAATTTAACCAAATAGAAGGAAAACAAATAAGCTCAGCTACCATAAATACTTGAAAGGACACTGCTGAAGTGTTGCCAGGCAACTCCCCCAAAACTTTAAATTTACTATCAAATAATAATAGACTCTGCAGAGTAGATCTTAGAAAACAGAAGACTCCGGATTCCATCCCAGTACCTGAGCAACAAGACAGAAAAAAGCCAAAGGAAACCCATGTTCTCTGTTGGTGTAATTTCCTGCTCTCTTTAAAAAAAAAAAAAAAAAAGAAAAAAGAAAAAAGGCTTTTACTTTTTACTGCATAGTAAATTTTTAAAAAGGTAATCAGATGGTGGTTTTAATTTTGAAACCTGAAGCTCTTTCGATTTTGGAAGCAACTAGAGTGAGCAGCAGAAAAATAATTGGGAAGAGGGGGATTCCTCCAGCTGTGTCTTCCCCCTCTATCTAATAAGCAAGTTCCCTGACATTTATAACCTGAATTTAGCTACTTTGCAAAAGAATATTTGATAGGCAAGGTGGAAAAACTTAAGGGCACAACTTTCTATCTATGGAGGAGGGCATGTATATAGCAGAAAACAACACTAATATTCACGATTTTAAGAAAGTGACCTAAGTTAACCACAATTTATTCATGTTGTTAAACATAGACCCTTCAAAGCTCCCTTTTCTCAACCAAAAATTAGGCCAAAATCAAGAAAAATAATGGATTTTGGGTTTTAAATTTCATTATTTTTAAAAACCGTTACTCTTTTTTCTCAGAGAATAATATATTGTCATAGAATAATAAATATATGAATAATTGTTACTTTAGGCAAAGATTATATTTAATTATGGGTAATTTTTCTTTACTATCCCCTGGCTGATATCCTCTTATATGTTATTGAAAGAAAGCAGTTACTATACACATATGAAAAATCACATTCACTAAATATTTATGTCTCCTGCATATTGGAGAGGAGATATTTAGTTTAATTTAATTACAAAGATCAATTTCATAAATTGAATGCAATTTCCTAAGGGCATTTTAGTAACAAATAAATATTAGATTATAGTGGGTTTAATATTTCCTTGCCACAACATATTTATCTAAGTCCTGTTCTAGCTATCTCTTTGTTTATCTGTAATTCTCAAGATGCCTTCCCTGTCCTCACGGAAGTCCAGCTTTTACCTTCATGGAAACTGCCCTTGTTAAAGCACTTGCCTTTCCAAAGCAAATTCTGAAGGGCTGTTTTCAGTTAGACCCATTTACTTGAAGCACTGGACAGTCCTGACAGCTCCTTCCCTTAAACTTTTCTTCAACTCCCGAGACAACCTGTTCTGCTGCTACATTTCTCTCACTCCTACTCTGTTTTCCTCTGTATTAATATTTTACTTCTCAGCTCATCCCTCAAATCTTTATTTTTCTCAGAAGAGATTGGCATTTGCCATTTTTCCCTCCCCATTCCTCCATGCCCTTTCCTTTGTCACATTTCCACCTCGACTCTCAGTGCATGGATGTGCTTCAGATGAACTGACTTGAGGAGAGGGCAGGTGACCCAAGATGGGACCACCAGAGTGCTGAATGCCCTTAGCTATAGCAATCAATCATTCAGGGATGGACAGATGACCCATGGCAGTGAAGGTTAAAAGAGATTAGGTTATTTTTATGAACTGTGGGTTTCTAAGCCTGGAAAGATCTGCTGTTTGTTACCAGGGGGAGAGAGCCAGCTTTAAAACAGCCAACAAAGGGAAAAGTCCCACTTACCCACTGAGAGATGGAGAGAATCAGTTTCTTGAGGCTAATAAAGTAGCCCTTGGATCCAGTTGTGCCTAAAAGCTGTATGAGGGCTTCCACTTACCAATAGTTTCTTTCCCTCCCTCCTTCTCTCCCTCCTCCCTTCCTCTCTCTCCATCTCTCTCCCTTTCTCACTTGCTCTTTCTTTTGCTTTAGTCTCAAAAATCAAAATAGTCTAACAAATATGAATAGGTTCTACCCTTCACCATTTGCTTCTCAAATTTCCATTTCATTTATTTAAATATTCTCCTTAATTCTTAAACTACTGTCTAATATTTATTACTCAATTTTTCATTCCATACCTCCCTTTTGAGTATATTTCTATTAGCAATCTCTAGGTGAATCTCCCATAGGTCTCTCAAATGCAATATATCCCAAACTAATATTAATTTCCTTTCGTCTTTCCAACATGCTCATCTTCTAGTCTCTGTTTTCACTGATGGTCCTGTTAACCCTACTTCCTAGCCAAAAAAACTATTTTAAGCATGGGAATTCCTAACCAGTGCATTTCTTTCTAGTAAGGATTCAGATGGAACAAATCTAATTAGCATTCAAAAATG
Organism: Eulemur rufifrons; assembly: GCF_041146395.1. Taxonomy (NCBI): domain Eukaryota; kingdom Metazoa; phylum Chordata; class Mammalia; order Primates; family Lemuridae; genus Eulemur; species Eulemur rufifrons. The sequence goes on from NC_090989.1 coordinate 231,984,254, forward strand.
TATTAATAACCATACAACTAAGTTAATTTTAATAAACTTCAAAGTTTATTAATTACACTAATATTTATTCTCCTTTACAATTGTGAAATCTTGGTTTTAAGAGCTTTTTATGTGCTACATCATTTAAATTGCACAAAATTCCCATAGGGTAGGCAACACTTGTTAGAAACTATCTGAGCTCAACTAGAAAGCTTAACTTTCCCTTTGCCAGAAACTATTTGATTATTCCATATTGTCCCTTGAGATTCATACAAACCAAATACCAAATTGGTCTCAGGTGTGTAAGGACAACTACTGTTCTATTCTTAATGTACAGTCATTTTTGTCTTCATTGGTCTTCACTATATTATCTTTAATATTTTGTTACAATTTTAATTGGTTTAGGTTTTATATTGACCATATTTTATGCTGGCTGCTAACAAAACTTCAATCCTCTCAATCATTTAATATTTTTTGGATTAATTCTTGGTGGATAGACATTCTAACAGAAATAGAGTATCACGCACAGACATTATCATTGTTCTTTGGAAGATCTGGGTATGTGGTCTTCTCTCTGACACTTATTTTCAATTATTTCATAGTCTTGGATTTTCTGCTCTTTTTCTCTCTGCAGCTTATATTCCTGCCTTTAATCATAAATCATACAATAATCCCATCCTGGACCGTTATATTTCAATCAAAGATGACTAGTGCCTATGTATATTAGCAGCAGCAGAATAATGTGGTCTGTTTCCCCTTTTCATAAGGTAAACTTAATAAATTACAAGTAAATAACAAAAATGCAACTTCTATGAGTTACAGTGATGATGTCTCAAATAAAAATTCACATTTTCTCCTGTAAATTTGGGAGGAATAAATTATTCATAGTAAGATATGAAAGAAATATATGGGAGAATTGACAGAACTGCATTTGTGAAATAAACTTTTTTCAGAAAAAGGAGATTAAATCATAGGTTATTCTGTTCAGAAATATAAAGAGAAATGCTTAATATTTGTATAGCAAATTATAAACATGAGGCAGAGAAAGTCAAATAGCTAATGATTTGCATAAAAGAGCTTGGAAACCTGTTATATACCTAATATTAGTAGGTCACATATTTCTGAAATTTTGTCTTTTGTAAACTTTTTGTTATTTTAAAAAACATAGAGACAAATAGATCAAATCCAACTTTACTGTTCTAAAAATAATTAAAAGTATTTGTCCATGTAAGCACCACCTAGGTCAAGACAGAGAGCATTGCTTCTCTCTAGAATCCCTCATGTCCCTTTCCAACCTTGCCTCTCTTCACTCTGAGAATCCTAACTTACACAGTCATAATTTCCTTGTGCTCTTTTTTAGCTGCTTAGGTAGGATTGCATCTCAAAGAATGAAGTTTAGATTTGATTATTTTTGAAACGTAAAAAAATAAATCACATTATTTTTATGCCTTGCTTCTTTAGCTCAACTTATATTTGTAAGCTACAGTTATACTCTTGGGTGTGTTATAGTTAAATTATTTTAATTCTTCTCTAATATTATGTCAAAACCACAATTAACATGTGGATTCTACTGGTGATGAGCATTTGGGCTTTTTTTCCTAATTTCAAACTATTGAAGTTACTTTTATAAATGTTTTTGTGTATGTATTTGTGTGTACATGAACATAAATTACCCTGGGGCATTTACCAAGGCTAGGTCATAGAGTATACCTACTTCCATGTTACATGGATTAACGCCAAAGTGCTTTCAAAAGGGATTATAACATGGTATTATGTAATTTAAAAATAAATGTTTATATTTGCTTCATAAATTACTGTAAGTTTGGAAAAAATATTTAAAAATACAGACTCTACAGATGCTTTACTACTTAGTCAATCTAACCTTGAGGAATGATGGATAGTTCTCGGAAATGTATAACCATGGTTGACCTATAATTGGACGTGACTTTAATACCACAATAAATTAGTAAAGATCTGATGGTGTCATCCTTATATCCTTGAGATGTACTTTTATGTGAACTCTCCTTCTAAAAAAATGTAATTAATTATTTAGAGCATTTCAAAATCTTGGTGAAATTTCCAAATGAGCTTAAATAATTAATCAATATTCTCAGAATAATTAACATGATCAGTTCTGTATAATTTCTGATCATTTGAGGTTTGGCAATTTTATAATGCTCCAGATACTTGTAGTTTTGATATACGTTGATGTTCACTTTTATTTTAAAATAAAATTCCTTCATCTTCTGGTAAACTATCAAAGTTGAAGTCAAGGATGTATTTTAGGATGTACTGGATCAAAAGTTTTCAGTTTTACATCTGCTTAATATTTTTACCTTGCTAAGTAAAATATAATATTTAACAAATTAGCCTGTCAAAATTCTTTATGGCTTGATAGCAGATTTAATATAATAATTTAATCATTTTATATGTCTGTGCATGTGTATATTGAAAGAATGAAATCACTATTCAAAATTTCAAGTTTACTCTTATAAAAGGAGCATAATTATTCTCTAGAACAATTTCTTATCTACTTTAATCAACTGATTCTACTTACCATATGTTATGGAATTATCGCCTATATTTCCCATTTGTGTGAAACCTATGCCAGATTACTGGGCATAGTGTTCAAGGTGCATTTTCTCATATAGAACTTAATGATAGTGAGAAATAGTAAGTGTTAAATGCTCCTTCCTGTCTAGACAACATTTGAATCGTGGGCACTTGTGGTGGCACCATGTCACTATCTTGTCAGTATAAACAAATGTTTGATACCAACTGTCACTTCATTGGAAAATAGTATCCTTTTTAAGAAATTTAAATAAAAAACTTGCTGGAATTTTTAGGGAAAAAAAATCTTCCATTACCTATCAACCAATTATTAGAATGACTCCAAATTTCTTAAAATTGTTTTGGTTTGGCCGGGCGCGGTGGCTCACGCCTGTAATCCTAGCAGTCTGGGAGGCCGAGGTGGGTGGATCCTTTGAGCTCAGGAGTTCGAGACCAGCCTGAGCAAGAGCGAGACCCCATCTCTACTAAAAATAGAAAGAAATTATATGGACAGCTAAAAATATATATATAGAAAAAATTAGCCGGGCATGGTGGTGCATGCCTGTAGTCCCAGCTACTCGGGAGGCTGAGACAGGAGGATCGCCTGAGCTCAGGAGTTTGAAGTTGCTGTGAGCTAGGCTGATGCCACGGCACTCACTCTAGCCTGGGCAACAGAGTGAGACTCTGTCTCAAAAAAAAAAAAAAAAAAAAAAATTGTTTTGGTTTTTATCCTAAATGGTTATCTATCTAGTTCTTAAAAATCTTTCTTCTCTTATGTGTGATAGCTTCCCAAGAATGTTTTTAATCTTTTTCCCTTTTTTAATATGTACTCTTTCCCAAGTAAGAGTTTATGGCTCCACCTTCAATTATTATACTTATAGGAGTAATTGGAATTTTTATATAATTATCTCCTTTCTGAGTACCATGTTTGTCTTTTTTGACTTCTTGCTGTATATTCTACCAACCTCTTAAACCCAACATGTTAAATCAGATTAGAACTTTTGGCTAGGATGGAACAACAAAGGCTTTCCTGTTTTATGCAACTGAATTCTAGACAAAATATATGAAAACATATGAAATAACATTGTTTCCAATATTAGACAACAGGTAAACACAGAGCCATAATCCTTGAAATAAGTGAAACAAAAAAGATAAGCTAGTCATTTATACCAACTAACTGCAGAGAGGAAGTTTCTAGACCAGAAAAGGGAGAATTACCCTAAGCAGAAGCCAGCCATTTTATTAACTTGAGGAAATAAAGACCGAATTTTAGAGGGGTTGAAGAAACTAGATTCTGGTCCCATTTATTTATTTTTGTTGTTGCTGTGATTGCCTTAGGGGTCTTCTTCATAAATTCTTTGCCTAGGCCAATATCTGTAAGGGTCTTTCCTACATTTTCTTCTAGAATTCTAATAGTTTCCCACCTAAGGTTTAAGTCTGTTATCCATCGTGATTTGATTTTTGTGAGAGGTGAAAACTGTGGGTCCTGTTTTAGTCTTCTAAATGTGGCTATCCAGTTTTCCCAGCACCATTTATTAAATAAGGAATCTTTTCCCTAGAGTATGTTTTTGTCTGCTTTGTCAAAGATTAGATGGCTATATGAGGATGGTTTTATATTTGGATTTTCTGTTCTGTTCCACTGGTCTAAAGAAACAGTCATGAGAGTAAACAGACAACCTACAGAATAGGAAAAAATTTTCACATACTACACATCGGATAAAGGACTGATAACAAGAATCTATTTAGAACTCAGGAAAATTAGTAAGAAAAAATCGAACAACTCTATCAAAAAGGGGGCAAAGGACATGAATAGAAATTTTTCAAAAGATATGAAATGGTTAACAAACATATGAAAAAATGTTCAACATCTCTAATCATCATCCTTAGGAACCAGGCAACACCGCCTGAGATCTGCCTCCATCCCTGCCTCCACCTCCCCTCACCCATGGAAAAATTGTCTTCCATGAAACAATCCCCCTTCCCGTCCCACCCTCCCCAACCCCATGAAACTTAGGAACCAGGCTGAGGCAAGCCACAGGCCAGCGAGTCGAACAAAGCTACTTCCCACAGCAGGCATCACTGTATGAGGAGCTCCACCAACCTCCCCCCCCATCCATGGAAAAATTGTCTTCCATGAAACTGGTCCCTGGTGCCCAAAAGGTTGGGGACTGCTGCACAACAAGATAACACTACACAATTACTAAAATAGCTAAAGTTAATAAGACTTATAATACCAAGTTTTGTTGAAGATCAAGAGCAACTAGAACTCTCACTTTGCTGTTGGAAAGGCAACATGATATAGCCACTTTGGATGTAAAACGTGCACTGTTCATATGATCCAGGAATTCCTCTCTCAGGTATTTACCCAATCAAAATGAAAATAAATGTTTACACAAAGAATTGTATTTGAATGTTTCTGCAGCTTTATAAATAATAGCAAAATCTGGACATAAAATTTGAACTAAGTGAGAAACGTGATATATCCCTGGTATCAAATTCTATTCTGCAGTAAAACGGACTGCACTACTGATTTATGCAACAGCATGGATGAGGTATAAATGTAGTGGGGGCATATTTCAGCCCACAGAAATGGTATAGACGAGGGAATGGAGGAGTGAGAGTATGTGTGGCAGATAGTAGGTAGTAGGTACCTATTAGTAATTGGATAAATGATTGTTGCTTTTGTGTGTAAGTGATTTGGTTTGAATGTGAGAAAGAAGATACTAACGGCTCATGATATGATTCAGTTTGACTTTCTTACAATGTATGAAAGGATTTTGTCAGTAGTAGCAAATACCTTACAGAACTATTGTGATGATTGAATGAGTCCTTAAGCACCTACAACAGTGCCTGGAACAGAGTGATCACTATATAAAAATACTTACTATCATTATTAGGTTGAACAGGTTTGCCTTTTGAAACTAGCACTTAGAACATGCAGAATGCATGAGAGTGGATACAATTACAGAGTGGAGCTCTTTCAGTCATTCATATAGGAAATATGGAATACCTAAATGATTTTCCATCTTTTCTAGACACCTGAAATGCTCACTATCCCATCTCACTATACAGTGAACTATCAGAATTCTATCAATTTTTCTACACCTATGTCAAAAGTTCAATTTTGGAAATATTTTCTCCCATACTGTAGGTTGTCTCTTCACTTTGCTGATTGTTTGCCGTGCAGAAGAGCTTTTTAGCTTGATATGATTCCATTTGTCTATTTTTAATTTGGTTGCCTGTGCTTTTAAGGTATTACTCAATAATTCTTTTCCCAGATCAATGTCCTGAAGTGCGTCCCCCAATGTTTTCTTTTAGTAATTTCAGGTCTTAGACTTAAGTCTTTAATCCACTTTGATTTCATTTTTTATATGGCAAGAGATAAAGGGCTAGATTCAATCTTCTGCATATGAAGTTTTCCCAGCACCATTTATTGAAGAAAGTGTCATTCCCCCAATGTATACTCTTTGCACCTTTGTCTAAATAAGTTCACTGTAGGTGAATGGTTTTATTTCTGAGTTCTGTATTCTGTTCTATTTGCCTGTGTGCCTGTTTTTATGCCAGTACCATGCTATTTTGGTTACCACAGTTCTGTAGTATAATCCGAAGTCAGGTAAGGTGATTCCTCTGGCTTTGTTCTTTTTACTGTGTGACTTTGGCTATTCTGGGTCTTTTGTGGTTCCATATACATTTTAGGATTATTTTTTCTCTTTCTGTGAAGAATGTCATTGGTATTTTAATAGGGATTACATTGATTCTGTAGATTGCTTTTGGTAGTATGGACGTTTTAACAATAATGAGTCTTACAATCTATGAACATGGAATATCTTTTCATTTTTTTGTGTCCTTTTCAATTTTTTCATCAATGTTTTATAGTTTTCATTGTAGATATCTTACATTTCTTTAAGTTTATTCCTAGGTATTTTATTTTATTTGGATTATAAGTGGGATTACTTTTGTGGTTTCTTTTTCATATTTTTTGCTGTTGTCAGCTTGTTTAGACCTGCACTAATCTCAACATAATCTCTTAACTATATCACACCACTTACTTGATACCGCTCTTTTGGTGTTTATGACTCCATCTTCTATGGTATTAATTTACCTTAATCTTCTTCCTCCAATGGTATGAAATTGAGTAGTAATGATCATGTTAATACATGAACTATAATACAATGGCAGGTAAATATAATTTTTTAAATTATTTGCTTAGAAAAATTAACTATCAATGAGCATATCTGGATTTTCCATGTTAATTAAAATCTTTTTCTCAAAGAGGAAGACATCCACCAGATTAGTTATTACAGTAAAGAAATGAGGGATATGTGAACTGTGGAGAACAGTGAATCATTTTTTACTAAGAATTAATGATTCTGTGGTATTTTCATTTATATAAAGATTTCAATAGATTGAATTTCCTTTAAAGTTCACTTTATTGAAGCAAGTCATCTGAAACATAATTACTAGATACCCCTAGAAAAAGTAATGAGTTGAAGATTGTTTTTGTTTTTACAAATCTAATAGCAATTCTAGCATACATATTTTTATTGTGGTAACAGACATAACACAAAATTTACCATTTTGACTATTTTAAAGTGTACAATTTAGTGGCATTTAGTATACTTATAATGTTGTGAAACTATCATCTCTATTTAGTTTCAAAACATTTTCATCATCCAAAAGAAAATCCAATATTCACTAATTCCCCTTCCTTGGAAACCACTATTATGCTTTCTATCTTTATGGATTTTTCTATTCTGGATATTTTATATAAATAGAATTGCATAATATGTGGTTTTTTGTGTCCAGCTTCTTCATTTACTATAGAGTTTTCAAGGTTCATTTATGTTGTAGCACATACCAGTATTCATTCTTTTTATGGTTGAATAATGATCCTTGTATTAATACAATGATGCCACATTTTGTTTATCCATTCATTAATTGATGTCAATTTGGGTTGTTTCTACCTCTTGGCTATTGTGAATTGAGCTGCAATCTGTGTATAAGTTTTTGTTTTATACACCTGTTTTCAGTTCTTTTGAGTAGATACCTAGGAGCAGAATTGCTGAGTAATATGGCAATTCTATGTTTAACTTACTGAGCACAAATCTTTTAAATAAGATGTACTCTTTGTTGTGTTGATATTATGGCTACTAAAGTTTACATAAGACTGTATGTGCATTGATACTTGTAGATATTAATACCTTAATACAAATATATGACTGACATATATACACACACACATGTATACATACTATATGTATGTCCAGAAAAAATTTACATTAATGTAAAAATAATTTCACAGTATAGATTAACTCTTAGTGTTAATAATCAATCACTATATGCCAGATCCTGTATTAAGCACTAGGAATACAGGCATGAATAAGGCAAAGTCTTAGATGTGATTCTTTCCCTTAAAGAATTTAAAATCTAAATGAGTATAGAATATATACAGGAGAGCTAGGAAGAAGCACAAAATGAGTGTGATTCAGAGTGGGGATGGGGAAAGAACTCTTGCATGTTTGGATTTCAAAGGTCTGAGTTATATACAAAATCTGAAGAGATTTATACGAGGGTATAAACTATACACTCAGACCATTGAGTTGCCAAATTTCCAAGATATCAAGACCTAAGGCAAGCGAAAGTTGGACTGCTTCAGAGCCTAGAATTAAACACTAACAACTTGTCCTTACTAAACCTAGATCCTAAATGGTGTCCTGCCCGGTTCCCTCTGAAATTTGGAACTAGCCTTTCTGCATGCTGGTTTTCAACAAGGAATCATGCTTTGCTTGGGTACCCACCCATCTAGAAACACAGCTGTAGTAGTGGCCAAAAGATTCATCTGAGACTGACAAACCAAATTTTCTTAAGAATTCAAGAAAGCTACATGAAAAGGCTTTCCAACTCATTGTAACTTTGGGTCTGTGCTGGTGTTCCCCACGAACCTAGGAGAGAATATTACAGTAGATTATGTGGTTCAGGTAATTTTGCAGGCTGGTAGAGTTTGAAACCCCTAACAGATGGATGATTAGTGATTTATTTCAAATAAGCCTTCCATTTCAATCTTGCATTCCAGTTTTGAATCCCAAAAGTACACATTAGCACTCTTGGTGCAATCATTGAAAAAAAGTACTTTTTACTGTCTAATTAGCTGCAAAATAACATGGTATAAGAGGACTGGCTGCTTATGAACTAGTGAAACCTTTCCTGAAATGACTATTGTGTGATTCATTTAAATATTTTGTTTTTACCACATTCTTCCCTTCAGTTATATAATAACCATCAAATATCAAAGAACTGGGTGAAAATAATGCTGAAGAACTTCAAAGAGATTGTCAGCATCCCCGGCTTGGTTTATGAATATAAAACATTGCCATGTGTATATAATAAATAGGTAGTATCTATATGTATTTTGTAAGTAAATAGATAGCACTATTACTACTCATTGACATTTTTCTATTTCTTGGTAGAATGAAGCCTCCTTAAGGATGCACATATACCGTCTTCATCTCTTTATCCCAAATGGTCCATAGATTTCGAACCTACTGGCAATATGTAAATGATTAATTGTGAATGACAGAATTAAAATACTATTTTTAGGTTCTTAATGGTTCCCAGTGATGACTATGAGGTAGGCCTCTAGCTAAACTCTTGTTTTCATCTTCAGACAAGACACTGGCAATCATACATTCATTGATACCACATTGATATTAGCTTTTTCTCAGAATGATCAAAGGAATAACCATATTGTATTATGGTTTTTCCTGTTTTATTTTGATGCTGTTTTATTTTGTTTTGTCATGTTTTTTCAGTTTGTTTTAGTTTTTCCCTCTAATTAATATTGTCTATTTTCCAAATGCATTATTCCCCTCGAACAAAAATAATATATGACATGCCCTTTAGATTTTACAAAAATGTTTCAAACACTTAATTCCATATAATTTGTCATATATAATTTAATTTTATTTTATTTTTGCACTTATAAATCTACCTTAATATTAATTATGATATTCTCTCAGTCACTAACCATGTAAACTCATGAAGACCATATGTGAGCTCTGAGTAAATGATGATGGTATTTATCTTAATAATTATATATGTGTGCATTTTTCAGTGAGGAAGGAGAACAGAAGAGATGGAAGAAGGCAAACAGATCCAGAATATTTTTTCTTAATGTTTCTTGAATAAACAATGCACTTGTCTGTGATTGTCTCTCATATTTTTGATTATATCTTTACTTAAGATGGAACTTGACTCATACTAATTCTCATATAAAATACATCAAAGCTCATTTTTTTTTCAAAATTGTGATAAAATTGCTAAATAAACCCACAACATAGCTATAGAGAAAACACAGACGAGACACACGCACACAAAATGGCTATAAAACCATAGTTTAAGGCAGCAGAATATTTAAAAATAGAAGCAAAAGGCAGTTCTCTTAGAAATTGCTGATCTCCTCATATATCTTATTGCTGTGTTCATTGTTTTGCCTAGTAAGGAGGATCATTCTGACAGCTATAACTTGTTACTGTTTCTCCACAAAATATGACTAGAAATATTATAGATATTCTTATGATCTGCTTGACATTTTAAGAGTATTATTTATACAATGCTGAAAGAATGAGGACACAGTAGTCACATGTTCTTTATTCACCAAAATTACTCACCCCCAATTACCCCCATGGCAGCATCACAGCCATTTCTCACTTGGCTTTGTTTAGAGAGGTAAAGTCACTCACTCCCTTACCACCAAGTGCCTAAAACCACAACTGGGAAATAAATAGGAGGGTAAGAGAAATTGGGTTGTAATATTTATTGACAAAGGGGATAACAGTTTAATAAGATGGTTATTAAACAATATATAAATTTGTGACTACTACTTACTGGTTAGGAGGAAGTGCTCTATTTTAAATTCAGGTTCTCAATAACATTGTAAGACATTATACTTCATTTATTACCTTAGTTTTGTCCAGGAGCAATACTTTTTAAAGTTCACTGCTTAAGGGGAAAAATGTGATATCCATTAGCAGCCTAATGTCAGTTCATAAATAGGGAAAGTGTGTGTAAACCTTCCTGTAATCTTTCTGCTTAGGGATGCAGGAGCACTTTTAGTTATCTATGTCTTCCTTATCATTTTTACCTTTGCCCTCAGTATATACGATGCTGTTGTCTCTAAAGTCTGGCTACAACTCCGGTTCCCTTCTTTACTCACAGCCTCTAAAGACAGGCATTTATGTATTCAGTAAATATTTGCCGAATGCTCACTGTTGGTCTAGATACTGAGATACAACTATACATATGATGAACAAATTCCCACCCTTATGAACTTAATAGAGTAAAAGAAGACAAGTGGTCAAATAAGATGCAAAATATATGTGGCAGCATTTATAAATATGGAAAAATGGGTTTGCCTTTCCTTTTCTTTGACTAGCCAGTTTACACATATGCAGCCCTCCTGGACTGAGATGCATACTGCCCTGTGGACTTCTGCCCAGCCCAGGAATGATTTACTCTGGGGATTTGCTCACAGAGAGATGGGACTCAAACATATACTGTTTCATTTTTGAAAACTTTTATTGAAGATGTAAAAGATTCTACCTTTGTTTGCTTTTAGTTAGGAGTTGAATATTTCAGAGGATTAGGGAAAACCAAATTTTAAACTATCCGAAAGTGTTAGCCTTGATAAAATGCTCTGAAAAGATAGTATAACACGTGATGTCAATTGAAAGGCTGTGAACCTATTACTGTTTTCAATCTGAATATTATTCTGTGGTTTGAAATTAGTATGAAAAAAAAAATACCCAGTGATGAAAGCTCAGAGTAGCACTGCTGTGTTGCTAAAATACTACGCCCAGAGGGGAGGGAACTTTGAAAACAATACACAAGTACATTAAACACAGATCTATTTTTAAAAAGCAGCATATCTGGTAAAAATATTTTTCCCTTTCACAATGTATACTGTTTCAAACTCTCTTTAGTTATATGCTTATTATATCTAATAGAGTTCAATGTGGAGAAACATGCTGAACAGAAAAAAAGTGCTAGAGGAAAGCATTTTCAAAAGGGTCTCCTTTCTATGTAGTAAAGGACAAAAAGATTGGAATACTTCAGTGTATAAAGAGTTAAATTTTGTATGTGTGCAGGGAAGGGGGTTAGAGGTGAGGAGAAATAGTAATGACAAGTCCTCAAATACATTTTCACTTTTCTTCTAAAAATTCTTCATTTGAATATGCTTGTTCAACTGTTCCTAGGAGAAATCTTGTTCCCAGCCAAGAAAGGTAATGTCATGTCAATATAAATATTCAGCCATACATAGAATTTGCTGAGCTGGTAATTAGGAACAAGGATACTGGTTAGATATGCACTATTTCTGTTACTTTCTTTCTAAGAGATATCAAGATAATTGCTTTTTGTGCTTCAGTAATATTCTATGCATATTTCACTTGCTGCATTATTTTATAATTACCTATTTCTATATGTACCTCTGCTTGAGGACAGGAACTCTTTTATATCTTTCCATTCTGAACACTTACCTTAGTGTCTGGCAAAAGATTGGCACACAATGTTTACTCAATAAATACGTTCACTGGCAGGTTAGGCTCTACTATGACTCTTCAAATTACGATATTCTTTCTTTAAAGACATCCTAAATATAATTTGCATGTTAAAAGACCAGAATTAATTATTTGCCTAAGAAATAGTGTGTTGGAGGCCATGAATCAAATGGAATCCGTAATATTCATGCTTCTGTCAAAAACCAATCAACCCTTTTAAGATTTCAAATTATGATCTGAAATGTGAAAATGATTGGTAGAAGATTATCAAACCCACTGGGCTGGACAGAGCAATATGTCACCACCTTTGCCCAAGACCACAGCCTGAAGGTTTCTGAAGGTAAGCAGTGGCTTCATCATTTTGGCATTCTATTTTAGTCTAAGTCTACATCAGAAGCCTGCCAGGGCTCAGCGCTGATAACAAAGCACTATCGCTTTTCAAAGTGACAGAGCACAGTGACATATCAACACTAGAACTTAAACGAAAAGCCCCTTCTAATTTAATGGGGAATCTGCTGAACCTGTATTCAGCCCAGAACGCTTGTTTTCAATTAAAACTTTCTTGTAGAAAGAGAAAAGTTTGGCAGATCCTTTTCTTTTTAGAGGCAGTTATGGAATCAAACGGAAAGGATAATATAGTATAGAGCAGATATGGCCCAGTAACAGCTAAGTAGATATCAGCCCATTTCATCTACTAATTGCAGTGTCTGTGGTTCAATGAATGTTTTACCTAATGACTCCTGTTGCTGAAAGGGTCCTTCCTCTCAATACCACTGTTCTTCAACAAATGTTATTCTGATACTGTGTGTAAGGCAGTAAAAATGAACATGATGTATCAATTACTGAGGATCTGCTATGTGCCAGGTATTGTTAGCATGCGAGTGGGGGTTCTTATCTGTGATATTTCATGTAATTATTACTAAGGTGTATGATATGGATGGAATTATTTTCATTTTTTGTTTTTAAAGGAAAAAAAACCTTGAGTCAAGAAATTAACTTCTGTATGGTCATATCCTTAGTAAGTGGTAGAGTTGGCATAAGAATGCACATCTATGTCCAGTTAGTCTTGTATATTAGCTACAACATTGCTATAATTTAAAGGGGAGAAATACGGGTAGCATCAAGACACTGACATTATCAAACATTTTTTGTTGCTGTTGTTAAATTTAATGGCACTGTCAACATTGCACTTCTTATAATGGAGCTCCTGAAACATACGTAGCCCATAGTCTTCTTTTATTACTAAAACCAATTCAGGACACCTCTGCAAACCAAGGTGCTTGTTCTTGTTCCCAGGCATAGTTCCAAAGAATTCTCATTGAATTGACCGTAGACATATGGTTAAGGGTATTGTTCAGAAAAGATTTGATGTCATCTTCATAAAGCTCTAAGACAGATAGATGTTTCTCTCAAACCTCAGTGCTAAATATAACTTTGCTTTTCTTAAATAACTGATATTTAAAAACTATGTATCTCATGGATACTGTAAATCATATAATTAAACTTTTACCCATTTTGTTTCAGCCACTAATAATCTCAGGGCCAAGTTTATTAACCATTTTATGACCTTCTGTAATGTTGTTTTTCATATTTACATTTACCCTTAGATTGATTTTAATCATTTCTGATTCTTTCTCTGTACCTTTATGTCTTTAGCTCATGTATTCTATGTTATTATACTTTTGGGAGTGAGATGAGCTATCAATAACTAAGTTAAACAGAATTTGGACTTCAGTCAGAGAAAGAACGTGGGCCAGACTTCCTGGTATATTTTCTATACCATTAGATCATAATCAAAGCAACTTTTAAAGCATTTCCTCATATTTTTTTCTGGCGGTGTTTCAAATCACTAAACTGCAAGCAACACTGTTTTTTAGATCGCTAGCAGTAAAAGAATAGACTGCCCTACTTCAGGGGATAAAAGCCCTCACTACTGTTTATAAAGAATAATTTTAGTCACACACATGAGCACAGCACCACTTAAAATTTTGGAAGGAGTATTTCCCTTTAGGGATAAAACAAGTTTCTGGCAATTTGTCTCTGAGACAACCATTAAGTTCAAAGAGAGAGAGAGAGAGAGAGAGAGAATGTGTGTGTATAAACATAGCTTATATTCCCCTCTTGATGCTTAGAACACATTCTTCTTGAAGAAAATATTTTAGCGGGCTGGCTCTACATAAAATCTCTGTCTTCTTTAAAATGGCATGAATCAGTCTGCCATTCTTTGATTGATCAAAACTTGGACCAAAGAAGGGCAGCCATATGGCACCCAACTCAGTGATGCTATGCTGAAAACTGGAGAATCTGGAATCAGCAGATGCCAAGAAGCAGAATGCATAGTGATGTATGAATTAATGCAGACAGACAAGAATAAAAATATTGATGCATTTTTAAATTGATATATGTATATCAAAGAACAGTTACAGAATTATTTTCATTTCCCAACACATGCTCTAAAAAAAGATTATAAAAAAGGCTTTAAAAAAAAAAAGCCAATTAGAATTGAATATACATTTAAATTAGTACTCTGGGGTTTTTGTTTATTAAAATATTGTAATAAAACTGGCATCAGAGATATCATATGGGTATATACTTCAATCACGCAACAAATTATTTACTGAGTACTTCCTAGTGCCAGTTATATTATAGGCCCTGATGACAGAGCAGCAAGTAAGCAGCCATGTTACTGTTATGGAGCTTAGGTTAAAGTATGACAGATGAAAATAAAATAAACTTATGCACAAGATAATTGCAGGTAAGCACTATGAAGAAAACAATACAGGGTGATGTAATACAATAATGGGGGTAGGGAAAGAAGTAGTTACTTAAGACAAGGTGTTCAAAGGTGACATATTTTTTGAGACCTGAGTAGTAAGAAAGAGTTACTATAAGATACGGGGGCAGAATATGTGCTGCAGAATCACCAGCATGTAGGAAAGCCCTTCCGTGGGAATAAGCTTAGAATGTTTGAATCAGAAGGAAAGCATAGTGAGTGGAAGGGGGTAGGTAGTAGTGGACAAGAAGACAGACATCTTGACACATGGGAGCATTCTGCTGTAAAACTTTTTGTCAAGCAAGACTCAATTTACTTAGGCTTTATATTTCTCATAAGTCATGAGCTGATCTTTGGGGTCTTTCCAACTCTAAAATATTCTGGTAAAATAATTCTTCTTGGAGTTCTGGTTATTCATTGATAATTCATTTACATTAACTATTTTTGGCTTTCAGAAATGCACAGTCTTTAGCTAAAAGGGTTAAATCAGCTATCTGTGTTAGTAATGCACGGCATTTTTAAGGTGCTGGATAAAAGTGTACTTGTAAAATCAGTTCTCCCAAGGTGTTCACTGCCATTAACTGGGAGTATTGTCCATTTTGGGAAGCTGCCTTAAACCCTTTCAGGGTGTTACAATGCTACTTAGTAAATTGCTGCTTTGGTTGAGTGGATAGGAAAAGCATTTCCAGTATGCTAAACTCTAAGCACATATAGGTGAATATATAAAACCAATCAACATTTAAGAATAGGTTTTTTTAAACCAATGATTTTCAGGCTTTTCATAAATGTCATTCCATTCTCATATCCATCTTCATTAGTAATATTCCTTAAGGAGAAACAGAATTACCCCACATGGACATTTGAATAATTTTATCCCCTTTGAGGATGAAATTCCTCCTAAGGAAACTTACTTTTTCATTCTTCCTCAAGCATCCTTCTTTTATAGTTATTATAGACACAAACACATTAAGTTAATAAATGCCTTCTTTTCTACTACTGCATATATAGCTTTGCTTTTTATAACTTTGGCACCTTACTATTCTACCACTTGGCTAGTAAATCCCATTCTGGGTTTTGCCAACATGCTGTTGTAACATGATCAGTTGAGATATGTTTTATTCACAGATCCATTCAACACACTTATTGTGTAAACACTGCATGTCGGGCACTGTGCTTGGTGCTAGGGATAGAACTATGAGGTAGAGAGGCATTATTTCTACCTCATGGAGATCATGGTCTAGTATGTGTGTATACTGAGACACAGGGGGGTTACAGACAGGTTAATAGGCAAGTGCAAATCCATTGTCTAAGATGCAGAAAGCACTGAGTGAAATAGGAGCACCAGGGAATGCTACCTAGTGTAGGTTTAAATAACCAGAGGCCATTCAGAAGAGACATGTAGACAAAAACTGAGGAAAAAAAGTAGTGATAAGGTATATAAAGTGGGACTTGAGAGATTTCCAGATATGGTGTTAAAAAAGTCTTATTGGTAAGAAAATAAACCATATTAGCTTATTTTATTATATTAGGTTATATTAGCTGCATCTACAGGTCTGGTGACAGAAAGTTGGGGTAAAACCTTCTCTATTGGCTTCTGTTTTCTCTGTACCAGCAGTAGATAAGAAAATCTACTTACTGTAAAGGAGAAAGTTATGCAGTCTTGAAGAATCAAGTACAGGTGAGAAGAAAGTATGAAATATAAGTAGCATTGGTTCCATTTAAGGTTTGGATGCAAAAACTTGCAGTATATTTTTGCCCCTATTCTAACAGTAAGAACAATAGATAATCTGCAAAATCATAGGTTTCCTTTTTGCTTTTTAATGTATCAGATTGCTGAAGAAAGAAAGAAACTGAAAAGGACCAAATAAGAAAGTAAATATCCCTTCCTAGGAGAGAATATAACTATACTTGTTTTCATCCCTTGCTGAGTGACAGGAGGAAGAGAAATCTCCCATAGACCTCTAAAAAATAAGGAAAAAATTATTAATAGTATTGGTGGCCCACAATGAATTCTCTTAGGCTAGAATGTGAGTTGCTTTGATAAAGGCAAAGTTGGAAGGGTTATACAAGCAGAGCCTTGAAAAGCACTTGCACATTAGGGCTTATCCTTTTGGAACATTCCCTATTGGAGCCCAGCTGCCATGACATAAGGAAATTGAGGTTATACTGCTAGATTAAGAGGTCATATGGAGAAGCTCTGGAAGATGAAACACCACGTGAATAGAGAAGTCACACAGAGAAGAATAAGGTGGCCCTGGAAATAGGAGAGAGGCCATCTTGGAACTTCTAGCTCAGCCCAGCTACTAGCTGACTTGAGCAACGTGAATGACCTCAACAAATACCATATGGAGTACACCTGCCTCCACAATCAGAATCTAATAAATGTTAATGTTTAAGCTACTATTTTGGGAAAGTTTGTCACACAGTGCTAGACAACTGATAGACCAGTTAAACTTTTAACAAACATTTAATTGCACATATGCCATGCGTGATACATTAGAATCACAAGGAAGCTCAGCTACAGCACAAGTCTGAATCCAGCCACACATTTGTTCCCCAGGAGCATTCACTGAGTGCATGGAAGTGGTATGTGATGACTAGGCAGGATAGAAGAGCTAAGGAAGTTCCCCTTGAAGCACATGGAGAGTTTTTCCAATGTGAGCCAGTGGCCTAGCTGGGGAGCAGCATTAGGGCAGGAATGGTGAGGTAATAACTATGATACATTTTGCACTTTCACTGAGTGGTTAGCCAAGGTTGGGTGGGGCAGAAGAAGTAGCTAACATAAATGTCCCAAGACTCTGGAGAAAGAAGCTGGAATAATAGAAGTAAAGTAAACCTAGAGTAAGGCAAAGTAAGGAAATAATCAAGATAAGAGGAGAGGTCAACAAAATAGAAAAGAGGCAAAAGATTAAAGAAAATTAAAAAAGCCAAAAGTTGTTTCTTGGAAAAGATCAAGAAAATTGGCAAACTCTAAGTTATTCTAGTCAAGAAAAAGGAGATATTTAGTGAAAAGGAAAGAAACAAGAAGAATACAATCTGCCACTATCAAGAATGAAAGAGTAGTTACCACAACAAACCCTACAGATATTAAAAGAATGAGCAAATATCATGAGCAACTTTATGCCAACAAATTACATAACTTATATGAAATAAACAGATTTCTTAAAAAATAAGCATTGATTCCTGCCTCACCTCACACCAAAAATTATTCTGAGATAGATCATAGACCTAAATGAAAAAGCTAGAAATATATGGGAGAATATCAGTATCCTCAAGTTTGACGTAGTCAAATATTTCTTATACAGGAAACAAAACCTTTTACACTGGACACAGACAGCACTAACAATAAAGAAAAGTTAAAATGAAATGTTAAATCAACTTTCATCAAAATTAACAATGCCTGATTATCAAAGGATATCATTAAGAAGGTAAATAAGCAGATATAGGACTTATATACAAAATATATAAAGAATTCTGACAGATCAACAATACAAACAGTCCAATCAAATATGGGAAAAATACTTAAATAGACACTTCATTAAAAAGATATATGGCTGGCCATTAATCGTATGAAAATCTCATAGTCATTACAGAGATGAGAATTAAACCACAAAAAGATGCCATTTCAATTTACTAGAATGCCTAAAGTCAATAGTACAATTCCTAATGCTAGAACAGATAAGGAGCAAATGGAACTCTTACAAAATGCTAAGGGTTATACTGGTAGGAAAATAAAATTGAACAAGTATTTTGGAGAACTTCTTGGCACTTTCTTAAAAGCTATAATAAATAAACTCCATTCACCATTTTCTATCAATTCCATCAATTCCCTAACTGGTATTCACCCCCAGATACATGAAAACATATGTCCACATACAATCTGTATAGAATAATCATAGTAACTAAAAACAATTCAAGTTTTTATCCATTGGAAAATGAATAAACAAATTGTGGACTATTCACACAGTGAAATATCACTCAGATGAGTAAACACAACAACATTAATGAAACAGAAACGTTATGATAAGCAAAAGAAACTATACATGGAAGAATGTATATTTTAAGATTTCATTTACATGAATTCTATGAACAGGCATAACTAATTATGGGAATGGTAATCAGAAAAACTTGCCACTGGTGTGTGTGAGAGCTGTAGAACTGATTGGAAATTTGCACAAGGCAACTTTCTAGAGGGATGGAAATGTTCTATATTTTTCTTCATGGCTAATTTCAGTAGTAAATATAGTTGCCAAATTCACTGGACTTAATATACCAATATCATAGAAACATTTAATACCATTGAATTTTATTTTATATAAATTATGTCATAATAGAGATTAGCTAAGTCTCAGGCATTTAATTGATACAAGATTTACTTACATTCCAAAGTAGAATAGATTTAATGATAAACCTTTTTGGTGATGGATAACAGAGATAAAAATAATTTGCTGAGCATTTTGTAAGTCCCAGAGTTCATCTTATGTCACAGATACACATGCCCAAGATGAAGGCCATCAACCTTGAACTTTACAGGAAACAAACCAACACCACCAACAAAGAATGAGTCAGAATAAATGAATTTTGATTCTAGGCTACCCTTTTGTAATCCAGTTCCTATTACACTGTTGAACACTTGATTTTTCTAAAAGGTTATTAATTTAACCTTTATTAATAAAACATGAAAATAATTACTTTACTGGAATCAGAAGAATGTATGCTTACCTATTTTTAAAACCATTTGTGTTTATTAAATGTGTATTAGAATTTACCATTTTCTAGACCTTTTAATATAAAATTTGCTTTGAGTCCAAATTTTATCAGGCAACTGTCAGATTAGAATCCCCCTACCTTCAATTTTATAAGCTATTCCAAACTTCATAATATTGGACTTAATCTGTTCTCTTGTAGGAAATATATCTAAGCTACTGCCCATAACTCTGTGATATACTTCAAAATAACCTTGGTTTGAATTAAATTTAAGGATAAATGGTGAGACTTTAGAAAGCCTATTTAATACCAAAATAAGACCAAACTATTTTCTATAAAATAGTACTTTGATTTACTTATACCTGTAGATTTTACTGTTTCTCTCTAAAAACTGTATTATAAAAATCAAATATGTGAAAAGCAAGTGTACTTAACCATTTATAATATTAATTTTTGTTAAATTTCAGTCAGTTGCATTAAATGCTTAAGGTCTATTATCTGAAAATATCACTTAATTAACGAAAGTTTTCAAAATGATTATTCTCAATTTTCTTAATGTTTATGTACTTATTTAATATTTCTTTCAAAATGCTCCATCTTGATAGACTATATACTTAATCCAATGATGTCTAAAACGTTTTGAGAACATCTCCTGAAAGAGTGATCATATCTATTTTGAGGCACAAAGAAAATGCCACCTGACTTCATAATAACATTCTATTTTAACCAAAAACGTTATTTTAATATTAGATGCACTCCTGGCATTCATACAAGTTAGATTCATATGGCCTTTTTTCTATGCATACAAATAAAATTTTCCTTGGATTATGTGCTTAAAAAACTTAGACTTTTTACAGGCAAGTCCAGTAGGACTAAACTTTATTCATTTTATTATAATAATTATATTTTATACTTTTATATATTTTATTTTTTCATAATTTTATAATAATTTAATTGTAATAGCAAATTAAAAAGCAAGAACTGTGAGCAAATTCCAGCCCCTAGAACACACATTTCTAATTCGGATACGTTTCCGACTAAATCTGAATAAGTCTAGAAGTTTAAGCTAACCTAAATCTCAGGTTAGTTTTTTGATAGGGTCATTTTTAAGAGCAGTTTTAGGTTAACAGCAAAATTGAGAGGAAGGTACAGAGATTTCAATATGCTCCTTTGTCCCCACACATGCATAGGATCCCCATTATCATCATCTCACGCCACAATGGTACATCTGCTACAACTGAGGAACCTACAGTAACACATCATTATCACCCAGAGTCCATAGTTTACATTACGATTCACTCTTGGTGCTGTACATTCTGTGGATTTGCACAAATGTTTAATGACTTGTACCTGCCATTATAGATAGCATCATACAGAGTAGTTTCAGTGCCCTAAAAATCCTCTGTGCTCTGCCTATTCATCCCTCCCTTTCCATGACTGTTGACAACCATTAATCTTTACACTATCTCTGTAGTTTTGCCTTTTCTAGGAAGCATTTAAGGTCCCTCCATGTCTTTTCAACTCTTGGTAGCTCAGGATTGGTCCGTCTCTATTGACTAGTCTAGGTTGTTTAATTGCAAGCATCCTCATCATTTTGTCCAACTGGTTTCAGTAGACATCTGCTGTAACCAATTAACCAGGTTTTATGAAGTTGCAGTGGATAATGCCAGCGCTGGACCATCAAACAGGCACCATTAGCTTTTTTTGATAATGTTCAATTTTGTACTGTATTTCAGCACTTCATCTGTATCTAACCATCGTGCCAAACACTTGTGATTGTCAAAAAGAATCCATTTCTCTTCACACTGACAATACAGTATAGAAACGGTTTGCCTTTATGTTGTCACAGCAAAGAAAGGTAAGCTTTGAGACGATTTCTCTGCTCTCATTTAATTCACGTGGTACCCATCTATGCAGCTTCTTTACCTTGAAGGTTTGTTTCAAATGGCCCAATATTGTTGGAATAGTAACATCAAATCTTGCTACTAATTCACGGGTAGGTTGAGATGGATTTGCAGCTCATTCTCAAGATTAAACTCACTAGAATGGAACTTCTCAAACCATTGACATTGTGTGTGTTTATTAGTCACATCTTCCCAAACACTTTGTTGATATTCTGAGCTGTCTGTGCTGCATTCATATGGAATTCATATTAAAAAATAACACGAATTTTTTGACTTATCTGCAAAATCCATGTCAATTTTTGACTTATCCACAAAAATTTCTCTAACGTTTTTTCTGAAAGATAATCACAAGCCAAAATGTGCATTTGAAAGACTGAGAATGTACCTTCCCAATAAAAGTAAAACAAGAAGTGTGAAAGTCAATGCTAGAGATATCAAAGGTCAAACTTAGTACATAAGGAAATTGGACATTTCATACTTAATAACTTAAAGGTTCGTTCTGTTTCTCTGGAGAAATCTATCACAGAGCTCATAAAAATTAAGAACTTTTGCTCTGTGAAAATCCATATGAAGAGAATGTAAAGATTAGCTACATCCTGAGGGAAACTATTTGCAAATCACTTGTCTGGCAAAGGACTAGTATCAAGAATACATACAGAACTCTTAAACTTAACAGTAAAAAAAGAACAAATTGGAAAATGAGCAAAAAGCATGAACAGACATTTTACCAAACAGGTTATAGAAATGGCTAATATGTACATAAAAATATGTTCAATATCATTGCCTATCAGGCAATGTAAACTGAACTACAATGAAATATCACTACACATCAGTTAGGATGGCTACAATAAAATTAGTGACACCAAATGTTGGCAAGAAAGTAGAGAAACTGGATCATTCATACATTGCTGGTGGGAATGTAAACTGCTACAGTTAACTTGAAAATAGTCTAGAGAGGTTTCTTATCTTGCAAATCTAATCATGTAAATACTATATTATCCAACAATTACACTCAATATATAATTTATTGTATATACTAGAGAAATGAAAACTTACATTCTCACAAAAAAAACCTGCATATGAATGTTTCAGGAAGCTGGGGTAGGGTGGAGGGACTCATTTCTAATGATAATCAACCTGATCTTTCATAATTTTTTTAAAATCACTTGGGAATGATCAGTAAATGCTTAGCTGCAAAATCTTAAGCTGACCAAATGAGGCCAAAATATTACAACACTTACAAATACAGTATTTAAAATAAAAGTCTCTGATTATTCAGTAAAGGTGAATAATTCCAGTTATATATTACATTATATTTCCAGCTTTGCAATGATAGTACTAGGCAATATTGATTATATTTAATAGTCCATCAATACAAGTGCTTTATTATACACATGATAATACACTAGTGGAATGATACTAGAGTAGATTATGTCTACAGGTTTTTAAATAAATATTTTTAAAATGTTTGTTGAAAGTTGATGTATTCAAACTTTTACAAACATATACAAAGTTAGCGATTTCACTCTATAGTCACCTAATCAGAGTCTGAGACAAGTTTTCATGAAACTGAATATGAACTTAGAGAGCATAGGCTGAAGATATTACATTTATGTTTGGCCCTTACCTACACAGTTCTCATTATGTCGTTTGCCCCTCTTTCTTTAAGCCTTTGTTAATTCAGTTGGACTTCCCATTTTAATGGTGAATGAGTATGTTGCAAACCTATCACATATACACTGTGGTAAAAAGATGACCACATAACCCCAGCAACCAAGCCCCACCAGACTGGACAAAGTAACACATAGTGCCCCAAGCCAAATGTATATCTGCTAGTGGCATATAAGTCAGGGTATTACAACATAGTCCCCAAAAGGAAAACAGGACTAAGTGGAATAATGAGATGATATCTCAGTATGTTTGAATTCAAGACATGCAGAAAGAGGCCAGAATTGGCAGTCACAGAAAGTGAAGAAAAGAAAAGAGAAGTAAACTGAAGCCATGAGGCAGAAGCAAGCAAGCAATAAGCAGAAATCATAAAGATACATAAGACTAACTGTTTATCACCCTCATGTGAAGGGCTTTCTAGGTGTATGGATTCCTATATCCCATTTCAGAATCTCCGCTAAATTTCAGAATTATACTTATTTCTCAGAAAAGACAGGTATCAATATCTCATTTCCTTTTATGCAAACTATAAACATGTGTAAGAGGTTTTTATTCTTTTTAATTTATTTTTAATTATTATAGGTATAGTTGTATATATTTACAGAGTACCTGTGATGTTTTGATATAGGCATACCATGTGAATTAATCAAATCTGGGTAATTGGGGTACCTATCATCTCAGGCATTTATCATTTCTTTGTGTTAGCAACATTTCAATTCCATTCTTTTAGTTATTTTAAAGTATACCTTAACTTATTGTGAATTATAGTCATGTTATTGTGCTATCAAATATTGTTCATTCTAACTACCTTATTTTTGCATCCATTATCCCTCCCCACATTATCCCCCCTCCCCGCTACCCTTCTCAGCCTCTGATAACCATCATTCTACTCTCTGTCTCCATGAGACAATTGTTTTTAATATTTAGCTCCCACATATGAGTGAGAACATGCAGGACTTATCTTTCTGTGCTTGGCTTATTTCACTTAACATAATGTCTCACTTTTACCAATAAAGAAATGGAGGCTCAGAGAGTTTCATCAATTTGCCCAGTCTCTCACTCCAAAATCCATGCCATTTCCATTACTTCATGCCACCTCTTAACAAAATGAAACAGAAGGGAAACAGTATAGAGAGAGTATGCAAAAAGAGGGAAGTGATTTTAGTTTGAAGTCACAGTGTCATTGTTTGTGCATTTGTTGGATAACTTCACAATCAATTGCCATTTTCCCAGTTTAGTTGTATCTCAAGACGTAACTAAAACCTCCAAACCTCTAAAATCATTACTCCAAACAATGAGAGCTCATCAGTCAAATCTTAAGAAAGAACAAATATCAAATAATTTTACTTAGTAAATTTAGTTCTTTATAATTTAGTTCTGCTTATGAAATGAATTATGTCGATTTGTAGCAGGCACTTAATGTGCCAATGCTTGCTTCTCTGTAATAAGCCTGCACAGCAAGCTTGTTCTATCTAATGGACTAAGTGTATTCTAAGACGTATCTTTTTCAGACATGGCTACTTGGGATCAAGGTTAGTGCTTGAGAAGACTAGAGGTTCCTGGGCTCAAAGTTAGTGACCAAGAAAACTCTAGAGATTCATGCATTTTTATGGGGCAAAATCACCTTGTGACAGGGGTTCTTTTCAAAGGTGAATGCTTCATTCGGCAGTTTGCTTCATTTCCTAATACAATTGAAAAGTCATTTGCTGACAGTAAACCAGTGGCAGGTGTGCTTTTGTGTTGACAGCTGCAGTTCTGACATGGATCACAGACGAGCTCTATTGGCAGTGCTAGAACATCTGGAGCATTTGGTCAGATTTCAAAAGCTAATTTGAGTGGACTGTCTTCTTCCATTTCAGAAAATAAAAGAAATTATGGGCACTGGGACCATATTTGCAATGCAGTAATACAACAATTTATCCAATTTCTTATTTATTAAACATAGAGGGAAAGGTAACAAAGCACAATACAACTAATGTCTGAGAAGATATTTTGAAATATAGTTTACTGCAATCCCTTGCTTTTATTATGATTTCCTTTGATATTTTGAAAGCAACTGATAGAAAATGAACTAAAACCTTTATAAATTTGTCTGAGAAATTGTTACACTGATTTATACATAGAAAGTATTTAAGACTATTTGAATGATTAAGTTTATTATTTTTCTAATTTCTTGTTAAGAATATGCACTGTTAATACTTATTAAGCAGAATTTCTATCAACAGTGGACAAAACAATAACACTTAATCTCCAAAATATCTTGCAAGGCAGTAAAAAATTACATCATTCTTATTTAACAGATGAGGACACTCAGACAAAGAATTAAGACAACTGCCCAAGCTCCATAACTAGGAAGTAGAAAAACTGGATTTTTTTTTTCTAGGTTGGGATTACAAAGATCATGTTCTTTCTACAGTGTTTCAGTGCTTCTAGGAGTATCCATGACAGTATGGATACTCTTTACTTGCTGAATTTATGAGGGTGATAAAGATAGCATATAATATTTCTCTACTACAAAGTAGATACAAATGTGGCAGACCACAGTTGTGGACAAGAAAGGACTTCTACCAAAATATTCACGGTTTGAGCCATTCATACCTGGGAATTGTTGGAAAAATGAGGCAAAGGAATTTAATGTGTTTCAAAGTTGAATAATTACATCTAGAGTCTAAAAAATAAATAATGCTGACAAGTTCTTGCCATCTATCAATGACTTAATTGCTGATTACTGGGCCCTATGAAAGTGAAGAAGGAAAGTTGACAGGTACAAGCACATGCTCTCTGACAACAGAGCTTATACATGGGAGTTATGCCTGCTAAAGATTCTGGGGCTTTTTAAGGGAATGAGCTAGACTCTGATTGGAACATGGCATCTGAGGATTAATGACAATTTTGAACCTTTTGTTATGGATGAGCGAGAAAAGTTAAATTCAAACTTCACCTTTCACATTTTCCATATCACAGTATTTCAAGGGATAAGTGGGCAAAAATCCAAAAACAAAAATATTATTAATTGCAAACTCAATCACTGTGTTCATGTGAGTGTATGAAATACAGGAAACACTACCAAGTAATTTATCTTCAATGTTGTGCCAATGAGAATGTGGCTTCTTATAAGCCGCACACCAGAGAATGTCCATTCAAATGAGATTTGAGCATTTTATGGATGAACGTGTGACTAATGGATAGAGACTAATGTATTCTCCTGCCTCAACATTAAGACCAAAGTATTTACTAGTCCACCTTGTGAAAAATCATTCTAATTTTTTTTCTTTGATTTCTACTCACTCATTTTTTAGATTTATGCTGGTAGCTACTTAGAAAAGAATTTTTGAAATGGTTAGGTGGGGAGTAAATATCTTGAAATAAATGTGTTTTTGCACCACCCAAGAGAAAATGAACAATCGTACCCACTCTGGTACCTGAAAATGTTGGTTGATGTTTGGCACCTGAAGAAATTACCCATGAAATGAACACTTGGGGCTTAGCTCATTAGAATTCAGCTCCAGTGTCTTCGAATGAATAACAATCTCTACACAGATACTGAGAAACAGAGATAAAAAGAATTGCAGAGGAAACATCAACACTTTTTAAATATATAGGAAACTTAGATTTAATGGAATTTGCTCCGTAACACACACAACGTCAGGGTATAATCACAGGTCAACAAAGTCATAAATTCTAAGCCAGGAAAAATGTATATTCACTTACTCAATGAAATAAAGCCTACCTGAACAACGTGGATTTTTATTTAATTTGCTTGCTTATAGCTCTACATACTCTATATTACACACTTTTAATTTCGTATCTATAACTTAATCAAACATGGGTTGGAATTTTAGTATTTGTGCAAAGAGGAAAATAATTCCACACACGTAGAAAATTTAGACTCAATTAAAAACTTAGGTTTTGCTTGAAGACACAAGAGCATAATGTGACATATTTCAGTTCTGAGTATGGGCTTTTACAAGATGGTGTTTGTAATACTTCCAACATGTATGTTTTATGAATATGTTTTGTTAATTTTATAATATTTAATATGCAGAATTATTAATTTCTTATGCTTGTAGAAAAATTTCTAATATAGGAAATATTTTATTAGGGTAGATATATGGTTGCATTTTCTGAATTGTTTACCTAGATAAAGCTCTATAGTCCCCACATTCATTGACCTGGTCACCTGTTGAGCAACATCACACATTACTGACTGGGTTCACTATGATGAGAGGGGAAGTTTGTGGCCATAGAATTGGACAAATAAATCTAAACAGCCCTGTAGAGTGATTCCTTGAACTTAGCCTCATTATATTATAGTTCTATCAACTCTGGAAACATAAACACATACTCATACATACACACACACAATAACATGATACTTCATGTATCTACAGCTACAGCTCAGTATCACTATGAGATTAAAAAAACTTCTTAACTCATGACCTGTTTGCTTTTTATTTTAGAAACAGGCAAAGTTCCATGTCGA
This sequence comes from Eulemur rufifrons, assembly GCF_041146395.1. Classification (NCBI taxonomy): domain Eukaryota; kingdom Metazoa; phylum Chordata; class Mammalia; order Primates; family Lemuridae; genus Eulemur; species Eulemur rufifrons. The sequence goes on from NC_090989.1 coordinate 232,011,872, forward strand.
GGACCTAGCATATATAAAAACTATCCTGTGTCCCTAAGTATACAGATAAACACAGAGAAAATATAAATACATGTCCCATTATATTGTATGAGAAAAGAATGAACTTGATTCTAATTCTATTATAATAGATAATATTATCTAATGCAAATATTAACATCAATAGTTAGTGAATAAAACTAACAAATACTTTCAAAAGTTTAAAAGATCGTCCTCCTCTGGAAATTTACATATAAAAAATGAAACAACAGAACTGTCTCCTTTTAAATTGATTCTTTGTATCTTAAATTATTCCTTCATATGGGCTAAGATTGTATAGTTGACCCTTGAACAACATGGGGGTTAGGGGCACTGACTCTCCCTCCCCACTCAGTCAAAACTCTATGTATAGGATGGTTTCAAGATGGCTGACTAGAGGCATTGTGTACTCAGCTCCTTCATCAAGAAGAAGAAAAAAAAAAAACAGATTTGATAATCACACTTCAAATATATCATCCAGGAAAGAACACTGGAATTCAACAGAAAAGTGATAAGAAATACCTAAAGCAAGGAAGAAGAGGGAAGTGAGGCAGCCTGCTTGCACAATACCAGGAAAGGGTGAGAGAGAAACTATCATCAGTCCACATTCCTGCCATGGATTTCTGTAATCCTAACCACAGGAAAGCCCCTTCACCCTCTCTGGCCCTAAAACTAACAGAGGCGGATGCCAGGAAATTGTGTGACAGCAATACTCCAGGAATAGAGCTCTGCGGGGTCCCACACACTCCCTGAGACCTAAGCAGATACAGCAAGGTGCCACTGTAGAGCTCTGCCTCCAACAGACTATGCATATCTTGAAGCCCAGCAGTGCTGAGCCTGAGGTGCAAGAGAAGCATAGGCTGCTTAGGCCTTAGGCATGAGCAGCCCTGGGCTACCACACATGGGGCTGAATCATGACCAAGGCACGGTTACCACAGCAGGGGCTGAGGTACAAGCACCACTATACTTAACCACAGCTGGTGACTGCATATACCATCAAAGGGCCTGAAGACAAGCCCACCTAATCCAGCTTTGCCACCCCTGCCCCATGCAAGATACAGTCAGGTCAGTCCACCATTTTTGGCACCTGAACACTTGGGGGCCTGAGGTTGGACCTACCTACCTGGCTGCTACCACCAAACCTGGCATCTACTTGCATGTGCCACCAACAGGACTGGAGATTGGCTAGCCCAGACCATTGTAGGCACTGCCAACACAAGTGTGCAATACTCAAGACCCAGAGGGTTATGCCACCACTGCCATCACTCATGCCATGCTGGCTCCCCAGGGGCCTAAGAACCCACCACTCAGCCCACTGCTGCCACCACTGGCCTCCAAGTAAGCTACCTGGAGGCCTAAGAATAGGCCCACCTGGAACTTCTAACACTTGTGCCATCATACACGGCCTTGGTCCCCCAAAAAGCATGCACAACCTACCACTGTCACCACTGAAGCACAAAACCTGGCCTACCTGAAGTTCCAGTCTCCCACAAAATCTTACCACAGCCTCCACTAATAACTGCACCCTAAGCCATTGAGAAAATCACACATACCATTGACACTGTTTATAGCTGAAGAAATCATACAGAGACTACACTACTGCACATATCCAGAACCAAAGCCAAAGTGTCCTTCCCCAATCAATACCATAAAATACATTTTCAGGAAAATAATCCTCACTTATGAAAACAAATTCAAAAAACTGGAAGAAATCAGTTGCATCGATATCAACATAAGGACATAGTCTATATGAAAAAAATAGGGAAAGACAACACCTCCAAAGGAACACAATAATCCCCTAGCAACAGATCCCAATCAAAAAGAAATTCATGAAATCCTAGAAAAAGAATTCAATTTATTAATTCTAAAGAAACACAGTAAGATACAAGAGAATTCTCAAAAACAATACAAAAATTAACAGAAAAACAATTCAGGATATGAATGAGAAATTTATCAAAGTGACAATATAAAAAGAACAAAACAGAAATGCTAGAACTGAAAAATTTATCTAATGAAATACTAAATACATTCAAAAGCTTTAACACTAGATCAACAGAAGAAAGAATCTTAGAACTTGAAGACAGTTCTTTTGAAATAATCCACTCAGACAAAATAAATTAAAAAGAAAAAAAAAGGATGAGAAAAACCTTTATGACATATGGGACCACAAAGCAACCAAATATTCAAATTAAGTTGGGGTCTGAGAAGGTGAAGAGCCAATGAAAATGTTAGAAAACCTATTTAATAAAATAATAGATGAAAACTTTCCAAGTGTACCAAGAGATTTAGAAATCCTGATATAGGAAACCCTAAAATCCCTAAATAGATAAAATACAAAAATGTCTTCTCATGGCACATTATAGTCAAACCTTCTAAAACCAAAGATATAGAGAGAATTCTAAATATAGCAAGAGAAAGTGTCTAGTCAGCTATAAAGGAAACTCCATTAGATTAACATCAAATTTCTCAGCAGAAACCTGACAGGTCAGAAAAGAATGGGATGATGTATTCAAAATACTAAAATAACAAAGCTCTCAGCCAAGGATACTATGTCCAGCAAAAATATACTTCATAAATGAAGGATAAACAAAGTATTTCCCAGAAAAGCAAAGCTTAGGAAATTCATCACCACTACACTAGCCCCATAAGAAATGCCCAAGGGAAAAGATGATATTTACCACTATGAAAACCTACAAAAGTATATAACTCATTGGTAAAGCAAACAAAAAACAAAAAAGAGAAAGGACTCAAATGGTACCACTACAGACACAAACCACAATGACAAACAGTAAGAGAAAAAAAAAAAAAGAATATAAAAAACAGCCTGAAAAAAATAAACAACATGAAGGGAACAAAGCTTCATATATCAATAATAACATTGAAGGTAAATGGATTCAATTATCTACTTAAAAGATACAGAGTGGCTGAATGGGGAAAAAAAAAGAAAACACGATCCAACTATTAAAAATATGCTGCCTATAAGAAATGCACTTCACATATAGACGCAAAGTAAAAAGATGGAAAAAATACTCTCTGCAAGTGGAAACCAAAAGTATTGGGAGTGGCTATACTAAAAAAAAGACAAAGAAGATTATATAATGATAAAACATCAATCCAGCAAGAGGATATTTCTAAATATATATGGACCCAGCACTGCAACACCCAGATTCATAAAGCAAATATTACTAGATTTAAAGAGAGAGACAGACTCCAATACAATAGTGGAGACTATTCTCTGCATTAGAACATCTAAGATTAATAATACTAATAACTCCTCACTATTTATTATTGAATGATAAATAGTTATCAAGAAATCACCATATATTTTTTTCAATTGAGTATAACATTTTAGCTAAGTATATAGTTAGATCATGTCCACTCTGTTATAAGAATTGTACGACCAGTACAGCAGCCTGACCCCTGATCCTTCTCTCTGGTAACAGCAGAAACAGTATCAATCAATCAATCAATCAGGGAGAAGTGGTGGGCAAGATTTATTAATGAAGGTTGCCATGGGCAAGTTTGTGCAGATAGGTTTGAAATGTAAAAAGAAACCATGGCTTGGGTGTATTAAGGAAATTTGCTGGCTTACTTCATTTAGCAACTTATGGCTAGAATTGAGTAAGTAGGGATCAGAAATCTATGCTTTGAACATGCGATAACTGCCATATTTTTTTGGCTGCTTTGCTGTCACCATCAAAGTAACTTTGTTTAATTATTTTTCTTCTATGTGTGCCCAACATACGGATCTCTCTGCCCCTCCACTTTATTCTGCATGGACAAGAACAACAAAATGGTGGTAGATTCTGAGACTATTGAGATTACTGAAAAACAGACCAGTTTCAGAACACAAGGAGATCCTGTATAGCTAGACTACAGTAAGAAAAATGAGCAACCCAGATTTACTGGCTCAGGCCAGTTATTGATGCTAGGCTTTTATGCCAAGGTTAAACATTATATTATATGGAAATCATTCTGCATCCATATAAACAAAACCATAAATTTTCCTGTAAGTAATATCCCATGCATCCCATCTGTGACATATGAAAGAGATCACTGATATATTAGTATGCTCAAGTAATATTTTTCTCTTGCCTTTCTCACACTGAAGAACTAGAATTGGTTCATATTGACAAGCAACCAACATGCTTTACCTGAGTGTTTTAATCTTATCCAGTGGATATCTCTGCATTCCTCTCCATATAACTTAGTCCAATGGTTCTCAAACCAAGTGCACCTAGGAGTTGCTTGGAGAGCAAGTAAAAGACAAGGAGGCCTAGGCTCAATTAATTAGGTGAGGACTTGGGCTCTTTTATGTTTACCAAGTTCTCTACGTGATTCTGATACCTAGCAAAGCTTGTGAACGACTAGAATAACATGTTCACCTCGAGGTAGTCTCCCAAGAGGAGCTGTAATGAGTGAATCAGCCAAAGGGCCTATTGGAATCACCTGATGAGCTTCTTAAAACTTAGATAACTGGGACATAACTTTGGAGATTCTTATTCATTAAACCTGAGGTGGAGCTCAGAGTCATATACTAACCCTCCACAGGTGATTCTGAGGAGCTTTCCCCACTGACCCACAGTCCCTAGGTTCTTGGAGAACTCTCCCTTCAAATTTCCAGCAGTATGGAGGGATGTTTCTCCTGTTATTGTTTAGAAATAAATTGAATCAGAATCTCCCTGGCATACAGGGTAGGGGTGAGGGATGAGGGGAGGGTCTTGTTAATTTAAATTGAAACTTTAAAGAGTTTCTGACTTCACATTAGATCAACTAAATGAGAATTTAGTTTATGGGATGAGGCCCAGGAATCCACATTTTTAAATCAGATTTACCAGATGATTCTCTCACACACCAAATTTTGAGGATCTCTGGTTTAGAGCTTACTCTTCCTTTAAACTTACTGAATCAAAATCACTGGAATGAATATTGGGGTTTATATTATTCTTGAAACCTTTCCAAGATTTTTGAAGGTCATTAGATTTAGGAACCCCAGTATTAACATGCAACTCAAGACATCCTATCTCTATGTTTTTTCCCCTAATTCTAGTCCATAGAAGAGTAGCTCTCTTTGGATTTATTAGCACTTAGAAAAAACTATGAAGTTTCACGTTTATATTTTACTTTTCTGGATATTTCTTATTCTGCCTCCAGAAATCTAAGCTAAGCAAAATAGAGGCTTGTATCTTATACTTCTTTTTCAGCATACCTAAGGCTAACATATTATGGAACATATAGTACTTGCTTCATAAAAATTTAAATTAATGACATCCAGTTTTCAAATTTCATAAATCTCAAGGTCTCCCATTTCCTGTCTTCATCTTATATAACACCATAAAAAGAAGTTTAATAAAAAGAAAAGTAATATTCAAATATTTTTATTAAAATTTAGTAATATTAATAAATGGTTATGTAAAATGAAAAGGATTATCTAAATTGGTAACTGTAAAATGACAAGATATTTTATTAATTTCTCTTTCCATTTGAAACTTTTAAGCCCACTAGACTTAAGACTGTGTAACAATGGAGATACAATTCTTTTTTTTTTTTTTTTTTTTTGTTGAGACAGAGTCTCACTTTGTTGCCCAGGCTAGAGTGAGTGCCGTGGCGTCAGCTTAGCTCACAGCAACCTCAAACTCCTGAGCTCAAGCGATCCTACTGCCTCAGCCTCCCGAGTAGCTGGGACTACAGGCATGCGCCACTATGCCCGGCTAATTTTTTCTATATAGATTTTTAGGTGTCCATATAATGTCTTTCTATTTTTAGTAGAGACGGGGTCTCGCTCAGGCTGGTCTCGAACTCCTGACCTTGAGCAATCCACCCGCCTCGGCCTCCCAGAGTGCTAGGATTACAGGCGTGAGCCACCGCGCCCGGCCGGAGATACAATTCTTATGACTAGAAATCTTAATGGAGTTCACAATTGGAAAGAATTGCATGTTTTGAATGATGGCATCCACATTCAAATTACAAGGACTGGAAAGGAAGGCACAAAAATCCTGTTTATCTTGATACTTCAGAATCTGAACCCAGGATGATGATGTTTGATTTATGAAGAATGACTTTCCTTTCTGTTTTTCTGTTTTCTTTTATTTTTGTCCTTTATATTGTCAAACTTGTCATTAATATATAAAATATTTTTAACATTTTTAATATAGAAGAAGAAAATGCTTCAAATATCCACAAATGTCAAAAATACACCATAGGTCTCTTTAAAAATCACTTACATTTTTCTATCATAATCTACTCCCAGAAATTGTACATATTATTCATTTTTTGTGCATTTATAAAATCAACAAAATGTCCTTGGTAAAAAGAAAACAGAATATTAAACTTTGGCCCTGCTTCCTGGGATTTTGAAGACCTCATATGTTAGACCTGTCAAAGATGGAATAGAGAGAAATGCGATAAATGAAAATGACCAAATAACTCTTCCCTAAACCCCTTTGTTGATGGTGTCATCTATAGTAGAGAATCTATAATTTCATTTTTCTGCTCTCTGATAGGCCAGAGGTGTCAGAGGGATTTATAAATATGCTATGATGGACACAGGATGAGTCATTTATGGCTGCCTCCTCATTTGTGACAACTTAAATGCTATGCTGCTACAGTTTGCTTTTCTTCTCCTGCAGATTTTTTCTTCTTCAGCAATTTCAGTACTTATCCAAAATTCTCAGTTAAATTTATAAATGGACAACATAAATCAAACTATTGTTATAAAGACTATTGCTGTCTACTTACATGCGACTTCGAATTCAATGAGTTGAAAATAATTTGTGCATGTATTATAACACAACCATCATAATTTTAGTTTTTGTTTAATATACAATGAGGTTAAGTTAATTACTCAAGAGTAAAACAATGACCAATGGTGTTGTGGACAAAATTTTATACTCACAGATTATTTTCTATTCTCTAAGAAAATTAAACCTGTTAGAGAGCTTATAATGGTTTGCCTAGGGTACCAGGGTAAACAAGGTGATTCTTCCTAGAGAATCAGTTTTACATAATGATACATAAACATTATTCCATGCTAAGTAAACCCTGGAAGTCTTAGGACACAGAATGTATATTTAGCATGATTTTAAAAGACTAAACCATATAGAATAAAAAACTAGCATAATTTAAAAAGATTAAATACACTTCTAAAAAGTTTACACCAGCGGTGGCTCAATACTAATTATATCCCATTGATTATCCTTTGCCAGTCAAGTTTTGGGTGGGACAGAAAAACATTTTGACGTGTGGGAAATTTTGAGAAGCACTCCTCTGGGCTACCTTATTGTCTTATGGACAAAGAAAAAAACATGTTCCAAATATTTGCTGGTTTTATGTACCCTGACCCTAACACTATTTGTTGCCCAAGCACACACTCAAGGAAACATACAATAAACCTTGCCTTATGCCAATTATTACAGAGTCAAATACAAAAGCAGCAAGGACACTGGCTTTACCCTCAAAACATGGAAAGTCCAGTGCAAGAGAGAGGTCATGAAGAAGATATAAAACAATAAATTCATCAATCTAATGTGAATATGGTTCAAGCTCAATGGGAGGATGAAAGAGCCCCTAGTTCACCTGAGGATTCACAAAATACTGCACAGAGGAAGCGGCATTTGAGATGAACCTTGGAGAATCAAGGAAAAAGTTGTACCTTTTCTGACATTCAAATATGTGTGAGTGGGTTGTGGTCAGAGGAGAGGTACAGGGAGGACTGATTGGAGAGGTGGGGAGTCCTACCAGGGCTGATTGTTGTGCTGTTGAGAACAGCATGGGTGAAGGTAGCAGATTGAGAACAAATGGTACATGTACGCAGGTGGTTATGGACGGGAACAGAGCTGCATAATGGAGGAAGAGACCAAATTTTACTCTGTACATTTTTAAATTATTCTCCTGAAAATGAGGAGTCACTAAAGAATTTTGAGAAGGGATGTGAATGTAAACAATAGGAATTGCCTACTTCGTAGGCAATTGCCTCTTTAATTTGATTTGATTATCCCTGGAAACTTTTCATTCTAAAGTAAATACACAGTTTATTTATTACGTCCTTAGGGAAAATAAAGTTTTAATTCAGGAAGGATGTAAAACACTAACACTGCATAATAAGTATAACAGATATCACTGGTTGCCTGGCCAAGAACCATTCCTCTTTTTCTGCTTCTTAAGGGAACTTGAAGTTTTTTAGCTATCCATTTTTTTCTATTTTTTTTTTTTTTTTTTGTTCTTTGCAGCCTTGAGCTTACATGGAAGCAGGATACATTTTCAGCTACAGAAGGTAAACATGATTGGTCTAACCTAACAGCAATTTATACTTTTAGGCTAGTTCATATGACAAATTTGATCAAAGAGATGTGAAGGGATATTTGTTGGCACTAGGCAGATGGGTGGGAATTGTCCTAAAAGCTTCCTTAATCTTAAAAGGCAAAGAAGGCAGAGTTTTTTTCCTACTGGGTATCCTGCATCTGGATATAAAACCTATAATCACAGAAGACATCTTTCAACAGTGAAGGAAGTTGGCCAAGGACAAACCTATGACAGGGAACAAAGATGGAAAGAACATGGTCCTTGAGGCTGTCAGTGAGTCATCCATGAAATTGTACAACTGCTTAACTTCTTGTTTGTATAATAATAAACCTTTCTGAGAGCCTAAGCAAGTTGGTTTCCTGTTAGTTGTGGCTCAAAGTATCCCAACTGATTCAATTAGAATAATTAAATTTAAAGCTTGAAAGGATTCAAAATTCCCAGTGCATATCCTCCTTGTTTTTTATTTGAACATATGGAAGACCTGAGAAAATAAATTACTGATGCCAGGTCACACAATTTATTATAGGCAGAATTGCTTCCTAAGTTTCACAAATATTCTGCTTCCTCATCTTTAATACATTTCATATATTCAGCTTTTTTATAAAAAAGAACCTTGTCTTATATGTGTAAAACCATCCAGAAGAGTATGTGACCATGTAATAAAAAAGTGCTCCGTAAATACTGATGAATACCTGACTGAAAATATAGACTTATTTCCAGCTTTGCCCAACACATGAACAATTTTGACATTAACCATCCAAGAATGGTGATGAGGAAATATATGCTATTTACAACTCTGTAAATTATACCTGTGGATTTATAGGTTTCCCTACACGGTTTGCTCTAACTTTGTACATACTTTCTTTACCATCATCAGATGCTATGTCCATTAACCTATTAATTACAACTCAGTGGAAAGAAGCTCTTAACTTTCCCCTGATGGATAACTTTTGATGGAGTGACAACGATGTATATACACAGACAACTTCCTAGGTGAAAGTTAGAGGATGACCAGAGACCCCAAAAATTCTCCAGCACTGAAAATTCCATACAGGCCCTGTTATAGTTGACTGTTTCCTAATACTAGCCCAGGGTCTAGTACGGACAGATGTTCAGTGTGTTTTGTTGAATTAAAGACTACATGGGCAACAGAAAATGGGTATCTACAAGGAGTGGTGAATAAAAGAGGAAAATGCAGACACTGGGGAACATTAGTTGAGAAAATGGACTTTTCCCACTGTGTAATTTTATCAGATAATGGTGATGATTCCAAGTTTGAAGTCAATTCTCTTTCTTAATTCTTACTCTGCCATTGCCTTCATCTTTATCAAATAATAATAATAGTAATAAACCCATCTATCTACCTATCTATACTTAGCTAATGACCTAGTGATTTTTGGAATTTATTAGTGTAATGAAATTGAATTAATTAAATGACACATGATTTCTATAGAGCAGAAGAAAGCAAAAAGGTATTTAAAGGAAGAAACTGGTCCACAAAGTAAAGATTACTTTAAAAAATACATTTGAGTTTCAGGTTCAAAAAAAGGCAGTCACCAAAGATTGGTATCAAGTGATAATAGTGGCAGTTTATTAATAGTCTGTCATGTAAAGCTGACATACTAGAAGCTGAATTTTGCTCAGCTTTACAATGAAATCCCATCTATTATATTGCTACCAGAATTAAATACACTCTGTTGAAAGGCTTTAGTAAGCTTAAATATGCTCTAAAGCTCTCTTTTTACCCCCCTCCCCCCGAACACTTTATTATCAACAAGTCAAATCGACAAAGTCTAATCTTGATTCTCCCAGATATCCATAGTATATCAAACAGGGAGCAAGATAACACACACATTTTTATAAAGGTTGATAAAGTTTGCCTTTAGACAAATGGAAAAGTCTTAGCAACTAAATTTCTTGTTTCTGACATGTTGGGAGCAGGAGGAAGGCTAGATATAATGTGGAAATAATATAGAGTGAGTATTAAAAGTTAAGCCTAGGGGATTCACAGATGGGATAATTTATTTAATCAGAATTATGTCTGAGCTAGCCAGATAGGAACAATCTATCCAAAGGTGTGTAGAAGTGATAATCCATATGTATTCAGACTAAAGGATTTAGGTGAGGCATTTTGTAATAAGTAAATATCATTGAACCAGTTTTTCATAAATATCAGTTGAAAGTGTCCATCAGAAGTAAAACTCCATTTTCTCTACAGATTTTTCAGGGGGAAAAAACCTCCACAAAACTACACTTTAACAGTTCTGTGTAATCAATATATTATTGAAAAGGAACAACAACAACAAAAAACCCAGAGGATAGCTTTGCATCCAATAATTGTGTTCTCAAATTCAAACTTCATTTATATCACCAAAACTTTTTAGTTTTCTTTTTCTGATTGTTTTTCTGTTCTTTTCTTTTAAATTTTGCCTTTTCAAAGGGTGTTCATGCCTTTATATTAGATTTTTATTGCATAAATATTTCAATTTTAGATTCAAGTAATGCCTATTAAACAATTCAATATGTTTATGTTTCTTCAGTTTCCACTATTTTCCTTCAACGCAGGATGTTAGTTGCAAGTCCTTGAACTTCATTTGTCCCCAATCCCTGTCTTCACTATGAAATGAAATTAAAATACATTTAACTGGCATCAATACCCATATACAAGGGCTATCTGGAAGGTATCCAGCCACAATTAATACAACTAGAACAGTTACATGGCTGGATATTTTCCGGACAGCCATCATACTTGGTCTCTGTCTCAAATGGATTTTCCCTCTAACTGTCATTTACCTTCAGGAACATGTAAAATAAATCCTGAAGTATTTATTCCTGTAGGCTATGCTGTATTTCTCAAATAACTTTGTTATTTATTTTGAATGGCTAGTAGAGGTTCAGAGATATTAGTGCTTAAAGTCTTAGAAACAATCTTTAAGAGCTTGAGACAGCCTTTTGTGTTTTACCTTTGTTTTCCTTGCTTTCATTATGCTACAGAAATTGATAATAAAGTAAAAAAAAAACCTAATTAGCTTTTAATTAGTATACTCTATATTTCATATATGGCTACTTAAAACAGGTAAGAAAGTAAAAAATTAAATAAAACCTTTTGAAATAAATCCCATGTGCTTCAAATATCCAAATATATGGATTAATGAAATTCTATTTTACTTTAGTCTCAAAATTTTAATCTGTAAATCCCAAAATTTCATCAGATTTTTTAATATTAAAAGATTTGAAACATAATAACTAATAAAAATAACATATTATCCACTTTGCCATGGCACTTCCATTGTGTTGAGTTATGACTTACTCTGAAGTCATGACATGATTTGAATTAAGGACCCAGAGATGAACAGAAACATTCTAAATGTGATTTGTGCCTGCTCTAGTAACTATGCTTTTCATTTAAAAATAATCATTTAAATCCATTATGTTTCATTACATCTCTCAAAATTTTTAATTATTTTGAAGGAAAAGGAATGTATTTAAATCAAGATTATTACTTTATGAAGAAAAACACACATGCAATCCAAAAAACATGCATAACAGGACAAATTGTGGCAAACATAACATTAGCATAATTGATTCCAAATTTTAAGAAGGAAATAATATTGATTTTCATACCACCCTCCCTATCAGGCACAAAACAGTTATGTGATACACTATTGTTGTCCATGAAAAAAATAAAAACTACATATACACACATGTATGTATTATGGTCTGTCCAAAAGATATCCAGCCATTGTTTATGTATTCTTCATATTACATGTGGCTGGATACTTTCTGGACAGACCAATATACATTTAAAAAATATATATATAAAAATGTGCATGTGTATATATATCTCACAAGGCAAATAAAATATTAGTAAAGTGCACATAATAGTGTTCTCTAGTTAATCCTTCAGACTATTATAGCTGTTATATGCTTATGTAATTTATTAAACATGGTATTTTATAAGCAGTAAATAAATTTAAACAATAATTTTATTTGAACGCCTAAAGGTTAGCTTAATATTCTGAGATTTTTTAATGTTCCTCTAGAATATTTATATTGCATACTTTTGGTTTGTTTAATAACTTGTGATAAAAATAATCATAATTAATCTAGGGTTAAAGTGAAATAATTTTGTTATAGTGTTGAATTTTTATTTCAAAATTTTGGCCACATCTTTGTGTTCTAAGAAACTTATAATGGATTATGCAAACATGCATATATTAACTTAACAAAATACTACCAAGTGTTTATCTTAATAGCTATATTAAATTATTAAATAAATATAAGTACCAGTTTTCATATTTACATATGAATTTTACAGTAAAACCATTAAAATATACACAGAGCAATTACTATTCTAACAAAAGTTACCTATCTCTCTCTCTTAAATACACAAGATTGTAACACAGAACAATGTAATGTCTGGAGACCATGAAATGTAAAAGTTTAAACAATAAAGCATTTAGAGAAACCATAGGAAAAATATCTTAACAACAACAGCCAAGGGAAATATCTCTTAGTAAGACACAAAAAGCCCTGATTATAGAAGGGGAAACAAACAAATAAACTGGAATAAATCAAAATTAAGAACTTCTATTTGTCAATAGACACTATCAGGAGAGTAATGAGAAAATCTACCAGTTGAATATACAATGCCAATATCCAGTGGTATTCTGGTAAATGTTTTACAGCAAGCTCTCCAGAAGAAAAAAATAAAGCCCCAATTTTTGGTGTTTCCCAAAGTGAGTGCTGTAAATACTTCTATTAATACAATGCCAGTTTTTCTTTCTTTTTTTTTTTAATTTTTAATAGGTTTAGGGAGGTACAAGTTGAGTTCTGTTATATGTATATATTGTATCGTGGTGGAGGTCTCAGTTTTTGGTATACCTATTACCCAGGCCTTGTAGGTTGTATCCTATAGGGTACAATGAGGTAATAAGGTAATTTTTCATCTCTCATCCCCTCCCACTCACATGCCATGTGAGTCTCCAGTGTCCATTGTATCACTCTGTGTGCCCTTGTGTAGCCATAGTTTAGCTCTGACTTATAAGTGAGAACATACAGCATTTATTTTTCTGTTCCTGAGTTACTTCACTTAGGATAATGGCCTCCAGTTCCATGCAAGTTGCAGCAAAAGACTATTTCATTCTTTCTTATTATCATGGCAGATTTTCAAACTCTCATAATTCTTGACACTTTAATAATTGGGTATTGTGAGTTAGTTTTAAATCCTGTAGGATATATACAGCTGGATACACATTTATAGACACCCTCCTGTATATATCCAACAGAGGATATATATATTCCCTATGACCCAATAGAAAAGGGCACATAATCCAGAAGAAAAAGGACAAAAGACTTGGTATACTTAAAAAAAAAGAGAGAATATCTGCATTAAAAATAAGCATAAAAACAAGTATTTAATAACATTAGTCTTTAAGTATTCAAATTGACATATTTAAGATATTCAAATATCCCTATGCATATATCAAAATGTCTAAAATTGGAAGAGGAAAAATCTCAACTGTTAGTTACTGTAGCAGCATCTGAGCTCTCATATCCTACACTCAAAAACTGAAAACCACTTAGGTGAATTGTCAGTATCTACTAAAGCAGAACATGTGCATATCCTATATACCCAACAAAATGCATACATGTGTTCCTTAAAAGACATTTTCCTGATATACCTATGAGCACTATTTATAAGAGCCAACGTCTGGAAGCTACTTAAATACCTACCAGTGGTAGAAAGGGCCCATAATTTGGTATATTCACACAGTTGAATACCACACACCAATGAAAATGAATATTTTACTGCCACACGTAACAACGATCTTAGAAACATAATGTTGAGCAAAAGAAACAAAGCAGTATCTATTGTATAATTTCATTTATAGAATGTCAAAAAAGGAGGCAAAGTATACTTCTAGAAGTTGAGACATTGCTATGCTCTGTGAGTATAGAGACTAGGAAAGAGCCTAACAGGGGGTTGAAGTTATTCTAACATTCGATATTTTTATTTTATTTTTTAATTTATGTGAGTGTTGGTTATATGAGTGGATTCATTTTGTGATAATTCACTGAAACTGTGCACTTCAGATATGAGGGATTTTTTGTACATTTATATAAGAAGATTTAAAATACTGGAGATGATCATAATTTTTTATAAATTATTCTATTTTATAAATTGAAACAAATTATTAAAAAGTTCATTCAGGTATATTTATGAAATATAACTTGCAACTTAAAAGTGTACTTCTTGGGGATAAAATTATTACTCTATATACATCCAAGTAATTCATCAAAATTTCTTCCATTATCAGCAAAATCCTCCAGGTAGGGCTGAGGAATTTCTCTTTATTTCCATATGACAGCTGTTTTTAATAATACTTTATTGTGTGTTTCTTAAAAAAAAAAAGTAACCAGAAAGTACACCTTAAAGTTCCTAGAAATGGCTGTTGTCTACAATCATTTAAAACAGCTTCCTCAAGATACATTTCAATAATACTATATGTGTAAATAAACAAGAGTTTTAGTCAATTGCCTTTGTGTTTCCAAGAATATCATTTCTCCCCAAGTATTGAATATATGATACCAATACCTATATTATCTGGATTTTATATATTGATTGCAAGCTAAGCCTTTTCTTATGTTTACTATTAAGGGACAGATAAACTCTGAAAGTTGTCTTACTAGACATTAACTTTATCAGTTTCGCAGCAACACAAATAAATCCACGTTTATGTATATCCTATACTAATCAATTATTACTATAATCCAGATTCACATTTTAACAAATGTTATTAAATAAATTTAACTGAAGTTGACAAATAAATAATATCTAAAAACCTGCCTTAGAAGTTATTTCTTATCATTTTATTTCCATAGATACTTATTTTACTGTTAACTCCCTGAAGCTCTAACATCAAGCTTTCACAGAGGAACCCAATTTTGATAAATCTTGACAGATGATAAAATAAATTTTACTCTCAATAACTCATTGCCTCTATTCATTGGCATCAAATAGAACTTACTATGAAAAATTTAATATATAAAATTGTCATCCATGTCTAAAAAACTTTTTTCAGTGATATAAATCTTTACCTTTTTGAAGTATGCTTCCAAATTCACTTAGAAACCCATCAAAGACTGTATCAAATAACTATATTATTATAATCTACTCAAAAAAAAATTGTAAGAAAATATCTTATAGTTTCTTCAACAGTCATGGAAACAAATACCAAATAAATGATCCAAATTTCCTTTACTTTTAAAAACTGGGCACTATGAAACAGAGGTAATAAAGAAAACAACTCTAAAATTAAGTATATTAATTATATTCTTACCGTAAACTCACAGGTTAGAAATTCAAAGAAAAAAGTTCACCACCCTGAGACCTAGAGAAGTACAACCAAAAACATTCTTTATTAGTACTGGTATTCAATTTTAATTCAAACACCATAAAATCATAAATAGTTATTCAATATTAAGAGAAATTATTATATGAGCAATTAAGGTACATTATAACATGACAAATATTTTTGACTACAGTATTTGTTTGAAATAGAATTATCAGTTACTTAGCTGACATCAAACTATTGTCATTTAAGATTCATTACTCTAATTTGGCCTCTTTTATGCAGGAATGACAAACAAGCAAACGATCTTTATTTTCTCCTTCATTTCTTGTGAGACTATGGATGATGGATACATTTGCAAGCATAATGTATTTTGCATATATTATTTTAGAGAAAGTTCTCTGTTACATTCAATGACATCAAATATAAACACATCCGTATACACAAATGTTATCATACTATAATCCTATTTTTATCTTTATCTGTTTTAATCACTGAATAATATATAACTCTCCATGAACATTAACATTCTATAAAGTTGTGATATACCATAATTTTATGGGCTGCAGAGTAATCCATAGTTCACTATACATCCTAAATTGTTTAATATATTTTATTTAATAACAAAGTTTTATGGCATTGATTATTTTCTTTAAAGTGGGTCACTTGGTTACCATCTGTGACCTTATTTCATATACTGCACCCTTTGTCAACATTTTGTCATTCTGACACAGTGGTAATTTACTAATCAACACACCTTATTAAGCCCTTAAATTTGTCTAATTCTAGATAGATACTGTTCTGCATCAACAAAAAAGGCAAAATGAAGATTTAATCTCTGCTCTCATTGAGGAAATTAGGAGTGCTGTTAAACTCTTCAGAAAACTCACTAATGACTGGTAGCTTTATCAGTAGGTGCTCTACTATGTGATGTCTAGTTAAATGCAATAAAGTTAATAAAAGAGAAATTAGACTGAATCTATTATGTCAATGCCTTAATGGTTGATATTATTTTGGAGGATAAGTGTTTTGCTCAGGTATCTATGTATTAAAATGTTTCAACTGGTTTCTACCATAATTGAAGGAAACATTATATGACATCATTTATCAAAAGAAGAAATAATATTTAACTCTTAGGAGGGATTATAATATGTAATAGTGAATCCAACACTGAAAAGAACCACTTGAGAGGTGAAATAAAAAGTTTCTAATATTCATGTGATGAAATGTTAGAGGAAAACAAAATATCACTATCACAGAGTTGTAAACACACTGACACCAAAATTTGTTGTTCTTATTCTGAAAATTGAAATGCAGGTGTGGAATGAAATCTTCAACAGTGAATACTCAGACTTTCTTGGCCATAGTTACTGAATTAATTAGTGGTAGAGACTTGACTGCACCCGAAGTCTCTGATTCTCCATCCATTGTGTTTCATTCCAGTTATTGGTCATTGTTCCAGGTCTCTCCATTCTCAAGTTGGTAGGCACTATTTACTAGCCTTCTAAAGATGCTGTCTCCCCTGGCTCTTTCCTTTTACAAATACCAGTGTCTATGGCTTAACCTTGTAGACCACCCAGGCTCATTCTTCTAGTATGGATTTCTGCTTTTATTGTCTCTGCTGGAGCAAGGAGTAAGAAGATGATTTCAGGATACAAAATTCTAGGCTGGCCATTATTCTGTTTGGGAAGACTGAGAATGGGGCCCTAGGTAACAGTAACAGTTAACATTTATTGAACACATACTATGTGCCAGGAAGTGTGTCAAAAGCTTTATCTCATTTAATCCCCATAGGAATACTACCAGGTATTAAAAGCATCTGTATTATATAGATAAGAAAATTGACCAGAGAGGTTAACAAATGTATCCAAGGGCACAGAGTTAGTAGTTATATAGCTGGATTTCAAGCACAAACTCTCCTAACCTTTAGTTATATGCAGCATAGAGATTCAGACTCTTTTAACAGGAAGGAAGTGTGAAAGAAATTAGGAGATTCTATTTTAGTCAATTTAAAAAGAAATTTAAAATTTCAATTTCATGAAGCAGTTATATAGCTATATTCTAATTTTTTATACATCTACAAGAATGGTAAATAAATTAAAAACCTGAAAGTCTTACAACTCCAATATATTATGATTAATTTTAAGATAGTGACAGCCACACAATGCCTAGCTCATTAAATGTTAAATTGAAACTATGCATTATTTATCAGACATGCCAATTTCTAGAGTTTTCTGTCAATAAATTTTAGAATATAATTTTACAAAATGTGTAAATTACATTTAGCATAAAAACAATTTTGGCATAGGTTATCAGAAACATTTTCTTAGAAAACCAGATAGCCTTCTCTCCCTTTAGAAAAATGCAAATAATGTTTTTAAAAAACCTTTGAACTCTTATTTCATTTAAGACTGTCAAGCTTATCTTCTCAGAAACACAGTTCTTATTATAATTGTAGGTAACACATTTGAAAAAAAGTAGACTGTTTCAGTAAAACCTTGCATATTATAAACTCTCAATAAATAACCAATGGATTTCTAAATGCTGCGATAAAAAAATAATCACTAGATAGACCCTGAGGAAGAAAACTACCCTCTGTTTAGGTGATAGTTTCACCTTAGCTCAGTGATATCCACATCTTCTCAATGTGTTATTCAATGCCTGCCTGGATTGTTTCTTACAAAACGGATCTTAAACCCTAGGAAAGTTGGAGTGACAAGCAGTGATGGCTGGTGGGACTATCAACCTATCCTGTGAATAATCTATGTAAATATGCTGTATAACCATGAGGTGATATATAATGTTAGTTCAGTAATTAATTCATTTATTCAACAACTATTTACTGAACAATTATTTACCAGCTACAATCATACTTGGATATGAGGTTAGAATAAGATAAATATGGTCATAGATTTTATATCCTGGCTGTTAATGTTATAGTTAATGATTTTATATTTTATTGCCACTATCAAAAGCTCAACATTCTGCGTTTGCAGTCTATAATCTCTTATAAAGATTGCCCTTTAGTGTTCCAAACTCTAGCTTAAGAAGTTTTAAATAAGTCCCAGTGAGTTTAACTTGGCAGAAACTTTTAGTTATCCCCAATATCCATCTTACCTTGCTTTTTAGTAAAAGAACCCCTGATTTTTAGCTAGGTTCATGACCACTTGGAAAAGACAATGATACCCAATCTCAGTGCCGTAAGATTAAGTTCTGGCAAAAGCATGCTTGTCGAAGTGGAACGAGCAAGGTCTAAGTGTCACTGAATGTAGGAAGTGTGTCCATCTTTGTCGCTTCCTCCCTTTGATTTCTGGGTAGAATACATAACTAATACCTGGAGCTGCAGCAGTCATTTTGTATCCTAAGAGGCCACCTCATCCTCCTCATTTCCCTAAACTCCGAAACAGAATAGAAAGATAGGAGAAACCTGGATCGTGGACAACATAGGATGTCATTTCAGAGTTGGATGAATTATTTCTTGAACATGAGAGAGAAATAAGTTCTATAGAAACAAAAAGTAGCTTAATGTTTTTCAGGGAATAAAAGGTGGGAGAAATGGGAAATGACTATTAATGGATACTGGATTTTTTTGGTGGGTAATGAAAATGTTTTCAAATTAGATGGTGGTGCTGGTTATACAACTCTGTGAATACACTAAATCCATACACTTGTATAATTTAAAACATTAAACAAAAAATATATTTTATGGTATGCAAATTATATTTCAATAAAGTTATTTTTTAAAGTGTCTTATATTACTTTATTAGTTTATCTATTAATTTGGATACATTTTATCATCTTACAAAATTAATTATGTAGCATATTCCCTTGGGGACTCAAATTTGTCTGAATTTACTAACTTCCTATTTATGCATTAATATGTTAGTATATATTAGGAGAAATAGAAATAACAACAAAAAATGACACTCTCTGATTCCATAGTCTAAAATCCACTGACAAAAGAGGTTATTTATGAAATAACAAGACTAACCATTAATCCCCCAGGGATTTTGTGAAGATTTCATTATATACTTTAAAGTTACTTGAAAACTATTACATAACAAAATGCATGATGAGAAAATTTTTAAAGAATGCTGCCAATAAAATTATAGGCTTGAATTTGCATTTCAGCCTATCGGTAGTGGTGCCTTTGATATCATTCTAAATGAATGGATACCCATTTTTAAATTATGATCACAAAATAAAAAATGTCAAAACCTCTAAATAAAGTTTTATGCTCATTAAGAAAGTATAAAATGAAAATAATGATTATAAAGATTTTGATGTCAAAGATATACAGACAAAAAAGAAATCAGTTTATCAAAAAGATATCTGCACTACTGTGTTTACTCTAGCATTATTCACAACAGCCAACATTTGGAATCACCCTAAGTGGCCATCAATGGATGAATGGATAATGAAAATGTGGTACATATACACAATGGAATATTGTTCACCCATTAAAAAATAATGAAATCCCATCATTTGCAACAACGTAGGTTGAACTAAAGAACATCATATTAAGTAAAATAAGCTAAGCACAGAAAGACAATCTTGCATGTTCTCACTCATACGGGAGCTAAATATTAAAACAATTAATCTCACAGAGACAGACAGTAGAATAATGGTTACCAGAAGCTGTGAAGTGTAGTGAGAGGGTGGGATAAAGTGGGGATGGTTAGTAGGTGCAGAAAGATAGTTAATCAATAGAATGAACAATATTTGAGAGCACAACAAAGTAACTATGGTCAAGAAGAAGTTATAGTATACTTTCAAATAACTAAAAAAGTGGAATCGGAGTGTTCCTAACACACAGAAATAATAAATACTTGAAGTGATGGACACCTAATTACCCTGGATTTGATTATTACACGTTGCATGACTATATTAAAATACCACATACATCCTATAAATATATACATTATGTAATTAAAAATTAAAAATAAAAAAGTTATATAGAAACAACATTAAACAATCCATTTCAGAGGTGAGGATTTATATCTCTTAATCAAAATTTATATCTTCCTTATGTTTAATCTATTGACTCAGACATTACTACCCTGACAAATGCATCTCTAAATTATTCAAAACATTAAAATTTTATAAAAATGTTTGATGTTGTATTGCTATGATTGACAACAATAACTTCAAACTATAAGTGGGTACATTACAAAAAGATTCTCCATATTCTTTTTCATGAGTGACATTGTCATAATTTTCCTAAGTTGACAATCAGCCACTAATTGGTAAAGCCTGAAGAAATAATAACACTGTTTGCTTTTCCCTTTTGATAAAAGGGTAGGCACTCAGGAAGGCTGTTGAAAATGATAGTTTTTATACTAAGTTCTGTCAATGTGTACTCCCCCTTACTTTGGATTTTTAAAAAATAAATACTATTTCCTATCTTACAAAAAAAAAGAAATAATAACACTCATCATAAAAGTTGCCATGTTATAGATATCTCTACATTTGAGAAGAAATCAAAATTGCAAATTGTGATTCCCAGCATAATATAATGATCCTTTAGTTACAAGAGATAGTCATATTGGAAAATCTATGATAAGGTGTGAAAGTCCACAGTATTAGTTTAACCTTTATATAAATTAATTGGTAACTATGGCAACATTCATTTTCATTTCACTCTAACTGTTTCACCAGGTAAGTTTATAGTTTTAGTCTTACAGTTGCTATCATGACTAGTAGATCCTTATCCCTCCCTATTTTGAAAGTATTTACAGTATCTGGGTACGTACTGGTCCCTTTCTAGCTTACTCTCCCTGGTTGGCTACTTTAATAAAGCCCTGGAAAGTACCTCGTATTCTCTTCTTTTACCCTTACCATACTTTCTTGCTAATTACCAACACAGAGGCAAAAGTAAAGTATGACCTTTTTTCCTTTGGGTCATTCTGTAACAAAGGCACGTGTACCCAAATGTTTATAGCAGCACAATTCACAATAGCAAAGATGTGGAAACAACACAAATGCCCATCAATACATGATTGGATTAGTAAACTGTGGTATATGTATACCATGGAATACTACTCAGCTATAAGGAATGATGAAGATACATCATCTCTATGGTTCTCCTGGAGAGAGTTGGAACCCATTATATTAAGTGAAGTATCCCAAGAATGGAAAAACAAGCATCACATGTACTCACCAGAAAATTGGTTTCCTTGATCATCACCTAAATACAAATCTGGAAACGACACCAATTGGACATCAGACTGAGGTGGGGGGTGGGGGAGGGGATGGGGGTATGCCTACACAATGAGTGCATTGCGCACCGTTTGGGGAGTGGTAACACTTGAAGGTGCTGACTCGGGAAAGGGGGGGTGGGGAAAAAAATATGAAACTATTGTTTTTAACTTGCACTGTTCACTTAATAATTTATCATGAATATTTCCCATATTATTTCATATCATTGTACAAGAAATAATGTATACATTATGAGGACATACTGTATCTAACAAGATATACTGTTAGACTCTTTGATTCTGTAAAATTAAATAAAAAAAAACAAATATGTCAGTAAAAAAAAAAAAAAAAAAAGTAAAGTATGCAGTAGTACCTCTCCAACTTAAATGTACATAAAAAATCACCTGAGATTTTTTTTTTTTAAATACAGATTTTCACTGACAGTTCTATCCTTGTCAGAAATACAGAATCTGAGACCCCACCCAACCCAGAATCATGGATCAGATCTTCACATTAACAATATTAGCAAGCTACTTAAAGCTTCCTAAGCCACGGTTTACCTCTAAAATGGTATAGTCATAGATCATGTATGTCAAGTGACCCACAACTTCTATCTCCCCTCAATCTCCCCTCCACTCAAATCTACCCTATCTCAATTAGATGTTTCATAAAATCCTCTCAATCTTCTGATCTCTGGAAAATAAAACTGCTATATTAAAACTTTTTCCTCCATTATTTTTTTTACTGTGCTACCACACAACTAGCTCTCTGTGTTGCTCCTGTTTCATCATCATTACTATTATTTTTTCCACAGTTATCCGCCCCATTATATTCTTAATGCTGTATCCACGCAAGTGAATACATTCTGTGCCTATCCTGTACCTGCTTCTCTCTCCTGCTATGACATGACTTGTCCATACGTTTATTAAAAGGATGAAAGTTATTTCTGTGAAGAACTTCAATTTTCGTATTCTCTATTTCAAAAATACATGGGTATCTTCATCCATTCCTCTTCTATCACTTTAATTCTAAAAAAGAATCTCTCTCTTCCTCGTATTCTTGTTTTCATCCCCTCTGGCAAGACCTGAATTACCACACAGCTCTTAGGCTTTTTCTAATGACAGCCAATTTCTCATTCTCCATTTGGTCTTTCCTTTCAGCCTGTAATTTCAAGTCTTCTCTCTCCTAGAGAACTTTGCCCTCAACCCTCCCAACTCTTCAAGACACACACACACACGCACACACACACACATATTTATTTTCTTGTGTGGACACTCTACACTACTCTTTATACCCTGCAATATTTTTTTACCCTGCAATATTTTTTTACCCTAAAACTCTAATAATACTCTTTATTGAGTACTTCCAATGATGCCACAACATCAAATCTCATGTTTATTTTAAAATCAGCATCACCCTGGAACATTTGCAGTATGTATTGCTTACTAACCATTTCTTCCTTCATGAAATTCTCTTCTGCCAGGGATTACATTATTATATTCTTGTTTTTCATTTTTATATTTTGGTTTGTTTTTGTTTTTATATTGTGATGATTACATCTTATTGCCTTTGCCTTTCTTTTCTCTACTTCCCAGTACCTTTAAGTGTAGACTGTTTTACAGTGTTTTTATTCTCAGCAGCAGCCACAATGCCCAAGGTCATAGCTGTGCTCGGGAATTTTTGAATGAATACATAATCAATGCATGAATATATTTTATAATCTCCTTTTCTACATGTCCCTCTCCGAATTTACTCTCATACACTTGGCTTTAATCATCATCTTTACAAGGAATATTTCCAAGTCAGTAATTTCTAGACCTGACTGTGCTTCCGGGCTCAGGTGCCACTTTCTAAATTTCTTGCTAGAGATTGCTACCTATATATTGCACAATTACCTTGAACTCAAAATATCTAAAACAAAGTTTATCTCCTGCCAAAACCTAGTCAGCTTTCTGGATTCTTACTTTCTGTTACTGACGTTTGTAATTTGTCATTCACCCAAACACAAAATGTTAGTCCTTGCTAATTCTTTCCTTTCTCTCAATCCCTTCATCCAATCGTTTTCCAAGCTGAGTAATTCTACCTCTGTTGTCTTTGTGAAGAGAAACACAGACCACCCAAATGTGAATAAATAGATGCTATTTATTTAGAGCTGGCTACAGCAACAGAGGCAACCACTATCATCACTTGTGTTTGGCAGAGAAAGCCAGGGAATGGGAAATCTCTCTAGTGAATAAAGAGGGAAGGCATCAGGTGTGCTCTGATTGGAAGTTGTTAGCATGGGGAAGCTGGAGGCAGGCCAGCCAGAAGCAGAGCAAACTATGTGATTGGCTTGGGGAGCATATTTGGCTTTCTCTAGTTGGTTCTGAGTTTAAAAGCAGAGGGCAAAAATTAAGGAAGTTGAAAATTATTGACTGGAAAGTGTCCTCAAGGCCCTGACCATTCGGTGCAGAGGTTGTGGTTTGATTTCCTAGGCTGGTGACTTCAGAGGTGGTAGGTCAGAGTTTTGTCACATATGGTCTAGCTGTTGTTCATTTTTATATTCATTCTCTCACATCTCACTTTTCTTTCCCTGCCTCCAATCACAAGGCCAACTCGGCCAGTAGTTATTCTATATGCTACATTATTTGGTTCTTGAGAGAAAATTGTCTAATCCTCCCACTCCCAAAGAAGAGTACAGTATTTGAAAGTATATAGGTTCAAAAAAATCTAACACATTTGGCACAATAGATATTATGTGGTTATAAGTACATAGTAAAATTATAATGATTATGAGTTGAGCTTTGTGTACAAAAACCTTTGTTTTTATTAATAAAAATATTTTTATTGAACATTTTTTCCAGTTGCCAACTGTTCAATATGAAATCCATGCAAACTTTATTCAGGATAATTTAGTTAATCTCAAGATACAAAATTATCTCTCATGATTCTATAAGGTAAAACATCTTTCTTTCAATAACAAATATTTTTCTATAGAATAGAAAAATGCATAAACAATTCCATGTTTTTCTGCTACTTATATTATACAGGCTGGGCATTGATACATGGAAGGGATTTTAGTCAGATACCATGCAGGTTTTTATCCTTTTTATCCTCAGCTACTCTGACATATGTCTATCAAAAATAGAGAGGGACAAAAGAGATGTTTCTTTAACATAATTTCTGTAATCTCTGATTTAATTCCATTATACCAGAGTTTGAAGAAATATTTAGCCATTACCTTATTCTTTCTTTATCAGTTAACTGCTGTTTACTGAACATCTAATATGTTTCTAAGTACTATGTCAGATATTGGGCAACATAAGACATTACTCCCTCCTATAATGTTTAACTAAGAAAGCCAGTCTATCGTAGCAGCGTTGAACAACATAAGAGGAAGAAATGTATGTGTATATAGACAACAAAATATGTGGAACATATATCATCATTGTATACAGTGGCAGAGAGGAGACAAAAAGATTTTCCTTCAGAAGAAGATAAATCTGGGATCCACTTCAGGCTTCTACTATTTTAGCTATATCACATCTGTCATGTTACTTAACTTACTGAGGCCTCAATAATAATTATAACTGAAGATAATAGTATATATTATATTAGGTAATAATATTAAGACATCAAAGACATGTAAGGCCTGCATGTATTGTAGGGTTTTTCATATATTAGCACATCTAATCTTCCTAACAACCCTAAATGCTAGGCACTTCTATTATATCTATTTTATAGACAAATTAACTTAGGAACAGAATAATTAAATAACTCAACCAAGGGGATAGATCTAGTCGGGACAGGGGCTTGCTGGTGATACAGACTTATGGGCTGTGAGAATTATCATGAAGTAATTTAGTTGAAGCACCATTGAGGTGACTCGTTCCTGGTGGCTGCCCAGCAAACACCACTCTGCTTCCTTCCAACTAAGTATGAGATAAAACAGTGCTTCTCAAACTTCAAAGTGCATCAGACTGGTTGGAGGGCTTGGTAATACACAGATCTATGGGCCCTTGCCCCAGAGTCTCTCATTCATTAGGTGGGGAGTGCATTTCTAACAAGTTTCCAGATAATGTTGGTGCTGCTGCTCCAGGGATCCCACTTTGAGAACCACTAAGTTGGTGTTTACTAAAGACAATGACACTTATCCAGTCCTGGCCTCTCAGAGCTCGTAATGTGATAGAAACTCTGTCTTGAGAACAAGTGAAGATTTACACAAACAGAATAATAACAAAAGGACAAATGTAAGTTGTATAGTAAAATACTAATATGTCAATGAGTTATTTCCATTTTTATTAATGAAATCTGGTTAAAAAGAGGCATTTCTAGTCTAAATTTTTTTAAGATCAGGGCATCAAAGAGATTAAGATCAAAGGTCCTGGCACAAACTACACTAAATCTTAGAGAAAGGGCCAAAACTAGAATTTAGAGATGCAATATATTAGCATGCAGTCTGATCAAGTTATTTACTCTGTACTCTTGCAGAACTGAAATAATCTGTCAAGGTTGAAAGGCTTCTCAAAACTGACCCACAAAGTGACCTTCTGCTGGGCAGAAGACTGGAGATCCCTTCCTCGGAGCCCTCTCTTTTTAACAAAAAATAACTGATCATGGGCCATATGTAGAGATACATTAAACACGTTTTATGAAGGTCAGCTTGCTCTGAAACTTGAAACAGCAACTTGTCACGGTGGGTTTACAAGTTTTGTTATATCTTATAAGGCTCTGAACTAGTTAAATGCAGAGCACTCTTCAGAGACTATGATCAACAGGTTTTACTCATAATGTAGGCATTCTACCCTGGCAGTTTCTTTGCACAAAAATCTCAACAACTGAAATATCCAGAAAGGTACACTTTATGGAAAATAGTAATAGTGATTATGGTCAATGTTGATTGCATAGAAAAACACACTGAAGAAGCACATTAAAAATTAAAAAGAAACCTACTACATCTGTTCTCTTAGTTAAGGATACTACTCCTAAGGCAATTTCAGCTAAGTATTTATCAAAACCTATTATGTGTCAACCGTAAGTGTATAAGATGAATTATGGGCCTTTAAATTCCCTTCATATTCTGATTATATGAAACTGTGAGTTGTTTATTTACCTTTTTGTTCTCCATATTTGTCACTGCTTAAATGTAGGACAATGAATTGACTGCTACCAGGAAGACAACATTTGTGGTACTACTTAGAGTAGGTTTGCCTGATAAAATACATGATACGATATTTGAGCCATACACGGACTAAAAAATTATTCAGTGTTTACCTGAAATTCAAATTTAACCAAGTATTTTTTTCTCTATGCCTGGCAACATTTAAGCTTCTCCACTAGACATACTGGCTTTGGAGCTCATTTAATACAAAATTCCTCTTATGTCAACAGTATCTGTGACATTCCTGTAATTCCAGTAATTAACCAATCTACTTGTAACCAAAATGTTCTCAACCATTTTATGCTTGGATCATTTCTTCTGAATCTTTTTTAATGTGTTCTTTTCACTATAAGAGAATCTAAGAAAACACATCGCAACTTTTAAGTGCTTGTTATATATACTTTATATGCATATATAAAAAAATATTTTTTCCTTTATGTCAGTGTTGTAAAAAAAAGAATGGTAGATGTAGCTCATTTAGAAGGAACATCATAGTTTTCTTCACTTTATATTATCAAATACAATAAACATAAAATTTACAATCTTATGAAAAATAAAATATCTTAACAATAGCACTGATAATCCTGCCAAGAAGAATGATCAAATTGTGTATCTGTTATTTGTTTTTGGAAATACTGCTTTGTGGAAAATGACACCAGTTTCTCCTATGAAATAAAATAAATTATATCTTAATAAAACTTAGATAAATTTCTAAAAGACCACTAAAATAAACTTTCATCAGATGTTGATATGTGCAGGGGTGGAATGAAATGTACAAAACTGGTTAGTCACCATTTAGTAGCACTTTTTCTCTGTTCCAATGAACAGAATAATGAAGCACAATTAGATATTACATAGAGTTGATATATATAGTATTAATTAAATCAATGACATTATTCACATCTTAATTCAAAATGATTGTGGAAATGGCATTCTGAACTGGGGTAGCTGAATGTTAAGAATAGCCTCTCCCAGGTAGGCAGAAATGTACTGGGAGATCTTGTATCTGGGGGAAATGTCTGCATTCTAGAAAATGTTTTAAAGATTCATATCTTTAATGTAAGACCTTTTCTTCTCTCAAATCCCCTCTCTTCCTTGGCTTGGCTCTTGGTCAAGAATGTTTTCTAATGACCAGGGATGGGGGAGTAGAAGATGAGGAAAGAAAACCAAACAAACAAAAAAGCACTCGTGCTTCTCCTTTTACTCCAAGTTTCTAAGTGAGTCTGAACTAGAAGTTCTAAAATAAATTTAATTCAGAGTTGTTGATTTTGCATTAGGTAGGAATGTACATTTACTTAAAGAAATGAAACTACTTGTGACTTAATAGTCCCAGCAAACCTACGGGACTTGTAAAGATTTTATCCGGAGGCAAGATAACGACTAGCCCATAGAGCAGAATTGGAGAAGGAGAGGGAAGAAAAATAAAGTGTCTTCATAAATGACCCTGTTGAGTTCAGTTCACTCAGTTCCCTTATTCATGGTGAAGTTTTCTTCCATTAGGTTACATTACACTTCCCATTTTGACAGTATACACATTTAGGATGCTCATTCATATTGCTCAGAGGAATAATTAAAGACATCTGCCAGGGAGAACAGTCAATTCAACCCAGGTAAGGGGGTAATGGAAGTCATAGCTACCTCATCCTCTAATCCTAGCTTTATACTTTGGGTGGAGATTTTCTATAATACAGTAATTCCTTGATTACTGTGACCCTGATGAAGTTAAGCTCATTAGTTCAAGACAGAAGACTTAAGGAAGACATTCCTTAAAGTTATACACAAATAATTAGGAATAACTCTGAAGTTAGTATTTTTTCTATATCCATGTTTATGAAGGTTTACAATTATATTACTTCTATTACAATCCTCTGTTAGAAAAGTAAAAGTGATAAGAGAAATAAACTTTAAGGGAGCTGCATCAATACATTTTCTAAATATTTTAATCACCAACATCATCATCTTAGTATTTATTGAATACTTACTATGAGCCAGAATATTTTTACACAATTTGCAAGCATTCTATGAGTTAATCCTTATAATTAGGTTTAGACTTTTTCTTTCTCCATTTGGAAAAACTAAGGCTTAGAAGAATTTTAATATAATTTTAGTATTACATTCAATTAATGTATTCAGTTTTACAGCAAAAATTTTATCCAATTTTAACATTTACATATTTAATTACTAGAAAAGTTGACCATTTTATGACACATTGATCATTTGAAGCAATTCATCCCATTTCACTTTTCTTATTTCTAGGAGAAATTTTTGCTTCTAAAGTTTCAAGATGATGAAAATCGTGTAATAGTGAAAAAAATGCATTAGTTTATCTGGTAATTTTTGTATTTGATAATAAAACATAGCACGTTAAAGCATACAGCTGATAAATTCAGTAAAATCCTCTTAAACATTTCGTACATTTCCTACATAAATAATTTAGAGATTTTTGGTTGCACCTATAATTACATTTATTTATTTCCTAAAATATCTTTCCTTTTTAAAAGGGTTTTCCTAATTTAAATCGAGTGACATGTTTTCTTTTTCTCCAGTGTATCTGTTTTTTTTGTTTTTTCATATTTTATTTTTTATTTTATTTTTTTATTTTTATTTTTTTATTTCATCTTATTGTTATGGGGGATACAGAATTGCAGGTTACATACGTTGCCCATGTACCGCCTTTCAGTGTATCTGTTTTAAACACAGGACGATCCATACTGATTTGTAGTGATGAAGACAGGTCACGAGTGTTTCTGATTCCCCAGTATGCCCATGGAAAAATAGAATTTTTCTTAGGAAGTTAATCAGCAATCTATGAAAACATTCAGCACATCATGTTCCAGTGATATTTCAAAATGTTTAACAGTATTAGATAGCTTTTAGAGGATTTATGATTAGTATTCACAAATACAACACTAGGATTTATGTGTTACTGGAATTTTTAAATCTGAAATACCACGAACTATAAGACAAACCATTATTTTATAGGACTCTACAAAAGCAAAAGAAAAAGATAATTTAGTACATTGGGTCTGCACCCTAATTTCAAAGATAAAGTTTGAAAATAACATGTACACACAGGTAGCAGTAATTGTTACTATTAGCAGATGTATATAGTGCTTATGAGCAAGGGAGACAGGCACAAGTACACAGGGCTTGTGGGAGTAGGAGCTGGTATATTATTTCTGGAGGTCATTTTGGTACCTTTCCAAAACCCTCAAACCATTCAAACATTTTGACTCTACTGTATAATTGCAAACATTTAGGAGCAAATATCTTCCTAAAAGTGTGACTATATAAGAAAATTTATAAAATAAAACCTAAATAGAAATGAAATATAGTTGGCTAAATGCATTATGCCAATCACTTAACGTGCAGTGTTTGTTTCTATTTTTTTAGATTTTTGCCCAGACTGGCCTTGTTTCTAAGTTTTAAACACCTTTACAAATTAGAATCATATAGTATTTTCACTATTCTATAATCTACTTTTTCACTTATATCACAAGCAATTTTTTAAACATTTTGAGTGAATATGAGCCCTGCATAGTTAGGAATCTATGTTCCCTTTATTAATATATACCAAGTGCTTACAACACAGGTGAACATACAGTGGGTGCTTAGTAAATGCACGTAAAGCACTCTACCTGTGACAATGTTCAACTTTGAAAACAAGGTTCTAAGCAGTACTCTTACCATGATCCCAAATTTTAAGTGTGTTTGTGTACGAACTTTATAAAAACACTATTTCCTTCTTAATTACCTACATTCTTATTGCTATTGTACTGTACGTCTTATTTTCTATACTGAACGTGAATTACTTAACTAATCGGAAAGATTAAATGTAATTTTAAAAATAGCAATGGCTTCATATATTTATTTTTATTTTATAAGATTTTCAAGATAATATAATTTGTCTTGTTTATTATAAAATGAAAATCTTTTATATATTAAAGAACATAAGTTTAAACTATAAAAAGAAATCTTAGCCAAAATGTGAATCTCATACATATTACGTTCTTGAATACATCTAGAAATAAAATGTATTTCCCCTCTCCCCAGTTGGACTGTGGTTTATCTTTGCTTGCTTTGTCAAAGTCCTTTATAGATTAATAATATTAACTCTTTATCATACATGAAGTAAATAGATTTTCCCAGAGTGTCATTTGCTTGGGCTTTGGTCATTGTGTTTTGGAGACATAGAAGATGTAAAGCTTTATGTAATGAAATACATAACAGGCTCTATTTTGTTATCTTTATTAGAATGCCTTCTGTGGTAAATAGAGTGGCTCCCTAAAGATGCCCAATCCCTAATCCCTGTAACCTGTAAATATGTTACCTACATGGCAAAAGGGACTTTGCAAAAGCAATTCAGATTATGGACCTTAAAACAGGCTCTCTGGCTGTGGTTAGTTAGACATAGCAGAAGTCAGAGAGACTGAAAGTGTGAGAGGAAGGCAACCTCCCATTCCCAGGGCTGGCATAAGGAAGTGATAAAGCCTTAATCACTTCCACTAGCTGAATGAGTTTAGAAGCTGATTCATTCTTACAGTACAGTCTCCAGAAAGGAGTGCAGCACTGCCAGTACTTTGACGTTCACCTTGTGAGACGTTAAGCAGAGGACGCAGCTGAGCCACACTTATCCAGACATCTGACCTACAAAACTAGGATATAACAAAAGCGTGTTGTTTTAAACCACTGTATTTGCGGGAATTTGTTATGGCAGCAACTTAAGAAAACACTAATATGCCTTCAATAAACTAAGTTTATAGATATTTAGTGATATCTTTTTCTTCTACTTCTTAAAAAAGTTTTATTTTGCTATTAATTGAGGCATAGTGTACATATTTATGTGGTACAGTGTGATGTTTCGATATTTCAATAAATGTATATATTGTGTAATGATTAAATCAGGGTAATTAGCATATCCACCACCTCAAACACTTATTTCTTTCTGGTAAGAGCATTTAAAATGCTCTCTTCTAGCTATTTTGAAATATATAATATGTTACAGTCACTTGTCATTCTACTGTGCAGTATCAGAATTTATTTCTCTTATCTAACTGTAACTTTGCATTCACTGTTCTCTCCCCATCCCTTAATCCTCTCCAACCTCTAATAACCACTATTCTATTTTTTACTTCTATGAGATCATCTTTAAGATTTTTGATGTCTATTTTAAATGTTTGAAATTTGGTTTTTAAGTCTTTTTTAATAGGTCTTAAAATATTTGTTCTCAAAATTATTTAGTCATTGTTATAACACCTATAATAAAGTAACTGAAGAATCATTTTCCCCATTGAGTTGAAATGCACATTTAAATTATATAAAATCTTAAGTATATTTATGTCCTGCATAATTTACATTCTTTTCCATTTCCATGCTGTAGGTGTGTTTGTGTGAATGATACATAGATAATATTGCAAAACAAAACAAAACCAAACAAAAAAACATGGAACATACTGTCTTTGTGTTTCTTTCTCCATGTGTGTTTTTATGTTCATATATAATAGGAAAAATAATTGAAAGGCAAACTACCAGTCTTTCCAGTATGGCTGGCGGGTGGCATGGAGGGAAACATTATTTGCTAGTAGGACAAAGGAAATAAATAAATAATTTATTTTGAGAGAAGACTTAGGCATGGAGCAATGAATCTGAAAATTGTTCTTTTCTAGCCAAAAAGTCAGGAAATTGATACTCTTTTCCCCATTTCCCACTCCTATAAGGAAGTACCAATTTCTTGGTAACTATGGTAGATTTCTTTCCCCAAAGCAGACAAGTAAAGAGAGGTACAATTCATTCACTTGAGGGATTGCAAAGACCAATGTAATATCAATAGCACTAGGATTATATGGTTGTAGAATTAACAAAAATGAAGATTCCATTGAATTTTTACCAGTTGTTTTCAGAAAAGGAGACTTTCTTGTAGTGTGGCTAGATAGGACTGTCCATTCTTTTGATGGACACTTGATTTTCTACTTCCTTTTCTTTCTTGCAGAAGTAGCAAGCAATGCAAGTACGAATAGGTAGGGGTGTGTTTGTATATGTATATGGGGGGTATATATGTGTATATATAACCCTATATATATATATATTTATCTCTGTGATGGTTTGAGTACTGAGTGTTCTTTGATCTTGAAGAAAGAGAAACATGGTTTTATTATTGTTGCTTAGAATTTAATAGTCTATAAAGGACTGTTTTTGAGAGAACATGATGAGAATGGGATTTGAGGCAAGAGGGAGTACCTCTGAAGAAAATGATAATGTGAAAGGGAGTCACCCAGATTACAAGAAGGTTAGAGGAGAAATGCCAGGTAAAGCTGTATGGGAGCATTCCCAAAGAGCACCCCAAGAGCTTAGAGAATTTGCCCAAGAAGTTAGAAGACCCTCTGTCTCAAAAGTCAACAGTATGGAAGAACCAAAGTTAAGGTCATTGAAGAGGTTTAGTCAGTTTCCATCTCATCATTATTAGCCTTCATTAGAATAAATCATCCAATTATCACCTGAGAAATCATCCCTTCTTCAGCACAGCACCCTACCCACTGAATGTGCCGGAAGTGTGACACCCTTCATGACTTAGTTCCTTAGTTTACTATCTTTTTTTTTTTTTCTAAGACAGGGTTTCACTCCACCCAGGCTGGAGTACACTGGCACAATCACAGCTCACTGCAACTTTGAACTCCTGGGCTCAAGGGATTCTCTCATCTCAGTCTCCTGAGTAGCCGGTACTGTAGGCATGCTCCACCATGCCTTGCTAATTTTTCTTAAGTTTACTTTTTGTAGGGATGGAATCTCACTATGTTGCCTAGGCTGGTCTTGAATTCTTGTCCTCAAGTGATTCTCCCACCTCAGCCTCCCAAAGTGCTGGGATTACATACATGAGCCACCACACCCAGCATTCAGTTCCTTTTGTTAACCAGTAAAGATACTGTTTCCAGAAGATCTAAGACATCTGTAACCTGAGGAAAGGTGATTGGAGTGCTGTATTGCCGTAATAGTATAGGATAGCACCGCTGTACTTGTATGTGGACATTGGATGGTAGTTATTGATGCAATTGTGTATGCAGTTGCACTCCAGCCTGGGTGGAGTGAAACTATGTGGGGGAAAAAAAAAAAAGGTACTGAACTAAGGAACTAAGTTATGAAGGATGTCATGCTTCTTGCACAATTCTATGGTATCCCGCTGCATTGATGTCAGTTCAGCACAAATCATTTCAGAACACAAAAGATTACCTGATAATCTAGAAGTAGTTACAAGCAAAATGAGCATTCAAAGATAAATGAATTAGAGACATTTCCTAAGATACATATGTTAGAGTTGTTTGTCAATTCTCTAGATGGGCTACATAAGGCAAAATATTCTTATTAGCATCCTTGGAGTATGTGTGATCACATGAGCACCTATATCCTCATGCAAAAGTAAGTATTTAACCAGGCAAAAAAATATATTTACTTGGATATAACCATAGTACCTCTATTTATGCATGTACAAAGGAACATACCTGTGTATACTATTAAACATTATGCTTAAATAGATAATTTGTATATTGTATTTATTCAATATATGGGTCAAATACCAAATTTAAATAAATAGGTAATATTAAAGTTATCTTTAGTGAATATTTTTGGGCATAGAGGCCAGATAAAATAAACAGCATACCAATTAATAATTAATTTCTGAAGAATAATTCCTGTCCCTGTGTTTAACATGTTACACGTGCATTATATCTAAAACACCTTTATATGTTCAATAAACATTCAGAGGTATCCTTTGTATTCCCTTAATAGTTCTCAAAGGGATGATGTTATATTGTATTATTTTCCACCATTCATTTTGTAGAAAATCTTATCTTTTTATTTACAGAGGTCAATTGTTATTGTTAATACACAGAAATATTTTTAAACCATCATCATCACTTCATATATCATTTGTGATGTTAGTGTCATTTTTCTAAGACTAGCAAAATGTATAAAAATGATTTATTGCTAGTCTTCTTTCAGATGATACAGTGACAAATAAAAAGCTGAATTCATGTCGTTTAGGATATGGTTAAATATCAAAGACTTCATTGTGTGAGCCAGTTCATATCCTTCTAACCAGCATCTAAAACTACCTAATAGGCTTACATATATGAAGGGGGCAATGATTTGAACTATTTTTAGCTTAAATACATTTTAAATATTTGGGCATAAAGACATATAAAACACATTCTGCTCTCAATTTAAAATAGTTTTCAAAATTATAAATTAGTATATATGATGTTTTTCACAAATCACACGAGTCAGTGTACAAAGTTAATCATTAGTAAAATTGGGATCCATTGTTTTTACAAGATTGTTCTGCTCTGAAGAAAATGGATGAGTAAAAGCAAGAGAATGCCTCAGGACTGAAAAGTAATTAATTAGCAGGAATGGAGAAGCATTGACTTACGTCAACAAAGCTTCAGGTGAGAAGTACCCAGTAGTCTCTGAAAAGTTAATGAAAGCAACCTATGAGACATAATAGCCCTGAAACATCTGCCGGGTCTCTACCACTGTGGAAGTGGGCTGGGAGGCATCAAAATCATAGATAAAAACAAAAAGTGGGCAAAGAGAAAAGGCAAACATATGTAACCCCCCGCACTGCAGGATACCAGCCCATTCAGGTTGGAAAGAGAAAAAAACAGAATTTTGAACTAAAATATTTATTGCTATATTGATGATGGCACATTAACTATATTGACTGAAAAATATTTTATACTTGAAAATGACTAACAAGTCCTGGGACCTGGCTTAAATTCCATCTAGGAATAAAGAACCAGTTCCAAAGATTAGTCACAAAGGGAAAGGAAAGAAAATAACATAATAAAGTTGCTTTCAGATGATATCCCTTGAGTACTGATTGTTCAACATGATGATTACAGAAATAACGTGTGTTAGATAAATACTCAGGAACCAAAGAACTGTAGAATTGGAAAAACTAAGTCAGGAGAGAATTTTATAAAGCTGGGGGAAGTCAACAGTATCAAATATAGCAGAGAAGTCAAGAAACGAGAATAAAAAGGTCATTGGTTGGTGGGAAAAAGATATGTCATTGGTGACAGTGGAGAAAGTAGTTTCAGTTCAGTAGTGCAAATAGACAGGAAGAGATAGGTAGATAAGAAATAAGCCTATATATATGTGTGTGTGTGTGTGTGTGTATGTGTGGATATACACACACATATACATATATGTATACATGTATTTATCTTTGAGAAATTTGGCAACAAAATAGGGAAATAAGACATTAAATAGAAGTATGTGAAGTACCAAATAAGCAACATTGATAAAAACGCAATCTTTCCTTAATATTCCTTGCTACCCCAACTAATATTTTTGTTAGTGTCCTATTTTGTATCATCACTACTATTCATGAAAAGATTAGGTGCATCTAGATTAAAAACCTGTATTCCTACAAACTGTCCTGGCACTTGTTCAGGACTTGAGCTGCCACTCAAATGTTGGTTTAGGCAGACAGCACACTGTTAGCACTAATGCCACCACCATCCCACCACGCCCTCATTACCAAGAGCCTCACAGCTAGGGACCCTGCTTCCACCATGGCACAGAGGAGCGACAGTAAGAGTGGAGGGGTTACCAATGAGAAAATGGTCCTCTTTCCTCCAGGTGGACATAGTCCCACCCTAGGGCTGGATTACAGTCTTTCCTTCATCCCCTTGGACAAGATCCCTGCACTACTGTAGGTGGTAGGAGAATAAAAGGGAAAATGAGGGTGTGGAGCCGAAGAGGGGAGAGAAAAGGGTGAGGCAAGCCTGTTCTTTACTGTTTTCTTTACCCTGAACTGATTATCCTTAGAAACCATTGCCCTATTTCAGAACTCCAACTCCACGCTACGTTGAAAAAGTTATTTTTTATGAAATAATTCAAAATTAATAAAAGTAATAAAATTTTTATGGTACAAAAATATGGAAAGTTATAGTTTATAGAGAGTTTTCAAACAGGCAACTACTATAGACAGTTTGATTAACTCCTTTCTAGACCTTTTAAAACTTCTATTTAAAAACAAATGTCTTAATATTGTTTGTTACAAGTTATGTATAAATTTCTTTCTTGTTTTTTTCAGAGTATTACACTTTTTTTCCGTTATTGGGAAACATAAATTTTAATGCCTTCTCCTCACTTGTTCCACATTCGATAAGTCAATGTCCCCCACAGTGGCTTATAAGAAAATGACTCGTATAGAGGTGGACTTTGGTTTGTCACTTCCCAGCTGTGTCATCTCGGCCAGTGATTTTTTGAGCTTCAGTATTTTTTTGATCCAGAGTACCACTCATAATTCTTGGTCCCTCAACTCCTCAAACTGGAGTATTTCAACTGACAAATGAGAATAATGATCTTCTAGCTCCCAGGATGACAGCAATGAAGATGCATGATAAATGTTTTTTTTTATTCCCAGAAAATATTGTTATTTAACCACATAGTGATTAGATTTTAGAATATTATCGAGTACCTACACTTCCATACAATAAATAATTTTAATATAATTAGTGCTACATTTCTAGACTCTACTAATAGGCAACATTTCTCGAGTGCTTCAACGGCCAGCACAATACTAAAATCACACCTTTTATCAGCTCACTGAGTCCCACGATGATGTCATAAACTAGGAACTCTTCTGATGCCCAATAGGAAGACAGGGAGACTTAGCCTTGGAAAGTTACACACAATTTACGCACAACCACTGACTCTTTTAGTAAATGTCTAATAAGGATCTTAACCCGCACCAAGGCAAACTCAAAGTCTATGCCCTTAACTACGAAGCTTCAAGTCCTCCAGTCCCTCCCCAAGCCCACCCACCATACCTTCCTGGGCAGGTTTGGACACAGCCCGTCCTCCAATATCTACAGTATCAGCTTCTAGAACTTTTAATCAGAGGCTGGTGCCACTCATTCTATTCTCCAGGTATCTCAATTTATTTTCTCCTATTTTTATCTTTCTCTGTTTCATTCTGAGTGATTTCCTCAAATTTATCTTCTAATTTACCTTCTAATTTATGATTTTTCTCTTTGGTTTTCTCTGTCTATGCCTTAACCCATATTTCTAAAATTCCAATTGCTATAATCAGCATTTCTAGAATTCCTGTAATTTAATAGCACTAGCACAATTTCTCTTTACCAGCATTTACACCCTGAAAGATAAGAGTATATGCTACCATTAACAACAGAAATAAATTCTATGAAATATCTAGCTATTAATCAAATTAAGAATATTTAAAGATTTTATGAAGCAAATTTTAAAACTGTATTAAAGGATATTAAAGAAGACCTCACTAAATGGAGAAATATAGCATATTAATGGACAGAGTTACTTAATACTGTTAATATCTCAAATTGC
The DNA here is from genome assembly GCF_041146395.1 of Eulemur rufifrons. Lineage (NCBI taxonomy): Eukaryota > Metazoa > Chordata > Mammalia > Primates > Lemuridae > Eulemur > Eulemur rufifrons. The sequence continues at coordinate 232,050,245 of NC_090989.1, forward strand.
CCCCAAATTATTCCCTTTGATTCTGGGCTTGTTTCTTTGATACTGTGTAAAATACATTCTGAGTCCAAGTAGATGAGTTATGGTAAGTCTCTGGAACATGGCAGTTATCATTAGAGGACTACTTTTTCTATGCTCTGTCTATGTGTGTGGGAATCAGAGACTAAGCAAGTAGGGGGAAAAATGACACTATAGAGGTACCAGAAAGCACAGAAACAAGACGGACTTTCTAGTTAAGTTTGTGACACAAATTATTTGAGAAGATAATAATGAACTTTATAATTGGGACTGCATAATGGCAGGAGACAAAGTATAATGGATAAATTTAGATATAAAATTTACATCCCGTTATGTTTCTTATCTGAAAAAAAAATTAAAATACAAAGATGCAATTGTAAACAGTCCTTTTCCTCTGAAGATACCATTCATAGATCACTGTTCATTTATTCATCCATTTGTCAGCTGGCCTCTTCTTTAAGGTTTAGGCATATCATTGAGAATAAATGTTCTAGTCTGGCACCCTGGTATGCAAAGAGAGTCACATTTCAGGGTGAAAAGTTTCTCCTAGGGTCTTGTAGCATCAACAATGTTTTGACATCTGCCTGCGTAGTCCTACCCGAGAGCGACGATGCCCTCCCCTATTAAAGCCAGCATCACTATTTCATGAGATCTCTTTAACTATTCTTTCTTCCCTGATTATCCTCAGGTTCAATCTCACAAGACATGGGTAGTATTCTATAATAATTACAGAACTATTCATCCTTCCATTTTCATTCACTGGCTGATAACCTAGCTATAAATATATTTTAAAAATCCTTTTGTACTAAAATTTAATGAAAAGTCCCTAAGTATTAGAACATTTTTTTCTTTCCTCTCAAAATCTGAACTATCTTCTCACATGTCACCAATCTGTCTTCTAAATAGTTACTGTGATAAAGATACATGAGTTAATAATATCACAGAATTTTTTTTCCACTTGTACACTTCATGATACATTTGGTTGTTAGGGTGACTTTTTTTGTGGTTTATGGTGTAGCTAAAACCATCTAACTATTAGTAATGAGACTTGGATATTTTACTTAAGTAATGACTCAAATATAAGAGAAAAAATATAATTCTAGAAAACAAAATTTTAAAAAACATAATGAAAATGAATCAAACAAGCAAAGAAAAACCATGGGTATCACACAGGGAAAATACACTGGTAAAAGAGATTCAATTCTGTGTGTGTCTGTATTTATAATTTAGGACTTAATAATTTACTTGCTATCATACTTGAGTTACAATTACTTTTGATAAAAATTATTTTCATGTGGTCAACAATGAAGCTTTGTGAGGTTTTAAAAAAATCCATTTACCCTTAAATAAATTTTCAGTCCAAGCTAACACTTAACATTGATAGTTTCTTGTTATCAGTCCTTTATCTGATGTGTAGCATGCAAAATTTTTTTCCCATTCTGTAGGTGGTCTGTTTATTCTCTGGACTGTTTCTTTGGCTGTGCAGAAGCTTTTTAATTTAATCATGTCCCATTCATTTATTTTTGTTGCTGCTGTGTGATTGCCTTGGGGGTCTTCTTCTTAAATTCTATGCCTAGGCCAATGTCTGTAAGAGTCTTTCCTACATTTTTCTTCTAGAATTCTGATTGTGTCACGCCTAAGGTTTAAGTCTGTTATCCACCGTGATTTGATGTTTGTGAGAGGTGAAAGCTGTGGGTCCTGTTTCAGTCTTCTACAAGTGGCTAACCAATTCTCCCAGCACCATTTATTGAATAGGGATTCTTGTCCCCAGAGTATATTCTTTCCTGCTTTGTCAAAAATTAGGTGACTATATGAGGATGGTTCTATATATGGATTTTCTTTTGTGTATTTAGAAGTCAGGAAAATCAGCAAGAAAAAATCAAACAACCCTATCAAAAAGTGGGCAAATGACATGAATAGAAATTTCTCAAAAGAAGATATAAGAATGGCTAACAAACATATGAAAAAATGCTCAACATCCCTAATCATCAGAGAAATGCAAATCAAAACCACAATGAGATATCACTTAACTCCAGTGAGAATGGCCTTTATCAAAAAATCCCAAAGCAACACATGTTGGCGTGGATGTGGAGAGACAGGAACACTCATACACTGCTGGTGGGACTGCAAACTAGTGCAACCCCTGTGGAAAGCATTATGGAGGTATCTTAAACAGATTCAAGTAGACCTGCCATTTGATCCAGCAATCTCATTATTGGACATATACCCAAAGGAAAAAAGGTCATTCTGTAACAAAGACACATGTACCCGAATGTTTATAGCAGCACAATTCACAATAGCAAAGATGTGGAAACAACCCAAATGCCCATCAATACATGATTGGATTAGTAAGCTGTGGTATATGTATACCATGGAATATTACTCAGCTGTAAGAAATAATGAAGATACGACATCTCTATGGTTCTCCTGGAGAGAGTTGGAACCCATCATATTAAGTGAAGTATCCCAAGAATGGAAAAACAAGTATCATATGTACTCACCAGAAAATTGGTTTCCCTGATCATCACCTAAATACAAATCTGGGAACGACACCAATCAGATATCAGACTGAGATGGGGGGTGGGGGAGGGGATGGGTGTATGCCTACACAATGAGTGCATTGTGCACCGTTTGGGGAATGGTAACACTTGAAGGTGCTGACTCGGGAAGGGGGGGTGGGGAAGGGAGGGATATATACCTACATGATGGGTGCAACACGCAGTATCTGGGGAACAGACACGCCTGGAGCTCTGACTTGGGGGGAAAGGCGGTACATGGGCAACGTATGTAATCTGCAATTCTGTATCCCCCATAACAATAAGATGAAAAAAAAAACATTAATAGTTAATAATCCTCAGGGAATGGTGGCCTTGACTTCTGTACTCTGTAGCTAAATCAGGGAACTGTCTATAGAGTCATATAAGTAATACATGGTTATAGTCAGTTCATAGAGCCATTTTGTCCTAAGAATTGATACAAACATGCACAATCTGTTATTTTTGGAAGAATGGAGTTAGGAATATTTACCTCAGCAATTCAATGCTCAAATTCAGATTCCTATTTTTAGCTTAAAATTTACATGCTTATTCTTAATACAAGATATCCAGTCATCATAAATCTATTCACTGGCTCAGTAAATAACAAAGGATTACTATTTGTCAAGAACTTTCCCAGATGTACTGCTGAATAGAAAGGATTGATCAATGCCCTGGTGAATACTGTATTACAGCAGGTGGAGAAGAAAATAAACACTAAATACATGAGTAAGTTATGTAGTATGTTGGATGGTGAAAAGTGCTATGAAAAACAAATAGTGCAGGGTAAAGGGGACCTGAAGCCCTTAGGGTGAGCATAAAGGTTTCAGGGAATAAATCATTACAGACTCTCGGATCATCATAAATCTGTGAATTCTATATTTCATACTACTACATACATAAAAGTGATTTTAATTGAAGACTGGAGGATTCCTGTGTATGTACATGTGAATCTTTTTCTAGGAAGGTATCTGTAACTTTTATTAGACTTTTAAAAGGATTGTGCTCCAAAATAAAAAGATTGACATTTTCAATATTTTGTTTTCCACAACTGCAGAAAGCATGATTCACTTCCTTCCTATTATCTCTGTTTTTATTATCAGTGACTATGAGACTTAGACTTTTTGGAGAAGATTATGGAATCACTAAACATGTTATTATTTACTTTCAGTCTGAAAAGTGTAAATAATAAAATTCATAGTACAAATGATTCTGGCTTCCTCTTCTGAAATTTTAGCCCTTTTCAATTTAAACAGAAAATGGACTTTGAAATATTGAATGTGATCATAATTACTGATCCCACCTATTTACTGAATTTCTACTTTTAAAGCAATCATCATTAAAAACAACCTTATCTAGAAAATATTAAGTATGTGGTGAAACAGTAACCATCAATTCAATCTAAACATTTGCAATTTTATTTTACATGAGATTATATTGTTCCAGTTATTTATATGTAAAATGATGATAGCAATTCCTGCCTGAAATGGTGGTTGTTGTAGGAATTAAGTGGTTAAGGAATAAGTAACTTTATCCTATTATATTCCTTTTTTTCTTTTTAAATAATATGTACCTCACCTCTGCTTTTCGTCATTAATACAAAAAACATACATATACAAGGATACTGTGTTATGATGGAGTCTTTCTTGACATATGGTTTTTCCAGTGTTACTTTACCTTAATCCTCTCTGGATAATCTTTTAAATGATCCTTCATTAAGGTAAAACTGCCTTCCTTCTGATCTTCCTCTCCTTTTTTATAAAGAAGACCAATAATGCCAATCATTACTGGTTTATTATCTCTTCCCTAAGCTATCTCTATGTGAACGGTTCAGTAATCACATATTGCAAAGTTCTAAATAATTTGCATGAGAAACAACTTGTGTTATCCTGGGGAAATTATTTTTTTTAAGTTACCAGATTGGCTGCTATGTTTTGTAAGGTTAGACTGTGTTATAAAATACACCAGAAGAGTAAAAAAAGAATGATTAATTCCCTTAAAAATAATTCATGATTGAACTTAATCTGTGAGCACAATAATTAGGATAAAATGTTGCTAATATTTGGTTAGAGGGAAAATAGAAGAGTCAGTGCCTAAATGAGATAAACTGCATAGGTAGTATGCTTCTGAAAGGCTGAGCATATGTTACTGGTTGTGGTCAGAATGCCTTTGTGTTGTTCACATTCAACAGGGGATGGGAAATGGATGAGTTCCTCCACTTTGGGCATGAGTAGATGACACGTGGTTAGATAAAAGCAAATACAACAGACAAAACAAATTGAGTATCTGTGAGATGTTTAAGTATACCATCTTTTATACCCAGTTCTAGTGCCCTGAGTTTTAAAGCAATTAGAAATAACAAGTGAAAGTTGTATCAGCTATAGGAGGCTATAAAATAAATGGAGATCCCAGAACTTTTAGGAAGAGTAAAAATTTGTAAACTATTTTTCTTTAAAATGAACTGCAACTATTCTTTTATGCTTAAGGTTGCTTTGGCTATACAGGGTCTTCTCTGGTTCCCTATGAAGTATAGAATTATTTTTTTCTAGATATGTGAAAAATAATGTTGGTATTTTACTAGGGATTTTCATTGTACAAATTATGGAAAGTAGTATGGAGATACCTTAAAGAACTAAAAGTAGAACTACCATTTGATCCAACAATCCCACTACTGGATATTTACCCAAAGGAAAAAAAAAAAGACATTCTATAAAAAAGACACCTGCTCTTGAATGTTTATAGCAGGACAATTCACAATTGCAAAAAAGTGGAAGCAACCCAAGTGCCCATCAATAAATGAGTGGATTAATAAAATGTTGTATGTGTATACCATGGAGTACTACTCAGCCATAAAAAAGTGGTGAACTAATACCTTTTGTATTAACCTGGATGGAACTCGAGCCCATTCTTCTATGCAAAGTATTGCAAGAATAGAAAAACAAACCCCACATGTACTCACCATTAAATAGGAACTAATTAATCAACACTTACGTGCACATATGGAAGTAACATTCATTGGAAATCAAATGGGGGAGGGGGATGGGTAAATTCATGCCTAACAGGTGCAATGCACACTATCTGGGGGATAGGAACACTTACAACCTTGACAAAATAATATATGTAACCAAAACATTTTACCCTGTAATATTCTGAAATTAAAAAAAAATTTCAGCTGATACCAAGAAGGAAATACAAGTGATTAGAACGTTATTTTATTTCACTTTTGCTGTAAGCTATATATATATTTTAAACTAAATTCTATGGCATTAGTTTCATACATAATATTGCTCTAATTTTTAAAGTTTCATTGTTTTCTAAGAAAAATAAAAGTTTATTACTTAAGAGCTAGTTACCAGTTTTTCAGTCATTTGCACTGAGTGAAAGAATATACTACTTGTTGAACACATGTAAATATCTACCACCATCTCAGTGACAAATTCACAATTGTAGGTATAAGCCACTATTTAAACCATCTGAAAGAATCTAATCAATTCAATACTATTTCAGTAAAAATACATACCATACCAATAAAGAATTAATCTGTCCAACAAATTTAAATTCATTTCTTTTAATTCATTAAGATATGATAGGAACAACCTTGAAAATCAAATTCCATTTATCAAAGTCGATTAAGATTCAATTTAAGCAAGGTTATATTCAGATTTTGTGAGCAGAATACTTGCCCTTTGTAATCTAAATGACTTATATATAAAATAAGAGAGACCAGTGGAATTTTAGTTCTGACTGTAACAAATTAATTGTATGTTTTGGAATGAATGCTTCTGTTAAAAATGTGTTCCAACTTTTAGTGTAAGAAATTATTTCAACTCTTAAAAAAAAAGTATGAAAATTCATCATACCCCACAAATTATTCTTTGAACTGGAAATTCTGTACTGGTCTTGCCCATATTACCAATATTACTATACTTCATTTTGTCAAAATACATCTCCTTTCTCACAGGTTACTATATTTAAAATTTTAAACCGTATCTATATGTGTGTGGGGCAAATTTTCAAGGTGTGTGTTTGAGAAGGTCAAATATGCTCCATTTCTGTAGCTAAAAATGTACATTTTTGGTTTTTAATCATATGTTCTGCAGTACTTCAGTCTACTGCCATATGAACATAGTCTAGTAGAACACTTGGTGACCAAGAAATACTCATAATTCCCAGGGGGAAAAAATGTAGCTTCCAAAAAGGAAACAAACTAAAAGAGCAAAATTAAAATTCTATAAGGAGAGGTAGATTCTGACCACTTTCTTATAAACTCCACAATCTTGTTTCATCAGGAGATTGTCCCTGATATTATTTGAGTGAAATCTAATGGTCTGGAGCTTGTGCTCAACTGTGAAATATATGCTCATAAACTCAGATTGTTTTTTTCTATTTTCATCAAACAAAACATTTCCCTTCCCCTTATGGTCAGTATTTTCACATAATTTATACACTGGAACCTTACCATAACATTATGCCCTGGGTCTACATGGAAATTCATCATTAGACAATATGCTATAATATATTTCTCACATTGAAATGAAATACAATTTAGAAAATGACTGTTGAGTATCTATTATATATAAAGCACTCTGCTATGATTCAAATAAAATGTTTACTCTATGTGGTCCACTTTGAATTTTTCTGAGATATGTGTGGTCCTAGACCCACACTGTCTATGTCATTGGAAGCTGGTAACTCCTTAAATGAAAAAATAAGCTAGGAAAAAAATATAGCAAAGAATTTGTGCATAGACGGAAGTAAAAATCAAGGGAAATCAAGCAGGAGGTAGGGGGTAGAGGGGAGGGGTGAAAACCTACCTAATGGTTACAATGAACACTATCTGGGTGACAGGCACACCTATAACCATGACCCACGCATTATAAAAGTGATCCATGTAACCAAAAAGATTTGTATCCCATAATGCTTTGAAATAAAAAAAGAAAGAATTGAATCATTTCCTCCTACCGATATCATCACTACATTTTTAATATTTTTTTTTTGGTTTGTTTATATATGTTTATTATTCAAAAACAAAAAAAAAACTGGTTCCTCAAGACCACGGTTTTCTAGCCTGCATGGTTTGCTAATGATTTAGACTTTACCTGTAGGCAATGAGGAGCCACTGCAGATGTATAATCATGCAAATTACATGATGAAATTTGTGTTTTAGATCATTGACATACAGAATGAACTAGAAGGAGTAGAGACTGGAGTCAGGGAGAACAGTTATGAGGTTAAGGAAAAGAAAACAAGGGCAAGAACTAGATATGAAAATTCTTTGCAAATTTCAAAGTCCAAGTTATTACTGTTGACATTAATGCTTCTGGTAATTAAACTTCTTTGGATTAGGTGCAAGAATGAGCTGCATTACATGGATTTCCTACCATAATGGGGCTTGTCATAATGAGACTTCTTTATGTTATAAATAAAGGCCAAAGTGCAAAACCAAGCTGCTGCCTGTTTTACACTACAAAGATCCAATTTCCTATTTAAAAAACTCTTATGCTAAAAAGAATCTGTTATTATATTAATGTCTCTTGGGTTGACAGAAAACTATCTAAAACTGTTCTACAGTGAGTCTCTTTCAAGAATGGCTTTTCCATGTCAACCAAAATGAATTTTCCTGGATGTAACCTAATTTTAATGGCATATGAACCTCCAATTTGCCATTTGTTTTGTAGATAACTATAAATTCTCTAGTAAGAAAATGTAGGTGTCATTACATTTGGTCAAATTTACTATTAAATGACTAGCTAATAGACTTGAAAAAATTAACATCCTTTATCAATGGAGAAGTCATTAAAAACAGACCCTGAAGCTATTCCTGAATTTCATTCTAAAATCAAACTACATTATCCTTATCTGGTTCTATCATTATGATTAGCTTGGTCTCAATACAACAGCAATTTCTTTAAAGGCTATTGTATGTTAGAATGAAGTCCGGGGATTTGGATTTTTTGTAGATTTTTTGGTTTGTTTTTAACTATAAATAGTTTGCAGGTATTTCCTCCCTCTATCCCTGCTTATCCTTGTAACTTTCATTATTAAATTGTGTCACGTGGTTAGTATGGAGATCTCCCAAGATTTGGGAAGTCATGCTTCTGATAATGTCTAGCAATCCTGGAAAAAAAATCTGTGAGCCCATACGTTAAGCAAAAGAGTCTTTGATCTTAAAAATTCTAAGGAAAAAATGTCCTAATATTCCTGAGTTTTATCATGAATTTAGAAAGGATGGATCCTTTATTATATATTTAAAATACCTACTATTTGGGATTACACAATGCTCTAAAAAGAAGGTTGTATGACATCAGAAAAACAACTGAAGTTTTTACTAAAAGGATAGATGCAGAGAAATAAATTTCTTAATATCCAAGATAATAACCGATGGGCAAGCAGACACAGATTGTCCGAGTATCCTCCATGCACAGACCTGCAAGCTGGATTTTTGAGAATGGGGTTCTTTTTCAATGGCTAACACATACGGAACTATCTAGAAAGCTCATTTTGGTGGAATTTCTGATTCCTCAGCACTGCTAGAAAAATGATGTGTTTCTGCCATGTCATACACTGGGATAATTCACCCTCAAATGGAAACTCCCCAATGCAAAGCACATGACTGATAATACTCCTTACATTTGGGTTAACTCAATGCAATGGGTTATTTACTTATGTATATAAAAGCCCTTTGAATGTGAAGATTACAAAAGTGGCAATATAATTTTAGTGATTTAGAGCGTAAATTAAATGAATCACAAGTAAACCAATCACACTGGAATCTATGGTGATTTGGGGCACTTATGTGTCTTTAATCTGAATAATTATTAATAGAGAAAATCCTAATAGTTTAAAATTTTCAGTCCATATTATGTCTTGGACACTATGCTACATGAAGTCAACTCTCACAACAAGCTTAAGAAACAGAAACTATTAAGTCCTGTATTCGACAAATGAGGGAAAAAGTCAAATAGCTACGGTAAGCTGGGATTTGACTGAAGTCTCCCCACTTCCCCTTAAGGAACCAAAAGACTGAAACTTTATATATGTTTTCCCCCTAGCTTCTGTCTATGTAAAGAGACTGGAAAATATGTAAATTTGAAATGCTTGGGAAGAGGTTTAACTCCAGAGGGTCCTGCAAACCCTTGTACCTAGATACATAGAATACATGGCCAGTTAGAAAAATTTCATTGACTAGTGTTCTGAGGAATGAATCTCTAGACAGATCCCAAAGGTTTGCCTCAAAGAGCTGCAAGGGTGACCAATAAAAAGTGGTAGGTGGATAGTGACTGATGAAAAAAAAAAAGAAAAAATCACCGCACCGGAGAGGTCCTCAGTCAGATGCATCATGCAGATCCCACATTTGTATAAAGGGCAACTGGGCAGAGGGGAAAGAATGTGGATTTTGGAAAGGAATCGACTTATGTTAAACTGGGGTTAGACGTGGGTTAGACCCTACCACTTATAAAACATCAAATCTTAAGACTCAGAGGGATGGGGAAACTGTGGCCTTCTCATTTCAAGAATTGTTCTTTTTTAAGCACCAAAGGAGGCAAGAAAAGCTTCACCTTTCTCTTCTGCACCCATTTTAATAAAAGGATTTGTTCTGTAAATTTGGGATTCAGTCAAAAGGCCGTGTTTAAGGACCACGAAGGCCGTATGTTTCCTTAAGGCCACAGGTTCCCGACCCCTGCAGGGATATTTCCATATTTGAAAAACAGATGTAACAATAGTAGTAACTACCCCATAGAGTGACATAAAGATTAAGTGAGTGATCTCATATGAGGTACACAATGCACTTCCAGGCACGGTACTTATAAAGGTCAGTAACTACTATTGTTGTTGCTATTATCTTTACATTAAAATAAATATAATCATTTTTATATAGTGAATCAGGTAATGTATGTAATTTTAAAGTATCTGGAGCATGGTATTTAACCTTATCGATACTTCCTCTTCATTAAACCTATATCTAAAATAGCTAAAATAAAACAAACAAACAAACAAAAAACTCTTTATCTAAAATACTTTGATTCATGGCTGTCCAGTAGGGGGCACTTATTGTCCTTAAAGCTGGTGGGTCAAGTCAAGCATTATTTCTCTAAATACCTCCTTCTCCCATAAGGCAGCCAGGGGTACTTTGTGCCGGGGGCATACCTGCCAGAAGACTAATTGGCACCACTTTTAACACAAATGAGTATTTAGTGAATGGAATGTAGTCACGTAGAAAAACCAAACGTCATCCTTGTTGGGATGAGCCAACACTGCTTTACACTGATACGGAATTCTTTCAACTTATGTTTTTGTTTTTGACTTTGCAAAACATACTTCTCAGAATTTCTACCCTGCCCTCAGGTGACAGCTGTGGCACACAAGCTAACAGTACTAAGAGTTTTAGATTTATTAGTTTTAGTAGAGTTTGCTTGTTACCTCAGTAGACTTTTTTATATATTATTCCCCAAGAATTATCCTCTTCCCTGACTCACTGTCTTGCATTTATAGTCACCAGGACTTCATTTACTGTTTATTTTTGGTTTGGAAAAAAAAAAAATCACTTCACTTCGCTCTGATTCTTTATTTTCCCTGTCTTCTTTCAAAATGCTAGAACACTGTGACTATAGCCAGTGTTTCAAATTCAAAACTCATTATGCATTGCATTTTCTTTAAAAATTGGATTATAGATCTGTGAGTAACATTGCTTAATAATGGAATTGGATGCACAATTTGTGCACATATAATTTCCCTATATTCTCATAGTGATTATTCATGACATTTATGAACCTATACTGATTTATTATCAAGTGAAAATTTTAAAAGCCCAATAATTTTAAAAGCCAGTATATACTTAAAATAATGAACTTAAAATGAATTCTTCTGATTAAATATCAATAATCCTAACAGCAATTCAGACTGAGGACATTTCTATATACATACTAAGAAATTCTGAATGTTTCTTTAAAACGTTTCCCCACACTACCTTAAAAAACAAAAACAATAACAACAAAAAAGCCAGTGTTAAGAGGAGTATGACAAGTGCCAATGTGAAAGTTTCATAAGCTTTTATTCTCCCTGTGGAAAGGCCAAATTCAGTTGGCCAGTGTGTTTTGTTTGGTCAATTCAGCATGTAAAAAATAATGTAAAATTTTACATTTAAAAAGTCGATTTCTAATTTATTAAAAATCAGAACATTTAGGCTAATACTCATGATTGGAAATTAGCTGAAAATGAATATTGGCTGTCCCTTCTCCTCATGGAACAAATTCTCCAAATGCCTGTTGGCCCCCCTCTTTTCAGCCTTCGGCACTCATTTGTTAGTGGTCTGGGCTGTAGACATTTGTGCTTAGGACCACTGACATAGAGATAAAGATATGCCAAACTCCAGCAATCAGCTATAACTCAGGAGAGGATAGGTTAGGAATCCTTCAAGAGGTTTTATAATGTAGGTTATTTCACTATCCTAAGAGCCAGGATGCAAATGAGGATAATTACCCACTTAGCACTTGAACAACTACAACATTATGCAGCCATTAAATATGTTTTCAAAAAATGTCATTTGCAAATATAAAAATAATTTAGTTAAATAACAAAATCAGATAGATGACACAGTTGTAGGTAAATGAATATTGAGTTATATTACAAAGAGAATTAAAACTAGATGTGAACTATCAAAGCAGTACTATCAACGGATGGACAAACACCCACAATTGTTTTGCTAAATTGTGCCGGGGAACCAATTCCAGGACCAAAGATTTATATTTGCACATTAATTGCAACTAATTATATTTTCATGGAAAGATTTTTTTTTTTTTTTAGGATAAATTAGTGAGACCAATATGCTCCTTTGGAATAGAGAGGGGGAAAGTTAAAGATTATTGTATGAATATCGTCTGAACTTTAAGGTCCAGAGGGAATGACTGAATACTTGAAAAGGACTAAATAAAGATCATGATTATCTGAGATTTACAAAGACAGTATTGGTTAAACATTTCAAATAGAATAACTATCTTTCCAATTACTTTTGTTAAATCATAAAAATCATTCCTTCTCATTGTAGGTGATTAGAGGATAAAGAAAGATACAAGAAAATAAAAATCACCTGTAATCTTATTATCAAGATTTTTTTTTACCATTAAAAGTGTTGAACTTTTGTTTCTAGACTTATTTCCGCTAAAATATAACCTACATGAGGACCAGAGACTTCTGTTTTGCTCATTAATATATCTAAGTACCTAGAACAGCACTTGGCAAAAACAAAAAAGGAGGCCCTCACTACATATCAGTTGAATATGTAATTTCAAAATTAGGCTTCTTTTAAGGCCCTTAATTTTGTGTCCAATTCTTCCTATTCTATCATCACAGTGTGAGCATGTTCCTCTGTCATTAACTATTCAAATAAAATATCTTTTGAAATGGCTATATGATGTGCCATAATTTTTATTGTTGAATATTTAGGTTGTCTCCAAATTATCACTGTCATCAAAATGTTTCAGTGAACATCTTTGCATATAAAGCCAGTTAGTATCCAATTATTTAATTATGACATATATATTACAGAAGAGGAGAATCTAAATCAAAACACAAACTATTTAAGATGTTTGCTCTGTATGCCATACATACATATCCAGCACCTTTGAATACAGCATTGATGCTGACCAATTTTTTTCAAATTTTAGAGGAAAAATAAACAATATATAATGGTTTTGATATGTAATTATTTGATTACTGAGTGAATATTTTTGTATATGTTAAGTAAAACCGTATTTAATTGGAAATATTATTTTAAAAATTTAACACAGAATCTGGTGTACAAAATATTTGGTTTCATCTAATCTGAAAAAAAACTTTATAAATATGGGCATATATAGTTTTGTACTGTACAATGATATTATTCACAGAACATTGGTTATCCACGGCTTCAGAATACACACACACACACACACATGTGTATCCAGTGTGCATTCATCGATACATACATATATTATCTGATGATATGTATATTTATTGATTGAAGATTTAAAAGTAAAAATATGAATGCTGGTATAGTTATTTAAGTATAGAATATAACTCCTAGTGTATATTAAACATCAAAATGTATTTATGCATCACACAAATAATAAAACTACGCATATTCTCTCTCTCACACAAACATACTTTAAACTGGCAAGAATAAAATCTGCCTTAGTAATTCCATATATGTAAGACATTAAAAATACTTCAAATACTTTCACAAAAATTTAAATATATCAGATATTTTTTAGTGCCATTTGAAAAAAATGTATATTGCATTTTAAACTTTTAGTTTGGGGAGGCATAATTTATCTATACTATTTTGGTAAATTTTATATATAAAGATAAATATATAACAGTATGTAATAAGGTGGAATATATATTTACTTAAAGTTCCTTTTCCCTTTTTTTTACTTGGGGAAAGATGTTTAATTATACCTAGCTGCAGGGGGAAAAGAAACCAGCATTTAAGCTTCTGAAACGAAGTTGGAAAGGTGTTCTTGATTGAGTGCTCAGATGGAAATAGCACAGCCTGTAAGTACCTTCACTGTTCAAAGAAGCCCTCTGCCCTGCCACCCCAGGACACAAATCTGGTTGCTGCTGGCCATCTTTCAAATTCAGACTCTTGTAACTCGTGGCAGATGTGTCTGTCTGCAACTGCGATAGGATCCATCTGCAGTTTGCACCTGTTGTTTTGCTGAGGCCAGAGTGCGGGTGTGAATATAAAAACTCAAAGGGCAAGTCAACAGCAAAATTAAGCAAGTGGTTTTTCCTCTTTCATAATCTGTGTTTCTGTTTTTCTTCCTTTCCTTCCACTTCAAGGGTGGAGATGCTGATGGAATAATAACCTGTGGTCAGCATCCACCAATTACCCTAAGATGGTAATTATCATAATTTTTCACTATAATATTTGAACAAAAAAGGGAATGTGAGAAAAACAAATTTGAAAGCCTAAAAAAAAAGGGGGAAAAATTATTCTTTAAGGGCAGCCTCTGTGTGGACTATTTTGACCAATGTTGACGTGAAACACTTCACTGTTAACTGCTACTGTGTGATTAAATACTTAGGATTTCATTTTTTATCAAACATATTTGATTTAAATGTATTTTAGAAAAACGATACTGAGAGATATTTTTCTAGGGTTTTTCAATGGCCAATTATGGTTTAAAAAATCACACCTTCTGCAGATCAGTGCTTCTCAAATTTAACTGTGCATATGAAACCACTGTTGATCATTTTAAAATATAGATTTAGGTTTGAGTTGGAGCCTGAGCTTTGTCTTTCTAACAAGCTCTCAGATGATGTTGATGCTGCTGGTTCAGGGACTTGAAATAGCCAGGCTGCAGGTTATATTTATGATTTCATAACAAGAAGCATGTGACATAATTTTTGAAAACTGTAAACAGAAACCATTTAACAAATATAAACCACTTAAGTGTTAAACTTTTTAGAAGTAGATTACATAGACAATGAATGGAACTAATTAGTGATAACTCAAATCTAATGAAAGTTATTCAGTTATTAAGTCATCACATTACTATCTTAAGCATTCGCCTGCTGTGAGAAAGACATTGGCTTGACTTCTAATGACAACTGCCTTTATGATCATTACCCCTGGATATGACAGATGGATTCTGTACTTCTTGCCATCCATTTTTGACCCATTCTTACCCTTGTTGGGAATTTTTTCATGATGTTTACAGTAGGACCAAATTTTCCTTTCTTCTTTTCAAGCCTAAATATTAGACTATCCCGTTCTCTTATCTTTTTAGTTTTTCTATTAAGTTAGATGAAGACCTGAAATCTTAAACTTATTTGGATCCCACTAATATCTCAGTCTTTTCCAACCACATTTTTTTCTTATCCATTTCTACACTGAGCATGGTTCACGGACTAGCAGTATGGGCACCCAGTGAGAGCTTGTTAGAATCTCAGCCTTACCTCAGACCTAGTAAATTAAAGCCTGTGTTTTATGAAGATCCTAAGGTGATCTACATGCAGATGAATGTTTGAGAGGCAATGCTCTGGACAATAATGTCTCTGATAATAAATCTTCACTTTGACCTAGAGTTAGAAACATGCCTAAAATCAGTGGGAGCTTTGGAAACAGACAGCTAACACTTCAAATTTCAGCTGTTCTGCTTTTGAAATGATGCTTTTGAACCATTAACTCAACAATTATCCTCACTCTCCTCATCTGTGGAATGATGATAATAGCACCTTCTTTACATATTATAATAGAAAGAGTGTGATGAAAATATAAAGTACTCAACACAGTGTCTGGCATGTAATTAATGATCAATGTTGGTAAAAACACATATATTATTAGAGATAATGAAATTAGAGGAAGGAGAGGTTGTGGTTGCCAGAGATTACAAAGTGGTAAGTTGTAGAGTTTGTGAATCAATGCTGACCTGGTAACTAGTGGCATACATTCTAACATGTCACTTTGTCATAATATAGCACTTCTCAGCAGTTCAAGTAATTTTATATTTGCAAGGATTCTTACTTTTCCCCAGCATCATGATCAGCATAGTAATTTTTCTTTCATTATTTTCTCTCAGAAACATTTTTAAGTAATGAGGGAAAAAAGAGAGAGCCCTCTTTCACAATGTATCAAAGCAATATAAAAGACTGTTTAAAATAAATTTCTTTGCAAAACATATTAAATGGATCATTATTTACATGAGATTTTTAGAAGTCATTATGGTCTATTGTGCAAATTTTAAGCTGACATTGGATAGGTAAATTATGTTTAGGCAGTTTTTGAAAACCGGATTTTTGATTCAATAGACCATAGCATCTCTTTGATGTGCTATTTGTAATTCTTCAAATTATTTTGCAGCATATGCATAGCTATCATAATGCTAATGGATATTCATATTTAAATTACGAACTACAGTTACCTTACACCTATATGACAATTTTTCATATTAAAAAACTTGCAACTAAAAGCTACAGTGCAGAACACAGTATTTGAACACTTTACAGGGTTGTGATTTCTAGATTATCTCTGTATTTAAGTATATCTGCTGTGTCACTTATCAATTTATTACCTCTCAAATCCTAATGCACCCTTCAATATAATGAACAAGAGAATTTGTTTAAGTATTTCTCCTTTAAAGTGAATATAATGCTAAGCTTTCTCAGTAGAAGGTAGTGGAGAGAAATTGCAGGAGGAAGAGGCTTCCCGGAATTTCCAGCTTGGCCATTAAGGTCAACAGTGTGGGTGTGGGGACACCTGGTAGAAATTGCCACAGTAACAACTGGCCCAGGGTTTGGTGCTTCTGCAACCTTGCTGCCTTGGGCTGGTGACATTTCTATGGACAGCCTGGTCTCCCTGGGTAAGCCCTGCCTAGCTAGCCTGCCTGCACACAGTCCACTGTGTCTCAGAGAGTCTCAACACCAAGTGGTCATTCTTTCTGTTGAGTCCAAGCTCTGAACGCCTTTCACCACCACCAGCACCTGACTGCCACTTCACACCCAGCCACCAGCTGCTGATCTCCTGCTTCTCACCTATACCACACTATGGAAGGTGGAGGGTGGCCTGTCGTTTACGTGGGAGCATCAGACCAGTTCTAGCATGGCCAAACCAGTGAACATCTCTGCTCTCCAGTGGCCAAACTGTATCTTCTCCAAGGATGGCCTCAAATACTTCCAAGTCTGTCCATCCTTGGGTCAGCCTTGGGATTGCCATATGATTGCCTTATATCCCATAGTTACTTTATCATGGTTAGTAATTCTTATATTAAACTATATCTCTTCAACCTACTGTATACTTTCTATCTCCTGATTGGGTTCAGACTGTTAGATTTGCTTTCTATAAATTGAAGTGAAAATTGTTCTAGAGATAATTTTTTTTATAATTATCTTATTGTGAACAATGTGCCAGGCTCTTTAAAATTATTATCTAATTTAATTCTGACAAAAATCCTATGGAATACTATTATTCTCATTCTACAGATGAAAGAGGTGAAGTTTAAACTTAAGGAATTTTACTCAGGGTCAAATGATTAACTCTTGCTTCAAAACAAGTCCTCTTTCAATACTAGGGTTGTGTTTACAAATACTTTTTATTTAGTAAACATCCTCAAATGCAGCTATTAATAAAATGCCAAAGAATATTTTTTTTCTGGAGAAATTGATAAATATGGTATAGGTTTATTATTCAAATAGAAATTTGCTTCTAGAATGTATTAGCCTGGAGAACATGATCTTTGCCTTCTGAGCTTTCATGGTTCCCCCAAATTGATAGGCTAATATCCTGGTTCTTAATAAAAAATTACAAGCCTTAGAGGAGAACAGAGTTGTTAGATAATATGAAGGATGTCTAGTTAAATTTGAATTTTAGAAAAACAATGATTTTTTTTTTTTAGTATAAGTATGTCCTAAATAGTGCATGGGATATAGTTATACTAAAACATCATTTGTTGTTTATCTGAAATTCAGATTTAACTGTGTCTTGTGTTTTCATTTGCTAAATCTGGCAACCCTAGAAGAGAAGGCTCCCTTTGCCTGTTGTTCCTACAAGTTTCTCTGATTTTACCTAGATCAAAATAAGCTGCAAACAAGACAGTGTATCTAGATTCAGACTCCATTTTTCAAACATATAATGTTGCTCACTTCAAGAAGCTATTTTCTTTCTGAGATATCTAGCAGATTCTAAGATCTAAGTATATTCCTAATAGACTTAGTTTTATTATCATATCATGATCTCTGATCCTATCTATTAGGGGTGGTAAAATTTTTAATAGACCTCAAAACTTTTGGGGGATTTATACTTGGCTATATAAAAACATCATGGTCAGGTAAGAAAAAAGACAAGAAACCTAGGATGCTCATTGCTATCTTTAGCCAACTATTATTACCCCTGTTACTACTACACACACCCATCCTGACAATTGACACAGAGGATGACAAAGATACTGAATTGCAACCAACACCATTGACTTTAACTCTCCAGTACCACTGCTTAATAGTTCATCCATCCCATTGGCTTCCTATCCACACTATCCTCTAACTTAGCTCTTGGATTCAAGCTCATCTATGGAAGGAACAAATTGTTCCTATCAACAATCTCTCTTCTCCTCCCAAGCTTTAGCAATGAGAACTTCAATTTCACCTGGGTATACTGTCCCTCAGCTAACATTCTCAAGTCTCCCTTGCAGCTGTGTCTGGGCACATAACTAGGTTTAAGTAAGTGAGATGTAAATAATAGTGTTCTTAAATGAAAGGAGAAGACTCTTCTTTGTGCCTTTCTTCCCACTGACTGGTGTGTAGATGTAATGACTGGAGCTTGAGCAATCATCTTGGATCATGATGCAGCATGATAAGGATGGTGCAAAAGTAAGATAGAAGGAACCTAGGACCCTAATGACTATGGAGCCACCACAGCCCTGGACTACTTTTCTTGGAAATCTTTTATGTAAGAGGGAAATAAATTCATGTTTTCCTTGAGCCACTATTAATCTTATTTTTTATGTGAAGCTGAGTTTAATCTTAATATAATGCTTTATCTGGGAGTTTCATCATTTTGATTTTTTGAAACTTACTTAGTAGGGAAAGCTTAGTTTGAAATAGAAAAACTCCTGCCTAGAAATGCAAAGAAAAAGTAACTAGAATGGGTAAACTGCTTAATGGAAAGGAGAATTAGACTCCTCATAGCCAGTCTATTTAAAAATTAATTCAGGTGTCCTGCATTAATTAAAAGCATGCTATTGGAGGTAGAGTTATAAAAAGGTAGTGTATTAACAGAGAGGTTCTACGACTACTGGAAGGGTATATTAGAATAAGGACAATTAGAATAGGGAATGTAAAGTATCATGATTGAAGTATTCACAAGGAGTATGGAAATAAATATGAGAGTCCTGGACACAGACTCAGTAACAGAAGGCTATGAAAAGGTTAGCAAAGGTGTGTGAGTTGACTCCTGAAGACCGAGTAGGAGTTTAGTTGAATGGAAAAAAAAAAGACTTCTAGGTAAACTGAGAAGCCTGTGCAAAAGTAAATGGAGAACAGAAAACAAGGTACTTTGGGGAATACAATGAGTATTTTTATAACATCAGAGCACAGCATTTGAGAGGTGGGGCTTACTCCAATAAGGCTAGTGGTAAGAGATTCGGATGGTGGGAATGCCTTCTAAGCCTTGGTAAGATCATTAGATATTTTCATAAATGTTAGAAGTGTCACAATCTTCACTCTTTTGGAAATAAGATTCTGTCTTCAGTTTGGAGAATAGAGAGAGGCAAAATGGGAGTATGTCTTAATAAAAATAAAAGTTAATATCACATATCTAATCTATGATAGGCACTGTCCTAATTATTTAATACACATATCATCTCTCTTCATCACCATACCAGCACTTTAGGGAAAACAGTAATGTTACAATTTTCAATTGAGATTTAGCAAAATTAAGAGATTACTCAAACTATTATAGAGTGTATCTGATCTAGGTGTTTTCATTTTTTTTTTTTTTTGGTTTTTTGGTTGTTTTTATTGATCCATGGCTGTGGAGTCAAAAATTTCAAACAATGACATACTGCTTTATTATTAGCAATTATCTTTGCCAAATAACCCAGATTAGAACAGTTGAGAACATAAACTGTTGCAATGACACTGCAGAGGAGAGAAGAGATATAAGTGATATTAGAAGGATAAAATCACCTGATGTTGATGTGGAGAGGGTAGGAAGAAAGAAAAAAATATACTCTTTGGAAACTGTGTCGCTAAAGAAAGGAAATAATAGGAGGAAGAAGTGAAGGGAGTAAAACAACATGTTTTCTTTGGGGTATGTTTAATATAGGATAACCCTTGGATATTCATATGGAAGCATAAAGTAGGTATTGAATATACACTTCTGAAACTCAGGAGAGAATTTTAGGTGGAAGACATATATTTGGAAGTCATAACTTTCAAGAAGATACTTGAAGCCAAGAATATAAATGGGATTACCTAAAGAAAATATATACAAAGAAAAGTGAAGAGGGTTAAGGGAATGCTCTGAGAAATGCCATTTAAGGCACAGGAGAAAAGAAACCTCTTAAGGTAGTTGAGAACAAATGCTCAAATAAATAGCAAAAAGCAGGAAAGAGTAGTATCCTTGAAGCAAAGCAGGAAGAATGATTCTGAAATAAAATGCCATCAATAAAAACTAGAAAATAAAAAATGTTTGCCTTGGCTTTAGCAACGTAGAGGTCATTGGCCAGAAAAGTGGAATGGTGAAGTCAATGTCAGATTATGATAAGCAGAATGCACAAAACATGAGAAGTTGTAAACTTTGAGCAAAAACAATTCTTGCAAGATGCTTGAGTATGAAAAGAAAGGTGACAGTTATAAGGGGTCAAGAAGGTATCTTTCTTTGGTTGTCTGCTTTAAGAGAGACTTGCAAATGTTGAAATGAAGTTGGGACATTTTGAGACCTAGATGTTTAAGGAGAAAGGAAATAAACGATAAAACAAAATCCTCAAGGAGGCAGAAAGTAGAGCAAAGAGGCTTCAAACATTGTATAGTATCACTAAACTAAAATACTCAGTCTGGAAATTTTTTATAATAGCCTTGATATTCACTGATTTTGGCATTGATCCTACCAGACTCATGAAACTCAATTTTAAATATATGCATGTGTGTATGCATATGTATATATACATATATATTAATATATATACACTAATCTCTCTAGTATGTAAAATATATATCTATATATGTAACTCTACATGAACATATGTGTATATATGTGTGTGTATATTTATATATATATAGAGAGAGAGAGAGGTGGGAGAGAAAGAGAAGTGAAGAGATAATTTGTTTTAAATGTGTAGAGTTGTATCATTAACCTTGTATGATTTTCCTTGGCATTAAAGTCCTTCCAATAGAAAATTCCAATTGCCTGTGAGCCATAAACCCATCTTTTGGAATTTCTGATTCCCTACTTAATGTGGTATTCCCCAGGTACTCCAAGTAACCAAAAACTGCTCAATGTTTACTCTAGCACAGGCCTAATTTCAAAACTGCAGAGAAACAAAGGTGCATACATTTCAGAACATGAAAGGATATGGATACCTATGTTCAATTAGACTATAGCCCCTTGAAATTAAGAATTATGCCAAATCATTCTTTTATCTATTAACTAACCTACTATTCCATGCTGGACAGATAATTAAGATAGTTTGATAACACATATATACTTAGCTGGTGTATTGAGAGGTTTGGCTTCCGTAACATTCTTTATATGAGAGCTGTATCTATCTGAACTGATTTCTTCCAACATTAAACCAAATAAAATACTTAGCCCTTTCTCTCTACAGACTATTCCAAGTGTCACTATGTTTCTCATTGCCTTTTTACAGTCTGTATCCTCAATCAACTCCTTTCCACCCCTTATAGTTTTCAAGTTTGACCTTTCAACATAACTTTAAATGTTATGACCTAGGTCCACATTGAGATAACTCTCTTTAAACTATTTTTAGTGTATTTAACTACTTTATTTAACAAAAATAAAATAGGTTCTAGCTTCAGAAAAATAAATAACATATGTTAGCTCTTAGTTTCTTTCTAATTTTTGAGATTCAAGTGATGACATAGTGCTTTATTGTCAGCTACATCAGCAGTTAGCTTTGCCAAGTGCACTTGCTAGCTCTTCTAAATGCAAATTAAAAGAGAAAAGAAAAAAGGAGCAAAGCATTAGTAGGCAGCAAAATGATATGGTACTTGGCCAACAAGGTAATAGCCTTTATTGAAAGCCAGTGCTTCCGAGATGGAGAGTTATCTTATTCACAGCAATAAACTTAAGACCCAGTTCTCCTTGCATTGTTGTCTGTGGAGGGCAGGCGTTGGGCTGGAGCGGGGAGTTAGGGAAACCTCTCACTATTCCAGTCATCAGTATTCTTCATTAACGACCGTGGAGGCAGGCTTAATACCGATGAGGGCACTCACTGCCCAGGCTATAAGACAACTTGGGGGGAGGTGCATAATACTCATTTCTTTTGTGAACAGTTTTGGCAACAAAAATCCGCAATGCCCTCTTCATTCACCAAGGACAATATGACTATACATTATCAAACACTGGATATTAGAGCATCTCATCTATTTTTAGAGTTTTATTTCATGTTCATAAAAACATTCCCATTTTTCTCTTCCTGACAATTGCTGCTTGAACTGAAACTACCAGTGACTTTCCACATCCCTCATCCTATTTCATTACAGAAATGCTCATAAAGACACAATTTTCTCCTATCAATAAATATGTTTGATGTTCCATGGAAGTTCTATGTAATACATGCAGAACAATGGAGTGAGACTCTGGGATAAATTATTACCAAAACAACTTTAAGTGATGAGCCTGCCTCGGGACGCTCTCCTGTGGATGCGATGTGGATGCTGAGTGTGAAGGCAGGCTCAACAATAAAGCCTGCGAGTAACACTCATAAATCCCAAACAGGAATTACCCTTTCTTAAGGCATTTTTAAACCTTTTGGAAAAGAAGACTATGAGGTGCAATCTGCTTTTAGAGGCATCATATTTTTTAATACATTTAGTTAAAGTGTGAAGTGGAGCATGCCTGGGCTGGCGTGTCTTTTTCATGCAGTAGCACACTCCGCTGGTAGCTCCGGAGAGTGTGACGGAAACACTGTGTGTGCTGCTGCTGGTGTTTTGGACAGACCTTTATCTTTTACTTTACTTTGGTCTGTTTTAGTTTTATAACATATTCCTCTTTTCTTTTTTTTTTTTTTTTTTGGTTTGTTTTGAGACAGTCTCACTCTGTTGCCTGGGCTAGAGTGCCGTGGCGTCAGCCTAGCTCACAGCAACCTCAAACTCCTGGGCTCAAGCAATCCTTCTGCCTCAGCCTCCCTAGTAGCTGGGACTACAGGCATGCGCCACCATGCCTGGCTAATTTTTCTATATGTATTTTTAGTTGTCCATATAATTTCTTTCTATTTTTTTTTTAGTAGAAATGGGGTCTCGCTCTTGCTCAGGCTGGTCTAGAACTCCTGAACTCAAATGATCCACCCACCTCAGCCTCCCAGAGTGCTAGGATTACAGGCGTGAGCCACCATGCCCGGCCAATGCATTCCTCTTAAAGGCTTCTAAAATCTTTTACCCAAAATGTCTCAAATGAAGAACTACATAGAAAGTATGAGTGAACAAGAACAATTTGATGTAAATTATTTATAGAAGAAAGTATAAAAGAGGGACTAATATTTTTCAAACCAGACCATTAGATATGATATATTCAAATTCTGATTCTACCTGTTTAGCACTCGTTAAATACAACATTCAGGGTGCTGACTGCCAAAATAGATTTATTTTCTGCTTTTCATATTTTCTCACAGGAAGACACATATACCATGCAATCAAGTAGTAATTTCAGAAACAGACACTTTGTGTAGAAAATCTCATGCTGAATGTATCTCCACTAGTAGAGTCTAGCTGAGCCATTAATATATAGAAGAGGAAAATTTCTTCCTTTTTCTTCTCATTGGTTTGTATTACTTACATATTGTACAAATAAAACAGTACTGCATCCCAAAAGAAAAAATGTACAGTTTGTCAACCAGATATCATACTAATTTATCACTGAATTTCTGATACACTGCATTTTCCATGAAGCTTAGTATAAGTGCAATGAAGATTCTTGAAACCCACTATCAAGAAAGTCTAGAAATTGCTGGGATCCCGGGAAAAAAGTTCATACTGTCAAGCTCTTAGTATTGGTAAAATATATTTGTAGTGCTCAATACCATGGATACAGTGAGGCAAGGATCATTTTTAAGGATCACACTACCATACTATGCATTTTACATGCTTGTTAAAGGGATAGGCACTGCTCAGGTATCTTAGACAAGGATCTTTATTATTTCCAACAGCTCCACCAATTAATAGTCACTGCAGCTTTAAGGGAAAGGATTCTGAAAGCCCAAGTAAAATGCCATTAATAAATAGTCTCAGGTTCTAAAGATTTCATGCCACAGAGATAGGACACTCATGCCTCCTTCAGTGAAAAATCAGACAGAGATATTCAATTTGCTACTCTGTGAGGTAGGTGAGGTGAGCTCAGGCATCCAGTCAACCACACCGAATGGGCATGAGGAGATCTAGCCATCTATATAAAGAAGAGATTTATAAATAATATTATTTGCATATATGTTGTCTTTCATAATTTACCAACCTACTTTCACTTAATTCATTTAACATAATAATCACACAGAGGAAGACATTATTTTTGTATTTTTTATTAGCATCTCCATTGTATATGAATCAAGAAATAAAGGCTTACAAGAAACTGAGTGGTTCTTTCAATTGTTGCACAATTAGGATATTTTAGAAGTAGGATTTGGTCACTTCTCTGACTCCTACCAATTATCACTTCAATAGCACCTAAATATTATCTCCAAATGATGTTTTTTTACATTTCCAACTCCCTTGTTAGACATCATGCTTTTGGAAGCATGGAGTACACCTGACATTTCTTTTTCCTGTAGCTGCAATGTCCAGTACACGACAGGCACTCATGGAGTGCTAAAACAGTGAATTGCTGGGTGAATGAATGAATACCTCACCTTGCCCTCTTTCTATTAGCACTTTTGTTTATCAAATCAATTCACTTCTTACTAAATACTCAGCATTGTGCCACACTGTAGGATATGAATGATATAACAATTAATTACAGGGCTACTGCAGTGTGGTCCAATGGACAGCCTGCTGCCATGTGGACGCTTGTTACAAATCCAAATTCCCAGGTTCCATCTCAGTTTACTGAATCACCATCTCATGTACAGTGCAATTTGAAAAGCATTGACAATCTTCCTGTAAAAATAGTCAATGAATTAAAAAAATAATGGTCAAGAAACAGGGCTTCTTATAACTGTTCCACAATATTTTTCCTGTGCAATTTCTCTTAATTATAGATTGACTATGACTAAAAATTTGAGGAAGTGGCAAAATAAGAACATGGAAGTGAATTTCACAACTGAGGTAAAGGATAAGCTAGTTTTATGGGTGTGGCAACTCAAAAAGTACAGCTCTAGGAACATGTGAAGAATGCTCATGAAACGCATTGATTAAAGCAAATCAGACATGGATCAACCAACATGAGGGTCATCAAACAATCATCAACTCGTGTCCTTATCTAACTATGGTTATGTAGGAAATGAAGACACTTATTCCCAGTAGTGGATAAAGTAAGTCTTAACTGTTATCACCTTACATTTTATTTTCTAAAAATTGCACTATAACTCTGTTATTTTCCTCTCCTCTGTTGCTTGGCCATTTTTATTACTCTATATTCCAGTAATTAGTATTTGTAACTACTTTAACTTTTTTGTAACTATCAAAGCTCAGTTTACTGAGACCTAATCCAGAGTTAAAAAGCCCAGTTTACTTATTTTCTCAAACAAGTTTCTGTGGGATCTAGTCAATACTAGCAAAGAGAATCAGATTTGGGGATCTTCCAGCAGTCTGTCTTAGTTCTCAGAACTGTGGCCATGTTTCTTAGGGTTAGCTGTTAAGATAAACTGAATAGATTTGTGGAAAAAAGTAGAGATTTTAGAGTCAAATGGAGCTAGGATTTATCTGTTGGTTACAGCAATGTGGCATTGGGTTCTTTATTAAGTTTCCTTTTCTCTAAAATTTGGTCAACATGATAGTAAAGAATTGTTGCAAGAAAGAAAAATAAATACTTGCCTTGTGCCTACAGAGTAATAGGGCCAAGAAGCTAACTACTGTTATTAAATGACTCTTAAATCCACAGTGATGACTTTTAGACCAAAAAGGCAAATCGAATTATTTGACGTCACCAAGTAGTTAAAGTACAGAAGTAATCCTTGGACCTGCTTTTACCCTGTCCTTGTCTAGTATTCTTTCCTCTCTACTACATCTCCTTCTAAAGTCATAGGTGAGTCACAGTGGGGCTGTGTACTGTAGACAGCACTCACAAGACTAGGAGAACAGGGAAGTAGGCAGAACAGAAGCAGGAGCTGTAGTTCACAGAGCTCAGGTAGAACAAGAGGAGCCTGTTGGTCACTATCCAAGGTGCTGCTCACATGTGAATACCCAGAGCTGTCTGTAGCCTGGAGCATGCTGTCAGAATGGCTAGCAGTAGGCAGTGCATTTCAGCATTGGCTGCTATCAGAGAGCTTCTGCCAGTTTTAAACCACAGGCAGCTCCAGCATCCTGGTTAGACTCCACTACCACACCAGCTCCTCTGAATTATAATGAGGTGATTTTTCTGGCCAAATACTACTCTTGTGTATTTTGGGGGATCTAGGGGAGAGGGTAATCAAAAGGTGAGACCAACAGAAATTGAAAAAACATAAGGGATCAAATTCTGAGTCAGTTACCAGTTTGTGTGACTATAAGAAAGTTCTTAAGTTTGTGCAAATGGCATGAGCCACACTTACTCAGAGAGATATGGACTTATGAGGCCAATTGGGGACATTTCTTTACATGCAAAAGGAGGGGCCATTCTATTTGAATATCCACCAAAGCAAAGAACTCTTAGTTGTAGAAAGAATGGAGCCAGTTATAATGTCTCTGCTTGTTCAAGGAATCAGCCCTCTGATAAACATTGGTGGAGATTTTTCTATGTAACAGGAATTAACAGACTATCTGTAAAGGGTGACACAAATATTTTTGGCTCTGTGGGGTATAAATTTTTGCTGCAACCACTCATTCTGCCTTTGTAGCACAAAAAGCAGCCATAAACAATAGGTAAGTGAATGAACATGGCTGTGTTCCAGTGGGACTTAATTTCCAAAAACAGGCAGAAAGCTAGATCAGGCATATGAGCCATAGTTTATCCACCTGTAGTCTAGAATAAAAAAGTTCAAAATTATGTTCCTAGTCCCCCTCCCCACTAGCCAGTGAGATGTCTGAATTTATTTCCTTTCATATAACTCAGAAAAATACCTGCATATGGTAGAACAGTGCTTTAGTGTGGGTAGGATGCTAATGATGACTATTTTCATAAGGATGCTTGCAAAACAGACTAAATGCTAAGTCTCTGTTTGATTTTATACCCTGTTTCTCAGCTCCTAACATAATGCCTAACAAGTCATAGGGTTTAATAAATTTCTAATAAAGGAAAGCCACTCACATATATGCAAATTTATACTACAGAACTACTGGAGAAAAATGTATTTAAAATGGTTTCAAATATTGAAACCTATATTGATATTTACACTTTATTTAATTAAAAAGGGAAAGGAAAGAGGAAGGGAGGAAGGATGAAAGGGAAGGAAGGAGAAGGGAGGGTGAGAGGAGGGATGGAGGGAAGGAAGGAAGGAAGGAAGAAAAGAATAAAAAGAAAAGGTGATTTTTCTCTTAAAATTTTCACATGGAGTCATGTACTTGACCTCATTGATAAGAACAAAGTATTTATGATCCTTAATTACTTTACATATGATATTTAATCTGAAACTGAAGCACTCTCTGTAAGGCAGAAACCATGATTCCCACTGCAGAGATGAGAACAGATTTCGAGAGGTAAAATGAATGACTTGCCCCAAATTAACTATCCATAGAAACACAAATTTAGATATTTGTACCCCAAATCTGTTTTTCTCACCAAGATATAATAACTATAATGATGTTGGGTGAAAGGAGATGGAGGAAACAATGGGAAAAGCAAGTTGAATGACATAAAATAGTTAACATGAAGTATTAATTTAATATGAATGTCAGGATTGTTTAGAAGTACTATGAGACAGACTCAGAGCTTTCCAGGTTTCAAGGAAAATTAAATTCTCTTTTGCAGAGGCAATGGCAAAGCTTGGTATAGATTCTTAGATATCTCCTCTGCCTGATTTGTTTGTATTCTCAATTTATTTGCCATTTATGTTAATAATTTATTACTTCAATGTGATGAGAGTGCTAGAGATAAATGAATCAATTTGATCTACTTGATGGGGTTTCTCTCTAAAAAGTAAATAGGATTGGATTTTTGCAACAGTAGAATGTGAGAGCTTGTTCAGTTCTTCTCAGTACAGTGGGGCTGGAGATGAGGTAACAATAAAGTGAAAGACAAACTATTTTAACAAATCATCTTAAATGACTCCATACAGTTGTTGAATACCTGAATCCCTTCTATCTCTTCTAATATAAAGTACAGGAGATGAAGGCAGAGAGAAAGGTTTCCAAGAGAGGTCATAATGGTCTCAATATTTGAAGCCATTTGAGATCAATTCTTCCCCAGGAGTTATGAAGTATGAATATGCATGTATGTGAATGGCATCCCTTCATTATTTATTAAACCCTCTGACTTGTTAGGCACTACACTAGGTGCTGAGAAATAGCAAGGTGGAACAAAAGTTAGTAGGGTTCAAGGAAAAGGGTAAGTCTTGGGGAGGGAAACAACCAAAACTTACTTTTTACAACTTGTGATTTAAAAATGGCACATTAATTTACTCAAGAAAGTTGAATACTCTTCAACAACTACCTCAAAAAAATAAGAAAATAAACTTATTAAACCATCATGACATAGGAACAATAAAACACTAGAAGAATACATTATCCACAGAGTTAAGAGCAGAGACCATCATATTTGCATTAACATTTGATTTCTCTGAGGTTTCCTCGGTAATTTTGTCGCTCACTAGTTTACCAAGGAAAATCGAATTCATCAGTCAGGCCGCATTATGTTACTATACGAACACAGGCCTTACCCGAAACTATCACTTTACTTTTCTTCTCCATACAGCCCCTCCTTGGTCTCCTCAATCACCTCAAAAACTTTACCTATAATGTGTGTGTGGTAACTTCTAAGCCTGTGGCCACCCTGAGGACTCTGTCACGCTAGCTTTGCTCTTACAATGGTGTAGTCCTCCATATTCCACAGGCAGCTTAAAATCAGCATATCCAGAAACACAATCATTTCCCAGCTTCCCATCTTATGTTCCCCATTTCTGTTGACCATCTTTAATTTCTCCCAACATGTCCCTGTAATCAATTCTGATGATTTCTCAATCGCCACATTTCTTCCATTCCTTAGTCTGTCATTCGTCTTCAGAGTCTGCACACAGCTAGCTACTACATAAAGTTCCTGAAGCAATTCAAATCTTTTCACTGCCCTTGGCAGGAACTATATTATTCCAGAGATATTTTAGTTTGAAAACTTCTTAAAGACAGAAAAATAAAGTCAAAATTACATTATCCTTCAGAAATACTGAAAGAAACAGAAGCTCCCAACCTCCTTCCTAACAATATTAAGAGGTGAGTGCTAATAATTATTTATTATCTTTCCAGATTTTTCCATGATTATATAATCTCAGTGGCTCTATGAAATTTCTATATATTTTTACATAAATAAAATCATACATAAGTTGTTCCTTAGAAATAGTGCATGTGTGTATATAGTTCTGTGTATATATAGATAAGTTTATTTAACTATGGTTGCATACATATGTGTATATTTATTAAACTTTATTTAACCATAGCTTATCTATAGTTTAACTCTACTTATTTAACTATGTATTTAACTTTAACTATATATTACAATAAAGTAAAAATTAAGCTATTTAACTTTATTTAACTATATATTATTATGATAAACTATCTTAAATGCCACTACCTTTATTTCAGGATTGCTTTCTTAATTCTTCTAATAGAAGTGTGGGCTGCTTCATCTAAATTCCAAAGAACTCTCTTCAAATCTTTATTATTGTACTTATAACAGGATGCTGATTGGAATGTGGGGATATTTTAGACTTGCAGCCTAGGCCTAGAGCTAAGTGATTAGAAGCACAAAATACTTTAAGTTCCAAGATCCACTAGCCCTGAGGGACAGGCTCTGCATGAGACTTACTGAGAAATGACAGGTCAGAGAACTGGCTCTAACATACCACCAGAAATTCCCTGTTGCTGTCTCCATTCCTATGCCAGGTGACAGAGGGGGTAAAGGAGAGAGAAAAATGTCCTTTAGCGAAAGGAATAGGTTGCTTCCCCTCAAAATTCAAACAGTTTAGATGCAGATGCTTAAGAAGAATCCCTTAAATTACACTGAGGGTTTACAAGAAAGAGAAAATATAGCTGTTTCTCAGTAGTTGTCTTATTAGGCAGTAGTCTTGTCTCCTGATGTAGCAAAAATGTGGGGAAAATGAGAACTGGTGAGACCTGGAAAAGTGAAAAACTTCCAGGAAGGAGAAGGTTAAGGCTGCTGCCTCTCTTTCTTTCCATTTCCCTGAAAGTAAGGAAGGTCACTCTGTGTTTACTCCTGGGTCTGAGAGTTACTCTAGGAGGAAGCTGGAATTGGGGAAGTTTTTCTGGGACTACCATAATGAGGAGTATAAGGAGGCACATGCATCAGGGGAGATGCATCAGAGAAGGTCAGCCAGAAGTAGGGGCCAGGTCTTTTACAGAACTCAGATACCAAAGGGTTCTGAGTAAAGATGGACTTTCTTTATGGAGACAGGTTGAGCACTGCCACCATTTTCATTTAGGTCATAGGCAATATGTCAGGTAATCATTTCATATGGCCAAGGAGAAGAACTCATCTTTACCAGATACCTAAGATGATTCTTGCCCCTTTCCTGGTTTTTCCCCCCTCATTAACCTGAAAGAAAAAGCAAGGGAGATCCAGCCCATACCCCACTTTTCCACCCCTTTCACTTCAAGTCACTGAAGCTGTAGCACTAGCCCACAGAGAGAAGGGAGGAAAGGAGATACGAATTGACCCTGCAAGTTTGAAATGAACTGGGATTAGGCTCCAATACTTGGATAAGAAACTTTTATTAACCCAAAGTGAAGACAATTTATGAAATCTGAGAAAAATGTCATTAAAAGAGCTTTTGAAAAAGAAGGAGTCCTTATACAAAACCTGGGGGGAAGATAGTGACTGGAAAATAAAGGTACTCCACTGTTACATACCACATAGTAGAGACTTTTTAATAAACTGATTTTACAGTATTCACATACATTTTATTATGCTTATTTGCATATATATCTGATGTCTAATAATACTGTAAACTTTTTAGGGTAAGGAATTAGACTTCATACAATATTGTCCCTATGGAGCCTACAATAAACTTATATATAAAAAGTGTTCAATAAATATGTCAATTAAAAAATAAGGAATTAAATCTGAGGAAGTCAGAAAACAAATAATTAAAGAGGGAAAATACAAGAGTATTAATGGATGTAGACTATATAAATATCTTTCACTGTCAATACCTTTATGAAAGGGGCAGTCAACTGCAAAGAAGCAGACATGACTCTGTCATCATTTAAAAGCAATACAAGCCTGTTGCAAAAGATCAAGAACAGAACATTTGTAATCACATGGACAAGGGTTTAATTCTCAGTTCTGCTACTCCCTTAGCTGTGTTGTCTTAGATATGTCACTTCATTCATAAAAAAAGAGTAAGGTCTAGTTAGACTATAAGCTCTAGCATTACGCTGAGGCATAAAATTGTACAAATCCATAAAAATATACAGCAAGATATAGCTGAATGAACTACCATAGTCATTGTCCATATAATCTATATCAATGGTTTAATTGGGCATGCACCTACAGCCACAAGTTATTCTTTCAGATTTTAAGTTTGACTCATTTGGGTTAAAAGCAAGCTGCAGCAGATTCTTTAGTTCACTGAATTCTCTATACAGCATTCCTTATTCAAAGTATAGGACATTTCTCTTATTTTCTAAACATAGTTTGCAAAATTCAGAAGGTTTCAGCGTTGTATTGCAGAAGAAAATACAAGCCAAGTATGTTCAGCCCTATTCCTAACCCAGTGTACATACAAGCAATGCCTGGTAACGCAGGCCAAGAGCAAGTTGCCATCTGTGTATGTTAAGTGCATTTTCTCCTGTCTGTGTTGATGATACTAGACACAGCAAAGCATAAAAACAATCATCTAAAATTAGCAGGGAGCATCATCCCACAATAGAAAAACAATCAGAGCCTCATTTACACCACAAAAACAAACAGCCAGATTCAGCCATTTGCTGGGCAGTTAAAGCAAACTTTTAATTATTGGAAAATACAAGTAATTGGAAAAGATAAATCATTACACCTCAATAAAAATGTAATGCTGACATAATCCTCTGTAAAAAGTTCACCAAAATGATATAAAAAATAAAGTTTGTAATGAAAAATGGGTTTAACAGTAAATTCCTCAGAACATGGGGAATTATTGCAATACAAAGGATATTAGAAACAAAATAACGTGACAAAAGAGTTAATATATTCACATGAAAATCTGTATCAATATATTGACAGCAGCATTATTAACAATAACCAAAAAGTGGAAACAATCCAAGTATCCATGACCTGAGGAATTATCAACAAAATGTAGGATATCCATATAACAGAGTATTATTCAGCCACGGAAAGTAATGAAGTATTAATACAGCCCATATTACAATATGGATGAACCTTGAAAACATTATGCTAAGGAAATGAAATCAGATACAATGGGCCACATACAGATGATTTATATAAAAGTTTCATTTATATGAAATGTGTAGAATAGGCAAAATTTTAGTGGCAGAATGATTAGTGGTTTCCAGAGCGAGGGGAAGAGAGAATGGGAGTGACTGCTAATGGTTATTTTTCTTGGGGGAGGTGTTAAAAATGTTTTGAAATGAGATAGTGATGATGGCTGCGCAACCTTGTGAATATACTAAAAATCACTAAACTGTCCACTTTAAAAGGGTGCACTTCTGCACAGCTAAGGAAACTATCACAAGAGCAAACAGACAACCTACAGAATGGGAGAAAATATTCGCATGCTGCACATCTGATAAAGAGCTGATAACTAGAATCTATGCAAAACTCAGGAAAATAAGCAAAAAAAAAAAAAAAAAAAAAATCAAACAACCCTATCAAAAAGTGGGCAAAGGGCAAGAACAGAAACTTTTCAAAATACAATAGACTAATGGCCAAGAAACATATGAAAAAATGCTCAACATCTCTAATCATCAGGGAAATGCAAATCAAAACCACAATGAGATATCACAATATCAAAACCACAATGAGAATGGTCTTTATCAAAAAGCCCCAAAACAATAAATGTCGGTGTGAATATGGAGAGGTGGGAACATTCATACACTGCTGGTGGGACTTCAAACTAGTACAACCACTGTGAAAAGTAGTATCGAGATCCCTCAAAGAGCTACAAATATAACTCCCATGTGATCCAGCAATCCTATTACTGGCATCTACCCAAAGGAACAAAAGGCATTCTATAAAAAAGACTTCTGCACTCAAGTGTTTACAGTAACACAATTCACAATTGCAAAGATATGGAAACAACCCAAGTGCCCATTAATAAATGAGTGGATTAATAAAATGTGGTACATGTGTATCATGGAGTTCTACTCAGCCACAGAAAACAATGTTGATATTGCACCTCTTGTATTATCCTGGATAGAGCTGGAGCCCTTTCTACTAAGTGAAGTACCATAAGAATGGAAAAACAAGCACCATATGTATTCATCCTCAAATTGGTATTAACTGACTTAACTGACCAACCCTTAAGTTCACATGTAGTAGTAACATTAACCGTGTGTCAGACAGGTGGGAGTGGGGAGGAGGGGACGGTGCAGTGCACACTGTCCTGGGAATGGACACTCTTGAAGCTCTGACTCGAGTGGGGTAAAGGCAATATATGTAACCTAAACATTTGTACCCCTGTAATATGCTAAAATAAAAATAAATAAATAAATAAATAAAAATCATAAAAAAATAAAAAGGTGCACTTCATGTGAATTTTGCCTCAATAAAACCGTATTTTTTTAAAAAGAAAAAGTTAATAAAATGTTGGCTTGCCTCATATTTTAATTTGATATACCTCTTATTATTATTGGAGCTCTCCAATCACTATGTAGGACATAAACCCTGACCTCAAGAATTTCACCAGAGGTCTCAAAGGCTGTCTGATAAACGACACAGTAAATGAGACAGTGACATACATAAAGACATGAAGGTGCTACTATAGGAGATGGCAAGGTTGTGAAAAAATTCCCAAAGGATGTGATTTTGAGGAAGGTGTTGAATGAGAAGCAATGGTTAGGTTTAAATGAAGAGGGACATTTCATGGAGAAGGAACAGTAAAATCCAAGTAGCAGACAGTGTCCTTGGGAAATACTATGGACAAATAGGAAGTTAACAAACAAAACATGAAATTAGAAAGTCAAGTTATGATTAGTGGGCAGGGAAATTCCATATCACACTTGATGAGGAGGTTGAAGTTTATTTTATAGATGGTAAGGAGTCACCAAAGATCTCATTGAAATATAGCCAAAAATACTCTCAAAATCCAGGCATGTTTTCAAAATAACACATATATTGATTCCTTGCATTGCCATTGCATATAAAAACTAGGTGTAAGGTTAAAAGAGATTAAGGTAGATATTAATTATTTGCAGCTGTCATAAGTGAAGAATCTGATACTTATTCAAAGAGAGATCTCTGCCCCACTCTCTCAGCTCAACCTGGTTCACGTGATCTTGTTATTCATATCCTAAGGAAAATAATAAGTAAAAATGCTTCCTAAAGGTTGTAGGTTATCCTGTGTATAAAGGGCAAGGTTCAATAAATGTAGGACAGTAGGTAATCCTCTTACATTAATCACAGACACATTTTTTGGTAAAGACCATTTGCATGAAATTTAGGAAGTTCATTTCCCTAAAGAATATATCAGGATAATTTGTGTTGTCTTCCCTAGTACAAATCATTAGCATAAATAGACTGTATTTGCATGCAATGTATCTTGCCCAAACAACCATGCATGCACAAATCACTAAGTCAAAATTGGAATCTATGTATGGTTGTTAACTTTTCCCCTTTACCTAAATGCCACCAAAGAAGAAAACATGTTATCTGAATATGAAACCTCATGAAATAGAGTGTAATTGCATTTTAATCTTTTTTTACTTTATCCTTACTAATTGAAAGAATAGTATATATCACCAGACAGAAATGTGTTCATCTTGACAAAAGCAGCTTCAATTATGTGGATCATAAGTAAAGGGATGGTGCTCCCTATCAAATTAACATGTGCCCAAACTCTGTTCAAATATGGCTGTATCAGAAACATAGGTGGATTATAATGAAAGGGTTGTGGATATTAAAGTGCTTTACAAAACACCTAAATGGTATCTGGTAAATAATAGCTCATCATCAATAAATGTTAATTTTCTATATTTTCCTGATTTCTTATAATAAATGAGATGAAAAGGAAAGGTCACTGTTAATATTAATTTCAATATTAGAAATATCTGTGCAACTAGAGGGCTGAAGCAATAGATGAGAGCAGTGGTAATAAAAATACTAATTATTATCATTTATTGCATCAAATGTGATTGTGTGTGTGTATGTGTGCTTCTGTTCTCATTATTTGAACAATCTACTTGCTCATTATTTAAAAATCACATAATTACCTCTACCATAGAAGGAAGGAAGTGTTTTATCATATCTTTACCAGGTAAAATTCATGTTTTATAATACAAGCACCAAAATATGAACACATAATGAAATGACATCTTTCACAGCAGTAGTCTCCATCTCGTGCAAAGGATATAATCTAAGAAACAGTCAACTCTAAAAGCTCAAAAAAACATGATATCTGATTTGAGTAGATTTCTGTGCATACGGCATATATACTTTCATTTGAATGGGTGTAGAGTTAAATGTGTAACTTCCCACTGTGTTAATGGGAACTCTAAGTACCAGTTCCCACAGAGCAGGGATTACAAGTTACTTTTATGTTGAGCACTTGTGCTATTTTGAATGTTAGCTACATTGCGGGCTAACCAGTCAAAGAGATAAGATGTGTGTAAAGCTGTAGGATGCAAGGAAGAGATTTAAAATGAAATAAATGTAAACATAAATGAACGGATGGATTAGATGCCACGTGATGTTTAACAATACACTGAGTGAATGATATTTAGTGTCTGAACAAGAGAACACATTCTTACTAATTTCTAAAAAATGGTTAGACCAACTAAACAATGTCCATTTATCTATGGCTAAGAATATCTGCAGCCACACAAATTGGAATAAGTCTAAAAAGTTTTTTTGTCTCCAAGGTATAATATCATCAACAGAAAATAAAGAAATAATTTATGCTACATCTGAGAGATTTACGCCTTCAAAGAATATAGACAGCCTACTATGTGTTACTTTTTGAACTTTTAACAATTCACTAGCATTAGAGTCTGCCCAATGATGAAATCCCACATTCCCCACTAGGAAGCTTTTAGGCTGAGGGTGCCTCAGGGTAGCCCATTCTTCCTCTACCAAGTGGTTTCCAAACTTAATTGTAAGGTTCAGTGCTATACATAGGAACAGCTCCTGTCTGGACATTTAATGATTTCACATAAACAAGGAGTGAGTATTCACCCAAATTTATTCAATTCTGGAGACTGTGATGAGCTTATTGCATTATGCTTCCATAGCTGAGGGAAGACATTTCCCAGGTTTGGGAGCCATTGGCAAACTTAAGGACAAATGCCATACCGCTGTAACCTGTTAGCCTTGTTGTCATTCCTTTTCTGTTACCCTGTTACTTCTTACTGCACAGTCTCACCATGGACCACTTCCCTGGGCTACCAGTTACTTTAGCAAGGCCCAAACCCAAAAGTCATTGTCAATACCACCTATTTCCTTGCCTTCTGAAATACTGCCCTCCAAGCCATGTTCAATCCTTCTCAAGTCTTGTCAAGTTTTCCTTCTAAATAGATATCGTATCAATCCACTTCTCTATGTTTTCACTACCAATACTCAAGTCAAAGTATCATCACCCTTCACCTGGAACAATTCTTAACTTTTCTCCCTTTATTCATCTTGAGTCCCATTCATAGCAGAAGTGATATTTCCATGACTCTCTATTGTTATTAGGAAAAAGATACAAGACATGCAAGCATTTCTCCAGCTTCATCTAAGAGTGAAGACCCTTCTTTGCTCTCGCGGATTCAGCTCCATCATAATTTCTTCAGTTCATTTTCCCAATTTTCTCCAGCCACAGGACATTTTTCACATGTGCTTCTTTTCACCTGAAATGCCTTTCTACCCTCTCCTCACTCATTCAAGCCTTACTCATTTTTTTTCTCTCTGCTTTCCTCAGGACAAACCTTCTAGACATTATATTTCCCTAGTAGAGGCTTTCAAACATGGCGTAGGACTCCTTTACATTTGTAATTTTATACTTATTTCTTCAACTTAAGGAGTAATGTCTGTAGCAGACATTCTAGTTGACTGTCAGCATTCATATAATCTTAAATACATGTACATTTATATATATAATACACACATATGTATACAACCTCAATCTGGCCAATGGGATGTAAGAAGAAATCTGATGGGACTTCTGAGAATCTTGTCTTTACTTCTTTGATAGACACTAATAGAGAGACAGTCTTTTTCCTTCTGGACATTTTGTGTTTATATAGAGTCTCTGAAAGAGTTATTGACAGGCTTTAACCAGATTGAGGATGAAGCTAATACCATAAGTGAGAGAAAAGAGACAGAAAGATTACACATATTCAGTGATGTCACTGAGCCACTTAATCATTTAACCTTGTCTTAGTTTGTCTTGCTATAACAGAATACCATAGACTGAGTA
The DNA here is from genome assembly GCF_041146395.1 of Eulemur rufifrons. Taxonomy (NCBI): domain Eukaryota; kingdom Metazoa; phylum Chordata; class Mammalia; order Primates; family Lemuridae; genus Eulemur; species Eulemur rufifrons. Next base: position 232,088,349 of record NC_090989.1, read on the forward strand.
ATTTATAAACAACAGAAATTTATTTCTCACAGTTCTGCAGGCTAGAAAGTCCAAGATCAGGTCACCAGCAGTCTTGGCATCTGGTGAGGGGCCAATTTCTGCTTCCAAAAGGTACCTTATCCTATATCCTCTACAGGGGAAAAATGCTATATCCTCACATGGCAGAAAGGCAAAAAAAACCAAAACTCCCTACATCAAACCCTTTTAAATGGCATTAATCCATCATGATGGTGGAATTCTCATGACCTAAATCACTTACCAGAAAGCCCCACCTCCCAACATTGTTGCATTGGGGATTAACTTTCTAACACATGAATTTTGGGGGACACATTCAGACCATACCACTCTTTCCTTGACCCTCAAAATTTATGTCATTCTCAAACGCTAAATATATTCATTTCATCCCAACAGTCCCAAAAGTTTTAACTCATTCCAGCATCAACTCGAAAGTCTAAAGTCCAGAGTTTCATCTAAATATCAAATATAAGTGAGACCCATAGTGAGACAAACTGCTTTCCAGATGTGAGCCAGTGAAATCAAACAAGTTATATACTTCCAAAATATAATGGGGGGACAAACACAGGATAGACATTCCTACTCCAAAAAGGAGCAATAGAAAAGGAAGGAAGGAGTCCCAAGTAAGTCCAAAACTGAACAGCACAAACATTAAATTCTAAGGCTTGAGAATAATCTTCTTTGACTCCATTTTACCACCTTCCTGATACACTGTGGTGGGAGTTGGGCCCCCAAGGCCCTGGGCAGCTCCACCAGATGGCTTTGCTGGATATGGATGCTGGATATAGCTCAAGCTTTAGCTCTCATGCATTGAAATTGCATGCCTGTAACTTGCCCAAACTGGTGCTGCATGCCAGTGGCTCTACAGTTCTGGGGTCCTAGGGGTGGCCCTGCTCTCATGGCTCTACTAGGCATTGCCCTATTGGGGACTCTCTCAGGTAGCCCAGATCCCACAGTTCTGCTAGGCACTGCCCTAGTGGCAGCTCTCTGTGGCTACTCTGCACATACAGTAGTCTTTGCCTAGCCCCGAGGCTCTGTGAGGCATCCTCTAAAATCTAGATGGAGGAAGCCATGCCTCCATAGCTCTTACATTCTGGAAGCCTGCAGAATTAGCACCATGTGTACAGCACCACGGTTACAGCTCTCGCCTTAGGGAGGGTTGGCCTGAGCCAACTTGGGCCTACCTTGCACACTTGAGCTTCAACTAGGGTGATCAAAGAGCACCACACCAGAATGTGGGGAGCAGCGACCCCAAGCAGCCCCAGGCCATGAGCCCCAAGTTTCCACGGGTGCCCTAGGCAGTGAGTCCCAAGATCCCACAGGCACCCTGGGCCCCTACCCTGAAACCGTCTGCACCCAAGGTTCTTGTACTTTGGATCTAGTATGGGAAGGGAAGCCTCAACCCATTATATTAAGTGAAGTATCCCAAGAATGGAAAAACAAGCATCACATGTACTCACCAGAAAATTGGTTTCCTTGATCATCACCTAAATACAAATCTGGAAACGACACCAATTGGACATCAGACTGAGGTGGGGGGTGGGGGAGGGGATGGGGGTATGCCTACACAATGAGTGCATTGCGCACCGTTTGGGGAATGGTAACACTTGAAGGTGCTGACTCGGGAAAGGGGGGGTGGGGAAAAAATATGAAACTATTGTTTTTAACTTGCACTGTTCACTTAATAATTTATCATGAACATTTCCCATATTATTTCATATCATTGTACAAGAAATAATGTATACATTATGAGGACATACTGTATCTAACAAGATATACTGTTAGACTATTTGATTCTGTAAAATTAAAAAAAAAAAAAAAAAAAAATCTCCAAAATGCCTTCAGGTTCATTCTCCTATTGTCTTCATGAACAGTGTCAGGCTTCCTTCTGTTCATACTAATCTACTTATCATATGGTGGCTTGGACACACCCTTGGTTTTCTCTCCTAAATACATTTTTTTTATTCTTTACATGACCAGGCTGAGAATTTTCCAGATCTTTGTTTTTTTCCCTTTTAATCATAAATTCCATCTTTAAATCGTTTCTCTCTTTTTGCGTTTTATAAGCAGTCAAGAGAAGCCACACAACACCATGAACACTTCACGTCTAGAGAGTTCTGCCAAATATCCTAGTTCATGGCTCTTAAGTTCTGCCTTGAATAAAGTCCTGGGACACAAACATAATCAATCAAGTTCTTTGCCACTTTATAACAAGGATGTGGCTCTTCCTCCAGTTTTAAATACCTTGTTCCTCATTTCTGCCTGGGACTTCATCAGCATAGTAATATCTAAGACAACTGAGGCTTTCCCTACAGCTCTTCTCCTACTTCTGAGTGCTCACCTGAAAGACTCTTAATGTTCTGTTTGCAAACATCTAGATTTTTCTAACATTCACTTCAAAATTGTTCCAGCCTCTGCCCATTACTCAGTTCCAAAGCCGCTTCCACATTCTTAGGTATTTGTTATAGCAACACCCGCTTCTCTGGTACCAATTTCTGTCTTAGTCTGTGCTACTGTAACAAAATAACACAGACTACAGAAATTTCTCACAGTTCTAGACACTGGGAAGTCGGTGAACAAAGCACTAGCAGGTCCAGTGTCCGGGAAGGGTTCAGTCTCTGCCTCCAAGATGTTTCCTTACATGTTGCATCCTCCAGAAGGAAGGAATGCTGTGTACTCACACAGCAGAAAGTGGAAGGGGGGAAAGAACCAAACTCCTTCCATCAAACACTTTCATAAAGGCATTAATCCATGCTTCTCTGCCCTCATGACCTAAATACCTCTCAGCACAGTTCCACTGGGGATTAAGTTTCCAGCACATAAATTTTGGAGGACTCATTCAAACTCTAGCAAATCTCAAATATTTTTCAACATCTATATTAACAGTTTTATGAGTTAATAATTAAACCACTTTTATTTGAAGGTGTGTAAGCAAAAGCCACCTAACCTTTTGTAACATCTGTCTCAGTCTTAGACTGTAAGCTCCGTGAAAGCAGACTCCATGATTGTTTTTATTCACCATCTTAATACTAGCATCTAGCTCAGTGCCTGCTCTATAGGTTGTGTTCATTAAATATTTTTGGAATGAATGAATGGATAGATGAACACCAAACATTTCCTGAAACAACTCCTGGGGATACTGCTATCTTTTCCCTTTTAGCTTTGGTCTGTTCTTATTATCCATGTAGGTCAGTTACTTTTTCTGTTTCTCTAAAGGCATAATTTCACCTTGCAATTTCCCTATGAACAGGCTATGTTTATCCCTATTTCTCTGAAATAAGACATTTAGTATGAGACAAAATTCTCTGGGTAGTCTCAGGCCAGGTAGAGACTAACAGAGATATAATTTCTCTCATTCTATAGAGATCAGTGTTTTATAAATAAAGTTGTGTGTAAGAATTGCGTGAAGGTTCTGAAAAACACATATACTTTTGAAATATTCTCACAAATTTCAGGTGGTAGATCTGGTATGGTTGATTCATAGGAATATTTATATTTAAGTATTCTATCAAGTAATTCTGATGTGCTTTCAGGGATTAGATTCATTATTATATATATATATATTAAACCTCTGCTAATTCAGCTGAAGTTTGCATTAACACTTGGCAATCCTATCACAGTAACTATTCATATTAAATTTATCATAGCTTGGAGAAATAACATCATCATTTCTTCAACATCAGACAGATTTCAGAAAAATGAGAAATAGGCTTTGTTCCATATAGTGTGAGGAATCAACTACAGTTTAAGTGAGAGGAGCCTCTGAGAAGGTAAATTTTGTTTGACTCTAAGGACAAACATTCCTATCATTTTTTCCCTCTTTTCTTGGTAACTGAACCTTGATTTCTTCTTAGAGACTCATACCAACAGTTTCAGCCCATATGGTATGAGTAGGGCTGGATCAAATCTTGTATCAAAGGCAGATATGCGGTGTTGGCCAAAATAAATCAGACTACCCCATTCCTCTCACCAGAAGTGATGGACTTGGTGGCATGAATGTGATCTAAATATAGCTAATGAAGTGTAATGTGATTTTTGCTGGGAATGTTCAAACAGTGGTTGGCATTCTTCTCTGCAGTTTTTGAAGTTGAGCCAATGTAAGATCCTAAGGCAGACATTTTATGAATTTAGGAGAAAGTCTTTCTGAAAGCAATGAAGCTGAACTAAGAGACCACCAGGGAGGAAACAAGGGTCCAATGACATTGTTTTCTTATCTCTATGTTCTGCCCTGTCAGAAGCCTCTGCACTTTTCTTTAATTGGGCAATAAATTGCCATTTCACTTAAGACAGGTTATGTCAGGTATTTTGTCACTGGGAGCAGAATCATAACATACAATGAGGACAAATTTTTAAAATTTTTTACATATTTGCATAAAAGGTAAGTCCTTCAGAGGTATGAGGTTTCTTTGATCATTAGAAAAATTCATATGCACGCAATAGACAATTATTTGAAAGGGATATTTTAAAATGGACCAAGCATCAGAATGGTGATTGGTCTTGATGACATTTGTGGGGCTGGGAAGCAGAGGGCCGACCCCAGGAAGCAATAAGTCAAAAAGGAGGGAAAATGGAATCTTAAGGGGATATCCTTTGGCCCTGGGCCATCTGTCTGATCCTGTTATTGCTAAGAGGATGCTGTAAATAATGGACACTTAAGGCAAGCACATTATATGCCAGGGACTGCAGGTACTAAGTGATTTAAATTGACTGATCTGATCTGAATCAACTTAAGATCAAATCCAACTGGCTTACTGCCAAAACAGCTCTACGTGCCTAACAGGTTGTGATATGTTACGAAGACAATGCTGGATCAGCAGAAATCACTAATGATTTTGGCAGCCAACAAGGTCTGTGAGGTAATAAAGAAGGCTATAGCTTTAAATAGCTCGGTGGGAAAATGCAATGGGGCAGAAGGGAATTGCAATGGGCTCCCTGAACTGCTCTGTTGATGTTACTGAGCAAATATAGCTCCTTGAGTTGTTTTCATTTCATCAAAATCATGATACTCTTGAGTGTTGGCAAGGAAATATCAGGTAATGAGAATGCAGCGAACATACCTTTCATCAGCTGAAAATCTTTAATTGTAATTGCAGCATGTAATGGTGTAATTAGTTGTCTAAGTGACAGGATAGTCTCAAATCTTTCCTAGCGTTTTGCAAAAAAGACCATTATGTTTCCATAAACCTTTCTTCAAATGAGATGACGAGCAGGTAAAGATGGGAAAGGAATTCATTTTTAACCCCATGAACTGAGCATACTCACAACTAGAAATGATAAGAGGCTATATGGAAGGGAAGAGATTATGTTGCTACTCAGGTAAGTGTTCTAAAGAAACCACACATAGAAGTAAATAATAAGCATCACGTTTTAAACAACTCAAGACACTATAAATACATTTGCATCCTGAATCTTAGACATAATCTTGCAAAACAGGTATTATTATCCCCATTTTATATACACAGCAACTGGGGCCCAGAGAGATTGAATAACGTATTTAGGGTCACACAGCTAGTATATTCCAAGAACAGGGCTATAATTTGCATCTAGGACAAAATCTGAGTCTATCGAACTTCAAAATTCATTATGTTGTCCCTGGAACAAGCTGTCTTCAACTGTCTTCAAACCTTTACAATGCTGGTTCTCAAATTTCTCCATGTATAAGAATTATAAGGAAGCTTGCTAACATGTGGATTCCCATGCACACAAACCACAGAAATAAAGCAAAAAAGATGAGGATTTCAGTTGGTAGGTTATAGATGCAGCTAAGAAATTTGCAATTTAAACTAACTCCTCAGAGAATTTTGAGACAGGTATTCCTCAGACTACATAGTCTAACATGTCTTTTGCAGAACCTGTATGAAAGAAGTCTGGAGATTTTTATACAGGGAAATCATACAATGAAGCTTCTAATGGAATCTTGATGACAAAGTGCAACATGTAAAAAGACAGACTTACAGTTAATCAGAGCCAGTTGCATAGAAAGCCCTAGGCTTTGCACAGTTACATTAAAAAAGAACATAGGGTCTCAATCATTAAACTCAAATTGGATTTGTAACTCCAGGACTATTAGAAAAACAGCTTTTTCATCTGTACCTGTTATAGTGGAGATGATTCTAGAATGAGCAGGTTGAATCCAGGAAAGTATTTTTCTTCATGAAAGAAACACATAGTGCTCTAGGCAACTATAGTTGATGGATGTGATAGCAGATCTTTCCTTTGTGTCCTTGTCTTATAAAATTAATCCGTCCTCTCTTTTAAACGTATTATAGAAAACGGAAAAGAGAATAAAACTAACAAAATCTATTTTTCTAAATTAAAAAGCTTGAAAAAGCCCTGCTTTGTCTATCATAATGATATCATTGGATCACTGCCAAATCAGAAGCTATATGAAAGATTGTTCTTAGATAATAGTCCCTTTTAGTAAAATATAAAGCTGCTTTTCCCAAAACTCATAGCATGAGTTTCCAAACACAATAAATCCTAGTTTTCTAAAACAGATGTTTTATTTTGGATCTGATTTTGCCTTAATTTTAACCATTGTCTGTTAAAGAATTGTGTCAGTGAAACTCATATGCATTTCAATATTCTACAACTTTTATCATTGCGTAAATTCTATACAGTCTGCTTAAGTAATTCTGCCATCATTGTGTAAATTCTATACAGTCTGCTTAAGTAATTCTGCCGAAGTCATTAATTTTAACAGGAAGATTTATGTATTGCAAGAGTGTTTTTCAAAATACTGGTTTCTTAAACATTTTTTTTCTGTATAACTGTAAGTATTCCACATTATTCAGGAAATACAAGTGTTATTGATAATTACATTTATTCATAAAAATGTGTATATAGATCTCTTTCGTACAGCAGAAATTATGTATTGTGCTTATTCAACCCTCTTGACATTTTGGTTTTACCTTTGCAGGAAAAAAGGAGGTTTTAAGTAGTGGGGGCTGACTAGAAATGGAGCGGGGAGGGAATCTGAAGAGCAAGATCTTTTGCTTCTCTGGGCTTCGAACTGTTTATTTAATGCAACAGAAATCAGATAACCACTATGCTCAGTGATGATACTAGTATCATCCTTGCCCTCCATGCTTAGGTTGCTTTATTCTCAGAATTATCATTTTTAAATTTGGTCTGAATAAAGATTTCCATGGCAGTTAAAATGACCCTCTATATCTCCCATTTCAGCTGTGGGGTGAAGAAAATAACGAATGGAACTTTCTGTAAAAAAAAAACCTGGGTTTGAATCTTGGTACTTCCACTGTGGGACCTTGGGTCAGTTACTCAGCCTCACTGAGCTTCAGTTTTCTCATCTGTAAAATAGAAATAATAATGCCTACTCCTAACAGCTGTTCTAGAGACAAAATGATAAAAATTATGAGAACAGTTGGTTCATATTAAACTCATTTTTTTTCCATTTGGAAAGACTAATGTAGACATTTATTTATCATAGAAATTATCAGATTTCTCTACATATACACTTTTTCTATTTGCTTAACTGAAATATCAAGTAATAAAAACATTTATTAACATCTAAGTTTCTAGCTTGAGATTCTAAGCTGTAATTTATCCCAGGATTCTTAGAGTCTCCAAGGGATACCATAAAAAAGATAAACTTTAGAATGAGACTTATTTGGATTTTCCCCCCTTTTTTGCCTTCCTCTGATATTTTTTCTTTATCTTCTTTCATTTTGCCCTGCTATTTCTTTGAAAATTATATTCTAACCACTTAGTGTTAATCCTCGTCATTTAAACATCTTTACCTTTCTCCTGAACAATTCACAGGTATAAAAGTGTATTATATTTTAATACCAACTACTTTCCATAAAAATTACATGTGAATTTTGTGCATTTTTAATTTTTTTGTTTTTAATTTTTATTGATATATGAGTTGCACATATTCATGGAGTACACGTGATACTTTGATGTGCATTATTTTCATCTATATTCTTTCCAACCCCATGAGACCTTGTTGCTGCTATTGTTTTGTGTTGGTTTAGAATGCAGTCCATGTCTATTTGTATTTAGACATATGTTAATATTTACAATTATCTTAGCAAGATGCTTTCCATCTCATATTTTCCACTGGGGACAAAAATGAAATTACATACTTAGAATTTCATTTATTGGAAGTCTGTTGGTAGTAAGCTTAATTTTTGTCTCTCTGTAAAATGTCTTTATTTTGCTTTGGCTCCTGAAGGAAAGTTTTACTGGATGCTATTAGGGTATTGAATCCTAGGCTGGCAGTGCTGGGGTGTGTGTATGTGTGTCTTTGCTCAGCACGTTTTAGATGTTATTCCACTGCCTTCCAATTTCCATTGTTGAAAAACGTTGAAAAAATCATGTAATAGGGTAATTTATCAGTCCTTTAAAGGAAATTTGCTTGTTTCCTGTGGTTACTATTAAGTTCTTTTTTTTTTTTTTTTTTTTTACTTCAGCATATTACGAGGGTACAAATGACAAACGACAAACATTTAGGTTACATACATTGCCTCTGCCCCACACAAGTCAGAGCTTCAAGCATGTCCATCCCTCAGACAGTGCGCACCACACCACTTAGGTGTGAATATACCCATCCCCTCCCCCTCCACCTGCCCCACACCCAACGAATGGTACTTTCTGTTTATTTTTCTGCTGGATTACTATGATGTGTCTAGACGTAGATGTCATTATCTGTTTATACTGAAATTCACTATGTTTTTCAACAATTCTCAAACGTATCAGCCAGACATCCCGTCCTTGAAAATCCCTTCTTCTCCATTTTCTCTATACTAGCCTGTAAAAATAGTCTTCCCGCCCTTATCCATGGGACCCAGAGTGGATGCCTGGCACTGCAGAGAGTGCAATGGATTACAACAATAATTATAACAATATACTGTATTAAAGTTAGGTGAATGTGGTTTCTGTCTAAGATATCGTATTGTATTCCAACATGGGTAACTGAAACTGTGGAAAGCAAAACCACAAATAAGGAGGGACTAACGTACAGTATACAATTTTTTAGACCTTTACTCCTGACCTTCATTTCCTACCCTCTCTTTCGTACTTTACATCTCTTTGATTCTATGTGCTAAATTCTGAATAACTTTAGTCAAGGTCTATCATCTGTGTCCAGGCCATTCTGTTGTTTGATTCAGCTTTGAGTTTTTAGATATAATTATTGTATCTCCCTCCCACTCTCACTTTCTATTCATTCTATTTCTTTCTCAAATGTGCTAGGTGATTTTGTAGTCTCTTAATTATTGCTTATATTTTCAAAGTTCACTTTTCCTTATTTAAGCAAATTAATGATTTTTTATTTGATGACTACTAATATAAAAATCTGAAGAATCCTTCTTTCTACTAGTTTTCTCCAAGGATGACTTATTTGCTTTGTTGCTTCATGTTATTTTGGAATTTTTGATTATGGGCTAATAATTTCTCTTTAGAAATTTATCTTTAGGAATTCTTTGAAGCCTGGGTTGAATATGCATTTTTCCCAAGAATATCTGTACTTATTTTTGTCAGTTGCATATATGTACAACCTGTAAGAGATCACTTTTAAATTACCTTTTCTATACAGGAATAGTGTGAATGTGGGCCAAAAATCAAATTTGACTTATGGTCATAAATTCTCAGTGGAGACCTGTCTTCTTCACTCAACACCAAGGTCAAGACATGCAAGTTTCCTTGCTGAAACCCTCTGAGCACTGATCTCATTTCTTGCTCACCCTCATTGTGATTGTGGCCTTTTAGTCTTGTCTTTATATAGGGCACTTCCTATTTCTCTCCACAACTTGAGCATGCCCTAGATTTTAAATCCTGTTTCCCACTCCCTGAGAGAAATATAAAGTGGAAGCTCAAATTAAAGGTACCGGAAAACCTAAGGTCAAAAGGTTGCTCTGAGAACTTAAGTTCCCAGGGCTCATACTTTAATTTTGTGTGGTCATCTGTATATTTCTTCCTTTATTGCAGCCCAAAATTCTACTTTACAATGTTTTTTCTTTTTAAAAAAAAACTTCTTAAGCACAGTAATCTTTTAACCCCTTTGAATGTTTTTTTCCTGCTACCTCCATCTCATGCACCAGGTTATGATAAATGGAATTTTCCCCCTAGCTGTCATTACATTAATTCTGAAAGAATATTTATTTTGATACATATTAATATATGTACATATTTATATATTTATACTCAACTAATTACCTTTCCACTAACTCTATATATAAATCTCTTATGTAGGCTAATTTTCGTGAGAAACACTAAAGTATAAATATTTAGAACCAAAAAAAATTTTAGAGAGCGCCCAGACCTAACCTTTGGGAGGTGCAGATACTTGCGTATTAATACATGGTGCCAGCTGGGACCAGAATCCAATTCTAGGGTAAACTAATACAGTGTTCTTTCTACCAAAAACATGTCTATTTTAGAAGTATGGTCATAACGTTCTGATTTCTAAACAAAATTCATTTTTTCTAATGGGCAATGGAGCTAAAAATAATAATTTTATGAGTCTTTGGCCTGATGATGATTCTTACAAATCTCATACATTGATGCTGGAGAGGAGTATTTTCAATCAGATGTTTAATGGTAGCTATTGTCTAAGATGAATAAGCCGGGTTTCATGTAGGTGGCGATGTATTTAGCAAAGAGTAAACATGAGAGATTACACTAAGGAATTGTAACAGAAGACTATTTTGTCTATACTTATTGACAATTAATTAGCAATAGATTGCAGGGCAATTACTTGAATTTATCAGTGAGGTCCAAACCCAAAATATAAAGATATCTTTCTTATATTTTATTTTGTACTTTACTTCTAAACTTTTCTTTATAAAAGTGCAAACTAAACAAATTGCCCAAACCCTCAAATAAGCTGTCGGCGGGAAATAGAAAAATGAAATCCCTCAGGGAGGTATTAGCTAAGATAGCTATCAAGTAAGCAAAGTTTAGGTAACAACAGTGAAGACCAGCAGCAGAAAAACAGGTTCACCATGGAAGAAAATACTACAGAAAATGTATGTATTTCTGAGAAGACAAGGACAGGGTCTTTCTTGATAAGGTCTGAATTTCCCAAGACCCAAGTACGAACCAGGGGAACTGGGCAAGAGTTTTTAGTGGTAGTAAACAAGTCAAGACACAAATGTTATTCACAGCCTGTAGATGATGAAATAGCAACTATATACCATGTAGCCATATAACAACAATTTCCTAAGAGAGTCCTCATTTCATACACTGACCCCTTTTTACACAGTACCAGATATCCTGAAAATGCCAATGTTGTATATTCCCACTATATCACCAAAACTGCTTCTAGAACTCAGCAATAGAACAGAAATGCTTTCTCACACTACATATTTCACTTTAGAGTCACAAAATATGTACCCTGTATCTGTAAAATGACAACACTAGAGAAGAACCTTAATGGCAACAGTGATTACAGATGGCTTAAGTTCAATGGCACTCGTTTAAACATAAACATATTGAAGCAAAAGTTAGTTAACTACCTAATCTTAAAGTGGGGAAGTCTTTTAAGCAGAAACCCTAAAGAAAAAAATTAATGAATTAGCCCATATTTTAAAAAGAAAAAACTAAGCAAAATGTATATTCATGCTACTTGAGACTAAATATCACCACCTTAGAGAACTGAAATATTTCTCACATCAACTATCATTATATCTGAAATTTTCATAATTAGAGTCATTCATTTTGTACACATTAATGTAATTTCACCTTGGAGGTAATATATTTATTTCACATGTTAACATACAATTACAAATATATTTATCTGATTATCCTCTCAGCACTTCTGTCAAAGTGTAAGATTTCAGATTTAAGATGATGGCTTTAGCTTAAAAAGTTAATAAAATATTTTGCATTTTATTCTATAATTTATGCATCTTTGATTTATGTTAATTTTTCTAGTTTTCAAGTGAACTCAATATATTTGGAGTAATCAAGTTTTTGAAATGTGGTAATATATTCTGTTACCTATGGGAAAAGACCAAATGAGAAGGAGGGAGAACTAAAAATCAAAGCACGCCTATTTCACCATTTTGACTCAGCACTGTGTGAATTAGTATGTTCACATGGCTCTAAAGAACAAACACTTATAGCTAATACTTTATTAGCTAAGCAATCCATATGTCATCATGTTGTCCTGAAGAAGTTCTGGAAGTTAATATTAAAACACTTGATTCTACTCCGTTAAGGATAACATTGTATCACACTATTTTTCTTTTAAGAAAAATACTTTTATTATAAATATTCACTATTCTACTGTCAAAAAGAGTTTAAATAATGTACAGAGAATACAATATATTCAACCAAAAATTCAAAGACATGCAAATTAAATGGAGATGCAATGTTTCAGCCATAATATTACCAGGTTAACAATCCTACAGCAAGTGTAATAAAAGAGGTGCTCATAGGCAGTGCTAATCTTCCCGAGGGGCATGATCTGGTCTTCCTCCTCTTAGTATACTCTCTATAGGAACCTGATCTCATGCATCCCTACAGAACTTAAGTATTAATTTAGATCTATTCACAACCTCATTTTGAAACCTAAACTCACAACTCTAGTTGTGACGGGCTAACTGGGTAACAGCACCTTCTGGTATTTCTCGTATATATTTCTTTTCAGGTTTTTTTTTTTTTGTGTGTGTGAATTGACAATTTATTATTGTATAAATTTATCGGCTACAAAGTCATGTTTTAATTTATAAATACAATGTGGAATAATTAAATCAAACTAGTTAACATATGTCATATCAAATACTTACCGTTTATTCCTCCTAACTGAAACATGATACGCTTTGATTATCATCTTTCCTTTCCTCCCACCCCCCGGCCTCTGTAACTACCACTCTGCTCTCTGCTTCTATGAGTTAATTCAAAATTCTACATTTAAGTGAGAACATACAGTATTTGTCTTTCGGTATCTGACTTATTTCAATTACACAAGGTTCTCCAATTTCATCGTGTTGTCACAAATGGCAGAATCTTGTTTAAAGGATGCCGCTACACACATTTTATCCATTCACCTGTTGATGGACATTTTGGTTGATTTCATAACTTGGCTACTGTGAAAAGAGCTGCAATGAACATGAGGGTGAAGATATCTCTTCAACAAACTGATTTCAAATCTTCTGGATAAATATACAGAAATGGGATTTCTAGATCATGTGGTAATTTTTGTTGTTGTTGTTTTTAAAGGAACTTCTATACTTTTTCATAATGACTGTGCTAATTAACATTCTCACCAACAGTGCACAAAGATTCCTTTTTCTCCTCATCCTTGCCAACACTTTTTATCTTTTCTCTTTTTCATAAAAGACATTCTGACAGGTGTATGATGATATCTTGTAGTTTTAGCGTACCCCAAATGATTAGCAATGTTAAGCCTTTTTGTAATATATATGGTGGCCATTTGCATATCCACTTTTGAAAAATGTCTCTTCATGTCCGTTGCCCATTTTTTAGTTGGGTTTTTTATTTTCTTGCTATTGAGTTGTTTAAGCTCCTTAGATATTTGGGATACCAACCCTTTATCAGATATATGACTTGAAAATATCCTCTCCCAATCCATAGGTTTTCTCTGCACACCTAATCATTTCCTTTGCTGTGCAGAAGCTTTTTAATTTGATGTAATCTCATTTGTTTATTTTTTGCTTTTGTTGCCTGTCTGTATCTGAAAAGCAGATGTCTATTTTTGCTTTTGGGGTCAAATCCAATAATTCATTGCAAAGACTAATGTCATGTAGTTTTCCCCTTGTTTTCTTTTGGGTAGTTTTAAAGTTTCTGATCTGAAGTCTTTAAACTATTTTGAGCTGATTTTTGTAAATGATGTGAGATAAGGATCCAATTTAATTCTTCTGTGGTAGAAATCTAATTTTCCCAACACCATTTATTGTAGACTGTCCTTTTCTCGTAGCATATTCTTGGCACCTTCGTAAGAAATCAGTTGAATGTAGATGCATGAGTTTATTTCCCCATTTGAATTTTAAAATTGTTTTTTTCTATTTCTATAAAAAAAGAGATTGGAATTCTAATAATGATTGCATTGAATCTGTAGATTAATTTGGGCAATAAGGATATTTTAACAATATTAATTTTTCCAATCTATGAACAGGAGTATTTTCCATTTATGTGTCTTAAATTTTTTCATCAACATTTTATAATTTTCAGTGTACGGGTCTTTCAATTTATTGGTTAAATTTATTCCTAAGTATCTCTTTGTAGCTATTATATGTGAGATTATTAATTTCTTTTTCAGATAGTTCCTTTTTAGTGTATAGAAATGCTACTGATTTTTATGTTGATTGTATAGCCTGTGATTTTACCATATTCACTTATTAGCTCTAATAGTGGGGTATTTTTTTTTTTTTTTTTTTTTTGGTGGAGTCCATAGGGTTTTTCTATACATTAGATTATGTCATCAGCTAACAGTAACAATTTCACTTATTCCTTTCCTATTTAAATATATTTTATTTATTTCTTTTACCTAATTGCTTTGGCAATGACTTCCAAATCCACATTGAATAGAAGTGGCAAGAGTGATCAGCCTTGTATTTTTTCAGATCTTAGAGAAAAGCTTTCAATTTTTCAATGTTGAGTATAACATTAACTGTGAGTTTCTCATATATGACCTTTATTATGTTAAGTTATGTTCCTTATATACCTAATTTGGTGAGAGTTTTTATCATAAAAGGTTGTTGAATTTGGTCAAATGCTTTTTCTACGTCTAAGGAAATTATCACATGGTTTTTGTCCTTTATTCTGTTAATGTTATGTAACACATTTATTGATTTGCACATACTGAACCATCCTCACATCCCAGGGATAAATTCTACTTTATCATGGTGGATGATCCTTTTAAAGTATTGTTGAATTAGTTTTTATAGTATTTTGTTAAGGATTTTTACATGTATGTTCATCAAGAATATTGGCCTATAGTATTCTTTACTTGCAATTTCCTTGTCTGATTTATGTATCAAGGTGAGGCTGGTCTCATAAAAATTATTGGGAAGAATTCACTCCTCTATAATTTTTTGGAAGAGTTTGAGAAGGATTGGTATTGGTTCTTTAAATATTTGGTAGAATTCAGCCATAAAGCCATCAGGCCTTGGGCTTTTATTTGGTAAGAGACTTTTCACCACTTATTCAATCTCTTTGTTCATTATTAGTCTATTCAGATTTTCTGTTTCTTCATGGTTCAGTGTTGGGAGGCTGTATTTGTCTAGGATTTTTATCAATTTCTTCTGGGTTTTCTAATTTGTTGGTATCTAATTGTTTATATAATAGTCCCATAATCATTTAGTATTTCTGTGGTATCAGTTGTAATATCTCTTTTGCATTTCTGACTTATTTGCATATTATCTATTCTTTTCTTAGTTTAACTAAAGGTTTGCCAATTTTATCTTTTCAAAAAACCAACTTAGTTTCATTGATCCTTTGTATTGTTTTTCTAGTCTCTAATACATTTTTCCTCTGCTCTGATTTTTATTATTCCTTCCTTGTATCTTTAGGCTTAGTTTGTTCTTCTTTTTCTAGTTCCTTGAGGTATAAAATTCATTTTTTGATTTTTTTTTTAATGTAGGTGTTTATTGATATAGCCATTCTTCTCCATAACATGCTGTATCCCATACATTTTGGTATGTTGTGTTTATGTTCATTTTTCTCAAGATATTTTAAAAATTTCCTTTTTATCTTATTTCTGAAAAAAAAGAAAAATGTGTATTCTGTTGCTGTTGGATGAAATGTTCTGTATATATTTGTTAGGTCCATTTTGTGTAGAGTACTGTTCAAGTCCAATGTCTCCTTATTCTTTTTTTTGTATGGATGATGTTTCCATTGTTAAAAATAGGGTGTTGGAGTCCCGTACTGTTATTGTATTGTGGTCTATCTCTTCTTTAAGATTCTTTGATACTTATTTTTTATATTTAGGCATTCTGATGTTGGGTACATATATATTTACAATTGTTACATCTTCTTAATGAATTGACCCCAGAACATTAAATAATGTCCTTCTTTGACACTTTCTACAGTTTTTGACTTAAAGTCTATTGTCTGATATATTTATAGCCATACCTATTCTCTTTTGGTTTCCATTTGCAAGGAATCTTTTTCTAATTTCTCAATTTCAGTGTATGTGTCTTTATAGGTGAGGTGAGTCCCTTGTAGGCAGCATATAGGTGGACCTTTTGCTTTTTATCCATTCAGTCACTTTCTTTTTATTTGAAAATTTAATCCATTTACTTTCAAGCTAATTGTTGATAAGTATGGACTTACAACTACCATTTTGTTAGTTGATTTCTATTTGTTTCATAGATCTTCACTTCTTGCTATCTTCTTTGTGGTTTGATGGTTTTCTGTGGTAGTATGCTTTGAATCCTTTCTGTTTTATTTATTTATTTCCCCCCTCCCCTCCCTTTCTGTTTTAGTTTTGTGCTTCAGTGTGACATTATCATGTTGTTGTTACCATGAGTCTTACATAGAGCATCTTACACTTCTAAGAGCCTTGGCCAGGCATGTTGGCTCACGCCTGTAATCCTATCACTCTGAGAGGCCAAGGAGGGAGGGTCACTTGAGGTCAGAAGTTCAACACCAGAATGAGCAAGAGCAAGACCCTGTCTCTACTAAGAAAAAAAAAGAAAGAAAGAAAAAATTCGCTGGGCAACTAAAAATTTAGCTGAGCATGGTGATGCATGTCTGTAGTCATAGCTACTTGGGAGGCTGAGGCAGGAGAATTGCTTGAGCCCAGAAATTTGAGGTTGCAGTAAGCTAGGCTGATGCCATGGCATTCTAGCCTCATTGACAAAGTGAGACTGTCACAAAAAAACAAAGAAACAAATAAAAAAAACCCCAGCCCATTTCAAATGGATAAGAACTTTACTTTGATTGTATATCATGACCCTGCATTTTTACTCTCCCCCTCCACATTTTATTTTTTTGATGTCTGAATTTACATCATTCCATAATGTATCCCTTGATAGTTTACATTAGCTATAGTTAATAGTTTTGTTTTTTAATTCTCGTAATAGAGATAAAGGTGCCTTATGTACCATGAAACCATTAAGTTTTGTGCTTTTACATTTTTAATATCATTAATCAGAAGCTTTTTGTTTCAGTTTCAAGAACTTTAGTTTAGCAATTCCTGTGAGGCAAGTCTAGCTAGTAAACTCCCTTAGCTTTTGTGTGTCTGGGAAAGTTTTTATTTCTCCTTCATGTCTGAAAGACAGCTTTGCCAGATAAAGTATCCTTGGTATGCAGGGGTTTTTTTGTTTGTTTCTTCCTCTTCCACACTTTGAATATATCATACCACTCTCTTCTGGCCTGAATGGTTTTTGCTGATAGTCATAATTGTCACACATTGTATATGATGTGTCTTTTGCTTTACCCATAATGTCTAGGTTTCTCTCCTTCTATCAACCTCCATATCAAGTTTAAGTCCCATCATTTATTATTTCTTTCTTACTACAAATTTTGTCCAGGCCAGCCCCTTACTTTACTTTTCCACTTCTCTTGTTTCCTTCCAGTCCATTTTCACATAAAAATAAATGTAATCTATCTAAAATACCAACTGCATTAACTGTCTCCCTGATAAAAATTATTCATTACTTGTTCTCACAGTATGACCAATGAAATCCATGCTCCTTACCATGGTCTACAAGAAACTTTCTTTTCATTTTCATCATTTTCATTCATTCCCCCTCCAATTTTAGCTATACTGTCTCCTTTCAGTGTCCTGATTACCTTTTCTTTCCACGACCAGATCCGTCTCATACTCATCTCTCAGCTTGGGGAGCTGTTTTTAAACTGTTACCTCTACCTTGGACTGGAATTAAAAGAACTAGACATGAGTCCTGGCTCTGTTGTATACCAGCTAAATGAGTAAGTAAATACTATTTAGAACTTCTAAAAGATTTCCAGCCTCATTTTTATTTTTTTTTTTATTTTATTTTTTTGAGACAGAGTCTCACTCTGTTGCCTGGGCTAGCGTCCCATGCCATCAGCCTAGTTCACAGCAACCTCAAACTCCTGGGCTCAAGATCCTCCTGTCTTAGCCTCCCGAGTAGCTGGGACTATAGGCGTGTGCCACCATGCCCGGCTAATTTTTTCTATATGTATTTTTAGTTGTCCAGCTAATTTCTTTCTACTCTTTTAGTAGAGACAGGGTCTCACTCTTACTCAGGCTGGTCTCAAACTCCCAAGCTCATACTCTCTGCCCACCTCAGCCTCCCGGAGTGCTAGGATTACAAGCGTGAGCCACTACACCTGGCCTCCAGCCTCATTTTTAAACCATAGGTAATGAGGGATCTGTGTTATAAGAATTCAATAAATATAATAAAAGTATAGATTTCTTCACTATGCCATATTTTTCAAAATTCAGTCATATAAATATATTTTCATACTGACTTAACAGAATGCATTAATGGGAATTACATATAATTAACTAAAATGTAAATATATTTATAAACTATTCATAAATATCAATAAATGTTTTGAGTATATAGAATGTAGTTATGAGTATATTTAGGTGAAATTATATAAATAATTGATCTTCACAAAAACAGTATGAGTCAGAGATTACTACCCCCATTGTATAGATAAGGAAACTGAGACTAAGAAAAGCTACATAATATACCCATAATCAGTCTGATAATAACAGGCATATCTTACTCTTAGGCTTTTTCTATCACCAAACCATTGGCTTCTATGTAAAAGACATGTTGATACCATACGTGAATAAGCCTTCAAAATCATTATGCTGTATGACTTTAATATTGATAAGAATACTGATATATTATTTTTTAGTCTTTAATTACACCCTCTTAGAGCTTGTCCATGCTATTACAGTGTTTCCTTTTTACACTAACTACTGCTCTGGCTCATGCCCTTTGTTCTCTCCCCACCCTGTAGCTACCTGGATTCTTCTGTCTTGCCCACTCTCAGACTAACCCTCCTGGCAATAATCTGAGACAAAGTATCTGAAACTTAACATTTGTGTGAATATATTTAATTATGTTTCCTTTTAGTTTTCAGAACATTATATCTCTCTGTGAAATGAACCCCCATGTCTCCCATGTGATGAAATTTAGGACCTTGTAGTTGGGGAAGGTATTCAGAGTATTTTACATCACAACCTGATACATTTGCCTACTATAATTTCAATAGATGCCCTTTAACTCATTATTGCCTGGCTGGAACCAGTCAGATTCTGAACTACTGTGGGGAAAATTCAAAGTTTTTTAGTTATCTTTGTGTTCCTCTAATGCGAAAAGAATTTGACACTTCTAAGGTACTTAATATTTTCTAGCTTAGTTGCATTCCTAGCCACAATTTCTGCTTTATGGGAGATGTTCAATATTAACTTGATCGAAATTCCTATTTCAGCTTAAAAAGTACTCCATTCTCATTTTGTACCTAAAGGCAAAATAATGGTTTGTAGTCGGTAAATAGAGTTCCTTTATTAAATTATTTTTTTTCCAAAATGCAAAAGAAAACACTGTACCTAAACTTGTAGAGAAGCATCAATTACACAAAGCAGTCAACAGCCTCAAGTTTCCATCATAAATGGCTAAGAGGCTGCTCACCTGTTTTTGTCGTTAGAAACTTCACTGAATAGCATGAGAAAGTGAAATTTATAATACAGGTACTGTATTATAAATTAGTAGCAGGAAGAAGCATCCAAATATAAGATTTGAAATGGTTTGCTTACAGAAAACAAGACCAGTGATAGAAATTAGGGTTTTGGACACTAAACATTTTACTCTTTGATACACTTATGGGGTTTCTTTTCCCTAAAGGGATTTGGCTTTGATGGACTATTAACAAAGGATGCACGGTATCTGAAGTGATAAACACAAATTAGATTTTTCTTCTTGCTCCTTTATGAAAGTCTCGAAATCTATTATTATTTTCAATATAAAACTCATTTAAATGGTGGTTTTGTAGTTTTTAGTATATATGAACGTTTTATTTTTGCTTTGATGTAGCTAAGATAATACACACCTCACTTAGAATATGATGAAAGGAGGGTTAGGGTTACAAAATTGAAATCTCACAAGGCCACTGTCTTAGATCAAAGACTTCAGCTGAATATAATGGACTGGCTTCTGATAATTCATTCTTATAAAGAGATACACTTTTATCCAACTCAGGCTACATTATAATGCTTCTTTCCAGTATCATGTATGTAGGCAATAGCACTAAAAGACTTTTTAATAACTCTATTGTTTCCTAATCTTAATATCTTTAGTAAGAGTGAGAATTTATATAAATACTAAAATGTGTCAGGTATAATTTCATGAGGGACGGTAACATACTTTTCTTATCAAAAACTTTTAATGCTTAAGTAACGATTTCAATATGAGCAATATGTGAATTATGCTTATTCATATGTCTAAATATATACTTGCAAATATATTACACACATTAAGCATAGCCCACAAAACATAAGCATTTATAATAATACCATATTTAACTTATAATCACTTATATGTTATAAACACTATTAAGAACACAGAAATAAACAGGAACACCTGTGTAAAACCCTTTCCTTAAAGATCATGAATACTACTCACAGGAAAGTTCTGCATCCCTAAGTCTGGTTATTTAATTTTTTAGTCTTCAGTAGATCAAAATAATCTGCTTATGAGGTTGGCTAGGAGCAGGTTATACTGCCTAAAGGAAGATACTGTAAACTGAGACCTGCATACATGCGAATATGTAGCATATGCATACACACATCAGGCTTGTTCACTAAGTGTGTAATGACTTTCTCCCTTTAACTGATACTGAAGGCAACCCTACATTAAAACCCAAGACAAAAGTTGGTTTTAACCAAGACTTTATGAAATCCTTAAATGATTTCATATGGTTAACTTTTAAAAGGAAGGCATGTTTATGCTATATTTAAGAATAACTCTTTCACACAAATAGTTAAGATTTTTTTAAGCTTAAGCTTGCATATATATTCTAGTTATCTGAAAAGTTTGCTTAGACTTCTCTTGAGATAGGAGACGTATTTATTCTAAACCTCTCTAATTTTTCTCATCTTTAATTGGGGATTATAACACATACTTTACAGTATTGTTATAAAAATTCTATGTTCAATAGAATAAGTCAAGCCACATGCTGGGAGAAATACTTGCAAAAATATGTCTGATAAAAGATTATTATCTAAAATATACAAGTAACTCTTAAATCTCAACAAGAAAACAACCAAATTTTAAAAATGGGCAAAAGATCTGAACACAGGCTAGGCATAGTGGCTTATGCCTATGGTCCCAGCACTTTGGGAAGCTGAGGCAGGAGGACTGATTGAAGCCAGAGTTCAAGGTCAGCCTGAAATTTGGAGAGACACCATCTCTACCAAAAAAAAAAAAAAAAAAAAAAAAAAAAAAAAAGACTTGAACACACACATCTCACCAAAAAATATGACAAATAAGTATATGAAAAGATGCTCAACATCATATGCCATTAAGAAATTAAAAATTAAAACAACAATGAGATATCACTACAAACCAGTTAGAAAGGCAAAAATCCAAAACACTGACAACACTAAAGGCTGGTGACTATGTAGAACAACATCAATTGTCATTCATTGCTGGTGGGAACATGAAATGATACAACCACTTTGGAAGAAAGTTTAGCAGTTTCTTATAAAACGAATCATACACCTACTGTAAGATCCAACAATTGCACACCTTGGTGTTTACCCAAATGAGTTAAAAACTTATATCCACATAAAAACTTCCTGTTTATGGGAACTCTATTGACAATTGCCAAAACTTGGAAGCAACCAAAATGTCCTTTAGTAGGTGAATAATAAATAATAATAAACTGTGGTACATCCAGACAATGGGATATTAATCAGTGATAACAAAACTGAAAGACATGGAAAAAACTTAAATGTATACACTAAGTGGAAGAAGCCAATATGAAAAGACTACATACTGTATGATTCCAACTATATGATATTCTAAAGAAGGCAAAACTATTGATACATGAAAAAGATTAGTGCTTGCAGAGTTTGGAAGATGCAGATGAATAGACTGAATAGACAGAATACAGAGGATTTTTAGGACAATGAGACTAATCTGTATGATACTATAACGGTCACACGTCATTAAAATTTGCCGAAACTTATAGAACGTGCAAGAGTAAACTCTAATGTAAACTATGGACTGTGTGATATTGTGTCAATATAGTCTCATCTGCTGTAACAAATATACCACTCTGGTAAGGGATATTGATAGTGGAAAATGCTGTAGGTATATAGGGACAAAGTTTCATGGGAATTCTATAGTTTCCTCTTGATTTTGCTGAGAACCTAAAACTGCTCTAAAAAAATTAAAGTCTATTATAAATATACTAAAAAAGCCAAATGAAAAAAATGAAAGTACTTAAGAGTTTAGCACCATGTCTGATGCCTACTTGTACTCAATAAATGGTAGTTATGTTGAATAGTTAATAATGTTGAATCCCAAACACCTAGCAGAGAGACTGAAACATAAGATGTGCTTAGAAAATATATTGATTACATGAATGAATGGAGCATCCGATTCTCCAGCTATATCATGTCAAAAGAAAAAAAAATAACATGGAATGAAGTTTATACCTTTTATAGTAAAAAAAAAAATGAGACAAATTATCTATGGTTTCAATTTATTTCTCTCTAGAAAATAAATAACCAAGGCTACATGTTGCTGCTGACTTAATTTTTTTATTTGGCAGAATTTTTTCTTATAACTATACAAGATAGTAGAAATATAGAGCAAGTGTTAAACTAAGATCACAAAGCTTGCTATACTGGAACAAACCAATAGGCCACCATCCTTTTCTTTGATAGTGGTCTATGCTTTAGCATAAGGCAAATCTACAAACCCTCCATCAAGCACCTAATTGGGCAGTGAAATATAACATGGTGAAATACTTCTCCCTGACCTAAATTGCCCTTACATCTTTAATCCAGGCAAGTGGAACCCATATGCTAAATTTCCTTTTGATCCTTGCCAAAATATTTGCTTTCAGATGTTTTCCAGCCATACGTTTTTCAAGATCACAATGATTCTTCCATGCATTACAGGTACCGCTATTTTTTCATTTAATGAGAGTACCTTCAGCATTATTTAAAAGGAGAAATGAGTATGAGAGTTTCATCATTGACATGAGCAAAGGTCAGGGGTTGAGAAGATATATCGGGAAACTAAAACTCTGACAGTAAAATCATTTATTCATTATTCAATCACTCTGGAAGAACTAAGAACATATACTGTTTATGTTTGTTAAAAGCTTAAATAACATCTCCTTTCTCATATCCTATCTGTCCACCTACCAAATTGGGTTTGGTATCCCTTTAACCCTATGAGGACTTCAAATTTAATACTTATATTGAAATTGAATCTTCATTTTCTTATCTCAAACTTGACAAGATATAACCTGAAAGGAACATTTTTTCTCTTTACTGTTTTTCCCATTATCCACTGTAATGAATGACAAACAGTAGGAGTTTGATAATTGTTTGTCAAACCTCAGTGTCTCCGAAGACCTTACACATGAAGTTTCTTCATTCTTCAGGCAGACCTGATATTTTTCTGGCAGAGGAGGTTACATAGTATGAATATTCTCGTCATTTCTTTCTGATGATTGAAAATGCCAACATTCAAGAGTCATTCTTTTGGTTTAAGAGGTTTTAACCCTCATTGTTATTGCTAGTACTCTTAATACTGTCAGCACTAAGAGATCTTTACTGAGCTTATTCTATATTAGGCATTGTGCTTCACAAGCAATATCTCATTTAATTCTCTCAACAATTCTTGGTAATTGTTACTATTATTTACATTTTATACGAGAACATTGAAGTCCAAAGTTAACTAGGTATAAAAATTAGAGTCTGGATTTAAAACATGCCGGCTGATGCAAGAGTCAGAAAGCAACTATGTTTGAGAGAGATAGAACATGAACTATCAAAACTTTTTACTATGTGAATGTGGTTGTCATTAGTTTTTTCTAAAAACCAGAAGGGATTTAGGAAAGATAAGATCTGAAAGAAATGAGCTGGAGATAGAATAGCAGGATACTTAAAAATACTTGCTATTGTGTTAAATTGATCACCTAACTATTAGCCAATTGATATTCAACTTGCAATCATTAGTTACAAGTGAGTTTGACTAGCACTCTATGCTTTTTATGTTTTTCTTTAATTAGTTTAAAATTTCCCATTAAGGTTTTAGTTATGTGTGTAAAGAGTCAAATCATTTGACAAAGCTTGTTTCCTAAAGTAGTTTTCCTGCATGGCCTCTAATTCTCTATCTGAACATTAGAGGGGGAAAAAAAAAACAACCAAAGTATGTCCCATTATTTTCCAAATAAAAATTTGTTTCAAGACAAAATTATGTAACAGTGGCCCTTAACCTTTGCTGGACAGAAAAGTGGGGACTTTTAAAAATCCCAGTGCCTGGGCAATATCTCAGATCAATGAAAACAGAAGCTCTGTACATAGTACCCAGGCATTAGTAAGGAATCCCAAGGTACTTCAAGGTTGAGAATCATTGTTACAGAACCATTTTGAATTGTTCATGATATATAAAACACTCAGGTTTTTTTTTTTTTTTTTTGTAATAGCAGCTAGCGTTTTAAGCTAGCAATGAAAAAGTAAATGATACAATAAAATGTCACTGCTTGGAAAGAGCGTTATTACTAATCACTGCCACTTGCATCCCTAGGTGATTCGATCTTATCACATACTAACAAGTGTTTTGTAGTTATACCCAGAATCATTGAAATTTGGACTTACCCAATAAATTAAAGCAGAATAAAACAGAATAGGAATAATCTATTCTACTTTCTTTGGAGTTGAGGACAACTGAAATAAATTTTCAAAGTGAGGAAGCAATTTTATAATCCGTCTTATGAAACCAAGTGTTCCTATGTATATTACT
Organism: Eulemur rufifrons; assembly: GCF_041146395.1. Lineage (NCBI taxonomy): Eukaryota > Metazoa > Chordata > Mammalia > Primates > Lemuridae > Eulemur > Eulemur rufifrons. The sequence goes on from NC_090989.1 coordinate 232,113,284, forward strand.
ATTTCCTGGGCTATAAATGAATTCATCTTGGATGAAACAGTCACAAATATAACTTAGAATACCAGAGCAAAAAATTGCTGAACAGATGTTAGGTAGCTTTATGAATTGATTATTCTTCTGAACCTACCTATCCACCAAATTAGAATATCCAAGGTAGTGTAAAAAAAAAAAAAAAAAAGGGGGGGGGCCCAAATGTTCATTTTTTTTAACATACATTTCAATTAATATTTTTGCCTTGGTGAAGCTATTGACCTAATGATTATGTGCTAAAACAGTATTTTCACACTTCACAAAATTTCATGTAATTCATACCTAGTCCAAGGAAAAATGACAGCAGATATATTAGAGAAACACCTGGGCATAAGATAGTAAGATTTTGGATTTTATTTTAGGTGAGATAGCAAGCCACTGGAGATTTTAGAGTGGAGGAGTGATGTGGTTTGATTTACATGTTAATAGGATCACCTTGTCTCTGTGAAGGATAGACTACAGGGAGGTAAGGTTGCAAACAAGGGGACAGGATGAAGGTTATTTCAGTAACCAATCAGGAGATGACAGTGGCCTGGGTGAATGAGTAATAGAAATGGCACGAATGGTGAGATCTTGAATATAGCTTAATAGAGAGTATTTCTCTAGAAATAGATGTGGGTTATGCTTGAGCTCTGGGATGTGGGAAAAGAGAAGCCAAAATAAGCACGTAACTTTATCATAAATTATATATAGTTGTCCTAATGTGATTAGCATTTTTGAAATTGTCATTTCTTGGTTTCTCTTGGAGATGATAATCACTCTATCAGGATATTGAAAAAAATCACAAGTTCTTAGGCTTCAGATATTTATGTACATCACAAAGTGATTCCTAGTGCTCTCCTTTGCTCCTATTCCAACATATACACTTTGCATAGAAAGCTAACAATCTTGAAACAACTCAAATAACTTCATAAGTTGTTACCTCCTTCCCATTATAATAAATTCAGAGCCTGAATCACTGAAAAGTTCTGCTTTTACCAATGCCAGGATTCATTACCTTGTTACTGTAGTGTCATGTGTAAACAGTGACTTTTTTTTTTGAGTTTCAGAATATTACCAGAGGACTAACAGTGACTTCCAATAATAACAATTATAAAGACTTCAGGGAAGCTTCATGGGGAAATAATATTTTATTCAGGTAATTATGTAAGTGTCCATTTCAATCCTCACGTAACTTTCCCAAAATGTAACCATTGGACTGATTTTCAGTGCCCTATTTTGAAATTTTCCTGCCTGTTTCTTGCTATGTTCTTAATCAGGAAAATGCTGACCTTCACCCTCCTCCTACCAGACACTCCCATGCACAAGTTTCCCCAGTTATGTGCTTGTTTAGAAGTTCCAAGAGACTAAGTCTCAAAACAGACCAGTCCCCGACCAGGAGATTACCTCAAGGCCACTAAACGACCCTCAAGATAACACCAGCCTACTCACCAGGTGGAAAAATAATTCAAGATAGTCATTATCCTAACCAGCACCTCTCCTGCCATTCCTGAATGCCTTTCATACGAAATTCCCTTTTTAAACCCTACCCTCAGGCCAAGACTTTAACATGGTTCCTTTGAGGCACACGTCTTGGCCATTTCCCTACTGCTAGCTCTGGAATAAAGTCACTTGCCTTTTCACTACACTTTTTTCCTGGTTATTGGCTTTTGCAAGTGGCAAGCAGCCGAGCCTGTGCTCTATTACAAAAAGAAATGAGGCCTCCTATTTTAGGAAAAAAAAAAAAAAAAACACTTATTTTAAATAATTTCCCTATTTGTAAGGTCCTAAGTTAAATATAAAATATATGCTATATGTTTTCAATGAGAAGCTATTCAGACATTTTATAAAGATTCGAGTGGATCTGCCCCTTTTTCACTTCTCTGCATACCAGATTCTAATTAAAATAAAGCTATTTATATAAAAATCCTAGCCGGTAACCAAAAAGTAATATTTTAATAACCAGTCCTTCGAACAAATTAAACTGTATACTTTTAAAATTGATAAACTTTATTCAGTTTTTATTTCTAAATCTTTAATTATTGTGGGTACCTAATAGTGCTGTATGTTTATAGGGTTCGTGTGATGTTTTGATACAGACATAAAAGGTGAATTAATCAAATCAAGGTAATTGGGGTGCTATCACTGAAAGCATATATCATTTCTTTGTGTTAGGCACATTCCAATTCTACCCTTTTAGTTAAAAAAAAAAATGTATTCAGATTCATCTCACTCCTGTTCAAATGTTTATAAATCATATCTTTTGAACACTTCAACCTAGAAGCAACTTTATGTTCTATGGACAAATAATGAGTACCATTGAACAATTATACTATGTTATCATTAGACAAGGTAGAATAGTTGTGGCTTATTCTACCTATTTAGAGTACCTACATATGGGTTTACTTGTTTATATTTGTCTTTCCAGAACTTCAAGCTCCATGAAAAAGAGGAAAGCATGTCTAATTTGCTTGCCACAATTTATCTAGTTTCTTGTAAATAGTACTAGGCATACAACAGAGTTTGGAAAAGGGGAGTAATATAACATGTTTACACTTAAAACATCTAAGGAAATGAAGAAAGGAGGCAAAGGAGGAAGGGGGGGGAAAGGAGGAGGAAAGGAGAGGAGAAAGACTGTGAAATTCAGGAGATTTGACTGTTTGTTTCAGCCCAGTGTTTTACCTCAGCTAAGTTATTTTGAGGCAAGTGCTGCTCTGATACAATGGTGAATTTAACTATCCAATCTCTCAAGTTTTTTTTTTTTTTTCCAGATTTTAGACATCTTAACCTCAATTAGCAATATAAGTGTGTGTACATATACATGTGTATACACATATATACATATATACACATATATAATACATATATACACATGCAAAAAATGATATATCTATAATTCTTGACATTACTTAAAATGTATAGCTGACCAATTTTATAAAAGTAGTCAAATATTTTTATTTTACATGAGAAATTACAAGATAGCATTCTTCTAATTGAGAATAAAGAAATGTAGCATTCTTAATATTCCATATGGTTATAAAATATCTTGAGAGGCTTAGAAGGCAAAGTCTCAGTTCCAGTATTTACATATATCATTACTGAACCTCCTACTATAGAGTGTCATAACAAACCCATTATCTAATTATTACGAGAGTGACATTCAACTCTACGTGTAGAAGAAAAATTAAATTGTTCAAATATATACGTTAGGAGGTTAAATTGGAAAACTGCAATTGCATTTCCTGAAAGAAGGTAATCATGATCATTTTATTTGCACCACATAACTGCTACAACAGCAATAAGCTTCTCCTTAAGAGAATGCATTCTGCGTCATAAATAAGCAATAACATACAGAGAAAACCATCAGCAAGGATATGAGAGCTGAGTTTCACTATGTTATTCCTTATTATTTTATGCCATATGAATCAAGAGAGTTTTCTTCCTCTGTTAAGATACCTGAATAGTATTAAAATGAAAAGGTTACAAAAACATTTTCAATCTCACTACTTTGATAGATTCTATATGCAGTTTCCTAAAAGAGAAAGTAAAATGTCCAAAAATGACTAGACTACATATATCTACTGAAGATTTGTCCTTTAAGAATTACATAAATTAATACACAGATAGGATTGGTATGCTTGGATCTTGGTGTCTTTTGCATGGTGCTTGTCTTATTCTACCTTGTTTTGTTGTTATGTACTTGTTTTATCCCTCAATAATTGGCTGCTGAGGACTTGAGAACAAAGACTTTGAGTTGTGTTTGTTTCACTACAGTTCTTACCATAGGGATAAATAAATCTCATTCAGTTTAATGGAGGCATCGGTTAGACTTACTATTTCTCTTTATTTATGAATTTAAATATTATTTTGTACATAAACTCCCATATTATCATTCCTTCTAATTTGCGATATATAATAGCAAAATTTCATTTGATGTAAAAACATACAAGCTTGCATGTATGTGTTTATATGCATGTAGATATTACAAGTAGCCATTTTATGATCAAAAGCTCAGAATTAAAATCAAATGTTGGAGTGGGTTGATACTATAGGACTTTTCATCTCTGCAGTACTCAGCAATGTGATGGAAAGGAAATACTACTTATTTTTAAACAGAATTAGATAATTACACTGAATATAGAAATAAAATGCTACCATGATAATTATCTATATTTATGTGACATTATTAGGTATATCAATAAATTTAATTTCATATTAATAGTAAAGAAAAATAAAATTCAATGTAACTTAAAGTGACTGTGGCATCTCAATAAGCTGGTTTTAAGATAGAAATTCAACATAGACTGGTAAAACAATTAATCACTTAACCTTTTTATGTCTTCTCATAGCTCAAACATAAGGCAAACAGAATTTGAACCCCAACAAATTTCTACTCCATACCCTCCCATATTTATAAATAATGTCGCCATCTAATTTGTTTGCTCAAGTCAAAAACATGGGCATCATAACTGACATCTCTCTCTCTTCTTCCTCTTTCATATCCGTAAGATCACTAAGGCATGAATTTGATCTTTCTTTATTGGTAAAAGTTATATAATCAATATTTCACACAGCTATAAATATTAAGTGAGAAAAAAATATACATATATACTTAGCATTTTCTTCTAGTTTTGATTAACAGCTATAACAGCTGATTAAATTCATATTTTGGATATCAAATGCAAATTTTATGTGCAAAATTAATTTTGTTACTACTATACTAGTATGGAAGTTGGATGTTTGGGTAATTTTTAAGATAGGAAAATGTTAGAAACTCACACAGAAATGCATCCTATACAGATAGTATACCATATATTTCAGTGAAAGAGAGCTTCTATGTAAGTTACTTCAGATTATATTAACTAATAAATAATTTATGTTTTAAGTAGACTATATCTATATATACAGACATTTACATATATGTGGTGAAAAAAAAACACAAGTTATACCTCTAGGGAGAAGAAAAGCTATGAATCATTTGTAAAAAGTCCCTTACACAGCCTGCATTTAAAATTACAATTAATTTTTAAGGAAAAGGTATGGGTCTGAACCACTAATATATTTGGCAATTATTATTGATAGTGATAACCATCTATGAGCTTCGTCACTATTAAAGCACAATTCTTGCTACAAAAATATAAAAGAGAATGTTATTCTAAAATATACTGCGAGGAGGATATACTTCTAGTATTGCTGCAGCCTTTGTTAAAAATCACTTCCATTCTGATATATTAACTACATTTATGAACTATGCTAGAATTCAATGCTCATAAGAAACCAGATTTGACATATCTGCTCGGACATGCAATTAGATCAGCTCTTTTTCATTTTAATCCTCATCTGAGGGTTTCTAATTTGAGCATTGAAACTAAATGGAACCCTATAAGGTCTGTCAATTTCATCCACAAAGCTCTTTTGTTAGACAGTTCCATCAAAAGCTAGACAATTCATTTTACTAGCAAAAGAACTGATCAGGAGAAGAATAAATTGTATCCTTAATGCTTGGACAGATCACTGGATTACTGTTAATGTATTATTAGTCAAGCAGAATCTCCTTTTGAAGGAGCCTTGCAGTCCATGTCATCAACTGATTAAAAATCAGTGAACAAGTACTTTCTACCTTTGTTGTATGTTAATGAGAAACCTTCTATCCCAGAAAGCTTTGCTGAACTGGTAACCTTTAGTTTCCTGAAACTAGAGCATTTCAGAGCACGTAAGCACAAAAAACTTTTCTTCATCCGTCCTTAGTACAGAAAATTGCATTTTAAAACTGAATTTATTTCCAATTAAAACATTTGTATTTGATTATTAACATCATATTCATATTATTATACATGAGCAAGTAATGAAACAATGTTGCTCTTCTGTTAGTATATGTTTATGTTAAGGAGGACAATACACACAAAAAAGCATTATTTGTGCACGCGCACGCGTGTGTGTGTGTGTGTGTGTGTGTGTGTGTGTATTCATGGGGGAAGGGGGGAAGGGGGGGCAGAGAGAGAGAGCGGGAGTGCATGCCAAACAGAAGCAAGGAGAGAAGGAGAGAGTGAAAGAGAGGCAGAATAATTATGCAGAAAGTACCAACTATAGAAAATAGTGTCTTGACTCAAAAAGTTGAATGGAAAACTTTCTGATAATGCATAAAACCTTCGAATGGTTTATTTAAAAACCACAGATAATTGATGGACATAGAAATGAGGCCCAAGTGTATAATATTAATATTTCTATTCAATCTGTTGAATTGTGTACACTTAAAAATAGTTGCTAAAAAAGACTGCATCAGAGTAGAACATTTTTAGAGGAAAAATTAGATGTTTTTCATCTGATATCAAAACTTATAAATGCTCACTGTCATAGACCATGGAAGAAAGAAAACGAACATTTATAGGATTCTGACCATGGTTTGGTTTTCTGGTCTTCTGTATATGTAAGCTCCTAATTATTCAGCTGAGAAAACTGAGATTCTATGAAGTAAAATAGTTGAGCCAGAGTCCCTCAGATACTGGCTGGGACTGGGATTCAGACCTAGCTCTGTGGGACATCAAGGCTTGTTCTCTTTCAGCCACATCCCCACCTTCCAGATGTAACACATCCAGAATTGTTCCATTTAAATTTATTTCCGTCCTTTTTTCCTAGCTCACACTAACAATATTAATGTAAAAAGAAAGTCTTCAAAAGGAGATTGATGTTTTGATGAAATACTGCTTTCACAGTACTAGGGTAAACCAAGAACACTGGCAAATTTCCAGGGAGGCTATTACCAGGAATTTGACTGGTAATTTGATTGAAGTTACACATCATATTTCAAATGTACATTGTTTTTTACTTGTTTGAATAACCAAAGAAGAGATATGAAATCCAGAAAAAGGAAAAAGATAAATTATGTAGAGACCAAAGTCATTTATCTTGAAAGAAAGAGATGATCATACAAAAAATTAAAATGTTGTCATCAGTAACTTGGTATACGTTTTCTGGAATGGAGTTCTTCAGCAACTATCCATATGTTAAATTACATTCCCTTGAACCCCAAAAAGTATATCTAGACATTTATATTAATACCAAAGTATAATAAATATGTACAAGAATAACTGAAGGTTTATTTTTAACATTAAAAAAGCAACCAAATGTTCATTGGTAAGCGATTGGTTAAACAAAATATTGCATATTTTTAAAATGGTATATTATGCAGTCATTCAAAAGGATAATGTAGATACATGTTTGTTGACATGTGAAGATGTCATATGTGAAGATGACACATTTGAGTAAAAAAAAAAAAAGAAGAAAAGCAATTTCCAAAACAAATAGCAAGTAAATTATTATGATTTCATTTGTGTAATTTGCATCATCTATCTTTTCATAAAGAGAATGTTTCACCTCTAAAATGTTATCTTTCTCTGATGGGAGTTTGTGTGTCTTTTACCTTCTCTTTTACATTTGTGAGTTACACAGAGCTCATTCTATAAAAATAATGGCAAAACTTAAAAAAATCTACAGATCTTTATTTCTAAATAAAGACTTGTGACTTTTTTAGATTATTGGAACAACCTGCAGTGAAACAAAATTCTTGTGATAATGGACAGATCACTATCCATTTTTGAGTTAAATGTCAGAGCTAGAATCATAGACTCCTTCCCCCTCCGCCATGAACTCAAATGATGATTTGCTTTGCCAAAGCTAAAACAAAATGGTTTCCATATATCTTCTGAATAATAAGCCCTCATCTCAGTTATGACAAGCAGACGAAGCTCTTATAACAAGAACTGATAAGCATAAATGATAAAAGGAAATAAATTCTACTGTCATTTTTCCCCTTATGCAACACTATTGAATAACCATCTGGACCCAACCATTTATTTCCTGAATGGTCTTCAGTAAGACTTCACATTTCCTCTCCAGAAATAAAAAAAAAAAAAAATTTCAAAGGATTTTGCTTATTAGTGGAATCTTTGCTAATTGCAGTCTTCAAAGTCTAAATTAGGTCTGATTTGGTTACCCTGAGACATACAATATTAGAATATATTGTATTAATCCTTAAATGCCTTCTTAATTACTATTGCCTTTTTAGTACATTGTTTATCTTTTTTCTGCTAAATGGATCCAATTAAGTTTTGATTGGCCTTTTTTTCCCCCCACTGAAATTATAAACTAACTCTTATCTTCTTTGCTCATAATAGATTTGTTCATTCAGCATAAAGAGAAATTCAGTTATACTGATCACTTAAACCGTAAACTTGCCCTTGGCATTTGTTAACACTCTAAAGGTATTTGTACATATTTACTATTATTATGTTTAAGCTCTTAATTAGTTCAGCTAACCGAATTTCTTTTCATCTTTAATAGGTATCATTTTTTAAATTCAGAACACTGGTATCAATAATGGTTACTATAAACCATCTTAATTTTCTCCTGCATCTCACACCTCAATATTTTTTAGAAGAATCCACTCAATGAGGCAGTATCTCTTTGGGGAGCAATCCTGAACTTGAGTCTTGAATGACATTTTGACTCATATGTTTCTTTTAACTCAACTCTTGGTTAGTTGCTGTAGTGGGGGGAAAAAAGCAGTCAATTAATAGCAGATTGTTTTCTACAATGGAAACAAAAGGAAATTTTAATTTTGACAGTTGCTGAGATAAGTGAGGAACACAATTGATAGAGGTTATGTTAGTACAATGATAACTATCCATTTCTCCTGATTGGTATGGAACTATTTCCGGACCACATGCAAGTAATTTCCATTACTAGAGAATTGAGATAGATATATATATATATATATATATATATAGATATATATATATATATAAAAGGATCAAAAGATCAAAGTGGGGCATCAAGTAAAGTTCTTAAAATTATACGTGAGTGCTTTAGAACTGTGATCCACAAGACCCGGGTGCAGACTGGCACCAGTTCAGTGCACACTAGGAACTGGGAACACAGCAGGAGGCCAGAGGCGAGTGAGAGAAGCCCCACCTGCACCCACAGCCACTCCGCATCATTGGCATCACCACCCCAAGCCCCGCCCCGACACCCCAAATCAGACTCTCAGAGGAGCGGGAACCCTACTGCAAACTGCGCATGCCAGGGATCCAGGTCGCACGCTGTGAGAATCCAACGTCTAAGGTGGAGCCCAGGTGGTGACAACACCGCTACCTCCATACGTTAACAAATTGTCTTCCAAGAAACCGGTCCCTGGTGTCAAAAAGGTTGGGGACCACTGCTTTAGAAGGAATAAAAACGAACCTTAAAGTAACATTTTAAACAAATTTTGAAAATCGATGTAATTTTTATGTGTGATTGTGTGAAGTACTGAAAAATTAAGTGCTTTTTTTCCTTCTTTTTTAGAATTTTCATACCAGCTTTATTAATCATAGGCTGAAACCAGAAACTAAATGTACATCCTTGGGAGAATGCTGTATTTGTACAACAGAATAATACAATACTACTTAGCAATTAAAAGCTGACATGGATCTAGTGATACACACTTTTAAACTTGTTAAAATATCATTTATTGTACTATCACAATATAAATTGTACCTTAGCTAAACATTTAAAAATCTGCAAATTTATAGCTTCAGTATATAAATTTCAGTCAAAAATCTAAATTTTCATAAAAATTTGCCCAATTTCACTAACTTCAGTATTCTTCAATATCAGTTTTATAATTCAAAATTGAAATAGAAACTTCTAAGAATTTTGAAGATCAGTATATGTAAAATCATCATAGCCAATTTCAATATTGAATATACAAATGTCAATGATTACAGCCATGTGTCCATAAAGATATGCTTGTAACACAATGACATTATCAACTGTAAAATTAATTCATTCATCACAGCCCTTTATAAATATTCTATTAGCCCTTTCATTTTGTTTTAGCTTTTATTTTTTTAGCATTTTATGACATAAATAAAAAGAGAAAGAGAGATCTAAACACTTTAATCAGCTGACAGTAGAGTAATAGTTGGCAGAGAATTAGAAATAATTTGTGAACAAAAAGTAAATATAATATACCATAAAAATTGTGTTTAATATGGAAGAACTAAAAGGAACAATACCATGGAGGCTGAAAGAAGACTGATACAGTTTCCATAAGTATTCCTGCCTGAAACATCCAAAGACGACTATCATTAGGAAGTTGTTATGAGATGTGATGAGAAGAATAAAAATTGCTACAGTACATTAAACCATCAGAACTTGTCAGGGATGTATTTGAGAGGGTGAGCCAACCTTTATAGCCTGTATTACTGCTGTGAAAAATGAATCACTGATCACTATGGTAGGGGGGATATTGTTATTAAGGAGGTTACAGGATAAAGAAGAATTTTACTAATTTCACTATGTGAATAAAACAGATATAATTCTATGAGATTTCACATGAAAACCACAATATAATTTTCTGAGAACAGTTATAAAAATACAGATCACTATAATTTTTGGCAAATTCTATCATCTAAAGACTCTTTTTTAATAAATTGGAAAACACTTATGGATGATTTACAGTCAGCAAAAATAAAAATAAATTACCCACATAGATGAACTGCTATATTAATATCTCCATTAAAATATTGATTATATGCCTGATATTTTAAGTACCCTATTAAATATTAACTCATTTAATACTCAAAACAACCCTATGAGGAATGCATTATTATCTTTATTTTACATACAAGGAACAGAAGCACAGCGAAATTTGGTAACTTGCCTAACATCGTACAGTTCATACATGGCAGAGATGGAATTCCTAACCAGTTTAACCCTAGAGCTCATGATCTGAACAATTATTCTTAACTACTTTATACTGAGAATGGGATTTTAAGTAAATTTTTTAGCTCTATTGATCTATATATCTATCATCAATTTATTCTTTGCAGAAATCCTAAGGGGAGTCATTATCCACCCAATTTCACTAATGATAAAACAAAGGCTACAAAATATTTAGCAAGGTAAGATTATAGAGCTAGTAAATGTAATCTAGACATGCAACTTGAATCTGCACAGTTATAATGCCTCGAAATGGGAAAAAATTCTAAATGTGCTAAAGAAATACATATAGATGGTAAAATGCATGCATTTATGCAATCTCAAACATTTACTGACACTGGTTCTTGACTCTGGTATAAATAAGTAATAAGATCCCTGTTAACCAAGGGAAAGATAGGCATATACATTGATAACAATATAAAAATTAAAATAATATGAAATGTGGACAAATCCCCAATGCTTCAGAAGTCTGCTATGAATAGTGATTCAAATACCAGTGCTTCCTAGCCCCACTCAGATGGAAAAAGCCTTAGGGGACTTGTGGGTCCTGGGAAAACTGTGGGTCTGTGGGGACTGGGCATTCAGGGCAGGCCACTTACAGCTTAGAGGAAAGAGCAGCATACAAGAGGGCCCTTTAGGACAAAAGAAACCAGGGCACCAGCTCTCCACTATTTGGAGCTTTCTACTTCTCCTCTGCCCAACTGATTCCAAGGCAGCCATGGCTGTTTCTACTTGGGACCAATGAGAGTTTCACAGGTGAAGATTAAGCCTGGGCACCTGGGACCGGCTGCCCCACCTCTGATGGAGCACTTATTGCATGCAGGATTCCACACCAAGGGAGCTTGGGGCACACGCTCTTCCTTCTATAAAACCACAGAAAGTGCTTTTTTTTGTTTCCTAAGACTAAAGATACTGCCTCTGCTAAAGGAGGGCTGAGCTAGCAGTCCTATCCCTGAGCTACCTACCTCATCTGTTCTCTACATATGGAAGCAATTCCCCAGCACAGCCACACCTCTCTGGCCAGAGCACTTCAGCTACAGCCTACAGCCAGTCTGGTAACCCTGCACACAACAAGTTGAACTGCCCCCACCAACTCTGCTGTAGCTGGGTCAGGGTGGGAGCTGGGAATCTGGGTACTTTTGTGTCCCTGAAGGACAGAGACTATTGTCACTGCTGACAGAGGGAAGTGTGAGCAGCATGTGCATCCCATAGCTACCTACCTCTGCTATCTTCATCAAGAGGAGCCCATCACTCCTGTTGCAGGCTCACAGTCCATCTACCCTTCTCCTGCCGGAGCATCTTACAGATCAGGAGATCACCCCACCCTTTACTATCACAACCAGTGCCTGCAAGGAGGTTTGAAGGCAATTTTACTAGCCTGGTCTTAGTCAGAACCCCCAGCACTCATGCACACCAACCAGGGGCCTGGGATCTGGAGACTACCTAACCTAGTCCACCACTAGTGGCACCTGAACACTCTCCCAGGGGTCTGGGGTCCAACTGACCCAAACTGCCAGCAAGGACACAGTGAGTACCTACTCACATGGGCTGAAAGACAGTGTACTTCTCCCTCTTTACACTGAGCAGCAGAGTTCCCAGCAGAAAAGAGGTGAACCACAAAACCATTTTGAGCTGAGGGAAGAGGTTCTAGATGAGAAGGAACCAGCATAGGTACTCTGGAAATATGGGGGGGGGGGAAGCTCTCTAGATACACCCAAAGGATTACACTAACTCTCCAGCAATGGATTACAACCAAAAGGAAATTTTTGAAATGTCAGATACGGAATTCAAGACATAGATTTTAAGTAAGTTAAATGGGATCAATGGAAAAGTTGAAAACCAACACAAAGAACCCCCTGCCAAAAAAAAAAAAAAAACTTAAGACATGAAAGAAAAATTCACTAAAGAGATAGATAATTAAAAAAGAAATAGCAGAATTTGTGGAAATGAAAAAAAGACATTAGGGAATTTCAAAATACAATGAAAATCCTTAACAGAGTAAATCAGAAGAAAGAGTTTCAGAGCTTGAAAACAGCTTTTGCATGTATAGTCAGTCAAAAATAAACAAAAAATTATCAAGAGAAATGAACAAAATCTCTAAGAAATATGGGGTTATACAAAATGCCCAAGCATAAGAATCACAGGTACCCTGAAGGAGAAGAAGAAAAAGCAAAAAATATGGACACTTATTTTAGGGAATAATGGAAGAAAACTTCCCTGGTCTTGTTAGAGATATAGACTTCCAGATACAAGAACGTCAACAAACTCCTGGAAGATTCATTTCAAATAGGTTATCAACAAGACACATAGTCATCAGTCCAGCCAAAGTCAAAGCAAAGGAGAAAATCCTACAAGCTGAGAGACAAAGCACAAAATAACTTACAAAGGAAAACATATGAGACTAATGACAGATTTCTCAGTAGAAACATTACACACCAGAGGTATTGGAGTCCCATCTTCTGTCTTAAACAGAATAACAGCCAGCTAAGAATGTTGTATACGTCAACACAAAGTTTCATAAGGAAGAAATAAAATCTCACCCAGACAAGCAAGCATTAACGGAATTTGTCAGCACTAGGCCTGCAATATAAGAAATGCTCAAAAGTGCTCTAAACACCACAAAGAATGGTCAATACTCACCTGTGTAAAAACACATGAAAGTAAAAACTCACAGCTCTTATAAAACAGTAACACAAGAGAGAATACAAAGGAACTGGACAACAATCAACAGATGACTAAAACATTATCTCACTTATCAATACTAACATGGAATGTAAATAGTCTAAATACCCCACTTAAAAGATATGGATTGGCAGAATGGATAAAAAAAAAATGCAACCCAAATATCTGCTGTCTCCATGAAACCCATTTAACTGGTAAAGATTTCACACAGACACAAGGTGAAGTGGTGGAATAAATATTCCATACAAATAGAAGCCAAAAATGAGCAGGAGTAGTTATACTCATATTGGGTAAAACAGACTTTAAAACAACAGTAAAAAAGACAAAGATATTGAGTATAAAATGATAAAGGTATCAATTCAACAAGAAGTTATAGCAGTCCTAAATATATATGCTGCTAACATCAGTGCTCCCAGATTCATAAAATAAATACTATTGGACCTAAGACATGAAATAAACAGTAACATAATAATAGTGGGGGACTTCAACACTACACTGACACAATTAGATAAAGGCAGAAAATCAACAAAGAAACACTAGACTTAAACAAGACTCTAGAAAAAAATGGGTGTGATAGACATTTGCAGAACATTCTACTCAAAAACTGCAGACTATACATTCTTCTCATCAGCACATGGGACATTTTCTGAAATAGACAATATGTTAGGCCACAGAATAAGTCTCAGCAAATTTAATAAAGTCAAAATCATACAATATATCTTCTCCAACCACAGTGGAATAAAACTAGAAATTATTATACTCCAAGAGTAACTTACAAAACTACACACAAGTATGGATATTAAACAACCTATTGCTGAATGATCTTTGGGTCAATGATGAAGTCCAGGTGGAAATTTAAAAAAATATTGAATTGAATGACAATGGTGACACAAGCTATCAAAATATCTGGAATACAGAAAAAGCAGTGCTAAGAGGGATAAGAGGGATGTTCATTATACTAAATGCCTACATCAAAAAGACAGAAAGATCACAAATTAACAACTTAATGCCCCTCAAAGGAACTATAAAAACAAGAACAATCAAACCCAAAGATAGCAGAGGACCAAAAATAACAAATATCAGATCAGAACCAAAAAAAAATTTGATACCAAAAACCCCTCAAAACACAAAGAATCAATGAATCAAAAGTTGGTTCTTGGGGCGGGCGCGGTGGCTCATGCCTATAATCCTAGCACTCTGGGAGGCTGAGGCGGGTGGATCGCTCGAGGTCAGGAGTTGAAACCAGCCTGAGCAAGAGTGAGACCCCGTCTCTACTAAAAATAGAAAGAAATTATCTGGCCAAATAAAATATATATAGAAAAAATTAGCCGGGCATGGTGGCACATGTCTGTAGTCCCAGCTACTCGGGTGGCTGAGGCAGTAGGATTGCTTGAGCCCAGGAGTTTGAGGTTGCTGTGAGCTAGGCTGATGCTACGGCACTCACTCTACCCAGGGCAACAAAGCGACACTGTCTCAAAAAAAAAAAAAAAAAAAAAAAAAGTTGGTTCTTTGAAAAGATAGACAAAATTGATAGACTAGTATCTGGATTAACCAAGAAAAGAAGAGAGAAGATTCACAAAAGCTCAATCAGAAGTGAAAAAGGGGACATTAAAATATGCCAGAGCTGTCTGGAAAAGTATCCAGTCATTGTTAATATAGCAAGAACACTTACATGGCTGGATACTTTCTGGACATCCTTGTATTTTGCAGAAATATACTGCATCCTCGTATACTGCAGATCAATGGAGACTACTATAACTACTATAAATACCTCTATGCCCACAAACTAGAAAATCTACAGGAAATGGCTAAATTTTTGGAAATGCATAATCTCCCAAGGTTGAATCAGGAAGAAATAGAAATCCTGATCAGACCAATAATGAGTAGCAAGACTGAATCAATAATAAAAAAATCACCCAACCAATCATCCAATAATAAAAAAGCCCAAGACCAGATAAATTCACAGCCAAATTCTAACAGACTACAAAGAAGAACTGGTACCCATCCTACTGAAACTGTTCCATAACATTGAGAAGTAGGGAATTCTCCCTAACTCGTTCTATGAAGCCAGTATCACTGTGATACCAAAGCCAGGAAAGGACACAAAAAAGGAAAACTACAGAATAATATCCCTCATGAACATAGATGCAAAAATCCTCAATGAAATATTAATACTAGCAAATCAAATTCAACAGCACATCCAAAAGATAATTCACCACAATCAAGTGGACTTCATCCCAGGGATGCAGGTATGGTTCAACATACACAAGTAAATCAATTTACTTCTGTTTACCACATAAATAGAAGTAAAAACAAAAGCCACAAAATCATCTCAACAGATGCAGAAAAAGCATTCAGTAAAATCGAGAACCCCTTCAGGATAAAAACCCTCAACAAATTAGGCATAGAAGCAACATACCTAAAAATAATAAAACCCACATATGACAACCCTGCAGCCATCATCATAATGAATGGGTAAAAGTGGAAAGCATTCCTAAGACCTGGAACAACAGAAAGATGCCCACTTTCACCACTTCTATTCAACATGGTACTGAAAGTCCTAGCCAGAGCAATCAGGCAACAGAAAGAAATAAACAGAATCCAAATTGGAAAAGAGGAAGCTAAACCATCCCTATTTTCCAACAATATGATCTTTTACCTAGAAAACACTAAAAGCCCTTCAAAAGACTCCTAGAATTGATAAATGAATTCAGTAAACTCTCAAGTTATAAGATCAATGTACACAAAACAGTAGCATTTCTATACACTAATAACCCCTAAGCTAAGAATCCAATCAAGAACACCACTCCATTTACAATAGTTGCAAATAAAAGAAAATAAAATGCTTAGGAATATAGTTAATCAAAGAGGTGAAAGACTTCTACAAAGAGAACTGCAAAACAGTGATGAAGAAATTGTAGATGACACGAGCAAATGGAAAATTATTCCATGCTCATGGATTGCAAGAATCAATGTTATTAAAATGTCTATACCACCCAAAGAAACGTACAGATTCAATGCAATGTAATCCCTACCAAAATATTATTTTTCACAGAAAAAAATTCATATGTAACCAAAAAACGAACACAAGTAGCTAAAGGAATTCTAAGGAAAATGAACAAATCTGGAGGTATTACGTTACCCAACTTCAAATTATACTACAAGTGAATAGTTACCAAAATAGCATGGTACTGGCATGAAAGTAGGCACATAGACAAACAGAGCAGAATAGATAAATCCAGAAATAAAGACAAATACCTACAATCAACTGGTCTTCAACAAAGCAGGCAAAGGATACACTGGAAAAAGGACATCTATTCAATAAATGGTTCTAGGAAAATTGGATAGCCTCATGCAGAAAAATGAAACTAGATCCTTATCTCTCACCATATACAAAAATTAATTCAAGATGAATTAAAGGCTTAAACGTAAGACCCGATACCATAAAAATATTAGAAGAACACCTAGGAAAAACTTTCGTTGACATTGGTGTAAGTAAAGAAGTTATGACTAAGATCCCAAAGCAAATACAATAAAAATAAAAGTAAATAAATGAGACTTAAACTAAGAAGCATCTGCACAGAAAAATATATAATTGACAGAATAAATAACCTATGGAATGGGAGAAAATATTTGCAAGCTATACAGCTGACAAAGACCTAATAACCAGAATCTATAAGAAAGTCAAAGAAATCAGAAAGAAAAAAAATAACTCCATTAGAGTGGACAAAAGACATTTTTCAAAAGAAGAGAATCAAATGGCCAGCAAACATATGACAAAATTCTAAACATCAGTAATCATTAGGGAAATGCAAATTAAAACCACAATGATATATATACCACCTTATCCCTATCAGAATGGCCATTATCAAAAAGTAAAAAAAAAAAACAAAAAACAAACAAAAACCAAAAACAATATATGTTGGCATGGATGCAGTGAAAAGGAAAATGCTTATACATTGTTTGTGTGAATATAAATTAATACAACATTTATGGAAAACAATATGGAGATTTCTCAAAGTACTAAAAGATCTACCATTTGATCCAGCGATCCCACTTCTGGGGTCTATCCAAAGGAAAAGAAGTCATTTTATTAAAAAAGCACCTTCACCTGTATGTTTATTGCAGCATAATTCACAATTGCAAAAGCAAAGATATGGAACTGACCTATATGCCCATCAATGGATAAAGAAAATGTGGTATCATGGACTGTTACTCAGCCATCTAAAGAATGAAATCATGTTTTTTGCAGCAACTTGGATAAAACTGGAGCCCATTATTTTAAGTAAACCAGGAACAAAAAAACCAAATACCCCATGTTCTCACTTATAAGTGGGATCTAACCAACGGATATGCATGGTCATACAGAATAACTTAATGGACTTTGCAGACACAGAAGGGAGAGGGGTGCTGGATGCAAAATTACCCACTGGGTAGAATGTACACTATTCAGGTGATGGGTGTAGTAACAGCCTAGCCTTCTCCACTATAGAATTCAGCCATGTGACACAAAAATCACTTGTACCCTTTAAATCTATTTAAAAAATTACAAAAGAAGCCAATTATTTAAAAACATGATACAAATATGAGAAAAGGACAAAAACAAAAAAAAAAGAAGACTGGCCAGGTTGAAAAAGAGAATGTACAAATACCCAATAGTAATGAATTTTTATAGCACACAAATACAGATCCAACATAGATTAAAATGAAAGTAAAAAAATACAAAAATGTATTCCAATAATTTGAAAATGTAGATGAAACAAAGAAAGTAATCTGTGGAAAGCAATGTGGAGATACCTTAAACAGATTCAAGTAGACCTACCATTCGATCCAGCAATCCCATTACTGGGCATCTACCCAGAAGAACAAAAGTCATTCTATAAAAAAGACACCTGCACCCGAATGTTTATAGCAGCACAATACACAATCGCAAAGATGTGGAAACAACTCAAATGCCCATCGATTCATGAATGGATTAGCAAAATGTGGTATATGTATACCATGGAATATTACTCAGCTCTTAGAAATAATGGCGATATGGCATCTCTTTGGTTCTCCTGGAGAGAGCTGGAACCCATTCTATTAAGTGAAGTATCCCAAGAATGTAAAAACAAGCACCACATGTACTCACCAGCAAACTGGTTTCCCTGAGTGCACATTTGGGATTAACACCAATTGGGTATCGGACAGAGGTCGGGGCTGGGTGGAAGGGATGGGAGTATACCTATCTGATGAGTGTGATGCGCACTGCCTGGGGAATGGACACGATTGAAGTTCTGACTGGGGGGGATGGGGTGGGGGGAGGGGAGGAGTGCACACCTACATGATGAGTGTAATGTGCACTGTGTCTAGGGAATGGACACAACTGAAGCTCAGACTCGGAGGCATGGAGAGGCATGGGCAATGTATATAGCCTGATCTTTTGTACCCCCTTAATGAGCTGAAAAACAAACAAACAAAAAAATAAAATAAAATAAAATAAAATAAAAAACAAAAAAAAAGAAAGTAATATAACTTATAAAATTAGCTCAAGAGGAAATAGCAAAATCTGAATTATACTATTAAAAAAATAATATATAGGAGGGCCAAATTGCTTGAACTGGTGAGTTTTATCATCTCATACAGATTCTTTCAGATATTTTAAAAAGCTTTCTGATTTGTTCTGTGAAATTGATATAATCTTAATATAAAAACAAGCAAGCAGGCCATGGTGCCACACCTGTAATCCCAGCTATTTGGGAGGCTGAGGCAGGAGGACCTCTTGAGCCCAGGCAATCAAGACCACAGTGAACTATGGTAGTGCCACTGCACTCCAGCCTGGATAACCAAGCTAAGACCTTGTCTCTAAAACAAATATGAATAAAAAAATTTAAAAACAAGCAAAGAATATGAGAAAAGAAAATGGCACTTAATCTCACTCATAATTATTGACACAAAAATTCCAAATAAAATATTAACCAAATGTTTCAAATTGATAAAACATCATGACCAAGTTTGATTTACTACATATTGCAGAGATGTTTTTAGCATTAAAAAACTATAAATATCATTCACACAGATGAAATTCTAGAAAGTATATGTTTATCTCAAAATGCGTAGTGAAAGCATTTTATGTAATCCAATCTTAAATTTTTAGAAGTTCCTAGAACAATCAGAAAATAACAAAGGATACTTTATATATTTATTAGATACCTTAAATATATTTACTAAAAATTATAGTAAACACCATTATTAACGGTGAAATATCAGTGGCATTATTTGACAACCATGGTGGCTACTCAAGGTTACGTTTCCCCATATATTCTGCAAGAAATCAGTACAGAACAATAAGAAAGGAAAAAAATCTCCCCCAAAATGTTGTTAGAATAACTAGAAGATAAATAGCTCTAAGCTTTTAAACAACTGTGCGTATAAAAAGAAAAGAAACCCACTGAATTCCAGAGACTGACATTTCGCACTTTTGACACAAGGTTACTCCGACAATCAGGGGCCGTCTAGAAACACTGCAGGCAAAGGGAAGAGAGGATCAAGTCAGTGGCGGGTCAAAAACTGCTGTCAAACCTGAACCAGAAAATGAAGTCCACCTTGTATAGACACATTAAAGAAGTGCAAAAATGAAATTTTAAAAATGTATCTTGGATAGACGAGAGTACCAATGCTAGAAAAGAGGATTAAAAATATGCACAATTTAAACAGGTAGTCTTTAAAGCTCATTAGGGAATCCAAACTTCAAAAGAGAAGAGAGAGACCTTTTGGTCATTAGGCTGTGAAAGGGAAAAGAAATCAGAGAGGAAAACTGATTCCTGAAAGACAAGCAGAACCAAAACTATCAAACACAAAATGTCTCATCCTCTCCCTTCCCCTCCCCCTCTCTACTTCCCTTCCCTCTTTCTTTCTCTTTCACTCACACATACACACACACACCCCCTCCTTGTTATTTACCAAAGATGGCACCACTGACCTAGGAATTTTATAATCTACAGATAAATCAATACATATAAGATCAGCAAAATTGCTGAATATATAATAAATCAATCAATAAAAACTAATTACCTATAGGAGAAACAAACTGTCAAAAACCATACTTTAAAAACAGATCGGGTGGCACCGGATGGAAGTATACATCACCTATGAATTAATGTTGCTGAAAAATTATAATTAAATGGATAAGTCTTCTATGTTTAAGTAATATTACCATAATGTACAGAGCAATGTTTAACAACATTACAGGACGACCTCTGAAAATTTTAACTGTGGGAACTTTTACGGAATAGGCATTCAGCAAACACTGACCAGGCCAAACTAGTTGCATGTCTTAGATTCTCCAATCTTGTATGGATTAACAGAGTAAAAATCTAAAAACTAAAAAAAGGAAGGAAAATAACCCAAATTGTGAAGGCCCGACTTGACAATTCAATTGCACTTCAGTGACTCAAAGTTGTTTTGATTAAAAACAAAATGAAGGTGCAGAAAATCTGCCAATCTTTCTAGAAATCTGGAGTCTGTCAATAATTTTCAGAACAAGTAACAGCACACAGGAGTAAAATAGTATGCTTACTCAAACAGCAAAATTGATGTAAGATATGCAAAACTGTCACAAGGGTATTGGAATACATCTCTTGCTTTTGAATATAAAATAATCTATGTTTATCTCTGTTGAGAACAATATTTTAAAAATAACATTTCCCTTCCAAATTTTCTCCAGATAAATATGGTATCAGGAAAACAATGAATACCGCTAAGATTCACTTACATTTGACAGTTATATGTCTCATAATAGCTTCTCAACCTTACAATGATATTTTATTTCAAGCAATCCTGTCAAGGCAATTTTTCATCACAACTACTTCTCCACTTAAAATGATAAAAAGCCTTTTATCTTTTGTAATCAACAAAAAGATAAGTACATTTTCTGATTTGCAATATGGGGATGTTTCAAAGCTGAAACTACAAAGAATCTAATTCATGTCTAAATATATTGCTTTGGAAAATTAGAAAATTTTAAAAAAGGCTTATTTTGGTATTATTTGTGCATCAAACTCAGAAATTACAGGAAAACAATTTATTTTCAAAAATTGCTAGAATTCTTTCTAGTACTTTTAGATTTAAACATTTGTAAAACAAATTATTTTATTATAATCATTTGATGTGCCATTATTAATGAGACATAATCTTCTATTTAGTTTCAAAAGTGATAAACTTGAGCTTATCACACAAATGACAGAAAGTTTATCATTAAAGTGACACTTAACATAAACAAAGGCTAAGGTAAATGTAAATTGGAAATAGTGGGAAGAGCTGACTGGTCATCACTTACTACCAAAATATTACTTGGAAGCCTCATTGCTTGGTTATCTTGACTCCTTTCCTTGGATCAAGGAAGGAGGAATGCAACTTCATAACCATTTGGGGATAAACTAATAGGGAAAGAGAAGAAAATAACTGCTGTTTGAGCTGATTGACTCTACCTAGACCATCCACCCTCCTCACATGGGTGAGTTGAAGGAATACGTATCACTTTCATCCTTCTGCTGGGAGCATTAATATCATGGTACCCCCTCTTGCTTCCTGCTGCCTTAATGGCCCACACAATGTGGGATGAAAGGATATGAGACTTTTCATCATTAGAGAACTTCTGATTCACTTGCTTGGACTTGGGAATCCTTCAGTTCTACAAGGTTAAGCTTTTGCAGCTACTGATAGCTTTGTCAGTTGGGTTGGCAGAGGTAGAAAGTTATAATTATGATTTTAGCAGTGAAACTAAGGTCCTGTAGTAATTGATCCCTAAGCTGTTTCCCAGGCCTAAAATGCTGTAATTCTACCTCCATTTGACCACTAGTAATGTTATGTGAAAGCTGAAAAATTCAAGCTTTAAAAATATCTGTATAATCAACAAACCAGAGGTTGATATAATAGATATTAAATAAAATAGGATACAGCACACCACAATAGAAAGAGAATCAGAGAATTTGTCTGAAAGCCTAGGGTTAGAATCTGGGCTCCTCAATGTTATAGCTGTGTTACTTTGAGGGAGGATTAACTAACTTTGAGTCTCAGTATCATCTATAAAAGGGATAGTGATATGCTAGTACTAAATCTTTTGCATAAAAAATGAAGATTAGCACAAGGTCTTGCACCTAATAGTTGTTTAACACACACACACACATATGTTATATGTTAACATATGTGTCTGTGCATGTATTTTTATATAATTTCTAACATGTCCTTAGGCAATTAAATAATTCAGTTATTTATTACTGTATTCTGCTGAAAACATACTCATTTGGTGTTTCTAGTTACCTACTGATATTTGATGATTCTTAGATACAATCCTTTCAATACTCCATTACAAAGTGATAAAATTATCCAAAATGGATTTAGCCTTATGTTTACTTGTGATTATATGCTCATCTTCTCCAAAATGCATTTCGAAGCCCTAGATTATCTACAGAATTGCATGTCAATAATGGAGTGGAACATTCATCCCTGTGTCTCCCTTTCCCTTTGATTTCGTTCATTTTTTCCACCATTTCAACAACATGATAGGCACGACATAGAGGTAGCTTTAAACTGGGCTTACGGAAGTAGATCCCAGATTTTTGATTGCATAAACAATGTTTAATTGGGAAACAATACGATGCATAACATAAGGTTATCACAATTATCAAATAATCTTTTAAAGAGAATATTTTGAATATTAAATTATAAAACTTATTAAGTTTTTAGAAAGGAAGATTTACTGTAAAAAAATGTAAATGGGACATACTGCTAGAAAGTAAAGGATTATCTCTTAAAATTGACTAAGTAAATCTTCATGAGTATACCACAATATTATTCTCATTCGGTTCTTTTATAGGGGACTAGTGAAAATTTTGCCACAAAGCAGCAGTTAGAAACCACTGTTTTATTGCATTTTTCAAATTCATAACAGATATTAAAATAAAAATATGTTAGAGAGTCAAGCATTTACTAAAAAAATGGAAATACTGACCAATGCTGGTTTTCCATTCACTTGAATCTGGGATACATTCTTAAAAATAATGTAATAAAAGCATTCATATTTTCAAAGTATCTTAAACTGAAACGTAATGTTCTTTCTGTCCTGTGAGTCTAGGGTGTATAGTCATTTGCTGGGTAAGAGATGGTTTGCCTCAGCAATTGTGTTCAGATATTGGACTCAACTATTATCTTTAAGACATTAAAAATATCTGAATGGTTATCATTCTCTTTAGTTTTTCTTCCTTTATTGTGTTGTCTACTTTTGTGTCTCCCAACAGCCTGGGTAAATATTGCCCCCATGTCCTATTTGAGTAGTATCAAAACTAATGTTATATAAAGATATTAATCTTGACACATAACCTCACTGAATGTAATATGTATAAACCCAGTATGCCACCACATGTCGGCTCCCCTTGCCTCCCCGTGTGACCTTTGTTCACTGTGATTATCTCTTTTAATCAGACCATCTGCAAAGAAGCAAACATCCTACCAGGTTGGAAGAGATTATGTCCCTTCTCCTTGCATCTTTTATCTCCTTGAGAGAAATTAATCTGTTCCATGTTATCCCTGTGCAGCAAGCAAGTCATTTTAATAAGAGAAAAGTGAATGTTGAGATTAGCAGTTACTTTAATTAAAAGGTGATCACTAGAGAGTGGATTTCCTAGCTGGTTATTGACTTACAAACAGAAAATAATTGGCAAATAAAAACCAGCAGAGGGACACCACTCAGCACATGGAAGCTGTTGACAATAAGAAAGTAATAATGCAGTAAAATCATTTACGTTTATATAGGGGATGTTGTATTTCTGTCTATTTCCAGTTAATAACATTCTAGAGCTCAGCAAAGACATCACCTTGAACTTTCTTCCTCATCATTACCCACTCTCTTTCTCTGACAATTGATGGGCTTGACAACCTCGTTAAACTGCCAAATGCATAATTTGCAGAGGCTCTGACTCGCCAACTCCTGGATAACAGCAAAGTGATGGTTTAACACACACCTGGCACTGATCATAATGAAAATTTTGTTTTATAAGCCAGATTGCTAGCATATCATCACCTTCTTTGAAGTCTGCATTGGCTTGAAGCAAAACTGTAAAGTGAGAGGATGGGAATAGGATTAAGTGATCTTTTAAGTTCCTTCTAACCTGGGTTTTTCTAGCCCTATAGTTATTTGGATCTTGCTCCCCATACTCCCAAAGATACACTATCTTTTTTCTAAATGACCGTCCCCCCGTTTCTCCATCTACTGAGAATGCTCACATTTTATCACAGGCAGCTAGTGATTCAGGCTTTAGGTTTAAGAAGATTTCAAGGTTTATGTCTGAAGAACGAGAAGAAAATAGAGCTTTTTGTTGTTGCTGTTGTTTTATTTCTGGTAGGGCAGATGAATACAAGTGTCTATGTGGAAGATAAAGGTGAACTTTATCGAGGAAAATTGGGGCAAGAGAAGAAGGAAGGGAAGGGATTTATCAGCTTTGGGCATGATCCTTGGAAGTGCTTGAGGAGAGAGAAAACCACTGCCAAGGAATTGCTGGAGTATCCCAGGACATGCTCAGCAGCTAAGAAATCATCTGGACGTCACTTAGTCTTCTTTCCAGTAAGAACTTTCCTCTCCAAGCCCCTGAATATTTTCAGAAATTCTGCTGCAATCACATAGCCAAGTGACTGTTCAGCATGAATACTGCCTATTAGTCCCACGAAAGCTCCAGGACCTCCTAAGATCAAGGAGAGAGTGGTCTGGATCTCTAGTGAGGTGGTGGTGGGAAAGGCCAGTCGAAGGAGCTTTAACTGATAAACACGATGGGGACAGTAATTAATGATAACCTCTTTACCTTTCCTAACTAAATCAACATAAATGTATTAGAGGTAAAGTATAAAATCATAGACATTTTCAGAAATGGGGGACTTCAAAGAAATACAATGGTATGGCAAGCTCTTCAGGCTAAGGTCCTAGATTCCCTTTTGGTATTAACAACAATTACTCTTCTCTACCATTTGGTGGAAACATTTGGAGAACTAAATTAGGCAGCCTCTGAAATGATGACAGCTATATTCAACAAGTTAATTAAGAAGTCAAACATGAAGTATTTGTGCTTCCCAATTAAAGAAGGACAGGGGAAAATTATTAAGCATTCAGGGGTAAACTGATTTTGTTCAGAAGCTTAGATGGGGAGGCTATTGGCATCACAGAACTGTCAGCTGAACAGCATGGTTTGTGTCACAAGGCTGAGATTTGGGAACAGATACCAGCCCCTGGTAAAACAGAATAGTTCGGACAAATGATAATCTAGAAAAAAAAAATCAAAAACAAAGCAACAACATCTATTTTATTTTCTTTCCTATCAGAGCAATTGAAGAACCAACAATGCGTGTAAAACACAACATCCCTATTTTGCTTTTAGAAAGAAAAAAGAGGGCTAAGAAGAATTTCAAAGAAAAACACAGAATGTGAACTCCAAGGTAATAAGAGGTATTGGCCTGCTGCATTTTAGCATTAGATTTTAATAATCTCATGATAACAGGAATCCATAATGAAAACTGAAAAAGCACATAAAACACAAGGAATGAATGCACCTAGCATTTTTTTTAAGACGGTAGTGTAAGATATAATTATGTAATGTATTATATCATACAGAAAAATCACGCAACAGAAACAATAGAACATTCAAAGCTGATTTTTCATTTTAACATATTAATATTTATAATTACAAGGACATCTTTTTAAGACTAGATTAGCTGAGGGGTTCTAAAGTACAGACTATTTTATTTTTATAGCAATAATATGACCCTAGCAACCCACGCTGGCAAAAGCATGATCATTAGTGTTCCTGAGTACAGAAAACTCTGAAATGACAACGAGAGCTTCTTTGTAGCACAAAGAGGATTATACAAGACCTTTAGGGAGATATTTTCACAATCCTACAAGTAATAAAGGTAAGATGCCCCAATCATATTGAAGTGACCACTTGCCCTTGTTTGACAAAAAGGCAACCTGAACACGTAAGATCATGTTAGACACGCTGGATTAAAAAAAGATCATTTAACATTTCATATCACTCAAGGAATCAAGTTTTCTTACAAATAGCAAGAATAATTTAAAACTAAGCCTCCAAGTAATCTAACTTTACTCAATATACCTTGCTGGACTAATCACCATGACATTATAATGTGTGAGATGTTATGTTTTTCCAGCAGTCAGAGCGTATCTGGGTATGTTGGGTACATTTTCATTAATAAGATATTTAACAGGCATTTTGAACATCAGATGTTAACTTTCTAGATCAGCTCCACTCCAAAAACATCCGATGCTTATTCTCTATGTCCTATTTACATTGCTCTTTGCAACTCAATGCAATTCAAAGAAAGATTTTCCTTCTACTTGGGATAGTTGCTTATTTTTTTTAGCTGGTAATTGAGTAAGAATGCTTGGGACAAGGCTGAGTGGGTGGGCAGGAACTTACTCTTTAGATATTCAGTAAATACATTTCAAGGCCTTTTTCCTTGAGACAAATCCCTTAGAAATTATTTTTATGCATTTTGAAATAATAGACCAATTTTGTTGTGGTTTTCTTATTTTTTCCTGATGGGCTTATTTGTTCTAATTTAGTCATTTCAGAGTGCTGTGGTCTTTAGAGCAGAACAAATGGGTGATTGTAATCCTAGAATCTAAAGTCATGCTACTTAGATTCCAGTCTTTTCTGTCATTTATTAGTTATTGATCTTTTGCATGTTACTTAAGCTCTCTGTGTATCAGTTTCTTCCTAAGAATAGTCTATATCTCATGGTGGTTTTAAGAATCTTAATTGAATCGATAGCTTGAATCATACATCCTTGGAATATAGAGAACACTTAAATATTGTTATCTACTATTTTTCAACATAAAACTTTTAAGTTTTACAGATGAATTTTTAAAGGAAATATGAAAGTATAATTTGAAGTATGTAATTCCATCTGTATTTTGATTTTCATGAAAGTTTATTGCAGTCCTTTCCAATTTACAAAAGAAAATGTGAAAATTAAACCAATTTCTAGTTCATGTGCATAGGCAATCCTTAAAGATGTGATTTTTGTATAATTTTAGTTTACAAATCTCATTTTTGTAGAAGAATGCAAATAGAATCCACATACATACACACATACACATGAAAAATACTCATTAAAAACAAGAAAAGGCTATCAAATGCAAGTTTAGTGAAACTTTATTGCATTTTAATTGGGAATAAAAATATTTTACCTTAGAGGGAGCTATTATTTTTCTTAATACATTCCATGATTTGAATGCTTTTAAGTCTAACTCCTTTGTTACTTTAAATATATATTTTGAACTTAATTTCTTTCTGGTAATATTTTAAAACATAAAAAGAAAAATAAAATCTTAGTATTCAAATAAAAATATTCAGAGATCCTCATTGAATTAAAGGAATAAGAAAATGTATGTTGCTTGTCTACAAGTAGTTAGCTCAGCTTCAAATTAGAATTAGCTAACCCTTACTTCAAGTAATATGTCACCATTACCATAAAAGAAATATATATGTATTTAGTAAAGTAAACCAGAATACATTAGCAGAAAAAAATTATAGGTAGTTTTAGGAGGATGATTAATACTATTTGCTAGGTATGCTATTTTTTAAATTTTAGTAGTTAAAACTCTCTAGCTCTTCATTATGTAACTCAAAAAGGAAGAACTAAAGTTTGCATTTGTTTTATCTTAATAGATCAAAAATATTTATCCCTTAATTATAAGTCAAAAATCAAACTTTTGTTGGAAGCTTTAGTAACTAAAAATATATTTCTGACAATCTGAAATTCTTAGGAAATATTTTGGTGTTTTCAGGAGAGCATAAGTTAAGGCAGAAATAGACATTAAATTATATTTATAGGCAAGGTTTATTTGGAGAGCTAGGTACTCCACTTCTATTGGATTTTTCTGTTTTTTGTTGTTTTTGTTGAAATGACGTTTGTTTTCAAATCGTATGTAATACATTTTGTTCTCCTTAAATTTTCTTTGTATTGGATATAATAATACTGTATGCTATCAATTCTACTCCTGCCTCCAAAATTAATTCCTTCGTCTTTGAGATGTGTGTATGAATTTTCTAAAAATTCTGCATTTAAACTCATTTCTCTACTGTGTATCCTGTATAACATTTCAATGGCTTAATCCAACAAATATTTCCTGATCTGATTTACATTCTTGAAGTCATTCTGACTCTATAATCAGATCTATGGTGATAATCTATGGTAACAGAACAGATAAAAATCTACATAAATCTATTAAATAACCTACAGGTCATTGTTCATTCTAGATAGATATTATCTATTCATAGATAATAATCTATGCTAATAGAAGTCCAGATACAGATTATCTTTGTGGTGGCTAATGAATGGAAGGCAGCAGGAGGGAGACTTATCTTTATCAAATTACACACTTAAGATTTGTGATTTTATGTGTGTTATACATCAATAAATGTTTACAAGTTATATACATATAATATGCACACATAATACATAACATGTATAAAGTGACTAAGCCTACATACAAGTATAAACAAAGAAAAATACTTGCTTAGAAGTCATCATACTACTTTGTAAACAAAATTTGAATTATGAGAGCAATTATTCTTAATCAACAGAAATATGCTGACTTCTTCCAATGTGCCTGGACTCTTGCTTGGTGTTCCAGGAAACAGAAAAATGTAAAAAACATGCTCCCTGCTTTACAAGAGCTTCTGTGTTATTAGGTAGTGAGCTTGTTGAGGACAAGTTGTATGTTATTCATTTCTGTATCCTAACACAAAACAATGCAGTGTTCAAAAATGGTATTAAATAAGTATATAGTAAATAAACCCAGTAGGGTTAAGGAGAGTAAGCCCAATATATACACAAGACACACAGATCTTCAGAGCAAGTCATTAACCGTACAGACTCGTAAGTTCCCAAGAAATAGGGAGAAGGCATGTTTAAAACTTTGAGACATTTATCTACCTAAATGACAGAAAAATACAGACCTTGCTAAAATAAAGAAATGTGGTCTAAAATAAACCTCACAGAGGTGGGAGAAGTCGCCTACTTAGATGACAGGATAAGTGGAACCCTCTTTGTGGAAGCTTACATAAGGAAGACTTTATCCTCTTGAGCTGTTTCTCAGGGCTTTCTGATAAGTAAACAGCCTCACACTAGGTTTTCACCCATCCCCCTCCTCCCTCCTCCCCCTGGGATGAATTCCACTCAATCATGATTATATATATTTTTAAAGTATTGTTGAATTAGGTTTGCTAGTATTCTGTGGATGATTTTTGCATCTGTGTTTTTCAGGGATATTGGCCTGTACTTTTTTTTTGGGGGGGGGAGGGGTGATGGTGGTGTGATCTTGTCCAGTTTAGGTACCAGGGTAATACCGATCTTATAGAATGAATTTGGAACTATCCCCTCCTCCTAAGATTTATTTATTTTTTTTAAGAGTTTGAGTAGAATTGGTGGTATTAGATCTTCTTTAAATGTTGAGTAGAATTCAGCAGTGAAGCCATCAGGTCCTAGGCTTTTATTTGATGCTAGGATTTTTATTACAGCTTCCATCTCAATACTTGTTACTGGCTTGTTGATCTTTTTGTTTTGTTTATCTTTAGCATTTTTTAGTCTCCATTTCTTTTATTTCTTCTCTGATCTTTATTATTTCAATCAAATTTGAATATTGTTCTTGGTTTTCTAGTTTTTTGAGGGCATCATTAAGCTGTTTATTTGAAGTCGTCTTTTTGATGTAGACATTTATTGCTATAAACTTCTTAAGTAATGTTTTTGTTCTATCTAATAGATTTTGATATGCTGTACTTTTGATTTCCTTCTTAATTCTTCATTGATCCACTGATTGTTGAGGATCATGTTATTTAATTTTCATGTGTTGAGTACTTACAATATTCCTCTAGTTATTAATTTCCAGTTGATTCCATTGTGTTCATAAAGATGCTTTCTATGATTTTGACTCTTTAGAATTCATTGAGAAATGTTTTGTGGCATAAAATACGGTCTATTCTGGAGAATGTTCCATGTGTTAGTGAGAAAAATGTATATTCTGTAGTAGTTGGGTAAATGTTCTGCAAATGTTAGTTAGCCCCATTTGGTCTAGTGGCCTAGTTCCAAAGTTTATTTTCTGTATGGATGATTTTCACATTACTGTGAGTGAGGTGTTAAAGGACCCTCCATTATTGTATGATGGTCTATCTCTCCCTTTACATCTATTAATGTTTGCTTTACATACTTGGGTGCTCATGTGTTGAGTGCATAAATATTTATAATTGTTATATTCTCTTGGGCAACTAACTCCTTTGTCATTATAGAGTGAGCTTCCTTGTCTCTTTTTAAAAACAGTCTTTGACTTAAAGTCTATTTTATCTGATATAAATATAGCTATGGAATATGTTTTTCCATTCCTTCACTTTTAGTCTATGTGTATTTTTATACATGAAGTGGGTTTCCTGCAGGCAACATATATTTGTGTCTTATTATTTTTATCCATTCAGCCACTCTATCTTTTAATTAGAAAATTTAATTCATTTATATTCAATATTGATAGGTAATGACTTATTACTGACATTTTGTTATGAGTGGCTCGCATACCACAATTACATTTTTAGAGTATTCTGAGTTTGTCTCTATGTGTACTTTTACCAGTGGATTTGATACCTTTAAATGTTTTCTTTCTGTGTGTTTTTTTTTCTTTCAGATTGAAAAATTCCGTTTAATATTTATTGTACGATCAATCTGGTGGTTATGAATTCCTCAGCTTTTGTTTTTGGGGAAAGACTTTATTTCTCCTTTATTTGTGAAGGATAGTTTTGCTGGGTACAGAATTCTTGAGTGGCATATTTTTCCCCTTTCAGCACTTTGAATAGGTTGTCCTACTCCCTCCTGGTCTATATGGTTTCTGTTGAGAAGTCTGTTGCTAGACAAATTGGAGCTCTTTTATATCTTATTCGCTTCTTTTCTATTCCTGCTTTTAGGATCCTCTCTTTCTCCTTGATCTTGAGAGTTTGATTACTTGTATGTTTTTGGATAGTCTTATTTGGGTTTAATCTGTATGGTGATCTCCGACTTTCCTCTACCTGGATATTTATATCTTTCTCATGTTTTGGAAAGTTTTATTATTTATTTAAATTAACTTTTACTCCTTGTTCTTGCCCACCTCCCTCTTGAACACCAATAATTCTTAGATTTGCTTTTTTGAGGTAACTTTCTATACTTTGTAGGAGTTCTTCATTCATTTTTCTTTCTTCTCCTCTGTATGTAGCCTAACTTTGAGCTCACTGATTCTTTCCTCTGCTTGATTCATTCTGCTGCTGAGATCCTCTAATAAATTTTTCAGTTCAGTAAATACATTTCTTAGCTCCTTGATTTCTCTTTATTATTTTAATCTCTTTATTACATTTCTCTGATAAATTTGTGAGTTGCTTTTCTGTGACATTTTGAAGATTTCTGAGTTTCCTTAAAATTAACATTGTGGATTCTTGATCAGAGAGCTCACATATCACTATCTCATTAGTGTCATTCATTGGCTCACTTATTCATTTGAGGTGGTCATGGGTCCTTGTTTGCTGTTGTTTATTGTGGGTGCAATTTTATGTCTTCACATTGAAGGACTGATTATTTAGTACAATCTTCTCTATGTGGCTTGTTATTTTTTGTTTTTTAAATACATTTGCTTAGAGATTTTTTTTTTTTGCAACGTATCTGCTGAATATCTTTGTTAGGTTACTGCCTCTTTTTCAGCACTAGATGGCACTTTAAGCCCAGGTTTGCCTTGGCTCTAGTTAACTTCAGCATGGTACTCATCCTAGATGGGGTAGGTCCCAAAGGGGTTATCCTAGCAGCGTGGGAAGGCTGGCTAGGAAGCCCAGGAGACCCATGGAACATACCTCTTTATAATGTGGTGCTGCTCAACAGCCACTCTGATTTTGCACCCCCTTTGGCCAAGATATGGAACAGAGTTTCTGGTCTGGGGATGCTAGTCCTACCTCTCCCAAACCTTGTCTCCAGCAATCCTTAGGAATTTTTCTCCTTTCAGGCACTCACAATGCTTCTTGTGGTTTAAAGCAGGGACAAGTCTCCTGCTAGGGTGCACGAGATGGTGAGGAAGCTGCTTGTCCATCTTGATCTCTTTTTTCCAAGGTAATAAACATGAGTCTGGGGGAAATTTCCCATAGACATTGGAAAACTATGCTTGGTACCTGACAGATTGGGGAAAGGGAATCACTGATCTACAGTTTGATCAGCTTACCATCTGCACAGTTTTTTCACTTCTTTGTGGCCCCAGGAACTATCACATACTCATATTTGAATTCTGGGCTATTGATATTGATAATCAGTTATTATATATTTGCTTCTTCTCTTCTGTGAGGGGAGTGAAGCCAACTTGCATCTACCCCATCATTTTGGTGATGTTTTTATATTTGCTTTTAAGAAGACTAAAGGATAATGGATTGAAAAATCGTATTGGATAAACTGTGAGGCCAAAAATAAAGGAAAGCCAACTTGTGGTCCAGCTTCAAAATATGAATCATTATTTGTAATCTAACATTATTCTATTTATAAACCTTTATGCTATAGGTTTATCAAAAAGTACAAACCAAGGAACTGAAGAAATATGGTATTTGCTTATGTTCACCTTTTTAGTAAAAAATTTATTTTTGGCATGAAATTCTCTATTATTAATACCAAAATTTTTAATATCTCCTCCTTATGTTTATTGACTATGAAAATGGCTACAATGTATTTCCTTCAAATAAGAAAAATCCAATTTCTATCTTGAAAAAGAACTCATAATTGGGTATTTTGGTTGTAGATATCATGCTAGTAACATTTAGTTCTGGTACTTGCATTGTATTCAGCCTACATCTCTGAAATACAACCAAGGATAATACTTTTGTTCTACATACATAGTTCTACTGAGTTATGTGAAATATAGGTTTTTTTTTTTTAACTACAACGCTGTATTTTTAAAAATCTACTAATGATCAAAATCTAAATAATTTCCTTTTGTGTATGAAACATTTATCTTTCAATAAAATACATTTTTAAAAATCTTGTGGATTTATGCTTAAAATATTTTTGCTTATTTTTATACTTAGGAATGAAATGCCTGAACTATGAAATTAGGATCTCTGGTTCCATAGCCTCAGAACACAGGGGATGTATGTGTCTGATGGTTTAAATAACAGTTAAATTAGAACTCTAAAATGAATCTTCCTTGTTAGAGTGCCTTTTCCCAACAAATACAGCTGCTTAAAATATCCCATTTTGAAAAATGCTCACTTGGAAGGATATGTGTTTTCTTTTGATCAAGTAAGTGCATGGAAATATCACAACAGCAGGGCTTCTATTTGCTAACAGTCCTGTTTCTTGCACTCACTGAAATAAGAAGGACAATTAAAGTTTCAGCAGTTGAAAATTATCCATTAATTAGAACTGGAAGCAAGAAGCCATGAAGTACAGGTGATAACCATAAATCAGTACAATTAGTCTGTCTAGAAAAGCAACATGATCAAATCAGAGTCACTATACCAGCTGCTCATTTAATCTGGGGTTGCAATGTTTTTCCACTTTTGTGAGGTATCCCAGTACAGAAGGAGTTTGGATCTGACAAGTATACATCCCTCATAATTATTTATTAACTCCAGGAGATGTCAGTATGCTGGTGTTTTTAATTTCAAAGAAATATTTAGATTTGAATAGGAAAAAAATGACATTCAAAATATGAAATTCCCTAAGTATAATGCACATTTCACCTAAGATAAATACAACCTTTTAATTGGAAAAGATACTGAACTATATTTTTGTGATTGATATTAAGACACATTTTTATACAAATATTATTTTGTTGTAATACTACCTGTAGGAAATATATTTCTACGTAAATATGAAATTATTTTATAATGAAAGAAATTTTAATATTTCTCCAAATTATTTCTTGAAATTCCTTTTCATTTTCTCAGATTCTGGTTCAGTTTTAAGTAGAGAAATAAGTATTTTGAGTGTACATACAACGAATGATACCAATATACAAGACAATACTTATATACTAATGCTATTTCTTTCTGTAATATGGCAACTTTATTATACATTATTTCTGAAGTTAAGATGCACAAGCCACTCTACAGGCCTTTAAAAGAGTACATAAAACCTAATTCTTATTTGCAAAATATTATGTGTTTGTAGATAAATTAGATGTTTACATAAACAACAACAAAGATGTAAATGGTAAGAATTAGTAAAGAAAAAATAATATATCAAAGATCAGAAATTTTCAATTTAATTCAATATTTGATGTTGAATTACAATTATATAATTCCTTATTGTATATACAATGTAATATACAATTCCTTATTGTATATGTAACTACCATTATTATTATAAAATGTTTTTATTTTCTGACTTTAACTGAGCTTGGGATTTACTTCCTAGTTTCATCTCCTACTAAAACTTCCAGTGTATTTCAGTCAGTGTCCTAAGTTGTTGATATGTAAAGATAAATGGGGTTTCTGCCATCATATAACTCATAATCTAATAGAGAGTTATAGATGTAAACCATTACAGTACTGGGTGTTGATAGTAAAATAGAAATGTATATAAAGAGATATAGAATCTCAAAGTATTTATTATAATTCCCCTAGGAGAAGTCAGAAAGGCTTTCTAAACACTTTATTCCAAGATTTGAAAAATGAGTAGGTATTTCCCAGGTGGAATAGGTTGGAAGGACATTAAAGAATAGAGAACAGCTCCTGCATAGGCATTGAAAGACATACTACCTATTAGGAGTTTGACATAGTTGGAGCACAGATACACAGAGAGGAAATTTTGGAAGATCAAAATTTATGGCAAAAAAAGAGAGTGTTTTAAACTTGATAGTAGTTATACCTCATATACAACAGGAAGCCATTTAAAAACTCCAAAATAATTATGTGAAAAAATAGACTTGCATTATAAGAAAATCACTTTAAAAATTACATGGTGTTAATAGGAAGCAGAGAAACTGAACACAAGGAGGCCAGTTAGGGTAGAAATATAGGGAAAAATTTAAAGATTGTAGGTAACTCCCAATACTAATAAAGAATTAGTGATCAAAGGTTTTAAATGCCACAATCAAGTATGTAATGAACTGGGATCCTGTTGTATTTTGTATTTGGGAAGGCACTGATAGCCATTTTGCATTTAGCCAGTCACAAGCCTTCTGAGCAGAAGTGGGGTTGGAAAATGGGAGGCATATATGAAAGACACTGGAGATGGAGTGTTAAGGTTGAATTCAACCAAGTAAGTTTTTTTAAATGAGAAGGACGATTATACTATTGATACGAGTTAGGAGTCCACAAGAGAGTTTTCATAGGGAAGACACTAGGTTTTGTTTTCCACATCCGAAGTTATTTGAGAACTTCAGTATTATGCTGGGGGGAGAAATAAAAGTGCTGAGAATATTTATGGGAGTCATTTGAATAGAGAGAGAGAGTAATCTGAAGAGAGAACTTTGGTCATGTTTATATTTAGAGGGTTGGTAACAAAAGAGGAGTTAGTCAAGAGAATGAGGAGATGGAGTGAGCTGACCAAGATACAGTATCGTGGGACTCAAGCAAGCATAGAGTTAACACAGTGGACTTCTTCAGGGTCAGATGTTCTAAATATGCCAAACACACTGAGAAAATTCTCCTATTTAATGGCCAGAGGTCACTCGTGATCTTCCAAGAGAGTAATTGTGCTACATAGGCTGAGGTGAGGCTTGGGAAATGGATTTCAGGTGGACAGTTAATGAAGTGAGGACAGGAAAAAAAACACAGTCCATTCAAGACAGTTTTTGAGAAAACTGGTAATGAGAAAAAAAAAAAACAGGAGCGAATAAGATATTTCAGACAAATGTGTCTCTTGCAGTAGACTGCTCCTAGAGGGAAAGTGAAGAAAGGAGATGACATGGAAGTGGTAATAACTGTTTATGTATTTATAGAAGTGGAGATGCAAAAGAAGGGAAGAATAAAGATAGTTATCAACTATTACATTCAGTGGCTAGCTCATTGTAATATTTACAAGAAGAAAGTGAGTGAGACTAGGAGAATGAAAAATAACAAGGACTCAAAATCTCTCACTCCATTTTGGTGGAGTCAAAATTCCATAAAGCCCATCTATATAAATATAAATCCATCAAGCTGATCTAGTACTATTCTCTTTTCAGATAGAATGCATTACATTATCCAAACTCAAATTTTTATGATAGCCTAAAATCCTATTGTCCTGATACTCTTTTAACATGTAAACCCATGGTAATCAAAGTGTGGTTCACATACCAGAAACATTAATATCATCAGGCAGCTTGTAAGAAATGCAGAAACTTAGGTGTTTTCCCCTAGACTTTCCTATTCATAATCTGAATTTTAAAAAGATCAGCAGGTGATTAATGTGCACATTAAATTTTGAGATACAATGACTTATAATGTATTAGTGTAGATAATTATTACTACTTATATGTATATGGCTGACGATTTTGTCATCTGTTGATTTATTCCATAAAGCACAGTCTACCTATTTGAGAGAAAACCTGTTGGCTAATAAGTTATTTTTTTCCCAAGAATCAACACAAATTTAATTTGTTCTTAGAAATAAGATTAAAAATACAAGAAATTCTTATGACCTTAAAGAGTTAAAGTTAATTTGAACAAAAATATATGTCATATTTTAAAGCCATATTAAAAACCTATAGAATGCAAGGAATTTTCTCTAATAGAAAAATTAATTGATTAGTCTTAATTTTTATTTAAAAATCAAATTTAAGACCACTTAAATCAGATAGCTTTTTAAAATTTAGGTGTAAATTATCTGGATGTTATAATGCAAAAAGGCTTTCATTGTGTCCCCTTCAAACTCAAGTGTGGCACATCAACATATATTCTAACTGGTATCTATAATGCAATCACCAAATAATTAGAGTTCTTCTTTATTGTAACTTAACTAAAAAAAAAAAAAAAAAAAAAAACTTTGCCCTTTACTTCTGCTTGGTCATTGTCAGTAAAAACACATCCACTTGACATGTTATTTTAAACATTAGTGCGCTCAGCACGTACAGCTAAGGCAAATCAGAAGAGAAAATCAGAACACTGGGAGAGAATCTGGTTTGTAATTCCCCATAGACACTGGATGAGAACTGGTCAAAAATTATTTGATGATTCTCTAATTAAAATATTGGGTCCAATTCCCCTTACCTTGAATCTGGACTACCATTAGGGACTTATTTAAACAAACGAATGCAGCCAAAGTGATGTTCTGGTATTTCAAAGATTAGCTCACAAGAATTATCACAGCTTCTGCCCAGGTCAATGCTTTCTTAGGGTGCCCTGATGAATCATGTAAGAAGTCTGACTACTGAGAATACCATGATGGAAAGTCCACATGCAGTTCTACGGTTGACAGTCTCTACTGGGCCCAGGCTGTTAGTCATATCCACCAAAGCACCAGCCATAAGTGAAATTATCTTGTACACGCCAAATCAGTCAGTCATCTTCTAGGCAAATACCATCAAGAGATATCTGTTGATGCCACATGAAACAAAAGAATCTCCCAATTGATCCCTGTCCAAAATTTTTGACCCCTAAATTTATGAGTTAATGTAAGTGGTGGTTGTTTTAAGCCACTAAATTTTTGAGTAATTTGTTAAATAGCAATAAAATAATGAATTGTGATTCCTCAAGTTACTTGGTTTTCATATGCCATCTCCTCTTTCTCTGTATTCTTCTTTTCTTTTCTTGTAAAATCAATGTGAGCATTTTTTAATGCTACGCAGAGCACTTCCTATGAAGCTAGAAATTCATCCTACATACTTGGCTGAATTTTTGGTCAAATACTATTCAGTATATGTTCACAGAATTGCATATGACAGGTAATATTTCATAATGGTTTCTTTATTCTCATGCCGGTAGTTTTGTGCTGCTGGATTACTATAAATGCATTAGGATTGAGAAGAATTTTGAAATACAGAATTATACATTTTCCATTATGATTAGTTTAATTAGATATAGAATTAAGCCAAGGAAGTATGAATAGGCCGAAATCTAATATTTTAAATACAATTATGTTGAAATCAAAAATTAAATTTTCTCTTTATATTGAAACACTCTGAAGTGACATTAATATAACATAACAAAGGGCTTTTCTATTTTATTTTACAATTACCAAGAATGAGATAACTCCTTCTATCTAAAAAAATAGACACGGCTCTCTCAAACACTTGAGATCTTTTTTCTCCATGGTCTTACATGCACATAATAAAATATTAACAGCATGTGATTAAATTCTCAATATTTACTAATGAAAATATTTTACATCAAGAAATATTTTCAAAGAAATATACTTTATAAATATTAAAAGTTAATTCTACCTTAACCAGCTTTGTAGTACATACTAATGCATAAAAAGACCAAAGAGTTTTTTTATCTGTGTAGAATGATTTTCCAAATAAATATTTTTATCAGCTTGTGCCATTTCTGAGAAAAGTCTAACTGTAAAATACAGAGTTAATATTTACTCAATCACTTTGAAATTTATTGTGTTTTATGGTAGTGATGTCAGACAAAGAGAGGCATCATAGCTTAGTGAAAAGAGTGCAATGGATCTGGGGCCAATAATGGCTTTGAGCAATAGTTTCCTCATCTTTAAAATGAGCATAATAACACCTCCTTACAAATTCAGCATGAGGATTAAGTTAAATAATCTAAGTAAAGCACACAGCACAGTTACTGCCACACGAATACTGAATAAATGACATTGATTATTATGAATAATAGTACTTCTCATATAACTTCTTTAATTATCACCCAGTTAGTTTTGGATTAGTCACAAACCTGGGGAAATAAACAGCTGTAGCGAAAGAAAATCACAAAATGTTCTGTTTAAGATGTTTTGTTTTATCAAGCATTATATATTTTGAATAAAAAGTCTTTCTCTCCTAAACAATTTTTATTATTCTTAACTATTTTGCAGATACAATCAAGTTTCCTATATTCACTGACTTAGTTCTTTTTTTTTTATTTCAGCTTATTATAGGGGTACAAAAGTTTAGGTTATATATATTGTCCATGTCCCCTCATCCCCTTGAGTCAGAGCTTCAAGCGTGTCCATTCCCCAGACAGTGCGCATCACACTCATCACATGTAGGTATACACTCATCTTATTTCTTATAAATTTCTCTTCCAATGTATTATAAGACACTAAAATAGGTAAAGATGACTACTAAATTATTTTTGGTAATATATCATTACACATCACCATACATTGCCTAACTTTTAAAAGTTCAAATGTGCACCCAAAAATTCAGAGAGAAATCGAAACCTAAGATGCAGAAAAACAAATGTCTGTTTGAGGTGGGAGTGGGGAGAGGGAACTAGTGCTAGAGGACATGTATTATACAGAATGAAACAGAAAAAGCAGACAAATTAAAAGTCTGAAAAACCTTACATCCAAAAGACCGTTTGGCTATATCCACTAAAATAATTTGATATCGGCAGAGATAAAAGGACAGAACTATAAAGAACTAGAAGTGAGAAATGTCACTCAAGAAAAACACTGATTATCTGTGACTACAGATAAGAAAATAAACAAATCTAATTTTTAATTAAAATACCAGTTGCTGACAATGACATATGTACGTCTGGGCAACATTTTTGAAATACCATAATGGAATTTCAAAAATCATTAATATTTTTTCAATGCTTTTATATATGTATACTATCTATTTTGAAGGCACTATTAAATGTCATTTGTACATATAAGGTATATCATGAAAATTATGATTACGGGTATTGTTAATTGAAATCATTGCACTATTATAATAAAATGAAATTAACATTTTATTGGCAGCCCATCCATACCAGAGCCTTGGAGATCACACACTTGTGAATAAATTCTCTTAACTCACTATTCAATTTATATGAGATACAAATCATTATGTCATGGATAGGACATGATATTTTATTTTCAACTGCTTCCTAATAGAACTTAATAGAGCAAAATTGCCTGTTTTGATAGGAAATGACATTTGATGTGTAATGCAGGGGGTATAAATAAGTCATTGCTAACTAACGCTGTCATACTGGAATAGCACTTTGGTTATTGTTTACTTCTACATTATCTAGCATGCTATTTCTAAAATAATGCAATAGCTTACATTTTTCTGAAGTCATAAGAAAAAAAGTGTTTCACATATAATTACCCAATAAATTAAGCTTTTTCCTTTAAAATACATTTTTTTAAACTGTGTAAAATGCTTAATTTCTCTCTTTCAAGGACACATCGTATAATTATAGTTCATCTTATTTTTTGATAGTGTTAGCAGTACCACTATTCCACTGGGCTGCATTCTGTCATGTAAAGGAATATTGAAACCCATAGCCTATAGTTATTTCTCCATACAATGAAAGGCTCCACCCTTGCTAAGCTTTGACATTCCTTAGACCTATTAGAATTATCTCTCATTGCCAGTTTTGACTTCTCACAGCCATATGCCTACCAGTAAGAAATTTTCTGCTCACCCTTTAATGCACCTCTTTAATTTAGTGATATGAGAGAAAACTGTAAGACCAAGCGTATAAGGATTTGTTGAAAAGTAAGAACAAAGAGACTTCAAATGACATTCAGAGATTTCTCCATAAGAACAAGTACCATTAATGGAAGCGATTACTGTGTTTATTTACCTATATAGCTGTGCCTACTTTAGTCAAAGTGGCAAAAGAGATTTCTCAAAATAATGTTTACAGAAAGTTCTGCAATTGCTGGGCCCCATTTTATTAATTTTAGGACATTCAGCACTGATGCAATCAGATAGATGTTTAAGCTTTCTCTCTACCTGGAGATTCTCCTCAGAATAGTAATTTTCTTGCTTCATATTTTGCTGCTAAGGTCATCCAGGGTTCAAGATATGAGAAGTAAGAAACCCAAGTAGAACAGAATGTTTTTCTTTCCGTTTCCTCTCACTAAATAAACTTAAATTTCCACCACATCTTCTTGGGAAGATTCCTAGCTCAAATTTTTATTGGATTCACACATACATTGTCAATTCATTTTATTACTGCCTTATTGTTTTTGGAGTTGTCATTATTCCTATACACTGTCATTGAGTGTGAATTTTATTAACTGAACTCTGAGGATAACCCAATTTCCATGTCTTGTTTTTAAATACAAAAAAAGAACCTATACTTATCAGATAACTCGATTGATGCAAAGTCACTTAAAAATTTGGTGAAAATATGCCTAATACTTGGCTTTCCAAAAATATAATTCAGGATGCCATTGAAAAAACAGCTTGATACATTCTCTATATTTTTATTTAGTTGAAACTTCATTGCAATTTTAAAAAGTTGTGTTTTTAA
The DNA here is from genome assembly GCF_041146395.1 of Eulemur rufifrons. NCBI lineage: Eukaryota > Metazoa > Chordata > Mammalia > Primates > Lemuridae > Eulemur > Eulemur rufifrons. Next base: position 232,155,127 of record NC_090989.1, read on the forward strand.
AATTATAATTTCATTAAAAAGAATTTTTCCCTACATTTTGCCAATCACAGAAGCTCTTTTTTGAGGACTCACCAGATTGCACTACATAACATCCGTTATATCATGAGTTTTCTAAGGACAGTAATTTTATCTTTTCAAGTCTGTAGACTTTATTTCATGATTGAGTAAATGGCAATACTTTAAGACCTTATAAAACATTTTCTTATTCTGAATAAATTGGCATATAAATTGTAAGAACTTGTGGTTTTACAGAGATTCAAATACCAAAACAAACACAATAATATTTTTAAAAGATGTTTAGTCACAAATACTTAGTATTCTATTACAACTTTCTATAACTCTGTTGTATCTCTATTTATCTTTAGATTGTATTATCTATTTTGAAGTATTTTTTATTTATATTTTATTAAATATCATTAACAAGACATTAACTAGTGAGACTTTCTCTAATTTTTTCAATAATCTCTATCTCATATTTGAAATAGCAAGATATTTTATGTGCACCCTCTTGCTGTGGTAAAGGCATACGTATAATCAAATTTTACAAGGAGGCCAACACTCAGGTAGCAAACTATAGACCTAAACCATAAAAAACTAAAAATAAAATTGATAAATTACCATAAAACAAGAAATGTGTAATGGACTATTTTGATTTATAGTATTCATTTCCATTTCACATAAGCAATCTATCTTAATACATACTACAAAACCTTGCATCTGCTTTATTAAGTAGTACATTTCCCATTTGGCTGTTCTAAAAGAGAAAGACAGTATATGGGTAATGCAGCAGATCATTTTATTTTTATCAAAAGAAAAAATTTAAGCAAATATTAAAGAGGCAAAAATATAAACACTGTTTGTTCTGTATTATTGACCTGAGTGCTGTAATCACCATTATATAGTAACAATCATTAAATCATACTTTGGAGATTTAGAGACATTTCATTATAGGTTGATTTCTTCATGTTTATGTAAGTATGGATATGCTTGCTCAGGAAACCTGTTTAGTTAAATACAATTAATAGAATACTCTTTTTCTGCAGTTTATATACATTTATATAAATATTTATGAAACTGTCTTCTAGTCTAGAGACACTGTAGTTCAGTGAAAAGCAATCATAATGCTGATTACACCCACTGAGCATAGCTTTTTCAAGGTAGATTTTGTCTCTTCTTGCATAAAAAATTTAGAATAGATCTCTACCATTCCTACCACAAATACCATTTTACTAGGTAAGAACATCAGAGTAAGCTGAATTTATCTGTGTAAGAAAGAGATTTTAGAGCTTAGTCTTATTTAATCTTTGTTACCAGTGTATCAAGTAGGTTAGAGAACATTTACTCCATTTTCTACTTTTTTTCTTATGGAAACTAAAGTTCAAATGAGGTTAGGATATTTGGCTAATTTACATAGGTAATCTGTAGCAAGAAGAGGGTAAGAGTCCAGAACTCTAAAATTTAAGTCTTAGGCTCTTTCCACACACCAAGAAGTAATTATAATGGGAGAAGTGATTAAGAAACTTACTAAACATTAAGGCCTACAGTAATAAAATTAAATTCTAGATAAATAAATAAAAACAAATATTTAAGTGGTTTTATTCCAAAAACTTGATTCCTTTTTATGAATTGGAAAACAACTCACGGTGAATTTGAAGTATTGCTTCTTAATTCAAGTCATTCTGACTTCATTCAAAGAGTTTATATTGTCAATTCTGGTGGGTTTTTGTTTTGTTTTGATTATCAATTGAGGAGACTGAAAACTGAATTAGAAAATTTTACTCACTAAAAAGAAATATTAACTGAATCCTATTTTCATTTTGAAATCCCTCCTCTAGGTTGAAAAGGACCATACTACTATTTTCTGAGTACATCCAGAAAGTTGTCCAAGTTAGTATCATCAATTGATACTACCCAGGATATAGATAGATCTATACACATATAGATATATTAATATATATGTATATACATACACATACACACACACAGAGTAGGTCCTGTAATAATGTTGTTTTGTTCAATAGTTTTTTTATAACAATGATGAGAAAAAATATTGATTTTTAGCCAAAGCCACTGTTTGTGTGGAGTCTGCACATTTTTCCCACGTCTGCGTGGGTTTTCTACACATAATGCAGTTTCTTCCCACATCCCAAAGATGTGCACGTTAGGCTAACTCACATGACTAAATGGTCCCAGTCTGAGTGTGTGTGGCTGTGTGTCAGGGTGAAGGGATGACATACTGTTCAGAGTGAGTTCCTGCCTTGTGCCCTGAGCTGCCGGGATAGCTCCTGCCACCCAGGACTCTGAACTGCAATAAGCAGGTAAATAATTATCTTGTTTTTATTCATCTTTCTTAAACATACATATGGCTCATATTTATTTCAATGTTTAACATTAGAAGTGTTTTGAGTCTTCATTTAAAAGTTTGGTGATATTTTTGTGAACAGAGATATGCCATAGGAACTTAACTCATTTATATTAATTATACTTTGGTAAAATAGGTGTTACTGTATGTTGTTTCACTTAAGGTCACAGTTTCCAAGAATCTATCCCTAATGTTAAGTGAAGACTTACTGTACTTAGTTCATAATGCATGTGCTTTGTGCCTATTTACTTTATAGCTACTAATGGATAAATACATAACTGGCAACAATAAACACAGGTTAAAATACAATTATGTGCCCAATAATAACCTACTTTTTATCTTGTTTTAATGATTAATTCTCAGAGATGGGACGTATACTGAGAGTAAGGGATCTCTATTGGAGTCACATCTACTTTATTCCAGTGGTTCTCAACAAAAGGCATTTTTTACCTCCTAAGTGGTGACATTTTCAACGTCTAGAGACACTTCTGATCATCAGAACTGGCAGGCTGCTACTACAGGTAGTAGGTAGAAACCAAGAATGTTGCTAAATATCCTACAACATAGAGGACATCCATAAATGTCATTGGTATGTGGAATAAGAAACACTGGCCTTTTCAAATAGCTCTCTTATTGAGGATTACAAGTGAGATGGAGTCACATAGCCTAAATAATTAGACATGTCTGTTTCAGAATCGCGGCATGGCTTCCAAACTAAACAGCTACATCCAACTATATGAAGGGTTGTTCACTGGGAAAATAAACCGATAGCAGTTCCCTTGGCACAAATATTGTCATTTTGATGCATGAATATACATAATTTTTCCTTTAGCATTCAATCCAACATTAGTGTTGTGAGATACTATACCAGCTTAGCAAACCACAAAGTTCAGACAAGCTTTTCATTGATTTTTAACCTGCAGAATTTAATTTTGAGTTTCTATGGCATTTGAAACCACATACAAAAGAATAATAATAAAAGAAAATATCCATTGAAATTTTTTATGTCTCTTACTTCTGATTTCCTTTACTTGTGAACATGAAACTAGTAGCCATCTGGATTGAAAAAGGAAATAATAACATTTCCCATTTCTAAAGAAAAATATCAGCAATAACCATAAGCATAAAGAAATGAAATTCACCAGATTTTCTCCCCTATTGCTTGAGCCTAGGGACACACTCACAGGCTGACAAGTCTGAGATATGAACATAAACTTTGATTGTGATTTAATAAAAACACCATTTTATTTTACTTTTTATTTCAGTTCATTAATATTTTTAATTTGCACACTGCCAAAAGCATGATGGTCTCTTTCAGATAGAAACAAATTAAACCCTCAGGGAAGGAGAAATACTACCCCATAAGAAAAGGTCCTTCCCTCAGCTTGTCAAGAAAGGCTTTCCAAATTACTAGAACAATAGACCAAAAATCTCTGCTATGTAACATACCTATTCCATGATGCAACTACCATTCTTAAAATACACATGCATCCTTCAGATGCTACAATAGATTGCAATACAAATGAGGCTGTCGAAAGCTTTTTCTAGTTTATCTACTGGCCCCAAAATAATGCAAACTTTCTAGTTCCACCTGAGCACTTGAAACACAACAACATGCCAGAACTGACCAATGTAGTCTACTGCCTAACAATTTTTTTAAACTTCCATAAAATATTACTTTATGGTACTTATTGTTTTCAATAGAGTATGTGATTGCTATAGTGACAGAAAGAACTTGAAAGATGACACCTATGATGGTTGAGGAATACACAGGAATTGATGAAAAAATTATTTGCTAACTTAGCCACTACTCTTGTCCAACCTGACTTACTCTAATCCCTGATAAGTAATCCTAATATTCAGCACTCATTAATTCATGTACAAACTTTTACATAAAATAATTGTAAATGAGCAAGATTATTCTACTTGTTAAATGGCCCATCACACTGATATGCACATTTGGTTTTTTAGAAATGAAATAATCATAGTCTTGCAGCTTATGTCTTCCAGATAAATTCAGACAAACTGTTTATTCATATACTGTGTTTGTCTGAGAAAAAAATCTTAAAGATATAAATTCTTGTGTGTTGTGGAAACATCACAGAATCAAAGATCAAGAAAATTAGAGTGCAAAAAGGGGATCATGGCTCTGATCAGTCAGGAGTGATGAGATATAAAACGCATCAGGAATGTCATGTGTCCTCTCATATCTCTAGACTCCAGCCTACACAGTATGAAGGACAGCAGGAAATGTGAGCCATACCTGTTTTTCATTACAGTGAATGGAGGGGAGAAAGACTACAAACATTTGAAAAAAAAATTACAATAACAGTCATATCATGCCAAGTGCAAAATATAGTGCTCAAACCATAAATTAATAGCATTCAAGGCTAAGGGAGATTTATTTGTGACACTGTGAGACATTATAGAAGAACCAACATTGAGCTGGCCCTTGAAAGGATGGTGGATTTAGAAAAATAAATTCAGGACATCATAAATCACCCTGTTTTAAGAGATGAAGATATTATGTAAACGATTCTATTCATACTCTTTTCATCACAGCGGCAGTAGGAGACACAAAAACACAATATTGGTAGAACTAATCAGAACAATGTTGGCAGATTTCAACAAAATTATGGCTATTTGTCTTCAATTTTATAATTGAGGGCTTTGGTGAGGCTTAGTTTCATAGGCTTCCTCATTAAACATGGAATTTCTTCCTCCAAATTGTGTCTCTATAGTGTAAGTACTGAGGTGCTCGCAAAAGAACTTGCAGGAAGATAGATCGTCCTCCTGCTTTTAGCCATCAGCAAGCTGGTTTTATCTTCGAAGTACAATGTCTTGTGCCCAAAGTAGTTTATGCAGATGTATAAATGGCACAATGACCCAAATATATATTTCAGAACATGAGGACCATCTGAACAAAAAATTTATCGGATACAAATTAATATACGGAAATAAGCGACACAGATTTGCCTCACTAAAGCTTTCTAGTTGAAAGCTGAGATAAAGTTGCATTTTTTATTCTTAACTGATATAAATGCTATTCTTACCATAGGGCTATAGCATATGTTGTCACATAATTGTTTTTTTAGAGGAAGGTCATTAGCTTAATATATTTTTGCATAGCAACAGAACAGTTGCTCTGCTAAATCACTGCAACACTAAATAGTAATGCAAAGTCAACCTGAGAGTTGCAAGGAATGACATGGGTTTTGTCCACAGTCATACGATTCTTGGCAAACGTGAAAAAATTTTAAGAGTTCTTATTACTGGCATGAAACATTTTGGCATATAAATATAAAAAACAAATTATAATGACAATAACAATGCCACTTCATTAGTTTAAACCAGTGAGTGAAATATTTATGCTCAGTAATGTAACTGAAACCATTATCTAGCTCTGTGCCAAAAAACCAAAGCTATACTGTATTTCTTTGGCATACCTTGCAGCTAAACTAATTCAGATTAATCCAAAGCAAAAGTGAAATAAACAAACACTCTAAAAATGCCAAAGGAAAATATAATAAGTTCAGAATTTGAAATGGGGAAAATCTTTCCAAACATGACATGAAATCCAGAAAGCATACAAGATACAGTAAATTTAACTACATAAAAACTTCTTAGTGGCAAAATACACATCATAAACGTAGTTGAAAAACAAAAATCTTTGGATGTGTTTTAAAAAAAAAAATACACACACACACACACACACACACACACACACACACGAGAAGAGGGGTGGAGCAAGATGGCCAATAGAACCCTCCAGCCATTGACCCTAGGCAAGAACATCAATTTCAACAACTATCCACCCAAGAAAGCACCTTTAGAAGAACCAAGAATCAGGTGAGCCATCACAGTACCTGGTTCTAACACTATGCCAAGGAAAGAGACTCTGAGGCAAGCAGAAAAGACAGTATTGCATTGCCTATGCCACCCCTCCCCCCGTCCCCCAACAATATCCTGCCAGTAACCCAGGTGGAAAAACAATCTGTGTGCTGGGAGGAAGGAGATTCAAGTGACCTTGGGACTTAGTACTGGAACTCAGGGCCACCCTGTCACAGAGGAACACAACACAGGGCAGAACTTTGCCAACACCAAAAGAGGGAGCATTTAGACCAACTCTGCCAGGGGGAATCCTCTGTTCCAACGATAGAAACCGGAGTTCAGACTATCCTCACCACCAGCTGAGAGAGTAGCCTGAGGCTCAGAATAAATTTGAAAGGCAGTCAGGCCACAAAGTCTGCAGAGCCTGGGCAGGTCTTGAGGATGTGCCGGCTCAAAGCCAGTGGATTTAAGGTACACATGACCCAGTGAATCACCAGTGGAGGTGGCAAAAGCAATGCCAAATAAAGGAAATCATTATATCAAAAAGATATCAGCACTTGTATGTGTATTATAGCACTATTCACAATAGCAAAGATATGGAATCAACAACCTGTGTCTGTTAAATGATGATTGAATAAAGAAAATGTGAGCACTCTCTCTCTCTCTCTGTATATATATATGTGTGTACACACACACACACCCTGTGGAATACTACTAAGCCATATAGAAAAGAATAGGCCGGGCGCGGTGGCTCACGCCTGTAATCCTAGCACTCTGGGAGGCCGAGGTGGGCGGATCGTTTGAGCTCAGAAGTTCGAGACCAGCCTGAGCAAGAGCGAGACCCCATCTCTACTAAAAATAGAAAGAAATTATATGGACAGCTAAAAATATATATAGAAAAAAAATTAGCCGGGCATGGTGGTGCATGCCTGTAGTCCCAGCTACTCGGGAGGCTGAGACAGGAGGATCACTTGAGCTCAGGAGTTTGAGGTTGCTGTGAGCTAGGCTAACGCCACGGCACTCACTCTAGCCTGGGCAACAGAGTGAGACTTTGTCTCAAAAAAAAAAAAAAAAAAAAAAAGAAAAGAATAAAATCGTGTTTTTAGCAGCAACTTGGATGAAACTTGAGGCCATTATCCTAAGTGAAGCAACTCAGGAATGGAAAATCAAATACCCCATGTTCTCACTTGTAAGTGGGAGCTGAACAACGTGTATGCATTGACATACGGAATGAAATAATAGACATTGGAGACTCTAAAAGGTGGGAGGGTGGTGAGGGTTGAAAAATTACTTATTGAGGCCAGCCACGGTGGCTCACGCCTGTGATCCTAGCACTCTGGGAGGCCGAGGCGGGCGGATCACTGGAGCTCAGGAGTTTGAGACCAGCCTGAGCAAGAGCGAGACCCCGTCTCTACTAAAAATAGAAAGAAATTATCTGGCCAACTAAAAATATATATAGAAAAATTTAGCCGGGCATGGTGGCTCATGCCTATAGTCCCAGCTACTCGGGAGGCTGAGGCAGTAGGATTGCTTAAGCCCAGGAGTTTGAGGTTGCTGTGAGCTAGACTGATGCCACGGCACTCACTCTAGTCCGGGCAACAGAGCGAGACTCTGTCTAAAAAAAAAAAAAAAGAAGGAAAAAAAAAGAAAAATTACTTATTGGGTACAATGTACACTGTTCGGGTGATGGGTACACCAAAAGCTCAGGCTTCACTACTATACAATATATCCACATGTAATAACAAAACTGCACTTGTAACCCTAAATCTATAAAAATAAATTATATATATACACATATGTGTAAAACAGGATGTTTTGATTGCTTTCTTCCTGTGGTATGCATACATTTACTATACTGCAATTTATGATTTATTGCCCCTACTATATTGTGGACAATTTGAAGGCAGGCAGTATATTTGCTAACTCCTTAAGCCCTCAGGGTTTGACACTGATTGGCACATACTTAATACTCTGTAAATGTTTGTCGAATTGACATGTTGATTAACTGACTTCTAAAGTCTTTGTGGCAATGACGTGTTAATAATGTCTCTATCATTCCACAACATTCTTGATAAAAAGTTGTATTAGTGCCCTGGCTGGAGCTGAGAAATAAAAAAAAAAATGATAATATTCTATGCAAACAAAAAGATAAAGTGGGTAGTTTTAGTTGATTTCTGGAATTAGAGAACACCTGCTCCAGTACAACTAGAAAAAGATAAAATATACAATTAAATCTGTGCAAATCCTCAACTTCAAAAAGAATCTAGATACAGATACTCGATATATATTAATAGATGGAGAAAATACATCACACTATTAAAAGAAAGTATTCATTTATAACAATGAGCTCTTTTACTTCAGTAAGAAAAGAATCATATTTTTAAAATTCTATTTCAAACATGTTAATCAGGCCTGAAAACGGTTCTGAATAGCAATTTTCACAGAATTTGTAATTCATAAAAATGGACTTTTTAAATAATCAAAACAGTTGCTAATAAGCTTTTTCATTAATTCATCTTTTAAAGTAAGAATGTATAAAACTCACTCATTTTGTTTATTTTTATGGCAATTTCAACCAGAGTCTAATAAGTTCAGTTTTGAAAATAACAGATATGGATGGATTTATTCAAAACAAAGATGTCCAGTGATCTCATCGGAAAGTTTTATTATGAATATAGAGCACTTATTTCATAGCCTCAGCCCTGCAAGTCTCTGACAATTTAAGGGATGATGGGAAGGAAGAAAAGCCAGTTTTCTGTGCAGTGGATGGAGGCAATTAATCTAAGCACGGTAAACCCTTCCTTTTGGTTTATCAGACACTCAACTCCATTTGTAAGAAAAATATGGGAACATACAAACCACTTGATACTTCCATCTGTGGAACACTTATGGCAAAAAATGAATACTGTAGGACTCAAAAAATAAAAAATAAAATTAGTATTGGAACAACTTGAAATAAAAGATCTAATTTTTTCTAAGTGAATCTAAGTATAAATTAAAATTATCCCCAATATAAAAAAAAATGCCCCTACAAAATTGTCTTACATGACTGTGATGAATTGAGCATTGATGTTAAGCCGTGCCAGGTCAGGGAATTCCACCCTATTCTACTATGGAAAAAGGAGAACAAATAGTGTACATTTAACAAGTATAACATGTTTCTTTAGTTTTTCAAGGAGTAGGAGTAGACATCAATACAAAATATATACTTGCGTTATCCATTGGCATCCTTTAAAGAAAGTACACCAAACTATTTTCCTTTATAAGAAAAAATGGCACTGAAAACATGAGCGTGAAACAAGATGATCAACATTAAAGACAGAATGCCATCATGCCACCAGGAGTTTCGTGTTCAACTGTATATGAAATAGAGAACTCTATATGAAACTGGTGAAAAGACATCTTATGACTGTTTAATGGGTGCAAAAAAAAGGGGGGGAGAACTGAGGAGTGAGCTTTTTTATCCAAAATACATCTTCAGAATTAGAAATAATTTACAGCTATACTCTCATGTTATAGATGAGAAATCTAAAACCAACAGACTTTAAATTGTTAAAAGTCACAGAAGTCAGTGATAGAACTGGCCTACAACCTGAATCTCAAGGCAACATGACGAGGTTACTGGAGCAAGTATCATTTCCACAGCCATCCATGTTCAAACCAAGAATAAGTCACTTGGTGTTTCAAATTCCTACTTATTTAAGGACATGAAGGGAAAAATCTGAAGTCAGGACACACTTGGAAAATCTGGGCAGTGTATTAAATATGTAGAGAATGTGCATTGCTTTGAATTAAAAGTGATTGGATAACTTGAAAGATTTAACAGAATCTCCACATGTTCACTCTTACTCTCTTACAGATGACTCCTATTGAGAAAATCTGGCTTCACCTGCTGCATTAAAACAGCATCTAGGAAGTTGCAACAGAGGATAATTATGAAATACCTTCAAAGAAGACATCTAAAATTTTACTTATTAAATTTCAAAATTATAAGAATATATGCTAAAAATAAACACTGTGAAATAATAATGGCATAAAATAGATCCCCTAAAATTATGCTAATTGTGATAATAAGAGAAGAGAGGGTATGGGCCATACTATTTTTAATGAGAGAAAAAAATAGTCTTTCCTCTTAATAGAAATCAATCTGAACAAGACCATACCACAATAAAACTTGAATTACATGCCTCTATTCCATAGGGGGCACACGTTCAACCACTAGAGACTTGATCTATCTTCTGTCATCAGAGCAGAATATTCTACCTCAATACCCAAGACTTGTCAAGTGGATAGGAAAAGCCCACAGTTTGCTAAGATGTGGCGATGTTATTATGGAAGTTAAATGCGCAAATTCACTAATGTCTTTGCCAATCTAACTTCAGGATTCTGGAATGATAATGCCGTGTGTTTCAACTCTCCCTGACAGCATTATTGAAGAGACAGATGCTGAAGTGGCATGAGTTCTTGCCAAAATCTCAGTATAACAATGACAAATTTGTAATACTTCAGGGAACTGCAGTGTATCTCCTTTTTTTTTTTTTATTTTTACAAGACAATTATTATTCCTTCAAAATAACACTCACAACAAACTAGGTCATATCTTTAATATTAAACGTTCCATTCTAAGTCTTTCCTAGCAGGAGACATCTTTCAGAGAAGCAGATGAATTCAGGACAATCATGTAAGAGGCAAGATAGAACCCAGCCAGTCTAGTATTAAGAGTGATAAGGTAACTACATGGCTTCCAAAGTATGAAACATCATACATAATTTGATTTGCTGGAATTTAGGTGTGAAAAATTTTATGAACAGCTTACACATTTATTAAACAGAGTACTGACGTGTCATATTAAGAAAAATATTATGTCAAAATTAATCTTCTATTAGAATCTTTACCAGAACCTCATTGGTGATTTCCATTACATCCTACACCACCAAAGTCCCCACTGTCAGATATCCACATGGTAACACTGAGATGTCTACCTCAAGTGTCTCCCATATCTCCAAACAAGAACACTTCAGCATATAAAGGGTATCTCAGAAGCAAGGAATGAGGCTGACATGGAGTTCCCATTTAGGGGTAGGTGGCCGAAGGCAGGACTGTAAAATCCTCCATCTATGTACTGCTATTTGCATAGCTCCATTCCCTTAAAGTCCCCTCCTCTCAAACACCACTTACCATTGTACCTTCAGGAAGATGCTGTGATATTTTTTAAGCATAACTTTTAAAAATCACTTTAACTGTCTATATAGCCTATTGTAAAATTTTATGTAATGTGAATGTATAAGAAAAGATCAAATAAATATTCAAAGCAATCGCCAGTGGTTGTGGCAAAAAGCAATACATGTCAAAAAACACAAATGCATATGTATGATATCATACATACCTGAAAATTAGTGGTCATTTCTGAAACTACTTTCAATGTGTTATTAATATAACTATTTTATTAGTAGAAAGAAGATTTAAATGAGGGAGTAAAATATAAATATTTGGGATATAATGAGTCTAATGATAGCCAAATATGGATAAACTATTCTGTGCCCATGAAAAGAAATCAGATTACTAGGCAAAGATACTTGACACTGAATCAATATTAACTTCAGAAAATGATGAAAACAAAACTATGTAAGGTTACTAACAAAGATGCATACTCAAATATTTTTTCAGAAAAATAAAACATATTGTGCAACATTTCCTTTCTTTAATCTCAATCACCTTATTACTTTTATGTTTCCCTACTCCTTGTTTATTACTGAATTTGTAAAAGACATCTTTCACTCACAAAAAAGGTAAACCAATTCAGCATCAACTAGAAAATGGTAGTAACACGTGGAAAGACACCTTTACATGTCTCAATATGTTTGTGGTCAACTTTTCAAAGTAAATCTCTCTTTGACATATGGTTTGTATTGCAGGAGTGGTATTCAGGCTTGGGCAAAGTGGTACGTATTTTAGCACTCTCTCAAAAACAAAGGGATGAGGATGAGAAACTTATGGGAGTATCAGCTGCCAATTGTACAGTTTTCCTGGAATCAGGAAAACTTGCTTGTTAGATGGTAAGTCCAGTGTTCTGAATATCTAAAATAAAAAGGTAACATACGAGAACAGAGAATAAAAAAGTAGGGAGTTTTTAAAAATTAGGAAAAAAAAACTATTTGGGTAGTATTTCTATTTTGGTGAACACCTGGAGAAGAACTGCTTGATTTAGGACAGGAGGCAAGAAATCACACAGGGAATGTGCGCTTAATTAACCACAAAACATTCTTTCTTTAATTAGTGCTATGATAGATAAGATGATGTCCGATTTATTAGAATCACTATTCAAATTGTTTTCATAAAAGCATTCATTAATATTCTACATCAAATGAAAATGACTAAAATAAAAAAGTAGATAATTTAGGTTTCCACTAAGAGAATACTCTTCCATGTAGTCCAGTTATTGATACTATCAGAGGCCGGCTACTCACAACTATTATAGCAAATTTGTAAGTCCTATGCCACCCTGAGGGGAAAACTGCTATTATAAAATTTTTTTGCTTAATGCCAAGGAAACATGTTTAAACACTAGTAGTCCTCCCAAAATTGAACATGTTGCCCTCTGAAGGTTTTTTGAACTCCATTTTGAAGATGAAATTAGGTGAAAGGAACAAGCAGATTCTTGGTGAATGGAAATTATCGTGGGGATGTAACATTTCAAGTTGGATTGAATCCCAGATGTAAGAACTCTGATTCTTACGAGTTGAATAAACTTTATACAGATAGATTTTAATGTCCCATGACTATTTTAGGGACTATTAATGATTGACACAAAGTACTTTATTAGGCATAATTTGTTGTGCCCCCTTCCTTAGTAATAAACTTAAATCCTTTTAATTTCAGGTAATTGTACACAATTATTTTTGATCTGCAGTCCCAAGTGTGAAGAAAAGAAGTTATGTTTAACTAATTAGCTGTTGTAGAAAGGAAGTTAGTTGGCATGTCGGTGGCATTTAAATTAGCATGGCTCTTAAAAAGTAAAAATGAAATAGCATAGGGAGGCTTCCACTATGAGAGGCAAAAAGAGCCAAAGACATAGAAGGGAGTGTTTTTCAGGTCATTCTAGAAAGGGAAGAGCTGAACATAGATAACTCTAAGTACCGCACCAAGATAAAATCATTTAAGACTCAGTGACTCCTTTAACTTAGGAAATGATTGTTACCTGGTCTTTAACATGGATTGTTGCTTAACAACAGTTAAGATTAGAGAACTTAAAGTATTATTACAAGAATGCTATTCATTTTTCAACTAGAAGGTAGACCATTTTGAATTAGGTATAGTGTCTTGTATTTTTTTCCTATTTCATGTCTTGTTCATCTAGTAACATTTAATAAGTGAATAACAGCTGATTTTTATTAAATTTTTTAGTGAGAATTTTCCCAAGGCTTTTGCTTTGGGGGCTTAAGTCATTTGTTACACCAAACAAAGTAGAAGTACTCCAGATTATTTGGTGAAAGTCAGTAGAGAACTATTTCAAAGTCAAAAATAAAATTGCCAAAATATGCCTACAGAAACATGGCTCTAGATCTCAGAATCACCCTAACGCTGTATACCCATTTTCCCATGCACTATTTGATTAGTTTGGGCAGGCTTCATGCTCTGTAATTTAAAAAAAAAAAAAAAAAGGCAACTCAGTAGCTTATGACAACAGCATTCATCTCTAGTTCATATAAGTAAGGCTATGGAACCGGGAGAATTTCCGCAACAGCTGTCTTCCATCAGGAGACTGGGGTCAGGATGATTCAATCATGCGGCTCTACTGTCTCAAACCGATGCCTCCTGTACAATCTCCTCTGCAGAGGAAGAGAGATTCTGAAAAACCACCCAGAAGCTTTTCACCTCCTCTGCACAGAAGTGTTATACTTCAGTTCTATTTTTCCTTGGCCAGAAGAAATCCCAGGGTCCCACCTAACTTCACGGTGGAGGGAAAATATAATCTCCCATATGTTCAAGAAAGGAAATCCAAATATTGATGCACACTAATAGCATCTCTCACACCATCTTCATGATTTCCAATAACCTGCTCTCCCATCAAGTTAAAAGGAAATAATCATAGGCCTAAAGCAAATGTTAATAATTTTATTCAATTTTAAAAATAATAAATAAAAGCATTAATTATGCAGAAGACATGAAATGAAGGTCCTTGCAGTCAAGGTCATGTCATATAATTTTTATGTTACTTAATCTCTATCATATTATCTGCACAAAATTGTTAATAAATCTGAGAGAATAAATCAAATTCATGAGAGTACAATTCCTCCCTTTGTTCTCTCAATATGTGATTTATGTTCATACCATGACAATTTGTATCAGAATAGGATACTAAGTGATAATAATGTTAATACCTGTGTATTATTTTATAATTTACAAACTGCTTTTTCTATACTATATGCTCTCCAATTAAAAACTGTGAGGTAGACACATGTGTGTGGTTTGTTCCTTCCAATTTATACACACACTATAACAACCTTAGAAAACTTAACAGTATTTTAACACAAAACGTTTCATTTTTGAGGAGAGAGTACTTTAAAAGATCAGGATACTTTGGTATACATTGAAGAAATATATATATATATTTAATTCTCTAGATTAGAGACAGCATTCAATTTTGGGAAAATGCAATACACTACAGTTGACTAATTTGTATCATTTGAAGGAAATCTTATGACTAACATTAAGCACATGAATGTAATTTGCAAGTTACCTGTAAAATGGTAAAAAAAAAAATCAGGATGGCCAAAGTTGCATAAAATTTGCATTAAAAAACTGAGCACACTAATGAGAAAATGAAGTATTCATTAATCATCATTGTCCAACTGCAGAAAGATTCACTGGGTTTCCATAGATTTTGCTTCACTTATTAATGACATGGTTTTACATATATAAAAGATACATGTATACGTCTATCCAAAATAGGCTGTGACAATTTATTTCCTTTTGGATTTCAAGCAAGCTGCCTTGAATTTTTCTCAAATAATTATAAAGGTGCAAAAGATAAAATCCCATTTTAACCACTAATGTACGAACTTTCTTAAGGACCCTAGATTAGGGTTATTACTCAAATATATGTAGAATTGGGTTTTACTCTTACTGAGGTAATGGCATCTCAGTGGAGTCTTTGAAGTCCAAGGGATAGATTAAAAGCTCAGTATCTTGGTTAATTAACTATGTGACTGTGGATGAACTAACCAACCTCTCTGACCATTAATCTCCTCATCTCTCAAATGGTACCAAAACACCCTCCTCAAAGTGTGACTGCAAGTTTGGAATGAGAGCACCTAGCATTGTACCTGACACACAGTGAATGCTTGAATTCAAATTTCCTTCCACTACACATCATTGTGCATATGTTACTATTTTGACCTCTTAAAAGGCCCAAACTCCAGGTGCAGAAATAAAATTTATGAAGTGGAACAAATTGCTGCAATTACACAGATACAAAATTCAGTGAATTTTAAACATTAAACACATTACCTTATTTAAGTGAAAAACTGCTGCAATAAGATTTTCTATACATATTTCAACTTCTATGTAGGGAACATCAGTTGAAGTGAATTTTTGCTATTGGAATTTAGTTCCAGAGTAAATATTATTTTTTAGCTTGAGAGTTACATCATAATTGAATATATTTCAAGGTATTTAATTTGTAATATAAGTTTGCATATTATCATTTATATTTCAAAACTACTCTGGTTTTCATTTTCCATTTATTTTCTTTTCTCTCAAATTCTACTCTAAAAACAGTTTTCTAGAGTATGTCATCATAATGCAGATTTTTTTTTCAGATAATACTACTGATCATCCTTTATATTCATGTTATTTTTTCTTTGAAAATCATAATTTGACAGAAGGAATTATGGAAATAAAAAGTTAAGTTTGATTTTTTTTAAGTGGAGATGAAATCCTACGTAAGTTAGTCAATTGAAAATATTTTTTGAAGAACCACTGAACACTGAGCAATGTACGAGGTTTGCTGTAGTAAACAAAACAAGAGGACATGACATTGTTACCTCATTTAACAAGCTCACAAAATTGCTGAGTAGAAAATATACATTTTCTAGAACAACAACAAAAGAACTTTAGAACATATGACAGAACGAAGTGCTAAACCTCGTGGATCATGAAAATAAAGAGTTGGGGGAAAGGGGGAATTAAACTACAATATTTCAAACAGTAAATATTTCCAGGAGAAAGTGGGACTCGAATTTGGCCTTGAGGAATGAATAGGAAATAGGTATATGAGCAGACATGAAAGATCATTCACAGAAGCAGACAGAGTGATGGTAGCGGCTGTGAGAGGGAAGAACAGAACAACCTTATTAACTTTAAGGGTCCTGCTATGTGCTGAAACACACTGCTTTTGGATGAGTGTGGCAATACTCAGTTATACCTTATATGTTAGACTGAGGAGGAAAAACTTTTAAGAAACATGGTAGGATAAATAAATATGGGAAGAAAGGTTTTAGAATTAATCATCTGTCAGTTTTATTAGACATGGATTAGAAATGAGATATTAATAAATTAGAAGACGACCCAGAATTATCATTGTGCTCACATAGAACTGGAAGAGCACACTGACAATTAAATGAAGAAAGGTGGAATTTACATGAAAGGAAAGTTACAGAAGGAAGATCTAGATCCAACTTGTACAACGAAGAAAAGGTTTAGGATGGCAACAGTATTGCAGGAACTCTAGATTTGTTATGATGAAAATGGGGAGACAAAATTTCCCCTGTCTGTAAGATCCAGCCTCCCCAATAAATGCTTCAGCAAAGCTTTCATTTGCAGAACGTGCTGAGAGAAAAAAGAGGCTGACCCTTACCCTGAGGATGAATATTGGCTGAGAATTTGATCAGGACTTTTAAAAATTATTAAGGAAAATATAACATCAAGTTTCTGTCGTTTCTATTTGTGGCTACATATGAAGCACTGAATTCATCATTGTGAATAGATGTTTCTTTCAGATAATTTTCTAGGTACCCCCATCCAAAGGTAATGCAAAATTCTACTCACACCCAGTAAAAGTCTGTGCAATGAAGGGCACAATAAAGGGAAGCGTGCCTTCACCATGAGCTGGGTAAAGCCCTGACAGCGTATTTTAATGTTACTTATTCTTCTCTTACCTCACAAGGCTCAAATATAGGAAATAAGGTAGAAGTAAAGCATGATAAAGTGGATCTTCTAGGAAGGATGCAGACCCCAACAGTGTGTAGTTGTGCAATGATATTGAGAAGAGAGACTAAGCACAAACCCCTAAGAAAAAGGCATGGTCCAGCGGCTTTCAATAGTGATGAGATATGATACATATTTAAGTTTTCCTTTTGTGTGCTGTAATTCTGCATGTTACTGTTTGGTGGGAGGTGTGGAATTGAAAGACAGAAGCAGCATGGAAATAAGATGATCATAAGATATTGATTGAGAAACCCTGAGAAGCATTTGGGAGGGAAAGATAATGGACAGCACAAGGAGATGCTGACCTCCCACCACTCTCCCCCTCTAATCCAGCAATACCTGGTCATTACTGAAGAATGGTGTATAAGACTGTTTACCTGCCACCCATCAAGTTAGAGTTTCATATTACTCTTGGTTCGGTGTTCTAGAAAGAGTCACCCTATCAGGAAAGTAGGGACTCCCAGACTACATAGGAATCTAAACTAGAGATTTCTTGAGAATATTAAATAAGATAAAAATAGATAAAACATTTTATAGCCTTGCATAGATTCAGAACATGGTAGGTTTCCAATGCATGAGTTTGAATATGAGCAATATTTCAATATTTGGAGAAAAAGAGACTGGATGGAGTCAAACATAAATACAAAGCTGCCGTTTGAAAAAATACACAACTTCACAGAAAATCTTCTATCTCACCATTCATCTTTTTAAACAACATGTCTTTACCAGGCCTATAAGGTAAGTGCCATGTAAATGCTATCAAAATTTTAAGAGTTTCCGTGTGGAAAAGAGCTGTGTCTTCATTGTGTTTTTAGCTTTATAATATATAAACCATAGTGCCAACATTGTACCACTGAATAACTTTTAAAAACCCAGTTATCACTTGGCTCTGCGGTTCTTATCTTGCTTTTGCATTTGATCTACTTGAAAAGAAATTTTTTCAAATTCTTGCTTTCTGCATTTTACCTGAATAATCCTCTTTCCTATCTCAGACTCTTTTAGTGGTGATTTTTGTTTCCTTAGGAAATAAATGCTACTCTCATTTACAATATTCTCCTGGTTCATGAAGTTGAATCTCCAAGAAGTATCTCGACTTACCCGTTCACCTGACATGGGTTAAGATGTAATTGACCTTTTTCCACTGGCATTATGAGGTTCAAACTCCTCATCAGAGGATGAAAATGAGGCGAGAATTTAAAAAAAGAATTAAGCTTCAGATAAGAAGAAAAACATCCTCCAAAGATTGGTAGCAAGGGAAATAAAAATATCAGAAGGCTGACAATGCCACAAAAAAAAGGATCTTACCAGGTTTTTGAAGTCACCAGATGATCCAGAACTCCAAGCCTAATAAAAAGCAAACCAAGATGTTTTAGTATATGGTTTAAAAAAAAAAAAAAAAACGGACAATAAAATCTTACAATTCTATGGTATTATTACATTTACAAATATTGCACATTGAAGAAATACTTTAAGAAATAATTTTCGTAGATGAAGATTGCACTTAAACTGAAGTGTTTAACCTCATATTGTGCCATGAAAACAAAAAAAGGAAACACAGTCTAGCTTCAGAAAATAATTTTTCAATTATTCAGATGACTGTAAGAATTCATTTAATTCTCAAAGTAGCAAGAATAGTATTAAATGTATTTGAAATTCTTTAATATTTAAGACAGACATTTAATTTTCTTATAGGAAAAGCAGACCCATTTTTAAAAACTTGTCCAATTTTTCAGTCCTTTGCTGATTATCAGACAGTAATTAGTTTTGGCTTTGACTCATTTTGAAAAGTAAATCCATGGAAGATACTATAATGACAAAATAAAAGATTTTTAAATGATATTAAAATGCAGCCCCTATTTTTTGAAGGTGTGTGAAGTTCAAATGGAAGGCAATATCTGAACAGGCCAAATTCCCAAGAGAGACCCCACACCTGCCATGGGATGCAGAGGTTTTATAAACATCGTCTTCTGTAAAGGCAACAGCAAACATCGTGAGGCCTTTGGCAAACATGCCTGCCTGCCTCTGTGTTTGAGTAGAAATATTGAACTTCTAACCATTATTATTATAAAATAAAGGAGATTATTTTTAAAACATTTGATAGTACCCTTTTCCTTTTGCCTTGGGAGTCAAGGCTGAAATTACATATTGTATGAGTATTAAAACACATATCTTTCTTTGAAGGAGAACGGAGAACACAATAAATGTGAAAAGGAGCTGACACTATTGTGTATGGATTTTGTGTGTGCATATGAATATGTGCCCGCATCTTATTGGCAGGAAATTTAAGTTTGGCTATTTCTGTCTGGCCAGATTAATCTCCATAACGTTAGTCCACTAATGGGTGACAAACCACCCAGAATTCAGTTATTAAAACTTCTCTTGACTGGGCATGGTGGCTCATGCCTATAATCCTAGCACTCTGAGAGGCCAAGGCAGGAGGATCGCTCGAGATTAGGAGTTTGAGATCAGCCTGAGCAAGAGCGAGACCCTGTCTCTACTAAAAATAGAAAGAAATTATCTGGACAGCTAAAAATATATAGAGAAAAAAATTAGCCGGGCATGGTGGCACATGCCTGTAAGTCCCAGCTACTAGGGAGGCTGAGGCAGAAAGATTGCTTGAGCCCAGGAGTTTGAGGTTGCTGTGAGCTAGGCTGATGCCACAGTACTCTAGCCCAGGCAACAGAGCAGGACCCTGTCTCAAAAAAAACAAAACACAAAAACTTCTCTAAACTAGGGGTGGTGGCTCACACCTGTAATCCCAGCACTTTGGGAGGCTGAGATGGGAGGATGGCTGGAGGCCAGGAGTTTGAGACCAACCTGGGCAATAAAGCAAGATCCTGCCTTTATGAAAATAACAAAAATTAGCCAGGTGTGGTAGTGCACACCTGTAGTCCCAGCTACTCAGGAGGCTGTGGCAGGAGGATCTCTAGAGCCCAAGATTTCAAAGCAGCAGTGAGCTACAATGATGCCGTTGCACTTCAGCCTGGGAAACAAAGTGAGATCCTATTTCTAAAAAATTAAAAAACAAAAACAAAACCTCCTCTCCTGCTCCAGAGCCTAGAATCACTTGAGAAGATCAATAGCTCATTTCGGAAAAAAAAAAAAGTATCATTAGAGAAGTAACAATAAAAAACCAGTTCACTTGTGAAGAGCAAGTAATGGATCTTGCTGTATTATGAAACAGCTCACTGAATTCTCTATCCCAGCGTCACTGGTATAAAGTAGATGATCTATCACTTGGAAGCCTCTGTTCCTGGATCTTGGTTTGGCTCATGATGGCCACAGAAGATATCTGGTAAATTTTATTTCCATCTTTTTAAGTTATTTCTCCATTGTGACTTATAAACCACAAAAGAATCTTGCAAAAGTACAAATATATGTAACAATAAATTATCAAAAAGTGACTGTCATATAATGGCTATCCAAAGAACTTGCACATGGCCAACACATAGAAGCCTATGGCTTGTTCTGTCATAGAATATATGTATATATGTGGATGCACATGCAGAGGTTTGTAGCAATGCTGCATAAATTCCACAAGTTTATCACAATTTTGCACAGCATAGTGATTATGCATTGCCAGGAAAGACCATGCTTTGCCCACATTTTGATAAGGTTACTAGTTTTTTTTTCTTGCTTACCAATCCTTTGAACACATCATGTAATGGCATTGAACAGATTGTGTACTGTAATATCAATAAACTATTAATTATAAATATTTGTCAATGTTTCCAGATTTGTCAGTCTATGGTTTTGACTTAGTTTTGAATTACATGTCATTGTAATTGTATACCGTATATTCTTCTGTGTCTAGGTTCTTTCCCTTAACGTCTTATTTCATTCATCGTAGTGCTTTTAATTGTAGTTAGTATTCTATTGGATGAATATTCCACTATTTATATATTAAATCCATTATTCATGGATATGTGGACCGTTTCCACCTTTTGGGTTATTATTAATTATTATGAGAATCCTTTCATATATGTATTTCTGTTGAATACTTCCTAGGAGTAAAGTTACTAAAAGTTAGAAAATGTGCCTATGTTTTACTTTGGCAAATAATGCAAACAGTGTACGAGAGTTACCATGGTTGTACAATTTTGTAAGAAAATATTTATGTTTTGCTTTATTTTAGCCGTTTACTGTGTACTATATTATTGTCCATTTAATTTACATTTCCTTGATTACTAATAAGTTTTAGTATATTTTTGTATATTTATTAGTCACAAGAAGGTTCTTTTCACTTTTTTTAACCTATTTTCTATGAGTTACCTTTTCCTTATTGATCTGTAGAAGTTCTTTGTGTATTCTAGATATGACTCTTTTGTTGGTTGTATGTTGTGAAAATGTTTCGAACTCCATGGCTTGCTTTTACTCACACACTGTGTCTTACGTTGAACATTGTTAATTTTAATGCAGTGAAATCTAACCATCTTTTTATTTATGTTTATTTCTTTTTATGGCCTGTTTATTATGTAGAATAGTCATATATACTCTGCTTGCTTCTAAAAGATTTTTATGCTATGATTCCTTTGCATTTCACATCTAATCAAAAAATCTACCTGAAATTGCTATTTTGTGCATTGTGAGTCATCTCCTTTGCAACAGAGAAAGATATTACAGAAATAAAGAAGTTTCTGATGTCTCCAAAGGAGTACATGTGTTTCAAGGCCTAGAAGAGAGGGAAGGAGTGTTCTAGGGAGTAGGCCCTAACAGAGGTGTAGTAGGGCTTCACCAGACCACCTGAGGGCACATGCTTCAAGACTATCAACAGGTTGAGTCCAGGTTCATGATTTTCCAGATGAAACTAATATGGGGTTAAAGGAGAAACCCTCCTAAGGAAGTATGTTTCATAGGTTAAAACATTTCCATATCCAGAGTTTGTGGCAGCAGTTGGTGCAGCACAGAACTTAACATGCCTGTTCACAAGAGAGTGTGTGAGCCATGTCATAAGATAGAGTCCATGTTTATTACAGCAGCAGGGCTGGAAATGAAAAAGTTTTGAATATGCCATTGGGAGTGGGGGGAAGACACCTCGGATTATACCTAGTAGCTGAGTCTGCCATTGTTACAAGTTTCTAAACTTAGCAATATAGCCAAAAAGTTTCAAAAAGACTCTCTGAGAAGGGAATAGAAGTGCAGGCAGATTTCTTCCGAGACATGGTCAATGTAGGATCATGATTAAGCTTATAACACAGAAAAGATCTCACGGGACTCCAGAGGTTTTGGAATCCAGATAACAAGCATGGAATGAATGGGATCTTAGCAAAGCCGAGTCAAGTAACATTTTACTGTAATATGTTCTTTTCACTAGTTACCACTGAGTCTCTGGTTTACCGCTGTAGGATATTCATTTGGTCGGTTTTCCAAACTTGGTGTAAATTACGGTAGTCCCGTAATAATCTTGTGTATCTTATTAACTTTCTGTACATTTTGTTAATAAAAATGGGACTCTACACTAAAGAAATCTTTGCATATTTGCATGAATGTCCACACTAGTATTGTTCTTTTTGTTTGTTTGCTTTGTTTTTTTGATATACTCTCACTTTGCCACCCTGGCTAGAGTGAAGTGGCATCATCATAGCTCACTGCAACCTCCAACTCCCAACCCCAAGCGGCCCTCCTGCCTCAGCCTCCCAAGTAGCTGGGACTACAGGCCTTCACCACCATGCCTAATTTTTCTAATTTTTGTAGAGAGGGGTCTTGCCCTTGCTCAGGCTGGTCTTGAACTCCTGGCTTCAAGCGATCCTCCTGCCTTGGCTTCCCAGAGTGTTAGGATTACAAGAATGAGCCACTGCACCCAGTCAGCACTGCTCTTAACAACAAAAAAGGTGGACAAGGATCCATAGAAATATTTAATAAATTGTGCCATATTCTATCAATGAGCTTCAGCTACATGCATTAACACAGATGATTCATAACCAAGACTATCAAAAGAAAGAAGACAGAAGATCATGTCCAGCATGATTCAATTTATTCCCAAAACAGGGAAAACTAAACAACATAATATAAGGATTACAAACATAAACAATAAAAACTACAGAGAAAATCAGAATGTGGGAAGGAGCACTTATGAGGTGCTAAAGAAACAACCATTTTCAATGAATGATAGCTGGTGAAGACACTTGCACTACTTGAGAATCAGAGCAGTTACCTGGCTGGCTGGCTGAGCAAAAATACCTTTGATTTTGGCCTTTGATGTCACTGAACTCTAGCTTAGAAATTTTGGCTTTTGATTTGCCTGGACTTTTACATAGCGATGTGATTTAATTTAGGTATTTAAATCAACCTCTAGAAATTTAATAATGGAAGAGTTATACTGTGCACATTTGGGCTTTCAGTTAACAGAGACATTATTATAGTATATATACTGATATTTATTATGCTAATCTATATTTGACAACATGGCAAGAGGATGTAGAATATAACTCCCTTCATCCCCTTCCCTCTTGTTTTCATGAGTGTTTTCATTAGAACAGTACACCTGGCCTTCTTCCCACTCCCCTGACCCCAAAGTCTGACAGAAGGCACTGGACAAATCCAGCTCAGTGCCCTCTAGACTCTTGCCTTTCTCAATGCCTGTCAGTCTTCATATCTCAGTCAATTTCTCTGATGCCATGCGATTAGCCTTCAAGGGCTGACTCGGCCTTGTTAAGGAGGACTTTGTTTGCTCAGCTGCACCAATGATGAGGTTGGAAAGTGTGTTTAACTCAGTGATGTGGTATTAAGCCATTTTGCCCATACCTCTAAAACCACATTTTATAATCAATCATCTTTATAATAACACTGGCTATTTGACCTCCATTTGTCTGTCTCCTGGGTCTTAATTCTGAATTGATTCCAAGCTCAGGAGTGGGGGAACAGGTTATTATTTATTGATCCCCTAAACCCTAAGAGCAATGACTATAATAAAACACTGGATGGCATTATCAGGTATTTCTTATTATCAATCATTGTTTAACAGCCTTAATTCCTTTTGTGACTTCATAACAAGACAATATTCTATATAGAATCTACAGAATGTATACACCCCAGGGTCAGTGAAAAAAATAAGCCTTTTTAATAACAAATCATTTTCTTGTGCTCTAATTTTTTTTTTAAAGGAAGGAAAGCCTCCGGAAGGGATTTATATTAAGAGTCTGACAGCTCATTTGGAAACCTCATAGGGCAAAAGTTATGAGTATAGTTATTAGAACAATTATCAGTTTAGTAACTCTTCTTGCCTTATTCCCCTTCATCCATTAAAACAAGAAGAATAAGAAGAAAAATAATAAGTTGAATTAAATTGAAGTTGGATTCAGCCAAGGTCAACTTAAAATAACCAGCAATCTTTCAGTACCTATATTAAATAATAAAGGATGCCCATATGTTGACTAATGTGTGTCAAACTACTTGCACAGCACTTCATAAGAAATAGCTCTGGGATTTTGGACATGAGAATTTTAATTGATAATAACTATGAAAAATCAACTCTCAAATAATTAATGTTTATCTGTTTTAATTAACATTACATCCATTTTCCAACCATTACTAACACAAATTGCAAAGTTTTTGCCAACGTGTCAACCCCTTTATCCTTTGTCTGATGTATACCCTAAATGCAATCAAAGGTGATTACTGTTTACATGTTTTAAGTTTATTTTAACAATTATATGCTCTATCTATTATTGAAATGCTCTAAAATAATGTGAATGGCAATCACAGATAATAAAAAATTATTTTGCTTTTCTTCAATTATAAGCAAATGAAAAATATAGCTGGAAATAAAGAGATTAAACTTCTAGTCTACAGTACCGTTAATGGGAAATTGATAGACTCTCCGAGCTTAGACATAAACAAATAGAGATGCCTCTACCACAAATTCTCTTTGATGAGAAAACATGGTTCCAAACTACTGCTCCTTTTTACCTGGTCTTGCATCAAGACGTCCACTTTTTTCACTGTAACTAATCTCAGAGAGCATTCTTTAAAGCAAAGGGGGAACAGAATAGATTCACATGAAATTACAAAAGGCTGATGCCTCTCAACTTCCTACAGAGGTCTGTAATTTTTAAAAAATATGTTTGTTAATGTGAGTTGCCGCTCGACAAAATATTAGATATTTTGAATTAGTAAAACATGTCAACCAGTGACAAGGTATCTTCAGGTGAGGTCAACTATCAGAAAAAGTAGGGATTATTTGTTGGAGGAAATGGAGAACCCTGGAGACTCAGAGTTTGTTGGAGAATTTCCTATTTACCCCAATCTCTAAATTTTGTGTTCCCTCCCCCAGTTCCTGAAACCTATCTGCTTCCTCCAAAGGTGCAAGGTTCTGTTTTATCCCATTTCTCTATAGGATATTAAATGGAGGTGCTCAGGGCAGAGGCAGATTAACGAGTAACCAGTCAGCTTCACATGCACCAACCAGTAAAGTATGTTAAAGCATCACTGAGAGGGGGGCAGGACCAGAAATATGATGTCAGTTAATTTTGACCTTCTGATGCAACTTCTTTTACAACTTTGGAATGTTGATGGGCCCTCTCTTGCTACAGTAGACTAGTCCTTGAAGGAAAATACAACACACACACACACTCATACCCATACAGTAAAATAAAAAATGCTCCTAGGTGTTGTTTTCAAATTCTCATTAAATAAATATTGAACTTACAAAAATATTTGTATAGGGCAATCTCATTATTAGACTTCCCGGGATTATAATGTATACTCACAGGTCCCCTCCCAGATAACTTGAGGTTAAGGCTTATTTTTTAAAATGTTTTATTCCTGCTCAGTCTTGGAGACCTTCTTTAAGAATCAATTCTGACAAATGCAGCAGATTCAGTTCTGGTGCCACCAATGAAAATCACATACTTGTTGGCATTGCTGAACCTGCTTCGCCATTAAAGTTACCGAAAGATTATTATATTCAGTATTCTAAGTCCTGGCAACCTCATATAGCTTGTCTTCTTTTTGAGTTCCAAGGTTATTTGCTATATAACAAATAAAATCAAATATGGATGTGAATCCCAGTTCCACCACTGACTGGCTTTTGATCTCAGGCAAAGTAATTCAACACCAGAACTTTACTTAACTCATCCTCTAAAATGGGAATGATGACTACCTATTATGGATTGAATTATGTCATTCCCCAAAAAGTTATGTTTGAAGTCCTAAACACCAGTACCTCAGAATGTGATCTTATTTGGAAACAGGAAATGTTACAGAGATAACCGAGTTAAAATAAGGACATATTGAAATAACATCTGTCCTTAATCAAACATAACTGGTATCCATATAAAAACAATGTCATGTGAAGAACAGAGACACAGGAAAAAACACTAGGTGAAGATGAAGACAGCAATTGGAATGATGGTTCTCCAAGTCAAGAAGTGCCAAACATTGCCAGCGAATCACCAGGAGCTAGGGGAGAGGCATGGAACTGATTGATGCTCCCTCACAGCCCACCTAAGGGTCCAACCCTGCTGACACCTTGATTTCAGATGTGTAGCCACTAGAATTGTGGGACAATAAATTTCTGTTGCTCAAGCCTTTCCATTTGTTGTACTTCATTGTGGCAGCAAGAGGAAACTAATACACTACTCAATAAGGTGATTGTGAGGTTTAAATAAAATGATTTACAAGGCATTAGATAAGCTCAATGAATTATTATTAACAACAGTCATGGAATATTTTCAAACATAACCAATTGGTAGGTTACGTAAAAGCTATACTTGATTTATTCCTTATTTCTATTTTTAGACATTTGACTAGGGAAATACCCCAGTAGTGAGGCAGTAGAGAAGGCAGGAATTATATAGGAGCTAAATCTCATACCAGTCAGTGTATGCTAATTGTTTGAATCCCCTGTAAATGGTTTGGCAGGAGAGGAGGTTGGAACACTTAGCTAAATTGAAGTTTGGGGATTATCTGTGAATTTAAAGTATCCATGCCATTTTGGCCCCTATTAGCACAAGTAATTGAGAGGAAAATCTTGCCAGTTATGCTTTTCCATAAGGCTTAATGTGGACTTCAATATTTAAGTAATTCATTAGCAGGCTTAACTGGTACCATGGAACAACATTAAAGGATGTAAGAGATAGTCTGTGACCTTCATTTTAGAGATGAACAAATTGAGGCCCGTAGAGGTTATAATGAACTCAAGGTTATACAGTTTACATTGAAAAAGCTGACACCAGAATCCTTGTATACCACTTTCCTTTTAGGATTCTGTGTTATTTTCAAAATTCTGTGGAGCTTTTGCAATTATCAGAACTTCAACTCTGCACATGGAACCTTTAGACCAAGGTTAGGGGAATTCAAATCCAGAAAGAAGAAAATTACATTGTCAATAAAGAAACCTCACAAGTTGCACTGGAGGAAGGGAACGGCAGTGGGGACAGAGGGCAATTATTTTTACACTAAAATTATTAGCTGTATAACACATTTAGAAAAATCTTTTTAGATTGTTTAGGAGATCCATTAAATGTGACCTGGCATGACCTTTCTAGGACAAATCATTAAAGCGCTAAATGGTATTTGGAAATGCTGCTACCTCAGATTGAAGTCATTTGCATTATATTATAAAACATGTAGGATACTTTGGCCAGCAAGATCACTGGGATGGCTGAACTTTGGCCCCTCACGTGATTTTGCAAATACAGAGTGTCCTCGTTCCCTGCTTAACAAGTAACCCCACTTAAATTAAAGCAAGCTGCTCTCTGTCACCTCTGGTGTGCTCTGCTTTTAAGCAAGCTTTGTGGGAAGAAATATTAGACTTTTAATACAACAAACTTCATTTTTATTGCATTTGTCTTTTTCACTTTGGTTTATTATTTTATATTTTTAGTCTTTATAGGACATTTCCATGTTACCTGCCCCAAGGATATCACTGCTGTAATTGAGGGACGCAGTTTAGAATCTATTCCAAAAAGAATTCAGTTTCATAGCCCAGAACCAGACTTTTCAAAAGACACGCAATAACACCAACACGGGGACCCCTCTGGACAACATATCAATTTGTATTATGAAGTGAATCATGGCTGTAACCACCAGAGCTGCTATAGTTAAGTGTCTGTCAGTGTTTCCATTATATTTTGAGGGCCTCTTACTTGGCTGCAAAAACACCCTTCAGGCCAAAGCATACAAGGCCATCCTAGGAAGTGACTGTTCCCTTTGTTTAGTTTTACCATTTAGAAACACTAGCTCTCTCTTGTGTTTGCTTATATCCGTTTTAAAATAAAGAAAACGTCTAGTTTTCTATTACGAATCAACAGGCTGCCAGTGTGATGGTGTCTTAAAAATCACGTGTTGGTGTGATCCTCATTGTTGCAATGTGGCACACATGCCCTCTAAAAATTACATGTGTAATTATTAGGCCTCTAATTTTGGAGGGCGGGCAGGGCAATGTCTTGCTCTGTCACCTAGGCTGTAGTGCTGTGACACAATTATAGCTCATTATAACCTTAAACTTCTGGGCTCAAGTGATCCTTCCACCTCAGCCTCCCCAT
This sequence comes from Eulemur rufifrons, assembly GCF_041146395.1. NCBI lineage: Eukaryota > Metazoa > Chordata > Mammalia > Primates > Lemuridae > Eulemur > Eulemur rufifrons. The sequence goes on from NC_090989.1 coordinate 232,184,014, forward strand.
TAGCTGGGACTACAGTTGCATGCCATCAGGCCAAGCTCATTTTTTAAAAATTCTTTGTAGAGATAGGTCTCACTATGTTGCTCAGGCTGGTCTTAAACTCCTGGCCTCAAGGGATCCCCCCACTTTGGCCTCCCAAAGTGCTGGGATTACAGAGATGAGCCACTATAGTCGGCTAGGACTCTAAATTTTAAATCCAGAGATTTCCATTTGTATCTGATATGACTACATTATGTTTAGGGATTTTTTTTTTTTTTTGCCTTCCCTTTTCCATGCCCATATCATTACTTTGAATTCATGTACCTTCTTGCTCTTCTTTTAGAACCTAGCTCAAATTTCTCATTTTCCAAGAAAACTACCCCGACTCTCTCAAATAGACTCAAGGATTCTTCCCCTAAATTCATTTTGTACCTAACACCTAGATACAATACAGCAATTATATTATACCATTTGTTTGTGTGTCTGTTTCTTTCCCAAGCTGCAAAAACTAGGTACAAGGACTATGTCCTGTTTATGTGCAGAATGCTAGACATATTAAATATGCTCAGTAAAAATTGGTAGAATGAATGAATAGAAAATTATGTTCTAAGAAATAGGATTAGTAACAAGGGCACTGGAAGAATGAAAGTCTTTGAAAAATAAAGAATATTTTTAACACGACTTTCCCCTTCTATTTTTCAACCTTCCAGAGAAGTACAAATTCTTCTATGCCCCATAATGAAGAATTTCCCAGGAAAGTGGCTGACTTGTAAACTCGTACAGGACGAAATACATGCAAGAGAATTCTTTGAGAAAATCACTGTTTAAGGAACAAGGAGATGAAGTGTTTGTTCTGACTTAGTCACTGACTCAGTGACCCTCTTCAAGTTACTTAATAGCTCAGTGATTCAATCTCTCTGCAAATGGTGATAAATAACAGCAGTTCTTGTCTGCTTCACAGGGATGTTTGGGGAAAAATCGGTTAGCATTTCTGAGACATTTTCATGAGAAAAACCTAAACTACCTATATTACCTGTATTTAAACATTACTGAATTGCTATTGCATGCTTTGTACTAAATAATTTACTTCTAAGAGGACTCTTGTTGAAATTGCATCAACCTAATACAAAATATACTTGGAAGACTTGATTCTTCTACTTGTCATGAGAAGTTGGACTATGTCCATTGTAAAAAGAAAAGTAATGAAAAGTAGATTGTACAGTTGTTTCTGCATTTGGCATTTGGGGATAGTCCATGTGATTAGTGTGAGGGATAAGCTGGCATATTCTACCTGAATCACCATACATTTTCAAGGAAAGATATTAAAGAATTATAGATGCTTTAATAATTGGAGGAAATCATTTTCTTATTTACAGGTTTGCAAAGCAGGCTAGACATTAAGGATTATAAAGCTTCCAGTATTTCTCAAAGGACAATCTTTGAATCATCTGCTTAGGTATAACCTGGAACATTGTATATGCAGAGTCATTGACCACATCCTGGATTTGAAGAATTCGGGAGAGATATCCAAGAATGTAGATGGCTCAACAAATCTCCAATAATTTCTATGATGGCACTTAGGTTTGAGAATCACTGTAAGAGCTTTGGGTTCAGGAGGCAAATGCACAGAGTATAGGCTGTAGAAGATCAGAAGGAAATTGAATTTCCCTGCGTAGCAAGGGCTGATAAACTGTGCTCTCGCTTTAAAATCAGTAAGTATGTAGAATTTGTGAAGGAATTAGAAATTAATCAATCTTGTTTCAGGGAAAAAAAATTTGGGAAAGATTAGACTTCAAAGACAGGAAAAAGGAATCAACAGTTCTAGTTTGCTACGTGTTACCAGAGTTCAAAGGTAAATTGTATTTATGGGACAGGAAGGCCGGGCTTAACAAACTCCTTGATTTTTTTTCTGTGGGTTCCTGGAGGCAAGCCACTCTGCTTAAAGTTCACAATCATTCTCACATTTTCTAATAGTTTGTCCTTCCAGTAAGTATGAGGAAAATTGGGTAAAAATATCAAAGTACAGTTGTAATGTATCTCTGCTGTTAATGGCTACAGATTTACTGCTTTCTGTTAGTAAGATAGCATATAGTCACGTAGAAATTCCAACAGTTATATAAAAGAATAGAAGCAAATGAAAAACACCTGAGGTTCTGATACAGCGTAACAATTACTGCTCTCATTTTGGTGAAAATTTTTCTAGAGCTGTACACTCACAGTAAACTATGATCCATTTACATAAAATTATACCTATAATTTAATTTACATATATTTACATAAATATAAAAATACACATAATTTTATGTAATATTTTATGTTTTCTAGTTTTCCACATCAATGATGCTTTAAAAAATTTATAATCATGGATACCTATGGTATCAAGTGGAAAATAATTACATGTCGGTTAGAGCTATTGTCAGCTGTTTTATCTCTTTCATTCTTGTCTTGAAGAAATATTTCTCCTCTCATAAAACCTCTATATTCCTCTTACTTTCAAGATCAAGAATAACTGGGGAACTTTCTCATCCACTCAACACCTCTCTGTCCCAACTTCTACCTGAAGCCACTTTTGTCAACAATATTACAGGAAAAGACAGCGTTAAACGTGGGCTCTAACCGTGAGTCTTCCGGAGCACCAGAGAGGCATGTGAAATTAATTAGCTTCTAATTAAGCCAAGCTGTATGGCTTTCCCCTCAGTCTTTTCCTGTTCTAGAAACTTCTAGCTAAGCATTTCCTGGAGAGTGCTTTCCAAAGCACTTGTTCCTATGGATGCAAAAGAGGGCCAAATCAATTTAACATCTCAGCTAATATTTCTTTAATACTTATTATGTTCTAAGTACACTGTATACATTACTGAATTTTTACAACCATCATATAAGGTCAAAGCCATTTCTGTCTATATAGGAATACAGAAGGAAACAGAGTCTCAAAGAGGTAAGTAGAAGGTCTACATAATTCATTTATAGTGCATCTGGGCAACAACTATTTAATGGGTCCAAAGTTTCCCTTTGGGGTGATGGAAATGTTTGGAAGTAGATAGAGTTTGTGAACATACTGTGATGTACTTAATGCCACTGAATTGTTCATTTTAAAGATGGCTAATTTTATAGTATGTGAATTTTACCTCAATGAAAAACAAATAGTGAAAGCAGGGAATTAAACCCAATCTGATTCGAGACACCCCACTTTAAACCATTACAAAACAGTCTCCCACGTGGCTTTATTGGCTCCATATTTTTCTAGATTAGACAACATTAATAACTTTTTACTGCAGAACCTTTCAATGTCCTTGTCATGCTGATAAACGCGCTAAATCTCCCATAGGACCATGTGGTATATAGGGGTGTGGTAAGTAGTGTTTATCAAATTACCTTTTCTATGGACCTCATTTTACCTGGAGAATTTCTACAAGAATATGTTTCATAAAACACTTTTATGGAATCACTGTTTTCTTCAAAGCAATAAAATGAATGTTTATTACAGAATTATTTTAACTTGGATGGTTATGCCAGCAAAATTTCATAGGAATTCAGGCACTATGATAAAGACCGGACAGTTTACTGGGATTACCTTTATGATCATTTCCTTAGCAATTGTTCATAATAGAGGAAGTGCAAAAGAAATGAATAAATGGAATATTTTATTCTCTACTTGAAAAAATTTAATATTTACTCTTCAGTTAAGTTTCATGCAAATGGTAGCTCTGCTATGTGCACATCGAACTATTTAAATTTCATGATAAGACAAAAGACGTAGGGAGTGCACATTTGGCATCTGTAATTTTTAGCACAGTAGCTTCTGGGTTTAAATAAGTCTTTCATAAGCAACTGAAAGCACTAACTTTCAGAATTTGAAAAAAAACTGATGTTTTATGTAATGTTTGTGATATCATTTTCTGTTTTTCCCAGTAGAGAAAACATTTTAGAAAAAGTTAAAGCAGTTGGAAATTCAGAATAATTTATTAAATAGTTATCTCTTCTTTAATCAAAACCAACTTATAACCCCTTCTTTCTATTTCCTTTTTTATATATTTTAGCTACTATAATTTCATAGAAAGAACATAGAGTTTGGAATCAGTTAAAACTGAGTTTGCCTGTCACATGTTTACGTAGGTGCTTCATGACTCAATTTTCCCCAACTAAACATGGATATACATATCCTATATAATTTTCTTAAGGAGTACATAAAACATACATGTTAACCCACCCTCTTAAAAATGTGTATTTCTGTATCTTCCTGATCAACATAACCAACAATTCTGCCTCCTCTACTTTCTGCCAGCCTGTCTTTATTTGGCTTCACTTCCCTCTTTGCACATTCTGGAGCTGATGTGAAGCCATTTCCTGGATGCTCTTACTAGAACCCTTTAATTTGATCTCTTTAAGTCATAATTATTACCAAGTTGGCAATGACTACATTTGGATAGTCCCCACTGCCATTTCTGCTGGTGAACCTCCAGCATTGCTGGGGAAGTCTCCAAATAATCCCAATTGGGTGCATGGCAAACACAACATACACCCTTGGGCTGTATTTAAACTACTTGGCTCTCATCTCACGAGTAAAAAGAGGTAGAAAAATAATCATCATCATCAGACTTTCCTACACTAGACTTAATTTTTCTTCCTGAATGAAAACATCACTTCTTTCCTGATAAGAAAACAGATATTATTCAATATAGGCTCTCTTATTTTCATTAAATTGGCTTCTGTATATTTTTACTAATGTTTGCTTTTAGCTGAAGGCAGCACTTCTCTTGTGAAAGCAACACGAGACCATGGACCTTCTCATATGTGAAGTCCGTCATGTGGCCTCCTGGGATGGACGCGGATGAGGCGGCGGCCAAACCTCAGCCTGTTCTGCACCACACCAGGAGATTCCGCAGGAGTAGCCCTTAAGTAGGGATCTGAAGAACCACCAAAAGCATGATTATGAGAGAAGTGGCATGTGGCCTCCAGGTTCACAGAAAGCACAAGAAGCCAAGATAGAGCAACGCTGCCAACCGACAGAGGGTGGACTGCACTTGCCAAGGAGAGCTGATGTGAAATATTGTGGGGCTCCTTCCTCTCTTGCCTCAGCCTAGACAAACAGCAAAAAGGATGAAGGGATGTGCGAAAGCAGGGTGCTCCAGCAACTCCTCCCATTCCCTCATCACCACTGACCCCCAAAACCCCACCCCACCACTCCCACCCATACTCAGAGCAACTAGAACATTAAGTCTATCCTATGGTCAGTCAAGGGGGAAGATTTCTGTATCAAATATAAGGTTGAAGTTTTAAAATAATCTGAACTAATTCTCAATAAAAATAAGAAATTTTAATAACAAAAAGTGACTGAAAAGCTATGAAATCTCCAAATGTGATTAAGGTATTAATAGTAAGCATACTACCCAGTAATAAATGGGGGTTGTCAGACCTGGCAGGTAGTGTTTAATGAAAAAAAAAGTATCTTATACCTTCAGGATTTCAGACTCTTTAGCAATTTTGATGATCAGCATAGTAAAAGAATTTTTAAAAATAACTGTATGAGTCTGTTTTACATTGATATAAAGGAAATACCTGAGACTGGGTAATTTATAAAGAAAAGAGGTGTATTTGGCTCATGGTTCTACAGACAGTACAAGAAGCATGGCACCAGAATTTGCCTCTGGTGAAGACTTCAGGGAGCTTCTAATCAAGACAAAAGGCAAAGGGGGAGCAGCCATGTCACATGGTGAGAGCAGGAGCAAGAGAGGGAGAGGGATGAGGAGGTGGCCCCAGGTTCCTTTCAACACCATCTCTCACGTGAACTAATAAAGCAAGGACTCAGTCATTATTGTGAGGAAGGCACCAAGCCATTCATGAGGGATCTGCCCCCATGACCCCAACACCACCCATCAGGCCCCATATCCATCCCTGGGGATCAAATTTCAATGTAAGATTTGGAGGGAACAAGTATCCAAACTATGTCAATAACCTTTCCCGTGATTTCTATCTTGTAACAAGCAGGTCCCTTGCTCCTTTTTCTTAGTTATTTTATTCCTAGTCTGATTCGTTGAGACCCTACAGTAATAGGTATGGGCTGGTGTTCACGCAGTCTGTACTGGTATTGGCTTCACTAGTTACTGAAATATTAAAGTATTTATATACAGTTGGTAAATAGGCACTGACTGATTCAAAAAACTCTCCCTCCCCCACTGGTCTTACAATCTTGGTCTCTCCTTCAGGAGCCCCCACAACCCAGCAATTAAAGGGTTAATGCTAGTACACCAGGGGAACCTCTTCATCTCTGCTCCATTAACTCCACTGACTGCTGTTCCGTTAGCAACAGCACCTTACTAATTTTAAATCTTGAATACACACTCACTCTGAAGAGTGAAAAATCAGAAAACGAGACAGACATCCTCAAATAGTCAGTGTCTGTCTACTGTGATGAATTGTTACCTTGCCACTGAATCTTCTTTTGACAAATGTGCTCTAGTCTTTCTAGACTTTCAGATATTTCTTTCTTTTATTCTCTTCTAACCTGGTGTTGTACATTTGCTCATGTTAAACTTCCAGTATTTCCTGGTTAACTGTACTTCTAAGATTGTCCACCACAGACATCCCAGATAATAGATTTTCCCTCTAAGCTAAAGTTTCTTACAGTGTCTTAAGAAAGACCTTGCTACAAAGTGTTTACCCTATTTCTGTGGGTAATGAGAGTTCCAGACTTTAGCCCCACCAAGCCTTTCCTCTCTCCTTGTATCTATGTCATATTGTCACATACCAAAATATATAGTTTTTCTCCCATTGGAAAAATTCATACAGCTTATTGAAACTACTTAGGATGTGAGATATAGGATAAGTGAGAAAAACTTAGTGTTTCATACAAGATTTAAAGTCCAGGAAATAGATGCGCATTTATTTATTTGCATACAGTAAAATTTTTTTTTTTTTTTTTTTTTTTTTTTTTTTTGTTGAGACAGCGTCTCACTTTGTTGCCAAGGCTAGAGTGAGTGCCGTGGCGTCAGCTTAGCTCACAGCAACCTCAGACTCCTCGGCTTAAGCGATCCTCCTGCCTCAGCCTCCCGAGTAGCTGGGACTACAGGCATGCGCCACTATGCCCGGCTAATTTTTTCTATATAGATTTTTAGTTGTCCATATAATGTCTTTCTATTTTTAGTAGAGACGGGGTCTCGCTCAGGCTGGTCTCGAACTCCTGACCTTGAGCAATCCACCCGCCTCGGCCTCCCAGAGTGCTAGGATTACAGGCGTGAGCCACCGCGCCCGGCCATACAGTAAAATTTTTGAGGATAAAAAAATCATTCTGTATTTCAAGACAACACAAAAGGTTGATATGTTTAACCTTCAAGATCTGCTCCAGTTATCTTTCTTGACTATCACATCTTCCTAAGCTGGCTTGCAATCCTTGATCTCTCTCAGGACTTCAAGACTTATATGTTCTGCCTCCTGACTGCCTGCCTGTCTCAACTTCCAGATATTATCTCCTCCGCTTCCCCATCATCTCCACTCAGCCATTATACATATATATTCAAAGCCCTGTTTCTAACAGTGCTAAAAACCCAACAGTTTAAAAACAAGCAATCCAATTTGGAAATAGGCAAACTACATGAACAGACACTTTATTGAAGAGGTATGCAGATGGCAGGTAAGCACATGAAAAGATGTTCAACGTCAGTAGCCATTAGATAGATGCAAATTAAAACTACAATGAGATATTACTACACACCTATCAGATTGGCTAAAATATAGAACAGTGACAACAGCAAATGCTGGCAAACAGAGCAATGGTACAGCCCCACCAGAAAACACTTTGGCAATTTCTTATAAAACTAAACATGCAATTGTTATACATGCTAGCAATTGTAGTCTTGCATATTTATCCCAGAGAAATGAAAGTATATTCATATAAAAATGCATATACAAACACTTACAGCAACATTATTTTTTACAGCCAAAAACTGGAATCAGCCCAGATGTCTTTCAACATATAAATAGTCAAACTATGGCACATCCATGCAATGGAGTATCGCTCAACAAGAAAGATGAACTACTGATACATGCAACAACTTGAGTGAATCTCTAGAAAATTATGTTGAGCAAAAAAGCCAATCCCAAAGGATATTATCCCATTTATATATCATTTTTGAAATGACAACATTTCAGAAATGGAGGACATATTAGTGATTGCCAGGGCACAGAGATAGGGTGGAGGTAGCAAAATGGCAAAGGAGGTGGGTGTGGCTATGGCTATAAAAGAGCAACACAAGGGATCTTTGTAGTGTTGGAACTATTCAGTGACACGACTGTGGGGGAGGATACATGAACCTACACAGCTGAAAGAATACGTAGAACTTAACAGACAAAAACGATCACAAGTAGCTCTGGGGAGAGCTCAATGAGATTGATGATTTATCTCAATTCCAATATCCTGGTTGTATTATTAATATAGTCTTGCAAAATATTGCCATTGGGAAAAACTGGGCAAAGTATACAAGGACTCTATTTTGTATTTTACAACTGCATGTGAATGTAAAATTATCTCAATAAAAATTCCAATTAAATTTTAAAAATAAAAACTATTCATTATCACTCCCCCAAATTGGCTCCTTCCCTCCGCCCCCATATTTCTAACACAAACTGAATAAAATTAATCCCAATTGCCTAAATCTGGGAATCATTCCACACACTTCCACTTTCTTCTGTTTGTATATTGATCATTCACGTTTGCTAAATATAGTATTTTTATATTCATTGCACTGGTGTGTTAGGCTGCTTGGATTACCATAACAAAATAACATAGACTGAGCAGCTTAAACAACAGAAACTTATTTCCTCACAGTTCTGGAGACTAGGAAGTCCAAAATCAAGTGCAGCAGCCTCACTCCCATGGCTGTAGACCAGGGCCTGCTTCCAGGGCTCCAGGGGGCCCTGCCCTTACATCTCTGCAGGGCGTTCCTGGACTCCAAGGCTCTGAACAGAGGCTGTCTGGCCTGTGAAACTGAGGCAGTAGCCTTGGTGACTTCCTAATCATCTTTAAAAACATTTTTCCCTCTTTTGGAAGAATAGTGCTTGTTTGCAGCCAAATAGCCCTATTGTCCTGACTGTTGAATCTAAGAAGTCCAATAGCCTTTCTTCATTTGGTCCCATCTTCATCCCCTTCAGTTTAAACTGACAGTGTTTGGGCTGCTATAATCCCAAAAGCTCTTTATGAAGTGATGGTCTAGCTACATTCTTGGTGTTCGCTTCAGAGCATACTTTGTCATTTTTGCAATATAAATAGGCTGAAAATGTTACAAATCTTTAAGTACTCGTTCCTTTTTGCTCAACAATTTGTTCTTCATCTGTCACCTCTGACATTTCACTATAAGCAGTCAGAAGGAACCAAACCATTCTTTCAATACTTTGCTTAGAAATCTCAGCTAAATATCCAATTTCATTGCTCACAAGTTTTATCTTTCAAAAAACACTAGAAGACCATACAGCCAAGTTCTTTGCCACTTTGTAACACGGATTACCCTTCCCCCCAGTTTCTAATAAAATGTTCCTTATTTCCATCTGAAACTTCATCAGAACCTCCCCTATTTCTAGCATACACCTCAAAACTGCTCTAGCCTTTATCCATTCTCAAGTTGCAAACTGCTTCTGTATTTTTAGATAGTATTCACAGTAGCACCCCATTTCTTGATGCCAAAATCAGTCTTAATCAGCTTGGGCTACCATAACAAAATACTATAAACCGAATGGCTTAAACAACAGAAATTTATTTTCTCACAGTTCTGTAGGCTAGGAAGCCCAATATCAAGGAGCCAGCAAGGTGGGTTTTATTCTGAAGCCTCTTCTCTTGGCTTGCAGGTGGCTTCTATCTTGCTGTTTATTCCCATGACCTCTTCTTTGTGTGTGCGCGCGCAGACAGAGAGACAGATATTTTCCTCTTTTCACATGGTCATAAATCTATCAGCTTAGGACTCAACCATATGACCTCACTGAACCTTAATTACTTTCTTAAAGTCCTATCTTCAAATACAGCCACACTGGGAATTCGGGCTTCAACATATACCCAAAGCACTTAGTTTCTTCTGTTGCATAACAAATTACAAAAAATCTGGGAGCATAAAACAACATGCATTTCTCATGTTACAGTTTCTTTTAGTAGGTCTACCTTAGCCTATCTGTGTCTTTGCAAGGCTGTAGTCAAGGTGTCACCTAAGACTGGGCTCTTATCTGGAGTCTTAACGTGGTTATATATCTACTTCTAAATTCACTCAGGTTGTTGGCAGAGTTTATTTTCTTATGACTATAGGACTACAGCCCTTGACTTCTTGCTGGTTGATTGCCAGAGGTTACTGTCAGCAGCTAGGGGGCCACCCTGAGCTCCTGGAGGCTGTCACAGTCTCTTGCCATGTGGTCCTCTCTACAGACCCTCTCACAACACAGCAACTTCATCACGACTAGCAGGAGAGCAAGAATGAGCCTGCTAACAAGATGTAGACTTATATAATGTAACATACTCATAGGATTGTCACTAGTCCTGTAAAAATAACCTTCTAAATGTGTTTTAAATCTACCTTCGAGAAGTGGGAGGACTTAACTTCCTAATTTCAAATTTAGATCTTTATTGCTATCACCATTATTTTAGGTCAGACAATAGATTTCTGAGTGATTTTTCTGCCTTTATTCTTGATATCCTCCCAAACTCATGTCTCTATATTTGGCTATCATCTGGCCAATTCCTCATCATCTTTTAAGATATCTGAGGTGTCAACCCCTTCAGGAAGCAAGACTGGTTAAAATGATTTTTTTCTATTTTTTCCCTCCCTTCAATGACACCTCTCCATTGTAGCATGTTATGACATTGTGTTAAAATGATGTGTTTACGTGTCTTTTCCCATCTACAATTTTAACTGTCTGGAAAGGGAAGAATGTATCTCTTTCTTCTTTGCATGCTTAATGCAATATATGACACACAGTAGTTTCCTAATAAGAGAGCTGAGCCGAACTGTTGAACTAGACTAAAATATTGTAAGCATGCTATGTAAGTATACTTTTTCCAAGACATCTATATTTTACAATGTGGTTTTCCATCCCTGACCACACTAACAAAACCTAGAATTAAATCAAAGACTTTCAAAAAGTTCTTGTGCAACATAAAGACCCTTTATGTATTACATATAACTATTTTAAAAAAGTATTTTGAAGCTCAGGAACTTTAGGGAAAGAAAAAAAATAAAGAAAAAGTAACTAAAAATTTACAAAAGAACTGAAAATAAAAATAATCAAGAAGTTTGCAACAATTCTTGCCCCCCAAAGAGTGCTCACCCAAAGATAAAAATATTGCACTGATCATTCCTCTTCTATTAATAAAATGATCAACATGATTATTTAAAAGTTTATTTTATTTATTTTTTAGAGACAGAATCTTGCTCTGTCTCCCAGGCTGCAGTGCAAGCTGCATGATCATAGCTCACTGTAACCTTGAACTCCGGGGCTCAAGTGATCCTCCCACCTCAGCCTCCTGAGTAGCTAGGACTACAGGCTCATACCACCACATCTGGCTAACTTTTTTATTTTTTGTAGAGATGGGGGCTTCCTATGTTGCCTAGGCTAGTCTTGAACTCCTGGCCTCAAGTGATCCTCCTGCTTTGGCCTCCCAAAGTCCTGGGATTATACATGTGAGCCACTATACCCAGCCAGAAGTTTAACAGAAAAATGAACTGATTACAAAAATGGGAAGGAGTAAAATAATATTTATTATTTATGTATCCTATATAATAAGCACTTTAGGACAATCATATCATTTTAATACCTTTACAACCCCTTTGATAATTATCAGTAAATGAATTTTATATCTGAGCTAAAACTTCCCCAGGAATTTACAGCTAATAAATGACAACCATACTTCAAAGCCAGGAAAGTCCAATTTCAAAGCCATGATCCTCCCACTTCCTCACACTATGAGAACACCTAGAAATTGCTCTTGTTTTCAATTCATTGCCAGAAATATCATTCTCTGGAATATTAGGAGAAAAGAGTGGTAATAAATACCAGCAGGCTCGAGGTTGAGGCTGTACATCCATGGGACGCTAAGATTATTTGCATTGTGCTGTTTGATTCAGTTCCCTGCCAAATGTCATGCCAAAGCCTTGACACAACAGAGATTTGTGCCTGGAGCCATTCATTCCCTGTCTGGCAGTGCACATCGGCTGGCACATTTTCCTTGGATATTCTAAAGTCACATCAGTCTCTGAACAGGGACTGAACATGACTAAAAAAAAATTTATATGAAAAATAGGGTCAAGAAATATCTGGGAGAATGTTTCAATTTTAAGATCTCAGAAAAGTATCCACAGATGCATTGCATTTCTAGAATTCTTTATTTTTCATATAAGAGTAACATGGCAGAATCCATACAGCATGTTTTGAGCCAAATGAAAAATAGAAAGATATGTATATAATTGTATTTACCCAAATATTATATTTATATAAAATAGAACAGGCATGACTAATGATAGCATATATAGCCACATTTTTCTCATAATCACAAACCAATGCCCAACTTTTCTTTCAATTTAAAACTACTCTAAAACACAGAAAAGTAATGAACACTGCCTGAATAACTCATCGGTGGGCTGGAAGGATGCTGAATAGGGTAGCCGATCTAGAGTAGACACAGAGCAACTATAATCAGACATTGTGAATTTATTCAACATATAAATACCTCCAGAAAAATGACATTACACTATTTCTCACTATCTAATCCTGAAGCTCACCGAAATCCCTTATGTGTTAGTTTAAGCAATTTTTCAGTAATTTTTCCTTGCTACTTCCTCCTTGGAAAAGGACTAGTAATTAATAGCTCCTATATGTGACATTCATTTTGTCAGTTTTCACCCTTCACCAACCACTGTGCTCTTTAAGTTCTCTTGATCCTTACTCATAGATTTCCCCTCTATGTAGCCTTTATTCATTTTATATATTTTCTTTTCAACTCTGTTACGATTCAGTTATTACATTTCATGATCTTTTTAATGATCTTTAATAACACTTTTTTTAACAATAGCATTCCATTTTGAAATTATAGGCATCCTATGTTGACCTTGAATTATCCTCTTTATCTTTCATGTAGGACATTTCTACACTCCCTTCTGAGCTGTTTATGTGTTTATTTTACTGATTGCTTCCTCATTTCAAATTGATTAAAATTCTCAGCTAATTTCTCTACTTGGTTCCCCCAAATTTAGACACTTTTAAATAGTTCTTACCTGGTAAGTTAACTCACATATACCTATTGCAACAATTTCATCATGAGCGTCATTAAAGGTACTTTAAAACTTTCTGTAGACCTTTGAATAATTCCACTGCTTTACTTGCAAGAGCATTAGTGATAAAAATTCTTTGAACATAGGTTGTATTGATTAAGACTTTCTGTCCCCGGGCAATGATATATATTTGATAATCAGATTTCTGATTCTGATGTTTTCTATTATATTTTGTGATATGAAAAAGTACATATCATATATATGAACATGGAACATAATGCCATATTTCTAAGCATGCAACAGTAATATAATTATCATAACTTTTTTGTAGTTTATTCACAAAAAAAGTTTAGATGTATTTTATACATACACACCTTTGTCCAAGGCACATCCTGCTGTGGTCTCAGGACAGGAACCTATTGTTAAAAAAAAAAAAAAAAAGATTATTTATTCCTATTAATATACTTAGACTAATAAACAAATTGAGAAATATCAATATATAAAATTAAATAAGAATATGTTTAAACTTCAACCATTGATCATAATGTATATCTGTGCATTAACTTCAAAAAGAAGTCCTATCTTTCGTGTTTTTTACTAAAGTTCATTAAGATAAAAAAAGACAGGATACAAATATTTTCTAACACTTCTCCATTTGAACTCCAAAGGACCTCTATTCCTTTATATCTTAAAATAAATATTTTTCCCCAGAAAGAAAGAGTACACACAAATGTCTATTGTATGCAAAAATTCAGACTTTCATTTTTCGAAAATGCTATTTGAATTGTTAGCTTCAAAACAGAAAGATGAAGAAACAGGTTAAGTAGATTTTATGATAATAAAAGCTTTATGTATTTGCTCATCAAGAAATGGCAGTGAAGCACTAATTAAACTTAATAGAGAATCATTTTCACACTAATGTTTTAAAAACTTTCAGGCAATGAACCTAGAATGGGTGCAGTAATAGATTTAAATATGTTCAAATGAACTTGAGCACTTTAAAAATCAAAAGAGGAAATATAGTCACGTACTGTTGAACTAAAGCCCAATATTTTTATTCTTTCTTTTTCTATTTTATTATTTTATTAGATGCAATGCCACATTTCCAAATATGTTTGGAGACTCACCCACCTAAAGGCACCGATCTGAGAGTTCACACTGCAAATATGATTATGATAATTATAAGAATTTCAATTAAATCTTGAATGAAAGAACCACTCACTTTGTTCATACTTTTGGCACCCTATCTGCCTAAAATTTCCAGATATGGGGGGAAAAAAAATCAGAGAAAAATCAATTTCACTTGTGATTTCTACTAATATTTTGGAGTAAGAGTTTTACCATGAATGATAAATAGCATCCATAAAATAAAAATGAAAACAATTTTCTTTCATATTTAATGTTCACAAACTCAAAGAATTTTAGTTTTCAAAGGCACCTGAGTGGATAACCAAGTAAGTTGGATTCAAATTATGATTTAAAGGGTTCTTATTGCTATAATATATGGAAATGCCTCAGGACTTCCTGGGCAAGGGGAGGAAACCAAGCCACTGGGTGTCCCAGAATGCCTCATCAGCCTTTGTTCAAGCCAAGCAAATGCATGTGCACAAGTGCTTATATACACATACCCACACGCACGCACACACACATAACCACTCTAGGCCAACTTCTTTATTTTATGTCCAAAACTAGAACTTCACACCTCCTGGATTTGAATCTTGGTTCCTTGGATTACTAAATCAGCCCAGATTTTAGAATATTTATGTAATCCTCTCTGAGATTCAAATTTTCACTTACAATGAGGTTGTTGTAAAGATTAAATGAGTTATTACAAATAAATTCCTAAGAACAGTTCTTGGGACACAGTAAGTAGCCAATAAATATTAGCTATTAAAAACTATAAAATATTTTAAAAATTAGAATAGTTCAATAAAATTAGCGTATTTTAAATATGCATGTCTTATTCATAACTGATATTTCTACCCTATTGTCCGTCCGACAGTGTCAAAACCTTAATTTGTGCTTCTTTTCTTACCAATTATAATTATGTGAAAAATAATTAAAAAACATAATTATGGATGACAAACTTTATTCATGAATTTTCCATCAGAGAAATCAAAGTAACATTTAAAAAAACAGTGCTTTTTGGGGGGAGGGGAATTTAAGGTATTTTAAATGGTACTTAATAGCTGTAATTCTATGTTCTGTGTCTACTTGTAGTCTGGCACAACTAGAGGAACAGAAAATCTCCTTAAATGACAAGGAAACAAAGTTTTCTTCAGGTCAAACAAGAATCCAATTATCTAATAGCCATGCTAGCAGAAGTAGGAATGAAGAGACTGTATAAAACTCTAAATAGTCAGCATCACTTCCAGGCCGTAATGACTATCACAAAAAGACAGGGCACCAACATACGATCGAGCTGGGAGAATAAATAGACAAACTTCACCTTCTAAAATGTATGTCTCTCTGGCCATTAGGTATAGCCAGGACATTATAAATTTGGATTAAGTTTACTCAGTCTGATTTTCTCTGATAGACACATATACCCCACAATGGAAAGAAGTTACAGAAAGAAGGGAAGGAGGAGACATTTATTTTTTAAAGATTGGTTTAACTGAACTGAGTATAGGCTAAAATTAGGAGAAAGTAAGTCTTAAAAAGAGAAAACAAAATAATAATAATGAAGGAAAAGAAAAAGAATAAAACTATAGCCTCAACGAGATAAATGCTAAATTGTGCAACCTAAAAGGTGGACAACATATTTAGTAAACTGACCAGAAACTATTTTATTTATATGGAGGTGGGGGAGAATGAATTGGCTGCAGCATTTCCTTGTTTTAATTCAATGATTCTCTACCAAGGATGACTTCCCTCCCAGCCACCCCCAAACACAGTCAGTAATTTCTGGCGACATTTTTGGTTGTCACAACTGGAGGTGGGTATTACTGGTATCTAGTGGGTAGGTGTCAGAGATGCTGATAACCATTCAACAATGCACAGAACAACCACTCACAAGAAAGAAATATCCAGCCCAAGGCATCCATTGTTATTGAGGTTGACAAACCCTTTCTGATTTAGCGGGGGAGGTGGAGGCTGCTTTCTTTCTCAGCTCTTCACAAACTCTCCTAAATCATGAGATCACATCATTTGCATAGAGTGAATCTTCCAGGAAAAGGGGGACAAACCTTGGTCAAGGGTCAGAGGGTATTTTAGTTGCTAGTATCCTACTAAAATACTGACCATCTACTATACAATGCAGCTATGGATTAAACACAAGTTGTTCAGATAGTAATCACCAAGATTTTTATACTACACAAACCTGGACCCTAAAAGTAACTGTGTTCCCATTTGTTTTCTCAAACATTTTACGATGTCAGAAAATATTCTAGTGGATTATCTGATTTTAGTTTTATTCTTTTAAAAGACACTAAATTTAAATCCAGACATTATTCTATATGAAATAATTTAGTTTATGTGACAATTTACTTTTTCATTATAAATTTTATTTTATATAATTCAATAGATTACAACAAAAATCATTTTTAAGGAAAATAAGATAGTTTAATCTATTTTTAAGTTACACCAAAATAAAAACTGCACTACTGTAAGCAAAATTAAGGTACATTTCTATTGGTATTTCTATAAACACATATTATGTATAGTGACTTGAAATAAAATTAAGCCTTGAACATAGTTTAACTGTTACCATTCAATGTGAACTAAAGTATAATTTTGCCCTATTTTCATTATGATAGTTTGAAAATGAACGATTACTATCATAATGCTCAGAGCATTTAACCTGTAAAATATAAATGTTTTCTTAATATTTAGTAGGATTTACACCCTAAAAAACATGCCATGTTTTGATTGCCTCCAAGAATCTTCTCTGCAAAGGCCAAAAATCTGGGGAAAAAATTAATTCCTTAAAAATGTATTAATTATATATGGATTTCTACAACTAAAACTAGTGTACTGGGGAGAGGAGGAGGGAAAGGACAAAAAGGTTTTGTTTTGGTTGTTGTTGTTATACGTATTATGGTTTAAAACAAAGGTCCATATTTAGAGCTCACTTGGAAATGGTCAAATATGCACAGCAATGCAATGTCCTATGTTTTGACTACAATAAGAGACATTCTTACAAAGCAGATCTAAGTCAACAATTACTTCACTGCAGCAGCATCAGTATTTTATTCCACACATTATTTATGCCTCTCGTGCCCACCATGAATGCTGGAAAGTTGGCCATGATTTTGTTATTTCTCCCACCTTTATTAACTATTACTATTTAATAAATTTGAGTATATATATATATATCCTGAGATACACATAAAGTCAATATTTTATGTCACTCCTTATCACCATCTAACAGTACCCAATAAATGGTTATTAACACATGCATAAGTGCACGTATATAGAAGCTGCATTTTAGAATAAATGTTTATTTCCCACAGCTTATTAATATTGTGAAATATAATTTTATGTCATTTATGGCCAAAATTGTATCGCCTAACTGTAACAGAACTAACCATGTCACATATTAACTTTGTAAGCATAAGCCATTGAGCTTATTATGGAAGCCTTTCTCCAGCCTGTATCATTTTTCCCTGTCTGTCAGAACATAAGCATAGACAGCAGAGTTATTGTATATTACCTTATTTAAATGTTAAGTCTTTAAAATGACTTACTTTTTCAATCTATGTTGGAAGAACTTTTGACTTCATTTCCCTACCAATGTGTGTTCCAATTTCAAGAACATACATACACTAATGTATGATCAACTTCAACAGATAAGCTGTATTCCAATGAAGGATGCTATGCATAGGGTATACACTGATATTAAGAGATCAGATACACCCATTATTAAATCTAATTTCTTTGTATGTGCTTGTTGTAAAAAGCAGATGCACTCCTTAACATAATTTAAAACAACCTGGGCATGGTGGCTTGCACCTACAATCCCAGCTACTTGGGAGGCTAAGGTGGGAGAATCGCTTGAGCCTCAGGAGTTCAACGCAGCATGAGCTATGATCACGCCACTGCACCCCAGCCTGGGCAACACAGATCCTGTCTCTAATAAAAAGAAAATTCACAACAAATTCATATGGTGTGCAACTATTTTACTCTCATAAAAGATGATCATGATAGCACAATAATTAGTGAATAAATAGGCAAGTATGATAAATAGTGTATTTGCACCTAATTTTAAGAAGAAACTAGAAATTTCAATATACTGGTATTATGAGCTGAACTGAGTGTTTTTGGAGATAGAGTCTTTAAAGAAGTTATTAATTTAAAATGATGTCATTAGGGTGGGCCCTAAGCCAATGTGACTGGTATCCTTAGAAGAAGAGGTTGGGACACAGACACATACAAAAGAAAGACCAGGTGAAGATACAAAGAGAAAATGGACATCTATAAGCCAAGGAGAAAGGCCCTCATAAGGAACTAACCCTGCTGATGAATGCATTTTGAAATTTTAGCCTCCAGAAAATAAACGCGAGATAAATGAGCAAATAAATTTCTTTCTTTTAAGCTACTCAGTGTGTGATACTTTGTTATGGAAGTCCTAGAAAACTAATACAATTGGTAATTTCCAAAATTAAGGTTTAGCTCTATACAAAGGTGTGACAGGTAAATTTTACCTTCAATGTTCTCTCATTTTGCACTTAATATTTATATTATTTTTAACGGCCTTCCTGTGTAATCAACACTCCTTAATATTTCCAAATTCAAAGGGTTGCCCATCAGCGAACACAAACTTCTCTTTCCTGCCTCTCCAAACATAATCTCAAAGCAATCTTCTACTGACCTGAAGAAAGCATCTATCACAGTGGCTTTAATTGCTGAGAATAGAGTGTATCTGTCTCTGAGGGTATTTGTCTATAAAAAGTAAATATCATATCTTTTTTACATAGCAAGTCTTTTGTGTTATTTTGTTTTGTTTTGATAGTAGTGAGCAGAAGTGATGAAACTGCCATGTTCACTCATTGCTGGTGACAGTATAAATTGGAAAGCAATTTGTCAGAGTGTATCAAAGTCTTAAAAGTATTTGCTCCCTTTTAACTCAGGTATTTTGCTCTGGGAATCTCTCAAAAGGCCACATTCAAAGATGCTGACAAAAATTTATGTACTCTGATAATGTATTTCAGTACTATTTATACTAGCCCTCTCCCTCCAAAAAGGAAAGAAGTTAAATGTCTTATAACAGATTAGACAAACTGTGATACTCCCATAGCACATAGGAAATAATGAGTTTATATCGTGTTTCCAAAGATAATTTAATGGCATAAATATGTGAATTTTACAATTTTAAGTGAACGGATAAAGATATAAAAGGATTCCATCGTATAAAACTAAATTAACCCCCCAAAATCAGAAATTCCCTTTACTCTGCCAATCTCTTTTCCCTACTCCTCTCCCCAAATAAACATCTCCTTTTGTAAGTCCAAAAGCAAAATACTCAGAATTAAGAAGCAGGCATGAGTCACAAGAGTTTTTCAGCAGAGTCCTCCATTCACTTAGGAGGGACAGGTAGAAAGAGGTTTCCCAGGGTTATGACGTGTGAATACAACCTTTTAACTCTCTCTATTATATCCAGGATGACTGACAGCGATGACATCCAATTACAACCTTTCCTTTCTCATTTGGAGGATCAAAAGGTAATCTTCCTTAATTCCCTAGCAGAAGTATAACCAAGTAGCTCATAAAACATGAATAAAGAATACTCCATGTCTGCTCCATTCCACTGTTAGGAGGTACATACACTGTTGCATTAGAACAGAACAGCCTGTACCATGATCTCCAAGTGAGGGTTTAGCAAATTCATCTTTTCAAAAATGAAGAGCACATTGTAAATGGCACATGGTCACAAATGCCAATTTATTCTGCTGAGAAAAGACTGACACCAGGGTGCCTGGAACATTTTACCACTGAATTCTTTTTATAAACTGTGAACAGACAGGTGCATGGACTTTTTGATATAGTATGCACAGAGGAAATCTTGGAAGAATATACATGAAAATGTTCTCAGAGATTATTTCTGAGTAATTTTCTTTAATCTGTATTTTAAATTATTTCTATCATGAGCTTGTATTTCCTTTCCAAGTTATATGAATGTCTTATTCCAGAGGAGCAAGGTGCTAATTTCCTATTCTACAAACATGAGCAATCGCTTGGATCCACCCTGGTAAATGTGCACTGACTCTGCCTTTGCACTAAGGTATGCTTTGCCCAGGCCATAGTGCCCATGAGTTATACTGGCAATGCTATGGATATCAGGAGTACCAACCAGGTCACAGTGCACCCCACAGCTAGCAACCTTCAATCTTCACATGCTATTTGGCTATTTTGTGACCATTAAACACTTGAAAATTGACTTGATTTTCATCTCCCTAGAGGACATTTTGTCTAAAATTCAATTTTTCTAAATGTAGAATCTTCGGGGCTGAATATTGATAAATATTTAGACATACATATTTCAATAATTACTTCACTACCTAAATAATAGTACACTTGTGAATGTATAAATTCCTTTTGGCACAATGGAAAAACCAATGACTTGGGGTCAGAGACCTAGGTTTCAGGCACCAGTTCTGGTATTAATTAACCTGTGTTCTTAAGCAAATCACTTTATCATCATTGGACATGATAATTGTTTGATTAATCTCATAGCGAATATTATCAAGCTCAACAACCAAAGCTACCAACCTGAATAAACATTTGTACCTGGTAAAATGTTATTTCTATATATAAGCTACCAGTTCTGGTCATCCGGCAATGAACTCTTTAGCTTGTAGAAGCCATTATATATACTTTTAAATGGGATATAAGCATGCATATACAAGCCCTAAGGGGCTTATTTTTTTTTTTTTAAAAAAAGAAAGATTTTAAGTAAACACCAAACACTACAGTGTGTCAAAGCTTTAACATATTTCTCTTGTTCCAGTTTTGTGAACATGTTGTGAATCTGGCAGTCCTCAAGGATTAATCATGATATTCTTTCCCTGTGCTATTCATGATAGTATCTCATAAACACCTGATCTTCAAAAAAAATATGAAAAACTAATAGCAACACAAATAATAGTGGAATTAATGTGGAACAATGACAACACAGACATTGTGCTGGGTTTGTATATCATTATTGAAATGTAGCATTAGCATCTCAAAAGGAGGCAGGATGGAGGAAGCAGGTCCCTCATTATTTCTGAGAGCTGGACTTGAGCACCAGTTTGGAGATCTGAATGCTCCATTATCATCAGTCAATAACATTTATGTATCTGTCACCCCACAAGCTCATCAACTAATTACATTAATAATAGAATCTCATTTTGTCTTTTTAAAATCTTAACCACAGAGAGTTTTATCCATGAAGGTCACTTGCTTTATGGTACTGTTAACACAGACATATCACCATTATTACCTGAGTTAAAATATTCCTATGAAGCTGAAAGGGCTGGTTCCTTGTGAATTTTAATCCATGTTTTTTGAAAAGGAAGAGATCAGGGTCCTAAATTCTGGTTTGTCAGAAACTCTCTGGCTTTGGGCAAATAATTTACCTTGCTTGATTTCATTGCCTTCATCGTAAAATGAAATAATTAGAATTGCAATCTAGCAATTCGCTTATTTCTGAATTTCTGTGATTCTACACCTAACTTTCTTTTGGAGGGAAGAGTGGTAGATTGGAGGTTCATACAGCATCCAGAGGCTAGGATTTCATAACTGATCTCTTGCCCTTCAATTTTACCTTCATCTGAGGGGGGCCAAAGATGAACTAAAAGCAGCCTGCACTTGCTGCTCTCAAGGGGAGGATCAAAGATTACGGGGAGAGGTTCAACCAGGGATGGACCAGACAAAGGGAACACTGTGAATCATCAGAGAAGTGACTGGAGACACTCAAAGTAGGAGACAGAGAGGCAGGGTGATCTACTTGCCAAGATCAGAAGGCACTTGGGGGAAGCATCCACACATAAGGAAGGGTAAGGGGAAAGATTCCTAGGGCTCTGCACTCCCCCAGCGGACACTGTGACCTCAGGTGCAAGGGTGTTCCCCACCACAGCAGGCCTCCAAACCAGTCAGGGAACTGCTTGGAGACTGCAGCAGTATTGCACCAGAGAGCAGGCACAATGCAGTCCTGCCAAATTCTGGTCCCAGGTTGCTGCAACAGACACCATTCTGCACTCTCAACCCCAGAGCACCTAGTCTACAGAGGGTTCAACTCCCCTGCAGCCACTTCCCCATTACCCCTGCAAGGCCAAAGAGGCAGCAGGGAGGACAGGAGCTCTCACCTGTGACTGGATGCTGTGTGACCCCTCAGCCCCTCACCCTGCCACTTGTTGGGAATCCAAGCAGAGGAGAAGCCCACCAGCCCTTATCATCTGCCACTGACATCTTGCCACCTCAATAGCACTGTACCAGCTATCACAGTCAGACCTGGGCAGAAGGAGAGCCCCAGTGAGGTACCATACATCTTCTCAGCACTGCCAGCCATGGGTGGTCCAAGCCACTGTGGCCCCATGAGCTACCCAACCCAGTGGCAGTCTGCAACCCACCCAGGTTGGCCAAAAGCCCCAGCCTGTCCAGGCATTTGCCAAGGTCCCATGACCCATTCTGCTCCTGGATGCAGTCCTGTGATGTATCAGGGCACCTGTAAAGTCTCATGATCTAGGCCCCAGCCAAGGTGAGACCACCCATTTCTGTGGAGAGGAATTTGCATAGGCCCCTGGCTCAAGCTTCTAACAGCAGCCTGGGACCAACCCACCAGTCTAAATGAATATCCCCCAACACTGACTTGGACTGTGACAACCACAGGTAAATGGGTGACATAGGAGAACAGTTGCATTACAGGCTTTCAGTGCATCTGCCCCTTTCCCCCCGGGTTATTCCTCTGGAGGAGGACACAAAAATGCTATCTAGGGATTTTTTTCTCTATCTCACTAAGTAGGAAAGTTCCCAGCAAAGAGAACAGATGCACCAGAACCTATCAGAACTGAGCTGAGAGGAGAGGTTTCAGATGAGAAGAAACCAGCAAAGAATTCTGGCAACAAGCAATAACAAGCTGAGCTAGTTTGATACATCCAAAGGATCACAACAGAGCCACAATAATGGACTGCAACCAAAAGGAAATTGTCAAGATGTCAGAAATGTAATTCAGAATATGGATGACAAACAAGATCAATGGAATTGAAGAGAAAGTTGAAAACCAGCACAAACCAAAGAATTATTTCAGGACATGAATGAAAAATATGAAGAACTCACTAAAGAGATAACATAAGAAAGGATATAGTAGAACTTAAAGAAATGAAATAGTCAAGTTGTTTAGAGAATTACAACATACAGCAGAAAGCTTCAATGACGTATTAGAGCAAGCAGATGGAAGAATCTCAGAGCTTGAAGACTTTCAAACTAACCCCAAAGATGCACAAAACAGAAAAAAGAATGTACAATCGCTCAAAGAAATATGAGACTATGTGAAAGAAGCCAATATATGAATTATACGTATACCTGAGGGAAAAGAAGAAAATGCAAAAAGCATGAAAAACCTATTTGAAGAAATTACTAATAACTTCTGTGGTATCACCAGAGATTTAAATATCCAGATACAAAATGGTCATCAAACACTGGGAAAATTCATAGCAAATAGGACATCTCCAAGATACATAGTCATCGACCTGGCCAAAGTCAAAATGAAAGAGAAAACTCTACAAGCTGCAAGACAGTCACAACAATTAACCTACAAAGGAAAACCCATCAGGCTAACAGCAAGCTTCCTAGCAGGGACTTCATAAGCCAGAAGGAATTGGGCCCCCATTTTTAGTCTTCTTAAACAGAAAAAGTGTCAGCCAATAATTTTGTACTCTATTCAGCTAAGTTTCATAAATGATGGTGAAATAAATATCTTCTAGACAAATACTAAGAGAATTTGTCACTGCTGGACCTGCCCTACATGAAATGCTCAGAAGTGTATTACACATGAGAACAGCACAGTAGATACCAGCCA
Organism: Eulemur rufifrons; assembly: GCF_041146395.1. Classification (NCBI taxonomy): domain Eukaryota; kingdom Metazoa; phylum Chordata; class Mammalia; order Primates; family Lemuridae; genus Eulemur; species Eulemur rufifrons. Next base: position 232,208,227 of record NC_090989.1, read on the forward strand.
GCACAAAAACACATAAAAGATAAAACTCACAGCTCTTGTAAAATAGCAGCACAAAATGGAAAACCAAACAATAAGTTATCATCGAACACGATGAACAGAACAGCATCTCACATATCAGTACTGGCACTCAACATGAATGGTCTGAAGGCCCCACTTGAAAGACACATACTGCCTGGATGGATGAAAAGACATAATGCCAAGTATTTACTCTCTCCAAGAAATACACCTAATTCACAAGAACTCACACAGACTCAAGGTTAAGGGATGGAACAAAATATTGAAGACAAATGAAAACCAAAAGCAAGTAGATGTAGCCATTCTCATATGAGATAAAAAAGACTTTGAATCAACAATATTAAAAAAAAAGGTGGTCATTATATAATGGTAAAGGGAGCAATTCAACAAGACATATCAAAATATATATGCACCTAACACATGAGCTCCCAGATTCATAAAGCAAATTCTATTATCTCTAAGCTAAGAAATAAACAGTAGTATCTTAATTGCCAGGACCTTCAGCACCCCACTGACAGAACTAGACAGATCTTCAATGCAAAAACTGAATAAAGAAACACTGGACTTGAATGAGACTCTAGAACAAAGGGACTAACATATTTACAAAACATTCTACTCAAAAGCTACTGAATATACATTCTTGTCATCAGCATATGGAACATTTTACGAGATTGATCACATCTTAGTCCACAAAATAAGGCTTAGCAAATTCAAAAAAATCAAAATCATACCATGTATCATCTCAGACCGTAGTGGAATAAAACTAGACATCAATTCAAAGAGATACGATTCTACACAAAGTTATGGAAATTAAACAACCTGCTGCTGAACAATCTTTGGGTCAATATGAAATTAGGATTGTTATCAAAAGATCCCTTGAACTCAACAACAAAGGAGACACAAGCTTTCAAAAATCTATGAGATGCAGAAAGAGCAATCCTAAGAGGAGATTTCATAGTACAAAATGCCTTTATCAAAAAGACAGAAAGATCACAAATTAACAACCTACTGTCACATTCTTCAGGAACTAAAAAAGAACCAAACCCAAAGCCAGCAGAAAACTAACAAAACTCTGGGAGAACTAAGTGAAATAGGAACAACAAAAAAAACAATACAGAGAATCAGTGAAACAAAAAGTTTGTTCTTTTTAAGAATAAACAAAGTTGATAGACCACTAGCCAGATAACCAGAAATAGAAGAGAAGGGACTCAAATGAGATCAGAAATGAAAAAGACATTACAATGAATACTATGGAAATATAAAGTATCTGTGAGTACTAAAAAAAAAAAAAAAAAAAAAAAAAAAACTATGCAAAAAAACCAGAAAACCTAGAGGAAATGGATAAATTCCTGAAAATACACAACCTCCCAAGCCTGAATTAGGAAGAAATATAAATCCTGATCAGACCCATAACAAGCAGCGAGATTAAAGCAGGAAAAAAAAAAAAAAACCCAAAAAGTTCTTGATTAGGTAGATTTATAGCAGAATTCTACCAGACCTACAAAGAAGAATTGGTATCTATCCTACAGAAATTATTCCAAAACATCTAGAAGGCGGGAATCTTCCTTAACTCATCTTATAAAGCCAGTATCACCTTGATACTAAAGCCAGGGTAGGACACAACAAAAATAGAAAATGACAGACTAATATCTCTCATGAACACAGATGCAAAAACCTTCAAGAAAATACTAGCAAACTGAATTCAACAATACATCAAGTGGATTTTATCCCAGGAATGCAAGGATTGTTCAATATACGTAAATTAATAAATGTGATTCACCACATTAACAGAAGCAAAAACAAAGACCATATGGTCATCTCACTAGATGCAGAAAAAATACGCGGTAAAATCCAGCACGTCTTCATGATTAAAACCCTCAAAAAACTAGACACAAAAGGAATATACCTCAAAATTATGAAAGCCATATATGACATCATACTGAATGAGGAAAAGTTGGAAGCATCCCCCCTAAGAACTAGAACAGGACAAGGGTGCCCACTTTCACCACTGCTATTCAACCTAGTGCTGGAAGTCCTTGCCAGAGCTATAAGGTAAGAAAGAGAAATAAATGGCAACCAAATTGGGACAGAGGACATCAAAGTACTCCTATTTGCTGATGATATCATTTTTTATCTACAAAACCTTAAAGATCTGGCCAGTAAAAGATGCCTAGAATTGATAAATAATAACATTTGAGCTGAGAGTCAAATCAAGGACTCAATACCATTTACAATAGCTACAAAGAAAATACCTAGGAATACATTTAATGAAAGAGGTGAGTGATTTCTGCAACTAGAGCTACAAAACACTGACGAAAGAAATCACAGATGACATAGGCAAGTGGAAAAACATCCTTTGCTAAGGGAATGGAAGAATCAACATTGTTGAAATGTCCATATTGCCCAAAGTGATTTACACAATGCCCATCAAAATTAAAATGTCTTATTTCACAGACCTAGAAAAAAAAATAATTCTAACTTTCATTTGGAACCAAAAAAGACCCCAAATAGCCAACACAATCCTAAGCAAAAAGAACATTGCTGCAGGCATCACATTATCAGACTTCAAATTATACTACAAGGCTATAGTAACCAAAACAGCATGGTACTGGTATAAAAGTAGAGACATAAACCAATGGAACAGAATCCAGAATCCAGAAATAAAACCATATGGTTATGACCAAATGATTTTTGACAAAGCAGACAAAAATATACACTGCGGAAAGGATGCCCTAGTCAGTAAATAGTGCTGGGAAAATTCAATAGTCACATGTAGAAGAATAAAACAGGGACTCTATGTCTTGCCATATAAAAACATTAATCCAGAATGGATAAAAGACTTAAACATAAGGCACGAAACCACAAAATTTCTAGAAGAAAACATAGGAAAAACTATTGTAGACATCAGCCTAGGCAACACATTTATGACTAAGACCCCAAAGGCAAATATAGCAGCAACAAAAATAAATAAAAGGGATTTAATTAAATTAGAAAGTTTCTGCATAGCAAAGGAAATAATTAAAGGAGTGAATAGAAAAGCTACAGAATAGGAGAAAATATCTGCAAACTATATATCTGATAAGGGGCTAATATCCAGAATCTACAAAGAATTCAAATCAGTAAGGAAAAAACAAACAACCCCATCAAAAAGTGGGCAAAAGACAGGAAAAGAAGATTTTCAACAGAAGATAGAAAAATGGCCTACAAACTTATAAAAATAATGTTCAATGTCACTAATCATCAGGAAAATGCAAATTAAAACTACAGTGAGATAGCACCTTATTTCTAGCAGAATGGCCACTATTAAAAAGTCAAGAAACAATAAATGCTGATATGGATCGAGAGAGAAAGGAATGCTTACACACTGTTGGTCGGACTGTAAATTAGTATAACCTCTATGGAAAACAGTGTGGAGGTTCTCAAAAAAACCAATGTAGACTATTCAACCCAGCAATCCCACTACTGGATATTTACCTAAAGGAAAATAAGTCATTTTATTAAAAAGACACCTGCACTTGAATATTTATTGCAGCACAATTCACATTTACAAAGATATGAATCAATCTAAGTACCCATTATGTGATGAGTGGTTAAAGAAAACATATATAACCTGAACTTTTGTACCCCCATGATAAGCTGAAATAAATAAATAAATAAATAAAAACTTTAGCATAAAAAAAGAAAAGAAAAAAAAAAAAAGAAAGAAAACATGGTGTATGTGCGTGTGTGCTTTACTGGGGTATCTCTTCCTAAACACTTGTGAATTCCTAGACATAAGAAACTTTCCTATTTGATTCCTCTTATCTAGAACCCAGCATAATGCTTGGCACATAATACACACCCAGAAAACATTTGTAGAATGGCTAGATGAAAGAACAAACAATTAATGGTATAATTTATTATTAGTTATTCTTGGTCTTTTTCTATTTGTTGAATCTAAAATATAGTCTACTTCCTTCTACCTAACAACAGGAAGCTGAACATGCAGTTTAATAACCTAATCAGCCATAACATGTTAGAATTAAAGATGGTGACTTTCACTAGACTTTTCCTTTTCTTTAAAATTACTTTTTTCAAAATCTTAAATTGAAAACAAAAAGGAAGATCAATATAGCTTCGTAAAATACCATTTATATTCTCTTTCCAACAACTGCTCACTTCCACTTCATAGCACACCAGACAGCAGAGCTCATTCGTTAACTAGATAATAGCCAGCTAATTTTATGCACACATTTTCCAAACAGTCAGTACGTACTTTCTCCTATTATCTGGGTTGAAAGCCCTAAATTCAGAAAACCAATTTTCTAGTCATTCTCTAAAAATACTTTTTAAATTGAGCATCCATGTGAGGATAGTCTTGGCATCACTGATGAGTTTTATAAATACATAACTTACCACATACAAGTTCACATTTTGAAACATACGCTATCATGGCTATCCTGAGTAATAATAGGAACATTGGAACTCAAAGTAGAAAACTGGAAACACTCTTATCGCTGGGCTGCAGATCTTATTCTATAAAATTAGATAATCAAACTAGAATTTTTTTAATATTCTAAGTCTAGAAAAATTATTTTGGGGGAGAAAAAACTCTCACAAATATCTGGTACCACTTGAAATGCGTAAATTATAAATTTCTGTAAAGAGAAATAGAATACCATTTGAGGGAAAAAAATCACACTCTGCAACATTATTAGCCAAAAGGAATTTATACATGAGACATTGTCTAAAATTCTACTTGAGGAACAGAAGAGAGATGCTAGAAACATTGGACAAAAAGGATATTCCAAGGGTAGGACTAGGACTAGCTGTGATTCATCAAGAAAGGCAATGGTAAGATTAAAAGGAGAAAACTAAACCAAATTTAATCAAATCAACTGAATCAAATTGACCAGTATTGTACAGTTGCCTAGTTTAAGTGTTAAGAGGGGAGCTAGGTACAGAGCGGCTATTTGGAGATATGCGAACGCAGGTAACAGCAAGTCTGAAGCACCAAGCACTTTATCTGAAACACAGTATGTGCTCAGTAAGTGTTAGTTGTTTTCTTTTTTCCCCCTTGAACTAAGCTAAAACTTCTGAAGTTCAGCCTTTATGAATTTGAAACATTTCTCAAAAAGACCATTCTGTTTGTCCAGCAGATTTTTACACACCTCCTTTTCCTAAGACACTCCTTCACTCATTAGCTTTCAGCTAACTTCTTTGTCAAGACCCAGACACCTTTCTCCAAGAGTATTCCCTGACTCCCAGTGGTTGCTTGGTTTCTTTCCCCCATCCCCCATTGGCCTAGGCAAAGAATTTATGAAGACAACCCCCAAAGCAATCACAGCAGCAACAGAAATAAATAAATGAGACCTGATCAAATTAAAAAGCTTTTGCACAGCCAAGGAAACTATCATTAGAGTGAATAGACAGCCTACAGAATGGGAGAAACTATTTGCTTGGTCTCCTTTTCTGGGAATTTTTGTAATATCCTATATATCTCCCCCCATCCTATACGTGTGTGTGTGTGCCCATCACAGTGTGTGTATATGTGTATGTTATGTGCAGATATTTGCATGAAAATGGTAGGTATATCTCAGTAAACACTTTCTGGATGTCATATGATAAACCATCTTACATATATTATGAAGCCATATTTAAAGTCATAATTTAAAAGGCAGATGAGATGAAGAGTTTCTAAGGATTCCTTAACCCCTTAAAACCACCTGATCATAATTTGTATGGTATGATTCTTCATCGATTGATAGCCTATTCTTTGAAGAAACACATTTGTATCTTTAAAAGATTATTTGGAAACAGACTTTTCAAAAACTGAAGTGTGCTACGAATTTACTAATTGAGAGAAGGGGAAAGAATGTTTTCTTAACTTCTCATTTAACAGGTGAGGGAACCTAGTTTGAGGTAAGGGACTTTCTCAAGCTTACACACTAATAAGTGGCAGACCTAAAACTGGACCCCCTCAGCTCTGAACTCCACATACCGTCATCTTTTGAATTGACCATGCTATGCTGTCCTTGGGAAAGAATTTCTGCAATGAGCATAAATAGTTCTGAGTTATTCATGTGGAAGATAAAAGGACACAAAAGGTTGACACAGGAGTTTTACCTCCTTAATTGTACTATTCCTCAGAGTTATTATCATAAAAATCCAGTGTATAACAAGTAATTCCAAATCAGAAATCAACATGTTATTTTGAATACTCAGGAAATCTTCAAAATGTAAAGTCATCTTACTGTTTTCTGGTTGATAAATCTGCTTCCTTGGACCTTGCCTAGTTTAATGTTATTCTGCTGGTAATTTATGAATACCAGAAGATTGTTGATTGATTTACATTGTATTTGGTTCAAGATATCTGGATAGTCAAGCCCCAAATATGAAGTCATATAATTTAAATACATGAAGGTAAATAACTAATCATGGAACTTAATTATGAATAATTATCTTGTTTAAATTCTTCCCAGATTACCAGAGATGATTTTTATTCTTTTAAAATAAAGGAGCAATATTAATGTTTTCTCCTACGCAACAGCGATTCTTAAAGGTTGTTTCTGTAAGTACAGATGTTTACTTTAAATTCTGTGTATCTGTTATATTGTCAACTTATATTTTTTTCTCTTTATAGGAAATGTGCATTTTGTATATTTTTTAACAAGTTTTTAAAGTAAGCATAGTCCACAATGCAATGAGAAAAATCTTCAATTTCTCTCTTGCATGAAATATCTTAGCTAATAATTTGACTAAAAGAAGGAGAATCCTTTTTCTTTTCATTAGACTTCCCCTTTCAACAAAAGCTTTGTTAGCCTACTGAGTCATGACGAGTAATCCTTTATATGCTGGAGTACACCATTCTTCCTGATGAACTAACAAATTAAAATGTAATGTGAAACGATGGCACTGGGAATATTAAGGAATAGCCACTGATGTGGGAAGGAATCTATAATTAAACCAGAATGTACATTTTAATTATAATTTTATCAAACTGATAAAAAGTAAAATACTATAATAAAAAGGAATAAAAGAAAACTATAATAAGGAGCACAAAAAAGCTATGTTATAACATTTGTCATCTCCTCTACCTTCTGTTGCTGGGCCTCCCCTCCAAAGCCTTATTTGATTACATCTTGCCAAGGATTAGGAAAGCAATCAAATGATTTTTCCCCACCTTTATTTCAAGCTAAGGTAATTATTCATCTGTTTTTTGTTTCTGCCTCATTTTTTTCCGTAAACTTGGTTTCCTCAAGAGTAAAATGAATCACAGTACTTATCAGCTCAATGCATACACAAGTGATACCGAAGGCAACTGCCAGAGACTAAAGCCATAGGTTAGCTGTAAATCCATTAATGACTTTAAATAGTGGGGAAAAAAAATTCTTGGTGAATCTGTGACGATGTTGAACAATAACTGCAGAAGTCACAAAATAAGACAATGTAATTTGCATTAATATGTCATCAGACAGATTTACAGAAAGCTAAATCAAGTGCAGAAAGTTTCCCATAAGATGATCAAAGCCGTATCTGCTGTTTGTATATCTAAAAGTGAAATTTCTTATTATTCTTTGACACATAATGCATTTAGTTTTAAGGGATACATTCTGGGGAGAGCTGTATAAAGCAGAAAGCTAACATGTCTAAAAAAATATTCTTTCCAACTGCAAAGCAATCATATAATGAAGAAATACTTGGAATTTACAGACTATATCGTGGAAAATTTTTAGTGTATACTGAGGAAAAGTTTTAGTGACATAATTTTCATTTAATCTTGTAAGCTTTTGATGGTTTCTTTGGTGTCAATTTTCAACAATAGTCTCCACAATTATGTTTAAAAGGGAAATTTTTTTTTAAATTCTAGTATCATATTCTAGAATTACAATTCACTTTACTGCTTTCTATGTTCCTGTTTTACAAATTTCCTTCCAAAGTCATGGTAAACTTTCATAAAGGAGTTCTGAAGTCAGACCTATTAAAACATCATAACATCTTATTTCAAGATTTTTAATTAGCAGATAATGACCTAATAGACCATTCCAACTCATTCAAAGCATTACCAAGCACTGGCTCATTAGTGGAGCTGTGCTAGCTTCAAATCTGAAGGAAACTTCAATATCAAAATATATTTCTCATGTATATTATTACTAGTATTTAAAAAGTATATGCACATCTTTCATCTCTCTTAAATTTTATTGACAAATTATTTATGGTTTGAGCAGGATTTGGTGTGCGCAGGATTTAGGTGAATGTAAACTACTTTCCCAAACATAATTTAGCTAAAAACACATTTTGGCAAAAAAATAAAACTCTAGTCCAACCTAGCTAGAGCCTTTAGAAAGAATGAGAAAAAAAGTCCTATATAATAAGTAGGGACAAAAGTGAGAAATAACATTTTTGTTGTTTCTGCTCAATATTAATAGCAAATAATATTTTACATAACAGGAAGCTTATTATATGATAGTAAATGTAGAAAGAATGAAAATTTTCATGCAGGAAACACCACAGTAGTAATTGTGGTAGGCATGATTCACCAATTGATGCTATAATTATTGGATGAACCAGGATATTCATATAATCTCAAAGCATCTCTCTCAATATATTTATTAGCCTCAAAGAGAGAAAGAGTAAATTTACCGTGGAAAGACCAAATACATGCTACTTCCCCAGAGATAAAACACATCAGGATCATGGATCCCCAATATGATTCACTGAGAAGTATACAACACTACTTCTGTAGTATTCTTGCCAAAATTCATAACCTTAGTCTAATCATGCAAAAACATCACATAAGTGAGAGTCATTCCACAAAATTGATGAGTACTCATAAAATATTTCATAGTCATGAAAAATAAGTAAAGAGTTAGCAACTGTCACAGATTAGCATAAACACACAGAGCAACTAAACATAATATGACATACTAATTTGGATCCTTGAATAGGAAAATATTTGTGGAACTAGTAAAACACCAATATTTGTGTATTACTTAATACTATTGTACCAATGGTAGTTATATAATTGCACAAAGAAATTATACTAAGTTGTTAACATTAGGGGAAGCTGGATGATTGGTGTATATATAAACTCTTTGTACCACTCTGCAACTTTTCTGTGATTCCATAATTATTCAAAATGATTTTTAAAAGCCATTATAACAAAGCTTCAATTAAGTAATGATATAAATGTAGCCAACTCACTCCAAAACTTTATATCACCATTTTGTTAATTTTTAATTATTCACTATCCTAGTTCTTTTTTCCTCCAAATAAATTGATGAGAATAATATGAAACAACCCAACAGGCTTAAGCTTGTTTTCTATTATCATCATTATATTTATCAATCCTAAAAACTTCTCTATTATATTATCTTACCACATTCAAGTTAAGCATTTATTGATTGTCACGCCTTGCCAGGCACTGAAGATATGATTACAATGCATCTACCTGCATAAATTAATGAAATCTAGAAAAATAACTTGTGTAATTTACAATTGTACATGCCTGCTCTAAGCCACTATAAAATTATTTTGAGACTTACTGATACATTTGTATGCATTTCATGGTCACATTCATGGCTGAAATATTTATTGGTATCATTAAGAGAAGATAAAAAACCTGAAGAATTTTGCCATCATTAGATTTGTATATAATGGTATGAGGTCATTTAGGCACAATGGATAACATAAATTATTATATAACAAAGGTTTTGTAACATGAACTTTAAACCTGGAAAATAGCATATGAAAGGCACAATAGAATGTTGCAGGCATAGAAGTAAAGCCCAGTGGAAAAGCCCTGGCTGGTAGAAACAATAGGAAGAATACTTTAAAATCACTTACTACTGGGCAGCAGTCCCAGAGATTCTCATCTTAATTTTATTAACTTACTTTAAATCATAACATCATTTTATATATCCCTTTCATTTAACTGAAATAGATTATTTTATAAAATATTTCATTTCAGTTACTATAGCTTTGTAGTATAGCTTGAAGTCTGGTAAATTGATGCCTTCCAATTTGTTCTTTTTCCTTAAGATTGCTTTTGCTATACAGGGTCTTCTCTGGTTTCCAAAGGAAGCACAGAATTATTTTTTGTAGATTTGCAAAAAATGTTGATATTTTAATATGGATTGCATTGAATCTGTAGATCACTTTGGGTAGTATAGACATTTTAAGAATGTTGATTCTCCCAACCCATGAGCATGGTATGGTTTTTCCACCTGTTTACAGGCTCTACTATTTCCTTACTCAGTACTTTGTAGATCTCCCTGTAGATGTCTTTTACCCTCCTTCAATATATTCCTAGGTATTTTATTTTCTTTGTTGCTATTGTGAAGGGTATTGAGTCTTTTATTTGGTTCTCAGTTTGACTATTGTTAGCATATGGAAATGCACAAGAACAGAGACAAAGACCAATGGAACAGAACTGAGAACCCAGATATAGAACCATCTTCATATAGCCATCTAATCTTTGACAAAGCAGACAAAAACATACACCGGGAAATGAATTCTTACTCAATAAATGGTGCTGGGAAAACTGGATAGCCACATGTAGAAGACTGAAACAGGACCCACACCTTTCACATCTCACAAAAAATCAACTCATGTTCGGTAACAGACTTAACCCAAGGCATGAGACTGTAAGAATTCTAGAAGACAATGTCGGAAAAATTCTTATAGACATTGTCCTAGGCAAAGAATTTAATGAATAAGACCCCAAAGGCAATCACAGCAACAACAATAATAAATAAATGAGACCTGATCAAATTAAAAAGCTTCTGCACAACCAAGGAAACTATTGCAAGAGCAAACAGACAACCTACAGAATGGGAGAAAATATTCTCATGTTACCCAGCTGATAAAGGGCTGATAATTAGAATCTATATAGAACTCAGGAAAATCAGCAAGAAAAAAAAAATCAAACAACCCTGTCAAAAAGTGGACAAAGGACATGAACAGAAACTTTTCAGAAGTAAAAGGTGAATGGCCAAGAAACATATCAAAAAATGCTCAACATCTCTAATCATCAGGGAAATGCAAATCAAAACCACAATGAGATATCACTTATCTCCAGTGAGAATGGCCTTTATCAAAGAGTCCCAAAACAATAAATGTTGGCATAGATGTGGAGAGATAGGAACACTCATACACTGCTGATGAGATTGCAAACTAGTGCAACCTCTATGGAAAGCAAGATAGAGATACCTTAAACAGATACAAGTAGATCTACCATTTGATCCAGCAATCCCATTATTGGGCATCTACCCAAAAGAACAAAAGACATCCTATAGAAAAAGCATCAGCACTTGAATGTTTATAGCAGCACAATTCACAATTGCAAAGATGTGGAAACAATCCAAATGCCTATCAATACATGATTGGATTAATAAAATGTGGTATAGGTATACAATGGAGTTCTACTCAGCCACACAAAAAAAGTGGTGATCTAGCACCACTTGTATTATCCTCGATAAAACTGGAGCCCATTCTAAGAAGTGAAGTATCCCAAGAATGAAAAAACAAGCACCACATGTACTCACCATGAAATTGTTATTAACTGATCAACACTTAAATGTACATACAGTAATAACATTCAACGGGTGTCAGGCAGATGGGAGGGGGCAAGGAGGGGATGGGTATATACACACATAATAGGTGGGTGTGGTGCACACCATCTGGGGGATGGACATGCTTGAAGCTCTAACTTGGGTGGGGCAAAGGCAATATATGTAATCTAAACATTTGTACCCCTAAAATATGCTGAAATAAAAAAAATTAAAAACAATTTCAAGAAAAGAACACTACTGTACAACAATGATACTCTCAGTAGTAAAATGATTGGGTGGTAGAGAGTATTACCTCACCAAGCTCACAATATGTAATTGTTATCTGTCAGGTGAAGGTCCAATTTGCTTATGATATATGGAATTGGGCCACTGATATATAATGACTGATGCTTTAGGCTGTACTTAACTTGCCCTAGTATGATGTGATTTCCCTGTACTGTGGGAAAATGACAAATATTATACAAGTAAATATGAGCATTAAAAATTGCTTATTTCAACTATGTAAGAACCAAATCATTTATAGACTAAAATTTAATTGATATATTACTTTTTGATGTCAATTTTCTTTTGTCACAGTTTAACTAATATTCTCCCCTAAATATATAATTTCATAAAGAAAAGAGAGTTAAAGAAAATTTCAAGGAAAAATAAAAGATTAAAGAAGACAGAAAAAAAATAATCAGGGAAAAAAGATTTTAGATACACAGTAAGGTGGATAAGGGAAAACAATGCTATTGCAAGGGTAAAAGACCTAGGAAAGATTTTAAAGATCCAAAAGAAGATGAAAAACGTACAAAAATTTGAATCTGAACAATGTGTACCACTCCATTTTCTTCATCTGGAGACAAAATTAAATCTAAAGTGGAAACAACTAGAACACTCTGCTTCAGTCATGGCTTCACTCAGAAGTCTCCAGTTTCTCTCTAATGCTTTCAGAAATTGATTCAAATTCCTAGGTTTATTTCTATCTATATTCCATCACCCAGTACAGTACCTGACACATAATAGGTGTTTAAATATTTTCTGTCTGGCCGGATTTTTAGTATTTTTTGGCTTTATACACATCTAGCATTTGTCTACTTTGAGTTCTTATTTGTATTTTTATGTCTCTGTATATTCTTTCTAAAAAGGAATTGCATATTAAAACACTTCAGAAACCAAGGCCCTATCCCTGGTGCAGAAAGCTCTCATACAAAAGAAAGACTCATCAAACAGAAAGGCTCAGCCTCTAGAAAAGTATCCATGGTGTATAGGCTCCCAGTGAGATTTTTCAGCGTATATTTACCCAAGCATGGGGAATGTATTAGACATCATATGAGAAGTTCATAAGGTATAAATAAACCCAAATAATACATTGTTTGCTCCAAAATATTTCATCCTATACTATCTTCTCTGTTCACAAGGCCAAGACCCTCCACTGAGAGGGAAATGATCAACATCTTAGGTCCCTAAAACCTTTTAATTCAAGTTGAAATCTATCATGACAAGTAGAAATCAAATTTAAGGTGAACCAATTGTTGTGGCTACCAAAATATTCCTTATAATATCAACTGCCTGAAAGAACTTAAATTCTATTCTTTTCTTCAAACACAGAGGTTAAGCACGTAAGTAGATATTTTGTTTGTATTTGGGAAACTAAAATAATACAAGTTTCTTAGTCCCATGAAAATCAAAGATTGTTTTAGCCCGCCAGAACCTCTTTCCGATCTGTTCCCTATTTTCCTCTAATTTTAATGTAGTGCCAGGGATGTCTGGATGAGAATTTTGAATGTACTGTTCATTAGCTTTCTGTCTTTAGATTTAACTTATCCAAGTCTCAGATTGCTTAGTGGTAAAAACTGACCTTTTCTTGTGTACTGTATTGGACAATTTTTAAACATAGGAAAAAATTAAGGTAAAGCATTTTATAAGATATTTATCATCGTTCTTCACCTTCATCATCATTGTCATCTGTTTTTTTTTTTTTTTTTTTTTTTTGCTTGTTTGTTTTTTTCCTGGCCCTAAAATCTCCTTCCCCAGGAGCTCAGACTGAGAATGACACCCGTTCACTGTTTCAGCAGTTGGTTTGCTATGTTGTTCATTGTTTCCTTTTCTCTCAGAAATCTTAAAACCTAACTAAGGCTTTGCCGCCCACTGCAGGAGAAAAGGAGAATAAATCAAATCCCTTCTGCCTGAATTCTTCAATGGCTTTAGCCCAAGTGTTTTCTGTTGGTTATTCTGCTATTAAAGAAATCTCATTTATAGATATTTTCATCCCGTGAACTCAATACCAATTTAGTATGTATAAATATAAGTTCTGATGAATTATTACATCCATCATAAACAAGGAAAAATGACAAGGACTTAAACAATGTATATTAATAATTATATTTATTGTAAATTATAATGACTATTATATAGTCACACAAAATGTTTGGCTTTACAACTTGGTTCATACCTTTTCTGCAATTTTCCTGTTATAATTGTTTAATGAATCTCTTTAAAACTTATAATGTGTTTCAGTTGTTGCCTAGAATGGTACTAAGCATTACAGTAGGCAATGAATGTATTTTCAACGAATAAAACACATGAATGGATCTACACTAATACACTAATGTGAAAATTCAAACTAGCCTCATAGCTAGTTCAGTTTGCACAGGTACTATTGTATGTTGGAAGAAGCCTGAGGATTTAGTAGATATCATAAACTTATAAGATGAACAGGAAAATGTAATAGATGAATATGATACGTTTATTTTTAACAGTATATAGTAAAAAGTATTGAAGGATTTTCTTCAAAATTTCGACTCCAGTAAAATCTTGTTAAAGATTTTTTTAGGAACTATAAAAACATATTTTTCAACTATCATTTTTTTATGTTGAATATTGCCATAAATAAGAGGATTCTCAGCTAAGGTTTAAAAGATATTTTTTTGTTATAAAAAAACTTCGGTTAATTTTGTTAGTTATAATGAGATTACACCTTTAAAACAAAAAAGGTACACTGGAGTTATTTGTAAACTACACATATTTCTTCTGTAAGAAATTGATGATTATAGAATCATAGGTTTTAGGTTTTTGAAAAAAGCTGAAATGGACTTTAAATTTAAGGAGTTTGTTTTGAACCTGTGCAATTATAATAATAACCTTTAATTCTTTCCTAATGGTCTAGATGGAATTAATTGGTTATTTCAACATCAGGGCTCATCTTGTTTGGAATTTTAAAAGTCTCTTCTTTCACATAATGGGTTCTATCAAGCTTATTTAAAATGTTCTGAAAGCACATTTTTAAGAGCCTTGGCATGCTCCGTCTGCTCTCTTCCTTTCATCTTTCTTCTACATTATTTGCAGTGCAGAAGAACCCATTTTTATTCCTTTGTAATTCTGCTTTGGTCAAGCTATCATTTAGATCTTACCAACAGTCTTTTCTTGTAATTTTATTTCCTATATTGAGATATTTTTGATTGGAAATAGGACACTATTTACAAAAATCTGAAAACTGGTTTTTGCCTAATGGAAATTATGAGGTATCGGATTTCTAAATAGCTGCCATGCTGCCATCTTCTGGTTATACCGCAAGAATCTTTTAATGCTTCCAAGTTTTATTTTAAAATGCATCTTGATGTACCCTGAAATATTTTAAAAATCTATTAAATGAAGGATACAAATTTGAATTATTAGAACCACTGTATCAAGAGTTCAGTGGGCCTGAAAGCCTAAAGCAAATAATGTCTTACATACTTTCAAGTATAAAAATTGAATGAATCACAAAAGATAGAGATGTGTTTTAGCCCATGATTACTTACCTTAGAGCCCAATGAGAGAAGGGTTCTTGACATTTTTCAATCATATTACTTTGTATCATGTTTTTACACTTTTTCAATGTGGCAGCAAGAGCAATACCATTCTCTCAATGAGTTTGAAAGTTTCCTAAATCCACAATCCCTGTTAATATTAGTACTGAATGTCATTTAATGCTGTTGCAGATAACACTGAAGCATTTGCCAATTTAACTGGTTTGTTTTCACTTTCGAACTCTGTCAGAATCTACAGTGCACGTCAATGGCCCACAAAGGAGGAACAGAGTAGAACAAGGTTTTTATGTATTTTTAAGGGCATTTTTTGTTTCAAGGGATTAAGACCTATATAGCACCCTCCTTTTCTGTGAAAGTGTAATCCAGTAAAGTTCTATTTTTTTTTTTATGACATTCCCATTTACCCCACTGGCATTTTCATCCTAGTATCCCTGGAGACAAAAATAGAACCATTTATTTGTGAGATAAATTGCTGTCTCACACTAAAACCTGATTTTAAAATGTAAGATATTACATATATTGCTTCAAATTCAAATGAGGAAGTACATTCAGTGGCTTCAAGCCATGTGCTATTTTAGATGGCTATATGAGAGTATAAATCATAACAGCTCAGTGAAAATCAGAATGCAAATGGCCCCAGTAAATATTTAGCAACAGAGGATTTTCTCCACTGTTTATTAAGAGCAATCTAAAATCTAAAGCAGCTGAGACAGGCGCTAATTTCACTCCTGTTATTAGTAATTAGTGATGAAATTTAATGGTGTTTCTAAGTAGCTCAGAAGCATTTGTCATATAAACAGGGCTTAAATATAAGGGCCCATTAAAATGTAGTTTTTAAGCTTAATAGACATGGGCAAACAGGTATTTTGAATAATCAACACCACTGAGAGCATATGCCAAATTTAAATGGAAAAATTGGCCCACTTATTGTGGACACAGAAATGACCTCGTAAATGCTGGATAGAGAGAGAGAGAGAGAGGATTGTACCATACCAAAATGGTTGATAACTATTTGTTTACTAAACTGTAGGACCTGGAATTCCTGTCATTAGTTTGCCATAAAAAAATTATTTTTTAGCCTCCTATATTCTCAAAAATTGTTGTTATCATAGGTTGATGGATATTCTATTATTCTATAGCTTTATTATTGTGAATAAAAGAGATGCCTCTATTTATAAATTGTGTGGTTTGATCTGTTTTTCTGACTTCTTTTGTTTTCTTCTAATAGTGAAAAGGGAGTTTTTCTTAATACTCACAAACAAAAAATAACACTCTCACCTGGTCAAACCCAGGACCTTCTATTATGAGGAGCAACCGAGCTGAACTATATAATTAAAACATCCCCCCCACACACATTTTTTCAATATAAGTAGATAGAAAAACAGATAAATGGATAGATGATTGTCAATATGTATCTACTATAATAAATCTATTTTATATTATCAAGATGATTCCTATTATAAAAAGCATAATAAATTATTGTACTCAGAAATTTATTCCTGTTATACACATCTTAAACCTGAATCAAGAGGGAAAAAGATTTTTATTCAATGTTTTCCAAAGTTCCAAATTCAACTAGGGACATATCATTTTAGGAAAAAATATGTAATGGGAAAAGTAGCTCATTTGTTCTTCCTCCTAGTTAGTAGTCTCTACTGGGTTTCCATCAGATTAAATCCCAAATTCCAGTCAACTTTAAGAAAATAGACAAAAAAAGAATGAAATAGGTAACAATATTAACACTAAAACTTCCATCACTATAAAGGTTTTGAGGAAAAAAAATGGACTTCTAGCTGCATAGTACTGGAAATAATTTATGAAATGTAACATAGTATTAACACTTCCTAACAAGATTATCAAAAAGCAAAAGAATAAGCAAAAGGAGTAAGAAATAATAGTATTGACCCTCTTGTATTCCAGACACTACACACATTTCCTGCCCTCAGCATGTTCAGAGTTCATCGAGAGAGTTAGGTAAACAGCTATTAAAATACGATGAGTATGTATATGTGCTGTTCTGAAAAGTACAGATTACAGATCCATTAATTATGCCTGTATTGACCAGGGATGGTGTCACCAAGACTGGGCTTCAAAAGACACTTAGATTTTTGCCAGATAAAGGAGTACTTGGGGGAAAAAAAAAAAAGAATATGAATAGCATAGTTAAAAGTATGGAGGCTTAAAAGCTGATGAATTTAAGAAGCCAGTAGCAGGGACAACAGTGACTGTATCGATGTGGCTAGAGCAGAAAGAGCATACACAGGAGACAGAAACAGAAAGGTAAGTTAAGGATCTTGAATGCTAAGCAAATCAGACAACAAGGAGAATTAAAACTATTTAAAGAGAGGATGAGTCTTCACAGTATTTGTGGACTATTTTACATGTGAAAGCTAATATGTAAAAACATATTACATATTCAAAACAGCCCCAAAAGTAATAATTACTATTTCACATTTTACAGATAATAAAACCAAGGTTTGTAGAAGATAAATATTTTGTCTGGAATCAAACTGGTAGTAAACTGATCCAACCTGGCTCTTACCTGCTCTGCTATACTCTATCCTGACCAGGTGTTTTAAAAGATAACTTTACTGCCAGTACCAATGAGAATAAATTGGAGAGAGGAGAGCCTAAAAGCTGATGGTGACAGTTTAGAAAAGCTGCAATAACCTAAACCAGAAATATCACACGTCTAACTGAATACAGCAAGTGGAAGCAGTGGAGGAAGCTTTATTTGAAGCCAAAAACCTTGAGCTTCAATGTCCTTACTTGCACAGGCCACTGACAAACTCTGGGGGGGAGCCCTGGCAAGAGCTTCACATGGTTATGCATCTTTGTAAATTTTGCAAATACTCTAACCACCAATAGTTAAGGCTTCTGTCTCTTTCTACTACACCTTCCAATCTGTCATGTTTTTTGTTCCTGTCCTATGGTGTTCAAGAGGCCATCTGTATGTAAAGATCTGGCTAAGGAGGTTTTGGGGGGATATATTTAGTTTGGTAATAATGGAATCTATTTATTAAATGTGCAAAAATGTCCTTGCACAAGTAAGTTATGGCAGACTAGCCTATAGTAGGAAAAGTTTCAAGAATATCACCACCCATGTGTTAACTCATTCAGCTTTGAGATATAAAGTTATAGGGCCAGAGATCTCATCACAATATTGAGGTCCACTGGCACCCAGGCACAGGAAACATTTGGATGGTGGCAGAGAAACGACGTTTGAAATGTAAGGGACCAGAAACAAGTCTGAGGAAAATTCTGAATCATCACACATAGTATTGTGTTCTTACTGATACTTATCCAAAAGGGATGTCAAAAGGGAATATACTGTAATAGGTAATGGAGGACATACTGTTATATACATGTCATTAAATGTTTTTATTTTTTGATGGGAACAAAATGAAATAGATTTGATCATATTTCCTTGTTGTTGGGTCTCAACCTCCAGTCGTACTTCAAACAGCAAATATGCCTGCATATGAAATTGCATGTTTTATGTCTCTCTCATTGTTATCAAATCATGTCTTAGTACATCTGACCCATCTCCCAACAATGTCTGGTGGTTCCAGACTAAACGGCAAGTAAAATTGCCACTGATTCAGCAAAATGATCCAACTATGCTGTAGAAAAAGACCATTATGTTTCTATTCGCTTTATAGAACATGGTATTACAGAATTGTTGTCATGTGAAAAGGTGATTAATGGCTATGCAGCCAAAAATTAAAAAAGGAAGAAAATGTTATGGAACTGTGTTAAGAAAAAGGGTTATTTTTCTGAATTCTGAGGTATTTTTCAGTCTTTTAAAATATGGGCTTTCTTGTGATTTGTCTAATTAAATATTCATTTTCAAACAGATGCTGTATTCTTAAAGAGGACTCCGAAAATGCTATCAAGTTTTGGTCCTAAAACATCCTTCAGTTAAAAGAGGGGGGAAAAAAAGCAGCTGGGACATCTGATAAACTTTGAAGGTCAACTTGCTAATGCTCTAATCCAATGGCATGGAGAGTCAGAGAAAATTACACCGTACCTAGCATGGGTTTCTGGGTAGAATAGCGAAAAGGATTCTAGCTTTGCATAGAAGACAGGTCAATTTTAGAAATGTGATGTCTGAGGAATCAATTAAGCTTATGGGAATATCCAAGAGGAAGTTGAAATGATAGCTCTCATGTTCAGGAAAGAATTGAAAATAGTCATTATGATTTAAGGGAAATAAACAATTGGTGGTAGCTCAAGCCAAGAAAGTGAAAGAGAATGTCCAGAGAGGAACTTTAGAGTTGGGAGAAATGAATGGAGGAGAAAAAAAAAAAAAAAAAAAAAAAAAAAAAAAACAACAAAACCTGAAGAATGGTAAATGTGAGGATTAGGATGAGAAGCAAAAAACTGTCCAAGAGGGAAAAAAAATTCAGAAAGATAGGCAAAGTATCGGTAGATGGTTGAATTTGGAAGCTAAAGTCAGAAAGGACTTCATGAAAAATCGAAAAATGGCAGGGTCTTCAGGGATGCAAGGACAATGACGACTCATAAGAGAATGCTAGTGTTTGGGGTTTCTTTAACCTATTTATCGAGGTATGAATGACATACAATAAGCTGTATCTATTTAACACAAGGAGGCAAAAATACACCTATAAAACACAGTCAATACCATAAACTTACCCATCATCACAAAAGTAATATTTAAAAGTTTACTGGTAAATTCAGTGTAATCAGTTATTTATCAAGTAATAGAGATAGAATCTAGCTACCTGAATAGTATCTGAATATAGTTATCTAAATATAGTGATCTGAATAGTAAATGGTAGATCTGAGAGCAAAGGCAATGGGACACACACTGCACTTGCAAAAAAAATGTGGTGAAGAAATAAAAAATACTCCAGAGGAGAATGTTACAAACTATTAGGTACAGCACAAGCTCAATTTTGTACTTAAAGAAAAAATACAACATACTAATATAATATCTAGATTTACATCAAATTGATAATACTGTTGCCCCTTGGTAGTGAAATTTCAGGCAGTTTGTTTTCTTATTTTTGTGTGTGTTCTCCAAATTTTCTAAAAAGTAATTTCCTTTTATAGTAAGAAAATACTCTAGATTACATATTTAAAATTATATGTAAAACATATTTAACATTTATAAAATATAAAAAAGAAATGAACTATTGTTGAAGAAAAAGTCTAATATATTTAAGAATGGTTAGATTGAAGAGAAGGTACTGGAAGATCAAAGATAATAGATGGAACACTTAAACAAATGGAAAAAGGCAGAAGCAGTAAGCCAACAGTGATAGGGATAACTCTGATGAAAAGAATCTTCTCTCATCAAGTTGGGAAGGAAATAGCAATGGAGTTAGAAAATGATGGATTTTCGGTGAAATGAAAGCTAAAAGGTTAAGATCTAAATGCACTAATTTCCATGATAATATAAGGGATTCACATTTCAGCAAAACTTAGTAAAAAGAAGGTTGGAACCTCACAGACTAGCCACCATGGGAAAGTACAAGGGAGGGAAATATAACAAAGAAAAAATTTACCAAGTGATATTGAAGGCCCAAGGTGAGCCTGATAATCATAAATTTTAATGGAGCAAATAAATATTGTTATGGTGTTTTCTCCAATAGCATTGTAGGAGAGGAAATTTTTCTTTCCTCATTCTTTTCTAGGTTCATGGCTGAGGCAGTTATAATAAAACAGATTAACAAGAGAAAGCATACAAATTTATTTAATAGAGTTTTACACGACACAGGAGATTTCAGAAAGGAGCATCCAAAGGAAAAGAAAATCTGTTTAATTTTTATGCTAAATTTTATGGAGAAATAGATAGTTGTGAAGTATGACCAAGAGAGTATGATCTAACAGTAGTAAACTGGGTCGCGGGCGGGGGGAAAGCTTAGCAAGGGCGGTTGTTCAGATTCTTCTCTGTGTCCCTGTGTCTTCTGAAATAAGGACATCCCTTCCACCCAAGTACAGGGAAGGGAACTCTCAAATGAGAATCTTATGACCTGCTTCAGGGTAGAAGGATGGGAGAAGCTCAGAGTGTGACCTTCCTGCTTCTGCTATTTCCTCAAATATTAAGATGCCATATTTGGGGGTAGCATGTACTAAAGTATCAGCATGCAGCAGCCTACAAGTAAAAATGGAGGGAAAAATGGATGTTTGAAATAAATCATCCATTGAAAAGAGTCAAAAAGAAGAATAAAGTAGTTGAGGGGACAGGTGAAATGACTGATATATAAGCCAAGTACAGCAAAGATGGAAGCAAAATGAGGAAGAGGTTTTGGAAATAAACATATAATCGGAGATTAGAGCAGTATTACCCAAATCACCAAAGTGCGTTGGGTGGCAGTCTCTATTCCTGAGAGACAATTGAGGCAAAACATTTTGTGTTTTGAAACAAAATGTTTCAAAAAAAAATTTTTTTTTTCCAAAACATTTTGTGGCAAGGCATGGTGGCTCATGCCTGTAATCCTAGCACCTTGGGAGGAAAAGGTGGGAGGACAGGAGTTTGAGATCAGCCTGAGCAATGCAGTGAGAACTCGTTTCTACAGGGAGGAAAAAAAATCAGCTAGACATGGTGTTGTGCACCTATAGTTCCAGCTACTCAGGATGCTGAGGCAAGGGGATCACTTGAGCCCAGAAGCTGAGGTTGCAGTGAACTATAGACCACTGCATTGTAGTCAGGGCAACAGAGTGAGACCCTATCTCAGAAAAACAAACAAAAAACATTTTGAAAGCTGGAAAATTTTGCACGTTAGTCCTACAACCTAGGAATTTGCAAAGCACGGGAGAGCATAATAAAAACTACAGGAATAACTACAGAATCAAAGTTTATGTATCACACCTACAATTTTTCAAAGTTATTTGACCATGAGGTTCCCCTCCAATTTACGTATTTTAACAATACAAGCAATTCACTTCCATGTAGGAAATAAATGAGGAGGGCTTACAGGTAGCTTGAAGAATATGCTAAATGCTAATAGATTAGGTGGAGGCATATGTTTGGGACAGAGAGCTGAACTTAAAAATTAAAGAATTTATCGAAAGAGCTGTTATAGCATGTAGCTCTTTAAATGGTTAATCAATAAAAGTGGAATAGAAGACCATTGGAATTTGAATGTCTTAAGTATAGAATGTGCCATTCAGAGGATATTGAAGTTACCCACAATCTTCTGAAGGTACAAGAAAAGGAACACTACAGAACCAGTACCAAAGACCTCCAAGAGGCAATGAAGGCAACCACCTCCCAATCACTAAGTGTAAGTTTTGAAAGAATGATACACTGCATTGCTTAGTTCTCAGATAAGGACTCAAAGGCTAAGTGCCCTCAGATCAGTATTCCATACATACTGATAGGAACCAAGATAAAGTCAGCTATATTGCTGATGTCAAAACTTACAAGAGACTGAACAGTTTATTTTGCAAAAAAAGGGTGATAGGCATTAAAAAGAAGGCTAGGCTTAGGTAAAATAAATATTTCTAATATATATAGAAAGTTCTTGGAAATAAAATGATGTCCCAATAAACAAATAAAGAGCTAAAAGTAAAAAGACAGTTTGCGGCCTTAGCAAAAGGATAAAGCAAGGAAAATAAAGTAGTAATCTAAAGAAAGTTGAAAATGAGAGAGATTCTTTGGGTAGAGGGCTTTCATTTTGAACTTTGATTTTTCACAAAAACAAAAGGAAAAAAAAAACGTTTAAAAACACTGAAAGAAAGGACAAGGATTAAACCTGCCTTACACATAGAAACTCTTTGGAGTCTGTACTATTTTCCACTCTCAACTATGCCTCAAGGGGGATCAGCCACTTGAAACTCCTAAATTACACATTTCAAGGGGAAAAAAAAAAAATATTGAATTCCAGAAAAGATTTCTGTGAAAATAAGAAAAACAAAATTTCCAAAGTAAAACACTTTTAAGAAATCTTGCATACTGCATTCCTTTTGGGTTACGTTAATGCCCATTTTTGTTATAAAATGTTTAAAATAATCTCAAGCTTAGAATAAAAATCACTTATGTTTATTTAACATTTTTCAAACTTTTATGAACTCAGAGCCATTTAGGAGAAAAAGGGACTAGAATAATCCTGAATTGCCGATTCCTTGGGAGAAAAATAGCAAGAACAAATAACTAATTGATTAAATGATTTTTTAAACCCCTTGAAATGATTTATAACTATGAATTATGTATCTGTAAAGAAAAAATGGATAATCTGAAACTCAATAAAGGAAAGAGAAAACACTGTCTAAAGACCATGAGTTCCTGGGAAGACAGAAACCACTTGTTTGATCTTTGTAGCTCAGTCAGCAAAAAGTAGGTACTCGATAAATGTATTTTAACTGATTGATACTTATTAAGTGAATAATTATATTTGCTCAATTTATATAATGTGGAAAGGGCTATGGCTATATCTTAAAGACCATGGTCACTGTTTAAATGTCAATAAATGACCTCATCCCCACCTCTAGCTGATAGCAATACATACACCAAGCAATTTAGTGTTTGTAAAACAATAGCCACTCAAAATTTAATGAAAATTTCTAAAGCGATATGCAACATAAGCATTTATATCTCTAATGCAAAGAGATTAATGATTACTAGAGCTTTTTGACAACTGTCCAAGCATTAATCTCTTGGTTCTATGTTAAGAGTTATAATGCATTTAAATAAGAAAGATGTTATAAATGCAAGAGCCACTTGAGTGATATTTTTTCTTTTTGCACTTGAGAAGGAAAAAAGAATCAGACACATTTAAAAGTCATCTTCTAGCAATAGTAAATATTAGGCACTTCCATCACCTTACAACTTTAAGTTTTAGAGGTCTTTTAAGTGACAGATATAAACGGGAATTTTTTATCATGAGTACCCAGAATACATTCATAGAAAGGAAAATGCTTTCATACACGTAAGTCCTCTCTGATGAAGTAAAGCTACAAGCTTTAAGCTGACTCTTTTCTCTATGCTGCATCAAGGTATAAGCAAACTAAAGAGGATAAAAAAAAAAAAAAAAAAAGTCTTTTCCAATACAAAAGAGGAATGAAAATGCACCGTATCTAAACTCCAAGGGGATTTTCTCTTTGTCAAAGACTGCCCTTCTATAACCTGTTCTGAGTTTAAAAAGCATGCTAATCTCACAGTGGCTTTTATTACATCACTTTGGTTAATTTTAAATAATCTGTAGAAAGGCAAAGTTTACCAAAGTAAATAAATGAGGCATACCCTTGTGGCCATTGGACAGTAACTGAACAAAATTTTTTGGATAAAGTACAGTAGTTTCATCTGAGATTCTGAGAAACCAGTTCCATTTTATTAACTGATTGGTTAAGAATTACTCTGAGTTTATAAGGTAACAACTCCACTGCTGAAGGAGACATTTCAACTAACTGTTAAAGGTTTAACTCACCAAACAAAAGGATACTAATTAACTGCCTCTCAAGAAATTGGCCACGTTATTGCCTGTCCTTTCTTACAAGGCATTTCCCTCAGAATAGATATTGGTACAAAACTCAAGCAAGTAGTGCCCATGGTAAGAGCATAAAGAAAACGGATAAAAGTTAATGTTCAGTTTAGATGAGAATAGACTCAGCCTGGGGAATTTTCAAAATGTAAGTACATAGAATAAGTTGATGAGTATTGAGAAAAAAATAGTCTGTTTCATCTTATACATTTTAAATTAAATTTATTTAGCACCACCTGCTTAATTGCAATCCAGTTTTATGAAGAATATTGCTGCAGGTGTGGTGTCATTTACTGGAATATTTTCTCTCTTCTCCTTGAATTCAGACCACAAAGTCTGGTCCAGGTTTGAGGACTGGCAATAATGATGACTTGAATTCAATTTGAAATGGCTTTTAAATTTACTCCTGAAATAGCAAACAATGCAATGGAAATCACTGAGGTAGGATTCCAGTGGGTTATGTGACTCCCATTGTCTCTTTTATTTTTAATAAGAATAAGCCTATATTTTGTATTCTTTGCAACGGTGCATATTAAGATGTCCCCTAGGTCAAAAGGACACATAATTATAGCTTGCTTCTAGAAATTCAAAGTCACTATCTTATATACAGCAATAATTTGCTCCTCAGCTAGGCACATAACCCAGATTTAATCTGTGGGTTCCAGATGTGAAAATCTTGTTGTCCTGACATTTGGGACGTCTCTGTTCTATAAGCTAGGGACCTCTCACATATGTATGTTTAGAAACTTGTTATGGGAAAGCCTAGCCTTATAGTAACTCACATCACAAAAAGGTAAATCTCAGGAAGTTAGAAATGTATTTCTTTATTCAACTCTCCATCCCCAATATCCAGAACAGGGCCTGGCTTATGGCTGGTTCCCTTTATGTTTGTTGAATGAGTACACCTATAAACCTTACCTCCATATAGTCTCTTAGGACCTATAATACATGCTTTCAATTGCCCTTTCCCCACCCCAATCACTAAGGAAACAAACTCACAATTGCTTATTCATTTTCTCTGTCATGCATGCACACTTTTTTTTTTGTATCAAGATAATAGTGATACATATAATTTGGGCTATTTGTCAGAGTACTAAATACTATACTGGTCTTCATCATTTTAAACATGGTAAGATGATTAAATATACTACTATTGAACTACATAGAGTTAACTTGGAATATCAAGTATCAAGATTTTAATCCAATCAAGTAACACTTTTCTAAAACATACTTTGCTGCATATTCATAAATTGCAGTATCTTGTAACAGAGAGAATGGCCTGAAAAAGGGTAAAATGTGTTGCAAACTATCTCTGTAAAACCTCCCCCACTCTTTTTGGGAATTGAAACATGCATTCCTTCCTGGGGCCAGTAATCAGAGGAGCAGGGAAATATCCTTTGTTCTTTGTCCCACAGGAGATAGCTCAACATAACTGTCCAGGCAGAAGTCATGAAATTATCTTCATCAGAGATGGAGTTGATCATAATCATCAACTGTGGTTAAACAGCAATCCCCTGAAGCTGAAAACTCTCCCTTTAAAAGCTCTGTATTTCTGCTTATAGATAGGATGATGGCACTTTAAGACATGTGTCTCCATCCTCTTCATCTGCCAGCAAATTAATAAACCTCCCTTTCCCTTCTCAAACCGCTTGTCCTCAATTCTTCTGATGCAACCTCTGGGACAAGTACAGACCTTTTGGTAACAATCTAGCTAAATATGTTGCCAGACATGTAAGAATTATGGGAGTAGAACAGATATACTAAATCACTGGGAATGTTGACGGTCTAAGAATGGAGTAAAACTTGGGGGAAAACACTAATGTTACCATCACCCTCACTTAATTGGGCATTCTGATAAACAAGGCAAATCAGTAAAATGTTCAGTGATCATCAACATTGGTTGTAAAAAATACCAAACTTTTATAAGAAACACAAAATGTTTTATTACTCTCAATAAAATTGCAGAATTGAAGAAACTGTAGTTTTTCATTAATTAGCTCTTAATATCGGTAATTCAGACATAGTTTTTATTTTCTTAAATTAATGGAATATTACCTCCAACAATAATTTTTCTATATATTCTCATTTTAAATATATCAGTGAAATTTTCACTCATAGTGGTGTTCCTGAATAGATGAAACCTCATGGCCAGCCAGGTTAGCCGTGTTTTAATTAGGCACCTAACAAATAAATATAATTGGTGCCTTATTAATGTCTAAGCTATCTGCCTAGTATATTGATAATGTCTGTGAGGAGAAAAGAGAATTTTTAATTTAAAAACACAGGTTTTAGGCCGGGCGCGGTGGCTCACGCCTG
The DNA here is from genome assembly GCF_041146395.1 of Eulemur rufifrons. Lineage (NCBI taxonomy): Eukaryota > Metazoa > Chordata > Mammalia > Primates > Lemuridae > Eulemur > Eulemur rufifrons. The sequence goes on from NC_090989.1 coordinate 232,235,353, forward strand.
TAATCCTAGCACTCTGGGAGGCCGAGGTGGGCGGATCGTTTGAGCTCAGGAGTTCGAGACTAGCCTGAGCAAGAGCGAGACCCCATCTCTACTAAAAATAGAAATAAATTATATGGACAGCTAAAAAAAATATATATAGAGAAAAAATTAGCCGGGCATGGTGGTGCATGCCTGTAGTCCCAGCTACTTGGGAGGCTGAGACAGGAGGATCGCTTGAGCCCAGGAGTTTGAGGTTGCTGTGAGCTAGGCTGATGCCACGGCACTCACTCTAGCCTGGGCAACAGAGTGAGACTCTGTCTCAAAAAAAAAAATAAAAAAAATAAAAACACAGGTTTTTTTCCCTCTCATCTGTCAGGAGAGGGACTATTTTTCCCTCATATTAATACATGCTATTATTAAAGGTAAAAACACATAACAAATCAGATAATAAGGAATTTATCACTTAGAGAGAAGTTCATCAGTATTACGTTGACAGCTTGAAATAATTTAATGGGATTATTAGAAAGATTCTGACATAGTGTTTTACAATAAACTAGAGAAGACAGGAGATCTCCATTTTATTTAGTGTTACACCATCTCAGTAGAGGGGGCCAATCTTAACTGAGTTCTTTCATTTGACCAGTGGAACTAGGACTAGTACCACACTGCTATGTCCCAATGTTAAAATTTCCACCATCAGAAATGTAGTGTGTGTGTAGTGTGTGAATTTTTTTTAAATTCACAAAGTTTATCTTATTTGATGGCTGGTTTTGATCAGCTTCTAACCTCAGGAAACACTTTTTCAGCAGAATAAAGCACTACAATTTATTTCTAGTTTCATCCCTCTATATTTCTCTCCATTCCCATGGAGACATTTTAGTTGAAAGAAGCTTCGGCTCTCGGACAGGACAAAATAATTATGGAACAGTGCAGTATTTCATACTGTAACAGTACACTACACTGCATTTTCCTTCCCTATAGCCCACCTGTGGGAATATGATTCAGCATTCCAAAGCCACTGATCCATACATTAATGTGTTGGCACACAGGTAGCTGATTTATAAAAATGTTTAAAAGAGTAAATTCAACCATGTACTGATATTGTGAATTCATGAACGTGTTCTAAAATTCCTGAGAACAGAAAATTTCATATGGCTTTTAAATGGCATAACGAATTTTCAGTCACAAAGGAAGTTACCTTTCCTTGACATTTTTGAGGAAGCATCTCTTAGTTTTTATTTCAATCAGCACTTGGCACATAGCGAGTGTTCAATAAATATATAAATAAAATTTTAAATGATTTTTGGGGAGGAGTTACATTAAGAAACTCATAAATAAAAATACACATAATCTAAACAAGACTGAGTTCATAAGAAGCTTACCTCTTTAACACATCATGCACTTGGAAGAGATATATGAGGTATACTTTTTATAACGTTAACATGTTCAGTTATAATTTGGTGACTTAAAATAGAATTTTTAGTCCTATGTTTAATTTTACCCATATTTTACATAAGCATCTGGAATATTTACCAAGTAGAAGAAATTCTTTGAAAAATAGTATAATTTTATATCATTGTTCTAAAGGTGAAAAGATGATCATGCATAAATTGTTTTAAAATTAATAATGGTAATATTTTACACTTGTAAAATGTATAATATTAATATTGTATGTTAAATGTAAAATATTTACATTTAATGTAAATTATTAAATAATAAACTGTATAATATTTTATGCTTGTAAAATATTATATAGTTTATATATTATTTAATATTTTAAATTGAACCTCACAAAGACTTTGCAGTTAAGTATGAATATCCCCCTTGTAATGAGAAATAATAAATACCACAGTAGCTAGGAGCAAGGGCTCTGGGGCTAAGCTTACCTGAGTCTGAATTCTGCCATTTACTCTTTGACTTGAGCAAATGTCTCAACATCTCTAAGCCCCAGGTGAATAATATAAATAATCTTACACTGTTCCCTTAGTATTGGAATAATAAAGTGCTTTTTCCACTGCCCTTTACTAAGTATACAATAATGATTTTATTGTCAGTATTAATAGCAGTTATGATAGTGCTGTCATTAATGAGAGATTGGACTGTCACTTAGGTGATTTGTTAGAAAGCAACAGTGGTAGAATAGAGGAAAATTTAAATTCAAGGTGGTTTGACTTCTCAAATTTTGTCCTTAGATCAATACTGTACCACTTAAGTGGAAATCAAATTGTATGTAAAAATTTTCTATCTGAAGGAACACTTTCAGATTAATTTTTACAAAATAAAAAAGTGAATTTGAATAATTAAAGCCCTTTTCATCTATTATAACTCAGAGTTTATACATATTGAGATTTCTTAATATACACTTTCATGCATTCATTATTTGTGCTACAAAAGCTATATTTTTTTTCAACGAAAACTAGATACTTTTTCAGCTTAAGAAGCAATCTGATCAAATGGTACCTAATTACTCTAGTTTCAATTGAAGAATGACCTTTCAAATGCATGTTTATCAGCCTCTTGCTCATGAACATTAATGTTGCTCATGAACATTAATGTTCCTCTTGAACCCATGAAAGTACTGTTTTATTGAGTGAAAAACAGACCTTAGAAGCAATAACATCAATGGACTTCCATAAGGAAAACAGGAAGAAGGAGAAAAAAAGGCACAAAGAAGAAAAAATGTACCAAAACAAACGTTACAGTGAGCCAAATTAATATATTCATTCAACAAACAGTGGAGTAGCTTGCATAGAAGTAACTCTTCTGTGATTCTTACCCTCAAAAGGCTTATAATACAACAGCTGTTAGATGTAATATCACTGGAGAAATATTAAAAAGAGATGGGGTAAATTTACAGAGGTATAAGAATTAAAGAATGTACAAATTTTATTTAAAGGTTGTTAGAAGTTACTAAAGGTTTTGAGCAAGCAGGTAACAACTTCTCAGTGGTGTAGTGAAAGACATCCTACACACATACTTATTTACCTAATATATGTTTCCTATTTCCTGTCTTCTTGTTAATGTATCCCCACTTACATAAGAATTGATAATGCTCTGATTTCAAGAAACATGCGGGCTAGAGGTTCAGATATAGTTAATCAAATCAGATGAAAAATCTTCTGGGAAGCTTGTGGGAAAATCTTAGAGACAAGGTAAGAGTACTGTGAGGAGGTAGATTCTCTCTGCTCTGACTTTTCCTCTTGCTAAACCAACATGAACAACTGTCTAGCTTTATTTTTTCATGGGAATATATGAACCCTTATTTGTTTAAGCCACTTTTAATTAGGTTATCTTTTCTGAATTTGGTCACAACTATGTCATACTTCATAACTACTATGGTTTAGAGGCTGTAGGGGCACAAAGGAGGATACTTCAAAGTATGGTGGTTGGCCTGCTGAGCACTTTGAATTAAAAGAAACTGGAAGGCTGTCTTTAGAAACTGCCTCAGAACCAAGCACTTTCTAATCTTCTCTTGTTCCTTCCTCCCCTCAAGCACAGGAAGGGACTATCTCTGGAATTTCCTCATATCTAAGAAAACTTCTTTCCAAAAGAAATGCAGTTTTCTTAAGCACCTCCCCTCCCGCCCCCCACCCCAGGAATCTCATCAAATAATCAAGAAAGACTAAACACTGGAGAAAACACTGAAAGTCTGTACCATACCCATACAGACTTTTCATCTATTCTTCTGAGGGCAGCTGCCAGACATTACCTGGGAAACACTACCTACATAGTAAGACAACTACTTACATAACAACTCTGAGGTTGGATATAACATTGACATTGTGCTAAAACATTCAGAAGTTTAGAAATTATAAAATGCATATCAAGTGGTAGATAAACAATGGCAGTATTTATGTACCATTCAACAGCAGAGATGAAATACAGTTGGCCCTTGAACAACATGGGTTTAAACTGCCTGGGTCCACTTATATGCAAATTTTTTTCAATAAAAGTTACACTAAGTGTGGCTGCCTCTCCTGCCTCCTCTTTCATCTTTTCCACCTCTGCCACTTCTGAGACAGCAAAACCAACTCCTCCTCCTCCTCCTCCTCCTCCTCCTCCTCCTTCTCAGGTTACTCAACATAAAGGCAACAAGGATGAAGAACTTTATGATGTTCCACTTCTACTTAATAAATAGTGTATTTTTTCTGCCTCATGATTTTATTAAAAGTTTTCTTTTCTCTATATTTATTATAATGATACAGTATATAATACATACAGCATACAAAATATGTGTTAATTGATTACTTATGTTATTGATAAGGATTCCAGTCAATGTAGACAAAATAGACTTCTATTGAGAGAAGATGTGATCTAGGACTGCCATAGCTAGAGAGGAGAAGTCAATGTCTACCTTGAAAAATTCAAACGATAGGCTGACTCTCTTGTTAAAGGCCAATGCACTTGGTGACTTTAAGGTGAAGCCAATTTTCATTTACCATACTGAAAATTCTGGGTTCCCTAAGAATTATGCTAAATATACTCTGTGATCTATAAACAGAACAACAAAACCTGGATGATAGCATATCTTTTTATAACACGGTTTGCTAAATATCTTAACCCTGCTGTTGAGACCTACTACTTAGCGAAAAAAAAGAATCCTTTTAAAATATTGGTGCTCATTGACAATGCACCTGTAAGTCAAAGAGCTCTGATGAAGTTGTACAAGGAGATTAATGTTGTTTTCATTCCTATAACACAATATTCATTATATATCCTATGAATCAAGGAGTAATTTTCACTTTCAAGTTTTATTATTTAATAAATACATTTTGTAAGGCTATTGCTGCCATAGTGATTCCTCAATGTAAATTGAAAGCATTCTGGAAAGTATTGACTATTCTAGATGCCAGTAACACATCTGTGGCAGGAGGAGGTCAAAATATCAGCATTAACAAGAGTTTAGAGGATGCTGATCCCAACCCTCAAGGGTAACTATGAAGGTTTCAAGAGTTAAGTGGAAGAAGTAAGTGCACATGTGGAGGAAATACCCCAAGAACTAAAACTGCAAGTAGAGCCTGAAGATATGACTGAATTGCTGCAATCTCATAATAAATATTAACAGATGAGAAGTTGCCTCTTGAGGATGAGCAAAGAAAGTGGTATCTTGAGATGAAATCTACTTCTAGTGAAGATTCTATAAACAGTTAAAATGACAACAAAGGATTTAGGATATTACATAAACTTAGTTGATAAAGCAGGGCTAGGGTTTGAGACGACTGACTCCAATTTTGAAAGATGTTCCACTATTGTGGGTAAAATGATAATGAACAGCATCACAAACTACAGAGAAACCTGAGAGATATCTTTTGTGAAAGTAAGATTCAATCAATGAAGTAAATTTTATTGTTATTTTAACAAATTTTCACAACCACCCCAACCTTCAGCATCCATCACCCTGATCAGTCAGCAGTTATCAACATCAAGGCAAGATACTCCACCAGTGAAAAGATTACAACTCACTGAAGTCTCAGATGATAGTTAGCAGTTTTCAGGAATACATTTTTTTTTGTAATTAAGGTCTTTACATTATTTTTTAGACATAATGTTATTGCACACTTAATTGACTACAGTATCAACATAACTTTTATAATCACTGGAAAACCAAAAATTTCATACGACTCACATTATTTCAATGTTTGCTTTATTACAGTGATCTGGAACCAAACTCACAGTATCTTCAAGATATGCCTATAAGTCCCCAAATATCAATTATTACTTTACATGTAAATGGATTAAATTATCCACTCAAGAAACATAAAGTGACTTAATGGATTGAATGAAAAAAGACCTAGCAATAAGCTTCCTATAGGACCCTAATTTTAGCTTTAAGGACATATACCGGCTAAATGTTAAAGGGTGAAAAAAAGATATTACATGGAAATGGTAACCAAAAGAAAGCAGTATTGTCTATACTTAAATCAGACAAAATAGTCTTTCAGTCAAAATCTGTCACAAGGGACAAAAAAGGTCACTATATAATAATAAAGTGGTCAATTCAACACAAGGATATAACAACTGTAAATATATATGTACTGTACATAGTAGTACCTAAATATATAAAGCAAATTTTAACAGAACTGAAGGGAGAAATAGACAGCAATATGATAGCAAGGGATTTCAATACCACACTTTCAAATAATGCATTATATCATCCAGAGAGAAAATCAGTAAGGAAAAAGACTTAAATAACACTATGGACCAAATGGACCTTAGAGACATATGCAGAAATTCTATCTAAGAGAGCACATTCTTTTGAAGTATGCATGGAACATTCTCCAGGACAAATCATGCTAGGCAAGAAGGCAAGTCTGAACAAATTTTAGAGAATCAAAATCATATTAAGTATATTCTCTAACTATAATATAAAACCAGAAATCAGTAAGAGGCAGAAAAGTGAAAAATTTACAAATAGGGAGAAATTAAATGCAATCCTAAACAATCAATGGGCCAAAGACAAAGTCAAAAGAGAAATCAAAACATGTAAGACAAATGAAAATGAAAATACAACAAAAAAAAATAAATAAAAAAAAAAGAAAATACAATATGACAAAATGTATGGGATGTAGCAAAAGCAGTTCTAAGAGGGAAGATGATAATGATAAATGTCTACATTCATGAAAAAGGAATATCTCAAACAACTGTATACCTCAAGGAATTAGAGAAAAACTAAAGTTAGAAGAAATAAAGATTAGAGCAGAAATAGAGACTAGAAAGACAACTGAAATGATCAACATAATTTTTTGAAAAGATAAACAGAACTAACAAACCTTTAGCTAAACTAGCAGAAAGAAAGAAGAAAGAAGACTCAATAAATAAGAAATGAAAGAGGAGACATCAGAACTGACACCAAACACACACAAAAGATCACAGGAGACTACTATGAACAATTACACACCAACAAATTGGTATGTAAGAACAGATAAATTCCAAGAAATATACAGTCTTGCAGGACTGAATCATAAACAAAAATCTAAACATGAATAATGAGTAAAAGTTTGAAGCAGTCATCATAAACCTCCAAACAAAGAAAAACCTAGGACCAAATGTCTTCACAGATGAATGCTATCAAACATTTAAAGAATTAATGCCAGTCCTTATCAAAATTTTCCAAGAAAAATTGAAGAGTGGATACTTCTAAATTTGTTTTAAAAGGCTAGCATTACCTTCATATCAAAGCCAAATAAGGGAACTACACGGAAAAAAAACATCTAGGCCAATGTTTCTGATGAACATAGATGCAAAAATCCTCAACAAAATATTAGCGAACTTAATTCATCATTACATTAAAAGGATCATTTGCTACATCAACTGAGATTTATCCCTGGGATGAAAGATCATTCAACATTTGAAATCAATAAATGTGATACACCACATTAACAGAATGATCAACATGATCATCTCAATAGATGCAGAAAAAGCATTTGACAAAATTTAATATTTTTCTATGCTAAAACTCTCAACAAAGTATAGAAGAAATGTAATTCAACATAATAAAAAGCCATATATGACAAGCCAACAACAAACATCATACTCAATGTTGAAAAGTTAAAAGCATTTTCTTTAAAATTAGGATCAAAACAAGGATGCTCTCCTCACCACCTCCATTCAACACAATATTGAAAGCTCTAACCAGAGCAATTAACCAAGAGAAAGATAAAATAAAAGATATCCAAATCAAAAGGAGGAAGTTGGATTGTCTCTGTTTGCAGATATCTTGATCTTACATGTAGAAAATCCTAAATGATTTCATTAATGTTGCAGGGCACAAAATTAACATAAAAATCAGATGCATTTCCATATACACTAACAATGAACTATTTGAAAAATAAAATTTTAAAAAATTCCTTTCACAATAGCATCAAAATGGATAAAATCCTTAGTAACAAATTTAACTAAGGTAAAAGATCAGTGACTTGAAAACTATGAAATATTAGTTTAAAAAATGAAGATACAAATATCATAAAATCCTGTGTTCAAAGATTGAAATTAATATTGTTAAAATGCCTACACTATTCAAAGCAAACTACAGATTCGATCCAATCTCTATCAAAATTCCAATGGCATTTTTCACAGAAATGGAAAATACAATCCTAAAATTCACATGGAACCACTAAAGGCTCTAAATCCAAAGCAATCTTGGGTAAAAAGAACAAAGCTGAAGGCATTACACCTTCTTGATTTCAAATTATAAACAACAAGCTGTAATAAAACAGTACGAGGTCCAGGTGCAGTGGCTCACACCTCTAATCCTAGCACTCTGGGAGGCCAAGACAGGAGGATTGCTTGAGCACAGGAGCCCGAGACCAGCCTATGCAAGAGTGAGACCCCGTGCCTCCTAGGAATAGAAAAAAATAGCCAGGTGTGGTGGCACATGCCTGTATTCCTAGCTATTCAGGAGGCTGAGGCAGGAGGATTGCTTGAGCCCAGGAGTTTGAGGTTACAGAGAGTTGTGATGATGCTACTGCACTCTAGCCAGGGCACCAGAGTGAGACTCTGTCTAAAAAAAAAAAAAAAACAAACAAACAAAAAAATATATATATATATATATATATATACACACACACACACACACATATATATATTAACAATATGGTACTGGCATAAAAACAGACATATAGACCAATGGAACACAATCGACAGCCCAGAATATAGAGATATATATCTATATGTGTATATGTTGTCCATATATATGTGTGGTCAACTAATCTTTGACAAGAGTGCCAAGAATTCATAGTGAGGAAAGGGACAGTATCTTGAACAAATGGTGCTGAAAAAACCAGATATTAACATGCAAAAAAATGAAATTGAACCCTTACATCATACACAAAAATTAACTAAAATAGATTAAAGAATTAGCCTATGACTAGAAGAAAATGTAGAGAAAAGACTCTTTGATACTGGTTTGGCAATGATTTTTTTTTGGCTATGACACCAAAAGCAAAAATAAACAAGTGGACTACATCAAACTAAAAAGCCTCTGCATAGCAAAAGAAACAATCAGCAAAATGAAAAGGCAACCTACAGAATGGGAAAAAAAAAATGTTTGTGAACACGTATCTGATAAGGCTTACTATCCAAATTACACAAGGAATTCATGTAACTCTGTATCAAAAAAAAAAAAACCACCAAAAATCTAATTAAAAATGAGCAAAGTACCTGAATAGACATTTTTCTAATGAAGGCCTACAAATGTACAATAAGTATATGAAAATGTTCAACATCAATAATATTTAAGGAAATGCAAATCTAAACCACAATGAAATACCACCTCACATCTGTTAAGATGGCTACTATCAAAAAGACAAAAGGTAACAAGCGTTGGCAAGGATGTAGGAAAAAGGGAACCCACTTACGTTGTTAGTAGGAAGAGAAATTATGGAAAACAATATGGAGTTTCCTCAAAGAATTAAAAGTAGAACTACCATATGATCCAGCAATCTCACAAGTATCTCAAGAGATCTGCACTTCCCTGTTCATTGTAACATTCTTCACAATAGCCAAGATATGGAAACAACCTAAGTGTTCAATGGATAAATGTATAATATAAATATTACATTATGTATAATAGAATATCATTCATTCATATAAAAGGAAATCCTGCCATTTGTGACAACATGGATGAACCTGAAGGATATTATGCCAAAGTAAATAAGCCAGACAAATTTTTGTCAGTCGTGCTTCAAGAAAGCTGGAAAACATTTGTTTCCTCAGCCAGTGTGCAAGAAATAGATAAATTTCATGTTCTAATATTCTGGCATATTTTATGCTAAGGAAATTTTCTGTTAAAAAATTTAAATCAATACATTTAAACTTACGGAATTGATTATCATAAACACTTGTTAATGGATATTGCTACATTAAAACAAACAAAATTCATTATTGGAAACATTAGCCATTTTACAAATTTAATCAATAGCCTTATGTTTTACCACAAATCATAATTGCTAAAGTGCTTTGGTACATTTATATAAATGTCACTATTTGAACAGTGTATTTTCCTGTTAACATATTTACATATTTAAATGCATTGTGAGCTAAAAAATAAAAAAAGAAAGAAAGAAAGAGGGAAGGCCTTTTGTACACTCTGAACCAGCTAAACATGTTGCTTAAACTTTTCTAGGCTGCCTCTTCCCAAAATGTCCCTACTGGCTAAATGACTGCTATCATTGAATATCACAGGTAAGGGGCATTCTTTTTGTAATAGACGATGAACTGGAAAAAAAATCCTGCAAGAATCAAAGATACATCTCTATTATCCTTGGTATGAAATCATAATCACTTTACATTAGGATGAGAAAAGAGTCAGAAGATACTAATGATAATAACAAAAAAAAAGTCAAAGTTTGTTCTTAGTAGAACGATTAATAGGAGTAAGAATTCTTTAACAGCAGATTATATGAATAACTATAGCATTAGAAGACATCATCAGGAAGCTGTAAATAAGCAAATTACCAGCTGTCAAAAAAATTATCACTATTAAATTAAATGAGCTTCCCCCAGGCAAGCTAACATTGTTTTTGCTTGAAGGCCAGCTGAAAAATGAATCATGAGGGAGACAAGTCATATAAATAAAACAGATTTTAAGTTAATTCTATCTGTGTAGACTAACTTGAAAAATAAATCTTAAAACTCATTTCTAAATCTTGAAACAACCAAGTAACTGCAATGAAGGCTGACTACTGTAACCCTGATTAAATATTCCTCAGTGACCTTCGATTTCTTATTTTTTTAGATTAATGAAATATTATATAACATCAAGTAGGATAGTATATATCTTTCATGTAGGACACAGTAGAAAGAGATTTTCAACACAAAATAAAGGAAGATAAAAGTAACTTTGTGATTTACCTGTGTCCACTAAACTACAAGTCAACTGTTCGGAGCTACCTTGGCTAACTACCCAAAAAATTAAATTCAATAATGCCTTCAGAGGCCAAGTCTACAAGATCTGTATTCCTTATCTTGTCAGTTTATTTCATCCTCTATTTACACACAGATACATCCATAAGAAAATTGAAAGTAAAATGTAGAAGATGATTAACGTTGCTTCACTTTCATTTTATCATTCACAATATTTTAGTCCACCCATTGTCCATAGTCAGTAAAATACATGGGAAAGGGGGTTAGGGGGACTTCTGTGAGGATGACACAAAGAAAAACAAAAGGGAAAGTGTCCAGATACAAGGGTATCTCGAAAGTGCATCAGTTGCTACATCAGTATCAAAAGGTCAAGGGTTTTAGGAGAGGACTAAACAAATTTAAAGTAAGCCACTCATGCCTCATTGAAAACCAAAAAAGCTGTGTCTTCCGTTGTAGAGCTAGTTAAAAACTATCAATGTAAAGGATAATCCACCATTTTCAGAAATCCTATGAGGCATTTTAGGTATCAAGTATAAACATTTATTCTAAGGTAACTTCTTCAATCCAATTCCAAAGGCTGACCTTGGGGAAACAGGTGAATACGTTACATCTAACGTAGGTTCTCTCACAGTGTCCTATTGACTTACCTTGGGTCTCTGATGACTCCTTAATTGTTAATCTCATCTACGATATTACTCTGTAAGTATCATTGAGGTGGCTAACGACAAAAATTTGAAGAATATGTATTTGTAACAGGGACTTCCACCAACAACAAAAAAATGTGTTATTTAGACCTAAAGAAATCAATCATTAAATGGTGGAATGTTTAACACTGTGGTAGATAATGTACACTGTTCTGTGTCCCCAAGGCAACATTCCATAGCTGCCAACGTCTAAGGTCAGCTCTCTCTAAAACTTGGCAAAGGAGATAAGCCCTCTTATCAGCTGAGAATTTAAGCCATGTGTTTCACCTTCTCATTAACCAAGCTGGTGTGACAGGCAAGGGACCACAAATACTAGATGCCGTGTCTTCTCTCTCAATTACAAAGGTTCTAAGAAAATTATTTAGTTATATAAATAATGTTGATGTTATTAGGAAAAATAATATTAACATATAGGTAAGCATATAGGCAGGGAAAGGGGGGAGAGCAAGAGAGAGACCATTTGGGGAAAGTACATTGTAATTGTGATTGCCTTTGGAACAATAGCTACAAACATTATTCTAGTAAGGAAAATACAAATAGCTGGTAGATGTGTCTTCTGGTTATTTGATTGTAATAACCAACAAAAATTTATTATCATATACTCACATTTAACTGCAAAGCACTTCACCATCACTTATTACCTAATTTTCTCATCTCAATCTTGTGATAGTGCCAAAACGTTCCCTGATGGGTAACATACATTTGAATAATGCAGTGCCACATAATGATCGAGTGAGCTCGCTGGGGGCTTGGGAGGCTGGAGGCAGAGATATTGGTAAGGGATGCCTGGCACTGACTCTGCCTCTCTCTGTGCCTCACTACTTCATGACTTGTAAGCAAATGTCTTTATTAATGCTGAGTTTGGCTAGAGGATCAGCGGGAATCAGATCTCTGTAACAATTTTTTAAAGGCTTTTATAGTGTAAATATTAATACCTCAAGAAGAGAAATGAAACTGCAAGTGAAATTAAGCTGAGGTTAAACAAGAATTGCACTTCGCAAATTTGCTACGATTCTATCCTTGGGTTAAGGACTTAAGCCTAATGATCATCAATTTCTACTGCAAATATTGCTGCTATGTGTGTTATAACTTACTTCTGTTAACATATATATATTTACGTTAATTAAATCTCAAATGTAACTTAATTTTATGGTGTGAGTGGTTCATGTGGAGTGGGGTGGCGGGTGAGGGGTTTGCACACACATATGTATGTACCTTTCCTTCTGGCCAATTTACAGCCTATCTGGACCAATGTGTCCATTTTATTTGGGAGGCTTTTGAAACCTCTGAATATTCTCCAGAGATGCAGCTATATAAAAACTGTAATGTTTGGTATCTAGAATTAGAGTAGCTGAAGAAAAAATATTTATTATCCCTATTTCAATGGTAGGGCACAGGCTCTCCTCCCTGCTCGTAACATGTGTTCCTTCTAGGCATAAAAATAGTGACATTGTTACCATATGCATTTTTAAGCATTCTCCATCTGTTATTAAAGGTAGTATTATCAACAACCCTCTGAAATGAATTTTCTTTGTTACTCTCATTTTACTGATGACTTTGAGAAGAGAGGTAATTACATTGGCCAAAACTGCATAGGTAACAAGCAGTAAAGCAGGGATTTGAATTTAAATATGCTAGCAGGTTTTAACTTAACACTTCCAAAAATAAATATGCATATATGCATGCATGTGTATATAGTGTATGTATATGTGTGACTACATACTTTTCTTGACTTATGATTTAAATACATCTTCAATTTGAAGGCCAAGACAATTCAAATCTGTGACTGTGGAGTTTCCAGAAATGTTCAGCTTTGTGATAGTAAATATCACCTTATCAGTACATTTGCTAAAAAGTGACCATGATGAAGACATTATAACTATAATTAAAATAACCAACTATGAATAGCATCATATAATCTATTTTTTCCTTTACTGTTAAATTATGTATAACTTTATTTTTAAAATATATTTTAACTCATTAAATATTTTAAAAATTGTAACTAAAATATATGTTCATGATAAAACAAGATAATCACAACATACATAAACATACAAGCTGAGCATCCCTGATCCAAAAATCCAAAATCTGAAATGCTCCAAAATCCAAAAGTGAGTATTGCCATGACACAAGTGAAAAATTCCACACTTGACCTCATGTGCTGACTGGCAGTCAAACAACAATGGGTGCTGGCAAGGATGTGGATAAAGGGGCATGTTCAATGTAAATTAACACAGCCACTATGGAAAACAGTATGGAGGGTTCTCAAAAAACTAAAAATAGAACTACCATATGATCTAGCTGGGTATATATCCAAAAGAGAGAAAATCAGTATATTGAAGAGATATATGCACTCTATGTTTATTGCAACACTATTCACAACAGCCAAGACTTGGAATCAACATATGTGTCCCTCAACAGAAGATTAAAGAAAATGTGGTGTATATACACAATGAAATACTATTCAGCCATAAAAAAGAATGAAATAGTGTCTTTCACAGCCACATGGATGGAACTGCAGGCCATTATCTTAAGTGAAATAACTCAGACACAGAAAAATACTCCATGTCCTCACTTACAAGTGTGAGCAAAATAACATGTCCACGTGGAAGCAGAGTATAGAATGATGGACAATGGAGACTCAAAGGGCTGAGGTTGTGTGGGGAGTGGGTGATGGGAAGTTGCTTGGTGGGTATGATGTGCATTGTTTCAGTGATACATTCACTAAAGGCTCTGACTTCACCACATTGCAATATATATGGATGTAGCGAAAATACCCTTGTATGCCATGAACATATACAAATGAAAAATAAAAAACACATACACAAACAACAACAACAACAACAAAAACCCCAGAGGCTTTTAGTTCCTCAAATAGTCATTGATTATAACATATTGGGAAAGTACATTTACACATATTCTATTACTTAGTACTTGTAGTATACTTAGTGTCCTTATAATGTTCTCTTTGTAAAACTTTAGACAAAATGTATAATTCGTAAATACTTTAAAAAACGATCTTTGCTTATTGACTTGCTAATGAAAGTTGAACAGTAAGAACTGAGTCAGGGGTTTTTTCCTTTTCCACTTTTTCTTGTAGTTATTCTATCTTCCCAGCAATCCTAACTACTCAAAGTAGTGCTTACATTACCATTATCTAGTTATTAGTAATTAAACACATTTAACTCTTAGAAGTTAAACCACCTCTAAATGTATTCACTGATGCTCACTTCCATATATTTTAACTTTGTTTGCAAGTATGTTGTCGTAATTGACAATTTTGCTATACAATATGTTCACATAAATATAAAGCTGTAAGAAAATATCATCTTACATATTCATTCTGTCTACTACTTTAATACATGTAAAACAAGTCAAAAATTATTGGATTATTTTACGGCTGATGCATCTTGCTGTTTAAAGTGATTATGTATAATGCTGAACACAATTTTTCAAAATATTTTGCATTTATCCATGACATTTCTACTTATGTTTAGAAGGCATACTAAAGAACATACTGTATTAAAAATTAGAAAAGATCAGTTTAAATTAGAGTTGACACTTTCTACACTACATAGTTCTATAAGTTGGTAGCATTTACATGAGAGGATCTATGGTGCTGTTTATCTTCAGAATATTTACAGTTACTCTTAAAAATCAAAATCTTTTGATTTCTACTAATCCATGAATAAGAACTAATCTGTGTTAAAGAAATAAAATAAGCTTATATTTATTCATGAATATTAAGCATTTACAGTAACATCTCTAATGAATGTACAGTACAACAGGTGCTGTGGAATTCATCGTATTGTGCTTTTAAAATCCAATTTTCTCTGGCTTTAATGTGGCCAAAGGATGTTCCTAGAGAAAAATCTCTAAAATGTCATTTGTAAACTATGTCTCAGAAATATATATAATTTTTTAAAAATGGAGGGCTATGTGTTAGTATGTTACCTATTACTTTGATAAGAAATTAGCTAAGTTAATGTGACACATTTTTCCATATACAGGATAACATTAAACAAACCCACTACATTAAATGAGGCTCTAAAATTTAGACACTGAGTATTTCAGTTGGATGTTATAATTACAATTCTTTATTTTTCCTTTATTTTTCACTCAGGAAGTAAACCTGGCACACCAGACTTGAGAATTAATTTCAACCCTGGACCCTACATTATTATAATTATTACTATTATCATTATTTCTTTGAAGAGACTCATTGTCTTGAAAAACTATTATCAAGCATGTTATTACTTCTATTACATTTATAAAATTATGAATGTCTAAAAAACAATTACAGAACTCATTCATTCATTTAACAAATATTTATTGAGTGCTTACAATAGACTCTGTTCCTTTTATGTAGTTATTTATTAAAATGTGTCATTTGGCTAATTTTCTCATACAGCATCAACTAAGAGCCCCAACAAGTTTTCTCGAACTTTTTCTCTCTCGGCATTGTTAAGTAAAAATAAAATTGTTTTACAATTTTAAAAAGCCATATACACATTTTTACTTAAAAACTTTAAAAATATTTGTGTGGCTCTTGTGAATCAACAGTAAAAAGTAAAAATCAAAGATTATAAAAAAGTTTCCTTACTACTAATAGGTATTATCTTTTTTGTGTATATTTGAATGATACTGTTTTTCATTTGTAAATTTTTGCTCATGACCTCATCCTATTTTTATTTTCCTTTATTTCTCAGTTAACATTCTATTTAAAAATAATTATTCAGTTCACTGCTTACCAACATAGAAAATGTACCTAAAGTTTGTTAAATGGGATGGGGGGAAGCAACCCATAAAAGATTACATTAAGTATGAGCCTATTTTCAATAGATACACATATGTACATTTACCTTATTTTTTTAATGGCTGCTAACATTCTGACATCTGTATGATAAAAATCTCTTAATTTTTTTAATCTACTGAGAAGCAGAATCTACTTCCATCTATGGAAGCCAAAGGGACAGAGTTAGGACATGAGTATGTTAGTTAGAATCCTTAATAACCTATGAATGTTGAGAGACTGACATGAATAAATCAGGACAGTATAATATTGAAAGACTGGCAACAGAAATGACATAGTCCAGTGGTACCAGTAGTAGTCTTACGCACACGTGCAAGGAATATCCTTAGCTATATCTTCATTACTATCTCTTTTAATTCTAGCCTTGCTATCAAAATCTAATATATTCCTTTACTTTTTAACTTAATTATATTTTTTACTGTCGCTTGCAACCGAAATTACCTAAGATAAAATGTATTATAGGTATCAAACCCTCAAGAATATATAAGGACTCTGAACTTGTTAGCTGACTGCATTAGGATGGAAGATGGGGAGATTTTCATCAACATTTTTAAAAGAAATTCTAAACTACATGTATTTTAGCACTAAAGGTGCAATGCCTTATTCACTATAGCTTATGGTCACCCATTAGAGGCAAAGTTTCAGAGTGTAGCACTAATGTAGTCGTTAAGTACTATGAAGGTTAAGAGGAATTTTAATGACTGCATGGTTGAGTAGGTGCTTTAAAATGCATTGGATAGCATCAAGAAAGTGAAATGGCATACATTTCTAAACTCTCTGCTAAATGAGTATACTGAAAATCAGATATTTTGTGATACTGCTTAAAGTATCTCCTATATCTTGTAACTTCAGGCTGAGGCAGTCAAAATACCTTGGCTTATGATTTTCATCGTCAGTTGAATTCACAAGATTACCACACTTTTGAGATGAGAGTAAGAGTATTAATCTGGCAAGTGTTATCCTCCAGCAATTGGAATGGAAATACTTCAATCATCCAAAGCTTCTGATCCCCCTTGCGTAATAAGTAACTTTTTTTTTTTTTTAAACTTGTCTAATAGAGTCTTTCATCATCGGGGTTGAAGATGATATTACTCTTTTTCCTATAGAAGTTAACTTACAAGAGAAGGCCGATAATCCAACGTTTCCTAGACAACCACCTCTCAATGTTTTCTCTGTATTGTCAGATTCCAGAATAACCAGAATGAATGTCTGATTACAGAATGAAGCATTTTACCCATGGACGAATTATAGAATTCCCTAATTTATATTAATAAGTAATTAGGAAATCAGTAAATCTTTGGTTTTTGCTATTATTTCACCAAAGTTTGGGGTGGGGGTCAGAAATTTTTAGATAAGGGTCAATTTATCAATGTGGATATACTTGCCAGAGTTTCCTTACTCATTATGCTAATTTAGACCTCAGGGTAATTGCAATAGTTTTCTTGGCTGGTTGTCAAAAATATGGACCCAACCATGACCCCATTAAATGACATTACAATGCCAACCATTACTTGTTATATCCTAGAATAAGGAATCCAGAATGTTGAATAGAAATGTTAGAGGTGACTTTTAAAATATTTAACATACTACTTGCTCCCTAAAAATATCTGTCCAGTACATTAAGGTAATCACTGACTAAAGTCTTAAGCAATGTGTAAGTTGTGTCAGTGTTTTGTTATGTGATATTTTGTAGACTAGCATGCCAGTGAAAGACACTGTGGTTGAAAGGAGACCCTTGATTTCAACATGAATGGGTAGATCTTGGAGTAGTAGAGAAAAGTAATGACAATGAACTACCAGAAGCAAAGTAGACATACATAGGAGGCGACAGAGCCTGCTAAGAATATTTCTATCTGTAGGGATATTTGACAGTATACAACTAATTGTATATTTTTAGGACCAAAATACATATTAATAGATAATTTTTTAAAGTCCTAAATAGCAAGTACTACTGGTGGCCTATGTAACAGTCATTCACAGTACGTTCCATATTAATAGGATTTTAATTTTGTTTAGGTACACAACATTCATAAAAAACCTATTCCAATGTCCTAGTCAGACATAGATAATTACATCTAAGTAAATTATGGTTATCTCATTCATATTTGCTAGTGACTGATTTAGGCTTGAGGGTCTGCGATAAAATTATGAAATATGAGGGAGGTCTTCAAGGTTCTTCCTGGAAAGGATTCTGCTTTTAAAAAGAAATACAAGGAAGACAGAGCCACTCTTCCATCACTGGAATATGACCCGTGTGGGTGATTCCTTAGACTGTAGCAGCCATCCTATGATGCAGCAGCAACTAGCCCATGGACCAAGCTTACTGCTGAAGACAGAAAGCAGAAATATGCAAAGAATCTTCAATGAGTTTAGGAGAAATTGAATTAACCAATTGTATAGCCAGCCTCCTTTCTCTAGATTCCTTCTCATATAAGAGAGAGAAAGAAAAAATGTCCTCATTGTTTAGAAAGTTTAACTGATATTGCTTTGTACTTTTGAAAAAAAAAAAAATTTCAGGGGTGGCGATCAGAGGCATAGTTTTACTGTAGCCAGGATGATAGATTCATGGAATCTCACATAATCCCTGACAAACACAGAACCTCTCTAATGAAGAGAAGGCAAGTCCATGTAATAGCAACAAAGATCTAACGCCAGTCATTCTTTTAGGCTTTCCTTATAGGATCCGTGGAAATTTATCATAATCTCTGTGCCATGAGAAAAGGAGAAAGCTCAGATCTACCATAGATTATTAGACAGTGGCTCTGATTGACTCCAATATTAATTCTTAAGGACCTAGAACACCACCACAAGTTCACCAATCAGTGTGAAGGTTTACAGGGGTCAGGTGATAAATGCAGTGACACCCCAAGTTTGCTTCATAATCAGCCTAGTGAAAGCTCCAATGCATCCTGTTTATTCTATCAGTTCCCAAGGATACATTGGGAAAAGGTAAGTTAGCAATCAGTAGAATACTTTCACTGGCCTGTTAGTGTTTGAAGTAAGTGCTGTTTTGGTAGTAAGGAGTAACTAGAAGCCTCTGGGGAGATTTCTTCTCATTCAGACAGTTAATAAAAATCAATATCATATCTATAAGCAGAGTACAAAATTAGTACGGCCATCTAAAATTTTAAAAACGTAAGATGGTGATTCTTTTTGCATTCTCACTTAATTCTCCTGTTTGGTTAATGGAGAAATGGATAGCCCTTAAAGAAGGACATAGGACTAGCATATGTTTAATTGATTAGTAATTCCAATTACAATTAGAGTTCCAGATGTGGTTTCTTTCCTTCAGCCAAAACTGTGTCCCCAGCTCATTGTAAATAGATATTAACCTAATAAATGCTTTTTTATCTTTCATCCCAGAGAAGACCAGAATCAGTTTGTTTTATCTGGTAGTAAGAGAATATACTGTTATCACCTTCCTCCTTTATTGTTACACAAGCCTCGCAATTCCTATGTTACAATATAGTAATAGGGTCCTTAGATATATAACCATACCAAAGGGCATAAGCTGCTCTAATATTTGATGACATCCTATTGCTAGGACAAAGTCACAAGGAGTAGAGTGAATAACTCAGCATAATGCATTCATGTGTACAAAATACCAGGATCTTCAATTTCAGCGAAGTTTCTGGGAATCTATTAATATTGCCCCCACTGGGTAATGCACTCCAAAGTGGAGGATACTTGTGCCCCTACCCTTAACTAAGAGACACAATATTTGAGCCTTTTTATAGTTTGGATTCAATAAAAACAGTACATTTTATACAATAAACATGCTCTGACCCATTAATTGGTTACCTGAAAGGATGCTACTTTTGAACAGGCTTAGAGTAAAAGAAGGTTTTCTAATTAGTGAATGAGGCAATACAATAACTTCTGCGATTGAAAGATACAAAAATGTACACAATGTCGTTGGCACAATGGAATGGAGTATGCAAAAAGGAACAAGTCCCCAAATGAGAATTACACTGAAGACCATTAGGGTTTTAAAATAAACTGATGCCTTCTTTAGCAAGTAATTTGTGTCCTTTTGACAAGAGCTCGTCACCTGCCCTGGCATTTGATAGGCTGAATACCTAAACATAGGACAGAAATGACCCTGTGAGCTTACTGAAGTAGGTATCATCTGCTCTACTTTCCTCCAAAGCTCAGAGTGACCAGTAAAGGTCTCCATCATCACACAGATATGGAATTAACCAAAGGAATTGTATAAGCAGACAGAACACCCTCTTGCCAGGTAGTAATCCCTCCTTCAATACTTAACTTTTATCTCATGGAGAGTAGTCAATGACCATTCAGCGAGGAGGAAAATGCTAGAACCAGTTCTGCATTAAGTGCTGAATGATGTTCCAGTACTAGCTATAAATTAATTACTCCTGTAGAAATACACTTTGATCCCAGTTGGACTTGCAAGACTGTAAAAGAGGCTAATCCTTGTAGAATGAGTAATTTTAGAAGTCTATGTTACTGACCACATATTTCTGGAAGGGGTAATGGCCTATAGCAAAAATCTGCACTAAATCATAACAGCCTAATGGTTTGGGCAGATGTTTAAGGAAATGAGAACAGCAAGTCAAGGATTAGTAACAAGGCAGTTTAGAAAGATGAGAATGGACCTGGAATAACCCCCGAATGTGAAGATTTATGTGCTACATGTGAATTGTGTTTTGAAAGTTCACTTGAATGTTTCCAAAATGGGGAAAACTTAATAACCAGGTAGACAGAGGACCTGCTCAGTGGATGTCAGGACCCTTCTATCTCTAGTCTGTGTCAGGCCTGCTACCTGGGCTCATCAAGCACGTGGCCGTAGCATCAATAGAAAGGGTCACACAAACCCCCCAACAACTTCAACTTTTTCTGACCAAAGCTCACCTGACTACTGTCACTGATGAGTGACCAATTTTCCAATACAAAAACCAACATTTTAGTTTGCAGGGCGACTGAACCTATTGAAGGAAAGTAACATTGATCCTCTTCAAAGGGTATAGAGAGTAGTATGTATAAAATCCAGGTACTTTTGTGAAGTATTCTTTCACACAGCATAGACTGCCTGGGTTAATATCCTGGTTCCACTACTTCCTAACTGTGTAAATTGGGGCAAGCTGTGTAAACTCTGTCTCCTCAACTTTAATGTAAGGGGGGAAATCTTGTATATGTCTCAGGGTTGGTATTAGGATTGAAAGACTTAATATACATAAAACACTTAGAACAGTGACCAATACATAGCAAGCATCATATAAGTAACAGTTAAATAAATAGAAAACTGTTACATCTAGATGTGGCAAAACTAATGGAAGACTATAACAAATGATTGTTATACCTCTTTCAGGGTTGAATATGGGGTGGGGGCACAGCAGTTGGTAAAAATCTTCAGCCATGTGTAGTATTAGCTGAAGGTAAAGAAAACAAATGGCTAGTGGTGGGAAGAATACATGAACGTTAATTATATCCTCATAACCAGTTACAGGAATGAGATCTATAGTAGCTCTACCCATATTCTTTTCCCTAACCATGTGTATAAAAGTAAATATTTGTTTTCATTTACTTTCCTCCATGTTTATCCCACTTTTGTATATTAAATATGTGTGTGGTGGTAAACTTTTCAATGTGGACCCCTGGATCACAACAGATAACAAAAGAAATAGCCATCACCTGGAGATACTACAGCTGATGCTAGGTAAGTGATGAACATTTGGATTATTTTTTTTTTTTTTGAGAGGATGGTTAAATGAAAGATAGATTATAATATATAACTCAGGAGCAGTGAAAAGAAAAATAGATGTAGCTACTTTATGGCCATTCAAATAGAATGTATTGAATAATTAGTCAATACCCAACTTTCAGGCTCCCTTTTCCTTTTGGAACAATCTTCCATTGTGTGTGTCTTGGTGGGAAGCAGGTCCACTGTCCCGTATGAAAGCTTGAAGGGGCCATAAAGCTGAGGATACAGGCATGTGTCTTAGGTTTAAGCAATCAGTCTTTGACTCAAGTTTTTGAATGTGATGGGGTAAAGCCAAGTCTCAGTGTCATGGGGAAATTAATCAAGGCACATATGAAAATGCCAAAGACGCTGCAGTGTCAGTGACATGAAGAGAATGGCTGTGATGACAATAGTAGCATCCTAACTAGACTGGTGTGACTTTGGCTGCATTTCTGTGTTCCCTGTCCTTGCTTCCTTTTTTCAGAAGTCTGGATCTCCAATCTTCTCAATATCCTTCCTTCTGTTGCTGGGAGTCAAGAAATCTAATATATATTAAATATATAGTGAGATGCAACTTTAAACACATAGAGATACACAGAGACACAGAAAAAATTTATTTATATATAAATATGTGTGTGTTTCTAGAAAATCATGAGAAGCTATACACCCAAATACTAACAGTACTGAACTTGGAATGACAATTTTGTGTTTGATCTTTTAAATTTTTTTGTATTTTCTTATTTTTCTACTATATTTTAAATTTAGAAAAAAACCACAAAATGTGTCAAATTTGAAAAAGAGATTTTGTTTTTTCTCAGTTGTTGGAACTTTATACTCCAATCTGGAAATTTAACTGAGAGGATATAAAATAAGAAATTAAATATGTAAATATGATTCACCTGATAATAGCATGCCTGAGTTTATTTTTGCATTAGGAGATGGCTCACTTCATTCGAGTAGAAAGCCAAAAAATGAATTTATGAAATTGTAAGTATTAGGAAAAATATGAATTGGAAACAAAGAGAAAAGAAAATACAGTGGAAAATAAATATTTATTTCTATTTCTTCCAATTTGGCTTGATGAGGAATTAAAGGTGATAAATTTAAATTCAGCAGGCCCTGGGAACTGTACTGTTCTCAGAGATGGATAATAAGCAAGGAGTGATGGTGAATGAAGGACCACTGAGCTAGATCCACATGTCATGCTTCGGCAGGAAGAATTTGTGAGAGGAGCTCAAGCTATAGGACTCAGAAGATATCTCAGCGCAACAGAAAGTGTTTTTTGCACGTACATATATATGCACACACACACATATATTTAGATATACACACATATTTTTACAGATATACACACATACATACGTATATGAAGAAAAGAGTTGAAGCACAATAGGCTTACGAATCACTGTATCCTGGGTTTAATTATTAGTTATTTCTCATATTAGCTATACAACTTGCATTACTTTATTTTTCTCTATGGACCTTCAGTTCCTAACGTTAAAAAGAACAAAATGATTACGTAACTGGGTTAAGTAGTCAATGAGATAATCCATGAAGAGTGTGTATCCCAGTTCACTGCACAAAGTAGGCGCTCAACACATTTTAGCCAAAATTATCATCTTTACATACTGCTGCTAGTATTCGAAGACACATGTTATAATATGGACTCAGTGATGGAATGACCCTTAGAAAACATTTGTTTTGTGTTCCCTACCTTTCTTACAGATGAAGAAGCTGAGACCGGAGATAGTAAGTACTTACTTAAGGTGACACACATTTTTAGTGGGAAACCTAACAATAGAAGCCAGATTTCCTCAATCTCAGGAAAAAATCTTAATTTTTTCTCTATATGGTATATCTCTCAATTTCTCAGATCTGTGTACAAGTAATAATCACTACACATTTGTCAAAAGAACACGGATGTACCTTAGGTTAACTACTAACATGATATTTAGACTGTTTGTAAAATCTTAAGAGAGATCTGTCAGATTTTTCTTTTAACATTTTTTTGTGTCTTAATGTTTTGGAAAGTACATGTTCATGCTCATGTTAAAACATTTCATTTTTTATATTTTTCTTGGACAAGGAATTAGGATGAATATTTAATATGTGTATAAAAGATCATAAATTTTTAATACTAGAAAAAATTTGCTTATTTTTCGTTTAAAATAGCTAAAGAAAGATAACATTTTTAGATGTATATATGCATATTTATACATTTATCTGTATTTTAAATCATGAGTGAAAATAAAGAATAGTGAGTTTCTGCTTAAATGAATTTTGATTGAGAAGGCTTCTATAATCTGTATTTCTTTTGAACCAACACATCTATGGTTGTCTGCTTGAAGTAATTTTAAAGTGCAGTAACTCGGCCGGGCGTGGTGGCTCACGCCTGTAATCCTAGCACTCTGGGAGGCTGAGGTGGGCGGATCATTTGAGCTCAGGAGTTCGAGACCAGCCTGAGCAAGAGTGAGACCCCATCTCTACTAAAAATAGAAAGAAATTATATGGACAACTAAAATATATATATACAAAAATTTAGCCGGGCATGGTGGCGCATGCCTGTAGTCCCAGCTACTCGGGAGGCTGAGGCAGGAGGATCGCTTAAGCCCAGGAGTTTGAGGTTGCTGTGAGCTAGACTGACGCCACGGCACTCACTCTAGCCCGGGCAACAGAGTGAGACTCTGTCTCAAAAAAAAAAATAAAATAAAATAAAGTGCAGTAACTCAAACCACAAAAACTCAGTCTACTGAAGGAGAGCAATTTTTTTTGGTATGGAAACAAAGAAGCAAAAATCTAGTATGGTGGTTTGTAGTGATATTGCAGAAGTTTTTCATTTCATTTTTCCCTCCTGAGTGAAAAGGGGAATTAAATCCATGATAGTATTGACACCTATTAACTCAAGCTGCTAATTCAAATGGATTTTAGTTTAAGAAAGAAAGAAAAAGGCAGGAAAGAAAGGCAAGGAGGGAGGAGAGAGGGAGGAATAAAGAAAAATTTTGGGGGTGGAGAGGAAGACCAGGCATCAATATTAATTCTAAAACTAGAATAATTGTTAAAACCTGACACTAATTGTAAAGGATATTATCCTTTTAAGTAAGATACCAACTAAAAGCAATGAACTATTAAAAGACAAATTTTTTCCAGATCATTGCCTGTATCCTGGGCAGTATTCTTTAGCAGAATGCTTCACACACACCAGGTAGTGGGCCTGGCCGTGCACATGTGGTGGAGGAAAATGTAATTTCTACTTACGTATTTCATTTGATCTTTAGTGGATAGTTTTGTGCATTTTTAGTACTGAATATAGTATCTCAGTATAGCTGTACTTGCAATATCCTATATAGAAATAAAATCATATATCAAGGATATGCATGTGAAACTGTTTAAATGATTGTATATGTGACCAAAGTTGTTTAAAGATCACTAAACTGTCAAGCAGGAGTTAGCAAACTATGGCCCTTGGGCCAAATTCAACATCTATCAACCTATTTTTATAAATAAAGTTTTATTGTAACAGTCATGTTTGCATATTGTCTATAAATGCTTTCGTGCTACAATGGCAGAGTTAAGTTGTTGCAGTGGAGACCTTATGGCTTTCAGAGCCTAAAATATTTATTCTGTAGCTATTTAGGGAAAAAGTTGGCCGATCTATGCTCTAGAGAATTCAGGTCAAAGTTGTTTGTGGACAGGGAAGAAATCTTCATATCTCTTACTTAGGGACTTGATTCCTGAGTTTATAAATAGGTGTTACACCTTGAAATTTTCTCAGTTAACAGAAAAAGGTGCCAGTGTTATCACATTTTTGTTTTCACTATAAATAGTAAGTAGGCTTTAATATCAGTTTTTGCAAATTAGGCCTTTTCTCTATTGCTAAAGACGACCTTGGCCAAGTTACTTAAATCCTCTAAGCCTCAGCTTACTTATACAATAAAATGAAATACTATCTTATATGGTTCTATAAGGACTATAATGCCTCCATGTGTCCTATGTTTTGCAAATGAGCCTCGTAAAAAATGCCTTTCTTCCCACAAGATACATTCTCATGTAGGTTTGACTCTATAGAGTAACAGCAATAGACAAATATTTATTGATCTTTGAAAGTACATATATTGTGTTTATGAAAATTATATATCTAAAAAAAATCAATATAATATGTAATATAAAGACGCAAAAAAACAAGATATAAATTACAGATTAAATAATATTCAAATGAGAACAGAAATATAAATAAAAGTACAGGAAAACTGTGGCTGATCTTTGATGGCTGTTAACTGAATGGTAGAATTTAGCCCGAATTTTGGCCAGTGATCTCATTGGTTAGACAGACCATGACTACACGGCTCACTTTGCCGGCTTAAAATTCAAATGGGGGAAGAGCATTACTGCATTTCATGATTATAAATAGGAACTTAAACCTGTGTAGCTGTCTTCAAATACAAGTGTTCTGGGTTGTAGTTCTAGTGCTGTATGTTTCACTTTAACCATGTTCTTTTGATCCTTTAAAGATTTTTAATTTTGTTCATCAGAATCCATGTTCTTAAAGGGAAGAACCATGGATTTTTTTCACTGTTAGTTGTCATGCATTTTACTTTTTTTTTTTTCATTTTTAATTTTTTGTTGTACTGCTTTTTAAAGAATATGTAATTGACGAAGTTTGAATATACGCAAGGGCCACAATGTGATAATTTTATATATGTGTATGTTGTATAATGACTATCACAATCAAATTCACACATCCATCACCACTCATGCTATACATTAGATCCCCAGAAATTCTTAATTTTATAACTGCCTGCCATTTGTGACAACATGGATGAACCTGTAGGACATTATACTACATGAAATGAGCCAGACACAGACAAATACCACATGATCTCCTGTACATACGACATCTGAAGAAGTCAAACCCACAGAAACAGACAATAGGATGGTGGCTGCCAGGGGAAGAGGGGTAGGAAAACTGGAGATGTTGATCAAAGGGAACATGTATTATCTTTATAGTCATAGTATCTAGCTTTGTGTCTAGAAAATATTAAGTTCTTCATAAATACAGGATAAATGAAAAATAAAGGAAACTTATATGATAATTAGAAGCAATGGGTGAGGTACAACAAAAGGAATCCATCATAATCCTCACAAATTACTAGAATTGACAGTTATTAGGTTTACCTAATATTTACCTTTTAATTTTAAATATTATATACATACAAATAAATCTCATTAACTAGGGTTTTTTTAAGGTACAGGTTCCTGATGGAAAAACTCAGTTTTTTAACACTCAAGACCTTTTACTGAAGTTAGTATCTGAAATGCTATAAAAAAAAAAAAAATTCAGAATTTGTGACATTTTAATTTATAAATTAAATAAATAAATGAAAAAGAACTAGGTTTGTTACCATAGAACATCTATAATGCAGGTATGTCATAACTTGAATAATCCATTTTAGTTATTCACATTATCAACTTTAAATATATTTTTATAAACTGTTAAAATATTACTGCCTTTCCCATCTATAGCTATAAATAGTGACCCCTAACAATTCTATGTAGTAACATATCCCAGTGTTTTCAAAGAGAAAAGATAGAAAGAAATATATTGATATTACCAAGTAAGAAGGCCTTATCGGCCCTAAGTTAAATGATCTTGTCCACAAGAGACTTTAGAGGTGGCAAAGATGTAAAGACAAGGACCAACAGGGCATACGATAGGGCTTCTGACCCACCTCAAAGCAAATTGCAGACCTCATGAGTATATGTGTTGTGTGGTGTGTGTGTATGGGTGGGGGGTAAATTAAACTTGTATTTGAGCTCTTTTCAATACCCAAGGACCTCTACTGTGGCTGCAGGGTCCAAACAACAACGTTCTTCAGTCAGTAGTGACATTCAAAATCATGTCCTATTCTCTATGATATGTTGAACTCAGACAGGCCTAAGCAATGAGCTTGAGGTAAAAAGACAGAATTTACCCACGTTTAAGAGAAAATTCTCAGCAAGAGGACATGAAATCAATCATATGAATGAAAATCTAAAATTCTAAGCACAGGGAAGGCAAGGCATAATGTTAGTCTTTATGGGCTGGCTATGCAAACCTGGTAATGCTGAGCATAAGGCCACAATTAAATAAGTAACAAGGTTTTCAAATATAAAGCTATTCCCCACATCCATGTCCCGGGGAAGGTCATGACACTTAGAGCAGGGAAGGGACAAGGGAAAGTAAGACAAAAGCCAGTTTGATACTTCTCAGTACCAGCAACTGGGAGGGACTAAGGTAGGCAGAAAATTAATCTACTTAGGTTTAGAGAAAGACTGAGTCCCAGTATTATACAACTTACGTAGCTAGGCATGGCAAGGAACTGCTATTTTTAATATTTGCTATTTTCAGATTATCTGAGTGTTAAATAGATGATTATACATCCCCCCACTGCACCCCCAGCAAGATATTTTGTTTCTTTTACAATGTTCTGTTCTCACCCAAATCATCCCCAGACTGCAGCACTTTACACCTATGCATAAAAGCACTGCAGACAGGGCTATTTCACAAACTTGGTATCCAGAAACATTTACAGTCAAAATTACTCTTGTCTTCTCCAATGCACCACTAGGTTTCCACACAATGTATCCAAAGTTTAAGGTAAGGAATCAGGCTCTTAGACAAGTAAGCAACATTAGTATGATGATATTATTGAAAGTACAGTTATTTTCTCTTCAGGCTTCATCTTTACAGAAATTGAGCCCTTAAAACTACTCGAAATCATTTTTGCTAAATATTTCAATCAAGATTTTTATAAAATAAATCTTCAGGTAATTTGGCTCCTAGAGTCAAATTATTTCAACATATAGGATAGTGGGTCTTAAAACATGGTGTACATGAATGGCCAGAGGAGTTTGCAGATCCCTGGACTATGCCAAGGAATTCTGATTTTGTAGTTCGAAGACAGAGCTTGGAAACTTATTTTTAAGCAAGATCATTACTCTGCCAAATGCCAAATAAACCAGAGATCAAAGAAAAATGAAACGGAAAGGTGTTAATGCTGACAGTGTTTGGACAGCAGAAATGGAGCATTGAGAGTTGGAGGAAGGAGGATTTCCTTTTGATTGACTAAAAACTGCCAAAATCATCTCTAAAGGAAGCCATGTTTTATACCCACAGGAGAATTACAGAGAGTAGGGGATTATGATAAAGCTTTTATCTTGGACAAAACTGATGCAGTGACAGTGCTGTGATGGGTGAAACTAGCAGAGAGAATATCATGCCATAAAATAAAATTTTCTGAGTATTCCAGAAAAAAAAATAAAGCATCCAGACATTAAAGTAATTAAGTTATCCTTCTAAACAGTTTTTGTTTTAAAATATTATTAAATTGCCAAAGAAAAATTTTCTTTAAGCTCTTAAGTAGAAAGAATTTATAAATGTAGTTCTAAATGCCCTTCCAGAGTAGTTAAAATTAAGCTCTATTTTTCTCTGTCCCCATGCAAGATTAAAAATAAATAAAACAACTAAATCACATCTGACTCCATATCCAAAAAGTGATTACTTTGTCATTTTCACTTCAATGGGACACATATGCCATCCACAACAAATTACTAACATGTTCTATGATATTTTGCAAATAAATACAATGTATTTTTTTTTTTTTACTTGTGAGTACCATCTGCAGTATTTCAAGCATGAAAAATATTTTAATGCTTCAGGGAATTTTATATAATTGGTGCTATATTTTTCTGAGAATGGCTCAAATGACTGATTATGAAATATTTGTCCAGTTTAACTTATATTAACCCTTGAAAATAATATCCCCATTCCCTGACCTCAATTTGAACAGTCACCCTGCTTCCTCACCAATCACCCCTAGTCTTGCCATATTCCTGCCACTTTACAGGAAAACAAAACAAAACAAATCGAATGGGTTACCTAAGTATAGAAAAGGATTTCCCCCCTGGAAGGCCTTGGTCATTCCTCATTAAACATAAATACAGAGATGGAGATTAAACCTCCTTCATACGATAGCTAGGTACTCTGTCATCCCATTATTTCATTCTTTCTGTTGTAATGGGAGCTTTCCAGGCAGGGCCAAGTACTCTTCCCAGGCTGCTGCTCTTGACCAGGAAATCGCCTAATCACCCCAGACTTACCAGAACCATCTGGGGCCTGTGAAGTTATCTCGGAGCATTGAAAGAGGAGTTGTAGTGCTGTCTGTGGAGCGGAGCCCTCAGGCTGATAAAATGAAATGCTTTGCCTCTTTACTGAACCAGCTGAGATACCTGCCTGTAGGTGATGCACATCACACTTTTTAAAAGAGGCAGCTCCACGTGATGAAGCTACATCCTGCTAGAGCAGCCTCCAGCAAGAGGTGCCGGAAAACGAGTATCACACAAAGGTAGCAGCAGCCCACGTGATTCACAATCAGCACTGAGGACTTTTCTCGCAAGGAAGAACTTGTGAACAAGTCAGATGAGCTGGGTTGCCAAATCGAGAGCAGTGAAAAGGGGAGGGAACTTTAACAGGACCTCTGAAAAGTTATACTCCACCTTCAGAGTCTTCTCTCTATTTTTAGTCTGATCTCAACACCAATCTCATGAATTAACCTATGGATTTTACATTGTAATTTTCAGAGGCACTAGCTGCAAAGCCAAAGATGCCCCAGTGCCTTTTCTGTTATGTTTATTTATGTCAACACATATCCCATCAACTCCATACCTTCGCTTGAGGACTGTAAATAGAGACATGGCCACTAGACCATATGTTCCTTGAGGGCCAGAAATGCATTTCAAAAGTAGAATCTAAATTATGTAAGATGTGATAGTAAATGCACAGATGTGTACAGAAAAATGTAAGAATGACAGTTACCACAGTAAGCATTTATTTGGTTTATGTAATTCAATCATCACAACAACTCAAGAGGCAAGGAATGAAAAGACTAAGGCTTAAAGAACTGACGGCCTTGTCCAATGTGACCCAGCCTCTCAGTGGTAGATCCAAGCTTCACACCTTGGCTTTCTACCCCAGAGGGCTATGCTCTCAACCTGTATTTTCTATCTATTCAGTAACATATTAAAGAGATTAAGAAGAAAATCTATCACACAAAATAGATATGTTAAATATATGTATCCTAAATATCTATTTTAATAGAAAAATATTTTTTAAATGATGCTCATGTGTACAAAATCCATATGTGTGCAAGCCTTATTTCCCTTCTTGCAAGGAAAAACATTTATAACTATTTGATCTTCAAAGTTTCCAAGTATTAAATATAAATCACTTGCCTTGATAACCAACTGAATATGTCTTTGAAAATCAATCAAAAATGCACACTTTGGTTGTTTCTAATCAATAACCTATTTACTGGAGGATTCAAGATTCTTTTAAGACAGAAATGTCTGAGCACATCAATTACCTACAAAATAGGGTGTTTCTACATATTTGGGAAGTGGTCACTTACAAAAGGAAGTAATTGATGAACTTTCTATGAAAAACTGCAATGGAGAAAGCAACTGTATTTATTGGGGAAATTTGTTTCCTAGACTACCCACAATGAATTCCATCTAATCCCACAGGACCAATTTGGGCAGGCAGAATCTACAACAGCTATTTTTTATAAGGAGGGATTCAGGAAAGATACATGTAACTGGATTATTATAGAAGACAAGTAACGAGAAAGAGATGAATCAACCCAAATAAAAAAACTAAATTGGGAAGATTATGATTAGCAATGTCCCCTTTCAGTTTTTAAACAAAAGCTGTTGACTGACTTTATATGTGCTGGTTTGGCTAAATTAAAACATAAAGTCACGATATTAATATCTTCTTAAATTTACATATGAAAGTCTGACTGTAATATTATTGTCCATTCTAAGTTTTGAAAAGAATAAGGCAGAAAAGAAAAAGAATTTCCAGGCTTAACATAGTGAATTGCTGTGAATCATTCTAGACTCCAAGGAGAAGCACATTTGTCTCAGGTGTGATTGCTAAGCTCTTGACTGGCATTTTAATATCTTAGTTCATGATCTTCCAATGTCAGTCCCCAGTGAATCAGAGCTAAGGAAATA
The DNA here is from genome assembly GCF_041146395.1 of Eulemur rufifrons. Lineage (NCBI taxonomy): Eukaryota > Metazoa > Chordata > Mammalia > Primates > Lemuridae > Eulemur > Eulemur rufifrons. The sequence goes on from NC_090989.1 coordinate 232,267,466, forward strand.
CTAGCTGTGTGCTAATTTAAAAGCTGGATTTTGTGTCCAGCTGATGCTCCACTCCAAATCAGCAAGCCTTTAAGAATTGAGTCAAAAATCTTCACATGCTTTTTCTGAACACAGTAATACCTGCCTTTTAGAGCTTAATGTAGCAAAGTCAGAGAAGAGTATAGTCGTGCAAAGGAATAAAATCTGTCCAGCACTCAACTCAGCTCCTAGTCAAGAGCAACCATCAATATAATGTGAAAATAAATGCATGGCAGATGGCATTGATAAACACCAGAGCCACAGCATGCTTATGCTGTGAACTCACTAACAGAGAAGTCACTCAGATCATACAACTCCAAATGCCAGCCGTTATCACCCCAGCCCCACGACCCAAATCACTTTGATGTAACTCTGGAACACCACTGAATTGTATTTATTTCTTTAAGGATGTTAAAAGCTGGTTTTTAACCTTTCCTTTTGGATGTCCAACCTTTGATCTTTCCAGTGAAGCTCTGTGGAGTTCAAACACGTTTTAAGCCTTGAGACCTGTAAGGATCAGAAGCCATGATGAAGACAGGAAAGAATTCTGGCTCATCATATGGTAAAGAAGTACCGTTAACATGTAAATTTAAACTTTTGTTGTTATTATTATTATTGGCATTGCTGTTGTCCCGGTTTTCTACTCCACTGATTGGATGGATCACTGAAACATCAAACATAAAAGAGCTTAAGCCATGTTTTCTGGAGTGACATGATGAATTTCAGATAACTCATAGTTAAAATAATAAAGTGGATGAAAGAAGAAATGTAATCTTTTATTTTTTCATTTTTTTAAATTGACATATTAAAATTGTCTGTATTTATGGCATACATGTTTTGCAATATGAAAAACATTATAGAAGGGTTAAATCAAGCTAATTAACTCATGTATTACCTCAAACTTATTTTTTCGTGTGTGGTGTGGTACTCTTTGCAATGTTCAAGTATACAATACACTGTTATTAACTATAGCCACAGTGTTGTACAATACATTTCTTGAACTTACTCCTACTGTCTAACTCAAACTTTGTATCCTTTAACAAACATCTCCCCATGTTCCCCAACTCCACCTTCCCCTACCAGCCTCTGGTAACTAACATTCTAGTCTCTGCTTCTATGAGTTTAACTTTTTTTGTTGTTGTTAGGAAGAGATTTAATCTTAAAGCAAAACCCTTTGGAGAAGGTTTAAATACATAAATCTATAATGATTAAAAGTCTTGCTTTGGACTTAGAAAGACCTCAGGTGCCGCTTGCTACCTCTGATTTTAGACAAAGTTATTTAACCTAACTTCAGATTCTTCATCTGTAAACTGGTGATTACGGTATCTGACTTATAAGCTTATTTTGGGTTAAAGTGAAATGGTGTATAGTACTTAGCATATAGTAAACATTGCATAATTAGTCCCTGCTATTATTTTAGTAGAAATGATATGAGCAAAAGTGGAATCAGTATTATAGACACTGCCAAGCATCTCTGAGTGAAATTTACCTTCAGTGGGTTAATGTAAAATATTGCTGACTATGAAATAAAAAGTGAAATGCTCTCGTCAGGTCATCCTTGGCATGGTAGCTTCTACATAGACACAACTGTTATATCTGTTCCCTAGAGTCAATGGAGAATCAATCATATCTTTTAGAATGAATACAATAAAGACTTGAATGTTCCTTTTTGGTTCAATTAAAGTTACAGCAAGTACTAGAGAACATAAAGATTCATATTCTTCGGTAACGAGCTTTATGTTTAATTATATAATTAGATTCTTTATGAAATGTGTAAAGAAAGAGTGCAGGTAATTTTGTAGGAAATATCTATGAAAGGTATTCATTTATAATTTCACTGGACATGTATCTTCATGTTTATTATGAATAATTGTCATAACAAGAACCATACCTCCTTACCTCAATGTTGGCAACATCACTGTCATAAAAAAAGTAAACCACAAAGTCCTTGAGTTACTTATGTTTAGTAAAAATGTTAATGGATTTTCAAATTCAGTTCTATGAAGTCCTTAATTTTAGATTCAATCTGGAAATTTCTCTCCCTGATAAATGGAATTGAGTATGTAACTCGTATTATCTGCAGAGCATTGAACAGAGACTAGAGATACACAACAAGGCAAGATGGATGCATTATGAATTTCTCAGAGAGAAGAGAGAGAGAGAGAGAGAGAGACAGAAAATTCTGTTTCTAAGTTAATCAAATTTAAAAAAACTGCGTAAGTTAAATTTACAGATCAAAGTAAAAAACTCTTCCTTGGTACATCTAAAATAATGTTCAATCACAGTTGGCATAGACACTAAAATACCAACAACTTTGGTAGCTATTACTCTCATCAATAAGAAGCCACTCAAGCATAAAAGAATGTAGAACTAGGATAAATGGTAATAGAAAACAAAGATTATTAGACATGGAGAAAAGAAAGAAAATTGAGACTAAAAGTCATTTTTTCTCATTTAAAAGATCTCTGATGAAAAGAAATTAAAAGTTAAAAATCAGAAACCTGCTTAGTCTCTAGAGGTATACAGAAATATGCTTAAGTTAATTGTATAAAAACTAGATATTATCACACCTTCATATAGATTTTTTTATGTAACCCTTTGTGTTGTCTTTATAAATTAATAATTTAAAGATTCCTTCCATGTGCTTTTGTTTATAATTTTTAAAATTACCAAATTTTATTGAGCATTTATAATATATATCAGACAGTGCTAAATAGAAGCAAGATTTTCATTTATTCTTAACGATAATTCTATGAGATATTTTCTTATTTTTCAGATAATATGACAAAAAGTTTTGGGAACTTTATTGATTTCCCTAATCAAACTAGCAATGCATCAACATGCACAGTATGACTCCAAAGCAGAGGCTCTTTATCAGTGTGCTGTATCTGAGTGAATCAGGTGGTATCTGATAGAGCCCTGCAGGCAAGATTTTGGTGTCTAGAAATGAGCATAGTAAATAGGCATCACCCCTATAGCATTATGTTTGTGACTTCACATGGTCTAATTCCATGGAAACAAATGAGCATGGCTATGTTCCAATAAAATTTTATTTATAGACACTAAAATTCAAATTTTGTATAATTCTCATGTCATAAAACATTCTTCTTTTGATTTTTTTCCCAACCATTTAAACATGTAAAATACATTTTTAGCTTGGGACCATAAGAAAACAGGTGCAAACCTGATTTGGCCCACACATGTAGATGGCTAACTCCTAGCTCTTTACTGGTTACATTCTTATTGGTAATGGCTTATGCAGCACTTAAGCATCCATGAAATCTTTTTCTTTAAATTTATTTATGATTGACATAATAATTTTACATACAAGGTCTGTCTGGAAAGTATCCAGCCATTGTTAATATAATGACAATAGTTACATGGCTGGATATTTTTCAGATAGCTCTCACATTTATGAGATGCTATGTGGTATTTCCATATATGTATACATAATGCAATGATCAAAGCAGGGTTATTAGTATATTCATCACCCTAAACATGTATCATTTGTGATGAGAACATTCAAAAACTTCTCTACTAGACATTTTGAAATATAATTAACTCCATTCTATTATACAGTAGAAAAATCAGAATTTCTCCTAACTATAGCTTTGTATCCATTGAACAATCTCACAAAATCTTGTTTTACTTTATTCTTGTATTTACATTAAATATTTTAATTTATAGTGCATGTTTTTAATGTACTATATAGCTTTGAGGTGATGCAATTAATTATACCCATACTGCACAGGTTAAGCAATCATATAATGGTCACATAAAGAACAAGGTAAAGCTTGTATGATCCTTAAAACTAACTTGTATTTGCCTCGATTATAATTTGAATGTAATACCTGGAATCGGGGAGAAACACTTTGGGATATTCTTCTACATTTGACGGAATGAGAATTTGGAAATATTTATTCTAGTAAATACTGGAAAGCTTATCTAGGAAGTAGCTCCCAAGTTTTCCCCAAAATATCTAATCTTTCCTCAGAAGTGTTCTCTTGGTACATACAATTTTACCTATCGTAGATCATTTTATTTGTGTATTTTTTATATTTTTCCTATTTTTAAAGAAATGATGTGCATTGTATTTTTTACCTGTTTTGATCACTTTTCTAAATTAAAATAAGTTATCTGAATTATAATCTAGTTTTTTAAAATCCCTTTCAACTTCATGGCCACTACAAAGCCAATACCCCCACGAAAAGCAATAAAAACAAAAATAATATCTGACCTGTTGCCCATTTTGACAGATGAGGCCAAACACCAAGTGTTCTTGCGTGTAATGGTACCTTTCAGCATATCTAGGGATAATATTCAAAAACTCCCGGAAGCTACCAGTAGTATGAAATTTATTTTCCTCCAACAATTGTACTATCAAATTGAGGACTTAGGACACTTTCACACTGACTTTTAAAATGAAAGTAAGAAAAGTATATTTCTTTTTTCTGTTTTTTTTTTTTTTTTTTTTTGCTTGTCAAATAGCCACAAATCAAACAAAATGAACAAATCCGATAACATGATATTTGCCAGTTTTCTCCATTGCTAGTGATTTCTTTATAGGAATCTAATTGATTCAAGGTTGGAGTGGTTACTGATCAACCTACTGTCATAATTCATGCCATGTTTTGAGCCCCAATCAAGGCTGCCCTGCTTCTTCTTAACAGAAGCAAAGGGTGTACAATGTTTGATTAACAACAGCTAAAATGAAACATTGCAACAAAACAATTTTAAAAAAGAAACAAAGCCAGAGAAAGTATTTATACGAAGCTTTGTAGCGTTCAAGGTATCCTCAGGTACTTCTCAGCTAAACCTCACAGTAAATGCCCAGTGAAATTAAGGGGAGGGGCTCTTTCTGAAACAGCAGAGGCTCTCTCTACTTTGCCGTATCATCATAACTTATCAAAGGAAACAAAGTAGAATCTAGAATCGCACCAAGGAAATACTATTTTTGAAGTGCTAGGACACAAAACTTTAAAAATACACTAACAAAAAGAAATGCATCCAGTATATATGGCAACGGAATGGAATCTTCAATCCTCAAGATTAGCAGGATGGATGGCAAGAGGAGAAAAGACTTTAAGATAGAGCATCTCAAGGGATGAAATGCGACTGGTGACAATTCCCAGCAATCACAGAGGAAATTAATTTTAGGAAAAACAAAATTCATAAAAAACAAGTTTGTCTTCAAAACCCTTGGTGGGAAATAGTCATGGAAACTCCTAAGCCTGTCCCAATTTTCTCATGGACTCTGCTGCAGCAGGGATACTGTCATCAGCTGAGCTTCACTCTCTTCATTCAGTTTGCTCCATATTCCCTATTCTTTCTTGAATAGATGCCCCTATGGAAAACAGCATTGTTTGATAGGGCTGGAAGAGCTCTACTGGTAAGTGAGCAGTGAAGAGAATGGAATGATCCAGGGCTTAAGCATATGAGAAAAGAGAAATCTGGGGAAATAAGCCACAATAAAAAGGGAAATAAGTCACTTAAAAATGGGAAATGGAAGTACTGGTAATTGTTAGTAGAGCAGTGTATTTGTTTTCCTCTTTTTTATCCCTCAACATCAGTTGTTAACCTTGGAAGTAGCAACTTTGGTTGCAGCTCTGAAAACCATAAGCATGTTAATCATCAGCTTTATGGAAAACACACGTCACTCCAATGTATTACCCCAGTGGTTATCACAATTGGTTATGTCACAATTTCAAATGCTTTGCCCTGAGTGTCCAGCACTGGAAATGGAAGAATGGCATCTTCATGTTTTTGTCTTTCCCCTAATGGCAGCTTTCTCAAGTCCTCAAAATCCTCTGACTTCTTGCTGCCGGGGTGTGAAGCATCATCCTGCCTCTTCCCATTTGACTTGGCATATATTAGGGAGAATGGAAAAGAGAACAACAATTCACTGGAATGGAGCCCTGAGTAAGTTAAATGCCTCCTGAATAAATGTGCGGTATCTCTTTCCTAGGCCTAGGTAATTGCTTTTTTATTTATCTCAAAACATTTTCATCCTCTCCCATAGCCTAATAGAGTCACTCTCTGCACACAGTGCATTTCCATCACAGAGGCTCACAGGATGCAGGCTTTGCTGATAATAAATAAATAAATAAAAGCATGGAGTCCATATTACAGCTAGTGGAAGCTGAAGTTTTACATTTATATATTAAATTAAAACTGCTTTCTGCTCATATTATACAAAATGTAAATGGTAGTTCAGTCAGGCAGCAGACAGAAGTTGGCTACTTTTTGAGCAGAGATGTCTGAAACTTCTATTTCAGGGCAAACACTTCTCACAGGCCATACGGATATTTATTAAGAAGCTAATATGATAGTATTCATTCTAATCACATTTAGTATCTGTCTTGTACAAGAGTAAAAGTTTGGCTGAAGAAAGAGAGCATTAATATCTTTTAAATGAGCATAGTTGATGAATACTCTACTTATAGTAAATGGAAAAATTCTAATGGAAAGAAATAATTTTAAGTGAACAAAAAGAAAGTGAAGATATGAAGAATGCATTATCATTCTACATGGAACCATTATCTATGTCAAAAGATTCACTCCTTAACACCAATCAGAACTTTACACTTTTTCCCTTAACCAGACACTCAGGGAACTGTGATGTACAATTTGAGCGATTGTCTTCATGAATAGAGCCACAGGCCTTGAATTATAAAAAGAACACAATTCAGTAATGAGAAATCATTTCCATCATCAAAATATGGACTATTTTATGATGCTCTGGAGGCCCTATAACTAAAAAACATTTGCTACTAGTAGACACATGTGAACAATAAATATGATAACACAAAAAGTTATGCTTTGTCTGTGTTTAGCCAGTATAAAGGAAATATGCCCGATTTTACAGAGAGAAACACTTTTCCAGAAAATAGTCTCTGTGACTTCAAACTTGCTTCAGATTTCTCTGCTCTCAGACTTGGCACATGATGACAGCTCCAGTTAAACAAATACTTGGGGTAGTCATTAATCTATAGATGAAGAATGGCAAACACCTGGCAAAGGTGCCAACATTCCCACATTCTACTGTCAGAACAGACATAACTAATTCATTATGGTATTCTTCCCCAGCAAGCCCACATTTGCACTCAGATGACACAAAAGAGAACACAAGGCAGTGACTAGCAATTGATCCATGTCTCCGTTTCTCAACTATTACCATAGGTAGACAGAACTTCTGTTTATAGGGTTTCAGAAAAAATTAAGAACATAATGGGAAATCTATTTTTTAAAACTATTTAGTATAACCTCATTTTATAGATATAGAAAGTAAGGCCAACAGTAGTGAAGTGATTTGCCCAAACTGACAGATTTAGTGTAAAACAGAAAAGCACTTTGGGGGAAAAAATTAATCCCAACTATTAATTTCACAGATAAGGAAACTGGGGCTCAGAGCAGAAAGATTCATGAAGAACAGGTGACAACCCTCATACCAACCTCAAGCAATTGCAGTGGCTTCCTGGGCTATTATGTTGAGAAGGAATTTAAAGTTGAGTTTAAGTGAATGGAAAACAGTAATGTCTCCTTGCTTAGGTAGTGGAGAAGAGAAGAAAAAATATGATGTATGTTATACATCATTTAACCTCCTTTTTCTGAGCCCAACTGCACCAAAATAACTTCATGATAATGATTTGGATTCCCATATAATTCCCTCTACCTTCAAGGAGAGAATGCTCTTGTCATGTTTATGTAAATATTCTAGTTTATATGAAAGCTAAATTTTTCAACAGCTATAAATAAGTTGGTATTCTGATTTAATACAACAGTTCTGTGAACTTAGTTAATGCTCCTGAGATTTTGTCTCATAATGCTGACACATTTAAATGTCTGGCCCTGCAAGTTTCAAGGTCAGACTCTGGAGTATGGTAGCATCAAAGTCATGTGAGGCTGTTGGGGGAAAGACAACTGACTTTTTTCCTTATTTCCTTATAACAAACCTCAGTTTTTTCATGTTCCAAAAACTGTTATCTTCAAACCTTCATCCGGTGTATTTTCACCTAATTTAGTCAACAGTATAGAAAATCACAACTTAGAAAATATACTAGAAATATTTCACTTTAAAGTAGTGTTTATCACAAGGTCCCTAATAATAACAAACTTCCCTGGTATGATTAAAATATGATTTTATTCTCCCTAATAGTTTAAAATTAACTTCTACAATAACATAAATATATTGCATAAAATCCACATGTCCATGAACATCTACTATAAATCTACAGTCCAATAATTGGTAATATAAAACTATTTCTCATTCTAGAGTCACACGGCATGTGGCATTTCACAAGATCTACTTTGGAAGAGTGTTATGATTATTATTACTCTACTATGGAGTCACTAAAGGCAACACAGGTGCAGGAAATGGATTACAAATTCAGCGAGAAATGGCATCATTGTTAACAACTTGTATTTGAAAACTGAAGAACAGCTTGACCTAAGTTTGGAGGAATTTCATTTCTTCCCTGAACAAGTGTTTAGTTGTCTACATGGAAGTGGGCATATGTGTCTTATGTGCACTAAGGACAGACAAAACATAGCTTTTCATGGTTGCTTGTTTACTGTTCGTATGTGTTTACAAGAAGAGAGAGATACTGAGAAATATTTTACTGGTCTTTCTGGATAGCTGCTCTTGTCCATTAGCTCTCTGATGGCACTACTTTCTATTGCTTTCCTTATGCCTAGGTTGTAAGAATACTAGCTTCTGACTATGACAAATACATTCACATTTCACATTCTGAAGAAAAACAGGCAAAAGCATAGATTGAACGGTGAGGCAGAATACGTCAATGTCACATAGACGATCCCATCTTGGAAATATATTTGTGAAGTTTCTCTAGGACCATTAGCAATTGTAGTTAATTGTTGATCTATACCAATGGCCTTGTATTCAGTAGCATTCCTTGGTTAAAGCTTTCTGTGTGGCTTTTATCATTTTAGCAGAAAATAGAGTTGTTAATTTTGTTGCAATTTTAACTAAAATCACAAAATTGCTACAATTGTGGCGTGGATCTGAAAATTGGCCTTTTCAAGATGAATACAGTATTGGAAAAAAGACTAAAATTGTGTATTGGATTACTGAGAAATAATTAAACTGTTGGCAAAATAGATGCTACAGTTAAAAGTTCTTGTTTTTATGATTAGACAATGATTTTAAAAATATTTGTCATTATTTCTTTCAACAGTAAAAGGAGTCCTAGCTGGCTATTTTCCTATTCTATACTTACATAATACATTAATATTACTTCATGACCACATTTCAATGATATAATTTCAAGTGAAGGAAGTAGGGAGGAAGGGTAGAGGGGAGAAAGAAGGGGGTGTTGGGGAGAGAAAGATTTATTTTGATAGGGAATTAACCTACCATTCTAATCATGTGAGTATATTGGGAGTAATGGATATAATTGTTATATTACCTCGGTGACACACAGTTACACCAATGAGACTTTCATGGTATAAAAGTAATTAAGTTTGAAATAGTAATTTCTTATTCTGAACAACCATGGAAAGAATAGATTTTTTTTTTTTCAATTACTGACATATAGTATAATATTTTGTTTGAAGCAATGAAATCATTCACATCTTTGTAGGAAAATTAAGAAAAATATTGAGCTTATACACAGAAATAATAATTTAAAAGAGTAAAGGAATTCATAAAATTATTTACAAAAGACTGAAAATGACAATCAGAAAGAACAACTTGAAATCTTCACAAACAGTGTGTGTGTGTGTATATATATGTATATAGGTGTATAATATATATATGTATATAGGTGTATATATACACCCGACCTCAAATTTACATTATTTGTTTTGATTATCATAGTAACACATGCTCTGGTTAAAGAATTTGCCATGTGAGATTTGGGACTATTTTGATTATTTTCATGATTATAAATAACAATGCGATGGCCATCCTTATCCCTATGTTTTTTGAGAAATTTGCTGACTCTTGCTTAGGAAGAGATTCCTTAAGAAGATTATAGGCCAAATGTTGCATATATTTGTAAACTCTTCCTACATATTTCAAGATTTTTTGTTGAAAAGTTTTTCTCATCAACTTACTTCCACAAGCAGTGTATAAAGGGATCTCTTACCAAACCTGTTCCTATTGTGCCATCACTGGAAAAAAGTTAAATCTTTACCATTTTGAGAAGCAAGAACTTATTTAGGTAGAATAAATTGCTATAAATCCATTTTACAACAGTTTCATCGAATTCTGCCAAAGGAGGGCAAGATAAATTAGGTTAATGCAAAATCCATCCCCGTCTTTGCAAACACGGGAACTAAATGCCGCAGAATGCCTCGTACCCAAACCTGCCTGGTCAGTGTCACTAGCTCTTCAAGACATGAAGTTTAAAAAAAATAATAAAATATCCCTGGGCTTCGTGAGAAGTTTCTAAAAAGCTTTTCACCATACTTTCTTATCTTTGTTTTAATTCTCTGACTTGAAAAATGCTTCAAGAACTGTGAAGATCAACACCTACTTCCTAGCTACAACTGAAATATCAGAGATAAGAAATCTCTATTTAGAGGAGAAATTATTTGTGTTTGGAGATATTTGTTTTTGTATGTTGAGCCTAGTTCCCCAAACTCTGCCCGTCTCTGAAGATAATGTGTTGCACATGACATGTTCAACAATAACACAAAACAACTGCCACTAAAACTATAGAGAGTTGTCCTACAGAGAACAACCCTAATACTTAGCCAAACTATATTTTCTATGTTTAAAGGAAGTATCTATGATTTTCTTAAATGCCTCTAAGTACTTCCATATATTATATTGCAGTGTTCTTATGCCTTTTCAGTTATATTTCAGTAGACAACGAAATATTTGGCACATTAAAATTGACCTTATTTTCTTATCACATTATTTCATAAAATAATTTGTAAACTTTTCAACAATAATTATTTCTTCGTTGATATGGGAGACTTAAAAACAAATAATAGGGGAAATGTATGTTATAGCAGTTTTGTGAAATAACTTTTAAAAAATTTCATTCAACAAAAATATTTTTGAATGCCTGAACTGAAATATTTGACTCTATGAAATGCTGCTGAGTTAAGAGATACAAAGATAAGTAAGGCAAGAACTCTTCCCTTGAAAAGCTCACAACAGTCCACAGAAGATATAGGACCCTGTTGCAAAATTCTAAAGCAGAATGATGGTGCACAGATGAAGATAATGGAAGAATGGAAGGGCGTGAGGGTGGAGAATTAGATTAGTAACTGTTTCTAATACATATCCTAGAGAATTTGGTGCTAGCTAGGGTAAAGGCAAGAGGCAGGATGAATCTAAATTTTCTAGCTTGACACATTAAACATTAATTCATATTACTAAACATGAAATCAAGAATATATGAGAGCAAATTTGAGGGTAAGAAAGATGCAGTGAATGTTGAGTGTGCTGTGTAGTTTCCACCTCAATCTCTCCCCCACCATGTAGCAACCAATTTGGGGAGACTGATCTCATGGTCAGAGGTAGACTTGATTAATTTAAGCTAATTAGGGTAATGGCTTCAGAGGAGGCAAGGCTAAGCCCATTCTTTCCTTTTACACCAGAGATTTATTTAGAATAGGCATATAACCCTCTTATGTCACTGAAGCATTCGTGAGAGTTTTGTTGGAGGAGAGATAAATAAGAGAATCTTCCTAGCTATTACGACAATGAAAGAACTTCAGAAGGACACTTCTGTCTATGAAAAAGTAGCAAAAATTGCTATTCTGTAAGCCATCCTACATGCAAAATAGAAACCAGATAAAACTGTAACAAAAAAATGGACCCAAAGACTCGATTCAGCTATATCTGACCTTATACTATCTTTCAATTTTGTAGTTATGTATTTTGAGTTGGTTCATTAGCTACTTGCCAAAAATATTCTAATTAATCGAAAAGTCAGTCTCATATGAGGCCTAATAAGTTCAAAAGGCTTATGAGATATACAGATATAGCTATGAAGAAAGCAACTGGGAATAGAAGTCTGTAACTGAAGGAAGTACGTGGGGTCTGTGATACAGATTGTGTGGTTTGCAAAGTAGAAATACAAAAAGCGCTGCATCCAAAAAGCATACAGTTTCTATGCCCCTCATAGTATGAGGCATTATTCAAATTAAGATTTATTGTGTATTTTATACTTTCTAGAAGGCTTAATATTGTTAAAAATTAGGTTATTTAAAGGTAATTATAAAATAATGCTTCTGTGTATTTCTGATATTATGGTATATAATAATAGGTATATTAGATTCTATAAGACATACAAGGTTATCTCTGATACTTTAAGACATGAATTATTAATAAAATACCTGTATATTCTTGTTTATTTGAAGTAGGAAGTATTTTATTATGTCTTAATGTTTTTCTATAAATTGCAAATCTACAGTTTCTAGACAATGATACTAAAAAAGTACACATTAGGATGAATGACCAAAAATATTTAAATTTCAAGGCTGTGTGTCACAGATAATATAACTACCTACATTTGAAAACCTGATTAGTTATTCCACAGCTTGAATGTCCCCTGCAAAACTCATGTTGAAACTTAATCCCCAATGTGGCTGTATTGAGAGGTGGGGCCTTTAAGCAGTGATTAGATCATGAGGGCTCTGCTCCCATGAATGGATTAATCCATTAATATGGATTAATGAATTAATGGGTTAATAGATTAATGAGTTATCATGGGAGGGGAACTGGTGGCTTTACAGTAAGGAGCCATCTGAGACAGCACGTGAGCACACTCGCCCCCCTCATTATGTGATGCCCTGTGCCACTGAGGGACACCACAGAGAGCCCCCGCCAACAAGAAGGCTTTCACCAGACGCACCCCTGCAAACTTACATTTCCCAGCCTCCACAACTGTAAGAAATAAATTCCTTTTCTTTATAAATTTCAGGCATTCTGTTTATAGACAACAGAAAATAGACTAAGACGGTTATATAATTTAAGAAATAAGCAACTTCTCTGTAATTACCATTGCAACCATCAGTTGGTACTCTGGTCAATATTGTGTAATTTTCCACTAAAAGAATATTTTCTTTACTAAAAAATCTAAGCTATCTTGAGTACTTGTTATGACTAGTAGATAACAAATGTAACATTTCATTTTAGCAGATTTAAGATAATTTAGCTCTTTTCAAAGCAGTTCCCGTAACATCAATTCTATGATGTTGTTTTCTTCTACAAGACCCTATAATGACTTCTAATTGTCGACAGACTGAAAGCATGTTCCTCAGTGTGTTCCTCCCACCTGAACAATCCAGCTACCAGTCCCTGACACTCCTCTTCTCTTTGCCACCATCTCCTGCCATTCTCACACACTTCCCTTCCTCTGTAACACATGTATGTATATACATACGGTTCTGTGCCTCTAAAACCTCCTTCTCCCTCATTTAAGGCTTGTCTTTCACTTAATATCTAGTTAAGGTTTATATCCATTTTCTAGAATAGGTCTAAGTTGATTTTTCATTCCCTGGACTACTTTTAATGTTATTAATTTGTACCACACACTTTGGAATTTGCTTTTATATATCCTAATCTTGATCAGTTTCAGTTTTGTTCATGTTAGTTCCTTTACAGTACATTATATGCTTCGAAAAAGTAACATTTCATAGTGTTTATTATAGTTTTATACTTGTGGGAATAATTTAACATTACATTTTTTTTTAAATACCCACAGACACTCAAGACATATGACCATAAATATGTCTTTAATAGTATGACTAGAAATTTTAGGCTTTCAAGCAAAGATTCTAGATAAAGTTCCTACTTTTACAATTTTAAATGCAATTGTGGTGCTATTTATGTAGAATGAGAAAGAAAAAAGAAATAGGTAACAAGAGTGATTATATGAGTAACTATCTCCTCAAAAGTTGAGAGAGGAATAGTGAAAAAGAAAAAAAATGTTAAAGATGGAAAGAGGATATGTTTGAACTTTTCTTCATTAAATTAAAATAACATTCTATTTAGATTTTTTGGGTTGATTTTGATGGTTCTTAGACAGATAATTGTGACCATACCCCTTCTTGGAAAACATCTTTTATATATCATGAAAAGTATCAACTATCACTAGAAAATAATACAAGTCTAAGTATCTTTTTCAAAGTTTAATTCCTAAACAGAACTTCAGTAAAGATACTCAATGTAACTGGAAAAAAATGTTTCCAATTTATATAGAACAATGTAGTGCCTATTAAAGAGCAATGGTTTTTGCTTTTTTTTTTTTTTTTTTTTTTGGTGAGGTCTAAGTACAGCTTATACTAAAATTTTGTCCTTTTATATTTTATTTGAGTGCAATCATGTTAATTCTTTTGGATTTACAGTTTTCAACCTTAGTACTCAAATTTATCTCTATACAGACTCAGAACATTTAGAATCAAAGGGTTTCTAAATGAAAGAGCATAGGGTTACACATACTATTGTTTCATTTATCAGATGAGAAAAGCCATGTTACCGATTTTCCCAAGATCACAAAGTTAACTGGTAACATCCAGTTTAGAATCCAGGTCTCCTAATAACTTGAATTACTTATTTACCTGATCACATATTTGGCTTACTCAAATATTTCATTCTGTTTTATGATGAGACTATTTTGAGACAGGTATGAGTCATCAAATTACTATATATAATCTCAAATTATCTTTCTGTTCAATGTGAGTAGGATCTAAGATTCCTTTACTTATTTATGACCCCTAATTTCAAAAGGATTCAAGATATCCTGCATGTTTAAATATGATACAGAATAAACATACATTCCTCACATTATTGCTTCCATATATAAGGCAATATTAATAAAAAGTATTCTTATAGGGCCTGACATTCAGTAATTAATTTTTTTCTCCAAAATTTGGTCAGCTGTTATTTCACAGGACAATAGAAAAAGGATAAACTCTCAGCTTACGTGAGAAAGGTAACTGATACTTCAAGAATTATATAATCTTCCAAAGTCTATGTGGAGAAAAGCATACATATTCACTTCAATTCTCAATTCAAACCTATTGTTTTCTCTTAGGTCAAGAAATTACTGGAGCTGGCAGATAAATGGGTTTAAGCTCAAGGGTTAGTAAGGAACTTCCTCCTCTGGGGTTCATATGAAAGCAAGGCCACCATTGAACAAGATTCAAAATGTGACAGAATCTCAGATCTTGTGCTGGAGTAGGGGTAGGGGTCCTCTGAAACCCCAAGAAGGAAACGTAGAACCACCAGCCAGTTTGAGTGAAATTGGTTTTCTTGCTCCACAAAGAACTGAGCAAGAGCTAAATAGCTGGACTAATTCCTTTCCCATCACAGGGTCAGAAAAGTGTTGACAGACTTGGTAGCAAAAACAATCTTCCCTTGAATCAACCTGATTTATTATGTAACCTCTAGACCGCAGGTGCAGATAGACACCTGTGCTTTTTTACCACTGTAAACCACAGCTTCAGGATTCTAAGCAGCTGAATCGTAATGAGTAGAATATGCATAACTTATTAGTAAAACATGAGCACTATTTAAAAGTCCCATAGTCTGGAAAGAGCCAACAGAATAACCAGAACAAAATAGAGATGTCAGAGAAGACAGAATTTTGATAGAAAAATAATTATAATGGTAGACTTCCATATCTCATCCTTCTTCAAAATCTAGATAGACAAGGTAAGAATAAAGAATGTAATGAAGTCAAATAAGGCAGTCTGCAACCTGAATTTACTATATATAGAAAACTTTTTCACTTGAATATAGATCATTTTCATATACCCAGGTGAACTTCATAGTAAATTATAAAGTTGTGCATAACTTTTAAAACCTTCAAAAAGTTGCTATTTTGTAGCAACATTCTTTGGTCATAATGTGTTTCAGACAAAATAAAAACTAAATACCTATGAAACATTGGAGATAAGTATAGAAATTTGTGTAAGATTTATTAGACAACATTATTTCCATTATTTCTATTTCACTGATGTCAAATTTCTTCGACAATATGATGCTATTGGGGTTATGTACGAGAACGTCTTTGTTCTTGAGAAATTCCTGCTGCAAGATTTGAGAATAAAGTGTACCAGTATCTACAACATAATTTCAAATAATGTAGCCAAATTTTTACATACACACATACACATACACATACACACACACACACACACACACACACACACACACGCACGGGGTGGGGTGGAGAGGAAGGGAGAGGAACTCAGTGCTGACATATGTTAACAGTCCATAAGTCTGGATAAAGGGTGTACATGTGTTGTAGTACCATTCTCTCAACTTTTCTGTAGGTGTGAAGCTTTTCATTGTAAAGAGTTGGGGAGAGAAAAAAGTTAACAATGGAAAGTTGAATAAATAAATTTTTGCTCTATGAAAATTAAGAAATATATTCATTTGATCCTTTGAATCACAAAGGATAAAAATAGTAAATTGCATTCTCTCTAGTCTAGAAAACATTTTATACAAATATTCATGGGTATACCAAAAGCTGTCATCAGATGAAAATGTATAGCCTAAAAAATTTAGAAGTAAAATAATTTAATGCTTATTTATGACAAAAAACAGAATAAACCAATTGGAAGTAATAGATTCAATATAGATATAATTTTAACTTAATGAAATAGAAAAAAATAAGACCAAAAGTGTAGGTGATGACATTTCCACAAGAGAGATACGTTAAGCACTAAATCTTACCAAGAAATTTAATTACATGTAGTCTTATGTCATGATTGGAACCTTGTCGTTTCTATGTTTTGAATATTTTTTGATTTTTTTATTACACAATCCCATATCCTCTCTGGTTTAGTATATGAAAGGATGGGTGAAATAACCAACAGAGAATGGCATTAGGAGAGTTGCTGGGTTTCTAACTCTTCAAGCAAGCCGAGGGGCAGAGGGTAAGTTACCTAACCTCCTCCTCGGTCTTATCTTCCTTGCTGAAGGGTAATCGGAGTGGGGGTTGACTTGATCATTGAGGTCCTTTAATAATAGTAATCCATGAATCTAAATATCTCAAGTCAATCATAATGATCATAAAAGCTAACGTTTACTGGCTATTTACGATTACCAGGCAATGAACTTAACACTCTACATGTATCATCTTGTTCAATCCTCATCACAAACTCTAGAGTCAGTGTTAGTATCCTCCTGACTTCACAGTAGTACTATAAACAGTAAGTGGTTGTGTCATGATTGCTCCTCTCTGTGATTGTTCACAGTGGATTTATCAGTTTCATCTTACTCTTACTCATCAGAGTTGGCCATCACCAGGCTTCCATAAATTCAGTGTATCTTTTCCCATGTCTACCTTCGCATAATGATTAAGTGCGTAGGGTCTGAAGGCAGCCAGCTTGCAAATTAAATTCCAGTTGCAATACATACTAGCTGTATGACCTTGGGCAAGTGATTTGCCCTCACAGTTCTTCAATTTCCTCAATAATAAAAGAGAGAGCACAGCTTTACAAGGTGATAGGATCACATGAGATGGGTACACTTAGAAGACACAGCAGTGCCCAGTACATGGAAAGAGTACATTAAATGTTAGATGTCATCATTATGATGGGGGACATAACTTACTGCAGTGGCTTCAAGTGGTTTTGAAAAAAGTAATTGAGTGTGCTCCAAGATAAAAAAAAAAAAAGCTTCAAGCAGAGATAGAGGAGAGGCAGAAACTGCAAGTAGCAGTATCAATCAGCTAAGTAGAAGATAGCTGGTATTCAGTTAAATCCCCAAGTAAAGGGCCTGCTTAATATTAGGTATAAGCTTGATAAACATTTGTTAAATAACTGAATTTAACTGAATTTAGCAATCAATGTCTAAGTACTTTACAATAGAGAAGATTTAGGAGATATTATTTTATTCATTTTAAAAATAAGATTAAGATATGAAAGTGTTTGAAGATTATTCCATAATGTGAGAGAGTCTCACAGAATCTCCTACCACAGTGAAGATCAGACAGAAAAAATATTTTCAAGGAAAGATTCGTCACCAATGTGCTGAGAGCATTTAACACTGCCTATGTAACATGGGAAGATAATCTGTTCTAACCTAAAGGTAAGTTCTGGTTTGCTTTTGAGCTTTCTGCTTTCCATGGTGGAAACATTGGCCTTGGGTGGTTTATCTGCAGCTCTCCTTCCTATTTTATCAAAGGAAAATGAAAGAATGAAATAATCCTTGAAGGATAAAGAATGGTCAATATATTTCCCATCCATTTACAAAAAAAAAAAAAAGTAATTATCCAGAAAGTCATAAGCTCCAGCTAAAACCTGGACCTTACTTTTCTCTTCTCCGTAAGTTAATAAGAAGTAACAATGACACTCCAGCTAATGTACCACAGAGTCTGAGGAGGAGGACACAGAACTTGTTAAAGGAACTACTACTCTCCCCCTGGCATTCTCCATTTCCATTAATGCCATGCCTACAGTTATTTAGGAATCTAAAATACAGATGCAAATTAGAGTATAGTTTGTTGTTTTAAAAAAACACATTATATAAATACAAAAAAAACGGGGAGAATAAATAACCATTCTTTATTCTTTAACTACAATATTCTTTCTCCAACCTGAAGCTCGTATTACTGAATACCCTTCACAGTAAAATAATTTGCAGAAGCATACCTTAAGGTCCCACTGGGAGGTAGTGTTACAGAAATAAAATACAAAGCATGTTTGAACTTAGTCAATCCTTTCAATGGGTTTAATATTCACTAAAATAAAATAGCTGACATGGCTTAAAGTAGTAATGGCATATATTATTACAAATTTAAGGAAGAAAAAATATGAGCCAAGATACAGACATCTTAAGGTAGGTAATTTTTGTTTTTTTTAGGGAAAAAAAAAGTTTTGAAGAGCTTAGCCGTTGTGGAATATTTAGGGAGTGGGTCTAGACGAGCAAGAGTAAAACAAAAAGAGAGGTACCTTACTGTGTGTAATAAGTGAACAGGCACCTGCCAAGTGGGCCTGCCAGCAGGCTGTGGGGAATGGGACAGCAAGCCAAAGGAGAGGGAGGGGTCTAGAGACAGTGTAGAAGAGATGACCAGTTGAGAGTTTTATCTTGGTGAGGGAATGACCGAAGCTCTATTAAAAAAGCTGTTTTATTATTCATTTCAAATTTATCTACTCTTTGGTTATAAAATCCCTAGCCAAAACATCCAAATATTCACTGAAAGTCTCCCAAAAACAATCAACCACCTTACATGAGTGGTGTTTTATGAGATAATCAAATTGGATACATTTGGGTCAGACAGAAAATAACTATCACAAAAGATGAAATATAAAACTGGTGGAAACAAGAAATCACTACCAGGAGTGAAATTTGAGCATTGCAGTCACCAAATCCACAGAGAAATCGAGGAGTTCTATACTTAAGCCAAGTTTACTTGAATTTGCAAAGAAGGATGATAAGCTAAACTAATATCATCCCAATTTCTCAAAATCTCCTTTCGCTTAAAGAATAAACTAGAGTAAAACTTGCTTTCTGTCAAACGGTATGTCCACAGTCCTCTAGACAAACGTTAAATGTCTTTTTCTTAATTACTCAGCCCAACAAGGTAGTCTCCCTAAAGCATGGAATTGATGCTTAATTCATATGTTTGTGAAATTCCTATAAATTTGGAAAGGCATGCAGGATAGCTCTCAACCCTAATACTTTGTATCCAGGGAATGTATTATGGTATGTTTTGCATATTGGAAATATAAAATACATATAAAATATCCTCCTGCTTCAGCTTCCTGAATAGCTGGGACCATAAGCATATGCCACCATGTCAAAATTTTACACATGAATGTATTGCACATTTCTAGACCAGGTGTGGTGGCTAACACCTGTAATCCCAGCACTTTGGGAGGCCTAGGGTAGGAGAATTGTTGGAGCCCAAGAGTTCAAAGCTACAGTGAGCTATGATCATGCCACTGTGCTCCAGTGCGCGTGACAAAGCAAGACCCCATCCCTAAAAAAATAAAATACAATTAAACAATATTAATTATGATTCCAACTTTTCTAACAGATTACCTTAAACTTCCTGAGCTTTTGTTCAATCATTTCCATGAAGAATAAAATCACTGGTTTTCTTCTACAAAGGATTCTGAGAATCATTAGATAACTCAAGTGAACAAAATTGGTAAATTCTTAACCTATACAGTAGTAAGATTTTTTGTTATAATTATTTAAACATTGTTCTGACTCAGATCCTGCATTATCTAGTCTTTTTTCTCTATGTTCTCTAAGATTTTACCTAGAACATTATCATCACCTTAAATAATTTTTTAAAATTATTTTTTAAAAATAATTTTAAATTATTTTTTAAAAATTCTATAGCTTTTGAAATCCCTTAGCTTTACCTTATATGACTAGTAAGATAAGGTTAAGTATTGACATATATATATATATATATATATATATATATATATATTTTTTTTGGAAACAGTCTCACTCTGTCACCCTGGGTAGAGTGTAGAGTGAAGTGGCATCATCACAGCTCACTGCAACCTCAAACTCCTGGGTTCAAGGGATCCTCCTGCCTCAGCCTCCCTAGTAGCTGGGACTACAGGCTCACGCCACAATGCCTGGCTCATTTTTCTATTTTTACTAGAGACTGGATCTTGCTTTTGCTCAGGCTGGTCTCAACTTCCTAGCTCAAGTGACCCCCCTACCCTAGCCTCCCAGAGTGCTAGGATTACAGGTGTGAGCCTCCGGGCCCAACACGATGTTCCTAAATTACTGAGGATAAATGAGTTTTACTAACTAGGTAATTTCAGGAACATTGAGTATCTGTCAATAACCTAAGTAGGATTCAAATTAAAGATTATCTGACCAATCTTTACTGTCTTATTATACTTTTCATCGGCTCTACTCCCAGGACCCCTCAATTAAACAATTGTCATTAGCATTAATAGAAGTTAACAATGCCTTGTGAATTTGGAAATGCACCCTGAAACCCAGGGATCAGTAATAACCTAGGTTCTGAGGATCCATGCTCTAGACAGCTGACCTAAAAAGCAGAACTTTTAGAATATTAACCCCTTTATAAATGGAAAACTTTCAGATTTAAGAAAAAGTAACAGTCCACTATACCAGCTAATCTTAGTCAAATGTGATAAACATTAATTTGATTGATAAGAGCTGAAACAATCGAACTATATAAAAAGGAAAAGATAATGGTTTTTCTGTAGAGGAAAGAAGCAGTAAGATGAGATAATGGGACAACTAACTAAATGTAGAATCATCTGCAAATCCTGGCTTTGTTTTGCATAGTGTGTTTGCCAGTTCTCAATTCATTATTATAAGGAAAAAAGGAAGGAAGTGAACATGGGCCATGCATAGATCAGTAACGATTGTGTTTTGAACCAAGGACTGTGATTAATACAATTATAGGCACCTTAGTTCCAAAGGTGAGTTGGGGAGGGGTGGAATCACAACTCACTTTTGCTGTAAAAACTTAGTCTTACAGAATATTTTTTTCTTTATTAAAATGAACATACAGTTTTTCTTCTAATGAAGATGACTATTAAATGAAACAGAATCACTGAAAAGGTCTTTGGAAAATACTTTGAAAATTTCTTTTTAAAGTAGGACTTCAGAAGCAAGTATACATTTAGGAATTTTGGCTAACATCTGTGAAATTTCACTTATATTTAAACAGAGCTGTGAATGCCTCCCCAGGACACCTACCGTTCTATTTTAATTATGCCACTTAAAAAAAAAAAAACAAAAAACTGTTTTAACATCAAACAAAGCACACATGATGTGAAAACACTTGTTAAACCACCTCCGCAATTTTAACAATAAGACAATATGAGATCATTGCAGTTCTTAAGGCTTATTAGATGAGAATTAGTACAGTAGCACCATTTTTGGAAAACATTTGCCCTCGATGATATTTCCTTTTCACATATGTTTGGCATTTTGGAAGCTCTTTCTCAAATTTGCTTTATGCAGATTCTATGTGGGAACCATGAGATGTCATAAAGCTATGCTATGTTATTGTGATGACACAGACCTACTCAAGTCAAGAAATTAAAAATAAATGATGGCATGTTACCCATTAAGGATGATTTTAAGTCATGTTTTTGTGACAAATTGTCAGCCTAAAAAACAGATTAGTTTTTTTGTTTATTTGTATCATAACGTCATTTAAATATGCTAAATTTTAAGACAAAAGAATGCATAGATTGTATGTATAAGTTGAATTATTTATTCCCTTCTAAAAGTTTAAGTTTACATTGCTGAAGCCACTTGTTTAAGCTGTATCTACTCTACATATAGAAAAGTCTTTAGAATTCAAGCACACAGCCACCAAAAAGATCTAATTACAATACAGAGAATCACTCTGGCTGTCATTTGAAATTTATCATGGCAGTTTTCAGGATATATGATAGTAGCACTTTAATATGAACTTGGTTGACTAGCGAGTCATGCATCTCTCATGTGACAGGTAATTTAGGTAATTTTACATTTCTCTTGTAAAACAGACATAGACCTGAAGGTAACTCTCTTGGAAAAATAAATATTAGCTTCATAAATATACTCTGCTTTTCCACAATCTAATGTCCTAGTGAGAGTAAGGGAGGGAGGTTAAGGCAAAGACTTCAAGCACCTTTCCCTTCACTCTTGAGTCAGGGAGGAAAAACTTTGATCTGTGAGATGGATTAATGATGAATCAGGAACTCAATGGTGTACGCAAGGTCCAAGTTCCTCCCTTTTTATGACTCACTCATATGATCACACTAAGGGTGACTCCCAGGGGAAAGAAAGAATAAGAATATTTTCTGCTCTAGACTTTATCGTTGAAAGTAAAAAGAGTTCTTAAATGTTCTGTTGGGTACATTCTAGATTACCAAGGTAGGAAAACAGGTTTGAATTAAGGCCAAGAACTCTTGAAGGAATATATGGTTGCCTTTCCCACTATTCTCATTTGTGATCCCCCAGATTTCAAGTATAACCTCATCAGTGGTTAGATAGTATAAAGGACCCTGTAAAACTATGGTTGGGATGAAAGACCCCAACCTCTTTTTAGGCCATCCAGCTAGAAAAAAAATATGGCTTTATGAACAGCAATTTCATTTTGGGGGTATATTTTACTTTACTGAAACATTTAAATATTCTTCAAAACACTTGGTAAACTCTCATGCAGAATGTCATTCATTTAGTCACTTAGGAATATATATAATGCCATGTACTAGTTAGTATATACCATCTAGATATTATATACCAGGCTAATTACTGAGAGCACAAGTGAACAAGAGCTTTCCACATTTTAGTGGAAGTATGAGCGGGAATGGGTTATTGCAATCACAGAATATGGGCCCTGGTTGAGGACGTACAGTGAGCACACTGGAGGGGCAACTGCAAACTTGCAGAGAAGGCTTCAGGAAAAAGTCATCTAAGTGAAGACCTAAAGGATGAGTAAGCTTTATCCAGGAGGGGAGAGGACAAGTAAGAGACTTGGTAAATTAGAAAGTAGAGAAAAAGCCTGGACTTTTGAAAGCAAGCTCTATCAACGAAAGTCCTGGCTACATCTCTGGATGAATTACAGAGTTTCTCTTGGCTCATTTCCTCATTTTCAAACAGCATCGTTAGGAGAATGAAATGACATTACTTATAGTCCACCAAATATAGCGCAGTGGTGTCCAAACTTATTAGATACTTCCTGCCTTAACTTTTCTCCATCTACATTCCTGTCTTTGTGGCTTTTACCACATCTTAATTATTAGCATTTCCACAACTAGCAAAACAGGAAGAGGAAGCAATTCATTTCTCTTTTTCTCTTTATTCTTCCCTCCACAATTAACCAGAAGCTATTGATGACCAAGTAGTAGGGATTGTGCATAATTGATTCACGGTTATGGTCACGCTACCCCCTCTCTAGGTATTATGGACTCTATATTATGGGCTCCAGTCATGTAGTAGGTCTTGAATTAATTAATTACATTAATGAATAAATAAGTAGGATTTGTTACTCTGTCTGCCCTTAAAATGGATTTTACCCACTCCTAATCTTCTAAGTATTTTCTACGTTGCTCTACAATGACTAAATCCTCTTTTCAAATGTAAATCCCATTTAGCCTCAGGCTCTATTCTCCATAGAGACACAGGGTAAAGGACTGGAGAAATGAAAATCGGCAGTATTTGCCCGTTTTCTTTTGTTTATAATAGAGTTTCTCGACCTCCTCAGTATTAACATTTGAAACAGATAATTCTGTGTTGTGTGGGGCTGTCCTACATGTAGATTATAGGTTGTTTAGCAGCATCCCTGGCCTCTATCCACTAGATGTCCCTGTTACCTCACTCGCAAAGAAACAAGTAAAAATGTCTTCAGATACAGCCAAATAAGCCCCGGGGCAACCTCTCACCCCCACTGATAAAAATAAAAAAACTGCTTTAAACAACATTCCATTTAAAATATCTTGTATCATAGAAAAAGTCATCAGTGTCTTTTATTTTGAAAATTAATAGTTGATAAATTCTGAGGTTTAAAGACAGTACTAAAATTTAAGCTTACAGGTATTTGATATTGCAACAATTATAAAAAAATTTTGAATGCAGGCAATTCACAACTCACATTCACCACCAGGAAGATACTGACTGAATTGGTGGGTCAACCTAAGGTGAAAGTTTAGCTTCTTGACACAGAGAACAGAAGTCTCAAGATCCAGAGATGAAGTATCTCTGAGATAAGATTATTTCAAGAGCTAAGAAGCTTGAAGGGATGGAAAACTCCTTGCTTCTTGGTTTGCTCCGAGTTTAATATTGAAGAACAACTTGAGTTCCCAGTTCATCTTGCTTCAGACAGCCTGGAAATCAAGAATAATCGCTGCCAGTTTGGTCAATAATTGACAAGAAAATTATATTGCAAGCTTGAAACTTTATTTTATGCTTTAAGTAACAAAAAAACCCCACAAACTTGAATTTCTTTCTTAGGGTACCTAAAAAATGACTCTATGGTTTATTTGTAGCATCTAAATGAAAATGTTATCTACTCCTTAGATGTTAATTAACTTACTTTTTCAGAATTTCAAAAATCAGATTTATTTCACTATTCCCACTGAGTATAATTCTAAGCAGTACTAGGATGCATATTCAAATGAAAATTAGCATACATATTCTAATATTCACCTATTTTTGTATTGGTTTAAGTCCCAAGTATACTTTACCTTGGCTTCCAATGCCTTAGAGAAAGATTTAATTCCTTTTCTTTGGGACTATGTGTGTGTGTTTGTGTGTGATAAGCGGTGTTTTATACACAGTGAGCAGTAATTATTATAATTCATTTTTTTGGTAAACATAGATCTTTTTAAGCAGATGCTATTAATATTTAGTGTTGAGACTACTAAAGTTACCCAAGCATGAAAATATTTCTGTTGATCTGTTAGCACCGGAGAGTTCCTTAGACTGATGTTGCTTTGATCTTTGTTGCTTAACTTTTATTTTTCCTAGGCTGTCCAAAAATGATCTTTGGTTGTTTAATTTTCGAAAACAAGAGATTTTTATGTGTTCTAAGTAGTTTAAGTGAACAACAATCCTTCCTTTAACTATTCCCTATAGATAATCAAAAACTATTTCCCCTTGTCACATTTGGAAATCCTCCTGGCACTGAAAGGTATTTCTAGTTAAAGAATGAGAATGTTTGGCAAATTTTCATTAGCCATCTTGGAAGAGTGCATTGAAATCCTCAGGCAGTGAAGTGAAACTTCCTTCAATAATGTTCTTTAAAAATTCATTCTGTACTGAAAAAAAATAACTAGTAGGTATTTTAAAATTGGCTAACACTGCAGAATTTGGATATTTAAAGAAAAATAAAGCAAGAGCAGACAGCCACTTTAGATATATTGAATTATATTTTGGAATCACTAACACAGCCACAATTTGATGGTCAACAATTTTTACACTGGACTCTACCATTAACTTGTTTCTCTCACCACTGATATTGTTATGATTCCTATTTGCCCATCTTAAACTGTGGATAATTCCCACTTCCCTAGTTCTCTACTCTTGAAACAAGATCAAATGCTTTGTAGTCTAACTTGGGTTTGAGTGCAAGTTCAACAAGGAGAGTTCACTTACCTCTCTTCCTCAGTACCTTTATCTTTTGTGAATGGAAAATATCTGCTTTCAGGATCGTTTGAAAATAAAATGGGTGGTTACATAAAGAACCCTTGATTCTAACTGGAAGTTTTAGATCCTTCAGTAAGCACTGCAGGCATAGACAATGGCTGGAGGAATTTATGGACCCATGTGTGGTGGATTGGTGGTATTAATGTGCCACTTTCTCTATCCCTGCTTACATCTCACTCGGTGACCTTCCAGGGCTCTGTAACTGGATTCTCAAAGGAAACTTGCTTTAGCCAATGGGACATTAGCAAAAACAAGAAGGCAGAAACTTGATATATGCCTGAATGACTGGGATGGCATGAACTTACAGCTCTACATTAACCGTAGGAACCTGCCTAGGCTACCTTGCTGGGTAAATGTGAAAAATGGCTGCGGCATAGTCAAGTCATCCAGGCAACTCCCTGGACACATGAGACCTCATTCAACAAACTGAGTCCCCTCCCCACCAAATCCACCATAGATTGCCCAGTGTGACATGCTGCAAATCCTTTAACATCACTGGTGTTGAAAGAATATGGACAGACTAATATAAAGCATGTCCAATGACCTCTATTTAATATTACATACAGATTTAATATCTATTGGTATTGCACATATTTCGACTACTTGCACAGTTTCTCTCCTTTAATCTGCCCTTCCACAGCCTGCATTTTTTCCAGCCCCTCTCCCCATCATGATCCAGTCTCCCATTTCTTTCAGCTTGATAGCAGAAGAATCTAAATTGGAATATTTTCCAGAGGCTGAGTAAGCACTGACTGAACCTGACACTGAGAGAAACTCTTTAGAGGTTTTCCCACCACTTTTGCTTGTTATCTATTTGCTTTATACAGCATTTATGTTTAGTCAATGCTGTGATCCCAAGGACAAAGTTGGTTTTATTCTGCTGAGAAATGAACATTCATTCCCACCTTTCTAGGATTGAGGGAGAAAAATATCAACACATATTTTTCCCTTACACAGAGAGCTTTAATTCAGAGGTTCTGGCCATAGAATTGATATTTGACTTAAGTAACTTTTCTGGAGAAAAGAAACAGGTTTGTTTGTTTGTTTGTTTTGGTGACATTTCAGATTCTGAGGATCATGTTTAAGCCCATATTAAGGTATATGCCAACTGTTCAATTCTCTGTTTAGATTGTGGACTAATGCTTTTATGCTCTTGTTAAGATGGGGGCCTGTACTCACACACATCCATCAAGAGGCAAAGTCCAATCGTTAAAGGGCTTACACTTTAAAAGCTACCACACAGAAAAGATAGGTTCCTGATAAATTTACTTTCCAAACTTCCCATGTTGCTACAAACATGTAAACACAAATTCAGTATTTCCTATTCTTTGATGTGTCACTGACATTTCTTTATTCTAGGAGAAAAGTTAGAGACATATTTCTAATCAGAACAGGCTTTAGGGGGTGGGGAAATCTCTAGAAACTGATGTTCAAAGATTAGAGAAAAAGGTTTGAGGAAGAGGGTCAACCAGGAGAACAGGGAAGTACAGATGATGTCTGGCAATCAAAGGATACTAAAAGACACTTCAGGTACTTCCAGAGTTTCAGTCTCAGAACCACCAGGTCTCTTCATATTCATTTTAAGAAGAGTAGATCAGCTTGTGCCAAAGTCAGATCATCATAACTGCTGTTTTATAAGTAAAGCCATCACCAACAATTCTAAAAATATTTTGGTGCCACACAACCACTGCCTCACATGTACTCTGACCTCTCAACCAGCCTTTATTATCAGCATTAAAATAAATCTATTTATCATTCAGCCATACACTGTGAAATTTTCCCATCACTTGGTTTTCTCATTTTCCAGAGCAAACTTTTCAGTACCGAAGGGAAAGCAATTGAAGTAGAACTGTACCAAAGCACATTTCCAATGTGATGCAGCAGAAATAATGCTCAATGAAATTATTCTGTTAGTAGCGCCTGGGAAGCCAACCTGAATACTCTATGCGTTCAGTGGGATTTGAGATTTGTTCCTTCCTCCCCGCTCCCAGTCCTGGCACCTCCATTCTTTGTTTTATTCCTTAGTACATATTTATTCAGAAATATGCGTTATCTAAAATTATTTCCAAATATTTACCTAGACACAGTGAACTAAAGGATATTCAATACTCACCACTGAGAATGTATCTGATCCTGTGTCAAACTATTCACTTGGTGAGGTTTATTTTGGTCCCTCCCCGCCTCCCCATCACCCACAAAACATTGTGGACTTTGTTCTGGGCACCACGTATGACTTTGTGTACAATGGAATGAAGGCTAAGACACAGAGTTCAGTTATTTCCATCCTCATTCCTTTATGTTCTTCTACAATTCTTAAGTTTTTATTTATGGTTCTCCTCCTAATTCCTCAAAACAAGAAAGCAACTTCAATTATTTCAACTTCATTGTTATATTTAAGTCAGAGATTTGCCCCTTCTCAGATTTTCTCTCTGCAAGGAAGCCTTTCCTGAATGCTCCAGCAGAGCTCAGTGCTTATTTCCCTTGCTTATAAACATTTACTACCACCAAACCCAACACGTCCTTGTCTCCTGAAACTTATGGCATCAGAACTGGGAATAGATGGCAGGTAGAAGCAGGAAGGGCCTTAAGAAATATTTATGGAAGCCTGATAGGTCTCGGGGAGGCTGTCAGGAAAGCAAAGAAGATGCCGTTGGCAACTAGAGGAAAGGAGACACTTATGTAGTGATGGCAAGTTTAGCAAAATTATTGCCTGTAGTAACACAAAAAATAACAAAATATTCCTAAAAATCCAATAACAGAGCTAAGTAGATTTCCAGGTCGTGAGTTCAAAGTACTACGTGGCTTCTTCTAGCTGCTTATAATGAAGCATGAGAGGAAAGAAATAAAGAACTAAATATTAATCTATTGCATAGAAAGTAGAAATTATTAAATTGAAAAGGAAGGGCCTAGAACAGTCTGTTTAGCCACCAAAATGTTCTCAAAGTGGGAAAAGGACCAAAGCGAGATAAACTCCTTTGTTAATACCTAGGAAAGACACAGACAAACGGCCCTCTGAGGTTTTTAAGGGCATGCATCTCAGATGCCCTTCCCATTACATATTAGGGCTGCTGCTTCTCTCCTAAGAGTCTTAGGAGAGTTTCCCTCAGCAGCCTCAAAGGGGGCCTATGGATTGATATATTACTTACATGGCAAAAGGGACTTTGCAAATTACAGATTTTGAGATTAAGATATTATTCTGAATTATCTGGGTGAGCCCAAGGTAATCACAAGAGTCCTCATAAGGGAACGAGAAGGGAGGGGAGTCAGAGTTCCAGAAGGTGATGTGGCAATGGAAGTAGTTTGTAGTGATGAGGAGCCACAAACCAAGGAATGTGGGCAGCCTCCAGAAAAGGCAGGGAAATGGATTCGCCCCCACATCCTCCAGAAAGATTGCAGCCCTGCTGAGACATTTTAGAGTTCTGACCTCCAGAACTGTAAGACAGTAACTTTGTATTGTTTTAGCCACTAAATTTGTGGTAATTTGTTACCACAGAAAACTGGGGCAAGGCCCAAGAAAGAGAAGGACCCACCTCAAAGAGCTGTGTGGGTGTAGATTTTGTCTCATGTAGGAAGTTATAATTTGATACCTTACACAACCCCACTTTTAAAAAAGAATGGTTCCAAGTTGGAATGAAAAGGTCATATGGTACCAAATGTAAAGAGGCCTTTGGAATTCTGGGCTACTATGGACAGGAAACAGGCTGAGAAATTTTTTTCATTTATTTACACCAGCTGCTCCTTATGAAAAAAGAATGTTGCCCAAGGGATGTAGCCAAGAGACTTCAGAGGAAACTCTAGAGAGCACATTAACCCCTCATCAAGGAATTGACAATATATGCCCACCTGGATATCAGAATTGCTTTAAACCAGTGTGATTCCTGTGGGCCTCCTGTTTTATCTACTTCAATTGGAATGTTTGTACCAGTTCTCTTATCTCTCTTTAATTCACAGGCATTCAGATGAACAAGAATGATATTTAAGGAACCACAAATAGCTTTATTCACACATGGACATGACATAAATAAAAGATCTTAGACCTCAAGAATGAGACTGCTGCTATTAAAGAAAAAAAAAAAAATGAGGTGAGGAAGAAGAGTCCTGGAGAATGGAATGTGTGTAGTTTGCACATGAGAGAAGTATGAATTGTGGCGAAAGGGCAGACTATGCCAGCATTTTTCAAAATGGCTACACCAGCATCTTCCACCATCCCAGAAAAAATTCTACAATGTGATCTTGACAGCTCTCCCATCGAAAAACAGGGTCTACATTCCCTGCTCTTTGGATCTGGGCAGGATTGAGACTCTTGAACTAGTAGAATAAGGAAGAAGTGATGCCATGTGACTTTTGTGGCTCAGTTATAAAAGGCAATGCAGACTCTACCTTGTTTGCTGGAACATTTGCTAGTACCCTGCATCAACATATAAGTTGCCCGGCAGCCCAGAGACTGCCATGCTCTGAGGAAGGCCAAATTCGTCCATCTGGAGAGACCACATAGGAGAGCCCTTAGACTACATGGCCAGCCCCAGATACCCCAGCTCCAGCCACTCTCTGCCTTTTATCTACCTGGCTGTTTCCAAGCACATCCAAAATCCCTGATCTACAAACAAAACAAAACAAAGCATGAGGAATAATTTGCTGTTTTTTCTTTTTTTTTTCCAGCCACTAAATAACGAGGAAATTTGTTATGCAACAATATATAACCAAGTCTCTTCTCCCATATTTTCAAAACAAGAAAATGCAAGTTTTACACACTGGTGGTGAGATATTTCTTCTCACGCTTTTACTTGTACTAGAAAGCCTTCCCTGAATATCATAGCAGAGCTCTTTGTTCACTTCACCTTATTTAGTACCACTAAACCGTGAAATTTTCCCTTGAGGTTGTGTCTGCTGTACCGGATATTTATTATTTACAATCCTTTATGTTTTTCCCAGTGAGATATAAAATCTTCAAGGAGAAGAGCAATTCAAGTTAATGTCTCCTGCAATGAAAAGCACAAAGGAAATGTATAGAGTCGTGTGTGGCTCAAGAGGGTGCAAGACACATGAAAAAAATATGATGCATAATACTCGTGTACGGTCGCACATTTGGAAGGAGCAAGCAGCAGCTGATCTTATGGTAAACTCACTGGTCAAGGGGCAGAACAAGGTTAGATTTTAAGCTCCCTTTGGGCCCAAGTGAGGATCCCTCAGTGATAACAGCACTGAGTATACAAGCGTACTCAGACAAACCTGGAGACCCAGTTGTTGCTATGCAGTGCAGGAGAAAAACAGTTTCTGGAGAGAGGCTGAACTTCTCCACATCCTTAAAAGTATTTCTTAGGAGGTGAAAGAATTATAGAATGCTAAATGCACTTTGGAGGAGTTTAAAGTTTTAATGACAGGAGGATGTAGAGGAATTAGTATTTTTGAAATACCCACTGGTACAGTCATTCAGCCAACAAATGTTTATAGAATATCTGCTCGATTATCTGAAGAACAAAGAAGGGACCTATGTCCCAGTACTCATAGAGGTTTAGTTGTAATGAATATAGACAACAATAAGTTTACAAGAAACTAAGATGAATTCAGAAAATAATCAAGTACTGAAAAAGATAATGACACCTGACACAGGAGGAGACACATCCTGGAAAAACTGGCCCATCAGAGCTAGTGTGGTCAGAGAAGGTGGAGCATACTTTGTTGCCTGTCTGCTCAACAGACATTCCCCTCCCTTCAGTCCTAAGGGACGAGCCAATCTTTTGCCAGTTGTCCATTTCCCATCCTCATACATAGCAAGGGGTGGAGAGTATGGAACACAATTCTGAGACATTATGGAACAATCTATTGGAAAAATGAAGGTGAAATATTTTTGGTTCCAAGAAAGATGCTCCTCTCTGATGGAGAGAGAGAATCTCATGAAGATAGTCTCTGTTTCATTTTCTACTTTGGACATTGTCCTGTGAGTTCAGGATGCACAGAGCTTCTACAGTCATTACGTGATGTGATGGGAAGGCAAAGGGTATTGAAGAGAAGCTGACCCAAGGCCCTGATTTCACTGAGTCAGAGCCAAATGTGAGATCACCTACTTTAGCACTTCTATAGTATGACCAAAGCAAACCCTAATTGTTTAACGAAATTTATACTACAGGCAGCCAAAAGCATCCTAATAAATACAGAAGTCCTAGGACATTAAGTGAAATAAGCCAGACATAGAAAGACAAGTACCACGTGATCTCACTCACACGTGGAATCTATAAATGTTGGTCTTATAGGAGTCAAGAGCAGAAGGTTGGGGAGATGTTGGTCCAAAGACACACAATTTCAGTTGGAGGAATAAGTTCAAGAGATCCACTGTACAACATGGTGATTAGAGTTAACAATATATTCTTGAAAACTAAGAGTGAATGTGATGTGTCCTCACTATAAAAATAGTAACTATGAAGTATTACATGTGTTAATTAGCTAGATCCAGTCATTCCACAATAAACATATACTTCAAAACATCATGTTATACATGATAAACGCAATTTTATCTGTCAGTAAAATGAACAAGTGAATACAGAAGTCCTCACTTGAGGAGGTGACTCCTAAACTGAGGCATGAGGAGTGCAAAAGCAGCAGTTACACCCAGATTGGGGTGAAGAAGATTATCAGCCAAGAGAACTGCAAGTGCCAAGCCTCTGAGGTGGTGCTTTAGTTAGAATTTAGTTGCATGTGGGCTAGTAATTGATGTGCTGCTCATCCCCAAATCCACAATTCGTCACCTGTTCTGGATTAAAGGAGCTAGACTCTAAATATTTTTTGCCAACTGACGCTATATAGAGCTGGCTATGTCCATAATGGCTGCGCAGGAACAGGGCAGGATAATAGGCCTCTATTCTTGATCCCCTGGTGCTCCTCTCGGCAAGTTCCTGACATGTGGGCATGTGTGTGTGTGCATGTGTGGTCTCTGCAGGGACAGGGTCCTGAAGTGTGCGCGACATCTGCAGTGACTACGGTCAGCAGAACATGTCACCTCCCCATGGGCAGTTTCCTCAGAACCTTAGACAGTGAATTACCAGCAACTATGGCCAACGCAGGGAAGTTCAGCAAACCTTTTTTCCATTCAATTGAGCCATGACCACACTCTCTCAATGAGGCCTGGATCTCAGCCCCATCTTCCTTCTTGTCCCATTTAATTCCCAATTTGAATTTTGTGTAAGAACATCAGAATAGCTGAACCTAAATTATACTGGATTTGAGGGCATCATTACCTATAATGCAAGGAGCAATAAGTAGAAAGGAAAAAAGGCAAAATGGAAATGCCAGTTCATTTTTTCCATTCTATTAAACTTTCATGGAAACCAGTGACTTTGATTATATCTCACTGACCAAAGCTACGTCCTAGAGCCATGTCTTGCACAACTACTGGAAATGACTAGGAAAAAGGGAAATGTAGAGGGATGTGCAGTCAATGAACCAACAACATATGCCCACCCATTTACATATCCCCTGCTCTCTTCTCTAATACAACTCTGAGCTTTCTCAGGGGTGTGGCAACAGGCATGAGGTGAACTTTGTATGAAATTGGCAACAAACTTCCCATTATTTTAGACTTTTGGATCATAATAATTAATGGATAACAAAGATGTACTACTTAGATTAAAAGTAATAAATGGAATCAGGACATTTAAATCTTTTGTCATAGAAATATTCTGTGGAGACTGTGAGCAATGTGTCATTTAGCATCTAGAGAAAGCCAATACTAACACACAGGCTATTAATTCTTCTTTCATATAAATGCCATGTATACCTCTCTGCATATTTCTACTCATGAAAATATATATGTGCTTATTTTCTTGATAGTACTTTCATATATTCACCTCATTTTTGAAGGCTGATACAGATCTATTCTACATTATCTATTATAATTTACAAAAACAGGATTTTCTTCTCAAATTTCTGAACACAGGTCACAGGTCAAACATACAGTTTTTAATATTTGTAAGTCAAGAAAAATTTAGGTGTTTCAAGAATAGCACACCTGGACTTCATGTACACAGGCACACAAAATTTAGTAAATATCAACTACATCAGGCTAGAGTTCAGAGCTTTTATGTCATAATATTAAATTTTACCAAAGCATTTGTACATTAATTCAGCTCTTTTTCACTGAACAGGAGTTAATGAGCTGTAAATTTAGTTTAGAAACTAAAAGATTTATCTCATAATTTTATTATTACCATCTTCCACAGCTAAGCATGGAAAATAGAAATGGCCTTTTTCCCCTCCATTTTATCAGATAAAGTTGAGGGGAGACTAACATTTGCTTTTAATTGCTTCCATTTATGCATCCAGTCATGTAATGAGCACTTATTGAGTGCCTGCCCTGTTTCATGCAAGTAAGATGTATTTTGGGTCACATGTTGATAACCCCTATGAAGAAAAATGAATCAGCAAAAGGGACACGTAGTGTGAAAGGGGATGAAGGAGGAAAAGGGTGGGTATTTAAATAAATAGTGGCAGGGGAGGCTTTATTGAGATACCTTTGAACAGAGACACAAAAGTGAGGGAACAGCCCATAGTTGGCAGGGAGGAAGTGCTGATGGACAGCAAATGCATAAACATTGAGACGGTGCATGCGTGTGCGTGTCTGTGTGTGCGCGTATGTACACATACTTGCTCTGCTCAGGAAACAGCAAGTAATTCTGGAGCACAATGAACCAGAGAGAAAGCAGAACTAGAAAAAGTCAAAGACCTAGCATGGAAACCAAATCATTGAGAACACTGTGGGCACTTGTAACGATGTTGTCTTTAACTGAGATTAAAAGGCATTGGAGCATCTGGGGCAGAACAGAGTCGTGACATGATATTACTATACATTTTAAAGGATCTCACTGTCTGCTAGTCAAAACAGTTTGGGAGGGTGTGAAGGTGGGCAAAAGCAAGAGAAGAGGAACATTGCTTAAGAGGCTGTTATCATAACCAGGTGAAAAATAGTGGCTTGTTCACGGAAATAGAAATGGAGAAGTTGAATGGTACAATATTGAACACATTTTGCAGATAATGTTAATAGGATTTATAGAGGTATTAGTTGTATTATATAAGAGAAGGAACCAAGAATGACTCAAAGGTTTATAGTCTGAGAAAATAGAGTATAGATTCATTATTGCTTATGTTGGGAAAATATGTAGGGGTAGAGTTGAAACAGGGTATTAGGATCATGAATTTGGTCTTGGACATGATAAATTTGAAGTTTTCAACAGCTATCCAAGCAGATATGTTAAGTAGTCAATTGGAGTAACAGTGTAAAGTTCAGGAGAGTGCTTCAGGATAAAGACATACATTTGGGGAATATCAGCATATAGACTATATTTAGAGCAATGAGATTGGATTAGTCACTGTAGATAGTGTTGATAGTGTCTATTAGGGGTCAGGTATTCTGTTAAGTCTTTCCACATTTAATCCTCATACTAATTTTTATAAAAAAAATAAATGGAAAAAGAAAACAAAAGAAGCTAAGAGAGGTTTAATAAATTTCCACAATCACACGGCTAGTATATGAAAGGTGGGGTATTCAATCTGAAGTCTACCTAAAATTAAAATCTATTCTTCCTATTCTTCTATAAACACACTGCATTCCTTTGCTTTGAATGCACTGAATGTTATCTCCTACCTGGCAGTAGAAAGGTCACTAGTAATTAGGTCTAAAAATCACCAATCAGCCACTGCTGATTGCCCTACCTTCTCCTATCCTAACTCACCAAGCTTTCCTTCAGTTTTAGGAAATGTTAACATCCTATCTCTGTTATCCTCCAAACTTTGCCATCCTTGCTTAGAGATAATTAGAAATAATTACCTATTGCTTCACTAGGGGAAGCTATCAGTAATCCAGATACAGATCTCAATGCATAGGCAGCAGTTTTGGAAATTTATTGTAGTGAATAGCAATTTAAAACAGACCTAAGCTCATAGCATTGCGCAGTATCAGTTCTGTCCTAGAGCTTGTACCCTATCATTAAGGATCAGTGACAACAAAGTTTATTTCTATCTTTGTAGTTGTAGTATCTTTTGTATATATAAACACAAACGTAGACGCGTGTGTGCTCTCTTAATAAATGTACTTATAAAATCAGTTGCTACTTCGCAATTTTATCACTGCTGTAAGTCTGTAAGTGTTCAAGATTAAAAAAATTCTTGAATACATTCAACAAAGATGCCTTGGCAATAGAAATTCATAAAAAAACCGATAAGCTTTAATTTTATGTGAATAAATCAAAGTATTATTTAAAGATTGGTTGGGAATGAATCTGTCATAAATGTGAATTTTAAATGTAACCTTGTTTTAAAAAGATCATATCTGATCGGTTTATTCTTCTGTACTTTACTGAAGGAGAGGAAGGAAATTATATGTCATTGTAAATAACCCTGCCCAAACTGGAGTACATTAGCTCCTGTATTACGCCTTGCCATTGTAGCGCATTCTTAGTCAAAGTTTAAGTTGTCATACATTCCAAAGGAAAAGCTGAATTAACAGAAAGAAAAATAGTTTTGTATGTCATAATTAAAGAAAATTTAAAATACATCTTTGTCTTTATAAAATGAAAAATCAAAGTTCTAATTTTCCATATTGAAACATTTTTATGTTGTTATGGTAATAGTAGATTTGTTACAGAAGCATCAAAATGAGTTATTTCCTTAACTCAAAAATAATTTTCTAAATACTGTTAATTCAGAAAATAACCCAGTGAATAAACATCACATGAAGCATGTTTGCTAGTTGCAGTTGTCTATCCAATATCCTTAGAAATCTCCAATTTTGTTCAAGATGTCAGTGCACCTATCTCAACGTGTTTCCGTACTCCCTTGCAGGAGATGAATCCTTGTGACACTTTTGGCCAGCGCGATGTAAGTAGATGTTGCTGAGTGGGGATTCCTCTGGTGCTTATTAACGGTAGAAAACATAGCTAGTGCATGTCTTTATATATCTTACCCTTTGTTCATTCTCTTCTCCCAATGTGGAATGAAGATGATAGCTGAAGGAGAGACAGCCATCTTTCTATCATGAGACAAGGAGTATGATGGCAAAAATCACAGGCAAGGAAGGCTGATTAACAATACAGAAAGAGCTTGGTCCCTGATGGCATTATGGATCTGCCATAGCATCTCAGAACCACATATTTCCAGACTTATTTAACTGTTTAAAATTTATTTTTGTCTTTTAAAAACAGGATCTCACACTGTTGCCCAGGCTAGAGTGCAATGGCCTGATCGTAGCTTACTGTAACCTCCAGCTTTTCAAGTGATCCTCCCACCTTAGCCTCCTCAGTAGCTGAAACTATAGGCCAGTGCCCACCATACTCAACAAACTTCCCCCCCCCCTTTTTTCTTGTATAGATAGCAATATGTTGCCTAGACTGGCCTCAAACTCCTCATTTCAACTGATCCTCCCACCTTTGCCTCCCAAAGTATTGGGATTACAGATGTGAGCCACTATGCCTGGCCCCAACTTCTTTTTAAATGGGAAAAATAAAACCTTTCATTTTTTGGTCATTATTCTATCAGTTTGGT
This sequence comes from Eulemur rufifrons, assembly GCF_041146395.1. NCBI lineage: Eukaryota > Metazoa > Chordata > Mammalia > Primates > Lemuridae > Eulemur > Eulemur rufifrons. The sequence goes on from NC_090989.1 coordinate 232,305,090, forward strand.
TTATTGTTTACAGCTACATACTGATACAAATAAAGGAAAAAAAGTCCCTGATTCTGCAACACAATTAAGCAAGTTTATTTAAGTCCCATTATCATGATTATTCATATCCTCTAGATTAAATTTCCTTGAGGATACACCATTTGCCTAGCCCTGGTGCACAGTAGCTCTTTAATAATTGATTGGAGGATAATGTGATAAGTGAATAAATTAATGAGTAGTTTCTAATAAAAGAATGCCTAAGGGTTTTAGGAAAAAGTTTCAATGTCAGGAAAAATCATGCTGAAATATTTCTAGTATATAGAATTTTCTGTTCTTAGTAACAAAGTGTAGAAAATCTGTATCTAGGAAATATAAAAATTTATATATAATCCATTGATGGTCAGCAGTAACTGAATAACTAGTACACCAAATAACCAAACTTTTATTGTTTTTGATATGAGAGAATTGGACACACTTAAAAGTCATTGGGAAACTTCCAGTTAAAAGAAAAAGGGAAGTTTGAAGTATCATTGAGATCCTTCCCAATGACTTTTAAGCATGATCAATTCTGTTATGTTAACTACAACAAAAGGAGCTCAGTTATTTAAATAGAGCTACCTCCTCTAGCTACCACCTTGCCCTCCTCTAGCCTACTCCTTTTACTTTTTAATATTTAACATAATCCTCCGAACCTCTCTGCCTCCAAGCTAACACCTACCATCTCTCCTCTGCATTCCTACAACAGCCCTGACTGGTCTCTCTCTCACTCTGTTATGGTTCACCAAACCTGTTCTCCACTCTGTCCCGGATTTTCATGGAGAGCAATTCAGATCACGTGAACACCTCATATTTAAAGTCTTTCCATTGTTCCTTCGCCATACACACATTCAGACCAACATTCGTTAAAGATTCCTCTCAAGGCCCTGTGTGAAGCTTTCCGCCACCTCTCACGGGCATCATCTTCATGATCGCCCTCAGCCTTTTCTGTTTTAATCAGAGTAACTCTTAAATTTCATTGTCTTTTACTTGTTAATATGTTTCCTCTTGCCAGTTTTCCTTTTCCTCCTTGTTTATACTTTCCCCTTTTCTCCTATTAGCCTAACCAACTTCCAACTCATCCTTTTCGTTACAGCTCAGCATCATTTTTTTTCCCCACAAGACTCTTCACTGAGTTCACCGATTCTCTTAAATTTCCCTCTGTACTCCCCCTAGTACACTGCATGCCTTTCTTTCCAAGTCTCAAAACTTATTTCATACATATTTTAGGGATGAGTGAGATAATAGCTTTATTACTCTATACATTCCATTAGTTTGGAGACAATTTTGGCTCTGTCTTGTAACCCTGTGCCAGCATAGTACCTGGTATATACATGGGAAATAAATATTAGTTGAATAAAATTGTCTGTGTTTTCCTCTGATATTTCTCTTTTTATGTGGTTTTAACTCAAAGGACAAGAAGGCATAAAGTAGCAAAAGATGCTTTAATCTCTTTCTTGATCTCTAATCTTTTAACTTATTCCTTCCCCCCCCCTTCCTTTACTTTCTTTGTAACTCTGCTAGGAAAAATCAAAGTTGAGTCTCCAGATACACAATGCGTTGAAACACTATGTACACATTTCTAAATTTCATGCAGATAAAGGATATGGCCCAGGAAGCAATTTGAGACTTCTGCTATACGGGAGTATGGTGATAAATATGGAAATTTTCTTCAAAGTTCAAGAAACGAAATGAATACCACTAAACACCTGAGGTTCTGGATATTACCACTAAGAGGAATAAGGAACAAAAAAACCCAAAACAACTGAAGTGGTAATGGTGGGAAGGAAGCATTCCACCCAGGACTCCTAAACTGGGAGGAATGAAATGGAGGCAAGGCACACATACCTGAGACAAAGACCCTACACGTATTTGAGTAGTTCAACAGAATGGGTGATATTTTTGTTGTTACAGAGAATAATGATTGCCTAATTTTTTTAATGTATTGATTTTTTTAAATGGACATACAATTTGTATGTATTTATCATGTGCACCATGATGACAAGTTGACATCATAGAGGCAGAGAGTAGAATGGTGATGTCCAGAGGCTGGGGTGTTTAGGAGGGAGGGGGATAAGGGAGATGTGGTCAAAGAATACATATTTACAGTTAGACAGGAGGAATATATTCAAGAGATCTGCTATACAACATGGTGACTGTAGTTAATGATGATATATTGTATTCTTAAACAATGCTAAGAATGAGCGATATTTTTGTTGTTGTTTTTCAAATTGTAAAATGAAGGACCACTAGCACCTAAATTTCAATTTGGTACTCATCGCATGAAGTTCCTTAAAATCTCATTGATTTATACACTTGCTATTTTTTACGGTTATGATAAATAACTTAAAAATTGAGTCTATCAGAAAGGTGATGAATAAGGTCATTTTTCATTTATAATGGAAAGTCTGTCTTTCTTGAGGTTATATAGCATGCAGGTAAAAGCTAAACTTACTCATAACATGAATGATGGGTAGCTAAAGGGTCCGTTTGTCACAGTTCGTCTGCTGCAAATGAGATGGCTACAAAGCTTAGGGCCCATCCATTTGTTTACAGAGACAGATTAATTTTCCATCTTTTATTTTCTCTTGGGTACCTTAGTTTACAATTGAATGGGGCTGAAGTCTTCCTAAAACACAAACAATCATACACACACATACACAGAGAGTGAAAATCTTACTAGAACACACAATAGAATGTGAACATTTTCATGATCTCATGGCCTCAATTATTTCACAGAAGCAAATAAAAGACTTTGGGAAGTTTTAAAGACAAGGACAGAACAGAGTTATGGAAGAATATTGAAATTCAGACAGAATATAAAACCTTTAGAAATTATTATTTTCAGCTTACAATCATTTTTTCAGGTGAATAAGTCTTCACTAGTGCAAGGTCGGAAGCAGCTGAAACCGTAACAGGCCTCTCTTGTTTACTCTTAGATAGTGCTTTGAATTTCATTAGCATAACTACTGGAAAATGGTCTAGTGCATTTTGAAACCCTTTTTCAAAAAAGAAAGGGACTATGTACAATGATTGGCAACAGAACAACATAAATATCATCAGAATGCTTATAAAAGAACACCCTCCAAAGAATTAGATCTAAGGAATTTATTTTGAAGAGGATCAGCCTAAGCAACTGACTTATGGATTATGAAAGGATATTTTAAATGACACATCAGAAAATGTAGTTGCTTTGGGCATCAATTGAAATATTAGCAATTATCATAATTGAGTGCATTTTCAAATACAAATATAATGTAAATCTGACATCAGTTGCCATTTATTTGGATTATAATGGGAAACACTTTTAATAACACATTAGAAAAATCATTAACTGGAGATCCATTTGCCAAGTGACAATAACAAAAAGTGATGAGTGAACGTGAACAGATTTATATTTGCAATCTCAAAGCTTTTTGTAGTTTCTCATAAATAATATCTGGACTGGCAGTGTTTCTCAATCGGGACATGAATGGTATTTTTTGGAGAACAATTCTTCCCTCATTGGGACTGGGTATATATTAAGACTTTTGACATTCCTTATAAAAAGTGCAAAAACATCTCTTACACACACACACACACACACACACCTCTCACACTTCTAAACACTCTGGGGCTTGGGGAAGGTAATGCTCACTTCCTTGAGAATTGATGCTTAAATCTTAGAGAAATGAACTTCTAAGCAAACAGTCCACAGTTGTCTCTAAATTATTAATTGCTACCTCAAATGTACACAATTTAAACCAAAAAGAACATATAAATTAAGAATTCAGTATTATGAACCTACACACTTCCAATAAGAGTTTTTAAAAGGAAAGTAAGACATGAATTAGTAATTTTTTTAAGTAAAAATTATACATATATTTGAGAGAAAGTTGAACTCTGCAGTGAATCTTTAGGGAAACAAAAAATCTATTTTTAATGTATTATTTTATATCTATATTTTTTCTTCAATGAGAATGTATCTGTACTTTATTTTACAATACTTGTACCTTATTTTCAAATATTACAATGGGAGTATATCTCTACCTTTTTTTTTTTTTTTTTTTTTTTGAGACAGAGTCTCACTCTGTTGCCCAGGCTAGAGTGAGTGCCGTGGCGTCAGCCTAGCTCACAGCAACCTCAAACGCCTGAGCTCAAGCGATCCTCCTGTCTCAGCCTCCCGAGTAGCTGGGACTACAGGCACGTGCCACCATGCCCGGCTAATTTTTTCTATATATATTTTAGTTGGCCAGATAATTTCTTTCTATTTTTTTTTTTTTTTTTTAGTAGAGACGGGGTCTCGCTCTTGCTCAGGCTGGTCTCGAACTCCTGAGCTCAAACAATCCACCCACCTCGGCCTCCCAGAGAGCTAGGATTACAGGCGTGAGCCACCGCGCCCAGCCAATATATCTCTACCTTATTTTAAAATAAGCTTTCTGATCATGTTTAAGATACAGTATTTCCAACAATAGAAATAAGCATGATTAAATTATAGGTGTTGATTCACCTACTTATCACCATTTTACTTCAAAAAACACATTTACTAGGTGTGGTAGCTCACACCTATAATCCCAGCTACTAAGGAACCTAAGGTGGGAGGACTACTTGAGCCCAGGAGTTCCAGGCTTCAGTGACATTCAATTACACCACTGCACTCCAGCTTGGGTGACAGAGTGAGACCATGTCTCAAACAAACAAACAAACAAAAAAACCCAAGATTAATTTTATGTTATATACATTATATAGTTTTTTAAAACAATATTTTAAAATATTCAAATACTGAATATTTTATTTTCAATCTGATATTTTGTGATGCAGACAATATATATTTATTTTTTCTGACTCTCAGTTGTCTGAATTCAGCATCGGCAAACCTTTTCTGTAAGAGCCTGATAGTATATTTTCCAGGCTTTGTGGGTCAGATGGTTTGTGTTGCAACTACTCACCTCTGATTTTTTGGTATAAAATCAGCCACAGAAAATAGGTCAGCAAGTAGGCATGGCTGTGTTTCAATACAACTTTACTCACAGAAACAGTTGGCTCTGGTGCACAGGCCATAGTTTGCCAAACTCTGACCAAAATCATAAAATGATAAGAATATCTTCAACAACACAGATAAGCTATCTAAGTAATACATCTTTTATGTTGAAGTTTTTTCATGAAAATGTAAAACTTCTACAGTCTTATATGTGTTTTAAAGATAAATAAGCTAAGTCATATTAAGGGATGACATATTATACAAATACAGAGGTCTATGTCAATATGACTCTTAAAATTTCAACACATGAGAAAATAACCATTTAATTTTGGGGACTGGAATTCGTATATTCTTCATCAGATGGTATTATAGCCTAGTTAATGAAGGGGATAAATTTTAATTAGCTGTTTAGATACACGGTGATGATGTCTTAATGTAACAATAGCATCTGAATATCAATAAAAGCAGGCTCACATTCCCTCCTTCCCACTAAAAAGTTTTTCAGACATTCAGTGGTGGTGTACTGGCATTTTATTTATTAATAGCAAAGAAAGATATCGCATGAATGATTGCTTCATGTGACTTCATATGAAGTTTCACATGATGTTCTAGATTTGAGTCCCACTTCAATTTGAGGAATCACTAGATCTTAGAGATGGGAAGTCACATCAAGGTTCTTGTGGTGGTTACTGCACCCAAGTGTTGGTGGTTACACTATGTCACACACTCTTTTTCTATGTGGACTTTAGAAATCAATTGAAATATTTGGCATAGAAATGCTATGTTCTTAAACCTAACTTAGAAACCATGGACTATCATGTTTTACATTAGATAAATTTTCTCAAAGTTTGGTCCTCAGATCTCCTTTATTAGAATTTCTTAGAGGGTTTTTTAAAGAGACATGCTAGCCTCCATCCAAAACCCATTGAATTAAAATCTCTATGGATAGTTACCATGAGTTTTTACATATTCCCCACATTTTCCAGGATTTTATGATATAACCATTCCAATGAAACTCCTCTGACTACACTTTGGAGGTCATTGTTTTAGGGAGCTTAGCTTACAATATTGTTAATGTGCTATTAGAAAATAATTTTACAATATTGTTACTTAGCTTACAATATTATTACTTAGCTTACAATATTGTTAATGTGCTATTAGAAAATAATTTTCAGAATAATCTTCATTACTCTTTTCTTTAAAACTATTGGATCTTCAATGTTCAAGCTCCTGGGGTAGTGCTTAAAACCTAGAGGCCACTAATGGAGTGGCCTAGAGGCCACTAATGGAGTGCTGACGCCACGGCACTCACTCTAGCCTGGGCAACAGAGTGAGACTCTGTCTCTTGAGTTGTTCATCAAGTCAAGATGGTTGGACTGAAAACAGGATATGGGACATCATCTTAATGAATATAAGGCCTTACAATGGTTTAATGTTAAATCACATTATTAGTAGTATTTTTTAAACTAACCATAGTATTTTTATAATGTCTGTTTTTACACAGGGGTGGGAATCTATACCTCTGGGGCAACATGTGACCTTCTGGATCCCTGAGTGTGGCCTTTTCACTGAATCCAAATTTGACAACACAAATTGGAATGGAATCTAAAGTAAGAGCTTAAAAAAATAATAGTCAAGTTCATCACATAAAATATTAGAAAATAAAAACATAAAAACTATTAGAAAAACATGCAGATTTAAATTGCAAGGGAACATAAAGTGAGGCAATATGCACTCATTCATATGCATGCAATCTTTATTGCCATGTAAGATATATAATCATTGGAAGAGAATGATTTGATTCAACAAATTAGTTGCCTCTTCCTTATGTGAACAGTTATTTTATGTCACAAAAGGTTAAATAAGCATATACATCTTTAGCTCAAATACACATGTAAATATATTTTAAAAAAACCTTGATTTTTACTGGAAATGTAGATACTCTTCACTCAGGGAAAACTTCCTTAAACTGTAACGTTTATGTGGCAAATTGAGGTCATGATAAATTTTTGTTAAGGAAGAAAACCAGTGCGAGACACTGTGCTACTTTTGGAGTAAAATGTACGATATTTTGATAGAATTAGAGTGAACTACAGTTTTATTTTCACTGGCAGCCAAAGTCACATTTTGGATTTCTACATAAGCTAAAGGACTTAGAAAATATTGCCCTATTGTGTTAAAAATTTCTATCATCTAAATGTCCAAATGTATTTCATACTCAATGCAGTGTGCTTGGAAAAATGTTTGTGAATAAAGATTGTTCTAGCTCATCTTTACATTTCCAAGTACCCCTGAGTTCTTCCTACCTACCCACCAACCTAGAGCTGAATTCATCATAACCTCACTGTTTTGAATATATTATCAATACCTTCACAAACCAGCAAGTCATCAAGTAGAGAGGAGATGCTAACCAGACAACCAAAGTTCAATAGTATGTTTCTAATATGCTAGACTTTTATTTAAATATAAAATGAAAGATTAAAATTTTATAATTTTCTTAACTAAATTCCTACACTGTTGTCTATTCAACATATATGACCCCAAATGTATGAACATTGCATTTCAGTGAGCGATTGATCTTTGATTACCGATTCAAAACTAAAGCACTGACAGAAATAACTAAAGCATATTTAAGAATAATTCCATTTATTATACAGGAAAATATTTTTTCCTTCATTTATACCTTGTTCTAAAAATGATTGAAGTAGCTTATAAAGATACACAATAAGATAACCATAAATTCAAAGTAGATAAGGAAGAAAGAGAATTAACACAGATACATACTCACGTGCACCACTGCACACCACACAACCTTAGGGCTACAAAATGCAATCAAGAATGAGGCTGCTGGAAAATATGTATCACATGAAAACAGGGAACCTTAGGAGAAGGAAGCTGGTCAGTAACAGAAGGAGCCAATAAATATTTACCAGATCTATAAGCTACATTTTAGGAAAGCTCATTTCAAAGAGTTCATATGATATAAACTGGAGAATAAAGGAATTAATATGAAAATTACTGATCACACAATCCTAAAAACTCCGTAAGAGGAAGCACATTTGTAAGGTAACCAACAATATGGAGTGCAAAGTACACCTGATCTGTGGTTTGAAGCCAGGTGTCATCAAATTCAACAAGAATATATTGTGAAGTTAATGTGATAAAAAAAAATAGCCATTATTTATTAGGGATATAATCCATACCAAGAACATTGTCCACGACTCCTCTAATCATTCCTCGCAGTAACACTGCAAGGCACATATTATTCCTTCATTATTAACGTAAGAAAATTGAGTTTGAGAAAGTTTCTGTAACTTGCTCAAAGTCACACATCTAGAAGTAGAATTAAAGTACTCTGACTCCATATTTTCTTGATAGACTATGCTAACAAGAGCCTCAAAAACAGACACCCTCAATCCAATATCTTGATTTTCCAAATTATACATTTTAAATTGAGCATGCATTATTGCTGTTGTTGTTATTTATTTGGTATCTATAACATGCCAGGCAGTTTGTTAGACTCTTCCACCACCAGCAAATTTAACTGTCTGGATTTAAATTCCCCCTCAAACCTCTGTCCCTTTGTTGCTGCAGAAGTATAATTGAGATAATCATAAAGAGTTTTACAAGTTTATGAGAAAATATTCATAAAACACTAGAACACCATTGGGTACAGATAAGGCACCCAATAAATAATAGGTATTTCTCATGGTACATGGATTAATTTTGTCTCATTTACTTGGTATACCCGGCATAGAACACAGTGCCTGAAACAGAAGCTCAGTAAATACTTGCTGGAAGAATACATACAATTATAAAATAAAGAAGATGTAGTACTTGCTGGAAGAATACATACAATTATAAAATAAAGAAGATGTAATTAAATAAATCAACATGGCTGATCTCTAAGGAGGTCTACATTTTACAAAATAATTCCAAATTCATTCTGATTGCTGCATTTTTTTAATAAAAATGTAAAGGTTTGATATGCTTAGTTTGACTTTAAACGTGGTTAGCTAAACAGAAAAACTGAATACACATTTCCTTAAATTATAGATTCTTCCATAAACAGTCTTGATTTTAGTCAAAAGTGATAATGAATCTTATTCAGTATCAATATTTCCCAAAATAAAAGAAAACTGATAAGAGAACATTGCATGTTTTGCAGAGGAAATAAAAGTGCTTTAAGTTCAAATGGGTTGGACAATGGTGGTTAAACAATTTCTACAGATGTTACCATGGGAGCTCCTAGAGCCTTTGCTAAGCTAATGTGCACTTTGAATCTCTAAAAGGGGAGAGCATATCCAGATTACTTCCCAAATAAAGTTTACCACTTTTCTGGGCAATGTTAGCATGTTTTTCTTAATGTTGCCCAGACCACTTATTAACATTGACCAGAGCTTGTGTTCTATGGTGTATATTTTGAGAAATACTACTTAATTTCTATTTTATAGAATTATTTTTGCCTTAGGCTCTGGAATACCAAGAAATTCTAAAGTACTTGAAGCTTTTCGTTGGATCTTCTTAGCTTTCTAGTTTTTTCTATCTAATTAACATGCAGCACCACCACGACTGTGCATCTCACTAAATGTGTGTTAAAACAACTGTGTTCTAAGTTATATTTGACTATAATAATAAATTCAGTTTTCAAAATGTGTTAATTAACTAATAGGGTCATTGACTCAACCTACAGACATTAGTGATAACATTAGCCTCTATTTTGGGTCAAAGCTCCTGTCTTCACTTTTGGGATCATCAGCAAACCATGGAGTTACTCTCAGCAAAGTTCATCCTCCAGGTGCACTGATTATAGTGAAAGACAGTATCCCAGAGCACAGCCTGTTCCTTTTCATCATCCTACTTCTCTGTGTTCACCAACAACCTCTCCCTGTGTCAGACAAAGATGAGTAGGACAATGTGTCTCAGTCTAAAGCTGGAAAATATTTCCTTTTTAAATCTTGAATATGTGTTCAGCCTAAACGTTTGATGAGCTCCAGGAGATGAGATAGTCTCTTCGAAGTCAGATGTTCACTGAGATTAGTCACTTCTCTAAGGTTATCAAGCACTGACTGCTGGAATATGACAGGGATAAAACATTTGGGATTAAAAGATGGGGGGCAAATACCTCTTCTGAACTTGTTTTATAACTATTTATACTGTTATTTTAATAATTTAAAGTATATTCACTTTGTCATTCTGAATTCTCAATTAGATTATAATCACCCCAAAGGCAAAGATCACAATCTAAAGGTTGTAATCTCAACTGCATCACTAAAAATGGCCATAATTGAAGTTTTTTGAGCCTCAGCTTCCACACATACAAAACAAACACAAAAAAGTCTTCTCTTCATTATCACAAAGGGATTAAATGCTGTAATTTAAAAAATGCTCTGAAAAAGGCAAACCACTATATAAACATAAGGTATAGATATAAAAAGACAAAGAATAAAACCCAATCATCTTTTTTAATTGAGGAAATTCAATTATACATCTAAATTTATCTGGAAAATAGATGTTGTAAAAGAAGTTCACTAAAGTTTTGTTCACCCAAGAAGATCAAACTCAGAAATTCCAGGTGAGCAACAATATGCCTTGGTGAAATAACCAAAAAATAACTGGGGATTTAAGTTCTCATGCTGAAAGTGCCTTTAATCTGCCCCATATTTTTATTCAGTTCATTAAGGAACAACATGCATAAACATAGATTTTTAGTGTGCTTAAATCACCTTCCTAAAGATGCAAATCAGTGAGGCATACATTATCAATGTTCTGTTTAATATTCATTGTGATCTACTCAGTGGTTTTCCTTTCTAATGAGAGCATATCATCTGAATAACTCACCTCCTATGTGCCTGCACTTAGCAAATTTAGTTCATATTTGAATGGCACATACTTTTTTTAAAAGATCTTGCTAAATTTATTACTTTTATATATATGTTTATATTTATATATCTTCAATAACTTCTTATCTACTTTGCAAACGTATAGGCACCCTAAATTCAATTTGTTTGATTATTTAAAGTCATTTTATTTTTTTTTAACCTGAGTTTATATTTCAGGTAGAGTCTTAAATAATCAGCTCAATTATTAATAACCAGTAAATCAACACTGTATTGTAAAGAACATATATTCTAAATTCAAGTCTTCAGATAACTGTATTCTTATATATAATTATCATATACAGTAAGTTTACAGTTATATGCAAAAATGTGGCTCCATATAACTATATACTACTCATCATCAAGTCAGATATTTATAGAAAAATATTTGTTCAGTAAGGCAAGTAAGTATACACACACTATGTTTATAAAAATAAAAGATTGTTACTTATTTTTAGAGACCATACAAATGACATAATAATGGGATTAACACACAAGAAAGCATATTATTACATTTTCAACTGCATAGTTCTTTCTATACATGCAAGAGGGAACCTGCGGCCTTAAGGCCCCATGTGACCGTCTAGGTCCTTAAGTATGGCCTTTTGACTGAATCCTAACTTTACAGAAGAAATCCTTTTATTAAAAGAGGTGCAGCAGAGGAAGATGAAGATTTTCCTGCCTCCTTTGGTGCTTAAAAAAGAATAATCTTAAAATAAGAAGGCCACAGGTTCCCTGCTCCTGGTAGAAGAATTTAAGATGTTCAGGAGGAAAGTGAACTATATAACTAGAAGAATAAAGAAACAGACAAAGAAGATGGACATTACTATAGTCAAGGAAAAGCACATAACCAAGGACGAATGAGAGAAGTTATCAGAACATAGGGGCCTGATGCCTAAGTGCAAACTCATGAGGAATGTTTCCTGACTGGCGAGAAGTGTGTGCTGGGAATTAATGGACTATGAAGATCAAGTGGGACCACAATAGGGTTGGGTTTGATTGTCAGAAAATTTTAAGGCAATGAAATCCTTGTAACTTGAAGTACAGATGGGAAACATGATGTAAAGCTTTAGGAGGACACAGAATAGAAAAGAACAGATGCCTGCCATGCAAACACCCCTGGAGTTTAGTGGAGGCATGTAAGTTATTCAAGTCATCTGGACATGGGGGAAAAGCAGAGTGTTGAGCTTAAAAGAAAAAGATGTGAGAATATTTTTAAAGTACAACCAGTTTCATGACAGACTGGTTATAAAATATGAAGGCCGGGGAAGAATGAAGAATCCATTCAAAGTTTTTAGTCTTGGAGATGATGAGAAGGGTGCTTGTGTGTATTTACGAGATATTGCTCTAGATTCCTACAATTCCTACAATAATTCTAACTTAACTTTATATTCATCTATTACCATTGTTTTTATTTTATATAGATGACACCATATAAATAATCATTGCTTTTATCTTATCTTTTACTGATTAAACTGTGTTGGTGCCTTCTTACAAGAACACTAGTCATACTAGATCAGAGTCCCACTTTAGGGACCTCTTTTCAACCTCAGTTATCGCCTTTAAGCTCTATCTCCAAAAACAGTCACATGGGGGGGGGCAATTCAGTCCATAACAATGATCAATAACCAGTTTCAGAAAATATTGTCACTCTTGCTAACACAGCCACCACTAGTGCAAATAATCATGAAATTCTATTAGCCATGCACTCTATAATCAAAACCCTTCTGATTTTTGTAATAAAAACTGAAAGTCTCTTCAACAATAGTTAATACCCATTCTCTTCATTCATACCAGTAACATATAATTTCACAAAATTACAAACTGTTATGAGGCTTAAGGGAAAATAGGCATAACCCCTGTAACTTTGTAAATTCAAATTATTAGAGTTTCATTATTAACACATCAAGTATCTGATCTACATTTCATATTTTGTTGAGGACTATAAAGTATGTAATAAGATTACAATGTAAAAATATTAATACATACATAGAGATTAGGGTAAAAAGAACATTACGGCACAGAAAAAAAATATCTCAGAGAATACATTGCATAGAAATGAGAAAAAATGGTAATGACAAACAACGAGTATCTAGCTGGGCAAAAGAAAAGTCAATGGAGATTGGGAGAACCACAATGCCAATTACAGGGGAAGAAATCTACCACTTCTGTAATTTAGTACATGGAACATTCCTGCTCCAAACACCCTGGCTGGCAGTGATTACCACATGACCGGAGAGTTCTTCCAAAGTAAAAAAAGTATCAATAGCTGGCATAAAGAAGAAGTGCCAGGGAAGGAAACAGGAGCTATTTCAACTGGTACAGGTGGGGAGGGGTCTCTCCGGGCCTGTGAGGACTGGTCCTGAGAAAGTGGTAGATGCACACCTTGCTGAGTACATTTCCATTGCGAGCATGAAGGGGAGCAGCGTGGCACTCTCAGGGCGTCCTTTTCACCGCGAGTCTGCGTTTTCCACAGGGCTGGAAGTCTGCGTTTTCTCTCGGATGGTAGTCCAGAGAGAAAATGACGTATCAGATGTTTCAAATGAAGGAAATGGATTTTAAAGGTTAAGTTGCCTAAGTGGTTTCTGAACTATACACTTTGTATGCATTTTCTATTTAATATGTGGTTTTTCTGTTAATTACAGGGCTTGTATTTCTCCGTGCTCAGTGACTTAACTGATATATCAGATATGTGTATCTAGGAATGATGAACCAACAAAATATGGCAACTTATATTAACCTATGAAGCTCATCTTTGGAAAATGTATGTAAATATGCACTGATAAAAATGCTAGATCTAAGGGAGTAAAACTGTATTATAGCCTTAGCGTCAAGGTCAAAAATAATGTTTCTATAGAGTTTCATGGTCACTTAAACCAAAATATTATACAGATGGAAGATACAGGTATGTTCCTCAATTTATCTCAAACCGCTGTATAACAAGTGGTTTTAAAACTGACATGACCATACCTTAACATCATATTCTATCAATATCACTAAAGGGAATAAAGGGTTTTTCCCCCCTACATATTTTTTAGGATTAAAAAGCAAATCCAAGCTATACAGCTCTCAGGTTTTCCTTTTTATTCTGGAGGGGGAGGTGGGTATAATAATTTTTTTATTGCTGATATCCATATTTTGTTCATCAAAAATTAAATGAAGCAGCACATTTCTACCTGAAATGGCATATTTGTCAATTGTGTGCTTAATATTTTTTTCTGTTTCATATAATGCTGCTATGGATAAATAATGTGCTGATAAATGGGATTTTAGGTTGAGTTTTAATTTGAAAGATTTTAATGCTTTTCCTATTAACTAACCAACTTGCTGGAAGGCTAGGAAACAGTACTGGAAGGGTTTTTAAAATGCTTACATATCAGTATAAATGCCAGTCTATTATAATAAAAATGACAACTGGAAAAAGTAGTGTAGTATGAAGTTAAATACAGGCCTTAATCCCTCCATTTCAAATGCATTATTGGTTAATATATTAGGCATATGAATTTAACAGTAGGCATTATCTTAGACACTATTGTAAAATGTTGTATAAAAAGAGCAGTTTAATTGGTATTAACATGTCCAAATATAAAATTACTTTTTTAATTTCTCAATTTGATATTGCCAGCTTTCTTCTTTACAGTCCATTTATACTTTAATGTATTATTATTAAGAAATTGACTGAGTTGACTTGAACATACACAAATGTTAGCCTTTGGGATGTTATTATTTGTTGATTCTACATTTTTTGTCAGGAGAATTCACTATTCATTAGACCTGACTCAACATCTGATTTTGCTTATAAGTGCAAATATTTTTTCCCTAATATGCAGGTAGCTTCATAATTTTCTTTCTTTGTAGAAAGAATACACTCCTTGTAAGACATACAGACAACATAGAAGGTGTGTATATATGTGTGTGTGTAAAACACACACAGAGATGACAAAATCACTCCATCAGCAAGAGAGAAGTTCTAATTCTTTTGTGTGAATATTGTAAGGTCAAGTTTATGGTCTCTGGAGCCATAGACACCAGGTTCAAATTCTGGCTTAACTGTGCACTACTATCCTGACACCCAAGTTTGCACCTCAGCTTTCCGATCTGTAAATGCAGATAACAACAGTGTCTCAGTCATCAGTATTAAATAAGTTATATATAAAGTACTTAGAACAGTTTCTGGCACAGAATAAATGTAAAGCTGATGAAAAAGTGTATTATCTTAAAGTTTTCTATGAACCACACATTTTTATAGAAAACTGACACAGTATAACATTCTTTCCACTGGACGTAATGTGTTGAATAGATCTCTCATCTCTCTCGTTAGAAAGATATTTATATGTGCGTGCAATCCTTAAAAATCTGCATAGCAATTTGCAGTGGACATCTATATACATGTATGTTTGCAAATCTGTTCAAATTATTCCCTTAAAATAAATTCCTGAAAGAAATCATACTGAGTTGAAAGATGTGTATTTTTTGAAGGATGCTTTAAAAGAGATATACCCCTCCCCAAAAGTGTCAGAGTCTGACCACTTCTGTTCACCTTTACCAGCACAAAGTATGCCAATAATTCTCTCATTTTTCTATTCTAATAAATTAAATGTGTTGCTTCAATTTACGTTTCCTTAATGACCTGTGAGATTAAGCAGTGTTTCCTATGTTTCCTATTTAATTTTTCTCTTTTGTCCATCATATTTAGATGCATTTGTCTTTTTCTTATTGATTTCCATGAGATCTTGAACTCCTGGCCTCAAGTGATCCTCCTACCTTGGCCTCCTGAAGTGCTGGGCTTATAGGTATGAGCCATCTCTTTCTTGGCCTGACTTCCATGAGATCATTTTATATAAACATTTTCTTAAAATATTGGTTAAAGTGATTAAATAGGTAACTTTTTCAAATTCTAATGTGAAACCATGAGACTATTAATGGTCTGAATAAAACTTGGAAAAGCTGAAAAGTTCTAAGTTTCATGGCTTCAGTAGTGATTTCAACACAATTTAACCCAATAAGGACTACACAATGGGTCCAAGTTGAGTAGTTCTCATTCCTATGGTAATTATTTCCTTTGGAATCTATTTTTGCTTTCCGTCGCATCTGGTTTCCAATTCATTGCTTCAAATCTAGATGAGTCTTTTAGCTAACTACTTTCTGTTGACAGTTTGCTCTTCCATCTCCTGTCTTCTTGGCTCTAAATCCTGGCATTGCTACTACTCTTTGCTTCATTGTACCTTAGCCCCTCTAACCAGGCTCCCACATTCTTGGCTTTAGTTTGTTTGGAAAGGTATGTAACTATTGTAACTATTGTTATCGTGATCATGAAAGGAATTCCAAGGCTGATTAAACTACTGCTCCAAACCAATAATGTCTTGAAATATATCTTATAGTTGAATGTAAGATCTCTTACTCATTCAATAGCCTCTATATTTGATTCTATGCAACTACAAAAGAACATTTCCAAGCTTGCTTGAATGCAAATGAACATTAGCCACACAGTAAAAGGCTGCATTTAGAAAATCATATGCACATATGAACAAATCTCAAGTCAGATTTGACTCCCTACATAACCAAGAAAATCAATATACAAGTATTTATACTGCTAAAATAAAATGTAGTATAAAAGTTTATAATTTTAATAAATATTCTGGAAAAAAAAAAAAAACAACTTTTTTCCCCCACAATAATTCACATTTCACCAGACTTCAGAGAAGTACTGCTTTTACATTTCTATTGAGATATAAACTCTCACAAAATTCAGAATGCCAAGTAAATGGGCTAAATAACAGTGGGATGTAAAAAACAAAGATGATTGAATTTTATGTTTCTACTTTTAAGTAAAAATTCCAGTATGATAAATAAGAGAAAACGTTACTAAACAAATTCACTGTTAAAATTTACCTATGGTGTTATTGTTTAATAAATGCACACTTGGAAAGCTAAATCATTAAAAGGGACTAGGTCATTTTTACTTGAAATGCAAGTAGATCATCAAGTTTCTTTTTATCAATTTCATGACGCCAATCTATACTGCCATAATATATTATACTTAAAATATCTTCATGTTAATTTATGAATTTAAGAACATCAAGCAAGAGAAAGAAAAATGAAGTTAATAATCTAAGTCTCACTGGCTTATCTGTAATATATAAGAAGAAAAAAAAACTAAGAAAGAATACTCTCAAATTTAGTAAATTTCCAAGTAATATTTACAAGTGAAAGTGAAAGCCAATATATACACAGAATGCTTTATCTTTTAACTTAAAATTGAGCAGGCTAGCCCCTTCGAAAAACCTGACCCTTCAATTGAGGAAAAACAAAAAAAACCAAAAAAACAGTAACTTGTGGTTGTTTGTTCAGAGTCAAAATATGCCAACTACAAAATTCAAAGACATGTGTCCAAAATTTAGAGTCTCGATTCATTTATTATGATGTAGAGGTCTCCCTTGTCAAACACCACCTTTGATTATGCTGTAAATTCTACTATTTCTCTAGGGTTATCATAGGCTCTTCTGCATAAAATAATGCTCTTCTCATCATGTAAGTTAAGGTTGAGATCACAGTAACACCCCCCAATAGTCCATGCTTTGCCTTATCAGTGCCTAGAAATAATTTGACAATGAAGCTCCCTAGATAGAACCGAATATTAAACGTTATCATTAGCAATCAATGCTGGGCCCTACATATGAGTTTCCATCTCCCTCTAGTGGAGAAGAGAAATGAGGAGCCAGGAGGTATTACAGTCTGGACAACTGCACTAATAAAATGAGGCAAGAAGCCAATGACACCACATTGAGAATAAAATTATATTCCCGTAGATTTCTCTGATTCAAAGAATTTTTTTCTTTTTGTAAACTAATGTTATTCAATGACACTCACAATTTGGCAAGAATTTTAAAATCTTGCTAATAGTCTAACTTCCTTATAGCTAATTATATTAAAATAGGGTACAACCAATACATCTTGTAATTTTTTTAAAAATTGACACTTTGTTCCATCTTCCTTTTCCTCTAGCTATAAATGAAAGTTAAAACAAGTACATTAAATAACAATCAGACTGGTGAAAATTATTAAAACATGAAATTAATTTTTTAAAAGTCAGCTTCTTGTCTCATCCTATAAGATCATGCAACTATGTGAACGATCTTGAATTCTCTGGGTCATCAACAGAAGAGGTGACAACATAGCTCCAGTGAAAAATTCCAAATTCATTCTGATTGCTGCATTTTTTTTTTAACAAAAAAGCAAAGGTTTGATATGCATAGTTTGACTTTAAACGTGGTTAGCTAAACAGAAAAACTTGAATACACATTTCCTTAAATTATAGATTCTTCCATAAAGAGTTTTGATTTTAGTCAAAAGTGATAATGCATCTTATTCAGCATCAGTATTTCCCAAAGTAAAAGAAAACTGATAAACGAACATTATATGTTTTGCAGGGGAAATAAAAGTGCTTTAAGTTCAAATGGGTTGGACAATGGCGGTTAAACAATTTCAACAGATGTTACCATGGGAGCTCCTAGAGCCTTTGCTAAGCTAATGTGCACTTTGAATCTCTAAAAGGGGAGAGCATATCCAGATTACTTCCCAAATAAAGTTACCATTTAGACATTTTACCACTTTTGTGGGCAATGGTATTATGTTTTTATTAATGTTGCCCAGACTACTTATTAACATTGACCAGAGCTGTGGTCTATGGCGTAAATTTTGAGAAATACTACTCTAATTTCTATTTTATGGATTTTTAAGATGAGGTTTCGAATTCAATACCAGAATATCTTGTTTGTCTTATTTATCACTGACACACATGTTGAAGGACAAGTTATACAGGGAAAACAGCAGCTTTGTTCCTTTATAATTTTAACTTCAATACATGCGAGAATAGTTGTATTTATCTGCCTCGTCATTCCTTCATCAATATCAATTTAGCACCTAATATGTGCTAGTATTACTAGGTATATTTGAATATTTGTTTTTGTTTCAGCATATCACAGGGTACAAATATTTAGGTTACATATATTGCCTTTGTTCCACCTGAGTCAGAGCCTCAAGCATGTCCACCCCCCAGACAGTGTGCACCATCAGGTGTGCATATACCCATCCCCTCTCCCAACTGCCTGACGCCCGATGAATGTTACTACTGTATGTACACACAAGTGTCAATACCAATTTGATGATGGTACCTGTGGAGCTTATTTTTCCATTCTCATGACTTCACTTCGTAGAATGGGCTCCAGCTCTATCCAGGTTTAGTATAAGAGGTGCTAGATCACCATTGTTTTTGTGGCTGAGTAGAACTCCGTGGTATATGTATACCATGTTTTATTAATCCACTCATGTATTGGACACTTGGGTTGTTTCTACATCTTTGCAATTGTCAATTGTGCTGTTATTATGAAGATGATCCCAAAGGCAATAGTAGCAACAACAAAAATAAATAAATGGGACCTGATTAAATTAAAAAGCTTCTGCACAGCCAAGGAAACTATCACGAGAGCAAACAGACAACCTACAGAATGGGAGAAAATATTCGCATGCTACATATTCGATGAAGGGCTGATATCCATATAGAACTCAGGAAAATCAGCAAGGAAAAAAAAAAATCAAACAACCCCATTAAAAACTGGGCAAAGGACATGAAAAGAAACTTGTCCTATATTCTTTATGCTTATGAAAATAATTTTCCGTTTGAAAAATGTTCCCAGAGCAACTCATCTCTCTCACAAGCTGAAATTAATTCCAATAGGTTGAGGTTACTTTTGTAGGGAGCAAAGTCTCTTGCCCCCCCTAAGATTTGCTAAAAATCATCACTGATTTGAGGCAGATTAGTAGGAGGAAGAAGATACAAATTTATTTTAACATGTATATATGGCAACCCTCAAAATAAAGATCAACTCCCCAGCGGGGGTCTTTAGAAGCTAATATGCTTTTTTGCTAAAATGGGGGTTTTTCTTGAGGGGAGGAGAGGAATTCTGTTGAGGGGCAATAAAGGATTGCTAGGGAATATGAAGGGATGAGGAAGGAAGACTAACTGGTAAATAGTTCTCGTTGGACATTATCTTCTTCATCTGTTCAGATGTGGTCACATTCCTGGTCTTGGAGGGGAAGAAAAGAACAGTTATTCTCCTAGGTGGTTCTGGATCTCAGGCAGATAAAGAAACTTCAAGAATTTTGGAAATGTCAATGGTGATGGTGGTGGTTGGTGGGGGATGGAGGGGAAGATCACAGAGAACTTGAGGCTTCTTCAATCAGTCCAGCATGTCAAAGTGCCGTATTTCTAATTTCCTTCACTTTCAGCCACAATTGGAATATTGGCAAAGTCTGTCATTGCTGTTTTCCAACTCAGCTTCCCAATCTAGTCCAGCCATTTTCCATCACTTTGCGGGTTTGGTTCGAAAATCATATCACAGACAATTTTCAAAGGCTCCGTGCCTGGTATTGCAGTAGATGCCACCAGATGGCACCATGGGACTGGCTACATAGGTCAAAAGGTTTGAGTTCTCACTTGTGGCTCTGAAGAGAACATAGATAAACATATTTGTTCAGCAATTTTAGTATTTTCAAATTCCTATTTCCAACATATGTAATAAAGTTTTTTTGATGGCACATAAAGTTGAGTTTGGGATTTTTCATACTTTGACATTTTTAAGGATTACCTAACCTTAGTCTTGTTCTACTGTATTTCCTCTCTTGTCAATACAATTCTATGCTTTGTAAAACCCAGGACCTTGAGACTGACATTGTATGCCTCTGCTCTTTCCAGGGATGCCCCCTCTACAAAAGCTGTTCACTATTAAGAACATATTCGCTTTCTCAGGACTGCCAATAACTCTGCAGTCCTTTTTATCTTTCTCCTCTACATCCACACTCTTTGGTGAGTGAGAATGTGTTCTCTCTCCTGCTGCCTGGGTATCCTGCTTCTCCAACTTATTTCAGTTGTGATATCAAGATCAAAAAAACTTTTTTAAAAGGAGGTAGTGTTCCAGATCTGCCTGGAGATCTACTTAACGTCCTTTTTTTTTTTTTCTAATTTCAGAATATTACAGGGGTACAAATGTTTGGGTTACATGGATTGATTCTGCACTGCTTGAGTCCATCACCCAGATAGTGTACATGGTACCTGTCAGGTATGGTTTCAACCATCCCCTCTTCCCTCCTCCCACTTGCTTGATTTCTGCTGAGTTTTATTTCCATCTGTGCACATGAGTGCTGTTTGGTTAGTTCCAATTTAATAGTGAGTACATGTGGTGTTTGTTTTTTTCATTCTTGCAATACTTCACTTAGGAGGATGATCTCCAGTTCCGTCCAGATTGTTGCCAAAGGTATTTTTTTTTTATAGCTGAGTAGTACTTCATGGTATACACATACCACATTTTATTAATCTACTTACAAACTGATGGGCACTTGGGTTGATCCCATATCTTCACAATTGTGAATCGTGGTGCAATGAACATTCAAGTACAAGTGCCTTTTGATAAAATGACTTTTTCCCTCCTTTGGGTAAATACCCAGTAGTGGTGTTGCTGAATCAAATGGTAGGTCTACTTTTAGCTGTTTGAAATATCTCCATACTATTTTCCATAGATATTGCACTAGTTTGCAGCCCTATCAAGTATCTAAAAGTGTTCCTTTCTCTCTGCATCCACACCAGCATCTATTGTTTTGGGACATTGTGATAAAAAACAAAAATTCTCACTGGGCTTAGGTGATCTCTCATTGGGGTTCTGATTTTCATTTCTCTGATGATTAGTGACATTGAGCATTTTTTCATGTGTTGAGTGGCCATTAGTCTGTTTTTGAAAAGCTCTGTTCAATGTCTTTTGCCCACTTTTTAATGGGGTTGACTTTTTATTTCTGATTTGCTTGAGTTCTTTGTAGATTCTGGTTATTAGCAGATGTATGGCATCCAAATATATTCTCCTATTCTGTAGGTTGCCTATTTGCTCTGTTGAGCAAATCCTCCCCAACTTGTACTATGAAGCCAGTGTAACCCTGATACCAAAAACAGAAAAGAACACAACAAAAATGAAAACTATAGACCAATATCCCCTATGAATATAGATGCAAAAATCCTCAACAAAATTCTAACAAACCGAATTCAGCAGCACATCAAAAAAATTGTCCACCATGACCATGGGCTTCATCCCAGGGATTCAAGGATAGTTCAACATAAGTAAATCCATAAATATGAGTCACCACATCAACAAACAAAAAAAAGCATACGTAAAAACTCTTAACAAAATAGGCATAGATGGAATATACCTCAAAATTATAAAAGCCATATATGACAAGCCCATAGCCAGCATCTTACTGAATGGGGAAAAGTTGAAAGCATTCCCATTCAGAACTGGAGGACAACCAGGATGCCGACTGTCACCACTTCTATTCAACATAGTGCTTGAGTCCTAGTCAGAGCAATCAGGCAAGAAAAGGAAATTAAGGGTATCCAAATGGGGAAAGAGGAGGTCAATCTATGGTTCTTTGCTGATTTTAAATCTAGAAAGCCCCAAAGATTCTGCCATGAGACTACTGGAATTGATAAACAAATCCAGCAAAGTCTCAGACTGCAAAAATCAATGTATACAAATCAGTAGCCTTCCTATATTCCAACAACAGTCAAGCTGAGAATCAAATCAAAGACGCAATACCTTTCACAATAGCTGGAAAGATAAAAAACCTAGGGATATACTTAACCAAGGAGGTGAAAGATTTCTATAAAGAGAACTATGAATCACTGAGGAAGGAAATTGCAGATGATGTAAACAAATGTAAAAACATATCAAAGTCATGTATCAGCAGAATCAACATTGCTAAAATGCCCATACTGCCCAAAGTGATTTACAGATATCAATGCAATCCCCATCAAAATACCAACATCTTTTTTTGTAGATCTAGAAAAAATAATTCTGTGCTTCATTTGGAAGCAGAAAAGATCCTGAATAGCTAAAGGAACCTTAAGCAAAAGGAATAAATCTGGAGACTTCACCAGACTTTAAGCTATATTACAAGGCTACAGTAACCAAAACGGCATGGTACTGGCACAAAAATATAGCATAGACCAAAGTAACAGAACAGAACACCCAGATACAAAACCATCCACGTACTGCCATCTGATCTTTGACAAAGTAGACAGCAATATACACTGACAAAAAGAAACCCTAATTCAATAAACAGTGCTGGGAAAATTGGATAGCCACATGTAGAAGACTGAAACAAGACCCCTATATCTCTCACTACTCACAAAAGTTAATTCAAGACAGATAATAGATTTCAATCTAAGACATGAAACTGTAAAGAATTTTAGAAGAAAATGTTGGAAAAACTCTTCTAGATACCAGCTTATGCAAAGTATTTATGAGGAAGACCTCAAGGGCAATCACAGCAACAGCAAAAATAAATAAACAGGACTTGACTAAACAATTCTGCACAGCAAATAAATGTCTTCTTTTTCAGTCAAAAGCCTTATTCATTTATAAATATATTCCCACTCTGTTAACGTTCCCCATTTGTTCTAAGTTAGTTGACACAGAATTACTCAAGATCATATTTAACTAATTCAGCAACTTTCCACATTTTTATCTGCTTCAAATCAGTATTCCTGTTACCCATGGAATGATGGATAAGGGAGTAGGCTTTAGAGTCCTGTCTGGGTTCAAATCTGGCTTTGCCATTTACACACTAAAAGTGAGTTACAACTTGTTGAATATCTTGAGTTTTACATCTCCTCATTTATAGAAAGCAAATAATAGTATTACTTTGGGAGAGTTATGAGAATAAAATAAACACATAAAGGGCTTAGACAGTACCTGACACAAAGTTACAAGCAATCCACAAAGGTTAACTGTGGCTATTACTGTGTTATTTTTGATTACATGAACAGGCCAATTCTCTATTTTTCTGAGAGATGCAAGATAAAAGACGCATATATAGATACAAAAAATTTGCATAGAATGCAAGAACTATGATTAAAACAAAAAATGTACCATTATACAAATGTGTTTTTATATGCATAAACTATCTTTAAAAATATATAAAACCCTAGAAAAATAGCGTTTACCTCACAGTGTGGAATTGAGACAAGAGAGGACAAGGTGGGAGGAAAACTTACTTTTCCTCGATTGCCTTCTTTCCTTTTTGGGATGTTTTTCCAGACTATGCACCAAATTATTTCAAAAAATTTAAAGAAAAAAATTTAATAGTGTAATGTATTTTTTTTTTTTAAAAAAAAAACACTATTAAATGTTTTTCTTGAAAGAATTCCTTGTAATTTTCATTAACTTTTTCTAGAAATGTGCTTATCTGTCAGGCCTGTCAACCAAATCCTGCTGGTTTTGATACATCCTACTGAACACCTCTTGGAGATAGTTTTTCCCTCCTTGTTGCCTCAGATTCTTCCTGGTCAGCAGTTTTAGGCTTTTACTTTGCTACTGTATAAATGAGGAGCTCCTTCAGGTGATGACAAGGTGAGAGGTCAGCTTTTCACTTAAAGTCTTAAGAGGTGGTGGGACATGAAGGAAATATTGTACAACAGGGAGCTGGAGATAAAGATTGCCTTTTAGGAGAAAAGTTGGGACAGAAGGCATACATTTATTATACTTTGACATGAGAGTCAAAGCTTGGAAGGTAGATGTGAAATTGCTGAGTGGAGGGACAGGACAGAGACTTGGTAAGGATGAAGGAGGCTGAGGGAGAAGACAAAAGAGAGGCTAATTAAAAAAAAAAAAAAGGAAGATCAGTTACAGAAGCAGGGGTTGATCAATTGTCAACTTTTGCAGAGCAGACAACATAGTGTGCATGTTTGTGTGTGTTCCATTAAATTATACCGTGAAAGTGTTAGTTCTGTTGACTCCTGAAATGTGGTTCATTAAACTAGTGATTTCCAAATGTTTTCCTACTTCCCAGACAATATAAATTACTGAACTCTTCTCATCTGTGTAGGCTTGAAAATGCACACTCAATAATAATAATGAATACATTACCAAAGTATTCTAAATGAACATTGATTCTTTTATCTTTCTTGGGGAGTATTAGAATTATGGTATTGTAGGCTTATTCCCCTAAATGCAGTATTTTCTTAAATAAAAGGCAATTAGGAAATCTGATTATCTGTAAATTTTTGGACTGGAGTTAAAAGGAATAAGAGGAATGAAGGATCTTTTCGTCTTGGTGTTTTGTTTGTTTGGTTTTTTTTTTTTTTTTTTTTTGTTTTTTTTTTTTTTGAGACAGAGTCTCACTCTGTTGCCCAGGCTAGAGTGAGTGCCGTGGCGTCAGCCTAGCTCACAGCAACCTCAAACTCCTGAGCTCAAGCGATCCTCCTGTCTCAGCCTCCCGAGTAGCTGGGACTACAGGCATGAGCCACCATGCCCGGCTAATTTTTTCTATATATATTTTTAGCTGTCCATATAATTTCTTTCTATTTTTAGTAGAGGTGGGGTCTCGCTCTTGCTCAGGCTGGTCTCGAACTCCTCAGTTTGAACGATCCGCCCACCTCGGCCTCCCAGAGTGCTAGGATTACAGGCGTGAGCCACCGCGCCCGGCCTGGACATATCCTTTGCTGGGTGTGGTGCTTTATGCTTTCCACATGTTTTATTTGTCCGACTCTACACATGAGGAAATTAAGATCCAGGTTAAGTGACTGGAACATTAAAAAAAAAAAAAAAATGAGAAAATCATCAAATTTTACTAGACTAAAAGCTTGGTGTTTTTCCACTGGACCATGTTGCTCTCACAGCCAAGAAAAGAACGCAGCCTTGGATAATTCCCCTGTTCATCTCTTATTCTATTTTCAAGCTCTAGCAGTTGATGGGTTATTAAGTTGGTTGCACCATTATATGTCATTTTACAGGAAATGGAGCTGAGGGTTCTACTTTCTTTCACTTCTACAAAGGCTTTCCCTCTCCAGGGCGAGACTTGAGTAGGTCTAGGAGGCAGCAAGGAAAAAGCAGGAGAAAGGCACTCATTACTTACCACGGAAGAGTTGAGATCATTTTTACTCTACCATTCTGTCAAACTGTTCTGAAACACATTTTTTTAAGTGCTTAATATAATTTACTCTCAACCCACTAATTACACCCTGTTACCCACATTGCTCTGTGTCCCATTTGTCCCTGGATGTTCCTAGATTTGTCCCTGGATGTTCCTAGGCGAGGCGTGGGCACTCAGGAGCCCTGCTTCAGGAAACAAGATGCAGAATGACTTCGTCAAGTGACATTCTCCCAGGGACTGGGTGTTCTCAGGGGCTGGGTATCAGAATTTCCTGGATCTCTTAATTTCAATTAAAATTCTTCCTTTATACTTTTAAATGACTCTAAAGTTTTCCTCCTCTTCTCCCTGCCTTTGGGAACTTTACATATACATCCAAAAGTATAAACCAGATGTTACAATTGTTTTAATTTTCAGTTTCAATGGAATCTTGTATTTACATGGCTGTTATTTTAAAGTAATTGTCTAATAATTCACATGTTCTCACTTTCTTTCATGTTTTAAGTTAGCAAACAATTGAGTTATAAAAATGTTAGCTTCACATGGTCGACAAGGAAGTAAGATTATTAATGTACTGTAAAAGTAGTCATATCCCACTAATTCTCAAAGGGACTTGAGGCTGCTTGACAAATAATCATATATATACAGAAGAAAAAACAATATATCAAAAAAGGAGAGAAAAATAAAATTTGAGGTTAATACCTCCCATTTATGTCATTAGGTATTGTGTTCTTTTCTGAATTATTGAGTGTCCTAGCAGCCAACTCAAAAAGAGAAACATCATTAATCAGGTCCGACAGGACGTTCATAACATAAAAACACCACTTTCTCATAGGGAACAGAGTGAGGACAATTTGGGAAGATAATCCATTACTGAACATTTCTAGAACAGCTTGCTTCTTTGGCTCAAATTTTTCTCAGACTATAACTGCATATTCTCTGTGACTAAAAGGGAGTGAAATTAAAGATAATCATGAATTATGTATGACTAGCACATCAATAATCTTGTCCAGATAATAAAAGAAACACTTGATGTTACTTAATGTTACACATCAGATGGAAGGGAATGAACCATGGCAGTAACTGTGGACAGCAACATTAAGATTGCCAGGATGGTGCAAACACTGGAAGCAATTTATCTGGAATTTCCTCTTTCTTGGAAATACTTGTTCATTGACAGCCTTGTTTGATTCAATAATCCTAACCAGTTCATGAATTCTCTTCTTCACTCTTATTGTTTTGTTGATAGAGTATATTAATAGAACTATTCAATTTATTTTAGAATCTAGTAAGTCACTTCTAAATATTTTGAATATTTCTTTCTATGACATAGAAAAGCATCATTTAAGTAAAACTTCATACTTAGGAAATTACATCATAGGTATTGATGTCTTTTATGAATAATTAAATACACCAACATAACTTTGTTAACTTTACACTAGGACAGGGGTCATTTCATAAACCAATGAGGGGGAAGGTTTTGTTAGCTTGAGATACTAACTGGTAGAAATAAAGATGATTTATTCTGAAACATCTGAATTTATTGCAGTGCTGACAATAAACGGATCGTTACAGAATGGCAAGTCTTACTCTGTAATGGTGTTTTCAGAAATTCTTGCCTCAGCTTGTATAATTTCTCTGAAAGCTCTTTAAATTTTAGAGTAAACATGGATTAAACTTATTGCTTTTTAAATAGAAACGTATGTAATTGATGGAGATTGAAAAGAAACCTAATGCCCAGAGCCGACAAGGGTATGGAGAGAGGGACACCATTGCCTTTTAGTGGGAGCATAGAGCAGCACGGTCACCTGGAGGGAAATTTGACAGGGTAAGAGGGACACAGACTTCAACTCAGCATTGTGCTTCTACTTCAAGCAATTTATCCTGAGCAAGCAAGAGGTGTGTGTGTACGTTTCTTCGTTAGAGCACTTATTTTATTTCGGCTTATTATGGGGGTACAAAAGTTCAGGTTATATATATTGCCCATGTACCGCCCATCCCCCCCAAGTCAGAACTTCAAGCATGTCCATTCCCCAGACAGTGTGCATTGCACTCATCATGTAGTTATACCCCCATCCCCTCCCCCCACTCCTCACCCCCCAAGTCAGCACATTCAAGCTTGACCATTCCCCAGACGGTGCGCAACACACTCATCATGTAGGTATACAGCCATTCCCTCCCCCGACCCTCCACCTCAGTGTGATACCCAATTGGTGTCATTCCTAAATGTGCATTTAAGGTGATGATCAGGGAAACCAATTTGCTGGTGAGTACATGTGGTGCTTGTTTTTCCATTCTTGGGATACTTCACTTAATAGAATGGGTTCCAACTCTCTCCAGGAGAACAGAAGGGATTCTATGTCACTGTTATTTCTTATAGCTGAGTAATACTCCATGGTATACATATACCACATTTTACTAATCCATTCATGAATTGATGGGCATTTGGGTTGTTTCCACATCTTTGCAATTGTGAATTGTGCTGCTATAAACATTCAGGTACAGGTGTCTTTTGTCATAGAATGACTTTTGTTCCTTTGGGTAAATGCCCAATAATGGGATTGGTGGATCAAATGGTAGGTCTACTTGAATCTGTTTACGATATCTCCATAATGCTTTCCACAGGGGTTGCACTAGTTTGCAGTCCTACCAGCAGTGAATGAGTGTTCCTGTCTCTCCGCATCCATGCCAACATGTGTTGTTTTGGGACTTTTTGATAAAGGCCATTCTCACTGGAGTTAAATGATACCTAGATTGCTTCACAGCCTAAGAACAGAGTACAAGGTGTGCTGCTATCCAGACTAAAGCTGTAAGAAGAGATCTAACGATTGATCCAGATGGGAAGGACTCAGCAAAAGAACACGGGGAGTATGAAGAATCAAACAGAAACCTCGCCCCCGAGGAGGAATACCAGCTCTCTACCCAATTGACACAAACCAGATTCAAAATACCAACATGTCACAGGAAGAATATAATTATGGATTATAAACAAGCTGAATAATATACAAGAAAAAAATGGATAACCAACACAAAGAAACCCCACAAAAATCCAGGATTTGGAAGAAAAATTCACTAAAGAAATCGAAATATTGAAGAAAAACCAAACTGAACTCCTGGAAATGAAGAATTTATTCAGGGAGCTACAAAACACAGTGGAAAGTCTCAAGAGCAGGGTAGATCAAACAGAAAAAAGAATCTCAGAGATTGAAGATAACTCTTTCCAATTAAATAAGTCAGTCACAGAGATAGAGCAAAGAAATAAATAAGAGAAAAGATCAGAGTCTACAAGAAATGTGGGATTCTGTGAAGAAGCCTAACGTGAGAGTTATCAGCATTCCTGAGAGTGAAGAAGATAATAAGCAAGGGTTGGATAAGCTATTTAAAGACATAATTGAGGACAATTTCCCAGGCCTTCCTAAAACTCTAGATATAGAGGTTCAAGAAGCTCAAAGAGCCCCTGGGAGATTCATAGCAAATAGGAAAACACCACGCCACGTAGTCATCAGACTGACCAAAATATCCAATAAAGAGACCCTTCTTTGAGCTGTAAGGAGAAAGAAACAAGTAACATACAAAGGAAAGCCCATTAGAATTACACCAGATTTCTCAACTGACACCTTACAAGCAAGAAGATGTTGGGGCCCCATTCTCACTCTTCTGAAACAGAATAAAGCCCAGCCTAGAATCTTGTACCCAGCTAAGCTATGTTTTCTATACGAAGGAGAAATTAAGACATTCTCGGATAAACAAGGACTGAGGGAATTCATCAAGACAAGACCAGCCCTCCAAGAAGTACTCAAAAGAGAGTTACACACAGACCAGCACAAGAAAGACCCACGTATGTACAACTACTGAAGAGCTAAAGATCAAATTTCAGCTACCACATTAGAGCACTTTTTCTAAGAAAGAAAAATTAAAACAGCCAAAATACTTAATCATGGGAAATAGTTAAATTTCAATGAATTCATGCAATTGGTTTTTATTAAACCATCAAGAATGATAGATGTTATATATTATAATAAACAGGAATATATTCATGACATTCTTATTGAAAAAGCCATTCATGGAGGGTACGCAGCTTAATGTTGTGTCAAGATCATGGGTTTCAGGTAGCCTGGGTCTAAAGCTTACTTCTGCCACCCAGGGACTGTCATGGGAGCTTGGACAAATTATCTGACCTTATCTAAGCCTCATTTTGTCACATATAAAATGAATAGAATTAAACAATTAAGTGAAATAATGCTGAGTAAATTTCTCAAAGATACAAAATGCTAACGATGATGATATAAACATACACACACATACACAGAAAATATCCAGAAAAACTATCAATGGTATCCCAGTTATCCCTGAGACTGAAAGTAATTTTACATTATTAACATTGCTTATTTACACTTTCTATTTTTTCTGAAATGTCTTACATATATAAGCTAACATATGCATTTTCTAAAGAAAATATTTTTAAAAAGTTTGATTTATAAATTTATTTTTAACTTAAAATATGATAAATTATAAAAAAAAAAAAAGACTCCATGTGGGGGGAGGGGAGAACCACCTCTACAGTTTATATACCTCCATAGGGAATTTCAGAAAGCTCAAGACTCCTTTTTTCCCCATCTCTTTACAATCTCCAAAGCTCATCAGCTTTTTTTTTTTTTTTTTTTTTGTTTTGTTGAGACAGAATCTCACTGTGTTGCCCAGGCTAGAGTGAGTGCCGTGGCGTCAGCTTAGCTCACAGCAACCTCAGACTCCTCGGCTTAAGTGATCCTACTGCCTCAGCCTCCCGAGTAGCTGGGACTACAGGCATGCACCACCATGCCCGGCTAATTTTTTCTATATAGATTTTTAGTTGTCCATATAATTTCCTTCTATTTTTAGTAGAGACGGGGTCTCGCTCTTGCTCAGGCTGGTCTCGAACTCCTGACCTCAAGCGATCCACCCGCCTCGGCCTCCCAGAGAGCTAGGATTACAGGCGTGAGCCACCGCGCCCGGCCGCTCATCAGCTTTTTATTAATGTACTTGCAGATACAATTAAAAATGTTAACAAATGATGCATTTTCCCACTCTTAAGCATCTTATAAGCCATCACAAATTACTCAGCTTTCTCAAATACACTTCTCTACGTACTTTTTAAGAACTGCCTTCTCTTACAAGCTTCTGAACTATGATGATGAAAAAGGTGATGTTCTACTTTATTTTTGGAAGTCATTTTATTTACATTTTCTTTTTGCTAATAGTTTATGGTATATAATATAGGTTTTAAATATTGCATCCGCAATGACTTTGCCTGTCTTTTAATTAGAAAATAAAATCATCCAATCTAACCTCCTATAAATTCTCTACTTTCAAAATGTTTTTTTCTGTATTATTTCCTTTTCCTTTCTTCATTTTTATCTCTTCATTCTTTAATCTTCTCTGTCTCAGAAAAAAAAAATACGTTCTTTCTCCTTTCTAGGGCTAACTTCTATACACACACACTGGGTTTCATTCATTGTTTCTTCTGGGTCCTTAGCTAATAAATTAGCTTCTATCTCCCTCATTCCTTCTTTTTAAACTGAAAATGTGGGCCATACATCAAAAAATTAATTCCCTGAGAAATAACCCTCATTTAGCTCATATGCACAATTCTTATTGCAGAGATATTGGTTGGGGGTTATTATATGATTAAAGTAGAAATGTTTTGAAGAAAATAGTTATTTTACTCTATAATAGAGTCTTCTAGAAAAGCAAATCATAAAATACTCCAGAGAATGAATGCATGAAAGTCTCCGACATGATGGTAACAGTGAGTTGGAAGAATCCTGGAAAGGTACAAGAATTGGAATGGATTGGAATGAGGTGCTCTGCTTTGGCCAAGGATCAGACATACAATCATTATTTGTGGTAGTTATGTTCTATAATGTCACCATAACACTGAATTGGTGAAAATGTCACTCCTACAGAAAATATACGGTTAGGTTCCTGCCAGCCTCAGTAACAGTATTTTTATCAATCAATCAATCGTTAACTTTGTTTATGCGTTTTTGTTGAAAGGTATCTTAGTTTAATGTATTATTGATTCCTTAACATTGAACTCACAGCCAACAGAACTATAACACATGCCTGAATGAAGCTTATCTAACACATACATGTTCCATAAGGCACATTACATCTTAGGAACTCTGGACAGCACTTCATTATGCTTAGGGTCTATTTCAAGGAGTAAAAATACCATAAAAGCCAGGAAAATTGTGAAAAATTTGGCACTAAATAGTACAATGGACACTTGTTTATAGTACAACGGTTGAAACAGAAAAGCAGAGTGTCACCTTGTTCAACTTTATTTGGCAACATGTACTGAGCGACTCAAATTTTTCTAATTCTGTGTATCCAAAAATGACTGTAAAATCATCCTAACTATTGATTTTTGGGGTTGTCAAATTTGAGCAAGTAGGTGAATTCACACACATGGAATGAAGATCAACTGTACGTGTATATACACAAACATGGTTGACTTATACATCTATATAAAGTTTTCAGTAAAAGATAGCATGTAACAGATTTTGTTATGCACAAAACAATGTTCTAATAGATGGTTATAACTCAACTCCATGTTTAAAGATGTACTGTGATTTGTAGGATTTATTGTAGCACTCTACGCATCATGGCAATTATTGTTCTTATATAAGGCCAGTGTTATTAGATGGGTTTTTGTATTTCAGAAGGAATCAAAATAATCATACTATAAAAATGCAAAATTTGTTTTTTTTCAATTATCCCATAAAGCAAAACAGGCTTTGTCCCAATCCAAAGTAATTTGGGACTATTCAAGCAATATCATTCTAGTTGAGAATTTACATAAATTATTGGGTTTAATGTTTTTAAATGCAAACAAAAAACAAAACTGTGGTAAATGAGCAAGCAGATTTATCATTTTATTTTAGGAGAATGGTCTGAAAAATGGTAAGAGTGAATGCTGTAGAGCTCAATGTTCCTGACTCTGCTACTTAACCAGTTTTGTAGTTTCTCTTGGGCAAGCTACTTTAACCCTATTCATTATTGTCTTGATATTTAAAATAGGAATAATAGTACATTTATATGGTATATGGTAAGTAGTTAATACATCTAAGAGTTCTTAGAAAAGTGTCTGGCACACAGTTACAACACAACAAATGCCATTACGATGTTTTTCTTATCATCATCAATACCAATCTTGATGTTCAGGAGGTAGAATGTTTACTAATGTGGGACAACTGAAAATAGCTTTAAAAAGCTGAACTACCCAAATCCAAAATAATATATGATTTACATAAAATGATTTAGTTTCACATTATTTGAATTTTAGCTCCTAATTTCAGTACCTCACTTCTCAGAGATACCTTGGCACCTGTTATTATTCTTCCCCTCTGAATTCTACTTATCCCTTTTCTTGTGACCCCAATCACGAAAGTTCCTTTCTCTTCCTTCTGACTAGTTTCAGGACTCTCACCTAGACCCGCAGTCCTATTTCTCTTTAAGTCAATTCCATTGACCAGGGTGATTAACAGTCGTGCCCCAAACCCCACCCCACCTCACCCTGCCTTCATGCAGTACAGTCCCTACACCCAGGGAGGAGTGTGTCTTTCCATCCCTGTACCATTTCTTGAGCAGCTTTTCAGACAGCTTCCTTACCAGGGATCTCGGTATCCTATCCTTGAGATAAGCTACGGAGTCCTGCATGTGCTGCAGGACAGTCACTCAGACAAAGCACACTTAAAAGCTTCCACTCTCCGAAGACCCATTGCTTCATGTGACTTCCAGATCAGCATAAATTGAACAGTTCCTGCTTGAATGCAGCAGATAGAAATGGAAGTTATACACTTCGCTAAGGGTGACTGTATTACAGCTACATGATTTTCGTTTTCAAAGTTTGGGAGTTCCTGTAAATACTAAAGGGAAAAAGCACTGGGTCATTACATAGGTCCAGGTGATGCTAGATGACCTGATGCTAATTAGTTAACCTATCTAAGCCTCAGTCTTCATTCCTGCAGCATTTGTAAGACATCAATGCCCATTTGAACCCGTATCTTATAAGGAATTCTGCTGGGATTGAGTGACACAATGGATTGGAAAGCACGTCACAAATTAGAGAGTATTTCATAAATGGATGTTATACTTATAACATCTATATTCTTTTCTGTCTATATCCTTATCTGGACCTTGAAGTTTCCATCATAATCAAAGATCCTTTCTTCAGCTTATAATGAGTAAGCTGGATTTAACCCATAAGCAGTGACTTTAGCCATTTTCACATGTCTGAAATATGTGTTAAGTTTTTATACTTAAATTGGTGACAAACAGAGTTCTGTTTTCAATTTTCATATTTTTCTTCCAAAACAGTGTCTGGGGCACTTGCTCTTTGAGGAGAAATTGTGCAATCATGTTGAAGGATATTAGGAAACAGTTTGTTTACCTCAGCTTTTTGTGGTTTGTCTAATTTGCACACTGCTTTTCAATAAGCTGGCTTGTCTGCTTGTCTACATAGGCGGTGCTATAGCCATTTAAAGTTCAAAATTACTGCAAAACAGTAATTGATCCTCTACTTCAATATTCCTGCTGTTTCATGAGCTCTCTTACAATTCGGAGGAATCTATTTCTCACTGATGTTGAAAAACATAATAAGGTCACAGCAGGGAGGCGTTAGCTTCATTAAAGAACATTATTATAAAAATAAAATGATCGAGGGCAAATTGTTTTTGTCCTTGTGGTACTGTTTCTGCAGATCCACATTAATCTGAGCATTTAAAGCAACAATAAATTTGTTAGCTCCTCTTTATCATTCACTTCACCATGGTAGCCCCTAGTGGTAGAAGGAGATGCCAATTACTCATGTTTCAGGGGATTTCTTCCTGTTGAATCACAAGGAATTAAGCCTCTTTGGAAATGAGGGCTAAAGCCTGTCGATAACTAAATTTATTTTTGCTTTTAAAATATCAGGAGAATGCTGGTGGTCCAGGAAATGTAGATGCCAGCATTATTTAAAAAGTGATTGAGCAGAGAAATGAATAGAAATTTTGATCCACTTGGGCTTCCATCTATCATGGGAGCCTATAACCAGGAGATGACCGAAGAAGGATTTAAGATAGAGAATCACTAATTGCTCTATTAATCTAGTTTAACT
This sequence comes from Eulemur rufifrons, assembly GCF_041146395.1. NCBI lineage: Eukaryota > Metazoa > Chordata > Mammalia > Primates > Lemuridae > Eulemur > Eulemur rufifrons. The sequence goes on from NC_090989.1 coordinate 232,340,056, forward strand.
GATACTAAAATCTGACAGAGCAAATTACAAACCGCAGGCAGTAAGGCTTATCAATTCATTACTACTTTCAAGGCTCTCCCTTGCTTTCTTTTTGCCTTCAGCGTCTGGCAAAGGACAGCGTTTTACAGTTCAATTTCTCAGTTTATTTTTGACTGCTTTTAATTAAATTTGATGGCCTGCTTCTGCACTACTGAAGTTATTGAAGTTGCAAAGCACTTTGCTGTTATAATGATAGCTCCCTTGATGTCTGTTCATTATTAACTGCTTTTCAAAAGTCCTGCTCTCAACTCTCATTTTATAAATATTTAAATAACTGAATTTCTATAACAAATATCTGTGCACAGAAGAGGAATTCTGTTGCCTGTTTACTAGGTCATACCTAGTAAAATAAAAATCTGTTCTGTAATGTTATATATTATAATATTAAGAATGTGTCCTTAATTCATCCTCAACATAAATTCTCACATAGTCGCAATATCTCAAAATAACAATGATCAATGATGTAAGAGTTTGACATTCACGCATACAATTAATTCTAGTAAAAGACCTTAGAAAATAGAATGAGTGTTTTTCATATAGATAAAGAAAATCCTGAAATTAACTGGATGTTTTAAAAAGTTATCATTCTTTCTTGTTTTTAAGGTGGAATGGAATATGTTACAGAGAAATTACTAATTACACAATAATTTTACTGCTCAGGAAAAACAATGGCAGAGTAATTAAAACTGAAAGCCTTAATATTAAAAATGACTAATGAATTGAAGACACATATTAATCTCTTCTCCTTCCCCAAACTTCAGACAAATGATGGCAAATGTTTTTTCTAAATCAATTTATAGAGCCAAAAAGAACTAAAGTGGAGATCATAGAAAAGACAACAGGAGTAGAGCTGCTAGCAGCTGACAAGTGTCAGGCACATTCTAACTCATTTAGTATCCATAACATTCCTATCATTATCTGTTTTATGAATGAGGAAATGGAGATGCAGAGAACATTAAGTAATTTGCTGATCATCACGTATTAAGTGATAAAGCTAGGCTTCGAATCTAGGCAGTCTGATTTCAGAGTCATACTCTTAATCATTATGCTGTAAATTCAATAAATTGTGGGTGACAGGAAGCAAATAGAGAAATGACTGATACAGTAGAGCTGAGAAGGTACTGTCTGTGTGCCCACGGTGTGAGGCACCCACAAATGTCAACAAATCACCCACAGAAAGCTGTGAGCAGCCCATCTCTCAGAAAAAATGCTTTGGAAAGCAGGGATGAAGGGCAGTTCTAAGAAGGGAAAAATTTAAAATTTGAAAGCAATTGCTCTCTCTTCCCTGACAGCTGGAAATTACCTCTCCATGCCCCATTACCTCCCTTCCCCATATCCCTAGAATCCTAAATATACTCGTCAATGGAGAAATTAAACCTAGTAAACTTTAGACTTTGAGCAGAGCTGTTACCAGAAGTTGACATACTTAATCAAGTGACCTATAACCTCCTTTCCCCGCCTGGTTTCCAGAACACCAGCAGCCAATTATATTACCCCAGCTCCTACCCTAAAACCCCACTCTAAAATAAAAATGGAGAATCGAAGGTCATTAGTCATTTTAGCAAAATTTCACAATGAGTAGCTGAGACCTACATTAACTACAAAGGAATGAGATAAAACAGATTGGAATTAAAGAACATGAAAAAATATTCATATCCAATATCGGAGTGAGAAATTAATACACATATGGATAACAAAATAATGCTATGAAAAAATAGATGATAAAAAAGAGAAAGTTATTGGAAATTTAAAGTATAAATAAAATTTAAAAACCAGTAGAACATGAGACAAACCACAAATGTGAGCATACTGTTAAGAAAAATGGGACTGTATTCTGAAAATAGTGACAGTCTTAAAAAGCAAGAAAGGCTGAGTAAGTGCTCCAGATTGAAGGAGAATGAAGAGATACGACAACTAACTACAATACACGATTCTATATGGGACCCATGCTGAAGGGAAATCATGCTATGAAGAATTGGCTGAATTGATAAAATTAGAAAACAGTGAATTGCATCAAAGTATTGCATCAATGTTACATTTACTGAATCTGATTACCATACTGTAATTATGTAAGATAACATGCTTATTCTTAGGAAATACACACTGAGGTATTTAGAGATGAAGAGACATACCTAACACTGACAAATGGCCAAGAAAAAAAAAATGATAGATAGTGTGAGTATATGTGTACAGAAAGAGAGCAAATGGAGCAAAGGTTAACTCTAAGTGATCTAGGTAAAAGACAGCGAGGTATTCATTATATGCTTTTTATAACTTTTCTGTGAGTTTTTTTCCAAATAAAATGTGTTTAAAAATTAATAGAAAGGTAGAAGATGAAAATCAAGAAAATATCCCAAAGGCTGTAACAGACACAAAAAATGGAAAATAAGATAACAAGAGAAAAGGAATCCAGAGGGTCCAATGGCTGATTAATAATAACTATTATCAAAGACCTGTGACAGCTGATAGGAGGAAACTATGAAATTACAGAAGAAAAGTTCTTAGCGTAAAAAATATCAGTCTTCAAAATGAAATTAGTTCCACACCATGGCATGTCAATCCAGAATGTCAGAAATGCTAAGTAGTCTCTTATAAACGAAAAAATAAACAAAGCAACTTAAAAAGTAAAACAAGTCACCTACCAATGAAAAGGGAATCAGGCTGGCATGAGAGTGATGCCAGTTAGATGGGATGAAAAGATGGAAGCTGGAGGAGATCTCAACATATTACTATTAATACTGGAAATCAAATGTTCTAAATTTTTTGTTTTTGAAATTCGAAGTAGTCATTGATAGTATCATGAACTTCAGGAAAAAGTTGGATATATGCTAAAAAATGTAAACCTAGAGATCAATATTTACACAGTCATAATAATGTAAATACTGAGTATTGATTTCACACAAACAATTTGATTCAACACACTGAGGGATAGTGGAAAAGAAATCCTACAATCAGGGTGCCTGTCTTAATTCCTAACGTTGTTACTGTGATAGGAAGCTAATAGGTAATGTTTAAAATTGATAAATCAAGATAAGAATATAAGCATTTAAATTAAAAGTGATTAAGGTTATCACCAAAAGAACCAGATTAAAGAGCTGAATGTTGTTTTCTCTATTGAACGGGACTATAGCATAGCGAGGCGTGGAACAAACCACCGATTCTGCTGCTGTTATCTTAAGCTTCTCAATAGGATCATGAGCTCTTATTTATAAAAATAAAGTCCATTTCAAAAGCTAGAAAAATTCATATTGCTACAAAATCCCTAAAGTCGTTACAACAGTAGGGCACACTGATAATTATACAGGGCATTCCTTGTCTGAGTTCTTTGTGTAGAAACTTCTAAAAGAAAACATGGCTCAGTGTTACCTGTAGCATAGTTTTGAGAGGGAAACTATATCCCATCAAAAGCAGTTTCTGAAAGAGCCCAGAAGATATTCTCATTGCCCTCTCTCTCTCTAAAAGAAGCTGTTTTAAAACAATTAGGATACATTCTTGGACGGAAATTTGAAAACTAAAATTTTGTGAGTCTCAGTAGAAGGACAGGCATACCGCATATTCCTCTAAGTTTTATGAGATATGTTGCTACCACTGTTAAAAGTGTGTTTGAAATGAAGTATTTCCTACTCTTGTTTCCAACTTTTACCCAGAGTAGATGAGATGCTAATTACCTTCTATTAGTGATAGAATTTGGGAATTTCCACAGGTTCAGTATGTTCACTGTAATTTCCAAATAGCCTATACTGAGTAGCAATACCTTTGATTTAAGCAACTGGTATACACTGGTATATATTACAGATGGTATATATATCCTAACTGGTATATAATACAGATGGTGTTATTTGTGATAGCAATTTAACTATTATTAAAAACAGGTGTTTTTGGCTGGGCCTGGTAGCTCAAAGCCTGTAATCCTAGCACTCTGGGAGGCTGAAGCAGAAGCTCAGGAGCTTGATACCAGCCTGCACAAGCGCAAAACCCCGTCTCTACTAAAATTAGAAAAAATTAGCCAAGTGACTAGAAACAGAAAAAATTAGCCTGGCGTGGCTCACACCTGTAGTCCCAGCTACTTGGGAGGCTGAGGCAGAAGGATTGCTTGAGCCAGGAGTTTGAGGTTGCTGTGAGCTAGGCTGATACCACAGCACTCCAGCTAGCCTGGCCAACAAAAGTGGGACTTTGTCTCAAAACACAAAAACACCAAACAAAACAAATATATATATATATATATATATATATAGTTGCAGTAATAAAAAAATTAAACTGTCACATATCAACAATTTGATCATAAGTTTTAGTGACAATGATCACTTATTCTATTAAAGGAAGGCAATTATTTCCCAGTGCTACCTAAAAAAGTGAGAAAATTCTTCTCATTATAGAGTGAGATAAAAAATGTTGCCTTATTTAAACAAATTCACTTTTTTTCCTGTACAAAGAATTCTGTCCATTTAATATCTACTATAGTCAAGGTCCGAGTTTTCAAGGTAATCTGTCATCTGAAGCAGGCATGGATTTAGGGGAAAAGAGGACAACTGCTCAATTTTTGGTATTTGAAGTCCTATATTATATACGAAACTTAGAAGGAGGTTTTATATTGTATTACATCCTTGAAGACTGATTAATCTTTTTGTATAACGAAAAACTTTTTCATCCACATTAATTTAAGAACATGTTTTCATTTTCTATTAAACAGAAATGCTGACTATAGTGGTCTGAGTTTTTCTCATTTTTCAACATTCAGCAGATGACAACACTAACTACAGTTTTTTTTTTTTTTAAACTTTCTACCTCAACCTTCTTGCTTCTTTATAAACTAAAATTACTTCTTTTACTCATCTTTATGCTCCTGCTGCCTTCTAATGTCCATGTCTCAACAACTTTTATTCTAGCATTTTTCTTGCTTTTATCCTTTTCTGCTTCATTCTAATGCTAGATGATTACTTAAAAGAAATCTCAAATCCAAGCTCCAACTTCTCCACTAAGTTTCAGTCTCACACTTATACATTTTACCCCATATTTACCTAATTTTCTGCCACCATGTCAAGCCCTTAAACTCAATATGAACAAAGGAAACATTTTTTAAGAATAATAACTGCATGATAGTGCTTATATATGTCAGAAGAGTAACTGTGGTGACAATATGATAAAGCAGAGAGGATGAATAGTGGATATCAAGACAGAAATGGGATCATCAGTAAGGTAAATTTTTAGTTGTCCAAACCAAAAATAATTGAATTTTAAAAGGGGTAAAAGGCAGAGAAAATTTGAAAGAAAAAAGGAAGATATAAAAGCAGCTATGAAAGAAGACTCAGGACTTGGAAAATTGTTTCACTGTAACAAATACATGTTCAATGAATAGGACAGAGGAAAGGAGGGGAAAAGTAGAGGAAGAAAAAAAAAAACTCCATGATTTAAAATTTTGCTGAATGTGAAGATAACCATATCACTATGAATTAAGACATGGAAGAAAAGTTATAAGCCTCAAATATATGATTCATTCTTGACTAAAATGATAGAAATCTTGACTTCATATTTTAACTAACTAGTGTTAATGTGAAAATTTCAAGAGAAACTTCAATGAAGGACCACTGATGCAAGTGCTTTGGGAAAGCAAAGCTGTGGGTTACCCACTAGCCTTTGTGTAGAATGAGAAAGATAAAGGTTACTGAATGTTTATCTATGTGTTACCATGAAGCTTGTATTTTAATCTACACATTTTCAGTATTATGCCATCGTAAAATTAAATTTTGTTTACTACAAATGGGAAAAAAAAAGTTTTCCTGTAATAAACCAAGATTAGTTTTAGTTGTCACAAGGACTGTTGTTTTATAACCTTGAAACTATTAATGTTTGCTGTGGAGAGTAAAGTACAATCAAGTGTTGTAGGAAAAAGTATTTGTACATTCACATTTTGTATTTTTTATATGACTTAGGAGGTTAATTCTGCTTATTAATTCTGTGATATGTAAGCACTGCTATGAACTTCATAGATTTGGTAATAACCATTATATACTGAACCAGTATACAATGTTCAATATTTCTATTAAGTTAGAAAAAATATTTAAAAGCATTTCTACTTGTGATGTTATTGGGGGTCCAACACACCGTCTACTGCAAGGATCACTGGAGAAGGAGCAGCATAAAATAAAGAACTCCTTAGGCTAAAAGTTAAGATCCGGCAAAATTAATCTCTGCCCTTTATTCTCAGCATTATCCTTCATTACCACCATTTTACAAAACTAATCACTAACTAGCTATTCTTTTCTATGTCCTGTACATTTGAAGTCATCGTTTGTCTGCATATTATTCCCTCCATCCACAATGCCATTCCCAGCTCCCGCATCTGCTGTTAAATGTATACCAAATTCAACTTCAAGAAGCCATCTCAATTGCTTTAGCATGAATCATGAGTAGTCCGTCTTCTAAAACACAATTGGCATTTGATCTCTGCTTATCCTTTAGCACCTAATGCTCATGTTAGTTATTTGAATGTGTATGCATGACAACATACTGTAACATTTAGAAGTATGTGTATATAGTGTATTTCCTGTGGTGGATGATAAATTACTTGAAGGCAGAAATATTTAATATCTATATTCCCCTCAGGTCTACATTGTGGATGCTTAATTATTGCATCTTTAATTATTGACAGCCATCATTTTCAGAGTCAGTCTCGTTCTTCTAGCCCTCGCTTACTTTCGTGTCATTTGCATTTTCTTGAGACATGTGACTAAAGGACACAGCAGAAAACCCAGTTGAGTGTTTTGGATAGTAATAACCCAATGCACCTAGATTTTATGACATATTATTTTGAACTCTAAGTGGATTAAGTGTAACCAATGTGAGACCTATCTTGATTTATTCTAGGCGTATACTCTTGAATGACTAATGAACATTGATTCATAGGAACAAACTTTCATCTTCTCATAATTTCCATTATTTTATCACACTTTAAAAAAATATTCTCATAGTATTTCAGCAAATATAACTTCAACTATTAAGATTCGACATTACTACACTTGTTGGAAATATTAAATAACTTTTGTTGCTGTATGATGTTAGCTGCAGCTTAAATTTCAGATCATGGAGTGTTATTAATATTGTATGGTTGGAATTAATTTCCAGATCAATGAATCAATGTTATCTTAATATTCTGTGTCTTTAATTTTCATACCACATTTATTTTTTGAGTGGGTTTCATAAAAGGAAGTTGCTTTATGTTGCCAAGCTCATTATCTTGGGTTTTTGTCCAGAGTTTAATTCTCTTCTTCTCAACAAAGCGCAGAGAGAGTGCCTTATGAACTATTGAACTATGCTGATTTGATGAGTAGGCTACATACATTACAGTGAAAAGGAGGGAATCTTCTTTGCAAATATCTACTTCAAGATACTTTATGCAAAGTAAAGACACATTTCACTACAGGAACAACAACAAAAACAAAGACATACAATGTTATGAAGTGGAAAAAATGAATAACCTGGAAAAATCTCTTGCTATTAACATTGGTAGAATTGATTAACTGATCCGATTTTTTTTTCATTTGTGGTAGCCGAGTTCTTATCAGATGGAAGAAAATAAAAACAAAGTTAATTTAGGATATAATTTGGTAGAAGCCCCCTCTCTCTCCTCCCCCCCCGCCCCCCCCACAGGTTTTATATTTTAGAAGCCAATTTATTTCTTGAGGTCTTTTATTTTCTCTAAACTTGATGCTTTGGTAAGTTATCTAGTCTTTTTGGTTGGTAGTATCAGTGATCACACCTATAAAATGCTTGAACATTTGTACAACATTTATTAAAGGCTTTCACAAACATACTAGTTTATAGAATGGGGATAATTTAGAATGAATGAGTGATTTAAACGTCAGACTTACAGAGACTACGTACACTGTCGCATAACTCATACATGGCAGAGTAGGTATTTACGCCTAGGTCAACCAATACAATTCATTAGCTACCACATTTATCACGTGCATGTTGGGGAAGAAGTACAGACAAGAGAACGATGAAGAATTATCAAAACACAAAAAGGAAAGCAGAAAAAAATATTGAAATGTCTGTATTCACAAAGTTGCCACTTCTGTCCATTAAGGATGATTCAAGCCTACTCACAGTCTGGGCAGCCCTTCATCTACTCCCCTCATTATCAAGCAGCGTTTGCTTTTTCAGACTTAATATTGGGGAAGGCAGAAGGAGAAGACACCATTAAAGAGGATTTTGAAGCAGACAGAGCCTAGGTAAGGATTATTATTTTTTGTCCCCAGGAAGTTTGAGTTAAAAAAGTTGTACAGAGCTATATGACAAAAGTGGTCAACTTGAACCTCTTCGTAGTGTTCAAAAAAGAGAAGCAAAGAATGTGAATTATTTTGAAATTACAGCTCTTTTGCTCTAATTATGGGTCACAATTTTAAAACGACACACAGTGACGATGGACAGTACTCATATCCAAAGACCTGATCACGTATTGCAGGAGTCAGATAGTCTATAGGAAAAATACAGCAGGAGAAGTACTATGAGATGAAGCAGCCTTTAGGAATACCCAGAAATACCCAGCTTAGGACTGGGAGTACCAGGGAGTCCTCCTAATAAAGACAAGTGAGTGAGTCTTTAATGGAGAAGGAAAAATAAGAAGTCAACATTGGAGACAGAGTTTAAGATACCTGTTGTTCATTTGGTATATTGATGTAGTATACAATTATAGTGTAGGTTTGGTTAGAGTCATAGATTTGAGACTATTGAAGCCATGTATGTAAGGGCTATCATCCACATAGTATATACAATGATAATTAACACGAGAATGGACTTAGAAATCACAGTCTATGGGGAATACACAACAGAGCAGTCTGAGAAAAAGATTGCTACCAATATTTTACAAAGTTTATTTTTACAATGACATTTTCACATAAGATATTATAAAGAGTTTTATTTCTTATTAATTAATTAATTTATTTTTTTTGAGATGGCTGGTCTCAAACTCTGGGGCCAAGCAATGCTCTCAAGCTCAGCCTCTTCAGTAAAGCTGGGATTACCAGCCCATGCCACCAGGCCCAGCTGTTTGGGTTTTTTTTTTTTTTTTTTTAATATAAATGTTTAACTTATTCATATGTCACTGAAAATGAATAAATTTAAAAAGAATTGCAGAAAAAAGGCAATAAAGCAGAAGTAACTTCCAGGATTTTATGAATGTATTATTACGATGATGTCTTATATGATAGTTTAATTTTTGTTAAAAATGTAGCAATGTTTATAAAGTTTAAGTGTATGTTTAAAGGTAGTATAACCTAGTATATCAGATTGATTGTTTTGCCTAAGCTTGAAATAAATATATTAGTATTTAAGTTTATGGAATATATGTCACTTATAGTTTTCTACAAAATGGAAAGTAGAGCAATGTAACAGCATAACTTGTACATTTATTCATTAAAACAGGTCAAATTTAATTATTCTTAAAGGCTCTACTCCAAATTCATTTTTTTGGAGACTTACACATTTACTAAATTGGAATTATTGTCTTGACTCTCCTAAACTCTCATTTACTTAAAAAAGATTTTTTTATTATAAGTAAAAATTTACATAGATATACTTTATATAAATACATGATTTTACTGTACTTCTGTATTGTAACTTCACTTTTAATCCCTTTAGAAATGATTTTTTCATGATCTTATTCTTCTATATCCTATTTTTTTAATGAAAAAATTTCAATGACTTAATTTTCAAAATTATATGTTTCTGGTTATAGAGTATCCATCATGAACACAGAAAATTAAAGAGTTAGAAATGAAATGAAATTTTATATTGTTTTTCCCTTTATCTTTTTCCTCCACACACACTAATGTTATCCTATAAAGGTATTTCTCATCAGCTTTTTAAAATTTAAATATATTTTTTCTTCTTTCATGTCATAAGTATACTTCTAAAGCATGTGTTTAAATAGTTCTGTAGAATTTCACTATTTGAAAAAATTATCTTTATGAATTCTATAAAATTACATCTTTGGGCTGTTCAAAGTTTTCAGTACTATTAAAACAGACTATAAGAAACACAATTTTAAATCCCTTAAGACATTCCCATTTTTCTCACATTAAATCACTAGATGTAACGTTGCCGTGGAGTAGGGATTGTTAAGGCATTTGATAAATAGACCAAATACTTATTGTACATTTGTGTATCTTTTCTATAATACTTGCCCTAATAGTCTTGATGAGTTTATCTTCTTTACTAGTGTTTGCAAGTGTGGCAGGCAGAGAATTTTGGTGAATTACATGAGACGTGTGTAGGCCTTATAATGTATAAACAATCATTTAAAAAATTAAGTTGTATAATATGTATCTCCCTTTCCCTAAACTAATAATCTGTTACTGTATTCAGCTTACAAAAGTTTCATATTAATGTCTCTACATGATGTGATGAATATACTCTGGCTACAGACTCCGGAAGGTACAAAAACTCAGGGAGGATCATAATTGGTATCCGTGTCAGTGATCTTACCTTTTTTTCTTTTAACTTTAAGACCAGAAATCAAGGAGTCTTTTGAGTTATTGGATTATCTGCCTGCCCTAATTGCCTGACTCTGGAAGTGACAAAATTTAGGGTTCTCAAGGGTAAGTGGCTGCCATTAAGAAGGCACTGAACAATGTACCAGTCAAAATGCTTAATGGTAACTCTGGTTTCCCACTCTTGATCACTACTAGAAGTAGTCTGCCCTGGTATGAAGTGTCATCTTTTATTCTACTTGGAACTCAGGCATTCTCACCTGCAGTTCAGAAGACAATCTATTCATGGTTACCTGTAAGATGAAGTTAGGAGGGGGGAAAAAAAAGAATATGCACTGACCTTAATGACAGTTGCGAATTTTAAAATTGTAATCTTTTAAAGCAGTGCTATGTCCTATGTGGGTAAAGTCAGAAAGATATACCTCATGGCAGGGAGAGCTAGTCCCTTCAGTTATACTGAACTCACCTGGAGCCGAAGCCCATCACTTCCCTCAGCGCTGGTGCCAGCATGCTGTCAGTCAGACACCGTTAACTGGAATGTCACAGGCCAGAAACTGCTCGCCTTTTATTCCTCCCTGGAACAAAATAGAGTGTCAGTCATATTTTCTCATGTTCCTCGAAGCATAGTAAGATATTCATTATGTTATCTTTTCCTGTCACATTAGATACTCGTTTATCAGAATGCTCAACACCAAGGAAAGAAGTGTAAACTCTTCACCTCTATAATTTACACCCTGATGATTAATATAGCACCTGTGTAAGTCAAAGGGGCCATCTATATTTTATCTTCTATAAAATGTTCCTTATAAAAGATTATTTGAGTGCAATTGTTCCTATCCATTTGGTTTAAGTAATTGATGTGTTAATTTAGAAAGCCATTTTCTATATATCGTCTTTGGAGACTGTAAATCAAAATACATTTTTAAACCCAAGAAGCTAATGCTGAAAATATTTCATTTTTCTGAATTCCTTTTTAACCATGAAAAGGGATCTCAGTAGGAAACACAATTTAATAATGCAATTCCATTAGTTTTTATGCCTGTGCTGTTTTGTATTCCCCAACTAGTGAAAAACTGGTGAATTACACTGATGCTTCCTCAAACACACCGGCGTGTTGTGCTGCTGCTATGTAACTTACCATGAAAGTAGACAATTTGACCACAAGATGAAATCGCAGGCTTAGCAAAAACCTTAGAGCTGGGCTGCTTGTATGAATGGGATGTGCCAGGCGGCATCTTTCACTACCCACAAATAAATCCACTTGACCAGCACTGCTCTCAGCCTTGAACCAGTCTGGGGAACAGTTGGGTGGCTTAAGGAGCTCTAGGCTAGACATGCAAGAGATGCAGCAACACACCAATCTTGTTGCAGTCTGTCTGGCATTTGCTCTGCCTTTGCCTTTTCCTTCCTCCCCAGGATTTCGAGTTGGAGTCTGAACTGAATCTCACAATAGAGCTCCTTGCTGCCTTCTTTTAAAAGTCATGTTTCTCTCATACCATTCTGGAATCCACTTTATGTTCTTCATTCTTTCTGCTACTACCACAATAGATTTTAATCAGATCTCACTTAGATAATAACTTCTTGAACATGGATCTGGTGCCAGCTAAAAACAGATGGCACTTCCAAATTAAGATAATTTGAGGAGAGCTTAATAAAGAAGCTATTTACAAAAGTGTGGGCTGTGTGTAAGGAAACCACAAGGGAAGGTGTGATAGAGTTGGTACCAACCCTAGGCTTCCAGGGATCAAGGCCATGAGCAGTTACTGCCATGTACAAGGAGTCAGATATGTAGAGAGGGCCTCCTGGGAAGGAGCAATGATGTTTGCTTGTGAGTCACAGGTAGCACATAATGACAGAACAGAAGGAAGCCTGAGGACAAACCACTCTGATCTTCCTTCCTTCATGATTTTCTGCCTAGAGTACCATGGAGCCAACCACATTGGAAGTCTCAGTACGTGGTGACCTGTTGATCTACTTTCATCCAGACTCTAACCCTGGAAAGAGTTAGAGAGTAGGATGGAGAAAGATTAAGCATAAATCATAAAAGGAGAAATAGAAGAGATCCAACCAACATTCGTATTCATACTTAAGAGCATGGGATTTGGAATCAGATTTAGCTTTGAGTTCTAGCTCCAGTTGATGTGTAACCCTAGACAAATCGCTTAACTTTTATAATTCTCAATATCATTCTCTGTGTAACAGAGATAATATGTAATTCAGAGTTGTGTTGTTAGATTAAATGACATACCTAGAACACCTACTACTGAATGCATAGTATTAGCAACAGTGGCAATAGCTCTCTGTTCAAATTCCAAAAATAAATCAACACAAATACGCTCCAGTTGTGAACTCTTGACTTGTTCTAATAGACCACGTATTTTTTCAAACTTCTTTACCTTCATAAGTGTTGCTCCAGCTGCTTAAGAATTATTTCTCTCCCCATCTCAAACCCAGTTTGCCTAGAAAACTCCTCGTAGTTTATAATGCATGAAATGATTAAAGACTTCCCACAACTTTTTATTTATGTACATATATATATATTTTTTGCCCCTTTCTCCTTTGGTTCCTCCCTGTCCTGTCCTCTCTTTCCAATGCTTTATCAGGAAAAAGTGACCATTCTTTTTTCTGTTCATCCATGGCACACAACGCTCCATAAGGCAATTAGACCATGCCTGGCTTCCTGTTTGACTATGAGCTTCCTGAGGGAAGGGAGAGGCTGTGTCTGACAGATATATATCCTCAGAAGGTGGTTCACGTCTAGGTTCTTAGTGATATTCCATAAACACGAAGTGAATAAATGAATGCGCATTTCTAGATTAAGCCCATTACAATGTAATTAAAGAGTTCAGCGACTTCTTTCCTCTTTGCCCAAAGGGCAAATCAGCCTGTGACAATTGGTACATTATGGGGAGTGGGACTGTCACAAAAGTCAAGGAAACTCTGCAGAAGAGGTCCCAAAGGAAAATCCAACCACCTTTGTAACTTTTCTCTGAACATTCTTGATGGATTCACATTTTTCATTTCAAGGTTGCCAAAAGCACCAGAACCGATTATTTAGTGCTAATTTTTTGCTTGAAATCAAAGAGCTAACTGTGACAACAGACACTTCTATGTACCTAACATATTTGGGTGATTAAGTTGAATTACCAATATTTTCTCAATGAGTACCCAAAGTCTTTCCTTGCAATTATTAAAAATATTTATTGTGTTTGGTGAATTGGTAATAAATTCCCAAGATTCATGAATCTAAACCACACAAAATAGCATATAGGAAATGTCACTCTCATCCCTGCCCCCATCCTCCTCATTTCCTACCCAGTGAAACCACACTCATTGGCATCTGTGTGTTGTTGCAAAATTTCCTTCTGAAAATACAAATACATGCACATGTATATTCTTTTCCCCCTTTTAAAAAACTGTATGCTTTATTCCACTACCATAAACCTTGCATTTTTTCATATAAAGTAAATTAGAGGAGTTTTATATCACTAAAGAGCATCTTCATCATCATTATCTTTAACTTCATGTCTTTTTATTGTTCTGATATACCATAAATTATTTAACCAGAAGTCCCCCCAAATTGATTTTTGTTTGTTTTTCTGAGACTGGATCTTGCTCTGTTGCTGGGGCTAGAGTGCAGTGGTGTCATCATAGCTCACTGCAACCTCAACCTCCTGGGCTCAAGCGATCCTCATACCTTGGCCTTCCAAAGTGCTAGGATTGCAGGCATGACCCGTCATGTCTGGCCCCCCAAATTTGATTTTTTTAAAATATTTTGCTATTATTCAAGAGATAAAAAATTTTATATGCATAATATCTAAGAGGGAGGTCAAACGGCAAATATATTTGTAATTTTTTAATATAGTGCCCGATTTCCTTCTTTGAAAATGAAACCAATTTGTGCTCTCACCAGCAATCTCTAAGATTGCTTGTGTGGGCAGACTTCTAGATTTTTGCAAATCTGACAGGTTAAAAAAATATCAATGTCATATTTTAGTTAGCATTTTTAAAAATTATGAGGTAGGCTGAACATCTTTTCATAACATTTAGAGGATATTTGTGTATCTTTTTCTGTGAAATATCTGTCAATATCCTTTGCCATTTTTAAATTCCTATTGCAACTTATAGCATTATTTACTATCCTATGTGTTTTAAAAATGAAACAAAGCCATTAACTACATCAGCAAAATATGTCTGTGTTTTGAGGGTGTTTTAAAGCTTTTGTCCCTAAGCTGCTTTTCTTACAATCCTGTTCAGTAAGGCCAAACATCTCAAAGAGGTCCCACAGTGCCCTCTGGTGGCATCATTCTCTATTGCGTCTTTTCTGTACAAACTCTTGGGGAAAAAGCCGCAGGTGGATACAGCTTGTTACCAGAGTCTTCCTTAGCTTCTAAGACTACCCAAGTCTTGTTGACCCTGAGGCAATACGAAAACACAACTACACCAAAAATTAAGAAACATTAGAGCTACTGCTACCCTTAAGGAACCAGATTTAGTGCCTGGAACTTGGGTGTTCTCTTAGGCAGAATTTATTTCCTTCCCAGTTGCTTTAAAAGATGACCTTAGAATATTTTGTCAATGGGCTGCAGCACAGGCTTGTTCTAGTAGTCAGGCTCTACCTTCATTCTTCCCTGCACAGCAGTAAAAATAAAAGAGCTATCATCACTCTCTGGAATTCTGAGTATTAAAATTGTCACAAGGTCTTGCATCTTGTGCAAGATTCAAGGCTGGTTCATCATATGGATGCAATATTAATGCAATTCACTACATAAAAGCAAAAACAAAGACCATATGATTCTCACAATAGATGCGGAAAAAGCATTTGACAAAATCCAGCACACCTTTAAGATAAAAACTCTTAACAAAATAGGCATAGATGGGACATACCTTAAAATTATTAAGGCCGTATATGATAAACCCACAGCCAATATCATACTAAATGAGGAAAAATTGAAAATATTTCCACTTAGAACTGGAATCAGACAGGGTTGCCCACTATCTCCACATCTATTCAACATAGTGCTAGAAGTCCTTGCCAGAGCAATCAGACAAGAGAGGGGAATTAAGGGTGCCCAAATAGGGGCAGAAGAGGTCAAACTCCCACTCTCTGCTAACTATAGGCTCTTGTATCTAGAAAATCCCAAGGATTCATCCAAGAGAGTCCTGGAATTGATAAATGAATTCAGTAAAGTCTCAGGATACAAAATTAATGCACACAAATCATTGACCTTCATATAAGCCAGTAACAGTCAAGCCAAAAATCATATCAAAGACACAACACCTTTCACAATAGCATCAAATAAAATATTTAGGAATATATTTAATGAAAGAGGTGAGAGACATAGGGAGAACTATGAAACACTGAGAAAAGAAATTGTAGAAGATGTGAACAGATGGAAATCCCTACCATGCTCATGGTTGGTAGAATCAATATTGTTAAAATGTCCATGCTACCTAAAGTGACCTACAGAATGAATGCAATCCCTACCAAAATATCACCATAATTCTTTACAGATTTAGAAAAACAATTCTATGCTTTGTCTGAAACCGGAGAAGACCTTGTATAGCCAAAACAATCTTAAACAAAAAGAACAAATTGGGAGGCAGTGTAACCGACTTCAAATTTTACTACAAGGCTATAGTAACCAAAACAGCATGGTACTGGCACAAGAACAGAGATATAGATCTTTGAAATAGGACAGAGATCCCAGATATAAAACCATCCTCATATTGTCATCTAATCTTCGAAAAAGACGACAAAAATATACATTGAGGAAAATAATCTCTATTCAGTAAGTAGTGCTGGGAAAACTGGATATCTGCATGCAGAAGATTGAAACTGGATCCCCACACCTCACCTCACAAAAATCAACCATGATGGTTAACAGAATTAAACCTAAGACATGAAACCTTAAAATTTCTAGAAGAAAATGTTGGAAAGATTCTTACAGACGTTGGCCTAGGCCAAGAATTTGCGAAGAGCCTCAAAGCAATCACAGCAGCAACAAAAATAAATAAATGGGACCTGATCAAATTAAAAAGCTTCTGCACAGCCAAGGAAACTATCATTACAGTGAATAGACAACCTACAGAATGGGAGAAAATATTTGCTTTCTACATATCCGATAAAGGGCTGATAAGAACAATCTATATAGAACTTAAGAAAATCAACAAGAAAAAAAATCAAACAACCCCATCAATAAATGGGCAAAGGACATGAACAGAAACTTTTCAAAAGATGACAAAATGGCCAGCAAACATATAAAAAATGCTCAACACCATTAATTAGGGAAATGCAAATCAAAACCACAATGAGATCTCACCCTAACTCCAGTGAGCATGGTCTTTATCAAAAAGTCCCAAAATAAAAAATGCTGTGTGGATGTGGAAAGATTGCAACACTCTTACACTGCTGGTGGGACTGCAAATTAGCACAACCCCTGTGGAAAATAACTTAGGGATACCTCAAAGACCTAAAAATAGAAATACCATTTGATCCAGCAATCTCACTGCTAGGCATGTACCCAAAGGGGGAAAAAAGACATTCTACAATAAAAACATCTGTACTCGAATGTTTATGGCAGCACAATTCACAATGGCAAAGATGTGGAAACAAGCCAAGTGCCCATCAATACATGTGTGGATTAAAAAAATGTAGTATATATATACATACCATGGAATACTACTCAATTACAAAAAACAATGGTGATCTAGCACCTCTTATATTATACTGGATAGAGCTTGAGCCCATCCTTTGAAGCGAGTTATCACAAGACTGGAAAAATAAGCACACGTACTCACCATCAAATTGGTACAAACTGATCAACACTAAGATGCCCACATAGTAGTAATATTCACTGGGTGTCAGTTGGTGGTGGGGGTGGGTACTCACAACTAATGGATGTGGTGCACACTGTATGGGGGAAGGGCACGTCTCTAGCCCTGGCTCGGGTGAGGCAAAGGCATTACTTGTAACCAAAATATTTGTACCCCCATAACATCCTGACATAAAATAAATAAAATTCATTTACTTTTTTTTTTTTTAAAAGATAAGTAAAATAATTTTGGCCAACACATTAATGGTAACACACCACTGTTCCTTGTATTTGGGGCAGCAATACAGCTCACATCAGTACTTGTATATGCACAAGCTGTATATGCATATACATTTCCACTCCTTATTTCAACAGGTTAAATAAAAAGAAACATTGTTGACAATGAGGAAAACAAAAAATCACAAGGTCAAATTAGAAGCCAGAAATTCATTAATTCATTCATTCCACAAACATTTGCAATACCATGTGTAGTATTCTCGATGCTGGTGATTTTTTCATTGATCAAAGTAGACAAAAATCTTCATACAACGTACTTTCCAGTTGGAGGAGACAAAGAGTAAACGTGTACTTAAGCAAATATACTATATACTAGGAGAAATGGGTTTGGTGACTGTGAAAAGGGTGTGTTGTTTTAATTTAAAATAGAAGAAAAAGTAAGCCCTTCAAGAAGGCAATTTCTGAGTAAGAATGTGAAGGAGGTACAGCAGTTAATTATGTGATTCTGAGGAGGAAGAGCCTTCTAGGAAGTGGAAACAGTCTTAAGGGCATAGCATGCTTGCTAAGTATACTGAACACCTGAAAAATCCCCTTTCAGAATTAAAGGACCTTTCTCTTAGCTGCTAGGAGAGCTGCTGACTGCCCAGCAGAGCTCTCATCCCACTCTGGAAATTGCCCTAAGCTGGCCATGCTGCTTCACCAAGGTCTCTCTCAAGGGTAGCCTGTACCCAATGACTGGTGGGTATGGACTAGAACAGCCTGGTCTGTTAAGGCACAAGGCAGAAACGCTTCCTGTGGTGTTAGCTGAGGCTGTTGTCGAGATTGCACTGCAGCCCATCTTCTGTTTGCTTATTCCTGCTTTGTTCCCTTCTCTTTCACAGATGTTGATCCCCACAACACTCGTGATAAACTTTCAGTAGGCTAATCTGTGTCTCAGTCAACTTATTTGAGGAACACCAAGGTTATCTAGTGTGCAGCTGACAACTGGGTACAGCATTCATTTTTTCTGTTTTTTTTTTTTTTGAGTATCTATTATATGCTAGCACAAATTTTGGTGCTTAAAGCAGTAAAGACAAAATGCACACCATTCGCTATCTATATGGAGGCTTTAATTATAGAGAAGACAACAATTAAATAAGATTAATAAAAATATGTTACACATAACAGCAATAAATGCTAAGAAGAAAAAGCAAAAGTACATAAAGAAACAGAAATAATAAAGAAGGCTACTTACTGCAACAATCTAGAGAAGAGATGAATATGACTTGGATCACAGCAGAAACAGTGGAGGTGGCAACAAGTAGCTGCAGTATGAATATATTCGAAGGTAAAGACAGAATTTGCAGACAGATTCAATGCGAGTTATTAGGAGAAAGAGATAAAGCATAACTCCCTGGTTTTGGATCTGAGCAACAGGGAAAGTGGCCTTATCATTTGCTCAGATAGTGTCTTGGGGGTTGGGAGGGTCAGATATTAAGAGATCCATTGTGGAGATGTCAATTTCAAGATGCCTATTAGGCATTCAAATGAACGCATCAAATAGGGAGCTGGGTAAAGAAATCCGAGAATCAGGAGGAAAAAACATTCCTGGAAGTGTAAATTTGGAAGTCATTAGAATATAGACTAGTATTAAAGCTTTGAGATCATCTGCGAATCACCAAAGCATGATTAGAAAAGAAAAGAAGTCCAAGGACTGAAACCTTGAGTACGCCAACTTTTAGAGATTTGGGGACATGGAGAGAAACCAGGAAAGGAGAATAAAATGGAGCTGCTAGTGAGATATGAAGGCAAGTTAGAAAGTGGTGTCCCATAACCCAGCTGAAAACAGTGGTTCAAAGACAAGACAGTGTCGTACCGTGTCAAATGTTGCAGTTCAGTCACGCAAGATCAAGACTGAGAACTGCACTGTATTTGTAATGTAGAGCTCATGGGTGACCATGACAAGATGTGTTTTAGTGAAATGATAGAGGAGGATGCCAGATTGTAAAGTAATGAAGATGCTTCAAGAGGAGAGAAATTAAAGAACATACATATATTATTTTCACGCACAAATATTAATAGAACATTCATTACAACTAACCAAATTTATGTCAAAAAGCAACCCTCAATACATTTTCAGAAATTGAAATCCTATAGACCATGTTCTCTGACCATGATGGAAATAAGTCCAAAATCAAACAAAAAGGTAAACGCATACACAAAAATAAATCAATATACATCTGGGAACCTAAAAACACATTTGTAAATATGCAAAGAACTATTATTGTAACTTAATAATAGTAATAAAAACTGAATAAGAAACCTACTACATATTAGAAGTGTAAGGATCCAAAAGGCTTCAAAAGTTCTGTCATGCTTCGCTTTCATAGGCTGGGTACTGCTTATAGCAGAGTGCTTAAAAAGTCTGCCATGCATACAAAATCACTATCTTGTACCGTCTTGCTAAGATAATTTGACTATGTGCTTATGTTCCTCACAAGATACTAACTATCTTAAATGCAAGTACTTACTCATCTTGGTCATCTTTGGCATTTTGCAACATACCTAGTGTATGAGTGGTGCTCAATTCGTGTTTATTTAGTGGATAAATGAAATGAGTTTGTGGACAATGAACCATATTACAATATGAAAGGTATAACTGGGAGATGTGCAAAGCACTTTGTATGGCTGAAAACACCTAGCTTAGTGAGTGGCATGTAAGATGTCATAAGTTAAATTGTGTTAATTATTAATAAAAAATGAACTCCGTTTTCAAAGTAGCTGCAATAGACTTACAGAAAGAGTGCAGGGTTCAATAGCTGCTTTTCAGTCCCCAAAAGGGAATCACTTCTGAGGCTAGCTGTGATTTTTTTGTTTGGATCTTACCAAGGCACACTCTTGTTGTAAAAGGGAAACATACACTTTCCTTATTGCAGGCCTCCAGATCAGTAAACCCCCACGCCCGGGCATAAACACTGGCTTCCTGGAGTGCAGCTTGACCAGTGGAAAGACTGGCAAGGATCTCACAAAACAGAAATCCACCAATGGAGTAATAGACATAAAAGCTCTAAAGCCACAATTTTTTTTTTCTTCATTTCACGCCTAGAACATCAGGAGATTTTTCACAAAATTAAAGCAAAAACTCATAGGAATCCCACTCAACTTAGAATATGCTTTAATGGAAGCACAATGTTACGTGAAGCAGTACTATGAATTGTGCTGACTTGTACCATTTTTATAATGCAAATGAAAGAATGAATGATTTTATGTATTAAAATCCTGATTTTAGAAGCCAAGCATAAAGTTCTATTTGCTTATGAAGATCAGAAAATGCTTGAGAAAATAAAATGAGACTTTTATCCCAAGAGCCCAAAAATACCACAAAAGAAATTATTTTCTTATAAAAATGACTTGGATGAACACTTCCCTTTATCATGTATTCCTACATGTAGGGGAGGCTTATTCAGTATGATGAGTAGTTCTCAATTATACAAATACCCACATTTAGCTTTCAACAAGGTACTTTGGAATAATGGCAAACTTTAGGTGTCCTAATCCTATTTAGCATATGCTCTAGGGATGGCAATACAACAAAAAATATCATGGCATGCAGCTAGTGAGAGGCCAAGTTAGAACCAAGAAACAGAATGAAAATCTAAGAACTAAAATACTTGAAGTTAGCATTTCTGTGAATATTTCATCTTCCAATAAATTTTTTCCCCAAAATGTGTGACATTAAGTAAATTATCTCTGCACATAAAGAAATTCATGTGCCTATCAAGCTTATTTCATTAAATTGGTCATCCCTGAGAATGAATATATATGTATTTTATTTTTTTGTTTCCCCCAGATATAACAAATCAAAGAAGATGACATTACAGGGAGAAAACCATTAGGAGGGAACTCCACTAGTCTGGAGGTAACCTGTGAGTTACTTTGTTGCAGAAATATCCTGCCAACAAAAGATTAGTATTTTTTTCTTGACTTTACCAAGAAGGGGGGTAGATGGAGAATAAAGGTAAAAATGGATAAAGGGTGGGAAAAGAGATGAAGTTTAGAGCATGAAGAGTAGCCAAGATTTTTACTGCTGATGGTAAAATGTGTTACTGCCTGTTTGCCTTGTGCTGTCCTGCTCATTATTCAAGACTCTATTCAAAGTCACCTTCCTTATGAAGATGAAGCTACCTGCCAGAAAGCAGAGTTTTGCTCTATTTACTATCCTTATAAATTGCAATGTTATTCTCTATCAACACTACTCTCAGTCATGTTTTTAAAAACATAAAATAGAGTATCTTCCCTCATTACATGGGGATATTCCAGGAAGGGAACTGCATTCCTTGTTGCTGCCACTCCTTTCTCCCCAAATCTACCCTCATCCCACTTTACCACAATACCAAACATCATGCCTGAAACTCAGGAAGCCCTACTGAATGTTCGATGAAGAAATGACTGAAGGAAGTTTTTAAGATGTAAATAAAGGAGAATAAAAGTAAAATTTAGAGGTAGGTTAAAAGTTAGATAGCCATGCACTTATACCTCTCCTCTTTGGTGACTGGTTTATGTATTTGATAAAATACGCTGCTAAACCTTTATTTTCCAAAGGTAAAATTTTAAGGGTAAGCATGCAATGTTTAGCCAAACAACACACAAGTATATCCAAGGAATTTCTATAGTCCAATGGCATAACTTCGGGAAACATTGTCAGAAAGATAAGAGAAAGGTGAGTTATCAGCCTAACCCAAAAATCCTGCAGGTAATACAAGACCTGATCTTAACAATAGGTACAAAGGTAAAAAGCATTGCATAGAGAGATTTTTGTGACGTTGAGAGAATAGTTGCAAAGAACAAGACACGGCAGTCCTAAAAATTAAAGGCAATTTGAAATAAAAACATTTAGTAGCATTATCTAAACAACACTGTAACTGATGAAATGATGCCACAGTGAGCCTAAGATTTTCATGGTGGGGCGAAGGGTAACCAATTTGAGGAAACAAGATGTTTAACAAGAAAACAAGATATGTAACAAATTGTAAGAATTTCCCATGCCTCAAAATCAGATAAAGTTCAAACATAAGGGAGAAAGATGGAATCAATGATTTTCTAACAGTTTTCTCCATGAACTGTAGAAAATCTGCACTTAAAGCGTTTCATGGGTTAATATTTATGAATTTCTCATTCTTTATATTTTGGGAAAAATACAAGCTATTCTTAAACTTTTTTCAGACATTTTTGAAATTGAGACTAAAGCTCAGCATCTTCCACCTTAGGGCTTCCTAACCTTTAACACATTTTAAGACAAAAAATATGTACCTTCCATTAAGATTTAAAAAAAAAAACAAAACACTTTATGAAATCCACATTTAATGATACTTTAATTTTTAAATTTAGTCGATTTTACTAAGTAGCAATGATTTATTGATCTGCACAATCACCCCCATTTTCTTGCCTCAGTATCCACGAGGATATTCTTTCTTTACACACCAGTTCTAGTTGGGAGTTAAGGATTTGTTTTCCTAGGCGTAAGTCTACTCTCACATCCAAGGGAAAATCACATGCCCTAGGTTAACTAATCATTACATGCAGCCTCCTAGTCATGCTCAGGGGTAGATACATTCTGAATCTCTAAACTTCTGTTGGAAGCTGAGTAAAAACTGCTTTCTCATTCCTGACGCATGAGAAAGTAGTAGTATATAATAGTCCTAGGTCATGTCTCACCTTGGGACTAGGTATGACTGACACCAATACTCTGAAGAGTGAATAAAGTTTAAAAAAAAATAAATAAAAAAAAAAGAAAAAAAGGAAATTGGATCTTTAGTGAGCCCACTTGGTTTGGTTACTGAATAGTGGCCGATGTGAAGCTAGTATTATCACAAAACTTCTCAGTTTTTAAACTCAATAATTTTCCCTTTTTGTGTGAACTTAGAGAAATAGTTTGGTTACCTAAAGCTAAGTTTGACTCCTCATATAATTTAGGTCTCTTTTAGTTATTCACAACATCATCATAGCTCAGACTATAGATATCAGACACATCTTCTGTATCATTTTAGGTTTCCTTGGGCTTTTTTTTTTTTTTTTTTAAATCCCAGCTACCACTGTGACATCTACCTCTGTGTAAACTGTAGCTGACTTTATGCTGACCTAACCTGATGATTTGTCTTAAACCCATGCTACACGTCTCTCATTTTCTTTCTAGGACTGCTATGTGCCATCTAGATGGGGATGCTGTGCCATCTTGTTTAGCCACCACAGGTGTGCAATTCTGAATCACAGGGATTTCCTAAGAGGCAAAACTCTGACAAATGAACTAGGGAAGCTTGTGGAGAAATCTCTTTCCTTTCTTTCCTCAGACCATTTTGTTTGATTTTTAAGAAGTAGAGGATCAAACTATTTTTTGAACCCTTGGATCAATAATGCATCTTTTTTATTCTATTCCCCTCTTGCCTTTCCTCACTCCGTTTATCCCTCATATTGCACAGGCACATGGGCCCAGATAACACCAGTAGCATTATCTTCTGTACCAATTTCTGGGGACACTTGGTTAAGGTAGTTGGAAACAGGCTTAGCACTAAGAAGGCAGGCTCTAAGGATAGAATCCTGGGTCTGGATCACTCACTGATCTGAAAGTAACAGATGCCAATTCTGGTACTAACTGGGGTGATAACCCACAGCATGCATATGCGTCACAAGTATGGAGAATTTTTACCCATAATTCGGATAAAAACATAGGATAGTGAAATATTAGCTGTATGAGGCCCTTAGTGGTACAGGGAGAATGATAATTATAAAAAAGGTCTAGCACTTATTAATTGAATTAGAGGCTTTAAGAAAAAAGAAAGTGCTAGGCTCAGAGCACCCGTCTCCAATCTAAGACAAGCTATAAAAGCCAGAGGCAGTTTTTGAAGATATTCTTATCTCCTAGAATTGAAAGGCAGACTGTGCTAAAAATCAGACCTGGGTTTTAATGACAAAGGTAGTAGAACTAGGAAGGAGACTATCTAGCTTTTATAATTCTATGACAATATCATGGCCCTTATTGAAAAGCAGAACAAAACACGGAAACTAAGTCCTAGGGAAGAGATATTTTAGTGGATGAGCCTGAGAATTTTGAACACCTGAATTCCTCTGAACCCCTGAATTCCTCTGAACCCTCTTGGATATCTAAAATGGCACCCTCCGACTTTCAGACAAGTTTCATCTCCCCTTGCCTGGGGAACGTACACAGAAATTATCTGAAATAGATTCCTCACAATATAATGTTATTCTTAAGAGCTCTCTCTGCAGCTGCTCTTTGCCTTCAGGCTAATAACCACGGTGAGATCTCAGTACAGTTTGAGTGGAAAAGTATAATTCTACCTAAGGAAGAGAAAGATTATAGACCAAAGAGATGGTAGCATTTAGTCAATATTTAGAGCAGGAAACAAGATTAAACATTGGGGAGTTGATTGAGTTTATTGGACTAAGGTAGAGAAGCAATATAAGGATGAATATGAAGAGAATTTATTGACACACAGAACTTCCTCATAATTTGAATTTAGTATTTGGGCAGGAACATCTGGACCTGACCCAAACATGTGCATTGAGGTGATTCCTTTAAGCTTGCACACAGTCACAGCCTACAGTACAAGAAATAGGGATACTAGAACACTTTTTGGCAAAGTACTGAGGAAGTACAGGTTTAGGATGGTAGGACAATTAGAATGGATTTACCAGATATGATCTGAGAACTCACTATTTAGAAGTTCTGGCCCTAGAATAGCAGAGGACTCAATCCTCTTAAAGCAGTGAAAAATTACATTGGTACAAGTAGGAGGAAAAAAACTCAAAGGTGGCTGTATTCTGTAGTTTGGGTTAAAGAAGGGAGATTACAGGGCTCTGTAGTATCAAGGAGGTAATAAGATTACAGTATATAAAAAGTGAGGTCATGGCACTTAACCATCAGAAGTAGATGTAAGTATTATAATGCTTAGCAATGCTGGATTAGCTATCATGGTGCCTTGGCTCACAGGCATTTTTGGCAGTGACTGGTAAGATTGCAGTGCTCCTAGTGGCAAGATTTATATACAACTAATTCAACACTTAAGTGCACATATAGTAATAACACTCACTGGGTTTCGGACAGGTGGGAGATGGGAGGAGGGGATGGGTATATACACACCTAATGGGTACAGTGCGCACCGTCTAGGGGATGGACAAGCTTAAAGCTCTGTCTCGGGGGGGGGGGGAAGGCAATATACATAATATAAACATTTGTATCCCCATAATATGCTGAAATAAAAATAACAACAATAAGATTTATATACAACTAACTAGTATTTTTTTTTTCAATTATAAAAGTGGGGGGGAAATAGAGCAATTGTAGGAAGGTGGCTGACATCATTGATTGCAATAGAAAATTGTTGTTTTTCACTCATTTTTGACAACGAAATTAGTTCATAGATTCTTAAGTCCCATGATTGAATGGGGAGGCTGGATTTTATTGAGGAAGAATTCTTCAATACCATTACCAATATACATAATATTCCCTTCCCCAAGGACTCCCAGCACCATTTTGCTGGAGTAACTATTCGCTGGGGAAAGGTGAATACCCAGAAACTTTAAATACCGTTAGAAATAGGATCTAACACTGAAAATAAAGTACTTGAAAAACAATTATCATGTTTTATTCCAGTTAGAATAAGGGCTTTGGAGACCAGGGGATAAATTTTTTCCAAGGCCGCTGCACAGTGTTTCTGATATTTGCAGATCCATCTGGCAGTTATTTCCCTGAGAAAAATACGGGAATATTTCTTAAAAGTCTACAAAAGAATACTTAGCAACCAGAAGAGCCCCCATGTTGGTCCCCACTGGACCCTTACCTGTGGGGTAAGGGTCATTGTGGTAGGAAGAAAAAAGGGGAGGATCCCTAGACTATTCCCTACCTCCTTGGGCAGGATAGTACATCATATGAAAAAATGAATTGTAGGATGAACTGCAGGAACTTGTACCAACATCCAAGACTCAAAGAATGCAAAAGTGGTGACCCACATCATATCCCCAATTCAATTTACCTAATTTTGTTCATGCAAAACCAAAAATGGAACAAGAGTCACGATTGTGATGGTTCATTCTATGTATCAACTTAGCTGGGCCATGGTGCAAAGAATTGTGGTCAACATTATTCTGGATGTTTTTGTGAGAGTGTTTTTTGATGAGATTAATACTGAAATCAGTAGAAGATGAGTAAAGCAGATTGGCCTCTATAACGTGAATGGGACTCATCCAAGCAGCTGAAGGCCTGAATAGAATAAGAGACTGACCTCACCTGAGCAGGAATTCTGCCGGCAGAAGGCCTTAGGACTTGCACTGCAACATCAGCTCTTCCTTAGGTCTCCAGCCTAATGGCATTGTCAATTATAGTACACATTTTGGACTCCATAATCATGGAAGCAAATTCCTTAAAATCAAGCTCTCTCACATGCACATACACTCTCTCTGTATACACACACACACACACACACACACACACACACAAGCTCCCCCCCTCATTGGTTCTGTTTCTCTGGAAAATCCTGACTAATGCAATAATGAACTACCATGACCTTAAACAAGCTATTTTTATTAGAGCAAATTATTAATAACAGTCTGTGACACTGGTACATCTGACTTATGCTCTACGAAATCCTCAGTCCCATGCTTACTGCAACCACTGCTGCAACAACCAGTTTTGCAGATACTTTAACTAGTTTTTGCAGGTGCCACCTCACAATGATTTATGTCATGCCCATGGTATGCAACTCTCCCTTCTTGCCATAAGGTTTTATTGACATATGGATTATGCCTGTAAGAAATTGTTTGGTACACACACATTCAGTGTTGCAATTAACCTTTGCAGCTACTATGTGTGTAAATGTGTAAATGCAGGTTTTTCTTTGTTGTGTTTTTTAATTACATTTTTCTTCAATTTACCACCCTGAAGGACTCTAGATATTAAGAACGCTTGAGAAAAATCATTGTTCTATCAACAATTTTACTAAAAGTAAACTTTTCTATTTAGAGGGTCACATAATGTAATTACATCACTATTTCTTCCTATGAAATTGAAAATATTTTAAAAATACTAATTTTAATAATGTTTTAACATTTCATATATGCCTTTTATTTAATGCATCAGTATTGTTTGTAAGAACACTATTTCTAAAATGCATAAACAATTTTCTTCCTGGTTTAAAACATTATAAAATAATATGCAGAAATAGAAAACTTATCATTTATGAGAGTACTGAATTCATATGGAATCCATGAATATTTATTAACTAGTTTTCTTTTTAGTAGGCTATTACAAGGTGAATATACTAAACATTCTTGTAAATATGGAATAAATAATCCTCTCACCTATCTGAGACCATTAGTTTTTTTTCCTCCGTAACAGTTTCTATATATATTTCAGAAATATCATTTGTCTATAGAAACATGGATTAATAGAGAAATAGATACAAGTAACTATATAATATACAACTTGATGTAAGTAGAATTTTCCTTCAAAGTGCTATTTTGATTAGCTAGAAAAATATTACAAAAGAATGAGATCAACTTACATCTTATTTAGAATGAGATTCTGAGATGAAAGAAACAGTTTTAATAGTAAACCTCTATTAAGATTCTTACTTCAGTTCACTTTATAAATAATTGTGGAAGAAAAAGTTAAATACCTTCCATTAAAAAAATAAAGAGTGCAGCTCATACTAATTGCTGGAGTCTGTTTTAGTGAAGCAAAAGAATAAGGAATATGGAGAAGCAACTTCCTCCCATCATACACAAGGCACAGAAAGCGTAATGGAAAAGTAGTCAAGTCCTCTTAAGCTTTCACAGCAAAGGAAAGAAACTATCTCCAGTATAAAACTGGAAGGGGAACAGCCAACTGAAAAACAACAAATGGATGAGTAAGTAGTGAAAGTATAAGATGACTTTATTATCCTAAAAGTAAATAAGACAACGTAAAACAGTCAAGGAATGTATGTATTTAAGCCATATTCTGAAATGGTTAAAATTTTACTTTTTCTAGATGGTTGCCATTTCATGAATTTCAAAATAAAATCCTGTCCTCTCACTTTTTGTTACATACCAATTAGCCAAATCTTGCTTGTCATCTCTATCAACAACCCTAGCTACAACACTGAAATCTGGACGTTTATGACCTTAAATAATAGTACTCTGAAAGGACAAAGGTTTTCCAGGACTGAGTGTAGCTACTGTTACTGAAACGGTATCAGAAGGACCCTTCAAGAACAATCAAGCCATTTTGATTTAGAATAGTATTGTTGTATAAAAAAACCCAAAAACTAAAACCTTATATTTCATGGAGGCCATATTTATTTGAAAATGTACTGTCATATTTGTTTTTAATCATTCATATGAAATGTAAGAATTTTTTGAAAAATTTTCCAGATTTTTCTCATGTTCTAGAAATCTCCAGGCTAATGTATGGTCTTTCATTCATCATAAATGTAACTCTCATTCTTTGGAGAGGTAGTTTTCTTTCCAACTTACTTGTCATGTCACTTTTTGTTCCTTCTGTGAGAAGCAGACTATGTAAAAAGATGGAGGTGAGGCTTACCTCAGTCCTGATTACAGTCAAACTTTAAAAACAAAATCTCTGAAAATGTACAAGGCAAAAGTATTGTAAGGGACTGAGGACTGAGACTGTGGGTCAGATGATCAGAATTTCTTATTTCTGTATGAACATGAAAATAGTCATAAATAAGCACTACTTGGATTCAAAAACACAATTGTTTTTAATGTTTGTGATTTTCCAAAATTAGCTAGTTATGTTTCAAGTAAGGAGAAACCCATAATATTAAAAAAAGATCAAAATTAATAAGACATGTAAGTTTTATAATATGGCTTATATTTTTTGCCATACATTTAATTTTACATTATTTAATTACCTGTTCTTCACAAATAATGATCTCAGATAATCAAGGTGGGACATAGGTAAATCAGACATGAGAATGGCCCCTAGGAGCTAGTTACCTAATAACAGACGGATCAATGTATTGGGAAATCACAAGTTACAGAGTAATAGAGATTTTATTTTCTAGCACTAAAGGAACTAAACAACTTAAGCTTCCTGTCTAACACTACAGTAGAAAACATATAATCTATCAATAAATTATATCAACTTTAAATGCATGTTAGATTACAATAGACATAAAAATGTGTATTGATGTTCTAACTGCTCACAGATGGTGGTGGAAAGGAAAATTTCAGTATCTGTAACCAGTTAAGGGTCACAACATGGCAAAAGACAAATGCTTAAGCTCAAGTTGGTAGAAAGTTGTATTTGAGAACTTGATACAAGGCTGGAGCCCATGCAGGACTCCATCTTTAAAAACAAATTGTTTGAGAAAAATTATGCCCACTGACAAGGGGAGATAAACAAAAACTTATCTATTAGCATTGACTGAAAAAGTAACTCTCAAATTAAAACAAAACAAACATAAAAAGTGATCCACAGCTATTAATATTCATGGTAATGTTGGCAGAGGCAAAGAATACTCCTCTAAGCTATCTCAAATCAATCATAAAATCCTGCCAAGCATTCATGTACAATCCAAAATTACAAAAAAGTGATACCAGCCTTTATAAGGAAGGGTCTGTACAGACTATAAAGTATTAATAGCTTAAAATTAAAGTTGTAAAAGAGAAAGTAAATGAGGAAAATAAAAAACAGGTATGTTTACAAAAAATGATCATATTGAACATCCAAAGATTATAAAAAGTAACCATAGAAATTAAAATCCAAAGGAGAAGCAGAAGAACACTTTCCATCTCAGTCTGTTGAGTCTATTGTTACTCTAATACCACAACCAGAAAAACATAAGAAACCTACAGGCCAATGTATCTCATAAAGAAGATGCAAAAATCCTTTAAAAATGTTAATATTGGTAAATTGATTCTACAGTTTATGTGGAGATGCAAAACACCCAGAATAGCCAACACAATCCTTTGAAGAACAAAGTCTGGAAGACTAATACCATCTGACTTCAAGACTTCATGAAAAATCTGCAGTAATCAAGATAGAATGGTATTGGTGAAAGATACGTAGATCAATAGAATATAATAGAGAGCTCAGAAAAAGACCCACACAAACCTAGCCAACTAATCTTTGGCAAATGAGCAAGGGCAATTCACTGGAGAAAGGAGTTTTTTTTTTTTTTTTTTTCCAACAAATCATGTCAGAACAATTGGTGTTGGAACAAACGATGTCCCTATGCAAAGAGGAAGAAAGAGAGAAAAGAAAGAAGAGAGAGCGTGCAACAGAGAATGTAGCCTCAGACCTTACACTTTTCATAAAACTTAAAGTAGTTCATACACCTAAACATTGAATCAATTCTATAAAACTTCTAGAAAGCATGCAGGAGAAACTCTAGGTGACTTGAGTTTGGCAAGTTTTCAGATACAGGCTAGGTTTGGTGGCTCACGCTTGTAATCCCAACACAATACGCTGGGAGGCTAAGGCAAGAGAACTGCTTGAGGTCAGGAATTCAAGACCAGCCTGAGCAACATAGTGAGACCCCGACTCTACTAAAGATAAAAATTGCTAGGTGTGCACCTGTAGTCCTAGCTACTAGGGAGTATAGGTGGGAGGATCACTTGGTCTACGAGTTTGAGGCTGCAGTGAACTATCATCATGCCACTGTAACCCAGCCTGGGCAACAAAGCAAGACCCTGAAGGGGTTGGGAAGGAGGAGAAAAAGAAGGAGAGGAAAGAGGAGGAGGAGAGGAAAGAGGAAAGGAAAGGATCCAATTAAAAAATGGCTAAGAAACAGATAACCTCACCAAAGAAAATAAACAGATGGCAAATAAACATATTAAATGATGCTCAGTATCATTTGTCATTAGGGAAATAAAAATTAAAACGTAACACCAATTAGACACTAATATACTATCAGAATGGTGAAAACTAAAAATACTGGCAATACTAAATGCTAGTGAGAATGTAGAGCAATAGGGGGGAATGCAAAATGATACAACCACTTTAGAAAACAGTCTGACAGATTCTCACAAAACTACATCTAGTCTTACCATATAATCCAAAAGTCTTGCTCCTAGTTATGTACTCAACTGATTTGAAAACTTATGCTCACACAAAAACCTTCCTGCAAAAAGGTTATAGCAGCTTTATTCGTAATTGCCAAAAATTTAAAGTAATCAAGGTGTTCTTCAACAGGTGAATGAATAAACCAGCTGTGGTATATCCACATAATGGAGTATTATTAAGCAATTAGTAATGGTCCAAACCACAGGATATGGAGTTTCAATACCTAAGTGAAAGAAGCCAGTATAAAAAGGTGACATGATTTATGATTCCAATTATATGTTATTCTGAAAAAGGCAAAACTTATGGAGACGGTAAGATGATCAGTTGTTCCTAGAGTCTGGGGAAGAGAACTGAGAAAAACAGATGAGGCTCAGGGAACTTTCATAAAAGCAAAATTATTCTGTGTGATACTGTAATGATGGATACATGATAGTACATATTCGTCAAAACTCAGAACTTTATGGCACAAAGAGTGAAACTTAACATATTCAAAATTAAAAAATTAGGAGGTTGGGTTATACTAGGAAGAATGCATGCAACAACAAGAGATTCTAAATGTGTGAAACAACCTCATCGAAGGGGATGAGGAAGAAAGGTGCTGAACAGAGTAACTTTGGTGAATGAGTGAAGTCTGTAATACTGAGGCAACAGAAATTGCACAAAAAACACTGCACTCGAGTTGACAAAGGGGTTTCCTATGGGGTTAACAATTCTGATACTATTGTAAGTTTGTGTTGAAATGCAACAACTAAGAAAATGAACAGTAGATAATACAAGCCAGGCTTCTCTTTGTTGGAGTGGGATTTTTCAGGTAAGCAAGGAGAAGCTAGAATGATCCATGTGGTAATGGATTAGAGTTGTAGACATCAGCATGAACTCGTCTTTAGTTTAATAAAGACATAGATGTTTACACGTGGAGCTATATTATATGTGTCTATACACAGGTTAATATAAGCACATGCACTTTTTTGTTTTGTCGAGAGGGCCTAAAAGAAATGGCCACCAGCAGCAACGAGCACGCCTAGCACCCAGATACTGGTTTCTAACAC
The DNA here is from genome assembly GCF_041146395.1 of Eulemur rufifrons. NCBI lineage: Eukaryota > Metazoa > Chordata > Mammalia > Primates > Lemuridae > Eulemur > Eulemur rufifrons. Next base: position 232,372,745 of record NC_090989.1, read on the forward strand.
CGTTCTCTAGTAAGAGGAATTAGGTCTCCTTGAAGAAATTACTTATGCTAGGTCTGAGGCAAGAGATATGCAAAATAAGCCTGAAACAACTTGTAGTTGCAGAATGTAAGGAAGTACTAAGATTGAAAAATAGAAAAAACCTCATAGATGGGAGTATGTCAAAGGAGCTCAGAAGCAACTGAAGGAGCTCCCAAAGGCCAAAGCTATAGCAATCTGAGTAACAAAATAGGGGAAAATAGACAAACATACAGAAGAATTACAAAATAATTGATTTAGCTACTCTACCTCAAGGAGGTGGAGTGAAACTCCACACTCCTTAGGTGTGGCCTCTGCATAGGGACTTGCTTCCAACAGCACAGTATGGAGGGGGGTGAAGGAGGAGACCGACTTCATGGTAAAGAAACCTTACATACACTACCTACCTGAGTCAGGTGATCCAGCTCAATATTCAGTTATGAGTCATGGTGATAATGAGTCATGTTAATAGTGTATTCCTTTGATAGGATGTGATAAAAATAGCACTTTACCTCTGTGATTTTTCTCCCAATAACCAATTATCCCAATCTTATCTTGAGAAAAACATCAGACAAATTCCACTAGAGGGGCATTCTACAAAAATACCAATACTTATCAACAAGGAATCTCAGAAACTGCCACAACTAGAAGGACCCTGAAGAGTCTTGATAAATATGATGTAGCATCCTGGATAGAATACTCTAACAGAAAAAAGGGCATTAGAAAATAACAAAAACAAAACAAAAAACTAAGGAAATCCAAAACAGACTGCCTGTAAATCAGAAATCTCTATTCTTGGACCCATCACTGAGCCTCAGCTGTCTCACCTGTACAGTCAAGATGAAAGTCCCATTATTGCCTCTGCAGTAAGAATTCCATAAGATAAAACATGGAGACAATTTAAAATTTTTTGATTCATTTATTTTTTAGCTCAACATTTATTGAAGCATAGATAGGTGCAGGAAATATTAAGATGAATAAAACCTCAGCTCATTTAAAGCTTAAATACAAAATTATAGTAATACATAGAATATTATCATGTGAAAAGAGAAAAGTAGGGCTATTAAGTAGTTATAGTATAATATGATGAGAACAATGCAGAGATACTATGTAAGCGGTATATACACAAGGTAATATAGGAACACAGGGTACCCTAAGCAGCCTAGAGGGTAAAATACTAAATGATGAAATGGTGAATGCAGAGAGGGCAATCCAGGTGAAAGGGACAGCATAAACAGGGCAGGATGATTAAAAGCATCATGGTGTGTTCTAGGAACAATGAGCAGATAAGTGTTCCTAGAGCATGTATTTTGAGACAGAAGAGATGGGAAAAATTATAAAGATAGAAAATGACATATTAGTGAGCTTAACATTAACTACTATTATTCATTAAAACATGTATATATTTGCATGTTATTGCAAAATAGTATTACTAATATTCTTTGAGGGCTTAGCATGTGTTTCATCTTAAACAATCCTCAAAAACCCATTAGTAGTATCCCTATCTCCTTTTAAAGATGAAGTAATTAAAACATAGGTTAAATGAATGACCAATACAATTTTGTGTGTATATATGCATATATTTACAATGTGTATACTTAAATACTATATATCTCACAGGCAGATACATACTTTTTCCTCCCAAGTATAATGATTACTATACATATCTTGTACTTCCTATTCGAACCTGGAGTTAGAACTTTTAAAGTCAAGGAATTTGTAACATCAAAAACATGCCTTTATCACCTATTACTTGTTTGAGAAACAAACAATATACTTGCTGAAACACAGCAGTCTTAAATAACTAAACTTGAAAGTAAATGGTAAGAATGATTTCCTATGGACACTTTGAATTTTAGTTTGAAATGATAAAGTTTGCATATTTGGACAAAAGCATTAGTAAAAATATTCAACATTAAATGAAGTCTTCTATAGAACAAGCATTGTGTTCCATTTTGGAGGTGAAATAGAGAATGCAGTATTGTTTTTGTCATGATGGTAACTGCTTACTTGACTGATAGAGTGTGATAAATATTATAGAGAGTGAGAAGCATGACACAAGTCACACTGAGTGGAAATCCACACTCGCTTAATATGAAAACCAAATGAAATGATAAAGACATATAATATAGTACTTGGCAAACATGACCAATTATAAAAATGTAATTATAATAAAATTTAGAAGTCAGACCTTATTAAAATGCAAAACATATTTATTACCATATAAGTCTTCCACATGGTAATGTATCTACCAGTTTTTAAAATTACACAGAAGTTTGAGGTGATGGATATGTTAATTACTCTGATTTAATCCTTATACAATGTATACCTGTATCAAGGGATCACACTGTATCCCATAAATATGTACAATTATTATGTGCCAATTAACAACAAAAAAGTACATAGAAAATGTTTTAGAATTAGGTAGAAGAAAATGTTTTAGAAATAAGTATAAACAAACTGTAGTCCCCCTAATTTTCAAAGTATCTCGGTTTTGTGTCTGATAGCAGAAGCAGCTTAAGAATTTGATGTTTAAAAGGCAAGCATTACACTTTTCAAAACCACAAACCAAGCAATAAAGAACTGGGCACATAAAAAGTATGTCAGGGTGGGTTGTGGTGGCTCATGCCTGTAATCCTAGCACTCTGGGAGGCTGAGGTGGGAGTATCCTTTGAGCTTGGGAGTTCCAGACCAGCCTGAGCAAGTGTGAGACCCCATCTCTACTAAAAAATACAAAGAAATTAGCTGGACAACTAAAAATATATAGAAAAAATTAGCTGGGCATGATGGCTCATGCCAGTAGTCCTAGCTACTCGGAAGATTGAGGCTGGAGGATCACTGGAGCCCAGGAGTTTGAGGTTGCTGTGAGCTAGGCTGATGCCCTGGCACTCTAGCCCAGGCAACAGAGTGAGACTCTGTCTCAAAGGGGAAAAAAAAAAAAAAGTATGTCAGGAAGTTGGCCGGGTGCGGTGGCTCACACCTGTAATCCTAGCACTCTGGGAGGCTGAGGCGGGTGGATCGCTCGAAGTCAGGAGTTCGAGACCAGCCTGAGCAAGAGTGAGACCCCCGTCTCTACTAAAAATAGAAATTATCTGGCCAACTAAAATATATATAAGAAAAAATTAGCCGGGCATGGTGGCGCATGCCTGTCGTTCACAGCTACTCAGGAGGCTGAGGCAGAAGGATCGCTTAAGCCCAGGAGTTTGAGGTTGCTGTGAGCCAGGCTGACGCCAAGGCACTCACTCTAGCCCAGGCAACAAAGCGAGACTCTGTCTCAAAAAAAAAAAAAAGTATGTCAGGAAGTTGTGATTGGTCAATTAAGCCTATGAAGGAAGGAAAGCACTCTAAAATTCATTTCAACATAACCAAAAGATGTGGGAAAGTGATAAAAAATAAAAGCAACCAAAATTAAATTATAGAGAAGAGTGAAGAAAGCTAAAGGCAATAGAGGAAAAAAACAAACAAACAAACAAACACAGAGTATTACCAATAAACAACCTAAGTTCCTATCCATCTAGCTGGACTTTTAAGCAGCCAGGCTAAGTAAGTCCTTTATAAAGAAAAGTGGAATGAGTATAATAAGCTGAGCATATTGAGTCTTACATAAATTTTCTCAGTTTTGCTGCCTCAATATATTTCTGAAGCACAATTCATTCAAACGTTAAGCCACAGTCAATATTTAGAAAATTGCCTTTATAAACCCTGTTGCCCTTTTCTCCACAACTGCCGACATTTCAGTTATCTAAAAGTTATGATTAAATGTAGACATAAGTTCTGTCTTCTACAGATAGATGTAGCATCTCTCCCCTTTCTACACCATCTAAATCTTCTACATTCCTTATTATGGACCTATTTTTCAAGGCAATTTTGGTAGTAATTAATGCACAATAACATTTGCGATGCTTGAATTCTTAGGCATACAGTGAGACTGCACCTTCTTGCACTAGGGTTGGGTGGAACTACCACCTGGCACTTGGCAGTAAGAACTAAGTGAAAGAGATACACCCCTCAAAATTCTGAAATGCCAGCCTCCCAGATGGAAGTCGTCTTCAAAAGCGTTACATGTAATAACATGGTACTGTTTCATCATCTGGAATTAGGAAAAAAAAAAATGTGTAAAACCCGCCAATCTAAGCACTTCAATATCTTTCAGCTTCAGGTGTACAGCAAGAGGCCCTGAGCTGAATGTGGCTCACCTCATCCCAAACACAGCCCGTCTGGTATTTTTAACTGAAACACACTTTCCCTAATTAGCTCGTTCATAAGAGCTTACGGACATGCCTGCTGCTCCCGGTGCCACCAGGGGTCATGCTAACGCTGTCAATTTGGCACTGTAATTGTTGCTGAAGGTAATTAATGGCATGATTTTGAGCTGTTTCATTTAGTTTCATATATTATGCCACTCAACAGAGGTATCAAGTATGACAACTAAAAGGAAATAGATGTGAAGTAGACAGGGCATCTGATGTTGGTCAATTTGATCAACCGGTATTATTAGGAAAGGAATATACTTACTAAGTACATAGGTATTTCTGATCAAATGCTAATTTTTGAAAAAGAAATCTTGGCTGGCCTAAGTTGCTATTCCTAGAATAGTTTCTTCCACTCTCCCTTATTTAGGTTTTCCTTTATTCTGCATAAATAGGTTATTTTATGCTTAGTTATTTTACACATGCACGTCTTATCACCCCAGATGAAGCTGAACCTCTCTTGCTGGGTGAAATCACACATTCAACAGTTTTCCTATTTCTACTTTTTTTACTGAGAATCTTAGTGGAAACGTAGCTCAATGAAGACTGTTTTCAAAATAAAATAGAGCAGCACAATTTTCAAATTACAATGCACTATAACTTGAGTAGACCAATTGAATAAGGATGCATAAACTTATGCTAAAATCTAGAAACATAACAGGTATCTACTATGACCATAAAATGATATGTAGTATTTAAATATTACGTGATAAGCCTATAAAATTTAAAAAAAAATTCTTATTCACTATTGCAGCCAGAAAATTCAAATTTAGAAACAAGGTTAGCAGGGAAGTAAATCAGGCAGAGTTAATGTCTTCTTCCTTTTATTAAAATGTTTTTATAAACCTGTAATAAAATACTGAGATTTAAACAATCCTTGTCAAATTAAAAATAAAACAACTTACTAGACTCCATTAAACTGAATTGTATGCACCCGAATTTCATTTTTTCCTATCTGCCAATTGCAAGATTTAATACTCTAAGTCTATTTGCCACTTAATAGATCCCTGTAAGTCCCATTAACAGTAATGGGAATTCTATGGGCACTGAGAAAAGAGAAATGCCTCTATGTGTAAATAGTTTTCTTCTTTGTAATTAACCTCTGCCTTCTACCCAATTTTCTATGTTTGACGTTTTAATTCCTTCAATGAGAATGATTGGATGGTAATGAAAACCAGATGGTGGCATCGTTACATAAATCCGGGAACTAGAGTGGCAACATCACAGACACTGGCATATTTAATCAGTATATGCGAAAGGCATCATGAAATATGCAGTCAAAAAAATGAAATTTAGGTAAGTAGAACTGGTTGATGTTTAAACATGTAACAAGGGAGAAAGTGAAAGAAGAGCCTCTCCTTTGTGGTAATGAAAACCCGAAGTCCACATCAAGAAAAAGCTGTTATCCCCTGGAAGCTTTAGAGGCGATACATAAAGAAATGAACTTACAGCCTCAATTTAGTTCCTGAGGAGTACCAGTACCAGGCACAACCTCATCAATGATAATTAGAAAGCTGCCAAAGTATTCACCAACATTAGAGGTTAAACACTTGGATTCATAAAGATTTTAAGTTTGAATGAAGTTCTTATCTGGAAATGATTCTGCTTATCCCAAGGAAAAGAAATTGTGTTCCTATGTTTCCATTGTTATGAGCATTTCTTTCAAGGCACAGAGTTTATTTAAATTGCATGTGTGTGTGTGAGTGAGAGAGAGAGACTGAGATTGAGTATGATTTCCCTGTATGGCTTTTGAAATATAACCAGAGAGATATCTATTCCAAACTGAGGGTTTCTCAAATCAGGAAAGAAAGTAGACATCAAGTCAATATTGAATTTGATTCAGAAGTGAGGGAATCATCTATCATATATTTAATCACTACCAGGACAGGAAATAATGTGCTAGGGAAACTTGCTGTAAACATTTTTCTCTACCTTAAAATGTATGATGTATTTTGAAGACAGGCTCAGATCATAGGATAAATATGTTGCTCATGATTTAGAATAGAAACCCAAATGGTGAGGGAATGAGAATGTCTTCTATTCTATGTAATTCCACATACTTTTTAGAATGCAGAGTAAGACTTGGAAGTTCAACAGGATATGACAATAATTTCCTTAACAGGCAAAAGAAGAAAATTATGCCTTAATCATGATCCATAGTGGAAAGTAGAGTCAAATAGGTGCCTTGGGGTGGAGCAAATCTGATTTTCCTGTGCAGCCTTAAGGTTTTTTTTTTTTTTAGTTTTGAAGTTTTTATTTTTTTATTTGTACTTTATAAGCCTATTCAAACTGTGCTTAGCAAGATATTTTCATTTCTTTAGAAAAAAATACCAGTTTTCATCTATTGCTTATAATTTAATGTGTTCAGAAGTGAAACAGTTGAATATAACAATGAAGGTTTAGTTTGTGAATCATAAATATGGAATATGTATGCCTGTGTTCAAACCAGGTGCAATATTTACATCAAGATCTAATTTAAATAAACCCACTTTTCATTTGAAATGAGCAAATAAATACAGTTGATCCTTGAACAACACAGGTTTAAACTGCATAGGTTTACTTATGCAGATTTTTTTGTTCAATAAATATATTGGAAAAATTTTTGGAGATTTGTGACATTTTGAAAAGACTTGTAGATGAACTACATAGCCTAGAAATATTCAAAAAAATTAAGAAAAAGGTGTATCGTGAATATATATAGATACTAGCATATTTATGCGTTGAGTGTTATCAGAAAGGCAGGCTATTAGTTAGGTTTTTGGGGAGTCAAAATTACAAGTGAATTTTTGACCACATGGGGCAGAGACCCCGAGCTCTTCAAGGGTCAACTGTAATGAACTTTTTGGTTCTCTTTTCTTAGCAATTAAAATGGACACTAGTAAAATTCATAATTCTATTTTGGTTTTAGAATCTCTAAATTTGTAATGATCTTAGTAACTTACTCCGATAATGTGTAAATTTAGAAGAACTTTCTGTGATTTACAACAGATCTTCAAACAGGCATACACACACACACACACACTACACAGTCTAAGCAAAATTTTCCAAATGTAGATAAACCTTGGTAAACTGCTCTTAAAAATAGCAAGAGTATTAGTGCTGGAAATGCTAGAGTCATACAATCACGAGGAATGAAATGCTATAGAACTTTAGGTTGGGGTGAAGTCAATTTTATTTTGGGGTCGTTGGAGCAGATAAAGAGGGGGAATAGGAAGGACATCTAAGAAATGGCGTGTGACTTGAACACTACGAGAGGACAAGGCTTTCAAAGAGGGAATCGTTCAAGCAGTGTAAGAACAGATAGGTCGTCATAGATTAGCAGAAAAGTTAACAGCTCAGTCGAGCTTGGAGTATGAATCAGGAAAAGGAGATAACGTTGGGGGATGAGTTTGAATTTGTAGACCACAGGACAATTCAAAAGGACCTCATGTGCTTTGCTAAGGAGATTCAGAAACATCTATAAATCTAATAAGGTAAGTCAAGACAACATTAGTCTGTCCTACTGCCCACTCTGCTTTCTCTCCTCTGACCTAACTGTGGTTTCCTCTGAGTTCATAAAGACTAAACTTTGTCACTGGAACCATAAAAACTTGAGTTGACAATCTGGTTCAAACTTCTGGCTGTGTGACTTAGGTAAGTGTTGTAAGCCTCTCCAAACTTCAGATTTCTCATCTATCAAATGAAATAGTCATAGTACCTACCACAAAAAGCTGTTGTAAAGATTAAAATTAAAAGAACTTCTGTTTTTGTGTTTGGTTTTTAGTCAAATGCTAACAAAAAGCACTGAAAGTCACTTTTATATTATTTGAGAGGGAGTTGGGGACTCCATAGAACTATGCTATTTTCCCCTTTGGCATTTACTTATAGAGAAAGTACATCATCGACTCTAGTGGCTTTGGTTTGTTGACTTGAAAGACAGATAAAAGGAGAGCACCTTGCATTGCCAATTCTTCTTGCATAGCTGGCGGAAAAACTAAACGGGTAAGGCTATTTCTAGCAAGACAGGAGGGGAAGACATATTCTCTACTCCTAATTTATCAACAAAATATATATTCTACGAAATCACCCAAGTTCATATAGTCAGTTACATTTGCTAAACTCACAATTCACAAGTTATTCTTCAGAATTTCTATGTCTACTGACCTGATTTTTCCCCCCTTTTGATATACCCAGTATGACCAGGAAATGTGCTCATCAGCTTTGGCTACATGTATCAGGTTGGTCTCAACCTTCCATTCTTTCAATGGTAAGTTTTCCAAAAACGCTTTTTTTTTTTTAATTTCAGCTTATCATGGGGGTACAAAAGTTCAGCTTATATTTATTGCTCACATCCCGCCCATCCCCCCCGAGTCAGAGTTTCAAGCGTGTCCATTCCCCAGACAGTGTGCATCACACTCATCATGTAGGTATAGACCCATCCCCGCGCCCCACTCCCCACACCTCAGTCCGAAACCCGATTGATGTTATTCCTAAATGTGCACTTAGGTGATCATCAGGGAAACCAATCTGCTGGTGAGTACATGTGACGCTTTCTAAGGTAGGCATGTGGTATGCCAGCAAGGAAGTACTTTAGTAGTAAAAGATCTTGTTTCCATTGCAGAGCTTAGCGGTTTCTGAGTGAAAAATCATTCTCCATAAAAGGCTAAGCTATTAAAATAAGGATCTCCATAAAAATTATAAATCATTAAAAAAAGATATTCCCTTCTCATTGTCTGTATTCAGTTCAATATATTATAGTCACATTAGCCTGTACACACTATTTTAGAAAAAGTCATGGATGGTGAGAAGGTTTGCAAGTCCAGCATCTGAATAATAGTCATTTTTGGTTGCAGGCTCCTTTGGCGAGTGTTAAAAGCTCCTGAAGATCACAGAGGCAGGAAAAAGACTAACTTTCCCCCTCAAGCTTATGAATGCTTTAGAGAGGGCTTAGAGGCAGAGAAAGTCAAAGGGTGCTTTTTAACCATTAACAGAAATAGCTAGCTTTTATTTCTCATTTACATTGTATTAGTCATTGAGCAAAACACTATAGTATTTTTCTTTAATAAATTCTGATAAATGCTAGTCCCGTTTTACAGATGTAATATAAAGTGGATACTAGAGAGGCTTAGAGTCTCAAGATCACAGATAGGGGTGGCAACATCAGAAATCTGACCTCAGGCAGCATGGCTCCCAAGGCTGAGGTAGGTCTCCACCCTGTGCTGTACTGTGCAGAGAGAGGGTAAGGACAGCCAATGTAGCGTAATGTTCCAGAGTCAGGTCCCATGGTCAGACTGCCAGGGGCCTATGACTTATTATATGAACATTCTTGGACAAATCCCTCAGCTACTCTGTATCTCAATTTTACTATCTGTTAATTGTAGATATTAATAGTGCCTCCCTCATAAAGTTGTTGTGAGGATTACGTGCACTATATTGAGTGGTAGCAATTCTTATTATCATTAGTATTCTTAGCATTAAGTCGACCAATTTGCAGTAATTCAGGCCTTTAACTACTAGAATGTATGCTAAGTTGAAGTCACCTGCAGAGGAAAATAAATGGGGAACGGCCTCTGTATGATCAGTAAACCTCTTCCAACCTGTTTTAAGTTATCTTTGTATGTTGAAAATGTGCAGGAACAGAGGTTGAGAGAGGAAAGGAATAACATTTACTGAGAGACAATTATGTATTAGAAGCTATGCCATGTAATTTTACATGTTGCATCATTTAATTCTCTCAGTGATACTAAAAGATAAATTCTCATCTTTTTAGATGAGGAACTTGAGGTTCATAGGGTTTAAGAGACTGTCCTAAAGTCACAGAATTAAAAATTGTATCAGGATTGGAACAGATAATGAGAAGCCTAACAGCGTTGGTAGCTTTGGTTTCCAATGTGCTTTCCCTTTTATTTCAAAATCATTAAGAAGGATTTTTGTCTTACACATATTGAAAGCATAAAAAAAAAGTTGAAAGTAAATCAAGGAGTACTGTTAAATCAACATTCTTTTAAGCATACCATGCCTGAGAAATGGCAAAAATTAATAGGTTTTATAAGCATATTTGATGGAAGCTTTGTTCTAAGTATACTGATACCATGATATGTAAATTAACAAAAATAGCTTTTCACAAAATTTTAGAATTTTATATTCATGTTAGATAAGCTTTTGGGTAAAATATTCAGATTAGAAGGCATAGTGAAAAATGTTCTCTAATGCTTATAATAATGAGTATAAATGTACACAGGCCCAGTGCTTTTAAGATTGGTGTAGGTAAAATTATATTTTAGAATATAAAAGGATTTTATTACATTTTAAGAGAACCTGTTACTCTTTAATGGAACCATGAAGCCACAATTTTGAGTAATGACTACATACATGTGTGCTGCACCAGGACATTTGAAGGCCACGTTTTTCAACTTCCAGAGAAACTAGATAGTGCCAGAGCTGATTTGATTAAAAGCAATAGTGACATTTCTAGTAGCCTCATTGAGTAGCACAATCCCTAAAACTTCATTTTGCATTGTCTTTTTAAGCAGCACATTTTTTAAGATATACATTGAGTAAATGTAACAGCAAGAGATTTAAATACATTAAAGAATAATTTAGAAAACATGTTTGCATATGTAATTATAAGCCATTCAAATTGGCAACAAAGCATTAAATGCAAAAGCAAAAAGCAACCAGTCAATAATCTCAAAATAGTGGTCCAGAGAACACTATTTGGGAAGAAGCAGAGAGCACCGAAGAGCGGGTCTTTTAGTTTGGTTTTGTGTTTTGAGAATGGAAGAGGAGGGTAATCTCCCTTACCATGTTATCAGACCTTTTCTTTCTAAATGAGGAGGATGGGGGCGGAGGGGAAAAGGAGGGGAGAAGGGGGGTGGGACTCTTCCTCTCCTGCAGGGAAGATAGGTCACCAAAAAAACAACGCACAAAAGTGTATCAGCACAGGGCCCTTCTTCTCAGTCTTTAGTTTGGCATTATAGGGAGAGAAAGGAGGAAAGAAAACCTAATAAAGAATCAAGGATACAGAACTAAGAATATGCTAATTTAATAGAATAAATTCAGTTATTCAGAATAGTTTATTGAGCAACTACTACTGGCTAAGTAGTAGTAGTTACCCAATGATAAGGTGGCAAACACATGAGATGTGATCCTGTTCTCACAGATCCTACAGTTAAGTGGGAGAGAGATGTTCATCAAGTAATTGCATAAATGTATGTAAAATTGAAAGTGTCATGCCATTAAACAAAAGCTCTTGGTCCTAAGAAAACATGCAACATGTACATTAAAGTTTCACTGAGAAATGGTAATTAGAGCTATTGACCTGAGGATGGATAGAAATCAGTTAGGTGAAGGGATGAGGGGTGAAACAGGATTCCAGGGAGTTGAGAAGTATACATTTGAAGAAAGGAAATATGGCTAGGGTGGCTGGAGCACCCCAGGGGCAGAAAAAGCCAGAAACTAGCAAGGATCAACTCCTCTAAGATCTCGTGGCCTCAATAAACTCTCTCTTCTTTCCTCGTCCTACCAATGGAGAGTCCCTGGAGGATTTTAACTAAGGACAGTACTGTAGTCAAACGTGACAGCAATGAAGTTCTCATTAACGATCTCAGGTGGGAGCGGGATGGAGGGGATTGGTAAACTGGTAATAATGGGTGCGGAATGCACTGTATGGGGGATGGGCACACTTGCAGCTCTGGCTTGGGCAACACAAAAGCAATATATGCAACTAAAATGTTTGTACTCCCATAATATTCTGAAATTAAAAAAAAAAAAAGAAAATTGGAAAAAATGCAAATTAATTTCAACCTCTGTATTTGCCAGAAGTTCAAGTCCCTATTGCCCTTGGGAGCGAAAAGCTTTAACCAGTCAGTCACTTCCAGGACTTCTCAGTCTGATCCAGTATAAATATTATGTTGTAAGCACAGACCATGGAATGAGATTAAAGAAAACATTTTACATTTAACGCCCATGGCCCATTAAATCTGCTGCTTCCTTCACTGCCCCTGGATGGCTTCTCCGATCAACCTTGAATGGAATAATAATTCCTACAGTCATTTTAAGTGACAACACCCTTCCAACCTGTAATTAAAGTATCGAACCTTGCAATACCAAAAAACTCCAATCATCCTTAAATTAACAAGTCTCCCTATCCCAGCTTGGTTCTATTGCTTGCAGAAAGCTGTGGTAGGGAAGGAGAAACTGTATGTTTCTCTCGGTCTCCAGCATTTCTATGCCTCTTCTTCCAGCTTGCTAACAATGTTTTCTCACCCGTCTACTCCTTGATGATAAAAATGCGTCTGGGGAATTGTCATTCAGTAGAACTCAGAGGAAAAGTGGTGCATGGTGCCTGTATGGGTCTTAAGGTGGAAAACAGACTATTCGAATTTCAGAAACAGGAAGCAAGCTAAGGGGCGGGTGCACAAAGATCCAGGGTGAGGCCAAGAGGTAGGCGCAATCTAAGTCACACAGGATTTATAAGGCCATGTTAAGAATTGAAGATTTATTATAAGGAGGATGAGAAACCACCAATCGGATTTTAGGCAAGAGGTGTCATAAACATTTTCATTTTAAAAGGATTACTATTGTGGTTGGATTACCTCATCTGGTGGGATGGAGACTACTTCAAACATAACTCTAAGTGCAGCAGGTATGTACCCAGTAGGAAAAAACAAACAAACAAACAAATTCTACCCTCTTCCCCTACATAAGGCAGGCAGGCTAAGTATTTTTGCAAAAGATTTATATGGATCTGTAAAACCGACTTTTGTTTAGGCAGTGGTAGAGAACCTAAAAAAGGGCATTCACCAAGAGTCCTGCTGGTTGACTAACAGAGCTCCTGGTCAGATCCAATAGCTGGGTTTAGCCAAACGTGAAGCGACAGTTTCTGGGACGTCAATACTACTGTTTCTACATTGCCCTAGGCCACAGGAAACCACCAGTTGGAGAAAATGGATTTGGAACGTCACAATGGAACGTGGCTCTACTTTAGACAATCTGCTGTTTTTTTAAGGAACTGGTAGTTAAATGTAGACAGATTTTAAATTTACCTGCTTTGTTGCTATTAATTTATTCTTAATGAAATGCCCTTTTAAATATACTAAATAAGGTATCATTCAAGAATCTCAGTATCTTTTATTTAGTGGAATAACTGACACTCTAAAGTATCAACCTACAAAGACAGGAAATTTCTAGTAAGTTCTGTCACCCTGCCTAAAGGACTTTTACAAATTCAGCATTCAAAAAAAGAAGTTAAAAAACAATATGTAGAACAATCATGTGGTTAACAGTAAAATAATGGAAAATATAAAAACAAAAAGAGAAGATATTTCCTTTCAGGTGATAATTCTTAAGTCTGGCTGATTATCTGAATCAGCTGGAGGAAGAGCTCTGAAATAAATATACACCGATTTAAATTCAGTAGATCTGGAACAAAAACCAGGTGCTAGTGGTGTAGGTGTATTTTGAGGAGGGGTAAAAGAAACAAGTTAGGCCAACAGGAGTTGGTGGTTACTGAAGCCGAGAATGTTATATGAACTTTGTAATAATAAAATTAAGCTGAAAGCAGTATCATAATACTCTACTTTTGCAGGTATTTTGAATTTTCTAAAAAAAGAAATAGAACAGAACTTCAATTCTGATGATTTCAGATTTAAGAACTAATGAGTTACACTACAGAACAGGGTTTAATTAATTTGCTTTGGATCCTGCATGAATATTAGAGAAACTGCTTTTTACCATATGTATAGAAAACATTCAATATGCTTTGACAATACTAGTACTGGTCTGGTGGTGGCTGTGCAAATAGCACCACCAAGCTGCTATCATGATTTATTTGAAGACAAGAGGTAATCTAGGACTCACATAACAGAATAAACTAATTTTTTTAAATTTAACTTTATCCCAAATTCCCTTTGTGTACTTAAATTTTAAACAGTATAAATATTTATTGCTTTTAGTATATATTTGGGATGGGTCACAAATTCACAACTTGTGAACAGCATTTCCTAAGTAAAACTTTCTTTGGAAACGTTGCTGGTAACATACTAGAACTTCACCTTTAGTAACATAATTGATTAACAAAATCATGGAAATTAGGACAAATCTTTTAAATTCCACATGTTGAAAGTTGTTTCATCTGAATGAGTTTCATTTTCTCCAGTAATACGAGCCATATCTGCAGCATTTAACAGTAGGTAAAAAATTCATACTATGTGTTATTTATTTGGTTATATAGAATTTGGCACTCAAAACCATGACTTTAAGTTATGAGGTGATCCACAGAGAAAATGATCAAGTGTATGTTGGCATTTCCAGCAGTTTTCCCACTTTGGGCCCAATTAAACAGTGTTTAACATACACATTTCCTCCTTACCTCTCCTGCAAAGAGTGAAAGCTTGCCCCTATTTTTATTCCTTTCAAAAGGAATCAACTTAAAAATTAATGGGAGACTTAGAGAATCCCTTTGGACTTCTCCGTCTCAGTAATTGTCATGACAGTTACAGTCAGGCTATGGTGAAACTTACTGCTATTTCCACATTACTCTTTTGGTTTAGCACTCTGAATTTAAATTTATCTGTTCCCTTCATTTAATATAAATGGGCGCCTATTTGCACCATCTCCAAGTGTATTCACTTCCTACTGCTGTTATAACAGATTATTACAAGTTTAGTGGCTTGAAAGAACACAATTTTACCTTACAGTTCTGGAGGTCAGAAATCCAAAATCGGTCTCGCTGTGCTAAAGCCGAGGTGTCAGCAAAGTTGGTTCCTTCTGGAGTTTCTGAGGGAACAAGCCACTTCCTTGCCTTTTGCACCTTCTAGAGGCACCTACATTCCTTGTCTTACTGCAGCTCCTTACTCACATCACTCCTGTCTCTGGAGTCCTTTCTTCTCCTCGTCCTCTTCCCACAAACCACTGCTCCTACACTACTAACTGAGCCGTCTGCCTCCTTCTTATAAAGATCTTAGTGATTACATTGCATCCACCTGGGTACTCGCCCCATTGTAAGATCCTTAATTAATCACATCTGCAAAGCCCCTTTTGCCTTTGCAAGGTAACAACATATTCACAGGTTCTGCAATTAAGGCATGCACACCTTTGGCAGGTCATAATGCAACCTAGCCCAAAGATTAGGAGGGGACATACCCCAAACTGATATTGGAAAGTACATTAGAAAATTCCAGTAAATCTAGTATTTAATTACTCCAACCAGGAGGGAATAATCATTTTATATACACACACACACACACACACACACACACACTAACATGGTTAAATTTTTGGAACAGCAATTAAGTTAAAAATTGGTAGGTGTTTTGATGACAACTGGACCAAGACTGACTTAGTCTGATGTATTCTAACAATTGCCTTAATTCCTCACTCACTTCAGCATTCTAAACCCAACTTTCTTGGCTAAGAAAGAAGTTGCATTTGCTGTATCTCTTTAGAGACCAAGTACCTGGGCACGCATAGAAGAGCCTAAGCTTAGGTGTTTCCTATTACAATTTTGTAGCTTAGGAGCAAGCATTTTACCTGGAGCTAAAAAAGTATATATTGATGTGAAAAAAATGTTATTGGTTATACAGTAAGGACTTTTTATTTGTATTTTTACACATCTTATTTTTGGCGGTTTTCTAATCAGCTACTCAGTTTAAATGTGCTCTACTGGAATGGACAACTAAGTGAACTAACTGAAAATTGAGAAGTGAACACAGGCTTTCCATACCTCTGAAATTGCTTTGGTCTCTGTAACGAGGGAGAGCTCACGTTCTGATTGCTCTATAAATAGACTTGTCCACATCATAGAATTTAGAAATTGTGACCCCTGGGACAATTTGCTTCCAATTACATTATGGAAGCAGCTTATACTGTAGGCAACCACAAGTAGGCTTGCCCCGTATCTTTAACTTGCAGAGAAAATGGGGAAGATATCCTCATTTTCTCTGTTCTATGTATTAGAGATTTTGTTTTGTTTTATGTGATCTACAACAGAAATGTAATGATTATACAGTCTCAATGTATTGTTTTTAAGCTGTTCAGAACTTAGAGGTATTCACATTATAAAACCACCAATTAAAAACATTGTATTGTCCTCTAAAGTATGCACAGGTGGCCTATATTGAATGATGTCAAAACATTTGCAAAAAATATTTTTCTTTTGCTATTAAAGAAACTGCCTATGTGCTTATGTGGACAGAGAATAAAATTCACATGGCAAGTAGAATGTTCTATTTTGTGTCCCTTTCCATAGCAATGCTTTGACTTCCAGATCAACAACTCTTTGGCCAAGAATGTCAACAGGCTTAAAGGAACTTGATTTTTCTTTTAACTAGCTGTTTCAAAGTTCATTTAAATGAACCCCAGGTAGTCTCTAAATCTAGACCAAATTACTCCACTAACTTCAGGGTAAATTTCCTAGGCTGAGTGCTTCTCTCTGGAGTCTTGGACATTCTTTCAAAAAACTCCTCAAAACATTTCCATGGATAGTTATGGCAGGTAGATTTTTACTTCCCTTTTTACCTTAACTAGACTGTGAGCTCCATGAAGATTGGAACTATGTCTTACAGCTCTAATTTCTACCATATTATTTGACATTAAAAATATTTGTTGACATAGTAATTGTTAAATGAATAAATTAATAAATCCAGCATGCAATGAATGAGAAATTTGCTGAGTTCTTCCATTCAGTAGGAAGACTAGAGAAAATTTCATAAATCTCATTTTTGAGATATTTTTACTATATTTATGGGTAGACAGATGCAAAACTGGAGAAGAATCTCGAAACACTACATACAATTGAAAAGCAATCATAGTAAATGCTCAAAACCTGAGATTTTCCAGGCACAGGAGAAAGCTCTATCAGAATCATCTGTGCGAGTTCTTGAACCTGCACGTCTTCCCTAACCCACCCTTCCGTTAACACTATCTTTTTGCACCATATCCACATATACACACTCCAATTTACAAAACAAACATTATTATTTCTTCAGTTGAGAGAGCTGCACCCTGCAGGCACAGTAAGAATGTGGCTTGGCAAGGTGGACTTTTATTTTAACCATATGCATTAACCCCCTTCCATTTTTTTCTAGCTCTCTAGATAAGTTTTAAGACAAATCTCTTGGCTTCCTTATTTTTTCCAACTCTTCATATAGTTTAACATAAAATTTTAATTGTGGTTCCTCATGCTAGCTATTATTTAAAATAATATGTGAAAGCTTTTCAAAATTCACATGCTTGTCCCCTATTCCCAAATTTTAGTAGCGGGCAAGCATTAGATGATCTGGCTGTGCACTCAGGATTGAAAACTGTTGAGCTACTCACAGTGGGAACCTGAGACTGCATATATGGAACTTGTTAGGCATGCAGACTCTCAGACCTTGCCAAAGACCTCCTGAAACAGAACCTGTATTTTAACGAAATTCTCTATGTGATTTACATGTGCATTAAAGTTTGAGATGCACTGCTCTACATTATATCAACCTACTAAAATACACAGCAATAGATTTCTGCTGAGATAATAAGGAAAGGCTCTTGGAAGAGGCAATAGAGTCTTTGGACACGTGAGTTCTGGAATCAATCTACCTGGATTCCAGCGTTTATTAGTTGTATTACCTTGATCACATTACTTATTATGCCTAAGCTTCAGTTTACTGCATTAAAATGGGGATAATGATAATACCAAATCCATAAGGTTTATATGAGTATTGTTTGACATAGAGTAAGCCCTCCACAAAGTTAGTTATTACTACTGGCATTAAGTGAACTTGGATCTGAAAAGAGATGGAAGGCATCCTCCAGATCATTATCAGCCTTGCAGTAAACTCAAATACTTTGTGTCACCACATGCACTCTTCATGCAGTATCTGGGCGGTAAACTATTAAGGGCAAGATTCTGTGCCCTCTTCTCCAGCTAGCCATCCAGCTACCGATCTTAGACAAACAGTTCACACTTGAAATGTCTGCATGTATGATGAATAATAACAAATTTATTCAAATTAAAAAATGAAATCAGTCTTTTCAGACAGCAAATTTGATTTGGTGATTGGTTTAGCAATGAGGATTAACTTTGCCATTTAATTAGGTCAGACATTTTTCCATAAATTGAATGAGCTAATACTGAAGACACAAGGTTTTAATAGATATATTTTAACCACATAAAAATAGACAATACTGTTAAAATGGAATATTTTATGAGTATTACATGAATAGTAAATAAAACTCAGATGTTAACTTAAAAATGCAAGAGCATTATATAGTTTTATAAAATCTCTGAAGTTTGCAAATTATGCTTTGGTGGTATCAGCTCAGGACCTTGACAGATGGATTTCTCTTCCAGCCTTCCTACTGTTTACAAGGTTCTCCAAGGTGGTGGTCCCCAACCTTTTTGGCACCAGGGACTGTTTTCATGGAAGACAATTTTTCCACGTACTGGGCGGGGGTCAGGGGGGATGGTTTGGGGATGATTCAAGAGCATTACATTTATTGTGTCTATATTTCTATTATTATTACATTGTAATATATAATGAAATAATTATACAACTCACCATAGGTCGAGGATCCCTGCTGTAAGGCACTGAGAGATTCAGAGTAGAAAGTACCAATTTAAAGCCCAAAATGCTTATCTTGGCTTAATAAAAAAGAAAAGTATAATAGTATGTGATATATACTCTTACCTCAGACCCCCATTGACATCCCAATAAGTTTATATCAGATTTCAATGATATGTTTGAAGGAAAAGAACTTAGATGCATGAAGAAAGCACAGAGTTCTATACTAATAGATCTATGTTTAAGTTTTTAATGATAAAAAAATAAAAAGTCCACAAACGTGATAATATCATGAATAGCATGGAATTACAGACTTTAACATTATAAAACAGGCGGGGTTAGTGATTTTTTAAGGCATCTTTAAGCCTTTGTTTATAAATATTAAAGTTTAATAACATGGTTTAAAAATGACAAGAGAGTGAATATAGTGAAAATTGCCATGAATACAGCTGAAGAAATATAAATTAGCTTTTGATGATTCTCATTTTGTTTAATAATTCTCCAGCATGAATATAACTTATTGTTATTTCCCTTTGAGGTAATTAAATACAGCAGTGAGAAGGAAGAAAATTTAGGGTTTGATTGTGATTATAATTCAACCAAAGCTAGTTTGAAGAGGCAATAGAAAAATACAACATTAAAGGACTATTTAAATGTGGAACTAATTAATATTTCTTCTTATACAATAAGTTGTTTGAAAAAGGTAAATTTAATATATCTTCTTAGAAAGAAAGTTTATAGACTTTTTGCTTTCGTCTAGGATGTAGAAAGTAGGGAATAATATTGCTTCCAACAAATGGGAAAAAGAGAAAGAAAACTATCAAACAATAACTTCAGTTCATCAGATTGCTGATATTGTTGGACAAACAGCCATAATAAAAAAAAAAAAAAAAAAAAAAAGGACAGAAGGAAGAGATTCCTGCCAAATACAGTGAATAAGGAAGATGGTAGGTTGGTGCAAAAATAATTGCGGTTTTAGCATTGTTGACAGTTGCTCTTTGATACTGGAATGCATTCTTAAATAAATGTGCTTATGTTATATATCATTTTAATTCACATTTCTCACTTTACGGTTTTTTTGCTAATGAGTTATTACTTGCTGTTTATTTTGTATTTATTTTAGACTATGGAAATAATGTTAGACAAAAAGCAAATTTGAGCGACATTCTTACTCAAGTTCAAAATAGTTCCTAAAGCAACGGAGACAACTCTCAACATCAACAACACA
Organism: Eulemur rufifrons; assembly: GCF_041146395.1. Classification (NCBI taxonomy): domain Eukaryota; kingdom Metazoa; phylum Chordata; class Mammalia; order Primates; family Lemuridae; genus Eulemur; species Eulemur rufifrons. The sequence continues at coordinate 232,392,763 of NC_090989.1, forward strand.
TTTGGTCCAGGAACTGCTAATGAACGTACCATGCAGTGGTGGTTCAAGAAGTTTTGCAAAGGAGATGAGAGCCTTGAAAATGAGGAACACAGTGGCCGGCCATTGGAAGTTGACGATGACCAATTGAGAGTAATTATCAAAGTTGATCTTCTTACAACTACATGAGAAGTTGAGAGGAACTCAGGTCGACCATTCTATGGTCGTTTGGCATTGGAAGCAAATTGGAAAGGAGAAAAAGCTCAATAAGTGGGTGCCACATGAACTGACCAAAAATAAAAAAAAAAAAACATCATCATTTTGAAGTGTTGTCTTCTCTTATTTTACACAACAGCAACGAACCATTTCTCAATCAGATTGTGACGTGTGATGAAAAGTGGATTTTATATGACAACCAGCGATGACCAGCTCAGTGACTGGATGGAGAAGAAGCTCCAAAGCACTTCCCAAAGCCAAACTTGCACCGATAAAAAAGGTCATGGTCACTGTTTGGTGGTCTGCTGCCAGTCTGATCCACTACAGCTTTCTGAATCCTGGTGAAACCATTCCATCTGAGAAGTATGCTCAGCAAATCAATGAGATGCACCAAAAACTGCAATGCCAGCAGCTGGCACTGGTCAACAGAGAGGGCCCAATTCTTCTCCCTGACAACTCCCTCCCACATGTTACACAACCAACTCTTCAAAAGTTGAGTGAATTGGGCTAAGATGTTTTGATTCATCCGCCATATTCACCTGACCTCTTGCCAACCAACTACCACTTCTTCAAGCATATCACTCCCACAACCAGCAGGATGCAGAAAATGCTTTAATAGAGTTCTTGGAAACCTGGAGCATGGATTTTTATGCTAAAGGAATAAACAAATTTATTTCTTGTTGGCAAAAATGTTTTAATTGTAATGGTTCCTATTTTGATTAATAAAGATCTGTTTGAGCTTAGTTATAATGATTTAAAATTCATCCTATACCACAATTACTTTTGTACCAACCTAATGTAATTTAGAATAATCATTGGAGATCAAGTGTGAGCTAGAATGTTAGCTTTACTTCTGACTAGCTTATCTCAACCCTTCACACTAATAGCCTGACAGAATAAGAGGTATGTATGCCTATGTCCATGCATGAATATTATTTGCCTTAGTCTCTACTGATCTATATACTGTTTGTCATTCAATCAAAAATTAGAAAATCTACCAAAAAAGCAAAAGGGAGACAAGATAAATAATAGAACTAGACTTATAGATGATCTAAATCTTATATTTATTGGATAGGGACTTTAAAATAACTATATGAACTGTGCTGAAGATCTAGTACAAAAGGTGAAGAATATGTTTTAATGGATAGGGAATTTTAGCTGACAGATAAAATCTATAAGAAACAGTCAAATGGAAATTCTAAAAATAAAAACACAATACAAGAATTGAAGAATTCCTTCTGCGGATACATAAATGGACAATTCAGCTAAGGAAAAAATCAAAGTTATGTCAGAAAAAGTTACCCAAACTAAAATACAGAGAGGAAAAAAATGAAGGAGGCAAAATTGAAAAAAAAAAAAAAAAGAGCATCAAGAGTCATGGAACAATATCAAAAGATTTTGAGTCTTTCAGTCCAACACAGATGACTGATAAAGAACAGAGCATATTTGTGTGCGTGTGTGTGTGTGTGTGTGTGAATGAAAAAGTGCTACAGGAATGAAAAAAATCAACTCAGGAAGGTGGTAGGGTACAGAATTGATATACAGAGACCAATAGCTTTCTAAAATTCAAACAACCCATTAGAACTTCTTAGAACACAGATGGGAAAATTGTGGCCTGTGGGCCAAACTGGCCGACTGCCTATTTATCTAAATAAAGTTGTGTTGGGACAGAACCATACACATTAATTTAATACTTGTGTATGGCTGTTTTTGCACTTTAATGGCAACAGAGGCCGTCTGGCCCTTAAAGCCTAAAATGTTCATTAAATGGCCCTTTACAGAAAAATATTTTGCTAACACCTGAGTTAGAAGATATAGTGGAAGGACAGATATCATTTATGATCAAAGTTAAAATTATAATATCTAGGAGAAGATATACAGAATTCCTAAAGGATACAAAACTTCAAAGACTTAAACGAAAAGGCATACCATGTTCTTGCGTCAAAAGAACTCAATGTGACAAAATGTGATCTTCTCAAAATTAACCTATAGGAAAGGCATAATCCCAATAGTAGTAACAATAATATTTTTAAAAAATATATGACCTTCAACAATATGTGTGTATCTTCCAAAAAGATACACAAAATTTAATAGTGGTAGTTGTCTGTAAAATGGAAAGAAAAGAATGAGAGGAAGACATTTTAATAGATATGCTTTTTTGCTTTTTGAATTTTGTTTAAATATTACCTATTTAGAAAGATTGAAAATCAAAAATTAAAATTTAGTTAAACTAAATGAAATGATATATAATATTCACATATGAAATAATAACATATAACATATAACTACAATATTCAAATATGAAATCATAACATATAACTAGGACAATTATCTCAAGTAATCTGGCAAATTCAAAAGCTCCATCCATCAGAATTTTACTTGAAATTTTTGCAAAACTCAACAAAGTATGAAAATTAATATTTAATACTTTATAGTTTATGAGTAATTAATTAAACTCTCACTAAGGACTAAAAAGGGTGGGAATGTACACAGATTTTAAGACATACCGCAAAGACATTATATGAAAAAGTATAGATTAATGGGAGAGGAAGGAGTCCAGATAACTCAGAAATAGGTCTTTATATATTTTAAAATTTGATACATATAAAAATTTGGGCAAAGCAATGGGCAAAATATGGGATGCTTGATAAATTGTGCTGGGAAAATTCAGGTATGACATTGAAAAAAGTAAAATTGGATCCTGCTCATAGACTCCAGTTGGATTAATGATCTAATTGTGAAAGGAGAATTATACATTGAATAGAAAAACAAGTAGGAAAGTACTTTATAAATCACAATTTGGAAACGGCTCATTAGATAAGAACTTAAAAAGGATAAGTCATAGGTTAAAAAAAAAACAGTATTTCAAAATTAAGCATTCTGTTCAATAAAAGTTAACAGATTAAAATATATGCTATTTTAATCAACAAATATTAATAGATTACAGAACTAGAAAGTTATTTTTGATTAAAACCAACAAGTGATTGATTACAACACAAATTTTCAGTAGGGTTGATACTGTCTCCATGGCAGTAAAAGTGATATCTTAGGTGTGAAAAAAATTGCTTTTAATATATAAAGCACAGATATACTTGCAGGGCATAAAGATACAAAATATATTTGTGGCATTAAAATTTTATGGATCGAGGCTCTTAGGAAAAAATGTTAGTAAAGGCTTCTTAGAAAGAGTGATAAGGAAAACAAAGGAAGAAGAAAGAAACACTGGATTAGAGACTATAATAGAATTCTCTTAAGTCAACAAGGGTGGAAAAGCAGGAGCACTAATAGAAAATCAGGCAAAGGGTATTTACAGGCAGTTCACAGAAAAGGAGTTCTAAATATTCAAACTTATTTACAATAAAAATTGCTAATGTAAACCATATGAAACCCATCTGAATGGCACATTAGGGAGGGTGTAATACTAAATGTCAGGCAGGATATGGGGAAAGTAAATGTGGCAAGAGTAAATGTGGCAAGAGTATCTGGAGCACAACCTCATACTATTTATTTAAGTTGAATATGTTTAGGTCTAGGATTCCCAATCCTAGATCTATACTCTAAAGAAGTTCTCAAAAAGTTGGCAAGTGTACCTACATAAAGACTGCATCATGCTGTTATTTTTGTATGGGGGGATTGGTAGCAAACTAGATAGCTAATACAAGTTTACTCATTTACATAAATAAAATGCAGTGGATGTCCACTACGGAAATATATGCAGCAGGTAGAAGCAAGTAAATAAATATACATACAGCCAGATGGGTAAGTTTCAAACACAGATTTAACTTTAAAACTCTAAAATGCTGAACATTCATGGCCAATGACATTTAGGTAAATTTAAAACATATACTCACATTAAACAATATTACATTCTTAATATAGATGCATGTACATCAAATTAGTGCCAATGGGGAAAAAGAAACAAAAGTGAGGATTTAGGATAAAGGGGAAAAAAATTACAAAGGAATCTGTATGACCCCTACCATACTTTATTCTCTTTATTTCCATAGTAACTATGATCTTCTAATATCATATGTAATATACGTATAATTTTGTTTATTAGGATCTCTTTGTGGTAGGATTTAAGGTTGATAAAGACAGGGTTTTCTTTTCTTTTTTTTTTTCAAAGTGTCTCAAATAAAATATATTTGAAATAGCCACAATGCATAACACATAGTAGGTGATGAAAATTATTTGATAAGTTATCAGTAAATGAGCGACGATAATTTGCCATAATTTGCTTTATCAGATTACCTCTCCCAAGCTTGCTCAGTTGAAACAACATGCATCTCCTCAGTGGACAGCTTCCTGAGCTGAACATATGGTGAAGCATGGCTTCTATGCTTCCTGTAATTCAGAAAGTGTTGCCAAAATGCAGAGCTGTGCCAAGAAACCTCTGGCTTCCTAAGCTTGACCAGGCTTTTTGAGGCACTCAGACAATAGCCTTTATATCCATCCTTGTCACTGAACAGATCTACATGGTCCAAACATCATCCATATTTTCAATATGGATGCAACATCATAACACATTGTCCTTAAGCTACAACAGCATTTTTAGGTCACAGTTATTCCTAGTGCAAGTATGGATGCTATACAAAATTATTTGCCAATAAGTTGTCAAAAATCACTATTATATCCATATATATCTCTATATACGTACAAACTAATTGCACTCCCCTTAATTATAACCATAGATAAGTGACTTTTTAGGTAAGTTTTTCCCATCTCTCAGGGTAAGAATCAACACTTCAATTTGCATTGTATATTTGTGGAGCTCATGAAAGAATCTGAAAGCCAGATCTAAGCTTTCCTATAATAAGATCCTAAAATAATAATAATAAAAGCTAAATATGCCAAGGAGGATAAACTTTCACTTATTGGTTATAGCTTTCTCTTTGCAGTGCTTTTCTGTTTTAGATTCAGCTTCCTCACTGGTCAAGCTTGGTGATGCTAAACATTGTTCTAACATGCTAACATGCTAAACATTGTTCTAACAAAAATTATATCTGTATGGTTGTTGAGAGTAAGTAAACTTTTCTGGGTAGATAAACAAGGTGATGTAGTAGACATCTGTCATACATGGCTGCTGCCTAAAATGAGTTGAATGCTCTACAGTTTGATAGATTCCCATTTGTGTGAATCAAATGCTTTTAATGTATCATACTAAAGAAGAACACCCCAGTTGATTTCTGGGCCTCACTCGTTGCTAGGGTACAGATAGGTGATTTGTGTGAAAGTGAAATGTACCAGTTCTAGACTTTGATTCAGAATAGGTTATGCAGAGAAGAAAGCATCCATTTTGCTGGTGTTGGTCACAGCAGAGGTGGCCTGTTTCTGGATAAAGTCATGGTGGCAGCAGCACCTTCCTTGCTAAAGGGGATCTAGAATGATTCCACAGTATTCCTGTCAGAGTTCTTGGAATCTCAGCGCAGTCAGTTCTATTGCAGGACTCTCTAAGCTATAGAATAAATATACTGTAATAAAAGTGTCATCTCAAAATATGTGAAAAAGAGAATAGAAAATCTAGCCAATTATGCAAAGTCAAATGACAAGTATTTTTTAAAGCTCTTTATTGAAACCAATAATAAAGCATAGGTAAAGCACTTAGTAAGCCTCATATGTATAACCACTAGGTGGCTATTTAAATATGTTTCATGTTAGAACTCAAAACATACACACACACACACACACACACAAATTGAAAAAAAGTATATCGTGAAATAACACTTATCTTTACGATACTTTAATTTAATTCTGCTTAAGTAAAAAAAAATCATTGCAACATACTCAATAATTCACTAGTGTGATCCACAATATAAAATATATTGCCATAGAATGACCATGCAGGATTTAAGTATATTAATTAGTGAACACTAGTGGAAACTAAGATATTTGAGTAACAACTCTAACCTTTAGATGGTAATGACACAAGTAGTAGTTCACGCATTTATTCATTCATTTATAGTGTCATGCTCTTCCCACCAATTGCTCTCTAGTGCCCTCTCACAGGCAGAACTAAGGCTTGATTTATTAACAGTGTGCCTATTCCTTTGTTTCCATGGAGTCAACCTGTAATAGAAGGACACATATCCAAATAAAACAAAGAATTGGGAACCATGGAACAACAATTGAAAAGATTTTTAAATTGTTTTATGTATATTGTTTTTTTCTTACTGCAAATAAAATTCATGATTATTACAGAAAGTTTTCAAAGTAGAGCTGAATAAAAAGAAAATAGAAATCACTTAGTAAATCACAAACTAGAGATTATTACATACAGTAGTCTGGGTTTGATATTGAGAAAGAAATCATATACTCCCATGCAAATGAGATGCAAAAAAAAGGAGAAAGAAACCATATGGTGATTTAACAGGGAAAGTTTAACATAAAATTATTACATCATGATAAAAGAGTAATTACAGGATATAGGAAAAGTTTTATATCTCTGGTTCCCTAGAGCTAGAGAAAAGTACTCATAGAAATATAAGCTTGGAACTGGACTCCCTTCACCAAAGCTGGGGTTCAAAATTCATTAGAGAAGATGTAATTATGATCCACTGGATGACAGACAAATTTACTAGTATGCCCAGACCATACATGGTCTGTAGTCATGAGACAAGTAGGAAGCAACTCTCAAAGCACAGATTAGATACAGGTGATCCACAGCTGGGTAATTGGATATGTGGGTGTGTAGAGTGACTCAGGGCCCAGTGGCAACTTTATGGGATACAGGTGAAGTCAGGCAAGCTGTCGTTGGTGGCAGGGTATATGGGCATTCAAAGGGAATGGGGGAATAGGAATAGTGGGACCACTGGCACACACAGTATCCCTGTTGGGAGGGCCACAGTGTCAGAAAGACTGCAGGACATGAACCTAAGGCAGCAAGTGGAAGGGCATTAGGGTGCTGGTGCGGATAGGAGGCCTAGGAGCGCCCACTGTCCATGTCAGAAAGACAATACATTCTGGGTACATGGCTGGGACAAGCTCACCAAATGTCCTCACACCCACACTGCTGCCTCACCATGAAGCAGCCAGGAATCATAGGAGAGTCCCTTCCTCCTGCAATGTTCATCAGAGCCCTCTACTAAGAAAACCCATCATGCTCACTATAAAGGAGAGATGGTTAAGGTAATTTCATTATAACACAGCATAATAATAACATTAAAATGGAGCTTAGAGGCAATAATTAATAACTAGCAATACACACTATAACTAATATTTTTATTTATACCTTTCCATTCTTTGATATCTAGCCCTTTGTACCCTGCTATATATGCTGTCTGAAACTCTTATTATTATTAACAACATACTGTGGTCATGCCCCATGATTTGCTCTGGGAAAGGTACTGTCAATATCACCTTTCACATTGCAGTATTAGTATTAATATAAGAGTGATAAAGTGAGATTAAGTGTTCATCAATAGGAAACTGAATAAATTACAGGTTATTGATATGATGGCATGCTATATGTCATTAAAATGATATTGCAGAACAATATTTTTGATGTGAATGGTTGCCCATGATATGGCATGATTATGATATAATCTCATTGCTGTAAATGAAATTGCTATAAATAAAATTTATGCAAGTATAAACAAAAAAATTTCAAAGAATAATCTCCAAATGACTGTCAATAGTTATCTTTCACAGGTATGGCTATGAGAGGCTTTTATTGTTCTCTTAATGTGTGTTTATATTATCTAAATTTTTAGATTGAGTACATGTTACTTTTATAATAAATAAAGACATTTTTTAAGGAAGAAAACTTTCAAATAAAAAAAGACAAATTTATATTAAAGAAGAAAGCATTCAACTTTGTTAACACATTACTTCTAAAAATCTGTCACATAGAAAATCACCAACTTTCTTTTGTGATTAAAATGCTATAAGCTACAAGCCTGGGCAATATAGTGAGATCCTGTCTCTACAAAAAATAAACAAATTTATCTTTCATATAATACTTTTTTCAGCATACTGATTGCAAACTGGATGGAGATATCTGGTCTACTGAAACTCATTTTTCACATTTTGGAAGAAGGAATGCTATTTACTGTAATAGATAATAAAGTCCTACAAGGAAGCAATAGGGTAACACTAAACTGACAGATTTGCAATAACAGCAATTTCATTATAATTGTGTCAACACGTTTTTTTCTAAGAGATATCAATAACAAGGCATTTACTCAATTATCTGCTTTTACAACAGGTGTGTGGAAATAAAAGAATATTTATTTGGGGGTGTTTTATGGTTAAATACATCATTACTATTATTTAAAAAGTAAATTGCCTTTATTGATTACACAAATATAATGATTAAATTCTGCTAGAAAACAGACATAATCATCTATTGAGTATCAACGTGGTAAAGCAAAACTGTTTTGAAAATACACTGCACATATAGATCAATTAGTGCTCAAAATTTTATTTTATGACATTATACTAATCATCTTTAAATTTCTTCTTGTCTGTTATTTAATGTTTTGTTTTCTCCCTCAGAAGCTAAGATGTGAAGACTGTGTCTATTATAAATTCCAACTTTCCAGTCTTTATTAAATTGATCAGTTCAAGAGTTCTCTGACCTTCAAACATGCAACTCAAACTGATTTTTTTGAAGACAATTGATTTTTTTTTCAATTATAATAGATGCAGTATCTGTATTTTTAGGATTACATTTTAAGGACATATAGAATATAACTCTCCAAGATGAAGTATCAGAGCTAAATCCATCCATGACAAATTCATCATTACATTTGTGCCTATTTTTTAATGATGTCTTTTAAAAATAACCCAAATAATGTAAATTTTTTTCTTTTCTCATTAAAAAATTGTAGAGGGGTTTTTATCAACAAGAGCTATTAATATAATATTATTCCACATATCTAGAAATAGTAAAGCTCAGTATATCAAAAGTCTAAAAAGCATGTTAAGGTACTTTTAAGTTATATACTTATTTTCTCAGATCTAAAAGGAAGGCCTTCATTTTATTCTTCATGGCCACAAGTTATATAAAGGGAGTCTTTCATGCATAGAAAGGAAAGAAAATCTTAATTTATTTTCTATAAGGATAAAAGGAACAATTGACCTTTGAAATCTAGAGAAATAAAGAGAAAACCAAAGTAAGATCAATTAGCTTCTGCACTGATACCCCACATAAAAGGTACTGTCAACATCTCCTCCCAAACATCAGGAGTCTCTTGCCTACCTGAATACGGAGGCTCAACCTGAAAGTTGCCTCCTTGGTTTCACTGGTAGTATTAATAAATGACTGTGCACAGCTACACTGAAGAGTTGCTCTGGGGAGTAGCTATGTTCTCTGCTACAGTTAATTTCATCTGCAGATCCTACATTTTCGTTCATATTTCTTTCACATATCAACATATGGAAAATGTAACTAGTATAAAGAAAATTAAAGGAAAGATCACTCTGAATGGAATTGTAAGTCATATTTGTGTCTATAATTGAAGGTGCTGTGTTTCAGTAACTGACAATATTATTTGAAACTTTATTAACAGAGAGAGAATTGGCATATATTAAAACCCTAAAGTGCATTGGAAAGAGCCTGACTTCTGGAGTCAATTGGATCAAAGATTGAGTCAAGTACTACAAAATGGGCAACTTTGCCTAATTACTTAAGCTCACAGAGCTTCAGTTTCTCCATCTATAAAACTGGGAAATAGTTGTACAGGAATGCTGCAATATGTGGGATAATGGCCATTAGGATTAAGTGAGATAATATATGAAAGCTGGTCACAAAGCCTAGTGCATAGTAAGTTATTAATGTTAATATTTTATTTCTAAAATGTCAAAATAAGAAAAGAAGCTAGACATGATTTAGGTAATGAAAATATTAGTAAAAAATATATATATATATATATATAGCATTGAAACTCAGTACAGCTGTGTATAAATTGACAAAGTGAGCCCCTGCTTGATAAGCCCTCCATCCCTAAAGCTCCCAGTCATTTGGCATTTCATTTTTACCTACTTTTCTTGCTCCTTGTTCAAACCTCATTGTTTTCAGATATCTCCATTTCCTTCATTTGAAACTCATTACAAATGTATTAAATTATTTTTCCACTGTGATTATATCTCTTAAAATGTATTATTGAGAAATATATAAATAATTTTATATTGTTCTGATATCCTACACTGGTATTAGACCTTACTAAGGTTGGGAGTTATTCCAAAAAATGGAAAGTATGCATAAGTAATCATTATTAATTAAATTGGCCCAAAATCCTCTCAGAAGACAAAATAGGAATTTATTACACAATATTATGATAGTGAATTGGGATATAAAATAAATAAGACAAACTCTTATTATGGAAAAGGCTGATAAAAATAAAATCAAAAGAAAAAAATAAAATTAGTAAATGAAATGTCCACAGAGGACTTTGAGAAAATCTAACATATTCTTGGAGTCTAGAATCTAGCCAATTCCCAGGAAAGACCTGAGGAGTCCCTAATCTCTAACTTCTAGCTGACTCTGAGGCTTCGTAGAAGCAAGAAGTGAAGGCTAAGGAAAAGACATAAACTGCCTGGCTGAGTGTTGAAGGCATATGCATGATAAACACAGAGCCCCTCTGCAAAGTCTGGGAGATTTATTAATTCAAAGCATTTAAGGCAATCACTGTTTAATCATTAGCTGACTACTGTAAGATATATGAGAAGATATTTCAGTGGCTTGGTATGACAAGGAATATAGACTTTACAGAATTCATCCAGGAAAGTTACTAAACAAATCCACAGTAACAAGAAAACAACAACAAATCCTGGGAGTAAGGAGAACTGATTTCTAGAGTGGACACATTATATTAAATTAAATATCCAGTTTTCAAAAACATACAAAAATATTTAAGGAAACAGGAAGTATGCATGGCCCATAGACAGGAAAAAAGGTAGTCAATAGAAATTACCTGTAAAGAAGCCTACACATTGGTCTTACTAGATATAGATTTCAAATTAGCTATTGTAAATGTAATCAAAGAGATAAAGGAAACAATCTCTAAATAATTAAAGAACAGAATTAAAACAATGTTTGGTCAAATAGAAAATATCAATAAAGAGATAGAAATAATATGGATGAGCCAAATAGATATTCTAAAATTGAAAGTAAATGAATTGAAATAAAAAATTCACTAGAGAGGCTTAACATATGAACTGGCAGAAGAAATATTGAGCACACTTGAAGACATGTAAGTTGGCCTTATCCATTCTGAGGAGCAGAAGGAAAAGAATGAAGAAAAATGAACAGAGCCCCAGAGACCTGTGGGACAGATAAAGTATACTAGCATAGATATAACGGGATTCCTTGAAGGAGAGGAGAGAAAAAAGGGGGCAGAAAGAATATCTGAAGAAATAATAGTCAACATTTTCTCAAATTCAGTGAGAAACAATCTGCATATCCAAGAAACGTAATGAATTCCAGGTAGGATGAACTCAAAAAGATCCACAACTAGAAACATCACACTCAAATTATCAGAAGTCAAAGACAAGCAGAGTGTCATGAAAACAGAAAGAGAAGGCACTTATCACATACAAGTCATCCCCAAAAGATTAAAAGCTGACTTCTCGTCAGAAACCACAGAGGTCACCAAAGTGCTGAAGAAAAGACTATCAACTAAGAATTGTATATCCAGCAATATTATTTTTAAAAATATAGAAGAAGTTATGAAATGAAAACATATGGTTTAACATACAAAATCAGTTAATGTAACACATCAGACTGATAAAGGAAAACTGAGAGAATTTATCACTAGCAGAGCTGCCCTATGAGAAACACTAAATGGAGAGTCCTTTGTGCTGAAATGAAAGGTTACTAGACAGTAATGCAAATCTACATGAAGAAATAATGAATGCAGACAAATGAACAACATAGGGAAATATATAAGACAATATAAATATATTTTTGTTTGTAACACTTTTATTTTTTTATCTTGTTTAAAAGACAACTGCATGAAGCAAATATGTGGATGACAGATTATTCACATCATTTTCTTCTGTTTGTGTTCACATGAAAATATGCAATTGGTCATTACCCACCAGTCAAGAGAATAAGTAGGTAAGTGGAGAACATAATATTTTTTAACTCACAAATAATTCCAGAAATAAATAAATAACTTTAAGTTATCATCTACCTCTCTGATAGGGTTCATAGTTTAAAACACACACATATACAAACATAGTTTAAACATTATGTTTTAAGATATTTCTATTTTTAACATTATAATTATTAATAATTTCATTAGTCCTATAAATATCAAGTTTTATAAAATTCAGGCTTCCTAAAATACAACTTTTTAGGAAGCAAACTGTGTTTACAATAGTATATTCAATAAATGATGGCTCTCAGCAACTGACGACTCAAAGTTGTCAGATTGAGGTTTAGATCTGTTTGAAAGTAGGTCAATGTGATGATATCTGCCAAATTTTTCCAAGTAGGCTTTTTTAGGGGGGAGGTGATGCCTTAAAATTATTAACTAACTCAAAAGTAGGCCAGCTGTAAATGCTAGGTTGATGCCATGCTTAGTATTAATGTGAAAAACTTTACTTTTCTCCGTTTGAGCATATTCCCTTGCAATGAAAAATAAATACAAGTAGCTATAAAATATGAAATGCATTTCTCAAAAAATTTTTTCTACCTTCTATTTTCAGTGCATTCAAAGATAATTGTATAATCTTTGTATGATTGTAACTGTTACTGTCCTAGGGCTGTGCATGAGACACAAGGCTAAAACTGGCATTTTCTAAAGCACCCAACCACCAGCTTTTCAAGATAAATGGAACACTGGAACTTGGTACCATTTGATAATTTTTATGCTAGGCTTTATTCCTGTATCATGATGGCCGTTTAGTTTGGAGGCCAACAGATAAGACCGAGATCCTCTTTAGAAAGCAGTTATAGGTCCTGCTGGTGCTCAGTGCCTGTGGATTGCTGCTTGGTTAAGTTGCAGCTCCCTCCCTCATTGGCAGGAAGTCTGTCCAAGCACTAAAAGTTTGTCAAAATTATTATTATTTTTTCCCTTTTCTTTCTTTTTCAGATGGCTCCAAAATTTTTACCAGAAAGTTGAGAACCCCAAAGTGTGTCCTTATCTCCTTTTCTTTTGCTTAGTAAAGAAATAGTGGAAGTGTCTGGGGCAGAAATGCACACAATTTAAATTTCAAAATCTTTGACCCAGTTATTGTTCTTAGATCCCATCCTCGTCTGAGAATCTGAAATGGACACAAATGCATAAAAGTATGTCATTATAGTAATATTTATAAACAATTGAATTGTTCTAAAATCTAAAGAAATTAGAGTGAATTCATAATTAAATCATATTCAATCAAAGAAGAAACTATTACAAGGCCTATAAAATTAAATTTCCAAAAGATTTCAATAATTTTAAAAATACTTATGATACAAAGAAAATGCAGGACATAGAATCATAAACATCTACCTACACATATATACATATACAAAGGGGATGATGTCATTATATGATAGAAACAATAAAGAAATATTGCAGTTAATGATTTTCTGATGGTTTTGACTTTTAGATTTCAAAATTTCTAAGATTTAAACATAAAAATATAAATAAGAGCAAAACCTGGGAAAGTAATAATAGAAATTTAATCACTTTAGTCCCTTAAAGATTTGCATTGGTTCCCTGATAGCTATAGGATAATCTTACTCCTTAGCATTAGATACAAGAACCTTGGTAATGTGACTATTCCTTATAGTTGTAGTCTCACCATTACCATTTTTTTCATTGATTTAACTTATGCTATAGCTACTTTGAACATTATGCTATTTGATGATTCCCTCTTCCTTAAAACTCACGTTTCCTCTATAGATCCCTAATTCTTTATATTAGCAAACTTTTACTCATTCTTTATGAACCAGTCCATGTATCCTCCCAATGTGAGAATGAGTTATATTTGGGTCATGTTTCTGTTTTACCGAATTCAATGTAATAGCATTTCTCCAGCTTTGTTCCATGCATGAAAATGATAAGAATATAATTAACATTTTCATTCAAATAATTGAACAGGGTGGGTCTCTATGTCAGTCATTATTTACTTCTTCTTACACTGAACAAATAATCTGAGCCAATATTTTTACTCAATTAAGTAGGAATTCTTCTACCCTTTATACCATGCATCTAGTATTGCTCTGTCCTGTCCACAAAACACTAAGCTATCCTTGTCAAAGACTTGCTACACTTTAGATATACTCTACTGACAACTTTCTCCTATTCTACCCACTGGTATGATAGCCTTATAAAACATATGAAACAAGGTTATTCTGATATTTTTCATTTTGGCTTTCAGAGGGCAAAATTTCTTTCCAAATGGTTTTCTAACAAAAATGATATAATTGCTTGTATAATCACTATTAGTAATAACAACAATAAATTTAATATATTACATAGCCTCAAAATATACCAACCATCTTGACAGTCACATTATAGTCTTTAACCTCCCCAACACTTTCCTAGGCAGAGGTAATTTTCTCTGTTTTTAAAGAGAAAACATTAAATCCCAAAGAGTTTAACCCCTTTAAAGACATACAGTCAGAAATAATCTGGTCCAGGATTCAAATGTACATTTTCTGGCTCCAGAATCTATACCTCTCCACCAAACTACATAAAATTTAATGTATTGATATTAAGCACATCAGTTCACTTTATTTTTTTGTTATTATTAGTTTATCATCTTGGAACAAGAGATTAGAGGGAGAATAAAAGACAATGATTTTTAAAAATTCATGTAAAACGGCATTTTTTCAATCTCTATGGAAGATAATTTAATAAACAGAGAAGTGTTTAAATAGAACAAAACCACACTGAGGAAGAAAAAATAATTTTCTGACTCTAACAGTCAGAATAGGCTACAAAGAGATGTTCTGAAATACTTGTCCTTGGGGACCATTTATATAGAACAGAAGGCCATCTGGATGGTTTGAGTGCTAACTTGCATAGCATTAAAGAGCTAAATCATATGATCTCATGAATTCCTTCTGGTAATATGGTTCCATTTCACTGGTGTTCCCCTCTTCCACATATAATTTGCTTTTTCAAGAGAAATATGACAGGCAAAGATTTTTTTATTAAGCCATCTACATTGCTTTGTATAAGAGGAATACTTTAGTTAAAATATTTCTTAAAATTGTGGATATTTTCATCATTTTTAAAATTTATATTTAAGATTTTAGCTCTCTGTCCAGCATAAGAACTTGTTAGAAGTAAATTATCTGACACATTTGGTACATGACAATCAAACCTTATTTGTCAGTCAATAGTTGCTTTACTAAAATTTAGGTTGCTCTATTAAGGTTAATGCCATGTTAAAGAAAAAATATATTTATTTTCTTCTAATAATGGTTTTATTCCTTTAGGTCTACTTAAGATTCATAATTGTTAGTAAGTACATATAAACAGTAATTAGCTTTTTATATTATGAGGAAACATTCTTAAGGCAATTCTACAAATCTATGGGAGGTTGACATTTCCAATTTGATATATAATGTTAATTTCTAGTCAACCAGTATTTTCATATGACAAAATCAAGAAAGACCAAAATAAAGTAATAGCTCATGCCTCTGGTGAAAACTTGAATGGCTGAAAACAAGTGTGTGAATAAATTGACTACCAATAATATAAATAATAATTAATAATCAAAATTAGTCAATGGAAAATAATAAATGACTAGATAACATTTTTCTGCTTTTTTCTCCAATTACTGATTGACAAATTAAACCAGTTATCTAATAACAAAGCATAAATAAGGGATTTAAGGTTATTTAATGAAAAATTGCTTTGAGAAGATCAATTGTCTAATGCCATAGAAAATTGAATTAATGCAGTTTCCTTGATAATGAGGAACTTTGGAGTTTTAAACCTTTTGCTTGGCACTGGAAATATGCTATACCTTTGATGTTTCAAAGAAGCTAATGATTGGTACTATTATCTTCATTTTAAGTTGAGAAATCAAAGTTAGGAAAAAAACCTACTCGCTCATGTTTACCCAAGCAGAAATTGGAAAAGAAAGTGTGATGTATGTGTCCCCAAACACTGTGACCTGGGGACAAAGAGGCTGAATATGGACTTTGAATTCTTTTACAATTAACATATTTGCACAGTAATTTTCTCAAAATATATACAGAAACAAGATGTCTGCATTTACTCTACAATGTTCATATAATTCCCCATTTGCCTCTCAGATATTCAGTAATGTCTGCTTGTGTGATTTTTTTTCCCTCTTTTGGTGGAAAATGAGGGAGGGGGAACTCACTGAGGTGTGGATGAATTCCACACCTGGGTCAGTGGGTGCACCAAGCGGGCCTGCACAGGACTCTGAGGCAGTTCACATGCTAAACTCAGTTATAGGTGACTGGATTTCTGAGCCAGAGGTGACCATTAAGTCTCAACGTCTGCACTTCCACACAAACACACATAAATATGGAAATTTCAGGAAATCAATGAAATAACAATTTGAGGTTTTAAGACAATCTCATTTAGACCCTCATGATTACAGGGAGACCACAGAGAACTCTATGAAACTTCTGCACTGAAACTAATATAGCCCTAGCCCTAATACTATTTTTCACATTCTAGAATTATTATATACGTCTTTGCATTCAAATAAAGGCAATAATCATTCTAAGCAAAAGAAAAAAAAATCTAGATAGCATTTTAAACATTCTAGATTTATCAGGAAAATTATATCCTAAAGTAATTATGCATAAGAAACTAATACCAAAATATTTCATCTGTTTAGGACACTGAATGCACTACAAATTCTGCAAATTCTACAGAGTTGATTATTTTTTTAAAAAAAAGTGAATAAATAAGTCATTGCTTTGGAAAAAAAATCATTTTCCACAATCTCTCCACTATGGCCTTGTGACTACAGAAGGCAATTATTTTTAGAAAATATTCACACAGATTAGATTATTTTTCTTGGATTGGGAAATTTACCAGGCCCTTCACTATATTCTAAGCTATTAAATTTTATTTCACATACTATTAATAAAATCTGAAACTCTGATCATTAAAAAAGCATTTAATTATAAAACATTGGTTAGTTAAATCGAATTTAGATAATTTCTATCCAATTTTCTATTCCTTGGTAGTTAAGTCATTAGCCTATCTAAAGAGATATCAAGAAACTGGCACTTTCTGGCATTTTGGAACTTGGAATTTAACAAAACAAATAAACAAAAGAACTTAGTCTAACTCATTTTTCACTTTTAGGTGTCTAATGTATAGATTTCTTAAATTAGTTTTCATTGATTCCTCTATTTTATTTAGCAAGTCAAAGCACAATAAAGAATAGATCAGCATCAAAGCATACTGCCTTCTCTGCTGATAAATTCCCAACACGAGGTTGGTTTGGATATTTGTGGTTTTGATTTTTTTAAAAGGGGTATGCCCTTATTCCTTAAAAAAATACAACATTGTAGCATGTCAAACTCTGGAGATTTGGTCATTCAAAATAGTCATTTATGATTATGAGTTTGAAAAGCCTTTCAGAATCTTTCAGTGATCTTATTAAAACATTAATTTGGATTCATAGAAGTATTTTTCATATCTTGCAATCACCTCCTAATATTTAATTTTATTTCATCACTAATCAGTTTTCCAAGTTGGAGGGAAGGACAGAGAAACAGTGGGAATAAGCATTCATGGAGTGCTTTCTATTGTGTTTTGCCAATAGCAGGTGTTTTGGCTTTTGTATGTTCTCAAAGGTCACTTGTTTTTAGCCAATTAACTTTTTATCACATTAAACTCCTCCTTTTCAATTATAAACATGGATATTGACAGGTAACCTGTGGATAATAACTATTTTTAAAAACTGTTGACATGTGAGAATTTCCCTAATCAAATTATTTTTAATATTTATTTATCTATTCACAATAATTAAACATTGTAAGCGGTACGAAAATGGAACTTTGTGTAAAAATTTTAGGGAACTGTAAAAACAAATACCTAATCGAATATGAAAGGAATAATCAAATATATGGCCAAACTGAAATGAAACTATAATCACTAGATGAAGAGAGAGATAAAAAAGGGAGGGGAGGACAAAAAGAAGACAAGAAAAAAACATATTGTAAAAAGATGGCAAAGGCACATACAAAAAATCATGTTTTCCACTTCTCCTTTGGGCACTGTCACAGTTGCAACTTTACACTTTGCGTGAGATGATTTTTTTAAAGTTTTATTAATGTCTATCTTCTCTACCAGACTGTAAAAGAGAAGTAGAATAGACTGGGCTACTATTGGACAATGTCAGGTTTTACTCCATTTCATCTCCCACATCTGACAGTGTTATTGGCACATGACAATTGCTCAGTGTAAGGTTTTTAGACCTATCATAACATCACTATAATGTTCAATATTTGGGGCAAGTGTTAAATACAGAAAAAGCAAAATACCAAGTGTTTTCTCAATGGAAAGATTTCCAAGGACCAAACTGCTCGCATAGGTATTGTTTTCCATGTATTGGGAAAGCTGCTTACAGGCTGAACTCCAAAAGGGAGGAATGACCGGGAACGTACAACCCCATGAACACACTGAAATCAAGTGTGGTGAAATTATTACCTGGAAACGATCCATATGATTTTTAAGATCATGACTGGATAAATAAAATATTTGCTAGAAAAGCATATTCATTACAGAAGAGATTTCTTTAACTCTCAACAATTCTGTGCAATTATTATTATTATCAGTATGTTATCAGACGTTGAAGTTCACTGACCTAAAGTACTTTGTGTAAACACAGAAAATAAGTGGCAAAAATATGATTTGAAGTTCAGTTATGTGAATTCAAAGCCAGTATTATTTCTACCACATCATATCGTCAGTCTACTTAAAATAAGTCTTTATTGTCACCATTTGATAAAATAATAAAGACATGCAGAAGTTTTTCACTGACTTCTGCAAAGTCACAGTTGAGGTCTGGAAGACATCAGGTCCCCAAATTCTCGTTAGAGCACTTTACTGTTCTGGTTCTGGTGAAAGACAATTAATACAGAAACTAAAGGACAAATTAAATTTATATGAAGAATGTAAAGACAATTCAATGAATATTCCATTTATAAATTTAATAATCAATCCTGATTCCTGTTATTTAGACATTTTTAAAATCTTAAGGATCAGATATATAGACCCTTTTTCCTCTATAACACACACCACCAGGGGGCAGGAAAGAGGGATTCACCTTAAAAATGTCTACCAATTAGCTTTGGAGGTAAAACTGGTATAAATGGCAGAAGATTCTCCACCGATTTCAGATAAAATATAATAGCTGAACAAAATTTTCACCACAAACAAGTATTTGACTGCTATTTTACTACATGTGTAATAAACTCTAAAAAGACTGCACTACACATGGGTGAAATATTTCATTGGATTCTTAACAAAAACAGATGTAGATATGTTGATAACAACTTCAGAATTGTTTTCCAAAGTGCTATTCCAATGAATGATATATGCAATATTTTATATTTAAATTTCTCCTAGCCATTTTATATTTTGGTTTACATTTTAATGTTCTAGAATTTGACATTCTTGGCCAACTGCATTGTCACCTCACAGTTTTTTTTGTTTGTTTGTTTTTGTCTTTTGGGTACAGCTCTCAAAAGTTAGATTTTGTACCTTTTTAATAACATTGAAAGAAAGGATAAATGTATAATCCTGACCACATGTTATTTATTTTATTCCCTAGATTACAGTTATCTTTGAGGTTTTCAGAGTTTCTAAATGAATAAATCTTCACATGTCAGCTCTTCTATCATCCATTTTGAGTTGCCAACTGGAAAAACAGTATGTTAAAAGACTAGAGTCCTTTGCTCAATGTTATATAACAATTCAGTCATGAATACAATGCAAGGCAATTCACTGACATCAATCAAAAAACAACACAAAATTATTGCATGTGTAGCATCCAATAAGAGACTTTGCTAGGCATTTGGAGATACAAGCCAAAGATTCATAAAATAAGGCTTTACTCATCTATCCAAGCTCAATTTTTAATACTTTCTGGCTCACACTTCATGGTTCTGCAATAGTAAGATATTGAAGCAAGAATCTTTTTTGAGGAAACTAGGTATCCTTAAACTCTTCTACAGTGAGCATAATTACAAAATCCCAATTGTTATTTAAAAACTAATTTGTTTCCATTTTATTTTCAAATGTCCTTCTCACACATGGACCACAGACCAATATCTAGAGACTGTTGTTTGCTATTTATGTGGTGCACTATATGCATAGAAACTATAAACCTGTCTCTCTTTTGCTATTATTAGATTAAGTATTTCTATAGATATTTGTTAGACTAGTTGGTTTATTATGTTATTCAGGTCTTCAATATCTATGTTGATTTTCTTCCTGGTTTTCTAAATAAGTGACTGAATGTATATTAACAGCTTGAAATATTATTATTGAATGATTTATTTTCCCTTCAATTTTGTCAACTTTTGTTGTATGTATATTTGGGGTTCTGTTGTTAGGTGAATGTATTTATGATTTCTATATTTTCATAAAGTATTAATCCTTTTATCATTACGAAATGTCCTTTTAAAGTAGGAGAATAATGTTCTTACTTCAAAAATGAGGAAACTAAGACTTAATGAGGCTAAGTAATTTGCCAAAGCTGCAATTTCAATTTAGGTGGTTAAGTTGCAAAGCCCATGTTATTTCTACTTCCCCATTGTCTTCCAAGAAGCAATGCTACATTCAGTGTTCACATTTTATTACACAGACTGTTAATTACATATACAAAATCCAACAGCCATAAAGTATTCTCTGTGAATTTTGACTTTGGGAGTTACTGCTGTATTTAGACCCCTAGTTTCATAACGAATAGGGAGATGATAAGAAAATTTTATTCACTCTAGAAATAATGTATTGCATTACAACATTATATTTTATTCACATCATTCACAGTTTCAGCATATTTCACTTTAATAAAAAGGCATAGCCTCAACAAGTCATAAATGACAAGAGGAATCTGGCTTTTCCAATGAGAAATGAGACATGAAATAAGAATAGAACAAGAAAAGGAATAAATATATATTTTTCATTCTCAACAAGAACTTTATGATGTAGACTTGTTTTGGCACCAATATCTATTGCAATAAAAGATATTTGATAGGTTTAAGTGTAATTATATCTTTATTTGTGATTTTTGTCTCCTTAAAATTCAAGAAACTTGCTATCCCACTTCATGGGACATTTAAAAGCTGCTTCAGTTAGCATTACATCTCACTGGATTGTTTGGAGTTGAGTAATTAAAATGTCTTTGAGATATGGGGTCTGTAAAAGGTAATGGCCATATAACATTCACTAGAGTGGTACTATTATGAATAATCCAGTCGAAGTAATTTCTGTGGACAAATGTCTTACACACATATATGGAATTCTTACCATCCACCTGGGCAGATTTTCTATAATTTACTTCTATGGCTTTCAGTTTCAATTGGATTTTATAGGCTTAATGGCTTGGGAAATGATTATGGGCAACAATAACTCAGAATTGACCTTTTCAGAGTTACCTGCTTTTTCATTGGCTTAGCTAGCATTGCTTCTAATTGAATTCGTCAGCAACAAAAATATGTGTACTAACAGCTGCTGAATTACATTTTATAATTATTGTTATTGCACTAGATAAATATTTAAGTATTTAAGAATATTGTGGCAGTAGAACAAAGTCATCCATAGTAACACAAAGTCAATTTGTCTATGTGAAAATACTTCACACAAATTAATTATGCTTCTTTTCAAGAGAAACCTTTGGGAACAATTAAAAATGAAATTGCAATCAACTGACAATTGAGCTCTGAGGCTGCCTGGGACTTAGCAGAAATATAAACGCAGTTAGATTTATTTTATGGATACTGAATAAGTAGAAGTCAATC
Organism: Eulemur rufifrons; assembly: GCF_041146395.1. Taxonomy (NCBI): domain Eukaryota; kingdom Metazoa; phylum Chordata; class Mammalia; order Primates; family Lemuridae; genus Eulemur; species Eulemur rufifrons. Next base: position 232,414,856 of record NC_090989.1, read on the forward strand.
CCAGTCTCAACTTTAAAATGGATATCACTGTGAAATTTAAATTCTATATGTGTAATGTAGTTAACACAAGGGCAGGTACCTGACATATATTATTAGGAGAAGAAGAAGGAGAATGAAGAGGAGGAGCAGAAAGAGCAGGAAGGATGGAGGACCATTATCAAAGAATCTTATAAAATTTATTTCTCCTCTGGCAGGATTTAGGAATGAAACAGATTTTATAGTGTAAGATACTGTCAGGTTCTTTTGAAAGATTTCATTTCGAAGTTACTCCTAGGCAAAAGTTAGAAGTCCTGCTATCCTGCTCTTAAGACTTTGTACTGTGTATGTCTGATATACTTCTCTCTCTAATTACCAATTGACTGACACTGCCCAGTTTCTACATGCCAATCTACTTGAATCTGGTTCTCATGAATGGAGCACCAGGTTACAACCACCTCTAACCCTGTCTTTTTGTCCTTATCCCTCAGAACCTTGATATACACTGGCTATCAATCTGAATCAAAGCATATGCAATTGATAAAGGCTTAATGTGGTCTCAAAAATGTATGCAATTTTGGGTGGTTTATAGATATAACCTTTATATTATTATTGCTATTTTCTTCATTTTAGCAGACAATAGAAATATGCTTGTTTTTTTAAAAAATTTGTTAATAACATTAAATTTTCTTTTAAACCACATTTATTTATAGTAATCCACTTACAGTAATGGGTTATCCTAAATAAAATGACGATCCATGTGTATGGGTAGATGAAATAGATAAATGATAAATAGATGGATAGATAGATATAGACAGATATAAAGGAAGCTCTTCCTTGTTGTAGAATGCCAAGTAATAAATATAGAGAAAATACTGGAGTTTGTAAATTATCAAGGGAAGCTAAAACCATGGGTGAAAGTTTGAGAATGAATGGAATGTTTACAGTATCAAAGCATTTCTCAGAGAAGGGGACAGAGCAAAATGGCCCAATAGAAACCTGCAGTGAACCATCATCAAGAACACTAATTTCGACAACTATCCATGCAAGGAAGCACCTTCAGAAGAACCAAAAATCAGATGAGAAATCATAGTACCTGGTTTTAACATTACCAAGGAAAGAGAAAATGAATTGGGCAGAAAAGACAATCTTGTATTGCTTTGCTACCCCTCCCCCAGCCTCTGGCAGTGCTGTGCCAGCACATTGAGTGGAATGAGAATCTGTGTGCCCAGGGGAGGGAGAGTGAAGTGATTGTGGGGCTCTGCACTGGAACTCAGGGCCGCCCTGTCACAGGGGAACACAACACAGGCAAAATTCTGCCAGTGCCCACAGAGGGAGCTTTTAGACTAGCTGGCATGAAACTGAGTCCCATCGCTGGCTGACAAAAAGTGTCCTGGGGCAAGGAATAAATTTGTAAGGCAGTCAGGCCACAAAGAATGCAGTTTTGGGTAGAAAGTTTTCCAAAGAAATAACGGAGAACTTTCCAAAACTAGAGAAAGATATCAATATTCAGGTATGAGAAGGTCATAGAACACCAAGCAGATTTAACCCAAATAAAATTACCTGAAGGAATTTAATAATCCAGCTCCCACAGGTCACAGATAAAGAAAAGATCCCAAGGAAGTAAGAAAAAAGAATATATATAAAGGAGCTCCAATACATCTGGCAGAAGACTTCTCAGTGGAAACCTAGTAGGCCAGGAGAGAATGGTATGGCATATTCAAAGTGCTGAAGGAAAAAATAAACCTTAATCGTAGAATATTATATCCTTCAAAGATGTCATTCAAACATGAAATAATAACTAAAGACTTTCCCAAACAAACAAAAACTAAGGGATTTTATCAATACCAGACCTGTCCTATAAAAAATGCTAAAAGGAGTTCTTCAAACTGAAAGAAAAGAACTTTTATGAACAATAAAAATAATCTAAATTTATACAACTCACTGGTTACATAAGTACACAAATACAGAACACTCTATTGTTGTAATTGTGGTATGTAAGTCATTTATATTTTGAGTAGTAACACTAAAAGACAAACGTATCAAAAATAACTACAATAACTTTTTGGGAGAGAAAGAGTATAAAAAGATATGAATAGAAACAACAAAAAGTTAAAAAGCAAGGGGGATGGAGTTAAAGGTAGAATTTTTGTTAGATTTATCTTTGCTTATTTATTTGTAAGCAGAGTTGTCATATATTTAAAATAATTGCTTATAAAATGTTTTTTGCAATCTCATGGAAAGATCAAATCAACAAACCTACAACAGATACACAAAAAATAAAAATAAGAAATTAAAACGCACCACCAGAGAAAATAACTTCTAACAAAGGAAAACAGAAAGGAAGGAAGAAAGAGAGGACCATAAAACAACCAGACATCAAACAACAACATGGCATTGGTAAGTCCTCACCTATCAATCATAACATTGAATGTGAATGGACTAAACTCTCTAGTCAAAAGACATAGAATGGCTGAATGGACAAAAAAACAAGAGTCAACTATATGTTGTCTGCAAGAAACACACTTCAACTATAAAGATACAAAATTGATTGAAATAAGGGTGAAAAAGATATTCCATGAAAATGGAAATCAAAAGAGAGGAGGAATACTATACTTCTATCAAATAAAATAGGTTTCAAGACAAAAACTATAAAAGAGGCAAAGAAGATCATTACATAGTATAATGATGAAGCGGTCAATTCAGCAAAGGTATATAATAATACAAATTCTAAATATGTATGCACCCAATACTGGAGCACCCAGATATATAAAGCAAATATTATGAAAACTAAAGAGAGAGATAGACTTCAATACAATAATCACTGGAGACCTCAACTCTCCAATTTCAGCATTGGACATATCATCCAGACAGAAAATCAACAAAGAGACACTGGACTTAATCTACACTATACACCAAATGGACCAAATAGATATTTACAGAATATTTTATTCAACAGCTGCAGAATATAAGTTCTTCTCCTTAGCCTGTGGATATTCCTCAAAGATAGACCATTTTTAGGCCACAAAACAATTCTCAAAACATTCAAAAAATTAAAATCATACCAAGTATTTTCTCTGACCATAATGCAATAAAATTAGAAATCAATAACAACAGGAAAATTGGAAAATATATAAACACATGGAAATTAAACAATATGCTCCTGAATTACCAGTGGCTCAATGAAGAGATTAAGAAAGAAATTTGAAAATTTCTCAAAACAAATGAAAATTAAAATACAACATACCAACACCTATGGGATACAACAAAAGCAGTAATAAGAGGACAGTTTATAGCAGTGAGTGCCTACATCAACCAAGTAGAAAAGCTTCACATAAAAAACCTAATGATGCATCTTAAGGAACTAGACAAATAAGAGCAAACCAATTCCAAAATTAGTAGCAGACATAAGACAGATTGGAGCAGAAATAAATGGACTTGAAATGAAAATTTTAAAAAAAAATAGTTTTCAGGTACATTGGAAATGAAAAAATAAAACAGAAAAAAATATATAAAAGATCAAAAAAACAAAAAGTTAGTTTTTTAAAAAGATAAACAAAATTGAAAAACCTTTAGCCAGACTAATTTAGAGAAAAAGAGATAAGACTCACATAAAAAAATCAGAGATGAGAAAGGAGACATTACAACTGATACAACAGACATTCAAAGGATCATCAGAGACTACTATGAGAAACCATATGCTAATAAACTGGAAAACCTTAAATAAATGGATAAATTCCTAAATATATACAACCTAGCAAGACTGAAACAGGAAGAAATCCAAAACACAAACCAATAACAAGTAACAACATAGAAATAGTTATAATAAAAAGTCTCCCATCAAAGATAATCCCAGGACCTGAGGGCTTTACTGCTGAATTCTACCAAGCATTCAAAGAACTAACACCAATGCCACTTAAACTATTCCAAAAAATTGAGGAGGAGGGAATACTTCCAAACTAATTCTATGAGGCCAGTATAACCTTGATACCTGACACCAAAACCAAACAAAGACACAACACAAAAAGAAAACTGTGGCCAATATCTCTGATGAACGTAGGTGCAAAAATCCTCAACAAAATAATAGGTAACTGAATTCAACAACATCAAAAAGATTATTCACCATGATCAAATGAGACTAATCCCAGGGGTGCAAGTATGATTCAATATATGCATATCTATCAATGGGATACATCATATCACCAGTAGTAAGGACAAAAACCATATGGTTACTTCAATTGATGCCAAAAAAGCATTTGATAAAATTCAACATCCCTTTATGATAAAAACTCTCAAAAAATGGGTATAAAAGGAACATTCCTGAACATGGTAAAAGTCATACATGACAGACCCACAGCTAGTATCATATTGAATAGGAAACGACTTAAAGCCTTTCCTCAGATCTGGAACAAAACAAGGATGCCCACTCTTACCACTTTATTCAACATAGTACTGGAAGCTCTAGCTAGAGCAATCAGACAAAAGAATGAAATAAAGGCCATCTAAATTGGAAAGGAAGAAGTCAAATTATCTTTGTTTGCAGATAATATGATCTTACATGTAAATAAACCTAAAGACTCCACAAAAAATTATTAGAACAGATAAACAAATTCAGTACAGTTGCAGGATGTAAAATCAACATACAAAAATCAGTAGTATTTCTATATACCAAGAGTAAACAATCTGAACAAGAAACCAAGAATGTAGTCCCATTTACAATAGCTAAAAATAAAATAAAATACCTATGTAAAAACAGCCAAAGAAGTGAAAGATCTCTATAATAAAAACTAGAAAACATTGGTGAAAGATGGAAAGATATTCCATGCTCATGGATTAGAAGAATCAATATTGTTAAAATGTCTATATTATCCAAAGCAATCTACAGATTCAATGCAATTTCCATCAAAATACCAATGACATTCTTCACAGAAATAGGAAAAATAATCCTAAAATTTATATGGAACTATAAAAGACCCAGAATATCCAAAGCCAAACTGAGCAAAAAGAACAAACCTTGAGGAATCACATTACCTGACTTCAAATTATACTACAGAGCTATAGTAACCAAAACAACATGGTACTGGCATAAAAACAGACACATAGACCAATGGAACAGAATAGAGAACCTAGAAATAAATCCACACATCTGTAGTCAACTTATCTTTGAAAAAGGTGCCAAGAACATACATTGGGGAAAGGACAGTCTCTTCAATAAATGATGTTGGGGAAACTGCATATCCACATGCAGGAGAATGAAAGTAGACCCTTATCTCTCATCATATACAAAAATCAAATCAAAATGAATTAAAGACTTAAATCTAAGACCTAGAACTGTGAAACTACTAAAACAAAACATTGGAGAAATGTTTTAGGACATTGGTCTGGGCAAGGACTTCTTGAGTAACATGCTCAAAGCACAGGCAACCGAAGCAAAATTAAACAAGTGGGATCAAATATATCTAAAAAGCTTCAGCACAGCAAAGGAAACAATCAACAAAGGGAATAGACAACCCATAGAATGGGAGAAAATATTTGGAAACTATTGATACTACAAGGTATTGATAATTAGAATATATGAGGAGCACCAACAACTCAGTAGGGAAAAAGTCAAACAACCCAATTAAAAAATGGTCAAAAGATCTAAATAGATATTTCTCAAATGAAGGCCTACAGATGACCAACAGGTATATAAAAAGATGCTCAACATCATTAGTCATCAGAGAAATGCAAATCAAAGATACAGTGAGATATCATCTCACTCCAGTTAAAATGGCTTTTATCAAAGTCAAGCAAATGCTGGTGAGGATGGCAAGATAGGGGAATCCTTGTGCGCTATTGGTAGGAATATAAATTATTGCAACCACTTCAGAGAACAGTATGGGGGTTCCTCAGAAAAGTAAAAATAGAACTACCATATGATACAGCAATCCTATTGCTAGGTATATATCTAAAAGAAAGAAAATAAGTATATTGAAAATATATATTTCTATAAAAATATTTAGCTTTATACTAACTTTTGAAGTATTAAATCAGATCCCTAAAGGAAATGTTATTTCAATGCATTAACATGCAAGGTTTTTTTTAATTCCAAATCTCAGTAAGGTTTTCTAAGTTTTAAATTAGAAATTAAAATGTTTAAATTACAAACTAAAAGAACTAGAAAAAGAAAGTGCCGATTTCTGAAAGAGCCTATTTTGCACTTTAAATTTCTAATTTGTAGAATGAGAAAAAAAGTAGTAATTTCTTAGTATCACTGTGAGTTAATTCACATAAAGGTTAATATATACAATGGGTTCACAAATTTTATTCCTATTATATTGAATTCAGCTGCAGATGTTGAAAAATACTGAAATTATTAATTGTCTTACTTTTATCATTTGAAAAATTTAAAGATTTATTGCTAACAAGAATAAATATCTGCTACTTTGCAAGAAAAAACATTTTATAATTAAATAGTATTAAAAAAGAACGCTACTTTTATTTTGACACTGTTTTTCTGCTTAAAACAAACAAACAATTTTGGCCATACACAATTATATCTCCTCCTTTACCAATATTGTTGGTTTTCACATTCATTATACTACTAGAATATTCTGAGAAATAAATGCTGATCACTTAATATCAATGTAACTGAAAAATCTTTTTTTTTAATCACCCTTCCCCATTTATGAATCCCTTGCTGCATCTGAAAACTCTTACTCATGCTCTGTTGGATAATTGTTATGTTCTCTGTGAAGATTTGGTATACTTATACACACCAATATGGTTCTTCTAAACTCTGTAAAACAGCAATTTGCTTATGCCTCTTGCTTCAAACATTGATAGTTGCTCATCAACAGCCAACACCATCCCACACACATTCCCATGTATTCTTTTCTAATAGATCCATCTCCCATTATAGAATACAGAAATGTGAGATACTTAATCTTATAATGTGCTTTCCAAATGTGGTCAGTGATACTCGAGAGAGTCTATCTGGACATTTCTGAAGAAAATGTTCAGGCATGAAGATGCAGTCATTCATGGAGAAGTGCCTTTGTGGTAGTCAACTTGCAGTTACCTTGTGACATGAGGAAAGAAACCTGAAAATGCAAACCTGAGGAAGGCAGAGCTACAAGAAGAAATTTTTCTGAGTCCTCCATAACATATGTGTCACAGGATGAATCAAACCAGGAAATCTGAAACTCCTTATTTGTTGCTGTGTTTGATGATAAACCCCTATTATGTAAGGCAGTTTTGGTCTCATATGTCTTACTTATTTCTGATACACTGCTCTCATACATAGCATTCTAATGTTGGCACATATAGTAAGCAATGAATAAATGTTTGTTGAATGAAAGCAATAGACAATCACTTTCCCTCTCATATGCTATCTGACAAGAATACTGCTCCTTATTTTAGGAAATAAATGGAAAGAAAATAAGGCCAAAAGTCACTTGTATTGCATAGACTAAAAACCAATCTACACAAGTTTTACACAGTGAATATTTCATTTTAAACTATAGGAAAAATCATTAAACCAATTTACTGCAGTTTATGTAGATCAGGTAGCAGTTAAGATTTACATTGACTAAGTTTTATTTTAGCCACTAGAATGAATAAAATGCTATAAATGAGAGCCAAAATGCTGAATTCCCATTTTAAAAATGGTTTCTTCCATTAATTGTTTTCCTGTTCTCAATAACTTAATATTATAGAGCAGATAGCCCATTGAATTATATGGTCGTAATTAGGTTGTTCGTTTAACATGTTTTATGCCTCAGTATTTTTTATGACCCCCAAAAGTCTTATACTGGCTTTGTAAAAAGCTTTGAATGGAATTGCTTTCTATCTCAGAATATATTGTACTAGAAATATATACTATTTGCTCAAATTTAAAAGTTAAAATAAAATAAAAATATTTCACTTTTCAAAATAATACATATATTTGTGCTGTAAATTCTTATGTTAAAGATTTTTTGACATTGATCACAAGCAAAATTTAATGAGAGTTTTGTAAATCACTAAATATATATATATGTCTCACTGTTATGACTAATCAAATTAGAAATAATCATTTAAAATGTATAGCCCATCATTTTAAATGTATAGCCAAAAATTTCTCAACAAACTTCCCCAGTGAAGGAGACTTCAGGGCTTCCATTGGGAAAGGAGCCTGGGTCTTACCAGCCATGCCACAGACATGCGTGCCTGTATAATGGGGTGTTATACACTGAAAAGCAAGGACTCTTGTCCATCCTAAGTGAGGACAAAACACCAATTCCACACATAATTTCTTCCATGCACTTGAGAAAGAAAAGGTCTATATCTTTTTCTAAATAGTTAACTTCTATATTTTTACTTTCAGATATTTCATAAATCTTTACACTTATTGCTGTTCTTTCTTGGATTCTCTCCACATGATCATGATTGCTTATATATTTTATTGTAAGACTCAAACCGAATGCTTTCTTTTCTGATATAATGTGAGAATCACTACAGACATATGGAAAATCTACATTCTTATTCTTATTATTTAAGTCCTAAGGTTGCTTTCTTATTAGCCGCTGACACTCAATTACTACATGGCATTGTAAGTTAGGACCTAAGTAAAAATGTTTCAGAAGTATTTAAGTCCTAGGCAAACCAGGCTTGGGGGGAAAAGAAAGTCTAGTTAATAAGGTAAGACATTCTTTACATTCACCGAAGATATGCCAATGTTTGTACTGAAAGATATTGATTTAGTCTTATGCTTCAAAATAACTTCAGCAATAGGGTGATGGTTTGCAATAGAATGGTTAGAAATTTTGTCAAATATATATTTTTCATAATGAGAGCTTTAAGTGATATGCTTTAATTATTTTGGTTTTAACTAAATAGTATTTTATTTGTCTCCAATCATATACTTTCTATATTTTTATATTGATAACACTTGATATATTACAATCATTTTTAAGATATATTTTCAAATGATTTTTGAAAGTAATATTTGTGCTGTCAATGTGATAATATATATTCAATACAAGATAACAAGTGTTTTAGTAATATGTAATTTGATTATGATATTCATTTGTTGTTGTTTAAGGTATTAGTATTTTTATTTAAATAATGCTTTTTAATTTATTCAAGAGTAAATTTTCACAAAGTTACATCAATATAAGCTGTAAATTCTAACTGCTTTTGAACCAGGAATGTGAGTTCCTGGTGACTTCAGAAAATAACAGCCCTTATAATAGAAATGTGTTATGACTACAAACTCATAACATTTTCATAGTAATTGTATAATTAATTTTCATAGTGTGACACTTTAAAGAAATGATAAATACTGTATTGTATTCAACACTGTAATCAGATATTCCAATTCACTAATCCCAAGTGTTTCATCTCTGACTCACACATTTCTACTTTTGTCCCAATCCTTCAGGAAATTTTGAACTTTTATCATTATTAAACAATTTTACCTGAGAATGATAAATGTGAAAATATATGTATTTGTACACAACCATATTACAAACTATTTGACAGCCAGATTTGAACTGGCTTTACTGTTAATAGATCTTGCCACCTTTGATCATGGGAGAATTCCCATTTCTTTCAGACTTTCTTGGTGCATGTAAGAGAGATTTACAATGGGTATTTGGCTGAGCACATTCCAAAGGAGATGCAAATTTTAGATGCATCTCAAGAGCTTTTGAAATTCAGGTAACTTTTAAATCCCTCACCTACTGTGAGAAAATAAGGAACTGAATGACTTTTGAAGATTTTCTTGGAGAGAACTGTGTTTCTCCCACTGACCTTTAAGGTATTTGGGATATAACCTATTCATAGAAAGAAAGACTCTAAGGAGAGTACATGGAGGATGAAATAACTGCTAAGTTTGGCAACGTTTCAACATCAGCACTTGAGAAATATAAATGGTGAGAAACTGTCCGAACAATAGGGAGAGGAGGCAGGCAAAAAAAGAGCTCAAGAAAGAGGAACTAGAGGTAACTCATGATGGTTCAGTGCTAAGGAAGGGTTAAGCAGTGAATCTCAGAAGAGTTTACCACTTGCATAAACAATACTGCTGTAATGTATCTCTAGAGATTGATGGTGCTTCTGAAAAACCCACAAATGTATTGAGGAGAAAGTACTGGCTTTAAATACCTATCAGTCCAGGCCAGTGCCATTTAATTAACAACTTTACTGCTCCCAGACTTTTTCTCTCTTACCATGCCCCGAATCTAAACATTTTGAAACTGCCTTTGGCAACTTGGATTAGGAGGAATAGTAGACGGTTTGAAAAAAGAGAAGGAAAGAAGCTGATCATTTCATCCTTCCTGGACTACTGGCCTTCAAATGGCCCAAACTTGGTAGAGAAGTGAGGTTTCAACATTAAATAAACATGGTACGGGGCATGAATTGACACTGTGTTTTAAAGATCTGAAATGATTACATGTAGGGGTTACCAGAAAACTCGAGGTGGCTGCTTATGTTTCTTAAGGGTCAGGGAAATAACCTTCCTGAAAGAGTGAATAAAAAAGACAGTGGTAGACAAAAATAAATTTGCTTTTATTCTCTTTATCCCACAATCTGTGCTTATTCATTGACACAGTTACAATAACTGTAACGCCTGCCTTCATAAGGGGGCACTGTTTTCTAAATAGAACAGCATTGTTACTAATTGCAAACACACAATGTCTCATCCTCCCCACACTTTCAGTATAGTTAACATGCACAGTATTATGTGTCATGACTTTGACACTATTGTGGTGGGGCCTGGATTCCGGGTACATTACACATTTACAAGAACTATTTCCTCAGAAAAAGGAAGTTGTGGTCTCATAAGCAAGGAAGATACTTGGTTTAGCGATTTTAAATTTTAAAAAAGACGTGAGAAGGATATGAAATTGCAACACACCACAAAACCTACAGTACTTCTCAGGTGACAGAGAAATAGCTCCAATCGATTTTAACATCCCATTAAAGTCAGCCAGCAAACCAGGGAATGTATTGTCTGCAATAATGAAGCATTCCTCTGGAGAACTGGCCTTGGTAGAATAAATAAAAAGGGGTAATTTCTTCTATTAATTCAGTTCACTCTGGCCATTGATAGGCACATAGAGTCAGATTCCTGAAAATCTCACGCTTGGAGAAAAAATGTCTACTATAAATAAATAGAATTTGAAATACAATATGAATGATCAATTTGATTATATCATATATATTAAGGTAGTCCAAATTTCCTCTACCACTAATTAAAACATACATTGAGTGAATAGATGGAAAATTTCCTTATGATGTTCGAAACAGTTGTTTGAGATAAAACCATAGGCATTAAAGCTGGGGAAAAAGAGAGGTAGATGAGATGACCTTCTTCAAGCTGCCAGGAAAACAATGCTTCCCTAGTTCTCAAACCTGGCCCAGCATTACGGAGAGAGATGAACATATGAATCCTTCAAACAATATTTTGGCCATGCTAAGCTTGCATATAAAAGTACCAAAATATTTTTAACACTCAGACAAATATAAACATGTCATATCTACTATTAAATTTAAAAGGATAAGAGAAGAGCATACATGTTTGATCACTATAGGTAAAGCATTTGTTATGAGAATATTTTCATGGTTAGAAGAAATGATACAATGGTTCTATTAATACATATATAGTGGAAAATGCAAAATTATTAATGAAATAAAATTAAGAAGACTGACGTTTACAGTAAAAATGCACGAAACTAAATGGTAAAATAGATCAGCATTCCCTTTTTTGGGTATGAATTGCCTTTTTCTTCTCATTTTAGACCAGAGTAATTATTGTGGGTCTTTTAATGGATTTAGTTTCTACTGAAGAGTTTTAAATGTGTCATACAAATATTAATATATTGCATGACATTTTTTTCATACTTCCTGTCATAGTTTCCATCTTCTCTGGGATAGGATTGAGAAGGCTTTGTGAGTAAACTGATAAGAGAGATGAAAAGGTCAGAAAGGAATCAAAGATATTTCTAGATTTCTTTTGAGGAAACTGGGTAGATAGCCCTTCACTTCACAGAAATGGGAAAAACAAAAGGAAGTTTGTGAGAAAATATTGTGAGTTTGGTTTTAATATATTGGAAGGTGAGAAGCTAATATGCTATGAAATAGATAGGTTGATATATTTCTCAGGAATGAGATCTTAGAAAGGCATATTGATTTGACTGTCACTAGATATAAATAATCTTTGAAGCTGTAAGAGCAGATGAATTCTACCACGAAAGCTACAGTCTGAAAAGAGAACAAACCTAAAAAGTGATTGGGCTAATGTTAATTCCTGGGAGGGATATCTGGAAGAGGGGAAGGCCCAGGGGAGTTCACATGGGGAATCTAATTCAAAGGGAAATTCCATTAAGAAAATATTTAAGTTATGAGTAATGGGGCCTTGTGTCATGAACAGTGCCCATGGATTATTGTGTGAAGAGACAAACCAATCAACTTGTTTCATCCACATCCCACTTCATCCACACGCTTAGACTTTAGTGTGGTTTGTGACTTTTTTTCACCAGCGACCTTGAGCCTTAAATACAAAACTGCTTAAATCTCCATTGTGTTCTGGAAAGAGAGAAAATTAAATTTCCCTTATTTATGTAGGTGTTTGTTTGGTAGAGAGCAGATTATTTAGACACCTTTATGAAGTGGGTGACTACTCAGAAAACAGAACAAGAAAAATTCAATCCAAAATGAAATGGCCAAATTGATTAATCTGCCTGTCTTTCTCTTTCTTTAGAGGAATGTCATGGGCAAATTTCTGGGGCCCAAATATAGAGAACCTAATGCCAAGTAATAATGTTTTTTAAAAAAGACAAGCTAGATAACATGCACTATATCATGGTTGCTGAAATTGATCGCTGAAACATGGTTGAATTTAAGTGAATTATCTATCAGCCAATGAAGAAGGCCATAATCAGTGAGAGTAATTAAGGATTCAAGGACTTGTGCCAGGAAAACTTCATTTCATTTTTTTGATAAAGTTTGCTAGGTTAGTAGGTTAAAGTAGATACAATGTATCTGTATTTCAGCAAGTTATGAGTTATTTGAATGCAAGAGATGGTGAATTGGTTCCTGTGTAACAGGATATTTAAATGGATTTTTAACTGGTTTAGCAATGTTATGTTTTGAATGAGAAGTCCCAAATCAGTGGAATCAACAATTAGGAATGCTTTTATATTAAACAGTTAATGGAAGCTGGCCTGTCTAGAATGTCCTGAATTTGTCATTTAACATCCCACCTGCCTGGCTTCAGATTTGAACTGAGGCTTGACTATCTAATTGTGAGCTACTATTGTAAGGAATAGGGATGGGCAGCTCTCCTGATCAATACTAAACAAAGGAAGGTATCTGATGCATTGTGAAAAACAACTCTTTTATAGAATTGTTGGCTCACACAGTAGAAACAATTAATAAGATTATCCACAACTAAGGGATTCTACCATTCAGTGGCAATAAATGTTGTCAATCAAAAGATATCAACTTGGAAAGGTATCTTTGGAGGTATTCCATCTGACACAAGGTATCCTTCCCTATTGCTTCGTTCTTTGAACCCCTCTGAATATTCAGATGAGATCACTTGGCTCTGTTCTAAGCCTCCTCAAAGTCTTGACCTAGCCAATCTCGTCCACATCAACCACATGGACATGGACATTTACACATTTTCTGTAAAAATATACTCGCTGCCTTGCAACATGCAGTGTATCTATTCAGTCTAATGTGTGAATTAGTTCTTTTGATGATTTTTTGTGTGCCCAATATAACTTCTGGAAGTTGATAAAAAGCAGGAAAAATCAAAGAATTTCTAGAATTGGTGTTCTCAAAATTATAGTATGACTTCTATACATATTTATTTTCATTATATCTTTTTACATTTCTGTTATATACAGCTTATATTTTTTCACTATTATTTATCTATAAAGATAGCAGTAAATTTATGCAATTTTATAAACAATGTGCATATACTTAAGTACAGATTTAGTAGTATTTTTAATTGGTGGAGTGGGTGTTCCATCCAAAGCTTCCACTGACCAGAAGTGAGGCCATGAGAAGTGCTTCAGAGATTGTAGTTTAGATGAACTGAGAAACTTCATATTAACTCATGGTGACCTGGATGTGCTACTCATGATATTTTAAGGAGTATGTGAACGTGTGTGTGTGTGTGTGTGCCTGCCTATAAGCCTGTAATATCAGAGAAAGAGAGAAAGAGAGAGAGATGATGATGAGTGGGAGGCAGGGTTGTTCAGAAATATGATATCAGGAGATACTAATACTATTTACTGGCAACAGAGAAACCATATATTGAAGTAAGAAAGTTACATATTTGTTTTTATGACATAAAGTTCATCTATAATAAGTGTTCAACTTTAAAATTTAAATTCAAAATGGAAAATAGCTATTATGTATTATTGATACTGGTAGAATTTATTAGCTTTTCTTGATTGTAGCTTCAGATCTCTTTGATGTTGATAGATGCTCATTCAACTGTTGCTTATGAGCCAAGGTGTTAATAATTCTAAAACTTATCTATAAGCAATACTAGTATTATTTTACAATTTTAAAAAATTACTAGTTTCTCTTCTAGCACATAATTTTTTAATTTTATATCTAGAGGTTTTACTAGCATTACTATTACTAGAGTAATTAAAAACAAAACTATGATATTATGGGTTTTGTTTTTTAAAAAAAAATCATTCTGTAATTAGCCAAGCCATGATGTTGACATTCTTTTAATACCATTAGTTGCACATTACAAACAAGTCATAGACTTTATTAAACTGAACTGTAAAAAGAGAAATCAGAATGAGTGAGACTTACCAGTGTACAGTCTCCCCAACAAGATGATTAATAGCTGGAGGATGAAAAGTGTCAAACTCCTCAAGATTTCCCTGAAAGGAAAAATGAGAGATATCTTTTAATTCAAATTTTCTGGCAGTTATATCATGCCATATATAAGTCAGTTTACCAGAGGAAAAGAGAGAGCAGTAAAAATTAGCAATTTATAGTTTAATGAAATTGACAAATTAACATTAAAAAATAATACTTTAAAATAGGAGTCTATAATTTTTTTAATATAAAATACTATAGCCCATAATATTTAAAGAATATACATAATCCTAAAATCTTTCTCTGATATAAAATGTTCATGCTATAGGATATTAATTTGTTGATGAATCTTGAAACCATTTTCCTAAATGACAATTTATTAAATCTAATCTGTATTTTTTGTATGAGATTTGAAATCTGTTTTTGTTTTTTTGAGTTTCATAAGACAATAAACCACTCACATTTTCCCCTAATGTTATACCACTGATTATTCAGTAAAAATCTATAATGTTTTCTCAGAGACTCTAAAAGCATTAAGTCTCTCATTTTATGATTACTATCTATAGGGCTGTTGTCTGATACCCAAGCAACTGTAGTACTCTGGGACTGTTGACAATTTTCAAATTAACATCACAGTAGTAAACATAAAATATCTGAGGCTGTAACTATCATGGACAATGTACAAGAAAACCTTAACATATCAGGATAGAGAAAATGCAAGTCAATAGCTGATTATCCATCACAGGAACACAGCTCAAAGAGAAGTCACCTATAATTAAACATTTCACTTAAAATCACACATTTAATAGCAGAAAATCAAATTGGTGACAAAGACCTGATGGAACCATCAACTGCGTAATGACAGGCTGATCATTTGCTCCTAAGGTCCAAAAAGGAATCTGCAACATTTCTGTCAATTACTGATCATAAAGAAATAAGCTTTTAGGGTTCATCATGATTCCCTATATCTGACCCCTTTCCCACACACACCTATGCTTCCAACATTTCTTTTTTCTTAGAATGTTCACTTGCTACCTATTCAAATGCTATTCATTCTTTCTAAAACAAGCTCTAATCTCACCTAGTCCATAAAGCCATACTTTCTGCTGTATTACTAATGTACTCACAGGCTTGCTCTAATACTAACACACACTCCATCATATATTTTCATATTTTTTCACAGATGTGCCTTATTTCCTCAACTAAATTTTTAATTCAGCAATCTTGTTCTATATTCTGTGTGTATTCAAAATCCAGCAGAATCTTGACTACTTAGCAGGGGATAAATATATTAATATATGTTAATTGGAGGGTCTTAGTGCTACCTACCCACATCTGAAATGGTCAATGTCAAAATCTCCATTGGCTTTCCTAAATGGAATGGTTTGTTTCCAAAACCAAACAAACTTTTGGTTTTGAAGGGAAGAAATCGCTCTTCTGTATAATTTAAGGAATGATTCTTCTTGCTTAGGACTGATAAAAAATGAAATCCAAACACCGTTTTTTTTTTTTTTTTTACATGCCTTTAAAGAATTATGTTAAAAATCTTACATGCTACTGCTATAACCTGCTGCTGAATTTATCAGAACCTAAGCAAAATAACATTTATTGAGAAGTTACTTTGTGCCAGGTGCCTTCTATACATTATGTTAAGCTTCGGAACAACCCAGTGAGGTAGAAGGTACTTACTGTTGATTTCCATTTTTTTCAGATGAGAAATCTGAAGCAAAGAGAATTTTAGTTACTTTGTCAAAGCCTCTTCGTCAGTAAATTGGTAGAGCTGGAAATGAAATGCAGGAAGTCTGCCTCAGAGCCTTTCACTCTAGCTACAATAATATGGCACCTGTGTCTACAAAGCACATACACTAGGTAATTGGAAATGAATGCCAGAGGAAGGAATGAGAACTATATTTTACAAATTATCAAATGTAGAAGGGATTTTTTTAAAGTAGCAATTTCTAATGGGTTCTACTCTTCATATCCCTCCCCCAAAATACCCCAGGCAATCTTAGAATCAATGTTTTCTTGAAAATGAGCCAAAAAGTTATAAATCCATTATCTACATATAGGATTATATCTGGGATTTTAAAAATAAAACTGAAATTCCTTTCTGAATGTGTATATGAGCACTCAAAGTATTAAGGATCTTTTATAATACACTGGAATTTAAATTACGGAATTTAAGTAAGACTTAAAATAGCTTTTAAATTAGATCTCTACATTCACTTCTCTTTTCTTGAGCATCTTAAGCAGTTATGTATTATCATTGACAAATACAGCATCTGGAAGACCTGAATGCAATTTTGAGTTTTTTGTGCTATAAACTTCACATTTCCCTAAAACAGCCCTTTAGTCCTTTATTTTCCAGGAATAAATTATTTATTAATAGTGGCATTCAAAACTTTCACATTGGAATACTGTTACCCTTTCTTTCTGGAGGAAGATTCACAAGTTATCGATTTATTATAAAATCATTTTTTTTAAGATTTATAGGATGCATTTAACTTTCAGATAGATATAGCTGACTGCACTCTCCCCATTTAAGGTTTAGGAAAAATTATTTTCAAGCAGTTTGGATTACTGCCCAGTGTTGTACAAGTTGTTCTTAGAAGAACATGAATTTTTTTCTCTGCTTTTAGAAGCTGGTATTACTGTTGTTTCTTTTTATTTCATTGTTTCTATGTTATATTGTTTTCATTTTCTGGCACTTCATATTTTGCTTTTAGCTTTCACAAAAAGAAGTAAATAACTCTCTCTCTCTCTCTCTCTCTCTCTCACACACACACACACACACAAGTGTGATATGGAGAAAAATGTTACATACATTTAAGCCCATAAGATCTGTTATTATAAATTTAGAAGCCAATTTAATTCTTCATATGTACTAACATCTTCAAAAATTCCATCAGCATCTGAGTCACAAATTCCCAAGGCCACTGATTTTAATTCTTAGAACACTAAAAGTGACTATAAAATATATTATGAACACCAGCAGTTAAGGAGACATGTAATATGAAGAAAAGGGAAAAATCACAGAGTATACCTTCTCTTCTAATTACAGAATAAATTATATAAAAGAGAGAGTTTCTGAGGGTTTTCAAGGTACGCAATTAGAGGAAGGGATGAAAAGATAAAAATGTGTACTTCTCTTGAAAGTCTTTTAGGCTTTTTAAATAAAATAATTCTATAAACAAATATTAAATATGTCTAATTACCTAATAAAAGATACATATAATAAAGAGATACATATGAATGCAGCCTATGAATGTCTTCATAAAGAATCGTAAAATATAATCATGTAAACAATTGCCATCAATTCACAGGTAAAGCTAAAAGTAACTGTCTTACTGAAATTCTATCTTTCTTATAATAACCTCTGATTATTGAACTTCTATTCCTTTCTCTAAGTCATTTCTCCAGCATAAGTTCCAGCCTTTGATTCTTCTTGCAGTCTGTCGCAGCCTCCTGGCTCTTGTTACTTCCATATCCAGGTTGACCTGGGTCTCCCTGTCCACACACCCTCTAACCAGAATCCTTATCACCCCAGCCTACCAGCAGTCTCACCATCCTGCTAATTAGCAACTCTGAACCAATCTGACAGTCCACTTCCTTCATTCCAAGTCTTAGTTGCCCAACTCTGACAGGTTTAGTTCCTTATTAATGAAAGTCCTTAGTAATGGCTTCCTGATTAATAATAACAGTTTACCCCAAAAAAATTGGGGAGGAAAAGATAAGTGAGTAAATAACAGCAAGAAAGCAGGCTTCTGACAATTAACTTTGGCCCTTGTTCAGGAAGCAGAAAGCCTACATTATCATTTATTTGTGCTTAAATGGTAGAAGGGTATATGTGCCTATCTAAATCATGAGATATTAATAGAATATGCCTGACCAATGATCATTTCAGATTCTTGCTGGCCTGTGGGTCTAAAGTAAGTTTCGCTGTTAGACATTCAACATTGGCATCTGGCAGCACACTGCTACTAACACTGCATATCTCCCAAATAAATGCAGTATTAGATATTTCAAACAAAGACACTAATTTATTAATTCTTTTGGTAAAGACCAGGGCAGGTTAGGGCTGACATTGTGCATACGTTAGTGGAATCTCTGCTTTGTAAGGCCTGTTCGGATCCCTTTCTCCTTGACATCTGGGACACACAAAAGGTAGCTTGTTGACAGCTACATGGTAATCAGAGAGTTACCCACTGTCTCAGTTCATTTTGTGCTGCTATGAAAGAAATACCTGAGGCTGGGTAATTTATAAAGAAAAGAGTTGTATTTGGCTCACGTTGCTGCAGACTGTACAAGAAGCATCACACCAGTGTCTGCCTCTAGTGAGGGCTTCAGGGAGCTTCCAATCAAGACGGAAGGCAAAGGGGACACAGGTTTGTCATATGGTGAGAGAAAAAGCAAGCAGGGGAGGAGATGGTGCTAAGGCTCTTTTAAACAACCAGCTCTCATGTGAACTAATAAAGTGAGAACTCACTCATTATCATGGGGAGGCACCAAGCCATTTACTGAGGGACCTGTCCCCATGACCCAAACGCCTCCCACCAGGCCTCACATCCAACACTGGGGATCAAATTTCACCATGATATTTGCAGAGGCCAAACATTCAAACAATATGACCCACCATTCTTAATTCACTGATGATTTTGACTGATAAGCTTAGATAAACATTCTAAGGCCCATTGACTTATTGAACACCAATTTTATCAGCATTTAACATAGCACTCAGATGATAGCCCACCATAAAATATGAATTGAACACTTAGATATCAAATAGCAGCAGGACACACACACACACACACACACATACACACACACACACACACACAATTTTGCCGGATTCCACAAACTGCATGAAAATTTTTAGATGGGAAACTGATATAATCACTTTACATTTAAAGGATGATTTAGTCAAGACAAGTTTTCCATGGAAATTGACTATGAATATTTGAGAGAGCAACACTCTTCGTTTTGTTGACAAAGGTGTCACCTTACATATTATGCAAAAGGATGTTTTGTTAAACTGCAACTTCAATATCTAGAAAATAATGCCACTGAAGGAAACTTGAAAGACAGCTCAGATATCTCATCTTAAGGAAAGGAAAACAAAGGAAACAAACAAAATCCTTCTAGGCTTTGCATCTTACATAGTTATTATTTTCTCTATTCTTTTATCAGTCATGCTTTCTCAAAAAGTATTTTATCTTTCCTGGCTCCACTTCCAAATCTCATCACACCTTGTACACTTCCTTAGAGATGCTTTCTATTGACATTGATGTGTCTGAAGTTGGTAGTGATCTTCATATTGACAATTCCAATATAGATTTAAATTTAAGTTATTTTATGTTTCATCCTAACATTTGGTTCCATTGACTAGTGTTACCATCTTGCAATTTCTCTCCTGACTTCCATGACACTTCTTTTCTCTAGTTTTCAATTTATCACTTTGATTATTTTTTCTTAATGAATTGACTATGAGTATTTCATGGTATTGTTTCTCAGGACTTCATCTTTAATACATTGCCTTTTTCATTCTACAACATCTCTCACTATGGCTTCCTACAAAGACATGGTTTCAATAATAACTTATTATGGATAAATACCAAATATATAGTCTCCAAACCTATGTATCAAACTTACTGCTGGACATTTCTACATGGATCTCCCAAGGACACTTTTGTTTAAACTTGTGAAAATGTCCAATCACCTTTATTCTGTTAATCTGCTTCTGTGTTCTCTCAGTGAACGATAACAATAGTCAGCATTTATTGAGCACTTTCTCTGTACCTGACACTTTTAATATCTTATTTAGTTACCCTACACCTCATAAGGGAAATATTATTACCTTTTAGAAGATGAAGAAACTGATGCTCAAAGAGATAAAGTTACTTGCCTCAATTCACACGGCTAATAAATATTAAAGCTGGAATCTGAACAGACTGCCTATACACTTCACCGTCATACTTGAAAATATTTGCCATTTGCACATATCAGATAGATGCTTTGGAGTCAATTTAGATTTCTCTTTTATTCACCTCTCCTCAGAGAATTGTAGTCACTTAGTTCTCTAGATGATAGGTACAAAATGCTATTATTATATCTATTATTTCCCTCCATCCCTATGGCCCTGACATTAGTTTAGATCTTCACTTCTCACCAGGATTAGCTTAACAATTATGGCCCTTTATGCCAGCCTCTACACTGGCGATAAACTTTAATCTCTGGTCTTGATTCCAAACACTTTACTCTGCTGTTGTTTAAGATTAGGCTTGGTTTAAAAAAAAAAGTATGATTATGAAAAAAGCTAACCTAAATAGTTTTCAATTGGCATAAAAAAAGGCATATACGTAGATTTGTCAGTCACAAAACTCTTTGCATCTTTATAGCTCAATACCCTACGGGACAGAAATTCAGATCATCAAAAATATGATTTAATTGTCAAAAGAACTTGAAATAATTTACAAGGATTATAAAAATGACCATCCAATCTGTACTTTGACAATTTGAAACTCTCATTTGCATAAGCAGAAAATAAATACAAAGCAAGGCTATTTTTTTCTTATGTAAATTCTAAGACATCCAAATTGTTCATGTCTCCATAGCCAATTATTTTCATGCTATGCCAAAATGAAGTTATGAGAAACAATGGCTTACATGAGTTTTCTCTACCAAAATTTAAGGTTTTCAAGTCCCTATCAACTGTATCTGTTTATACAGAAACAAAATGGTAGTTGCAGTATAAAACAGGGAGAGTTGCACAAGTAAGCCAGATTACAATTGTGGATTCAAGCACATTTTAATTTCTCCCTGAATGAAATTTTGCTTGTATGAAGAACACTTTACTTATAAACTAAAACTCTGGGGTAAAAAAGTCATATGTGTCTGTGTCCTAAGGAAAGTCATTAAGTATGGCCCTCAGTTTTCTTTTTTCTAGGGAAAAAATTAAAGAGGGTAGGAGATAGTACTATATGAATTCTAAGCTTTTTTCCTGCTCTATCCTCCTACTTCGGGTAGATTTCTCAAATTGGATACAATTGCCTTGGTATCATCATGTGAATCATAGAGAAGTCAAGATTTGAAGATAAAAATAATCAACAAAACAATGTTATATCTGTTTGGAAAACAAAGAATATGAGACATCTGTGATTTAAAATTGGAGCTTCACAATTTGAATTATTCTAATTTCTGAGGAAAAAATCCAGAAGCTTTAATACCATTCTCCTAAATTGCATTTAGTTCAAGTGTATAGCAATCAGAATTACAAAGACATACTGTTTTCAGTAATGAATGGCTTTGCTTCAAAGTGAGGATACAACTGGAATAGAAATAGTGAATGACCACAGCAAAATTGGTGTTTAGTAAAACTCCATCTAGTAAAATAAGCTCAAGCTACAGGAAGAAGTGAGATTAGCAAGCTTTATTGGTTCAATGGATCAATAAAAGTGAGTACCCTGATGACCAAAGAACCCTAAAGTCTTCCAATTTTTTGCAGTTTGATTTTTATATATGCCGGTTGTAGCTTTAAGTAAATAGCCATCCAGCATGTTCAACAATTGGTGAAAACATTTTAGATACATCTAATAGGAAGTCCTAGAAGCAGAGGCACTTCTGCTCAAACCATGTAATGAGAATTCCAATTACACAGGCAGCCAGATCACTACAACCTAATTGTCACTACCCTGAGTGTGGGATGCAATCACTGCTTATCTGTCCTTGTTTTCCCCAAATAAACCATAGTGATCCTCTCCACTTAGCAGACGTCCATAGCTGTTGGGAGAACCAGCAGCAGGCTACTTAGCCACCAGAGGCTACAGATTGGCTTCTGCAAGCTCATTTATGGGGCTCACATAGTTAACTTCTTTCTGAATTGGTGGTCATAGGCTAAAATGGCTTAAACATTTTCTTCCCTTGCAAGGATTCTTTTAAAAATGAGAGAAAGAAAAAAAAGTGAGAGAAATAATCTGTCGAAAAGGTATGAAATGCAAATTAAATTGACCACCGATAAACCCCACTTTTAAAGGTATTTAATCCAATTGAATTATATTCTTCCATCTCAGTTTCACACAAAGTGCAATATGCACTATTTGAAAATTAGATAATCTGCTTAAAAGCTATTACTGTATAACTACACCTCTTGCTAACCAAATTTACTGTAATGTGGGTAAGACTGTTTTTCTTTGACAGTTTCTATTTGTTGTTTTGAAGAGTGATGCATTTAAAAATGTTTTTCATTTCCTTAAAGTAAATGCATTTCAATGTTTTGGAAAAACAAGAATGTAAAAATATGTAATTTTTCATGAAAAACACATGCTTTCTGTAAAAGAAAAATGTATTTAAGCAACACACAAAAGAACATTATGCAACCAGTGAAAGAAAACAGCTTTTAAATATAACTATTGTAAATGATATTTTCTTTCTTCATGCCCATAGAAACCTTTGTGGTTTGAGAAATATGTAGTTATATCTTCAGACAGTTTGAAATTATGTGAAAGACTGAGACCATATCCTTAAAGAGTGTTCAGTTTTAATTTTGCATGTGCTAGATATAAAATAAATAGAAATGTGAAATTCAGTGAAATTGATTTCTAGGAAAATCAGGCTTAAAAGAACCAGATGTTTTGATCTTATCTATAGAAAATAGTTTTCTCAGTAGGTCAATAACCCACTTTTTAGGAACCTAAAATAAGACAGAGCTACTGAAATAAGCATGTTATATTTTGGAGCAATTATTTCAAGTCTGTAATTTACTACTGTATAAAATTGAGGAGTGGGGAAGGAGCAAAATCCTCCAACTGCCTTGTTATATTGGAGGTGCTACAAGATTCACTAAAAAATTTATCATGAATAAAAATCATAAAATAAAAAGTCTCAGCAATCTGGGTATCACTGATATGAAAATGCCACTAACTGGTTTAATTTTACAGAAATTGTACATACTTCTTTGCATGATCATATGCATGAAATGACTAAGCACTTTTAACAAGATTTTATCAACTAGAACAAAGAAAAGTTGTTTCTTAAAGCTAATGTAACTTAAAATATAAAGTTTAGATCTATGCTATAACCCATTAGCAATTGCCTTCCCTAAGAATCCTAAATATAACATATGATCTCATCCGCTCGTGGCAAAATAACATCCTTCTTAGAAGCACATTTTTGGTGACAGCATTTCTGGAATGTCTTCCTAGCTCAAGTAAAGCAGCATCTGCAATACTACACAATCATCCTCAGAAGTATTTCTATTTAGAAGCAGAACGACAATGAATAATGGTAAAAAATAGGGCACTGCCCCTGAGGGAATGCAGCAGCAGAGGTAGCAAAATACTAAAATTTTCGACTGCTTTTTCCCAGAGATTTAAACACCAGCAAATAAGGCCCTGTAGGCATATAAAAGATAAGAGTGAATTTAACCCCCCTTTCACCTGTTCAGCTGCCACAGGGGTCATTTCTCTACGTGCAATTTAAAGTTTGTTCCATTTCTGCCCTACTATTATGTAGTTCAGAGGAATCAGCATAAAGAGGCATGGGGAGATAGAAGACTCAGAGATGAATCCTGAAAGCAGATTAATCTATTACATGTAATATATGAAGTCACCATAGATTGCCAACTTAGTCACAGGTAGCTCTGTAGAGCTGCAGAAGAGGAAGTTATCTGTCCAGACTATCTCCTGAGAACCCAGAATGCTACTACACCTGCTCTGGAGTAAAATTGCACCCTCAGCACTTTTGTACTTCTGCCTGGATCTTATTAAGATGCTGATACCCTCAGAAAGGTAGCAGGCAGAGCTATTCATAGTACTACTAACACACTAGTATTGATGAAGGAATTGATAGAAATAGTGCTTTGTGGGAGGTAAAACACAACTGAGAAGCAGTGGAGAACCACCAGGTGAGGGAGAGGTGAAGAATGGGAAGACTGAGGGTTACCTGGAAATGCATAGCTTGACACCAACACTGAAGCACACTGTCTCTCTCCCAACCTAACCTCACCTAGGTAAATCTAAATGACAGGTTACCACCCAGAACTTTTAAAATCTTGAATATATTTTATTGCAAACAGAAACATAAAATTCCCAAGGGATCATTTCTTTGCGGGATATGAATGCATTAGTACAAAAGTCTTTGAATCCCCATAATCTGTAAACAGTTGAAGAGTTCAATCTAAGAGATTAGGAAAGAAAGAACACTGAATTTTAACTGAGAATACTTGAATTCTAGTCTCAGTTCTAACACAAATGAAATGGGGACATTCATTGGATATTTCTGGATTTCACTTAGATTCACAACTACACAGAGGGCAGGAGAGGCTGATAATCTCTAAGACATAATAAAGTTCTAAAAACAGGAGGCTACACAAAATAAAATCTTTTCTGATTGTGGGTTAAAAATATAAATTTGATACTTTCTCTTTGATAGGGTTAGGCATCAGGTTATTTCTGCATAACCTGCAACTTGTAAAACTATTGTAATGTTATTTACGCAAAGTGACTAAAACCACTTGAGTTTGAAAAGTAGTACATCCATGGCTTCACTTAAGATCAGGATTATGTTTGAGAAAGAAAGCCATTTTGATATTTCAGCCATAGAACTCTCTCTTTCCATGTACTAATGTATCCTTGGAAAGTATTGTAGAAAACATAAGTTGGCAATCACCAACTCGGAGAGGAGTAAAATCCTATATATAGCACAGAGATTTTGACTTTCTCTCAGTGAACTTCTATGGGATTCAAAGGTTAATTTGGAGTTCCTATGAGCCTTCTAAAAAAGTCCCTAAAATTTTGTGTGAAGTGCATGTGTACATTTTTTAAAGATGTTTTATAGTTTAGACCTGTAATTCAGAGTAGTTTCTGATGCAAAATAAGATGATATGATGGTTCATACCTGAAGATCAAAATACATAAAGAAACAAGGTAAAATGTGATGTTTCAGAGGAGAAATTCTAGGTAAGAATGAAGCCATTGGTGCTGAAGAATCATCATTTGATCATTTCATGTAGGCTCTGCCCGCCCATGTCTGAAAAATTACAAAGGCTGTTTTGTTTTTAATAGGATAAGTATCCAAATGAATTAAGTGTGGATAATGAATTTTAGTTCCAAAACAAATATTTTGACCATAAGCTGTGATAATTGTGATTTAAGTTAACTCTTCTATTTTGAATACTGGTTATTTCTTATGCTGTATAAGACAGGGACAAGAGTTCAGAATTTGTGACAAATACTTAAACTTTAAACATCCATTGAGAGAGAGTCTTCAACATGAGAGAGAGGTCAGTCTCAGGAAGGTCGTGAAAGGTACCAAGGAAACTTCTTTCTTGTTCAACACCCGGGACATCTGCTGTTGAAGACATCTATAATGCACCAGAACTGTGACACTATAGAATGGGTATTCTCCCTACAATTGTGTTTGTGAGTATATTTTAACAGGAGTAAGAGAATAATGTCTAAGAGTTTTTCCTTAAAATAATACTTTGTGATTGAATAATAAAGAGGCCATGATAGATCATCAAGCTTTAGAAGATATAAATTATGCTACTGAATTTTTCTTCATATTAAAAAAAGTACAGCAATGAAGTCTTTTTCTAATTTATTATGTTGGCTCTATATCCCAGGAGAATATGTTTTTAGAAGTAAAAATGGGATCAGATGTGGTTGGTACTTATGATCTTTCCCCATAAAAAGAAATTAAGCAGGGCTGTTAAAATCATAGTTGCATGAACAAATAAACAAACAAAATAGCCACAAATACAGACTGAGAATATAACTCTTGGAATAATCAAATTGCTCCCATTTTGCTGGTCTCAGTTTTCTCAAACATTAATTCATTTAGTCATCACTAGAACACTATTAGCTCATTAACACTATACCCAATATACAGATTAGGAAATTAAAGCTCAGGGAGATGCGCAAATTTTCTCAAGATGGCAGAGCTAATAAGTAGTAGAGTTGGGACTAGAATCCAAATTAAAATTATTGTTATAAGTCACAGGCCAACACAAGCCTTTCAGAAGTTATAGGACAGATTTTCTCTTTATGAGAATTTAAACACTTATAAATTATCCTGGGCTTCTTATTCACTACACTGATTATTTGGGGACATTTAATACTTTGTCTCCTTTTTACTATTAGTCAATGAATCATTTCATTAACAATCAATTAATAATTACATTTCCAAAATCTACTGCATATTGTATGAAGTATGAAAAATACTCTCTCTACAGCTCCAGATGGTATGTATAGTTAATGCAAGAAAGTCTCATTATGCATTAATATTTTGGGAATGAACATTTATTCATTTATTCACATTTTAGAGGCCAAATGAGGTCTGACAATCAGTTTTGAACTGATTTGTTCATCATTTTCTTCTATTCACATTATTAAGAGACAGTTCATAAATTATCTACTATAACTCTTCCTTGGCTCAAGTAGCCTCCCTTTGTTTACAGAAAAATTTCTTCAAAAGTCTCTTAAATAAAAAAAGTGTTATTTTGGCAAATATTTTAACAATTAGAAAAACACTTAATATGGGGAAAATAATGTTTAAATATTAGACAAGCACCATATAAATTGAATTTATGTAAGTTGAGAGTACTGTGATAAGCAAGTTGGCTTCTATGACAAGTGACTATAGTGTTATCTACATCTGCATTTATTCTGTAAGAAAAATACCCTTGATTATAAATGATTAGTTATAGTGAAATTTTAAAACAAAAATATAGATCTCAAAAATATCCATTTTAACAAGATATTCTTTACACTCACTATCTCTCATAGCATTTATATGTATATTTTTCACCTATCATTTTGAGAATAATTTCTGGGCAATTTGGAGTAAATGTAAAATAGAACTAACAAAATAATTGACTAATGTACTCTTAAGTTCCATGAAACTGTATTGTATTGTAATTACTATTTAAATATACAGCTTATTTAACACAATTGCACTGTATATACAGATGACTATCTCAGAGGACATGTCCCAGAACAAAGCAAACATTTGCTACAAAGGCATCGCCACTAGTCTGTGCTGTTGTATAAGAAATATTTATTTTCATCAAATGATTTCTAAAAGAAGCTAGTTTCACTCATTCTGTAAGAATCACAAGCTGTATCATATTTTATGTTAATTTTTAAAATTTTCCATAATATATGTCAAGCTAATATTGGGGAAATATTAAATTAAAACAATATAAATCTATCAATGGTTACCTTTGTTTCTAAATTCAAGAAAGATGTCATTTTTAATATTAATATGATATTGATGAATTATAAAATGTGAAGCATATTAGGCTACAAAATAATATCTTACTTTAATTTGATATATCATATAAAAATATTCCAGCAGCTGGATTTTGCTAATGATCAACTAATTTGTCTGTACATATTACTAATGAACATCATTAAATGGCTTTTCTAGATGGCTTCATTAGTGATTACGGGTAAATATTCTAAAGTACATACGTTAATGATCATTTTTCCATTGTATTCTGTTTTATGTAATTATCTTCTCAGTTTTACATAAAAGTTTTAAAGTTTTGCTAGGTAAAACAAAATTATATCTTTAGATTTTTAACCTTTTATCTTACTTAGACAAATTTCTTATATTTCACTGACAAATTTGAGAAACTATTAAATTATAGCCACAGCACTCAAACTTGTTTCAGGATTTGGAAAAATATGGGCATTTTAAACTAAAAACTATATTGTAAAATCTTTTTACCTTTACAAAATTGATTCAAAATTCTCCAAATTGATTTTTCTAAGTATATGACAGTCTGAAAATCAGAATGAAAAATGTGAAACTATATCAGAAGTTGCTTCTGGCTGCTTCTACGTTTCTCAGAAAACAAGGTGTATCTAAATATAGATATTATTTACTTGCTACTGTGCAACCATTTGTTTCAGAGAAAAATATATTCAATCAAACATGCACCATTTATCTGAAATTATATGATGGATGATTGCATTCAGAGAGCAATTAATATTCCCCACTCAATTAATGAAGATGAACAAGTGTATGCTGTTATTCTGGATAATATTTCTACAGTAAAGACAAGTTACTTTATCTAAATGGCTTCCTTATTTTCAAATGGAAATACCATAAAAACTCTGCTCATCTCAAAACACCACTACACCTGTCATATGAAAATCTGTTCTGCACACTCAGTGAACAACTATAGACATCCAAACTGAATATTTTATTGGTAATAAGCAAATCAAATATATATGAGAATTGGTAAATCTGTTTTAAATGCCATGGACATTTTGTTGTCCTAAGTGTTTTATTACTTAGACAAATTTTGCTATTTTGTTCAACAAAGAATGATCATTAGGAGGCGGCTCATCTGTGTTTGAATATTGCCACCTATATAAGTTATTTTTTGTGTGTGTGAGCATAAATTTACAATATCTGAAGATTAAAATATGAAGGAGTGACAATTGTGTGTGAATCTCTGCTCCAAGCCCATAATAAATATGGGGACCTGGGCTTGTGTCCTAATCTCTCTGCATCTCAGTTTCCTCATCTATAAAATGAGGATAATGATAATAAATACCTTAGAGGGGTCTTATGATTTTTTTTTTTTTTTTTGAGACAGGGTCTTACCACTCTGTTGCCCGTGCTGGAGTGCAGTGGTGTCATCTTCGTGCACTGCAACCTCCAAATCTTGATCTTAAGTGATTCTCCCGTCTCAGCCTCCCCAGTAGCTGGGATGACAGGCACATGTCACCATGCCTGGCTAAATTTTCTATTTTTTGTAGAGGAAGGGTCTTACTCTTGCTCAGACTGGTCTCAAACTGCTGGCCTCAAGTAATCCTCCTGCTTGGCCTCCCAAACTGTAGGATTACAGGCATGAGCCATGCCCAGCCTTTTATGAAAATTTCATATATATACACACACATATATGTATATATGAGATAATGCCTGTAAAGAATTTAACATACCTGGCATTAACTAAACATGCAGTGATTGTTGGATATATATTACTATTATTTACATTATTTTATTAGTCTGAGGAAATAAAATTCTTCAGAGCAAATCAGATTCTATAAAATGCAGCCAAGGAAAATATCCAAGGAAAAATCCTATGTTTGTCATTTAGCATCTCTGGACTTTTGTTTCAACACTGCCTACATACCTATTTTATTTTTTCATTACTGTGGCTCCCACATTTATGCCCCTGCCAAAATCTTGTTTCGACTCTGTAAATATGAAAACATTGAAATTTCATTTTTCATGTGGCACATCGCTATAAGTAAGTAGAATGACATCAGAAAATTGAGTTTTATCCCTGCACTGTTAATTTGTTTATTTGGACCTGAGTCCTTAAAAAAATCATCTGGATGACGATAGTCAATTCATTTAACTTTACTCAGATATAGTTATTTCATCTGCTGAAGATTACTGCTTATTTCCCAAAATTGTTGCAAGCATGGTTAAATGGACTAATATAAGTAAAAAGCCTGGTACAGAAATATTAGATTCGTCTCACTACCCATCTTATCCTATTTATTTTCATATCTTTCCAGCAGGATTGCCAAGTAATCCTAATTTCTGATAGTTCCCATTACAACAAAGTAAACATCCTGGTTTCCCAACCAAGCATTAGCAGCCTCTGAGTTGTGTGCTAGCTCTGCTCTTAAATCCAGTCATCTATTTTCTGCTGCAAGCAGTAAACATACACCAGGTTTCCTATGTGAGACAGATGTTTACCACATTTTCACGGTGTTGTTTTCTAACAGCTAGTTTCTTGACCTTCTGCTTTGTTTTACTGCTTGCCTTAACCTCCCTCATTTCCTTTGCACTCCTTGTTCTGACTTGCTGCCCTTTTCTTCCTAAATTCTTACAATCTCTATCTCAGTTCTGGTCCATAAGTACTCATGATTCCCTTGTCTCCACTACCTCAAGTCTGCATACTGATCCCTTATCTCCTTTATGTGCGTGACTTCACGGTGACCTTTGACTTTTGCATAAGTCCTGGGTACTGGCTTCTTAAATAATCTTTGAGATTTGCTTCTGACCTGATCCCCCTGCCATCTGGATTTATTACAGCTTTCTTCTTGTCTTTATATTCACTTACTTATTTTGGTTTCCAGTTTAATTGCATAGCTTGTATCCTGACTATTCCATTAATTGATTCCCATCTTTCATACTCCAAATTTCCTTAGTACACATTACTTAGAACCTGGAAACTGGTGGGGAAAAATCTACAGGAAAGTAGGATCTAGGACCATTAGCATTCACAAAGGCAAGTAATGGAGTTTCCCATAACCTTCAATTCTTGTTTTTAATCTTCTTAGTTCAATATCTCCTTCCTTGTCATTCAGGGAACAAAGGTTGACCACCAATCTTCACCCTTCCCACAAATAAATCCCATTTTCAGGTGTTTCTTTCACTAAAATGCTAACAACTTAACTTAAATGGTGAGTCTCCTAAATACATCTAATTTTTACAAAAGTCAGTTTCAGTAAGCAGAAAAAGCAGAACATGATAGTAGGATGATTATTTAGGATTAGGATGCCTTAAACTATTAATATAAACCATTTGAGGGATTAGGGAGTAGGTCTGACACTAGGTTACTTCACGAGCAAAGGAGACCTACAGTCCTTGAACTGGAGAAAGGTGAGGGTTCAAGAAAAAAAAAAGGTGAAATGCTTAAAATGTAAGTGGCATAAAAGAAATGAGAAAATCAAAGCATTAGAGGAAAAAGCAGTGATGTCAGTTGGGAGCCGGAACAGATCCTGGTGCCACTTCTATGTGGCGTTTGCGGAAAAAGGAGGTGCGGAGTGTTAGGGCTGGAAGGGATCTTTGCAATCATCTAGTGCAGCCTCCTCATTTTTCCAGGACATTTAACATACATCATTTTCTTCCTGCCTCTTGTGGGTCCATACTTAGAAACTGGCCCTGCATGTTCAATGCTTTCAGAAATAGTAGCTGCTTTAGAACATACTGAACTGGATTAAAAGGAGAAGCAGCTTCCCTGGCAAAAAAAAAGAAAGAAAGAAAAAGAAACCCTTATATATGTGTTTAGAACACACTTTGCCATCTGCTCCTTTTTCCACTTTAAGTCAGGTTCCCTTTTTATATCAAGTGATGTAATGCTGCAAAAGCTTTTGGGTCATTGTTAATAGAGTTATGAGGGACTCTTTTAAAGAGAAAGTCAAGTTACTATATACTATATGAGAGATACTCATAGTTTTCCAGCAGTAATGTTCTGCAGTTATATATGAATCTTCAAATGCCCTTAATCGAGAAGACCAATGCATACCAAGTAGGGTTGGTTTTATTTCAAAGATTTTTTTTATAAAATGTTTATAGCAGAGCTACTTGTAAATATTCCAGCAACAACTTCATGCTTGACTAGTAGAAACGCTTGCAGGACAAGACTGTATTTACCTAAAATAGGAAAATGTTCATACTGGATAAAGACTTTGGCATGAAATAGTTAGCCAAGCTTCATCTTATGGTAGCATGACCTATCTCAGAAACTAATAATTTATTTTGGCATTTATCACAATATGAATTATAGCACTTATTACAAACTTATTTTTAATGTGCTTATGTATTAATACTTTTTCTTCAGGATATAGGAGGTCCTATGAAGCCTGAGATCTCATCTGTCAGGTTCATTCCTTAATACCATTACCTGCAATAATAGGTTCAAAATAAATATCTGTTGAATTAAAAGACCAGTGGGCATTCAAGAAGATTGTAGCAGAAAGCCTGAGCGAGCTCCCCAAGAATGAGGGTGAACGATAAGAAGAGAAGCAAACAAAGCAGGTTATGTTGTGGGGATCGGAGGTGGGGATATTCTTGGCTATTCTTGCAGGCTGCTGCAATGACCTTAAAGAAATGATGACTCCATGTAATTTAAAAACTGACTTGGCTTGATACAATACACCTGGCAAAAACCTTTCAGAAATGTTCTAAATAAGTAAAATTATGTTTTCAGTAAATGGTTATCTAATAAGCCAACAATAAGAAAACTCTCCATGGAACTCTCCCAAATATATACACTTACCTTATGTTATTTTATTGTGCCTTTCATTCTGAACTCTAAACTTCCTGTTCAATATTTTTTGAATTTCAGCTCTCCATATGTACTGGACTTTGAAAAATGCTCTAACTATCTACTGGGAAATTACATAAAGTCACATGTTGATTCACTTTCCTGTTTCAACTTTATGAAAAGAGTAATCATATGTAATGCTTATTTTTCACAAATATTAAAACTTCCTAAATAATGTAAAATATATATTATCCCATGCTATGCCAAATGTACCTTAAGCATAACAAAATTTGTTATATTCTCACAGCAGATTTGACACCCACATAAGAAAGAAAAAAAATGCAGAAGCTGCTGAATTCTGTATACCTAATATATTATTTTCTACAAGCATAGAATGAAGTCATTTTTATTTTTAAGCAAAGACTTCATTTTGTATGTTAGAGAAGAAAAAGAGAAGAATATTCATAATTTTGAAGAAAAGAGTTCTGTTTCAGGAAAATATGGCTCAGTTATAATTGGGTAATTATTGCTCAGTACTCTTTTATTTTTTAAGTATTAGAAATAGTAACCAGTATTCATTCTTCTCCCACTGTGAGCCTTCTCCCAGCTAGTACATTTTAATTCATCTTCTCCTGTTCTTAGTCATCTGTAATTTTTTTCCTCCATAAGGTCAGTGATATTACAATCTTTCTTCTCCTGTGTCAAGGGACACTATTTTGCCTCTTCCTTGCCAGGCATCCTCTACTCCTGTTCTCTAGTCAAAAAAAAAAGAATTATCTTCTCTTTTTCAATTGACACACTTAATTTTTCTTCTCTTTCAAATATGGTTATGTTTTAATTCTCTTTTGATTCAGATAAGAAATAAAATATTTTAATTTTCAAATTTATATATTACTTAAAGATATATCACAATGCCCACATATTTAATTATTTAGGTTTCTCTAGTTGATTATTTACATTGCAACCCAATCTTCAGACAGTATTGCCATAATATGCCCCAGGGGTGACTTCACCTGGCCTTACAAATCAATATTGCCTACTAATAGAATAAAGTAGAGTACAAGAAGGAAACTTTCTCTAAAGATGAGCTCATTCAAACAGTGAGGTTAAAAAAGGCGCCTGCTTAGTGGCAAACTCCCAAAAAAAGAAGCACAGGAGGGAGATGTGCTAAGAGTTGGAACTGTGTCATTCTCCACCTTCAAATCATCTGTTCAACTGTAACTTGAAAATACTGAAAAACCTGTGTTTAAGGTAAAATCAGGCCAAGCTATGTAAAAGATGAGAAACTGACATTTATGGAGCACCTATTATACTTCAGGTATTGTGAAAGTGAGCATTTCCCACACATTATCTGATTTAATTCTAACAACACATGAGATGGTTATTAACATCTCCATTTTTTTGTTGTTGTTTTGTTTTACAGGTGTCATACTAAGGCTAAGGTCGCACAGCTAAAAAAAGATCCAGGCTCACATTCAGATATTTCTCACTCAAAATCTATGCTTTTCCCACTGAAAATCACAAACTTTCTTCTTCCCACCCAAATTCTTCCTTTCTTCCAAATTCATCCATCCATCCATCCAACTACCTATCCACTCACCTTTCTTTCTCCATCCTTCTGTCTCTACTTCCCTTCTCACCTCCATTCCTCTAGCAAAGATGTATTGAGCATTTACTAAATACCAATTACTGCATTAGATATAAGGAACAAACTATGAAGAGTATACTTTGATCTTTATATGTCAAAAATACTTTGCATATGTTTACTTCTAAATAACGATCTACATTTTTGTACCAATGTAAGATGTGCATAATGCACATAATGAGTGAACATATATAGCATATTAACAAATTTCTCATGAGCAAAATAGGTAAGGCAAATACTGTTTGGCTCTTCAGTTGATGATGTAGGCAAAATATAAAGTGACAAACTACGTGAACCCCAAGAATGATTGATTAATGATTTGTTGTTAATAAACAGCTGACCTGACTTTTGAGTATACAATAGTGAAAGCTGTTTGTCATTTAATATTTTAACTTCACAAATTAGGGAACACAAGACAGTTCAATAGCTTATTTCTGCAATCTCCTTCTCTTTAGCTTTTGGTAGTTCAACACTTAGTAGTCCTACTTCGCTTCTCAGGCATATCAGTGGATTTTACAAGTGAGGGGACAGGTCTGAGGCATTTGGTCAGGAATTTTAAGTATTTCATGATGGACATTAAAGAGATGTAATTAAAGGGAGATATGGCCGCGGATGTTCTCAGCGGACAGATATTGGAAACATATGTTTATAAACCTGTATAGCTAATTAATTCTATGCAGAAACAATGACTTCATAAATGAACAGCAATGGAGCATTAGCACCTCTTTATAGCTCACTGAGGTTTTTAAGCAGTTTCTCGTACCTTTTATTCATCATAGAATTCTTTATACATTTTATCATACTAATTTATAAACTTACTAGAAGGCTCAGAACACATGACAAAATGCTGTGTTTTTAGTTCTGCTTTTATAGCAGACATAGGACATAGGACAAAAGTTCGTATACAAATTTGATTTGAATATTTTCTTTGTTTATTAAACTTTTCAAAAGTCAAAGCATTTCCCAAGCCTACTCCATTTAAAACTAGTTAGAATAATAACAGAAAATAGCCAATGATGATAAGAAAATATTTTGACAGATACTTAGTAATGACACAAATGATGTGCTTAATAAACTATAGATATTATTTGTAATAACTGTAATTTGAGGACACAATCGACAGATACCAGCAGAGAAATTTATTTGTCTCCGTTCATTAGAACTTCATGATCTATAAGATATGCAAGATTTGTCTTTACAGATGGAATTATTAGGGTATTAATATTTGCCAATGGCCAAGACAGCCTTAAACTTTCCCTCAATTAACTATATTTTAGAAAGTCTTCTTTCTATCCATAGCCCCCTGACCTCCCTTTGGTTAAAGCAATTACTTGAGAAAACTTGTAATTGTAAATTCTTTTTTACCCTTTTTGAGATGAAAATCTTCTATAACCCAAAAGTGACTTTTTCAAGATCCTGGGAGCCATCCCTTTGAAATGTCATCAAAATAGAGCCCTTATCTCCCCATCTATGTGGTACAGTAGGCATCTAACTTCAATAAGCACCAATTAGCCACCACAGATGACCTAATCACATAGACCAAACTTTTCCTAACGTCATCAAGTATTGAAAAAAAAAATCCTCCTGCCTTTTGTTTCAGTTGAAGTTGAGTACAGTCTCTCTCCACTACTACAATAGTTTTGAAGAAAGTCCTCCTTGCTCGTATGGACTGAATGTTTTGTTCCTGCAAAATGCACATATTGAAGCCCTAACAACTATGATGGTATTTGGAGGTGGGGCGTTTGGAGATAATTTTGATGAAATCATGAGATTATAGTATTCCAAGATGACTAAAGCACCTGTCTTACTGGTTCTGTGCAATTTTTATTTGACACCAACTATACTAATGAGCTGCCACTTGCATATTTAAAAATAATGAAGAAGTTTACATATATCCCCATGGTAATTAGAGTAATAGTTACTATTCATAGAATACTTACTAATATCTGATCTTTTCCATACACTCTTTCATTTAAGTTAGTCTTCTCATGTATGGTCTAATGAGGTAGATACTATTTTTACCCCTGTATGTAGATGAGGAAATTAAGACTCAGGAAATAACTTGCCTGAGGCCACAAATCTAGTAAGTCGTAGATTCAGGCTTTAAACACATGAATCTGACTCCAGGGTCTTCACTCTTTATCATTTTGCTATGTTATATGGGGGAAACTACCACAATTTCTGAGATGTCATCCAACTGTTCAACATCATGTAGACACAGTTTTATAGTATCATCATATTAATCAGATGTTATGATATATATATGTGTGTGTGTATATCTTCCTTCCAAATTCATATATATATATATATGTGTGTGTGTGTGTGTGTCTATATGTATACACACACACACACACATATATATATAAAACTCCTGGGGAAAGATGTACCTAATGAAGCACACTTATTTCTACACTGTAATCTCTGACCTCTGAGGGTACTTCTTAAGACTATGTCATGAAATACAATGTTTCTATTAAAGAATCTGACTAGCTCAAGATTGCAAATGCTAAAGCTTCAAAAAAATAAAACACATACAGAAGTGTAGCCTCTTTTATTAGCTGCTGGAAAGAAAAAAATCTATTGAGTAAAGAAGGCTTAATCTTTTTATTTTTTCATTTAATTTTTTTAAAAATTTCAAACCTATTTTCACTCTGTTAATTATTTCTTTTATTTAAGTAAGTCTTAATCTTTTTTAAAAAAAATAGTAAGCCAGTCTACTTTTTAAACAGAATTATGAATAACCGTAGGTACAATATCCATCTTTGCAAAGAGGTCCACACCAGTAGGAAAAGCTAGCATCTTCCCAAGAGTAATTGTGATTCAGTTAAGTCCAGAGGAACAAAATATTGATTCCCCAAAACAAACTTCTATCTACCAGGAGTCATTGAAAGTGATTTAATGAGCCACGATCTCCTTATGTATGGGCTATATGTTAGGAATAAATTAAGCTCTTTTGCAAGCTGCATTAACTCTTTCAAGCCACTTGAGTATTATTTAGTACACTGAAACAGTGTCTTATGGGCAATCTGTTTTCAAATTTATAAATTGTTGAACCTTGAAAATTTTGACTAGATATTCACTTTGGGATTGTTATTTCTGGTTATAAAAATAGATGGATTTGTATCAAATGGAGAATTGTAAACATAAGTAGAAATGTAACATTTATAAAATATAAGCAATGTAGAAATAAAAAGGTACTAAATTGAAGTCAGGAAAGCTGGTTCTTAGTCCCATTTTTATCCCCAAATATAAGATATGGGATGAACCTCTTACATTTTCCTGGATTTAGTTTCCTTATTTCTGAGATGCTGTGATTGTGAGTCATAAAGTTCTGGAAGGTTGTACAATAATTATAAAGTATCTGTGCATTTACAATGACATCAAACATTATCTATAAACATAATAAATTACTAGTGTGCTACTATATCAGTCTGAGTACAGTTAGAAAAATGAAGGGCATGAAAGATAGTTTAATACAGAATGTTTAATGCAGGAAATAGTTACAAAGAGGCTAAAGAAGTGAAAAACCAACCAGGGACTGGAATGAAAACAAGAATCTAATAGCAGCGTTAGTTGTTTTGCACCAGCATCTGTTGAAGTGCACTTTCAAATATTCACACTCCTTTCATGGTCTTAAGGACATTAGAGAAGAAAAAATTCTCTCCCAAAGGACTGCATTTAAAGTAATGTGTTTTACGTTCTGCTTTGCTTGCATATGGTCTGAGGTTAGGATCTACACTGACTCCTGGGTAATGTCAAAGATTTGGCACACGGTCAGGGACTTCTAGAGGACAAGATTGGAGAATTGGTAGCACAAAGATTCATTAACGGTGTGTTGACAGAACTTTTACAAAGACCCTAGAACTTCCCACATATATTACATACGAATGG
This sequence comes from Eulemur rufifrons, assembly GCF_041146395.1. NCBI lineage: Eukaryota > Metazoa > Chordata > Mammalia > Primates > Lemuridae > Eulemur > Eulemur rufifrons. The sequence goes on from NC_090989.1 coordinate 232,453,192, forward strand.
TTACCAGAAAGCCCCCACTGTAGCAAAGGCCTTTGATCATAGTTTAGAGCTGTTCTAGTGTTTTCCATATTGGAAGGAATGGAGGATATAGAGAGTACCTTGAAATCATCCTCCTACCGTCCTTCCTAAAAGAAGGAACTTTTCAGATATATTAATAGTCCACTCCCCATAAAACCCATGTAATTCAGGATGCTACTTCCAACTCCAGAGGTAGATTCCAATTAGTCTAAGATATTTATAGTAAACTTTCCATGTCTTCTGGTTTAGGAACCAAGGCTTATACCAATCAGCACTTGGCATCCCAAGGCAATTGTTATTGGTCTAAAAGTAATACTCACTGAAACCAAACAGGACACTCTTTTTATTCCATACTTAGGGAGAAGTTTTCTTTCTCTTTTCCTTTCTGAAGATTAAAAAAAATAAAGACCCTGAATGCTGCTGGAATTACCTTGTGAACATAATCTAGACAGCCTAAAATCAAAGTTGATGCACTCTTGAGGGCAGAATAAAGAGAATTATAGGAAAATGGACCAAGAACTGATTATAAAATACCTAGATTTTTCTGTATTAGTTTCCTTAAGGCTGTCATAGCAAAGTACCATAAATGGATGGCTTAAAACAATATAATTTTATTGTCTCAAAATTCTGGAAGCCAGAAATCTAAAATCAAGGCATTGGTAGGGTCATGCTCCCTCTGAAGGAACTAGGGATGTATCTGGCCTCTCTCCTAGCTTCAGGCAGTCTTAGGCATTTGTTGGCTTTCCATTGGTTGTCTTCTCCCTGTGTCTCTTCACGTGATCTTCCCTGTCAATTTCTATTTCTGTTTCAAAATTTCCCATTTTTATAAGGACATCAGTCATATTTGATTAGAGCCCACATTAAAAAAAACCTCATTATTTCATTTTGATTGAATTTCCTATGTAAAGAATTTATCTCCAAATAAGGTCACATTCTAAGATACTGGAGGTTAGAAATTCACCATATCATTTTTGGGAGACACAATTCAATTCATGGCAATACCTTATTTTTTGATTTCTTGTTATAAAATGAATGCATATCCTTATATTTTATGCAAATATGGGTTTTAAGGTGCTTACATCTCAGAGTTCCCTAATTAATAGAAAGAATATACAACAGGTTAACAAAATATATTTTTGCTAACTATAGTTATATAATATATATATAACTATATAACTATAGTTATATAGCCACAACTATGTATGGCTCAAAATTAAAGATATGCAATGATATTAAGAGGTTAGGTATTGTTGCAGGCAACTCCATTGGTTTCTGTTTGGGTCTTCCCTTCATTCAAAGACAAAGCATCCTTCTAAGGTTATATGCTATATTGTTTTTCTGGCTCTCATGCCCAAACCTCAGATAGAGATGGAGCACCACGTGGAATAATGATAAAGTAAATGTCACCAAAGGGAGATTTTAGGAAAATAATATATGCCATTACATACTCTATAGTATAGTGACAAACAGCATTATAGAACTAAGGGCTGGACAATGCTACTTAAGAATTACCCCTCATGCGTATTTCTCTCTAAACATTTGGAGTGCTCTTCATAAGTTGCAAAATATCACTAACATTAAAAAGTCAGTAGAAGAGTAACTCCGAACTTGAGGAAGTACACCACTGCTCACGACAGTGATCTGGACATAATGTATTAATGAGAATGAGTTTAGTTTGTTTCCACTGGAAAGGGTGAGTTTATTTCTGGTAACATGGAACATATTCCATTTTGTTAAAAGACAGTGCTCTTAAAAGTTCAATGTAGGAGTACGTGTGTAGTGCAGAAAAGACAGGAGTGGGGATGTAACAGGTATTTGATTATTTTGGCTACTCAGCATCCTTTCTCTCCTGCTGACAACATCTCTTTTCCATTCCCTTCTCCCAAATGATTCCCATGAGCCTGAATATCAGTTCCTCCTATTAACCAAGTCATCGGGACTAGGCTAAGGTGGTTGTATTTGACACCATATGGGCCAATCGGGTTCTTTCTTTTGGGAATTTAAAACATTTCCAGAGATAAAACTTTCTTATATTGAATTACCTCCTGGAGCATTCGAAAGAAGGTCCACAAGTTTGTAACATTGACATCTCTTGCTCAGTCACAGCACCTATATTTTCCAGGCATTTGTTGTACATCTCTTTTTATTTTAGTTTTTTGAGCTACTCCACCTCATTTTGGTTCTGAATAACATTTGTGCTCTTTCACTTTTGTTGTTTGAAATGAAAGAACTTTAACTGAGACGACACATAACACGATGTCTGATTCTCTGGAATAGGTCAGAGTTTCTTCTTCTGTTTGGTATCAGAACTATCTTAAAGTCAACACAATAAAATATATAAAATAAAACGAGTTCACTGACATCAAACGTGGATTTACATGCTCAGTTGAATTTAACAAAACTTCTTATAAGTGAATCGGAGGGAATGAGTAGGGGCAACTACTTTAGTCTTGCTTACCTTGCTAACAGCATTCTGTATTGGACTGAAGTAGGATGTTCAAATTTAAGATGTTAACTATTCAAATTCAAGAGTGAGCCTGAACTGGAATAGGGTATTAGTTTGGAAATGTTCTTCACATACTAATGTTCAGCAGCCCACCAATATTCAGAACTTCCATGCTGAAGAGCACTCATGGGGCTTGTCCTCAAGGATTTGCATACCAACCTTGGGTAAGTTTAAGATAAATATGTGGCTACATATACTCCTGGGAGGCCACAGTTACAACTGCAGAAATCTATTGAGCCATTCCATTATACAAGGCAGTTGCTTGCACTAATCATTCCCTATAGTAATATGCAAAGGGGCAAGTCACTTAGGCTGTGGTTTGTTTCTTGGAGGCTCCACTTAGCTGATAACAAAGGTTCAAGAGAAAAAGCTATTACTCATGGAACATTAACTTACTTTAAGTTAGAGAATTTAGGTGCTTAGTATTTGAACAGATTCTAAACCCCTTGTTTTTTATGTTTCTTCTATTTATTTTTCTAATATATGTTTTAAATTTTTATTGATATATAATAATCATACATATTCATGGAGTACATGTTATATTTTGATACGAGCATATAATGCATAATGATCAAATCAGGGTAATTGGGACATGATTCACCTCAAACATTTATCATTGCTTTATGCTGGGAACATTTGAAAACTTCTAGCTATTTTGAAATATAATAAATTATTGTTAACTATAGTTGCCCTATTGCACTATTGAACACTAAAAAAAAATTGATCTTATGGAGGTAGTGAATAGAATGGTGGCTACTAAAGGTTGGTAAGGGTGGTGGGAAGGGGTAATGATGAGGTATTGGTTAATGGGTAATACTGTTAAATAGAAGGAAAAAATTCTATTTTTCTAGTATGTTAGCCACGGATACAACATTAGATATGAGGATGAACAAATCACCTCTTCTGAAATCATGTGTAATTTGTAAGTACCATAAACATAAAAATACCTTATCTGTTAAGGACCAGAAGATAATAATTTAGAAATTTTTAAAAAAAGCTAAACTTCATCTGTGGATATTTTAAAAGAGTATGGATAATATAAAAATTACTTTAGAAAATTCAAATAAAGTATGCATCATTACTAGATAACTTAGAATAATAATGGCAAAAATCTTATGAAAATATGACTTCATTCAGTGCAAAAAACTAAGATTATTATATTGTACAGATATTTTTATTCCTTCTAATATTAGTGTTGAGTATCAACTGTTAAAAAAAATCTTTATAAATTTCTCTGTTAGATGCTTCTGATATTCCATTTCCCTGACAATCCATATTCAAAAAATATGAAGAGGTGCAAATTCATAATGCTTTCCCTTTCCCTATCAAAGGGAAAAAAACCTCACTACAATGGCCTTAAAATTGATGATAATAGCACATTTCTTTTATGTCCTCAGCTTTCAAGTCATAAGTTTATGTTTGCTTTATAATGTTAAATCCAGTGTTTATTGGCTAAAATAAAATAAAAAGGAGAAGGAAGAGTAAGGAAAAAAAGAAATTGGGGAAAAGAAAACTACTTTCTAAATGCAAATTCATTCAGAGACATTGTCTCATCCACAAATTCTCTCCTATTAAAATGACGCATCATATTCTACCTATTTAAAAGTGCTATTTGAATTAAATACAGCTCAGCTCATGTGTATAAAAGTATGAAAACCTTGTGAAAATATGATGTACAATTTTATTTGTCCACTAGAGTGTACCATTGTAATCTCATGAATGTGACAGGAATGTGTTGATTTTTTTTTAATGTACATAAAAGAGAAATATAGTGTTAAAAGCAAATTGCATTTTTAATTGCCACCAACCTCTAAATACGTGACAAATTGCATGCAAATTATATTTAATTTACCTTATGTTTTATAGGTTCACAAAAGGCTTTAAAAAAGTAGTTGGATGTTCTGTCTATATTTTTCCCACTATCAGCATACCAATGACAGGTCTTGCTTTTCTTTCTTTTTTCTTCCTTTTTTATGAAATGTGAAAATACAAGAAAAATTACAGTCACATCTTTAGGTCAGGTATATGATATTCACCCATGGGTATACAATTTTCCTTTTGACTTAAATAGAAAAGAGATGTTTGCTCATTTAAGTTACTATCCACTGCTACCCTCCTGTCTGACAATGAAAATGCATACTAGTTCTACAGCCACAATAGGGAGAGATAATGCATCAGGAAAGAGGAAAGAAGAAAAATATATAACACGTCCCAATGAGCAATTGAATCAAAGAAATTTGAATGGAAAGGACGTATTATGCGTTGAAGGGTATGGCTCAGGGAAAACACAGTTCCGCTTATGTTTATTTCAGATTACATCCCTCAGCATTTATATTGCTCTTCCAACGATAACTCTCTCTTTCCCCGTCTCACATCACACACATCCCATAATTGTCTGCAGTAGCTTTTTCCTCAGCCCAAATGAGATTGCTTTGAAGGCTAAATTCACACACTAGAGTAATTAACTACATAATTAGCCTAGAGTGAATTTTATATTGTCTTCTATGATACCTTCCTATTCCCCATCATGTCACTTGATAAAAGCTGCCACTATTTCTAATGCCCAAATCAGGATATTTAAGGGGCAGATTTTTCTAGCCATAAGGGAAAAATTGAAAGGACTAGAGACATTCTTGTCACAGAGGGATCTGAAAATAGTTTAGGGTTGCAGATTAGGTCTTAGAATGAATAGCTTTCTAATGATGTAAAATGAAGATTTTTAGGATTGTAATCACCAGCCTAGAGGACTACGATTTATACCAGTGGTTCCAACAGTATGGGCTCTGGACCTGCAGCATCATTATCACCTGCAACTTGCTAGAAATGCAAATTCTTAGGACCCAGTAATACTGAATCAGGAGCTCTGGAAATGGAGCCCAGTGATCTAAGCCTTAACAAGCCCTCCAGGGGATTATAATGCACACTAGAATTTGAGAACCATTGATTTATACTGTTAAAAGTTTTTTGTAGTCAAGTCATAACTCTTATACAATTTTAAATAATCATACTTCAATTTATTTAACTCATTAATGAGGAGAGTGCTATGATGTTATAACCAGCTCAAAGGAGAATTCAAATAACTATACATATCTAGGCAATAAAAGAAATGCTGAAATGAATTTACGAAAGATGCATGACTGCTCTATCCACAGGGCAATAATCAATTGCATTCCACCAAGCACAATCCATTAGCCTTTCTATGGAGCATTCCTATAATAATATTATCAGTTTTCTACTGCCAGTTTTCAACAATATAGTTGTAAAGTAGCCATTGGCACTTAGGGAAAAGTACTCTATTCAGGGCACTTAGTAATTTTTTTTCTCTTTTTCTCATTTCAAAGTCTTTCATATTTTTTGCATGAAAATCTACTCAAGTTATGCTCCCCAAAGGTAAACCACACTTAAACATCCTTAATCTTGGGATTTCTGAGTTATCCCAACCTGATATACTGATTTAAGTAAATCTATTAATCAGCCCTGCTCCCAGTTGACCTCTGTTAATCAGTTAATTGAGACAACCTGGGAATGAGAGACGAAACAATGTCTTTTTTTTGTAGGTACCATGTGAGTATTTTATTGACCTAAGAATCAATATGTGAAGAAAAGCTTGTCAAAATAGAATCCCATTATCTTGAAATTTGGCTGTAGCAAATAAATTGATGTCATTTGCAGATTATCTGCAAGGAAATGAACTTCTGTTAAATTGCAGTAGAAATCTACTATGTAAAGGCAATCAGTTGCAACAAATAAAGCAAGTATTTTAACATGTCATTCTATGTAACAAGGTCAAGTTCTGCAAAGGAGAATTCTGTAAATGCAGCAAAATCCAACTGTTCTACTTCTGTCAAAATTCTAATGAATTCATACTGACATAGGTACTCGAGTTATAAAATTGAACTTGTCAATACCAGAGAAAAGTATTTCTCATCTTTTCTATTAAAAATAAATGTTCCACTTAATATTAATTGTCAATACAAAATTAAGCATCTATTGATGAGAAGAATAATAAGGTACAATACAGTAAGAAAAAAGTTAAAGAAAGCAAAACAAATTTTTGGGTTTATGATCAAGATCTATCAATAATGATTAACAGTTTGGTTAACTTTGAAAATTGCTTAGTTTTCACATCTTTGAACTGAAGAGAGCTCTACTGTATGGCAGAGTACTACCTACTTAATAAAACAATGACCAGTTCTAACACAAAACACATTAACATCATATGTACTTGATTATAAATATACAAAATTTGGTAAATTATGATCTGAAAGCCCTATAAACTTCAGATATGGAGCATGAGGTGTGAGGATGGGTTAGAAAGTATTCCATATTTCTTACAATGTAACAATACTATCCAGTTCAGAGATAAGTGGACTGCCCATAACATCTATTACAGGTAGCAGAACTGGGGGAGAAAAGAAAAAACCCTCAGAATCTCCAGCCTCCTGTGGATAGCTCTCAACTTACAAAGCTCAAGTGCACTACTATTAGCCAATATTATGACTAAAACATCCCCTCATAGCTGTTAATAGAACATCATAATAAAAACACACCAAACGTGTTCCCTAAAAATTCATAAGTTTTCTGGATTTTTCTCGAAGTACTTTTCTCAGCTTGTAACAAATGTCCTGCCCTTGTTCTTCACTTAATAAAGTCCTTTTCAATCATCAGTGTATAACTTAAAAGATTTTTTTTTTTGTTTTCTCTGTCTACTGCTTACCCTTATCAGTTATACCTCTTTGTTTCTCTTAAAAATTCTTTCTACCTCAGGTTGGTTTTTATTTAATTCTGTCTTGTAGAACGGTGAGTTGTTTTGAGGGGAGAGACAAGACTGTATTAACTTATCACCTCAGTGCCCAAGAGAGTATTTGAATCTTAATTAGTTGTACAACAAATGTTTGCTAAATTTTGAATAATAAATATCCCTGCAAAACCCAGCTAACCTCAAAAATCATAAGAAAACTATAAGTCAAATCTATCTAGACTTCCTGTTCTCTCATGTCTGAAGACAGGAAAATGTATTTATCTTGTATCTATTTTTTTTTCTTCTAGTGAAATCAAACTCCTTTCAGTCAGGGGGTTGCGGTTAATGATCTATTTTTTTTAAGCAACATCATCACAAATTCTACAAGCTTGACTCTCTCCAAGAAGCTCAGAGTAGGTTGGTCTCATTATTTCCTAAAACATCCTCCCTCTTACAAAAAGGGGAAATGAGTTTCAGGGATATTAAGCAATTAGCCCACAAAAACCATATGACCAAAAACTAGAGCTGCTATTTCATAGTTTAGGCCAGTGTCCTACATACTAAAGCAGAATGCTAGACTGAAATTATACCTCCACAATTACTTTCCTCAAACTTTGAGTTTATTCAGCCAATAGCTGACTTGAATTAACATTTAATTAAGAACCAGAGAAATCCAATTAGGCATAAAAAGATGTTTCCAAATATGCACAATAATGTGCCTTCCCTAGACTGCTTCACTGTCTCTATAAATTTTCAAATGAATTCTTCTGCCTAACATTCTACTGTGATTTGGATTTAAAAAAAAGAAAAAAGAAAAGGATGCTTTTCATGGATCCAGAAACTCATCATTTCCAGTTTGCACATATTTATTGCCTGAGAACACAACTCTAATCCAAGGTAACTGGTGCAGAGTTGCACAATGTTCGTCAATGGATCCATGGTTGCTTTCTGTTATTGGCCATTAGCCTTATACGAGTCAGAGTTTTTGACAAAAACAAAATACCACGCAGCTTTGTCATGCTACTATGGCTTCACTTTTCATGCTTTGAAGCAAGAACTCCATTAGGCTTTTTTTTTTTTTTTTTCCTTGGGAGAAGGCCTATTTTATTTGCTTGTGCCACTAGATCATTTGATTTTTGTTATGGTGCTCTACCATTTTTACCACAAATAGAATAAAATATTTGGTCTGATACATTTGTGTTCGCTATGGCCTGAGAGAAAATATTCTTTTGAGGAATTTTCTTAACTACGTACAGATTGCTGTAGTTATAAAGGCAAAACTCAAATACCTACCAAATATGTGGAAGAGGTAGAAGGTACAGATAGAAGGATTGTAAAATTCCATAAAAATACAAAGCAATGTAGTGGCCTGCAATTTCTCCTTAAATATTTTCCCAAAGAAGCTGGGAAAGAAAGCATAGGTCAGTGATTAAGAGAATAAAGGAAATCCATCATGACCAATTCCATTGGTGGGGCTGAGAAGACTGGTATGGATTTCCAAGAAATTTCTTATTTATTAATATCACAAAGCAAATGAAGCAAGAGTGAAATTTCCTTAAGACATCATTTTGAAGACTGCACATATGAGATAAATTTTCTCATCCAAAAATGTTCCAGTTTCTTGAAGCCTGTATCTCCTAGCAAAATGTCATTTCACATGGAACTAAAGTGAATGGTCTACTGAGTGTATTGTTGTTGGTCTTTTTGCCAATTCTGGAGTATATTTTTCCTTTTGAAAGACAGCCAATGAGCTTGGTACAGCTCTTTAAAAAGGCAGCAACAAGGCATAACTTGTCTCCACTATAACTTCACAATTCAGAACCTAAACCGCTATCCTGTAGATATGTTTATCCATTTGCATACAAAGAAACAGTAGCAAATATAACACCCATTCCCATGGCTTCCTGATTCACAGCCATGATTCCTTCTTTTGAGGAGACACCCTCTAATCACTTCATTAATCAAAGCCATTAATTATACTTTCATTACCAGTTTTGGAAAAATGTACATAATACATAATCACATATATGACTCACTTCAATATACTTGATATTTAATAGCTCTTTTTATGGAATAAGCTGAAAAGAGGTAGCTCAAAAGCTGTTATTTTCAACATGAAATCATGTCCCAGTGCGAGGACTTCCTACTGAGTGGCTTATTCCCCATGGCATTAGCATGTACTACAGTTTCCTTTAAACTTATTCAATGCAATGTGCCTGATGGACAAAAAAGGCGCCAGATTTCCCTGAGTCTGAGACACTTAGAGCAGTATAAACTCTCTGGCATTTTCACTACACAAAAGCAATTTTTTATTGTTTTGTTGTGGTGTGCTTGTTTTTGCTTTAGGTTGTTGCTGGTTTGAAAACTACTCTGTTTACTGCCTTGCATTTTCTTGAAGCTTTCACAATATTTATACTGTCTCATGTTCCTCAAGTCTCTGAATGCTGGAGTAAAATATATCTTATGGAAATCTCACTCCTAATCTAACCCATGCTTTGATGCAAGAATTGGGTTGTCTTCCTGGTAACGAAAAAATAGCTTAGTCTTCATAGATGTTTCTTAGAGTGCATTCCTCTCCAAACTTGGATATTTGGCAGAGCTTATGAGGACGAGGTTGGTGGCACTATTCTCTCCAACTAAGTACTGAATGAATGCCCCAGGATAAAATTAGGACTGCAGTTCTTGGCACTGTGAATCATATGAAACAAAATAACCAAAACTCTATGCTTCCAACCAATTTATAAATCCACAGATCCTTTGGAGGAGAGCAATACCATTTACCTCCTGTTACTTCAATTTGGCAAAAATAGCTTCTCTCTTAGCTGGATTTTATACTCTCTTGTATTGTGTGGTAGTAGTAAATAGCTAGAATTATAATGGTACCTCTTTCTAAAAAGCCTAACAGATTTTATAATTTTTATCAGTTTTTTAAAAATATTTTCTCCAATGTCACATATCTTCCACAGAGCACTAATGTGATTTTATTAAAATAACTTTACTTATGTGAGAACATAGACACAAAAGGGAAGGTTTCTAATAATTCTAATAATAGCACTTAAAATTGACTGCTTTTTACATGTCAGCGCTTATATGATTATTAATCCTAAGGATCTGCAAAGAGTCATTATTAGTTCTTACTAATAGCTAGGTATTATTATACTGAGAAAGGATTGGTGACTCAAAAGGTAAGTTATTTGGCCAAGGTCACTCATTATACTATATAATGATATAGCTAGAATTCAAACCAAAGTCTTTTTTAGTCCAAAGATCATGCTTTTCTATTATTCATTACTCGTATTCCTATCTTCTACCACAGCAGCACCAATGAAATTGATGCAGTGATGAGCTAATAAATGTTTAACAACTATGCCAATTTCTCTGTTGTAAATACTGCCATTATGGTCAATTTCAAGTTAACAATGTGATGTTGCTGAACCGGGAATTGAGAATATATGGCTCTTGGGATTTGGTGCTAGCTGACTCTAGCACAACACTAGATCACAATTCAAACTTGTTCCTTCTATATCTCTGATATAATCTTGAGTCACTTAGCTCTAGGTCTTCCAGCTCCGGTATTAAGGAATGGATTCAACTGGTTCATTGAAATTAGCAACACTTTCCAATAACACTCACTTTTATAGATCTGCTTCTGTTTTATGAGAAAGGCAATCAGAAGTAGGAGAAAACACATAGAACAAGGAATAAGAAGAATTGATACTCAGTTTAAGTTCCAAATTTGCCACTTGCTGGCTGACTGATGTGAGGAAGGTAGTGAAAAACCTTTACCTTTCTGGTCCTTGGGTTAATTATCATGAAAAAGGGAATAGTGACTCCTATGTTAATTGCCTTCAAAGTGAGTAACATATGAGATAATCCATCTGAAGTATTTTATAAATAGTAACATGATAAACAAAGAGAATATAATTTGACATCAGTGATACTGTCCTCATCCTTTGGATTAGTCTGCCACACACTCTATGCCTTTTCACACACTAGCTACTTCATCCACATAATATGGGAATATATTAGAAATAATGCAGATTCTGCAAAAACAAGGAATATAATAGAAGTGACTGTGTTTCCAGCCAGCAAAACCATGTTCCTTCACTTTTTCCTCTTCTCTAGGCCAATACTTGGAAATTTATGTAACCACAATAGCTGTTGATGTACCTTCTACCTTTGTTTCTATTACCTCTGCTAGGATTGAACTGACATTTCTTTTGCCATGTTGGAGCAGGTAGGAAGGCTACAAACAGTAAAAAGAGCATAGAATGCCAAGATGAATGGCTTTCCCCTTTTGTGCACTTTGTATTTTTGGCCTTTTTAAAGGTACCCGACATATCAATAAAGAATAAAGGATAAGACAAACAAATGGCATCTGTGCAGTTGCTGTCTTTTATTCAGATTTCTTTCAGGTTAATCTTATTCCCACCATATTAACCCGTTTGTTTATCATTATAATCGTTGCTAATCAGCAAAATTAGTTTCTTTGTCCTGTTTTGGCTGCCAGTTCCCATTTAGTCTTTTGGATTTGGCAGCTTGGTTTTATTCTATCAACCGATCCTCTCCTCACAAAATGGCTTTCATTGTCCTGCTTAACCTGTGGCATTGTACAACTTCCATTTATCTGATAGGGAAGGGAGATAAGAAATCTTTCCTGATCCCTGGAATAAAGACAGGCTGGAATGGTAACCCAGTGGAAAGAACCCCAGATTACAAGAAGGCAAAAAGGTCAGTGAGTCTTGTCACCAAGCAGAGCGCAAATGAGAAGATGCTCCCTCTGTGGTGCTCAGATACAATTCCAGGAGTGTGAGCACCTGCAGGAATCATGCTGTGAACATCAGACCCTTTTTGGTTTGTGATGCTATATTATGCCAGGCTCCCTATTGGAGTTGGATTTTCTCCTCTACATACCTTTCCAAACTCCCTGACCATTTGTCAGTTGTGAACAGCTCTAGCAGAGTTGGCTCCCAGGATTTCTCCAGAGAGAATGATGTTTTTCCCTTCTCTCACCAAGCCAGATGCAGTTATTCAGAATTACAGTGTGCAAGTCTGGCAAGCCTTTGATCAGGTGGCTTAGCACTCAGCCCAATTGTCCACTGGGACTTTGCCTTTGACTCCAATAAATGAATATTTCAATTTTTCAATTATTTTTTTTAAAGTGGTGAGTTCCCAGGAGATAATGATTCATGTTCTCTGTTTCAAGAAAAAACAAAACAACAATGATAATCAAAAATCAGAAATCATACTCATTGATAATTCTCACATCTCATAAGAAATTAACAAGCTGATATGTTTCTCTATATTGTTTGCTTCATTTTTTCCCCTATTTTTTGTAATTAATGTGCCCTAAATTATGTATTCTGTAAAGGGAGAGATCTTGTGTACTTGGTACTCAGCACACTTATATAAAAAAATACTTAGCATAAAAAATTAGCCACATAGTATAAATGATATTCTAGGCTACCTTTTGAAAATATGTCCCACAGACCACTCTGGTTATTGTTCAAATGCATATTCTTAGGGTGAAACTGAAGCCTAGCGAATCAAATTTTTGGTGTGAAGTTTGAGAATGTGAAAGTTTAATAACAAAAGATGATTGTTTTTGCTCAATAAAAATGAAAATTACAGTTATAGGAGTGAAATATGGGTCAGCTGGGGCTGGGTACAAAAAGAAAGACACTTTATCATTGGCTTTTCCAGCTCAGACATCACACGTCTCTTTTGGCCACTTTTGTCCGTTGTACCATTTTTGACTCTGTGCACATGCTTTTCAAACTCTTCCCTTCTCTCATCACTGTTTACCTTGATTTTTTAATCAGAATTCAAAGAAATGAAAAGGTCAAGGAAAGAGGATTATAAAGTTTATTTCCTAACCTTTATGTGTACTTCTCAGTAAAATTAATTATAGATTGTGATTCTAATTTATTTAATGAGTTAACATTATAGATAAAATCTAGCAAGATAATTTATGCATTTAGATGAAAGAAATGCTGTGACAGAAAGTAACACTAAGAATAATTAAGAACATACATTCATTAGCAATATTAAATTTGAATCAAATGAAAACAGAAAAGAATCAGTTATGGAGAACATAAAATTATCTTACTGTATATTTGTTTGATTATTTTGTAATTAATAACAGAATTAAGGTTAAGGAAAGATTTTACTTAGGATTTTTCAAACAAGTTACGAAGTTAGTCTTTACATCAGTGTTTATTGTTGAAATTAAAATTTCAGTTGCTATTTAGTGAGTTTTTACAATGTATGAGATTCTGTTCTGGCCATTGCCATATATATTGTAGTTAATTTTTAAGCTATACTATTAAGCAGAAATTACTATTTGTCTAAGTTTTTAGATTAAAATAAAAACAAAAACAAAGTCATGCAACTGCAAAATCCCCTGGAGCTAATAAGTGAGTATAGCAAGTAGCAGGGTATATGGTTAATTGGCAAAAATCAACTGCTTTTCTACATATTTGTAATGAATAATTTGAATTTGAAATGTAAGAAAAAATTATGATAGCACTAAAAAAGAAACGTGCGCATAAATTTAACAAATGATGTGCAGAATATGTATGTGGAAAACTTCAAAATTCTGATGAAAGAAATCAAAGAAAATCTAAATAAATGGATAGATCTTCCATGTTCAAAGATTGGAAGACTCAATACTGTCTAGATGTTGATTTTTCCCAGTATGATCTATAGATTTAATGCAATCTGAATCAAAATCCCACCAAAAATTTTGTATATATGGACGATCTGATTCTAAAATTTATGTGAGAAAGAAGAAGAAATAGGATAGCCAACATAATACTGGGAAAGAAGAACAAACTTGTATGACTCACTCTACCTGATTTCAAGACTTACCATGGAGCTACAATAACCAAGTCAGCATAATATTGGTGAAAGAATATACATGTATCAATGTAGCATAATAGAGAGCTCAGAAACAGACCTACACAAATACAGTCAACCTATCTTTGACAAAAGAATAAAGGCACTTCAATGGAGAAAAGTGTTTTCAACAAGTGGTGCTGAAACATTTGGATGCCCACATGCAAGCAAGCAAAGGAGGGAAAGAGGGAAGGAAGGAAGGAAGGGAGGGAGGTAGGGAGGGAAAGAGGGAAGGAAGGAAGGAAGGGAGGGAGGTAGGGAGGGAAGGAGGGAGGGAACTAGGCACAGATGTCACAACTTTTACAGAAATTAACTGAAAAAAGGATTATAGGCCTAAATACAAGTATAAAACTCTAAATATTCTAGAAGGAAAAATAGAAGAAAATCAATGTGGCTTTTGGTTTGGTGATGACTTTTTAGATATAATAACAGAAGCATGGTCTATGAAAAAAATTGGAAAGTTGTACTTAACTAAAATTAATTCATTATGTTCTGTGAAAAATATTAAGAGAATGGAAAGATTAACTGTAGACTTTGAGAAAATATTTATAAAATACATACCTAATAAAGGACCTGTATCTAAAATATATAAAGAACTCTTAAAACTCAACAATAAGTAAACAAATAAGCCATTCAAAACACAAAAGACGTAGGTGGCAAATAAGCATATGAAAATATGCTCAATATTTCCCATTAGGAGAATGAAAGTTAAAACATCAATAAGTCATCACTGTATATCTATTAGAATAGCTAACATCCCCCCAAAAACTGTTAATACTAATTGTTAGAGAGGACGCAGAACAACAGGAACTCTCATTCATTGCTGGTTGGAATTCAAAACAGTACCTCCACTGTGGAAGACAGTTTGACAGTTTTCTAGAAAGCTACATGAAGTCTCACTATATGATCTAGTTATCATGTTACTATTTACTAACTAAACTAATGTGAAAATGCATATCCACACAAAATCTGCACAAAAATGTTTATAGCAGCTTTTTTTATAACTGTCTTAAACTGGAAGCAACTCAGATGTCCTTCAATAGGTGGATAGACAAGTAAAGGGTGGTGCATCCAAACAGAGGGATACTTTAGCTGGAAAAAGGAATGCAGGATGGAATGCAGACTGGGTGGGGGTGGGGGAAAGTGCTGCAGAAAGTGCTGACCTAAGTAACTTTGGAAATGAGTGTTGTCTCTAACACAGCAAAAGAAAGTTCACATAAACACTTTACTATAGCTATATTTGGTTCAGACGATTTTTTGAAAGTTTTTTTCAATAAGTGATTTTATTAAAGCATACATAATACTTTTGTAAATTTTGTGGACTGACTACTGAATTTTAATGGAAGCATAGTTAGGAAATAGAATAAAAGAGAATTTTCGACTATTCTTGATAAAAGCTAAAGTGTACATAAAATATTGTGATACTCAATAATCCTCTTTCTAATCATCAAATACCTATCCTCCAGAGAGAAACTTTACTTTGTGTGTGTTGTCACAGAATTTGCCAGATCTTGTGTTTCGGAGCCCAGGGTGGGCATTTCAGATATCCAGCGCAGTTGCGGGTATGTAAATGGCTACTCACTTCTGCCAACGTTTACTGGACAAAATTATGGCACTAGAAAATATCTGGCTCCTCTCACTGGCCTGCTTATACACCACTTGACAACATGGGCCAATTGGCTTCTTGCTCATCTCTGCAGGCTCCTAGAGTGGCCTGAGAAAGTCTGCAACATCCACAGCAATGCAAAATAGCTTGTACTGGTTCAGTCCAAATCCAAAGCAACTGCCATGTCTAGAAAAATAAAAATAAAAGTTTGTGGCTCTATTCCAGGCTCTCTTTATGTACCAATTCACTCACGGTGTTATTGGCTGAGTTTGGATCTCTGAAATTTCTAAAGCTGACAGAGGAATAGTACCTTTAACCTTTTTAAATTTGTGGGACCTTTTGAGAATCAGATGAATGCCTTGAATGGCTCTTTTCAGGGGGGAAAAAAAAAAGAATGCACAGACAGTGTATTTTCACTTAATTGCATGATGCTTTCTCTGATCTCACCAAAGCCCATAGACAGCAAGTTAAGGTCACTAGTTTTTGAAGTTATTTAGAAATCGTTTTGTATCAGCTCTGGTTTAGAGGAAAGAGTGGGCTTCTGCCAGCTTCCTGCACATGATGTGCGTTCAGCTTATGTCTCCAAACCAGACTAGTGGGAAGGAATTGATAAGCTAGGCTAAAGCATACATGGTATATATAGCCCCAATCCGAAGCCGTCTGAAATACTGTAATATAGCTACCACTTTAAGCCTCCAATAATTATGGAAACATTGCTTCCCTAAACCACTTTATGGAGGATTTTATTTTCCTCAGGAGTTCTTGGGAAATTTTACATATTCAGATGATTTAAGTTTCCCTGCCATTCCTTTCCATATGTGAGGAGATAAGTGAGGGAAGAGAGAGAAAAAGAAAATATGGATAAATTCCAAATCTGTAAATGATTCTCTGAATATTACTAAGTGGATTTAGTGAAGTTATCAGCCATCAACACAAATATTGATATGGATATAACATTAAGATTTCCAATAGGTTATAGCACATATTCATTTTTATCAAAAGATAAAATACAACAAAATAAGGTTTGTTTCTTCTTTTGAATATTTGAAATAAATTACATTTATTTTTATTATTAAAAACCTATTTGTTAAAGAAGGGGGTTCCTGAAGTTACATAATGATTATTAACCGTAGGCCAAAAAACTTAGTAAATTATTTGAAATATGTCTTTTCCATAGTTTATTTTTTTTAAATCTCCATGATAATAGTATTTTAACTTAAAAAAGATTAAAAACATATCTAAGCCCATTATGAAATAATGTATTTACTAAAGATTTTAGATTTTATTACATGATCATTCATTTTTCACAGCACCTACCACTTTATTATTTGCATACTTCAGTTATAATTTATATAAATCATTACTTTATAATATAAATAATATTTTATATTTATTAGTATAAGAATCCCTTATTTATTGTTTGGATTATGGGAGATTTTCATCAGTTTTGTTCACCAATAAATCACAAGGTCTAGACAGTACTTGGCACTCAATAAATATCTACTGAATGAAAAAATTATTTCTTTCAATTTTGTTTCTCTTATTTGCTGGGGGTTGGGTGGAGGTTGGTTGTGTGCAGGTTAAAGGTGAGTTATTGTATTAGACATGCTGATTCCAAGGTCTTCGTAGAATTAAACCATTGTAGCCTATATTCAACTTTAACCATATTAATTTAACAAATGGTATATGACCAAGGGTTGAGAGTCTTGTCATTTCTAGAATCATCTATCCAAGATGTCTACTTCATTGTTCATATACTGGATGTTGTTAACATGTTTGCTTCTACATAAATGCTTTAAAATCTTCACATCCATGTCTTTCTTTCTGAGGAGTAGGAAACATATTTTCCTTCACTGTCTACTCACAGTATCTTCCTGAGACAGGTTAACTAATGACCCATGATAGGTTCCCAACCTATATAATTTAACCCTATAATTTAAAGGTTATTAAATTCTGGCCTCACTATCTCCAGAACAGTTATTTGATCTCTTCCCTCCTTCCATTTTCATTGACAACACCTTCTTCATAGCCTCATTATTTTTCATATAAACTGCTATAGATGACCTTCTCATTTCTTGAGTGCATGTTTGAGTGTCTATTATGTCATGCACTGCTGGTCACCTCTGTCAGCCTCGCCTTCAGTTTTATTGCTAGTACTTCCTCATGTATCTGCTACAAGCTAATCCTCTTGAACTACAGTACTCAGTATACGCTCTTCTTCTCAAAAACCAAATGAGAAAGGACTAAAAGCAGATCTAAACCTTATCTCTGTGTGGAGATGTTTTCAGGTTTACCTTCCCCAGCTCTGTTTCTTTGGAAGTGCATAAACAGGGAACTCTGTTACTAAGCATCATTGCTTATCACCTCTGATTGGTGACCTGAATGGGCATATGGACCCTGAAGGACTGCATATTAAAACTCTACAAAAACATGTTGGATAATATTAAATACCAGCTTTGCCTCCTTGTGTGGTACTTTGTGGAAAAAGCATGATCCTTGAGTAGGCCTGTCAGCTAGTCTCATGGGCTGTCATGTATGAAGCCTGCCTTTGCTGGGATGACCTGTACCCACCGGTGGGGTCTAGACCCCTAAAACTGAGCGTGCTCCTTGTGTGGTCTGGGAAGCAGTGCCAGGACTGCTGTAAGAACTCTTGAGGAAAACTGATTTGATGGAGTCATGCTGACATACTCTGTTTCCCATCTTATATCCCTCCTCAAAGCTAAATAAACCTGGTACACATTATAGCTAGTGGTGCCCTAAGAATATTATTGTACATTTGTAACCAAGACCATCGCTGCTCTTGTAGGGCAGATGTTACAGCATCAGTGATTCTCTCATTGCCTAGCCATATAGCCTGGTACATGCTATGTCCAACCTGACTTCAACATTCTTTTCCTTTCCCCTGCAAAACCAATTCTGGTAGCTGAAAGTAAAATACATTGCAACCAGAGAATCACCGTAGATGCCAAGCAACTTATGGACAAAATAAAAATCTCATTCATGTTATATCTTTTCTACACCTTATGCATAGTGTTTGACAGAATGTTATGCAACAATCGTGTGAATGAATCATCCACAGAAAAATACCTGTAGCTTTTTGTAATATTTTATCATCTCGGCCGTCTCCCTCCTCACTCCCACTATCCCCAACATCCATATCTAAATAGCTTACTTTTCTGTGGTATATATCACTCTTTATATATTTCCAGTAATTCATGCAAATTTACTTTCTAGCTTCCTAGTCTGTGGTTCTCAAAATTCATTGTGCTTAAGATTCTCTTGTAAGGCTTCTAGATATGTCACTTTTCAAATTTCCCTCTAGAGATTCTTAAAATAGAGCTGGATTAGGGCCCAGAATCTCTATTTTTAAATAGCCCTCTTAGCTAATTGTGATTTTAGTAATCCACCTACCATAATTTTAGCATCACTAAACCCTAATCAATGTGGACACCACATTCATCTTTGCATCTCCTCCACACTTTACAAACAGTAACTGATATACCGTACATTCTCGGTTTTTATAGGAAAGAATTATCCACAGATAAATACTTGGAGATGGGATAAGTCACAGGACCTTGAGAAATATTAGACAATCACTTTGTGAATGACTCCGGAATAAGAAAAAAATAATCTCTACACATAAAGAATAAATATCTACACATAACAAAGTACCTTATACCTTATAGTTATACCAATAACTATATAAAGTCACAGACTCAGAAAGAATCTGCCCATATAATCCTATCTAGCCTTTTACTCATTGTTGGGATCATTAAATATCCCAAACAGGTGATTGGTCATCTACTGTCTTCTAAACTTTTCAGAGGATGAGTTAATCATTATTTACCTGCTTCATGAAACAGCCTGTATAACAAACAGCTCTCCATAATTCGCTTCTGGTTATCAAAATTTGCCTTCTAGGAATTTATATCCATTATTTCTTATTCTTTCTTCTGTAAAATGGCTGCTTCCTCTTTCAGGTGATAATTCTTCAAATATTGTAGAGATCATTTTAGTATTTTCCCCCTACACATTTCCTTCTAACAACATTAAATATAAGACATGGTTTCCAGACTCCTCACCATCTGGTTGCCTTTTTCTGAAGCTTTTCTGGTTGAACATCATCCAGTTTAAATCTACTTCCAATCACCAACATGAGTGAGGATTTTTTTTTTTTTGAAATTCAAATAATTATATGCAGACAACTTTTAGATAATTGTCCTTTGCACCTGGGTTTACCTGAGTTTTAAATCTTAAAATGTTCTCTTAAGAGACCAAACTATTTTATTGCTATCCCTCCTTCTAAGCCAATTTCAAATGTCAGTTCTGGAAAGCAAAAATGACACTGGCAAGCTTCTGACCTCTATGTTTCCAGGTTAAGCTTGTGTCTTCCTACCTAACCTGGACTGATCTGATCAAGGTAGGCATGCCATTGCAGCTATTCTGACGGCTTTACTCTTCCAGATGGCAAATTCACTCTTGGCCATGTATGCAGGGACTGCACTAAAAGAAATGGCAATGCGTGGCAATACTCCTTTTAAATCCAAATATGCCCTGGCAGGAATGAAGTCCTGAGGCCACCCCTGGGATTTTTTGGTTTTGTTTTTTGTTTTTAGGTTGTTTTGTTTTCCTCATAGCATCCAGGCAGGAGATACTCCAGAATCAAAACCCCTTTTTTTCACATTACTCTTTTTCACCATGCCACTGTACTGCTACATGTTTAACTGCAGGCATCAAGGATGGATATTTGGATTTTCATTCTAGCCTCATTGATAATTGTATGATTGAATTAAATATAGTATCCTAAAACCAACCCTGCTTTCCCTTGCCTCAATTGCTTTATCTGTTAAACTCCAAGATCTTTTCCAGCTATAAATCTTTGTGCTAGTCATTTTGGGAGTGGGCCTTGAATACATTAAGATCAGTTTCCCTCATGTTTGGGATGTATACTCAGCAAATGCCAAGTCATTCTGAAACCAACTGCAAAATGGGTCTATTGCTACTGACCCCAAAAGACATGGAGTGTACAGTTAGGTGTTTACTATGAATAACTGTCAGCGAATATATGAATAAAACTTCAGAGCATGAAAGGTAATTAAATCCTCAATTTTCTTTTTTTCCTGTTTCGTGTGCACCATCCCTTTCCAAAGGATGACACTGCCAAATGTGTGGGCAGAACAAACAAGAAATTATGTGACAGAGAGGGTACCACTTAGAAGACAACAAATACAAATAGAGAAGAAGAATAGGAAAATTCCACTAATAGTCTAAGTAAAACGTAAATGCAGAGGGAATGGCATAAATTTAAATGATAAGTTAAGGAAAATCTCTGTAACAGCCTGACAGCATATCCTCTAAAGGAAACTCGTTACAAATCATCACCATTATAGCTGGTAGCACAGAGTAGCAAAACAGTTCACAGTAAAGGAAAATCAAACAGGAGCAAGAAAACCCAAAATAGAAATAGAAATAATGACAATTTCACCAGAGGACAAAATGCTGTATCTCCTTTAGTAGACTAAACCTGAATGTTAACACAGTGTATGCAGAGTAGATGCAATAGGGAGGCATTAGTATTCAAGCCACTTGTCATAGCCACACTTTAATCCAATCATGACACAAGGAGAGAAGTAGAGAAATTAGGAATGCATTAGAAGAAACAGGACGAATTGAGAATGTGAAGGGTGACAAGCTTAAACTGCCTAAACTCCTAGCCCTTGCCTTACAGAAGACTCATATTTATCTGTCTGAAACTGTTGAGAAAACATGTTCTACATACAAATAACAGAACAGCTAACATAAAGGGCTTTGCCCTATCTCAATATGAAATGCTGGCTAAAATCTATTACCATACATATTATATATATATATATATATATATATTTCAAAAATGAAAATAACCCCATTTATTCTCTTTATATGGGTTCTTATTCCTTAACTAGTGAGGCAAGGAGAAAAGATAAGATATTTTATACTCTGGACAATTATATTATAAAACTATCATCTTGAAAGTTAATTTCCTGGTAAGTTAGACATGCTGTACTTGGTGTTATTCTAAAAACATTGCATAAATATTTTAACAAATGGATATACTGATAATTAAAAGAAATTACAACCATATATCAGTCACTCCCATCCCCAACAGGAACCATCATCTCTTATTTTAAGAGAATATAGTTATGTTTCTGAAGTAAATTATAATATTTCTCAAACTAGAACATCCAAATAACTCATTTGAAATATCCACTAAAATGTTTCTCTTTATCTTTTTTTTAAAAAATGTTATTTCCATTTTACAGGTAAAGTATAAGGATAAATAAACATGTTTCTGGGTAGCCCTTTGAAAGAAATATTAATTCTTAAATTTATAAAACATTTTATTTTATTTCTTTTTTTTTTTTTTTCTTTTTTTTTTTGAGACAGAGTCTCACTCTGTTGCCTGGGCTAGAGTGAGTGCCGTGGCTTCAGCCTAGCTCACAGCAACCTCAAACTCCTGGGCTCAAGCGATCCTCCTGCCTCAGCCTCCCGAGTAGCTGGGACTACAGGCATGCACCACCATGCCCGGCTAATTTTTTGTATGTATATATTTTAGTTGTCCATATAATTTCTTTCTATTTTTAGTAGAGACGGGGTCTCACTCTTGCTCAGGCTGGTCTCGAACTCCTGACCTCGAGCGATCCACCCGCCTCGGCCTCCCAGAGTGCTAGGATTACAGGCGTGAGCCACCGCGCCCGGCCAAAACATTTTAAATATTATGAAGTCAATAACTTTTATAACATTTCTGTTATAATACAGCAGTGTACTTATTCAATATTCTAATATACATCAATCAATAAATTATTCCCTAGATATTGATAATTTTGCTGTAAAGATTGAAATAAACTATAAAGAAGGGGAAAATGGAGGTTGCAATTGGATCGAATGTTTGTTTCCCCTCAAAATTCATATGTTGAATTCCTAACCTGTAATGTGATAGTATTAGGAGGTGGAGCTTTTGGGAAGTAATTAGGTCATGAATTTGGAAACCCCATCAATAGGATTAGTACCCTTATAAAAACGGACCCCAACAAACTCTCTTGCCTTCTTTTTGCCAAGTGAGAAGACAGCAGTCTGCCACCCAGGGTCCTCACCAGAACCTGAGGGTGTTGGCCCTCTGATCTCAGACTTCCAGCCTCCAGAACTATGAGAAATAAATTTATATTGTTTACAAACAATTCAGTCTATAGTACTTTGCTATAATAACTCCAACTGTGGCTATAGTGAGATAGGGGTCTTACTTATTTTGGCTATAAGGAAATAGCACTGGTTGTGACATTTTTGGAGTCACAAATGGATGGGATTTCTGAATTGGTCATTTTTATTCAGGTTTTTAATTTTTTCTTAGTGTGAAAATAGCTAAATACTTACTAATAAAACTTCTCATCTGACCATGTAGGGTATAAGAAAGTCATAATGAGTGTTCAGTAATAAGCTGAAAATTTTATACTTAAATCACACAGGGATTTAGGAAAAGCAAAGTTTATTCACCTTTAGTTGGGCTGAATATCAGGGCTTTGTCTCCTTAAAATACCAACAATAAGTCTGTGTGGGTGACTTGGTTTGGTAGATACAAATGTTTTGACTTCATACAAAATGAATTTCTTCATTATTATCTAATATTTAATGATAGCATAGAACTTCTATACTTTCCTGGAATTAATTACTTAATTAAGTTATAATAATAAATGTTAAAGGATGTAAACATTACATTTGATTGATTATTTGATACAGATTTGTTAATAGAAGTACTTATCATCTTCTTCATACTTATCCAATGGATTGATATGTTTGACCTACGATTTGAGGACAGCACAAAAGTAGTCTGTATGCAAAGCATATAATAATAACAATGATCTTACACACATGAGTTGCTGCTTTCAAGTTGACAAGACATGTGCATTGATTATATTGCAGAGTGTGGGTCTACTGATTTATGCAGCTGCACAATTTGACAGCAAATAATTCCATCAACTGGAAATTAGCCAGCACTATGCATCACAAATTACAAGGTGCAGAGAGAGGGAGGGAGTGAAGGGAGATAAGAAGTTATATAGAAGCTTTATAGGCATTTTGAGTTTGTGCATGCGAGAGTTTAATAGGGCCAAAAGTACTACAAAGATGATGCCTAGGCCGTAGAAGTGCACCTGAATAAATGTACTTAAGAATAGCTGACAAAACTGAACATGTTGGTTGATAGACTATGTTAATTTAATCACAGTGTTAAAGTAAAGCAGAGGGTCTTTACTAGAAAGCAAAGCCTGCTCCTCTCTACTCTTCCTCCTCCTTCTCCTCCTCCTCCTCCTCCTACTCTTACTACTACTACTGCTACTTTACACACACACACACACACACACACACACACATACCCTACACATTCTTTGGCTTGTCACTAGTAAAATTTCAATACTTGCTCACATTAATAATTATTCAAAAGAAAACCAAATGATGGTTCTTTGAAAAATAACAACATTCAAAGACTCTTGTACATATATGCTTTTTTATTTCAGAATATTATAGAGATACAAATGTTTAGGTGACTTGTATTGCCTTTGCCTCACGCAAGTCAGAGCTACAAGCGTGTCCATTCCCCAGACAGTGCCCATGGCACCCATTAGGTGTGAATATTCCCATCCCCTGGTCCCCTCGCCTGCCTGACACCGATGAATGTTACTACTTTATGCACATATAAGTGTTAGACGTGTAGCATGACATCTCACAAAGGGCTGATAACTAGAATCTACGCAGAACTCAGACTCTTGGATAATGACATTAAGAATGATTTTCTCCCTCCAAATTTTTCTTTCTTATTTAAAGTTATGAACCTACATATATAAACCCTACATCTGAAATTATTTTTCCCTCTTCTTTCTACTTCTTTACCTATGATGAAATTTTGCACCCTATAATATCCACACTATCCTTAAAAGTCTTCCCTTACCCTCTTAGTCCTAAGAGATTATTCTCTTCCTACGTCTTATAATATACTGTAACTCACTCATATATGACACCTTATCTTAATAACTCGCCTTTTCACATCATATTAAATTTGGTCTCCACATGAGTTAGAAGTCCCTTACAGGCAAATGCCCAGTCTTATAGTTCTTAGATGTTCTCAATGCCTGTGCAGATTGTTATGTACACATACTAGATTTTCAACATGTAGCTGTACGAAAAGGGCACCACATGGAACACAGTGCTTGTGTAAAGAGAAATAAATACTTTTGAACCATTCGCTTCTCAAAGCCTGGACAAACTATGTCAGGGAGCTAATTCTTGTCAGCAAATTGATGTCTATAAAAGATATCTTAACAAAAAGCATAGAGTTTTAATGAGGACTTATAAATGCAAATTCAGATTATTTAATAGCAGAAGATAACAGAGTGAACAAAGCCCTCGCAAATGAAGCTACAGTATCAATGACAATCTAAATCACTCAGGATGACAATCCTGAGAGCTAGGCTCAAGGTCATACTCGGTTATTTAACTCCCATGTGACTTCGGATGAATCACTCAAATTTTCTAACCCTAATAGAACCCTAATTTCAGAAACACAGATAGGCACTGTACCTAGGCATCAACTAGGTTTGTAAGTACCAAGTGACATAATAGATATAAAAATACTAGTCAATTATAATGTCCCATAGCTTTGTTAGGTCTCATTTTATGAGAAAAATGTTGAGAGTTTAATCAGCAGTGAATTTTACATGTGTAGCTACCCTTTTTGTAAAGTACTGAAAATATATGTATTTTTTAAATCTTTGTTTCTCCAAAGATAATATGAAGCTGAGAATAATAATGTTAGGTACTCTACTGGAGACTCTACAACTATACCTTCAATCAAATAATAAGGCAAAACAAATTATATCTTTGTTAAATTGTGAGAAGAACTGAATAAATTATGGTAATACATACGATACATAGAACTAAGGGAAGGCAAAATTGAAATCCATGATTAAGCCTGTTTTTGTTTATTGTATATTTATCACTAAAACAGAGTTATGACTCATTCACCTATTATTATTGCATTATTAACCATGGCACTGTTTACTGGTATTTTTAGATATTGATATTAATTTCCCTATAAGAATCACTAGTAGGACATAATACTTGGTCAGCAAACATTTTCTGTAAAGGTCTAAATAAGTATTTTACATTTTCCAAGACAACTCTTTGTCACAACTGGACTACTCTGTCCTGTATAAAAATATCCTTAGACAATATGTAAAACATGGGCAAGATAGCCTTCCAATAAAACTTTATTTATAAAAATCAGTGTTAGGCAGAAGCTCAAGATGGCTGACCAGAGACTCCAGCTGCCAGAGTGTCTCAGTAAGGAGGAAAAGTTTCAGATGAAAGAGAAAATTAAAACAAACAAACAGTTTGAGTGTAATTCTGAGAGAAGGGTGCCAAAATCTACAAGAGACTACATGGGAAGAATTTGCAAAGCAGAACAGAAATGAGCAAAATATCAGCAGAGATCAACCTGAGAGGCTTTGAGTCCAGCAAAAAGGGTAGATGGAATGGTGTATTTCTCCCTCTCTCTCATCTCTGACAGTTGGTGGGTTTCTGAGCTGCTGGAGAGTCTCTCTAACCCCATGAGCCCAAAAGCTGTTGGTGTCAGTGAGCTGGGAGCTTGTTGTGGACAAAGCACCAGGCACCCTGCCCCACTGAGGCACTTCCAGTCACCAGAGACCTGAGCTGGGACGGCAGGCGCCACACTGCTTCTCTACCCACTGTGTGCCTTTGTCCTCCTCAGGGGGTTTCAAATCCTCAGGTTTCATCTTGCTCATTCCCACACAGACATTTCCCAACTCCAGCCCAGACTGCAGGAGCCATGAAGGTCCAGTGGGCCTGGGTGATCTGCATGACTTCAGAGCCTGGACATTGTGCGCAGGCTGCCTCCCACAGAGTGACAGATGTTCAGAGTGCTAACTTTTCTCCATCTGGATTCTTTTCCTCCCCTTCCCATGACCCATCCATGGCTTCTAAGAGAGACAATTGAGTCACCACACTGAGGCTTCCACAGAGAGTGGGGCTCAAACCTTTCCTCTTAAGGTCCTTTAGTGGACTGAGGGCTACTTGGACTGTGAGTTCCCTGCTCTCTGCCCCCACTGCTAATGTTTGGCTGGTGGCTCTATCAGAGCAGGATGCACCCCGAAGTGGAGGGACATCAAATCTACATGAGCACCCCATAGACAACTCAGGACCAGCATGCTTCTCCCTGATATGGTCAGGGATTGATCTTTGGGGACCTGGGGACAGGCCTACAGGCCAGGTCCTGTACCTGTCTCAATCATGTTGCTTAGGGGAACAGAGGGAAGATTTGTGAACTAGTTTTAGGAGGTGAGGAAGCCCTCGTACATAAATCTGAGAAGAGAGTGCAGTGTGGGTCCTAGCTGTAGCATACTCGTGGACACCTCTCCCCTCCACAGGAAGCCCATGTTCTCAGCTCAGGCAAGGATCCTTGGTGGGAAACCTCATAGTCTGCAGCACAATCGTGGGAGAGCTCAGCTAACTTGAGCTCCTGCCTACCAGCAGATGCCACAGGAACACCTCAGAGCAGGGGATGGGGAAGAAGAGTGAAACACAGCCCAGACAGCCAGATTGTGAATCACAGACAGCTCCACTTCCACAAGCACACTTTATGGTTGGGTAAGGCCACTTCAGTCCCTCCCTGGCAGCTTTACCCAGGATCTAGGAGCAGACCTTTGATCCCTTCCAGAACAGCTACCTTGCCAGCTTTTGTGGAGCCTGAGGGCAAGCTCACCTAACCCGCCCCCATGCAGGCTCACTCCCCCACCTACCTCTGCTGTGGCAGAGAATAAGGACTCACCTGGAAGTTCCAGGGCTCCACCTATCACCTGGCATTTGAGTGCTTCTCCTTAGGGACTAGAGCCAGGCACAGCACCCAAAAACAACACTGAAGCTTGTTCCTTCTGGCAAGCACCACCTACTGACAGGGAGGTCAATTTGTACCGCCTTTACATCATTTACTGACTCAGTGATACAGGGTGTGGTGAATTCTCACCCACAAGCACCATCTATAATCTCAGAGATTAAACTGGGTGTGCCAATATAATTCACACTGTTAAGAAGACCAGAGGGCTATGGAAAGAGAAAGGATTACAAAGACCCCCACCTTCCCTCATCAAAGAGGGACAGGGAACCTGCCTACTGACATAGTTCACATTCCTACAGCCTATAAACAGCAACTGAGAAAATCACCACCCTGAGGATATCTATAACTAAGGCATCTATTCAGATCATAGATCATCATAAAAATCACCCACAAGCAAAGCTAAAGGTTCTTACCCAACAAATGCTACAAGCACACTCATGCGAGGGAGGGGAGGGAAAAAGCCCTATCTAAACAAAACAAAACAAAAATCCAAAAAAATAAAAAGCAACAGCTTCTCCAGATGAGAAGGAATCAGCAAAAGAACTCTGGAAGTATAAAAATTAGAGTGAAGTATCCCAAGAATGAAAAAATAAGCACCACATGTACTCACCATCAAATTGGTTTCACTGATCATCCCTTAAGAGCACATTTAGGAATAGCATTGATTGGGTGTCAGGCAGATGTGGGGGGGGGAGGGGATGGGTGTATACATACATAATGAGTGCGATGCGCACTGTCTAGGGGATGGACACGTTTGAAGCTCTGACTCGGGGAGGTGGGGGGGCAAGGGCAATATACATAACCTAAACTTTTGTACCCCCACAATATGCTGAAATAAGAATTAAAAAATAAATAAATAAAAATTAGACAGAAAGGAGACCCCCAAAAGAGAACACCAGCTCTCTACCAATGGATACCAACAAAAATGAAAATATTAAAATAACAGATAAAGAATTCCAAATAGGATTGTAAGGAAGTTCAATGAAATCCAAGAGAAAATGGAAAACCAACTCAAAAAAACCAGAAAAACAATTCATGAAATGAATGAAAAAATTACTAAACAGGTCAACATATTGAAAAAAAAAAAAACACACAGAACTATCTGGAAATAAAAAAATCATTTAAGAAAATGCAAAACACAGTAGAAAGTTTTAATAGACTATACCAGGAAGAAGAAAGAAGCTCAGAGCTTGAAGACAACTTTTTCAAATTAACTCAATCAGTCAAAAATAAAAAACAGAAAATTTAGAGGAATGAACAAAGCAAATAAGAAATATGGGATTATGGAAAATGGCCAAATATAAGTATCATAGGCATGCCTGAAGGTAAAGAAGAAAACACACAAGGGCTGGAAAACCAATTTGAGGGAATAATTGAGAAAAACATCCTGGGTCTTGCTAGATGACCAGGTACAAGAAGCTCAATGAACACCTGCAAGATTCATCACAAAGAGGCAATCATCAAGACACATAGTCATCAGACTGACCAAAGTCAACATGAAGGAGGAACTCCTGCAAGCCGTAAGGTGGAAATATCATGTAACTTACAAAGGAAAACCCATCAAGCTAACTGCAACCTTACAAGCCAGAAGGGATTGGGACCCATGTTCAGTCTTCTTAAACAGAACAACTTCCAGCCTTGAATTTTGTAACCTGCAAAATTAAGTTTCATATATCAATGACATAAAGACTTTTCCAGACAAGCCATCACTGAGGGAATTTGTCAAGACCAGACTTGCTCTACAAGAAATACTCAGAACTGGACATGGATCTGCACAATAGTCACCCACTAGAATAGTAAAACCACCCAAAAGCCAAAGCTCAGAGCACATATGAAACAATAGTTCAAGAGGTAAAACAAAGCAATAAGGCATACCCAATAGGATGAACATAACAGCATCTCCCATACCAATTCTATCAATCAAGGTGAATGGTTTGAATTCCCAACTCAAGGGACATAGGGTGGCTGAATGGATAAAACAATACAAGCCAAATATCTGCAGTCTCCAATAAACAACACATCTAACTCACAAAGACCCATAGACTCAAGGTGAAGGGATGAAAAAAAAAATATTCCATGAAAATGGAAACTAAAAGAAAGCAGATGTAGCCATTCTTATATCAGATAAAATTGACTTTAAATTAACAACAGTAAAGAAAGACAAAAATGGTCATTATAGAATGATAAATGGAACAAGTCAACAAGAAGACATAGCCATCCTAAATATTTATTCACCTAATATAGGCACACCCAAATTCATAAAGTAAACCCTATTACATCTAAGCAAAGAGATAAATAGTAACATCATAATTGCCAGGAAATTCAACACCCCACTGCCAGAACTAGACAGATCATCCAAGCAGAAAATAAATACATAAACATTGAACCTAAATGGGTTCTACAATAAATGGGTCTAACACACATTTACAGAACATTTTACCCCAAAACTACTGAATATATATTCTTCTGATCAGCAAATGGGACATTCTACGAGATTAATCATATTTTAGGCCACAAAACAAGGCTCAAAAATTTAAAAAAATGGAAATCATACCCTGTATCTTCTCATACCACAGTGGAATAAAATAGAATTCAAGTCAATGAGAAATACTCAATTCTATGCAAAGTCATAGAAATTAAACAACCTGCTGCTGAATGATTATTGGATCAATAATGAAATTAAGAGGGAAATTAAAAGATTCCTTGAATTGAAAGACAAACGGGACACAAGCTATCAAAATCTATGGGATACAGCAAAAGTAATCCTAAGAGGAAAACTCATAGCCTTAAATACCTACATCAGAAAGACATAGAGAATACAAATTAACAATTTAATGACATGTCTCAAGGAACTAAAAAAGGAAGAACAAACCAAACCCAAAGGCAGCAGAAGAAAAGAAATAACGAAGGTCAGAGCAAAACTAAATGAAATCGAAAACAAGAAAATTATACAGAAGATCAATTTTAAAAAATTGGTTCTTTGAAAAGATAAACAAAATTAATAGACCTCTTGCTAGATTAACCAGGAATAGAATAGAAAGGACGCAAATAAGCTCAATCAGAAATGAAAAAGGTGCTATTACAACTGATACCATAAAAATAAAAATATCATACATGAATACTATGAAAATCTCTATGCACATATACTCAAAATGCAGAGGAAATGGACAAATTCTTAGAAACACACCACCTCCCAAGACTCAATCAAGAAGAAATAGAACTTCTGAACAGACCAATGACAAGGAACGAGATTGAAGCAGCAATAAAAAAAATCTTCCAACAACAACAAAAAAAGCCCCAGAGTAGACGGATTCACAGCAGAATTTTACCAGACTTACCCCAGTCAGAATGGCATTTATTAAAAAGCCCATAAACAATAGATGCTGGCATGGATACACAGAGAAAAGAACACTTATATATTGTTGGTGGGACTGCAAATTAGTACAACCTCTTTGGAAAATAGTGTGGAGATTCCTGAAAGAACTAAAAGTCAACCAACCATTTGATTCATCAATCCCACTACTGGGTATCTACCCGAATCTGCACTCAGATGTTTATTGCAGCACAATCCACAATTGCAAAGATGTGGAATCAACTCAAATGCCTATCAATTCATAAGTGGATTAACAAAATGTGATATATATATACCATGAAATACTACTCAGCCATAAAAAAGAATGGCTTAATACATTTTGCAACAATTTGGATGTACCTGGAGAACGTTATCCTAAGTGAAGTATCTAAAGAATGCAAAAACAAACACTACATGTACTCATTATTAAATAGGAACTAATTGAGGAGCACACACGTGCAAAGTAAATCTCCCTGGTAATCAGGCAGGGGAGAGCAGGGAGGAGTTGATGGACACAAACTGACCTAAGGAGTACAATTAGCACTATCTTGGTGACAGGCACACTTTTAACCTTGACTCAAGCATTATAAATCAATCCATGTAACCAAAAACATTTGTACCCCATAATACTGTGAAATAAAAAAAAAAAGAGTAAGCAGCAGAAAGATATGTACATTATGACACTATTTATACTGTAGAGGTAATAAGAATATAAAAAATAATTGAGAGTAATAAATGTCTACTTCAGACTTACAGGTTACTCTGGAGTGAGAGAAAGGGAATGGGGAGCCGAGGAGCAGAGGGATGAAATTGGATCTCTAATATTTTAACTTTTTAAAATAAAGTGATATGACATAATCACGGCAGAATAGTAAGGAAAGAAAAATCAATGTTGGACCAAATTTGGTCCATAGACTGTAGTTTGTTGGCCCTTGTTTATTTCAACACAGCATACTTAAAACATAATACATAAAACTCACAGAAACCTTAGTATACACAGAAAATCTCAATAGGAGTTTCAACGCCTCTAGGCAAAAATATACAGGTTAATGGCATGAACCATTAGCAAACCATAGTCACAATTGGAGATAGTCTGTAGAAATAAATAATCAGTGTCTTTCAAAGCCAGGATGTCCTCTGGGTTTGTGGTGGGGTGGGCTGGTACAGGAACGTTCATCAGGATTGATTATAAAATATTTTAATTTCTCTCTTATTCTCTTTTAATATTTATATTTATACATGTAAAATAATGTACAAAACATATCAGCATAGTATTATATGCATTACATTTATGTAATTTACAAATATGCATATGCCACTTTTGAGGGCATGTCCTCAGACTTTTTCAACTGAAGATATAAAAAAAAAATCAAGTCAATAGCATCTAACCAATTAATTTGAAGTTTCTGATTATTATGAGTAAGCAATCAGGAAATTTCAAAGCATGTTGACCTCATTGTGAACCTGGACAAAATATTTTTTAATGGCAAAATGCTCTTCATGTGAGATGTAATAGATTTACTTATAACTTCTGCAAATATTTTTCTATTTTAAGATACTTAAAGATTTCTATTTTAAGTATCTTAAAATAGAAATAGCATTCAGTATCCTAAGCCTGTGACTGAGAGACCAAGTTCTTCATTGAAACACAATGTTTCTGTTGGTCATATAATCTTTTATTATTGGGAAAAGAAAGATCCAGGCAGCACAATGTGAGCACAATATGAGAGACGCTGATCATGAGCTAAAGCTCAGGAAACGAGATACAGAGTAGAAAGTGAGAAAGATTGATTATGAATACTGGTGCATGCAGGTGCACCACCACCACCACCACCACCACACACACACACATACACACACAAGCACAAACACTCACAAGCAGCAAGCACACAGACACACACACACACACACACACAAGCACAAAGACAGAGTCATGCTGTTTGCTTAGCAAAAACTCCCCAAGTAGAAAGTAATTAGGTGAAGCTATCATCTTGCCTCTAATTTTCAGGAAAAAAATTCTGTTTTATCAGTTTCCTTAGAGGTCATCAGCAATGTTTTTGAATGTTTTCCAAGTATGTTTTAGGATGGTCAGATGAACTGCCAATCTCTACCCTATTAAAGTCTCTGTTTCATGATATCTAATATGAGAAGAGGCTAAATATTTAACAATATAAAATCCTAGCAGTATATTAAGCAACCAGTGGAAGTCTAATTTTATGCCTATATTACCAGTTTAACTCAATGTATGGAAATCAGTTGCTAAGATAGCTGAAAAACACTTAAAAAATGATTTGAGTACAAATGTATAGGAATTGGTAAAGGGTTTGGCACACTGGAGTCACTTAATGAGGACTGAAAAATGGGTAAATTTCATAGAGAAAAATGAGAAGTCTAATAATAAAACTCCTAAATATATCATTTGTGTAAAAGGATGCTGTATCCTTATTTGCAATTTTAGATACATATAGTCCTCTATGTAAAAATAGTATATGACTGGTCCACCATCAGTACTATTACCATGGGGGCATTTGTTTCCCACTGTATCCTACACTTTGTCTACAGTAGAACAATCCAACCATCCTCTGGTTTTCAGCCACTCTGATTGCCACTGAAGGAAAACTTCCCATATTCTGGAGTTTAGTCCTTTAAGTGGCAGATCAAACTATTACCTGTCTCAGTGGTATGAATTGGAAAATGAATCCATTTCAGATCAGGGAGATCTGTGCTTGTCTTCATATTGCTCACTTTCCAGCTATGACAAATATTTTAATGCTGTGATCCTCATAAAGTGAAGAGTTCCTTGCTGAATGTGAGGATTGAGGTTAAGTTCATTAAGTGCAGGACCATGTCGAACTATACAGACTATGTTTATGGGATCAACGGTGGCCCTTAAAAGAGCTCTCTAGTCTATCGTTTTCTGTATTTTATTTAAGGTAAATAAAACAAAAATGTACACACCACTTTGCTGTTGCAACACTTCCTTTAATAATGTGGTTTCATTTTAGGAGATTGTCTGGGTTCAAAATTCTACTCTATACTTTAAAATTAAATGTGTTTTTGTGCATAAGCATATCCAGTTGTAAAATGGGTCTTAATGAGAGATTAAAATAAATGAATACACATAAAAAGTTTATAGCAATCTTCACTTGTAGGGAATAAGAAGACTGTGATTTTTGACTTCTAAAACGACACAAACTTAATTTAGGCCTCAGCAGTATTATTTGCTGACCATTGAACTAATCTATTATAAGCCTTTTAAAGTTACTGGGAGAAATATCTTTAAGTAAAAACTCAACCAACAAACAAAAAGCAAACAATGCATTTATCTCAAAAAAATTTTGCAGTTATTTCATTTTAGAAAATTAAAAATAATGTAATGTGCATAATAGGGAGTTAGCAAAAAGTTACTCTTAAACTAAACTTTATACGTTCATGTATGCATATTGCACTCGTTTTACATTTAACATTCTTCTCCCAAATGGAAGTGCTCATCTTCACTGTGGCTCAAAGATAGCATTAGGATTGAATTTTAAGGCACTAAAATTTTGAATTTACATAAGAGTAATACCTACAAGTATTATTACTAGATGTTCCAATAATGCTAAGTATTTTTTTTACAGTATCTATTGAAGATGTGGGCAAACTTTGTTCTCAATATTGATCCTTTAGAGTATAGTTTATTTATCATATCACTATAACTACAGCCTCCTATCAAACCTGAGCAGAGTGTTGGCAGATGGGAAGGGACCAGGGAAAAAAAAAACTAGTAATACTAGGAGACTAATATTACAATAACTGATCATCTGGAGTGCGTAAGAATGTTCCAAAACATCCCTTCACAGAACTCCCAGAGGAAATTAAATGTTCATCTTGCTTTGTAGGTAGAATCGAGTGATTCAATGTTTTATAACTGAATGTACTAGTAGAAAATGACTACTTAGCATTGCAACAATTATTATGAGGTAAGCACTTGGCCCCAACTGTAAAAACAAATAGGCACTTACTGTGAGGGAAAATAGGAAGCATCATGGTAACTTTATGTAAAGTGTAAAACATCATGGAAAAGTTTATAAAATTGAGATTTCAATATAATATTTCTCATGTAAGTATAATCATTCTGCAAACTACTAATACACTCTATTTTTCTGTTTCTTTTTTTTGGAAAGTATAAATTCTTCCCCAGGAACAATGAAATATATTTCAGTTATGTGTTCAAATGTGTTGCAACACTTTAGGATGAATTTCTTTATGATGGTACAGACAATTCCCAACTTATGATTTATGTATTCATTCATGCATTAATTTACTTATTCAACAAATTATTATTAAGTACTAATATTTATTAGTAGCAAGAAAAAAAATTATTTGCAAAGTTGCTCTTTGGAACAGCCATCTTTGTCTGTTGCAACATGTTATGCAAGATTATACCCACAATCCACAGAAGAACTTTATACGTATGAAAGTGCATTGCACCATTGGGACAATTTCATCTTTAACTAAACACCAGGGATTTTATAGGCAAATATAATTGCAATTTCCAATGGTGATGTAAGAACTGAATATGCTTCTATTAGAAATAGAGCAAGACCTTCCTAGAAAATTCAAGATACATAATCTTGAAGTATAAAGATGAAGAAAGGAAGATATGATTACCATATATTATTATTCTCCTTTCTGTCTACATGAAAGAAGGCAACTATAGGTCTATTTCATCTTCAGGAAGAGGTAAGAACTGGAGCCTTATTAAACACAAAAAGTCTGCAGGGTGGGGACAGTAGTCAAACATTTCTGACATTTAGCAAAACTCAACATCTCTTAATTTTAATTTTCCTGTTTATAAAATAGATAGAAGCATTTTCCCTATCGCTTTGAATTGTTGTCAGTAGTAAATGATATAATATACATAAGGTGGTCAGCATAATGGCTAATTGCAAAATATACTCATTAAAGTTTAGCTATAAATAGTGTTTCTTTTTTGGGTGATGGAAATGTTCTGGAATTAGATAGTGGTTATGGTTGTGTAACCTTGTGCATATCTGAAAAGCCACTGGATTGTACATGCTAAACTGGTGAATTTTATTTTGTACAAAATTTACATTAATTATATCTCAATAAAAACAAAAAAGGTTAATTATGATTTTATTTATTATGATATACTTTAGTAAATACAAAAGATTTATACAAAGGGAATAGAGATATTTTGTCTTTTATTCTATTTTAAAATAGGATAGCATCCAAGTCTGTAAAAAATGTTTTAACACTGTAACAGCTAGCATAGATTGATTTATTTTAGTTATAACATAAA
This sequence comes from Eulemur rufifrons, assembly GCF_041146395.1. Classification (NCBI taxonomy): domain Eukaryota; kingdom Metazoa; phylum Chordata; class Mammalia; order Primates; family Lemuridae; genus Eulemur; species Eulemur rufifrons. The sequence continues at coordinate 232,489,555 of NC_090989.1, forward strand.
ATGTAATAATGGTAGGTGGGGTTAGCAACAGGAAGGGCTAGAAAAATTTAGTGATAAAAGATTATGACGTCAACTGAGTTAAAAATTTTTTTGCTATGATTTCATGTATTTAGTATACCCACATATGTCTAAAAGTGGACAATACTGAAGAATCATAAAATAGGATATGGCATAATAACATCTAATCCAATTGAGCTACTACTAGAGCAGTAGACATTGAGAAGTCAGTGATTAGATCATCCCAATTATTTGGAATTCAGATTTTACCAGGGTCAAATTCTAACTTCTCCATACATATTAGATGAGTGATTTTGGGTAAGGATATGCTTCCTTTTATTTATTGGACAAATGGAAATTATAACTTGCAAGCTTTTTGAAATGTAATAAGTAAACTTTAATTATCTTCCCTTTCCTCTTCTATGACGTCTTTTGTAATGACTTCATTCATACTTCCAATTCAGATCCAATCACTTGCATTTTAATGGCCCATCTCCTCAACCACACTGTGAGCAACAGGAGGACAAAACTTGGTATTCTCACAGTTATGCTACTTATTAATTAATCTATGTGCTAATACTATACAAATATTTATTGAGTGCTTTTTATGTACCAGACACCAATAATAAATAGAATACCTAAGACTAGAACCAGATTTTCTGATTTCTGGTCAGGGCCCATTCTGACTCCTCAGTGTCCCTTGAGAAATAAAGAAATTACTCTTCATTAAAAAACCTTTATTTGGGGCCAAAGCATTATAAGAAGAAAATTCATGGAAGTATTTTAATCTGTGTCTCCCAGATATATTACTGTACCTGGATATTAGAAAAAGAAGGCTAAATGTCTTTAATACCTTTTAAACTTTGAAGGAAAATAAAAGTGTCTCTTTTTCAGTCTACAACATAAAGTATAAACTAGGCCAAGGTGGCAGGTGGCCAGGAAACTTAGTAAAATCCATTACTTCAAAAGCAGAACTATCGTACTTCTGACTGCGTGAGTTACTGACCTTCCATATTGAAAATAAAATGCAATCTATGCTGGGAAAATATTTAAAATCAAAAGGAATTGATGAAATAGTCTATTATTTAGATCTCTTTTTTCACATGAAAGGGTATGCCAACACATGCAGAGAGTGAAGGACAATATCTATAAAACTATGAAAGAAATTGATTGATTGTTTTATTTGAGAATTCAGGACACTTCAAAACCACAATTCTGACTGAAACCAACTATATTCACCTAGTATAGTAGAGATTTCAAACTCAGTGTCTGTTATTTTACTCTTCAGAAATCTTTTTACTTTCCAAATATAAAAAAATATTTAATGTTTTATAAAACTGTGCCAAAATCTAAATTCAGTTGACCTGTAATTTAGTCATTATTTATTCCACTAGCAAGAACTTGAGAAGATTTGTAATTAACCAGAATAGCTTGTTCAACAAGTACTTTAGTCCTTCAGTAGAATCTGATCAACAAACTATAGAATTATAATGATGTAGATCCCAAACTCTACAGTGGAAAATGTTTATTGATCCAAGTCAATACTTAAAGGACAAAATCTGCAATGATAATTCTTTGAAATCCCTGGGAAAAATAAAGCTAGGCACCATGATTTTAAAAACTTTCTTTTGACTGTCTTTGGTCAACTATCTGCATTTCATATCAAAAAAGTTTCATTATTAGGGAAAGTGCCAAAATATCTATATACAGACAGACCAAAGATTAAAATATACATTTGAATCAAAATTTATCCAATAAAAACTATTTAGATAAAATAAATGATTAAAAAATGTAGAAAGTAGGCATTATAATATTACCTTCAATTGATTCTAAGTTGCAAACTTGTTTAACATGTTAACTCTGAAATAGGATAGCATATTACAGTCAATGGCATCTTTTGATTGGCAGGATTTTTCTTGGTGGGATATAAAATATTGGTGTTTCATACAATCACCATGTTCTATTCTAAACAGTACATTTTTTTTGTCTTATATAGATCTACACAAAAGTAAAATCATTAGAAACAAATACATAAATCTTTTTTTTTTTTTTCCAATATAGGGCAGGGTAGGTAACTGTCCAGAGAAAAATGTTGCTTTGTTTTCTATTTCTGACAGTAGACACTGCTGTCATGAACCATTTCTTATAATCATGCCTGGTGCATTTAAAACAAGAGATGGCACAGCTTTATTTCTCAATAGGGAAAATTCAATGAACGATGGTAAAAATGCATAAACCATAAAAAATGTGTAATAACTGAACTAGACTTTAGGGTTTGTAGGAGTTATTTGTGTCCTATTATTAATTACTGCATAGTTTGAGAGAATCCTTTAACTCTCTCTCTCATAAAATGGAATTAGTTACTACTGTCTGGTAAGACTAGGGTGTCCCAACAGTAAAAGGAAAATTATTTGAAAGTGTATCATTGAGAATGTTAATTATTTTAGCTACTATATTTAAAATGTATCCCTCTACTGACCAATTAAGTACTGAAGTGTTCTGTAATGGAAACTGATTTTGAAATTGTTTTGAAAATAGTAACAAACACAGTTACAAGTGGAAAATAGGAAATACACCATTCAAATGAAATCCATCTTCCTAAAACAGAAGCTTAAAATATTTGTTCATCTTGATTGGTATCATAAAGTCTTATGTCTAAATATTTTCAAGTTTATTCAAAGTTATTGTCATATAGAATTGTCAACCATATATCAATTAGAAGATAGAAAATGTTTACCAAAATAATTATTTTTAGAATAATAGATTCAGAGATTTTCTAGGAATAATTAGGAAGCAGGGCCATTTATTATCAAGACTACCACAGATAATGATTATGAATCCCTATATTCTTTATAAAAGAGAATACTTTTCTCATGTTCCTGGAGAAGCAGGAAGGCATTCGGCTTATTCAAAAGTAGCATCCTTATTAAGAAGCGAGTTCAAAAGAAGTTGGTTAGCAGAGCCTATCTTTTTCTCCCCACTGGAAATTATTAACTGATCCTCTGTAAGACCATCCCTTATGACCTTGGCTTCGGAGTTGTGTTATAGCACAAGGTGTGTATGAGCACAAATAACCCGGGGTCTATAATGAGATTATGTATTTTGACCTATATTTGTTTCCTGTTACAGAGTCAGAGACTAAGGAAATGCTGATTAAAGAAAGAAATGATTCAATGCATTTTCTGCCCTAGTTCTTTACAAAGTGGTAAGGAAGGTGATGGTAGAGATTAAGGGAATAGCCACACATCTACCAATCCTCTCGTGAACATTGACCTAAGAAACGCTGGCTTGCTGCCTGTTAAGCAGTAAACCTGCATATATTTCTGAGTAAAATTTCCAAATAGATATGTAATTGCAGATCTGTTTTCATTATTGTTTGGTGAATTTTAGGCTTTGCTCATACACCTTTGGAATTCAGAAAAGGTGAGAATCCTTACTTGACAGAAAATTGTAGACCAATGTATTAATTATACACTTCTCTAAAAGCATCACTGAAGTAATTTTCTGCTAAAAAAATTATAAATGGTTTAAGTCATATATTATTGTCAAAGATAACTTGTAATCACTATTTTCCAAATGGTGTCCTACAAAAACTGCAAATTTTAAATTCTCCATATAAAATATATTTCTAAAGCTTCCAGAATTGGAATATTGGCTGACTTGGTTTTAACAGTTTACTGTTTCCATCTTCCCATTTATCCTATTTACTTAAAATAATTTTTTCATCCCTCCTTATATATCAATATTCTTAGTAAATTCCAACACCTACGAGACCTATTGTGACGGTTTTAATGTACAATTACTCACAAGTCAGAGTCACTGGATGTTGAATGAGAAGGTCCTTAACCTAAATTTGACATGATTTTCCCAATTCACGGAGCCACTTCAAGATGAAGCATTGAAAATCAATCCCATGGTTGTTCTTTCATAAATAATCATTTATGCCTTAGACTAATCCATCTAAGAGACCACAGCAAAGTAAAATCATTAGAAACAAATAAAGGATACTGTTTATTTTCTGAAATGGGGCAGAGCAACTTTGCAGAGAAACATGTTACCTTGTTTCCTGTTTCTGACATTAGTCACACCTATCCTACAGAGACATACCACATCTATAATCATCTTTGGTTTATGTAAAACAAGATGCTACAGAGCTTGACTTCTCAACAGGAATTGCAGTAAGAAATTAAAATAATGGCTTTCATGGCAAAAGACTGCTGTGATGACAGTCAGCTAGTTTTTCAGGCCTGAGAATTTCAAAAATGTTTTGACAACCAACAGTGCAAAGCTTTCATCCTTATTTCACTCTTAAACTAAGTGCCAGGTTTTTATGCATTTGTAATCATGGACTTCTTCAAATACAAGAATATTAGCATTACTGATTTGTTTTCCATTATCACATAAAGATTCCTCATGCTTTAGTATGTTCTATATGCTGCTTTAAAACTCATTACAATAATAATAAATTTCTAAGCAGGCCATTGGAAGACTTAAGATGTCAGCACAAAAACTTAAAGAGAAAAGAAAACTGTGTACAATCTACAAAGAAGAAAGAGGAATAGGTGAGATACTTTGTCATTTTGCTGTTTCTCATACTGATATCTCAAATAGTCAAGGGATGCTCTCACTTTAATGAGTTTAACTCGATATATTCTCTTTCTTTTGTCAATGCTAAATCTGCAAAACACAGTGAAATACAAATAAAGCAAAAGTGTCCAGTATCCCATAAATGGAGCATAACAGCGTATTTCAGTATTTTTTCCTAGAGTCTGGAAATATCTGTCAGGAATCCATAATTTTCCCATATTTTACTGCAGAATCCATGCATGCATGATTCACATCATACCTGTATATCCCCTCTGATACTGGAAAGCAACATTAGAAAAAATAAATCAGTCCTACTGACATGAATACAGTCTTCTCCCTCCTCATTACTTATGATCACCCACTGCATTTTGGTACAGAAAACTACATAGCAGCGCCTTCTCTACATACCAGATTGTATGAATAATAAACATGATATTTGAGAAAAATACAAAGACTAAGTTTGCACGTATAGACTTTATTAATTTAAGGCATAAAACTTATTAATATTAATCTGGAACATTTAAACAAACTTTACAGTAATGTGTTGCATGACAATTACTCATAAGTAATCAGCTACTGTAAATGGCATTATTTTTACAAAACCAAAATGTATTGGCCTGCATTAATACATACACGTATACATGATAGTTCAAATGCTAAAAATTGCCATTATTACCACCTACACATACCTATAACACTGAATATATTAAAGCACAAAGGTCATATGTGCTTCTTCCTACCCAATGGCCACTGATTCTCTTGCCAATACACTTAGTTTCTCATGTTTAAGTGTTGACATTTCTGGGGTCACCTCATCTATTCCCAACTTGTATAAATTCTGTATGTCCCTCTCCCTTATATCTACACTTGATGGGACCTTGAACAACAATAAATATGCAGGAGGATTGCAGCAGTATAGTTACAGAATGATCACTCTAATCACATAACAGCTTAAACAGCTTAAACATCTTAAACAATGGAAGAAATGCCATACAGGCAATGCTGTTTTTTTTTTTTTTTAATGACACAATACAAGAATTGGGTATTAGACATATACAACAACAGAAAAGTTACTAAAATATAGACTGAGGTATGTATGGGTAATCTGTAATTCTCTTGTATAGTTTTCTTTTTAAACTGAATCTCTAAAGCAACCAAAGTGGTGAGAAACATTCCCTATACATCACCCCTTTTCTCTAATTGACTGACAGAAGCTGTTCACAAAAGGTACTTCTTGCCCTGCTTGAGCATACATCCTCACATCTCAGCAGGAAGAGGTGAGGGTGTCTTTCCCTGCCACACTTTTCTCAGACTAGCAGAGTAAAAGAGTAGAATACAGTTTTATTTTAGGACAAAGACACTGGTCACTTCAAGTAGCTTTCCTACTTCAGCTAGTTTATATGTTCTAAATTGAAGGCTTTAGAATGTCCAAGAGCTGAGCTATTATCTTAACCTCATGGATGAAGAATGAAAATTAAAAAATGCTGAATGGCAAAAACATGCTAGTTGTTAACTGCAGTATTGGGATTTGAAACCCAAACTCTGATCATACAGTTAATTATCAATGACTTTTCCACTTCACCATTTCAGCTCCTACCATATAATATCTTACTTATTTCTGCAGGTTAAAAAGTGAAGCAAGAGGTCAAATAAAATTCCATAGACAGTAAAAGCCACCAAGTAAGAATGATGGGTGTACTCTCTTTTAACAAGATCATCTATTGGAATATTACAAATTGTGTTCAGTTACCTAAATATGCAGTAACCCTGCTATAATTTATTTAATAAATGCCTTTGCTCTTTATTTCCATAGATAGCTCATTGAGAGTCGTAGCTTTTGTTGTGGTTTTAATTTCAGGATTATTTTTTAAAAGTCAATATAAATGCACTTGTCAAGAATCTGGAGTCTAAAATCAGACTTTGTGGGTTCAAATCCAGAACAGCTGTATAAGAATGGTATGTGACCATCAGAAAATTACATAATTTCTCTATGCCTCAATTTTTTCACTTGTAAAATAGGAATAAGACAGCATTCACCAAAGGGTTGGTGAAAATCATATAGCTTAATATATGTAAATCCCCAGCACATAGTAAATGCTATTCTAGTGTTTGATAGTATTTTACATTTTGTGAAATTTGTAAATAAGTGAAATTATTTGAGGTTTCTGGCCATGCTATCTAGAAACAAGCAAAAAAAAACTTTGGAAGATTTATTTCATATTACTTATAATGCCCACTTGAAAAGACCATCCTAAGCAAATGAGATAGCAACAATGGAGGCCAAGTTAAAATGATCTCATAGTCCATACAATTTTTTGGTTATCCTTAGTATCCTGAATCCTCCTCATTTGTCTTAAAGAGGCCAAGTTTACCAACTTCTGATTATTAAAAGAAGGCTGGGTGAGATTAAGATTTTAAAAAATAAGATTTGGGTGATATTTTATCAAGGATAAACTATAAGAAAAAATGGTAGTGCAAATAAATTAGTATAAAGCATACTGTATTCTTTATAGTCTACTAATGCACACTTACATATTACAGGATGTGAAATTTATCCATTCTATATAAACATGTGTGACTTTTTAAAAACAGCTTTTCCCAAGTGTGTGTGCGTGTGGGGGAGAGGTATGTGTATGCATTTGTGTAAACTTTAACCAGCAACATTAACTGCTCTTCTATAGGATACATTTTGGGAAATGCTTGTCAGCTACTTTACATCAAGTATTATTCCTTAGTTTAGATTTAATTATACAATTGAACTGCTGGGTTTTCATGAAGAATGAGGTAGAAAATGGTAGCAGCAACAAACTGAGTATGTGCTTAGTACATGGCATTTCACTAAGCACCTTTCATCCATTATCTCATTTCATAGTCATAACAATTTAAAGTATAAGTACTATCATTATCCTCACTCTATAGATAGAGAAACTGAGACACAGAAAGGTTAAAAATCCATCCCAAGTTCTGCTGGCTAGAAAGAAGTAGAACTTGAATTGAAGCAGTCTAGCTGCAAAGCCCACTCTCTTAGACTCTGAGCTCCATTTTTCCCCTAGGTAGAGAAGGCAAGTGGAAGAGCAGAAAAGATTTGATGAACTGAACACACAGGATTACATTTAGAAGGGAGGGTGATCTCAGAGCCACAGGTGATCATTTGCAAGGAAGTCGGAAAACACAGGGCATGGATAATAATGAGAACTTCACAGGAATATTAGAACTCTGAGGCTCCATTTGTTATTACTTGTAGTTTTAATACTAATGGTAACAAATAAAAAATAAAAGAATATGCACATATTTGAATGGTAGCAGATAGGGAGAAAAAAACAATGAATATATAGTGAGCACCTCCTAAGTGCCATGTTCGACTCCTCATTGACATGCTCTGTCTTACTTTACCCATTGATCCTAGGAGCTGGGAACAATCTTCCTCATTTTGTAGAAAAGAAAATTTAAGCTTGAAATTATTACAAAACTTGGATCAAATAATAAAAATAAACATAAGTGGCTTTTAAATTCAATGGGGCTGATTGAAAAGTTCCCCCTACAACATAGTCAAGAAAATGTGTCATATGGGAAACTGTACTTGATTCATGAGTGACCATTACCCCAAGAAGCAGAGTAGGTATCAGCCTACAAAGCAAGTGAAAGTAGATTTACTATGGGACTGGCTGAAAGTCAGGAAGAGGGGTGTGGAAAATGTCGATGTAAAAAAAAAAAAATTGCCTCCTCAAGAAGATAAAATACATAGAAGCAGCTAATTTGTGGGGATAAATTGCAATATGGCAGTCCTTTAACTCCTAACGTAGTATCATCCCAGGATGAACTGCCGAGCAAGTAGAGCATGACTGGTGTCTCAGCTGCCCTCCTCTGCTAGATTCCTTTGAACAAGGCAGAAACTGGAAAACAAGAGATGTCCCTGGACATGAGAAGCCAACTTAAAATTGACAAGTGAGTCCAAGGATTTAATCACAGAAGGACCAGCTTCCGTGACAGACCCCTTTCTTACCATTGTTTCAGATCATATAGCCAGTTTCTTACTACAGATGCTTTGCATAGCTCCTATTACTCTACCTATATGGTATATTTTAAGGGTGAAAGTAACCACATAATATAAAATTAACTTTTATTAAGATGTATTGTGCAAGGGAAAGATGACTTCAAGTATACTCAGTAAGAATTACATAAAATTAAAAATCCTAGCCATAGCTGCAGTGTATTAGAGATTATATGTTACATCTGTAAAGAAGTGCAAATCCATTCTAGGGGTAATGTTTAGTAACTTGGTTTTAGGTGCTATAGGAGACAGCACTGGACACATATGTATTTAAAGAAACACTGCCAATTCCCCAGCTACAAGAAGGGCAAGCCACTTGTCACTTAGCTAGCCTTACAAACACTATGTTTTATAGAAATCCTGAAAAGTAGGTACCTTTGTAATTTAGATCTATTGTTAATTAAGCCCAGATATATTAAAATTTTACCCGTTTTTCTTTTAATAAACACAAATGTGTATAACAATATATTTAAGGGCCATTTTAAATTAGTTGCATCCTCTACACTAATTACATGACGAGTTTGCTTTTTATGCCTCATAAAATCCCTACTCACTTTCTTTCTCTCTCTGTCTCATTTTGCAATACTCATTATTTTCTGAAATTCACACTGGATCAAGCTATTTCATCTAAAATTTGCCATAGATCCTTCAATATATTCTGCTGCCTTGGGTATTGAATTTGATGAAACATTCCTCGTGAGCAGAAAACAAAAACAACTGTAAACAAAAATCAGATACAGAAACCTTCAGATTATTGCTAGAAGGGTATCAATATAAAAAAAACCCACTAAACTTATTATTAATTTAAAAATCCTGAGAATAGCAGTATTATTATTTTGCTTATTAATCTCAGATAGAAGAGATCATAACAGCTACCATCCTTTGCTGGTTTATTATAATTATTTATACTAATAAAATACTCATAAATAATAAAATATTAGTAAAATGTTAATAAAATCCTTAATTTATGTACAACTTTAACCTCAGGAGTTCGGATGTTTCCATATTTCCCATGTAGTTGGTATTATTAATAGTACTATCTTTTAATAGTTGCCAATTCACTTTGGTATATGTCCTTAGTTTATACCATAAGTGTTTTAAAATGAATATAAAGGAAAATTTTCTATTTTGTGAAAAATGATTTTCAAAATTACACTTACAAAATATCAGAAAATATAATACTTATATTCTACTCAAATTTTTACAATGAAGAAACAACTCACAAAGTAAATGATAATTTCTTCTGGTAATTTACCCAAAATATTTTACATTTGTAGCATAATTACATTCATTTCCTCATTCATTCCTTCAACAATCTTTCATTCAAACATTCACTTTATGTCAGATGTTAAGAATAACAGCAGTACTTAATATCTAGAAGCCAACTAAACAACAAATTAGAATTCAATAACATAAATGCCATGATAAAAGGATTAAAAAATGCTGAGAGAATTACAGACCTATTACAGCTGAGAGAAAAAGGCTGAACAAGGAGCACACATCTTAGAATGGTTTTCAAACAATTTTTACTTTTCCAGGACTAATATCTACACATGCTTTTATGCTTTTAGTTTATATAGCTTGCCCTTTTTATTTTAAGTAAAGCTAGAATTGCTTCTTCATAAATATCTATATATTTTCTGATTATCATAATTTTCTTCCCTAAAACCAGGATGTAAGATAGACATTGACAAGATTATCTCCCTTGGGTTATGATAATTACTTTATGCTGCATATTATAATATATATATAAATATTTTAAGAGCATTGTAGTAATAAAAGCTTAAAATGAATAAATGAACAAAAATATCATTCTACTATGGTTTCATTAGCAAAAAGTAGCCATAAAAGTTCACCCCAAATATCTGGAACAAAATGGAAACCACCCAAGTGCCTCATTTAAGAAAGGAAGTTATGCAATATAATCCCCTTAAAGTCCTTTGTGGTTATATAGTTGTGCTTTAGTCTGAGGCTTCATTGAGACACTCAAGGGGAAGGTCTAGGGTTATTGTCTCTCCTGGATCCCTCTTCCTACTGAGTTCTATTAGATTCTCCCTTTCTGAGCTCTGGAGTCTTAGGGATACTGATCTTTACATGGAGCAGAGTCAGGACTGGTCCAGCTCCTCTTCCACATGGCAGTATATCATGTTCTTGCTTGGTGTTCTCAAGAATTTAGAACAACTAAAACTAGAATTATAGAATGTTATGGTAGATTAAGTATTTAAAAATACCTGTTTAACTTCCTGCACCGCCCCCCACACAATGCACATCTATAACAATACATGCCACACATTTTATCTGGTATATGACAATTAAAACCCCCATGCAATACCATTTATTTAACTAATTACAGCCAAAATTAGGAAAGTGACTACAATGGAATCATTTTACCATAATAGTCGTTTATACAATGCCATTATATGAGGTCTGTCTGGAAAGTATTTAGCCATTTAGTATGAAATATAGAGACGTTTCTTGAAAGAAGATACAGGATACAACAAACATTGTACACAGGATAATGACGTCTCAGTCCCCGTCAAAGTAGGCACCTTGGAACCCCACACAGTTCTTCTCCCAGCATCTCTTAACCTAACCCGTACATGTTCAACATTCTCAGGTGTTCTCCTTGCAGGCCTTCCAGAACGTGGATCACTTTCAACAGATTCTCAACCATCTTTGGAAGCATTTGTGCCACACTTTTATTTGCGCTGCACTCATTGAATCATCCCCCCAAAGCCTTCTGAATCATCCAAACAGTTTCCACAGAGCATTGTTCAAACTTTAGGCAAAATTTGATGCAGATTCGCTGGTCTACTCGCTCAGTCATTTTGAATGCCATGGCCACACAGCACACATGCTCACTCAGCAGCGTCTCGCACCCCACTGACTAGTACAGTGAAGTTGTCATTGTTCACACACGCGCATTCCAGTCCACTCCACAACCTTGGCTGCCAGGTTTCATCATGTCAGGCAAATTGTTCTCGTTACATTAACAATGGCTGGATACTTTCCAGACAGACCTCAGAGTATAATACGATTGTATTATATTTTCTTTGATTACTCTCATGTATGTCATTTGAAAGTTATTATCTTATAACAAAAATGTCAATACTCTTCTATCTGAAAATTGTTATTTTTTAAGTCAAAGTCAATATAGTAAAATGGTCAAAATTATTTGTTCAAAAAATATTTTAAAATCCAACATTTAGGCCAGGCATGGTGGCTCATGCCTGTAATCCTAGCACTTTGGGAGACTGATGAGGGAGGATCCCTTGAGCTCAGGAGACCAGCCTGAGCAAGAGCGAGACCCTGTCTCTACTAAAAATAGAAAAAAATTAGCTGTGTGTGGTGCCACATGTCTGCAGTCCCAGCTACTCGGGAGGCTGAGGCAAGAGGATCACTTGAGCCCAGGAGTTTGAGGTTGCAGTGGACTAGGCTGATGCCACTGCACTCAACCCAGGGCCACAGAGTGATATTCTGTCAAAATAATAAAATAAAATAAAATAATAAAATCCAGCATGTAGTTAAGACCATTTAAAGTATTTAAGAAACAATAGCTTTATACTGGGCTTTAGCATAGAATGATTTGTTCCTGCCTTAGTATCTTGCCTGGTTTCCTGCCACATGTTCCAACTATACTCACTTCCTGGCAGGTGCATCATGCTTTCCAATTTTCGATGCCCTTGCACACTCTGGGCCTTCAGGACACATTTTCTACCTCTCGTATATCCGCAATACTTCTCTCAACAATGCTTCAAATATCAGTTCAAGTAATGCCTTCTTTTAAGCATCTTTCCTGAACTAGCCTCTCTGTTTTCCCAGATTCCTGACCTATAACTCTGAAAGAATACTACACATACAGTGCTTGATTATGGATTTTGTTTCTATTCTTTACCTATAGAATGAGGATGCTTTGAGGATGGGAACTATTATCATTTTTTGTTTTGTTGTTTTCCTAATGCTTAGCAAATTACATTTTAGGAATGCAATTCTTCTTGAGAGATTAATATTTAGTCTATGGTTCATATTTGAAAATCCCATTAATTCATCATGAAGTAAAAGTTAATATCTATTATTGAAATATGCTGCTAATCACCTAGTCCATTGTACTCTACTATTTTGATTATTGTTGCAACACAATTTTTAATTAGAACAGTCAATTAGAATAGCTAAATTGAGAGAAGAAATTTAATCCTTTGGCGGCATTTTGTATGGTAAGAAGTACATAGGATTAGAAGGCAAGAGAATAGGATTCTTGCCTCTCCACTTTTACCCACACATTATATTAGTTTCCATGTCCTCATCTGTAAGGTGAAACAGTTGAGTTACACGACTTCTCTCAAGTTTTTGCAGTTCTGTGATTCTAACTATTGGTGCTTTGCTCATCTGTTGATTCCTCTGCCAACCTGCATTTGGCTAGTTTGCTTTTTACTAAAAATTCAGGTTATAGTAAAAGATATATGAATTATTAATATGTTAATTGCATGATTATTACCTTATATGAGAAGCTTCTGAAACACCTGTGATATTTTCATTTCAAAAACAGTAAAACAGAAAGGAAAGTGTAGTCTCTCTGGGCCCTAATCTGGTGGATGCATCACACTTTCATGATATCACCACTGAAGCACACATCTTCAGGACACCGGCAGCAGGCCAATTGAGCTGAGAGACCCTTACATGCCACCTTAGATGCTTTTACCTGGAAATGACACACATCACTTCCACTCACACTTTATTGGCCAAAGCAAGTCACATGGTCACAAATAACTACAAGGGGATGAGTGCCCAGAGAAAGAGAAAAAGCAAGGACCTTTGTATATAAATATTCCAAAAAAAAAAAAAAGACATTGTTAGAGTTTGAACATCCCCTCCAAATCTCATGTTGAAATTTCATCTCCAGTGTTGGAGGTAGGACCAAGTGGGAGGCCTTTGGGTCATGGGAGCAGATTCCCTCATGAATGTCTTGATGCCATGCCCAGGGTAATAAGTGAGTTCTCCCTTTATCAGTTCATGGGAGAGCCTGTTGTTTAAAAGAGGCTGACTCCTCCCCCCCTCCTTGGCTCCTTCGCTCACTATGTGACATACCTGCACCCCCTTTGTCTTCGTCTTCTGCCTTGATTGGAAGCTCCCCTAAGCCTTCAACAAAAGCAGCCTGTAGAATCGTGAGCCAAATAAAACTCTTTTCTTTATAAATTATCCAGCCTCAGGTATTCCCTGTAAAGCAATGTAAAATGAACCAACACAGATATTCTTTTGTAATCTGCTCTCCCTCCCTGAACTTATTTGTGCACATTATTCCATGACACCAAAAATAAGTCCGATGTGTCCAATAAGTTTTTGAATTCAATTCTATGAACAGACCAGAAATGTCCTAACAAGCCTTCTTTTCTACTATTACTCCATGCAGAAAATCAAGTTGATTCCTACATGCTCCAGGACCTTCCTGAAATGAAATTTTGCTGTGGATGATAAGCCACATTTCTAATTTTTTTTAATTGATATTGTTCATTTGGCCTCCAGAAAGCTTATCAATTTAATAATGTATTCACCATACACTGATGTATAAAGTGTACCTACTATATATGAGAAGATGACCTAGAAGTTGTGGGTCTAAGGCAGAATATGTCAGACCTGCTGATATGGCGTTCATAGAGTAGAGAAGTACACATAATACAAAGAAAGGAATAATTTACTGAGCTGTAGCTGTTATGCAGTGGTTTCCATTGGAATGTTTGGCTCCAATATGCAGAAAGGGGATGGGGAGTGGAAGCTACAAGTGAAGTTTGAAATTGATGTCATGAGATGCAAAATTTTAGTAAGGATGTTGGCAGAGAAGAGAAAAATGTAAGAGCCACTGCGAAGGATAAGCTATTATCTGATTGAATGTAGGAATGAAGAAGAAATCAAAGATGACACTATAGGTTTGAGCCAGAGGAACTAAAAAATATTCAGAGTATCAACTAAAATATAAATTAGGAAAAAGCATGGGTTTTAGGGAAGAACATATACATTTTGCTTATGTATGTATGTATGTATTTAGTTTTACAGACAGGGTCTTGCTCTGTCACCCAGGCTGAAGTGCAGTGTCATGATTATAGCTCACTGTAACCTCAAACTCCTAGGCTCAAGTAATCCTCCTACCTTGGCCTTTCATGTACCTGGGACTACAGGTGTGAGCCACCATGCTCATTTGATTTTTTTTTTTTTCCAATAGAGAAGAGGTCTCACTTTGTTGCCCAGGCTAGTCTTGTAGTCTTGAACTCCTGGACTCAAGGGAGCCTTCTGCCTTGTAATTCCAGGTTACTGGGATTACAGGCATGATCCACAGGCCCAGCCTAAATTTATTTTTTAAAACATTAAGATGAACAGGATAATAGAACTGAAAGTAGACTTGGCAGATGGAAATGGAATGGAAAACACTGGTTAGAGATGGATAGGTGAGCATACTCACACACAGGCACACACACTCTTAGATGTGACTGCTAAAGTTATATAAGTGGATGAAATCCCTTAGGGATAAAGTATAGATCTTTCACAGAAGAGAGCTAATGAAGGCCCACATTTGGAGGGTGTGAGGAAGTAGAGGAACCAATGGAATGAGAATCTGTCAAATCAGAGTGTGAGATGTTTTAGTCATAAAGATCACGCTGCATGAGTGGGTAAATTTGATCTTAGTTCATATTTTCACGTGGTCAACAGATATTTTATAGGAGTACTGGAACTGTCATTAGAATGGCCCCCAGTTTATTGAGTGACTCTACCACTTACTGGCTGTGTAAACCTGGGCAAGTTTACTTTCTTTTCTTAACCAAACTCATCCGTCCAACAGGAATGATAACACCAACTACACATGTTTCTTGTGAGGATACACAAGATAATGCACATAGTAGTACCTGGGACCATTCCTAATAAAAATAAATGTTCAATAAATATGAGTTGAATCCAGATTCGTGGATTTTTAATTTACTATCCCCACAGCATCTGGTAAATGAAGTGGAATGCCAACTTCAATATGATTAACCTCATTGTCCACCTGGATTATCCCCCGAAGATATTTTCTCAGTGGCCTAAAGGTACTTTTAACTTCCTCAGTTCAATGTACTCTCAAACATTATCCTACATATCTGGCATTATTAGTAACTTCCTTAGTGAGGTAGTCATTGGTTCTGATCATTCAAACATGGATGATTGTCCCCATGTTGGCATAAATGGTAGCATTACATATTTTGGCTCTCTTGTGTGTAAGAGAGGGTAAGTGACTAGTTCAGGATGTATGTTGTGATAAAAAGGGATATTTGTGGTGTATAGTCAGTCTGTTTCTTTGAGTGTAGTCAACATGGCATGGACATGTATCCTAAGCAAGAAATAAACCTTGTTGCTTTAAACCACTAAGAGTTTGTGATTTTGTTTTCTTCTGTTTTATCTTTTTTATTGAAAAATAAAAATTATATATATTTATGATACACAACATGATGTTTTGCTATTGTATATACATTGTAGATTACCTAAATCAAGTAAATTAACATATGTATTACCTCACAAACTTTTCTTTTTTGTGTGTGGCGAGAACACTTAAAATCTACTCTCTTGGCAATTTTCAAATATATGATATATTGTTATTAACTATAGTCACGATGACATATAACAGCTCTCCTGAACTTATTCCTGTGTCTAATTAGAATTTTGTATTTTTTGACCAACATATCTCCAATCCCCACATGGCTCCCCCAGCCCCTGAAACCCACCACTCCACTCTCTGCTTTTATGAATTTGACATTTTTTAGATTCCACATATAAGTGAGATACTCAAAAACTTAAAAATAGTGCTACCATATGATCCAGCAATGCCATTTCTGGTTACATAGCCAAAAGATATAAAATCGATATGTCAAAGAGAAATCTGTACTTCCATGTTCATTACAGCATTATTCGCAACAGCCAAGACATGGAATCAGCCTAAGTGTCCATCAGTGGGTGAATGGATAAATAAAATGTGGTAAATAAAAACATATACACAATGAAATGTATTCATCTTTAAAAAATAGGAAATCCTATCATATATAACAACATCGATAAACCTGGAGGACATTGTTAAGTGAATTAAGTCAGGCACAAAAAGAATTTTTTTTGTTACTTCAGCATAAGTTAGTCCTTACTAATCTATTCAACCTATTTTTAAGAGAGTCATTTCCAGATTTCCTTGTTTAAAAACCTCAGCACCTCCAGTACCACTAGGGTTAGCATATCATGTGCCTTTTTACTCTTTAAAGATGAGCTAAGGCACTAGAATAGATTCTGCTGCATCAGAAACCAAATAGTATCAAAACAATAAAGGAAGAATGTAAACATATTGCCATATTCTTTAAGGAAGCAGCAAAGCTGACCCCTTAAGAAATTAAACAGGCGGCTAAAAAGAGATTTTCCACAAGCAACTTATTTTTTTTTTTTATTGCATTTTGATTTCTTGCCTTTGGAAAATTTTGTTTTTGAGAGAAGACTATTGTGCTCTCACTGGGATGGAGACAAGACCACTAGTGATAAAGCTGATGAGTGATGTTATGGTCAATAAGAAAACAATTGATGTTAACTGGGCTGGCTAATAGATATATTGGGGGACAATAATTTCTCCTAATAAAATTCATCATGTTGTTTGGTGTAAGAAATAAAATCACATACATTATGGAATTACCAAATCCCATTGCATTCAATAAATATCATATCTGTTATCTACTATTTTACATGAATTCCTTCTGAACTAATTTCTGACCAACTTTGAAAACCATAAACCAGGGCAAATATAAATAATATACTTTTATTTAAGCAACTTTATTTCAGATTTTCTACTGAGGTGCTGACTACCTCTTATTATGCTCATTTTCTTTCACCCAAGTCATATTTAAGTGGATGTGTTCACTGCTGTTACTGGTACCTGACAAAGGGTTGAGTGATGGGGTGTCTGATAATATTTCCATGACAATATTACTAGTAGTTGATAAAGCTAGGCCTCTAGGGTCCAATTTTCTGAAGCTCATGGGGAAAAATAGGAACTAGAAAATGAACTACCTGGTTATATATTTTTTTCATTGTTGCAAGGAGACTATTTTCGAGAATGATTGTGACAGGAATAAAAAGACAAGGACAAGCAGCCCCAAACTGTCAAAATTCTAGCATTTTTGCAGCTGCTTTCCTGATATATGCCAATGTCTTTTGCCAAAAGAAAAAAAAAGAAGAAGAAAAGTTTCTTTTCTCAAAGATAATGTCAACATATCTGGTGCATTGTATAAGAAAAAATATAAATGATATTGTTTGTTTTTAATTTTAAGGACAGATTAAATTTCCCTATAATAGGGTCAGTGGAAGCACACCTTTTACTAGGTACTTACTGACACGAAGTTGAAAAGCAAGTGCAGACAAGTCTTTCATTTATAGCATTAAGTCCAATTAACTATCTCCTATAATCCTGTTTCTGCACTCTAGTTGCACAGAACTTGGAATTTTATTCCTCACAACCTCCTTGTGAGGTTGTTATCATTGTTGTCATTCTGCAAGATGAGAAAACATATATCAGGTTCGGTTCTTCAACATTCCATGACTATGAAGCGGTGTCACATTGCTTTTAGATCTGGTTCTGCTTGCCTCTAAAATGTATGTGCTCTTTATCATAACCCAGCTGCTTCCCTCCTCTTAATAAAAAAAAAAAAAAAAAAAAACCTAATAAATCAGAGAGTGAATCAGAGACAAAATGAAAAGAATATGCAAAGAATATATGAGAGGAGAAAGGAAGAAAATAAGCTGAGTTTGCTTGCCTGAGATTTTAAAAAATGGAAGAGAAGAGATGAGCAATTTTGTCTCAATTGGTCAAATTAATCAAGGTCAATTAGAGGCTATTCCTTGCTAAAAGAAAGCCTACTGAACAGACATTGGCCTATTCAAGCAGTAAAAGTTTGGCAAAAAATAATATGGGAAAGTCACTTAATGCAGAAATGGCTCCTGACTAATTTAAAAGAAAAGCAGTTAGAAAGGATGGACTACCTTCTTTTCTTAAATATTAAGTAGAGTTTATTATGAAAACTTAGTTTTGTAATGTCCCATGTAACTGACTTTTAAACTAGCTAAAGTTTAACCAGAATTTTAGTGAAATCTTTTAAACAGACCCTCATGAACTGGATAGTTATTTGTTTCACATTTGATACATGAGAATTTTTGATTCACACATAAAGTTGCCAATCTGGACTCAACACATGGGAGAGTCCTGGGTTCTAGAGCTATTACTTTCTGTGTGGCCTTATATACACTCCTGGAGTTCTGTACTCCCTGTAACTTATCTGTAAAAAGGGGGGAATACAATGTTTTAAGGTTTTTGTGAGGGTTAAATTAGACATTTTGCCAATAATCCTATGTAAAGGAAAATGGTGTTTATAGTCTATGTAGTTCCAGTTTGGTTTCTTATACCAATAGGAGGTTCAACTTCATTATTATAATACTGTTCACTTCAGTGATCTGAGTTTTCTTCCTCTTTAACCACTCCTTTCTCGGGTGTAATTTTGACAATTGAATGAGTAGGAGTTTGTGGTTTTTCTATTTTCATTCTAAATTTGTTGTAATATAAATATAATGGGTTTTAAAATAAGAAAGATTATAGACTTCAGAATCAAAAAGAACTTCAAGCAAATATCTATCTCTGCTACTTCCTAGCAGAGTGATGGTGGTCATGTCATTTAGCCTCTCTGAGATCATTTCATCACTTAAAAGATGGAAACATGAGAATTCAGGAAGATCACGTATGTAAAGAAAATGGTACACCTATATTAGCTGCACTACGCTTTTCTTTATCTCTGTCAGTTTTGCATTTCAGCTCTAAGCCCAGAAGTGTGTTTTCTTCAGTGCAATTTTGCTATAGAAGCCTGATTGGCTGCAGTGGTTTAAAGCAATTGTGAATAAACAACAATGTGGACAGGGCAATGAATACACAGTTACCCCTGAAGGGGAGGAGCGTGCCAGATTTCCCCATTTGTCCTAAGTGTTCTTTGGTGTTTCTGGAATTGAAAAGCAAGGGCCATTTCAGAATGGTTAGTTGTAGGGGCTTAACTTGCTTTATGCAGCCAGAAGCAGATGAGCCAGGAAAACAGGTCATAGCTGAGCTCCCAGGTTGACTTGGAGCATATACTTGTCAAAACAGCTTCATTTCTTGTTAACTTATGCTTGCAGTTAATATGAGGCTTATTAGTGACACATACTTGGGGTTTACCTTATGTAAGGGGTAAGGTAATAATAGTTGTATTATTTTTAAAGATTTATTCAATGGTGTATCTGTCCAACTGACAACTATTATTAATACTTTTGTTGTCAAGCTTTATGCTTAGCACTGTGGATGTTAAAAAAAACGAGTAAATCAAGGTCATTGCTTTCCAGGAATATCAGATGTAGAATGAAAGAGGAACAGATATGCAACTCTTTTACAACTATGATAAATGCTAGATGTGTGATAGTGTATGATTAACCCCGCCCAAGTTGTGGAGGAGGCAGACTTCTCAGAGAAAGTTAATTTTATTGGATCCAGATTCTAAGAGTCACAGTAAGGGAACAGAAAAGCTAAAATTAAACAAAATACATATGGGTTGAGTTTCAATATTCTCACGAGCCAGAAGATAATTCAGTTGCTAGGAGGAACCAGAACAATGATTCTGAAAAATTTTCCCCTTGCCTTTCCCTGGATCCCTAAGGATGGCGTAATGTGCAATTCTTATCTAAAAATGTAATTCCTCACCAATGTGTGACTAGTAAAGACCAGTTCTCTGGTATTTTAGACCTAGTCTCCTTCTAAGCCACGTGACTGATGTTAAAAGCTGGAAAGAAGGCGCACGGGATGGTTGCCAAAATTGGCAATTCATCCTGCCCAGACATGGGAAGAGTTGACTCTGCCAATGCCAAAGGCATTTGGATTGTAGCAGGATTCTCTATATCACACTCAAAGTTCCTTTAGTCTCACCTCTAACTTTTGTCAAGCTAACTTTTGTCTGCAGTGTTTTGAGAGGGTGCAAGTGCAAACATCAAGGGCTCAATTATAAAGAAATTTATGGGAGAGGCTATATATTAATAATAACAAGTATACATGAACTGTTTCTAGCACTTTTCATAAAAACTCATTTATGCTTCATAGAAATCCTGTGAAGTATAAATGATGATTGCCCTCATTATACAAATGAGGGAACTAGGGGAGATAGAAGTGACTTTGCTGGTTTCAGTTTCAGGCCACCTGGTTCATCATGAGTCCACGTCCTTGGCACAGATACAGGTAAGTTGCTAACACGGCTGACCAACAACTCAAATACCAACCTCCAACTTCAACCGTCAACGGAAATACATCAGAGACTGTATTAAAGATAATGGATGTGATGTTTTTCAAACTTATCCATAATAATGATCACCTGGGGTGCTTAATGAATGTACAGATTCCATACACCTCGCCAGACCTAGAGAAACAGAATCTTCAGGGAGTGGTCCAGAAATAGCGACAGGTAATAAGTGCCTCCACGTGATTCTTATTATTAATTAATTTTGGGAAATACAAAATAGGGGTAATTAATGAAAACGTTAACACAGGTGCTTCTCACACTTTAATATGCACATAAAATCACCTGGAGATCATGTTAAAATGCAGCAGTGGGGCCTGAGATTCTGCATCTCTAATAAGCTCCCAGGTTATGCCAACGTTGCTGGAATAGAGAGCACATTTTGACTAGCAAAAAATCTAAGCAATGATTCAGCTGTCTAGGATCTGGGTTTCATTTACTGTTAGCCATAGCCTTGGCCTTTAAAGACACAAATATAATAATCACCTAGGATGTTTGTAAAAAAATGCAAATTCCAGTATCTACTCCTAATATATTCTGATTTGACAGGACAGGGATAGGTATTAGGAATCCACTTTTTAAATAAGTAATCCCAAGTGATTTGATTTTGATACAGACAATTCTCAGTCCTACTTTCCATTGATAAACACTGAAAATGCTGTGGATATCAAAGCACTGTAAAGGTGGCAAGAACAGCAAAGTGCCATTATATAAGTCACTTGGTCCCTTGGTTTTATCACCCACAACCTGGAGAGAATAATATGTGCCTTTATAGAGTTGTTAGGATAAAATGAGATAAGACATGAAAGCAAAGAACAGTGGAGCCACCCTATTGAAAGGGTCAAAGGAAATAGGCTATGGATCCAGCAAAGAACCACTTTTGGCCAAAGCAGCAGAAAAGCTTTCCTATATTTTCCTGTTTCTTAGGCTATAAAGGCAATTTACAAAACCACTACATTTACTCTGTCCACTTACTGGCTAAGGTAGGACTGATGCTTTATTATTATAAAATGATAGTCTCTCTCTCTCTCTCTCTCTCTCTGTGTCTTTCTTTATCTCTGTCTCTTTGTATATGTGAATTCCATGTCAACAAGCTTATATATACACACATATAAGCATGCATACATATTTATGTACGTATGCATGCATACATATGCATATGTGTATATGTTTGCAGATACGAAATATGTGTTTAACAATATGAAACATACTCATATGCATATATAGTTAAATTTTATAGATTCCTTGAGAATCTAAAGACACATGTAATATAGCTAACCTTTAAAACAATGCTAATGTAGCTCCTACAATATGACATTTTAACAACACCTTTTTAATAATGCATGTTCTTAAATGTTAAGCTGATTCATATGCTATAGTCCCAACTTTTAGATCTCAAGTTCTACTTAGAATATCAATAGGAATATGGAAAGATACAGAATTTTATTGTAGAATTTTCTAAGGAATTATAGTGGTCTGCTTTCATCACTGTGCCTTACCCTGCTTGAAAGTTTATTACTTTTTAAAGGCAGAGGGTCCTCAGCTTCTTTCTCAGACCATGTCTTATTGGATAAGGAAAAAAAAATAAAAAAGAAACCTTCAAAGTACTATCTTTCACAGCCTGTGGCAAGGACAAGGCTTAGGTCAATGCCTATTACAGAAGCAGTAAAAATATGTGGATTAAAAAGAAAAGCCACACACTATATTCCCTTTGGTGCATCTGGAAATTTTAAAATGTGGATTAGGCACACACAGTACAAGTATGAGAATCACAATTCAGTGAATATCCTTTCCATATGTTTAATGGCACACGTTTAAAACAAAGCCTTTTTGTGAATATGCTTAGATGTGACATATATTTATTGAACTGTATGGTGTCATAATGTGGAATGTAAGGTGTAGTACATTCTGGCACATTCTGAAAGTGAATTGTTTGGACGCAGCACATAAAATTATGTTGCCTACAGGTAGTTAGGTGACTAACATAATTTAGGGGTTATTAGTTACATTACAAAATTTGAAAAAAAATGATCCCTTTGCCTCTTTACAATTTGGCCAAGAAATATTAAAAACTAACCGAAAACTTTCCTTGTTTTAATGTCCAGAATTATGTTCAACTTTGATATGTTTTAAGACCTACATGATGGTAAGACATTTAAAGTTAAATTATATTTGTTAAAATGTTATGGTTTTTTTTTTTCCCCTTTGTCACCCTAAGGAGAAAGATTCAGTGTAAATGTGTGTAGATGTATTTCCTTTTGAAAATTAAACTGTTTTAAGCTTGGATTATAACTGCAATAGTGTGATTCAAGTAAAATTATTGATAATATTTAAATAAGTTACTTTTTTATCTAGATTCCTCTTAGATGTAGGAGAACACATGGATATAAAAATTGGGTACTAAAATATGCTTGTGTGTGCATATCCCAAACAAATATGTCCCTGAGTAAAAATGGAATCCTCTTTAGCATATATCACCTAGAATCTGAATAATTGGTTGTGTATTGAAACATCCAACACATAGGATAGGGTAGGAAAAAAAAATAAGAGATGAATGACTTAGATATGCATATATTCATATTATTACCTATTAAAGAACAAAATCTCACTTTCTCCTTATTTGTATATATAATTTTATATCAGACTTATCGTGTAGGACTAAAATTCAACATAAACCAAAACATAATTGCTTTCTTCCCCCTTAAGACCACAGGAGTTTTGCAGTTACGTAGTGAAATAGCAAATCATCATAAAAATCTCTTTATCTCTAACTGGTAAATGCCAGTCTGAATTAAATCATATGATACATGGGTTGTTAGTGTTTCTACTTCTATTCTTAACTTAATATAATATTAATATAAAGCAATGGTTATTAAGTTGGTTAGAATTCAGGGGGTCATTTAATTGATTATGAATATAGGCAACAAGCCACAGTAGTATTATTGGTATCTGCTTTGGTGGCCACATGAAATCATAGATATTTTCATACTATATTAATGTGGTCACAGATGTCTTGAAACATCATTTACATACATCACTATTTTAAAATCATAGTATCTAAGATAAACATTGTTAATTTTTTAGTAAAGCACATATACTACTCTATCTCAAATCTGTGATACAATTTACTTTGTATTCTCTACATATTTAATTTTACATACATTAAAATATTCTTAAGGGTTCATATGCTTCACCAGACTGGTAAAGGAATTCAGAAAAGATTAAAAATGTGTGTGCTAAGCATGTGTCAGGCTATGTCACTGCTCTCCTGAAAGCCCTCAATGGGTCCCCATTGGCTTGACACACAGTGAAGTCCTTGTGGTCCTTTGGTTTCTACCACCATTAGCCTCAAGCCTCATCATTCTGTTTCTCAAACATTTTAAGCATATCCCCAGAGCCTTTGTACTTGCTCTTCCCTCTGCATGGAATTATTTCCCCAATGTATTCATGATGTACTCACTTGCATTCTTCCAGACATGTTTCAAATCTCACCTTCTCATTTAGGTCTATGGTAAATTAGTCATAATCACATTCCTCCACATAATCCTGCTTCCTTATGCTGCTAATTATGTTACACAATTTGCTATGTTTAATTTACACCTACTCTCCCCTGGAATATACAATCTATTGGAGCAAGGATTTGTGTTTTCTCTTTTTTTAAATTCTGTTTTGTTCACCACAATACCATAACACATTTTCAGTGCTTGATAAACATTTATGGAATGAAAGAATGATATGTAAAAGTAAATGACACTTTCAGTATGCTTGGAAAACAGAGCACATTGTCACAAGAGTAGATTAGCTCATTTTTAGAACTGCTAAATGTAGAACTTGAGCAGTTAGAAAGTTGATGCTATTCCTGTAGCACACTACTTAAATGAAAATATCTATGGAAGATGCATTTGTTTCCCAGTGCTGCTGTAAAACACTACCACAAATATGGTGGTCTAAAACAACAAAAATGTATTTGTTCATATTTCTGAAGGCTATATGTCCAAATCAAAATGTTTGCAGGGTCATACTCTTTTCAAAAGCTCTAGGAGAGAATTCTTTCTTGCCTCTTTCAGTGTTTGTTGGCTCCAGGTATCCATGAACCATGGTGCATAACTCCAATCTGCCTCCACCTTCACTTGGCCTTATTCCCAGTATGCGTAATGTTCCCTCTTCTTTTTCTTATAAGGAAAGCAGTTATTAGATTTAGGGCTCACTCTAAATCCAGGGTCATCTCAACTTGAGATACTCAATTTTATCTGAAAAGACCCTGTTTCCAAATGAGGTCACATTCACAGATACTAGAGTTTAGGACTTGGACATATGTTTTTAAGTGAAACAATTCAGCATAGAAGATTAACAATGACCCTAAAATTTCTGCCCAGAGAAACTAATCATCTTATTAATATTTACCTTGTCCCTAGAGAAGGAGATTTACGCCTTCTTAACACTTTTATAGAATTATATGTTCATTATTCTGGAGGATCTTCTAATACTTTTGAGGAAAACAAAAAGCATTTGTAGCCAGAAGTAAACTCTGAACTCTTTATAACCTGATATTTTTCTCACAGGGAAAAAAGTGATAGGAAATGTCTGATGAATGGATGTCACTTTCTTCCTATAGAGGGAATAGTTCAATTGTTGTTAGCCACATAGAGATTGGAGAGTAATTCAGGACACCTACGTGAAATTTCCAATGTCCATAATTAGGGAAGCATAGAATTAGAGTTTTAGTGCTTAACGGCTGACGGAAACTTTTAAAATTTATTATTTCCTACTTGGCAAAAGGAAATAATATATGCTTATATATTTGATCTAAGTCCATAAAGGTACCTCCTTTTGAGGTTGGTTTTGTGTAAAAATGATAGAATGAGCCCAAAGCACTTCACATAGTGCCTAGCATATAATAAACATTCCAGTTGTTGCCTAATGTTATTGGCTATCACTATTATCAAAACTGATACATGTAAATTTCTAAGTTTTGATTCAAAATGTCAAATTTCTAGCAAAGAAAAGATAATTGGAAGAAAATGAATATTAGTTGGCTATAAGCTCAAAATAAGCCAAGAATGCAATGTAATATCAAAATTCATGTCTAATCGATGAATTTGGGTTAAATTACCAGAAATATGTGCCCTAACTACTTATGGTTTAACACTACATAATAGTTTAGATCACAACCAGAATTTGGTGTTGAGTTCCAGGCACAACGTTTTGAGAATGACCTTTACAAACTACAAGACAACTAGAAAGGTAAAGAAGCTGAGAAATAAGCCATTTGAAAAACAAGTGAAGGTAGCAGGCATATTTAGCTTGAAGAAGACATTTAGGATAGAAATAGCATCTGCCTTAAAAATCTGAATCATGGTCATGTGGAAAATAGTAAAACCAAACCAAACCAAATAAAGCAGACAACCAAACTAGGGCATGAAATTTACAACAGGCACGATTAGAGTTCCATGTAAGAAACATCTTCCAAGTATTAGCACTGTTGAGCAGTGAAATGAACTACCTTGTCAGACACTGAATTTCCATAATAATGATAACTACTCTTTACCGAGGTGCTTGGCACTGAGCTAACAGCCTTTCTCCACCATTGCAATCAATCCCGACAATAATCCTACGAGGCAGAGGTTATTATCTCCATTTTCTGGAAGAGGAAATATAAGTGATTTGCTCATGGTCACACAACTAGAGATTCTAAACTTATCATTTAAACCACATTCATAGTCTTGGCCTTCTATGGTACACTGGATTGAGCACATCTGTTAAGAATCTTTTAAAAAGATATCATGCATCCAGAGTAAAGTATATCTGGCTTCTAAGGTTAACACATGAAAAATGCTTAGAACAGTTCTGGTAGTAGGAGTAGCTAAAATATATTGAGTGTATAAAAAGATAATTTTTAGAAGAATATAATCATAACTCCCATACAGATATAAAGTGTATCAAAGATTTTATTCAATCCACTAATTAGTGAGGGGACCAGTAAGATATTATAATTGGTTCTAATAATCCAACTATCCCCCCAACACAGAGAGTAATGATGAGATGAACTTACAAATAGATGCAAAATAGATGTGTTCCTCAGCAAGAAAGGAAATTGTTGTGTTTTGGTAGAACGAAACTTTTATTTTCATGTCTATGGAAAACAATCATTTGTATCTCTATCAGTTATCTACAACATGCAGAGTTGTAAAATAGCTCCAAGATAATGAGAGAGGGCAAGGTCCACTGGAACCAGAAAACATGGGAGGGTCTGCTTAGAAAACACCTAGTTTTCCAATGAAGACAACGATTGACCCATATCAAAGTGTTTCAAAGTGTTTCATTCAAATGTTTATTCTTATGATAGTACAAGTCACATAGATTGGAAAAAGCAGGGTAATGATAGGGACTTAGGTTTGTATAGCATGAAAGATAATGGCAATCTGCACTAAACCACCCAGACTCCTAGAAATATTTCAATGTTGCATAGGACACACACAAAAAGACTGACATTTGTATGTTTATTGGCCATTCAGTGTTCAGGATTTTACACTGCATAACAACAAACAATATGAAATGTTCTCTGTCTATGAGCTTTGTGCAAATGTATTTATGTAATTATTACATATATTTTTTTCTTTTTAGTCATAATAATACAATAGCAGCAGCATCAACAAAAACAATAATAATGGGTATCCCTTTTTATTTAAATAGTTACTGAAATTCAGGTACTTGTTTTAAGTATTATCTATTTTAATCTTAACAACCACTATTATGATTTAAATATTTTATTATCCTTACATTATTTGTGAGGAAATTGAGAATTAAAGAGTTCAAGTAATTTTCCAAAGTCACATGATTCATAAGATTCCAATCTAAGTCTCTCTGAATACAAAGTTGTGGTTGTAATTATTATACTACTAAAGTACACTATCATTGATCATGTCAATGCACTTTAAACCTACAAGAACACAACATTATTTGTGTATGATGTCCTTAGGATGTATAGAAAAATACTGAACATGTTAGGTTTTTTAAAAAGTTTCTATAATTTTAAATATCCATCAAAGATTATATGTAATTCAAAATTAAGGTTTGCTTAAAAACATAAAAATTGAAGAAGAATCCTTGAACAAATATGAAATTTGTCCTTCTAGAAATTTTCTTCTAGAAATTCCATTCAAGAAACCAATGATAAAATCATGAAAGTAGAGAGTTTTCTCTGACTTACTTATGTTAAAGAATAATTTCAAATCAAATTGAACTCTCCCCCTCTTTCCTACCATTTCCCTCATTCCCCCTTCAAAAATTATAATTCCATAGGTTCCAAGAAATAAAGAAAAATTGGAAAAAGCTCAGACAAAGATTGGAGAGGGGGCCAAAATACATTACCAGCAGTAAACATGTGTTTATACCTCATAAAGTATAATAATTATTTTTTATTGACTAAGTAGGGTTGTAGAATTGTGCTTTGGTTTATACCAAAATAGACCATTCTCAGAGGTGAAGGGCGTTTTAAAAATGTTTTCAGTATTTTCAATATTCTTCTTTAATCTTGATTGTTAATCTTGTACATTATTATGAACAAAAGTTTTGATTACCAAAGATAATTCAACCTTGCTTTAATGACTAAATATGCCAGATTTATAGAGACTGTGTTTTAAATGATCTTTGTTTATCCATGTAATTGGAAGGAAGTGGTAGCATGGATAATCCTAAATATCAAATGATTCTAAAATCATTTAGAGTTGGCTTTAGGATGTACTTTAATTTGGAAGCAGATTTATTTCCTAATTACATTTTTCTTAGTCTAAAATTAAAATAGGCAAATAATATTCAATAAGGCGGCGGTGTGGCTCAAAATGTTGTGGTTGGTAAGGACCCGTCAGACTGTATAGACTCTGCTGCTAACAGCAACAACAGCAACAAACAACAACAAAAATAACAACATAATATCAACAACTAAAGTTAGATAAGGAAAAAATTTATATCCTATCCAAGAATATTCAATTTATGGTATGAGTTAGAGTTAGGTCTAACTTATTAATTCCTGCCCTGCTTCTGTTGCTTCTGTTTATAAGAATCTTCAATTTCATTTATCCATATTTCAAAGTATATCTCAAGTCCTACATTCTTTATTAATTCTGTAACTTAATATTGAATGTCGCTTAGTATTTAGGTAGACCTTATCTAGGTGCCTCACTGTGTACAGAAGGAACTCCAATATGTTTTTTTTCTCCTCCACCTGTGAAGATTGAGGGTGGTGTGTGGCATTCTCTACTGCCATCTCCCAAAACACCTCCCATTCTTATTTTGACCCCCACACCATGCCCTTCCTGCAACACCAATTCATGGAACAAAATCCCAAGAGAAATGTCAGACTGGGTGTATTTCTAAGGTGTCTATGTTTGCTACTTCAAGAGTTTGTATACTTTAAAGTACAAACTCTGTCCTTCTAATTAAGGATGAAATAGTAAAAAAGTTGTGGCATTACAAACTTCTCATTTCCCTATTGTTACCAACAGTAAAAACTATAAAAAAGCAGATAGAGCTATGGTCTGGAATAAAGATATAGGGAAAAAATGAAATTACATTCTATTCTGCAAATGTAATGATAATTATTACTACTGATATACTGTAGTAACAATTACTGCTACTGCTATGGCCATTAAAACATGATCACCACCATCACTTATTATTTATCATGTATATACTATATGCCAGATGCTGCACTAATAATTCACATTAACTTTTCAACATGTCATTTAATAAGAAAGGAATGAATCTATATGTTTATTATTGAACTATAGGGGTTCAGGATTAACTTAAATGTGGATAGGACTGTATTTTTGGAATACTCTCTGCCTTATGAAAAAATGGAAGGTCTAGTTTTGATGAGAGAGTTTGAGACAAGGGTATTAAATAATTCTACATACTAGAGAAACTGAAATCCTAGAGTTTTCCCTTCACAGCTGGTTCTAAGGAAGGACAGGGAACACCAGAACTGAGAGATGAAAGCAAGGATAAATAGCGAGCAGAGAGAGAAGTTAATGACACAAGAATCACGGCTTCTGGTCTACAAAGGCTCTTCTAACACCCTGAGGACAAATTAGTAGTCATAATTTGGTGCTCTTTTTCTTACAGAGGCACACAACTTGTACTAGTTTCAGGCCCTAGAAAATCTGGAGCTGTGTCTGACAGAGAGATGTTTCTGCTACCAAGAAAAGTGTAATAACTTTTCCAATACTATGTTTTAATTTGCTGCTAGATCTTCTTGTAGTCTTCCTCCATCAGTCCTCAAGCTTCAGTAATATCAAAATAGCTCCAGGTTGTTATGTACTTAGGCTTAAGGTTTACAATTAAAAACACACAATTACACAATTGTCATATTTTCAATATCACATTTAGCATGTCAATCAAAATAATATATCCATTAAAAATTATTTTATTTCAAATAGATTTAGAAGTTAATAGGTACCATAGGGTGGCCATGGGAAAGTATGGGCTTATTTAAGTTTGGCTGAAGACAATGGGATGCAGAGGAAGACTTGAAGGTTATGAAGAATGACTAAAAAATATATGCGTTTGGTAGATATCATGCTGAAATGGAAATTATGTTTGCATAATGAGCATCAGTATAGCCATGAAAACTTGATTGCTATAGTGGACTTTTGGGTTCAATGAAACATCAGTGAGGAACTTCAGTTCTCGGGATCATCCTTAAAATTTACACATCCAAACAACAGCTACAGTTTGCAGCTAGACATTAATAGCCAGGTCTTTACAGAGAAGTAGCCTTAGGCTTCACTAGCCAGAGTCTTGAAAGCTAACCTAAAACATATTAACACCCCTCCCAATTTACCTGTCACCTGGCAGCTGGCTAATCACAGGGACTACAGAGCAGTTGTAAACCTGTTGGTGGAGAGGACTTTCCTTGCTAGAGGCAAACTGGAAACAGATTTAGAGAGACGTGTGGCAGATATCAAGCTGGTAGGGCTGCCTGTGAGCAGCTCTCTTGTAAACAAATGTGCTTGCTTAAGTTATACATCTGCTGATGTGGTGTCTGCATGTTGCCTGAGTCCCAGGAGTAGAACTAAAGTCAAATGCCTGGGCTAGACAAACAGTACTAGAAAGCTGGGCATTTAAAGCAACAAACAGCAGAGGTATGTCCCATAAGGCATTACCGCTGAAGTAGTTCCCCAGAGCAGAAGGATATTGAGAAAGTGGACACAGTCAATGGAAGCTACATAGGCATTCCTTCCTGTCCTTTAAATTTGCCTCAGGGATGTGGCTACCTTTAGATCAAATAGAATTTAATTATAGAAGTTATCTATGTGATGAATGAGTGGTATGCTAGTGTGTGAATTTGTGAGGTGAAGAAACATTGAAATTTTTCTTGACTGCCATATTAATTCTTTTGTATTTTGATATCATCCCTGTGAAGTCTATAATTACCAAGGATAGCATTTTATTTTATTCATCTTTCCTCTTGATATAGGAAACCAGTGAAGGAATGTCTTATAGAGATTTATTCTAGATTGAGTATCCATAGCCTCTCTCTTAATTATTCTGTATGATCTCCATCCCGATCCTTTATGAACCATCTTGTTACATAACCACTAACAAAAGTGACTTGTGAAAAGGAATCCACCAACTCATGTGGATTTTAAAAGGATGAGGGAAAACTGTGGGCAGATCATTATTATGGAAAGTAGGGATGGGGAAAAATGACCACATTTTACTCTAAGTTAAAATAGTGAATGCGTGTTCCCCAAAATTAAATTGAACTTTCATGATGTTATGTTCTGCATTCTTGCCAGTACTGTATTTTAGTTACACATGGTTTAAACTGCTGGGTGGGCTGGCTGGAGAACAACTTTCTGTATACACAATGTTGTGTCCATAGTGCCGAGGCCACAGCAGGTGTCTGGTGAATGTTTGTGGTCTTGAATGACATCCATGTTACCAGTAAACATGTGCTCTCAGTAATAACTTGCTAAACAATATGGGCATGGGGAGCTATCTAATTTTGAATGTGGAGTTGAAATACTAGAATGAACATCTGTTTTATTAAAAATGTTACTACTATAAATTCAAGCATACTCAAGCTGCATTTGGAGGGCTGGCAAGACTTATTTGAAACCTATTTGCTCATTTGAAGAACCAAGGAGCCTCTTTTTGATAGGAGAAAAGGCTGAGGATTAAAACTTGGTAAGAAACAAAAATAAGCTGCAAAAGGAAGAGTTTATTTTGAAGACAGCCCTTCACAGGCTCCTTGTCTAGCCTTTGCAACTCATGCTTCAGTCTAAAGGTAGGAATCCTCCAATAAACTGAATCAAAGTGAAAAAGAGCAAAGAAGTCAGCCATGGATTGTTACATCATTTGTTATACCATAAACAGAATTTTTAACACAATGTAAAACACAAGTTAGGAGAAGTTACTGTTTTAATGCATATTTATGTAATGAGAATTAGCTCATATATGTTCAGTAAATAGAATAATTATTTTGTTATACAATTTCCCAAACACATTAGTACTTTGTGCCACCAAGTGTTGCTTCTGAAAGTAAAGTACATTACACAGCTAAACACAGCAAGCTGTAGAAGAAAACAATATGGGACACCATGCTTATTCACCTCTCATTTTTTCTTTCCCTTCAGTTTAGCCACACACTGTGAATGGCAAGTGCCTATTATGTAGTTCTCCCAAACCTTTGGACATTTATCCCTTGAATCCATAGCTCAGAGGTCTTGGCCCTTCATTAGATCCCTTTCTTATCAAGCCATATATATCTCTCCTGCACTTTTTAGAAAAAAAAATCTTTTGTATATACTATAAATTTTGTTTATTAGGAAGTTATTAATAGCATGATGTTTTAAGTATACTACCTTTTTAAAGAAGTATTACTATTTAATTATTATTTCTGTTAATGCTGTTATGATAAAGTTGCATGGGTTTTGAGTGCTGTGCTCGCAACCATATTTTCTGACAAACCTTTTGTTTATTTATGTGATAGTTTTGTGAAGTATAAAGTTTTTCTAGAATTTATGTGTGGTGTTATAGCAGAAACACTATATCGGTGGGAGTACTGAACAGAAGAGGAACAATTTGAAAGCAAGGATGTCAATAGAACACACTGGTCTCCAAAAGATCATCTTCAGAAATGGTAGAGGACCCTGGCAAGTGGCTATTAAGCCACATAGCTATGGCAGAAAAGCAAAGACACATCAAAGCAGCAAGTGCATAGTCATCACTGAGAAAGTGACAGTGGTTATTTGTTAGATTATATCAGAACTGTAGTCATCATTGAGAAAGTGACGGTGGTTATTTGTTAGCTTATATCAGAACTGTGTTTAGGGTCCCACTTGATACATATGTTGAACATTTTCTGAGGCAGAATTGATTTGAAGAAAACTAGGGTCCTACAATTCTATAGGTGGCGACTCTGTCAAAGATAATATAATCCATTACTTTTGTTAGGATACTATTATACTATTTCCATACTACTTAGCTCTTTTCTTAACCCACATTATTGCCTCATATTTCCTTATGTGTTGTGTCACTTAAAGTAGTTGTGAGGAAGAATGTGGTGGGTCAAAGGAAAAGAAATCCCTTCTTGTTTTATCTCCAGCAAAACTACCAGTTAGCAACAAGAAAATCAGATGTTGGTATTAATATCCATATAGATATAAATGTGGATATAGATGTAGATTATAGCATGCATAATTCCTGAAACTTATGATAAAATACTCTGTGACCAAGAAAACAATAAAAATGCATAAAAACTTTTACTGTGACAGTAAACTGGTGATATGCTATTCATTTTAAATCTATAAAAACATTTTATAGACTCACGCCTGTAATCCTAGCACTCTGGGAGGCCGAGGTAGAAGGATTGCTCGAGGTGAGCGAGACCCCGTCTCTACTAAAAAAAATAGACAGAAATTATCTGGACAACGAAAAATATATAGAAAAAATTAGCCTGACATGGTGGCGCATGCCTGTAGTCCCAGCTACTCAGGAGCCTGAGGCAGAAAGATTGCTTAAGCCCAGGAGTTTGAGGTTGCTGTGAGCTAGGCTGACGCCATGGCACTCTAGCCAGGGCAAAAGAGCGAGACTTTGCCTCCAAAAAAAAAAAAAAAAAATTTATGAAGAAAATGTAAACTGGAGTCTTTAATTTTTAAAAGCAACATAGAGAAGTCATATTTTATTTAACCTTTGTCATGCACCCCAAATTTGGGGTTCATATATCAATCTAACAATTCAAGAATTAGACTGCAAAACAAAATGTGGGTATATATTCATATTGTTATGACTGTTGGGAGAAATTGAACTCAAGTTTCCTGACCCCCTTCTCTACTTATTTTAAAAGACATGACATTCAAATATTGTACCAGTTATCATTTCCCATTAATATTTGATATCCCATAAGACCTTTAGATTTATTTTAAAATTTTTTATAATTTCCAATCTTTTGCTCATTTTCAGGGCTTTGATCCTAAAATTTGACTTCTTAAATAATACTGCTTCATATATATTAACTCTCCTGGCCACCTCAAACTTTAGAATCAATTTATCACCAAGTTTGTATAGATAGTTAACTTCATCAGTGTGGTTATAACCCAAGAATTAGTTTCTATTCTTCTATAATCATCCTTTACAGCTCGCCTGTCACTAAGTTTTCATCAGTAACACTAAGCTTTTATTTATTTTTTTTAATTTCTAAGTATTATAGGGGTCCACATATTCATTTTTGTTTATATGGATCACTTTTATAATGCTTGAGTCATCCTTATAAGTGTGCTCGTCAGCCAGATAGTGTCTGTTGTACCCATTAAATAGGTGATGGTCCATTCTCCCTCCTATCCCCTCATTTGATTTCCATTGAGTTTTACTTCCCTCTATGCACATGTGTGCTCATTGGTTAGTTCCTATTTAACAGCAAGTACATGTGGTGTTTGTTTTTCCATTCTTTAGATACTTCACTTAGGATAATGGTCTCCAGTTCCACCCAAATTGTTGCAAAAGGCATTAAGTCATCTTTCTTCATGGCTGAGCAATATTTCACAGTATGTATATACCACATTTTGTTAATCCACTCTTGTTTTTAACAGACATGCAGAAAAGAGTTAATACAGCATCTAGATCCTCAGAAAGGCATGTTAACAGGGATGGGTATTTGCTGGCATCTGGGAACCTGGCTTTTGTACTGTTCTCTCCATCACTAACTGATAAGATTGTTACATTGTACCAGCCTTACTGAACTGTAAAAACAATATGATTTATGATGCTTTTCTTCTAGGATTCTGGAATTTTATATTCATAGATAGTCAGTGATTGCTTATGTAACCATCTCCCCAAATCCGTTAGACTCTGAGTCTCAAATAGACTTTCTTGGGCAGAAATGCTAAATTTCATATCTGGGTAAGAGCACACTCAGTGTAGCCCCTTCGGAGAGAGTATGGGAAGCATGTACATAAATTCCTTCAGACAGTCTGATAATTTTCTCCTTTATTAATTCAGCTGTATAACCTTACTATGCTGCTCTAATAAATATCATTCGTGAGTACCACTAGATGCTGAGCCCTGTGATTTCTAGGACAGCATTGAACCTCAGGCAGTACTGGGGCCCTTGACACAAATGGTGCCAGAGCGTTG
The DNA here is from genome assembly GCF_041146395.1 of Eulemur rufifrons. Classification (NCBI taxonomy): domain Eukaryota; kingdom Metazoa; phylum Chordata; class Mammalia; order Primates; family Lemuridae; genus Eulemur; species Eulemur rufifrons. The sequence goes on from NC_090989.1 coordinate 232,525,180, forward strand.
TCACATGACACCTCTGTCTGAGCACAGTTCCCTTTTCTACAAAGGGCCCCAAGGCATTTCTTTGCAGATGTCTTGCCATTATCTCAAAGTAATATGTTAAAAGGAAAAATGCCTTTTAATTAAATACAAACACTTCACAAATCTATTAATACAAATCCTATTAATATTCTTTAGGCTATTTACTTACATTCAAAACCTTAGTGCGATCTTAGAGAGCAAGAGGTCTTGAATGAAGAACATAGGTCTTGAATTGAAGAATATTTCTATCCAAGCTTTACATTCAAATCCCAATATATTATTTTAATAAACTCGGGCAAGTAGAACATAGGTTGGCATGGAATGGAAACTTAATACACTATAATTATTTATAAGGATATTAATCATATATTGTTATTCCTTCTCCTTTTGCCATCCTGTTCTTGTTCATCAAATATTATGCAAACTGTACAACTTATACTAGTAAAGTCATTAACTTTTTCACTTTTCTCATTGGTACACAACAATCTGACCATATTTTCTTGTTTCTAAACCACTACAATCATCTATTTTGGTCTCCTATTCCTCTCTAACTTGTTTTTCTAGATTAATCTTTTGAAGTGAAAGTTTTCAAAATCTGCTTGAGGAAGCCCATCCTCATCCAACATGACTGACTTACAAATTGGAGAAATTTGACTCCTTACAAACAGAAGAAATCTGGGCATTGATATACACACAGGAAGCACACCATTGAAGATCAAGGCAGAGATTATGGTGATGCAGCAAAGCCAAGGAACACCAAAGACTTACAGCAAACCAACACAAGCTAGGAAGAAGCAAGAAATAGCTCACAGCTCTTAGAAGGAACCAATCCTGCTGACATTTTGATCTTGGCCTTCCAGCCTCCAGAACTGTGAACCAATAAATTTCTGCTGTTGAAGCTACTCAGCATGTGGTGTTTTGTTATGGCAGCTCTAACAAACTAAACATACTACTAAGCACATTACCATCTCCATACCTTTGTTCTCCTTGCAATGCCTTCATTAGAGACTCCCTTCCCCTTTAAAAACTAGCCCAAGTTTCATAACCACGATAAATTGTTTTTCAGCTGTGTTAGCTCTTGGCAAACTTCAGTTTTTTGAAACACATAATAGTACTTAATAATTCACCTGGAAAATATCATGTGCTACTTTATTCATTGGTTGAAAATAAAAGCAAGCCTCTTCATTTAATATTACACATATAAACATAAAGCCAAATTGGAGTGTCATTGTGGACACTACCATTAACATAGGATACCTGTAGTAGTTTAGACTGTATATACTGGTTTTGGGAATACACAAATACAAGTGTTCCAAGAGGATCAAATAATAGCTAGTATCAACAAGGGTAGAGAGAGCACTTTCTAACATAATAACCAATGTATTTCAACTCCTGATATGAATTGAGACAGGGAGTGATTGAACCTTTATGCTTCTTCTTTGTGCATGAATTTAAAAGCCTACTATTTGGTGATATTCATCTTGCTTTGTTTATGGAATATTTTTTTTCACTTGCACGAAGGACCTAATTATAGTTGACAGACTTCACAAAGCCTATGCATATTAATGGCATATACAGATTTTCAAGAGCACTTCAGAATTCTTTCTTTAATCATCAAAATTTGTTTAGTGTCCTTCCTAAGGTCTCTAATGACCTCTTAATTTGAGAATCTGATATTCTGTTCCTACTGGACATCTGAAAAGCAATTGACGAGCCTGACCGTTCTCTACACCTCAAGTTACTTCTAATTTGGCTTTTGTTACATAAATTAAAAATAAAATCCTAAGCCCTCCACCAACTGAACACACCCTCTCCTAGCCAACGGGACCCCAGAAATCCTAAAATTGACTTCCTGACCATGAAGGGAAGGGAAGTGGGACAGGCCTTGTTATATCCCTACTCATTTGGAGTTTAGACACAGCAACTGACCAGCATTAATGGTAAAATAGAGATTATAAGACTAACAAAATGGAATTTTTGTGGCAATAAGACACTAAATTATAAATAGGACCTAAGACCATGAAAGGCAAAGGTTAAGTCATGCCTACAGGCCACCAATTTGCTCAACAGATCACTGTGAGTTGGCTTGCTCTATGACTAGATTTCCTTACATTAACTTAGGCATTCGTTGCTACTGACTCCAAATTTTTAGATAAAGCTTAACTCTCAACCAGTTGCCAATTAAGGAATCTCTAAATACACCTATGCCTTTTAAGCCCCATTTCCAGATGTCCTGCCTTTTCAGGCCAAACCAATGTATAACTTCCACGTATTGATTTATGATTTTATCTACAATTTCTGTCTCCCTGAAATATATACAATGAAATTGCAACCTGACCACCTCAGGACCTCTTACTCAGGGCTTCTTTGGCATATGCCAAAAGAAGCATATGCATATGCATCCTCAGGACATGATCACTAATATTGTCTCAGAGTAAACCTCTTTAAATTATTTTACAGAGTTTATTTATTTTTTTCTTTCTTTCCTAGTTTTCTTTTTAGTTATCTGACCATTTTTTTACTTGTCTTTTCTTGGTTCCTCCTCCATTGTCTACCAACTCACCCATTCTCAAGTAATTAGCTGACAAATAAAAGCTTGTAACAACCAAGTCTGTAGCAATGTTTCCAAACTCATTCCAGACACACATTCCCAACAGTTTCTTGGTCAGTACGCAAGCTAGTAAATCATAATTACTGTCCTGTCAGAAGCAAAGTAAACTACTTTGCATGTATAATGTCACTTGTGTACCCTTCAGCCCCAGAATCCTACTGTGAATTAGCTTAATTGGCTCAATTTTTGTACTGTTAATAAATAATAATCAATAATTACTTATCTGTGGTTTAAAACGCTGTCATTACAGAAAAATATATCAAAACAAAACCTTAGGTGATCAGTTACTTCCAATAAAACAAAATAATGATTGGAAATAATGATGGAAGTAAACAAAAAGTTTTAGAAAAATTTCTTCTCTCCTTTGACAGTATGACTTTTATGCTACAGTTGCTTGCAAATAACATTGCTGAAAATTAATTTAAAATTGATGCACTTAAAAGTATATTTGAATTTGTTTTTTAATTTTACTGAGGATGTTTATAGACTTCAAACACTCCCAGTGGCTCCCCATACCTCTGGTATAAATTTAACTACTTAGACTAGTATTAATGGCTTTACAATCTGACCCAAATCTACCTTTTCAGCTCTTTCTTTTCTCCTGGACCATGAAACTTACATTCTGACTGAATCCACTTATCCAACAACCAGACAGACATTTGAGTTTCCTGCCTCAATATCTATGATTGTTTTCAAAGATCTTTCTTCTACATGGGGTAACAACCTCCTTTTCTGTTTCTACTGTCAAAAACCATGCCTGAAATTATTTCTTCATCAATCTTTCCCCATTAGCCTATGTAATTTTTACTCCTTCTTTAAAATGATAATGATAGCATGTCTGTAGTTTATTGGAAATATATATTTTCTACTTAACTGTGGGTTTCTTGAGGTCAAATATTAATGTCTACCTGACATTACAAACACAGGATGTAACGCTTAGATATCACTCAAATATTTGAAGAACTGAACTGCATTTCACTGTGAAAATCTGTCTTCTGGGGGTACAGTTGCAACTTCAAAACAGGAGAAAATATTCAATGATTACAAATAAAAACTCATCTAGTAAGTCTTTACCGAATGACAGAAATAGTATGAGTAATAATACATCTGAGCACGAAAGTGTATTACACTGAAAACAAAACTGAAGAAAATAAACTGGCACTACAAACAGCAGATATGATCATTTCCTTGGAGCCAAATCATACTTTACATTAGGCAGAGGAGCTGAAAATGGAAATTGAAGTGACCTGGGAAACAAGACTCACAGAGCGTCCTTTATAAAGAATTGTACAAAGTAGCTCAGTGCTCCTTAGAATATTGGAGGACTGAGAGCACAGAACTCTCAGAAAAGAAAGCAAAGAATAGATTCCTTAAAGCTCTGTAAGCTACCATCAAATGCAAGATAAAAGAAGTATGAGGTGATAGTCATGTCAAGCAGCACAAAACAAGAACAAGAAGAACTGCATTTATTGGAGGATGGGCTGGAGAAGAGGTTGCGGAAGACTTGCTGTGCTTTCTGGAAGGAAAAGAGAGTGGGAATAGAGCAAATCTCCAAGAAAAACAATTGTTTTCTTTTAATTTTGGTCATCTGGTGTTAATATACAATGGCATTTAAAGCCAAAGCTCTGAGGTGAAAGATAACTGATCTCATATCTAAGTTTCATCCCTTAGGAGCCAGATGGCCTCGCATAATTTGCTTATGCATCAGGTTCCCTCTCTCTAGAATGGGAACAATAGCAGTACTTATTTCAAAGAACTATTTAAACAAAATAAAATAGAGTATTTAAGTATTCAGCACAAAACCTGTATTCCTAAGTGCTCAATAAATATTACCTATTATTTTCAGTCTTTAAAACTCATGTCATGTGTCAGAGATCCTAGAAAGGCTTTCCTGCCCTCAAATTCAAGACTGATCCCTAAATACTTAGAGTACCATAATATAGTAAACACCTTCCATTCTTTTATGACTCTGTATAGAGAAGGATGTAATTTATTGGGAACTTTCTTCATAATTCAGTATCTTTCATAATTGATTCTGATATTTTACTCAATAGAAATGTTTATGTTGGGGGAAGATCAAGCAGGGAATGGTGGAGAAAGGTACAATAAGAGTAAGAAGGCATGAAAAACATACTACCTCACAATTTTCTAAGGCTACCTTTAGAATACAGTAAAATATATCTGATCATTGACCTTATAATTTATAACTTTTGGGAGATTTTTCCACAGTTCTTGTAACAACAAAATATATGTAAGTATAATCTGAAAATTGAAAATATGGTGAAAAAATATAGACTATATTTAAAAGTAAGAGATGGTAAAAAAAAAAAAAATGGTTGTGCTATATGCCAGGCTAACCTCTCTTCAACTATTCTGTTAGCCATTTATAATAACTGCAGTCATTAAAGTAAATAATGATATGGAGCCAAAAATTGAGGCAAAAATCATCACTGAGAAAGTTTATATTACTGATCAGTAATTAAAACTAGTAATGCATATTCTTAAGCTATTTGGTAATTTATGGTCTTTTTTATAGATTATGAAGTAAAAAAAAATAATGTATGTTGTTTAATTACATGTTCCCATATATCCTATGAACATATAAAAGAGGGGTGATGCTATATTACATACATATATTTTTACTCAAGTGTTTTGTTAAAAGTAGTATACAAAATGGCAATACCTAAATGTGTTACATTATTGAATTCTAAGGATGTTTAAGACATTGAAACTTTTCTATGCCCTCTCTGTATAACTAAGGCACATTCTTTAAAAACTTTTCCAAAATTTCCACAGATTCTCTTTTTAACAAATCTTATAAAAGAAACTTTTTGTATTATCTCACCCAATAAGGTCAGTGTGGGTCATTATAAAGTATGTCCAAAAATTCTTTAATATTTCTCTCTCCATAAAGTGAAGACTAATTCCCCATGAAATGTAGGCTGGACTTATTCTCTTGATTCTAGTGAATAGAATATGGCAGAAGCATTACTGTATGCCTTTGGAAAACAGGAAAATATGCGTATATACCTGCCTGGCTCTCTTTTGGATCATTGACTCTGCGAGAAGCCAATAGCCATGTCATGAGGGCACATACAGTGTGAGGAGAGAGCCATAGGGCAGAACTGAACTAAGCCCCCCGACAACAACCAGCACCACCTTCCCAGCCATGTGAACAAGACACCTTGGAATAGAACCCTACACCTTCCCAAAAGCCTTCAGATGACATCTGACTCCAAACTCTAGAGAGATTCTGAACCAGACCCCTCTAAGCCTTGCCTGAATCTTGGCCCACAAAATCCATGAGTGTATTATTGTTGCTTGAAGTCACTACGTTTAGGGGCTTTTTAATGTTGCAATTAATATCAGATTCAATCAGCTCATTATTTTATATTTTATCCTCAGTTAAGAAGCATTAGGGAAGAAAGATCACTTTTTATGCAGCAAAAAAACTACAATTTAAAATGTATACAATTAATATCGCTTTAACAGTTTTTCTGTTAATGTCACACATGCTAAGTTTTGCATCTATGGATAGATGTGCCATTTGTATTAGCTTTCATTTGCTAATTATTACATGTAAGCGTGAAAACTCATTTCCAGATTAAGAAAGCACTTTGTAAATCTAGTTACTTGAAATCTCACAGTAGAATGTACCTTGAATGTGACATTTGATTCTTGCTCAAAATATATACTTATATACTTTGTATAAAATCATTATAATTACAAAATTGTGTCCTATTTTGTGTGGCACATTATTTTGTTAATCAAAATAGTAAAAACAATAAACTGCTGATAGCTTATTGGAAATAGGAAACTAAATTTTATATGAGAATTACTTCTTTAAATTCATACTGCAAGTTAGTTGACTTATATATTTAGTGGTGTAATAAAATTCATTTGGAATTACAAAGGTAGTATTTATTGAGTGTTCATGGTGAGAAAGCATTGCTTTTCATTTATTATTGTTGCCATTTTACCAATTAGGAAAACAAGACAAAGACAGGTCAAATCACTTGCAAAGGATCCCTTCTTTAGTAAATGGTAAACTGAATTTGAAACAGGCACTTGACTATATGTCTTCTTAAGTATACTGGTATCTTAATCTGGAATCTGGTTTTCCCACTTAAACATGATGAAAGATCCGGAAATAAATGCTCATATAAAATGGCACATATATCCACAAATTTAAAAACTAACATATCCAGGGCCTGGAGCAGTGGCTCACACCTGTAATCCTAGCACTCTGGGAGGCTGAGGTGGTGGAGGATCTCTTGAGCTCAAAAGTTCGAGACCAGCCTGAGCAAGAGCAAGACCTCGTCTCTGCTAAAAATAAAAAAATTAGCCGGGGGTGGTGGCACAAACCTGTAGTCCCAGCTACTCAGGAGGCTGAGACAGGAGGATTGTTTGAGCCCAGGAGTTTGAGGAGCAGTGAGCTATGATGATGCCACTGCACTCTAGCCCAGGCAACAGAGCAAGACTCTGTCTCAAAAAAGAAAAGAAAAAAAAGAAGGAAAGAAAAACATATCCACTATTAAAAGCAAGATCATTCTAGCAATATTAATTGTGCACATTCTAAATTATTCCTACCTTTAAGTACAAAATTAGTATGTGAGCAAATTGCAGTGCAATTTTTAACGATTTTAAAATCTCCTTAAGACAACATACCCAATTCTATTAGAAAAGATATATAAAAATTGTCAAACCAATGTGCATTCCCTACAAGCCAATGGGAACTCTAGGGGGAAAAAAAAGCAACAAAAAAATCACAAGACAGGTTATTTTAATGGATTGTAGTTATAATAAATAAAGAATAATGGCAGTCTTTGAATAGTTAAAAAAATATTTTTAGGGTAAGATGAAGAATTGATGACACTCAGGTGGACTTAGGTGCTGATCAAATTTGAGCTGCTTTCATTCCTGCCTTTTCTATTTCAGTATCCAGGAACTTGCTGCATTCCCCCTGCTATTAGGTAGAATGAATATAAAAGGCACTCCACATTGTCTAAAAATAGACCTCAGTCCACTTTGACAAAGCACTTCATCCAACAGCACTCTGCTGCAACACTCTCATTAAACCAATGGAGATGTCAGCATCATCTATTTTGCTTCCACTGGAGAGCACAAGGCTTCTTCAGTATTTTGACCTGTCTCCACTGGAAGGAAGAATTTGATTTGTAAAAAGACATGGGCCTGACTTCATTAGATATTAATGAATCAGCTAAGGAAGCCTCCATATGGCTGTTGAAGCAGTCTGTCAGTATTCCCATTATAAGTCTCTTTCTCTAATGGATTATATATAATAGTGCTCACAAAAAATTCACTTCGGAATGAAATTTGGCATGTATTTTATACATTTCTAGAATAATCCTGATTTTTTCTTCTTTCATTAGCCAAGAAAACATCCAAAAATTCAGTGTCTTAAACTATAACACTGTGCTATAACTCAACTAACAAGAAAACTATATAATAAGACTAGCTAGCCCAGCTCTGGAGAAATAGAAAAATAGAAATCTTAATCAGAGAAAATATAAATATACCGATTTTAACAAAATTTATTTTTATATACATTCAAATTCTCCCTCCCAAAATATCTACAGAGTTTACACTATGACAAGTAACATTAGATTATATTTCTAAAACTATTTTGTTATCAGTAATTAACATTTTACTTTCCAAACAAGTTCATTTAGGACTACCTCACTTTCTTGATAAAACCTCATAAAATTTCAGGTCGATTAAAAGAAATGTGTATGCATATGTGTGTGACTGTGCAAAGGGTTGGTGCCTTATAACCTCTGTGTTGTTCAAGAGGCAACTATACATATATATGTATATATATTGCTTTTTTTCTGTTGTAAAATAAAATATGATGATAGAAAATATGTAAAATAAATATAAATGTAATGGCAAAATAAACGTTATGCAAAATCTCACCCAAATATAATTATATTTTGTTTATATCCCCTCAATTACATTATTATATATGCACATAAGTGTTTACAAATACCTAACGCAAATATATATGCAACTTATGTTCCAAATTTTAAATAACAAATCTTCTATTTATACTATATTATTAATAGCAAATAAAAGTATACAAATATAATATTTTTGGTCCATGAAACCTGCACCATTTCATTTTTTCCTAATATCTTGTTTTCCTAGTTTAATCTTAGTCCAAAGCTTAAAAGTTAATCAGTGAAATCATCCATATATACCTACATAGTGATCTATGCATACATATACACACAACACCCTGTTCCATCCATCCATTCATGTATACATACATACATATGTAAATTCAATTAAAAATTTAATGATTGTATCTATGGAAAAAACACTGCCCTAAGTGGTAGAGATAAAATGGTTAACAAGACCAATAAAATTCACACCTTCATTTAAATTACAGTTTTGAGGGGAGAGAGACAACTAATAAATGCACAAGTCAATTTGTAAAGTAATTTCAGATAATGGTATTTACTGTAAAGTTTGCCATTCTTGGAATAGGTTGGCATTATGACCTCAGGGAAGGAGAAAGCAGGTCTTGTTCAGAAGTTAAAGAACATAGATAAGTCTTAAGTCCCTAGAAATATTAATATCTTGAAAGCTGGATTTTTGGAGGTTGTAAAGGGAGGACTTTCTAAAGCCCTTTAACTTAGGATATTTAGACCTAGACCTATATGGCCCAGTTCAATTGGGTAGAGAAAATGCAGGATAAGTAGTTGAGCATTAAAAATCATTTATCCCCAGCCTTGGTGGATTATGAAAAGAAAAGAAGAAACATAGAGACATTGAAGATTTGAGTTGCTAAAGTCCTAGTTACCCACCCATCTCAATTTTAGACGAATATCTTGAGAAGAATGTACTGCATTCTTGCTCTCTCCAAGAATGCAGTACATTTGAGGAAGCCCAAGAACAATGGGGGCATGAAAGTGTGCTGACAAAGCCAGTAGATAAGCAGAGACCTGGGGTCCAAAGATGGGGATGGTGACTTTGAGTTTGAAAATAAATGACTGGGACCACAGCCATTGGATAATCTACCCTGTGCTAAAATGAGACCATTAACATTGTCACAGGAGGTGATACAGGACCAAACTAGACCAGCCACATACATCAGATATCAGGAAGGATCTAGAATATTCCATGTGGAGGTGAACCCTTTTCCATCCCTCGGCCATGCTGTCCATGCAGTGCAAAGTGTACTGCCTATACACTCAAAAGTCATTTAAAAGAACAAACAGCTAGGTATCAGTCTACCAGACTTCAAGCTGTACTGCAAGGCTATAGTAACTAAAACAGTATGGTACTGGCACAAGAACAGAGATATAGACCTTTGGAATAGGACTGAGAATCCAGATATGAAACTATCTTCATATGGTAATCTAATCTTTGACAAAGCAGACAAAAAATATACACTGGGGAAAAGAATCTCTTTTCAATAAATGGTGCTGGGAAAACTGGATAGGCACATGCAGAAAACTGAAACTGGATCCCCACCTCTCTCCTCTTACAAAAATCAATTCAAGATGGATAACAGACTTAAACCTAAGGCAGGTAACTTTAGGAATCCTAGAAGAAGATGTAGGAAAGACCCTTTCAGACATTGGCCTAGGCAAAGAATTTTTAGAGAAGACCCCCAAAGCAATCACAGCAGCAACAAAAATAAATAAATGGGACCTAATCAAATTAAAAAGCTTTTGCACAGCCTAGGAAACTATCATTAGAGTGAATAGACAGCCTACAGAATGGGAGAAAATATTTGCTCTCTGTATATCTGATAAAGGGTTGATAACAAGAATCTATCTAGAACTTTAAAAAATCAACAAAAAAAATCAAACAGCCCCATTAATAAATGGGCAAAGGAAATGAACAGAAACTTTTCAAAAGAAGAGAGAATAATGGCTAGCAAACATGTAAATAAATGCTCAACATCTCTAATCATTAGAGAAATGCAAATCAAAACCATAATGAGATATCACCTAACCCCAGTGAGATTGGCTTCTATCAAAAAATTCCAAAACAACAAATTCTGGTGAGCATGTGGAGAGACAGGAACACTCTTACATGGCTGGTGGGACTGCAAATTAGTTCAACCTCTGTGGAAAAGAATCTGGAGATATCTCAAAGAGATAAAAATAGAAATACTATTCGATTCAGCAATAACACTATTAGGCATTTACCCAAAAGAGCAAAAGACATTCTATAATAAAGACATCTGCACCTGAATGTTTATGGCAGCACAATTAACTATTGCAAAGATGTGGAAACAACCCAAGTGTCCGTCAATTCATAAGTGGATTATTAAAATTTGGTATATGTATACAATGGAATGTTAATCAATTATAAGAAACAACGGTGATCTAGTATCTCTTGTATTTTCCTGGGTAGAGCTTGAGTCCATCTTCCGAAGTGAGGTATCACAAGAATGGAAGAATAGTCTCCACATGTACTCTCCATCAAATTGGAACTAACGGATTAACAATAAGGTGCTCACATGGTAGTAATATTTTCCAGGGATTAGGGGGGTGGGAGTGGGTAAACTCACAACTATAGGACACGGTGAGCATTGTAGGGGGCAAAAGGCACACCCCAAATCATGGTTGGGGTGTGGCAAAGTCATAACATGTAACCAAAATGTTTGTACTCCCATAGTAGTCTGAAATAAATAAATAAATACATAAAATAATGTCGGAGTCAGTAATGTTACATGAATTATTTAGTTTTATGTAAAAAATAAAGGAACACAGGAGGAGAAAATCTAACAAAATGAACATTTAATTCTATTATAATAGACTGATTTACATTAAAAATATCTTTGTCCATTAAATAAGACAGAATTTTAATCCACTAGTCTAACTAATTTTTCAAGAGAAAGGTCTAAAAGGAAGAGGAGTTATAGAGATTTAAAAGCTACATTTTCTTTGCATATATGAGTAAAGTGTTGGTAAGCCCTAAGACTATTGCAAGGGCAAAAGTGTATGGTTAAAGGCTTTGACCCAAATTTTGCTTCTTCAGAGAGACCTGAAAGTAGAGACAGGTTTTTTTTTTTTTTTTTAATCCAGAGTTATTCTGCCCCATGCCCGCCACCTTTCTTTATTTCAACTGTGAAGAAAGGGATGCACATGAATACTGGGCAACTAGACAGTGTGACAAACAAGCCAAGAAATAGATGGTGTTGCTTGTTCTCTTGCTCCTGTTCCTCTAGTTCTCACTAGCTTTCAGGGAAAGAAGGCCTCATTCACAGGTTGTATCTCTCTATTCTTAATCTAGTTTACTATTTTTGTCTATGAGAAATGGATGGACCCACTCATACGATTATTCAACAGGTAGTTTTTAAAACACATAATATATGTCTGGTGCGATGCTCAATGTTAGGGACACAAAGACATAGTTGCTTTCTTCAAAAAGATTACAGTCTAGGAAATGAATGTGATGAAAGAAATAGAACTTCACTTCTTCAGTCTGATGAGGAAGCTCTCTGATTTTAAAAATAATGGCATCACAGTATGATGCAACAGGCCACATCTCAAGAAAGATAGAGGAAAAAATAACATGGAATATTGATTAGATGGAGAGATCAAAATACTGTTGTTAATAATAATTAAAATTATAATTAATGGGCACTATTTATTGAACTGTTATTACACATTAAGTACTATGTTGTGAAACATACTTTAGACAAGTGTTTCTCAGTCTTGGTTGTACAGTAGACTCACTTGGGAGCTTTTAACAACTGTGACACCCAGGCAACACCAAGGCCAATTAAGTCATAATCTCTGGGGTACGAACCATGTTTCTGTATATTTTACAGCTTCTCAGGTATTTCCAGCATGCAGTCAAGTTTGAGCCCTATTGCATTAGACACATTTTAAATACGCATTCTTTATTGAACATAGAGTTTTGAAAATTAGATCCATGTTTAGCTTTTCTATATGATACTAAAGCTGAATAGTACCAGAGATTGTGGTATGTGAGAAGAGAAGTGTGGTTTCAGAATAAAATAATGGGATTTAAGTGTGCTTCCTCCAGCTGGCTCAGAAAAGCATTTCGTTCATAGTAGCAGGAAATGAGAATATATAATTCTCATTTGAATGAAGCAGAGCTATCTGTATATTATAACCATGTACAGACTATAAGGAGCAATGTTCATATCATTACTCAGAGACACAAAAATCAATGTAGATATTAATTATATAGCCATGAAGCTACACATCCTAGGGTAGTCCTGTGGCAACAAGAATTTTATTTACTGCTTTTTCATTTAATAATTTTATTAAAACATAGTATCAACAACTCAAGATAGCAAACTTTGCTACTGAGGGCATACACTGGTAGACCAGATTTGCCTAAGAGGTGTTTCTTGTTTGGCGTGCAAAAAGTTTTAAAACTTGATGATTTAAAGCATGAGCAACACTTAGTTTCTAGTCATTTTTAGACTAGTTTGTGTTCTTACATGGCAATAGTTTTCTTCAGATGAATAGAAGATGGCACATTTAGGCAGGGCAGCACCCCCCCAGCATGCCTCTCTCTTCTACTTGGAGTGTACCACTTCCTTATACTACCTGCCTCATCTCCATAGTTGTTGGAGTTCCAGACCTTTGGAAGATAAGTCAATTTTTATATGGTCCATTCTCTCGGAATTTGTGAAATTATTTTTTTTCTTTTTTTTTTTTTTAATTTCAGCTTATTATAGGGTACAAAAGTTCAGGTTATATATATTGCCCATGTCCTCCCATCCCCCCGAGTCTGAGCTTCAAGCGTGTTTATTCCCTAGACAGTGCACATCGCACTTATCATGTAGATATACACCCATCCCCTCCCCCCACTCCCATCCCCCCCAGTCAGAACTTCAAGTGTGTCCATTCCCCAGACAGTGCGCATCACACTCATCATGTAGGTATACACCCATCCCCTCCCCCCAGTCCCCACCTCTGTCCAATACCCAATTGGTGTTATTCCCAAATGTGCATTTAGGCGATGATCAGGGAAACCAGTTTGCTGGTGAGTACATGTGGTGCTTATTTTTCCATTCTTGGGATACTTCACTTAATAGAATGGGTTCCAACTCTCTCCAGGAGAACCAAAGAGATGCCATATCACCGTTATTTCTTATAGCTGAGTAATACTCCATGGTATACATATACCACATTTTACTAATCCATTCATGAATTAATGGGCATTTGGGTTGTTTCCACATCTTTGCAATTGTGAATTGTGCTGCTATAAACATTTGGGTGAAGGTGTCTTTTTTATAGAATGACTTTTATTCTTCTGGATAGATGCCCAATAATGGGATTGCTGGATCGAATGGTAGGTCTACTTGAATATGTTTAAGGTATCTCCATATTGCTTTCCACAGGGGCTGTACTAGTTTACAGTCCCACCAGCAGTGTATAAGTGTTCCTGTCTCTCAGTATCCTTCAAAATAGCAACAAAGAAAATAAAATACCTAGGAATATATTTAACTAAGGAGATAAAGGACCTCTATAGGGAGAACTATGAAACAGTGAGGAAGGAAATCGCAGAGCATGTAAATAGGTGGAAAACCATACCATGCTCGTGGATCGGAAGAATCAACATTGTTAAAATGTCTATACTGCCCAAAGTGATCTACAGATTCAATGCAATCTCTATTAAATTACCAACATCATTTTTCACAGATATAGAAAAAATAATTTTACGCTTTGTATGGAACCAGAGAAGACCCCATTTAACAAAAGCAATTTTAAGCAACAAAAACAAAATGGGAGGTATTAATTTGCCAGACTTCAAACTATACTACATGGCTGTGATTATTAAAACTGCTTGATATTGGCACAAGTGCAGGGACACAGACCAGTGGAACAGAACAGAAAATCCAAATATAAAACCATCCTCATGTAGCCATCTAATTTTCGACAAAGCAGACAAAAACATACTCTGGGAAAAAGATTCCTTATTCAATAAATGGTGCTGGGAAAACTGGATAGCCACATGTAGAAGACTAAAACATGACCCACAGCTTTCACCTCTCACAAAAATCAAATCTTGGTAGATAACAGATTTAAACCTTAGGTGTGAAACGATTAGAATTCTAGAAGAAAATGTAGGAAAGACTCTTACAGACATTGGCCTAGGCAAAGAATTTATGAAGAAGTCCCCTAAGGTAATCACAGCAACAACAAAAATAAATAAATGGGACCTAATTAAATTAAAAAGCTTTTGCACAGCCAAAGAAACAGTCATGAGAATAAACAGACCACCTACAGAATGGGAAAAATTTTTCACATACTACACATCAGATAAAGGACTGATAACAAGAATCTATTTAGAACTCAGGAAAATCAGTAAGAAAAAATCGAACAACCCTATCAAAAAGTGGACAAAGGACATGAATAGAAATTTTTCAAAAGAAGATATAAGAATGGCTAACAAACATATGAAAAAATGTTCAACATCTCTAATCATCAGGGAAATGCAAATCAAAACCACAATGAGATATCACTGAACTCCAGTGAGAATGGCCTTTATCAAAAAGTCCCAAAACAACACATGTTGGCGTGGATGAATTTGTAAAATTATTAATTGCAATGATAAATATAAAACAATATGTTATCTAATCTAAAAATAAGTTATTTATTTAAAATCTCAATTCAATATGTCATAATCCAAGTCACAAGCTTGAATAGTGGAATGATATTGATATTACTGAATAACTGTATTAATCAAAACATTATAGTAATTCAAAATGAAACCCTAAAGACTTAACATAAAATGCATAAGTACCTGGACTTTTAAAAATTTGCATAAACTGTATAATAACCATTCACCTGTCTACTTTATGCAAATAGGCATGAATCAAATAGCTAATTTCTTTTGGTTAGCCAATCAAAGGGTAAGTAATTGGAAAAAATATTCTATACCATTGCTTATTAATTCCCCTTCTTGCTGCTCAAAAATTTGTGGATACTTTATCAGTCTTTATGTGAGTCTCATAAATCTTCAATCATTTTGCTGATTGATATGACTAAGGTAGACCATTCTGCTGCTTGGTTATTAGATCACTTCCTGCTTACAGTCTAAAAACTAGCATTACCACTTCAAATTTCAGTATGTTAGCTCTGTTGATCCCATTTTTTCTGTCTGCTGAAAAACCTATTTTGAATCTTTTCCTTCCATATCTGTCACTGTTGACTGCACTGTACTCTGAACTTTTTCCCATCTATTGTTCAGAAAGTATCATTCCATTCACCTGCCCTTTCACCTACTATTCAGTATTGCACTCTATTTTTTAACTTCCCACAATAGCTCTCTCCCCACTGAATCATTTCCAGAAATGTTCTATGGGCAGTTTCTATTCTCTTTATTCAAAATAATAATGAGGAGAACCAAAATAATAAAGAAGAAGAAGAAGAAGAAGAAAATAAATAAGCCAAATTATTTGAATAGGTAATATACATTAGCTACTTATCTATCATTTCTAATTTTCACAATACTCCTGAAATAGTTATTTGTCTTAGTTTAAAATAAAAATATTGAGTTTCAGAAGATTGAATTATTTTCTCAAGATTACCTTATACATGTGTTCAAGATTTAAAGGCAGGTCTATGTACCAATAGCTACCACTTACTGAGCACTTCCTATGTATGAGGCCAAATATATGCATGACCCCATTGAATACTAACAAGAACCCCTGAGCAAAGGTACTATAATACCACCAGATAATTATTCATCTTTTTAAGCTTAATTGATAGTCAAAGCAATTTGCTCAAGATCAAATACTCAGTGAGTGGAGATTTTGTTATTCAAATCCAAGCAGTCTGGCAGTGGAATGGGCCCTTAATTGCCCCTCAATACTGTGTAGTTTTACTTTACTAAGCTATGTTACATACAAAAACTTTTTTGGTTTTTGTATATTCTTCTTTTTTTCAATAGCCATTATTTCGGGGAAAAAGAAACTGAGCAAGATGTCATTAAGCTTAATGTCAAAAACTAGAATGGCTCCAAAGTGAACATATAATGCAAATCTCTATATATCTATCCATCTAGAGAGAGAGAGCGAGAGAGAGAGAGAGAGAGAGAGAAGAAAGGAAAAATGAAAGAAACACTTAACTGGTTATTATCATTTTTAAAAATAATCCTATTCCATTGAGTGTCATAGTTTTTAAATTCTGACTTTCCTAACTAAAAAAATGATTTTTAAATTCTATTCTCTAACTTACCTTCCAAGTGTATATTTCTCATGCAAGCCAGTTTTTACAATTGCTGTCCTTTTCTAGGACCCTAAATTTACCTTTCATTTCAACTCGATTTTAATTACCATCTTTCAAAATGCACTAGAAACTTAGAAAATCATTTTGCCACCAATTGAGATAAAAGTAAAGCAGAGATATCCTTTAACTGTGATAGAATTTTAAAATATTTGCATTAGAATTTTTTCTTATATGAATATATTCACTTTCATAAAGTGAGAGTGAGTTTCTAAGCTGACTAGAATAAATATATTTCAATCAGCCACAATTCCATTAAAGTTGCTATTATTCTTATTCACTAAAACATATTTTTCATCTCATATTCCATTTTGAAACTCAAGGTATATAGTTTATTTTCCATACATAAAAGACAAAATTGAAAATCAACTCAGTATATTTCAAATGATGGGCAAGTTAGAACAACAATTTTTACTTGAGCTGACCAAGGTCAGCATCTCAAAGCACAATATATTCTTGAAGAATATTCTTTAAGGCAATCCTCTTCAAAAGTATATCTCAAATCAAGTGTGTCTGGATATTGTTATTTTGATTCAGGCTAGCGCCAAAATATCCAAGTCATCTGTATTTTCAACCATAAACAGAAACTATTGATATTCCTTTCTGAAGGGTCATTTAGAGTATTAGCATTTTTATAACTGGAATAGTCTTTTAATTTCATATTTTTCAGTTTCTTTTTATAATATTGGCCTAAGGCAAATATATAGTATTCTATATGGCAATGAACTATTTTTAACATACAGACACAGAATTAAAAATGATAACTTGGCCTGAAGCACAGGATAGAAGAATGTTATCACTATCCTTTCAAGTGGGAAATACAATTTAAAAACAATGTTCAACTGATATTTGGATTTCAGTGCATAAAAATACCTGCACTATTATTTAATAACCTCAAGGGGTTATAAAATTCAGAAAAGAGAACAGTTATAATCACATCTTTAGGTTTTCATTTCTATAAAATCCACAAATCTATTTTAGCACTTAAGTTCAATGACTTCAAGAGGGCTGTAAGATTGAACACTTTAAAAATACAAATAACTACCAATTTACTGAACCAATCAATTAGCTATTTATTTCCTCAACTGGACTGACTTATTCCTTCTAGCCATGAGTTTTTCAAATAGGTTGTTTTGGATCACATTATACTAAGTTTGCCATCAATGCATTGCAATTAATGTCTTTTCATCAAGATAGTGTGACACTATCTGAAACATCTCATTTTACAAAGAGAATTATGGAACGTCTAATGGGATGTGTTCTAGGGCAAGAAATTCATATTATAATTTTCAGATTCTTTATGTGGCATCAGTAAAATACAAAGAAAAATGCTATGTATTTGTATTATCCTGATAATTCTAGAATTAATTGTACAGCTAGCTGGGTGGTTTGTAAGTAAAAGAATCATAGATTTACTTGAAAGTTGATATTCAAATTGAAGTACACAAAATAATATGTTTCATTCACCTATATTAATATAATCCAGCTTTGATGAATAAGCAGCTAAGCAAGCAGACCCTAGGGTATTACTGAAGGTTTAAAGGTTTTACAAATACAAAGGATGACAGAAAACCTAATAAAGTAAGTGAATTTGGAAGGGAGCATGAGATTAGGTTGAACAAGAAAGAATAAAGACTTTTTTTTTTTTTTTTTTTTTCCTTGAGACAGAGTCTCACTCTGTTCCCCAGGCTAGAGTGCAGTGGCGTCATCATAGTTCACTGCAGAGTCAAACTCCTGGGCTCAGGTAATCCTCCTGCCTCAGACTCCTGAGTAGCTGAGACTATAGGTTGGCACCACCACGCCCAACTAAGTTTTCTATTCTCTCTTACTCAGGCTGGTCTGAAACTTCTGACCTCAAGCGATCCTCCTGCCTTGACCTCCCAAAGAGCTAGGATTAAAGGTGTGAGCCACCGCGCCTGGCCAGAATAAAGACTTTGTAGCATACATCTGAATTATCTGAACTTGGACTACTAGATCTACAGTTAAACCTCAACTGGCTAAAACTGACTAAGGATAATAAAAGAAGTAACAAATTTGCCTCATCTTTGAAGACCTAAATCACATGCGTAATTAGAAGGCACAGGAAGTGTTTTAAGACTAAAGGCATTTTCAGGGCCTAGTGGTCTGGAGAAAAAGAAACTCAATTCAGTAATCTCAGTTGAATAGTTCATAGTCTTGACCTAGAGGTTTTATTTACAAACCTCAAAAGATTACCACCCCATGACAGGGCTATTATGTTTTGTATTTACTTGGAAGTAATATCAAGTTAATCCTTTTACATTAAAGATTCAATTTATATTTGCCAAGAGTGATTTTCAAGGCATTTAACTCAATTTTAGTTCTCAGTAAGAGTCTGAAGTCATGGATTTTAGTAAACATGAAACTACAGCTAAGCATCACTTAAACTTACTATCTTGTAAGATTTTTAAGTTAAAATAAAATAAAATATATAAAATAAAAAATAGAATCAAATACTTAGAAAAGTTTAGTAGTGTCAAATATAGAAAATATTTTGTTATATGTGGAAAATAAGTAAGTAGCTTTATTGTATAACAATGCCCTATTCTTATAAATAAAAATATGGCTGGTAAAATGTTTTGTTTAGTTGCCAAATAGTAAAAGATTAATGTCTCAAAAAATTCAATGAATAATAAATTATGAAAAAATTAGCATTACAATAGTAAGATCTAGAATAGTTAATAAATGTATTAAACAAACAGAAGATAAATTTAATGCTTATTACAGAGACAAACTTTTCTGTAAGATTTGGAACACTTACAGAAATACTTTCTCTATAACAAAATTAAAGGATATCCTAAATAATTACACCCATCTGAATATAATATCATATTTATGTATTTGTAGAAATCTGAAACTTTTAAAGAGATGAGCTTTGCCAAAAAAAGGACATTTAAATATATATACATATATGTATTTTTTTCTTATTCCTATATACCTCAGATATAGGAATATATGCATTTTTAAAATTTTTTTTCTTGTTAATTATTACAGATACATAATAGTTGTATATACTTATAGGGTACATGATACAGAGGCTCATATAAATGTACAATTTATCATGAGCATCATGTACCCTATAAATTACTTATTTTAGTACCTATGTATTAATTATATATTTAAGTACATATATTAAGTACATATTTATTTTAATACATCTAAAATTGTATATTTAATATATATCTCAGAGAGAGAGATATCAGATATAAATAGAGAGAATGTCTGAATTTTTAATTTTGATTATTAGAGATACCTAGTAATAAAGTGACTTTAAAAATAAAAAAGAGAACACTTACACTGTGAGAAAATATGTTTTAAAGCTTGCATCTATCTGTAACTTCATATCAGTCTGCATAGTAGTTGAACAAAGCACTTGTTCTTTTTAGATGTCGATGATGCTTTTTTGTTTGTTTACTTAAAACCATAATTTCTATAGATATTAAAAGAGAAGCTTTGGTGTCTGTCTAGTTCATTAATAGTTTTATTAATTCAGCTAGTCATCAGGTGCAATTAATCAACTGCACAACCTTTTGTGTTCTATTTTTGCTAAATACTGCTTCTTTAGAATTTAAATTATGGAGAAAAATTGGCTGACTAATCTGAATTTCTCAATTTATTCATGTTCAATGAAAAGCTATTCATCAGCGTAAACTCTGCTGTGAGTTCAAATCAAATTTGAGCCACCTGGGAGTAAACAAAATTGTTCTTCTTCCCTAGCACTTGAAAGAAGATAAAAATAACACATTTTCAAGAAATTCAGGTTACTAATATGTTTAACTGAAATAAAACAGAGATGACAAAGGCATTAGATGTTCCCACTATATTAGGTGCTTTGTCCATGAACTAACAGCTTCTGAAATAGTTCTTTTAGTAGTTTTATTTCCATTGAATAATGCTGATTTCTTTCATATCTTATGGGTATAAAACAATCAGTTATTCTCAATGTCCCAAAATATGTTCAAACTTTATGACTATTATTCTACTGCCTTTCTTTTAAAAACATTTAACTATTTATGTAATTGATGGTTAAAACAAATTATTCACTTTTAAAATTTTTATTAAGCATTCAAATTCAGCAGTCCTATAAATCTAAAGTGCAGAATTTACCTACCTGGATTTACAGGTGCTTAGTCTGATAAAATTAGACATTTTTCTTAATAAACATAGGGCTAAGAGTGACTTATAGAGTAGGAATGAGGCTGATGTTTATTTCAGGGAGGACATCAGAGATATTAATAGTTCTCTAGAGACTCTAATAATAGTGAAACTAAACCTCACCTATTTTTGGGCACACATGGCAGTATAAGGTTTCATCTGGTGCTAGAGATTTGGGGGCCTATGCTTGCATGTCTAAATATTAATAAATTATCTGTAGGTTAAAAACTAAGGAACAGATTAGAGGACCCATAATAAAACCATCTACCTACAACCAACTGATCTTCAGCAAAGCAGACAACAACATATACTGGGGAAAGGAAGCCTATTCAATAAATGGTGCTGGGCAAACTGGACAGTCACAAGCAGAAGAATGAAACAGGATCCCTATCTCTCGCCATATACAAAAATTAATTCAATATGGATTAAAGACTTAAATGTAAAGCATGAAACCATGAAAATTCTGGAAGAAAATGTAGGAAAGACTTTTTTATACATCGGCCTAGGCAAAGAATTTATGGCTAAGACCCCAAAGGCAAAGATAGCAACAATGAAAATAAATAAATGGGACTTAATGAAATTAAAAAGCTTCTGCACAGCAAAGGAAATAATTAACAGAGTGAATTGACAACCTAGAGAATAGGAGAAAATATTTGCAAACTATGCATCCAAAAAAGGACTGATATCCAAAATCTACAATAAATTTAAACAAATCAGCAAGAATAAAAAACAAACCACCCCATCAGAAAGTGGGAAAAAAAAATAAACAGAAGTTTTTAGAAAGAAGATAGACAAATGGCCAAGAAACATGGCCACAAAGTGATATAAAGGACATGAGAAACCAAGGAGGTAGCAGGGCGGGAGGGAGATGTGGCATAAAAACTTACCTATTCCGTACAATGAATACTATTATGGAGATGGGCACGCCAAAGTCCCTGACTTAAGCATTTATTAATCCAAGATATCCATGTAACAAAAACACTTGAACCCCTTAATTAATATTTGGAAATAAAAAATTAATTAAAAAAAAAATACTGAAATGGTAAAGTACACATTCCCTTTCACTGATTCTTCTTGACAACTCAAGGATATTTGGATTTAGCCTGTAAAAATCCATGCATTTATTATATAGCATGAGCAATCCTCAATTGTTAAACATCCTGAACCTACATAAATTTTATCTACAAAAACATTCACCAATGTGTACATGAGATACAGCATTACAGTGCTGCCTACCAGACAATCATAATGCATTGGCTGAGCCTCAATCCTGGTTTAAGTAATAGCATCTGAAAAAGGTCAAGTATTTTACAGCAATTATCTTTTATTTTTTCACATAATGGTCAGAATGTTAATTCAAAATTATTGTTACTAGTGATAAAAGGTAGAGGAATCATAAAGCTAAAAGACTTGAAACAAAGATAAAATCTTCTGACATGCTAAAAACAGTCTCTAATATGAACTGTATATACAGTTGGACTGTGGGTTCATTTAGGAAGGAAAGAATATTCAAGGATATGTTAAAATTAGAAATACATTGTTAAAGATTTTGTCTACAAGGGGCATTTAATAAAGGATTTTATTATCTGTTTATCTATTAGGAAATGGAATCCTCCTTTGTGAATTGTAACTTTTAGGAAAGCATTATGTATGCAGGTATGGAATATCTTACTAGAAGTAAATGTACTCAGTTTAAAATGATTGATTTATGAGGTTTTCTACTTAATCCTTATCCTTAGCCTACCTCCAAAGCCTGTGAGGCTATCATTTCTGCTTCACAGAAATCTAGGTAAAGCCCAGACTCACCTTCTCCCAATATAGCTGTAAGGGTTGCTGCTGTGTGATGGAAGAGACCAAAATGTGCAAAGAGCTACAGCCCTGCAAGGAACCTGCAGAAGGTGCTTTGTGGCTGGAGCATCTTTCTGAACTGCATGAGCAGTTCATCTGTATGAGCTGTACCTCAGTGGCCATTATCCTTGGAAGTGAGGGTAGAGAGATAAAGGAGGCAATTCAATTTTTTTCTTGAAGCTATATTTTTTAAAAATTCATAGAACATTTTAAAGTTCTAAAAAAAATTTGTCTTTGTATATGATGACATTTTCTAAAATATTACAAAATATATAAAATGACATTGTATTTCTCACAAAAAATTAAATATCTTACACAATAGCCTAATAAAATCTATAGTTTAACATTATATTTTTATTCAATCATCTTATCCACATTGAACTATTTACTAAACCATAATGTTTAGGTACTAAATCATGAGATTGAAAAGGTCTCCTCTCACTAATTTATTGTTTTGAAAATCCAGTGTTCATTACAATAGGTAATGCTGCTTAAAATGTCTGTAATGATCTACACTATTATCTGCAGCACAAATGATGTTTTCACAGCTGCTGCATGCCTGGAGTCAGCCATGTCCTTTATGATACCTTGCCTCGGCATGGGCTCTTATTCCCAACATTTGCCTTTTAAAATCTCTATAGAGATCTAACAGAAAAATCACAAGAACAGCATCTTTTGTGCTTCTCTTTCTCTGGAAATACCAAAGCAGCAGTGTATCTTCCCATATTTAAAAAAGGAAGAAAGAAAATGTTTTAATCTTTCATTTTCCAATATAAAGTCTTTTAGCCAAAAGGGCATTTATTAAAAGAAAATACATCTGTCGCTAATTCAATGACTAACTACATAAGATTAAAATCTACTTTTTCTATGAGTATCAGACAAAAGTAAAACAAACTGGAGATTCCAGTTCTCTTTTAGAAAAATGAAAAAAAAAAAAATACATATATCCCACTGACCTAGCAATTAAATCTAAGAAAACTTACCTTATTCAGACTTAAGGGAAGGTAAATGTGAAGGCAAAGTAGTGTAAACAGAATTTACTCGTTGGTTTATTTCCTTCTAAATTTTGCCATGTCGTATAGACTGGAGAAGCCAATCAATCTACCAGGAGTTCATTGCAGAAGGACAATGGTGACTTCTGGAAAATAATTCATCCTAAAAATTGTGGGGAACCAGCTTGGCTCAAACTTACAGATAGCCTCCAGACTAAAGGGATTATTCTGAAAACAGCTAAGTTACTAGTAGTTGACCTCTTACTACCCCCTCCATTGACATATTGATTTCTGAGTCCTATGAATAGAGAAAAACCTATGAATATAAATGAAAGAATTAGAAACATTTCTTGTAATGGCAGGGGAGTGAGGTTTTGCCTTCCATAAATAGGAATTATAAACTGGATTTTTTTTTTTTTAAGAAATAACTCAACTATGTAAAGGTACTGTAAAATGCCCAAAGTAGAAAGAAGCCAGAGCAAATACTAATGTGAACTGTGGCTTTCTGGCCTAATGGCACTAACCGCTGCAGGTATAGTTGCAGGAAATACCAGAACAGAACACCCCAGCCTTGCCATTAGAAGGTGCCATAGATCATCATTCAGGCTGGAAAGCTCCAAAATATATTATCTATAATGCCCAGTTTTCAACCAAAAATTAGTAGACATGTAAAGAAATAAGAATGTGAAATCCATACTCAGAATACTCAATAGAAAGTGATACTATTGAATAAGTGGTCCCAGATGTTGGATTTAGCTTACAAAATTTTCAAAGTGGCTAAAATAAATACATTCAAATAAGTAAAGAAAAATATGTTCAAAGGATCAAAGAAAAAAATATGTCTTCAATATGATACTCTCCTATCACAAAATACACAGAGACATTCTTCAAATTTGGCATGCAGCACAGAACTCAGAGGGACTTTGTTGTATCAAGAATTTCAAGCAATGATAGAGAAACCTGGGAGCATCAATGTGCCAATGCATTTATCATATGCAGGCTGCAGTGGACACGGCTCCTGGCAGCAATAGCATGGATTGTGCCTGAATCTGATTCTCAGCTGATGTTGGATGCACCATGGAGAATATAGGCAACTACTTCCTTTGGCACAGACCTCCTTCTCAAAGTGGCCACTGAAAGTAAGTGGTAAGATCCCTTCCGATGGGCATATTTTACTATGAAAGCTATTTACTTTGGGGCACTTTCACCTAAAACTAAATTATTCTTTGAGAGAAGAAATAAAATCATATTTTGGAAATCATGTTTTTTTCAACAATATGGTTAGAGTCACATTTTGTATTATTCCAATATAAACATTATCATTTTTGAAACCATATTATCTCCTAGTTTCCTATGTTTTTTCCATTATCAATAGTATATCATTGTAATGGTAGAAATTATGGATGTGGAAATATTCATAACAATAATTTCTTGAATACGGGGATAGACAAATTCAAGAACACTCCTCCATTACCTTCTTCCACCCAGTACAATTCCCATCAAGTTCATTTCCTTGATTTCACTAAGATGCCATCAGTATTTGTGCAGTCTAATACCACTACAACTTGGTGCCTCCCATATTGTAGGCGACTGTATATATTTGTTAAATAAATCCATGAGCCAAGTGCCTGAAACAGCAACAGTATACATTTATAAAGCCATTCACTGCAGAAGTAAGTCCTTAGGGAGTTATATCTATACCTAGGGAATGTAATGATCAGCTTCTTAAACATGCATTTTATTCATCATGCTATTTTTCCAACCCAGAAATATTAGACAGTAGAAAAGGCAGGATCATTCTTTTATTTAGGCATGACAAGAAATGGTATTATATTTTTCTTGGACAGTATGTCAAGGGGACAAATAATATCATTCCAGTATCCTAAGAATTTATTTCAAGTTCTAAAGATTAATCGGCAAATTTATTTGAACAATAGAGTGATAAAAATATGTTTATGTTAAACACCAAATACACACATCATGATCTTCAGGAGTCAAAGTCTAAAGGATGACTTATTGAAAAAGTTATTTGGTTCTAGTGGCAGATTACTAGTGGTATAAATTATCATCTAGCTTTTGTTAAACTTTCATTTAACATTTAACTTGAATGGCAAGTGAAACACTCTTGCATCCTACATTTACATCATCATCCAACATGTGGAGGTGCTCTAAGAATAAGAGTATTTCAAGTCTTCTTAAACGGTTAAAAATAAAATTTTACAATTATATTATTAATAATACAAATTTATAAAAGGAGTTGAAATCTTACCTACTGAATTACTTGCAAGTGGTCTTGTTATTTTAATCTATTCTAATACCAACCACTATCTATCCACAGTTCTCAGTCTGAATCACGAAATCATTCCCTGGTGGGACCTCCCTTTCTAGTTCTGTTGAATTTGGTGGGCCTGGTTAACCTATTCAAAGCGGACTCTACTTCAGCCTCATTTCATTCTGAACTGAGCTGGGAGTACAGGAGCACAAAGTGGCTATGGCAGATGTTGGGAACAAGAAAGTTTATAATACAGAGATACAAATGTACTCTTCTATATCATAATTAACTCCAATCACAGGCCTGTTAGTGAAACCTGGACCAATTAGCATTTAATATTGAGTTCTGGCATGTCTGTGAGGAGAAGTAAACTCAAATTTATACAGAATCAGAGACAAACTTTACCAGCTGACTAGCCTGCTGAATCTTAAGAAGGCAGTATTAGTGCATACTTACAAATAGAAATGTTAATTTAAACAAAACAAATGGGGAAAGGGTCAAGTTTGTACTATCACATACATATTACTAGAGTCATTTTCCCTTGTAAATATGAATCCATTGATTAGTGAATATTTATTACCTGACAAATAATTCATATTACACAATAGGGTATGTCCATTTTCTGTCTTTGTTTGGAATATAACATTAGAGTATGATTCCAGATGGTAGAATTATATATTAACATTTTATTATAATTAGATACATTTGTGTAGGGGGAGTTTAATGTGAAGTGTTGGAATTTGCTTTTTAGCACATTCTGGTATTGTTTTTAAATTCTGTTAGGTTTAAAAATTTCAAAATGCTTAGAAATCGGAAAAAAATTAAAATATAAACAATAGGATGTTACAGAACACATGTAAAACTGGCTAAGGTGTTATTTTTATTATTGTAAAACCCAAGAAACTGAGTTAAGGAAAGTTAAGGGACTTGCCTGTAGTCACTGATAGCTACTGAGATGTAGGGTCAGAACTCTCACACATGTTAGCACATACTTCTATGACCTTATCAAAACTAAAGTCATTCATTATCCAGAAGGATAATGGTCCCGCATTTTCACACATTCCTAGATTTACAAATGTCATTTGTGTAGAAACACTCTCCTTTATTTTACCAATCCCAATTAAAGATTGGCTTTAAAATTTTACCAGGGATTTTTTTTTTTTCCACACACACACACACACACACAAAAAGATTTTAGTACTTTGCAAGAGAATATATCACACCTAAGGATAAGCAGAAAACAAACAGCAAAGACTCATAGCGATGCATGTGCTTGTGCTGGGCAGCTGTTAGGTCTCATTCTTTAGGTAAATGCTGTTTTGTGCCTAATGCTCTCACAGCGTACTAGATTAAAAGCTGAGTCTCAGGACAATTACAAATAATAACATGCCCTGACCCTTAGAGTCTCACATAAACAGTTAAACCTTGAATGTTAAATTTAAGATAGCCAAGATTTGACTTAGTTCTATAATAGTGTTGATCATATGTTACTACACTCAATTTTGGGGAAAATTCTTTCCTACCACTAGTAAAAATAAATGTCAGCCATATGTGTATGAATACAAAATTAAGCACTCCATTTAGAACTCTATGCCTGAGCAGTAATTGGGTTTCATTTGGCATCATTTACTAAATTAAGTCAATTTTCCTAATGTGGCAGAGGTGGGCACTGAAAATTTCAGTCACAGAAAAATAGTAAATTTTGGGTTATTGCTATGGTTTAGATATTCCCTGAAACCTTTTGTTGAAATTTGATGGCAATGTTGTTGAAGGTGGTGCCTAACGTAAGGTGTTTAGATCATGGGGGCAGATAGTTCCTGAATAGATTAATGCCCTTGCATGGGAATGAGTCAGTTCTCATTCTGTAAGTTCCTGCAAGAGCTAGTTGTTAAGAAGAGTCTGGCACCTCCCCTGTCTCTCTCTTGATTTCTCTTTCACCATGTGATCTCTACACAGGCTGGCTTCCCTTCTCCTTCCACTATGAGTGGAAGAAACCTAACACTCTTACCAGATACAGATGCCCAATCCTGAACTTTTCCAGATATCAGAGTCGTAAAACAAATAGAACCTTTTTTTCTTTATAAATTACCCAGCCTCAGGTATTCCTTTATGGCAACACAAAATGGAAGAAGACCGCTATCATACATCAACAAAAGATCTTTTATTTCTTCCAGCTTTCTTTACAAAGATTTTGAATTTAAAGGATGAGATTCTTCTATAATTTTTAAGTACTGTGTGTACTTATATCCAAAAAGAATTGAAAGCAACTAATCATAAATATACATATATACAGGTGTCTATGATAATTTCAATAAATGTTGATATAAAGAACATAAATGACACATAACTTATCAAGAGCCAGCAATAAAATAAGTAACTCAATAGTACATTTACCTCTACACTTAAAGTTATGTTACTCTTTCTCTTGATTCGGGAACTAAAAAAGTGTTATAGCTTTTCTAAAATATAGGAATTTGTAGCAATGACCAGTAAAATTAGATCAGTAAAAATGAATGTTTGAAATTACTTGGAGAAATAGCTAACTTGAGATTATTTGTTGTCTATATTATTAAACATGTTTCTTAGAATAACCAGTTAGTAGTGAAAAATAGACTCATTTGTTAAGTCAGTGATGAGAGACAATTTTTTTTTTTTTTTTTGAGACAGAATCTTTCTCTATTGCCCAGATTAGAGTGCCTTGGGCTCAAGCAATCCTCCTGCCTCAGCCTCCCGAGTAGCTGGGACTACAGGCATGCGCCACCATGCCTGGCTAATTTTTTCCATATGTTTTTAGTTGGCCAGATAATTTCTTTCCATTTTTTTAGTAAAGACGGGGTCTCGCTCTTGCTCAGGCTGGTCTCAAACTCCTGAGCTCAAACGATCTGCCCGCCTTGGCCTCCTAGAGTGCTAGGATTACAGGCATGAGCCGCCGTGCCTGGCCTGAGAGACAATTCTTTTCACAATAAAGCCTTGATTTTTATCCCTCAGTTTCACAGAGCTAATGCCTAATTGATGAAGAAACTGTATCATTCCAAAAATTATCAAAATGCTCTCCCTGCCATGGAACTACTACTAATAGGTCTGTTAATCTGGCATGGTCACTTAACCTCATCAAATTTTCAGTCTCTTCCTTTGTAAAACTAGCATACTACTATTATCAGAAAGGAAATGTGAGGTTTAGAAATTACATTGAGAAAAAGTACCTGGCTTACCTATGGCTCTCATTATTTGAGTCCCATCAACAAACAAAGCAATAACTTCTCTAAATTTAAAAATGTAAGAAAGATGAAATATACATAATCTACCATCAAATATGGTTATCTTAAAATATAACAATTTAGAGTACCCAATAATTTTCTGAAATAGGAATCTGAACACAGAAAATGATGGCCTAACATGTATTTCTTGTCTTTGGATGTAATGGGAAAATACCTTATAATATTTTAATATACAGGTCATAAATTCATTAAAAAACTAATGTCATACTAGGATGCAAATTCTCCTATTCTATTGAAATGTATTTTTTATTTGATTTAATTTCTAATTTTTGCAAACCTTTTTAAAAGCAATCCATTAAATTAAAGTCAATGGAAGAGTATGATGGTATATGGCCTTGATATAAGCAATTGTCATACATAATGTTATATTCAACACATAACACAACTTCATCTGGAATTAGAAGGAAAAAGAGAACTGAGATAAAATAAAAATAGTCTTAACATGGATAATGTAAAACATAAAGGAAGGTTATTTTTAATAGCATTTTCCAATGTCTTTTTATGCTTTTAGCTGAAAACTAGAGTAACAATACACGTAAAACTAAGCTGCAAATGGATTGTTATTGTTCCTTTGAAATGCAGTGTATTGTGAACAATATTTGTTAAAGACATTTTCTTTTATTTGGTGGAAAATGGCCATAAAAGCAAAGATGTTTTCTTTGAGGAGCATGAACTGTTGCATTACTTTAAATACGTCTTATTCCATGTAGCACAATGGTTTGTATTAATCTTTGAATATTATATGTAAATTTAATATTTTATTTGAACATCATTTATTCATATAGATATTATTTTTATGTAAATTTTTTTTCAACTAAAGATTAAAAGATTTTTAATGAGTTTATTTTTTCCTACTGCCAATTTGGTGGAAGCCTAAATCATATTTTAAGAATGTAAAAGTCTAGACATTTTAAAAACAGAAAATCCTAGGCACTTTACTTTTCAAAAATCCAAACCAAACCACTCAGATAATCCATAAAATTGTCTAGAACCAAGAGAAGAAAAAAGCAGCACTTTGACCTACATATAAAAGAATCAAATCAATCATCAGACCTGTAAGTAAACCAAAGGAGAATCCATGGAGTCAGACACAAACCCCAAATCCCAAGATACTTTGACAGTTACATAATAAAAGTGACTGGAAAAGGTTATCTTAAACAAAGATTCTTTTCAAGCACATAAATCATACAAATAATTATTTCTGTGTGGTGACAGTGGCTTAGGAAGTGAACTACTTTAGGAGTAATCTCCAGAGATCCTCAACAACGTTTATGAGCCTCATAGTCATCTCTATAAAAGACAAACTCCAATTGAGTAAACCATGTAAGTGCTATATTCCAAAAGGGAAAAAAAAACTGTGAATAGAGAAGTTAATAAAATGCACTATTGATATATAATAAATATTTATTGCTAGTTTTTTTTACCAAGAAATTGCTTGGGATCAATTTTTCTTATTTATTCACTGAAGCACATTCTTGTAAAGGACAAATAAGCAGGCAATCACAGAATGTTTATTGCATGGTAGCACTTTTACACAGTTTTGTCGATGTTTCATTTTTTTGCTCATTCATACAGCCTAGTCAGGTTACAGCCAACATGCTAGGTACTTGGGATATAATAAGATTGAGTCCCTGCCTTCCCAAATCTTATATTTTACAAGAGAATAGAGAAAAATAAATGGAAATGAAAATCTGCTTCACATTGTGATGAATATTACAAGGAAGCAATATACTTGGTTTAATCACAGAGTGCTTCCTGCATCTAAAATTTGACTCCAAGGATCAGTAGGAGATTTCAAGTGGAGGTGAGTGAGAAGCCCAGTATTCAAGGAAAAGAATATAAATATAAAAGTCCAGGGAAGAGAACAACAAATTGAGGAAGCCTAATAAATCCAGAGTGGCACAGGTGAAGAGGGCAAGGTAAGGTAAGAGAGGCAGAAAACCGAGGGGCTATAACAAATGGCACTGTGTGCTGGAGTAATGAATCTGTACTTCAGAACAAAGGAAAGCTATTGAAAGGTTGTACAAAAGAGAGTGACATGATGAAACTTGCATATTAGAAAGAACACACTAGTGTCAGTGTGCAAGACGAATGGGAAGATAGAGGGGACAGTAAGACCTGAGGGAAAAAGACAAGTTAGGAGATTATCTCATATTTCAAGTAAAATGTATGGTGGCCTAAATTGGTTAGTGTCAATGGGAATGAAAATATGTGACTTTTGGAGATATATTTTTAAAGGTAGAATTAACAGAATGGTATAGTTGATTGTTAAGTTTGGGTTTTTTTTTTTTTTTTTTTTTTTTGTGTATATGACCTTTTAACCATTATCCTTTCTTCTCTGAGCTCTGCCTGTTGTAGGGAGGAGTGAAATTTAAATATTGGCTCATCTGTAAATTTCAAGCCAATAAATCTCTTTATTACATATGTTTAAAATAGTTGCTATCTACTATCCTGGTCCTTTTTATGCTTAAGAAAATGATGATCTCTCTCACATCTGAGGTACCAGATACAGCAAATTGCAAACTAAAATGGGAGAGGATCAGAGCTGGGTGGATAATAAGAGCTAAACTGGAGAGCTTTCTAGTCATGATGTTTTCTTTCCCCCACTTTTTGTTCTTTTCTCTTCGTACTTGTCTCCATTAGTTAACAATTATAGGAATGACTGGCTGGCTACTCGAATGCCTGGGTTATTGTGAGTTTGCAAGTTGTAAGGGACATTTACTTGCCTTGGAGTAGGGTAGGGCACTAGGAAGGATTGTGCCAACAAAAGAAAGCCAGACTATGTCCTAAGCCCCCTCACTTAGAGAATTGAAATCTAGGGCCCAGGCTATTGTTCCTCTTCACCTTCCCTACCCACATATCACTAGGCCAGCCCACACATTCAGCAGTACACCTGCAAGTGATTACATGGCATTACTATTAATTAGGTTTAGACAATGATTAGAAAGTAAGCATATGCTTTTGTTCAGGCAGCAAAGTTACATTTGATAAATTAGTTTTATTAGTATTATTAGTTTTATTTTATTAGTAGTTTATTAGTTTTAGGGGAATAAAAGATGGAATCACAGGGAAGAAATACAAATATCTGAGGGATATAAGCACTTTGATTAATTTTTTTTTTAGAGGAGAAATTTTTTTTGCTAAAGAAGAAAAATGTACATTAGAGGACTAGAATTAGTAGGATAGAATGTAAATTTTTAAATTACTTCAGAGAGATAAAAAAATGCAACCGACAAAATACAGATTTCAATATATGGGTAATGTAGCAAAATGTACGGTAGTGTAAGAAAAAACTATTAAGTTTGAAGACCCAATTGTGGACTTTTCACAAAATGAAATCAAAAGATTGAAATAATAAGCGAAGAGTCAAGATATATCAGGATTTCTCAACCTTGGCACTGTTGACATTTTGACTGGATGATATTTTGTTGTGAGAGGCTGTCTTGTGTATCATACGATGTTTGGCAACATCCTGGTCTCTAGCCACTGCATGTTAGGAGTACTCCCCAAGTTGTAACAACCAAAAATGTCTTCAGAAATTTACAAATGCCTCCTGAGGTATAAAACATTCCAGGTGAGACCCACTAACATATACAGATAAGTGAAGTAGAAATGTACTTTTATGAGTCACAAAAAGAGAAATAAATAGAGGTGAGAGAAAATATAGAACTAAGGAACAATAACTTTCTAGAATTAGAAAAGATATAAAATATGATGGAAATAGTACATGATCTATCAAATAACAGAGATTATTTTTTAAAATTCCATACTTAGGTATATTATGGGTAGAACTATAAATATCAAATCAAAATTTTCATTGTAATAGCTTTCAAAAAGTAAAAGCAGGTCATCTAAAAAATAGCAAGAGTTAAGCATTATCCATATCAATGACAGCAGTTGATGCAAGAAGACAATAAAAGAATATTTTTAATGTTGAAGGAAAAAACTTTGAGCCAAGAATGGCTCAAAACATGTATGTAAGTTTTAGAAAGTATGAACGTCCAAATTGTTTTTAAAATAACTCTTAGAAGATATTGCCAGAATGAAAAGCAATCAATTTAGGAGGTAACAGTAAGACATGGGAAACAAGGTGAATAAAGGTGTATTTTGAGGAAGAAGGGTTACGATGGGAAGTAACAGCATAGTATAATAAAATTCTCTGGGATATAGTAAGAATTAGCTCACATTTATTATGGGTTTACTGCATGCAAAGCACTTTTAAAAATGTGTTACCTGTATTAACTCATTTAATCCTCACTAAAATATAATGAGATAGTTTCTATTTTTATTTAAAAATAAAGATACTGAAGCAGAGATACTAATTAACTTGCTCAGAATCACAGGGTTAAGATTCAACCCAGGCAGTCTGGCTGCAGAGCCCACACATTCAGCAGTACACCTGCAAGTGATTAGATGACATTACTATTAATTAGGTTTAGACAATGATTAGAAAATAAGCATGTGCTTTTGTTCAGCTAGCAAAATTACATTTGATAAATTAGAATAAGCAAAACAAAACTTGTAAAAATAATAAAAATATAGCAAATATAAAAATATAAAGTAGAATTTCAAATATAACAACATGACAGTGTTAGAATAAATATTAATAGACCAAAACTCACTAATTAGAAGATAGAGATTTCTCAATTAACTTCTTAAAACCAAATCATGGTTTAATAATACATTTTATATAACACACACATATAGTTCAAAAAATACAGAATATTTAAATTTAAAAAATACATATCTTTTTAAAATACCAGAAGATATTTGAATAAAATGAAATTTGAGTCAAATAAAGACACTTTATCTCAGGTGAAGGGAAATTTAAGAAAAAGAAAACATAATGCACAAAGATGGATATTATGCATTGGTAAAAGAAATAATAGGTAAAAAGAAAAAAAGATAAAGTTCTTAAAGTAATGAAAACAGCCCACATGATCTGAAATGCAACTTCCCTTTGCTCTCTGGCCTCCCTTCCTACTATTCTTCCCCTAGGTCAGTCTGCTTGAGCCACACCAGCTCAAATAAATGTGAAAACGTAGATGAAATGGCATGTGTCTGGTGGATGATTGCACTGATAAATACTAACACACTTTTCAAGATAATCCCTCAAATTGTTCCAGAAGTTTTAAAGAGAAAAATCACCTATTTTTAAAGATAATAATAGAATTTTGACAGTAAAGCCAGATAAAGCACAAAAATGAAAAAAATCATAGTCCACTTTCATTTATAAACCAGATTTAAAAATTCTAAAAGGAAGATTGGCTAACCAAATCAAAGTGTATTTTTAAAATGTCACTGTAATGATGTATTATATGTTTTATTCCAGAAATGTAAGGATAACTCAACCTTTGATTATCTATATAAATATTTATATTAATGCACAAGTGATTATCTCACTTGTGCAAGAAAACAACAAAAATAGAATTTCGTGAAGTTAAAAAAATTCAGGATTTAAAAAGAAAAATTATAAAATTGGGTTAGAATTAAACTTCCATAACTCTGTAAAGATACTACTAAATATCTAAGTAAATATCATACTCAGTGGATAAACTTTAGAAAGAGTCTGTAAACATTAACAACAGCATCATGATTGTCCTCTATCACTACTACTATTTAGCACTGGACTGGAGTTCCTAGATAATTCAACAAGTCAAGAAAAAGAAATGAGTCATATAGGCTGGGAACTATATGACTGTAGTTACTATAATTGTAACTATTAATTAATATGATTATGATTATTTACATAGACAATTAAAGATAACCATGTAACCATTAGAGCTAAAAGAGGTTGCTTACTGTAACATAATTTTTGTACGAACAATTATCAACTAGAAAATTTAAGATATTATTTACTATAACAACTGAAAATACAAATACAAAGCTTTTTTTTTTTACAATTTTTTTTTGAGACAGAGTCTCACTCTGTTGCCCAGGCTAGAGTGAGTGCTGTGGCATCAGCCTAGCTCACAGCAACCTCAAACTCCTGAGCTCAAGGGATCCTCCTGTCTCAGCCTCCCGAGTAGCTGGGACTACAGGCATGCACCACCATGCCTGGCTAATTTTTTCTATATATATTTTTAGCTGTCCATATAATTTCTTTCTATTTTTAGTAGAGATGGGGTCTCGCTCTTGCTCAGGCTGGTCTCGAACTCCTGAGCTCAAACGATCCGCCCACCTCGGCCTCCCAGAGTGCTAGGATTACAGGCGTGAGCCACCGCACCTGGCCTGAAAATACAAAGCTTTTAAAAGATGTCCACCTAACAAAGAATACGAATAGCATATAGGGAAGTTTAAAACTCTATTAAAAGATATACAATATTCCCCAAATATAGAGAAATTCTGTGTTCACAATAGAAATGACAACATTGTAAATGACTCAGTTTTTCTAATTTTATTTATACTTTAATGCAATTCCAGTCTAAACCTCAGCATTTTTTAAGAGACTTCATGAACATTAACAATTTTCTTTTTAAATGAAAGATCATGAATAGGGAAAATCATTTACAAAATAGGAGAGCAAAGATGGGGAACTGATTCTGACAGATACTAAGGCATATTAAAAAATATTAATTAAGATAGCATTGTACTCTTGCAGTCACTGTCAAATAGAGTAAAATAACTGATGGCCTAAAAACCTATAGTCTATTTATTGATAAAAGATGAACTATTTAGTAAATGGTGCTTGAAAATTATCTTATTACATGCAAAAAAAGTCCTGATCTCATGCCATATATAAAAATCAACTTAAAATGAATGAAATATCAAAATGTGAAAGGAAAATCTACAATAATGACAGAAAATATTTTTGGAATTGTGAGGCAGGAAGGCTTTCTTAAATATGACTATATATCATACATAGTAAAAAGAAAAAGGAATGCATTTGCTGCATCAAAATTATAGAGTTTTAAACAATGGGCACCACAGATAAAAATAAATGAATATGTAAAAGAATGGGAGAATATATATGGAATGTCTAGATTATAGAAGATTGATGACTATATTTTCTGTTAGAAAATACAGAAAATCAAACAGAAAAAATATCCTATAAGATCATTAAATATGAAATGTCTGATTTCAAATCAAAAGTGTATTTTATTATATCTCAAATAAAAAGCAGTACAATTAATCAAAGTGTGCACCTAAACTATCAACACAGTTTTGTTCTTAATGGTTGCTTGTTTATATCAACAATGAAGAAGCATGGAGAGCAAGTGATGATGAAATCACAAAAGGCATTTCCAAAGCTTGTTGAGAATTGAATATTTTTCCTTGCAAGAAATGATCCAAACCCTGGAAGAAGTGGTAGTCAGTTGGTGCAAGGTCTGGTGAATACGGTGGATGACAGAGAGTTTCCAAGTCCAGCCTCTGTAATTTTGAGCAGCTTCATTTGTGCAACATGTGGTCGAGTGTTGTGTTGCAAGAGGATTGGCCTGTCTCTATTGACCAATCTCAGCTGCTTAATTGCAAGCATCCTTGTCATTTCATCCAATTGGTTGCAGCAGACATCCACTGTAATCAACTGACCAGGTTTCATGAAGCTGTAGTAGATAATACCAGCACTGGACCATAAAACAGATACCAGTAGCATTGTTTTGATGAATATTCAGTTTTAGACTGTGTGGCAATTCATCTTTATCTAACCATTGTGCTGAATGCTTGCAATTGTCAAAAGAATCCATTTTTATCACACATAACAATACGGTATAGAAATGGCTTGCCTTTATGTTGTGACATCAAAGAAAGGTAAGTTTTGAGACGATTTCTCTTCTGACGCTCATTTAATTCACGCAGAACCCATCTATCCAGCTTCTTTATTTTGCCCATTTGTTTCAAATGGTCCAATATTGTTGGAATAGTAAAATCAAACCTTGCTGCTAATTCACATGTAAGTTGAGATGGATTCACTTCCACTACAGCTTTTGGCTCATCATTATCCACCTTGGTCTCAAGTTGCCCACATGGCTCATTTCCAAGATTAAAAGCACCAGAAGGAAACTTCTCAAATCATTGATATACTGTGTGTTCATTAGCCACATCCTTCCCAAACACTTCTCTGATATTTCAAGCTGTCTGTGCTGCATTGGTTCCATGATGGAACCCATATTAAAAAATAACACAAATTTTTGACTTATCCATGGTTTCATAAAAATTGCTCTGAAAAATATTTGAAAAATAATCACAAGCCAAAATGTGTATTTGAAAGACTGAGGGCATACTTTAAATACCTTAAATAAAAATAAAGCAAGAGCCTCTTGTATTTCCCTGGATAGAGCTGGAACCCATTCTACTAAGTCAAGTATCTTAGTATTCTACTAAGTGAAACATAAGCACCACATGTACTCACCATCAAATTGGTTTCACTAATCAACACCTAAGAGCACATATAGGAATAACATCAATTGGGTGTCGGGCAGATGGGGGGGAGGGGATGGGTGTATACATACATAATCAGTGCGATGCACACAGTCTGGGGGATGGACACGCTTGAAGCTCTGACTGGGGAGGTGTCAAGGGCAACATATGTAACCTAAACTTTTGTACCCCCATAATATGCTGAAATAAAAAAAAATAATAATAAAGCAAGAAATGTCAAAGTGAAATGTCAGAGATACCAACTGTCAAACTTAGTATTTAAGAAAATTGGATATTTTACACTTAATAACCTAATAAATATAGCAGCAATTATGATAGATGCAGAGATCTTACTATTTGTCAGTAATGCCTCTATGTGCTCTATATCTGTTTACATATTTAATAGTATCAATAGAAAATTCACAGAATGGGAAACCAAAATGACATATATTTTGAAGAAATACTCAAATATACTAGAAAATAGATGAATGCAAATTAAAACTATTGATTTCCACTTTACAAACAACAGTTGGAAAAATATGTAAAGTGGGACAATATTAAGTTCCAAGTATAGTTGCAATTAGGACTCATGCACTACAAGTGGGACTATAAATTGGTGCAGCCATTCTTGAAATAATCTGATAATATTTCATGAAGGTATGTATGTATATCACCCAGCAATTCTATCCCTAAGGCTTTTTTGCCATAAAATATGAAGAGAGAACTTGGATAACACAGCATAACTGGTTAAAAACACAGGCTTTCAACCAAACTACTTGCATTCATATGATATATTTTCCACATATTTGCCAAAGAATTTAATCTTTTGCTGTCTCCTTCAAAAATGATAAATAGAGATAATGATGATAATAGAAATAATGTCAATATTATTTGCCTCTTAGGGTTGTTATTGTTTTAAATATGACAG
The DNA here is from genome assembly GCF_041146395.1 of Eulemur rufifrons. Classification (NCBI taxonomy): domain Eukaryota; kingdom Metazoa; phylum Chordata; class Mammalia; order Primates; family Lemuridae; genus Eulemur; species Eulemur rufifrons. Next base: position 232,563,910 of record NC_090989.1, read on the forward strand.
TTTTTCAGATTAGAGTGTGACACATAGTAAGTGCTCAATTTTCTTTTTCACTTGAAAATACATTTGTCTACGTATTGCTTAAGATAAAATAACTAAATAAACACTAATAGTTATTAAGATAAATAAACAGCACTAGTAATTATTTAAAAAAGAGAGGTGATATGAGCAAAGTGTTGTCCCAGGTGCATTAATTTATTCATTTGTTTCTTTGCCTTTCCTCGAGGACTCTGATCTAGTTATCATCTAAGGCTGAAATAAAAGAAGAAAAGGAAAAGAAGAAAGATGAAAAATGAAAGCGTAAGTGAAGGGGACAAAGAGAGGACATGAGAAACAATTGCAAAGTTAAATTTTAAGAGAAAAGAAAATGTCCAAGAAAAACCTCCAAGAAAATCAAACTCTTGTTTTACTATAAACAAACTAGTAACAAAACAACAAAATTCACAAGCATATTAAAAAGTAGATAAATTATAAACTGCAAGGGAGATTTAACTACTATAACTGTTCTCCCACTGAGTGTTCATAAGGAAATATAACCATTTTTCACTCATGCAATAATGTTGAACATCTTCAAATAATTTTAATTCATACTTTAAACAATTTAACACAATATTCATGAGGAAATATAATCATTTTTCACTCATGCAATAAAGTTGAACATCTTCAAATACTTTTAATACATACTTTAAACAATTTAACATATCTGATCACTTTCTTGTGTACATGTCTTAGAGCTAAAGATATTTTTCCACTACTTAAGGAGAGAATCATAGGGTAGGACAAGGATGAGCCAAAACTTTTTAATAATGAGATGATTTGCTTATTCAATGAAAAAGAAATCTTAGTTAGAATACATTAACCTAGACACAAAAACTCTAAGATGAAAATTGGGGTGCATTTGTGTGTGAATCTCTAGCCCTAGCACAGTATGTAGAACACAGTGTATGTCTGGTAAATATCTGCTACATTTTGATAGTAACTTAATGCTTAAATAATGGTGGTGGGCCTTATGTGTAGTGGAATTATGCCCACCCATTCTCTGGCGAATACTGTCAAACTCTCAGTTTCTCTCATTTTTCTTGATAATTTCACCACTATTCTTCTGGTTTATAAGGAAGATATTTGGGGGCAGTACCAGAAATAGCTCTTCAGTCAGTCAAAGTGATAAATGGGAGGTTTTCTGAGGATCAAGAAGAGAAAGCATGTGAAACTCTTGGCATCCTATTTGACATAGTGTAAATATTTTGTAATTTGAAGTTGTGTTTTTTTTAATTGCTTTCTATAAATCACACCTAAAGAACAATGAGACTGAAAGAACATATAATAAAAATCCATAACAACAGCAGTAATCGTGAAAGTTGAAGTGGTCACCTCATTCGTAACATTTAAAACTGTGTAAAAAAGCAGAGACCGTATTTCCTAAGTCAAGAAGATTAATGTTACACAAATAATAGCCTGGAGGAGTAAAAATATTTCATTTTTATCTCTACTAGCTCTTTTGTAATACTATTATCATAGTAGCGTTAAAGATGATCTCACTGTTAATCTTTATAGATTTTGAAAATATTTTCTACATGAGGTCACAGCTGTTTGTGAACTTTGATTTACTATGATTTACTACGTTTAATTAAAGAGTACATGATATGGTTTTCAATTGCTAGAATATATTTGAGACCAAAAGAAGAAAATAAAAGCCATTGAACATGTGAAGTAAAAATTTCAATGATATTTTCCAGTTTGATATAATGCATAATCTTCCACTACAATGAGATATTCCCTTTCTGCTTTGAGGGGTCTTGTAACTCCTCCTGAAGGAAAAGTAAAAAAGAGAATTGCATTTACATCTTCCCTCCTTTGTGGCAAAGTGTATGCTAGGCACTTCATATATATTAATCACCTCAGTCCTCATATAAGCTTTAGGGAATGGTTGTTATTTGTGTTTTACAAACACCTCAGAGAGATCTGATAATTTGCCTAAGGTGATATGGGTAATATGTGCAAGACAACAGCTAGAACACAGGCTAATTTGACTCTAAAACCTGTGTTTTTTAAATGCCAGTTATCATCTTTTCATATTTGCATGGCAGATTATAATTAATATTTAACATAAATTCACTGTAGAATGAGGAGTTTTCTTTCCCTGTTGCTGCTACTCATATAATCTACATAAGTGGGTTATGATCCAACTCTTGTCCTGTGAAGCATCAAAACATTCTATCAGAATACGATGCAGGAGTAGATAATCAAGCCTGCCATGTCTATTCCTCTCATAGAGGGCAAGTGTTTAATGAAAATCCATCAGCATAAATGATGAGAGTTTCCAGAGTGATTTTTACCTGAGCCTTTTGTTTATCAGTATGGAACACTAGATATCCAAAATAATGGCTCATGATTGAGAGGCAGTAATAACAATTTGTACGTCAGAACATGTACAGTGGTAGGAGATAATTGTGCTAGAAGTCAAGAATATCCCTTATTAGTGGTGGGAGTATGGAAGTAATGGACCCAAATCTTAACAAACTTTTCAATACAATCCAGATTATCAGAAACATGAAACATAATTAAATTCAACCCGAGAGTCAATTACTCTCCCACAGTTGACCTATATGCAAACTAACATCAAGATTCTCTGCATAACTTTGGACTTCAAAGATATATGATCAATCTTTTGCTTTTAACTTATTGATCTATAGATTAAACATTTTGCAATCTTGTTTACTTGGGCCCAATATTGTCATTTGATTTCAGTTCTTAAATGACTAAAAGAAAAAGTAAGGAGAAAGCATTTTATTGCATTAATGCAACACTTGCAATTTGATTTAACAGTATGATTGATGAAAGTATGAGGTTTTTATATCGCAATGCATTTATCATCTTTTACAAATCTTCCCTTAAAGAAAATTAACACTCAACCATTTCCAGTGAGGTTCCTAAAATTATTGGCCTTGCCAAGATAGGATTTTGGTTCATAAATAATATTACTAGAAAAAACAAAATCACTAAATGATATAAAAATACAGTATCAGGAATCACTAAAGTGTGAAACATTAAGTATGCTACTCAAAATAGCATCTTCAAATGTGTAAATTATTTATCTGTATAACAGTACCTAGCCTACTGTCACAAAATGCAGACAATTGACTTTTCAGATTATTTTGATAATTGGGGAAGACTGCTGCTAAAGATATTTAATATTAACATTCATGTTAAATAATTTCATAATTAGGAAGTCTACTGACTTCTTGCTATATTTAAGTGCCCCTATTATTAATGTTCTTGAGAGCAATAAGAGTACTAGTATTCCCATATCACACCAGGAGAGAAAAGATATTCTGTTTTTACAGTGATTAATATAAGAAAAATTCTCGTATGTTTGATTCAGTTTATCTTTCTTCTTGCTGATAATCTATAAATCCTCTTTTTACAATTGTTCTTGATTTGATTGTCTGATTTTTTTTTTTATGTTTCGTGGTTAAAAATAGTGTGTTTTTCTACATCTTGCTCTCTCCCATAGCATGCCTCACAGCATCATGTATGGAAGAGAAAATGTATGCACACTCATTGAATAGATGAGTCAATTCTACCACCCTTTTTGAATCCAGGAATATAGCACAGCATTTGGTTTCTATGTAGTTTATCAAGGATTCAGATTTAAATAATGTTACCTAATTTTATGATCACTGCCTGGATATCTTTAGGATTCTGATTTTGTGTTTTATGGGGAGCTTCTAAAATATCACTGATGGGGTACTTGCACAAAGCCCTCTTAACGTAAAGTAATTTGAGAGTGTTGGACTTGATTCCTCAAATCCCTTCCAGTTCTAACCCATGGTGAGTATCTGATTCTGCATGATTGCTAACATCAGATTTCCAAAATAGATAAAGATAGCTGTTAGATTTTTCTCCAGTACTGAAGCCTCTCTCTGCTGCCATAAAGGCAAATCCGCCCTGGGAGTGAGGGTGTTGGATCAGGGGCAGCAAAGGTCCTCGGCTTTAGAAAGATTTTCCTCTGCTTTCATGGGTTATTTTACAACATCTGTGGAAACAGTTGTTTGTAGCTGACCCCAACACTTCATCATCTCTCACTTGAATTATGGTCAAAGTCTCCCAACTAGTCTATCCTGGCTCTCCTATTCATACTTTACAATATGGCTGGAATTATCTTCCTAAATATAGCTGGGAGCTGGGTCATTATACTCCACTTGTCAAAAATTGGCAAAGGCTTCCCCTTATTTATGGAATCTATATTAAATTCCTTAGTTTGACATTGAGAGATCTCTATAGCAGAGCTCCAATACATCTTTCTGGCAACACTTCACTGCTCTATTTCTTCTCATGTTCTATATCTCTGCTACCCAACATTATTTAACGTTAGTTGGGAAACCCATGGCATTTCATGCTAACATTACTTCATTTATGCAGTTTGTCCCAATCGGGAATGCTATTCACCCTTTCCCCAAATTCTTTCTACTTATAATCATTCATTTAACGGATATGTACTTAGGGAATCATATATCCTAGATGACATGATTAGGATTGCAAGTGGTTGGTTAATTGGAAAATTTTATTAAAGTAAAGCCCATAAAAGCATAATACTGGCATAACTTAAACATTCTGTTAATCTTAAATTATATACATCTACATTTGCTTGAGAATTTTTTGCTATAAGTCCAAGACTTTTTTTTAAGTAGAACTTCTGAATCACTCTTTTTGAATAAACACCACCCATAATGCATCTTCTAAAAATTCTTGTTTAAAGAGGAGTGAGAAATGACTTGTAAAGTAGTCTGAATGGAAAATCCTTCAAAATTTTTGGAATTTCCCTCCAATCCTTTATAATTGTCATTCCTATACCTAATTTATAGCATCTTAGAAAAAATTTAGCTGGTTTGACTTTCCAAATTATTCAACTTAGTTTTCCTGGAAATAACTAGTTTTTTCACAATCATATTTTTTCATTGTATATAATATTTAGGGAAATAATCATTGTTTATAAGTGAAATTGTCAGTTACACAGCAGACTTTGAAAAACATATATGTAAATAGGCTATAGCAGAAGTCCTGGGTATACATGAGCATTCATGTGCCATGGGCATTGTAGAGAAGGTTTCATTCACGAAATGAAGTACATAAAATTCATCAGAAGTAAACAGAAGGCTAATTTTTATATTACCACATGCCAAGAAATTGTGATAGGCACTGTGAATACAATTGTATCAGTTATCTGTTGAGGCAAACCAACCCACAATTTAGAGGCTTAAAACAACAATAACTATATTTATTTATTTGGGGGGTCAGCAGTTTAAGCTGGTCCTGCCTGGGTTCACTGAGGCTGCTGCTATCATCTGGAAACTAGACTGTGGCTGGATAGTCTTAGATGTTGGAGGGTCCTCCAGTTTCCTCTACTTTTTCTCTGTCTGGACTGAGAAAGAGAGAGTCCCTTGACCATCTCTTATCTCACTGTTCATTGTGAGGACATGCTGCAGTCCCCCCTGTAACTAAGTTCCCCTAATAAATGCTTTAGACTGATCATGCTGCATGCAGTTTAGTGCTGCTTTCTTTGGAATCACAACCAGCCATATCTAGGAAAGACGCGGGATACTCCCTTGTGGGAATTCTTCTGTTTCTGCTGTTGGGGAGACTCCACCTGCTGGTTCAGCAGGAGGAGACAGACTTGGAGCCTCATTCCACATAGGTCTTTTATCCTCAGGAAGCTAGTCTAGCATTCTTTACTTGGGGGCCTCATGGTAGAAAGAGATTGTATGCTATAATACCTTTGAAGGCTCAAGCTTATAATCTCTGCAGCAATTTATAAATTAAATCAAGCCACAAGTCCAGCTCAGATTCAATGGGATAGAGCAATATATTTCAGCTCTTGAAGAGAGAAAGAATAATATCACTTTAAAAAGAGTTTTGCAAGGAATTCGGAGCATGTTTTGCAATATTCTACAACAAGCAATAGGGCAGACAGGAATCCTGCCCTCATGGAAAACAGTGAGGAAGAAAGGCAAGCAAAAGAAACGACTGCTATAAAAATATTTTAAAAAGGCAATTACAGGCTGGGCGCGGTGGCTCACGCCTGTAATCCTAGCACTCTGGGAGGCCAAGGTGGGCGGATCGTTTGAGCTCAGGAGTTCGAGACCAGCCTGAGCAAGAGCGAGACCCCATCTCTACTAAAAATAGAAAGAAATTATATGGACAGCTAAAAATATATATAGAAAAAATTAGCCGGGCATAGTGGTGCATGTCTGTAGTCCCAGCTACTTGGGAGGCTGAGGCAGGAGGATCGCTTGAGCCCAGGAGTTTGAGGTTGCTGTGAGCTAGGCTGACGCCACGGCACTCACTCTAGCCCGGGCAACAGAGTGAGACTCTGTCTCAAAAAAAAAAAAAATTATAAAAAAAAAAAGGCAATTACAGAACACTATAAGAATATATAGCAGGAGTATATCTCTCGAAACCAGCAAGAAGTCAGAAAATTCTTTCTATGAAAAGTAAAATTTAAATTAAGACTTAAAGAAGGAATAGATGCCAAGTTAGGCAAAGAATGAGGGCATGGGAGCAAGAGTCTTGAGTTAAAGGAATGGCAGAAAGAGCACAGAAGAGAAATGAAGAGAATATTTGCTGTGAGGAAGTTCAGACAATGCAGGTAAGAATATAAAAGGGATGCCAGAATCCAAAGAAAAATGAATATTATGTTAAAGAGCTCTGAGAAGTATGAAAAGCTAACAACAGATTGGAAAAAATCAGTGTGCTCAGGTCAGTATTTTATAAAAACCACGCAGGATGTAGTATGGAGCACAGAGTGAGTTTTGTGAGTCGAGCCACAAAGTAAGAAGACTACTCAAGTAATGCAGAGGGTGTGGGGTTTACTCGAGGCCAGCAGACTTCTTGTCTTGAGTGGGCTCTGAGTGTATGTTAATCTATTAAGGAACTAGCTCTCTATTACCATTGAGAATAGGAAAAATCAATAATGTAAGGTGAAATATCTTTATTTAGTCAACAAAAGACAAGTTAAGTGATGATTCATGTTGGAGAAATATGCCAAAGAAAATAGGAGCATTTCATAATAATTGGTCTCTCAACTTTTGGGGGGCTGGCAATTATTTAAAAAATTAAGACTCAGATTAACATTGTTGGATTGAATATTTGTGTGAATATTTTTCATAAGTTTTGCTCATTTGAAGGAGAGGGAAAAGAAGTTTTACTTACTTAAAGAACTAACAAGAGAAAAGAAAAAGCTAGAGGTAAATTGAAATACAATTTTTATCCAATGATTACTCTCTCATAAATCTCTTAATATTAAGAAACCTATTTTCTATTTTCAAAGAAAAATATATATTGTCTCTTACTGCTCTTTCTTATAAAACTGATTTATAAGACTAACACAAACAAGAAAGATTATTTTAAGTATTAATTACTACTATACCTACTAGTAATAATATATAATTTAAAAGTTTCCTAGAGAAGCTAACACTCTTTTATGCATTTAAAAAGTGCAAGAAGGAATAATAAGGGTGACTGAGCTCAGTGGAAAGAAAAAAAAATGCCTGCAACTTCTATTTCTCAATCTATTTCTGCCATACACTCTAAGATCTAGTTTTCTAAGAATAGAAAACAATCCTACATACAACCTCAGTTTTAACATACGCCAGTACCTTCTCCATGTTGCTCTCTCTCCCTGAAATATCCATCAGGACATACTTGATCAGAGGGTTGCTTGATTATCCTTTCAGTTCCACCTCCAATGACACTTGCTCTGAGAATTATTTTCTGATTCCCTCAGGCTCCTTAATGGCTCCCTCAGTATACCCATAGCATTTCAAAAAATATTTTTATTTCAAAATATTAATGAGGTACAAATGTTTTTGTTACATGGGTATCTTTTAAAATGCTCAAGTCGGTGCTTTTAGTGTGCCCATCACCTAAATGGTGTTCACTGTACCTGACAGGTAGGCTTTTTCTCCCCACCCCATCTCCCCCCACTTCCTTCATTTCCTATGACATTTACATCTCTTGTGCCTTGTGTGTCCACTGACTAGCTCCCAATTATTAATATTAGAGAATACATGTGGTGTTTCTTTTTCCATTCCTGAGATACTTCGCTTAGGATAATGGTCTCCAATTCCAAACAAGTTGCTACACAAGACATTATTTTACATACATCTTCAGTAGCAGTGGTAGGAAGCATTCATAACATTGTTCTATAACTATTTGCTCAGTTTTCTTTTCTGCTCTGTGTGACTCTCAAAACTATTTAAACTCTTTCTTCTAATCGATTTCTAGTAGAAATATCTAAGTGCAAGTCAACCAACATACACTAAACTAGTGCCACAATGCTGATGGAGGTGGTTAGCAAATCTAAGGTGTTTGTTGAATTATTATAAGTTATTTTGTTGGTAAAAAAATGAATACTTGAAGAAATATTGATAAAACAACTTAAAACATTACTTAGATAAAGTCTGTAATGCATATTTCATCATAACTGAAACTTTTATGAATTTGAGAAGACAGTTTGTGAAAAGAATTATAAATAATGATCACCCTTAAGTTGAATAAGCTGTTACTGGTTTTGTTTTTTAATCGGCAGATACACACAGCACTGTGAAAAGAAGTGAAGATTTGTGGAATGTCACCAAGGAAACAGAGCTCACATAGTTGCCTGTGATGTTATTTTATAAATTCTCTGTATTAGATTCATATAACTGCTGTAACTAAATACCACAAACTGGGGGCCTTAAAATAATAGAAAATTAGTCTTTCACAATTCTGGAGGCCAGAACCTAAATCAGTACCACTGGGATGAAGTCAAAATGTTGGCACAGTCATGACTGAGGGAAAAAAAAAAGTCTGTCACATTTTAGCACTACTGTTTCTCTCCTCATAATGCCTTATAGATACAAACCAACAACTTAGTGGTTTCAATAGGAAGAAATTAATGCTGCTTAGAGCAAAATATTTTCCGCACTATTCAAATGGCTGTGTTCTCAAACTGGGTAAGATTTACACAGGAAAACCCGAGACATTGAACTTGGTCTTCTGTATCCCTCACCAGCTTCCAAATTCTAACCTTGCTCTCAGATTATAAAAACACATGCTTGGAAAGGAATAGCTCAGCTACAGGGAGATAACCACTTTCCATGAATCCCAGTGGACAGAAATAAGCTTAGCCTGAAAGCAATGTTAATGAGGATCTCAGAATCACAAGAGCAAAATGGCACAATAGGGATCTGTAAGTCTACGCTTACGATTCCAGGAAGGATAAGAGACTAAACCTTCCTAAGCAGAGAGGTATCTCCCTTATTTCTCAGGAGCTCCATGGAATTGGATACCAAAAGCATTGTGAAAACCCTTTTCTAGTATTTAAGTACTTTCCCTTTTCCTTATATAGTAAAATCTAAATTCCCCTTATTACAGTATAGGTCAGTTTTGTTTCCTTTTCAGCAGGTATGTTCAACCAACATTAGCTTTGGCTATTTCCAGAGAGATTTTTCAGTCTCCCACCCCAACCTCCCTCTGACAGTGCCCTCCATTGTCAAATAATCTCTGTTTTTCAGAGACGCTATTATCTTCTTTTTCTTCTTCTTCTTTTTTTTTTTTTTTTTACTTTTTAAACTTTGGAGTAGTCTTCCATGGCTCTTTTCCTGGAAATTTTTACTTTGCTTATAACTTTAAACTTGACTTGGGGAAAACTTCACTCAGACATCCCACCCAGATTGTGTTAAAAACGTAAGCTCTGTGGTTAAGGGGGGCTGGGAAGAAAAATGTAGAGTAGGATCGATTCATAAATGTGCAGATTTACAGATTACCCCGGAGAGGTAGAGAACTAAATAAAGTGCCATCATGGTAACATAGTAATTGTAATAAGGCAAACAAATGTAAAAGCAGGAAAAAAAATAAACCAATTCATTTGAGTATTGGCAGTATTTTGTGAATGGATACAGGAATGGGGTTGTTCCCAGTTTTAAAATGTCAAGAAATAGTGTTTGTGAATACATCTGAAAAGATTCCTTTAAGGATGCCAATAATCTCATACAAAATTTCTTTTTAAAATTCTATTAGTATTTCTTCTTGTATCAGAGATTCTCCTATTTTGGGTAATATGTAGGCTATCTGGAAGGAATTTTAGAAAACTAATATATTGAATATTTCAGATACAAAAAAACATTTTCTACTACTTTAAAATAATCAATAGCTTCGCACTATTATGGGCATTGAAGAAGAAAAAAAAGTCTAATTTATAAAAAAAAGCTTGTTTTAAATTAAGAAGTCATAGAATCACATGCTTAAACAGATGCTCTAAAACACGTTCCATTAAAATTGTTAAAGTGATCAATTATTGTTGCGCTCAAAATTAGAACAAAACAGACAAGCTGAAAATTTTCCTCTTCATCTATATTTATATTTGTGTCTTTCACCAACATACTTCTACAATAAATTACACACAAATATATACTCAGTATTCAAAGCAAGAGCTTAGCCAAAATATAATTTTGAAGGGATAAAAGGAGTCACAAATATAATTTTTCTACCCATACATTGTCATTGATGCCTCTACTCCTAGTGCTTCTCAATTTATCCTCTTATTTCTGGACTATCTTTTACCAAAATTTATCCTAGTTAATTATCATTTTATAAAATATCAAATTAATTAATCCACAGTAACAAGAGTAACTACCATTTGCTGAGAGTCTACTAGGCATATGCATTTTATTCATGTTTTATTTTTATATAAACTCTAACAGCCACTCTGCAAAGTCAGAATTGCTTATTGATTTGGAAACTGAGGTTGAGAGATGTTAAATTATTTGCCAGATTGTAGGTATGTGTTTTACCTAACTTATTCTGGTTCAGTCTGCTAACTCATGAACACAACTCATAACCATTTCAGCCACATCATATATGCTAATACAAGTGCTATAAATTATTTCTCCTGTGTAAAGCTAAAGCTAAAAATATCCTTTATACCATTACAATGCTTATAATATGCAAAAAGTTTGAACATTAAAGCAACCGTTGACATATTTTTCTATATTTTAATAATTTTTCTAGTCCCATTGATAGTAACAGCAGACATTTACTAAAGACTTACAGTATTTCAAGCACTGTTCTAAATTTTATATGGATCATTTCCCTTAGTCACAGCTCTAATGAAGTGTCATATTAGTTAAACTTAAGTTCAGCTGTAAGTGACGGAAGAAAAAATAACAGGCATTTACATTTAGAAATTTATTTCTCTTTTAAGTAAATGTCTGAGTAGATGGCCTGAGAATAGTATGATATCAAACACCCAGGTCCCCAGAAACTGCTATATAATACTTCTCACATTTCATTGGCCAGAAAACAGTGCATGGACAATATAGCAGCAAAAAGGCTGGGAAATGCAATCTTCATTATGGGAGGCCATTTAACCAACTAAAATCAGAGGCTCTATCAAAATGGGAGCGAGAAAAAAGGGGGAAGAAGATGAAGCCAGGGATAATTTAGTTATCAGTATTAAACTATATTCCATATAAGATTTTATTCAGGAAACAAACAAACAAAAAAGAGAGACAAACTATTGATGTATGCACCAACATGGAAGAACCTCAAAAGCATTATGTTAAGTGAAAGTAGCCAGACACAAAAGGCTGCATACTGTATGATTTCATCTTTATGATAGTTGAAAAGGCAAATCAGTGATAAAAATCTGATCAGTGGTTGCCAAGAGCTGGAAGTGAAGGAGAGGAATTGACTACAAAAAGGCAAGAAAGAACTTTTTGGGGAGATGAAAACATTTTATATCTTGATTGTTAGTGTTTTATTTTACAAGTATACATTTAATAAAAATCATTCAACTACATATCTAAAAATGCATTTTACGGTAGGCAGATAATGCTTCAATAATGTGATATAAAATGTATAAGCTATAATATCTTATTAGTTAGCTTAGGATCACAATTTCCCTCAGTTTTGTAAACCCGGTGTAGAGTTTGAAATATAATCAGTTATGAAATCTTCAATGTCTTTGAAGATACTGCAAAGAGATAGAATCTGGGCCTGGGGTGAAATGAAGTGTGGATAAAGCACTTTTCTTAAAAATATAATTTATATTCATATATCATAGGTTGCTAGTTCTGCATTAAATAAGTATTTCACAATACCAGATATGTTGGTTATAACTTGACATACAATATTCAAACAGAAATAACTTGTACCTGGGCAGTCCACCCATTAAGAATCTAAAATTATAAACTTAGATGTACTCAACAATAGAGAACTGCATCCTTTATTTGAGTCCCCAAGAAAATATATTCAAACTGATCTATTCAAGGGCCATTTAGAATTCTTATTGCCAATTAGCTCTTGTCAATGTGAATTTTGTCAGGTACCACTGATGAGTTCATTCTAGTTTTACATACTGTTTTAGTCAAATACTTTAACACAGGATTATGCCTTATTTAGTCTCTCTGAATAGCCCCATGCCATTTATGGTATTTACCAATAACATTTTAGGAAAATAAAAGAGTGATCCACATTTTAGGATCACATTATTTTGTTCAGGGTGCTGACAGACATTCATCACAGAAGCACACATTCCCTCAGTTACTACCTGGAACCTTGGCAAAGACTCTTAACACTTATGAGCCCCAGTTTCCTCACCTGTAAAATTTAACTAATAAGAGCACCCCACTCATAATGCTATATTTTGAAAATTAAATTATTCAACATATGTAAAGTACTTAGAGGATGTCTGGCACAAAGTAAGCACCAGAAGTGTGACTTGCTGCTCTCACCCTTCAATCCATTCTTAGGGGACCTGAACATTCCTTAAAGACAAAAGCTTATCTAATACGCTCTACGTAGATTCTGGGTAACCTTTTTTTTTTTTTTTTTTTTTTGTTGAGACAGAGTCTCGCTTTGTTGCCCAGGCTAGAGTGAGTGCCGTGGCGTCAGCTTAGCTCACAGCAACCTCAGACTCCTCGGCTTAAGCGATCCTACTGCCTCAGCCTCCCAAGTAGCTGGGACTACAGGCATGCGCCACCATGCCCGGCTAATTTTTTTTTCTATATAGATTTTTAGTTGTCCATATAATGTCTTTCTATTTTTAGTAGAGACGGGGTCTCGCTCAGGCTGGTCTCGAACTCCTGACCTTGAGCGATCCACCCGCCTCGGCCTCCCAGAGTGCTAGGATTACAGGCGTGAGCCACCGCGCCCGGCCCTGGGTAACCTTTTAATGTCTTATCACCTCCTATAAAAAAAGATGAAAAATGTTAACCCATGATAGTAAGGTGATAAATTAGTATTAAACCTGAATTATATTTAAAGTAAATGCCTTCAAGAGAAAGTGCTTATGAAAAATAAATGAGAATAACTCAACCAAATAACCTGACTGTAATACATTATGGTAGGCACAGTTACATTATGGGCAAAATATAAACAAACATAGTGCAATGGACTAAACATTTGTATCTCCCCCAGAATTCATATGTCAAAAATTTTAAACTCCGAGGTGACATGATGGTGTTGGTAGGTGGGGCCCTTGGGAAGTGATTTAGGTCATGAAGGCAGATCCCTCATGAATGAGATTAATGTTTTTATAAACCAAGCTCCAGAGAGCTCCCCTGCCCCTCTGCCCTGTGAGGTTACAGTAAGAAGACAGACCCCCATGAACCAGGAAGACAGCCCTCCGCAGAACCTGACCACGCTGGCACCTTGATCCCAGATTTCCAGGCTCTAGAACTGTGAGAAATAAATTCATGTTCTTCTTAAGCTACCCACTTTAAGATATTTTGTTATAGCAGCCCAAATAGACTAAGACAAACAGGAATAGAAATAAAATTTGTGTTGTGTTGCAAAACAAGCAAGCGTCTGAAGTTGCAAGACTGCCATTCTCCCCTACCCACCACTCCCTTTTGGCTCTAGCCTCACCTTTTCTCTTTTGATGTGTTCCATGTAGGGTGACTTACTTTTACTTTGGATATAATGGAGAATGTAATTATAAATCTAGTCAATGAGAAAACTGGGTAGTAACTAAACTGAGTTTAAGATATGGCAGCAACCATGTAAATTGAGGATATAAATGAATTCTGACAAGATAGAAATGTGAGATTTTTTTCCCTTTAATACTATTACATTCCTTTCTCTCACAGGACATTAAAAACCTAGCTGGAACAATTCCACAGGAAGCATTATTCCCTCTATAATTTTATCACAGACTTCCTTTTGACAAATTCATGCTCCACTTCTTATAGGGAAATAAATATCTATAAGCAATAAGGGATATGTTATGACTGTTTTTTACGCTGAAGGAATCAGCCCCCTTTGAAAGGATCAATGATCTTCCCAATAACACAATTAGGCACAGCAAGACACAGGAATCTAAGATTGTATTTCACCAGTAGGTAGTCTTTGCTATAGTAGAAGATTCAGGGAAAGTAGAGGCCTGAATGCTTATAGGGTGGATCAAGTGCTAGGCTGAGACGTGCAGTGTAGAGAGAGGAATTTTTCATCAGAGGCCTAGTGAGCTATGGTAGGAATGGGTCTATAAGTTAGGCATAGGGGAGAAAGTGGACAGAGGAGCAATAATTGGAAAGAACAAGCACTCAAATAAGCAAAAACAAACAAACAAAATTAATATACAGGTAAAGTTGACGAGATCTCAGAATGTTAATGAAATATAACTTAACATTTCTATGAAATCTGACCCATGCTTCCTAATCTTAAAATCTTTTTTGATCATTGGAAGTATTTATTTCCCACCTAGAGATAAATTAAATCTTTTAAAATTGTTTCCTTTGGACTGAGGTGGGGGTTGGGGGGAGGGGATGGGTGCATACCTACATGATGAGTGCGATGTGCACTGTCTGGGGAATGGACACGCTTAAAGCTCAGACTTGGGGGGATGGGCGGGACATGGGCAATATATATATAACCTGAACTTTTGTACCCCCATAAAAAGCTGAAATAAATTATATAAAAAATAAAATAAAATAAAATAAAATAAAATTGTTTCCTCTAGTCATACATTTTTTCCTAGATATAATGCCTTAACATACACATTCTTAAAAAATATATTCAATTGAATAGAAAAATAAATCTTACTCTTAATGCATATCTTACATTAAAATTATCCCTTATTCTCATATTGTATTGATACATACTATCTTTCTTAAAAAAGAAAAAAAATATTTGAAAGGATTAACCTCATGCAAACGAAATCTATAAAAAGAACTAATGACAGCAAGAATGCATCTCCCAGAAATGCATTACTGTACAGTTGGGGAAAAGAATAGGTGCAGTGTGATAATTTTAAGCATGGTAATACTGATTGGTCAGAGTATATGCTGTGAACAAAAGGAACAGTGGTCAGGCATGAATGATAGTGCCTGAAAGGAAGATAGAGTTAAGCAGCACCTTACAACCAATGGCCAAGTATGAGCAGTGCTAACAAATGGAGCACAGTAATAGAAGCTGAAAGTTGTAATGATTGCCTGAAGAGGTGGGTCAAAAAAAGATTCACAGGACATTTGATGCCCGAAGGCATTAGCATTATGGGCATAATTGGGAAAAATGAGAAGCAGGATCCATTACAGGATTGTCAGAGGCAAGGACAAAGGTAACATTCTGGGGATAAAATGAAATTTCATTTTCACTGATGGTGGTTAATCAAAACTTGGGAAGCAGATAAACAACTGAAAAGGTTTACTTAATGTCATGCATATTTTGCAGCACATTAATAAGCTGTTTTAGTTCTCAGAGGTAGAAAAATAAATGTTGAAATAGTGAAAGTAAATTATGTGAATCCATTATGCCCAATAATGATTTCTTTTATTTTATAGCAATGTTTCTTTCTAAAATTTGGTTTAAATATAATTGTAAATGTATGAGATGTATGCTCAATTGACCATTGTATATAAGATGGCAATAAAAAAGACACATATTATTTTTTACAGTTGTCCTTTTAAAATTTGAATGCTTCAAATTTTGCTAGGTGATGTTCACAGAGTTAAGAGAAGACAATCCATTATGTTGAAATAAGATACCTACACGAACGAAATTTTCTTTCTACCCAATTCTTTCCAGCTTCTTTTTTTTTTCCTTCAGGCTTTCAAATCCTCTTTCATTTTATAGTAGAGAGGTCAGGTTCTGAAACTTCTGCAGCTGCAATGCTCACAATATGCTCTATTTGAATTGATTCTTATTTATTTTGCATTACATACCTCTTTGTGTATTTGTTAAAACCAACACACGGTGTCAGACACTTTATTTCTTACCAAAATTACTTACTGTATAATTAGTTCTTTCTAACATATGATAATTATCACTGGCAAATCAGAATTTTACCGTTCCCACCCCAAACAATCAATCTACATATAATGATAGTAGAACATTATAAACACTCAATATTGACAGATTTTTTTTTGATGTTCTGACATTACTCATATGATAATTGCCCACCTCTGTTCTCTATTTTATAAGGAAATCTTTAAACATGAACCACTATTGCTTTATCTTCTAATCAAGAATAAGGCCCAGGAAATATTAATAGAAACAACGAGAACCCACTATGTGTCAGGCAATGAGTAGAGGTTCATCATAGGCCATCTCACTTATTTTTTACAATCACCTAGGAAGTTAAATACTGTGTTATCCTCATTTTTCAGGTGTGGATAATATAGTATTTATTGCTTAAGCATAGAGATTAAATAGCTTTCCTTAAGACAAAGCGAGTTAGGAGAAGATCTGAAATTCCAACTCAGCCAGGTCTATCTGATTCCAGAGTCTGGCTCCAAAAGATCACTTTGCACAGTGGTTCCCTCCTTCCCTACCCCCGTCACTACCTCTCTCCCATTCTTTATTCCTTCCTTGATTATTTACTATTATATTTTTACTTTTTAAAACCTATTTGCCCTCTTAGTCTTCTATATATTGTTTGGCATTAACCACAGGGTAAGTAATTATAAAACTGCAATATCATAATGAATTTCACCAGGGAAGAGCTGCATATGGCCCACCATATATAAGGCAAATAACAGCAAGAAAGAACAAATAGTAACACCTGCGTAGCTAGGAATTATAACCTCTACCTTTGTTTCTTCATTCCTTAATATCTTCAGAAATAATTTAGTATCAGATATATATGGAGGAATATTATAGATTCTAAGCCATACTTTATGGAATATATTTAAAATTTTTTCAACAAAACTATAAATGTTGATATTATTTAACTACAAAGGCAAAGGCAATACCTGCATTACTACCATTTAACATGAACACACAAATGCACACACACATACCCATGAGAATTGAGAAAAACTAAGTATATTTTAAAGATGACTTTAAGTCTAGAATTAAAATAAAACCATTTGACCTATCATATTAAGCTTTTACTATATTAACCTTTCTCTTATACAGATGTGTAAAAATTATATGTCATACATGAAAGGACAGCATTGCTAGTAAATCATCTAACGTAAAAACATCACTGCACACAAGGGTGTGCTCGCTCCCATTGCTTGCCTCTTGCTTGACCACCTGTGGCTTAACTTTTTTTTTTTTAAGAGCTTATTTTGCGGAACTGGAAGAGTACTGAACAAACAGAAAAGGATATATAGCCCCTCAGCATCTGCTAGACCTCATTCTAAAAAGTCAGATAAAACCAGCCCAACAGAAAACAACTTCTCTGGAAAGCAACCACCTTCCGTTATCATTTTGCAACAACAAATAAATACTCTGGAAAACAACTGCTTTTCCTTATCATTTGCTCCTTCTGACTACAAAGAAAAAGCCCAAGCCACTCATCCTCGGGGCCAGCGTTCTTTCTTCCTTTCATGCCATGCACTTTCCTCCCTTGGAAAGTAAAATAAACTTCTTGCTTCAAAACCTATCTTAATTTTTGAGTCGGGATTTCATCCTCAGCCTGTGGTATGAGCACCTCTAACAATATAATTATTATATATCACATTAGTGATCAATACATTTTGTGACATGCAATATGTACTTTTGAATGCTTTAAAAAGGTTATTTCTTTTACTTCCCTATTAAGTGTTTTAATAATTCACCCCTTTTCTTGTTTAACAAAAAGAACAAGAAAAAAACTATGTATTTTTTAACTCTATTTCCATAGATTGGTCAACTGATTGGTAACCTCTAGATCAGTGATTCTCTACTGGGGATGGTTCTCCCCCCAGGGGACATTTGGTGGTAGTTAGAGACTTTCTTTTATTATAACAACTATAGCAGGGCCAGGGTGGGGGTGAGGGTGCTATTGAAAATGAATAGAGGTCAAGGATGTTGACAAACATTCCACAATGCATGGGACAGTCCCAACAACAAAGAATTATCTGGCTCAAAATGTCAATAGTGCAGTTGTTGAAAAACCAGGTGCTAGACAGTCACATCATTTAAGAAAAAGAAGACAATGTGACTATCGTTCATGGCTATCTAGTTACATTACAACAAATGAAGCAGATTAACAGTGTTTATCAGAAAGGCAAATAAGCAGAAGCACAAAAACATATTTCCAGGGAGAATTACTGCAGAAGACACTTAGAAGTAAACAGGTACAGCCAAATATGAAAACGGGGTGAACAAAAATTTGCCGAATGTTGTAGCTAAGATACTATTTCTTTGTTCCATTCATTAATAGAGTTAAATTTGAGAGAAAAAAAGCAAACATAAATAGGCCGGGAGTGGTGGCTCACACCTGTAATCCTAGCACTCTGGGAGGCCGAGGTGGGCGGATCGTTTGAGCTCAGGAGTTCGAGACCAGCCTGAGCAAGAGCGAGACCCCATCTCTACTAAAAAAATAGAAAGAAATTATATGGACAGCTAAAAATATATATAGAAAAAATTAGCCGGGCATGGTGGTGCATGCCTGTAGTCCCAGCTACTCGGGAGGCTGAAACAGGAGGATTGCTTGAGCCCAGGAGTTTGAGGTTGCTGTGAGCTAGGCTGATGCCACGGCACTCACTCTAGCCTGGGCAACAGAGTGAGATTCTGTCTCAAAAAAAAAAAAATAAATACATAAATAAATAAATCAATACTAATTGCAAACATCTAGCATATTTAAAAGGCTGGTTGCAAAAGACTAAGAAGAACCAGGAAACTGAATAGAATTTCTTTAATTTCTATTTTGGCTGCTATATGATATTTGGTAAATAAAAAATGAGCATTTATTAATTATCAGTTATTGGCACCCAGAAATAAAAGACACAGCTTATCACCTCAAAGAGGTAACTGGATAGAGAGGGGGAAATTACAATTACTCTAAAATATGATGAAACATTATGCCCTGAGGCCATTTGAACTAAGAAGAGCATCTTCTCAAAGAGTGAGACTACTTGAGGAGGAACAGAAATTCTAGTTAGAGGATAGACTACATACAGGAAAAGGAGTTGAAAAAAAGCATGGAAACCTTAGGGAACTAAACTCTGTTGGCATGGCTAGAGCATCTTATAACAGTGGGGGATAAAAAGGGCAAATATCGGATGATCACAGCTTTGGAGTTAGAAAAATGTTTGAATTTACAACAATGGCACAGATAATTGCATATCTGACTCTTGCTTGGAAAAGATAGTATAATGGTAGAAGGAAAACAATACATACTCTTACGCTTCTGTTAAGGAAACTTAATTTCAAGATGGAAAGTTTCAAATGAACATGAGTATAAAAAGCCATAAAACTGTGAGGAATTTGGCCGGGCGCGGTGGCTCACGCCTGTAATCCTAGCACTCTGGGAGGCCGAGGCGGGTGGATCGCTCAAGGTCAGGAGTTCGAGACCAGCCTGAGCAAGAGCGAGACCCCGTCTCTACCAAAAATAGAAAGAAATTATATGGACAACTAAAATATATATATACAAAAAATTAGCCGGGCATGGTGGCGCATGCCTGTAGTCCCAGCTACTAGGGAGGCTGAGGCAGTAGGATCGCTTAAGCCCAGGAGTTTGAGGTTGCTGTGAGCTAGACTGACGCCACGGCACTCACTCTAGCCCGGGCAACAGAGCGAGACTCTGTCTCAAAAAAAAAAAAAAAAAAAAAAACTGTGAGGAATTTGACCCAGAAAATCCAATATTATAAATTAATCTTAAATGAATATGTAAAAAAAGTTAGTCATTGCATTATTTGTAATGATAAAAAATGGTTTAAAAAGTTGAAAAAATCCAAATGTCCAGAAATAGGTTGGTATACTTAAAGTCATACTACATTGGCAAATGTTTAAAGCGTAGGTATTGCCAAATGAATAAACAAATTATAAATGAATTTATAATATAATGCCATTTTGGAGATAAAATTTAAAGTATAATGTATGCATAGAAATATATTGCACTGTCTTCGTTTTAAAGGCTGAATAATTTTCCAATATATACATATATAAATATATATATACATCACATTTTTTACACCTTTAATTGTTAATGGACACTTAGTTTGCTTCCCTATCCTGGCTATTATAAATAATGCAAGGTGATGGAGTGTTAATTAGCTTGATTTAATCATTCCACAATGTAAACATATATCAAAGCATCACACTGTACCCCATAAATATATGCAAATATTATTTGTCAATTAAAAATAAAAGTTAAAAACAAAGAAACAATACAATAAAAGAAATACATTGAAAATGCATTAACCAAAATCTTAACAATTGTTAAATTTAGGAGGTGGAGTTTTGATTAAACTTTGTGTTTTACTTTTTCCCACTGTGCTTAGTTCTATGATCTTCAAGTTTGCTGCACAGATCAGGCCTCTGAATTTTGTTTCCAATTTCTAGGCAACATGTTTTCCAATATATTTTGGCCAACTGAGGAGCGTCCAGATGAAAGAAATCAAAACAGTGAGAAAGCTAGACGTGTTTTCAAACAGAGACTTTTTAGACTGGGAAACAGAATACAAATGAGGAAAATGATAGGTGTTCTCAAATTTATATGCAAAGGAATTTAAGGAAATGTATGCTTTTCCTGAGAACAAGACCACAGCCTCAAAGGGAGAGCTTACAAAAAGAGAGTTTCGGCTTATTGTAAAAAGAATATCCTAATAATATAGCCATAGCATCCTCAGCTTCCTTAGAAAGTAGGAGCCTCCCTACCACTAGATACAAACAGTGGCTGCTGACTATTTCCCAGTCATGTCATTAAACAGATTACAGCTTTTGGTGGGAGTTGAATCTAGGTAACCTTGTTCTAAGGTACCTTCCCACTTCCAGATGCTACAGTAAGAACAGGGCTGGCATTGGAAACGGTACTAAATAAAATAAAAAGACAACTTGATATCTTTTTATTTAGCTTCCATGATCATTTGCATTTATTTTTACAACATGTTCACCTCTTCAAATTATCCTTTCATTGTATGATGCAAATTGTCATCTGGGGAGTTAAAAGGGCTGCCTTGATGGGTGATTCAAACCCCAGCACTTTGGTACCTATTTATAAGAATTCATATGGATATATGTGCCTATCCTTCAAGAATTAATATGTGTTAATTATATGCTTATATATGGTACATTTTGATCTTCTACAAGCAATCTAGCCTAAAACTTAAGAGACAGAAATAGTTTCCAGTCTTTATGAAATGAAATATATGTGTGTGTATGTATATAGGTTTGTGTATGTGTTGTAATGTATATATTACCATAGAAATGATATGTAATTGGGCTACATATACAATATATGTATGTAACAAGGTAATAAAGTTGGAACCCTCAAGAATGAGATTAGTGTCCTTATAAGGATAGGCACAAGAGCTTAATCTGTCTCTCTCTGTTCTCCGTCACGTGAGGATACAAGGAGGAGATGGCCATCTGCTAATGAGGAAGCAGGCCCTCACCAGACACTGAATCTGCTGGCACCTTGATCTTGGACTTCCCAGCTTCCAGAACTGGGAGAAATAAACTTCTGTGGTTTAAGCCACCCAGTCTGTGGTATTCTGTTATAGCATCCCAAACTAATAAATAGGTAAATGCATGTATAGATATAGATAGATACACTTTTAATTTGTTTAATACACCAGAGTGGAGGGATACTGTTGATTCCAATCCAAGTGAATTCTTGAGAAATATAGTTCGTGTTTGTCATCTTCTCCTTTTTTATGTGGACTGTCAGCTTCTGAGGGAAGTATCTCTGTGTTGTTAGTTTTTACTTCACAGAGTGGTGGCTTGCACACAGGAAGCATTCAATGAATGATTGAAGAATAAATTGGAAGTTGTTTAAAATTACCTGACTCTTTTGGAGTTCACAAGAAAATAAATTTAACACCAGCTAAGACCAGCTATTATGGATATCGTTACTACAGTTGTCAACTCTGACTACACCTTTGGTGAGGGTTTGGTAAGATACCACTGATGAAACGGCCACACCCACAATGTGAAGCAGAAGCTCCAAAGTAGAGGTTAAGGCATCTATATTTTAAAATGATGTATCAGTGATTCTGATAATATTGTGGTTTGAGAACCACTTTTGTTGATAGGTATCTGCTTACAGAAAGGGGATAGATAAACTTTACTGATCCAAGATTCTATCATTTATTCCACTATTACAACAAATACATATCCCTAATGGGGACAGATTCTGGCTCTCACTACTAACAATTATCTTTAGTGTATGAACATACTTAAAAAGGGAAAAAATTGCTTTTGTTATTGTGTGGCAGATACAGATCATTCTATATTATAAATGTCTCAATCTAGTCTGGTAATAATATATAATTCAAATACATCAGTTCATCTTATGTTATTAGATCACACTGAGATTTTGCTAACCCATAAATTGCAAAGATTGGAGAAAACAAATTTGCAGGGGCAAAGTTGAAGGTAAATCCTATCATTTCTATCCCTGCCTCAGTTGTGTGTAGGATTTGATGGCAAAATCTGTGAACTCAAATACACACTTTTCCTCCTTCACACCCTCCCCCAATAAAATATTGAAGAAAGAAAACAGCTTCTAGATTAGAAGGAGAATACATCCAGTTTGCCAGCTTATGCCATTGCTGCTAAATCTCTGGTTTTCTATATCCTCTCCTGGGAACCTCCTCACACCTTAGTTTTGTAGGACTTGAGTTCTGTGAGATTTGAATGTTCCTTCCTGCTTTTCCTAAGAATGCCTTATTGTTCAGTAAGCACAGCAGCTGCTACATTTCTCCCTCCATGTGAACATCTTTTGGGGTTTGCTGCTTTTCCCATTGTACGTGTTCTATAGAACCAATTCAGTTTTGGTCAACTCTGCCTCAGAATATCCAAACCACCACGACAATTTAAAATACTATAAAATAGCACTATTGATTTTGAAAAACCTTCTAAATACATCAAAAGCCAGACACCTCCAAACTGAGTTTTACCATTCCCATCTGAGAGCGAGGACCTCATTCACTGCTGTGTTTCCAGTGCCTCAGCTGAAATCTTTTGTCTAGCTGGCTAGCATTAAATATTTGTTCAATAAACAGATAAATTGATATGATAGTTTTGGTACAATAAATACAGAGAACATATCATCTCAGATTACAAAATCAATGTACACAAATCAGTAGCATTCCTATATACTAATAACAGTTAAGCTGAGAGTCAAATCAAAGACTCAATATCATTCACAATAGCTACAAAGAAAATAAAATACCTAGGAATATACTTAACCAAGGAGGTGAAAGATCTCTGTTCAAATAAGTTTAGACTCAATTTTTTCCAGGCTACTAATGTTGTGCGTGACTATACAGAGGCAAGATTGATCATGACCTAAAAATTATGACTGCTCAAGACGATTTTATTGGAGGAAGAATTGGATGCAAAAAATTTCTGCAACCTAAAAAGAATAAAGTGTATATTCAGAAAAATTAATATCTAATACATTTAGTTTTACCAGATAATTTATTTTCAAATTATAAGCAAGTCTCTAGATGTGAAGTACATAAACTATTTTCAGGCTCAAAGAAGCAAAAGCATAGTTACTCAACAAGCCTAGGACTTGTCTCCAAAATTATTAGTTACTACAGCTAGAGTCTATGAAGTACCAACTCTAATATAATCCTTTTACTAGATGATGTTTTTTAAAAATGAACAGTTAAGTACAAAGTGATACTGTGAATGTTACAATCCTATTTTTCTTCTAAGAAGCTTTGCTAAGCTTTACATTATTTTCGAGAAATTTTGTTCTTGTTTTATAGAGTCTATTACCCATATGCTGTGTCTATAAATATATGTACTTATTTATAAATTCTCTGTATATGTAACTATAAGTTTTATCAAGTTTATAACATTTTAGTATCTAATATTGCTCATCTATGGTGTAGGATTTATCTTTAAAGTTTTATTTCAGAAAATACATTTCTTCTAAAACTACAAAATATGTAAGAAAATTTTAATTTAAGGAATACAAATGAACACTGAGAATTTACAAAGGTCAGACATTTTAATATAATATAGTTGTGAAACATTTCTTTTTGTGGTCACATTTTTGCTTTTTAAAAAATAACTGAAACATAACTCATATATTGGCACAAATTATGACAATATCACCACTGGTACTTAATTTGAAAGAGTACATATCTAGAATTTTAAAACGATTCTACTATTTTACAATAATTTTAAAGGAAATGTGATCATATAACTTATAAAACAGGGTTAACTGCATTATTGATGTTTTGTTCTATCTTTCATTTACTCAAGGGATGTCAGTTGATGGCAGGTGACTTTTTTGTCCTAAACACTGGGAAAACAAAGATGAATCAGATATAGCCCTGCTCACAATGAGCTTCTAATGCAGTAGGGAAGTCAGATATATAAATCAATATTCCCTCTAATAACTTCATGTAAAGAAGAAACTCAGTAACTCAGAGATTCACAGAGTATATGAAGCTTTAATTGAGTCTTAAAGAAAAAGTAAGAGTTTGTGAGTTGATAAGAGGGTAGCAGCATTCCTGTGCAGAGAAATAGTGCACGTTAAGTCAAGAAGGAATGAAATATCATAGCATGTTTGGGAAACTGGAAGATGTTTAGTTTTTCTGAAATTCAAGTTTCATGGAAGCCAGGTAGTAGTAAAGGATGTTGGAGATCTAAATAAATGCCGGACCATAAAGAGTTGGTCTCATATCTCAAACCAAAGACTTTCTGCTTTCTCTTCTGAAGGCACTAGGTAGGTTATCATCTAAAATTCTAAAGCAAAGCCACTTCCCAGTAGACTCACCTTTTATAAAATTACACCACTGTATTACATTAGTGAGAAGTAGGATTAGATCTATGTTTGAGGTGATTGAAATAGTCCTCATGAGAGTCAAATGAATTGAAATGGAAAGAAAAGAATGAAGAAGACATGTTTTAACTGTTAAAATTAATAGATTTGGAAAACCATTGGATGTATCAGGTAAGGAAGGTGAGGCTACAGAAATAGCTCCAAATGTTCTTATCAGGAAGCATGGAGAATTTTGACTCAATTATCTAAGGAAGAGACAAGGAACAGATTTTGTAAGGCAAAGATAATAACCTCAGTTTTTGATACATAGTTTGAAGTAAATTTGTGATATCCGGATGATATTATCCACTGGTAATTCGGTAAATGTTAAGTACTGATCATAGCAGAGATTTCTAGGTTGGACACATAGATGTACAAATCATTAGTGGATACATAGATCTTGAACAAATTAATATCAATAGAAAGGTGAGATTGAGGGTAACTCAGTCTAGAAACGGAGGAAACACACACAAGTACATACTGGAACGTTTCGTTACACCTTAAGAATCAAAAATTTTATCAGACTTCCATATTGTTTGGTGATAAATGTTGGAAAAGTTTAATTTATAAAAGTGAGGTCCAATATATATAAAGGGAAGTGCACAGATCTTAAGTGCATGATTTGATGAGTTTTTATTCATTCTATCTAGGTATCATATGTCTGTCTATATCTATACATTTATATCCATAAAATCCTCACCTGGATCAAGATATAGGCATACCAAGCATCCCAGACAGTTCTCTCATGTCCTTTCCTGCCCAATCTCCACCTCTTTCCCCCATTGCATAGGAAACTACATGTCCAGTTTTTCGCACATTAGATTTTTCCCTTTTCTTAAACTGTTACCTAAAGGAATAATAGAATATGCATTTTTGTCCAGTTTCTTTCATTCGACATGATGTTTTTGAACTTTATGGTTTTATAAATAACAAATCATTCTTTTTGCATTTATATTCATGAGGGATATTGCAAGTAATTTTATTTTCTTGTAATATATTTGCCAGGTTTTTGGTATTAGGGTCATATTGGCCTCATAAAATGAATTGAGACATGTTCATTCTTTTTCTTCTATTCTCTAAAATAAGTTGTGTAGAATAGGTATTAATCCCTTCACAAATATTTGATAGAATTCACTAATGAAAAAAAGGTTCACTTTGTAACTAAATAGCTATTGAATTTTAACAAAAATATTAGCTCAATTAAAACCTTACTTGACACAAAAAGTAGGTTTATAGTAATTTCTTAAATACTTTTTTATAAATTAAATTTTTTTATAAAAAGCAACCAACTTGTCATTCATACTTCGTTCTCTTTTACACAGTAATTAACAATAATCTATACTTAATTTAATAAATTAAAACTCCTTGGGTTCCCTGCAGAAAAGTAGGTATAAATGTTAAAAATATTCTAAAAGTAGGAAACATTAACAAAAATGGCTATGTCTTCTTGTATGGTGGCAGAAAAAAAATTTGATTAAAAAAAAAACAGAAAAAGTAATTTATCTATGTTACTACATTCAAAAGTACATCAAACCCCATACATTTGGAAATATTTCCTTGGAGAAGCTTTGTATTATTAACATTTTCCCCATTGTACCTGCCTATACACAACATAAATAGAGCATCAGAAGTTGTCAATCATAAACTTAAATATAGCTCTAGGCTGTCAAGTCCCCGGTTCCCAGGAGAAACAACAACACAACCTATTTAATGATGCCTTTGCTGTTAAAGTCTTGTCTGGGAAACAATTGTGTTACCTTGTAATTTATCACAAACTATATTTTTGGATATTCTGCATCTGTTAGTGTAGTAAAAAACTAAAACTACATGAACAGGAACAAAAATGGTGAACAGCTAAAATACAGGCAAATTCACTGCAGTTTTCTCCAGAAGTTATTTCCATCTTTTAATTTCCAGAACTCTGAATCTCTTTGGCATTGTCTGTTCTTCCATTTTGTTTTAACAAACATGCCCTGAATTTTTGTAAATATAAGCTGTTTGGGAAGTAATAGGAAAGAGAAAATATTCCTTTATTAACAGAAATAAATAGAAAATCAAAAATACAAAATTAAGCCACTATCGTGAATAAACATAAAAATGAAGCAGATGCTTATTAATTAAGTGTGGGCAGGTGATGACAAGGCACCATGGCACACTGCACCAGCTGTGAAGAATTTAGACAGCTTTTATCCTACCAGACCATTTTATTTATTATACAACAGATACCCTGTGCACTAGAAAAAGTGTCAAAACAAAAAGATATAGAGAGCTAAAATTTCAGTTTTCTATACTTTGAACACTACTTGGTTTTACCTGCTTTTCTAAGGAATAATCTGACTTTCATGTTTAAGTTTTATGGATGCTGCAGTTCATGTATTTTTTCCACTAGAAACTGTATGACTAAAATATTATTTATGAAGTTCTATTGCATACAATATGCCAAGAAGATAGACAGCACTGCTTTAAGTATGGAGTGTACTCTTACAGAGTCCATAATAACAGCAAGTATTTGGAGGAAAGTAAAAGATCCAGCCAAAGTAAAACCTATGGAAACACAAATACTCTTAACCATGGTTTTTACCAAATCTATATAACATGAAATTTTTTAAAATGAAATATAAAATTTAAAAGTCCTCTTGTAAGACACTGTGATGACCAATCTATTCCATTTGTAATTTCTACTTCTACTCAGATTAGTGGCAATTGAATTTCTTCATTTAGGCAATTAGATAATGCGCCATTATGGTAGTCCAATCAATTCAAACTTTTTTTTTCCTTGTGTCTCTGCATTCTCACATAGAACTGGATTCAATAACATTGATTGACAGTTTATCCTTAGTTTCTCAATTTTTAAACTGTTATTATAACTTTTCTAACTTTTCTACCTGATCTTATTTTTTGTACAATATGATTTTACCTGGATTTAATTTTGCAGTAGTATGCAGAACCCTTGATCTCATATTTTTCAATTATTTTTACTTATTTCAAAAGGAATAAAAAAAATGAAACCAGACAAAAGTCCTTCAAAGACAATGAACAACAACAAAAAGTGCAGAAATGCAATTAGTAACTAAATGAGAAAAATATTTTCCACATCAGTGATCAAAAAGACAAATAAAAAAAACAGTATATAAGTTTATTCTTTCTAAATTAAAGAACATTAAAGGCCAAAAATGATTTAAATCTGGCACTTTTGTTTTGGTTAGGGAAAAGAAGTACAATTTTCCTAGAAAACAATGTAACTATCAGTATCAAGAATCCACATTCAAATCTTCAGTCTATTATATTCCCCCCTGCAAATTTTTACTAAAAGAAAGAATTATAAAAGTTGAAAAGTTAATTTGTGAAAAATGTAGTATAATATAGGGAACTACATTAATCTCTAAACATTAAAATAAATCAAGTGAATTTCCCATTCAGATAACTTACATGTCGGCCCTTAACATACAATTGTGATAAAAAGTACCATATCCAACTTACATTATCAGGATTCATAAATTGACATTTAAGAGTGTAATACACATTGGTGAATCTAATCTATACACAAAGTCACACAGAAGAGAGAAAAACAATTTGGAGAGCTCAGATCAAAGTGAGAAGAGATGGAAAAATAATATGAAAATATGGTTGAGACATTTTACTAGCTATCCAGAATATATGGAAACAATTATGAATTATCCATGAATCAATAACTAAGGAAGCATTTTGTAGACACTATCTTAAGCATTTAGAAGACAACACCGATAGCATCTAGCACTTGGGAAACGGGAAAGAATGCCAAGGAGGACTTCCTGCATATCTGTCATCTATTTCACTACCTATGAGGTAACAGTAGAACTACTCAGGTCACAATAATGTGACATTTAGAAACTTTCAACCTTAACATGTAATCTATAGTTATAATTAAACTGCTAGCTCTCACCCTGGGCTGAGTGCTTTGAAGAGTTATATTTTTCCAGGTTTGCAAGTTCATAACTGATGTCAAAAAAAGTAGATGATTCCGTAAAACTGACCTATACACTGTAGCAAACAGATAAATGACAAAAGAGTATACATTGCAAGATAAATGATATATTCAAAAAGCAGTATACACATTTGTTATTAGTATATGAATACAATTATCTCTATATTTAATATAGCTTAGGAAAGGGGGGAGAACAGTAAAAATGACAAATGAAAAGAGCTGATGCCTTGGAGTAAGGAATTAATTTCTTTATTTTTATTATAATGTGATTTGTGGTAGAAATAGAGGTTCATAGTGACAGATATAACAATGTTTGATTAAGTACCTAAAGAGTACTTCAAAGGCAAAAACTTAAAATTGAAAACAAAGAAAAATATTTATCTTCAAGGGCAAATGCATCTGAGGATAAATTATGAAAATATCCATGTATGACTTAGGCTTAACTAGTCTTTCAAAGATGATTTTCTAAATTCAAAACATGTCGCTGGTCATCTAGGGCTGACCTGGGAGCTGCAGTTCTTGAGTGGGAGCTTGTAGAGTTGCACTACATGATCACCTCAGCATGTGTCACTCAATAAATATGCTGAAAGGAAAATCTCCATCAGATGCTCTGCTGCTCTATCTCTGCCAATACAGATGATGCAGAGCACATCAGAGCAACTCGTTAAAGGTACAGTTGCCCAACTGTGGCATGTACTATATCAAACGTCACGATGAAATTTAAGGAGCTAATGTTGCTAAGCAAGACTAGGTATGATTTAGAAAATAGTAACCAGTGGAATGACTTTTCCTATTTTATCTATTAACAGTAACCAGTGTGCAATTTGTACCTGGTACCATTCTCTCAGTAATATCTTGAGAGGTTTTCACAGCCCCAGTACTCACTTAATACAACCGCAAGCCATAGATCAAGTGGCCTTCTTAGATGTATATAGGCATAGTTTATTTGTGCAGACGAATGCAACAGTTGGCTGAAAGGAGACCCTAAATAATGAAACACACAGAAATTGATATCAAGGTATTTTAATTTATCATTTGGTAGCTGCTGAGCATAAATGTTTGGCCACAAGTCTTATAAAGAGGTAAGTTATGATGCAAAAAGTTTGTTAGATCAAAAAAGCAGAATATATATATTCCATATAATCAAGTCAGTCAGTATGAATAAAATATTAAGGAGGACATTTAAACTGATTGCAATCTTTATTTTTATAGGTAGTCCTTGATTCCACCAGGAGTATTTTACTACTGGTCATAATAAAAATGACTTTCTCTAGTTTAAAAACTCTGAATATTTAATCAAATACAATAGATATATTATGAATCATCATCTGCATGAAAATAAGTATTTGCAATCCCTTCATCATTCTCTGGACATATACTATAATCTTTTGCCTACAATGCAGGTCACCACTGATATCCTCTGTTCAAAACATTTTACAATCTTGTTACTGCATTGTCAAGAGGCAGAAAGCGATTTCACAGTTGAACTCAGAAGAGTCCTACAAGGCTTTGCCCACAGGATCAACACAGCTGCTTTTGTAACCCACTCTTCCTTTCTCCACATGGCTTGAGTGATTGCACATCTGAGATTAAGGAATGCCAGCAGATGTGACTAACAGCGTTATTTATCACAGACAGTTATTTCAAAAATGCAATGAAGTTATTACTAGGATTTTGCACAAAGTAAGTTCAATCTACCATTTTCTAATGGTTACCCCTTATATCATTGCTTGGCTTTTAAAATGCTATTAAAAGCAAAACAAAGACAGATATGTGAAAGCTACATGAGTTTTCAAGTAATAATACATCTTTGGCACAATAGATAAGTAATTTTGTTATATCGTGAAAAATATTACTGTCCTTTTTTTTAACAAAACAGATTTCTTTTTACTTGGATTTCTGTATTGTATTCACTAGATGGCACTATCAAAGTACTTCTAAATCCATAAGCTTCTCAAAGATATGTTCTTGTATTAAAAAAAAAATAGGCTTCTATGCACTTCAAAAATGCATAGCACCAAACTTGTCTTTTGAAAGTAGACTTTAAAAATGTCACTGAAGCAACCAATATATCCCAAATTAGATTATGAGACTGCAAATCCATAGAGACTGAGTATGGTAGTTTTCAGGAGTCACTCTTTCCCCTTTTAGCTTTTAAAAACAACCTTTTAAAAATTTCAAATATACTTTGCATAGGTAAAGCTATGTGGGTATATCTTCTTGTCCAATTAATACCACCATCAGAAAAGGTAGATTCCCAAATAGCATTGCTGACACTGGCGGCTGCTTTTCTAATAGTTTAAGGTCATTCCACGAATGGTAAGTGAGAATAGGGAGGCTTAGGGAGTCAGAGGCAACCCTTCAGACAATATTTAACATATTTTTGAAGATCAAATCAATTATTTTTTGGATAAAACAGAGAGTTTAGTGTTTACCAACTTCAAAGTTAGTCTACATTACTTATAACAGTCGCACAGTACTTAGTCTCTGATCTTTGTTTCCTCTTTATTAAAATGTATATAATAAACACTTTATCTTAAGTGGTGTTGTGATGGTCAGATGAGATTTTTAGTATGCATAATGTATTCCAAAATTTTTTACATATTTGATGTACTTTTTCCAAGGGAATTGATTAAAGATGCTTTAATCAGTACTAAAACTAGAGATGCCAGGATGAGGACAAAGTAAATGAGTCAAAATAGCGTGATAGAATAAACAGAGGTAAGAAAAACTACACTTGGAATGCTCAGGGAATAGAGATTACTGTGGCCCAGAAAAATCAGGGAATGCTTCAGAGAGGAAGTGAGCTGTGGGTAAAAGTGGGGTGTGTCCCTTCTGAATCAAGGCTTTTAGGAAGCATCTGTGCCTTCTCCATGCTCTCTCTTTCCCCATCTGCCAGGTGGGTGCAGAGGACTTGAGGTCCTAAGAGATGGAAGAAGCAAGAGTGTGGAAGTTTGGATCATGTGTCTGAGAAAAGTCACCTGTTAACACGATTGTTAACAGAGAAAGATACAGTCTTTTATTTTGTCAAACGACTAAAATATTGGAGTTTATTTGCTAAACAGGTTTGGATCTTTCTAACAAAATTGCTTAATGCTGATTTTCTTTTTTTTTTTTTTTTTTTTTGTTGAGACAGAGTCTCACTTTGTTGCCCAGGCTAGAGTGAGTGCCGTGGCGTCAGCTTAGCTCACAGCAACCTCAGACTCCTCGGCTTAAGCGATCCTACTGCCTCAGCCTCCCGAGTAGCTGGGACTACAGGCATGCGCCACTATGCCCGGCTAATTTTTTCTATATAGATTTTTAGTTGTCCATATAATGTCTTTCCATTTTTAGTAGAGACGGGGTCTCGCTCAGGCTAGTCTCGAACTCCTGACCTTGAGCAATCCACCCGCCTTGGCCTCCCAGAGTGCTAGGATTACAGGCGTGAGCCACCGCGCCCGGCCTGATTTTCTTTATTTCACTTGAAAAATAACATATGTTTCTTTTGCCCTGATTTTAGATGTTACATTATTTACCCAAGTAAGTTCTTTTTTGAAATAATGAGTCCTGCAGCACAACAATATCCAAACACTTTTGTTTTTACAAAAATACAAGTAAAACTTTAATGTGTTACTATATAACTTCTCTTTCTATATATTTAAGGATTCCTAAATTTCTACCTTTTCTTTTTCATTTATATCTGGAATAATTATACTTATTGAGATTATTCAGCTTCATAATATGTCTTCATTCCTGTTTTGATATTTACATTTATAGCATATTATCAGGAAAAATTTCTATTTGCCTGCTGGATCTCTTTTCCTATTTCAATATCTTTAACACCACAATTATCCATCAATAGCTGTGAAAGTATATCTTCAACAAATCCTTCAATAAGCCTTGCATATGTGTAAAAGGAGCACATTTTGCAAGTGTATCCTTATGTTTTTCATTTAAAGGAATTTTATCAGTGTACTTTGCTTGTATTTCTATTTTAATTTATGTAATCATTTTATTTATTAATAGCTGAGTAAATTATATGACTAAAGACTAGAAAAATATGGATGGTCTCATCTACAGATATTAATGACATCTTGTGACTTCTTTCATTTAATATTAATTCTTATTGGAAAATTTGCCTTTATGTAGGGAACTGGGATGTAGGTGTGGCTTTCCATAAACATATTGATCACCTAACAAGATTTTCCTCTATAAATTCTTCAGTCCTACTGCAAAAAAGCAGCTTTTATGAAAAAATACAAATCAGATGCAGCTACCCAGAATGCAGCATCCCTGTATGAAGATTTTCTCCATTATCCTTTTCCCATTGGTCTTTTTGCCAACATGTAGCTAATATGTTAAACTGGAGCTTCTACTGCTAGGACAAGACTACTATGGATGCTCTTACATTGTAAATAAATGGGCCCTGATCGTACACCTCCCTCTAAGGGGCTTCCCATGAATGTCTGTAGGAGTTTGAGCTTTGAGTTACAGAAATGGGTGAGTTCTGGACAAGATATTTTGGACAGGCAGGTAGAATCTTATGTTTCATAATGTGGGTAGAAGCTGATTCCATACTCTAGTCTTTAAGCTTATCCTGTCCTCTTCCCCAAATGTTTTCTTGCCTCCAAGCACAATGTATTCTGTCTCTAAATTTTAAAGTAGATCTCCAGCGAAAGGTTTAGATGTAGACAGTGCATGTATTGTAAGTGAAAATAAGTTTCTCATACATTTACATGCATGAAACTTTTCTACTTTAACTTCACCTTTTTTAAGAAACTTTATTCTAATATTTATTAATGTCATGTAAGTAAATAAAAATAGAATTTGTACACATTAAGCCAGACAATAAATCTTATAAAAAATGAACACGATTTTAAGAAATACATATATTAACATATTAAAATGTCTTAGTATATACATATAATAATACTCGTGATCGAAGGCCTATGTTTTTGAGCTTGGGAAAAGTTGGGGGAAGTTGGATGGAATACAACAGATGTGACATTAATTTATCTTTAATTTTTTCAAATATGATTTCCTTTATCTCAATGAATTTGTATATCAGTGTGCAAAGTCCATATCGAATGGATAAAAAAAATACAGAATGTAAATTTTATTGAGCTAATAAAGAAAAAGAACAAAAAGCTTCCATATACTATATTCCCAATCTTTTTTTTACATAAATAAATAATCTTTTTTTGTGATAAAATTTACCATCTGAATCATTTTTAAATGTACAGTATAGTAATGTTAACCACATGTGTATTGTTATTCGACAGATCTCTAATACTTTGTTCATCTTGTAAAAAAACTCTATACTCATTAAACAATTTCCCCTCTCCCCCTCTCCCTGCAGTCCTTAGCAACCATCATTCTAATTTCTAAGAGTATGACTACTTTAGGAACCTCATATAAGTGAAATCATACATTATTTGTCATTTTAACTGGCTCATTTCATTTAGTATAATGTCCTAAAGTTTCTTCCATGTTGTAAAAATATGTAAGATTTCCTTCTTTTTAAAGGGTGAATAATTTTTCATTGTAGGTATCCACATTTTATTATTCATTTATTTGTTAATGGATATTTAGTCTACTTTCACCTCTTGGCTATTGTAAATAATGCTGCAAAGAAAATGAGTGTGTAAATATCTCTTCAAGATTGTGTTTTCAATTCTTTTAGCTATATATCCAGAAGTAGGAAAAGTAATCTTTTGTATTATCCAGATACCTTCCATTCCTGGCATAGAAGTGACATTAATTTAGCATCTACTATGTAATCAAAATGTTGTCATCTATACATATATCCTCCCATTTAATCCTTAAAATATCTCTAAGATTGTTATTATGATCAAAAATTACAAAACAGATGCAGAAAAATATAGCACTATAAATGAGAGTCAGAAAATAAAATTACAGAATCAGATCTACAGAGCCTGAAGTTATGACAATAGAATAAGAGACTATAAAAGTTCATTAAATGAACTTCAAAAACAAATAAGTCAAAAAACCCTCTAGGAATGAAAAAGATAATTAAATGATAAACACAATGTATGGGTTAACACACCAGACATTTCTCAGAAGAAGAAACACGGATAGGTACTAAAATATGAAAATATATTCAATCTCCTTAGATATCAGGGAAGTGTAAATTTAACCCAATGAGATACATTTTAAAATGTACCAGGCTGACATGATTTTGCAAAGTCGGGCAACATTTAGTTAAGAATATAGAACAAGTGACCCTCCTACATGCCATGAAAATAAAAACTGGCATAACAACTTTGGAAAATAATTTGATGTTTATTTACAACATGGATACATTATTGCCCAGGAATTAGACACCTACCTATATACCAAAGGTTGGTTTTGCGAATGTGTATCAATAAACATGTAAAATTGTTCAAAGTAGTCTTGTTTGTAGCAAATACTAGAAACAATCCAATTGTCAATATTAGAATGGCTAAGTTGAGGTATATTTATTTAATATCATACATATTAACCTGTATGAAATTAAAAAGCATAATTTGAAGAAAAGAGAAAATTATTAAAAAAAAATACATGTGAGGGCTGTCCAGAAAGTATCCAGCCCTTGTTAATATAACAAGGTTTTCATGGCAGGATACTTTCCAGACAGCCCTTGTATATCATGATTCTATTTATATAGGATTCAAAAACATAATAGGGGCTAGGGATGCTGCCAACCATCCTACAATGCACAGGACAGCCCCCCCAAAAAAGACTTCTCTGACCTAAATATCAGTAGCAGTAAGATTGAGAAACTTTCTCTAAAGAAAAGTGAAAGCATATTTAATGCAAATTTCAGGAAAAATTTTAAATAAAAGATTAGCATTACTGACTTTTTCCTTTTTTGATTGTATTTTTTACTATATGCTGTTTTTATTTAAAATGTTGGTATCTTTTCATCATGAATTGTATCAAATTCTGATTATTTTTATTCTTTTTTTAAATAGAGATGCAAAATTTTATTTTTTTTTAATTTGTATAAATTTAAGGGCTACAAGTGAAATTTTGTTATATGGATATGTTCCATAGTGGCAAAGTCAAAGCTTTTAACATATCTATTATTTTGATTATTTTTCAGTATTTCACAAGATGTTATTTATCTTGAATACTGAGTTTTTTGGCACCCCATTAAGGTTTGGGATCTAGGAGTGTGGAGTGTGGAGTGAGGACCTGGCCTCATTCCAGCCTCAGCCTTAGGAAGGAAGTGCAAGTAGAAGGATACAACAAAGAAGGGCATATACAGGTTCAAAAATATTGATATTCTATTTCTTAAGCTGGCTTGTAGATATTGGTGGGGTTCATTTTATTATTTTTCATTAAACTGTACATACAGCTTTAGATAGTCTTTTAAAATACAATTAAAACTAAAGTGAATTTAGAAGACCAATTAATTATGGTTAACTTATATGCTATAAATTTATGTTATATATCAACTATTATTAAGTAGCATACACTGTTATTTACATATCAACTATTGCATTTGTTTCAGTCAGCATTAAGAGGGTACTAACATAAAGGCATATAATGTTTTCCTATAAATCCACAAATGTTATTAATGCTTATAAAATGTATGCTAATACTTAACTTATTTCACCTCACAATAGTGCTCCTTTGTATTTTTCTGATTGTGTTAGCAGTGTAAGGCATAAATTTACTCCAACTGCGGTTTATTAATTCCTGATCTTGGAAAGCAGTGCTTTGACATGCAAATATAACACTTCCATCTTTCTCTGTTTCATTATCAAAATTCTCCAACACCTGTGTTTATTAGAGGGACGGGAGTCTTTCATTTATTCAATTTCTCTCTTCCATAGAGATGTTCACTCCAGCAGTAGCTTCCCATTCTTTCCTCCACTAAGTCAAAAAATGAAAATCCAGGACATATTCATTTTATGTGTGTTTCTTCTTTATTGTTAATGACCAGGCAATTGTAACCTTACAATTAGGAAAATAACTATTAACAATATAGTTAGACTTTTTTCTTTTTCATTTACCTAACTCTCTTGTTCCTTATTTCTATTAAGAGCTCACATGGCATTGAAAGAATTTCATCATTGAAACTGGCTTTCCACCGGACTTTATAATACTTTGCATTATCCCAAATGTTAATGCAAGTTGTATTTGCTTGAGAAACACTTTTCAATGGTTAGATTTAAGTTATATTCTGCCACTGGTATGTCTTATGTTGGCACTGTATTTTACTTTCTCCTTCCAAACCAACATACACACATGCACACCCACACAAACACATAAAAACACACCTACTCCACAAAGACAGTCCTCTGAGACCTGTGAAAAAATTAGAAATCCAACTCAACTTCATTCTTCAAAGCTCAAAGCAGGTTAGTCAGTGGTTTGTACTCCCAAAGCCGGAGGCCTAAAATAGGCATGCAAACAGAAGGCAAGTATATTTCTGTTAAGATTTTTCCCATATAGCAGACATTGAAAATTGATCACAGCACTGTTTGCATTTAGCCATGAAAACAGCATCAAAATACTTCTCAAAAAATCACTGCAGGAGGCCGCCATCAATTTTTCTGAGTTGATGCTTGAGATAAGCCTATTGCCTTCTCTGACCAAGAGGAAAAATGGCAATTTTGTTCAACTAAATATTCTAAATCTCCCTGTCAAATCTTTATAGTAGTCCTAATGTAAGAAATTAAACCACATGTTCATAATAATGCCTTATTATGTGCCCAGGCCAGTGGGAGCGAGCCAACACAGCTTCATTTAGGAAAGGGATGAAAGGGGAATATTGATTGTGGAAAAAGGCTGTGATTAAGAAAGTGGAGCAGCTTACGGAGATTTCAAGATGCTCCATTGGCCCTTGGAAACTTATTTAGCAGGAATGGTCCCTAGCTGTCAAGTGGTTTGAAAAGCTGACTCTGTAGATGCTCATGTTTAAAGGCCAACAAGATGACCAAGTTAACATGCACACAACATGT
This sequence comes from Eulemur rufifrons, assembly GCF_041146395.1. Taxonomy (NCBI): domain Eukaryota; kingdom Metazoa; phylum Chordata; class Mammalia; order Primates; family Lemuridae; genus Eulemur; species Eulemur rufifrons. The sequence continues at coordinate 232,602,014 of NC_090989.1, forward strand.
GGTACTTTTGTTTGGTTATTGTTGTTAATGTAACATAAATATAGTGATTGAACTGAAATAGTTATTAATTTCACCAGGAATGATTTTTACTTTATTGAGGCCAGGAATGATTTTTATTTTATTAGAAAAGAAGGAAAACTGACAGAGCTTCTGCAATTCGCCTTTGCATACTTCTGGACACTTTTTTTTTTTTTTTTTCTCTAAATGTATAGGACCTTGGTAAAGGCAGACTTTTAAAAAATAAGAACAGACATTAAAAGCAAGCAAGCCAGCAAACAAACAAAAACCCAAGCAGTAAACTACTTTTTCTCTCTATCTCCCCAGATACCTACATTCTCTTAATCTTCACACTACCCAAGAGGTTTAGAAGAAATAGTTCAGTTACCTTTAATTTTAAAATTTGTAGAATAAACTATTTTAAAACATAATATGTATCTTGGGAAGTTTTTCACTTCTAAATTTTTAGCTTTTGTTATTTTAATTAGACATTGAATTTGATAATCCGTATTCAATATAAATGCCATGTTCTAGGGGTTTTCATAAGGAAGGTCAAACACTTGAATTTCGCTCTTAGAGATACAGTGTATACAACCGTGGATTAAAGTGAGTCACTAGAAAATGTACCAGAATGTGTAGTCTGAATCCATTCATGAGATAATTACAGAGCATTAGCCATCTCAATGTATACAGAAATGTCTGGAATTAGGTTCCCCAAATGCACTTGAAATTTATGGCTAGGGAGTCTCAGTGATTTATAACATTTTAATTGTTTTTTCTGTGTTGCTTCAATTGTTCATAATAGCCATTTATTCATCATGACAACAATAAGGTTATTAATATGAAACAAAATAAAATGTATAAGATAGGCTTGAAGTTAAGTAATATAGTAAAAATACTGCATTTGACATAGTTAACTATACAAGTATGCAGGGAGAAAATAAAAGTAAAAAGTAATTTTGCTGCATTTTATTTACCCATTAATATTGTGCTAATAACAAACTAGGGCATCACATAAAAGATTAAAGCCCAAATTCAAAGCTTTGCCAGAAGCTATAACTACTTAATCAAAGAACTCTCCAAATAATAATATATCAGAAAGAGTTGAAGGGAGGTCTGATAGGCATCTTCATTTACCTCTCAGGTGAAAAAAAAAGTGAACATTAGTTTAAAAAAAAAACTTACCTGTGCTCCCCAAATAAATTCTCCAATAAATAAAACACTCAATAGTATGTAAAGATTTATAGTAATGTAGTTTAAGAATAAAATGTATTTCAAATAGTCTATCTCCAATTTTGCTACAAATTTTATAAGCATTAGATTATGAGTTCTCATATATAAATATTTCTCCATGCCTGCTCTTACAGGGATGTTCCTTGGACATGAGTCTAAAGATTCTTTTTCCAGCCTGAGATTTGGAAGTTAATTTGTATTTATGCTGAAATCACTGACATTAATTGAGTTTACTGCCTTCTGATTTCTATACAAGCAAAGGAATGTAATTTAAATTCTAGGAGGAATTGATGCCTTTTTGTCCAGAATTAAATCCTTCAGGATAAAAAGCAGGATAAAAAAGATCCCTGTAAATTATACAGTCAGCTTTTAGTAAAGGTTTTCTTAAATCAGTTCTGGATTTCTTATTAATCAGATACATTTTTAAAAATCTTTAATTTTTAAAAAACCTTAGTCTTCTGATTTTTCTGAGACAAAAATCTTAAGCAATTTTGAATCTCTTCTAATAGCATGTTAATGTCCTTACTACATTGTTTAGTGAAGAAATATTGGTAAACTGACCTTTTAAAAATCACATTTTACTTCCTTTGTTTTAACATTTTGTTACTAATTATCAGCCATACAGGAGTGACAAAATGGTAAAAAAAAAATAAAAACAGATCTACTTCATAAAAATGAAAATGAGTTATCTGAGTATAGCAAAAAAGCTATATCTTAACATATAATCTGGATAGAAATATGACATATGAGTTCTACATTTTTAAAAAATAAAGTAAAAATAAAAACTAAAATTCAAACAAAAAGTTTCACATCCACCGAATAACTGATTAGAAAGTATTGCATAACTTATATTTATACCTATTGACTTTTATTTATCTTAAAGAGTATCTCAATTTAAAGAAAAATGAGTAAAGTTTATCATTATAAATAATTAATTTACATATAAATGTAAGGATTCTTTTTATTTATAAATATAGTGAATAATTAATTTCAGTACACTACAACATATTATCATAATATACATTTTAAAATGATGATAAATTTCAATTGGAAACAGGATCTTTATCTCTCACCACTTACAAATTTTTTTTTTGGGGGGGGATTTGGGCAGGGACAGAACACTCACAAAAATTAATTCAAGATGGATAACAGACTTAAACCTATCACATGAAACTATAAGAATTCTAGGAAAAAATGTTGGAAAAACTCTTCTAGATATCGGCCTAGGGAAAGAATTTATGAAGAAGACTCCAAGGGCAATCACAGCAAAAACAAAAATAAATAAATGGGACTTGATTGAATTAAAAAGCTTCTGCACAGCTAAGGAAATAGTCAACAGAGCACATAGACAATGTACAGAATGGGAGAAAATATTTGCAAGCTATACATCTGAAAAAGGGCTAATAACAAGAATCTACAAAGAACTAAAGCAAATCAGAAAGAAAATATCAAACAATCCCATTAAAAAATGGGCAAAAGACATGAACAGAAGCTTTTCAAAAGAAGATAGACTAATGGCCAATAAACATATGAAAAAATGTTCAACATCACTAATCATCAGAGAAATGCAAATCAAAATCACAATGAGATATCACCTAACCTCAGTGAGAATGGCCTTTATCAAAAAGTCCCAAAACAACAGATGCTGGCATGGATGTGGAGAGAAAGGAACACTTACATATACTGCTGGTGGGACTGCAAACTAGTACAACATCTGTGGAAAGCAATATGGAGATTTCTCAAACAACTAAAAGTAGACCTACCATTTCATCCAGCAATCCCACCACTGGGTATTCACCCAAAAGAAAAAATGTCATTTTTATCAAAAAGATACTCACACTCGAATATTTATTGCAGCACAACTCACAATCACAAACATATGGAATCAATCCAAGTGCCCATCAATTCATGAGTGAATTAATAAAATGTAGTATATGTTCACCATGGAGTACTACTAACCAGCTATAAAAAAATAATTAATACCTTTTGAAACAATCTGGATGGAACTAGAGACCATCCTCCTAAGTTAAGTATCTCAAGAATGGGAAAACAAACACCACATGTACTCACTATTAAATTGGAACTAACTGATCAGCACTCGTATGCACAGATGGAAGTAAAACTGAACAGAAATCGTCCAGTTGGCACAGGGGAGGGGGGATGGATGAAATCATACCTCATGGGTACAATGTACACTTTCTGGGTGATGGGCACACTTGTAACTTTCACTCAAATAGTACAAAAGCAATCCATGTAATAAAAATATTTGTACTCCCATAATATTCTGAAATTTAAAAAATAAAGTAAAATAAAAAATAAATTAAAAAGTAAAACACATACAAAAATAAATAAAATGATAAATTATTAGCATTTATACTTACTACACACCAGGCATTCTTACTACTTTTACATGTGTTTAATTATTGAAACCCTCACTGCAATCCTATAAACTATTTACTGAAATTATGCCCATTTTAAAGATTCCAAAACTGATAGCCAAATACTTTATTGTTCATCTAAATTTACATAGTAAGCAGTAGAATCAAAAAAAGTACCTAGGTAAGTGTAACTCTGGAGTCCAGTTCTTATCCATCATTTATACTTGCAATAGTTAAATAGTGAAAGCATTTTGCACTAATTAATAAATCACAAGTTAATATTACAGACTAGAAATGTTAATGGACAACTTTTCTGCAACAATATTTTTAAATTTATATGAAAAGGATGCATCTTACATCTGCCTAAAAGATATAAAATATTCTAGAACTTCATAGGAACAATAATGGTGTATTAAAAAAATATATTATACTATATTATTATAAAATACATATTATATATATGTGTGTGTGTATGTACATACTATTATCTGATATGAGGAGTTTCCCTTTTGCTGAATATATAAATTTAAACAATAGCATTAGATTTATGTACTTTTGAAGTATTATGCCCTGGCATTGGGAAATACGGGGATTAAAGAACATAAGGAAACAGTGGACAAAAAATGAATACATAAATAAAATAAGGAAATATACTAAGAAAGGTGAAAGAAATGGTACACAGAACGTCATTGTGGAGAACGTAGAGAACAGGAAAAATACTCAGAAGGGTTTTCACTGAGGTGTTGTGATCTATTTTCTTTTCCTTTATCATGATTCACTGAGATGCACAAGCCTATGTCATCACACAGTTCAAGCTCACCATGAAAAGAAGTCAATGAAATATTTCCCCATCAATGTCTTCCTTGTGAACCCCAAACATGCAACACTGAACAGTATTTCTCCCTTTATTATTTTCTCCCAGTCATTGGTGGGTAGAAATAAATCATAGAATTGGGGGATCAAAAGGGAGCCTAGATACACATACCCCCACTGTATATTCAATATCATTTTTATATAGCATAAAGGACATTGGACTAGAAATCTAGAAAACATGGAAATTCTAGAAGTATTTTTTTTTCCCTAGAGAATTTTTTAAGCTCTTGGTTTTCATTTTTAGTGAGAATAAAAATGAATATGTTGAACAGAAAAGTTTTTAAGGTTCTCTGCAGTTTTGAAATAGCAATACAAAGTTTATTATTTATCCACTATTCCTTAGCCTCCCTGAGCTGATAGGTATATATTTATTTTTATGACTATGTTAAAAGTAACACTGCATACAATTTCTTTATATTACAGTTAAAGGACTGTTCCCTTCTGGTGTGTATAAATAGATGCATTTTTAAGAGGCATTAAGTACATTTATAATCTCTTTTACCAATATTTTCCTGACTTATACAAAGCATATATAGCAACTAAATTATTATACCAGTGTTCATGGCTAACATACAGCTATTTATTTTTCTCTCTTACTTTTTACCTGCTGTATTAGTATAACACAAGTAATTGTGAAAGCAAATACTGAGGACCATAAATGATTTGTATTGCCTTGATCTATAAACGTTCTCTTTATAATTATTAAACTTGGGAAAATCTTATAATAAACACAATTTGATAGGCTAACAGCATTGTTGTTGAACAGAACAAAATTGTTACTTATATCAGAGACAGAAAACTGTGAAAAAAAAAAGACACCAGCTAAATTTTCATGTTACAGAAGTGTAAATTACACATTATCGCAATGAATAGAACCACGGCTTACATAATTGTCTGGATTTCATTTATTACTGGAATGTTTTAAGAAGTAAATATATGAGAATGCATTTGTATAAAATTATTTTTAACTCTGACTTTTTCCTCTCATCTGTGACACCTTTTCCTGCTATGAAAGTTCATATTTCACACAGGAATAGTCTTATATAAAGGTGTTTGCTACAGTTGTTTGTGGTATTCATGTTTTTTACTATTAAAATATAATAATTCAAAATCGGTGTGAAACAAAATAAATGGAAACTTACCACTTCTTGTAAAACAAAAACAAATAGAACAATATTTTTGGTCAACTTGAGCTCAGTTTTCTGAACAGTGTCAATAGTATTCCATATTTTTGTTATCAGACCTTATTTTCAGCCACAACAAAGCTGGCTGTCAAGCCATTTTAATGCAGTGCACTGATAGCAATGAACATTTGAAAACTTCTTACAATTTAGAATATATTTTCCTATTCACTAGCATATATCATCCATATCCAAACTGTATCAATGTCCTTAACTTATTTTGGCGTAACCTAAGGCACAGAAACCATAAGTGATTTGTCTAAAGGGATCATCAAGGTAAATGCAGATATGAGTTCAAAACACCAATGTCAAATGAGTTTATATAGTTCCTAATGAGTGTTATTCTGCAGTATATAAAAATAGATGGTAATTTTGCACTGACATGACAATAAAACAGTTTAGGAAAGGAAAATAAAATTCTATTAGATTCTTACTCATCAAAGCTTTGGACAATCTTGAGAAAAGGTGCAATATCTATGTTTGTGTTTGGTGGAGGGCAGTGGTGGTGGGTGGGGTTGGAGGAGCTGTAGGGGTTGTATGTCAAGCCAGAAGGAAAGAAGTGGAAGACTGAGAATAGACAATGAAAAAAGAGTAACAATTTTAGGGAAAAAAGAGGCTAATTTCTATTAAATTTTTTCATTTCCACTTTTCATTGTTTTTCCTCTATTTTGTGCCATTTTGTTTTCTTTTGATTTCCTTCTTTTCCTCATGCATTTTCCTAATGTGGCCTCTCTTCCTAGTCTATTTCCTTGTTCTTCTCTTCTTCCACTTCCTCTCCTTCTTCTTCTCCTCCTCCTCCTTTTTCTTCTTAGATCTGTCTCTCTTCTTGTAACCCTTTTTCCTTATTTTCAATCCTTTTTGTTGTTCTTTGTAGGCCCATGTCCTGGCACTAAACTAATACTAGACTGAAAATTATAGCTACCTAGTATTCTTAAAGTGTAAATCTTGACTATTACAGTAGTTAACCCATTTTATTCCATTAAAACAAACAACAAAACCTGGATAATATAAGCAAAAGCAAATTATAATTTATTTGTAATAATAATCAGCTTCTATATAAAAGAAATACATTGTTATAAATCCTGGAGAAAAGCTATAAGCAAAAAAATAAACAACTGAATCCAGACATACTAGTTTTAATCACAGTAAACACATACTGACTTAGACTTTCCAATGGCTGTACACAGGCCAGAAACTCTATTAGCATATAGCATATGATTAGGTTGATTGAATATAATTATGGGTTAAATCATATCTTCTGAAATAGAACAACGATAAATGGCAAATCTCCATATAATGTTAAGTCTCTAAAGGTGCTTTCAGTAGTCTCACGGGGAATAATAACACCAATAAAAATATTAAGAAGAATAATCATAGAATTCATTCTATTTGTTGAATTCTTACATTATACCAAGCACTATATACATCATCTCATTTACAATAACTCTGTCAGGTAGATATTACACATGTAGAGATTATTCATATAAAGTGTTTATTTAAAGTACACCAATTTATATGGATTAGAGAGTTAGAGGACAGACTCATACCTATGTCTAATTAATTCCAGAACTTACTATTGCCTATTTATAAATAGGAGAAAATGTGAAATTTAAAAATTCTATAAGACCATATTGGTTTAAATTATCAAATGATTTTCTAGCTCAATACTTATAGAATAATCAAAATTCTGCCATGCCTCTCCATTTGTGATATTTTAAAATCTGAAGCCATTTAATGATTTCTTTCATAGAATACCATGGTTTCTTTTTAGAAAAAAATAAATGTACAGTTGACCCATGAGCAACATGGCTTTGAACTTCACGGGTTCTCTTATATGCTGATTTTCTTCTGCCTCTGACACCCCAAGACAGCAAGACCAACTCCTCCTTTTCCTTTTCCTCCTCCTCAGCCTACTCAACTTGAAAACAATGAGGACAAACTTTTATGATGAATTTAACAAATAGCAAATATATTTTCTCTTCCTTATGATTTTCTTTATAGCATTTTTCTCTAGCTTATTTTATTATAAAAATAGAGTATATAAAGCCTGTTATATACAAAATATGTATTAATTCATTATTTATGTTATTGATAAGAATTCTGGTCATCAGTAGACTATTAATAGTTAAGTTTTGGGGCAGTTTGGATTTTCAGCTACACAGAGGGTCAGCACTCCTAACCCCTGCACTGTTCAAGGTTCAACTATATCTCTGTTCCATAACATGAATCTGTAACAGCAAGTAACAAAAATTTGAACTTAAAATTTATATTTTTATTATCAAAACCAATTGAGTCTTATATTATTGAATTTTAGGTGATATATAGGTGAAGAGTAGGCAATGCTTTTGTTGGCTAGGGGATGGAGCATGAGAAATTAAACATCACCATGGACAGAGACTGCCACCTCAAGCTGTCTGCTCATTTGGTTGGTTGCATTAAGGCTTGATTCAACTTCTTGCTTTTCCCTTTTTTCAAAAGGGATTAAACATGGGAGTCTTGAAACAAGATTTAGTCCAAGAAGAATACCATACCATCCATCATCTGTCTCATTAATACTACAGATAAATGCCATCATTGCAAGAGCATTTTTTTAAATTTCAAAATATTACGAAGGTACAAATGTTTAGGTTACATATATTGCCTTTGTATGGCCCGAGTCAGAGCCGCAAGTGTGACCTTCCCCATACAGTGTAAATCACACCCGTTAGGTGTGAATTTACTCATTCCCTCCCCTCCACCTGCCAGACCTAATAGACATTAGCCTAGACAAAGAATTCATGAAGACCCCAAAAGCAATCACAGAAACAATATAAATAAATAAATGGGACCTGATCAAATTAAAAAGCTTCTGCGAGAACATCTTTTAAGTGTTAACTGAATCCAATAAATGATGCCATTTCATTTTTAGGAGCTAATATTCATGATTTTCAATTTGGGTAACACATGAGAATGAGTTAAGGTGAATCCGAATAACAGATTTTTATCCATTAATATAGACCTGGCTAATTTATATATTTTTTTTTTGTTTTACTTTTTAATTTTTAATTATGGATACATAATAGTTTTACATATTTACAGTGTACATGTGATTTTTCATAAGATCTGGCTAATTTAGTAAATGGGAGCAAATAAGAAAAGAAATGGGACACTAGGAAGAATAGTAACTTTACTGAGAGCCTATTTTATTTTATGCTAGATATTATGCTAGTTACCGTATACGTATCTTATTTAACTCCTACTGCAGTTTATGGTTTGCATAATTTCCATTCAATTTTTGCTACATAATTTGTATGTTCCAGTGTAAAATTAAGATGTGAGGCCCTAGCTGGGATAGGACAGTTAATTGTCCCCTTCTCAGTGGCCTGCCACCCCAACCAATAGTGGATGGACGGACAACCCTAAAGGGATTGCAATCTCCTATCGGGATACCTTCAGTACCTGCATGAGGATGAGTAAGAGGCCTCTGCCAACTCACCTGCTGAATGTGCAGTGTGGCTGCCAGCTGAGAGGTGGTGTGACCACAGCCATATTCAGCTCCAAAACACCATGGTACACATGCCCAAACCCTCCCTGGCCTGGGCGCATGCCTAGATTCTCAATGAGAGCACAGGGCAGTGATGGAACATAGCCTTCCCTTGGGTGGCAGCAGCCATAGGGCAGGGGCCAGGGAAGGAAAGGCTGAATATGAGGGAGGCAGCTCAGAAACCATCCCAGATCCCAGGGAGGCAGAGAGGCTGCAGGAGGTGGAATAGTGTATGAGTGACGCTCCAAGCACCCAGAACAAGTTCCATTTCCCAAAGCTCCCCTTAGAAAACACAAATTTAAAGATAAATTCATTATAAATCTCAGCATAACAATCAAAGAGCATTACAGCCAAGGGTTAAAGCACTAGGCCCTGTGCAACTACACGGCTTACATGCCTGTGAAGCCAGCCCTCTTCCTATTTTACAAATGAAAACATTACTCAAAGTTACATTTGTCAGCATGAGATAAAATTTGTGTATGTGTGTGTGTGTGTGTGTGTGTCTGTATGTGTGTTGGGGGTGGGGTGTACATCAGTAGTTTAAACTGTTTTCTTCCACTATGTCTAATTGCCCATATACATTTACCACTCATAAAATTAATTGGGAATGTTTAACAGTATATTCCTTATTTTTCAACAATTTGGGGTAAATATAAAAAGAACAAGAAATGGGCAACATATGTAACCTGAACTTTTGTACCCCCCATAATAAGCTGAAATAAAAAAAAATAAAAAAATAAAATAAAATTATAGAGTTTGTATAGAGGACTGATAAAAATATAAACGTACTTGGGCAAACTATCAAAACTCTGTTCCTTCAGCAAATAAGCAATGACAACATCTGTACATACTTTCATGTTATCAAGCTCAGTATTGACTACCACACAAGAAACTTACACAAAAAGTTATAAAATGGAAGCTAATATTTTAGTTTGTCAAGAAGATTTTCCATCATACTCTGCAGATATTTTCCATGTGGAAATTTTTTGCTCAGACTTGTTTACTATTACCATCATCTCTGGTCTAGTGTGATTTGAAAAGATGTGAAATTGCATGTTGAAAACCACTCCACAGCAAAATGGTATGAGAAGTAGAGAGTTACAGCTTCTACAAAGTCATTAAAATAATGAAAGGTCAAGAATAATGTTGGATTAAAAACATGTAAGGGATTACACAAATACACAAGTCAATGGTCAGATATTTCTCAGAGGAGCATGGTGAAAATAATTTAAATGAGTTCTATTACCTAACTCACCTTAAAAATTATTCTTTTTTTTCCCTCCACTAAATTTTGAAATTTCCTGTATAATCTCCCTGTGGTTAAGCTAGACAAGATTTGGCTCAAAAATCACTTTCCTTATTTGCACTGCCTAACTGTCTTTCTCTGCTTCCACTAAATAAGGTGATCTTCCTCACTATTGCCTTGAGTCCTGTGAACATCTTTTATCCATCTTTAAGCAACTTATGTTGTAATTGTTCATAATCCTCTCTCCTATTCCTGATTCTCAGCAACTTCACAGAAAAGATGAATCTATACGTCTTGTTTGTTTTTGTATTATCTGTGTTTATCAGTATGTCCAGAATATGAAAAATACTCATTCAACACTGAATGAATGAATGAATTAGCATATCTTTTCTGCCTTAGGTCAGAGTTAATATCTGTTTTGCCCAGCCCTAGCTGGTTGAAGATTGGCAAGACAATCCCTACACATCATGAAATCTTCATAATCGATAAGTACTAGAAACCCTTCATAGTCATTCAGAAAGGCCTTGAAATTATTCATGATTTGAATATAATCACCTAGAGGCTAAAGTAAAAATTCTGGTTATAATATACATGGTCATTTTCGGTACATTTTAGGCTATATGTAATATAGGAGGTCATCTGCTATACAATTTAGGCTCATTATGATTAAATGATATTTGGGGTGTCTCAAAATCTAATTACTTAGACCTTAAAAAAATAGAGAAAATATACTAAGTTCTAGATAACTTGTTTTCAAATGAAATCTTGGAGTATGACTTGTTCACAAAGAAGGAAAGGAATCTGTGCATCTTAGGAAATTACTATCCAAGCACTTTGGGCTTATGTCCAACACTGAACCTCAAGGAAGCTTTCCTGTTAACGTTTGAATATTTTGTTTTCACATTTTGTTTGCTTAAGTCAATTAGGGAAGGTGCATTCACGATTGAGAAGGTACGTTCCCACTTCCACAGGATATTTGCGTATATTAAACACTCAGCATTAGCCAGCCTTCAGGTTAATATCGATTGTTATCTAGATAATAATATGCATTAGTCTATTGCTTGTCTTAGAATTTTAACAACTATAATTAGCTCTAACCATGAAGCATTTGTTAGGCAGAAAGTGACTTTTCACATAGAAGAAAATCCATTAGGGTAACCCCTAGAGCACAGTAAATATTTGCTATCAGCTACCTACTCTTCACAATTTTTGTAAAGGTGCATTTTTTTCCATCTGTCCAAGTATCAATTCTGCATTTCTTTTTGATAAAAAGGGGTATTTTTTTTTAAAAAGGAAATACAGCTATAGAAACAATATATATCAATCATATATTTTATATATTATTTTATATAGTAAATAAAACATTATTTGATAAATTATATGCATAAATATATAATATATAAGTACATATTATATATATTCTCTCTGTATACCTTTATGCACACAGACATACACACACATATAAAATTTTATCATCTCTTATAGATATTTCCAAATTCAAATACTGTTAACTTTATGGTACTAATAACATCAGAATATTTTCAAACTGTAATTACAAAATAATGTCTACTCTGGGAATGTAAAAACATTAACGAAGGTATTTCTTCGTGCAGAATTCCTTAGTTGTTGATGTGTCAGAAGAACTAGGAACAAAGCTTGATATTTTGCAGGTCTATGAGACCACCATCAGCCAGTTTTAAGCAATGACTGTGATATAAGAAAAAAAGTAAAAGATAATTTTTAATTGTCCTTTACAGGCTTTGATAATGTCTAATTAATTTACTGGCATGCATTTTGGGTTTGCTCATGGATGACAAACTTTTATGTACATCTACAGTGCATTTCAATTCTCAAGTTTTACCCTTGATACTAAGGCCTCTCATGTATAAACTGATGAATTAGTGAGAGACCTCCTGGATAATACTTCTGAGGTGAGAATAGCATTGAGCAACAGCTGGCAGCTCTTGGCTGCCTTCGCTCTCTGCTCCGTGGTAAGGACTAGCACTATCCAAGACTACAGACTGCATTTTTTAATGGGTGTATGGAGACTTACAGGATTGAACTGTGCCCCTCAAATGTTTTATGATGAGACACTGATTCCCCGTACCTCAGAATGTGAACTTACTTGGAAAAACAGTTGTTGTAGACATAATTAGTACAGATGAGGTCAAACAAGAATAGATTTGGATTCTAATTTATATGACTGGTCTTCTTAAAAGAGGAAATTTGAACACAGGTATGTATACAAAGAGAACACCATGTGAAGGTGAAGACAGAGATTAGGGTGACACTTCAGATTCTAAGGAACACCAAAGATCACCGGCCAACCAACAAAAACTAGAAGGAAAGGTTGAAACGAATTTCTCCCTCACAGCCTTTGGAAGCCAATACCTTGATCTTGAAATTCTAGACTCCAGAACTATGAGACAATAAATTTCTGCTGCTTAAGCCATTCAGTTTAAGAGATGTGGTTATGACGCCTTAATAAACTAGTACAATGGTAACCTTAAGAACTTCCTGATCTTGGTCATTTCTAACATACTCTATCTATCTATCTACCTATCTATCTATCCTTAAACCCCTGAGGTCAGAAAGAGGTATTTGTAGTTCAATTTCTGACCAAAATACTCATCTATCTATCAATCTATTGACTGATCTATCTATAAACCCCTGAGATCAGAAAGAGGTATTTATAGTTCCTTGGGCTTTGAGGTTTATACTAATTTTCCTTTTTCCTACTATGCCTAAACACTAAGTGAAGTGAGTCTATTTTCAACTTTGAAATCTTTTTTTGATTGTTCTTTAAAGTTTCATCCACATTTTTTGTTTGTTTTTGTTTTTAATTAATGAATAGAATACAAAACTATTTTCAATGTGTGTACCGAAGTATAACAACAGTTTTCAGTTCTCTACCATTGTTACTTATTTGGATCAGTTGTGGAAGGAGCACTGCCTGGCTCAAAGTGATGCCAGTTATTTTCAGCTTATTGTACATACTTATGCTAATAACTATGGGCTGCCACATATCTTGGTAAATTATTGGAGATCTTATCTGTTTGAGGTTCCTTTGGATCTCTAGGATGATTATGAGAGGGGCTTGGGGTTGCTGGTCATCTATCTAACAAAATACCCATATGATTAGCCCCCAAAAGATGGAGAACACTACCTTACATGGAAAAGCTTAAAAAGCTCAGTCTGGATAGTCCCAGAGACTCTGATCAAGATAATTTATAAAATGGAAGTAACAGTTGACTATAACTTGGCTTTCAAATATCATAAAACAGATAGGACTTCGAAATGTATGGCTTCACATACAATGAAGAAAGAAAAATATAAAGTTGAGATAAGAAAGAATAAAGAAGAAAGAGGAGAAAAGGAAGCAAGACTGATAGCAAATGGAATAGAGAGAGACTGTGAGGGGAAAACAATCAAGAAAGATATAAAAATGAAAGGCTTTACAGGAAGGGATAATACAGGTTTAGTAAGGTAGAAAAAGAAAAAAATGCAATTACCTAAAAAAATGTCAACCTAAGTATAAAAGGGCACCCTGTTATCACTCTAGTTATTATTTGTAGGGAATTACTGTATACTTTGCTGATCTAAAGTTCTTGGAGAGCAGAATGTTTGGCACTGTGGGGAGGGGAGTAGAAAGGAGGCAGGGTACATGGTCAAACATATGTGAGCCTGTGTGTTTCTCTCTTTGCATCCTCAGCACTTGGGTAAATTGCCTGACCAATAATAAGTGAGTAATAAATGCTTGTTGAATGAATGATTTTCAGTTAGCCATTCATAGTTATTTAATTTGTTGGATTTGCAAATCATTGGAAGAAATGTTCTGCTGTGGTTTGGATATGGTTTGTCCCCATCAAAACTCATATTGAAATTTGATCCCAATGTAATAATGGTGTTGGAGGTGGGGCCTGGTGGGAGGTATTTGGGTCATGCTGGTAAATCCCTCATGAATGGCTTTGTGTCATTCTCCTGACATGAGTTCTCTCTTGCTGCTCTCCCAAGATTGGATTAGTTTTCCCAGGAATGGGTTAGTTCCCAAGAGATAGTGCAGGTTGTTATAGTGCAGGTTCTTTCTTCTATCTGGTCTCTCTTCCCATGTATCTGCTTCTGCTTTGACCTTCTCATAATGCTTTAACCTAGCACAAAAGCCCTTACCAGCAGCTAAGTAGATGCCAGTGTCATGCCTCTTGAACTTTCCAGCCTATAAAACCACAAGTCAATTAAACCTTATTTTCTTTATAAATTACCCAGTCTCAGGTATTCTGCTTTCCATACAAAATGGACTAAGACATGCTCTTAATAACTGGAACAATCCACTAATCCAGAAATTATGCTCTGCACTAGAGTATTATTAAAAAGAGAATATGATGGTGGGGGCCAGATAAAATCAAATCTCTTTCTAGATGGTTCCTACTTTCTTTTGAGTTTCTTAGAAACAGAGCTCTTGGGATACCTAAGGGAAGTCTGACACTTGAGAAAAGGAACAGTGCAACAAAGCATCACTTTTATGAAATGGGTTTTTCTCATGTTCAGGCCCTGCAGGTTTGGAAAATATGCTTCCAGCAGATGGCGTTTTGCATAGATAATAAAGATGTTTGCATCTCCAGAGTCTTGTAATTACCTTAAGAATTAGGAGAAGGAAAACAGAAAAGAAGAGGAATAAATTCCTTCTGCTTCCCTTCCTTTTAAATTCTATTATCATAATCTGTATCCCATTTCAATTTTTATTACTCTTGGAAGAGTACAACAAGCTGATGGGCAATGAGAGGAATCTGCATTGGAGAGACAATTTAATTGCTCTGCCAAAAAAGAAATTCAACTCACACAAAACAAGGCCAACCTTTTCCATTTGATCTTACAGCTCAAATGTCAACCATGCCATACGTTTTATGTGACTTGAAAGAACAAAAACGGATACAAAGATTTTAAACATTCCATTCTGCCTCACTACCACTTTACCCATAAAAAAAAAAAAAAAAAAAAAACCTCACTGTCATTTAACAAACTTAAAACAAAACAATCATCAGGAATGTGTAAAGGTCTCTATAAACTACTCTACTCTATGTGAAGCTCCTTGATTGTTTTAGTTGAATTCATTGACGGTGTTATGTATTAAATTACTGGAAGCCTTTCAAAATTCTGGCTTGATCCTTTCAGAATTCTGGCTTGCAAACCACATGGAAAATGAATAGTGTGGCTACTGTTGGTGCATTTATTTGCATATCAATGCTGAGAATTCTGTTGGTTTCATAGAAATCATAGTGATTGAGGTCTAAGAAGGAAAGCAGGGGGTGGGAAGATTGGATGTACACAGGGGTCACTAGAATACTTTCTGCTTCATGCCAACGTTTCAAATGATTTTCCCAGTAGGATAAGCTAGGTTCTTCATTGTTTTGTGTCCTGTGAGATAGCATTATGGAAGCCTGAATAGGCCTAAAGAGGCGGATGTTTTGAATTTTCATCCAACAATTTTTTTTTTCATAGAAAATAATTCTATGCCAAAATTTCAAAGTCCAACAGCTTGAGATCTCTGTCTCTTTTCCTTTTTGGTTTCATTCCTTTTTTAAAAAAAATCAAATTAAATAAAATGTGAACATTTTTGTTCAAGAAAGCCAAGTTATGAGCAATAGTTTACCAAGAAATGAACAGATTTTTTTCTCATTATATTTTACTTGCCAAGTATGCTACCCATAAAATCTACAGTTCAGTATATAGACACTATTAGTTCTGTCATAAATGTGAAGGAAAATCGGGAAACCTTAAGATAATTTTTCAGATGATGTCATATTCAGTCTGGAATTTAGTATGGGAGAAAACATAATACCTGGACTATTTTTAAATACCTAAAACTTAAAGAGCATGATTTGAATCAATAGCTCAAACTGAAAATGGGTGGCTTTAGAAAGAGTTCTCAGGTATAAAGTGAACATTTTACCTTTAACTGGAAACACAGAAATAGCGCATATATGCATTCTTTTAATTCTCCTTTATTCTAAATAACCATCAAGAATGAAAGCACCATGAGGGCAGGATCTAAGGTTCTCTTTACTGCTGTGTCAGTGCCTTGAACAGTGCCTGGCATATAGAAAGAGTTCAACACCTGGATGTTGAATAAAAGGATGGGTTAATTACTAAAATCCATGTGGACAGATATTCACTTTTGTAAACCCAAGAATTAATGAACACCAAAGAGGTGGTTCCCATATGTCCCTCTATAGAGTCAACCATTCTCCCAAGCTCACATTCCACTTTGTCAGCTGCTCCTAGTCCTGCTAGTTCCCTAAATAAAGCAACATGAGCATGTCCCCAAATAAATTCATCATTTCTCTTATCCTAAACACTGGCCTCCTATCAATTCATACAAACATTCTTCTTTCATTATTTTCAATATTCAGAATATTTGCCTTAACTTTTGGAGGCTACCTCAGTGCCACTCACTTGTGTTGTCATCCTGTCCTCTTCACCCAAGCCCCTTCCTTCTTTTTGCCCAGGACTCGTTTCCTCTCCTTTGTATTTAATTCTTAAGCCTGGATTAGATACAATTTCTAATTATTTAACCTGCCTCAAAGTATGTACTCTTTCAATGCATTCTATATAATAAGATTAGATATGTGATATGTATAGATATACACACACATATATGAAATTAATTGGCTCACATCCTTTCCTTCTCTAAACTCTCAAAAGTCCATAGATTTCTACTGTATTCTTTATTATGTAATATAGGTCTTCAAGACAAGCTTTGAGGCATATCTCCAACTATTTTAGGCACATACTTTGATTTTTAATGAGCCTCATTCTTTGATACTCTCCAAACACAAGGTGCTCGGCTTTCTTCCCTCCCTTCCTTTCCTTATGCCCTTTCTTCTGAAAAAATGCTTTTCCACTGCGTTTCACCTCTCAAAATGTAACTTGTAATTTGCATTTTAGGCTTAGTGGCGTTAGTTCAAATAGTACCTTCAACATAAAGCAACTCAGAAAGTCCAGATCAGGTGTTTCTCCTGCCTTTGAACTCACAAAGTGTACACCCCTCCCTTATGAAATTTCACATGCTGCCAAATGTTATATAGAGATGCATTATATTTCATATTTCTAAGTTTTTGAGGGTATTGGTGATGTCATGCAACCAAACTTTGCAGCCTCCTCCATACAGACTTGTTCATAGAAGGAATTTAACTATTGATTTACTAAATCAGTCAAACCATTTATCTTCCACAACAATGACTCAAAGTTTATATCAAGCATTAAAATGTTCAATTAAAATACGATTCATTTTCACATTATTCTTTTGTACTTAGAAGTTAAGAATTATATAGAAGGTGTTTTGCTGCTTAAGATTTTTAGATTATTTAATGTAAGCTTGATAGGAGTGAATTTAGCACTTTCTCTGTGCCAAAGGTTCAGTAGTAACTGATATCACATGATTTTGTAGATACAATTATTATTAGTGCAGTGAAAAACAATGTGGACTACAAGATGAATTGTTCATTGGAATGAAGTATTCTAGAGCCTCATGATTCCAGTGATTACAGAATTATGAAATATCAATTGTGGTACTGGCATTCATTAAAGACTGTGGTGAAGACAATGCTAATATTTAGTCTAGACCAGTGGTTCTCAAATTTTAGCAAGCATCAGAATCACTCATCGTAGAAGATTGTTAAGATACAGATTACTATGCCCCAATTCCCAGGTGTCTGATTAAGCAGATCCGCAGTCGATATTGATACTGTTGGTCCAGGTACATCATTTTGTGAAGCACTGGTCTAAATTAAGCAAAAAGGATGATAGTTGTTATCATAATTATGAGTGTGTATGTTCATTGAGATTGTTGAGGTTGACAGAACCTATAAGGCAAAAGGTGCATCTAACGGGCTAATATACCTGGAGTATCCCCATCCACCACCCCTTTATTGTTAGGTGCATTCAAGGAAGTCTAGAAGTTAGTACACACCAAAAAAGCAAAACCATGATAACATAATGGTCTTTGCTATCTTGCTAATCATTGTATTTTCAGTGTAGCTCTAAGACATAGGATGTTCTCAATAAATATTTATAAATACAAGAAAGAATAAAATCAAAAGTGGATATAGTGCTAAATTATTTGATAATAATCATCATAATAAATAGAAACTGATGGAATGTATGCACAATTATTTTAAAAGCCTAAAAAAAAGGAACTTTCTAGAGGAAATAAACTACATATGAAGTTTAAAATTTTTGCATGGTAGAAATCTTCAACAAGTCTCTGCCATGGGATGTATCTTGCTAGTGAAATACCAAATGGTAACTTCTGACAATGCATGTCTTTGTTAGAGACAAGACAATAAATGTTTCCATTGGGATAAGGTATTAATTCTAAAATATATGAAGATCCTCCTTCAATCTTAAAATAATTGTCTTACAAAAGCATTTTTAAAATGGACCTATTAACATAATTGCTAACCTTAGTTTAACAGTGCCACATAACAGACAATGTTAAATTCAGTGTGAAGCCATGTAGGTGAGCCGAAATGTGCTAGGACTACTTATAAACAATCATCACTGTGCTCCATTTACTAACAAAAATTCCTGTGTTGAGCATCAGAATGACTCAGGACACTAAATAGTACAGCTTGCTGCTCGTGTCAAAATGGGTGGAACCAGGAAGGTTATGATACCCCATTTGAACATTAACCAGCACAAGTTGTGGAGAAACCTAAAATTAGAAGACACTTGGTGCTATCACTTAAGCCTATTTCTGGACTCCTGCAGGAAAACAAATGCTGGCACAAAAGAAAACTGCGAAACACCAGCTGGTCTGGTAGTCAACATTTATGAGCTCTTGGAGTTTCGTAATATGACTTACATGTGAGAAAAATCAACCGTCATTAAACTCCCTTGTCCACTAGTAATTTAACTTTACAGACTATATAAGAACAATAGTATCCCAACAAGTATACATACACTCAAGTAATTAATGACTGATTGCTCTTGATATTTTAATATGAAAATGACCCACAATGAGGCACTTAAAAGTTAAATTGGCCATGGAGTTCTACTCAGCCACAAAAAACAATGGTGATCTAGCACCTCTTATATTATCCTGGATAGAGCTGGAGCCCATTCTACTAAGTGAAGTATCACGAGAATGAAAAAACAAGCACCACAAGTGCTCACCATCAAATTGGTATTAACTGACCAATACCTAAGTGCACGTATAGTAATAACATTCATCAGGTGTCAGGCAGGTGGGAGGGGAGAGGATGGGATGGGTATATTCACACCTAATGGGTGCGGTGTGCACCGTCTGGGGGATGGACACGCTTGAAGCTCTGACTCAAGTGGGGCAAAGGCAATATACATAACCTAAACATGTGTACCCCTGTAATATGCTGAAATAAAAAAAAAATTAAAAAAGGTAAATTGGATAATTCTACTATTAGTAGACCAACATGCATATCTTCTCCTTTGTGTGAGACATACCCTTTTGGTGTGTGAATTATTCTAGTGTATTCCAGACCCTCAAGTTCTATATATGTTATCGAATATAGTGGTTCCAGTAACCAGACTACTTGGAACTAGATAAGGAGAGCGGTGATTTAATGTGGGTTCCTACTAGAAAACCAGGATAATTTTCTGACCTTTTACAATGGCTTAAAAGTTGTTTTTAAAACAAGGCCTTTTCAAAACTCCAGGGATTTTTTTTTTTTACAACCCATTTCATGTCCTAACCACTGAATATCTGAAAAATAGATATGTATGCACTCTACAAAGAATTCCAGCCAGGAGCCTAAGTCATTGCCAAGGCCATTTAAGAGATTGAATTGGCCCAAGCTTGATGCAGATTTAATGAACAAATGGATCTGAATTTATTCTAGTTCTTGGTCTGTCTTTTGGGCTTATTAAGTCATTCAGACCAGAGAAAGATTCTGACTTACTAAGAATGTTTAGAAGAGGCTCCTGTCTTCACAGTTACGCTTAAAATGGATGACTTCTGACAAAAATGCTTGGAAAATAATCATTCACTCACTTCTTTCCATCATTTCCATGTTATCCCAAGGCTTTGTTCAACAGATGGACATAATTTGCATACTTGACTACCACAGTTTTCTTAATTGCGTTTTCCCAGCATACTCTATTATATTTGCAATCTATTAGGTTTCCCTTAGAATTTCACTTTGAAAAATATACACAATATATGTTAAATTATCATACTTCCTACATGGTAGATCTCCCTGCAAAATCTAACACTTGGGAGGTTTAGGCATTTAGGGTACATTGAAAATGTTTTTCTTACCACACTTTAAATTCGACTGTAACATCTCTCAAATGTATTTAATACTCCTGTTTTGAAATAAGACTTTATGTTTCAGGTAAAAATACTGAATAGTATATTTGTATGTTAGTATATTGCATAGTCTAGTAACTATATATAATATTTTAATATTTAAATGTTAAGTTATTTAAAACTGATCATTAATCTCTAAAAGATGCCTGGACCATTTACCATTAAAACTCAATTCTCGGGGGCCGGGGGAAGAAGGGAGGAGTAGGTGGAGCACAGAGGATTTTTAGGACAGTGAGAATACTCTGTATGTTACTCTAATGTTGGATACATATCAGTATGCATTTGTCTGAACACATGCAATGTACAACACCAACAGTGAACACTAATATAAACTATGGACTTTGGGTGATCATGACATGTTAATATAGATTCATCGATTGTGACAAATATACCACTGTGGTGGGGGATGTTGATAATAGGGGAGGCTATATATGTATGGGAGTTATACTGTAAATCTCTGTACTAACCTCTGAATTTTGCTGTGAACTTAAAACTGCTCTAAAAAAAATTGTCTAAAAAAAAAAAAAACCCCACAATACTTTTTAAACTCAGAAATAGAAAACAAAATGCCAAGCTGCTGTTTACCATTTTTATTTTTAATGCTATACTACTGTTATGCTGGGCAATGCTTTTATTCTTGATGCTATGTATTATTTTGCAAGATCAGTAGTTTTTCATTTACCTTAGAGAGGAGCTTCCTGAACGTGTGACTGAAAAATCTTAAGGGATACATGCCAATGGGGAGAGGGAAGATTTTAGACATTTTATTTAGAAACACTGACTGTTAATGCATCCAGAAACTTCAGCAAGCCTCCTAGTTAAGATACCTCACTACTTAAAAGAAATATGATGTGAACAAAAATTCTCCAAATCATTAATTGCCTTAAGTGCTATAGCACACTACAAACTTCTCTTTGTGCCTGCTCTTCCTAAGGCTGCAGATCTGTTGCAGGATTTCAACTCTGCCCTTGACAAGGAACACATTAAATAAAAAAAGATCCAGAGGAAAGTCATGAGAAATCATATTGCCATTAGGGTGAAAAAGTAATGCAACAGAGCATCTCCATTATGTGTTTAGTTTCCATGCTGGACCAGATTCCTATATGGAAATTAGTAAGTATTACAAAGACTTCTGCATAGATAAAATCTTGTTTTAAAAGGGATATTTCTGAAGAGTTTATGACAGTTCATATATTTTTTTAAAAACTTTGATTTTTAAAGTATATTTTAAAAGATGCATTTATAAAATCGTTGCCTAGTAATCATAGCAAAAGAACCAAGGGCCCAATTGCTATTTTTAAAATCTGGTTTCTGATTTTCAAATGAAAACAACTGACAGTGGAACCATTTTGTATTACTTCACATGAGAGATGGAGTTGTTGTAATGTTAGCTATTGAAAGCATATACTTTTCCTTAATTTATAAAAATTCATCAAGAACTCCAAAGAAGCTATTCAACTTATATTCATGGGATTACTATGTAGATATAAAAATCATATCTAAAAATAGTAGATAACAATATATAACTATAGCAAACTATGTTATGCCCAGAAATACTCTTCTCCAAAAGCAATTTATTAATTATGAAGAAACAAAGATGGGAAAATTGAATAATGTGTAAGTTCTGATGTAATTTTTATTTAAAATTTATTCTGGTGACTACTCACAGAAATAGTACCACCTCCTAGGGGGAATTTTGAAAACCTAGGAGGCAGTGTGTTTTTTCGGTAAGAATGATTTAAGACTATATGGGAATTTTAGTAGTAGGTAGACCAGGACAGTTCTGCACAAGAAAGAGGGCTTCCGTATCCTATAGGAAGAAAAACCTTTTTAGAGTTATCTGAGTCTAAACCCTAACACGCTTTTGCATATAAAAATAAAGCATTTTGGTACATTGTAAGTTAACAGTGAACTTCTATGAAGCAATCTCTGTCTAAATTAAAGAAAAATTAAACTTAGAAAAACTTTTTTAACCTGTAGTTGTTTTCCATTAGGTAAAATCACATTGCAAACACGGGAGTAATGCTCATGATGTTTAACATAATGATATAATAAATATGATATAATAAATCTGTCTATAACTGACCCATTAAAGATATTCTATGTATAGGTGCAAACTTCTGATTATTTCATTATGTCTTTATAGTGGTATTGCCCAAGCATTAACAAAACAAAAGAAATACAATTATTTCATTATAAATTACTCACTCTATTTCTTCTTTACATTATAACTGAGAAATTTTGCTGATGTAGTTGAACTTATATTTCATATCTAGACAGTAATAGGGAATTATAAAATATGTTAAAAAATAAAATGTATCTTGTCTAATAGGGTTAAGAACAGCTGTGATAGCAGAACAATAATATTACTTCAGATGTCTTATTACGCATGTCATTGCTGAGAGTTTAGTAGCGCGAGTCCATAGGAAATACAAAGACTTCTGAGTCCAGAGAATATAGAAGATGATAATTAAAATGTTAGGAATATGCTGGGGCTCAGAGAGAGATACCCCAGAGTGAAGGCCTAAGAAACAGCCTCAGAAGCAAAATGTCTCTGACCTTCTCCTATCCTCTTGTCACTTACCCCTCATTCTCCTCCCAGGCAAGCCATACAAACTAGAAACCCTTTCCCTGTGGCAGGTCTTAGAAACCAGAACTCCTTTCCCCCAAAGCCAGCCATAAAGTCTAAAAATATTACGGAAAACCTCCCTCCCCCACCTTTCTGTGTAATAGCTGGCCACCAAAAAGAATTTTAGACCTTCATTCCAGAAGGATCATACCCCTATTTTGGAAATCCTAGTAGCTTTTTTTTGTAGGAATTGACAAATTGATTCTAGAATTTATACAGAAATACAAGGAGTATAGAAATTTATATAGAAATGCTGCACATGGAGGTCAAAAAGAATCTAAACACACAGGCCATGTTGAGTTTCTCTACTCAGTCTATTAGCATTAGATCATACCCTTTCTCTCCAATCATATTTCTGCACAGCTGTCTAGACTTCATAGAACCTAAGCATAAAAAGGGAGAGTTTTCCCATATCTTTGGGTCTTCATTCTGAAGCCTCCTGTGTCATGGAAAACTATGATTAAATAAATTGGTTATGCTTTTCTTTTGTTAATCTATCTTTTGTTATAGGGGTGGTAGCCATGACCCTTATGATGTCAAGGAATGAGTTTACTCCCTTTCCACCTCTACAAGTACAAGAGCTCCAGGGCAAAACGGTGAGTGAAAATCTATAAAGTCCAGGAAAAGAGAATAAAAGCTGGGACTAAAGAGTGCATAATAAAAGATTACCTATGGTATTAAGTGGGGTGAGAAATTGGCTTCTTTATATTACAAGAAAAATAAACTGCAGACCTGTGTTCCTCATAAACATAGACATAAAATTAGTAACACAATTTTGGGAAGTTTGTAACAATATATGAAAAAAAATATGAAAAGGATAATACAACATAACCTGGTGAATTTATGGCAAGAACACTAGGTAGTTTGGGCATCCAAAAATCCACTATTAGAATTCACAAATATTACCGGATGAAAAAAGAAAAAAAATAATATGTTTATCTCAAAAGATGCATTAAAAGTATATTTAAGATAATCCCAAATCCACTCATGATAAAAACTGTCAACAAAATAGAAAAAAACTTTCTCAACCTAATAAAGGGCATTTATGAAAAAACTTCAAACAACGGCATGGTTAATGAAGAAATATTGAATGTTTACACCCTAAGATCAGAAACAAGGAAAAGATATCTACTCTCACTACTTCTGTTCAGGCAAGAGAAAGAAGTAAATGGCACATAGATTGAAAGGAAGAATATAAATGATCTTTATTTGTGGACAGTATGATCATCTATGTTAAAAAAAAAAAAACCCTAAAATATCTATAAGAAAGCTACTAGAGTTAATAAATGGGCATAGAAAGATTCTAATATATAAGGTCAACATGCAAAAAATCAATTTTATTTTTATGGTCTAGCAATGAACAATCAGGAATTGAAGTTAGAAAACAATACCATTAAACAAAATAAAAAAAAAATGCCCAAGGATAACTTTAACAAAAGATGTGTAAGACCATAACATTGAAAACAATAAAATATTGCTTAAAATGTAAAGAAAAAAATTTAAATCAAGGGAGAGATACACAATGCTTAAAATTTGGAAAACTGAGTAATGATAACATGTTAGTTCTCCCCAAATTTATCTATAGTTTTGATGCAATCCAAAATAAAATCCTAGTAGCTTTTTTTTGTAGGAATTGACAAATTGATTCTAGAATTTATATAGAAATGCAAAGGGTATAGAACATTCAAAGCAGTTTTGAAAAAAATGAACAAAATTGGAGGATATACACTACTTGGTTTTAATTCATATTATAAAATTACAATAAGCATACCAGCATGGTATTGGTATAAAGGCAGACATATATTATAGATTAAATGGAAGAGAAAAAAGAGTTCAGGAATATACTCACACACATATGGTCAACTGGTTTCCAACAAAGGCATTTCAATGGAAAAACATATTATTATCAAAAAATTATGCTGCAACTATTAGATATCCACATGCAAAAAATAAACCTCAATTCTTACCTTACACCATATACAAAAAATTTAATTTGAATTGAATTATGGCATAAATTTAAGTATATAAACTATATTTTATGTTATAATATTGTATAATCCAGTAATCCAATACTACAACCTAATGTTTTAGTATTTAAATGTTAATTTTATTTAAAATTAATCATGAATACCTACAAATACATAATCAATCACTAACCCCTAAGAAATTAGAGCTAAACCTATAAATCTGTAAGCAGAAAACATGGAAGAAATGTTAGGGACCTTCAGTTTGGCAACGGTTTCTTAAATAAGATGTAAAAACTATGAACTACAAAATTAAATTAGACTCCATCAAAATTAAAACATATTTTTTCAAGATTGATAACTTTCATTCATCAAAAGGCATTCTTATTTAAATTCAAGATCTAAATTAAGAGAAAGTATTTGTAAAACATATACAGCAAAGTTCTTGTACCTTACAATTTGATAAGAAAAGTACAAACACTCAAGTAGAAGAAAAAGACAAAAAATTTAAACAGACATCTCAGCAAAGAAGACATATGGATTGCAAATAGGCTCATGAAAAGATGCACAACATCATTAACTATTAGCAAAATGCAAAATGAAATCAGGGAGAAATACTACTCCATACCTATTCCTTTTGATAAAATTAAAATAATTGACTATTTCAAGTGTTATTGAGGATATGAAAAAACTGGAACTCTCATATACTATTAGTGGAAATGTAAAATGGTACAACAATTTTGGGAAATATTTTGACAGCTTAATAAAAACTTAAAAATGTACCTATTATATACTCCAGCCATTTCATTCCTATATATTTACCCAGAAGAAATGAATATGTCCATGCAAAGACTTGTAAATAAATATTCATAGCAGCTTTGTTTGTAATGGGCAAAAACTAACAAAAAACGTCCCTCAACAAGTCAATGGATAACCAAATTATAGTATATCCATAAAATGGACTATCATTCCACAATAAAAAGTAACAAACTATTGATAAACACAACAACATGAGTATTTCAAAATAGAGATGATAAGTGAAAGATGCCATACAAAAATACAAAGCATACTGCACGATTCCATTCACACAACATTCTAGAAAATGCAACTACTTTTAATGGTGAGAGAAAGCAGATCAGTGTTTGCCTGGGAATCAGGGTTGGGGGAGGAAGGAAGGGTTATTATAATGGGACACAAGGAAATTGTGGGGATGATAGATATGTTCATTATCTTAATATGTCAAAACATATCCAACTGTACATTTTAAATAGAGGCAGTTTATTGTGTGCCAATTATACTGCAATAATGCTGTAAAGTTGATATTCTATGATGGTAAGTTGGTAAGAAGTTAGCTATTTAAAATAACTAATGGTAGAAGAAACAAAGGCTATATTGCTTACCTAGAAATTGATGTATCTTATCGAAAGTTTACTTAAACACTAATTTTATATCTGTAGTAAAGGCTAAAAAAACTAATGAAAGAGGAAAAAGATGCCATGGATTAAAGACTATGGTTTGTGAAGAAGAAAATCTAAAAATATAAAATAGTATAGAAAGAATGTGATCAATTTAGAATAAACATTGCCTCTACCTTAATTTTCAAATTGCATTTTTTCAGAACTGAATGACTGGCTGAGGTAGATTTAAGGCAAGGGACAGGTTAGTTCTCTAACCTGTTTGTAGCAACAGAAGCTCTGCTTTTCATCATTTGGTTTCTTTAAACTCTCATGTATTAACAATTTCATCTAAGCAAATAATTTCAGGCTGAAATGTTGAAGCCATTTGACTACACTAGGCCTGAGGAGAGATTAGAATAGAGCAGTGCCAAGACTCATTTTAGATACATTTATGTGTAATCAATAAGTCCTTCTAGCAGATTTGGATTCTGCGATTCATATGGATTAGATCACTAGACCAATATTCACTTAACCACGCAAAAGAAGTATGTAAGTCCCTACTATGTGCTAAGCTCTTTGCTAGATGCACAGGTATAGTGATGTGTCTATACTTGAGTGTTAGAGACAGACATTGAATCCAAATTTATCTTTGCCTTTACGCATATAACATGGTGTCTCTTTAGTGCCATGTAAAATCAATTGGCTTGAGAACTTATTCAATTTAAAAGAATATCTACTTCTAGGGCTTGTATGAAATTAATGGATTTTTTTTCCCTCTGGTGATGGAGGAAACAGTACAAATTACCTCTAATTGAGTTAACCAATGACTGTATAATTTACAACCTTGCTGCTTCTCTCTGGATATGATCAAGAGATTTGACATAACATTTTTCTAACAGAAAATAGCTGGAAAATATATGAATGTCACCATGTATGTGCTGGAGTTAAATAAAGACATACAACTATTAAGTACTCATGATAATTAAATTTTTTTAAAAAATTTAAAAAAGGAGAGAGAGAGTCAAAGAAATGGCTATGTTTCAAAAAGTGGAAAGTTTAAAAGTGAATGCAAATTTCTGGTTTTGTAACTGCCTCTAACCTAGAACTTCCATTTTCACAGCCTGAGGCAACTTAGTCTCCACTGTCCCTCCGCACTTTATGAACAGTTTTACCTGATCCCTGTCAAAAACCCAAGGATATTGACTCTTGGGGAAGGAGTTATTCAAAGAGAGTCTTCTTTAATGTTTTGTTTATTTCTTCCTGAAGTTGCTGCTTTGAAGAATAATAGTTTCCTTTGATTATGAAAACTGAATGGTTTCCACATTTATATGCTGTCTTGTATAAGCATGTGGCCACAGCTGAAATGGCCATTGCTTTTGGGACTGGTTTCATTTTCTTCCCATGTTAAATACTATTTTTTATTTTTTTAATGTTTACCACTTTGTTTACTTTTTGTACTGCAAAATTTCTTCTTGGCCATGGAAGGTTTGATTATAAGATGCATTTTATTAGTCAGCACTTGCACTCCATAATACTACTGATTTATGTTTACTGTTTTAATTTGAGTCCTCATTAGTAACCTGCCACCTATACAGTTGCATAGCTCCACCTACCTGATTTCCAATCAACACTCTCTATTTCCCATAAGACCTGTGCTTTACACTGTTGCCATCATTTTCTTCTGAAATCCCATAAGATACTAAAAAAATCATATCTGTATATATAAACATATATATATGTGTATATATATATATTTATGTTTTCTTCATCATTGGATATATGCATAGTTGTGGTAACAACTACAAACACCTGGTATGTAAAACCATTCACAATCTTACCCCAACCTTTAATTCTAGTCTCCAATTTTACCTGCCATATTTACCTGTCATCCACCCTTTGAACCCTTATGCTCCCAAACCTAAAGACATACATGTACACGTTTTATGTCCTTGATTAATCATTATTTCTGGTCTGGAATCAGATATTTGCACCAAACTGCTACATTTACATCAAGGTTCAATCACTTACTGTGTAACATTGGGTAAATTAACCTCCCTACAGTTTGTTCATCTCTAAATTAGGATAATAATTATGCTTTCTCATAGCTTTGAAAGTATTAAATGAGGTAATATAGGTAAAGTGCATAGAATGAGACTGGTATATAGAAAACGCTCAATTACCATTTACTGTTAATTACTTTTTTTTTTTCATTGAACTAATCTAGTCGTATCCCACTCATACTATTAGTCCTGGATCAAATGAAACCTGTCTGTGAATTAATACTTCCCCCGTCACCACCTTAGAGACTTAATCATTCTATTCCTATACAGCAAACATACATCTTCATTATCTCTATAGTGTGCTCTAATATTTGTTTCAAAGCATCCTCATTAAATTGTAATCTCCCTGAGAGCAGAAATACTGATTTATGCAGACTGCATCTCTTGTTTCCACAGCAATGCACTATACATGGTAGAGGGTTGATAAATGTCTGTTAGATACTGGCTGCTGGAAGCAACTTTACAAACATGCTGATATACAATGACATAAGAGCACAACTGAGCAAGTTTTTGTGGACATTTAAGAGATATGGGCACAGAGATCTGAGTTTATAATGAATATAGATTTCCCTTTTTATATCAAAGATGTTATTAGATTGAATAGAAATAAAAATTCCTCTTGAATTCTGGATATGAGTAGGGAATCATCCCACCACAAAATGAAATAAAAAATGTGTTTCAAACTACTTCAAATCTCTTATAGCCTCTGTTGAAAATTTAATGGTTCCTAGGGAAAAGATTTGCTAAAGGGACTAAAGTTCAAAAAATGTTTAAAGCAGGGAGAAAAATCAGATTTGCTTCTTCTTTAATTGAACAATGATTTTAGAATGTATTCCCATCTTATCAGGACTACTTTTATAAGCATACTGCTTTCTAGCTGATTATATATTGACTTGTCTGTGCCCAAAGCATAATCTTTTGGACTACAGACATAAGTCTACTTGACAGTTTATTACACAATTTATTTTGTTTATCAGTATATTGGGAAACTTCTCATTTTCCCATTTGTTAGTAATTAACAATAAAATAAAGAAACTTATTAATGAAAGCATTTTAGAATGTTGACACAATGTACCTGATTGCCCAAAGAGCAACTTCATTTATAATTAAGACATAACTTAAAGTTTGACATTTTCCACAAACATCTTATCCCAAACACAGTGAAAAACAAAACGGAATTCCACCATCACTCAGCTGAGAAAAACATGGATTCTATTTACTCGGGAAAATTTTCCTCTTAGGATACAACACTCATATATTGTAGAAACCTATGTAGAGCAGAGATGTTATTAAATGTAATAAATATATATTCCTTTACATATAGGATGACCTGAAGTTATAAGGTAAAATTGTACAGTATGTATGTAATCTGGTAGTCAAAATAATAATTTCGAGTATTGAAACACATTATGTTATCTATGATTTCCCAAATATTATTGTAATAGTATTTTCAGTAAAATGACCACTTTTACAGGGCATAACTCACTATTCAGTCAATACTCACTGATGGCCTGCTATGCATAAGATGTGCTAGGTGACCACATGGGGAACTACATTATAAATACTGGTGTACTTACTCTTTTCTCCAATTAGATAGCAAGAGTACAAAATTGGATGGAAAAAGGAATTGTTTTCTTAATTGCATGTGGTCAGTACAAATTTGTTAGATGTATGAATGAACGAGTAAATAAATAATGGAATGAATGAATATACTGAAATAAGAAATTGTCCTTCTAGAGAAGGCATTTAATTCATGTTTGTGTATGTGTATGTGTGTGTATAGGGGTAGGGAGATAGTGAAATGAGGCAGGGAGATCGATCAAGTAGATGAGACAATATATACAAAGGGTACAAAATTAAATAAGCTCAAATAAGGGGGAGATAATATCAAACCAGAAAACAAAAAAAAAAAATTCAGAAATGAGATGGTATATGAGATATATGAGAATTAAATTTTGACATCTAAGTCAATTCAGTGATAGAACACTTTCTATCAAAAAGCAAGCATTGACATTAAAGAAATTTAAGCCATATTAGGGAACAAAAACTCCCTATTTTGTATTTTCTTTGGTCTCCTGAGCATGTTTTTCTCTGTTCCTGCCTTCTAAACCCTATAGCAATTATGGAGTCCCCAGTAGTGCTTATAGAAAAAAAACCTAAGTTTCAAATACAGCTGTGCAACTACTAGATATATAAGCTTTGGAAATTTACTTAATTTTTCCAAGCAAGCATCTTCCTATTTATAAAATGAAAGATTAATACTTAACTCACTTTGTCGTTATAAGGATTATCTGAAAAATACATAAACAATACCAAGCACAAACTAAAACTTCAAGAAAGTATACCTACTTCACCTTTTCTTCTTTGTCTTCATCATCATAAGCATTATCATTTAACAACTACTTAGAGTAGTTGTTTATTTGTAGTCTGCAGGAATTAGAACTATTTTAAAACAAATATTCCCAGGCAATTAATGCTGGTAGATGTACTGTGAGCACAAAATAAATTCTCATTAACTGCATGGGTATAGAGACACGGAACTGTTCTAAAGATTAAAAAAATTTTTTTGCATACATAAAATGTAACTGCAACTTTACTAGAAAATTAAACATATTTAATCGTTGATTAAAAGGTATTATGTAAATTAAAAGTAGTTTCATTAGTCATTATTGTTGATTGTTCAAATTAATGAGAAATCTATATACCTAGAGGGACAACCGCATCTCAAATTTCCTTGCCTAAATGGTACTCCAAAAGTTAGACTTCATAAATTTGCCAGTTGAACTTAATCACAAATAATTAAGATCCATGCTTCAGAAAACTGAAAGAAAAGCTATACACATTTTCCTCCTAGATAAATTAAAATAATAAGATCCCTATTAAAGCTCTATTAATTATGTGAAAAATTAACTCTAAAACGACAATAAGTTAGGAGAAACTCTACTTCTATATAGCAACTTTTAAACATGTTTTAGTAGAAGTTTTATTTTCATAATTTATATGCACATTACCATATACTCTGAGCATTTTATGATCCAACACTTTATGGATTCAGCATTATTCCCAGTTATAGTTGCTGTCACATTCATGTCATTTCTACAGATATTTCCCCCTAAATGACCTAACATTATTTGTATACTTAATGTTGGTTTATGGGATTGTGGAAATAAAAAAATGCATACATCTCAATGTTTTTCATATTTATTTGCATTTCATCTTGGTTGTCTTGCCTGGAAACCACAGGGGAACAAGGAGAGGGAAGAGAGCAAAGAGGACTGTGTCTTACGAGGTAGAGGAAGGCAAAGCCATAAAACGAGGTGGCTATGGGAAGTACTGCAGAGTGGAGGCAAGGAGTAGGGTTAAATAGTGCCAAGAGGAGGCTCTGAGTCAGTGCTTTCTGGGGGGATCCTAAGTAATTTTTAAATAATTATGCCTCATATTTAAGAACATATGTAAAGAATTATGTTCATAGCACATCACAACCTCTGACTCTAAGTTATACCATTTTGACACACAAAACATTTATTGAAGAATAGCTTGGAACAGAAAATTAGGGAATGGGCAAAAAATGGGCTAGTCATCAAAACAAGAAATGTTACTTTTCCAACATGTGTCATATTAAACACTAGTTCTACAGAATGTTGAAGAGTATTCAGGACAAGGGGAAAAAAAAAACAAAAACAACAGACTGTCTTAACAAAATTAGTTTGGAGATCATAGGTTAAACAAAATCAAAGTTTCTTTACTAGACAAATTCTGGGAATCATTAATAAGTAGACAGGCATTCTAAATCTCCACCATGAGGTTTCTTGAGAGACCTGAGTTCTTTGGAACACAATTTTGGACATGCCTTCATCAAGCTGAGGACATGTTTTTCGCATGTAGTGAGAGATTGTTTGGGAGAGTTTGCGTTAGTTCACAAATCTTGTGCCCAACACTGGTGATAAAGAGATGAATAAAATATGACACTTGTCCATAAGAAGATTGTGCTCTTCTTTAGCAATATTGATACTCTATTTCTACTCTAATACAGTTTCATAGTTTATTGCAGGTAATTTGTACTCCTAAGGGGACAGTAATGCGAGGTTAGCCTCAAAGCTTGATCCCCTAATTCAGGCAATGCATCCCTTCTGCTTTTCTGCTCCTTCTTTTTCAAACAAAGATGTTTCCTCTTATGAATCTTAAGTCATCAAATCTGACCAGCATTTCAAAACCTCCACCACCAGGTAACTGATTCAAAGTGATTTCAAGACCTCTCTGCTTTTACCTCCCCTGCTATGCTTGCACTGAGATTAGCTAGCAGAAACTTTGCAGCTATTAGTCACTGAAGAAAAGGTCAAGTGATTGTTCCCTTGTGAAATGTTAACTTAGTTCTCCTTTCCTCTTTCAGTCAGCATGCTCTCCACAACAAAAAGGGCATTATGTACTTGATTTTTTCCCCATGACTAACAGTTATGGTAGCTCTCAGCTTCTCTCTTGTTTCAAAATCTACAGGAGCCATGAGAAAGAGTTTAAATTTTGACCTGGTAATAGCCAAGATTGGACTTCAAAATGCCTCTTCCTTGTGGCTGGTTTGATACCATTAAGCAAGAGCAAGCTGTCTGGGTAATTACTCCATCTGTCAAGAGAAAAGGATGGCCACTTGAAAGTTGGACACTTGGCCAACTAGAAAGTAGTAGAGAAAGTTGTCTGAAATCTTATTCCTGACCCAGATTTAGAAATGATTATTTTCTGTTAAAACTTCATTGCAGTTTTTCCTAATATATTTTTCCCATTTGTCTTGTGAGAAGTACTAATGTTAAAGACTTTTTGTTTGTTTGTTTCTACAATTAGAGAATATATAAATGGTCCTACCACAAATGCATCTGTCTGGCATTTTAGAGGAGGGTAACAAATATCATATTTAGCCACCCATAAATTCAAGTAAATTTAGGTCAACATCTATAGATGACAGGGCCTACACTAAGCTATGGAAATTGCTCTACATTTGGAAAAAAAAAATGCCTAAATGGTTTTTTTTTCCCCAAACACAGAGACAAATACATACATTTGTCAATTCATAAAAATGTTGATTTTGATTGCAGATCTGTGTTGTCCAAAAAATAGCCACACCTAAACCTGCAATAAATTTGTCTAAAAATAATATTGTTGGGGTGGGGATTTTGGATTTTATTCTATTACTGCACTTGTCATACTCAATTTAAATAAAAGTATTTAGCATATATTATTTGAGGATTATGATAGCTTTAGGATAGCATAAAGTGAACATTTATTGTTGTAAAGCATTTACTTTAACAGATGGGGAAAGAAGATCCTGATAAAAGAGACTATTAAAAGAGTAAAAAAAGCAAGTGATTTCCTTCAAGTTTCAGGCTTGTGGCAATAAAATATATGCCACGTATGTTCCCTGACCCTTCATTCATTTATATAACCAAATTTTAAATTAACCCCCATAATTTTATAAGACAGCTGAACAGTTTCTACATTTTTGGATTCCTGCCAAGACAAGATGTACTGGAACTAAATTTTGCAATGTCAAAAGCCTAGAAAGTCTTTGTAAGGCTTAGATTAGCATCAGATCAAATTTATTTTTAAATGGGGATAGGTTATTTTCAAACTTTTCCCAAAATGATATTTAGCAAGAGACAATTAAGAAATTATCTTTCTTTAAGCTTAATCTCAGATCTAAAATCCTTTGATCAATCAACAAACACTTATTGAACATACAACATTTTAGTTACACAGGAGAAAACAAAATCTAAGTCAAAGGAAAAAATAAATAAATTGTTCATCTTCAAGTCACTTAGATTCTGCCAAAGAACTATGGGCTATATGCTGTTTCACTTCCCCAAGCCTATGCTCCAAGGAGTAAAAGGAAGTCGGGGAAGAAAGTTTATATATTTTAATATATGTAATTAGATATAGTATATACATAACATACATATTTACATAATTTGTAATTACATAATTTAAATTTAAATTAAATTATGTAATTCATTGTACTCCATAAATGTATACAATTACTATTTGTCAATTAAAAATAAAAATTAAAATTTTGAAAACTTAGAGAGAGTGAGAGAGCACCTATGTCTTCCTTCCTTGAAGCTGTGTTCAACTTTTTGACAACCTCAACCAATAGAGCATGATGGGACATGAAGTTATGTGATTTCCAAAGTTACATCATAGAATGTAACGTTGTCTATGCCTGTTCCCCCCATCTCTATCTCTATCTATCTCTCCTT
The DNA here is from genome assembly GCF_041146395.1 of Eulemur rufifrons. Lineage (NCBI taxonomy): Eukaryota > Metazoa > Chordata > Mammalia > Primates > Lemuridae > Eulemur > Eulemur rufifrons. Next base: position 232,637,079 of record NC_090989.1, read on the forward strand.
GCCATTGGAATCCAGTCACCATGTTATGAGTAATCACAGGCCACGTATAGAGATTATGCGTACACATTCAAGCAAACAACCCCAGCTAAGTTCCCAGCCAACAGCCATCATCAACCACCAGACCTGTTAGTGAGAAAGCCTTTGACATAACACCAGCTTCCTTCATTGTCTGGCTCCATTTCTATGAGAAACCCTGAGAGGAAACCACCAAATCCAACTCAGTTGCTCCCAGATTGATAAGAGATAAAATGAAGGGTCAGTGTTGCGTTAAGTCGCTGCTGGAAAATGCTTTGTCACATAGCCATACATAATCAGCGCAGTCACCAAGGTTTCTTGGATTCTTATTTTTTATTTAAGTAATAATAGGCTAATTAAACATGTTCCTGAATTTGTGTGATTTTTGAAAAAAATATATAGTCACAGACCTGAAGTATGTTTTTTTTTCCCTAAATGAATAGACCTTTTGCAGATATAGAGGTTCACAACTAAATTCAATGGTTTTTAAAATTTTTCTGATGCTCATAAAGAATGGGGATGACCCATCACCACTCAGAGCAAGATTTGGCATAAGACTGTGAACCAAAAGAACAATGTGTGTCTTAAGGAACTGTGGGTCTCCATAAAATTGAGTCTTTCCTCCTAAGGTCAAGAGAAGAAGAGCATTTTCCTCAGCAATTGTCATAGTACAAGGAATTTTTTTTTTTTTTTTTTGAGACAGAGTCTCACTCTGTTGCCCAGGCTAGAGTGAGTGCCGTGGCGTTAGCCTAGTTCACAGCAACCTCAAACTCCTGAGCTCAAGCGATCCTCCTGTCTCAGCCTCCCGAGTAGCTGGGACTACAGGCATGCGCCACCATGCCCGGCTAATTTTTTCTATATATATATTTTTAACTGTCCATATAACTTCTTTCTATTTTTAGTAGAGATGGGGTCTCGCTCTTGCTCAGGCTGGTCTCGAACTCCTGAGCTCAAACGATCCGCCCACCTCGGCCTCCCAGAGTGCTAGGATTACAGGCGTGAGCCACCGCGCCCGGCCACAAGGAATTTTATATCTTTCCTCTTATCAGGCCAGCTGGAGGAAGTTATGACTCTTAATAAAAAAGGCAAGGCATGTACTAGTCAAATTGCCCAGAAACTTTGACAATAACCATTCACTCAGGGACTCAGCTGCTAAAGAAAATATAGCTAATGAATTCTTTTAACACATAAAACTAAAATCCAATCCTTCTCTTCCAGTTTAAACACAGTATGGGTGTCTGAATTCAAGTTGCTAATTATAACTCAGTTGCATCCCTCTGCTTTACATATAAGGGCTAGAGTCTTTAACTGTTTCAAGAAAAATCTGTTGGACAAAGGGAAAAAAAAAATCTCTCAAAGAGTGGCATTTGCTTGGGTAGTATCAGCTCCCATAAAGTGGACTTCTACAAAGAGAAGCTTACTGCATTAAATGCATTGATGAGGAAGAGAAGATATTTTTTTGAATATAGGGCTATACATATATTTTTAAAGGCAAACTATAATTTTCACAGGGAATAAAGTGGATTTATTTTTCTTCTCTGGTTATAAGAAAGTTTCTTCAGTCAGAGAGAAATCCATGACAACTCTATAAAACAGAATATCACCCGTGCCAGCAGTTCAGGTTTTTTAAAAAAGAAAAATGTCAAAGGAAATAAAATGAAACTTTAAATAAGATAAATCAACCTTAATTCTATAGCTCTAGAAGTATAATTACGTTAAAGATTATAAAATATTGCCATTTAATCTTAACATTAAAGAAAGTACCTTTTCTCAGCAAATTAAAAAAAAAAATTCTAGCTAATCATCATACTATCTATGAAGAACAAGTCCAACTCACAATCAGGTACTTCCCGCTCCCTCATTCTAAATTTTTATTTATTTACATTTTATCATTTAGTAGAAATGAGCATTTGTTGTAAGCTGGCAAATAATATGTGGTTGCATATAAAAGTAAGTAACTGAATGTATAAAATAAGTTATTTAAAGTCCAAAAGTAATAACTGTATGTCTTTGATTTACTAAAATGCGCTTAATAGTGTTTTGAATCTTTCCCCTGATGATAAACAATATGAATTATATAATGAAATATCTTTGTTTAATATCTGGGCCAACTTATTATTCAGAGTGAATATTCCAGATTGTCAAATAGCCAAGACTTTATCTATTTTTTTTACTGTTGCTAGGCTGACAGCCATCTCTGTGCATGCATTTTAGCATCTTCAGTAGATGGCAAATGAACAAAGCATCAAACCCAGTAAGTCCCATCAGCTGTTTAGAGGAAGTCTGTGCTTGGTGACAATCAGGATGACTGAGGACTTTTAATTACTTTTGCAGTCTTTGTATTACAGATAGTTAAAAGGTTCCCAAAAGGATGGGGATTCTTTTGACTGCCATATGTAGGAAAGAAAGAACGTGATTAGAGATATCCTTGGGACACATATGCTGACACCATTTTCTCTCCTGCTCTGTGGGTCACTAGGACCCACATATGGACAGAATTTCTATAAATTGCTGTTCACATATGTTTACTCTGGCAGCTGTCTGTCTCCCAGGAGACTCCTGACAAGGATCAACAACTGTAGTCTCTGGTAGTCAAAAGGATAAAGTCTCTGTCCTCTGAAGAATTTTAAAAAATCCAAATATGTATTAAAATTGTTTCACTCGCTCCTTATATGCTCTATGAAACCTCTTGTTTGTTGAAATACTGGTGCCTCCAATATATCTTGAGAAAGCATGGACTATAGATATAATACAAAGAAAAGGAAGGGGAAATAACAAGAATTAGCAAAGTCTTTAATTTGCCAGGCACAGTATAAAGCACTTTTACATTTAACTTGGCTAAACTCAAACTGTTGCTCTTTTATATGAGGTGATTTTAAATATAGTCATATGTCACTTAATGATAGGATTATGTTCTGAGAAATGCATCATTGCATCTTTGTGTGAACAACATAGACAACTTACACAAAACGAAATGGTATAGGCTACACACGTCTAGGCTGTATGGTATAGCCCATTGTTCCTAGGCTACAAACATGTACGGCATGTTACTATACTGAATATTGTGGGGAATTGTACCACAATGGTATTTGTGTATCTATACATAGAACAGGTACAGTAAAAATATTGTATAAAGGACAAAAAATGGTACACCTGCATAGGACACTTACCACTAATGGAGCTTGCAGGACTGGAAGTTGCTGTGGATGAGTCAGTGAGTGAGTGGTGAGTGAATGTGAAGGCCCAGAGGACATGACTGTAGACTATCGCAGGCATTATAAACACTGTACACTTAGGCTGCACTAACTTTATTTAAATTTTTTTTCTTCAGTAATAAATTAACCTTAGCTTACTGTAACTATTTTACTTTATAAACTCTTTTGTAATAACACTTCACTTAAAGCACACACACACACACACACACACATACATATAAATTGTATAGCTGAACAAAAATATTTTCTTTCTTTATGTCCTTATTCTATATGCTGTTTTCTATTTTAATTCTTAATTATTTTTACTTTTTAATTTTTTTGTTAAAAACTAAGACACAAACACATACATTAGCCTAGGTCTACACAGGGTCAGGATCATCATAGCCCTGTCTTCCACCTCCACATGTTGTCCCACTGGAAGGTCTTCAGGGGCAATGACACAAATCACATCCAGCTGTTATCTCCTGTGATAACAATTCCTTCTCCTGGAACACTCCTGAAGGATCTGTCTGAGGTTGTTTTACAGATAACCTTTTTTTTTTTTTTTTAATAAGTAGAAAGAGTACAAGTACACTTTAAAATAATGATAAAATTATAGTACAGTAAATACAAGGTGAAATATTTTAGCTCCATTAAAATCTTATGGGACAACAGGGGTATGGCCATAACTTTTTAAAGTGGTTTTTATTATTTCCTTTGGGCTATCCTTCCCCTACCCTTGTGTTAATGATATGAGAAATTCAATTAATCAGTTATAAGATAACTGACTAACTCTCCTTCCCACCAAAACCTTAGTGACACCTTTGCTCCTAGGGAGAAGGATACAATTTTTAACATGTTCTATTTGCTTCTCCAGGCTCACAATTCATCATGTGCCTCTTGAAAATGGAAGGTTTCCTCCTGCCACAGCACCTTTGCACATGATGTTTCCCCCCAGAAATCTCTATCCCTACCCCACCTACTTCCTGCAAATGCTCTACTTCATTTACTTCACTCCTCTTGGTTCTTTCTCATCTCAGCTCCATCACCTCCTCAACCATTCTTTCCTTGTAATATTTCAATTAAGATAAATGCTCCATTATATACTCTTCATATCAATAAATTCCATAGCTTAGAGAAAATATTTTAAAGTGGATTTTGGTTAGTATCTGTCTCTTCCTTAAGATTAAAAACTCCATAAGTACAGGAAGAAAAAGGTTAATCTTTCTCTGCCTAGTAGAGTGACTAGCGTAATACTCAATAAATGTTATTAGAATAATAAGATAAATTAATAACCAAAGAAGTTAACATATATTATTTTTAGACAGGCTTTGGCTTCTCAATGAACTGCCTAAGATACAAGGAGAAAAGGTTGTTTATCTCTTACAACTTGCATGTATCTGGTCCACAGCACAATGTTGCTTTGCCTGTTATATCCAAATCTTTAAGCAATGAAATTTTAGGCCTTTCACTGGGGAGAAAATACTAGTAGAGAAAAGTTCCCAGGAGCTATAGCAAACCAGAAGCGTCCTTCAGGGCAAAATTTCTAGGCTTGGAGTCAAGATCACTATCAGAGAGACAAATTTATAGCCAGGAGGAAAACAGTATGCATCACATCCAATTGGTTAGGCAAGCCCAGAAACAAAAGAAAGAGAAGTGGTAGGAATATCCCAGAGAATTACAATGGGGACAACTGACTGCCTAAATCAAAATGATTTCCATGGTACCATGATACATTTCCTCCTCCCCCTGCTCTTCTCTGCTAGAATAGCTATAAGATCTGAGAGGAAAGACACCTGCCCTAACCTGGACCAGTCGTTGGTGTTCAAGCCCCTACCCACCCCAGCTGGTCAGTCGATGGACATGTGACCCTAACCAGGCAAATCTGAATCCTCCTCTGAGAATTTTAAAACTTAGGATAAGGCGAATTGGCTAAATGATTAAAGACAAATTAAAATATTAAGATGTTAATGGTCACATGTACCATTATAAAAACTTGAACAAAACAAAACAAAACAAAAGCCCTTTATGTGGTAGAAAACGAAACAAGCATTCATAGAGAGGGAGAGGTGTGTATATGTGTGTATGAGAAAGCAAGAGAAGGGAGGAAGGAAGGGAAGGAAAAGGAAAGGGTGAGGGAAAACCTGAGAGAGAAAGAGAGAAAGAGTCAGTTGAAAGATCTCAACTACCCTTAATACCAGCCATGCTTCAGCAAGTTCCTCTCCTGGCCTTTTCAAAGATTGGATATGTGAACCAAACAGATCTCCCTTCTTGCTTAAGCTAGTCATAGTTGGGTTAAGAAAGAACAGAAAGACTGAGTATGATTCAACTATTAATTGAAGGAGTGATTCAGAATTCAAGTTCTGATGCATTTCTGCTTAGGCTGCCCTCTACTTGGTTCCCTGTGCATGGTCCTGGGAGCTGAGGGGTTTTGGGATGGTGAGAAATGTTGCATTAAGGTGGTTTTACCAGGCTGAACCATGAGAAAGCCTGAATGTAGAACATTATAACATCAGAGAACAGAGGAACATACGGATATAAAAGGCTGTCTTGCTATAATACCTCAAAGAGTGCTGACCACTAATAATGTGTTCAGATTGTCATGAAACTTGATGCAATTTATGTAAGCAATTGAGGTATTTCTACACACACACTTTCATTTAGCAATGCTTATAACATCAGCAATAATAATTTTATGCATAATACTGGCAAGCCAGTAATAAATCATCTGAATATTCACTTCTGTATATTCATCTGCACCTACATCTTTCTAATACCAAATTTGTATAAAGTATACAAATAGGTAATAGAGTTAATTTAAGTTTTGCCAAATGTTCATTGTCTCTCCTCTCTCTCTCTCTCTCTCTCTCTCTTTCAAACCCCAAGGAAAAATTAGTGGTTAAGAATTCAAAGAGTAGGGAAAACAACTAAATATACCACAGTTTCTATGTTTCGTGCTTAATTTATAATTCATTAAAAGCATTTACTGTATGGTGGAGAACGGATTAGTATACCTAAAAAAAGATGATAAATTCAACTTTAAAGCAGTATTTTTGAACTTACTTGTTTACATTTTAAAGATATCTGTTTCTTATGTATAGGAGTACACAGTGTGACTGACATTCTTTTTACTCTTCACCAATATGTGATCATGATTTGTTGCTGACTCCAAAATATCCTTAATATGGTTCCCAAAGATAGTAGTTTTGCTTACATAAAGGCCCCAAATGCCTCTGCTCCTCTTATTGACTCTCTAGCTTAAAAATCTCTTCAAATGGGTGCTGTTTTTCATCTTTAGGATCGGCCCCATTCAGTTCCTCAGCCAATGAACCAAGTGGAAAAAGTGTCAGAAGTTTTCCATACCACCTGGGGATGATTTTTTTTTTCAATCAATTAATTCACAGCCTTTCTCTATAACTCTCCTTTAAACTGTCATCATTTTGGATGAATTAATAAAAAATGGGAATCGACCTTAGTTTCCCCATCAAACACTCCTGTTCATTCAATTATAAAATTTTCCAGAAACTCAGTTTTGTAGCCTGGTCCTGATCACCTTCTTCATTCCTGCTAGCTCCCTTTCCCAGACACTCAAGTCTTGCTTCACAAAGCTGCAGGCCAAGAATCTACATCTGATATCACACTTCTGAATATGACCTGCTGCATTGGACTCCCTTTTCCATGGACTCACCAGATTGGATATGCACAAGCATCAGGCCCATCTCAACCCTGAGCCATTTGACAATAGAGCTGAGTTTATCTCTTGTAGTTCCCAGGTAGTCAACACCACCCGTTTCCCCCTCCCAATAGACCTCTGTGATGGTGGTACCTGCCGGGCTCATTTTGAAACTGCCTAATATAATAAACAGTGGGCCATATTTATACTGAAAAAACTGTTCATCTGAAATTCAAATTTAACTAGGTATTCTGTGTTTTTATCCGTTAATTATGATAAGCATAAATGTTACTAGATTGTAACTTAGGCCTGTGTCATCTCCAGGGAAGTTGGGTCCATAAGGTAGACCAGCATCAAATACACAGAATCCTTTGGGCAGTTTCAGAACCTCATCCAGCCCAAGAAAAAATTTTGGTATAAGGTCAGATTTCACATTTCTATTATATTTGAGTCCTTCTTTTTCCAGTAGCTAGCTTTGAAGGTTTGCAGAAGACTTTGCTTTACAGATCTCAGGGTTTTTTGTTTGTTTTTGTTTGTTTTGTTTTTTTAATCAACAGATACACAGTTTCAAATAGGTAGTTTCAAAACTATCTTCCAAGTCTAAATTCTACACTGTCCAACTAAGATTTATTTCTCCCTAAAATCTTAGCATTTCTAAATATAGCTCCAAGTTTTATCATGCAAGCCTATATCCTTGGATCCCTTACTTCTATGTCATCAAAACTTGAGCTCTTGAAGAATGCCTAGGTCTGGACTCATGCATCAGTGTGTCTGTGAGTGTCACTACAAGGTGATATTTATCCTGGAAACATGAGAATATTCCACACTGCTCCAGATTTTCATAACAGAGAAAGAGCACTTAAACACCTATTAAGACAATTAAGAAAAGGGAGATTGTACTTGCACTTGGAAATTTCCTTTAAGGACAGCAATATCTTGCACATGATTACAAGTCTGTACTAATAGCCTTGTTTGTCCCTTGCTGGTAGTTTAGAAAAGAAACTAAAATTTTAAGTGTGACTTCCTGGCTGCTCTTTTGAATTCTCAGGTATTCAAGGGAATTCTATTATTTCAGGCATACATGTGGTCATTGTTCTAAATAAACCATAGCCTCTGTAATTAAAATGAAACTAACTTTTAAAGTCTGGATCAAACAGATCAAAACAACTGGGGGAAACAAAACAAGACAAAACCTAGAAGATCTAAGAAATTAGACAATGCTTGCAAATGGATCTTACAGTTCACATGACAAGTTCTCTAAAAAAAAAAAAAAGAAAGAAATGTCAAACATCATTTGAAATACTATGTCAATTATTTCAATTACTGGCATTGCTAATTTCATGAACATTTGAAATTGAATTACCCTTGTGGAGTACTGAAATTAGGGCATTAGAATCAGACATAGACTCAGATATGGATAAAGAAAATTACTACATAACTTTGCAAAAATAAAACAACATAAACGCTCAGCAAAATAATGGGGAGCAAAGCCAAAGAATATTGTATATAGACAGTTGATATTTGCCTTGATCTAATCTAAGCTTATAAGAAAGATATTACTAGCATATTTAAATATTTTCCAATGGAAATAATGATAGATATGATTTCTAGTGTTTAAAAAATATAAGTCAGAGAATCTAAAATAATTTTGCTAACATTGTAGGAAAAAAAATGGGATTGATTCTTTGAAATCAGTTTTCTTTTATAAAAAGTAATAATGACAATAAAATAATAATGAATATATAGAAGCAAAAAAACAGAATTGCCTCTACACTAGATATCCAAGTAGATGAGAAGTCTTGAGGTATATTGGCCTGCTGGAAATAAAGAAATAAGCTGTACCTTCTAGAACCCAGTAAATTCAGTAGCCACTCATGTGGTATCTCAAGGCAAATTATGTAGCTTTAGGGAATTAATCTTTCCAAAAAATAATGTCTTCCTTCTAGAAAATGTCCCACAACCAAATGGAGAAAGTGATTCAGGGACAAAAATGCTACTTGATATGATAAGACCACCTGTTATCTACATACTAAAATATTTAATTGGAAAACCAGGCTCTAAAAATTAAGACTGAGATTACTTGAAAATCAGTTGTCTAGAAAGGTTAAAGTGAAGAGAAACCAATTTTGGAGTTTGAAAGAAAAGATAAACAAAATTAAAGAACAAACAATATATTTGATAAAAAGAATGGACAATAAAATGCAAAATGGGATATAACACTAGTGGTATCTAGCATTTTTGAGTGCATACATTGATTCCGCACTATGATAATACCTTACAGAGTTCATCTCACTCATCAAACATGCTTATGAGATAATCTCTGTCAACTCTATTTGACAGGGAGAAATCTGCTCAGAAGATTTGAGTCACTTGTTCAAAATCTCATAAGGAATAACGAAGCCAAGATTAAAATTGAGGTCTGAAATCCAAGACAATATTGTTAGCTACTGTAGTATACCATCCTGTGTGCTATGTAATTGTTCATTGATGATGAACCGAAGTGTATGATAAAAAGAGCAAAGTAAATGGATTTATCATTACTAGAAAGAAGAAGATTCTGGGTCAAGTACAGGCTTAGACTGTGACAAGCTACATGGGCATGAGCAAGTTACTTTACTTACCTGGGTCTTGTTTCTCTCATCTATAAAATCAGGAAGTTGACTGTGGTAGATATTTGCAGTGATAGTCCGTTTTTTTTGTTTATGCCTCCCTGTATTCACACCTTTGCATAGATCCTTTGCACACTGATGCTTGATCTGGCATTGTGACTTGCTTTGACAAATGAAACAATAGCAAATATGATACAAGCAGAGGCTTACACATTTTTTGCTCACTGGAGCTTATTCTCCCTTGCTGCTTCCGAAAATCCCGCAACAGCAGCTATATGTACAAGCCTGCGCTGGCCAAGAGAAAACATCTGACCCAGTTTCCCTGACCGCCTCAGCTAATAGCCAACATCAACCATCACACGTGTGAGTGAGGCCATCTTAGACCAACCAATGTCCAGCCAACCTGCCAGCTAACTGAAGCCACATGCGTGAGTCCAAGGAAAGTCGTTAGGAGAACCACTCGGCTGAGCTCAGCCCAAATTGATGACAGAATTTTGAATTAACAAATGTTTGTTGTGTTAAGCCAGGAGTTGGTAAACTCTTTCTGTATAGGGCCAGATAGTAAATGTTTTAGGCTTTGTGAACCATATGGTTTCTATTGCAACTACTCTGTTCTGTCATTGTAGCACAAAGGCAGCCATAGACACTAAGTAAATAAATGGGTAAGGCTGGGGTTCTGTTTATTTATAAAAACAGGCAACAAAAACAAAGAAAGAGGCAACATCTGGATCTGGTCCATAGGCAATAGTTTGCTGACACTTGTTTTAAGCCAGTAAGTTCTGAGATAACGTGTTATACATCAAAAGCTAACTGATACTTTGATCAAGATGAGCTAATTAAAATTGATAAAAATCAATTGCTAGAAGTTACATTATAAGTGAAATCAGCATTATATTAATCTAGTTGAAGTCTGCCACAAAAATATCAAGTATTCATCACTGAATAGAATAAGAAATGCTTGTTTTTCTCCAAATTTATTTTTAATGCAAGTAACTGTTTAAAACTTTGGATATATTACTAATGGAAAAATATAACTGAAACCTTACTCAATACCTCAACCATAGACTCATGAGACCAACATTCTGTCACACATGCATGCATACACGGGTACATGTGCACACACACAGCAAGTTAGAACAATATTTTAAAAAGCACTAGTTAAGTGTGCTTTAAAAAGCACAGTCACAGTTGCTAAGCAATATTGTAAACCTACCAATCTAAGGGATGCTTAAGAATTAAAAGAGACATTGATACTGAAATCAAAAATTTGAAAATACCTTGGTATGTATATTATATGTATCATTTAATACAAAGTGCTAAATGTGGTACTTCACGTGATGTGCTGGTTGTAAATGTAGCTCTAAAATACGAGAATGAAGAGAATGCAGAAAAGAGAATGGATGATGCTAAGGAATGTGGTAGTTCTAAAACACCCGTGTGCCACTGAATAAGGGTAATTTTGACCCAAATATGTCACTTTTAATTTATGCAGAATATATCATAAAAGAAACTCAGTTAATTTTATTAACTGCAGGGAAGCATTTTACTGTAAAAGTGAATTGATAACATCAGGAGTGTTGGAGCAAGAGAGTGGGCTGGGGTGTGGGATATGGATAGTAGAGAGTGAACATTAGACGAGACAGAACACTTAGCAAAGAGTGCAATGTGAATTGAAACTGCAGTTTCAGGTAGAGTGAGAATAGCTCTGCATTTCAGGCTAATTTTAGCAAAATATATATATATATATATATATATATATATATATCTTCTCTAACCTAGATAAGATACTGCTGTAACTTAACTGGGTTAAAAAAAATTCAGAGTATAAGGGCCATTAAGAACATTCTGGAAGCTGTCAAATTATTGTCAGAAGAATTCATGAAGAATCTAAGGAATAATTCCTGCCTTTATGAGTAGTCAGGGATGGGGCAGATGGACTTAATATTTTTGGAAGTAGGTTGAACATAAATAAAAAATAGGTACACAAATGATAGGCGCTTATTATTTCAACACTAGCATCTTAAACTAGGTGTTAATATCAAATTTATGTAAGAAGCAACTATGATTAAAGCAATGAAAATATGTAGGTTAAAGTTTTATTAGAGTTGTGGTTTATGAACAAATAGATTGATCCATAACTTTTTTAATGGTTAAATTTTTCAGTCACAGATAGCAAATGGTTGGCAACTACTCTCAAAATACAAGACAGGATGAAAATTCTTGCCCTGGGCATTCTTAAGAATCACCTTAAAATTTAAGAATAACTAGAAGTTATTTCTATATTGGTGAAAGGAATATAAATTGGTACAATGTTTCTTATGACATTTTGGCATTAAATATCAAGAACTTTAAATATTTATGTATTTGATCAGATTCTCCCCATAATAATAAATATAAAATGTTATGCGCAAAGATGTTCATTATACTCTTATTTATTTTTTTAAAATTGATAACAAGAAGGCCAACAATAAGAAAATGCTGAATACATTGAATAAACTTTGTATGGCAATTAAAAATTCTGAATAAGTTCAATAGTCTGAGAATTTTATTATTAGGTAAATAGAATAAAATAAAAATAAAAATCACACACATAATGACCTTGTGTATGTAAAATATTTACTTGTGGAAAAAAATCTGTCAGAAAATTTGCTAAAACAATAGTGATTATACCTGAGTGGTAGCATTTTCTTCTTTTTAATTATAAAATTTTGTAAATTTGTGATTATGAACTAAAAGTTTTTTATAGGGATTAAAAATAAAGTGTCAGAAAATACTGTTCCTTCTAACTTGAACATTCTTAAGTGTTCTTAGTTTGACATTCAAGGTTAGTCACAGTCTGTTATCAAGTGTCTTTTTGATCCATCTCCCACTCTTCCTTTCTACATAATGCAAATCGACTGATTTTGCTGTCTTTACCATAAGTTTCTATTTCTCCAGCCCAGAGCCTTTGCTTGGTCCCATTTGTGTAGCACACTTCACCTGTTTGTCTCATTGTCTGCTTCCTGTTTTTTAAACCCTCTACCAAGAGTACTGTATCCTCTCATCTTGAAGCCCTATTGAACCACAGTGCTGAACAAGTCTCTTAATTCCTATTGTCTGTTTTATGCCATTTTTTCAAGTGTAAGTGGTAAAAACCAACTTAAACCAGATTTTATCAAAGGGGAAAAAGGGTGGGGGGGCAGAAAGGGTTAGCTAAATATATTTGTTCATCTAGGGCAGCGATTTTCAACTTCCGCACTACTGAAATTCTTTGTTGTAGGCAGCTTTGTGTCCTGTGCATTGTAGAATGTTTAGCAGCATCCCTGGCCTCTACTCATTGAATACCAGTTGTGCCCCTCAGTGTCACAATCAAAAATGTCTCCAGAGGATGCCAGATATCCCCCTGGGACAAAAATCACCTCCAGCTGAGAACCAGTGCTTTAAGAGGAAATACAAAGGTCCTAAAGGTTAAAATCACATTCTCAAACTGCTTGATCTGCCATCCAAAAGATTTTCACTCCACAAGCTGACCACTGCCAGCCCCATACCTCAAACCTACCAGATTAAACACTCCAGGACAAAAAAAAAAAAAAAAAAAAAATTCATTGCTCAAAATAATAACTCTGGTAAGAAATCTGATGCAATCTCTAATTGCTCTAATTATGAATTAATCTCTTTGCCCAATATAAGAAAATATTTGAACAGGCAAAGACGGGGCCACAAAATTACCCTGCTTGAAGTGTTTATAGTCAGCACCACTCAACAACCTGAAGAAAGATGCTCTATACTCTAAGAAGGATGAGTGTGATCTACTGTTCCTTATAGTTTTTTTTTTCCTCTGCATAGTAAGACTGTACGTTGCTTAAAGGCAAACAATGTGCTTTAAAATCACTTATCCACCCAGTTTCCAGAGTGCTGTCTTGTAGAAAGTTCAATATACAGTCCCTCATTAGCTGAAACTTTTAAAAGGACAACATAACTTACTGAAACTTTTTAAACCACTAAGAATAAACTGTTTTCATAGTTTGTGTTTTAGAAAAGTATCTTTAAAATTCTATAGCAATCTTCTAAAAAAAGAAAAATTAAATATGTTCCAGAAAGCATAATTCTTCAAAGTAACCTCTTAAAAATCAAAAGTGCTTTAATAATTTTTATTAATTTCTTCTCAGGAAACAATAAATTTGCCTTCTAGACCCAAGTATGTATAGTATGACAGAAACTATAAGACTCAAAGAGGAAAATATAAAATAAAATATCAAATATTAGTTTTTTGAGAGGAGGAACTGTATTTTAAAATTTGCTAAATATTTTGTTGATAATGTAAAATTTTGATTTATTATGGGTAGTATTTTTGTTTGTATATATGTGTATATGGGTGCATGTGTGTATATGTTTTAAACAGTAAAGAAGTGTCCAATAATATACATAAACCTATGGAGAATTTTATAATTACATCTATATTTTTAATCTTTAATTTATTTTTCTTAAATTATTCAAAAGGCTTATTATATCATAAATGCTTTTTAAAGTGCGGTTGCAATACTTTTTTTGGAAATAAAAATATATTGTACTGATACGACACTCATATTACATCATACTTCTAAATATAGAAGGTGATAAGGAAATGCATTTCTGGTTAAGTGAATTAGTCTCAAGTCAAAAAAATACAATTTCAAATTGGATTTTAAAGAGTTTGAAAGCAAACTAAAAGAGCTTTGTTGAATATATTTTTTGCCTCCTATAATTTTACAAATCAATTTTTATCTGTCAGAAAGGGCTGTGTCAAATATTGAGAAAACCTAATTTGAATAAGATGTAAAATTCAGAACTGCCATACAAAAACCAAATTAAGAATCTGTCTTCCATACCAGACTTTTTGATTTTAAACTCATGGGAAACATTTCAGACTCAGTAATGACAATTAAATTTAAATGGAAGGTTTTATTTGAGCATAAGAAGATAGTATTTAATGCATACTGAATGTATCTTGGATGCATTTTTCTTTCAAACATACAGCTAGAACTTAGAATATTTCACGATCCTTTAAGAAATTATCTGAAATTTGTATTGTAAAGTTTTTTTCCAAAAGCTATTAAAATTCTTGGATCCAATATTTGAATAGATAAAACTAAGGGTAGAGGTACTTGAGCCATATTTTTCCACACTTAAATTTGAAGTCCTTTAATATTTACTATTTTTAATTCACTTAAAATATAATTTTATAAATACATGTTTTTGGAAAGGAAAGCAATGACTTTAAGTTTGCATTGGCATTGTTTAGGGGTTACAAATACTAATTAACACTAATAAAAATATCCAAAAGTACATTGAATCCATTGTTTATTTTATTTTATTTTTTATTTATTTATTTATTTTTTTTTAAGGCTGGTCAAGTGGAGCAGTGGGAGTGGAGAAGGAACAAAGGAATCTGTAACTGGTTGTGATCAATTAGTTGTAAACACCACTGCACTCGGACCAACCCATTGTTTATTTTTGAGTAACTAAAATATAAAGAGAAACTAAGAGTCTCTTGCTGACTTCTGAGAAAATAATACTTCTAAGGACACCAAACTTCACAAAAATAGCAATAAAATTATTCTTAATTATCATCTCAAGTATTGTCTCAGAAAGTAATAAGCAATCACTAGCCAATAGTGACAAACTCAAATATTTCTTATGATATGGAATACTTCTTTGATGTTTTTGTTTTTGTTCTGTGTGTGAATTCTCTTCTAGTCTATTTTCTAGGCATTGTTTAATGACTGTATTGAGATGAAATTCATATACCACACCATTTATCCATTTAAGGTATACAACTCAATGTTTTTTATTATAGTCACAGAGTTATACAAATTTAGAACATTTTCATCCCCCAGAAATAAACCTCATATCCTTTAACAGTCATCCAACATTTCTCCCTAAACCCTTCCCGGCATTAGGCAACCACTAACCTGCTTTCTGTCTATATCTATTGGCCTATTCTGGACATTTCACATAAATGTAATCATACAATGTGTGGTCTTTTTTGCAACTGGTTTCGTTCACATAAAATAATGTAATGTTTCCAAGATTCATCCCTGTTATAAAATGTATCAGTACTTTATTTCTTTTTATTGCCAAATAATATTTCATTTTATGAGTATATCACATTTTATTTTCCATTTATGTCGAGTTGTAACATTTGAGTTCTTTTTGCATTTTGGCTATTGTGAATAGTGCATCTGTGAACATTTATGTATACATTTTGGTGTGGACATATGTTTTCATTTCTTGTGGATATATACCCAAGAGTGGACTACTTTGCTTTTTGTAAAAAATAACTCATTGTTAAACACATTGTTTTTGCATCCTGTTTTCTTTATGTAGTTTACGTTTTCTTAACAGCTGTGAAAAAAATTACCTTTTTTTCAAGAGTCAACACTACATCTTTTGAAGTTTGTAAAACATAAATTCAAAGGACAACTTTCACTTTCCATTTCATAAATCCCTCCAGTGTGTGAACTCACATAAGTAATGGTTTACTTCCTATTTTCATTTCAGATCATGTTTAGAAAGTCAGTAAATTAAGTAAGCTATTCAACTTGACATTTTTCTATAAGCAGAAATATTTGCCTATTTAAAATTCTAATATATGATTAAGAGAACTGAGAGAATATCACACATCAGGTATGAATTCTTTGAAGTCTTTTATCTTAACTTCTAATAAATGTCTTCCTTCTGTGGGGCAAGCATGAATTGTTATCCATCAGTATTCTGTTTCAATTCAGTAGAAATGAAAAACGCCTGATGTCACTGTCAAACATATTCAGGAAGATTTGATGAGCAAACCCATAGGAAAAATTGTCTTTTCCTAGAAATGCTCTGATGATTGGCACAATTTGTATGCAGATGTTTTCTTTTAATTTCCAATTCTGATATTCTAAAAATTTACCTTTTTAAGATGATAAACCCATAATGTAACAAGAATTTCACAAGGGAATTATCACTAAGGAAATATGACACATATGAAAGCTTAGAAATGCCCTGTTAGACCAAATATAGCTCTAGAACCTGTGTCCCTCCTTGGTTCATTAGTTTATAGATCCCTGATTTCATATTGCCACACCATGGGATACATATTAGATTTTAAATATTTATTGAATAAATAAATAAAGGAATATTGTGGAGAATACATTTTTTACAAGCCTATAAGAAAATTATTTTAATACAATAATAGAAATTAGGGCTTTTCAAGTGGCAAACTACATTAGATGTGGTTGATATATTAGAGGTAGGTAAAAATGTAAAGAAAGAAAAAAAAATAGCAGATGAGTACCAACTAATGCTTAACCTGATTGAAGTGCAAGCCTAAAATTTTGTTGCAGTAAAAATGTTTTTACTTTGTCAAAAATATCATAGTGTGAGTCCTAAGTGTATATTAAAATTTTTCCAAGGTCACATGCAATTCACAATACTTGGTTCATTACAAAGTTGCTATAGGGAATTGATAGAAATATGGAGTGGCTCCTATATGCAAAGAACAACTAAGAAAGAGATGATGTACCGAGCTGCCAGAAATGCCGCGGATTCCTGGTGTGTGATCAGGTTTGTGTCTTCAACATTAAATTCTGTAGCATAGACTGTGGTTATTAGTTAGTAGCATACTACAAAGGATACAACACAACCAAGTTGCCTATGCTGGTGTATTTTATCAAAGTAATAGAGTATTGTTGGAGCTACGAATGTTTAGCAATATATTGTGCTTCTTTTTGAAAACAAAAGCTTCTGACTCAATGTAACCATAGCCATGTAATATAATAAAAAAAAAATCCTTATGCTTTAAGTCACAAGACTAAAGTTCTCCTTCTGATTGTATCCTCCTAACAAAAATTCATCTGTAAGAAATTCATGTAATATCTGTGGGAATTTGTTTCTTTGACTGTAAATGAAAGCTCTGGCCAACAGTTCATCTCTGGAGTTCTACCACTTACTGTGATGGGAGCATATCACATGCTCCCATTACAGGTAAAAGCATGGTACAAAAATAGATGACATGTAAGCAACATTAAGATTAGATCATTTAAGACAGAAATGCAATTTAAAGTGTTTATTAATTACCTTTGCATGTGGAGTTGGGGTGAAATGAAAACAGACTCACTTGCTAGGAATCCCCTCTGAGGACAAGCGTTGCAGTTCACATATGGACTGAATCCTTTGGTAGTTAAAGGCTAACCAGAGATGCTATGACAATAGGAGGCTCTCAACATAGTGCCTCAAAAATGACATTCTCCAAGTAGTTTCCTGCAAGCAGTAGTGCAGATAAATTCTTCATTAAAAGAAAAAGAATTTGATTTGAGCTAGTATGGTCTAAGTTGATATTTATATTAGCTAACAAGTATGGCTCTGGCAAAACACAAGCAAACAATGGAACTCGATTTTCTTTGTCTATTCTACTATTTTGTGGTGAGTTTTGAATTAAAGAAAGGTTATTCCATTTAAAGATTTTAAAATGAGAGCTAGATTTACATTTTCCATGACACCATTATTTTCCTGCCATCTCTCCTAAAATTCCTCTTGTCTTCAAGATATTCAAGAGCTAGAAAGCAACAACAGAAATGTACTCTGAGGAGTAATCATGGAGGAATAGAAGGCAAGTGTGTATTGTAGTGACTAGGCATGGGGACAGAAAGCACTGAACAGTTTTAACTAGATAATTTGCGTATATGTACTAGGTTTTGCTTAGATATTTCTGAGTTTAAGGCACAGTTAAGCAGAATGGCTTCAAATTCAGAGCACTGGTTTTCATATCTCAACATGACTGCTATGCATATTTGGGCAAGCTCTTGTTTTCAAAAGGATAGCACATCTAAGGGGACAGTTTATGCCATAGTTGTTACAGATTCCTATATTAAACAAAACTTCCCTGTAGGGGGCAATGAGATGTCTTATACTCTTTACAAAATTTTTATATTCTGCTAATTTTTTGAAAGAGGAAGTGTCTTGAGTAAGGAAACTTTTTCTTTTCTTATTTGTACAAAGATACCATATGGGCTAGAAGTGGCCCAGCATCTGAGATATACTATTTTCAAGATATAAATCTTCAGATAGTTTATTTAACTTCTTTGAAACTTATTTTTGTCCTCAGTTAAAAGAAAAAAAAAAAGGTACTTACAGATTTACTTGAAGATTAAACCATATTCCCTGAAAATATTTAGAACTCCATAAATGGCATTATAAACTTGTGTTGATAATAAATAGTGTTATGCTTAGTATCATTTTGGGGGGAACAAATGAAGGGCAAATTCTATTTTGTTAATGGGATAGATTACTAAAATGGGTGAGAGGGCAACATCCATTCCCTCTTTTTCAAGGTCATATAGAGGTAGTAACATCTGTCAGAAACTAGGTCAAGATGACCTGTTTAAGGATCGTGGGAGATGATTATTAGAAGCATTAAAAGTGCCACTTCGACAAATCAGAGACATGCAATATAAAGCCAGGAAATAATAAAGTCAGATGCACAGTGTGCCTTAGGAATATATTTGAAATAGCCCAAGTGAAGAAAATCTCTGAAGGACATAACAATGAGAGACAAGAACCGCAAAATCAATATGGCTCATGAAGTACCCAGTGTAATTTTGGGTACTTTTGAATAAGTGACTTGTTTTGTCTCTCAGGCTGGGTATATTCATCAACATTTGACAAATTTTCAGTTATTTTGCCCCTTTCAGTTGGACCCTAGTGACCCTATATTAATGCTCAGAACAGGTTTGCTGAAGATACCGAAACTGCTGAATAAATGTTTGCAGCCTTGCCATTTGGATGAATAATAACCAGGAAAAATGAGTATTACAAAACAGTCGTTTTAAAAAATAATTTCTGCAGAGGATCTCAGGTTAAACATATGAAAAGCCCTTAATTCAGTCATCGCTTTCATTTGCATATTTAATTTTCCTTGGGAAATGTCATGAGTTCAGCTCATTAACAAATACATGACACAAATGCACAATCCTGTACTTTCCTTTTTTCCTTTGATGCCCCGGCCACTTGCGCCCAAGGACAATGCAAGAAAAGAGTAGCTAATTTTCTCATTAAAAGAGAACGTAGGTGAAAATAACTAATTCCAGCTATTTGAGAAATGATTGGATCTCAGTATGCACAGTATCTTGGTAAATCAAGACAAAGCCATTAAAATTATTGCAAAAAATTCATTTGAGCAACAAATCTTTAGGCACATTCATTGCATTAGCCTCTAGGTACTTCTATAATCTAATATAGAAAGTCGTAGCAGATAAAGGTATGAATCTTAAGCCTATAAAATTCACTCTTGTATATCATATGCCTACTTAATTGATTAAAAGGCACATAGAGTGCACTTGGCATATGCCTAGAAAGTAAATTATTCTCATGGTTGGAAACAGTAGGCCTAATCATTTAAGAGTAAGAGGCCAGGCAGTGAAGTATTCTTATTGTTGGAAATTGTAGGTTTAATCCTTTAAGAGTCAGGGAAAAACCAACACAAGTTATAGTTTTTGGCCAGATCACTGTCACTGTCTCTGAATAAGAATCTAGATGTAATATAAGAATATACTAATGGGGTATGGCAATGGGTAACCAAATAATTTTTCCCTGAATATATCCAGCATGGCATTTCCAAATGATAGGCATCGAAGAAGGAGAGTAAAGGAAATTAAATGGTAGAGGGCCACCCATTGACCACAGGCCATACTAAGGTCTCCATTTCATCATGTTCTTATTCTTGTTACAACTGACCTAGAATTTAGTATCTTATGTGATATCCTCTTTAAGTCTTATATACTTTACCTCTTGGAGTAGTTTATTTAAATCTTATAAAGCAACAACAACAAACTCTGAATTATAAGCACACTGAACAATATATACCATCTGATGCCTTTACCATGAATCTATGTTTCTTAGATATTTTTTCTTAGGTAGTCTTCCACCAGAATTCAGAATTTTAGGAGACAAAAATTACAGGGATTAGTAGCACTGATCCAGGGCCAGCTCAGACTCTCTGTACCACTAGTTGTGTGATTAAGGAAATCCCTTTGCTTCTTTAAGTTTCCTTACCTGTAGATTGGGAATAATCCTAGAGACTAATATACGAGGTTATAAGTTTAAGACAATCATATAAACTGATTAGTTGAGTGTCTGATACAGATATTCAATACATACTAGCTAATGTTATGATTATATTTGAGAGTTAAGTTTTTTGGTTCTTGTATAAGTACTGCTATCTGAGTTTCATCCCTACAGTAAAGGAGTCTTCATGATTAAATTAATATATATTCCTTTTTTGTTATTTCTGTATTCTATGTATATACATAGATATCCTATCTCAACTGCCAAAGAATAACCTACATAGTGGAGTTACATGAAAACCACCTCCCTCCCCAAGGACATTCTGGCAAGTGGTCCACAGGCAAAGTGTTTTAAACACTTGAAAGGTTTTAATCACCTTAAAAGGATGTTTTGATCACCTGGCAGCCCCTTGACACAGATATGAAGAAAGTTATTAGAAAATATGTATGAGAAAATAATTATACTACACTTTTCATCCTTAGGATTTTTGTTTCATTGGTATCAAGTAGATACAATATTCTATACATATAATTAATATGAAAATATAGGCTTCTGCCCCTTCCTGGGAGCTTATGTACAAATGATGTTTCAGCAGGTCCTGAGGGTGAGCTTGAGGTCAGTAGAGTAAGAGGCTCAGACTCGCTCCACTAATTCTCCTCTGAAATCAGACAACTTCTGGTGTCATCTGATTTGTACATAGTAATAAGATTCCAATTAAGATTCCACTACAGAAAGAAAGGGCTGTGTGTGTGCGTGTTTTGCTGCTTTAAAAAGTTAAATCCCCTGATCTGGCTTTCACATTTTTCTCACTTACAATGAAAAGTAAAAAAAAAAAAAAAACCCTGTCATTGTTCAAATCAGTGTAAGTTTTACTACTGATTCTAAGATATTATAATTTTTTATTCCAATGTGCAGGTTTGAATATATATGTAAACTGAAATATTATCTTCACATGTGGAAAAAGTGCTTACTGTTAATCTCTGCTTCCATTCTCAACTCTCCTTATATAATCAATCATAATTCTTACCATTCTCCAATTCGTTCCTTCACTCTGGTCAATAGTGAGAACATATAACAATTGTACTTCAAGGGCATATGATCATCCATATATACCAGAAGTTTAATTGACATTTTATTTTAAATGTAGAAAATGAAGGGGAAAAAACAGGCATTGCCTACTGCCTTCACGAAAGCAGATGTTTTGTCTTGTTTTTTCAAAGGAGACAGGGATCCCCCTGTGTTGCCCAGGCTGACCTTGAACTCGTAGGCTCAAGCAGTCCTCCTGCCTCAACCTTTCCAGTAGCTTGGACTAAAGGCATATGCCACCATGCCCAGCTCCAGATGCGCTTTTTAGGTATGAATGACATAATAATTTGGGGATTTAAGAAATAAAACATGCATGGCACCATTTTGCCCCTAAACTCCTTGCTCATAAGACTTTATTAATTTCAACAGTTCCCTAAATGATTTCTTGATTCTCTTCTTTTTCTGCTCACATTTTCTTTTCTGCTACATCTGCATTCCCACAGTATCACTTTGGTCATTTCAATGTTAAGACCTATGGAAGACTGTCTAAACATTTCTGCTGGCACCTTGACATCCAATATCCTGTCCAAGCTAGTTTCAAATGCCAACTCCATCTTCATTATGCATTCAAAACTATTTGCTTGGTACCTGCTATGTGCCAAACACTGTGCTAGCTGGTGAATGTAGAGTGTGAAGCCAAAGAAAAAAGCCTTTGCTCTGAAGAAGGACACTCACACACGCTAAACTTTCAGAAAACTGTAATCTCAAAAGCCTCAGGCAAGTAGTGTGAGTTATCTACTCTGAGTTGTTTTAATGTGATACTTTCATCATTTATTCCTGTGCCCTTTTCTAGGACTGTCCTCTTATCCTCACCTATATAAATTCTTATCATCTTTTAACCAGCGGGAATTACATTCTATCCACAATCCTCATACTGACAGTATTGTTCATCCTAAATCTTCAGTTTTAAATCTTGGATCTCAATGTCTTATTATATGATAATATGGGAATAAAAGTCACATTCTATATTTATTATAATTTTGATTGTTACATATATTTTGATTACAATGAACAGTTATACAGACATATTTGAGGGATTCAAATAAATCAGGAGGTCCTGCTTGAAAAGCCTACATTTTTTTTTTTTTTTTAACCGTCATTTCCAGGGGAAGTTTTCTTTCAGAATTACATAAGGAGTTTCTATAATAAAGAGTAATTTAGATAAATCTGCTAGTAATCAATTACCTCCTTTCCCAGTAGTGGGATTGCTGGGTCAAATGGTATGTCTACATTTATTTCTTTGAGGAATCTCCACATTGTTTTCTGTAGAGGTCATTTGCAGCAACATCAATGGAACTGGAGAACATTATTCTAAATATCTCAGGAATGGAAAAACAAACATCACATGTACTCTCTAATAATTAGGAAATAATCAATGGGCACAAAGAGATGTAAAGGTCACTGGAAATCAAGAACGGGAAGGGAGGGAATGGGGTGAATAAAACTCACCTATGGGGTACGATAAACACTATTCGGGTGATGGGCACACAAAAAACCCAACTTAAGCATTATAAAAGGTAACCATGTAACAAAAACATTTGTATCCCCTTAATATTTTGAAATTAAAAAAAAAGAAATGAAGTTAGTGTGTATTCTGAAACTTTACTATTTATCACAATCACCTGGAGATTCTGTGGCTGGGCCCAACCCCCAGAGTTTCGATTCAGTAGGTATAGGCTAGGACCCAAAATTTGCATTTTTAACAAGTTCCCAGTCATGCTTATGTTGCCAGTTTAGAAATCATATTTGAGAACTGGTCTAGAAAGAAACAAATATGAATCACAAAACTTAGCACATTCTCCTAGTTGTTTTTGCTTCATGTATGGTACTCTCATTTTCCCAAGCAAATTGTAAACTCCTTGGAGTCTTTATATCTCCAAGAATAGTATTCTCTCCTTAGAAAATAAAAATTATCTGTGCACTATTTTAAATAAAGAAAGGTATAACCAGGCAATTTTGATAGATTCACCTTCAAGATACAGCATTTTCCCATATTATATACTCATATTTCCACATTATATACTAAGTATTCTATTAAGTATTTTCTTATTTGACTAATACATCCAGCGTAAACTCCATAGTTCTTAGGATGGCCATGGGCCCTGCCCCAACACAAGACTGATTAACTGTAAAGCAACTCTGAATGGGTGCATATACATGAGTTCCTGTTAATATTTATAGGAATTTATATTCATAAATTCATTTATTTATGTGTATATGTGTGTATATTTAAAAACGCACTAGGTTAAATGTCAACTATTGAATGAATATTCTGATGAATGAATGATGAATAAAAATATACATCTGAAAACAAATAAAAACAAGTAAGTGCAATAATGATTAAAGTTATCCAGGCACTGAAATAAATATTTAGTGGGAAATGGTGGTTAGTTTAGATGTTAACCCTAAGCACAGCAGTATTCTTATCTAGTTGGAGTCATTTATTGCATCTTGAAGTAATAATATTTAAAAACTGGCTGTTATATTTCATACACTTACTAGATGAGATGAAGTGAGAGGCAGCCAGCATTCAATGCATGTTTTACTGTGGCGCAATTTCTAAATCCCACCTACTACCCAACAGTTAGAGTTGCTCTTGTGAAGCCACTCATGAAGAAAAAGTGGCTAAGAAGGGAATGGAGTCTCAAACTATGGTTCATTTTAGACTATGAATTTTCTTTTACTTAGGATACTTAAACAAAAAATTGGATGTATTCCCAATTGAATTTTAGACTTCATAGATGTGCAAAATTTAGCCTGAGCTAGTCATAGACCATACATATGTAAGAAGTTCTGCTATTTTATACTAAAATTGTTGAATCCTTTGTAGCACTCTGAATTAAAATGAGTATCATATGAAAACTCATCCTCATTAAATTTTGAACAAACCTGTTTAACACTTACTAAAGGTTGGGATGACAATTTAAAAAATGACTCAAAAGATTTTTTTTAAGTGAACATCCTGAAATTTTCTAGAAAATGATCAGTATTCCATTGCATTCATCCTGTAATACAAACTATTTTAGAACTATTTTATCATTTTAAACTCCTGAATATGTCATTCATGATTAAACAAATTCTGAAAATATTGGGGATCTAAATAATTAAAATAATAAAGCAGTTGCAAAATAAGCTTTTGGGTAAAAGACTAAAAGAATCGGCTAATTTAACCAATAGATAATTTTAAGTATATGAGGAGATATTACATAAGTACATGAAAGCAGTTCCGGAAAGACCAAGACTTTCAAACCTGGTAGAACTGGGTTTGAATCATAACTCTATCACCTGTTGGCTCCATGACTTATGGAATTAACATGCTTGACTCTCTAAAATAAAATCCTAATGATTACCTCATAGGATTAGCTATTAACTTAATTGACATCACACAGTGACCCATAATGGACACTAAAATGCTTTTCAAGAATGAATATTAAGTGTTCAATACAGAATTTTGCATGTGACCTATGATTAAAATAAGTTTAACTGAAAAGAAACAAGGCTACTTTTTTTACCCTAGACAAGTCACTTACACAGATAAGCCTTTGGTCTCCTAATCCGTAAAATGTAGGGGTTGATTTAGATGATTTCCCAGGGCACTTATTTTATTATTCTATTATATTCTAAACTGCTGCTCTAAGAAATTTCCAATTTAAATGATATTAAGATTCTGCAGTAGATAAATTACCCTATCCTTAGCTAAGAAATATCTAAAGGCTGTGGCTCTCAACCCTGGCTATACATTAGAATCAATTGAGCAGCTTTAAAAAATATTAACACCCCGCCAAATTAAATCAGAATCTTGAAGGAATAGACTCTTCGCATTGATGTTTTATTTAAATTGCACAGTGAACCTGATTGTAGTCAGGGTCTTGAACCACCAACTTAAAGTGAAGTTATAAGTATGCCAGCTATAAGGGAAGTTAAGAGCAGAGGTAGCAAGAATTTCATTCTGTTTTCCAGGCCAAAAATTTCCTGATACAAGTGTACCTCAAAGAATCGTTCATTCAATTCCTTACCAAAATGATAATATGTAATTTCCATTTGTCTGTGTGTCAAATAACACCTTCAAACCCAAATTGTATATAATCAAATTCATTTTCATTTAATATTCATTCTTTAGTATAGTTTAGGAAACCCCATTTTCTGAATTTTCCAAGATTTAAACAACAGCTTGAAATTTAAGACTTTCTCTTCTATCGTGATTCCTCAATACTTGTATGCACACAAACACACACATACACACACACACAACCAGTCAATTTATATTTTACATTTAAAGATATTTACCCCATAAAATCCTCCCTGAACTCCCCCAAACTAGGTCATATGTGCTCATAGCACCTAGTCTTTCCATCCATAGAAAATATAGCTTTAATTTTAGGTTTATTTATATGACCTCTTATTCAGTGTATATATCTACCATTAGAATGTGAAGTCCATGGAGGCAAATACAATGTTTTTGCTATTTATTTCTAGATATAATACTAAGTGTCCATCACACAATAAGCATTCAACAAATATTGCTGAATAAGTTAATTAAGGTAAAATTGTCTCTTTGTTATTGTTATTTGCACTTATTTAATTATTGGCATATGTGAGCATCTTTTCATGTGTTTATTGGTGTTGTGCATTTCTTCTGTGAATTAATTTCACAATAGTATAATCATCCTGACTCATTCAATCCCTCCAATCTATTCATCTGAAGACAAAGATCTGGTCTCAGATGACAGCTGAGATTTAAACTGTCTATTTGGTGTCAAAATGTAGTTAATCATTGGGAACTGCAATATAGGATAAAAACATCCATCTGACTGACTTGGTATCTTTAGGTTTATGCATGTTGTGAAGTAAAGTCCTTTCAATCCTACGCGTTACAAGATCACAGAATTTTATTCCTACAGATCTTCCAGTTATCTGCTACCTTGAGTGAGTTAGGTGCAGTCTGACTAGAATCCACAAGCTCTTATGTTGAACGACAAGGAAATTTGGTCTGGTTCTGGAGTACAGGTTGGGCTCTTACCCAGCTCCTCCCAGGGTTTGTGTGGCCCTGGGCAAGCTCTTAGCCATTTTGCTGCTCTTATTTCATAACTGAAAAACAGAGTGTAGACTGGACACATTGTCCATTCTGTTTGACACTAACATTCCATAATGATTAGAATTATTTACATGTAATTCTTGACACTAGATTTTTTTCTTACAAATACTAAGCACATATGATGAAACATCAAAGTTGGAAAAGAGCTATTATATTTTTGGAAAACATTCTACTTTTTTCCCCCATAACTAATCACTATATTAGTTTTCTGTTGCTGTATAAAAAAATTACCACACACTTAGCAGCTTAAAATAATACTAATGTATTATCTTAGATCCTGTGGGCCCAAAATATAGGCACAACTTAGTTGGTTTCTTTGCTCAGGGTCTCAAAAGGCCTCAACCAAGTTTTGGCTGTGGTTTCCGTCTCATCTGAGGCTCAGAGTCTTCTTCCAAGCTCATTTGGCTGTTAGCTGAATTAATTTCCTTACAGCTGTACAAATCATGGAGCTTGCTTCTCCAAGGCCGTCAGGAGAGAGAGAGGGCATCTGCTGCTTCTGTTTCCCAACACTTGGCCCCTTTTAAGATCCCACCTTATTAGGTCAGGCCCACCCACAATAATGTCCATTTTGATGACTTTAAAAACAACTAATTAAGGTCTTTAATTATATCTACAAATTGCCTCTACTTTGCCATATTCGATAGGTTAGAAAGAGTGATGGGCCTAGGTTATACTCAAGGCAAGAGGAATTATACAAGGGGGTCAGACATTGAGATTCATCTTAAAATTCTGTATACCACATTCACACATAGTCTACAACATAATCTGAATATAAGTTTTCTTTCTTTTTTTTTTTTTTGAGACAGTCTCACTTGGTTGCCTGGGCTATATTGAGTGCTGTGGCATCAGCCTAGCTCACAGCAACCTCAAACTCCTGGGCTTAAGCGATCCTCCTGCCTCAGCCTTCCGAGTAGCTGCGACTACAGGCATGCACCACCATGTCCAGCTAATTTTTTCTATATATATTTTTAGTTGGCCAGATAATTTCTTTCTATTTTTAGTAGAGATGGGGGTCTTGCTCTTGCTCAGGCTGGTCTTGAACTCCTGACCTTGAGCGATCCACCTGCCTCGGCCTCTCAGAGTGCTAGGATTACAGGCGTGAGCTACCACGCCTGGCCTAAGTTTTCTTTATACACTCCATTTTGGACAGTATTCCAAATGGTATTAATATTTAATTTTAATTGCCATTTTGAACATTTTATGAAAGTTATTAATGTTTCATTTGAACTGCTTACTAGAACTAAGAATTTACTTTCAATCACACTAATAACTGTAATAAATATTTTTATCAGTTACTAACTCTAAGTATCTTTTGAAATATGGTGTCATATTAAAATGTGAAATAACTTAGTCCCAAAATATACCTATTTTAGCAACTGCATATGATGCTGTAAGAATGCAATATTTTAAAACTCAAGTTTAGCAAGAAAGACTATTTTTTTCCATATGAGAAAATAAAGTAAAAGTGTAGAAAGAATACCTGCAAAATGATTGCACTTTGATTTATTTTCCCTTTATACTATGAACTTTATAAAAGTATTTTGGTGAGATTCAGTATGTTAAAATCTTATATATTCCCACTTCCAATTTCATTCTCTTTCATGAAACACCCATAAATAACATTTTAAAGTGTACCTAAATTTAACTTTTCTTACAGAAACATTATATGATAATTTAAAAAAATACACAGCCTTTAGAGCAAGACTGCTTGGGTTGAATCCCGGTGCCATTTATGTGATATTTGACATGTTATATATCATTTTGGGGCCTCACTTTCCTTAGCAATAAAATAGGCACAATAGTAGGTATCAGCCTCAATAAAATCATGGAGAAGATTAAATCTGTTAGTTATATTTGTTTCTATATACTTAGAAAGAACATGGCACATGAAAATCATACATGTGTGTGTGTATGTGTGTGTTCTGTTTGTGTTACATATATATTTAATATATTTTAATCTATACAAACATAAAATGATACCTTTAATTTTAGACTATGCTTTTTTATGTGTGTACACAATAAAGCTATCAGTAAATAGATACTAAGTGCAGAGAAAAATAATGACAATATAGTTTTTAAAAAAACTCTGATGCACACAGTTCTCAGCCTTAAACCTGCAGATAAGGGTACATAAGATTACATACTACTGAAGTTAACAGTATTCGTATAATCAAACTACTATAAGTGTTTGTTTTTAATGGTTAAGATCAGCTTATACAGAAAGAACTCATGATTCAAATGTGGTTAAAAAATGTAAATTTAACAAACTTAAAAATGCAAAAGCAAAGTTGGAGCTTGCAGGAGAGTAGCAAGAGAGAGAGAAGTCTTGAAAAATGTAAGGACAATAATGGCATCATTTAATATAGTGGGTGTACTCAATATGCTGCACAAATTAATGAAACAGGAAACTGAAGTTCAAACGTCATGTAAATATGCAAAATTAATCAAGATAATAATTAAAAAATAATACTTCTATGAAATATTTGGAGGAGTGTTAGAGAGAAATAGGATGATAAAGGTGAATTAAAGATGCATTGTTCATAGGCAAGAGTCAAGGATAATGTCTGAGCTTGATAAATCAAGAAATGGAGATATAATGGCACTTTGGGAGGCCAAGGTGAGAGGATTGCTCGAGCCCAGGACTTCAAGACCATCCTGGAGATAGCAAGATCCTGTCTCTACAAAAAATGAAAAAAAAAAAAATTAACTGGGGATGATGGTATGTACCTATAGCCCCAGCTACTTGGGAGCCTGAGGCAGGAGGATCACTTGAGCCCAGAAGTTGGAGGCTGCAGTGAGCTATGATGATACCACTGCACTCTAGCCTGTGCAGCACTTTAGCCTGGGCAGCAGAGTGTTTGTCAAACAAACAAACAAAAAAAGAAATAATTAATTAATGAATAAGAAATAGAGGAATAAGCTTATTGTGGGGACTAGTGCTAATTCTGTGATATTTTATTTTGTGTTTTGTGTATGCATCATTTATATATATATACACACACATACACAACATAGATGCACACACACACACACATATATATGAATCAGTAGCTACCTAGCAAGTGAGAAAGAGAAGAAAGAGAAGGTAGGGAATGTTGCTTACGTAAAGGATATTTTATTCAAGCAACCAACCTAGTAGTTAAGCTAAGGAACACATTAATTGCAATTTTAAATTTCAATCCTTTATTAAAAGGATTTGGTCTGTAAAATTTGGATTCAGTCAAAAGGCCACACTCAACAATCCAGAGGGCCACCTGTAGCCCCAAGGCCTCAGGTTCCCCACTCCTGTGAAGAATTGACAAGGGCAGGGTCACAATTAGCACAGGGTATGTGCTCAATTGGAGCATCTTTAGATAAAGATATCCCAACATCTAGGCAGACACAGGCCTAGGCCCTGTAGCTTGGTGAGCAGGGCAAAACTGGCTTTCAGTACCACTTGCCCATTCAGCAAGGTGCCTCTGCATAGTAAAAATCTGCACAACCATAGCAGAAATGAAATGCCTCTTAACATGTCATATTACACCTGCATCCAGCCCTCCATGAAGACTGTTTCTGGTTAAATGACCGTGTGCACCTTGGGAATTTGAGCAGCATCAGTAAAACTGTATATGCCGATGCCACCACTTCTACTGCATGTACCCTACCCACAGGCTGCAAACTCCCCTTGGGAGAGCATCTAGACACCAGGCAGGAACCCTGAGAAATTCAGTAACGCAAGCCCAGCCAGGAAGCTTCACAGTGTCCCCTGCTTTGCCTTCTGTTGGGTGGGTCTTCATTGGTCATCCTTTCTGTTTAGGCTCTAGGTTCTGCCAAGCTGCTGTGTACTCTTTCCCACCTTTGGTCTCTTTTCCTTTATTCTATAATGAATTAACTATCTACTGTCCCAATTTAGGAGCATTCCTTAGGCAAGACAGCTTTTTCTCCTCATCACTTCCAAATCACTGTCCAATATTTTGAAGGCTATTCTTCTGCCAAAATGACCAACGAGGTATTTTGACAAACACAGGAGTTCTCTCTTAAGTGGCTTTCTGCTTCCAACTATTTTTTATTTCTTCTGCAAAAATGCTGCATGTTTTATATTTTGAGAAGTTTGAATAACCTATGAAGCCTCAAATTCAATGACTATAGCAATACCACAGTCTTAAGGTTGGAAGACAAATATGAATCAAATGAAAATTCAAGAATTTACAATATTTTTAAAACTTAGACTACAAACCTTTGTTGGAAGACTTGGAAACACAAAATCGACCTTAAAAATTTTTGGAAGGTGGAGTGGGGATAGCGGTTAATTTTGCCTTTACCACCTTAAGAATAGAAGAAATTAAAAAAAAAAATAACTTAAGAAACATGTGTCCAAACCCAGAATATATGCTCAGTACATGGAAGGGAAATAATTATTAAGGTGAGGTGAATGGGATTCAGGGAGATTATAATTATTTAGTTTTGTCAAAACTATACTTACATATTATTAATACTTTGTCTTGCTGCTAAAATTTGCATTTCCCTAGGCAAAGCTCTTTTAGATATTGGTTTAAAGACAGCAGGCAGGGTGCTGAGCAAGCTCTATAAAATTAAAATATTGAGCAGGGGGCAGCAGAAGAACTTGAGTGTGGTGCGGGTGGGGCTCTGCAACCCTCCGCATGCCAGGGGCTTCAGGTTCTCTTCTGGAAACTGGAAGGAGGGAGGTAAGGCTTAGTCCCTGGGAATCTCCCAGCTCTGAGGTTTTTCAAATCTATGATGTTTATTGAAATCTCAGTGCCAGATACATTGTTATGTACTTTGGGGTTGGTCCTATCACTGGTATCATTTTGAGGACATAGAAACTTAGACCTATAGAAATGGTTCCTGCAAGGCCAATAGCCAGCAAGTAGTGAAGCAAAGATTCAATGTTTTCACTCCACCTCAAATTTTATTTTCCTGGCCCTCATCACTTTAATCTGTGAGGCCCACTCTAGCCTGGTCCTCATTCACTGCTTCCTCCTCTCTATCTCTCTGGAGTTTTGGGACCCAGTTCACTTGTCACAATTGCCCTTTGATGTCACAGAGCCTCAGGTTCAACCAGTCAGTGGGAGAATGCATACTCATTGTCTAGTGATGGAGATGGAGAAGATATTGATTTGCCTTTACTTATGGGGTTTAACCTATTACAAACTGGGCAAAAGACATGAACAGACATTTTTTGAAAGATGATATACAAATGACCAAAACACATATGAAAAAATGCTAAACATCACAAATCATCAGGGCAATGCAAATTGAAATGGCAATAAAATACCGCCTTACCCCTGTCAGAATGGCCATTATTAAAAAACAATAGATGCTGTAGCAGATGCAGTGAAAAGGGAACACTTATACACTGTTGGTAAGAATGTAGATTAGTACAACCTCTATGGAAAACAGTATGGAGATTCCTCAAAGAACTAAAAGCAGATTCACCATTCAATCCAGCAATCCCATTACTGGGGATCTACCCAAAGGAAAAGAAATCATTTTATAAAGAGGTCTTTTATAAAAAGATATCTGCACTTGTATGTTTATCACAGCACAATTCACAATTGGAAAGATATAAAACCAACTTATGTGCCCACCAATGATGAGTGAATAAAGAAAATGGGGTATACAGACTTGTTACTCTGCATTCTTCATTTTCCTATCATAACTATGTACTATAGTCTTCATAATTTTCATTTTAATGGTACCATAATACCCTTTCATGTTGATTCTCCATAATTTACAGAACTGTTCACCAATTATTGGGCATTTATGTTTTTTATGCAGTGTTTGTTGTTATAGATATTGCTATAATGAGCACCTTCATTGCATATAGTTCTTGACATCTAATGCATTATATCTCCAGTAACAAAGAGAAATTCCCAGGAATCAGTGTTTGGAGTCAAAGGGTATAAACCTCATTAGAACATTTCTCTATATTTTTTCCCCAAAAGGAATGTACCAATTTATGCTACACCAGTGGAGTGTATCAGTACCATTTTCACCATGAAGTTGCACCATCTTGTATGTCCTATTTTTTTTTCTTGATTCTTTCTGTTTATAAAAGAAACACATGTTCATTACAGAAAATTTAGACTTAAAAAAAGACAAAGAAACTAAAAATCATCATAACTCCTCTGACAAAAAACAATCAGTACAAAAAGTTAAACATATTTCTTTCCAGTCTTTCTGCATATGAGAAAAAAATTTCCCAACAACTTAGATCATATTCTATATTCAGTTCTAATTTGTTTTGTTTTGTTTTACTTTCACGTATTAATTTTCTCAAGTCATTGGAAAATTTTTGAAACAATTAGCTTTAATGAATACACAGTATTTTATCATATGGACGTCTCTCTTAAAGATTCCCTGATATTGAATATTTAAATTATGTCTAGTATTCCCATATAATAAACAAAGTTGCCTTGAACATTCTTCTCTGTAAAAAGTAAAATAAAAAATGAAAAAGAAACAGCTGCCCGCATGTTCTACTGTACTTCTCTGTGGGCAGGTTTTTCTTTCATAGGTAACGCCTGCACAAACACTCCTGTGACAAGGTGAGTGAGTCTATATAAATCAGGGGTTTGGTACAGAAGCCCACATGCTCCCAGATACAAAACATTCTCCGATTTCAATTTTAACTATAATAAAGGTGATTTTTTTGTTGTTCTCCATATGGTGATATATATTATATTTCTTAGTTGATAAAGAAGCTAAGTAAGTAACTGAAGTATGTTAGGTCATGAAGTCTTTGCCCTCATGAATGGAATTAGTATCCTTATAAGAGACTCCAGAGAGCTACCTACTCCCTTTCATCATGTGAGGTGACGGTGAAAAGATGTCTGTCTGTGAGCAAGAGAGTCCTCATCAGATACCAAATCTACAAGTGCCTTGATCTTGGACTTCCCATCCTTCAGAAATGTAAGACTGTAAGAAATAAATTTCTATTGTTTATAAACTGAAAAACAAACAAACAAACAAAAAAACCCCAAAACTTAAAACTTCCATAACCACTTCAGAAACCTTCTTGTATTATCCAGTTAAATTATCTTAGAGGGAAAAATTTCTGTTTGTTGTATCTAATGCCTCAATTATCTACTGTAGTATTCGCTTAAAGACAATTGTACCATTGCCCATTCTCAAATATGTCATAAGATTATTTCTTCTGTTTTTTTTCCCCACAGAATTTAAAATATCAGCGTATCTATTGACTTAATGACCCAACTAAAGAAGCAGCACTACTTAGCCTTAGCTTTTGTTTTCATAAACACAGAACTAGAACCCACTTCTAGTTCAAGTACAAGATGAAAGAGCAAAAGTATGTAATTCCTAAAAGTCCATTACAAATAAAATATGATGCATACAAATACAAGATCCACTAGAGGCCAGGAAAGAACAGCAGGAGAATTTGCTTAAGAGATGCAGCTCTTATGCTATCTAATTAAAGAATTAGGAGAAAAATGAAGCTCGGCAGTAATGACATGCTTTTGGTATTTAAAAGCATCTCTGGCATGAAAGCTTTATCACTGCCTCATTTACTTTACAAATTCTAAAATATAGACATGGCAACAGCCCAGATTAGAATTGAGAAACTTAAAACTTTTTTTCTTCTTGAATGGTTTATTTCACAGACACTAAACTTGTATTATAAGAAAATATATGATAAAAATAGAGCGGAGTCCAATCAATCAGGCACCTAATCTGGGGAATATAAGATGTGGAATAATCAAGACAATATTCACTTACTCTGAATCAAGATGGACATTTTTGTTTTCTTTCTTTTTGTTTCTTCTTATGTTGTCTGGAAAACCAAAGTCAAATTCAAATTTGAAGATAAGATAGCCAGGATGGGATGAAAGTAAGAGTCCATAATATAAACTGTAAAGCCTACAGAAATGAAGTAGGTTCACATAGAGTTTGGGTAGGTTTATTCACTACCTTCTTATTTATGTATTTATTTACATACTATTTTATTTATGTATTAACAGGCTCTATGTGACATGTCACTCAATTTAAAAAAGCAATGCAGCAACTTTTCTATTTTCATTTCTTATGATGCTATTCAGTAAACATCTACTGAGTGTAAACTGCAGAGCAGGCGCCAGGTAAGGAGTTGGAGATGCGAAGGTGAGCTCAGGGGAGAACTCTGCTCACACTGACGTGACAGCCTAATGTCCAAGACGATACTGAGGGAAATGTCCTCAAAACATCCATGTCACAGTGATGAGAAATGTACTTGTCTTTTGAAATCTGAAAGATGAGTGGAACTTCCCGGGTAATCAAGTTGCTTTTTTTTTTTTTTTTTCTTTTGCTTTTTCTTTTTTTTAATTCCTTAGCGCCAATATTTCACCTGGCCTTTAATTAAGAAAAAATGAAAGGGGAAATTAAAAAAAAATAAAATAACTTCTAATGTAGAAAGGTTCTTGATTCATCATAGTACTTAATTAGAACACTGTAAACATGGGACTGAACAGGAAATCCTGCCATGTGATTTGGAACTGAACATTTATTCAATATGTATTTTAAAGTACCTGTTATATGCAAGGCACTCTATGTATACATATGAAGTTTAATATATAGTAAAAGAAATAAGATATACATAAGAGAAATGAGAGAAATTTGAATAAAGAATAGAATACATTGGGTGGAGCGGGGTATGGTGGATCACGCCTGTAATCCTAGCTCTCTGGGAGGCCGAGGCTGGTGGATTGTTCGAGCTCAGGAGTTCGAGACCAGCCTGAGCAAGAACGAGACCCCATCTCTACTAAAAATAGAAAGAATTTATATGGACAGCTAAAAATATATATAGAGAAAAAATTAGCCAGGCATGGTGGCACATGCCTGTAGTCCCAGCTACTCGGGAGGCTGAGGCAGGAGGATTGCTAGAGCCCAGCAGTTTGAGGTTGCTGTGAGCTAGGCTGATGTCACGGCACTCTAGCCCAGGCAACAGAGTGAGACTCTGTCTAAAAAAAAAAAAATACAATGGGTGGAAAGAGAGCTACAGATGAAATGTCAAGGAGTATTCAGAGAAAGAGGGATCCTTTATTATATATGTGGGTGTTGTAAGAGAGAAAGAGTAAAAAGGGTTATAGTTAAATTTTCATATGTTGATTTGGTTCAGTGAAATTTAAAAGCTGGCATTGTAGTCAATTTGGATTTACCCTAAAAGCTTGTCATATATTAAAATAGCAATACAAAAGCTATTGATCAACTTGTTGCTCCTTCTGATAGGATGACCATGTTATAGTACTGAACTTTCCACATTCAGATCATCATCTAAGAGCCTCCTCAAGGATTTGTGAGAAGGACAACAGTAAACAGTGATAGCTGGTTGCTGCTACCTGCAAATTACACATCTGAAAGCATCTAAAATACTGTTAATTTATCCAATAGAGATCAAAATTTTTCTTTCCCCCCTACTGTTCTATCTTCTTCCCTTTGTATGACAGGCTGGTTATTATTTTTCCAGAACTGTTGACAAAGACAATCTTAAGCTGCCTGCTTTACTCTTTTTCACACTGCAATGATCTAAAGGAGGCACTGAGGCAGGCATAAATCCATAAATCAGGTCCCCACTAAAGAACAAGAATGTCAGATATTTCCTTTCAGGATTACAGTATTACACAAGAAAGCTGTAGTTGTATCAAAGTGCAGCTTAATTTTGGAAAGCTTCTCTTTTACTTTCTTCCATATGTTTGAAAATGACATATTCCAATAATATACATCGTAATATATAAACAAAGTAAGTAAACAAGGCATTGTATTATTGATTCCTAAAATTGATTAAAATTTCTAACAGCCTCTTTTTATCCTTGGTTTTAAACAAGGAGACCAAAGGGAGATGTGTTATTTAAAATATTTTTGAGATATAATATCTGACATGCATTGTGTTTAGAGACAAAAAAAAAAAAGAGGAGCATTCATCAGATGATAAAGTATAATGAATAAGGATCAAGGTCTTGAAGGGTCAGTGTTATTATTGAGGCAATAGTATTAACTTGTGTCATTATTAAATGACAAATTATCCCAGAAAAAGAAATCACACACACAAAATTCTACAGATATTTTGTATATGAAATAGACCCTATTGGTCTAGAAATGCTAAGTAATGACAGAGAAATGTAAGAGAAAGTTTTGCTGTTTACCTAATATTGACAGCATCTATCAGTCTCACCTTCTGTTTTTCTAATAAAGACAATTGTTAAGGGAATTTTCCTTTCTTCCCCTTGTCAGTAATTTATTTAAGAATGAGCATGTAGTCAAATTCCTCTTGAGATATGAATAAAAACTTCCTGGGGGGCCTCTGGGAAAGCTTTCCTCTCTGGAAAATAGAGACACATAGACAGATGGAGCATTTTTTCTTCCACTGGTCATTAGCGTCTGCACACTAGGGTCCCAAACTGTGAAGCTATTATATAGTCACTAGGGGTGGCAACAGAGGACAAAGCCAACTAGTTGTGGAGGGCGGAGTAGAAACATTATGTGCTATAGTAAAAATGATGGTCTCAAAATGTATGAACATCCTAATCCTTAAACCTTTGAATGTTGCCTTATAGGGGAAAAGAAACTTTTCAGAAGGGTTAAATTGAGGATAGTGAGATGGGAATATGATCCTAGATTACCTGGATGGATCCTAAATATAATCACGATTGTCTTTATACAAGGGAGGCAGAAGAGAATATAATGTGGTGGAAGCAGAGACAGATTTAAAGATGCTACACTGCTGGCTTTGAAAGGAAGAGGCCCTAAGTCAAGGAATACAAAGAAATGCAAAGAAACAGAAAGGAAACAAATCTCTACCACAGTCTCAGAAAGGAAGACATCCCTGAAGACACCTTCACATCTATGAAAATGGACTTCAGGCTTTCGATTTCCATAACTGTAAAAGAATAATTCTGTGCTGTTTTAAGGAGCTAGGGTTATAGAAATTTGTTGTGGCAGCCATAGGAAACTAAGACAGATGGAAAGAAGATTTGAATGAGGCATTGAATTAATCCACCTTGAAGCCACTTAATCACACAGTATGAGAGGTGCATGTGGAGATTATCTGAGTGACATTGATGATTGTTTCTTTAGTAAAGACCTCTTTAATGGATTTTCATTTCTGCTGAATTTACCATATCTATCCTAAATTCCCATGCACACATAGCCTTAGAGCAAACTCCTCATTCCTTTAAGTAATTTTAGTTCCTATATTATGAGGTTCTAAGGTATTGATCATAACTAAGAAAAAAAAATTAAAGCATTTATCACAATTTTATTACAATTAATACTAAAAGCTATGTCAATAAAACACAGTACCACATTTCAATTACTCAAGTGAATCCATTTTTGTCTGCCACCTCACATAGACTCCGTCAGCACTTCTTTCATCTCTGCCTTCCATATCTCCTAAATCAGACAACTTCTATAGTCCCATTTAAAAGGCTATCATCTTGGTCCAAACCACCTTATTTTCATCCACGCTATAGTGCTAGCCTTCAGGCATTCTTGATACTACTCTTATTAAACATCAAGCAGAATGAGCCTTTAAAAATATATACAATGGATCATGTCACTTCTCTGCTCAAAACCTTCTAATGCCTCCTCATCTCTCTTGGAATAAAAGAGAAAGTTGCAAAATTGGCTACAAAGCCCACATGATCAATGCAGCCTAGATACCAGAATGAAGAAGACTCAAGCTCAGAACTGAAACTCATTCAAAATAGCACACAGAAAACAAGTAACATAAGAGAGGAACAAACTTTTATTTTCGGGAAATTTTATGTTTGGTTGTTACCCAACATGATCTAGTGAAATATGTCAAAAATATCCATTTTTTTGAACCATCTGACATCACACATCAATTTATTTATTTAACTTTTTGGCTCTCTCCTGACAGATATGAATTTTTTAAGTACAGAAATTTTCTGTTTTGTTGATTCTTCAACATGTAAAATACATAATCTCTTCCATTTAATGTTACATGAATGAGGGACACTTAATGAAATCTATTATGCATGCACATAAATTAATGTTACATTATATTAGTAAGTTACATGAAAGAATAAGTGGCTGACTGTCATACAAAAGAATAAGTGACTACCTGAATAATGGCCAATATTACCCACTTTTGTATCCCAGATGAAGTTGCCTACATTGAAATGTTCACTTAATGTTTGTTGAGTTAATAATTTCTCACTACTTGGACATGTAAATTACATACAAAACAAATAAGAATAAGAACACTATGAAGGAGGTATTATTGATGTTACTTAAATTTTAGAATTTAAGTAGCATAGCCAAAATCATGCAGATAGTAGCTGATACGGTATTCCATTTTTGCAATCTCTGGCCTCAAATTCTGTGTTTACTGCTTCCAAATCAAAATGAAGTATCACAACCAGAAAGTTCAACAAAATGTTGGAGGTTCCCTGAAAGAGCTGTAGGAAAAGAGAAAAAAAAAAAAAAAACAGAAAAAACAAAAAACAGGGCAAACAAACCAAAAATTCTGGAAAATTCTGTACTTCTTTAGTTTGTAAATAATGATTTTCTTTTTCCTAGACTAATATGTAGAGTTTTCTGCTGTATATTTCAATTAAATACACACACACACATACACACGTGCACATACGAAATGGATATTGTTTCAAGCTATACTTAATTATTGAAGTTTTGGAGAGGAAGGATCTAGCATTTGACAAAAGACCTAGTTTAGGTTCTTCAGACAGAGAAAAATGAATAAGCTAAAAGAAGTTAAGCTTGAAGAATATTAAATCATGTTAGATGAACTTTATTCATACTTGCTATATCATTAAGTTGAGGGTTCTCCTTCAGGGTTTATACACTCTAACACCAAAATGAAAGGAAATATTCCATCATAAAAGTGGGAAGTAATTTTATGAATCTCCTTTCCCCTAAAGATAGGAAATGCTGAAAATATACACTGATAAATTACACAACTGCAGAATATTTTGAGATATAATTCTAATCCCTCATTGGTGGAGAGAACAACCACACATCTCCAGGCGGCTGCTGATGACATCAAGGTGAGATACTGAATTAGATAGATCTTAGTACTGCTTCGGTCAGAATGTTCTTAAGAACAGAATGGAAACAGTATCTTAGGAAAAAATACTTTCTGACATTCTTACTGTGTTTGCTTAGTAATCTTCATTCTGTAAATCCACAATTTAATATTGTGATAGATTCTCACTGATTTTCCATTATTTATGGCATAGTCTGTAATAAGTATTGAGTATGATAAGTGTCCAGGAATCAAAATATTTCTCTCAAAATATGCGAAATGTTTGGCTAGAATTGGTGCCTTGATAGTAAATTGGCTATAGCTAATTTTTACACTGGGTGTTTCAGTAAATACTGCCCAAACATTTTCCCCCTAATTTCCCAAGTTTATAGATAGAGAATAAAAGAGATAGCAGCCAGGCTAAATCTCAAATGAATTGATAATGTTCAGTGGTTATAAATACAAAGAAATGTTCATCTGTTGAAAATACAGGGGAAAAATCTCATTAAGATAAAGTATCCAATTTGAAAAAGGCAAAAAGATAGGGATAAAATGAACATTACGAGGTGGTTATAAACTAAAGCATAAAAGCCATTAAAAACAATTACTTTATGTGGTCTTTTCCTCAATTTGGAAAATGACTGTAAATCAAGTCTACCCCAAAGCATTGTGTTTCCTGGAAAACATTTGCATTTTTAACTGAAAAATAGTTGAACTCCTAAAAAATTCCTTAGATGTCAATTTGTTTTCATTTTATACATACATTTCTCTGGACATTTCATTATCTCATTTGCAAAATTCTAAATATGTATAATTGGAAAAGGCCTTGGAGATTATTTAATTTAAGGCTTTCTTTTATAGAGACAAATAAATATGCTCAGATTGTTTGAGGGGTAATCACGCAGTTAGAATTTAAAAGAAATAAGGTAGATTATAATTCCTCTCTTCTTATTTAAGCCCAGTATGATTTTCACTTTACTCTACCAACTATCTTTAATAGCTGTACTCTAAATAATGCTTTGTGTTTGTATTTACTAATCCTAAATGAATTAACAGTAATGGAAAAATAGGTTTTGGAACATCACATTAGTTTATTGCATAATTTGTCATCTATTTATTTTCCTTAAGAATAAATAAAATATCAGTCAAAAGTAGTAACACATTTTAGTCAAATGAATTTTACTTAATAAATTTATGATGACTAAATACAACATACCGATAAAAGAGGGAAACTCCTTTAATTGTTGAAATTACAATTTTAACAAATTGCAAATACATTGTTAGAAGCCTTTAATCATTGTTGAAAATCTTTAAAAGGATATGGTATAAACGTATTGCCTTAGTGACTGGCATATGCAGTAGCTTGCATGGGTTTCTGGGTTATCATTTTTATCTTCTAAAGTATAGGATATTTAGTAAAATACACACACACACACACACTCACATATATCTTTATCTTTTTGTGCCACATGCTCCTTTTTCCTAAAAACAAAGAGCATCAAACAATTTTGGATATTTGAAGATTTCAATTACCTCTTCACTTATCTAAAGATATAAACTTAGTTTCACTGCTAAAAGAGCATGAGACATAACATATAAAATCCAATTTCCCCCAAGCTATAGGCAACTTCCAAATTCATTGAGGTGATTACTGAGAAATTATAAAAAAATAAAAATATCACCATTGTAAGAGAAGAAATAGTTGCTCAAGCATTTGTAATAAGCCGAAAATAATGAAACAAAAAGATGACCTCCCCAATTTGACTAAGATCTGCTTTCTCTTAGGATCTCTGAAAAACAAGAATATGTTCTTGTCATGCCATGTCATTACAGGAGTTACAGATGTTTTACCTTCCTCTTATTCTAATTAATTTATGTTTCACATAGATGAAACTGAATGCCCCCTTTAATCCATTTTGGTCATTTGCTTATATTTTCTGAGAATATATGTTCATTTTTTTTTCTTGTACTGATGGATTATAATTAATCCTTTATGTGTGGTTGCATAGCATTTACACATTTTTATTAAAGAACTTATTTGTTTATATCATTCTCTTTTTCGTTAGTATGGTAGGCAAGATGTTCCCCCAATATTCCATACCTGAATTATTGGGTCTTGTATATTTGCTACTTTACATAGCAAAAGGGAATTTGCAGATGTAATTAAAGTATGGACCTAATGATGTGGACATCATCCTGCATTACCCTTACCTAGGTGAGTACAGTCTAGTCACACGAGCCTTTAAAGCAGAGAACGTTCTTTGGCTAGAGCAGAAGAGATGTAGCAGGAGAAGTGAAAAATAATTTTGAATTGTGAGTGGAGCTTTATGCACCTTTGCTATTTTGAAGATAGAGGGGACAATGGTGGTAAGGAATGCACGTGGCCTTAAAAAACTGAGAAGGCCCCAGGCTGAAAACCAGCAGGAAAAAGGGGGCATCAGCCATACAGCCATAAGAAACTTCATTCAGCTAACAATCTGAATGAGCTTGAAGGAGAATTATCTTCCACAGTCTCCAGAGAACAACCCAGGTAGGAAAATGTCTGGACTTTGGCCTTTTAAGACCCAAAGAAGAGGAACTAGTCAAGACAACCCAGACTTCTTCTGACCTATAGAACTGTGAAATGATAAATTTGTGTTGTTTTAAGCCAGTAAATTTCTACTATTTTTTTTTATGGTAGCATAGAAAACTACATTTAATTTTACAAATACAACTAAATACAACTACATTTACTTCTTTATGGTCAGAGCTAATTTCCTACTAGTGTTCATTCCTTTGGTTTCTTACAGTTCCTTTCACATAGTAGATAATCGATAAAGTTTATCAACAGAGTATAATGCTCTACCATCTTACATCCTTGATCTTATTTTAAGATTTATTTATAATCTATTTTCAGGAATGATATAAGGTGACTTACAATAAAAGTAATGTAAAATAGGACACAAAGATAAACAAAATAAACAAAAACAATAAAAATGGGGTAAAAACAATAGCATATCCCTAACTTGGTGGGGCAAGTTACAATATTTGAACACAGATTTAGCACTTAGAATTCTATCAGGCAAAATAAGAAAGAAAACACAATTTTGTACATAGGTCTCATTATCTAGATGCATTAAACTCTTCAATTCATCAATAAAAATGCATATTTTACACAGGGTTTATAAATAAAGAGAACTCAACATCTTAATGAAAATAATCTCTTATAATACATAGCAGAGGGATTTCATATCTTCTCTTTCTTATATAAGCACTCATTCAAGGCTGGGCATATTGTTTAAGCTCATGTTTTATAAGCACATCTAAGAGGAGCCAGAATGACATAGATCAGTTTTATGATGTTTGGATTACAAAAATTAATAACCAAATTAAGCTTTGGAAATCTTTTGGCATGTTAACATATCTACTGTCACCCCCCCTTCAAGGCTGACTCTCTGGGCAGGGAGAGCAATTGGCTGCTTGCCCAGATCTCAGACTAACTGTCCATGTTGACCAAGAGGATAATCTTCTGTAGTTTCTCAGTGTAAGTCTCCTTACAGATAGTAATTCTAAAGGATAGAACTTCATGGCAACATAAATACCCAACTTCATGATTGATTATCTTCACTAAACATGGATTACAGGTGGGGGGAAACAAGTTTATGCCCTATGAAGATGATTGGAAGTGTGCATGATCAACTTAGTTCATTCAGACAAACTATTTTATCCCAAATTTCATTCTTTTCCTGGTTAAACATAACTTCCAGGTTCTATAAATTTGCATTTATTTAAGTGATACTATTGGGGCAGGGAGGGACTCTATCCTCAGGTATTTGGGAGTGAGACATAAACAGTTCACCCTCTGTAGAACTCTGAGTTTAATATATCAAACTCCACACCTGGTCTTCACAGAGACATTGCTTCTAAGGGAGCAAGAACATAAATACGGTGATGATTGAACTGTTTTAGATTGTTTCTTTCTTCTTATGGTTTTGTTGATCACTTCAGGTTTTCCTGAATTAACTGAATTTACCCATTTTATTTCCATTAATTAAACCTGCAGTATTTCCCATCCTCCATTAGAACAGAATATTATAATAATACCCATCCACTTCAACAGTGCTACTCAAATTCTTTGGCTGATAAGGCCCTAATAATAAAAAGTATGGTGAATTTAAAGTTCCAGGGTACATGGGACACAGCTGAAGAGAGTCTGTGTGATAAAATTTTATTTTATTTCTTATTTTTTTATTTGTGGAACTATCTATAACATTACTTCCCATAAGTTTTTGAGTAATATAAATAAAAATAAATTCTAAGACTTCGTATCATTTGTCCTTCAGTTTGACATATCCCCTAGCATACTCATTGCGGAAGGCATAAATTTAGGCTATCTTCTTTTAATTAACCTGTAATTCTAAGAAAAAAATGGAAGTTGGTCAAACATACTCTATTTGGGCTGAGTTTTTCATCTAGGAAGCATTTTGTTCCAGTAGGGAAATTAAATTCCCCAGATGAATCTGCATAACAGTGATCCATAAAATTTGAAGATGGCCCAACTCTGTAAACGTTTTTTTTCCCCCTAAAAATATACAAATTGTTGATGTATACTCCAGAATTAATGCATGTGTGAATACATTAATTAATACATTATTAACAAGTCAATCATTAAATTATATTCATATGGTGTAGTGTGACTAGTACTTGGCTGAGTACTCAGGATAAAACCAAGACTTTCAACTCCAGCTCTTTAATTAGAGCTATTGGAAAGTGACATAGGAATATTAATATGGTAAGTATCTTCTTGAATGTTTATTTCTCATTATGGGGGCTCTACTCCAACCTACTGGAAACATTTCAGGCATAGAAATATGGCATTTCGAAAGCACTCTTCATACTAAAAAGCTCTACTACTATAGTTGCCATTTCCTACGGCACAGTTCCAAATCAAGAAAGACTAAAGAATACATGCAGGTATAAATATAATAGTACAAAATATCAGACAGAAAAGATGGTTCCCAAGAGTAACAAAATATGTGCAAAGCACAGAAAATGGCCATTTGAGATTGCCCTTTGATTTGGGGGTTCCTATATTAAAGGGAAAAAAAGAAAATTAAAAAAAGACATATCTTATGAATTTACTTTTTCATCACTACTAAATCAAACAACAACTGTTTCTTTTTTCTGTAATAGTTCTTAATAGATTTTTACCCTGGCAGAGAAAGTATCTGCTTGTGCCCTAAAATAGAACTCAGATTGCTTCTCCTGAAAAG
This sequence comes from Eulemur rufifrons, assembly GCF_041146395.1. Taxonomy (NCBI): domain Eukaryota; kingdom Metazoa; phylum Chordata; class Mammalia; order Primates; family Lemuridae; genus Eulemur; species Eulemur rufifrons. The sequence goes on from NC_090989.1 coordinate 232,682,061, forward strand.
TTAGACTTAAGAATGCATTACAGGTTCCAATAGCAATATATTGTGAAAGATCCATTACTCAACAAAGAATCCTATTTGCCAAATTAGAGTTCCATTGGTTCCAATTATAGTACAGATATGATACTTGCCAAGCCATGCATTCAATTTCCAATAACGATAAAAAATATGTTAGTTAAGTTCAAAGCGAACTTTTGCAGACAGGATTTTAAAATGCATCTTTGCATTCTGCTGATGTACACTTATTCATTTTATATTTTCCATTTAACTGCCATCATTATCAGACAAAAATATTTAATTTTTGCTATCATACAATAAATAAAATTTGCAGATACAGATAAAATCTAAGCAAGACCCATTTCCCGTGAATGTGATACCTCTTTTCAAACAACAAAAGCAATTAAAATTAAAAATATATATACATATATTTTACAGTCTAAAAGACATACCATACCTAACAAATATAAAAATGTGTTATATTATTATCATTGAAAGGCATACTCTACTAATCTTCTGATACTTAACATCTGACTTGCACTATAGAATGTTGTATATTTGAGCACTGAAAAGAGATACCATAAGTTTATTGGCCATTAGTCTATCTTATTTTGAAAAGATTTTGTTCATGTCTTTTGCCCACTTTTTGATGGGATTGTTTGATTTTTTTCTTGCTGATTTGCTTGAGTTTTTTTGTAGATTCTGATTATTAGCCTTTTATCGGATGAATAGCATGCAAATATTTTCTCCCATTCTGTAGGTTGTCTATTCACTGTATTGATTGTTTCTTTGGCTGTGTAGAAGATTTAATTCAATCAAGTCCCATTTATTAATTTTTGTTGTTGCTGTGATTGCCTTTGGGGTCTTCTTCATAAATTCTTTGCCTAGGCCAATGTCTATAAGAGTTTTTCCAACATTTTCTTCTAGAATTCTTATAGTTTCAGGCCTTAGGTTTAAGTCCATTATTCACCATGAGTTGATTTTTGTGAGAGGCGAAAGGTATGGATCCTGTTTCTGTCTTCTACATGTGGCTATCCAACTTTCCCAGAACCATTTATTGAATAGGGATTCTTTTCCCCAGTGTATATTGTTGCCTGGTTTGTCAAAGATCAGATGGCAATATGAGGCTGATTTTATACGTGGATTCTCTGTTCTATTCCATTGGTCTATGTCTCTATTTTTGTGCCAGTACCATGCTGTTTTGGTTACTATAGCCGTGTAGTACAGCTTAAAGTCTGATAAAGTGATGCCTCCCAATTTGTTCCTTTTGCTTAAGGTTGCTTTGCTTATCTGGGCTCTTTTCTGGTTCCATACAAAGTGTAGAATTATTTTTTCTAGATCTGTGAAAAATGATGTTGGTATTTTAATTGGAATTGCATTGAATCTGTCAATCACTTTGGGTAGTACAGACATTTTAACAATATTGATTCTGCCAAACCATGAGCATAAGTTTTTCTATTTGTTTACATCCTCTGCAATTTCCTTACTCAGTGATTGACAGTTCTCCTTGTAGAGGTCTTTAACCTCCTTGATTAAATATATTCCTAGGTATTTAGTTTTCTTTGTAGCTATTATGAAAGGTATTGAGTCTTTGATTTGGTTCTCAGCTTGACTATTGTTGGTATACAGGAATACTACTGATTAGTATACATTGATTTTGTAACCTGAGACTTTACTAAATTAATTTATCAATTCCAGGAGGCTCTTGGTATAATATCTGAGGTTTTCTAGATATATGATCATATCATCAGCAAAGAACAATAGTTTGACCCCGTTTCCCTATTTGAATATCACTGATTTCTTTTTCTTGCCTGATTGCTCTGTCTAGGACATCCAGCATTGTGTTGAATAAAAGAGGTGACACTGGGCAACCTTGTCTAGTTCCAGTTCTAAGAGGGAATGTTTTCAATTTTTCCCCATTCAAAATTATGTTGGCTGTGGGTTTGTTGTATATGGCTTTTTATAATTTTGAGATATGTTCCATCTATGCCTATTTTGTTAAGAGTTCTTATCATAAATAGGTTCTAGATTTTGTCAAATGTTTTTTCTGCATCTATTGAGATAATCATATGGTCTTTCTTTTTGCTTCTGTTTATGTGGTGAATCATATTTATGGATTTACCTATGTTGAACCATCCTTGCATCCCTGGGATGAAGCTCATTTGGTCAGGTGGTGGATAATTTTTTTTTTTTTTTGATGTGCTGCTGAATTCAGTTTACTAGAATTCTCAACTTCACTAATTATCCGGCAAATTCAAGTCAAAACCACAATAAGATATGACCTAACTCCAGTGAGAATGGCTTTTATTAAAGAGTCCTGAAACAAGAGGTGTTGTTATGGATGCGGAAAGAAAAAACACTTATACTCTGTTGGTGGGATTACAAATTATTACAACCTCTATGGAAAACAGTATGGAGATTCCTCAAAGAACTAAAAGTAGATCTGCCATTTGATCCAACAATCCCACTACTGGGTATGTACCCAAAGGAAGAAACGACATTTTATCAAAAAGAAATTTTATAAAAAACAAAACAAAACAAAACAAACAAAAAAAAATTTTATCAAATGTTCATTGCAGCACAACTCACAATTGCAAAGATGTGAAATCAACCCAAGTAACCATCAATTCCTGAATGGATTAATAAAATGTGGTATATATATATCATAGAGTACTACTCAGCCATAAAAAAAGTTGAATTAATACCTTTGTAACAACCTGGATGGAACTGGAAACCATTTTCCTAAGTGAAGTAACAAAAGAACAGAAGAACAAACACCATATATACTCACTATTAAATTGGAACTAATCCATCAGCACTGAAGTGCACAGATGGAAGTAAAGCTCTATGGAAATCAAGCAGGTAGGAGGGAGCAGGAGCAGGTGGGTGAAGTCATACCTAATGGGTACAGTCAGTAAACACTATCTGGGTGATGGGCACACTTAAAATCTTGACTTAAACTGTACAAAAGAAATTCATGTAAATAAAACATTGTACCCCTGTAATATTCTGAAATTAAAAAAAAAAAATAGAGACCAGAGGTTTCTTGAAGGCTGAGATTTTAATTATCTTTTTTCCATTTCATTGATTAGAAAGTACCTACCAACTTTCTAAAGGCTTAGTTTCTTCATTTGTAAACTATTATGAAATAGAAGCTATCTTATTATAATACTAAGGTAAATAACTAATGCATGCAATGGAATTACAGAGTGCCTAATAAATAGTAAGTGTTAAATAAATATTGGTCACTAATATTTTATGTTTTATTGCTTTACATTTTTAAATGTAAATGTAAATTTTATTTACATTGTATTATTATTCCCATTTTATCATTATTATGATTATGATATATTAATCATGCAATAAATACTGGTTAGAACTGCTATCAACATGATCATCAACAATAGCTTTTCATTGAGAATCTATTAACTGCAGAATATTTTGTTATATATGGCCTTCTCCCTATTTTTCTAATCTATGAGTTATAATTGTCAGAAATCTGAAATTTGTGTGCTTTGAACATCATAATGGATATGACAAAGAACTTTCCTGGGTGACAAAAGCACTGAGATGTTAATTTCACCTATCCCACAAACTAGCTTTGTGATTATGAAAAAAAAGTTAACATCTCTAGAATTTATAACCCTCAGATATAAACGAAATACCTTGAATTAGCAGATCTCTCTAAAAATGTGTGTGGGAGGCTTGTGGTGAGGTCAAGGTGTTTGTAAGGGAGAATGACTGACTTTCTGAAGGTAAATTTTACATTATAACTACTACACAGACCTGACATTAGTCAGAATAGTGCACACTAATGCTGAAGATCATTGACCTTATTAGGCAATTCATCAGAAAATTGTTTAGTAGGCCCAGAATCATCACAGGTCATAACAGCTGGCTTTTATCGCTGGGTGCAGATAGGTTCAGAACTGAGACTATGGTCAGGCAGACTGAATATTTGCATATGAATGGTAGAGCACACACTCCAAGAGAGTGTACTCTATTGTTATATTTGCATAGCTGTAATTTATCTCTATCACTATTAATACTTTTTCGTGGTAAAATTACTAAAACATAAAGTAACTCTTAATCAAATATTATCAGCCTAGCCTCCATTCTCTGTCATGTAGAAAAGTTGGTATAAATCCAATCTGACTCATTATGTGTTCATTTTATGTTATAACTCTGAAGGGGCAATCTTATATCCATTGCACTATAAATCCTATATGTTGGCTATAATCTCTAAAATTAATCCAATTTTAAAAGTACAATTCTAAATGTTCCTATTACATCTTGGGTAATCTGTATAAATAGCTTGTTTATACAGATTAGAAAACTAAAAACTAAAAATAAAATAAAACTCACATGTGATAGTTAAAACTTTAATAGGAAAATATGGCTTATAACTTATATAATTAGTTCTCACAAATTTTCCTATCATAATCCAGATCAAGGTTTTTCAAATATGTGGCATAATATGTAGAAACTAAGGTAATAACTAGAGTTTACCAAAATAACTAGAATTAACACACTTCCCAAACATTTTCTCAATAAAAAGGTGTAGTAAGTAAAATTTAAAAGCTCTTTAATTGCACACAAGTTTTCCATGGACATATATTTGCCATTTACATCCATCCAGAATCTCAAAATGTTACCTCTTGCCTGGAATTCACTTTCTTCAAATATCAATAACTCCTCATTTAGCTAATTTGTGATACAATGTGTATATTCTAAAAGAACTCAGTTGTACAGTTTCTGCAGGTGGTGAAATTGTATCTGATTAGCATCCTAGTTAAAAATCTACTGTTATTCATTTTTATCTTATCAAACTAGTTTATTATGTAAAATAAAAACTTATACTACAAATTCAAGCAATTTATTTTTATTGATACAAAATATTTGCATGTTTATGGGCTACATGTGATATTTTGTTACATGCGTAGAATATGTAATTAAGTCAGAGTATGTAGGATAGCATCACCACAAGCATTTATTATTTCTATGTGTTGGGATCATTTCAAGTCATCTCTAACAGCTATTTTGATATATACAATGTATTGCTCTTAACTATAGTCACTCTACTATTGAACATTATAACATATTCCTTCTATCTCACTGTATGCTTGTACCCATTAACCAGCCTCTCTTTATCCCTCTACCCATGCACACACACACACAAACACACACACACACACACACACACACACACATCTTTCTTATCCTCTGGTATCTATCTTTCAAGTTTTGACCTTCATAAAATCAACTTTTTAAGCTTTCAAATATGAATGAGAATGTGTGATATTTGTCTTTCTGTGCCTGGCTTATTTCACTTAACATCATCACTATTTGTCCATCCATGTTGTTTCAAATGACACGTTATCTTCCTTTTTTATGGCATTGAGAATATATGCCACATGTTCTTTAGCCATTCATCTATTGATGGACAACTAGATTGATTCCACATCTTTGTAATTGTGAATAGTGCTGCAATAAACAAAGAGTGCAGGTATCTCTTTGATATACTAATTTCCTTTCCTTTGGATAAATACACAGTAGTGGGATTGCTGGATCTAAAACACTGTAGTACTTCTATTTTTAGTTTTTTGAGAGAAATATCCATACTGTTTTCCATAATGGCTGTATATTTACATTCCCACCAACAGGTTACATCTAACTGGGGTAAGATAATATCTCATTATGGTTTTGATTTGCATTTCTTTGATGATTAGTGATGTTGAACATTTTTTTATATACCTGTTGGCCATTTGTATGTCATCTTTTGAGAAATGTCTGTTCAGAATCTTTCCTCTCTTTTTAATGAGATTATTTGTTTTGTGCTTTGGTTTGAGTTTCTTGTATATCCTGGATATTTGTCCCTTGTTGCATGACTACCTTGCAAATATTTTCTACCATTTAACAGACTGTCTCTTCATTCTGTTATTTCCTTTGCTGTACAGAAGTTTTTAGTTTAATGTAATCTATATTTATCAATGTTTGCTTTTGTTACCTGTGCTTTTGAGGTCTTAGCCATGAAATCTTGATCCACACTGAAGTCCTGAAATGTTTTCCCTATGTTTTATTCTAATAATATTATAGTTTCAAATGTTATGTTTAAGTCTTTATTTCATAATGAGTTGATTTTTGCATATGGTGAGATAGGTGTCCAGATTCATTCTCCTATATATAGATATCTAATTTTTCCAAGACCATTTATTGAAGAGAGTGTCCTTTCCCTAATGTGTGTTCTTGGTACTTTTGTCAAAAATAAGTTGACCATAAATATATGAATTTATTTCTGGGTTCTCTATTCTATTCCATTGGTTTTGGTGTCTGTTTTTTTATACTAATACCCTGCTGTTTTGGTTACCATCTAGCCTTATAATATATTTTAAATTCAGATAGTGTGATGCCTCCAGCTTTGTTCTATTTGTTCAGCATTATTTTGGCTATTTGGGCTCTTTTTTGGTTCCATACGAATTTTAGGATTGATTTTTCTGTTTCTGTGAAGAATGCCATTGGTATTTCGATATGAATTCCATTGAATCTGAGGATTGCTTTTGGTAGTACAGTCATTTTTAAAATGTTAATTCCTCTGAGCCATGAGCTTGGAATGTCTTTCTATTAGTTTGCATTCTCTTCAATTTCTTTCATCAGTGTTTTGTAGTTTTGTTTTGTTTTAATAGAAGTATTTAACTTCTACAAGCAATTTATTTCTATTATTATTTTAATGGTTACATTCTATTTCACTGCACAAAATGAGCAGATTTGAATTAACCAGTTCTCCATCAATAGGCAGTTAGACTGTTTCCAATTTTTTTCCTATTATAAAAATTCTGAAATAAATATCCTAATGAATAAAATCATTGCATACTTGTATGAGCATATAATGAGGGGGGGGGGGATCCTAAAAGTAGAATTGTTGGATCTTGTCAATATAGTTTTGTTTTGTTATATAAAGCCAAATTTTTCTTAACATATTGTATCATTTTACTCTCTTACCAATAGCTTATAGGGGTATTAGTTTTATCAAATCTCAAGCAAGTCATCATAATTTAAATGTACCCAGAAATGGTGGCTTTCACCCCTATTTAGATCCTTCCAAATTCTAAACAACTAAAGAGAACTAGGGATGAAAAAAGATATCCTTGTCATTTTTTCCGCTTATTCTTTCTTCATTTTTTTCTTCTTTCTTTGTTTCACTTTAAAAATTACTTAGCCCACATAATGGAAATAATTATTTATTACTTCATTTTCTATTTTTTTAATTTATTATTTTTTTAAATTTCAGCATATTATGGGGGTACAAATGTTTAGGTTACATATATTGCCTTTGCCCCACCCGAGTCAGAGCTTCAAGTGTGTCCATCCCCCAGATGGTGTGCACTGCACCCATTAGGTGTGAATATACCCATTCCCTCCATCCCCTCCCACCTGCCCAACACCCAGTGAATGTTACTACTATATGTGTGATGGATATCAATCAAATTCAGAACACTAAAATGACAGAAGAAGAATTTTGAACATGGATTATAAGAAAATTCACTTCATTTATTAGAACAGCCATTTCATAAATACTGTTCCTTTGAAACCCAACTGGTTTCTTTCTGACAATAGTTTCTTCATCTTTATCACAACCAACACTCTATTCTCTCCTTCTCTATTATATATATATGAACCATGAACATTCAACATTTAACAAAAAAAATATTAGTAATGATTTTTTTAAGTAAAAGAAGAAACTTAAACTAAAGATGCTACAATTTTGCAGGCTACTGCAGTATTTGACAATATTTTTTTGGAGTTGTGTTAGCACCTTCTCACTAGGTATCATTGATTTTGTCACTTTTCTTCTGTTCCAAAAAGTGCAGCGTGGCATAAAAGTTTTAATGAAATATTATGTCAAGAGTCTACTACTTTTTGAGATAACTAGATCCCCTGGAGTATCACACAATCAAGGTCAGGAACTCTTCTTCACAATTGGTAAAATGGTGTTTTATTAACAAATTACTCTCTTTTTATACACTTGAACAAAAGGCATGTATAGAGACTTAAAATCAAGCACAAATAGTACAAAGCAATAAAATCTATGCCAGACTCTTCTAATTTGTTTCAGGGACAAACTTAAGAATCTAAAAATGGTATGAGGAAAGAGGCATACAGCATTTAAGAAAAAAAAAAAAAAAAACAGTAAAAGGAAAATAGTATTAACTAATGTGTAGCAAAAGAAACCTCAGAACATGTATAAATCTTCTTCTGACCCCTGTTAACTGATACAAAAAATAGAAAACATGATTTTGGAAGTACAGAGGCTTGTCAAAAACTATCTCTATTTTAACAAAGTACAAAATCTATTAAAGATCCATGAAAAATTATGCAAATACATTATAGCATTAGGAAATAGCATCAAGAGGAATGCAGTATTTCTGTGGCAAAGGAAAAAGAAGGAACACATTCACCAAGAGTTAAAAAGGAAAAAATAATGTGTGTTTTAAAGGGAGAGGAATAATGGAAGTTTGGATCATTCCCAGGTATTTGGAGAAAGTGTTTCCACAAATCCCAATGAACTTGAAAGCTTTTGGCTGAAGCTCCATTGTCCTCTATTTATTGATAAGCCTTTAGTATATTTATGCATTTCTGAATAGACATCCTTGTAACACTGTCTTCAAATAATGGACAGCTATAGTGGAATTTTGACAAGTCTGAATGATTCTTAAACACAAAAGGCTGCAAAGATGATTTTTCCATTAATATGTTGTTGTTCTGGGCAGAGGACAGCTGAGTCCAAAATGGCCTTGAGAACAAGCTGCTTGTTCCAGTCACCTGCTGTACCTACACTTTCAAAACTCTCTTTGTCACAGAAGAAGCATGTGTGGCAAACGGGAACCAATTTTGACTGCAATCTCCATTTGGCCCCTTTTCCATAAATGTGGGTGCAAGAGCCAATTTTGAATATTCAGATTGGGTATATTTATACTGAGTTATTTTTTTCTTACTTTTTATTTTGCTTATGCTTTAAGTATATAATGCTATACTTGGGCATGCAATCTTCAGACTTCCCTTCCTCTTCTCTAGTGAAAGGTGCTGTTTTATCTTATACTGTCTTGACTTTGCCCTTATTAATATTCTAAACTCACAAGAAAAATATTTAGCCTTCACAGTGTCTTCTACTGAACTCAAGGGCAGTCTTCACCGTGATTATGAAAGAACTAAGGAAGCTCTTAATTATATGCACCTGAATGACAAATTGCAGATTTAAAAACTGGTGAAAATCTATACACAAATGCAACACACTCTAAGAATCAAAGACCTAAGTATTAGTGTTGGCTTTGCTGCTCAATTTGCCAAGTAACCTTCAAAAAATCCTTACCCTGCTCTGAAATTCAGTTTGCTCTTCTGGGAAATCAAGATAAACACAATTGCACTGCCTGTTTCATTGGGATATTTGTATACTCATTCCAGCCTTCATGCATACATTTATTTAACAATTATTTATTGAGCACCTACTATATGTTGGGCACCAAGCCTGTTGTGAGGAGTGAATGAAAATTAAAACATAGAAAATCACTTTAAAAACTGAAAAGTTACACATAATTTATCAGTATGTTGACAGTAGTGGCATTGTATTATTCATTATATCATCATGGTCCGCTATAGGAACTGGAAGATCAGTTAACAATATAAGGGTAACTAGGTTAACCATAATGTACTTTCCCATCCTCACTGTTTATTACTCACAGTAATTCTGACAACATAAAATGTTTTTTCAGCTGAGCTTGGTGTGGGATAGATGAACAGAATTGTCAGAAGTGGCCATGGGGTGTGATGTCACAGAGTTTTATATATCTCCTCTCTTTTCTCTCTCTCCTTGCCTCCAACATTCTCAGACAAATCTCCTCTTGGTAGATACTCACCTGGCCATCTCACACAGTGACCAATAAGAAGGTCTTATTTCACCTCATTATTATACACCTCTGACAGCTGTTCCTTCTTAAAGGAAATAAAAATAACTACAGCCTAGTGAGATGGAATATTGTCAGTACTTAGGTTTGATTTTGTACTGTCACTTGATAAGAGAATCCTTGAATGCCTATTATGAGATTTTTATGTTCTAATTGATTTTTCATTACATATTCCTGTGCCAACATTAGTATAAAAAGGCAAAGTCAATTCTTTCTGCATATTTGGGCTATTCACTTTTCCTCATCCATTTGAGGCTATTTTGTAAAGAACATTGATTTCTTAAAGATTGATTTTTTTGATAAAGTAAGCACATATACAATTAAAATAGTATTTTAGTATTGTAGGAATATGGAAGTATTGATTACTACTAACATGAAGTAGAATATATAGCTGCCTTCTGGTTTTGTTGGATTAGAAATGTATTTTCAAGAGGGAAACTCTAATTAGGTATTTTACAAAAACTTTGTCTTGGAGGTTTTAAAATTTATAAACTAACGTTTTAAGAAAAGATTTGCCTGCATCCTTTACTTAATATCGGAATGAATGGCTGATAACATCCTTATTTCTTGTTTGTGTAACTAGTATATATTACTTATCTCTAAAACATATGAGCCTTATATATAAAAACATGACAAAAATATAAACAGAAAAGAGACAGAGCAAGGCAATAAGAGTGAAATTAAAGTAGAAAGTCACCAAGAAAACAATTTAAGGGAATTCGAAGGTTCAATTCCACTGACCTTGGAAAAAGAAATTTTGTTTCATCTGTGCTAAAGTTCAAGAGCAAATGTGAAAGGTTTGGAATGTAATTTTATGAAATATAAAATTTCTTGTCATCTATATTGCTTTTTGTGAAGAATGAACACTTTCTTGGTAACTATAAAAATATAGGTAGTAAAACAGATCCATCTTTTTGTCCATCAGTGGTCCTGACTGACACACAGTGGTTGAAGATAAACAGCCATTTCGTGATTATCGATAATAATTAAACATGTGTCTCCTCCATTCTCACTGTCTCCACAGGCTATACAGTTATCATGGGTTAAACTTTTCTGGACCCCAGATTTGGACAGGACTTTGAAGAGGTGCTGCTAAAAGGAGGTGATGCAGGGGTGAAACTTCTATCATTTGACAATTCAGTCCAGGAAACCATCCTGATACTTCCATACTGCTTCGCAGGGTTAGCCTGCATTGTGTCTTTCATGCACTATTCATATAGGTTTCTATGGTCATAAGTAGACATTTGAAGAAAATAGAATAGGAAAACCTGCAAAGGTATAACATGACATTTGTTTAGCAATTATTTATGGAGTGCCTACTATGTGTTCTCTGACAGAGAACAGATCAGAGACGGGGATAAATGATCCCTAAAACTATCTACTCTGTTTATCTTCACTCTACAATTCCACTGGAATGGTTTTCCTGGAACAAAACTATTGATTATCATGGGATTTCAAATTTTAAAATCCTTCAAATAGATCTTAATCAACTTGAGGATGAAGTAGACATTTCTCCACAAGAGATACAAAGCCATTTCTATGTATCTTCTAGGTTAGAAGCCGATATCAACTTCTACTATATCCACATGTATAAGCCATGAAATCTAGTCCCAGGTCCCAGAACAAGCCACTCTGATACATTTGCAAGTATTGCTACCTCTGCTTCCAGGGTGTTCTCACTGGATTTCACTGTGTGTTGAATTTCAGTCACCAATGAAAATTCAGCTAAACTAACATCTTCTATTAGAAGTTCTCCATCATAATTTCCCCTTTCTATGCATAGAAAGATATATAAATGATGCAAAAGCCAATGTGATGGGTGCCATAAGAGAGGGATGAGAAAATCCTTTTCATGGTTCAAATTAGACAGATCATTTCTCACATCAATGGCTTTCTGTCTAACTTCACAGAGGTGGTGGTATTTGAATTGTGGAGATTTGATAAATGGAGATGATGGTGGCATCATGGAAACAGAAGGTTTTAAGTGATAGATAGATGGGTTGAAAGGAAGTTTGACATTAGCCTAAGAAATTTGTATTTTAATCTTCAGGTAGAGGAGATATTCAGAATGTCATGGAGCAGGGAAAAGGTGATCCTAATTATCCTGCAGAAATATTAATACTGTAGATATATACAAAGTACACTTGTATGGGAAAGAATATATTGGAAAAGTGAAGACCACATCAAAAATTACTATGATAGTGCAGTAAAAGAAGCCCCCAACCAGGATAGCGTGGGAATGAAAAGGGTAAAATTTCCAAATATAGAAACTGAATCAATAGGATTGATCACCTTATTCAGTGTGAAGGGTTTATTAGATGTTGGTGTAAAGAGTGAGAAGATTGCTTTGGGGCTTTGAATTTTCATGAATAGAAATATAGCAGTGGCAAGTAAACAAATAAGAATCAGGTACTATTGGTGGGGGATTTATAATGAGTTTAGATTTATTGTAGAAACTTTGAGTTTATGTTAGGACATGCTTTTAGAGGGTACACAGATGGAAGCAACTGAAAATGCATTCCTGAAGTTTAGGAGACAGCTCAAGGCTAAAATATATATTTGATAGTAGTTTTCATAGAAATTATAAATAGATGATAAATTAGACAAATAGATGATAGATAATCATAAGTATGTAGTGTGACAGAAGCCAAAAGGGAGATCTTCAGGACAGTGACTGTAACCAACACTATCCAATGTCCAAGGTACCAGCCAGTATTGATAGACTATTTTAAGTAAATGGTTGAAATAGGATTAGAATTTATGTCTCTGAATTCCAAGATATTTCTTTTGAAATTATCATACACTCCAATATCACATTTTCCTTTCAGAATTGTACACTTGCTCTGGTATTTGAGGACTCAGTCATAAATTTCTTCTGGGCTCTGAGACAGGACAACATAAGTTTGTACACTCTTACTCTACTTCCCTGCCATTTAAATGCATCTGGGGATGGTGTGAGAGGTAGAGAGTTGATAAGATCTACAAACATATGTAAAAGAAAGATCAATACCAAGTTAACATTAAAATATATGCATGTGTATTTCATTTTCATGATTAGAAAATATAAAATTATGATTCAGAGAGATCCAGAGTGAATGTCTTGATTATGTTTGTGTTACTTTTATCACTTGAGCTTTTCAGATTCATGCCCAAAATGTTTGTTTTTTAAATGAGGTCAATCACAGATTCCATAATTTGTGATCCCTGTTGTAAGGCATGCATACTTATTAAGTATGAGGTAAAACTAAATCACAAATAGGATAAATTTTATTCTATTTTTGTAAACTTTACTACATAGAATCATATATGTCCTGACTATTACATCTACCAACATACTTACTTCTCCTGAAATCACAATGGATATATAAAACTATAGGTATAGAAATGAAAGAATTAAGGCATTAGATTATTAAAACTATAAGGGCTTTTATTTTTAACTTATCATCTGTAATGAGCAATAATTCAAAACCAAATATCTAGAACTGTTAAACAATATATTTGCATTCTATTTCCATGCATGGTTTAGAGAGTGTTTCAATTTTACTGTGGTAATATTTGTTTAACATCAAATTTCTCCTTAAATTTTCCCCTAAGGTAAACCAAATAATTTGTGTAGATAAAAATAAAACACACTTTGCTCCATTAGCCCTTTACAGTTCTGCAGGGCAGAGCAATAGGCCCCATGGAACTATAGAGAAGAATTAACCTTCCTTCTGCAGCCTCTACCAATTTTGCACTCAAGCTGGTTGATCCCCAGAGAGTGGCTCAGCTGTTAGCTGGTGGCTTATGCCATTTATAGTAATATATTTTCAGAGCTGATTCTTTCTCAGGACAGTTTCATGCTGTATCCATTTCATAATATTTTTCTCTAGGTTTTCCTAAGTTTTATGATACCATCGTCAGAATTTTTTTGGATCCAGATAAACCACTTTGGAATTTAAGAGAAAATAAGAGATAGTTAAGACACAAAGTAAGCTGACCATAATATTTGGGGGTTTAAAATGGTGACATATATATTGTGATTGTTTTAAAACACAATTATTAACAATACTTTCTAATTGTGTTAATATGTAACTGTTAGATTTTTAAAGGAAGGCCCCTTTTAAGGTAATCCATAACTATCTAATTAACATCATTCTCTATGAGTTGGAGACAAACCTGATCAAATTCTATGAAGGGAACCAAATAAAGTAAATTCCAAAAATAAGATGGGGAGAGAGAGAGAGGTATTACAGCAGTATTATTTTAGTACTACATGGCAAATATGTATGATAAAGACCACTGCATACATTTTACAAAGAAGAAAAAATAATACTATAGTATTTCTAATAACTTATCAAGCAGACAAACATGTTGACTTCTATTATAAATGTAAAGAAGCCTTTGGCATTTGACAAAATATAACTGCAATTATATTAGCAGAAGGCAATATTACTTGAAATGCAAATAACAGAAAAATCCCAACATAGAATGATGCTTGCATGAGTGGGTTACATATTATGATTAAAATTATCAAAAATTAAATAACATTGAATGAATAACAAAAAAACAAATCTGAAAAAGAAAGGCCAAAGGATTATCTTTGGTCCATATTTACATGATTTTAATTGTGAAAGATTTCCTTTGGTCTAATTTTTTTTTCCAGAAAATTCACTACTGCTTTATGTTGAAAATCAGCTTTATATTAATACAAATCTCAAAATATTAAATTAGATGCTTTTTAATACACTTACATTTTTCCATACATACTATTAACTACAACTGCTATCAGATTTGAGTAACACATTACTCTAAATGTATAAAAAAAATCTTAGCATTGCTGTTAGAATGTTTTCAATCTTGGCACAGTGACTACAGACACAACAGCAAAATAATTTCCCAGGTGAATAAGAAGCTAACATGGTACACTGTATGCTCAGTGTTTTAATTATAGATCTTAAGCCTAATCCCAAGGGCTTCTTTAAAAAGTCTCTAAATATTAAAAAAAAAAAAAACAAAAACAAAATACAACACATTCATTCATTCATAAAGCAAGCACATTCTATTTTCTGCACAGATATCCCTATTATTTTGCTAATGCACAGTTTAGAAAATGTAAGTCCATACACAATGGGTTTATTTCCCTAGTGAGACTGGCTAGAGAGCCTCACATTTTAAGCTACATAGAAATGCTAATGAAAAAAGCTAGGCTATATAAAGTCTTTCTCAAGTAGAGGGAAAAAAAATTGGGTGTGGGGCTAGCTATCCTTGCCAATATTATCTATCTAATTTAATCACTTAATTAGATTTTATGCTGTCATTTGAAATTAGATTTGAATTAGTTTCTCCTTTTTAATGACAATATAAAACTTTACAGATTATACTATTAAAACATTTCAATTTTACATTCACTCATAAGCCAAACCTTCAATAGCACATTTAAGTAAAAATTTCACTTGGCAAATAAAGTTGGAAGTTTTGAATATTTTGATGTACCAAGAAAATAAAGTATAACAGTCTGGAAGATGGTTGACTAAAGACATCGACTGTCATACTATCTCAGCAGGAAGGCAGAATATTGGAGAGAGGACAAGGTAGAAGACTCACAGCTTAAGTGTGGATCACAAAAAGAGACGTCAGGAATAGCTGCAGAACCCACGGAGAAAACTGTGAAGCCCAGAAGGAAGAAGATAAAGAGGAGAAGATATTGACAAGGATCAAATCCAAAGAGGCTAGGGCCCAGGAAAGGAAATTTATATATCCAGGTACAAGGTACAAGAAGCTCAACACACACATGGGAGATTCATTGCAAAGAGGCAATCACAGCACATAGTCATCAGACTGGCCAAAGTTAACATGAAGGAGGAACTCATGTGAGCTGTAAGGTGAAAACATGGGTGTCTTACAAAGGAAAACTCATCAAACTAACTGCATACTTCTCAGCTGAGACTTTATAAGTCAGAAGGGATTGGAGCCCCATTTTCAGTCTTCTTAAACACAATAATGGCCACCTTGGAATTTTGTATCCTACAAAATTAAGTTTCTTATGTGAAGGAGAAATAAAGACTTTTTCAGAAAAGCAAACACTGAGGGAATTTGTCAAAACCATATTGGCCATGCAGGAAGTATTCAGAACTGCATTATACATTGATCATCACAATAGACACTCACCAGTGTAAAAGTACCTGAAAGCTAATGCTCAGAGCCCATATAAAATAATAACTCAAGAGGTAACACAAAGCAATATGATTCTACCTAACAGGATGAATAGAAATGCATCTCAAATTCTTTCAATAAATGTGAATGGCTTAAATTCCCCACTCAACAAACATAGGCTGGCTGAATGGATAAAAAAAATACAAGCCAAGTATCTGCTATATCCAGGAAACATATATAACCCATGAGGATTGATTCACAACATTCAGTACTCTTTTATGATAAAACTCTTAAAAATATAGGCATACATGGAACTTATCTAAAACTTATAAAAGACATATAGACAAATCCACAGCCAACAACATACTGAATGGGTAAAAGTTGAAAGCATTTCCATTTAGACGTAGAAAAAGACAAGAATGCCCACTGTCACCACTTACATTCAACACAATGCTGGAAGCCCTAGCCAGAGTAATCAGCCAAGAAAAGGAAATTAAGGGTATTCAAATGGGGAAAGAGGAGGTCAAACTATCGCTCTTTGCTGATGATATGATCTTGTATCTAGAAAATCCCAAAGATTCTGCCTCCTGGAATTGATAAATAAATTCAGCAAAGTCTCAGTTTACAAAATCAAAGTACACAAATCAGTAGCATTCCTATGCTCCAACAACACTCAAGCTGAGAATCAAATCAAGGACTCAATAACTTTCATAATAGTTACAAAAAAAATACGTAGGAATATATTTAACCATGGAGATAAAAGACCTCCACAAGGAGAACTATGTATCACTTAAAGAAGTAAAATGCAGAGGAAGTAAACAAATGGAAAACCTTATCATGCTCATGGATAGGCAGAATCCACATTGTTAAAATGTCCATGCTACCCAAAGTGATTTACATATTCAATGCAATTCCCATCAAAATACCAACATTATACTTCACAGATCTAGAAAAAAAAGAATTCTAAGTTTCATTTGGATCCTGAAAAGAGCCTGAATAGTCAAAACAACCTTAAGCAAAAGGAACAAATCTGGAGGCATCAGCTTACCAGACTTTAAGGTATATTATAAGGCTATAATAACCAAAATAGCATGGTACTGGCACAAAAATACAGACATAGACCAACAGAAGAGAACAGAAAACCCAGATATAAAACCAACCACATATTACCAGCTGACCTTTGATAAAGCAGACAACAATATACACTGGGGAAAGGAAGCCCTATTTCATAAATAATTCTGGGAAAATCGGATAGCCACTTAGAGAAGATTGAAACAGGATTCATATATTTCACCACTAACTAAAAGCAATACAGGATGGATAACTGACTTAAACCTAAGACATGAAACCATAAGAATTCTAGAATTAAATGTTGTAAAAACTCTTCTATATATCAGCCTAGGCAAAGAATTTATGAAGAAGACCTCAAAGGCAGTCACAGGAACAACAAAAATAAATAAATGGTACAATTAAATTAAAAAGCTTATGCACAGCTAAGGAAATAATCAACTAAGCATATAGACAACCTACAGAATGGGAGAAAATATTTGCATGCTATACATCTGACAAAGGACTAATTACCAGAATCTACATAGAACTCAAGCAAATCAGCAAGAAAACATCAAACAATCCCATTAAAAAGTAGGCAAAACATATGAACAGAAGCTTTTCGAAAGAAGATTGACTAATGGCCAATAAACATGATGAAACGCTCAACATTACTAATCATCAGGGAAATGTAAATCAAAAGAACAGTGAGGTATCACCTAACCCCAGTGAGAATGGCTTTTATCAAAAAGTCCTTAAACAACAGATGCTAGTACAGATATGGAGAGAAAGGAACATTTATACACCCTTGGTGGGACTGAAAACTCTACAACCTCTATGGAAAATAGTATGAAGCTTCCTCAAAGAACTAAAAGTAGACCCAGCATTTGATCCAGCAATCACACTACTGGGCATTTACCCAAAGCAAAAAAAAAAAAAAAAAAAAAAGTCATTTTATCAAAAATACACTTGCACTCAAATGTTTATTGCAGCACAATTCACAATTGCAAAGATATGGAATCAATCCAAGTGCCCATCAATTCACAAGTGGATTAATAAAATGTGGTATATATATATACCATGGAGTTCTACTTAGCCATAAAAAAATGAATTAGTACCTTTTGTAACAATCTGGATGGGACTGGAGACCATTTTCCTTAGTGAAGTATTGCAAACATGGAAAAATAAATACCACATTTACTCACTATTAAATTGGAACTAACCAAATAACACTCATGTGCACAGATGGAAGTAAAACTCAACCAAAATCAAGCAGGTGGGAGAGGGAAGGAGAGTATGGGTAAAAATCAAACCCAATGCATACAATGTGTGCTACATGGGTGATGGGCACACTTACAACTTTGACTCAAGTAGCAGAAAAGCAATCTACGTAACCAAAACATTTGTACCCTTGCCCAATCTCTTTGTGGCCCCACTGCACCCCGCCCCTGGTAATATTCTGAAATTAAAAAAAAAAAAAAAAGTATAACAATCTGGCAACTAGAGCCAGGACAAGAAGAGAGTTTAAAGTAACAGGTTATGTAAGATACTACAGCAAATTAAAACAAATATGCAGTGGTTGTTCAACTGTATCTGAACTTTACCCAAAGGTGGGCCCAGTGTTCTTTAATTTTTAAAGATGTTTTGAGAGAAGATTAAAAAACTGAGTTTTCTGTATAAAATATCTTAATTTTTAAATGTTGCACTTACTCACATAAATTTAAAAGTAACAACCAGATAAAAATAAATCCTAGTATATTGGGAGGCCTATGCTTGGGGACCACTTGACACCAGGAATTCAACACCAGCCTGGGCAACATAGTGACACCCCCATCTCTACAAAAACCTTTTAAAAATTAGCCAGGCATGGTAGTGCACACTTATAGTCCCAGCCACTCTGGAGGCTGAGGCAGCCGGATTGCTTGAGCGCAGGAGTTCGAGGTTGTAGTGAGCTGTGATAGCACCTCTACACTACAGCCTGGGCAACAGAGTGAGATGCTGTCTCTTAAAAAAAAATAATTAATTAATTTAAAAATCACTTTTTAGTCTGATCCCATTTAGCCTCAATGTGACCTTCAGTCTGGCCGTGTACAACCTCTGACTGTACTATTTAAACTAGAAAATTTACCTTGACTGATACTGAGATACGTACACATAGTGATGATTTTTACTTGATAGTTAATGTATTCTAAATTCAGGCTTCCTTTCTCTAATTTTCAAAATAGATATGACATTTGAATCATAGTGTAAAAATCTCTTCTTTGGTGTACTATTTTTGTCTAATATTTAACTCTTTAGTAATCGCACATATGTCTGGTACTTGTTCTATTGCTGTGGTTTTTTCACAAGTGAATTAAATCAAACTGCACAGTTTGGCCTATATTTTGACATAATAGGTGCCTACTTGTGGGTTATGACTATGGAATTATGGAGGGCTGCTGGTCCTGACTCATCATGTTTGCCTCTGTGAGGACTGCATGTGGCTGTCTTTGGTTAAGCCAACACCAGTGGCATAATGAAAAAGAGATAATTTTTTCTCACATAACAAAAATTCGGAAGATGGGCAGTCAGGGTTTGCTCATAAAATCACCAGGGATACAGACGAGATTGTCTTTCTTGGGCATCATTAATTTTTAGCTTTCATCCTTAGGAGCACAATAGAGCTACCCCACCTCCAGGTATGGAACCAGGATATCAGGAAGACAGAGAACATATGGAAGGGCCTAAGGTTCCTGTCAGCTTTAGCAAAAAATAAACAGCTTTCCTAGGACTCTTACTCAGTATATGTCCCCTCATATCTCACCAGCCAGAACTGGGTTATAGGACCATTGATAGCTACATGCGAGCCTAAGGAAGGGAGTGTTTTGTAATTGGGCACATTGTTGTCCCAAGCAACATTAAATTCTGTAGTAGGAGAGAATGTTTCCTTGGAAGGGATCTACCAACATCCTACTATGGAGGTTCTACTCATATGTGTGAAAATAGGGTTAAGTACTGCAAGAACACTTCTGAGAGCTATCAACCAGACTAAAAACATGTTGTTGCTTTCTTCTTCTCCTTCTCCTCCTCTTCCTTCTTCTCCCATAGAATCAGATCATCAACTGTTAAGGAATAATTCATTATAGAAAAATAGAAATAAATGTGGCAAAGCACACTGTGTCTATTGGCAAGCCACCACCAGCATAAGCTGCTGTATAATGATTCAAGAGGATAGGCAGGCGACAGCGCCTACCTAAGTTGCAATGCATTATTAATCAGTCTCTGAAACTGTAATTACTTTCCGATTCTGTCTCTTAAAGCTTGCAAACAACTGCACTTAACAGCCTTCTCCTCTGCAGATGACTTAGTGATCATTTCATGCTGTGGTTTACAGATTGTTATTGCTTTAGATTTCATATCTGAAATTCATTCAACTAATAAACACATCTGAAATTGAAAATACATATGAGACACCACGTATCCCACTATATGAACGGCAGCTTCTGTGGTTGTTCTCTAGAACCTCACTGTACAAGCTCAATTATCAAACTAATTTAGAAACTCTTCAGATTATATCTTTTGCAAAGGGAAACAAGTCGAGGAAATGAGTAGATATGTCTTCTTTTTCTTTTAATTATTTTTTGTTAAAGAAAATCACACTTTAACATGAAATTGGCTTTCTCCACTAAGATTTTTTTTAATCGTTTTTTTCTACATGGATATATAGGATGGGTAATGAATAAATGAATACAGTACGAAGTATAATTACTCATCGACTATTTGTATTAATAAAATCTATACATTTACATTTTTACTTATAACAATAAAGACTAGTTTATAACAATAAAAAAATATTTAAAGAGAGACCTTGAAGGATAGCTAAAGATGTCCAAAACCTGTATACTATAACACGGGATTTGAAGGTGGGGAGTCTAGATAAAATGCTTGGCACTGGCATTTTTTTTTCCTTCCTACCATAATATACTTCATGGTTTCATCAACCTACTCAGTTCAATCAGTGTCACCCTAAAAATTATATTTTTCAGTGAATTATTTCCAGCTACTAAATGTCATTTCTCATGGAAATTCTAATAAAAAGGCTGAAAATGCATTATCTGACATTTTAGTGGATCAGTAAGTAGCTTGTCAATTGAGATTCTAAAATCTTTACATGGTATGGATTTCTGCCTTATGTTCCAAATTCTTGACTTTTTACAGAATAATTTATATCACAATGCAACTATTTAGCAAGAGATGTCTAAAAAATCAAGGTCAATTATAAATAATGATTCCAGTTACACGTGTACATCGCATTATTAAGAACTAGCAGTTGAAGAGTTCTGCACTTAATATTGATAAATTATATCTCAGGCTTGCTTAGGTCAGCAATGCCTATAGCTGAGGAAAAAACAGCTGACTACATAAGCTTGAAAATCCTCTCTTTTAATCACACTAAGCTTTATTAATATATGGATCAAGAATTTAGCAAAGCTTGGCCAGATTTCTTCCTAAAAGGTTAGGATAAAGCATCATAATTTTTTAGGCAACTGCTTTGTCATGTGCTTGGTAGACATCTTTTGTAAAAACCAATACACCTTTTGTGTTTTATTTTTATTTTATTTATTTTTTTATTTTAGCATATTACAGGGGTACAAATGTTTAGGTTACCTACATTGCCTTTGCCCCACCCGAGTCAGAGCTTCAAGCGTGTCCATTCCCCAGACGGAGCCCTTTGCACCCATTAGGTGTAAATATACCCATTCTCTCCTCCCCCATCTACTCGACACCCGATGAATGTTACTAATATATGTGCACTTAAGTGTTGATCAGTTAATACCGATTTGATGGTGAGTACATGTGGTACTTGTTTTTCAAATCTTGAGATACTTCACTTGGTAGAATGAGCTCCAGCTCTATCTAGGATAATACAAGAGGTGCTAGATCACTATTGTTTTTTGTGCCTGAGTAGAACTCCATGGTATACGTATACCATATTTTATTCATCCACTCATGTATTGATGGGCATTTGGGTCGTTTCGACATCTTGCAATTGTGAATTGTGCTGCTATAAACATTCGAATGCAGATGTCTTTTCTATAGAATGTTTTTGTTCCTTTGGGTAGATGCCCAGTAATGGGATTGCTGGATCAAATGGTAGTTCTATTTGTAGCTCTTTGAGGTATCTCCATATTACTTTCCACAGAGGTTGTACTAGTTTGCAGTCCCACCAGCAATGTATGAGTGCTCCTATCTCTCCGAATCCAGCCAACCTTTATTACTTTGGAACTTTTTGATAAAGGCCATTCTCACTGGAGCTAAGTGATATCTCATTGTGGTTTTGATTTGCATTTACCTGATAATTAGAAATATTGAGCATTTTTTCATATGTTTCTTGGCCATTAGTATATCTTCTTCTGAAAAGTTTCTGTTTTTTTCTTGCTGATTTTCCTGAGTTCTATATAGATTTTAGTTATCAGCCTTTATTGGATGTGTAGCATGTGAATATTTTCTCCCATTCTATAGGTTGTCTGTTTGCTCTCGTAATAGTTTCCTTGGCTGTGTAGAAGCTTTCTAATTTGGTCAGGCCCCATTTATTTATTTTTGTTGTTGCTGTGATTGCCTTTGGGGTCTTCCTCATAAATTATTTGCCTACGCCAGTGTCTATAAGAATTTCCCCAACTTTTTTTTTTTTAGAATTCTTATAGTTTCATGCCTTAGGTTTAAATCTACATCCACTGTGAGTTGATTTTTATGAGAGGTGACAGGTGCGGATCCTGTTTTAGTCTTCTACATGTGGCTATCCAGTTTTCCCAGCACCATTTACTGAATAAGGATTCTTTTCCCCAGTGTATGTTTTTGTCTGCTTTGTCAAATATCAGATGGCTATATGAGGATGGTTCTATATCTGGGTTCTCAGCTCTGTTCCAATACATCTTTTGATATTGTAACACCTCTTTTATTAGCACAAAAATTTAGGTTATTATCACCCAAAGCATTTAACCCTTAAACCCCTAGAGAACCCATATGTTCATAACATCATTAAAATGCAAATTTATCTTGTTTTATTTTCATGAGTTTTTAGAAAAAACTACTTAGAACATCTATTTGAAGGTTTTCCATTACATTTATTCATTCACCAAATATGTATAGAGTTTTAGCTAAAATTTAGACGTTGTGTGGAAAACCAGATAGATAACCGCGGTCTTCATGAAGGTTTAGTAAAGTGACAGACTTTACACTATAATCATTTGAGTAGTGTTAACTATCACTTAAACAATTACAATTATAACAACTACTCCAAAAAATAAAAACTGCTATAATAATGCATAACAGATAATCTAAGCAGAAACTATAGAATCAGAGAAAACCTCTCTTAGGAAATGACATTAAGCTGGAATATGAAGATTGAGAAGGGCATTGATTGGTCAAATGAAGGGCCGAGGAAAGAACTGTAAATGCAGAGTGAGTAGTTGGTGCAACAAATAGACAAAACAGAATTACAAAGAGAATGAAAACAAATTAGGGGATCAAAGAAACTGAGAGATGTTTAACATGGTTGGGAAGGCAAGATAAATAAAATTATGTGGAACAAAGAATAAGAACAAACAGAATTTTTGGTCTTACTCTGTAGATTGCTGAAGTACAGTCTTCATTTTAAGTCAAAACAATGACAAAACTTTGAAAGGGATTAATGGTGGGTGTGGGATAAGTAGGGACATAGTTTTTATTAAAATAAAGGAAACTCATTTATTTGTTTGCTTATTAAACATTTAAAAAGTAACAATAATGGGATAATATTTATGTAGGACATATTTATGTTTGAAACTGCCATCCAGGTAGATTAATATATAGAATTAAGAAGCAGTGGACTAAAATGGCTGACTCCTGAGGCAGCCATAGGATCATTGCAAAAACATTACAGAATATCATAGTTAAATTTCCAGTTTTTTTCTGAAGATGAATTCACTCCACTCTCATAGGCATTTTAGCTTTGAAATAAATGTGTCAAAAAAGCTAAGAAGGAAGATTTATCAATAAAAGATGCATATTAATGTAACTGAAATCTTAAATATAATGGCAGAAATGGTAGCATGGTGAAGACTAAGTCACATTCATATCAAATGAGTGAGTGAGAAAATGTATGCTCTGAGTAATCCATGTGAGAGTTATTTTATGTGTTTCCAATAAACCCATACCAACACCCCATTAAATATTTGATCAGTTTGTGAAAGAACAGCAAGTACTCTTCAAAATCATGAATATGAACATCTTACAGACAGTTTAATGCATGCATTAAACTGCATGCATTTGCACAGAGGCATAAAAAGATTATGCACGATAAAATAGTGCAATGTTGGCACATCCTAACTACAAGCAAAAATAAAAGTGAAGGAAACCACAGAACAAATGCAAGCTAAAGTTAGTCATAAAATAGCTATGAAAGTTATGTTTGGAAGATGTCATTGCAGGCTAAGTCATGAGGTTACAGGTGATCCCCCAAATTTGACTATTTCACATATAAACTAAAGATTTCCCTATTGTCCTGGGCCAGTATATCAAACCTACAATAAACAGTGATTTTAGGATAAATATCCAGACAAAGCTTATGTATTTGCATCTACTAATGAGCTTCACTTAAAGAAACACCAAATCAATTTTACCCCTCAAACCTTAATATATAACTTTGTAACTACACTTGTAATCTCCACTTGTGGTAAGTCAATTGGGGTTAAAATATTCAGAAATTAATTTAAAAACATACACACACACACATTTGAAAAGAATGGAGATAGCAATTAACATACCAACCAATTTATCTTGGTACCACTTGTTTTGTATCTGAGATTTTACTCAGCAGAGAGCCAGTAGCGAATGGTCCATTTTAAAGGACTAGAAATAAACACAGTTGGACTTGGAAAAGATGAGGAAAGTTTAAGTGCCAAGGTGCTACCGGGAAGGGATGCTTCATCTGGGAGCTGGCAAAAAAAATGTTGACATGGGTTACTTAGGCTGGTGACCTGGAAAATTCAATTACAATATCAGGAAGTGTTAAGTAAAATAAGTAATAGTGATTGAATGAGGATTCTAGCAAAAAACAAGCAGTATTATAAAATTACTTGATTCACAATTTTACTTAACAAGCTATTGAAAAAACTATTGCTTTCACTTGTCAACAGTCTATTGGAAAGTTATCTAAAATGGAAAAATGAATGTTATAGCTCTTCACTTAAAATCTAAATATAAACTCCAACTCTTTCTATTGTTGGGCAAAGATGCAGTGGCATTAACTGGGCGGGGGGAGAATCCATTGAATAATGGACAATCTAATATTGGTAATAATAAATGTTAATAAGTTTAATAAATTGTAGCTATTTAATTTTGACCCTTAAATTCTGTCTGGTGAAAGATGATTTATATATACCTTCATATATAGAGTTCTGCCTTTTAAAAAAATAAGTAGAAAAAAAAGACCTGAGAATGTGCTTGTGTGAATATTTAAGAGAAATTCGAAGTGAATTAGATGAGTGCTCTCCATTGAATTAAGTTAGCAGAACCTGGAAACATTTAAAATGGGTTGATGTATTGATTCATGTCTTTCTTTAAACAAAGCAAACCTTTTGGAAGTTATAACGCCTCCTCTCCAACTCTTCTGGAATTACAGAGTATGAGAGCACCGGGAATTGATTGGCTTTTCTCTAAAAAGAGGGAATATAGCATTCACAAATGGAGTTGATCAATACACAACCCCCATAAGAAGAATGTCCAATTATTAGATACTCTCATAGCCCCTTCTCTTAGTTGGAAAAAAAACCCACAAAGTTTTGAACAAATAATATCAATGTAGATTTTAATAAAGCCTTGTAGTATCTCCTTAATGGTAGTTTGAACAAAGATTTTTAACATGGCAGGTTTATAAACTTTCATAATTTTTAATGCAAAAATAATCGATGATAATTAAGTCACTATGACTTCATAGCAAGAAAAAAATTCAAAGACAAGGAATATTTTTTGCTTGGCCAATAAGAAGACTGTTAATATTGCTAAAATCAACACTATTACAGAGGATATGCAGAGTACCTGCCTGAGACAGCTGTTACTTTACTGTCAATTGTTTGAGCTGATCAGACTGTGGAGTCAGATGACCCTCTTTTCAATGGCTTTTTACGCATCCCTCCGAGATCCCAATATTTCAACAAATGGAGCACATATGCTGACAGAATCTGACCAAGAGTACCCTTATTGGGCAACCCTGCCTTCAAAGAAACACTCAAGGTCTTTTTGTATGGCCATTATTAGATTTTGAAAATATAATCTCTTTTTCAAGCTTTTAAAATACCAAACCAATAGTAATGCCTCAGTAACTATAAGATTTGTTACCAGAAATCTCTGAGAGTTCTCAAAATGTTAGAAGTAATTTAACAGTAAAATGTCCAATTCAACAAGGCAAATTCAGATTTTAAATTTTACTAATACATATATAATCTTAATCAATATCTTAATACAAACTATCTTTCTGCAATTTACTAAAATGAGGGCTATAACAAACTTTTTCAGTGGATATTGTTAAACAACATGATATTTCACTAGTATATGTTAAAGCTGATACTCAGGCCCACGTGGCTCTAAATTTCACCTCCTTCACTTCCTCTTCCCCAAGCTACTATTCAGTATAAAATGAAGAAACACATTCTAGAGCAGTGCTTGTCAAATTTTAATATACATCAAATGGTCTCAGAGGTCTTGTTAAAATGCAGATTATAATTCAGAAAGTTTGGGGTAGGGCTGAGATTCTGAATTCCTAACAAGCTCCCAGGTGATGCTGGTGCTGTTGGTATGCCAGCCACATTTTGAGATATAAGGCTGTAGTTAAAAATTAGACAATTTAAGAAAGGTTTATGTTATATTAAGACAGAACCTAATCTCCATACTGGCCATATTTCTTTTTTGTTTTGGGGAAAGATAAATTCTGAACAAATACACACTCCTTAAGACTATTTTTAATGTTATATGTAATCTTTAACCCTATCATCTTCATAAACTACGAATACTAAACTAGGTTTGCCCTATTATTTAAAAGAAAAAAAAGGGACTCTCATTTTAACAAATGAGGAACTTTGATTTATTTTTAATTTGTCAAAATTTTTTGCTACTTTAAAAGCTTTATTATAAGAAAATCAAAAAGAAGTCATGAGGCATTGAAAAATGTTTATTTGAACATATCAAACAACAGCCAGATCTTTTATAGCAACAAAACTCCAAGCTGAGTAAATTTTCTTCAACCTAGGAGGTATATATCATATTCAATAATTAATTGTTGCCAATTTTGCAGAATATTGACTAAAGGGAGAATTTGGACTGGATTGAAAATTGATTTTGGATAGATTATTGATGTACAGTAATATTCTCATGAAACAGTAAGTATAGTTTTCATTAGTTTAACTATAAAAAGTCAATATGAAATTTACACCTCAATATATAATACATTTTTATGTGAGAAATTGCTTTAAGATAATTTTGTTTTCACATGGGGAATATATTAGAACAAATATCCAAAAAGAAAAGTGTCCAAACCTACATTTTGATCCACTGATTAATTCTAAGGTAAGCATATTTTTCCTCTTTATGCACATTTGTTCACTTTTGCTAAGCTAAAAAGAGAAACAACAAAAAAAGCAATGTATCATATTGATTGGAAATTTTTCAAAAATCTTAGTTCAAATTAGAAAAATTGTCAACTAGACTCTGAAATTTTGGGATTCCTTAATAGAAGTTTCCAAAGAATTCAGGTAATATGCTAATGTCCAAAAAGGAGATTCTGTATGGTAACTTTGAAATTTTAGAAATCTGATTATACACAGAGATTTAAGTGTACTATATTTGCAAAGCATTAATTTGATGTTCTTCATGTGAACAAACTGATTTATTAACTAAACTAAGTTTAAACTACCCTCACAGTAGACAACTTTGAAATAAACATAATGAAAATGTGTGGAATATTATAAAATATGCTAATGAAGCCAAACTGCAAAAGTTTCATATTTATTGTGGTTAGATTTCATAAGAAAATTCACAGTATTCCATTACAGGATAGAATGATACTGTGACAAGTCTCTGTCATATAGAATAGTTTTTCAACTATATTATAGTTTTTCAACTATAATATCAAAATGCTGGTATAGATAGGTAACTATTCTTTGTAGAACTTAAATTTCCAACTACTGACTTATGTATTCGTTATTAAAGAGAGATTGAACTTTTTATCATTCCAACTATTTTACCTCAGGTAGGCTTTGCTTACATCCATTCCTTAACGAGATTTACAATTAATTTTCCACCCACTCTTTGCTTTCAAACTGCCTTATACTTTGGTTTTATGCATATATTAATTATGGAAGTAGTACACAATTTTTGATACTTTAGAAAATGTGAAGAAGTATGAAGAAGAAAATCATCTATAAATTCTGTCCTTGGAAAAATATCTCTTTCATCCTTTTTATATGAATATTTATTTGTGTATGTTATAATATTTCTAAATAGAAGCATGCTATACTTGTTCATTAAGTCTTTTTTTTTTTTTTTACTTTAAAAATGTACTTCGACAATTTTCCATGTCTGATCATGACTGGAATATCAATAAGATTAACTAGTGTCCATGGCTCAAATCTAAAATTTCTTTGGAATACAATAGTACTATGGAAATCAAAAACCTCAATAAGCACTTTGGTAGGAAACATCTACACACCTGACAGTCTATGTTCAAATAACCTTGTAGTTTTATTGTGATTGTATTAATAGATAATATTTAATTTGCTTGAATGGTAAATTAACTGATTTTATACTAGACAATTTGTAGGCACTGAAGACAATCACATAAGTATATATTACATACACTATAAATATATTTCAGATTTATATGTGTGTGTATATATATATACATATCATATTATAGCATACTGCTATTCTCAAAATCTCACAGTTCAGTAGGCCATGAAAAGGAAAGATAATTCCTTTTATTTAGAGCTCATGTGACTCTCTCCCCTTAAATAAAATACTACTGTCATGGCAGCTGATTTATCTGATTGAACCAACCAGGTCATTTATCATTTGGTGGGCTCACATAGATCTTTGAGACAAATTGATCATAAAAATGTATGTTTTCACACAATATTTTCTATCATTTCCTAATAATTAGTAGTAACTGGAATTATTTTCAGGCCTTATATTTACATGTGCTAGATAGATTTAATGAAATTAACTATCAATTTTGTGCTAATCTTTGGAATCTACTATGTCACAACAATGGCTTTGAAGACATTTTGCAGGACAAATATAAAATCTAGAGTTCTCGTGTAAAGTGAATACGTATCAGTGCATTTCTTAGACAAGTTTTAAGGAAAAGAAAAGTATTCCATTGGCAAAGCCTTAGGAGATTTTAAAAGGTGCTATTTGTAACTAATTTGTCCCTTTCCAAACCTCCTGAGGAAGAAAGCACAAAGGAAGCGATCACTTGTTTTCCTGTCATTTATGTCAGTACGCGAATTTCTAGAGCTCAAATCAATGCCAAGCTTGTGGAGAGGGTACACTGTGAGGGCTTTCTGACGGTCTCTGGGCTCCTGCAGAGACCCAGACCCACTCTTTGATAACTCTTTGGAAGGACAACACGTGGGTCTTTGCAACAGAGCATGTATTACATTACAGTAACAATTTCTGGAGTTTTGATTATAAAAATTCTCCTGCCTCTATGTTGGGATAGATAATAAAAGGAGAAGATTTTTATATATACTGTTGTAAGTTTCTGTCCCTGTAAATGAGCCTCCATCTTAAAAGCAACGCTAAATAAAAGAAAAACTTGATTTAATTGGACCTGCACCGATTCTTAAAAAATTAGAAATCCTAATGAATGTTCAGAGTCATACATTTTTATCAGTAACTCATACAAAGCCTAGGGCTCTTCCATAATACTGTATTAGTAGCTCTTCAGACACAACCTCAGTTTTTCATGACGATATGTATTGAATTGCACACAGTACTTTAAAACACATTTGCACAAGGGACTGTAGAACTGGAAAACAGAAGAAAGAGGGGAAGTGAGAGCAGCATTTTACAATTTTTCAAGATTGAAGAGTACAAGAAACCATTTTTAAAAATGTACATCACACACACACACTTACAAACTTTTCTCTGCCCACAGGAACTTGTTAGCAACTTAGGCAAGTGCATAGAAAAGGAAAAAAGTCATCCTACACAAAGGCACTTTATCTCCTGGAATCAAGTCAACACAGCTATTGTCAAGAGTTTTCCTATGAGATTTTGAATGACTTGCTGGAGGTAAGCCTTAAGAATGTTATATACCTGAAAAAATACTTGATCATATGTTCCATGATTTCAGGCCGTCAGATGGAAATAAATTCAATCCTATGCAGTAAAAGAATAATTTCTTAATTATAGTAGAGAAAGAGGTAACCTGAATACAGAAGTTCGACTCATTAGAACTTTAAAATCAGAAGGTAATTCCTTTCAGTTTTATGGCATCCCATACTCTTCCAACACTAACAGACAAGTCAAAATGTCATATAGATGAAAATCTTCTGATTAGCCTACTTCTTTTGCAACTTCATTAACATGGCCTGAGTTCGTTTCTAGGAACTACAGATATGGCTGTATTGTGGAAAATGTATGGTCAATGAGCTCTTCAGAGTCAAATTCTTGCTTTTTGATGATAGAACTAAGCTACATTTTATTAACCTTACAACTATTTTCCAAATAGTATGTTTAGAATATTAGTGAAACACATTGGGAATTAATAGTTTTTCTGCTGAATATGGGAGATGCCTGTAAACTTTGGTTTTTTCTTTCCCATATATTCTTTCCAATATTCCAAAACAATTTAATGCTCATGATCTTACATTCATATGCTCATTGTGGAATTTATATCATTCGACACTTGATGAATTCAAAACACGCTGGTTGCTTTTTGTTTGACTTGGTTACGTTTTGTTTTGGTCTTCATTGTCCTCTTTGCTATTTATGCAATACATGACTTATTTAAAGACAGTGAAGTGGGATTTAAAAGAATTTTTAAAAATATGCATGTTCCACGGAATTAGGATTAACTGAGAGTAGTATTAGTATTTTGAAATAAAATTTTTAAAAATTACTATGTTTTCAACTAGTTATTTGTCATGCCGTCACATAGCATAGAAAATCATAAAGTGTTCCATAACTAATTTATCTACTATTACTTCAGATGGGTAGGATAATCAGATGGTCTGTCTGTCTCGGCTTTTGATTAGACACGACTTTATAAGTACATTGCATGCTTAATGTCTTGTGGTTAAGCCATTCTATTTAATATATAAATATCTATATTTTTAAATAATAAAAATATACTTTTTGCATAAAAGTTTGAAAAAACAGAAAAGGTAAAATGATTTATACCTATAATCCTACCACATGGATACAATTACTTTACTGATTTACTACCATGATATTTTTATACATTATTGAGTTTATACTGTATGTACATTTTGTATACTTTTTCCATTTAATGTGATATGATATATATTTTTCTATCATTCAAAATATCATAACCATTTTGATGTGTGTTAAATAGTCTATCATATTTTGTAAAAATTGCTTAAATTACTATTAGACATCATTTTCTACATTTTTATATTTAAATAATATGGAAAAATTATCTTAATGTATATATATTTATAATTTAAAATCACTGAATTAGGGATAAAAGTTGGACTCTAGTCTTTGTGCCCTTGTATACCTATCATTTAGCTCACAATTATTAGATAGTACACGTGGTGTTTGTTTTTCCATTCCTGATATACTTCACTTAGTATAATGGTTTCCAGTTCCACCCAAGTTGCTGCAATATATATTATTTCCTTCCTTTTTATGGCTAAGTAGCACTCCATGGTGTGTGTGTGTGTGTCCATATATACACACCACATTTTCTTTACCCACTCATGAATTGGTGGGCACTTAGGTTGAGAAATCTTGTATATTTAGAATAATCCCCCCAATACACTTTTATTGCTCTTTTTCCAGATTTGGTTTCTATAATTTTAAAAAATTATATAATCAATGAAGATCAATGTTTGAAAGGTTCTTGATGGATATTGCTTTTAGTATCTTTTACTGTGTAACTTCAGCTCAACTAAAACCATATTTTTCATAATTTCATTCACTATATGAATGAAATATGGCTTCAAGTTAGATTTGGCCACAAGGGAAATCTGCACATGATTTGGTAAGAAGAGAAGTGATAGTCGTTTTTACTAAGAGTGGATGTAGGCTGTCAGGCTCTGGAGCAACTTGCACATGTCCCTGGTCAGCAGACTCAGTTTTTAGGCAGAGGGCAGCACTAAGGCATGCAGCTACTTAAGCTTCTGCTGATTCTCCTGAAACTTCTCTAAATTTGAGTCAAGTGCGTGTGTGTGGCTCTTTGGTAAAGTTTGCCAACTTCTTCTGCGGGTCATATGTATCATCAACACTGATGGTGGTGAAAAACTGACATGAGTTCCAATTTATCTTCATGAGTCCCAGTTTTCTCCTTGTTCTCCTCTATTTCACAATCATCCTTCTTTCCTAATAGTCCAGCTAACTTATAGCAACATTAGGCTCAACACCAGATGTAGAGGCAATAGCTTTGTATAAACAATCCCAATAGGCCCCCCAATTCCTAAGATCTAATCCCTATAATAAACCCCTTATTTCATATCATCATAGTTATTCTGCTTCTCTTACCAAACACTAACCAATGCAGATACTGGTATAGAAGAAGAGTGAGACTGTTATAAAAACAGCATGGTTTGGAGCAGCAAAATCACATGACCATGACTTTGAGTCCAGGTAGCATGAAGAAGCTAAAAGGGGCCAGGTGCCATGGCTCACGCCTGTAATCCTAGCACTCTGGGAGGCCAAGGCAGGTGGATCGCTCGAGGTCAGGAGTTTGAGACCAGTCTGAGCAAGGTGAGACCCCGTCTCTACTAAAAATAGAAAAGAAATTATCTGGCCAACTAAAAATATATAGAAAAAAAAAATTAGCTGGGCATGGTCGCGCATGCCTGTAGTCCCAGCTACTTAGGAGGCTGAGGCAGTAGGATCGCTTGAGCCCAGGAGTTTGAGGTTGCTATGAGCTAGGCTGATGCCATGGCACTCACTCTAGCTTGGGCAACAGAGCGAGACTCTGTCTCAAAAAAAAAAAAAAAAAGAAGCTAAAGGGCCTTGAGCAGACTGTTAACAGAAGCCTGTCAGCCTGAAGAAGGCTGCCAGTGAGGGTTAAAGAGGGCTCAGCTCCTAACTAAGTCTTCCATCTGAGAGCCCAGATGCTGTGGAGCACAGGCGAACCATCTCCCCTATGCCCGCTCTGAATTCCTGATCCACAGGTTGCTGTATGCTAGTCAGATTGGAGTGATTTGTAACAAACAGTTGATTCATAAAGAATTTGGTGCTGCATCAGATAAAGGACTGATAACAAGAATCTATTTAGAACTCAGGAAAATCAGCAAGAAAAAATCAAGCAACCCTATCAAAAAGTGGGCAAATGACATGAATAGAAACTTCTCGAAAGAAGATATAAGAATGGCTAACAAACATATGAAAAAATGCTCGACATCCCTAATCATCAGAGAAATGCAAATCAAAACCACAATGAGATATCACTTAACCCCAATGAGAAAGGCCTTTATCAACAAAACCCAAAACAACACATGTTGGCGTGGGTGTGGAGAGACCGGAACACTCATACACTGCTGGTGGGACTGCAAACTAGTGCAACCCCTGTGGAAAGCATTATGGAGGTATCTTAAACAGATTCAAGTAGACCTGCCATTTGACCCAGCAATCCCATTACTGGGCATATACCCAAAGGAAAAAAGGTCATTCTGTAACAAAGATACATGTACCCGAATGTTTATAGCAGCACAATTCACAATAGCAAAGATGTGGAAACAACCCAAATGCCCATCAATACATGATTGGATTAGTAAGCTGTGGTATATGTATACCATGGAATATTACTCAGCTATAAGGAATAATGAAGATACGACATCTCTATGGTTCTCCTGGAGAGAGTTGGAACCCATTATATTAAGTGAAGTACCCCAAGAATGCAAAAACAAGCATCACATGTACTCACCAGAAAATTGGTTTCCCTGAACATCACCTAAATACACATCTAGGAACGACACCAATCGGATACCAGACTGAGGTGGGGGGTGGGGGAGGGGATGGGTGTATGCCTACACAATGAGTGCATTGCACATCGTTTGGGGAGTGGTAACACTTGAAGGTGCTGACTTGGGAAGGGGGGGTGGGGGGGAGGGATATATACGTACATGATGGGTGCAACGCGCACTACCTGGGTAACGGACACGCTTGGAGCTCTGACTTGGGGGGAAAGGCGGTACATGGGTAACGTATGTAACCTGCAATTCTGTATCCCCCATAACAATAAGATGAAATAAAAAAAAAAAAAAAAAAGAATTTGGTGCTGGAAGTGGATCAGTCAGAGTTGCATCTGCTTTCCTGATTTTTAGTAGTACACTATACCTCTAGAATCCTGTGTGCTTGTAGACAATTCCCCATTTTTGCTCATTAGTCCAAATTGACTTTTTGCAATTTGCAACCAAAAAGAGTCCTAACCAATTAGATATAAATATTTTAAAATGCTGTCATGCATATTGATATCCAAAAAAATTTACTTTACTATATCCTTTCTATTTTTATGCAATTTGGAATGAAAAAATGCCCCCTGGCTGAAAAAACATAATTCATTTCCATTCATCATTTGTGGATAAACTTAAATCAGTTATTTTATTCAAGAAATTATACAGTCATTCATTCAATCACCTAGGAAATATTTATTGAGTCCTTTCAATGTTCAGGGCAGTGGGTTAAGCAAGGACAAGGGTACAAAGAAATACAGTTTCTGAGTAGTTAATTACATAGAAGCAGCAAAAAGACATAAACAGAAACTAACACATTTCCTTGATTCGCTAATGCACATATTTTTTCACATTTAAATCGTTTTAAAATCAGGGCACATCATATAATTGATGGGTGCATTTAATGTGAGAGTGTTTCTTTTTACCTCTTGAAAACTTGCTATTAAATATTAAATCGACAGTGTGCTCCTATTTATTCATGATGTCTTACTTAGAAGGGAGGAACTGTAATATTGCACAAGTTAGTATATAATAAATACCATGAGAGATGCCAGGAGACTTAAGATTTTTTACCAGCTGAGATAATATGAGAAGACTTCAAAACATTTCAACTGAGTTTAGAAGAGGAGAGCAAAGAGGCATGGCACTTAACAAGGATCTCCTATGGAGATACACTATGAACCTTCTTATCCTCACAACTCTAAGCAGGAACAATTATCTTCATTTTTATGATCATACAATTAAGGCTCAGATTAGCGAGGAGAGAGGAAATAACTTTCAGTTTTCAAACTCAGATATCTCTAAATTGAAGTGTACACTCCAGAAAATAATATTGAGACAATTCACACAGTGCTACTACATGCACTATACAACATACATTGCACATCATGTTCTAAGGTCTATGCATACAATAAAATTGAGTAGGGACTAACAATAACTACCCATTAGAGAAGAGAAAACTTAAACCCAGAGAAATAAAATAAGTTTCTCAAGGTCACACAACTAATAAGTGACAGAGCTGGATTAAGAACCCCAGCAGTCCCATCAAAGAGTCTGTGCTCTCAACCACTATGCCATGAACCTCTCAAGACAGCATAAAACTCTTTCTCCCAAATCTCTAACTACCTTATTAAAAAGTGCAACCCCCTGACTCTTGATTTCCCTTTCCCAGCTCTACGATCACCTTTTAACCTACCATATGATTGACAGATTTATTGCGCATACAATTTTATGCCTATTTCTACCATCTCCAAGTAAACTCTACAAAGGAAGGGATTTTTTTTTATCTGTTTTATTCACAGATGTAATTTAAAAGGTTGGCATTGCTCCTGGCACAAGGTAGAAGTTCAGTAGGTATTTGCTGAATGAATAAACGAACAAATTGAAAACAGAGAGATGAGAGAGGGTATTCACGAGTCAACAGTAACTGGAGAGAAACAGCAGCGAGGAAGTAGGAGTTGTGCTCTGTCTAAAACACTGATTAGTGCAGTTGGCCTAAGGCGCCAAGTGGGAGCAGAGGAAATCAGTGAGCCAGCCTCCCAGAAAGGGAGGTTTGCTCCCGCACATTTTGTTTATAGCTTGTTCAGCACTAGACACTGGAAAGGAGGGCAGGAAGACATCAAAGTAGCTGTATTGTTCATATTTTTTTCTCCCTTTGGCAGCTATTTTCTCTATTTCCTGCTGACACTACAATTTCAGCGATTTAATGATACAATTGTTTCTGAAAATGACACAGAAAAAGACACTCTCAGCCATTTAATTGGCTGTCCTGACAAGTGAAATCTGCTGTTTTCTAATTTCATTTTTTGGGGGGATGTGGGGATCTGGAGAGGCTGGAAGAATGAAAATATTTACTTCCATTTAAAAAGGTAAAATCTTAGGGAGGGATTTTAAAATCAGTCCACCTAATTAAAGTCTGCTATTTCCATGGCATATGCTAAGATATGTATAAAGACTACACTAAATCCTTGCAAAGACATGAAAAAATTATTTATCTTCCAAATCAGCTTGGCCTTAGGTCAGTGGAACTTCACTTTTCACGGGAATTCTACATTATATAATATTATGTCATGGTTACTATGAAGTGGTTTGCTATTCCAAATCAATCATAGCAAGTAGTGCAGCTCTGATATGAAAGTCTGATATCTTCTCCTGCACAATTTGGGTTTACTCTGTCCAGATCTTTGTGACTATTGAGGAATCAGCTTCCGGATCTGTGCACTTGACTGAACCACGCCACCTTCTCAACATTTGAACTCATGTATTAAGTGCAAGGACATTTATATTTGTTGTTGCCAAAGAAAATTTCCCTCCTTCCAAATGTTACAAAACTCACATTAAAGTGGACCCAAGTCTTCCTCATTTTTATTCTTAATATACACAATGAAATATTGGATGTCCAAATAGGTCAGTTTACATAATGAAAAAACACATGGTTAGT
Organism: Eulemur rufifrons; assembly: GCF_041146395.1. Classification (NCBI taxonomy): domain Eukaryota; kingdom Metazoa; phylum Chordata; class Mammalia; order Primates; family Lemuridae; genus Eulemur; species Eulemur rufifrons. Next base: position 232,719,299 of record NC_090989.1, read on the forward strand.
ATGCAAAATATTGTGATACTTATGCCTAGGGCTAAAATTAAGTAGTGTATACAAAGTAAGTGTAAACTAAAAATTGGGGAAGGTCTGAAAATAGTTCTTCAATCTAGTTAGCAAGGAAGATTCCAAAAAGAGGTTATAAGATGATAGATCAGTATACCTGTATGTTAAATAAATCAAATTTTAAAAGGTAACCCTTGTTCCATCACATCAACTGACTAAAGAATAAAAACACATGATCATATCAATAGATACAAGAAAAAGCATTTGATAAAATCCAATATCCATTCATGATAAACATTCTCAATAAACTAGGATTAGAGGGGAAGTTGCTCAACTTGATAAAGAATATCCACGAAAAGATACTGTTATCATCATACTTAATGATGAGAAACTTGAAGCTTTCCTACTAAAACCAGGAATAAAATAACAGTGTTCCATCTCATCATCCCTTTTAAACTCATACTGACTGTCCTAGAAAATGCAATAAAATAAGAAAAGGAAATAAATTTAAACTGATTGGGAAGGAAGAATATAACTGTATTTGCTCACAGATGATAAGATCATCCATGAAAAAAATCTAAAAGAATCAACAAAAAACCTCCTGGAACTAATAAATCATCATAGTAAGGTTTCAAGAGACAAGGTTAATAAACAAAAATCAATCACACCCTATATACTAGTAATGAACAAGTGAAATTTGAAATTAAAAACATAATATCATTTAAATTTGTGCCCCCAAAATTAAATACTTAGGTATAAATATAAAAAAAAAATTCAAGATCTATATGATAAAAACTATGAACTGATGAAAGAAATTTAAAAGAAACCTAAATAAGCAGAGAAATATTACATGTTCATGAATAAGAAGACTCAACATTGTCAAGGTATCAGTTCTTCCCAAATTGACTTATTGATTCAATGCAGTTCCAATCAATATTCCAGGCAGTTATCTTGCAGATATCAACAAATCGATTGTAAAGTTTATAAGGAGAAGCAAAAGACCCAAAATAGCCAAACCCATGTAGAAGAAGAAGAATAAAGTTCAGGACTGACACTGCCTGGCTTTGAGAATTACTATAAAGCCACAATACTCAAGACTGTGTGGTACTGGAGAAAGCATAGACGAATAAATCAATGGAACAGAACAGAGAGCCCAGAAATAGATCCACAAAAGCACAAACACAGTCAACTGATCTTTCACAATGGAGAAAAGGCAAAACAATTGAGAAAACATAGTCTGAACGAGCAATAGATACTTCATTCATTGCTGGTGTGAATGCAAATGGTAAATCCACACTGTAAGAGAGCTTGTCACTTTCTCACAAAACTAAACATACTCTTGCCTTACAATCCAGCAATTGCACTCCTTGGTATTTACTCAAAGGAGTGGAAGACTTATGTCTACAAAGGAAACTGCACATGGATGTTTATGGCAATTTATTCATAATCGCCAAAACTTGGAAGCAACAAAGATTTCTTTTGTCAGTGGATAAATATGCTGTGGATTATCTAGACCATGGAATATTATTCAACACTAAAACGAAATGAGCTACCAAGCCATGAGAAGATATGCAGGAATATCAAATGCAAATTATTAAGTGTTAGAAGCCAATCTCAAAAGGCTAAATACTGTATGATTCTAACTAGGATCATACAGCCTTCTCAAAAGGCTAAATACTATATGACATTCTGGAAAAGGCAAAACTATGGAAACAGTAAAAAGACCAATGGTTGCCAGGAGTTGAGGGGGATGAATAGGCAGAGCACAGGGGATTTTTTAGTACAGTGAAAATGCTCTGCACAAGAGTAAAGTTGTGGGTGCATGCACGCCATGATACATTTGTCCAAACCCAAAGAATGAACAATACCAAGAATGAACACCAAGAGTGAACCCCTAATATAAACTATGGACTTTGAGTAATAATTATGTGTCGATGTAGGTTCAGAAAATGTGACAAATGTACCATTCTGGTGGAGAATGTTGATTATAGGTGAGAGGGGGGAAGGTCCTATGAAGGTGGGGTGCAGGGTATATATTGGAAATCTATGTACCTTCATCATAATTTTTCTGTGAACCTAAAACTGCTCTAAAAACAAATCTTAAAAAAAAAGGTAAATTTTTGCCTATGAAGATAATGTTTCCAAACTTATTTTTTTCAAGATTCATCTAGTGTTACTTCTCCCATTTCTGCCAAAACCTGGAACTTCTTTAAGTTACTGACACAAAAACTTTTGTTTTGATATTTCATCTCTATCCAATGGCTCACTTCATGTGCCTCAGAAAAGTTCCTGCTTCATAGTCTCATTTAAAATTATCAGAGTTTAGTATTTTATAAATCCTCTTTCTGGCAAACTTTCTTAAAAGTTCATATAAAAACTCTATGGAAATATAGCAGTTAAGAGCAAATAAATAAGTGTATAAGGCCAGTGTGGCATCATTCTTTGCTTTGTGTCTGTTATTAAGATGAGCATTTGTAATGTTAACTAGATATTGTAGAACTCTAACTAATATTAAGCCAAAAATAGGTGAAAGCCAAGACTGAATCCCAGAGTTTAGATGGAAGGAGATTAGTAAGCAGAAAGAGAAAGGAGACAAAAATCAAAAGAGGTTTAGGAGAACACTGGTTTTATGTGGCTCCCAAAGTCATTACAGGAGGAGATGAGCATGAGGATTGTGTGTTGCAGGTTTCTGTGGGCCAGGAAATGGGACACATAACTTTGTTTTCCATTGGGCAGAATTCACTCATTATTAAGAATTTAACAAGGAAAAGAGCAGGGGTCAGCAGGCCTGGGTGCTCCAACAGCCAAGAAAATCAGGTCCAGACAATCTCTATGTCTATTCTAGATGGTTGGGGGTTTAAAAATAAAAAGAAGAAATGAAAGAAAGAGAGAGAAAGAGTGTGTTAGAGTTTCCTTTTTATTACTAGGTGAGACAAAAAGTTGACAAGTAACAATAAGGTAGACAGTACTAAAAGCTATATCTAAAGCAAAACACTAAGATAATACAGTAATACAGGAGGATGGCTGATGGGTCCCAGTGATGAAATCTGGGAAGTAAAATGAGAACTAGATTGTAAAGGACAACTGGAGCTTTGGAATGTGGGAAGAGGGATGAAGGCCATCCTCTACAGACACAGAGATAGAACAGGTCCAGATGTGCAAAGAAGAAATAAACACCCTAGGAAATTTTGAATGAAGGATATTCATTCAAGATCAGAGTTAGGGAGCAATCTGACAAACTAGACTTCGGTGAGTTGGCTTGCAACTGCAACATTAGCAAATATTGGCACATACAAAACTTTGCTAGATTATTTAATTCCTTGTTAAAAAGATCTTTCCTTTTTAATTTTATATTCCTAAAACTCAGCAGACCATTTTTTGTTTATTAAATGTGAAAAAACTATTGCATGAAAATTATTTTAAATCACTTTAATAAACATCATTTGTAAGACAGAATTTCTTTCTCATTGTCACATTATATACATATGCATTATATTGTAAATTCTAATAAAATTTTGATCTAAACTTTCAGAAAAAGTTAAGGTTGGAATATAGACAAATATAGATATACTCTTCAACATACTATGCTTCACTCTTCCTAATGTCATATTCTAAGTAGATTTAAGTATAGTTCTAAAGAATCATATTTTATCTCCCTATTGTGTATTTAGGAAACTTATGTGGAGAATATCAAGGACAGCATAAATGAATATGTCCTAAGAAAATTAATAACATTTTAACATATAGAAGTTAACGTTCTTGCAAACTTGAATATAAAATAATACTTCATATTTTCATTCATGCATTATTTTTTTTTCCATTGCAATGTGGGAAGCTCATAAAACCAAAATTTTTAGATATAATTAAAATAATGTTTAAATCAGAAAACGTTTTTAGCAATACCCAAAACAAAAGTTTATGTGTGCTTATGTATCAGAGATGTTACATGTATTAACTTATTAACACTTAGATCAACTTTATGACATAGATGCTTATACAGGAGCAGAAACTGAGGCACAGAAATATTTGTATACTTCTTCAAGGTCACAAACATAGAAAACAATGGAACACACAGTTTTTATCCATATTATGATTTTCCAGAATCCATGCTCTTGATCTCTATGCCAAACTGCTTCCCATGTTATATTGACATCTTTTATGTTAAAATATGTTTTCAGCAATTACATTTCCATGATCAAGTGGTATTTATCCTAGGGATGCAAGGATGGTTCAACATATGCAAATCAATATCAAATGCAAATTACTAAGTGATAGATGCCAACATATGCAAATCAATAAACATAATCACATCAACAGAATGAAGGACAAAAAACATATGATAATCTCAATAGATACAGAAAACACATTTGATAAAATTCAACATACCTTCATGATAACAACTTTCAACAAACTAGGCATAGAAGGAACATACATAGAAGGAACATACCTTAACATAATAAAGACCATATATGAAAAACTATAGTTAACATCATACTGAGTGGGGAAAAGGTGAAAGCTTTTCCTTTAAGAACTGGAACAAGACAAGGATGCCCACTTTCAACACTCCTATTCAACATAGCACTGGAAGTCCTAGCCAGAGCAATCAGACAAAAGAAAGAAACAAAAGGCATCTAAACTGGGAAAGAGGAAATCAAATTGTCCCTCTTTGCTGACGACATGATGTTATATCTAGAAAAACATAAAGATGCCACCAAAAAAATTCTTAGTTCTGATAAATGAATTCAATAATGTTGCAGAATTCAAAATCAACAAACAAAAATCAGAAGCATTTCTATACATCATTAACAAACTAGCTAGGAAAGCAATCAAGATAATCCCATTTATGATAACTACAAAAAAAATGCCTAGGAATAAATTTAACCAAGGAGATTAAATACATCTACAAAGTGTCTATCAGTGGATGAATGGAGAAAGAAAATGTGGTAAATATACACAATAAAATACTATTTGGCCATATAAAAGAATGGAAGCATGTCATTTGTAGCAACATGGATGGGATTGGAGGTCACCAGGTTTTAAGTAAAATAAGCCAGGCACAGAAAGAAACCACATGTTCTCGCTTATATGGGGGAGCTAAAAAAGTTGATCTCATGGAGGTTGAGAGTAGAATGATAGACACTAGAGGCTGGGAAGGATGTGTGGCTGGGTGGTACAGGGGAAGGAAAAAGAGAGGTCAGTTAATGGGCATAAACATACAGTTCGATGGAAGAAATGAGTTATAATTAATGTTCAATAGCAGAGAAAGATGACTACAGTTAAGAAAAATGCATTGTATATTTCAAAAGAGTTAGAAGGGAGGGGAGGATTTGAAATGTCCCCAAACACATAGGAATGACAAATATTCAAGGTGATGGATAGCCCAAATACCTGGACTTGACCATTATACAGTTTATGCCTGTAAAAAAATATCACATGTACCCCATAAATATGCACAAATGTTATGTACCAATAAAATAACCTTCATAGTACTAGAAAATGTATTAATTTATCTCAGGGAAAAAAGCAAATATTTTCACTCATTTCTCCATGTCATTTATTAGAAAGTTATGAGATAAGTTCATCTTATCATTTGAGCCTCATTCTGAATCCAAAGACCAATTGGGAATGCATACAAAGAAAACTATAAATAGAACGCCACTGGGTCTTCCTAGGAGCATCAAAGTTATGGCAGGAAGCAACGCAGAGAACGTCATGTTCATCACCAGTTCTCAGCACCAAGAGTCATGTAGAGCAAGAGCTATAGATCAGTCCCTGCACAAGCTTGCCTTTTTGGCTAATGAGTGACAGTCAAGCAAATAGAGGACTGATTCTTGAGACAGTTGGCTGAAATTTAATGCTAGATTTTTATCCATTCCAATGTAACCTTTATCTGATAGTACTTTCACACAGACAAAGGAAGAACATAAAAGAACTGTGAATTACAAGCCTATAACATATTTCAACAAATAACTTTTTGTGTGCCAGTCACATACTATGGGTATTCAGTGCTCTCGCCAAACCCTCATAAGGTTGGCCTATTTTGACTTCTATTATATCTATAGATAAAGGTGTAGTGTTATCTTCCTTTCCCACCCCAAACTGTAACTCATCTTTTCATTATGAATACCTTGCCAAATGAAATGTCAAATCTTATAAATAGAATTTACTTGAATAGCCCCTACATCAAAGTTCTGCTTTCTAAGAAGCTCAGAATCGTTAATATGTATTGCTTTAGCAAAAAGAACTCTAATGGCAAAGGTATTGCTTTTAAGAGGCATAGCCCCTGCTTGGAGCAGGAGAAAAAATATATACATTTTTCTCTAAGCAGGAAGAGCAGAGATTCAATACAGAATGGATAAGTTTAGCAGATATATAGCTTACAGCACAAATGAATATAAATTAAATGAAGTACATTCCTAAAGGGGGCCTGGGGTCATAAATATAATGTATACAAAAAAAAAAAAAACACTGAATAAAAATTCAGGGTTATGAATTCAACCAGTAAGAACAAAATAAATTGCTCATGGTGTAGTTGCCATTACTTGCAAGACGTAGGTAGGAGGCAGCAGAATATTGAAGTGATATTGTTCAGCTTTGTTAAGGGATGAATATAAATCCTGGAAGAAGGGTTGGAAAATGAGGAGAGTGCTGAGGATTTAGGAAGGATCTTCATTAGGGGCAGAAGTTGTCCAGCATTGGTTATCTAACATTAGGGCAGAAAACTTTCAGGGCCATTCCCTTTCTCTCTGGATGTTACAACTAAACTGAGCAGTTGACCTTTTAGAAGCTAAACAATTCTTAATTTACATAGTCTTTTTCATTGTGATTGTTCCTTTGTTATATTTTAGGATAAAATAGCTTCTTCCTATTTGTTTTGTTCTTCGTTGGAAAAGTAAGTATCCCTTACTTTTCCTTCCCTTCATCTGCAGTGCAAATTTTAGATAAAAAGAGATCTTCAAAGCACAAGGAAAAGGTTTTCACTCAGAAAGACTTCTCATCTTGGAAGAAATAAGATTCCAAGATAGTAAGAAGCTGTCATGACATCTATTCTCTCCCTTATGTGACAGGGATTTTCAAGGTGGACGGGTAAGATAGAAAGGGAATTTGCTTATTCATTCAAAGATTAACAGGGATGCTTGGTCTCATTTTTTTTACCTCGCACTAAGTTTCTTCACTTTTGATTTCCTCTCATTTAGTCCACCCATCACATTGCTATCACATTGTTTCCAAGCCACAGCTCTGATTATAGCACTGTACAGATTAGAACAACAAAGAACGATAATAACAAAACATTAATACTTGCAATCACTCTTTATTCCTTATAAAGTAAAATATAAATTTTAAAATCGGGCTTCAAAGATTTTCATTGACGAATCTCAATCCAACCTTTCGAAATAATACTTTACCCTTCATAATCATATTCTATAATTTAGAACATTCCCTATTGACAAAATGGCCGTACTCATTTCCACTTCCATGCTTCTGTTTATACTTTCTTATTGAAAAAAATTAAAAAAAATATATAAAATCCAGCTCAAAATGTCAATACTTTTTTCAATATTTTTTTCATATTCCAAAAGCTAAAGTAAAGCCTGTCTCTTCTAAATGCTCATTCTATTTTTATCTTGACAAGTTGTCCATCTTTACTTGTGATATGGTTATGTATATATTGTCAATATTATTTCCCCTCCTTTACAGATATCATCATATCTAATGTCTTCATAGTAACAAGCTTTCAAAGAATTGCTAATTGAGAATCAATAGTAAGAGCATATCAAATCATTACTGAAAACACAGTGTCAACCCAAGTTGATCTTTCACTACTTAGTGTTTTCTTAGCACCTTGAACTATGCACTATATCACACAACTGGTTATATCACACCAGAATGGGACTATAGACTATTTGTATTGATCCCTGATTTTATATTTGTAAGTTTAAATACAGAAATGTGTAGTACCAAAAGTGGGTATTTTCAAGGCAGCATGATTGAGAATTGAAACCTAGCTCTGACATTAAATAGTTCTGCATATTTAAACAGACCATCAATCTTAGAGTCTTAGCTTATTTCTAAAATAGGGATAAAACCATTTCACTTACAATATTTTTGTGAAGAATAAATGAAATGATTCACATTAAGAACCTAGGACATGGAAAGTGCTCAAATGGATGCCTATTTTTTTCTTTTGCTATACCATCTCATGAGCTACATTTTCTCTTCTTCAAAAGGACATCCCATAACTCACTTTGTGAGAATTCTTTAAAGTGTATAGCAAGCTTGAACCTAGTTGGCACACAATTTAGTACCACCGACCATATGTGGTCTAAATAAGGATGGGAAACAGAGTTTTATGTTTCCAACATTATGTCTGAAATGAGAAACCATTATGCAATGGATAGAACTCAGATCAAACCGTCTGATGATCTTTTTCTAGATCTGCAGATATTACTTACTAGTAGTGTGACTTTGAGACAGGTCCTTTACTTCTTTGATTCTTCATTTCTTCACCTGAAAAAATGAGGACATTTGACTAGTTCCATGATTTAAATTAATTTTTTTAAATATTTATTTATTCTATGAATAAAATTTTATGGAAGTGCAAAAAATGAAAACATTAAAAGCAGAGCTGCTGTGATTGGTGTCTTCCCTCAAGCCAGACTACATTTGGCTTATATCTAGTCAAGGGTTAATAGAGGATTTATGAAGAATTGTGATAGTCAATCAGTTACTCAGCCTGCTCAGAAAGTATGTATAAGAAATGCCAAACTCTAAGCCACTCTTTATGCTCACTAAATATTTTGTAAAGGAAACATTCTTTGAAGCTACCAGAGTTACCTTACCAGGCATGCTGAGTACATTGTCTAATTAGCTGATAATTACAAAGTGAAATTCTACAACTCTAATGCTTGAATAAACAAAAAAATATCTTGGCTTATAAAAGATAATATATTGAACAAATGAGAGTGATTAGATATTGATGTTTTGTGTCTTAAAGATCACATTGGGTACAGAATTCATGTGAATGAACTATGTCTTCATGCTTTAAGTATCATTAAATGTGTTTCAAGATGGCTACAATATTGCAAAATGGTCAGTGTGCAAAAATTCTGCAAGAAATCATGCAAGAAATTAAACATGTGCTTTGGAGTCAGAAGGTTTTACCATTTTAACACTATAGTTCTGAGAAATTTACATAACCCCTCTGAGCTGCTGCTTATCTGTAGAATGCAAACAATTAATATTGATCCTCTTTGCTTTTGTGTGTTTTGTAATTATTAAATAATATTTGGTATAAGAAAGCACTAGCTCATATTGAATGCCTAAGTATTATTAATTCTTTTTTCCCTCTCCTTTTATATAATTCCATATATAGTTAACATTGCTCAGCATAGGGTGTGAAGCAATGTTAACAACTCAACTTTTTAATGGTCTCTTTCGCAGTGGTTTCTAACTTTCTAACCTTTTGAAGCTGTTAAAATAAAGTCAAATAATGATACTGCTGTGGCTTAAGTGTATGCTAGGATCAATAAATTGTGGTTGTTGGAATAAATTGCAATTAAAGGGGTAGAGCTTGATTGCTTGACAGTAGGTAGTCTTTCTAGCCCAAATAAACTTGAGTATCAGTCTGATTTATAAGCTAATTAGTATGGACTTCACATGCATTTAATTGGGAGACCATCAGATCATATTGACTCCTGTCCACATCATGAGTGTGACCTTGACTTTGTCCTGTGTCACTTACAGGTAACAACTGCTCTTTGCTTGTTTACTTTGCTTATTTAAGATTATAGTCATCATTTTTAATCAAGTAGAATATAGAAGAAATTTAACATGCAAGTAAACAAGCATTTTAACAGCTCTAAAAATTTCACTATGCTGCCAGCCTTTTTTATATTTCATATATTTAAGATAAAAACATGAATTAATTCAGAAATGACAAAGGCATCAACATAGTGAATAGGGATCATTGTTACTGAATTTTTGCAGCAGTAAATATACAAAAGCAATTATTTATAGGCCAGAAAACATAACAGGATAGATTATTTGAATAATCTGAAAAAAGGGCCAATTATTGTCCTTAAAGAAAGAAATGTACTTACCTAAAGTGTAATTTTATTTTTTTATTTTTAATTTTTGGCACTTTCTATTCAATGTGGTATTTTACATGTAATAAATTCCAACATATGCCTACATAATTATCTAGTGAATACTGAACATTCATATACTAAGTCAAAATAATTTAAGCAATCCCTTGGACTGTAAATTCCATTAAGACATATAATATGTTTGTGTGTCTTTCTCCACCAAGTATTTACTTACTGTCATATTTCATACTAGAGATAAAATAAATTTTTGTTGAATCAAACAAATGAAACAAGTGTAATTCCTAAAAAGGGACAATAACTGTTTTAAAATAAAGTATCTTTCCCATTTAAATAGCCCTACCTTCATACCTCTTATTAATATGACACTTTTTTTAAAAGAGCAAACAAAAATCATAATCACATAAAAAAATTCCCTTACACCATGCCTTCTTTTTGTCTCATATTTATGTTAAACATTTATTTTAGATGCTATTGTAGTAACCTATGAATCTCCCATCATACTATACTATAAAAAAGTAATTTCCAGTTTCTGAGCTTTTTGTCCCTTCTCCCCTCTCCTAGAAAGGAAACTGTGAAGGTAAAACCTAAAAAAGACTAATCTTTGTACACTGATGAATTCCTGTCACCTGCCATTGTATCTGATTCATAGCAAGTTTTCAATAAATATTTGTTGAGTAAATTCAGTATTATAAAATTCAAAATGATCAAAATTATTCTAAATTATAAATGATAGCATATTTCATATACCTTTAATCTACATATGGAAATATATTTTTATAACTGTATAGTTACCTTTTAACATCTTTATATATGTTAATAAAAATATATGGAATTAAGCAGTTATACCAAAACACAATTAAAAACAGTACAATCAATGATAGTATTTAAAAGAAGAAAACAGGATTCTGAGATCAAAATGCTGAAATAAATGTTTCAATGTAAAAATTGGTGGAAGCTCATGAAAAGATGAATTAGAAGCAAAATCCATTCCCTAGCTTTTAGTCAATGTCATCCAAGAACTTGTGCTCCTTCAAAGAACAACATAAGTCTTACTTTCCTTTACATGCCCAGGAATTAATGCAATACTAGGTTCATTGTGAGGACTCAATTCATGTTGTAAACACCTTAATGAATCAATCATTCAATCAATTAACTGTTCCAGAATGTTTAAGAATTGAAAATTGATACATAAAATATGAGAACAAAATAAATATTGGAAAAAAGCACAAAAATGTATGATACAGTAATTTGACTAATGATAATATAGATGGAATACACTATGTATATCCTGTAGTTTTATAAGATTATGGTTTTATTCTAAATTGAAGGTGATACTAGAACTCCAGAAAAATAAAGTATGTCTGCATAGGTAGATTTTTAAAAATCCATGATCAGCCATTATCTTTTTCCATTCTATAATAAATTTAATGTCCTAAGATTAGAGCATCTTTTTCCCATGCCTGTAAACTGATCTGGTAATAGGGAAGGGCATCTTGCTTTCCAGTACTTGTACTGCCTTCACCAAGGTCAGTAGTTCAAAGAGGAGGCACAGGTGTGGATCTGAAAGCAAGAGGTAATGTAACCCCACAGTGATTCCACACAAGGTGTGATCTGGCATAGGCCTCACAGCCACTGTCATGGCTCTGACTGTTCTCGGATCTGTCCATCTGTCTGATTACCAATTGGTTTGAAATATTGCAATAAATAGTTTTAGTTTTATGTGCTAAATAACTATCATGTCATTATGATAAAGCAAACATTTAAATACTTATGTCTTCCAGGTGTCCCAATCCTAGACCATGGTAGAAAACTAATTCTCTTTTTTCTCCTCACTATAAGACACATCCACCCTACCAGCCCTCTCCATTTCGACTCTCATCAGCCACAGACCACCAGCCGCCACCACATCCAGTTGTCTTTCACTTTTTAAGAGTATCATTTAATTTTTAGGTAAAAGAAGTGTTATAAAATAGTGTTTGGAGGTACAAAAAACAACCATAATGATTTAAAACAGGGTTGACAAGCCTATATTGCAAGTGCTAAAACATTGCTCCTTACACGGTACACATCACCACTCAGTCAAAATTCCTTCCTGCAGAGCAAGGGATGTGGCTTCTGAATCCTTCTTAATAATATGTCTTGGTCCAATATATCATGCAAGATAAAACTTATCTCTACATTAAAAATGTACCTTTTTATATATGTAATTGAAAAATGAAAAAAAAAAGCTTACATCTTCCATTTGTCTACAGCATTTGATACATTATTTCTTCATTTTGGAAACCTTTTAAATTTTTTCTAACAATAAGATTAAAATTCAATGACTGGAACTTAGATATAGGCATACAAATATGTACACAGATACACATCCACATATAATTTCTAGCTCTATTTCCAGTCCCTGGAGATAAATTATTCCAGTTAACATTGTTGTCTATGTTTCCATAAGTTATATCTGAATAAATAAATAACTAATTAGGAAATACATGCAAGCACGAATACACAAATGCATGTATAAATCTCTCTTTTTGATGTATTGTGGATTTGTTTCTATGACCCTCAATATTTTTAGAGTGTCACTTGAATGGCTCATTAATTTAAAAATTAATTTAGACTGTTTGAATGCATGAAAAACTGTAAAGGGTCATTTTCATTTCATAATGTGTGTTGAGTTTAGACTTAATTTTAAAATAATCGTTTAGAAACAATAAAAATAAATAAAAGAAGAAGAGTCATCAGTGGTAGGCAGAATAATTGGCCCCCAAAGATGTCCACATGCTAATTCCCAGAACCTGTGACCATATTATGTTACACGGCAAGAGGAAATTAAGGTTGCAGATGGAATTAAGAGTGGTAATCAGCTAACCTTGAGATAGTGGTGATTATGCTGGATTGCTCAAGCAGGCCCGATGTAATCACTAGGGTCTCATGAGAGAGAGAGAGAGAGAGAGAGAGGTGGGAGAGTAAGAATCAGAGTGATGTGATCTGAGAAAGACTCCACTTGCCATTGCCATTGCTGGCTTGATGTTGGAAGCGAGCCATGAGCTATGGAAAGTGGGCAACCTCTAGAAACTGGAAAAGACAAGGAAGTAAATTTTCTATTATAGCCCCCAGAAAAAAATGAAGCCCTGCTATGAACATTTGTATATAAGTTTTCTGGACATACGTTCTTTTTAAATTTTATATAACTAGGAGTAAAACTGCTGGGTCATATGGTAACTCTATGTTTAATTAACATTTAGAACTGCCTATCTGTTTTCCAAAGTGAATGCACCATTTACGTTCCTATCAGCAATCTATGAGAATTCTAATTTTTCTACATTTCTTAAATACTTATTATTGCTTGTATTTTCTTTTTTTTATTATAACCACCTTAGTGGGTCTGAAGTGGTAGGTTATTTTGGTTTTGATTTGCATTTCTCTAATGATTCATGATGTGGACATCATTTTATTTGCTTCTTGGCTATTTGCATATCTTCTTTGGAGCTATGTCTATTCAAACTCTTTGTCCATTTTTAATATCTTTTAATATAGTTAATAAAGAACAATGATTTTCTTCTTGAGGGAATACTACTTAATGGTATTGTCTCACCTCCAAAGGACAAACTTGTGGATTTTTAATGTGATATGAACTTGAGAAAAGACAGAAGATGTGATTTGGATGCCACCAGAAATTTTCCCTGCTAAGAACGGAAAATTTTCAGGATCATTTTACTGCAAAACAACTCAGCATTTGGATCCTTTATCTTTTAAATAATCAAAAGAGAAACATTACTGAAATTTACTAAGGCAGCTGGATATGTAAAACTAGCTTATGGAACAATATAAATTCACAAACTAGAAAAGACTATAGGACAATATGGATTAGGCAATGCTTTATAGATTAGTATGGACCTATACAGATACACATGTTTATTCCTCCAATGCTCTGGATTATACCATAGGGAAGATATGGCATAAAAGCCTTGTAAGTTTTTAAAATGTTCTAAAAAATGATCAGCAAGTATTTTGCTTTTATAGTCAAAATACACTCAAATGAACTAAGAAGAGACATTCAGAACCAAGTCAATTAATCTTGTAAGTAGGCATTCTAAACAATTTTGTTATTTAAAATACTGCTTTTATTTTACATATTTATTTTACATAATATAATTTGGGGTAGACAGTTTGACCTTTCCAGATCTCAATTTTCTTATTAGTAATACATCATAATTTTGTAAAAGAGAAAAAAAAATTGAGCATTTATTTTCAATCCCTGTGCTAAACTCTTTACATGTATTGTGTAATCTAATCCCCATTAAAATATAAAAAATACCATCATTATTGACTAATCAACACTTAAGTGCACATACAGTAACAACATTCATCAGGTATTGGGCAGGGGGGAGGGGGAAGGCGGGAGGAGGGGATGGGTATATTCACACCTAATGGGTACAGTGCGCACCATCTGGGGGCTGGACACACTTGAAGCTCTGACCCGGGTGGGGCAAAAGCGATACACATAACCTAAACATTTGTACCCCCATAATATGCTGAAATAAGAAAAAAAATTTAAAAAGTACCATCATTATTTTTATTTCACAGATGATGAAGCAGAGGTGCCAAAAGATAAGAAGTTTGTCAAGATCAGGATGCTGGTTAGTGGTCAAATTGGCCATCTGCCAAAATAGTCTACACTGTATCACACTGACTATAAAAGGATAATAAAGATTTCTGAGCAATCTCTCAAAACAGTAATTAGGATTAAATTCATTCATGCATTCATCCCTACATTCACTCATTAAACTAATGGTTATTGTGCACTTAGGATGGGCTCACTAGGTACTGAGTGTGGTAGGATACAATTATGAACACTGCAGACAGCTGTTTGGCCTCACATGGAATACATAGGCTAGCTAGAGAGGCATGATAATTCCTTGGATTCATAATATGGTGACACTTGGTTTGAAAAGAAAGTATAGAGAGCTATGATAATAGCAAAGAAAAGATATATGTAATCTTGAATAAAAGAGCCAAGAGTCAGTTCTAAGAAGGTGACATTTGAGTTGAAATACATAAAAGTGATATTTATTAGGCAGACACCAATGGGAGAAATCATTATACATAAAATCACTTTATAATTATAAAGTGTTAAAGAATTATAAAATGTGAGGCATTAAGCATTAAAAGACAATTGTGACAAATGTATTGAAGAAAAATATGCATTGCAAACTCAGTTGTAAATTATTTTGAATCATCTAGTATAGTGGATTATCTAAATTACTGCTGCCCTCCATTTATGTGAATACTGAGTTGACTAACTATTGAACATGATTAAAACCAATGAATCATGTATTTTCCTGGCTCCATGCAGTGCCTATCATACAGCTGACAGTAATCAATCTGTTTCTTTTAGTGCCCAATTACACTTTGATGGAGATGAAGAGTCACACACAAACCTTGTCTATAGAAAGGGGAATGAATTTGTTCAGAGAGAACCTCTTATTTGACACGAAGAAAGGATGTTGTATTGGAGCCATGAAGTGATTACACACTGCTAAATAGACATGTTGGGTTTAATCATAGCGGGAGATCCTTAGCCTTTAACTGTGGGAAAGCTAGGATCAAAAGCTTTGATTTACACAAAAAATAAAAGTAGGCAATCAGGGATTAGCATCTCTCAGATTTTGATTTCTAACTTCATTGTGACAGAGAATTCTTAAAATCTTGTATCACATTTGCACAAGAAAATATTAATATATTTAAGCTTTTCTTTTTATCAATGTCTTAAGCTTTTTGAGGAAAGAAAATCTGGGGACCCTGGAAAATACAAAGAGACATAGAAAATAATAGATATGTTCGTTTCCCAGATGGCACTTTGGTAGTGAAAGTAGATGTATGGAAAATGGAGTCATGCATAGATGGGTCATCAAACCTCTTTAAGAAAATGTGTCTTACAAGAGAGAGACTGAGTTTTGAGTTATTAGTTATACATGTTAACTAATTATGGAGCCATTTATAGGTAAACCTCATTTCATTAAGCTTCAGTTTGAGAACAGAATGTGATGGAAAGAGAACTGAATAAGGTGAGTTCTTAGTTCATCAATCTGTGGACTATGCTTGTAGTTTTAATGCAAACCATTTTTTACCTCATTAACCTTTGGCAGGCAGTTGATTTTCACTTCATTTTTGAAACTAACTGAATTGTATTCATTGAATTTATAAGAAAACACTGTACTAAAATCAAAATACATGAAATTAATTTATCGTGTTTTACTATCAATAATTGTAATTATATAAACACTACTGCTGATCTGACTTCTTGTTTCATAGCTGGAAATACTTGACACAATATTAGTGCATCACTTCAACTGGGCAGATTCTTTCACTAGGTAATTTGTTTTGACCATTCTTCATTCCTATTCCTCTTCCATCCTTTCTACCACGTTTTGTTTGACTAGGGCTGAATTAACATGATTTATTGCTCTTCAAGTAGAAATTTTACATCACCTCTGTAGACAGAGTAGTTAAGGTCCAGCATATAAAACAGACAATTGTCTCACATGTAAGTTTAAATAATGAAATATGAATTACAAGTAGTAATAGCTATATATGTGTGAGTAGGTATATTTATAATTCCAAGAGCATATGTAATTGAAAGTATTGCTTCTTCAAGCCTTTTGAGGTATTGGATATAAACCTTTCTCACAATCTATTACTATTTGATTATTCAATAATGAAACTGTCATCTTTCTATTACTCTATCTAATCACTATAATATTTAAATCTAATATGTTATCTAAGTGTTTTAAGGTAAGTACAATTTACAAAATAGGATATAATCTATTTTATGCAGGGTTGTATCTAGAGAAATCTCTATTAACAATCACTTCTCTGCTTTTCTTGTATAATATTCATAATACTGATCCTTAAATGCTACAATATCTTTAGGTAGCTTTTGTATTATAAAAGAAAGATTAACTTATATGCAATAGTTTGTAGTTGAGTGAAATCCTCATAAAATTCATAAGCCACACAGGGTATGTATATGAGGCAAGGTATTTATGGTAATTTCCCTTTGACAAGATTCTTAAAATTACCAGAAAATCCAATTTTCAAGTGATTTATCAGCTAGTTTACCTGAGCCAAAGTAAAATTGTCATCTTTAAAATAATCATCTCCAACATGCTCAGCTAAATTACAACTCTTTATTTGAAATGATTTCTCCCTTAAAATCAGGACTTTGGAGGTGGAATTGTGGTCATATTAATGCTGTTGAGGTAGTCCTAATGTTTGCAAAAAGAACACAGTCTCTGTGAAAAACTTGCAGTAATGGCCCTACGATAATGAGGGAGCCACTAACAAGGAAATCTAATACCTTTCCTTTTCCAGGCATTTGACTATCCCAGAGCTTGTTTACTCCACTTCTTAACAGCACTTTTCAGTCATCAATATTAATTGAATGCTTTGTTTGGATCATTATAATTGGAACTATTTTAATTCCAATATCTTCTATCCTCAACAATACAACATTTCTCCACATTCCTGCCAACTTCTGCATGGGAGAAGAGAGGATTTGGAGGGGCAGGAGAGGATGAGTAAAATTTTCAGAGGAAGCATTCTAAGGTGAATACATGAGTCTCTTAAAGAATAAAAATAAAATCAGAGAGTCAAAATAACCTTATTCTCTTTAAAATTTAAGACTTACGTTTACCTGTCTATTAAATGAGAGCAATCTCTTTAAAATGAACTTAAAGTTTGTGACAAGCTTATGCCAAAATATCATTTAAACTCAAGTCATTACCTTTAAACTCATATCCAAAAAAGAAAATTCAAATTATTTGTTAGAAAATATGAGTGGGAAAATTCTTTTGTACATTACATTAAAACGGTACCACCAAAACACAGCCAAGAACTATTAAATTAAATAAACTATGAAAATCTTCTAAGTAATTCACCTCCAAGGTATAAATTGGGTAATTTATTTACTTGTTATTAAATAGCTGAATCATAAGACAGACATAAAAAATAATAAGCTGCCATGTATACAAACCAGATTAAAAATAAAACTTTATCAATAAAATTGAAACCCACTGTATCATACTTCCAAATTACAGTATTCTCTTGCTCCTTAATTAGCTGTTTAATTAGTAATTACAATTCCCATGCTCTTCCTTTATAAATAAATATCTCTAAACAATAGATAGCATTGTTTAGCATATTTTAATAGTGTATTAGTATAATTTGTTATGAATATTTTTTCAATTTGCTCAGCATTATTACCTGTGTGGAATTCATTTAATGATAAATATTTGTTGATATATATATCGCTTTCTGTATATATAAAATATTGGTAGGCATTTAAGTTGACAGTCACTTAGAATTCTCTAATTTTTGACTATTAAAATGCTAAGGTATATAGATGTACATTTTTGCATAAGTATACACAACAGAGTTATACTATTTAGGGTAAAACTCCAAATTCCACAGATCCTGTCTCTTGTCCTTTTTATAACTTTTATAACTGAAGCCTTTTTATTTTCAGGGTTGACAAATGTGTACAAGACAGCCACAATTGATTCCTACTTCCTCTTAGGATTTGCCCCTAGAGATTTTCCTTAAGCTCTTTGACTCTCAGCTATGCTTTTACAATAATATTTCTTGTATTGTATTCGTGTGCTGTGTGTGCTTTCTGTGTGTACTACATGTGATAATTTTGAATTTGGTCATGGTACCATCTTCTGATCCTAACATGTATCCCATTGCCACTTGAAGGAAATGTGCTAACCTAAATTTCTAAATCTTATTCACTAGATAGAAGTATGCTTTCTCATGCAAGGCTTGTGAATATATTATTTATCTTAAATAATCCAGAAAACAAGCATCTTAGAATTATAAATAATTATATATTTCTACTGTGGTAGATTCTATTTTGGCAAAATAGCTAAGTTCTTCTGGTAAAATAAAATTCTCCAAAGTTTTCCTTTTTACTTCGGCATTTTTAATCATATAATTTGAATTATTATAAAACTTATGAAGCAGAAATGTGGATCTTAGTATTTTCCAAGGCATTTTGTGAAATTTAGTTTCTTGAGAAACTTAGCAGACAAGCAGAACCCAAAATGCTTTCTTTGGTCAAATAAATTTAGGAAATAGTCAAAATACTCAGATTTCTCAGGTTCAATAGTATGCTAATGTGAACTGCTATATTTTTTAACATATTTTACTATGGAATGTTTTATTAAAAATTGAGAGCTTATAGGATTGGTGTTCTGTAGATCACACTTTTGGAAACACTGTTGCATTTCAATACTTTAAATATAGGAAGTATATAATATGGAGGAAATATTCTATGTTGTACTCACTTTAACCAATATGCAAATTTGAGATATTAAAATCTAGGTTAATATTGTCAGTAGAAATTTAATGTTTGAGTTTATTAAATTAAAATCTAAAGTGGTATTACAGACGATATTGAGATATGCACTGGAAATGATATGGACATAGATAAAAATATTAATACCTATTAACTGGATATATTCATATCCAAAATTAGTAGTTCCTTTGATTTCTATCTGTTATTTTCAGGGCTGTGGGAAGATTTAAAGAAAAGAGAAAATTTCCTTATTCTTTTTTAGCTTTTTTTTGTTTGTTTATATGAACCAAGCTCAGATCTGCCTGGCCTGAGGCTAGCGTGGCTTCCTAAAAGCTTATTAATGCACTTCAGAAATATCAACAACAGAAAGTAACAGTGGTAGAGATAGTGACTTTAGGAGGCTATTTGTCTCCCAGGAATTGACTATTCCATGCCAGCCATGCCAAAGGTCATCCTGAAGACTTAACCATAAAGAGGCCCAGAAGATTCCCTGAACAAATACTTCTCTCACATGGGTTTGTTCTAGATACTCACTATGCCATTTTAAAATACTGGTGAGTAATATTTGAGCCATTAGTTGCTCTGTAGAGATACGTGCTTTTAAAATTCATACATTTTTACTCCTTATGTCATTGCTAAATAAAACTATTTATGTATTTAATATTCCCATTATACAGATGAGGAAAAGAGAATCAGAAAGAAAAAACAGAGTATATTCTTTCCCACTTTGTCAAAAATTAGGTGACTATATGAGGATGGTTCTATATTTGGATTTTCTGTTGTGTTCCACTGGTCTGTGTCCCTGCACTTGTGCCAATACCAGGCTGTTTTAAGAACCACGGCCTTGTAGTATAGTTTCGGGTCTGGCAAATTAATACCTCCCATTTTGTTTTTGTTGCTTAAAATTGCTTTTGCTATACGGGGTCTTCTTTGATTCCATACAAAGTGTATAATTATTTTCTCTATGTCTGTAAAGAATGATGTTGGCAATTTAATAGGGATTGCATTGAATCTGTAGATCACACATCAGATAAAGGACTGATAACAAGAATCTATTTAGAACTCAGGAAAATCAGCAAGAAAAAATCAAGCAACCCTATCAAAAAGTGGGCAAAGGACATGAATAGAAATTTTTCAAAAGAAGATATAAAAATGGCTAACAAACATATGAAAAAGTGTTCAACATCTCTAATCATCAGGGAAATGCAAATCAAAACCACAATGAGATATCACTTAACCCCAGTGAGAATGGCCTTTATCAAAAAAACCCAAAACAACACATGTTGGCGTGGGTGTGGAGAGACAGGAACACTCATACACTGCTGGTGGGACTGCAAACTAGTGCAACCCCTGTGGAAAGCATTATGGAGGTATCTTAAACAGATTCAAGTAGACCTGCCATTTGACCCAGCAATCCCATTATTGGGCATATACCCAAAGGAAAAAAGGTCATTCTGTAACAAAGACACATGTACCCGAATGTTTATAGCAGCACAATTCACAATAGCAAAGATGTGGAAACAACCCAAATGCCCATCAATACATGATTGGATTAGTAGACTGTGGTATATGTATACCATGGAATATTACTCAGCTATAAGGAATGATGAAGATACGACATCTCTATGGTTCTCCTGGAGAGAGTTGGAACCCATTATATTAAGTGAAGTATCCCAAGAATGGAAAAACAAGCAACACATGTACTCACCAGAAAATTGGTTTCCCTGTTAATCACCTAAATACAAATCTGGGAACTACACCAATTGGACATCAGACTGAGGTGGGGGGTGGGGGAGGGGATGGGGGATGCCTACACAATGAGTGCATTGCGCACCGTTTGGGGAGCGGTAACACTTGAAGGTGCTGACTTGGGAAAGGGGAGGTGGGGAAAAAAAATATGAAACTGTTGTTTTTAACTTGCATTGTTCACTTAATAATTTATCATGACTATTTCCCATATTATTTCATATCATTGTACAAGAAATAATGTATACATTATGAGGACATACTGTATCTAACAAGATATACTGTTAGACTCTTTGATTCTGTAAAATTAAATTGTTATTAATGATAAAAAAACTAATAAAAAAAACACAATACATAAACAGATGAGCATGGCTGTGTTCTAATAAAACTTTATTTATACAAACAGAAAAAAAAAAGAAAAAAAACACATAACTACTGCTACATTTTCTAACAGAGAAGAGCATATACCTTTTTATCTTAAATCTTATTTTTCTCTAAATTGTGGATACTTTCCTTAAAATAATGATTTCCAAACCTTATGGCTCATGTGTTAATAAAAATATTTATAAAAAGGATACAGGCACCACCAATATTTGTACATTATCCATTTAAAAGTCATAAATATGCTACTATACTATATTAGTGTTTACATATTAAAAACAAAACAGAAAACACTCCCAAAATTAAGAAAGGAAGAGCTAGCAAATATAATAGAAACGGAAACCCTCATATATTTCTCCCAGCCTCCAGTAGATCATCTTATATGCTCCTGAACTCTACACCAGTTACTTTTGAGAACACTGCTTAAGGGTGTGTGTATATTAGATTTTTCTGTGTTTGATTTGATTTATCCATGACAAAACTATATTTTTGAGAACTCTTTACCAGAAGAACGTATTTTCAGTTGGATTCATTCCATAATGATAACTGGCAGTATTATAAAGAATGAATTCTAGTGTCCAAAGGCCTGATTTCAAGACTTTGCTTTTCTTACTGTATAATCTAGAACAAATTACTTAATCTCTGCTCAGTTCCTGTAGAATGAGATAAACAACTACATCATGTAGTTGTGAAGATTAAATCAGTTAACATATACGCAAAGTGCTTAAAGCACATAGTAAATGCTACAAACATATTGGCTATTATCACAGCATTATCACCTCCTTTTGTGATGAGAGGAAAGAGGAGACTACTTTCAAATAATTAAAAAAATGCATACTATGCACAAAGCACTGAGATAGGCACTGACTGTATACAAAGAAAAAGAATGTTCCTTGACTTTAAAATACCTTGTAATCTATCAGAGGCCAATGAGGTCACAGGGGACTTTTTGGTTAATCAGAAGTTATTATTTAGTGTATTTAGTGCTTAACTGTGGGTACAAGATCAATATACAAAAATCAATTGTATTTTTATACAGTGGCAATGAACAATCCAAAAGTAAAGCTAAGCAAGCAATTGAGTTTGTAATCGAAGAGAATAAAATAATTTAGGGGAAAATTAACAAAAGAAGTACAAAACTTATATTTGGAAAACTATTAGCTATCAGGGGAAATGTAAATCAAAACCACGATGAGGCCAGGTGTGGTGGCTCACACCTGTAATAGTAGCGCTCTGGGAGACCAAGGCTAGAGGATCGCTAGAGGTCAGGAGTTCAAGACTAGCCTGAGCAGGATCCAGTCCTTGTCTCTACTAAAAAAAAAAAAAAAGGAAAGAAAGAAAAAGAAAAATTATCTGGGCATGGGGACGTGGTGGCGCACGCCTGTAGTCTCAGATACTCAGGAGACTGAGGCAGGGGGATCACTTGAGCCCAGGAGTTTGAGGTTGCAATGGGCTACAGTCACGCCACTGCACTCTAGCCAGGTTGACAGAGTGAGACCCTGTCTCAAAACAACAACAAAAAAATCCACCACAATGAGATAGTACCTCACACCCCCTATTTGATCTATAATCAAAAAGATAATAATAAGCATTGGTGAGGATATGCAGAAATTGGAATCCTCATACACCAATGGTGTAAAATGGTACACCAACTTCAGAAAACAATGGGCAGTGGAACCCTGTGGCAGCTCCTCAAAAGGTTAGAGTTATCGCATGACTCAGTAATTCCACTCCTAGGTATATACTCAAGAGAAATGAAAACAGGTCTACACAAAAATATGTACATGAATGCTCATAGCAGGACCCTATGATATGATTTGGCTATTATGATTTTTTCATAATAGCCAAAAAATGGAAACAACCGAAATACCTATCCACTGATGAATGGCTAAATAAAATGTGGTATAGCCACACAATGAAATATTGTTCAACAATAAAATGGAATGAAGTACTGTTATTTCAAGGATACATGGATAAACCTTGAAAACATCCTAAGTAAAAGTAGACAGTCACAAAAGACCACATACTGTATGATCCCATTTATACAAAATGTCCAGAAGAGGAAAATCTAGAGACACAGAAAGTCGATCAGCAATAGCCTATGGCTCAGGGGATTTGGGTAAATGGGGAACTACTGCTGGTAGGTAGGTTTCTTTTTGGGGTGATAAAAATGTTCTAAAATTTATTGTGGTTGCACAAGTCTCCGAGTATATTAAAACTGATTAAATTGTGCTCTTCAAAAAAAAAAAAAAAAAGAGAAAGAGAGATAATTAAATGAAGAGAATTCAGAAAGATATTTCCAAGCTAAAAACATGGACACAGCAATATCGAATAGATTGATACAGTAACAGAAATGATACATTTCCAGGCACTCTGTAGCCAAAAGATCCAACTACAGTGCTCAAGACCTGGATGGAAAAAACTTTATTAGAAAACTAATATTTAAAATGCAAAAAAGCAATATATGAGGTAGAGGACAAATCCCAGATTTAATTATATATTGTATCAAATTTTCATATGTATCCCCATAATATGTACATCTACTATGTTTCAATAAAAAAGAGAATGGTGAGATAATGAGATTCCACATAATGAATTAACAGAAAGATTATATTTTTGTCCAGAAATTCCTGAAAGAGAAAACTAATCATCTTTAATCATGCAAAGTAGAATAAATTTAATGCATGGTAAACCTATTTGGTTTAATAATGTGCAAGTTTTATTAATTAATTTACAATCTTTATCTTATAGGATATTATAATTTCATTGACCAATGAAGAAATATTTATTTTAATGTCTAATTAAAAATATTAGACTGTACATTTACTTTATTTGGCACTCTTTAATTTATAAATCTTTCTTATTAAATAGCTGTAATGTCTCTGGGTGAATTTTGAAAGATATGCATATAGCAGCATCATGTTCAAAAACAGCACTCTACCTGAAAAAATTTAGAGTTATAAAAATATATTGTATTTAATTTGAATATTATATTCTACTATTAGTACAGTATGTACTTCTTAAGAAAAGTACATATGTATGAACAAATGTTTTAATATTAAATTTTATATAGTAATGTAATTGTACTCTATGCTCAATAGAATTATTGATAGTAAGTTAATATCAGTAAAAATAGCAGTCAACTAAAATATTAATATTTTGAGCTTCATTAGGTAATACATTTTTCTATTATGGTGTATATTATTTTCTGTACAATTATTGTTTTAAAATCTTATACCTTCCAAGGTTGGGGGTTGGTATATAATAGGCAAATGCAAAGGTCATTTGTAAACTCATACTTTGCCCCGGAAATCACATCGTTGCCTCAGTATTATTATTGAAATGTGTTTGGCTAAGATTTCATGTGATTTCATTGCCCATGTGTGTGTATATATATTACAAATCTAGTACCTAATATCACAATGTGAAAAAACAGTACTAGTGCAAAAGGAATCTTTTAGTTAAAATTTGGAAATTCTTAGGTTTATTTATATCATGAGATCTCTCATGTTCAGGCTTGTCATTCATTGTTTAGCCCTCCTTTCTGCATAAACCAAAATAATAGGAAGATGTAGTGGCCAAAAGATGTAGGTGAACATTGTGTTTGTATGTATGCCTTTCTTACATTTAATTTTTAATCAAAGTAATACATATATGATTAAAAATCATGTAGTAAATAACAGCATAAAATAAAAATAAAAGCTGCTGCTCTACTCTTCTTCATTCCCCTACTTTTGCTCCCCAGTGGTAAATATTATTACATCTTTAAGCTGTTTCTTTTGTTAGTTTCCTTAACTATCCCTTGGTAATAAGTATATGTTTTAACTAAGGCCCAAAAGTATTTTGTCACTTTTAAATCTGAAAGAATGCTACCATTAAAATATATGTAAGTTTTTCAGTAACAAGATTCTGGCACAAATTAATAATCTATTTTCTTTATCTCTGGAAGCAAGGAAAAAAGCAGTATTAACTAGCAGTGTAACAGGTCGAACATAAATCTCAAAAATATCTATTTTTATAATTAAAAATAATTGTGTGCACTGCAGCAAACTAAGTTCTCCAGTATAATTAAACATATTTAACATATGTTAACTTTATAAGTAATTTGCATAAATTATTCTGCTTAACAATTTTAGTGTACACTGGGGATACTGTGATTTTTATCAATGTACTCTATTAATTGAATGGATAATGATATGGTTTTAAAAGTTGAGATATAATCATAACCCTCATAAAATCTCCAAATCAATAGTGTTATAGGCTATTGGAATAATTTGCCAAATTACAGGGAGAATTCCATGTATTGTTTTGAAATTTGCAATTGAATCTTTATATTATACCTAATCTTTTGCTGAATACCACCAATAGATTTACATTTTCTCAATGTTCCTTTCCAGATTTATTAGTTCACACGATAGGCTTTCATTCAGAGCAGTAGCATTAATATTATGTGTGGAGTTCTATATAATTATAGTCATAATTTATCCTACCTAAAAACATGGATAAATATTTAATTGTATGTGACACATGATAGTTTAATAAAAGTAGGGGCTAGAAACTGGAGTTCTGGTTCTTGATTTGGTTGCCAAGAAGCCGGTGACTCAGAGCAAGTCCTATTATCAACCTGGCTTCATTCAATTTCTTTGCCTGTGAAACACAATGGACTTGAACTCCAAAGTGCAGAGAGGCTCTTTCAAGTACCTCACAAAACCCAACACAATTTATACTCAGTTTTATTTGTTACTCCATTACACTAAATCATAAAAGAATGTCATGTCATTGCTTGCCATTTTGTAGGTGTGTCATTGTCTAGAAAGTGGATTTTAATCCATTATAGAATCTCCTATTTTCTTCTGTTCCCTCTATCATTTTCCTTCCCTTCCACCCTGCAAAAGAAATGCATTGAAAAGGGAATAAACTTGTAAGACAGGATGAGAGAGCAATGACTACATGGCAAGCACCACCCTTTCCCTTGTCCCAACCAGGCCAAGAAAATACTATCGACCAGAATTTTTTAAACATTTTGGTTTTTGGACCCATTTATGTTCTTAAAAATTATTGAGGACCCCCAAAAGCTTTCATTCATGTGGTTGGTATATAATTATATTTCCTGTATTTTAAATAAAAATGAAGATCCTTGAAAACATTTATGTTTTATTAACTCATTAAAATAATCTCATTAAATGCTCATATAAAATTTATTTTCATTAAAAACTTAGTTTTCAAAGATAAAAATGAATATTGAGAAGAGTGGCATTGTTTACATTTAAAAAAATCTCTATACTGTGTTGCTTAATAGAAGACAGGTGAATTCTCCAGCCTGCTTTCAATCTGTTGTAACACTTCATGGAGCCTCTTCAAAACTTCAGTGTACATTCATAAGAGAATAAGAGCAAAAAGGGCAAATAACTCCCTAGTTTTACCAAAATAATTTGGCCTCACAGATTTCCCTGAAAGGGTTTTGTTCCCAGACCGTACTTTCTGAAATACTAATACAGACAAAGACATGGGGGTGAGATACAAAACGCTGAGTGTTGAAGAGCAGAATTGGCAGGTGGGAGTGGGACAGGAGAACAGGGTCCAGGAGGCCAAGCCCTGACCACAGGGAGTTGTATGCAGTTGTGTATGCTGTATACTATATACCTGCTTTATATTATTCTGTAAGTTCTTGGTTTCAACCAAAGGTACATAAGGAATAAGCATTCAAAAATGTGTGGAGAGTTAATAAGGAATGTGAATGAATAGATAGAAATCCATTTCCACTTTGGCAAGAAGAAAAAAAAATCCTATGCATAGGATTACTACTGAGAATATTTATTGTTATGTGATTGCTTATATGATTTCATCATCTTGTTAGGTTTTGGATATTATCATGCAATTTAAAATGTTAAGAGTCACCCCATAATACGCTGAAATAAAAAAGAAAAAAAATGCAATAAAAATAATTTAAGAAAAAAAAAAGTCACCACTTTCATTAAAATGCATGGAAAGGTTAGAAAAGGAGCCAAGATAAGCAAGAATTAAGTTCCTGCTCAGGTACCAACAAACTTAACCAAGTGAGAGAGCTTCAATTAAAGAGAAAGAGCTTGGAGATATGAGCAAGCCTCAAAGCAAATTAGATATGTACACCTATGTTCTCTGTGCAGAGGACCAAAAAATGATCTCTGATTATGCGAAATGCAGGAAATGAATCAGAGGTAGTAAGTAAGTGTCTTCTTAACCAGATTGTTAGTCCAGGATAGAATATGGAGAAGCTGGTCTTCTCTATCAACATCTATTAATAGTCAGCATCGACTACAGCTTGACTAATAGAAATGCTTCAGAATCTACTGGTGAATCGTTTCTTCACAGAATTTCCACATATTCCAAAGCTTGAGCAAATTCCTCAAAAAACACATTTAGGGAGGAGAAATGTATCACTAATGATTTTTCATCACCAAGAACAAGAGTAACAATCTGTCACACTTACATGGTGCTTATCACAATTCTAGATTTTTCCCTGACCATTCTGTGTATATCAATCCCATTGATCCTCACAACAATGCCCTGATGTAAACATATTATTCCCCCCATTTTTCGGAGGAGAAAATTGAGGAACAGAGGATTCGAACCCAGACAGTCTGACCCCAGAATATGAACAAGAACTGAGTAATGACTGAATGTGAGCAAAGCTATAGAAAAATTGAATATGTAAAAGTTTTTCAGGGAATAGTACATGTGTCTAGAGAAGTCTATTTCTTTAAGTTCTTACTTTTAAATAGGAATTTTCTCTAGCTCTCTCAGAATGCATTTGAGTGGTAACACCTTGAGTAAAAGAACTTTTCCTATACCGTTCACCACTTTATCTTTAGAACCCAGAGCAGAGACCAGCATAGAATAGGTTCTTAATAAATATTTTGGAATCAACAGAATTTTAATATTTATACTTATACAGTAGGTTTATTTCAGAAATTCAGTTAAGTAGACTTGGAGGGTAGGGTTGTTTTGTTTTTATTCTCCAACAACTTTGTCTATTGTCAGTCTATTACTGAACTACAGGCATCCTTATTCAGTCATTCTCAAATTTTAATATTTATACAACCACTTGGGAATGTTGTTAAAATGCCGATTGTGATTCAGAGGTTCTTGGATGAGACCTGAGATTCTGTATTTTCAACAAGCTGCGAGGTGAGGTCAAGGCTATTGGTCCAAGGATCACTCATTGAGTATCAAAGTCTTATAAGCAACAGATAGATGTGACTTTCAGATTTAAGTAATTAAAGTCACTTACAAGTCATAACAAGTAACAGAATATAAACACTATGTGCATGATGATTCTGTTTTTTTACACACTCCCCTACTCATTTACACGGTTGCCATTATTTTAGAACAAACTGAGAAGTGGCATTTCTCACTGCTACTGGAATAATTGTCACATGGGATGTTAAATTCTTTGAGCTTCACTGGGGGACATACTGTGACGCTTTGTTTGGATATCTCCAACTGTCAATGTTTTTTCTATGACCTTTCCTATGGATTAAACACAAATAAACACATATTTAACAATTTGAAAAGGCAAGCTATCTTGCAGTTAAGATTAGAATAGAAAAAGGCAGAAACATCCACATCAACATTTTTTTGGATTCATTCATCATTCTAGGATTTAAATAGATAACCATTGTCAAAATAAACCAATAAAAAAGTGATTCATTATATTTTGCAATGAAAAGGTCAGGCTTGATTCCACGCATTTCACACATGGAGAAAGAGGTTATGGAAACTTTTAGATAAAGGAATCACTATTTATTTAGTAAATGTTCTTATTGTATTTAATTGGTTCCAAACATTGTTCTAAGTAATATATGAATGTCAATTTGCTTAGTATGCATAACATCTCAATCAATATGTACTATCATTGTTACCTCCATTTTATTGGTGACAAAACTAAGGCACAGAAAAGTCAGATATGCCACCCAAAGTCTCACATCTTTTTGATAATCAGGATTTAAACCCAGGCAGTCGACTTCACAATCTGTGCTTGTAAGCACTCTACCCCAGCCTACCTCTCTCTCTATGAATTTCTAAGGAAAATATATACTTTAAATTTCCAAATACTTGAAATATATCTAACTACATTTTTAATTAACCTCAAAAACCAGATTCCTCCAGCAACTTACAGTGTCACAAATAGAAGAGCAACAAATAAATAATGAAGATACAGAATGATCAGGGTTACAAAAATGCCAAAGGAAGTGAGGCATAGTTTTTCTTCACCAGCATAGTGTTCTGGGTTCACATTAATTTTCACTGAGCAGACTCTGCTACGATAAGCTAATCTACTATCTCTATTACCAGATGATAGCTACATTTTTGTAGCTCCCTTGAATTTCAAAAATCTATTTCTAATTGTCCATTAGATACCCTCACCCACCTTTATACAATGGTAAGAGAAAACAAACATAACAAAATCCCCCACGAAAATGTTCCTTCCCTTGCAGTACTGTGTTGAATAATGATATTACCATCTGCTCATTGATCTAATTAGGAACCTCAGAGACATCTCAACAATTCCCTTTTTCCATCCATATTGCATCAACCAATATTAATTGTACCTCAGGCAATACTCCATCAGCTGATGCCCTCATCATCTCTCCTTTGGACGACTACACTACATTTCTAGCATTTCATGACAGTCACTTCTCCAATTATTCTTTGACACTCTCATCATCTTTGCTTTTCTAAAACATCTCATCGTTGCTTTTCTAAAACACACATAGACAGTGTTGCCACTTGCTAGTTAACAAAATTTAAGTCATTCACTCTGCTTATAGATTTAAGCCCAAACTACTTAGTAATGTCATTTATAAATTTAACCCCATACTGTGTTTCCAGCCATAGCTCCCACTGTTTTTCTAAGCAGCTACATAAGCTGCTCACTTCAACAAACTATCCTCTTAAAAATTTTACTATATACTTTTCTGTTCTATCCAGAATGTCCTTGTTCATATTTTTAGCTTGCCAGTTTTTATTCATCCTTCAAGATGATTCCTCATACTTCTGAAGCATTTTCCTGTTTCCTCAAATATAATAAACTTTATCACTCTGATTTTCTATTGTACTTTGAATGTATTTTCTGAATCACTCCATATTATGGACTTCTAGCACGTAAAGAAGTCTCTCACAGTTTTTGGCACATAGGAGAAGGCTAGTAAACATTTACTGAATAAATACATGAGAAAAAACCATTAGGCTTAACCAACGCTTTTACATTAAAAATCTACTATAATATAATAATATTAATTATACTTATTACATAATAGTGGGTGTTTCATCTCACACACCGTATGTCAATGATTTCTCCAAGTTGAACGGAAAAGGATATTATTTATAGCAAGCATAACAATGGAAGTAAATTATATTAATAGTTTCATAAATGTTTCAAATATCCTCTACTCTATTTCCACAGTCATGCCTACCCAGAGGGGAGAATAAACTAAATAGTCAAGTGCAGAAAGTTGTAGGCTGTTGATTGCCAAGAAAAAGGAAAAGCCAAAGCCACTCATGTTGAGCTCAACATAGATTTCTATACCAGGAATGTGCTAACAAACATCATCACTGTTGTGGTCTTGCTGTAGGTGGTTTGTCTGACATGTGGAGGCTCATCTTTGGTTAAAACATACTGTAGTGCTGCAGATATATGACTAAGATTTAGGCTTTCCTACACCATCTGTAAATACAGGTGGTTCCTGCTTTGTGGCTATGATCACTTTCTGGAAAACCAACTGGAGAGAAAACAATAGCAAACATTTTTGTCTTCACATTCACATAAATTGCTATGCATATTCAGACTTGAAAGCTTACACAAAATATGGAAGGCTCATAAAGGTGAGGAAGTTTGCAGTTATCCTTTCAACCTCTAGATGGTAATGCTGCACTACTTTGACATTTGCACTAAACCTCCCATTGCTGGACTTCCACTACATTGTTCCCAGGACAGCCAGAAATTGTGGAATGAGCACCCTATTCCAGACTAAGTGGAAGAAAATCTTTTAGTTATGTATCTTGAGATAAGTTAAGCACAGATCTGTAGAGTAGTGAATGGCTGTACTTAAGAATAGTTTTTACTGATGTAAGTAGAGATACAATATTAAATTGCTATATTTTGTATTTTTGATATTTTTATAATTATCATCATGGGAATTTTCAAACATATTCAAAAGTAGAGTGAGTGATGTAATGATCCTCCATATGCTCACAGTTCAGCTTGAGCAATTATCAATACATGATCTATCTTGTTAATATTTACTCCCACCTACTTGCAACATGTTTTGATGCCATGTATAAAAATGCACAAAAAGATCATAATTCTTCTAAATAAAACACATTACTTGACATTAATCTTTGAAAGGAAGACTAAGGGTACAGTAGACTATTAATCTTTGAAGAAAATACTAGGGTTATGATTAGGAAGAAGCAAGGGGGAAGATTTTTGGCCCTATTTCTTGACCTGGGTGGTGAATATGTGGGTGGGTTCACTTTGTTCTAATTCACCTAGTTATAGACTTTTAATCTGTGGACATTTCTGTATGCATATTTTACTTTTACAAAAGGAGAAGGAAAAAAGAAAAAAAGACAAGCAGCAAAGGGGCATGGGCCTTCTATATCCTGGCCTCTTGAATGAACAAGGTTTACAGTGTAGAGTAGCTCCTTCTTACTGACAACTGGAATCATGGTGAATAGGAATCATGGTGAATAATAATGGGAAAATGAATTTACAAAGTTTAGAGAGAAATTAAAGAAAAAATTAGATTGTGTCAAAGCCCTACATTGTCTTTCTTACCCAAAAGGTGAAAAGTAATCCTTTACTTTTATCTTATGAAACCCTCTTATCAGTTCAGACAGTCATCATATTGATCATTCTTTAAATGGGAGATATCATAAGCATAGGAGGAAGGGACCTGCTCACTCACTTGCCTACACCTTTATCTACTGCGGTATCCTGTGAGCAGCCCCTACCACTCGGGGGTATGAAGCTTTATGGGGCAAAAAGGACCAAAAATACTTCACTTAAGTAAAATAATGTTGGAAATTCCACCTCTTAGTGCCCACCGGGAGAGTAAATAATAAGATATGGGGAAAATAAAAGTGCAGTAATTGAAAAGGTAAAAAGAAGTGAAGAAGGAAAATCAGTAGGAACAAAAGTAGAAAATGAGAAGATAGGGAGAACAGAGTATGCAGGAAGCTGTTCTTACTTGGCCCAGAAGCCTTCCTTTACTACTACATTGATTCTACTGTTTTCTAAATTCCTGCAGTGTTTAAAGTGTCATTTTATGCCAAGAAAGACATATGGGGTGCAGAGAATACCTGCTTAAAATTCAGACAGAGCTCGATTGAACCCTTGAGGAAAATACTTAACCTTATGTTTTAACTTCCTTATCTGTAAAGAGGGGTAAAGGATATCTGCTTTTCAGGGGTATTTTGATTATTGGAGACAATATATATGGTACAATACCAGTAAATTAGTAACATCCATAATTATTATTAGATTATTGTCAATAATAATTACTAATTATTTTCATATGTTCGTATTATCTCTGTACCTAGAAATAAACTAATACTATAGCAGGTATTAATAAATATTTCCAGCTTCATTGACAAGTATGATTTGAGTGCAAGCAGAAATAGCCTTAGGGATTATATGTGCTGCCTTTGACAGATATTGGAAAGTTTTCTCTAAAATATGTAAGATAAAAAATATGAATTTTCTTCTTCATACAGTGTTTCCATTAGCATATGCAACTAATACTCATTTTACAATTCACTAAGAACTAAGAAAGTTAAGTATAATACAAAGTAAGTCATCCAATTCATAGATACCAGATGTTACAATAACTTCTACAAATATCTGACGGGAGACAAAGAAATGGATTGTTTCTTCTGGATACAATGATGAATATATGTCACTTGTTCTTCTGTTTCTAAGTTCAGCTACTAAAATGAAATAACACATGATTGACAGTAACCATGACCTTCTCAGAAATAAATTCACTCCTATAGACTTCATTTAAACTGATCAATTAGAAGTGCTTATCTGAAACCAATATGGTTAAAGTGATAAAGTTTTAATACAGGATGAAAAGATATTAGAAAGAATATGGAGTATTGCAATTTAGTAGTATTAGGGAATTTTCTTAAAGCTAGGTTGCTATTACTAGATATTAATTTCACTTATGGGAAGGGACTACAAAGACTATTATAATCAAGCTTAGCATATTCTTTTTTTAGATATAAGATCAAGTTAATATTATAAAACTCCGCCTGGGCATAATTTAGAACTATTTTAGAATGGCAACGAAAGAACATATGGCAAATCAGGATACAGAAATTTACTGATTCACAGAAAGACCTTTTATCAACATTGTTACCTAATTAAATTAGTGAATTTCTTGGGCATAAAAAGAGTAAGTAGTCAAAGCATGTGATTAAGCAGTAACATACAACACGGCAGGGTTATCTTACCCATTTTAGTGGCTTCAGCAGTATTTGTTGTGGGGAATATTTTTTTTAATATGCTTGATAAAATTAAACAAAACAATTAAGACCAAAATACCAAGCATCGCAACTTATATATGTACCATGGGGGGGAAAAAAAAAACACACACACACACACACAACCAAAACTGCTAAATTTGGGTTCAAAAGATGCATAGACTAGTTCTTATGTTGCCATTTACTAGCTATTCAAACTTGTGTACACAATTTTGCTTCTTGGAATCCATTTAATTAACCATAAAATAAGGAGTTTGGGCCCCAGCAAATACTATCTAAAATTCTCAGCAGTTTTAACACTTTAAGATCACATTATCCTTTGTATTCTATTCAATGAGCACATTGCATCTATTGTTTCTAAAAGATCAAACATGAAATGACAAGTGTTCTTCAATTCTAGTAGCCAGGAATCTAGTGTCTTTGTCCTGGTAATATGGTTACAACAGGGGCAGAATAAAGAGAGAGAGAGAGAGAAAGACAGACAAAGAAAACAAGTGTGATATCTTTGTGCATTTCTATGAACAGCCACAATTCTAATAACAAGCACCTGAAAACATCTTTGAAAGGCAAATGTTTACTAGTATGTGTAAGAATGAGGCTAGCGGAAATGAAACTAGATGATTTTTAAGAAACACAAAAGAAATTTAGTAGGAAAAACTTTTCTGAATATCAGCCCCCTTAATTTACTTCTTTTAAGTAATAATTACTGACTGCTGCCTACACACCTCCATTCTGTTTTTCAGTAAACAGAATATTTCACTAGAATGAAGGGTTCTGAGTCAGACAGAATGAATTAAAAACTAATGTTCAATACTTTCCAAAAGAATAGCATTGAGTTACACAGTACATTAGAATTTTTTTTAATTAACAAAAAATATACATCTTTCAGTTAAGTTTTAAGAAAGTATACATAGCATGTCATAGCAAAAGAAAACATAGCAATATGAAAAGAGCAATAATAATAGCTAGAAATGAGCTAGTGCTTAATTATATGCCAGACATTGTCCTAATGTTATGCGTACATTATTTCATCAAATATTCATAGCCATACCATGTTGCAGACACTCATAGTATCCCTGTTTTACAGATGTTGAAACTGAGGCACAGAAAGTTCAAATACATTGATTGATGTCCTACAGAATGGAACAGCCAGGACTTGAACAAGACTCCAACCATCACACCATGCTGCTTATCCGTGAAATGTTGTCACATATTTCAGGATATTCTTTAGTTTCATTTTCTTCATATAATCTATTGCCTCAGTCTTATTTTTTCTTCTCATTAAAAAAACATAATTAATCAACAAAAGGAAGTACCACAACACATGTTCACTAGCAGGCCCCTTAAATGTCCTTGCTTAAATTTTCAACAAAGAGTGAATGTGTTAATTTAATTTTCAATGGAAGAGTAACACTGCAAGATATTTTACTTTTTGGGGGCTATTCTATTTTTAGTGTAAGAATTCCCTGACATAGTACAATGCTTATTGTTTCATGTCAATCTGAAAATCAAGTGGTTCTGTACTTAACTTCTGCATGTTTGGCGTTGGGAAACATTTATGAAAAAATTTTAAAATATGCTAAAATTTGACTCATAAATCAGTAATTAAATGAAACTGAATTTTGCTTTGAGATTTGTCTATAAAATTTCTGTAGACAGAATAGGATTTACTCATCTAACTATACTTAGAAATCCTCAAAAATACACTATGTTTAAATAATATTTCATATGTTAAAAAGCTATTCATAATATATTTTCTTAAATATTAAATATATTCTGCCTACATGAATCCTTTTTTCAAATTAGTCTGAAAGGTCAATGTGATGGCCTCATTTCCTATCTTACTGCTGTCTTTGATAAAAGATCTCTCCCCTAAGATCACAGATGCCAACATGTAATGAGTTTCTCTCTGATCAATATCCCCCACCCCTGGTTTGAGTGAGTGTTCAGAGGAATTGAACATGTGATCTTTGCCTGAAGTATTTATGTCTAATGGAGCTAGCAGAAAAGTTGCCTCTTTTTTAAAATGAAATAGTTAACTTAAATAATTTTCAAAGTAAAATAGGTAAAGAAATTTAAAAGTTAAAGTTATAATGAAAAACACCAGTTTCCCTGCCTAGCCCCATTCATGCTTCCCAGTGATCATATTTTTCAGTGCTTTTAGCATTTTTCTCTTACTTTATGTCTCCATATTTCTAAGTTGCATGCTTATGGTCTTATTTTAAAATTCTGAATGTTATATATCATCTATTAGATGTTTAATATGAAAGATAAATATTTAAATTTCTTTACCCTCTCACAAATACTTTCCCTTCTCCATTCAATCAATACAGTATTGTGATATAACCAGGTCAGGTGACTATCGAGTTTTCATGCTATTACAGTTGGCTAAATATTGCTTATAACTGAGCTGGACTGCTTATTAGTATTATATTTCTTTTCTTGTATAACTCTGTCCTCCTTGTTTTGCCCTATTTTTTACATCTTACTTTTTAAAATAATATGGTGCCAAACCTTTGAATACTGCTTAAAACTTTCTTGATTACCTACCTTCTTCCCACCTCGCCCAACTTAGATTTATCCTTTTGGAGGACTGCATCCTCCTGCTCCAATTTGGAGTAGTTATTTCTATAAATCTATTAAGGCTTCTTGGTACTTCCAACTATTATTTATCATTATCTCAGAATTCTCTTCTCTCTTGTGATGGATCCCCTGTTTTCTGAATCTACCTCTCTCTATTTCTTGCTTCACTACTTCGTTTTGGTAGAAGGTGTCTCAGAACATCTTCCTGAGAAAGATACACATGAAGGAAATTTTGGAAATACAGCATATAGGAAATTGATCACTTCACATGATGGGAAAGTTGGCTGAGACTGTAATTTTAGTACAGAAATCATTTTCTTGGAATATTGTGAGAACATATGTTGTATATCCTAGAATTATAAACCCGCTGCCTTGTACCTGCCAGTGCTGCTGGTAAAACAGCTAAGTCCATTTTGTTTCTCTATCCTGTTATGTGATCTGTGTTACCTCTTGGGTCATGGATATGACCCAGCTATCTCTTAGCTGGAAGGTGTGATGCTAATGGCTAGAAGTCATTTTATCAACCACACTCACAGTGTGTAGTAGTAGGCAAAAAAAGGGCTCTGGAAGCCAAGGATAGTAGGAGAGAATGGGACCAACACAGAATCAGAAGCAAAGGCTGGAAAATGGAGAGAAAGAAGGAGCAGGGGAATAATTTTTTAAAATAGATCTTAGTATAATCTATTTAAGCTTTGTTCCATTTTAAAATGCATTAATGAGTGCTTTATTAAAATCACTTCTCCTTTCCTATGTATACTTACTAGTAACATGTAATTGTATGTTAAACCATTCATATCATTATCCTCAGTACTTCTGTTGTTTGCATCATTCAACAGTTATTGAGAAGAATGTAAAGATGTCATGTTCTCATGTCTCTGTCAATTTTCCCTTTTGTTCCCAGAAATGTTGGCTTAGTTTTCTCATGTAATTTTGTCATATCATGTAGTTCTTCAAATAGTTAATGTCCCATATCTGGGTTATAGTTCATACCGTTTGTTAGTAAAAGGGTAGCCTCTTGTTCCTATTTGCCTTGAATTTTTCCTGAATTCAACTCTGTCTGCCCTTAACACTCTTCATCCCCATGCCATTTTCTTTTGCCTTTTGCCTTGTGGCCTGTCTTTTTACTCTGAAGCTTCACACATCCCATTACACCTTCAGTGTCTACACCAGTGTCTGGCTCGTGGTGGGCACAGTCGGTGTGTTACAAAATGCATCAATGTGAGTTTTAGTCACTTCGTGAGTTTTCAATAAGCTAATTTACCTGTTAATATTTATATGTACATAATCTCATTACAAAAAGTGACAAGCATATATGCCTCAAGGCAAAACTAAATGTGTATGTACTATCTGCCTGTATACTTCAAAATTGATGAAGTTTGTAAAAAATTCAATATAAGCCAGTATACATTTATTGAGTTCAAAGTGAGGTTAACTTGCTTAGCCTGTGAGTAAACCCTACAAAATCACTTGACTATGGAGAGTCAAATATAAGATTTCATTTGGTGAATTGATTTTAATTGAGTCTCTAGCCAAGACCTATTTATGTTTTCAAGTTACTTTCCCTGTTCTCTGCACTTGTACAGCTCCTGGCATCTAATGTGCAGATTACAACGTATTGAAATACAACTAGACTTTCAGTATATGAGCTTTATCAGTCTTACCTATATATTTATCCATCATTAATAAGCTCATCACTTTATTTTGTGAAACAGCATCTAAGTGTGTGAAATAAATAGCACAGGCTGGACCCTCGTTCAGATATTAGTTAAGATAGTATCTTTCAGCCGCTGTGTGGAGACAAATGAAAATGGACACTTGCATCTCTTGTTACAGAAATCTGGAGTCCTCTCTCACATCCATACGCACCTTTACAGCCTTTGCATCAGTTTTTCTTTTCTGGCTCCTTCTCTTTCCGATAATTGTGCCTCTTAGCCTTCTTCAGACACATCACTTTTTCATGCCTTGCCATATTTCTCAGTTTGCATAAAAATCAGAAGATTTGGTAATACCAAGCCCAAATGTCAACAATTAGCTGGAGCAAAGCAGGAGCTGACTCCTGAAGCCACTCTTCATTTTGCCATATTTTATTCCCTACATTTCATTTATTTACATTACCATTATATGCCTTTAGGTTGTTGAGTTCACATCAGTTACCGCATTTATACTAGGCTGGTACTTGGTCAGCTCACCCTCAAAAATGTCTTTATATCAACACTTGCAGGCCTTTATTTATGATAAATATTTTCTATGCCTCTTTAGTTGGGAGATATTTGAAAATAGTTATATATTAGCAGGAATCCTCAGGAAAATCCCTCTTGAGGGCTCTGTGTCTTCTAAACAAATACAAACATAGTTTTTGATGAGTTTCTCTTTCTAGTCATCAGAAGGACCCTTAAATTTGTTGATGCTATAGGCCTTCAGTCATTAACAAGTGGATGCCATTGGGTTAAAACACAGAAGTTGAATTTGCGGGCAAGTGTGACGTAAGAAGATTGTGGTTGGTTTTAGAGATGTTGCTTTATTTAGAGGTCAATTGTGCATAAAAATACTCAGCTACTCCTGTTAAACACCATAACTAAACCAGCTGGCTACATAAAAGGCCGTTTCTTTGATACTCTTCCAGGAAAAAGCGAATGCAACAGGGCAAGCACTCTGGTCCATGCTTGACCGTCTCTACTGCTGCAACGTGCTGGGACTGACCATCTCTATCCTGATCAGAGGAGCCAAAGCTGGATTCCTCAGAGCTCGTCAGAGAAATACTTGCACTGGAAAGAATTGAAACTCTTACTCCTCCCCAGGTTTAGAACACTCTCCTTTTGTTTTAACAGAAGTGAGAGGTGGTGATATAAAGAGTGATTTGGTTTTCCATGGATCTGCTACTTCCACGTTCCCTGTGACTAGAAAGGATTCACTTGATTAGAAAAAAAAAATGAACCGCTTTTAATTCATAAGTAGAACATACATCTTTCACAATCAGTTGATATTTTTTCAGGTACATAGGATTATTTGAAGATACTACTGAGCTAATGTGTGACCTCCTACTAAACAGTCATTAAAAATTTCAAATCTGAAAATTTAGCAATTTGAAAATGCTGTGAAATATTGAGTAAGTAACATGGGCAGTTTATTTTACATAATTATTTTAAACTAAAGAAATATAGAAGAACTAGACAAAACCTCTTTTGAATTATTGTTAACTACAGGCTTATAGAACTGGGCTGCTTATATAGAATGGGCTGTTTATGTAAATTGGCTGGATCAGTAAACGGTGTTCAAAAGATTTGAAAAAAAAATAGACTACTTATTTTTTCTGCTTGGCAACATAGATATTTTCAGATCAATGCTAACTGGGGCAAGTGACTAAGTAGTTTCTAAGTAGAGCCTTGGACCAAGGTGATGCTGTGTGGTAAAAATTATATCCAGAATGGTTTTGGGGGGGGGTAATTCTATGTATACATAATTAGATCTATTTTAAAACTGTAACTCTGATCCTTTCATTTCTTTTTACTGGCTACATTAGTATGTGCACTGCTGGTACAATTTCACAAGTTACAATGTTCCTTCATGTCCTCTGAATTTAATAACCCTGAGACTTACTTAATTGTCATTTCAACCCGTTTAGAGAAAGAGGAGAAGATAACTGAAATGTATTTTTAAATACACTCTCATCAGACATGTGATGAATCCCAAAGTAAAAGTATGTTCATGTGTTCTATCTTTGCTAATAAGATTCCCTTGGAAATAACAAACAGAATAGCTCAGTAATTTAAAAACTGGCACATTATTGCTTTAATAGGAACTGTGAATATTTTATCACCATAATCCCCAATGAATAATTCTGCTTTGTTACTTTCCCTTTGAGGGGAACAGTACTTGAAGTTATGATATGTGGTGATAGAATCTCTGGAAAACCTTTGAGATTGCTCACCAAGTGACTCTGAAAATCTTGGGTATTCTCTTCAGAATATTAAGAAATAGTGTTCACAATGTGGAGCAATTATTTGTCAAAATTTTCTAAATATTGAAATTAGCTTATTGTGCCCTATTTTGAATTTGCATTTTATCCTTTCAGTTGTTTCCAATCTGTTGTATATTAACTAGCCTTTTTAAAAAATTTCTAGGATTTCTTTATTAACATTGTGTTTCTGCCTTTTGTTATAATGTCATACACTCTTATTCACACAATATTTTCACCAAAGATATTTAACTGAGTACCTACTGTGTGTACAGAACTATGGCAAAGAAAGTGATAGTCACCTAATATTACATGTGCTTCCCTACATTTTTAAAAATGCCTTATGGTTAGTAAAAGCTAGGAGACTACTTACAGCTAATATGTGATGAGCCAAAATGAATTATGCCATTCTCTATCAAATATTATTAATTGCTGATATGACACCTGTGTGCTCCTTTTTATTCTTTTCTTTCTTTCTTTTTTTTTTTTTTTCTTCTTTTTTTCTGCTGCATCAACCTTGGAAGCCTTGGGTCTGCAAAATACAGCTACTGTGGACTACGGTGATTAATTCAGAAACTGATATACACAGCATAATAAAATTAGAGCAAAGATAAAATTATAGAATAAGGTTATTTAAGTAATATATTACATACATGCCTTGATATTGTGCTTGCTTGCTAAAGGGAGGTCTCAAAATCCATCCTAAATTTGTAAGTAGGGAAAATGTGTAAAAGGGAAACACAATTGGTTACTTGTATCCAGAGGATAAAAGTAAACCAGTTGACTGGGGGAAGACAGAAAATTCTCTCTATCTTCACAGACAGGGTGCAATGACCTAAATGAATTTATTTACTCCTTAATGCTATTTAAATGCAGAGCCATGTACTTTTATAGTCAGAGGATATAAATTTCAAATTCACTTTGATTATGTAAATCCTCCAAACAGATGATACTTGAGGTTCAGTTAGGTCAGGTTTCATTTTTACTTATTCAATATGAACTTGTCAACATCATGCAAATATTTCAAATTTTAAATATATTATATTACAGGCATAAAATTCTACTCGAAGTACTTATAGAAATAAATATATTTTTATGTTCAGTCGATTTGTGCTGTGTAAAAGTGTAGCTGAGTTCAGACACGAGAATTTCCTTAAAAGCTATAAATTAAATTATCTGCATTACGTTGAGAGTTGTATATTCAAACTTCCATCTTTCTAGTGTGTTCATTATCAGTAATATTAGAGGAACATAATGTAATTTGAACCATTAATATGTGCTAAATTTCTCATAAATTCATCTAAAAATTGCTAAATATTTGGATGTTATGAAAAATATATTTTATGTCTGATTCTTTTTAGTCATAGTATCTCTGTTTATATGAGCAAAATCTTGGTTGAAAATTTAAGATTTCTCTCTTCTCTTCCCTTTCCTTCCTTTCTTTTTTTCTATTTTTTTTTTCTATAAAGCCATTTTGCCAGTTTTATTTCTAATTAGTTTTCTTTTGGCTTTGCTTGTTTGGTTTTTTGAGACAGGGTCTCCCTCTGTTGCTTGGACTAGAGTGCAGTGGCTCATTCATAGCTCACAGCAACCTCAAACTCCTGGGCTCAAGCAATCCTCCCACCTCAGTTTCCCAAGTCGATGGGACTACAGGCATGTGCCACCATGCTCAACTTATTTTTCTATTTTTTTTTTTTTTCCAAGAAAGGGTCTTGCTATGTTGCTCACACTGGTCTCGAACTCCTGGCCTCAGGTGATTTTCCTTCCTGGGCCTCCCAGAGTGCTGGGATTACAGGCATGAGCCACCAAGCCTGTCCTCTAATTAATTTTTAAAGAGAATCATTAAGAAACACATGAAGATGATATATTTTTTGGAAGCATATTATCAATAGGGAAACCACCATATTTCCTAGAAAGTTTTGCTATGCAAACTTAAGATTTTATGGATACTTTCTAGAAATCAATGATCCATGAGAGCAAAACATGTACACAACATTCTTGGTAAATATAAATACCAAAGAATAAAAGATGAGAGCAACATGGTTTTGAATATCATTTTCAGCTGCACTCGTATCCTCTTGAATTTTAGGAATGAAATTTTTACCTGCCTTGCATAAGGTTTATTAAGCACATGAGATAGATATACTTCACCAAACACCAAAATGTGTCTCTACTATCACTTGCCTGAAAGAAAAGTGCCATTATATGTCCCATGTGGCCTTTATTCAAAAGGAAAGTAGTGTCAATCCAACTTAACTTAGGTATTTTATAAAATTGAGAAGTTAGTGGAATGTTCAGAAGTTCAATGGGAAAAAATGCACTAGTAATTGTCAATAAAAAAAGTTTTTGAGGATTAAAATATACATAAAAACATAGTATAATTATCTCTACAACACTTTTAACCTCACCTTAAATAAATATTCCAACAAACTTCCAATTTTCCTTAGTTTTATTTTCAGATATTCTGTGCCAAGTATATTTGAGTTCAATTGTGGTGGGTCCATTATGCTATGATCAGAATAGTTTTATCATCTTTTACCAGTTTGAAGAATGTACTTCACACATTGAAAATAGTTTTTCACAGGTATATTTCACACTTAGTTACTCCAAAGAGAATTGGCATATGGTAGTCATTTATAAAAATTCAGCACTACTTAAAATGAAAAGAAATTAGTAGGAAGTTCAACTCAGTAATTGTGAAGTGTAGAATATTAAATCAACTAAATACAAAAGAATTAAAATACAACGATAAGACACAGTTACCCTGACACTGCATTATTTTTTAAATGCTCCCAATTGTACATCAGGGATGATTATGTACTCAGATTTTTTTTTTTTAATATTGTCTGACCACACATCACCTTTAAAAAACAATTTATTTTTCCTTTAGTTGTAAAGCACTTTTCTACTTAAACTGTCACCATTTCTTAAGTATTTTAGTTGCCTAGGAAACATACAAAGGTTTTGCTGCAATGGAAGGAATTCATTTAACCATCAAATTCCCTCTGTAAACCAGATTCATCATTTCTACATTGTAGAAGTCTTCAATAGAACACTTGACTGCAGCCAGCCAGCTTGTTACCGTATCACTCTTTCTTTAGAGTGAAATGGGTCAAACCTGTGTTCAGAGACCTTAGGAACAGAGTTATGATCCTCACAATAGATCCAGAGTGTCATTTCCCTGAGATTCAAAGTCTATAAAACCAGATATCTATTTTGTTTCTATTAATCTAATCTGTTATCTGGCTAAAAAGAGTAGCCCACATTAATA
Organism: Eulemur rufifrons; assembly: GCF_041146395.1. Classification (NCBI taxonomy): domain Eukaryota; kingdom Metazoa; phylum Chordata; class Mammalia; order Primates; family Lemuridae; genus Eulemur; species Eulemur rufifrons. The sequence continues at coordinate 232,763,224 of NC_090989.1, forward strand.
CTGGAGAAGGATCACGTTGCTCCCCTTTCACTTTTTGTAAGCATGTTAACTCTTTCAGGAAACTAGGATTTGTTTATCACATCCAGAGTGATCTTCTACAGATTCTTTGGCTCTGTGTGACTTTTGTATATTAATAATTGTGTACCTTTGATGTGGAGGAAAAATCATGGGCTTTAGATCATACATAATGATTTATTGTTGTCACTAGATATTTTACCAGTGGCGTTATTCAGGGAGAACTTAATCTCTGTAGCTCTCAGTTTCCCCCATCTATAAAATGATAATAATAATATCTAAATGCAAAGGTTATTGAAATATATTTAATTTACATAAAATTACCCCTTCTATGTTTCTTATGTCAGGGAATAGTGCCACCATCTTCCTGGTTCACAGGTAAGGAACCTGAACAATCTTGTACATCTTTCCCCTTATCCTTCCTATACAGTGAGTCATCCAATCTCTCCAATTCACTGTCATTGCTACTTCCAAAACCGGTATTTATTCGATCTCCAGGTCTAAGTCTGGGCCACTTCAATTATCAATAATGATGCCAACTAGTCTTTCTAATCTCTAATTGCTGAGGTTGCTATATAATTTTAGTGACTCCACATAAATCTTCACATTTCTAATAAGGCATTCAAAGCTTTTCTTTCCCAAATTCCTGGCTGTGCCCTTCCTCTTACAGACTGATAAATAAACACACCTCAGTCTGGCTACAATGATTTATTTGTAGTTACCTTAATATTCTATGCTTTACTTTTCCTGCCAATGACTCCACATTATAATCATCTACTTGGAAATTCCAGATTCCAGGAGAACTGACCAGTCATTACCCATGTTTATTTCCACAACAGAAACATTATCTTGTCCATGAAGAATTCTTAAGACACAATCTGAATTGGGTATTTCTGCTTTTCATGTAGTAAAATAGGATAAAATAATAATTATGCCTTGTTCACCATCATATACCCATGTCTAGCGTTTCATGTGACACATATGGAGCACTTAGTTTGCTTAAATAAACTTCTTACTCATCAAAGCAATATATATCATAGGAGGAGGTCTCATATTAAAAGAAAATTGAGACAAGTATGTATGAGAAAGTGGATAGGACAGGCAACCCTAAGATATCTCTTTGTATTAATTTATATGAGTAAAAGAAATGGAATGGTATTTGCCAAGGATGATGACCCCTATATAAAACGCAAAACACAAATAATGGGACTATTATGGTTTTAATAAAGGCCTATGAGAGAATCATTGTTAGGCTTATGGTGTGGCTATGTGGTGTGGAGGGTCGAGGAGGAACATTCTCTCCATTCTCCCAGGAACACCGAGCTTCTAAATGAGTTGGAGAGAAAAAGTGGCACCGACATCAGGATTACTACTGTGAACATGATCACATTCGTATCACAGGCTAGTAATGGCTTAAGACATTGATTATATTTTTTTAATAATAGTCACCAAAGAGGGGCCATGTACATATATTGTGAACATATTCACTTTGCTTGCCTTTATATTTTCTTTACAGATGGTAGAAACTATGAAGTTTCAGGTAGTGGCTGCCAGGCATTATCCTCAATTTAAATATCCTTTGTTTGTTTGGTTATGTGTAATATTAATAACATTCTTATCAGGTAGAATGCCCATTACTCTCTTTTTCAAAACATTAGTGAAACATCAAAGATCACATGTATGCCTTAATAACTAAGTAACTTTAGGAGACAGAGAATGTTTTTCATTAAATTTAATTTTATTAATTAATGTTCATATGCTTATGCCCTAATTTTTTTGTCTCAGTTATAACACATTTCCAGGGATGTGACTGTATAGCTCATGCTTCCTTACCTCCTTTCCCCTACAGTGTCTTGTCACAATAAATGCCATGTAAATAATATGATTGATAAGGCATGTGCTTCATAGTGTTGAATGTGTTTCTCTGCACCATTTATAAGTCACAATTCATCCCAAATGATAAGATAAAATCATTAGTAATGAGATTTGGGGTAATAGTCATCCTACAGAAGACTTCAAACAATCCATAGCCATTCAAATGGCTGGCTCTAATCAGAAGTTAACACAATAGAAAGGATGGTATTAGAAGAGTATTTTTCAATGATTATCATTTGCCAATGAGAACATCAACAAATAATAATTATAGCAGAAGCAAAAGAGAGACTATATATCTTAAGAATATTAACCACACGTTTAGTATACCAAGGAGATTTTAAAATATCATTTCAAAACTTTCACTAAAGGGGGAGATGTCATTCTCTACCATTATCCTGGATAGATGATTTCCTAGGATTTCTTACAGCTTTCTCATTCTATGTGACAAATAAGGATACATATAAAATGCTAATAAAATCAAGATACATATTTTGAGTAAAATCTGGTCTTCCAAATATATTCTCAAATACAACTGGAGGGAAAATACCAAGAACTTTACATATCTATGAAATTAAAAAGGTAGAAATGATGGCCCCAATCTTAGTCAACAGAATAAAGTATCACACAGTTTGCTGAAAAAAAAAATTGAGAATTAAAAAAAAAAGAGGAATTAGCTAAGGAATAGTACAAAGAAATGAGAAAGTTTGTCAAAGTTATATTAAAAAGCAAACATCCTGTAAGTATAAATGATGCAAATTTATAAACTATAAAAAATGAATAGTCTCTAAATTTGTCAGAAAAAAAACTGCTTCTTTGTCATAAAAAGGTAAATTTGAATTAAAATAAATTCCAAAGGACAATCCTATTTTAAATGAACTGTTAAATTGTCATTGTTGTTTCTTAAACCATAACTTAAACTCTCATTCTATATCCTAAATGTGGGCTCTCACTGGGATTCTAACATCAGTCTTAGCCTCAAAGATCTGCTTCCCTGACTTCTTCTCTCTCTGTTTATAATATAAATGGCTCACAGTGTAATTTCTCCTTTCTCCACTGGTATCACTCACCATTCCTAATCTTGTGGGCTAACATTCAACCTAACATAGCCCCTTCTCACATTTCTACACATTAGAATATTAGGTGTCCTTCAAAACTAACCACAAATACCACTTTCTTCAAAAAGCTTATTACTCCAAGGAAAAGTAGGTTCATTCCCTTTTTAATTTTAAAGTTCTCTGTGCCTCTCACTGGGAAAACATTATACACAGTCTCATGTTCTGGTTATATGTGTGGTCTCTCTTTATGTATGTGTATCTTATGTCTTCCACTAAACTTTCAGCTCCTAAAGAAGAATTCGAGTCTAATGAATGGTCATTTTTTCCTGTAGCCTCTAGCATGTGTTCTACACAGTGGCCTGTGAATAATGGAAACATATCTCATTCATTTATTCACCAAAAATATACCTATATGCTGAGAGAGCAAGAACAAAGAGGATACATTTCAGTGACCGGTAATTAGAAGAATATAAGGTCTAAGTTGCATTCGCTCTGTTTCCCCAAAATAAAGGGATATCATTCTAGTGGAATATGCAGGGCTTTTTGTTGGAGACCTGGTTTCCACTTAAATGCTATGAGATCTTGAGCAAATTAATCTCTCTCAGCTTCAGTTAATTCACTTACAAAATATAGGCAATACTTAATTTATGGTTTATTGTAAAGGGAAAATTACAAATATAGAAGTGTTCGACTTAATGCCTGACATATAGATGGTTATTACAAAAGAATGAACATTATGAGATTCTTTTGTGGGGATGGATAGGTAGCCAATACTGTAAACACTTGTTTTTCTGTAAAGTGTAGGACAATATATCTTATGATTATAACAGATAATTAAAGTTTTACATATGAAATAATACTGGCAAAGATATCACATATTCTGTTTATCAAAATAACATCTTTTATATAGTTATTTACCTAAGTTGGGCTAATTTTTTATTTTGGGATATTTTTTTTTCATTTTTTCTTCAAAAGAAATAAAAATACACTGACCTAATTTTTTGAATTCAAAAACTTAAAGCATGAAATTCAGTTTTTATTTAGCAAGTGATTTTTATTATCCAGAATTCAAAACATATTGGATATAATAAAATATGTAAAGACAAGATCAGGCCCGAGGTTTATAGTGAGTTTGTATTTTCAACTTATAGTGGGTGGAAGAACCACCCACACAGACATGTAGAGAGACCTTATATAGCCCAAAAGGACATATTTTTCTGTAGAAATAGGAATTCTCCCTCCTTTCCACATTGCTACGCAGTGGATATTTTCATCTCCTAGTTCCCTTATATTTTAGTTTAACTAGTGTCCCGAAGAAACCTTTTCTTGCGTTCACCTCTTCCTTCATCATCATTCTATGTCATATAGGGTTAAGGGTGTGACTTCGGTCTGGAAATAAAAAGCATCACATTTTTTGCCCACAAGGACTGTGCACATGAAATAAATCAGCAAATCATAGGTCCAGGAACCAAGTTCACAATATTGGACGGAAGGAAATTTTCCCTTCCTGCTTGAATCTGAATCTAGGAAGCTGTGGCCCATCAATTGCTAGCGGCCTTTTTGCTGCCTTGTAGTATTTCAGAATAAAGTCCTAATACAAGAAAAGAGAGACAAAAAAGAAAGAAAAAAAAAAGAAGAAGAGAGAAGATGCGGTGGTGGGAAAAACAATGGATCCCTAAAGGTATCCTAATCCCTGGAAGTTGTGAATATGTTTGTTATGTTAGGTCTTAAAAGAGAATTAAGGTACAGATGGAATTAAGGCTGCTACTCAGTTGACCATAGTCAGAAGATTATGCTGTTGGCCCAATACAATCACAAAGGTCATTAGAAGACAGAAGAGGGAGGCAGCAAAGTCAGTGTCAGAGTAATGCAGTATGAGAAAGACTCCATCAGCCATGGTTTGTTTGAAGGTGAAAGTGGATGCTGAGCTGAGGAATGGGAGTGGCTTTCAGAAGCTATTAACAGAAAAAGAAAAGAGTCTCCAGAAAGGAACTTAGCTTTGCCCATACCTTGATTTTAGCCCAGTGAGACTCATTTTGGACTTTTGATCTCAAGAAAAGAAAGATGACAAATTTAAGATATTAAGTTTGTACTAATTTATAACAACAACAATAGGAAACTTAACACAGTCCTCTCTTTGTATAAAGGCTCCAATAATGCCCATGGTCTTTTCAGTGACATGAGTCACAACTCCTTTCTTGTAAGGTTGGTGTCTTGTAGTTTACCAGTTAGGCACTATGGTAAGTGAAGTTTAAGGAACAGACTTTATTGAGGCACTGTACAAGCCAGGATCCAGTCAGACCAAAAGGCCTGGGCCTCCTTGTCTTCATTAACTTCCCACTGTGAGTCTTATGGGGGTGGCTGGACACAAATCTCTGGGGAGAGACTTGGTCTCATCTCTCCCCCGGGGGTAACGATGTTGAGGATCAGCTTCACCAGGCTTTCTTATTTTGCTGACCTCTGAATAGTAAATTTCCTCAGCTATTATTTAAACCATGCTTTGTGTCACTGTACAATTCACCCTGAGAATCTGGCACATGACAGGTAGAAGCCTCGCAAGGACTCACCTTGTATGATAGCTTACACATTTGAGGCCATTTCTGTCATTTCAAGCGGAGCTAGTCATTACTGATACTTAGTGAATACAGCAAAAATGGGATTTTGCCTTCTTCTTAGAATTTTTTCAAGCATTGATCTTAAATTCTCTGGAGTACACTGGGAACTTTATTCCATTATTCACTCATTCAGACAAAACAATTCATTAAGCATAAGATTATGATCTACAGGATGAAAACATAAATAAGATACTATTTCTCTTCTCGAAGACTTCATGGGTCAAAAGGGAAAATGGGTACATGAGTAGGAATTACAATACATTATAACATATGCTATATGCTATAATATGGGTATTTGTAAGGTAAAGGAGTAAGAAGATAACAGAGAGAAGTGTGATTAAAAGATATTAGCTATATATAGAATCTGGACTCAACTATAATTATTCTTTTCTCAAATGGGAAGGAAGTACATCTTGAGATAAAATGATTAAAAAGAAATATGCTTCCTGACTAGAGAATACACGTCTGCATTTCTTGGCAAGAGGAACGGCTAAATATGTGAGCTCAAGCAGAGGCTTGAGTATAGTAGGTGCTTAATGAATACTTGTGGAATGAATATCTAAATGGATAATTAGCAAAAAATAAATAAATAAAGCTGATTGTGCCTAAATGATCTTACTAATTACCACTGCTAATAAACACATGCATTTTGAAGTAATTTATAATTATAGTTAGAAATACAAATCTTCTATTAAATTTAGCTTTGACAAATAAGATGCTGTAGTGACAAAAAGAAACCAGAGGCTTTGTGTTAAGAAAACTGGCTTTAGACACCAACCAAACTAGGTTTGAGTCCTGCCTATTCTGCTTATTGGTCACTGTAACTTTGGTCAAGTTATTCATATTCAACCTTGCTAAGTTAGTTTCTTTCTCTCTAAAAGATAAAATAACATTGGAACTAATTCTTTAGGAAGTCTGAGTATTAAAGGAGGAAGAGAATTTGAAATTCTAAACAGAAGGCCTAGAATTTAGTAAGCACTCAGTAAATGTTAACTCTAATACTAACTAATAATAAGCATTATCCATATGAAAAAAACTTTTAAACATCAAATGAGATTGTGTAGAAGTTGAAAGATTTAATCTGGAAAAATATTAGCTCCAATATAACTATTATTATAAGAGATCCCGTTGGAGTAATAATTTCTTGTGATTTTGGCACATATGTTTATGTCAGAGAAATGGAACATGGCCAAAGATTTTCAAGTAATTGTATAAAATTGCTCCTGTTATGTAAAATTAATTGAGGGCTTGCTTCGGCAGCTGTTATGTGTACATAGAGGCTGCAAACCCTATTAAACAGAGTGATAACCATATAATCATGTTTTTCACATATAATTTTCTGCTATCACAATGAAAGGTTTACAAATAACAGTGACTCGTTTAAATGTTATTGACACAATGAAATTCTCCCAGTGTGAGAATTACTCCTTAGGAATAGATTTTACATTTTGGAAATGAGATGATTTCTTATCAGAATGCTATTTTAATATAACATTACAAATAATTTTTCAAGACATCTGATTCAACTGATATCTGTTCAAGCTAAACATCTGCACTGGCCAAATCCACACAGCAATTTGGCATCACCCTGTTTCCTTTTCCACATAGCCAAGAACTCTTCTATAAACACTTACATAGTGTTTATAATGGAAAAATATTTAATTTATACTATGTTGTATGCTTTACGCTGCATTTAGTTGTTAATATCTCTGCAGTAAAGATAAAGAAATCAATACTCAGATAGTTGAAAGACATGCAACCAAAATCATAGTTCACAGCCTTAAACTCTGTTCTGACTCTACACCCTTGAGTGTCTTCACATCACGTGTCATTGTCTTCACCTCCACATCATTATAATCAATATGCCATCAAGTACTTTTTTTTTTTTTTTTTGAGACAGAGTCTCACTCTGTTGCCCAGGCTAGAGTGAGTGCCGTGGCGTCAGCCTAGCTCACAGCAACCTCAAACTCCTGGGCTTAAGCGATCCTACTGCCTCAGCCTCCCGAGTAGCTGGGACTACAGGCATGAGCCACCATGCCCGGCTAATTTTTTTTTGTATATATATATTTTAGTTGTCCATATAATTTCTTTCTATTTTTAGTAGAGACAGGGTCTCACTCTTGCTCAGGCTGGTCTCGAACTCCTGACCTCGAGCGATCCACCCGCCTCGGCCTCCCAGAGTGCTAGGATTACAGGCGTGAGCCACCGCGCCCGGCCATGCCATAAAGTACTTTGCAATATCATGCATTCATGCTAGTTTTTAAATGCCCTTGTGAAACTTTAGATTTTGGGCAGTTGTCTCTTCCAGAGTCTTTCTTTTTCTTATCTCATTTGATTTTGAGGACACCTTGGGAAGAAGAAAACAAGTGGAGCTTACCATTGCTGACAAAGGCTGTTCTGCTCTAACAATCTGTTATTAATTAAGAGGATCTATAGATTATACAGTCAATTCACAGCTAATATTTAAAGAGCCTGAGTTAATTTTCTGTTTTTCCTTTAGATGACTTTTATGTGGCTCACAATTACAATGAAATTTTAGATAAATTACCCATTAGGAGTAAATACAGAAAATAAAAATAGCTCTACCTGTAAGGGACTCAAATACAGTATGGCCTAAATACAATATGATTTCATACATGTATATTATTTAATATGCTGTGTATTTTATTTAATTGTCTCCGCATTACAGATAAGGACAGGAACATTCAAAATGGTTAAAAGACTTATCCCCCAAATCACAGCGCGTGGTCTTAAACTCTGTTGCACCCTTGATTTTCACCACATTGCCTCCACTTCATTATAATCAATATACCATGGGCATATTTGGAATCCAAGTTAGGCTTATCTGGACAGGCTCATCTTTCCTTCTCTGGACTGACACTAACCTGTGAAGATCCGGGTTACCCTGGTGTGGGTAAAAGCAGTTGAAGATAACCTTTTATAGAAAATGGTTAAAAGGAGGCTTATCTCTGCCCAAGAGTTTGCTATAATAGGCATCTTCTAAAAAATGCACATATGACTGTAGGTGAAACCTAAGGTATTCTTAACAGCGAGTGTTTGACTATGAAGCTTAAGGGAATTTCTTAGAAGAATGATAATTACGTAATTTTCACTTTTTGGCTATAACCTCTGAAATGAGAACAGAATTTTCTCTTCAGGGTAGGGAAACAGGTGCAAGAAAGGGGCTCTCTGTGGCTAAACACTTCTAGGAATATAGAACAGTCCTTGGAGTAGACTAGTTCCCCAGGCTTGCTTTCATCTGATTTATTCACATGATAAATGTCTGCAGGTCCTAAACTTAAACCTAAAATTAATTGTTTTGCTAAGACATTTAATATGGATCTTGCTAAAGGTTTTAGGCTCAAAGATAGACAAATTTCACAAGGCATTATAAAATTGTTTGTCCACGTCATCAACAGCTGTCAATACCTCCAGCCAAAGGTCACTAGAAATAATATAGCTGGCAAAGTTTGGTTTGTGGACTTTGCAATGGAGGCGAATACTCACCATAGAGAATGTTGCAGTGTCTCAGCCAGAGGCTGTTAGAAAAGACTTATTATAGTATTGGGTTTTTGCTAAATTATTGGGGGAAGGATTAAAGAAAGTCTTTTCTCTGGATCGGATGCAGTCAGAAATCAGGGATAATTCTGTTATTAGGTATCTCAATAATTCTTATCCGGAAGGCAACAGGAACAAAGTAAGGCTAAAGCTGTGATTGCAAAAGAAGCAACATGTAAGGATAGGGGGATCTTTGATCATTTTTGTGGTCTCGACAATATTCGTATTTTTATCTGCATTCAGATCTGATTTTGTCTTGATCTATGATAGTCATAGAATGGCCTAATGTGATGTTGCTTTTCTGTTATATTATTTACGCTTAACTGGAAAACATCATGGGCTGGCCGTAAGGGTTAAGAAGACTTCCAAGTATCACAAAGGAGTAGCTGACAGTACCAGGACAGCTCCTGTCTGTCAGGCGCCACTTCTTTTTCTTACAGCTAAGACAGGTATGAATGCTTGTACAGTCAATAGTAATCCTTGTCAGCAATTCCTTTAAAATATATCTTGAATCTGACCATTTCTCCAACCTTTCCTTTCTACAACCCTCATTCAAGTCAACATTATTAATTACTTGGATCTCTGCATCTAGTGGGTTTCCCTAGAAACCAGTCACCCTAGTCACCACTCAGAAGCCAGAGTAGTCTTTCTAATATAAATCAAATCATTTAACTCTTGTGAGCACAATTCCAATGGCTCCCATCGCCTTAGGCCAGTATACAAAATCCTTACCATGATCTCACTCCTTGCTAGTTCTCTGACATTTTTCACTGCCAAGCATGACATCTTGGGATTTTACACCTGCTGCATCTGCTGTCAAGAGTGCTTTTTCTCCAGGTCATCACAAAACTTCATGCAGGTCTCTGGTCAAATGGCCACCTGTTAGTGAAGCCTTCCTTAAACTTTATTGTGCCTCTTCTCTTCCCTACCATTTTTTTCTTTCTTATTATTCATAGCATTTCTTCACTAATGTATTTAAATTATTTATCTGAGTGTGTGTTTATTGTTTTTCTCTTCTTCTGGAATGTAAATTCCATGAGACATGGAGCTACAATTATTTGGCCACAGCTGTATCCTCAGAGCTTAGTGTATTTTCTAGAATATAGTAAAGATTTAATTATGAATGAAGTCTGTATCCACAGTATCTATTTAGTCACTAGCCACAGAAGGATCAGGTTAATTCTACGGTTAGGTGGTATTACTTTGAATAATACAAAACAGTGTTTTGTAAGTCAAGATGGTTAAATATTAGCTATTTCAGATCTCCTCGATAAATAAGAACTCCCCATCACTGAGCATCAAAGGGAGTCAGCCCCACTCTGAAACAGACCAATTTGAGCAACAAAATCTCTACTACATGAAATGCACCCAGTTATATCTTCATTTATTATTTAATTTAACAAATATTTATTCAGAATTTTTCATCTCTGCCTTTTTTGTGGTGCAATAAATATAAAGATGAATAAGAAAAATTCTTCCTTCAAAGAATACACTGAGGGAAAATAGCTACACAACATAAAATAGTATCAAAATGCCTCATGGAGTTAGAGAGAGTACTGTATGGTATCCATAGAGGGGAGCTCTGAATTCTTCCAGGACGTGATGTCTTATTTGAGCCTTTATGAATGAGCAGGAGTTCACTGAAAAAAAAAAAAAAGAGATCAAAGAGAGGGCCATTCAGGTGGAAGGCAGAATATGGGCAAAGCCTGAATATGTGAAAGAACATGTGTTGTTTGGAAAGTATAAACATTTGCAGGAATAGAAAGAATGGAACAGATTCCTGAGGCCTTTAATGGAGGGAGTAGGCAGGACCTGTATACAACATAGTGATTCATCACAGTGGGATCTGCTAGATTCTAAGTAGCAGAACGGTCTTGGAGCTTTGGGAGTTTGGTCCTTCCACTGTGAGCCATACACCAGCTGCTCAATGCGCCTACACTGGACTGCTGATGTTCAGCCCCTAGCCTTCCCAACAGGGTTTTTAGTCTACAGTGTGACACGCACAGTCAATAGAAGTTTGTTTTTCTATCTTTATGCTCATATAAGCATTATAAAATATTTAGACCTAAAGATCTTTGATACAATGATTCATAGTGCTACAGTGTTACAGAGAATGTGTATGATCACTAGTAAAAAATTGTAGTCAAAGAAAAAATAATAATAGATATGGCTTTTTTTTTTTTTTGCCAGAACCAAAAAGCAGAAGCTATGCATGAGTATACATTTCTTACGATCGATTTCATCACGAGGTTAATAAATTAGACCCATTTTCATTAGAGTTCTGATTTGTATTTGTTACATTGGTTTCCCTTTGTTTTATTTATTTATTTATTTATTTTATTTCATCTTATTGTTATGGGGGATACAGAATTGCAGGTTACATACGTTGCCCATGTACCGCCTTTCCCCCCAAGTCAGAGCTCCAGGCGTGTCTGTTCCCCAGATAGTGCGCGTTGTCGGTTTCCCTTTGATTTCAAAGAAAAATACAAAAGGAAAGGAGAAGTGTGTGAAATAGAAACCGGCAAAATCAGTTTCCTATTTTTCTTTTGTTTATTTCTGTGTTTTTAAACAGCAGTTGAGATTTTAAAAGAAAACCTAATCCATATTATGGCATTATTGCATTCAGTAGCCCTTCCTACTTAAGTTTTATCTTACTAAGCAGTTCATGAATTGATGATTTTTTTAGAATTCTCTGGGATTAAGAATTTAGGCAAATGTTAAACTCTATTTAAATATAATTTTTTTCTTATTTACATCACTAGTTTATTTCCTGATTATCTGTATGATTTCATGTTTTTTAGTTTCATAGTTACAATTAGAAAAGTGAAACTATTTGAAGATATGTCACATGTAGTAAAAGAGATGCATGTTTTCCATAAGCATGTTCTTTGGCAAAAGAGATAGGCCTTGATGGTGACACTCCTGAATGATACATAAGTATGTTGTTACCATGGGTTTGATTAATTGATCCACAAATCATGCCCTATTTAATAAATTATATGAAATGGGTTTTTTTTTAATTGATCATATTTCCTACTTAATTCATTCTTTTCCACAGTCCCTTTCTCTCAGTGATATAGCAATCTTGGAATTTTAAGTTATCTCTTCACTCTTTCTAGAGCATTTATTATGAAAACAAATCTGTTTTCACTTGGCTACAATGCACTCTTGAATAGGTATCTATCTATCAATTTGTCTTACGTAAGTGAAATTCTCCTTTGCTTCAACATACCCTCTTTTGAAAGTCTGAAGGCTGGTTTTAGTAAATTAGATATAATTTAAGGTTTCAATAACTGGCTTAAGTCCTTATCCTGAATAATTGGGCAACAAATGAATAATTCCTTCTTCTTAGTTACAAGCATACAAAAGACTAACACTATCACTTAGAAGCAGTCTGATCTTGGCAAAGTTACCCAACACCTATGAGCTCAATCTCCCTCATCAATAAAACTAATTGCTACATGAATTAAGTGAGACTGCATAGAAGAGGATGCACACCATGAACCATCAGGATGTAAATAAATTTCCAAAACCACACAGTCTATCCAACCAGTCCCTAAATGAATAGCAACTACAACCTAATGGTGACTCAGTGATATGATTAATAACCACCAGCAAAATAGTCCTTGGTGACACCTAATACACAATTTTATTTAAAAAAAAATACGTAATTATTTAAAATAAAGGATTTAATAACTTAGATTTTTTTGTTAGTTAAATAGAACAAACTGCCAATAAAGACTTTTTAAAACAAAATTATAAACATATGTAATATGGACTATTTTAGATATCAAAATTATTATTGCAAAGATATAATGCCTTTACAGTGCTGATGAAATGTGGTATTAATACACACAACTATGCATTTCCTGAGCCCACTTACGTGCTGCCACCAATTTTTTGGCCAGCTATCAGTAACACTGAGGCTGTTGCCTGAACTTTAGAAATACACATGTGCGTTTCTACTGCCTGATAAATGCTGGGAAATATTTCTTTGGGGATCTGTAATTTTGCATGCTTTCTAAAGGCAGTGACCATGTCCTTCATTTCTTTCCAAATACCATCATTACTTAAAAACACTCAAACAGCTGTGTCTTCAATTTAAGGTATTGTGTCAGCTTTTGGGTGAAATAATGAGAAATAAGATATGATTATTGACCTCAAAGATATTCATGCTTTGAGAAACAAATGTGTACACAACTAATCACTAGTTGTTGCCTTGCCATTCCATAGCTTGCAGAGCTAGCCTCTCAGAGCCAAATTTATGATATTCATACATATTAGCTGAACCAAGGGGGCCAAATAAGTTCTCCTTTCGAGGGATTTATATTTGGGCAGAAAAATTTTCTAGAATTAATGAAGTGAAAAAATTAGAACTGCCAATGAACAAAGCAAACAAAACAGCAAAAACTGTGCACTGCCCAGGAGAAATCAGTGAAGTGGTTGTACAAGGAGAAGAAGAATCTAGAAACATTCTGGTCTTGAAGAGGCAAAGGAAGAAGGAGAGGAGGAAGACGAAGAGGAAGAGGAAAACACAGAGAGATGTGGGGGGAGAGAGAGAGAGAGAGAAAGAGACAAGGAGACAGGGAGAGTGAGGTAAATAATTTCCTGGCTGCTTTAGAACTTTCTAGTCTTTGGTTCCTATCACTCGGGAGCCTGACTCCATCCTGTCCTTGGACTCCACAAAAAAAACCTTCAAATGGCTATATTTTCTCTGCTTTTTACTCTAGGTAATACAAGATGGATTCTTTACTTACAAACAATAATTATTAATAATTAAAACTAATGTAATCCAACGAGAAAAGCAGGAGCCTCTAAACTTAACCTCGGAATCAGTAACTTCATTTTACGTTCCCTGAAATCTTATGATCACAGGAAGTTGGAAGAGTGAGCTGTGATTTGAGGGGGAAGATGCTAAGGAAGCCTAAGGGAGCTGGCTGGGCAATAGACCATGTAATTCTTCAAGATCTATTGGCCTATTATTGGAATCAAACTGTTGAGAAGGGTTGTAAAACACGTTGATTATTTAGGATCTAATTATCTAAATTATTCATCATCCTTTCTTTCTTCCCCCCCTAGTTCTATTCTTCTGCCAATTCTTTCAAAACTAGCTTTAATCCTATTAATCCCTCTGCCAGATTCTGGGAAAAGAATTGCAAAGACAGGAAACTGAAATCAATCTATCTGCTTACCTCTTAGCCACCTAGTAAAAGATTCAGTGGAAATAAGGGTAAAGTGATGTCTTAATGAGATTTGGGAAATAACTGCAGATTTCATTTATGTCTGCTCAACCTGACTAATGGGGAAGTATACATAACAATTGTCTGTAATGCAATACTGAGTAAAACTTGCTGATTTTCCCCAGGGACACTGTAACTGTTCATTACTTTACACTGCAGTATAAATTGGCCCAGTGGGGAGGCAGGCATAGATTGAAGGGAGCTGTGAACAAAATTACATAGCTAACGCTACAGGCACCTCCCCCGTGCTTGAGGTCCTGGAATCAGGCTCTTGATAAATTCAGCCAAACAATCTCTCTGACAATTGCAGGTCACATACCTAGCTACACTTCTGGGGGAACTACAGGCAGGTATAGGGCTGCCTTGAAAGTAGCTTAGAAATGTATACCACTTGCCCCCAACACCACCCTTGGGGAACTGTAGTCCAGAATATGTTCCTTTTTTATAGGAATAACAGCTTGCAATCTCTCGCTGCAAGGCTACAAAGGTAATTGGAAAAAAAATATGAAATATTGACAAGAACTGCCTGGCATTTGCACCCCAGATTTACCAGTTAATGCCTACATGACTTGACACAAGATAATTGCTATCTTTGTGTTTAGCTTTCTTAGTTGTATAACATAATGCACGCGGTAATAGTACATCCATCAAGTTTGTTATGCCAATCTAACAGGATATAAATGTCCCAGCAAGTAACTAGGGCATAAAATCTCTATACTTGTTACCTAGTGTTATTATTGTTGTTGCTGTTATCAACCTATTGTAACTCTGATCTCAATCCTTTTGTTATTAGAGAAGGAACAAGGTAAAAAGGAAAATAATAGTGGAATAATCATAATTGGCATAGTTTTGAAACTATTTATAAATACAGTCATGCACCACATAACATTTTAGTCAATGACATACCATACACAGGACAATGGTCCCATAAGATTATATTACAGTATTTTTATTATACAGTTTCTATGTTTAGATATATTTAGATACACAAATACTTATCATTGTGGTACAATTGTCTACCTACAGGATTCAGTACAGTAACGTGCTATATAGGTTTGTAGCCTAGGGATACTAGGCTATCCCATATAGCCTAGATGTATAGTAGGCTATACAATCTAGGTTTGTATAAGAACTCTGTGATGTTCACACAATAACCAAATTGCCTAATGTGTGTCTGTTGTTAAGTGACACACGGCTGTATTCATTAGAAGCAGGTAAAACAAATTATACATTAACTGAACTAGACCACATTTCTCATTGTTCTAACAGCTCTCCAATCAAAACAATATTTTCTGGCCTTCCTCTGCTTGCTTGTTTAGCAACTGACATTAACCAGGATCCATTTGTTTTATTACAGTTTCCAAAATAAATATCAGGGCTCATTAAAGAGATTATCATTCCATCATTCCCAATTTCTTCTCTCTGATCCTATTTTGAGAAAAAATGGGTAAATGGGTAAAAACAGAGGTTCCTAAGACTATTTCCATTGACGGGGTAGATTTAGCTTTTAGGAGTGGCTTACAGAATCTCACTTTGCTTCCACCTGGGAAAATTAGGGTCTACTTAGCCAGAATTCATAATTCCAATTCTGTTCTGGTCAGTTTTCTTGTATCCTGAAAAGATAAGGAAGACTGGGTCCCAGGCATGATTCATATTTTTATTCCTTATATTTTAGATGTATCAGCCCAGTGATTATCATGGGAATGAAACACATGCCAGGAATGGTATAAATAAATAAGTAAACACACCAAACAAACAAACAAAAAGACCCAAAAAGCCAAAAAAAAAAAAAAAACTATCAATTTGTAAGAAATATTTGTATTTCATTAGTACAGAAGTCCTTTATCTACCATAGAAATAGTAATATAAACACAACTTACAAATAGGAACTCTTGGATTCACTGCCCTGTTCTACCTCACTTTATAATCTGTCTTCACATCAAGATCAATGAAGCCTTAACAAAGTATTAAGCCTGGGAAGGATTTGATTATTTCTCTTTTTCTTCTGCACTTAATAATATCTAATTCATTAATTCAAAAATATTTTTGAGCACTGTGTAATAAAATATTAACCTTACTCAACTGGAGGTCTGCTCTTTGCTCTAGGTCCTAGGGAGTAATCTCTAAGCCTTGGAATGCCTTGCCCGAAAAGTTTCTGTTTTTATTTGGGGGCTTTTGACCACCCTGGATAGTCTATGCTAACAATGTGATTTATGGTGGGGGCTTTGGGCCACATTTTATCAGTTCAACCTCCAAAGGTGCTGGAAACTAAGGCCGGCTACACAGGCAGTCAACCCTGTCTATGTGACCAGGCTGCAATAAAAACTCTGGACGCAAGCCTTGGATGAGCTTCCCTGGTTGGCAATACTCCACGCATGTTGGTACACATAATTACTAGGAGTTAGCATTGTCCACAATCCACTGGGAGAGGACACATGGAGGCTTTGCACTGGGAACTGTCCTGGACTCTGCCAATGGACTGCTTCCCTTGGTTGATTTTAATCTGTATTCATTCACTATAATAACCCATAACCACAAGAATCACAGAGTTCAGTGAGTTCTGCCAATCCTTCTAGTGAATTGTTGAACATGAGGGTGGTCCTGGAGACTCTCAACATTTATAAGCACCTGCTATGTGCCAGACACTGACCCTGGCACTATAGCTATAAAGACAAATGAAAAACATTTCTACCCTGATGCTGTTTATAATCCAGTGTATAACTAACTCTATTTCCAACTAACTTCACAGTGTTGTTAAGAGGATGAGAGAAAGTAATCTGTATTAGCAGTGGTAATGATGATGATGGTAACAATACCAGTCACTAATGTATATTGTATCTTTATTATGGAAGACCTTGTCAAAGCGCTATCATGTAATTATCGCATCCTCATCTTAGGAGTGAGAAAACAAAGGCATGGGGGGAGTAAGTAACTTGTCTAAGATCACGCTGCCAGGAAATAATGGAACCCGGACTTCAGGCTGTCTGAGCCAAAAGTTGTGCTCTTACTCCCGGTGCTTTATTATCTCCCATATGGAAATCTCCTAACACTGCATCTGGCACAAAAAGAGTGCTCAATAAATGTCAGCCTTCTTCTCTTCTGCAGGACCTCCCTCAGAAAATTATCTGTGTGAGGCTCAGAGTGGTTGGCTCCTGCAGAGATGACATCTTTATTTAAAATACAGAATGACTGTCAAGGAATGTGATATCACCAAATCAAATATACTCATCAAGACTTGTATAGTGAGAAATTAAAAGGTTTGATATTTGTAAAGTAGAGGAAGACATGCAAATATAAGACAATTGATAAGCTGTATTTGGCAAAGAATGCAAAAAGCTGAAATAAATTTTTTTCATTTCAAAAATTTCCATTATTACTTTTATATCAAACCCTTTGAAAACTCATATGTTCTCATTAAGAGAAAACATAGCAATCTTGAGCAAAAAATAATGCATTAAAATTGAAGTGTGGGCCGGGCGCGGTGGCTCACGCCTGTAATCCTAGCACTCTGGGAGGCCGAGGCGGGTGGATCGCTCAAGGTCAGGAGTTCGAGACCAGCCTGAGCAAGAGTGAGACCCCGTCTCTACTAAAAATAGAAAGAAATTATCTGGCCAACTAAAATATATATAGAAAAAATTAGCCGGGCATGGTGGCGCATGCCTGTAGTCCCAGCTACTCGGGAGGCTGAGGCAGTAGGATCGCTTAAGCCCAGGAGTTTGAGGTTGCTGTGAGCTAGGCTGACGCCACGGCACTCACTCTAGCCCGGGCAACAAAACGAGACTCTGTCTCAAAAAAAAAAAAATTGAAGTGTGTTTTGTTTTTAAAGGTATCAAACATTATCAAAATTGTTATTCAACATAATAAACTTTATTGAGTTCCTACAATGTGCTCAGGCAGTACTGTAGATGCTGAATATTTAAAGAAAGAATTATGTTAAACAAACATAATAGTATAATAATTGTATAATAATAATAGTATATGGCCCGGCGCAGTGGCTCACGCCTGTAATCCTAGCACTCTGGGAGGCCGAGGCGGGTGGATCGCTCGAGGTCAGGAGTTCGAGACCAGCCTGAGCAAGAGCGAGACCCCGTCTCTACTAAAAATAGAAAGAAATTATCTGGCCAACTAAAATATATATAGAAAAAATTAGCCGGGCATGGTGGCGCATGCCTGTAGTCCCAGCTACTCGGGAGGCTGAGGCAGTAGGATCGCTTAAGCCCAGGAGTTTGAGGTTGCTGTGAGCTAGACTGACGCCACGGCACTCACTCTAGCCCGGGCAACAAAGCGAGACTCTGTCTCAAAAAAAATAAATAAAAAAAAAAAAAAATAATAGTATAATTCATTAGAAATAGATATAAGGCACGTAAGAGGAAGAGATTAACTACATCGGGGTAGGGGATTGTTCAGGGAAGATTTAAGAGTGGAGGTGACATCTGAACTAGTTTTGAAATTGATCAGAAACATTTAGGAAGATCATATATGGAAAAAAAGATATTCCAGGCAGTGAAAATATAAGAAAAAGCATGATATGCTCAAGCAACTCAAAATAGCTCAGAGTTTCTAGAGTGATACCTACAAGTGGTGGGCAGAGGAATATTTGAGCAGGAGGATATGTAACTAAAGAAATAGGAAGGATTAGAACCCTAAAGGCCTTGGATGTTATTTTTAGGAGTTTAGATTTATCCTGTCAGCAATGGTAGATCCTAAAATATTACAAGTAGAAAAGTGACATCAGATTTTTATTTTAAAAACATCATTCTCTCAAAAATTACTTTTTAGAGGAAAAATTTAGTTGTTTTCTATCATACAGATTAGAACTCTGATATGCTGGTTAAGCATGTGGTCACAAAAGCCAGAGAGAATGGATACAATTCTTGCCACCTCCACTCATGTATTAGCTGTATCCTTGGCCAGGCCAATTAAAGTCTCTGTGATTTAGTCTTCTCATTCCTAAAAGAAGAATAACAGTTCTCATTCAGAGGTCTGTTGTAAGACATAATTGAGATAATGTATATTAAATACTCAAAAGAGAAAGGCCTCAATAAATGTTAGTTATTAATGTGGTTATTATATTATTATTTCATTTCCTTATTCTACCTAATACTATGGGTAACTTAAATTTTAAAAGAAATATAAGTCCTCATGTATTTAGGTGAATTATTCTTCTTTAAAAGAATGTAACTCCTTGTTTTTGCAAATCAATGATAGCTATGCCAAAGCTGGCACCAGAAGTAAAAGTCACTTCAAAATGTATTTTCAGGGGATCAAAGTAAAAAATGAAATAAATCTGTAAAAATCAGCTTTTGAATTTGCATCACTCCAGGCAAACTAAGAAACATCAAATGGAATATTGATGGAAATTTAGCAAGTTTGAAAGGATTAGTCAAAACTTCTCTGACTAAAATTTCAATTGAATTTCTAAATCAATTTTAAACTTATGCTTATTAAAATAACTGAAAATACATTTTCCTATTTCCTGCTTAGTTTTTACTGATATTATATTTTAAAATTTTATATTTTTTGTCCCTTATAACCAATGATCTGATAGTTTGTTTAGGAGTTAAAAGTTCCTTCATTGCTACTTTTTTTGTGTGTGTGTATTCTCTTTCTTTCCTCCAATTCCTGTCTTTATTTCATATGTATACTTGTGCATATCCAAAGCCTATTCATCATAGCTATCATTTCCTCCCAAAGGAATTTCCAATCAGGTTAAGACACAAGAAAAACTTACTATTATACATTTTCTTAGGCTTAGATATTAAATATAAAACACTTCGCTTAACATTTACATTTAATCATCGGGTACATTACTCTGCATACCAATGTTTAGATAGTCGCTTTAATTTCTATCTAAAAATGACCCTTGTCTGTTTCCCATTTTGTCTGAACCATCTTTGTACTTTTAGTTATACTACTTTATTTTATGTATTGCAGAAGTATCATCTTTGCAAATGATAAATATCTCAAGGACATGCGCTTGGATCTATTTTACCTGCAGAATTTACCTTAAGTGATCTCTAAATGACAAATCTATCAAGCAGGCATTAATTGAAAAAAAGAAGTCTCCAGAGAGATAGTCTAGGGCATGCCTTCCCAATGGGGACAGTATCAGCCCCAAGGAGATGAAATAATCTTAGATATCAAAATGGCTTGTAGTCCTCCAAAAGGATAAATGGATATATACAGCATATCTGTGATATAACAGTACATCTACAGAATTAAAATATTATGGTTGTGGAGAAGACTAAGAAAAAAACCTCCTTAGGTGGGTGATAATACAAAAGAAAAAATAATTGGGAACCACTGGTCTTAGATAATATATCACATAGAATTTCTTCTTCTGTAGTACTACAGAGGGATACTCAGAGTAATTTACAGATCAAAAATTTCATATTTGCCCTACCCCAATGAAAGCATATGTAAATATTGGACTTTTCCCAATTTATCTAGGTTCCTGAGTTTGATTCAAGCACTCACTTTAATATATTTACATCTAATAATTGTATTTTCCAATTTATCTACTTGCCCAAAATATAAAGTTTAAATGTAGAAATTGAGCATATTCCAGAGATATAGCACTGGAATGAACTACTCTATAAAAAATCCAATTCTAATATGAGATTTCATAAATATTCACTAAGTTTAAAATCAGAGATATAAAATGACTGCAGTTTGGAAGTGAAAAAAAATCAACAGAAAAAATGTAAAATATACCTAGCCAGCCACTGTTTCCAAAGCAATAAACACTTAAATATAACTTAGGTAACTTCAGATTGGCTAACGGACAAGCCCATGTAATGAATAATTTTATGGGGGATTTATGAAAAATATCTTGAGATTGTAGAATTGATAAAATTATTTATAACTGCTACACTTCTCCTATGAGTTCCCTGGGACTTTGAAGAGAATCATATCACAACACTTAAGATATATTTTAAAGGCAAATTTACTGTGTGATCCCAACATGAACCAATTTGTAAATATGTTTCATATCTATTGGGCATCAGAATATAATTTTAACTTTTAAGATAAGAAAATAGCAGATCCATAATGCAAACTAAAGTATTTCTTCAGTACCTGAAGGTTTCTGGAAAAAAAAAAATTCTGGTAAAAGTCACACTATCTTTTTATTAACTATAGTGTACACAAATATAAAAGTTGTAAATTATGTCATCCTTGACAAGAATATAGTTATTCCCTTTCCTGAATTTACACAAAGAAACTAAGCCAAATAAATGAAATATGTTATTTGTTAGTACAAATAAATCTTTTTTCTCCCAACTTAATCTAGTCCATCTCTGACAGGATCCAATCTACCTTAAACTTATCTCATTCTATTGAAACTGAATTATCTAATGTCTCTTGTCATCTAGTATGAGGAAAATACCAAAGTCTCTTTTTCATTCAAAATTCTGAATGTTTTTACTGCCTTTAGAGCTAAAAAGTAGACTTCTAGACATTTGCTATGTTTCTATGTAGCCATTAGCTCTATTTGAATTGGTGTGCTTCTTTGACTTTATTAATGGCCTGCTTCCTCACAGCATATCAATTATTTAATCCATAGAAATTACTGAGGAAACTGACTAAATTCTCGACCTAAGTTCCACACATCAATCTAGATACTTTCAATCCAGTCATATCAATATGCATTGACATAGGATATAGAAATAAAGACACACAATTTTAATAACTAAAAAAAGTTAATATGGGATTTTTGTTTGCTTTTGTTTTTCTATTATGAAAATACATATATTATATATATTTAATATGTGTGTATATATATAAACACATACATAGCATCAGAAAAATATACTGAAAGATCAATTTGCTAAGGTCAGTCTTGATCTTTTAAACAGCAGAATCAAAAAGATTGAATGACAATTTAAGTACACAGAAAGGACTAGTTAAATCATACTTTATTTTGAAAGTTCAGCCACTTTAGATAATTTTTAAAATTTTTGAATTTTAAATAATTTTTAAAAGTGGACAACACTTCACACTTATTATTAATAGAATGGATACAATCCAGAACACTGACAACACCAAATGCTGGCCAGGATGAGGAGCAACAAGAAATCTCATTCACTGCTGCTGGGAGTGCAAATGGGACAGTTTGGCAGTTTCTTACAAACATAAACTCACTCTTACCATATGATAGCAAGTGAGTTCCTTAGTATTTACTCAAAGAAGTTCAAAACTTATATGTTCATAAAAAATGCACACAGATGTTTATAACAGCTTCATTCATAATTGTCCAAACTCAGAAGAAATCAAGATGCCTTTTAATCGATAAATAGATAAATAAAATGTGGTACATAAAACTGATTTCAGCATTAAAAAGAAATAAGCTATCAAGCCCCGAAAAGACATGGAGGAAAATTAAATACATATTACTAAGTGAAAGCCAATCTGAAAAGGCTATATACTATATGATTTCAACTATATGACATGCTGGAAAAGCCAAAACTATGGAGACAATAAAAATACCAGTGGTTGCCAGGGGTTAAGGGAGAAGGAAGGAAGAACAGGCAGAACACAGAAGATTCTTAATGCAGTGAAAATCCATACAATACTAAAAAGGTAGATAATGCCATTTTACATTTGTCCAAACCCATACAATGTGTAACATCAAGATGGAACTCTAAGGAAAACTACAGACTTTGGATGATAATGATGTATTAATGTAGTGGTAACAAATGCATCACTCTGGTGGGGGATGGTGATTGTAGGGGAGGCTGTGAGGGCAGCCATTATACGGAAATTGTACTTTCAGTGCAGTTTTGCTATGAACCTAAAACTGCTCTAAAATTTAAAGTCTATTAAAAAAACCTTTTAAAGTAAAAATAAAATAAAATAAATAAATAAAGTGGAGCTTGGGTTTGTAACCAGGGCTTGAGAGGGGAGGTTGGTTATAGATTTCTGAAGAGTCATTTTTTAAGTACAATGTTCCAGTATATTCTCTGTGAAATTGTTTAGTATACACGCACATGTATTTCTTAACTTTTTGAGGGAAAGTTCAAAGCTTTCATACTTTTTTCCAAAACAGTGAAGAACCATTCACAGAGAGATAGTCAAGAGTTATTGGATGGGTTCTTGTTTTGATTATTTTAATTTTTGGTCTATATTTTTTCAAAAGTATGTAATTTTATTTGCTTAATTATTTCAATTCCATGGGTAAGATAATCATAGCACACAAAGGATGTTTATTCGTAAATGTGGCTCTACTTTAAACTTAAACTGTATTTGTAATACGTCAAAAATCAACCAAAGAACGTAAATCATGACAAGTAGTAATTACTGAGTATAAAATTCTAGAAATTGTTATTCCATGTTCTAGCTTCTTATCATTTGAAATATCAAGCTATACTAATTTTAAAAATACAACTTTTAAACACTAAATCTAAAGTACAAGGCATTTTTATACCTGAAAATAGGGAAAGCTCCAAAGTTCCTAAGCCAATCTCAGATACTTAGTCTTAGCAAAGACATACTGGCCTATATCAGTGTCTGCAAGGACAAGTGTATGCTGTCCTTTACCACAGTGAGCTAGGATATGACTTTCTTCTCTAGCCCTCTGAACTACTGAGGAGAGTTGGCTAGTAAAAATGAGAGAATAGTAATGGTGAGATAACACTTCAGTCTCATCCTCCCTGCCTACGTGTGAAATCTACCAAACCCTATGACAATGGCAAGGGCTAGTCTCAGATTGACCTAACTTTATCCCTTCTTCTTACATGTGAACAATTAAAAAAAGAAATCTCATCACATGTTTGGATTAACCAAAGATTAACTGGCCATAGGCATAGGCTTGGCAGGCAAACACTAAAGAAACTATAAAACCAACGTTCCAAAAAATAAATTGGGGTCAGCACTTAATATATCCATGTCAAGATGTCAGATCACTCTCTTAATGGTGAGAACTTAGCAGGAATCTAAGGTCTTCATAAACTGCCATGAATCTCAGCGAGATGATGGCATTATAACAAGTAACTGTTTAGTTTAAAATAATCCTCTTGCTTAAGTGACAGTTATTGGGATTTTTATTTCTACTTTCTACAGTTCTATTAAGAAAAAAGTAAGCTTTCATGACCCTGAGGTGAGAAAATAAAGCAGATAATAATACTGCAACCAGAATAGCCAAGCAAAAGTTATAGACAAACACGGTTTCCCCAGCACAAATTATATAAAATATAATTCATTCACTTAAAAAAAATGAAATAGCAACTGATAACTAATAATTTTTATTCTTCCCTCACTATCTGGCTCAGAATCTTGTTGATCACTTATATTAGTTTATACAACTATGTTTAAAGATTAAAGAAGTGAATGTAACAGAAAATTTATAATGATCCAATAGCAAGTTTATATTTGCAAATAAATTCAATAAAATGGAAAGTCAATAATTTATTCTGGCCCCATAAAATAACTTCAACTAGTAAATATAAATGAACTCATCAATAAGATGGTTGAATGAAGCTTAATTATAGCAATTAGAGAGAAGTTGGTAAGTATTAAGATATTATTGATGTTACACAAGGTAAAAATAGAAATACACAATGTAAAAAAATGTAAGGGGAAAATGCTGAAATAAAGATTGCAGTATCTCAGCTGTTTTATACTATAGCATATTAATGCTGTTAAAATATATCAACGTGTATTAACATGGGAATATTATAAGAATTAACCATGAATGTTCTTGAAAACTATCCATGATAAGATATATTAGCTCAAATAAATGCTTTTCACATACATGTTCTAATACATATAAATCAGAAATTCCTGATGTTATTGTAACATTCTATTGATGTTCCCTACCTCAGAAATCCTTAATAAAATAAAAGTGGAAATAAAAACTGTAGTTGGTATTTATATATGTCAAAGAGAGTTATAATTTCAGCAGGTCACACAACAATGTAAAAAAAGAAAAATTTATTATATATTTTTGGTCCAATAAATGGCCTTTTAAGTTACCAAGTAACCTGGTTGAATTATAGAACTAGATAATATCACACTTGCATAAAATATCTACTGCTATAGTGCAGTAAAGGAGGAAAATTAAAGCAATAGTAAGAATATTTATATCATGTATACGTAGATTTCATAGTTTTAATGTGTCTAAATATAAGAAAGGTGAACTGTATGTATGCTGTCTATAATCCTGACAACATTTTGATTTTAGAAACTAGAAAAATCCACCCATATCCTGTAGGGCAATTTGTTTCTCAGCATCACCTGCTATACTACAAAGGGTAAAAAAAAAAAAAAAACACGCAATGCAAAACAAAATACCTGAAACCAATATGAAACACACTGCTGGTGCGTAGAAGTCTAGATATACACAGCAACTTTAGCTGTAAATATCTATGACAAGAGAATTTTCACTCTTAGCATGTGTGTATCAATTTTCTCTAAGGGTGGTTTCAGTTTAATCAGCACAAAATCAAACGTGAGAGCCAGCTTTCACACGTCAGCACGAGTGAGCACGAAAAAACATGGAAGGAAGATTTTGGAAATTATTAGACTAAAGATGTTCATAGAATCCATTATTATCTCATGGTCTCACCTAATCCCTATGGTGAGTGGGAATTGCAAGAGACAGGTGTCGTCAGTCATCTATTAATATGTTAGGAAAATAAACAACCATATCAGTGGTCTCAGTAGTCACACAAAATGGACAATGTCACATTACCTTTCAATAAAATCAGCAGTCCATAAGCACTATTACCTATCAATATTTTTCTTAATGTTTACTTATATACCTATCAAATATTTCAATGCTTAACCCCTCCTCTCCAGAAAACAACCAAACTCTGTTACATGGCATACTTATATAGATAGTAGAAGCTTCATTATTGAAAATAGTTTGGAGTTTTAATATGAGATCATAAAATTAAAATAAAAAATATTGTTCTATATGATGTTATTATACCAAATAAAGCCTTAGACTGTGGATTTCAAAGGCATATGGTATGATAACTGAATGAGTGTTATATATACATACAGAAAATGTCACTCACACTCATAGATCTTAATAAATTTGTTAGAATGTCTCCATTTTCTTCAGGGTTCATATATTCTTGAGTTGCCTTTCATTATAAATAAATTTCCATTTTTTCTAAGAAAGAGTCCCCAAAATGGATAAAAATATATAGCCTATTAAAATAGTTGCCTGGTTTGTACCATTCCTAATAAAAATGAGATGCAAACAGTTTTAATACCCTTTTAGCCCACCAACAAGTTTTCAGTAGGTAGAATAAATTCTCAGCTCTAAGTTTACAAGGTTTACAAATTGTTAGAAAGTTGTCAGAAATTTCCAATGATTTGGTCAATAGTGATCTGTTCAGTGAATTTAGTTCATGGATAATAGGGTTTCTAAACCAGTATATATAAATTCGTGACCTATTTTTATAACAGTGACATGTGCATGTATAGAAAATTTTCTAATAAAATGTTAGTAATGTACCAGATAAAGAAGGAAATCATATTTTGGTCTACACCTTGCAAATGATTCAATACTTTAAATGTTAGCAAAATGTAGATGGATATAAATTATCAACTCATAGTAACCATTATTCATGGAGGAATTTGTAGAAGAGAAATAGATGGCCATAATCAGTGGTCTCAGTAGTTACATTAAATGGACAATGTCAAATTACCTTTCAATAAAATTATCAGTCCATAAGCACTATTACCTATCAATATTTTTCTTAATGTTTACTTACATAACTGTCAAACAAATATTTCAATGCCCAACCCCTCTTCTCCAGAAAACAACAGCATATCAGATTGTTTTTATCCAATATGCTACATGTAAGATTGACATGTTTTATATGTACACATATCACACATACACACTCGTATGTGGAAAGATAAGGGGTAGAACATCACATTTCAATCTGATGACGAACCCCAAGGTATTTTCTCTTCCTTGGTGTCTTGGATCTGTGTTTCTTTTGCCTTTCTTGTGAGTCCAATTTCTCTGAGAAAAAGTGACACTCTGCCAAATGGGATGGTCCCTGGTGATGATTTTTGGATGAAAAATGAAGTCTTCCCAAGCTGGGTACTTTTGAGTCTCACTTTCAGGAATGTGTTTGGGAGTTAATTCTGCCTGTCTCAGTATCTGCTATTTCCTTAGAAGAATAACATGGGAACTTGGGAGTTAACCTGCCATGTAAGGACATTATCTTTCATTATGTCCATGGAGAAGCAAAGAGCTGATGATCTGTAATAAAAAGTATCTTAAGTAAGAAACTACATTTCAATGATTATGTAATGGACTATCAGTGTCTTTTAATGACTATACAAATTTATCCAGCTAGGAATTGATGCTAGAATGAGAAGGCTGGTATGTTAGGATAATTTTATTTCATTCTCCCTGCCTAATATAATTTTTCATTTCTAGCTTTTGCCTTATTATGGCACTTCTGTTGATACTTGTTTCCTCTTAAACAGTGTAAGTCCCAGGAAGAAAAGTGCCAGATCTTATTCCTCTTTGTATTTTAGTGGTATTGTGTTTCTGCTTAACAACCCAGGTTTAATCCTCGCCCACCCAACTTGGGCAGGTTACTTAGTCTTTCTCAGACTCAGTTTCCCCTTATAGGTTCCTACATCTTAGAACACTGTGGGAATTGCAGAAATACTACCAAATGCCTTATAAGATGCCTGGCAACTTCATTGCTCAATGCATGTTAGGTATTGTTATTTTCATATGTATGCTCATTAGCATTAAGAGAATGCTCTGACTATAAAGCTGCTCAGTAGATATGTGTTGAATATTAATATGAAACTAAATTAAATGTAAAATTATAGATCAGGGGTCAGGAAACTGTGGCCCTTGGTCCAAATCTGGCCTGCTGCCTGTTTTTGTACCTCCAGTAAGCTAAAAATGGGTTTCATATTTTTAAGGCATTATAGAAATAACAAACAAAAAAAAAAACCAAAGAAAAATATATATACATACACTATACATGGACTATAAAAGCTAAAATATCTACTATCTAGCCCTTTACAGAAAAAGCTTCCCAACCCCTACTATAAATAATCTATATGACTTCTTATTAAAAATATAGAAATATCTTTTGATAACATAAATCTTAGAAAACTCTCTTGATGAATCTTTTGTATGCTTGAGAAAATTTTTAAAATTTATAAAGTTGTGTAACCATTTTACTAAGAGGTTGCATAGCTTTAATAAGCTTCTATCCTTTCTCATAGTTTCTCTCCTCTCCAATTCCATCCTTCGTATCAGGGCCATACTATCATCCTGTAGCATCATTTTTATCATATCACTTCATTTTTCAAAGATACACATGTAATACACAAATGTATACAGAATTAAAATAATCAAGTTCAAATCCTTTTAAGAATTATTCAAGGCTAAACTTTTATTTATTTCTGATATTTATCTCCTACACCTTTAGTACATATATATGTATTTCAGCCATACGATACTCTTAATAATACTGCACATATGCATGTATATTGTGGTTTTAAAATAAGACCACAAATTTTTTTTTTACGCTTCTCTTTAAAGAGTTGAGTCTAATTCTCCTATATGTAGGCCAGGTTTCCAAATCATTTTCTCATAAATATAACTGGTAGAAGTAATCCTATATTGTTTTCAAGGTGTGTTTCTAAAAAGAATAGTTTCAATAGCTTCCTCCTAGCTCTCTTTGCCATGGTACAGCTCACGATCTGGAGGAAGCCAGCCATTACTATGTATTGAAAACACTCTGGAGAGGTCATTATAGAAAGGATCTGAGGCCTTACACTAAAAACCAGCACCGACACACCAGACACGTAACTGAGCCATCTTGGAAGCAGATTCTCTAGCCCCAGTCCAGCCTTTGGATGATTGCAGCCCTGGGTTACATCTTGACTACAACTTCATGAGAAACTCTGAGCCAGGATTGCCCATGTAAGCAGCTTAAACTCCTGACACACAAAAACTATGAGGTTAATAAATATTTATTGTTGCTTAAGCCACAAAGTATTGCAATAATTTATCATACAGCAATAGATAACAAATATATCAATCAATGCCATAATAGAACAACCTTTCCATTCTGCTTCTGCTCTATATAAAACCTTCATCTGCAAACATCCAAATAAATTCAATCTTTTTTTTTTTATGAAGACTTCTATTTAATAGACATGCTAATCACCAGGTAACTAACTAGCCATATTTTCATATTTATTTTGCATACATATTTTACATATATTTATCTCTATCTGTGCCTTGAGCCTTCAACCAAAACAAAACTCAAAGGGCAGAAGTTACATCATCTGACTCTCAGCAACAAGCTGGGACCTCTGCTCATAATTTGTCTTTGATAATTATTTTTCTTGATTACATTTTCAAGATGGTCATAGCCACAAACTGTTGATGTGGTGAATGCTTACAAAAGTTAGGGATATTTATATGAAAATAAAAATTGTTAGATCATTTCCTATATGTTCACAGCTTTTTACCCACATCAAATCTATAGGTATAACTAACTGAATAAAAATGTAATTGTACCAGGTGACATAAAAAGTATAGTAGTGTAAGTTTGCTCATTTGAAATGTCAAAACCAACTAAATTTCACATATTGTTCTACTGACTACATGAATGAGTGTTTACGAGTATGGTATCTGGAATTTTTCTGCCTGAGTTTAAATCACAGCTATACTTACCATATGAATTACCTCAGAACTTATTTAGCTTTCCCATGCATCAGTTCCTTATATATAATATGGGGCTGAGTTTTTTGTCTCCCTTATTAAGAAATAAATAATAAAATCTGTATCAAACACGACTACAGGGCTTGTCACATAGTAATCAATCAGCAAATGTTACCCGTTATCTTATTTATTTATAACTATTTACATTATTTAGAATAAGACTAACAGTAGACAGGGCTGACAAATTGAATAATGCAGATTATGAGTGAACTTTTAAGTACTTTAAATTGGAATATTTGTACTCTTAATAGACTTTTAAATCACCTAATGAGAAGCAGTGGTATCATAGACCTATTTTGAATAATATTGCTACATGGCCACCAAATCCTTTACTCTTTACATAGTAAAGGAATTGTAACCTGTATTTGGCTGCCCAATTAGGTATAGAATTTCCCATTCCATCTTCAAAGGATGGACTGTATGTCTAAGTGCTTATTAATGAAATGTAACTGAAATACGTGCAATTTCTCCCTCACTTGCTTAAGAGGAAATGTTTTATACCCCATTTATGCTCTTTGATGTCCAAAACAGTGATATTCAGAGAGACTTAGGAAACTATGTTAAAATTGGTGGCGTCGCCAACATCCTATATTCCTAAATTGACCCCTTGGATTAGAAATGCTTGCTGATCTGCTATGTTGTGCCTGAATATTTAAACAGGTAAGGAATAAATTTTATCTTGCTTGAGTCATTGAATATTTGATTTTTTTCAGCTATTAGTGATTCCTTAATACACTCTGTATTGGTTCAATAAGACCTTATGTGAGCATTAGTAATTGCAGTGGCCTCTAGGTGACAAAGATTAGAATTATTAGATGTTTCATTTTGATAATCAGAGGAAAACATTGAAAAAGAACTCTTAAGTACCACACATAGTCACATATAAATAAATAAACTTCAGGTAAAATTTTTCAAATGTTTATGATGCCAATCAAGATTGCTAATGAGTAAAGCATATTTAAATAATCCTTAACACAACAAATATACTGTGCCTCAAGATTAGCACACATGTAGATATGTGTCTATAAACACCCACAGTCACATACACATATAATTACTTTTCTGCTAAAATTTTGGGCAGTTTTTTGTTGTATTGTATGTACCTGGGATAAAAGGATTGTTTCATTAGTCAACAAAACTTACTAACTCTTTTGTATTTGCCATTGGAATTATCATTTTAATATTTCCTAAAATTAAACAGTATTGAGAAACCTAGGTAAGAGAGAGGTTCATTATTCATTAAGGAAATTTTGGGCAATAGCTTTTTTGTGGCTTTGTCTAATTATTTGTTTCTGTTCTTAAAGATAAGAAAACACCCTAGATTTAGGCAATTAGAAAGCCATCAGTTATCTTTGAACGTGGTTTTCATAGAGTGACATGATTTGACCAAATTGCAAAGTATTAAAAAGTTAATCACCGGTGAAACAGAAGCAAAATATATAGGTCTTATTTCACCCAATTCTTTGTTGTGAAACAAGGTAGAACAATAGTAATTTTAAGTAGAAACAGTGTCTGAGACAGAAGAATGTTGAAAAGTGAGATAGGTAGTTATTTTCATAGAAAATGGGGATATTATATTATCAATTATGAAATTAGGAAAACTAAGGGGATAGGAATGGGGTCAATGCATGGAGTGAGAAGGAAGAACCGAGGGAAAGAGAGGGAGAGGGGAAGAACATCTGCCAGAGAATCTAAGCAGCACAAATCCAAGATTAATCTTTTCTAAACCAGCTTTATTCAGATACAATTCCAAAATTAATTTGGGAGACAAAGACTTTTTCCTTTTTTTTCAAAGACAAAAATAAGAAAAGAATGTTTAAAAACACATAACACTTTTGAAATAGAAATGTTCAAGATGCATGATATTAAGATGATAGAATTTGAAAGAAGTTGAGGAAGGGAACAAATGTTAAGGAAATATGTAGAAAAAGTAGAGCTTTTACTGGGAAAATAATTTAAAGCATATTCTTTGTTAGTAAAAAAGACAGTGATGAGAAAAAGAACAGCTTATGAGCAAACAAATAATTCAAATTGTCAAATACAAGCTCCTATAAAAAAACTGTTGATATGGCAAAGGTGAGTCCACTGTGCTAAAGCAGACCCCTGCCTCGACAGAGAATTAAAAGTGTCTCAGGATGAGGGCAATGTCAAGATATTTATAATTTGGGGGATTAGCTTAAAGTAGGTCTTTCTATGCACTGGCTAAATTCAGATTGGACAAGATTATTGATATAATGTTAATAGTTTAGAATTGATGAACATACCGAAGAACATGTTCTGAGGTGAGAGTTCTAAGAGTCCTGGAAAATAAGTGCTTGATGCTATTAAAAAGTTGTACAGTCTGGTGATCATTTCAATGGGTTTTGCAGGCAGTCCCTGAAACAAACACTTAAGTTTTTCACAACTTTTATCTTCCTGGGCAAGAGTTTCCTGGAATAGTAAAGTGGTGTTGATGAAGACAGTAGAATAATAAATATGTGTTAGTGAAGACAGTAAATTGTAGATAGGTGTAGCTGTTTCTGCTCTCACTCCATTTACTTATTATTTTAAAGTAGAACTAGGAATGTTTCCTCTATATAGCAAGAATTCCTCTGCTAGGAAGGGATGATGCTGAGGAAACATACAGTTCAGCCTTAATCAATAAAGCTCTATTACAAAAAATATTCCGAAGTTTCAAAACTCATTACATTCTAATAATCCATCAGTGTGCCATCATCCTATACAAAGTTGAATATTTTTAGTGATTTTAAGAGTTCGTTGTCATTTTCTTTGGATTTTGCTATTTTCCTCATTCCTGAGATCTCAAAGTGATCCCTGAAGGATCCCTTATCTTAGCCTGGTAATCTGCCCCTGTGCTTTTTCTTTATAATCTCTTTTTATTTTTATTATTTCAGGATATCACAGGGGTACAAACGCTTTGGTTACATAAATTGCCTTTGTACCGCCCAAGTCAGAGCTACAAGCGTGCCCATCCCTCAGACAGCACGCACTGCACCCCTTAGGTGTGAATTTACCAACCCCTCCTCCCCCTTCCCACCTGCTCAACACCTTATTAATGTTACTTCCATATGTTTACATAAGTGCTAATTAATTACTACCAATTTAATGGTGAGTACATGTGGTGTTTGTTTTTCCACTCTTACGATACTTTGGTTAGAAGAATGGGCTCCAGCTCCATCCAGGATAATACAAGAGGTTCACCAATTTTTTAGGGCAAGTAGAACTCCATGGTATATATATTCCACATTTTGTAAATCCACTCATGTATTGACGGGTACTTGGGTTGTTTCCACATCTTTGCAATTGTGAATTGGGCTGCTATAAACATTCAAATACAGATGTCTTTTTTATAAAATGTCTTTTTTTTTCCCCCTTCGGGTAAATACCCAGTACTGGGATTGCTGGATCGAATAGTAGGTCTAATTTTAGTTCTTTGAGGTATCTCCATGCTACTTTCCATGGAGGTTGTGCTAGTTTGCTGTCCCACCAGCAGTGTATGAGTGTTCCAATCTCTTTGCATCCACAACAGCATTGTTTTGGAACTTTTTGATAAAAGCCATTCTCACTGGAGTTAAGTGCTATCTCATTGTGGTTTTGATTTGCATTTCCCTGATGATTAGAGATGTTGAGAATTTTCTTATGTTTGTTGGCCATTAGTCTATCTTCTTTTGAAAAGTTTCTGTTTGTATCCTTTGCCCACTTTTTAATGGGGTTATTCAATTTTTTCTTGCTGGTTTTCTTGAGTTCTATGTAGATTCTAGTTATCAGCCCTTTATTAGATGTATAGCATGCAAATATTTTCTGTAGGTTGTCAATTCACTTTAATGATAGTTTCCTTGGCTGTGCAGAAGATTTTTTTTAATTTGGTCAGGTCCCATTTATTTGTTTTTGTTGTTGCTGTGATTTATTTTGGGGTCTTCTTCATAACTTCTTTGCCCAGGCCAATCTCTATAAGAATTTTTCCAATATTTTTTTCTAGAATTCTATAATCATTTTTTTCAGAATATTATGGGGGTACAAATGTTTAGGTTACATATATTGCCTTTGCCTCACCTAAGTCAGACCTACAAGCATGCCAATCCCCTAGACAGTGTGCACTGCACCCATTAGGTGTGAGTATACCCATCTCTTCCTCCCCTCCACCACCCAACACCCAGTGAATGTTCCTACCATATGTGCACATTAAGTGTTGATCAATTAGTACCAATTTGATGGTGAGTACATGTAGTGCTTGTTTTTCCATTCTTATGATACTTCACTTAGTAGAATGGGCTCCAGCTTCATTCAGGATAATACAAGGGGTGCTAGTTCACCATTGCTTTTCGTGGCTGAATAGCACTTCATGGTATATATATATATATATATATATATACCACACTATTAATTCACTCATGTATTGATGGGCACGTGGGTTATTTCCACATTTTTGCATTTGTGATTTGTGCTGCTATAAACATGAATGCAGATGTCTATAATCTTAATACATTTAGTCTGTGAGTATTGCTAAAACGTACAGAGAGTATGATATGATTTTACTGTGTGATTATGATTTACACATTTTACCAGAAAAGAAACTTAAGTATTATAGTTAATAAGAAGCATGGTGATATTTATTTCCCCTATAATAACTATATATCAAGAATGTACATGAAAAAAATTAATTTAGATTCTGAAGCATTTAGTAATGCATGCTATTAGTTAATACTAGGAAATCACAGAGAATTAAAATTAAAATTGGAAATAATAGTAGCAAGGAAGACCCTTCCCATGAGAATACATGGGATTACTGGGACCTTAGACAAGCAGCTCTAAGTATAGCCAACATGAACTGAATCCTAATTAGAGAAGCATTCTAGTCTTCAGTGTTTGCATATTCAAATCTTCCATGAGTTTGCCAGCAGCACTTCAGTTTTAACATATCTTCAGGACTCTATTAAACGACTGTAGATGGTTTTTTTTTTTTAAAGTTTTAAAACATTTACACTATGAATATATCATTTTACTTATTTATGGAGTTTAAGAGATTAGTTAATGACATCTCCTAAAGCAGAAAAACGGAAGAAAAAAACGGGAAAGAAACCATGAAAGACAAATGATTAAGTAATCTAGATTGTTTTCTATTAAAACTACAAGGCAGAATGAAATATATAGTGCTTGCCATTGTTTTAAAAGGCAGTGGAAATGAAAGCATAATAATGGTATAATTATAAATCTTTGAAGTTCTTCAGTGTCTAAAAGCATTAAATCTATTAATTCAGGAAGATTATACTCATATCTAGCTCAAGACAAATATATTAGCATTATATGTTTCACAATGGCATAATTTAAAATGCTGTCTACAAATGAAAAATGTATGCTTTGCCCTTGGTTAATTTCTTTGTGTTCCTTTGCCCTTGGTTAATTAAATGGAAAGTAGGATTCCATTGTGAGAGTTTCCCCCACTCAGTGGGGCCTTCCCTAACCACATCATTTAAAATACAGCCTTTCCCTCCACAAACACACATGGCACATGCTCACAGACACATATTTTCTATCCCTCTTTTCTGCTATATTTTTCTCCACAGCATTTATCACCATCTGGCATACCTGTTAATTTTAAATCTTTGTTAATACTTACTTGGTTAAGATTTCTCCCTCCCACTCCCGCTTCCACACTAGGAATTTTCAGCAACATAATCACAGGAACATTGTTTTGTTCCCTGTTTTATTCTCAAGCTCAGGACACTGTCTATCACATAGTAGTACTCATTAAGATTAATTGCAGAAAAGGAGGCAGAAGGAAGAAAAGGCTGGGAGGAAAAAAAAAAAGGAAATAATTGCTAAGGATAAATCATTAATTATACAAAGGAGGTAAATGATGCAGGGGCAAAGTTAGATTCCTAAGCCTTCCTGGACACAATTTTCTGTTTCACTTTTATCCCACTATGGTGACAAGAAAAGGGAGCCTAGGGCTGGATCCCTTTTGGGAGTCTCTACCCTCACTTCCTTTTTCTTGGCATCCCTTGTCCTGAAATCTCATTACACTGGGATGATTGATATGTGAATTTAGGAGAAAAGTGGTCAAGGAGAGCACCAAGCCTGGTTTTAGTGCTGAAGTCCTGTTTTAGTCCTGGTCCAATCAATGTAGGCTTTATCTTGGTTTGGGGACAAAACTTCCTAGCAATAAAGAAACTACTTGTGTAAAAAATCACAAATGACGTCCATTTTGCAAAACCCAGTAAATGATTTTCAGGCCTCAAGATATGTGATATCTCATAAGTATGCAATGACAACGACCATGTTTCTTTCAAGCCCTCTGTTATTTTGACTTCCATGACACCATACTCCGCTGTTTTGTTCCTAGCCCACTGGTCTCTTTTTCTCTCTGAACTTTACCGACGTTTACTACTCTGTTAGGGCTATAAATCAGGGCAAGATATACTTATTTTCTTTTTATCTAAAACTCCATCCATTGCTAAATAAATAACTGAGCCAACTTCTCCAGTGATTTTGTAACAAATAATGGACATGATATAAATGCCATGTGAAAATTAAATGAAAAAGATTAAGATAAAGATAAAATGGCAACATTTTTAATGCTTTCTAATTGCAATGGCTTTATGTTATCATTAGCAAATAAAGCAGTACAGAATATTTAATATGTATTTTCGTCAAAATGTTAATGATATTGAATAAACATCCATATTTCCAATAGTCTTCTTGACAATGAAAAAATAAATGACTTTAGGCCAGTCACGGTGGCTCATGCCTATAATCCCAGTACTTTGGGAAGCCAAGGTGGGAAGTTAACTTAAGGCCAGGAGTTGGAGACCAGCCTAAGCAACATATTGAGACCCCATCTCTACAAAATATTTAAAAATTGTAACAGCTATTCAGAAGGCTGAGGTGGGAGGAGCACTTGAACCCAGGAGTTCGAGGTTGCAGTAAGCTACGCTGGGGCCACTGAGCTGAAGCCTGGCCAACAGAGCAAGACTCTGTCTTTAAATAAAAATATAAATAAATAAAACCATGACTTTAGCCTGATTTCTTGATTGTTTTTATATCATAAAGTACCAATGAAGTTGTTCAATTAGGACTCAGAAAGGATTATACTACGGCATTTTTTTTTTTGTTATTTCCTGTGCACTTATATAAAACCTGAAATTTCTTTGCATTAATATTTTAAAGCTGTTCATTTAGTGAGGAATATTTTAGGTAAACTAGATAATTCAATATTTAAACCTACTTTAAATATTTATTATTACTTATATGGTTAAAGTTTTCTCCCAACCACTCCCAAACTAGAATGTTCAGCTCTATAATCCCTCAACCAGGAATAGGTACTCTGATTTATAATGCAATTTATTGATTGTAAACAAACGATAAAGAGTACCACTCTCAACATCTTTGCAGTGTTTAATTTCTATTCACTCCTAAAGTCAAAGGTAATGATAAAAATAATGGTAATGATAATAATGATAAAATGAGGAAGAGAGAATAAAAAGATTAGATGCTATTATTTTTTGGAAGACTTTACTATGTGTCAAGAACTGTTCTAAACATATTACATGTGTTAACTCATTTAGTCTCCACAGTGACCGCATGAAGTAGGTGATATTATAATTACCATTTCATAAATGAGAAAAATGGAGGCACAGTAATCTGAAAGAACTTGCCCATTACTGTCAGTAGAGCCACAATTCAAGTGCAAGGGGTTAGGCTGCAGAGCTCATAGCTCTAACCACTACACAGAGATCTCCAATGCTTCTCAGATTCTACAAAATATGGTGAGTCTAACATGGGAATCAATGAGGGCATCAGTGATGATCTGTATAGTAATCCTATCAAAGTTTATTTCCTTATTTGTTAAGGTAGAAGCAAAGATAAATATGGGTTTTAATATATTCCTCTTGAACCTCAATGGATGGCATTGCACATTTCCTTGATTGTTGTCTCCTGAATTTGGAGATTATTTTCTAATTGCAATATTCTTCAAAGTTTATCTCTTTGACATCTCTTCTGACTTAGGCTAGATTCAGTCTATCTCAGAATGAAGTACAAGCACCGTATGCATACTAGGAAGCCGAAATGTTTATACAAAATAAAAATCCCTGTACTCTACCTCCAATTGTACTAAATTAGAATATCCAGAAGAGGAAATGGGAATCTATATCTTAGACAAAATTATACTGCCCTTCATACACATTAAATTTCAAAATCCTTATTATAGGGATCTTGTCAATTCTTAATGCTTAAGAAGAGGAAAACATCAAAATTATAAGAAGTCACAATTTATAACAACTTTACAATAATTTTAAAACATTTAGAAAGGTAACCATGTGAGATGATGGATATGTTAATTTGCTTAAATGTAGTAAGCATTATACATATGCATATCGAAATATCACGTGTACCTTAAACATATACAATAAAAATAAAATAAATAAAAATAATTAGGTTTATCATCATTATATCAAAATCTGAATTTTAACTGTAAAATACAGTTCTGAATAATGGGAAAAATAAAATTAATAACCTGCATGACATTTTAAACCAACATATATATCAGCTTCTATAAATCACCACTAAATTTCTTAATTTGCACAATCCGTTTCATAATTGGCTCTACACTTTTTTCAGGAATTAACATTGAGTTTACTCTCATACAGAATTTATGCTTTCTTAATTTTCCGATGAAAAGCAAGTCATCTCTCGTCTTTTGACACCTTTGAAAGTCTTTAGTATTTCTCACAGAATATTGATAGGGGCTCAAGAATTCTGCAAATTCTTTCATTAACATGGGACATAATTCATCTAGATTTAGAGACTAAAACTAAATTAGGAAAGATATAGAGATCCTTGGCCAAGGATGAGAGTGATTGTGAATCAGAAACAAACCCTTGCTGAGCAATTATACCCCATTTTGTTTTATTTATTGTATTTATTAGTGATTCAAAGTATAAACGATAGGTGGGCTTGGCCAAATCAAAGGGATAGGAGTAAATCAATGTATTTTTCCCTAAGAGTTGGGCACTTCTTTGGTTATTTTCATATTCTACATTAACAATTAAACTCATAGCCCTTATCTCTAGTGCATTCAAATGTCTGCTTATTACATGTTTTATACTCAATAGATTTGAGCTACATTTTCTTATTAATTCTAAAATAGGTGTTCCCTATCAATTAAATGTGCTTAAAAAATATTCAGTGTGCTTCCTGTACTGTCAGATTTAAGTACTGCCCTCTTTTCATTGTTTTCTTTTATCAGCTATGATAATGAATGTATATTATTTATATCTAAGATGTCCACATTTTCTTTACTGCTATAGAAATTGTTACATGTTGTCTTCATTTAGGAGAACAACTTGAATTTACCATCTACAACAAAATTTACTACTTCAGGAAGTTCTGACACACAGATTACTGGAAGAGTAACATAGCTAGATGTCCACGTCATTTAGACCTCAAACTGAAATACATTTTCCTTCTCTTTTTCTCCTCATCCTCCCCACCCGACACCCATGTTTATTCTTGCTTCTATTGTATTATTAACAACAATGTTGGTGACTTTAGATTATATGGAGCATGATTTTATCAATGGCAACCATATCTGGATAAAAGAGATATGAACATTTCTTGGTAAATTGGCCATTATGATTGGCTATAACGACTAACAAAAACAATAAAATATCATGTCCATTTTTACTGAGCCCTTTTAAAGAGACAATGATAAATTATAACAACAGAGTTTACTGTCCAATTTGATTTATGTTATCTAGTTCAGTTTATACTAGCTCTACATTTTATATCATACATCAGAGAGGTGTGATTTTACATAGTTAATTGTCACAGATTTAGTTTTTGAACTATCATTCTACCTATCCATATTAGTAGCCATTCCTTTGGTATAGCCTTGCTATTTTCTTTCACTTCATTTCTGCTTCTCTTTGCATTTGATGCTCGATTTTATCTATAGTTACTACACTTCCATTTTAATTTTTCTTACTTTGACTAATTTTGTCCATATGTCCTCTATTATTCATCCAAAAAACTCTGGAAACTCAGAAAGATTGATCCAGACACATTATTATAGTTTAGTATAGGGAATGATTTAAAAGTACAAAAATTCATTCATTACAGAAATATTCTACTATCTACCGTGCTCCAGGTATTGTGATTGAAAGATGAATACTACTCAGTCTCTGTTCAAAAGGAGATCATGGTCACATTTCTACGTAAAGACATACTTTCATCATTCCTTCTTTTGTTCCATTTTATTAGATTTCTCCAAGATAGTACCCAGTAACATTCAAAGCAAATTATAATTGAAGAGTTAAAAGTTGCAACATCTCCTTTGGTGGTAAGATGTTTTTCAATGATTTCCCTCAATGTAGAGATATAACAATTGTTTAGAGTGTTAGTTGTGGCCCAAAATAAAGGAAATAAAATTTAAATGTTGATGTATTTGAAATTAAGTGTACACATACTTAAAAATCATACATAAAATCAGAGTTTCAGTCCATGGTGAGCAAACATATATGGTAAGTTCCATTGTATGCTTTTAGGTTTAGAACACACTCTCTTGATTTTGGAAAGAAGTTGAAACCTACAGTTCTTTGCAGTAATTTTGTTCTATTTTTCTTAAATATTGATGAAAGGTTGAACCCTCAAGTCTGAACTTCTAAGATTCTCCCATAGAGAATGTGTTCTTTTTTCAGAATCCAATAAATTACTTATAGAAAGCTACTTCAGTGACTGAAATCGTCTTATTTATTTTAGAAGCACAAAAATAGATTATATTAAAACATTTTGTTAAATTAAAGGCCTGTATTGTAGAGTTTAAAATTAAGAATTGATGGCAACACCATGGTTATATATAAAGACTTTATGAAAAATAAAGATAAAGATTAACACTAGAAGAAAGTGTTATTATGCACTATACTTATTAAGCTGTGATTCCATCATGTATAGTAATTAATAAATATTGGCAGAAATATAACTAAATAAAAATGGCCAAAAATAAAGCTTGATAGTATTGTTTGCCTTTTTTTCTCTCTCTTAGGCATTATAAGACCCATTGTTATATTTTTAGTCAACTGTTCAGAACCATTATTCCCATAACAGCAACTGTTCATAAATGAGTCCGTGTGCCATTGGTTCAACATAGAAATCTTCATTCACCATTTGAACAGGAGGGGCTGAAAACTATAAATTTGTTTAAAAAAACAGCACATCAGGAGTCAGACAGGGGAAAGTCTCAATGTGGATGCTCTCCTGATGTTTGCTTGTCCTCTCTATTACATCTCTTACAAAGGGCAAGTGTATAATAAAATGAGGAAAAACACAACACAGATCTATATAGTGCAACCAAGAACAAACAAAGGGGTGTGGATACCTAGAGGCACTGAGTTTCTAATGTTGACAAATAGTAAATGACCACCACAAGAAGAATTTATGTGCTGAATATTCACCATTGCAATTCCCTTTGAAAACTAAAACACAAACCCTGTTGGAAATAAATAAAAAATACAAGAGATACTACTATTTTTGCAGTTATTACTGAATAGCATGCTGGTTCTGCTTCCCTAATAATTACTTTCTTTACCATAATGTGAATGATTAAACGGACAGTCTTACCCTATCCAAAATAGTAGGGATTCTTGTTGCATTATTTTAGTCTTGCATTCCAAGTTAAAATGCAAAGGCAAAGCGAATTCTGTAGTTTCTTTAGCTTAATGAAAAAATAGAGCACCTATATATAGGGTTCATAATTTTACATGGAAATCCATATATTTCAGAACAATTTAAAAAGAACCATTGTGATAAGAATCTAAGGGTTCAAGCCATAAATAAAACCAACTCCAGAGACCAGTGATAATTGTCTAGTAACTATAAAATGACTGCTGAGTTTGCTGGCAGCTTACAGTCAGCTCATTAAAGTTATTCAAATGTTTGTTTTATAAAGGAATCACTGAAGTATTAAAATGCTAAACAAAAGAAAATCCAATCTTGCTTTATCCCCAGTCTTGCACATACCTCATAACACATTAAATGAATATTTCCTTCCTATACTATGAAAGTCACCAGAATATTTTCTTTGTTCACCTTTATAATAATGTTATTTGCTAAAATGCTGAACAACTCCCCCCATCCCCATCTGTAATGTGCTACTTTGCTCTCCAAGCACTGAGTCATGTCCCTAAAGAGTATAATCCCTTATAGGAGTTTTCACCCATTTAATGGTCAATTACATCGTGCTCATACTAAAATTATTTTAAACAAAAAGTTAATCACCTCTGGATTCTGTTGTTTTTCTACAAGTGAAAACTAAAAATTGTTTTTTTAGTCTGTCGAGATGTTCATCAGATTTACATTTTCCTTCTCATTACAGAACTTTAAAATGAGCCACACTTCACAGCTCAGAGTGTGGAAGATGTCATTAAACTAGCAGTCTAATCAAGAAGGTGTAAAAAATTTAATTAAACTAATAGCAAGCTGACTCAATTATTCAAAAATATATCAAAACACATGCTATACATGTGATTACAATCATAACTCATATACAATTTTTATTTACTTTTTTGCCCATCTTATTTTTATGCATATATTTATAAGTATTCACAAATATATATACACATATGCATATATGCACATATAAATATATAAAGTGTGTATACACACATACAATTATAAATACCACTGTAAACAGAATGTAAGCCTTTTGGACATAGATCATTCCATTGTTTGTTTTTTAAAGTGTAATGATGCAATACTAAAGCCAATACTTAAGAGATCATTGCGTATACCTTCCTTTGCATGTGGATATTGCTTCCCTATTTTAGCTTGGTATAACTGCTAAATTCAGCCACTCTTATTTTTTTTAAATTGGCAAAATTTATTTTTGTTAAAGGGTGTTGAATTTAATAAATTAATGCAGTTTAAGATATCAATTCTTAGGGTAATATCTCAAAGTGATATCATTGCTCTGAGTTACTTTACTATTTCTTTTATGAAGCCCTCACTCTTGCTTGCTTTATCTGTTGCCTTGTTACACTTACTTTCTTAAAAAGCCCAAGACTCTTCAAAGGATTTGTGTGTTTAATTCTGTATAATTTTACTAAGAAAAAAATCTGCGGTTTTCACCAGAAGCGCAAATACTAAAGTTTTTCCTATGAAAACTGGCCAGCATTGCTTTGTTTCAAAGCCATTGGTTTATAACCACCTCTTTTCCAGATATCTTACAGAGGTCCATTCTGAGTTAAGAAGGAAACTGGATGAGAGAGCAGCGTAGCTTGACACTGACAAAGAGATGTTCTCTCCTACTGCAGGAACAATTGTTACTTTGCATCAATCAAAGGAAGAGTCTATGTTTTCAGATGTTAACAATGTCATTTTTGCATATACCAGAAGTAGATTATAGTTTTCTCAGAGGCAGAGAAAAAAATATAAAATTACCTAGGTTTGGGGTATTGACCTGAACAGTACTATACTAGAAGACTCACTTAAGCTTCCATTCTTCTGTTTTCATGTCCACAGGCTGGCCAAGGAGGTCTGTCAGTGTT
The DNA here is from genome assembly GCF_041146395.1 of Eulemur rufifrons. Classification (NCBI taxonomy): domain Eukaryota; kingdom Metazoa; phylum Chordata; class Mammalia; order Primates; family Lemuridae; genus Eulemur; species Eulemur rufifrons. Next base: position 232,806,847 of record NC_090989.1, read on the forward strand.
CCTGACTCTTCCAAGTGTTATAAATTTCAGAGACACGCATATTTCTCAAATTGTTTTTAGACAGCAAAGATGACAGAGACATCCCAGTGTATCAAAATGAAGAAAATTAAATGAGTCTTATAAGAAGAGTCTGCACGAAAAAGATCTGTACTATTACTGAAAACAGGCATTTTTTAGTATCGTTTTTCCTTTAATTCATTACTTACATTCTTAAGTAACACTTGTCTGTGAAGCAGTTAAAAAGTAGATTCAGTAAGTAAATCTGTGTTTTAAAATAGCAGCCTTTCCTTTAACAGCCGTGACAGCATATAAAAACCAGTGGCCATGCTTCTGGCTAGCATTCATATTATCATTTTTTTTCTATGAATAACTTCCTGATAATATATGTCTAGATATCTTCTATGTAGCTTGTAGAGCTTCATATCATTATGAAACTTAAGCCTTACTAAATAGGACTATAACATATTATCAAGAAAAATAACCTTTTTTATGGCTTTAAGGGACTTAATTGCTAAGGTCACACACACCCGGGTTTCGGTACAGAGGGACCAAGACTTACTCCAATGACTGCTGGCTCTCAGCTGTACTTCTAAGCAATCTTTAGACTACTTAGTAAGCATAATTCCAGATGGCCCATTGGCAGCTGACAGCAACTCTACCCATCACAACATATGGTCCACTGATGGGTGATAACTGTCATTCACGCAAAACTCACTAAAGCTACATGCCAATCATAAAGCACTCACTAAAAAGGAAGATCAAAACCTGAGCTGATATGTACTGTCTGTCCTGATTAGATACTAAATAATTAGTCACTTTCACTGGAAAGTTCCCCTTGGATACAGCAAAAAACAAAACATAAAATAAACCAAAACAGAAAAAAAACAACTGACAGGTGGAAAATGATTGCTAAAATATTTTAGGGGAATGATTGATCACTAAAACTACCACCTTCCTCCAATATGAATAATTTTATTTATTTCAATGCTATCTGATATAAGTTTATTAAAAAATACAGAAGTATATTTTAATGTAAGCATGTCTTTTTCAAAATTCTTTTCATAAGTTTTCCGCGATTACATGACTGTTTCTAAAATGCTTAAAATACTTGTTAAATAATAAGATTAAATAAATACAAATTTAAACCTCATTTAAGATTTTATAGTGCAGAATTTCTTTTTAATGTCTCAGTAACATGAAAAGCTCATAACAGATATATCTTTAAATGCCACCTTTTTAAAATTAGTAAGTTATAACCTCAGGGTAAAATATTTTCTTAAAGTGTCACAAATTGCTAATGGCTATCTTTACCTTTTCATTTCAATGTTGTTGATGGCTATGTTTACTCTATGTTTTAGAGAGAATTAGAGAAAGAAAACTATTTTGGAAGAAAACTTGAGGACCCAACCTTCTTAAGATCTCAGTCTTCTCATGCCAAATACAGGCATTAAGAGGATGTTAATTTTAACAAACTGATATGAAGTGATCAGTATAAAGCATCAAAATGAGTCAGGTACAAAAATCTGTTTGGCCAAACATCTTTTATTAAAACTTACGGGATATTTTACTAGGCCTATGGTCTAACTTTTTGGAATAGTTAAGAATGAAAGACGGCATGGGGGGAAGGAGACATGAAAATACTGGGGTGGCTTTGATGATTGCATTTCTCTCGAGGAAATGCAGTCTGGCATATATGTAATAGTATAGGGGCTGGAGGTGGACATGCTTGGCCTTAGACAACTACTTAAAATTCGTAAGTCATGAAAGTTTCTCTAGTTGTAAAATAAAGATAATGATAGTACCTCTCTCACAGGTGGGATATGGTAACGTCCAGGGTATAATAAATCCCTAATAGGTGCTAGATACTATAATATTATCAAATTAAAGATCATCATTAACATCTAACTGATCTAGGGTTTAAATTTATCTAGTGTTAGAAAACACCTATAATATTTACCTTTATAGAACTCGTATCTATAAAAATACTGCCTAATTTGACATAGAATTTTACAGTGTATAAATTTATATTAATTGTCCTCACAACTCTAGAAAGTATTGTTCCCCTTTCTCAGATGAGGGAATTAAAGCTCATCATGGTCAAACAATTTGCCTGCATTCACAAAGCTTTTCACTATGAAAGGCACAATTAAAACCACGACGATCCTATCCCCTGTGCCACTGCTTCTGCCAGCTCCCTGGGGTGCCAACACTCATTTCTGTATTTGCTCCTCTTTATGGACCTTGGATTATATATTTTAAGTTCTGTTAAAAGTTATGCTCTGTAAAAATGCCTCAGCTTGAATAAATGTATAACAACCTTCATGTATCTTCCTCCATAAGGGAAATACTGGTTGGACAAAGTAATTTAATTTATGTTTTAGGCCAAGAAATTCAAAAAATTTTATATTTCTTATAAAATATTTATAAAGACAATTTGATATCCTCACATCTCTCAAGGTAGGCAAATATTGGTGCTTTTATCTCAAAATAATTTTGTACTTTAACTATAAAAATAAAAGAATTTAAACAGATATAAACCTACAAATGAGTTTTTACTTCCTGAGGATGTCAGGCTGTTTCATATCTCCTTATTTTTGCTGATGGAGCCTAGTGTTCCTTGTTTATTGGGACTGATCCCTCCCACTTCTCATCTGCCATCACATCTACTGCCTTCCGCTGAGAGTGCGTTTGCCTTTCTTGCTGGTCCTCATTATAAGTCCATGTTCCTAATAACTCCTCATGGTTTTTTTTTTTTTTTTTTTTTTTTTTTTTTGAGACAGAGTCTCACTCTGTTGCCCAGGCTAGAGTGAGTGCCGTGGCGTCAGCCTAGCTCACAGCAACCTCAAACTCCTGGGCTCAAGGGATCCTCCTGTCTCAGCCTCCCGAGTAGCTGGGACTACAGGCATGCACCACCATGCCCGGCTAATTTTCCTACATATATTTTTAGCTGTCCATATAATTTCTTTCTATTTTTAGTAGAGACGGGGTCTCGCTCTTGCTCAGGCCAGTCTTGAACTCCTGAGCTCAAACAATCCTCCTGCCTCGGCCTTCCAGAGTGCTAGGATTACAGGTGTGAGCCACCACGTCCAGCCTTGTTTGTTTTTAATAAGATCATGGTATTGAGTATTATTCCATTTCAAAGTGTACAGAGACAATTATGTATGTTTTGGTTTCTTTCTTCAGAGATGTTGCTTACTCAAAAGCAGCCACCATGCAATGCATTCATCTGAAGGCCCATAGAGAAAGAGACCTGGTTTTCTACTCCTTTACTTTTAGCTATTTCTGTAAATATAAGATTATACACACAGGCTCTCATGGCATGCTGTGTCTTCATTAATATCAAAATACATTTCAAGATATATGCTAGCAGCTACTAAGGACAGGTGTCTTTGGTGCATCTTCTTATATATGCTTTTTGGTTTTGCTAATCAAGGCATATAAAACAAACACCTATTAATTTAAGGGCATAGCTCAATGGTCTCCTTCACTGTCAAGCCAGTTCTAACCTCATTTCTCAATTCCAAGTAGGGATGTCCCCTGTTCTTTGCATTTCAATTTTGTAGATTAAAGCATTATTATTCTGATTCTTCCACCTAGGAAGGAGTATGCTCTTATGTTATCTGTCTAATAATATCACATATCTGTTTGATGATTGTTACCACATAGAAAACACTTGTCACCTAATTTGGAGCATGTCTTTGGAAATAGGTAAGAACAATGGGACAGAATGCAACATTTTACAGAAAAAAGTCATAATTTTATAATTAATGCTCAAAACTAAAAGTTGACTCCCAGGGCCTATGTTTAGGAGATGACAGCTATATTAGTAACATGAATATTTATATTAAAATATCTTTAACATACATATTTAAAATCCTTTTCAGGAAGTTTAAGAAAACTATTTGCAGGGCACATAAAGTAATCTATGTGTCATTTTAAGCTCACAATTGATCAGAATACTATATTTTAAACCATTACATACTGATTTGGAATATCATTGGCAATGTAATAAATTAATTACTGTAAATACAAAAAAAAATGTGTTCTTAATTCCAAAGACACCTGTTCAGATAAAAAATTATGAGCAGCTAAGTAATGTGCAACATTTTAATATAAAGAATACATTTTAAATGTCAATATAGAGAAGAGACATCTTAAATATCTTAACTATATCAAATAGCCCACAAAAATATGTCTGAGATGATGTGTGAGCATATTTATTTTATTTCAAATTTAATTGACTATTTCTGTACTTAATTACACACCTAATGTAGGGTTGATGTAAAATATTTAAGAAATTATTTTAAAATGTCATTAAATAGATGACATTTTGCATGGTCATTTCAAAATGTCTAAGTTTCAGGAATAAAATTACCATGTACACCAGCTATAATGATTCTCTGTTATATAACATAGTTAATAAGATATTTTACTAAGAATCTCTTTATCCCTAGTCTTCATTATAACTAAAATATGTTTAAATAAGCTCCATATGCATCTTTAGTCTGTCATGTAAAGGTATTAAATAAGACAAATGTCTTATTTCATAAAAAAAATATAATTCAAGGCATTTTTTAAACTACTGGTATACAGCATGATGCAAATGTATTAGATGACAGCTTTTAGACTACAGAAATTCAACAGTGCTGTTCACTTAATAACTAAAATTAATAGTCAACTCTTAAATGATAGAAATTAGAAAATAATTATCATTGGTTTGCTTTGCTTAACCATCTATTTTATATTTATTTTAGCAACTTAAATATTCAAGAGTTGAAAAGTATCAGACATTCTTTCTTTTAAAAAGCGATGACTCTTTTAATTTGACAATGCTGATCACCATTATCTATTAGAACATGTCCTCATTCAGAATAAATGCTAACAGAATCATATCAAAGCCTATACTTTAAATGATTTTTTGAAAACCGCAGGAGGTAAGCAATTGTACTTTCAAACAGAAACTCTTTCCTCCATGGTTGCTATTGGTGGAGAAGGTTCTATTCTCTGAATGTAATTTGTTTTGCAAAAACATTATTTTTTGTTCTGCACAATAAGAACGTCATCAGATGTTGTTGAAGTCTTTGTGTTCTGCCATTTTTGTGAATCTTGTAAATCTGGACAGGTTATGACTCCTAGTCAGCATGCTCCTGTCTCTTGCACTTCTTTAGTGCATCTTAATATTGGAACTTCATGCATTCTTTTAGTAATATACAACCTTCTGCTTCCCCCAAATGCTGCACAAGGAGTGGGAGTTTGAGGAGGAAAATACTCAGAGACTAAATATGAAACTCTAAAGTGTTATTTTTTTCAGTTTTATCGGAGTCTAGAATAAGGATATTTTTGAAGGACACTTTTTCTCACTGTTTCTTGCAAGAGAGGCTTTAATGTTTCAAGGACTCAAGGAAGACAAAGCAAGTTGGCAATATTTGAACAAAGTTCAAAAGCACAGTCTATGGGAACCGAACAAGAAGAGTGATTGTTCCCTCAATTGTAGCCAATGCTAACGGTGCAAATGAACAGAATCCAGCAGGAAATCCATATCTTGCACAAAGTGCTGTCTTTAAAACATTGTAATAAGGTGTCCTAATAGCATTTTACACTCACGTAAAGATTCTCAAAGCATTTTGACCCTCATTTTCACAATTATCTATTATATTCCATTTTATAGAAAGAAACTAAAAGACAAATAGAAGTGACTTGCTCAGGATCTTACAACTAATGAAGGACAAAACCAAATTCTCCTTACTCCTGCTTTTTTTTTTTTTTTTTGCTATATCACATTGCTTATCACTGCATTAGAACTCTATTATAAATCATGCCTTCAAATTATTCTTAGTTATTTATATTGCACTTTGTCCATTCCAAAAATATTTGAGGAAGCTTTAAGAAATTTTTACAGTACAGTAGAAAAAAGTGGACAACTATATGACTATAAAATGGGCTAATAATTATGCATAAAATGTTTTATTATTTTGTATAATTATTTGATGAGGGTTACACATTTTGACTCTCGGAAACTTCACAGCAAAGACAAAGAAATAAAAGGATAAGTTATACAACTCAGTCTATTAAAACAAATCAGGTGTTTAGAAATGACTGTGTTTTTTGTGGCTTCTGGCTAATATAGGGATAGTAGAGGAGGTTGGCTTTTCTCTTCATGTGTTTAGACCTTTGTAAGTACCTATATTTTGTTTCTAAAATGTCTATACAAAAAAATACACTGTACATAGAGAACAAACCATTTCTGGACTATCTACTTTCTAAGATAATAAAAGGGGTATGCAACAAAATGAAAGAAGCTTGAAAAGTCATTTAATATCACTATGACCATCTGCCAAGTTTCTGAGAAGAATAACACCTTCAATCAATTGCTACTTTAGGACACGTTAGAAGATAATATGTCAAAAATATGAATATTGTTCTTGAAAAAATAGAGCTTATAATCAATATGCAGAAGTAATTATTATGTTTGTACATATAGATACAGATTTATATGTATGAATATATGCACATATATAAATGATATACATAAATTGTTTTCAGTGTTCACATTTGCATTGAAAGTGAACAGAAATAAAAAGGACACTCTACTCCCATCCCTCACTATCAATGGCCTTTCATTCAAAGTTTGTATCACACTTTGTGCCACAATGTATAAGACAAGAATTAATATGCACCATGGTGGAAATAGACTAAATCTTTATAAATTAGTCTTCAATACATTTTGTCATATATATGTGTGTCATATGTATGTGTCATATATATACACACATGAATAAATCCTTGGGCTCTTATTATAGTCTCTTCTATAAATACATATATACACACATACATATATTATACATATATATGTATATATGATGCATACACTATTACTGTCATCTTTTCCACTACCTTGAAATAAGTCTATCCAATTTAAGAAAAATAAATAAATTATTTAAAAATTTCATTCCTCATCTTATCTCTACTATTTCCTGTTTTATTTGGCTGAATCTCTGTCAAGAATACTGACATAGAGGTTTTCTGTCTGTGAGCTTGTCAAACATTCCTCACGATTGCAATGTAGGACGGGAGGAGAACTACTGCCTAAGGCTTGGTTCAGGAGGGCCTTGAAAATAGAGTTTAAGAGCTAATACACTCAGGAAACTAAACATGTACTAAATGTGGGTGCAAGATGTCCACTTATATGCGCCAACTTGTCAGTTAAGTTTCAACGTGTGGGCTGAACTTAACTGCGTCATTTTGGGAGCAGTCTCTTAACCGCTGAGATAAGTAGATATGCAATACCCACTCCCTCAGCACAGCCACTTGACCTAATTTTACAATCCTCTGAAAACTGATAACTTACAGGACCCACACTATCCCTATATACTTACTTTCTTTCACAGTTTGTGATCCTTATGGGACTTTGTAAGATTTGAAATAGGCTTTGGAATCCACATTTCAACCATAAAAGAGGGAGAATTTTTAGAAGTAAATTCATTTCAAAAACAATGTGAGCCAAAAATCAGGAATGAATTAGCTTCAAAAATTTCACATAAATTTGATTGCACAAATAAATATATTCAAAGTATTCCAAATTGATAGTTCTTTTTCCCCCGAATTTCCTGATACTGTTTAAGGTGTTGCCAATTAAATCTGATCAGCACTAATGTCGTATTTCAAATCTGATTTTCAGATCATGTAGCACAAAATCAGATGGAATATCTAATCCAAAAATTAATGCAGCTGAATATCAGTTACCTCAAGAATGCTAAGTTATGTGTGAATGATGTTTGATTATTCTTTAAGGCTTGAGATACTATTCCTTTAAGATATCAGGGTTATTTCAATGAATGTTGTAAATATTTGCATGTTTGTATTTAAATCTACTTTTTCATACCTACTGCTGAGCATATGCACAGTGCAAGACATTGAGCTGAGCAGTAGGTATATGCAAAGAAAAGTGGCATGGTCTCTGTCCTCAAAAAATTCCTTCTATTTAATAGATTATTCCATTTTTATTTTATCCGGTATATGTATAGTGAAAGCAGTAATCCTATTATTAAAAAGACAAAATTAAGGTTCATAAAAATTTGATTATTCAAAGTGGCATATTTAATTATTAAGTGTGAGGGCCAGGATTCAGCAAAGGTGGTCCATTCATTAAGTGATTATTTTTCTCTTTTGTTTTCATTTTTGGTTCATTTTTCATTCATTTAATAATTACTAAGTGCCTCTATACAGATGGTCCCTGACTTACCAATGGTTCTATTTACCAAGTTTTTGACTTTACAATGGGCTTATCTATCTGGAGATAACCCCATTGCATGTCGAGGAGTTCCTGGAATTACAACAGTTCAATTCATAATTTTTCCACTCTATGATGGGTTTATCAGGGTCTTAAATGCATTCTGATTTATGATATTTTTGACTTATCAGGAAGTCATCCCACTGTAATTATAGGAGCACTGTAATTATAGGTATTGTGGCAAACACCACCGCACTGAGAAAATTAAGCAGAATCAGAGGCAGACTTCAACTTAACAGAACTTACAGGTCCTTGGACTCCAAGTCAATGTCTTTCCAGGTTTTCTGACAACTGGTTGATTTCATATTCCGTTATTATAATAGTTCTTATTTGCTCTTTTTTAAAAAAATATTATTGCTATTTCTTTTATAATTCCTATTATAACAATATATATGGATCTCTTTGAAGACCTCTGTTTTCACAGTTTAGTTGAGGGGCTGGCATATTGGGAGAGACAAAATAAATGCTCTTAGAATCTTCCTATTATAAAGTTCATTAATTGAGTCTCGCCTTGTAATAGTGCAGATTGTCTCATGGGAAGGGCTATATCTACTGTAGAGGTGTTGGATGGGTAGCTGTCTGCTCTTTCATGGTCATAGTTCCTCTGACTAAAGAAAAGGCGATGGTATGAGAGAGATCCTGTAGAACGTAAGACTAATGGCCACAGTGAGTCATATCCCTCTATTAATATAGTCATGATTTTTGCAGTCCCCCTTTCTTTTTAACTGCAGAGACCATGTGACTTGGTTGTTCAATGGGACATTAAAGCATGACACAAGCAGAGGTTTGAAAAGTGCTTGTCCATTGGAGCTCACTCTCACTTGCTGCTGGGAACTCTTTCGCCATCCAGCTTAAACTGTCATCTCACTGCATGTTTTAAGCCGTTTAGCCAGCTTCATAGCAATAGACAATTGATATAGAGGCTTTGGTCTAGACTTGGGCATGTCAGTAATATGTTTAATAATGCTTCCCCTGGGATGATTTTTCATAACCCAGCTATGGAGAAAAAAACATGTCTCAAGCATTGTCACTGCTCTCTAAGTCTAAAGCAGGGGTGGGCAATCTATGGCCTTAAGGCCACATGTGGCCTTCTAGGTCCTTAAGTATGGCCTTTGGACTGAATCCAAATTTTACAGAACAAATTCTTTTATTTTCATTAATACATTTTTGTCTATCTTTTATATTTTATTTTATTTTTAAAATGAATGTATTTAAAATACCAAAAAATAAAGTAAGTTTCAACAAAATAATCCTCCAAGATCGACCTGCACAATTAGAATATTAGTAAGCCATAAAGGTTAAACTGACAGCTGCTATATTCATGATTTAGTTCTAACTTCCCCCGCCTTACTGGTGCCACCACCACACCAGGCTGGTTGGCAAGAGTTTATGGGGGTCGAGTATGCAAGTCTGTTGTAAGCTTTTGACAGTGGTGCATTGTGGTTCTGTTTGAAGTGGAATTTGTGAATAGCTATACAGCTCGAAAGTGTTTTTTAATTCTGTCTGCTTAGCAGCCCATCAAGTCAAAGACTAAGAGAACACTGAAGGAAGAAAATAGATTTTTAAACGAGGATTAGGAATTACAATATTATCTTCTACTAAACATAAGATGATTTGCTTGCTTTGTAACACTGCAATATCAACAAAAAAGAAATTCAGTGCTCATTAGCATTCAGTCTGGGTGGAGGGTAAACAGGTGACAAGGCAAGTAGAGGAAGTGGATAAAGGTGGAGAGCAGGAATCAATCAGAATGCAGAAAAGAAACTGCAATATCAGATATTCGTGGCTAGAGACTTTTGCCAGGACAGAGCATGTGCAGTGAGGAGCTCCCAATGACCTTAACTGACCAGGGGCACATTAACTTTTAAATAGCATTATGGTTTTGACCCCCAGTAGATTTTTCATGAAGGATTCTGGAAACATGCATGCCTAGAAAGGAAACTGTTATATAACCCCCACCTGTTATGTAACCTGTTAAGTAACCTGCTATTAAACCCCAACCCATCAATCACCCAAAGATGGGAAATGGCAGTCAATCCCATGCAGGAGAGAGGCGGGACAAGCTAGTAAGCATATACAAGACAGTGTGTGCAAAGACTTTGGGGTCTTTTCCACTCCTGGAGAATGACCTGTCTTCTCCCTCTGAGACCTACTTTTGCTTTGCAATAAACACCGTATGTGTGGTGTGGGATTGATTGCTTTGTATTCGTGATCACTCCATCCTCGGCTCCATTGGGTACCAGCACTCATTCCTGACATCGGGAACAAAGGACCAGGGAATATCACAGCATACCTAACATCTGGTGCCAAAACCTAGGATTCCTTCTAACTCTGGGATTCCTTCTAACTCCAGATTGGTAGAAGTGGTTCAAGGAAAGGAGGAGACCCCCCAGAGTATTCAGAGAAAAAAAACACTGAATCTTTTAAGAAATTTACTAACATGGACCCCAAATTAACAGAAGCAATAATAGTGATAATACTCATTTTAATAATAATTCTTACTCTGATTTTTGCAGAAAGCTCCAAAAACTTGCCTTAGGTCCCCAGACAGACATAGCCCAGATGCTGTCAGTGGCCTCAACTATCTACAACAACAGGGATCTGGCGGTAACTCAGAGGGACTGCCAAAAGGCCATATTATTAGGGACGGCTATTGCCACAGTGGCTCCCCCGGCCACTCTGAGGGGACCCAGGGGTGGTGGAAGAACCTGTTACCACTGTGCAAAACCTACACACTTTAAGAGGGAGAGTCAGGCCAACTTTGGAGAAGCCCTGGGCAAAGCAGAAGGGCAGTGAGACCCAAGAGGCCCTGTCTCAACTGTGGAAAACAAGGCCATTGGGCACAGGACTGTCCCTTGACCACAGGAGGATGAAGGGGAGCCCAGAGCCTGGCAGCATGGTCATGAATGACCAGGCCTATAGGGGCCTGGGTTTGATACAGGCTCTCCTCGTACCATCCAGGTCACACATGAAGAACCCTGGGTAACCTTGGATGTGGCCGGTAAGAGAATTATTTTTCCGATTGATACAGGAGCCACTTAATCGGTCATAAAAACTTTGCTGGAACCCTGTCATAGTCCCCCTGTATGCTTGTGGGCATTGATGAATGCCCCACCAGAGGGTATTATACCCTTGCTTTACTATGTAGTTGGGAAGGAATGTTAGTAATCCACCAATTTCTGCTTATCCCTGAGGTTCCAATTTCACTGTTAGGAAGAGACCTTTTAGTTAGTGCAATTACAATTATAACCCTACACCATCATGTGGATGGGTAACTCTTGAGATGACTTTGAGGGAAAACAGAAACTACTGACAGGCCTGGAAAATACAGATCCTAGAGTCTGGGTGAATGGAAACCCCAGAAAGGCTGTGAGTGTTCTACCAGTAAAGGTGACTCTCAAATTAGGAATCCCCTTCCCCCATAAGTGACAGTATCCATTGTTCCCAGAGGGATGGCAAGGAATTGCCCCATAATACCATAATTGCTGAAGGTTGAGATGTTGGTAGAATGTTCATCCCTCGGCAATACTCCCATCCTATCAGTAAAAACCCAATGGAAGGCTGTGCACGGTGGCTTACGCCTGTAATCCTAGCATTCTGGGAGGCCGAGATGGGAGGATTGTTTGAGCTCAGGAGTTTGAGACCAGCCTGAGCAAGAGCAAGACCCTGTCTCTACTAAAAATAGAAAGAAATTAGCTGGACAACTAAAAATATATAGGAAAAAAAATAGCTGGGCATGGTGGCACATGCCTGCAGTCCCAGCTACCTGGGACGCTGAGGCAGGAGGATTGCTTGAACCCAGGAGTTTGAGGTTGCTGTGAGCTAGGCTGACGCCACGGCACTGTAGCCTGGGCAGCAGAGTGAGACTCTGTCTCAAAAAAAAAAAAAAAAAAAAACCCACAAAACACAACACAACAACAAAACAATGGAAAACGTAGGCTTGTCCAGGACTTAAGAATTATTAATGAGGCAGGTATCCCCTTGCATCCAGTGGTCCCAAATCCATATACAATAATTACTCAGACTCCACTGGGATAAGCATACTTTTCCACTTTAGACTTAAAGGATGCTTTCTTTTCAATTCCCTTATATCCAGATAGTCAATTCTTATTTGCTTTTGAATGGGAAGATCTCACCTCAAGCAGGTCTAGATAGTTGATGTGGACCATCCTTCCTCAGGGATTCCAGATATCCCTCATTTGTTTGGTGGAGCATTGCAGAAGTTGCTCACAGAGCTGAGGTTGGAATCTCCAAACAAAATAGTCCAATACGTCAATGACATACTTATTTGTATCTCTTCTTATGAAGACTCTATAATAAACATCAAAACAACTCTGGATTTCCTGGGGAGGGAAAGCTTTAGGGTCTCTAGAGAAAAAGCTCAGTTGTATATACCAGAGGTAACCTACTTGGGATTTATTATAAGTATGAGATGGCAAAAACTGTCCTCTAATAGGGTACAGACTATTTGCTCCTTGGCATCCCCAACTACAAAAAAAAAAAAAAAAATCTCAGAGAATTTCTGAGAATGATGGGATATTGCAGAATTTGGATTCCCTGATTTGGGAAAATAGCAAAACCTTTATATGAAGGCCTAAAAGGGGATTAAAGTGAAGTCGAAATGTGGAAGAAGGAGCAGGAGAAAGACTTTCAGGACCTAAAGGAAGCATTAACTCATGTACCAGTCCTGGGAATACTCAATTTAGACAAACCCTTTATATTGTATGTCGATGAAAGAAAGAAAGAAAGACAATTGGATTTTACTGTAATGAATCAGTGCAAAGGATACAAACACCTTTTGGTGTTAATAGACACCTTCTCTGTATGGGTCAAGGCTTGCCTGACCCATACGGAGAAGGTGACAGAGGTATGTAAAATATTACTAAGGGATATCACACCTCACTTTTGTCTTCCACCGAGCCTTCAGAGTGATGATTCAGCTTTCACATCTAAAATAACACTGGACTAACTACTGCCTTAGCAGTAGACTATAATTTGCATACCTCTTGGTGACTGAAGGCATCTGGCAAGGTCAAGAAAACCAACCAAACCTGAAAAAGGACCTTGGCCAAACTGTGCCAGAAGAACAAGACAAACTGAATCCAAAATCTCCCCATTGCCTTAATGTGAGACCGTGTCTCTCCCAAAAGGACACTAAAGCTCAGTCCTTTTGAGATCCTATATGGCGGCCAATTTCAGAATATGCTGAAGCTAGTTATCTCCTCAAACACATTATAGATCCTGGCAAAGTCCAACAAGCTTTATTGGACTATGGATAACAGGTCCTTCCCAGTCCTTAAGAGAAAGAGATTGTCCCTTCAATCCAACCAGGAGATTGGGTATTGTTAAAAGACTGAAAAGAAAGAGGTCCATTAACTCTGTTAGAGCCACTCCGGACAGGACCCTACCAGGTCCTTTTATCCACCCCTGCAGGAGTCAAGCAGAAAGGGGTCAAAAGCTGAGCACACATCTCTAGAATTAAGCCAGTGGACAATACTCAACATCCAGAAGACAAGAGAGAAGACACAGGGGTGTACGCCAGCTGAAGGGCTAAAATTCCTCTTCAAGAACCTGAAATAACCAAGCATTACAGGTGATGCCACCACAGATATTGAAAAATCTCTACATAATTTTTTGGCTTCTCTTATATTAGCTTTTGCTGGGATCCTCTGCAAATTAGATATATTGTGCCACACAGGAGTAATCCCATGCTGGTCTATTTCCAAGCACCCAAATGTTCATTATGATTCCATTTTTCCTCATTCTACTAACAATAGTGGTGCCTTCGACCATTTCAAACCCCTGGAATGGTAACATCCTATTTGGACTGTCCCGGGAAGTCATCCAAACTGGTATTAACCAATGCTGGGTGTGATTATAGGACCAGCCCACAGTAACTCCTCACCATTTTCTGCTCCAACCCTCAAAAGTAACCAGAAAATAGCTATACAAACTAGTCAATCCTTTAAAGAAGTGCAACAGTCGTTAGATTCTCTGGCAAATATTGTCGTTGATCAATGCCTAGCTTTGGACTCCATCCTACTAGACAAAGGTGTCTGTGCGATTAAGAGTACCACCTGTTGCACATACATACATTCTTCAGAGAAAATTGAGATGAGAACTCAGTCAATCTTAGATCAAGCCACCTGGCTAAATAACAATTTATCCCCAACCTTGATAGCAATTTGGGAACAGGTAAAAGACCACCTTCCTTCCCTCTTGTGGCTACTTCCTTTTGTGGGACACTTATCTATAATAGTTCTTTTTCTAATGTTTGGACCATGTATTTTTAACCTCCTGGTAAAGCTTGTGTCTTCTAGACTCCAAACGTTCCATAGGAACCTTATTTTGGCCCAAGGATTCCAACCTATCACCAGACAAGAACCAATTGGACACGTCCCTCCAACATCCTTTGAGCCACTATAACTCAAGGCATACACCTTTCATCTGTGAACTTCCCACAGAGACCATGAAGCTTATTGAATGCTGTGTACCTGTTCAGTTTGAAGCAGCTACAGAAGATGGACCTTCACCCCTAATACCCAAAGATTTTCAAGCTCCATGTTTCTCAAGGGGGACTGTTAGGTGTGAGTGGAGAGCAAACAGGTGGCAAGGCAGGTAGAGGAAGTGGATAAAGGTATTGGAGAGTGGGAACTAATTAGAATGAAGAAAAGAAACCACAACATCAGATATTTGTGGCTAGAGACTTTTCCCTGGATGGAGCATGCACAGTGAGGAGTTCCTAGTGACCTTAACTGACCTGGGGCACATTACCATCTAAGTAGCATTATGGTTTTGACCCCAGTATGTTTTTCATGAAGGATTCTGGGAAGTTCATGCATAGAAAGGAAACTGTTATATAACCCCAACCTGTTATGTAACCTGTTCTATAACCCCAACTTGTCAATCACCCAAAGGCAGGAAACAGCAACTAATCCCACCCAGGAGAGAAGCGGGACAAACTAGTAAGCATATAAAAGACAGTGTTTGCTAAGATTTTAGGGTCTTCCCTACTTGTGGAGAATGATCTGTCTCTCCCTCTGAGATGTACTTTTGCTTTGCAATAAATGCTGTATGTGTAGGATTGCTTTGTATTTGTGGTCACTCCATCATCCGCTCCACTGGGTACAGGTACGCATTCCTAATACTGGGAACCAAGGACCAGGGAATATCAAGGCAAACCTAACACTCATAAGGAATACAAACATTTTAAATTAGAGGGGAGCCAGGAAAAGTTATACTGAAGAAATTAAAAGATGAAAAGCAACAGCAAAAACAATTATTTCAATAAGCAATAAGACCTAGAAATAATGCCACCGAAGCAACTTATTAAGTAGCTTATATACTCAGGGAAAAAGAGAAGCCATTCAGTGATGCAGAAATTGTGAAATAATGCATTGTTGAAGTTGTAGGAGGTTTAGACTCCAATAACATCTCAAAGTACAAACAACTGCCTCTTTCAAGGAGAACAATTACTGATCATCAGCATGAATTAGTCTTTAACTTAACAGAACAATTCCATGCAATACTTCAAAAGGAAAATATATATTATTCAATCACTTTGGATGAAGCAACTGATACTACTGACTCGGTACAGGTTTTATACTTCATTTGGGTCATAACAGAATATTTTGCTATACAGAGCTATTCACTTTGGGCACTTTTGGGAACAGAACAGGGGGAATAGATATCTTTAACAACTTTCCAGATAAATGTTGTGAAGTTGGACTGAATTTGGTAAATTTAGTGAGTGTATGTACAGACAATGCACCTTCCATGACAAGAAAACAGGAAGGGTTTATCATACAGATAAGAAAAGTATTAACATAACCAGATACCCTCATTTCTTTTCCTTGTATCTTGCATTAGCAAAATTTGTGTTAAAGCTACTATTTTAAGTGACACTTTGCAACAAGTTATATACAAGTATTCTTAACTATATTTTCATAAATACAACATAGCATCATCAGTTCCATAACATGCTACAGTTGAACAATGAGGTATTCAGTGTGGATTTGCTTTATCATTCTAAGGTGTGTTCGTTATCTCAGAGACAGATATTAGACAAAATTTTATCTCTGTAAGAACAGATAGTTAAATTTTGTGGAGAACAGAATCAGCAATGTAGATTATTGAAAGAAGGTTTCTATAGGAATGCAGCAATTCTATGTGATAGCAGGTCAAGTCAAAATGACTTGAATATTTCTTTGCAAGGTAAAATATGTGACAAAAAATCCAAGCATTTCTAAAACAGCTATCTTTTTTCAAAACACTTCCTCAAAAGGAGATTTCACATGCACATTTTCCCCAGTTAGCAAAAGTCATTGATGAGCAGATTGATACATGTGAATCATTTAAATAATACACAGCTGTTATAGACCTATGAATTGGAAAGTGCAATGAAAGGTTCACTGACTTTGACAATCATGACATCACACACAAATTAGCATGTCAGCCTCCCCTAGTTGATATCACCAAGGCACCTAAAGAACTACAGATGGAATTGATTGAGCTCTCAGTACATGGTATTTTAAAGTCATTGTTTGATGCTAAGAATGATCCAACTGAAATACTCAAAAATACAGAATACCCCTGCCTTCAGCAACATGCCCGAAAAATGTTTTCTTGCCTTTCAACCACTTATTGCTCTGAATCTACATTCTCCTACTTAACCCAAATCAAGACACCCTTAAGGTCACAAATGACTGATACCCTCCACAGGATCAACTGAAGCTATAGACTTCCATGCTACAACCAAATATTCAAAAGCTTTCCAACAAAACGCAGACACAACAAAGTCATTAAAAGGTTGGTTAACTTTAAAATTAACAAATAGTTTTCCTTTTCTGAAATTATTAAGTACATAGTAGTTAGATTTTTACAAAATAAGGTACATTTTTAAGTATATATAATTGAAGTTTATTGAAGGCGGCCTTTTTTGATTACAGCTAAATTAATGAGGTCTTTGAACATGAAAAGTTTCCCCATACCTAGTCTAAAGCAACACTGACAACTGGTGCTTTGGTTATGGAAGCTGTCAAAAATCAAACTAACAAATAAAACCCAAATCTAGATTACTTCTATTGAATTAAATTAAATTCAGGAACAAAAGTACTAGCATGAAAAAGACATATACACATAGAATCGATAACTTGAAGTCACCCTGAGCCATTTATTTACAAGGTGGTCTTGGACACATATTGAAGGATGAAGAATAGAATGAGAATCTCCCTGAACTCAAGAGTTTCACTATCTAGTCAGGAAGAAACTATGATCAGGACCAGCAAGAAAAGATGGATATTTTTGTGTAAACTATAAAATGAATTTGAAAAATGGAACAAAATAACAAGAAAACAAATAAAAAATAAAAAGGAAAATAAGAAAGGCATCGACTGTTAGGAATTTTCCATAGTTATTCTCTCTTCTCACCTCTCTCCTCTCTTGTCTCCTTCTCCTTTTATTTTCTCTGTGACAGTGGTGGGAGGAGCAAAGAGAGCAGTTAATGAGGATGTGAGTGGAAATCCACATGATTCTTCATAAATAATGTTTCTTTCTTGGTACATGCATTTATACTGTACTGTTTACTTTTAATCTACCTTAATCCTGTAAATGGGGTTAAAATTTTCCAAATACTCATCTATTATCTGTGTTGCTGTGTTTTTGTAAAATAGCTTTTGCATAAACTTAGAAGTATAACAACTTCAAATATGAATTTTAGGCCTACTAAGTTAAATATCCTAAGCAAGCTTTTACACAAATGGTGAAAACTCTACTACTACTATTACTATTAATAATAATTACAATAAATATACTGGTGATATAATAAATATATTTTACTAGAATAATATGGAATGTGTTAGAGAAAATAATAAGTCATAGTTATTTTTTTGTCTGTAGCATCAGGTGTTTCTTAATACTCAATAAGTTAAAACAATATTTTCCAAGGATTTACAAGCTTTATTTTTGTTTTCATTTGACTTAGTTTTTAAAGTTATTGCTATGAATTTTTAAAGAGAACTTCTTCAAAATATAACTTGATATAAAATATACAGTATTGCCATATAAATCACATCAGCATAGATATGAAAACTCCAAAGAAACATTTAAGGCAACAGCTGGGAACTTGCTGGTAATTCATATGTAAAGAGAAAATATTCCCGAGAAGTGAGTGGAAAAAAATGGATAAGAAAAAGGTAAAAAAACTGTTGAGATATAGAAAAAGATAAGGCAAGACAGTAGCAGAGGAGCTAGTGAGAAGGGGCTACACTCAGGAACCACAGCAAAAGTAAATGTGCTAATGGTGGCTGTAGACCAAACTTCAATGCAATGAGAAATCAAAGTCAGATAGGCCTTTTCACCTCAGTGAACAATAATATGTAATAATAGCTAATTTTAATAGATTATCTTTTATCAGGTATGGACAGTTTTTGAAATAAAATAAATATTAAGGTTGCAGAAGTACAGAGAGCCTGTCTGGATCCACTTCCCATAATGTCAATCTCCTGTGCCATGAATTATTCCAAGTTTACTAATTTAGAACCAGAAAGATTCTGAAAGGTAGAATATAAATCCCTAGAGATGAAACCACTGATTCCAAAATCGCTATGTTCATACACTTAGTATCTCTATTTTGATCAAAATCATTATTTATCTTTAACTTCACAGAAATAGCAAAACAGTTTCAAAGAATGAAAATATCCATGTGTCCTCAACTTTCTAAAACCATAATCTAGTTCAGGAACTTCATCATTTCCAATACATATTTAGTTTTCCCTTCCTATCTAGTCTTCTGCCCTCCAATTTTGCTACCTACTAGTCCATGGTCCACAGTGTTACTAGCAGCTATAAGGATAAATTTGGTCTGGTCTTGATTTTTAAGGAGGTATAAGAAGAGGTAATCCAACAGATTCTAAAGGATGACTCTAAAGCCATAGGTAGGTTAACAAAGACATCTCTGATTTGCTCATGTTTTGCCCCCAAATAAATAAAACAGCAAAGTAGAGGTTAACAGAGAAAGGAAGTTGGCAGCAAATAGAGAAATGGAGTGACTGGCATTTATGAATTCTTGCAAAAAGTATCAGTTTATTTTTAAAAATTATAGATTAAAGGTAAATTTAAAAGGAAAAAACAAGGTGAACATAAATATACTTGTGTTTGTAAAACAATTGTTAAATGTTATTTACTCCAATAAGTAGTTAAAATTGGTAGTATTATGGGCTTAATTTTGCTTGCTGAGAAAAAGAGATACATTAATTATTAGAATATAGTATATGACAGCCAACATATTTATGTTTTTTGCACACCTACAAATTAGCCTATCTTTACATGTATTATGTGATTGCTGTATGTGCTAGAAATAAATGTATATACATGCATCTGTTTTGATGTTCTTCTTATATGAAATCATCAGATATAATTTTCTCCGTTGGCACATAATTCTACATTTAAAAATAATTAAGAAAATGAACAGGTAAATAAAAGTCTGCCTTCTGATATGAGCAATTTAAGAAAAAAAATTCCTGGATGATATTTGTGTTTTTTATGAGAGATATAGTCATGCGTTCAAGTGAGCTGTTGGAAATAAAGGCAGTCCATTATAAAATGTTCATGTTTAGGCTATATATTCTTAGAATCCAGTCACATATGCCAAAAAATTAATGAAACCTACAGCATAATTTTTCTACCTTGTGGAACTATCGGATAAAGTAATGTCTGATGATAAATTAGGTTTATGGTGAGCTGCTAGATTCAATCTACTGTAGTAAATCTTCTAAACTAACTGCACATAGCTTGCAAGCCAGACTCAATGTAGTGTTCACCAACTGTCCCTTGAATCAAACCCAATTTGACATACTAGTATTCCTCTGTAAAATTTTCTTTTATATGAGGTCACAAAGAGCTCATATAAAGAGCTCACCATAATACTGAGAAAAGAAATATTCCAAGTAAAATAATTGAAATTCCCTTTCAAATACATTATATTACTTCAGTATATATCCATTTATACCTTAAAGTTACATTACTTGATGTCTTGTGATTTTTTTTTTTCTTCCTCTTGGAGTGCAGATAGATATATTCAAATCAAATAAGATTTATTACTAATAGTTTTTCCATGAGGTATACTTGCCTTTCCCTTAGGATTTCTCCTGAGTAACAGTGTCCATTAGTTGCTAAATACAATGCTATTTCATAAAGTGCCTTACTTTAGAAAATGAAGATTAAAAAAAAAAAAAAAGCTTAGAATTTAGAACTACATAGAGCTGTTTACCACTAGCTCACACGAATAATGTTTCCAAAACCTCTTATGAGAAATCCTAGAATTTGTTTTTCATCAATTCACTTGATATCGCCTGTAAGTTGCTTTATTCCATTTATATTAATAGGCAACACTGAGCGCTGATTGTGGCTTTCTTGAAACCAATTGCTCAAAATCACATTCCTGCCAAGTTCAGATTTTATAAATTGAAGTCAAGGGTCAATAATTATCCAGTAACCATTTAACCCAACATGCTTATACGTCTGTCTTAGCTGCCAGAATACTTAGAAGTGAAATAAGAACAGATGAAAGTCATCAGTTCATGTTAGGCACCTGTATCACCTACTCTTAACTCCTTACTTTCATTACTACTGTTTTGTTTTTTTTTCAGAAATATATCATCTTCTATGAGATTTAATTTATGTACAACTTAGGAGCTTTGAAAATAGATAAGATATAAATTTTAAATAATATAATAAAGATATTCAATAACTCATAAAGGGAAATATGGCCTATTTGAAAAATGCATAGGTTTATAATGGTAAGTAGATAAAAATATCTTTACAGACATAAATATTAAAAATAGCCAGAATTATTCAACTCTTCCAATTCCATATTAATGGTAATTGATTTTTGTTAACTTTCTTTACTGAGGTTATAAGACATATGATATTAATATTATTCTGTTTTGACCTCACAATCAAGGAAACACAGTAGCATCTAAAGAATGAATATTCCATTAGAGACAAGATACACACCTACTATGGCAATTGCATGAAATATAAAGAAAGGATAATGTCAAAGTTTGTTTTAGAAGGTAATGAGTGAAATGTTATTTGGAAACTACTATGATTCCATGAAATATAACAAAGACAAAACAAAACAAAGACCAAAAAGAAACTTCTAATTTCAATACAATGAAGTAAAATACAATTATATTATGATTTTGGAAGCACAATGCTCAGACACACTTTCGAATAAAGCAGAATTTTTTGTTTCAAATTAACAAAGTTTTCCTTAAATAAATTTTTTAAAAAATTTTTCTGTAGATTAAACATCAACTACAAGAAAGCCACTTTTCTCACAGAGTAGGAGAAATTGCATATGTATACAGATGAACAAAACGATAGGCAGGAAAAACAAAGTTTCTTAAGAGAGGTATAAACCAGCTGCTACTGGCCTGGAGGATCTAGAAGAATTTAGTTGAGAAGGTCTGGAAAGGGCAGAGGCATTCAGTATTTTCAATGTTACAGAAAAATTAAGAGTCTTGGTGTGAAGGAATTGCTTGTGAAAAAAGAAACAAAGGGAAAGAGAGCATAGAAGTATCAGAAACTAAGGAATGCTTATGGTTATAGCAGGAATTAATTATAGGAAAGCAGTATAATATTAGCTAAGCCCACAAAGATAAATTATAGCTAGATCACAGAAAGCCTTTTGAATTGAGGAGAAGTTAGAACTTCTTTGAGTCACAATTATTTACATCAAAGATCTTAAACTGAAGAGGAATATTACGGGAATTACATTTTTAGGCAGGTGCAGAGAGAAGCTAGAAAACTAGTGAGGAGATGTCTGCAGTAGGAGCAATGAAGTAAATGAAGGCCTAAACTATTTCTATGGCAACAGAAATGAAAAGAAAGGAGTATCTGAAAAAACATATTGAAGATCTATGCATACAGGACTTAGTAACCAATTATTAATAGAAATTGGGTAGGAGAGAAAAGTTGAAGTATACTTAGAATTTGGTTTGCATGACTGGAGGACAAATGGGACCATTAAGATAGAGTGAGTTAGGTACAAGTGCTGGCTTGAGAGCAGGGCTTGAGCAGATGGAACATTTAATTTGAGAAGTACTATTAATAACTTGAAAGTCCAACAAGCACATCATGCCTAAAAATGAGCATAGGTACCAGAAGCACAGGCATAATAAGGTCAAGACAAGATGACGAGTGTGAAGAAGTAAAAGCAAGTTAAGTCTACTTACAAGAAGTTTCGTGCTAAAGAACAAAAGTCAAAGATATTTTGAACAGGTGGTGGGGGGTGATTTGCTTGTTTCTTATTTTGATTTAGGAGCAGGTAAACCAAAGTGTGCTTACTCAAAAGTGAAAAGGGCCTAGTGGAGAGGGTAAGACCAAGGATTGTATAAAGATTATTGATACAATGTCTATAATCATTCCAGAGAGTAAGATATCCAATATGAGTTAAGCCTTTAGAAAAGAAAGACCCATTTCTCCCCTTTGAAATATTAATAAAAGGAGGGATGTGACGATACAGACATAGTCTGCGATGGAAATGAAGGTAGCTAAGGAAATTCACATTTAACAGCTCTGACCTAATAGTGTGCCTTTTACATGTTAAGGGGAGAGAAGTGCATGAAAAGATGGAGTTCTGAACAGAGTGGAAAAAATCTGGAACTGTAGCTCTGTGGAATATTCAAGGGAGTCAGGAAGAGCTGAATGTAAGAACTATTGAACAGTCATACTGGTTTGGCTGAAATTCTTATTAAAATGATTTTTTTGCTCTGACAACCATTGCAGAGCTAAAAGATTGAAACTGTACTCTTTTAGTGGAATCCAAAATACTTCCCAATAACTTCAAGAAAGTCAAATAGTACAGTAAGAATACTACACTCTAGATTTTAAAAAATCATGAAAGTATTCTTTTTGGAACTGAGCAGTGAGGCATCATTAAATAAAATATGCTCTAAGTGTGCCTAAGTGAAGTTGTTAGATATTTTGTGTACATGGCAAGAAGCCATTGCACTTGATGTTTGATTTATCTGCAAGAAAACCTGCTGCCCCAATCACCCTTAAACCTCAAGAGACTTTTGCATATCAAGCAGACAAATTGTTTCAGTATTATGTGTATTTAAAAGGAAATTGAATCCACAGAGAGAGTGATTACTTTTGAAAGAACTGCAAAAAGATTTTCAGAAATCATAGGCCCAATGTTTGTTCCATAATATACTGGCCACAGTTATATAATCTCCAGGTATGTAGAATAGGCACAAGCAAAGATATATTTACAGAACCCTCCATGTAATTGCAAAGGGTGTTAAGTGAGATGATTTGCCCAAATATATTCCGGAAATCTAAGCACTTCAAAAAATATATAACAACAATCTGCCTACATAGGTATTGAGATTCAGTGATTCAGAAAGAAAACTCTTGCCAATTTTCATCCCATGTATCCTGACAGGACAATTCCTGTAGTGGAAGCAGCTTTTCGAAAGAAGAATCTCCTTTCTAGATGTCCTGATGCTCATTGAGGTGTCATCCTCACTGGCCAATAACAAGAAGAGGTTTATCAGAGCTTGTGCAGTAGCAAAATTTAGTGCATTGTGTTAGCTGATGTTGCTGCCTCTACTTGTACACATGGCATGCAAAGAAATAATTGTCATGGAAGTTAATGAGAAGACTCTGTTTTAGGTTTACCACATCCTCTGTCAGATCCTGCACCCTCATCTACCCTGACTGAGGGCACCTTTGGGCACTCATTCACTACCATTAAACTTCTCAGTCTTCCATAAACCTATATGTCTCTCTGAACACTCGGGCTTCTATGGGGCTTGGGGGAAACCTTAACCTCTACCATCAGGTATGGCTTTTGCCAGTATTTCCTGAAATCTAATCTTTCTTCAGAGCACATTATCTTCCACCATTCCCATCCTCCACCTTTCTTGTTTTAGAGCATTGAGAAACAAACAAAAAATACATAACTAACCACACTATATACAAATATTTACTTATTTATTTTTATCTTTTAAGGATAGAAAGGAATACAGAAAAGTAGGCAAGAGTACAAGACTGGGAACCAAGACAGCTTCATGGCAGTGAGATATGTGACCAGAGCTTGGACCTACCACTCAGATTTGCTTCCTCATTCTTCAAGTGAGAAGGTTGGACTTCATGTTCTCTCTCCTTTCCTGCTCTATTACTCTATGTAAAGTAGTATAAGTGCCATGCTGGGTCATATATAAAACAATGGAAGAGGTCAATTGGGCTATTCAGACTTCACATTAACAGGGAAACTTGAGAGCAAGCATAAGCTATGTGCTGAGAATGGTGAGAACGATCACCCTGTATAACTGTTTCAGAGACTGGCACAGGTCATCCCCATTATTATTAGGGGTGTGTGTGTGTGTGTGTGTGTGTGTGTATTATAATATGTCTGAAATACATGCATGTATGTGTATATGTATGTCTCTATTTTTCCTGTAGTTGAGGAAACTGAGCCCCAAATATAACTTAATTTGTGGTTATACCTTGTTAGCTGGGGCTACAAATTCAGGCCTTTTTGATTCCCATGTTAGCATTAACTTTACTGCATTACCTTCACAAAATGCTATGGAGAAATTCCTAATTTAAGGTATAGACTCTTGCAAACTTTTAGACTTTGCATGACAATCTGTAAATAGAGAGTTGGAGATAGCCTGGCTTTTGGGACACTGGCCAGACAGAGGGCAACACAGAGGTCTATTTCTATGTACCTAGACAGATGAAGCTTTTGATTTTCTCTACATAGATTACAGTACCAGGGAAATAACCGCAAGGGCTCCTAAGGGCTCCTGTCCCATCATATTCTCTCTTGGAATCACATAAATCAGATAAGCATTAAGTGTAATTGATAAAGAGTGGTTCATCTGAAATATAAAGAAGAAAACTGATAAGAAGTAGATAAGGTGACAAGTATTAATGGACACCTTAAATATACCTCACATTGTGATATAAACTTTACATGTATGATTTGATTTCCTCTTCACAACTATCTATTAAGTGACAATTACTTTTATTTCTATTTTATATCTGAAGATATTAGAGCTATGAAAGTTTAACTAACTTGGCCAAGGAGCCAGCCTAATAGCTGGCAGAGTGGGGAAAAGAGTCTTTATCTGTCCTGCTCTCAGTCCAATGCTCTGTCCAATGGATCAAATCACACCCCAGGGCATTCTGCATGCCCAAAAGAGCTCATTCTCTCCAAGTAAAGGGGGAAGGGATTCACATACCACATTAGTATCTCTTACTATATTTCTTTCTTTTCCTCAAATGTAGTCTTTGCAAATGTTTCATTAACTTAGCAATTTTTCTACTTAATGAAAATACCACTCACTCATATCTTATTAAACTTAAAGCAAAGCCAACATGATTTAAAAATGCCTCACATGATAAAATATATGCTTAACTTCCTTATCTAATTGTCAAATTAGTTCACTGTTGGGAACAATGAGCAATTTGTATTTTTTAACTCATGTTATTTGTCAAATAATTCAGACAGATTTTCAAGAATGTGCACCACAATTATTTGTTGCTTTGTTCAAAGCCTTCCAGAATTTATAGTCCCTAATCTGTAGTACATATTTTAGGAATCCTTAGGTATGCAAAAACTGAGAGAGGAGTCCAGTTCCACTTAAATTAAGCTATTACCTTTGGAAAGAACTATAGTATTAAAGTTTGATAATATATTTTGCTATCACGTTGGTTGGCTAATGTGCTCTATTCAATTCATGCACTGTATTGGTTTGTAGTCATTATTTAAAACCATTTTATTGGCCTTTATTCTTGGTGTGAAAATGTTAGATTCAGAGCACTTAAAGAGATTTTGGTAAATGTGACTGCTGCCTTACCAATAAGCCTTATTCAATTTTTGGTCGTTACTGTTTTGGGAGAACTTACATTCTTTGATAAGGAAAAAAAAAAGGTTAGCTATATAGGTTACCAAATATTTTTAATTGCCCCTAATACATTTTACTTACAAAAACCTCTGAGTACCCTGAGAGGTCAAAACCCATATTCTTGATACATTGACATTTAACTTACTAGAGAGATTTATAATGCCACTCAGTAACACATGAGAAATAATCTTGACACTTTATTCAAGAAGTCAGGTTTCTTTATATTTTTAATTCACTACAATTTAAGAGGTTTTAAAAGTATTTAAGTATACTTATTTTGATATTTCTGATCAGTTTAACTCACTAAACAGTTTAAAATACCTCAAGTGGCAAGACATACATTAATTTAATAAATATCAATTTGAGACTCTATTATGAATAAAACACTGTTTTAGGTGCTCTGGGGCCAAGGAGAGGAATAAATCATTGTTTCTCTTGATTAATTACATTTGCTTATTTCTTAGTTCACTAGAGAATTAATTTATGAAATGAAATGACTTTAATCTGTGATTAACAGATAACATCATCATTCTATTTTACATAATAAAATCAATCCCATGACATTTATGGCTTATTTTTGAATAGTGAAATGAAATTCAGCATCATGTATAAAAGCCTTAACTAGACCTCCTTGTTTTAAATGTTGGCCCTTCGACTTACCACTTTTCATGACCTTGAGCATATTTTTACCCCAGGTCATTATCTGTAACATGATCATGAAAATACTATCTATTAATACCTCATAGTGTTGTTTAAATGATTAATTGACTATGACAAATTCACATCTACATAAGTGTGTGACACAAAGTAGGTAGTACAAATGTTCCTATTTTTGTTATATGTAAGCCTGCAAAAGGTTTTTACTAATAAAATGGTTTTCAAAGGATTTATGTGTATTTTCCAATTGGAAATTAGAGTCACTTTAATTTACTTATTCTCAATACCAATGCTTTCACAGCCCCTGTTTTAAGGTTTAAGCATTATCTTCTAGACTGTCCTTGAATGACATCTAGAACCTGCATCTGATCAAAATTAGACAACACTAACCTTCAAACTAGTTGTGTTTTGAATACTACAGTAATTTCAGAGTATCAGTTCAAGCTATTATTTTAGAGTTAATGCTTAATCAGTTCTTCTGCAGGAAGAAAGAAAAGCAAATATAAAAGCACACCCCCAGAAGAAAAAGGACTTTCCTGTTAGCTTCTGAATTCAAAATCTCTTATATTTCTTATTTATGTTTTTTTCTAATTTACAATTTCAATTCCAACAGTGAGATTAGTAGAAAGAGCTACGAATTCAAGAACAATTTCAAAGTGTTTTGAAGAGGCCTTGTTAATAGACTATTAAATTCAAAGAGAAGAAAACTCTGTAGTTTATTGTGTACATGTAGCACATTTTCTTCATGGATTCATCCACTGGTAGACACTTATGCTGTATCTATACACTAATAATGAAATATCCAAAAAAGAATTTTAAAAAGCAATTCCAATTTTTGTATGTTGATTTTGAATCCTGCTACTTTACTGAATTTGTTTATTATGTCCAACAGAGCTTTGATGGGATCTTCAGGATTCTGATAAGATTATGTCATATACAAACAGAAATTATTTAATTTCTTTCTTTACATGGATGCATTTTCTTCCCTTTTTCTTGCCTATTTGCTCTGGCTAAGATTTACAGTACTATGTCATATAAAAGTGGCAGGAGTGAGAACCCTTATCTTTTTTCCAATCTTAGAGGAAAAGCTTTCAGCATTTCACCATGGAGTATGAGTCAGCTGTGGACTTGTCATATGTGGCCTTTATTATGTTGAGGAAGATTTTTCTATATATAGTTTAAGAGTTCTTATTATAAAAGGATGTTGAATGTGTCAAATGCTTTTTCTCCAACTATTGAGATTATCACGATTTTTATAATTTATTCTGTTAGTGTGGTGTATCAGATTTATTGATTTAAATATTATTCCATGTATAAATTACACTTAGTCATAATATATGATCCTTTCCATTTCTTTGGTTAGAGATCTTTACTACTGCGCTTTTGAGATAGTCTATCCCAAACAACAGGTTGATGTCCAAAATCTAGTGATTAAACTATATATTTTCTGAAAACAAGCATAAGGCACAAATAGTATCCACAAGGCTATTGCCCTCTAATTATGGAAATTACTTGTCATTATAGCTTGTTTCTAGCAAAAATTATCAAACTGTACCCACCAAACCAAAATCCATTACTTGATACTTGATACCCAGAATCTAGTTACCTAGATTTCTATTTTACCATTTTAGCTAGCTATTGTAGTCAAAAAGGCTATGTATTTCCTTACTTTCCTAAACATTCGCCACATGGTATCAGTACCAGATACAATTATCCTGCTCTGTTCCTCACTCACATCTGTATTCTGCTGATGTTTTTGGATAATATCATAGGGTTTTACAGTCTGATCATGACAATGCATCTTCTCCAAGCTTCATGGGTCAAAGAAACTCCCTACTTTTTTTAAATCTAAAATTGATTAATTTTTCTTTATAATCATCAAAAATGGCTGTACTAAGACAAACTATTCTCAATATCCACTTCCATCATCCCCACTACTGTTACTCACAGACCACATTTCCTACTTTGCTGAAAAGATACAAACAATTATATGGCAACCTTTATTCTACCTTGAATATTTTTCATATTTTCAACTTTTTTTCTCCCATAGTTCTTGTGTGAGAATATGTGTTCATCCTGAGACTAATTTATTCTTTGTGCTTTCATTTCTAGTCTCATCAGGATTTGAATTAATTAATTAGTTCTTCTTCCCTTCAGATTTTTCTTCCCTTCACTTGCCTCCCTGTTCTCAAAGCATTCATGCAGCTTTTTTCTTTAATTCTACAATTCTTTGTAGGATGTGCAAGTGTATGTAATATAAATAATAGAAATCTTTGAGAGTTGTGTATATTAAATAAAATAACATGATCAAATGTACTGAGTATAGATAAAGATGGTAGAAACCTCAGTGAGAGGTAAGAAATTAAAGGTTGAGGGAACAGAAATACTTTAAAAACAGTTTCTCCAGAGATGCAGAGAGAATATGTTAGATTTTTTAAAACTATATTTTAAAATTTCCTACCCCATGCCTTCACTCAACTAACCCTTTATCACCTTGTTATTGGTTTTCTGTCTCCCCACACTTTAATAAAGTTGCTCACTCAAACCTTACCAATGATCTTCTTGACACAAATTGACAATCTAATTTTTTTTCAGTCTCCTTTGGAACCTCTGTAGCATTGCTGACCACAGCTTTCTTAAAAATCTCTCCTTATTTATTTTGGGTGAATTAACTCTCACGGTTCTTCTTCTATGTCTCTACTTTCAGTGATACTAGGTCTTTCTCCTTCTTTTGAACCTTAAAATTCTTACCACCTCTAATTTCAGTGTTTACTTCCTTCACTCTTCTGTCCTTTGCTTGGAAATGTCATACAGTCAAACATCACCTTATTCAGAAACACCTAGCTCTATATTTCTTGTCTTGACCTATCCTTTAAATTCATACCTGCATTTCCAAAGACTATATGGACACCTCTCCACTGACACCCCAGCCACAGCTTACACATCAAAAATTTAACCCTGACATCACTTTGAGTTCACAGTAGATTTAATTCCTCATTCTCTCTCTCTCTCTCTCCCCCCTCTTCTTCCAGCACCCTTCAGTGTACAATTTGGATAGAAACTTTATGGGACACATTCATCTTTTGTTGAGGACCAATAAAAGAATGTTCTCCAACTTCTGCAAAATGATTGCTAAAAGATTTTTTAAGCTGTTCGAATTTCCCATGGTGTAAATATTTCTTCAGCATTCATTTATTAAAAAAAAACTATTACTCTTACTGAATAAGATTATTTTCAGTAGACTATAAGATATATGTAACCAATTGTGTTTCCTTTTTTGCTTTGACTGCTAGGAAATCACACAATAAGATTTAATGCAGTTATAAAAACATAGTAGAATTTTGTTTCTAATCATTTGATCCTCGATTTCTGTTTTAATACTATTATGTAGCTGTCTTTGTTATAAACCAACCAAAATTGTTTATGCCTCAGGCTCACTAGAACCAAGTAGAAAGAAATCTTATAGTCTTTGCCTATTACATAAAGATGAAATACGCAGATAGATTGGACTCATTAACTAAACTACTTGACAGTGTCTTTCATTCATAAAATCTGAAAAGGCTAAACAATTTCAATGCAAGAGAAATATGAACCTATAAAATATAACAGAAAAATAGAACAAATTAAATGAGTATAGTTTTAAAGTGCTGTTTTGAAACACCATTTCATAGCTATCATTGTTTAAAAACCTGATAATAATTTTTGAAGCTCAATTTACCAAGTGAATCAAAGCCTCTGCATAATGTATACTGCACCTACCGTGCAATCACTTAGCATGATTGTTTTTAGTTAGCACTATTAGATATGTGTGGAAGCATTCCAATTCATTTTTGTTTGTTTGCTTGTTTAAAAGATCAAAGTGAGAACACTAACTCCATTAACACATTAAATCCAGAAATTAGGAGTATAGTTTAAGAAACTATCAATTTTTATTTGTTTTTCTCTTGATTGTGAGTTTTTATTAACAACTGTTATGGTTCAGTCATGAAGTATATAGCACTTTTCTCAGGAAAAAGAACATAAATTCTAGCAAAATAGTAAGAAAGGCCTTGATGCAGATTCATACACACTGGATTTGTCCCAAATTCAGATATGCATCTCTTTCAGTTTGCTCTTTTCTTACTAGCCATCTCTTGCAAGCAATGCGATGGAAACAAACTTATAGTCTAGTTTATCCTTCCTTAATTTTCTTCAAACAACTTGCAGATGATACAGAATATAACTCACTTCTGTCTCTAGGACTTTCTTTGTTAGGAAATTCATTGCATATGCATAGGCTGTCCCCAATTTATAAACAGGTAGTAGTCCAAAAACTCATTTTTTAAATCAGTTGCTGGGAATGTAAAGTACATTTTTTCTTCAAAATGACTTTATATGTAGCACTGTATTTGGTCTCAGAATTACTTACAAAAGCCAGAATAGCTCCAATTTATTGAGGACCTATTAAATGTCAGCAAAAATATCATATATTATACACATTATATCTCACTGATTTCCTAATAACTTTTTTATTGAGCTAATGCATATTCTCAGAAAGTACATAAAGTACACACATGTTAAATGCAGAGCTGGATTTTTATACACCTATACAATGGCCACCTGGATCAAGATGTCGACTATATACTTCACCTCTGAAAGTTCCCTTTTGCCTCTTTTCAGTCATAAACACCCTATTCCATGGAAGCAACCACTATTTGAACTTCTATTTCCATGGATTAGTTCTGGCTGTTCATGGATTTTATATCAATAAATTAATCATTGTAGTCTATAATGCTCTCTCTGAGAACATTCCTTCAATGTTCTCACATGTATCAATAGCATAGTATTCCATTTTAAGAATATGCCACATTTGATTTATCCCTTCCCTTGTTGATGGACATTAAGGTTATTTCCAGTTTGGAGCTATTTAGATAAAGCTGCTATGAATACTTAATTCTCTAGGAGAACAGTGACTTTATCATAGGGATGGTACACATTTACTTATAGTAGAAACTTCCAAAGGGTTTTCCAAAGTGTCTGTGGCAATTTTCATTCTCACCAGCAAAGTATGAGTCTTGCCATTTCTTTATTCTTGCCAAAATTTCATATTGTCAGTCAAGAGCCATGTTGTTGAGTGTGTTGTGGTATCTGATTGCAGTTTAAATTTGCATTTCTTGTTTTTTTGAAAAACGTAACATTGACAAACTCTTAGCTAGCCTAAGAAAAAAAGAGAAGACTCATATAAAAATGTGAAATGAAAAGGATCATTAGGGACTATTATAAATAATTACTAACAAATTTGATAGCCTAGATGAAATGGATAAATTCCTTAAAAAATACAAGCTACCAAGGTTAAATTGGAAAGAAATAGAAAGCCTAAACAGACTAATAACAAAGAGGTTAAACTAGTAATTAAAAACCTCCCAACATAGACAAGCCCAGAACCAGATGGCTTTACAGCTTAATTCTACCAAACTCTCAATGAAGAATTAATACCAATGCTTCTAAAACTCTTCCAGAAGCAGACAGAGCTAGATGGAATTTTTTACATTTTACAAGGCCAGCATCATCTTAAAATCTAAGCCAGCCAAACATACAAGAAAATAAGACTGCAGGCCAATATCTCTGATGAACATGATTCAAAAATCCTCAATAAAATATTAGCAAGTTGAATTCAACAACACATCAAAAAGATTAATCATTATAATCAAGTGGGATTTATCCCTAGCATGCAAACCTGCTTTAACATACATTAATCAATCAATGTGATACATCACGTTAAGAAACTGAAAGACAAAACCACATGATTATATCAATTGGTGCAGAAAAAAATATTAAAAAGGGTTTGACATTCTTTCCTGATAAAACAGTTTTATTAACAGTTTAGGTATAGATGGAAAGTTCCTCAACATGATAAAGGCCATTTATGAAAAGCCACAGCTAAAACCCTAATCAATGGGAAAAAACTGAAAACTTTCCTCTAAGATCTTATACAAGGCAAGAATGCCTACTCCCATCACTTATATTCAACATTGTACTGGAAGTATTATCAAGAGCAATTAGACAAGAAAAAGAAATAACCAGTATCCAAATAGGAAAGAAAGAGTAAAACTAGCTCTATTTGCAGTTAGCATCCTATATGTAGAAAACCCCAAAGACTACACCAAAAAAACTGTTAGATCTAATAAATGAATTCAGTAAATTTGCAGAATAAAAAATCAACATACAAAAATCTGTGGCATTTCTATGTGCATATCATAACCTAGCTGAAAAAGAAATCAAGTAAATAATCCTATTTATATTAGCATAAAAACTAGGAATAAACTTAACAAAAGAGGTGAAAGAACTGTACACTGAAAACTATAAAACATTAATAAAATATATTAAATAGGACACAAATAAATGGAAAGATATTCCATGTTTATGGATCAGAAAAATTAATGTCAATAAAATGTCCATACTACCTAAAGCATTTATAGATTCAATGCAATCCCCATCAAAATCTCAAAGGAATTCTTCACAGAAATAGCAAAAATTATCTTAAAATTTGTATGTAATCACAAAATTTGTATGTAATCACAAAAGACCTTGAATAGACAAAGCAATTCTGAGACAAAAATGTTGGAGGCATCAGAATTCATCAGATATAAAATTATATTGAAAAGCTATATTAATCAAAACAGTATGGAACTGGCATAAAAACAAACACATAGATCAGTGGAACAGAATAAATAGCCCAGAAATAAATCCAAACATATTTGGTCAAATAATTTTTGACATGGGCACCAAAAAGACACAACAGGGAAAGAACAGTGTTCTTAATAAATGGTTCTGGGAAAACTAGATTTCTGTATGCAAAAGAATGAAACTGGATCCTTATCTTACACCACACCAAAAATCAACTAAAAATGGATAAAAAGACCTAAACATAAGCCCTGAAACCATAAAACTCCTAGGAGAGAACATAGTAAAAAATCTCCCTGATGATGGATTTAGAAATGATTTTTTGGATATCACACTAAAAGCTTAGACTACAAAAGCAAAAATAAATAAATGAGACTACATCACTAAAAAGTTTCTGCTCCGGAGGAAAATAATCAACAAAATGAAAGGCAATCTACAGATTGGGAAAAATACATTTGCAAAGTATATATCAGGTAAGGGGTTAATATCCAAGATTTTTAAAGCATTCACACAACAATATAGCAAGAAAACACAACCTGATTAAAAGCTGAGGAAAGAACTCAAATAGACATTTCTCCAAAGATGACATAAAAATGGCCAACAAGTACATGAAAAGGTGCTCAACATCACTAGTCTTCAGGGAAATACAAATCAAAGCCACCATAAGATATTATCTCACATCTGTTAGGATAGTACAAAAAGACAAGAGATAACAAGTGTTGGTGAGGGTAGAAAGAAAAGGGAACCCTTGTACACAGTTGGTGCAGCCATTATGGAAAACACTATGGAAGTTCAAAAAAAAAAAAAAAAACTTCAAATAGTACTACACTTCTGGTTATATACAAAAAGAAAAAAAAAAAACAAAACTCATAAAGATATCTTCACTCCCAGGTTCATCGCATTAGTCAAGATATGGAAACAACCTGGGTGTCCATCAATGGACAAATGGATAAAGAAACTATGGGGTGTGTGTATGTGTGTCTGTGTATGTGTGTGTGTGTGTGCAATAGGACAATAGGATATTACTCGGTCTTAAAAAAGGAAGAGAGATCCTGTCATTTGCCACAATATGGATGGACTTGAAGAACATTATACTAAGCAAAATAAGCCAGACACAGAAAGAAAAAATGTTGCATGATATTATATGTGAAATTACTTATATGTGGAATCAAAAACAAAAGGTTAAATATATAGAGATAGAGAATAAAATAGGAATTACCAGGACCAGGATAGAGAGAGAGGGAGGAATTGCAGAGACTGGTCAAAGAATACAAAGTAACAAACCAGATGAACAAATAGAAAGATCTAATGTACAACAGGAGGGCAATAGCTAATAATAGTGTATTGTGTTCAGGCTTTTTGCTAAATGAGTAATTAAAGCTGCTCTTGCCATAGTGGGAAAAATGGGTAAATATATGAGATGAATATGTTAATTTGTTTCATTATAGCAACCATTTTACTATATATATATAAATATATATAAAAATATATTTTTAGCATCATGTATACCTTAAATATATATAATAAAGTTTATTTTTAAAATAAAATAAATTTACATTTCTCTGTTGAGGAATTCATGTTGAAGCATTTTTATATGGATATTGGCTATTTACATAGCTTACTTTTTTTTTAATTTGTGGGAATACTTTCAAAATGAGTCTGTTATCTATCCCAGTGACTTTTGAGAAAGGTAATATTATCACTTGAATGATGGTGAAAATGAGGTCATGAGAGGTAAAATAATTTGCCAAACATCACACATCTAGTAAGTGGCAGAAGACGCACTGGGCTCAGTCTGACTCATTCACAAAAACCTGTGCTCTTCAGAGCATCCTATACTTTGGGGC
Organism: Eulemur rufifrons; assembly: GCF_041146395.1. Classification (NCBI taxonomy): domain Eukaryota; kingdom Metazoa; phylum Chordata; class Mammalia; order Primates; family Lemuridae; genus Eulemur; species Eulemur rufifrons. The sequence continues at coordinate 232,842,228 of NC_090989.1, forward strand.
ACATAAGTATCAGAAATACTTCTCTCTAGATAAGAATATTTTAGCCATATTTATTGAAATAAAAATTGTTCATGATATATTGTTGAGATGAAAATGACTATAAAACAGTACACTGTAAGATCTCTATTTTGGTAAAAAAAATTGTGTGTGTATATATGTATCAATAGAAAACACACTATATGATTCACATTAAAATGTTAATTGTGGTAAAAAATAAAATATTGTTTTTGATTCACAATTTAAAAAAAGTATGAGATATGCTTATTTCTACCAGTCCCCCTACCTGAACAATGACAGTGAGTGATCACTGTAGTTCATTGAGAAGGAGGTAAAATGTCTGGGGGGAAAAAAAGAAAAGTAATAGTGCAACCCCTGTGGAAAGCATTATGGAGGTATCTTAAACAGATTCAAGTAGACCTGCCATTTGACACAGCAATCCCATTACTGGGCATATACCCAAAGGAAAAAAGGTCATTCTGTAACAAAGACACATGTACCCGAATGTTTATAGCAGCACAATTCACAATCGCAAAGATGTGGAAACAACCCAAATGCCCATCAATACATGATTGGATTAGTAAGCTGTGGTATATGTATACCATGGAATATTACTCAGCTATAAGGAATGATGAAGATATGACATCTCTATGGTTCTCCTGGAGAGAGTTGGAACCCATTATATTAAGTGAAGTATCCCAAGAATGGAAAAACAAGCATCACATGTACTCACCAGAAAATTGGTTTCCCTGATCATCACCTAAATACACATCTGGGAACGACACCCATTGGATATCAGTCTGAGGTGGGGGGTGGGGGAGGGGATGGGTGTATGCCTACACAATGGGTGCATTGCGCACCGTTTGGGGAGTGGTAACGCTTGAAGGTGCTGGCTCAGGAAGGGGGGGTGGGGAAGGGAGGGATATATACCTACATGATGGGTGCAATGCGCACGACCTGGGGAACAGACACACCTGGAGCTCTGACTTGGGGGGAAAGGCGGTACAGGAGCAACGTATGTAACCTGCAATTCTGTATCCCCCATAACAAGATGAAATAAAAAAAAAAAAAACAGATATTGACCAATAAAATATATTCAGCCTTTTCTCAATGCAAAAAAAAAAAAAAAAAAAAACAAACACTGCATTTCACAAAGTGTGTCCCAAGGAACACTAGTTACAAAAGCCATTTATTGTGCTGGGAAAAGGAGCATAGTATTATAAAAAGAATTATAGAAATTAAAATGCAATTTAGTATATTAAAGCCTCTACAGAATCCTCTGAAATTTGTGTAATACAGCCTTTCTAAAATTATTTGACAAGAGAAAACTTTTCCAAAGAGTATCTATTAACAGCTTGTCAACACTAAAGGAAATAGCTTCCCTTTGGCCTTTTGATCATTCCTTTTACTTTTTACCTTATCTACAGTGAAAACTTATGGGATATAAGGAAATTCACACACTCTAGGATACACACAGAGATATGTAAAATATACAGAAATAAATTTTTAAAAAGTAATTTTTAATAATATGGATTCTTGTAAGCATTGCTACAAACTCCCATTCTAATGTGAAGGAGAAAATGACACAACAGCAAACATGGCCTTGGATACTAGCTCAGGAAAAGCAATTGTTTATAATTCATGCTGGGTAGGTAGTCAATGGAATGACAAACTATGTTACAATCTTATAAGCAAAAGAGTAAAAGTGCCACTCCAGTCTGCTTTCCCAATGCAGAAAATACTGCTATTAATCTGACGAATGTCCAGATGTCCAAACAGCAGAGGCTTGAAAGTTTCATAGGTACAGGATGTGGGTTCTCATCTTCCCTCATGGTCAATATGCAAGACAGGTTGGACTGGCCCTTTAGTTATATAGCAATAGGCTTGTCGATTATCATCACTGGATTATCACTTGATATTAAACTCAGATAGTTCACTCTTCACTCTGTTAGTAATTGACTGAACTGGAATCTATACATATATCTATATCTATACATTTATGAAAGAATTATCCACTCTCATATCAATATAGGAGTACATTGCAGCTATGAAAAGGGCCAAAAAAAAATATAAACCTTGTTATTTTTAAATATCTTTCCTAAAAGAACACTTAAAATTGCCTGCCTGCATGGATTTCTATATAATATCATTTGCAGAATTATTTATTATTTATAATATCTATTATGCATATATGTATATACTGTATACACACATATACATATATATATATATACATATATACATACATATGCCAATACATAAAAGAGCTTAATATTACAGAATCATTTAAAGATTTTCAAGGCTACAAAAATGATTAAAATATGTTAAATAGATAAAACCTACAGACTATAGGAATGCTACATAAATTTTATATATGTTCTCATTGGTTTTATGCAATTGAGTAGTGGCCATTATCTTTGGGTATTGTTATCACAGATGATATTTTCCTGTTGCTTTTCTAAAATTTCTACATTTTTTCTGATGTTGTACGTAATGCTAACAATATCTTAAGTCAAAAATGGACACAGGACTCTAATACATTATGACACCATTATATGCTTATATATTTATTAATATGGGATAATTATAAATTGTTTCTGAGTGCTGGGATTACAGGGTTTTTTGTTGCCACAATGTAAAAAATACATGTACTTGAAAAGTCATCAGGAGAAGTATATATTAGAATTCATGTTGGACAAGTGTGTATCAGAAAACCAGAAGTTAACCTGAAGATGCATATAAAATAAAAACAAACTTAATAGACACAAAGAATGCAAAAGGAGATGAAAGATATTGAGAACATAGAACACAGAAATAGAACTGAATTAATGATCAAGAATAAGTTATTTATTGCAGTTCACTTTGCTTATAAATCTTTATATAAGGATTTGATGTGGAAATATAAAATTAAAAAAAAAATTCCAGAACATTTTAAAAAAGAGTTGAGATTGAGTTCACAATGACCTCAATAAAATTTCCAAGGAAATAGTCTTAAATTTCAAGGAAAACGGGATTTTTTTTCCCTATATCTATAAAAGAACAAAAGCAAAATCTTTCAAGGAAGCCAAAGCATTATTGTTTCAGTGTTCTGTGCTGTGGCACTCAACATCAAAATGTAATAGAGAGATAACTTCAGAGTCTTAAAAAAAGAAAAAAAAAAAAAAAAAGATGTGATCCAAGAACTCTCTTTACCCAAGCTAATTGTCATTCATACGTGAAGATGAGAGAAAGGCAATTTCAGACCTGAGAACTTTCAAAAAATTTACCACCAAGAAACCCTTTATTCTGCAGAGACTGAAAAAATCAAATAATAAGTAAATGAGAGAACTTCTACAAATGGATGTTGATTACTATATACAAAGATTATTCTTTATTAAAAAATAAAAGATAACCATCTGTTAGCAGGAAGTATAGCTATAAATAGCTATAGCTAAGCTATATTAAAAGTTACAGCACTGAAATAGAAAAATGTTTATGATCATTATAGCTGCTACGAGGGAAGAAAACCATGCAGAATGATGCACAACCCTGGTACCACAGATGAAGAAGGGAAGAAAGAAAACTTTTAACAGGAATGCAAAATAGTCCTTATGAGGACTTACTCTAGAGTAATTTACTCTAGAGAGATGAAAAGACACTTCAATGTAACAATGTTAATATATCAGTAGGCTAAAAAAAAATGTTGATCATTTAAAAATTCAATAAAAAGAGAAAATTTGACTTCTCTCCCAAAACTTTCAAAGAATAGAAAAATTATTTTTAGAAATAGCCTTATAACCCAAAATTAACATTATAACCAATAACAAAATTATGTTGATAATCCCTTCCAATTCAGTAGTAAGCAAGGCTATTACTATCAATATTGTTCAGTATTATAGAGGGTCTTGCTAATTCAAGAGAAAGAATGAATAAAAATATTGTTATAAAGGTGAATATTGTTATTTATCGAAAACACTGCATACATTAGAAGATATCAGATAAATTGCCACTAATAACAATAACGGAAGTCAATAATGAACCTTGGTAAATGATACACAATCAAAGAACATTCATGCAATTAGGCAAAGACCATTAGGAAAGCACAAGTAACAGGTACTTATCATAATAGCAAATTTACATAACAGCAAAATCTTTGTTACCATTCACACTAGCAGCAACAAAGTTCTTTGAAATATAACCCTGCCCCCCAAAAGAGTTGTTCACAAAATTTTATTTAGTCCTAGAAGATGCAAATCAATGGAAATGCATATAATAGACTTGGATGGTGCAATTAATACTTTATCACTACAGAAATTATATTGGCTTAACATAATTCCAAGTACTAAAACTTATAAGCCATATCATGACATTTTGGTCAATGATGAACTGCATATACAATGGTGGTCCCATAAGATTATAATGGAGCTGAAAAATTCCTATCACCTACTGATATCATAGCCATTGTAATGTTCTAGTACAACATATTATCTTTCCTATGTTTACATATGCTTAGATACACAAATACTTACCATTGTGTTATAACTGCCTACAGTATTCAGTATAGTAACATTCTGTACAGGCTTGTAGCCTAGGAGCAATAGGCTACACCATAGAGCCTAGGTGTGTAGTATCTGTACCATCTAGATTTGTGTAAGTATACTCTACGGCATTAGTACAATGAAAATATCACCTAATGATACATGGATCCAAACACATCCCCATTATTAAGCAAAGCATTACTTAATATACAGAGTCTAAATACTAAAGACTACCTGCTATGTAGTTCCAAATAGTAAATATATAAATACAATAAAAATGCATAAGTTTAGCAGAATTTCACCTATGGTCAAAAAGACAATTTTAGAACTATCATTACTGATTGAAAAATATACATAGAGAAATTGAGTGAAACTACTAAAAAATAACTACTATGATGCCTCTTGCCTATGATTTGTTGAATGATAAACCTGTTCTTACAGTATTTCTTGTAATCTTCCAACGATCTGATGAGGAAAGTGCTATTATTACTATCGCCCATTTTTCAAAAATTAAATGAGAAAACTGATGCTCAGGAAGCTTAATATCTACCCTAAAATTATGCCAGGAAAATGATGGAGTACGATTTTGAATACAGGCAGATTTGACTGCTGCTTTCTCAATTATTTGAAGGGAAATAATAAATCTCATCATAAAAGAATTTTTATGACAATGTGGGTCTGGCACTAAAGTGACAATCACATATATAATACAAAATGCAGACTTTAAGCACCTGAAAACTACACATATAGTTTAAAAATGGTAAAATGAGCTTTCCAAAATAAAGAGGGAATTATTACTAGATGGCATAGTAGCAAAAACTGGATAGCAATTTAGAGAAAGAGAGAAATAGAGGCATAATTCATACAATGTTTTAAAAGAACTTTCACATACTCTGGTTTCTCTTCAGATCATACAAATCTTTCGCCTTTTGCTAAAAGAACTTTCAAAGTGTACCATCCAACAGTTGCGAGAAATGTAGATGCTGAATGTCCAACCGATGCACTGTGCTCTAGGAAACTATGATAGCAAATACTATGACTGTACTTCAGTTCCCCTGGGACCTCGTGGACGGTGGCACTGGTGTACTGTGAAAGGGCTCATCTTCTACCCTATCCATTCCGGTCAGTGACCAGACATTGCCCTTCTGTCCTCACTCAGAACAATGGCCAATTGTTTTGATGTGTGCCATGACCAAGTATCACAAGGAGGTCCAAGTAAAGGTTTGATTCTACTGTGCAATGTTAACAGAGTATAGTGAGAATAACATACAAATTCAATAACAGAGGCAGACTGAAAACTTGGCTGTATTCTCAATAGTTGTAGGATGTTAGATCTGGCCTCTGCAGAAAAGGATAACTTTGCCAATATACTATGTTGTTTTAAGAATTAGTAACAATCTGTGTGTAAAACATCTGTATAATTCCTGGAACAGCACTTAAGTTGTTTCCTTATGATTTTATTATTAAAATGATGACAATCAAAATCATTAGTATTGGAAAGCTCAAGAAAATGCTCTTTTCCACAAAAGTCTTCCCACACAAGCTCAGCACTTTTCCCATATTACCAATACTCTGAACAGGTCCCAGATTTTAATAAAATAGACACTCTTTCATTTGAATCAAAGGGAAAATACAAGTATACAAATTTATTCCTTGCACAAAAAATGAAAAGGAAAATATAATGCATATGTGTACATGTGTGATAGCTGGGATTAAAATTTTCAATTACATCAATATTTAAAGTATGACAAAAATATAAATTCTCCAAAGAATGAATGCATAATGTATATGTGTACACACAATAAGAAAAACTAGAAAAACAAATTCTTAGAGAGTAGAGAGAAAAGAGAAAAGCCAGAATAAAAAAAATCCAAGATAAACCATATAGGAAACTGTATTCAAAGCAAAGAAATGCAAATGAAAAACAAACCTAATTTATTTTTGTAATCATTAAACTAAAATCACAAAATAAGTCAGCGCTGAAGTTAAGACAGTAAAATTGGCATATCTATTCATAGATGGTACCTCTATCTCCACACTGATTTTAAAAAACATATAATATAGCCAATGTGTAAGAAGAACCACAAAAAATGATCACATCCTTTAACGTGGAAATTTCATTTTAGAACCTTATCTTAAGGTAATAAATTAAATGTAATAAAAACATAAAACTTTTGAAGATGTTCTTTGCAGCATTATGTGTAATAGCAAAATTTGGATGCAAGATTATAATTCAACATTAGGAGATGATGATATAATAAATTACTGTAAATTGCTACAAATGGATTTTGATGCAGATTTTAAAATATACTTAGGAGAAAGAGAAAAATCTACCTGATTTTTTAAAAAGGTACCTTACAAAGTATCATGTGCAGGACAAATGTAGTTCTGATAATTTAGGTATATATAAAGATCATCAATTAACCTATAATTGTGCCAAAATGATGAATTCTTGGTTGTCATAATTTACAAGATAATTTTTGGCCTTATGCTATTTTCTGGTCAATATCTATATTTTATAAAATCAGTTATTATGACATATTGGTATTTGATTATATCTTTCCAAAGAAGTATTTCTGGTTTGCTTTCTACAGAGTTTCTGTTCCAGAAAGTTGTCCAACAAAACTAATGCAGAGGTCCTCTGACTGAAAGCATATAGTAATGTTAGGTAAAGATAACAACTTTAAACATGCATTGGTAAATATAAGAGAAATCCTAGGTGCCAGAAACAAAGAAATTGAAAGCAAGAGCAAATAATGTGTGAGGTGATGCTCTAAAACAGGTGTGGAGAAGTAGAAGGAGGGACTGGGTCATTGAGATTGAATGCCCACATAAGAACAGGAGATAAGGCAGTGAGCCTGGACAGGCTGGGAGTTCAAATGAACCCTATTTAAAATGATATCCTCATTAAACTGAAGTAGAAAAATTTACTCACTGGCTGAGTGAAACCATAGATAAATAAATAAATGAGCAAATAAACTTTTCTACCTGAGCTCTAGGTGTGAAAAAAAAAGCCTCAGTGTAGAAATCGGTCACTATTTGTCTTGGACACAGCTTATCTGATGTGGAAATCAACATGTCAAGAACTTAACTTAAAACTTAGTCTTGAGATACAAATTCTCCTAAGATATCTGGTAGAAGCAAACACAAACACACATCAAAGGGATTATTCTACAACAGACTGCATAAGATTTGCAAATGGAAATAAAAAGAAATCCCTCTGTATATAAGATCTCATATAAAAATAAGAAAAACAGTCTTCAGCATCAGTAGAAACAAAAACTAGGAAACCACAAGCCTGAGATAATCATAGAAAATCTAAAAAGTTACTATAAAACACAAGTCTAATGACGAAAAGAAAAAATAAAATAAGCCCATGTGATAAGAATGTTTCAATATAAAACATACAGTAAATTAAGCAAAAAATCAATTATATTTGGAGAGAAATTGTGGATTCAGAGATAAATCTAAATCACCTAAATATAAGCATAAGGGTTATGCTAACAAGGAAGATACAGAAAAGTCAAAGTTATGCAACATTTTCTACATAAAGAGAAAAGGAGGCAGGAGGAACATGAAGAGATAATGGCTGAGGATTTGCAGAACTGCAGACAGAAATGAATTCTCCAGTTGAACATTCAGAATAAGTTTTAAGTAGGACTATGCCTAGACACACCCTGGCAAAAATGAAGAATACCAAAAGAAGATATTAAAACTAGTCAGAGAGAAAAGGCTTATTAAAACAAAATAAAATCCTTAAAAGGATGTCTTTTATGACCTAATGCAAAAACGGTTCAACATTATCCAATGAATACATTTAATTCATCAAAGTAACATATTAAAGAAAAGCCATATGTCCTTGCCAACACATAAACAATTTATAAAAGTCAGTACCCATTTATAGAATCAGATATAGAAGAGAATAAGTTAGAAGATAAGTCCCCTAACATAGTAAATGTAACTACCCCAAACCTATAGCAAATAACACACTTAATGATGAAATTAAAAATTATCCCCTTTACAAATAGGGAAATGATAAGGTTGTACACTACCCATGCTACTATTAATCAATATACTAGATTTAATAGTTGGCAAAAGAGATATAGCAATGAAAAAAGAAGAAACAACCTGTAGATGATATTGTTATTTACATAGAAAATCTAAACAATTATGAAGTATGTTCAGAAAACATTCAGAATATTCAGCAAGTTTGTATTCCCATATGTAAGCAACCAAATACCAGAATAGCATTTACAAAAGTGATAAAACTGTCAGGCATATGGCAAGAAATTTAACAAAATAACTGGAGGAATTTATAAAACATAATATAAGAATGAAAGAAGTACAGAAGTAGAGAAAATCATTCAATTATTTCATGGAAATCATTAAAGACAGAAATATACTAATTAAACTATAGATTCAATGCAACTTCAGTCAAAATCTCAAGGGAATTTTCATGAAACATGAAAAGCTCACGCTAAAGCTTAGGAAACAATGTTGATGGGCATGTAAACTCGTACAGCCACTATGGAAAAAAGCACAGAGTTTCCTCAAAAAACTAAAAATAAAACTACCATATGACCCAGTAATCCCACACCGCTGGGTATATATCCAAAAGAAGGAAAATTAACATACTGGAGAGAGATCTGCACCCCCATGTTTACTGCAACATTATTCACAACAGCAAAGGTATGGGTCAATCCAACTGCCCATCAATGAATGAATGGATAAAGAAAATATGGTATATGTAAAAAATGGAAAATTCAGCCATAAAAATTAAATCCTGAAATTTTCAGCAATATGGATGGGACTGAAGGACATTATGTTAAGTGAAGTATGTAAGCTAGGCACGGAAAAACAAATATCACATATTTTCACTTACATGTGGTAGATAAAAAATTGATCTCATGGAGGTAGACAGTAGAATGAATGGTTTTTACCAGTCTGAGATGGGTAAGGGGAAGAGGGTATGAAGAGTGGTTGGGTAATAGATACAAAAATACAATTTAGAAGAGAAAAGATATAGTGTTTTGTGGCACGAGAGGGAAATTACAGTTAATAATTTGTATATTTCAAAATAGAAGAGAATATTTAGAATGTTCCCAACACAAAGAAATGATAAATACTTGAGATGTTGTTTATCTCAATTACCCAGATTTCAACATTACACATTGTATGCTTGTATCAAAATATAACATGTACCCTGTAAATATTTATAACTATTAGGTAGCCATAAAAATTTAAAAAAATAAAAAATAAGGCTCAGTGAATAATAAAAAGTCAAGAATAGCAAGATAAGAATAAGAAGGCATTAATTCACCTGTGAAGTATCAAAACCCATTATATAGCAATAGCAAATAGAATTTTCTGGTAAATGGTTTTCATTATCAAGTTTTAAGGAAACCCCTAGTTCTAAGAAAATTAGTCAGTATGATATAATTTATGTAAAATATAAATGCATAAAATATTTTAATGCATTCACACATAAAAATATGAAAATGTCCAGTAAAATGAGGTACATTAACTTCCTGATTGTGGTGAATTCTGGGGAGAAAGAAAAGGGAAAACAAATGGGGTAGACTAGGATTTTTGTCGTGGGTGCTCTCCTGTGCATTGTAGGATATTTAATAGCATCCCTGACTCTACCTATTAGATGACAGTAGCACCCATTTTCCCAGTAATGACAATCAAAACTGTTTACAGAAATTGTCAAATGTCCCCTGGGAGGCAAAACTGCCCAGTTAAGAACCACTAGAGTAGACTAAGTCTTTAGTATCAGTCTTCAAAGAGAGAGGGGAGTGGAAGGGAGAAGAGAGATTTTGAAAAAAAAAAAAAAAAACTGTAAAAACAACAACATCTTCTGAATTGGGGAGTGGGCACAGATGTCAAATTATTTTTTGTAGTTTTGTGTTTGGAATTTTTTCATATTCTTAAAAGTATAAGAAAGTAATATAGCACTGTAGTTTAAGCGTTAAGAGTGTTAGCCTTAGTTTTAGACTGCCCTGATTTGTAATCTGTTTTTAATGTTTGTATGATTTTATTTACTTTCTCCATGTCTCAGTTTCCAAATCTGTAGCTGTGAAAATTAAATGAAATTACCCATATAAACATCTTAGCACAGTACGTAATACATTGCAGGTGCTCAAAACAAAGTTCTGCTATAACTGCAAATTAATATTACCTTGTTCATAAAGTTATTATGGAAGTATTCATGATATATGGATAAAGAAGTCATTAAGTCATCATTATAGTCATAAGCATACCATAAAATGTTTCACTTTTTAAATTGAAGAGTTATCTGCACAAGTGTGAATTATACCTAGAAAGTAATTATTTGATTGGAAAAAATAGGAGCAAAAATAGCACACACACAGAAATCATCAAAGGATAAATATTGAAGAAATCACAAGGCCAGATTCAAAGAACAATCTTTATTGTGATTCTTTTGATTTATGCCTCATGTTAAAAAAGACTCACTTGAGTTTAACAATATTTTATTTAGTTTTGAAATATTACAATATGAGAAAATTCCTGCCACATGCTAGTAAATGCAAGACATCCAGCATAAATTTAAAATTATAGAATTCATAAGATAACTTTAATTAGAATACAGTAAATTAACTATTTTTCTCAAGTCCTTATTTAGGTGTTAGAATAAGTTTAGAGCACAGAAAGTGTGAAAACGATGTTTGGTTTTAGAACTACATGCACAATGGACCTGTTTTTCAAGACTTCCTAAGTATCTTATATGGCAACTCATTTATTCTGTAAAATCCAACGCAATGGCACCTTGAAATTTAATGTTTGCACTATTCAATATTTGTTAAGATTCACATTACAAAGAGGGGGGATTTGGTGTTCATTAATATATAATCATCTTTTATAACTGTAGTCCACAAACCTTGCCCTTCTTTAACATAGGATGTCTGGTAAACCCATTTCTCAGGCTGGATGGAGTACTTGGAGGCTAGCAGTGAGGAACAGCAACGTGAGTGAAGTATTCACCTACAGGCTACTTTGGTCATCTGTTGACAAGGCTGAGCAGAAGCTTCTGGGCATCTTCACAATGTTTGAAATAACTCTGCTGTGTACAGTAATAACCTTCTTTTGAACATTACCGAATGCCTGGAAGAACATAACACATCCAGAACCAGTTTTTTTCCTCTCTGTCTAGATGCCTAGAAGTTTTCTTTCCTTTTTTTTTTTTTTGAGACAGAGTCTCACTCTGTTGCCCGGGCTAGAGTGAGTGCCGTGGCGTCAGTCTAGCTCACAGCAACCTAAACTCCTGGGCTTAAGCGATCCTACTGCCTCAGCCTCCCGAGTAGCTGGGACTACAGGCATGTGCCACCATGCCCGGCTAATTTTTTTTTTATATATATTTTAGTTGTCCATATAATTTCTTTCTATTTTTAGTAGAGACGGGGTCTCACTCTTGCTCAGGCTGGTCTTGAACTCCTGACCTCGAGCGATCCACCCGCCTCGGCCTCCCAGAGTGCTAGGATTACAGGCGTGAGCCACCGCGCCCGGCCAGAAGTTTTCTTTCTATCTTTTTTTTTTTTTTTGAGACAGAGTCTCGCTCTGTTGCCTGGGCTACAGTGCCATGGTGTCAGCCTAGCTCACAGCAACCTCAAACTCTGGGGCTCAAGTGATCCTTATGCCTCAGCCTCCCAAGTAGCTGGGACTACAGGCATGCGCTACCATGCCCAGCTAGTTTTTTCTATATGTTTTTAGTTGTCCAGCTAAGTTCTTTCTATTTTTTTGGTAGAGATGGGGTCTGGCTCTTGCTGAGGCTGGTCTCAAACTCCTGAGCTCAAGCAATCCTCCCACCTTGGCCTCCCAGAGTGCTAGGATTACAGGCGTGAGCCACCATGCCCAGCCTTAGAATTTTTCTTAAACACAGAAAATAGTCATGATATCCAAGAAAATTAATTTAACACATACCTGTTATATCAAACCTAAATCATTCACCTACTAAGAAGACAATCGCCATTATAATTAGAATTCAATTTATTTAAAACTATTTCCAAAAGTGATTCATGGAGAAAAGTTTTAAATAAAAATGTTTAATAGTATTTTTAAATAATTAAAAGTGAGTAAAGCAAGAGATTAAATTGCATATAAATTGAGTAGTTTATTCAATATATTAAGATTATTTCCATGTGAATTACCATATGAACTTGTACTTGTTATGAGATACTACAATACCCAAAATTCATTCAAGCACTTCACATTGGCCTACACAGCAATTTGGCATCCTTTGTGATCTAATCTGACACATGTGGCCACATTAAATTCAAACAGCTGTATGTAATTTTGTCTGTTAATTAAAAAAATATTAGAAAAATGCAGAACACAGGATGTTTATCAGGGACAATAAAAGTAAATATGATTAAGAAAAAAAATTCCAAGTGGAAATAGGACCATGTCTCTCACATTCACATACCAGAAAGCACTAGATTCCCCCCAAAATCTGTGACATTGAAAAACCAGCTTAGTTATGGTTGTGGAAGTTCTAGCAATTAGCATATCTCACTTTTGTCTAGAGATATCTCCATGTTATTATATTAATTTGTAATAATGAAGTTTGAGGAAGAGATAATCTAACAATCTCATTTTCCAAATATAGAAACTGACGAATAAAATAAAGCTTGCATATGTGTGGGCATGGGTTTGTACACATATGTGTTTGTGTGTGATTGTAACATACAAAATACATTTATTAATTTTGTCAGTAAAATGTGAAATGTTAAGATTTGTTTATTTTGAGCAGTAGCATCATTTCTGATCAACATTGCCTTGTTTATGAATTCACTATTTTCTAAATGTCATCACTGTTTTTAAGTAGAAACAAATAAATTTAAAAAAATGAAAGTGTTCAAGGATTTTAGTGTTTGTAAAGTTTCAAAAAATATTTGTGGAGATTAAATATTCTTGGAAGTTGTGAAAACAGATCATTATAAACTACTGTTCTATTATTTCAACAGAATAAGAGTCAAATTAATAGCTCCTCTTAAAGTTAAGAATCTAATTTCAAATTATTTTATTTTTTATTAGATTCTCCTTGAAGGGAAAGTTTTTAAAGTTAAAGATTTCAATCAGAATACCACCTGAAAATCATAGCATATTAAACTAGAAAAAATACATTAGTCATTATCTCCCATTGAAAACCTAATAAACATTATCACACCTACAAGTAAAATGGCAAGAAGTCCATTTCTTATTTACATATAACCTGTGTTAGCTATAAAATTATAATTCTAACCTTGCCACTTACTGTGTGATCTTAAGCATATAATCTTAATACATTCAGCCAAAACATTGACATCCATACAGAGGAGATAAAACCCACAACTGTAGAGCACTGAGCACTTTTCAATGGGAGCTATGCATAGCATGCCTTCAAATAGATTCCTGCCTTTATAAGCTGCATGTGCCTATTACACTGTACTCATTATAAAATGGAGGGCACTGCTGAGGAACAGATTATTAAATTATACCCATCATATTATGTTAGTGAACTAGAGAAATAATTAAGTTTGTCTGATTTCTTTTCCACCTAAGAGAAACACCAAACTTCAGATTTCACAATTTCAGTTGTTCATTTTTAAATAAGTAACATGTCAAGATACACTCACCAAGTTTCTATATCCTTCATATATGCATTCTCTCATACAAGTTGAGGAAAATTTGAGAAACAAATTCTATTGCCTACAGATGCGAATGTTATATTTCCCTTATGATAACTGAAATGGAACCAATAAGAAAATTCAGAAAAATTATTGATATATATTTTCTAATTAGATCCTAAACCAAAATTCCAAAGTTAATGTATAAATATCTTTTTGTGTTTTTCCAAACACAATTTTATTTTTTAAAATAAAATTAAAACACTTAATAAAAAGTTTAAAATGCCCTTCAAAACCAATGAAGACTTCAAACATGAAATGAACTTCATCAAAGACACAACACAATAAAATCTGAAACAAAGCTTCCTAGTAGTGATTTTACATAAAGAATATTTGAATAGCCTAAAATAAATAAAATAAATATAATACTCATCATCTTAGAGTTTTATGCTCTATTTTGCCAGAAAAGGCAGTACATGGGCAACGTATGTAACCTGCAATTCTGTATCCCCCATAATAATAAGATGAAATAAATAAAAAAAAAAGAAGTGTGGGGGGTGGAAAATAGGAGGTAAAAGTCAACTCCACTTCCCCATAACAAACATGCTATACCCAAGACAATAACCCATTCCAGACTCAACCTGGTTAGTTTTCAGTACAGAAGTTTCAAATGACAAGCGCACATAATCTAATTTCCTCCAGTGTGGCTTCCATTGTCACAAGTTCTAGCCATTCCCTATCAGGCAGCTGAGAAAGATGAGCAGAGAATAGAAACCATCAAATTCTCACCCTCTAGCTGGCATTATAAGCAGAGTGATATAAGAGATTTCATATACCTGACAGGGTGAGCCAGTGCGATGTTGCAAACACTATTTTGGTGGCAAATCATATAATAGCAATTGTGAAGAATTAGGAAGTAAAAGTTAACATGGAATCTGTGTATAGACACTATGGCTTTTTTTGTTTGTTTGCTTCAAGTCTACATGACCAACTCAAGAAACCACTCAAATGGCTAAAAGTATGAATGGCCACCTAAGTAATAATAACATATCCACCCAGATTATCTACAACTAGATATAAAAATGTTTTAGATACCCTAAAAAGACATAAAGCCTTATTTTTAGAAGAAAAGTAGTATTTCTAATGAAGACAGCACACCATTTTCAGAGTTTCTTTCAATAATGAAAGTGTTAAGGACTATTTGGATCATATTGCATTACCTCAGTCACCCTTATTCTTATATTATGATCTTTTAAAAGTTTTACAATTTAGAAATTTTATAATCTAAAGTTAAAATAAGTTTTACCCCATAGTATAATGATTCATATGTAACATCTTTTTTCCACCCAAAACTCTCAATTCTTCAACTATAATTTGTGTGCAACACACACACACAAATACACCTCTCTTACAATACTATTCATTGTACTTAATAAATGTGATCTGTTTCAGTCACATGCACTAATGCAAAAATTATGGCTTAAAATTTCTAGCAAGTGAAGGTAGATGGTATCTTATCTAATTGACATACTGTATTCAACATTAATCTGTATGTTTCTTAGCTTAGCATAAATTTGTATACCAGATGCCTTCTTGTAATTAACATTCTGGGATTTGGGAGCAGTAGATTTTGCTGGTAACAAACTTTCTATCAAATCGACATCTGTGATTTATACCTCCAACTCACTTTCAATATATTTACATAATCAGTTCAATTTAAGCCCATATTATACATTCTTCTTACATTTTCATAAGCAGTATCCCCTCAAGACAGTTAAAAAGTAAATCAAGGTGAAATTTAATTCTTTCTCCTTTTTCTAATCAAAATACTTATGAACATATAATCAAATTCTCTGATTACATGAATTTTTATTTTAAAGGAAAAATATGTGATTTTATTATGATAAAAGGTATGTAAGACCATTAACAGGCATAATTTACACTAATTGCTATCAACATCATCATATGCGCATCATAATATGTGCATAGCTTTATAAGCATTTTAACAATAGTGGCCTTACATTGTTCTTTTGAAGCATCTTTAGATGCTATTATTCTCATTTAACCACTAAGGAAAGTGAGGTTTTAAGAGATTAGATGACTTGATTAAGATGGCTTAAATTCCAAGATCATCAGTCTTTTGTTTTATTTTCTTGCTGTATGTAAGGGCAAATTTCAGGTCTTTTCTGCCAGTGCATGGATTTTTTTGTACTCTAACAAATTGTTTTTCAACACAGGTAATTGTAAAACTCGGAAATATTTTCCAATTATAGTATAAATATAAGATATCATTTAATCAAAAATTTTACAGATGAATCTGATGTTTTCTAGGATGATTTTAATCACAGTGTATTTAAGGTCAGTTCTAGATACTGTACATTAGGAGAATTGGGTTCTTTTAATAAAGGAAATCATGTCTAAAGGAAAATTGTTTTGATATACTTTTATTGCTAAAAGTTTCTAGCATTAGGCAAATTAAAGCATATGACGTATTATTGTAAAAATTCTAGAAGACTCCTTTGGCATGTTGTTAGTATACAGGTTTGTTCATCAAATTTATTACTACATATATAATCACAAAATGTCTGCCTTAACAAAAAAGAACATTGCCAATGACTTTATGTTGTACTTCAAGGCAAATAACTGATAAAACAAAACATGAACTAAGTTTTACATATATGAAATACATACATTAACATTGATTTTGCCTGTTCTAATTTGCCCTTCCATTTTTTCTTAATAAAATTAAATTATCTCTTCATTAGCAACCTTTTAAAATTACTGTGATGAATTAATGATTAAAATATTTTTAAATGACAATACATTTTCAGAAGAAAAAAAGAACTTATAAACCCTTAGTAGGAAATTCATTTGGCACCTATATCCCAGCTTCTCAATGTTGTACAATTACAAAGAGCGTAAGAGAGAGAAATGGAGTAGAGTTGTCAGGAATCAGTAAGGGTGTCTTAGAATTAAAGGAGTGTACTCAAGTACTTTAGCAACAAAATACCTCTTTTCTACAAAGCCAAGTCAGAAACCCAGAGCTGAGAGACATGAAGAAAGACTATACTTTACATGCAAAATCAACTTCACTCTGATCTTGATTTCACAATTGTTTTGCTATGAAGGGAGAAATTTGGGCTTCCAGATATCAGCTTATGGTGATAGAACGTGTCACCTAAAATGAATCTCCATCTACCTTTTATTATTCTCCTATAGGAGTTTGATCTGTCTAGAATTATCCTCTTTGATAATAATGTCTGATAACTCTAACAGCTTTTACTATGTACCAAGCCTTGATTTAAGTATTTTATATTTATCATTGCTTTTAAGTTCAAGCAGTTATATAATTGAGGTAAGAATCTTAATTAGGATACGGGGGGAAAAAAGATTCCAATACCCTTAGAAATACATTCAGTTTCTAAGTGGAGAGATAAAGACTGCATGAAACTCTGTAAGCTATAAACATATAATTTAATAATGAATGCTAAGAAATAACTTAATCTCTGGTATGGAGCATTTAAAATGTGAGACATTTAAAATGTAAAAAAATATTACTTAGTGGTATATGAGGTCACACAGAACAGACAGAAGTTTTGTCTATTTAAAACTAGAATATTAATATTTAGCAAGTTAAACTTATTGATTAGAAGGAATAGTTAGTGTGTGTTTTAATGCCATGTAGAAAGACCACAAATTGGCTAGCCGATCATTGATGATTTTGTATATATAATAAAATCATAATAAAAATCATAAAAATATATAAAATTTACATATTTTATATAATTTGATGATTTTACCTCATCCAATTTATATTTTAGCATTGCATATGTTTAAATCAATGTTTTCTGACAAAGATTTGATCAAAGTGTTTTAAATATTTTTAAATTATTAAATTTTTAATCTAGAGTAATTGTGCTTAGTCCATAATATATATTAGATGTTTAGAAATAAATTCACAATTCCCACTGATATTTTCAGAATCATAGTTTAATTTTTAGTGATAGCTACGATATAAAAATTTATATAATGACATCTAATTCAGGGCATTTTTATCTTTGAATTTTCCTAGGAGCACTTCAAGCTATTATTGCAAACTGCCAGTTAAGACAAAAACACATTTAAGTAAAGAAAGAGAAAATTTCCTGAATATACACTATACTATTCACAATCTGTTGCATTTTTGAGACATTAGGCAAAGATGTATTACCCCTGCTTTAGAGAATAAATCAGGAAGAAAATGTCATAACTTTATTTAGCAAATGATTTATTAAATCTATTTGTTTTTGTATTAAGAATAGTTGACATATGAAACATTAATATTTTAAATATATGCATTCTTTCCTACATATTTTATCACATGACATATACATGTATACTAGACTGTAAGCTCCATAAATCAAGGGCTCTTCTAATCATGTACACATTTGAATACATTGTCTGACACACATAATGCATGCTCAAGAAATCTTAATCAATGAATAAGGTTAGTCTTCCATTTTTTAGACAGATGTAAATATAGTTCAAATATATATTTTATTTGTACATTTTAATAGTCTATGATTGAAGTTGTATTTTAGAAGCTTCTTTAATATTTTATGGTGTAAAGATTATTCATCTTATTTTATAATGAATGTAATTATGGATATAATGAATTATTTTGAAACTTTAAGCAGATTCATTGCTGAGTATGTAAAATTTATAATGTTTAGTAAAAACGAAAAGAATAGTAATATGTGTTTGTGTGTATCAACTATATAATATATACTTATATTAAAAAAGATATGCCCAAATTTAACTTTCTCTATTATGTCTATCTTTTACCTTCATTCTAAAATAAGCAATTTTATAAAAATATCCTTTTAACTGACTATAAAAATAGTATTAATAGTAAAAAAAATGCTTAAAAATGTAATATGAAAACCATTATGAACCACGCACTGGATTGCTTACCTAGTCTGTTAGTTAATAGATGGACTTTTTATTATTAGCTTCACATTAAAAGATTAGCTAAAAGAAGGTCATGACTTCAGTTAACAGAAATATTGCTAGTGTTTTGCTTGCCTCATGAATAATTTATAATCGTTTTGAACCCAATGAGCTGTAGAGCAATATTACAATTAACATTCAGCTCTTCCATGGATTTGGTTTAACTCCCTTTAGGATACTGTTTGTAATGAGTAGCAAGACATGACATGCCACTTAACATGCCACCATGGATTCTAATGCTTAGCTTTTAAAAGGAAGGAGTCTCAATACATTCAGATAAAGTTATGACTTCCTCATAAGGGCTTAGGAGGTGAACAAAAACAAGCAAAGCATATGAGAGAAAAGGTTGACATTTAAAAATCTGAATTTAATAATTGATAACAAGCAATATGAAACACAGTATTTATGTCTGCACACCAAAAAATCAGGCTGTAGGCTGTAATAATTATTCCATCATTTGCCTCATGCCAATTTGTTGTAACACACTAAAGGAAGGCTTCTCTGTACCTGGGTTAAAACAAGTCGCATTACCTTTCTCTTTTATTTCAAGTATCTTCTCAAATCCATAAACAGAAAAAAAAGAAAGATTACTTTTGAAGCACAGACATTTTTATACGAATACACATTTTTAGTTATTTAACTGGTATAGATATTCTATAGCCCGTGACACAAGGAAAATACAGGGAAGAACAACTGGTGCTATAGCTTAGAAATAGCAATTAAAGTAAAATTCCCATTACAATAAACATACAAGAAAAAAGGCTTCAGGCTTTCTTTGATGTCTATCCCCCCAACAAAAATAGGTGAGCTACATATCTCAATATTACTATATTACTAATGAAAATCCAGATAGATTCAAGGCTTTGAATGAAGCTGAGCACCGTCAGTTTTAACCTTTAAGGTTTTACAATGAGAAACTCCTTACTATTAATAGATTCACTACATTATGATTACCAGGAATAACCAGAGGCCATATACTCAACCCACCTTCCTCTTTTTTGGGATCTGCATGAAACATTTTAGAATCTGTTACTATCAAGCATACTGCATACTTTTCATTGTTCCAGAAAAATGCCTGGATTATTAACTTTTTGTGAGGCCATTGTCAAAAATGACTAATAAAAATGTTTGAAAAGCATTTTTTAAATGCACATGATTGATCAAATCCTATTATGACTGCTCTGTAATTTCTAAATAGATGTGAACTTTGTCAGCTTGTTTCAAAGTTTATGCACCCACCACTATGATTAAAGGTGTAATATAATCCCAGTTGCAAATTCAATTTGAGATCTGATTTTCAAACCATACTTGAAGGCTTCTCCTCATCCCTTGATTTAAGACCCCCATGTTCTATCTTAATTCTATTGTCATTATTTCCACTATTTAAGAACTTTTTCATAATATTTGCTCTCTAAAGGGTGAAATTTTGTTTTTCAAGTAGGCACCCTACCAGGTTGCAGATTTACCTTAAAAGTAAAATGTTACTTTGTAAAATTCTGCAACCTACTTTCAGAAGTAAAGTTTCCTGGAGGACAAATGAATAGTCTGATCATTAGCTTTAGAGTGTTGCCCATGACAACCATCTTATTTCTGTATCCCCAAAGCAAATCTACTCCTTTTAAGAACACAACCTTTTTTCCAACATTGGAATATTTTTCTATTTTAAATCACCAAATATATACATTTCTACTAACTTATTTCTACCATACGAATCTATGGTATCAATAGTTCTCTTTTTAGTATTTATAGATGTTAGCTTCTTTCACATATATGTATTTCATTTGGTTCTTGCAAGCAAGCATTCTGTGAGTCAGAAAACTTACTTTCTATAATAAAATGCATTCAAAGATCACCTAGCCCTGATTATTAACTCCTTTGAAGGTCACAGACTTCATTCAGAACCTGATAAAATGTATAGCCTCTTTCTCCAAGGGAAAAATATGCATATATAAAAATGCATACAAATTTAAGTTTCAGAAAATTCACTTCTTATATTAAAAAGGTGTGATCTACCTAATCACTCATACTAACCTTAAAGTTTTTATCACTTGTTAATGGTACTAAAGATTACATAAAGCATCCAAGGAAACAATTTGGAGAACTTAGAAAAAGATTCATTATTTTTGAGAATATGTTATTCATTATCCGCCCTAAAGGATGAGTTATTGTATTGATACTTTCCTAATACTGTTTACAAAACAACATAAAGGTGGGATATATTAACGGAGTGGGACTTTAAGTAGTTAACATCTTTAGGATTCAAGTTACAAAAGAAATATCCTCTAATTGCTTTGTTGACAAATTCAACACAGAGGGTGTAGACTAATACTTCTCAATCCTGGAAGCACATTAGAATCACTGAGGGAATATAAAAACTTACCCTTGTCTAGGACCCCACCCTTTGAGCGATACTAATTGGTCTATTATAGGGTTTTGATATTATTATGTTTTTAAAGCTCCTCAGGAGATTCTAGTGTGCAGAGTGAAGAACCACTTCTATAAAAGAACAAGTAAGAGAGAACTTCTGGCTTACTTTTAATGCATAATTAGTATGCTATTGTGAAAGCAATCTCAATCTAGAGGGGAAAAAATCACCATTTCATGTCGGAGTTCTAATCAGCAAAGAGAGGTGTCTTCAAATAAATATGTCAAATTAGGCAAAAATTATTTAAAACCGGAAAGAGGAAAAAAAATCACCCTATGATCAGAAAATTGAAGGGAATTAAGATGATATAAGATAAATTATAACTATATAAATGATCAAAATAT
The DNA here is from genome assembly GCF_041146395.1 of Eulemur rufifrons. NCBI lineage: Eukaryota > Metazoa > Chordata > Mammalia > Primates > Lemuridae > Eulemur > Eulemur rufifrons. Next base: position 232,864,126 of record NC_090989.1, read on the forward strand.
GATAGAAAATGATAAGAGGAAAGAACACATAAACACTTTCATAAGTGCAGATTTAAGCAGTCTACATGAGTTACGGAGGGGAGACATTACATAAAACCCAAGCACCACAGAAATATTTTGTTATAATTAATACTGTTATTTGTAAAGTTAAGTTTATGTAATATTTAATCTGTATATATCAGAAGGTAACAAAATTGATTCTACAGGATGTAATTATGGCCTGACTACTGGATTAAGGTCAGATGTACTCGATGGTCCTAGCATCTCAATATCTTTTGCAAACAAATTAGTGGAAAAATATAGAATAAAAAATATTACCTCTCAAATTATTAACAAAATATCTCATTGCCTAAAGCAGGCCAAAAATAAATAAATACACATGCACAGGCACATGTACATACACAGGCAAACACACACACACACAAGAAAACTATAATGTGTGTTGGTATTTTTTAAAATTTAGGTATTTATCTTGCACTGTTGATTACAGTCATCTAGCAAAGAAAGTATTTGACTCATAAAATATCCATTTGAGTATCTTTCAGAGAAAGACATAATAAAGTAATAAAATCACCGGATCTAAGCATTTGAAGAGAATTTATCTTCTGCGATTCCTGAAACATCCTTTCTAAAACATACATAGCAGATAGTCAGATTCAGTCTCCATATTTGCTCCATTGCTTTGAGTAGGATTTCCATTATTTTTCTCTCTTTTTATTTTGTTTTGAGAACTTTTATTATTGGCAATCTTTCTTTCCTTCACAATGTTAACTTTCTTTTTGAACTGCAACCAATACCTTCATTGTGTATTGACCAATATATTATTATGCACAGAATTAAAGAGATGGCTTACCTGGAGAGTGAGGACTGTAATTCATTGAGACACAGGTATAATACAAAGAAAGCCTTTCTTCCTAGGAAGATTTGAAAAACTTAATGAATTTGGATAAATCCTGATCATCAGTATTACTAAGCCATGTGTAGCAACAGCAGGTCTAGTTATAAGATTGTAAATTAGAGCAAAATTCAAAGTGATTGCACTTTCAAAGGTAGTGTGTGCCTTAATATTCCTTACCAAAAATATTACATGAGACCAAAAAGATCAATTCAAATTTTGTCATTTTTAAAATCAAGATTTCTAATAGCACTTAATGAAATTTAAAATGTTTAGTTAGGAGAGTGACAGAAAAATATATCAAATCAAATTTTTTAGCCCTTTATCATTTAGTTGACAAAAAGTTTTGACAGGCTACTGTGCCAGGCACTATATTGTAGGTGCTTTAAGTATAGCAGTAAAGAAAATAGACTAAGCCATCTTACCTCCTGGCGTTTATATTTTAACAGGCCAGACAGACATTAAAGAAGATAAATGAATAGAATATATTGTAGGTGAGGTAATTATAGGTGCTAGAGAGGAAAATAAAGCCAGAAAGGGGACAATAAGTGTTCACCATGAGAAAAGAAACTGTAATTTTAGAAAATATATACAGGGAATGTCTCATTAAAATGATGACTTTTTGTTTTAGTCCAGAGCCAAAGGAAGTGACTATTGCTATAATAACTGTGATACATATGGGGAATTCTCTCCTTTCTACATACAAACAGTCTCAAAATGAATGTCACTGCAAGCCAATGTTATACTTAATATTCAAATTGACTTTCTAGAATTTTTACTTAAAAATCTAGATAAAATCCACCAAGAGCTACACAAAATGACAGAAAATTTGGGTTTATTATGCTTAGGAGGCATCCACATAAATTTAATTTTGGTAATAAATGAGAATCATTTTATTTTATTGCCACCTGGTATTATTGCCTTAGAAATTCTGGATATTCAGGAACTTTTGGTGAAAATTGCCAAAGATGAGAACTGGAAAGTAGGAGTGAGAACCACATCAATTTGGAGAGAAACAATAGCAGTATCAAATTAAATTTGTTTAAAACTTCCCATTTTATACAGTAGCTCTTCAGAAATCACCAATGGCCCAGCCCTACAAGGTAACGAAGACAGTTTCCTTTATTAACATTTTATGAAAAAAGAAATCAAGATTTAAAAAATTAAAATGACTTCTTCACAGACATGGTGCTAAGTACTAAGAAACTGTGTACTAAAATCTGTGTCTTCTTGTTTCTAATTTATGTCTGTTTAAAATTCATTTTCCTGCCTCTCCCACATCCCCTTCCCACCTCAAAGTGAAATACTCTCTAGGAGCAGGATGTTTGTCCAACTCTTACTGTTAAAAGGGGAAAAGGGTTGCTGAGTGCCTATAAACCTGAGTTGCAACACTGTAACTATGCTACAACATTCGCTCTACATACACATCAAGCAATTTTGAATTGTTCAAACACCATGTCAATCTTAAGGCAAGAGCTGTCATAGCTAAAGATAAGAGATGCTAGGAGACTGTCAGAAATTGTGGTATTGCCAAAGAAAAAAGGCAAAACCTTAAAGGGAACAGGCTTAGTGTTTGAGTAGCAAGTAATATGTCTGCTACAAGAATATAAATGTCCTCCACTCTGTAATTTCTCAATGTGATTAAGGTAGTCTAATTCAAATTCATTCAACTTATATAAGGTACTGTGAAAGTGCTGTTGCAGTCAGTGGCAACAGTATTCCGAAGAGAGGCAATTAGACTTCACAAGATTTAAAGTTTAGGGCTCATTATATATGATATTTTTCAGCTGGCACACATATTGAAGTCTTCACGAAAGAGCTGCATAAAACAAGGGATCCTGTTTGAGCTCCACTGATCATTTGAGAATGCCGCCTGCCAAACTGCCAATTGTGTTCTCAAAGAATAGACATATCAGCTACTGACTCACACAGCTGTGAAGCTTTCCACTTGCCACCAGTAGGTAATCAAGAAACAACTGAAAGATATACCTGAAGAAAGCCAGAATAACGTATGTTAGGAAATATTGAATTGCTATAAAATTTCTCCTTTTGTAGTCACTATGCATCCCATGACTTAAAGCAAGCATACTCTAAAGCTGCATATTTCTCAAACAGAAATAACAGAAAGTTGAAAAAAAATACAGTTGCAGATTCAACCCAGCTATATTCCATGTTATCAAACAAACAGTATTTTAAGTGAGTATGGGTCATTGCTATCCTGAGAAAGGGAGCGTGTTCATCTGGTATAAGTCAACAGGAAATCATTCATAATGGAATTGTTTTATAAAGCACTTTAAAATTTCAACAATGCTTTAATTAGAGATATCAATAGATAAGCGGAAAAGAATCGATAAGAAGAAGGTATATAAAAATATATGAGGGAATCAACTCAGTGACCATAGTCTTAAAGTAAGTCAATTATTATGATCATTTTATTCATGTTACTTCAAAGATGGTGTAAATAAATGACATTGAATTGTGGTACCATTAAAAGACAAATACACAGTACAAAGGTAATTGATTGTTAGTAGCAACATTTTCTAATAAACATTTCTTGGAAGAATGTGAAAATTGTCTATAAATCCAAGAGAATGGAAGGATAAAAAGAAGTGGTTACTTTTAAACCTTTGACACTTTTTCATATTTTAAAAACATTTTGAGATAATTTTGCGCACTGTCTGGGGAATGGACACGCTTGAAGCTCTGACTCGGGGGGGATGGGTGGGACTTGGGCAATATAGATAACCTGAATTTTTGTACCCCCAGAATAAGCTGAAATAAAAATAAAATAAAATAAAATAAAAATTAAAAAAAAGAGTTGCAAAAATAGCAAATAGAATTCCTATATACCCTTCACTCAGCTTCTCCATATACATCTTATATAATCATAAAACATTTATCAAAACTAAGAAAATAACATTGGTGACATACTATTAACCAAAGTAGAGAATTTATTCAGATTTCACCAGTTTTTCTATTATTGTACTTTTATTTAAAAAATCATTATTGTTGTTGCTCCAGGATTTAATCCAGGGTGCTATACTGTATTTAGTTGTCCTGTATCCACAGTTTCCTCCAATCTATGACATCTCCTCAATTTTTCCTTGTCTTTCATTGCCTTAACTCTGTTAAAGAACTGTCAATTATTTTTTAGAATGTACTTCAATTTGAGTTTGTATGATATTTCCTCATGATTAGATTGAAATTAGGCATTAGTAGGAAGTATTCCACAGAGGGAATTGCCCTTCTCAGTGCATTGAATTGGGGGAATAATATTGATATTGTTTCCGGTGATGTTAATTGTGACCCCACAGCTAAAGGTGAAATCTGCTGTCATTCTCCACTGTAAATCTACCATTTTATCCTTTGCAATTATGAAATATTTAGAGGGAGATAATGATGGACTATGTACATATCCTATTTGCACGTAAACTTTCACCTACTCATCTTAGAATCCATAACAAGGATTTTACCTGCAATGATTTCTAATATGGTGTTGTAATAATAATTTTCTATTTTCCCCACTCACTCTTCTGTTATTAATTGAGGTTCTTCTGTAAGGTTTGTCACTACTTTCCCATTTATTCATTTATTCAGTTACTGTTTATAATAATCAGTTTCACAGATATTTATTTTATTCTGTGAATTCTGATCCTATGCTATTTTTATTTTACTGCTCCCATACTCTTTCAATACACATACATCACATACATATGTGTGTGTGTACACATACACACACATAGATAGACAGATAGACAGATAGATACATAGTTTCACTTTCTGGCTTCACAAGGTTCTCCAGGTTCATCTTGCATTTTTCTTCTCTGGGTCACCTTGTGTGTTCTCTGCTGCAGTACTAGAACTGAACAGATTTCCAAGGAACCCTGATTCCTCTTTATGAAAAACAATATTTAGAAACTGAGATCTGGGTGCCAGGTATGCTCCTTGATATTATCACTACTTTTAGCACTTGTCAGTGTATAGAGCTAGGGTATATATGCATGTGTACCAACTCATATATACATGCACATTTATATTTCTCTATTTTATATAAATTTTAAAATTATAATTCCATTTTAATACCTTCAGTGCCAATCAGCATCAAGGGTTTCTTCTAAAATTCCCCATTTACTTATGTGTAGCTGCTTTCTTTTTATAATTTCAGAATTATTACAGGGGTACAAATCTTTAGGTTACATATATTGCCTTTGCCCCACCTGAGTCAGAGGTACAAGCATATCCATCCCCTAAATGGTGCGCACCACACCCATTAAGTGTGAATCTACCCATCCCTTCCTTCCCCCCTCACCTGCCCAACACCCAGTGAATGTTACATCTATATGTGCATGCTTTCTATAACAAAAATAATCCTATTCTTGTTATCTATATTTAATAATTTGTTCAACTTGAGCATACATGTAAATTAATTTCAGAATTTCCAACCAATACACTTTTGAAAAACAAATTTATCAAAGAATACAATATCAATGCATTGATTTTGTTTATATTTATCCTTAGATTATTTAGTTAAATGTCATTTTTCCAAAGTTACATATTTCAGCTTCTTTCTTCCCTATTCCATTCAGTGTGGATCTGATTAATTTTTAATGTGGTTAGAATCATTTGTCACAGTCTGTATTTCATCTGCACACATACGCACACACACACACACACACACACACATCCTGATTGATTTTATAAATTCATGTACACAAATTTTACTTTTTGTGGTATGTTATGTGGGTTTTAGAAATGGATTCCATCTCTACTGTTACATAGAAAACATTTCCATCTCCTTAGAACTTCCACTGTCTTGCACCTTTATAAACAATCCATTGATGTGTTTTCCTTCCAAGAGTTTTACCTTTCTTAAAAGCATCACATAAATGGGATTATGCAATATGGAGCCTTCAATGTCTTGCTTTTGTTTTGTTTTGTTTTAATTTTTATGTATATAAAATAATTATACATTATTTGTGGGGTACATGTAATATTTTGATACAAGCATAAAGTGTGTAAGGATCCAATCTGGATAACTGGGATATCCATCAACTCGAAGATTTATCATTTCTTTGTGTTGGGAATATTCCAAAGCTGATCTTCCAGTTATTTGGAAATCTGTAATAAATTATTGTTAACTATAGCCCCTTTATTGTGCTACCAAACACTAGATCTCATTATTTATATCTAAGTGTATTTCATATCTATTAACCAATACTCTTTATCTCCCCTCCCCACTTTCCTCCCAGACTCTGGTAACCACCATTCTATTCACCTCCATGAGATCAATTTTTTGTAGCTCCTACCTATGAGTAGGAACATGTGATATTGGTCTTTATGTGCCTGGCTTATTTCACTTAAAATAATGTCCTCCAGTTTCAACCATGTTGTTGCAAATGTACTCATGATTCATCTATGTTATTGTGTGAATCAACAGTTTAAATTTTTTTATTGTTGAGAAGAATTCCACCGTATGTATGTATTATTCACCAATTTCATAGTTTAATTATATGTGGGTTATTTACAGGTTTTTTGCAATTATGAAGTGAGTTTCTATAAACATTCCTGGGCAAGTTAACTTGTGTGAATATAAGTTTCTATTTCTCTTAGATAATTAGGAGTGGGATTGCTGGGTCGTAAGACAGGTCTATCTTTAACTTTATACAAAATTGTCAAACTGTCTTCCAAAGTGGCTGTACCATTTTGCCCTCCCACTAGCAATATCAACGAGACTTTCCACAGCTCTGCATTCTCACCCATAGCTTTCCCCTACTCTTCTACATCCCCATAGAAAGAATTAATTTATCTTGAATATGCAGTCCTTTTTCACACTATACAAATCTCTTGCTTTTACCAGTTTCTACTCTCATCTTTTCCAGTAAGACAAAAAAAAAAAAAAAAATTGGGAACATATAATGTGTGCAGCACCCTGTTAGGCAGGATGAATACAGAATTATTTGACGATTTTTCTCTCCCTAACAGATCCTGAGATTCTTAAGAGAAGGCACTGGTTTCTCTGTTATAGCACCGTGTGTGCCTATATTGCAGGTAGCAAACATCAAAAGAGTTTGACTATGAAAAGAAGTGAGGAGATGAGATTTCATAGGAAATTCAACTTTACATACTGTCTAAACTCATTTCTCTGTAAGTGCTCAGAATGGCCAAAGTTTTATGTCAGTATACTGAATAAAATTTACTACCTAAAGTGAATGTAGGTTTAGGGAATTTAATGAATTCAAGAAAATTATGTGCATATACTTAATGTAGAGATAGAGAGAGAAAGTGTTAGCAACTAATGAATTTTGCCATTCCAATACTCTTGCCTACCACTAACATTCAAGTTTTTTTTTTTTTCCTTTCTATTTGAGGAAGTTAATGTACTCTGTCATTTTAGAGTAATTTATCTAGTTAAGAAAATATTATACTTTACTTTATTGGGCTTCTTATACATCCTGGTTAAAAACAGGCTTATGAAGTTCTGTGTTTACATCTTGTTAACATAACCAAATATATAAGCTTATCAGAATAGTCATCAAAGATTCTATTATTGTAAAAATAAAAAAAAAAAAACAGATTAAGTTACTGAGTTCCCTACCTTGTTTATTCATCAGCAAATAGCAGAGATTATTCTGTACCAACAGGTGGCTATTCTAGGTGCCAGGAATACAAAGATGAATTAGACAATGCTCATGTCCTCAGGAAGCTTACAATTGGGATAATTACCATGCTTGAACTGGATGTCAGTGGAGCAAAAGGAATGACAACTGATCCAATTAGTATTATCAGGGCTGGCTTCCTGATGATGAGCAAAAATTAGCTAACTGGTAGAGAACAAGAGTGAAGGAGAAAGAAAACATATCCTAGACAATTGTTACAGCATGTAAAGGAAGGATGCTGAGAAAAGGCATTGCTGCTCAGAAATAAAAAGTGGTTCTATATGGCTATAACATAGATTTTAAGGGAAAGAACTTCAAAGATGAAGTTGAAGAGCTCAGTAGAGGAAAGACCACAAAGGGCCATTATGCTATGCTAAGGAACTAGAACTTTACTCTGAAGGTCAGGGCATGCCTAAAGATTTTAGGCACAGGAAAATATTATTAGATTTGCTATTACAAATGCTACTTTAGCAGAATAGTGGAGAATGTTTTGGAAAGGGAGACAAAGCAATGAATAGCAAGGCATATATGAAAGTCTAGGTGGAAATTGTAAAGTCCTGAACTGGGGTAGTATCCATGAGGAAGAAAAGAAGTGAACTGAAGACATAAGACACTGAAGAGATTTTAATAATATCTGGTAACTGGCTTAATATGTAAGGTAAAAAAGAATCAAGGAGTAAAGCTTAGAGGATGGTTCTATCCACCAAGAAAGGGGAGACACAGGAGAAAGATGTGAGTCCAGTTTTGTTTATGTTAGTCAGAGGAGACGATAGAAAATACAAGTAGAAATTTTTAGCAAACCTTTGAATAAACAAATCAGGATTTCAGAAAAGAAGTCTGAATGGGAGATGTTGATTTGAAACAAATTGGCATATGGCTATTTGAAGGCACAAAATTAGATGTCATTATTGTAACAACAGTGTGAAGAGGACGCAGAATGCAATCTTGGACCTGAACATATTTAATGGTATGTAGAGGAAGCATATCTCATGAAGGAAAAACTATTAAGGGAGTCATAAATATAGGAAAAGCATCAGGAAAGATGGTGACTTCAAGCAATGGATGACATAGTGATAAGAAGATAGTGAACAACTAAGGCTATTAGATTTAGTACACAAAAAAAGTACCTTAACAAAAATGTCATCAATAAAATTAAAGAATGGAAAGACAGAGTACATGAATAAAATAAGTAATAAAAGTGAGAAATTGGATAGAGAGGGAGAGACCATGTCTATACGCGTGTAGATGATTCAAAAAAAACTATGAAATGAAGAAAGAGAAGCAATACAGTTGATAGAAGCCATGATGCCAAAAAAGGTGGGTTTCTATACAATAAAGGATCTTGACCATGAATAAATGCTAAGGGGAAAGACCTCAGGAAAGTTTGAAGATGCTATAGGGAGTGATAATGCTTATATAATCCATAGATATGGGGGAAATGAAGCTTAGACAAAGGATTTTCATTTGATTTCTACGTTTTAACAGGTGGCAGGAATCAAAGATGAATGCAGAGATACCTTCATTTGTAATGATGAGTCAGTCCTCTAAGAGAAAATAGTTCAATTTGCAGAGAGAGGAGGAGGAGGAGGAAATGGAAGAAAGGTGGTGAGTGGGGACTAAAGGACTTTGGTGAGGTTTGAAATATTAAGTACCTATTAGGGAGACAATGCAAGCTATCTGATAGAAATTACTTAAAAGAATTGCTAAGTATATTAATGACCAACCTAATGATGGAAACCAGGGTTTAGAGCAGCGGTCTCCAACCTTTTTTGCACCAGGGACCAGTTTCATGGAAGACAATTTTTCCATGGGGGATGGTTTCAGGATGATTCAAGTGCATTACATTTATCACACACTTTATTAATACTACATTGTAACATATAATGAAATAATTATATAATTCCCTATAATGCAGAATCAGTGGAAGCCCTGAGCTTGTTTTCCTGCAACTAGATGGTCCCATCTGGGGGTGATGGGAGACAGTGACACCTGAAGTGTGTTGCTTATGTCCAGTCTACTTTGTAATCTTGTTTTGGTTGCTGTCACTGCAGAAAGCTCTGCTTCACAAAGATAGGATTTTGGAAATTGAAGCAAGCTTTTCAGTGCTTTTGTCACAATCTCAGTATATTGCAACTTGACTTTAAACCAGAATTTATAGAGACTTGAAGTTGTCTCAAACATACTTTTAAGGCCACCGTCCTTAGCGATCTTAAGCAGTTGATTCTCTTGTAGCAGGAACAAAGTCTATTCACCTGGCTCACTCACAAATGGGTTGCAGATCCATTCCTTCCCAGTTTGGGAGTCTTCTATGGTTGGGAAGTAATGCTCAACCTCTTTTGAAAGCTGAGATAGGTTATCATGCACCAGCTGGGAGAAAGAAGGCCCTGGCTCAGTTTCTTTCAAAATCTCTGCTAATGTTTGAAACATGTCAAAAGTCCCAGGGTTCACTCATCACTCCCATAATTCCAGTTTGGCTTTGAATGAAGCCACTTTATCTGCAGATTTGAACACAGTTGTCGTGCTCCCCTGAAGTGACAGATTGAGTTTGTTGAGCAGGTTGACTATGTCACACAAGTAAGCAAGTTTTGCAACCCATTCTGTGTCACTGAAACAGCCAGTGGTGACTGTTTTTCTAAAAGAAATCTCTGGAGTGGCTCTTGTAACTCAAAAACTCTGGCCAGCGATCTACCTTTAGAAAGCCATCTCACTTCTGTGTGTAAGAGAAGATGTGTGCACTCTGCGTCCATCTCCTCACAGAGCTGTGTGAACAGATGTGAGTTAAGGGCATGATGTGGCTGATCATTTTAATCACACCCTGAAAAACGCTGTTTAGTTAAGGTGACATTTTTTGGCCAGCCAGCATTTCTCTAAGGATGACACAGTGCATAGACTTACATTCAGAAGCGACCTCTTTCCAGAGTAATGAAACCAGAATGCAGTCCAGTCATAACAGCCACTCTGTCTGTGCATATACTGACACAAAATGACCATTTCAGTTTTCCTGATATATAATCATTCAAAGATTTGAATAGTTTTGTAGCTATTGTATTGGTTGGCAATGAAAGTGCACATAACAGCCTCATGCACATCTTCCTGAAAAATATATTGCACAAAAACAAGCATTGTTGCCTTGTTGTCAACATTGGACTCCTCAACCTGGATTGAGTACCACAGTAACTCATTGTCTCTAACAATTGCGCCTCAATATCCTCTGCTATTTCATCAATTTGTCTAGTTATGATGCTAGCCAGAAGGGGAACATGTGCCACCTTTTAAACTGGAGCCTCTCCTAAAAGTTCACGGCAAATGTCCTTAGCAGCAGGCAGAATCAACTCTTCACCAAAAGTAAAAGGCTTCTTAGCTTTAGAAATGTGGTTAGCCATTAAGAATGGCTGCTCTCTGTGCAGACACATTTGATGAAGCGGTGGCCTTCAATAATTGCTTCTGTTCTTTGTGTTCATGTTTTTTCCTTCTGAAAACCTCTAACGGCTTGCCTTTAAATGCAGGGTGCTTGGTCTCCACGTAGCGAAGCAGTTTTGAACGTTTCATGGCTTCATTAGATAACCAGTCACCACATACTATACAAAGCAGACTTGGAAAATGGAAATCATCTGCTGCAATGAACCTGTAATTTAAGTAGGATTCTTGGTATTTTCTTTTAAATGTGGCTTTCATTTTGTTGGCAGTCTTAGAGTCTTCTGCTGTCTCATCATTGGGTATTTCTCCCTTTTCAAAGAAGCTCTCCAGCAATGTTTGTTTTTAACTCATTTTTGCCAGAGTTAGCTTCTGAACTTACCAAAACTGTGACTAAGCATGCAGTGCAGGAAAGAGGTGTGGATGGAAGTGGTAAATAAAATAATGGGCGGGCCACACAAAGACTGATATGAGTGCTGGATTCTAACTTAAAGCCTGCCCCCAGATGCAACTGTACAATTGAATTATGTCAACTCACTTGCCACTGTAAAGCCTGCCACCAGATGCAGCTTAATTGTTACTTGCCACTCACTGATAGGATTTTGATATGAGTCTGCAAGCAATTTATTCATTATGGTCTCTGTGCAGTCAAACCTCTCTGCTAATAAAAATCTGTATTTGCAGCCACTCCCCAGTGCTAGCTTCACCACCTCAGATCATCAGGTATTAGATTCTCATAAGGAGCGCACAACCTAGATCCCTTGCATGCACGCTTGACAGTAGGGATCACACTCCTGTGAGAATCTAATGCCACCGCTGATCTGACAGGAGGCAGAGCTCAGGCAGTGATGCGAGCGATGGTAAATACAGATGAAGCTTAGCTGGTTCACCTGCTGCTTACCTCCTGCTGTGTGGCTCAGTTCCTAACAGGCCACATACCAGTATTGGTCTGCAGCCAGGGGGTTGGTTACCGCAGGTTTAGAGTACTTAAGTACAAGTACAGAAGGGAAATCTTTGTATTGCACTGGAGTTAAAATTTTCCATATGCCAGAAAGAAATGAAAGAGAAATAATTTGAGAGTACCATCAAGAGGACTGTAATGATTTACCATAAAATCTAGGACAGATAAAATATGAATTGACTAGATGAAGGACCTAACAGTTTAGAAGAAAATGGACGTAACTTTAGTGTATCTCATGAGAGGCACTGAAGAAAACCTGGTGAAAAATAGTTGGGAGGAAAGACTGAGCCAGTTGATAGAAAACTTTTGGTTAGCTGACATCAGTGAAGGATAAAAAATGGCAAGAGTTTTGTTTTTGTTTTTCTTTTTGTTACTGTTATTTGTGATTTGGTTTTGTAATTTTGTGTGTGTGTCTATGTTTGTGTGCACCTTAATAAATCTTTTAATTATAAATATTTTTGGAAGTTACATAAGGATAATGCCAAATGTGTTTCTAGTTGCTATTATAAGGAATACAACAGTAACTAAGGGCAACAGGATAAGCAGCGTTGTTGGGGTATATGTATGTGTCTGTGTGTGTGTATGTGAGAAAGACAGATTTTAGTTTAGAAGGAAGTAGAAAGATGTGGATGACATTAAGATTGTTTAATATGGTATGAATTCCAAAAACACAGTGAAAATATTTTGAAGGGAGAGAAGAAAGTGGTGGTGGGAAGAATCATCAAAGAATAGCAATGGCAACTGCAAGAGTGCAGGTCATACAGAATAGGTAGATAACTCAGTCATTATAGCTGGTTACCAAATCAATTCAGCTTTGCTCTTTCTCCGCTTATGGTAAAACTGTAGTTTGCATCTCCTTTGAAGTTGGGCATGTCCAAGTGATTTGCCTTGGCTCATGTAACCTGAGAGAAAGTGAAGTGTGTCACTTCCTGGTGAATACTCTGAGAGTCAGTGGATGATTCGCCATGTTCCTATCTCACTGCGGCAGTGGTCAACGATTAGGGCCTCTCTGACAGCCTGCATTGGACACCAAGTGCAAAAGAAATTTTTTAAACTATGTGAAGTCACCTATATTTTGAAATTATTTTAAAATTTAGCATAACCTAGGCCTCCTTACTGAAACATGAGCAAGACACCATGATGAACCATGATGTTCTCAAGATTCCAAAAACTGCAAAACTGTGGTAATAAAGCTACTTCAAAGAAGGCACAGGTAGAGAATCGAATGACAATAATTTGACAATGCTTATAGTACCTGGTGTGCAAGCTTTGTAGATCAGTATTACATGATGTTTAATGTCAATTCATATCTTCTAACAAATCTGATCTACACTTTTAATAAATTATGCACATAGAACAGGTGGGTAAAGGTCAGTATATATCTCAGAAAACATATATTTATGAAATCAACACATCAATAAATATAACTTTATATATGTATATTTTATTTGTTCATGTTTGGACAAGTATAGATAATTCTAAGCTTTGCTTATTTTATTTTTATTTGTTTCTTATTTTTTGTTTCTACCTTTTTTGAGACACTCGCCTTTGGGGAATGACATAATTTATGAGCATTTAATTATATATTGTACATATACACACATACAACATAGTTTGTAACACATATATACAAATGCAGTCATATATTAAATATATATAACTATATTTAAAAGAATAAACATTTTTATAAGTAAAAAGGTGACTTATCTCTTAGGAAATGAACCTTTTATATTTTATTGCAGTCAGTACTTAAAATCTTCCCAAAGTGCAAAGTCTATTTTTTCTGTGGTTTTTGATATTCAGTAAATTCTCAAATACTTTTATACGAATAGTTAACCAAGTGATTTTTTTCCTTGAAATAAGAAAAAAAATTAAATAAATTTTAAATAAATCTTATTTGTTGAATATGAAAAAGAGTGTAAAACAAATACACTGCTATTGTATTATACAGATTAAATCAATTTACTTGTAGGCAAGATAGGTTGTGGCCTATACATTGAGATTTAATAGGTACTGCTGTGGTCTCAAAATACATCCACCTGGTTTTTATAGGAGTCTGAATTTCTACCATTAGGGACATATGTGTTTAGTTTCAGCATTCAGAAGATGTTCTTATGTTTTTAATGAAAATGCTTCTAGGAACAAGGGAAAGAAGTATTAAATGAATTCAAATGAAATTAATGATTTATCAGATTAAATTTCTTCTGAAAATGAAAGAATAGGGCATTGTTAGTATATAGAAAGGGATGTAATGAAATCACTTAAAAATTACCAAAATAAAAATAAAGCTTTTCTACATATAATTTTATCTAGCCCATACTTTCTCAATCTGTATCTCTAACTCATAGGCCTCTTAAGATAAAAGCCACTGTCTCAAAAAAACCTCTATACTGCTTTCTATAGTTGCTGTACCATTTTGCATCCCACCAACAATGCACAAGGATTCTAATTTCTCCACATCCTAGCCAACACTTATTGCATTTTAAAAAATTATTTTAGCTATCCTAACTGGTGTGAGGTGATATCTCATTGCAGTTTTATTTGCATTTCCCCAATGATTAGTGATGTTGAGCATCTTTTCAAGTATTTGTTTGCTATTTTACCTATTCTTTGGAGAAATGTCTATTTAAGTCCTTAGCCCATTTTTTAACAATGCTATTAGTTTTTGTGCTATATATATATATGTGTATATATATATATATTTTTTTAGACAGAGTCTCATTCTGTTGCCTGGGCTAGAGTGCTGTGGCATCAGCCTAGCTCACAGCAATCTCCAACTCCTGGGCTCAAGCGATCCTCCTGCCTCAGCCTCCCAAGTAGCTGGGACTACAGGCATGTGCCACCATGCCCAGCTAATTTTTTCTATATATATTTTTAGTTGTCCAGCTAATTTCTTTCTATTTTTTTAGTAGAGATGGGGGTCTCACTCTTGCCCAGGCTGGTCTCGAACTCCTGAGCTCAAAGGATCCACTCGCCTCAGCCTCCCAGAGTGCTAGGAGCACAGGTGTGAGCCACTGTGCCTGGCCCATTTTTTTGAGCTATTAAGTTCTAGGTGTTCCTTACATATTTTGGAAATTAACCACTTACCAGATATGTAGTTTCCCAATAGTTTCTCCCATTCCTCATGCTGCCTTTTCACTCTGTTAATTATTTCCTTTGTCATGCAGAAGTTTTTTAGTTTTATGTAGTCCCATTTGTTTATTTTTGTTTTGTTGCCTGTGCTTTAGAAGTAATATCCCTGAAACCACTGCCAAGACCAATATTTTGAAAGTTTTTCCCTTTGTTTTCTTCTAGTTTTACAGTTTCATCCCTTATGTTTAGCTCTTTAGTCCATTTTGAGTTAATTTTTGTGTCTGGTGTAAGGGCCTAATTTCATTCTTTTGCATTTGGATATCCAGTTTTCCCAGCACCATTTGCTGAATAAACTATTCTTTTCCAATTGTTTACGCTTGGTATCTTTGTCAAAAATAAGTTGATCATTTACATTGGATTAATTTCTGGGTTCTATATTCAGTTTCACTGTCCCTTATGTGTCTTTATCTCAGTACTGTATTGTTTTAATTACTGTAGCTTTGTAATATATTTTGAAATCAGGAAATGTAATGCCCTCCAGCTTTATTCTTCTTTCTTATGGTTGTTTTGGCTATCTGTGGTCTTTTGTGGTTCCACATGAATTTTAGCATTGTTTTTACAATTTCCATAAAAAATGCCATTGGAATTTTGATAGGGATTACATTTAATCTATAGATCTCCTTGAGTAGTAAGGACATTTTAGTAATGTTAAATCTTCTAATTCATGAACATGGGATGTCTTTCCATTTGTTCATTTCTAATTTCTTTCATGAATGTTTTGTACTTTTTAATGCACAAGTCTCTCACCTCCTTAGTTAATTCTTTTTTTTTTTTTAATTTATTTATTTTTTCAGCTCATTTTGGGGGTACAAAAGTTCAGGTTATATATATTGCCCATGCCTCCCCATCCCCCCGAGTCTGAGCTTCAAGCGTGTCCATTCCCTAGGCAGTGCACATCACACTCATCAAGTAGGTATACACCCATCCCTTCCCCCCAGCCCCGACCTCTGTCCGATACCCAATTGGTGTTATTCCCAAATGTGCACTCAGGGAAACCAGTTTGCTGGTGAGTACATGTGGTGCTTATTTTTCCATTCTTGGGATACTTCACTTAATAGAATGGGTTCCAACTCTCTCCAGGAGAACCATAGAGATGTCGTATCTTCATTATTTCTTATAGCTCAGTAATAGTCCATGGTATACATATACCACATTTTGCTAATCCATTCATGAATTGATGGGCATTTGGGTTGTTTCCACATCTTTGCAATTGTGAATTGTGCTGCTATAAACATTTGGGTGCAGGTGTCTTTTTTATAGAATGACTTTTGTTCTTCTGGGTAGATGCCCAATAATGGGATTGCTGGATCGAATGGTAGGTCTACTTGAATCTGTTTAAGGTATCTCCACATTGCTTTCCACAGGGGTTGCACTAGTTTACAGTCCCACCAGCAGTGTATGAGTGTAGCTGTTTCTCCGCATCCACGCCATGTGTAGTTAATTCTTAAGTACCTAATTCTTATTGATGCTATGGTAAATAGAATTGTTTTTCTAATTTCCTTTTTAAGTAGTTCACTGTTAGTACGTAGAAATGCAACTGATTTTTTTTATGTTGATTTTATTTACTGAAACTTTAATGAATTTGTTTCTTAGATCTAACAGAGATTTTCTGTGGACTCTTTAGGGGTTTCTACAAATAAGATCACTCACATTCATTTTTATTCTTACTAATTTTCAAATCAATAGAATAAAACAAAATATTTTGTCCAATACAATTTTAGCACTATATTAATGTTCTTTGTAATATAAATTATGTCACTATGTATAGTTATAGCTATCTGTCTGTATATGTATATACATTTATATAGCAACTCTTTTATGCATAATGGTATTACAGTTGTTGGTGAGGGTACAGTGTAGAGGGACAGAAGAGAGGATTATTGTTTTCCTAGTTGGAAATGTCAAGAGCAGTATTCTCTGTTCTAATGAATGTATTTCTCCGTTGTCATGGTATTCATTTTTAGGTATTTATTCTTTGTATTTAAAATGTATGTTTAAAATTCTGTATAGGTCAATAAAAGTAAATAGTGTTACTTTTCTATATGCTGAAAGAGATCTACTGGTTCTGAAGTAGAGTATGAAAGAGAGTTTGGAAATTATTTGGTTTTCCACTACTAAATATACACAGGTATAAATTCTATAACCATTTAGAAGAAGAAAGAAATGTCAAACAGGTGATTGGATTCAGTGACCTCAAACTGAAATCCATTCTTCTATTCCAGTAAATAGAACATGATAGCCCTGTAACAGAATCACCATGTACTGATTGCCTGACAAATAATTCACATTCGATATTAATAATGAGAAAATTAAGGACAAGAATTTTATGCTTTAAAAAAGTTTCAATACCTTTCAATTGTCAGAAGCACAGATCATGAATAACATTTTATTAGGGACACTGAAGAGCTGACATATGTTCTTGTACATCTTATTTCCAGAGATTAGTGAATTCACTTATCATCTCTATTAATTAGGTGTGAGTAGGGCAAAATTTTACACGGAGAAAAATTAAGCGCCCTGTTGGCAATCAGTGCAGTGGAAATCGAGTGTCAAATACAGATGTTTCATTCCATCAGGTTTGAGTGAGAAATTAGAAAGCAAATGTGTACAGCTTGGTCAAGGTTAAAATTTATGTTGAGATCATTCACATTGTTTTTCATGATAATTGAAGGTTTTTTTTTTTAAAAAAAAAAGATATTTCAACATAATTAAAATAAATCCACTTAGTTCCTGCAAGACAATGAACGGGCAAAAGGACACCATGCTAATTTTCTTTTTCTGGCTATATATTTTTTAATGGTTAGAAGAAACCTGAAATTCTATCTCCTATTTTCAGCTAACTCTTACCTCTTGTCTTCCAGCTTTCTGACACTACAAATGCAACAGCATATCCTCATTGGCAGACAAGGACCTTGAAAGGGATTTCACATGGTGAAAACAGTTAGATAACTCTTGAGGACAAAATGGCAATGTAAAAATATCTTCTAGCAGCTTTGCAAGTACACAACAAATCTAGGTCATTCCATTCAGCAGGAAAAGTTATTAGAAGAACTCCTCTCTCATTTCCTCTACAAAAAAAGCAATTCCACAAAATCAAATGACCTATGAATTCCCTTTTGTGGAAGGTATCATGCCCTACACATTCCATTAAGTAGATGTACTTTTTTACTAATATTACAAAAAACTGATGCTTAAAAACATGTTACAAAAATAACATAAATAAAAAGCTTCAAACATCTAACAATTAACTAATATATGCCAAACAAGGTGCCTGGCAAAATTTTAAATGGACTTAAATTTAGCCAATTTCATTGTATTTTGGCATAACATGGCTCATGATATAGAGGCATTCCTCATTTTATCATGCTTTGCCTTATTATGCTTTGCAGATGGGGTGTTTCTTAGAAATTGAAGGTTTGTGGCAACCCTGTTTCAACCAAGTCTATCAGTGGCAATTTTCCAATAGCATATGCTTACTTGTTTCTCTGGGTCACACTTTGGTAATTCTCTCATTATTTCAAACTTTTTAATTATTAGTATATTTGTTATGGTGATCTGTGATCAATAATCATTGATGCTACTATTGATATTGTTTTGGGGCACCACAAACAACAGCCATACAATATGGCAAACTTAATAAATGGTGTGTGTGTTTTGACTGTTCCATATATTATACCTGACATTTCTCCATCTCTCTCCCTCTCCTTAGGCCTCCTTATTCCCTGAGATAAAACAATGTAGAAATTAGGCCCATTAATAACCTGACAATGGCCTCTAAGTGTTCAAGTAAAAGGAAGAACAGCACTTGTCTCACTTTAACCAAAAGCTAGAAATGATTAAGCTTACTAAAGAAGGCATGTCAAACACCAAGATAGGCCAAAATCTAGGCCTTTTGTGCCAAATAGTTAAGTTGTCAATGCAAAGAAAAAGCTCCTGAAGGAAATTAAAAGTGCTACTCCAATAAACGCATGCATAATAAAACAGCAAATCGGCCGTATTACTCATATGAAGTAAGTTTTAGTAGTCTGGATAGATGATCAAACCTACTATGGCAAAACTAGAGCAAGGGCCTAACTCTCTTCAATTCTATGAAGGTGAGGAAGCTGCCGAAAAAATCTTGAAGTTAGCAGAGGTTGGTTCATAAAGTTTAAGGAAAGAAGCGTTTTCTATAACATAAAAATGCAAGGTGTAGCAGCAAGTGCTGATATAGAACAGAAGTGCAGTGAGTTATCCAGAAGATCTGGCTAAGATCACTGAGGAAGGTAACTATCCCAAACAACAGATTTTCAGTGAAGATGAAACAGCCTTCTCTTGGAAGAAGATGCCATTTATAATAGAACTGTCACGGCTAGAGAGAAGTCAGTGCCTGGCTTCAAAGCTTCAAAGGACAGGTTAAGTCTCTTGTTAGGGGATAATGCAGCTGGTGAACTTAAGTTGAAGCTGTTGCTCACCTGTCATTTTGAAAATTCTAGGACCCTAAAGAATTATGCTAAATCCATTCTGCTGGTGCTCTATAAATTTAATGACAAAGCCTGGATGACAGAAAATCTGTTTATAGTATGGTTTACTGAATATTTTTAAGCCCGCTGTTGAGACTTACTGCTTAGAAAAAAATATTCCTTTCAAAATATTCCTGCTCATTGAAAATGTTCCTTGTCACCCAAGATCTCTGATGGAGATGTACAAGCAAATTAATGTTGTTTTCCTGCCTGGTAACACAACATGCAGCTCATCAATCACAGATTTTGGCTTTCAAGTCTTATTATTTAAGAAATACATTTTGTAAGTCTATAAGCTGCCATAGACAGTGATTCCTCTGATGGATGTGAGAAAAATACATTGAAAACCTTCTGCAAAGGATTCACTATTCTAGATGCCATTAAGAATATTCGTGATTCATGGGAGAAGATCAAATTTTCATCTTTAACAGTAGCTTGGGTGAAGCTGATTCCAGCCATCAATGATGACTCTCAGGTGTCCAAGACTTCAGTGGAGGCTATAACTAAAGATGTGCTGGAAATAGCAAGAGAACTAGACGTAGAAGTGGAATCTAAAGATGTGACTGAATTGCTGCAGTCTCATGATAAAATCTGAGTGGATGAGGAGTTGCTTCTTGTGGATTAGTCATGAAAGTGGTTTCTTAAAATGGAATCTACTCCTAGTGAAGACACTGTGAACATTTTTGAAAAGACAACAAAGGATTTAGAAGAGTCCACAAACTTAGTTGGTTAAGCATTGGCAGGGTTTGAGAGGAGTGACTCCAATTTTGAAAGAAGTTCTACTGTGGATAAAATGGTATCAAACAGCATTGCATGCTACAGAGAAATATTTTGTGAAAGGAATAGTCGATTGATGCAATAAACTTCACTGTTGTCTTATTTGTAAAAATGGCAACAGCCACCACAACCAATGTTCAGCAACCATCACTCTGATCAGTCAGCAGCCATCAATAATGAGGCAAGACCTTCTAATATTACGACTTGCTGAAGCCTCAGATGATTGTTAGCATTTTTATCAAGAAAGTATATTTAATAAAGGTATGTACATTAGTTTTCTAGACACACTTAATAGACTATGGTAGAGTATAAGCATAAATTTTATATGCACTGGGAAACCAAAAAGTTTGTGTGATTAACTTTATTGCTATATTCACTTTATTGTGGTGGTCTGGAACTGAACCTACAATATCTCCGATATGTGCCAGTATTGTCTTTTTAATACATAAATACATGTACTAGTAGGGAGTGAGTGTGCATGTGTGTGCACACCCAAACACTCACAGATGCAATATATAGGGGACAAAGGGGACAGGTGTGAACAAATGGTACAGGTGGGTCATGACTTCAAACAACTAAAGACCTGCTCTTACTGACTTACTGTAATATCACCTCCTCCCATTTCTACTCCATGAGCAGTGGACATTAGAATAATAGTGCCATTTTGGAACTCGAACGCTAAGGTGGCCCTGAAGCAATTATCTTTATAAACCAATGCCAGGGCCAATTTCTGCAAAATCTCTGGACAGTACAATCTGAGGCTCTGAATACAAAGCCCTCAGCTGTGAGGTTTTGAACTTTCACATCCTCTTCAGTTGAGCTTATATATGATAGTTCACAATTTGCATAAATCTTATGAGAGGCTGAGAAAAGCTGTTTGCTTTCTTTTAAGACCTCTCACCACCTGGTATAATTTACAAAAACTTGAACTTTATGGAGAAATAAACATACATGATTACTTACCTATGTCAGGATGTTTGAAATCTGAGCCTTTTAAAAATCATAACAAAAAATAATGATTCTAAATCCCATAGAAATGACTGATTTAGTCAGAGAAACTTATAACTCTGAAAACACCAACTATGACCTACTGGGTAGTGTAGACTCAACCTGAACCATCATATAATGTTTTGGTTTGGATTTATTTTCTATATGATGGTATAAGTTCAAGTAAATTTCAGACAACTTGCAGAATTTTCAGTCTGAGAACTCTCAATTTGGATTATTTTAAGCACAGTAAAGTTAAACATTTTTTTAACTTTTACAAAATAAAAAACAAATATAAATATTAATTACTTTATAGTATAACTGCACCAGCCTTCATTTCAGAAGGATATTTCCCAAAAGAGGAGCTAGGCTTTTAACAATAATTTTTATTAATGTTCTATGAGGAAGTTCATAAATAAGGATAGAATATAAAATGCTAGTTTAGGATCAATTTTTTTGATTAAATACCACTCTTACAGCCAAACACCTGTTTCATGGTTGTTGCATGTATAATTAATGCAGCCTAATGAACATGCTTCATCAAAATCTCTCTGCAGTTGAAAAATAAAATCAGAGTGGTAGGTCTTACAAATTTTAACATTTGGGAAATAGACAATAAAATTTTGGAAGTATATTGCATGACATTTTGGATTTAAAGACAGTGTGCCTGGACTGACAAACTTCTCTATGGAATCGTGTAATAATTACCATGATTTGCCACTCAGGCTATCACACATGAGGCCCATCTCATCAACACTTGTGTTGCCTGCCTGGATTCTCTGGAAGGCATGAATACTTCCTGCATCCCTTAATACACTGTGTACCAATGAGAAATCAGCTGTCCCAAGCAATACTTCTCCTCCCACTTTAGCAACTCTCCCAATGTTCCCACTTCAGTCTTCTTTTCTCAGCCATGCCCTGCAATCATAATGAAGGCATTCATCCTCCTGACAATAAGTCAGGCTTTAACTCTTTAATGTAAACAAGTGAGTAGAACAGTAAGATAAAAAAAAAAAAAAAAGTACTTTTTCATAAGATCCCCCCAATATTGCTCAGGTATACGCATCTTTCCAATAATAAATAAATAAAAAGAGTAAAAGAGTAAGTGGCTCTAATATATTCGCTTACAGGTGAAATTTTATGCAAATGACCATTGATTCTCTTTATGATTACTGTTAAAAATAAATTGATATGTATCCACTGATAGAAACAAAATATCAAACATCATACAGGTAACTTTGATTTCCATGGCCTAAATATATACTCTGGATGTCAATAAATTTTGCCATTTATCTAATGAAATATAAAATGTACACTCTTATTGTGCTTGGGCTGCCATAAATAAATTTCACAGGCTTGGTAGTTTAAACAATAGGAACTTGTTTTCTCTCATTTCTGGAGGCTAGAAGACTAAGGTTAAAGGGCCAGCATGGTCGCTTTCTGTAAAGGGCCTCCTTCCCATTAAGTCCTCACATGGCCTTTCCTTGGTGCATGCACAGAGATATCTCTATCTCCTCTTCTTATAAGGCTACCAATCCTACAGGATTAAGGCCTCACTCTTTTGATACCATTTAACCTTAATTACTTCTTAAAGGTCCTGTCTCCAAATACAGTCACATTGGGATTAGTCTTCAACATATGACTTTGGAGGTTCACAATTCAGTCCTTAGCATGTACTAAAGAAACTTGGAACTTGGGAACCATTGTCATTACACTGGCTACTAAATTTACAATTATTTGGAGGCAGCAAAAAAATGTGGAGATTTGGAATAATGCTTTCAGTGTGTTGGAGAAGCATTTTGTTTATGAGACTTAAATACTAGTACAAAAGCATCCACTCTAAGCTGAATTCTACATTGAACTTTTTCTATGAATAAAAATTATGAAGTGTAAGTTCTGACTTTACTTGCTTTCAAGCAGATTTTTATTGATTCCAAATTCCATGTATTTATTTATATGTTGTATATATACCAAACTGGTTATACACATATCTGGCTGGGATAAATAAAATCTTAAGAAGAATGTCCTCATATATGAAATAATAAGTTAATTAGTTTATTTAGTCAGAATATTTTACTGAATGCCTACTATACACCATACCCCATTCTAGGAACCTGGTACATATTAATAAACAAAATGGGCAAGAACCGTTGGTTTTGCGGAACTTATGTAAGTAAATTATGTACTCATTTATATAAATTATGTGACAAATATTATGACACAATACTGAACAACTTCATTTAATGAGTAACTTTTCAAGTTTCATACTATAAGCATTCCTTTTACATTCTTACTAACTACCCCACATCTGTAGAAGAATATGAAAATATTATTTAGAAATAATATTTGCAAACTATACAACTGACTAAAGTCTAATATCCAGAATCTACAAAGGACACAAACAAATCAGCATGAAAAAAACAAACAACTCCATCAAAAAGTAGGCAAATAACATGAACAGAAATTTTTTGAAAGAAGATAGACAAATGGCCAACAAACATATGTTCAATATCACTAATCATCAGGAAAATGCAAATTAAAACCACCATGAGATACTACCTTACCCCTATCAAAATGACCATTATTAAAAAGTCAAAAAACAATAGATACTGGAATGGATGCAGAGAGAAAGGAACACTTATATGCTCTTGGTGGGACTGTAAACTGATATAACCTCCATGGAAAACAGTATGGAGATTCCTCAAAGACCTAAAAGTAGACCTACCATTCGATCCAGCAATCCCACTACCGGGTATCTACCCAATGGAAAATAAGTCATTTTATCACAAAGACACCTGCATCTGAATGTTTATCTCAGCACAATTCACAACAGAAAAAATATGGAATCAACTGAAGTGCCCATCAACTGATGATTGGCTAAAGAGATGGAGCACTACTCAGCCATAGAAAGGAATGAAATAATGTCATTTGCAGCAACTTGGATGGAACTGGAGACCATTATCCTAACTGAAGTATCTCAGGAATGGAAAAACATATATCACATATTCTCACTTATAAGTGGGAGCTAAATGAAGAATACATCTGGTCATAAAGAGCAGTAATGGACATTGGAAACTAAGTAGGGGGAGAGTAGGAAGGGACTGAAGGATGAAAATCTACCTATTGAGAATAATGTGTACTATTCTGATGATAGATATACAGAAAATCCTAACTTCAGCATGATACAATGTATCCATGTAACAAAAAACACTTGTACACCTTAAATTTTTTGAAATTAAAAAATACTAATAAAAAGAAAAAAGAAGGAAATATTGCTTATTCTTACCAATAGACATATTTCTAGTATTCCTAAAAAATATTACAAGTATCACAATTGAGCTTTAACATATAATTGCACTAAACTTGGTTCTTAAATCTGGGGAGGTTGTTGGAATAACTGTCTGAATTTTGGAGCCTGGGGCCTTGAGTTTGAGACTTGGCTATGTCTTACTAACATCTGTGAACATAAGTTCATTATCAATAAGCTTCACTGTCCTCACCTATAAAATGACAACAATAATAATGCATACCTTATAGAATGTTGCGTATTTAAATGCATTGAGTTTTACATGTAGTTTAGTGTACTGTAAGATTAATTATGACTATTTTTATTTAATTTTAAGCCACTACAGCTGAAGCATACATACACATTATCTATCTTTCTACCATATACACATATCTATAACTTAATAAAGGAAAAAATAAAGTTTTGCTAATACCATAATACATAAATCATATTTTTTTCAGGGAAATATCATTTTATTAACAGCCCAGATCTTATATGAAGTTAATGTCTGATTCTATCAAAAATATTTTGAACAAATAAATTTTCAAAAAGGATAGATGTTACCTCTGAAAGCACATGTTCCCTTTATCATCTGAGTTCAATATGTATTGAACTCGTAGACTATTTTCCAGTGGAGGCATTCTTCTATGCCCTAGTAACCTATAACCTCATTTTGAGAAGTGAGAATCCAATTCATGAACTACTTACAAAAAGATTCAACTAAATTCACATTATAACATCGACTATTTTTCTTTCCTTTCTACATTATAAAAGTAGTTAGCCTGTAACTATTTTTAAAACTTATAACTACAGATGAATTCAAAGATGGAGGCAAACTTGAAAGACAAACTATAATGTGCTAGTAAAACAGGCAAAGTTAGTGAAACATGTTTTTGGTGGGCTCATAGTAGGATAGATGACAATACTAGGACCTATCTCCTAAGTGTCTTCTCTGCAGGCAAATACTTCTGTTTCTATTTCAAGGATAGCAGTCCCTTACTTTCTCTCAAGGGATATTGTCAGAAGAAGAAGTATTATTTTTGGCAGTTCTTTTATTCCAGCCAAACAAAGATAGTAAATCCAAAGTATTATTTAATTTTCTAGTATTCAAGCTATCAGATTTGTCAAACCATATAAAATACTGCATTTCTAAATATTTCTAATATTTTCCTTCAAAAAATTCAAAAGAAGGCCTGTAATAATAACATTAAAAACATCTAGATATATTTCAAATAAAATTCTCCCTATAATAGCTCTTGGTTTAAGCTGGTGCCACACTGCAAAGAATGACAGAGAATTTTCCCCTGCTTAGTTTCGGGTCCCTGATCTTTCTCAGAGCACTTGTACTACAGTGAGCTGCCCAATTATTGTCCACTCAGTATGAACTACAGACGATGTGAAATTAACCCAATAATAACTTGGAAAATTGCAGGGCACAACCTACAAGACTATAATTGATTCGTAGTTTTCTAATCACATAGTTCTAGTTTGATGTCATTTGCTCTAGGCAGGCCCTTTATCAACCCCATTCTAGAAATTGTAACACTAAATTATGAATGAAAATATCTCCCCCTACATGTCCAGAAAGCTAAAGCCAGCAATTTTCAAAATTCAGGGATCCACAGAGATTTTTGAAATGGGGGGGCTTTTGCTGAAAATTGGTATACAGGAGAATCCATCTGCCATGGAGTCATCACACAGGTCTCTCTTTCCACTTTTACAATTGCTCTTCTCCCACTTTACAAAAATAAAGCCTACTGTTCAATCACCCTGTGTTACGTCCATTACCCTAAGACTATGTTGTCTAACACACAGCCACTAACCTCATGTCGCTATTTAAGTTTAAATTAAATTATTAGTTTTTTTAAGTATGAAATGTCCAATATCTTTAAGTACTAAGTTTGACAGTTGATATCGCTGACATTTCACTGTGACATCTTCTGTTTAATTTTTATTGTGAAAGTATATCCTCAGTCTTTCAAACTGATGGTGTGGCTTGTGATTTCATCTTTCAGAAAAATTTTAGAGCAATTTTTGTGGAACCATGGATAAGTCAAAAAGTTGAGTTATTTTCAAATATGAGTTCCATTGTGGAATCAATGCTATGCGGACAGCTAGAAATATCAACGAAGTGTTTGGGAAGGATGTGGCTAATGAACACACAGTATGCCGATGGTTTGAGAAGTTCCACTCTGGTGATTTTAATCTTGAAAATGAGTGACTCGGGTGACCTGAGACCAAGGTGTATAATGATGAGCTGAAAGCTGTAGTGGAAGTGAATCCATCTCAACCTACACATGAATTGGCAACAAAGTTTGATGTTACTATCCCAACAATATTGGACCATTTGAAACAAATTGGCAAGGTAAAGAAGCTGGATATATGGTTACCGCATGAATTAAAAGAGCGTCAAAAGAGAAATCGTCTCGAAGCTTGCCTTTCTTTGCAGTCACAACATAAAAGTGAACCATTTCTAAACCATATTGTTACGTATGAAGAAAAATGGATTCTTTTTTTTTTTTTATTTCAGCTTATTATGGGGGCACAAAAGTTCAGGTTATATATATTGCCCATGTCCCGCCCATCCCCCCGAGTCAGAGCTTCAAGCGTGTCCATTCCCCAGACAGCATGCATCGCACTCATAATGTAGTTATACACCCATCCCCTCCCCCCACCCTCCATCCCCCCGAGACAGAACATTCAAGCGTGTCCATTCCCCAGACAGCATGCATCGCACTCATAATGTAGTTATACACCCATCCCCTCCCCCCACCCTCCATCCCCCCGAGACAGAACATTCAAGCGTGTCCATTCCCCTGACAGTGCGCAATGCACTCATCATGTAGGTATACAATCACAAGCATTCAGCACAATGGCTGGATAAAGATGAAGTGCCAAAACATAGTCCAAAACTGAATATTCATCAAAAAAAAGCTATTGGTGTCTTTGGTGGTCCTTAGCTGGCATTATCCACTACAGCTTCATGACACCTGGTGAATCGATGACAGCGAATATCTACTGCAACCAATTGGATGAAATGATCAGGATGCTTGCAATTAAGCAGCTGAGATTGATCAGTAGAGACAGGCCAATACTCTTGCAAGACAACTCTCAACCACATGTCGCACAAAGCTGCTCAAACTACAGAGGCTGGACTTGGAAACTCTGTCATCTACCGTATTTACCAGACCTTGCACCAACTGGCTACCACTTCTAGGCTTTGGACCATTTCTTACAAGGAAAAATATTCAATTCTCAACAAGCTGTGGAAAATACCTTTCACAATTTCATCACCCCTCACTCTCCAGATTTCTTCATTGCTGGCATAAACAAGCTACCATTAAGGTGACAAAACTATGTTGATAGTTTAAGTGCATACTTTGATTAATTAAACTGCTCCTTTTTTGAGATATAATAAACTACACTTTTGATTCTAAATTGGACATTTCATATTTAATGACTAAATAAATAAGGTTAAACATTCAGTCCCTCAGTCCACTGCCCAAATTTCAAGTGTTCATTAGCCACATGTGCCAGTGGCTTTTGTGTTGGACAATGAAGATTAGAACATCTCCATTGTCATAGAAAGTTGGAAAACACTGTTCTAAGATATAAAGTCCTTCTGAGGGGCAAAATAAAGGGAGCTACCATCTACAGGTCAATAGTAACTAAGACTTTCAAGAAAAAATTACTGAATTTCATCCAGATAAAATTCTGTTGGGAAATAAAAGGAAATACAAATTGAAATAGAAAATTATGTACACTTTCTGGCAATTATAGCTTGTGTACATATTTTGAAGATAGATGATTGAGCATATCATTTTACTAAAGTGTGGCTATATCATTGATTACATTTTTAAAAGATATATTAGTTATGTTTTAAATAAGTATTTAAATTAATTTTAATAATTAAATTAAATGTTTAACATTTAAATATTACAAAAAATATTAAATTATATCCATTGCCACTTTCATCTGGTTAAAAAAATGATAGATTTGAGACCAAATAAATACAAAGAGGTAAATAATTTTAAAAGTGATTGTAGGAGATTTTAGGGAGGATATTTTGAAGGATGCTATCCAAAACTCTTTTTGGTTCTCACATCGGAAATCCTTTTACAATCTCTTTATTCCTGGTTATTTCTAGTCAGTTTCCTCAAGCCACCCTCCTAACCCCTGTTCTTTAACTCAATTCTCTTTCATTGTTCTTTACATAAAAGAGTCTTCCAAATTTTAGAACAATTTCTTCCCCCCTTATTTAATGGCAATGGAAATCGTAGATCCTTACAGTTACAGTAGCCCAGTGGAGAAGGAAGTACTTTTAGTAACTTGTCAACCCTCAATGATAAAATAGCCAACCAAACCTCAGAAAGAGGGAAATGGCTAAAGCAAACAGATTGTGTGTCTCTGAGGAAAAGCCTCATGATCTATGTGTGCATCCTGATCTGCAAGTTGGCAACAAATTGAGGAACCTGGGTCAGAAAATCCATGCTCTACTTTTCATTTTTTATCTAGTTCCTCCATTCCTCTATTATACTTCTTCCTCTTAGGCCTACTCCAAAGAGTCTTATTTAATATAAATGAACAAATGAAAAGCAACTTCATTTACTTAACATAGCTCTCACTGACTTCAGAATAACAAATTAGACAAAAGATAAATACAATTGGGAAGGGTGTTATTTATCACCAGGCTATGGTGTGAATGGATAGAAACTAAGAATGAACAATTCAATTGATTCCAGGCTTTACCATTTCTCCTCCTCTGTTTGGAAAAGGTAAATATACTGCAAAGTCTGCTTATGCTTCCCATGGGGATTCATGACACAGTGTAACACCGATGCCATTAAGATGAGCCTCAAACAGCTTACCCCAACAGCTGACAGACAAGAGACTAGGTAACAGTAATAGTGACATACCTGCAGAGTCTATTTAAAAATGCATTAACTACTGAATGCAGATGATGCATCCATTAATAAACAGAAATTAAGAACAGGACCTTAAACTAATTCCATATGCATTAGGTGGACTGGAAGAAGACATAATTTCAAAGAAAAGCCATAAATGGCTTGTATGACAATATTTAAATTGTCATACAATTTAAAAAGCATTGGAATTAATAAATTTAGAATAGTTTTAAAAAAATAGATGTAAAGCATTGGAAAATGTAACAACAGGAGGTTAATTTGAGAATCTTCTCTAAAATTCAGTCAGTTTTAAGGACCTACAAATGTAATCAACATAAGAAGATTCACACTGACATTTTATTAACACTAACTAGAAAGATTTGCCTTTTAAGTTTATATAAAATGTAGAGCCATTGTATCAGGGGTTGGGATATTTCTTTAACAATAGTTACTCATGGATATGGTTTGTTTTGCCTAGTTCAAGATAATACTGGGCTATTCAATATTTATGACATTATGAGACAGAGAATTATGTGGTTTTCAACTGACTTAGCATTGATTAATCTTGCTTTCAGTATGTGCCATATCCTAAATTATCCATAATTATTCATGGAAATACTGAAACACAAAATTAAAATCAATCAAGATCTAAAATTTCCATTGATTCAATGTCCTTCCTTACAAAACCTTGATAAAATTTCCTTCAGATTACACTCTACAACATATACACACAATGGAGTAAAAGCTCCATGAAGGCAGGCACCTGATATAAATCTCTGCAGTGAATCCTGCCTTTTACCCCAGAAGAAATGTTTCTTTTTGTTCCCATCATGAGGCCATAGAGAGAAGTAGTTAAGAATATGGGTACTGCAGCCAGACTTCCTGGGTCTGATTCCCAATTCTACCATTTATTTATCTGCTGTGTATCTATGCATCAGTTATTCAAACTCTCTGAGCTCCTATCTCCTCCAGTTTCCATATCTGCCAATCTACCTCCTAGGATTGTCAAGAGGATCAACTGAGTTCAGAAATACAAATACATGTATTCTCCTAAAATACATACAAAATATAAAATTTTTTATCATTTGTCTCCTAAGGACCTAGCTTAACAACCAGCACCTATTGTCAATCAATGCTGTAAAAAATAAATACTTGGTCATCTGATTGATATGTACATAACAGTAAGTTGACATATAATTTATCCAGAAATTAGGCATGAATTAACATTGGTATATATTTTGCATAAATAATCCTGACTTCTTCTGAAGGCAATTGAGAGTTCATAGTAACTGTCTTCAAATATTTTTTAATAATTACTCTTTCATATTTCAAGAATAGCAGATGATGCTTTTATAATTATACATTCACATTAGTTATTCAAGTTTTAACAGATTAAACATAAAAGCAGATTTATATCTATATATGTTTGTATAGATAGGGCTGATTTTGCAGTGGGAGGGAAAGACAGAGATATTGAAAAACTGTTTTTCTTTTAAATTAAGAACCGTAGATGCTCCTGAAAAATTTGGTGGTTTAGGTTTAATGAAGCTCCTGGTTCAGTTGTTTCTTTAATTGTCCATGCTTTGAAATGCATTTGTCTTCATTAAAATGAAAATAGAACAGAACTTTTACCTCTTTACTATATTTTGTCTGGTGTATTAAGATATCCCTTTTCTCTGCAGGAACTCAAGTATGCTAATAGCAATAAATACTTGATTTCAGTGGTTGTTACTTTTATTCAAGAATATTTAGAAAACTATTTAGAAAATATATCTTATAAAATAAAGTCTACAGTAAAATACTTTTTTTTTTTTTTTGCTGCCTCAATTTCTTGTGGCCCAATATTAGACCAAAAAATATTTTATATATCCACTGGTTAGAGAATTGGTTTTATCCTCAGTTCAGTATTTAAAGGTATCCAGGTGGTGGATATAGGAGTATATTAAATTGTCCTCTTAACAAGGGGGGAAAAAATGCCAAAGTGATTACCTTTTATGGAAAAGAAATGCAAAAATTTTAAATTCCATCCAAATGGAGTACTTTTTTCTATAAACTCGCGTTTGCCTCTCAAAAAAGTTAAGTTTTTCAGAACAAGTGTCCCCCGCTTTGCTATATAGCCCCTAGCAGCAATTAGCACACTTCATAGGTCTTGGTTTCTAAGTATCATTGTACAATTAAAGGAACCAACAATAAAAACTGATTCCAGGGACAATTCAGGGAAAGAATACAATGAGTCTGGAATAGCTGTGTGAGAAAGTAAAAAAGAGCTCAAGAAATGATGGAATGCGGCAAAAAGAAATGGAAACCAGATTAAAAGAACTCTCACTAGCCTTATTTAGGAAATTTGATTATCAAAATAATTAATAACAATATGAGAGATCTTCATAAAGTTAATGGAAAATGCATATTATGAAAAAACTATGCATGGATTTCAAAACTTAAACTTGTACTAACTTGTTACAACATGTCTGATCAAGATCTAGTTTGAGGCACTAAGAGGTTACGACATCAGTGTGAAAGGAGCCCCTATTAGAGCAACTTGAATTTTGCTAAAACTGAAGCAAGAACAAACACCAAATTTATGGTGAAGCTTGGGTGGAAGAATATCGAAATCACTGATGCTTTATGAAAAGTTTGTGGGGACAATGCCCCATAGAAATCCACAGTTTACAAAGGGATAACTTGTTTTAAGAAGGGACAAGACAGTGTTGAAGTTGAAGCCCACAGCGACAGACCATCCACATCGATCTGCGAGGAAAAAATTACTCTTGGTCATGCCCTAATTGAAGAGGACGGACAATTAACAGCAGAAGCAAGAGCCAACACCATAGATATTTCAATGTGTTCAGCTTACACAATCCTGACTGAAAAATTAAACTTTCCACTTGATGGATGACAAAACTGTTGTATCCAGATCAGCTACAGACAAGAGTAGAGCTTTCAATGGAAATTTTACAAGTGGGATCAATATCCGGAAGCATGTCTTCAAATTGTAATAGGAAAGAAAACGTGGCTTTATCAGCACTATCCTGAAAACAAAGAACAAGCAAAGCCATGATTAACAAGGGTAGAAGTGGTCCAGTCAAAGCAAAAGCAGACCCACCAAGAGCAAAGGCCATGGCAAGTTTCTTGGGATGCTCAAGGCATTTTGTTCGTTGACTTTCTCAACAGCCAAAGAATGATAACATCTGTTTATCATGAAAGTGTTTTGAGAAAATTAACCAAAGCTTTAACAGAATAACACCCAGGAAAGCTTCACCAGAGAGTTCTTCACCCACAATAAAGCTCCTGCTCATTCCTTTCATCAAACGTGCAATTTTGTGAGTTTTGATGAGAAATCATTAGGCATCCACCTCACAGCCCTGATTTGTCTCCTTCTGGCTTCTTTTTGTTTCCTAATCTTAAAAAAAAAAAAAATCTTTAAAGGAGATCCATTTTTCTTCAGTTAATAATGTAAAAAAGTCTGCATTAACGTGGTTAAATCCCCAGGACGCTCAGTTCTTTAGGAATGGACTAAATGGCTGGTATAATAGCTTACAAAAGTGTCTTGACCTTGATGGAGCTTCTGTTGAGAAATAAAGCTTATGTTTTTTATCTTTATCTTTTAACTTCATTTTCCATCAACTTTTTGATGTTCCCTCATAGTTGACTGTAATGCATTGAATTAAAAAAATAATTCACATGTTAAAACTGATATCAAATAAATAAGGAAATGGAAGAGAAGTAAAAATTCATCCTTACAGCAGAACATTACTACTAAATGTAGAAGAGAGCTAGAAAATTCTTGTACTAAATGCACCATAGTAATAATGGATATGGGCAAGAGTCATCAATGGATGTTAAAATCAGTAAGGAAGAGCTTGATGGAAAATAGGACATATACACAGCCTTAAAGCATATGCACTAGATTACAGTCAGTTCTACTATAAGAAGATGTGTGTTTCTAAAAATCACCATACTATGCAAAAATGCATAATAAAAAACAGATTATGGGGAAAGTTGGATAAAAGGCAAAATACTTACAGACATCAGTGACACATTATGAAAAGATAAGTACTTAATAAAAATGGTAGCATATTAAATGGGTAAGAAATGCATAACCCTACAATAAATATGGTACTTCATTTTGAAAAAGACATGAAATTTGCTTATAGCCATGGGAGTTGGAAGAGTTTTATTACACAAATTTTTGTGAAGTGGTAGAGGGAGGTCATTTTAAATTGGACACAGAGTTGTAATACCAAATGTGAGCAGGTTTGTCTCATAGCACACACTCTCAATTGGGTGCAATTTTCTGTATTAGTGTTTCTCCAGGACAAAATTGCACACAAACAATTATTAATAGTTATGCAGAAATAATTTCTTGATGTATCAATTGCACTGGAACAAATCTGCATTTTCAAAAGAAGTATAACAGCAAAACTATACATACTAATTGTAAAGTAGAAAATGGTACCTTTATAATGAAGAACTCCAATGGACCCTGCCTTAAACAAATGAGCAAACATTAATAGTGGCACAAATAGTATTACATGCTATTTAATTCATTTAATACTGTATTTAAAATGATTCTCCCAATAAATTGGGAGCTTCATTTTATTTAGCAGCTTGCAAAGCAAACATTAAGTTAAATTAGTGGAATTTCAAGCTGATGTTTGTTGCAGAAGCATATAAACTTTTAGATGAATTTGGTGCCAAGCCCATCTTTGTGTGCTTGCATCCAACTATAATGAATGTATGTATGTCAAGTAATTGGAGGCCTTTTGAGCTGAACATCAAATCAACCTAATTAAGGTTGATGACAAAAAGAAACTGGGGAATAGGTAAGACTCTGTAAGATTGACAGAAAGGGAAAATGCTATAAAATAATTGGTTGTAGTTATGTAGTAGTTAATGGCTATGACAAAGAATCTCAGGCCAAGGATGTCACTGAAAAGTAATTCAAAAACAAAAAATGAACAAACAAAAAATTTAGTTAGTATTTCTCAAAAAAATAAATAAATAAAAATTTACCCTACCCAAATGGCCAATTAAACTTTGTTTGTGCACCTTTGGAAGACTTCTGTTGAAATCCATTGTTGTGATGTAAAAATCCCATGTTTGTGTGTGTGTGTGTGTGTGTGTGTATACACACTACATATTTCTTTAATAAATATTGTACCAGAAAGTCTCTCCTAAATAACATGTTTTATTCCTCCAGATAACAACAACATAATAAAAACTATTTTTCTTTTTCACTGTGTGTGTGAGGAGTCTTGGAACAAAAAGTAACGCTTTATAATTCTAAATCTCTTAGGCTATGGTTTTCATTTATTTACCTGATCCCTCAGCTTTATGGATCCTCATGCAAATTTTCAGAAATCCACTTGCTATGGTTTGAGTCTGTCCCCACCAAAAATGCTTGTTAAAATTTGATCCCCAATGTTGGGAGGTAGGGCCTAGTGGGAGGTGTCTGGATCATGGAGATGGATCCCTCATGAATAGATCAAAGCCCTCTAATGCCCTCCTGCTATGGTGAATCAATTCTCCTGGGATTGGATTAGTTTCTGTGTTGTTAAACAGAGACCAGCATCCTGGGTTTTTCTGTCTTGCTTCCTCTCTCCCATGTGATCTCTTTGTACAGAACTGTTCCACTTTTCCTTTCCTCCATGAGTAGAAGCAGCCTGAGGCCCTCATCAGATACAGCTGTGCAATCACAAACCTTCCAGCCACCAGAATCATGAACTAAATAAACTGTTTTCTTTATAAATTACCTAGTGTCAAATATTCTGTTCTAGCAACATGAAACGGACAAAGATGCCACCCATCCAATCATACTTCACTGATTTATTCTGCAATTTGTCAGGTTTTGATGTAAAAAATATTCTCATATTGTGTCCTATTATTTGTAGATGTGAAAATCCTTTTAGGGTGGAATTTGTAATCATGAAGTAGGTATATACACTCAACAATGTCACTGGGTCTCACTCTTTTTATTTAATTCCATTGTACTGGAAGTAGACTATTTTGACAAGTAGAGTTAACTGTTTTTGTTTTTTTCAGTAACATATTAAAATTATGGTACACATAAACTTCATATCATATACTTATAAATAAATAATAATCACCATACATCATAAAATGATGCAAACTAGTGCCTTCAACTACCTTACCACACATGCAATGACATGAATGTCTAGAGAGTAAGATCTTTTACCTAGAATTGGCAGGCTTCTGTGAGTATAGTACAAATATTTTCATTATTGTCTATGTGTTCAAAGCCCTATTTTATACATAATTTTATCTGAATACAAGTTTCCTCTTTTACTATGAAAACATTGTTTTGTAGTCATTTCAGGGTGTGTAACTGGTTTTATAATTTTTCAATAGAAAGTCTTTTTTAACTAAAATTGCTCTCTCAATTAGAAGTTGAGTTTGTACTTAATTTTTTTCAAGAGAAAATTTTATTTTAGTAATATATATGAAATATTCATTATCCTTACTTCCACATGCATAGTAAAATTTATTTTTATTTGAAACCAATCCCACTGAAAGTTTAAAATCTCACGAACTCTTCTACAACATGCTTTATTAAAGGAAATCCTTACTGTCATTATCAAATTGTTGAAGGCTTAGGTCAGCTCTGTATTGTGATAAGATTCAAAGAAGGCAATACTCTATCCTCATTCAGGTATGTCTTTAAACTTTAATTCCAGAGTTCAAAAAATATGCTAAAATTATACTATTGGACTACACTCCAAAGTGAAAAACTTAAGGTACAGCATACATGGACTTTTATTAGAGAAATTTCTCCATTTCAAATTTAAAATGTAATGATTTTATCTGGAAGAAAACTTTACTAATTTTCATGATAAAATATTTTATTTTATTTATATATAACCTGTATGAACAAATTTTACTTTTAGCTTAAAGTTATCTTTGATCTTTCTAGTTGATAAAGAATACTTGAAGACAAAGTCATATGTTTTGATATAAGCTTCCTGGGTAAATATTTATAGCTCATAAACCTAAATACGTGATTAAAATTATTCAGTAGCATTTAGATATGAATTTCACAAGTAGAAACACAAAACCTAAACACAACAGGACTAAAGTTCTATTTAACAGGTCCTTGCTAAGTAGGCAGACACGATTCATGCCCTTCAAGATCCCCGAGGCAAATGTTACTAACTACTAAGAAGAAAAACAAAAGATGGAAGATTATTTTTTTAATTTGCTATTAATCATCTGTATTTCCGCTTCAATTTGGGAGGCAATATTTCATTTAATTAGTCTTCTCATTATAAATATTTTTCACAGTGATTCAATTGACACAAGTTTTTTGACACGGACTGTGCAGATGGTAGAAAACTGGTGTCTGGTCTCAAAGGAACTATTTGACCACTGCAATAAAAGAGCAATAAACAAAATAACAACATTGCAGCCCACTTCAGTTTATGTAGGCAGTCAGCCTTTTATCGCTGTAAAACCTTGAAATGGATGTATGAGCTTTGCTGCAATAAACAAAGAGTTGTTTACAGCTTGGGGATGGCAGGTACCAACACTGGACTGGAGCTTCAGCAGCCTGAATGTCAGGAACTGACTAACGTGAAGAAACATATTGTGGCTTGTTTTATGGAGAATATGTTTTATAAAGCCCAAGGGACCATTTATCACAAATTCATCCACTCTGCAGCAGATTGCTGCTTTAATGTTGAATACCGGATTTCAGTCAGGTTTTCAAGTGAAAAATTGAGGGGAAAAAATTCAAATGTTATTGTGTTTGCCACATCTTGATGACTCTCCAATTTCAGCATAGAAAATCCATTTTAACTACTCATTCTCTCCCTTAAACAAACTAAATATTTTATGACTTGGGGCTAGTTCATTAGAAAATTTACATCTACTTACTGTTGTGAGCTTTTTCAACACCATTTATTTGCGATCTGGTGAGCTTACTGTATGCCAACTTCTTTTTTTTTTTTTTTTTTTTTTTAACAAGGATGTGCCTTGCTAATGGGCATAGGAAAATGCATAGTGTTTCCCATAAAATGAAATGATCAAATCACCACAGAAAGAATTTTTATACTCTTAAAAGGCCCATAACTAAAGCCTCAGGGATATTTCACAGGGATGTCATGGGTGGTGACTATTAAATCAAAATAATGTACTTTACTTTCTCCATTACAAATACAATGTCATTGTACAAGAAAACAGCAGCTCATCTCAGTCTTAAGAAACTGTGCAGTACAAGTTGAAAACTGATATCTAACATTATGTCAGCAACTCTCCATGTTGTAGGTGAATCCAAGCATGTGGTATAATCTGTCTCATGATACCCTTTTACCATTTTATGGTCTGTATTGTCACACATTAAGAAGGTAGACGTAAGTTTCACACAGGTGTGTTTGTCTTAATACTCAAACACTTGGTTTTTGGCTACAAAAATCAAATCAAGGATTTATGGGAATAATAACAGTGAAGAGAGTATAACAGAGTTTTTTTAGTGGTTAGAAATCCTCTTACAATAGAATGACTTACGAGTAAGTGGGTTGTGATGCTAGATTACAGTGTAAATTCCTGAACCAAACTCTAATCTACGAAATCAGAATTCTTCAAGAGGTGGGTCCAGGGAATATGTGTGCTTAACAAACTTCAAATATTACTGTAATATACATATACAGATGAGCTATTGAAGCAACATGGTAGGAAAGAGCTTAAATAAAAGCATAACATTATGCACAGATATTGAGCATTTAAAAAGTTGGAGGATTCAGAAAAATTCTTCTACAAGTCACAGAACTTTATTGTTTCTTCTACTTTCTACCTTATCTCTTCAAGATATCTTATGTTCTGCAACTATTGTCTCTTAATCACGAGAATATAATTTGTTTTAAATTAAGAGCTAGACTAATGCATGATTTTTATTATTTTCATGTTCATGTGCAATTTCATAATAATAATCAAAAAAAAAACTTTAAGAAATTCCTACATCCTACTATCATTTGGATCTGCTCACTTAGCCAGCATCCAACACAAGCAGAGTTAGACTGGCTGAGAGTACTTTCTGGCTACATTTTGTTGGAGCTGTGCAGTTCTGAGTGTAAAGAATGCACACTCCACGCTGATAAGCACATCTTTTCTGCTTAAAGTAGAATGCATTGCTTGCATAAATATGAGCCCAGGGTATACTACAGAGAATAGAAAACGTAAGCGAAAATTCAGCTGTGTGTCTCATTAAATGTGGGGTTAATACCTCAGAACTCTTTATCTGAGGCTTGAATGTAACCATTGGATCATGCCCTATTTCATGCTACTACCAATTTTCTTTTAAATCTAATTAGTAATTGGCAATGCTATATCATAGTTTCACCTGAACCAGCAACTAATAGTAAAGCAGTAAAGTTATCAAGTATTTCAAATGAAAGCTTCAAAGCTCCTTTTCCTTCTGGGGAATCTCAAACCATCTCATAATTGAATTGGGCATTTCTTTGCCAGCCCTGAAATAGCCTTCTGTGGGATGAACAGCATCCATTTCTTTTTAGAGAGACAGAATTCTGAAGAGTTTAAGACCACTGTCACCAAATAAAGATGTATGATAAAATCTATCAGACTGTAATCATTAAATTACGTCATGTGGTTTAACAACATGTTTTTACGTGAAATTTATTTTTTAAATTTTTAATGGTGTAGGAGAGTTTATTCTAGAGCTGACATGATACCTCTCACACCTCAGGCTTCTTCACACACTGATTTGTTAATGTCAGCTCTAATTCCAAATTCTGTTAAAGAGCTCAACGCCACATTCTGTTTGTTTCCTATTTTTGTTCTTGAATTTGTTTTTGCTGTTGTTAATTTGTGTCGTTGTACTTATTTTTATTAGATTGAGTATGTAAATCATAATTGGCTGGAAAATAGACAGTTATATTTATATAAAACAGGGCATTAACCTAAACTAACAATTTTCAAAATTGTAACTGCAATGATTTTTAATCTCTATTTCAACTCTTTTTCTTCAAATTATTATTTCTTTGACTGTCAAGTCATTGTCCATTCTTTCTCCTATACATTAATCTTTAATTCTTTTCTTGACATCTTTTTCCTCTAAATATTTAATATTTTTGTTTTCTTCAATGAATATTTCTTCAGCAAGTTTCTGATCATATTCATGTTTATATTTCTTCATATCCTAAAATTCTCTCGTGACCTCATGGTAGTTTCCTTATAACTAAATCTTACATTCCTTAAATAAAAAAAAAAAAAGCATTTCATGCTCTTCATTATTCCTCGGGGCAGCTATTCTTATGTAGAGCATTACTTCTAAAGACAGCCAGACCATCATCCTGTCGTAACCTGGAAACATGTTAAGAATATGATTTTCAGGCCCCAAGCCAGATCCACTGAGTCAGAAATTGTGAAGGTCATACCTAGTAATCTGTATTTCAACAAGCCTTCCCCCAAACTAAATTCTGAGAAGCTCTGGTGTAGAATATAAAACCATGACTGTTGAAGTCAGATAGACCTGAATTTGAGTTTAGCCTCTTTAGCTTATGATCTTAAATTGTTTAACTTCCAATTGGTCCATCTTGAATCTCGGTACCTACCCCTAACCAATCACTGTTCAAATAAATGGAATGATATGACTGGCCTATCCTTGATCATGAGCCTACATTGTAGATAGGGAGGTGGGAAAGCCTCATATTGATCACAAGAAAAAGAAGACTGGTTCCTTAAAGAAGAGGATCATGAGGGGGGGAACATTTTCTGTTCTTCTCAAATGACTTTGCTCATATTTTTCCACACTCTCTATTCCTCTCCCAAACATCTGTGACCATTTACTTTTTTCCATACTTGACTCAAAATCAGTTTTTCTCAGGAGATTTCCTTGGTTATTCCATCTCTCTCTGAACACAATTTTACCACATTTGAAAATACAGTATTTTATACAATCACTTTGTGATTATTCCCATGTCAGTTCTCCCATATGATTGGTCTCCTGACTGCATTGTAAATTCTTTAGACAGGGACACTGATTCTCCTCTCCTTTCCCCTGTGTTTTGTGAAGTGCTCAATGCAAAGCCTGTATGTACTTAATGCTTTCAAGTTATTAATACCGTTTATCTTTTAGATTCTAATCGAAATTACATAAAAGACTTAAGATACCTTATTTTTTCTTAAAATGCATAACAAACTTATTTTAATTATGTTTTGCATCTATTTACATTATAGCTGAAAGTCCTCATTAATATTTTGAACTGTGATGTATATAGTATCACAGAATGTATTAAATAAGATCCCTCTACTTTCTTTTCTCAAAAGTTTAAGGTTTTTATAAACACAAAACTTCCAATAAAGTGGCCCTTAATATATTGAATAATATTTATGTTAAAAATAAGACTATTATTTTAGTGTAGAGAGATACAAACCTATACTTGGCTCTACTGGCAGGAATAAACCATTGAGGGCTTTTGAATAAGATAGTGACACAATCAGAACTATGATTCAGAATACAAAGGGAAAGTCATGTAAGCCCAGATAATGGATATCATTCACAAAAGTTCCCAAATAGCTCTCTATGTCTTAATAACAAAAAAAAAAAAAAATCATTTCCTTTCTTTTCAGTGTAACCCTGATGTGAATATAGAGGAAAACAGTAAATTTTTATAAAAAATGTACTGAGACAGTAATAAGAGATTTATGTTAGCTACTGTTAGTTAATAAACTGAACTTGTCCAGCTGTTTTTGAGGCAGTAACTAAGAGGTCAGAATCTGAGTAAGTCATATACAGTTCAAAATCTTGACTCTTTGGTTCTTGCTAACACTCTCTTGTCCTTAATTTGTTTATCTGTAAAGTGGGTGCCACCTCATCAGGTTATGCAGGGATAGGATGAGCAGCTATTTAGTATGGTTCTTAGAATATTAAAAAGTACTCAAAGAATAGAACTAATTTATTATCTTTTTCACTCTCATCATTTACATTTCCTCACCCCAACCCAAGACACTACACTCAGTTTACAGCCATTCACTGGGGCATCTGGTTGTGCCCAGAGAACATTCTCCAGAAAGTCCGGTTTTGTTATTGGCTATTCCCCAGATGTAAATTGTCATTCTCTTCTACATTAATGAATATGTTTCTGAGAACTGAAAACATCCCATCCTCTCCATTCCAATCCTGTATCTAAGGCAAAATTAGGGACAATCCTTTCAAGGGAAAAAACTATTTGAATTTATCAGTATTGTTTATCATTGTAATAAAGAGTTGAACTCCATTTTTGATGTTTAACTGCTGACAGCTTTAAAATCCCACAACTATCTGCCCCATATGTGGGCAAGTTAATAACAAAGTCTAAGTACTCTCTTTTTGGTCCCAGATTGAAGTTAAAACTACACAGAAGCCCTACTCTGTAAGCACACATGCCCCATGTCCCCTCATCTTGGCTCAACCTAACCAACCACCATAAAACCCCATGGCTGTTTCCCTTCCTTGCTCTCTCTCTAGCCATTTTCGGACCTGCTTTGGAGGTTGCCTTCCTTTTCCCAGAAAGTCTCATTCTGTGAGTTGTAAGGATTTTTATCACTTCTTGTTGTATGCATGGCATCATTAGTCTTAATAACCAAATTTTAGGTAAGAGGTTCATCTTGCCTCTGTGGAATATCCACTGCAGTCATCATCATCATTGTAGGCCAGTCAAACAACAATTATTTTTATCCTTCTCTGGAATTCTTCTTCATTTTCAGACAAACTAATTCAGCATAGTTAATCAAACTAGGTAAAAATATATTTTTCTCTTAAAATATGTTCATTGTGAAAGTTGGCAATTCTGGGTCATCACTCCCAAAGTCTGTTACCCTCAATTAGCTTGAATGTGCCTGCAAAGAATATCTTCCATCTTTCTGACTTGTGTATGAGGAAGACAAATAAAAAACACCAAGTTATCTTTTATTATTCTTTTTTCATATGGATACTTTGCTAAGTTGTAGTTTCAGAGTTTTTACTAATAATCCTGAAAATATCTCATTCTTCTTGATTCTTTACAACTATTAGTTCATATTTACTCTATATTTTTGTCTGAATAGTGATATATTAATATTATAACTTAGACTAACATATTTCAAGTCCACTTGTTAAGTTATTGCATTTTCCCTGCTAAAAAAGAATTCTGTAATTTTTGTTTGCTTGTTTCTTTAAGTATACAAATCAAAAAACGGAGGTTAAAATTTGGCTTTGTTTATAAGTAATATGAAATGGTGTGTAGACTCAAACTAGAACTTAATGGATGCTTTTCACATCATAAAACCACTATGCAGTCTGGCACAATTTAAAATGACTGGCAGGCTCCACTTAGCCGAGGCCAAGGAATGAAATACCAGGGGTGTTGCAGGTCAGTGCACTGGCAAAGGTGTATGGGAAAGCTTGCCTGGCAAGCTTCTGCAATTACTTGCTCATGTTCATGAGCGATAAAATTGAACCAAGTAAAAAAAGAAACCATTAAACATTAATGTACAGTACACATTGACCCAAGGATGGAAAAGAGACTACTTTCTATATGCTTCCTTTAC
Organism: Eulemur rufifrons; assembly: GCF_041146395.1. NCBI lineage: Eukaryota > Metazoa > Chordata > Mammalia > Primates > Lemuridae > Eulemur > Eulemur rufifrons. The sequence goes on from NC_090989.1 coordinate 232,907,176, forward strand.
TTCTATGCTTTATGGTATAATATAGGACTTAATTATACTATTTTATTCCTATAGATAATGCCGATAATGTCCTGGAAAATGTATTCCTTAAATGCTGACAAGAGGAGAGAATGGTAACATCATTCTAAGCTGTCTTAAAGATTTTATGAAAGAACAGGCCAACTGAAAGATAAAAAATCACTTCCTGCCATCTGCAGAAAGCTATGCAGTTAGTAAAACTTAGTTTGTAAATGTTATAAAGTTCCAATACTGTACGGTCACAAGGAATTTTCATGTATATTATTTCATTTAATCCTAATATGAGCTTATGTTCCCAATTCTTAAAGCAAATGCATTTTCAATGAATACCTTTAATAATTAAAGTATTAAAATCATGAGTCTATGGGTCGAGTATTTTGTCTAATTCTTAACTCTTTATATATTTTGATAAAATATGTAATGAACTGTGTCAATAAAGAAATAGTTCAAAGTATTACTATATTTTAAATAAATGTATTTCAGTAATTCTTCATATTTATTGTCTTGGCAACTATAATTTTATATGAATAAACATAACACCACAGGTAAAACAGGCAATGATATGTTTAATATTTTAATTAGGGAAATCTATAGTAATATAGCTTCTATCAAGAGTAATATAGAGGTATTTATAATAGGTAGCCTATCACAACTGAAGACTCCCTCTAAAATGAATAAAATATAATAAAAATGTACCAATAAAAATGTAAGACAGTTACAACTTTAACCAATTATTTTATTTTATATTTTACTCCAGAAGATAAAACAGAAATTGCATTAATTTGCATAATTAATGTGTTATTACAGTTTTTTATCCCAATAAGTTCAACCTTATTTATAAACATAGCAGCTGAGAAATACATAGGCCAATTATTTCTTAAACTGAGAACTAAAATGTTACAATGTAGCCTTTTGTAATTCCTTCTTATCTTGAATGATTAACAAAAATACTTCTGATATAACAAATTTGATCAAAATCTATTTGCAGTTACAATGACAAATTTTACTTAATAAACACAGCTGCTTTGTACTAAGAATAGCTTCCTCCTGCCAATCCCTGGTAATTCTGCATCAGCTCATACCGTATTATAAAACAGCATGAATTTTTTATTAGTTCACTGAAAGGATTTGAAACATGGTATTCTACTTACTCTCCAGTCATTGCTTGGCTTTAATCACTATGTAAGAATTTAAAGAAAATAAACAACATAAATCTAAAATATTTTAAAGTCAGGTACACTACATTAAAATTTGGTCATTCTCAAGTAAGATTTCTAATACTTTATATAGTAATACATGCATTTTGTTGACTTTTTTGAAACATGATCATATGTAATAATTTTATTACTAAAATATCTGGAAATGTCTTATTACTAGAATTGATTATATTACTTTATAAATATTCCCTATTTATGTTTTTCTAAGTTATAATAGTTATTGATCACTTACCTCTATATTGGTAGCATGTATTTTCATAGCAAAAAAACTGGTGAATATTTACTATAGATTTTCATTTTTAACCAACATTAAAAAAAGGGGAGGCATAAGGCTAAAAGACAGTTTGTCTAACTTTACATTTAGGCAAAGTGGTTAAAATTAATTTAAATGTAATATTATGTAACCTACTTACAGAATTGGATTTGGAAGACACCTTTTTACAATTTAATCAAAATACCAAGTTCTTCGATTAGAGTTCTTTCTGGAGTTGAAAAATTTGGTTACAGCATTGTGTATGAGAAAAGACTAGAATCCTAGTTTCCTTAACTCTAATAGTTTGAGTAGCTTAAAAAATGTTTTCATTGTCACAGATAAATTCCTTATGTATAAGCATTATTGGAAAATAAGTTCGGACATTATGTTATCCTAAGGAATGATGCTTAAGCACAAAATGAGCTAGTTCCATAGAAGGATATTAGGATTATGGCGAACTCTAAGTTTTTACAAAATAACGTGCCAGGAGATAGGGAAAGTGAACTGTGGGGCCAAGAGCCATTAATGCATTGCTGCCAAAAACCTTGCACTTCTGGCACAAATGAAGGTTGCATACAACCACAGTGTAATGTCTTAAGAGAACATGCAATACAGCGTTTAAACAACAGCTCAGAGAGGTATATTCAGGTGCTAAGATGTGGGAGAATCAGGTTGTGGCAGAAAAGAGCCAAAGTGGGGCCTGATGGAAGGTGGGGGAGGTAGTCGATTATAAAGAAAAGATTCATCCTATGAATCTCAAGCTCTGACTACTATTTCAATAACATTTCTTGGGCCGGGAGCGGTGGCTCAGGCCTGTAATCTTAGCACTCTGGGAGGCCGAGGTGGGCGGATCCTTTGAGCTCAGGAGTTCGAGACCAGCCTGGGCAAGAGCGAGACCCCTGTCTCTACTAAAAAAGTAGAAAAAAATTAACTGGACAACTAAAAATATATATAGAAAAAATTAGCCGGGCATGGTGGCACATGCCTGTAGTCCCAGCTACTCGGGAGGTTGAGGCAGGAGAATTGCTTGAGCCCAGGAGTTTGAGATTGCTGTGAGCTATGATGACTCCCCGGCACTCTAGCCTGGGTGACAGAGTGAGACTCTGTCTCAAAAAAATAAATAAATAACATTTCTCAAACTGCTTCCCTTAAGATTTCACCAAAGTCTTAATAACTTTAGAAAACAGAACTATTATTTATAACAAATAATAATTGTTCCCCCCACTTTATAAGTAGGCTCTTTCCACGTATTTATACATTTTATATGTGTATATGAGGCAACTGAAAAATGTTTTTTTATAGTATCATAAATGTATCTTTAAAAATTATGTATGGTTGTCCCTATAAATAAAGTGTTAAGGATAAAAATGTTACAGGGATAGAGTTTCATAAGATGGTCTAAAATATGTTACTTTTTGAAGGGGTTTATATAAATGAGAAGACAAAAAAAATGCACCATCTTAACAGAAGCAAAAATGGTACAAGAGCTTATTAGTACACTACTGTAATATAATGCCTTTTCATTTTTTTTCCTTCAATAGTGTACTTAAAAACACATTTTAAATGATAATGTAACTTAAATGTCTCTCAATAATGGGATAAAGCAATTTTTCTTTAGTGATTTGTACTACATCTGAAGAAAAAAGAATTAACACCCATCATTTGCTAACTAGCAATGAGTATTTAAAGGCTCTACCATAAGCACGCTCCACTTACTAATCCTCATCAGGTCAGATGATCATTTTAAAAGATTCATCAATACCAAATGTGTAATCTGACAACATACTCATTGTGAAAAGCATGTTTTCTTCCTCCTGATCAAATGGAGGTTCAAAATAGGAAGTAATAGCCAAAGTTATAAGTATATTTCAGTTTAGGGTTTATAAGTAAAATGGTTAAACAGCCTACATTTCAACAACAAAATATGTTTTGTGCATTACTCCATAAAAGTAGGAAAATGTTCTTCAAATATATAATAATATTTCAGAACTCAAATTCTGTTCTGTACCTATCTAGGAAAACAAACACATAACTAAAGAAAACAATGTGATTTTTCTTTTCTGGTTTAGGAAAAGAATGTATCTCTTTTCTTTACCTTTTACAAAGTTTAAGTTTTGGGCAAGAAAAAGGGGACAAATGCCAAGAAACTGGACTGCAGTAGAAACATTTTACTGTCCCATTTTAAATACGGACAGACTTCTAGGACAATTAGGCGAGCAGACTCCCACAATGGTGTGGTTTCCATAGATTCCCTCCTTCATACAAGGCCTGCATATGGTGTCTGCCCAGAAGCTGCATGTCAAAGATGCCTCAAGTATTCCATCCCCAACGGCCCTGATTGAGGGATGGAGGGTGAGGAGAGAGACTTTTTTCAATCCTGCCTGGCTGGAGGTATCCATAGTCCGCTAGAAAGATTAAAAGTGTTATTAGATATACAGTTTTCCAGTCTTAGGAGTCATTTCTTTTAGGTATTTTTAGCATGATTTTGAAAGAGGCTATTTACACTATACGCATGGGCCTTAATAAAATCTGGTTTATGGCCAATTAGTCCAGTTGATTAAAGCACAGAGATTATAAAACTAAAGCTTTTTTTAAATTCCTGGTTCTTTTGTTCATTTATTTATTTTGATCCAGGTAATATTGCACTTCCATTCAAAGTGTACAAGTTTTAATTGGCCACTATTCAAAAATAAGTTATGCATACAGACCAAGAGAGACTTGCACAAATTAGTGTAAATAAATCACTGCATGTAGAAAAATAAAGAAAGAAATAGCTCAGTTGAGGAGCCACCTCTTCCAGAAGGTTTCTCTGGAATAACCCCAAGCAGAAGTTCTTTTCCATTGCTTGACAATGGAATTCCTTGCATTTATCTATTCATTTCCTCTATTATATTTAATTTATGTTTATATGTGAGTTTTTCTACATTAGTACCATTATTCTATAGGGCACAAATCACAGCAGAAACTTTGAAAATGGATTCCCTGATCAAATTAGTTTGGAACACTATAATAGAGTCTCATATTAAACAATAATTGCATCTTAGCACATTAGAATATCTAAGAAGTTGTGCCAACAAAATAACTTTTTTTTAAACCCAGCATATTTTCAGTAAGTCTTATTTGGCAATGGGACACTACTGCCATTAGCTTTATCCTAGTAATAACTACAAATATCCCTTGGGACCAATGTTACTCTAATTGAGAGATAGTATTGGCCTGTGAGAAATTAAAACTCAAACAGACCTATAAGCAAATTATATGTGCACACATTTATTTTTGCCCATGTAACAAAAATTCTGGAAAGAAGCTATTCTTAGTTTGGGATCAGTAGCTCATACATATTAAAGCCTTGATATGTGACAGTCTCTTAGCATTTTCCTCATTTTATATGATGGAAGTAGTAGATCTAGCCATCAGATCAGGTTTCCATGCAAAAGAGAGAAGGAAATGGAAAAGAAGGAAACACAAGTGTCTTAAAAGTATCAGCAAATTTTTTTTATTGCTCATTGGCCACAGGTGAGTCACTTGGAAACCCTTAATACAAAGAAGTCTGGGATTTAAAGATTTTTTTTTTTTATTTTGCACATTTTCACCTAGAACAACATCAAGGTTAGTTAAATGTAGGGAGAGAATGGTTATTGTGCAAACAATTGATAGTGATACAATTCCCTATATCAGAATATGGAAATAATTATATGCCTCTCGAGGATATGATTCATTGATATGGAACATCACATCCTTGTCAATGTAACATGATATGTAGTCAATAAACATATTAAACTGAGCCCTATGAAAATGGTTCTAGCCTCATAAAAAGGGTTGCCAGAACTTTTCCTATAGGGCTCAGTTTAATGTAGTTATTGACTACCTATTATTTATGTAGTTCTTATATAAATACTTATGCCATATGTACATATGGATAACAATATTTTGTACAATGTATGAAAGCTTCAATGGACAGACAGATTTGTGTAAAAATGGGAAAAAACAGAAAGTTCCCTATTACAACTGATCATCTAACTAGTAATATCAATGATGTTAACCAGAGTTCTAGAAGCAAAATTTGACCAAGTTTGCTCAGTAATGTTCAGATAAGAGTCTCTGAAGCATCTGAGAGACCACTCAAGCTATCACTGGAGGAAGATCATCTGCTGTAGAGTAGTTCACTGAGCCTCACTAAGACTTCAACATAATAGCCCTACAGGTCATAGGAGACTTTTTCTCTAAATAATAGGCTAAAAAGTCATCTTTCTTATTTCAAGTCAGCACATAACATACCTCAGTATCAGTAGAAGAGTTGGGACAGGGTGAGAAGCTATAGAGTAATGATATAGTTTCTACTAGTAGAAAAAGTCGCTCATTTATAATTTCACAGATTGATAATCAGGTGTAACTGACTTATGGCATGCAGTTTTGATTAAGATTCTTACCAATGTACTTTTTTTTTTTTAAATCACTGATGGATATGGTGCTAATGCCCCATTTCCAGAACTGCAAAATTTTAGTACCAGATCTTGGGCTGGAGCCTCTTGGTGAAAAACACTACATATTTTGGTACTTTCTCAGGTGTTTCAGTATTGTCTAACAGCAACATTTCTCAAGAGCAACTTTGACCTGCGAGCTAAAAACAACTCATCCCCTCTGACCTGACAAAAACATTGCAAATAAGAAATCCACATACTAATAATACACTTACAAGTACATGTCTCCTTCTAGCATATTTTCTAATATATATTAATACTATCATCTATCATGAAGACTGTAGACCTAACACACACTTGTAGATACAGCAACATTTGGTGTCTTTAAAAATGTAGAAGGGAAAGAAGATGCAAAGCAATAGAGGAAGTAACGATGACAGATTGTTTTTATTTTTAATCTGGAGAAGAATATTGGTAATTTATTTTTTATCCCTTGGTACTGTATGAGGAACAATATGCTATTTGGTGGTGATAGTACTTTAATAGAGATGTAGTTGCATATGAATTTTAGTAATGGATTTTTCTAAGTTTGTAATCAATCATGAGCTAAAGATATATTTACAACCATGATAATTCAGATTAATCTGAAGGGATATCGAGGGAGAGGAAAGACAGAGCCCTAGCAGTTGCTGTGGATGTGGCAGAGCATTTCAGGAGCCTCTCAGAGCTCTCAGACAATAAATTTCAGCATTTGCAAAGCTTGAGCAAAAGAGATAAAAGCAATTTAAATTAGAATACTTAACCGTGTTTAAAGTTGAGCACAAGCCTAGGGAGTGATAGAAACTCATACATTAACTGACTGAAGATTAACACATATGTAAAATGAGATCTCCTTTTAAATTTAAGGAATCTTTCATGCTGTATACAGAAGTTGTTGTTTTTTTTTTCCCTCCTAAGTATAAGGAGACCTTGGCTATAAATCATACCCAGAAGTAGATACTCTTTGCCACATAGCTATTAAATGGAGAAAGGTACATTTTCAACTTCATGTATCAGGCCTACTGATGTATTTCCATCTATGGCATCAATCACTATAGGAGCTTAAGTACTTGAAAATAGGAACCCATGGGGCTCAGGCACCGCCAATGAGGGCTCAGCTGTTCTGTGAAAGCCTTGAAAAGTGAAACATCTGAAAGACCTAAAAATACAGTTTACAGTCGCATCACAAGCCACTGACCATGTGGTGTCCCTGGCTCCAGGCATCACACAGAGGATTTGAATAACTTGTGCAAATTCTAAAGACAAAGATAAAAGTGGTAGCACTGAGATTCTCACTAGTGATTTCCAGAATGTGAACAAAACCAGGCATCCTTTGCTACTAGATTAACTTTGAGCAACATCTGTAGAATGCTGAGAGATATGCGCACTCCAGGAGAAATGCCAATGTCACAGAAAAAAAGGTTTCAGCATAATTATAGGGTTTCCATGGGGGAAAGAAGCACAGTCTCTCACTGGAGAAATGAAAATGATCTTTAGAACACTGTTAATGTGCATAAAACTTTGGGTAGCGACCAGTTGTGAACATATAACCAATAATTCTCACAGGAAAATAAGAGAAAAAAATTGCATGTGTATTGTCAACTAAAATAAAATGTTAAGGCTTGCCCCTAACAGCTGACTGAATGGACCTCCTCTTGGGCAAGAGGGTACCCTGAAACTGATTTGCTGGCCATGAGAACAGAGGTCAGACATGCCTCATCATGCACCCTCCCTTCTTGGAGATATCCTTTGTATCTCATTAACAGGCCTAAGATTATTCAAGGCAAACCTGCAGGTTCTCAACTTAGATGACATATATATGGCTAGTAGCTTGTCTCTGATTAACAGACTTCTTTTTCTTAAATTAAAACATTCCAAGCCTTTAGACAAAGTTTCATTTCTTTAACCAATTATAAGTCAAAGAGTCCTTAAACCTAGCTATAACTTGAAAGCCCCCTCCCCCAACTTTGAGATGTCCCACCTTTTGGGGCCAAACCAATATATGCCTTCCATGTATTGATTTATGACTTAACCCGTAATTCCTATCTCCCAGAAATGTGTAAAACCAAACTGTAACCCAACCACAGACAGTCCACTTGCTCAAGGCTTCTTAGGCATGGCACCCAGCCATGGTCCTCAAATTTGGCTCAGAATAAACCTCTTTAAAATTATTATACAGAGTTTGGATCCTTTTCCATTGACACTTCTGAATATTTCCCATGAGCTTCATACATCTTCATACATGTATGATATAATTATGGTAAGTTTACATTTTGTGGTTTTGTTCAATTCAGAAAGACAAATTAATATACAGCCATTTTGTATTACCAATATATGTTCTCTATAGTACTCAAAATTACAGATTTAACAGTAATGTACAGCATATAAAAACTGTCTCTCTGCTGATATTCCTAATTTTTAACCATGTATTATTAATTAACATAAGAATTTTATTTAATAGTATTTGAATATACGCAATGTTGTATCAGGTAACCCTATTAGACCTCCATATGTAAAAGAAGCAACCTCTAATCCTTAGTCAGACTCTAGTTTCAAGAGTTGATTTTGATGAAGATTTAGCTTTTAGCCCAAGGGAAAGGGGGAGGGAGAGTTGGGCAAATGGAAAAAAGTTTTAAACTATCTTTAAGTCTAAATCAATCCCGTGCTACCCCCACCCTTACAAGAGAAAGAGGCTGTGCTATAGGAAGAAGGTGGCAGGACTCATTCTGGCAGAGATTGGGTACAACTTGTAGCATGTAGTAAGATAACAGAGTCAGACTGAGAATTACAGAGAATTAGCCATAGATTATTAGGTAGATTTAGACCCCCGAGGGCCAGGTCCCTGTTCATCAGTTTATGGCCATTCCAGAGGATTATTTCTCTTCTTTTAGGTGATTCCATTCTGAAAGTATAAATCCTTAGATCTAGGAAAAGCCATGTTTACTTTTATGTTCTTTGTGTTCTTCATAGAAACCACCTGGTAAATCGTGTCAGTTCTCCACTATACTTGTAAAACACAGACTAGGTTTTAAAAAAGAAAAAAGAAATTAACATATAAAAATGTTGGATAAAGGGGTAAGGAAAAGATAATGTAGTTCCCACTCGCTCCTAAACTCCCTCCTGTCATTCTTCAAAATAGTTTCCTCTGTTTTATTGAGTTACCCATCCTCATCTTCCCTTTAAGCTTAGTGCCTTGACTGTTTCCAAGCATTTCCTCCCTCTGGAGGGACTGAGAAGGAGGATAGGTTGGATTATATCAGTGGCAATCCCATAACCATGAAATCTAAGTGCATCACATGAAAGAAAAGAAAACTGTCCCAAGGGATTGTCTAATTATAAATGCAAATACGAGGCTGCTCCTCAGGATTACCCATTGGTACTCAATTTCCTGTAACATTCACTACAGTATTCCTTTCCAAACATCATTCATTATCCACAAATGCCCACTGCAAAACTGTTTACTGAGAAAATAAACACAAGTACTGTTTTAATTTGTATTTCCTTGAAGCAGAGCCTGGCATGAGAATTTGGGTGCAGTTAGATTACTTAGGAGTTAATTCCAGGAAGCAGACGTGGCGGAGTAAGGAAGAATGAAAGCCAATAAAGCCGTGCTTCATTGAGCTGATTGCTGATTTGAGCAATTGGAAATCAATCTCTTTGGAGACCCTCTGAGGAGTCCTATAGAATCCACCTCAGAATTGTCACACTGAAAGAGAGGCTGGTAAAATTATCTACAGACCCTTTTCCCCCATTAGCTGAAGATGGCCTTTGGGGGCTTTAACCTACACACACACACCCACAGGCACACACAATTCTGGGATGAGAGACACTGTGCCTTTGGAGAAAGCCTAGGCAGAGAAACAGAAATACTTCATGGTGTGTGCTTTAGGTGGGATGCTGGTAATATGCAAAGAACTATTCATCTCAGTTGTTCTGAAATTGCTTGTGCAAAAGCGAAGTGTATCTGACATAGGTGGCCAGATACGAGCTTTTTCGCTACCTCTCCGTCTCCCTCTAAAGGTTATTGCACACACCACTGCCCATTTTGCCATGATTTCTATGGCCTTGTTAACTTTGATTATTGAAGGAGCTCAGGAAATTTCAGCCCAAAATATGACTTCTTGGTATAAAGAATATTTTGAATTAAAGGTTTTTAGAGGTCAACAGGCCCTTGGAAGGTACTTTCTCTCTCTGCATAACCAGATAGGACCCATCAAAAGAACAATTGACTTCCCTTCCCCTCCCTGTTATTTCAATGTATTACAGAAAAGAAGAATGCAACCAGACCTGGCCAAAATCATTTTAAACAAAATATCTGTCTCTCAGGTTACTTTACAATTCATTCTGTTTCCCCCATCCATTCATCCTCCCTAGTAGCCATTTATTGCCCCTAAACAGAATTACCTGTATTCCTCATCTCCACCCCCTCTAAAAGGAGGGTATAACAATTTCTGGACCCCATCAGGATATTGAGTAATCATTCTGTGATTCTCCCCACGTGCATGGTAAATAACCTCTTTTTCTTATTAATCTACCTTAACTGTGAGTTGATCTTTCAGTGAACCTTCAAGGGGCAGGGGAAGTTTCCCCTCACCCCTACAGTATTAACTTTCACTTTCCTATTGCTGTCCGAACATTTCTAAACTTGTCTTTCATAAACCAAAAACTAGCTCTTCTCTGATAGTACGGAGATCTTGATACGACTCTGTAATTATAATTGCACACGTACCACAATGATTCATGGTCCTTGTGCTGTGGTCTAAATGTCTGTGCCCTTCAAAACCAGTATGTTGAAATCTTGACCCCCAAGGTGATGGTATTATTAGTAGGTAGGAATTTTGGGGAATTATGTCATAAGGATGAAGCCCTCATGAATGGGAATAGTGCCTTTGAAGAAGAGGCCCCAACGAGCTGTGTTGCTCCTTTCACCATGAAAGGACACAACCACAGCAAAAAGTCTCCATTATGAACCAGGAAATGGGCCCTCACCAGATACCAAATCTGCTGGTACCTTTATCTTGGACTCTCCAGGCTCCAGAACTGTGAGAAATAAATTTCTGTTTTTTGTAAGCTACCCAGTTTGTGGTATTTTGTTATAGAAGCCTGAATGGACTAAGACAATTTGCTTCCTACTAGTGCTTCCTCCAGACCATTCATCTTGGGCTTTCAACAGGAGCCAAGCTGAGAAAGACCAGCATATCCCCAGAAGAACTAGTCAAAAATTAGTTTACTGACTTAGATTCAGAATCCCGAGAGTGGGAACATCTTTCTGTCTTTCATTTCCACCATCTTTGATTACTACTTCAAGTATGCCCTTTTGACAAACTCATTCTTTCAGTCTAATTTTCTACTTTCCATGCATGTTTTCAACATCACACCGATACCAACTCATTTAGCTCCAGGTCCTCTGAAATCTTCAAGCAAACAATCTCTCCTATAAATTTTGCTTCTTCAAAGGATTCGTCCTCTATCACTTTGCTTATATCCATGTCTGACTCTTTTCATGAGTATAATTTTGCAGTTATTTCAAGAGGTTCACCCTCCCATTCACACTGTCAATCGTGTTTTGAGGTGGTAGCATCATTTTTGTAAATCTAAACTGGTGCATGTAGGCCATTCCAGACTAATGTCTTCAGCTTGCCTTATGCCTACCCTAAACCTTTTTGTTCTGTTGTCTATTTTCTTATAGGTCGCTTCCTTACATGGTTCAGGAACATAAAACCATTCTCCTCATTATTAAGAATGTAGGGGTTTTCATCATTCCCATATCAAAGTTTCTAAATTCTTAGTATCAATTAGCTCTCACACCATGGTTTTGAATATCTAATTTGGTCCCTATACCCTCAACTTTGTCATCACCCAGGGCTGCTTGCATGCTGCAACCTTAAATTCTATCATTCTTACTGACCCAAGCCTATTATTTTGATGCTCATATTCTCAATCTTCTTTTATCTTTTTCTCTACTTCATGATGTTTAACAGTCTCTTGATTATTCTGTCAAGTTTTTCATCTTTTTTCTCCTATCTATATCCATCCTAGAATCTCACAATGCATCACACTTAAATCCCTACCACTATGGACTCTAGATCAACCGATTCATCTTCCCTCCCTCCAATTTCCATAGTGCTGGCAAAATAACACATCTGAGTGCAAGAGGAGCACTGCAGATTTATAGCAGGATATTTCCATTTTCTTTCAGTTTTCTAGAGAAAATAAAGAGAGAGAAATGGCCATTCTGCTTTCCCATGGAAGGAATAAAAACTCACATTGGAGGTTTTTTTGAGCAGCAGAATCCTCACACAGCAAGGTGACAATAGCACAGGTTGAGGCATTCATTCCTACCTTTTCTGTATAGAGAAAAGGAAATCCACCCTTACCCTATATTGGATCTTGTGCCTCTCTCAACGGGTGCAATCCAGTTTCTAGGAATCCAAGTCTTTTCCTATAGTCATCCTTGATGATAAAGTTCATGATGACTGTCATTTTTCCTATAGTAGACTTATTTATAGCTCAAGGTATGACACAAGAATTCCACTGAGGCAGCGTCTGTGCTTCCCATTGACAATGCCCTGAGCCCAGCATAGTGATTTCCAGCAATGCCTCTACGCAGAGAATCAAAGAAGCACACCTGGAGTTGTTAAGTTCCTGTCCATCTTGCCCAGGGAGGAAAGAATGTAGAAGGAAGCAACAAAGCCCCTAGCAAAGCAGAGGATAGTAATTAGCAACATAACAGTTGCATGTGGAAGATCATTTAGGAGCATATCTGGGACCCTGTCAGAAACTGAAAAAAAAACCATAAGACTGAATGAAGTCTTCATGATTATCCTTGAGATGACTCAAGTCACAGATTGATAAATTATCTTTAATTTTTTAAAGATGTAATGGTTGTACATGAAAAAATCCTACACATAAAATGTTTCACAAACAATTAATTTTCTCATCCCTGAGTTGTATCCCTAAAAGAAATAGCTGTAACTCGTTTGTTATAAGCACTTGGGGACTTGCAGAGATTCTTTTCCAAATATGCAGGCATTTACATATTTTCTCAATAAGGACAGATTTTCATATGCATGCTTTCTTTTTAAAACATAATTAATATCATATTATATGCAGTGTGTTTCACTTGGCTTTATTTACTTGTCAATCTATTTTAGGACTCTTTCTATAGTGGCATGTATAAATACAATTCATTTGTTTAAGGACTGTACATATATATATATATATATAAAATTTTCTAACTAGTTTTCATACTAACAGTATTTACAGTGTTTTTTGATCTTATAGTTACATAAATTAGCGAATACAATTAATATAGGTTTCTGCTCACTTGTACAGATATATCTATTGATTAGGTTTATAGAAGTGGAATTGCTAAGTCAAAGAATAAATTTTACATTTTGGTAATTATTCTCAAATTTCTTTCTACTAATATTGTTTCCTTAATATTCCCTTTAGTATATTTTCCTGGGGAAATAGTGTAAGAAACATGTTTTATATGGCTTGCCTACCTTACTTCTATTAATATGTAAGAGCAGTCATAAAGTTCAATTTCTTAATCTCCAAGTCCTATGCAAATGCTTATCCCAAATATATTGACCTAAATGCTTTGAATGATCAAGACTTTTAATGTCTAGCTCAACCTCTTCCATATGCTTTTGAACTCTAAAATTCCTAACCCTTAAATGAAAATATGCTTCCACACTTAAGCTGGCTCTTTTCAAGATATTACTTTTCCCCCAGTGGATTTTACTTCTCTGGTGAAGTCATTTGATAATCTTATGGACCTTTAGTTTCTTCATCTGGAAAAAATAGAAGGTGAAAACTATAAATAATTTCCAGGGTCATTTCCAGGTATAAACTTCTTAGCTTCATATTATTTCATATCTGTGTGGCTGTAAAATATATTTAGGAACTTTGAGTAATTACTCTCTGTCCTTGTTGATTTAAAAAGCCCAGTTCAATTGTTCTCATCACTGAATATCTACAGTTTCTGCTTTTGTCCTCTATATCCATAATAGCATAAGGTATTGAGGATCAGTTCCCCAGGATAATATACTATTTGGCCATTGTTATTAACAGATTTAAATATTTCTAAAGACTATTATCAGGTTTCTGTATTTCTAAAGATGATGGTGACTACCATTTAGATAAGAATGTGTTAGAGTAGTGATTAAATTGCCACCCATTCCTAATTCTCTAAATTATGAAATTGATATAATTTCTTTGGCTGGATCAGTTACAATCTTTATAAAAGGTCAAAAAAAAAAACCCACTTTAAACTACAATAAAAAAACCTTTCCACTGCAAACTTAAATGTCTAAAAAGTACCTGATTCCAAATCATAATATTTAATCCAATTTTACATACGTAAAGTCAAGTATAATACATTTGTCAAAGAAAGAGAGCTGCTGTCATGTTTCCAGAAGAAAAAAAATGACAGACTCGTCAGTTAGAAATAAAATTAGCAAAATACTTTATCATATAACTGAAGAATGGTTTATCCTTACTTTGCATTGTATCAGTAGGCAGGGAAATGTTACCTATTATACAGTAGCAGCTAGCCATAAGATGTGTTTGAAACTTAATTGGGGGTATTCCCTTGCAGTTCTGGGCTGAAAGCCAAGCTATTATGAGGACTTTGGTTTTTGCAGCCTAAGCATCCCTTTCTCTACCTCCAAAAATACGTTCAATCAAATAAGATTAGAGTAACCCAGTCTCATGCAAAAGGCAAGAACACCCGACATTCTAATTACTGGCCTTGAAAAGGTATTCTTCTCTGCATATAAACAAATCCTTTTCATTGAATAAAAACAAATAAGTTCTAACATTTAGAATATTCAGATAATTTTAAAAACTGAAAATGAAAGGTTTATAGAAAAGAACTAAGAAGAAAAATTCAAGTATCAGGATAAACACTGCTAAGATACAAGAAACTAGAGTCCCATAAAGTTCCTCCCCTGAAAAGACCCTGTAAAGATTGACTACTAAGAAAATATCAAATTAGTAAAAATAAAATAAAATAAAATAAAATAAAAAGGATGTAGTAAGGCAGACAGGAAGAAAGTGAGCAAAGGGTATGGAGAAAAGAGGAAAAATGTGTGCTACTAAAGCAAAACTGAAATAGCAGTGTTGATGGGAATATATGATAGTTATAAACCTTGGAAACTAACAACTTCAAGTAAATAACAAAATAGCCTTAAAGACATGAACAGCTTTTATAACTATTTTTTAAACTTCTGAGACCCCATCCTAAAAAATTAACTGAGATTTGAATCAGTATTTGCAACCAAAGATGTTTGCCCAAAAGTATTTCTGGTAGCAAAAATTAGGACTGGTCTAAATGCTAAACAATGGAAAAATTATTAAATAAATTATTTCCTATTAATATAATGGCTATGAAGAATGCTAAGTAAAATACAGAATTCAAAATTATATAAGGAATATGATCTTGATAGAGTGGTAAATGTTTAAAAAAAAAAAAATGAAAGGAGATACGCTAAAATGGGTTCCAAAGAGGGGTATTATGAAAAGGATTTTTTTTTCCATGACACTATATGGTTTTAGCCACATTCTATAATTTCTATAGGGAACATGTATTACTTGCATTCATATTTAAAATGGTAATAAAAATATAGACAATACTTAGAGTCATATAGTGATATATCCTAATTAAGAAAAAACCAACAGAAGTTTAAAAGTCCTTACTAATTCTTTGTTACTTATCCTGATCTAAGTCCAGAGACTCAAATCTTGTTGGCTTTAACAAAGCCCTGAAATCACATCAAGATGTGTTTTGTTTGACAATTATTTCTATGAGATCTCGAGATCCTAATGGAAATTTAAAAACAGAGGAAACACATTTTAACAACAGATGTAGGCAGATAAATGTATTAAAACACAAATTTGAGGTTAGTTATATTTTAGAAATTTACTGCAGCAAGATAGGTTGGTACAAAATAGTAAAAACAGGTCAACTAAATTTAAGCAACAGCAATTTGCTATTTAATACAATCAATAACAGTGAAAAAATTGCTAACTTTGTTTGAATTGTTGAAAAAATAATATAAGGACAATGAAGAAGTACAATTAGTCTGCCTGTTAAATAGTGGATATCTCATGGAATTAAGGATATACCAGGTGGAAAATATCCCTCCATGGTTATATGACTCATGAAAAACAGCCTGAATTTACTTTTATTCAGTTTTGCAAATACTTACTGGAATCGCACCATAGCTTTCATTATCAAGGGTCATTTGATTGAAATAAATGCAACCCAGTCAAATTAGCAGGAATAACAGGAGATTTATAGTAAGGAAACAAAAGACATAGGACTGAAATAAGTTCATGGAAATTATAAAGTCATCAGCATCTATTTTCTACCTCTCTTTTTTTCTCTGTCTCATTTAAAAGGATATCCTATGTTTTGAAAGGATATAAAAAAGTACAATGTTAACATAACATAGTATTAATTGTCAAAAAATTAGCAGAGAGAGTGAATACCTGTTCCCAATACAACATTCTCTCTTTCTCTCTGTCTCTCCCTGCTTTTCCCTTCCCCTCCGTCTCCCTCTCTCTCACTGCTATCTCTGTTACTTTTCTGGGCCTCGCAACTCAGCAAAATATAAACCCAACCCGATGTAAAGGTTTTAGATCCAGTTTTCCCATAACTTTTTTATTCACAAAGCTTTGATTGCCACCCTGCTATCATTGCTCCCAAATCTCCAAAGCTTTAAAGCTTCAAGGCTTTAGAACCTTTGAGTGTGTTTTTGTATTCCCGGTTCAAATCTTCAAGAGAGAAATCTCATGGGCTCAGCTTGTATTAAATGTTTACCCCTGGACCAATCACCTGCAGCAACACGTGGAGTTACCTCATACAACTGTAGGCAGCTGGGCCAGCTCCTTCAGGAAGGGCTGTGGAGGTTATTTTCAAAGAGAAGGCATCAGGTTTGAAGGGTATAGGCTTCAAACTTCTCTACTACACAGCATATGTATTGATGTCACATTTCAAGAAGCTTATAAATGTTTTAGAGCACAGTATTATTATCAGAACTGGCCCCAAGAGCTTGTGACCTGTGCATTTGCACAGAGAAGAGCCATACACGTGGTGCAATGCTCTGTTGTCACCTTGTGGAAATTCTTAATATTTGAACAAGTGGCCTCTGCATTTGCATTTCACACTGGACTCCAAAATTTCTGTAGTTGGGTCTGACTACAGTCCTTGCTACTGAGATGTGCAAATTCCTGTACTAGATAAGGCTAATCTGCTGAAAGAGTGCCCTTTTTGACACTTTCAGACTCAGTGTACTGAATAACAGAGCAAAAAAGTAGTCACTGACATTCTAGAGCAGTAATATAAGACTATGTTAATATGCTCAATATAATGAAGTATCACTATTTATCTTACATTATATTAAACTCCAAACATCTTTGAGATAGGTTAATTTAGATGTGATATTAATTATAAGTAGATGGTGGAGGAAAAATTACAAAACTTTCAGAATCCAGGTAAAAGTAATTTGACTTTAAGATTTTTGATACTATTCCCA
This sequence comes from Eulemur rufifrons, assembly GCF_041146395.1. NCBI lineage: Eukaryota > Metazoa > Chordata > Mammalia > Primates > Lemuridae > Eulemur > Eulemur rufifrons. The sequence continues at coordinate 232,924,670 of NC_090989.1, forward strand.
AATCCCTAGTGCTTACCAAATCTACCAAGGAGACATAACAGAAATATACTGTCAAACAGATTTCATTGCATTCTCTGAACTTTCTCTGATTTTTCTGTCTAACCCCTCCAGCTTGAGCATACAGTGGGTATAGCTACTTACAGCTATGTGGCCTTGGGAAAGTTACTTAACATTTCTCAGACTTTTTTAAAAATTTATCATCTACAAAACATAGAAAATAGTAGTAGCTAACCAGAAAGAGACGGCTGTAGGGATTCTAGCCTATAATGCACGTAAGCACTCAGCACAGTACCTGGATGAAATAGGCCAGGTACCTAAATAGGCATTCAATAACTCTTCACAGTTATATTATTATAGCACTTACCATGATGTTTTGTAATTTGTGTCACTTTTATGTCTACCTACCAGACTACTTCATAGGTTCTTGCTAAAGGGGATCACTTATTGGTTATTTTTTAAATCACTAGCACTAAATGCAATCACCAGTACATAGCACAACCTTTACAAGTGTTTGAAGAATGAATGGATGAATGGATTCACTCAAAGAGAATTTTAGAAGATGGCAATAAGCATGTAAAAACCATATTCCCTAATTACCTGAAAACCAGAACAAAATATTTGCTTAAGAACATAAGCAACCACCAGAAAAACAAAATGGTCTTAGAATTGGAACTTTTTTCTCACATCTTGTTAGGAATCACATTTTGAAAAGTATGTATATGAAAGGAAAGTCTGATCAACTTTTACCAGAATTACTAAAAATTCCATTTCCTTTATATATATTTTTCTGGGGTGGTTTCTATATCCAGAGACTTAGAGGCATGATTTAGTAAGAAGCAATTTCGTGAGAATAAAAACAAATGTGATATGGGTTAAATATAGGGTGTAAAAAATATAAAAACATGAAGACCTTAAATGCTTCTCCTGGAGAGAAGTGTTCCTTAAAACTTTTATGAATCCCACGAGGACCTGATAGAAAAACTTACCTCAAGAAAAATTCATATGCACACAAATTATAGAATTCAATTGTAAGGGTTCCACTGCTCCTGTAAAATTTATTCACGCACATCCAAATGTGTACAGACCAGCAATATCTACGAGCCACTATGTAAGCCACTAACCCAATGTAGTTATTTAAATTTGAATTTAATTTAAAATTAAAAATTCAGTTCTTTACTGTCACCAGTCATGTTCAAAATGCTCCATAGCCACATAGCTATTTAAATTTAAATTACATTTAAATGAAGTATGAACCAATTAAAATTACACACTCAGTTCCTCTATCACATTATCCATATTTCAAGTGTTTAATAACAACATGAGGTTGGTGGCTACCATACTGGACAGTGTAAATATGGAACATATCCATCATTGCAGAACATTCTATTGAACAGAGCTGCTATAGACTCTAGAGAACTCTGTGCCAGAGAAAGAAGTATAAACTTTGTGCATGTGGTGGATAAGGGTGGAGAAAAATTCTGTTCAGGGAAAGTGTAAATATGATTATATCTAGTGAGCCTAAAGTTAATTTATTTTTACAATTTCTCCCAATTACCAATACCAAGGAAATATAAAGTTTCCTTCAAAGCAAAATGACAACCAATAGCAGCTTTGTAATTTGGATGGTGTCTAGATTTTGAATTTAAATAGACCCATAGTTGAAATCTATGTTTCTATTTTAAGCTGAACAGTACTCTTGGGCAAGTTATTGACTTTTTCATCTCTAAAGTAGCGATAGTAGCACTTATCTATCATGGTTGTTTCATAAATTGAAAACAAAAGAACTGAAATGCTTATTCGATACATTATACTTAAGATATGGTAGCAAATACAATAACACTTTTAACCTGGAGGAGTCTCAGAGTCCATTTATCTAATAGGTCTGATTAGGTTTAATTGTCAATATTGGATAATTTGTTATTTCTCCATTACAACTTGTTCAAATTGAACATGATTATATGCACCTATCACCTTAATAATCCTATGTCCTAGGATGTTGCATAACGCACATCTATCCATTAATAAATATTTGTTGAATAAATGTGTTCAAGGCTACAGATTAAGTGCAGAGCAAAGAATATACCCTAGGGACTCCCAAATCTGTGTGGTGATTCAGTGCAAAGAGCAATGGACAGAGAGAAAAGAAAACGAAATAGGGCTTCACTTTTGTTCTGTGACCTAATCTTTTCTTCTCTGTGAAATAAAGAACTGAGATTATAGGATCCAGAAACATTTCAGATAATTCTCTGAGTCTCAGTTATTAAAGTCTCCTCCATTTATAATACACTACAGCTAATCCCATAGGACGTAGGAAAATAAAAGCCTCTGACTTAAAAAAAAAAATGTGCATTTAAGTGTTTTAGAGGTCAAGTAATGCCACAGAATGCCTCAACTTTATTATTGTTCTCATTTATTTTTATTTGAAGAAGGAATAATGAAGGCTGTATTTATAGGTAAATGGAACATATGCTTGCAAAATGTGAACTCACAACATTAATTAAGAAGTCAAACACATTCCATTGTCCATTCTTTAGGTAATGTGTTCTCACATTATGAATCCTTGCACACTGTATGTGAGCCATCCATATCCAAGAACCTGAAGAGGATGGTCTTTCGAGAGATAAATCACTCTGGCAAATGTCCTTACTGCCTATGGACTACAATTGGTTCCCAGAATTCAAATGGAAACGTCTTTTAGTGAATATTCAGTCCTCCTTCAATCTAATCTAGGATCACTTAAAATGTAACAACACTGTGACAGTGTTCACGACTTCAGAAAAATGATGCACCAAGTAACTAGGTCTATGAGGAAGAACTGCATAAACATGCAACAAAAATTAATTCCCAAGGAGCATTCAGCATTATCCAATTTCCCTTCTACTTAAGAAAAATTTAGAAATGTTTGTTAGCAGTGTGTTTTTTTGTTGTTGTTTTGTTTTTTGTTTGTTTGGGGTTATTTTTTACAATCTCTATAGCTGTGGTCCACAATTAGAAGTAAAAAAAGGTCTTTGATAAAAGTGCTTTTTTAATTATTTTAAATTTTTTAAAAATTATTATGGGTACATAATAGTAGTGTATATTAACAGGTTAAATGTAATGTTATGATACAAACATACAATATGTATTAATCAAATCAGGATAATTAGTTTTTGTCTTTTTTGTTAGGAAACGAGCAGAAATACATAAATATATTAATAAAACTCAGAAGTCAGTAAAGTATTTTTGTACATGTACATACTTGAAATACAAATGAGAAAAACTTTAATAATTTAATAGAAACATCTTAGAATCTTAAATAATTATTTTACTATACTGACATCACATAAATATGAATACATGAATAATATGCTTTCAGAAAGTTAATACAAGTGTCATTAAACTTATTTACCATAAATTTATAGACAACTCTAATTTTAATTGTAATGTACAACACAAAAAAAGTACTATTCTGCTGGCTCAAATTTGAGAGGTGCAAAGGACACACCACAATGAGTCAGAAAACTTGTACTACTGTTCCAATGCTGAGCCACCTTTCAGCCATGTGACCTAAAGCTCAGAGACTTGATTTATATCCTATCATGTTTTTTAAAATAATGTGTAAAACAAAAAGCAATATATAAATACCCAGTTATGATGGTTGCTAACTATATTTAAAGTATGTAGTTAATTCATAATTAAAAAAAAATCCATGGCCGGGCGCGGTGGCTCACGCCTGTAATTCTAGCACTCTGGGAGGCCGAGGTGGGCGGATCGTTTGAGCTCAGGAGTTCGAGACCAGCCTGAGCAAGAGCGAGACCCCATCTCTACTAAAAATAGAAAGAAATTATATGGACAGCTAAAAATATATATAGAAAAAATTAGCCGGGCATGGTGGTGCATGCCTGTAGTCCCAGCTACTTGGGAGGCTGAGACAGGAGGATCGCTTGAGCTCAGGAGTTTGAGGTTGCTGTGAGCTAGGCTGACGCCACGGCACTCACTCTAGCCTGGGCAACAGAGTGAGACTCTGTCTCAAAAAAAAAAAAAAAAAAAGATATTAAAAAAAAAAAATCCATAAGTATGGTAAGAAATCATTTTACCATGAAGGCCAAATAAGAAAGTGAGGCTATTACAGAGATAATTTGGAGTAGTGTCTACCCTCCAAAGATTCCCTAGGGGGCCATGTCTGTGTAATTTCCTACTTCTCATGGAGTGGATACCAGAACCATATTAGGCCAAATATAGTATTCCTGACTTTCAAACATATTTTACCTGGGGTTGGTCATATGACTAAAATTGGGCCAGTTAGAGCTCTTAAGATTTGTTAAAATTGAGCTGGGGGAAAGGAATCCTTTCCTCTTGATCTTAAAGTTATGAAGACATATGCTCTAATTTGCCATTCATCAGGGATCCAGGTAATAGGAATAGCCAAAAGGAAAAGATGAGGGGGAAAAAAAAAATAGAATAGATGAAAAAAACATAGAGAAAAAACTACCCACCCATACACACCAGACACAGGCAGATGTATACCCTATCAGTCCTAGCACTATGTATTAATATTTAAGATTTGATTATGCAAACCAGTATTTTCCCCTTAATATTTAAGCTAATTCTACCTGATTCTAAGTTTCATCAGGAACATTTCTGACTGATGAGTGACATTTGTCTTTTTTAAAATATGTATTTATTTTACCATAGAAATTCAATTGCAAAAATTATGCTTGAATACCCTGTTATTAAATACCCCTTGTTATTAAATACCCCCTGTTATTAAATATCCCTGTTATTAAATACCCCTTGAATACCCTGTTATTAAAAAGCTGTTGCTATTTGTGGTTGACCTCTTTCTTTTTTTACCTTTTAAATTTTGGAGCAGGGTGTAGACTTTTTGCTTTATACTTCTAAAAGTTGTAAAAACAAGCTCTTTTGCTTTTGAACAAATTCTATTGTTCAGTGAAACAATTTTTGAAGTGAATATATTATGTAATTTCCAGAATAGCATCATTATTTTCTTAATTATAAAATAGCATTGGTCTTGTATTTTTAAAGAAATACATCTTATCCAGTGGTTCCTAACCTTTTTGGTGGCACCAGGGATGGGTTTCATGGAAGACAATTTTTCCATGGAGGGAACTCGGGTGAGCCATGGGGAGTGGCTGTAAATACAGATGAAGCTTTGCTAGCTTCTCCCCATCCCCCTCCCACCTCCTGTTGTGCAGCCCCCCATTCCTAAGTTTCCTGGAAGACAATTTTTCCAAGGACAGGAGCCATGGGGGAAAAGGGAGGTGGAGTTCAGTCAGTGTTGCTGCACAGCCCAGTTCCTAACAGGCCACCAAATGGTACCAGCCCGGGAGTTGGGAACAGCAGTATATGACTATGATTAACAGAGAAGACATACTCCACAGTACACTTATATTGAAACATTATCTGTGCCATTTGTTTCCCAGATCCATATCCATCCTTTTAAAACTGATGAAACTGGTTTCCAGTGAACTGCGTTTTTCAGGATTCCTTGATAGCTGACTTCCTTTAAATTTTGGCAACAGGAGGCACTGAAAGGAACCCAGAAAGCAAAAGAAAAGAGGAAAATTTTCTGCTCTGCTTCCAGTAGTATGGCAGTTCCTGGCAGTAGCCGTACTATTAGCTGGGCTGAAGTGATTCATTTCCAAGTCAGGTAACCTGAGAAGAGCTATAACCATTTACAGCAGTTCTAGCCTGGATGGAGGTGACATCTCTTTTTAGAATCGATGGCTGACTGCAAGGCAACCTCCAACAGTACATCAGCAGATGCAGACTTAAGGGCTCATCAGTATAACTTTGATGCCCAAGCTCACCGCTCCTATCTTCCTTGTGCTATTCTAGCCTTTCAAACTCTTGTGACCAATTCACTGTATTAACCATGCCTCCCCTTCTTATTTGAAATACCTAGAGTAGTTTCCCTTTCAATTACTAGAACCTAACAAATAGAGCATTCTTCTTCATTTAGTTTTGGTTATAGCCATGAGAAAGATTTTAGTGGTATCCAATAAATATATAACTTAACTTTCATATTCTGTCTTTCAGAAATGCTTGGCTAAATTTGACCCTTTCCAGGCCTCAATTTTTCCCATCTATTAGATAAGGGACTCCCTGTAAAGGATGTAGCATATTTCTCATGAGCCACATCTTGTTAATCATTTGCCTACAGATATTATGCCTATGTATAATAGTAATTTTTAAAAGATTATATTTGGAATAAATGGGAATTTATACACAAATGTAGGCACAAAGTTCTATCTAAATACTTATTTCATCAAAAGTCCCTATCATCTACCTAATCATTTTAATCGGTAACTTAAAATTTATTCATATATTAGATTACTAAAGTAAAATTTTAAGTCATCTTCCTGATACTCAGCTTCACCATTCTAATGCATTCTTTGTACTGTATAAATATTACTCAGTGATTTGTCATTGTCTTTAGGGTTTATGCATATAAGTGAACAAATATTTTTGTAGGAAAAATTATGCACCAAGCATAATGTGTCAAGAATGGTGAATCAGACACAATCTTACCCTCATACAGTATATGGTCTGGTAAAGGAGACAGATTTTCAAAAACAGCCCAACAAATTTAGATTATGTTTATGGTAAATACTGCAAAAAATTTTAAATGCTATTACAGAAATGTATTAAAAAACTCACATCCTTTGAATATTGTGTAAAGACCTCAACAGTAATGAGGCTTCCTTCCATACCAATCCCTAACTTATACCCAAGGTTAGAACATAGTATACTATAGTTCCACTGTTTTTCAGAATAACTCATACTTCTTTATCCATCTGAGCCAAAATTCAACTTTGTTGAGGGTCACTGTAATTTGTTCATTTTCTTTGCTCAGTAGTACTCATCGAGTGAGTATTTCATTATTCAACAATCTGACTTTTTTGAGTATTTGTATTATTTCCAGGTTTTAGGATTATGAACTATGATGCTAATATACTTTCCTATATAATTAGTTCGGTGCCTATCTAAAAGAGCTTTTTAGATACATATGTAGAATTCCCTGGACTTTAGGGTGTGTATGTGTTTGGTTTTACTATATAATGCCTCAGTATTTTAAAGAAAGAATGTACCAGTTCACATTCACACCTGCAGCATATGAAAATTCCTAATTGATTTACATTGTTAGTAACATTTAGTATTGTTGGACTTAAAATTTCTTTTGCCACTCCCCTGGGATGTAATAGTACAAGGCTAAGTACATTTTCATATGATAATTGGCCATTTAGATTTCCTCTTTTGTGAAATGCCTGAGGTGGTGGGTTTTCTCTTTGATTTGTAGTAGTTCTACCAATACTCTGTATATCAGTTCATTAGCTGTCTGTTACACATGCTGGAAATATATTCCCTCATTCAGTGGCTTTTTACTCTTGTTATGATGTTTTCTGAACAGATGTTCTTAATTTTCATACAATTGAATTTATCTTTTTTCGCCTTTGTGGTTTGTGCTTTTTGTGTCTTATTTAAGAAATCTAAACCCTACTCATTCCATATTCAAAATCAGTTCCTCGAAGATAACCTAAAGAAGTTACTTTAAAACTCTTAGAATATGATACGATGATATCTTCATGACTTGAGATAAGGGAAAAAGTTCACTTTTTGATATTATTTAGGTAAATAGTATAGATTTTCTTCTAAAAATAATTAGAACATAAAACTACAGTTTTCTTCAGTGATAAGTTTTAATTATAATTTTACAATATGCTATCAGTAAGTGGTTTCCAAAGAACACCTTTGTAATGTGATCTTATTTTCAAAGATAATCTGAAGCAGGTAAGGTTATATTTGAGCAGATTCCTGGAGCCCTACCTTCTTGTCTTCCCTTGATAACCATGAGTTGGTCTCTAAAGTTGTCTTTTTGTAATGTAAGTGTTGAATAGAATACAGAGTAAAAATCATGAATCTACAGCACAGAAAGTACAGACTTTAAATCTATATTGCATTATAAAAATCCTTGCTTCCTTTATAATCAAAAAATTATTCATCTCTGCATTTTTGTCTATATATTTTTGGTATTTGATATTTAACTCCTAATTATGTATGTATACAATTCAGAATTTCAGCTGTCCCCATTTAAACCAATGAAACAGCTTTCATTAAATTATTTGAACCAACTGATATGCTCTTTGCATTGTGATAAGAATAAGTCTTTGCTCTTATTTCCAAGAGGCTCAGAGCCAAAGTGGTGTTTGATTTTAACAATTGCACCAATATTCCTGGTTAACATATCTTCTCCTTCTCTCTTTCCACGCCCTAGTTTTTTGAATTTTAAAATTATTATTTTATTAACCTATTTGTATGTGTGATGTTTGATCTGAGTTACTAAAAATTCATCCTGTGTATTTGTGTCTATGTCTGTATATATACACAGCCTTTTTACTTCTACTGCAAATTTATTCAGCAGCTAGGTTGATAAATTATTATGATTTCTTTCATAGCTATATAATTCATTATAACATTTTTTCAACAGCCCACTTTTTCTTAATTTTCTAAATGTGTCAGTTTCAATCATAAACATATTTCTTTCTTCAAAATGAGACAATTATGAAATTGTGTTTTATTCAATCATGCAGCAACTATTCAGTAGGTAAATCATATTTTGGAGTGTTTTATCTTAAATGAATTAAAATAATGTATATAAGCAACAAGCTCAGCATATTTATGGAATGAAAGAAAAATGTTTTCAACATAGTAGACACTCTTTAAAGTGATATGGTCGCTCCAGTGTTATTTGTTAGATATTCCCAATGCTTTAATTTGAATAGGTGTTTTTTAATGCTCTGCTCCCATCATGGTATTTAATGCATTGTACCAGAATTTTTTGTCCATTTACCTGCATTTCCAACATCACTCCGATCTTACCTAGACTGTAAGTTTTTTGAAAGTAGAGATGATATCTTGTTCACTATTGTATCTGTAGTGTCTTGCACATAATAGCTATTCCAAAAATAGTGTTGAATGAATGAAAAAATAAATATTACTGAAATAATTCTCTCTCCCATAAGTACTTGTATAGTTTATATTTTAGTGTTTCCTATAACATTTATCACATTAACTTTGCATTGTGGATATTTCTGTATATAGCTTATAGCACCCTCAGATGTGATGGCAGGCACCAAATTCTGTGTCTTCATATAACCTTGATGCTGTGTTCAGTGCAGAATAAGTACTCAATAAGTGCATTTTAAACAACAAAAAAAGATATTTTAAGTGTCTAAGGGAATTTAACTATGTCTATCTGTAAGAGGTATCTGTATTCCCATATTTATTGCAGCATTACTCACAATAGCCAAGACATGGAAACAACTTAAGTGGCCATTGATAGACGAATAAAGAAAATGCAATCTGTGCATATAAAATGGAACATTATTCAGTCTTAAAGACTGAAAAATGTTAAAGTCTTAAAAAAAAATGGAATCCTGTCATTGTGACAACATGCATAAACTTAGGGAACATTATGTTAAGTAAGTAAGAAATAAGTAAGAAATAAGTAATACACAGGAACACAAGTCCTGCATGATCTCATTTATATGTGGAATATACAAAAGGTGAACTCACAGAATTATAAAGTAGAAGGATGGTTACCAGAGATTGCCAGAGGGTTGGGGGAGGGAGGAATAAGATGTTGGTCAAAGGTTACAAACTTGCACTTAGAAGATAAATAATTTCTGGAGATCTAATATGCAGCATGTGGCTACAGTTAATAACAGCGTATTGTAGGCCAGGAGGGGTGGCTCACGCCTGTAATCCTAGCACTCTGGGAAGCCAAGGCAGGAAGATCACTTGAAGTCAGAATTCAAGACCAGCCCAAGCAAGACAGAGATCCCATCTCTACTAAAAATAGAAAGAAATTAGCCAGACAACTAAATATATATAGAAAAAATTAGCCGGGCATGGTGACACATTTCTGTAGTCCCAGCTATTTGGGAGGCTGAAGCAGGAGGGCTTGAGCCCAGGAGTTTGAGGTTGCTGTGAGCTAGGCTGATGCCATGGCACTCTAGCCTGGGCAACAGAGCGAGACTCTGTCTCAAAAAAAAAAAAAAAAAATAACAATAATAATAATAAGGTATTGTATAACTAAAAATTGCTAAAAGAGTAGATCTTAAGTATTCTCACAACACACAAGGTGATGGATATGTTAATTTCCTTGATTGTGTTTATCATTTTACAATTTATAATATATAAAAACATCACTCATGTTGTATACCCTGAATATGTACAATTTTTGTTTGTCAATTTTATTTTCAATAAAGCTTAAAATGGTAAATTTTAAAGACTTAGAATGTCTGGGGAAAATGGAATTTGCTAAACAAATGAAACTAAAAATCAACTTCTAATTTTCTCACAAAAATAGCCTTTTTGCAACATTAGCATGATCAATATATCCATAAAATAAGCTAGCATTAACCTATTGTCTATATGTACTAAAAAGATAAATTTCATATTTCACTACAATATTTGTTAAATATATAAGGTGCAAAATTAAATTATTAACTCCTATTACAGGATTTTCAAAAAGAATCTTAAGGAAATAGTTTGTGGTCCTCTCTCTCATTCATCTTTACCCCATCTGTTTTTGCATTTGTTACTAATACTCCCCATTTTGATAAACTAGAATGTCCAAAGATATCCATCATGTTTTACTTTTCAAGAAATAATTCTTTAACAAACTCAGCTTATTAAGTCCAAAGGATATTATTACCAAGTGGTTACTGTCAGAAAGTGGCCTAAAGATCACGAATGATTATGGTAAGCTTAATTTGTAAATGATATATTTCAGCAGTATGTTCCCTCTCTCTCAATCCTAATATAAGGCAACATAATTGTTTATAACCACATTACTACAAAAAGATATGGAAAGGATAGATACTGACAAATGAAGATGGTATTGAGGGGAAAAACGGGACAATCTTCATGTAAGATTGGAAGTCTGAAGTTGAATTTAGACCAGGCGCTGAAAAAAATACACACACGCGCACACACACACATGCACACATACACTCTCATACACAGTGGAGTGGGAACTTTGTTATTTTATTTCCTGACTAGGCCCAGCTTTCTCTAGCATTTTGTTAGCCAGGACTAGCTGCCAATTCAATTCCCTCCCTCGTCTGAAAATTTGCAAATCAGATGGATCCAAATCTAGGACATTTATATGACTACATTTTACTGGAGATTGCGGGTCACTTATATCTTCAAGCCTGGATCCCCACTTGCTTATAATCTCCTACCTGGCCAATATTTCTGGGCACACCTGGTGGCTTGCCCACTTGCTAACAAGTTGATTTTTTTTTACGTGGTTACCATTCTTTCCACATACAGCTCCCTATTCCAGAGCATGTTAGGGGATAGGAATGAATGGCAGGATGCTGGAACCAGAACTCCACCTCAAACCCACAAAAATGTTCAGAAAAATGTACGAGAAGATCATGCTGTGGCATTTACATTTATCTGCCTTGCTATTTTATAACTAGTTGTATTACAGTATTTTGTTAATATTTATGGTATTATAGAAAACATGAAGTACATTTTGTTATTTTTAAAAACATATAGTAGTTAAAAATGTTACATTAATGATTTGCTGCAGTTTTTAAATCTAATCTGATTATATGATGGCACCAACAGATCATATTTGGGTTTCAGTAGATATAAAAAATTTAATCTAGAAAACTTTACCTGAGAGAGGCTCTGTCACAATTCATTAAAAACTGATGTCAGAGTCCCCTTACATTTACATTATACCTATCTTCGGTACACTAATTTTTCAAGATGCTTGGTTATTTTTTTATGATAATCAGAGAATTATACCTTAATTTTATGTATTGTCATCAAATATCATAAATGCTGTGCTAATTTCTAATGGTTTCCCTGATATAACAGAGAAACTAGCTTTTGGAATGAGACAAGTCTGGATTTAAATCCAAGTTATGCCACTTATTGGAAGAGAGATCTTGGAATTTTATTGTTTTCTGTGAGCCTCAGTTTCCTCATCTGTAAAATGGTCATAACCACCATCCTAGAATGTTGCTATAAAACTGTATAGGTAAAAACCTAATCATATAAAAGGCTTTGCATTACTGTCCATGCCCCCTAGTACAGGACCCTATACGAGAGGGTGACAGGAAACATTGGACTTTCCATTTTTCAGGACACAATTTTTAGAAAATGAGACAATCCATATTTTCTATGTATGTATGGTCTAAGAACTCATGTACCTGCCCACCTGCCTAGTAAAGTGTATTTTTAGAAAATCATTAACTCTTCCAGATTCAAGGGTGTTACAGAGAACTACAGCGAAATGAGTGTTTTCAAGCTGTGAAATAGTTAAAATGACTGTCAGTCATTGCGCTAGGTCCACATGGGTTCACAATTTGTGTTCTTCTCTAATAAGTGTTGTTCCTACAGGAGAAAGAGAGTTGTTTAAAACAAAAAGTGCAATACAGATAAGTAAGTCACTGCTGGTCAACTGTTTTCTGGACAAAGCTTCTCAATACCACAGTGTGAATAAAGTGATTTAACCAACTCTTTACACTTGTTCCTATGAGGTAAATTAGAAGAAAGCCTGATATCCCCAAGACCAAAAACAGTGATGAAAGAAGCTAATCACAAGTCAAACCACCAAGTATTCAAAGCTGCCAGCACTTGGATGGGAGAGGAAGAGCTATTCTTATCAATTAAAAAAAAAAAAACTGTTGTTTATACCTGTGATATATTTATAACTCAGAGTAAGAAATAAATCTGAAGACTTATTTTCATAGAACATTATACTATGGACTAAATTCTTCACTAAGAGTCAAGCAAACATATTGACTTTAGACGTGAAGACCCTAAACTATTTTCACTGATAAAAAGTGTCCCTTCTGGTGGCAAACTGATGTCTCTCTAGAATCAGAATGAACTGTTGTCCATCCACAGAGCTCACTCCTCTTTGCCACGTGCTAAGCTAGTTGCTGTTGCCTTTGTTTTAGAGAGCAGAAAACCAACACGATGCATCCATTCCAGGTGAGGTATTATACAGAACTACTGTTGTATTTCTGGTAGGAAAGTTATCATTGAATTGTCAACTGAAATGTGACAGGATCTACACAACTTCCAAGAGAATTAGCAGATACCTGCCTTGTGCGTATACATGTAGCTTCCAATACATAATGCCTCCAAACCCTTCCCCCTAACAAAAGAGGAGAACAAGATTCCAAATCTCGAAAATTGGAAATATATGTTAATTTTACCAGAAAGAATGGTCTTAGTTTTTATCTGTACATGTCAATGTTTTTTACTCTAACAACAAAAAACACTTATGAATGTTGAATGTTATTTAATCCCAATAAATATATTTATCTGTAAATGCAAGTTTTCCCAATTCAAAATCCTTAACTCCACAAATTTATTTCTGTATACACATCCTATAAATATTCACATTTGGGTTCAGATATCCTCATATTGTACATATGTCCAGTCATTGTGTTGGGAATAAGAAATACTATGTTTATCCCAAATACTTTCTGGGAATTATAAATTAGAAAGAATAATAAGAAAATTAGGAAATTCAAAGATTAGGAAAGAGAAGAAAGGCAGATATGAGAGAAGAGGAATTGTTTTCACTGAAGCCATAGGAAGGGTAAGAAAGACGAATAAGAACAAAGCAGGCCAGGGAAGCAGGACGGAGATGGACAGACATGGGTCATGCATGGAGTTTACACAGAATAATCCACAATGTCAAACTCAATACTTTGAGCTGTATAATCAGAATTCAAATAGATATGTAGATATTAGAAAAAATAGAGGGACGAATAATCCTGTGTAAAATATCTGTAACAAATATGATGATTTTGTAAATACTGAAGTTGGTAGAAAGGCCAAGCCTAGAAAATCTTAGATAGATAGATAGATAGATAGATGGATGTGTGTGTTTGTGTGTGTGTTATTTTAAGCTTTCTGGGTTATTTTCTCTACAATGATTGTGAAATTAATTTATGATTTTTTTATAATTTCATGGACTACCTTTGCTACCAATCTGATTTTTTTTAACTAACAGTTTCAAGCTTGTCATTATGGAGTTTCTACCCTGGTTTTCAGCAAAGTACAAGAAAGACCACTGAACTTCAAAATGCAAATCCATTCACAGCAAATAAAGTAGCACAGTATGTTGGAATAATTACTCTACTATAACGTGGCAAGTCAGGGTAGAATTTCAAATCTATGACCACGGACAAACCATATGTCATCTCTGTCTTTAGTTTCTTATCAATAAGAGGAGGATGCAATAGGAAGAAAAGAAAAATTCTATCATTCCTAAGGTTTGGCTAAGATATGAAATATTTATGATTCCAATAAATTTGGGAGTTAATGTTCATTAAGTTCCTTGAACAGCTTAAGCTATATAACACACGAAGTTTTCATAGCAAAAGTTGAGAAAAGGAATCATTATATGACCTTTTTAAGAATGTATGTTTTCTATATTAATTTATATCAAATATATATTCCATTAGATAAATTGTATGTGATTCAAATATATACGTGTGTATATTATACATGGCTCAAAAATATATGTGTGTTTATGTAGGCAATGAATTATTTTAAAATGGGGGAAAGAAAAAGAATCTAAGATGTGTGTGTGTGTGTGTGTGTGTGTGTGTATATCTCTCTCTAAGATTACCAGATAAATTACCTTTCACATTTGATTGTATACAAAAAGACTTTAACATGACTTTCTAAATGTTGAAAATAAATCTCACAGTAAGCAACTTTTGAAAAGTGCAATGTGGACTAGAAAACCAACAAAGCAAAAAATCATCAGGAAAGATACAAAAACTATTTTTAAAACATGAGAAATATTTTTAATTTTGTGATGAGGCTAGGCAATATGACCGTCATCCTTTAGATTATTGAAATCACTGGCTATCTTTGCTTGGAAACATAAAATAATTTTCTTCCCTATTAATTGGCATTGTGGATATCAATAAAATAGCTAGGTACTTTCAAATATTAATAATCATCATTATTAAGAATTTAAAGCTGATCAAGAGCAATTTCTCAATACTAACTGTAATTAAACATATTTTTTTGAAGACTATGAAAGGTGGAGAAAATTTTAATAGTTATCATTCATTAAATAACATGTAAAATTCAAAAGAAATACTAAAAAGTTCTTTGTTGAAATCAAACGGGAAAAAAATGATGTGCTCTACCTGTGTCATTGCATTTTATGAGGACAGCAAATGAATTTTTTAGTCATGGTCTAAAGTACAAAAGCAGCTGTAAAACACTAGTGTCTTTGTTTATGATCTAGAAATTAACTGTGCACATTCCTCTTGGTAATTAAACAAAGAACATCCTCTTTTAAATTACTCTTACAAAGCATGACTTTATTATAGATGCAGGATGAGTAAAACACATGAGTGTCAATCCAGGTCCGCTATATCTGTCTGCCAACAAAAGAAAGTGGCCACTTACAGTGATTACAAACCACATCAAGTGTAGTCTATATGTCACAGCTTCACCAGAGACAGGTGGCAGCTTGATGAATTTTCTTTTTTAGCTCCAGTCTCTTGCTCTGTATCTCTCTCTCCCCACATCCTTTTCTGTTCCTCTCCTCCACTCTTTCTCTCCCTAGGGGTTCACATGTCATTACTACATTGCTCAGGAGATAAATCCATTTTCTTTCTGCTAACTTCTCTTCCTGGGAAGATGGAGAATCTCCTCATTGATTTTGACTTGGGAATTATTTTTTTTTAAATTAGGACAGACTTATGACCTTTCAAATGATCCAATTAGAATGGTTATTTTCACATTATTAAGTAATCAAGAAACAAAT
The DNA here is from genome assembly GCF_041146395.1 of Eulemur rufifrons. NCBI lineage: Eukaryota > Metazoa > Chordata > Mammalia > Primates > Lemuridae > Eulemur > Eulemur rufifrons. Next base: position 232,940,502 of record NC_090989.1, read on the forward strand.
GCATTAGGAAAGGGTTTGGTTCACAGGCAGGCCTGCCGGCTTCTAAAAAAAATATCCTGCATTGACAGCTAACCCAGATTCCATTTCTTACTTTGCCTATGAACCACATGGGAAGCTAAAATGCATTTTAACATTGCATTTTGCCTAAAGGCTATCAGTAAAATTTAATTTTCTTACTGCATTGATTTTTCCATTATAAGTTGTAACAGTCTAATGATATCTCATAAGAATTTTCAGTATTGAAGAAAAGGATGTGAATGATTTACCAATGATAACTATTTGGAATATATTGTGATTTTGAGAAAAATTTTCTGTGTGTCTTTTTGATGGGCGATTGTTTAAAAATATGGTACATTTCATACTCCGAGTGCGTAAACGATACTTTCAATTCATGTATTATAAAGTTTAATGTGTAACCCCATCCATAAAAATAGAAGCCAAATATCTGAAATCAAAACATATAATTTAGGCAGGAAATTCAATATCTAAATATGGGGCTGTTTTTCTTAAAAATGAAAGCACCACAGTCAAATACAGTGACTACAAGACATTAGAGTATGAGGCACTAATTGATTACATTTAGTAAAGGTTGACATCTTACCCTAATTACTTCAAACACATCAAGTTGTCATTTTTCTATTTCAGGTTTGTACAAAGCATGCATTAAAGAACACACATAGCCCATTTCCCTACAGAAATAAAAACTGGTTCTTCTTTTCCTTCTAAATGGTTGTCTCATCACTGAAGCTTCAGCAAAACTTAAAATAACCATGTTGAGAAAACATATAAAAAATAGAACCAGTGTCACAGTAAAATCAACAGAGGATTCAACATGCCATATGTTCAGTAGCTCCAAGGGAATATTTTAATTATTATTTCACTTTGTCATAAACACTACAGGTGGTTATAAATATAAAATAAAGATTTGTGAACAAAAAATTAACCAAGTTAAATATATCATTGTTAACAAGGGTAGATGCCGCCAAATGGAAAATGTCTTAATTGCTAACACTCACCCTTATCTTTAAAATATTCATTGTGGCCATGTCTCTAGTACTTATTTTCATGCAATTTTATTTCCACTTTTTTTTTTTTTAACATTTAAAGGGCTTGAAATAGAAATGGAGAACATCTGTTTCAAAGAAATAAATTGTTCTTTAAAATGTCATCAAAATAATTTAGAAAGCCAATCCTTTTCCTATTTTTAAAACTCTAGATTTTAATTTTTAAATCACTATGTACACTGGGGTAACTGCTATGGAAATTTTTTTCCAATTTCATTTCTTTATTTTTTAATAAGGATATCCATTTCTGAATAAGTTAACTGATATCCCCATATCTAATGATTATTCTAAATGTTTGGTTTCATTTTATAAATTAATGTGTCCTGTGTTTGGTCAATGAAACCAGACAAAATTTATGATTTGCAACTAATTATGACCCCTCACTGTTCTCTGTCATCACTGCCAACCTATTGATCATCCATAATAAATGGTGAATCCAATTGCACATTGAGAGCAAATTTTTGAGCCTGAGATATTAATGATTAGCTTTGGCTTTTAAAATCTCCAACTGATCTTGACTGGATTACGCCCTACACTGTATTTACCACTCTGTTCTCCCCTAGAGCCTCTACAAGGAATGAAGCTCTAACAACACCTTACCTTTCCCCTAGTGAGCCCCCATTTGGACTTTTGACCTCCAAAAATATAAAATAATGATTTTAGTTGATTTATGACACTTTCTCTAACAATTTGTTACAGCAGCAACAGGAAACTAATACACTGATCAAATATAATTTATCACACTAACTGGTTAAGCATTTAATCTATAAATTAGAAATCAACACAGAACTTAAGATATTTCCTTGATTAAAACAAGCAAACTTATAGACATAAGATACCTATATTATCACTAAAATACTTTTGACGGTCCTCAAAGTACAAAAAGCAATCTACTCTGCATTATAGTTATAATTCATGTTTATAGTGTAGGAACAGGACAGAGTTAAACTAAATATTCCACTTCAGGTTCAATGTATTTCAACGAGCATTTCTTGAATACCTCCTGAAGCTTTTACTCTAAAGACAATTATATACTGAGATGACAATAATTTGGGTTTAGGAAGACACCATAATACATATAAGTTTACCACATATAGAGGACCAGTGCAAGTTTATACTTTAAAAAGTATATACAGCATTGGAACAGTTACAGTTTTAAGGATTTTATTTTTGGGATTCTTACAAATTTTCATGTGTGTTATACAAAAATACAGAATCCTAGAAATAGAAATGATATCCATGAATACACTGATTTAAAAACAGAACAGGCCCAACAGGAGTCATTTATTACCTAGTCTCCATTCTGCTGTTATATAAATCATTTATATTTTTACAAAGAAATTAGATTGATCAATAACTAGGAATTCAGAACCTCATTTTTCCCATTGCAGAAGCAAATAATTGAGATAACTACATGTCCAAATATATTGTGTGAATCAGTTATCACTTCCATGCATATTGGTTTTTAGCCAATTTTGAAATAAACAGAAGCCTAGAATCAGAGGTTTAACTCTTTGTTGTTCTAGCTTAATTAAGCATAAATTATAACAATGAAATACTTTACTTGTGTCTTCTATTAAACTCAGAAGAACCTTGCCTCACTCTTTTTTCTACAAAAGTACCAATAACTCATTATATTAAAATTTCTAATTCACCTAAGATTAAACAACCTTTCAAAAAGTTAACACTGGTATCACTATACGCTTTTCAGCACATCTTAGAATGTGGAAATAATTTTGATATGACTATGCCATTTTTGAAATAAAACATTATATTTTGTGTATAAGATGTAATAAGATACCTATATCATCATTAAAACACGTTTAAAGGTCCTTGGTAACATGTTTTTATTTCAATCAACAGTATATAAAACTGACAGTATATTCAACATTTAAAATAAATTACAAGTCTGTGTGCGTTTGTGAATTCAATGTTGGCTTAAAGTATTTTCTGATTCTCTTAAATTTTCTTTCTCTCTTTGCTTTATTTTTATTTTTCTCTTTTTATAGCACAAAATTTTGCTGGTATAAATTGCTTCAATTATTTCACTATAAGATATGAGACCAAATACAAATGATGTCAGAAATTTAGAAATCTAGGTGAAGAAGAGAAGTACAAGTAATAATAGTAACCATAAGAGTATCATTGGTTATAATTGCAATATTATAAAAAGTTATGAATTATAATACCTGACAGTAAATTATAATACTCATCCCACAGGGGAAGAAACTAGGTCTCAAGGAGACAAAGTTATTTGTACTTTATCATGTGGATAGGATAGCTGAACTCATAAGCAGGTGTATTTAATCCTTAAATAAATTTTTCTTCCACTATTTCATTTTATCTGGTACATTTGAAGTATTATTAGACAAAGATCTTAATATCACATAGGCATGCATGTCTGATAAGAACCAAATTATTCACCAATTTCCTCAAATACAGAAAATGTTTGTCAGAGAAAGATTGCTCTTACAGTAAAACGCAGCAACAGACAGGAGCCTACAATGCAGACCTGGCAGCCAGACTGCATGAGTTCCCATCTTGGTTCTCCCCCTTCCCACATGTATAACCTTATGCAAGTTCCCTGCCATCTCTATGCTTCCATTTCCTCTTTTCTAAAATGAAGATGGACATCATCCTTACCCCATAGAGCTATTATGAAGACTAACAGTTAATATTTATAAAGTACTTAGAACACTACCTGTTGCATATTAAGCACTGTAGAAATATTTGTTCAACAAATAAAAAAAACAAAATATATTAAGTCTCACACAGAATAGCTGTGCCAATCTTAAAATGAACCAGTGGTTTTTACATTTTGATTTAATTTTATTCCAAAGAAAGAAATATGTAACAAAAAAATGCAGGACAAAACAGTTGTCTTATAACCACTCTACTCCTAAAAGGAGATTGATAACTTTTTAGAATATTTATCTGTATAAGCATAGCCTTATTAAGCAATTTAAACCTTTCCTTTCCATATTATGATGAATGTCATGGTAGGGGAAGTTGAGAAACCAAATACTTGTCAAAAAGTTCTTGAAGTAATATTCAAAGAGTGATAAAGAAGTGATATTCATAATTTCAGCTAATTTAGGACTATGATGTTATTCCCAATGATAGTTACCAGAAATCAAATTAATGCCAGTATGCTTAGCAGGGTTTGTGTATTTTGTGTACAATTACCCACCACATGCTGGAGTGAGACAACTTACTTGCTGTGTTAATTGGGTAAATCACCATTTTTATTTCACTATCCCTTAGTTTAGTCTCAGCAGTTTAGGTCATTTCTGAGGGATATCAGGGTATTAAATAGAAGGCAGATGATGTTTTTAGCAAGTAAAGATATTTAAATTCCCCATAGATGAACGCTTTAAATACAGATTCTTACATTGTGGTTAATATTTATCACAAGATAATCACCATCAAGCTACATCACCCATAAGAAACTAGACTTCTCATTGTCACAAATAACACATTCAAACAAAGAACCTGGAATTTAAAATATCTGTCACTCAAGGATGCCTGAAATCTGGGGATGCAAATGTTTGGGATAATAAGGTAGCCTTTTGGCAGCTGTGAAAAATAAAAGATAGGTTTTTCTAGGGATTTGGTCAAGTACTTCTTGTCAGCCCTGCCCTTTATTACTCCCAGAAAGTAGACCCTGTCATTTTGGATCCAACCATATATTATATATATTAGAGTCACAATATAGCTCAAGATACTCCTAGATTAATGGGCAAAATTGATAGTCAACAAGAAGCATATGAGACATTATCCATTTTCCATCAGTGGAGATCAGTTTTTATACCTGGACTTGAATTTTTTTTCATACCTCTTGCCTAATATTTTCCCCTTCTCTTTTACCCCTGTCTATCCTGTTGGTATCTTTTCCTATTCCCAAGCACAAGTTTTAAACAAAATGTGGAATTATTGCCAGGCATGGTGGCTCATGCCTGTAATCCTAACAGTCTGGGAGGCCAAGATGGGAGGACAACTTGAGGTCAGGAGTTCCAGACCAGCCTGAGCAAGAGCGAGACCCCATCTCTACTAAAAATAGAAAGAAATTAGCTGGACAACTAAAAATACGTAGAAAAAAATTAGCCAGGCATGGTGGCGCATGCCTGTAGCCCCAGCTACTCAAGAGGCTGAGGCAGAAGGATTGCTTGAGCCATGGAGTTTGAGGTTGCCGTGAGCTAGGCTGACACAATGGCACTCTAGCCTGGGCAACAAAATGAGACTTTGTCTAGGAAAAAAAAATCAAAATTAATGTTATACTAATATTGATTTAGAATCAGTGTTACAATCATTCTCAAATCCACATTACTTAACTGTATATTTTGTTAACTTATGTTTCTACTCTACCTATATTGTAAAGATAAATTAATTTTTCTTTCATTTCCATCTAGATAAAATATAACCTCAGGATTGGAAGAGAACCTAGAAGTCTCCTCTACCACATTATCTTGTATTATTACCCATCTACTCTGGAATCTTTCCATTTTAGAGCACATATAATATCTATCCATTTATTTAATACATACTTCCTGAGTGTTCCCTATGCTCTGTATAACTGTGTAAAAAAGACAGACACAGGCCTATGGATAAGAAAATTATATTCGCAGAATTAATAACACTAAACAAAAAGGATTTAAGATAAATACTGTGAAGAAGTAATTCAAAGGTGCTGTGAAAGTGATTAATAATGTAACCTAATCTAGTTTTCAGTGGCAGGGAAAGTTTACTTAGTAGGAAGTAACATTTTGACTAATAAGTGAAGCAAGAATAGAAGTGAAATAATATGGGGCTCAAGGAGACAAAGGAAAGAAATATTTTTTGATAGAAGGAAGACAAGAGCAAGAACTAATGTTAGGTTAATCTATGATTAAGTCTAGTCCAGCAAGTATAGCCTTGGGATGAAAAAGTCTGGGAGTGGGTGTTATTAAAAAAGGTGATAAAAATTATGGCATTCAGGGTATTGCCAAGAAAGTGACAAAAATAATGAGCCCATAGAATCAGAGCAGTACAGAGTGAGAGAAGACTGGGAGCCTTCAAAAGAACTAATGGGCTGGTGGTACCCATGGACTTGGCAGTCATGATAGAGGCAGTTAAAAAAGTAAGCTCTTGTCAGAGAATGGATTGTTTGAATTAGTTTTCAAATGTGTAGGAAGATGGAGAGCAGAGATGGTTTGGAAGATAAGGTTATAGACATAAAAGTCAAGGATATGTGAAACACTGTGTTGGATAAGCCTTCTGAGTGGGCACAGGTATCAGTCACCATGATGAACAAGTTGAGGTGTAGAGAGGAGAGTAAGCCGTAATTCAGTCTTCAGTGAATGAGGGAAATATCCAAGAATTCAGTAAGTGAGAGTACAATTAAACAGGAGAGGTAGAATGGCTGGATGACGGGAGCCTCAGAGAATAAGGAGTTTTTTATTTATATGGTTATTGTTTATTAGGTTTGGCATTGAGAATTAAGAAAAAGAAAGTTACTCATTTCTTGAACATGAAGTATGTCAGATATGAGAGAATCAGCAAGTCACCCCAGAGGCCTGCAAGTGAGTGGATTCCTTAGGGGAAAGCTGGGGTTCAGCTAAGGCATGGAGGTTAAGAGTTGGGTGATGCAGCGGAGTTGGATTCTTTTGTTTGTTTATCTGTTTGTTTACTGTCATGAAGTAGAAGCTTCAGATAACATACTAAAATTATTTTGGAAGAAGGAATTCCATAAGGAGTTGGGTCAGTGTCAAGATGCACAGATAGAGGGTGATCTTTTAGAAGAGGACAAAAGCTTGAGTTTGCGATAGTATGCATTTTTGTGCATTGAACCAGGACGTAAAAGATTTGTTGTTGTTACACCAGTCTATTAGAGGATGTGGGGCACTTGAGATTAAAATTAAGATAACTCATCTGCAGACTAGAGGGAGGTCCTGTGGTTGTGGTTAGGGGCCAGATGTTCTATTTGGTTCATAGGTATTGATAGCTATGTTCTTTGGCAGACGGCTGTGTTAGTTGGAAGGACAGCTGTCTGGAGTGCATTAAATAATGCCATAGCACTGAGCCAATGTCTAGGAACCTTCATGAAGATTGCTTTAGATAATGTCTATATTTCCTCACATTGAAAATATGGGGTGATAGCTCTGACTCGAGTGGGGCAAAGGGCAAAGACAATATATGTAACCTAAATATTTGTACCCTTGTAATATGCTGAAATAAAAAAAAGAAAGAAAGAAAACATGAGGTGATATAGAGTACACCAGTAACAATCCTGCTAGCCTACAAGGAGCTTCTTCTGTCAGCGAATTGTGATAGCAATACAAAAAAACTTTCTCTTAGAAATTTCTTTCTTACATTAAGCCAGAGATGGATGCTTATGTTGTGTGTTGATACTTGAAATCCTTATCTCTTCTCTTCTTGCTCCTATGTCACAGGTACTAGAAACCTGTGAACTATGTTTGGCACCTGTCCCAACATGGGTCCACCAAAATACAGATTGGTTTCCACCATGAGATGCACTTATGCAACACAGAAGAAAAACAGAATCATCTCTGACAATGTCAGGCACTCATGTGGCTTCAATAAATAAAAGATTTTGCAGCAGCCTCTACATTTCCTCAATAAAACCACCACCTCAGTGCCGCAAGTAGACAACCATTTTGTACCGTCTGCTCTAGTTCCTGATCTGGGTTTCAGATGAACATTTTTGATTCTGGGTTTCAGTTGGACATTTCTGATTCTTTGAAAGCCAGTGGTGAACCCAAGAACTAATGGTGACCTTCTTTACCTTTGCTCCTCCAGCCCTTGCAAAGGATTTATAAGAACTTTCCTCTGTATGATCCCTTCCTGTCTGAACTATTGAAAATGATTTATTTTATCCAATTGCATACTGACATATACCAGTAGAGATAAGCCACTAAGGGAAAGAACTAGATCTTGGTTGTCTGTTCAAAGATCCACTGTACAGTTTGTGTGAAGTAGAGGTTTTTTCAGGGAATGAACAATAAGAATTATCAGACGCTAGTTATTTAACATGAGAAAGCCTCTTGGATTGTTTCTGTTTCTGAAAAAGAAATTTGACCCTGTTGCTAAAGGAACGTTCATATCTTAGCTGGACCTTTAATAGCATCATCCAAACTATCCTTAGACCAAAAATAGAATGATATATAATTAAACATATTTGAGCTTTCAGACAATAAATAACTGATGATGATGTAAAAGGATCTCCCTTTTAGTCATGTTTTATAATTTTGACTCCCTTTAAATAAACTGTTAAATAGGCTTATAATAATTATCATATATTATTAATATATATTTGATAATATTAAATATAGGTTTCCATCAATGGGAGAATTGTGTAAATAGTGCTGAACAGAAGAAGCACTAAAAATAATCATTATTTTAATAAAATTAAATATTAAATCATTAAAATATTATCTGTGCAATTCTCCCATTGATGGAAGCTCATATTTAGATATTGCCTTATACTCTGTACCTTTTACACACACTTTTGAATCTCATCCAAACTTATTTGACTAGGAGATAACTTATATGATTAACAAAATCACCTTTGGAAGTCAAAACAGGAACATAATATACAACTCAGGAAAAAATATTCACATTTCTCCAGAAGGCTTTTAGAAAATGAATATTTCAAACCCAAAAAATTTCAGGGGTGGAAATTTGGTGGAGAAACATTATATCACATTATATTGTCCAATGCAACAATAAATATACTGAGCGTAAAAATATGTAATGTTTTATATTTTGTTTTTTCCTTAAATAAAACAAAGAAATAAATTTAAATTGTTTCTAAATTCTAAGAATGAAATCAAAAGAGTATTAGAGAAGCAGATAACATACATACAAATACACATATACACACACACCACAAAAGGTGTGTGGGGAAAAAAGCCCCTATTAAAATATTGGAGACTTTTCAGAATAATAGCTTTTTTCCCCCATTGTTGATATTTTTCACAGTTTAGATAACAAAAGTAACCTATTTTGCACATTTAAAAAAAGACACATGAAAAAGTCATATGTAAATGAACTCCGCTCAGTGATGTAACTAGGTTAGCAAGAAAACCTGAAATTTAATGTTGACAAATGGAAAGTAATACAGTGTGAGCACAAAGCTATAAATATAAATATTGTATTAGAAGATTCATACATAATATGAGATATTTATTTGAAGCTAGATAGGTAAGATGTACTTTTCAAAACAATGCAGTGAAGAAATTTACATAAAAGTAAATTGTAAGAAATTTAAGCATTCATAAGTTTTCTGAGATTCCCATTTTTGGTTACTAGACAAATGTCTCACCACAATCTGTAGTGGAAGATACAGCAGATAGACTCAATAAGAATATATAATTGTTTTCATCTAGAATTAAATGACATGAACTATGAGGACAAGATGGGGAAAAAACTGTGCACCTTACATCTCTGTAGCCTTTACAAAGATAGTGAGAGGAGTTTTACAAGAAAGAATGCTAAATATGTACTGGCATCATGTCAACCTCAAATTGCTATATTCGGCTCAATAAAAAGTGACATAGAAAAGAATATCACAAGAATGAAAATATCCACAAAGGATGTCAAAAAGTACTTTTGTATAAGGAAGCATAAAAATTACATGGAAATTCTACGTAAAGTAGCTTGTGAGACTAAATCCACTGCAGTTAGTCATAGGGGAAACAAACCAAAATGATAGTAAGAATCTAAAAAAGAATGAACTACATTCTTATATGTCTTTCATTAGGTTTGCTTGTGGGCATAAAATTTTCTCGAAAAGTAAAATACAGCGATGACTAAAGTGCACAGAATGCATTATTTCCCTTACTCAATCCCTAGAAAAGAGTAAGTTACTGTTGATCCTGAAATGATTCTTTAAAAATGTGTATAAACACACACATATATATATATAAATAATTTTAACCAATGGTTCTTTGTTAACATAAATAAATTTTCAGATCCATACCTAGTCTCCATTCATAAGGATTTTTCTTTGTTTTTAACCCTATAAAATATTAAATCAACACCTTTTTACTTGTCCTTTTGCATTTTAGATAATATCCTGGCTATATTTCTAAAAAATCAAGGGTAGATCGTAAAGACAGGCTATTTCACCATCAAGATCCTAGAAATGTATCATTTAATAAATAGAATGAGTGTTAAAATCTTATGGTGATATTTGCCACTAACAAATCACTTGAGGTGTTATTAAATGGATAATGTGAAGTGAAGGCGGAACCATGAAGAGACCCATTGTGACAGATAATGCACTAACAAGTCAGAGCAGCTGACAGCAAAGGTCCCTACACTCAGCCATAAGGAAGCTGCAAACAGCAGCTCAGGCATCTGCAGCCTTGCCTCCTTTAGGATGAATTTCCCCTGGGCAGAAAACACTAAAATATTCTTCACCAAACTATATTCTAGAGAAAATTATATTCATTCACCAGTATTTATATAACATCTACACTGGTGCTATGGACCTAACAGAGGCTCAATAAACACAATTTGACCTGAATTTAATGAGTATCAATGGTATATACAACATTTTGAATTCAATTCAAACAGCACCTATTTCCTAAACATAAAAATTAATTATAATAAAAATGGCAATAATAATGAGAAGCAGGAGGGGTTGGAGGAGGAAAGAGAAAGAGAAGGGGAGGTGCTGACATGTGGGGAGAGCTTATGAGGTAGTCGGCTTTATCTAAAGTGTCTGATCTAGATTATTGCATTTACCCTTCAATATCCATGTCATTCTTCCAGAAAGAGAATCTAAGACTTGGAGAAGGCAAATGGCTAAGAGCAGTAGAGAGGACTGTGCGGGCTTATGCCTGACCACATAAGGACTAAATTCATATACACCATGTACTTGACATTGAACAAGTTATTCAAGATGCAAAACTGAAGATATGGTTGGTCTCTGCCCTTCACATATTCACCCAGTCTTGTGAGAAGACTGTAGAGCTCAGGAGTAGGTAAAGACCAGATAAACACAGATGAGGGAAAAAGCACAGAGAAGACAAGGAAAGCTGAAAATAGGGGACTGAACCAAAAATGTAATTAAAGTAAGTCTTTTTGACAAGAGAGTTCATATTCCCAGTTTTCTAGATGGTAATATAGCTCATATATAAGGGTTAACCCCACAAGCGATAAATTCAGTACCTATCATATCAAGTAGCTAACCGATCACAGATGATGCTATGTAAGTTCTAAAGTGTTATGTAAAAAGTGTTTTAAAAAGTGGATAAGATAACTCGTTTATGAGGGAGGCAAGTGTTAGTTTCATGATGGTGACTTTTTAGAGGCCATTTTATACCCAGTGCTTTGCACAGTCCCTGGCTCAAAACAGATGCTCAATGACAAATGAATACATGATCTCAGTTTTATAGTTGTAGTAACTCAAGTTTAGATCTTTGTCAGCACCCAGTCAGCAATTAAATGTAGGAGCCAAGATTCAGATAAAAATTTTTCTGACTCCAAGATCTGTAATATTTGTAAGGCAATGCAAAGTAAGTAAAATGATGCTCATGACAGAAACAAATATTCTGGATGTGGGGATTTTCCACTTAGTGGCTATCTTATGAACTCCACTAAGTAACTATGCAATCAGCCAAGGTGGGACTATTCACTAAGGTGTCACTGTGGTATGGTGTACACAAACAAAATGTAATGGTTATCCAAACAATAACACCAATTACCCGGATAAATGGCCCGGCCATAGAATCAGAGCTCTTGTTATAGTATTGACACTGGAAAAGCACCAGAGTTAGACTTTAAAGACAAAGTACTCAAAATTATAAAGTATACGTTCAGTAAACGAACACTGCTTACTACTAAAATTTTTCTACTGAACATTAATTATTAAGTACATTTCAACAAGAGAAATTATTACCTTTGACATTCTCTAAACCAGGGTCTAGAAGGCATGTTATGTCTTCCTTCAGCTCTTTACTCAATGTCTGCTTTTCATGAAACTTTCTCTGGCCCCCTGTTTAAAATTTTACCCCCACTTCAATGCTTCCTCTACTCCCTCTACTGCTTTTTTTTTTTTTCTTGTTAGCATGTAACAGTATCTAAATAGTTTTCTTTTATCTCTTTCTCCCACTAGAATATAAGCCCCATCAGGGGAAGAGAATTACTGAATGAGTTAACATAGCAGAACCATCTCATTTCACAGATGAAGAAACTGAGTAGATATTTGCTCAATGACATATCAGGGCTATGCCCAAAGAATTCCATGAGGTTGTCTCATTCATAAGATGTCGTCGGAACTCAGGCCTTTAATTCTAAGTAAAACTGGAATCATATCCAACTGAAAGTCAGGAAACAAAGTAAGAATCCTCACATGAACCTAAAAAGGGATTTCAGAAATGTCTGTGTGAGTTAGATAAACAGGTCAAATAGATCTGGAGAAATCTTGTTACTAAGAGGAACCGAGAGTCTCCTTGAAAGAGAACACAGCCTAAAAAAAGGGAGGAAGACATGTTGAACTTGACCCAATAACAAAGTTTTAGTCAAGAGGAGAAGAAAGGAAATTACCAGTGAAGTGTGGGACCAGTCACTGAGATTAACCCCCGTTAAGTTTCACATCTGAGTCCTATGAAGCAAAGAAAGACTTAAAAAGGAATTTATAAGTAAAACTGAGGGAGCTGTTTCAACACAATAACTGGCATTAGAGTATTAGCAGTAACCCTCTAATAAAGCATAAAAGAAAAATTAAGGGGAGATGGGAAGAGGCATTCTTGTCTAGCTTGGCAATGAATTACTATGGTAACAGCTAAAGGGCTCCCATGCCTCAACTATGAAAGAAGAAAGAAACCCTTGGCCCAGCAAATTCCTGAGAGGAGACAGCAGAGATGGATGGATGCAGTGACATTGTGAGATGTCAGATGGACATAGTACCAGCCAGCAGAAGGTTCAGACAAGAGGAAAGCATTAGCAGCGGCCAAGTGATAGCTAATTGGATTTTTGATTGAATTTGAACATGTAGCAAGTATCTGCCTAGGACTCCTCAGAATACCTAGTAAGCATTTTTTTACAGAAGACTAAGAACACGTATAAGCTAGAAAATTTCAAGAACAAATTTAATTTGTTAATACTGTTAATGTGACTCCATTTGTAACCTTTGTTTAATAAGATCTATTTTAACTCCAGTTAAAGAAGTAGGAAATAAATTAAAAATAGAAATAAACCAAGTCTAAAAATGTTCCAAGTTTGGCACCACGTCAATAAGGTGAGAAAAGCAAAAATCTACAATGTCATACTTTCAAAATTAAATTTCCAAGGTATATTCCACTAATATAAAGTTGTTATCAGCAAAACTCAAATTGTATTGCCTTGATAAAATTCATGCAAATCAGGGTATTCAGGTTGAAATTAAGTGCACAATACTTAGTAAAAATAGATGGAAGTTGGAAAATGTCATGTAACTATTGTAAGTACTTTTGTCTGCAAAGAAGTCGATCTGATTATATAATTCAATATTTTTATACATTTTAAAAATCAACTTTATTTAGGTATAACTTATGTACAATTTAAAGCACCCATTTTAAATGAACATTTTGTCAAAACATATATATCCAGGTAATTACTATCCCAAGATACAGAATGTATTTATTATCCTAAAATTTCCACATGCTCCTTTTTAGTCAATTTTCCACATCTTCCTCTTCCCTAGGCAATGATTGATGTGATTTCTAACACTATAAATTTTAGTATTCTTTGTTTTAGAATTTCATATAAATAAAAACATGCTGTATATAGTATTTTTTCTCTGGCTTTTTTGGTAGGCATACATTTTTTGAGAATTATTCACATTCTTGAGTATATCAGTTTTTTTTTATTTCTGTACAGTATTAAATTGTATGAACATACAACAATATGCTTATCCATTCTCCATCAAATTCACTTTTGAAGCAGGTTTTTCCTTTATCTAAGGAACATCTTCAAAATTTCCTTTTAGTTTCACAAATGAGAAACAAAAACCCACCCCCTATTTATAGTGGAGAACTATATAAGTCACTATTAGTCTAGAGGCAGATATTTTATATTGAAAACTGTATACCTGGTATAATGCAAATTACCTTTTCTGTGTGCATGTGTGTATGTGGTTTGGGAGTGGCGGACAAGCTTAAGAGAAGAGAGGTTAATTTATTTTATACGAATGTAAATGGTATCATGCCTATACTAACTATTATATATTTAGTAAAGATAAATCCTCTTGTGGATCTGTTAAATTTGTTTTGTTTTACTTTGAGAGCTGTTTTCAGGAGATGAGGACACAAGATGGAAAGGTTTCATGACGTATTCAAGGAGAACAGCCATCTAATGTTGAAGATTATCTAAAACAGTACAAATTAAATCTGTCCATTAATGTACATGGGGTCTTATTTATTACAAGATATGGTGAAATTGCATTATTGAGAGCAGAAAACAAGGACATAACTTGAGAAAAGGACCACTTATATCCCAAGAAATAGACTGTGGTGTGTCTACCTTGGCAGCCTCCAAGATGCTTCCAATAATCCCAGCCTCCTGGTATTCTCACACTTTGTTATTCCCATTTGTTGTGTGTGGACTATACTTTGTGACTCAATTCTATTGAGGTCATAAAAGGCAACGTGGCGTTTCTTTCTATAGCACGTTCTTAACTCTCTCTCCCACCACATTACGAGAGCAGCCCTAGTGAGCCTACACATAGCAAGGAACCAAAGATTGGAAGCAGGTCCTTTAGACTAGGTCAGGCTTGAGATAACTGCAAACTTCCCATTCTCACCCTTGAGACTTTGACTGCAGCCATGTGAGACATTTTGAACCAGAACCTCACAGCTGAGCCACTCCCAGATTCCTGACCCCAGAAACTTCTTAGCCAATGAATGTCAGTTGTTTTAAATTACTAAGTGTTCAAGTAATTTGCTGTGCAGCAACAGATAATTAATAGAAGGCCTAACATAGAACAAAACATGGAAACTCTAGTGGTGAGTCTTAGACTGAAGTGAGAGAGAAACCTCTCATTCTGCCAAAACTCCTAGGAATTGTGTTTGTACTCCTCAGGAACATAGTTATGACACCTGGGGAAAAGAACATAATGGAAAGAAGCTGTGAGCTAAGTGCTGCAATGTCCTACAAGGCACCTGGATAAGACATCTAAGCCCGTGGACTAACACTCACCAAACAGAGCAGCCGATTGTAATTACTCTTTGGTATATTTGTCTGTTGTTATCACCAAAACTTTAGAAAACGCTGTTTAAAATTATGGCTTGGTTTCTCCATATGTGAAGTTAAGAGGGAAAAAACCGCTTTGTGGTTGAGAAAAATGGTTAAAGGATAGAAGAGTACAACATCTCATAAGGAAAGACTTGTGATCCAAAATGCAGGTAACAGCCAAGCCAGTTATATGTGGCCAAGCAGTGGCTCAGTACGCCCTTTGGCAGAATATAAAGTGATATGGCACTGCAACAAGTGGACCAAATATAAAGGAGGGCTGCTCAAACATTAATAGGAAACCCCTAGAGATCTTGTTAAATGAAGATGATAATTCAAACAGTCTAGGGTGGGGCCTGAGATTCTGCATTTCTAACAAGCTCCCAGGTGATACCCATGCTTTTGGTCCATAAACTATAATTTAAGTAATAAAGTCATAGAGCACATGTAAGAGTGATTACTCATGAAGACATAAAGAAATAAAACACTGGACATTGTTAAAGACCTCAAATTCCTGCAATTAAGAAGGTGGGAGCTCAAAGACATCATTATTTGGGTATTATAGCAAATATGTCTTCATTTTATATTTATAAGCTGGTTAAACCTAGAACAACAGGGAATATACAGAAATATAGAAGGGATTAGAGATTTTGAGGTCATCAAATGGCTTCAGAACTGTGTTCCTGTTGTAAATATGTCTATATTTCCTTAAAGCTACATCATGAATAATCCTGTTTTAATATATATAACAGACTTCATATTAATACAAAGAGATTGGGAATTCTCTAAGAATTCTGGCAGACAGACAACATTTTGGAACTTGAGCCAGAGAAATTTTAATGAATTATTTTAAATGAAGGGAAAATCTTAAAGCAAAATATGCACTTTTATGAAAAAAAAATCTAAAACTACTTGTAACCTTGACAAATGTCTCTTTTTTTCCTTATTGCTCAGACAGAAAACAGGAAATCTACACTTTCAAAAATCTTTCCTGTACTCCAAAATGGTGCTTTCTTTTTTTATACAAACCTTTTCTCTCTCATTGCCATAACAGCCTTATTCTTTGTTTTTAAAAAGATATATTCAGCATATAGCAATATTAAGTTATTAAAGCACTTAGTGTTGTGCTTCAATCTTTCCTCCTCATTTTGAATCATTTATATTAGTTGCCATCCCCATACTAAGAAGTTATATTCGATTAGGTAGAATATGCATAAACAAGCAGATTACATAATCTCCTTTACCTGTAATTATAGAGGATAGTTTGTCTCTGGTTTTGAGAAAGCACTTGTTCTCTAGTTCCCTTAAAAATAAAGAACAAATTACATTGCACTTGTCTCACATACAATTGGACTAGGCAATGTTTTTGCAGTCTTTAAAAGAGACAAAAGAAGTGCCTTTTTATATTCAATATTCATTTAACTAAATTCAAAAAGATAAAGCCCCTATGAAATTATGATCGATGATCAATATCAAATCATTCTAAATGCAAGCAAGGAGCTTAATATAGCAAAAATAAAGCCATGCTATGTATACCTGAGTTTTCAGTTATGTTCTTTGAACTGCTGATTGCCTTGAAAGGAAGATACAGAAATGCCTTCAATAAATCGCTGCATTTCTCAAACAACCTGGTATGTTGTTGGAGTCTCCTGGCTGGCAGCCTAATGAGAACGAATGGCTTACAATCCTCCCAGACTGACTCAGTTTTTCAAACCATCCAGTGAATGGGAGACTGCTTCAGAGGTACAAGGTCACACCCTGGCCACAATTATTCTGTTTAATGAGGTATAACAAGACGTCTACCAGTTCAAAGGTGTGTGGTAAGGGCAGCTGAGGATAAAATATTTGGTGTCCTTGCGCTGAAGTATGGATACACATTTCTGAGCAGAACTTTGTCAGAGTACCAAATTAAATGAAAAATGCCACTTTGTTATGGCATCATTTGCACTTTAAAGAGTTGGAAGTGATATGAATTTTACTTTCATGTTGTCAAGGAGTGGGGGAGGGAACCTTCAGGAGAGTTTTTCCCCCCAAAAGCTCAATGACAGGATGACTTAATTATTCAACTAGAAACTATTTATAGAAGATAATTAGGCCATATGTTAACCTCAGAATTTAAAATAACCAATTTGCTTATACTGTGTGGTTCTTGTCTAATTCTATAGAGGTAGCATTTTCAGAGTGAAAATGAGGCTTGGGTCAAATCAAAGCATCCATTAACATATTATTGTCTCTACAGAAATCTATAGGACTGTATTAATTATCTAGGCAGCTGATGTAAAGAATTTTTTTAATGTTAATTGCTAATTAAAGAAAATTAATGGTGAAAAGTAAATGAAAAATAAAAAGAGATGAACTATAAAAGATAATGAGGCAATTTACGACTAATTGAATAGCTTTACATGAATTTTCTCTCAAATAACCAATAATTACTTCCAAATAAGTTTGGAAAATCAGTGATAATTCAGTAAGCTTCATGGCTCTAAATTTCCGCAAAGTGAAGCAAACTAGGGCCCTTTAGAAAGATGTTTCCTTCTCAGTTGGATCACCCAATAAACTGATCTTCCACAAGCAATGAGGTTTTTTTTTTTTGGCTCATTCTTCTACACAGCTACAGAATCATGGCTATTTGTTAAATGCAATTTGCCCACATTATTTAATATTTCTGTGAATTTTTTATTTGATTCATGAATCTCATTATATACTTTATGTACATAACTAGAATTATGTACATGTGTCAGTGATCTGCATTAGCTACTTTCCAAAACTCACCATAAAGTGCATTTTAAAATACACTTTCTACAAAGTCTAGCTATTTTATGGGGGGAGGGGGAGCTAATATACCAGAGTACTTTTTCATCATAAATTCAAAATAAGACTTTAAAATAATTAAGAACATATTAATAATATGATAGCTTATAGTAAGAAAAAAATGGATATGTAATAGTCCAGTGTATATTAATTAAAGACTATACAATGTTAAAGAGAAAGGACCAGATATTGTCTACCTTCGCCCCTTAATTATGTGACTTACCATTTTACTAAAATAATTAAAGCTGTTTTCCTACCATATTTCTTCTAATTCTCCATCGTTACATACACACAAATATATACATATACATGTGTCTATACCTACATTTACTTTCTGACTTAATCCTACAAAACCACATTAAGGAAGATTGAGAATTTAATAAGTAGTAGAGTTGGAACTCAAATCTGAGTTTGACTATTTCTAAAGCCCAGGTTCCTTAACAATGTTACTATTAAAACTATATTTAAATATAATGAACTTATTTTGTAACCAAAATTATCCATCATTCATTTTGCTATAGAACTTATTTTGAGCACACAAAAAGAGTTGTTAAAATTTCCCAAAAGCACTTTTTGTTTATATATAACATATATGTTATACCTACATACACACGTGTTACTTTATTCACTCACATTTATTGAGCCCCTTTAATACACAGGCACTAGTTTAGGCCTTAATTGTCAAGCAATTACAAAAATATATTGTGTTCTGAAATAATTTTATGTTCATAAACAATGACTAATTTTAAAGGCAATATAAAAAAGAAACAAAGAATAAGCAGACATATTTAAATGTAGACTATTTCTTATGGGTTGAAATAATTTAATAATTACATTAATTATTTTTATAATAGGCAGAGTACTAGGCAAGTTTAACTATGTATCCAAATTAAGTGCAACGGTAAACATCTTGAAGAGCTTGGTAGAATGTGAAAAATGAGAAGCTGGCAATCAAAAATGGAAGTTAAAGAAAAGGAACTTACTTCATTAGGAATAATATGATTTATATATGTGAGAATTGGCTGAACTCTGACGGACTAACCTTATAGTTGTTAAGAGTATTTGCATTTAATATTAGAATAACATTTGGTTACACTGTATGAACATGAATACTATATGCAGTACATGAGACCTGATTAATAAAGACAAAATCTTAGGTAATATAAGTGATTTTGCCAAGCAAATCAAATCAAACATGAAAATTTATGAATCTTTCTATCAAAAAGGTTGCTTCAAACAGCCTCAAAACATTAAATAACTCTTTCTATGATGGTTATTAAGGGGTCCTCTCCAGGTTACATTACAGTCTTAGATTTATTTTTTACTTCTATATACATCAAATGAAACACCAAGGATTGCTGGAGGGAAATGCTTATAACCAATAATATGAATATTCAGTGAGGGCATAAAAGGGCTCCAAAATTTTCTCCCCCAAAATGTTATTATTCAGTACCAAGACTGCCCCTTAGAATTGCTTAGCATATATAAACACACTTGTTTCTTTATATCCCATAATAATTTAATATTTTATTTGATTTTGTCAATATAATTTGAGGACTATCAGGGTTTCATTCTGCAACCAAATTTGCTGAACTAATGTAATGATTCACTATTTGACTCCAAAAAGAAAAATGGCATTTTATTAACATTAAAATGTCAAATAACAAATCAAAAAATGCAGCTGGACTTCATTTAATAACCATTTTAAAATAATATATGATTTGAAACTTTTTTAAGGAGTTAAAACAGCTCATTGAGATTAGAAAATATTTTTAATTAAAACATTCTGCACTTCAACAGCAGGTTCTATAATGTAACTGCAATGGTAAGTAAAGATTTCATTAACTTCCACCAGAAGACCCAGATTTAGAAATATTGGCTGTAATTAGAAAAATTAAAGTTACACTTCAGAATTAATTGAAATTATTAAAGTGTTTACTCTTGCATTATTTACAGCTAGAACAGCAGCAAGAAGCAGTTTATACTTTCTAGTGAGTAATTTAACAGTTTATACTGAGAACATGACATGACTTCTGTTGAATATTGGGTCTTTCCAGGTGGGCCCACTATAAGCTTTCATGGTATTTTGATTATCTGGACAATTTCATAAAAACACTTCTCTGGGAAAGCATGAGGGCTAATGCATTCCTGATGGATGGGTGTGACGTGAGATTCGGGCATTTGCTGCCCTCATCAAATCTACCAGCAGGATTCACTAGAAACTGAGATAGTCTTATCAGAACACTGCACTGTGGATGGTGTGACCAGAAAGCCACAGATTGAGGCTTAGTTTTCTAAACTCAGAAAATTGTACAACACATGAAGAGACATGAATTATAACACAGAATATTAATTCTATGTTTTTATTAAGTCATTCTTTGATTTCATCTTAGATATTACTCTAAACTTTAGGACAATATATTCAGTTTGTAAAATATATTATGTAAAATAATTATGTAATAATACATAATTATGTAATTACTTACATAAATATGTAAAAATATATAACTATTATATATTTTTAATTTCTTAGCTCAAAGTAAATGTGTCTGCAGAAGACAGAATTGACTACTATTATAACCTAAAGTGAATAAAAACTCTGCCCTGCCCGTGATTTAAGCTTCGAACTCACCAACATGGCAAAGGCAGATTTAGCAGAGTGGAAGGAAAATGATAGTGAAGAAAGAGTGGCAACACTTTAGCAATCGTTTTAAAAATGTCATATAAAATAAATAAATAAATCTAATTATACAAAAGGCCAATAACACTTTTTATTGCACAAAAGTCTGGACTGTAGGTTAAATCACCTGGAGTCTAATTTCACCTTTACTTATGAGAAACTAGCTATAAGAATTTGGTATTCAACATCATGGAGCCTCTTCTTCCTTATTAATGAAATTATTAAATAAATATTTTGGACCATATACATATGTCTTACATTTGCTAATCCAAACTAGAGTATACAAATAACAAAATATCTAAACTACCTATTCTATATTCAGAAAGTAAAGGAGAATAGTACAGGATATAAAGAGAGGAAGAGAGAAAATGTAAACCACCACCAATTTTTGGTAAGATAGGGAGTAAATAGGTAAAACAGAATACCAACTTCTTCAGTATGTATTTTCCTGTTTCTCTTATTAATTAATAACAGCATCTCTCAGATTTTAGCCAGCTACATAACTTATCCAGCGATGGGACTACATTCCCCATCTTCACATGCAGCCAGGTACAACCATGTATCTAGGATTATATCAATGGAATTTAAATGGAAATTTCCTTGTGCAAAACATGGGATTTGCCCAAGTCCATTTTGCTCGATTTCTATTTAGTCCATGATCCAAATTTGACCCCCCCAGATGAGGTCCATTCCCTAGGTAATGACTGAGCAACAAGATGACAGAAACCTGGGACCATGAATGAAACTTGTGAAACAATGTCCTCCCATCAGACTGAATCACTCACCTTAGGACTGAGAAGAATAATTGTATTTTGTTTTAGAGACTTGTTTCAGGGTCTCATGGTTACCGGAGCTTGTCTGTAATCTAACTTACACAATCTTGAATGCTGAATATTGAATTTATAATATTTACTTTTCTACTGATTTTTTTTGCAGTGTAGTATACAGGTTAACAAGTACTTTAAATTTATTTGATTTGATATTACTTAGGAATTCTAATATAGGACTCCAAAAGTGGGGGATGGACTTTAGAATTCTTAGACTAATTATATTACAGGCAAAAAGAAACAAGGAAACAACTGCTTACCAGGACAAATATAGCAACTTTTTTTCAAAGTTTGATCATGAATATTTTACAAGTTTTCAAAATATTCCACTGATCATTTGGTTGTTAAGTTACTTAATCAGAAAACTCAATTGCAGGATTTTACAGATTGGAATGACTCAAGATTACTCTATTACTAACAAAACCCTTATTTTCCTCCTTTAGTTCTGTGAAATTTTCACCAATAACAGAACAGCTTGATTCTCTCCCCTTCTAATCAGAGGCTTTTACCCCTCCCAGTTATTTCAATCTCCCTAACAGATCAGACTCAATAATCATCAGCCTTAATCACAGATTGGAAGAAGCAAGTCTCCCAGTATTATGAGCACTTTACATCATAGGAACATTTTACTATAGATAGTGTCAACATTTTCATAGCCATCACATTATTTTTAGTTTGTGACCTAAAGAAAATGTTCATGTAACATATTCAAAGGTCATTTAAAATACAGAGGTGGAGGCTATAAAACTTATGTTACCTTTATTATACAGCATTTTAAAATCTGGGATACATTCTTTAGACAAATAAAAATTGATTAACTTAAAATGAATGATTTGTTCAAGCCATTATATAAACAAATTTCCTTTAAAAATCATTTTTGTTTAATAATTCCACAAAAAAATTGGTCATATGGTGTATAAATATCCAAAAGGAATTTTCTGGAAGTTCTTACTATCAAAGCTACATTGAAAAAAAAAAAAATACCCTGTACTCTGTCCCTTTTTGATCTGCAGCATTGTCTTCAAGACAGATTTCATGTTATACATTGTATGCCGCAAGCCTGGAAAATACACCCAAATTCTTAAGATTGATGAGAGTAACTCCGTACAGGCCATACTCAACAGATGTTACAGTAACATCTCCAGCAACAAAGACCTGGAGCTCAGCCAAGCTGTGAGCAGCAAAGCATGTGTCTATGGAGGCTGGGCTACACTGAGAAACCCACACGCTTTCAGGATGGTTAGCCAAAGGAGGCTGACCACTTCAGAGTTGGCAAGGGAAACACAACATAAAATTTTGCTAGAGATCATTACTTTGTATGGCAGACACTGGCTGCTGCTGCTGGGAAACAACAAAAAACTGATCAATTTGTTGTGCAGAAATAATATAGTAGGTGGTTCATCTTGAGCAAAACCACAAAAAGAAAGAGGGCCCTGAAAAGTTGGATGTCATGGCCTAGATGCCACTGACTGGAAAGAATACTCATACATGATACTATGAAATCAGATTCAAAATTAGTATCCAAAGGATAAATACATATGAAATTATAAAATATGAGACAGCCTCTCCAACAGAGAAAATGCAATTATGAATCATCATTTTCATCATGAGTTACCTAAATTATTTAATTTGAACTTCAAGGTGTTTTTATGACTTTATTATAAAATTCTATGGGGGAAAAAGCAAGAAACAAAGATGAAAAGGTAGTTTGCAATCTGATTAATGAAGGCCCCTTTATGGCACACTAAGATTTTTTTTTAACATTACCCTCCATGAAATAAAAAGCCATTTAATGTTTTAAGCATGATCAGATTTGCATTTGAAAAATCCCTTTGGTGGCAGGGAAAAGAACAGAGCAAGTAAGGTAGAGGCAGGAAGACAGGAGGTAGCCATCCAGGTAAGATAGATTTAGTAAGACCCTGAAGTAAAGTTATGGTCCTAGGGAAGAATTTGATAAAAAAAAAAAAAGGTGGGCCTGACAGAGCTTGATCACTGACAGTTACCATTTTTATGGTAGGACCCTACTGGGCTAAATGTGGATGCTGCCACAAATTTGATGAGACGACACAGATTTCTAAAAAACATACTCTCTTAAAGTTGTAAATTTTGCTTATTTTAGCTAATTGACTGGACCTATTATATCTGTTTGCCTGTGGAGACCATATTCAAGGTATTTTGTACTACATACATACTACATACTATATACTACATTGTATATAATGAGTATACATTATCATACCCCTTGAAATGTATATTACATTTAAAGAATGAATACCTGTTTAAAACAAATACAAAAACTTTTGGACCTGAAGATTGTCTTCCTTCTTTGTAAACAGAAAAGAAATAAAATGATATTATTGCTGATGTGTTAAATATTCTAAGGCTTCCTTGCTTTGTCTTTTTGACTACTGCTCCTCCTTCAGGCTTTTCAATGGCAGACTAAAACTCTAGCACATAACAAGCAACTTAACAGTTTAGCAGTTCTATGAATGTCTCTAGTGGACAAGTTCGCAATCATAAAACTGCCCTGTCTGGCACATTTTCCCCTCCTCAATTCTCATTTACACTGAAAATTCATTGAATTTTCTTAACAAGCAATCAGAAGACCTTAGGGAAAAAAGGAGCTGTGTCATAGGGGAAAAGATAATCCAATTACCCTATTCGCTAAGTGCGTATCTTTCACACCTGAAAGGACGAAGTCTGATGCTCTTAAAATAGTAAGTGATAAAACAACTTTCTATTTTTTTGTATCTATTTTGTATATCTCTCCTAATTTAGGGAAAAAACAATTTTTGTATGTGCTTTGCCATCTTGTGGTAATAATTAAAAGTATAACTTGATAAACATATACCTAAGACATAAGAAGTGTTAATTCCATAAGTTGGGAAAGACCAAAGCTAATATTTTTTCATTCAATTTTTAAGTCATGTAGCATTTTTGATAATTTTACATAACAGCCAAGATATTTCGCCTGCCCTCTAAAAATAGGGCAGCAGGTTTCCATCATCATGCATCAAGCATTTCTCATATATTAGAAACCCAATAAATGTTAACTGAAGATTACTTTATTCAACTTTTTTTAGTTAATATAGAGGTAACAGTTTAACTTCTTTCCATATAATCTAAATATTAATCCATGAGTTATGTTGTAACTCATATTCCCTCCATGTAAGTGTCCAATAAGCAGCCATACTAGAATATAAGAATGTTGATCAACATATGAGAGAAAAAAAAATCTTTAAGTAGTTTACTATTGCAATCAAGTAAAATTTACAACAAAATTAATCCAATGTGATATATTTGTATAAAAAATAGACAGGATGTATGGCAATGGGACATAAAGAAATAGTTCATACAAATAATTATAATCAAAATGTCTCTTATAGGACTAATTTTTGGTTTTCCTCTTCTTACTCATTTCTTTACTGTTTACAATCTGCATCCTCATATTTCATTTTGCATCAGTTAATTACACCAAGCTCATTTCATTATCCTGTGGGACATGCATTAAAATACTCTGAATTATAGTCACTGTCACATGGGACCCTCTTGACCCTAAACTACTCCATAGTGCATCAGGAGCTCATCTTCCCTGCCTTTTCATTTCTATTCCAGCCTAGAATCAAGTGAATTGACTCAAAACTCTTGGTTGGACCTCAAAAATTATGGCTCTTGGTCAACAGTCACAAGGCGAAGCCAGGTGTTTAAGAAGCTGATGTAGCATAAAATCTGTGGCCAAGAGGCCTGAGTGGTGGGAGCCTTGATCAATCTCCCCATGAAAAGGGACCCGAGCTTGGAGGCCTCCTCAGGGAAAAGCAGAGGGCACATCAGGTTCTCTTTCTGCAGGATCAGAAACCCCAACGGAAGAAAAGGAATGCACTCAGAAGCATTTGTCCCATGCTTAGCCCCCAACTTTGGGAGGAGATACCTGAAGTTCATTGCCTTGATGTGATTTGCCCCCTGCTTCTTTGTTCCCCTGAGCAGCACTTTTACAATGTCTGTCTTCATGCATTCACATTTGTGATCATATACTTAGGAAAACTTATGTTTCCTTCATTTGAAAGGAACTGCAGTATAAAAGCAGATTCAGGATCCAGCACTTTTTCCAATCGCATAGATATAGAGGGTCTATGCAATTATGGCATTTCTCTCATGAACTAATGCTGTACATCTTAGAAAATGTGTTATAAATCTTGGGCAAGTTACTTAGTCTCTACGTACTTTAGTTTCCTCTTTTGTAAATTACAGATAATGATCATGCCGTCTTCACAGGGCTGATATGGGAATAAATAAGTTAAATTGCATGGAGAGCTACTGGAAGATAGGAAGCAGCCCATAAATGTCAGCTATTATTATCAACTTCTATCTGAAGGTTTCTTCAGAGCTCATGAGAAGGTATTATAGAATAAAAAATTTCAACAACCCAAGAAGAAAATAAGACCCTAGTGACCTTGAAGCCAACTCTGATTTAAAAAAAAAAAAAAGTTGTAATTTCTTCCTTCTTTTAATGTCAACATAAGAAGTGATGGAGTACTTATGAAATGTGAATTATTATTTTGATGAGAGAGATGAATGAGATGTAAGGAAATTGCACAATACACACAATAGTATAATCTATTTTAAAAATCTTAATAACATACCCTTTTATATTCTCATAAGGCCAACAGAGTCATCCCTTTATCCCTGTATATCTATAACACCAGGTCCCCATGAAGGTCAAATAAACTGGGCAGAAAAGGAAGATTTGGCAGTAGAAACAGAAATCAGAAGAGAGAGAACTGTTGAATAAAGGAAAAAAGTCTGCTCTGGTAGGAACCATATGATCTCTTCTGACCTAGCCTCCTAAGCTGATTCGTCGCCAGGGTCAACAGACATAAGATTTCACACCAAAGCATTTTTGGATATTTCATAAAATTTCATTCTCTGAAAATAGCCATCTACATGCATATCTATAATTAGAATATCTCTTAAAATATACTGATGCACTACTTCGAAAAGCCAGTATCAACATGTCTTAGCAAATACGTAATTCGTGTTATCAAATCCTATCATGTTTCCAAAGTGGGAAGGATGTATGAGAAAATTGCAAGATTTCAAGCCCCTAAAAAATAAAAAGGAAAGAATACCTTCCTGAGGGGCAGGGAAATGGGAGAATGAAGTACTAAATTCAATCCTGTGAGCACACAATTGTACTGCAAGAAAGCTTTGTTGTTTTCAACCACACAGGCATAAATGATGAGGCTAAGCCATTCTTGCAGAGCTAACCACATGTTTCCTAGGAGGAAACAAATGCACGTATGACACAGAATAAACACACCCATTCAGAGGAGAAGCCACCAGATATCTTTACACACTAAAATTATAAGCCATGGTCCATTGAAATAGGTATCATAAATAAATATCAATTGAGAACTAATTGAGCATATCATATAATGCAATGGAAAATTACAAATGACGGAAAAATATTTTTCTTTGTGATGCACATAATTCAGCTTTAAAATTTAGAAATATAAAAGGTTTTTTTTTTTTTTTTGAGAGTGAAACAATACATCATCCATGTACTGTTTTTCAAAAGTTACTACTGAGTAGTATTTGATTGGCAGAGTAACATGAGCACAACTTTGATAAGGATTTTTTAGGGGGAACAAAAAGTGAAACTCTTTAAAATTAATCAGAAATGTTTCCATGATTTCTTTAAAAGAAATCAAGACGTGAAATTAGAGATATTTAACAATATCAGTACACTTCTAAAAATTTAAATTGCACTTTTTCTTCCATTTTGGTTATTTGATCGAAAGTACACATTATAAGTTCTCTTATACAAATATGTCATATCAAAATGTACAGGCAGTATGTCCTCATTTTCCTCTGTTCTCTTTCCCGAGAAAACCAAAGCACTTCAGCTATTATGCTTTGGTTACAGCTGAAAACAGTAACATGTGTCTTGACTGTAACTTGTGTTGTATCCTATGAATTTGGAAATATAAAGAATTGGTACATAGATTATAAGCTGCTAGAGTAGTATGGTGATATATTTGTGTTTTCTGTATTGTGTCAATATGGGGATAGTACAGTGTACTCTTCTCATGCTTTACTACCTTTCTAGAATTTGGGGGAGTGGGACACACATTAGGAATTAGTGATATAGTGAAAAGATGATTAAGGATGCCAACAAATTCCAGTGGAATACAGCATGCCCTGCAACTGCCTAGTAAGCAACACAGCTTCCACCCAGCTTCTATCGTAGAAGAGATACCTGTGATACAGGATGACAGAAAATGAGAGGGACAAAAAGGTAGAAGTAGGTATGTACCTGGCAATATTTCTTTGACATAAAGGGGGAGATGCTTTAGGGAGATTCCATTTTCTCTACAGAATAAAAAATTCCAGGATAATGTGGGTACATCTCATAAAACCATAGAATGGTCACAGTCATGGTTTGGCCAGTTTTATATTCCTAACATATGAGTGTTTTAGTGAGCACTCCTTAACACATAGGAGACTCAATAAACATTATACTTAGGGACTGCATTATGTTGCATGGGTTATGTTGCCATGTGATGCATATTGTATAATCCTGACTAGTGACTCTAACTTGACAACATGAACTAGTGGGAAAACAAGAGGGTGTAACTTCTAGGACTAGTGCATAATATGGCTGTAGTGCCTGAATTATTATCCTATCCCTGATTTCTGTGGCAAAATAAAATAGGAATTAATACAGATCATAAAGTGATAAATTGTTCTTCTCGGTGTTTCCAGATGGATCCATGGCAGCAAGGGAAAAACTGGAAATGTGACACAATGAAAGTGGGAGCCAGGTTTCCCTGTTAATTGATGATCACTTCCCAAGGTGAAAAGACTTATCTCTAATTTTGATAACCACTGGTGGGAAGAATAAAATAAATGGAAAAATATTGTCTCTAGGGTGAGATTAACAAATCTCTCCTCACTCCATCCCCTCCCCTCTCCATCCTTTACCTCTGAGCAGAATTTCTAACCTTGATTATAAAAATTCTAAGTCACTGTATTGAGATATCTCAGGGATGACAGCTTACATGAGTATTTTTTCTGCTTCCTAAATAAAAGTCTGGATAAGTGGCCCAGACCAATTCAGCTTTAGAAATAGAAAGGACTACAGTGTTCTGGCTTATTTTTTCTAGCTCCACACTCTAACCTTTCCCGGAATTGGAGATGGAATATAAGACTTAGGTTATTCTCTTCATGGTGGAAGGAAACTGTGCTTTAGGTCTTTTTCCTAAGCTACCCAAGACCATTCTAAACAAAGAAGGTAATAGAATTATTCCTATGACACAAATCCCATGATGCACGTTTTAGTAGTAAAAAAAAAGCATGAACACACAATGCTTGCCTGGCTTTGTCCTCTGTTTATGTAGCTGCTGAAGGGGGTCCCCGTTTTCATACAAACTACATTTGAGAAATACAACTTTGGATATTTTTAAAAAATATAATTCATAGTGGCTCCAATACAATGAATGCATCAATAGACTTGTGTAGCTGATTACTTAAATAAGCTTAAAAAAGAATTATTTCAAAAGTTCACTAATTCTGTGTTTAATTATAACACTTTAATTGTTCCCTTACAGAGTAAATCAGATAACATCACATATGCAATGAATCATACAAGGTATCCCAGTTAAAACTGTATACATTTAAGCCATCTTTAATTTCAAATTGAATGTATATACTCAAATATGAATTTGTACACTTTCTTTTTTAGCATCTAATATAAGTATATGTACATTAAAATATAAATGTAAAATCTTTTCACTTTACCATTCTCTCAACTTTAAAAATATTTAATTATTATAATACGGTATTCAGAAAATACATGGACTCATTACAAGAGTCAAGGCCTTGGTAAAATGGTGCATTGTTTAATTTTTGTTAGATTTAAGAAGTAATCAGAGAGCAATTTGGTATATTACACACCAGTATAAGTCCTTTCTCTTTGACTATTGAATTATGGTACATACACCTAAACTCTTTGAGCCCACCATTTTCACGAAGTTCCATTTTGAACAGATGTGTTTAAGCACACCTACATACATGCACACTCGGAAACACACAAAATGAAAAGCAAATAGTGTCTTCATAATTAATTGGTTATATCAGCTATATTTTTCAAGTTGAAAAAATGAAGTAGATAGCATGATCTCTCAGGCTCTAATGATTTAAAATATACATTTTATAGAAGTATATGTCTACTTGCTACAACTCAAATATTATATCACAAAAAGGAAAGGATTGGCCTTTTTCCTAGATGGGAAAAAAGTTTCTGATTTCATCAGTTACATCACATGTATTCTATTGAGGAATAAATTCTTGATTTTAAGAAAAGCAAGCATTTAAAATTAACATTGTACATATTCACTCGCTGTGTCCGTTTTTCATGAATAGAAGTGTTACTATAAAGTTTTTTTAGAGAAAATACATTGCATCTTACATGATCAATGGAATTATTTTATTGATAAGGCACTAACATGTGTATAAATTATTGTCTATGTATTTACTTGCCAATATAACATCTTAGATGCCACTGAACAGGGATGTAAAACCTCTCTGTGCAACTGGGAAATTCAGCCCAGCTTTATATCTTTCAATCTTTGAGGTCTTCAATTTCCTCTTTAAAATGCAAGGGCTCATATAATTTTTCAATGGTTCTTTCTAGCTCTGACAGTCTGTAACATGTATGCAAGGAAAAAATATAAATTTACTAAAATTGCACATATTTATCTAAATGTGATATGATAAAATAACATATACCTTATTTTAAATTAATAGGGGGGGAAAAAGGAAGGCCAAAGACACCAAGCACTCCCTTTTATTTTTATCTTCTCCTACCCTTCTGGTATTGACTAGAGTAATAAAATCCAACAGCATTTATCCCTGTAAAGTTCTTTCAGTGACAGGAGTAAAGGGTAGTTTAGAGGAACTTTAGGCCACCCCCTTCATTCCATATTCTCCATACTCCTCCTCCTCCAAAGACACTCCAAATAAACATTCAATCCACATAACAAGCATCCATGCAGTGCTAACATGGCTTCAGGACAATTTCCTTTGCCCTCTTGCATACAATATGGCTATGCCTAACTCCTATATGTCTTCCCAAACTGCCAGAGTATAATCTGATGATTTGCTAAATGCTATTATCCAGTAATATAGCTTTGTACGTAAGATTTTGGAATTGGGAAGATCTCAAATTGCCAGGCCAATTTCTTTACTTGACAGAGGAGAAAAGCCAGCTACAGAGAGTCCAGGTTACCTCCCTAGGGCCACACTGCCAACTGTAAGTATGAGAGGAAAATTCAAAACCCTTGTCTCCACAGTCACATTAAATGTTCATCTAGTGGACAATGTTCATTTTTGACTCTTCATTCATTTTTCTTCACTCAGTACATTTTAAGAGTTTGAAAACCTTGTGGCAAGTAGAGTTAATTTCTATATTTGTTTGATTGTACCAGTGGGAATTTACTGATTCTTTACTGGCATCAAATTGCTTTTGAAAAACCCAACAAAAACCCAGTGAACTGATGGTAGTTGTAAAGAAACTGCACTTAAATATATAAAAAGATGAATAAACTCAAATGGCATTCAAATTGGTACGAAATTCTATTCATCTAATTTTCACTTTCACTTTTAAATTAGCATATTGAATATTTATTATACCATTTGCATTGTTAATGTTTATTAAATTCAGGATAGGTATAAGTCCAAAAAGATATTATTGAAATTAAAGTATTTCCTCCAAACGACAGAGGAATCTTGCAGTAAAGTTACTTGTTGTATTAATGGTGAGATAGCTATAGATAGATGATTGATAGACATTGACAGATATATTTAATTATGCAATTTTGAAAATCACATTTTTCAGAAATTTCTTAAAAAAACAGACATTAGACAGGTAAATTTCCAAGGTGTAGTATGCATTTCAGGTCAACTGTTCTCAAATTACCATATAAAACGTGTCAATTCACCACCTGCTACCATAATTCAGTTTTACAAATGTAGTGATATCAAATATTACATTAACTATACTTGTGTAACCGCAAAACAATTTACACCGGTGGCAACCACAATTGTCATGTGTACTATTAGGAATTCCTAAGATTTTAACATAGTATTCTGTTAATTCTTTGATATAATTAGCAGTATTTTAGTTTTTCACCTTATACTTAACATTATTAAAGAAAAATTTGCACTTGTATAACTTTGTATCTGCATACATTTGCACCCATGCATCCTATTAGTAAGACACAGCAAAGATATAATGTCATTCCATACCCGGAAAAACTAAATAATTTTTATAAATAGTTCAATCTTCCAATATCACATCTAATTAATATTATCTTACTTTCTGAATTGTTTTAAGTAACTAGTAATCATATCCCAAGTTCCATAAAATATAAAGCCATGTGGTCTACAAAATCATCTTTATGTTACTATAGTTACAGGTGTAGACTTATAAATTCGATGTTAATATTAAAGGAAAAGAAAAATATGTTTGCCTTCACCAACTGCAAGTGTAAGCAAATGCAGGTATACAGCACTTTATTAGTAAGAACTCCTTTCGTAAGCACATGTTAGAGGAATTAATCATTCATTCCCTGCAGACTGCTTATGTATTTCATCGGGCCATTATCTGATCTGAATAACAAGAACAATTGCATAATAAAACACATTACTGCTGACACTAGCAACTTTCTTCTTTAAACTTTAAAGTTGCAACTACCTCTGTATACCACAGAAAGCTGGTGGCAAAAAAGCTAACAATTTAATCTCCCCACCCAGCTTTGTTATTACATAGAGACAGTCATCAAATATATGGGCAAGCTGTACTAGAAACAGCTTTAATTCATGCTATTTTCCTCAGCACTATGACATAATTATAACAGAAGCAGAATGTATGTCAGGTTAGTTTTAATGTCAATTATAAATCTTTGCTTTGAGAAATTCGACAAGGATGAACAATTCTGTCTTGTCTTCTCTATTGTGGAAAATATGTCCTATAGTAATACATGTAATAATATGTTTGAACCACTCTTAAATTTGGCTACTTAGGTAAAATCTTCCCTTTTATTTTTCAATAATTAATTATTTTTTTCAAATAGCAGAAACCATCTCAGATATTTGAGGTCACATATGAGTAGAGGTCATATGCTATAATCCCGATCTGACCAAACAAGGGCTTTAATTTAAATTATCTAAATTCATTTTTAAACCAATAATAGATATGGCAGCTGTGAGCAGTAATACCTCTAAGAAAATCCATTTGGGTAGGAAACAAAGTAATTTTCAAGAAACAATGACTTATCTTTCCCAGATGATTTCCATCTATGGTAACTTCATGTCAACAAATTCATCAGCTGTCCTATTGTCCTATCTCATCATCCTAAAAACTTATGTCCCAAGATATTCAAAGCTTTCAACATTGAATAAGCATAACAACTCTAAAAGATCTCTACCTTTTTTTTAACCATTGTTAACCATCGTACGTTAGTTTACTCTTGTAATTGTTAAAACCAATGCTCAATGAATACAACTCCTTTTTATATACTTACTTGAGTAAATATAAAGGTAAAAATCTTTTCACTTTACTGTTATCAACAATTAAATACAAGAAAACCTTTAGGTATCATTTGAATATAAGCTGTTTTAATGAAAGAAATTATCTGTGAGATAAGTAGTTTTAATTTTCAATCTGGTTTTTACTTGTAAAATGTTTTCATTAGAAAAGTGTGTTTTGTACTGAGACAGAAAATCGAAAGTTACAGATAAAAGAGAAACTTTTTCTAATCACTGTGGTACTCTACTCAGTATAAGTGTAACTGTCAAAGAACTTTGAATTTGTTAAAAATCAGTTCTGTTCTATTTAAATTGCAATTCCTACTGTACCTACTGTATATGTAACAATGCAAGAAGAATTAGATTCAGAATCCATTTGGCAGTGATGAAAAAAATGCTGAAATATTATTGATTCTCTTACTCTTGTGCAAAACAAACTGACTCAACTATATTTTTCCTGACATAACACAAAGGTTTTATTTAGATATTAAAATGTTATTGGCAAATGTTAGGCTATAAATCTTTTTCTAAAGAACCATTAACCCTTTCCTAGAAAGAAGAGTGTCCTTCTTGTTTTTACAGAAATGCTGCAGCTACTGACATGGTGCTGTTAGCCCCAAGAGGAATACTGCCTACAAAAGTTTTGATGCAGAGATATTCAGCCTTAGGAGACACCTTAAACCTGTCACTGGCTGCTGAGTCCCTGTCACAGTTTATAACCTGCTGTGTCAAAGTCACAGTCTCAGTCCCAGCTCCTGCCCACTCCAAAACATTTTTCACATTTCCTCTCCAAATTAAGTTCATCCAAATTCTCCAACTATACTAGTTCCAGAAATTTTCCTCCACATATTATCAGTTTATAATCATGAAGAAATCTCAAAAGGATTTTCATCTGATGTTTCAAATCATCTTTATTAACTTTCCCTTGACCCAATTTTTGTTTTATTCTAGTGCTCTTCAGAACTGAAGATAAAACAACCAAGTCAGAGTAGGATGGCAGTTAGGGTGGATTAGGGTTGAGGTTGAAGGTGGCAGTTCTCGAGAAGTGAGCCAGTAGGGTTACAATACTCAAGCTTTTTCTAGGCAACTGTCCTTAAATTTCACCAACCAGCGTTTCCCAAACCAAGCTTCCCTTGAACAATAAGCGTTTAGAAATCAGATTAGCAGTAAGGCTGCCCATACTGAAGTGTTCTAAGTGCTCTTCCTCAAAAAAAAAAAAAAAAAAAGCTTAGCAAACCTTCTCAAATAGGAACTACTGAAGTTATATAAGTCAAGTTCTTCCCTGGTAAAACGAACAAACTGTCCATACCAATGGGGAAAAAGCATTCAGCATATGCTTCACTGTAGAGACAAGAAATACAGAAGCACAGTTTACTTACTAAAGCAGCCGCTCCAGTCCTCCTTGGAAACCCTGAGGAGTCTTCTCTTCTCTTTCCTACCAGTCAAATAAAGAATTGTCTTTCTATTCCACACAGGCCCAGAATAAACTGCAAAAAGGGACGGCACATGCACAGCAGCCCGTCAGGATTTGGCTTTGGTAGGGTGTTTCAGGTTCTGATTGTTTCCAAAGTGGGATCTTCTTTTCTGATGGGAGGGGGCAAAGGATGAATTTTAAAAAAGGGCGCTCCGAACGCTTGCTTGGGTCCTGCAAATTATTCTGAAGGCAAAGTACCCGCACTCTCCCCGCCGAGGCTGGCTGTCAGCGCCGCGCGCGAGGGGAGGAGGCTGGAGGAGGAGGAGAAACGGGAGCGGGAGGGCTCGGGCTGGGAGGGGAGCGCAGGGTGGGGGAGGCCGGCGAGCGGCTCCCGGGAGAAGCGGGCGAGACGGCGAGGAGGAGGCGAGGCTCCGTCAGGGCGAGGCGCTGCCCCACGCGCTCGGGCGGCCGGGTGCGGGCGCGGCTGGGCGGGGAGCAGAGGCGGCGAGCGTTGCCTGCCGCTCCCGCACTCGCTCGATCGCGCTCCCTCTTCCTCTCGCTCGCACACACAAGCACACACCCCACGTCTCCGGCAGCAGCCGCTCGGCCGCACGCACTCACCTGCATTTCCTTAACGAGCCACTTGATGGCTGCCAGCTGCGCGGACCCCGCTCCGGCGGGCGGGAGCTGGGGCGGGGAGGACGCGGCGCGGGATGCTCCGGGCGCCCGCCCGGGAGGCGGCGGTGGCGACGGCGGAGCGGGCGCGCGAGCTGGGGCGGGAGGAGGGGAGATCCGGCGTCCACCGACCGGGAGCTGCCCCGACGTGGATCAGGCTGCCCCGCGCCCCTGGTGCCTTGGCGTGATTCCAGGGCTCCGGGGTAAAGCGGTCCGCGCGGGGACCGGAGGACATGTCAGGCACAGGCTATTCCCGATCACTAAAGCCACAGAGGACTTGTCCAGGTGTGGAGCCCGCTTGCGCTTCTTCAGGTGTTCGCGTGCTTTCGGTTATGTTAAGGTTTTCTTTGGAGGGAGGCTCTCGGTCAGGGTTAAGGGGTGGCGGTTTTAAAAGATAAGGGACAGACATTTAATTCGCAATATAATCGATGCTTAGGAAGAGCCGACTTTAGCGAGGTGGAGGGAAAGGGAGCAGAGGTTGCTTGTCGCAGGGCAGTATACTTCATCTCTGGATGTAGTTTTCAGCTGGGGCTCTTGGTAGCCTGATTGGGCTTGAGGGAGAGATGGGGCTCTGCCTAGAAGGTAGTTGAGAAGGAAAAACCTGTGAAAGAGTTGCTGAAACACAGCTTCGCTACTGAGGAGAGGACGCAGGCAGGGATGAGGGGCAGCTTCTTCCACACCTCCTTGGCACCCCGATGTAGAGTGGTCAATGAATGCATCGGAGGTGGTGCACCACAGACTAGGGAGACAAGGGGAGAGGAACGTAGACCCAATGAGCAGAGCTTAAAGTAGGGGCTGGAGCTGAGGGGAGAAGGTGAGCAGGATGGGAGAAATCTAGCAACAAGCTTGTTCTCACTTTACCATCATTTATGTCTGATTGGAACATAGAGCTATAGGCAACAAATGTTCTGTCTCCTGCTAAAGAGAGAGCAATGTCACTACGTTGGTGCTTAAAAGAAAAAGCCAAAATAGTTATCCTGTTTGTAATAAGGCAACAGAAATCATTCCAGGTACGATCTGGTCAAAGGTGCTCTAAGCATTGTTGCAAAAAACACAAAAAAACATTGAGCCATCTACTTTCCTTATGTGTCCATGATCTAGTAGCAGAAATGTCACTTTCTCCCAAAGAGAAATAAAGCTTAATAGAAGTGACATTTTCTCCAGGGTCCTTTCACCTTTTTTCTTTTCATTCCTGCTTCATTGCTTGCTATGTCCCTTTGCTCTTCAGAAGTGACCCTTCTGCCTGCTTCCTGCTCAGCCTCCCTAAAGCCATTGAGTTCACCCAACTAAGATGGCTCACTTGCACACAGTCATTATCGCTTAAAATTGTTCTTGGAAATGATAAGATATAAACAAAAAGGACGTGTACCATGTGTGCAAGTGTGCATCTCTTTGTAATTCTGTAAAGCACTTTCCCCTCTTAGGGTGCTGTCTGCCCAAAATGATGACGACTGACTCTCTCTCTCTCTCCCTCCTTCTTCCTCTCTGCACAAATACACACTACTCACCCCCGTCTCAGTTCCTTCCTGTCAGTGTTCAATAATGGTTTTACATGAACTTTCTGTTAAGCCTCTCACTACCAAGAGAGTTGGAGAGGATTGGTAGGAGGGATGCTGGGCTCAATGATGCTGCTACGTTTCCTGTTATCACTCACTCATTACATACACTACTGTACTTAATGCCAAGTGGCAGCAGAAATTATTTCCTCTCTTGCTAGTCATAATAATATATTTGTCCTCCCCCGGAAACACATATAATTAATAATAAAAGAAATAATGCATCTCAAAACCATGGGAAGAGCAGATGGATGCTGATGTGGTGGTGTTAGTCACCTTTTCTGCTGTTGCTGTTGCAAAGACATTGTAACCACTTCTCCCTTTCAGCTTCTGGTGGGTTAAGCAGAGCATTTGGCCCTTTTACTGTGTTCTCGTTTCCATCTTTCCCTTGACAATAGTTTGTGTGTTTTAAATAAAGATTTCATTCTGCCAACCCGCAGGAAGCTTTTAACAAAATGCAGCTGAGCGTGTCAATATCTTATATCTTTTTACTGCTGTATGGGGGTGTCCAGCAACTTGAAACTCATCTCTCCTTTAGCTCAAGGCTGGCATCTCACAGAGACAGTGCTCCCTGGGGCTACTTTACTCTTGCCTCTATATACTGGCTTTTGGTGCCCTCTGGAAGAACACAGGACATTTTATACAATGGAAGAGTGTTACACTCAATCCCCTTCCAGCTGCACCACCCCTCCCCCCACTACATAACACCACAAGTGTTAATTGTGATGAGATTATTGTAGAGATTTTATTATTGAATACTATCTTGAGAATTGGATTGAGATATCTTTCCTGAAGGTGACTGTACCGAGCCCAAAAATTAAAGAGAATTTCATTTATCTAATTACCTATTTGCATCTCCTGTGTGTGATTTTATGGTTTATTTTTCCTTCTTCAATTAAAAGTCAGATTTAAATGTCCTCTTTAAGACACTGTATGTATTTACCTTTGTATATATTTACTTTCATATATATTTACTTTTAAAAGTCTGTAACCTCTTTAAATTAGTTGTCAGTGAACCATGTGTTTAAAACAATCGTAACTAATATGAAATAAAAATAAACAAAAAGGGAAAGCAAGATACGGCAAAAAAAGCATAGTCCTGAACGTCAGTCTTTTTTGAAATTCCTTTTGTTTTACTACATTTCTACATTTACTAAAATTCCATTCAGACTTATTACTTATAACTGATTTTAACAGTCTGCTGTAAGTAGCAGAAATCTCTAAAATTTACATTTGGATTTTGGATTTTTGAGGGAACTAGTAATTTCTTTCTTTACCCAGCTTTTAAATTAGGATTAACAGTGCATAAATAGCAACTCCATGGCAATAATTTTCTGTTCTAATATGTTCTTTAAATATTTTAATAGCATCAAGGGGAAGCTTCCTAATTATACAGCATTCCATATTGAGTAATTGAAAATAAAAGAGAAGAAAGAGAAAATAAGGTAAGGGAGCTAGGAAGAGTAAGTAACCTGTTGGAAGAGAGAAAATGATCGAGAAGTCGTGACATGTCCACTCCATGGTAGGTTGGATTTGTAAGTAATTATCTCTCACACTTTGCCATCTTGTTTGTTTTTGTTTTTGCTGCAATCTGCAGTCATGCTATAAACTTAATTTATTATTCCTTTTCTCCACATTTCCTTCTAAAGTTATGCCAATTGGCCAAAACTACAAGTAGAAACAATTTTATATTGATAATAAGCTGGGAAATCATTCACTTAATGAGCTGAACCTCTCAGACTTACTTCATATGGGACAAAGATAATCCCACAATAATGTATCAACTTTTATTTGGTCAGTGAGGTCACAGTTAATTAAATGGGTCTAATTTGACTAATTTCTTATAGAAAATTTGCTACCAAGAAAGCTGCTCAGGAACCTTTACAACACAATGGAAAAATGACTATATAATCATCTAATTTAAGGAAACTTAATGAATAGGGTCATATTTGTGATGATTATGGGTTCAAGGTGTAGTTGTTATTCCACTGAAATCATCATGTGGCTAATGTTAAGTTGCACAAAATCTAAATGCTTTGGAAATATGGATTTTGATATAATGTATACATTTATTTTGTTGATTATTTTCCATCCCTAGTCTGCTATTCCTAACCCCAGACCCATTATGTGCCTTTCTCTGTGCCCTGGGTATTTACCTTTACGTACTGCACCAACTTGGTTTCCCTTGTCCCCTGATTTCTGTTTGGGTTTTTTCAATGAGAGATACAGGAAGAGGGAAGGAGGAAAGAGAGGTGGGGCCATTTTTGCCCCATTTGCTATATAACTTGTCACTGTGCTTCTTTCTAGCAGTGGCTGCACAGTCCTTTCTGGCCACTACTCATCCATCGTTCCAGCTCATATTTGCCTCCCATAACTCCGTTGTATCCCTTGGGCCTTCAGCTTTCCATGATGGCTAGAAATTAGAATACTCAGTTTCCCCCATCAGTTCCCTTATCCTAGCTGCTCTACTAGAAAGTATCCCTTATCAAAATTTTCTTTATAATGATTCCTAATAGTGCCCTCTGTTTCCTCCAGGTACCCTGAAGTATACATTTTTGTTATTTAAATCCAAAGTATTGAAAGATAAAAATAAATATTTTATTCAATTGTTCTAAAGTTTAACCAATGTATTATGTAATGTGTATAGAAGTGCCAAAACATTAACATTACTAAAACTGAAAATCACTGTAACACACTACAATAAAATATTTGATGGTACAGCTGTGATGGTAAATCTTATGTGCCAACTTGAATGGACTAAGGATGCCCAGATTGATAGAAAAGCATTATTTCCAGGTAAGTCTGCAAGGGTATGTCTGGAAGAGATTAGTATTTGAATCAGTAGACTGAGTAAAGAAGATCACCTCCACCAATGTGGACAGGCTTCATTTAATCCACTGGGGGCCAGAATAGAAAAATAAAAGGCAGAGGAAGGGAAAATTCTTTCTCTCTCCTTGAGCTGGAAAGCTGGGAACAACTCTTTTCTCCTACTCTCAGACATGGGAGATTCTGTTATCAGTCCTTCAAACTCCTGGACTTATATCCCTCCAGGATCATATGTTTGAATTATGCCACGGGCGTCCCTGTTTCTCCAGCTTGCAGACAGCAGATCCTGTTCTAAACTTCTTTAAATGTATTAACAATACACTGTCTAAATTTTAAATCTAAGAAAACTGAGGTCCAGAAAACTGAGGTTTATTAGCTGACCCAGGGGTTGTGGAGCAGTTAAATATTAGAGATTTGTACCCAAGCAGTCTGGCTCCGGAGTCTCGATACTTAACTATTATTCTATGTTATAAGAATCTTTTTCTCAGCTGTACATCCCTTTTCTTTCTCAGGTTCAGGGACTTCTGAAATATTTAGCTGCAACTGAGAAATTTCTATTCAGTGAAATGGAGAATTTAGAGTGAGGATGGTACAAAAAGAAAAGTGTACTATCTTCCCAGATAACTAATTTTCAGTTTTTAAAGTGGATCTTTCAATTTACATTTCTATTTGAGTCATTTTGTATATTATTTATGTTCATATGACAAATCATTTTCTGTGTTCTACATAATATCTAATGAAATGATAAGAAAATAATATTAAAATGAATAAAATAAATTTATGATTTTTTTCTAAATTTGTAAATTATTTACAAATTTGTTCTGTTACCACAATTTACTACATTTCCTAATTTTCCTTTTTGTACAATTGTTTCCATCTATTCACCTTTATTTATTTTCTACCCTTACCTACAAACAGGAGAAAAAAAATATTAATAATATAAAGCCATGCCATTGCTTCTCTGTTATAATAGGGGTCAACTTTTCTGGAACCTTTATTAAGATTTCCTCTGTTTTAGTGAAGGACAATATGTCTTTCAGGTACTTATTCCTGACCTTTTGTACATATGCAATGATATTGTGGCAGAAAAAAATTTTAGTAGTATTAAAAGGTTTCATGTATATTTTAAAGATTTAAAATGGAAATTTTTTTAAAAATATAAGCAAAAGGAAAACATATGACAGCCATATAATTATGGGACTCCACTTTTCAGCATTCTATATTTGTAGATGGTAAACCAATTAGAAACTTCTCTTTATGGAAGGATATCTAAAGTAAATAAAAAATAACAAGTCTATGCAGGTTTTAAATTTGACTTTTTGACAACAGTTACCAACACTTAAGTGCACATAATAGTAGTAACATTCATGGGGTGTGAGGCAGGTGGGAGGGGGGAGGAAGGGATGGGTATATACACACATAATGAGTGTGGTGCGCACCGTCTGGGGGATGGACATGCTTGAAGCTCTGACTTGGGTGGGGCAAAGGCAATATATGTAACCTAAACATTTGTACCCCTTTAATATGCTGAAATAAAAATAAATAAAGTTGATTTTTTGATGTATCAATGTCATAACACAAATGATTTGACCCAGCACCTTGACTTTCAACCTAATTTTACAGAGGGAGCTGCTACGCCCAGTGTGTGTGAAATGTTCATTTGTATATAGTTAATGAGTGAGAGAGGTCCTGCTATTCCCAGGCACACTTTTTCCTCATTATAGTTTAAAGAATAATATTAATTTAAAAGCATATTACATATAATGTATTTTTAAGCATATGTGTGTACATATATTTGTATATATGTGTCTTACTCAAATTTAGGGGGGTTACGAAAATTACAATGTATATGTTTTCCTAAGCCCCCGTCTTATGTTTTATGAAATAAAAGTATGACATTAAGTTTTTAAACAAATTTAAAAGTATCTCCACATTAAATTTTTAAAGAAATTTCAAATGAAGCATTGAAAAATTACTGCTGTACTCAGAAGGGGAAAGTGTCAAGAAAAACTTCTCACAGGAAATCTTCCAGAGAGGGTGAGGAAATGATATTCCTACTGAGAATTCATCTTTACAAGTACTTTTCACTATCCCTGGTATTAATCAGAATTCTCATGAGAGTTTCATCTAAGCTGGAATATGCATATACAATATGATCATGAATGGGATGGGGAAAGGACTTGTTAATGCTAGTGTATTCCTCCCAGAAATTTCTTTCTTCACCACGCCTCCCTTTCTCAGACACATACACGCGTGCACTCCCAGGCACACACTCTCAGGGCAAATGAGGTTGCAGTTTCCTTGCTCAGCTCTTGTTCCTATCCTACCCTCTAAGGCTTTTGCCCTCTCCATTTCTCAGGGTTTTGTTATACATAGAAACTGGCAGACATGTAGGCCACACTGGAGAAGTGGGGAGAAATCTGAATGAGAATGAAGAGACTCAGACCAGGGATTTGGAGAAATATAGAATAGAACAATGTAATGTAAGGCAGTTATAAAATAAGCTCTCAATCAACTACAAGATGTGGAAAAGTTAGAAAGAAGAGAAAAACACTGTATTTTGGAGAAGTGTCCTAGAGTCAGGGCCTCTTAATGATTCTTCTGACAGGCTCAGTATGAAAGACTGGATTGCATTTCTATTACTCTTTTGTCTTAAACTTTTTACTTCTTTGAATAATCAAAAGCTTTTATACCACACCTTAAGGGGCCTGAAATTTTGGGGAGTTTTACACACCTACACCCACACATACAAATGCACACTCCGACATACATAGTTTTCAGGCAGACAGATATACATTACATAGTTTGTAAACTGACTTTAAAATATTAAGTTACTCTTGAAAGTACCAGTATGATTTTAATATAGGTTGGATAAATATGTTTCATCTATATTAAATGTAACCCTTTTAGATATCACATTTTCTAAATGATAACATTTACCTAAATATATTTTTTTCTAAATGATAACAAATACATTACCTAAATGGAAGTTTTACTTAAATGATAGTTTTAAAAATCTTTAGTGACAAGTATAATACAGGTGCTCAAAAGAAAATGTTTACACATGAATATTAATAAAATATCAAATAAATATCTAGTAAAATATTAGTTTTATTTTAAATTTGATTTCTTTGATGTATAGCTGTAAATACTTTTTATGCTCTAGTAGAAATGCAAAAATTATTATTGAAAGCCAAATTATTTTTGAGCAGTCAAATCAGTGCTTCTTTGATATTTTTATTACCAATGTTGCCATCCTTAATCTCTATTTAATACCTCCTACTCATACCCATGGTACACAAAAACCTAGCATATACTCCTCCAGACAAAAGCGGTAGTCACATGTTCCATCCTTTGTTTCATTTCCACTGTACCCATAATAGTTGGCAGATCGATCAAAAGCAATACAGGCTCCTCATACAGTTTGTTTGGACACAAACTATGTTTTTTGGTGTAGTGGGAAAGGGGGTACCAAATTCGAGTGGATTTAACCAAACATATATTGTGAGAGTCCATTTTATACAAAGTAGATGATGCATGTGTGTGGGGTGGGGGACTAATGACTAATGTCTATAAACAAACTTCTAATTCAGAAGCCTGGGAGCATGTGATTAGACT
This sequence comes from Eulemur rufifrons, assembly GCF_041146395.1. Classification (NCBI taxonomy): domain Eukaryota; kingdom Metazoa; phylum Chordata; class Mammalia; order Primates; family Lemuridae; genus Eulemur; species Eulemur rufifrons. The sequence continues at coordinate 232,983,773 of NC_090989.1, forward strand.
AAAAAGATCTAATATGCAAAATTTAACCAAATTCATTGAGCAACCTTGCAACCAACATCTTAATGCAGACTACTCAAAGAAATCTAGATGTTATCAAGATGTCTAAATCCTCAGACTGCCAAAAAAAATCCTAACTGAAATTGACAATGAAATATTCAATTAAGAAAAATCCTGGCCAGGCGCGGTGGCTCACGCCTGTAATCCTAGCACTCTGGGAGGCCGAGGCGGGTGGATTGCTCAAGGTCAGGAGTTCGAGACCAGCCTGAGCGAGACCCCGTCTCTACTAAAAAATGGAAAGACATTATATGGACAACTAAAAATCTATATAGAAAAAATTAGCCGGGCATAGTGGCGCATGCCTGTAGTCCCAGCTACTCGGGAGGCTGAGGCAGTAGGATCGCTTAAGCCGAGGAGTCTGAGGTTGCTGTGAGCTAAGCTGACGCCACGGCACTCACTCTAGCCTGGGCAACAAAGTGAGACTCTGTCTCAACAAAAAAAAAAAAAAAAAAAGAAAAATCCTTCAAAATCCCTGGAAATTTTGTAAGGCTGCCATCAACTATCAGAAATTAAAGAAATTTATAGCCTACCCACTGTGTTAATGCCATACTAGAGAAGGAAAGTGTATATGGCTAATTTCAGATTTGATCCTTGAAAATATAGCACAGTGTTAAAGAAAACAAGTAGACCATATTCTGGAAGAAACCCATCAAAATCCTCAGATTTTTAGGAGCAAGTATGGGAAATTGGAAACTGCCATGAAATAGAAAGTATCGTGGATAAACAGCATTGATGAATATTAAAATGAGGAGGGAACAGTGTTCCTCCTGTTCGCAGAAGGTGGTAGCTAAGGTTAGTAAATAAGAAAAGCAAAGGAAATTTGTGGGCCCAGATATCAAAGTGCTCTTTTAGAGATGAGTAAACAATATGGGAGGATATTCCACAAAACAATATTTGCATAATGATGAGAGAAATATAGAGTAAGTTATTGCCTTAAACAATATTTAAAAATAAGAAACAGAAACAAATGTTAGAGATACTTGCACTATGCTATGCAAAATTAAGAATATATGGTACTTTAAAAAAATGAAAGTGAAAGGAGATAATAAACTATAGTGTAAAATTAAAAAGTTAGGTTTCTGAGGAGGAGAGAGACATAGGAAAAGAAATAAGTAAAAATTGTAAAAAACTACAAAAAGTCAGTAATAGAATAATTATCAGAATTAGCAAAATGCAACAGAAATAGCTGAATTCATATAGCAGAAAATTGCAGTTGAACAGCAAGGGTTCTAGTTAGTGGTTAAGAAGTATTTTCTCAAAAAAAATTTAAAAACAGAAACATGTTCCCCTTATAATGTTAATTAAAATTCAACAGATATGTGTGTATGTCTATATAACATCCATCCATTCTTATCTTGTATTATGTATGCAAACAAAAAGACAATATGCAGAGAAGTATCTAGAGCTACTTTTCTGTCTCTATTTTCTCAAAGAAAATGATCTACTTTAATTACCAGAAATACGTTTTAAACAGATATAATTTGAAAATTTCTTTGTAATATATTCTGAGAATTGTTATTTTTATTTTAAAATATTCACATTACTTTCAGTAAAATCTATATAGAATTTATAAAATAGGTTAAAGTAATTACGACATACAATAATATCTTTCCTATTTTTCATTTTGCTTGATTGCCTGCTATATATATTAAATAGTAAAAGATAGTAAAACTAATGTTTCATTTCGTTTGAAAGTTTTACAAAATTAAATTTTGAGGAAAGTCTTTGTATATTTTCTAAATATCTTCAGATCTTTCTACTGTAATAAAATTTGTAAAGATTCACTTTGTACATTATGTCTCTCTTGACAAAATTGTTTTCATTCTTAAAAGGAACAAAATGATAACTAAATAGTGCCAGAAATAAAATAGTTCAACAAAGTTCAAATATGTGGTCTCTGAATGTTTTTTACAAGCATATTGTTTTTCTAAGTTTAGTTCAATGATTCAGAACTGTGCTACAGGAATGACCTTCAAAAAAATTAAAAGGTAGTCTCTTTCAGATTAAGTGGCCCACTAAAATGTTAGGTTTTAACAATCCAAATTGAAAAGAGGATTTTAAAGTATAAGAGGAATCACTTATACTGAGTACATAAAAGGTAGAACATTTTTTAATTGTTGCTTTTCTTTTAACATTTTAATACTTAGTACTCTTAAATCTCATTATAGAGGTACATATCTGCACCCTATTGAGTTTGCCTTGTGAGATTTCATTAGGACATAGGAGGAAACATGATATAACTTACATGCGTCATTCCACATTTCTTGAACTAAAGACAATGATTTTCAAGCACAGAAAGAGGATCATACAACCCATAACAAAACACTAAGTGCATAATGATTAAATTATTTCCTTATATTGATTTGATGACAACTTGACTTCAAGTTTAATTCTGATAAACTATAGTTAGTAGAGTTGTAACTATAAACATATGCTCCTCTGAGATATTTCCTAAACAAAAACCCAAAGTAAATGACAATAACAAATGTCATTTCTTTTAAGTTTTATGTCATTATGAGATAAGATGCTCTGAATCAGTGTTCTAAAGATGCAGTAACTAACTTGAAAAATTATAATTTTCTGCAACATACACATACACAGAGAAAGAGAGCAGAGAGGAGGTTTGTTTGTCCTTACAGTTAATCTCTAATGTACTACTTTATTCCATTTTCTCTTAAAATGGAAATCTATTAAGAAAGATGATGCTGGGCCAGGCACGGTGGCTCATGCCTATAATCTTAACACTCTGGGAGGTCAAGGCAGGAAGATCATTTGAGGTCAGAAGTTTGACACCAGCCTAAGCAAGGGCGAGACCCCATCTCTACTAACAAGAGAAAAAAATAGCCAAAGGTAGTGGGTGCACCTGTTATCCCAGCTACTCAGGAGGCTGAGGCAGGAAGAATGTTGAGCCCAGGAGTCTGAGGTTGCTGTGAGGTAGGCTGATATGATGGCACTCTAGCCCAGTCTACAGAGGGAGATTCTGTCTCAAAAAAAGAAAGAAAAAAAAAGATGATGCATAGTAAAGAATGCTTAAGGGTTATTTTTCCTCCTTTGAAGTTTTCAGTGGGCACAATCTCCTTTTTGTGACAATTCTTCTCCACGGTAGAGGATTCCCAAGATAAGGAATTGATTTTTCCTATTACAAGTGCCAATATCCTAAGTGGTTTTAGTGGTTTGAACATTTGTCCAGAAGAATCAAGAGAGAAACCACCAGCATGTATAATACCACCAAAGAGTCAACAGGCTCAAGTAGCTTTAAGTCACCATCAACTTCAGCTCTCTGAAAATATACTTTCACAATTTTTGCTTGCAAGACTTTTTGTCTTTCTGCCTAATTTTACTTTCCCAGATTCTAATGACTACATACAAATATATTACACTAAAATTCCAAAATAGTGAACCAAATATTTTGAGATTGAATAATGTCAACAGATACGTGCTCCAAGCCCTACCTATCATATGACAAGTGTGAGTTTCTTGTTCCCACTTTAGAGGTGAGTCAACAGAAGATAACTCATTTTTCTGAATTGAATTATAGGTAGCAACTTTCACAAGAGAGAATTGCTTTCTTTAAAAACAGCAACAGAAGACAATGTGTTATGAAGGTTACATGTGTGGACTCACTCGGGAGCCAAACTGCCTAGGTTCGAATCCTTGTTCATGTACTTGCCAGGTGTTTAACTCTGGGCAAATGGTTTAGTCTCTCTGAGAAACCTTAACCACTTAACTTTCCTTTTATATAAATTTCCTTCTTTGTAAAATGGAGAAAATAATAAATTTGCTTCAGTTTCCTTCCCTGTAAAATGTGAATAGTAATAATATCTACCTCACAGGATTGTTGTGAGGAATGTGATATGTCAAGTACTGGTAAATGATAACAGCATATGAGAGTTAACTCTTGCCATTGTAAAGAACATGGGTGGACAGTATTGCTCAGTTTTCCTTGGTAGACATTTCCTCGTTTATGGCTACTCTGGTTTAAGTTAAATTGGGGAGGTCTGTCAAAACCACACTCCAGCTTTGAAATTACTTCTCACCAACATTTCTCACCAAACAGACTCTATTTGCAGCACCTCGCAGATGGCCACAGATGATTAGGTCAGGAGGGAAAGCTCATCCATGGGAAAATAAAACATCCTCTTCTTTGTTACAGTCCATCTTCCAAGGATTTGATTAAAGAGATCCAGGAAACATAGTCTAAAGAGGAGACATGTTGTAGAACTCTGAAGTCACATAGATTTGGAGAAGGCAAACCTATTCGGCCATGGATTAGCAGAGAGAATTAACCAAAACGGGGGAGAGGAAGAAAGAGCCTGAGAGATGGAAAGAGAAAAGAGGCCATGCAATTGTGTAGAGTTATGTCTCAGCTCCTGACTTTCCTTCTATACTTCCATTTAAGCTAGTAATAAGGCTGACTAAAATCTGTCTTGTCTACATGAAGTTAAATAAAGATATGCTCACCTAATGAACCTGAACTTGGATGAGTGATTTCTACCTCTTTCAACTAAGTGATCCCTGCCTCAAACAGGTACTTTTATATTGCAAAACTATAAGCATATTATTCTGTGAAAAATGCATCATGGGATGAGTATAAGCAAACTGTGGGAGAAGGGAAGGACGAGTTGATTCCAGGCAATGCCAAGCATGTCTGTGCTGAAAATAAACTTTTGAAGAACTCATTTCTCTCACATCAGCAATGGATATTTGGAAATAAGCCCATAAATAAGTAACACTGTGAAGCAAAAAGGGTCAAAATTTTGAAAAAAAAAAAAGGTATAGAAGTGTTTATCCAAAACAAGTAAGCTCCTACAAGAGCATATTTAAGGAGAAGTTGATAAGATTGTATCAGTTTACTCAGAGATTTGAAAGAAAAGAAGCCTAGGTGGAAGAGAAAATAATAAAGATGATAGTGACTATTACTGGGAAGGTGTAGCATTATAGGGAGCCTGCAAAGTGTAATATAAAGAGCTCAAAGGGGCTATCTTTAAAAGATTTGAGGCAGAATCCTAATTCTGTTTTAGATAACCTACATCACCTCCCTATTCTTAGTCTTCTCATCCTAAAATTGAAATAGCAATGCTTACCAGGAAGGGTTATCAAGAAGATGAAGAATAAGAACTTTGTCCTCAAGCAGACCTGAGTTTCCATGCTGATTCATAATAAAGGCTCAACAAATATTTTTCTTCCTCTTATAATGATTTTTATTATTACTCTGCAATCACTGGAGTTATTAATGAAAAGTGAAATGGAGATCTATCTTCAACCAGAAAGCTTGAAACAACAGGAAGATTTTAACCCAGACTTTTATTGAAATTATTCCTTTATCATTATTAAATTGTTTATAATTATTATTCATTACTAACTTGTTTACAGTTTATCCACATAGCCACTTGCATTTCTTAATAGTACATGAGATATTGAGGGACAGCAGACCTCTGTAATTGTTGTTTACTCATTTTTTGTAATGTCATATCTTTCAATCCTACATTGCAATTAAAGCATAACTCCTTTTCTGCTCATGTGTATGAACAGTTGTAATGTTCACTCTATTTGGTTATATTAATAATAGGGCTAGTTCCATAAGTAAAATCTTAACTCTTAAGGAATCCTCAATCAATTTATAAGATACTTTACAACTTTTATATGCTCAGTAATGACCATCATCTTATGCAAATTACTTGACCTCTCTGAACATCAGTTTTCTCATCTGTAAGCTAGGGCTAATAAAAACTAACTCTTAATACATCACCAAGTTGTTGTGACAACTTTTTCTCCCTAGCAAAATCCTGGAAAATATTGACAAACTCAACAGCATCAGCTACCATCATGAAAGCAAGAAAACACAGCTCAAAGTGATAAGTTTTCTCAAAAAGTTTATGTAATTAAAGCCTCTTTCTATATTTTATATATTTTCTCACCATTTTTCTAAATTCATCCCTCTCTATTCACCATAAAACACATGTCCCAAAAGAAGCAGTGGAGAAGAACATCACTGTGTGCATTAAGGAAAGTTAAACCACAAATGAAAACTTAATCACCAATGTGAGAGACTGCCCTTTCAGTAATTCAGGAACAGTCAATTTGCATTTGGAATCCTTCTTTGAGAATAAGACACTCCAGTTCCCTTGACATTGGCAATAGGGTTGTGGTATATGCTTCAGGTTGCCTACTAAATATTCATTCTCATCTTCTTTCTTATAAACATCAATGTGCTGGGGGTGGGGAATTGAGCCCACATAAAATTGTTCATCTCCCTAAAACCCTTGTAGATAGGGGTGCCCATGGCAAACAAATTTGGCCAGTTAGATGCAAGAGTCACCTAGTGGGGCTTTCTGGAAACATTTGCAGTAAGAAAATATTCAGTTGTCATACTCTCTTTCACCTTTTCAACTTCTCCCTTCTTTTTAGAAACCTAGATTTTATGCCCATGAGACTGAAAGGCACAGGTTAGGACGACAGGGGAGAAAGATAAATGACTCCCAGGTGCCTGCTGTTATCACTGAGACAACCCTGGACCACTGGACCTCTAAACTTTTTGTTCAATTAAAAAAAAGAAAAAAGAAAAGAAAGGAAACTAAGTCTTTACAATTTAGGGCACTATTGCTTGGACTTTCTTAATACTACAGCCAAAAGTGTTTATCACCAATACTGGAATCATCTTCAAAATTCTAATATCATGACATAGGTGAATTGTGATTAAATATATTTTATAATATGAGAAAAATGAAGAAAACTATAAAATATTTGAAGATGATGGAATTCAAGATGTTAATTTAGAAGTATGCTAAATATGCAAAGGACTAAGGAATTAGGAAACATCATAGAACCAATGAGTGAGGTTTAAACAGAATCTAGTTGATCCTGCTTCAATTTGAGTGACTCTCCTTTCAAGCCTCCCCCATAGAAATTACCAGTAGCAGAAGCCCTTTCTTTAGGTTAAGGCAATGTGTACATTTTAATTACTTATTTTGTTGCTTTATACACACATATATAAACATATGCACGTATATATATTTTTACAAAGCTATGGATTATGTTAAAAATCTAAGAATGCACAGAGAAAAACAAAGAAACATGTGTAAGATTGTGAGAAGAAGGAACTACCTAGATTACCAATTTGATTTCACAAATGTTCTGCTTACTCCATTAATTTAAGGTCACTTACTAGATTTATGTCAGAGCAACTTCATGAAGCTACGTTAAGAAAATAATAGAAAGATAAAAGCACTTAAAGTAATTACACTTTTGAAAGAAGACTAACTGAAGTGTATTCTTTCTAAATAATATGGAAGCAATTATTATTCAGTCCTGCTAAATTATATATCTTGAAGCATCACTTCATAATATTTTGAAGTTAAAAAGGTGAATATGCTGTTCTACTTCTTTTTTCCATTATGAGAAAACTAAGTTCTGAAACAGTAGTGGAATTACCCAGTGACCTTCATTCACTTCAATTATTTAGGAAAAATGAAAGTTGCCTTCAATATTTCCTGTTGCTGCTAATGGTATTTGAATTGCCTTCCCCCATATTTACAATTAAAAATAACCATGAAAATTACAACTGTGAGTTATGGTAACAGGGGTTTAATATCAAAATCTAAGAAAATAAAGGCATGTAGGCACATGGGAAACTTTAGAATCCCTCGTTCACTTGGGTATAGGAAGGAGCAAATTAATCTTGAATTGCTTCATAGTTAATAAAGTCTTTCTTTTGTTTCCTTTCCCAAGTTTTTAAAAAAAATAACAATAGGCATAAAAGTTACTTTCTTGTTGTATATTAAAGGAGATTATTTTAATACTGAATGTAAGACTGTCAAATTATGATGAAAGAGATGTTTTATATTGCATGTTCCCTTGGCATCCTTTGGTTCCGTAAGATCAATGAAATTTACAAAGTTCTTACCTTTAAGAATTTGTTTTGGTCTTTTCTTGGATTTCCTAGGACTCAAAGGACACTGCAACGGCTGGACAAAGTTTCTTTTCAGTAACATTGAAAACTAAAGATAAATGCAAACAACAGACAGTTTGGTTAACAAATTAACTAATAATTACTTCTTATGGGAACAGCATACAAAACGTGTTCAGCTCATCTAAGTGCATTTCATTTGTTGGTTGATAGGTTTGTTTATTTATTTATTTACTTACTTACTTATTTAGGCCTATAGGCCAAATTGAATATTGACTAAAAGAGCAACCAACCCTGCAGCTCCCAGGCTATTTTCTGCAGGGATGAGAGTTGTGTTTCTCTCAGCACTTTCTCTTCTTTTCCCCTTCTGTGCATGTCTAACTGTTTCTTTCTCTATCTTCCAAGAGATTCTAATTTCTGATACAAAACCCATCTAAGGATATGTACAGTATAGGGCTGAAAAATAAGCAGCTCAAGACAAGCATCATGGTCAAGAGTAAACAAGAATACCAGTCCATGATTGGAGATGAGGAGATATTAATATAAAAAACATTGGCTTCTTTCCTATATTGGGCAATCATATTATCCAGGTGAGAAAAAAATTAGACAATCAGAATAATCACTTGTTATAGTGATTTATATTGAGTCTCATGATTAGTTCCAAAGATTCTGAAGAACTCTGAAATTATACAATAGTTTGGATATTCTTATATTTGTGTATATATGACGTATAAGACCATTTGATTACAGGCAACAGGAATACAACTCAAAATTGTTGACAAAAAAGTAGAAGTATTGACTCATGAACAAAGCACATGAAAGAACATAGGAGAAATTTTGGTTGAAACAAGGAAACCAGGATCTTGGGTGTCATTAAAATCTTAGTCCCTTGTCTTTTTTTTCCACTTTTTAAAAAACCATGTTTGTTTCATTATACCCCATTCAGACCATGGCAGTTATGAGACATTGGAAGATAGCCAGGTTCAAGGTTGACTCATACACTAAAAGCTCAGCAGCTAGAAGAGTCCCATACAATGTTCAATAACAAAATTGCTGGGAAAGCACCCTTGTTGGTTAAATTTAGGTTATAAATGGCCCATATTTAAATTATTCTGTAGAAATAAATGGAATATTATTATTTTCTCAGTTCACATCATATACACAACCAATTGGTCATAGTGGTAGGAGCTATGATTGGCTTAGTACACTTAGAGCAAATGGCTTGAAGAAGCATTTCCCAAAATAAGAGAGGGATTGTTTCGGTTCTATAGCAATCATTATTTTTTTAAACTGTTCAGCCTAGCCCAAGCAGATACCACAACATATACCAAAGATACTGTTAGGAATATTGCTAAAACTTTTAATTATAAAATTTATATTTGTCTTTTAACTTTGAACTACCTCATTGATTTCTGATTCAGACATTCATTTTTCATTTTTACATTGACCTAGAACTACAGAATACCTAAAAATTTTAAGCCTGGGGAAGAAAATACAAAACAAGATTCAAATATGTATCACCTTTAAAAGGATGAATAAAATGCTGAATAAATTATATTTGGCTATATTTAACATATTTTTAAGTGAAATTTTAATTTCAGAATCCATGTGTAATTTTGGCTTGTCCCTTAAGTACATATTTGTTATTTTTAATGCAGTCATATATTATTTGTAATTTTTCTGATTTATTTTTCTTAATTTCATAATTTTTAAAAAATGTGCTGTTTTTAAAAAACAATCCAAACTACACAATTTTATTAAGTAAAATAGTGAAAGCCCTTACCTCTAAGCCCTTCTCATTCCCAAGAGTGAATCACTGTTAACAGTTTATACAGTACTTGTTTAGATATTTTTCTGTACACATGCACAGACACTCACACACTTTTAAGTTTTATTTTTATTAAAATATCACATTAACATTTCTTTGTAAATTGCTTTTTCAGGCAATAAAAATCAAGAATTCCTTCTATTTCAGTACTATATGCTAATTTGCTTAGTTTTAAAAATTGTGCAATATTCCATAATGTTAGTGAATGCTGTCAAATATTGGACATATGTTAAATGCTGGCTAATGTTCTGAGCACTTTAACTGTAATATCTAAACCCTCACAAAAAATCTGTGATGTGAGAATTAATATTATAGCTCTTTTATTGCTGAGAAAACAGAGGCAAACTGAGTTATTTTCCTTATAATTTACCTAACCATTCCTTTAGTGGCGGACAGTTAGGATAGCTCCAATAGTTTCACTGTTACAAATGCTGCACTAGGAAACTGGAATTAGACTTGTGAGTACGAAGAACTGTAAGATTAATTTTTAGACTTATAGCCCAATTGCTCTTCAAAATTGCTTACTGTCCACATATGACACTGAGTAATTTAAAACTTTTAATGTTTTCGCCAATCTGATAGGTAAAAATTTGTACTTCACTGTCACTTGAATTTATCTTTCTTTCTTGAAAAAGTTAAGCATATTTTCATAGATTTTAATGACATGAATATATTTTTTTACATAGAGGTCTGCTCATATTCTTACTGATTTCTGTTGGGTTGTTTTAGTTTTAATGTTCTATAGTTTTGTTTTCGGTTTTTGTTTTTTTTTCCCCTTTTGGATGGAAATGAAAATGTGTTACTCAGATCTCTTCTGTGGTGAGCAATGGTGATTCATGACGCCCAATATTGCTTCTCTGGATCTCCTGCCACATTTGTCTCATAAGATGCTTTTTGAAAGCTGCTCCTAGTGCCAATTACTGAGCACGTGGGGACATAAAGGTAGGGCCATTCCAGTGAGAATTGGCAGTCTTGTATGTGTGACTTTAGCTTGAACATTCCCTGTCAGGCTGGCAGAAATTATTTAGTATCTACGAATTTGAAAGTTCAAGACTTCCTACCCAAACTTCCTTTCTTTTCCTTTTCCACGTAATCTTCTGCATGGTGATGTGAAGACGTCGCCTCCAATTCTGACTTGATGTTTGCATCTAGATAGATCTGAACTAATATACTTTCCAATTTTATTTATGGGAGTCTTTTACTGTATAGAAGTTTCTTAGATGTTTCATTTTGGTTTTGTTTTCTGTCAAATTTATATTTGCCACTATGGTTTCTAGTGCCTTAGAAGAGTTTTACTTATGCCTTAGAAAGATTTTCCAACCTGAATATGGAAAAAAATTGTTTATTTTTTTCTTCCAGTATTTCTATGATTTTAAAGTATTCTTTAGTCTCCATACCCAATTGAAGTTCCTTAGTGGTGTGATGTAAGTATCTAATTTTAAATTATTTTCTGGATATACAGTTAGTTGCCCCAATAACAGAATAACCTATCTGTTTCCTACCACCTTTAATCACTAAATTCCTATAAATATATATATTTATTTTTTGATGCTTTAGTAAATCCTGATTTATTTATAAATATGTACTGTAACTTTGAAACAATATTTGGATATTTGGTGTAGTGTATTTCCTTCATTTGCTTTTTCAAGTTTTTTTGGGGGGGGGGCATTCTCCTATTCTTGCATATTTGTTTTTCCAGCTGAATGTAAGTACCAACTTACATTAACAAATAATTTGGACTCATTTTTGAAATTACAATTACTATCAATTAACTGAAGATATAGAAGACTTATTTATATATTTAAAATATTAGATCTTCCCATTCAGGAAACAGTAGGTCTCCCAGTGCATTCAGGTATTCTTTGTCCCCTTCTGTAAGGTTTTATATTAATAGTATTTGGCATATAGTTCTTACTGTTTTTTTTGTTAAATTGATTCCTAGGTATTTTATTTTATAGATTTTGTTGTATTGCTTAATTTACTTTTAACTGTCTTTTGTTGTTATTTTTATTACAATGTGCTGAACTATTAGGAGTTTTATATGTTTTCTGGATATGACATTTTCTATTCATAAGCAGAAATCAAAAATACTATTTTTTATAAATATGAAAAACAAAATTAACTAGAATTACTTGAAATTAATTTTGGCTACTTTGCTACTTGAATTTTTTTTCTAACCTCATTTATAACTTGAGCTATCAAAATCAACAATTGCTATTTATTTGCTCCTTATTTTGATTTTTCTTGAAGAATTGTGAAAACTAAAATATAAAACTAATTTTACAAACTTTCATTACCCTAGTTTGACCATTCATTTAATTTGCATACTTCCAAAACTTTGAAACAGCTATTTTGTATCCTGTTGAAGACAGAATGAGTGAAAGCAAGCAAGAACATGGCAAAATGCAAAATTTACATCAGCTTTTCAGTAGGATATATTTAATAGAACCTCAGGTTATATTCCAAGCAACTGAATATATTGTGCAACATTTTAAGGGACCTTTCCAAATTCTAATCTTAGTGTGCTTTTTATTTCATTATTAACTGAAATACACTAGTGATATTTTTATCAGTTAGATTTGGGGCTTCGAAATTTAAACGTATGATGCATCTTGATATTTCTAGCACACAATAATTCCTATTATTTCATAAAAGAACTCATTTTCTTTTGTTTCAAAAAACAAAACAAAGCAAAAATTTGCTTGGCTACTCTCAAGTGGAAAATATTTATGAATGAATGGTCTGTAAAAGTGTAATGAATATCATCATTTTACACATAAAATTTTTATTGAGTGCATTTTGGAAATGAATTTTGGGAAATAAGACAATAGCTAGTGAACATCTTATCTTAAACATTTTACTTATCAGAGGACACAGCTATATATATATTATAAAAGATGCTGAAATAAGTGGTTGTGGGTATATGCTTAAAGAACAAAAACTAATATTTGTCTACTACTTCGCAGTTTATGATGTTTGTATATAAAGAGTTTTATATTCAGCAGCTTACTTTCTGGGTCTTGTTTTGCCTGGAATTCTTGACAGCTTTGTGGCAGTGAACTAGTCACTTAACCTATATGTTAAATGACAACCATGGAGTCCTCTGCCTCTCTCACAGGGATTTTGGGAAGATTAAATAGCAATGAGCAAATGAACATTCTTTTTATAAAACACTATGCAAATGTCAGGGATGATCATTTTTTAAAAATCATAATTCAGACTATTTTAGAATAATTTAGGCATTAAGCAAAAAGCCACTGAAAACAGCTGTGTTTGTTTCTGAGTTGTCACAGCCCCACATTTATAAAATTAGGTAAAACTCAAAGAAATGTAGTTTGCCACCAGTGGGTAGCTATATCAGATAAGGAGAACTAATTTTTTCAATAAACATTGGGTCTGCCCTTGCTTCCATTCAATTAGATCTTAGTTAATGGTGCATTTCATACTAATAGAGAAATGCATGCTTTAACTAGGGCCTGAAAGGTTTTCTACTTTTCCTTTTCTTTCATTGACCTTGTTTCATTTTCTCCTTGATTTCCTTGTTCACGGTTATGGGACAGAACTTATTGCTTCCAACTTTCTCCTCTTAGGATAGAAGAAAATAAAGCAATTAAAAATTTTAGAAGATTTATTTAACTATATGCACTCTTCAAAGTGACATATGTGAGTTATAAATATATATATATATATCTTCATTAAATCCTTAATATGTAACTGTATAACTGTTTTTATTATTATCATTATTTATATGAGGAAACTGTGGCTTAGTGATTTTAAATAACTTAACCTAAGATTATATGATAGCAAGTCCTTAAGCCAGAGTTCTGACCACGACACTCATTCTTGCGAGTAAAGACAGGTGAAAATGGTGCAAAATATTATATTTGCCAAGGAATTCTTTCCAACCCCCTGTATACATAATAATATATACATAATTACATATACATATACATATGAGAGATGTTAAATCCTCAACAGCTGTAGACTACTCCTGAAGCAGTTATGATGATTAGATATTCAGGAACCCTCATACTACTCATTCATTCATTCATTCATTCACCTTTATTGTGTGCAGCTAATATGTGCTAGGTATTGCTCTAAGCACTGGGGAGACAGCAGCACTCAGAGCTTACCTTTAGGGGTAGGGAAACTGACTATCTAAGGAATGCATTTATACAAATAAGAAAATATCAGTGACAAATCCTTAGAAGAAAAATAATTTTTAAAAAAGTAAAGGTCATTTGAAAAAGAGCAACTGGTCTGGTGGGGAACAGGGAAGCTTTAGATTCAATTGTCTGAAAAGAATAATCTCAGTGTGTTTTAGTAACAAAAGGAAGGCTTCTATGAATGAACTTAGGCAAACAAGTGGAAAGACAAGAAGAAATGGGTAGGTAGGAGCCAGAGACAAGAATCAGGTGTCTGGATTTTACCCCAACTATGATAAGTAAATATATTAGATTACATAAATCTAATTTTCTATAAAAAGTGTTTTTTTCTCTCAAGTATTCTAATACTTTTTCCTTGGTCAGCTACAGAATGAAATAAAAAATATTCTGATTTAAATTTAATATATTTTTATTTCAAAATATTAAGGGGTCACGAATGTTTTTGTTACATGGATAGATTATATAAGGCCTTAAAGTATTAAGTCTGCTTTGATAAAGTTTTCCCCAGAACACAGGGAAAGGCTACAGTTTAAAATAAGAAAACTCTGTTTCTATTAATAACTGTACGTTTAAAAGGAAAAAAAAATATGCAGCACTGCTGTGTGGTTGACTAATGGTCTGGCTAGTACACACACCAATTTGAGTTTCACAGTATCTACTCTTTTGGCTCGCAGCCTTCCCTTTACAATCTATTTTTTAACAGAACATATAATACCCTATAGATTATACTATTTTCTCCCTGTCGTAGCCAGAATAATGCTCCCCCCCAAAGATGTCTATGCAGATTCCTAAAACCTGTAAATACCTTTGGTTATACAGAAACGGAAATGAAGGTTGCAGATAGCATTAAGGTTGTTAATCAACTGACCTAAAAATAGTCATGTTAATTTGGATTATTCAGTGAGTCCAATATAATCATAAGAGTCCTTAAAAGTGGAAGAATAACTCAGAAAAGAGAACCATACAGATGTCATGTAGGTAAAACTAGGCTTGATGCTGCTGGCTTTGAAGTTAGGTGAAGGAGACAATAAGCTCAAGAAAAGAGGGTGGCCTGTGGGAAGTGGAAGAGGGAAAATAACAGATTTTAGCCCAGAGCCTCCAGAGAGGAATTCAGCCCTGCCAACACCTTGATTTTGGTTCAGCGACACACTTCTATCTTAAAAAGTATAAAATAATAAATTTGACTTAAGTAAATTTGTGGTAATTTGTTACAACAGCAAAATCAAATCAATCAATCAATACAGATAATACACCTTCTCCTCTAGAATATAATGACGAATATAGCTTGAATTTTTTTGTCTCTTGGATTAATGATGTATGCCTAATACCAAGACCAGTGTTAGGTCCCTATAGCGCTTCTAATATAGATTTGACAAATGAATGAATGTATGAATCATACCAACATTCTACTCATGACTACTCCATGGCATCTTATTTCATTGAGAGTAAAAGTAAATATGATACAGTCTACAAAATCTGTACTACACTCTCTACTACTTCATTAATTTTATCTTCTTTTACATTTCTTCTTGAATACTATACCTTATCAATACTGAGCGCCTGGCAATTCCTCTGGAATATCAAGCATGCTCCCATCTCTGAGATTTTTGTTCATTCCATTTCCTCTGCCTGGGATGCTTATCCTCACATATCTATCTGTTTTTCTCTATCACTTCCTTCAGGCCTTTGGACGAGCACCCCTTTAACAGTGATATCTTCTCTGACCACACTTCTTGAATTCCCATCTTCTGGTACATCCCTTTCCTCTGCTTTATTATTCTCCATTGCGTCATTATGGTCTGCATTTATTTTAATTTAATTATTTATTCTTTATTCCTCATTAGAACATAAACTCCAAGAGGGCAATTTTTTTTTTTCCTGTTTCCTTCTCCGCTACGCTTGGCACATAACAGATTTGCAACAGATACTAACTGAATGAATCATACTGTCCCAACAAAGGCCTGCCTTTAAATCCCCCCCACCCCCACAGCTACAGCATATCAAAAGATCAGTCCAGGAGAGACTGTGGTTTATTCAACAAAATAAAGACTGTTGAAGCTTAGGTTATAGTCTGAAATCTGCAGCAATACTTAGCTACAATCAATTGAAAGGCAGCCCAAATGTCCATAGAATTAAATTAATAAAGACTTTGAATGTTAATATTATTTTCTGAGTAAGAGCATAAATAAAGATTAAGATTTTAAGTTAATTTTGCTGAAACAAGAACCAAGAAACCCAAGACAGATTACATGGGAAAAAAGAATCATGGGGCACAATAGTGAACCAGAAGAAAACAAGGCTACTATGTCCTTAGACACCTAGGTTATGTGTTATGTGAGTTATCTGATAAGAAAGGAATAGACAGTGGTGTAAGAAGCCACTGCACATCTGTGTGGTTTACCTAATGCAAGCCTGATGTATAAACTGTTGTTCTTATTCCTGAGGATAGAAGAAGCCACTTTCATCAAATCCTACTGGTATCCTGATAAAATTCCAAGCTTCTTTAAATATGAGATATTGAGATTATTTGAAATAAGGCACTATCCAACTAGTAAGAGTCAAGATTCTATTGCTCAAAGTTCACTAAATCAGATAGGATACCATCTTGTTAGAATTCAGCCCTTGTGAGTCCAGGTGAGCCCTACAGCACACTAGGCCCACAGTCTGTCAGTACTATTTCCTGCACCACTATTACAATGCACAGAAAGCAGTTTTCCATTTGTTCTGTAGGGGGAGGCCAAACTTTGCCTCTACCCTTTTATGGTCTCAACTGGGCCTGAAAATTAAATTGACATAAAATAAACTAACAGGAGAAATGTATACAAATTTAATATAAGGTGTATGTGATATGGGCACCCTCATAAGAAAATGAAGATGCAAAGAAGTGGCAAAAATTGGATATGTTTATATTAGTTTGAACAAAGAGAGGCAATTGTAGAAAAGTAATTAAATTATCCAGAAAGGCTAAAGAAAGATAAGGATTATTTTAACAAGATCTGTTTGTACAGAATTCTCTCTGCTGTGACTCCCCATTTAAGAATGTTTCTTTTCTCTTGGTATAGGGAGCACATCTTTCACATGGGAGTTATTATCTCCTGTTTCCAGGGGAAAAAAAGAAAGATTAGAATGCCCTTTTTGCATTTGCTGTTTTTCTAGTGCCTTTAGCTCAACACAATTCTTATACCGCAGTGGCATATTTGAGGTGCATGTTCCGCCACCCTTCAGTTCCAAATGCAGACCACGGTTGTGCCATTGACCCACAGAGTCCTTAAAGCTTCTCTCCCCACCTAAAAAGAAAGAGAACGTGCTCGTACTGCTTTCCATGTTTCCCTCCACACACTGAACTTCAGAAACTGGTATTCAAGCGGCTATGGGGAGGTGTATGTGTGCTGTTTTGAAGAGTCCAAAGCTTGGATTAACCATTGAACGTAGTAAAACGATCCTATAGATCAAGTGGAAGCTGTTTTGTTGATGCCGCCTGGATGGGGCTCTCAGTTCATAAATGCTTTTCTATTGAGTGGCAGTAAGTTGGGGTTCTAGTTTCAGTTTGTTCTAAGGTAGCTCGACACAGTTCTGAGACAATCCAACTACATCAAGGTATCAGAACAGATGGATTCTAACTATACTGGACTGTTTTTCCTTTTTTTTGCATTTGTCATGTCCAATTATTTATGTACCCACCTAACCGCAATATGATGACTACAATCAACATTTTGTGTAAACCTTTATAATTTGCAATGTAGCATTTTACAAGCTTTTTATTTAATATTTGCAATGACTTTGTGAGGTAGGTGTTACTCCATTTTTCAGATGATGAAAATAAGAGGTTAGGTGATTAGCTTGAATTATACATTTCAGATGGCAAAGAAGACATTTAAACATGCATTTTATGACTCCAAATCAATGACACCATATTAATTAAAAATATGTCTTTCTGATTTGTTAGCTTTCTGTACAATAGAAGAAAATATACATTTATAATCCATTTATGTTACATTCACTGATTCCCCATTGTAGAGTAACAGACATCTAGCTAAATAAGGACAATTATTGGTATAATGCATATTAAATTTTCTAGACAATTACATCCAAGGCAAAAAGACTCCTTGTTTAGGACAATATAGTTTTCATTTACTCTATCAACACAATCATCAAATACATACATATATATATATATATATATATATTTAGTGAGCATGAAAAAGGAAGCATCAATTTGGTAATTAAAAAAATATTTTTGGTATTTTGCTATGGATATTTTGAACAAAGATACCAGCAAATAAGTCAAATTTTGAAAAGACACATAATGTATGAATTTTTAATCAAGCACAGAACCTTTGAACTAGTTTTTTTTTTTTCTTTCAAAGGAATTGAAATTCTAAGGAAGTCAAAGTAGAATTCATTTTGTATTGTAATGTTAGCAACTCCTATATCAGTCTGTCTAAACAGGATACTTGAATTTCCTCTGAGAATTTTTTCCTTTTTTAGAATTTGGTAAAGTAAATCATTTAGTTCCATTTACCTGAAGCAAACCCAATAGGAGGAAAGCCTAAAAATTCTAGAAACATTTTACACTTTAAATAATACATTGAACAAGAAGCATGTTTCAAGGCCGGGCGCGGTGGCTCACGCCTGTAATCCTAGCACTCTGGGAGGCCGAGGTGGGCGGATCGTTTGAGCTCAGGAGTTCGAGACCAGCCTGAGCAAGAGCGAGACCCCATCTCTACTGAAAATAGAAAGAAATTATATGGACAGCTAAAAATATATATAGAAAAAATTAGCCGGGCATGGTGGCACATGCCTGTAGTCCCAGCTACTCGGGAGGCTGAGACAGGAGGATCGCTTGAGCTCAGGAGTTTGAGGTTGCTGTGAGCTAGGCTGACGCCACGGCACTCACTCTAGCCTGGGCAACAGAGTGAGACTCTGTCTCAAAAAAAAAAAAAAAAAAAAAAAAAAAGAAGCATGTTTCAAATAAATCTTTCAGCAATATTATTTCTAAATCTAGAATTTGCTCTCTGTTTATAGCTTTAGATTTAAAGTCAGTTAAAATATTCAGGTTTTTGAATATTTTATCAAATCTCATAATCTAAATTTAAAGAAATATTACATTAATTTCGATCTTGCAATTCTTCCATTCCTCCATAATACTGGTTTCTTTCTAAACGTCACTCAGTTTGAATTGAACCTGTTTCTTTTCCTACTATTTTTCTTAATAACTACAGTTTTTCAGCAATGGGGTGGTTCCAGATATTCAAAACTTTCATCTTAATATACTATTAATGTCAAATGAACTCGGTATAAAAATTGTAGTAATAGCCTTTCAAATATGAGCCTTGTAAGAAGAAAAACATGTCTGGTGTGAATAAACTTTAAAAATTATTTTTAATCTATAAAAATCTGTAAGAATACCAGGTACCTATTTTGGCAAATATAAGTTTGATTCACGCTTAACTCCTCCACTCTGGTTTAAATGTCACTTTTAACTTGTTCAACATTGCTCAACTAACATGAATAAAACATCTTATATTATATAATAATCAAAAGCCTGTTCTGTCAGGTAACCTTAAATGTTCTCTTAAGCTTTTTACTTGCCTAATAATATCAATTCAGAATTTATGTCAACATTGTAAATGATTATTTATGAATTCTTATTAATAGCTTTACTATCATCTATGGTTACATAATTTCACTGGCTATCTTAAAATAAGTCTTTTTATTAGAGGTATACAAAAACAAACAAAAGAAGAGCTGTAATAACAATAACGGCACTACTTTTAATTTTAGTATCCATTATATCCTTTGACATTCTCAATAATCTTGTAGTTAAAAGGCAAGTTATCATCACTGTTTTATAGAGAAGGAAACCAGGACACATAAAGTTTAAGTGACATATCCAAGGTCACTTTGCTAAAATGTGGAAACATAGTCATGAAGGTCGGTGCTGGATTAGAATTCCAAGGTCAGCAGTTTTTCTATTCTACAAAATACAAATACTGCTTTGATACAATTTTGCACTTTAATAAAGAAAAAAACATTTTCTTATTGTTCTATATAAGAAACAAAACGCAGCATTTTTACTGTGGCTCTGAAATGGAATTAATTGGTTTTGTGTATTTTGATGGTGCTTATCAAAAGTAAGTGCTTATCATAAGTAAGTGTGTATCTTATGAAGTAAAAATAAATAAATTCAGAACCTAACAGTTTTGAAAATACATACAAATTTTATTGAAAGAGAATACAAAATAAGTCATGACATGTTGGCACTTTTTTTCTGTTTTTGAAATAAATGTTAGAAGATAAGAATTATCCAGATGGATTTGTTGCATTAAAAGTACCTTGAAATGCTTTCCATTTTAACTATTTAATCCTTACTACATCTTGGTATTTTCATGGTACACACATATCAAGGAATACAGCATATAATACAAAGACTCATCATTTTCATTATTAAACCAATAAACTATTACTTTGCTGCATTAATATAATTTGTGACAATTTATTCTTTAAGGAACATATAAATCTCAAATGTTCAACAATTTTGACACTCAATTCTAATATTATCTATCCCACTTTAGTAATCATTTACCCTAAAGACCATTTCCAACACACTTCTGAAGCAGATTATCATAATTCTAAACACCCATCACCATTGCCAGGCTAGTAGTCTATCTGCTTTCTTAGATCCTAGCAAAAAATATCAAATCCAAAAGTTCTATATTAAAATGGACTAACTATTCATCTGCCAGGATTTTGGTAACATGAAATAAAACGGGAAATAATACACATTTATGCCAAATCTAAGTCATTTACAATTATTGAAATAAAAGTTTTCTCTTTAAGATTTTTATTTTTCCTAAAACTTTCTGAAAATATAGATATTTAAGGTATTCTAAATTACCATGAAAGATCTAAAAATATTTCAATCATTTATGTGTTTCCTTTATGTAATTTTGGAAATATTAGATAATCTCTTCATATACCATAACTTACATTTTAAGCAATCTTATTTTTTAAAATATCCTATCAATTTTCAATGTGTTAAATGATGATTCCTTTATACATGAGAAATTTGTAAGGTACCAAAATTTCAATTATTTAGATTAATGCAGATCATAAATTCTCATAAACTGGAATGTTGGCATATGACCTTCTTACATATTAATCTTCTTTAACTATAATAAAAGGCTTTGACATTTTAGGCTATAAAGTATGGCTCACTACTTCTACTGTATGGATAGTTATCTTGCATCTCTGAAAATGTTCTTTCTGAAATGTGTTTAAAATAAGGTCATTTTGAGAAACAAATACCTTCTACTCCAGTTATTCATTTATAGAGACCCACTTATATTAATGCTCATGATTGTAATCATGTGTAGCAAAAGAAATTTGTAGACACTGAAAAAGAACCAAGATGTCATAATTGAGAAAAAAAAAACTCAAGAAAATAGAAGAGGGGTCGGAAGGTTTCTATCTAGGACAAGACTGTAAATAATTACTTCAAGCAGTATTAAGTTTTGCAAATCTACATTTTCTTACATAGAAAAAATAATTCAGAAGAAGCAAATTTACAGAGTATATATTACACTTACAGTACTTCAAAGACCAACAAACCCATTTCTTCTTACATGTACAATTTACATGTAAATTCTATGTAGTAAAATTTAGTTTGCATGTATAAGATCTTACTATATGACACATAATAAACCAGAAACGTAGCTGTTATAGTTACCTACATTTTGTAGGTAAAGGAATTAGAGCTCAGCAAGATCAAATAATTTGCCCAAGTCAAAATTCAAACTGTGGGTGTTTAACTTCAATGAATGTTCCTCCTACTATATTCTTTGAAATTAAATTCTAAAACTTTGTCTCTTTATCAACATATAACTAGAACTACAGTCTGGATGATTCATGTTTATCTATATAGACAAAAATGTATTGCATTTATTTGTCATAAATTTGACTGACCTAATTTGATACTGTTTACTATAATTTATTGATTGGTTTTACAGAAAATATAAACATACAACAAAAATATGAGGTTATCTGTTTTCTATAACACTATATAAACGTAGAATGTATAACAACAGACAAAAAGTTATTTAAAATTGTTAAAGTCAACAAATAATTTATTAAGAACTTTGTCCAAAAATTTATGTCAAGACTACATTTCGGAAAAAACCAGCAACAACATGAAGTAGTTAGGATGATGACATGGAGTGGATGTACACACAGAGCCAGGTATCCACCACACAATCCCATGTGAATGAAAGTGACTGACATTACATAGCCTAGTAACCCCAGCAATTGAGTGGAAGAAATGACAGCAACTGGGTGCCAGTTCAGAGTAGAGACTGATAGACATTGGGATGTGTGTGTGTGTGTGTGTGTATTTATAAGGATAAACATATATTTGCAGATTTGCAAAACCTAATACTGTTTGAAGTAATTATTTACTGTCTTGTCCTAGATGAAAATGTTCATACCCCTGTTTTATTTTCTTGAATTTTTTTTTCTCAAATTGTAACATCTCATCTTTTTCAATGTCTGGAAGTTTGTTTTGCTACACTTTATTACAATCATGAGCATTAACATAAGTGGGTCTCTGTAAGTATATAACTGGAGTAGAATGTATGGAGTACACTGAACAGAAAGGGTCTATAAATAACTGATTGTTAAAAAAATGGGAGTCTTTTAACTATTTATTGACTTTAGTCAACATCCAGATATATTTCACTATGTAGCTGAAAGTAACAAAAATAAAAATTTCATCTGACTCTATAGTATTGGAAAGAACATTAGGAAATGGTAGCAGTGGCATTGGTTGACTGCTTAACATATGTGCACTTTGGTTCTTCCATAGATTGGGGAGTATTATATTTCATATACTACATCACATAATTACAAATGTTATCTACAGTCACACTGTCTTCATCTAGATCCAATAGGTAAACTACTTGACCTTGGACCCAATCTCAGTCTACTGGTCTCTAAAATTAAAGTATTCAATGTTCATCTTCCTTAGGATGATAGGAGGATTAAATGAGACAATGTACATTACATGTTCAGCACATACTTGACTATAGTAAGTGTTGAATAATTATCAACAAATGTTCTTAAAGTCTTGTGATTACCACACATGATAAAAATTATCCTTAGGTATATATGGGAAAACTTTAATCAAAGAGAAAAATGTGTAAAAGAAGTTTAAAACCTTTACTCGCATTCATTATTTTTGACTATTACTATCATTTTAGTAAAATTATTAGGCTTTACATACTTCCTAGAATGCAAATGTCAAAATCCAAAGCACATTAATAAATACATATGTTTATAAACATACATAAAGTAAACATATATGATTTTAAGCTTTTTGAAAGCTAATTGAACAATTTAGCTAATTTTCAAGAATAATAAGGTGAAAAGATCAAGAGTTTTAAAAAGAATTTAGCTCATTTTGTCTGTATAAAAGACAAAAAATAGCTCCTTCAAAAATCAGAATATGGTTCCTAAGAGCATCTAAATTTAGAGGCTTATCTTACCTGAACTTTCGAACCTGTTGAAAATTCCTCATGAGAATCTTTCTTCTCTCATTATTTCTCTATCTTTGAAATATTGATACTTGCTTTCCCAGTTTTCTTTCATTTTGTTTCATCAAAGGTTGCAGACTACATTTTCCTTTCATATGAACTTCAAATATATCTGCTATTTATTCTTCAATTGCGTGGCTCATCTGCTTAATGACAGTGACAGTAAACTTGCAGAATTATTGAAGAAATATGCCCTATTTCAAAACAAAATGAGCTTTTCACCCATAAGTCCCTGATTAAATCTCTCCTTCTGATTCTTTTTTAAAAAAACTTTTTTTTCTTATCCACTTTAATGAAGTACATTTGCCCTTGGAATACCTTTTTATCATTTTCATTACCTTCAGTACATGTAAAACATTGTAGTTAGACTCTAAATTTGACTCAGGAAACCTAAATATAAGCAGGTGGAGAAAGGATTATGTTATTAAATAACCATTATCAATTTGTTTAAAAAAAGTTATATTTCTTCAACTTTCCTTAAAATTATTCAGTGATGACTGGGGAGGTGGGGAACAGGAGTTGATGGAAGAAATTAACCACCTTTTAAATACATGCTAAAAACTAGCTTGCTGAATAATTTGTGTCAATTAAAAAACCTTGCTAAATGAAGAGTCTGATGCTTCTGTCCGGCTGGCTAAGGCAGGTGGACCCTTGTCACTCATGTTTTTAGATTTGCCTGCTCATTTGAAAATGCCTGTCTCTTTGTATTAAAAAAATACAAGAAAAAAATCATAGTTATTTATATACAAAAATTTAAGACCAATTTAATTAGTCATATTCTGCTTTAAAATAGCCTAATAAATTAAGGGCTCCCTACCTATGTTTCTAACATGGTGTGTTCAGATTTCCAATGAGAGAGTTGACCTAGACAATGACACTAAATATTTGTGTGACTTTATTTTTTTTTTTATTTCAGCATATTATGGGAGTACAAAAGTTTATGTTATGTATATTGCCCTTGCCCTCCTCTCCCCACCCCAGGCAGAGCTTCAAGAGTGTCCATCCCCCAGACGGTGCGCATTGCACTCATTATGTATGTATACACCCATCTCCTGTGCCCCCCCGCCCCATCTGCCCGACACCCAATTAATGTTATTCCTATATGTGCTCTTAGGTGATGATCAGTGAAACCAATTTGATGGTGAGTACATGTGGTACTTATTTTTCCATTCTTAGGATACTTCACTTAGTAGAATGGGTTCCAGCTCTATCCAGAAAAATGCAAGAGGCGCTATATAACCATTGTTTCTTATAGTTGAGTAGTACTCCATGGTATACATATACCACATTTTATTAATCCACTCATGTATTGATGGGCACTTGGGTTGTTTCCACATCTTTGCAACTGTGAATTGTGCTGCTATAAACATTCGAGTGCAGATATCTTTGTTATAGAATGTCTTTTGTTCTTTTGGGGAGATGCCCAATAATGGGATTCCTGGATCAAATGGTAAATCTACTTGTATCTCTTTAAGATATCTCCATATTGCTTTCCACAGAGGTTGCACTAGTTCGCAGTCCCACCAGCAGTGTATGAGTGTTTCTATCTCTCTGTATCCATGCCAATGTTTATGGTTTTGGGACTTATTGATAAAGGCCATTCTCACTGGAGACAAGTGATATCTCATGGTGGTTTTGATTTGCATTTCCCTGATGATTAAAGATGTTGAGCATTTTTTCATATGGTTGTTGGCCATTGTTCTGTCTTCTTTTGAAAAGTTTCTGTTCATGTCCTTTGCCCACTTTTTGATAGGGTTGTTTGATTTTTTTCTTGCTGATTTTCCTGAGTTCTAAATAGATTCTAGTTATCAGCCCTTTATCAGATGTGTAGCATGCGAAAATTTTTTCCCATTCTATAGGTTGTCTCTTTGCTCTCGTGATAGTTTCTTTGACAGTGCAGAAGCTTTTTAATTTGATCAGGTCCCATTTATTTATTACCAACATCATTTTTCACAGATATAGAAAAAATAATTTTATGCTTCATATGGAACCAGAGACGACCCCATTTTGCAAAAGCAATTTTAGGCAATAAGAACAAAATGGGAGGTATTAATTTACCATACTTCAAACTATATTACAAGGCTGTGATTATTAAATCAGCTTGGTACTGGCACAAGAACAGGGACACAGACCAGTGGAATAGAACTGAGAATCCAGATATAAAACCATCCTCATACAGCCATCTAATCTTTGACAAAGCAGACAAAAACATACAATGAGGAAAAGAATCCTTATTCAATAAATGATGCTGGGAAAAAATTGGATAGCCACATACAGAAGACTGAAATAGGACCCACATCTTTCACCTCTCACAAAAATCAAATCATGGTGGATAACAGACTTAAACCTTAGGTCGGAAACTATTAGAATTCTAGAAGAAAATGGGGGAAAAATTCTTATAGACATTGGCCTAGGCAAAGAATTTATGAAGGAAGACTCCAAAGGCAATCACAGAAACAACAAAAATAAATAAATGTGTGACTTTTATTAAATCATTTAACTTTTCTGAAGTCGATACCTTCAATATTACATAGGTTCGTCTATACCCTCAATTTAAGATTATAAAATAAAAGCCCAAAATATACACTACTTGAAAGACAGTAAAGTTTACTTTTTCATCTTTGCATAAACAGTATAAAAATTTACCCATTGAAAAGTATTTATTTTTTTAATAACAAGTATTTCGCCTAATTCTGAGTCTTAATGTAATCAAACCATTTCCCCTATATCTGTATTATCAAATAGTTACTTGAGAAATGAGAATCCTAATAACACCACTGTCATTGTTGCTTACCAAACGTCTAGAATTATGCTAATAACTATGTGTAAATTAAAACCAAACAAGCAAATTCCTTTTAAAAAAATTGACTGTTGATTATGTAATCTAGCATCCAAATCTGGACGTTTTTGAGAATAAAATGAGCACAAGTAATAATCATACTAGGAGAAGAAGCTTAAATTGAAGATATCCTGTACAAATCAGGGCATGAAGTCATCTGTATATATATATTGTAAATGTTTGTGTGAGAAAAAAGAAAAATGTGTAAGGCTATGCACCAGGGCATGAAACTTACTTAACCTAGTTGGATGGAATTGAAAGAAGTGGTGGAAAGAAAAGTATAAACATTTTGCTGTGTTATTTCATTGGTTACAATAAATGAATTTATTGCCTTTGGAATTTGAAGTAACATTAAAAATTTAAAAGAGAAATGACACCAGAAAACTCACAACAATCTTTAGATGCAAGTAGTAAATGTTTCACTTAGCTAAGAAAATGAAAATAAAAACTGTTGAAATAAATATCGCCCAAGGGCACACAATGGGTAAGATACAAAGCTGGGACAAAGCTATGTGGAAAACATTGCCTCCTCATTATGTTTCCCAGGAGAAGATTTCTTAGTTGAGCATCACAGGAATTCATGTTTCTTCATTATAGATAAGGCTCTCCTGACAATCTCAATGATCAGAATTTTGCTTTTAGGGAATTCATAAATTAAGTAAGAAGAGCATTCTACACATCCATTACTAGAACAGTCCTTTGTGGCATCATCTCATAAATATCAAGCAACTGTTGTTTTCTGTTGGAGTAACCAATGACATCCAGCAATGATATATGAAATTATATCCATATACTGATGATATATGAAAATGATAAATATTACCAGCTTTAAATCCAAAGTTTTTAGTGAAGTTCATGAAAATATAATGTTAAAGCATATTCAAGTAAACATCAAATGAGAAAATTTATGTGAACTATAAACTGTTCCTAAACTATGATTCTTATCTCATTGGGTAAAAATGAGAATATATTGCATATTAGGTAGTAAACCAGTGTGTTTTCCCCTTTTCTTTATTAAACGTATGAACAATACATATAAATTTGGAGAAAATTTTTTAAACAGCATTTATCACAATTATCTTACAATATAGGCATTTTAATAAATTAATCAATTTTGTCATCTAGCTATTAAATATGCTTGACTA
Organism: Eulemur rufifrons; assembly: GCF_041146395.1. Classification (NCBI taxonomy): domain Eukaryota; kingdom Metazoa; phylum Chordata; class Mammalia; order Primates; family Lemuridae; genus Eulemur; species Eulemur rufifrons. The sequence goes on from NC_090989.1 coordinate 233,011,301, forward strand.
TATTAAGCAGCACAAGTACAATCCAGTAACTGGTAGTTGTTAAATTTTAAAATAATTTAAAACATCATTGTTGTTTTTAAAGTTGTATTTTTATAACTTCTAAAGTTATTTTATAACTTCTAAAATAAACATGTGTTAGCCAGGATCAAGGTGTCAGGCATTCTAAACCTAGAGAAATTTAAGTTTACTGCCTAGGTATATAAAATAATAAATTAGAAAAACAGAACTAGACACATTTATTTATTCATTCAATCAATCATTCACCATATATGTGTTTAGCTCTTACTATGTTCAGACACTTTGCATTAGGCTAGAGTGGTGAGAAAAATTTATAATTTTTCTTACAGGGCTTACTATTTCTTGAGATATTAAATATTTAACAGGCTTTATGAAAAAAAGTGCAAACACTAAAAGAAATGTGTTACCGTGAGTTCCAACTTAGTATGAGGAGTCAGAAAAAGTGTTTAAGATTTCAGAAATTCTTGAAAGTTAACCAGTCAAGATTGAGAGTGTGCTGGAGGAATATGGAAGAAAGTTAAAGAACTATGCAAATACTCTGAGCTGACAAAAGGCCCTTCATAAGAACTGAGTAAATGTCAATGTGAGTGGCACTTTTTTGTTTCTAGAAATTTTCCTGTTGTATAATAGATGCTTGGGGACAACAATCTGGTTGAAGTGTCTTTTATATATAGGGATGTTTCTTGACATGTCTTTTGTGTAGGAAGCACACTGTTTTTAACTATACTGTATATTTAGGTGTCATTGAAAATAAAGTTTCCCCAAATCACCTTTTTGCATTGTTGCTCTGAATTAGTAGAAAAAATGAGCAGAGAGTAGTGAGCAGTTTTTAAACACAACTGTAAGGGCTTACAGTTTTGGTGTAACTTCTTAGGAAGAGAACTTGTTAGGTATTAAACTTCTTTCTTTTAATTTTAAATATTTTTCTGCGTTATTACACATGATTGTACTGGTTCAGCAACCAGCTGTTTCAGGAAAACATTTCTCTTATTAAAAGTATGAGTATGAAATTAGGACTCTGTCAAGGAGAGAATCAACATTGGGTACAGAAAGGCATATGATATCTGGCTGTCTCACTATTAGTGACACTAATATTGATTGTTGGGTTATATTATCTTTTCCATTATAAAATTATACTTTCTTCTAGTATCAAGCAAATAATCTGCACTGTGAAGCTTTATAATCATGCAAATGTACATTTCACCCAGTGATTAATTCAGAATTAAAGAAAAATGTATGCCTTCAGATTAAACTGCACATAAGGGGCCAAGTGGGACTCACAAAAACATAGATTTTCATTCCTTTGCACATAGTAATGAAACACCAAGTCATCGAACATAAAGGAAAACTCTTAGGAAAAGGGGGAGGGGGTTTCAAAATGGCTGACTAGAGGCAACTGGCATGTCCCTCCCTGACAAAAAAAGAGTAAAACAGCAAGTAGGTAATCACATGTCGAAAAGAGCTTCTAAGAGAGAACAAAGGAATTGACAGGGAATCTGTGAAGCACAGGAGAGGGAAGTGAAGCAATCAGCCCAGTCAGAGTTGGCTCAGAGCCAGGAGAAACTTCCCAGTGTGGGGAAACGTAAGCAAGAGATACCCAGTGGTCCACATTCTCATTGAAGACTGCTGTGATGCTAGACATAAGAGACCCCCCTCAGCCCCTAAAGGCCCTGACACTAGTAAGGGAGCTGCATAGCGTCCACATGATGGCATTGTTTCAGAGAGAGAGTTTGTACTGGGTTACACACAGCCCTCACAAGATCCAAGCAGTGGCAGCACTGTGTCATTTTCAGAGCCCAGGCCACAGACCACATCTTGCCCTGGGACCAAACAGTTCCTGCATCTCCACTTCCCTGGAGTCCCAGTGACATCCTTCCACACCCACTCAGAGGGCTACAGCATTGCAATGCTTGTTAGACTCAGTGGTGCAGCCAAGTTCCCAGAACTCTAGCCCATGCAATGGCCTGTACTCTAGGGAACAGGCAGTGAGGTGCACGAGGGAGGCTGCCCTGAAACAAAGGGAGCCAAAGTGTAATGTACACTCCACAGAGGCTGGGAGCAGCCTACCTGGGGCCACTGCCACTGATTATAATCCCACCCCAATAGCAGGAATGTGTTCTCAGGGGTCCTGGGAATGGTGCTTCATGCCCACTGCCAGCCACTTCTGTGTCATATGGGAGCATGGGGATTGATATCTGCTCCACCCATCACATTTGGTGCCCACCCACCCCATCGAGGGGTTTGAGGATGAGTCTGTCTTGCCTTGTATCATCCCTACCAATGCCCATACATATAGTACAGGAGCCTGGGGATTGATCCACCCTGCCCACTACCACCAGTGTATATTTGCTCCTCCTAGGGGCATGAGGATAGGCTCACCCAACCTGCTACCTCCACCACTGTTGGTGCCCACCCACATACACCAACTGAGGGCCTAGGAACTAGAACACCTAGTCTGCTGCAGCCACTGATGCACCTGCACATGCTGCCTGGGGGCCCAAGGGTTGGGCTGCCACTACAACTGTCATTGCTGACATTGCTCGCACCGCCCAGGGGCATGAGGACATGCCTGTCCACCTGGCAGATAGAGGTGCCCACCAATGCCATTGCCAGTACCTGAGCTAGCCACCTAGAGGCTCAAGGATTAGCCTGCCTGGAACTGCTAGCACTGGTGCATGCATACACCACCTGGGGACCCAAGGACAGGCACATTCAGCCCATTGCCACCACCCCATTGAATCTTCATCCCCAGCAAAGCTTCACTACAGCCTCCACAAAAACCTCAGTCCAAGCCACTGAAGAACTCACAAATACTATTGATACTGGTAACAACCAAAGAAATAATATGGAGGCTATAATACTGAGCCCATCCAGAATCAAAACAAAAGTACCCTACCCAACCAACACTATGGAAACCTCTATAGAGAAAAGTCCTTTTCTACAAAAGCCAATCCATACAATTGGATTAAGTCACTATAACAGCAGATATACATAGAGATCTATGTAAGAACACAAGAGATATGAAAAACTAAGGAAATATGACATCATCAAAGGAACACAATAAATCTTCCGCAAAAGATTCCAATGAAAAATAAATCTATGAAATGTCTTTAAAATAATTTAAAATAATGACATAAAAGCTCAGTGAGATACAAGAGAACATAGATAAACAATACCAACAACTCAGAAAAACAAGACATGATCTGAATAAAAAATTCAATAATATCATAAAATATGACAGATATCATAAAAAAGATATAATAAAAAGAACCACACAGAAATCCTGGCACTGAAAAATTCAATGAATGAAATAAAAATGTATTGGAGAGCTTCAAAAATAGACTAGATCAAACAGAAGAATTTCTGAACTTGAAGAATTTCTAAACTTTTGAAATAAGGCAGTCAGCCCCCACTCCCCCCCAAAAAAAAGAGAAAAGAAGAAAAAGAATGAAGAAAGCCTACATGACATTTGAGATGTCATAAAGCAACAAAATATTTGAATTTTGGGTGTGCAGAAGGGAACTAGAAGGGCAAAGGCATAGAAAACCTATTTAATGAAACAATAGCTGAAAACTTCCCAAGTCTTGAAGAGATATAGACTCTAGATACAGGGGGCTCAAAAACCCCAAATGGATTACCCAACAAAAAGTCTTCTCAATGGGACATTATAGTGAAGCTGTCAAAAGTAAAAGACACAAACAGATTTCTGAAAACAGCAAGAAAAAAGCATTAGTTCACATTTAAGAGAAATTCCATTAGAATAACAGAAAATTTATCAGCAGAAACCTTACAGGCTAGGAGAGAATGGGATAATGTAAGTGCTAAAAGAATAAAATGCTAGTCAATAATACCATAACCAGCAAAAGTATCCTTCAAAAATAAAGACATAATAAAGTCTTTCCCAAGCAAACAAAAACTGAGGGAGTTCAACACCACTAGACCAGCCCTACAAAAAATGCTAAAGGAAGTCCTACATCTGGAAGTGAAAGGACTATATCTACAATCATAAAAAAACATGAAAATATAAAACTCACTGGTAGAGCAGACACACAAGTAAGAAACATACGACAAATGTTACCATTACAGAAAACTATCAAACTGCAATGATAAAACATAAGACAGGAAGAAAACAAAAGTGGATATACAAAACAACAGAAAACATTTAACAAAATGACAGGAATAAGTCTCTACTTATCAATAATAACTTTGAATGAAAATGGATTAAATTTCCTAATTAAAAATATAGACTGGCTAAATAGATTAAAAAATATGATCCAAATATAAACTGCCTATAGGAATCTCACTTCACCCATAAAGACACATATAGACTGAAAATGAAGAGATGGAAAAGATATTCCATGCAAATGTACAACAAAAGCAAGGAGGAATAGCTATACTTACATTAGATAAAGTAGATGTTATGAAAAAACGATAAAAAGACACAAAGAAGGTCATTATATAATGATAAAGAGATGAATTTGATGAATAAAGAGATGAATTTGATGATAAAGAGATGAATAACTCTAAATTTATATGTGCCCAACATAAAAAATCAACAAACTTTGGATTTAAACTGCACTTTATATCAAATAGACCTACCTGATATTTATAGAACATTTTGTTAAAATACTGCAGAATACACATACTTCTCATTGGCAAGTGGAAAATTCTGCACTATAGTCCATATGTTAGGCCACAAAACAAGTCTCAAAAATTTTAAAAAATTACAACAATGTCAAATATTTTCTCAGAGCATAATAGAACAAAACTAGAAATCAACAAGAAGAGACACTTTGGAAACTGCACAAATACATGGAAATTAAACGTACTGCTTCTGAATGACAATTGGATCAATGAAGAAATTAAGAAGGAAATCAAAACATTTCTTAAAACAAATGAAAATGAAAACAAAAAAAACCAAAATCTGTGGGATATAGTAAAAATGATGCTAAGAAGGAATTTTACACCAATAAACATCTACATAAAAAAAGTAGAAATATTTCAAATAAACAACCTAATGATATACCTCAAGGAAATAAAAAACAAAAGCAAACCAAATCCAAAATTAGTATAAGGGCCAAAATAATAAGGATCAAAGCAAAACTAAACAAAATGGAGACTAAAACAAATATAAAGTATCAATGAAATGAAAAGGTGGTTTTCTGAAAAGAAACAGTCTATAAACTGCTATCTCAACTAAACAAAGATAAATAACTAAATAAATAAATTTTTTTTAAAAAGAGGACTCAAGTAAAATCAGAGCTGAAAAAGGAAACGTTACTACTACTATCAGAGAAATGAAAAGAATCATCAGAGAATATTATGAATAAATATATATTAAATAATTGAAAAAACTAGAGAAAATGGATAAATTCCTGGACAAAAACCTACCAAGACTGAACCAGGAAAAAATGGAAAACCTGAACAGACCAATAGTGAGTAACGAGATTGAATAAAAAAATCTCTCAACAAAGAAAAGCCCAGGACCAGATGGTTTTATGGCTGAATTCTACCAATCTTATAGGACTTATAACCTTATAGGAAAGGACTAACATCAGTTCTTCTCAAACTATTACAGAAAATTTAAGAGGAGAAAATACTTCCTAACTCATTCTATGAGGCCAGAGTTATCCTGATACCAAAACCAGACAAGGACGCAACAAAAAAAGAAAACTACAAGCCAATATCCCTGATGAACATAGATATAAACATCCTCAATGAAATACTAGCAAACTAAATCCAAAACACACCAAAAAGATAATACACCATGATCAAGTGGGATTTATACCAGGGATACAGGACTGTTCAACATATGTAAATCAATGAATGTGATACATCACATGAAGGGAATGAAGGAAAAAATCTATATGATCATCTCAATTGATGCAGAAAAAGCATTTAGTGAAATTCAATATTGCTTCTTGATAAAAACAATCTACAGATTAGTCATTGAAGGAACATATCTCAATATAATAAAGGTCATATATGACAAACCAACAGTTAACATCATACAGAAGGAGGAAAAGCTGAAAGCCTTTCCTCTAAGAACTGGAACTAGAGAGGATGCCCACTCTCATCACCCTTATTCAATATAATAGTGGAAGTTCTAACCAGAGAAATCAGACAAGAGAAATAAGTAAAAGTCATCCAAATTAAAAAAAAAAAAAAAAAAGAGGAAGTCAAATTGCCCCTTTTTGCAGGTTACATGATCTTACACATATAAAAACCTAAGGAATCCACCAAAAAAACTTTTTTCAGTATGATAAATTCAGTAAAGTTACGGGACACAAAATCAACATACCAAAATTCGTAGCCTTTCTATTAATATATACTGACAACAAACTAGCTGAAAAAGAAATCAAGGAAGCAATCCCATGTATAATAGCTACAAAAAAAAAAAAAAAATACTTAGAAATAAATCTGACCAAGGAGGTGAAAAACCTCTACAAGGAAAACTACAAAACACTGATGAAAAAAATTGAAGGGGACACAAATAAACAGAAAGACATCTCATGCTCATAGATCATAAAAATAATTATTAAAATGACCATAACTAGCAAAAGTAATTTATAGATTCAATGCAATCCTTATAAAAACACCAATGATATTCTTCAAAAAATAGAAAAATCAATCTTAAAATTCACATGGAACCACAAAAGACCATGAATAGACAAAGCAATCCTTAGCAAAATTAACAAAGCTGGAAGCATCACAGTACCAAACTTCATAGTATGCTACAAAACTATAGTAACCAAAACTGCATGGCATTGATATAAATAAAAGACACAATGGAACAGCATAGAGAACCCAGAAATAAATCCATATATTTACATTGAGCTGATTTTCAACAAAGACTCCAAGAACATATTAATACATTGGGGAAATGGCACCCTCTTTAATAAATAATACTAGGAAAATTGGATATCTATATACAGAAAAATGAAACTAGACCCTTATTTCTCACCATAAAAAAATCAACTCAAAATGGATTAAAGACTTAAATGTAAGACCTAAAGCTATAAAACTACTAAAAGGAAACATAGGAGTAATACTCCAGAGTATTGATCTAGGCAAAGATTTTATGGCTAAGACCTCAAAAAAAAAATAGACAAGAACAACAACAAAAATAGACAAATAAGATTATAGTAAACTAAAATGCTTCCACGCAGAAGAGGAAAGAAGAGAGTGAAATAGACAACTCACAGAATGGAAGAAAATATTTGCAAACTAATTATCTGAAGAGGGACTAATATCCAGAATATACAAGGAACTAAAACAACTCAGCAGAAAAAACAAACAAACAAAAAAACCCAAGCCACGCAATAAATCCCATTAAAATGTGGACAAAGTATCTGCATATACATTTCTCAAAAAAAGACATCCAAATGGCCAATAGGAATATGAAAAAATGTTCAAAGTAATCATCAGGAAAATAAAAATCAAAACTTCCTGGAGAGAGTTGGAACCCATTATATTAAGTGAAGTATCCCAAGAATGGAAAAACAAGCATCACATGTACTCACCAGAAAATTGGTTTTCCTGATCATCACCTAAATGCACATTTGGGAATGATACCAATCGGATTTCAGACTGATGTGGGGGGTGGGGGGAGGGGATGGATGTATGCCTACATGATGAGTGTGTTGCGCACCGTCTGGGGAATGGTCACGCTTGAAGGTGCTGACTCGGGCAGCGCGGGGGGGGGGGGGGGGGGCGGGGGGAACGGTGTGCAAGGAGAGGATGGGTGTATACCTACATGAGAAGTGCAATGCGCACTGTCTGGGGAATGACACGCCTGGAGCTCTGACTCGGGGGGATAGGCGGTACATGGGCAACCTATGTAACCTGAACTTTTGTACCCCCATAATAAGCTGAAATTTTTAAAAAAAAGAATATAAATTAATATACTAAACAACATGAAAAAAAAAAAATTTCCATGAGATATCATCTTACTCAAGTTAGAATGGCTATTACCAAAAAGACAAAAATAATAAATGTTGGCAAGGATATGTAGAAAAATGCACTTTTATGCACTGCTGTTGGGAATGTAAATTAGTATAGCCATTATGGGAAACAGCATGAAGGTTTCTCAAAAAACTTAAAATAGAACTACTATATGATCTAGCTATCCCACCACTGGGTATTTATCCAAAGGAACAGAAATCATTATATCAAAGGGATATCAACACCCCCATGTTTACCACAGCACTATTCACAATAGCCAAGATATGGAATCAATCTAAGTGTCCTTCAATGATGAATGGATAAAGAAAATGGGTTTTATATATACACAAAGGAATACTATTTAGCCATACAAATGAATGAAATCCTGTAATTTCAGCAACATGGATGGAATTAGAAGTTATTATATTAAGTGAAATAAGCCAAGCACAGAAAGACAAATAATAATACATGTTCTCACTCTTTTGTGGGTTGAAAAAGGATCAGCCAAAAAAAGTTGATCTCTTGGAGGTACAGAGTAGAATGATAGTTACCAGAGGATGTGAGGGGTGTCAGATAGGGGATTAAGAGAGGTTGGTTGATGGTACAAACATACAGTTAGACAGAAGAAATGTTTTATTTGTGTGTGTGTGTGTGTGTGTGTGTGTGTTTTCTTTGAGACAAAGGATCTTGCTCTTTTGTCCAGGCTAGAGTGTAGTGGCACCATCATAGTTCACTGTAACCTTGAACTCCTGGGCTCAAGCAACCCTCCTGCCTCAACCTCCTGAGTGGTTAGGACTATAGGTCCTTGCTATGACACCAGGCTAATTTTTATTATTTTTTATTTTACATTGCCTAGGCTCCTGGCCTCAAGAGATCATCTTGCCTTTCCCTCCCAGAATGATGGGATTACAGGCATGAGCCACTGCACATGGCCCTAGAAGAAATAAATTTTATTGTTCTATATCACAGTAGGGTGACTATAGTTAACAATAATTTATTGCACATTTCAAAACAGCTAGAAAAGAATATTTAAAATGTTCCCAACATAAAAAATGATAAATTTACAAGGTGATGGTTTACCCTAAATACTCTGATTGGAACATTATACATTACCTGCATGTATTGAAATATTGCATGTATCCCATAAATATGTACAATTATTATGTGTCAATGAAAAATACTTGAAAAAAGAAAGAAGAAAAGGTTAAAAAGTAAAAGATGGAGAAAAGAGAAAAAACACAGTTAAACAGCAATCATGTTACAGCAGAATTCTCATCAGATTTAATAGGTACCAGAAGAAAATGATCTAATATCATCTAAGTTTTAATGAAAAATAATCATTGGTCTAAAATCCATAGCATCTGTGTCATCATTTAAGAGTGATAGAAAAATAAATTTTACCATCCATATCCTTCATTGACAGAAAAACTTATATATTCAGTTTATTAGAAATAATATTGAAACAATAGAAAGTACCAGAAAACACAAACTTGAATTCCACTTTCTGCTTTTTTAAGAATGAAAGAGGGCCGTCTTTCAGCCCAAGATCAAAGGGAGAAAGTGACTATCTGACCCTGTAGACACAGTGACATTGTGGAGAGGGTCCCCTTACCAGAGTTGTTGCTTTTTATAAAGGAACTCAGCTAGTCCTTGGCAACTATGCTGTGTGAAACCTGAAAAGTAAATGCCCTAACCTCGATTTCTTCACTCCAAGCTGGAAGACATAGGGACCCATTGATGGAGCCCATATATTCCAGCCCTTAGGGACCAAGAAAAAGTGAAAATATTGGCAGTTGGATAGAGAATGGCAAACAAAAACAGCACATCTCCTAAGACCAGAGCCTTACTTTTAATACCCATTCTCGCATTTATGTATCTAATATCACCAGTTACTCAAGCTCATTGTGAACATGTGTTCACACTGTTTCATGTGTCCAAAAGTTTAAAAAAGTCTAAATGGTTGAAGGAACTAAAGAAAAAATGAAATAACAGGAAATGCAAATGTATATAAAACAATTTTTAACTTCAACTGAGATACATACTTGTAACTAAATTTTTTTAAAGATATGTAAATGGACACACATAATTTAGAAAGTTAAAAAATGGAAAATTCAAATATATGTAAAATAATTGTCAAATTAATTATTACCAAACCATATTAAAAGATAATTATATGCTGTTTTCTCATTTCTAATTGCCAGATTCATAAATGCTACTATTGAATGCTGCTTGGTTAGCAATTGCAATATTATACATTTCTCTTAAGCATATGTATGAAAGAAATAATATGAAAATGGATATAGACAGCCAAAAATAATTGGTAACTTGCATCTCAGTCATTCTTTTCCAAAGAAGCTGTTTAAAGAAATCTATAAAAGACTGTCATTTATGTACAAAGATATCCACTGTTCATTGCACTGATACTAAACTGAGTAATGGTACATTAAATTGTGACACCTCCATATAAAGGAATATAAGTTTTGCTAACAAAAGTTTTTAAATGAAATGTAAATCTTTTATGTTTAATGTAAAAAGAAAAATTAAAAGAATAACCATTGTTCAGATAATAAAGTAAATATAAGCACAATAATAGTTATTTTGATATGGTGGATGCCATACTTTGAATATATGTGCACCTCTAAAATTTATCAGTTGAAACTTAAACTCCAAGGTGATGATGGTATTCAGTGGTAAAGGCTTTTGGAAAGTGATTAAGTCATGAGGGCTTCACTTTATAGAAGAGGCTTCAGAAAGCTGCCTGGCCCTTCCATATCTTCTGCCATGTGAAGACACAGCCTTTGACCCTTTTTACTCCCTTCTGCAATGTGAGGATGCAGCAAGAAGGAGTCATCTGCAAAGCAGAGAGCAGACTTCACCAGACACTAAATCTGCCAGTGCTTTGATCTTGGACTTCCCAGCCCCGAGAACTATGAGAAATAAATCCCATTCCTTCCAATTTACCCAGTATAAGGTATTTTGTTATAGCAGCAGAAATAGACTAAGATGGTGGAATTATTGATGATTGCTATTATCTGTCTTCTAATATCTGAGTTTTCCAAGTGTTTTAAATGATCAGTGTTCATTTCATAATCATAAAACTAAAATAATTGGCTAAGGGGAAACTAGTCAAAATGTATTCAGTCAAAAAGTCACCTAGACGTCTGTATTAAAATCTGTTCATACACATACACAGACACATATGTGTGCATAAATATATGCATGTATATTCTCTCTCTCTCTCTATATATATATTAAATATATATATCAAATACAGCATAGAGAAACTCTATGTGTGCAAGAAAGTTAAGACTGCTAGTTTATAATTACACCTTGTATGTATTTGTTTGTAGTTGCATGTGCACCTTTGTATGTTTTCTGTGTAAAGGAATTAATAATGCTTTCATGGGTGGCAATTTTTCTATAAGTAATTCAGATAGTGCTGAGGGTTTTGTTGGACTGTTTCTTTTTAATGATCAGACTAAATTTCATGAAGAAAAAAACCATGCATTTTCCTTAGCAATGTGAAAGAAAAGAATAGCTCTTCTTCACATGTTCAAATCACCTTTTAAAAAATCTATTGCAAGCCAAAATGCCATTAGGGCAACTGTTTCACTGCATCAAGCATCTGATTCTCGTGATAGATGTAGTATAATGATAACTAGGAAACCATACATCTTGTTTTTGACAGGTGACCTATTTTTGAATCAGGAAGGCCATAATCCAAGGAGGGTAACCTTACCTGTTTTTGTTCCTTTAATCCTCACTTACAATTACTTGAATGATTTGCTGAGCAAGTAACTAGTAATATTCACATATATAAGGATATATTATTATTATTCACAGTATTGGTCAGTTTTTAACAATAAATAATTTTGGGATTGTAACAAGTAGATGTAAATTTTTATTTAATATATTAGCATTATCATTTTATGCAATTATCTTTTTATTTAGAATTTATCAGTCAAAATTTTATGTTTTTTATTAAAAGTTAACATTCAGAACACATGATTATGAACAAAAAATTCTATATCAGTTGTTAAAACACTGCTTTATTTTCTAAATGTTTGTTATACATAATTTTTAAAATTTTATCAATCTATTTTACCAGAAACAATTAGTCAGTTATGATCTTTTGAGACCTAGATTCACATTAATATCCACAAGACAAACGTAATTGTGCATCAGAGGGCTGTCGGTACTCTGTCATCTATGTCTTAGCTCTAACATGAAGGTAGCAATTTAGCATCGTGCTATAAATAGAAAATTTTAGTGGATGGCATTGGCTGATCTTGTGTTTTTAATGTTCCTTCAGGGTAAGGTATGATATAACCTAATTAGAGTGGTGGAGCTTTCACTGCAGGAAAAATTGTTGTTATTTCATTTGACAATCAAGTAATTAGCTTCCCTACTTGATGGTTTACTGTATGCTACTAATTAAGCTATCCACTGGAATTTATTTAAAATTTAGTGAAAACACTGTTGCTATAACATTAAAGAAGGCAGCCCAATACAATTCAAATTGATACTATGTGATTTTTTTTTCAATTAAACATGTTTATAGTTCCTTCTCTACAAAAAGTTCCAACATGCTCACAGGAGATTTTGGGGTAGAGTCTAAATCATCCCAAGAGTTATATGTTGTATCTTGTTGAGTATTTTAGGTTAGAAAAGAAAAATTAAACAGCAGTACTAAATGAGGAAAAATTAGTTTTTGAAACTTCAGTGCAAATGAGGGTGCATTTACAATATTTTTCTAAATGTCTAAATATGTGCATTAACACCATAGAGTGCCATGTAGATGACTAGCTAATGACCAACTCCAATATTCTTTTAACTACCAAAATTGTGTGGGTAATTTAACAAATTAACATATTGCAAATGATTTAGTAATAGTCTAGTTAACTGGTTTGAGGATCAAAACTCTAATTTTTCTGCATACTATAAGAATGCTTTCATGTTAAACACATATACCAAACACCTAAACACCTTAGATTTATAATTTCTTGTGTCATGAATCATGGAACCCAGGGGCCATGATTCATGGTATAGAGTTCTCATATGGTCTAGGGGTAAATACGGGCAATAAAACAATTATTAAAATTCATTACATAACTGCAATTGTGCAAGTGCCATGAAGGAGGTTGTGAAGGGAAAATAAACAATGGAGATCTCATGTATTGTGGAGGTGTCAGGAAAGGCTTCTGTATTATAGGGTCTTTTCACCTGAGAACTGATAGATGGGTCTGAGTCAGTAAATAGGGATGAGGGGAGCTTTTCATGCACAGTTAATAGTAAGTGCAGAGGTCTAGAGGGAGGAGAGATCATAAGATATGGGAAATGTTTTTTAAAAGTTCCAGTATGACTGGAAAGAGGTTGGTGAGTAATCATTCTATCACTTATGGGCCTGTGATCGTAAGCAAGTCACTGAGGCTTTCAGAATGAAATTTTCTCTTTTCAGAAACTTGGGCGTTGCCCTAGAGTTTGTTATTAAATGGATTTTTAGTTTGAACCACATAAATTGCTCTTTATGGAGATGAAAAAATAATTATCAAATGTTAGCAAATTTATATGGTTCATCTAAATGTGATTTTAAAAGAGGCGCTACCAAATTTATACTCATGTAAAGGTATTGAATTTTTATAATTAAACCAGGTCAACAGCAGTCCAAAATATTAGAATATTATTCCTCTTTTGAACTGAGTATTTTTTCAACTCATACTTTTAAGCTTCTGGCAGAGCTTAGCTTTATCATTGTTGCAAAACACACCTTGCCCCTCAGAATCACTTGTCTCATGATGTCTATTTTTAAAGCTGTGGATAACTGACTATTGCTGTATTTAGCACTGCTTTGGCTGTCTACATCTAGTCAAGACAAATCATACCTGGGCTGTGCTGGCAATAGTTGAGTATTTGAGTGAACCATCCTTTTGATGGTTAGATTACACTTGCCTTGCGACTTCAGTGGAAATGTAATTTGAGAAGGTTGTTACTTGTTTCTGGTAAGTGTTGTGACTTGAAGATGAAAATATGTCACACTGGCTTGTTGGTTCTACTTGGAAAAGACATAGAACTGTCACAGGCAAGAGGGAAAAAAATGTTTCATCATCCACATTAAACTCTAAGGACTTACAAGATCTGCTGTGTAAACAAAGTTGATGTACTTTTTGTTCACTAACTTATTGCAACTCCAAAATAAGAGGTGCTCTGGGCCCCATTTTTTCATAGCTATTGAAGTATTACTGAGAAAAGTTTGAAGTTTAAGTTTAAGTGAAAAGTTTTCCCTCCAGAAAAGATTGGCTTGTAACTTTTGTGATATATCAGGAAAAAAGACAAAGCAAATATCCCATTTGGAAAAGAAATGATGGAAAATGTTCACTATGGGATAAAACTCTATCCTCTGAAAATACACTCTTCTTGAAATAACACTCATATATTTAGAAGAGGATGAATTTGCAGCTAGAATATAGAGAGAAATAGTAACACAACAAATGGAAATCACTTCCAAGATCTCTTATTTGTTACCATGGAACACACACATTAACTAAATTGTGGCCCTAGGAAAGTTAAATTTATTTCATTTTCAGATTCACGGCTATGTAAAATATGGTTTTAGAGAATATATTTATGTTTTATATTCATTCCAGAATATTATTAAGGTTATATTGTATATTATTACATCTCAGGGTGTGCAATAATGTGTGCCTACTATGTGACAGAGATTTTCATTTCTTCATTTAATACTCAAAACAATAACAACTAAAACCCTGTTGAACATAATAAGTACTTGCGTTGATGTAAATTATGACATTTGCCATAAGTTACGATCTTTTCTTAGGCAGTTTCTGTTTAAGGAAATGAGGTCAGAATGCCTTGCAAGTTCCTATCTGGTATGATTTTTTATTTTGGTGGCAGCTTCTTATTGTTTTTTTCTAGTGTCAATTTTTCCCCATTTCCCTTTCATCTGTCTTCCAGAAATTGGTACTAGATTATGTATAAGACATAGCGTTTGTTGATGATATGACATTCCATTTTATGAATTTCCATTTCCTTCTGAGCCTTTATGAGTATTTTAGTCAGAGGTTGAGGGAGGTAGTATTGACAGATATATGCAAAATACAAATTTGAATCATATTTTAAATATACACTATTATATTTAAATTTTAAAAATTGTATTACTCTAAGAATGTATGGATTTAAAGATTAAAAAGTAGAGGAACTGATAGGCAATGGAAAACAATGCTGTCACATTTATAGATAGAATATTTAGTTCCTTTAGTGCATTAGTAAAGATTTATAGAATAATATAAGAAAGAAGGAAAATAGGTATGACATGCAATGACATGGAGAAAGGAAAAAAAGTGAATTCATGACAGTATATTAATTTTGAGGGAAAATTATGTAGATTAGATATGCTCATGAAGCTCTAAACCAGGCTCAGCACACATTTGAAGGAGACCACATCTGTTTTTTGTGATTTTTCTCCAAAAGTGTACTTTTGTCCAGGAACTGGAGTGGAGAACTGGTAAATGAGGTGGACTCCAGATTGAATATTGAATGATAGTTTCCATAAAACATTTTGGACACAGTAGAACTTTATTGAAAGGGAAATACTAAAACAATAGAAGTAGAGTAAGCTTGAGATCAAGTGCAGTGGACCCATAAAGTGGGGAGAGTTAGAAAGAAAAAGAAAAAGGATAATGAGTAGTTATATCAACAGTTGTACAAGAGTATGGTGCCAGGAGGTTTTGGTGGGATGGGGATGGCATCACATTTGGTGGAGAGATTATTTGTTGGTAAGTCCCGAGGATGATTCTGTGAGGAGGAATAGCTGAAGTAGAGGAGAACTGAAGATAAGTGAAACAAAGGATGGTAAGAAACAAAGATTGGTTTCTCAGATGGGACTTTCATATAGTTATTAACATTGTTTAGAATGAGAAAAACCACAAGTGCTGGAGAAAAGAGACTCAGGTACTGCCTTTTCTGGGAAAATTGTAAATATTAATAGATTCTGGGGAAGAAAACATTGTGGTGAAATGATCTGGAAAGGGAGTTAAAGCAGAATAATACCCCTCCCGCAAACATGCTGCACAGTATGGTATTTAAGTCCCGAAATTTTGTTTTCTGCATCCAAATATTCCTAATATCTAACTCATTACTTAGAGTGACTACAGTTTAAATGAAATTTAGTTTAATGAATGCTATGGTCTGAATATTTGTGCCCTCATAAATCGATATATTGAAATCTGGTCTCCCATTCCCCCAAGTGGATGGCATTAGGATGTAAGCCTTTGGGAGGTGATTAGGTCATGAGGATGGAGCACTCATGTATTGTGGAGGTGTCAGGAAAGGCACCTTATAAAAGAAGCCCAAGGAAGCTTAGTGGCTTCTATCATCATATGAGAACACTGTGAGAAGTACCACCTGTGAACCAAAAAGTGATCCATTGTCAACACCAAATCTGCCTTGATCTTGAAATTCCCATCCTACAAAACTCTAAGAAATAAATTTTTCTTGTTTATAAGCCACTTAGTTTATGGTATTTTGTTATAGCCATTTGAATGGACTAAGACAATGAATGAATAAAAGCCTTTTACAATAACTGAGATTATTATTGCTTACTACAGGTTATCATTAATCTATACGTTTTACATATAGTCAGTAGTACTTTTCATCAAATATTTACAGATCTCCATCTCACCACACATCAGGAATCATTTCCTCCACCCTTTGTAATTATGCATAGCTATGTGATTTGCTTTTTCCAAAATTTTATAAGAAAAAATCTCTAAAGTATGATTCATTTCCTTCTCTTTCCCTCTGATCTGACAAAGCTACCAGCAACATTCCAGATGGTGGAGGTACCATGAACTCATTTCTCTGAGTGAGGACGACGTGTAGTAAAGCCTCTAGCTATTGTACAAAGTTGGAAGTTCTATCATCATTTTTTATCCTTGTAAAAATGAAGCCCGTGGTCAACTGGCAATACACATACAGCATAAATGAAAAATACATCTTATCATTATAAGCTACTGACATTCTGGGGTTGAATGTTTCATAACTTAGCCTATCCTGTCTACATATTTACGTATATAAATGATCATCTGCTTACAAACTAAAAAGTGGGTAGCAAATTTCTCATTATTACAGATGAGGAGACTGAGGCTCAATGAAGTAAAAGAAGAGTAAAGAAGACATTATGGTGCTATTTTATTGCTTGAAATGTTGACCAACTTGATAATTGACTTTTCCAAATATAGTAGTGGCATTCAGAAGCATCTATTCCAAGAATTCCCTTGATCTAGCTAGAAGACATAACAATGAGCACAGCATTAGCATCCCTGCCATAGCAGAAATTTAGCTTTTCCAATTGTGAGTATTTTTTACTAGATGAGTGGAAAATTAAATACCCAGAGATATATAGTGCAGAATGGGAGAAAATATTCAGAAAACAATATGGCTAATGCTATATGTCATGTCTTATCTGTTTTGTGTAGTGTTCAGAAAAGAAAATCCACATCACACCTATAGTTTTGAAAATGTGTGATTTAAATAATTTCTACAAAACTAATATCGACATTGTCTTTCACTTTTTTTTTTAATTCTTTAGAAAACATTCTTTTTTTTATTTCAGCTTATTATGGGGGTACAAAAGTTCAGGTTATATATATTGCCCATGCACCCCCCCATCCCCCTGAGTCTGAGCTTCAAGAGAATCCATTCTCCAGACAGTGTACATCGCACTCATCATGTAGGTATGCACCCATCCCCTCCCCCCTACCCCCACCTCTGTCCGATACCCAATTGGTGTTATCCCAAATGTGCACTTAGGTGATGATCAGGCAAACCAATTTGCTGGTGAGTACATGTGGTGCTTATTTTTCCATTCTTGGGATACTTCACTTAATAGAATAGGTTCCAACTCTCTCCAGGAGAACAAAAGAGATGCCATATCACCGTTATTTCTTATAGCTGAGTAATACTCCATGGTATACATATACCACATTTTACTAATCCATTCATGAATTGATGGACATTTGGGTTGTTTCCACATCTTTGCAATTGTGAATTGTGCTGCCATAAACATTCAGGTGCAGGTGTCTTTTTTATAGAATGACTTTCTAGACTGAAACAGGACCCACAGTTTTCACCTCTCACAAAAATCAAATCACGGTGGATAACAGACTTAAACTTTAGGTGTGAAAAGATTAGAATTCTAGAAGAAAATGTTGGAAAGACTCTTACAGACATTGGCCTAGGCAAAGAATTTATGAAGAAGACCCCTAAGGTAATCACACCAAATAAATAAATAAATAAATAAATGGGACCTGATTAAATTAAAAAGCTTCGGCACAGAAAAATTTTTGCATCCAATAAAGGACTGACAACTAGAATCTATTTAGAACTCAGGAAAATCAGCAAGAAAAAATCAAACAACCCTATCAAAAAGTGGGCAAAGGACATGAATAGAAATTTTTCAAAAGAAGATATAAGAATGGCTAACAAACATATGAAAAAATGTTCAACATCTCTAATCATCAGGGAAATGCAAATCAAAACCACAATGAGATATCACTTAACTCCAGTGAGAATGGCCTTTATCAAAAAGTCCCAAAACAATACATGTTGGCATGGATGCAGAGACACAGGAACACTCATACACTGCTGGTGGGACTGTAAACTAGTGCAACCCCTGTGGAAAGCATTATGGAGATACCTTAAACAGATTCAAGTAGACCTACCATTCGATCCAGCAATCTCATTATTGGGCATCTTTCACTTTTTTATTTTCAAAATTTTACATATAAAAATCAAATTAGACTTTTATTTTAGATATTTGATGGTATATTCTTAAAAATATAACATTTAAATAATCCTTTTCTCAATTGCTCACAGGTGATTTTCATGTCAGAAAATCTTATATGAATTATTGTACAATAAAAACAGGTAGGTATAGTGGGAATTGTGAGACGAATTTCCATTTATCAAGATAGAGTAGATATTACAAATTGATGTCATAGCTGAGTGTTGAAAACAAAGCTACAAGAACATAAAACACATGCTTAATTTTTTTCATAAAGTTATCTCATTCTCTGGCAGGAAATTTCAATTAGTGACTATTCAACCAAATCCAAGTCAGTTGGATGTTATAGTTTCTCAACTTAAAATTGATACTAGTAATGAGATTTCAATCTCCAAATGATTAAGTTGAGATCATACTTATGCTGTACATTTAGTCAAGGCCCAATAAATAGATGTCAGATAATATGGGAAAATGAACATAACTTTTGTAAATTGGGGAAATTTTCCCTCTTTCACATTATACTTTCTAACATTATAAATTAAATGAATCTTCAATTCAACCATTGAGAGTAAGTTTCGGGTAAAAAGATTTATACTGTATCCTTACTTAATTCTTTTCTGCAATTCTTAGGAGTCAATGCCTGAAGCTGTTAAAAGCAAAACTCATGTATTGGAATTATCTTTGCAAACTCTCTCCCAACCAAGCCAGCATCACTTGTTGTCGAGGTGATTCTGAATGCTGGTACATATTGCCATCTTGAAAAGATCTTCAGTGAAAAATAGTAATGTGCTCATAAATTCTAGATTCTTTCTATGACAGCTCAATACATTTGCCAGAATTTCTGTTTTGTGGGATACCTAGTAGATTTTAATATAAGAAAATGTAATATTAATATAAAGAAAATTTACTAATATATTTTAAACTCTGTTTGAATACTAGCAGTCATGTAAAAGAAACTTTGTACTTTTTATTATTCCTAAAAAATAATCTAAAGTAGCCAAATACAAGCACAATTAAAATGTGTAAAAATAAAATAATACCCGAAGAAGGAAGACCATTTAGTGGTAAAGAAAAAAATACCAATTTAAAAAAGTGTCATGATTTTCATTGATACTTGTGCACAAAAAATAGAAACTTCAGTTTTGGAAAATTAGTAAAATGCTGTGAAGCAAGATAATCATCCATTGAATGTTTATTAATATCCAGAAAAATAATGGAAACAAAGCTAAAGGGAATAGGAAGAGGAATGTTTTTAACTATTGAAAATAATACCTTGGTGGCTTTTTAAAGTATGTATATTTTATAACAGCTAACTTTTAGTTATGTTTTTGACAGCACAAAAATTGCTTGTGATAAGATCAGTACATTTAAAAAGTGAGATATTTTATGTTTTACATAACATAAAAGCAATTAAGTAAAGCATTCCATAATTATGTGTCAGATATTTTTCATATTTTTTCAAATCTATGGCATGAGCTAGATTAATGAAACTCAAACTGCAATCAAATAGAGAAATCTGGTAAAATAACTGCCTTATCTGTTTGACCTACTTTCCTTCCTATGACAGTGATTAAATTACAAAGATTTTTTCCTATAGACATTACTGAAATTAGAAGCTAATATTATTTAAAGTGTGAAATACAGATATACATACACATATATATGTATGTGTATATATGTACATATATTCCCCGGTTAGTAGATAACTATACCCTGTACCTGCAGATGAATTAGCCCTGCTAAGGTGTTATGTTTCTTATATTAGCTCCCTACTCAGTTAGTTCCACTGCATGGCTTTTCCCTCGTTTCTTTTTATATTCTTCTCTCTTTCCCTTCTAAGGACATAAGTTTAATGCAGGTGTGGAGAGAGAGAGAGAGAGTTCCTGTTGATTATTAGCACCAGGTCAAATCAATGTTGCAGGTTAAGGGAAAAAAATCAAACCAAGGAAGAAACCAGTAGTGCAAAATTATAACCTGGTTAAGAACAGTAGTTTCTTTTCATGGAAACTAGGTCACTTATGTTGAACAATGGAGGTAAAAAAAAAAAAAAAAAACCTTGATCTAAACAAGATGCATGATGCTTGCCTCATTATTTATTTATTCATCAACCATGTAGAAACACCTAATAATAATAGATATCAATTGTTGAGAACCTACTATGTGTCAGATGCTTTATATTCAAGTGTTAAAATACCCAACATGGCAGTTATTGTCAGTCTCATTTGAGTGAGAAAGATCTTCAGATTTACAGAAGTTGGAAAACATATCCCAGATCTTAGAGATGTTGTATGCTGGAACTGGGATTTGGGCATAGCTTTGTCTCATTTCAATCCTGTACTCCTTTCACTATGCTGTGCTAGGCATTCTTTTCTACTGATAAGAAATTTAGTCCAAATTATAACAGGAAGGAAAGCATAAAAGGTGTAAAAATGAAAAAGAAATGTGCATTGGTATATAAAGAAGCAAAGATCTCTGAAATCTGGACTATAAATATTCTAGTTCAGACTTTTACTACACTGTAGAGCCATCTCCAAAAAGATAATCTCTTCAACCTCCCAATAAAAGCAAACAAACAAACATAAACTAATAGGAACATGGGAGCCAAAGAATATAGAAATGTGTGACAAATGAAGTCCCTACTTTGTGGGCCTCTCTGAATCTCTGTATCTATTCTGTGAAATGCAATAGCCAGGGGCCACTGCCAGCATTAGGAGATATATTTTAAATAATAATGATTTAAGTTAGCTTAAAGAAAACATGTCACCAAGAACAACTCTTGATAATTTTGACTGCAA
Source organism: Eulemur rufifrons (assembly GCF_041146395.1). Lineage (NCBI taxonomy): Eukaryota > Metazoa > Chordata > Mammalia > Primates > Lemuridae > Eulemur > Eulemur rufifrons. Next base: position 233,032,859 of record NC_090989.1, read on the forward strand.
ACATAAATTTCCTATTATAATAAAGCAATGAGTAGATTTTGAAGATACCTTTGGTTAATTTTTAAAATAGCCATGTATTTACAATAAAATGTCCATCAAAGACCCTCATTTTTATTTTGTTTAAAGTCTTTTGCATAAAAACTTACAGTATCTATTCTTTGTTGAGCATATGATCTGGGGACGAAAGCTAACAAATGTTATCTCTTCGGATAGCTTCCTTCCCCAGAATGGCAAGGTGTACATTTCCATTTTGTCCTGAGTGCTAGGAAGCTTAGAACTGTCAGGCTTTTGTCTTTTATTATCTTTGTTTGTGTGTGTTTATGTGTGTGCATGTATTTTTATTCTAAAGTACCACAAATAATTTTTAGCACTTGGTTTGGTACAAACAAACATAAAAAATAAATGTGTGAGAAATATTTTGGTGCTATAACAGATGCCATTTTTAAAACATTCTTTGTTAATGTATTTTATTAAAAATGTCTTAACTCTCTTTTATCTCTCTTTGCAATTGATATGATTAACTCAAGGTTGTGTATATATTAACTTTTCCTTATATTATCTTTCTTCTTCTTTCTCCTCTTAATGTTTAGAAATTACATTTATTAAAAAATAGTCTAGAGATGTTTTACTATATAACCCTAAGGAATAATTTAGTAACATCATCATACTGTCTGATAATGAACTGAGTTTGCATGTCTTGCTGAGGCACCATAGTTGCAATTAATCTTAAGTAGATGTATATGGTGGTTTCAGCTTAATTCTTAATGGGCTATACTGTACATAATAAAATTACCACAGATAATTCATGACTAACATTTAATTAACCGATGGCAGTCTGATCTTAAAGAGAGCAACATCTAATTTTTCAAATACAAAATGATTCTCGAGAAAAAAGTATGTAAAATATATAAAGTGGTGTATTTATGTAGGCTCTTTAAGCATAGGCCATGGGAGCAAATGTAGAGAATGTTATTGCCTTTGAAGTCTTCATGGCTAGTAGTGGTTAAGATCAGGTTAAGGGTCTGATTGCTTGTTCTCAATTCCTATCTCCTTTGTCTTAGCCTGGGTTGCCCAGAAAGCACAGCCTGAAGCAAAGCTTTTAGCATCACCACTTTCCTACAAAACAGGAGTGAGGCAAGAGGGAAATGAATTAGGGAAAGAGGAAGAACAAATATAATAGCACCTTCCTAAGCTGACCATCAATTACTATCAAACATGACTCAAATTCATAAGATTACATCTAAGAAAGTAAAATAAATAAGCACATCCCGGTACTCTTATTCCTGGGAGGTATATGGTAGAATTTATCCTTTGGCTTCTAACTCTCAGTGTTCAAATTTCAACTCCTGGATTGTGATTTCACTTGCATTTCTGGGATGCCTGTGTGTAGGCCCTGAACAGGCCCACAGCATCTCATTCTTCAGGGAGCCAGGGGAGCTCCAAAGTAGGAGACAGACAGTGTTCTGAGCATCCAGGAAATGAGACACTCTTGGATTGCACCTGATGAAGCCTGCTGGAGTCCATACAGAGTAGGGTCTCATAAAAGCAGCTTATTCTGAAACAAATAGCCAGTGGTCCCAGGGACAGTAAGGTTGAGCTGATCTGCAGTGGCACATGAGTCTGATGGTCTCCCATAATATCCAGCTACTTAATACAATGTGGTACCTTCATGGTTATAAGATGTCCTCACCTTTTCCCCAAGAGGTAAGGGACAGGTCCAATCAGTCACAGAATCTCCTTAAGGGCAATATCTCTTTTGAGGAATCTATCTGTGAAGCAGACCTGATTTTATTTTTCTTCCCCACCAATTGTTCACAGAAAATATTCCCACAAGGCCCAAGGTATGAGCTTGAGGGAAAGACATTGATGCCATAGAGGTAGGTGATATGGGAGTCCAGGCAACCAGTTCATATAATTTTCTCATGCTTTCTGGATCTGCTAAGGCCATATCACACATATCATTTCCATTGTACAATATATAATTGCTTCATACTCCCAAACTTATGACACAGCAGTTCTAATAATACTCAAGTTAAAATACGCATGTGATCACATAGTCATTTCATGTCCCATATTCAGGATTTCTCTCTATTAGGATTAGTAATACGTTAGGAGTTATTTTTTTCAATGAAGATTAATTTTTTTGGCTGCAGAAAGTGTCATCTTGCTCTATAGCCTGGGATTCTACATGTCAATTTTCTTACTGGTGCTTGCCAGATATTCAATGTAACATCCTAAATATACCAACGGTATATCTAGCACTATAAAATCTTCTGTATCACATGCTTTGAGTTATAGGGCAGCTCATACCACAGTCCTGCCCTGCTGCAGAATACATTCTTGCTCTTGGCCTCACTAAAAACTGACAGTTTATTTGAGTCACCCAATAAATGGATCAGAAGAGTATTCTGAGGTATGTTACATATTCTGACTCAAAAATACAAGGCAGTCCACCAAGCACTGTAATTAGGAAATGTGAGGTGAATTAAATTTTTATTCACCATAGAAAGGATGTTGTGATATACTCCAGTTTATCTGAACCCCTCAAATACTCACTGATATAGCGGGCCTCAGCATGTTCAACAAGACTTTTTTTCACTCTGTGCCATTTAGATGTCTTCATTGGGCATATATAACACTTGTTAGTTCCTGTTCATTGGGTCCAATTAGCATGATACATCATTATGATAGACCAGCATTATGTTCCGCAGAACAGCAAGAGGATCAATGTTCCTGCAGAGTGTATCATGAATGTGAGCGTAAGTGTGAACGCAGCCCTGGGTTAATCTTTGAATGTGTTCTGCTACCCCTACTATGTGATGGAAAACCTCATTGGAGTCCTCCTACTCTCAGAAATCAAGAAAAATATAAATGCCAAATCAATTTAGTGTGCCAGAGGCTGTATGGAATTGAACCAATAAATTTACCATAAAAAGCATGTAGTTGCAATTTGGGCTACAGCTGGGATAAGTGTAAATGAGTCAGTCCATAGTCATCCATCAACCACGATCAATTTTTGTGATTAAATTTTTTTCCATCAGCCCATAAGGTAAATTGAATGGGGACATCAAAGAAACCAACACCCCTGCATTCTTTACATATTTGATGGTGTTGCTTATCTTAGTAATTCCTCCTGAGATTTAGTGTTACATCTCATATACTCTCCAGGATAGAAGAGAGAGCTTTTGCTTGGCCATTTCTACCATAATGGCTCTTAGTACACAAATCATAAATCAATGTAAAGATTCTGCCATCTGTTAAGTATATCAGACTCAATTATCCACTTGGGAACCAGGGAAATAACTTGAGGGTTGTTGTGTGGACATGTTGGATACATAGCATTGTGAGATAGACTTGGGCCAAAACTCCATCAATCACCTGGCATCCAAGGCCTCCACTCTAATTGGAGGACAATGATGATATTTTATTTCTTTCATTATAAGTCTGAGCTTAGAATCTTTATCTAACAGTTTCTAAAATATCTGTAATTCCTCTTTCCCAGTACAGTTATCCTGGTATAGATCATAGTTCCCTTTCAGAAAGGATCAGTAGAATATTTACCTAATTTACTTGCAGTGATATTACAGAGTCCATTCTCTAAGGCAAGGGTCCCTAACCTATGGTAAGTTGTATAATTACTTCATTATAATTACAATGTAATAATAATAGAAATAAAGTGCACAATAAATGTAATGTGCCTGAATCATCCCGAAACCATACCCCACTTCCTGGTCCATGGAAAAAATTGTCTTCCATGAAAATGGTCCCTGGTCCCAAAAAGTTTGGGAACCACTACTCTAATTCCTTGAGTAGTGAATCAAGTAATTCTACCTTGATTCCCCTTTAATCGATGGCTTCTATGCCTAAGAACTGGCTCAAGTCTGGAATTTTTGTGAGTGACCACAATTTTCTATTTTGATGGCTGATGTCAGTTATCAACTTCAGAAGCTCTCATTTTATTTATTTTTCATATAGGTCAAACAATGTCCTATGTACTACTTTGCTTATAACCTATCTTTTTCTAGGACACTGAGATCTACTTGCCATGACCGCAGATACCTGTGTACCAAGATACCCTGATTTCTATTCTATTCCTGCTGCCTATTAGAACAATTATATCTATCTCACCTCTGACCATTAAGTGCTTCTACCTATCCCCTTCCATTTCATAATCCCAACATTCCTGTTTATCATGGAACCCCAATTTCATGGCAACATCTCCCTGTTAATCCCGTCCTACAGAGAACAAGAAACATTCGGTTTCTTAAGGATGTTGGTTTCTCCTTCATGACCTACCAAATGAATTCCATATTGCCTCAGTGAAGGAAATGGTTTCTGAAAATACTTTGGTGATGCATTCTGAAGTTGTACATCCCAATCAATTCTGACATTACCACTTCTTTTAGGATTTCTTTCTTCCTTCATATTTTGACAAGGAAATACAGACACCCCCATCTCATATATATAGGGTTCAAGATTTTAAATTCTGTCTACACAAATTTCCCTATCCCAATTCTCAAACTCTTGCTCTTTTCTAACCACAGTCCTGAATTAAACAGATGAGATATCTCTCTGTCTCCTTGATAGTAGCTCTGTCACACTTACAATTAAATCTCGGATCTAATTTTCTGTAGAGTGCCCTATGCTCATGGATGTCAGAGCTCTGCATAAACGAAGCTGTAGAGGCCCTGTGGCTTTCATAGAGTGCTTCAGATTGGTAATTGGCTGCTCTAAGCAACTGACTCAGGAAGGGTCACATGACATGAGTCCATCCAATGAAGATCAATCTTTAGATTTGTTGGAAACATTATATATGAGGGTTGTTGAGAATATAGATTTGAGCCTGATGGTGCTGTGGATATCTTTCCATTACACTGGAAATTTCTGCCTGAATGATTCCAACAAAAGGAAATGCAAAGTTAAATTCTGGAAAAAAGGAAAAAATAAGGGAGGGAGGCAATCTTGATGACTATGTTTGAGGCCTGGTTTCAACCGTATCTGAAGTGTCCATTATTCCTATTAGTAGTTATCACTACTACTGCTACTATAATTACTATTAGTACTATTTTGAATTAGTCTTCTGTTACTTGCAATGAAATGTTTATTGGTTCATTAGTTGTATATTTTTGTTCATTAATTATAATAAATATACTAACATAGTAATAGAAGATGTTAATAATAGATGGCACTGGCATGTAGTATATACGAACTCTTTGTATTATCTTTGTAATTTTTCTATAAATTTAAAATTACTCTAAAATAAAGTTTATTTTTTAAAGAAGTATCATATATCATACTAATCTGCTTTGCTATGCCACTCTGTCCAAGGGTAAATGGATCCTCTTGCTAATAAACACTGTTCTTAAGAAGGTAAAGGACACATATTTTTCTAATATTTACACTTAGGTAATCTGTGTTTTCTGAATCTGTGGACAGAAAAAATTCAAAACATAACTCTATATGGTCAGTTTGGGGTATGACATTTTTAATGAAGAGGAGGAAATGGAAGAGAATGAAAAAAATTGACATTTTAATCTGTCATCTTAATTTATGAGCTTGTAAACAATGGTCAATTTTATGTCCTTTTTTTTTTTTTGTCATCCTAATGTCTATTCTATTTACATTATAAAATACCGTAACTAGAAGCAGTCTCATTTTAATTTTCTCTGTCAATCTTATATCAACCAAAGTTCAATCAATCAAGGTTCTATTTTTAATATGATATTTTCTTACTTGGTATTCTTACATAGCCTCCTTTTATCTATTTTCTAGAATTTTTTTTAAAAATAAAAAGGATCTGGTCAATCACACATAAAGACAGAGAGTATGTATTAAAAATTTCGGAGGCTCTCCATACCTCCAAAGGCAAGCCTCATGGTATTTATGTTCACAACTTTCACTATGATTTGGAAAGAACCCAAAAAAAACAGATAATATTTATAAATTCAAAATTAAATGTTGAAGTCTATAGACTTAAAAGTTAGGCATTGTTAAGAGAGAAAGGATTTTCTTTCTGTTTTCCTATTAAACATATTAACTTTTGGTCTTGGGAGTTTAGATGACAGCATTTGATTTAGTAGAAGTAGGAAACAAGTAGGAGCAATATATGAAAATCCTATCATTTCTGATTCCACAGAAATTTGAAAGAAAAACTTAGAGGAGTGAGAAGACTGAAGAAGACTAGATCAGGGTGGCCACGTGCTCTGATTTTCCAGCTTTGGAACTGCTAAGGCTGCAATGTCTGGAGAAGTATGATTTAGTTTGAATTGGAGGTCAACTCTCTGAGGGATATTGCCCAGCCACTGATTTGGGACATGACAAGAAGATTCCTACAAAGAGTGTCCCTGTGGTGACATGGGAGGCTTGGGCATGATTGGAAGGTATTAGCTGTATTGCCAGGCAAGGATAAGGCCTAGCTTGTATTTCATATGCCCCTCTGTTTGTGTGTGTCACATACAGGGGTGGGGATCAGAGAGCCATGTGGCCTCCTGTGGTAGAGGACAAGGGAACCTCATAGTAGGTACCATTAGACCACTTAGACCACGGGTTAGATAGGAGAAGCAGCAGAAATTTAAAAGATCAATTCGACATGGAGGGGCCTTAGATACTAGCAGAACCAACAGTAACAAATCATCTGCTGCAAAAATAACCAATTAGAATCTCACAAAATAGCAACTCAGGTAAACCATACCTTAGCATACAAGCCAGGGCACATTACATAGTAGTTAAACAAGGCTCTTTTCCCTGTGTTATAAGGTCAGGTCATTAGCCATGTCTCTATGCTTATAAAAGAAGCTTGATGCATTTTGAATCATCCAAGATGACATACTTTCTAAAGCAATATTGATTGCATTGCACTGCGCCTAGCAAATAAAAGTAGTCTTTATTTTCCTGCTACCTAGTCATTGGAGAAAGATGGAATAGTTATAGAAAAAAATACAAAACTCTGTATTTCCTCTGCAAATTGGAGTGTAATGTGAGTTGTTCTACAACCCTGCAAGCATATGTTTTTGACTTTTCAATTTCATGTCAGCTCAATTCTCTCAATCTCTAGTTTTGCAGTCAGTTTTCAGATGCAATCTCCAAATTCAGGTTGAATCTGGCACCCAATCTAATGTTTCTTTCCTGTTGCTATGTTCCAGATGTCTTTAAGCAGCCTTGAGTAGTCACTGTCCTAGATCCTGTCACTCTCACTGCTATATCATACTACTTCTACCATGATTGAGTTGAACCTTATTTTTACAGATTTTCTTTCCAATCTACTTCCTCAAAATCACTCTTGTGACCTTTGCTGCTTTCCTCAGTTATTTCCAACCATATTTCTCATTGCTGGCCTCAAAGCCACAATAATACTGAGTTGTGGGTCACATTACTCTGTCTCCTTTCAGTCAACCTTCCTTTATTATAAAGCTGGCATTGCTGCGACTTTTGTGTATATGAACATCCGAAAATAACTTTCCTGCATCCAAAAAGGCACAGATGGAAGATACATAAAACTAACTGGGAAAATGGTTAATTACCAGGAAACACACACAGAGCTGACAACACAGATTTACATGCAGGAGTCAATTAACTAATGATTAGGGACACTCAAAAGGTCTGAAAAGTGCTGCATCTTCTGATCTCCCTTAGGCCAAAAGTAATCATTCCTACCTCTTTGCTCTCACAGCACATTAATTGCACCTCAACCGTGGCACGTATTTCATCCTTTTGTCCATTACCGCTAGGGGTTTATTTGTCTTCCTTCTCAACATTCTTATGTTTTATTCATCTTTCTCTAGAATATTTTCTAGGACACTGCTTAGCAACATGTAGATACTGAATATTGTTCATTGAATTGAATAGCAACTAATTTTAGTTATTAATTGTGAGAGAAGAGGTGTGTTCTAGTTCTACCTCCAATATTTACATACATTACAAGCACAACCTCTACACATCTACATATTAAATTCACCTAAAATAATGACCACATTAGCTTTGTGATTCTTTTAGGGATGGAGGAGCAAAGAAAAAACAAAGGAACAGGGAATTAGCCAGACAGGAAAATAAGAGATAATCTGTTTTCATTTTCTGAAGCCCTAGATTGAGTTATGTCTGTGACTACGGCCTCCTGTGAGAGGCACACGTGGCCAACAGAGCTTCCCTGAATGTCATAATTATATGGGCTCCAACATGAGTCTTTAAAACGAAGGGTGAGGCTGACTTAAAACCTCTACCTTTAAAGGACGGAGATGGGCAAACATTTATTGCGAGCCTACAACGTTCTGGGGACTGTGACGGTTGTGCCTCTTAACATTTTCCCTCAGAGAGTCATGACAGTCTCTATACCAACTGAAACAACCATATATTTTACCAAAATAATCACTCAAGTAGCTACTTGAGAATTTATTTACTTCCATCACTTTAGTGGTTTTGCAACAGTGTTTGATTTGTAACCCTGAGCTCAGAGGATTCTAAATATTTTTCAACAATTTATCCCTCTGGTCTATATCTCATTCCCGTTCTCCCCAGTCAATCTTCAAATTAAGAGTCCCTGATCATCCTTTCTCCCAAATTTGTAGTTTGGTCAGGTCTTCCTCTCTCTGAGTTCTAACTGATGCTAGTAATTTATTGTGCCTCTGAAACTGTTTTTTCCATTGTAGAGATTTCTTTACATACTAAACCTCTTCTCAGCATGATCCCTTTTTACCTCCTTGGAAACCAACATCACCAAACAGCAATGTTAATTAAAACTTCTGTTTTACCATAGCACAATTGTTATTCCCGTTTTACAAGATAGCATGGAGCATTAGGAATTGTTATTTCAAGTGTAGTTAATTTTATTCTGTCATGAATCCTCTTGCTGTTTGATGGATTCATTCATTTCTCTGAAAAGCTTCCAAGGTGCCAGGCACTATGCTGCAGTCTGGGATGGCTGCTGAAGATGCACAGGTGGCCTTGGAGAGCTCACAGCACGATAAGGGGGCCAAATATGACTTGAGTGCAAAGTGGCATGTGCTGGGAGAGAGGCTTCTGCAAACACTCTGGCACATAAGGTAGGATGGCTAACTCCACTATAGGGGTGCAGAGGGTGTTGTGATGTGCCACTGAGAATCTCATTCAGGACTGAGGCCCCTATTCTCCCTTCTACTGGATAAATCCTTCTCCAGGAATTCACCAGAGCTGAAGAGGTCCTGCTTCTTTCCCAGGAAATGCTCTTATTCAATGGTGTTCTATGACCTACTTCACTTTCTTTAAGTAGAGATATCTTTGAATGACCTGCCTGGCTCCAGCTTATCCAATGGCATTGGCTGAGGACTCTGTTCTAACTGCATGCACCTTCTCTGGCCAATACCGCTTCCTTCATTTCTTATGCTGAAAACATCCTTAATAAACCTTCTACAAATAAATCTCGGTCAGAGAGTCATAGGGAATTCAACCTGTCACTCTCACAGGGGTTGAATCAAGAAAAGCCTACAAACAATTTTGAGGGTAATCTAAGCAAAGAGCACAGATATGACCTGGTGTTTTGTTCAGAGAGTCATTCGAGATTTGATGTTGCAGAAGCAGAGAGTGTTTACATGTGAGAGGTGTACGGAGGCTTGGGGTGGGGTGATGGTGTCAGGAGTAGCCAGCATTGAGGGTCAAAGTGTAGGAAGATGACTGTTGTGAAGAGCCACAAAAGCCTTGCTACAGGAGTTAGCAGAGAATTTAAAGCAGAGGAGTGACATGAGCATATTTCTCTAGGGCGATAACTCTAACAACCACATAGAGAAAGGATTGAAAGCAGAGAGATCTATTGTGGGGAGTCAGTTGGAAAGCTTTTATAGTAGGCTATACTGAAAAAAAAAGTAAAAAAAGAAAAAGATTAATTAAGATATTACCAATAATATCTATAAAATTTAATGATTTATTAGGTAAAAGAGGTAAGAGAAAGTGGGTACCCCAAATAACTTTATGCATTCCACGTAGAGAAATTAGAGAGACCTTTGACAAAGATGACAAATACAGGCAGAAGTGAAATGATTTAGGTTATAGCTTTACATAATTACTTTCTTTACTCCTCACAACTCAATATTAAAAAATGAGAAAAACAAAAGAATTGTCAAAATGAAAACAAAATTTTATGTGAACAATGTCTGCCATACTGTATGCACTCCATTTATTAGTGTGATAACCAGGTGGTTCTTTTCTATATCAGTTTAGAGATGGACAGGGAAGTCACATACTGTTAATTATTCTATCTCTCTTTGAGAAGTTTGAAAATATATTACAAATTTCAGAAGATCTTTGGTGTATTTTGTAAGCTAGCACCCCAACAAACAAAGATATCAAAAGCAATTTTATATTTTATTTTTAAACCATTATACCTATACTCTTCTTTTCAGGGTCTTGTGTCATGATTTGGAAATCAATAGCCAGAAGCAAGTACTTCAGTAAGCAGTAAGTCAAGGACAGCCTCTAATTCTGCTCTGCAAAGTGTCTAGCACTCTAGAGGCACTCAAACAGTAAATGACGTCTTTACTTTTCCTAAGCCTAAAAATATTTTAAGTTTTAAAGTACCATCATCAAACTTGGGTTGCCAATATGTGATTCTTCCTCTTAATAGTAATAGCCAGTTTTCACTGAATTTCCTTTGTGTTCCAAACACTGAATGAAACACTGTATATATATTATCTCTAAACTTATTAGTACCCCTACAGGATTTTTATTCATGTCTTCAGTTTCTACCTCAGGCTTGGGGAAGTTGAATAATTGGCTCAAGGTCCCCACAGACCTTGGGTTGCAGAGTAGACTTTTACCCAGGGCTCCATGCCTTTACACCTGACTAGCTAAGTCCGTCCTGAAAATGATACTGCCAAGACAAAATGCAGGACACGTGTGAATTGTGTCTGTGTTTTTTGCTTGTTAATTCACTAGATTGCTCTCAGGTTTCATAAGAACACCAGTGAAAAGTAGTAGTGAGGTAGAAAGGTGGCAATTATTAGGTTCATACCAAAGACATTGCCTGCTGAAGGACACTGAGTATACTAGTAATGTATAACTAGTCACATTTCTCTATGAAGACCTAAGACAAGGAGAGGAAAATAGTTTGGATTAGCTATCAATAGAATCTGAAAAGAAGAAGGCAGAATAAGACAAGAAAGAAAAATAATCATCTACATGTAGATAATTCACTCTGTGTCTCGTGTGTGTGTGTGTGTGTGTGTGTGTGTGTTTTAATTCAAAACATGTGATGCTTTTGGTTTATTTCATCCCAGATTTTTAGTATTCTCTTCTCCTGCACCCAGAAGAATGTGTGTTAGATTTAGTATGATTGATTTAAATGTGGCTGCTACCACTGTTCCTGTCATTTAGTTGTTAAGAAAAGTGCAATCATACAACTTTTCTGTTGGGCCTATCACCTCTTTTCGTACAAAAACTGTCTTTCAAGTATGACAGTAGTGGCCAGTATGAGCAGGAAAAGCACTTTGAATGTCAACCTCCTGCTCGTGGTGGTTTTATTGAGCCATACAAATTGTCATGGCTGTGCTGCTTTTTACATGCCTTGGAGAGATGAATGAGCCTTAAAAGTTATGAGAAAAGAGTATCAAATTTTGAAAGATATAATGGAAATTTAGAAATTTTCATGAAGGATAATAAAAGTAATTTTAATTTATCAATAGAATACCGGTAATTGAATTGTTTTGTTAGATGACAATCGATAAATATAGAATAAAATACAGTGATATGTATTTACTTTGTATGTTTTTGTTATACATAATGCTTATAACCGGAAAATATATTTTAAAAGGTGAGCGAACAGTAATAACTACCCATAACCCTTCTATGATTATAATTTTCAGGTATATTCTTTAAGACTTATTTTTCACTAAAACCACACACATTAAAAATATAAAGTTATCATTTTAGGGCCAAGTGTGGTTGCTCATGCCTGTAAACCTAGCACTCTGGGAGGTAGAGGAGGGAGGATGCTTGAGGTCAGCAGTTCGAGATTGGCCTGAACAAGAACGAGACCCTCTTACTAAAAATAGAAAAAAAAAAATAGAAAAAATTAGCAGGGTGATGTGGTATCCACTCCCTGTAGTCTCAGCTACTAGAAAGGCTGAGGCAAGAGGATTGCTTGAGCCTAGGACTTTGAGGTTGCTGTGAGCTAGGCTGAGGCCATGGCACTGTAGCCTGGGCAACAGAACGAGACTCTGTCTCAGCAAATAAATAAATAATCATTTTAAATTATAATTTTAAAGACTTTAAGAAGAAATTAGGCCAATTTAGGGTCCACCAGGAAACATTCATTTTTATCAGGTTTTACATATTTTTATTACTTTAATATAGCACTCATATGTTTATGTTTTCATGCAAAACTTCAACTACTGGATAGTTTGTAAATTAATCATACTAATATGAGTTATCTCTTACTTGCATTCAACAATTATTGAATACCTGCTGTCGATTGTGATAGAATACAGAGAGACCCCATGATAATCATTATAATTGATTTTATAATACAAAATCAAGCTGAACCTGGATTTTTCTTATCAAAACAAAGAAGAATATAGGAAATACAGAGGGGGAAAACTTTGTTGATCATATTCCATGCATCTCAATCTCACTTGAGAAGAATGTAAATATTATAACTCTTTATTTACAACTTTACAGAATGAAGTGGATTATGTTTCTAAATAGCTCAAAGTGACAGTTGCCTTTCCAATCCATTAGCAAAATGTAAAATTCAATTCTAAATGTCACTATTACCCTCTTAAACTCTAAGTGTGATTTTAATATTGATTCTTTCATATGTCTTGTATATTCTCCAGTGTTCAGTGTTTTGATGACAGCTTGTACTACAAATCATTCATATCTTTCATCTTGATCTTTAGATATATGTTTTAATACATTTTTATTATATTTCCTGTCTTCTTATAGGCAGGATTATAAATGCATTTTACATGTTGGAAAGAGATAGCTTTATTGGAGTAGTGCACCAGGAGAAATAGAAAGCACAGAAAGAGAAAAGATTAAGAATAATGTCTATCTTATGGCCCAAGGTGCAAATATGAACAACAATGATAGTAACTAGAAGGAAAAACAAGAACTCACCTGAAACATAGTCCATTAAGGTGATTTTAGAATAATAATGATACCTTAAAGTTGTACAGCAATTTAGTTTCAAACTACTTTTACATACAATCGTGTCATATGATCCTCAGAACCATACAATGATATAGAAAAGAGTAGTTATTATTTCCTCTGATATCCCAAACCAGTCACTGCCCAGTAATTATGAAAGAGTATGTGATTTGTTCAAGGCTGTAGGGTTTGTAAGTGATGGTGTCAAGGTATGGAATAGTGTCAGATTCCTGGCCTTGTGATTTTATTGTACATTTCACTAAGGATCACTTCTGTTCATAGCAAATACAAATTAAAACCAACATACATGAGCTGAGAAATTTTAATTTGACCCATTTTTCTCATTTTTCCTTCTCTGGAATTCAGTGTGAAAATGTTCTAATATAAACTTGTGCCTAAAATAATGTTTAGTATTTAAAAAAACTCATTCAATGATTTTGAATGAATAGAAAAATGAATGAAGAGACAATTCCACACTGTTGAATATAGTGCCTGAAGAGTTTCTGATTCTTGAACGTTCCCATGAGCCCTCTCAAACTAGTTAATTTCTGCATGCCCTGTCAGTAATTACAGTGTTTTGTTTACATGTATAGCATTATATAGTGATTGGCTAAATTATCATTTGCCCTTGCATACTTATGTTTATATTAAATAGTGTGCAGTGAATATTCAAAGAAAATAATATGGCTATATAATACTGATGGCAAAGACAATTTTCTTTTGCTTCTGGACTTTAATTCCTTCTACTGTCTTGGAAACAATAACAATAGGAGATTATATTTACTTAAATTTAGATTAAAGGAGGATTAGATTTATTTTTTCAGAGTTCTGATCTAGAGACTACCAGTTCCTATTAGATTGACCCATGTGTCATATACATTATATTAGACATACCTATTCTTGTCTCACCAGAATGATGTAAAATTCAAATAGCATAGGGTTAAAGAGGCTATATAAATGTTTCATCTAATTTTGTGTAAAAATTGGATTTACTGGGTATATGTTAATATTTCTCAAATGAATATGCATTATCAATTATTTTTAACAACCATGAATACCCTAATAAAATAGTTTAAATGTATGCATTGTTTTACAGTATTTGTTGATAATTCTTTGATCCTTATGATAGCCTCAAATCATGCTGAATTAAGATCTTATAGGTGTTTGTATGTGACAAAACAGACAAGATGCTCATCAAACTTATTATATCTTTCCGCAAACAAACAAGGGCTATATTTCCCACCCTCACTTCCAGTTACTAGGTTGGGCCATATAACTGGGTTTTGGCCAATGCAATGAGGCAGAAGGGTGTTCTGTGCCTAGACATAAGGCTTACTCTGTGATCCTCCACAATCTCTTCTACTCAATGATCATGGGAGTTATATTGAAGGCAGTGATATTGTAAATAGAAACAGGCTACATTTTTTAGTCATTTTTTGGAAGACTCCAAGAGAACCTCTAGCACACATTAGAATTTAAATGGATAAGAAAGAAATTTTTGATGAATGAAGTCATTAAGGTGTATAGCTTAGTTCAGGGGAGAAGAACCTGCAGGCTTAAGGCCACATGTGGCCTTCTAGGTCCTTAGGTGCAGCCTTTTGACTGATTCCAGATTTTACAGAGCAAATCCTTTTATTTTCATTAATACATTTTTGGTTGTCTTTTATGTTTTTGCTTTATTTTAAAATGAATGCATTTAAAATACCAAAGAATAAAATAAATTTCAACAAAATAATCCTCCCAGATTGACTGGCACAATTGGAACATTAGTAAGCCAGAAGGCCTAAATTGATAGCTGCTATGCTCATGATTTAGCTCTAACTTCCCCCACCTGACTGGTGCCATAACTGCATGAGGCTGGTTGGCAAGAGTTTATGGGGGTCAAGTATGCCCATCTGCTATCAGCTTTTGACAATGGTACACTGTGGTTCGGTCTGAAGTGGAATTTGTGAATAGTTACAGAGCTGGACAGCATTTTTTAATTCTGTCTGCTTAACAGCCCATCATGTCAAAGAAGGCAGAACACTGAAGAAAGAAAACAGATTTTTTTTTAATGAAAATTGCTAATCGTAATATTATCTTGTTTCTGCTAAAGATGGTTTGCTTGCTTTGTGAAACTGCAACATCAACATTAAAGAAATTCGATACTCATCAGCATTATAACACTCATAAGGACCACAAATATTTTAAATTAGAGGGAGAGGCACAGAAGTTTGTATTACAGAAATTAAAAGATGAAAAGCAAAAGCAATGACAATTCTTTCAAGCAGCAATAAGACTTGGCAATAATGCCACTGAAGCAACTTATAAAGTACCTTATGCACTCTGGAAAAAAGGGAAGCTATTCAGTGATGTAGAAATTGTGAAATAATGCATTGTCAAAGTTGTAGGATGCTTAGACACCAATAACATTTCAAAGTACAAACAACTGCCTCTTTCAAGGAGAACAATTACTGATCAGCAGCATGAATTAGACTTCAACTTAACAGAACAACTCCATGCAATACTTCAAAAGGAAAATATATATTATTTAATCAGTTTGGATGAATCAACTGATACTATTGACTCAGTGCAGGTTTATACCTCATAACAGAATATTTTCTTTGCTAAAAGAGTTACTCACTTTGGGCACTCTTAACAAACAGAACACAGGAAATAGATATCTTCAACAACTTTCAGATAAATGTCATGAAGTTGGACTGAATTTGGTAAATTTATCAAGTGTATGTACAGATGGTGCACCTTCTATGACAGGAAAATATGAAGGGTTTATTGCACAGATAAAAAATGTATTAACAGATCCAGAAGCTCTCATTTCTTTTCATTGTATCTTGCATCAGCAAAATCTCTGTGCTAAAGCTACTATTTTAAGTGACACTTTGCAAAAAGTTTCAAGTGTTGTTAACTATATTCGTGCAAATGCAACTCAGCATCATCAGTCTGGTAACATGCTAAAGTGGAACAATAAGGTATTCAGTGTGGATTTGCCATATTATTGTAAAGTGTGTTAGCTACCACAGGGACAGGTGTTAGCCAAAATCTTACCTCTGCAAGAACAGATAGTAAAATTTTACGAAAAACAGAATCAGCAATGTGAATTATTGAAAGAAGACTTCTATAGGAATGCAATATTTCTGTGTGATATCATGTCAAATCAAAACAACTTCAATATTTCTTTGCAAGGTGAATGTATGTCTATACATAATATGTGGCAAAGAATCCAAACATTTGGAAAAAGCTGCCTTTTTTTAAAACAATTCTTCTTCAAAAGGAAATTTTGAATGAACACTTCCCCAGTTATCAAAGTCATTGATGAGCAGGATGGTATATGCAAATCATTTGAGGAATATGCAGCTGTTATAGACCTATTAGTTGGAGAATATAATGAAAGGTTCACTGACTTTGAAAATCATGGCATCACACTCAAATTAGCATTTCAGCCTCACCTAGTTGATGTCACCAAGGCACCTAAAGAACTACAGATGGAATTGATTGAGCTCTCAGTAGATGGTATTTTGAAGTCATTGTTTGATGCTAAGAATGATCCAATTGAAAAAAGGAAAAATGTAGAATACCCAGGCCTTCAGCAATATGTCTGAAAAATGCTTTCTTGCTTTTCAACCACTTATCGCTGCAAATCTACATTCTACCTAACCTAAATCAAGATACTCTTAAGATCACAAATGACTGATACCCATCTGGAGGATCAACTGAAACTGTGGTCCAAATATGTCAATGCTGTCCAACAAAAAGAAGACAAAACAAAGTCTCTAAAAGGTTAGTTGACTTTAACATTAACAAACAGTTTTCATTTTTTGAAATTATTAAGTACATAGTAGTTATATTTTTACTAAATAATGTACATTTTTAAGTATATATAATTGAAATTTCTTGAAAGCGGCCATCTTTGATTGCAGCTAAATTACTGTGGCCTTCCAACATGAAAAGTTTCCCACCCCTGGTTTAGCTGTTAATGCACCAGAGCCCAGCCATCTTATCTAAAAGGAAAATTGGTGACTCTGAAATTACAAGGAAAAGAAAGTTTGTGAGCTTATAAATCAGGGAGTGGATAAAGAAGAAACCAGAATTAGAAGCTAGAAAGGTGGCAAATTGTAACATGAAGTGGCAAAATACTAATGCTTGATTAGCTGTGGTATCTTTGAGAGTAGACTGAGGGCCTATTAAGCTCAAGAAAGAAGATGGAAATCATTATTTTAGCATAGTTTCTTGTTTATTATTGGTTTAAATAGATAAGGAATTACAAGAAAAAATAGTTTAAGGAAGAATTTAAAAGATCATAGCAAAACTGAATAGAAAGAGAAGAGTTTGCACTGTTGGAAAAGCCAACTGCTTCTCTATCCCA
Source organism: Eulemur rufifrons (assembly GCF_041146395.1). NCBI lineage: Eukaryota > Metazoa > Chordata > Mammalia > Primates > Lemuridae > Eulemur > Eulemur rufifrons. Next base: position 233,050,332 of record NC_090989.1, read on the forward strand.
AACAGTAAGAAATTAATCTAAGAAATATAATTTTTATAACCCTAGTAAAATTTTTTAATTGATTAAAGTGACCCAGGGAAAATATCAGAATAAGGTAAATAGCCACCATTAAATTGAGCAAGATAGACGTGAGAGTGAGACAGTAGAAAAATATGTTGCTTTGATATCTATGTCTACTAAAGAATTATAAGTATGGAACAAATAAGAAGCAAATATATCAGACATCTAGTAAGTTTAGAGAAAAATCAGGACCATAAAAAATGTTATGACTTTTAAAAACATTTTAACTCTTCATGAACAATAGGCAAATTTTGAAAGTTCTCCAGCTCTCCAGGAGTACATGCTCCTCCAAAACCACTTTGTGTGCTAGACAAAGTGAATGATGAAGTAGAAAGAGCTTCAAGAATGTAGAGCCAGGACCAAGGAAAATCATGGACAAGACAGTTTCTCTCATAGAGCAGATTCAGAGACTGATTAAAAAGATCAAAGAACTCCCTGTACTTCTAGGGTACAGGACTTAATAATATCAGCTCACTGTTAGAGACCAATGACAAAAAGATCAGATATTTTCCAAATGGGAGTATTTATTCTGAGTATCCAGTCTTTATACATTGTGTGGAAGTATATGTGTCTATAGTCAGATAACTCTCTGTTCAAGGAGCATGACCATTTAGACTTCTAGGAGAACATTTGGGTTATCAGGAGTCCATGGTTAGGGCTGTGAATGACTTAAAGATCATGGACTTTGGGCGGCTGCAATGACTGGATGGGACTCTGTGTTGTCTGCCTTAGGGAGAAAGAAAGTATGTTCTATGTGTAGGAAGAAAGAAGAAACTGATGCTTGGTGAACATAAATGAGGATTATGGCATAGACAGTACATTTTCCAATGGCTGTAGTTTGGGACTATATAGCTAGATAATGGCCAAGTGATTATTAATTTCAGTGTGGGCACAGTGATGTGCACCATTTCTAGTCCTGGCTCTGGAACTCCTTGCACAATCTTTCACACTCTCACTTTTGGGACAACTGGAAAGGCCACGTAGCAGATGGCAGCATAAGATGCTAGTAATCTGATTCATTCTGCTTGGAGGACAGTCACCAGGGAAAAACTTTGACCTAAAATAAACTCTGTGTATCCAAGAAGTAAAATTTATGACATGGATCAACTAATATTTGCAAGTCTGTTTGTTACCTGAGCATAGCATAGCCTGCCCTATCTAATAAAATGTCTCATTCAGCTAACAGACTGAGCAGTATTTTACACAGTTTTACATTTGGAGCACTTAGAAGAGTTCTTGGTATATGGTAAGAACAAGCAATTTATGTTCAATGGCTATTTGGTTATATAATGGATCATCAAGTCTATGAAGAAGGTAGAACAGATAATATTTTACAGATGAGAAAACAAAGATCACACATATGCAGTAAATAGAATTATTTTTCCCAATTCTTCACTTTCCTGTATAGCAGGATTACACATGAACAACCTTTTGACCTGCTATTTTTTAGTGCAGTGCCTTTTTGAGGTCACAATATATTTGCCTACCCCATTGATATTGGGCTTGCCACATGACTTGCTTTAGCCAATCGGATAAATGTATAAGTCACAGCATGCTAGTTTCCAGCTAAGGAGTTAAGAAGCAATCAGATTTCCATTGCCTTGGGAGCTGCTTTTGGGCCATAAAAATACTGCAACCACGGAGTTGCTTGTCTCAGAAGGAGGCATGTAAAAGACATGAACCCACCTGCAGCCTATAGCCTAGCCCAGTTGAACCCCTGTAATTCAGCTAAACTTAGTGAAACCCCAAGAACCCACAGACCTATGAGCTCTTAAAAGAATTGCTGTAGGAGAGAGAGATTTTGAGGTTATTACATGGAAAAAAACTGACCACTGTAATGAATTGAGTAGCTGGAAATTGAATTCAGTTTTCTGACTTTAGAGTCAAAGTTCTATCTTTTATACAGTGAACAGTGAAAAGGATTCATTTTAAACTTAAATAGTAATTCTTCTATTTAGTCTCTACTAAATTTTAATTTGGAATGAATTTTAGTCTTTAAATTACTTTAATTTTCAATTGGTTGATATTTATTTGCTTTATGTAATTTACTATTAAAAAAGGACTTTCAACTTAAAAAAATCTTCATGCACAAGCATTTTGTTTTCACAATTGACAAGATAAAGAAAAATAAATAAAAAATTACAAAATGGTCATTTTAAAGGGTACTATTTTTCTTCTCTCATGAAAATATTCAACTCTAATGGATTTTGTTAATGCCTCTCAGGTTCTCTATGGCATTTAAGAAATAACGTTTACTGGAATTTATACAATCTAACTGCAATTATTATGCCATCTTCAATGCACAGTATGAGTGAATGCTAATCTATGCTTTAATTTTTTTAGGTTTGCTCCATATATTTAATAACAAACTGTTTAATACAAAAACAAGAAGTCTCCTGATTATTTGTATTTATTTTTAGCACGTTTCCCATTAACTAGATATTAGAAAAAAAGGCTTTTTTAATTTATCCCATTAAGTACCATTATTAATGTTGTGCTATCATCCCTTTGATGACCCTCCTTGTGTGTGCTTCATTGTTTATTTTACAGTAAATCTTTTAAAATACAAATCTCATTTCCTCTTTCACTGTGAGCTAGATTTAAGACCTTTCCCCTGAAGTGACCATTACTTCTTTCAATTCAGTCAAAAAATAATAACAATCTTGGCAGGAGGAATGAATTTACTACTCAATTAAAGTTACCAGCAAATTCAGGCAAAACAACTATACTGGTTTACATTTAGACACAACCTCTGTGATGTTAAAATTTACTCTTTCATATACAACTAAAACTAGGAGATACCACATTCTAAATTGCATATACAGCACATCTTGGTATAGTATGGATGGCTTATTGGTATAGAACAAGATATTATTGCTGGAAGTGTTGGGTATATTCTAAATACCTGGGAAATTACTAATCAATTTTCTTACTAGTTCTACTTTCCACTATGGATTTGGTAATTGCTTAATAATAATTAATAAAATAGGGAAATATTTTCCAAAGAAAGATAGAATACATTAAATAGTAGGATTTTGACATTTGTAAAGGTTTTTTTATTGTTATTTGTTCCTGTGTTTTCCCATTTAAGTACTTTTCTTAGCAAATACAGGTGCAAGATGGTAGCGATAACACGTACAACATTTAGAAGAAAATATGTCTTATGAGAAAAAAATTCTTTAAACTTTCCATCCTTGTCTTCATAAGCCTGTATTTAACTTATCATAAAAGTCAGAGGAGAGTTTCATTGTTTGGACTTGTGAAAATGAAAGTCAGACAATGGTTTTCAAATTTATTCATCAAGGGAACTTCTCACATTTTTACAACTTTCCCATTTAAAAACCTTCTTTCTTTTTCTTTTGAATTTGCGCTGGTAAGTTAGCATGACAGATTTTATTCATTCTAAAATGGCATAGGAAACTCTGATGATATCGCCTATCATTGAAGACTATATTTTAAATTCAAGTTGAAATGAATAGTGTCAAAAGCAGTTCAACCACAATGGAAGGAACAGTAAATACGATAACATGATCCTGAATTTTTACCCTGACCTGATTTTATCAATATGTGTTAACCTAGGCAACAAAGTTCCTGTGGCCAGAGACCTTATATTACTTTTGTATCTTTTGCACAGGTTTTCTAAACCTTGGCACTATTGACACTTGGGACTAAATAATTCTTTGTTTGGGAGGTTTTCCTGTCCATTGTAGGACATTTATCAGCTTACCTGGCCTCTACCCATATAAATGTCTCTGATTTAATGCATATAAAGCATGCTGGAGGATGGTACCTCATTCCTGCAGGATATTGCCTCTGAGATGATGCTTTAGATTTTCTTTTAGCAAGCCATCCTAACACTGATAGGTCAGCAACAGCTGGATGATGAATCATGTATTACAACCAGTGGATCCTGTGATCAGATGCTTTTTGGGGATTACATAGCTGTGGATAAGGCATTTTGTAAGCACCTGGATAATGATGCTGGCTGAAGCCCAGGAAGAAGAAAAGGAAAATTCTTACCTTTCATAGGTGCCCATTCCTCTGAAAACAAATTACACGACTCTCATAATATAAAAAGGCCCAATATAATCAACTTGGAACAAAGTAGCTATTTGATTTCCTCAAGTAATAATGTCATATTTTAGGTAAGCATTGGTCTTTGTTGGAATTTGGGACATTCACTGGTAATAGTAACAGTAATTATACTAGCCTAGGTAAGTAGGAATGTATGCTTTTGAGTGCATGGGTAACTTTTGTCCCTGTAATCATAGCTTTGTCTTTCTTGTACCCCTTATGAACTTTTGTCCCTGTAATCATAGCTTTGTCTTTCTTGTACCCCTTATGATAGTATTGCGGTGGCTGCTGTTATTTTTGCATTGAACTAATATCAACTGTTTGAGCATCGCTTTCACTTAGAAATTTAGTGCCTCTTCCCTAGTGCATCTATTCTGGTGGGCACTCATACTTTATGCCCAATCCCATATATCTAGCCATATGCATTTTTCCTGTCTTCTTGGGTAAATTTTCACATCCTTTTCTTTGCAAGTCCCTGATCAGCTGGCCCAGCCAATTGTCACTGCTTGTTAGTATGTATATGTTATAAACTCAGATCAATTCTCCTTCCACACAAAGTAGATGTCCAAGTGCTCATGTCTCAGAGTAGCCTTTGAAGTTGAACCTTGAATGAAGCTGTAATAAAGCCACCTTTCATTTTTAGCTGGCTTCCACATAAACCATATATAAAATGTGCTTGAGCTTTTTTCTTCTCTTGGCGCTGTTTGTACATGATTTACCCAAAGGATCTGCTGAGCTTATTGACCTTCATAATGTGGCACATCTAAAAGTACCAGGCTCATGGTGGGAAGTTACAGATAATCAAGTCTTGTGTCTCTACCAGTGCTCAGTAGCACTCAAGGAGCTCTTTGTAAAATGGTTTCAAATTCTTTATTGCAGATGGCATACCTTTGTTCCAGTATCCCAGGACCCACTGGCGCTTTCCATAAACTCCACACTGCATCTTTTCCCAACATCCATACTTCAACTCCATAGGAACTGTTGAATCATATGGCCCACAGTGCAGCTGCTCACACTGCAGCCGGATAGTGTTGCAGAGCTGTGCCCCACTCGCAGCTGGTAGCCTTCCTTGTCTCCCACATCTGGGCTGGAGAAGTATTGATTGATGTAAAATGTGTTTCCTCCAGAACCTGGGAAAGCCTACTAGGAGTTATTCTTCCTTCTTTATAGTAGGGAATGGACACAAGATACAGAAATTTATCTTTTGCTTTGGAAGGGATGTCTGGCACATCCCTTACCATTGGGCCATTAAAAATTTTATTGCAGTGACTGGTCCTTTAATGACTCTAGGGTTTATCTTCCAGACTCTGGGGCATATATGTTCTCTACGCCAAGGCCTTCAGGATAGGAACCACTTCTTGCTTATTCTTCCTGATTAGCATAATGCAATTGATATAGATCAATGTGATATTCTACAGGATGTAGACAATCCAGATCTCTTTTTACTGTATTACTCAAAGTAAAATAGAGTTAACATAGTCTCTGGGAAAACTGTTAATGCATATTCTTGTTTGGTCCAAAGGAATGAGAAGTGTTTCTGATCCTTTTCCCTAATGTCTAGCAAAGCATGTTTACTAAATTAATGGCTGTATATCATTTATCTGTGGTTGATTAATCGGCTTTACCAGACATGCAATCCCTGGCACAGCAGCTGCAACTGCAGTTGCTGCTTGGTTAAGTCTGCAGTGGTGTGCAGTCATTCACTGGGATTCAGGGTCCCTCTGGCCTCTACATGTGTCAGACTAGTGAATTAAATAAATGATGTGATGAGGACAATTATTCCTGCATATTTTATAACCTTCAATGTGGTACTTTATCTTCACCATTCCCCCTCATGAGAGATATATATGCATGTACATACATATAGTTTGTTTGCTTGTTTGTTTTACTATCTTAGCTGAAGAAACAGTGGTAATTTTAGAAACTTTTATATGACCTTCCTCATTATGATGGCACCATCATAGGTACAAGACCCACATTCCTAGTAATATGCTAACTGCTAAGTGTATCAATGCCAAATATATACTCAGATACCAAGGAAATTTCCACCAGGTGGGTCTGTGGACTCAGTGGATCCATTTTAAGTTGGACTTTATTCAGGACTCTATTACCTGAACCTCCATAACCTCACTTTATTAGGGGAGCATAAGGCCACTTCGGTTCTGCAGGTATTAAACCCTGTGTTCAGCTGTCCTTGAGATATTTCTGTATTTCCCTTTCCCCAGTGTATAGTAAATGGCCCATAGGTAATGGCTCAAGTAAATGGCCATAGATCCCTGGAATAAACCTAGAGAAAACATTACAGTGTATCCTTGCCAAGGTGTTGTAGGGTCCTTAGCCACGAGGAGGACCCAGCCACCATGTCAGTTAATAGTTTCTGAGTCTGAAATAGCTTTTCCTAATGCCTACTCCCCTGAACCTTTAATCCCATCCTCTACTATCTGTCATGGTGATTCAGGCATATCAACACCTGGATGGATTTTGTGTGGCCTAATTCTGTTAATAGGTTTGGAGGCCGGAAGAGAAGATGCCAACTGCTTCTGAGGGGCAGCAGTTTCTGTGGGATAAATCTCTTTGTATCATTTTCTGACACGAGGAGTGGGTACTATATTTTAAAGGGATGAGGTGGGCCACTTCTTCAAGCTAAGAATGTTAAGAGAAGTCCAGAGAGTCAAAATCTTCCAGGGCATCTACCCAGATGTCCCTACCCTAGCTCAGGGTCCCAGGTTTTCCCAAGTAGGGCCAGGTCTATGGCATAACAGATCTACTATGGTTGAGTATTCAATGGCTTTTGAATTATGGCTCCCTTTTTCAAATCCTTGGTTTGATTTTAGCTTTTTCCTGGTCACTCAGAGTGAGAGAAAAAGGCTTCTTTGTGACTTACCAAAGAGATTGTTTTGCTTTCATGATTAGTTTTAAAATTGTTTATTAATTGCTCTTAGCTTTTTATTATTAGTCTACATCAAGGCAACTTAGGAATAACCATTCAATTCTGTTACATTTATGCTAAGCTTATATGTTTCAGATGTCTGGGCTATGACATTGCATTCACCTACACTCATATGCCATCCTATCTCACTATAGGAGAAAATTTTAGGAACTGAACTATCACCATGTCCCAGGCACTCTCTGCACATCATTTACCTCCAGGCACAGGGACTTCATTTCTGTCTGGATGGTCAATGAACAGGCTCTGGAAAAACTTTAGCCCGGCACCAACTTTCTCAGAGCACTGCTGCCACAATTGCCAAAGGTTGATTTTTTTTGGGGGGGGAAGCAGAAATTAAGACGAAGTTAATGAAAAAGATTTTTGGGGATTAACACCAGTAGGAGAAAAGGGTAGAAAGTAGAATTGGGCAAGGTGAAGTATTAGACCAAGCCATATATCTGACAAATCTCTGCCAGCCAAATAAACCACGAGCTCCAGAGCAAATATTGCTCATTTGGGGTGTCCTGACTTTGTTGGAAGCAACTAGTCCCTGGTATGTACCATCACTACTTTGCTTTGTGAGGATGGGATCCCAGCTTGAATGCTGAAGGACCATGAAGACGCTAAGAAGTAGAAGCTGTTAGCTAGCCACAGCCTTTGTAAGTAGAAGGCTTGTTCTTCCTTGAGGGGGAAGCTCAGCAGCCGACCTCTGTGTCTATCTTGCCATCAAAATATGGGTCTTCAGATTTTCTAAACTAGGAATCATGTTGCTTTTGTGGAAGAGGTTGGAATGAGACACACTGTTCTGTGTAATGAAATTGGAAAAGTTTTAGTCTTTTGGGTAGAGAAAGAGTAAAAAGAAAAGGAGTTGGTGGGGGGGGAGAGAGAGAGAAGTAGGAGGGGCACGAGTCCTAAACTTATACAGAAAAAGCAAGTCTTTTGAAACTTTCAATAAAGTTTGATACAGAATAAACAAAAGTGCTTTATTTTGGTTGAAATCAAGTAAAATGTTTCTGTTCTAAATCTGGGGTGATACAGTGTAGAGCAAGAGAACCACAACTCAATGGTGAGATAATCCATAGTTTTAACACCTTCCATAGATGATCTTGAAATGTACCTCTTAATTCTAATAACCATATGAAGTATCTGTTATTGTGCCTATATGGTGGGGTATTGGACAAGTCATCATGTATTGAAATCACATAGCCTGGAAGTGGCAGAACCAAGATTCAAATCTTAAATCTGTGGACTGTGTACTCATCCAGACTTATAAAAATATTTAAATATTTATACTTTTTTCAATTCCCAAAAGAAACACACTGGAATTACTGTTCATTCAGGTTTACTTTTTCTGTTCTATGTACCTAAGCAGTTGATAATATATGAGGAGTCTTGTTTACAGGACTTTTTCATCATTTTCTTTTCACTCTATTTCTACTTCCCACCACTGACATCTAGACACACAATGCCTCCATCCCAGATTTTTGTTACTGTCCTCCTACATTTCTTCTCTGTTTCTAAAACACAACTATTGCCTTGTTATTTTAATATGCAAAAACATTCAGAGGTTTCTTGTGGCTTATCATTATATTTTCAATCATTTTGGTGTTTAGTTGTTGTCAGTAACTAGGTTAAGTGTAGAGGTACAAAGATGAATAAAGGCACAGTCCTTGCTTGTGAGACTGTCATACAGTTGTAGACACAGTGGAACAAAGAGTTCAAGGTAGAGATTTGCATGGCGTGGCTAGGTCATATGGAAAGGGAGATCTGTGTTCATTACATCAATTTTGGATTCTTCTACCCTGCTTTCAGGTTGAAGAAAATCCATTATCCTTTACTTTCCAAAATTTTTCCATCACAGATATTTACAATGCAAATTTGCTGTTCCTGTTAGAATAACATTTTAATTTGACTCTCATACACAAAGCTCTTGTTCCCCTCTTTATATTTGCTCATTGCTCCTACCTGAGATGGCCTTTGACGACTTGTGTCTGTATGTCCACATCTTTTTCCCAGCTTCTAAAAGCACAAAACCAAGGTTTTTTTTTTTTTAACTATCATACAGTTTTACCAAACTACACACAGTTTGCTCCCTTCTCTAAATCCTATCTGCATGTAACTGATTACATCCCACTCTTAGAATTTATCCCTATCTGTCATTAAATTCAGCTTGAGAACATCAACTTTAAAATTAGCTCTTCTTCCATTTTCAGGCAGCACAATTAAATAGGGCCCTATTCCTATTATTCACAAGATGTTGAAGTAGAAATTGATGGATGGTTTAGCCTATCTTGGAACAGCTATTTTCAGGAATCCTGTCATATGACTCAGCAAGTGTTTTATGTGTTGCAGATCTAGTGGAGATAAGGCAAAAAGGGTTCCTGTCTTCATGAAGCTTATAATTTAGTGATATAGATATATTAAAAACAAAAGAAAATAAAAGCCATATTTACAAACTTTGAAATAATGGAAATAATAAAAATTTTAAAAGGAAGATATGATCAAGAGTGCCTGGGAGTGTGTAGCTTTTTCAGGGTAGTCTGAAAATGCCTTATCAAAGGCGGTGACATTGACATCTATTATGTTAACTCCTCCCTCATATGGAAAGGAGCAAGTCATAAGACAAATATAGGAAGAGACATTTAGAGGAAACACTAACATGGAAGCCTGCAAACCCAAGGTAACTGGAGAACAATAAATAAGTACAAGGCTGTACAAGATGAGAATGGAAAAAAGGCTGTTCTTGTTAGTAAACGGTGAGGTTTAGTTTGAAGTTATTTCTTATTAATTTTTCAGACCAAATGCTTTGTACTCCCTGGTGGAATTGGGATACTACTGTTGCTCAGTGTTTTGTTGTTTATTTGCATATCAATAGAAAATTATGATAATTATTTATTGATAATGTCTTATACAAGTTATGTCTAATCTTCCCAAAATGGCTTTTCATCTTAGTCCTCCTTAAAGTTGCACATATGAAAAATAAATAGCTAATACTGTGCTGGCATTTTTGACAGCAAACCAATTCCTGAATAGGTTGTTGGTGGAAGTGGGACATATTTCAAATTTTGAAAAATTGTGAAAAGCTGACCCATCAACTTAATAGAGAGGAAAATGCAATGAACTTTTTTACTAAAGTTCGGGCCCTAGTGTGTTCAGGTGACCTAGAATTGAAAAGAATCTATCCTCTGAGTAATGTCAGTTTTTTCAGGATTAATTAAATTAATTTATACCCTGGAGTTCTCCCGTTTTCTATTATCTCTAGCCTCTCAGGTAATGTAAAAATTTCCCAATTGCTAGGTAGTTTAATTAAGGTAACAATTATAATAAGCACAGATATTTATTGAGTACTATATACCATTTTACAAAGTACCCTGTATGTATTTTTCAAATTTTATTCTCTCAGAGCTCTATCAGAGAGGTATTATGATTATCTGCATTTATAAGATTCATAAACAGTGGTTAAGAAAATTAAAGTTATTTGCCTCAGGTCACACAATTACTAAATGACAAAAACAGGATTTGAATCCAGGCAGCTTGATTCTTGAGTTTATACTTAGCCACATCAAACCAAACCAAACCGACAAATAAAAAACTTATTTGGAAATCTGAATTATCTGTTTTCCATTTCTAATAATCAAATTAGATAATTATAAATACATCACATCTCTTCATGCCATATTTTAACAGCAAAAGACCTATTTTAAGTACAGAACAAGAACTCAGAGTATTAAATAAAAGATTATGTAAATTTTGAGTGATGTACAATGAATATGAATTGGTGATACAAATATGGTTTTATAAATAGCATGGTAAGAAAAATTCCTAATTCTATAATTATATTTCTTCAATAAACTACTTTTATGAAATCAGGGTACCTTCCTCAATCCTCCAACTCAGTGTCTACATGTACTATAAAGAAATAAAATAACATCTTCTCAAAAATCTAAAAATATGTTAATTTTAGAAATCACAATGTATGTTTTGTGCATCTTCTCAAATATCTAAAATTTGTTAGTTAATTTTAGAGATCACCATGTATGTTTTATGCATACATAATTACAGGGAATGCTAAGCAAAACAGATGTTTAACAATGATCTTGCTATTGTGCATAAGGAGATTTTCAGCCTTCAGAGCATTATGTATGCGCTTCCTCCACCACACAATTATGGGTTAATTATTCCACAATGATTTTCTGATGTGATAATCTTAAAAATCTATACGTTTTAGTTTAACTGTTGGAGGACATTCCAATTACAGAAGTATAATCACAAAGTAAATTAAAATCTAAAAATACATTACTTTTAAGTTTTTGACTCAATCCTGTATATTTGGGGTCCTTTTGTACTGTTTGAAATCTTTTATTTTCTTCAGCTTTCTCTTGATTTTATTTTAAAAATCTTTTTAAAAATACATACATCTATCCTGTGTGATATTGTTAGAATTATCCTACCTTTGTCCTGCGTGTTTTCTGTCCTCTATTCCAGCAGTCTCCAATCCCTGGGCCGCAGCCCTGTGGCCTGCTAGGATCCAGGCGTCACAGCCAGAGGGGCGAGGGGTGCATGAGAGAAGCTTCATCTGTATTTACAGCTGCTCCCCATTGTCCCATAACCACCTGAGCTCCGCCTCCTGTCAAATCAGCTGCAGCAGATGCTCATAGAAGTGAGAACCCTACTCTAATCTGTGTACGCGAGGGATCTAGGTTGCATGTTCCTTATGAGAATCTAATGCCGGATGATCTGAGGGGGAGCTGAGGCAGTGATGCTAGCACTGGGAAACAGCTGCAAATTCATATTATCATTAGCAGAGATGTTAACAAGGTAATAATAATAGAAAGAAAGTGCACAGTAAATGTAATGCGCTTGAATCATCCTGAAACCTTTCTCCCTCACCCCCATACGTGGAAAAGTTATCTTCCATGAAAGCGGTCACTGTTGTCAAAAATGTTGGGGACTGCTGCTCTATTCTTTTAAGTAGAGGTCTGAGCCTCAGTGGTCAGAGGGTAATAAAAAGATGTGAACTGAGTTAGGGAGATATATGTGCATATGCTTGTAGCAGCAATGGGGACATGGGCAGCCGGAAGGACATTTTTTTACTGCGGCCACCACTACTTAGATTTTTCAGCTTGTTAGGTTGAGGGAAGATCAGCCTAGGCTTGACAGATATCTGATTTTTTTAAAAAAATGTTTACACTCATTATTTTTAAAATGTTGGTCACTAATTCAAATTTTTTTTTTTTTACAAGAAAGTCTGCATCCCCCAAAGCTATGTACACAGATTGTCATTTAAAACTACAAAGTATAATGGGATTGACTCTGATATAAACTCTGAAGTTTGCTACAAGTGACCAATAATCAATTAATTTTGCTACCTAAAACTAATTCTTTCACTTGTAAGATAAAAATAATACAACACATGGTTGTTCTGAGTATTATAAAATGTACTGCATATGAAAATTCCAGGCATATTTCCTGATAGACAGAAAGATTTAACTAAATTTTAATTATCTTCCCTTATGGTTTTTAATTTCTTCTTGTCACATATTTATTTGGCTAAATGTTTATTACTTATTTACTCTCTAACTCTTTCCTTACTCTCATTTTCTCCTTAAATTTGTCTAGCCTTTCTTACTTTATTGTTATTATTATTTTATGATTGATTATTGTCACTAAATAATCCTTACTTTTAAAAATGTGATTTACCCCTTTGCTTTGCTGTTATTTTTATTTCAAAATTAGAAACAAATAGAGCAAACATTAGGTGGGCTTCTAACCTGATCTGCAACTATAAGTGATCCACAGCAGCTTGCTGAAAAATGAAGTCTTAACTCGCATTTGAAGAAAGAAGCTATATAAACTCCACGTGTTTTTAATAACAACTCTTCATTATAGGTGTTTGGGTAATCATTTGGAAAGCTTGTTCTGCTAAGCTTCCAGGGAATGAATGAGAGGACTGCTGTTCAGCAGTCATGGAAATAGTTCCAGATTTCCTTGTTTGATTTATTTACATTTTGTTCCATCTTTTGTTGCTCCCAATATAAACCCTGACTTTTATAATACTTCTGACAAATCCGTCTATATCCATATTGCCTTTGCCATGACCAAACTTTTTGTTTCCAAATTATAATCATTGTTTTTTCTATCTGACTCAATATTTCCCTGGACTATAAACATAAATGTTCATGTTAGGCCTGGTCTAGGATTCATCAGTTTTTTCACTTTCCTATGTTTTCACATTGGGTACAATGTTTTGTAGGTAATAGAAAATGAATATAATGTACATCCTATAGAAAAGAAAAAAATTGACAAACTTATATTTTTATATACTTTCCATATATCTCTATATACATTTGATGGTTGAGTACTAAAGCATATGTTTCATTTATCATATTTTCATTAAAATATGTTTTCAATTTTAATGAAATTAATAAATATGTGGATCTGAAAAACTTTCACTGAAATATTCTGAATATTTAAACATGACAAGACTGGAAAATATATAGTGCTGGTGATTTCAATGCACAAAAATTAATGGACTTTTATGACCCCATATACCTGAATGGGGGGATATATATATATGTGTTCCTCTAAATGTACAATTCAGATATGCAGTTCCATCTTACGAGTGACATCAAAGCAGACACATGTTTTGATCTTTTTTCTTTTACTTTTACTTGTAAATTTCATTCTTTTATTCATAGGTTCAGTCCTTTCTTTTTTATAAATGATAAATAAAAGGATGAATTTACTCTTTTTTTATAAAAGAAGTAAATATAGAAAACACATTTTCAAATAAACTGTGGTACCTTACATTTCAGGTGGGACTATTTCATAAACATTTTATATTATAAGAATTTTTTCCATAAAGCTATGGTCCCTTTACTACTGGTAAATTTCAAGCAACATATTAAAACAATCAATTTTAGAAATCATTGTTATTTTACAGTTTCATTTCCCTTATATAATCTATAGCAATTGATACTAGAACTTGTAATGTATAATAAAAGAAAATTACAAACTAACCTCACATATAATATATTTTAAAAACTCTAAAGTCCAAACACATAAAATTCATCAATAAATTAAAATAAAAAGGATATTTTAATATTAAGAAATCTGTTAATATAATGTATCATATCAGTAGGTGAAGAGAGAAATACTGTATGATCATATTGATAGATGCCCAAAGAGCAATATTGAGCATGCATCCTTAATCTTAAAAATCCTAGCAAACTAGTAATAAAAGGATAAAAAATATGTTATTACAAAGTACATGTTGCTATTACACGTAATGATCAAACACTAGAAGCAAATTAAATCAGACACAAATCCAAAACAATTTAAGAGTAAGAACAAAAACAGCAGTGGGATGTTGGAATAACCTGTATACCTCCTGAAAATAATATGTTATAAATCAAGGTTGAGGTAAGCCTTGTATCAAATGGCTCAGCACTAGAGACATTCCCATTTAACTTAGGGGCAAGACAAAGTTGGCCATTATGACCATCAATTTTTTAACATCCTGTTGGAAGTTGTAATATAACTATTCAGGGAAACAAACTGTAAAAAATTTATAAGCAAAAGAGGAAAATAAATATTAATTGCTGATGACATAATTTTCTACTTTGGAAATTTAAGAGAACTAACCAAAAACCTATTGGAACTTATCTGTACATTTTAGCATAGCTAGATTGAATATACTAGAGAAATTGAATTTCTCTACATATAAATAATAAACACTTAAAGTAGAAAATAAGGAGCCACATACAATGATGGGAAAAATATAAAACTCTAAGCAATTAACTAAAATAATTTTCTGGAATCTTTATGAAATAAACCACAAAATTTTTCTGTGGAATTCAATGGAAAGGAGAAAATAAACATATTTTTTCTTCCTTCATACACAGAAAGAATGAGATTACAACTTCCTAAATTAATACACACATATAAGACCATCCCAACTTAAATTTTAACTTTGAGGAGGCATAGTAAACTGGACTAAATAATTATAAAACATCATTTGGATAGTCATTTAGAATTAAAATAGTAAATACGGGAGAATCTTTCACAATCATTCAAAAGTTTATAAACATACCATTTATAAAACAGTATAGTAACACTAACAAAGTGCATGAATAGATTAAGGTAAAAGTGATGAAAGTTCATAAATAAAGACATTTATGCACAATTAGTTAATGAATCTTAAATTGTCATTTTAAGTAGGTAGGATGACCAAATAGATTAATCAATAAATGACAATGGAATCATTGGCTAACAACAAACTTACCTACATCATATTTCATCCCAAAGTAAATCCATGATGGATTAAAGACTCATGGTTCTTTTCATTATATTTAATCTTTAATCCTCAGGCATTTATTTTTTTAATACCCAGTGTTGGTGAGGGCACTTCAATATGCTGTCAATTGAATGTTAATTTCAGCAAAATTTCTTCAAAGCAAAGTAGCAGTATGTACTATTGTGTTAAAAACATTCCTATGTGACTTAGCATTTTATAGTTAGCAATATATTTTTAAATATTCAATAACATTTAAAAAGGTTTTCATTATTATATGATAATACTAGCAAAATCTTGCAAACACTGAAAGTATTTATCAATATGGGGTTGGTTAAATAAATTAGGGAATATTCAAACAGTTAATTGACCTATAGTCATTAAAATAGTTTATATTTTATTTATGTAGAGAAATGTTCAAAATTTCCATTCTTCTGTCTTTCTCTGCTTCTATTTTTATATATAAATATATATATTTCTCTCTATTTATATATAAATATATATTTCTGTCTATAAGCCTTTGACATAGGTTAAGTATGAAAAGAGAAAATGTTCACATAGTATGAGAATGCATTTTGAGATTTCTTTCATGTGTCCAAGATGTTGTAGTTCTTTGGAATCTCTGGAAATACTCTTGCCTCATGGTATGCTGAATTTGAATTGGACACTAGTAAGTTTTTTTTTTGTATAAAATTTCCCTCTTATCCACTTTTGCCCTCTTCTTTTTTATATGCATGTGCCTTGATGCATATTCTAAACACATAAAGACAAAAGTTAAAAGACATATATTAATAAGCAGCAAATAATATAGTAAAATTGGTAGTCACAAATAATGGTAGAACATAGACATGATTCAAGTATGGAAAGTTTCCTGGGTGGGATAAATTCAAAGACAAGTCTTAAAAGAAGCAGCATGTAGGAATTCACTGTGATGAGCAATAGTTCTAATGCATGAAAATACACACACGTTAGCAGAATGTAACTCACACATGGAGTCTTGATACACAGTGGAGAGATCTTACAGATGAGTGAGTAAAGTGCTGGAGCAATTATTTTTCCATATGGAAGGGGGAAAACAAAAACATACTAAAGACGTAAAAAATCAAAACTTTACAAAAGTGGTAGAGTAAAATATAGATAATTGTCTTTTGACCTATAAACAGAGAAAAAAATTATGAGACACATAAAACAAATAAAAAATGAATAATAAATGAGACTTATCAAAATTAAAAATTTTGTTAGAAAAGGCTTAAAAATCAGAGAGGGAGAAGATATCCAGAATTGACATAAAATACATATCAGGATACATAAATAAATTTTTCATATAAAAAGAAAGCAAACAAAACATAAAAATATGAAGAGACATAAACAGTTCAAAGAAGGAAAAATCCTAATGACCAAGATATTTATATACCCTCAATCTCCCCAGAAATCAATACAATATAATTTTAAAACATAATCCTTTTCACATCCTTGAAATTAGGGAACATTAAAAAGTCTTACCATACCAAATGGAAAAGAAGTAGGGAAACAGACACTCCATATATTTCTGGCAGAAGTATAAAACGGTACGACTTCTTTAAATAACAATTGAATTATCTCATAAATTTGGCTGTATACATATCATATAACCAAGAAATCTCATTTCTAGGGAAATTATTGCATAAATGAGCCAGGAGATATGCACAAGCATGCTCTCAATGTCTTATTGGTAATATGTGGGACATGAAGTGATAAATAAAATAGGGCATGTTAAAAAATTAACAGTATAAATGGGATACTATACATCACTTAAAATGAAGGATCTAAATCTTATACATCTCAAAAGATGTTGACTAAAGAAGCAAGATACAGATGATTACATGAGTACAAGTTGTGAGCACATGATTTTTATAGATGTAAAGCCATTTATATATATGTAGCCGTATTATATACACAGGGGTTGACTATAGATCAAATCATGATAATTGTGTCTGGGGATGGACAAGAATGGGGGCTTTGTAGGTGAATACAGGAATTTCAACTTTAATTTCTGTAAAAATACATTGAAAATAAATATATCATATTGATAGCCTATGTTCATTTGTTTACTTGAAGAGATGGGTACATGAATGTTAGATTACTCTCTGCAGATTTCATGTTTTTAAAAATTATCATTTTGAAAATATGGTTGGATTGGGCTTTTCTGGAAAAATGCAATATGTTAAAGAGAAAACATATTGACACTTAAGTTCAAACTTGATATAATGGACACTACAAAATAATTAATAATTTGTGATCACGTTACTAGAATGAAATAACAACTGGCATTTGAAACTCTTCTGGCAATTGCATTGAAGAATGCAATTTCTATTTGGCAATAGAAAGAAGAACTAAGGTGATACTTCAAGAAATATGTTAAATATGTTTAAATGTTCAACTTAGCCAGGGCAGTGCAAGGAAATATAGTTCCTTTGTGTGAATTACTGAAAGCACTCTCTCCATTGGGATGAATTGCAAAATTATACACCTTTCTTGTAAATGTATGATAACATAGCATCCATTTCCCTAACTGATGAAACACCAGGTCTAGGAGGTGGCTTGACTAACTGGATTTCAGCACACATTGATGCGTCTACCCAGAAATGTTCATGTGTTGGTAAAAACCAATGAATTTAGTCTATAATCATGCTGCTTTGGAGATTTTTATGACACAAGAATGTACAATTTAATATATTTTTTGTCTTGCTCCTATCCTTTGTGTAGTGTGACATGTATTCTCTATTATGCTTATATATGATTTTTAAGTTTATATTCATGAGCAATCCAAGTTTCAGTCATTTTATTATAGTCTTTGCCTAGGCCTTAGCCATGGAGTAACTAAAGTCTGCCAGAAAATTTGTCAGAATTCAACTGAAATGTCTTGTTTCTATGAGTTTGGGTATATTATAGTCAACCTGCCAGGAGCTTAATGGCCTTTACCTTCTATGTATATGTCAAATAAGCTATATATATATATATATATATATATATATATATGCATGCATATTTGCATGCGTGTGTGTGTGTGTGTGTGTGTGTGTGCGCGTGCCTATAGAGATAAGCAGCTTCAGAAGCAGGCAAAAGAAGGTGCCATCTTTGAACCCTCTAATGAATGGCTTATGATCTCCCCTATTCACTTATTTTTTTGTCCAAAGTTGCAACCTAGTAAGCCAAAAACAATAGATGTACCTTGGTATTTCCATTGTCTCTAATGAACACAATCACACACTGATTAAGAACACATCCTCTGTGTTTGAACATAACTAACTAACCAACGTTTGAAATTAAAAGACCTGTAACTTTTTTATAAGGTCTGTTTCCACTTAAGCACCATGTGGATGTACATTTCCAAATAAAGGAATTCTTTTTTTTTTTTAATGTTCTATTTTTTTTTTCAATTTCAAAGTATTATAGAGGTACAGATCTTTTTGGTTACATGGATCACTTTTATAATGGTTGAGTCATGGTTATAAATGTATCTGTCACACAGATAGCATTCACTGTTCCTGTTAGGTAGGTTGTCACCCTTCCTGTCCTTTCCCTTTCCCCCTGCTTGATTTCCTTTGAGTTTTACCTCCCTCTAGGCACATGTGTGCTTATCAATTAGTTACAATTTAATAGTGAGTACATGTGGTGTTTTTTTTTTCCCATTCTTTAGATACTTCACTTAGGATGATGGACACCAGTTCCATCCAGATTGTTGCAAAAGGCATTAAGTCATTCTTCTTCATGGCTGAATAATATTCCATGGTATACATATACCACATTTTATTAATCAATTCGTGAATTAAAATATAAGTATTCTTAATGTTATTGTGTCTGTGTCTATATGTACACATATATACACACATATATACACATGCACACACTAAAAAACCTGGCTTTAGCCAAAATTTTGACTGTTTAGTCAAAAGTGAGCCATGAATAATACAACTGTTCTGCAAGTTCTTTGGGCCAAAAGGTAGGAAAGGCAAATAAAGTCCTGGGAACCCACGAGGATAGATGTCATGGAGGAGTGATAAAAAGTTAAATTTTAAAATTAATACTTAAACCTCTGTGCCCATATAAGCTGAACTGGATATAGTGGGACAAAAAAGAATCAGAAGGAATTGAGTGCAGATAAAAGAAAAAAACTAAGAGAGAGAAGTGAGAAACAGAACATTGCAATGTGCCTTCTCTGAGGAAAACCTTCACCTTGGACAGCAATCCCAAGACAAACATAGGAGTTTGGAGAAAACACTATTCTATAGGTCAGGAGACAAGGATTTAAATCTAGCTCTGTCATTACAAAGTTGTTGATTTCTGGGCAAATTATTTCCATTTTCTGGGCCTTGTTTATTCATCCACTGATCCTGCATCTCCATGTCCTTCCAAAATACTATAAACCCTTGTAATCTTTTTATGGTACTTAGAGATTACTGTTACTGAAGTGTCATATCCTCTTATCTAACCTATGTTATATCAGTACCCTTTCTTGATTCAGTCTTTTTCACCACAGCATTACTAAAAGCTGGCCATTGCAAAAGTTTTGAATCTGTCAAATGGACAAAATTCCAGAAGTTCATGGTAAAGCCTTTTTGTTCAACTAAAAAATTGTACTTCCTTTAATAAATCCCAAGACCATAGTCACGTCCAAAATTCAAGGTTCATGGAACAACTTTGACATTGCAGAGCCATCATCTTTCCCTTTCCTATCCTAGTACTTGCCCCCACAGAACTTACTTATAGGTCTGAGTTTTTTTATCAATACCACCAAATGGTATTGTTTGAAAAATATTAACAACGAGTTCAACGAGTTAGTGGAGAGAACAATATAATTGTCACTTAGGTAAAGTGCAAAGTTATTTCCAAAATACAAGATCACAAAAATAGACCAGTCAGAACACCTGGAACAGAGATTAACAACATTTTCAAAGTAGACAGATAATGCCCACTTAGGAACACCTGAAATCCTCATCCCTGGTGTTCACACTTGAGTATGCTAAAATATGAATGAATGACAATCTTCTCAGAAGTTCAGGAAGCTCAACTGGCCTCTCCAAGTCTGGCCATACAGGAGCATTTCAATTAGGTTTGTATGGACATTTTCTGGGAACCACCACATCAAAACCCAAGCACTTCATCAATCACATGTTTATCATTATAATACATGAACTATAACTAGAGTGAGATTCAGTACAGACTTGAGCATAGCCCTCATAGATTTTATTTAACTCTTCCAGTCTCCACAAACTAAAGCAGCTTGATTCTAACAATTTCCTGACCCCAGAGCTATGGCATTAGTGAAAGAGCTAGTTTTCAAGACTTTTGGCTTTTTTTGTTTGTTTGTTTTGGGTTTTTTTTATTTGTAACCTTTAAATATTTATTCATTTTTATTTCAGAATATCACAAATGTTTAGGTTACATATATTGCCTTTGACCCACCCAAGTCAGAGCTACAAGCATGTCCATCCCCCAGACAGTGTGCACCACACCCATTATGGGTGAATATACCCATCCCCTCCCCCCCTCCCAATTACCTGACACCTAATGATGTTACTACCATATGTGCATGTAAGTGTTGATCAGTTAATACCAATTTGATGGCAAGTACATATGGTGCTTGTTTTTCCATTCTTGGGATACTTCATTTAGTAGAATGGGCTCCAGCCCTATCCAGGATAACACAAGAGGTACTAGATCACTATTGTTTTTTGTGGCTGAGTAGTACACCATGGTACACATATACCACATTTTATTAATCCACTCACGTATTGATGGGCACTTGGGTTGTGTCCACATTTTTGCAATTGTGAATTGTGCTGCTATAAACATTCTAGTGCAGATGTCTTTTTTATAGAATGTCTTTTTTTCCTTTGGGTAGATGCCCAGTAATGGGATTGCTGGATCAAATGGTGGTTCTACTTTTAGCTCTTTGAGGTATCTCCATATTGCTTTCCATAGAGTTTGTACTAGTTTGCAGTACCACCAACAGTGTATGAATGTTCCTATCTCTCCATATCCATGCCAACATTTATTGTTTTGGGACCTTTTGATAAAAGCCATTCTCACTGGAGTTAAGTGATATCTCATTGTGGTTTTGATTTGCATTTCCCTGATGATTAGAGATGTTGAGATTTTTTTCATATGTTGGCCATTCGTCTGTCTTCTTTTGAAAAGTTTCTGTTCATGTCCTTTGCCCACTTTTTAATGGGCTTGTTTGATTTTCTCTTGTTTTCCTAGATGTTCTTGAGAATCATACTAACAGTCCCTCAGACATGATATAAAGCCTATCCTACCTAGGATTAAATCCTAATTCAGGAAAGCTGAAGCTGAAGCATGTGGTCGTCCTGAGGCCTTACACGGGTCCAAGAGTAGGTTGTGTTTGTCCTTCCGTTACAGGGCAACAATTAAGGATGATCACCAAAACAACACAGAAAAGTAAGAATGTAGGAATTTGGAGAGGGAAGGAGATGGTATCTAAAGAAAATATCAATCTAACCCAAAGACAATCCCAATAGCATGAGCTGAGACACAGAATTTAGCAAATAGGAGGTAACACGATAAATGAACAGGAAAGCTATGACTGGAAACCTATGAAGGATTTTGAGTAGACTGGGTAGAAGAAATATCTTGGACTGCCTAGTACACAAAACTTGGTTATTCGTTGATCTATATGCAAGCCTTCTATAAAAATGTGATTATAAAGTTCATGTCTATCCTTCCTCCAGCTAGGATGGATGGATGGATGGGTACATAGTTAGATAAAGAAATAGATATTGATGAAATTATAGACAAAATAATTTCCTTTTATGTGTTTTAGATCATCAGTTGCTTTTATTGTCTAACCTATCTCAGAAAGCATTAACATAAAACACTTTTAGCCTCAAGTTCTGCCAAATGTTTGCATTGTTAATGAAGTGGCCAGGATGGTGGCTGAAGATTCCAGTTCTATGGAGTCAGAAAGAAATCCCAGAAGGTTTGAAATTAACTGTGTGGTATATTTTAATATAAGAATGCCTCTAAACAAGTTTTCAAAGTTTATACGGATTGACTGTCCCTCTACCTAACTTCTTAGAGTAATTCTTAGTGGTGCAGTAGAAAGTCTTGACTTTGGATTTAAATGGATCTTTTTTATTTTTTAATTCTTGTATTGACTTTGCTAGATGTTTGACCTTGGGTTGTTATCCTAACCTCTTCCATCCTAAGTTTACCTCATCTACATAACAGAAACATCAATATTTCAGCCACAGAGTTGCTATGGAAATTAATGGAATGATTCATGCAATGTACCCAATGCATGCTTGCCACATAAGGAATGCTCTAGAAATGAATTTTTATGACTAAATTTATGAATTTTCAGAAAAGATAGATGGTGTGTATAAATGGACAATGAGATGAGAAACATAGAATTGTAGCACAAAATTGTAACCCAAATTAAATGGAAATATAATTTGATATAAAGATACCAGGGACATAATCAAAACATGAAAAAGTCATTAATATATTCTATGACACTGCTGTATTCATAACACAAATAACATCATAAAGTCTAAAGGACTTATGCCCTTCTAAATATTAGTTGTAGACCATGAAGTATTAATAAATACTTATTTAAAATTCTATTTAAATACAACTTTGTTATAAATATTTTCTGCTTTTTTTATTATGCAAGTAGTATATGTGGTTACAAAAAAACGCAGGTGAACAAAAGGATATTTTCAAAAATCACCTGTTAGTTTACCTCACAGAGAACTACTGCTAACATATTGTGAATAAATTTCCAGTCCGCTTATGTTAATACAGCGATGTATGCAAGTGCACATGTAGCTTAAAAAATAGGGTCATTTACTCATGCTATAAATATTCTTTTGTATCATTCTTATTCAACTATTATATCTGAGGTGTTTCCAGAAAGTATCCAGTCATGTAATATTAACAATGGCTGGATTCTTTCCAGACAGACCTTCATACATCCATTTTCTTAATGTTCTTAATAACTTCCCAAATAAAATATGCTGCAATATTCTGTGCAATATGGTGACTGAGCAAAGGTGCTATTCTGAATGCTCTTATAAAAAAAGCTGCTCTAGAGACCACAGGCTTTTGGAAGCTGGGTTATAAATTTATTTCATAAAATAAAACACCTTGTTCTATTTAAGCTTGTCACCTGATCATGAACCCATATTTTATTCCATTTTGAAACCATGACATACTTGTTTGTGAAATACCTTGTGATCTTTGGTTGAAAATGCTAAATATTATTATAACCATTTATCTTCACATAGTAAAAACCCTTGACTAAAAAAGGCATTGTTTTATTTTCCTGATGCACTAGGGGAAGTTATTGCGTTTTTGGCTCTAGCTATTGCTATTAATTTTCCAACTTTTATGACCATGAACCACCGCCCTCAAATTCTTTTCTTCCCATTTTCATCAATATAGCTATATATAATCTTGCTTTTGCAGTGAGAAAACAAAGACCAATAGTGCATTACAATTGGCAGGCTTATGCAAAATTAAATATTACCTGTTGACTTGAGCAGACCTTTACATCAGCTCTGAATCTATAATCATTTTACAGATGGAACCTGTCCATTAATTTACGTACTTCAAGACAACCAGTAAGCAACAATATTAGCATCATATATTTTATTTATTAATAAATAATAGGAACAATGGAAATTTCCATTCTTTAGCATTCAAAGTCACTAAAGCTTAATTACCAGTAACTTTATATAGCTGGGAGGGAAGATAAATAATTTCTTGTAACTCAGTTTTACATACACACACACACATACACACACACACATACACACACACCTGTTAAAACAAAGTTGGATTTTTTAGTATTTCAACCGTAAGTACAGTTTAAGGATTTAACTCTAAGAGATCACTACATAAATAGCAATAATTGTCATCTGAATCATGTTAATATGAAGTAGTTTATACCCTATCCTAGAGTATTTGTATCATATCATCAGCTTTTGCTTTGCCCTATCTCTCTTCCCCTGCCCCAATTAAGTAGTTTTTCTATACCATTGTTATGGATATTATTGTGATTTTGTTCTGTATTCCAGCATAGGTTTATTTTCTAGAATCCCTTCTTCATCAGAAACCTATTATTTGTTAAAGTATCATACTTGCTATCTAAGTCTTAGTCTTAAAACAAATAATAAGGCAGAGATCTAATTAACGCATGTGCTGGGAAGGTAGCAGAGAATGCCACTTATAAGGACAAGGCATTTTATAGTGGGTCTGAAGAGAGTAAAATTTCATTTACATCATGACCACTAACCTCATCACCTTATCTTCATATTCCCCGAATGGTAGTGGCATTGATCAGTGTGTTGTAACAGAGAAAACACTCCGTGGTAACATAACACAGGACATTCAAATTCTCCTCCTGCCACTGCTGTATGGATTGAATTGAATGACAGAGGCAGTAAGATCTTAATTCCAAAAGCCCCATTCTCATTTATTTGTCCCGTGCTCTGGAAAAGCTACCTTTCCTTTTTAAGCACTGGTCTTATTTCTAACACAGGAATTATAATATGTTCTTGCAAAACTGTTGGGAAGATTACAACTGCTGAACATACTGTCTAAACCAGCTCCCAGCACCTCACAGTGACTCAAGGAAAGGTAGCTGTTGTTATGATAGTTGTTAATCAATCATTCCAGTCAAACTTTCTGGGAAATAGGCTTGAGAGTCCTTAGGGTTTCCTCCCACCTACCCCTTCACTGGCCCCATCTGCATTTTAACACAGAGGAATTTGTTATACCAGTTGAAGGCAGTTGAGTAAAATGGAAGAAAACAATAGAATATTTTTTTGTAGCAAGTACCTTGATTGGACACCCTAATCAAGAATTTCCTTCATGGAGAAACTTAATTAAGAACTTCCTTCTTTTCTTCCCTCCCTTCCTCTCTTTCTTCTTTCTCTCAATTTTACTGCTCCCTCTCTCTATACACACACATGTACATGCAGACATACAGCATAACAGCATGCAATCATATTCACATAGACATTCTCACCATTTATTACAAAATTACTTTCCTATTCTATTTGCATTTAAAGATATGCTAAAAGATTTTTTAAAGGATTTTTGTTCTTAGTAGAAAGAATATCAGTAATGTCTCTGACTTTAATTTTTGAGGAATCAGTACTTTTTGCCTCTTAGAAATTTCTGTGTGTAAAATCTCATAGAGTAGCCACAGGTAAGCAATAGTGCAAGCTTTTTAACGTAAAACATGTATAAGAATGTCTTTATTTAACTCCTGATAAATTCTGAGAATACTTCCTTGCATATATTCCTTAAGAACAATTTTCAAGCTATCTTAGTGGTATGAATAATATGCTTTTAAATTAAGGTATATATGTTTAAATCCCTAGGGTCTGCTTAGATATTTTTCTAAAGGTCCTCGTGCCCATATGAAAGGCTTTACTTTCCTATTTCTCTCTCTATATATTCCATTCCTTCTTAATGCAACATATGGTATTTCTGAGCCACACATATCCCTATTTTTGCATTAAGAAAGAGTTGTCGATCTATTTATGGAAGCCAAGGTTTTTACTGTGCTCTCTTTTCTAGTGATATAAAACTCCCAAAATAGGTTAAAAAATCTTGCGCTTCAATCTCAAAATCTATAATGATTAAATAATCAGTTGTGATGATTAAGTAATGGCAGCCCTTTTCTGCCTTCCGTTCTCCTCTGCTTTGAAATATGTTCTGAAGCCTCTGAATTTGGGGGGAAGTTTCCCTTATGGGTGTTAAGTATTTAGATGTATCATGAAATGAAAGAAAATGTAAAGAATGAAATCTTTCAGCCTATATGCTTCCAAAGTTGCAACAGCAAGACTCACAAAATAAGTTACTGAAAGAATGTGGCAGTATCACGTTGTTCAGCAGCATCTCAAACCATCTGAATTGTAAGCGATATTCAGTGACCTCAGCTTGTCCTTGAGGCATGCTAGGAAAAAGACAGTGCTGCAGCTAGAGCCCTGGCAGTGACCGGAGTCAAATGTAAAATGAAGGATGCTGCTGTTTTGCATCTCTACAAAATCAAGCTTGTAGAGCATCTGAGAGGTACATCTGGCCTTTTAATGCATTAAAATAATTTTTTGGTAATATCATGCTTTTCTACGAAGCTAAGTGAATTTTTGTCTCACAAATAGGTAGCAACTAATAAGTCCGTGAACTTTCACATATTCAAAGAGCCTTAGAGGGAAAATTTGGTAACCTTTATGAATGCAATTTCAAGTGAGGAGATTGGATATCATTTGAAAATTTGACAACTCTAAATGTCTTCTTAAAATAAATAGTTTGGACCTGATTTTCATTCTTGATTTACCATAAGTTGTTTTAACTTTTTCAAGTGAGCAAAAAAGGAAAACCTATTTGCATCCTTTAGAGATTAATGTGAGTTGAAGTGTTAGTTTTTTTAAGCCTCAAGTGAAATAACTTGTGGAGGAGAAAGTGAGTTAGAATAAACTAATAAACTTGCTATAGTTGAAGATCCACAGTCCTGCTAACATAAATTTACCGTAATACCTACTGAATATGTTCTTTAATGAAATTAGAGATAAAATTCATATATTCTTATTGGATTTTTACATTATGCATGATATTCATGTACAAGAAATATCCTTTGAACATGAGGGAGATGATTCTTTTCTCATTATTACCCTTTATTAATGGAATTGATTGAGATATTTTAACCAGACATTCAAAAAGCCTCTCAGATTAACCTTCATATGCAATTTAAATCCAAAGCCTTTGCAAAACAGGACTCTAAATCTAAATACATAGAAAATATTCATTAACAGGATTAAGCCAGCACTTTTACATCTACCCTGAAGTTACTCACAGGTTAGGCAGAGTCTGGAAGGGACTAAATAAAGTACAGAAATAGAGCTGGCTATATATATTATCATATTTAGTTGCAAGGTTATAACTCAGTAAGATACATTTATTGCCTCAGTTCCTCCAAACTATTGTTTCTTAGTTTTGTTTATGGATTCAAATGTTATTGTTCAATATGTGCAAAAGCCAAATAAATTATTGTAGTGCACAGGCAGTATGAAACCACCAATTTACTTCCCCTCACCACAGCATTAAATGTCAAGGTGTCAAGTTGTCCCTTTAGGTTTCATTGGCAAACATAAATTATTGCTAATAGACTGCGCCAGCGAAATTTCTGAATAACAAATGACTTTGGAAAGCGTCACTACCAGGAGCTATAGGACACTTGAGATAATTTATGATACAAATATTTTCAAAAGCTGGTCTGCTTGGAAGGTTGATTTCTAAATGTAAAATAAATAACTGACAGAGTTCTGTGTGTTCAACTCATCCTCCTGCAATTTCTGTCAAATATATTCTTAAAGAAGACGTAGCTCTGACTGCAAACCTGCTGTGCCCTTAGAGCTCCAAGGTAATTGGTGGAAGATTCAGCTTCAGGTGAATTCTCCAAGTTCCTCCAAACTAACTCAGTTTTTTTTTTTTTTTTTTTAGAGAGATTCAGATGTTATTGTTTCACATAATATATAGTGTTTATTTTACATTCTAAACTACTGTGAGCTTAGATAGGGTAGAACTCCCAAAGAATTCTCAAGAAACTCCTTGAGTTTCTTCTCTTTGCTGTCTGCTCCCTTCCCACATGGGGAGGGAGGCATGCAGAGGGGCAGAAAATGTAACAAAATCTGCATTTCTTTTGAAACTTTTTTACTGGAACATCTAGCAAACTAATTCACTTTTGAAGGAGATTCTGAAAGGAGGCTCCATGAAAAAAGCTTAGAGAGAAAAAAAAAATCAGGAAAAAGTTATCTATGACTGAAATTAAAGAGATCTCTACCATTTACAACACAAAATTGTGCATTCTTCTATTTGGGCTCAGTCAAGGTAAGAATTGGGCAGGCCAAATATCAAAATAGCCAAGAGAATCATATAGGACTGAACTATTGCCACTATAGGTTCATTTTTCCTTCATAGAATTTGATACCATAGACAAGTAAACCTAAGAGCTAACATACAAAAATTGATATAAATATCAATACTTTAAAATATCAAGTAGAAATACACCATAACGGTCACAGCTATAAACCTACATAGAAAAATGGAAGTGAATTATGTAGCAAAAAGTTAACTTTTGAATTCCCTCAATATCTATTTATGCTTTATTATATATTCTGTTTTCACAATGTTTCTAATCCAGTTAAGCCCATGGATACTCATGTACTTAGCATTTCTTAGTAATGTTTGGAATAATTTTTAATGAAAAAATTGGAAACTAAATGACATAGGTTATCTGAAAAAATAGGCTAAATTATTCCTGGGCTTCAGTGTAGAAAGTGTTTCAGTGCTTTTCAATGTGGGAACTCACTCTAAAAACAATACAAGTAACCTTAGAAGATGATAAACTGAGAAGGGGGGAGCATGGCTGGGGGTGAGGGATAAAAATTTACCTAGCGGGTACAATGTACACTATTCTGGTGACAGATACACTAAAAGCCCCGACTTCAGTGTTATGCAATTCATCAATGTAACAAAAAACACTTGTACCCCCTAAATCTATTGAAATAAAAAAATAAAAATAATAAAATAAAAGGATAATAGATATTGCCCCCCCCCCAAAAAGACTACCTAAAAACAAAACAAAACAAAACAAACAAACAAACAAACAAAAAAGCCAGAAGATCTTTGGGAAAATGTTTTCCTCTCAAAGGTTAACTTGCCCTAATTTGACTTCTTTTATGGTTTGGCAAACAAATGGCTAAAGAAAAAAGAATTTAAAAAAACATTAAAAAAACTTATTTATTTTCTCTTACATTATTTCCTATCAACTTCTTTAAACAGAAAAATAAAATCTCCCATACTTGTAATAAGTTTGTTTACATTCTTTTATTATTTACTATTTAATGACAGGTTCAAATTATTTTTATGACTATTCTCTTTCTTCTATTAAAAAGATAAACTTGGCTGAATATATATTTCTAGATCTTATTATGCAGTTTCTCAACATTTCTTGAGCATGAAAATCATTTGGAGGCCTTGTTGGAGTGAAGGTAATCACCTCCATTTCCAAAGATTTTGAGTCACTAGGTGTGACGTGAGATCCAGTAATCTGCATTTTAGCAAGTAGCCCATATGAGTTAGATGTTGGTGTTGCATAGACCACACATGGAATGAAAGTAGAGAGACATCACTTGGCAGGTGTTTTTTTATAAACAGACCTATGTATCGGATAAATAATTTTCTCAATCTAGGACTTCATAATTAAATTTTATCCATCAATTGATTGATTACTAATCTGGTCATTATTAATGGAACATATTTATTTTGGGGGCAGTTAAAACTTATCTGGTATTTTAAATATTACTCTATTATTATATTTAAATTTAATAATAAGGAGATGAAGCAGATATAGGAGAAAGTGAGAACTTTGGAATCAGACACACTTGGATGGAGTCCCATTTCTGCCCCTTACTAGATGTGTAATTTTAGGCGGTTGTCTTAATCTTTGAGAATTATTTTGTCTTTTGTTTTTTGTTTTTCCAGATGGCATAACTAATAACTACTTTGCAGGGTTATTGTAAGAGATATAATAAATTTTGTGTATGCATCTGGCCAGTAGTAGGGCATCTATAAATGCTTTATAAAACACAGTAATTATTTTACTTCTTTCTCTTGTAGAAAGTATACAAATGTTATTTGGTTTTCCTAGTGATTGAGTATCCATTACCAGTGGCTAATTTATCCAATTAACTGCTGAATCCTCTTGCATCTTTGTAAGGTTCAAGCCACCATCATTTCTTCCCAGGATTACAACAAAAGCTTTCTAACTATTATCCATGACTTTAATGTTACTCTCTTTTAATCCATTTTCTACCATGCATCCAGGCTGATTTTACTCCTATCCAAGTCTAATGAGACATCTCTCTGTTGCTTAAAATTAGCAGTGGTTCCCTGCTGTACTCAGAAAAGAAGTTACTCTACAAAGCCTTTCATGATTTTGACATTACTTATGTTTCCAGCGTTATTTCTAATCATTCCTAATTTACTCCCTAATCTTTAACCATATATTAATAGAAATTGCAAATTCCATGAAGAAACCAATATCTTTTTTATCTATTCCATATGTACCTTACTCTACCCTTCACCCGGCTACACTTTACATACATTTTAGTTCTCATATGAGACATTCCTTCTTCTTACATCCCCCTCACCCCGCTCTCAGACTCTGGTTTTACTTTTCCAGAAGTCTTTTTATGACATCTACAACAAACATCACACTGTATCTTAGTTGCCTACACTTGCCACTCTTTACTAGCGGATCATGAGTCCCTTTAGCCTGGGCATTACATTTCTTTAGTTATAATATTCCAGTGCCTAACACGGTGTTTGTCTCGTAATACTTCTCCACAAAAAGCATTTGTTGAAAGAATGAAGGCATCATGTTATGGAATACTACGGCGTCAAAGAAGTAGCTCCCAGGCTCTGGATTTATCATCTAAGTTTGACAGTCATGGTGAAGACGGGAATGTGGTAAAGTTAAAGGCCGATAGAAAATCCTAAGACTACCTAGCTTCTAGATAATGCGAAGGGGTTTTCAGAAAGCACATAGGCATTGAAGGCTTTGGAGCAATCTTCTTGCAACTACAGCTGGATACATTTTGCTACAAAATACATTCTCCGTCACACAGTATATTTCACAGTGTTTTTCTAGCTCAGCAATAACAGAGGCTAGTGCTTGCAGTATTCTTCACTCTACCTTGGAGAAATATGCTAAAAATTCAGAAACTAGAGAACTATTAACCCTCTATCAATTGAGGTCATATTTATACTTTTTTTATTAACTAGGGCTAGATTTACACTTTTTTAAACTTAAAATCACTTTGTTTACACCAAGGTTTTTCATCACGTAAACACGTTCTTGAACTTGGCAAGAAATTTTAAGTTTCACACATCTGTGTATGGTGCACTTAAAGATTTTGTTTTGCCTGTGGATACAGCACGAATTGTTTTAATATTTTTATTTCATTATCGGAGATATTAATTTCACAAAAATGTATGAAGAACCTACAAGTTGTTAGGCATGTGGGCTTAGTGGGCATTCAAGATAAAAGGCTAAATTATTCACAGCACATGTGATCATGACAATCACAAATTTACATTTAGTGCAAGTTGTATTTTCAACAATGATTTTAAAGGGTTTCTTGAACATTTTGTTAAATTCTACTTTCAGGTAGTTTTTTTTAGGATTTCATAAATTGGCCTTGATAAAGAGCAGTATATACACTTCTTTGCAAAAATTTTGAGTATAAAATTTGGAGTTTCTATATTTGGATGTAGTAGATTTTTACCTAGCTAAAAAGATTAATAGGTGGGGAGAAAACCTTTGAACTTTTTAAACTCTCCATATTAGAATTAGTGTTAAATCATGTATCTGATTATTATTGTAATAAAGATTAATGAGTGTTTTATCAAAACTATAATTATATATAATATAATGATACACTATATAAATTATAATTATTATAATTTTTAAAAATTCAATAGGCAATACAGCATGGAGATTGAGAGAATACCTGAACATTGAGAATTGATTTTTCTATAATTTTAGTATAAAGAGAAGGGGAAAATCCACTAACACATATTAAATGCCTCTTATATGTCTGACATAGCGCTAAGGCTTTTATACATGCAATTTAAGCCCACATGGATGGTGTGAATATTAAAATAACTTCTAAAAATTCACACATTGGCTAGTACAGTGCTTGGGACACAATAGGCAAAAAATAAATTAAAATACTATTCTTCTTATTCTTTATAACCAGCCTGAAGAAAAATTTCCTCCATTTTATAGATGAGGAAAATAAGCTTCAGAAATATTATTTTTTGCTCTAAGTCACGTTACTTGAAAGTGGCAAACCAAAATTCAACCCATTTCTCTTTGCCTTTCATGTTCTTATTCCAAGTCACTTGGTGTCTTGTCAGTTCTGTCGATAAAATTTAGTGGAGAGTACATATTTCCTTACAGAGTGTACTCCTTTTGCTGCTTCCCTCCTTCCGTCCTCCCCCCTTGCCTTCCTTTTCTACAGCACAGTCCCATCATTTTTCCTGCACAATCCTATTACCCTTATTTGTAAGGCCCTTGACAATTTGCTGAAAGAACTTGAGGACCTATTATAGACATTTCAATAACCAATGTGCTATAGTAGAGCAAATCAGAAAAGAGGTGTTAGAAAGTTTAGTGTCAGTCATTAACAGAGAAAGCTTATCATAGATGGGGAGAGAGATTAGAAAAATAAGTTAATCCAAGTGAAGCTGCTTTGTAGACTAAAGTAACAATTAGGATCTTTTAGGAGACTAAAAGTTAGGTTGGAAGACTAAAATTAAAAATTATTTGGCTATTTTATGAACTAGAAAGAATTCTGTTTGTGGACATTTTCAAGGAAAGGCTGATGCTTTTCTGTCAGGAACACAAAAAGACATTACCATATCTAGGTAGATTAGATGACCTTTAGTTCCTTTGAAACTCTGAAATGTGTGTTTAAATGTGGCTTTTGCTTTTATATTCCAGAACCCAAAATCCTGTTTCACCTATAGTTAAGGATGTAGTAACTTCTTACCTTAGAAAATAGATGCCGTGGCTTCACCTCAGTATTTACTTGTGAGCAACAAAATATTATCCAGGGACATTTCTTTCCAGGGACATTATCTCTTAAATAAATATCCAAGAATAAGTCTTAAAAAAGTATTTCTGGGACAACTTTGATTCTGTGTCCTACTTATTTATGTCCTTCCTCTCAACCTATTAATGAAATAATTTCCCTTTTCAGAATAGGACTATATGCTGTTTGTTGGGCTAGTTCAATGATGAAGTGGGCCATTGGTTACAAAAGATGCTTTGATCAAACAATCTTCACCAACAGCCTGGAAAAGAAAAGTCTTCAGAACCAGGAATAAAAAAGATGTTGAGCTTCTTCAGGGAAAATATGCTATCTGGAGAAAGAAGATTGTGGCCATTTATTGTAGCAATCATAAGTACAGTAAAGACTAGGAGAAAAGTTATCATTCAGTTTTAATCAGGTTACTCAAATAGAACAGCTGCAAGCAGAGATTGCTGTTTAGGCTGAAAATGGGAAAGACTCTTTCTTATAAAGTATAATGCTGTAGGGTCATATGTGAAAAATGGAACCTTTCTCTGCTTTTTCCATAACAAAGCATAAAAGCACATTTTAACCAGTTTGGGGCCCAACTGGCTATTGACTAATATCACCATATAATGGCCCAGATGTGCTTTCAAGGACAAAGGTGGGTAAAAAAAAAATCAATTTAATCACAAAATTTATTCTTCTTAATATGTTTTGTTTCCTTTGAATTATGATTTCCAACATGCTAATGACCATGAAGACCAAAAGTTTGAATGAAAGTTTCTTTAAATCTCTAAATATGACCCTGTACTTAGGTTATAAGTTGCCAAAAAACAAAAGCAATTTTTAAAGTGAATTATGCTTATTAATTTAGATGCTAAAGTTTTTAATATTCTTTTTTTTTCCGTGGGGTAAGGAAGGATACGTGAATTGATCCATGATGCCCTTTTTTTTTCCCCTTAAAGGAAAAATCGAAAATAGCAGAAGGCATAAAAAAATTGCTATTATGATTTAATTAACATAAACCTAATAAAAAATGACATGTAAAATGTCAATTCTCTTTAGTAACATCAAAGTAATATCTAGGTTTGATCCTGCAAGTGTCTAGAACATTATAAGCTGTGATAAGCTATGATCCCTGTATAAGAAATGGAAATAAAAGACACTTTCTTCACTTTCTAATCTTTGCATGAGAAGAAATCAAATTAACTGCTCAGGGGCCATAATTGACACTCATAAATAACCTGCCGTCTACAGGCACTGCCCTCTTGTTTGATTCTTCCTGTCTTATTAGAAGCAAAGGAGAGAAACTTCTGTAGAAGGGATTTTCAGTGCATAATAATCTTCACCTCAAGATTTCATTTTAGAAATCACTGATCGACTGTATTTGCTGCTCTTTGCTGGACAGCACCTGAACACAACTCTGACCGGAGTATATGCCACAGTGGCAGCCTTTGCTCTTTCCTTCAATACTATCTTGCACCTGAGTTGCCATTTTGGTAATAATTATTTGAGAATTTGAAGCTTAATAGCAAAGATTGTGACAATTTTTTGAGTATTTTAATAGGCTATAATTGACTGGAATAATGCAGTCTCTTTTAAGACCGTTCTATTGACAAAACAGGGGAACTTAGGCTGTAGAAGAGAGAAAAGGAAGAAATAAAAGAATTTAGGTCAATCAAAAATGTGTGTGCATGTAGCTTAGGTTTTGAAATACCTATGTTTTCAAGACCATGAAGCAACAGGCATACTCAAGCAATGCAGGAGTGGAAGTATGTATACAATTAGGAGTAGACACTTGTCTTTGTGACATATTTTGAACTAAGAAAAAAAATACTTCCCCTCCCTTCTTAATGTCTTCCATACAGGCCTCACCTGCTGGCTCAGGATAGCTACCACTCCCAAGAGTCAGTGTTTTGTTATTTTATAAGAACAATATATTGAGTAGCTCATCATTTAGAAATCATTAATGTATCATTGTCCATTTAGGTATTGCAAAGCAAGACCCTAATGAAATTATTCAAGGGGTGGATACTTGAGATCCCCCAATACTTGATAGACATAGTATTTAAGTAGCTTGAAGCTCTTTCCACTGGTAAATCAATTCAGTGACTAGCACAAAAATGATATATACCTGCTAAGTGATGGAAAACTATGAAACGAAAGACTGATGAAAAGACCCAAAGACCAATTTAGCTCTATATAATGTATGACTATTTAGAACCAAAGTTAAACCATTGGATTTGTGAATTGATAAAATATGAAATAGAAAAAATTGATTCTTAACAGTTATTAACTATGAATCTCTTCATTTAAGTGATACATGAGCCAAAAGCAAAACAAACAAAACTCACAAAAGAGGAGGCATTGGCTGATGCTAGAACATTGTAGTGGGTCATGACTGGTCATACGCAAAGGAAACCTGTGAGTATACACAATTTGAAAGATCCTTAGATCCTGTGACCCAAGAGCATAGGAGATGTTCTAAATATGGGACAAGAAGAATTAAAAACCCTGAATACAGTCATTAGGTCTTGATTTACAGGTTTACATGGTAGTGAAAGTTATTCCTGGGTATTGTAAGATCTTCATCACAGGGAAAGATAGCAAAACAAATGATGTCTCATTTGCCTAGGATACAGCTTCAGTGCTGCCCATAGGTATTACTTTGTTAACTGAGTGGGGGGACTTTCAATTGTATCCTTTGTCTATACCATTATTATATCCTTTTGACATAAAATAAAGCTTGTAGCTGAACAGGTTTATTCTGTTTGAAGCTGGTGCTCTTCTTCAGATACAGGCTCAAGAATGACAACATAAACCACTAGGTCTCCAAAATACATAGCTTGGAAGCCTTTGCTATATGAAAAGGCATGTAAGGATTTAGAGATTTTATAGAGCTAGGATATGTACTAAAAGTTGCATTCATATTTTAGTAACAGTGTGCCTGATATACCTATTCATTTTGTAAATGATATTAATTTTTTTCCTAAACATATAATTAATTTGCCAAGTAAATGATATGGGGCAAACAACAGTAGCAGCACTTGGTGGAGGCTGAAATCCAAGAACAGAATTTCCAGCAGGTGCACACATCCAAAGATCACTCACCGTTATACAAAACTGATGCTGATACCCAAATGCAGCTATTGTGTCCTAGGGCTCTGCCATACCAGAGAGACTCTGCCCTCTTATTGCTCTTCCTTATGATAAGAATCCAAGAGGCTCTGTTACTGTCACAGATCTGCTGAGCTGGGAAAAATAATAACCTGATCTTGGCATTAAGAATCCTTCTGGAGGAAAAGGGCAGAAGACTTAGCCCCAACTTTAGTCTTCTTTTGATCTGGAAAGTCTCATATTGGGGAATTAGTCTTCAACATTACCTTCTATTCGGTAATGCAAGAGTTGTCAGGATGATATGGATGAAGCGAAATGTCTCTCCTTTTTTCTTCCCCTAAATCCCTCTCCAAGTCATCTGGAGGCTAGTGGCTGACTGGGGAGAAACAAGTGGAAGATCATCTCTGGAGGGGAATGCAAGCCCTTTGGGGCTCTCATGCTCAGTGTTCTAGATGCTCCCCATTTTACCTTTTTCAACTAATCTTCTGGATGCTCCCCCTTTTCCTCCACAGACAGTCTTCTGGATAATTCTTCCTTTTTAAAATAATGGTTCCTAGCTTCTTATCACTAGATTTCTTTAAAAGTTTTGTATTTAACTTTCAGTAGACACCAGAGCAAGCATCAGCTTCTATCAGACTAACTAGTTTGTGTCACTTATAGTATACCCAGCCTCCAACTGGCAATTCATCAACTTTTTAAAGATTTTGTCCAGCTTTTGTGTCTTCCTACCACTTATTGAAGCTGTGTTCTGCCAGAGGACTCCAGATACTATGGACCTGGTTTTCTTTGCTTTGCTCATTTTCCTCTTTTCCCTGGCTTGCTTAAAGATAATGCATCCACCTCTCATAGGCTTTCTGGTGAACTACCCTTGTCCTCTGGGTGAATGTGTTCCACCTCTGAATATCGCAGTTGAACCCTCCTTTCATGCCCTAAAACAATGTGTGTTCCACATCGGGTGTAGCTATTAAGGAAAGACAACAACAACAACAAAAAAACTTGAGGTGAATACTAGTAGCATCACATGATTCAGGTTGGAACATGTACACAGAAGAATTATTTCAGTTTTCTCTTTGCTTGGTAGACTTCAGAGCAATGTGCTTTGGCCGTAGTAGAGTTGTCTGTACCATTTGTCAGGATTCCAGAAAAGGTTCCCTGCTCATTATTTTCCTTAAGAATAAAGCCAGTGAGTCTTGTGAGGAGGGGACAGATGTTCAACACTAGCCACTGTGGTAGATGTGAAGATGCAGAGCCCAACTTTCTCTTCAAGGAAGACCTTACTGCCTAGCTGTAGGGAGTATAGTCTAGCTGTCATTTTCTCTGGGGTATGATTTAGCTTAAGACAGCCTCCTTAACTTAGGTTATGCACTTCTCAGAGTAACCTGCCTGCTGCACTGGATACTAAGCCAGATTTAGTGACAGAAGGCCAGGGTAGGGCCAGGAGTCTGCCCTTATTATTTTGTCATTTAGCTACTTGGATTATAATGAATGAGAAAATTTTTAAGTTGAGCCTGGCCTTCCATGTTATTGTAAAGGTATATCCATCAAAGTAGGAATAGAAAACACATTTCATTGAAAAGTTTTAGCCAGATTTAAAAATTTTCAAAATTCATATATATTATACTTTTGTGTCTTGCCTCAGACCAAGCAATTGCACACTGGGACTCCTGGTGTGCAAATAAAACATTGAAAGGATCTAAATGATGACCATAGGGCTTTTCCTAGAGCATAATGTGATTGTAATTTCATGTCTAGTATTTGAGAGAGCAATTCTGTTTTACATTGTGAATGTACATGTCTAAATTTTCATTTGAATTTTGCACGAATACCGTGAAAGTGTCTGAACTTTGATTCTTAACTTCCATCACTGTTGAGCAAAGGTCTTGGGCAAGTATTAATATGAAGAAAATTGCTTGATATAGATGGGAAATTGTAGGGTGAGGGTCACTGGATACCAGGGTTCTTTCTTCTTTGTCATCTGGTGGAGAAATCGTGGGGCTGTATCTCACCAGCAGTAACCGACTTCCCTGTTCTTCCTTTGTATGGGTCAAAAAAGATAAGTGGTCTCACATGGAGGGAGTATATATTTTGGGATCAGGTACCAAGCAGTCTGAGATTACATGCCAGCTAATTTAGGAAGACCCTGGAAAAAACAAATTTCTCAGAACCTAGCAATCTTGGGGATCCCACTTCCTATGAAAAGTTGAGCTGTGTGCAGTCTCCAAGTGGGAAGGGATGGTGCTTCCAGCTAGCTTGTTAGCAGGCAGGGCAGAGAGGTTGATTTGGGTCATTCACCAGACAAATCTATTGCTCTCTACAGTCTACAAAATGACTCTACAGAACAGAAAGGAATAGAACCCACGTTTCCAAAGGTGAAACGTTTACAGGTACAATGTTTATAGAAAAGGACAGGATTTATGTTCTATCAGCAGCCAATCTAAATTTGGGTTGTTTTTCTCTCTGACTTAGCAGTATATACATGTAAATAAGGAATTTAATTCCTTTAAATTATGATCTTCCTGAAGATATTGGCTCAGATTTCCTAGTTATCTGTAACCCAAACCCTACATCCAAGAAAAATAAAAAGAATTTTTATGTTAAAGAAGTATTTAAACTTCAAATATTATAATTCTTGGGGGGGTGATGGAATTTTAGACCTACAGTTTGTATGTTGTTCATCTAGTGCAAATATGTAACTTTTGAATGTCACTTGCTTTAAGTACTATGTATATTTCTTAGGCCAAAATATTTCTATGGCGGCAAATATTTTATGTGATTAAATTCAAATAATACTGCATAGATTTTCACTACTTATTAAAATCATATAAGAAAATTAAAATTGAAAAGGTTAAAGAAAATATAATTTTTATTTACTTTATTTACTTATTTTATTTATTTAACAAAAGAAACATTCCCTGTTGATATTACTATATAATATTTAAAAAAACCAAAATTTCTTGATAACATAATTATAAGAAGAAAATAACTCTCATTGTTCAGACTGGCCTCTAAAAGTCTAATTTATCTTTAGACAGCCATTTAGTATTCTAATAATCCTAGAAGGCTAATCAAGAAATAATTTCCTAGGCTTTTGTAGAACACTTTTTCTTGTGAGTTGTTCTTAATACACTGTTCTCTTCTGTGTTTTTCTACTGGGAGACATCACTGGAACACACTAGTATCCACCCCTGCAAATTCTTGAGCCTCTATTTACTGAGACAAATATGGTAGCACCTAAAATTTAGAAAAGCCTAGCAGACTTCTTTAAATTGGGATATCGTAGCCCAGGCTCCAATGCCAGGCTCTCATGTAGTTTCTTATTTTTCTTACTGAAAAACAGAAGGGGCAAGTTGGCTAGTGCCTTTTTACTATTCTTAGTGCCAGCTTCCAGGCAGTACAGCGTAGTGATTAAAACCTAGGACTCTGGGGAACAATTGCTTTAATTCCAGAACTGATTCTGGGATTTACTGGTAGCCCTTCTTCCCCCAATAATTTTTAGCAAAATGCCTGACACATAATAAGCATTAAATAAAAGTAATTTGAGTAGACAAATAAATTAATGTTATATCTTAAACTGCGTTTATGGTTTAATGGGCTCAATTTTTGAAACATAGTTCTTTTTCATCTTTGAGGTTTAACAAAAGTAAATGGACTTTGAAGTCAGATATCTAGGGGTGGCTTCCTAAAGTCCCCCCAAAGCTGTTTTAAATCCTTTTATGCTTCAGTTCTCATTCTTTTGAAACAAAGGTAATATTAAAGTATATCTATATAAAGTATTATCCATATAAAGTGCATAGAACAACACCGGCCCATGTTAGGCACTCAGCCAGCGTTGTAGGACCCAACCTAGCCCAACTCATTCCTGTGACCCATCCACCCCAGCTAAAGCATATTGAGTTTGTAGAAAGTCTATCAATCCTGACTGTGGCCTGACAATTTCAAAACTCAAAAAGTTTGTTTTTTATCTTTCTAATTAAATTTGAAAGACATGCTTGAATTCTGTAACTTATAAATTTTAAATACCAACATACCATAAATAATAGCTGTTTCAGCTGTTTTAATTTTTAGTTTTGTTTCATGGTAGAAAATCTGTAATCTTTTAATCAGAATAATAAGTGAATATTTTAGCTTCCCCATTTATTTACCAATTTTGTGAAGAGAATTAAGGTGTTTTATTTATGTTTTTTTTTCCAGGCCATAAAACTGTTTCATAATACTGAAGTCAAATCTGTAACTTACTAGTAAGATATGAAACATTTCTTTAATGAGGTACTAAATATTGGTCTAATTCAAAAAATGCTGCTAGTCACTATTAACATTAGAGATCTACAGTAGCTTAATATGTTACATATAATTAGTACTAATCTTCAATCATTTGGCATTTAAAGACATTAAAAGCTACTCAAATTATCTAGCTAAGAAGCAGCTGGTAATTGATAATACCTACCTCCAGCCTTAGAAAATTGTAAACTCAGCTGGAAGTCTTCAGACAGGGTTAGAAAAAACAAACAAACAAACCATGTTCCAATGAGTTCTTGGCATAAACTGTACTTCAGATCAAAGAAAGACAAAGAATATAAAATATTAAAGATTAAAAATGGAATTTGCCCATCACTTTGTTATTCCTGACATTTGTGTTAAATTGGCGGAAAAAAAATGCTACTAGATCTAGAGGACAGAAAACATAAATTAGTCTTTTAAGTTTTCCTAGACAAATTTTGGTTTTACCAATACCAAAACTGGTAATGTTTGGACACAGATGTCCTTCTTACCAGTCACAAATAATACTAAGGTTATAGGGACTCATCTCATGTTGAGTTTTCTCTCAAAGTTGGAATGAGAAAAGTAATAATTGATAAACATAAATACACGCTGATAAATATGCTCTCCATGCAATTCAGAAAGTGTTCAGGTAGGTTACGGAAGAGAAGTACATATGGACTGCTCAGAGTTGGCATCTTGGTTTTGCCACCTCTTAGCTTGGAACTAGAAATTTAATTCTTGAAGTTTCAGGTCTTTCTCTGCAAAATGTAGCTAATGATACCCAACTGAGACAGAGCAATTTTGATATTGGTATCATATGTAATTATAACCCTCTGGAGCCTCGCATTTCAAAATGTGGTCCATGAATTAGGAAATTGACATCACTGAGAGGTTGGATGAAATGCAGTATCTCAGCCTGAGATCTATTGAATCAGGATTCATTTCTTGCATAGGGCACAAGATTCTGAATTTCTAACAAGCTCCCTCCCATTTGATGCTGATGTTGCTGATTCACACAATACACTTTGAATAACAAGGCTCTAGTGCTCCTACTATATGCCACACAAATCAAAGACATAAATTTATACTTGAGCTATATAATTTTAGTTTTTATTATAAAACCTTATCAGGAACACAATATACGATGATATTTGATTTAAAGTAGCACAAGTCTCCTTTGTTTGTTTTTTGTTTTATTTTTATTTATTTATTTATTTTATTTATTTATTTATTTTTTTTTTGAGACAGAGTCTCACTCTGTTGCCCGGGCTAGAGTGAGTGCTGTGGCATCACCCTAGCTCACAGCAACCTCAAACTCCTGGGCTTAAGCGATCCTACTGCCTCAGCCTCCTGAGTAGCTGGGACTACAGGCATGTGCCACCATGCCCAGCTTATTTTTTCTATATATTTTTTATTTGGCCAGATAATTTCTTTCTATTTTTAGTAGAGACGGGGGTCTCGCTCTTGCTCAGGCTGGTCTCAAACTCCTGACCTCGAGCGATACACCTGCCTGGGCCTCCCAGAGTGCTAAGATTACAGGCGTGAGCCACTGCGCCCGGCCTAAAGTAGCACAAGTATCTTTACCCCCTGGGCTTCTGATATAATTAGCCTAGGGTTGAGTTGGGACATCAGTATGTTTTAGAAAGCTCTCCAGGTAAGTCTAGTGTGCAGCTAGGATTGAGAACATAGGGATAGCAGCAGATATGACACCGGAAGAAGCAAATGCAACAAGAGAAAAAGCAAGTGAGGACTGTGGTAGACAAGATTATGTCCCCACCTTGCCAAAGATGTCCACATCCTAATCCCTGTAAGCGGTGGCTATGTTACCTTCTTGGTAAAAGAGATTTGTAGGTATGATTCAGGC
Source organism: Eulemur rufifrons (assembly GCF_041146395.1). Lineage (NCBI taxonomy): Eukaryota > Metazoa > Chordata > Mammalia > Primates > Lemuridae > Eulemur > Eulemur rufifrons. The sequence continues at coordinate 233,092,583 of NC_090989.1, forward strand.
TATGGATCTTGAGATGGGAGATTATCCTAGAATATCACATCGGCACAATCTAATCATGTGAGTCCTTAAAAGAGAAAGAGGAAGCAGAAGAGTGCATCACACAATGTGGCAGAAGGGGCAGTGGAGATTGTCATGAGAGGGACCTGACCCTCAGTTGCTGTCTTCAAAGGTGGAGAAAGGGTGCCATGTGAGCCAAGGAATTCTAGCCACCTTTAGAAGCTGAGAACAACACCTGGCTGACAACTAGCAAGAATATAAATTTGCCCAACAATCTGAATAACCAAGGAAATAGATTTTCTCCTAGAGCCTCCAGAAGGAGCTCAGCCCTGCTAACACCTTGATTTTAGCCCAGTGAGACCCATATTGGACTTACGACCCATAGAACTCTAAGTCAAGATAATACATTTACATTGTTTTAATCACTAAATGGGTAGTACCTTGTTACAACAGCAATAGAAAATTAATGCAAGGATATAGTCCATTGTGTTGTCTTAAGCCTCTTATTTAAGATCAACTGGCTAAATAATTCCTTTGTGTTTTCTAAGGCAAAGGCTTGTTCTACACTGATATGCTTCCAACAATAAGAAAATGAGAAATATCAATTTTGTGGTGTTTTCCTTTTGGACTACACTACACAAAACCTCAAAACTAGCTGAATAACCTGACAAAAAATAGTATTAGGTAACATTGATTGAATGCCTACTATGTGTCAGGTAGTGCTCTAAGCACTTTATATTGTGTTACTTAACATTATAAGTGTTACATAATAAACTCATTTTATCCTCAAGACAACTCTACGAAGACAGTACATTTATTCTCCCTCATTATAGATGGAGACGCTGAAGCACAGAAATGTCAAGCAAGAGTGTTACAGACAGGTTTCAAACAACCCAAGCTGTTTGCATAATCCATAGTGCTACCAATTCAGAGGAAATAGAATATTTCCTTGTAAATATAGTTGCAGTAAGTGAAACTCAGAAAAATTAATTATCAAGATGTCACACTGCCAGCAAGTCATAAAAGCTTGATTTTTAAGCTCAGATTTTTAAGGTCCTGATAAAGTCATACTTTCACTGAACCATGATATATATGTAAAATCTAAACGGAGACAGCCCCAAGTTTCTCTATTATAAAGCAGATAATAATCAGTACACGAATTTTGATGAAGTAAAAATTGGTAATTCTCTAATTTTCATTTGCAGGCAAGATAAAGAAGCTTTGAGAACCTAAAGAGGATATCGTGACCTTAAAAAAGACACAACCAAATCCATCATTCACTTGTGTCATTAAGGCCTCAATATGCACTCAAACAATTTCTGAAATGATGTAGATATATATTTTGTGGTAATCTGAAACATTTGAACTGAAGATTAGTTATAAAATAAAAGAATTATTTTGTGTTTTTTTTTTCTTTACTCCATGAAATACATAAAGATACAGTTAGTGGGGAAAGGGAAGAAAAAGGGAAAGACAGCAGGATGTTACAGAATCTTATTTTTTCCCTTTCCCATGCATAAAAAGCAGAAAAAAAAAAAGTCCTCTAAAGAATAGAACTCTCCTGTCCTTCCTCCCTCCCCCAACTCCAGTTTCTCTTAAGTCCTTCATCTGAGAGGCCTGGAGATAAAAGGAGTTGGTTATCTCAGTAGATAAAGAATGCCACTGGAGAAAAACTTAAATAAAGATTTAGAGATGGACAAAACTGTGTAGAATGGCAAAGAGACACCTTGACAAAATGAAGCCTTATAAAATGTGTCAATGAATTTAGTGACAAAAAAGTGGGGGAGGGGGCAAAGAAGAGGCTTACAGATTTTTATTTACGGGAAACCTCTAAGATTTCCTTTTCAGAAGAAAGAATTTTCATCTTAGATATTGTGAATGCTCTCCACTTCACAAATTTACTTTTTTTTTTTTTTTTTTTTTGGTATTGTGTCCTTTGAAACATTTTACATGAAGAACACAAACTTCAATTACAACAAATCATTAGCTATGCTGGCCAAATTATTCCATAACATAACTTAATATATTTCCCTATAATCATTTATTGCATTTTCCTTCAAAAGTTGCCAGGCTGAATTAGTCAATGAACTAAAAAATACTTGAAAAGTACAAAGTATTCATTTAGTGTTGTGCTGGGCAACAACTCCTCACTTATCCATAATGCACTAGTTATGAGAACATAGCTAAAAACTGGGAGAAAAGGAGAAAGCACTGTCTGAAAAACCTAAGCAGATCATACACAGTCTAAATATTTTATTCTAAAGAGAGCTTTGCCAAATTTTAGGCGCTTTTACATTATACACAATTCAAATATTCAAAATTATCTTGTTCCTCAGTTTATAGAAAATAGAAAGTAACAAAATTTCAATTAGAATGTGAGATTCTCATTTTGAAGCTCCTAGTCCTTGACCCAGCAATACCACATCTAAAACTCATTATGCAGATATACTTACCTAATTGAAAAAAGATATAAGTACAAGGATATTTATTGTTTCTTCTCTCACACTTTTTAAGTAGCAAAAATATTGCAACAAATCAATTACCACTTCAAGGTTACAGAGAATGGTGTTCCTACATAATGGATTAGTATGCATTCATTAAAAAAAATGAATGTGTTCTATTATACCAATATGGTATTGGAAGGATTGAAAAAAAATGTGTTTTTTTAAATTTTGATATAACACAATATATTGAACTTATTCAAATTTGCATTTTTTTGTTCTTATTGAAGAAACACTTAGGGTATAAAGGAAAATATTCTCTTACATTGTCTTTGGAAAATTTTACAATTTGGATTTCATATTAAGTATTTTTTTATTTCAGAACATTACACGGATACAAATGCTTTGGTGACATATATTGTCTTTGCACTGGCCAAGTCAGAGCGAAAAGCCTGCCCAACCCCCAGACATCACACATGGTACCCATTAGGTATGAATTTACCCATGCCTTCCTCCCCACTCCCACCTGCCTGATGCCCTCTGACTGTTACTTCCATATGTGCCCATAAGTGTTGATCAATTTGTACCAATTTAATGGTGAGTACATGTGGTACTTGTTTTTTCATTCTTATGATACTTCACTTGGAAGAATGGACTCCAGCTCCATTCAGGATCATACAAGGGAAATTAATAAGGAGATACCTCAAAGAACTCAACGTAGAGCTACCATTTGATCCAGCAATTCCACTACTGGATATTTACCCAAAGGGAAAAAATACATTCTATAAAAAAGACATCTGCACTTGGATGTTCATAGCAGCACAATTCACAATTGCAAAGATGTGGAAACAACTCAAGTGTCCATCAATACATGAATAGATTAATAAAATGTGGTATATGTATATCATGGAGTACTACTTGGCCATAAAATAATGAAAAAATGCATTAAGTGAAAATACAGCAAGGCATATCATGATACCATTTGTGTTGTTAAAGAAAAACTTTAGACAAATTAAACTTGACATAGTTCATTTGAGAATATACTATTCATGAATCAGGCAGCATCAGATAGCTCCGCCCAACAGTATAAACAGTGAATTTTTATGGACAGAATACAGAAGCAAAGTAGAAAAATCACCTGATTGGCTGAAGTTATGCCTCCACCTTATTTGGGCGTGGTATGATGAGTTGGCTGCTTCTGATTGGCTGAAACTTGGCTGTTTATTGTACTCCTAAATTAGGTTTCTGTTTGTTGAAGTGCTAAGATTGCAATTTGTTATGTAGGAACTCTAAATGTGAAGACAGCCTCAGGCTAATGGACTGCTTATTTAACTTAATAGTGTAAAAATGCAATATTTTTATGTTTGAAATCCATTATTATTCCTGAAAGTATATACAAAAAAATTTTAAGTTGATTTTATATAAAAATGAGAGTAGGGTGAAAAGGGATAGTGTAGCCAAATCGCAGGCATTTTACAAAGATACTAAAGTGGGAAGAGGCTAAATAACTTGCCAAAGCTATTCGGTTTGAATCTCATATTCAAACCTAGGAAATCCAGCTCCAGAGGAGGTACATATAATAATTTTACTATGTTGCTTTTCATGACAATAAAAGCCTGCATATTATATATTAAAATGCCAATTTGATGGCTGTTGCTTTTTGTCCAACTGGTCACTTATCCAACTTTATTCCAGCTTCATTTTAAAACAGAAACAAAAGATTAAAAATAAATAATTATCGTCTCTCAGATGTGCATCTTTCTAATAACATGTGTGCCTACACACTTTACAAAATATTTCACGGTTAGATAGTCTTTCATAGAATAACTTTGCCCTCTGGAATTCCCAGGCAAATAGTATCTCCAAACTCCTGCTGGTAGAAAAGGTAGTGATCTATGAATAAAAACATCTTTAGAGGCCATTCACCAGAGCCCTGCAATAAGCACTAACTATCATAGGATTTGAAGTGAAATTTAGATACTGATTTTAATTTATAAATCCCCATTCTGGTGGCCTACCATGTTGCCTTATAGATTATCTTGGCACCTGTAAATCATTCTGAAGCCAGGATGGGTTGAACCATTCATAAACCTGATTCTTTGATTTAAATGTTAGGGAACTAAAGGCAGATGTTTTCATTAATCTTTTATGTATTTTTTTTTTTCTTACACGTTTTTCTTCAGCATAGTATGAAGACAATTATAGTTTTAGCCTTCCTTGGTTTATAATTTAATGTATTTGGCTTATAGATAGAACATGTCAGAAGGGTTAGCCCCAGGCAAATTTGTAAAATAGCTATTTTTAGAAATCTCAACTTCCTTTTCTGACCTCTTTTTTTCCCACCCTGTAAGGCTCCTCTCTCACTCCCTCAGGTACTTACTTCTTTGGCTTTTTTCTCCTATTAACATATTTACATCCACTTTCATTGCTGTAAATTGTATGCAACTATTATTAGTTTTTAAATGTTAATTTCCACCCTAATGTTTAAACATCAATAAGGATCAACAAGGGAATCTTTAAGGGTAACTTTCATTGGGGGGGGATGCATCATGTGAGGGAGTCAAAAGGGAGTATTTGCCAACCGCATAATGATGCCTTTAATTATCCTTCTCACTAGTAGAACAATGGTAGCCATGTTTATTCTGCCCAACCTTGCCCCTGGCTACAGTTAATTGGATAAGGTGTGGCCATTTGACATAGGGTAGGCCAATCAAATTTTCACAAAGAAGTTTGATTTGAGAACAAGAGTTTCTAAAATTAGCCCATTTTAATTAAGTTAGATCAAATTGGTTTCTGTCACTTGCAAACAAAGTACTCTAATCGATGCATAATGTTACCTAACATCCCCCTTCTCTTTCAGAATAAGATTATTCAATATTCTGTGTTGAGATAAACCTATTGCACCCACACAGTCTATGAGCTTAGATAAAATTGCTTCCACCTCTAGCTCCAGGATGCTAACTAGAACATCATATTTTCAGCAAGTGTGGTTGAATTAGGGATGGTCTCAAGGTGCATTAAGAAGCAATGAATGAAGGAAACTTTTGTTGGAATTTCTGAGAGACTTGCACTTTTCCCGTGGGATTTTTTTTTTTTTTTTTTTTTTGAGACAGAGTCTCACTCTGTTGCCCAGGCTAGAGTGCTGTGGTGTCAGCCTAGTTCACAGCAACCTCAAACTCCTGGGCTCAAGCAATCCTACTGCCTCAGCCTCCCGAGTAGCAGGGACTACAGGCATGCACCACCATGCCCGGCTAATTGTTTCTATATATTTTTAGTTGTTCAGCTAATTTCTTTCTATTTTTAGTAGAGACGGGGTTTCGCTCTTGCTCAGGCTGGTCTCGAACTCCTGACCTCGAGAGATTCTCCCACCTCGGCCTCCCAGAGTGCCAGGATTATAGGCGTCAGCCACTGTGCCTGGCCTTCCTGTGGGATTTGAACTTGCAGCTTTGTGGTCTAGAACAACTGGAACTCTCTTGCTGTCAAGAATTGTGGTTTATATATAAAGCAGAGTAAGCCTACAAAGAAAGAGCAAAATAGGGTTCCAGTGGTGTCAATTGAATCCTAGGTTCAAACCCTATCTTATCAGTTACAAGCTCTGTACCATTATAACCAAAAGACTCCTGGCTAATATAGAGCTCCCCAAATGCTACTGTGCCAGCGTTGCCTCCTTTAGCTAACTTCTGTCTTATTCTCTGAAATAAAAGAAAAATTTCAGATGGTAGGATTGTTACATTTAAATTTATATTTTGTATGCATAAAAAAGATTTTATTTATTTAGTTTTTCATTAATTTATATAACCAAAGCAATCAATTGTGTACCCCATGTTTTGAAATACAGTATTTCAGTAAAGACTAGGTATTGCATAGAGAAAAAGCAACAGATAGAAGATCTGAAGAGTTACATTTCCCCCTACTTTTACTATACATTGGTTATTTAAAGATATGGAAATCACACTCGTTATTGCTTTCAAGAAATAAATGACATAATATCTACCAAGCCAATCCATAATGTTCCTGTGCAGTTAAAGGGACAAGTTGTGTTCGATGTGCTTTGGAAATATTTGAAGTAGTGTATATATGTAACTGTGTATTCTTTGGAAATTAAAACATAAGTTTTTTAGGTTTTTAAATTTGTGATGTATTTTCTCTCATAATTAACATCTAGAATATAATATCAAAGTTCATTAGGTCACTAATTTCTATCCCAATTACTAGAATCAAAGAAGGGCTGCTATTCTGTTTATCTGTTGCCATAGTTCAATATTAGTGAAGAATCAGATTGTTTCAAATATTGTGACAAAGTACTAATGCTCCATAGAGAGTCTAGCCTCAGATTACAGGGAAGAATTTTCTGGTCCTAGCAGGTTTCAATTGTGATGAAATTTATGGTGAAAATAAGGATGATTAGAGTCAAAGAAACTATATTTTAAACTTCCAATTAATAGTACTTTTAATTATTGAGACCATTCTTATTTATTAAAAATTAGACAAACTTAACTTTTTACAATCGAGGCATATATTTTCAGATTATTTTTTGCATTAACAATCAAGTATACATGTAGAGTATGCTGAAGAGTCAACAAAAGTTTGGCTTGGGTATTTGTACGGTAACAGTCTGTACTCCCATGGTTTTGAAACTCTGTCAGAGACATACAAAACAACCAAGTCTTATCAGTGAAAGGTAGATATGAATTAATTTAGCATCACAGCCTTTTCTCCACTTGTTCTTTACTTTGGTTATATTATGGCACTCATACATATTTCTAGAACTCCTTGAATGGTGTCACGTTCAAGATCTTACCTATTTTTTTCTGCTACAGATTTCTGAGTTCGTTGGTGGTATGACTACATTTTAATTATTTTGTAATTTTAGTGCCCAGCACATAGTAGGTCTAATAACTGTTTGTTGTCTGAATGCATGCAAATGATTGCTTATAGAGTAGCTTCCTGGTTATTAAAAATAACATGAAGCTACTTATGTGGTCTACCAAATATTAGTGCCACTAATAGCCTTTGAAAATTCCAAATAAACTTACTCACATGTTGAAGAGAAAGTCAAATTGCATTTGTGTTTAATGAAATATAGCAAAGAGAATTTTAAAATATTTTCCTGTTATTATCTTAACAGGGAAATGGAATGGAAATGGCACTTTAAAAACTAATGCTTTTTCTTCTTATTTAAATAGGAAAATATATTCATTGTACAAACTTTAGTAAATACAGAAACTGTAAGCTTTAAAAATATCCCTTATATAACTGTCCCAACAATAACTGATGACATTTGTTAAATTGTTCACAATATTTTTTCTCTTTCTTTCTCTTTCTCTTTCTCTCTCTCTCTCTTCATGCACACACACACACACACACACACACACACACAGTAGAGGCTCATTGATAAACCTGAAGGAACAACCCATGGCTTGGGAAATATTTCAAAGTCAGATTTTTTTTTTTTTCAATTTTCTCTTAGAATCCTGGTGACTGAATTTGTTTCCTGCCAAACATCCTCAGAATAGGTAACACCGAATCAGAAATGTTGTGATTTTCATTCCTGGGAAGGGAGATATTCCCCAGCTTAGTCTCAAATTGAGTCTTGTACATGGAGTATTTCTAGTGGAGGAAGGATTTGAAGGGGTGGCTATTATATGAGATAGGTGGCCAAGTTGCTTGGCCTGCCCAGGAAAGGGTGGAACACCCAATACTAAGTTTTTCAAATGATACCAATGGTTTTAAAACCTCTGGCCTCCAGCTACCTTGGTTGAATTCTGGTCTCACTAAACTGGTAGAAAGGTGAATGTTACTACCAACTTTCTCTTATTACCAGATGAGTTTCTATAGGCAACTGATTGCAGAAGAGGACTAGTATCTTAGGAATGGAAAATCATTCCAATGGAAAATGGAAAACGGACAATCATTCCATTCCTGAGATACTTCACTTAGGACGATAATCTCAAGTTCCATCCAAGTTGCTGCAAAAGACATTATTTCATTCCTTTTTTATAACTGAGTAGTACACCACGGTGCATTTATATCTATATATATTTAATATCCCACATTTTCTTTATCCACTCTTCAATTGATTGATACTTAGGCTGACTCCATATCTTTGCTACTGTAAATTGTACTGCAATAAACATTCAGGTGTAGGTGTCTTCTTATAAATGACCTTGGGTAGATACCCGATAGTAGGATTACTGTATCAAATGGTAGGTCTACTTTTAGTCCTTTGAGGAATCTTCATAGCACTTTCCATTTCAGTTGTACAAGTTTGTATTCCCACCAAGAGTGCATAAGCATTGCCTATTCTCTGCTATTGTGCCAATATCTACTGTTTTTTGACTTTAAAATAAAGATGAGTCTAATAAAAATCAAGTGGTATCTCACTATGGTTTTAATTTGCATTTCCCTGATAATTAATGATGTTGACCACTTTTTTCATATATTCAATGGCCATTTGTCCATCTTCTTTTGAGAAGAGTCTGTTCATGTCTTTTTCCCTCTTTTTATGAGGTTATTTGTCTTTTTCTCAGTGATTTGTTTTAGTCCTTTTGTAGATTCTGGATATTAGCCCTTTGTTGGATGTATAGTTTGCCAGTATTTTCTCCCATTCTGTGGTTTGTCTATTTACTCTGTTTATTATTTCCTTTGCTGTGCAGAAACTTTTTAGTTTAATTAAGTCCTATTTACTTATTTTTGTTGTTGCTGTATTTTCTCTTGGGGTCTTAGTCATAAATTTTTTGCCTAGGCCAACATCTAGAATAATTTTGCCTATGATTTCTTCCATAATTGTTATGGTTTCAGGTCTTACTTTTTTGTGTTTGTTTGTTTGTTTTGAGACAGAGTCTCACTCTGTTGCCTGGGCTAGAGTGTCGTGGTGTCAGCCTAGCTAACAGCAACCTCAAACTCCTGTGCTTAAGCAATCCTTCTGCCTCAGCCTCCCCGAGTAGCTGGGACTACAGGCATGCACCACCACGCTCGGCTAATTTTTTATATATATATTTTTAGTTAGCCAGATAATTTTTTTCTGTTTTTAGTAGAGACGGGATCTCGCTCTTGCTCAGGCTGGTCTCGAACTCCTGACCTCAAGCGATCCTCCCACCTTGGCCTCCCAGAATGCTAGGATTACAGGTGTGAGCCACCACGCCCTGCCTCAGGTCCTACTTTTAAGCCTTTAATCCATCTTGAGTTAATTTTTTTATATGGGAAAAACAGGGATCCAGTTTCATTCTTCTGCATATGGCACTGATTTTTTCCCAGCACCATCTGTTGAATAGGGTTTCCTTTCCTCAGTGTATGTTTTTGGATGCTTTGTCAAAAATCAGTTTGTCATAACCATATGGTTTTATTTATTGGCTGCCTATTCAATTTCATTGGTCTATGTGTCTACCTTTACATGAGTGCCATGCTCTTTTTTTTATTTCAGAATACTGTGGGGGTACAAACTTTTTGTTTACATATAATGCCTTTGCCTTGCCCAAGCCAAGGCTACAAATGTGCCATTTGCCCATACATTGTGCTCAGCATCCATTAGTTTTGAGTTTACCCACCCCCCACCCCCCCTCCCACCTGACCAGCACCCAATGAATATTACTACAACCATGCTGTTTTAATTACTATAGCCTTGTAGTATAATTTGAAATCAGGTAATGTGATGCCTCCAGATTTGTTCTGTTTCCTTAGGATTGCTTTGGATATCTGAGGCCTTTCTTGGGTTCATATGAAGTTTAGGATTGTGTTTTTCTTGATCCATGAAAAATGATGTTAGAATTTTGATGGTAATTGTGTTGAATCTGTAAGTCACTTTGGATAGTATGAACATTGTAACAATGTTTATTCTTCCAATCCATGAACATGGGATGTATTTCCATTTGTTTGTGTCACCTCTGATTTCTTTCATCAGTGTTTTGTCCTTCATGTAGAGATCTTTTACCTCTTTGGTTCAGTATATTTTCTTTTCAGGTATTTTCTTTTCTTTGTTGCCATTGTAAATGGTATTAAGTTCTTGATATGGCTCTCAGCTTGATTGTTATTAGTATGTGGAAATGCTATTAATTTGTGTACATTAATTTTGTAACTTGAAAGTTTATTAAATTTATCAATCAATTCTAGAAGTCTTTTGATGGAATTTTTAGGGTAGGTATAGGATCATATCATCAGCAAATAGAAATAGTTTGAACTCCTCTTTCCCACTTGGATACCATTTATTTGTTTCTCTTGCCTGATTGCTCTGGCTAGGATTTCCAGTACTATGCTGAATAAAAGTGGTGACAGTGGGCATCCTTGTCTTGTTAAGATTCTTAGCGGGAAAGCTTTCACCTTTTCCTCATTCAGTATAATGTTGGCTATGGGTTTGTCATATATGGGCTTTATTATTTTGAGGTATGTTCATTCTCTGTCTAGTTTGTTAATGGTTTTTATTATGAAGCATTGCTGGATTTTATCAAATGCTTTTTCTGCATCTATTGAGATGACTATATAGTCTTTGTTTGTAACTCTGTTTATGTGGTGAATCATATTTATTGATTTGCGTATGTTGAACCATCCTTGCATGTCTCCGATGAATCCCACTTAATCAGTTTGTATTATTTTCTTGATGTGCTGTTGAAATTCGTTTGTTAGTATTTTGTTGAGAAATTTTTGCTTCTATGTTCATAAGGGCTATTGTTCTACAGTTTTCTTTTTTTGTTCTGTATTTTCCTTGCTTTGGTATCAGGGTGATACTGGCTTTGCAGAATGAATTAGGGAGGATTCCCACCTTCTTGATGTTATGAAACAGTTTCAGTAGAAGGGGTGCCAATTCTTTGTAGTTCTGGCAGAATTTGGCTGTGACTACTTCTGGGCTTCTAAGCTTTTTTTGGAGGGGAAGGCTGGGAGAGATTTTATTACTGTTTCAGTCTTGTTACTTACTGATCTATTCAAGATTTCTCTTTCTTATTGATCAAGCTTGGGAGTTCATGTATTCCCCAAAATTTATCCCTTTCCTCTAGATTTTCTAGTTTCTATGTAGAGGTTTCATAGTACTCATGGATGATATTTCTGTGGTATCAGTTGTAATACATCCTTTTAAATTTCTGATTGAGGTTATTTGAATCCATTTGCTTCTATTTCTGCTTGATATAGCTGGAGTTCTATCAATTTTGTTTATCTTTTCAAAGAACTAATTTTTTGTTTCACTGATCCTTTTTTTGTGGTTTCCATTTGTTTTATTTCTACTCTGAAGATTGTTATTTCTTTTCCTCTGCTAACTTTAGGTGTGGTTTGTTCCTTTTCTAGTTCCTTGAGGTGTGACGTTAGGCTATTAGTTTGTGATCTTTCTGTCTTTTTGAGGTAAGCATTTAAGGCTATGAGCTTCCCTTTTAACCCTATCTTTTCTATATCCAATACATTTTGAATATTTTTGTCATGATTGTCATTCAGTTCAAAGAATCTTTTGATTTCCATCTTACGTTTATCACTGACCCAGGGATCATTCAGCAGCAGGTTGTTGAATTTTCATGACTTTGTGTAGATTTGAGATTTCCTCTTGAAGTTGATTTCTAGTTTTCTTACACTATGATATGAGAAGATATGTGGAATGATTTCAATTTTTCTGAATTTGCTGAGACTTATTTTGTGGGCTAACATATGATATATCTTAGAAAATGTCCTACGTGCTGGTAAGAATGTATATTATGCAATTTTGCAGAATGTTCTGTAAATGTGTGTTAGGTCCATTTATTCTAGAATCTTGTTTCAGTTCAGTGTCTTTTGTTGCCTCAATGATCTGTCCAGTTCTGTCAATGGAATGTTGAAGTCCCTAGATATTAAGATGTTGCTGTTGATTTCTTTGTTTACATCTAGTAGTATTTGATTTATGAATCTGGAAGCTCCTGTATTAGGTGCATATATATATTTTTGATTATTATATCTTCTTCCTGAATTGCTCCCTTTATCATTATATAACAACATCTTTGTCTTTTTTTTTTAATTTGTTGATTTAAAGTCTATTTTATTGATGAGAATAGCTATTCTTGCTCACTTTGGTTTTCATTCATGTGGAATATTTTTTTCCACCCGTTTACCTTGAAACTATGAAAATCCTGGCAAGTTAGATTGGTTTCTTGAAGAAAGCATATACTTGGTATGTGTTTTTTCATCCATTCAGCAAGTCTATATCTTTCAAATGCTGCATTAAGACAATTTACATTCAATGTTAATATTGATACGTGAGATACTGTTCTATTCATCATGTTGAATGACACCTATTTGCTTTGTTTTCTCCCTTGTATTACTGTTTTATAGGAGTTCTGAGCTTTAACTTTTAGGTGTTTGTACACTGGTGGGTATCCATTGCTCTGTGCTGTGTATAGAGCACTTTTAAGCATTTCTTGTAGGGTAGGTCTATTGGTGACAAATTCCCTTAGTGATTTCTTATCTAGGAAAGACTTTATTTTTCCTTCATTCAGTTTTGCAGTTTAAAAAATTCTTTCTTGGTGGCTATTCTGTTTCAGAAGACTAAAAATAGGACCTTAATCTCTTTTGATTTAAAAGGTCTCTGCTGAGAGGTCTGCTTTTAGTCTAATGGGTTTTTCTTTGTTAGTATTAATAACTTGTTGCTTTCTTCTTGTAGCTTACAGGATTTTCTTCTTCACTTTGACTTGGGTAAGGCTGATGACTAGATGTTTTGGTGAAGTCATATTTACTATGAGTCTTCCAAGTGTTTGATAACCATCTTATATCCGGATATCTAAAGTTCTAGCAATACCAGGGAAGTTTTCCTCTATTGTTCTCTCAAATAGCTTTACCATGCTTATTACTTTTTCTTCTTCTCCCTCAGGGATACCTATAATTCTCACATTTGTTCATTTTACATATTTCGCTCAGTGATTGTTCATTCTTCTTTGTTCTTTTTTTCTACATTTTTTTATGGACTGGGTAATTTCAGAATCCTTGTCTTCAAGCTCTGAAATTCTTTCTTCTGCTTGGTCTAAACTGTTTTATAATTTTTTTCTCTCTTTTTTTTTTATTTCAGCATATTATGGGGGTAAAAATGTTTAGGTTGCATATATTGCCCTTGCCCCCACCCCCAGTCAGATCTTCAACGGTGTCTGTCCCCCAGATGGTGTGCAATTATGTAGGTATTTACTTATCCCCTCCTCCCCACTCCCATCTGCCCGACACTCGATGAATGTTATTCCTATATGTGCACTTAGGTGTTGATCAGTTAAAACCAATTTGATGGTGAGTACATGTGGTGCTTCTAGTCCTCCATCTTGGCCCCCAGGCAACATGGGATAAGTTTTTGTGGCAAGTTATTATGATTATTGAGGCTGAGAAGTTCCACAATGACCCTTCTGCAAGCTGAAGGCCCAGGAAAGCTGGCAATATCATTCAGTTTGAGTCCAAGTCTCAATTTGAGAGCGAGAGAAGACTAATCAATGTCTCATTTTAAACTATTTAGTTTTTTATTTCAAAAAAAGATTAAAAAAAGAGATGCATTTTATTTTATCCATAAATATAATTGAAGCAGAGATTTCTGTTTTAATGAAACCTCTGAAATTCTATACACTTCTGGTTAGTGACTAATACAGTAAAATTATACAAACTAAATCGTGTATGCAAATTTCTCAAAATTAAAGTATTTTACTGAAAACCTTGATTTCTTCAAGTATTCTCTTACAAATCTGAGGTATGCTAATATCTCCATACTAGAGTAAATTCAGGCACATTATAAATTTTTACATAATTTTTCAAGTCCATGAGTACCATCATTAGGATAGCTATAAATGAGATCATGACATGTCCAATGAAATAACTGGTGAAGCTTAAAATGTGAGTTTAAAGATAATAGGCAAATATTGGATTTCTTGGAAAGAAATAATAATGTATTGACTACAGAGATAAATATCAAAAATTTTATTCAAGTGAAAAAATTATACTGACCCTAGAAAATCAAGCACTATATAATAATTATTGAAAGAATAAAAGTATAACTTTCTAGAGGTGGGGGCAAATAATTTTATCAAGAAATTTTGAAATAAAATCACATCTAATTCTTATAGATCAGTAAAGATTCATTTACCAAGAAGATTATATAAATTTTGATATGTAAAAAGTGCATTTTTGAAGCTACAGTGATAACCAGGCCTGAATTATTAGTGAATAGTAATCCTATTATTTAAAACTGTACCATTTTTTTAAAGAAAAGTGACCATTTGTTGGCTTAAGGGGATTGAAGTAAGTCTCCATATGATCATGGCAAGTGAAAATATTAATACAAAAGAGACTTAATATAAATGATGGAAATATGCTTAATTCTTTTACAGTAGATACCGCCTATAAACACAAATGAGCCTAACTGATCACAGCTAACAAAAAAAATGTATGCATTTGGAAATTATTTTCTACCTACCTATAAACACTAAATTTCATTATATACAGTTTATAATATGTATATCATGATATTTTGATGGAAGTAGTGTTAATTTGATGGAAATCTGATAGTTTACATTCTTCCCTATCTCCTGAAAGTCATTGAATGTTTTAATATTTAATTCCTATTAAAACCCCTCAAAGCTCTTTCCAATGTCTGTTTCTTTCCTCAAAAATCCAAATACTTCTTGTTTTCCCTCACTCTCTCTTCATGATTGATTGTATTTCCAACTTTATTGATTCATCATGGCAAAAACATCTAAAAATTTTTGAATTAGTTTTATGTCCATTTACAATTTTCTTTGTTTCTTCACTTACCCTATTGTTATTTTTAATACATGTATCTCTGCTATATTCCTTCTTACTTTTTCAAGAGATCTTGTTTCTAGGGTCTATCCTCTCTGCATCATCTGCTTTTATCTCTGTGATCTTCTACAAATTGCCTATGTACTTGCCCCAGTCCCATTTTCCTAAAAGACCTTTCCTTATGTTTTTAGTATAGTTAAATTGCTGTTGATTGCGTCCTTGATTTAACTGACAACTTCATCCAAACAGTAGTCTTTCTTGCAGCTTCTGCTTCAATATGTTTTATTTAATGTTGTTAAATGTAACATTCAATAAAAACAATTTTAGTGTTGTTTAAAGTAACATTTTTTATTGAATTATAAAATATACAGAAAAAATCATAAGTGTTCAACTTGGTGAATTTTTACAGAGACACCCATGTAATCAGCACCCAGGTTAAGAAACAGATATTTGCTGACATCCCAGAAGCTTCCAACTCGTCCTATTCCTTTCATTACCACAACAAAGGTAATCACTATCTTGAAATTAAATACCACAGATTATTTTTGCCTGTTTTTGAATGTTACATGATAAGTAGAATTATGTAGCATGTAGTCATTTTTGTCTAACTTCATTCACTGAGTATGTTGTTGTGAATAGTTTGATTTATTTTCATTGTGCTATGGAGCACTTTGTAAGAATATACTATAATGTTTAGCCATTCTATGGTGATGGTCATTTGGGTTGTTTTAACTTTTGGTTATTAAGAATATTGCTGCTAAGGACATTCATATATATCTTTTGATGATTATATGTATGCATTTCTGTTCGTTACATCTTTAAGAGTACATTGTACTGGGTCATAAGTTTAGCACATGTTCAATTTCACTTGATAACTGCAAAACAGTATTTCAAAATGGATGCAACCTTTTACTCTCCTACCAGTAGTGTATGAGTTCCTGTTAATCCACATTCTCACCAACATTTAGGAGTGTATTTTTAATTTTAGCCATTTGGATGCATTTGTCTAACCAAACATTTAAATTTTAAATGTCTTTTTTAAATTTTAAATTTGTCTCTCATTTTTTTGCTGTTTAAAGCCATTCTAGTTGTAGTGGTTAGTGATGTCTTGGTGTGATTTTAATTTACATTTCCTGATGATTTAATGAAGTTGAACATATTTTATGTTTATTGACCATTTGAATAGCCTCCTGTGTGAAGATCTTTGGTCTTTTTCTTGTTTTTTTTCTGTTGAGTTGCCTGTCTTTGTCTTAATGATTTGTAGTTCTTTTTAAAGTCTGAATGTACTTTTTTTTCTTAGATATATGAATTTTTCCACTATGCAGCTTTTCACTTAACTCTCTTTATAGTATCTTTTAATGAACAGAGGCTTTTACTTTTTTTCAGTCATAGTTAATAATTTTTGTATCCTGTCTAAGATTTTTTTTCCCACCACATCATGAAGGTATTCTTCAGTATTTCATTCCTTGAACTTTATTATCTTAGCTTTTACTTGTAAATCTCTGGCATTTATTTTTTGGTGTATTGTGTGATACATGATCAAGATTTTTTATAAAAATATCCAATTGACCTAGACCATTCTTTGAAGTGAGCATTCTTTCCCTACTGCACTACAATATTCCTAATATCACTGTGGCAGTTAGCCTCAATGGCCCTCAATGATCCCTACCTCTGGTATTCACATCTTTATGTGGTCCCCTCCTACATTGTGTCAGGCTTGGTCTTGGGGACCAATAACATTTAGGAGAAATAATAGCGTGTCACTTCTGATGTTAAAGGATGAAAGACTGAGCCTTTGGTTTTGATCACTCTCTAATTTGTTCTCTCTCTTTTTCCCTCATAACATTTGCTGGAAGAAGCAAGCTGCTAGGAAGGCCTATGGAGAGATCCATGTGATAAGGAACTGAATCCTCTTACCAAGAACCACCTGAGCAAGGTTGGAAGCCAGTACTGCAGCCCTGCAGCTGACAGCTTGACTACAACTTCATGGTAGACCCTGAGCCAGAACTGCTAAGCTGCTCCAGAATTCCTGACACAAAGAAATTAGAGGAGATGATAAATGTATGCTTTTTAAGCTGCTAAGTTTTGGCATAATTTGTTAAGCAAAATATGTGACAAATACATCACCAAATGATTCTATATCTTAGTTTATTTATGGACTCTCTTCTGTTCTGCTGGTCTATTTTTCTTTGTACCATCGCTACACTGCATAACCATTATACTATTAAAATAAATCTACCTGGTAGTGTAAGGACTCAAATGTTGTTCTCCAAGACTGATTTTTGTATTACTGGTCTGTTCAATTTTCACATAAATTTTTGAATCAGCTCAATTTTCATATCCTCACAGACACACACACACACACACACTGAAACAAGATACCTGTAGTAATTCTGATTTTGATTTAATTGAATCTATAGATGAATTAGGCATAACTGACATCTTTAAAATACTGAGTATTATAAGCCATGAAAACCCCTCAATTCATGATACTTATTAAAATATATCTATCAATATTACTTAGTGTTGTAAATTGTAGAAATCTTGCACACATTTCAGTTAATTTGAAGTTTTTAATACTATTAAAATGAAAATATATCAACTTTTTTCTTACTTTTTTTTGCTATTATATGGAAACATGAATTTATTCTGTTACCTTGCTGTCAGTTATTAATTCTAATAGTTTTTATTGTAAATTTCTTTTGGTTGTCTACACATACAATCACATTGCTTGCAAAAATATGATAATTTTATTTCTTCCTTTTAAATTCTTCTTTCTTTTCTTTTTTTTTTTTTTTTTTTTTGAGGCAGAGTCCCGCTCTGTCACCCTGGCTAGAATGCCATAGCATAAGCCTAGCTCACAGCAACCTCAAACTCCTGGGCTCAAGCAATCCTTCTGCCTCAGCCTCCCGAGTAGCTGGGACTACAGGCATGCACCACCATGTCTGGCTAATTTTTTCTATATATTTTTAGTTGTCCAGATAATTTATTTCTATGTTTTAGTAGAGACGGTGTTTCACTCTTGCTCAGGCTGGTTTCCAACTCCTGAGCTCAAATGATCCACCCACCTCAGCCTTCCAAGTGCTAGGATTACAGGCGTGAGCCACCTCGCCTGGCCTCAAATTCTTATTTCTTTTACTTCTTTTTATTTTCTTATGCTATTGAACAGGACCTTGGTACAATGTGGGGGGTGGGGGGGAAAGGTATTATACTAATTTACATTCCCACCAACAGTGATCACAGCTTGCTGAAACCTCCAACTTCTGGGCTCAGCAACCCTCCTGGCTCATTCAGCCTCCCAGTACCAAAGACTACACATGTGTACCACCAAACCTAGTTAATTTTTTTTTTTTTTTTTTGAGTGATGGAATCTTACTATGTTGCCCAGATGGTCTCAAACTCCTAGCCTCAGGTGATCATCCTGCCTTGGCCTCTCAAAGTACTGGGATTGCAGGCGGAGCCACCACACCCAGCCAACTATTGAGCTTTTAATGTCTGTCATATTTATCATAGTACAACTCTTTTCTTTCTTGTCATTCATAGTATGTGTTTTCCTTATTTTCAGAATTGGTCCTGCTATAATTTTATCAATCATTTCAGAGAACCAACTCTCAGTTTTATTTTATTGCCCTTTTTTATTTTTATTTTATTTATTTTTATTTATTTGTTTATTTTTAATTTCAGCATATTACAGGGGTACAAATGTTTAGGTTACATATATTGTCTTTGCCCCGCCCGAGTCAGAGCTTCAAGTATGTCCATCCTCCAGACAGTGCACACTGCACCCATTAGGTGCAAATATACCCATCCCCTCCCCCCACCATCTACTTGACATCCAATGAATGTTACTACTAAAGGTGCGCATAAGTGTTTATCAGTTAATACCAATTTGATGGTGAGTACATGTGGTGCTTATTTTTCCCTTCTTATGATATTTCACTTAGTAGAATGAGCTCCAGCTCTATCCAGGATAATAAAAGAGGTGCTAGATTACTATTGTTTTTTGTGGCTGAGTAGTAATCCATGGTATACATATACTACATTTTATTAATCCACTCATGTATCGATGGGCACTTGAGTTGTTTCCACATCTTTGCAATTGTGAATTGTGCGGCTATAAACATTTGGGTGCAGATGTCTTTTTTATACAATGTATTTTTTTCCTTTGGGTAGATGCCCAGTTATGGGATTGCTGGATCAAATGATAGTTCTACCTGTAGCTCTTTGAGGTATCTCCATATTACTTTCTGCAGAGGTTGTACTAGTTTGCAGTCCCACTGGCAGTGTATGAGTGTTCCTATCTCTCCGTATCCACACCAACATTCATTTACCCTATATTTTCTTCTAGAAATTTTACAGTTTCTGAGCTTATATTTAAATTTTTAATCCATTTTGATTTGATTTTTTATGTATGGTATAAAATAAATGCCTAATTTTATTCTTTTGCATATGAATATCATTTTCGCAAAACCATATATTGAAGAGACTATACTTGTTCAAAAAATAGGAGTGGAGGGAATACTTCCAATCTCATTTTATGGGGCCAGCATCACCCTCTTAGCAAAGCTAAAGATGCCACAAGAAAAGAAATCTACATGCCAATATCTCTGGTAAACATAGATGTAAAAATTTTCAATAAGATACCAACAAAGAAAATTATACAACACATCAAAAAGATTAAACATCTTGAAAAGTTGGATTTATCCCTGAAATGCAAGTTCCTTTTAAATGTATGCAAATCAATACATCATGTTAACAGAATGAAAGATAAAACCACCTGATAATCTCCATAGATGCAGAAAAAGAATTTGACGAAGCTCAGCATCATTTCTTGATAAAACCTCTCAATAATTTCGGTATAGAAGAAAATTTTCTAAACATAATAAAATCCATTTATGAAAATTCCACAGCTGACATCATAATCAATGGGGAAAAACTGAAAAATTTTCCTCTAAGATCAGGCACAAGGCAAGGATGCCCACTTTTACCTCTTCTGTACAACATGGTACTAAAAGTACTAGTAAGAGCAATCAAACAAGGAAAAGAAATAAAAGGCATCCAAATCAGAGAGGAAGAAGTAAAAATATCCCTATTTGCAGAGGACATGAACCTATATGTAAAAAACCCTGAAGACTGCACACACATACAAAAACACATACACACACCTGTTAGAACTAACAAATGAATTCAGCAGAGTTGCAGGATATCAAATCAACATACAAAAATCAGTTACATTTCTTTACACCACTAATGACCTGTCTAAAAAAGAAATTATATGTGAGTATCTTGATTGGATTTTCAGCACTTTAAATATTAATTATTGTCCAATTTTCTCTGCTCCATGCAAAATATAATATCCTAAATCTTCTTTAGGATATACAAAATAAAACAAATACGAGAACAGCAAAAATCATCAACAAAACTCATTCCACTTTGATTTACCTGTTTCCATCTCACAATCATCCTTCATTAACCTCTTTTACTAGACTACTAACTAGTTTCCAAAAACATCTTCCGTATTCTTCTTGCCTTTATATCATTGCTCACATTCCTTTCTTTACTTACAAAAGCTTTTATCAATATTTCTTTTTTATCAACTTAGTATCTATATCACATTTTTTCTGGTAACGGTATCCTTATTTTCCTTTATAGAAATATCTTTTCTCCTTACAAGTGACTTGGACGAAATGACAATCAAGGTGGCTCATCTTCTCTTCACCAAGAATGAGGACATAATCTGGTCAATGCCAAACAGATATTTTTTCCCTTTGAAATGTGAATTTTGAGTCCAGTTGTCTAAAGAATGAAAATAAATTAGAGTTGATTCTCCCCAATGATGATACATCATAGAAACAATATAATTGTCCTTATTACCTTGACCTTCTCTACTTTTTCTAAAACTGATTCTTTTATACAGTAGCTAATAGAAAAATAAATGGAATATACATTTTAGTTGGCAAAACTTAATATATTATTTAACTAAAGGCCAGATATATCTGGAGAGTCTGTGATAGAACAACCAAGAATTGAGAAGATTTCAATCCATGGCATTTGAAGATTAGACAAAAAAAGATTTAGGATATTAAGATCAGAATCTAAAACTGCTATCTTAAAAAAATATGTCCTCTTCTACAAGATTATAGAATCAATCCAAAGATAAAAGAGAGAAACAGTGATAAATTTTTAATATCTATATTAATTTTTTTTTCCTAAAGCAAACATGAGATTTCTGGATCTGAGGCAGATTATTATCATTGCTTACAGCAATAACTAACTGTATTGGTCCCCCATACTCCATCCTCTTCTTTAGGATAATGTGATAAGAATTAGATGATTAGGCATGTATTTTAAAAGGAGTATGTACCTTAGGAGAGGAACCTCAAAATTAGTACTCTGGAGTTAATATAGAAACTGCTATAGAGCTGCTCTCCCCAACTCCTTAGAATAAGAGAGAAAATTAATTTCCTTAATGTAAAAAAATATTGTCTGTGAAGAGAAGGAAAGCCCTGGTTTACAATTCTTTAGAATGTAGATGAACTCTGGTTTTATTAAATTTTGAAATATGCACTGATGGCTATAGGGGATAATGAATCTCTATGTCTTTCCAGAGGTCTCTATCTATTCAATCACTCTTTAACTTCGAAATTTTGTACTTTAACTCATATTCCATTTTTCCACATTTAGAAATCTCTAACCATGCAGAAACATTAAAGTGTTTTTTCACAGTTGCACAAAGAGTTACTGCTATTTTTCCATAAATAAGAAATTAATTTCACTTAGAGGCTGACTAAGAAAGAATAGGTTTTCTTGGGAAATAATGTATTTTCTGTTACTATACTCATTCAAACATATGGTCAAGTTGACCATTTAGAAGAGGTGTTATAACAGGGACTCAAGCATTCAACAAGTCTTCAGACTAGATGTCTGTATCATCAGGACATGGCAGGAAACAGATGGCATACTCAAATAAGGATATAGAAAACAGCCTCATGAATGAATTCTTTGCAAAACATGGTTATGGTTAAGGGAAACTATAAGAGACAGTACAGCATCCTGGTACTGAAATCAATGGGGGACCATTACCATCCTAAAGTTAAATGTTTAAGGGGACTGAGTAGTTGCCGGAACTTAAAGATCCCAGTCCCTTCACCTCTGGGAGAAGACCACACAGCAGAAACTAGGGTCATAGATGAAGAATATAGCCACTTCAACCTTGCCGCCAGGGAGGCAGGAAGTTGGGAAAATAAATACCTACTACCCAACCTCAGCTTTCTGCTGGTGCCCTCCATTTGTTAAACACAACAGGAAAACAGAAGGCAAGGCAGTCCAGTTGCCACTATTCACAGAGGTCATCAACTCAGTGCACGCATCCTTATAGTGAGAAGGCATCTGATGGGTAAAACAGCAAATACCTAGCCCAAACTCTTACAAGAATATGTTTACTGGCTGGGCATGGTGGCTCATGTCTGTAATCCTAGCACTCTGGGAGGCTGAGGTGGGAGGATCGCTTGAGATCAGGAGTTCGAGACCAGCGTAAGTAAGAGCATGACCCCTGTCTCTACAAAACCCAGAAAAACTTAGCCAGATGTGGTGGCATGTGCCTGTAGTCCAAGTTGCTTGGGAGACTGAGGCAGGAAGATCTCTTGGGCTCAAGAGTTGCAGGTTGTGGTGAGCTATGATGAGGCCACTGCACTCTATTCTATCCAGGGCGACGGAGTGAGACTCTGTCTCACAAAAATAAAAACTAAAACTAAAACTAAAACTAAACAAAAACAAAAGCAAAACACAAAAAACCAAAAAACCAAAAAAAAAAAAAAAGTTAACTTAACCCTGAAAGTCTCTGATTCTGTGAAAGGCTAATCCTATTACATTCTTTTAAGAGAAGTCACATAGCATGAAGGGAGCATTTAAAGATATAAATGAATATTTCCTGTACAGAAATAGATATTTATAAGTTAGGCATTAAATAAAAATTGATATATAACTTGATGGTAAAGGTTAAATGAAACTCCAATAATGGATAAGGGTAAGCTTTACTTTTTCCTGGATTCTTTGACCCTTACACGTTATTCTGACATCATCACAACAGACCATGAGCTAATTCGCTTTCATCTCTTCTTATCTCAGGCAGACACTGTAAGAATCAAGGATCTGTAGCATATGGGCCAGATGAAAGGAGACCCAGTGCTTGCTGCCAATAGCATACTGATGACACTACATTATGAAACATTTCACTCTTTTCCTGTGAGGCTTCATTGAAAAGCCTTCACAGACAGTACCATATGTCAGTAAGAACTGCAATATCTAGTCAAGAATTGGGAGAAACAAGTGTAAATGCTACTAGTTTCTTATGTTTTAGTTTCAAATCTGTACTCTACCAGTAATAGGTAGAGCTGAAATAAATATGCTTTTATCTGTCACGTTTCGTCTCATTTAAAATTTTTACCAGCAATCAATAGTAATGGAATCCAGATATTCAAAGCAATTTTATATTGCTTTCTGTCATAAATTAAAATGTTCCATTAACTAAACAATTCTCAATGGCATAAATCAACCCACACTAAGTAAATCACAGTTAGTGAAAACCAAATTGTAATTCCATAAAAGTGATTAACTGCTGGCAAGATATAGTGAGATACATCATCTACAGTGGAGAGAATTATTATTCAGAATCTGTATGTTGTATTTTAGACTGGTTAATTTCTTCCATGTTAAGTATTTTCACTGCAAATATTTAAGGCAAAACTGTACATCACATAAAATTTTATATTTTGTTTTTATTTTGGAATGTTTTTGTCATAGTCTCCTCATTAGAGTATACTTTGAAATATGGCTGATGGCTGTCTTCACAAATTTGAAAACCTATAATGTATAATATATTTATCCTAAGATGGAAATAACATTCTTGTCAGTAGAGTCAAACATATCTAAATTCCAAGATTTATTCTCTTCGTTGTGTTATGAACACTAATGCATTACTTCTAGTAATTCCTTTTAGAAACTCATTTTTTGGCCACCTGAATGAAGCGTGGCAAATTTACACATTAATATAAATTTATTTAATAGTTTCTAAGAAACATTGATGTAATTAGTATATAGATATAAAACATAATCATCAAATAATTATACACCACTTACTTGCACAAAGCTCTGAGAATGTTTAATTCTGATGTGCTTGGACAACTCTATCTTATAGGCTACTATAGCAGCCTCTAGTCTCCTTGCTTCCATGTTTAACATCAACATTCTATTCTTCATAAAACAATGAAAGTAATTAAGTTAAAAATGCAAATCAGGTCATGGTATTGGCTAGCTCAAAACCCTCTCTCTAATGGTTTCCATCAAGTTTGACACAAAACACAGAATCTTCACAATTGCCACAAGATCCTGCATCCTCCTGTCACCCTTCCAGCCTCGTGCTCTCCTGCTCTCCCCACTCAGTGTGCTTCTCTTACACAGTCTTCATTGCTGTTCTTCAGACCCATCAAAATGGCCCTCATCACCCTTACGCAACCCAACTCACACTTGATGTTCTCCCTTCTCACAGATATGCATACTGCTCTTTCCCTTAACTCATTAAAGATTCTGATCAAACGTCATCTCCTCAGAGAGCCCACCAGTAACCATTGTAAATTAATAGCCTCAATCACTCCTGATATCCTCACACCCTTACTAAGTTTCATTTTTATATGCTTTACAGGTAATTTCATTTTATACATATATGAACATGCATGCACATATATATGTGCATATATATATATGTCTATATATAGTTTGTTTTTATCTGTCTCCCCTGTTGGTATATTAGTTCCATGTAGGCACTTTTATTTACTCATGGCATAAAACAGAGTCAGTCATTTAAGAGTGCAGTACATTTTTGTATAATTAGTACATATGAATTATTGACATACATCTACTTGTAATATAATCTAGTTCATATGTTATATTCCAACAGATGTTATTTTTCAGATAATATACCAGGAGCTAGTGATAGGTGGAGCTTTATTTCCAAATACATTATACAGTTCTGCCCCTATACTGGGGAAGTGAGGACCCTGTTTCAAGACCCATGCCTAAAGGTACCCCACACTTTGAAGAGGCTTCCTCAAAATTTTCCATTTCCTCCTTAATGCCTGGATCTGAGGCCAGAAGAAGTGCCATGTAGTTGGGGTGCCACAGTCCAAGACCAGAAGTTCTGATCATTAGCAACCTTCGGTGGTTGTGACTAGCCATCTAGGTAGCCCAAACAGGGACCTGCAAGAGACCCAGTTCCCATCTTTTACCACTGGGTTGCTTTCTGTCTCTTAACCACCCCCATCCCCACTTGTGGCATTGATCAAATGTCCTAAAAACTTCTGGGACTGGTACTTATGGGGTTGTGCCAGGACCCAGTAGTTAGGTCCTATTTCTGTGAATATGGCCTAGCAAGAAATGTTACTTTTGTGTGATTGTGTGAAATTGGGCTGCTGGCATAATTCTGATCCACTGTCTTTGGGTCGAATTCTCATGTTGGACTTAGAATATCTTTGGGGGTCTGAACTACCAACATTTCACTGCCAGCCCTTGGGATTGAGATTCTGTATGGATTGGCTCTCATATCTCCATGTTCCAGATGTAATGCCACCTCCACACTTGTATTTGAGAGTGGTGGGAGTGGCAGCAGATGTCATTTATCCTGAGTCATCTCTGTACTTCTATTACCAGGGCATCACCTGTCCCCCTCAACAAGGTCCTATCTCCTCTGAAATGTCTTTGCTTCATGATACCAAAGGGTTATGAAGTTATTCCTTGCCTCAGGCCAATGTGGTGACATCATACTTGCCTGGCCTGGTCTTAAGCCATGCTGGATGAAGGATGGATATATTTTGCCCGATTTGGAATACAATTCTCACTTTCCCCATGGGCTTCTTGCCTGTGTTGGTTGCAGTTTATGGGAGGCAGGTGCAGACAATGTCGGAACTGATCACATTCTAGGAACACAGTCACTAGAGTCAAGAAATGACAAAGGTGGAAAAAGTCTTGGTTTACCTTCATGCTATGAAATTCAGAGTAATGAATTAATATAATTAACAAATGTATTGTCTTTCATATTTTCCTGCATTGTGTGGGAAAGATTTTCATTTATGGCTATCAACAAAGAAGCACAGGACAACTTTTGAAAGGCTCACTAGAAGATAGTATTAACAGATGTTATAATGGATGATGCAGAATAATGTAGTCAGCATTAAGTAAATGGCATTAGGGAACTTCAAGAAGTTCTATATTGTTTCAATAGACACAGGTTTGGAAGAGCCATGGCTTGTGAATAGTAACAACTTTGCTACCATTTTATCATGGGTGGGAGATATGAACTTAGCCGGGAATGCCATTTTTGATTACAAAGGACATGAACACATGGTTGCTGGATCTGAACAGGAAGAGATGCTAACTAGACCCTGCAAAGTGTTTTCAGGTGCAATGTTTGGACAATAAACAAATATGTAAGCGCTTCACTTCTCATTATTCTAAGTCTTTTTTTTATTGCCCCAAGAGAGCCTGAATATTATAAGTTTTTATGGGTAAATTAGTGTACTTCATACAGCCTTATGGATTTAGTAACGTATTTTAAATCATTTTGTTTATCTAGACAAGTACTTAAAAAATATTTTCAGGGTACCATAGATTCTAAGGACAACCCTTATGATAAATTCTGCCTTTAAAATCCAAATAGACCTGCTAAGCACTGTATCATTTTCTTAATGGTAAGATGAACAATGTGCAATAACTTGGCCTTTACCTTAAAGGGTAAGTGAAAGACCATTGGCACCCCACAAACTTCACCAATATGGCAGGGCCCTAAAAATTCGTAGGATTATTTCTTAAACTCAGACGATATGTATCTTATTTGAGTGATAGGCTTACTTGCCACTTATTTTTCATAGGTCTTATTAGAATGATGACATCAATATATGGACCAAAATGATGTACTGCAGAATGTCAAAACATCATGGTTATTGTAGACTATATTGTGATAGGGAGCAGGAGAGTTAACATAGCTTGGGTGGTAAAATTGTGGATATGTATTATTATCTTTCCTAAATGGACAATGACTTTTGATCTACTTCATTGATAGTGATTGAAAAAAAAAATTCCAAATCAATAACCACATGATAAATGGAGGGGATATATTGAAATGTTCCAATAAATACATGATATCATACACAGCAATGATAATTGGTGCTATAACTTGGTTATGTTTACAATAATTCATTGACATCTATTTGACTTTGCAGAAACCATACCAGTCAATTAAAGAAAAATATGAGCTATTTTTCTGCAATCCTTAAATCTTTGAACATAGCTCTACTCTCTTCAATTTTTATCAAAAAATGTAATATTGTTTCTGACAAACTCTCTTGACTAGGGTATACATGTGTAGGTGGGTGGGAAGTTGGTGGAGTTGGTTCAGGGATTTTCATTTTACACTTCATTCAATAATGGATCTTCTTTCACATGTGAGAGAACCAAAAATGAGAGTTCAGTCAGAAGTTATTTATAATTATTATAATTATATATGCAAGGACAAAAGAATTGCCATAAGGTGTACCATACATGCTTTTGACCTATTATAAGATGGATTTGAGTTAGGACTTCATTTATATCCTGTATTGCATAATCCCTCACTCTTATATGCTAGTCATAATGCCATTTTACATCCCATGATATAAATGACAGTTTAGGCACATTTTACATCCCATGATATAAATGACAGTTTAGGCACTGATTCTAGCAAAATATCTCAGTATTCCTTTTCCTCGATTTTGTTATTTTCATAAATGACTGCAGGTACCTTTCGGGAAGAATTCAAATAATTATTTAAATTTTTTTTATTTCAGAATATTACAGGGGTACAAATGTTTAGGTTACATATATTGCCTTTGCCACACCCATGTCAAAGCTACAAGTGTGTCCATCCCCTAGATGGTGCACACAGCACCCATTAGGTGTGAATATACCTTCTCTCCCTCCCTCTCACACCTGCCCAACACCCAGTGAATGTTATTATTATATGTGCACATAAGTGTTGATCAATTAATACCCATTTGATGGTGAGTACATGTGGTGCTTGTTTTTCCATTCTTGGGATATTTCACTTAGTAGAATGGGCTTCAGCTCTTTGCCCATCAGTGCATGAGTGGATTAATAAAATGTGGTATATATATATCATGGAGTACTACTCAAAGAATTTTTATTTTACACATTTTTTGGTGATAGTGCAAGACATTTTTAAAGAGATCTTAGCCTACTTATAAATCAAGAAGCTCTGAAACTCACTGTCTCAGATCTGGTCAAGAGTTGACCACTTTTTACTGTGGTAACAGCATGAGCGTATTGTCCACCAGCTACTGATTTTATTTTTCTGGTCACACAGGTCAAAATATATCTTTGTTTATTGGACATCTAATCTTGCCCTAAGAACATAATGGTCTATGTTCAACTCTATAGATTCTGGCAGGTCATATGCCAACAGTTATCAATCTATTGTTGATGTCTATAATGGTGATTAATTATACCTTGCTTTTGATTGTTAATTTCTGACACCTAGCCTCAAAGAGGCCAGAAAAAATTTTATAAGCTCCATTAACCCAAGGATTCCATTTCTGCAAAATCTCTTTTGTGAACCCTGGACTTTGAGAATGGCCACCCTGGAGCTTCTCAAGGGTGGTGATGTATCTATAAATATTGCTCTCAGTGAAGACAAGGTTTTCTGGTCTCAGGACGCAATCAGGTGATAAATTGTCTTGTCACTCATAATAAATATGTTTAAATTTCTTCTGACCTATTTCTCAATACTCATTAAATATAATCCAACATCTCCACCTAGTTACTATACATTGTTATCATGTTCAAGCTTTAAAGAGCAATCCCAGCGGAGGTTTAGGATTAGGCACCTATTTGGCAGGATATTAAATTCTGAGGCTCAACATGATATTTATCTCATATTGATAATTTTTTGCTATCTAGGCTCATATTTTACCCACATACTTCATTCAATACTCTAAAAATACAAATGTACCCAAGTTTCACTGTTTCTGCTAATACCTATTACTCAAGTGTTGCATGTCTTTTTTCATGTGTGTCCCATTCAGGTTAGGCAGAAATCTGACAGTTATTATATAGAGGCAATGAAGGAAGTCAGGAAGGGAGATTTTGGGAGAAAAGACATCATCTTCTAAAGAAATCACCATATGTGAAATTTTTACATGATATTCCGGAAAAGACAGGTCTCCTCTAGGAACAGTGAGAGGGTTACTTCTACTGGTAAATTAAATATTATTCAGCAAAATCTGTTCTCAGGCATAATCACCCAAATGTTCCCATCCCTGTTCACAAGGTTTGTATTCTTCCCTATCAAGACATGACTTTAAAAAATAGGAGTCCTTTAAAGGCTATACATTCAGTCTCCTTCGCAATTTTGCTACTTTTTGAATTAAATTCTTGGCCTGATTATCAACATGGTCTTCACTACAACTGCAGGAGACAAGGGTTTCTTTTAAAACTGTCTTGGAGTTCTTCACATTTTCACAGAATGCACATAATGAAAAATTGGTTATGTACCTGTCAGTTCTATTTAAAAAGGTTTTCACAGCCATTAGCAAATCTAAACAACTGACAGTCTTTATAATTACCACCTTCCCATTCCCTTCACATGGGAAGGGAGCTTCACACAAGTTAATTTTTCCGTATTCTTCGTAGTCTCCTAATCCACAATGGTGAGACATATTAGTAATTGTTGTTCTACAGCATGCCAGGAGTTAATAGAACCCATTACTGCCAGTAATGGGGTTCCTGTGGCCATTTGATCAGTGAGTATCTAGTTCTAAATTTCATCCTGTGGGTTACCTTCTAAGGCCTCTTCCACAATTGCATGTACTATTTCACAGGTTCTAAAAACAAAGCCTTGGAAAGGATTTATATGCGGTAGTTTATTTGGCAGATGATCCCTGGGAGCAGAAGTGAGAGAGAGAGGAGAGTGAGAGAAAAGTAGGGAAAGACAATGAAAGATGTGTTATTAAGCTCTTTTGCTCCTATGGACAAGTGGAACTAAACCTGACTGGGTATCTTTTAAGTCATCCTACAGAATATATCTCTGAATATTCTCTGGATTATAAAGTTAAAACATTTAACCCTCCACTTCCTGTTCCACTGGTTGAAGGATAACTCCTCCAGGCTCTTGTCTGGGCCTACCCATGGGATGGGATAAGAGAAATTTTATGGCTTTGGGGACAGGAAAAAATAGAGAGCATGAACTTGAATATTGTCAAACCTAGCTTGAGCTCCAGTGAGCTGAGGAAATGTTGTTTGTATCATTAGAGAAATCTGTAACATGAAAAGATTTCTAAACTTTTGACATAGAAATAATCCTCATTTTACACAAAATATTTCAAAGAAAAAAAAGGAATAGCTATCAAATTTATTTTGTGAAGGTAGTACAACTTTCAAACAAGAAAGAATAGAAACTTCTACAACAATTTTGCTTATGAACACAGATCAAAAATTCTAAAGAAAACATTGACAAATTGAATTTGGCCATGTATTAAAAAGATATTACCTAATGATCAAGCATATATTATCATAGAACTTCAGGAAAGTTCCAACATTTAAAAAAAATCTATCAATATATTTCAATACACTAACAAAATAAGAGTAAAATCCTTACAATCATCCTAACAAGTGCAGAAAAATTGCCCAAAAAATGTATTATTCATGATAAAAATCTGCTTAGAAAATTAAAAATCAGCAATAACTTATTTAACCCAGTAAAGGTACATATCAAAATCCCACAGAAAACAGTGTAGGTTGATATTTTATAAATATTTTAGTTAAACACAAAGGTAACTATCGTAATCCCTATTTAACATTTTACTAGAAGCTCTAGCTGTAACATCAATTAAAAATATAAAAAGGCATATAAATTATAAAGAAAATACACATTTTGTCTTTTATTTGCAAACAATATAATTATTTGCATTTGAAATCCAAGTGATTCCATAAACTGTGAGAATGAATTAGATAATTCATTATGATTGTATATTTGTTTATCAGTAAACAAAAATTAAAGCCATTTATATATGCCAGGAATGACCAATTGGAAAATGCAATACAACAAATAATGGCATTTCAAATAGCATTAAAACCTATGTTGAATGCATTTAATAAATATGCATAGGATCTTTATAAAGTCACTTTAAATATTATTGAAGAAAAAAATTATGAGTAACTTTAAAATAGACCTGAATGGAAGAGTAGGACATATTCATAAAAGAGAAGATACAATTTCATAAATATGTCAGTTTTCCCCATATTATTCTATAAATTTAATGTGAATCCAATCAATAATCCAGAGCTTTTTGGAGCTAAGCAAATATTCTATAATTGAATTGCCATATGCAGAAGAATGAAACTATCCCTCTCTCTCATATCTCTCACCACATATAAAAATAAACTCAAGATGGATTAACAACTTAAAAGTAACACCTGCAGCTATAAAAATACCAGAAAAATCTCTAGAGAAAACTCTTCTGGACATTGGTCTAGTCAAAGAATTATCACAAAGACCTCAAAAGCACAAGGAACAAAAACATATATAGAAAAATAAGACAAACTGTCCCTTTTGCACTGCAAAAGAAATAATCAACACATTGAACAGACAATCTGCAGAATAGGAGAAAATATCTACAAGCTGTTCAACCAACAGGGGCCTACTATCCAGAATCCATAAGCAACTCAAACAACTCAACAACAAAACCCCAAATAACCCTGTTAAAAAGTGGGCAAAGGACATAAATAGATCTTTTTTCAAAAGAAGTCATTATAATATATCTCAGTGTAGATTTCTTTACATTCATCTTATTTGAGGTCATTTTGTTTTACTGTATATGAATATGAATTCCTTTGCCTATATTTGGTAAATTTTCAGTCATTATTCCTTTGAATAACATTTCCAGACCTTTTAATCTTTTTTCCTTTTAAGACTTCCATAATACATATATTGGCCAACTTGTTGCTATTCCATAAGTCCTTCAAAATTTCTTCACTCATTTTTATTCTTTTTTCTTTTCTGACAAGATACTTTCACATGACTTATCTTTAAGTTCACTGATTCTTTCTTTTGCTTTCTCTAATCTGCTGTTGAATCACTTCCTTGAACTTTTCAGTTCATTTATGATATTCTTCAACTAAAACAATTGTCCCCAACCTTTTTGGCACCAGAGACCATTTTCATGGAAGACAATTTTTCCATGGACCAGAGAGGGGGAGATGGTTTCAGGATGATTCAAGTGTATTACGTTTATTGTGTACTTTATTTCTATTATTATTACATTGGAATAGATAATGAAATAATTATACAACTCACCATAGGTTGGGGGTCCACGAACTAAAATATTTCTCTTTGAAATTTTCAATCTCTTTGCTGAAATTCTTCCTTTCCTTATGCACTGTTCTCTTGAGCTCTTGAACATATTTATGAATGATATTTTGAATTCTCAATGTGGTAATTCATATATCTGTTCCATTAGGCTTAATTTCTGGATATTTATCTTGTTAGTGTATTTGGATCATGTTTTCCTGTTTCTTCCTTTTCCTTGCCTGTTTATGTTGATACCAATGTATTAGAAAAAGACGCTATTTTCCCAATCTTCACAGGTTGGCCTCTTACATGATAACTTAACCAATCAACCCAGCAAAAGCTTCTGTGTGCCTCTCAAACCTTCATGTTACCATCATATTTTTTCTTAGTGGTTCCCTGATGTCTAGAGTAATTCAAGTCCTGTCAGTGCTCCAAGACAGATGAGACTGAAACTAATTCTCAGGGTAGCATCTGGAGAAGTTGGGACATTGGATGCAGAGTTCAACTCTTTAATTTACCCAGAGAGAAGCTGGTATGTGGAGATTTTTTTCCCCCCTCTGGCTTTGTGGTGGGCTGGAGGCAGGGGCCATGGATAGTGCTTGTGTGTTAGTTCATACCTCCTTCTTTGTTCTCAGTAGCCCCTGAGAATCTACAATATACCAGATCCCATCAGCACTTTGAGACAGAAGGTAGTTTCTTGGGCAATCTGCCAGAAAATTTGAAACATTAAAAATATGGTCCAACTCTTTCCCTCCCTACAGAAAAGCTGGGAGCTGGTGTTTTTCATCTACTTGCCCTGTTTTTAGCCAGAAGGAAAGCTGTGGTAAATGCTCATGTGCTTGTTAAAATTATCACCTTGTTCCCTGTAGCCCTGAGGTGTTTATATTATGCTAGGTCTTGTCAATATTTTGTGACAAGAGGGGAGATAAAATCCAGTCCCTCAGGTAGGACTCAGAAAAGTTGAGACATTGGATGTGCTGTCCATCTCTTTTCTTTCCCAGGGAAAGTTGGAAGGTGGAGGTTTCCTCCCAATTGTGTGTATGGTACCGTGCCACTGTGGGGATTATGGTGAGTGAGTGTCTCCATTTTTTCTGACAATTTCAATGTGACTGATTTTGCACTGTCTTGTGCTGTAAAAACTTCTCAGATAGTCTGTGGATTTTTCACAAAGCAAATTTATCTGTGTATTCCTGTTGAATCAGCGTGTCTGTGGTTGGGGGGAGAGGTAGGAGGAGAGTCCAGGGCTTCCTGTTTCACTACCTTGTTAATGTTACTTGGAAGTATTTTTGATTGTAGGAAAAAGCTAGAAACAATTTAAATGGAAAGGAGAAATGAAGATCAATGAAGCATATTTATATAATGTAATATATAGATCAGTTACTATTAATGAAACAGATATAAATAAATCAATATGTATAAATCTTAGTGAATAATAAATAAAAAATTAAGTTTCAGAATCCTACCTGTCATATATAACTAATGTAATTTAAAAACCTGTGAAATAATACTATATGCTTGTCAGCAATTATATATTTAACAAATATTAAATAATTTGGCTTGAAAAACAATGGAAGAAAACTGTGGTCCTTTGTTTCAATTAAATAAAATAATTGTGTGAAACAGTTATTAGGAAAAGAAAACAAAGTTGCTGAATAACTGTAACTCTTTGGAGAATTGACAATTCAGTAGGAAAAAGAGAAAAGTCCAATTTTAACGTTAGGATAGTGACACTGTTGATATTGGTTCCAAGAAGAGAGCAGATCTTTGTGGTACATGTGGGTAGGAAGGTTGACATAATGAATCCATTTGTTCTCTTCTGTCTTTTTGAGCTATTTAATTCCTTCATTTACAGTTTACCAAAGATGTTTCAGCATTTCAACTTCCTTTAATAGAGGTCATCAGGGGCTCAGTTTTCAGTCCACCAAATATGCAAGGAATAGAGACACTCTTCGCTTATCTGCTCAGGATAATATGCACTAAATTCAGAATTTCTGGGTCATCCTTCCATGTCAATAGTTTGGCTCAATCTATTAGTACTTTCCTTTCTCCCTGATATAATTGCTTTAAAAATCCATGCACAATATTTATTTACAACTTTCTATAGGTATTAAATAAATAATAATTATAAACATCTTGCAATTCTTTTGTTGTGTATAGTACCTTATTCTTGTTCACATTTTGGTGTGCACTTATCCTGCTGTAGTGGGTATTTATTTGTTCCTCTGTGGTCTGCTGATATTTGAGCCTACCTCTGGATTTAGGAACAAGAGGTGGGTATGGGTAGGTATTAAGGGGGATCAGTATTCGCCTGAAATGAAATTAACTAATACTTGATGATTATGATTTTCAGGCAAAGGGATACAGGGCTGTTTCTGCTGGCAAGGAAGGCTTGCATTCCTTGAAGAATGAAAACAGTTTAGCTAGGAGTATGAGTTGGGGATAAAATTCTATGGGGAGCCAAGACAAGTGATGCAAGTGTCAAGACCACAAAAGGGCATGGTCAGGGAAATGAACCTGATATAAATGAATACACAATAATGTGGCAAAGCTCAAGGCACAGATTGGTGGTAATTAACACATTAAATGCCATGTGAGTTGTATTTAACTCATGCTAGCTTTGAGCCTGGAGCCTGTAGTTGGTTTGTGAAAATCTTACTTGTTGATGCAATTATTGTTATAATTAATATTGACAATTTAATTGCCTATAACTCATGTACAGAAAACAATAAAAAATAACAAATTTTTCATTAAATTAGAAAGGATCGTTTCATTTTTGAAGTTTTTATTCTATTTTCATAATGAAACACCATGGCCGAAAGGAAAAAAACATTTTTTTCTAGTGTGGCAGTCAATGTGTTAAAGAAAGACCACATCCTAAGTGTCCTTGTAAACCATATAAAGGTTTTAGATTTTGGACAAAGAATCATTAAATATTTTTGAGCAGGACAGAGACTTGGTCATATTAGAATTTTAGATGGAACATTCTGGCTACAATGTGTAGGATGAATATGAGAGGAAAAAATGGACTACATGTCAATATTATGCCAGTACAAATTTTAATATTTGTGATGTTAATATCTGGAAATAACTATTGTGAAAAATAAAAATAATTGTATAATTTATTAATGCAATGAGGGAGAGGTCATTTGCCAGTGTAAGTCTTAAAATTAAGTGGTGTGCAAAAAATATACTGTAATAGGGGTTAGAAAAGCTTTTGTTCTGAATTCATGTTTTCTTTTTAAGCTATTTGACTTTGAACATGGGAATCAAAAACACACATTACATAGTTACAATTGTATGTCAACCTTTAGGCAAGAAAGTAGATTTTTAAAAAGTGAGTAGGCTCAGTTGAAACCAAAATGAAATTCAGGATACAGCTATTTCACAACTGGTGAGCTTGTGGCAGAGATTTTTGAATGGAGATAAATTTGCTTGAAGAATTGGAAAGAAGTTTTATGTAGGATGATAAAACAATGATTAGTGATCAATAATGTCCACTGACAAATGGATAGATAAAAAGTGTAGTAAATTTGTATATTGGAATATTATGCAGCCTTAAAAAGGAAGGAAATCTCGTCACATGCTAGAACATGGATAAAACTTGAAGACATAATGCTAAGCAAAATAAGTCAGTCAGAAGAAGAAAAATACTGTATGACCCTGCTCATATGAAATATTAAGGGAGTCAAAATCACAGAAACAAAGTAGAAAAGTGGTTGCCAAGGATGTGGAGGGGATGGGGAAGGAGAATTAGTGTTTGGTAGGTATAGACTTTTAGTTTTGTAAGATGAAGTTGTTCTAGGGATCTGTTACACAACAATGTGAATGTACTTAACACCACTCAACTGTACACTTAAAAATGCTTAAGATGGTAAAATTAATGTTATGTGTTTTTTATCACAATTAAACGATGGAGTGTAATGTGGAACTTGTGCCCAAAGTCAGCATGGCAGACTGATTTTGAGGCCCTTTGCAGAAAAATGTTGCCATTAGAAGCTGTATGAATTATTTCCTGAAAGATGTTTGAGGCTCTGGATAAGATAAACCTATGAAATCATGAGAATGATGAGGAGCAGTGGCACTCACGGGGCTGGGCTGAATGCAGGAGAAGTCTCACCCACACAGAGGCCCCAGCTGCAGTTGCCATGAGGCACTGCCTCTCTCAAAGAGAAATTATGAGGCCAGAGCAGAATAACATGGACAGACTTTCAGATACCCCTTAGGCATTTCTGGGGGAGATCCTGAGAGGGGAAGTTAAGTCCTGTGTTTTTGGACATTACCATAATAGTGAAAAGGTTGCTCTTTGGAACCAGACTGCCTGGGTTTGAATCCTATTTTGCCAATTGTGATCTTGGGCAAGTTTCTTAACCTCAAATCCTCACCAATAAAACATTGATTATCATAGATAACCCATAATTACTTATCATAAATAAACAATTTATGTTTTGAACATTTCTTAAAAGAGATAATGTGAGTGAAGCCCTTAGAACAGTACTTGGAATCTATACAAATATTGGCTATTACTATTTTCATTTATAATTTTAATCAGAAAGTCTTGGGTTTAAATGGGTAATAGTGAGATGACAAGGCCATGTTTTTAAGGAATCCAGACTAATTGCAGGGAAAGACATCTGACAATCAAGTCTAACACAATTAGAAAAATGACATAACAAAGGTAGATTTGAGGGCCATAGAGCACATGTGAAGGGACTGTATTTCTTTTTCTTCCTTCACATTTTTTTATTGAGATAAAATTTACATATTGTGAAATGCAGTTCCAACAAATGCATATAGCTATGTCATCATCACCCCTGTCAAGATATCAAAAATTTTGATCCTGCCAGAATGTTCCCTTGTGCCCCTTTTTATTCAGTTCCCACTTTCCAAAAGTAACTATTGTACTAATACTTTTTGTTACCATAGATTGGCATAGAATGTTGTCATTCTTACAATGAATATAGCACTTTATCCAGGACCAGAAGGTTGAGTAGGAATTTCCAAAAAAAGTAGTTGCTTAAAGTCACAGTGGCTTAGATCTCACGTGTATTAACAGATGTTGTAGAATTAGGGGTATTATAGTTGTAGTTTAAAATGTAGGGATGAGAGAAAGAGAGGCAGAAATGTCAGGAGAGAAGATTAAATGGGACAGGAGCCAGAAAATGCAGAAGCTTTAGTTCACTGTAAACAAGCTTTACAAAGAAGACTCTGGTTTTGAAGCTGTTACTGTGCCCTAGAATCACCTGTAGAATTTTCAAAATATTCAGTTGCAAAGATTTCTTTCTCTTTTCTGAGATGCTGATTTGGTAGGCCTGGAGGAAGCACAAACACTAACACGGGTACTCTGACCTCCACCAAATTTCTGTGAACCAGGGCTGTAGACCAGTTGCTCTCAAATTTCAGTATGCATCAGTCTCCTGGAGAGCTCGTTAAAAACCTGCACAGCCTCAGGCCTTCTGATTCAGTATAACTGGCTGGACCCTGGGAATTTGCATTTCCAGTAAATTTTATCTGGTGAGGTGAGGCTGATAGGAGGACTATATTTTGAGAACTACCACTGTGAGACATCAATTTACTACTACTTTAGAATGCCCAACAGAATCACTAGAGGATATTACTTGAAAATATCTACACACAGTCCCCAGGCTCTGTATTTCCCTTCTGTTCCAACTTACCCTTACTTCCACTTCTGATATGCCCTAGAATAAGAGATGTGTAGTTTGAAAGCACTTTCTAGGTTGAGTTTTTAGAAAAGAAAATGTGATGCCATAAATTAAAATGCTTTGTAACCATAAAGGGCAATACGCATGAAAGATATTAATTTTGTTTCTAATAGTACACCAATATAATTTCCAGTTCAGAACAATTTCCATGTGGTCCAAGTGGCCAGGCCATACATTTGAAATGAAAGGGGGAAAAAAATCTTAGAGAAGAACAATAGAAATTCAATACATTTTAGAAATAGTTATTACCTATTCTTGTGCTCATTTCTGTAAACGTTAGTTTATATCTTACATTCTGTGTCGGGCAGTGAACAGCAATATTTGATAATCGTGTGCCCTTGGATGCCTATTTGCCTGATATTTGGAAGCACTTCAGTCCAAAACACATCAGACCTGAGTGTGCTTAGTAAAGTGGGAATTGTTTTCACAGGTACTAAATGATAAAATGTTGATAGAAAAATGGAACTTGCTCACATTCTGTAATCATTATGGAGAGTTCAATGGAAGAAAAAGGGGCAAAGACCAGCCTTTCAAATACTACCTACTGAATAAAAGCAATTTTTCTGTGATAAATAGAAGAAGGTAATTGTGGGGCAGAATAAGCACTTTCTTCAGAAATCCCCTCCCAACAAAATGAGAATGTATGGTAAACTCTTATAAAACTCTTATGTATGTCAGTGGGAGATGGCCATAGTATGAGGTTATTATTCTACATCCTCCAGTTCTAGTGAAAAAAGAAAAAAGAAAAAGAAAAAACAGCTCCTTGAAACTGACTGCAATTATATTGCATGATAAATCAAAAATGAAGCAATCACCATCACAACAAGAAAAACAACAAAACTGCCTTTGGTCAACTTATTAAAACTGTATTACAAGACATTCAAAATGTGTCTCCCTTAAAAATGTTTTGAATTAGACAAGTCAATTTTTCATTATTGCTGTTTTTTAATAAGAATTTTCACATCTGTCTTGGGAAGCTAAGACAAGAGGAGTCAGGTAAAGGAGAAAACAGTCAGATGCTTAAAAAGCTAGAGGCAGAAGAGGGGAAGCAGGAAAACTTCATAGTCCCTCACTGACAAGTTTTCCCTTACTGATAGCGGCATAATTTTTTATAAGTTTTATTTATTTTTTTTAATCCCTAGCAGAGGCTGTAATATGTGTTTGATGAATATTTATTATACTTCATTTGATATCAAGTAAATATACAGCCACTAGGAAGGTTAGGAACTAGAAGGTAAATAAATAGTAGTCATGATCTAGCTTTTAAGACTTATTCCAGTTGCAATCAGATCTTACCAGAAGTCAACACTGTTCCAAACTTGAGAAAACTCACTCTAAGGTAGATAAAGTAGAGTAATGAAGCTAATGGTTTAGTTCCCATATCTTCAGGTGGCAAAAAGCAGGTGTGCTACCAGAAAATAAGGATGTCTGAACCAGCTAGAGCATAAACCATTCCAGACGACTGCAGATGTAAGAATGGAGTAAGTGCAGATAGAGTAAATCAGACTAGGTTAAAAGGAGTAACAATTGGCAACTGTTTCTAGGAGAAATGAGCTAAACATAATTATGACAAATTAAAATGTCTAGCAAGATATATTGGTTAGGATTGTACATTAAAATTATTTACCATTATACTTAGCCCTTCTATAGTGACTAGATTGTTTACATTTCTATCATCACATATAAAATGAATTCTTGAAAGTAACCTCTTGTCACTTTCATTAGAAAAAAGCAACACTATGTATGTTTACCAAAAGAGTGTTAGTAGTCACATAGTACATCTTTGACTCCATTTCCAATTTCTGTTTTATAAAGGGATTAGTCTTCCTTCAAGAACACAGAATATGACACTTGAAAATTTCACAGTATATTCTTGAATGGACTATCATGTTATATCAAAAGTCTGTCTGAGACTGTGATTTTTAGAGAAGAGAGTCAAAGGGACCAGCAATTCAACTCTAAATTCTTCTCTTAGATTGAGTTAGACCGGCAGATTATTGTGCTATCATAAGTGGTTAGTTCCATACAGCATCACCTTCCCTGAGGTCCTTTCCAATGTTATATCCCCTGTTTTTGCTAAAGGCTGTTATAAGAAATAGCTAGTGAAAATCAGTTTGTCATTTATCACAAAGCTGTGGTAAGGAGCATGGTGGAGTACCTTTCTTATATAAGACCCCAGGTGAAAAATTTCTCTTAGAATTTTATTCTGACAAGAACTTTTTCTTCCCTTGACTAAGTAGCATGTTTTCTATAGAAAAAAAAATCCAATGTAACTTCTCCTCTTCCCCCAAAAAATATAGTTGAATGGCTAAGAGAATAGAGAGACTGATTCTATAGTTTATATCCTAGGTGTGACCTAGGTGTTTTTTCTTTTCTTTTTTTTTTTTTAAATTTGTAAGTGTGAAACGAAGTCTATTGAGGAAGGACATGATAGGTTTACAGAGCAAGAGCAAGATATAGGTTTACAGAGTAAGAAATATGTTTGCCACAGAATTGTGAATGGGCCTCTTGTAACAAAAAGGGCTTTTATCTTTTTTAAAAAAATCATTTATAAGGTACAGTATCAACTTGTTCCCAATTGTGCTTTCTATTTGAAGAGTAAATTTACCCTCTTTCTTAAAATAAATATGGCTTCTGTCTGTTTCTTTACTCATCTTATTAGTTAGTAAATATCAACTCATACTTCTATAGTAAATTATCCATATTTTCTTTATTGTACTTCCTATTTCCCTCTACCTGCAGAATTTTCCACCACAATTTCAGGGTTTTCTTACTCCAAAAGTTTGCTTTGTGTATTGTCAAATCAATATAGAAATGAGGACAATCATTTGTAGCATTATAAAATATTAAAACCCTAGACTTAGAAGATGTAAAATTTATTTAAATCCAATCACAAGAATCCTATCCAGAGTAATATCTATATCACATGGGGTCCCAGCCTATAGATTGCAATACCTCCTAAGATTACCCAATCTAGTCTATTACAACCCTGTTTTACTATCTACTGCTATAGTTTTATCACTTTGAAATGAATTTTAAAATGCCACATAGCAGTCTTTTAAATATTAAAATCTAGTTATTTTCCACACAAGGAAGCTGACAGATTAACGGACTTGCTTTTTTATTTTTCCAGCTCAGAGATAGAAATTCATGGATATAGATTTTTACTCTGGGCTTCTGGGATCTTCCTGCCCCTTCTTACATTTGGATGCCTTTAGGAAATAACTCACAGGATATTTTATTTGTTTTTTCCTCTAACTTTTCTTGCCTTTTTCATAATGCTAAAAATTCAGAACACCAAATTGATGATAGTTTCTACTAATCTAATAAATAAAACAACACATTCTATAGGTTTACTAAACAAAATAGTTATTTCTGAAAATAAACTCTTTTTCACACAAAGAAGATGATTTTAAAGGGAACTATTGAAAGGATAAAGTATTTCACTCTCAAATTAATAACTTACAAATATATCTACATGCATTCTATATTAATTTTCTACACTTGATCTTAGCCAAAAGGCTGAAACGTGATTTTATTAATTTTCTAATTATATTTTTATATCTATGTTTTTGTGTAAGACCTACACCATGATTTTACTAGAATTTAGTATAATTTTCTCTGCATATAATAAGTATATAATATAGTATTATGCAATCTGGGATATGTGAAAAGGAGTCTAATGAGAACAATTCTGAATTTAGAAAATTTCAAGTAGCAGTATTTTTTTTTTAAGCTAGAAAGCTAGATTTAGATTACCCTTAAACATAACATTGTGTGTATTGTCTTCACCATCAGGGTTTCCACCAGCCATTTATCAACCACATTAGGTATGAAAGGGACTTGGCAAAAATACTGAGCACGATGATCAAGGAAGAGCCAGGGACACAAATAATGTTTCAATCACCCTCAGGCCTTTGGGCACATGGCAGCTGGACCCTAAATCATGCCAAATCCCATGTGCTAAATGGGGAGTGGATCCCTTGTATATGTTCAGCTCTTCTTTCATTGGCTAAGCTGTGTCCTTAAGCCCAGTCTGTATTAATCATCACTGAAATCAGCTAAAGATAAGGCTATAGGCTGGAATAAAGCAGGGACTTACACTTTAATCCAACATTTGCATATCAAAACCAATTTCTTGTCCTGCTTCATATTTGTCATGTTTTGTGCTTCCTGGCTATATCACATTGGCACCTCAAATTCACTAAGTAATAAATAATCTTATAATCTTCACTACTCCTCTGCTCCCCACTCTCCACTTTAATTATGACTGATAATTTCAACATTTGCCCACATCAGAAATTATCTTTCTCACTTGAAACCTCACATCCCAAGAG
This sequence comes from Eulemur rufifrons, assembly GCF_041146395.1. Taxonomy (NCBI): domain Eukaryota; kingdom Metazoa; phylum Chordata; class Mammalia; order Primates; family Lemuridae; genus Eulemur; species Eulemur rufifrons. The sequence goes on from NC_090989.1 coordinate 233,135,187, forward strand.
ATTACCAAATGTTGTAATTTCTACCCTGAAAGCATCTTTAGATTTTATATATTCTTTGCCCTTCTCTTTTCTTCATATATTTAGTTAGAATTCTCACCATCACTTGCAATTATTTCTTTACTGTATTCTGGCTCCAATCTTTGGCCACTTTTGTCAGCAGAGATATCATTCTAAAATGTCAATTTTTTTTTTCTGCATAACATCCCACCAAAGTCCCATATTTCCTAGTTTAAAGACTGATAAGGATAGCAATATTTCCTGGTCTCATCTCTATTCGCTTTTCTACTATAATATCCCACTGTTTTCCCCACAACTCTACTTCAATTCAGTAGTGCCTACCTATTTGTTATTTCCAAGTGAACTATCCTTTCTCTTATCTAGCTGTTTTTACATATGCTAGTACTTCTGTTGGGATCATAGTTCAAATCTTTGTTCCTTTATGAATCTTTTCTCTGTCTTTCAAACTCTAATTCATGTACCACTTTCTAGTATCTATCCTGACCATCCTCCATCTTCACAATTCCTGTTTACCCACTAGGACTCCTGACACACTCACACAATCAGGCATTTAGGCACTCTCCCGTTAGTGTTTATTCTTTTAGCAAAGGCATTGTTACATTTGCATTTATATAAGTATGTTTTTTTCAACCCCTAAATTCCTTGAAGGCTGAGTTCAAGTCTTATTAATATTTACATCCCGAGGCCCTGGAACAAAATGTGTTTTCAATTCTTTTCTCCAGCTTTCCCACTCTGAAATAAATTCCTGTGAAAGTATCTTTCTAAATAGAGATCTAGCCACTCTATTCCATCACTTGAAAATGTTAATTAAGCCTTACATTCTAACAGATATATTCTAAACTCCTTAACCTGACATAAGAGGTTCTTCAATATTTCACCCCAACATCATCTCCTCTTACTCTTAGCACATCAGACACAGTTCCCCAAATACACCATCTGCTATCTAAAACATGTGTATTCATGCCGTTCACTTTGCCTCGTTCATCTTTGTATTGTCAACATCGAGAAAGTTGCTTAGAAAATATGGCAACTAAATAAGTATTTGCTAAGAAAAATAGAAATAAATGAAATATTGAATATATTAACTTGTGTCAGATTACAGTGTTATACATGAGAACAATGAATAGCCATAACAATATATTTTCACTTTCAAACTGACAACTCGCCACTTCTATGGAATTTAAATTTTGACAACACAGACATTTCTACCATAGAATCCTAAAGTAAAGAGAGAAACAGAGATAAATCATGGATTGAGAAATGTTTCTCTTCTTTGAGGCACTTGTGAGTTTTACAGGTGAGCCAGGACTACTTAGCATAGTTGTAAGAGTTAAATCATCTTTGAGCCTTAAAAAAAATTTCCTGTCATTGTTTCTTTTTTTTCTGACATGTTATAGATGGAAAATGTAATTAATATCTTGTTTATCAAGACAAGAAAGAAGCCAATTTTAGTGTATTTTCAATATAAAATGTAATGTTACTTTTCTGTGTAACATTAATTGTAATATTGGATTATTATTTTATTATATAATACCACATATTCCCACGTCATATGCCTAATACACACAAAGTCACTACAGTGAACACCTGCTCTGTGCTGCCCAGCATCCACTCCACTTCCATTCTTGTAAAAATACCCTTCTCTCATTTATTGTACCCTAACTTCATGAGCAGATCCCTAATTTTTAAAGCAATGAGCACATTATGTTTCCCTGGTGATATGAATATCTCAGGTTTGGGCACTTTCCTTTACACTGTATAATCATATTAAATTTTAAAATCTTTGCTCATATTAAAGGTTTATTATTTCTTTGCTTTAGTGATACTTTATAGAACTGCTTTTTTTTTTTTTAACTTTAAAGAGCATAGTTGCCAAAGGTATGGTGTCAAAGAAAGAAAGGGAATATCTCTCCAAATGTTTTCCGTGGCACTGGAATATTTGTTTGTTAGTACCTTAACAATAGAATAGTCACCCTGCATTTGCTGATTTAAGAAGATAATCCAAATTTTGAAAAACAAATTTATCAAACTACAATAGATAATAAAAAAAGTGTATACTAAAATCCTTCTTAATGTTGATATACATGATGTAGTAAAGCACTATAAAGCCCAAGGAAGCATTAATTTAGACCATATTTACCTGAAATAAGAACACTTTGGATTCCCTTTGATTTCCTCTTTAACTCAATTGTTGTTCAAGAGTGTATTATTTAGCTTCCATGTACTTGTGAATTTTCACGTTGTCTTACTGTTATTGATTTCTTAGTTCATTCCATTATGGTCAGAAAAGATATATGGTATGACTTTGATCTTTAAATTGATTAAGACTCATTTTGTGATCTCACATGTGATCTATATTGGAGAAGTTTCATGTGTGCTTGAGAAGAATGTGTATTCTTCTGTCAGTTGAAACGTTCTGTATATGTCAATTAAGTCCATTTGGTCTATAGTGTTATTCAAGTCTGCTGTGTCTTCATTGATTTTCTGTCTGGATGTTCCAACCATTATAGAAAGTGGCGTATTGAAGCCTCCTACTGTTATTGTATTGTTGCCTATGTCTTATTTCAGATCTGTCAATATTTGCTTTATATGCTTAGGAGCTCTGATGTTGAGTGTATCTATATTTATAATTTTTTATATCTTCCTGTTGAATTGATGATATATCATCTATGTTTTCTCCTATGTTATCTTCTAGGAGTTCTATAGTTTTGATCTTTACATTTAAGTCTATAATACATTTTTTCTTCATCTTTGTGAAGGATAGAAAGTCTGTGTCTAAATTCAGTTTTTGACATATAGATGTCCAGTTGTTCCAGCATAATTTGTTGAAAAAACTATCTTTTCTCCATTGTGTTGCCTTTGCTTCTTTGTCAAAAATCAGTTGACTATATTTATGTGAGTCTATCTCTGTGTTCTCTATTCTGTTTCATTGATCTACTTGTCTATTTGGCTACCAATACCACACTGTATTGATTATTGTAGATTTATAGTAAGTCTTAAAGTTGAGTAGTGTCAGTCTTCTGAATTTGTTTTTCTCCTTCAATATTGTGTCGGCTATTCTGAGACTTTTGCCTCCCCAAATAAACTTTATCATACATTTGTTGATATACACAAAGTAACTTGGGATTTTGTTTGGACTTGCATTGACTCTATAGATCAATTTGAGAAGAACTGATATCTTGACAATATTGAGTCTTCCTAGCCAAGAACATGAAACATCTCTCCATTTATTTAGCTCTTTGATTTCATTCCTCAGACTTTTATAATTTTTTTCATATATATTGTTACAGTCAGGGCTCTTCAGACAGAGAACTGATAGGAGACATACTAGAAAGGATTTATTACGGGAATTGTCTCAGTCAATAATGGAGGCCAAGAAGTCTGCAAGTTTGAGAACCAGGAGAACGGCTAACATGACTCAATCTGAGTCTAAAGGCCTTACAACCAAGAAAGCGGATGGTGTAACTCTCTGTCTGAAGCTAAAGGCCCAAGAGCCCAGTAGACCACCAGTGCAAGTGCTTGCGTCCAGTGTTCAGAAAACTCAGAGTTCTGACATTCAAGGGCAGGAGAAGAAGGGAGTCCTGGCTCTAGAAGCGAGAGAGCAAGAATTCACCTTTTCTCTACCTTTTCATTTCAACTGGGCCTCCAGATGATTGAATGGTGCCTGTCTACATCAGGAGTGGATCTTTCCCACTCAGTCCACTGACTCACATGCCAATCTCCTTTGAAAACATCCTCACAGACACATCTGTGGCAGCTCAATCATTCTAATCAAGATCAAAACCATCCAGGTTTCCCTTTCAGCAGAAGAGGGATGGGCTCAGTGCCCACTAAAGAATTGAGAGTAAGTATTGCTTTACCAGGTATCTAAGTAGTCCTTAATCCAGTCAATTTTTTGTATATTGCTGGATTTAACTTTCTAATGCAATAATCCCCCTTTTATCCGTGGAAGATATGTTCCAAGATCCTGACTAGATACCTGAAACCACTGAAAGTACTGTAAAAAATAAAAATAAAAATAAAAATAGCAGGACCCCCCCCCCAATTCATTATGCCAAAAGAGAGAACTGAGCCTGAGAATTGAATCATATAAGCTCTGTAATCCTCTCCCCAATGAGGTGCAGGGTTCTTCTTTTAAGAAATGAAGGGGCTTAGAAAATGACTAAACAGAGTTTTTTGATGGACAGGGTATGGGAGGAAAAAAGCTGTCAAGCTGGTCTTATTATATAGATAAGTCTCACAAGAACAGCCCTCAGGGAAATATTTTTATTCAGACCATTAAAGGTGTAAGACTCTCAGCATACTCATCCCAGATCAAATAGTCAGGGCTTGGCTGCATTTAATGGAGATTCTCTATAGGTGCAAATCTCTTTCCCAGCCTCCCCACTTAGACAGCCTCACAGCCTTATTTCTATTTGCCCACAGCTATCTCAAAATATATCAAAGAAATATATTTTGGGTTAAAATATTTCTTATTTCCTTCAGCCCTAAAAATCCTCTTTTAGATATGCATCCCTTATAAAAAGAGTGTCAATTATAACCTTAGAACTGTAGTCTGAATAAATTCTTAAATGTCAATTACAAGTTTATCTCCACAGATGCAAACCCAAGAAGAGATATAATGACTTTTCCTCCTACCCAGAGAAGACCACAGGATGATCTACCCCCTTTTTTGAATGTACATCTTATCTTACATAGATTTCCTGAACACCAACAGAACTTCACAGGAATATCAATTGCTTCACTGCTCACCTCCTTCACCCCTCCCTTTTTCCCATGTACTCCCTTTTTCTTTAAATGCAAAAACCAGCATAATGACACATTAATTAATCTAGGAGAGAGTTTCAAGAAGTAAAACACGTTGAACTATGCCATGTAATTCAGAAAGAAAAATAGCATGAAGAATGAATTGAAAACTTGGATTCTGGCAATTAAGAGATCCTTGGTAACCTTTGAGTTAGTGGTTCTGAATGACAGTTTAAACAATGGTAACAAGTGGATTTTTGGAATCAGAATGCTTCATTTCATTAGCTCTACCACTTATTGGTTATTTGGCCTTGGGCAAGTCACTTAAATTCTATGATCCTCTGTTTCTCTATCTGCCAACTAGGTATCTTAAGAGTAATTTTCTCATATGGTTGTGACTTTAAATGAGCTAATATATGTAAAGAACTTGGAACAATGCCTGGTGCATAGCTATATAAATTGTGGTGTGCTTGAATATGTACCACCCAAATTTTCCTTTAAGGAAGGATTCACTGTGCTAGTTTTTAGGAGAGCTGTCCAGAGGTAACTTTTAATTGCCACCGCCTGAAGGGTTACTTCCCCCTACAGAGATTCACCACCACACCTAAAGTTGTACTCTTCCAGGGACAGCCTATAACCAATGACTGATCAACAGAAAGTATAAAGGTCCAACAGGTTCAGCGCAGCCCAGAAGATTTCTGATGGCCATGTTAGCTCCAAAGTTTCCAATGGAGTAGGCTGAGGCTGTGGGTCTGATCTTGTTTTCTTCTCATCTTTTCCATGGGTAGTGATTCTAAGGCCCTTCCTCCCTAGTAAACAACTTGAACACTAAACTTTGCCCCAGAGTCTGCTTCTCAGTGAACTCAAATTGTGACATAAGTGCAGTTTGCTTTTATATTTTTAGGTGTATGGACGGACAGAGTCAGATGGCAGTAGTAGAGTCAGGTTTCTGTGTGAAAATGCCAGTTCTTGGCTCGCTCATGGCTGAAGAATGACCAAACGCACCAAAGTAAGGCAAGCACAAAAATGAGGTTTATTGAGGAGAGAAAGATAGGATTATAGAGCAAGAGCAAGACATAGGTTTACAGAGTGTGACACATACGCTACAGATGATGATCAGACCCATTGTTGCAGCAAAGGGAGAGCAAAAGGAAGAGCAAAAAAAGGGGACTTGGTTATGGTCTGTGTCTTGATTTATAGTAACGGGATGTGGAACCCCCTAGTGGCTCAGATGTCACAATGGAACCACTTTCATCGGACAGCTGGGAGTTGCATTACTACCCATGTGGGTTGTTCTAGGTCAATTTCTGTACTCTATGATACCTATGCTCTTGGCTCATGGGCTAGAGAGTCCTCTGCATTCTTTTGCAGCTGGCACATTAAGTAATGATTGGCGGATTCACAAGGTATTGCTCGAGACAGGATTAGGTTGGGGCAGGACCAGGATGGAGGCCCGGGGCCCACACTTGTCCTTATTCCCAGGTGGGGCAATTGCCCCAAGGCAACAGCACCCACTTCCATCCTGAGGAGACCCGGAATCCCTTGATATGTACCTAACAGTAGCATTAGATTTTTTTCTTGAAAGCTTTATGTCTTATTGACTGTATTACTAAATGATATTAGCATGAATTTTAAATAAAATTTTGAAATTAATTTATTTTTGTTTTTATCATAGTAACTTTCAGAGAGTTTGCACAGTAAACAAAACCTTACCATGACAAACTGAACTCTTAAAAGCTAATATTTATAGAGAAATAGCCTTTAAAAATTGCCTGTTGATTTTTAGGTAGTAGAAAGTAACTTACAGATAATATTATATAATTGATCACCTTTATTAAGAAATACCTAAAAATGTTGGGTACAAACTGATGCTATGCTCATTTAAACAAACATAGCATTTTTTTAAAAACCTAGAATTGAAAGAATCCACAGTAGCAAGAAACATATTGAACAATTTAAGGTTTTTATGATGAGAGGAATGGGAGGTTTGATGCAGAGAATTTACAATATAAAGAAAAAGTTATAAAAAAAAATCTATAGAGACTGAGAGTTTACTTTTAGCTACTGAATGACAAGGTCTAACTTAAAAATCTCTCCCTCTTTCCCTGAACCTTTTCAAGGACCACATTTTTTTTTAAACTTTTAATCACATTTTGTAAATGCCTGAGTTCAAATGGTTGTGAGAATCTCATACCTGTAAGTTATGTGTGAAGGGAAAAAAGCTACCAGAAGGTGGATGGGGGATGATTTAGTTATTATCTTCTCATCAGTTCTGTTTCTGGGGAGGACGAAGGACTGAGGACAAATCCATAAATGGCTTTAGACTACAGCATAAGTGATTTATGTCAACCATAAGGAAGATTTTCCTGATGGGCTATGGTTGTTATAAATTGAAATGAACTTCCAAAATAGAAGTTATAAAACAGGTCAGGAAGGGCATCTTTGAATAGTGTCTAGATTATATTCCAAAATAATGGCTGAACAATAGTTCTGCCTAAAGAAAAATGTGTGTGTATGTGTATATTGGGGGATCTCAAAATCTTTTCAATCTTTATTGAATAAAAGGATTTCTTACTCAGGATACTTCTGATGTTTTTCTTTGGAAAAAAAATCAGCAACACAATAAACATTGATTAAGACTACTAGTTAATATTGTTCAGTTTAAAAAATTTTTTATTATATTTAAAATATTGCTTTAGATATTCTTAATGCATTTTATATTGAATATCTAAAGCTTACTGTCAACTTGGATATTACATAAATGAAAGCAACACTTTTCTAAATAATATGTATTAATTTAGAAATTTTTATTTTCCAGAGTTTTAAAAGATGAATTTCCTTCAAATCCATATTTTTAATGGATTATAGTTGTACATATATTCTCTTTTTTGTAGGGAAGAGATGGAGTGAAAAGTGAGCCAAAATAGTAATATAGAAAACAATACATTATTTAGATCAGAATTTCCTTTAACATTGAGCTCTCCAGGTTCCACAGAGATCATAGTTGACTTTTTGATCAAGCTTATGATTGCAATCTCCTTGCCCTAGGATCTATGTGCTATGGAAAGAGATGGAGAACAATTTGAAAAGCATATGCTGCCCTGTTCTCAGAATCACTAACTGTGGCCCATCCTCCTCAAACCAAATTTCTCTTTCTCTAAGTTGGGTTACTTTGTTGTAAATTTTCCAAACCTGTAAGATAGACCCCAGCAAGCATAGCAACCCTGTAGCTACATGCTTTGCTTTATGACATCATTATTGGTTTACTAAGACAGAATTATAAATATTTTTAAAGTACGTTATAATGAAAAGTTTGGTGAAAAACAACTGGATTTTCAAAGGAAAACATAATGTTCTTTAATACCAATGAAATAAGATTTAGCTGAGAAAATGGAGTAAGTTTTTTTTTTCCCCCCCTTAATTCTCCAAAGGGAGATCAGGAATGAATTGCCAGCAGTGGAACTGGGAAAGGAATACACACAGTAGCCATTATAATTACTTAGAAACTTCTAAATCAGCTAAAATATATTCCAAATAAAGAAAGCATTGAAATGGGCCTGACTAACATTTACAGGACATTCTATCCAAACTCCACTGAATATATATTCTTCTCATCAGCTCATGGGACATTCTCTAAGATTAACCATATCCTAGGACACAAAGTATGTCTTAAAAATTTTAAAAAAATAGAAATTATACCATGCATCTTCTCAGATCACAGTGGAATAAAAGTAGAAATCAACCCTAACAGAAATTCTCATTTCTACTCAAAGTCATGGAAGCTAAACAACCTTCTCCTGAATGATCATTTCATAAATGAGGAAATCAAGATGGAAATCAAAAGATTCTTTGAACTAAATGACAAAGGAGACACAAATTATCAAAATCTGTGGGACCCAGCTAAAGCGGTACTGAGAGGAAAGTTTATTTCCATAAATGCCTATATCAAAAAGACAGAAAATTTACAAATAGACAACCTAATGAATAGACTCAAAGAGTTGGAGAAAGAAGAACAGACCGATCCCAAACCCAGCAGAAGGAGTGAAATTAATAAGATCAAATCAGAACTAAATGATGTGGACAACAGGAAAACTATACGGGAGATTAATAAAACAAAAAGTTGGTTCTTTGAAAAGATAAATAAAATTGACACGCCTTTGCCTAGACTAAGACCAGAAAAGAAAAATCTCTAATAACCTCCATCAAGAACATGAAAGGAGAAATTACAACTGATGCCACAGAGATACAAGATATCATCTATAAATTCTACAAAAACCTTTATGCACACAAATTGGAAAATGTGGAGGAAATGGACAAATTTTTAGAAACACACAACCTCCCTAGGCTCAACCAGGAAGAAATAGAATTCCCATACAGACCAATATCAAGAACTGAAATCGAAACAGCAATAAAAAAAACCTCCCCAAAAAGAAAAGCCCAGGACCAGATGGTTTCACACCCAAATTTTACCACACCTACGAAGAAGAACTGATGCCTATACTATAACAGTTATTCTACAACATAGAGAAAGACAGAATCCTCCCCAATACATTTTATGAAGCCAACATAACTCTAATACCAAAACCAGGAAAGGACACAACAAAAATAGAAAACTACAGACGAATATCCCTCATGAATATAAATGCAAACACAATCAAGTGGGCTTCATCCCAGAAATGCAAGGATGGTTCAACATATACAAATCTATAAATGTAACACACCATATAAATAGAAGCAAAAACAAAGACCATATGATCCTCTCAATAGATGCAGAAAAAGCATTTGACAAAATTCAACACCCTTTTATGATAAGAATGCTTAACAAAATAGGAATAGACAGGGCCTACCTAAAAATGATACAAGCCACATATGACAAACTCACAGCCAACATCATACTGAATGGGGAAAAACTGAAAGCCTTCCCACTTAGAACTGGAACCAGACAAGGTTGCCCACTGTCGCCACTGCTATTCAACATAGTGCTGGAGGTCCTCGCGAGAGCAATCAGGCAAGAGAACAGAATCAAGGGTGTCCAAATGGGGACAGAAGAAACCAAACTCTCACTCTTTGCGGATGATATGATATTATATCTAGAAAACCCCAAGGATTCAACCAAGAGACTCCTGGAATAAATAAATGAATTCAGTAGAGTCTCAGGATACAAAATCAATACACACAAATCAGAGGCATTCATATATGCCAATAACAGTCAAACTGAGAACCGAATCAAAGACTCAATACCCTTCACGATAGCAACAAAGGAAATAAAGTACCTAGGAATGCATTTAACTAAGGAGGTAAAAGACCTCTACAGGGAGAACTAGGAAACACTGAGGAAGGAAATGGCAGAGCATGTAAACAGGTGGAAAACCATTACATGCTCATGGATTGGAAGAATCAACATTGTTAAAATGTCTGTACTACCCAAAGTGATCTACAGATTCAAAGCAATCCCTATTAAATTACCAATATCATTTTTCACAAATATAGAAAAAATAATTTTACGCTTTGTATGGAACCAGGGAAGACCCTGTTTAGCAAAAGCAATTTTAAGCAATAAGAACAAAATGGGAGATATTAATTTACCAGACTTCAAACTATACTATAAGGCTGTGGTTATTAAAACTGCTTGGTATTGGCACAAGAACAGGGACAGGGACACAGACCAGTGGAACAGAACTGAGAATCCAGATATAAAACCATCCTCATATTGCCATCTAATCTTTGACAAAGCAGACAAAAACATACTCTGGGGAAAAGAATCCTTATTCAATAAATGGTCCTGGGAAAACTGGATAGCCACATGTAGAAGACTGAAACAGGACCCACACATTTCGCCTCTCACAAAAATCAAATCACGGTGGATAACAGACTTAAACCTTAGGCGTGATACAATCAGAATTCTAGAAGAAAATGTGGGAAAGACTCTTATAGACATTGGCCTTGGCAAAGAATTTATGAGGAAAACCCCAAAGGGAATCACAGCAACAACAAAAATAAATAAATGGAACCTGATTAAATTAAAAAGCTTCTGCACAGCCAAAGAAACTGTCACAAGAATAAACAGACAACCTACAGAATGAGAAAAAATTTTTGCAAGCTACACATCCAATAAAGGACTGATAACAAGAATCTATTTAGAACTCAAGAAAATCAGCAAGAAAAAATCAAACAACCCTATCAAAAAGTGGGCAAAGGACATGAATGGAAATTTTTCAAAAGAAGACAGAAGAGTGGCCAAGAAACATATGAAAAAATGCTCAACATCTTTAATTATCAGGGAAATGGAAATCAAAAGCATGAGATATCACTTAACTCCAGTGAGAATGGCCTTTATCAAAAAGTCCCATAACAACAAATGTTGGCATGGATTCAGAGAGACAGGAACACTCATACACTGCTGGTGGAACTGCAAACTAGTGCAACCTCTGTGGAAAGCAATATGGAGATACCTTAAAGAGATACAAGTAGACCTACCATTTGATCCAGCAATCTCATTATTGGGCATCTACCCAAAAGAACAAAAGACATTCTATAACAAAGATATCTGCACCCGAATGTTTATAGCAGCACAATTCACAATTGCAAAGATGTGGAAACAATCCAAGTGCCCACCAATACATGAGTGGATTAATAAAATGTGGTATATGCATACCATGGAGTACTACTCAGCTATAAGAAACAATGGTGATATAGCACCTCTTGTATTTTCCTGGAAAGAGTTGGAACCCATTCTACTAAGTGAAGTATCCCAAGAATGGAAAAATAAGCACCACATGTACTCACCATCAAATTGGTTTCACTGATCATCACCTAAGAGCACATTTAGGAATAACATTGATCGGGTGTCAGGCAGATGTGGGTGGGAGAGGGATGGGTGTATACATACATAATGAGTGCGATGTGCATTGTCTAGGGGATGGACACATTTGAAGCTCTGACTGGGAAGGGTCGGGGGGGCAAGGGCAATATACATAACCTAAACTTTTGTACCCCCACAATATGCCGAAATAAGAATAAAAAAAACATTCAAGAATGTATATTATCTGCTGAAATTTTTAAGTGTGTTGGGCAAACACAAAGTTTAGTAATACACGGATGAAAATTTTAAATTTCTTCTGATACAAAGCAGTTTATCAAAACAAATGAAGAGAAGGAAAACTCACTAATCCTTATTTTAAAAAATCATTATAAATTGATGATTATCAAAAGATTATGAAACTGTAAGCAATAAATTCTATAAATATTAAAGTGGATTTAGTAAGACATTTTCATTATAAACTCATTTATAAGAGATTCATATGATGAAATTCACGTCACCCATTTCTTGTTTCTCCAGCCACTTTTCCCTCCCCCCACTCCACTATCATACACATAACAAATTTATCAAATGCTTCCTAGCTGATTGCCAGTCAAGGTATAATTTGGTTAACTCAATTATCCTAAGGACAAAATAATTAACAACAATCAAAATCATCAATTTGAGCAAAATTGCCATTCCCATGACTAAAATGTAGCGAACGTTGCGTAACAGAAATTTCATCTGAGAAACGTACTCTTTCTTGAAGTTTCTTCTAAAATCAACAAGTTTAAAAGATTTTTTTCTCCACTCGTTTTTTGCTTTTTTTGCAAGGATATTCCTATTTGATTATGGTCTCTCCCAAATGAAAACTATCTTTCTTCTAAATCCAATATTCTTGGCCGTCTTTACTTGTATCCTTTGTGCAGTCTGGCCCAATTTACCCATTTGTTTCATCAAATTTTACCAAGTGTCTAAGAAGTGCCAGGTAATTTGCTAGTTCTAAAACTGTAGAGCTATAACTCATAGTTTTCTTCACAGAATCAAGGTCTAGCATGTGGAGGCAGATCTGTCAATAGCCAGGTAATTTGCTAGTTCTGAAGCTATAGAGCTGTAACTAGAGCTATAACTCATGGTTCTCTTTCAAAGAACCAAGGTCTAGTATGTGGGGGCAGATGGTTCAATAGACAATAATACAGCCACAAGGTAAAATGTAAGAATAGGTGGCTAAGGAAACAGTTAAGAAGAAAGTGAAGCAAGGCCACATCCTGAAAAGCCTCAAAAAGGAAATAAAGCCTCATCTGAATTGTGATGATAGGAGAAATTAGTCAGGAGAAATGTTAAATATGTTAGGTTGGAATAAGTGGCTTAGGAAGGTAAGAAGCAGATCTCTCAGGCAAAAAGTGAGGGATGTGCCAAAGCTTGGCATAAATAGGGGGGAGAGTTTTTTCTGTGAACCACAAGTAATTAACTATTTATGTAACTCAGTGCATAGGGCACAAAGTTCATGGAAGATGCTACAGGAGTAGCATCAAAAGCAAGAATGAATCATGCTTTCAGTTTTATGATTTAGACACTAGGAAATAATTAAAGGATTTGAGGCAGGGATGCAATATAACCATAAGACCAGATTAGAAGTATGACAAATACTTTGGAAGGGGCAAAGCTAGTGAAGAGATTACTCCACCTATAAATTGTAAGAACTTACTAAATTGCATAACTTTTCTGAGCCTCACCTTTCTTATCTGACCAAAAAAAAGTATATTAGTAGCTACATTTCAAAGTTTTGTAAGAGGGTTATAGAATATCCATATCAAGCAACTAATGCAGTAACAGGAGTCTTCTAGGTACTTATTTAATGACTTCCCTTTACCGACTGCAACCTCTGGAATGTTAGTCTCCATTTCTACAAGGAAGGTGATTTTTCCCCATAACATAATTTTTTCTCTCTTTTTCCTGACAACCCATTCTTTCACACGAGCACAAGAATGGGAAGTTGGCTTTCCTGCTGGGAATGGATTAACATGTACATTTATGTGTTTACCACAGGAAGGATGTCATTTTAAAATTGTTATTTCAAAGGCAGATATATAATTGCATCCATTTACAGCTTAAACTAAAAATCCAGGCATAGTGAATCGAGAAACTCTAATTCTGCTGTTTTGCCATAAAATCACAAAGGTAATGTGTCTGCTAGAGCCGTCCTGGTGAAGAATGCTTGCTAGCACTGAGCAGATCTAAGTATATTTTTACAGGTGGATAGACTGTAGTCGGCTTGTCATGGTAAATGATATTTATGTGTGAAGATCAGCTACAAAGTTGTTCACATTACCAGTTTCTCTTTCTTGGCTCTACGTTTCACTAGACAAAGTTAATGAGCCAAATAAATAAAAATGTGAACATACATGTTTGTATATGTGCACATTTTGTACGCTTTTCTCCTGTATCTTGCTCTCTAGTTGGTTTATCGCCTCTAAGTTAGTGCTAAATATTAATACCATGAAAACCAGAAAACACTTCCTTTTTATACACTTTTTGCTTGACTCCAAATTAAGCTTTGAAGGAGAAAAGAACATTTTCAAATGCTTTCAGAAAAAGTAAGATTCCTATGTTGAAGCTTTAATAGTTTTCAAAGCTATGCCTAAGGAAATATTCAGAAAATTAGCAACTGGACGGACTGGTTGAAATTGTCTCCCTTGTGGAATATGGCATTAATTTCAGGCAAATTTAACTGTGTGATTGAGTGGCAATTAAGCAGTGTAGTGACTGCTAGTTGTGGGTTAAAATAATTTGTAAGGCTTAATTAATTGCTACAACAACTGATAGCCCTGTCAGATTGGCAAGTAAGTTCATTGATCTTAAAATTCAGCTGAGTTCAAGAGACAGACTGACAAAATAATTTGAAGACAGTGACAGAGAGGCAGCTATAGATAAGTATCACATGTGAGGGTAAAGGCTATACCACAAGGAGAGATTAAACAGAGATGATATTTTCAAAGAAATATGCCTACATATCTCCAGAGAGAAGACCCCAGGAACCAAATATCTATCCTTCTCATGTATTGTACATAAGGGATTTTTTGTACTTTTAATGACCTTCTACTTTTCAGTTTATACTGAGCACATGATAAATAGATCAGATTCTGTACCAAGTTCATTATATCTCAAGTTTCTAAAGCAAAAATATCCATAAATCTGGCCTGAGTATAGGGTATTAAGTTCCTTCTTTTATATGAACTGCCAACTCTCTGGCTTCCATGTAATCCACTCAAGGATGAAACAAGCCTGATGCATTCCTGTTTTTATGTTAAGGACAAATGAGTATGTTTGTTTTACTCTGGAGATCTTGTAGACACTTGAGACTCCCTGACACCTGAAGTAGCAGGACACCCCTCATTAATGTTCACTCACCTTCACTGATGGAATGAGTAACAACAGGGAACAATAGACAATTCCCCCACTTCTTCCAAGATTTGAAAGTGAGAAAGCCTGGTTCTTGAACTAAGTGACTGAATTGTGGCGCAGCAGTTTATTCCTATAATTAGCAGCAATCTCGATGCCCAGTCTGTTGGAGAATACATTACATTGTCCAAAGAGAGGGCAAAATAATCACATCACCACATTACCCATGTTACATTTTGTAATTTTGCAAACAGTTGTGGAACACGTAAACAGTAATGACCTTGAAAACAATAATTAGGAAGGAGAGGAAGACTATCGACATTTGGTGAAGCAGTTCCAGAAATAAGAATCTGGATAAAACTCAGATACTTTGTATCAGACACCTTTTAAGTGACATATCACATCATTTCAGCTGCATCTGTCCCTGTCTCTGGGACCTCTGGTAACTTCCTACATCTCAGTCCATGGCTATTGTGATTAATTCTAGGTGAGTTCTTCCTCCAACTCCAAAGTCCACTCAGAGGAAAAAGTCACATCTAGGCCTTTCAGAAGATAATCATGAAACATTGAGCAATCCGTCACATTTGACTCCAGTAATTGATCCTTGAAATGACTTTTCTCCTTCCCTGCCTCACTTCTTTTTACCCTTGCTTCGTCTCTCTGGAACTGCCCTCCACTGTAACCCAGTAGTGTATAAACCTTTGCCTTTTTTAAATAAAATTTATGGGACTGAGATCCTGCACTAGGTTCTAAGGGACCAAACAAAAATGGAATCACTCTTGCTAAGGTTCCACATTACCAAACCAACACCGAAATGCTTTACTTGTAAGATCTGACTTTCCAAAACTCAAGAGAGAGATGATAGCCAAGTACCTAAATGGACCAGTTTTCTGAAAAACACAGGAGATTCACAGCAACCAATCAAAAGGGGACCAAACTTGAGCCAGCATAACAGTGAAGTCCCATACAAGGAAAGTAACGTGAAGTAACACGATGTTAATCAATCTCCTTTTTGCACTATTCTATTTCCTCGACCCTGCTCAAGCTATCTTACAAAAACTGTCACTCCCAATGGCGTGCATTTCTATTTCATAGATGGGATGCTGCCCTGTTTATGAATCCCTAATAACAGCCAGTCAGATCTTTAACTCAATTTGTTGAAATTTTGTTCTTTGACACTTTGCATTTACTTTCTGGCAATCATAGTAAAACATAATTTCTTTTAGAAGTAATAAAGGGAAAATACTTCTTACATAAAAATGGATCAGCATGGTACCAATAAGTTGTAAAAACTAAATGCTATGACTTCTTCTTTTTATTGAAATTTACAGCTTTGCATTTTCCAAGGTAATAATGAAGGACCCAGGAGTTCTAAATTTCTCATACATTTAACAGTGGGTGAAGAACTTGGGGAACACGATTGTTTAATACCATTAATTTCAAAAGAAAGGGTGTAAGATGTGTGAATTGCTGATTTGTCATAGATAGGGCACTTAGTCTATTTTTGTGTATTCATGCTTCTTTTGCTTTGGAGTAAGACTCTTTAGATCTAGAGAATATGTTCATGTTTATAACTATAGTTATTAATTGCTTCAATAGTTGTAGCATAAACCATATTTTGGAACCTATAGGCTATGCTGTTATCTCCTCTATTCATTTCTTATACTCTTGCTTCAGATTCATCTTGCCTGAAAAACTTCTTTCCACTGGTGTGAAACCAAAATTTTTATTTCTCATTTAAAGTGGCAGTGTACTACTTTTCTTCATGAATATTATTCCAGTACAATGGCTTGAATTCTCTAAGGAAGAGTCAAAATCTAGGGGAAATTAATGAACTGAAGCAGTTTGAATTTTTGTATAAATATATATAATTTCAATGAAAACTCTAATTTAATGAAGACAAGATCAATGAACTAAGGAAAATAGACATTTGCAAACACTGGGGTAAATGGAACTTCCAGGTCCTTGACAAAGCTTAGAAGATGTAGTTAAAGTATGCTTAGAGAGTGACACATTGGTATTATAAGCTTGAAAAAATATTAATACCTTAACAATGAAATATATCACTAGAGCTTCATTCCATTTATTTCTTTTATTTCTAGTAAATTATTAGGATAAATATTTTCATGCATAGGTCTTTAATTGAAAGGTAAAATATTAATATGATGCTATTTATGCTATATTAATGTTTTACTTTTAAAAGTTTTAACAATTTGATTACTTTATCTAACAAATATTTATTAGAAAACCTTTAAATTTCACAATTATCCTTAATATTAAAATTACAAGGACAATTTAAACATAGTTTCAATCCTCAACAGTCCATAGTCTAGTATCTACAATAAAAAAAAGCAAATTAAAAGTGATGGTTTATTATAATCCAAGTTATGATAGATTTCTATGTGGAAAATTATTGGATCACAAGGTAGAAGCACTTAATATCAGGTTTATATTAGGTGGAGGTAAGGGCTGGGGATCCAGGGAAACGTCTCTGAGCAGATAAAAGTTTAGTCATTGAGGTTGAGTGAGAGCTACTTGAACACATCTTGGGTCTTGGGTTTGGAAAGAGAGTATATTTCAAATAATATTAACAGCCATGCTGGTGTTAAATAGTATCACACAAATGAAGAATCTTCAAGTCATTGTTTATGACTGGAGCAAATGCTGGAGGGTCAAATGGCATAAGATAAGACACGAAAGATAGGAAAACAATGTGGATAAAGCTTCAGTAATTAAATAGTATTATGAAATCTTTGGGAACCATTAAAATAATTTTTTTTTTTTTTTTTAGAAAAAGGAAATATTTTGATTAGGTTTGCATTTGATCTCTTGGTTAACATGTGTAGGAAGACTAAAACAGAGCTCAGCTGGAAACAGAGACTAGTGAAGCATTGTCTTTGGCTAAGCAAAAAATGATGAGTGTCAGAAGATCAGTAATGGAAATATAAATAGAGAAGATATGGGAGATCAATGAGATAGATATTAGGAGGGAAATTTTATTGGTCTTGGTAATAGAATAAAGACAGTAATTGAGATAATGTTTTTCAGTATGAACAACAAGTTTCTGGCTGAGACAACCTAATGGTGGGTGCTGGTGCCCTTCGACTAATAATGAAAAATCAGGCTTAGCAGGATGCTTGGGAGCAAGGTACAATTATGGCTTTATTTTTTAATATGTGAAATTGGAGATACAGTTTGGGAACTACACATGGAAATGTCTTAAAATGTAGATATAGTCATGCACCGCATAACGATGTTAGAGTCAATGATGGACTCCATATAAAATGGTGGTCCCGTAAGATTACAATGGAGCTGAAAAATTTCCAAGTCCTAGCGATGTCATAGCTGTCACAGAGTTGTAGTACAATGTATTACTCATGTGTTTGTGGTGTTGCTGGTGCAAACAAACTTACTATGCTGTCAGTTGTATAAAAGTATAGTGTGTGTAATTATGAACAGTAGGTAATACTTGATAATGAAGATGAGTGACTATATTACTGGTTTATTTATGTACTATATTATACTTCCATTATTTTAGAGTGTACTCTATCTGAGAGTGGTTGGCAGATAGATAAATAGGTAAATAGATAATTTTTTTCTGCAATGTTGTCTTCTGATTTTAGTGTAAGAGTAATGGCAGCTTGCTTGAATAAAGGAGGATAGGTTTTCTCTTCAATTTTCTATAAGAGTTTCCAGAGAATTATTATTATTTTTTTCTTAATGTTTGATAGAAACATTTGATAGAACCAATGAAAACCTTTGTGATTGGTGCTTTTCTGTGGGAAAGTTTTAAACTACAAATTCAATATTTTAAATTAAATTTAAAGCTATTCAAGTTATTTATTCAGGTTACTATTCAGTGAGTTTCATTATTTTGTATCCTTCATGGAATTTATCTATTTAATCTAAATTATCAAATTGATTGATATAAAATTTTTATTACTTATCTATTGCTGTGTAACACACTGCCTCAATATGCAATCCTTAAAACACCAAACATTCATTATCTCAAGTTCCCCTGAGTCAGGAATTCAAGAGCAGCTTAGCTGGATGATTTTGGCTTAAGGTCTCTCATGTGGCTGCAGTCATCAGAAGGCTTGATGAGTCAGAGTATCCATCTCTACGATGGATAACTCCCATGGCTGTTGGAAGAAGACCTCAGTTCCTTGATGACTGTTGGCAGAGGGCCTTGGTTCCTCACCACATGGTTCTCTTCAGAAGCTGCTTAAATGCTTAAGTATTCTCACAACGTGAAAACTTCTCCCAGAGCAAGCGGTTCAAGAGGGAGCGAGAGGGAAGGAAGCCACAGTGTCTTTCATTATCTAGCCTCTAAACGTGTACACCACCATTTCACATTATCTTATTCATTAGAAACAAATCACTAAGTCAAGCCCACACTGTAGGAGAGGGCAATAAGGCTCCACTTTTTAAATTCTTTGTTAATAACAAAGAATTGCGGATGTATTTTAAAACTACTACAAGTTATTCAGATTATTCTCCTTTATTATTTTATCTGATTTATAGGGATATTCTCTCTCTCAATTCTGATATTGATAATGTTGTTGTCTCCCTTTTGTGCATGATTAATTTGTCTAGAAGTGGATTATTGCTTTTCTGCAAATAACTTGTTTTTGATTGATTTTATACATTGTTTTGTTTTCTATAATATTACTTTTGCTTTTATCTTTATTTTCTTTCTTCTACATATTTTGGTTTGATTTTCTCTTTTTTTCTTAGTTTTCTTTGTTAAAATGGAATAGGTCATTAGTTTGAGACCTTTCTATTTTTCTAATATAGGCATTTAGTGCTATAAATATCCCTCTAAACTCCATTATAGCTATATCCCATAAATTTTGATATGTGAATTCATTTTCATTCTGTTCAAAACACTTTCTAATTTCACTTTCTTCTTTGATCATGGGTTGCTTAGAAATGTATTTCATTTCTTTAAATTTGGAAATTTTCAAAATATCTTCTGTTATTCATTTTGAATGTAATTATCTTGCAAAGAGAATGCTTTGTATAGTTTGAGGTTTTTTTTAAAGTACTGTGTATAATTTTATCATTCAGAATATGGTATGTCCTGGTGAAAGTTTTATGTAGCTATGAAAAGAATGAGTTTTCAGTCTACATTATTGCATGGTATATTTCATAATCCTCAATCAGATTAAATTAGTTGATAGGCTATTCAAGCATTCTATGTCATTACTGATTTTGAGTCAACATTTTCTATCAATTATTGAGAAAGGATTGTTAGTGTCTCCTTCTATAATTGTTAATTTGTTTTATTTTTGCAGTCCTATCAGTTTTTGCTTTATGTATCTTTAATATTTGTTACTGAATTCATAAATATTCAGAATTGTTATGTCCTTTTGAAGAACTTATGAAATGACAGTCTTTATCCTTGTTAGAATTCTTTGCTCTGCAATCTAGTTCATATGTTATTAATATAACTTCTTCAGTGTTCTTTTGATTAATTTTGGTATGGTTGATAATTTACCATCTTTTTACTTTATACCTTTAAGATTAATTGCACCTCTTATATCCAACACATGATCAAGTATAGATTTTTTTTCCAATCTGACAATCCCTACCTTTTAACTGGAGTATGTGCCATATGAATGTAATGTCATTATTGACATGGTGGGATTTAAATCTGCCATCTTACCATCTGTTTTCTATTATCCAAATGTCCTTTTGTTCCTTTCCTTCTATTTTTCTGTCTTTTATGGAATAGATAAGTATTTTCTATCATTCCAGTTTATAAACTTTATTGGTTTATTAGCTGTATCCTTTCTTTCACTTTGTTTAATGGTTAGTTAAGATTTATAGTATACATCCTCAACTGATCACAGTCAACCTGTAAGTGATATTATGCTACTTCATGAGCATCCTTCTATTTGGCTCCTGGTTTGTTGTTGCTAGTATACATTTTATTTCTAAGTGTTTTCTAAACTCTGCAAAACATTTTTATTACCTTTTCTTAACACATTGCATTTTAAAGAGATTAGAAGAACAGATTTTATATTTGCCTACATATTTTTCATTTCTTTTTCTCTTTATTCAAATTGCCTAGGTCCAATTTTTCACCTGGTAACAGTTTTCTCTCTAACATAATTTAATGCTTTTTATTTTCTTTTTTATCACCTTATTTTATTTATCATCTTTTGATAATTTTTTCTCAGCTTTGGTATGTCTAGAAAAATTCACTTTCTTTTTAAAAAATATACTTTTAATTTTACAATAGTTTTAGATTTAGAGAAAAGTTGCAGAGATAGTACAGAAAATTCCTATATACACCACACCCAGTATTCACTATATTAATATCTTATATTAGTATGATACATTAGTCAGAAGTAAACAATATAAGTAAATACATTATTATTAACTAAATTTCCTACTTTATTTTGATTTCCTTGACTTTTACTTATTTTTTTTCTGATCCAGTATACCATATTGCATTTAGTTGTCATGAAAATGAACTCTCTGACTGCAAAAAAAATAAGAAACAACAATAAAAAAAAAAAACAATGTTACTAAGAATCTTAGGAAAAACTCAGCCAGCTCTATGATTTAGTGTGACCAGGAAGAGATAATTACTCAACATATATTTATGAAGTTCATTCTAGGTAACCAGCATTTAATAATGCATTTTTCTCTACTCACATATAAAAAAGTACAACTTTACCAATCAAGTGTAAAACCATGTACTTCTTGATTTTTATTTGTCAAAGATAAAACCAAGAGCAATATAAAATAATGAATGATGAAATTCACAAAAATTGTGAAGCACTGTTTAAACCAGTCATTATGTTTAATTTTATTGTCCAGCAAGATTTTTCTAGTCAATATCTTCCTGGAACCATTTAAAATTGTCAGCCCTATTGCTTAATTTTAATTATTATTAATATTATCATTATTATCAGTAGTTGTAGTAACTTTTTCCAACAACATCCACTGTTAAGACCTATACAAACCAATGAATAAAAAGAATAAATGTGCAATACTTTCTACTATACATTTGAGATTGTAGCAGACAAACCAAAAATACTTTCTTAGTTGTTTTAATTGATATCTGTTATTTCTGAAGCTACTTGTTTTTTATGTTTGTTTGTTTGTTTATTTGTTTATTTGGAACAGACCAAGGTCTAAAAAGCAACTAAGGACAGGATTGGCCTAAAAAGGTATATATTTTCATTGTTACAATTATAAATTCATTGGAAATGCCTTTCTTAACTCCCATTTTCAGCTATTTTTGGCAGGATTAAAGGATTTCAACCTGGACTAAAGGATTAGGTAACTCATAAACTAGTGTTTCATCTTAGAAAAAAAGGAAACATACTCATTTAGATATTTTTATCAAGGGATAAATTACTATTTATTCTTTGGAGCATTTTTTTTTTTTCTATTTAAGCTGAGATAACAATACATGCATGTCTTTTTCAGTCTTTTGCTGTGTTGACCCCACGTTCATCCTTCAGCCTCAATGCTTGAATATGACTTACAAGCTATAAAAAGAACACTACAATGGCGTTAAGCATCACCACTTTTGGATGATAATGTTAAGCAATCATTGCTTTAAATCATAAGAAATATGATAGCAAAAACAGAAAAAAAATTGAATATAAATATAAAAAATACTCCCTAAATACTTTGATTTCCAGGGAAAATAAAATACAGGAAGTCATTTTTAGACATTGGTATTTTCAGCATAAAGACTTTGCGAAGGCTTCTATTTACAAAGATTACTCCCACAAATGACTCATCAAATAGCACTTTTACTTGAATGGTGTTCACTCTCCCTTTGTTCTTAATAAGCAGGCCTTCGATACCGGACAAGGATAGCCTTGGTTAGCTACTTGTTGGGTAGTGATGTTGACCTGCCAAACATCTCAGTCTAAGGAGATTCCTTACTCCAGGCACCATGTTCATAACAGAAACTATCCCAAAAATATAAACTGGATTCCATGTCAGGATTTGAGTCTACCATGGCAAAAAGCCCAAAGGCAGCACTGGATTAACTAGAACCTTCATAAAGCTACATAAACTACATAATGGGTTATTTGTGAAAAAACATACTAGACTTATAAATCTTTGAAAAGTATTATTGATGCATTTCTAATTTTGTTAATTAAAATTATTTTGCCTTCTTTTTCCTCTTCTTCCTCATTCCTAGAGTGCTTTTCCCCAAAACATTAAAAAGATTTAAAAATTATCCACCTGTTGTCCTATCACATATTCCCCGGTTTGTTATATTACTTCATTGCAAATATTATCAAAAGACCACACTGGCAGCTGACCTCTGGCCATGGCCTGCAGAAGACACCTCGCTTGTCTCTATTTCCTCACTTATCCTCACATTTATATTCCTATTTGGAGAAAAAACATGTTGCCACAGAGAAAAAACATTATTACTAACTGAAGTCACAATTAAAACTTCCTGGTAATTAATGTTTGCTTATATCCTTTATTGTTATAGGAGCTACTTATCAAGAAGTAATAATTCAAAGCAGATAAGAACACAGACACGGAAGCCAGAGAGTTTGATTCACCTCGTTTGACCAACCAATTACTATCGTCTGTGTGATCCTGGACAAGTTGCGTAACTGCTCTGCCCCTCAGTTTTCTTATTTGTAAAATGAACACAAGTGCGTAGTGCTTAGAACAGTAGCTGGCTCATAGTAAATACTAAAGAAGTGATCGTGTTTTCATTTGCAAGGAAATACAATGTTATCATCAAGGTGTTACTCAAATAGACATCTTCTCCACTGAGTTATTTCAGTGTCTCAGAAGATCTGTTTGATTAGGAAAATTCCTGGAAATTTTTCTTTCATCAGAAAACCAATTCAATATACATAAATAATTAACTTTAATTTTGTATACTACCCAATTTTAAAATTACAATGGGCATGTGTTTTGGAAATATATTATGGTAGTGTTTTTAATATGTATGAATTAGAAAACAGTGACCACTTTGCATTTTCTTTTTTAGTTTTTTTGTTGTTGGTGGTGGTTTTTGTTGTTGGTTTTTGGTTTTTTTTAAGAGTCAGCAGCTTCCCCCAAATGCTAGAAAACCATAGCAGATGCTGATCAACCAAATATAATTTCATTTTCTTCTGTCTTACTCTGGAAAAAGAGTTTAAAAGAAATTGAATTTATTTACTGTACTGGTTTTTGTTTAGTTAATATTTCCTATTTGTATACTTTATTCATAAATAAAACTTGATATTTTTCTAATCCCAACAATTTTTTGGCTTTTTACATTTTAAACATTGCTGTTTCTTTAATTGCTTATGCGTTACATAAATTATTTATCAATCACTAATTATATGTCCAGCACTTTCCTAAAAACTGTAGGCAATTGTCAAGACAATAATAATTGTTAAAGAAAGATTTATGAAAAACACGCAGTATGATGTGAACCCATCAGATAAGCAGAATTTAATTAGATAATTAACAAAAATAGGTGACATTTAAAGGTTTGTAACATTATCAAGTATTACTATTGACCCCCCTAAATATGTAGGACCTCAACTTAGACCTAAATACATACATTTATCTATACCAATACCTAAAACTGTATTTATAGATATTTGAAATGCATACTATCTGTTAATGGCTAGCAACTGACAATAGCAAAAACAGACCCCTTTCACTTGTTTAGCTGAACAAATAGACATTTAAATTTCCAGCCCAGTAGTTATTAATTACTTAGGGAAAAAATAAAATTTGAGATGTTCACAGAAGTCACCACTCCCTCAGAAAAAGAAATCATGCAACTTATTACATACAATAAGGATAAATTTGGCTGGGCTCAGTGGCTCACGCCTGTAATCCTAGCATTCTGGGAGGCAGAGGCAGGGAGATTGTTTGAGCTCAGGAGTTCCAGACCATCCTGAGCAAGAGACCCTGTCTCTACTAAAAAAAAGTAGAAAGAAGTTAGCTGGACAACTAAAAATATCTAGAAAAAATTAGTCGGAAATGGTGGCACATGCCTGTAGTCCCAGCTTCCCAGCTACTCAGGAGGCTGAGGCAGTAGGATTGCTTGAGCCCAGGAGTTTGAGGTTGCTGTGAGCTAGACTGATGCCATGGCACTCTAGCCCAGGCAACAGAGTGAGACTCTGCCTCAAAAAAAAAAAAAAAAAAAAGAATAAATTTGAGCTCTTACTGAAAAAGATAATTTTTTCTTACTTCCACAAATTTTCAGAAAAGTAAATGGAAAAAAATACCAAGAATATTTGTAAATATAAAAAAAAATCCTCATATCTCTCTATATTAATGGTTTTAGTTAATAAGTAATGGCATTTCTAATTCTAATTACATATATAGATTGTACTTTTGTAACTGACTTTTAAAATTATTTCATGTCCAACATCACACATCTTTGAAAAGCATCATTTGATGTATTTCCAGTTCTGTTAATTCAAATTATTCTACCTTCCTTTGTCTTACACTTTTTTTGTTTTTTTCCCCATTAAAATTACAACTGTATTTTGATTATTATATATATATATATTTAGTAATCAACAAATTTTTACTCTTTCTTCTTAAATTTATCCATATTATTTTTCATTTATTTTCACAGTTCATCATATTTTCCTTCCTAAATAAGTACAGAATATTAAGAATAAAAAATTTCAGGGCCTCTCTTAGCAAATTCTAGTTAAATGTGTTGGATTGACATCATAGATAAGAATAAAGTAAAACAAAATATAAAGACCCAAAGTCACCGAAAGAAAAGACGGCAACAATTTAAATGAAGTTTTAGAAATAAAAATGTGGATGGAGAAGTGTTGTACTAGGTACAGTTAGTTTTTCACCAATGTTCTCTCTGATCCCCTTACCATTTTCATGCACACAGGCTCTGTTTGGCCCTCCATACCCTTCAGCCAACACCAGCATCGCTGTCAGAGAACTGTTTTCAGGCTGCCAGAATTCACTCTGCATGTGGGTATATGCCAGAGAGCAGTTAGGTGGCCCTTATCCAAATCAATGACAGGTAGGAGAGTGTAAATATACCCTTTTGTTTGTCTAATGATTGAACTAACACTCGGTCTCCAGAGCTCTCATGTGGGATTAAATAATTTTCTAGGGTACTTTCCTTGGTGGCAACATCTTTCTTTAATTGACCTCTTTCCCTTCCCTTCCCAGTTCTGCTGCTTCAACCACGGACTGCTTTTTTTTTTTTTTTCCCCTGGGAACCAGAAAATCTAATAAGCCACTTTGAAAAAATTTCTCATCTCAGGATCCGCTTTTGGGAAACCAATCCAAAATCAAATCACAACTAATTTAGTCCAGTCAATAAAATCACCACATAGGTTTGTACAGTGACATATTGATGATAACTGAAATAATCCATCCTGCAGAATCCTTGGAAATCTCACTATTTAGAGACACTTTGAAAAATAAGTTTAGTGCAACAAGCTTAAAAGGAGATTGGCTGAAAATTTGTTTAAAAAGTACTAGGAACTCCATGTCCCAAAACCTCATACACTTATCCTCCATAGGAAAACAGCCTGGATTTGGAGATACCAGACACTGTAGAAAATAGAAGTAAAGGTTAGATAAAACACTACATATAAAATTGGACCCTCAGTTGGCTTTCCCTCCCTGGTTTTCAAAAAGTCAGGAGCCAAGTATGTATCACCCACTTCGACTGTACATCCCTACCAGTTAAGAAAACTATCTGGACAAAATCCATTAGTCTAGGAAAAAAGATTTCAGGTACTAACAGTTGAAAGTCTTCCATTGAAATGCAAGATTGACATTTAAACACCACCAAGTGACCAGTTCTGTCAATGTATCAACTCAAATAGGGTAGGACAGCAAGGGATCCACTGCAATGTAGGGAAAGCCTCCACTAGTAAATGAGAGACCAAAACAAACAAATAGAAAAAAAAGAATGCCTACGAGACAGGGACTAAAGAAAACTAATTTATTTTGAGGATAAGAGCAATGTTGCATATAATCATAAAGAATGTATGCTATAAATAAAAAAAAAATTGGAGCCAGGCATGGTGGCTCACGCCTGTAATCCTAGCACTCTGGGAGGCCAAGGCGGATGGATCATTTGAGCTCGAGTTCGAGACCCGCTTGAGCAAGAGCAAGACCCCCATCTCTACTAAAAGAAATAGAAAGAAATTATATGTACAACTAAAAATATATATAGAAAAAATTAGCTGGGCATGGTGGTGCATGTCTGTAGTCCCAGCTACTCAGGAGGCTGAGGCAGGAGGATTGCTTGAGCCTCGGCGTTAGAGGTTGCTGTGAGCTAGTCTGACACCACGGCACTCTAGCCTGGGCAACAGAGTGAGACTCTATCTGGGGGGGAAAAAAATTAAAATTAAAAAATTAAAAAATTGGGAGACAAGGAAGCCCTTGGAAATTACAAAGGTAATTACTTCTGTCCTTCTATACCTTCCCCCACCAGAACGGTGAAAAGAAAAATTCAAGGAAATCTCTCCAAGAGTAGGAGAAAGTCAAAACAGAAAGCTAGAAAATAGAGATATGATTAGCAATTTGGAACATCAATCTAAAAATCTAAAATGTCCAATATCTTTCTAATAAGATTTCCAAAAAAGAGAAAGAAAGAAAAGGAAATTAGCAACAAAGTAGTAGAAAATAGTCCCCTAAACCCAAGAATTTCAGTGTTTAGTATGAAAGAACCCACCAAATTTCTTATATAATGAAAGGAAAGAGGCCCACACTAAGCCATATTTTCTTACAATTTCAGAAAAACAAGAAGAAATAGTGTCCAGAAATGTCCTTAAGAGTGCCCAGAAATGAGGAGGGGAAATGTCACACTGACATAAAGGGAAAAAATGGCAGCATTTCTTAACATCACACTGGATTTTACAAAACAATGCCTTCATTATTATCTCAAGGGTAGATGGTTGATAGATTGAAGACATTTTCATATGTGCAAGGCTTCAGATGATTACCTCCTATGACCCCCTTTTTACAGCTCTACTGGAAAATGGGCTTTAGCAAACAAGATGGCAAGCTAAAAATAAGGAAGAGATGGGGTACAGTAAAGCATTGAAGTCTTTGTCCTTTTCAAGTTTCTATTTT
Source organism: Eulemur rufifrons (assembly GCF_041146395.1). Classification (NCBI taxonomy): domain Eukaryota; kingdom Metazoa; phylum Chordata; class Mammalia; order Primates; family Lemuridae; genus Eulemur; species Eulemur rufifrons. The sequence goes on from NC_090989.1 coordinate 233,163,223, forward strand.
GTTAAAAGAGATGAGCAATCAGTAAGTCTGTAATTATGGTGTTAAATAGAAAAGGAAAACAAGATAAAGAGAGTGAGATACCATGGTTGGGAGGATGCTTTGGATAAGATACAAAGGAAAATTCTCTGGGACATGAATGAAATACAGGAGAAATGAAAACATGGATGAAAAGTGTTCTAGGCAAGGTAGGTAGCAAGTAACAGGTCCCCGAGAAGGGAACATGCTTGGCTTGTCAAGAGCAGCAGGGAGACAGAGTGGCTGAAACAGATGACATGCTGGGGTAGAGATAAGCTGACAAAGTTGGAGAAAACAGTTAAGAGGCCATGTCACGTAGGGGTGTTTGGCCTTGGAAAAGACTTTGGATTTTATTCTAAATGTGATTGCCAATGACATACTGTTGGAGGATTTTGAACAAGGGAGTATTATGACTTGATTTGTATTTTTAAAACCTGCTGGGTGGTGAATAGTTGGTAGGAAATCATGTATAGAAGCAAGGAGACAAGGTAGGCTACTATACTTGTTTTTTACACTGCCTTTAACTTCTAATATTTTTATGACTCTCATTCTCAAGATAATATTTTTAATCAGTATTATGGCTTTACCATTTCCACTTATCTTTGGGATATTTTGGCACATAGGTCCATAGCATAACCCTATGTCTGACAGGAGACAGCAAATGACCAAAATCCTAGGGATAACTTCCCTAAAACTCAGTTTCCATGTAATAATGTAATATGATCATTTTCTCATTTATAGATATTCATTATGACTTCTATGAACAAAACTTATATAGAAACATTAAAATGGCTGAAGTATATGTATATATTCTTGAGCCAGTTGAAGGAGCTCAGGAAATTTAACCCCAAAATATGATTCCTTTGTATAAAGATTATTTTGAATTAAAGGCCTTTAGATATCCACAGGCCTTGGGAGAGGCTTTCTCTCTATCTGCATAAAACCAGACTGACCCATCAAAAAGAACAATTAACTTCCATTTCCCTACCAGTTATCTTAATATATTACAGGAAGAAGATCAAGCATGTAGTCAGACTTGGCCCAAATCATTTTAAATGTAATACCTGTCTCTCAGGTTAATTTCATTTTCAAAGAGAATCATTTACAAATCAATCTGTTTTTCCCCATTCATTCATTCTTCCAAGTCTCTATTCATTCCTCCTACTTACCATTGATAGTCCCTAAACTACTCCCTCCCATCTAAAAGGAGAGTAAATAAATTTCTGGACCCTATTGGGATATTGAGTAATCATCAATGATTCTCCCGTGTGCACAATAAATAAATCTCTTTCTTTTATTAATCTGCCTTATTGTGAGTTGATCTTTCAGTGAATCTTCCAGGGCAATAGGACAATTCCCGTAGCCCCCACACAGTAATCAAAATGGCTGATATATTTTAATACCACAAGGCTAGATAGGACAATTTGAGTCTTTGAAATTAAATAATTGAGTAGGAGTGAAAGAAAAATAAATAACTGATCTGCTTACATGCTCAGATTTTTAACTTTTGCAGGAACAAACTTGAATTATTGAAAATTGTCACCCTATAAATCAGCAAGTAAATTTAACTCAGTGGTCTAATTAAATGTATGAAGAGACAATTGCCTACTTGATACTCATGCCAATTTTCTTTTATTTTGTCTTTTCTTTGCTTTTATTTTCTCCTGGTTGCCATTTTGTTTTCTTTTTTCACTGGAAAAGACATAATATTTTTAATTAAAAGAAGTATATATTTTTAAGTGGAAGAAATGTTTGTTTTGAAGCAGCCAAACTTATATTAAATTTAACCTGAGACATATGCTAAAAATGGAAACTGGTGTCATAACGTGCTTCTGGTCCTGTGGGAAACTTTTTAACTCAACAGACTATGAAGATCATCATAAATCCCTATGACAGTAATCCAGAAACTGCTAATGATTGCATTCTTGCATGTTAAAGAAGATGTGCAGGGTCAGCAAAGAACTGTTAATGGCAAGCATGAAGAAGATGGAAATCATGGCTTGCCTGCACAAGGGAATCTTTACACGCAGACTACAGTTTTCAAGCTTAAAAGTTGTCAAGAGGTTTCATTGCCACGTATTCCAAATGATGCACTGATTAACAAAGGTCAGTATGTCTTTTGGGAAGTTGACAGTTGTGATATAGTAACTATGCAAAGCTGCAAGTCTCTGGAGTCGTATTTGTGTCTAATCTATATGGTCACAGGAAATATAACTGCCAAGAATGCCATATTCATCATCTTGAGTACTTTTATCAGCACTACCTGATGTCGTACTCAAAAGAAAAATCACCAAAAATTTGCTTGGCCATTCAATCATGTGTCCTTTGTGAAATGTGCTTGAAGCAAACTCTATGCCTGATGCTCAAGTTATAAAAGTGAAAATAAGACACTGTCTCTGCCCTCATTGTGTGAAAAAAATAAGAGGGAAAATAGGTAAAGTAAATATTATGAGGCAATGTGATAATTACTGTTATAGAAGTAAAATCAAAATGTTTGGAGAAGTGCTAAATTGGCTTAAGGAGTCCACACAAAATGTATATCCATAACCTATAAATAAAGGAGAACTTACAGAATATAAAAAGATGCTTATTTATGCATGAGAAGACAAAAAAATTAAGGTGATAATTTTTACATTCTTTAAGTTCGTTACACTAACAACTTTAGTACTAAACTCTCTGAGTTCTGATTCTAACTTTATTGTTTTCTATTACACTAACTAACCAACCTTCCCACAATTAATCACTATGAAATTTGCACAAAATACAAACAACTATTTGCAGTAAAACATGCAAGCGGAGTCAAAACATGGAAAATGAGATCGGATCAGGTTGATCCTTTGTTTTTGCAGTTTTAGTCTGAGGGGAGGCCATGATCACTGCCCTGCTCAGGGCAGTTAAAGTTCTATGAGAAAATCTGGCATCTTTCTGACTTGAATAACTATAAAGAAAGCCTGAAGGGCCATAGTTACCAGGAAGTGAGGAAACTGTTAACGGAAAAAATAGCCAGACTCTGTAAAGTAATTTTAAACAGATTTACTCTGAGCCAAATTTGAGGACCATGACCTGGAGCCACACCCAAGAAGCCTTGAGCAAGTGGACTCAGTGTGGCTGGGACACAGTATGGTTTTAAACATTTCAGGGAGACAGGGGTAACAGGTAAAGTCCTAAATCAATACGTGGGAGGCATACATTGGTTTGGCCCAAAAAGGTGGGCCAAAACGGGAGTTTACAGGTTACAGGTGGGTTTGAAGATTCTTTGGCTTGTAATTGGTTAAAGACATGAAGCTTTGTCTAAAGGCTTGGAATGTTTTAAGATAATGAAGTCTGTTAATCAGAGACAAGCTAGTGGCCATATGTTTGTTGCGTAAATTGAGGACCTGCAGGTGTGACTCCCACAGCCTTACACCTGTCAGTGAGTCACAGAGGATGTCTCCAAGAAGGGAGGGGCATGATGAGGCATGTCTGACCTCCCTCCTCCTGGCAGGTAATTTAGTTTTAGAATATTCCTTTGTCCACGAGGGGGTCCATTCAGTCAGCTGGTGGGGGAGTGATCCTTAAAATTTTATTTTAGTTCACAGAACAATCCTGGATAAAGAATTCCACAGCAGAGGAACCTCAGTTTCTGCATTCACTCTAATTACCTAGCTGACCCTTGAACAACAAACACCTTGGATAAAGTTAAAAAATGAACTGAGAATTGATCCTCCTCCCACTGTAGATGAGACAGATTTTGCATTTTGAGTCTAACCAAGGTCACTACTTGCTAAAACAAACAAAAAATAATACTTCTTTGAAGAAATGTAATAAAATCCCCAGCCTTTCCAATATAACATTCACAATGCCCAGAATAAAATTTAAAATTATTTGACATATGAAGAACCAGAGAAATGTACCCATTTCAAGAGAAAAGCATAAGAGGTCAATGCTAAGATGACCCAGATGTCATAGTTCAAGGACATTGGCTGATAGTGTTATTACATTCAGTGAATTGAAAGAAGTAGAATTACAGTGAATGAAAAGATATGAACTCTTAGAAGAGAAATAGAAAATTAAAAGAATCAAATAGAAATTTTAGAACTATAAAAAATACATTATCTGAAATAAAAAGTTCACTGCATGGGCTCCCAGTAGCAGAGAAATGAGTCAGTAGCCTTGAAGGTACATTAATAGAATTTAATCTGAAGAACAGAGATAAAAATGATAGAAACAACATGTTTAGCGATTCATGGACTTACGTGAAAATAGGGTCTAAAATACATGTAGGGTTCCAAAAGGGGAGAAGAAAACAAATGACCAAAAAATTTGTAGAAATAATGAAAATAGCTAATGGGGTGGCACACAAATGAACAGTTTTTAAAAATTCCGTGAACCTCACAGGGGTTTAATGTGAAGAAAACTATGCCCTACACATCATAAAAAATGAGCTAAAAGCAAAGAGAAAGAGAAAACTTTGAAAGCATCCAGAGAAAAACAACACAATTACAATTTTTTGAGGGAAAATTTTTTGAATGATTATGAGCTTCTCAGGAAAAACTGTAAGATAGCAGTCCAATATTTTTAAATAATTGACAGGAAAAAAACCCGTTATCCCAGATTTCCATATTTAGCAAAATATCTTTCAAAAATAAAGGCAAGCTAAAGACATTTCAGATAAAGAAATATCAAGAATTAAATATAAATTCTTTCAGAAAATATAAGAGGAATTAATTTCCCAACTTGTTTTATGAGGCCATCATAACTCTGATATCAAACCTGGCAGACATTAAAAAGAAAAAGTTACATAAAAATATACATAATGCACATAGGTATAATATGTGCAAGAAAATATTAATATATCAATTCAATGTCAAATATGGTTTATCCCAGAAATGCAAGGTTTAAGATATGAAAATCAATGTATTTTGCCATATTAACAGAATAAAGGAGAAAAAATATATATGATTGTTTCAATACATGCAGAAAAATAAAAAAAATTCAACATCTAATTTTGATAAGCACACATGGCATATTAGTAATACAAAGGTACTTCCTCATCCTCAAAAGGCAGTTATGAAAAACCTTCTTCTAATAGTCATACTTAACAATAATATTAATATATTAAATACTTTCCTTCTAAGATTAGGAACAAGACAAGAATGTTTGCTTTTACCACTTCTATTCAACATTGTACTGATCTTGGCAATAAAGCAAAGAGAAAAAAAGCATAAAGATCAGAAAAGAAACAAAAATGTCTATATTTTCAGATGACATGATGTTTTAAATAAGTTACTTTAAGAAATCTGGGAAAAATACTGTAACTAATAATTGAATTTTGCAAGGTTGCAGGAACAAGGTTAATATGCAAAAATTAGTGATGTGTAGATACATGTATACAGATATATTCATTGCAAATGATTGGAAGGTAAATTAAAATAAATAATTTCACTTACTATATTGTCAAAAAAATACTTAGGAATGACCGTAGCAAATGTGAACGAACTGTATCTGAAAACCGTTATATAAAAGATTGTTGAGAAAATTTAAGGAAGATGTGCATAATGAAGAGATATGCCCTGCTAATGGATGGAAAGATTTGATACTGTTAAGCTGGAAAACTTCCTCAAATTAATCTTCGAATATAACCTAATTTCATTCAAAACATTACTATTATGTGTATTTTGGAAATTGACAAGCTGATTGTAATATTTATGTGGAAAGTCAACAATTTAGGATAACCAAAGCAAAAGAAAAAGAAAAAGAAAAAAACTGTAGCTCTTACACTATGTGAATTCAAGACATATTTTACATCTGGTTTGACCTAATGATGTAGTCTTTATACAAGAATTGACATATATAGATTAATGGGAAAAATAGACTTCAGAAATAAACCTGCACCTACATGGTACAGTAAATTTATTTATATATTTATTTATTTTAATTTCAAAGTATTATATGGGTGTAAATGTTTTTTGTTACATGGACCACTTTTGTAATGCTTAAGTCATGGCTATAAGTGTGCCCATCCCCCAGATAATGTGCATTGTACTCATTAGGTGTAAATTTATCCATCCCCTGCTCCCCTCTCCCACCTGCTTGATTTTCAATGAGTTGTACTTCCCTCTGTGCATATGTGTGCTCATCATTTAGTTCCAATTTAATAGCAAGTACATGTAGTATTTGTTTTTCCATTCTTTAGATATTTCACTTGGGATAAAATGGTCTCCAGGTCCATCCAAATTGTTGTAAAGGGCATTAATTCATCCTTTTTTATGGCTGAGTAGTATCCCATGGCATACATATACCATATTTGGTTAATCTACTTACAAATTGATGGGCATTTGGGTTGATTCCAAATATTTGTAAGTTGTGAATTGTGCTGCAGTAAACATTTGAGTGAAGGTATCTTCTTGATAAAAGGACTTCTTTTCCTTTGGGTAAATACCAAGAGGAGGGATTACTAGATTGAATGGTAGGTCTGCTTTTAGTTCTTTGAGGAATCTCCATACTGAGTTCCATAGAGATTGTACTAATTTGCAGTCCCACCAACAGTGTATAAGTGTTCCTTTCTCTTTGCATCCACGCCAGCATATATTGTGTTTAGACATTTTAATAAAAGCCATTCTACTTAGGGTAAGGTGATACCTCATTGTGGTTTTAATTCACATTTCCCTGATGATTAGTGACTAGCATATTTTCATATGCTTATAAGCCATTTGTCTATCTTCTTTTGAAAAGCTTCTGTTCATGTTTTTTGCCCACTTTTTAATGGGGTTGTTTATTTATTTTTTTTTCCACTTAATTGCTTGAGTTCTTTATAGCTTCTGGTTATTAGCCCTTTATCAGATGTATTGCTTGCAAATATTTTCCCTCATTCTGTAGGTTGTCTATTTTCTCTGTTGATTATTTCCTCAGCTGTGCAGAAGCTTTTTAATTTAATCAAGTCCCATTTATTCATTTTTGTTGTTGTGATTGACATTAGGGGGTCTTACTCATAAATTCTTTGCCTAGGCTAATATCTAGAAGAGTTTTTCCTACATTTTCTTCTAGAACTCTTATGGCTTCATGCCTTATATTTAAATCTTTTATCCATCTTGAATTAATTTTTGTGAGTAGTGGAGATATGAATTCTTCTACATTTTTCTGTGGCTATCCAATTTTCCCAGCACCACTTATTAAATAGGGCTTATTTTCTCCAATGTATATTGTTGTCTGTTTTGCCAAAGATCAGTTGGCTGTACAGGTTCTCTGTTCTGTTCCATTGGGCTATGTCTCTAATTTTGTGCCAGTTCCACACTGTGTTGGTTATTATAGACTTGTAGTATAGATGAAGTCTGGTGATGCCTCTAGATTTGTTATTTTTGCTTAAGAATTCTTTGGTTATTTGGGATCTTTTCTGGTTGCAAAGGAAGCACAGAATTATTTTTCTAGATCTGTGAAATATGATGTTTGTATATTGATGGGCATTGCATTGGATCTGTAAAACACTTTGGGGAGTATGGACATTTTAACAACATTAATTCTACCAATCCATGAGCAAGATTTGTTTTTCCATTTGTTTGTATAATCTGTGATTTCTTTCTTCAGTATTTTGTTGTTCTCTTTGTAGAGATATTTCACCTCCTTGGTTAAGTATATTCCTAGGTATTTTATTTTCTTTGTAGCTATTGTGAATGGTATTGAGTTTTCATTGGACTCTCAGCTTGACTGTTATTGCAATATAGAAATACCACTGATTTGTGTACATTGATTTTGTAACGAGAGAGTTTGCTGAATTTATTTATTAATTCCAGGAGTCTCCTGGTGGAGTCTTTGGGGTTTTCTAGATATAAGATCATGAAATTAGCAAAAAGTGCTTGTTTGACCTCCTCTTTTCTGATTTGGATATCCTTTATTTCTTTCTCTTGACTGATTGCTCTGGCTAGGACTTCCAGCACTATGTTGCATAGAAGTGGTGACTATAGGCACTCTTGCTTTGTCCCAGTTCTTAGAAGAAATGCCTTCAACTTTTCCCCATTCAGTATGATGTTGGCTGTGGGTTTGTCATGCATGGCATTTATACTTTTAGGATATATTCCTTCTATGCTGAGTTTGTTGAGGGTTTTTTATCATGAAAGTGTGCTAGATTTTGTCAAATGCTTTTTCTGCATCTATTCAGATGATCATATAGTCATTGTTTTTACTTCTGTTCATTTGGTGAATCATATTCATGAATTTGTTATGTTAAACCATCCTTGCATCCCTGGAATAAAGACCACTTGGTCATAGTAGATTTTTTGATGTACTATTGAATTTGGTTTGCTAGTATTTTATTGAGAATTTTTGCATCTATATTCATAAAGGATATTGGTCTCTAGTGTTCTTTGTCATTGTGCCTTTTCCTGGCTTTGGTATCAAGGTGATAGAAGGATTACCTCCTTCTCATTGTTATGGAATAATTTCTGAAGTATGATTATCAGCTCTTCTTTGCAGGTCTGGTAAAATCCGGCTGTGAATCCATCTTGTCTGGGGTTTTTTTTTGTTTGTTTGTTTGTTTGTTGTTGGAAGATTTTTTTTTTATTAGTGCTCCAATATTGTTACTCATTATTGGTCTGTTCAGAAGTTCTATTTCTTCCTGATTGAGTCTTGTGAGTTTGTGTGTTTCCAGGAATTTGTCCATTTTTCTACATTTTTGAGTTTATGTGCATAGAGATTTTCATAGTATTTAAAGATGATATTTTGTATTTCTGCTGTATCAGTTGAGATTATTTGGTTCCTTTCTCTCTATTCTTGGTTAAGCTAGCAAGAGGTCTATCACTTTTGTTTATCTTTTCAAAGAACCAACTTTTTGTTTCATTGATCCTTTGTGTTGTTGTATTGTTTTCCCTTTTATTTGGCTCTGCTTTTACCTTAGTAACTTCTTTTCTTCTGCTGGCTTTGGGTATGGTTTCTCTTCCTTTTCTAGTTCCTTAAGATGTGTTATTAGATTTTTAATTTGTGATCTTTCTGTCTTTTTGATGTAGGCATTTAAGGCTATGAATTTTCCCCTTAGGGCTGATTTTGCTGAATGCCATAGATTTTGATAGCTTGAGTCCCCTTTGTCATTCAGTTTGAGGAATCCATCTTAATTTCATTATTAACCCAATAATTATTCACCAGCAGATTGCTTAATGACTTTGTGTGGAATTCAGTGTTTCTCTTGGAGATGATTTCTAGTTTTATTCCACAGTGGTCTATGAAAGTACATGATATGACTTCTAATTTTTTTGAATTTCTTGAGATATGTTTTGTGGCTAAGACATGATTAATCTTAGAGAACTTTGCATGTGCTAATGAGAAGAATGAATATTCATTCATTTTTGGTAAAGTGTTTTATAAATGTCTGTTAGGCCCATTTGTTCTAGAGCTCCATTTAAGTAAAGTGTTTTTTTATTTATTGTCTGTTCAGATGATCTGTCCAGTTTTGTCAGTGGGGTGTTGAAGCCCTCAGTAATTATGATGTTGTTGTTTATCTCTATGTTTAGATCTAATAGAATTGCCTTTCTCAATCTGGGTATTCCTGTTAAGTGCATAAATATTTAGAATTGCTATGCCTTGTTATTGAATTGTTTTTCTGGTTTCTTTGAGTTGGTTTTCCATTTACTTTTATATTTAATTGAGCTTACTTACAATACATATTTGGAATTCTTTTCCTGTCATTTCAATATTTTCATTTTTGTTGGTATCCATTGCTAGAGACCTGATGCTGTCCTTTGAGCATGTCCTTTCACTCCAACTTTTCATACTTCCAGAGTTCTTATGCTGATTCCTTCTAATCTGGAGCAGCTGTCACTTTTTATTTTTGAATTTTCTTTTTTTAGATGGGGCTTTTCCTGCCCCCCCAACACGCACACACTCATAAGTGTGCATCTGAGGCATATGTTGGGTAAACATATTTGGCTTTGCTTGTGGGTGCTTTGATGGTGGTCTAGGTTCTGGATGGATGCCTTGGTTATAGAGATCCTTAGTGTGGTGGTTGTCTCAATTACTAGTTGTTTTTGTGCTGTAGCAGTGGTGAGCTATGTGTGTGGGTAGTGCTGTAGCAGTGGTGAGCTTTGTGTGTGGGCAGATTCCCTGTCTCTCTTTGATGAAGGAGGATGATGGTACTTGGAATCCTTTCTCTTTCCCCAGCCCTGTGGTCTTCTTTACTGATGAATTGTATTGGCATGCCCAGTTTAATCTCTGAAACAGTAGATTGTGCTTGTGGATATGAATGAAACTTACCCTGTATGATTGAGTCAGTGAATGTTGTAAAGGGCTATGCGAATTGACCTCTCTGTCAGTAAGGGGCACTTGCTGGAAGGAACAGGCTGCAGTGTTGTTTGGATGACCTATGACAGGCTCTAGTCCCTCAAAAGAAGTACTCAAATGCCGCAGGTATTGGGCGGGGCCCTGGAACTTCCAGGTAAGTCCTTATTCTCTACAGCAGAGACAGGTGGGGGAGTGAGGCTAGGTGAGTGGGGCTGGGTTGGGTAAGCCTGTCCTCACGCTCTGCAAAAGCTGATAAGGTAGCTGTCTGGGTGATCAAAGGTCCACACTCAGGCTTTTGGGGAAAGCAACCAGGGAGGGGCTGAAGTGGCCCTACCCAACCAGAAAATCTGCTTGTTGGGGAGGGGCCATCTGAGATTTATAATTTGGCTGTCAAGAGTGGGTTTCACTCTTCTCCTTCCTCCTCTGCTCCATCGTCTCCTTCAGGTGTCTACCAGTAGTTAGGACCTCAAACTAGCTGAGCTCCCCCATGATGGCATGCTGTGGGCTGGTAGGTTCCTTGTCTAGGATACTACCCTGGGCTAAGAGTGTCCTACCCTGGGCTAAGAGTTTCCCCTCTTCCCATGGGGGGACTGGTGCTCCACAAATTCACTGTGGCTGGGACCCACACTGTGCTCTCTTTTCAATTCTGCCCATGCATGCTCCTGCATCTCCTGAGATTAGTTAACAAATCTCCCCTGCATGCCCCTGAGCAATACAATCCAGTCCTGGGGTTATGAAAACTGGCCTGTGGTCCTATTTCTGGATTCTGAAGATCAATCACTCACTGTGCCAGGGAGAAGAATTCTGGTCCTGAATTGATAATCCTCTGCTTTGGGTTGTCCCCTGCTCTGATGGCACTGCCAGGCAAGCAGCATGGGAGAACGCTGGTGAGCAGAAAGCTGGAGCAGAGTCAAGAACCCTTTAGTCTGCTACAGGTCTTTCAGAGGAAAAGTTTGAGTCTCACTCTCTGTGGAAGCCTCAATGTGGTGGACGCATCAACAGAGGGGAAGCAACTACTCCTGAGAACCCCAGCTCAAGTGTTTTTGTCAGCAGCCATGGGCAGGAGAAGGGAATGGGAAGAAGAGAGTGTTAACAGAGAAAACCTAGCACTCCAGCCATCTCTACCCCTCTCTCCAGAAGGCAGCCTGCTTGGAATGTCCAGGCTCTGGGGGTCTGGCAGATTCCCCAGGACCCACTAGCCCTTGTGGCTCCTGGGTCCTGGGCCAGAGTTGGGAGATGTTGTGTGGGAACAAATGAGATGAAAACTGAGAGGCTGAAGCCCTTGGGGAGGACAAAGGTGCACGGTGGGTGGGGAAGCAGTATGGTGCCTGCTGTCTCAGCTCCGGTCTGTGGTAATAGGAAGTGCCCCAATGGGGCTGGCAGCCTGGTGCTTTGTCCTCAAGAAGCTCCTAGTTCACTGGTGGCAGCAGTTTTTGGGCTCATGAGGGTGAGAGTAGAAAGGCTCTCCAGCAGCTCAGGAGCCTGCTGACAGCCAGAGATGTAAGGGAGGGAGAAACAAACCATCCCACATACCCTTTTTGTTGGATGCCTAAGCCTCTCATGAGTTGATCTCTGCAGATATCTTGCTCATTCTTGTTCTGCTCTGCAATTTCTTCCTGTGGAATCTCTGGTAGGTTCTGGCACTTTTCCCTGAGAATTACATCTGATCTATGTTTGTTTGTTTGTTGTTTTTTTTCTTTTTCCTCTAAAACTTTTCTTTCTTTCTGAGATGATCTGGCAGCTGATGTCTCTGGTCGGCCATCTTGTCTCCTACCCTTAAGTTATCAGAGTGATTTTTTTAAAAAGGTGCGAAGGCAATCAATGGGAAAAAGAAATACCTTTCACAAATGGTACTGTGACAATGGGATATGCAAAAGAAAAATAAAAAGAACATTCTCTCTTCCCTTACACTATACCCATAATTGAACATAAAATGGATCATGAGTCTAAAAATGAAAACAAAAGTATAATACTTTTATTTAAAAAACAGTAGAAAATCTATGTGACTTTGGTACAGGGAAGTATTTCTTGGATAGGCTTTGAAACTATAAACCATAAAAGGAAAAAAAATAATGAATTGGATATTATTGAAAGTTTTAAAAAATGCTCTTGAAAGACCCCATTAAGAAAACTCACGTCACAGCTGGAGAGAAAATATTCATAATATACTCAGTTGACAAAGGACTCATATCCACAATGTATAAGGAAGTCTTACAACCCAATCATAAGAAGATAAGAATATGCCTCAATAAGAAACGGGCAGATCTGAACAAACATTTCTCAAAAGAACCTATATGTGCATAGAATGCATATGTGACATAGTTTCTCAAAAGGGAAATGCAAATTAAAACTGTAACAATATACTATTATACCCCCATCAGAATGGTTAACAATGGTTAAAATTAAAAAGCTGACAATCCTTAGTATTGGTGAGTATGTGGAACAACTTGAATACTTACACACTGCTGATATGAATGTCAAATAGTGGAAAACCACACTGGAAAACTAAGAAACCTGGAAGTTTCTTAAAACTCTAAAATTTTACCTACCATATGATCCAAGGTGTTTTTCCAAGAGACATAAAAACATGCTTCAGTCAAATTGAAAAATTAAAGGCAGGTGATTGGAAGTCAGATGTCTCAGGTTTTACATGTCAAAGCACTGTTTTAAGGTCACTTTCAACAAAGCAAGTAGGCTAACCAACATTTTCCAATGTTAAACCAAATAGAGGAGTATATTTGAATTATAAATTTGATATCATGTCATTACAAGCAGCATATTTAATCCAAGAAGAAAATCAGAAATGGTACTATTAACCAGAAGCCACATAGTATGCAGATACTAAAAAATAAATGTTAAGTGTCTAGGAATACACAATATCTGTTAATTAAGACAAGAGAGAAGAAGATCAGAAACCAACAAGGCCAGAAGTCGAAAGAGAAGTTGATTTAAACAAAGAAAGGGAAACCTTGAAAAAGAAAATATCCAGGATAGAGCCACTCATTTCTGTCTGGGAAAAAAATACCTAATGTGTCCAGCCCAGGGTGTAATCTACCCTGATAAAGGGCAAAGATAGGAATGTGACTGAGGCAAAAAGTGAGGGATAAAAGATTAAAAGATGGATTGTAAAAAGATCCTTTTTTTCCAGAGACAACAACAACAAAAAAGAGAATAGATCAAAATAGCAGATTGACGTAAAACAGGAGGTTGCTAGGGAAAATTGGAATAAATCAAGGACCTAATTTAGTTTTTGCCCTAAAGAAGAATGTCAAAAGCAAGGACTTAGAAGACTGTTTGTGTGTATGTTTTTTCTTTATCTAAAGAGAATTAAATTGTGTTTCTAACCAGCAACTCACAAATTACAATAAACTGAATGTGAGAGCAGCTATGTCTAACTCTTCTATGGGGAACGCCATATTGCTTCAGCCATTGAGCCTGCTACATAAACGCTGAGAACTCTTATAGAATTGGTAAATTTTGAAATAGAAAAAGGGAAAAAATATGAAAAGCAGAAAGAGCACATATGGAAATTTGTTCTGAAGTCTGAATTCCAGAAAAGGTCTATCTCATATTTTGGGATCTTTGCCCAAATATATATCTTTCTATAATATCTGAGTATCTATTTTACCCTGCTTCAAAGACTACAGTTCTTTGAAATGAAAATTCAGTTGGCTGGCTTGAGGAATTAGATATTGTTCCTTCCTAGTATGGATAAATTTAATAATTAATGAGTACCATGGGAATTTTGATAACTTAATAATTAGTTGAGTTATGGAAGTTTTGATTTAGAAAGAGTAGAACCTAAGAGAAAAAGAGCAAAAAGATAAGAAAGGAGCAGAAAAAAATAGTGAACTTTTTCTTATGCCTTCTCTGTATCAAATGTTCATGGGGAGAGCATAGGGGTATTGTTCTTATTCCTGAATCACATAACCCACTCCTCTTAGACACCGGAAATAGGTTAGTTATGGTTCTAAAATCTAATCTCATTATACATTAAATGGGCTTTAGTGAATTGTTTATGGAAAACTTAGTACCAATTGTAGTATTTATGAGTTTTTTGTTTGTTTGTTTGTTTTTTGAGACAAAGTCTCACTTTGTTGCCCAAACTGGAATGTAGTAGTGCGATCATAGCCCACTTCAGCCCAGAACTCCTGGGCTCAAGCAATCCACCTTCCTCAGACTCCTAAGTACGCCACTGCACCTGGCTATTTTTAAAATTTGTTGTAGAGACAAGGTCAAGCTATGTTGTCCAGGCTGGTCTTGAATGTCTGGGCTCAAGGGATCCTTCTGCCTCAGCCTCCCAAAGTGCTGGAATTACAGGTGTAAGCCACCGTGCCAAGCCAGTATTCCTGTGTTTTTATATGATACATATGTGTTTTATATATTTAAAAAGCTAAGCTATAATTTGGGAAGGTGGAGAATGGGGACATACTTCAATTATTAGTAATAATAATGGCCCAAATCCTTTAACATTGTAGTTAATAAAGTTGTGATCTTTAACTTTCTGTGCATAAGCCTTTATTATTTTGGAATGGGGCTAAGAAATGCCATAACTTTAAGCAAAAATATTATATCAAATGATAGAAACAAAGAATATGTCATTGTTAATCTGAGGTAGCTCCAACAGAGGCAAAATGGTAGCTTTGAATACAATTATTGTCACCTTGAATATCACCAGTGATTCTTCAGTCAATGGTTTACCATTGGGACCAAGAAAAGTGTAGAGAATGAGATATACTGACAAAATTTTAGTTAAAGTCCAATAATATATAATTGGAGCATCTAATAGATGAAAAGTTGACACTAAAATTTGATACTCAAAATATCAGAATAGTCATTGAATCATGTTTATATTTTTGTGGATGTGTTTTCAAATCAGGAGGCCGTCAACTAAAATTAGAGGCTGCATGAGATTTGAGTTTAGAAGAGTTTACTTTCTGATCATAATTCCATTCTTATGGTCGAGTCTCATGAAATAAACCCCAATTATTTTCCAAGTCCTGAGAAAGATACTACTAAAAACATTTTTGTGCCTAGTGAACATTTCTGAACACTTTACCTAGTGGTTTGACATTTTATAGAATGAGAAAGGTATTCCAAGATACAGCATCAGGATGTTTGCTGTTAGGGCTAAGATTCATATTAGAGAAAGTAGCTAAACTTTTAAAAAATCTTCCAAAATGCGAATCTCCAGAGTAAAAGCTATCAGGCTGCTCATATGTATAAAGATAGAAGCCTAGGGGAAGGAAGGAAAAGAATGTGTTGGGCGAAGTCAAGTTATTGAGAAATATATGGCTGGCCAAAATGTACATAAAGTTTAATAATAAGGTTTTAGGTCTTATATTGAGATCTAATACATTTATTGTTGGAATATGGAACTGCACACTTGAGTTTCTGTTAATTGAACTACTGATGACAACACTTAAACCCTGCATCAGAAGTAAATTTCAGCTTAAAACTACCTGCTGGATAAGAGTCTTGAAAATGTCATGGTGCTAGAGTGTTGTTTAACACCTTTGCCAAACTGATTAATTCTCTACTAATTTACGTTTCAAAATCAGACAGCTTTTATCACAATGTGTTTAAATTCGAAGGCTAGGGGCATGAATCAAAATGTCATTGGGCCCATGAATTAGTGAGAGATGGTACAATGTGTCAGCATAAAATTGGTGAATAGCAGGGGCAGAAATTATCTATGTGTGGATCAATATTGCTATTAGAATTGAAGCTATAAGTATTTTGTCCTTATAGATGTTAACTATTCCTGGATTACCTTTTTATTAATCCCAGTGCTAGATCATGAAAATGTGGTAGGACTATTTTTTATTTAATTATTGTACTTACCATGGTAGACTAAAAGGAAAACTGATTAACTGAAATGTCATTTCTATTCACAGGAAATATGCCTACATTTTATAAAGGAAAAAATTCTTTATTATTCATATACACCACCAGTGCAGGAAGTTATATGTTTATACCATATATCAATTAATATCAAATGATTTGGGAAAAATCACCTTTTTACAAGCATATATTACTATATACAAATATATATGTATATATATGCAGTATATATATACACATACAGTTTTACATATCTATACATACACATATGTGGTTAAAATATATAAATATATATAATTTTACTGGATTCTAAATTGTGTCTAGATTCAAGATCACTAAAAACCAGTGACAGAAGAAGAAAAATGCCTGTAAATATGCTCCTTTGCAAATATAATTATGTAATCTTCTGGGAAACAAATAAACTCTTAGTTAATGCAAAAATATACCTTTAAGGACTTTTAAACTTATGTTAAGATAATGAGAATTCTACATATTTGAAACATGATAGTCAAACAAAATTATTTTGGGGAATAAAATGATGAGACATGACTGATTAAAAGTGATATACATATATATGTAAATATTAGTATGCTCAAGAAAACTAACATTAAATAGATAAACATTGGACTGAAAAAGAAAGCCTTAAAAAATTCTGACATAAAAGGAAAGTGAAAAAGAGATGGCCAATCTAACGCCAAACAGTACCGATTAGAAAAATCAGTATATAAATATGTGTAAAAACTATCTTCCACATGGGATAAACAAATAGTTTTTTTGTTTGTTTGACCCTGTTTGATCAATCATGGTCCTTGCACATCTGGAAGAAAACCATCTAATATTCTGGTTATTACTAAGCCTTGTATGGATCTCTTATACGATAGCTTAAGAGATATGACTGTGCTCCTTGTAATGACACAGTGATGCATGTACAAGCCTGATTTAAGCACAGGGAGACGGAGGTGAGGTGGGTTGGGGGAGAAGTGGTAGGGAACTTAGTTCTTCCAGAAGAGAAAACAAAAAGGAGAATTTTGAGGTTTGGTATAATTATTTAAACCCAAATATGTATTTTTTTAACATCTGTTTTTTTCAGTTTTTTCTCCAACTCACCCAGATTTGTATTGTTTCATCTGCTCTATTCTTTTTTCTATGGATGTTGATGCAAGGCCCAGTTCTTAAGCTGGATGTCAGAGAATATTATGAAATCAACACATGAGTTCACATCACTCTGACTTATTCTCATGCCTTAATATATCTATGTAAAAATATTAGAATTTTTATTTACTTACAGTAAATGCCAGTCAACAGTTGTTTTTTTGTTTTTTTTTTTTTTCTGAAAACTTAGCGATTTCCTGGAGGATGTGTAGGAGAAGTCAGAGGTTATTATAATAATAATTAGCATACTGACAATATAGCTAGATCAGGAATTATTAAATTAAGGCTAGGGTAAAATAATGGTGAGGATGAATTATTGCTACTTTCTTATTCTATACCTTGGAATAATCACATTTTGGCACACGACTGTGTTAGGAATATAATAGATCTAAAAGCATATGTAATTTTTTCACATCCCTCCTCCCCATAGTCAGTGGTTTCTTTTATCTGATGGAGTCTCTGCTCTATTAGCAGTAATCCAGAGAACACTGGCTTCCATGGGTGGTTTCCCCTGCCTCTGTCTGTGCAGATAAAACAGACATCATAAGAAAGAAGCATGGGTATTCTACGCATGTCCTAAATTTGATTATACTCACAGAATTAGAAGCTATTATGAAACTTAGAAATGTATTATCCACCTTGCACTTGGTATACTATTATAAAGGTAACTCTTTCCAATATTATACCAAATGCAAAACAAACACAAATATTCTATGTTGAAATATGGTAGGAGACATTTAAATAAGCAAAGGTAAAGGATTTCTTCACTCTAGGACTTCTCAGATCTGACTTGAGGCTAAAAGCTAAGTCTCCTGCCTCCAGAGTCACTGCCTTTCATACCCCACAGTGCTGTTCTATGTAGTCCATAAGGCCCCAGGTCTTTAGTTTCAGGCTTACTCGAATCCTGTAGCTCTGAGAAATAGTGCCCTCATCCTGACCATCATGATCAATCAACTCACAAAATCAGGCCAGGCTGACCAGGAAAGGGTCATAAGTGTTAGGTAAATAGTGAGGGATTCCAGGTCTCCTAGGGACGAAAGTGGGTGCTGCTGCGATTCACACCCCCATTCCCCTACAATGGGCTTTCAGTGAGGCTCATGGGAGATCTGCATGCACAGTAAGACTCAAGTCATATATCTCCCAACTGTCTGATCAAAGTGGTTCCATGGTGATGTCTGAGCCATGAAGGAGGTCCCAATCTGGACACTAGAAAATAAGACTCAGACCATAACCAATCCCTTTTTTGCACTCTTCCTTTTGCTCTCCCTTTGCTGTGATAATGGGTCCAGTTATCATCTATGGCATATGTATCATGCTCTGTAAACCACCTGATAATCCTATCTTTCTCTCCTCAATAAACCTCATTTTCATGCTTGCCTAACTTTGGCATGTCTGGTCATTCTTCAGCCATGGGCCTGCCAAGAACCGCCATTTTGGACTAAAACCTGACAGAAGCAAGGAGTACAAGAATAGAGAGAGAATATAGGGGTTAAGTGTATTGCCTCTGGAGTCAAAAGGTACTGGATAATTATCCCACTGTCATCTTGCACTAGCTGTGTGATCTAGGATAAATAAATTTCTCAGTCTTCTCATGTTTAAAATAGGGTGGCTTAGAGGATTGAATATGAATTTTTAAAATGTTACCAGTACTATTCTTATTAATTTTTGTTTAACAATCTATCACTTTTTTAATGGGGTTACAGTTTCACCTCCAATTATGAAGTGTAGCTCCTTCACTGGTTTTCTTAAAATGGCATCAAGGAGGCCAGGTACTCATACCTGTAATCCCAGCACTTTCGGAGGCTGAGGTGGGAAGATTGCTGAGGCCAGGAGTTAGAGACCATCTTGGGCAACATAGCCAAGCCTCCTTCCCACCCTCTATATCTACCAAAAATTGAAAAAAAAAAAAAAATTAGCTAAGTGTAGTGGCACATACCCATAATCCTAGCTACTCTGGGGGCTAAGGTGGATGGATGGCTTGAACCCAGGGGTTCGAGATTGCATGAACTGTGATCGGCACCACTGCACTCCAGCCTGGGCCGCACACACGCTAAAAGAGAAAAAAAAAAAAAAAATGGCATCAAGGAAAAATACATATCCCTTAGATGAAACTGAGAGACTTTATATCCAAGGGCACTGTATAAAACAGTCCTGAAGTAGTAACTATTATTTTAAGTAGGGTATGAAAATCTCTCTCTCTCTCTCTCTCTCTCTCACACACACACACACACACACACACGGACTCATTTTTCCTGTTTCTGGTATTTTGTGTGAAAAGACTTGTAATTGGTCCTAGTGGCATCGTATCAATGATTGATCTTTACATATTATATCAATTTTAAAGATGGTTTCAAGTATGGTTTTCTCTACTAACATGCTTAATACGCTGGAGAGCACCACTGATGCTAATCTCTCAGAATCTGAATTAATGAGCAAAATTTTATTCTTTTGTCAGTCTGATCATTTAATGTATTATTATGCTAATTACTTTAAGTAGCTTATATTTTGCCCCTGAAGGTTTTATTCCTTAACATCACAATGCCAGTGTCTATTTCCTAAACTAACTTACACTGAAAACAATGATCTGAGAATAATAAAGACAGTTAAGCCCAAGAACTTTCTCAATAACTGCAGACAAAGAGCACACTAGAGAACTACAGTTAAATATATTTTAAGACTGAAAAGCTATTGGTTAAAAACAAAAACCAACTGAAAACTAAAATTAAATTTCTCTTTCTTATAATAATAAAAGGATCAGTGTGCTATTGTGATAACACAATATTGAAAGGATCCATATGGGGATCTCATTTTAAAAAGTAGTTCCCAGCCTGATTATGCAGTAGAATCACCTGGGGAGCCTAAGCCATGATACTGGATGAGCCACACCCAAGACCAGTTAAATAAATTAGTGGAGCCCATAATCAATATTTTTACCAATCTTTCCAGGTGTTATAATGTGCAGAAAGGAATTCAAATTACTGATCTAAATCATTGCTCCCCATAAAACATGCCTACTATATTTTATCTGTATCATGGAAGCTTTTGAAAATCAGATAATAGATATTGGTCCTTCTGTCTCCAGAAAAATGCATCCATATACATACACATTCACCCACACACACAAATAACATACTGGCACGGACACCCAAACACATTCTCCCACTCACATATACACATGATTTTGCATACAACTTAAAGACATATCCCTAAATTCCTAAAGCCCATATTAAGAAACTTTAAGAACAACACTTAAATGATCTCCAGAGGAAGAAAAGCTGTTACTTTTTAAACGGATCAAGTAGCATCGCCTTGGCAATTACATTACTATTTAAAAATCACTAAATGACATTCCTTTTTAGTTGCAATATAAACCTATTTCACTTTCTTACATTCTCAAAGCAAATAGAAATCAACTTGTGCAAGTTCTATGTGACCATGAGTAGTAACTTACTTCCCCTCTCCAAGTCTGTTTTCTTATCTGATAAACAAATAAATTGATAAAACATGGGGTAATGATTCAATAAAATATATCATACTGACATTTAAAACAATCAATGCGTATTAGCTGCCACTATTACTGTTGTTTTTATTTATTTCTGTTAGAGATAGTTTCATATGCTTATAGTCTTAATGAAATTTTCCATTCCTATTTTCATTTCTAGAAAATAGTTACATTAAAAAAGCAAAGGAGAGCAAACAAGCCACAAATAAATAAAACAGTGTTGATAATAGCCATTGCTATCTCCTTTCACTTTGATTTAATTCATGTTTGAGTGAAGAGGTTTTGAATACAGAGGAAGTATGGGGACATCGCTCGTGCTTCCACTTTAAAAATCTATCTCAGTTAAGTTAAATACACTAAGAGGGCTATTTAAGAGAAAAGAAATGTGCGGCATTCTGTTGCTGACTCATGCTGATTTTTTGTTCCCTTTGCTTCTGAGATCAGAACACTTCTTCATAAAATAAGTCAATTTTGGTTGTTAATTAAATGTTATTCATTCATATATCTCCCTAAGTATTAGCATTATTTCCAGATCATACCTCTGATAAACTGTTACGAATTTGAACGGGGATGTCACTATCCTGGCCCCTCTTCCGTGTCATCATTGAAATGACATGGTGTGTGGTGTGTTTCTTATAAAATAACTTAACTAGGTTTTCAGTTCTCTCTCCCTCTATTTCTCTCTCTCACTCTCTGTCTTTTTCAAACCTCCAAAGGCTACGTACACCTCTTAAACTAATCTAACACTTCAAGATGCGAAAAACACCTTGAAACTGAAACTGACAAAGTGAATCACATTCCTCTCCCAATTAAGATCTACACAGGCAGAGATGTCATATGTGTGATATATATACACAAACACAGCTGGGCTGAAACTTGATTCACCTACATCTAGCTTGACTTAAAATTTCTCTGAGTCTCAAACTTAAACAGCCTTGGTGTTCGGTGAATATGGAAAAGCTTTTGTTAAATACTCTTGTTAAAGAATTGAAATTTTCAGCACGAATATTTATTTAATTATACATTTGTTTACGAGATGCATATGATACTGTTTGAAGAAGTGAAGAATACTTTACTATAACCCAAAGTCTGCATGCAACCTACTCTATGTCAAGCCATCCATTATTTGCATTGCCTTTCTTCCTCACAGCCACTGTACGAAGCAGGTGTAATTGACCTTGCTTTTACAGATGAGTGGCCTATATCTTAAAGGGGTTAAGTACCTTGCTCAAGATGGCACAATGAGTAAGTAACAGACGTGGAATTTAATTCTTCTTCTGCCAAGATTATCTATCCCAGTATTTAATTATGACATACTGCCCCTTTTAGTTTAAAAGAATCAAAAAGTTAGCAATTATTCTATAATTAATAAGGTAAAACAGAAAATAACAGTACTTGGGCAAATCATGGTACTGCAAAGAAGACTAGCATAAGGAAGATTTAAAACCACTTTTATACTGTAATTATCAATGTGAAATAGCAATAAAAATGTTAAATGAGAAGCTCTGTTATACCAAATTCCTATAAATGGCTCTATAACTTCTCATGTCTGGTTCCTGCATTTAGATGAAGCTTGAAACTATCACTTAATTCTATATCCTATACATGAAACTCAAATTGTAATAGGATATTTTATAGTATTTTAAATGATTAAGAGAAAAAAAAATTGACCACAATGTTCTAGGTAAGCTAAAAAGAAGAACTAATTTGAAGTAGTCTAACAAAATAAAAGATAGCTGTAGAGACAAATTGCAATTAAATTCAAATTATATACAAAGTAAAAATAAACAAATTAAAAAGTAAATGTCTTAAACTCTTAAATATTTCTTTAATTTTTAGTTCCAGCTGAAGGTTATGTATAAATAATTTAAAGAATATCTCTGGATAATAAATCAATGGAAATAACCAATACTGACTATTCTGATATAAATCATCTCATTTGGGTATTTCCATGGAGCAAATTAGTGATATTGACTGGTTTTTAGTGAGTATCCTTATTATTTTAAACATGCCATCATTCAGTTTGCATCTCGGTGATTCTGTCAACCCATAAAATTTTTGTTTTGTGACACTTAACTAGGTAGAATCAAAGGATGATTTAAATATTGTAAAACATGGATTTTACATCCTGTGTAAAAAGCTTTAGATTACTACTCTTTCCTTTTCTAAAAGTTGGCAATCCATTAAAGAAATCATGTACTTTGGCAATTCAAGAATTCATGTATTTTAGCAATTTTTCTTTCATGGTTATTGAATACTTCTTAAATCATTTTTTCCATTCTTTCCACCTTTCTTACAGAATGTTTGCATTGCCAACTACCATTATAATAGCCTATTAACATTACCTTGGCTATGGTATTCGTGCGAAGTATTAAATTTGATGTATTCTTTGCAGACTAGCCTGGCATGGGTATATTAAAAGAAAGACTGTTTGAAGGCGTATTCTAGATTACTCAGATATAAATATGCCCTTTTAATTCTTACAAAGGAATAATATAGCTCCCAGACCTATTAGCGCATTGATTTTTGTGTATTCAATAGTAAAAAAAAAAAATCATGTGTGACCTAAGCTGCAAAAATGCAGCCTACTTTGGTTCAGATTTCTTTCCTGCATGACTCATGTTGTATGGATTTGGACGGGAATGACTACGCAGGGAGAAAGAGTATTAGAAATGTGCCAATTGACTATTCTCTGTGGAGTCTTAGGGAAAAATGATGACAGCAGCAAGCTGGTAAAGGACATTCTTATTTGTCTTAAACTTTACTGTATAGGGCAGTGGTTAACAGCTCTAGTGTCAGACTTTCTAGACCTGAATTCTGACTGTATTATTTATTAAGTGTGTGATGTCAGGAAAGGTAATTACCTTCGTTGTGATTTAGTTTACTCACTGGAAGAATTGAGATAATAATGATACCTACATCATAAATTTGTTGTGAGGGTTACGTTATCTATTACAGGGGTTAGCATAGTCCCTTGCATATGTTAAGTGCATAGTAAATGTGTTCACATTTTAGAGGTTATCTTGATATATTTTGTAATAGTAAAAGTGTAACCTTCTTTACTCACTGTAAAAGGAGAAACCCTTTTAGCTTAGGAAAGGCCCTATTTCTAGCCTCTGGAAAGACCACCTCTTCCACTAGCGTATAAATATGAGCAGAGGCTTTTTTCTCTTTTGTTTACTGCTGTATTCTAAGGGCTTAGATTAGCGCCTGAACCATAATGTTCTGTCTGTGTTGAAGGAATGAATCATTGGTCAACTTTCAGTTTCTCCATGCCGGGAAAACCCTCCAGAACACTTTATAGTGAAAAAAATATTTCTTTTCTGCATCTATCATGTAAATACTCTACCACATGCTAGCATTCAATCTAATTATTCTTTTTTTTTTTTTCTTTAATCTGCTTCCTCTTGCTTCCAACTCTCTCATGGATGCCTTGGGTTGCTAGAGAATTCTAAAAATACTTTTGATAGGCCACTCAGGATTTTTCAGTTTGGTCAATCCCTTATAAAGCAAAAGAATCTTTCCCAGCCAAGCCCTAGTAAAATCTCCATACATAGGAAAATGGACGTAATAGTAGTGTTTGAAATGTATTGGGTATTTACTGTGTATATGGCACTGAGGTAGCTATTTAATCTTCATAACATCTTTCAATGACAAAAATTCAAGAAACCTTTTACAAATGAGAAAATTGAGACTAGGGGTGATTATTCATTAGGAAATTTCAAACTATGAGGGAGAAAACAGTTTTCACCATGTAATATTAACATCAGTGCACCTAAGAATCAATTAACCTCTACTTCTACTAACACAGTTGGTATTCAGTATGAAGGCTACCAGGGAATCTGATGATTTCACACAAACTAAGGTATTAAAGACTGACAAATTAACTATCAGTTAAAAGACTACCTTGTCTGGGTATGTCTTTACTTTGAAAAATGTTGCCTTGAATAAAAATATATTGGACCAAATGAAAAAAATTTAATGGTGAATTTCAGACCCTGTGACAGGTAAATGGAGTAGATAACTTGAGACTGGAAACTTGCTTAGAGTTAACAACCTTAATATTATAACTTTGACTTTCACTTTCGAATCCATCTATATCTGTATTTGCCCTTTTAATCCTTATAAAATAAAGGATATTCTCCTCACTAATTAATAAATCAATTCAATCATTTAATTCATAAAGATTTTTGGAATATCTACTATGTGCCAGACATTCTTTTAAACTTGGAGGTGAAAGACTTCAGAACATGTACAGCTTATTGCAGGACAAAGCCATTTATATAAAAAAATTACAGTATAATAAGATAATCACTATAAGAAATATGTTTATTAGAAAAATGGAAATTAAAGGTACACATATATATTTCAGGAAATAAATTGAGAAAAAAACCTTTACAGGAGCCATTACATTTAACTAGGATTGGGACAGAAGGGGTGAGAACAGAATGTTGAAAAGAAATTTAACATCTGGAATAGTTTGTACAGAAAGTAGTAGACAGAGCAAAGAAAATATGCAAAGGCTTGGAGGCCTGAAAAATTTCAACTTGTTGGAGGAATTAAGATTAATTGGCTATGAACAACCACACTCTGGTGACATCTATGATAACAGGTACTACTAGTTCTGCCTCTTCTGAGTTTGTGCCTTAAATATTGGGGCTACTCATCAGACTATTCTCTTCACTTCTTGCAATTTTAGGTATCTTTGAGTTACTTCATTTACTCCAGAGCTTTAAATAGCAGCTACCAGAATATTGGTGGTTACTCTTAGATGAGCCAGCCTTGTCTATAGGACATAATTAGAAGAGATAGAATAAAACCAGGGTGAAAGGGAAGACATCTTTGGAAATGTGAAAGGAATGAAAATTGGAAGGTGCGAGACATTCAGTGAGAACTCATGTTCCCCTTAATATAGTTACAGATGGTTACTGATAGAAATATTTATGGATATGTGTGTATGTAGAGATTAGCATACATATATGCATTTCTTTGCCCTGTCTGGTGGGAAACCCTAAAAGCAATGACACCCAGTAACAATGTACGGGCCTGGAACCCATATCTAGATTACAAATAACATGCTCCATAAAAAGGAACAGGGCTCCTTGGAGCAGTGGTTAATTCTAGGGCTGGAGAAGGAAATAACACAAGACAAACCTGGGAAATGTTGTTGTACCAGAAAGTAAGCAAGTGCCAAAAGAAAAACAAGAGCACATTATTAGGGTTTGTCAAAGAGCAAATGAGTCAATGGAAAGAGCTCCCAAGGGCCAAATTTGGAATAATTGAAACAATAACATAAGTAGCATTGGATTATAATGCAAAGTATAAAATAAATATGTATGAGTTGGAGCCCATACTAATAAAAATAAATGATCTACAAAATTAATAAGTGAGGGGAGAAGAGATAAATATTCCATACAGATGAATTCCATATAATTTATTTAGATTCTCTACCCTAAAGAAGATGAAGCATAATTCCCCATGCCTTAAATGTGATACATGAATACTGACTTCCTTCCAAAGAGTAAAGTACAGAATTGGGGATAAAAGAGTAACTTTTTCATGGATAAACTTACAAACTCTACTTCAAGGGGGTGATCAAGGTCAACATTAACAGTCATAAATCATGTTGATAGTATCTTTGTTAGGATATGATAAAAATTACACTCTACTTCAGTGGTCTTCCTCCCTAAAACTCATAACCCCAATCAAATCATGAGAAAAACACACACAAATCATAATAAAGGGGCATTCTACATATACTTCATAAATACTCTTCAAAAACTCTCAAGGTCGTGAAAAACAAAGAAAGTCTGAGAAACTGTCATAGCCAAGTGGAGCCTAAGGCAACATGAGTATGAAATGAATGTGGTCTCCTAGGTGGGACCCTGGAACTGAAACAGGACATTAGGTAAAAATTGAGGATAAACTCTTCTCCTAATATCTGTTTCTTACTGATTCCATTTTCAAAGTGAGCTTGATATAATTTAGTGGCAAATGTATTGGATAAATGTCTTTTAAGGAGACGTTGGCCAGGAGTTTCTGAGTTGTGTGCTGCAGTGAATTGGGAATCAGTAAATTGTGGGGGGGTTTTGTTTGTTTGTTTGTTTGTTTGTTTTTTGGTTCTGTCACTGAGTGTGGGACTTTGGGCAAGTCATTCTCTCCTGTCTGAATCTCATTTCCCTGTTTCAACTTGAACAGGACCTTTACTTACCATAGAATTCATGCAAACATGAGTCCCACTGAAGAATCTGAGGACCAGGTCTAGCTATACACTATTTATAGGACGACTGTGAAGCCTCCTGCATTGTAATCCTTTCCTCATCACCAGGAAAGGTAGAGTCCAGGAAAGAGGCCTAAAATCAACGTTGTAGAGTCTGACAGGGGAGAAAGGGAAAGGAAGCAATTTTACAGCCCTGTGTTAATTATCACATTATTTCTAGCCCACATTTCACCAGTGCATACTAAGATCTGACCTAAGGAGAGGGAGTCAGTAGAAAGTACAGATAGAGTTCTTTTACTTAAATCTCTGAAAATCAAAGCGTTGCATAGGAACTCATGCACTAGCACAGTTAGGGAAATGGAATCCTTTTCCTACATAGGTGCAGAGTATGGTATGCTTCTTTCTGCATTAAGACCTCAAAGGTCTCAGCTTTCCTTGTAGATTCCAACAGTTCTAGATTATTGACTCATCAAAGTAGTTTCCATACAATAAGGTACAGTGTGGCACTGACTCACTGTGATTTCAGCAGCTACCAGAGATGGCTTTTAGGAACTGCACAGACATGGAAATTTGAGGGCAAAGTGTTTTGAATTCCACTGTGTTAGCCCACACAAACAGGTCTGGAGAAGGGTAGGGCCTTTCCATAAGTTTAAGACAAATATGGAATGAATAAAATGGATTCTGGTGTGCTACAACTGTAGACAGTGGTAGACTCAGGGAAACAATATTTGTTATTATGATGCTTGAACAGTGGAAGGTGAGAAACATGTAAAATAAAATATTTTCGAGTAATTAATACCAAAACTAGTATTGTATAAAATTCGAAGTAGAACTACAATATCAGATAAAAGTAACTCTCGTAAAAGAATAATATGGTCTCCTATCTTAAGCTCTCAATGTTTGGCATCTCTTTTAGCTCCCGAAAAGATCCAAGAATATTTTCAATGGAACATCAGGGCACTCCAGAATGCAGATTGAAAAAACACTCAATTGAATGATGGCTAAGGTTCTACCTACACCTAGATATTTGTTGGCTCTAAGCCTCGGAGAAGGTTTATTATACGAACATTGTTGCTGATTCTCAAGATTGTGAGAAAACAAGAAAAAAAAAAAATGAATCCTTAGGAGCAGCTGAAGTTATGGCCTGGCTACTTGAAGAAGGTCACATTGCTTTTCCATCCCCAAACCAAAAGGGAAATATTAATATTCTGAACCTTGGGCCCCCTGCCAAGTCTTTATCCCAAGTCTCCCAAGTTAATTGTTTCTACATCAGCCAAACATACAGAAATTGCTTGTCTGAAAATACTTTACTGCAAGACAAAGATTAAAAGGAATTCTAAGAGAAATAGGAACAACAGATTGCTTCTACTGCAGACAGGTTACTCCATTTGTGTTACACACACATCTCATCCCTGGTTAAATGTGCCAGAAACAAGACATCATTGATAATAGTTCAGACTAGGAGTGAGACGTTTTTAAAAACAGCAAACAAACAAACAAACAAACAAAACTGATGTGGGAACAAAATGAGTATTTTGCAACTGAATTGCAGGCAGTCCAAGGAAACAAGAGATAAGATTTCAAGGACTCCCAGGGCACTTCAAACATAAACCTCAATAAAAGAAAAATAAATGCAGAAATAAGTGATAAGACCTGGTTTTTTTATAAAGGTAAACTGTGACTGTGGATTATTTGTCAATCAATGAGTGCCAGGGGCCAATCAGATGAAAAGGAAGCCCATTGGGTTAGAAAAAATTTGATTGTATTAAATTGGTGCCCTATGCAATATAAACAGAGTGAACAAAATTACTCAGTTCTGTCATTTAAATCAGACAAGAAGATGCTGAAATCAAATGATTCATCTCTTAGTATTCAGTAAAGCAATTTAATGGATTCAATTTCCTACTGTCCATCCAAGGGTGTGACATTTCCCACACATGACCATTTAGAAGAGGAGTTTTGGGAAGCAAGTTAATAGTTTAGAGAATCTGAAACAATTACATGTGGCATCATTTTAGTTTGAATTCACTAGGTAAAACATATACTCCCATAGTTTAATTGGTAATGTGATACCATAGGAAGGGGTGGTAGGAATAGTTTCAATAATGTAAATAATAGCATAGAAATCCTTTCTTTAGCCATTCCTTAGATACTTAAATATTTTTCAAGTTTGATAAGTATTGAAGAGTAAATATTTGAGGATACTACATGGGCAATTCTCACAGAAAAGTTAAAACATCGTGCTTATGTACATTTTACTTCTTTCAAAAACATAAAGAAACAGTGAATCTCTGGCTTTATTGAACCAACTCTTCCAAATGCATGCACATGTCCACTTAGGGACATGTGCATATCCTTGCTAAGTATAGTGAGCCCAATCTTTCTTTGTAGAGTTCACCTGAGTTCTAAGTTCAGAAGTTTGCAAAAGTCCTTTAGAAAATAATGAGAAAATTTAACTTTAAGAATAAATTTTGTCATTGAAAATACAAATTTAGATATTCAGACTGTGGTTTCACAATTAGGGAGACATAAAAGAGTATTTTTCATTTGTACTTCTAAAGGCTTTAGTTTGGTGAGATATTTTCCTTAAAGGCAATTAGCTAACCAAGATAATTACTTCATCTGACAAGTATAAAGAATTATTGATTTGTCCAGTCCATAATTTTGAATTGTGCTCCATTTAAAAAATGAGTCTTTGTCCAGCATCTCTACCAAGTCAATGATGCAAATTATCTTCAGTGTTCTGGCAGCTTTCATCTTATAGTATTTATTTACCTACAGGATTTTCTAGGAATCAGGCAACTTATATTGTTTATTTAAAGAATAAAAAGAAATTACATGTCAGAAAATCAGTATCTAAATAGATTTAAGTAAGTGACCCTATTTTTTCTTAAGTATAGGTCAATGGAAAGTAAACATTGTCATGTATATTAAAAATTTACTCTAGTGTCTTCTTAAAGTATTAGAAATAGAATTACATTCTTATTTTTATTTTGAACATTAAATATCTTCATTTAAAAAATAACTATCATTAAAGTTAAAAGAATATTTCATTTACTCTGAGTCATGGCAAATGATAACATCTCCATAAAATGTATCAGGTGAATGGAGATTTATGTTCTTTTTAAAATACAGGATTTATTTTATGTAATAAACAAACAGACTTGAGGAACATAATGTAAACCATTCTCTTTATCAATATAAAATATAAAAATTGAAGATTGTGTTTACCGGTTACAAATGATAAATAACAGAAAACTTGACTGATGATATCTTTAAAAATGAGGTGCTCAGTTTTTCTCAGACACCTGGTTCTGTTGGTCAGTTTTTCTATAGCTCAATCTAATCAAGACCCTGGATTGGCATCTGAATGATTCTGTTGGCTTTCTCTCAGAGTAACAGGGGCCCTCATAACTCTAATCAAGAAGAAAGGAAAAAAGACATGGAGCCAGGTAGATTTATTTTTCTTGCAATAAATGAGAAGTTTTCCTAGAATTCTTGCACTTTCAATGGAAATGCCACATCATCTCATTGGCTAAAACTGTATCATGTGGTCAGCCCTAAGTCTAAGGGTGTCTTAAGAATACAATATTGAGTTTCTTCAGCCTCTATTGTAGTGGGGAATGCAGAAGAATATTAGTCACTGAACCAATAGTGTCCATGATTCTGTGTGTCCTAAAACGTGTAGGGCCTCAGTGGTGCTTCCATATTAGCACTAATAACATTTGTCAGCCGTTATTCTAAGTATATGATCATTTTGTTTCCCCTACTGGACTATAAATCCTGTGAGGGTAGTCTTTGTTTATCATTTTATCTTTCTGTTTTAGCAGAAGGCCTAGTTTAGTGCATGAAAATAAACATTTGTTGATCAAATGAATCCTGACATAGACCCAGGCAAAAGTGCTGAAATATATTCAATGCTTCAGAAGACAAGGGGAGAAACTAGAGTAAGATCTGGGGAGAGCAGTAGGGGAAGAATGAATAAACAACTGCAATGGAAGAAGAATGTTTTGTTTGCCATAGGAAGAATATATCCATGAGGAAAGTGAGGTATTAAAAGACTGTAATGAAAATAAAAACATGGAGAATTAAAAGCAATGCCTCAAGGAAAGGAGATTAATGAATGATAATTTTTCCTATTAAAGTGTTCTTGAACATTGTAGGTGAAAAACCAACATTAACATTTTTGTTGGTGAATTTTGAGTGGCTTATAAAATCACTGCAGTTTCTCTTCAGTCAAAGGTCTGACTTATTGGAAACTTCCGGAATGGCATCATACTGGGAAGGTTACCTCCCAGCTAATTGACATTTTGAGATATCTAGTTCTTCATTTTCAGTCCAGGTCTGCCAAAGACCATGGGGATAGAGCTAAAACCAACCAAGAAGTCTCTGAGACTCCTTTTTAGTGACCGAGACTATGGGTATTTTTTAAGTTTATTTTGAATTAGGTCTAGGTTTCTATCAAAACCTGTGCTATAAACTCAGTCTGTGTCACAAGTCAACAGCACTATATCTCAAGACCATGACCTGGAAATAATTAATTAGTTCATCCATCAGAAACCCCATTGCTTCTGTCTGCTTTCTCCCTCACAGAAGCGATAAGATGCAGATCTGGATGGCAGTGTGTTTTGGGTTTGTGGTATTCCTTGCCACCTATTTCAGATGAAAATATTTTACATGTATTTTTGGTTTTGCCATCTAAGTGCTCTAATTTTATGTGGGCATTTGGGAAGATCCAAAATTGTGCTGTCACTTTTTTCTTGATCTTCCCATAACTCTATATACAGATTTTCACATATATTTAGTGCTAAAGTATTTATCCAATTAACACAATGTTTAAACATGAATAGATACAATATAGAAGAATTAATTTTACTTGTCCTATGTGATATATTTTTAATCACCAAATGACATAGGCATCACACAGAAAGCAAATAAGAATTGCTTTTGCTTTATTTTGAGAAACTGCCATGAAAGGGACTAGATCTGGAAATTTCTAGTAAAGCAAAAAAGATTGGGAAATATTGATGTAGCATTATATACTGCTATTTTGGTTTTATAGTAATACATTATTTGAATTGATAATAAATAAAAGGATGATGTATCTCCTTATCTTTTAATATTTAGTAGTTACCAGTGGAAACAATAGTAGGTGATAAGTTTTCACATGTTTATAGTACTCAACACAATTTTATTCAGAAGCTAGACTTTGCAGACGATTATATTACATATAACAAGATCTTTAATATTGGCAAGAATACATTATTTTTGGAAGGCTTTTCCCCATCTTCTAGATCATTGCAAATACATTTCTTATTCAATTATCTGGTATTTCCTTTTTTGTAATGATGCTAAGTTAGATATAATACTTCAAGTGTACAGACTTCCCCTTTTTTAAAAGAAAAATATATCCATCGAAAAAAACATTTGAATTGGTGTCAGTTTCTGGGAAGACAATCAAAATTAGATGTGTTTTTCTATAGACAGCATTTCCTCCTTTAACTTCTGTTATTGCATAGTTACATCAAATTAATCAATAAAATAGCATTGACTTTCATATTATAGTATCTTGACCTAGCTACAATAAAGTGATCTGTTTGCCAATGCACAGTGCCTTTTTTAAAACTTTTCTCATAAAAGGAACTACTAATTCACATAAATTCTAACTGCTTTTGTACAAGTGGTTATAAAAATTAAAGGATGGATGGTGGTGATAGTTGTACAACATTATGAATATATTTAATACCTCTGTCTATTTAAAAATGGTTAAGATAGTAAATTTTCTGTTAGGTGTATTTTACTACAATTTTTAAAAATTGGAAAAACAGTTAAAGTACATATTTGACTATCTACATTGAAATAGCATTTGTCTAGAAGATCCTGACAGAGATTCATCCACTTTGCAACTATATTTTTTACACAGAAAGGGCTGAACAACAAATGCATGGTTCTGAAAACAAAAATAGGAAGATGGCTTTATATCAGAATATGAGAGACAGTTTGTGAATACTAGTGCAATGCAACTAAATTTAAGGGAAAAATATTCTGGTCTAGTAATACTTTATTTCATGAGATAAAAGACTTCCACTACTAAGAAAGGTGACATGAAGCCCTTATGTCCTCTCTCCGGGATCAATGAACAGTGTTGCCATTTTTTTCAATGAAAGGCAGCTGCTCTGAGTTTGCAGAGATCCAATAATGGCTTAAGAAAATGTGTGTGTGTGTGTGTGTGTGTGTGTGTGCGTGTGTGTGTGAAGTGTTGTGGTTACAGACCAGGTCCATTTTAGAAATTCAATAAATAGTACATATATAATTAGAATTTTTGTCTCCCCAAATATCAGCTGAGAACGTCCTGTGTATGCCCTTTATGTTTACCCAGAATTTAGTACCTTCCATTAATTCTATGAAGATTCTCTCATGATAGACATTTTGGCGTCATTGAGTCACTTAGTGAAGATTTGGGGGGGATGACTAAGGGATCAGTTTATATCCCACTTAATCCTTCCTTCAGTACTTCTTGGAAGCAATCAATGGTGATACTCCCCAAATCATTAAGTTCCTGCTTGAAAACTAAATTAGGGAAATAATCATTGATTCATGTAATTATTAATAATATAGAAACAATATTTATGATAACTTTTAAAATAGAAATTATTGGATAATCTAAATAATAACTATATTAATGGAATATCATGCCAATATTTAAAATTACAATTTAAAAGTTTAATAAAGTATGGATTTCTCCCCATAACATAAAGTTGAGCGGTCAAAACATAGGGAATTGTGCAGATAGGGATTGTTTATGATAAGGCATAGAAAAATAATTGGAAGTAAATTTTTTTCTATCTTTTTGCATATTCTAAATTTTTAATAATGAGAAAACATTTCCCTCAATATCAGAAAAAGTAAATATTATAAATATGGACTTGAGGGTATAGATAAACCATAAGTAAAATGACCCAGCACATTTCTTTGGCATATTTTGTATCATACCCTAAAATATTGAAACCTCAATGTGATAATGTGAAGTATAAATTTTATGCTTCTTTAAAGATAGCAGACACTGACATTTCTGTTAATATTTTTTAAATATTTTACATTTTATATCATGTGTAATATTTATGCATACGCACGTAATTGTATTTTGTATGAAGATAGAACTCATTGATATTTCATTGTAGCATATTCACTAGATTGATTTTAAATCATTGTCAGAGACGTAATAAAACAAATTCGGAAAAGAAAACTAGTTAAAAGTTTGTCCTGTAGAAACCATATTTCTATATATTCTGTAATTTTATTCTTTATAGCCATCACTATAAGCTTTCATAGTATGGTCATTGAAAGGTAACAGTTCTAGGATCATTAATGGAATCAAAAAATTTTGAAAATGTTTGCTGATTATATTTCTGGGGCTTATGAGCTAGTTCTAGAACCTATTCATCATGTTTGATTAATTAGCAACAACATAATGCCATCTTTTTTTTTTTTTTTTTGAGGCAGAGTCTCACTCTGTTGCCTGGCCTAGAGTGCCCTAGCATCAGCCTAGCTCACAGCAACCTCAAACTCCTGGGCTCAACCAATCCTCCTGCCTCAGCCTCCCAAGTAGCTGGGACTACAGGGATGTGCCACCATGCCTGGCTAATTTTTTCTATATATATTTTTAGTTGTCCATGTAATTTCTTTCTATTTTTAGTAGAGATGGGGTCTCGCTCTTGCTCAGGCTGGTCTCAAACTCCTGAGCTCAAATGATCCACCCGCCTCGGCCTCCCAGTGTGCTAGGATTACAGGCGTGAGCCACTGCGCCCGGCCAATAATGCCATCTTATGCTTATGATTTTCTTGATCCTACGTTCAATGTTGGCTAATTTTAGGTATAAGACCCTTGGGAAACAGTTCACATATTTTGGTAGAAGGAGTTCTGAATTGGAAATTTGGAACCTCAGACTTGTTCTGGTCTACCATTAACTGGCCACATTTATAAGTTTATTTTTTAAACCATTTTGTTAAATAATTATAGAGGAACAAACGAGATGGTATCTAATTTCCCCACAACTTCCACATTTTCTAGGAAGCTTTGATGTTTCCAAGGCATGTGAAGACTCCCACAGTCTACCCATTTTTGAGGGCCAACTGATTTACTTCTTCGGAGAATCCAGAGCTAGAAATGGATTCCACAGACAGAACATCATTTAGGATATGTCCCTAATATACTGCCCTGGACTTCTTGAATAGTTTTAGACAGTCGTATTTCCCAGAATTGATGACAGGTAGAACATGTGCTTTTTAGAACATGAGCACACATTCTGCTTATGAGTTACAGGCTTATTTCTTGTCTTGATTTCTGTAGCTCACCCTGGGCACATAGTAGGCACTCAGTAAATATTCCTGAATTGAAATTCTCCATTTCCCAGTTAACCCAACAGTTAGCAATTAGCTTCTATGTAAGGGAACCCTGGAATTAGTGAGGTCACTTAATTGTTGTAATACTGCTTATCAGTAACTCAGTAGGTGTTCAGTAGCTCTATTGTAATGATGGATGATGCCTATTTTTATGCAAGACTTGGCTTTATGTAGCTATTTGTCATTGCTTTTGATAATACCTCTTTTGCATAAAATCTCTTAGAAACCATGGTTCTTATTTTTGTAAGATCATCCCCCTTAGTAATATTGAGATGTTCTAGGATGCTTATAGCCTCTTTACAATTCCACAATCTGGTCATCCTAATAAACGTACATGTACCATTGGAGTGAAATTGTTAAAAAGCAATATAAAAACAAATATTGATAATTTTCTCAGATAGGACATCACCTTTCTAATTTACCACATGGCAACAGATTTTTGGCATTACATTCCTAGTGTAAGAAGTTAATAGTATTTAGAGGTTACAAAAGCTGGAGACATAATTGATAGCCTACAAGAGGAAAATGGAATATGAATATTTGGAGTTCTTAACACAAAAATGTATCAAGGTACTTTATGAAGTGTAATGATTTGAATATCAGTAATAATGCAGTAATTTTGTGTACTAATGAAGAAGTTTATTCAAATACCTTGTTAGACATAGAATCTGTTTGTAGTTAGTAGCTTTTGCCTTTGGTTTCAAAAACATCTACAACTATTCTTTTTATTCTTTTCTCCTTTAATTTCACAAACTATATACCTCGTTAGGAACATTAAATATGAAGCAAACCATGATAAGAAATATCAACTAAAACGCTAAATATGTAGATTCACTCTGGAGTATAGTCTGACTGCTTAGTTTACTGGCTTTTTATTTGTTTATTTACTTTTTGCAAGCACTAATTTATCTATCTATGAGTGATAGAAACCTCATGAAAAGGATACTGTTAATTAATAATTTAATAGATGAACCCCATACTGACATTTTGATTCTTAACCTGTATTTAACTATAATAATGGGTTCTGCTTTCACTAGGACCTCTTCATACATCAAAGCTTTCTTGTTAAGCTAAGCTAAATGATGCACGTCTTATGTTTTTCCCAGGGTTATTGGTTTAAATACCTTTTTATGTGCCATAAGCCCTTGAAAAGATTGACTATATCAGTTAAGTAAATAAATTATTGTGTTGGGAACAGCAGAGTCAAAACATGGTGTACTAATTTGTTGATTTTTGATAAATATTAGGTTGTAAAGGGATATTAACTAGGACACATACAAATGCATTTATGGGTAAAATAGCTCACTAGAGACAGCATTCATTTCAGTGTATGACTATCACTATGATTTTCCAATATCGTTAGAATTCATTAAGTAATTATGAATACATGGCAACTCAATTTAAAATAAATTTAAAAGGACCTGGTGGATAAAGTGGTTCATAACTTACTTACAAACTACATTTACATTAATTGATTTCTTAATTTTCAGACTTGAGAATAGGTTATATAAAGGGTTAAAAAAGGCAGAATAGTCTGGTATTCATACTGCATAATCTAAACATCTCAATGAATAATGGAAGTAAGTATAAATAATGTCAAATGACTATAACCAAGACTTACAAAAGAAATAAGCTACTGAAAATGCAAAAATTGAAGAAGGAAACTGAATAGTGGCCAGAGAACGGAAGGATCCAAGGGGATTCACTCTTCTCTTTGCACTATTTTGTTCAGCCCTTGTTAGGTTTGTCATTGTATTAATAAGAAATTAGAATCTCAGTCAGACATTTTGGCAAGAAGAGATATTTGGGTAACTAGAGAGAACTTGTTTTATATTCTTTTTGTTTATATTAGTGATCTAATGAAATGACAACAACTAAACTCCAACAATGCATTATAAAATCAGAAAGTCCCAAATTTACTAGTCAGTTCCACATTTGGTAAACTCTATCTGTATGAGTTATCATTACAACTTATTTAATTTAGTATGCATCTACTATAAGATACTCATGATCTAGGTACTGTGGATGTATCTGGGAATAGCAGATACGGTCTTTGCCCTCTTGCAGCCTATACTCTACTGGAAATGAAGATTTAAACTGGTAATTCCAAATCTCATGATCATCGTGAAAGATAAACTCATCTTGTTTAGGAAATTGTCAAAAGCATTTGCTAAAGGAGTTTTGTTAAGGTTTACAGAAGAGACAAGAATTCAAGGGCTGCTTGAATGATTGGAAGCTCATATATATCTGTGCACACTTGGTTTGGTATTAGGAGTACCACAGATCCAGAAAAATCAAAGAGAAAGAAAGGTGACAGTATAATAAATTGAGACATGGGAAAAATACTGGCCTTTCTTCTTACAGTTTTAATATAGGGGGTGAAAATATAACTGTTTGCAAGACAAAGTGAGCAGAGTCATCTTAAAATATATGTCCATTATGGGAATTTCCAAGCATAGAGTTGGTTAAAATAATGTTGAATATTCCTATAAATATTGTAATTGAAAATTTAGTTAAGTAAATAGGACAGATCATTAATTTTTAATACATATTTTTGTCATTAGAGAGTTATGCTGTCTGACATTGGAGCATTGAGGCTTTTGGAAGTAAAAATATTAATTTATAATTACCAAACTATATTGACTATGTTGTTTTTCTTCTCTTACGTGTAAGAAATTCCTTTAGAGACTTATGTTTATCATTATCACTGAAAACAAATCAACATTTAAGGATTTCCAGGTAACAAAATGAAAGATAAAAACACATTTGAAGATATGACAATAGTTTAATATAAAAATATCTGCCCCTTAGCATTCACTTCAGGAAAGTACACTTCTTGGGTGGCAATCAAAATATCTTGCCTGATGACAAGGAACTTCCTCCATTTAGTTTTGTTTTTATTAGTACTTATCAGAGAATATAGTTTGGAGAAAAATTAGCTACACTACTTGCAAAAGATGTGGTTACAATACATTAAAATATCCTTTAGTATTTAACTGAAAAGAGTAGTAGCTATACATAACATATTGCATTAATACAGGTTTAGACTTGCTGTATTTAAAATATTTTCAATATGCTCTTTTCTATTTTTTATAATTTCTCTATTTTATATTCTGATTCAAATCCATAGCCAGGCCAAATGCTAGCATCAAATTAGGATAAAATTAGTGCTAATAACAGAGCCTTAATGGAGCAAAAACTGCCACTGTTTGCAGGTTATTCTAAAAACTATATTACTATATGGGAAAAGAACCCAGAGTAAAAATAACATTTTATGTTAAAGCCCTATAACCTGTTCATAAGATGGAATAGGCAGCCATCCAGTTTACTGGGCTACAATAGGAAAAATATTACTGTAGCTGCATTAATTTAAAATGAAATTAGATTGTTATAAATTGGGAAGGAAAAATAAAGTATGAAATAGAAATCTTTGTTTTGCTCCACTCAAATAGAGATTACAGGGCAATTTTAGATAAGAGGATTTCCTGTTTTATTCAATTTGAGGTCATTTTATATACTTTGTGTTTCTTTTTTTCTTTTATCCCCTCTTCTGTATTTACTCAGACAAGGTCAACAGTCTATCTGAGTGTTCTGCAGCCACCCATTTATTTCAAAGAACCAACTTTCTGTAGTGTTAAAAATCCTCCCCATGCCATTTGTGAGATATTATCTGGCCTTTCTTCTTCTTGCCTGTTGTGTGTATGCATCCAAATAACAGATGGTCTATTTCCTCTAACTCTTCCATGAGTCAGCAGGCTGTGATCGGTCAATTGATACAGTATTATTTTTAACTTTCAAAATATATGCTTAATCTTTTCATTATTAACTGGATAGCTCAACTACTGAAAGCATTTCCTGACCTAAGTTCAAACAATTTACTGTATCATGTGGGTAATGTATAATATGACATTTTGCTATTGCTAGTATTTTTTACTGTTAAGTAGTGAAACATTGTGGAAAATAAACTTCCTGTTGGAATTCAGCATCTTGAAGTAGTTTACTAAGCATAAGAACTAGAAAATTGATTTGTAAATGAGGGGAAGTGTGAAGAAAATTAAAATTTTGTATAGAGTAGAACACTTAAATATGAAACATAAAAAATGAAAATCTAATAAAATCTTCAAATAATCAATCATCCAAGAAATAAGTATGATGTTTGAGAGAGAGCACCCGGTGGCTATATGGCATTATTTACCAGTGTTGTATAAGATATATGTTTTCTAACTAAATACCTTCATGGCAATGTTATCCCAATCTCTCCCTTGATTCTAAAATTTTGAGGTCAGCAATTGTAGCTTATATTCCTTTATGTCCTTTATAGCGGTTAGCACTATGCCATTACCAAGAATAAGATGGTGTATTCGGAGGTGTCATGTAGAATACACATGCCAAGTTTCAATTACATGCAGCTGTTAGAAGCATTTTCTGTCCATAAATGTATATCTCCTCTAAGTCTGTTTAGAAGCCATGAAATAGTAGGAAATACAAACCCAAACACTGACCAATTATGAATATGACATAATTTTAGGATAGCAAAAGGAGGACATGTGCAGGAGCAACATATGTTTCTAAAGATGTAATTTCTGGATAAATATTTACTTAATAAACCAAAGAGTGTAGAAATTTTTTAATATTAATAACTAGTTTATTCTTATCTTAATCAATTATGCCAATTACAGAGTGGCTTTTTAAAAACACAGCTCTGGGCATGTCATTTAGCTATTTAAATCTTTTAATGATAAACCGTTTCCTTCAAGGTGAAGTCCAAATGCACAGTAAGTGTTGGTGCATTTCAGGGTTCTGCCCTCAGCAGTTTTCTCCATTACTCTTTATTTTTCCTGTAAAATTATGTCTGCTTCCATGACTTTAGTTAACACCCATCCATATCTCCTACCTACACTGTAATTTTGAAAACCTAACTCCATAAATCTGAACAACTGCCAATATCATCACCTAATATTTAACCTCTCACATCTGTACCAAACCTCATGATCTAACCTACAAACCCTCCTACTCCTAATTCAATTTTATTCCACCATCACTTTAGTATTATCAAGGTCAGGCTTTAGTAGAAAACAACAAAATAAATCTCAAAACAACCAAAAATTTAATGGCTTAATATAATTTTTTTTGTAATCTCACAAATCTGTGTGGGTTGGCAGGGGATTTTTCTTTTATAGTCTTTATTCAAAGGCCCAGGCTGTTGGAGCAGTCACTATTACATTATATGGCACTGTGGCAAAGGAAAAGAGAAGTATGGACAAACTCTGGTTTCTACAGCTTCCACTTGGAAGTAGACATGCCACTTCTTGACATTTATTAGGTAAAGCAAGTCACATGGCCACATATTCCCACAAATGGCAGCCTTCATGTTCTTAGGGGAAGACCATAAGTGTTATGACATGATAGCAGTAAAGACTATTATATGCACCCAGTCACCTAAGCTATAGGCTAGCTAATCCTTGCACTTCTTCATTAGCTTTTACCTTCCATAGTCTACCACCAAATCTTATTAATTCCAGTCTCTAAACATCTGTTTTCTCATCTCCAGCCAAACTGCTACTACATTGGGTTAAGATCTCATCATCTTTTCCTCACATTAGTGCTTTGGCTTTATTACTGACTACAAATTTCCCATACTCTAACCCATCTCCATTCTGTAACCACAGGATGTCCTAAAATGTGGATCTAATTTTATCCATCCCATTCTTAAAATTCTTTAACACTATGGTTTCAATTCAATTTACAGTTTAAGTTCCAAGCTTCCTACCTTGGAATACAAGGTGCTTCATTATCAGATTCTAGTATACTGTTCTGTTCTCATCTCACACCTCTCTTCTCTGACACTTTTTATGCTCCTGGCATAATATGCTACTTGTTATTCTCCCCAAGCAAATCATCGTTTCAAATATTGCCAAAAGCTGTACGTACTCTATCGTTTCCAAAATGTTCTTGCTCTCAAACCTCTATTTATATTTCAAGATTAATTTCAAACATAAACTCCTTATCATGACTTTCTTGGATCTTCCTTTCAAAAGACAGGATTAATTTTCTGAGCCTCTGTTTTCACATGCTGGAAGACTTAATGCACAGCTCTATTAATCTGTTTCACAAGTTTCAGTCAACTATGTATGTGTTTGTGAGTTTTTTCATGGCCAGGACTATACCTTATTTATAATCTATAGCATGGGATAGGTACTCAATAAATGTTTACGGAATTTAAATAAATATATTTTTATTTTTCTATTCTATTAAAGCCATTACCAAGTGTTATTTTAAAATGTGATAATTTACCTCAGATTAAAAATGAGGGCAGGGAATCTTAGCCAATTGTTTTCTAGAGTTTTATTCCTAAATTTCTAAATTATCTAAATTATTCTTCAAAAACTAAGCTTAAGTAACGTTGTTCCAAAAATACTGCTACATAGACAACATTTATGAACTTTATATTAAAATTTATCATTTATAAAACTAATTGGCCTAGGTATGTAACTTAAAGTGCAAATTTTAGTGTTTCAATTGTTAATTTGATTTTGACTTATAGGACTTCAGAGACTATCTTAACCATCTGGCTTTTTAGTTGGTGATCCACTGTTATCTAAAATAACAGACCTACTTGTTTTCCTGAGTTATTT
Source organism: Eulemur rufifrons (assembly GCF_041146395.1). NCBI lineage: Eukaryota > Metazoa > Chordata > Mammalia > Primates > Lemuridae > Eulemur > Eulemur rufifrons. The sequence continues at coordinate 233,205,238 of NC_090989.1, forward strand.
ATATAACAAAGAAATTACTAGAGTCAACACTGTTTTACATATTTTATAGTAATGAAGTAGAAATAAAATTCCTTAGTAAATTTAATACACAATTGTAAGAAAATTGCAGCAACTATACCACATACAGTTAAAAGAGTAAACCAATATATGCTTGGCTTGAAATCACCAACATATGAATAATTAAGGCATCATACACTTTATGATGGACCAAAGTATTCCTAAAAAGGCTTTTTGCTATAAAGTGACATAAAGAAATAACGCTCATCCACAAGGAGCTTTCAGGCTAGTAAGTGAGACAAAAATGCAAATAAGTGATTTCCACTGAATAAAATAAGGGTGAACATAGAAACAATAACTATTATTATAGGCTCTAGGTTAAGTGCAGTAATTCTTTCAACAACCATGGGAATTCAATGTTATTATTCCATTTTATAGGTAAGAAAAGTCAGAGAGGAATAGTTAAGTTGCCTACTGTGTCACAGCTAGTCAGTAAAGATGGTAATTCAGATCTCTTGTCTTCAAAAGCTGTGTTTAATGCTGTTCTAGCTTTGCAGAGGGACCAGGGCCTCATTGTCCTTAACAATTATCATTTATACAGCTAGTCCCTAACTAATTGCATGCTACAAGCTTCCTTCACTAAAGTAACTTACAATCTACGAAAGACTTAACAAAATACTTCTACAACCAGGAATGCTATATTAATTATTATTTCATGCCTTTTCAATAATTTCTTTGAGAAACAATATTGCATTGTTATAAATTTGCCAGAGTTGTCTGGGAAGAGATGCTCTGTGTGTTGGTTGAATAGATCATTGATTATGTGACCAAACTCAAAACGATGCCCTGCCCAAATACTAGTGTCCCTGAAATTCCAGCATTTACTGATTATTTGCTTTTTATCAGGTATTCCTTTTTACTTATTTTTCAATTTCAAACTGCGTATACTTCTGCCTTGACTATCCCATGAGACATTTCAAATCCTGGTGGAAATGTTCACCTTTAGGAGACACAGGGAAAATACTGAGTATCTACACAGGAAGTAGTTCTGAAATTGTTGGTGGAGATATACATTAGCGGGCAGACTTAAAAATTATGTATTTTAATCTATCAGTACTTATGCATGTTCCAAGATAAACATATTTTGCTTATCTACATATTCACAAATGATAAAAAAATTAAATTCTGCTCCAGAGCATACCTCCTTTCATTAAACGGGAGTCACATATGTGGCTGCTGGTTGAGATCAATCTCACTATATCTATGTGAGTTGCACCATTAAGAGAAATTCTGAATATTGAAAATTAGTCACCTAGGGAAAGCAAGAAAGAGAACATCCAGGTGAAGAACCACTTCCACAAAGACAAGAGATACTTCTAAACCCAGTCTGCAGAAGTAAGATGGGCTCTTACCCACAATTTGGTTTGGTCAAATCTAATGATGGCAAACATATAGCAAGAGAGTGTGAAAAGTTTTATTGTTCACATAATGAGGTTTTCTGGCGTAGAGGAGGGTGGTTCCAAGCAGGTCTAAAAATTACTTCAGAGAGCAAGAAAAAGAGATTGTCTTAGAGTTTTTATTGTGATTAGGGGTGTGGCTGTTCCTGCACATGGTTTAAACTTCCCTCTGGTGTCAACTGAGAGTCCCTGGGAGTTTTTATGAGTTTAGCCAGAAGTCAGGTAAAGGGAGTAATGGAAAGGGTAAGGCATAAGAGCTGTCAGAGTCAAACATCAAAAATGGTGTCAAACTCTTTATTCAGATATATTTTCCAGTTTACACCAAAATAACATGTTTTACAAGTAAAGGGAGCCTGCTTTTTAGCTGGCATATCACAGATTTAGAATGCTTTTATTCCAGTCCACCAACCCGTGGTTTTGCCTGGGCTGCTAAAAGTCATGGGATTTCCGTGTGACATTATCCACTAATGAGGAATTAGATACAAGAAAAGTCCATCTGAGGCCCTCTGTAAGAAAGACAATAAATTGCAAAAGTGAATCAGTTTAAGGATGTATTAACTCATGGGCACTGACAGCAGTGAGCACCAGCATATACTTACGATGTATCTTTTCTTTTCCTGATCCTGAATCATCATGCTTAACTGTAAGTCTGTTAACATCTAAACATTTATACTTATTAGCAAGTTTTCATTACGGATATAATTATGCTAAATTACACTATTGCTATATGTAGTTATAAGTTTAACCTAACATCTAATGCAAAACACTTGAATGCGACCACTGAGAGGACTTCTCAGCAGCTCTGAAAATAGATTTTTTTCCCCTCTTTTCATTGTGTCATTGGAGTGTTGTTTAATGAAAAGGAATAAAGGCAAATTTGGCAATTCTCTTTTGGACTTATATAAATATATTTTAGTTTTCTCTTTCTTGAAAGGATTACATTCTTCATTATTATTGGGGAGAAATCACAGCCGAAAAGTATAAATTGATTCATTGAAAATAAATTCAAAATACAGTCATATTTTAATGTTATATTGATTACTATATTGATGACTTTAAATTGGTAAGGAAAAATTTTTCTTGGTATTACATCAATTGTCATTCTAAATAATTGCCAATATCGGGAACATAATTGTAATTCATCTTCTATTTTTATTCCTACATTTGATGTACTTAAATTTAAAATAAGAAATGTTTATTATTCCAGGAAAAAGTCCATTGGGTTTCATAGGTGCCACATACTATGTGAAGTTATATCTAAGTATTTTGAATAATAGTTTATTTCACATGGAAGTAAATAATATAAATTTTTGGATAGAAAATATCTTTCTTGTAACTCTGGAAAAATTATTTTCATTTCTACATTTCTGTATATCACATAGAGAACTATGAATATGTGTGTTATTTTAAGAACTTTGTTTTTTGGATCCAAATATGAATTTAAATATAAGGTAAATAAGAAGATACATTAATTTAGGAAATACATGCTCTGCCAAGAAGTTATATTTAGTTTAAGTTATTTAAGCCAGCTAATTGGCTTAACTCCTAAATAAGAAGTAGGTGGAGCCTTTATCTCCAAGATAGCTAGATCTCTATCATTTTATTTATTTATTCCCTGAGATAGAGTATTTAAAACATTTTGAGAAACAATTTTAAAGTTTCTATGCCAGAATAGCTATTACATGTTTTATTAATAAGTAGTCAATTGTTTATTAGAAGAATTAATTCACACAATAAATAATTTCATGAGGGTTGGACTTATAAAGATGATGAAACTTAGCAGTTATAGTTGTAGACTGACTTTTTAATTTTAATTTTTATTCTTTTGTCATAAACCTTCTATTTATGTAGAACCATAGATACCATAATTCTCAGAAATAATAATTACATAATGGAGCTATTGGAAATATTAATGAAAAAATACTTTCTTATTATTAAAGTTCCCTTGCTGGTTCTAATAAACTATACTGCAAAGTTTCTAACTTTATTTATGGTTATTTAAAGTCTTATAAAGGTGTCTTGGATCACTCTATTAATTTTCCTTCCTGTGATGGATGATGTAGCTTCCACGAGAATATATATGGATTATCAGTACTGTACTTATTTTATGATCTACCATTAATTAAATAGTATCATTCTGTCACTTCTTGATATTGAGAGAGAAGAGAAACTTCTCAGAATATAATAATGAGGAAAAATAGGAAACCTAATATATTTAGTAAAGATTTGCCTCCAAAGGATTGAGATTTTCTCAAACAAATACAATCGTTCTTTGCAATTTTCAAAGTACTTTCATATTCATTTTATTATTTGATCTTCACTAAATCTCAATGGAGTACATATTGCCATCATTATACCAATTTTGCAAATGAGAAAACTGAGCCTTAGATGAGTTAAGTATCTTTTTGAACATATGGATTTAAATATTCATCCTTGCAGCAGATATTTATTGAAAATCCACCATATGCTGAGCATGCTTTGAGCACCACGGAGGTATGGCATAAACAAACATAAAATCTCTGACCTAATGGATTTACATTTTAGTAAGGAAGATAAACAGTAACCAAATGCATAAATGAGCATGTATTAGCAAGGAAGGTGAAGAAACACACTTACATCTGGAAAAAAGTATATGACGTAGGGGAGGATATTATCTTAGGTAGGATGGATAGGGAAAACCTCATGGAGAAAGTGGCATTTTAACAAAGACATCTATTAAAGGATGCAGTGAGCCATGTGAACATCTGGGAGAAGAGAAATCCTGGCAAAAGGAAAAATATAAGGAAAAGGTTCTGAATTGGAGCATATATAGTATGAAATGCGTGGATCATGAAGGTCTTACTGGATATAGCAGTGGATCTACAGTATATTCCAAGTGACATGAGAAACCATTGAAAAAATTTTAGCAGTGAAAGGATGTCATGTTTTTTATATTTTAAAAAGTTCATTCTGATTAATTGGAAAAGGCCAAAATCCAAATGGCATGGATCTTGACCCATCAAAATGGACATTTATAAATACCTAGTATTTCCACAGTAATGACTAAACAGCTGAGGATTAGTCCAATTGTCCCAGAGAGAGGGAATAATAGATCATTCTAAATGCTGATTGAAAATTGATAGGAATTGATAGAAGTTTGACTGAAAACTAATGCTAGTAGATTTGTGTTCTTTTCATTATCTGTGTCTCCCTTATATTAGTAAACAAAATGTTCTATTCATTGTACAGTTTAGTTTTAAAACTTATTTTCTACATCCTGAGATTAGCGTTAATAATACAATTTTAAATTTCATTCGAAAACGTCTTTACTTAAAAAGGTTGTGATTCTTTTCCATACTAGAATTTGTAGAGAAAATACTAATTACTTTTGTAAACAAATAATTGATGGCAGTCACAGAGGCTTTTCTCAGCTTAAAAGCAAGTAGAGAATTTAAAAATTTTTCTTGATACCACATTGTAAATACATAGTAAAAGCCTTAAAATTTTCTCTATTCTTTAATCTTTTGCTCTTTTAATAAATTTGTAGCAATGTAACTCAATGAAATAATCAGAGATATAGCATAGTGTTTATAACTATACTCTATTTAAAGTAGTAAAAACATAAATTGAAGAAAAGTAAAGAAGAAATACAGGTAATTGAATACAATAAATTATGTTATGGTGAGAGGATGAACCACTGTATCATCATTAACACTCATGTTTTCACTGAATATTCAATGTTATAGTAAAATGTTTAGAATTTATTTAAGCTTGAAAAGGTACCACAGAATAGTATTTGAGATAATTACACACAACAAAATTAAGTGTGTTCCCAGGATTAATTGTGATTATGAACTATCAAAGATAGGAACTATCAAAGATGGACTATAGTCAATTACTAATTTATTTTATAAATGTTTTCTACATGAAATTTTTTCTATAATGAATATGTATTAATTTTTGTCAAAATAAGAGAAAATTAGAAATAAATCGACTGATACATATACACATACTGTGTATGTATGTATGTATGTGTGTGTATATATATTTATATGTATATATATCTCATTTCCATTATATTGATGGCTGTATTCCTCCTATAACCACCACTCTGTTGCTAATACTTAACATGTACAGACAAAACAATTAAGAAAACCAATAAAAATTCTCCACAGATGGGTTCATCTCACTGCTCAAATACTTCATATAGCTTCTTCCAAAGTTTTGGTCTTATTTTTGTTTCCTATTTTACTTTGTATCCTCTTGGACTACAAGTTCACTCCTAGAAAATGAGAGCATGGGCTGAATGGCAAATTATTACTTGTAATTTCTAGTATAAGTCAAGTTTGACATTAGTTAAACAGGTTATAGAATAAGGAAACCAAACATTACTTCTTAAACCATTGACATTAATTCTAGTTAAACAGGTTATAGAATAAGAAAACCAAAGATTACTTCTTAAACCACTGACATTAATTCTGTAAAAAAAAAAAAGTTTTAGCAGCTTTCTAAGAAGAGAAACACAAAACATTGAGCTTATTTATTTCTTATTATTTAGAAGCAAAACTTTTTAATAGTAAACATTACAAATTTTAATTTTAGACTGAAAGTATGCCTAATCTTACACGTGATTCACACAACTGCTTTTTCTTAAATTTAGGTTTCTAATTATGTGACTAGAATAGAAGTACAAGTTTAATTTATGTCTCTTGAAATACATTAGTGTCTTTACCAGTTTAGAATTTAAAGTCTTAGCTTTTATGTAAATTTTTTTAGAAAAATATATGTTTAATATTGCCCTGCTCCATGTGTCTTCATAAAATATATTCTCTTTTACAGTCATGTATTTAAAATTTTCCATTCAGCTTTGAAAATAATGTATTAATTTCAACAAAACATATATCTGATAAATATAAATAAATGAATACAAGTGCAGAATAAAATACAAGTAGATTTCATACTTTTTTAACTTAAAAATTCATCAGCATATTGCAAACTATTACTAAATAATTCCAAAAAATTTGATAAATGAATTCACATTTGCTGTTAATAAGTAGGTATGAATCTATCAAGATTTATTTCTGATAATTTATTCTTTCACATTTCTGATGCCATAAAACACAAGTCATCATAAAATGCCCAAATACCATAGCATAAAATTTCTTTGTAATATAATTATTCTAGCCAGAATTAATAAGCAATGGACAAGTTATAGGGTCACAATAGCCTTTAAAGTATTTTTGAACAAAGTATTTCTTAAAAGTGAGTTAACTCAAAATGAATTACTACTTTTAAATGTGTGGGTCTACCTAATTATTGTATTAAACATTTTTATAAAATATAAATGATTTGATAGTTTCTACCATTTCACATTGTACATTTATATTTCTAAAGCTTTCAATATTTTGACATATCCCTACCATGGGAGTTTATTCTTTGATGGAATCCAAAGACTCAAAAAATCCTGTATGCCTATGCGATTTTGGGGAAAGATGACGTAAAGAAAGCCTAATATGTATCTATCTTGACCTGAACTATTTCATATAAATAAATGAGTCAATTTTGTTTATCATTTTTTCACAGTGAACCTATGCAAAGAAATATAATTGTGCATTTATAAACACTAATGCGACAAGGTTTTATTTTAGGAACATGTCATAGACTTGGAAGATTGAAGGACAGAGGTATAATTATAGAATAAAACTATAGCAAAACATACTCTATGGAGAGCAAGGGAGAAAATAGAATCGAGAAAGATAGAAATCCAAGTAAAACAGATTAATTTCTCTTCACTTTCCCTCTCACTTGAGGAGTCAGGAAGGGTTTGTTAACTACGAACCACAGGTTTTTTAGCACCTGGCAACTAGCCTGTGGCCATGCAGGACAAGGCCCAGAGAGTCCCTGATGGCAGAGTAGTCTCAAAGGCTAGCTGGCAGCAGCTTCCTTGAATAAATAGACCTGTTAATACTACTTTTCCTGTCTGCCTTGCACATTTTTTCCTGTCCACAACCCAAGTTCTAGTAGTGGAATTTTCCTTCTTGATCATGAGTGGGCATAGACCATGGTTTGAGCTAATCATGGTCACATGGTTGTGTACTTAAGCCAAGTAGGCCATTTTTGAGTCCTGTCCCTTACAGAGTTGAAAGGAAAACATTTCGTTTTGTCTTTTGGGCTAGCTATGCTGGAATGACTTGAGAACTGCTTGTGGCTCTTTTTGCCTAGAAAATATCTATCCACTTAGACGAAAAGAAGTCAACTGTAGAGAAATCAAAGATAAGATTTAAAAAGAGAGGAGCATCATGATGCACACGTCCTAAATTCCAAACTGTCAGATTCCTAGTTTCTTTCTGTCCATTTTTTTTCTACATGATATGTCAACGAATAGATATGCAGACTATGAGCTGTAAATTGTTCCAAGACCTAACTATATACATGGCCTTGAAGAGGAGACGGAAATTATAAGGAAGTTTAAGAAAGATTATTTTGATATTATACAACTTCATATGTAAAAATAAGTTGATATTTAACAAGTGAGAAGGGATACAAGAAAATGTTCAAGCATTGTCCTCCTCCATTTGTCCCTGATGTTTCACAGTCTGATATTTATTACATGAATATTTAATTTTTAATATTACCAAGCCAGTGCAAATAAACCTATGTTTAATATTCTATTTATTTTCTACATGGTCACATTTACAGTACTTGTCATCCTTTACCAAAATATATTGTGCACAGGCCATGATTTGATTTTCTTTTTACTAGCCACATGTAAAGTCCAAAAATATTCCTCTACATTTTGATTAGCAAAAACAGGATACAAGGAACACTAATTATTTCTAAGAACTCCTGAGAAGGATTCAACAAAGAGATTGTTACAGCTACTGTGGGAGTACATAAGGAAAACCAATGACTGCAAATCTACCTAATTCTTGCAGTGTCTAGGTTGGCAATTGATTACGTCTGTGTAGGAAGTTCAATCAGAGATATCCATACCTAAGTTGTATATGATGCAATGAGGAGTGAACATCAAAAAGTTGAGAAATGATTTAAAAATAATTTTTTAAGTGCTATAAGTTTTAGAGCATCATTGCAAGATCTGCTATTATATTACTAAAATGTCTGAATTACTCCATCAAAGCAGACACAATGTCCTTATTAGTGGCAGAAAACATGAAAACAAAATAATCCTTTCCTAGTAAGTTAGCGAAACTATTGAAAGGTAATAAATAAAATCACCACAGTAAAGAAAGTATCACTGCCGAAACAAATCCCCAGCATATTGTCTAATATTTTCTTTTTTAATACTGATCTACGGTTCTTCCAGATACAGTGCTTGGAGCCATTTACCCTCTACAGTTGTCCTAATTATATCTATCAAGTGTGATGCATGTTTAATTGGATTTTAATAGGACTGTAGCTCCTTGTTTAGCAGCAAGTTTAACAGGAGAGTAATTTATTGCTGATAAGGTATGGGGTCTTCCATTCCTCCTACTAAATAAGAATTAGAAATGCATTTCAAAACCCATGTCTTGGGGAAGTTCCTGTTCTGAAAGCAAATCCCTATAAATCAAAGTGGGTGATTATTCTGCCCATGTTCTGAATGAGCTGAGAACAGATATTAAAATGTTTAATAGCCCTGTCTATGAAAAATGTTGCTTAAAAAAGTGCTGCCTAAAATTTTCTTCAAGTTAATTAAATACTGGGTGCACAATGTTCAGGATAATATTATAACAACAGGTACGTTTCCTGCTTAAGAAAGTATAAACCAATAAAAAATTAATTCTGTGAAAATGTGAACAAGTCAGCTGACCCAAAGTTATAGTACTCATTACAAGAAATAGCAATGACATGTAAAGAAAGTGTAGAATTTTAAATGAGTAGTTGCAAGGTAATTTAATCCATTACCACACAAAGTCTTTTCTTTTCCTTTTTTTTTTTTTTTTTTTCCAATTATATTCTAGAGCAGTGGTCCCTAACCTTTTTGGCAGGGACCAGTTCCATGGAAGACAATTTTTGCAGAGATGGGGGTGCGGAGGGGGAGATGGTTTCAGAATGATTCCATTGCATTACATTTATTGTGCAGTCAAACCTCTCTGCTAATGATTATCTGTATTTGCAGCCACTCCCCAGCACTAGCATCACTGCCTCAGCTCCACCTCAGATCAGCAGGCATTAGATTCTCATAAGGAGCATGCAATCTAGATCCCTGGAATGTGCAGTTTACAGTTGGGTTTGTGCTCCTATGAGAATCTAATGCTGCCACTGATCTGACAGGAGGTGGGGCTTATGCAATGATTGGAGTGATGGGGAGCAGCTATAAATACAGATGAAGCTTCCCTCGCTTGCCCTGCTGCTCATGTTCTGCTCTGCACCCAGTTCCTAACAGGCCACGGACCAACAGCAATCTGCAGTCTCCTGGTTGGGGACTGCAGTTCTAGAAGGTTCTTAGATACTACTTTTGATAAGATCTTATTAAAAGGTGTTTAACGATATCAACACATGATGCTTTACATGGCGAAACTTAATCTCTGTTTATACATTTGTCTATATCAAGTGAGTTGGATTGTTCCATTTTGATAGTGATGACAGAACAATGAGTAAATGTTAATCATAACATTGTCAGTCCCGTAATATTCTGAAATTAAAAAAAAAAAACACTGTTAGGACAGTCCTCTGATTGTTAAACTGACAATTTGAGGCATATTTGGAAAAGCAGAGACACTACAGGAAACAAGGAGTAACATGGCTTCAATAATAATGTGCCTTTATCATTAATAAATAAAAATACCTCCTTTAACATGTACTAATCAGGAATCATCATTTTCACTCTTTCAAAATTCAGGATAATAAAAGGTACCTAATATTAAGGGATATTTAGATGAGTTGATATAATGTCTGAAATTTTCAGTTAAATCACAAGAACATTATATTTCTCTACTTTCTATGAACGTCTTTTTTACTCAAACAATTTATTTCAAAAAATATCTAAATCCACTTAAAAATGCCTCATTAATTGTTACTTATCAACTTTCTCTGCTTAATTATATGGAGGAGGAGAACAGTGGCAAATTCAGTCATAAAAACAAAATTCATTTCATGAGGTGCAGGTACAAGAAAACTAAAAAACAAAGACTCTCTTAAAAATCAATTCAAATATTCAAGACTATATTTTCTAGAACTCTAGATAAGAAAACGATCAGTATCAGTACATCTTTGTCCAGTTAGGTTTTAATTAAAGCATGAGAATGCACTTTCTATATATGAAAGCTGCCTACACTACTGTTCCTTGAATTCTACTATTATTCTGAAGCCAGCAAAGCATGAGTATCTGACATTCATCTTTCCTCCTGGCTTTTACATCTAGGGCATGGCATGAACTCATTTCTGTGATCTCGTCTAACAGGAGTGTAAATCTAGTAGCTACATAGTAGGATGCAAAAGGGAACCAATGACCCCTGACCTTAATTAGGCCAGATACTTCTTGCAGAGATAGAATATATACATAAAACATAACTCTGCAAGAGAGTATGAAAATGTCAGTTGAATTTAGATCTACTTTTAAGCTCTGCGGGAAATCCATTTCTAGCCAACTTCCACATTCTTAATCTTTACACTGAAAAAGTTTCACTGTGTTACCGTTCCCCTTCAGGTATTTATAAATTCCCTGCACTCCCAACATTTCCAGTGAAAACTATCTTTCCCCATCTGTTCACCAAAACATCCAGAACTCACATGTTCTGTAGAAGTGTGGGTGACATGGTCAGCATAAGCGTGGCACTTTAAAGCAGAAGCTCTGGACCTCTGGATCTGGCTCTGCCAGTTGCTAGCTACATGAATTTGAATAAGTTATTCACTATTTATAAGACTCACTATGCACACCTATAAGATGTGTATTATTATAATGGTATCTACCTCAGTGTTGTATTAAATGAGGCAAAGCATCTAAAGCACTTAGCACACTTCCTGATTGAGAGTAAGTGCCCAGATGTTGGTTGGTTGTTGGTGGTGTTCATATAGTCATATATGTACAAGCCTTTGCTTTCTCAATTTGCGAATAGTGCACATGTAACATCTGTATTTTAAATATGGACTTTCTTAGGCAGATGTATTATTGCTCAATTGTTGATTTCGCTAGAAGCTGGTATGGCTTGATTATAGAAAGTAATGGCAAGAATACACTCTTGATCTTCAGTGCTTTTTTCTTAATAATTATGGTAAACATAGAGTCAAAGGATAATAGGACATATGTGTTCGGATTATGGCTGTATGCAATGTATTCTGGCCAAGTAATATCATTTTAGTGTGGGTAATTTTGCTTATTATTGATGAGAAACAAGAGACATTGGCCTTTCATTTTTGATTTTATTAATTAGTGTATAAAATTTGTATGAAAAACAGCAATATTTAACATAATTCCAAAAGTCACACCATTTATTTTGTGGTATTTTGTTTTGCAATGATTTCTTGGATATGACCCCCAAAAGCATAAGTAACAAAATAAAAAATGGACAGGTGGAACTACTTGATCACTATGTATGATAGCATGTAATAAAATTTCTCATGTACCCCTTAAATTTACACACATAAAAAGTAAAATAAAATAATACTAAAATGAATAAAAAAATAAAAAAGCTTCTGCACAGCTAAGGAAACAATTAAGAGAATGAAAATTCTACGTATGGAATAGGAGAAAATATTTGAAAACCATATATCTGATAAGGGTTAATTTTCAAAATGTATAAGGAATTCCTACAACTCAAATATAAGAACAAAACAAAAAACAAATAACCTGATTTAAAAATGGGCAAAGGACCTGAATAGACATCACTCCAAGCAAGACATACAAATTGCTAACAGGTATATAAAAAGGTACTTAATATCTCTAATCAGGAAAATGCCTATCAAAACCACAATGAGATTATTACCTCATATCTGTTATGATGACTATTATTAAAAAACAAACAAACAAACAAACAAAAGATAACAAGTGTTGTAAGGATTTGGAAAAATTGGAAGCCATGTAACTTTTGGTGGGGTTACAAAATAGTGCAGCCACTATGGAAAATATTATGGAGGTTCCTCAAAAAATTAAAAATAGAACTATCATATAATCCAGCAATCATACTTCTGGGTACATATTCAAAATAATTGAAATCAGGATCTCGAAGAGATATCTGTACTTCAGTGTTCCTTACAGCATTATTCACAATAGCCAAGATATGGAAACAACCTGAATGCCCATCTATGGATAAATGGATACAGAAAAAGTGGTATACACATACAATTAATGTTATTCAGCATTAAAAAAAGAAGGAAATCTTATTATAAGTGACAACATGGATGAACTTGTAGGAAATTATGCTAAGCAAAAGAAGCCATTCATACAAGGACAAATATTGCATGTTTCTACTCATATGAGTTATCTAAAATAGTGCAACTCATGGAAGCAGAGAGTAGAATGGTAGTTACTAGAGTTTGTCTGAAGGGAAACATGGGAATTATTGCTTAATGGGTATAAAGTTTCAGTTATGCAAGATAAATACACTCCAGAGAACAGCTGTATAACATAGTGCCTGTAGCTAACAATATTGTATTGTGCACCTAAAAATTTTAAGAGGGTAGATCTCATGTGAAACATTCTTACCACAAAACAAAAACAAAAATGAAAACCAACAAAACACAAAAGGGTACAAGGAAACTTTTGGAGGTGATGGATATATTTATTACCTTAACTGTATTGATGATTTCACGAGTGTATGCATATGTCCAAATTCATCAAACTGAATATCTTAAATGTATACAGTGCTTTGCATATCAATTATACTTCAATAAAGCTTTTAATTAAAAAATTAAGTTAATTAAAATATATATAATTGAGTAGTTGAGCTTAGGAGTCGTGAGGCTGTGCTCTGAAATCAAATACCCTGAATTCAAGATTCATCTTCACCACTTACTACTTACCATTTCTTTTGTGGCTTACAAGAGATTGTGTTTCTGAAGTACTTAGCATAGTACTTAGCACATTCTAAATGTTCAATGAATATATGTTAATATTATTCACAATACAGATAGATTCAGTGTAATGAATACGGTGCAATATGCAGGACAAGGAGAGGGGATACTAAGATAACAAAACAGGAGGTGATAACCTTGTATAGGCAGCCAGGTCAGCCAGTTCTTTATCTAATTAGGTAAGGAAACACAATAGGGGCCTGGGCTCCAGTGACCCAGACTGAAGGACTGGCATACAAAAGTCCTTTTCCAAGACAGAAAAAAATAAAGTCTGTTGGAATGAATAAAAGGACCATGTGGCTATAATTTCAAGAATGCCTGAGAGGAAGTGGCAGGGCAGAGCCTGAGGATGGAGAATTAGGCAGCAGTCAAATTATATCTGTTGTTCTAAACCATGTGTGAGGTTTTAGTCTTTGGCCTAAGTGCAGTGGGAGGGTCTTAAGAGTAGGTATTACATGATCAGGTATACATCAACAATAACAAAAAACCACTCCTGCTGCAATGAAGAGAAACGAAACAAAAGTAGAAGCAGAGACTCCTTAAGATGTTAGTATGGTAATTAAGTATATGAGATGATTTTAGTTTGTGTTAGTTTCAGATGTGGAAGTTGGAATAGAGAGAAGTGAATGAATTACAGAAGTGGTTCTCAATAGTATGAGTTATATATTACAACTTTCTGGGATTTTAAAATTATTATTTATCCAGCGCCTAGGACCTATACCAGATCAATTGAATCAGGATCTCTGGAGATGATATTCAGGACAGTACATATTTTTAAGTGTTTTCTAATATTCAAAATGAGATGAAAACTACCAGAGAAATACTTAGAAGGAAGAATATATAAGACTTTGATTGTATGTGGAATGTTAGAAAGAAGTAGGAGTTAAAGATGAATCTCCAGGTTTCTAATTTTTCTCACAGGATGGATGGTAGTAACATTTATTGAAACAGGGAACATAGAAAGAGTAAGCCCAATTTTTGGTGAAAAGACAGGGTCAGCTTAGATGTGCTGAGTTTGAGCACCCTAGTATATAACCAAATGCAGATGTAGGGTAGGAAGTTAAGTTTGAGATCTGGGACTCAGAAAAACATCTGATAGGGAGGTGTGAAACTAGGAAACATTGTGTATAGAGAGATGGAATCTGATGTTTTGGGAGTGAATATGGTCTACAGAAAAACTTTACAGTAATAAGAATGTCTAAGGTTAAATCCTGAGGAATTTCAACACTGTATATCTGGTTAGAGTAGAAGGAAGCTGGAAGGAATACTGAAAATGAATGTTGTGTGTTCAAAGCCAAAGGAATAGATTTCAGAAAAGGAGGTTGTAGTCAAATATGTTGACTTCTGCTAAGAGGGTAATATAAATACTGAATGTGTTTACAATGTTCATCCGGAAAAATCTAGGTCTAGTACATCTTAACCTCTACCTAGCACTTGTTTGTAGTGAAACAGCAAAAAGTGTCTAGAGGAAAATAAAAGTTAAAAAAGGAAGAAGAAGGAAGAAGAAAGAAGGAAGAAGAAAGAAGGAAGAAGGAAGAAGAAGAAGGAGACACAATCCTACCAAATTTTCTTTGGAAATTTTATTTCTCATAGGCTCACATTTTGTCTCTGATTTCACATCTTTTCTTCATCTCTCAGTCTTCCAGCCATCATTTCCCATTGCTATTCTCAACTGGTGGACTGACTTTTTTTTTAACTAAGAAAATAGAAGCAAACAGAAGACAGCTATATCATTCTCCCAATTCTTTCTCTATTGACTGTCAGCATGAGTACTCACAATCTACACTTTTCTTCTTGTCCTTCTATCTTTTGCCAACCTCTACAGTTTTAAACTGAATCTTATTTCATCAGAGAATGCTACTGATACAAACCTCCTTCAACATTGCATCAACATTTCCCCCTCTCTTTTGGACTCTCTGATCTGTATACAATGTCCTTTTGTATACCAATGTGCAAGCAGAAATTCCATTTGAAAATCATTATCCTATTTTCACTCCAAACTGTCTTTATTCACCTCACCATTTCTTTATCCTCTTTAGTACAAAACATTTTTAAAGAATTATTATTTCTGCTATGTTCACTTGCCCAAACTCTCATTTTATATCTTTTTGAATGCAAATGCAGAAGTTTGAATTAATCCTATTCCCCAATTTGTGTCACATTATCAACATTGATCCCTATAGAGATTTTCTCTTATATTTCTTATGTATCTCCCTTATCACGATTTACCTACTCCTCCCTTAGCAACCACTTGTGATTGAAATTTATCTTTAATTGGAATGTATTTTATACAACTTGTAGTTATAATTATGCATGTACTTTTAGCCCACATATGTATGTTTTATAGACCACATTGTGTTTCTCACTTTTTTCATCTATCTGTGTTATTAACATTTATCCACATTGCTTTATCTAGGGTTTAGTTGAAATTGTTATGTAGAATTCCACAGTGTTTTTTCTTTTTTTTAAGAGGTAATTTCTCTCTCTCTCTCTCTCTCTCTCTCTCTATTTTTACTTTTTTATTTTTTATTTTTTTTACAATACATGAGGTCTCACTGTGTTTTCCAGGCTGAATTCAAACTCCTGGGCTCAAGTTATCCTCCAGTCTCAGCCTCCCAAGTATTTTCTATCACATTAGTTATCCACGTTCCCCAGTGATGCACATCTAGATTCCAGTCACCTTCCAGGTTGTCTTTATAAACAAAAATGGTTCTGAGAACTGTGTCTTCATATGCCTTCTTCTTTGAACCTACATGGGAATGCCCCTGCTCTATGCCTAGGAGGTTTATTGGACAAAAATCTTAGTAACTAACCAATCAACAAACCCATTAACTAACTTCCTAACACACTCCTAGGTGCACACATACACATGTATACAAATTACAAGTCCTGTGCTCACTTCGTCAGCATGTATGGAAATTATAAAGACTGCCAGATTTCCCTTCAGAATGATGGCTAGTCTACATTTCAAACACTAGTGTGTGAGGGATTCTATGTTCCCACAGTCATGTTATTTTATGACTGCATTATTTAAAATGTCTCATGTCTGTGGGTGCTCTCCTTCTTTAATACTACAGTGTCTTTATTTGCCTCTTCTCTCCTCTCTTTTTATCTTGGCCAATCTTTTATGGGTCTGAAATATATCTTCATTATATTAAATTTTTCCCTGGCTTTGATTATTTTCCCTTTTTTACTTTGTCCCCTTTTGCATTGTTGAATGGGGCTTTTGTCCTCATCACTTCACTGACACTATTTGTGACAGGATCATTAACTTCCACCTTCATATCAAATCCAATAGCCAATATTTATACTTATTTGACTTCTTAGTTACATATGGCATGATTTCCTATACTCACTTTTTTGAGACACTTCTTTTACTCGGTATCTAGCACATTACTCTCACCCAGCTGCACTCATATCCCACAGTTCTTCTGAGTCTCCCTTTCTTTATGTTCGTCTTCCTTTGCTTTATGTCTAAAGCTTGGAATACCCCTAATTCTTTCCCTTAGCCCATGCATCTTTGTTATTTATACTCTCTCCCTTTGTGATCGCATCCTGTCTCGTGGCTTCATATTCCATCTATAGACTGACAATTCTCAAGTTTATATCTCAGGGTCACACCTTTCCCCGAGCACTGGATTTATATACCACAGTCACTTTTGATATTTTTACTTGGATGTCTAATAGGTATTTTTAACTTAACAAGGCCACCTCAGAGCTATTTATTCAACCCCACTCATGACAAACTGGCCTTGTTCTTCATCTCCCATCTCTATTAACAGTTTTGTTATTAACATAGTTTCTTGGGTCAAAATTTTCAAAGATGTTTTTGATTGTTGTCATTTTTTCAGACTAAGCTTGTTATTACTTCAGGGACTTTACATGTAATATAATGTTTTTGTTTCTATAACATTGTTCAAAACAAACTGCTTGAGGCTCATTGTTTTTCATCATGTGAATCTCTGTTTAAATATTACTTTTCGGAGATACCTTTCCTGACAGGCATATCCCAGACAACTCACCTCTTAATTATTCTCTGAATATTTAAGCAACCTTATTTTTTCATAGTATTTTTCACCACCTGAAGTGAAATTATTTACTGGCTTATTTGTTTATTTTCTATCTCCACCATTAAAATGTAAATATAATCATTATGAAGACCTTTTTTTTGGTGTAGTGCAATGCTCTTTATTTATTACCTGGAGCAATACATGTACATCAGGGCATATATATATTTGTTGAAAGGCTACATGTGTAAAGATAGATGGAAAATGACAAAGGCCAAGGAGATCTGAGTATGTGATAATGTTCATGGCAATAAACCAGAAGGGAGAGAGAGGAGAGAGAGAGAGAGAGATTAGATGCCTAAGAGTAACTGATTCCTGTTGTATGCAGAACTATCCACTGAAGCTGCAGGTCCACTGTCCACTGGAGAGTGTGGATGGTAGGCACATAGGTAGGACATGAACATGCCTACTAGACATTTACAATTTACTTGGTAGATTTGGTGCCTGATAATGATAGGCAGAAATTCGAAGATTATGGAGAACAAAGGATAATACTTTCTATTATATATATATGTGTGTGTGTGTGTGTGTGTGTGTGTATCAGGTACTTGTTTAGATATAAGATCTTTAGAGTCAGGGTTATATTACAGAAATTTTGATTTTAAATTTTGTTTTGTAAACAACCTCAAATGGTCTGTTTAATTTCAGAGAAGTTTAGAAAGCAATATATTGTGAAAAGTAATATAGGGAGTTCAGAGTTATAGGTTTCAGATATGGATCCTGCTCTCCTGACAACTGGCTGTATAACAAGACTCTGACTTATTCATTAACCTCTGCCATCCAGTGTTCCATATCTGAATAAATGGGGATAATGATGTTACGGTTGGCTCTGAGATTGATTGTGATGATATGTATAAATGTTAATTCTTCCTCCTCTCCTCACCAATGCTTTCCTCTGAATTATTCTTTATAAATTATGGAAGATAGCTGTATATTCTAAATAATATCATTGAAAAATTATTCTCTGTATTTAAAATGATAGTATTAGAAAATATTTGGAAGTAATTTTAAAGGATTTTTGAGGGCTAAAGGTATGCATCCTCAGTGATTTTGAGGAGTCTATAGAGTAAAAAGGCCAGATACTATTCTGAAAAGGTATCTTCATATCATGCAATAGTTATTATTTTTAGTTCTTGTTCAAGTGTTGTCATGTCAAGTGTATGTACTTAATAGATAATATTGGATTTGCTGTCAAGTATGCTTTTGCTCTCTTATTTAAATCTCTTTTTTTTAAAGAATTCTATATAAAGCAAATAGCTTAAGCAAACTATATTTGCTATGTAGATAGAGTTAGCAACATTAATGTCAACGGCAAATTCAAACATCTCTGTATTTTTTTGATAATAAAGTAGCTCATTTAATATGTGCATCATGCTGTTAGAAGCTAGTTTAATAATTTTCAAATGATGATTCGAATTAAAGTCCAAATTAAATGGAGGCTTTTGAACTTTGAATTTTAGTGTGTCTCAGCAAAGCAGTTAAGCATCTAGGTGACTTTCAGGTAAAATGCATGGTTTCCTATACCAGGTTCAACAATTAGTAACTGTGTGACTTTGAACAGGTATTCAAACTTTCTAAATCTTACATTTCCTCATCTTTGAAATAAATATTAAATATAATAGTAAGCACATTCATTTCATGTGAGAATAAAAGGATGTAATACATATAAAATATCTAGAGCAGCTAGAACTTAATAATTATTCAACAGAAGTCACTTTTATTACTATATTATTTCATTAACAACTCAGACTTACCTCACCATGAAACATGTACAGAAACCAACTCTTTTTAACCAGTCAGGTACATAAAATTCCCTTGAAAAGTCATTGCACTAAGCAACTTGCTTTTCATTCTGTTTATATAACTATTTCCTCCATGGGGCGTGAGCTCCTTAAGCACTGTGAATTTGTTTTTATTGGGGTTCCCAGTGCCCAGCTTATTGCTTGACACAGGATGGTCCTGCATTCCATATTTGTTGAATAAATTGGATGGCTCATCTTTATATAACATGACATTATCTGAGAAAACATTTCAAAAAATCTATGAAAAAACTGCTTATTAGGGTAGCAATTTAACTAATTCTTTTATTCACAAGAATACTTGTTTCATAAAATATACCTGTATGTTAAATTCTTGCATGGTCCTAATACCATATTAGGAAGTGAGTGAATACTAGGGTAATTGAAATATATTATATCACATCTTATAACATGTATCTATTGACTCTTTGTATACCCCTTTCTAGTCAGTGAAAGGACTTGCAGGAATAAATCTCAGTAACCCTTTAAAAACTCATCAGAGTGATTAGATCATGCAGAAACTTAATATCCTATCAACATTTTATAAAAGTGAGCTTATCTCCTTTGTAGCAAAGGCATAGTATATTATTCTTCAAGGTTTGTTTTATTTCCCCAGCATGATGCATGGTTAATTTCATTTTGAAAATTGATTAGACTACCTGATTGATTATAGTGATTGCTTTTCTTGTCTTCAGCAAGGAGATAACATTTGTAATTCTTATTAAAAGTTGATTAGTATTTAATACTGTTAGTCTTGTTGAATGTTGCATAATAAATTTTAAAATCAAAACCTGCATGACCAATTACTAAATATAAATACAAAGTAAATCGCATCTTCAAGTGGTATAAAAAATTCAAAGTCATCATCTTCAATGCTAAAACAAACCCGAAAAAAATATCTCTTTAAAGCTCTTTGTTCTTAAGGAAGGTTGTGTTGTCTTTTTTTGTGGGTATGTTTATGATTTTAAACTAGGAATGAATGCAGCCTGCCTTGTCGCTAATGCATTTTGAATTTGCATAACATAAACTGTACAGCTATCCAGTTGGTTTTATTTTCCTAAGGATTGGATCTGTGATTAAAGAACACCTCGAATTAAAATGTGTATGCCTTCTACATACAGACCTTATCTACCTACACATACACTTCTGATGCTTTATTCGAAATATTTAACTGTATTTTGAAATTGATTCCTTAGCAAATGGAATCCAAATTGCTGAAACATTGTACAAAATGTTATCTTCCTTAAAAGAACAGGTATTTCTTCCACCTGTTGAAGAGTTCTCAATAGAAATAACATCTCATTCAGCTGCTGGATCAAAGGCCTTCTGGATAGGGTGGCGTGAAAAATAGAGTGTTATGACCTTGAGGTGGTAGTTGTTATGTGACTCTTGGCATTGTGATAGCATCTGTATTCAGAGAGATGAGGGCATATTCCCTCCTGCCAGGCTTAGTGGATATTGCTTTATGATCACTCGGGACTACACACATTGCATACGTTTAAATCTGATAATAGAGGAAACAAAAACCCCAAAATAACTGCAGAGTACAGTGGAATCTGTGAGTTCTGCTTAAGTTTTATGCAGTGGCTGCCTAAACCACCCATCCTGAATCTCATGGCCCATTGTACATACAGTATTTCACTTTGTTGACAGCAGACAATTGAGATTAGTGGAAGTGACACACACATATGGAGGAGTGCCGAGTAGGCAGAAAAAAAATGAGCGAAAAGGAAATGAAGTGACCTTCTAGCGGCAGATGAACATGACTCAATCAGCAATGGAAATCAATGAGCTGAAAGGAAGTGGCAGGGCAAATCAATGATGGAATAATGCACTGACCAATGAACTTTGTTCCTTTTTGCATTCTTGTCTGGCTATAGCAACCTGAATATCTTAAGTACATCTCTTTTAGATCATTCTAGCCTTTCCATTCCAATTTACATTCTCAGTCACCTCTGGCTCCCATTCTACCTTATGCCAAGCCCTCTGCACAATCTAAAGCATCCAAAGATGTTTCGAGTGTCATTCTGCTCCCCTCATGGGAAAGCAACCAGGGATAAGACTTCATCTGAGAACCTGACTATCCAAAACATGGCAGAGCGCAGATAAGCACAAAAAGTTTAGACTGGGTCTTCAGGGCCTGCAAGTCAGTTTTAGCTTTGCTATTAAGTTGTTTCTCTATGTCAATTAAACTTTGAAACTTAATTATAATGGACATTATATGTAGACAGTTAAATAACTACAGGGTGTCAAACAGTGTGCTCTAACTGTCTTATGTGCAGCAACATACTGAAGTTTTTAAGTTAAACATTACCTACCAGTGGTGATATAAGCAAATGTTATCATTAAAGGAGGGCACATCATTTTTTCTGCCAGGGCAGGTAAGAGCTGTGAAGTTAATTGAGCATTTCGTAGCAAAATTTGAGGGTTTATGATTGTAAATCTGAGGCAACAGTGAACTCATGGACAGGAACAATGCCACAAATTCTGCTAATAACCATGAGGTTAAATTCTGAAGATCTGGAATTCTTCTGTCTTATACTGTGTGGCCTTCCACAATGGCAATCACTCTCTGTGTTTTGCTTCCTAATATAAATCACAGCTGCTTGCTATTCCCCTGGATCCTTATGAGACTACAGTAAGAAAAAATTCATAAAAATTGTCTCAAAATCTATAAATGTTAAAATAAAATGTAAGATACCATGATGGAAAAAAACAGCAACAATCTACACGCAGAGGGTTAACAGGGAGAACAAACAGAGCTGTTCTTTTTCATCTCCAGCCTAAAAATAAAATAAAACAAATTTGTGGGCAGACCCAATACTCTGTCATATTTTGTGATTCTAGTTGAGTTGTTTTGTATCTCATTAATGAAGGGAATGATTTTTTTTCCCCTGATTGATAATGCTGTGGTCATTGAGTGAATATTTCTGCCTGTGAACATTTGTTTGCTCACAGAAGTCTCCAGTTTCTGGGTTCTTTCCCCAATTATATTGCTACAACTGGATGGTCTGGATATACCTCAGGCTTCTTTGTAATGCCCATCAAATCTATTAAATGTTTATCCATAATAGTGTATAACATTTTATATGTACATTAAATATTTTAATCTTACTGAATCCTGTGAGTTGATTTTTCAGTTTTATATTTAAGAAAGCCTGTATGCAAAGAAGGAAAGTAAATTGCCCTAGATTGCATGGCTTCTAATTGGAAGGACCCAGAGCCTTTCAAATTCTTTCTGTAGCTGCTTCTTGAGCCAAGGAAATCTTAAATATAGAGTTCCCATGGGAATAAAGACTCCTTTTGGTGACGCTTTTCTGGGAATCATTCCTTCTGCAGCCTAAGGAGCCGTCTGTTCAGTCTGAATATCTTTCTTTAGAGAAGAGGACCCCTTCTCACATTGTTGGTGGAGTTCATTTCCCCCCGCCTCGATATCAGCTGTAGATGGGTTCTCTCAGAAGGAATTCTTGCAGAACTCAGTCTATTCTGTTTTATTGGTCTAATTTATTGGTTTTTAAACATTCCAAACTGTTGTGGATTTTGCTTATTTGGTAGTAGAATATATATATTTTTTCCAAATACTATCTTACGTGAAATGTCAAATTATAAAACAATGTAGTTTCTCAATTTGAAATGTTGGAATGAAAGGTCAGGAACACTAATCCTCCAAACTTTGGAAGCTGGATCACTCTAACATTGAGTTCTAGCATTCTCCAAACTGGTGCCCTGTGACAATTGAAAGTAGATTATTTTTTATGTGAAATGTGATTTTAAAAAAGTTTAAATTTTAACTGGCTTATACAAATTAGAAAGCAAAATGAGGGCTGATTAGAAGTCCAAATGAGGTCCCATTTATTTATTTTTGTAGCTGCTGTGATTGCTTTGGGGGTCTTCTTCATAAATTCTTTGCCTAGGCTGATGTCTGAAAGGGTCTTTCCTACATTTTCTTCTAGGATTCTTAAGGTTTCATGCCTTAAGTCTAAGTCTGTTATCCATCTAGAATTGATTTTTGTAAGAGGTGAGAGGTGGGGATCCAGTTTCAATCTTCTGCATGTAGCTATCCAGTTTTCCCAGCACCATTTATTGAAAAGGGATTCTTTTCCCCAGTGTATATTTTTGTCTGCTTTGTCAAAGATTCGATGACAATATGCAGATGGTTTCACCTCTGGATTATCAGTCCTTTCCCAAAGGTCTATGTCTCTATTCTTGTGCCAGTACCATGCTATTTTAGTTACTGTAGTTTTGTAGTATAGCTTGAAGTCTGTTATACTGATACCTCCCAGTTTGTTCTTTTTGCTTAAGATTGCTTTGGCTGTACAAGGTCTTCTCTGGTTCCAGATGAAGCATAGAATTATTTTTTCTAAATTTGTAAAGAATGATGCTGGTACTTTGACAGGGATTGCATTAATTCTGTAGATCACTTTAGGTAGTATGGACATGTTAACAATGTTGACTCTAACAATCCATGAGCAAGGTAGATTTTTTCCATCTGTTTATATCTTCTACAATTTCTTTTCTTAGTGTTTCATAGTTCTTTCTGTATATGTCTCTCACCTCTTTTGTTAAATATATACCTAGATATTTGATTTTCTTTGAGGCTATTGTAAAAGATACTACATTTTTTATTTGAATTTTGGCTTGACTGTTATTGGCATATAAGAATGCCTCTGATTTGTGTGTATTAATTTTAGATCCTGAGACTTTATTGAATTCATATTTCAATTCCAGGAGTCTCTTGGTTGAATCCTTGGGGTTTTCTAGATATAAGATAATCAGCAAAGAGTGAGAGTTTGATCTCTTCTGCCCCCATTTGGATGCTCTTAATTCCCCTCTCTTGTCTAATTGCTCTAGCAAGGACTTCCAGCACTATGTTGAATAGAAGTGGGGATAGTGGGCATCCTTGTCTGGTTCCAGATCTAAGTGGGAATGGTTTCAGTTTTTCCCCATTCCAAATGATATTGGCTGTGGATTTATCGTATATGGCCTGATCAAAATAAAACACTTTTGTACAGCCAAGGAAACTATCATTAAAGTGAATAAACAACCAACAGAATGGGAGAAAATATCTTCTCTCTACACATCCAATAAAGGGCTGATAACAATAATCTATTGAGAACTCAAAAAAATCAACAAGAAAAAAATCAAACAACCTCATCAATAAATGGGGGAAGGACATCAACAGAAACTTTTCAAAAGAAGACAGAATAATGGCCAGCATACATATAAAAAAATGCGCTGCATCTCTAATCATTAGGGAAATGCAGATCAAAACCACAATGCGATATCACCTAACTCCAGTAAGATTGGCCTCTATCAAAAAATCCCAATGCAACAAATGCTGGTGAGGATGTGGAGAGACAGGAACACTCTTACACTGCTGGTGGGACTGCAAATTAGTGCAACCTCTGTGAAAAAGAATTTGGAGATACCTCAACGAGCTACAAGTGGAACTACCATTTGATCCAGCAATACCACTATTAGGCATCTACCCAGAGGAACAAAAGTCATTCTATAATAAAGACATCTGCACTTGAATGTTTATGGCAGCACAATTCACTATTGCAAGGATGTGGGAACAACCCAAGTGCCCATCAACCCATGAGTGGATTAATAAAATATGGCATATGTATAAAATGGAATACTACTCAATTATAAAAAACGATGGTCATCTAGCACCTCTTATATTTTCCTGGACAGAGGTGGCACCCATCCTCTGAAGTGAGGTATCATAAGAATGGAAGAATAGGCACCACATGTACTCGCCATCAAACTGGCACTGACTGATCAACACTAAGGTGCTCACACAGTAGTAATATTCTCTGGGGTTAGGGAGGTTGGGGATGGGTAAACTCACAACTAATGAATGTGGTGAACGTTGTAGGAGGGTACATCTCAAATCATGGTTGGAATGTGGCAAATTCATAACATGTAACCAAAATATCTATACCCCCATAATTTCATGAAATAAAAAAAAAAACTATGAAAAAAGAAAAAGAAGTCCAAACGAGGGTTGCTTTTTTGTTTTTGTTTTTGTTTTGCTAATAATACTTTGAAATGCACTTTCATTAAACATATTTTGCTTCTGTTTAGGCATGGTGTAGTACATACAGAGTATTGATTCTGGTTCCAGATATAGTTTAGTTCAAATCTACTACTTACTATATTTATTATCTTGGAAAAGTCCTTTAATCAGATTATCGCTTTTTTTATATGAAAAATAGTAAAACAATTCTTCTGTAAAGTGCCCAGTACAGTCAGTGCTTGTACACAGTAGGCATGGATAGTAGGCAGAGTGGTTGATCACATTTTTTGTCCTAATAAACTGAGCAAGAGGATAGAATGCTATTTAGAAAAATAGAGATATTACTCTTGCAAAAACAGCTCTCAGCTGTATCATCTTGGCAAAGTTTGTATTCATTTACATCTCAATTCAATCAGCATTTCTGAACCCTGATCACAGAACATGTAGTAGAGAAACAGTGTAAACAAAGGCAGAAGGAAATTGTACTCTCATGAAGACAACAGTCAAGTGAGAAAAAAGGGCCATGGATCAAATAATCATACAAATATAGGTAAAATTACATTTGGAACAGTGCTGTAAGGTCAATAGAGAGTGCTTGAGGAAATGACAGATCTGAAGAATGAGTGGAAGTTAAGTACTAAGAAGAAAACCAGTTGTAGGTGGAATGAGATAAATAAGACATGTTAAAGCAGGTGCAGAAGAAATAAAAATATAATGCTTCCAGGTAATGAGCACCTGAGCAAGCATCCAGTCAGAACAAAATAACAAGCAACAAAATAACTTCGATACCAGGAAATAGTAACATCATATAAGCAAAATGATAGAAGACTATAGGTTATATGCAGGCCGTTGCCTTAGGAAAGCAAACAGTCAATTAGTTATTAGTACACTAGTATTTGCAAGATGTTTTTCTGTGGCTTAGTCTTAATGGGGAAAAGTGTATAAAAGATGGAAGGATACCTGTCAGACAGAACTAGAAGGGATATTTAATAAGGAGCCCCTGAGGATAGAATGGTGATGATTACTAACCCAGGACTGTTGACCAGACTCAGATAAGGCGATTGAAGAAAAGAACATCCCTGGGAGCAAACACATCAGAGCTGGGAGCTGACAGAACAGAAGGTCTTCGTTAATTGGAACTACATTTTTGGGAAATGAGGTGCTGTTGGGGCATGATTGCATGTATTCGATTTTGAATACTTTTCAAAACTAAGACAACTTGTTACCTACTACATGATGTAATCCAGCTTGTAATAGGATTTGGCTACTGGTTGGACATGAGAATTAAAAAAAAAAAAAAGACTTTATTTTTCTTATATCTCTTCTGCATAAAATATGAATATTATCACAAAGTGGAAATAATACTGGTTTGTAGAAAGTTGAAAATAGGAGAAAGAAATAAGCAGATAATGCTCTAAGTTAGCATATTGTCTTTTACAATGTTAAAAGAATGAAGGACATTTATTTATATTGTAATATTAGCTTTTAAATGTTTGAGATTATTGATGCAAAATGTGTATGTACAAAAGAGATAAAAAGGACATATTAACAATAGCTGTTTCTAGTGGTTGAAATACACACAGATATCTACATAGATACACACAGATACATATAATTTTTCTTTTTTAACCATTTTATGACTTTAAACATTTTCTATAATTAAAAATAACAGGAAAGGATTAAGATTATATTAGAAAACATAGTTTTTTAGTAGGATGGAACAATATTCAGAAATATGAAAGTATTTTATTAAATTCATCTTCTTCCTAAAATTTAATTAGGTGACTAATTCAGTAAAACCTAGACACACATTCATGACAATTTCAAATTTTTGAAATTAGTTCAAAGAAGCAATGACATTTGTAGGGATGACACTGAAATTTTGTACTCTTAGCTTATTCAACATGAAAATGTTTTCATATATCTCTAAAATTTTATATCTGTTAAGGCATTTGACAAAATCTAAAATGTGAACAAAGATAATTGGCTCTCCACTTCTGCATTGTGTTTTGTTGATGATCTCTGTGTGAACATAAGCCAACATTTCCTATCTCACCTTTCCACTTGCACATCTGCCACACAAAGCATATGGATCTCTCTGAGAATACCTGGGGCCAGGTTTTTGCAAATAAGTTTAGCCCTAACATTTTGCTACCATACCTCTGCCAAAAACCTATTTAAGATAAATTCTATTACATAAAACAATCTAAAAAACAAGTTATTCATTATTCATTTTTTCCTCTTTTATGTCCCTGCATAAATTTAATCAGGATTTGGCTTAGTTTCCTACAGGTCTTCATTTGTTTGGCTTACTATGAGACCATGTTCACTGGGTTAGGGAATAATGTTTCTGTTATGCAGAATTTTGGTTTCTATGCTCTTCACTCTATGATGTCATTCCTGTGGATAGGTTAAATTGCATGTCAAAAAGGACTTTGCAGATGGAATTAGGGTAGGTACCTGGATTAGAGGTGGGTAAGAGGTTTGCCCCCACTGAGTGGCCTGCTGAACATGTTGTGATATAGCCAGTCCAGGGCAGGGATGGCCACTACCAATCCTGCCATGAGATGATGCAATGTGTATACTTCCTATGCTTGTCCCAGCCACCAACAGAGGTAGAGGGTAGCAACAGGCTGATGGGGGCATGGAAGGAGAGACTGGGCAGGCCAGGCACCAGAAAGCAGGAGAGTAAACAGGCAACTAAGACCTTACCCAAGGAATTGTGATGAAGTGGGAGGCACACTGGCATGAGCTGTGTGTCCAGGCTCCCAGTGCCTGTCTCATTGCTCAATTGATATTCATGTATAAAACTTATAAAATTCAAATGTCAAGTTATTATGACTTTCTAGATGATGATCTCAGAGCATTAAACTCCATGTTCAAAACCCTTCTGAGAGGGGGGCCCTATGCAACTCCCCTGGTCACATGCTTGTGGAAATGACCCTGATAAAAAGAGCTTATGGGCCTTAGTGTAAGCATTTTCCTTTTTTTTTTTTTTAATGATTATATTATAAATGAAATAAATAAAGAATAAAATAATAACAACAAAGAGAATGGAAGGGGGTTCAAAAGTAGATTACAAATTGCAGGTTTTATAATAGCTAACTTTATTTAGTGCTTTGCATGTGCCACGTACTTTACATTTGAAATCTCCTGTCACCAAACAACCAGTTAATGAGATGGGTGGATTACTATCTTCATTTTTATGAATGAGAATCAGGCACAGAGAAGTTATTTAAAACTCCCAAGGACATAACAGTTATAAGTTGAACCTGATCAACTTAACACAGAGGCTGAGTTCTTAAACACAAATGATGATGGCTCTCAAGATGAAATGAAGTGGATAACAGAGTAAGGAAACTAGCACATTTTTCCACATTTACGGGGAGGATAAATTGTAACAAATTTCTTAAAGGGCAATTTGGGAATACCAAAAGCTTAAACATTTTACATACATTTACACCACATAGCACCATTTATAGGAATTTATTATTAAAAAAGTCAAATATGCCATTTCAATGTTTTTATGGATACATAATGAAGTATCCCAAAATTTAGTGGCTATATACAAGCATTTTGTTTTGTTTGGCCATGGCATAGTTTCTTCATATTTTTGGTGTTTGTAGTTTGTTGAGTTTTGGATCTGTGGATTTATAGTTTTCATCAACTTTGAAAAAGTTTTACCTATTATTTCTTCAAGCATTTTTCTATCATCCTTCATCCCTCCTTTGGAGAATCCAATTACATTTACATTAAGCTGCTTGAAGTTATCTCCCAGTACAGTGATCCTGTGTTCATTTTTGTCTGTCTTCCCCCTCTTTGTGTTACATTTGAAACAGTGTCAATTACTATGTCTTAAAAGTCACTAATCTTTTTTTTCTTCTTCTGCATTGTCTTATATGCTGTTATTCCCCCTTTCAAGGTATTTTTCAACTCAGATACTGTGGTTTTCATCTTTGCAATTTCAACTTGGATCTTTTTAAAAAATGTCCTCCATGTCTCTACTTAATATGGTCTATGTTTTTTTCTATTTTCTTGAATACATAGAATGCAGTTACAGTAATTGTTTTAATAATCTTTTCTACTAATTTTATTCTATGCCATTTCTCGAACAGTTTCAATTGACTGACTGTTTTCATTATAAGGTTATATTTTCCAGCTTCATTGCATGTCTGATAATTTTTTATACTAGACATTAGGTATTTTACCTTTTGGGTGCTGGAGATTTTATATATATATATATATATATATATATATATATACACATACATATATATATACACACACACACATATGTATGTGCATATATATATATATATATTTATTTATTTATTTCTGTAAATATTCCTGAGCTTTGTTCTGGAATATGGTTAAGCTACTTGGAAACATTTTAATACTTTTCAATATTAAGAAAAATTAGGTATTATCAGATCAGTCTTTATTCTAAAGCTTATTTTTCATCACCACTGAGGCAAAACATTTCAGAATACTCTATCCAATATATTCTGAATTATGAGGTTTGCTACTCTGTGAGTGGATACTGGAACTCTTATATATTCAGTTCTCTGTGAACTCTAGATATTAATTATAATAATTCAGAAAGATAGTCCTTTCTCTAGCCACAGGTAGTTTTCTTACATGTAGATGCTGATCTTTACTCGGCTTAGGACTTAAGGAATATCCTCAGCAGGTTTTTGGAGTTCTCTCTCTGTATAGCTCTCTGCTATTTTGCCCAGAAAACCATAGCTCTCTTGGCCTCCTTAGACTTCTAGTTTCATCTCAATTCAAAGAGAATACTGTAGTTCACCTTGGTTCTCTCTCTCTATGCCATATCCTGAAAACTCTAAGCTCTAAGTTGGGGCAATTATAAGACTCATCTTGTTTTTTCCTTTCTCAGGGACCATTTTCTGATGTATTATGTCTTCAAAATAATTGCTTCTTATATTTTTTTCATTAAAATTTTTTTCAGGCACATGGTTAAATCTTGGCCCAAATAATCTCATCTTGCTCATTATTTTGTGGATTGGGAATTTTGGAACAGCTCAGGTAGACAGTTCATCTTTAATTGACATGATGTTAGTGGGAATTGCTGGGCTGGAAATTCCAATTTCTAAAGTGTCCGAAGCCTCAATTTTTCTTAGACTCTCTCTCTTTCTCTCTCTGTCTTCCTCCCTCCTCCCCTTCTTTCCTCTCTTCCTCCAGTGGCACCTCATCCTTTAGTATATCTCCATATGGTTTGATCTTCTCATGTCATGGTGGTTTGGGGACTGTTGAGCTGCTTGCAAAGTGGCTCAAGACTGAATGTTCCAGGAGATCAAAGTGAAATCTGTGAAATTTCTTCTGACTAGACCTTGGAACTCACATCACAAGCACAATTAATTTCTGCCACATTCTATTTATGAAAATTGAGTCATAGGGCCTGCCAAAATTCAAGTGATGGAATGATGCAAGGACGTGAATACTGGGAGGTGTGTCCTGTGGGGCTGTTGGAAGTCATTTTTAAAAATATGGCTATCACAGTAAGGGATACATTTCCAGAAGTGTTTGCTATTTTTTATATTAGGAGAAAACGGCAAGAAAAAAGTGTCCACAAAGAGGAATCTTGTTGTTGTCTGAATTATGGGCAATGTATAAAATACTACTTTGCAGTATTTCAATATGATATGTGAAAATATCAAAAATGTATATAGAGGAATGTTTATATATTACTCTCTACATAAATGCAAAGAATTTGAAATGCAAAGGATTTCTACATACTCTATAATGAGTATGTAAAAAAAAAAAACACATTATACTTGAAGGTTTACTATTCTTTCTTTTATCATTCAAAAAGAACAGTTTTAAAGTCTCTAATTTACAGCTAGGCATGATTGCCTCATGCCTGTAATTCCAGCACTTAGTGAGGTTGAGGCAGTAGGGTTGCTTGAGGCCAGGAGTTCAAGACCAGCCTTGGCAACATAGTGAGATCCCACCTCTGACCAAAAAAAAAAAAAAAAAAAAAAGAGTCAGGAGTGGTGGCACATGCCTGTAATCCTACCTACTCAGGAGGCTGAGGCAGGAGGATCTCTTGAGCCCAGGAGTTAGAGGTTACAATGAGCTATGATTGTGCCACTGCATTCCACCCTAGGTGAGAGAGTAAGATCCTATCTCTATAAAAAAGAAAGTAAATTAAAAAAAATCAAAATCCTCTAATTTAATGCTTCTTTCCTTTTGAAGAAATATACTACAACTTTAATATTTCTGTATATTCTGCCTTATGCAATGCCTAGCACATCAATTAATGCTTGATGAATGAATGAACAGGGCAGCAATAAAAGAACACACTCAGATTTTCCTTTTCACTTGGTTTCCTGGATGCTCAGAAATTAGAATACGTAGTTGGGATACTCTCCCACCCACACACAGGTCTTTTATTTAATTTATTTTTTAAATTTCATTTAACTAATCTAGTTCTATATTGAATTGAAATCTCACATCTTTTTCTTTTCTGGAAGGAATGGAAGGTAGGTAGCTAGTTCATTTTAAAAAAATCTAAAAAGAGTACCCCTAGTAAGATGTTTAATTTAATTTTGAGGATGAATAATTACCTAGAAAATCCAGGCTACACATAAAAGAATTTAGAAAATTCGAAACAAAATAATCACCTTTTTAAAAATGTTACTATATTGACTTCCTGATTCATGCTTCCTAGGTGAATTTTTCATTTGACCTTGAATAGAGATTCATGCTGCTTAAATTCTTACACTTTGAGTTTAGATAAGATATACACAAGAGTAGCCTAAATTTGAAGATAGCCATTCATTATGGTGATCAATCTCTCTTTTGCAATACAGGATTTGAGGGTCCTTCTAGACCACATGCATTGAGAATACTTTCACAGTTAACAGTGGTATAATTTATAAGATTCAATATCACAGGATCTGTAGGGATCTATATTAAGTATATGAAGAGACTCATATATATGCACTCTAATTCAACATAAGTACTAGATAAAATGATTGACAGTCTCATTGTGTTGCTGAAACTTTGCAGTCAACATAGGAATATAATTTATTGAAATATCAATTATCAAAGGAAAACATAATTAATTATACAGATGGAAAATGGACTGTGTCTTATTTTAGGAAAAAAATCTTTCATTTTTGAATTAGTTTGATGAGTACAAATATAACAACACACATGTAAACACACACAAATTTATTTCAATTGGGTTTTAGTTATAAATTTAGAGAGAATGACAAAGCAAGATATGATATAGTCATATAAATCTTTGAGGGTAGCTACAGACTGTATTCAATTTCTAGTCTAAATATACGTGTGTTATTAACCCTGTTCTACTTCTATGAAGTCATGGTAACTTGGGCAAGTCACAAAAACTTTTGTATTGACTACATTTTTTTTCTGTAAAAATGAGAGGTTTGGACTAGATTAAACTATAGAATCCTTGGTGAATCTAAGAATTCTATGATTTCTAGAACTCATTGTTTCAATCAATCCAGCCATTCTACATTTTTTAATGCAATGAATTGTTACTTGAAGCCTAAGTAAAAGCAATGTCAAGAGGATTTATTGCTCACCTCCTTTCAAATAAATCTTAAATGAAGACTTCTCTGAATAATCATTGTAGGGTTTAGAAAATAAAGAAGGAAAAAAACATGTAGAGACACATGCTTTTACATTCCCAGTACTGTTTGGCTTTAGAAAAGTTCTAGTAAGTGAGTAACATATTCTAACATGTATGTGTGTGCTCATGTGTGTGTATGTGTGTGTGCAGCGGTGTGTGTGAAAGACAAAGAAATAAAAAGACAGAGGGAAGACTCTACTAAACAAAACAATATATTGTAACATTTTTTATTGTGTTCATGATTATCCTCTTGTACTATGCATTTAGTTTTCAAATGCATAGTTGGTGCTACCATTTAAATAACAGTTCATTCAATTGAAAATGGAAATAAAATTACATACATTTCTTATTACATGCAAGTTGCTCCTCTTAGAGGAAAATGCCCTCTCATAACTTGTATTCAGTTTATAAATTGTTATTTATCTATGTATGTTTTTTTTGGCCATTGCTGCCTTTCTTTAATTTTTTTTTTTTTACTTAGCAATAAGCTGCTTGTTCATATTTGTCTTTGACTGTCTGACTAATGTTCATGTACCTGTTATATAGCCAGCAGAGCATAAAACTATTACAGTTTTTTTGTCCCTTAATTGGCCAAAGCTGCAACATCTGTCATTTTTGTGGGAATCAAATTTCAGCTTCAAAAGCTGCATGAACAGTC
The DNA here is from genome assembly GCF_041146395.1 of Eulemur rufifrons. Classification (NCBI taxonomy): domain Eukaryota; kingdom Metazoa; phylum Chordata; class Mammalia; order Primates; family Lemuridae; genus Eulemur; species Eulemur rufifrons. The sequence goes on from NC_090989.1 coordinate 233,238,853, forward strand.
TGGCACAGCCACATCAGTGCATCTTCAGTTTAATCTACATGCTCATCCTCCTTGTCTTTCACTAGTCACCTTCCCTCCTTCAAAACTCTGTTTCTTCACAAAGTTCCCTTTCACCTTATTGGACTCACTACTGAATCCTTTCTGGCTATCGATTCTGCGGAGTATGCTGGCTTACTATTGCAAGGTCATTCATAATTGCATCTAGAATTTTTTATCTCCCTTGCCATCATTTTTCCTCTCCCTAAAAAGTAAAATGCTCTGCCAAGAAGTCACATTGGCACACTGGAAACTAGAATTTAACCATTAATAAGTGGCTCATTAAAAAGGGGGTGGTGACAATAGAAACCAAACAGAACCTTTAGAAAAGGTCGAGTGAGTGAGTAACCTATTCTAGCATGTCTGTGTGTGCTTGTGTGTGTGCATGTGTATGTGTGGTACTGTGTTCTTTTTATATATTAGCCTTTTTGCAAATTAGATTCCTTCTGGACTACTCCTTCCAGAGCTAAATCTGCCCAAATAGATGATGAGGTTTGAGGTGAAATAAAAATAAAGGCAAGATAGATATTACAGAAGTCTGAACCTAAAATTTTTTCCATGCTTGATAAAATCCCTTCAGGGAATTGTGATGTTAATATTATTTGTCTCTCCTTTTCTCTTGTCAACTGGAAAGGCAGTTTACTTTCTGCTATTATAGCACCATATCCTCTAGTCACATTGACACCAAGATAACAAAAGCAGTACTGTGCCCTTTCTTTTGTCCCTATCTTGGACAAAGTTCACCAATAAGCATACCTCCCAACTAAAAGAAAATAGCAGCGACAATTAGTTCTTAATTTCTGCTTTCTTTGAGATTTCACAGCAGCATGAACAAAATTGACTACACTATTGAACAAAAGATGGCACAAAGATTTTACTCCTTAGTATTGGAAAATGTATGAAGCTTTTCCAAATATATAGGAGATAAAGCCAGAGAAATGTAAAGAAAAGGTAATTTTGGATTAGTATAAATAGCTTCCTTCCAAAAAGTCTTGTCATTATTCACTTAATTTGATTTAATTTAATAATCAGGGCAATTGATATTTCTGTGATATACTTTCCCTATTTATATATTGCAGAATATCAACATAAAAACGTAAAATATGTGAAAGATTTTTGCAATGTAGATGCTATAAAATTTAGTTATAACAGTAAATCTGGGCACGTAGAAACTCATACATAATATTAATGAATAAAAATATAAGAAAACAACTGGTAGAATAATGGCATATTAGCTTTTTACAAAATATTAATAAAAAAGCATCTTTTTTAAGACACCAGAGGTACACCAAAATATCCAACAGCTTGAGGAGCAAGAATCACAAAAAGAGAATATTGAAGCAGATCCAAATTATTCAATGTTTTTCCCCACAAAGCATTTACCATTTTGAAAGGAGAAACTGATAATCTAAGCAGAAAGTTGTGGCAAGAGCTGGTAAGCAGATGTTAACTTCCCACAATTTTGTGGATCAGGAAGACAAAATTTGAGTTTCTGGGTTACCAAGTCAGTGAGGATTAATATGTCAGAGTCAAAGAAAGTACTGTGAAGTAAGCCCAACAATTTCAAGGCACTTTTTCAAGCCAAGGCATTTATTGGTTTCTAAGTGGTACTGCGTTGATAGACTTAACACCAAGAGAAAGTGATGGCTAATAGGCTAGGAAGCAGAGGAGAGCTTTCAGGAGTTTCATAGTACTGAGCAGATAACAAAAAGAAAAAAATGTGCTCAGAGCCCACTATGCGTTGGATAGCTTGATCAACATCGAGTATGTACACCTACATACATACACACACACATAGGATCCTGCAGTGCTACAATATGAGAGTAAAAGCAAATTGGAAATGGACTAGCCTTCACAAAAAATCAAATACATCCTTGACCAACTCAATCCCAAAGTGAAATAAATAATAACTTGTTCTAACAAGATGGCATAACAATAATTTTTAAGAAAGAGAGAAAACTGTATTTAGAGTCTCAATTCATTCATATTTTGTTTTCATTTAAAATCACCACTAATATATTTTTTTAAATAATAGAGACATCAAAAGATAAAATCAAAAGAATCAAACGGAGGATAACAAATAAAAAAGCAAACAATAGACTCCGAAAAGAGGTGATCCAAAAGTTATAGCTATCAGGAAAAAAAAAAAAAAAAAGAAGACAGGGGACATATTTTCACTTAAAAAGGTGAAAACTATAAAATAACTAGAAAAAGAAAATTATAAAAATGAAAAATGCAACAACTGTCTTCCAGAAAACACTAGAAGACTTAGTAGCCCATTAGATAGAAAAAAAGGGGATCACTGAATCAGGAGAGGACATTCAGATAGAAAATATCCAACTGCAGAGAATAAAGGTTGAAATGTACTTGCAAGAGCATAATATATATAAGGGAAAATGGTGAAAGGTCTGACATAAGTGTAAATTGGAGTCACAGAGGAGGAAAGAAAATACAAGGCAGAAACACTTTTAGAAGATACAATGGCCAAGAATTTTCTAAAGCTGAAGAAAGTTGAAAAAACTCAAATTCAAGAGGCCCTTCAAACACTAGGTGGGATAAATTCAAAGAAAGCCATTGCCAGAACCATCAGAGTAAAACTAAAACCAGGGACAAAGAGAAAACCATAAAAGCATCAAGAGAGAAGCAAAAAGACACATTACTTTCAAAAGAGCAAAAGTAATTCTGATAGCTGAATTCACACCAAAAATAATGGAGTCCTGAAGGTAATAAAATGATATCATCTTGGTGCTGAAAGAAAATAACTACCAGTCTAGAATTCTAAATCAAATGAAATTATCTTTTAAAATTAAAATATGTTAAAAAATTAATAGATGATATTTTAAGCACACATGAACTGAAAGAGATGTTTGTTTAGTTCTTCTGGGGAAAATTGTAAGCAAGAACATGCAAAGGAATTAAAAGCAAAGAAAGTAACAAATATATATAAATGAGAATTTTCTCTATGAAATAGCTATAATGTCTTGTCAAGTTTAAAATATGACTAGAGTGAAAATATATGAAAATAGTGACACAACATGTGACAGGAGGTAAAAGAAATTGTGTACTAAGCTGCTTATGTCATCCTAAAGTTGGTAAAAGCAATATTTTATGGCAGGAACTAAATGAAGAAGAAGAAGAATTTATAATCTGTAGGATAAGAAATAAAAGAGAAAAAAATAAAAAGAATGTAGATCTAATAAAAAGAGAAACAGGAATGATTTTTAAAAACCTCACTTAAGCCAAAAATTAGGCAAGTAAGGAAGGGGAAATGTACATAGAAATAGGTATCACAAGGAGATGAGAGATTTTTAACTAAAATAAGCCAATAATTATACAAAATATAAATTTTAAAATAGTCCAGTTGAGGGAAAATTTTTATCAGCCTACATTAAAAAACAAAAAAAGAAAATTTATGATGGCTAAAAAGGAGACATCTTAAAAATAAGAAAAGAGGCTGGTGGCTCACGCCTGTAATCCTAGCACTCTGGGAGGCCGAGGTGGGCGGATCGTTTGAGCTCAGGAGTTCGAGACCAGCCTGAGCAAGAGCGAGACCCCATCTCTACTAAAAATAGAAAGAAATTATATGGACAGCTAAAAATATATATAGAAAAAATTAGCCGGGCATGGTGGCTCATGCCTGTAGTCCCAGCTACTCGGGAGGCTGAGACAGGAGGATCGCTTGAGCTCAGGAGTTTGAGGTTGCTGTGAGCTAGGCTGACGCCACGGCACTCACTCTAGCCTGGGCAACAGAGTGAGACTCTGTCTCAAAAAAAAAAAAAAAAAAAAAAAATAAGAAAAGAGCCCGATGTGGTGGTGCGTGCCTATAGTCCTAGCTAGTAGGGATGCTGAGGCAGAATTGCTTGAGCACAAGAGTTCAGGTACAGCCTAGGCAACATAGTAGAGCCTGCCTTTAAAATAATAAATAAAGAAGTAACAAAAACAATTCGAAAGTAAAAGTGTGAAACAAATTACACCTTGCAAAAATTAACAAAAACACCCTGTGAAAATATATCAATATCAATTTTGCCTTAAATGTTAAGGAAAAATCATTATAAGATGTTATATAGTAGATTTCATAAAGATAAAAAAATATTCCACTGAGTATTATACAACAATTTTAAATTTGGGTGTTCCTGTAATCATATCATTAAATATACAAAGCAATACTTTATAGGATCAGGAGAAATAGAAATATCAATAACAATAATATGAAATGTAACACATTTTTCTTGGTAGCAGAAAGGTTTCAAAAAAATCAATAAGAATATAGGAGATTTGAAAAATATAATTAAGTTTTAACTGAATTGCCATTTAGGAATTAACAAACAAAGCAAAAGCAGAATGCACTTTTTATGTTCATGTGGAACATATTTTCAAATGCACCACATTCTAGGACCTAAAACCAGTCTCATCAAACTTCAAAGGATTAAAAGCACACAGAGAATTGTGTCTCTCTAATCTTGAGATAACAATTTAATAGAAATTAGTAAGAAGATAACAAGAAAATCCCTAATTATCAGGTAATTTAGCAATAAACATAAATAATCCATGGATTGAAGAATCAGTAACAATTAAAAATAGATAAAATTTTGAATTTAATGATAGTGAAAAAACATTATAGTCAAACTTATGCAATTCTCCAAATTAAGTGTTTACAGGGAAATTTATATCCCTAAATTAAACTTATAAAAAAAAGAATGATTAAAAAATAACGACCTGTGTATTGATCTCAAGAACCATAGGGATTAGAATATACGAAATAATAAAAAAATAGCAAAAAATAATAAAGTAAAAAGCAAACATATAATACAAGTATCAACAAAGCCAAAGGTTGATTCTTTGAAAAGACTAATGAAACTGACAAAACAGTGGCAAATATGATAAAGAAAAAGAGAAAAAGGCAGAAATTAATATAGGGGAACAAAAATGTATCATCATTGTAAATTTTAGAATATTACGAATAAATATTTTCAAATAAAACATATTAAATGAAATATGAAGTTAAAAAACACACAAAAAATACATTCAAAAGAAATATAGTAAGCATAGTTTTATATTTACTAAATGAATTATGTATTTAGTAATAAATATTTCCATACATATGCAATAATAAAGATATACCATACATATATCCCCCTCACAAAATCCAGTTACAGAAGACTATATCATTGAGTTCCAGTAAACATTTGAGGAAGAAATAACTAACACCAATTTACATAAACTCTTCTAGAAAACAGAAAGGTGAAGGCTTTCCAACTTATTTTATTAGTGCATAAGCTAGGTCTCAAAACATTAGAAAAATAAACCAGAGAGAAAACTTCAGAAAAACCTGTCATTAATATTAGTAAAATAAATTATTTTTACAAAAATATATAATACATCAAAATTACATTTTAAAATAATTCTAAGGTAAGGTAACTTTAGTATTTGAAAATCAACATTTGCCACCACACTAACTGATCAATTGATTTAAAAAGTCATGTGATCAGCTCAATAGGAACAAAGAATTTGGTTAAAGTAAACATTTATTGGAGATAATGGTAGCAAACTGTGACTACAGAGGATTTCTGAAATCTAATGAAGATTATCTATAAAAAGCTAAACAAAAAATACTTGATGAATGAACCATTTAAAGCTTACTCCTTGAAATGAGAAAAAAATGAAGATGTTCACCATCACCTTACCTAACAAACTGTACTAAAATACTTGCAAGAAATAGAAAGCCACATGAATTATATATAATCATTCATACCTTTATAAGCAGAAACAAAGTGGGACAAAGTGAAAAGTAATAATCTTTATGGAACCCAGCAAATAATCTTTATGGAACCGAGGGCAAATAACTAACCTCGAATTCATAATAGCACAGATACTGAATAGAAACAAACTATTTATTTACCTTGTGCAGACACTACTGAATGCCATGTAAACTAATAAAAACATTAAGCTAGGTTTATTTTTAAACAAACCCACTCCAAATATAAAAATATTGGTTAAAAATTTTAAAAAGTAAAAATATATACCATACAAAACCAAACACTAATCCAAAGAATAGGTGTAGTTACATTAATTTCAGGAAAAGTAAGTTCAGAAAAAAATATTATCAGAGATAAAGAGAGTCATTACATACTGATAAAAGGGGTCAATTCTTCAAAAAGACATAACAATCTTAACCATGCATGTATGTGGCAACAGAGCTTCAAAACACATGGGACAAAAATTGATAAATCTGAAAGAAAAAATAGGTAAATCTACAGTTAGAATTGGAAACTGCAACTCTTTTCTCAGCAATTTATAGAATGAGTAGAAAGCCAATAAGAATATATGACCTGAGTAACACTACAAATCAACTTGAGCTAATTCACATTTTTAGAACACTCCACCCAAGGACAGGTGAATACACATTCTTTTTAAGTGCTCAAAGAGCATATATACAGCATTCCACTAAAACTTTGATCTGTTCCCAGAAATAAGCCCAATAAACACATTTTTCCAAGGATACAATGTATTGAACAAAATAATTTTCAACAAAATAATGTCCTCACAAAACTCTGCCAGATAGGCAGAAAATTATTTTAAAAATAGAAATGGGTAAAAGAAGGTAAAAGAAATAACTGATGTGCAATAATGGCTATTGATAAATATCACCATTTCCACTCAGATATGATTTTTAAAAATGAAAGCTCTACTGTGATCTGATCAACTAAGAAAGAAGATGCAATAGAGTTAAAGGTAGAGATGAGGGAGGTCAAATATTGGGAATCCAGAAAAGAGGTTACATTAATCAAAAGAGGGGTTAGGCCTTGATTTTTGTAACAGATTGGAAAATGAGTAAAAAGCTCACACTTTAGTGAAATCAGACACAAACGTTTGTGATAAGAAAATAGGTGTGGGAAATCAAGAATGAATAGAGTCAGATGAGGTAGTTACAAGCTAGATGACTGGCAAAGTAATGAAGATTTTAGTGGAGACAGAGGAGGCTTTAGGAAAAAGCAAAAAAGTTCACATACTTGTACGAGCTATTTATGAGGAGGATGCTCTGTGAGTAGATTGTGCTCTGGCACAGTCTCCAGGAATTGGAAGAAAAGGCGAGTGGCAGCAGGCTGGTGAGACATGCTCTTTATTGTTGGGGGGGATATAGTAGCAGCGAAACGCATGGTCAAGAACATGGCGAGCGCTTATATATGGCTTTGAACAATAGTGGCAACACGTCATGCGAAAGCACAATCACATGGGTTCACACAGGAGATAACACCATGGTTACGTGAGTATTCTGACTCATGCCTCCCCAGAAGGCCAGCTAAAGGGGGGTGGGGGAGGAGCAGGCCAGAAGAAACACTGTGGCAGTCATCTTAGTTTGGCCTAAGAAATCTGTTACCTATACAAATGCATTGTCCCTTACATTCCAACCTCTAGGTATTAGGTTTCACAGCCTACACATGGGCCCATAGGGAGGACCCTTGGGCGCAAATGGCACAACAGCAATGCAGGGAACAACACAGTATTACCAGACCATAGCCAGCAGCCCCTAACACTAAAAGGGTCCAACGCCAGGAGGACAAGAAATGTTCCCACCATTGCTATAATGGGTCTCCAGTTAACTGTTGGATGCCCTGTACCTCTCCATCAATTTCCTTCAATGCAGAGGAAATATCCTCCCAGTGATCAGGTATATATACACAATATTCAAGCATTTATGACTGTGCATGTGCCTCCTTGAGCAGCAGTGAAGTGATCAAGGGCCATGCAGTTTTGCAAAACTACCTTTCTCATCTGAGTGACCCCATCCATTAGGAGGGCCAAAGCCTGCCGGGTTTGATTCAGGGCTCGAACAGTATGCTCTGCTAGGGCATTCACTTCTATCTCTACCTTAATGGCTCCACCTCATGGTAAAGGATGCCTTCCAGGTAAAATCACCATGGAGTCTGTTTTACCCAATGCCAATGGGAGAACAGAGCATCCCAGTTATGTGGCTTCTCAGTAAAGGTGCGGAGGACCTTCCCTGGGATCTATGGCCATCCCCACATGCATCTTCCCATTCAAAGAGCAGGAAGATAAAGCAACCCATGTCTTCCACATACCCACAAAAATTCTGGAGGTACTCTGTTGGTAGGGACAGTGCCCATCAAAGGTTTTCCACTCCACCAGCAGGTGGCATTATTATTCCAAGTAATGTTTGCACAAAACTCTTTTGGGATCCATCCTACAGTGCGGTTTCTCAATCCCATTCTCCGTTCTATACATAGAGGGGGCCACTTGGTGCAATTCTACTTGTTCCCCTAATAACCAACCCAGACTTTCCCAAAGGGCATATCCCAAAGTGGGATGTGGGCCAGGTGTCCATTGCAAGTGTTTCTCAACTACCTTGAGAATGAGGTCATAGCTGGCATCCTGGGGACTTCACATGGCCAGGAAAGTCCAGTTCTGCAGAGAAGCAGGGGCGATGCTCCAGGGCAGGCCACCTGAAGTTTCCACCAGGAACTCCATGTAGACCCAGCAGTGAGAAATGTTCATGATTTGAGTGTAAGCGTGAGCCCAGGAAGCAAAGCTGTTAGCCTGGATTATCCTGGTCGATAAGAAAGAGTGGCCAGGGGGACCACTAAGGGTAACTCATGCCCTTCAGGCAGCACACAGGCTACCTGTCCATCCTGAGACAAAATTGTGGCTGGAATTGCCTTTTGTCCTGGGCGATGGTACCACACAGACTCATCCATAATAGGTTTGGCAGTTTCAGGTGCTAAAACAAGGGGAACGCACGAAATTATCCAAAGGGCAAGAAATGAGGTGCCTGTGAGGAGGATGCCCTTTCCATTGTGGCCTGCTGTGACTGTCACCGATTGCTGCTCAGGAGTGAGCACAGCAGGTGACATATTGGAGAGGTACTGTAATCTATCCCACCATGGGGCTAACAGACCAATCCACCAGGGTTTGGGGCCTGTTATATTCCACGACCATGTTTAGGTTTTCATCTCTCCTTCCTTGAGGAGAGTTAGGGCCAGAAGCAGAGCAGTTCCATCCTGAGTTACCTGGGGTTGCATCAACCGGTTCTCGGTGACATCTGTCAATTGGAGGGGAGTGGTCTACTTGTAGGTTAAATAATCTAAGGGGGCAAACCCACTCTTTCGGGGATGCTCATTCAGCACCTGAATGGCCTGATCCAACCTCCATGTCCAGTGCCAGAGATGGGGGGAAAGTTCCACTTTTTAGCTTCCCCTTCAACAAACCATTGTATCACTCTATCATGCCAGTGGCCTGAAGCTGGTAGGGCACATGGGCTATGCACTCCACGTCCATTTGGCATGTCCACTGTTGGACTTCGTGTCCCAAAAAAGGACTACTCCAATCACTTTCTATAGTGAGGGGTCGCCCACATAGAGTAGTTAAATGTTTGAATGCCATAATGGTGGATGTTTGATCAGCCCAAGCCACCAGGTAGGCAAAAAGGAGGCCAGTAGCAGTATCAACCACTGTGAAGGCATACGTTGCCATGTTAGACCAAGGCAAGGGACGACATAGTCAACCTGCCATCTCTCCAAAGGATGGTCTACCCTTTGGACATGTCCAGGAATGGCAGGGAGATGCCTACAATGTGGATATTGTCAGGCACATACCTCACATTGATGATAAGCCGTCCATAAATCTGCCATAGGTAACTGTAGATTCTACCTCTAGTTCACTTGAGCCATAGTCTTTACACCAGCATGGCCCAGACGACAGTGTAACTATACAGCTTTTTCAACCAGCAAGGGTGACATGATCCATTGCACCCTTGCCAGGGTATTGCCTTATCATTGCCAGGGCTAACTAGAGATCTATGTCCTGAAACATGATACCCCCAGATCTCCTTCTGGTATCCTTGCTGCAGTAAGTCTTCCCACATTGCCTGTCCCCATACTGGCCGGTGCCCTACTAGCCAACTTTGGACTTTCCATGTAGGTAACCAGTGAGGCCCTTAAACATGGCCCAGCTATCAGTGCAGACATGCATAGTGAGTGGCTCATGCACAACTTCAATCCACACAGCATGCAATTCAGCCCATTGGCTGCTCTCCTCCTCCCCCATTTCAAACCAAATTTCGTCATGATCCAGCTAGATGCCCACAGCTGTCCCCCGGGCCAAGGGGCCATGACTGGATCCGTTGGCATATCATGGCTCTGCTAGAGGGGGACCTCATCCTTCAAGGTATGGGCTCTCTTCCCTAGGTATTACTTTGTTCTGAGGGTCAGCTTCAGATACAAATTCAATAGGATCCAGCACTGTCTGCAACTCTGCAGTTAAAGGGCTGGAGCTGAACTCTGCTTGTTGCTCCAAGTAAGCTCCCCACTTTGCCAGAGTGGGTGTCTGGGCTACCCCTGATCATTGGCTGGCTATCCATGACTTCACCCATCCTGCTATGGGGTATGTGGTGCACACTAGCACCTTAGACTGCCCAATTATAGCTTCACAGGCTTGAAGGGCAGCATACACAGCCACCAGCTGCTTTTCCACCAAGGAATAGCGCTTCTGGGGCCATTCTGGAACCAAAACCCAGTAGAGACATGCTGCTTATGCTGGCATTGCCACAAACCCCAGCCCATCCCGCTTGAGTTGACTGTCACATCGAGGTCAAACGGCTGTGAGCAGTCTACTACTTGTAGCATCTGGGCCTGTGTAACAGCGCTCTTGGCTGCCATACATAAAAGAGGCCTCTGCCTCCAGGGACCAGTCCCACTGCGCCCCTTTTTACACAATGAATGCAATGGCTGCAACAGTTGGGCCAAGCGGGGAATGAATATATGCCAATATTTCAAAAGCCCCACAAACACTTGTAACTGTTTCATTGTAGTGGGTCAGGGGAAGGCTTGAATTTTATCTGTAACTGCCTCAGAGATTGCTTTTGTCTTACCTGACCAGACAACACTCAAGAATTTGACTTACAATCCAAGTCCCTGGACCTTGAAGTCGTTCACTGCCGAATCCCATTGTTCTAATGAGGTTTGAAGACCGGTGGTGGCTTCTAGATCTGTAAGGGAATCAGAGGTTAACATTGTATCATCAACATAATGAAACAGAAACACTGAGGGTGGCCGACTCCATGTGGCCATATCTTGTGCCACCAAACCAAGACATATGGTTGGGCTGTGGAGGTAACTTTGTGGTACACCATAAATGTCCACTGTCCTCCTTCCCACATGGAGGCAAACTGGTATTGACTGTCTATAGCTATGTGTATAGAGAAAAAGGCATTGGCCAGGTCCACTACATAGTGGTACTATCCAAGCACCAAAGTCAATTGATGCATCAGATCCAATATAGATGGACCCGTGGAACGCAGTGTGGGAGCCACTTTATTCAGCTCCTGGTAGTCCGCTGTCATTCTCCAAGTTCCATCCAGTTTCTTAACTGGCCAAACAGGAGAGTTGAATGAACTGTGAGCAGGGCACACTATGCTGGCCTTTTCTAGCTGCAATATGGCTTGTGAAATTTCTTCATGCCCCTTGGCCAAACGATGCTGTAGGGTGAATACCACACGACGAGGTGTGGGCAGAACCTGCAGTGGGTGATGGGGGTGGCCACACACCACCAGCTTCACAACCCTAATTCAGAGGCAGAACTCACCCATGATGGTGATTAGAGTTAAACCACGTAGAATGTCAACATCCAGAATATATTCATTCACAGGGACACATACACAGTGTAAGTCCTGGGCTCCAAATGACCTACCTGCAGTGGAATAGTCACTTGTTTAACTTTGACAGTTTGCCCACCATAGCCATCTATGTAGGCTGTGTGTCCAGCAAACCACTCAGAATTTCCACAGAGTAGGGAGCAGTCAGCTCCTGTGTCCACCAAGGCCAAAAGCCACTGCACATTTATACGGGACCAATGAATAGCAAGTTCCACATGCGGCCTCCAGTCATCTGGGGTCCCCTCTAACTGGGTGCTTTGGCCTAACCCCTAGTCTATATCAAAGAGGAGGGTTTCAACCATAAAATCTTGCAGCTGCACATTGCAGGTCTGTTTGGTGGGTATCTCAGCTCCCCACCTCTTGGGTGCTTTCATGAATTGCTGGTGGGGAGCCAGCTAATTCCACAAAGCTAGCAATAGCTCATGAAGCCGTTTATCTATTTTCTCTTTATCCACTCCTGCTAGTAGGAGGTCTAGCCACATCTGGGTTTGAGACACATTCTGGGCCCCTTGTATACACTGCCTTCTTCTTCAGGAGGCCCTGAGCTTGTGGGCCCTTTTTGGGTCCTTGTAGTATACACACTCGTCCCTTATGCCCTTTCCACTCTTTTTTTTTTTTTTTTTTGAGACAGAGTCTCACTCTGTTGCCTAGACTAGAGTGCCGTGGCATCAGCCTAGCTCACAGCAACCTCAAACTCCTGGGCTTAAGCAATCCTTCTGCCTCAGCCTCCCAAGTAGCTGGGATTACAGGCATGTGCCCCCATGCCCGGCTAATTTTTTCTATATATATTTTTAGTTGGGCCAGATAATTTCTTTCTATTTTTAGTAGAGACGGGTTCTTGCTCTTGCTCAGGCTGGTCTCGAACTCCTGACCTTGAGTGAACCTCCCACCTGAGCCTCCCGTAGAGTGCTAGGATTAGAGGTGTGAGCCACGGTGTCTGGCCCCGTTTCCACTCTTTGGCATCTCCCAGAGCAGCCATGGCAGTGGTGACCTCATGTATCTGCTTCCCCACATAGGGAGTGAGCACAGCCACCAGCGAGCCAAACAAATTCTCGCGGGGAGCTCTGGGTAAGATTAGGTCCTGTGTGCATGCAGTGAAGTCCTCCTCATTGGGCCCCTGCCAGTTATCTACTGCAAAAATGGCTTGGCGCATTCCCAACTCCTGAAGAATCTGGATTAAGTCTATGTTTGAAGTCCACTTACTCACGGTTTCGGGTAGCTCTCCAGTGTCATCCCATACTATGAGGGCAGCAGCCATAAGCCATTCAAGCAAGGAGTGGTCGCCCTCACCACAGCAACCACTTGTTTATAGCCTCTGCCTCAAAGAAGGATGTATAGCTATGGATGCCATTGCCCCATCTCCCTTGGGGAACACAGGATGCTGACCATCCCTTCATCCCATAAACACAACCACCAGGCAGGCACGGTCTCCCCAAGATGTTGTCTGCAAGGTTTCCTCAGCTCCCGCAGCTCCACAGGGGCTAGGCAGAGTAAGAGATATGCTCCCTTACTGTAGGCGCGCCTGCACCACCCCCCCCCCCCCACGGGCTGCGCATGCTCCATTTTCTGTTTCATGACTGGGCGGGCTCCCAGCAGAGCCCCCCACCCCCAGTCTCCTGCATACTTGCAGTTTCCTCAGCATTCGAGGTCAGACTGCTCATTAACTCTTTCTCCAACTCTTGCAGGCGGGCTTCTAAATTTTCCTCTGTCTCTCATAACTCCCTTACCTGCGCTTCTCGCCACAGGGCACCCTTATGCTGCTCCCTGAGGGCTGTGAGGAAGAGCCAGCCCACCTGAGCAGCCACGGCTGGCTCCCTAGGCTGCAGCGACTCCTCCAAGGCCTTCAAGGCCTTTTCCATGGTGGCAGGGGTACATTCCACCTGCTCCCACTGCGAGGCAGGGGCCCACAACATGAGGACAGCTGGCACTGGCTGCCACAAGCCTGTAGGAGGCCACATATCCTCCCCTGCTGATCCTGTCGGATATGCCAGGTGTGAGGAGGACGCTCTGTGGCTAGCTTGCGCTCCCACGCAACCTTCGGAAATTGGAAGAAAAGGCAAGTGGCAATAGTCAGGTAAGACATGCTCTTTATTTTCAGGGGGACACAGCAGTGGCAAAAGCATGGCCAAGAACATGGCGAGCATTTATATATGTCTCTGAACAATAGTGGCAACATGCCATGGGAAAGCGTGATCACATGGGTTCACACGGGAGATAACCCCTTGGTTACATGAGTGTGCTGACTCACGTCTCCCCAGAAGGCCAGCTAAAGGGGGGCAGAGGGGGGAGCGGGCCTGACAAAACACTGCTGCAGTCACCTTAGTTTGGCCTCAGAAACCTGTTGCCTGTACAAATGTGATTTTCCTTACACTGTTCAAACCACTGGAGTTCGTAGTATTATCTTACTGTGACAATTCTTTCACTTTCACTTCAGGTCTAAAAGGAAATTTCAGAATGTATGTACTTCTTTTTTTTTTTTTTTTTTTTTTTTTTTTTTTTTTTGAGACAGAGTCTCGCTCTGTTACCTGGGCTAGAGTGCCGTGGCGTCAGCCTAGCTCACAGCAACCTCAAACTCCTGGGCTTAAGCGATCCTACTGCCTCAGCCTCCCGAGTAGCTGGGACTACAGGCATGTGCCACCATGCCCGGCTAATTTTTTTCTATATATATTTTTAGTTGGCCAGATAATTTCTTTCTATTTTTTTTAGTAGAGACGAGGTCTCGCTCTTGCTCAGGCTGGTCTCGAACTCCTGACCTCGAGCGATCCGCCCGCCTCGGCCTCCCAGAGTGCTAGGATTACAGGCGTGAGCCACCGCGCCCGGCCAGAATGTATGTACTTCTTAAAAATGATTCACAGATAACTAATTATTCAGATTTAAGCGTTGTATTCATGTACTTTTAGTTTTCTCTTTGCCAATCTCATGTCATCTCCGTGAATGCGTTTTGATAGTAGAATGATATTCTTCCTGGTAGAAAACCTGAAGAAGGGTAGAATTTTTACAAAAAAATGATGCATATAAATGTTTTTTCATTTTATCAATAAAAATGATTATAGAAGCAAGTGACCTGTTGTAATATTCAGCATAGCAAACACAAGATAAGTGACTTACTCTTTTATTCATTAAGATATTTTTATCTTATAATTATTTGCTTTGATAAATATTATTTATTTTTGGTATTCAAGGAAACATTTTGAAATAGGTTAGTATATGGAAAGTGGCTTATTTTCTCACAAAATATTATATTAGTATTAATTGTTATTTTCAATATGTCTTATTAAATATGATAGAATTCTATAGTGTCATAAAGGGAATTAATTTTAGGCGTTAAAAAGATTGCTAAAATGCTTCTTCTTTGCTAATTTATATTCATCTAGAAAAATGCTGAGCAATGAGCCATGATTCTGTACCGAAAGGGTTATTTCTTGCCTTCTCTCTTGCTCCAAAGTAAGACCTTTGACTCCAATGACATCATACATTTATACATTTACTCAATCCTGTAACCTCACAAAAAGTTTCAAAATTACTTTGTATATATGAATATAAAAACAGATCTACTGGACTTCCATTTCTACTTGAGATATAAAAAGCTTTTACACTAATGAGGAGAAACATCCAGATAAATTAAAAATATAACTTTCCTTGAACCCATCAGAGAAGCGAGGGTGCAAGGCAACTAAGTAACCTGAATTTCAAAGAGGGTCAAGTCCAAGGAGAGTCAGGATGTTCAGACTGTATCACCTGTGGTAGAGCATTGGAGGGAGAGGCACAAGCCACCATATAATTGAATAAAAAATAATCAGGTAAATTTTAATGAATGGTCAGATGCCAACTATGGGATAACATGTCATTCTGGAATAGTTTGGGACCATAGACCAAAGTGAAAATGATGCTTCCTTATAAGCTTTTTCTACAAACTTCTACTGGGTGATTATAAATGGGGAGAGAGAGATAGAGAGAGGGAAAGAGGGATTTGAGGAAGGAGGGACAACTGAGAAAAGCCCCTATCAATAATGGCGAGCATGCATGATGTGACCAATGGTTGTGAGGTCACAGGCACATAATACCACTCATTTCTCTGGACACTTCCTTTGTAGGAAGCAGAAGCCTTCAGCCACAGAGAAAGAGACAGCATAACTGCTCCTAATGCAAAGGCAGGGACATTTTATGGCTAGAGGAAGGGCAGGAAAAATAAAGCCATATATTCCTGAAAGAGAAGTAGAAGAAGTACCTGAGGCCCCAAATACTTTACTGTTACTAAGTATAGGACTTACTTTACTAAGAGAGGGGAAGGAAACACCTGTCTAAGACCAACTACAAATATAAGCAAAGTCTGGCTGCCATCAGGAGTGGCAAAAACACTGAGAAAGTTTGGGTAATTTTGGCTGAAATGCAAAAGGTCTTATTAAGACTGAGGCTGGACCAGAACAACAAAGAAAACTTCTACCCTTATTATGAGCCTAACAGAGAAGTCTAAGGATGGCAAGGGGCAAAAGCACAGGATGGAGGTGGTTAGGGTGTGGCGAGAGGGGAAAAAAGGCTCAAAGCTGATGGAAGAACTAACACTGAGAAAAACTCTTCAGCACCAAAGTCCCTGCTCTAATCGTAAGGAAATGGCAGCCCACTGCTGAAGGAATTTGAAAATTGTGATTACTGATATTAACTACAGTCAAAGCAAAAACAAACCCATGAAAACCCCATCCCTTGCCTAGATGATCTCAGTTCCCATTTAAATGTCCTGAAAGAGGAAGAGCCATGTTCATTCAAGAGGTAAATACTATTCATCTCAGAATTTACTATTTTACACATAATGTCCAGCATTTAATAAAAAATTATGATAACATAATTTTTGTAAACTATGAAACGAAACTAGGTGGGGGAAACCCCCCAACACATTGTCAAGAAACAAAGCAATTAAAATAATCTGACTCGAGATGACCCATGACCCACATGCAGTTAATGATGTAAAATATCTGTATTTAATATGTTAAAGGAAATATACTAAATAAAGGTAAGTAACATGCATGAATAGATGGGGAATTTTAACAGAGAAATACAAACTATAAGAATCAAATAAAAGGCCAAGGTGAAAAAAGCTGTGATATCAGGAAAGAAAGGAGCTTGAAGTAGACTTGAAAGAGTCCTCTGGCCTCTACACAAAGGTCTCAAGGTTGTTGGGCTTTTTTATGCTGGCTCAAAGGGAGAGTGTTCCATGAGCCCTGGGTTGAACTTGCAGAACTTCCTATTACCTAGACTCCACTTTATTGTAATAATCTGACAAAGTCACTTAATTCATTTGCTCCCATTTGCTACTGCAATGGGAGAAGTAGCAAAGAATTTTCAGATATCTTTAATTTCTCATTATACTTTTCCCATCCCCTCTTCCATATGCAAACACTCGTTGGCTAAAACTGACCAGAGACATTGCTATCAATTTAAAATATTCAAATGCATGTAACTGCAGAGGGGATATTTGTGTAAACTTTACAAGGCTAAACAGAAAGATAAAGAAAGTAGGAAGAAATACTAGTTTTATTGTCCTTTATTTCTAATTTATATTTTAATGGAACATAAAATAAACCAGGCTAAGAACCTGTTGTACATCCTTCCCACCTAAAATGTATAACTCATTTTCTGACATTTAGCTCCAAGTTATTTATGTCATGCTACAATTTTTTGATAAATTTATTATTTTTAGAATAATGGTTCTTCATCTTAAAAACACATTTACTATTTTTTACTATTTTATCATCATTTTACAATTTTATATCCAAGGGTTTTTATATTTAATCTTATATTTTATCTCCATCATGATAAAACAAAAGGTAAAATATTAAAAATAAATTAAAGTAACAAGTTCTTACATTTCTTTTGTAGTAAAACCCTGATCTAACTGATTTTATTTCCCATTGGATTTAATGAATTATCTGAATAGGTTGGTATTGTAGGGTGGCCCTGTCAGAATGGAACATTAAGAGAAATGTTTAAGTTTTAAACAGTTGTATTAGAATCTTCCAAAAGAGGATTATCTATAGTATTTTATGCTTTTATATTTAAACTTTCTATCTTTTATTGCCAATAAAGGCAGAAATATTGAGAAAACAGAGTGTGAGTGAGCCCATAAACCCATAAGCCAAACGGTGACAAGAATGATATTTCTACTCTGATTCTATTTTTTTACTTAAATGTTTTCTCCCAAAAGTTAAGAAAAAGCATTGTGATTCATATTTATGACTGATTCTGAATCTACATAAATGAAATAACTTTGTCATTTTGTACAGATTTAGAAATTTTAAAAAAATGAATAATGTTTTAAGTGTGATGTATAGAACATTTTGTTTGCTATTTTAAAATGTATTTTAATTTTCCTAAGAATAAAAAAGAATCTAGAGAATTAACTTTATCACTTAAAATATTTTAATCAGAAATTCTGCATAATATTTCATTTCCATTTAAGGCAGTTAATTAATAATAGCATCCATTTGTTAAACTTAGGAATGCATGTGTTTTAATTTTGGCCTTTTTGATATCAGATGCACTGAAAACTTTATGTATGACTAGAATTATAATTATAAGAAATAATTTAGACCTAAAAGGTTAATTTTATGCCTGTATTTATAATCTTGCTTTTGCTTTCTTGAGAAAGCAATTATTTGTCTTTGCTCATTAAGCAAACTTAATCAACTGCCATTCAGTAAATTTGGTTCATAGTGCATTTGTCTGATATACTCAACTTCTGGTTAACAATTCACTGTTAAGCTATGCTCAGAAACTCTGAGATGACATTTTGTATTGTTGTGGTAATTTCAAGGGGGTTTCAGCCTAGGTCTAGTTATTCACCATACAAAGATCTAATTATTGAGACAATGAGGATTGCCAAGGAAGAAAGGAGTTTTTTTTGTTTTGTTTTGTTTTTTTAATATAAAAGATGTCTGTCAGGAGAATGAGGAATCATGCTTCAAATCTGTCTCCGAACTAATGGAGATTACGGAGTATTTAAGGAGGAGCTACATGAATTGGGGCAGGTAATGGTATAATTAACAAGAGGCTAAGCATTTTGGGGCAGGTTGTGGGGGATGATGACTCAGGAGTCAGAAAGTTTGTCCAGGGAACTTCAGAATTTCAGCTCCTTGTCTTGCAGAAATTCCACCATTTCTGGGAAACCACTCAGAAAGTGTAAGCAGTTAAAGTTTTAGGGGCTCTGGTCATATCATGTGCCACTGGCCTGAGAATCTAAAACATGAGAGGGAGAGATTATAAAAAACATAAAGGGGTCATTGAAATTTGTTCATACAGCCAGTTACAGTATTACTGCAATATCTTTTCTAGTGATGGGATATGATTCAGGTAGTTTTACTATCTAAAATTTGTCTGGGCACTTTGATCAATAAAGTATCTTTTAAAGTGTATATGAGTGCTTCCAGGTCATGATACTGAAACATACTCTCAACCTGTCCACATCTATATTTTGGGTGGCATTATTTGCACTTCTCAACTTTAGTTTATATCAGAGCCTTACACATCAGTTTCTTGAACATACTCTGAAGGGTATTTTTGTCAGGAAAATCCTATTATTTAAAAAAAAAATCACAAAGTATGGTCAAAAGGTTTAAGAAAGAATTTAATATTAATAAATGAATAGGTATATCCTGTGACTTCAGTTTAAATTACAAAGTGCAGTCTTTGTTAATTTCCTTTTATATTTAAATCAAAGCATTAATTTTACATAGAAATTAGAAATGTTAATTACTAACACATTTAAGAGAAATAAAATGTAATTATTTTTTGCCCTACTGCACAAAGATTTGTTAAGCAAAAGACCCTGTTAATTTAAAAGCTATTACAAGTTATGATTAATCTTAATAGTTATAATACTTATTGAGAATAAATTGCTTAAACCTTTAATTAAAAGTTGAATAGTCATTAAGATTATATAATTTAGAAAGGAAAAGGTCTTGAATTCCAACTTTTTTTCTAATTTACTATTAAATTTAGTTAAAATTTAGTTAAACTATAATATCTTTCAGTGTACTAGTTTAGAACTAACAGTTAGAAAGATACTGATATTATGTGCTTTTTTCTATTTTGATACTAAAATATAGCACATCAAAAATTAGCTTTATCAGGTCCCATTTGGATGGAACTGGAGACCATTATTCTAAGTGAAGTATCACAAGAATGGAAAAACAAACACCACGTGTACTCATCATTAAATTAGAACTAATTGAATAACACTTACGTGTACATATGGAAATAAAACTCATGGGAAAACAAGCAGGTGGGAGGGGGCAGGAGGGATGAGTAAATTCATACCTAATAGGTACCAATGCGCACTATATGAGGGATGGGCACGCTTACAACTTTGACTCAGTACAAAAATAATTTATGTAACCAAAACATTTGTACCCCTGTAATACTCTGAAATTAAAAAAAAAAAATAGCATTATCTAATAAACTCTGCTGTTTTAAAACAGAAAGTGCCAAAGTGTAACCCCATTCAAACTAGACACATTTCCTGATTCGTGATAGATTCTTAGGCGTACTGAGTCTAGACATATAAAAAGTTAAGAAGAAACAATTATATGTAAGGAAATTAATCCATGATACATACCAGCAATTATGATACCATAGCATATTAAAAATGAATACACTATCAGAGCTTTGAAGCAAACACAGGCAATTAAACCTTTATATTATATTATTGTTTTATGTTGTCTTTGATCACTTTACAGAGGGAGAAATAATAAATAACTTTTCACTGGGCTATGGAGTCTGAATTAAAATGTCAAACAGAGAGGCAAGAAGAATGGAACATACTTTTCACTGATTATACTGTACTCAGTGAAATACATTTAAATAAAATAGGTTTAATAAGAAGAATGAGTATGGCAAGCTGTGTTCTCTTTCAGAATATTTAAAATTAAGTTTGCAAAAGGTGGATTGCTTCTTTGACTACGGAAATTTATGAGAAATTTCTTGCTGAGGTAGAAATACAATATTCAAATTGTGCAAGAACCTGGATAATGTGAATATTTTCCAGTTTAAAATAAATAAAAAACTGTCTACCAAAAGAAAAAGCAAACTTTGTGACTTTCCAAAATTCCATTTATAAAATGAAAAATTACTTAATTGCTCTTTTGTTATGTTTTTAGATACATACCTGTTGGGTTTCCCCACTACTGACCTCAGACTCTTACTTTGATAAATTATATTAATTTCTAAGGTCTCTACCTTCTTGCCTGATATAGACCCAGAAAATCTGATGAAGCGAGTTACAGTGACAGCATTTTTCTAAAGTTAGGGTAGGTAAATTTATTTATCTATTTTTCTATTTATTTTTTCATATACCTGACAATGTGGCATTTGGCAACTGCAATTTCTTTGTTTCTTTAAGTAAAGCTCAACTCCCTTTTAATGGAAAATATTATAATTATTTAATATTTTAGAACCTCAATTTTCTTTTCTGGTGGAAAGAGCACAATTATCAGAGGTGACTGCTGAGATAAAATGAGATGTGAATGTATTACACAATGTTTGAATCCAAATTTTGACTCAGACAGTCACCAGCTTATTGACTTTTAGCAGGTTAGTTTACCTCTCTATAGCCACCTTCCTCATCAACATAATGGTAATGAAACTTGTCCGCACTGATGAGATGATTACATGAGATAATGTCTATGGAGCACTCAGCACCACTTCATGTACATTTTAGGTACATATTAAGTGTTTATTGTTATTGCTTTTGTTATGACTATATAAAGTGTCTTGTACTGTCTTTAGTGGGACATACATAAAAAAAAAAAAAAAAAAAAAACCCTGAAATTGAAATGCTAGGAACCTGCAAGTGAAGACCTCATTTACTCCTGGATACTCTTTTCCTCCTCACCATCATTAGCTTCATCATCATTTGTATCAGCATCCTCCTGAGTAGGCCTCAGTTTTAAAAGTGAACAAAATATACAGGAGAAATTAGGGATTGAATATTTCTATGTGTTCGTCAATTTTATATGTTCCTTGCTGAACATCACAGACAATCACTGATAATACTGAAAACATTCCCCAAATTCTTAAGTTATGTACCATGATCTGATTTTAATTTTTGGTAGTCATACAGAGAAAGGCCCAATTCAAGATCTCTGAAATATCACAGTCCTTATTGGAGGGCTAATATTACTATTATATTCACTCTACTGTGCTAGCAAACCCATTCTCTTCCAATCAGGATTTTCCATTTTTAATTTCAGGAATTTATTTATAAAAGAAATTATCGTGTGACCAAAAAAAAAAAAAATTAAGATCTCTGTTTCCTGTGTAACCCTCTATTAAGACACAGAGAAGTTGTTGAAATGCATATTTGATAAACTGGGACTGAAATTTTACTTTTTTGACTTTATTTCAGTGACTCTATAAAAACCTCATTTATTCATTATGATTAAAATGGTAAAATTAACTGTATATTGTCTTCTCAAAAATTAGACTACTGACAGTAAATTAGCAATGTTAGAGTAGAATTTGAAACTACCAGATAGTATGAAATTTGAAGATAATTATTTATAAAATAAAATAATAAGTTATTTTGTATACATGAATAATATGTGGAGTAATGAAGGGTGATGATACTGTTTTTTTTACCCAGAAACATATTACAAAGAATTCTAGGGGGGAAATCAACATGCAAAAGGCTTCAGAGCACAGCCTGTATGTAGGAAGCCTGTGGGGTTCAAGGTTAGATAACAATCATAGAGAGGTGATGGGCATTTACAGTGAATGGTAGCACTCCTCCATAGATGTGAGATGGATTTGAAGTAATTCTAAGAGGCACACACACATTATTATGCATGTGTGTATATGTGTACATATGTACATTTATACTACATATATACACACTTATATGTATGTGTGCAGGAATGTATGTATGCATATTTATGCTAGGAAACACAGGAAACATTAAAAAGCTTGCAGAAAATACGCTGCTCCTTGGCTTTAAATTTTATACAGACAGCAGTCAGGAAGGAGAACCACTCAACAATGATGGAAATATCATTTGTGCCTGCCCACTTTGAATAGAAACTGTGAAGGTTTCTTCTTAAGAAAATAGTGCTTAATGTTTACTACATACCCCTTCACACACATAAACAAACACATATACACTCTAACATGCACACACTCACCAAAAATGTTTCATCCTAGTCTCCATTCCATGAAAATTACAGACATACCTTGTTTTATTGCATTTTGCTTTACTGCACTTCACAAATACTGCATTTTTTTTTTTCAAATTGAAGTTTTGCGGAACCCTGACTAAACAAGTTTATTGGCACCATTTTCCCAACAGCATGTGCTGACTTCATGTGTCTATGTCACATTTTGGTAATTCTCAAAATATTTTAAACTTATTTGTTATCATTGTATCTGTCACGGTGATCTGTGATTTGTAATCTGTGATGTTACTATTATAAGTGTTTTGGGGCATTGTGAACCACACTCATATAAGACAGAGAAGTTAATCAATAAATGTTATTTGTTCTGACTGCTCTACTGGTGGGCCGTTCCCCCATTTTTCTCCATATTCTCAGGCCTGTTTATTCCCTGAGACACAAAAAGATTAATGAGGCCACTTAATAATCTTACATTGCCTCTAAGTGTTGAAGTGAAAGGAAACATCACATATCTCACTTTAAATCTTAAGCTAGAAATGATTATGTTTAGTAAGGAAGTCATATTGAAAGCCAAGATAGGCTGAAAGCTAGGCCTCTTGAACTAAACACTTAGCCAAGCTGTGAATGCAAAGGAAATGTTCTTAAAGGGAATGAAGAGTACCATCCTAGTGAACACAGAAATAAGAAAGCAAAACACCCTTGTTGCTAATACAAAGAAAGTTTTAGTGGTATGTCTAGAAGATCACTGGAGCCACAAGCCTAATCCAGAGCAAGGCCCTAATTAACGTCAATTCTATGAAGGCTGAGAAAGGTGAGAAAACTGCAGAAGGAAACTATGAAGCTTGCAGAGGTTGATTCACGAGGTTTAAGGAAAGAACCCATCTCTATAACATAAAAATGCAAGATGAAACAGCAAATGCTGATGTACAAGGTACAGTAACTTACACAGATCTAGCTATGATAATTGATGGAGGTGACTACAGTAAACAACAGATTTTCAATGCAGATGAAACAGGTTTATACTGTATTTGAAGAAGACGCCATCTAGGAATTTCATAGCTAGAGAGGAAAAGCCAATGTTTTTATTCAAAGCTTCAAATGATATGCTATTTTATTAGTGGCCAGTGCAGCTACTGACTTTACATTGAAGCCAATACTCATACCATTCTGAAAATCCTTGGCCCCTAAGAATTATGCTGGATCCAATCTTCCTCCATGCTATAATTGAATAACAGAACCTGGATGACAGAACATCTATTCACAGCATGATTTACTGAATATTTTAAGCCCACTGTTGAGACCTACTGCTCAGAAAAAAATTGCTTTCAAAATATTACTGTTCACTCATGATGCACCCAGTCACCCAAGAGCTCTGATTGAGATGTACAAGGAGATTAACATTGTCTTCATGCCTTCACGAACATAACACTCATTCTGCATCCCATGGATCAAGGAATAATTTTGACTTTTAAGTCGTATTCAAAAAATATATTTTGTAAAGCTCTAGCTGACATAAATACTGATTCCTCTGATGGATCTAGGCAAAGTATATTGAAAACCTTCTGGAAAAGATTCTCTATTGTAGCTTCCATTAAGAATATTTATGATTAATGGGAGAAAGTCAAAATATAAACAATAGGAGTTTGAAAGAAGTTGATGCCAAGCCTCACAGATGACTTTGAGGGGTTCAAGACTTCAGTGGAGGAAGTCACTGCAGATGTGGTAGAAATAGCAAGAGAACTAGAACTAGAAGTGGAGCCTGAAGATGTGACTCAATTGTGACAATCTCATGATAAAACTTGAACGGATGAGGAGTTGCTTCTTATGGATGAGTAAAGAAAGTGGCTTCTTAGGTGGAATCTATCCCTGGTGAAGATGCTGCTGTGAACATTGTTGAAATGAGAACAAAAGATTTAAAATACCACAAAAACTTTGTTGATAAAGCAGTGACAGGGTTTGAAAGGATTGAGTCCAATTTTGAAAGAAATTCTATCATGACTAAAATGCTATCAAACAGCATTTCATGCTACAGAGAAATCTTTGAAAAGGAGAGTCAATAGATACGGCAAACTTCATTTTTGTATTATTTTAAGAAATTTCTACAGCCACCTCAGCCTTCAGCAACCACCACACTGATCAGTCAGCTGACAACAAACAACACTGAGGCAAGACCCTTCCCCAGCAAAATGATTAAGACTCACTTAAGTCTCAGATGATTGTTAGCACATTTAGCAATAAAATATTTTAAATTAAGATATGCACCTTGCTTTTTTAGACATAAATGCTATTGCACACTTAATAAACTACAATATAGTATATTCATAACTTTTATATGGACTAGGAAGCCAAAAACAATTGCATGATTCACTTTATTGCAATATTTTCTTTCTTGCAATGTTTAGAACTAAACCTACAATATCTCTGAGGTATGCCTATAATTGTAATATTTGGCTTTTAAGAAATAAACATGAAGTAGAGTGTATATTGCATCATGAGGCTTTCTATTCTCCCTGAGAAGGTATTTTACTAGGATGTTTTGCACAACTATGCCCTATTTGAGAAATGGTGTAGGATTATAGTTGAAATTTGTAGGTTTAGATGTTTGTAAACAACCACTTAAGTGCCCATATATGACTGCCTTTTCCACTTAACCATGTTTAAGCAATTAGGAATGTTTAAATGCTCTAGTAACTTCTACCTCTTAGACCCAGAATGGAAAGCAAAGTTCAATATCATTACTAAAAATTTTGGTAAATGACTTGAGTAGGAAGCCCTGCATGTCCACAAACTTTTCCATCTTCTGTTTTCATGTGTGGCTGGAATAATAGTTTGTTATTCTATTTACAAATTTATTCTTGACTTCTGAAAATTCTCACTTTTTAAAAATATTTTATTTTTTGTAGAAACAGGATCTTGGTATGTTGCCCAGGCTGATCTCAAACTCCTGGCCATAAGCCATCCTCCTGCTTTGGCCTCCCAAAGTACTAGGATTACAGGTGTGAACCACCACAGCCAGTCTGGCAAAGGTTTTAAGGGGAAAATGCAATCAAGTAAATATAATGCTAGAAAATTCCAAACTTAAAAAAAAATGTGTTTTAAAATGTTTGTAATTAATTTTATTAGAATTTGGAATGAAGATATCTATTGATGCAATTTATAAATGATAATTAGATTATAAAGTTAACCAGAAGAGCTATTTTTACCCCTAATGCAATGGAAATAGTTACACTTATTCTCAAATGGCTTTTAGTTTTAATTTCAGCTCACCTTGACTTTGAATCTTCTGATTTCTGAGGAAGGTAGATAGTGAAAAAACAAAAACAAAACAAGACAACAACAAAAACAAATTGGGGTGGTGCATAAGGAGAGGTTCTGGTGCTTCCTTGAGAGGGTAGGTAGAAAGAAAGATGTAGAAGCAAAGGAATGGCGGGTGAGGAAAAGAGATTCAGGAAAGATAATTGGCCAGGGAGATGTTTGTGAATACATGGCTTCCAGATAGTCCATAACCTTTCAATTTGAGCATGATATCTCTTAAAAGTTCTTTTAAATTAACCTCTTGCCAAGATAAACCAATTAACAGATTATATTATGACAGAGGCCCTCTGGTATGAACTTTGAAAGACATGATTTTGTAGGAACAAGTTCTGCCTCAGTGTCACTTACAATGAGTGCTAGGAAAAACAAATGCACCATAAATTAACAATGAGTGGTACGAAAGTTTTATTCCACAGATGGATTTGTAATTGGCTAATACTGGTATATTTGACAAGTGTTGATGATATAGACACTCTGTAAAACAGTATGGTGGAATCATTGTGTTTAATTATCTAGATACAGACTTTTTGGCTAATTCTTAGCTATTTCTTCCAGAAAACTGTTGCTCCTTTTGATATCTTTTAAACTCAGCATGCTACATATAAACTTCATAATATAGTTTCTGTTTAGTTTTTCAGCCTAATTTCCTAGGATATCTACTATCCTGACGTTTCCTACTGTTTCCCAAATGTAGCATATTCACATACCCCTCAGTGCCTTTGTCAAGACTTCTTCTCCCCTCCCTGAGATGTCTTTTTCTTTAATTTCTACCCTTGTCATTAGTTTGCCAAATATTTCCTCAACCTGCATAACTTTTGGTCGAGTTGTTCTAGTGGTATCTCTTTTTTCATATAACTTTACCTATTTTTCCAGGGCCAGGTAGTGCTTTTCCTTTAAATTCCCATGATAATTACTAGGCATCTTTATTTTAGCACTTACAACACTAAATTATTTAGTTTATTGTCCCAAGATCTATAGCCTAGCTCTATACATGGATAAAATAAGCAGTCTGTAATTATTTTCCAAAGGAATTAATAAATCAACAGAATCCCCAGATAAGTGATATCAATAGATGCTCTCAATTTTGCAACTATGTTCAACCTTTCTCCTTATGTCTTCACAATCATTACTGAATTGTCTAGTTCCACACTTTATAGTAAAAAAAAAATCAGATGTAGGCAAAATTTTTCTCTCTATTTCTGTATGCTTTGTAAATATTTAGTCAGATACCTTTATAGAGTTTATGTGCATGTTGGGAGTAGATTCTACTGGATGGATAAATGTTGTGTTGATTGTATGTTACACGATCTAAAAAGAGAGAAAAATGTTATTTCATCCCCATTTAAATGATAATTATGTCACCAACTCAATCATTTATGCAAAGAAAACTA
This sequence comes from Eulemur rufifrons, assembly GCF_041146395.1. Taxonomy (NCBI): domain Eukaryota; kingdom Metazoa; phylum Chordata; class Mammalia; order Primates; family Lemuridae; genus Eulemur; species Eulemur rufifrons. Next base: position 233,266,419 of record NC_090989.1, read on the forward strand.
TGTCACAGAATTTAAACACAGGATTTTTTTGTGGGAAAATAATCAGAACACTCAATATTGCTTTATTAAAATTGAAAATATTTTCTGCAGGTAAGTTACCAGAGAAATACCAAAATGACCACAAGTCTTCAGACAATATGGATACTTATTCATGAAGTCATTGTTACTGCCCAAAATTTGAAAAGACTCAAAAGGAATGAATTAATTGTATCTTATCTCAGATATATCTTATCAATGTATAAGTAATTCTGGAAATGACAGAATCTATAAATGTAGTCAACAAAAATGATGTTACAGCCAAGACTGGTTTCTTCCAAACTGAGTTGATTTTCTAAAATGATTGGATAATCCCTCAGAATTTAAAGACAAAAGTACTAATTTCACAGGTAAAAATAATTCCAAGTGCCCTGTCTTTGATGCCTTTGTAGTCTTTACCATATCAAAATGTTTCACTTATAATTCTCCCTCCCCTTTCCTTGCCAGAGATAGAATTCCTTTCTCTTCCAAAAGACCCAATATCCCTTTCCTTATATTTTAATCTTTTTCATACAATCTCATCCCCTTATCTTACATTAAGTTCTTAACCACTTTCTGTTTCTCCCAAGTCATCTAAAATCTTATATCATTTTCATGGAAACAACAATAACAAACAAGAAAATAGAGGGCCACAACTTATTCCTTTTGAAATAATCCTTTACCCTCATGCATTGAAACTACATGATTTTTTTGCCTCAATTTTCTCAACATTCCCTGGATTTTCAATCCCTACATATTCTGACCACAATTTTTCACAGACTCGAAGCCTTAAATGTAATGAAACTTACCATTCCAATGTGGAAATATCCTGATTAATAGCAAATATGTTAACAGAAAATGTGTATATATGTAATATTTAATGGAAAATACTCATAAATATATACAATTCATTTTTCTTGACATTTTTGTCTTTTTTTTTTTTTTTTTTTGACTAATGACCATTTCAACTCTTTTGAAATGCAATGCATGGAAGCTTGATCTTTTGGTTCTCGTCATAATGTCTTATGGTCATAATGTCTTTTGCCCTCTGGAGCCTCTCCACCTATGTCGTTGCCTGGCCCCTTCTGCACCAACTACCTCTTACATATGGATATACATATTTTGTAATTCACTGTAATAACTAATTATAACTTAATTATCCTCCTAATCCAAGTCTTCATCCCAAACTTTTTATTTTTAACTATAATCAATGTGTGTGCTTGGTGTCCAACAGCTATCTAGCACACACGACTGGACTGCACTAATTTAATCAAATTCACCAAACTAGTATTGAACATTTACATACCCCACGTACTCATAGCAACCTAGCTCCACTCCGTAGGGCTGCGATAGTACTCATAAGCATTCTTCAACTTCCTCAGTCAAAGTGAAGAAAATATTTGGGAATAAGGAATAGCTACTTTGTCTTTGTTATTCTTTCTTCCCATTGGCCTTCCATATTCCTCTACCCCTTTTGTTATCACAGATCCTCATTACTTATGCCTATTACATAGTATTTATATGTAGTATTTATGCAAATAGTTCTTCATTATCATTTAGTCATAGACTTTGTTATAAAATTTTAAGAAGTGATTTACAAATTGATAAACTTTACTAGCAGTCACCCAGTTTGGTCCTTCCTTTGCACCTGCACGTAGGGAACAGTTTACTTGCCAGCACCCATGAGCAGAACCATATGCTTAGTTTATGTAAATAAAAATGTGAGCACAAGTAATGTGTTACATCTTGGTTAAGGCAAAGAAAGATATATTTTAATACTTTAGTCTATTCCCTTTTCAAAATGGTTACAGACCAGCCCTCATGTTACAGAGGATACAAATATAAGACTATAGAGCATCTGTTAGTTTAAGTGACTTTGCAGTAGAGGCTCTCATTTATCCATTTGGGACAAGTAGCTTAAATAAAAAATTAACTTTTGTGGTATACAATCACTGAGATTTGGGCCTCATATTTTATTGTATAACTTAACTGTTCATGTCTACTACCTTCTCTCCACATACAAAAAAGCACATACAAACTTAGGTACAAAATTTGGCACCAAATGTCTGAGTTCATGGGTGCCATCTTGGTTAATAATTCCTAATAGATTTCCTCAGCTACAAGTTTTCTTATTTATCATCTAACTCTGATTACCAGGGTTCAGAGCCATTGGTTTAGAGAATAGAGTTAAACATTTTCTATACCACCTATAGCCTTCAATAATCTAATCTATACCTACATTTCTGACATTGCTTCCATTAATTAATCATTAGACCTACTTGCCACATGTACATTATTATGGCCATTCTTTTTTGGGTAACACCCCACATCCTTCTTCCTCTCTATCTAAAGTTCAATTCTAGTCTCTCACTGGATCTCAGCCACTAATTATAACACCCCCCTGTGAATGATTATATTATGTATTATTCAGTTTCAACCTGTAGACATATGATATTCTGATTTAATGATCTGGGTTGGAGTTGAGGCATCATATTGGTAAACATTACACAGATGTCTGCAATATGCCATTAGGAACCCCTTGTTTTCTCCAATTCATTTAGCATTTAACGCTTATCCCAGAAAGTATTAGTTCGATGTAATACTCAAGTTGTTTGTGTTATTTGTGGTGTTGTCATTGTTGATGAAACAATAAGTATGCGTATTTTGACCTTGTTGTATCACATTATGTAATCATGTAAGAGTAAAATGGATCCCATAAATGGAGGCAAAAAAAAAAAAAATCCAGAATGATTATCCTTTAAATGTTGTAAAGAAATTATTCTGAAAAACAGAAGAATGTCAGTTTATGTGGCTTCTATGATATTTTCAATATTAAAATTACCTTTTACTTGGTAATAATATTTAACTAAGTAGATTACAAACTTATTTTTGTATACCTAGTACATTGTTCATCATGCATAGTCAATATATATTTGCTATTGCTTTCTTATCATCCAAATAAAAGATATTCATAAAGAATATTTCAGTTGAACCATTCAGGATTGAATTTTTTTTCAGGAAAGACTTAAAACATTAAGGATTCAAAGTAATTCATTTTGTACATTGAACTTCAAATTGAATTCATATGCAATTTTGAAGTGTCTACTTTGTGCTTAGTGTCCAATTATTGTTCCATATTGTAGTCTCTTTATTTAATGTGAACAATGGTGACTAATTTATTGTATATACACTGACTCTCCCTCAATCAGAATATTTGATTAAGCAACACATTATTTCTTAAGAAAGCAGTACAAGAAAAACTTTATTGCAAAAATTTTAATATAAAAACTAACATGAATTTATTAATATTAATCTGTAAGAAAGAAACTAGACTTAAACTTATAATTGGAAGTACCCCAAAAATTCTTTCTGCTGTGTTATTAATGTACATTTTTTGAAGTTATTCACCTTTCATATTTTTTAAACTTGACACTATTGTACTTTTTTCCACAACCCTGATGATCGTATAAGAACCTAAGCTGTATATCTGACCATACATTGAAAAGCAATATTAATCTTTTAATCATTGGCCCAATGGTGGCACGAGTACTATTGAATTGTTCTAAAAATATTTAGTATATTTGTATTAATTTCCTGCAATAAATTACAAGGAAGTTTAAGTATTTTGAAAATAGTTTCTACTTTTATTTAATTTCCCTCTCTTCCAAATATAAATATATATCATACAGCTGTGCTAGCCGGAAGAGAGAAATGATTCTCAATGAAAATATTTCACTATATTGTTAATGATACAAATTCATCTTGGTCCCTCTTATTAATTGAAACACTGCTAAATTTGGGGACTTTAATTTGGCTACTGTTACAAGTGGACAGTCTAGCTTTTTGTGCCTGAAATATTTCATGTGTTGATAAGTGACTCTTGCGCCTACATTTCCTTTTTTTTATGAAATGGAAATGTAGAATATCTTCAGACCTGTATTGCTTGTCATTACATTACCTTGGTGTCCTCTGTCACATACCTAGTTAGAAGGCAATTTAGGCTTAAGCAAGATTTAGAGGCCTTTCTTAATCCATCTATCCACACTTATCAGAACTCTGAATGGGGTTATCAAAAACTGCATTAGCTTATAATAAAGTGATAATTTGAGTCTCATTCTACTATTGTTCCTTGTATACATGGCTCACCCACTTATCTGATAGCTCCTGTGTGTAGGAAAAGGGGTCAGAAGCAGTACATTGTACAATTTCATGAAACCTGGGATTATCAATCTATATAAGAAACTGTGAATATTGCCTTCTACAATTGTGCAAAAGAGAGGTTTGCTGATAAATGGCATCATTCAAGAAAAAAATTGAATGTTTTTATATGCCTAGTCACAATATAATCACTTTTAAAATTCAAATATATACACTGGTATAACTGAGACACATGAGAGAACTTGAAGATTCATGGTAGAAACGTGAATATTTTAATTAGATGAATTATTTTTCTTTATTTTTAATTTGTATAAGCTCCTTAAATAGTTCAGTACAAGTCTCCTTTTAGGTGAATGCTTGTAAATATTTTCTCTCGGAATGTGACTTTCTTAATAATGTCTTTTGAGAATCAGACATTTTTAACTTTGATAAACTCTAATATATTGATTTTTCTTTTATTGTTAGAACTTTTTGTGTCTAGTTTCATAAAGCTTTAGCTAACTCAAGATCATTGATATTCTACTATATATTTTCCTTAACTTGGACAATTAGAAATATGATTTATCTTATTTTTTGTATTTGGAATGAGAAGTATTTTTAAGGTTCAATATTTTCCTATATAGATATCTAGTTGTTCGAATATCATTTCTTAAAAAGCTTTTTCTTTTTCCCTTCAATTCACACTTGGTTTCTTCTTGAAATAATCAATGGCTAAACATTTCTGGTTTCTCAATTCCATTCATTAATTTGTCCATCCTTATTACAATATCACACTGTCTTTATTCCTGTTGCTTTATATAATGGAAGTGTATGCCCTCTCCTTTTGTTCTTAATTCCAAAATTATTTTTAGATTTTCTAAATCTTATTTCCATATAAATTTTAGAGTCAGATTATCAATATCTACACAACTCCTACTAGAAATTTGATTTTTATTACATTTAATCTATAGATCAATTTAAGTACAATTGACATCTTAAAAATATTGAGTCTTCCTATCCACAAATATGGTATATTTCTTCATGCAGTTTTTGCTTTTGTGTATGTTTGTTCAATTTCTTTTAGCGATGTGTGTGTATATGTGTAAAAGTCATGTAGTTGTTATGTGAAATTTATCCCTAATCATAAGTATTTCATATTTTAATGATACTATAAACATTTTAAGAATTTATTTTCCCATTTATCTTTGCTAGTATAAATTGATTTTTATATTTGGCAGCCATAGTAAATTCACTTGTTAATTCTCATGAGGAATTATTTGCAGATTCAGTAGGGTTATATGTGAACACAATCATGCCGTCTGTAAGTAACAACTTTAAATGTTTTATTTCAGTAGGCATTGTATTTATTTTTCTTGCCTTATTGGGCTGGCTAGATCAGTTAGAAGAATATCAAATAGAAGTGCTTGCCAGATTTTCATAACTTCAATATTTTGCTATTAAATATGATGTTAAGGATAAGTTTTGTTTTATTTTTTTTTTTGTAGACGCACTCAATCAGATTGATTGTTTTCATCTAGTCTTCAGAATCTCCTCTTTCAGTTTCTTTATATGCCAGGCCAGAGGAGAGTGCAGTGTCACAGGTTGTCCGTGATGTCAAAGTTGGAGGCTTGGAGGTAGGGAGTAGCCCACATGGGTTCTGGTGAGATTCAGATACAAGTTTCAGCTTGTTCCTCATGGTTTCTGTTTGTTCCTTCTTTCCTCTTCTTCATGACCATTTTTCAGTACAGACTGCCTATCGTCTGACTTCATGCTCAGCACCAGACAAAGATGAATTCTGTGTGTTTCACGTGATTTGTTTCAATGCCTTCTAGGAGTCCCACCAAATTACAGTCACGCTTAGTTACATGGGCCTAGCAAATAGTAAAAACTCAATTAATGTTTATTGAATAAATTAATTATGAAATATAATTCATGAAGATGACAAGATAAAAAGTTAAAAAAAATTGTAGGACAACTAAGGCATTAAAAATACTAAGTCCAAAGAGAAAAATGTTTATAGGTATATGCTAACTTATCTACTAGCATGCAATGGTTCTTGGTAGCCTTGCTTTGCCCAAGTTATCTAGAGAGCCAATAACTTTGACTGAGTTCCCTAGGAGATTTGGAGACATTCATTCCACCTTCTTAAAGATGGTTAAATGTTTTAGACTTAAATTACTAATAATTTTTACTAGTTGATGAGGATTATATTATTACCATATGTGATATGAAACCATTTCTAAGTGTCATAAAATTCAGAGGCCCTGAGTTCAAATGAATATAACATTTTTAGTCTTTATTTTGCCTCTTTTCTAGGGATTTAATCTTCCAAACCCATCTGTTCATGAACTTATTTCAATTTTTGAGTTCATAGGTTTACAATAAGCTGCCGAAACTGTATGTTAAAAGCCTTTTAAACTGTTAAAAAGAACTGTCCAGAGAGCAAAAAATTGTATGAACATTCAAATAATCCAGAAATTTCTTCAGGATGCTTTATGATGCTTATTTGTTCTGTTCATAAATGCTGCAGGAAAAATATAGGTGTAAAATGCAACATGGCCTGTAGCACTTGGTGTAGGAGAACATTATTCCAATGATCTTTTTCTCTTTCAGTTGGAAATATGTCACTACTTCTTAGATACTTGTAGTGTATATGCTCATTAACATGTGACTTTAAGCAGTATTCAAAGATACAAAGGAAGCTTATTTTGTCTCCATCATACCATTATCTAATACAAGTTTTTAGGAGATTGATTTATTTTATATACAAATTATTATACTTTTATTAGAATACATGTATTTTACATAATATATGATAATTTTCATACTTTACTTGAAATTTCTTTGGACTAAAACCCCATTGACTTCTATATCCTAAGACCATGATATTTTACTAAGAAATGAATAACCTAAAACCATCAATATCTGAGCTGTTGCCTTCAATCTCTGTAAATCATGGCATACATTTAACAAAATCTGAGAAGTTAACCTTCCCAGCCTCTTCTGAAAAAAATACTATGTTCCAAATAGCAGCATAAAATTAATTTTGCACATTATAGCATCTGTCCTAGGGAAAAAAGTATAAGTCAAAGGGGAAAAGGCCCTTAATTTCAATGAATATTTGGAAAATGGCCCTGAGCTGTTTATGATATCTCCCGAATGTCACGATTAGAATGTCATCTATTCATAGCCAAAATGAAATTTTAGTCCTATTGCTGTTAATGAGGGTGAAAAGCTATTTAGATTCATTGGCATCAGGTTGGTTCTCACCGGGGAGACCTAAAGTACCAGATAATTCTTTGAAGATAGGCTGTTTTGAGAGTTCAGAAAAATAGGTGCCATTATACACAATACACATGCACTCCACCCTCTCGAGGTACTTGCAAGCAATGCCAACTAGCACGGATCACTAAAGGAAAAACTAAATAGAAAAGTAAAGCATAAAAAAATTTTTTTTTAATTTCTTTCTCACTTTTAGGTGATCAAAACTGCCCTTTATAAAATTAATAAAGAGTCACAAGGTGGCAACTATGGTAGGGGAAAATATATGCATATATATAGAACTAGCTATTGTTCCCTACCTTGCTTTCCTATAATTGCTTACTACTCTGGAGTCACATTAGCTGATGGTCATAAAGATTCTTAGCTGTCTTCATCACGCCCATAGATAGCATCACCCTTGTGAAACCTAAGGCTAGTTTTTGAGATATCTCCCAGGCCCTGCATTGCAGTGGAATGGCTGACCCACCCAGACCAGTAGCCACCAAGGAACTGACTCAGTTGTACTTGTGACCCCCACCTGAGAACTGACTCAACAAAGAAGTCAATTTCTACATCCCTATGGTTGTCCCCTGAACCCAGCCAATTAGCAAACCCAATTGCCCTGCCCTTTGCCCACCAAACTATCTTTAAAAACCCTTTCTCCTAAAAACTCGAGGGTATGGATTTGAGAACTTCCTTCCATTTCCTCACATGGCACCTGCCATATGAAACTCTTTCTCTGTTGCAACTGCTGCTGTCTCAGTGTATTGGCTTCCTCTGGAGCAGCAGGCAATGAACCTTGTAAGGCTGTAACACAATCACTATCCCAGGGAGTCTATGCAATAGAGTTACATCAGAAGAAAAAGCCTTGAGATTTAGGAAGAGCGAAAATTAATCAGAGGAGCAATCAGCATTAATATAGCTCGGTATTTCTACATAATATACTGCATGCTTTCAATTGGTAATTCTGGAACTTATCCAGTTATTACCGAACTAATTATAAAAGGCTTGCTACAAAATATCATATAGTGTTCCCTTTTTCCCTCATTCTCTCCAAAAGTGATCACTTTCTATTATGGTAGCTACCAAAATTACTTTTAATATGATTTGATCTTTAATATTGTGGGCATGGGCATATACTTTGATTAAAATACATATTCATTTAAAAGAAATTTTAGATCTATCAGTCTGTGTGTTTTTTTAAATGATTTGAAACCTGGATGCCAAGGCTAAGGAAACTTCCTATACCTGTATTTCCTTCAGAATACCCCTTTTTCCTCTAATTTGGACTTAGTAAGTATTGCCAAGTCTGAAGTAATTCATTCAGAAATTTGGTATTTTCAAGCTTGTCCTACTGCTTTGAACCATACTATTCTTCCCAGTATTTTCAAATAACATTTTATAATCTGTATTGTTCTATGTGGTACAGAAGGGATATATGTGGTCTTAATGAAAAGTAAGTCACTTCCAAATACTAATCCTACTATTTCCAGGATTTTTATTCTTGATATAAAAGTAATTTATAATTACTTTATTTTTTTATTTTCTCTTTTTCCATCTTTCTTTTTCTTCCTCTACTCTTCTTCTGCCAACTACATATTTATTTTCAGTAAACTCACTTTACGCGCACCTAGATTGCTTTCTGTTGCTTTTTTTCCCCTTATAATCTTTTATTTCATCTTTTTTTTTTGCCTTTTCTTCCTCTATTGTTATGGTTTTTAACGTGATAGCCATGGGCCTCTAAGTATAGATGGGCTTTAGAAGATCCAGAAATACTCTGAAAGTGAGTGCAAATTACATATGTTGAATGTGGGTTTTTTTTTGTTGCTGCTGTTAAGGAAAAAATCCCTAAAGTCTCAAAGAAGCAAATGAAGGGCCAAAAAATTGTACAGAAAACTTCTATAATCTCTCTCTCTCGTCTTTCCCTTTATGTTTCCCTGTAGTTTCTATACACTCCCTTGTTCAAGGCAAACTACCAGTGAAGTGTTATAATCTCTCCTCTCATTTTCATTTCCAGACTTTCTCTTTCTACTTTCACTTGTAAAAAGGATGAAATGTTTCCCCATAAGTAACTTCATTTTACTGGCAGGAAAGGACTAGTTCCTTGGCAGTGCCGTATCACAGAGGAAAAACAATGCACACACACAAAGCTGGAGAATCTAGCACTTGGTGATTCTCAGGAACAGGAAGTAGTAAGGTGCTTCACTTCTAAGCATCCCTTGCTACATTTGTGTATTAAGGATAAAATGTCTTCTGCTGATTTCCAGTTGATTTGGAAGAAAAAAGCAGATATCTTAAACTTTTAACCCACTACTATAACTACAGATGTCAAAACTTCCAGGAGAAGGCCAGCCATTTTTCCACTACAAGTACTCTGAAATAGACTATGATTATAACATTTTTTTTCCTCTCTCTTTGCTTATGACATTTCCTCTGCTTTGAGATTCTTTTTCTTCAGCACATTCTGAATCTAATAATGCTATTAATTTACTAAAATGCAACTTAAATGCAGTATTTTGTATAAAATAGTTCCTCATTTAAAGGTACTCTGCTCTCTCTTTTTTCCAGTCACATACACATTATCATAGTTATGTGTGCCTTTTGGCAGGGATGATGTCTAATTCATCTTTATATAACACACCATCTATAAGAGCAGACAGTTTGTAGGTACACAAAGTACACAGAATGACTAGATAGATGAGTAAATTAATAACAGAATTTTAAGTTCAAAAGAGGATTTATATAAATTGTTACACTAAAAGTCAAAGCCAACTAATTCTTTTTATAAGACACAGTATCTAAATTGCTTGACATAGTTCATAAATCAATCTTTCTGAACTATCGGTATGCCAGATAATAGTAAAATGCATTCCTAGAAGACACACACACACGCACACACACACAGAGTATATTATAAATTTCGGATAATCCCTCAATAAAGAAACTCATTTAACTTTAGCATTTTGCATAGGCATGAACTTTCAGAACACCTACTATATTTTAACTCCCCCAGAATAGAAGCATTCTGTATAAACCACTAAACCATTTTGGGAAATCATGAAGTAGATAATAAATACTCTATTTTGTTTGATCTATAGAGACAACATAATATGTGCATGTGTGCATAGATGGAGATGTGACCCAAAATATAACTTCATTCCAATACTTTTACTTTATTTAACAATGCAAAACACTAACTAGTTCATCATATAAAAGGAAAACTACAAAACTGAAACCTTAACACTGCAGAAGTCTACATCTAACTAAGACTCACAAACAGATAAAGGCATTATAAATTTTCTTGTAATCATTTAAATGTTAAATTGTTAATAGAGAATGGCTGACTATTCTTTCATTCAAAAGGTTTATCTTAACTCTGAACAGTTAAGTTGGAATGGTCAACATATAAAGAGTAAAAGTAATTTGGAATAAAAGTGATATTCTTTCCATGATATTTGGGAAAAATTAAATGTCCTTGAAAATACCATTGAACTGAATTTAGTAACCTGATATACTAAGTAGAAAGGAAGAATGCAAGCAAGGTCTGTATTAATACTGCCAAACAGTTAGAGAGTAATTCCACTGAAATTCACACTTGGCTGGGAGGGAATTAGAGAACTTTATCATAACATTTGAATGGATTTTCCTAATTCAAAAAAGGAAAATGAAAAGTGAATTTTATTTGTAAGGATGTTGTGTAATGGAGCCAACCTAGAAAACAAATATGTCACAAAATCACATAGAGTGGAAAAAAGAGATGCTTTAATACTGGTCATGAGACTTTTCCTATCTATGTTTCACATTGCTTTTGGGGTTTGACTTTATGAGACTCTATCTGCTTTCTGCCCTGAGCTATGGGCAAACTGCTGGCAAAGCACTATCAATGTTCCTTCTGAAAAATCAACAGTGACAGTCTTTCCCTAGTCTTTCCTGTGCTCATTACCCATGTCTCCAGAACTAAACCGCTTAATACAAATAAAATGTCTTCTCATGTTTAGAACTTTAGAAAGTATACATTAGCTATAGACTAAAAATCATCCCTAGGGCAGATGTTTTTGCATGCCATATAGATGCTGTGTGCCAAAAACGTAATAGCCAATTGGGTGGTTCCAAGTTCTGCAGAATTTGAAAATGGGTGTTGGTATCTCTTTAGACTGAAAATAACAAAGATATCTGGAGTCAACCTGTGTTCAAATCTAAGGGCTACTACTTAGAAGCTGTGCACTTTAGAGAATTATTAAATAGCTCTAAAATGCAATTGCCTCATTGCAAACATGAAGCTCATGATAGCTTTCTCATAGCAGTACTCCTTTAAGAAGTATACATGTAAATATATATACAGTATATACCTTGGGACTGAGACTTAGGATGTGTTCAAAAATATGTTTCTATTCTATTCCCTTTAAAAATTATCAGCACAATATCTTTCTTTTTGGTTGAAGTTATTTTCTTTCTGATTCTCATAAACCAAAAGCCTGTAACCACAATCACTCTGAAAGTATTCCATAGAAATTTAATTATGCACACACACACAAAACTCACATGGACTCACATATGGATATTCAGATATTGATATGAGGAATATGAAGTTAGTCTCATCTTTAGCAGTGTCAGATGTGGTTAGCAATATGAACATTATAGGCAGGAAAAAAAGTACATGTTTTCTCACAGACCCTTAGCTAGGGTCTTAGAAAATGTACTGTTACCATTGCAATCAAAGGAAAGGATGATGTTTAGCCTAAAAAAATCGCTAGCATAGATCAGTGCAACCAGGAGGTAAGCAGTTCCTAGAAACTTGACACATTGAACCATCTAATTCAATGAAAACAAAGTAGATTTGTTTAATAAGAACTTTTCTTACTCTACTGTCAGATGTTTCTAGAAGAATAAATTGTTCTTGAGTGAAATCTAAAGAGATGAATATATTTGGGGCCATTTTTCTTTGTATTAAGTAAAGTGACCTATATAGAATAAGAAAACAAATCGTAAACTCAGAATAGTGTTATGACAGAGATCCTAATTTTCAGAAAATTGAAGAAATTTTCTTTTAGGAATATAACTTTAATGATCTTTCTTTCAGAAACATGACTATTAATAGTCACAGTAAAGTTTTGAATGCATATATTCAGGGTAAGTATGTATTTTATTGATGCTTTTGACATACACAGTGGCCTGAGTAAAATGATAGGGTTTGTTAAGTAATGATTTCTCTAATAGAGAGGATTTTTTCGTACAGTAAGAATGCAGAGAGTAAGTTAGGATTCTTTATTCATTTTTATGTTTCTTATTAAACATAGGGCAACACGTCCAAAATGCCTCATTTATTTAGGTATTACTTATAAAGTACTTCAGAGTACATAAGTGAAGAAAGACAATTGCATGTATATCTCATTCATTGTAGTAAAATATCAAGTGTGCATGGCATGGAAGTACTATCTCATGACTGTAGAGGAGAAATACAATTGTCTTTATTGCTTATGTTGCTTATGCATTCAAAATGTAAAAAATATGTAATTATATAATTTCAAAATTTTATTATCATTAAAGGTTCTGGCTTTTCACAAACCAGAAAAATATCAGGATTAATGGGAGAGAAAATAATACTTGAATGCTATGAATATTGTTTTGTTTCTCAAATTTCAATGATAACTTTAGATAAAATACAATATTGAATTTTTTTAAAAAATATAGGTATGAAGACCTATGACAAATTGATTACAAAGCTATTTTACCTTTTCGCTCAAAAACCTAATTGTTTCTGCCTAAAATTGTACTTTTTAAGCTAATATTATGACTTGTCTAAAAATATCTATAATAAGCATTCAAGTATTCATTTTATGGTTGTGCCATCAGCTTTGAAAATGGACAATAAATATATCCAGTAGTACTTCTAACAGTAGTAATATCTGCCATAATTATATAAAGTAATTATCTTCTATGCAAAACTGAATCAACATAATGGATCTTAAGGAGATAAATGAATGCTTGCTTCATTTTTAAATTTTTAAGCACAAAATTATTTTATTATTTATATTTACTACAAAAAATTATCTTAAACACAAAATTATTTTAATACCATTGAGATTCTTAATATAAGTGCCATTAACGAGTTTTCATCAGTTCAATTGTAGAACTTTTTATTTTGCAATTTTTTTGTTGTTGGTACTCGTGTTGGAAAACTAAGAAGAGCATGAAGCTACAGAATATTATCACTGAAAATTTTACATATATAAACATTATATGTATATACACACACACATATAAAACCAGTTATCAAATTGCTTTTATTAGTGTTGATTCAGAGAGTAAAACGAATGGGTAGCGACAAAGCTGATTTTCATCTTTAAAAGAGTAGAATGGAGAGGAAAAGTGTGTGTATGTGTACAAGTGTATGTGTAGGTTAGAGATCTTTGATGGAAAGCAACAGGATGTCATTGTGATTTACTTGAGCAAAAAATGAATTATTTAGAATGTATGGGATAGCATAGAAAAAAACAGTTTCTTAAAAATTAGAACTCAGTGTTGTAGGTCACTAGCTCCAATGATCCAAGACACTGTTTCTACCGAGTGCACACTTCAGAACACCACTTGTTGAGAATATTATATCATTTTTGCTTTTCCAGTGGTACTAGGCACTTATTGCTTGCATAACTCCAAAAGAATTTTGGAAAAAAATTATTTGATACAGCAATCCCATTACTGGGCATCTACTGAAAGGGAAAAAAAAAAGACATTCTATAAAAAAGACAGCTGCACTAGAATGTTTATAGCAACACAATTCACAATTGCAAAGATGTGCAAACAATCCAAGTGCCCATCAATACATGAGTGGATTAATAAAATGTGGTATATGTATACTACGGAGTTCTACTCAGCCACAACAAATAATGGTGATCTAGCACCTCTTATATTATCCTGGATAGAGCTGGAGCCCATTCTACTAAGTGAAGTATCCCAAGAATGGAAAAACAAGCACCACATGTACTCACCATTAAATTGGTATTAACTGATCAACACTTAATATGCACATATAGTAGTAGCATTCATTGGGTGTCAGGCAGGTGGGAGCGGGGAGGAGGGGATGGGTATGTTCATACCTAATGAGTGCAGTGTGCACCGTCTCGGGGATGGACACATCTGAAGCTCTGACATGGGTGGGGCAAAGACAATATATGTAACCTAAACAAAACATTTGTATCCCCATAATATGCTGAAATTAAAAAAAATTCATGTATATTAAATTTGATAATTAACATGATTCTAAGTTTAACTGTGCAGGATATAATTTTCAACATATTATGAATACAGACTTTATAGCTGCTACATCATTCTTTTAAAGTAATCAATAGGATCTACTATTTGATGCCCACAATCTTCAGTCATTAAGAAGCTATATTCCAAAAGCAATAGATATTTCCAAACTATTTCCTCTTGTCTGGACCTTCAAAATGTGTGGAAAATCTTACCATGTTTACTGCTACCATCCTGGGACATGCTACCATCATCTCTTGGCTGAGTTATTCTGCTATTCCAACTTGTATTACTGAAATTTGGTGTGACAGCAAACAACCCTCCAAAAACTGAGGGATTTTCACCAACAAACATTTGCTCTTGCTTACATTCCACAAGTAGTATGGAATCCCTGCAGCTGTATTGGGCTCTGGGTCTAGTTTGGCTTGTTGGGGTATACCTGGGCTTGTGCTCCACATTCTTTATTCTAGTTTCAAGGAAGAAGAAATAGCTACTATCCGAGGCATGCTGGCCTCATGGAGGATAACAATAACCTGAGGGCAGAGTGGAAGCTGGGGGTAAACAAAGTCAAACTCCACCAGGTACATTAAAACTTTTGCTTAAATGTGGTAAAAGTCATATCACCTTATGTTCCACTGACCAAAGCAGGTTCAGTGACAAGTCTGTAGTCCAAAGTCAATGTGATAGGGAAGTATATATTTTACTTACAGAAAGAAATAGTAAGAGCAGGCAGTGATCAAATACATGTGAACAAATAATATAATCTACCATTTCTCCACAATGGTATCTTTGCTTTTACCTGTATTATATTTGAGTATTTTTTTCCTTCAAAATAGTGTCCAAATGTTCCTATTAAAATAGAAGTCAGAGCAGATTACTTTGTATCTAAAATTCCTCAGTGACCTCTCATCTAATTATGAGCAAAATACAAAGTCATTATACTGTCCTATGGGGTCCAATAGAATCTTACTAATATCTTCTACCTCTCTTACCTTTGCTCCCTTTGGAAAAAGTCCTCCTTGGTAGTTTTGGAAAACACCAGGTGCATTCTCTCTCAGTTCCATTGCAATTACCCGTATATTCTCATGGTTCTTCCTTCACCTACTTCAGGTCTCCATTTAAATATATACTTCTCAAGTAGGCCTTGATTTTATTTAAAATGTTAATCCTCTCCCAGAACATCTTGGCTCAACTTGTAATTTTTTTTTTCTCTTTGATTCTTTACAATACTTTTTGGGTCATATGTCAAAATTCACTTGCATAGAGAAGAATGAGTGCAAGTGGGAACCCCACCGCTCCCCACCCCACAGAGGGCAGAGTGGAAGCTGGGGCTACAGAAAGTGAAACTCCACAGGGTGCATTTAAAGCTTCTGCTTAAATGTGACTGGCATGAGTTTATCAGAGAAACTTGAATGGATATTGGGCAAAAATAGATTCTGGAAGTTGCATTAAAGTTATTTTAGGATGGGAGAGGGGTGAGGGAAGAAGAAAAACTACCTATCGGGGGCAGTGTAACTACTATTTGTCAGAGGGGATACTAAAACACAGACATCACCACTACATAATTCATCTATGCAACCAAAAACCACTTATACCCCTAAAGCCATCAAAATATAAGTAAGAAAGTAAATTTAAAATTAAAAAAGAAAGTTAATAAGAACAACAAAAAAGTTATTTTATGCCCAAATTGTTTCAATTTCTCAAATACTGTAAGACAATTTTGTAGAAATGAGTATCTTCAAAAAATTACAAATGTAACAAAAATGGAAACTTTAAGTAACTAACTGTTAAGATGTTTTAAAATATATTTGAGAGTACATAGACTAAGACTATGGCCTAAGTGGCTTGAATTATGTCATGTCTACTAGCACAGAGGGTCAAGAGGACAGAAAGGCCAGTTCAGTTCTTACATCAGCACATGACTCGGCTCCACTGGGTTTTCCACCCACTAAGCTTCCGGCCCCATTCTTCAGAGAGCTGTCAAGTGGGAGAGGGTGGTGAAGACAGCAGGGCTAGAGCAAAATGGTGAGGAAGGAGATAAGGGAGATTCAGTGAAAGCTTCTTTATCTCTGAGGAAGGAGCAGTAAGTAAAGTGAGTGCTCCAAGTTAGAAGCAAGCACCTCTCCATGAGAGCAAATGTGTTGGAATGCACGTGAAACTCTTTTAAACAACTGAGCTGGTTTATGTTATTCAGTCAGTTAAAATTAGGTGTGTTAAATATTAACAACTAGTCATAGTTGAGGAACATCAAAGCTGGCCAATCATTGAAGAGTGATATGCCAAAAATCAGTCATCGTTTAGTCATGCTGACGACTTTATATATCCCTGCCTTTGTCCTTGCTTCCATCTCCCTTGTTATACCTTCCTCTTAAGTAGTCAGAGCTTCCAGCTTTCCACTGTTTATTCATACTTTGTCTCTCAGATGGTGGCTCTTGAAACATTTTAGGATCAAGATTTTCTTTGCTTTCTCAGCTAAACTTTAATCACCACGAATGCAAGTATAAAGTCCATATTTCTTTACTATTATATTCCTGGCATCTAGCAGGGGACATCCAATAACCATATAATAAAAGAATAAGTTTTAAAAAAAATACAGACAACCAAGAAAACCACCATATGGTAACAGCTGGTGCATAGCTAAACCCAGTGGTCAAAGAATAGCTTTGCCAAGGACTCAAAAGACTCTCATTCAGGTAGGTATCTCACCCATCAACATATATACTACAGTGCAGCATTTCCTCAAAGTGTGAATTAAAGATCAAGTATAACAAAAAAGGGCTCTGCAATTAAAGATGTTTAGGAAATACTGAATAAAATTTAATAAACAGAAAAAAATGAATGAATGAATGGTGGAATAAATAAAGATAATTAAACTTGCCCTGTGTTTGATGCTTAGGAACCTGCTAACTGAAATGATTACAGTAATTCCAGATGAATTGTTATTGCTTGGTACATTTTTGTGTTGTCTATAACCCAAGATAATATGTGCCTTCCAGGAGTCCCCTTTATTGCATTTAACACATAAATTAATAAAGCAGGAATCATACTCATTATGATAAGTCTGGGAGGACGGGGGATTTTTATTTTAATACTGTGTACAACAAACCATATCACTGGGGGCTGTCAAATGTTTCAGTAATTATTCTTATCAACAAAACTTAAAGTGGGTCTTATCAACAAAACTAAAAATAGAAATGCAAAACTCTATATATCATCTCAAAGTGAATCCTCAGGGCAAAACTGTAGTGATGATGAGAATGCTGCTTGGAGAGATGGTGTGGTGAGTGTTTGTGTGTGTAGGTGTGTGTTGTGCTTGTGTGCTCAACTAAAACATAGCATCCTGAATTTTTTCAAGTTTAAAATTAAAATTATTCATTACAAAAGCACAGTATGATAAAACTAAACCTTTCTTTGTACTCTGGCCAAGGTCTCTCTAGCAGAAGGACAAGGTTCTAGAAAGAATATATGTAAAAGAATATCTGAGTTCTCAAAGATTCTCTTAAAATTTATTTTGCATTCTCTAGCCTTGCTCAATAACTGTGTTTTGTTAACACTGTCTGTTGAGCCCTGATGACTTCAGTAACTGGAATATGTGGTTAACTGAACTGTTGGAAATACTAGTGCTTGTAGCTAATGCATTCTCAGAGCTGCACAGTATGAACACAGCGGGTGTAAAGTAAAAGCAATAATAAAATATTGAACAGACCTTAAGTGCTATGATTATTACTGTAGGCCAGTTTTTATCATCCCTTTTGAAAGTCTACTTCTTGAATTTCCTGTGTCTAAAAGTGTTGATAGCAATATTAGCCTCATATTTTCTTTGTTAGTGATGGGAATTACATGCTGTATTAAAAAAAAAAAAAAAGCAAGTAATATTTGGAAGGATTTGCCCATAGATGGTGGCTGTTAAATCTATGAATGAAATTATCTGAAGATTCTTCAAAAATACCCTCAAATAATCTAATAACTGACTAACAAGTTCAGTATGAGACTAGCTGAGATTTTTAACATCAACCTTCCTCTAGAGAGTTTGTACCCATTGATCAGTTTGCATCCTTATAAAGTTGAAGGAGGAAAAAGAGTTTGTTTTAGGGACAGAAACTCTAAGTAACAGACAGGATTTTCACTGATGATGGGAGAGAAGAATGATGATAATCAAATTCTAGTTTCAGCAATCCATTATCTATGTAAGATTGTGTTTTGAAATTAGGGTAAATATATTTCTGTCTCTACCCACATAGATATAGATACACCACCTTGAAACAGGATACAAAGGTGGGTTTATCTCACTTTACCATCAGATTATTTCAAGTAAATAATACACCTTATTTATTCACAGAAAAATTGTTATTTTCACAGATTAATGTTGACATCTTTGTCACTTTTATTAATGTATAAGAGATAAAACTTTTAAAAAAGGGAAGAAATGCAAATCCTATATGTACCTGAAGTGTTTTATAGTATTGCACACAGATATATTATACATTCATATCACTATATAATCATTATCTATACTTTTATTTGTCCTACACTCTGCATTGGATCTATCAGCACATTCTGTTTGCCATAACTTTAAAATACATTTAAAAATAAATCACTTCTCACCCTTCTGTTACTACTACTGTGTTTCAAGCTACCAGGCAACAGCCTTCTACCATGATCCTTTTTAAAATACTGCCACAGCCTCCTAATTGATCACTGTTCCTGCACCATCTTGGTCTATTTTACCAGAGCATCCACAGTAATACCATTAGATCATGTCAGTTCTGTCCTCAAAACTTTCCACTGGTCTCTATCTGCCTTACAGTAAAGGCTGTCTTTACAATGATCTACAAGGCATTACACAGTCTCTGCTATGCTCCATTACATATCTAGTATCCTTTCTAAATATTCTTTTTTTTAATCACCATGCTCCAGGCACACCATCCTCTTAGCTGTCCAAACCTGCTAGGCACGCTCCTATCTCAAGACTTTTGTACTTGTTATTCATTTTGCCTGGGGTATTCTTCCTCTTGACAACAGTTTTCCCTTCTTCCTTTAGGTGGTTTCTCCCATATCATTTTCTAACTGTAGCCTCCCCTGCTCATTGTATTTAAAAATCCAGCCCTCCACTACTTCTTAAATCTCTTCTTTACTTTTTTTTCTCCTTGGGACTTACTTATATTGTTTATTATTTATTTCCCCAAATAGAATGCAAGTTCCATGTGGAAAATTATTTTTGTATGTTTTGTTCACTGCTTTATCCCAGTGCCTGGATAGTGTATGACAAATAGAAAGTAGATGCTCAATAAATATGCATTTATTGTTTATCCTGGATATGGGAAATACATTTTTATAAATCTTTGGCTTTGAGCAATATAAAAATCTTAAATGTCCCTTCTTCTAGAAATCTTATTTTACAGCGAGAGTCCTGAAGAGCTAAAATATTGTCTTTCCAAAGTCAAGTGGTTATATTCGGAACTTAGAGTAGAAGTTAGGAATTTTTAAATTACTCTTTGAGTGATTATATCCCTTACATATCACTAATACTAAAATATGAATTATAAATTTTAAAGAGTAGAATAAATCAAAGAAAAAATAAGCATATAAAAGTAGTTGTCTTAAAAAATTATGAAATCCAAGTTATTGATACATAAAATTATCTATAATTAAGATGGAAAATGATCTAGAGCTCATAGGCTATCGCAAGTCAGTTGTGAAATTTAAACATTGCAATGTGAGTGAATCAAATATATAGCACAAGTACACATTATGCTGGGAAATACTATAATTGAAAAATGATCATCTCATTGTACTCAATACTGGTCAGACCCTTATTAGAATAATATCTTCAATTCTAAGCTCAGGAGCAAAATGGGGTTGTGGTCAAATTGAAGTGTGCTCAGTTGAGAACCACAGCGATAATTAAAGTGCTGGAAAATTTGGCCTCTGAGGATAGTTTAGAGTAACTTGGATTACTGAGAGTGAATCAAGGTGGCTGAAGGGAGATTGGATAATAGTTGCCAAGTGTTAAAACAGTCCTATTTTAAAGAAAGGAAGTCAGTTGTAAGTTCTTCATTGGGGATTAAGAAGGGGGTCAATGATATTTTTCTGCAGCATAGTGAAATTGGGTCAACTGTAATGAAACTTTTCCTTATATGGGAGAATTATTAAATGGGAAAGATGTTACTGAGAAAAGTATTTTCATATGGTAGTATAAAATTTTCCATCACTTCTCAATGCTTCATATTGATTAAGTCTGCTCTTTGATGAGGGTATAGAAGCAGTAACAAAGCAAATACTCTCCAGGTCATTGCATGTTTGGTTCTCATTAATTGTTCTAATTCTTCTTGAAATAATGTTTGCTTGTAATTTAATTGCAATCTCATTCTGCACAGGTGTCTTGGTCACTTTTTACACTAATCAAAATTAATATCACTGAATAAAATTCTAGGAAAAATTTCATGAGATTCTTACAATCCCTAATATAAGAAGGCCATTTGTTAATAGCTAGACTCTTTCTTGAAATATCTTCCTATATTTCTCAACTCCCATCTCCTGACTCGGGTCTTTTCTGCTAAATTGCATTCTACATTCTTCCAGAAGAATTAATACTTTCTAGCATAGATCTGATCACGATAATTTTTTCTTAAAAAAAAGAAGTCAACTGTACATTAACTATTTGCATTTCTCTGTGGTCAGGGGAATAAAGGCTCTACTTACCTCTTGTACTTTAATCCTGGTGTAATGCATCATTTTATGTTGGACACCATTTTCCTTTGATAAACTTTCCCATAGGTTTTTCTGGCCTATTTTCTCTTAATGAAATTTTAAGTGCTGCATTTTTACAGGGCATAACTTAACCCACCTCATCACTGGTCATTTTTTTTATCCCTTGTCTTCTCAGTCACCTGGTCTGTATATGACAATGCTGCCATAGTCCATTTGTGCTACAACAACAAAATATCTGAGATGGGTTAGTTTATAAAGAAGAGAAATTTATTTCTCACAGTTCTGGAGGCTGGGAAGTCCAAGATCAAGGTACCAGCCTTTGATCTGGTGAGGACCCTTTTTCTGAGTCCTTACATGGCAGAAAGCAGGACAAACTACCCAGACACTATGTGAAAGAACCTTAATTCCATTAACCAGGGAGCAGTCCTCATGGCCTAATTTCTTCTTAGAGCCCCCACTCCTTAATATTATACTATCACATTGGCAACACTTGAAGTTTGGAGAAGACACATTCAAACCATAGCAAATGCCATGCTGATGAGTTTGCCCTCAAAGGGAAAACCCTGATTCTCTGGCTTGAGTAATTCCCACAGTCCTCTTGGAAGGAGTATGAGTAAGAGTGTCCTCTAACTTTCTGCTGTCAGTCTGCCCTTACAGCAGCAGTTGAATATGCATTCTTTCCTTTAGAATGAGAAAGAAATATATCATCAACAACTCTAAGGAATGTTATTTTTCTGTGAACAACAGACTGCTTTTTAAAAAGACTTCTTAAATTTCCCCTTTCCAAAATTTGTTGCATCTTGTTTCATAGATTCCT
Source organism: Eulemur rufifrons (assembly GCF_041146395.1). Lineage (NCBI taxonomy): Eukaryota > Metazoa > Chordata > Mammalia > Primates > Lemuridae > Eulemur > Eulemur rufifrons. The sequence continues at coordinate 233,288,611 of NC_090989.1, forward strand.
AGTAAAGATAAATATGTAAATAGAACATTTTTCCCAGAAGAAAATCCCTTTTCAATATTAATGTATTTAAAATTTCATTTTTAATATTTAAGGTAGGTATTGATACAAAAAAATACACAATTAATATATTTTCACTATATACAATGAGAAAATAAAGACTGGTTTAAAAATTATTTATAAGAAATAAATCACCATAAAAATAGGAGATTTATGAAGATAGAGAAGAAGAGAGAGCAATTACATAATATTAATGCAATTTAAAATAAATTAACAGTTTTTACAAGTTTGTTTTGACCAGAATGAGATGCTTTTCACATTACTCTTTTAAAATCCATTATCTCCAAAATGTTGTACGGTGGACATCTTTTCACAGTGATTCCAAATGAATTCGAACAGCTGCATGGTATTCCATTGTTTTGTTGGAGAACTGCCAGGTATGGTTGCACAGGTTTTCCGTTGATCAAGCGTTCCTGACTGAGGGTATAGATGGAGACTAAAATCTAGCTCATATTGCAGTCACCCAGCTCTGTAAGCATTATCCTTGATTGATGGCTTTAATTTTAACGGGCCATATCTTACAGTAGCTCATTGGAAATCATTTGAAGAAAAGTAAATTTCTTGAGGCTTTGTATGTCTGTAAATAAAATAATGGTAGGTAACGCTTATTGAGAATGCCCTACATGCCAGACACTGCTTTTTGCATTTTGTATTTGTTTACTCATCTATACCTCAAAACAGCCCTGTAAGATAATTAATTAATCATTATTTCCTAGGACAAAGAACAATTTCAGAAATTTAAATTTAAGCCCTAAACCATGTAGCGGGTTGCTGTATCAGTATTTATAGCCCTGACGACCAACTCTAAATTTCATGTTTAGTCCTCTACACTATACAACCACTCAATAGCATTGTTCTACCACCACATGAGATTCCAGTGTCACTGACGTATTTCTTTTTACTTTTTTATTTTTCGTTACTTCTAGAATTTCTGTTGTTTCCACTTTGGATATCTTGTGTGGGTCATCTAATTTGTCATTTTTTTCTCATGTTATTTTCCATTTCTGTTCTGAGAGGTTTTGTCAACTTTAATTTCTAACAATTCTATTGAGTTTTTAATTTTTTCTAATATGTTCTAAATTTCAAGAATTTTTTTCTCTTTTTTTGGGGGGGAATTCCTTTTTTTTTTTTTTTTATACATGAACACAGTATCTTTCCTCATTTTTACATATATTAACTCCTTGACTTCTCTGTATGGCGATCAGGCTGAGCTGTTTCTTGGGGAACTTCAACTGTCAAAGTCTGTACACCTCTCAGCTTCCCTAGAGAGGAATTCTTTATTATCCTGCCTGGAGCCTCCAAGCCCAGTAGCCAGTGGTCTTAGAGCTGAGTGGGAGAAGTGGTTTTACTATTCTCTGTCTAGACTTCTACAGATGCCACCTTTCCATATAGTATCTCCATCCTCATCTATGCCTGGGCCCCGGTATCTAGAGCAATGTCTGACTTAACCTCTTCAAACAACTAACCTTCAATTCAATGCAGGTGATTATTTATTATGCAGACTTCCAAACAATCCTTCATTTTATCAGCTCCTCAAATACCCAACTATCAGAAGTGTCTCCAATTCCTGCAGTTCTGTGATTCAAATGTGCTTTGTGCTGGGGTCTCCCCATAGGTGCATGAGAATACACTTCGTTCTAGGGCTGATCAGTTATCATGTATTCATTTGCTTTCAATTTTCTAGGACTTACTGCTATTCCTTTTCTACTTTTTGATTTTATGGTGTATAAACTTTTATCCCTTTTCTGACATTTTAGTTCAATTTCAGAAGCAAGCAGAGGTAATGTATTTGATTCTCCAAATTTACCAGAAGTTGCTCTTCATTCGTAAAATAGAACCCAGGACCTCTAAGTTATCACTGGAAAAGGGAATAGCCTCATAAAGACAGGCTCATGGACCATGTGGACCTAATATTTTCTCTCTGACATTTATGTTTCTTTTATTATTGTTCTTCCCCTGACAACATAATTCTGACCTCTTCCACCCATCGAACTGCCCTTTTAATGTTTACCAAAATGTGGAAAAACTCTTTCCCTTCTTTCCTCTTTTACTATATATAAAAAACTCAATTCTTTCCTAAATATTTTAATTAGGCTGTTGATAAAAAAAATTTTCAAAACTGAAAGTAGTATGTATATAAAGATTCTTGCTGGCAAGACCATATCTTACCCACGTGGACCCCGAGATAAAGGAAAACAAAGGCCATGCAGAAAATTATTTGACTCCTACTTTTACAACCACTCTCCTCTCATTCCATAGATGGACTTCAGTTTTGAGGACACCATCATCCACAAACAGAGGTGATTTATAAACTACTTCTGTATCTTCACTAATTATTTGTTTACATGTACTACTTCACTTTAAATACTTAACTTTTTTCCTACATTGCCCTCACAAATTTTTTTTGGCTTTTATTTTCCTTTATATAATTTCAGTAAGTCTGATTTTTCCTGATCATGATATAGATTTACTTCCAGACTTTGTCTATGGGCTCCTGATATCTGGGTAGCTCTAACCTCTATAAAGTTCTAAAAATAAGGACAATTCTTTCTTCCTTCAATAGCAGATTTTATATAGTATGCATAACGTATAATGTGTATTGCATATAACAGAGATGGAGGATAAATTTCACCAGTTAAATAATTTTTCACACTTCACCAACAATGTGTTGAGATGAAAAGCTTATAATATGCAGAAAATGTTAAGACTACCAATAATTTTCCTCATCTACAATTTCAAAGGCAGGTGGTTATTTTGACACTAAGTCATTTTTCTTGGTACCCAGTAAAATATATCATCATTTTAAGTATTGACACATGTTGTTGATACAAAAAAAAAAAAAAAAAAAAAAACACAAAACAAAACTCAGGGGCTAGGGAATAATTCTGAAAACATACCTATTAATTTCAAAAAAGGGAAATTAACTCAGAGGTAGCAGCAAAAATTTAAAAATGTGAGAAGAGAACAAGCAGAGAGAAATATTCATCAAACTGGTAGAATCAACTATTAGAACCCAGAAAATCAAGACATCCTGTGTGGGAGTTTGCAAGAAGAATGACTTGTTAATAGAAAACTTACATGTGCGTATGATATAGAAGTAAAAATATTTAAGTTACACATAAAGAAATGATTATTACAGCATTTCAAACAAGATTTTGAACCTATTAAAATGAGTTTTGAATGTAAATAGTTATATTATAAAAAACATCATTGTTAATCTTTTTTGTTTTGTTTAAGGTAGTACTATCATATACCCAATCAATTTTTAAATATTTTCCAGAACTGAAATTTAAGATTCCAGAATTTCTATATTATAGGAGACAGGTATAATAAGGGGTTCAGTGCTTTGACAACTTAGGATACCCAGGCCTGACCTCTAGAGAAATTAGACATAGATGAGGATCTACTATCCCAAGAGATAAATAGGCTTTTCAATATTACTGATTAGAAGCATGTATTTTGAAATCACTAAAAATAATAACATTTGACAAGTTACCCATGCTGTAGATAAAATTAAAAAATGTTACAACAGTAATCTTAATTTGGAGAATTTTGTAGGTGTGCATGTGCAAGGTGAAAAAATTCACATATTCCTCCACACTATGCTATGTCTCATGTGCAAGGAGTAAATATATTCCTCTCACTCACTGTGGTTCCTGGGGAATAACAAAGATGTGGAGTAAATTGTTAATTTTTTTAATAGTGGGAAATCACAAACATGAATCACTAATTATAGGTTCTTTTTCCATGTGATATTTAGGGCAAAAACTTCCTTTTGGATTTCTTTCCAGTTTTTATTTATTTATTGTTTTCCAGTAAGAATATCCTAGATCTCCTAGAGAGAGTCTATGCTTGAGGGTAAGAACCATATCTTGATTCTTCACTTCTGTACTCTATATCTTAATTTGATAACTATTTGTGTTATTCAGCACATATTTATTGAATGATTGACTGAAAGGATAGACAAATAAATGTTAAAAAATATCCTTGCCCAAACACAAGATACTCTCCCCAAGTTATAAATATTACTTCATATAATTTATCATGTATAACTCTACTCTTAGTATATGCAAATTATATTTCAGCCTTCCTTTCTAGTTTGATAATACAAGATATTTGACATTTAAAGATACCCATGAATTTCAAATGCACTGTGTTGTTTTCAAAACTATAACCAAAATACATATTTTCCTTTAAATTTTTACCTTAATTGCATATATTTTAATCCATTAAATATAAAATATTTGGCAAACTAATTTTTTAAATCATTATAACTTAATTATCTTTTCAAATTAAAGACAAGAGACACGCAAAATGCAACGACAGCTATTGGGCCAGTATTTCTCATACTTGAAGGAGCACAGAAATCAACTAGGGAGCAGGTTAAAATTCCAAATTACCAAGCTCCTCCAACAGAAGTTTTGGTTCGGTATATTTCTGATGCAAGTGGTATAGGACCTTATTTTAAAATGCAAAGTTTCATTTACATGATAACAAGTACTCTTCTATGATTTGGTTCTTCCAAGAGCTGGCCTGAGATTAGAATTTTAGTGTGGGAAGTTTATTTGGGAACTGTGCTTTACATGGGTAAGGAAGAGGAGAGGGTATGCAATACAGGGAAAGGGTAAAATCTAATAAAGTGTGTACTATTAAGGTAATTACTACAGTGGCCAACTGAAGCCAAAATCCTGAGGATATTCCAAGAAATGCCAACATATAAATGCCTTGAAATTATCCCACTAACAGGAAAAGGAAACTAGGGTATTTATATGCCAACTCCTGAGAGTCATTGGTAAAGGCCAAACCCGAGGTAAAGGTAAAATCCAAGAGATGTTAATTTCTCATCATTTCCAGCTTTCTTGGGTATGTAAGCTGGGCTGTTTGTAATTTGGGCACAACTGATCTTCATCACAGGTGCAGACTAGCAGGTGCAAATCACACAGAGCACATGGTAATGATGTCCATAATGTCTGAGCATCATGGGCCAGGCACTGACAGTGTCTACCATAGATTGAGTCTTTATATTTATACTTCGCTCCTTTGTGCATTCAATATACTAAGACAATAGATATTTTCAATAAACAAACAGTAAATGCATGAAAGAAAAATGATACTGCTATTAAGTAAAAGATTCACATTCTGTTCAAAGAAAATGGGATAAATGATTAAGGCAAAATGCTAAATTCTGATAGTTGGGGAGGTCAGAGTAGTGAAATTGAAAGTTAGACTATCTTTCTTTCTCTTAAATGATTTGCCTTCATTTTAGTGGGCACTATAGAATCATCTGTTCTGTGTTGGCACCTTCCCCTCTCGCTAAACACCGTTAGAAAACCCATTCGGGGATATTCTCCCTGGAACTACTCTCAATGAGGAGATGCAAAAGACTTTAATGGAAAGCTTCATGTTACAACACAAATGTTGGCCCCTGGTGAATATCCATCCTAATTAAATATTAATCCATTTTATCTGTTTTATCTAATCTTAATTTTTTATATTAGCTTTGTTTTAAGTTATCAATAGGGAAAATAGGAAAGTAGACCTAAAAATTTTAGTCTTAGGAAACAGGACAAATAAACCTATATTTAATTTACCACACTCTTATATGCACCTTTAATTAGACACACACACACAGATCTATATCCCTGTGTACTATGCATGCCATCAAATCTCTTGAGACTCTTGATGCAGATAGAAAGTGCCTTCAGATTCTCTATCTTACCACTATGTCTCAGATTTCCCATTCATATCTATGCGAATCAAGGTCATAGCCTTGGAAGTTGAAAAAATTCAATATACCAAATAGCTGACTCATAGACTGCTTGGAACTGGAAGAGGGGAGATGTATAAGTAAGTAATCAAGTAGTGCTAAATTAGAATTGTCAACAATAATATGGTAAATATTCGGTTCCACATTCATACCAATTACTTGATTAAATGCAAAGACCACGACGACAAATCTTAAAAAATGTCAAAAAGGTAACAGAGGTGACAATTAGTCTAGGTGCATATTGGGACATGGCAGATGGAAAAGGGAGAAGGGAGAAGTAAATTCTGTGGAAAGTAGAGTACACATGTTGCCTAAAGTTATTAAAATTAAATAAATGTAAAATCTGCATGCACGTGCGCGCGCGCGCGCGCACACACACACACACACACACACACTTCTGTAGGCAAATAAAACTTTTCAATAACCAAGTTGCAATATCTAATTTAGGACAAAGTGTATTCTCCCTTAAACAAAGCAATTATCCACTTTTAATTTCAGATGATGCCCTTAAATTGTAGCAATTTATAGCCATGAATTTTCTGTTGATTTTCTATTCTATCATGTAGTTAATATATGGTTATCTATCATATTAATATCTTCTCCTTGCCATTTATTGGAATATTTTATAGAATGTTGTGTACTTGGACAAAATCAAGAGCTGTAAAGTTGCCTACATGAATTACTTATAGCCTAAATATTAAACAGTGAAACAGAAACTGAATAATAGGACCTTATGGTCCAGTGAGCAGGGTAAGGAGAGGTCATAATGGATTCTCCAGAGTTTGTGGTCAGGCTTGTTTGGAATGTAACATACATGAGAGTTGATACCCAAAGAGCATTACTTGGATGTCTTTTAGAATAAGTATTATGCATGAATCTAATCAAATTTTAGCACCCCTTTCTTAGCAGTATGATCTTTTCAAATTACTTAAACTGCTTTGGCAAGTTTCTTAAATGGCTTTGCACCAATACTGTGAGGGTCAGTGGACATTATTTAAAGTACTTAGCACAATTCTGGACATATAATAAGTGCTAAATAAATATTGCTTTCTGTTCATTTTTTATTAACCTTACATTATGCCTGTCCAAAGATCAGTGGGGCAGAACATATGACTATCCAGAGAGCATTTAGTAAAAGATAGGAATAATAATAATAGCTGACATCTATTCAAGAATCACATTTTTCCAAGAACTGTAAAAAGTGGATGAGCTCACTTAATTCTTTCATCAATCCTATTCCATTTCCAATTGTACAGATGAAGAATCTGAATCTCTGAAAGATGAAGCATGTTGCTCGAGGTCACACAGATAGGAAAGTCAGGCTGGCATTTAAACCCAAGGACTCTAGCATTAGAGTCAGGCTCTTAACTATTATCCTATACTGTCTCTTGGTAATAACAAAACCACCATCCCAGGTAGGAACCACATGAGTTAAAATGCCATGTAGGGCACATAGAAAAAGAATGACAAAATATGGGTGAAAAAAGAAGAGAACAGATGTATTTTCCTTAGCTACATCTGGCTTATGGTTTACACCTATAAAGTGTGAAAGAGGAACTAGAAATTAAATACTACAACTGTGCTATATCAGAAGTATAAGTGCTAATGTTAATGAAGCTATAATTTATGGCTAAATAGCCTGTATAGTTAGCTATATAAAGGTTTCATGCTATTGAGTGTGTTCTGCCACTATCAGTTTATCTTTTCTTATTTTGTTTTTCTTAATTTTTATAATGTCCTATTAAAATTTCCTTTTCCAATATAGATTTAATAACCTACAATATTACACAGTACCTTATGATTATAATCATTATTCTGATGTCACACTGAAGAAATAATACTCTTTATTTATAAAATGCAGTGTTAATCTTATTCAGTGTAGGATTTACTTACTGTTTTGTGTATGTATTCTCCCATGGTTATTCTGCCCTTCCTTTTCCCACATGCTCTCTTTTAAGAAAGAAAACAATTTCCTACGTGTTCTCGTGTGCAAATACACACAGTGAACAAGCACACATAAAACCCAACCAAAAGCAAAACAAAACACAACATATTTAAGGAATATCTTGTTTCTTTTATTAATAGTATTCAATTGAATTTTGGATCTGCAGAGTTAAATCATTTGCCTAATATTGTGGAGACTTTTATTGTAAAACCACAGAAAAACTTACATTATATAAATGATATTTAACCAATTTCTTTATGTTTACTAACAACCACATTGAACCAATTGTTAGTAAATATATTTCCTTCAAAGATGGAAACTTGGGCACAGACATTTTAGTGACCTAACCAAAGGAACTAAGGAAATCTGGGGCTGAAACAGGATGCAATCCAAGTCATTAGATATCTGACTTACTTCTCATCTTCTCAAGGTGACAAGCACAAAAGCCACAGTGGCATGCATCACCGGACAAGTCCATGAATACTTGAAGCAAAACATTCTCTCCTGGTGCCACAAGGCTTTATAAAGCAGTTTTATCCATACTAAAATGAACAACAAAGGGAACATGGGCTCTAGTCTCATGGGAGCCATGTTTTCTAATGTTTCCATTAGAAAAAACTCTACATTCAACTCCCTATAGCAACATTATTATGAACATGATTTTATGTGGATAAATTACTACTATCTTTCAGCTACATTGTGAATTAAGTAGGCTTTTGTGGGCTGCACTGTAGATATCATTACCTCATATACTGTTACCATTATACAAAAATTAATTCTGAACTCAAGGTAAAATTTAAAAAAAAATGATTAACGAAAATATACTTCAGTAAAATCTTAAAAAGTAAAACTTCCATATGGCTGAATATTTAATGATCATTAACTATCACTGCTTTGGGACAAAAATGATATTTTATTCTCGTAATTGTCCCACATGGGTATTTATTCACATAATTTATGTATTAAATATCTTCCCAATATGTTAAGTTGGAGCATATGAAAATGCCAATATTTGACCATTTTGAGCTATAAAAGTGGCAATTTCACATAGTGTAATGTAATACACAAGTATACACTAGCTAGCCCAAATTTCCATCCCTGGTATTATAAGTCTTCTCTATCTCCTGTTATATTAGGTTGGTGCAAAAGTAATTGCGGCTTTGGCATTGTGGAAATTTGCTGTTTGATACTGGAATACATTCTTAAATAAATGTGCTTAATTTGTACATCATTTTAATGTGCATTTCTCACTTTATATTTTTGCTAATAACTTATCACTTGCTGTCTATTTTATATTTATTTTAGACTATAGAAATGATGTTAGACAAAAAGCAAATTCAAGCAATTTTCTTATTTGAGTTCCAAATGGGGCATAAAGCAGCAGAGACAACTGGCAATGTCAGCAACACATTTGGCCCAGGAACTCTTTAGGAACATACAGCGCAGTAGTGGTTCAAGAAGTTTTGCAAAGGAGATGAGAGCGTTGGAGATGAGGAGTGCAGTGGTCAGCCATCAGAAGTTGACAACGACCAGTTGGGAGTAATCACTGGAGCTGATCTTAAAACTACACGAGAAGTTACCAAAGAACTAAAAGTCGACGATTCTATAGTCGTTCTGCATTTGAAGTAAATTGAAAAGGTAAAAAAGGTAGATAAGTGGGTGCCTCATGAGCTGACCGAAAATCAAACAAATCTTCCTTTTGAAGTGTCTTCCTCTTGTATCCAATAACAACAACCCGTTTCTCGATCGGACTGTGAGGTGTCATGAAAAGTGTATTTTATGCGACAACCAGCGATGACCAGCTCGGTGGTTGGACCGAGAAGAAGTTCCAAAGCTCTTCTCAAAGCCAAACTTGACCAAAAAAAGGTCACGGTCACTTTGATGGTCTGTTGCTAGTCTGATCCACTGCAGCTTTCTGAATCCCAGCAAAACCAGTACATCTAAGAAATATGCTCAGCAAATCAATGAGATGCACTGAAAACAGCAACACTTGCAGCCAGCTCTGGTCAACAAAGGGCCCAATTCTTCTCCATGACAATGCCCGACCGCCTATGGCACAACCAACACTTCAAAAGTTGAACGAATTGGGCCACAAAATTTTGCCTCATCCGCCGTATTCACCTGACCTCTCGCCAACTGACTACCACTTCTTTAAGTATCTCACTTCCACAACCAGCAGGAAGCAAAAAATGCTTCCCTAGAGTTTGTGAAATCTCGAAGCACGGACTTTTATGCTACAGGAATAAAAAAACTTATTTCTCATTGGCAAGAATGTATTGATTGTGATGATTTTTATTTTAATTAATAAAGATGTGTTTGAGCCTAGTTATAATGATTTAAAATTTGTGGTCCAAAACCGCAATTACTTTTGCACCAACCTAACTATATGCAGTCATATTATCCTATTAACAGTTTTGTCAATTTTATTTTTATTCAGCCAGTATTTATTCATCATCTTCTATAAGCCAGACACATTTTCTTTGTTTTGTGTCATAAAAGTAATGGACATTTATAGCAGACACTGCACAAAATAATGATGTAAATAATAAAAGTTATAAACAATAGCAGTAAAACTAACAATTTTGTAATTTGCTTCTGATTTTAGAAGTATATATGTTTAAATATAGGATCAAAGCTAGTATGCATTTATAATTTTTAGATATTTATATTGTATGTGTTTCACTGACACAGTCTCTTTCCTATGCTATTAACTACTCTTAGCATACAGATATTTCAATGGCTGATAGCGTCCCATGGTATGGCTGTAATAACACCATCTAATTCTACTCCAGCTTATGGATGGTTAGGCTAAATCTAATTTCTCACTTTCTGAAACATGATGGAGTGAGTATTCCTGCTTATTAAATTTGCATGCATCTTTGATTCCGACCATAAGATAATATTTTCTTAGAAATGGACTTTCTGATTTAAAGAGTAGGCCCATTTAATTTTTTTTTTCAAATTAGAAATGTTTTCTATTTTAAAGGACATATTCAATGAAAAAAACTCCAGGAATTACATATAAATTATGCCTGAGTTTCCAGCCTGTTGTCTAGCCCTGTAGATTTCAGAACTGCCAACAGGCTCTAAAATCTTATAGGCCAACACCTTAAAATAAATCTTTCTCTCTTTCTCTCGGTATACACACATATATGCATATATTTTGTTTCTCTGGAGAACTCTTACTGACATACATAAATGTGTGGTCAGAGGGACATGTGACTACAGAAAAATAATCAGAGAGATACGTGGCTCAATTTGAAAGATGTAGGAAGGAGTCTATGAACTAAGGAATGTGGGTGGCCTCTAGAACCTGGAAGCGGCAAAGAAATATAGTCTCACCTCCAGAAAGAAATGAGGCCTTGCTGACACCTTGCTTTTAGTCCTGTGAGACATATTTTGGACTTCCAATCTCAGAACCTTAAGATGATACATTTATGTTGTTTAAGTTGCTAAATTGGTGGTGGTTAGTTGTAGCACGATAATTTGTGAATAACACATTTATCTGTTGTCTAATAATTTATTATTCTTGATAATGTTTCTATAAACATTAGTGTACAACTCTTTGTATGAATGTGTATTTTTATTTCTCTTGAGTGAATTTTATGGAAAACTGGAATCACCAATTTCTATGGTGAATGTTTAAAATAACTCTATAAGGAACTACTAAAGAATCCACCAAAGTGGTTGTAGCATTTTACAATCCCCCCAGAATAAATGAGAGCTTCAATTGCCTCACATTCTCACAAACACTTGGTTTATCAGTCTTTTTAAATTTTAGGCATGTTAATAAGTGTAAAGTATTTCAGTTTTCAACAGCTTTATTGAGATATTAACATTCCATAAAACTTGCTCATTTGAAATGTACAATTTAATTTTTTGTATATTCACAAAGATGTACAACCATCACCACAATCAATTTTAGAACATTTACATCACTCCAAAAAGAAAGTTGTACCTATTAGAATTCATTCCAATTTTGCCCCAAATATTCCCTACCACCACCACCCAGCCATAGACTGTGACTAATAAATTTTTGTTTTTATAGATTTATTTTTTCTGGATGTTTCATATAAATGGAATAGTGCAATATGTTTCTATGGTTTGAATGTGTCCCCCAAAAGCTCATGTGTTAGAAATACAATTCCGAATAGAATTCTATCTAGAGAGAGTTTTTAGGAGGTAATTAAGATTAAATGAGATCATAAGGGTACAGTGCTAAACCAATAGAATTTGGTCTTATAAAATGACAAAGAAAGAGCCCCCTGACATGTTTGATCTGTCCAGGCATGTGATACCCTCTGCTATGTTATAACACAGTAAGAAGGCCCTCACCAGATGCAGCCCCTAGACTTTGGACTTCTTAGTCTCCAGAACTATAAACATAAATTTATTTTCTTTATAAATTACAAAGTCTCAGATATTCTGTTAAAGAAATAGAAAACTGATTTGTATCTTTCATTTAGAATAATGTTTTCAATTTTTATCCATATTATACCATATCTCTACTTTATTCTTTTTTATTGTTGAATAACATTCCATTATATGAATATACAATGTTTTTAACGATTCATTAGTTGATAGATATTTGGATTGTTTCCAATTTTTTATTATTATGAAAAATTCTGCTATGAATATTTGTCAGCAAATTTTTGCATGGAAGTATGTTTTCATTATTCTTGGATGTGGAATTTCTAGTATGTATGGTAACTCTATGTTTGCCTTTTTAAGTAACTGCCAAACTGTTTCAAAAAGTGACTGAATCATTTCACATTTTACCAGCAATGAATGAATGTTCCAAATTATCCATATCCTTGCCAATATTTGTTATTACATGTATTTTGTATTATAGCTATCCTACTGAGTGTGAAGCAGTATCTCATGATTGTTGATTTACATTTCCCTATTCACTAATGATGTGCAGCTATCTTTTCATGTGCTTATTTGCCATCTATATAACTTGTTTAAGGAAATTTATTTCAGTACTTTACCCATTTTTCAGTTGGGTTATTTGTATTATTGCTGAGTTGCAAAAGTTATTTCTTTATTGTTCTGGCTATAAATTCTTTGCCACATATACTATTTGCAAATGTTTTCCACCATTCATTAGGTCATGTTTTCACTTTTTCCATTATATTATTTGAAGCACAAAAGTTTTAAATTATTTTTGTGGTGAATTTGTTAAAAAATGTTTTTATTATTTTTGTTTGTTAATTTTTTTTAAGAGACAGGATTTCTCTGTGTCACCCAGGCTGGAGTACAGTGGTGTGATCATAGCTCACAGAAGCCTTGACCTCAGCTCAAGTGATCCTCTTGCCTCAGTCTTCTGAGTAACTAGAACTACAGGTGCATACCACCGTGCCTGGCTAATTTTCCTTCTTTTTTTTTTTTTTTTTCTTTCTTTCTTTTTTTTTTCTTTCTTTCTTTTTTCTTTCTTTCTTTCTTTCTTTCTTTCTTTTTTTAATTTGTAGAGACAGGGTCTTGCTATTTTTGCCCATGCTGGTCTCAAACTCTGGCCTCATGCAATCCACTCACCTTGGCCTTCCAAAGCACTGGGATTTACAGGCATGAGCCACTGTGCCCAGCCGCCTCAGCCTTTGGTGGTTAATTTTATGTGTCAGCTGGACTGGGCTAGAGGATGCCCAGATATCTGGTTAAAGATTATTTCTGGGTGTATCTGTGACAGCATTTCCAAAAAAGATTAGCCTTTGAATTGGTGAACTGAGTAAAGCAAATGACACTTCCTTATGTGGGTGGATGTCATCCAATCTGTTAAAAGAGTCTAAATGGAATAAAAAGTCTGAGGAAGGTTGAATTCTCTGTCTATGCCTGACTGCTTCAGGCAGAACATTGATTTCCAGCCCTCGGTGCTCCTGGTTCTCAGGGTTTAGACTCTACACCAACAGTTCTCCAGTTCTCAGACATTTGAACTATATATACCACCAGCTTCCCCGGGTTGCCAGCTTGCCAAGGGAAGATCATGGAACTTCTTGACCTTCATAAATGCATGAGCCAATAATTTATGATAAGTCTCTTTTCTCTCTCCCTCTCTTTCTCTCTCTCTCTCTCTCTCTCTCACACACACACACACACACACACACAGAGGTTCTGTTTCTCTGAAGAATCCTGACTACTGCAATTACAATAAGGTAAAATTTATTGCTTTTTCTGTGTAACTTGTGATTTTCATGTAATATCTCTGTCATGAAGATGTTCTGGTATATAATTTTTTATGAGTTTTATAATTTTAGTTCCTACATTTAGGTCTATGATACATTTTTCAGTTAATTTTGGTGTGTATAAGGAAGGAGTCCAACTTCATTCTTTTGTAGGTGGAAAACCAGTTGTTCCAGTACCATTTGTCAAAAAGTTTATTCTTACAAAATTGAATTGCTTTGGCACTCTTTCAAAAATCAATTGACTGTAAATGTCATGGTTTATATTTAGAGTCTCAATTCCTTTCCATTTATCTATATGTCTATCTGTGTGCCATTACCAAACTGTCTTGATTACTATAGTTTTGTGATAAATTTTGAAGTCAGGAAGTGTGAGTTTTCCAACTTGGTTCTTTGTTTTAAAGGTTGTTTTGACTAATTTGATCCTTGGAATTGCAATATGAATTTCATTATCAAACTGTCAATTCCTTAGAAAAAGATAGAATTTGATAGAAATTATCTTCAATCCATATATTAATTTGGGAGGAATTAACACCTAAAAATATTATCTTCTGAATATTGTACATGGACTATCTTTCCATATATTTATTTAGGTCTTCTTTAATATCTTTCAACAATACTTTATTGTTTTCAGTGTACAAATATTGGATTCCTTTGCTTAATTTCTTTCTATTTTACTTCTTTATGTTATTCTAAATGGAATTGATTTCCTATTTTCAATTTTGGATTATTCATTGCTAGCTCATTTATAAGCACAAATGGTTTCCATATACTCATACCCTAATAGCTCACTGAATTTGTTTATTAGTTCTAATAGTTTTTGTTGGATTTCTTGGGATTTTCTGTATATAAAATCATTTCATACACAAATAGAGATAGTTTTACTACTTCCTTCCCAATATGGATGACTTTTATTTCTTTATCTTGCCTAATTGTCCTGACTAGAATTTCTAGTACAATGATGAATAAAACGTATGAGTGGTCACCATTGTCTTGCTCCTGAACATAAGGAGGTATCAGTCTTTTATCATTAGGTATAATATTAGCTACGAGTTTTTTGGTAGAGTCACTTTATCAGGTTTAGGAAGGTCTCTTATATTCTAGTTTTTAAATGTTTTTATAATGAAATGATGTTGAATTTTTTCAAATTCTTTTTCTAAATATAATAACATGATTGTGTGTTTTGTTTCATTTGTTCTATTAATATGGTATCTTACATTGTTTGATTTCAAGATATTACACAAAACTTTCATTCTAGGGATAAAATCTATTTGGTCATGGTGTATGACGATCCTTTCTATATGATGCCATGTATGGTTTCCTTCAGGGGTGGGGAACCTGCAGGGGCCTTCTGGATCCTTGAGTGTGGGCTTTAGCTGAATCCAAATTTTACAGAACTAATCCTTTTATTAAAAACAGCAGAGAAAGATATAATTTTTCTTGCCTCCTTTGATACTTAGAGAATTATAATCTTGCAATCAGAAGGCCATTATTATAATGTATTTTTCCAGTTTTGGTATCAGAGTAACATTGATCTCATAAGATGAGTTGGTAATTGTTCCCTCCTCTTCTGTTTTTTATGGAAGAGTTTGTGATTGATTAGTGCTAGTTATTTTTAAATGTTTGGTAAAATTCACCAGTGAAGCTGTCTGAAACAGGCTTTTCTTTGTGGGAAGTTTCTTGATTATTAATTCAATCTCCTTACTCCTTTTAGGTCTATTCAGATTTTCTATTCTTCCTTGAGCCAGTTTTAGTAGTCCATGTCCTTCCAGGAATTTGTCCATTTCATCTATGTTAACTAATTTGTTGTACAGTTGTTCATAGTATTCCCTTATTTCTGTAAGGGTGCTGCTAATGTCCTCTCCTTCATACCTGACTTTAGTAATTTGAGTCTTTTCTCCTTTATATCAATATGTCTAAATGTTTGTCAATTTTGTTTATCTTTTCAGAGAACTAACTTTTGGTCTTGTTTATTTTCAACATTGTTTTTCTAATTTTTATTTCATTTGAGTCTGCCCTATTTTAAAATTATTTTCTTTTTTCTTCGTGCTGTGCTTTTAGTTTCACTTTATTTCTCAAGTTTGTTAGGGTAAAATGTTAGGTCATTGATTAGAGATCTTTATTCTTTTCAATTATAGGTGTTTATTGCTTTAATTTCCCTCTAAGCTCTGCTCTGTGTCTTACAGTTCTGGCATGTTGCATGTTAGCTTTCATCCATCTCAAATTTATTTCCTAATTTCTTTTTTGTGAGCCATTGGTTGTTATTTAGGAATGTATTGCTGAAGTTCCACTTATGTGTGAATTTTTCAATGTTTCTTCAATTACGGATTTCAGATTTAATTATGTTGTGTTTGGAGAACATACTTTGTCTGATTTCAATCATTCGAAACTCACTGAGGCTCATTTTATGACTAGCATAGGGTCTCTCCTAGAAAATCTTCCAAGTGCTCTTGAAAAGAATATGTACCGTCTTGCTTTCTGGTACCATCTTCTATAGATATGTATTAGTGATGCTAAGTCTCCAGTATCTTGTTGATCTTTTAAGTTGCTTTGTGCACTATTGAAAGTACGATATTAAAGACTAAGTGTTATTGTTGAATTGTATATTCTTCTCTTCATTCTATTAGTTTTGCTTCATTATACTTTGAGAGCTCTCTTTTTAGATTCATGTGTGTTTGTAATTGTCATACATTTATAGTGGATTGACTCTCTACTGTTATAAAATATCTCACTGTACCACTACTTTTTTTGTTTTCTGTCTAGTTTGTGTTATTTTAGTATAGCCACTCCAACTTTGATGTGATTGCTATTTGCATGAATATTTTTTTCATCATTTTGCTCTCAACCTATTTGTGTCTTTAAGCCAAAAGTGTGTCTCCAGTAGACAAAATATAGTTGGATCTTGTCTTTGGTAATCCAGTCTGTCAGTCTCTGTCTTTGACTGGATTGCTTAATCCATTCACATTTCATGTTATTATTGATATCATTGGACTTACCTTTGCCATTTTACTTTTCATTTTCTTTATATCTCATGCTTTTTTTGCTCCTATTTTCCTTTATCACTTTCTTTTGCATTGAGAGACTATTTTATAGTGTAACATTTTAATCCCTTTAATGATTTCCCTAATAAAATTGTGTCAGTTTTAATAACTGCCCTAGAGCATACAATATTTATCTTAACTTATCAGGATCCATTTCAAATTTATACCATATTAATTCCAGTGAGCTATAGAAATCTTACTGCTATATAACTTGATTTTCTTTTCCACTTTTTGTGCTATATTTTTTATACATATTGTAACTATATATGTTACAACCCAATGATATACTTCTATAGTTATTATCTTGTGTAATTCTATGTCTTTTAAAGAAAATGAGAGAGAAAATAGCAATAATATATTACCGATATGGTTATACTTATCTTTTTATTTGGCATCTCTGATTCTTTACATATATTTCTGTGGAGTGAAGTTAACCATTTGTTGTCATTTCCTTATTCTACTACAGCTTTGTTCCTGCCCACCTCTTTTGTCCTGTTGTATAATGCAATTATATACACATTGTTTTATACAATTGCTTTTTAATTAAAAAGAAAGGAGAATAAATATGCAATTATAATGTCTTTTTTGATGACTTACTAATTACCTTTACCAGTGCTTTTATTTTTTCATGTGGATTCAAATTACGTTCTGGTATTACTTGTTTTCAGTTTGAAAAAGTTCCTTAAATATATCTTGTAAAGCAGTCTGCTAGAAATAAAGTCATTCTCTCTCTTTCTCTCTCCCCTCCCCCTACAGTCTAGGCATGTCTTTATTTTGCTTTTATTTCTATTAATTGGACATTTTATTGAGAGTTTATTTCAGATCCATATGCAGTTGTAAGAAATGAAACAGAGATTTTGTGTTTCCTTTATCCAGTTTCATCTAATGGTAGCATCTTTCAAAACTATAGCACAATATCAAAATAGTCAAAATACGGAATAGTTCTTGCAGCATTATATTCTCTCATGTTGTCCTCTTATAGCCACTTACCTCCACCTCTTCCTTAAGGCCTTACAAATACTAATCTCTTATGCAGTTTCTATAATTTTGTCATTTCAAGTATGTTATATAAATGAAATCACATAGTCTGTAAACTTTTGAGAATATTTTTGACATTTGTCTTTTTCCCATAGCAAAGTTCTCTGGAGGTTATTTCAGATTGTTGTCTATATAAGTAGTCATATCTTTTATTTTATATTTTGAATAGTATTCCATGGTATGGATGCACCATAGTTTGTTTAACCATTTGTAGTTGAAAGACATCTCAATTGTTTCCAGTTTTTGACTGTTACAAATAAAGCTTCTATAAACATTTGCATACAGGTTTTTGTGTGAAAATGTTAGCATTTCTTTGGCATAAATGCTCAGACATCCAATTGCTGGGTTGTTTGAAAGTTTTATCTATAGTACCTTAAAAAATTTTCCAGGTTGTGGTGCCAATATATTATTCTCACAGCACAATATAAATGATCTAATCTCTCCCACATTCTTATCAGCATTTGATGGTGCCATTATTTTTGCTTTAACAATTCTGATAGGTGGTAGTGACATCTGATTGTAGTTTTAATTTGCCTTTCCATAATGACTAACGGTATTGAAAATCTTTTCATGTGTTTGTTTGACATCTGTAACTTCCATTACTCCCCTGACACATCTGAATTAAAATTCTTCTTTTACCTACTTTCTCAGGAACATTTCTTTCATATTTAGATATCAATAGGAGGAATTGGCAAGTGAATGTTACATTTTCTAGTTTCTAGTGCTGTCCTTATTTTTAAAATTTGATTAAAAATACATTGATAATTTCAATGACAATATTGGAGTTAGCACAAAGAAAATACATCCTTGGCTATCTCTTGCAAAAGTGACCAGAATATAAGAGAAAGGGGCTGGGGGGTTGGGGAGGGTGTGGGGGAGAGAGAGAGAGAGAGAGGAAATTTCTACTTTAATAAAAGATGAAAAAAGATCAGCAATAACAAATGAGCAACTCTATAAGTAAAACTGATATCCAGGGACCTCTGATACCATCAAAGCCATATAGCAGGTGTTGCCAGGTAGGGTTCAGCTTGGTGATATAGGGTGAAAATAGAACACATAAGAAGTGACACCTTCTCAGTGTTCATTTTTATATCTCTTGTGCTTCATGTCAAAGATTATTTGACTTCAAAAGAAAATAAAAATTCCAAAGAGAAACATTTTACCCATGAGGAATACCAAGAAAAATGCAGTTTAACAAGGAGTGGCAAATCCCTTTTGTCCTCTAAAGAGTGTCTTTAACAAAATAAATAAAGCAAATAATCAAAGCCATATTTGACCCCAGTTATAATGACTATCTAGGTAGCTGTTTTGTTTTGCATGTCCCAATTCAATCTCACATTATCCCAAGGCACATAACAGATTTGGATACAATCATAAAACATTCACACCTAAAAAACGATCGCTCCAGAACTTGTCTTCAGTGATTTTCAGGTCATAGACCCCTGTGAGAATCTATGAAAACAATGGAGTTTTATTCCAGGAAAAAAAAAAAAAATGCTTACAATTTCAGGAATTTCAGATATCTCCTGTAGTCCAAAAGTTATTCTATAGAAATTTTTTACAGTAACAAATAAGGAAATTTGCTGTTCTCTGTGTTCTTATAACAATATTATCTTTCTTTTATTTTTAAATGAGTGAACAAGGCATAAAGATTTTCACTTTACAATGATGAGATTACTTTACAGTGATGTTCAGGGATTACTTTACAATTATGTTCAGATTTTATTGGTTGTCATTGTTATTCTCAAATAGAAAGCCATGTCTATATTCCCATTAAAGCAAAGGTGAAAGCTATATAAATAATATGGGTTTAGATGTTTATTGGTCAGAACTATTTTATGTGAATGTGGTAAGTTTAAAATGGCTTCATTGCTGAACTAAAAGTAAATGGAAGAAACAAGTCTAGTAAATTTGAGAAGGGTTTTGGTTTTTATTTTTTGGTAAGGGAGTTGTTAATTACACCTAAAATATCTTCTCCAGAGACCGTATGCTTCTATACTAGACTGTAATCTCTTTGAGGGCAGTCTGTTAGATTTATCTTTGTGTCTTCCCCAGTGCCTAGCATAGGGCCTTGCACATAATAGGTGCCCAATAAATACTGATGAATGAAAAAAAAATGGCTTCAGCAAAACATAAATTTATGAACAAATAAAAGTGAAATGTACACATTTTGGCTCAAATAACTTAAAAGTTCCATTAAAGAGCATCTTTAGACTTACGTGACTAGGTATAGGAGGACAAACAGTGTCATCATGTCTCAGTCTTTCTCCTTCCAACTTTAGCCATGTGTTTATGTTTTATATTTTTAGGTGAGTTTTCTTTTATTGGGCCAACATGCCCTGTAGTAGCCCCAGAATAAACTCAATACTTCTAGAAATGGCCAACAGGGAAAAATAAAATGATGCAAATAATCTCAAGTAATGCAAACACACACACAGGCACACACACACACACTCCCTACACACAAAAACCAACAACCCAAAATTGGGTTGTATTTAGGTTGTATGCTTATCTTTGGAGTTACAAGGACAAAGGAAAGTCCAATAGAACAATATCCATTTAAATTTCTAACTGGGAGATTACTCAAGAAAAGTTAAGATCCTATTAATAAAAGACGTTGCAAGCAGAGAAAATAATAGGTATCAAGAACTGTTTTACAATCCCTAGGTGTTTACTGTTCATACATTATTCACTTCTTAAACTATAAATTTAGATATACTGAGTTTATAATATCTAAGAAATACTATAAACTTAGATAATACATAATACTATAAACTTACTATAATACTTAGATATACGGAGTTTATAGTATTTAAGAAATCTAAGTTTCTTAAATATGTCATGTTCTCTCTCTTTTTTTAAGAGACAGGTTCACACTCTGTCACCAGGCTGGAGTGCAGTGGTAGGATCATAGTTCACTGCAGCCTCAAACTCTTGGGCTTAAGTAATCCTCCTGCCTCAACCTCTAGAGCAGTTAGGACTACAGGCATGTACCACCACATCCAGCTAATGTTTAAAAAATTTTTTTGTAGATGTGGGGTCTCCAGTGATTTTCCCACCTAGGCTTTCAAAGTGCTAAGATTACAGACTCGTGTTCTCTTTTATACCTGGAATATTGAATATTTTATTTTCTGCTCCTAAAATGCTATCACCCTCTCTTTTTCTATGTCTGGCTAAATCTTCAGTCTCTTTTGTATATTAGTTTAGACATAGTATTCTTGAATCACTTACATTATGTACTTAACCTCACTTTCTATCTTCCATACTAGACTCCAGGCACTATGAGGGCAAAGCAAAATATCATTTAAAAAAAAAAATCTAGTACTTATCACAGTGCTTGACCATGGAATATACTCAATAAATATTTGTTGAATGGTGAATAAGCTTTTGTTATATAAAATGAAGCCACATATTTCTCAAGGACAAACTTAATGGTGGAAATTTAAATAACAATAGAGAGGACCCAAGAGTAAAGAAAAAAGGAATGCTATTCTTAAGCTCATTACCTTGATGATAAGGATGTGTTTGTGTGTGGAGGAGAGGGGAGGTTTATTAGCAAATTTTATTTTTTAGAGCAGTTTGAGATTGACAGCGAAATTGAGAAGGTACAGAAATTTCTCATATACCTTCCTCCCACCAAACACACATAGTGCCCCCATTATCTCATCCCCCATTAGAGTGGTGCGTTTCTTACAGCTGATGAACTTACATGGACACACCATACTCACCCAGAGTCCCGAGTTTACATTTGGTTCAGTCTTGATGTGCACATTCCATGAGTCTAGACAAATGTATCATGACATATAGTCACCATTATAGTATCACACGGAATAGTTTCACTACCATAAACATCTTCTGTGCTCTGCCTATTCATCTCTCTCTCTACCCTTTCCTGTGGTACTCACTGCTCTTTTTACTGTAGCCACAGTTTTGTCTTTTCCATAGAGTCATATAGTTGGAATCATATGATATGTACCTTTTCAGATTAGCGTCTTCTGTGTAGTAACATGCATTTAAGTTTCCTCCATTTCTTGATAATTCATTATATTTTTTTAGTGCTGAATAATATTCTATTGACTGGATGTACCACAGGTTATCCATTCAGCTACTGAAGGGCATCTTGGTTTGTTTCCAAGTTTTGCCAATTATTAATAAAGCTGCTGTAGACATCTATGTGTAGGTTTTTGTTGTGGATATAAGTTTTAAACACTTTTGGTTAAATACAAAATTGTATGATTCGTATGTTAATATGGCTAAAGTATGTTTAATCTTATAAGAAACTGCTGAACTGTCTCCCAAAGCAGCTGTCCCATTTTACATTTCCACCAGCGATGAATGGGTGTTCCTAATGTGCCAATTCCTTGCCCCCATTTGGTGTTGTCAGTGTTTTGGATTTTGCTCATTCTAATAGAAGTAGAGTGGTATCTCATTATTGTTTTAATATGTAAATTTCCCTGATGTCACATGTTGTGGAATATCTTTTCATATGCTTATTTGCCATCTGTATATATTCTTCAGTGAGGATTTGTGTGTTTTTCATACATAAATTATCCTTAAGAATTTTTAATCCCTTGTTTAGTATTATAATTTTGTGAAAATTCCCTTTTATAAATTTATTGCATCTGTAATTATCTTAATATCTCTTTTATCACTAGACTATAAGCTGTATAAGGGCAGAGATGTTGCCTTCCTTAACCATTACTATTAATATATGCAACACCCAGATGAGTGCTCAACACAGTAGTAGATAATAAATATTTTAATGAATAAATGAACAAATCATCTGAGTAACTGTTAAGCTACCAGAAAAATGCCCTTCCTCCTTATGATTCCTGCACACAGGGAGAGGTCTTAAGTGAATGGAATAGGCAATGACTCCTGGAATCACTCTTACTTCAAAGGTAGAACCATTTTCTGAGCATAAGAGTCAGGTGAAAGACAAAAAACACAGTTGTCTCAATACATTGTCAATAATAAGCACAAATTCATAGGGATACCTTCCAGATAATGTAGATCTCTGTAATAAAAAATTTTTCACCAAAGACACAACTATCACTTCTTATAAACCACAATAGAACATTCAAACTCAGCCACAAAGACACACACACACACACCACCCCATCCCCAATGAATTTGCCTGAGAAACTAATGCAAATATAGTTGACCCTTGAACAACATTGACCCCCTGAATAGTCAAAAATCTGTGTAGAACTTTAGGCTCTCCGAAAACTTAACTACTAATAGCCTACTGTTGACCAGAAGACTTACCAGTAACAAAAACAATCAATTATTATAACACATATCTTATATGTTACATGTATTATCTATTATATTCTTATAATGAAGTAAACTAGAGAAAAGAAAATATTATTAATAAAATCATAAGGAAGAGAAAATATATATACTATTCATTAAGTTGAAGTGGATCATCATAAATGTCTTCATTCTCCTAGTCTTCACATTGAATAAGAGAAGGAAGAGGGACTGGTCTTGCTGTTACAGGGGTGGCAGAGGCTGAAGAGGTGGAGGAGGATGAAGGGGAAGGGGAAGAGGCAGGTATACTTGATGTAACTTTCATGGAAAAAAATTCATATAAAAGTGGACCCAAACAGTTCAAATCTATGTTGTGCAAGAGTCAAATGTACAGTCGTCCCTCAGAATTTGTGAGAAATTGGTTACAGGACCTCAATGGATACCAAAATCCTCAAGTCCCTTATATAAAATGGCATAGTATTTTCATATAACTTATGTACACCCTCCCATACACTTTAAGTCATCTCTAGGTTATTTATACCTAATGCAACATAAATGGTATATAAATAGTTGTCATACTGTATTGTTTTTTATTTGTATTATTTTTATTGTTGATTTCTTTATTCTGAATATTTTCTATCTGATGTTGGTTTTCCACCAGAGGATATGGAGGCCTGACTGTGTATGGACTTCACTACTGAAATTAATTTCAGTCCAATTATCCCATAAAGAAGTGACAAAATAACAAAAATAAACAAAAAAACTCACAAAAACACAAGCTGCAGAACCACCTAACAAAGAATTTGTTATATTATTTTGTTGATTTTATTTTTTCCCAATATTAGTTCTCTTCTAAAAGTCATATGAAACATTCCCCAAAGTCATAACTTTCAACAGTGCTACATCAGGTGCCTGATGCATGATGACTGGTAAAGTAGATAGATGGCTTACGCCACTCCTTAAAATGGGCCCAAAGCCAGAACACGTATTCTTAGATTATGACTTTTTTTGTCTTACTTTTCCAAAAACAATGCTCAGGCTACTATAGTGATTAAGATTAAAGATGATATATATCTTCTGCTCTTTGCTTTCCGTGCACTTTTTCTAAGGAAATTATTTATACACATTTCAAATATATTTTTGTCTGTCTCCTAAATGTCAACAAGGAATAATAGTTATCACACACAATAAAAATAGGCTACGTTAATTTTGGTCAACCCTTGATCTTAAAAACATAAATATATAACTAAAATCCTTGCAGTTCATTCCACTTTTCCTATTGATCTACACTTACCATAAATTCTTGAACTCTATCAGATATTATACCACAAAAAAGAGAAAAAATGATTTAATTATTCTTGTCAATATATTTCTGTCTGTGTCAGCCCCATTGCTAATATATCAATTACTTGAATTCCAAAAATTTTGTGAAATTTCAGGTTC
Source organism: Eulemur rufifrons (assembly GCF_041146395.1). NCBI lineage: Eukaryota > Metazoa > Chordata > Mammalia > Primates > Lemuridae > Eulemur > Eulemur rufifrons. Next base: position 233,313,331 of record NC_090989.1, read on the forward strand.
CTGCATTCTCAGGTACTCTGATCCTTATAAACTATAATCAATACACAATGATCAAACAAGACAGCTTGGAGATTAGCTGCTACTAGTGTAGGGATACTTTTAGTGGTTAGAAAACTTTTCCTCCTGTCTAACTCTACTAAACAGGGTCTCAGAATGACCCCGGAGCCATTAAGATAGTATCTCCCTGCTATGTGACCATGCTGTGGGTATAGCTCTTCTTTCAACTGAGCTATAGAGCTATATGGCCCTTTCTCCTTTAAATCCTAAGGTACCTTTGTTTTTCAAGATAGGAGACAAAGTTAAAAATACTACTAATAAAACAACACAATTCAAGTTTATATTGGGCATAGGAAAGAGCTTCTATAAATTCCTGTGGTTGATTATTTATTCAAGTGGACAGCCATGCTAAATACATTTTCAGGAAACCTGTGCCCTCCCCATTCAACTTGTGTTCCTTTTACTGGATTATTTGACATCAATAACTTCCATAGTTATTGGCGTCTGCTTTGGAAGTGTCACATTATGGAAAAATAAGTAATGGGGAGGTAGTCTAAAGTGTGTTTAAAATACCATCTCTTTACCTACAGCAATCTGCTCCACTTGGAGGTATAACTCAACATAAGCCTTCCTTTTAAAAATTTTTATTTATTTATTTTTACCACCACTCATCTTAGAAATTTCCACATAATATGTTCATCTCTGTTCCAAACATATTCACTTTCTTCCTCTAATTTTCATGTATTTTCCTCTTAACATAAAATCTTTATGAGGACAATATAAAGGCTGTTTTGATTTTAAAAGTCTAGCATATGATATCTAACATTCTATTAAAACATAATTGGTAATGTATTTATCATTTTAAAATCATGGTAAGCTCTAGGTATTTATTTCTGAAGTCCTACATTACATGTAAAAATGATCTTTTAAAAATAATTTTTACTTTTTAGAGTAAAAAGTAAATTTATTAATTTTATCTTTGTGATTTTAGTTTTGTTACATTTCTGTAAGTAAATAAGATACATTGAATTACTGTTGACTAGTTACTATAATATTATGTTTTGTAATTATCTGTTTAAGCATTTATTAATGTCTGTTTTTTATTTTTAATTTCATATTTTGGAGCTATATATATATTTTCAGATGCTAAATATCATTTTAGGTTCTAGCACATCTCATAGGCCCCGATAAGTAGCCTAGAAAACCCAAAGAATACAATAGACCTAATATTTAAAGTGATTTTATCCACCTCTTTGCAGTAATGAAGGTTTCAATAAATAATATTGGATTAAAATTTTTAACAACTTGATAAATCATTAGAAGCTTTAATTTCTTAAAAGTCATAAAATATAAGGGGCACAATGTCCACAGCATTTTGAGTGTCCAATAGATATTTGATGAATAATGAAATAAATTACCTTACTTGAAGGGAAAACTTCATTTTGCTACTCCTAAATCTCTGCTTTTAGTTAACGTACTATTTAGGATTTTGTGATTGCTACATATTTCATGTGCTATGATTATGTCAGTGTACTTCACAAGATTTTTGTGTAAATTTAATGTGAAAACATAGTAACAAGTCTCAATATAATTAATAATAAACTAGCTTTTTAGTGATATGAGAGCCTTTTTCCTCTGAATAAAATATTTATCTATGCTTGTTTTATTAACAGGTGATTTCTAAGACCACAATAACTTTTTTTGCTTATTAAAAATAAGTGTCTTTCCTAGTGCAAGAGAGATTCATTTGCTCCACTTCTAAATGCAATAGGAAATGGTGTAATCAATCTTCTTACGTTTCTTTAGTGTCACTTTCACGTGATTTGCTAAACAAACTTATTCGCTTAGTTGTTAAAACACCCATAGTGCAGCTTCATATAGAAGATTATACTGCAGAAGATAATCAAGATCCTTTGAGTGAAAAGTTTAAGACGTATATATATATATATTTTTTTTTTTTTTTGAGACAGAGTCTCGCTTTGTTGCCCAGGCTAGAGTGAGTGCCGTGGCGTCAGCCTAGCTCACAGCAACCTCAAACTCCTGGGCTTAAGCAATCCTACTGCCTCAGCCTCCCAAGTAGCTGGGACTACAGGCATGCGCCACCATGCCCGGCTAATTTTTTCTATATATATATTTTAGTTGGCCAGATAATTTCTTTCTATTTTTAGTAGAGACAGGGTCTCGCTCTTGCTCAGGCTGGTCTCGAACTCCTGAGCTCAAAGGATCCGCCCGCCTCGGCCTCGCAGAGTGCTAGGATTACAGGCGTGAGCCACCACGCCCGGCCAAGACGTATATATTTTGATACCAATTGATCTAAGAAAACTGACTGCAGTCGACATCTTTTAACTTTTAAATAATTTGTTTTCAGAATCATTTTTGAAAAGCTTATAGTCATGGACTAAAATAACCACATCTAAACATACTTGAACTTTTTAGATTAAAATTTAAAAAATGTATTTTAGAAGTACATTTTTATGTTTTCAAAACCTTAAATATCAATAAAATAAAAATGAACATGCCAGTCCAACTCCAATGGGAACTTATTTTATGAAGTAGATCAATGAAGATTCCAGCTACGCTTCTAAGAAGAGAAAAATCATCCACATGCTAGGGGATCTGCATTGCAAGAAGCTGTTTATATATTTACTCACATTAAAAAGGAGCCAAATGCTTTTGTTTTTACCTTTTAGCTTTTCTAAACAGGATTTTTTTCTCTTTAATAAAGATTCACTTTGAAAGTAAGTTAGGTGCTGTGCATTATTTTTGCCTTTTCATATTTAAGGAAAATAGTTGATGCATATGAAATATGTAGCAATCACAAAATCCTAAAGAATACTTTAAATTGAAATAAATGATGTGTTCCATTTAACATTGTACTTTCAAGGATGTGTAGAAATAGAATATGACTTAAGAAATGGGAAACTAGGTCAGTTGAGGTTTCCCAATGCATGTGTGATAACGGAAAGATATCAGAATACATTGACAGAAATTCTTCCCTCAACTGCTATCACCCAGAACATCAAAAAATCAGTGGTGAACCAATGGTAGCAAAACACTTTTCCAGGGCATTCAATGATGCAGTGACTTGAAGGAAATCAATAAGATAGAAAGATGAGAGAGTAAAATGTATTCTGGCTATGGAGTAAAACTTCTTAATCTTCCTTAAAAGTCTCTTGTGGTCACCTAGTAGAACTACAAAACCTGGAAACCTTCACTGAGATGCCAAGGGGGAAAGATGCATGAATGTGCAAACTAATTCTGACACAAACCTCTTGACTGGTTTAAAAGTACAGTTTAAAGAGAGAGGGTATTGGAGTCATAGAAATCATAATTGAAATTCTGCCTTTTTCAAAGACTTATTTTTACATTTTTGGGCAAATTACATATTTTGAAACTCAGTTTTTGCATCTATGAAATAGAGCTGATGATATGTATATAACAAGACAGTTTTTGAAAAGTGCATAATACAACGTTAAAAAACTTCCATATAATTCAATGCATGGTAGATGCTTCTAATATTCTAAAATATAATCTCCAAGTCATCTCAGTTTTAACGGTTTTCAGTTAATAATTTTATAACTACATTTTTCAACAAGTTCTTACACTTGTGTCATATTATGAGATACATTATCAAGCCTTGAATTGCATAAAAATAGTTTACAACTTCAGGAAAAAAAAATCCAACTGGTGTCGGATTTTTTTTGAGGGGCATGGTAATAGGGTAACTTTACTCCTTAGGTTGAAATAACCAATTTACTACAAATTATATAGTAAACAAGGATGAGTTAAAGAGAATCACTATAAGTCTGATCACATCACAAGTTCATGGCTGGTAGTGTGTGGATTTGTAAAGATATTCTTACTTCTGAATTCCTATAGATAGCATTGAAATTAATCATATTTTTCACTATTTTTTAATCTGCCCATGGATATTATTTTTTCTTTTCTATAAATAACATTTTTTCCTACTAATATTTTGAGATGATATTAAGGGAGAATGCAGTTACACAACACAAATGTGAATCTAGTTAAAATGCTTTTCCTGTAAATACTGCCTAAAAATTATCTGCATAAGGTAACATGCATAAATGAATTAAAAATGCCTTACTGGCTAGGGCTTTGTTATTTTAATTCTGTATTAGAAATCAAGAAGACATTTGACATGACCTAGATACCTATCTATCTTTCAACATTTATGTTCCTAAACTCTGCCTTTTACTCCTCTTATTATGATTAAATTGCCTATGTTCCCAGTTGAGGACAATCTTCTACTTCTGCAATAAATTCTCTCACCTAATTAGGGTTATTGCTTCAGTAGCTTTCCTTTTCAACCTCTTCTGATTTATCATTTTCCCCATGTCTTTATGGGATCATTATCATCATATAAACATGCTCTTACTTCTCCCATGAAAGAAAATAAAATATGTTTCTGACACAAAATCACTCTTCAGGTACTACTGCCCTGTTTCCCTACTCCCCTTTTGACAACATATTTGAAAAAAAAAAAAATTCTGATCTCAAAATATGCATTACCACATATTCTCTTAATCCCACTCCAGTAAGGCTTTCACTCTTGCTATACCAACACACCTCTCTTGTCAATGTCAACTATAACCTACACAATGCTAAATCCAATGATTAATTCTCATCCCCTACCTTACTTAATTCATCACCAGTATTTTTAAACCACTTTATTGAGGTATGATTGACACATAAAAAGCTATCTTTGTATGCATCTCAATGAGGGATAAGCAGACACCTCTGAAACTATCACCACTGTTAAGACCACAGATATATCCATCACCTAACAAGTTTCCTCCTGCCCCTGAACACAGCATAAGATCTACTCTCTTAACAAATTTTAAGAAAACTAAGTTCTGATAGTAGTAATACCTACTATACAGCATACCCAAGTATTTCTTTCTTCTAGAAGCATTTGCTATACTTTACATTTAGGGCGGGTTTTTGTCTTTAATTACTGGTCATACTCTGTTTTAGTCTTCCTTGATGGTTTCTTCTCATCTTCACTCTCTTCTTTACCCATTATCCAGGTAATCTAATAAAATTGCATGGCTGCAAGCACAATCTTTATGCTGTTGATTCCCAACTTTGTATCACTACCCTGAAAATATACTCTGAATTCCAGACACAAATTGAATTTCCTGTACAACACTGTCACTTATATGAGTAAGTGACATTTAAATATTTTCAAATATAGCTCCCTTTGTGCTAAATAATAATTACATTCTTCTAGTTTGTCCCTGGTTAAAAAAAAAAAAAAGATAATTGATGTCGCTGCATTTTCTTCTCTCTTTCTTTACCTTCATCTATCAGTAAATTTGATCTCTACAATTTCAAAATGTAATCAGGAAATAACCAATTTTCACCATCCCTGCAGTTACCATATTGACGTGATCACCAAAATTTCTTGCCTGATTACTCAATATCCTCCTAATTATTCCCCATTTTTTCACTTGTTTTTGCTTCCACCTGTTCTCAAAACAGCAGCCATACATAGTAAGAATATCCACTGAAAATATCCTATATTCAGATTATGTCACTGTTTCCTCAAATTTTACAATATCTTCCCATTTTATGTATAACAGGAAATGTATTAATATTTTACAAACAATTACATATTACATACATAATTTTGCTGGGGTATGACTATGGTAAGTGATCAAAATTTGTAAGCATGAAAATATTACACTAAGATGGAATTTAGCAACCAGAGTACTAAAAAAAATTTAGAAGAGACAACATGTAATGGAAAAGCTTGGGCAGAATATTACAAAGGCATTTATTTCCCACTGGATAAAATTAAATGAGAGATATGACTTTTTATTTTTAAATATCAACATTTAGAATACACATGATATGATATCTTTTCAATTGTTAGAATTCATGAATTGAAAAATGTTAAATTTTAACTAAAAAGTGTAAAAGAAAATTCTTGAATTTCATTTATAGTGTGCACAAATAAAAATGCTTGGAGATCATTGCTATAGAGCACCTTCTAATTCTTAGGATTGACAGGACCATTAAGAGACATCAAATTCACTTTACTAAATACCCTCTCAGTTTATGCAATTTTAAGATGTTTGTTCTCTCTTTTTAAAAATCTTAAAGGCCTCACTAACAGAAAACTATACATTTTGCTCATTCCTTTGAAAATACTTTCAATGAAAATAAAATATAAGTCAGGTACTGGGCTAGGTTCCATAAAGGAGGCACAACTTTGTATCCTGGCTGTTTTTGCTTTGGTTTCAAGAATATGTGTTTCTGAAGCTTAGTCTTAGGAATTTAGGTCTCACTTCCCATTTGTTTGCTTTACCCTATTATTAATTATTTAACTAATTCACTCATTCATTAATACTCTGTTCAGTAAATTATCATTCTTGGAATGGAATGATATATGAAGTGTGTTCCTATTATGTAAGACAGTATATCTCAAAGTATAGTTTCCTTGAAGGGAGACTTTCTATTAAACACTTAGGTTCATGTATACCATGAAGTATTATTCAGCTGTAAGAAACAATGGTGATATAGCACCTCTTGTATTTTCCTGGGTAAAGCTCAAACCCATTCTACTAAGTGAAATATCCCAAGAATGGAAAAATAAGCACCATATTTACTCACCATCAAATTGGTTTCACTGATCAACACCTAAGTGCACATATAGGAATAACATTTATCAGGCGTCGGGCAGATGGAAGGGGGAGGAGGGGATGGGTGTATACATACATGAGTGTGATGTGCACCGTCTGGAGGATGGACACGCTTGAAGCTCTGACTCCGGGGGCAGGCGGGGACAAGGGCAACATATGTAACCTAAACATTTGTACCCCCATAATATGCAGAAATAAAAAGACTTAGGTTGAACAGTGCCACCCTGGATAAAGTGGTAGTTTGGTGCTGGAAAAAGAATCTCCACAGTTAATCATGATAAACTAATATTTCAGAACTACAATGTAGAGATTATATAAATTTGTAAAGTATAACTATTTTTATATACTAAAGTACATTACTTTTTAAAAAAAGAGTAGGGGAAGCTAGAGAAACATTAACAGAAAAGAAGATACTGAAGCAATGTTGAAGCATGAGTATGAATTTACCAGGAAAGCAGCACAATCCAGGTATAGGAAGCACCCCATGCAAGAGTGCAGAGCTCTGTGTGAAATAACACTTGAAAGAGAAAACCACTTCTCATCCTTCACCTGCTGATGCAGAGACCAACTTATTCTGAATTTTGTGGCTATTAGTAAAGTAAAAGAGCCATCAAATTGAATGGCTGGCAAGTGATTTTTCCTAACTTAGAATTTAAGAAGATGCCTCTAAGAGATATGAAAGTCAAAGAGATCCTAGTGTAATTCATTTTATAAAATAGACTTTTTTGGGGGGTGATTTTAGATTCACAGAAAGGTTGAAAAAAATAGAACATAGTTTTCCTATACCCTTCATCCATCTTTTTCAACAACCTAACAATAATACAGTTTTCAAGTTAATATCTTCTAAAGTTAACATTACATTCATGGTATATTTCCTTTAAATAACTATGAAACATTTGTCAAAAATTAAAATGTAACATCTATTTAATAAACTAGCTACAGATTTTTTAGACTTTCTGCACTATTTCTACTTTTCCTGCTCAGCTTCAATTCCAAAATACCATGTTGCATAGATCCCCCTATTCATTCCCAAATGTCACATGGTTTACTGTTTTGACATGTTTAAAGTAAAAGATTGATCTGAACAAGTATTTTTAGTAGACCAGTTACCATACAAAGTCTGTACATATATAGTACTAGTCATATCAAATATTATAAAGACAGGTTAGAACACCTGACAAATAGATGCATCACTGATAAGTATTAGAAATTAACAAGTTAAAAATGACTATTGGTCATTTGTTTCATTTCTCTTTTTTCATGATCCGTTTGTCCAGAATTTCTCAATTTTGTTAAAGATTTCTTACAATCTGTTTTTGCTTCCATTGATTTTTTTTTTTTTTTGGTATTTTAGGTTGTTTGTTTCTGTTGTTATTATTAACTACAATTGACCCTTGAGAATGCATATTTTCTTCTCTATGATTTTCTTAATAATATTTTCTTTACCTTACTCTGTTGTAAGTATACAGTATATAACACGTATAGCACATAACATAAGTTTTACTTGACTGTTTATGTTCTTGGTAAGGTTTCCAATCAATAGTAGGCTATTATAATAGTACTTAAGTTTTTGAGGAATCAAAGTTATATATGAATTTTCAACTGTGTGGTGGGTTGGCATCCCTTACCCTCATGTTGACCAATGATCCATTGTACTTCTTTTGGTTTACATTGGTTTCAATTTGCTCCTCTCTCTCTATTTTCTCAAGGTAAAAGCTTATACCATTGATTTGAGACTTTTTTTCCTTTTCTAATATAAACATTCGATAAGTTTCTATGTAAAGAGCTTTAGCTCACAAACTTATTTTCATTTTCATTCAGTGCATAATATTTTCTAATTTTCCTTGTAATGTCTTCCTTGATTCATAAATTATTAATATTTAGATGTATATGTGTATATGTGTTGAGAAGTCTCTTTTTTTCTTCTGGCATCTATTTTTACAGATGAAAATGTTCCTGGTCATCCTAATTATCGTTAATGTAATGATTGTACATCTGTGTTAGCTTTTTAAGATTCTCTAGATTTAAAAACACTGCAGTTGCAATGTATTATATCTATGGATTTATTTTTGTTTGTACTGCTTTATTTCATATTGTTATTTTAATTTTAAAATGCATATCATCCTCCAATAATAGGAGGGGACTTAGGTACTATGTCTTCAAAGATTGTTTCTAAATCATACTTTATTCCATGTGGGCTGTCTATTAAATGTGTATTGAAGTATTAATAACTCAATGTTTTTAGCATACCCAATAACAGTTTTATGGAAAGCTATATGTGTTTTCTAGTTTTATTAATTGGCATTGTGTTTTAAAATTCCTCTGTAGTATTTTCTGAATTATTAGTTTTGGATTTGACACTCTAGAGATAGAATTATCATAACTATTTTACATATTTTCAAGATGACATTTTTATTCAAAAAACTTAATTGTTTTTTCCCCCACATCCAGCATTTCTTGTTTTACTTTGGCCTTTATTTTCATATTTTTAGAAGTTTCATGAGTGTAATTTTTAAAAATTTGTTCATATACTCAAAATCTTTTCAGACAATTCTGTGAGTGACATTTATATAACTTGTTCCCAGTTTTTACTTTGACTGCTGTCTTTGTTAGCATCAGAGTTTTCATATATATGTGTATATATATATACTCACACACATATTTATATATATATATATACACACACACATATATATTTTGGAGAATTTTATGTATCTTCAGTTTGCTGGTTCATTTTAAGGGGTTGTTTATAGTTTTCCTTCTCTCTTATTTTTTCCTCTTTTTTCAGTATTTTTATTTAGATCTTTCTGCAACTTATAGCCCAGGGTCCCCTATTTACAACACCATTTTTTAATGTTTCTTTTGATTCTTTTCTTATTTTGATATTGCACATATGGTTATCTATTTAATGGACAGATGGGTTTATATCCTTGAGCCAAGGCTGTTTCTGTCTTCTTGCCTCCTGAAACATAGAACTTCCTATGAACCAGTCAGTACAGCCTGTGATTGGACTAGGGCTTTTTATTAAATCTCCATTCCTGAGCAGGAGGCTAGCCCTAGCCTACACTCAGGTTTCAAGCTTTGAATTTAACTCTGCTCTTTCACCTCCAGTGGAACATCTTTTCTTTCTTTTACCTCCAGAAAGTCAACATCCCAGCCATCATCCCCTGTTCTTCACAAGGAGCCCAGTGTTTCTATGAATTCATCTCTTCTTTATTTTTCCATTGTTTTTAGTTTGCTTAGTTGTTGATCTTCTTGTTTTTTGGTTTTTTGTTTGTTTGTTTGTTTCTTTATTTGTTTTTTTAGCCTAACTAGGTCTTTTTGGTTTTAGCTATTTTAAAATTTATCTATCATTGATATATATTTGGAGCAGAACATGTTCATCAAAGCATGAACTTCTTGTACTATGCTGACTGTCAGTCCCACTACATAAAATTTTAAAATTTCTGTATCAGATAATTATAGACCCATTCCTTGAGCTTTCATATAGAATTTATGGTTCAGACAAAGTCATCAAAAATCAAATTAACCTTGCTTCTGTCATCTAATGTTTCTTTGCAACCTTCACTACAAGAAATTCTACTCTTACTATTCCATTTTCTTTTCAGGAGCAACAATTGTGGCTTAGATAGGAAATGCAATTTTTTTTAAAAGATGACACATCTCTTGCTTCACAGAGAAAAGACTAATGGGAATCTTGGAGTTTCCTTAGTGGGTCCCTAAACTATAAAATTAACCAATATCCAGTGACATTCAGGACAAAATTGAGTCTATTTCAGGACAAAAGAAAATAATATTTGACAATAATGTCTCTACAGTTCTTGAGTATAGGACAAGGAGATCTATATTTTCCTGTGGAAACCTCTTTCATGATAGAGAGAAAGTTATAAAATATCAAATATTACAAAACAGTTTGAATTCTGTAATATTTATAGACAGATACAAAGAAGAATTTGTGTTTTCTAGTTATATGCAGAGTTTCAAATGATAAAAAAAAATTCAAACAAAAAGTTATTTGGTTTATAAAACATACATAGAACAACTGGAATGAATGTTTATCCATGGATTAATTAAACTCACATTTTTATCATTATAAAGTTGTGGTTTGAGTTTTATTTTATTTTTTATTTTTTTTTTTTTTTTGAGACAGAGTCTCACTCTGTTACCCAGGCTAGAGTGAGTGCCGTGGCGTCAGCCTAGCTCACAGCAACCTCAAACTCCTGAGCTCAAGCGATCCTCCTGTCTCAGCCTCCCGAGTAGCTGGGACTACAGGCATGCGCCACCATGCCCAGCTAATTTTTTCTATATATATTTTTAGCTGTCCATATAATTTCTTTCTATTTTTGGTAGAGATGGGGTCTCGCTCTTGCTCAGGCTGGTCTCGAACTCCTGAGCTCAAACGATCCGCCCACCTCGGCCTCCCAGAGTGCTAGGATTACAGGCGTGAGCCACCGCGCCCGGCCTGTGGTTTGAGTTTTAAATCCACCCAGGTTTGCTTTCTTATTCCATAATTGAAAATGAACTTTCTTAGTATACTGCCTTCAAATATGTCTTAAATTGTAATATTTCTGTTAAAATTCTATAATTCTGCATGTACAGAAACAAATGTATCCTGAAAAGAATGTAAAATTTCAGAAATATGCTTAAAAAGTAAACATAATTTTGAAACTCAAATGTATTATAAAAATAATTGTCTTTAAACTTGACTCCAGGATTTTTTATAAAGCACTTTAACATAATTATTAGGGCTCTCTTTCTTCCATGACAAGAAGTTTCATATGTTACAAATAAAATTAATGAGTTATCCAAAATAACTTAGTTGCCATGTCTACATTTTACATAGAGATTGGCAATTTTTGGTGAAATGTGGGTAGTATGTACAGGCAATCTAGAGTATTCTAGCCAACACTGTATTTTTTCTTAATATCTTATCATTTGTTTGAGTAAAAATGGAAACAGAAGGGCAGAGCTGGGAGCTGGTGATGATTAAAATTTAATTAAGTATTTAGTTATTATTTATATCTTTCTAGTACTGCTCAGGATATTCTTGTGAAAATTGAAAGGACAAAACTACCTATTCTCCTTGAATTTGCTTTTGATGTTCATCTCTAAGGAAATTTCAGTAGGAAAATAAGAATTTTCATTTTTATGGAGATTTGGGGAGCACTAATACTTTGATAATGCTTTAGATACCTTTTTTATTCTCCAAAGGACAGAACATTGTCCTGAGCCCTGAGTGGGTGCTCAATACACATGATTAGTTAGATGTACAATTATCCGTGTTGTTACTTATGTTGCTCTCTGTGCTTAAAATTCCATTCTCATTCTAGTTAGCTTAGAAAATGTCTAATTAACTTTTGACACTCAGATACTATTATTAATCTCTCCCTCAGACAAAAATGAACACGCTTTCCTTTTTTTGTGCCCAGTTAATCATAAATGTCTCTACTAGAGAAAATGTTCTTTGAAGACAAAGACATTTCCTCCCCTGTTACATCCTCAGCATGGTTATTGGCACAGCAGACTGTTATTAATAGGGAAATAAGTCACAAAAAAATTCTTTCTCTTAACTCTATATTGATGATCCATAGGCAGACACACCTTGGTTGAGCATTATCTCTCTCTATCTATTTTTTCCATGTCTTCTCTCTGATTAATGTCTAACAGCATTATTTTTCAGAGAAGATAAAACCATTTGGGATAGAAATTCTGTCAATGTCACTGATAGTTTTTCCATATGTTATTATAGTTTTAGGTTATTTAGATTTGTTAGGCCATTGTTATTTTAACATCACAGTGGAATGTTATATTACTTGTATTTATTCACTACATTTTATAGCATGGATCACTTAGACTGCTGTTGTCACTAGTTACAGAAAACTCAAAATGACTTAAAAACAAGGAATTTGATTAGCTCATACAATTGGAATTTCAGATGCAGGACAACCTTTGTTTGAACTTAATCTAGACAGTGTGTTCCCATCTTTCTGTAATTTTCTGGGCATCTCCCTGCTCTGTGATACTTCTTAATCATTTGGTAGAAAAATGGCTCTAGTTTTTCTAAACCTTTCATTTGCATCAAGCTATATCTTGCAAATTAAGACCAATTTCTTCCTCCTGGTTTCTTTTTAACAGTGAGGATTTTTATCTCTAAGTCTGCAGTGTGCTTCCCCTTGTCTGTCATTGACCCAAATTGGGTCATTTGTCTACCCATGAACTAACCATTGGGCTTAAGTCTGGATTTCTGACAGATCATCAACAAATGAGATGACTAACCACGATTGCCTGTGTTTTAATTATGACTTACCTCCTGAGCTTGAATCAATTTTTCAAAGTGTAAGACAGCTAAACAAAGGAGAGACATTTACAGTGTTATTGAAAATGGCAAAAATAATAATACTCTCTTTGCAAAACACTTTCACATACATTATCTCACACTAGCTGACACTTCTGAATGCTGACTCTTTTCAGTTTCCTCAAGCATACATACATATGTTAGCTCTTCCAACTCTATAATCATGACTGGAGTTATAGACTACATAATATTCACTTAAATATCTTTGGGGTCCCAAAAAGTAGCTATGTATTTCAAGAAATGTTAGGCATCAATAGACAATTTATTTCTGTACTTACTGAAAAATAACTAAAAGAGAAAAATTAATCTCTCTGTTGTTATTTCAATCATTTTAATTCATGAAATATGCAGTAATTCATATAATGCTATCCATTCAAAAAATCCACTGTTCCAATATCCTACGGCTAGGACTTTGTATGCAGAGTGATCAGACAGAAACAGAGTTTATTTAATCATTAGCCCATGTGAAAATTTGGAAAGATTTCTATGCCATTCATTTTTGGTTGCTAGATATGTTTAAATTGCCAAAATAATGGCAAGATCACCTCTGTAGTTTTTCAGATTTATAGATGTAGATTGATATTTTTTCTCAGGAATGTCCCTTTGTTGTTTAGTCATTAGAATGCATGCTTTTTATTTTACTTATTTTTTTACTCAAAATACATATTTTGAATCACTGCCTGAAGCAAATGTCTTCATTCTGGTATAGATTTTGCTGGATTTATTTTCTCAAAATAGTACATTTATTGATGGATATAAACTCCACTCTTATAATCTAGCACAAACATAATTCACCTTTGGTCTTAGGGAAATCATATAATTCTATGCACTAGTGTCTAAAGATTGAAAACAAACTAATAAAGAAACAAATAGCAACAAAATCAGCCATTTAGAACCACAAACCTCTTGCATTTGTTTAAAATGATTTAACTATGTACAGAAACTTAAAATCATGCCAATGCTCAAGAAGAAAATTTACATTATTTTTATGTAGAAAAGGAGAACCCAGATATTGGAAAAATGTTATAATAACTCAGTAAAAATATTTTATTTAAAATAGAATAATATTTTATTTATATGGGTATAATAGCCTTATTTTGTTGTTCACTTAATGAATGACACACAATTGCCCAATCAAAGCCTCATAAATTGGAGATTAAAAGAGAGAGACAAAATTTAAACATTTAGTAATTCAATGGGCACAAGTATTCTTAATTATTTTCACACAAGGTTACGGTGTATTAGCAAATATCTAACTACATGTGCTTTGATGGGCAATAAACTGTTAAGGGGCAGGGTTGACACTCTCTTTCTTACTCTCAATTGTGTGAAACCATATGTTGGACATGAAAATTACTAGTGCATATGCCCACCCATACCTTCCCGTTCCTGGCTCTTGGAGGGAAGGACCGGAGCTTCAGGGTGGACTAATCCCTTCTGTTTCTCTCAGACTATACTCGGAAATGGTTGTAATTATGACTAACTTGGAAAGGTGGCTATGGCTCCAACTGTTCATTCTGGCATTTATAAAACATTTTACAGTGGGGGCTGCTTCTTTTAGAAGCCTGCCTTGTAGCCTCGTCTGTCAGCTCCCATGGAAAATAAATGGCTTGTTTCCACACAATGTGTGACTGTCATCACCCTGCCCAAACATTTTTGTTGTATTCTGAGTGGCTCATAGCTGAATGTTTTTTATTCCTTTGTGATGTGAGTGTCTGCATGCCGGTGATTTCCAGTTTCAGTATTTCTTATTTCATCAGAACTGGTCATCTATGGTATTTTCAAGCACTTTGGCTAGAGATGGATGAAATAAAAATGAAATAATTTGAAGCTATATACTGGCAATTATATAATTACAAAGAAAAATACCACCATTATTATTTTATTGGCATAGTTAAAGAAAATCTACACCATAGCTTACTATATAAAAATCTACACATTTATATTCAAATTTAAAATATATTTTTGAGAAATATGCAGATATATTTGGCCTTCTTTTCCTAACTCTTGGCAGTATAAAAAGTGAGATGAATAAATCATTCCTAATATAAATATCTTTTGAGTTTTTTCCTATAAATAAGAGCATTTATTTTTATATTTTATTTTTCAGTTTTGGTGTTTATTGCTTTTCTGAACAACTTTTATTCCACTTCTCCTATATCAGTCATCTCATAGTTCTCTATTACCAGTATGTTTAGGACCCAGTGAGGGGTATCCTTACTTAAATGATCCCTTTGTTTCTTTGTAAAAGAATAAGTTCAACTTTGTTTTCTGTTTGTTTCTTTGTTTTTATTTACCCCTTAGATTTCTTTTCTTTAGTTTCATTAACCTCGGGGGGATGGGGAGGCATGGGCAATATATATAACCTGAACTTTTGTACCCCCATAATGAGGTGAAAAAAAAAAATATCCAAGGTTTAAAGGTTCAGGAACATTGCAAATTCCTGAGTGCATGAGTTTTGAGTGTTAGCCCACTGTGTTCTTGACCTATTTTCCCTCAGAGAGACCTATAGCCAATAGGTGCCTTGCATCTGTGCCTCAGCTATTCACAGGTGATGCTAACTAAATATGTTTTTGCCTTTCAATATGTAAAATTCTATAAAATTACAGAAAGAGCTGGGGAAGATGAAATTTTCATTCCCATCAAATTTCTCATCCAAATTTCCCACCAAGATTTCAAAGAATATTTTCACTTATTTTATAGTTTCACCAGAGAGAGCACCAAGAATCCTAATAAATAGCAGCTCCCACTTAATGTATTAATAGATTAGCTACTGAGTATGTCATGTATTAAATAAGATATCAACACAACTTTCAGGGGTGGGGAGAAAATTCCATGTCTAGTTAAGCTAATATCTATTAAGGATACATGATATTTTGAAATAAGGAATAGTCTTTATTATTTTGCTAATGTCTACCATAGAAAAAAGTAAGATCCATCCAACAAGAAATTGAGTGGATAAGATTATGAAATTTTGAATCAATAAAAAGGCTGAGTGGTTATAATTATCATTTAGATTTATTATCCAATTATTATCTAATGTGTTTTCTAACCCAAAATTAGTTGCTAGAACCAATTACATTGATAGGCAGGTAAAATTGTTTGAATACACAAGAAAAGGGGACACTAACATCCACATTATGTAGTAAATTTAAGTTTAGATCCTGGCTAGTAGGCAGAAATGCCTTACATAAGGTTGTTAATATTCTACCTTCAAAAAGCTCAAAGTCTATAGTATCTTCAGATGATGGAATAATTCTGAATAGGCTGATTTCATTTGACCTAGCATCTGATGAGTTTTTCTGTTTCTATTTTGAATTACAATTAAGTTATGGTAAGATGTGATGGCAGCCTCTGCGTATACTATAGAGAATGGTTTAGTGGTTTAAGCAAAAAGAGAAATGATCAGTTTGATTATTAACTAGCATTGTCATGGTTACTTCACAAATTATAAAAAAAATGACAAACACAAAATCACATACAATGACACCACCCTGCCATAAACACACACACACACACAAAACATAAAAACAAAAACTTCTTTTATTGTTTTAATTGCTGTGAAATGTTGAAATATCTTCCAAAACCCAAATGACCTATCCAAACCCTGTATATTGTTTCAAGACCCTGTTCATAGCATACTTTTTGATGAATCTTCTTTTATCAAGGCAACTTTTTCTAGTTATACTATATCTCAGATTATTCTTTCATCCCTACTAATCATAATATATTGCCTTTATGTGTAGTCTTATTATTTGTCATATTATTCCCAAAAGGATTAAGTTTTTAGGGAAATGGGCTGTTATGTCACCTGTGTCTTTTATATCTTCCCACAGCCTCATGGAGTGATGACCACAGAGAAAAGAGAAAACAGGAAAATCCTTAAATGATTTGATAATTTTCTGATAAATATTTATGCACACATATCTCATATTTCAACCAGTTATGTTAGCAGTATGCTCATAACTTGCATTTGGCCATGAAATCTCAAGAAATTTCACACTCAATCATAAAGGGCAGATGGGAAGATTCTCCTACAGAATTGTAGACATCTGTGCTGTCATCACATAAGAAACCCCAGCATCCTGTGGCTAACTTCTGATTATTTAACTTCATAAAAATGAGCTTCATTTCTGCCTTCAAAAGGAGAAAGCATAAAGGGGAAAGGGACTTCCTTTTTCCCTTTGGTTTCTATACTAACCACTATATATTTGCCCAGAGCATTTACAAAAAGATGCCTCTAACTTTGTGGGTTGTGTCAGATTAAAATATGTGCATGATTGAGCCCATGGATAACAGCATCAGTATTCCAACTGAAAGCTTATGGCAAATATCTTGTACACTTATTCCTTTTTCTTCATTACTGCAAGTAGTTTGTAATTTATATCTTACATGCTGCCTACCTCAAAATTGTCCCACTCGAGTGACAACAAAATAATTTTTTATTCAGCTATTCCTTCTGTACACTCCAAATTCCTATGTCTACTATTACATTTTCTTTTTCTTGTCTTTTATACTTTTTTCACTTTTTTCCTCCCTTTTTTTGCCTATTGATCTTTCACCTTCTCATCCTTCATTTTGTCTTTTCCTTTTACCACTATGTATTTTAAAACTGTTAGTGAAAACCCTGATGTTAAACTTCGAGATGTTCCAATGTCAATTTATGTGGCTTTATCCCTTGAGGTGTTTACTGTCTGGTAAGACAAATGGTGCACATACAAATTAAATATAAAACATATTAAAAGTTATAAATGCCATGAGAAAATTAGTGATAAAGAATTTTCGGGCCGGGCGCAGTGGCTCACTCCTGTAATCCTAGCACTCTGGGAGGCCGAGGCGGGTGGATGGCTTGAGGTCAGGAGTTCGAGACCAGCCTGAGCAAGAGTGAGACCCCGTCTCTACTAAAAATAGAAAGAAATTAGCTGAACAACTAAAAATATATAGAAACAATTAGCCGGGCATGGTGGCGCATGCCTGTAGTCCCAGCTACTTGGGAGGCTGAGACAGGAGGATCGCTTAAGGCCAAGAGTTTGAGGTTGCTGTGAGCTAGGCTGACGCCACAGCACTCACTCTAGCCTGGGCAACAGAGTGAGACTCTGTCTCAAAAAAAGAAAAAAAAAAAAAAAAATTTTCTACATACAATGCAGCCTTTCTAATTATAACTTCTCAATAACCTTTTTACTGAACTATTGATTTATTTGGATTTTATGTATTTTTACAAATAATTCTAGCCATTAGTGTTACATGAAAATTACTCAACAGACTAGGACATGAAAACTATAAAAGGTTTAAGAGTAAGGGCTTGAAATGTTCATGCTTGATCTGAGATAGTGCTGGCATCTGTATTGAGGAAGGTTTCAATCAGAAGGAAGAATCCCAGTTCAGAAGCTGTCGCAATAATGTAACAGAGGAAAATAAGTAAATGAGTTACAGTATATATTATAGTAGGGAGAAAGAAGAATATAACAGGCTTAATTTAAATGATACGTGTGAAAAGTAGCATTATGATGTTTCTTCCTTTTACATAGTCCTTCTCATGTAAAGGCAAAACTTGTTAGGAGGACAGAGTAGATGTGACATTGCTGAACAGAAAGCTAAAACTTTGCTGCATTTGGGACTAACAGGAGCAGTGCTGATGGGCAGAATGGAGGAAACATAATTAATTAATGTCTTACTATTAATAGTAACCTTCTTTTTAGAATGGTCTATCCCCCACGTGGCCCACATGATCACTGTGGAGCTACTATCTCCAAGCAATGTCACCTTACCCATACAACCACATCACTATGCTCACAGATGGGAAGCTCAACTAAGGGTAGCCAAGGTCCTCCCTGATGATTAGAATATGGATATAGAGCTATTTTCTATTTTTGTGTGTCTATACTAAAAGATGAAACCGGGTGTTGGCTACATGTTTATGAGAAATGAAGAAAATAGGCTCATAAGAAAAATAGAGAAATTACTGCTGATGGTAGGATGCCTGTTATGCCAAATGAGGCTATGACAAAGGTGTGGAGATGGGGAGGAGGCCAGGACAGCACGTGTAGCTTGGGTAGCATGAGCAGCCAGCAGCAGTGGCACCGGTAGAATTCACCTATGGAGTGTCATCCTGTAGGTTCTTCAAGATATATCTGTATACTTAGGATAAAGTACCCTTACTTTCTTAAGCAAAATCAAGTTGAATTCCTTCTGTTTGCCAACCCTGAGAGTAGAACTTCTACAATTAGAAAGGAAATCTGCTTATAAAAATTCTTAGACAAAATAATGGGTTCTTTGGGTACTTTCAATCTCTTTCCTAATAAAGAAGCAATTGTTTTCTCTACGATCATTTGTATTAGTGTTACATTTCTACCCTATACGGGCTGTAAAATTATTCTGAGTAGGCATAGTCCTTATTGGACATACATGATTAAATTGAAGAGATGATCCTATTAAAAATTCATTTGAATTGAATAATGTCTATGTGGATGACATATAGAAAAGAAAAATGCAGCTGCCATTTTAAAAGAATATAAATAGAACTCATTTTTAACATAAATTGAAAGTTGTGGAAAAATTAGCCAATAATGAACTTAGAATGTTGAGGCAGTGTGGCATAATTTGTCTTTTTTCCCTATATTATAACCATAACTAATCTAACTAAAGTTAACTCGAGGTGTCAATAAAGTTTTTAAAAGAGAAATTGATTTTAATTAATATGGTTTTAGTCAGAAAGGGGGTTGTCCACTCTTTTTCTGTGTCAGTACATATTCCATATTCTCATATACTTTCTATTCCTCTGGATGTTTTAAATTCCAAATAAATCTGAAATATTGCAAAATCCTAAATGCTTACAGACAATTTTAACTATTTCACTGGTACATTTTCGTCAAAATGTAATCTGAGAACTGTTATAGTCCTCTTTGGAAGGGTTATTACCATAAAATAATCATGTCCGTCATCATACAAAATGTTTGTTTTTCTTTGTTTAGGAGTAATCGTGTTGCTAGCAAATTTCATTCAACCTTATTTCTATTTTGTGGGCTTGTTTATGTAGTCAGATCAATATATTTAATAATTTCTATAAAATATTACATATTTTACATATTGAATATTACATACAAGTTTTCTTTTTTGAGATTTGCTTCTCACAGGAATCAGGTACATAGAAGTTTGAGAAATATATAAGTAGAAGCAAAAAATTACCTAAACCCTAACTCTCAAGACAAGTTAAAGATTCTCAAGCAAACAATCAGAAAGTGGAGGTGGAAACATAATGAGAAAGAAGTTGATGGGGACACAATTCATTTTTTAAGTGGACTGGAGTTAAGTCAGTGTCCATAGATTCACAAGTTCTACTGTTGTGGATTCATCAATCACCAATACCCAGTTCCTGCGCAGCACTTCAGTGGGAGCCCAGAAATCATTTAGCCCTCACTTGAGTAGGTCGTATAATGTGTGTGTTAAAGAACGATTGGTTTTCTTTCTAGGTAGCCTCATAGAACCCTCATGATAAAGGCCAAACAGGCGTGTATCATTTATTGCCTTGTTAGAGTGATGCTTGTTTGTAGTTTTAGGTTTAACTAGGCCCCTTTGCTATACAGAGAAATGCTTCTAAAGACAGTCGCATCCTAATGCCTTGAACCTATGTTACCTTATTGTGGAAAAGAGTCTTTGCCAATGTGATTAAGTTAAGGATCTTGAGATGAAGAGATCATCTGGGATTATCCTGGTGGGCCCTAAATGAAATGACAAGTATCCTTCTAAGCGAGAGGTAGAGGGAGATTAGACAGACACACAGAGGAGAAGGCTTTGTAAAGATGGAGACAGAAACTGAAGGGATATGGCACAAGCCCAGAAATGCTGGCAGCCCTCAGGAGATGGAAAAGCAAGGAACACATTTCTTTTAGAGCCTTCAGAGGGAATGTGACCCTATTGACACCTTTTTTGGACTTCTGGCCTCCAGAATTGTGAAAGGAAGAATTTCTTAAAGCTATTGAGTTTGCGGTTATCTGTTACAGCACCTACAAGAAACTAATATAGACACCATTCTGCTTTTGCCACATGAACATTTCTTCACCTGAACATGTCAGTATCCTGAGATATTAATAAAATGTAGAGTCCTGAACATTGAGTAGAGTGGTTGTGTAAAACAGAAATTGCCAAACACTTGAACATGTGTGAAAATGAATGGCACCAACTCAGGGATTTTTCTTTAAACTATAACAGTAGTTAAATATAATTCTTGGATAAATATATAAATATATATATAAATATGTATATGCATATGTGTATGTATATGTATATTTATATAAGTATTACAATTGTGTTCAGAGGCAGCAAAGGAGTATTTTTACTTTTGATTATCAAGGTTAATGAAATTAAGAAATATTGTGCTGATAAATTCTAATTTCTCTGTAACAATATCACTCCATACCCATTTGAAGGGAAGTTAGAAAAGTGAACTGAAAAATTGAGAGAAATTTTTTTCTATTTTCTGAGTGTATTTAAATCGAACAGACAATACAGTAGAAGGAGAAAAAATGATCTACTCTTGGCACATAGGCACTCACAATGTAAGAAAAATTGTATACTCCAGGATACTTGAAGGAAACAATTCACCTAAAATGGACATTCCCAAGAGAAGAGTATTGATAATATAGTTAATTAGCCAGGTGGATTATATTCAGTAGTTCACATATATGTTATGTATCTTATATATTACCAAAATACTTGTGTGTGGCATGCTTTCTATGTAAGCGCCTTATGCACAATCTTTGTTGAGAGCCCCTTGCTTTGATATAGTTAAGGGAAGCATAAAAAGTGCAGGTCTTTCATCATAAAAAAAGGTTGAAGTCCTCACTCGGCCAGTCATCTAATGGTGAAATCACTTGGTGGCATGGCTTGCCCTCAATTTATACATGATTCCAAGTATATAACTTAAAAAAGTTAAATCTCCATTTCATGGATGTGAATAGTTTAAGAAAAGAGTCAGGGTATATGAACGCATGCCAAGAAAAAAAATGAAGAAGAGTAGCAAAGTCTTTATTTTTTATTTCAACATTAAAGCAAATACCACCTGTGCAGTCAGAAATGCCCACATCTTAACATACTGAGAACCGTGAGAAGTCAAGCAGGTGCTGAGGAAAAAATAGCAAAGAAGAAGTCATAATTTCTTAAAATAAACAAAGCACTTATTTTCAAGTTTTTGACATCCTGTTTACTTCTCTTTGTATAAAGTTATAACAGGTATTACATATATTGTTGAGAAATATTTTTCCAAAAAAGGCCTAGGATTGTGACCTATAGAAAATGCCCAGAAATAGAAGGGTTGAAGTTTTTTTGTTTTCTTTTCTTCTTCTTTTTATAAGGCAATTATATAAAGGGAAAGGAAATTTGCTGTTAGGTGTTTATCTAACACCAAGAGGATTACAGAAATTAGCCAGTGGAAGAATCATGAATTTATAATGATTGTAAAATAGTTAAACCAGGATGCAGACATACAGTAAAATGGATACTGTTGTTATAGCCATAGTTTGTTTACAAGAAAAAAGAACCTTTCAAAGCACCTCCAGCTAAAAAGCAGATTACCATTTAGGAACCAGGTGAAATCTTGTCAAATAAAATGCAAGACACCCAGTAGTTTTAAATTTCACATAAACAACACATAATATTCTTGCATAACTATGTCTCAAATATTGTACTATTATGCTGTACTTATACTAAAAACATGATTCATTATTTATCTGAACTTCAAATACAATTGGATGTCCTGTACTCTAATTTGCAAGATCTTTCAACTCTAACAAGGTGTCTTAAATATTTCAAGGTATCAGGAGAGACTAGAAAAATGATAGGGAAATACCACAGTACAATGTGATTTCCACTGTCTCTCTCAATGACTCATTCTCTATCTTACTTCCTGTCTCCTCTCTTCTCTCTTTTATCCAGAACTGAATGGTTTCCCATTTTTTCCTTCTATTGCATTGTCATATTTTTTCTCAATATAGAACAATTTTATATGTTTTGTTTATTTATTTTTTCCTGCATGCAATAAAGAAGCAAGTTGGCCCAGTTTAGATTACGTCCTATCTCTGGTCAAATCAATAGTCACTGGGGTTTCTAGATCACTTGGTCCAGTGTTTTCTCAATGAAGCAGCCACAAAAAAGAAATGAGGAAGCAGGAAAATTGAGAACATACCTATATAAGCCACAGTTATAAATTGTGTCTTCAAAGATTTTCTTACAAATCACAATTTTACAATATTAATTGAAAATGAGTACACAAATCGTCTATACTACAAAACTCCAATTTTGTTATACATACACAAATGCACATATGCAAACACAACCACATTCACACAGATTTTTTTAAAAAGAAAAAAATACTCAAAAATATTCTCTAGGATGGTTGTGGCTTTGATTAAAATGAATTTTATCTTGTACATATATTTTCACATTTGCCAAATTTTTTACAAAGAGCCCTATTTACCTAAAGAACTCATGGCACCAAAAAATAGATAAGAGGAAGGAACACATGTTTTCTAAGAAATATGAGTGCTGGGAGGGTTGTTTAGTCAACCATGGGATTAACAAATATTTCCCTACATATGAATTGCAAGCTGTTCAGTCTGAAAAGTTTTTAAAATTTGCTCCAGAATATAATATTGTGAAAGGAAAGAAATCAGACAGGGCAATACCTAAGATATTATAAGGGAACATAATATAAAAGGGAAAATTTAGATATTTAAGCAAAAATACAGTATTTTGAATTGTCTTTTAATTGAATTTCCAAATCCTATAGAAATATAAATAAAGCCTGAAATTGGAAAGCATGTACTCAGCACTAAATAAAAAGGTTAAAGAACTAGACAAATATTTAATGTCATATAAGTTAAAGAGTCTTACAAAGCTATTTTACATGTATACCAATCTTACCAAGTCTCTTTGTTATCATCTTTGAGACCATCAATCATTTTAATCTTCTGATAACCCATGTTACGATTGTTAGAAATTTATTTTTTATTCTGAGGGATCATCTGTAACTTCCAATGATTTACCTTGATTCTGTTTCTTTGTGTGGTTGTGGGGCAGTGTGATTCCTCCTTCACATGGAAGACTCTCTTATAATTGAAGATTTTTTTTTCTTAATTTGTCTTATCCCCAACTAAAATCTTCTATTGCTTTAGCTTAGCTATCTTGTCCATACATTTTTCACTTTGACCTCCTGACTTCTGTCAAAATAATAATTTGCCTATGCATTTAAGCTAAAACGTGCAGCCCACATCTGAAGGAGTCACCAAGTTCTGTCAATTTTTTTAAAGTTTATTTTTTAATTTCAAAATATTTTGGGGGTACAAGGATTTTGGTTACATATATTGCCTTTGTCCTGCCCGAGTCTGAGCTTGTAGCTCAGACAGTGAGTACCCAGACAGTGCGTACACCACCCATTAGGTATGAATATACCCATCTCCTCCACCTCCCTCCCACCTGCCTGACATCCAATGAATGCTACTTCCATATGTGCACATAGCGTCGATCAATTAGTACCGATTTAGTGGTGAGTACATGTGGTGTTTGTTTTTCTATTCTTATGATACTTCTCCTTGAAGAAAGGGCTCCTGCTCCACCTAGGACAATACAAGAGATATTAATTCAACATTGGTTTTTATGGCTTAGTAGTATTCCATGGTATACACATACCACATTTTATTAATCCACTCATGTATTGATGGGCACTGGGGTTCTTTGCGCATCTTTGAAATAGTGAATTGTGCTGCTGTAAACATTAGAGTGTAGATGTCTTTATTATAGAATGTCTTTTTTCCCTTTGAGTAGATGCCCAGTAATGGGATTGCTAGATCCAATGGTAGCTCTATATTTAGTTCTTTGAGATATCCCCATATTACTTTCCATAGAGGTTGCACTAATTTGCAGTCCCACCAGCAGTGTGAGTGTTCCTACGTCTCCGCATCTGTGCCAAAATTTGTTGTTTTGGGACTTTTTGATAAAAGCTATTCTCACTGGAGTTAAATGATATCTCATTGTGCTTTTGATTTGCATGTCCTTGATGATTAGAGATGTTGAGCAATTTTTTCATATGTTTGTTGGCCATTAATCTGTCTTGTTTTGAAAAGTTTCTGTTTACGTCCTTTGCCCACTTTTCAACTATGTTGTTTGATTTTTTCCTGTTGATTTTCCTAAGTTCTACATAATTCTTTTTAAAAATGCAATTTGAATCTCTGTATTAATAGCTGTTTCTGCTGGCACTATTTACATCATCGTTTTATGCTTAGATTTTTTAATTATTTAAAAAGTAGTCTGACTCTTAGCTTGCCCTTCATTAGTGAAATTATTTTAAGGTTCTTACCTAATTAATCTTCTGAGGACATTGCTTTGTGTATAAGCAGCTATGCCCCCAAATCATTCATGTAAAAAATACTAAAGGAAAAATCTGCCCTATACCTAGTTTTTAGTACTTTTTGATAAAAATAGTTCACAAAGAGTGTTTTTAAAAAATCCAAGACACTGTTTATTATCATTTTGTCTCCTTGAAATACTTTTAATTTCATCCTGACTTCTTAGAACATACTATTTTTTTCAAAGTTCAATCCAGTTGTAGAGTCTTCCATAACACCTTTCTGTAAGTACCAAACGGTAGTGATTGTAACACACCAACTCTTTACCATGGTCTTCTAAACACTTAATATAAAGTGCACATTTTGGTCAACGTTTCCAAGAAACCAATATAAAAAGATAACACAATTAAATGTTTCTTATAGCTTATGACTGACCATTGTTCAGGAGGAGGAGGCCAAGTCAGCCTCTGGGAAGAAGATGAAATCAACATCGTAATGTAAATAATGTTCTCACTTTCAAAAAAGGAAACAGAGTTTTCTCTCAGATGTTCTGTTTCTAATGCAATGTCAAAAAAATTTATAAGATTTATAATCACAAAGCCTAGAAACTTTGTTCAGAAATAAAGGACTTTTTAAAAATAGAAAATAATATCTTTTAAGATAAAAAGCTAGGGATAATCCATAAATCTACATAAATCATGATTAAATACAGCTATACTCAAGCATTGTAAATCTTATTCACACAAAAGATATAATAGCACCTAATTCCTTGGAGTTACCTATAAGTCATTAAGTTGCACAAAGGACTTCTCAAATATGTAGCTTGTAAAAAGTTTCTTTAAAATAAAACACACACACCCATACATACACACACATGCACACACACAATTTTTCTCCCCAAAGTTGTTTTTTTTTCCTAATTGGAAATAAATTTTGTTCTCCAAATATTTTCTATTTAGATAGATACAGAGATTATCATAACTGCAAAACAATTTTTTCAGCTAATCAGGGCTGCTAATATCATCTGGGGAATCATTAGTAGCAAAGTACTTAAATAGGTATTATATGAAAGTTCCATATCAGATACCTGCAAACAACTCAGAGATGGAAATAATGAAAACTCTTGGAATTTTAATTCCAAAGAATATAAATTTATGAAATTAATAATACATTATATTTGAATTTCCAAAAATGCACATTAGAAATTATATTTTTGAAATAATAATTTCAATGTTATAAGAGAAATATAATAGCTGTTTTTAAAATATGAGATTTATATTATAGAGCCTTGATTTTATAATGGACTGAAATATTTGTGTGCTGTCAATTTTCAGATACCTCTAGCTAAACTGAGGAAAGAGCATTTGTTTATAGTCACTCTCTTGTTAGCTGAGAAAATTATTTTTTCACACTAGCCTCACTTAGTCTAATGTAGATTTGAGCTAAGAAATGAGTCTGAGTGTGCATTTTAGATTAAGCCTTGGCACAGTGTTATATTCAACTGTGCTTTGGATTTATGGAATGGCAAATATTTCTGCTATAGCTGCAGACACAAGTAATAGATAAAAGAGTAGGGGCTGAATGTGGAGAAGGAGGGGGCTATATCTTAAAGTAATATGAATGGCCTGCTAAGAAGCTAGGACTTTCCTCTGGAAGTCATTCAAAGTTTCTGAGCAGAATGATGTGACCTAACATTGCTGTCCTATAGACAGTGTTGCTCTATATCTGCTCACAGAGAGATTTTAAAGATAATTCGCATAGCAGGAGAGTTCTCTTTTCTTTTTTACAAAGCATCAGCGGTGAAGCTTCATTCTTTGTCATTTCCATAGAAAACACTGTCAAACTTTTGCGAGTAAAGGAGCCATCACACTCAGCCATGTCATTCTATAAGTACTTGGTTTTGACAAGAAGGTACATATGTAAAGAAGATAAATTCTTTTCTACTGAGGTAGGCGCATACACTAAAATAACATAATATTTAACTTGACAGTATAAAATACATTTGAAATTTTACATTTAGCATCAGTAAAAAAAAATTGCATCCAGAAAAAAACTAAAAAAAAGATAGCTTCGTTTGTGAAAATGTGTTTTACAGGGATTTCCTTTGTTTGAGAGATTTGAGGAAAACATGATCAGCCTGCAATTCGCTGGGGACTTAGTCTGTTGGAGAATACTCTAGGTATTTTGTTTCTACTTCTTGTTCCTCTTCCTACACACAGTTAGCTATTCACTCAATTTATTTGTTGCTAGAGTGCATTTACAATTAAAAAAAACAACAATCAAATAAGTCCACTCATTCTACTTGTTCCCTGCCCTGGTTAAAGTATCATAGGAGAGGATTATGAATCAGTTAAAACGAAGATCTGGGACATTGTTTTTCCATGTTTTTGCCATCTTCCATTATTGGGGAAAAGTGTAGTGGCTTCATATAGTCCTGAGAATCAAGTATTTTCAAACAAAACGAAACTAGGTATATATTTAAAGTATAAGCTAGAAAATACCAGGGAAATTTTTATTATAACAAAAACATAAAATTGCTATAGCAAGCAGCCCCAATCTCAGTGGCTTAACATAATTAGTGTTTACTTTCTACTGACATCACAGCATGTGTCAGAAAACTTTCTTCCAATTGGAGATGCAAGGATCCAGGATGCGCCATTTTCATCATATGGCTTTTAAAATCTATGTGAACTGGGTAATAGAATATCAAGTATAAAGTAGGGTTTTCAGGAATAAACTTGGGTGTACTATGCATTATTTTGACCCACACAACTCTGGCCAGAACTCTATCTCATGACCCCAACATAACTATAAGGGATGCTGGTAAATGTAGTCTTCATTTACATCAGTAGGAAAATCACAGATTTAGTGAAAATACAGTGTTGTCTCTGCTATACTATCTAAGTTTGTATATGTGCTTCATTAAGTATGTGTGCTTCATGAAGAATATTCCATGAAATTGAGATGTTTCTTGATGATCATTGCATTACTAGCAGCTAGAACAGGGATCTAATATGTATCTAGTATTTGTAGAATAAGTAAATGCCAGCTACAAGCAAAACAAAAAACAATGTGTAGAAACCAAGGCAACACATACTTTTGTGTCCAATCATATAATTATATAAACACCAGACATAAAAGATGTTCATCTGAAAAACAACATATACTACTATAATATTGACTACATGAAATGTATAAACAATGTAATCTTGAGATGTTATGGTCAAAGGGCAGTGTTTGAAAGCCTTAAATAGTATTATTGAGATAGAATACATTTTATTGTGAAGAAATTTAGAATTATAAAATCCATAATTCTTTGCTTTCCATTGGAGAAAAGAACAAAACTGGATTGCTTTGATTTCATATATGTTTACAT
The DNA here is from genome assembly GCF_041146395.1 of Eulemur rufifrons. NCBI lineage: Eukaryota > Metazoa > Chordata > Mammalia > Primates > Lemuridae > Eulemur > Eulemur rufifrons. The sequence goes on from NC_090989.1 coordinate 233,342,065, forward strand.
ATATGTGCTTATGTGTTGGTTTAAACAGAGACAAAATAACACACACATATATATGTATATATATCTAGTATATCTATATACTAGATAGATACTAAATACTAGTATACTATATATCTTGTATATCTATATGTCTAGTATATCTAGATATATCTATATATCCAGTATATCTTGTGTGTACACACTAGATATAAGAACACATTGAGTTAGGGATTATTCTGTATGGATTTTTAAAGCAACTATTTTTAATATGCAGAATTATTCACCATTCACCAAAAAAATATTTTCCCCTGGTTCTTAAACATGGTTTTTAGTTATAAATGTCATAAAATTGCTTCTAAATAAATGTTTAATTCACCATTCCCAGTAAAACCTAGATGAATGTTTGGATTCAGAAGAAAAAGAAGTTATATTTTGTGCCTAAAGTTTAATAACAATAGCAAAAGTATATATTAGATGACAGAAGATATATAGTACATGGATAGGTGGGTGGATGGATAGATAGATATATAGAGATAGAAGCTTGGTAGAATGAAGAAATAAACCATTTTGAAATGGATCTTGATTGACTATGTAAAAGAAAACAGAAAAAAAAATAAAATAAATGCGGCAATTTCCCAGACTGCAGTGAGTGATCCAATAGCACTATAGAAAATATTCCCTGGCCAGGTCGACCAGGTCATAGACCCAACCTCCTACCTATGGTCTGTGATTATTAATAAGATGTAAAATCAAGTGGTATAAATATATTAACCAATATTTTCCAGAACTCAAAGCCTAAATTAGAATTTAGCTAGACATGTATTTCTGTTCATTTTGTAAGAACAGACGGTTTGTCTTTTTTTAATATATTCTTTTCACTGGCTGTTTAAAGGTAATAAGGCCACACAGCCTGACATACTGAGTTAGCAAAGAAATGCAGCTGATCTTTCTCTTGCAGACAAACAGCAGCGGCTCCAGTGGTGACATAAAGAAGCACTGTGTACTCCACAGTACCATCTTTTATATGCAAAATTTTATTAGTCTTACATATAATTTTGATATTATTTAAACTTTTAAGCCAAAGCGTGCAACTTTTAAAAGTCACAAGTAAAGAAAAATCTTAAAGAGCAATAAATCTCTTGATTTATCTCAGTAAACTTTGATTATAAGTCTTTAAATTCTCCCTGAATCATTTCCCTGGTGGTTCCCACACATCTCTTCCAACTCTTCATAAACTAACAACCTATCTCTACCACTATTTTACGAAATAACCCTATGTCTCATTTTAATAAACAATTAAGAACATATGAAATAAATTTAAAAATGTTCCTCCTACCCACTCTGTCATTAAATTATTTCTCCTTTTCTTCTTGTCTTGAAGGAACCAAGTACATAATATTACTCAAATATGAAAAATGGCCACAAGATGAAGAGTTATTTCCTTTAGAAGTCTTTCAGTTCTTTTATTTGTCTCTGGTTTGTGCTAGTGTAATTTTTACTACAACAACTATTGCAAATCTTCGTTTGACATCTTGAATCCTCATCTTACCCTTGATCATTTTTCTTTCTACTTCACAGAGAAAATTTAGTACCTTTGGCAGGATAAATTCAACTCCAACATGCTGGCCCAAATACTCTCTTCTCCTACATTTTATATTAGACTTTATTACTGTCACTTACTTGCTGTTGTCGCAGCCTCTTTCTTTTTTCACCTCTCCCGTGTATACCCAAATACCTATATTCTGATGAGTCCCACAATGTAAACCTAAACCAAATTTCTTTCTTGTTTGCAACATATATTTCCAGCAAACTATAAGACTTATTCACCTGGATGCTTTATAGTCAGAAGAGACTCAACAAATCCAAACCAGTATATTTTCCCAGAATTATCACTGGTGATCTAAGTTAACGTAAACATCATTTAATCAAGTCATTCAAAGGGAGAAAAAAATCTACAACAAACATTTATCATCAAATTATTTTCTTTCTTACCTCCCAACATGAAATTTATCATAAATATTTATCAGATTTATTTCTTCCTTTCTAGTGCCATCTTAATTCAAGCCCTCATTGTTTCTTACATAATTTTTTTTCCAATAGCTGCCTCATTTTTTGTGTTAACTGTTATCATCCACTTTTAATCCATCTTCTTACCCACAACCACACTGATCTTTCTAAATATGCAAAGTATTGTAGAATTTTTCTCACTAAAATCCTCCAATGGCTGGCCATGGTTTGTGAGATAATTTCAAAATACTTGGTAGTCCCTTCTTAATTTACCAAACTGTATCCTAATACTGGAAAACTTGGGACTTCTCAAATCGCTATACTCTATTGCCAACTCCAAGCCATTGCAGAATCTCCTTCATTTATTTAGATTACTTCTGTTCTTGTCTCTAACTCATGAATAGCTATTTTTTTATATCCTTTAAAATTTAACTCAACTTCAGTCTCATCTGGAATCCTTCCTTGTTCACTCTCTACAGGCAGACTTAAAGACATTTTCATTTAGGTATTCATACCTCAGATGTATCTCCAATATAACACATCATATTGTCCTGGGATTATTTCTTTTGTTTCTATCTTATCTGGTAGTTTGTATATTCAGCATCCAGCACAGTCCCTGAAACATATTAGACACTCAATGAATTCTTGTAGAACAATTCATCATTGAATTCTCCTTTTTCCTCTCCTCTAAGAATTGATTCTATCAATTGTTATTGCTTATTCTTACATTATTATAATGTTAATATATTTCTTATATTAAAGCAGTTAATTATTGCTAAAAATCTGTTGGCTGGAGATTTTCTCTATACTTAAAACAAAATACACTTCTATTACCTTGAGCTATCACATTTCTGAACAGAAGAGTCTATCTTTAATGACTCTTCTGCCTTACCCCTCACTCAATCATCAGTCCTTGAAATACATTTTTTCTTTATCATTTAGCTGCAATTTCTATTCTGAAAGTCACTAATGACTCTCTAATGGCTAAATATTTTCTCATTTCTCACCTTGCTTGAACTTAATGTGACATTTGATAATGTTAACTATTTTCTATTCTTAGACTTTTTATCTTTTGTCTTTCAGACTTTATGCTACCCTAGCTTCTTGACTATTTTCCTAACTTCTGAGTTCCTCTCTCCCTGTCTATCACCAATGCAGTCACTTCCAGCTTGTGCCTTCTTTCTGTTTGTCTCAACATCACAACATCTGATTTCATTTATTTCCCCATATAATATAAATGACATAAAATATTATATATATCTTTATTCTATAATTGTTGCTTATGTCTTCTTGGAGAGCATGTTGGTATCTGAAGTTCAACATTTCTGAAATAAAAGATGTCATCTTCTCTTATGTTATATATACCACCTTTCCCCTTCCATATTTCAATTAATGATGCTCCATTATCCTCCTCATTGTGACAGGGACTTGGAACACAGACATATCTTGACATCCTTATTTCATATGACTCTGATATAATCAATTTCTCACTCCTATAAGATTTTCCTCAGAATATATGTTTTAAATCACTGAAAATCCTTTACTACCTAATTCAGACCCGTTTCACTCTAGTTTTTATCCATTTGTAATCTAAAACTTTTTATTTAATTCAACATTTACAATGTCTATCAGTCCTAAATTTATATGACTATTCTATAAATAAACTTACAAAGATTTATAACTCTTTATAGTTATTCATTTTTATCCATCTGAAATGCTTCTTACTCATTCTTAACCTGTTATAACTCTCCAATTTTAAAGGTCCAATTCAAAGCCCATCATCCCTGATTCCTTTAGTCAGAATTTCTCCAGGATTTCATTCTCAGCAATGGCTCTTTTTAGGCCAGGTGTGGTGGCTCACACTTATCTATAATCCTAGCACTCTGGGAGGCCAAGGCAGGTGGATCGTTTGAGCTCAGGAGTTCAAGGCCAGCCTGAGCAAGAGCGAGACCCCGGGTCTGCTAAAAAATAGAAAGAAATTAGCTGGACGACTAAAAATATACACATAAAAAAATTAGCCAGGTATGGTGGTGCATGCCTGTAGTCCCAGCTACTTGGGAGGCTGAGGCAGAAGAATTGCTTAAGCCCAGGAGTCTGAGTTTGCTGTGAGCTAGGCTGACACCACGGCACTCTAGCCCAGGCAACAGAGTGAGACTCTGTCTCAAAAAAAAAAAATAGCTCTTTTTAAATTCTATTTATCACTCAAGTCACTGGATTTGTTTTACAATAAATTACCCTTGTGACTTTCTGTAATTTAATGTCACTGATATTTGAGACCTGTTTTGTTCATCTCACCTTCACTAATATGATAGGATGGAGTAATCACACTTCATAGCTTACTAAAGTTAGGAACTTTGTTTTATTTCTGTTATAATTTGCCTGGCACAAAATAACATTTCCTGAATATTTATTGAATGACTTAATATATCATAATTCCTGGAAATTAGCTCAGTACTTTATAGATAGGATCTGTGTATGTTGAATTGAAATACAGAGCATTGCATAATATAATACCAAACCCAAAATGTTGCATATTTTTGAGTAAAAGAATAGCATGACTAGGAATGCACTGATTTTAATTTTCCAGTGGATTTAAAAACATTTTGAAATAACTAAGATCATCATTATTGTGAATATTATTTTAAATCGCTACCATTTATTGAGTGCTAACTATATGCCAACTATTATGTTAAACGTGAAACACACATAATCTCATTTCAATTTCACAGTAACTATAGAATATTAGTATACACATGTTTTGTTCACAATTTACAGATGAGGAATCTAAGGTCATGCAATGAGTAAATGTTGGAGTGGGAACTCAAACATTTCTATCTGCTTCAAAATCCTAAGCTCTTAGCCAGAGCACTATATTGTCTCTGCTTTATGTATTACATTCCAAATGTGTCTTTATTTTTTCTGACACAAAATAAATTGAAATGTTCTTTGTGAATCATTCATTTAAGTACTATCAGTTGCCCTTTTCTTGATAATGGTATGATTCAGAACTTTTAATAATGATTATAATTAAGCAATGATATCATTGTCCCTCTGTTTTATGAGACAATAATCCATTTCCTAAATGGCTAAAGTCCAAGGCCAAAGGCAGAGCAGTTTATCACAGCTAGAGAATCAGATTACTGCTAAGCAAAATAGAGAGCCTTGATATTATTACTATATAATGCATGTTTGGGGGTTAATAGCCCTCTTTCTAAAATGTTTTAAGATGTTATAATAACAACATTAAAAAAAGAAAGGAAGGATTCTGGTTGTATTGAATATTCTGCTAAAGTCTCTCTATATGGTAGAGAAAAATTACTTCCCTTAAATAGAGCACTTGACTTGGAGTCAAGATTATGCAGCCCTTTCTTATATGCTATATTCCTTAAGTCATTTACCGTCACTAAAACTCAGTCTCAAAATCATCTCACACAAAGTTTATTTTATAATAAAGTGTTGAATATATCACATAATTTATTGGATACCATATTGAAAGTGAAAAACAGAATGGTTGTATGGGTACTTAAAGTACAATTTCTACTGAGTGCTTATCATATTTGTTCCATCGTAAAGTTGAAAAATCATTAAATCAAACCAACGTTAAGTTGGAGATCATCTGTATATAGATATAGCTTTAAAAATTTAGAATTTTTATCACGTGGTTTTATGAAAGCCAATATCTTCTTGTATCTCTTATGTTCAATCATATGCCACTATCAAATCGCCATCCACAACCCCCACCCAGATTTTAAACATGTCTTCTTGGACATATGTCAAAATGACAATGGGATTTGGGACAAGCTATCCAAAAAAATGGTACCTTGGAATTTGAGAAAGCAGCGGAAATAAGAAGGTCTCTCTGACTTTCACCCTACACCCCTAAAGTAAGCCATAAAGAATTATCTGCCCTTTTCCTAAAGTAGTTCATAACATTGGGGTTCGGTGTTGGTAATCTTGTCTGTTCTGGTTTTTGGTGTGCCCTTGGCTGAAGAATGACCAGACACACTGAAAGCAAGGTAAGCACAAAACAAGGTTTATTGAGGAGAGATTAATAAGATTACAGAGCAAGAGCCAGACATAGGCTTTCGGAGTAAGAGCAAGATACGTTCACCACAGAACAGTGAATGGGCCTCTTGTCTTAACAAAAAGGCCTTGGTTATGGTCTGGGTCTGGTTTTATAGTGTCTGGATTGCCCCCACCCCCACCCCCATGGTTCAGACATCACCATGAACCACTTTGGTGTACAGTTGGGAATTATATGACCTGAATCTCACTGCAGGCTTGCGGATCTCCCATGAGCCCCTCTTAAAGCCCACTGGGAGAATGAACCTCAATGTAGATTTCAGCTAATGATATGATGATTAGGCTTCTGTTGTCTTAGGTCACCTTCCAGACTCTAGTGTACCTGTGCTGCTTGGCCTGTGGGCTAGAGAATCCTTTGCATTCTTTTGCAGTTAGAGTGTTAAGTTCTGATTGGTACATTGGTAGGGCATTCTGTCCTCTCCTAGGTATGGCAGTCACTCAGGATGCCTGCCTTGTCCCCAGGAGGGGCCAGAGGTTCCTAGCTGTCTACTTAACAATAAGACTTTATTTGAGAGTTGCTCTCTCTATACCCTAAGGAAAGGAATGCCAGACACAGGGACACAGTAAAGAATCTGAACAAAAAGACGTTGCTAAATTTCCCCCAGATTATTGCCATGAGATCATATCTTCTTTGTCCAATTATACTTCTGCATGACTTTCCAGTCTTCATCAAACCCAACCATAAAAATACACAGATTTCCCTTCATTTTCGTATGAAGACCCTTATGTTACATAAAACTTATATTAAATATATTCATATGCTTTTTATGCTTTTCTCTTGTTTATCTGTCTCTTGTTATAGGCACCTCAGCCATGGACTGTATGAGGGAGAGAAAAGATATTAATTTTTCTCCCCTCAAAGGCATGCAAGTCCCTTGTATAACCTAGGCCAGGAATCAAGAAACTATGCTATGTGGCCAAATTCAGGCATTGCCTGTTTTGTAAATAAAGTTTTATTAGAATGCATCCACACCCATTATGTTATGTTTATCTATGGCTGCTTTAGTGCTATTATTGGGGCACACAAAATGATAATCTGTAAAACAAAGCTTTAGCATGCTAAAGAAAATTGAAAGGACTCAGAAATCAGCCTCAAAACCAAGGTCTCTCTCTGCTGAATTTCCTGCCTTGCCTTTGCCTCCTCATCCTCTGTCTCTCTGACCCTCTTTCTTTCCTGAGGGCTGGGAGGGACTCTCTTTGGAATTTTCTTATCTAACTTAAGACAGAGTCTTTCCAAAAGACACACAATTGTTTTAAGACTCTTTCCTTAGGAGTCTCATCAAACGATTAGGAAAGATTAACTACTGGAGAAGCGAAAGACTGGGAGTCATCACTATGCCCAGAAAGACTCTTCATCAATTCTTCTGAGGGCAGCAGGGAGACAGATTACCTGGGAAGCTTTGTCTGCTTAATAAGACAACCTTTGTTCTCAATTTGGTTCTGCCCCTCACTTTCCCATAACTTGTCCACAAGCAATTGTTTGTCCTTCAGTCCCATTCAGCATCTGAAGAGAATGATTTACAAACCATTGTCTGGCCTTTAAGTCCATTTATTTACAACCCCTGACTCCCCTCTCCCCAATGAAGAGGGTATTTAAGCATCAATCATCTGGTCCTTCTTTGAGTATTCGTGTGTTTACTTGGATGGCTCTGGTTTTTATGCACCTTAATAAATTTCTTATGTTTCTTCTCTTGTTAACCTGTTTTATTACAGAGGTGTCAGCCATTATCCTTATGATGGGGAGGAAAGGGATCATTCCTTTTCCACCTCTATACTATAATGACATAGTTAAGTAGTTGTAATAGAGACTCTATGGACCTCAAAATCTAAAATATTTCGTCTGTGGCTATTTATAAAAACATTGGCTAACCCCTGTTCTAGGCCAAAACTTTCACTTCAATATTTTTTCTCATTCATATGTCTTAAAATCCTGTCAAAATCACCTTAGAGCCTAAAATTTTGCCATTTCCTTTCTGCACTTTTGCTTATGTAAATAGGCTTTACCTCAATAGACCTATTCCCTTCCTCAATATCAGAAACATAATTTTGCAGGCATAACTCCAATTATACCCACAATCTTGCATCCCTCTTTTGAAAATGAGCTCTCCTTCTTCTGAACTCCCATCACATTTACTTTTGCAAATTATCATATTTGTTACATTTTGCTAAGAATTAGAAGTATTAATATCTGTACATATGTTTCATATTCCTTGCAAATTCATTACCTCAATGACAGTCATTGTTAGAAATTAATAATCTAGTTATCCCTATCAGACTCTAGCACATAAGAACTTATTTTCAGAGGTAATAAGTATTAATAGTTTAGAGTTGACAATATTTCACAGTAAAAGGAGCTTAAGAAATGTAAGTAGGTTGCATGGTTGATAAAACAACAACGGAAGGAAGAGAGGGAAGAATGAGGCGTCAGGGAGATAGGAGAGGTGTGGAAAGCATCTGACTATGCACACTGTAATTGGAGTAGAATCAAAAGATCTAGCCTGCTTCAAATTAACATTTGGCAGTGACTTTCAGGGTGTTCTGACCACTTTCCAGGAGAAATAATTATTTTTAAATGTATCAGGTTATTTTGTTGATTATTTAGAGTCTTAAGCAAGTAAAATGATTACTCTAGGAAACATTGCGATAAAAAATTTTGGAATAAAATTGTAACGACAAGGTAATGACAATGATAGTGGTAAAGACTTAGTCTGACCAAAAAAATACAGTGGACATTAAAACCTATATCTGGCAGAGCACTGCAGCTCATGCTTATAATCCCAGCACTTTGGAAGACCAAGATGTAAGAATTACTTGAGGCCAGGATTTTGAGACCAGCCTGGGCAATATAGTGTTTTTGTAGAGGGCAACATAGCATCTCTATCAAAACAAAATTAGTCAGACACAGTGGAACATGCCTGTCATCACAGCTACTTGGGAGGCTGACTTGGGAGGATCGCTTGAGCCCAGGAGTTTGAGGTTGCTGTTAGCAATGATTGTGCCACTGTTCTCCAGCCTGGGCACAGAACAAGACCCTATCTCTCTACAGAACAAAACAAACAAACAAAAAACCTATTTCTTATTTCTTGGCAAAAAAGAGAAGACAGAGAACACATTAAATATTGTCTTTAGGAGATGTCAGTAAAAAGTGTACAATTTATTTTGCAAGGCTGCACTTGAAAAACAGGGCAGAATTTATATTATGTTTAATTAGCTAATGGTTTCCAAACAGATAATATCACTGTGAGAAAAATGGAGAGGTTAAATACTTTCCAATAGAATTTATTTTTCAGAGAAGTTTTAGGTCTAGGAAAAAAAAAACTTGGAAAAATAGTTATTTTATTGACGTAGATGAAAAATATGACATTTTATATTAACATTTATTACTATGGTGAATATTATTAGAAAAGTGAAGGACGAAGGGAAAATGGGAACAATTTCTAAGATATTTAGGCTTCAGTTGAATGACGCTATTGTAGTTTGCTTTTCATTCATACAATACTTTGTTCTTAACATTTATTTAAGACTATGATCCTCAATTAGATTATTTTTAGTTTGATTCTTCTTTTGAACAATTATGTGCTTTCGTAGCACAAGTCTATGTCTTATTTCTTCTTTATATTTTTCCAATGACATTGCACATTGCTTGACATATAGTAAACACTCGTATTTTGCTTATTCGAGTTGAATTTAAAGACACAGAAAAGCCAATATTTTTATTTCCTTGGGTTTTAATTAGTTCCCACAGAAACTATTATATTAGCCCAGCTAAATACCTATTAGTGTGTTTTATATAAAATGGAATAACCTCAAGGAGCCAGTTTTACTTTCATTTAACTAGCTTTATTACTTTTTAGTGTGTAGTGTTAATGCTTTAGGATAAAAAGGAGCCCATTTGATTTCAGGCTTCAGATTGCTAAGTATATTAACAAACTAAAGGAATGTCATAAACATATGCAAAAGGATATGTAATAAAATTGTCCTACACATTTAAGGTGGTGTTAAGTAAACTTTTATTTTTAATCTACCAAGTTTAACCACTGTAATTTCTAATGGAAATAACAATTTGATAGTGAGCATAACAGTTTATATTATTGAAGCTCTTACTGATAATTCTCTTCAATCAACTTTGATAAAAATTACAATACAGAAAAATAGTATAAAATTTTCTAGTGAATTACAAGTCTAACAGTCTAATAAAAATGTGTAATCTTTCTTTTGATAAGAGAAATAGCAGTCGTCTGCTAAATATTACTCCATAGTTCCATTTTCCACCCCCAAAAGGCAGGGTCTTTCTCTGTCATCCAGGCTACAGTGCAGTCGTACAATCATAGATCACATAACCTTGAACTCCTGGGCTCAAGCAATCTTTCCACCTCAATTCTCCCAGTAGCTAGGATTACAAGTGTGTGACATCAAGCCCAGCCCATATTTCCATTTTTAAAGGGACTTCCTTTCAACAGTATTATTTTGTTCTTTTGGCTCTTCTTGAGAATTCTCATTCTGTTCTTTTTGACAACCAGAATGTAGACAATGTTACCATACCGGTTTAAAGTCTATTTATTCTCGTGAGTGTTTCTTTGGCTGTGCAGAAGCTTTTTAATTTAATCATGTCCCATTCATTTATTTTTGTTGCTGCTGTGATTGCCTTGGGGGTCTTCTTCATAAATTCTTTACCTAGGCCAATGTCTGTAAGAGTCTTTCCTACATTTTCTTCTAGAATTCTGATTGTATCACGCCTAAGGTTTAAGTCTGTTATCCACCGTGATTTGATTTTTGTGAGAGGTGAAAGCTGTGGGTCCTGTTTCAGTCTTCTACAAGTGGCTAACCAATTCTCCCAGCACCATTTATTGAATAGGGATTCTTGTCCCCAGAGTATATTCTTTCCCGCTTTGTCAAAAATTAGGTGACTATATGAGGATGGTTCTATATTTGGATTTTCTGTTGTGTTCCACTGGTCTGTGTCCCTGTACTTGTGCCAGTACCAGGCTGTTTTAAGAACCACGGCCTTGTAGTATAGTTTGAGGTCTGGCAAATTAATACCTCCCATTTTGTTTTTGTTGCTTAAAATTGCTTTTGCTATATGGGGTCTTCTCTGGTTCCATACAAAGTGTATAATTATTTTCTCTACGTCTGTGAAGAATGATGTTGGTAATTTAATAGGGATTGCATTGAATCTGTAGATGACTTTGGGTAGTATAGACATTTTAACAATGTTGATTCTTCCGATCCACGAGCATGGTATAGTTTTCCATCTATTTGCAAGTTCTGCTATTTCTTTTCTCAGTGTTTCATAGTTTTCCTTATAGAGGTCCTTTACCTCTTTAGTTAGGTATATACCTAGATATTTTATTTTCTTTGTTGCAATTTTGAAGGGTATTGAGTCTTTAATTTGGTTTTCCGATTGACTGTTATTGGCATATATAAATGCCTCTGATTTGTGTATATTAATTTTGTAGCCAGAGACTTTGCTATATTTGTTAATCAATTCCAGGAGTCTCATGGTTGAATCCTGGGGGTTTTCCAGATATAGCATCATATCATCAGCAAAAAGTGAGAGTTTGATCTCTTCCTTCCCTATTTGGACTCCCTTGATTTTGCTCTCTTGCCTGATAGCTCTCGCAAGGACTTCCAATACTATGTTGAAAAGTAATGGGGACAGTGGGCAGCCCTGTCTGGTTCCAGTTCTAAGTGGGAGTGCTTTCAATTTTTCCCCGTTCAGAATGATGTTGGCTGTGGGTTTGTCATATATGGCTCGTATCATTTTTAGGTAGGTTCCATCTACGCCTATTTTGTTAAGCGTTTTTATCATAAAAGAGTGTTGAATTTTGTCAAATGCTTTTTCTGCATCTAATGAGAGTATCATATGGTTTTTGGTTTTGCTTCTATTTATGTGGTGAATTACATTTATAGATTTACATATGTTGAACCACCCCTGCATCTCTGGGATGAAGCCCACTTGGTCGTGGTGGATTATTTTTTTGATAAGTACTTGGATTCGATTTGCTAGTATTTTATTGAAAATTTTTGCATCTATATTCATGAGAGAAATTGGTCTGTAGTTCTCTGTTTTTGTTGCGTCCTTTCCTGGTTTTGGTATCAATGTTATATTGGCTTGGTAGAACATGTTGGGGAGAATTCCATCCTTCTCAATATTGGAGAATAGTTTATGTAGGATTGACACCAGTTCTTCTTTGTATGTATGGTAAAATTCAGGTGTGAACCCATCTGGACCAGGGCTTTTCTTTTTGGGAAGGTTTTTTATTACTGTTTCGATTTCAGTTCTTGATATTGGTCTGTTCAGGTACTCTATTTCTTCCTGGTTGAGCCTGGGAAGACTATGTGTTTCTAAAAATTTGTCCATTTCCTTCGCATTCTCCAGTTTGTGCGCATAAAGATTTTTGTAGAATTCATAGATGATATCTTGTATCTCTGTAGCATCGGTTGTGATTTCTCCTTTCATGTTCCTAATGGAGGTTATTAGAGATTTTACTTTTGTGCTCTTGGTTAGTCTAGCCAGGGATGTGTCTATTTTGTTTATCTTTTCAAAGAACCAACTTTTTGTTTTATTAATTTCCCTTATAGTTTCTTTGTTGTCCTTTTCATTTAATTCTGATTTGATCTTAGTAATTTCTCGCCTTCTGCTGGGTTTGGGGTTGTTCTGTTCTTCTTTCTCCAGCTCTTTGAGTCTATTCATTAGGTTGTCTATTTTCAGGTTTTCTGTCTTTTTGATATAGGCACTTATGGATATGAATTTCCCTCTCAGGACTGCTTTAGCTGCATCCCATAGATTTTGATACCCGAATGTTTATAGCTGCACAATTCACAATAGCAAAGATGTGGAAACAACCCAAATGCCCATCAATACATGATTGGATTAGTAAGCTGTGGTCTATGTATACCATGGAATATTACTCAGCTATAAGAAATAATGAAGATACGACATCTCTATGGTTCTCCTGGAGAGAGTTGGAACCCATTATATTAAGTGAAGTATCCCAAGAATGGAAAAACAAGCATCACATGTACTTACCAGAAAATTGGTTTCCCTGAACATCACCTAAATACACATCTGGGAATGACACCAATCGGATATCAGACTGAGGTGGGGGGTGAGGGAGGGGATGGGTGTATGCCTACACAATGAGTGCATTGTGCACCGTTTGGGGAATGGTAACGCTTGAAGGTGCTGACTCGGGAAGGTGGATTGGGGAAGGGAGGGATATATACCTACATGATGGGTGCAACGCGCACTATCTGGGGATCAGACACGCCTGGAGCTCTGACTTGGGGGGAAAGGCGGTACATGGACAACGTATGTAACCTGCAATTCTGTATCCCCCATAACAATAAGATGAAATAAAAAAAAAAATAAAGTCTATCGCTAGCTGTGCTGCTTCTACTTGGAGTCATCAGATTAGCTGAATTGCTTAGGAATTTTTCAATTGCACATAAGCAAAATCTGATTTCAACTATTAATCTTAAAAAGCGGGAATTTACTATGAGAGTAATGGTATATAGAATACAAAGATACAACCACAGCTGGCCATCAAGAGCAAATGGCACTAAAGACTCTAATTCTAATGCCATTCCTCCTCTCTGCTCCTAGGTATGCCCTCTTTTCTCCCCTCCTCCCCCATATTTCCTTCCTTTCACCTCTTCTTCCTTCCTCTCCTGTCCCCCTCCATCTTCTTCAGACATTTACTTTGCTCTTATATGGTAAACTAATAATTTGTGCTGAGGAGTAGTATTATTAAATACCATCACCAACTAGAACATTGATCTCTGTTTTTCCAAGTATGGGGAATAAATTTGTATTTAAAAATATTGTTCCTGGGTGATAAGTTAGGCCTGGGTTAGCAAACTTTTTTTATAAAAGGCCACACATAGTAAGTGTTTTAGGCTTTTCAGGCCATGTTGTCACTGTAGTGATTACTCAACTCTGATGTGACAGTGCAAAAGCAGTCATAGACAATACATAAATAAGTGAATGTGACTGTGTTCCAATAAACTTTATTTACAAAACAGAAAGGGCTTCAGTTTAACCCACAGGCCATGGAGTTAGGTTTGGGATTAGACTAAACCACCTATTAATACATTATCTCTCCTAGTGCTCAATATTCACTATGGACTCAGATACTTGAAGAGGCTTATCAGGATTACTTGCTGCTGGTTATCTTTAGGGATTGGTTTGAATTACTCAGATAACCTCTAACTCTCCAAATTTGGCTGAGCCATTTACCACTATAACAGGTCACTTTGGTCTTTATACCGGCCTGTTCTCAATCAACAGAGAGTTGAAGTGCTATGGATTCTTTTTTTCACTGCTGTGATGTATGATAATGGCAAATTCCTGTGACAACTGGTTTAGAATTCTCAATACTTCTTGACTTTCTTAGAAAGCAACAAGGAACATTTGATCTGAATTAAAAGCTTGATCTAGTATCAAAACTCATGTCTTCTGCTTCAGACATTGGCACTTGCTGGGTGATGCTTCTTTCTTGTAATCAAACTTTTCTTCCTGCTTCAGAAATACCTGACATACTACCTTTTCCCAACGTGGGAGACCTGTTCCATCTGTAATTCCTTGATGGTTTCCTGGACTTCCCTTTAATTGCTGTCTCTAAAGTCCACTTTAGAAGATTGGTTAGTTTGTTGATTTTGTTCACTATTCTCATCTATTATCTTCTACTTCTAGGCCATTCCTAGAAACTAAGACTACCTAGGAACCTTATTCATTCATTTATTTATTTTTGGTTCCTATTCCTGTTCTGTTTTGTACTCGGGACAGTTATTAATGTATGGAATTTTATACTCTAAAGATAGCCAGTAGCCAGATGAAAGCTGGACAGACATTTAAATACGTAACTCCTAATCTTCTGTGGCTCAACTGCAATAATGCAGATATAGAGGGGTTAGTTATGATGCCTACCTCCCCCCTTCCCCTTTCTGATATGCCCAAATCCCTGCTATGAAAGCAAACCTAGACAGAAATGACCTATTCACTAGAAAGTGAGACTGGCAACATCCTTAGTGCCAGGTTGACACCTTACCTAAACAAGCAACATATACACTTATCAGTCATGATAATCTTTTTTTTAAATTCAGGATATTATGGGGGTACAAATATTTTGGTGACATGTAATGCATTTGCCTCACTCAAGCCAGGGCTACAAGAATGTCTTTCCCCCATACAGTGTACTCCGCTTCCATTAGTTGTGGGTTCCATTACCTCCCCATCCCCCAAACTGACCGGCACCCAGTGAGTATCACTACTATGTGAACACCTTAGTGTTGATCAGTTAGTACCAATTTGATGGCAAATACATGTGATGCATGTTTTTCCACCCTTGTGGTACTTCACTTCGAAGGTTGGGCTCAATCTATCCAGGATAATATAAGAGGTGCTAGTTCACCATTGTTTTTTGTAGTTGAGTAGTAGTCCAAGGTATACATATACCACATTTTATTAATCAACTCATGTATTGATGGACACTTGGGTTGTTTCCACACCTTTGCAATTGTAAATTGAGTCACAATAAGCTTTTGAAAATCTCTGCCTAATAGGAAGAAGAAAGTAGTTAGTAACAGGAAAATTCTCCCTTGGAATTTAACCAGAAATATGCCTAGAGGATCATTCAGTTAGTAGTGGGGTCAGAGGAGAAGGAGATTCAAATAAAACAGGCAGAGAAAATTGTTAAATCATATTAATGCAGCATATTAAAGTGAAATCCAAGAATTCCTAATTCCAGCTCTGATTAGGGGTTGCCCATAGTGCCCCCAACCCAAACTGCGTTGGATCCTGACCTTCGTCAAAGCCATATACTGTATTTATGTTTTGTTAAGGCCTTGGTTTCTGGCCAACTCTGGTTCCTGTGATTTTCAAGTCTCATTTATTGACATGTGCTGCCTCATAATAACCCCATTATTAAAAATAATCTGAGTCTCCAATTCATATGTTCTAAAGAAAATAATTAACTCATTTCCACTAAACACAAATCCAAAATAATGAGAGAGAGAGAGAGAGAGAGAGAAAGAAAGATACACATTTTTGTCCATGTGTAAACAGAGTGCAAGAGGAATATAATATTGTTAAAATAATAAGTTTGGTGATACTTATTTTACATTCTGCCTATGTACTTATGTTTGCACCATAAATAAGAAGATATTGAACAAAGTTAGTAATATCACATTAGAGCTAAATAATGTTTGGAACACTCTGCCCTTACAAGGCTAATCAAAAAGCTTTATTAGGAATGAACAGAACAGTGAGGGTAATTAGTTGAGGATTACCTTTAATAGATATTAATTTCATTTAGATTTGTTAAATATGGGTAATTTGGTGGGTGCTGTGAGTGATAACAGAAAACCTGGAGAAGTTGGATGAAAGCAAAAGAGATATTTTTTAATGAACAAAAGAGATTGAATTTTAATGAAAATGGAAGGAGTGCTTAGTTTGTGGAAAGCTAATGTAATCCTTTTAACATATTGTGGTATTGTGTATGTAAAGTTCATAAAGACATGCAGATATATCAACATAACTTGATTGAAGTATCAGAGTTTTATATCTTTAAAAGGTGATATCTTTATTGTGTTTAATTGAAAATAAAGTTTACTCTTGAGGTACCAAAATAAAGCATTTGTTTTATCATTAGTTTAGGCTTCATTCCAACATACGATGTGTAATAAATATTATGCTCATGTCTAAAAATATTTATTAATTTTGAAATAGTTATTCAAAAGTAGTCAAGTTTTATAGTGATATGGGGACAGCATCATCTCTAGTTACTTTGATTTGAAACCATAGCATGGGTCAAAATTTTCTGATAAGATGGTTAATATTTATTTTTAATATTTAGTCAACTTTTTTTGTTAAATTGATTTCAACATCATCAGATTATATTTATTAAATCATAATATATTTACTGATTCATGTATTGAGTGCTTATAGAGTACTAGCCACATTTCCTATTTTGTCAATAAAAACAATAGCTATCTTTCATTGAATCATTAATATATATCAGGCAGTATGTTGAGCCCTTGTATGTATTATCTCATTTAATCCCTATGACAACCTATATTGGAAGAAGTAACAAGATATGTATTTGGTGAAAGAAATTTGCCAGAGATTGCCAAGTTGGAGTTGGAATTCAAAGCCCACATCTATATATAATCACTCCAAACATTTTATTGTTTGCTGAAGTCAGTGTTCAAAGACATACTGTTTTTTAAAAGATGTTATAAATTGTAAACAATTTTCACATGAGCAAATGTATAATTTTCTAATTATGAGATATTTGACTTTAACAGTTTTACTTATAAAACTCAGATGCAAATAAGTTTGCAGCAGCATCTATAGCAAATTATCAATGTCGTACTACGGTCAGGTAAAGTGAAGCTACAGAAACTGGAGGTTATTATTTGTCTGAGAAATTCACACTTACCCCAAGACTCTACACTGCATTATTTGCTGTTAGAAAGTAGAGCACATGCCACCACATTTAGATATGCCACTTGTTGACATCATTTTACATAAATTAATTACCAGGACTCCTCTTGTTTAAGCCAGTTAAAGGCAAAAAGTATTTCTTTAATACTGGCATATGGAGTACTAGTTAAATTAACATTTTATCCATGCAGTCATCCAAAATGAGAGAAATAATTATCTTTTTTTTTTTATGAGTTTATGCCTTCATTTCCTGCAGTAGGTGGTCAATCAGACTTCAGTTTGAATTGGAATATAAGTTGCTATGGAAAGACTTTCTAGTTACAAATTATTTTGTATAACTCAGGAAGACAGAAAAGAAACCATTTTCATAATTATGAGCATATTATAGGATCCTTATTTTAAGATATCACATCTTAATTTGCTAACTAATCATCCAGCAGTGGCACTAATTGATGAATCATTATTTCAAAATTGCCATTGGAGAAGAAATTCTTTGGTGTAACTTTTATTCTTATTTTTTCTCTTTCTGAGGGAAAACATTCAGATGAGGGAAACGTGGTGAGCATTTTAGGAGGACAAATCAGAGACCAACCAGTGAAAAGAACAAAGAGTGATTTATAGTTTTTTAGTATGCTAGGAAGCATAACAAAAACAAATGGGAAAAATCTTCTCCATAAAGTCTTTTACAGTTCATGAAATCCTTGTATTGTAGTATCCCCAACATTCTATATTTATAAAGTAAAATATTATTGATTCAACCTTTTTTTCCGGTACTGTATGATAAAGAGGAATTAAATAAACTGATTTCCTGAATAATATACCAAATCATGCAGAAGGGATTAATTAGTCAACCTAATATGTATTACATAGATTGTTGCATTTTAAGTCATGAAAATTGGTGGTCCAACTCTGGAGTTCCTAGGATTAGCTCTCAAGCATCTTCACATCCTTCTAGCAATGGGTAAGGATGTCAATTTTCTGAATTGCCATTTGTTTTTTGGTTGTTTCATCTTCCCAGTCTAGTTTTCTTCATTACTTGCTCTGAAATAGATTTAGGCTTAATAATGATGTGTTAAATCTACATCTCAGATTCTGCGTGTTGAAAATTTTCTTACAGATTTGTTTAATATATTTACTGATTTAATATTTTTATGGGCTAACGGTGAAGAGAGAATACCTCCAACAAAGGTAAAATAAATGAAGGGCAGGCAAAACATACTTTTGCTAAAATGGCAATATATGGTAACTTAATAGGTACTATTATTTCATTAATTTTAATATTCAAGGTATGATTTTCATATTTATAACATTGTTTTCAATGCTTTGCTTGCATTTAAATCTAGCTGTTTTTTCCCTAAAGTTTATGTGATAACTGGACTGTTTGTATCTGTGAGACTGGAAAAGGATAATTAAAGAGGTTCTTAGAAATAATTAAGGATGGCTTTTCACATGCAATCTCTTCAAAGGTTACATTAACTACAAAAAATAACCTGACATTTGCTCAACTCCTTGGCCAGATCAGAACTAGAGGCTATATAGTAGCAGCATTTTGAAGGTGAACGTACAAACACAATTTGGTGATTTTGATATTCTCGTTTTCAAAACGGAGGTTTTTTGGGGTTGAATGTTTTCTTTTGACAATTATAAAGTGCCCTGACAAAGCGAGAGGCTAGAGAAACTGAAGCTGCTGTCTTTGTACAGATGAAGTGTCATACCTCTTGGCAGCCTCAAGTGCTGAAATCAGTTGCTTATTTTCCAAAGCGTATTAGCTGTGTGGATCAGATAACATCTGGGCTCTGACATTTGCTCAGGTCGAAAATTGGTTCTAACTGTAAACTTAAGTGTTGATTTTGATCTTTGATTATCACTATACTTTTAGTCTTGGCTGCATCAAATCACCTTTCTACGTGTAAACATTTCCTACATGTGCTGGAAGTGTCACTGGAGAAAGCTTAGTGAGTAGAGTAAAATGAATGGTCAAATACTCATAGGATAATCCTAGTAGAGGATTTATGTTTTTAATGCTTCCCAGAGCATTAGTTTTCAAGCCCTTTGCAGATATGATTCCTATGAAAGCTATAGAACCATGCTCTAGAAATATCAAGTGAAATACATATTAATATTAAATATTGTAGCATTTACATAAAGAAAATGAAAAACAGGTGAATTAAATTTAATAATGTATTTTATTTAAATATATATATAAATATAGCATTTCAAAATGAAATCAATCAAAATAATTTATAAGATTTTTCAACTCTATTTCTGTGTTCTTTGTATTAATAACATTAAATGAAGTCCAGGTAAATATATAAAAGTAGTTGTTTTGAAGTTTAAATCTAATATACATAACAACAAAACTGTAGAAAAATCAATCCTTTGGGTGTGTGTATATGTGTGTGTGTGAGAGAGAGAGAGAGAGAGAGAGAGTTTAAACTCCTAGAAGTATAAGTGGCCTTTGGAAAACTATCCAAGTCTTTGTCATAAACACTTTTAGCCAGCAATTGAACATGAAGTTTTCCTCATGTTACCAAGCCCAAAGTATCTGTAAAGCCTTTTCAATGTGTTGCATTTTGTCAAGAGACTTGAGAAAGAACAGCATCCACAGTGTCTCTAAAGATCTGAGTAAAATTTACTAATAGAAGTGGAGATAAAAAGATGTTTTATAAAGCAAAGTTATCAAAAACTTAGAATTTGCTGCATTTAGTGTATCATCATACATAAATATTTAGTCTGATAGAGACCACCATGGATTAATATGGACCATAAAATTAACTCATCAGAGTTATTTCTTAAATAAATATTTCCCTGAGTACCCACTATGGACCTAGTGCTTCAGAGTATGAGGAATATTGAGGTAAATAAAAGTCATAGTTCCTCTTCTCAAGGAGTTTTCAGCAATGGGTAGTGTTTCCATTTTTTTTTTCTTTAGTGAAAAATGCTGTTTACATGTGTTAGCCTATGACCATAAGCATAACCAAATTGATTATAACCAAACATAATTGGGCTGGGGATGTAATATGGACTGAGTTATACTCTCCTGAAATTCATATGTTGAAGCTCTAAGCTATAATGTGAGTGTATTTGGAGACTGGGCTTTCAAGGAAGCAATTAAGGTTACATCAAGTCCTAACGGTGAAGCCCTGATCTGGGAGAATTGGTGTCCTAGTATGGAGAAGAAGAGGCACCAGAGATCCCTCTCTCCACACATTCACAGAGAGAGGCCATGGGATGACACAGGGAGAAGGTGGCCGTCTACAGGCCAAGAAGAGAGCTCTCACGACATAACACATCAACCCTGACAGCAAGTTAAGTTTGGATTTAGAACCTCCAGAACTGTGAGAAAATAAATTTTTGTTGTCGAAGCCACACAGTCTGTGGTATTTTGCTATGGTTAGCCCAAGCAGAATAAAACAACATGTTTGTACCACAGCATTTCAATAATTTATAAATACTGTGACTATGAATATTAAATCAAAAAAGCCCCCTACTAGATACATGATGAGTTACATGTCATATACAATTTCCAATGTGCTAGCTCTAATCTTACCTCTCTCTCTCATACTCAGAAAACCATGTCTGAAAGAAGGTAAGGGCAGTCCTATTGAAAAATGATGTTCGATGTGCTATTTTTATTGTGAAAATCAGATGATAATGAATTATTCTAATTTGTTGTTAGTGACAGATATGAAATTTCAAGGTACCTCCAACAGTAATGTGCCTCCACAGTCGAGAATAAATAACCTGGTAAATAGAGAACCGGGCAACAAAAGTGAAGAATATGGAGAGAGATGTGGCAACAGATATGCAAAAGCTGTCCAAACTTACAAAACAAATAAGAATTGGTGCCAAGAAAAGAACCACATTTTAAGTATGCCTGTGTATTGCTTTGTTATATAATTTTAGGCAAAAACTATCTCTTTAGTCAATGATAGATAATTATATAACATGAATTCAGTTGTTCTCAACAATTTTTTTCTCTTATGAAATAGCTAGTAAATATCCTTTTCAAGGTAATTAAGTAGAGAATCTGAACTATAAACTCTGAGTCAGAAAAAGCAGTTGATATTTTCGTATCAAGAGGAATTTTGGTTTGATGATTTGAGTGCCAAAATTTTTGTAACCAGATAAACAAAAACCAGTAGAAAATTATACCTAAAGGGTCCAATTCTTCTCAGTTGATATATAATATTTGAGCTCTACTGTCAGGCTAGGCTGTGGAGCAAATTCCTTAACTATCTTTTCCCATCAGGTAGCCCATCCATCAGAAATAAGATTTAATAACATATTCTTTCTTAACAAGCCCTACTACTCTCTTCATAGGACAACTATAACTTGAGTATTTACATGTTTTACATCATGTTTTCTTGAAGCTGCAAAATTAATCTAGTGGATATTTTTTATGAGTTATTTGGCAAAATTATTTGCCTTAGAAGCCAATTGTTACTATCAGGAGAACAGATGATATTAACATGATAAGAAAAATTGCAATATGGTACACAATATTGTTATTGCATTAAAAACTAAATGATAAATATTTTTTAAAATTTAATATAATTAATAGAAGGCCTATTGCATTCAAAATTTCTGACTACAGAATTAAAGCACAAGCACTAATGTTTAATAATATGAAGGACCTAACACAATAGACAATTACTACAAAATATTTCATCATTTTAAAAAAAAAGTCCTATTTAAAATATAAGATTCCTCCTAATGACTCATGTATTTATCATATTTTTTTTTTTCTTTTTTTAGTCAGGGTCTCTGTCACCCAGGCTAGAGTGTAGTGGCATCATTATAGCTCACTGTTACCTCGAACTCCTGGGCTCCAGTGATCCTCTTGCCGCAGCCTCCTGAATAGCTGGGACTATAGACGTGCCTCATCACAACTGGCTAATTTTTATTTTTTGTAGAGACAAGGTCTCACTATGTTGCCTAGTCTAGTCTCCTGGCCTCAAGTGATCCTCCTATCTCAGCCTCCCAAAGCACTGGGATTACATGATAGCATGAGCTATCTCCCCTAGACCTTATCATCTTTTATCTATAAGATCTTCTAAGCTCTTTATAGAAAGATTCAAAGAAATCAATAAAATTCAACTGAAACAAACATAAAATTAATAATTTTGATATATCAGAAGCATTCCTTTCTTTAATGTCAAGTGCATTGAAATTATATCAGGTTGTTACATGACCTTTAATTAATTTACTATTTTATTTAAAGGAACATGTGTACTGAATGTATCAAGCACTATGCAATGTGTAAACAAAGAAAACTAAGGTGTAATTTCTGCATTCTCTCAGAGGGAGGCATTCTTGAATTGAACCAAGAAAGATAATTGGGTTAAATGAGTAAAAGAAAGTGGATAGGCCCAAAGGTATCTTACATTGTTTTTTAAAGGATTTATTTTATTTGTAATTAACAAGAAAAATTGTATATATTTGTGGAGTATAATGGGATGTTTCAGTATATGCATACATTGTGGAATGATTAAAACAGGCTAATTAACATATCCATCATTTCACGTATTTACTTCTTTATGGTTAAAAATTTAAAATCTACTCTTTTAGTGATTTTGAAATATAAAATGGATTCTTACTAACTATAATCACCATGGTGTGCTAAATTATATCACCAAAATTCATTTCCCCTGCCTAACTGAAACATTGTATCCTTTGGCTAATATCCCTGTCAACTACACCCTGCTCCACCCTGCCCCCTCAGCCCTTGATAACATCATTCTACTCTACTTAACTGTTTTAGTTTTCACATATAAGTGAGATCATGCAGTATATGTCTTTCTATGCTTGGGTTGATAGGGCTTCAAGCTACACTTTCAACTTCACTTAGGAATAAACTGGAAGCTAGTATTTAGGGTCTGATTTGAGTTGGTATTTAGTAGAAACTAAAGTACGGATACTCAAGATATGAACTTTTAACAATGGAACATACTACTCATGAAAGACATAATCTAATCATTATATTATCAGTATGATTAGTCATTTATACCCAAACTTACTATATGTTTGTTTTAACTTGTGCTAAGTGCAAGTAGGACAAGGTTATAAGAAAGCAGCATTAAAAAGAACACATCTGAATAATAAATTGTTTTGCAATTCTAAGTGGAATAAAATTCACGTAGGTTAGGAAATTGCCAAAAGAATGCCTAGGGAGAATTTGACAAACTTCAGGTAATTTGGGTCTAAGTTCCAATTTTGCCTAATTCACATATGAGTGGTCTTGAAGTAGAAGCCAAGACATATGTTGTAAGGAAGTCCAACGTCCCGCTAACATCTCAAAACTATTATTAAAAAACACTATTTTATTTTGAAACACATGCAAAAAAGATATGAATAGAAGGGCAAAAAATAACTCGTTGCATACTATAAATAATAAACGGGGACTTGGCTTACAAAGCAGAAATGTAGGTTCTGGAGAATAGAGGCCTTTTCTCATGCAAATTTTAAAGAAAGTAAAATGTATCTTTCCATGTTTCAGCCTTTCTTTCCTGCATTTTTCTTTTGTACTTTTGCCACACTCTTTCATGATCCATGAGTAACAACATAAACTTTAGGTTTTAATAGCCTTATTTTTCTGATCTGTAAACTTGTCATAAGCACCTCACAAAACTGTTAGAATTCAACACCTAAAATAATTCTTGGCATGGACAATCACTCAAAATGATAAGTTCCTTTTCTTTCCTACTATAGCCCTTCTGTCTTCTCAGAAGCCCAGAAAACTAATGCTATCTTTTTCTTCCTCATTATATTACTCATATAAAACTCATGCTAAAATAGACTAGGTAATGGGGAGTTATTGTCCAATGGGCACAGAGTTTCAGTTTTATAAGATGAAAAGAGTTACAGAGATGGCTGGTGGTGATGGTTGCAGGACATTATGAATGCATTTAATACTACTGAAGCATAGACTTAAAAATGGTTAAGGTGGCAAATATTATGTTATGTGTATTTTATCACAATAAAAAAATTGGGAAAATGAACCCTTATTTATACTAAGATGTTAAGTGACTAAATTATACCTACACCTATTACAAAATAAGGCAAAGATTTTGTTTTAGCACAATTTTTGTCTTGCTAAGCCAAACATGTAGCAGCCAAGTGAGAATTTCTAACATCAATGCACTGAAGGGGGAGGGAGAGGTGGGAAGAAGCAGGATAGATGCTCTGATCTCTTTTTAACATGTATTAATTGTGCTTCTCTCTATTCAGACTTTTCATTAGAGGTAATTAGAATGCTATTCCTAACTATGCACAGCTGCCGGTATGCTGAGGTCTGGGCTCAGTTTGGATTATGATTTCTGATTCCCTCTCCTTGGGTTAGTGGCAAGAGGCTCAGCAGTGCCCCATTGTGCATAATCACCCTGTCTTTCAATCGAACTCATTTTCTCTTATACCTCAGTTTGTCTGACCTCTCTGATGTCTGTTTATTACTACGCACTGTATTTTTATGTGATTACTAGCAGATAATGCAGTGCCTAATAACACTTCTTTATCAGAGGGAAACTACCAAATGCAACCTAAAATATGCACAGCTTTCCTTTATTCCTGTACCCACTTGCAAGTAATATACGCATGGACACACACATACATGTACACACCTACATGCACTCACATATCCTCATATTACTTTATCTTCAAAGCTTTGCCATCTGGCTCATATCAAATAAAACAGATAAACCTATTAGTCAATCTTATCACATCTGGTAGCAATAGTTCCAATTCAGTTGTGTTTGTTTTGAAGAAGTGTGGAACAAAGGAACAAAACAAGGACTTTCAATGGAGGTAGATTTAATTGCTTTTTAGCTGCCTTCTGGGAAATAATGCAGGATTCTAACCTCTCCTCCCTTCCCAAGAATTCACAGAATTTTAAAATTGTATTATTTTTATTATACAAATTATTCTATACTAGTAAGGCAATATGGTATAGACAAAACTAATACTATTTCATTACAATTAAGGTGGTTAAAGACATGAAGCCGTCAAAATAATTGTCTTATCTGCCTTGGATTTCACTCTCAGGCAGAACCTGACCTTAGGCAGAATGATGAAGCCTGTCCTCAGAGATACCTCTACGTCTAGGGCTTCTCTCCCCCAGCTCCACCATCTGATCCCCACAAGCAAACCCCTGGCAAAGACTCTCTACTTGGACTTACGATCCTCAGTTGTTTATTTCTTGACATTTCCCCAGCTCATCTCCAGATCAGAAATTACATGCCCAGTGTGTCAAGTCTTCTATTTGCTTTCTCAAAGTAAAAAATAATAAAATTGTTGCTAAAAAATTAATACCTACCTCTTTTTTACAATATCTAATATTCATTTAAACAAATGTGATATAAACATTTTAAAACACTTGAGGGGGTATTTATTTATATACTATTCATCAACCACATCACATAGGTTTTCTACTTGTTCTAGGGCATAGGTAGTTCTGTGATCTCAATGGCCACAGAGATGTATGGCAATCGAGTAGATAATGCAGGATGTGAAAGACATTGGGGCTCCAGAGTGGGAAGCCCTGATATGGTGATTAGATGAAACTTAACATCAGTTGATGCTGAAACTGCCAGTTGTGGAAAGTATGTATAGTCCTGATGGGTTTATTTTACATTCTTAAGATTCAGAAAATAGTTAAAATTAAGGCATCCATGCACAGGGTGACTCTGAAGTTTGAGACAATGCATTAAAAGTTCAATACATATTAGGCAACAATATAATTATCATAATAATTACAATTGCTGTGGGGTAGGAACATGAGGGAAAAGGCAGGTATTTCTAAAGTGCATGTTAGGTACCAGGCATTTTGTTGGGCAATTGGCAAATATAATATTGTTATGTCACAAATATTAGCCATTTTTGTTTTTGTATATATTCTGTGCTGTCTCTTTATTAAAGGAAAAGTACCTCGTCTTTAAATAAAACCATACCAAAGACCCAAAGAAATAGCTAAATCTCTATCAAGAGAAATAATTTTTTAGCAGTAATATATTTTTTCATTCTTTGAAAACATGTTAGACTAAGGTAGGCAAAAACAAGAAGGGTAAATGGACCTGGAGAAGATGGTGTAGAGGGAATGAAATTTGTGATGGGCGGGGGGCGGGGGGGATGGTCCACCTGTGGTGAGATCCATGGAATATAGTGGGAATCAGAGTCAAGCTAACCAAGTGTGTACCCCTAATGATGCACTGATGCACCACCTGGGAATAATCCACCATTTAAACCCTTTACCATTAGAAGTCTGAACAAGAAGAGTTGGATTTTTGACACTTTGTGTGGGGATTAAGGCTCAAAGAATCAACCTCAATCTATAACTAACCAAGATAGAATTAAACACATCAGCTGTAAATATTCACTTTTTTTCTTTTTTTTCCGAGACCTTCCAAGGACCCTGAAGCTGAATATTCTGTTAGCTGGGGCACTGATGTATACCCATCACTCATGTGCATATTATATATTTGGTTTCCAGAATAACATTAAGTAATAGATAATATTAACCTAATTGCACAAGTGAATAACTGAGGCTTAATTTTCTCCATTTTAAGTACCTTATTCAATGCCACATGTAGCAGTACAGATGCAAAATAGATATGTGTCTAAATGATTCCTTGATGTACACAGGATTAATCCTGCTGCACTGTTATTGTTTTCCCCAGAGAGATAATCATTACAGAACCATTGGGAATAAGATAAGGAAGGAAAAAAAGAAAGATTTTGACTTTCAGTATGATAATGTTATGAATTCACATTTTAAAACACATTCCATGCATGAAATATATATATTTAAAAATAATATTTATGCATTATTAAAAGCATAAAAAAGGCAAAGAGAATCGTTCAGGAGACTATAGGAAAACAAAAACAAAAACATAAAAGCAAAAGTTAAACAGCAGACCTGAGGAAGCTGAATACTGAGACACTCTTAGATAGCAAGAAACTATCCAATTTCCCTGCCGAAATCCCAAAAAGTCAGCAAATGGTGACATAAGTATGTCCTGAGTGATGTAGGTAGGGTTAAGATGACAATGAAGCCAGAGGGTTTTAGTAGGTCAGTTTAGGAAGAAATACACTCCCCAGTG
Organism: Eulemur rufifrons; assembly: GCF_041146395.1. Taxonomy (NCBI): domain Eukaryota; kingdom Metazoa; phylum Chordata; class Mammalia; order Primates; family Lemuridae; genus Eulemur; species Eulemur rufifrons. The sequence goes on from NC_090989.1 coordinate 233,369,674, forward strand.
ATCTCCTTTCCCACTTCGCATAGAAAGCTGGCTCTCCCTTTTCATTTCTGGTTATAAGATTTCAGAAACTGTAAAATGGAGACTATTTTAATCCAGGAAATTAAATCCTACTGAGAATGGAGGACTAAGTAGAAGTTTACATAGTAAATATTATGATGCTCAGGTATATTTTCCCCAAAACACAAATTTCTGGAAGGCAGGTGGAAGGTTGAAGGATTCTTCTCTGAAGAATCTGACTAGCTTAGGGGAAAAGGCAGTATGTACTAACACTGGAATTCCTCTGACAAAACCACCTACAGCTTACTAGCCTCACTCATGCACATAAAGCTTCCAAAGAGCTGTTCAGGCTCATTTATAAATATGAACAACTAACCAACTATTACCTGAGGAAAACTCTGTCTAATAGGAGACAGAGAGACTGTAGAGAAATGTAATTTGAAGGAAATAGAGACTTTGTGAATAGAAAGTAGAGGGAAAAGAAAGAGGCAATATGCAAAGAAAGGTCAGCAATCTTATAAATGTCCAAACAAGCCTCAATCACATGACTCAGTCATTACACTTCTGAATATATAGGTGAGATAAATGAAAGCATATGGCCATATATAGACTAGAACATTAATTTTCGTAGCAATAAATTGTGATATATGCATAAAATGTCATACTACATAGCAATAAAAAGGAAAGGGCTACTGATATGTGCAACCACTTGGATCAATCTCAAAATTATTACGCTTAGTGAAAAAAGTAAGACAAAAAGAGTACATACTGCATAATACATAACATTCTTGAAAAGGCAAATTAATGTACAGTTACAGAAAGCAGATCTGTAGTTGCTTGAGGATCAGAATGCGGACAGCAGAGAGGGATGTAAAGCAGAGATTACAAATGAGGCACAAAGACACATTTTGGGACAGGATGGAAAAGTTTTTTACTTTGATTGTAATGGTGGTTTAAAAGCTCTGTCAAAATTTATCAAGTTGTGTATGTTAAATATATGCACTTTAATAATGTATATGAGTTATACTTCAATAAATCTTATAACGAGAAAGTTACATGAATTTTGATGTAAAAAGTTTCTAAACACATAGATTTTTAGAAAAAGTGCCAAATAGAAGAAGGAGGTATGCTTCAGAAATATGTTAGTGTTATGGATTGAGCTGTGTTCTCCCAAAATTCATATGTTGAAGCCCTAATCTCCATTGTGACTGCATTTAAGGATTGGGCCTGTAAGTTAGTGAGCAAATTGATCATAGATTTGACTAACATAAGAACATTCTACAATAGCCTTATCTATAATGCCTTCCTTTGTTGGAGTTGTAGTGATTGTATTTTAAGGGGTGAAATACAGAATCTTGTGTTTTATGTGCCCTCAGAATCTAACCCAAAGTTATGTTGGCCTTATATTAATAGACTGAATTAGAAAGTATTCCTTTTGCTTCAACTTTCTGTAAAATATTATAGAACATTGGTATAATTGCTTCCTTAAATGTTTGGTAGAATTCACCAGTGAAACCATCTGGTTCTAGTACTTTCTTTTTTAAAAGGTTATTAATTGTTAATTTAGTTTAATACATGTAATTACCGATTTCTTCTTGTGTGATTTTGGAAGATTATATTTTTCAAACAATTGGTTCTTTTTATCTAGGTTGTCAAATTTGGGCATAGAGTTATTCATAATATTTCTTTTTTTTTACATTAAATTAAAATAGTTTATTCATTCCTCTCATATTTCTTTTTTTTTTTTTATTTCAGCTCATTATAGGAGGTACAAAAGTTCAGCTTGCATACGTTGCCCATGTACCGCCTATCCCCCTAAGTCAGAGCTCCAGGCGTGTCCATTCCCCAGAGACATAATATTTCTTAATTAACCTTTTAATGTCCATTGGACCAGTAATGGTGGCCCTTTTTTCATTTCTGATATTAGTAATTTGTGTCTTTCTCTTTTTCTTGGTTAGACTGGCTAGCGGGTTATAAATTTTATTGATCTATTCAAAGAATGAGTTGTTGATTTCATTAATATTCTCTATTATTTTACTGTTTCAATTTACTGATCTCTGCTGTTGTTATTTATTTCCTTTGACCTGTTTTGAATTTAAGTTGCTCTTAGGTCTATATTCTTTTCCTTTATATACATTCAATGTTATGAATCTTTTTCTAAGCACTGCTTCTCTGCATCTACAAATTTTGCTAAGCTGCATTTTCATTTTAATTTAGTTAAAAGTGTATTTTAAAATTTCTCTTCAGACTTCTTCAACCTATAGGGATTTAGAAGTCTGTTCTTAATAGTTACAGACTATTTTGGGATTTTCAAGCTATCTTTCTGTTATTGATTTCTAGTTTAATTCCATTATAGCTTGAGAGTATACTTTGTATGATGTCTATTCCCTTAAATTTATTAGGATGTGTTTTATGTCCCAGAAATTGGTCTATTTTGGTGCATGCTCCATGTGAGCTTGAGATGAATGTCTATTTCACTCTTATTGGATGAAATATTTAGTAAATGTTAATTACAACCAATTACTTTATGGTGCTATTCAATTTAACTATATCTTTACTGTTATAGTTAGGATCTGTACTGGATATGACAGTTACTGATAGAAAGATAATAAAGTCTTCAGCTCTAATAGTGGATTTATCTATTTCTCTTTGTAATTCTATCACTTAGTGTCTTACATATTTAGATATTCCATTCTTAAGTGCATACATGAAAAGGACTATTGTTTTATTGGAGCATTGACCCTTCTATTATTATATAATTCCCCCTCTTTATCCCTGACAAAGTAATGGGGCATTTAGGCATTCCTAAGTTTCCCCAATAATGTGAAAATTCTGGAATTAGACTTCTTCCAATGTGTTCTTCAGTATTTTAGCTAATGTTGATAACTCAGGGATCTATTCCAATATGACGGAACTTAATCACTGTCTCAGATCAAAATTTATGTTCTTTGTCAAATAATCATATCAAAGAAGAGAAAGCAGAAATTATATAAGAGAAAAATCATAATATGCTTGAAATCTTCATTCACTATGATGTACTTCAGACTTTAAATACTGCAAAAGATGGAACTGTATCTTTTGCAATTGTCACTACCTGAAGGTATTACACAGGAATGCAAGATACTCTCAATAAAAGTTGTATATGATGTCACTGACAGAGTATAACATTTGAGTGGACTATTAATTAAAAATCAGTGCTAAGTTTATTATAAATGGAGTCCATCAAAAATCCATAATCTTCCTGTTTAACTTACTTTAGCTGAACCTGAATTTCTACTTTGAATGTATGAGTATGTATGTGCTGTGTGGTTACTAAAGGAGGAAAAAAAAAGAGAAAAAGAAAAAAAAATCACCTTGGCTGGAATAACAGTAGCTCACATCAATTCTAAGAAATTGTTACATCAACTTTTCTGGAAAGACTCCACTGATGGTGTTTATTTTTCATTAAACTCCGATTCTTGACAGAAGAGCTTACCAGCAGTAAAAAAAAAAAAAAAAAAAAAAAAAAAAAATGAAATACAGAAAAAAATAACCTTGAGCCATTCTAGCTAGGTAGAACCATTCCTGTCAGAAAGATTAAAAATATACTTTCAAACCTTTATTTTTTTCTAGTACTGAATAGTTGCTATCTAAAAATGATTTTGAAATTCATACAGAATGCATACATTTTGGATTTGAGTGAACATTTTTAATACTTTGGTCACTGTCACACTAATTTGAATTTACAAAAATTTAAACTAAGATAACAGTAATAAGAAAACTATTGGAAGATGAAGAGAGATGGAAAAAGTAATCAATAATGTAAATTCACTGTATTAATAGGTGAATATGATACAGATTAAGTTGAAGTGAATATTTTCGCATCAACTGTACATCTGTATAGTTAGATGTTGATAAAGACAGATGGTGTGGTGAGTTAAAACTGCTAATATAAAATATGTGATATGGAGTGTAGGAGTTGAAAGAATTCATCTGGGCCAGATCAAGATGCCAAGGTAATAATGCATATATCACACTATGCCAGGAATACATGCTATTTTTTTTTCTTTTCTAAATAAAGCGTACTTACACACACCCTTTTTCTGTGAGTTGTCTTCCCTAAGAAAGATCTGATATGTCAGTTTAAAGTCAGGGCATTTACATTGCACTCACAGCCTATAATCTCTGGGAGGTTTTCTTATGTACTGTGAAGAGGATGAAAAAAAAAAAAATCAGGGAGGAATGGGAAGAATGAGAAAGTAAAAGAAGGAAAGAAAAAGAATTTTAAAAAAAGAAAGGAAACTCCACCCTATGCCTTTTCTTTCTCTTTTTTTTTTTTATATTTTTCTTTTTTTCCTTAGAAGCTGGAGAACTAGATGCAGAAGTTTCTTAAAGCAGTAGGAAATATATTTCCTGATTATGATTGTGGCTGGATATTATATTCTGAAGATTTTATTGGCCACATTCCTACATTCAGGTGCTATGTAAGGACAACAGTTAAGACTTAGTTTTTCAAACCTATCAGGAGATCGTTCAACTATTTCAAGAACAAGAGATGAAACAGTCTGTGTTTGCCTAAGGTATGATTATATCCGTGTAGATAATATTCCAGATATAGCTAGCAAAAGTAATGAGCTCAGGTCATCCAGGCAATTCAGGCACTTATTTTCCATGGAAGGAGGATGTTTGATAATCTTCTCAGTCTAAACTCTGAAATCCTGTTGTTCTCACCCAGGCAAGAAGAGAAAAACATGACAATGCATTGGCACTGGGGAATCTTTTGTTTCATGATGGATGTGTTCTTTCTAGGAAGAGGAGGATGCTGTTGGGCCTCATTCATTAAGTTGATGTAATAGTGGCATGAACTATCATCCGCAGAGATTTTCAATTGAGTGTTATACCACCAATCACTTGCTCACAGCCTAATGGAGTGTCCCTGACATCAGAGACTGATAAATTGCCCAGTGCCAATTAAAAACAGACACTTTCCCTGTCTGTCGTTTAGTTGCAATATTTTCCTTGACTAGATTAGGTTCCATAAATGTGACAGGAATGACGAAAGTTTATTTGTAAAATTCTTCACTTTAATTTTTGAAACTACGTAAGCTTCTGGGTTTCCACACTGGGTTTCCACAATGTCAGGAAGAGCACTTATCAATGTCATCTGAAAGTCATTCTAAATAGATATTATTGTAAAAGAAATACTGAAGGACTCAAACTTTTAGAGTAAAAATGAACTAATTGTGAAAAACTACACTTATGAAATATGTATTGGTAACTTCAAAACACTTGTGGGCCTGCTTCCTTAACAACTGATAAGGCATTGTAAACTCTGAAGTTATGTATTGCCCTCTGCCCCATACTTCCCACTCCTCCCAAACCATCTCAACTTGTTGAGTTTTGCAAAACTACCCTCTTGCCTAGAGAAAACATTTTCTACTTTAGCAAGCAGATTTAGATCATAATGCAAGGTCTCTGAACATACATTAGCCTCTGCTTCTGATAGGTTTGTTGTCAAGCTACTAAAGAACAGGTTTTAATGTTCTGTTTACCCCCCTTAAAACTTCCTTTAGGATCTTTTAGCATCCAACATAGAAGAAGTAATATTTTAGTGAGCTTTTATTGTAGGAATTCTTTAATGAATATATCCAGTTCTCTTCCTTGAGAAGTAGCATATCACACTGGTTAAGACCTTAGTATCAGACAGGGTTTAAATTTCATCTCCACCACTCACTAGCTGCATGGCCTACACAAGTCATTTAACTGTTTTTTGATTCTGTGCCTTTATAATAATATTGTTATAAGTTTTAATATAAATTAAATATAAGTATTTAGAAAAGTTATAAGAACATTTCTAGCACTCAGTATATGTTAACCATTATTATGCACTTATACCAAATACAAAATAAAACTTCATTTGAAACAAAGTAAATCTAAATCCAGTTATTATTTTATTTAAAAAGCATTCAGTGTACTCAAGCAAGGACTAAATATCAGGGGTATGTAGATGAATACAAAAATGCAAATGCTTTCCCAGAATTTGTGGATATCTGGGAAGATAGATGCGTATAGCAATGAAGTACATCAATCATGAAAATATTAATGGGTGCTAACATTGTAGGGTGAAAATAAATTCATAATTGTATTGTTTATGCCTTTAAAATTTTGATTAAAAATACAGCACTCTATAATTTATATCTCTTTCTGTAGATTTTATTACCCAGGGCAGTGGTGCATTTTCTCAAGTGAATCTAATCAAAGGGAACACTTGGAGAAATTATTAATTACCTTTTTCCCAAGGATCAAGTTTCTGTCTAGAGAATTGTGCTTTCATCTTCAGCTATTTAATGATGAAGTCTCAATTTAAGCCCTGTTTTTGACACATGGTTTTACTTTGGCATCAAGCACTTCACATTGTTTTTTATTTATCGTTTTTCTCTTCAACAAACATATCAAATTAGCAGTATTATAGGAGTTTTGAGAGACTTCTGAGTATTTGACTTATCTTCCCACCCATAAATAAATGAAAACTGCATAAAATATGTGAAGCACCTATTTTCAGGAATTAGATTATAGCTAACACAAGGCTGTGATGGTTGAGGGATGGGAAACACACCAGAAGAGGTCCATGTTCACCTTGTTTTTGTTTGTTTGGTTTTTGCTGTAGGGCACTTTATAGACAATTGTAATTTCACTGGGCAGATGAGACAGATGTTAGTTTGGGGCTGCTGAGGTGGCAGCAATTTAACACTTAAGGGGTAACAGGAGAGAGCTGAAAAATGAAGGCTTTCTAGAGATCTGCATTGGAAACCTCTTGAATCTTTAAGCACATATGTTTGCATACTCAGAGACAGATGCCTTGAGACCTGGAAGAAATCAGGTGCTGGAAGAGAAAGGACAGTGACCTGCCAAGAGATTCTAAAGGTCACATCATGTTGGGAGAAATGAACATTCTGAACAGTCAGTGTAGCCAAGATCAGTAGACCTTGGTCAATATATCAGAAATTTAGTCAAGACCTCCCTCCATCCTCCCCTTCAGGAAAACAAAAGCCAAAACAACCAAACCAAACAAAAAAACTATACTTTAGGAATGGGACTACTCTAGACCTACCATAATCAAACTTAAAAACAAGCCTTGATAGGATAAAGCTAATCCCTCAGAAAATTGACTGCCAACAAGAAAAACATATATTAACACTCTTAAATGAGAAAAAAAATAAGACACTCAAAAATAGCATCTGCAGTGTCTAGTATGTAGGAAAAATTTACTAATGGAAATAAGCAAGAAAAGGTGACCAATAAGATAATGAACAATCAATAAAAGCAGAAGCAGAGATGAAAAAGACATTAGATTTAGGGGATAAAAATTCAAAGCAGGTATGAAAAAGTCTGAAAAATGTGTTCATTATCTAAAGGAAAAATATAAAAAAAAATAACATGTGAACAATTGGAGTCACAATAGACAAATGGAAAGTATGATCATGAGCCAAGTAGAAATCCAAGATCTGGAAAATAAAAAATATGAAATGGTAAATGCAGGGATGGGATTAACAGTAATTAAACAATAATAATTTAAACATTATAGAAGAGGAGATCAATTAACTTGAAGAAAGAGCAATAAATATTCTCCAAACTGAAGCAAAAAAAGAACATAAACAAACTAAAAGTAATGCAGAGAGACTCAGTGATCTGTGGGATGATATCTGGAAATCTGATTTGAGAGTTTGTAAACCACTATGTCCATATTAGCTTAATGATAGTAATGTGCTTAAATGACCTACTATATGTGAGTTGTTATAGAGTGTCTGTTTCTAAAAATGAAAATATAACACAAATAAAGTGATTTGGAAAGTAGTTTTAGGGGTTCTATCTGGTTTGGATGCAAAAGGAAGAAGAAATAACTGCAGTCAATTCACTAAATAGTTATTTAGGAACATGAATTAAACAATGCTAGTATTTTCAAGCTGGGAATATGTTATTTTATAAGAACTTATCTCTGTGTATCCCTATTTATATAGCCACTAATTTTGTTCTACAACAGGGGATGATTGTATCTTTACATAAGTTTAGTGTACTAGATATTTGTTTTTTTTTTAATTGAGTAACTAGATTTTAAAATTTACCATTTACTTTTTAAGCCTTATCAAATAGTTGGATAACTCTGGTAATCCCATTACATTTTAAAATCATCTCTATTTTCTTACATTTTTATATAAATTTTATGTTTTTTAAATATCTATCATATATGTCAACTGTCTAAAACATTACTATTTTAAATTCCATGGACATTTTGAATTTTTCTTTTCAGATTTATTTTCGCCAAAGGCCATCACAGAAACTTTATGTTTTTATGTGTTGTCTTTCAACATATATTATTGTTTAATATTTGATGACTTTATTGAAAATTTGCAACTAGTATAATGCTGAAATTTTAAATATCTCAAGGAAAAGAAGCAATTGGCATTTCTTAAGGTCTACACTGTGGCAGACATTGTACTCTAGGAGAGTGATGGTGTTATCACCGTCTTGTGCAAGAGAAATATCAGGCTAGAATGGTTAAACAGTTATGCAACTAATAAGTGACAAAATAAGAATGTCAGCTCTAAGGATTGTACTCTTACCTCTGGGATGCTTTCTCAATGGGGAAGTGGAAAGTCATAGGTGACTTTGCCTTAAGGTTTTATAATGCAGTTACTAAATCATGTTATTTTTGTTACATGCAATAAAACCATTTTATTGGTTTTCTATTGTCTACACCATTACTAGGGGATTGATGTGACTTTAACTAAATTTTAGATAAATATAAACACTTTACTGCATTTTTTGCTATTCATCTTCTCCACAACAGCCTTTAAAATCACTAAGCTCAAAGTCATACAGGGCACAGACCCATATAACACTAGATAGTTAAAAAGTTAGATTTAGTTCAAGGTGATCAGGTCAATGTTAATTTAGAATTGATATATAGGTCCAGGAATGTAAAGGTATGTTTCCAAAGTCACAAAGAATATTTTAGGTTACAGTTATGAAGAAAATTATTCAGAAAACTTCCTTGCATATTTCTGTTCCTTCCCCCACCCCTTTTTTTTCCTTATAATATCTCATGAATCAAAGGAAATTTCCAATGGTGGCTTTTTTAAAACTGTTCTCTATTTGTAGCAATATTAAAAGGTGCTATCTGAAAAATAAGTTTAAGAGTTATAAAATTTGGTAAATGTTAGCTTTAACCAAATCAAATGGATTTATTTAGGGAAGAGCAGAAGTCTCCTAAAATGTTTATGTGTATTGTGATTTTCTGAATCATATATAGAAAGCAGATTTTCCAATTTTATTTGATAAATCACTCCCCTTGTGGTGTTTGGTCTTTTAAACTATTATTTCTAAACAAACTTCAGAAAGTATTTTTTGAATGAGTCTGTTTATTTGAATTCAAGGTCAACATCAACTCTCCTTTTAGAAAAGAAATTAAAACTTACAGAGAACGTCTATATATCATCATTATTTTACATACATTAGTTTTACTTAATCTGCACAATGTGATAATATGTTATTAGACTCAGTTTGACAGATGTAACCTCTGAGTAACAAAGATTTTTATTTGCTAATTGTAAGTTTTTGATGTGGCGTATGCACTACTGCCTCTCTACCTCCCCCTGCACCAAAAAAAAAAAAAAAAAAAAAAAAAAGTGGACAAGTTCTGAAGCAAAACTAAATGAAAAGGTGTTTTAGCAAAGCCAAAGTCTGAGCTGTGGGTGCAAACTACTGAACAATTGGCAGCTACAATATCTGTGTGATACTAGCTTCTGATTGAGAAAAAATAAAGAGAACTAGGTATTTAATACAAGAAAGGAAGACATCCCACTAGCAGTATATAAGAATTTCAGTTCATCCATATCCTTGATACACTTGCTAAATTTAGTCCTTTTAATTTTAGACATTGTAGTATATATAATATCCTCTTATGATTTCATTTTGTATCTCCCTAGTTAGTAATGATGGTAAGCATCTTTTCATGTGCTTTCTCATGTTTCATGCTTTTCATGTTTTATTGCCATCCATTTTATCTTCTTAGGTAAGGTGTTCAAATATTTTTCACATTTTAAATTGATTTGTTTGTTTTCTTATTATTGAGTTTTGAGAGATGTTAATATATTCTGAACAGAAATTTATGAGATATATGATTTGTAAATATTTTCTCCCAGTCTGTGGCTTGAATTTTTATTCTCTTAGCAACTTTCAAAGAGAAGATTTCAATTGAGATAAAACTCAATTTATATATTTTATTCTTTTGTGGATTGTACTTTTTGAATATTTTAAATTTTATTTGTATGTAGAAATACGTTATTTTTATATTGCTCTTATAGTTTTCAAGCTTGCCTATTACCTTCATAACATTTCTCTGGATTTTGTAGTATATTCTACGTAGTATTGTCTATGGACATGGAGAGTTTCACACTGTGAATAAAATTTTTCTTTTTCTTTTTTATCTTTTGCCTTGTAACACGCACTATAACCTCCAGAGTAATGTCAAATGGAAGTGATGAAAGTGTCTCATAAAAAAAGAATTTGGCCAGGCACAATGGCTCACACCTATAATCCTAGCACTCTGGCAGGGTGAGGTTGGAGGATCACTTGACATCAGGAGTTTGAGACCAGCCTGAGCAAGAATGAGACCCTGTCTTTACTAAAAATAGAAAAATTATCCAGGTGTGGTAGTGCATGCCTGTAGTCCAAGCTACTGAGGAGACTGAGGCAGGAGGATTGCTTGAACCCAGGAGTTTGAGGTTGCTGTGAGCTAGGCTGACACCATGACATTTGCCTGGGCTACAGAGTGAGACTCTGTCTTAAAAAAAAAAAGAAAAAAAGTGATGAAAGACAACAGTTTTGCCTATACATGGTATTAAGGAAATTGCATTCAGTCTCTCACCATTAAGTATGTTCAAACAGATTTTGCTTCATGGATTTAATAAGTGTATTTAACAAGTGCTGTTTAGGATTTTTGTGTTCCCTTTATAATTATTAAATGACTCTCTGTCCCTGATAATGTACTTTGCTCTAAAATCTACTTCATCTGATATGAATATAGCCACTCCATTGGTGTTTTAATTAGAGTTAGCATGGTATATCTTTTTATATATTTTTATACATTGAACCTATTTTTAACAAACTTACAATTTCTGCTTTTTATATGATGTGTTTTGACCTTTTACAGTTAGCATAATTATTGATAATTTGGGGGTTTAAAGCTATCAAATTCCTGGCTTTTTTCATGTTTGATGCTCTCTTTTTTTCATTCTTTGGAATAATTATTTATGATTCCATTTTATCTTCTATATTGGATTTTAGCTATATGTGTGAAAAACTTTTTGACTTTGCTTTTGAGATATACTTTAAGTGGTTATACTTGAGTTCGACGGATTTCCCATGACAGTCCTTGTATTGTCTTTAAAGAGAAGTCTGTTGTCATTATTTCTTTCCCCACTATGTAATGTGTCTTTTGGTTTTTTGGTGGCATTTCTCATTATAAACAATTTTAGCTATTTGATTATGAAGTACCTTGATATATTACTTTTTTATGCTTATTGTATTGGTGTTTATTGAGTTTTGGAGAGTTTGTGAGTTAATAGTTATTGTCAAATTTAGAAAAATTTCAGCTATTATTTTTATATATTTCTGTGCCCTATCTTCCATTCTCCCTTCTCCTTTAGGGTCTCTGGTTACATTTATTAATCTGGTTGAAGTTTTCCCACAGCTCACTAAAGGCTCTGTCATTTTCTTTAGTTTCCTTTTTTTACGATATTTCATTGTGCATAGTTTCTTCGGCTGTATCCTCAAGTTCACTTATCTTTTCTTCTGCAATGTCTAATATTCTGTTAATGTTTCATTACAAATATTGTATTTTCATCTTTAGAAATGTGGATTGAGCCCTTCTAAAATTATCCCTTTTTCCCTTTAATCTATTTAATCTTCCCTATATAATCTTGGACAAGATTGGAGAAATAATAGAGTTATAATAACTCTATTAACTTCGATAAATAAGAGTTATTTTTTAATATCTTTGTCTACTAATTCAATCAGTTGTGTCATTTTGCAGTCTGTTTCCATGGATTGATTTTTATTCTCATTATAAGTCACATTTTTCATTTTATTTGCATAACTGATCATCTTGATTGAATGCTAGACATTGTATACTTTACCTTATTTGAATTTTTGAAACTAATCACTCCTTTTTATCTTCTTGAGGTTTATTCTGGTACAAAGTTAAGTTACTAGGAAATAGTTTTTCCTTTTGAGTCTTGCTTTTTGGCTTTGTTAAATGGACCAGAGAAATTTGTAGTCTAGGGAAAATTTTGTTGCACTAAATAGGTATACCCTTTTGAAGACTCTACCCAATGTCCATGTAATATGGGATTTTCTACCCAGGCTGGTGGGAACACAAATCTCCCACCCTGTGTGATCTCCAGGAATTGGCCTTTCTACCCCTTTTTGTAGATTCATTTTCTGTCTCATTTAGTTTCCTTACCCATATGCTAATTAGTGCTCATCTGATTATGATGCACCTTCTACAGATCTCTGAAATTTTCTTTTTCTGTAACTGTTTTTCTACAATATTCTGCCTGGAGAACAGTAGCCGCCTTGGTCTCTTGGGACTTCAAGTTTGTTCTCCATAACTTAAAGAAACTATAGTACCTTGCCTCATGCCTTCTCCCTGCAATGCAACCTATACATTTTCCCCAGGCAATATACTGGGGCAATTGTTTGGCTCATTTTGTTTGTTTCTCTTCTAGGTATCACTGTCCTCTATTCCCTATTGTCTGAGTTCTTAAAATCATTGTTTCCTTATATTTAGTTCAGGGCTTTTTTGTTTGTTTGTTTGTTTATTTTTATTTTTTTTCAGGGGCATGATTACAGGTTCTATTACTTTATCTTGACTGGAAATGGAAGTTCTACCCTTGGATAATTGTTTATTCTCTAAAGTTGTTCTGTGTATTTTGATGGGAGAAAATAGAGAGATGTAGCAACATGTTTTCCACAATTTACTTTTATGTTTCCCTTCAAGGTGCAATAGCTTTTGTGTATCCTTGTAATCTGTGCACCAGTTTCTTATGCTTTGCACACCAAAAACTGTTGCAAAGTTCAAAGTTTTACTTGTTTTTCTCTTCCATAGTAACTTATAGCATGCTTAGATATTTACATGGATTATTTATTTTTACTTAGATTATTACATGAATTTTATCCAAACCTCATCTTCACATTCACCCTATGTCTGAATTATGAGGTTATTCCTGCCAGTGGAGAATTTGCAGTCACGAAATATGTGATTCAGAAAAATGCTGCTTATCCAGAAATTAGCAAGAGCTTGATATCATTTCCCATAATTTTCACACTGAAACATAGTTTTGGGGAAATTTTCTTTGCTCCTCCCACTTTTGTGTTATTATTGGCATGATAACCCTTAAACACACTGATGTATGTAACAGCAAACAACATTTTATGGTCTTTCACTCTAATTTTTGCTTTTAATTAAGAATGCTACCTACACGAGTATGTTGTCTGTGTGTGTGTATATATATAAATATACATACACACATATATACACACACAATTTTGTATTATACATGTACATGTATAATTTTTAAAATATATACATATATAATTTTAAAAATTAGAATCAGTGAACTTTTGTTTTTGTTTTCTACTCCTAGGAAAAATATCTTCTGAAGAGCAACAGCAGTTTTAGATGTATAAGGTAAAAAAATAATGGCTGTGTCAGTGCAAATTTCCAAAATAGTTCCCCTTTTTTAGTGCACAGTAATTTCACAGCCATCTCAATTTAGAAATTTATGAGTAAAGCTTCTAAATCAGATTACCAAAGTCTTGTCACAACTCAAATTGCTAAATGAGGAAAATATTTGCAGTTGTGTCTATGATTTTCTCCTCTGGTGACTAAAATTAGCTTCACTTCATAAAATAGCATACTAGAGATTATTAAATCCATAATGTATCCTAAAACATTTAGATAACCAAAATAACTAAACACGAAAACTGTTTTATATTATTCCCATTATATGAGATTATATTCTTAGTTAAACAAACTAGCAACATAATCTTTATATGCAGGGCATGCACATTGAAATTATTTCAATTGTATGTTCAATAATATTTAACAAAAACTGTTTCTACTTTACATAAATGCCTAATTTTCTGTATTTTTTAAGGAGCAGAGTTCAATCTTCATATTTTAGTAAATACGTTATTTAAACAAATGAATATACAACATAAATTTCCCAACAAAAGAACTAATCAAGAACAGAGACTCAGGATAAATCAATTCTATACATATCAAAAAATTACCTGTTAAAACTGAAAATGTTTTTTAAAGTGGGTCTGTACTCCACTCACAAATGTTTGTACACACACAAACATGCACGTGTACACACACACACACACACACACACACATACTCTTAGAATGAGAAGCTAAAACTGTAAGTTAAAGTGGTTAGGAAGGAATAGTAAACAGCAAAGTGATGATATTTAATAATTATGGAGAATGGAAGCCATTAAAAGCTACCTGCAGGGCAGTAACTGCATTAAATCAAAGTCTTGGGGAATGTTTACCAATTTAGAATTTACTCAATCACTTCTCTGTAAGGTGTATAATAATTTCATTTCCCTTGATCTATATAATCCTCCAAAAAAAAGAGAAAAATGCAGAAGCAACCAGTGAAAACCTTTAATAATACAGTCACATCAAAGGGCTGAAAGACCTATACCCATTTTTCATCATTTTTCATATTGTATTCAGGAAAATATTTATAATAATTATTATTTCAGCCACTCTATATGTGCTAGACACTGTCCTAAGCACTTCAAATTTAGCAATTCTTAAAGAAATAATTTCTGCTTTCTGGGTCCATCCAATCTCATGAAGGAAGGAAGAGAGTGAATAAATAAGTAAATTAAAGTGATATTTTCAGAGATAATACATACTATAACTGGATATAGGCAATTAATAACAAATTCAAGCTAGAATTATTTATTGAATAAATTATGTAAGTATTTATATTCTTGTTATAGTTTTTTGATTATACCCTGACTGATTTGGCTGTTCCTGACAAATTATTATTAATTAAAAAAGTTCAGTACTAAAATGTACTAAAATGCTACTTTTTCGATCAAATTAAATTTAAAATGAATGTATATTTCCCTTTACCTCATAATATTGTTGACTATGAAAGGAAAACAAACTGTGGCAAAATAAGTTAAATATTTTTCATCAATTTTTTTTAATTCTTTCAAGAAACAGAAAGGATAGTTGGGTAAAATGTATTATCTTTCAGATGGAGAGGGCTCCTCTCTGTGGACTGACTTGCAATTCTTATGAAGTATAAATATTGCTTTAAATGAATGTATATGAAAGTTACTGAATCAAGTTTTTCCTGTTCAATATTTAGGTTAACCTTAACCTCTCCATGTTGTAGAATTATATACACATTTGGTTATAGAGCTGAGAGTGGAGGTTGTGTTTACTGACCATTGATTTGAAGATCCCTTTTTTCCACTCTAGTCTGCATTATAAATTATTTTACTGGAATCACTTAATTTACTTGTTTAGAATCTGATATTAATGAGGTGAAGTCAGGGGATCAATACTGTTTTATTCAGTTATATTTGCTTTAAAAAAATAACTGGACCAGAGAGTGTATCATTACCCAGAGAATGGTCTGAGCACACTGGTGTTAACTAACCTCAAGGGAGGAATGCATAATCCAGGTATGTAATACTGGGCAGACTACTGTAAGAGTATGTCTTGCCCTGGGCTATAGTGGTAAATTGCTACAAGTGGCATTTCACAGAGTTTCTGAAAAAACAACTTTCATTTTGACAATGCAGGGAGAATTAGGTTCCTCTTAAACTTCAGTTAAGGGGCTAATATTGTACTTAGGAATTTCCTCTTCCCCTTAGGTAGATAAATTCTGCTAAATCACATAGCAAAATGTGACCCTAGAATATTTTCTCATAATGTCAGTAGTAAACCACTGATATTAGTATTCCAAGCACAGAAAAAAAATCAATATTTCTACTGACTACTAAAATATGTCTGCAGAAAATCAGCTTTTACTCTCTGATCCCTTACATATTTTTTTTTGTATCTTTTCTTCTCACCCACCAAGCCCATACTTATACATATAAATATACTTATAAGTATACATAAATATGTAGATTTTCCCTTTATACATACTTGTTTTGTGGCCTGTATTATGGAATCTCTCCTTATTTTTTTAAGCATTACAATAGTTATATTTTCTTATTTTTCTTAAGGTTTTTTTTTTTTACTAGTCAAGTTAATTTAGACTAGTTTAGTTAATTTAGATAAGTTATTTGTATTAATTTCCTGAGAAATTTACATTTGTACCCCTGTAATATACTGAAATAAAAAAAAAGTGGGCGACAGACAGAAATAGATTTTTTCCAAATGAAAATAGACAAATGGCCAATTTATGAAAAAATGTCCAATATCACTAATCATCAAAGAAATGCAAATTAAAACCACAATGAGATATAACCTTACTGCTATCAGAATGACCATTACTAAAAAGTCAAAAAACAATAGATATTGGTGCCTATGCATTGAAATGGGATATCTCACACACTGTTTGACAGTAATGTAAACTAGTATAACTGCTATGGAAAACAGTATGGAGATTCCTCATAAAACTAAAAGTAGACCTACCACTAGATTCAGCAATTCCACTTTAGAGTAGAAGTCACTTTAGAGTGACTTCTTTTCCTTTGAGTAGATACCCATTAGTGGGATTGTTGAATCTAATGGTATGTCTACTTTTAGTTTTTTGAGGAATCTCCATAACAAGGATGGAAAAACATGCACCACATGTACTCGCCATCAAATTGCTACTAACTGACCAACACTAAGGTGTTCACATGGTAGTAATACTCATTGTTTGCCAGTCTGGGGGTGGGGGCAGGTAAACCCACAACTATTGGAAGTGGAACACACTGTGTGGGGGAAGGACACGCTTGTAGCCCTGGCTTGGGTGGGGCAAACTCATTACATGTAAACAAAATGTTTGTACCCCCATAATATCCTAAATAAATAATAAAAAAGACTTATGCACCTGAATATTTCTTGTAGCACAATTCACAATTGCAAAGATATGGAATCAATGTAAGTGCCCATCAACAAATTAGTGGATAAAGAAAATGTAGCATATATATACCATGAGTACTACCCAGCCATAAAAAGGAATGAAATAATATATTTTGCAGCAACTTGGATGGAACTGGAAACCATTATCCTAAGTATCTTAGGAATGGAAAAACAAATACCATATGTTCTCACTTACAAGTTTGAGCTAAATGAGGGATATATATGGTCATAAAGTGTTGCAATGGACATTGAAAACTAAGAAGGAGGGAGGGAGAGAGAGTGAGGGATAAAAATCTACCTATCAGGTACAATGTAATGTATTCTGTTGAGTGCACTGAAAGCTCTGACTTCAGCATTATACAGTTTATCCATGTAAGAAAAAGCACTTGTACATCCTAAATCTATTGAAATAAAAATAAAATGTAACACCTAAAAAAAGAGATTATATGGAAAATTATATTAACACAAAAGACAATTAAGAGGTGATTATGTTCTTTGTAAAAGAGTTCTTAGCATTGTTAGACATGATTGATTATAGAAGTCCTTATAAATTGCTATCTCTTAAATAGCTTTGAGAAAATGATTATATTTTTAATGTTTAATTTGCTCTTTTTTTGAGGAGAAATTCCATAACATAAAATGAGGCAGAAATTTATTTTTAACTAGTCTCATATGATTAAGATATTCTTTTTCATGATATTTGAATAGTTACCTAGTTTTTTTAACTATATATTTTAAAGCTTTATATAATGAAACCACTTTCATATTCTATTAACTTGAATTTTCTGATATACTAAGGCAACTGTGTAGTTCTAAAGATGCTAGTACATATATTACAAATAGTGGCCTTTTAATACAATCTAAGTCACAGTTTTAGCATCAAGAAATTTGGTCATTTTCCTTGCAGATATTTTAATGATCCAGCCTTACATAATGGAGCAGAATGAATTTTCAGTTGATCTGGTTCTGTCATTAACTCTACTAAAATCACTGAGACAGCCATTTTCATTTTAGAACTTTTGGTCACATACAGTTTTAGAGTGCTTAAGTTTTTCCAACTGTTAGGTTATCAGGAAAGGCTATTACTGTCTCCAGTCAATGTAATTCTTACTGTTCATGACAGAGTCTGTTACCTGTTTTAGACTTTGTCTTTTGATCAGGGCATATCAGTATTTCTTATTTGGGTGCTATTTCTGACACTTCTTTTTCCTTTAGGGTATAATTTTTAATGAAAGTGATGATTTTTCAAACTTGCCTGCTAAGTGATGCCTGTCGTGTACATGAGTAATGCTATCCACTTTGTGGTTTATGACATTTCTCAGGAAAATAAAAAATATGATTTGTACAATTCATAAGTTAGCATTTTTCTCTGTGCTGTTTACTTGTGGCCCAAATTAAACTTTAGAGATGTTAAAAATTATGAGGATGAAGCTAATTCTTATTGAGACCTAATGTGTGCTAGGGGTTATATAAAGCATTTACATATATTATCACACTTATTTTTTTTATTTTTAATAATTGTGGGTATATAATAGTTGTGGGTACATAATATTTATAGGGTATATGTGATGTTTTGATACAGGCATATGATGTGAATTAATCAAATCAGAGTAATTTGGGTATTTATCATTACCTTAGGTATTTATCATTTCTTTGTGTTAGGAACATTCCAATTCCACTCTTTACATTATTTTAAAGTATATCCTAACTTCTAATTGAGTATACTCACTTTGTTGTACTATCAAGTATTTATTCCATCTAAATATTTAACTATATTTTTGTACCCATTAACCATTCCCATTTTACCATCCCACCACATTACCCTTCCTAGACTCTGGTAACCATCATTTTACTCTCTGTCTCCATGAGATCAATTTTTTTTTTAATATTTAGCTTTCACATATGAGTGAGAACATATAAGGTTTGTCTTTCTGTGCTTGGCTTATTTAACTTACATAATGTTCTCCATTTCCATCCATGTTGTTACAAATTGCAGAATTTCATTCTTTTTTATCGATATATAATATTCCATTGTGTATATGTACCATAATTTCTTCATCCATTTATCTATTGATGGATACTCAGGTTGATTCCATATCTTGGCCATAGTGAATAGTTCTTCAATAAATGTGGGAGTACAGATATCTTTTCGATATACTGAATTTCCCTCCTTTGGATATATATCTAGCAGTGCGATTCTGGGTCATATGGTAGTTCTATTTTTAGTTTATTGAGGCAAGTCCATGCTGTTCTCCATGGCCATTGCCCAAATTTACATTCCCACTGACAGTGTGCTAGGGTTTGCTTTTCTCCATGTCCTCACCATCATTCATTATTGCCTGTCTTTAGGACAGAAGTCATTTTAACTGGGGTGAGGTGATATCGCATTATAATTTTGATTTAAATTGCTCTGATGACTAATGATATTGAGTATTTTTTCATATACTTGTCTTCTTTTGATAAATGTCTACTCAGATCCTTTGCCCATTTTTAAATCAGATTATCTGATTTATTTCCTAGTGAGTAGTTGGAGCTCTTTATATCTTCTAGTTGTCAATCCCTTGGATGAGTAGCTTGCAAATATTTTTCTCATTCTGTGGGCTGTCTTTCCATGTTGTTGATTGTTTCCTATGCAGAAGCTATTTAGCTTGATGTAATCCCATTTATCCAATTTAGCTTTGGTTGCCTGTGCTTTGGGGTATTATTCAAGAAATCATTCTCCAGACCAGTTTTTTGAAGCATTTCCCCAAGTTTTCTTTCAGTAGTTTCATAGTTTCAGGTCTTAGGTTTAAGTCTTTAATCAATTTTGAGGAGATTTTTGTATATAGTGAGAGCTAGTGGTCTAGTTCTATTGCTCTGCATATAGATATCTAGTTTCCCCAGTACCATTTGTTGAAGAGACTGTCCTTTCCCCACTGTATCTTCTTGGCACTTTTGTAGAAGATAAGTTCACCATAGATTTGTGGATTTGTTTCTGGGATCTCTATTCTGTTCCCCTGGTCTACATGTCTATTTTTATGCCAGTTTAATGCTGTTTTGTTTACTACAGCTCTGTAGTATAATTTGAAGTCATGAAATTTCATATTTACAGTTTTGTTCTTTTAGCTAAGGATACCTTTGGCTATTCAGGGTCTTTGTGGTACCATATATATTTTAAGATTATTTTTTCTATTTCTGGGAAGAAGGTCATTGGTATTTTGAATCTGTAGATTGCTTTGGGTAGTATGGACATTTTAAAAATATTGATTCTTCTAACCCACCAACATAGAATATATATCCTTTTTTTGGTGTCCTCTTCAATTTCTTTCATTTCTTTCAGATTGTTTACTGTTGGCATGTAGAAATGCTACTGATATTTTTGTGCGTGTTGATTTTGAATCCAGAAATTTTACTGAATTTGTTTATCCATTCTAATAGTTTTTCTTTTGTGTGTGTGTGTGTGGGTGTGGGTCTTCAGGATTCTCCATATATAAGATCATATCAATTACAAAGAAGGATAGTTTGATTTCTTCCTTTCTCATTTGGATGTCCATTGTTTCTTTCTCTCATCTGATTAATCTAACTAGAACTTCCAGTACTAAGGTGAGTAACAGTGGTGAAAGTGGTCATCCTTTTCTCGTTCTAGATCTTAGAGGAAAGGCTTTTGATTTTTCCCCATTCAGTATGATACTAGCTGTTGGTCTGTCATATATGACTTTTACCATGTTGACAAAAGTTTCTTCTATACTCAGAGTTTTTTTTTTTTTTTTTTTTTTTTTTTGAGTTTTTATCCTTAAGGGAAGTTGAATTTTATGGAATGCTTTTTCAGCATCAATTGAAATGGTCATATACATTTTGTCCTCTATTCTGTTGATATAAAGTATCATACTGATTGATTTGCATATGTTGAACCATCCTTGCATCCCTGAGATAAATCTCATTTGACTGTAATGAATAATCTTTATAATGTGTCATTGAATTTGATTTGCTATTAATGGTATTTTTGTTGAGGATTTTTGCATCTATATTCATCAGACATTTTGGCCTATAATTTTCTTTCTTTCTTTCTTTCTTTCTTTTTTTTTTTTTTTTTGTTCTTGGTATCAGGATGATACAGGCCTTGTACAATGAGTTTGGGTATACTCCTTCCTCAATTTGGTTGATATTAGTTCTTCTTTGTATGCTTCTTAGAATTCAGCAGTGAAGCCATTAGGCCCTGGGCTTTTCTTTGATGGGAGACTTTCTTATTACTGTTTCTATTACATTACTTTTTATTGCTTTATTCAGGTTTTTGGTTTCTTACTGGTTCAATTTTGGTAAGTTTTATGTGCCTAGGAATTTATCCTTTTTTGTATATGTTACAAATTATTGCTTTATAGTTACTTACAGTAGTCTTTAATGATCCTTTGGATTTCTGCAGTGTCAGTTGTAATGTCTCCTTTTTTCATCTCTGAATTTATTTATTTGAGTCTTCCCTCGCTTTGTCTTAGTCTGGCTAAACATGTGTATCTTTTGTTTATCTTTTTGAAAAAAACAAGTTTATGTTTCATTGTTTTTTTTTTTTGTTTTGTTTCAATTTCATTTTCTGCTTTGATCCTTATTATTTCATTTCTTCTACTAATTTTGGGCTTGCTTTTCTGTTGTCTTTCTAGTTCTCTGAGATGCATTGTTAGGTTGTTTATTTGAAGCTTTTCTACTTTTTTTGATATAGGCACTTATTGCCGTAAACTTTCCTCTTATTACTGCTTTTACTGTTTCTCATAGGTTTTGATATGCTGTGTTTTCATTTTCACTTGCTTCTAGAAATTTTTTGATTTCCTTCTTAATCTCTTCCTTGTCTCAATGGTCATTCAGGAGCATATTGTTTACTTTGCATGTGTGTGTTTATTTTCCAATGTTCCTCTTATTATGGCTTTCTAGTTTTATTCCTTTGTGGTCAGAGAAAATATTTGACATGATTTTAATGTTTTTTTTTTAAATTTTTTGAGACTTGTTTTGTGGCCTAACATATGGTCTATCCTTGAGAACAATCCATAAGCTGAGAAGAATATGTATTCTACAGCTGTTAGATGAAATGATTTATAAATATTTATTAGGTTCATTTGATCTAAAGTACAAAGTAAGTTCAGTGAATGTTGATTTTCTGTCTAGATGATCTGTCCAATGCTGAAAGTGGAGTGTTGAGGTCTCTGGTGATTATTGTAGCAGAGTCTTATCTCTCTTTTTATCTCTGATAACATTTGCTTTATATATCTGAGTGCTCCAATGTTGAGTCCATATATACTTAAAATTGTTATATCCTTTTGCTGAATAGCCACTTTATCATTATATAATGATTTTTGTCTTTTTTTTTTTTTTTTACAGTTTTTGACCTGACATCTATTTTATATGATAGAAGTACAGTATAGTCCTGCTCTTTTTTGGTTTCCATTTCCATGGAAGATCATCTTTCAACCCTTTATTTTCAGTCTATGTGTGTCTTTATAGGTAAAGTGGGTTTCTTGCAGACAATATATAGTTGACTCTTTTTTTAAATTCATTCAGCCACTTTATGTCTGTTAAGTGGAGGGTTTCATCCATTCACATCCAATGTTATGACTAATAGGTAAGGACTTACTATTACCATGTTGTTATTTGATTTCTTGTTTTGTGATCTTCTCTTTCTGTCTCACTTTCTTCCTGTCTTCCTTTGTTAGAATTTATTTTCTCTGGTAGTTTGTTTTAATTTCTTGCTTTTTATTTTTTGTGAATATGTTGTAGGTTTTTTGATTCAAGGTTAGCATGAGACTTACAAAAACATTTTATAACTAATTATTTTAAACATTTGACAACACCACTAAACATTTGACAACACCACTTACAATCACACAGACAAATAAACAAAGAGAAATCTAACAGAAATTCTACTCTTTAACTCCGTCCTGCCCCCGCACCCCATTTTTTAATCTTTTGTTTCCATCCATATCATTTTATACTATTTACCTCTCAAAAAATTGTTGTAGTTATTTTTGGTAAGTGTGTCTTTTAGTTTCCTTCTGAAAATATAAGTGGTTTTATACAGCACAATTAGAGCAATGGAGTATTTTGTATTTGTATACTTACTAGTGATTTGTACACCTTTAGATAATTTTTATGATTCTTTTCATTCAAATTGAAGAATTCCTTTCAGAAATTCTGCTAGGACAGATCTGGTCTTGATAAAATTCTTCAGCTTTTGTTTGTCTGGGGAAGTTTTTATTTTTCTTTCATGTTTGAAGGATGTTTTTGAAGGATATGATATTCTAGGGTTAAGAGTTTTTTGTTTTTTTCTTTTTTTTTCCTTTAATACTTTTAACATGTCCTGCCACTCTCTCCTGGCCTGTAAGAGTTCCACTGAGAAGTCTGTTGACAGATGTATTAGAGCCCCTTTACATGTTAGTTTTTTTTTTTTTCCTTGCTTCCCTTAGGACCTTTTCTTCATATTTTTGTGTGCCTTGAGGTAGTCTTGTTTAGGTTAAATCCACTAGTACCTGAATACTGATACCTTTTTCTAGGTTGAAAAGTTCTCTGTTACTATTTCTTTGAATAGACTTTCTACCCCAATCTCTCTTTCTACCTCCCCTTTAAGGCCAGTAATTCTTACATTTGCTCTTTTGAGGCTGTTTTCTAGATCTTATAGGCATGCTTTATTCTTTTCTTTTCTTTTTTTTCCCTTCTCACTGTGTATTTTCATATACTCTGTCTTCAAGCTCACTAATTCTTTCTTCCACTTTGTCAATTCTGCTGTTGAGAGACTTTGAAGCATTTCTCAGTTTGTCAATTGAATTCTTAAGCTCTAGAATTTCTGCTTGCTTTTTTTTAAATTATTTCAATCTTTTTGTGAAATTTCTCTGATGGGCTTCTGAGTTTCTTCTCTGTGTTGTCTTGGACTTCCTTGAACTTTTTCAGGACAGCTATTTTGAATTCTTCATCTGAAAAGTCACCTATCTCTATCACTCCAGGATTGGTGACTGGTACCTTATTTAACTCATTTGGTGAGGTCATGTCTTCCTGGATGTCTTCCCCAAACCTAGTAATGCTATGACTCTTGCAGACTTCTGCTTGTATTGCCTTGGTGGATTTGTGTGACATATGAGAGAATTTTCTGGATTACCAGGCTAAGTCTCTCACTCTCTTCCCTCATACCTGTGTTTGGCTGCTGGAGTTGGAAGAGTGATATGGGCACTCCCTTGTGGCCACCTGCACCATGTCACACCTGAAGCCATCCGCATCTCACCTAAAGCCTGTGGTGACTTTTGCCTGCCTACCACTGATGTTTATTCAAAGCCTAACGGCTCTTTAGTCAGTACTTAATGAATCCTGCCAAGACTGGTTCCTTCCTTTCAGGGTAGCATGTTTCCTTCTGGCCCAGGTTGGAAATTCCATCCAAGAACCAAGGCTTAGACTCAGGGGCTTCAGGAGTCTGCCTTGTATTTTATTTTACTGTGGCTGAGCCAGTACCCAAGTTGCAAAACAAAGTCCTTTGAAAATTTCCTTTTCCTTTATCCAAGTATAATTAGACACTCCCGGAGCCACACTGCCCATAGTTGGGAAAGAGGTAATGGAGACACTG
Organism: Eulemur rufifrons; assembly: GCF_041146395.1. Classification (NCBI taxonomy): domain Eukaryota; kingdom Metazoa; phylum Chordata; class Mammalia; order Primates; family Lemuridae; genus Eulemur; species Eulemur rufifrons. Next base: position 233,394,392 of record NC_090989.1, read on the forward strand.
GCTTTGCCACCACTGGTGTCTCACTGGGTCACATGCACCACACGTCCACTGGCTCCAAGGCAGCACTGTGACAGAAATTGCCCAAGGAGTGTAGATTTTGTGGCCTGACTGCCTTATGAATTTAGTGTAGGCCCCAGGCTGCTTTTTATCAGCTATGATGGGGCTAGACAGAAATTAGGTGTTGAGGCTGGTCTAAATGTTCTTTTCATGGGCACCAGCAGAATTCTGCCCTGTGCTGTGTTTCCCTGTGCCAGGGAGGCCCTGAGTTCCAATGCAAAGTCCCACAATCACTTTTCTCTTTCCCCACCCCTGGCACACAGATTCTGTCTCTACTTGTCATGCCAGTGTGCCGCTGCTGGGGAATGGGGACAGTGTGAAATAAGCAATCCAAGATTGTCTTCTCTGCCCTCTTCAGTGCCTCTTTCCTTGAAATAATATTAAATCCAGATAGTATGATCACTCACCTGACATGTTGTTCTTCTGAATATGCTTGCTTACGTGGATAGTTGTTGAATTTGATGTTCATGCAGAAGGATGATTTCTGGCAATTTCTATTTGGCCAGCTTGCTCCTCTCCTGTCTCCACACTTAAATTCTAAGCTAAGCCACTTATCTGAGATAGTGTTATTTTTCCATTTTATAGGTGAGGACACAAATGTTAGTAAATTTATCATGACTACTTGGCTAATAAATGGTGGAATTCATATTAATCTCAGGTTTATCTGCCTCCCTTGTAACAAGCTCTATCTTTATCACATCCTCAGCATAGAAAATCATAATTTTCTAACACTTTAAGTGTAATTGACATACAATAAACTGGACATATTTTAAGTGTAAATTTTGATAAGAAATGTAATATGAATAAACCTGTGAAATCACCAACAAAGTCAAGAAAATGAACATATCCATCTCGCCCAAAGTTTCTTCATGTCTCTTTGTAGTATTCCTGCCATACCTCCTCCTAAATTTCAGATAACTTGTTTTCTTTCATTATATATCAATTTTCATTTTCAATAACTTCTTGCAAATGAAATCAGAAAGGCTTTGCTCTTTTTTTTATATGACTTCTTTTACATAGCATAATTCTTTTAATATTCATTTATATTGATGTTGACAACAGCTCATTTCTTTTTAATGAAAAATAGTATTGCATTACAGAAATGTATCACAGATGCTTATTGACTCACCTGTTGATGGATATATGTGTTGTTTCTAGTTTGGGGCTATTACTAATAGAACTGTTATGAACATTCATGTAAGTAGATATGTTTCATTGGTAGGGTGTAAATACCTGGAAATAAAATTGCTAAATCATATAGTGTATGTTAATCTTTTTAAGTAACTATAAAATTTTTTTCCAAAGTTGTTATGCATTCAACATTTCTACTAGAAATATATGAAAGTCTCAGTAATTCCATATATTTGTCACCTTTTTATACGGCTTGATTTGGTCTTTTTAATATTGTCCAGTCCATTATGTGTGTAGTGGTAATTCATTATAGTATTTATTTGTGTTTCTCTAATGACTAATGTTTTTGAAAATCTTTTTATATACCTATTTTATTCCTATATCTTTTTGGTAAAGTGTTCAAATTTTTTGCTTATTTCTTTATTGGACTGTTTGTTTTCTTATTATTGAGTTTGAGAATTATCTATAAGTTTTGTATATAAGTTCCTTATAAAATTTATAATCTGCAAATATTTTCTCCCTATCTGTGGCTTTATCCTTCATTTTTTATCACTGTTTTTTGATGATCAGAAATTTTTAATTTTGATAAAGCTCAGTTATTGTTTGATCTATTATCTTTCCATCAATACCAAATTACAGAAACCAAATGCTCTGATTATAGTAACTAAATGTCTTGATTTATAGATAGCCTTGATTACTATAATTTTATAATAAGTCTTAAAACCAGGTAGTAATAGTCTTTCAAATTTGATCTTCTTTTTCAAATTCATTTTGAAATACGAAGTTAAAATCAGGGTAAGCCTGAAGAGCTAGCACAGGAAATGAGTCACAAGGAAAAACTTTGTGGAAAATAGAGTTTTTTGATCCATTTGTGGATATTATTTAAAAGCTCAAATCTAACTGAGTTACCCTGTAATTTCAAACCTCAAAGAGGTAAAATTTCATAAAATCCATTTGTTCAAAGGAAAGCACTTAAATTTAAAATTTCCCTTGGGTTCTTCGATAGTGGCTAATTTCATCTAAATTCTTAGCCTGTTCAAAGGAAAATAAAAACAAAACAGCAACAAAAGACTCAGCATTGGGTAAGTGATCTCAAAACTATGCCAGGCCAGCCACCATGAAAATGCAAGGCTGACCTTTAAAAAAATAAATAAACAAGAATGTCAGAAGCTGCAGTGTTCAATGACAGGATTTCCTTTGAAAGGAGAGAGAGATATTTATGCCATTTGCATAGACTCTTTCCATTTTCCATTATCTTGAAAAAGACTGTCAAGGTTCTGCCTCATAAAATTAAGTGAATCCTGGTGAAGTGTTCTTAAGGAACTAATACAAATTTCAAATGGTCCCAAATGAAGCAAAAGATAATATAATTCTTAGGTATTGTGAAAAAGTATCAGATGTATAATTATTAAATAATCATAATGTCTGCTCCAAATGAGAAGAAAAATATGGAGTAATGCCCAAGTTATTATTCTTTGTTTTAAAAATAGTCAAACCCATGTGTGTACATTTTCTTTCTGTTGCATATGATGAGGGGCATGTGATTGCAATTAAGAATAAAATGAATCATATGGTGAATTTCTTTTATTCCACAATGAAAATGGTCCCTTCAATATTACTTTAATGAATATTATATTAAGAGTAAATTATTCCAGTGTAGATGAGTAGCTATCATCATTCACTGCTTTTAGTAATTACCCATAGGGTAAATGTTCCCTAATAGAATATTTTATATACCAATGTCTGCCATATTATTTGGGGGCCATAGTAATCTAAAATAATTTTTGATGAGAAGTATAATTTCAGAGGAGACAATTGAACTGAAATTTTACTGGATCTTCCATTGGTTACATTGTTCATAAATTTAGATTCATTTTTGCCTCCAACAATATGTGCAAAGACTATGAACTTTTTTCCCTCTTTTAAAATATGTGCTCAATATTTTCTTTAGGGTGCCTGTATGTATGCTTTGCATTTATTGCATATAATCTCCATATTAGTTATACTGTTATCCTTTCAAGGCTAAACAAGAACCATGAAAAATCATAGGAACCATTCAATCTAATGCCCGGATTCACTACTTTGGATGCAATGCAAGCCTTGCTCAAATGCCTGGAAACTCACAGGCCAAGTTGTGGGCATTGCTTCTGACCACTTTCTCCTTTTTCCATTGAAGATGAACTTCTTCATTGGAAAATGGATTTTGTAATATTGACACTGCTGCTTACCTTAATATTCCTCCCTGAGATTATAGAAGCTTGTTATGAAAATGAGGACTCCTGTAACTCTGAAATAAAACCTGCTAATACACAGAAAGAAACTGTAGTTGCCAACCTTCGATTTTGTTTACAATTTTATACACATTTTGCAACATCGTGGCAAGGTTAGAGATATGGCAAAGTGCCTATAACTACCGAATATAATTTTCTGTTCATTGACTTTCAATTGAAAAGGCTGGTGATTCTAGGTCAAGTTTAAGAGAAAAACCTTATATCTTCTTTTGAAAAATTTCTATTCATGTCGTTTGCCCACTTTTTGATAGGGTTGTTTGATTTTTTCTTGCTGATTTTCCTGAGTTCTAAATAGATTCTAGTTATCAGTCCTTTATCTGATGTGTAGTATGCGAAAATTTTTTCCCATTCAGTAGGTGGTCTGTTTATTCTCGTGACTGTTTCTTTGGCTGTGCAGAAACTTTTTGCTGACTCGGGGAGGGGGGGTGTGAGGAGGGGATGGGTGTATACCTACATGATGAGTGCAATGCCTACTGTCTGGGGAATGGACATGCCTGGAGCTCTGACTTGGGGGGATAGGCGGTACATGGGCAAAGTCTGTAACCTGAACTTTTTTACCCCCATAATAGGCTGAAATAAAAAAAAAAGAAAGAAAAGAAAAACCTCCTAGGAGGAAATTTATAATATCATTTGAGATGAGCAACAGAACAATTACAACCATAAACATATCTATTCTTAGCAATTTTGGATTATTTACATCCATAAATGCATAATAATTGTGCTCAGATATTAAGTAGCACAAATAATACATATTTAGATATAGGTATTTATAAAAATGTACTGCCAAGAAAGTGAAGGGGTAAGTATATTCCAACACATATGTCACACTTTACTTCCACATAAATCCAAGCATTCCCATTTATATCATTTAGATTTTGCACAATGGCAAAAAATACTAGCTCCTGCAAATTATAGACTTCTCAATTTGCTACAATGTAAGCCGTTTCTCAGAGAACATACCCTAAAAGGCATTGATGATTTGGCCTATACATTTAAGACAACCAACATGTTCTTAACAACACTGCACAGTATAAGAAACACTGAACAGTGTAAGAAACACGCATGTCATCTTCTTCTAACAAAAAGAATTTGTTGATCTGTTATAGCTGGTGACAATAGTCATGAAACAATAATTTGTAATGAACAATAATTTAGTTGACTTTTAATTGGGCTCACTAAAGATAAAGCATTATTTTAAATGACAGCTATATAGATTTAATACACATATAGTTGAAAAAGATGCTGTTGTATTTTGAAAGAAAATGATCATTTGAAATAATCTCTTTCATATATTTCACCTTGAGTTACCAGATCAAAAGTATAGTACAACTCAATGCTAAAACTAGTAAAGCCTCCATGTAACTTTTTTGTGTCCTGTCTATGAATTAAGTTGCTCTTTCCAGGACATTCTAATTATAAAATCATGTTTCAGTTATTCAAGTCAACTGTGAAGGAATGCTTTAAGTCTGATTTCACCAGCTGTATTAATTTCAGACCGCGTGTCTCCGTTCTTTGGTTTCCTCTATTGATTCTGGAAAAAAGAGAATGGTATTCAACTAGAATGAAAGTGTATACTCCAGCCAATTTTGATATTTCGTTTGCAAGTGACTTAATGTAATGTCCTCCTTTGATCTAATAATGAAAATGTGTCAGTATATTCTCATTAACAGCAGCAAGGTAAAGCAGCCCAAGCCTTCTGGGGCCAGAAGGACTACACTTTATGAATTTAAAATGAGAAGGCTATACTCCCAATGCTTGGCAAGGAGTGTGCTGCAGACCTCTATTTTCTCCCTTCAGTAATTGAATGAACTGAGATTTTAAAAACAGATAATACAAAAGAATTCTAATATGGAATGAGAGAGGGGGATAGGAAAGAGAGAAAAACAATGTGACTACAAGCAAATAGTAATGGTTGACTCGAAATTTTCTGCTCACTGGAGAATTATAATTAGCTAAAAAAATTTAAAAACAAAAATCAAAATCTTTAGTTGTACACTCATTTCAACCTATACATCATGATTGTTTTTGGTGTAAAATATTTTGAATAATAAACTCTGACATAGATTTGAATCCACATTGGATAAACTGTGTGAAACAGTTCCTACAAAGTTCACATAAAAATAAATTTAAATTATGTTCACTTCGAAGAAGCTGACAATAAATGAATATATCTGGATAGTACAAAAATTTAATGTAATGGGTGATTGAGTTTGATAATTACATGCATCTAACAGAAAATGCACATGCTAAATTTATTTCAGTTCAAAAATTCAAGCTACATTTGTAATTCATATACATTTCACATGTAGCTGTGAGATAGTTAATGTCTTTAAAATTAGAAGAGCATTTTAACTCTTTAAAACAAAGTATAAAATAGACATAATATATTTTTAGCTTTGTCTTAAAAGGAAGACTTGAAAAACATGTATAATACATATAATTAACCTGTCTAGTTACCTGTCTATATGAAATAACATACCTATATTGTTCCTTATATATCTTTATAGTTCAATACTTTTAGAGAGTTGAACGCTGTCCCGTCAAAAAATATGTCCAAGTCCTAACCCTCAGTGGCTGTGAATGTGAACTTTTTTGGATCTTGGGATAAAGTCTTCCTGGAATTATGGTGGACCCTAAAAACAATGACTAATGTTTTCATAAGAGACAAAAAGAGGGAGATCTGAGACAGAGATACATGAGGGAAGCCAAGTGAAGACAGAGGCAGAGATTGGAGTGGTATATCTACAAGCCAAAGAACTCTAAAGACTGCCAGAGACCCTAGAAACTAGGAGTAAGGAAGATTCTCCTTCACAACCTCCCAAAGGAACCAAACCTGCTGACATCTTGATTTCAGATTCTTGGCCTCTAGAATTGGGAGAGAATAAATTTCTGTTGTTTAAGCCATAGAATTTGTCACAACTTGATAGGACAGCCTTAGGAAACTGAGTACTCTACCCATAAATGAAAGGACGTCTGATCACAATTTTAATTGGCCATCTATAATCTCAAACATCAAGGACAATTGCATATAGCAGTACAAACAATCCAACAAAAACCATCTCTCAACGAATGCATATTTTGACTGCAGAGGTGACCACAGAGAAAGTTTACTGAAAAAATTTAGAATTTGCATTGTAAATATTTCAGATAAATGCAGACATCAAGTTAAGTGGGGAAAAGGTAAACACAATTCCATAGGCATTCAATGTGTAGAAGGCAAGTTGGTAATTTAATGGATGGTGTTATAAATCTGCCTTTGATCCTTTAGGAAGAAAGAATAGAGAAATTGCTTCTAAAATGAACTCATGTCTTCAAAGGAGAAATTCTTAGTGCTTTCAAATAATTTGGAATCCACCCTTTTGACCAGATTTGAACTTTTTATTCATCTGCATTTCTGAAACCTGAGCCTAACAATTCTTGCTTAAAAATAGATTCCTGTGTTCTTCCCCAAAGATTCTCATTCATTAGGGCTGGGAGGTGTGAACCTATTGTATTTTTAACAATTGTTTGAATAATTGTGACAAAGAACATGCTGTGCAACATTTTGAGGTACACTGCTTAGAAAAATGTGTTGTATGCTTACTCCATCATAAAATCTCCAATGATATGTGTTAAAGGCACAGATTCTCTAATTCTTATGCCTGACCCATGAATTAGATTCTGCAGTTTTTAAGACCTGCTGTGATTATTATGACTAGGCAATTTCACAAGACCGTGCCTTAGAACTAAAAATCTGACCTTGATTGCTTTTGATACAGGCATTGACATCAATATAAGAAAGCAGGGACTTAAAAAAGAATATAAACCCATCATCTATCACATATTACAGGATATGAGTTTTGATAAACATAGCAACCTAACGTTCTGCTAGAAAAATTTAAGTTTTGTTCAAAAATATCTTTGAGGTCAATGTTCATGCTAGTGTCTTTCTCAGCATCTGCAGATTCCCTCAGCCTGCTGCTTGAACAGTTGCTAATGATGAAGCTCACCCCAGCCTGCCCTCCTGCTGTTGCTCATTTGCCCATTAGCATCTGCTTAAGCAGCAGGCTGGGGGAAGCTCTGGTGCCCAATCAATGTAGCTGATGAGGGCTAGGGTAGGGAAGCCTCTGTTGCCAACAGAGCCAGAGCATAAATCAACTCCAGTCTTGGCAAAGGTTATTAATCTTCGAAAGGGTGACTTATATATCACAGTGTTGGGATGGAGAAAAGCTATCCTTGACATTTATGGAAAATGAGATAAAGCTAAAACATTATTTGCCTGCTCAATTGGGTATATCTTTTGAATGTTGAATGTCCCAAGTCTCACATTCTGTATTTGGAAAGTTATTCACAATAACGTTCACACACTATCTGATGTTAAGTATAATCCAGGAGATACAAAAACACACCTAAAAAGAAAACTACATTTAAGACTTTTCTGGAGTGAGTTACCCTACTTTTATTTAAAATACAAGATCATCTCATTATCGCCAAATTTATCAGAAGACTCATTCCACTGTCTCAGACAAACTTAACATTTTTTTATTTCTAGATTTTACAATTTGGAAACTAGAAGACTTAGAGAGGTTAGACATAGATAATAAGGAAAGTTGGCTGGAAACCAAAAAGTAAAGATAATTCCATTTTGAGCATGGGTATGAGTTTTATCTCCACATAGAACGGTCTACTTTAAATACTCTGAAGATAGGCAGAATGTCTGTTCAGGAGGATTCGGTGTGGCAGTGTAGTGAGAAAAGGATGGCTGGCATAGATTAGGGTGAGGCTAGGGCAGAATATTGTCATAAAAACAGACAGGGTTTAAGTTACACAGAAAACATGAAATATTAAGCAATAATGCAGCCTTTGAAAGTATTTTGCACATTGAGAAGTGCTAAGTGTAAAAAGGTTATTCTGTGAATGAGATGTTATTACTCTCCGGTGTGAGAGATTTTTGAATGATATGACAAGTAGCATTCAAACAGACCTACCGAGGACTGAGTGTTAAGTATCTTACACAGAAAAGGCACTTGATACAAAAACCACTACATTGTCTACAGCCATCATGGACCAGGTGCCGTGCTTGGAATTCCCCTTTGGTTATACTAGAGAAATATTAAACAAGATTCCTCTCTCAACAAGTTTGCTGGCTGTTATGGAGAGGCCATCCTCACACACAAAATAACTATACAATAATATAGAAATATTATTCTATGATATAGAAATAAAAATACAGAAAAATGTACTGATATTAGAGAAATAGAAAGAGTAGTTTAAATACAACCACTTTTCAGCACCTCAGTAGCCTTGATCTAAGTTGTTATATAATGATTTACATTATTTTTCACTATAACATCATCATTTGCTTCAAAAACTCTGCTTCCAGAAGAAAATTCTTATAATTGAACATTAATCTCCATCATATTTAATGGAAAATGCCAATGCTACTATCAATAGCAAAATAATAAAATCAGTAATATGCCTGTGTAACAGTCTATACAGTGGATGACAATTTTTCTTGTCATCAGCCTTATAAACTGCAAACATTTTAATGGCAACTAGGATTTTGAGAATTGTACCATCCGGACATCAGTGTTTACATTTGTCCAAATTTTCAGTAGAAAATCAGCACAAACTGGCCCTAAAATTTTTAATTACATTTGGCAGTAACTTTCATATATGACAATGTTTGATTTAAAAGAAACCAAACAAAAATATATAGTACTGTGAACATTGGTCTTTAGAATATTGCATTTTTTCTTTTTGCATTGATTAGAATCTAATCAATCTGAAGTGAAAGCATATACAAAAAATTTCAGAAATGAAATGACCCACCTGAACAAAACAAAATAACTTTTCATACATTCATTAGTATGAATGAATGCATCCAAAAGGGTCTTAGAAAGGCTTATAAATCAATAAATGTAGTTAACTCAGGTGAAGGGTGCTAGTTTTAAGCAAGGTCAAAGGTGAATTTTTAATTGCTATTGATCTTTTTAATTAATTAATTAATTAATTTAGAGACAAGTTCTCACCATGTTTCCCTGGCTGGAGTGCAGTGTCTATTCACAGGTGAGATAATGGGACACTATGACCTGGAACTCTTGGCTTCAAACAATCCTTCAGCCTCAGCCTCCTGAGTAGCTGGGACTACTGGCATACAGCACTGTGCTCAACAATATTGGTCTTTTAAAAAATGGTATTTTCTCCACATATTCATTGTATAATGAGATGAAGATAAATAAATGTGTGGATAATTGAAAGATTATGTCCACTAACCTGACCAAACTGTATAATAGCTAAATTATAATCCTATAATATGTGGCAATATCAGACTAAAATTTCCATGTCTGGGCTGAATCTAAAAGTTCCAAGCCCAAATCTCTGAAGAGCTGATATTTTAACTACATCACCTGATTTGGAGGAATGCCAATATTGAGAACCCAAAAATCTACATAAAGCAGGAATAGGGCAGCTGGGTCCAAGCTGCTGAAAACCATTGATAAATCCTGACAAATGTGAGCCACTATCTGTCCCTTGAGTCCTCTAGGGATGGACTCAGGTGGCTCCTTTTCTCTGGCCACCAATTCCCACAGTCAGCTAGTCCTGACTTGAATGGCTCCAACAGAAAGTATTTGGTCCTTATATTGGGAACTGTCCAGGGTTGGAGAAAACTATTACCCATAGCAGGTAAAGTTTGAAAAAGGTGAGGTTCTGGTCAGGCCAGAGTTAAGAGTTATATAGAGAGGCCTAGATCTGAAAACTGAGAGGACTTAGGCTTTCCCATCAATGTGAAGGTTATGAAAGTAGATTTTTTTGTTTGTTTGTTTTAGCCAGAAGGGTATCAAGTGACAACCTGTATACATGAAGATTAGTCTAGTAGTCCAAGAGAAAATTTACTCTAAGGAAATGTTCCTGTTAGTCCAGCCCTTCTTCCTCTAATCAGTGAGTCAAAAACCTCTGGAATAGTTCTGTCATTACTAACTCACTTGGTAGACTCTGGAGTCAATCATCTCTTTTATGGGCCAGTTCTAACATCAGTTCTCTGAGGACTTCCAGGACATCTGCTTCAAAAGCTTGCCTGTCCCTGATATCCAGGAATCCACATTCCTATGCCTTATGTCCCTATAGGTAAAGGGCTTCTGCTTCCAGCTCCCCTCAATTCTCTCTGGATTGAAAAACCCATTCAATTTTACTCCCATTCTAGGGATCATCTCTAAATACCCAGCAGATATATCCACCCTCAACCCTGACATCCTCCATTCCAATACAGACATCTGTTCCGTGATATACATCCATAATTTAATGAGTATAGTGGGATATTCAATAGCATTTCAATCAATCTCTGTATGTTCTATGTTGTAGAAATTTAAGAACTTTCTTAGTCACATGAAGAAGGGAACTTAGATCTTTACTTTTTTCTTTTATTTATTCAGTAACTGATATAATCACTGAAGGAAAATGCATGACCTTGTCTAAAGAGCAGAGCTCAATGTGGCAACTGGAGTGTCATTTTTTTAGTTAAGAATCACAGTTGAAGTTATCCTTGTGTTATGGGTTGAATTGTACTCCTTTAACACCCAATTCTTACGTTGAAGTTCTGACCCTAGTATCTAAGAAGGTGACTTTATTTAGAAATAGGGTCATTGCAGGTGTAATTAACTAAAGATAGATCATAATGGAGTAGAGTGGGACAGTAATCCAAGTATGACTATTGTTCGTATAAAAAGGGAAATTTGGAGGTAAATACACACACAGCGAGCACTTAATGGGAAGATGAAGGCAGAGACCAGGGTGATGCAGCAGAAGTCAAAGATCCCAGCCAACTAGCAGAAGCTGGGAGACAGACATGGAGCAGATCCTTCCTCACTGCCCTCGGGAGGAACCAACCCTGCTGACACTTTGATCTCAGACTTGTAACCTCCAGAACCGTGAGACAATACATTTCTGTTGCTTAATACACCCGGGTCGTGGTACTTTATTACGGAAGCATAGGAAACCAATACACTCTAAGGATTCATTCTGAAATAATAAGTGAACTTTTATTTCATTTACTAAATGGAAAATTTAGCCTACATTACATTTTGCAAATTCTCTGCATTTTAGCCAAAGACTCAAACCATAAACAAATTTGAAAGAGATTTCTGAAGACAAAAACACTTGTCCTATACTATAAACCAGAAGTCCACAGACTAAATTCTTTTCCCTAAAGTACTTTTGCCTTCCAACACAGTGCTTTCAAACACTGAATATATATGAATGCCTTTGGATGGAAAGTAGATAGTTCAGATATATGCAGAACCCACCCCTCTTTATGGTTTTATGCTCTGCAGTTTTACACATTTATGTAGTCTTCTTGGCATATTCCAGTCTTGGCTCTGAATGGCTTCATCCAAGGATAGTTCAAGTGAAGTATCGACAGCTTTCATCAGATTGCACTTTCATCTCTGTCCTAGGGTTACGTTGAGGGACATTGCTTAATCATCAGCTATTTCTGAGGACATTGCCCATTCTATCATTTAGTGACAATGGTCATAAATAGTATTATTTCTTTATAAATGCCAGTGAAAAATGACAATTTTATAACTGATAATGGATTCCCTTTTAAGCACTCATTTTATTACACTAGGCACACTTACATCAAATCATTTTAAAATATAAAAATAAATAAAAATGTAAAAACCTCAGTTATGTATTTTTTCAAAAACTTTTTGTGTTATTTTATACATTTTAAAATCATTTTTATACTAATGTTAAGTATACATACATATGAAACAGGTAGATGCAAGAAAAATATGGAAATAACAGTTTAATTTAATGGAGACATATTTAAATGCCAATATTTCAGGATTATATCATTGTTATGGACTGAATTGTGTCCCTTCAAAATTGATAGGTTAAAGATAGGCTTTTAAAGAAGTAACTAAGATCATAAATATGGGGCTCTAACCCAATAATAATAAGAAGAAACTCCAGGAGTGCACCTACACAGAACAGGGAAAAGCCGTGTGAGGACACAGTGTGAAGGCAACTCTGCAAGCAGGAAGACAGACCTCACCAAAAACCAATTCCACCTTGATCTTGGAATTCCAGCCTCCAGAAATGTGAGAAACTAAATTTCTGTTCTTTAAGCCACCCAGTCTGTGATATTTTATTAAGACAGTCCTAGAGGACTAGTGCAATCACTCATCAACATAGTTTGTCTTTCAGTAATTAAGTGTAAAATAAATAAACTATAATCATGTAAAAACAATACCATATATAAAAGTTAACCAGACATTGATTATATGTGTGTCTCTTTCAATCAAACACAGTAAATTCAAACTTTAATGTTAACTGAATTTTAAATTGTGAAGAAATTTCAATGATGACAAAAGGACAAAACATATTGAGAAAAGGTGAGAGAATGTAACTTGAATATATGACTAGGAAAAAATTTTAATTTTCTTACCATCCCCTCCCACATTATACCTTTCTACTGTTATATTTTCTTGCTCTCTGAAGTGGAAGGTATTTTTCTTTGTGAACCCACTTTCTGCTATGAATAAATGGATTTTATCTTCACTTAAAATGCTGCCAAAGTTGCAAAAGACTAAACATTAGAAGAATTTGAAATAGGTTTTTCAAATTAAAAATAGAAGAACACACAGAAAAGCAAAAGCAAATAATCTACATTAAGAATTCAGTTGATAGCATTATAGAACTCACAGAAATACACCTAACATAATAGTAAAAGTGCTGTAATTAATGTTTTGGAAAAGCAGCCAAAGCTAGGTACATAAGAAACAGATACACACAAACCAAAAATCAAAGTAGTCATATAATGTTTTCTAGTTACAATCTGCTGATGGTTTCTTCACGAACCACAATTACATGTCTATAGCCACTCATATCACACTTCTTAAAAGCATATTAGAATGATTTTAGTATTAATTTAAATTATATTAAAAAAATCACATCCAGAAAATTTGAAAATATATTTATATGCATTAGAAAACTTCATTTAATTATCAACTAGAGCTGATGCTGTTTTAGTAATATAGACTTTAGAAGAGAAAAGCAATACACCAATACACCTAGATAACTATTTCTTGCACAGTATACAAATGGCTAGTATTAATTTAAATTTAAATATTCATAATTTATAAAGCAAAGAGTCTCAGTTAGTCTTAGATCCATTTTCTAATTAGAAGTAGGCAAAAATTAGTCTCAAAACCTTGTCTGGGAGACTGGAAGTTATCCAGCTAATTAGCGGTACTGAATAGTCTTTATCACTCTGCTCAGACACCTGGTTCCCCATGTTTATAGAATTAAGTTCATACACTTACAACCCTGACTCAAGCATTACAAAAGTGATCCCTATAACCAAAAACATTTGTACGCCCATGATATTTTGAAATTAAAACAAAAAACGAATTAAGATCATAGAGAGTATGAACATGTGAACTAGAGAGCAACTAGTGACTGAGAAACAGGTGGTGGTGTCAGAAGGCTAAAGGTGGGAAGGGATTTCTGAGGAACTAAAAGTCAAAAGCCAAGTAAGTTTTGAGATTATAGAGAATAGGAAAATGTAGGACATTTTAGAGTTGTTATAGTTTTGCACTTGGATTCTTTTAATTATTTTGTAGGATGATTGTAAAGATTGGAGTGCCCTTCTTTGAACAGAACAATACCACACGATTAAATTATGTGGCTCATTTTTTTACTGAGATTTCTCCTGGATTTCAGAAAAGAATTATTTACATTTTAAACTTTATTTCAAAGAATTTGACTTTTAGTAAAGGAATTGAAGGTTATAGAAAACAAAGCTAGACTTGTAGAGTTATAACTGAAATTAAATGAGATACATATAAACTAATTTTGGCACATGGCAGGTGCTCAGAATATTTTAGATCTATGCATCATGGGAAATATAGGACTGTGGGCCTTTCTAGGAGTCAGTACATTGGGGATATAAGAGTAGGTGGGTGACTACAATGCCCATCAACCAAAAGTATTGATACTTTCAAATAAATAATGAAGAATAATAAATACATAAGTGAAAAACAAAGGAATATAGCAGATGCTTAAGACAAATGTGCTGAACAGAACAGAATCTCACTGAGGATGAGGCAGGCATAACTGCAGTGTTATTTATTTGACATTACATCAAGTCGCTAAATGTTAAATATTTCATAAAATGTAATGCAATGAGATGCTTCCTTAGTGGCTCAAGTTGGGCAATAGATCTTAAATGTGTAAAATTAGGATCCTTAATAGTATAACTTAAGTGGTTTAAGATGGGTCTTAATTAAATATTGGACATGTTCATTTTTGTTCTTGCAGTAGTTCACTCTAAGAAGTACTACACACAGCAATGCAATAGAGGAGAGATTTGGTACACATATTTTATTCACAACATTAGTCCTGAATTGCTTCCTCAATACACTTTCATGCTTGATTTTTGGCTTGATTTTACCACTCTCTCTGTTTATAACTAGGTAGATTTTTTTGATGCCACTTTACAAATCTGATGATATTTCCCAATATTTTTATTTCCAGAAACTGACAGTAAATAGTCTTCCTGAGGCCTCCTGGCCCCCAAGTGTACCACATCCTTTCTAGGCCACACTTCTCTTCATCCTCTATTCCATAAGCAGTATTTCCTTGGCTTGCTCACCAATCCTGCAAAGAGAAGTAAAAAAGCAAATGCTTAAGTTTTATCTAGCACATAGTTTTGAATAAATTTTCTAATTTCAGTTAGAAATGACATTTATAAAGAGAAAGGGATTTTTAACTGTAAGAAAAAAGGACACTTTTCAACTTCAAAAGGAGTTGAAAGAATTCTCAAAAGAAATGAGTTTATTTGATTTTTTTACAAGAAAACATGTAACTTAACAGAGAAAGAGAGAGATACCTTTGCTTCTAGCCTTAGCATGACACATATCAGATATGGGAGCAATCTATTCAATCAAGCTTAGTATTATACCAGCATGAGAAAAATAATAAAAGTCATAATGTCTACTGTTTTTACCTTACTAAGCTTGAGAATACTGGTATTAATATATATTAAAATATAACTAACAATATTTCCTTATTTCATCTAGAAAGATAAAGGTTAAAGATTTCTGCAGTTTATATGATTGTCTCAATAGTATCTAAAAATGATGATATTTCCTCAATTAAAATTATCATCACATGAAAGGTAAACAAACTGTGTCCAGTTTGAAAATTAAGCTATTGAAAATTAAGCTAGCTCTATCAAGTGTTGACTGGTCTACTATGAACTTAGTTAATGATAAGTAAGACAGATGTATTTGCTGTATCTGCTACTGTCATGGGAGGATTCTTTGCTAAGTTACTCTGAGTTATTATCTGTCTCTTTGAGAAAAGACAAATGGATTATGTACCACGTCAGGGTCTTGTCATCTGAATAGGTATAAAGCATGACAATTACTAATTTAAAATGTCTTAAAGCTTAAGTCAGATATAATCATTCTTTCTATAAACTTTCCACATATAATTTTAAAGAGAGACATGAGTCACATTCTTTATGTGTCTGGTATTTTCTTAGATGGGATAAACTCCAAAGTTTACTTGATGCAGAGAGACATATCTTAAATGTGATATTTTGAGGTTTAAGTAGTGATACATTTCTTGAATTTTTAAAGATTGCCATGTGGAAATCCCCAAAATAGAATCTAGCAGCGGATACCTAAGGAAATCTTATCATGTAGAACCAGTATGTATTTCATCTTTAATTCTTTATGTCTATTGTTTCCTAGTCCTGAGTCTAAACTAATTTTATCTAAAACTATTAGATAGATTTCAACAGTTTTATTTTTCTACTTTTAGACATGGTAAATATATTTGATATTTTAAAAAGCTATCAATTTCACACTTGGACTTTATTCCAAATATGATTTTATAATCATAGAATCAGAAAGATTAAGGGGACTTTAGAGCTCTAACTAGTTTAGCTGGTTTAGCCACCCAAAAAGAATCTTTTTTTGTAACATCCCTGAGAGATGGTCACTCATTTTTTGCCTTTTGTTGTTATTGCTGTTAAAGAGGGCCTCATTCTGTCACCCAGGCTGGAGTGCAGTGGCTCAATCATAGCTCAAACTCCTGGGCTCAAGTGATCCTCCTACCCGGCTAATTTTTTAAATTTTTTATAGAGACGGGGTCTTGCTCTGTTACCCAGGCTGGTCTTGAATTCCTGGCCTCAAGCAATCTTCCTGCCTCACCCTCCTAAAGTGCTTGGATTACAGGCTCCTTTTCTGCTTATACGCTGCCTATAGTGACAATCTATTTCACTTTTGGACAGTACTGATACCTAGAAATTCCAGTTCATAAATGCCAAGTGCTTGTCCCAGAAATGTACATTGCATCAAAGCTAAACAATTGTATTCTTTTATATGACAATTCTTCAAAAATATTCATGCACTGATCCATTCATTCACAAGTATATAACGAGTATATACTATGTCCCATAGGCAGAATTAGTTGAATAATACATGTTCTCTACATGCAGGAACTTACATCTGAAGGAAGTAAATATATATGACAATGTTTTAAGTGTTCAATTTACATAAATTACTCAATAAGAACAAAGTGATTTATCATTATGTTGCTATTTTTCTCTCTTCTTTAGGCAGGTAGTACACAAATTCTTGATCTTGCATGTCTACTGCAAATATTTTTTAGCATGTACCTTAATGTTACTAATTTCTCTTTATATTATGGAATCACAGTAATTTATAACTATAAGATTAATTTTATAAATTATGCACAAATATTATAAAATAATAAACATATATAGAAATTTTGACATTCTCTTCCTAATCTAAAATCATCACCTTGCAGGAACTGAAAATGGCATTTCCTGAGATCTCATGCAAGAATATGAATATTTTAATTTGGTCATTTTTTTCTGTTCTTTTATAGATTTGCATGGCACAAGTGAGGTGAAGTGTGTGCTTCTGCTGTTTTCTGCTGGCAAGCGTTATTGCGGATGTATTTAGTTTTCTGTGGTAGCTTCCTGATCATGACTATTAGTTGATTATAGTGATTTTATGAACCTGATGATTGATCATAGAAGTGTAGGTTTCTTGGTGGCTCATTCCTGCAGCATAGTATCTGGAGTCCTTCCTGAAAGATTAACATAGAGTCAGTTTCTTCAGTCTTCCTGTTGACTTTGTAAGCCACTTAGCATTCCATAGGATCCCCTTTTATGCTAAAACTAACTAGAATAGTTTTTTCCCCTGTGGCTTAACCCCAAACATAAATCGATGTGTTGATATTCTTCCCAAAGTTGATACATCTTAATTTTGTTAAATTGTTCAAGTGAAAGAATTTTATTTTATTTTTTATGTACAAACATGGAGACTCATTTAAGAAGTATTTATTCAACACTGTGTAGGTTTTGAAAGGGATTCAGTGAGAAAAGAACAGCACATGAAAATTCCACTTATGGAATTATGTAAGCTTCCATTTTAAGGGAGACATCTGTTTTATATGGGTAACCTGAGAATCCACAAGTCTGTCAGGCTTCTAGAAGCACCTTTTTCTTTAATATCCTTACCAGTTTACTCAAGAATCATCTATGCTATGGGAAGATAAGCAACCTTCTCAATATTTCTAAGTATAACTGGGTGGAAGGATGAGTGTATAGTTGGCCACATCAATCTTGCATTCTCCTGTTTTCCCTAGTTACCTCTTTTGAAACACCTGCTCCTGCTGATATATTGATTTAATTTACAATTTTGCCTCTGATTATCCTCTCTTTCTACTCATTTGCCCTTGTCTTTTAGTCCTCAAAGCATGACTCATAAAAGACAGTTTAGTAGAAAATTTTACTGAAGGACTGAAGGTAACTAAGCATGATTGTAACAACACAGGGCAGAAAGCAACTTACTATTCAACCTTCCATCCATTGAGCCAACTTCCTCCAGTCATCTCAACAATAGGGAATTTCTCACTGGAAGTTGTTCACCTTGACCTTAAGTGTAAAAACTTAATCTTTTTTTTTTTTTTATTTCAAAATATTAAGGGGATACAGGGGCACAAGTGTTTTTGTTACATGGATAGCTTTTGTAATGCTTGAATCAGGGCTACAAGTGTGCCCATCACCCGAACAGTGTTCATTGTACCCATTAGGTAGTTTTTGCTCCTCTCCTTCTCCCCGCTCCCCCCTGCTTGATTTCCAAAGACTTTAACTTCTCTCTGTGCACATGTATGTCCCTCAGTTAGTTCCAATTTATTAGAGAGTACATGTGGTGTTTGGTTTCCCATTCTTGAGATGCTTCACTTAGGATAATGGTTCAAGTGAAGGAATTTTAAAAAATATATTAATTATTTCCTTTAACCATGATTCAGTGAACACCTGTGAGCCTGACACTGTCATTAGCACTGGGAATGTATCTCTGGACAACCTAGTAAAGATTCTTGAATTTTAAATTCTAATAGGGACTTTGTAGGATAGGATTTCACATATTTACAATCAAGTTTACTTACTTGCATACTTATGAAATTTTAAGCACTATTTGACCTATTTTAAATTGTCCACTGAATAAATAGTTTCTTAAAATATCTTACTTAGCCTTTATTGTATTGAGATTTATCCTTAACCTTTAGCCTTGTTTTGAGATTAATCTTCTAAAATTATTACTCTGAAGAGACAAAATATAACTTCACTGATGAAAAATGAAAATACATATTCCAATCACATAACAATTGTTAAAGAATTTACTAATGACATTTTAGGTAAATAAAATGACTTTTTGGATGAATATAATATATAACACACTATAAGCTACCCCAAATACAACATCGCAATGAAAAAGTGCTTAAATACTTAAAAAAGTTAATAGGAAATTTAGCATCTGTTAAAGATATATAAAATGACTTGGTAATTCTGGTGCTTATTTTCCTTGGTTTTATGAACTATATATATTTGTAAAATGCCTCCTCATTTTAAAATGAAGAGTAAGATAAAAATTAAAGATTAAGTTATGTTCTACCAATATTCCTTATGAATATAGATGCAAAAAATTCTCAACAAAATCCTAGCAAACTGAATTCAGGTGCTTAACAAAAAAAATAATCCATCATGACCAAGTGGGCTTCATCCCAGAGATGTAGGGATGGTTCAACATACACAAGTCTTTAAATGTAATTCACCACATGACTAGAAGTAAAAACAAAGACCACATGATCTTCTCAATAGATGCAGAAAAAGCATTCAACAAAATTCAGCACCCTTTTATGATAAGAATTCTTAACAAAATAGGCATAGAACCATATAGCCGTATATGACAAACCCACAGCTAACATCATAGTGAATGAGGAAAAACTGAAAACATTCCCACTTAGAACTGGAACCACACAAGGTTTCCCTCTATCACTGCTTCTATTCAACATAGTGCTGGAAGACCTAGCCAGAGCAATCAGACAAGAGAAGGAAATCAAGGGCATCCAAATGGGGGCAGAAGAAGTCAAACTATCGCTCTTTGCTGATGATATGAACTTATATCCGGAAAACCCCAAAGATTCTGCCATGAGACTACTGGAATTGATAAACAAATTCAGCAAAGTCTCAGGTTAAAAACTCAATGTACAGAAATCCATAGCATTCCTATACAACAACCATCAAACTGAGAACCAAATGAAAGAATACCCTTCAAAATAGCAACAAAGAAAATAAAATATCTAGGAATATATTTAACTAAGGAGGTGAAAGACCTCTACAGGAAGAGCTACAAAATACTGAGGAAGGAAATAGCAGAAAACATAAACAGGTGGAAAACCATACCATGCTCATGGATTGGCAGAATCAAAATTGTTAAAATGTCTATACTAAAAGTGACCTACAGATTCAATGCAATCTCTATTAAAACACCAACATCATTTTTCATAAATCTAGAAAAAATAATTCTATGCTTTGTATGGAACCAGAGAAAACCTTTATAGCAAAAGCAATCTTAAGCAAAAAGAACAAATTGGGAGGCATCAATTTACCAGGCTTCAAGCTACACTGCAAGGCTATAGTAACTAAAACAGCATGGTACTGACACATGAGACATAGACCAATGGAACAGAACTGAGAACCCAGATATAAAACAATTCTCATATAGCCATCTAACCTTTGACAAAGCAGAAAAAACATACACTAGGGAAAAGAATCCTCATTCAATAAATGGTGCTGGGAAAATTGGGTAGCCACATGTAGAAGACTGAAAGAGGTTACACACCTATCACCTCTTACAGAAATCAATTCATGTTGGATAAAAGACTTAAACATAAGGCATGAAACTATAAGAATTCTGGAAAAAAATGTTGGAAAAATTCTTATAGACATTGGCTGAGGCAAAGAATTTATGACAAAGACCCCAAAGGCAATCACAGCAACAACAAAAATAAATAAATGGGACCTGATCAAATTAAAAAGCTTATGCACAGCCAGAAAAACTGTCAAGAGAGCAAAAAGACAACCTACAGAATGGGAAAAATTTTTCACATGCTACACATTTGATAAAGAGCTGATACTTAGAATCTATTTGGAACTCAGGAAAATGAGCAAGAAAAAATCAAACAACTCTATCAAAAAGTGGGCAAAGAACATGGACAGAAACTTTTCAAAAGAAGACAAAAGAATGGCGAACAAACATATGAAAAAAAGCTTAACATCTCTAATCATCAGGGAAATGCAAATCAAAACCACAATGAGATATCACTTATCTCCAGTGAGAATGGCCTTTATCAAGAAGTCCCAAAACAATAAATGTTGGCATGGATGCAGACAGATAGGAACACTGATATACTGCTGGTGGGACTGCAAACTAGTGCAACCTCTGCGGAAAGCAATATGGAGATATCTTAAAGAGATATAAGTAGACCTATCATTTGATCCAGTAATTCCATTATTGGGCATCTACCTAAAAGAACAAAAGACATTCTATAAAAAAGACATCTGCACCCGAATGTTTAAAGCAGCACAATTCACAATTGCAAAGATGAGGAAACAACCCAAGTACCCATGAATACATGAGTGGATTAATAAAATGTGGGGTGTGTGTGTGTGTGTGTGTGTGTGTTTGTATACCATGGAGTTCTACTCAGCCACAAAAAGCAAAGGTGATCTAGCACCTCTTGTATTATCCTGGATAGAGGAGCCCATTCTACTAAGTGAAGTGTCACAAGAATGGAAAAAAGAAGCTCCACATGTACTCACCATCAAGTTGGTATTAACTGATTAACACTTAAGAGCACATATAGTAATAACATTCATCGGGTGTCGGGCAGGTGGGAGGGGGGAGGAGGGGATGGTTATATACATACCAAATGGGTGTGATGTGCATGGTCTGGGGAATGTAGACGCTTGAAGCTCTGACTCGCTGGGGGGAAGGGCAATATACATAACCTAAACATTTGTACCCCTGTAATATGCTGAAACAACAAAAAAAAAATCTCATTGTGGTTTTGATTTGCATTTCTCTGATGATTAGGGATGTTGAGCATTTTTTCATATGTTTGTTAGCCATTCTTATATCTTCTTTCGAGAAGTTTCTATTCATGTCATTTGCCCACTTTTTGATAGGGTTGCTTGATTTTTTCTTGCTGATTTTCCTGAGTTCTAAATAGATTCTTGTTATCAGACCTTTATCTGATGTGTAGTATGCAAAAATTTTTTCCCATTCTGTAGGTGGTCTGTTTATTCTCTGGACTGTTTCTTTGGCTGTGCAGAAGCTTTTTAATTTAATCATGTCCCATTCATTTATTTTTGTTGCTGCTGTGATTGCCTTGGGGGTCTTCCTCATAAATTCTTTGCCTAGGCCAATGTCTGTAGGAGTCTTTCCTACATTTTCTTCTAGAATTCTGATTGTATCACGCCTAAGGTTTAAGTCTGTTATCCACCGTGATTTGATTTTTGTGAGAGGTGAAAGCTGTGGGTCCTGTTTCAGTCTTCTACAAGTGGCTAACCAATGAGAATGGCCTTTATCAAAAAAACCCAAAACAACACATGTTGGCGTGGGTGTGGAGAGACAGGAACACTAATACACTGTTGGTGGGACTGCAAACTAGTGCAACCCCTGTGGAAAGCATTATGGAGGTATCTTAAACAGATTCAAGTAGACCTGCCATTTGACCCAGCAATCCCATTACTGGGCATATACCCAAAGGAAAAAAGGTCATTCTTTAACAAAGACACATGTACCCAAATGTTTATAGCAGCACAATTCACAATAGCAAAGATGTGGAAACAACCCAAATGCCCATCAATACATGATTGGATTAGTAAGCTGTGGTATATGTATACCATGGAATATTACTCAGCTATAAGGAATGATGAAGATACAACATCTCTATGGTTCTCCTGGAGAGAGTTGGAACCCATTATATTAAGTGAAGTATCCCAAGAATGGAAAAACAAGCATCACATGTACTCACCAGAAAATTGGTTTCCCTGATCATCACCTAAATACAAATCTGGGAACGACACCAATTGGATATCAGACTGAGGTGGGGGGTGGGGGAGGGGATGGGGGTATGCCTACACAATGAGTGCATTGCGCACCGTTTGGGGATTGGTAATGCTTGAAGGTGCTGATTCGGGAAGGGGGGGTGGGGAAGGGAGGGATATATACCTACATGATGGGTGCAACGCGCACTACCTGGGGAACAGACACACCTGGAGCTCTGACTTGGGGGGAAAGGCGGTACATGGGCAACGTATGTAACCTGCAATTCTGTATCCCCCATAACAAGATGAAATAAAAAAAAAATAATAATTAAAATAAAATAGAAAGAGAGGGAAAAAAAAAAGATGTACTATCTATTGTCTCCTAATCTCCATGAATGGTGAGATGGTAAGAAAAACAAGAAACAAACATTGTGGGCCAGCAAGCTTAGTTTACTTACCTAGGCATTATATCGATTGAAAAAAAAAAAAAGGATCCATTTGTGAATAAGTAAAGAAAGAGAGTATGGTTATTACTGATTTGTAGAAAATGAATTATGATTGACTGATTTAATTTCTGTAACAAATTAGAACATGGAAGAAAGACAAAAGTAGAATTCTCATTAGGGCTCAACTAAGATGTTACAAATTAAATCTTTGTACAAAGAAGAAATTAGTTTGAACTATTTATATTGTAATAAGAAGTCCAGAAAATCAATTTATGAAAGGTCATATTATGCACTCTATAAAATGTCATAATAATCTCTAATTACATATGGCCAACACAATAGTATATTCTGTTTGAGATTAAGAAATAAACACAAAGGTACTTATTTTTGAGTTTGCACATATAAAAAACTGGATTTAGATTAGCAGATAAAGGATTTATCTCACAGTAAAGCCAAAAATAAAAATCTTCCTGAAAAATATTCACTGATGGATTTCATTGCCTAATGTGCAGAAGTCTGGTAACATTGTGAATTCTCGATATACACTTGGTAAATTGAATTTTCTCCCTAGACATTTAAAAATAAACACTAGATATTTAACAGAGATTTGATAAAGGCTGACTTGATAGCTTTTGTTTCCGTGAGCATTCCAGTGGAAAAATGCAGGCATTGGCATCTAGAAGACATGAAAATGAATCCAGCTTTTTATATTACATGTGATCTTGTGTTTCAGCTTCCTTATCTAATTAAGGATGCTAATGATGGTACTCATTTACACATTTATTCCTCACAATTTTTGTAAGAATTAGGTAGACCTATAGAATAACTATATACCCTTTGTTATAATGAGGTTTAATAAATTCAATAGACCATTTTTGTGGTTATTGTTATATTTTCTATCCCTGATCATGCTTGGGAAACAAACAGAGAATAACATCAAATGCCAATTGTAGAGATTCAGCCAGTATAACCTGGCAGTGATTTTCTTGATGTTATTCCCAAATGAAGGCTTAATCACTAGTAGTAAATTGAAAATGCAAATTACTGTCTCATCATAGCCTAAGAATTTCCCACACTTTGCTAGAAGAAGGAGCATACAAAGAGATGAAATGGGAAATAGGTAATGTGAGAAATAAGGGACTAATTTCTTTTCACTCTCCTAAGAGGTTGTCAGGTGCTATAGAAAGAAAAGTGATATTGTAAAGGATGTAAAGACATAAAAATTGGACAATTCTTCGTGAAGTCCGTTTGCTCCTCCACATTCTCCAAAGTGTCACAATCACTTGGCTATTTGAAGGCTGGGATAAAAGGAAGGGCATTTAATACAGGAATATGAAACAGTGGCTCCATCTTTGATTTGCAAGAAAGACGCTACATTTTAGCATCAGGTTCATGGATGGTTGTGCCTTGTAAGAATAGATAACTTACCCTGCTACTAGAAATTTCTGATTTCCTTTTCTTGATACAGACTTATATTTAAAATACCATGATGTTATGCCAGAACAACCTTTTTTTGTGAATATTTATTGGTAATGTCTGAAAGATTTAAAGGGGAGTCTCCAATCTGAGGCAAAGGATTTTGAAAATTCTATTTAAGTGTCTAGTTGCTTTTCTGAGATTTTTATGGAGGCTGAAATTTATTTAAGAATAGATTCATATGTTCTTTTATAATTTTGAGCCAAAATCCCACTCTTAAATATCCACAAGCACAGCTCTCATGCCACAAGCAAGGAGGAGCAGACTGAGCAGTGTGGGGTGAAGTGAAAGGGGCTTGGCTTTTCAGCCCCTTTGCTCTCTAATCCAAATTACTCCCGTAACTCATGGAGTGATAATGGGAAAATCACTTATCTCCTTCTCTCCCTTAGCTTCTTCATTTCTAAAATGAAAAAGTGGAATTATATGATCTTTAAGGTCTCTTTCATGCCTGTCTCTTGTGGATAAATACAAATTGCTGAGATATATTTTTTTGCTCTCTAGAGAAAGTAAAAAGGCCTCTGGTTTCAAAAACGTTAATTCTGTGCACAATGTCTCTGTTCATTTTCCCTTGTATCTTAAAATATTTCTTGTGGATTCTTGATATGCTGTACAGCTTTATATTATTACAATGTTGCCAGTAAAAAAAAGAGTCTAATATTTGGTGTAATGGTTTGTTTCCTCTCCCTTTTGTATACAAACTGTCACAGGAAGTAAAAATAACCCCAATCCGTTAGAGCTTTGAGAAATTATTCATGAAAAGTAGAGAATTATGCTGCAATACAGACAACACTGTCAAAGAGGAACTGTTATTTATGGTAAGAATTTCAATTCTTAGACAGTGTATTTCCTGGATTTATTTGTTCATGTTTTTAAAAGGTTTGGAGATTTTTGTTCTGGAATAAGAACCAAAAGGCAAGGATATCATGCATCCTGAGATCTTCAATTTATACATTTTCTTGCATTTTCCAGTTCATTGGTTTTTCAAAAAAATTATTATATTTTGTGAAGTAGGCAGGGATAAATATTTGATATTTTTATTTTAAAATTGAAGTTTGAGATTCAAGGTCACACAGCTGAAAATGACAGGCTTGAGACTTTTACCAAGTCCTAACACTAGAAAGCACTTACATGTTAAATAAATACTGGAAATCAATTTCAAGAATAAAAATAAAATTGATTCTCAAAACCTCACTTTTTGTGCCCATATAACCACACATTCTTCTCTTGTGAGTTTACTTCTCTTCTATTATTTTTTCCCTCTAAAGAGATATTTTGAATCAACAATGTTATTAACTTTTAATCAGGGGAGCCAAAAGAGAATAGAAACATGTAAAAAGACGTGAGCCACTAAAATATGTCTCAGAGATGCATATATTAATGCTCTTTTGTTTTTTTCTTGTCTGGATTTTGTTACTCAGTACCACAGTCAGTAGCCTGGCCTTAGAAGGACCTTTTTAGATCATGATTAATAATTTCCAAAATATATTAGAAAGGTTAATATGCCAATAAGTGGAATTATTTGTTATAATTTTTAATTGTTATTTTGAAATGCAAAAATTCTATTATCTACACAGATATTTTTAAATCAGTTTATCCTTCTGGTTATAAAATAAATACATAGGATAGGCGGTACATGGGCAACGTATGTAACCTGAACTTTTGTACCCCCCATAATAAGCTGAAAATAAATAAATAAATAAATACATGGGCATTTTAGAAAAAAAAAAAAAAAAAAGAAGTTAGAAATAATAATGTCATCCATAATCCAAATGTAAAAATAAAGTGGCCAGAAATATGTCTTTATGTTTTGTTTTATGTATTTTTAGGACATTACTATTTTTATTTATTTTCAATATAGACATATTTATTTTTAATTATTATGGGAACATAAAAGTTGTACACCTTTAGGGTATACATGTGATGTTTTGATACAGGCATACAATGTGAATTAATAAAATCAGGGCAAGTGGGGTATCCATCACCTCAGGCATTTAATATTTCATTGTATTAAGAATATTCCAATTCCACTCTTTTAGTTATTTTAATGTATACACTAAATTATTGTTGTTTATAGTCACTTTGTTGGACTATCAAATATTATTTATTCTTTCTAATTATCTAACTATATCTTTGCACTGATTAACCATCCCTAGTTTATTCCCCTCTCCCTGATACCCTTCCCAATCTCTGGTAACCATCGTTCTACTTTCTGTCTCTATAAAATCAATAGTTTTTAATATTAAGCTTCCATATATGAGTGAGAACATGTGAGATTTGCCTCTCTGTGCTTGGCTTATTTCACTTAACATAATGTTTTCCAGTTCCTTTTGGGTTGTTGCAAATGACAGAATTTCATTGTTTTTTATAACTATATAATATTCCATTGTGTGTTTGTGCTACAATTTCGTTATCCATTCATTCCTTGATGGACACTTAGGTTGATTCTATATCTTGGCAATTGTGAATAGTGCTACAATAAGCATGGGAGTGCAGATACCTTTTTGATATACTGAATTCCCCTCCTTTGGATATATATCTAGCTGAGGGATTGTTGGGTCATATGGTAGTTCTCTTTTTGGTTTTTTGAGGAACCTCCATACTGTTTCCATAGTAGTTGCACTAATTTACGTTCCAAACAACAGTGTATAAGGGTTTCTCCTTCTCCACATCCTCACCAGCATTTGTTATTGTCTGTCTTCTTGAAAAAAGCCATTTTAACTGTGGTGACATGATATCTCATTATAGTTTTGATTTGCATTTCTCTGATGTCTAATGGGGCTGAATATTTTTTCATATACCTATTGGCCATTTGTTTGTCTTCTTTTAAGAAATGTATGTTTACATCTTCTGCCCATTTTAAATTAGATTATTTGATTTTTTTCTATTGAGTTGTTTGATCTTCTTATTTAGTCTAGTTTTTAATCCTGTGTCATATGGGTAGTTTGAAAATATTTGTTCTCATTCTGTGGGTTGCCTCTTCACTTTCTCCATTATTTTCTTTGTTCTGCAGAACCTTTTTAGTTTGATGTGATCTTATTTTTCCAGTTTTGCCTTGGTTGCCTGTCCTTTGGGGTATTACTCAAAAAGTCCTTGCCCAGACTAATGTCCTCAAGTGTTTCCCCAATATTTTCTTCTGGTAGTTTCATAGTTTCAGATGTTAGATTTAAGTCTCTAATCCATTTTCATATTATTTTGGTTATGGTGAGAGATAAGGGTCTAGTTTCATTGTTCTGCATATGCATATCTAGTCTTCCCAGCACTATTTATTGAAGAGACCATCCTTTCCCCACTTGTTACTTTTGTTGAAGATAAGTTCACTATAGATTTGTGGATTTATTTCAGGTTCTCTATTCGGTTCCCTTAGTCTATGTGTATGTTTTTATGCCAGTACCATGCTGTAACTACAGCTCTGTAGTACAATTTGAAGTCAGATAATATGATTCCTCCAGTTTTATTTTTTAAATTCAGAATGGCTTTGGCTATTCTGAGTCTTATGTGCTTCCATGTAAATTTTAGGATTTTTTTTTTAATTTCTGGGAAGAAAGACATTGGTATTTTGATGGGGATTGCAGTGAATCTGTAGATTGACAGAGTCAGTATGGACATTTTAACAACATTGATTTTTTTAATCCATGAGCCTGGAATATCTTTCCATTTATTGCGTCCACTTCAATTTCTTTAATCAATGTTTTATAGTGTTCATTATAGAGACCTTTCCCTTCTTTGGTTAAGTTTATTCCTAAGTATTTTATTGTACTTGTATCTATTGTAAACAGGAATAGTTTCTTGGTTTATTTTTCAGATTGTTTACTATTGGCATATAGAATTGCTACTGACTTTTGTATGTTGATTTTGTATCCTGAAAATTTACTGAATTTTTTTATCCATTCTAATTGTTTTGGGTGATGTTTTCAGTTTTCCCTAGATATAACATCATCTACAAACAAGGATAATTTGACTTCTTCCTTTCCACTTTGGATGCTCTTTATTTCATTCTCTTGTCTGATTGCTCTAGCTAGAACTTTCAGTGCTATGTTGAATAACAGTGGTGAAGTGGGCATTCTTGTCTTGTTCCAGATCTTAGGAGAAAGGCTTTCAGTTTTCCCCAGGCATTATGGTACTAGCTGTGGCTTTGTCATATATAACTTTTATTATGTTGAGGTAAGTTCCTTCTATTTACTGTTTATGGACAATTTTTATTATGGAGTGATGTTGATTTTATTGAATGGTTTTTCAGCACTAATTGAAATGATCATATGATTGTTGTTCTTTCTTCTGTTGATATGATGCATCACATTGATTAATTGGCATATGCTGAACTATCCTTGAATCCCTAGGATGCATCCTATTTCATCATGATGAATAATCTTTTTAATATGTTATTGAATTTGGTTTACTAGTATTAATATTTTGTTGAAGATTTTTGCATCTATGTTCATCAGAGACATTGACCTATAGTTTTTTTTTGTAGTTGTTGTGTCCTTTTCTAGTTTTAGCATCAGGCTGATACAGGCTTCATAGAATGTGTTTGAGAGCATCCCCTCCTCCTGATTTTTTGAAATAGTTTAAGTAGGATTGGTAGTAGCTCTTTTTGAATACTTGTGGTTGAATTCAGCAGTGAAACCATCAGCTCCTGGGCTTTTCTTTGATGAGAGATTTTTTTATTACTGCTTCTATCTTGTTACTTGTTATTGGTTTATTCTGGTTTTGGATTTCTTCCTGGTTCTACCTTGGTAGATTGTATTTGTCTAGGAATTTATCCATTTCTTCTAGGTTTTACAATTTATTGGCATATAGTTGCTCACAGTAGTCTCTAATGAGCCTTTGGATTTCTGCAATATCAATTATAATGTCTCCTTTTTCATCTCTTATTTTATTTATTTGGGCATTCTCTCTTATTTTCTTAGTCTGGGTAAAGGTGTGGCTATTTGTTTATATTTTCTAAAAACCAACATTTTGTTTCATTGATCATTGGCATCTTTTTTTCTGCCCTGATCTTTCTTATTTCTTTTTTTCTACTAACTTTGGGTTTGGTTTCCTATTGTTTTTCCAGTTCTTTGAGATGCATCATTAGGTTTTTGTTTGAACCTTTTTTACTTTTTTGATGTAGACACTTATTGCTATAAACTTATTACTGCTTTTACTGTATCCCAAAGGTTCTGATATGTTGTATTTTCATTTTCATTTGTTTCAAGAATTCTTTTGATTTCCTTCTTAATCTCTTTAGTGATCCACTGAGCATTCCAGAGCATATTGTTTAATTTGCATGTGTATGTTTCTTTTCTAACATTCCTCTTGTTACTGATTTCTAGTTTTAATTCTATTGTGGTCAGAGAAAATATTTGGTATGACTTAATTTTTTTTGAATTTTTGGAACTTGTTTTGTGGCCTACCATATGATCTAGCCTTAAAAATGATCCATGAGCTTAGGAGAAGACTTTAAATTCTATAGCTGTTGGATGAAACGTTCTGTAAATATCTATTAGGTCCATTTAGTCTATAGTGAAGATTAAGTCCAGTGTTAGATTGTTGATTTTCTGTCTGGATTATCCATCCAATACTGAAAGTGGAGTGTTGAGGTTCCCAGTGATTATTGTATTGGGATCTATCTCTCTCCTTAGTTCTATAATATTTGCTTTATATATCTGGGTGCTCCAGTGTTGGGTGCCTATATATTCAGAAGCATTATATCCTCTTGCTGCTTTGAGCCCTTTATCATTATATAGTGACCCTCTTTGTCTCTTTTTACAATTTTTGTCTTGAAGTCTATTTTATCTCATAGAATATAGCTACTACTGCTCTTTTTTGTTTTCCATTTACATGGAATATTTTTTTTTCATCCCTTTGATTTTAGTCTATGTGTGTCTTCATAGGTGAATTTTGTTTCTTACAGACAACATATATTTCTATGTCTTTGAATAGACTTTCTACCCCAATCTCTCTTTCTATGCCCTCTTTAAAGCCAATAATTCTTAGATTTGCTCTTTTGAGGCTATTTTCTAGATCTTGTAGGCATGTTTCATTTTTTTTTTTTTTGTCTTATGATTTTGTATTTCCATATACCCTGTTTTCAAGCTCACTAATTCTTCTGGTTTGTAGATTCTGTTGAGAGTTTAATGCATTTCTCAGTTTGTCTATTGATTTATTAATCTCTAGAATTTCTGCTTGATTTTTTAAAAATTATTTCAATCTTTTCGTGAAATTTCTCTGATAAGCTTCTGAATTCTTTTTCTATGATGTCTTCTAGTTCATTGAGCTTATTCAGGACAGCTATTTAGAATTCTTTGTCTGAAAGCTCACTTATCTCCATTACTAGAGGATTGGTCACTGGTATCTTATTTAGTTCATTTGGTGAGGTATGTCCTCCTGGATGTTCTTGATATTTGTGGATGTTCCTAAATGTCTAGGCATTGAAGAATTAGTTATTTACTTTAATCTTTTTTTTTTTTTTTTTTTTGAGACAGAGTCTCACTCTGTTGCCCAGGCTAGAGTGAGTGCCATGGCGTCAGCCTAGCTCACAGCAACCTCAAACTCCTGAGCTCAAGCGATCCTCCTGTCTCATCCTCCCAAGTAGCTGGGACTACAGGCATGCACCACCATGCCCGGCTAATTTTTTCTATATATATTTTTAGCTGTCCATATAATTTCTTTCTATTTTTAGTAGAGATGGGGTCTCGCTCTTGCTCAGGCTGGTCTCGAACTCCTGAGCTCAAACGATCCACCCACCTCGGCCTCCCAGAGTGCTAGGATTACAGGCGTGAGCCACCGCACCCGGCCTACTTTAATCTTTGTAGTGTCGGTTAGTTTGAACCCATTTTTCTTGAGAAAGGTTTCCAGGTATTCAAACGGAATTGAATGTTGTGTTCTAAGTCTTTGATCACTGTAGCCATATCACCACTGGTTGTGCCCCAAGCCTAATAATATTGTGACTCTTGTAGACTTCTGGTGGTATTGCCTTGGTGGACTTTGCAAGATACTTAAGAATTTCCTAGATTACCAGGCAAAGTCCCTCACTCTCTTCCTTCACATATATCCTGGGATTCTGGAGTTGGGGTAGGAGTGTCATGGGCACTTCATCATGGCTACCAGCACCAGATCTCACCTGAAGCCAGCCTAGTGTCAGTGTCAAAGCCAGTGTTGACTTTTGCCTGGCTACTTCTGATGTTTATTCAAAGCCCAAGTGCTCTTTAGTCAGCAGGGTGTGAATCCTATCAGGACTGGGTTCTTCCCTTCAAGGCAGCATGTTTTCTTCTGGCCCAGGATGGATCCAGAAATGTCATCCAGGAACTAAACCCTGGACTCAGGGCTTCAGGAGTTTGCTTTGTACTTTTCTTTACTGTGGCTGAGCTGGCACCCAAGTTGCAAAACAGTGTGGCATAAGCAATGCAGGATTGTCTTTTCTGCCCTTTTTAATGCCTCTTTCCTTGTTACAATGTTAAAACCATATAGTATGATTACTTACCTGAGTTTTGGTTCTTCTGAAGGTGCTTGCTTGGGTGGATAGTTGTTGAATTAGGTGTTTCTGCAGTAGACAATAGATGGAGATTTCTATTTGATTATTACTTTGCCCCTTCTAGTTCTAAATTGTTACATATTCATCCAATACACACAAACAGTCACCAACTTAAAGAAAGATTACATGTTTTCTTAACTCAAGATCATTTATTTCTATTTGAAGGAAATGCCAAATTTTAATTAAATAATTCCATGTTTGGAGATATTTATATTTTTTTCCATTTTAAAAAGGATATCCCTTGTGTTTAAGTTATACTTATTTCTATGTAGGTTGAAATAAAATTTCTCAACGGATGCCAGAACAACATGAAATCTCCACATTATCCTGTTTAATTAATTTTTGATAAAGTATTATGCTAAATTTAAGTAAAGCATTAGATTAAATTCCATTTTTTAGATAAAACTGTGTGAAAAAAGCCTAGCAACTGAGAAATTGTTATGAATTATGTTAACATTGGCTAATTGACAAGAGACAGAGAGACTCCATTCCTCCATCTTACTTAGACCTTCAACTACCATTCATTCACCTGTGGAAGAGACCATCAAAGAATTATCAATGTCTGTACACATGGAAGGTGAAAGGTAGAAAACTAGGGTTACTAGGCAGAGTAAGGTGGGGATGATGTAAATAAAGAAGGATCATTTCAAAGTTGTATAATGAATACTGGGTCCCTTCCACTGTCTTGTCCCCATAATTCCATGAGTCAAAATTATAACACACAAGTAAACATTCTGAAGATAATTCTTGAATAAATGAGTCACTTTAGATAATGATGTAGAGATACTGATAATTGAGGATCAATTATGCATTACTTGGAATCCAAAACATCACCATACTTCTCAATAACACTGGAGTGTAAGAATTGGAGCAAAGGGCTCAAAATGCTGATGCAAAAAAAATTTCCTAGAAAATATTTTCCTTGTATGATGTACAAAGTTAAAACTACCCATCAATTGTGCAGAGGCAATAAAGACTTCAACAATTAGAACAATTTGCCCTTCAATCCCACAATGTTAGAATTTATTATAATATAGCCTTCACCAAACAAGAAAGAAGATAACAAGAGATTTAGGAACCAGGAGCTTAAACTGAGGAGAAGAATCGTAGAACATTCCTGATCAATAGCTGTACACTACGCCTATACAGCAATACATCTAGATTTGAGCCAAAGACAGACAAAGGTAAAATCTCTACAAGAAATAATAAAAACATAACTTAGAGCAAATTTGAAATATTTTCTACTTGGAAAAATTGTTTATAAGTATGCAACAATTCAGTTTGTACTTCTGAACAACACA
The DNA here is from genome assembly GCF_041146395.1 of Eulemur rufifrons. Taxonomy (NCBI): domain Eukaryota; kingdom Metazoa; phylum Chordata; class Mammalia; order Primates; family Lemuridae; genus Eulemur; species Eulemur rufifrons. The sequence goes on from NC_090989.1 coordinate 233,428,024, forward strand.
GAAATAGGTGCCTAAAAAATTAAACAAATAAAAAATAAATAATTTTTAACAGTAGGCAATATAAAAAATTCTATAATAAAGGAAGTGTAATTGTACTATGCTACTAGTCTCAACAGTGAGGTTATTTTACATTTATTACTATCAAGTTCAGCAAAAATTGCAATGTAAATAACACTAAAAGTTAAGGATAATGAAGTTGATAGGAGGGAACAAAGTTAAATCCTCAGGTATGGTAAGGGAATCACAAGATATAGCAGTGAGACACTTATATGGGGCCACTCAGCTTTACTGAAGCATTAATAGTCCTAGGATTAAATAACAGTTCTTAAAATATTTAAAACAAAGTAATAAAAGGTTTTCAGTGGTGTGTGTCACTTTAAGATCATAGAATCTTTGCCAACAGTGAACATAAAAAGTGACTAAGAATTGGGCTGAACATTCCCTTCATCTTCTAATTAGGGTGGGGATTATTTTTCAACTTAAGATCCAAATTGCTGAGTAATATTACTCAGCTATAAGGAATGATGAAGATACGACATCTCTATGGTTCTCCTGGAGAGAGTTGGAACCCATTATATTAAGTGAAGTATCCCAAGAATGGAAAAACATGCATCACATGTACTCACCAGAAAATTGGTTTCCCTGATCATCACCTAAATACAAATCTGGGAACGACACCAATTGGACATCAGACTGAGGTGGGGGGTGGGGGAGGGGATGGGGGTATGCCTACACAATGAGTGCATTGCGCACTGTTTGGGGAGTGGTAACACTTGAAGGTGCTGACTCGGGAAAGGGGGGGGTGGGGAAAAAATATGAAACTATTGTTTTTAACTTGCACTGTTCACTTAATAATTTATCATGAATAAAATAAATAAATAAAAAAAAAAAGATCCAAATTGTTGCATCTGAACTTTCACCTGCAGCAGGAAAGCATTATTTTAATATAAAAACACATTAAAATTGTATTACTTTCTTTTACATGAACTAATATATTTTAATGTATTTTTACATATGTAGTGAATGCAATTGTATTGTTTTGGAATAAGAAAGTGCCTTGTAATTTGTAAGTAAGTATATGAAAAATGTTAATAAATATATAGAGAAAACTGTAATTATAAAAGTACTAATAATGACTATAAAAGAAACAGATTTTTGTTTCTCACACAAAACTCAGAGGGAAAGGCTTGTTTTATAAAAGTTACATTATTAAACAAGTTTACCTTATTATAATTAATAAAATATAATTAATAGAATGCATGAAATATATATTGTGGATATGCACACTAAAATATTATGAACTTGGTTCTTATAGCAATAGCTCTAAATTTAGTAAAATTTCATTAGTCTGTATATGTGTCAGTTAAATAATTTGCATACTTAGAAGTCCCTGAATACTCATAAACATGATCAACTGTAATGCCTGAAATGATTCTAAAAGCAAAACCATATTAAGAGAACATTATGAACCTGGCCCAAAACCCACAAGAGGAGCTCTATGCCATACTATTGCTGAGCCCCATCCTTTGACAAATTTGCATTATCACACTCCAAATGAAAAACATTGCTTATTTGAAACTGGGCTAATTAAGTATGGATTTCAGCTTTGCAGAGATGGTGGGTTTGCTACATCTGAATGTAATTCCATGTGTTACAGAGAGTGAGGGAGAGAAGGAAGCAGAAAGAAGATAAGTGTCAAACATTTCTCAGAAAATTAAAATAAATATTTCTTTATCTCTCTATAGGTTTAGCTTAATATTCAGTTTACATTTGGATGAATTCCCAGTATGTGTAATTAAAATAGTGAAGCTTCAGCATATGTGCTTCTTTAGAACAGAAAACTAAAGGAAATCACCTAATCAAGACTGTTTTTAATAATTTAATGCTAAACATTTCTCAAAACTATCAGAAATTTATTAGTAATGCATTGCTGTAAATAGAGAATTTGGAATTCAATGGATAATCAGAGTTAAAAATACATTCCTGCTCAATTGGATGATTGCTTTCACATTTCCATATTTATTAATCATTTGCTATGTACCAGGAGTGGTTATTGGCCCTGTGGTTAGGGCAGTAAGCAAAATCAGAACAATTCCTAACCTCATAGAACTTATAATCTATTAGGTCTACGATATAGAACAGTCATCACTGGCAAATATTTTAAAATCAACTCAATAAACCTCAGGACCAATGCAGGTTGTCCATTCTAAGGCAAAATTCTTTTTTTAATATGATTTCATTTATTTATTTACTTATTTATGTTTCAGAATATGACAGGGGTACAAACATTTTGGTTACATAATTTGCTTTTGCCACGCATAGAATACTGAAATAGAATCCGCAATTCTCACTGCTCACAAAAATTAGTTCACAATGGATAGCAGACTTAAACCCAAGGCATGAAATTACAAGAATTCTAGAGGAAAATGTTGGAAAAACTCTTATAGAAATCAGCCTAGGCAGAGAATTTATGAGGAAGACCCCCAAAACAATCACAGCAACAGCAAAAATAAGTAAATGGGACCTGATCAAACTAAAAAGCTTGTGCACAGCCAAGGAAACAATCAATAGAGCAAATAGAGAACCTATAGAATGGGAGAAAATATTTGCATGTTATACATCCGAAAAAAGTAAAATTCTTAAATCTTTGTTTGTCTGGATAAACTATTAGTGTCTCATTTTACATGAATTTTAATCTCAATTATCGGATGCCTAATCAACTTTTTAAAGATTCTTGAGAAAATTGTAAATGTACTTTTGTTTCCTTATTAAAATAATAAGATTTATGTAACTAATCACAATTATATTTTCTCCTGCCTTTGTCATCCAAGTTGCTCAAAAATAAATTTGTTTAGTTTCAGAAAGCATAATAGTTAAGATTCTGAAAATAATTCTCTTCCTACTGACAATTTGGTAATTATTAATACAAAATTGGACAAGAAGACCAAAAGAAAATATAATTTTATGTCAATAGAAAAAGTATTATATTTAAATGTAAAAGTAAATTTAAGAGAATTGTTGTATTTTCAGATTTTTTTTTTTTAATCACATGAAAAGTTTCTTAAATGACATCTCCAAGGCAGTGGTTCTTAAGGGAGGAGAGAAAAGTTCTCTCTCAGGACATTTGATAATATCTAGAGATTTTTGGTTGTCACAACAGAAGTGGGAAGAGAGATACTACCAGGTTCTAGTGAGTACAAACCAGGGATGCTGCTAAACACCCTAAATCGAACAAGATAGTTCCCAAAATATTTATTTGACCCAAAATGTCAGGAGTGCTCAGTTTGAGAAACCCCATACTAAGATCATGAAAACTTTTAAATTGGACAAATAATTATAACTACGTACTTAAATTGTACATAATACCTTTTAGCGTAATGATATATATGATGAAGAGAATAGCATTCTCTCACATTCTTATTACATGCTTCAATTTTCAATATTATTTTTCCTATCTTATATAGTATATAATTGAATTTTTAATTAAAATATATTATAATGTCCCTGAATTGTTTAATCTTGGTTCTATATCTAAATGGACTAAATATTTACTCTCTATCTTTATAACCTGGTGCAGACTTACTGAGTTATTAATATTTAATTTGATTCTTTTTGTTTGGCTGGATTGCATAATCAAAGTTTTTATTTTCTCCCAATCACCAGGAGGACCTCAACTTTATCTTATTAGAGCATTTTGATCAATCGTATTTGTTCTTAAATAATATCTTTCCCAGTATAATCTTGGAGAAAAATTTCCCTAAGAGGTAGAAGGTAATGATTCCTTGTCTTCTCAAATTAAATACTGCCTCAGTGAATCAGACCATAAACCAGAACTTTTATCCCTTAAGGAAGCACTTTTTTTCCTATCTGCATACTTGGAAAATTATTTCTTGACCTATACATTTTAATAATATAATCAGAAAATTTTTTTTAATTGTTCTGTGATCCATTGTTTTCAAATGGTTTGCCCTTCTATCTACAAAATTGGCTCTTCTTTTATTACAAAGAACCATTTGTCTATTAAATATTTAAATAATATGCTATTTCTCCTTCAGTTGAGTTTTCTAGTTTGAGAACATGTTATTATATTTTTGGGTAATCTCTTGTCTTCCACCTCTTCAATTGCTCTCTAAATGCTTAGACGTGTTTGTGATTTTCTTTTGTTTTCTTTTCTATACCAAGACTTTCCTCTCTAATAGAAATTTAATTTTCTGTCTTATCGATTTTTTCTTTGTGGTTCAAAATTATTCTTTAAAAATATTTTGATTTTCATTTTTTCAGCTCTGGAACATATTTTATTTCATTTTGTATTTTTACTACTTGCATTTTAATTTATATTTATTAAATATATATATTTAATATAAAGGATACATTATTTTACTGCTTAATCTCTGCCACTCCAAAAGCTATTGACAGTGTCTTTGCTTATAAATGCTCTGCCCTGATTGAATGTAGGGAGGCCAGTGCTTCTCACACTAACTATGTTAAAGACCAGTATTTCTTTTTTTCTTTCTCTTTTTTTAATTTCTAATCTATTGTGTGCTGAAACTTGGTACTTCCATGCATAACTTGTCCAGAGATCATGCTTTATGTGAAAAACCACTCACCTTCAACGTCACTTGACCTCGTCTATATCCTATTAAATGAGATGAACCCACTGATAAAGCCTGGATAATTCAAGAGTGTCAAATTTCTATCAAAGTTTTAAAATATTTCCTCTGGATTTTTGTACATTTCTCACAGTGGGCCAGTGACAGACATTTCATGTGCCACACTTTGAGTAACTTCTTGACTTCTTTCTAATTCTACGGCAGATTAGTTTATTTTTACCTCTGAGCTATGTGAAGTTTGAAGTTTATATATATCATGTTCTGTCTACTTTTATGTAACCTGAGGACAAACTGGTAAGAGGTTTCAGGAGGGCTTATATGACACTAAGCACGATCCTGGTTAGTTTGAGTTTGGCTTATATAACTTATAATAATGTTTATTCAATTTAGTTACTGGGGTTGCTGTCTAATGAAGCTATTCATGGCTTATATCCATTGGGTTGTTGATATTCTGCCCAATTTAACATAGAGGATGACAATCTTCATTTCTAACTGAGAAAATAGTCTCCAGTTTTAAGTGCCTCTCTCAGTCAGTCATTCTACTATTGCCTGGCATTTGAGAGAAAATACAAGGATTCCTCCTACTCAATTAACTTTTCTGTAGATTGGAAGGTATGGTGACAATTATCAGTTATTTTTTCACTTCATAATATGGCTTCTGAGAGATAGAGTTGAGATCAGGAGCTATTTCAATACACACTTGTACCTTCAATTTTTTGAATAAATGGAGTCTTTACTTTTATTTTTTTTTTGGTCTAATTTTTAACTGATATTTTATTATGTAAGTATTAAAAGAGACTACCTTACATTTTAATCTACAAGTTTTATGTAACTTTGAGTTTTTGATTTATATTTCATAGAAATAATTTTTGGTATAAATGGATTTTATAATACATTTCCTACAATTATATGTGGAAGTAGACATGGGGAAAATTAAAATATATATATATATGTAGTAGATATTATTAACAAATTCTATTCTTAATAAAAGATGGCTATTGGAGAAGGGATATGAAGTAAATCGTGTGGAAAATAGTGACTGACTATATTTGTTAAGCAGTTAGAAATAGCCTTACAATGTGAAAAAAAATAATTCTGGGAAGTATCCTAAACAAAGAATAAACTAACCTAATTTGAAGGTTTATTAGGATACATTGGGACTGCTATAATTATCCTTTAATAGTATATATGCTTATTGATGGTAGAAAAGTTTTCATTCATCCTATTTAAAGTTCTAGCATGTATATGAGTGTATGTTAAAGTCAAAAGTAAATATATTTGCAGCAAGAACTTTCACTTTATTTTTACCTTAAGAATATCTCAAAAGGATACTTAAATACTGGCAGGAATTGGAGGCACTGATTGCTCAACCAAATTGGTAAGAAATCATAAATTATTTGGGAGTAAAATGATGCTAATATTTCCTCTTTATTTTTCCTTTCATTCTTTGTTTTTCTTTTTAAATAATATTAATGTCTTGAATTTCTTAGGTTTAACTCAACAGTTTCTTTTTTTTTTTTTTGAGACAGAGTCTCACTTTGTTGCCCAGGCTAGAGTGAGTGCCGTGGCGTCAGCCTAGCTCACAGCAACCTCAAACTCCTGGGCTCAAGCGATCCTCCTGCCTCAGCCTCCCGAGTAGCTGGGACTACAGGCATGCGCCACTATGCCCGGCTAATTTTTCTATATATATATTTTTAGTTGTCCATATAATTTTTTTCTATTTTTTTAGTAGAGACGGGGTCTCGCTCTTGCTCAGGCTGGTCTCGAACTCCTGACCTTGAGCGATCCACCCGCCTCGGCCTCCCAGAGTGCTAGGATTACAGGCGTGAGCCACCGCGCCCGGCCTAACTCAACAGTTTCTAATGTTGTACCTGTTTTGGCAGTGTATAATTTGGTATTTTGTCATATTCGATGTCATTATAATATTAATATTTGCAACACTTTATTAATACTTCAATTTTAAGGAACTTAAACAGGCTATATTTAAATTATTTTTAAACAAGAAGATTTTTGTTAAAGTCAGAGAAATTTTTGTGGCCAAAGTGATTCATGTCATTTCTATTTTAATATACCGTACCTGTATATAAATAAGACAAAACTTAGATTCCACATGGTTCTCAAATTAAGTAATAATAATACAGTCCTGCTGTTTAACAAGGCAATAATCTAATTCCAAGTAAGATAATTATGAGGCAAAATTCAAATAAACCCATTGTCCAAATAAAGCACTGTAAAATAACATTCTATTATGCTATGAGTAATTTAAGTAAAGTCACCACATACAAATTATGAAAACCATTGTATTTGCCAAGAAGAAAAATAGTCAGCTAATATTCTAAAGTGTATATTTATCAGTAAAAGACAATCAGGAAAAATAAATAAATAGAAAATAGTACTTTTAGTTAAATGTGTAATATTTTCACTAGATTAAGTTTCTAAGAACCAGAAAGTTCTCAGGAATTGCCTATGTGGCTTTTAGTTTTAGAGTGATTTTAGGACAATATAAATGTTAGGATTTTTTAGATACAGACATTAGTAGATCCCATAGTACTTTATGTAGTCATATGGACTAGTGCAAACTGAGAGTCTATGTCTTTGTTTAAAAAAAAAGGAAAGAAAAAAATGGATAAAATTATACCATAGGAAAATGTGGTATTATAATAAAATTTAAGGAAGATTTTGACATTAGTTCTAAAAAAATCATTTGATTCCTGATAGTCCTAAGAGGAATACCTGAAATCAAGACATGGATAGTCATTTTAGAGTTTTAACATGAACTTTCTCTGAAATAATCAAATTTATTTTCTTTTGTTAACAAAAACAGTAAGTGTAAAGGAGATGATAAAAAACAGTATATTAATTATTCAGTAGACAAGAATCTCTTGAGTGCCTTCTCTATAAAGAGTAATATATTAAGCATATGGCAGAATGTTACATTGTGAGAATCACAAGAACAGAAGTTATCATTTATCATTTCAACCCTAAGGAACCAAAACTTAATAAAGGATGGGAAATCAAACCTCTTTGCTGAATGATGGAAGAAATGATGGCAAGAAGACTAATTTGTGTAAAAGTGCTGAATTAGCAATGAATAGATTAAGATTTAGTTTGAGTTCCTCTACTAACTGGTTTTACAGTCTTCTACAGGTCACTCTACTTCCTCAGCCTCAATTACCATTTTAAATATATTGCTTGTACCACATATTTCTTAGAGGTTTTTAGATTCTGTTAGATTCAATCATAAGTCATTATTGTTTTTGTCAGTCAAGGATGATGAACTACCAGCAATTTCATAGGTTTCACATAATAGAAAGTAACATGCTCTTGAGGATTCTGCGAAGATTGTAAACTAAGAAGCACAAAAAATGTCTCTTCCTACCTAGACAACTACTATATTTGCAGAATCTGTTTAATGTAGCTATTTTGGAACTCTGGAATCTATTAAAAGCTTGCAACTTTCAGAGGAAAACTTGGATGGTTAACTGTTGGTTAGTTTTACTCAATATTAGCTCTTAGCACAGTAGCAGCTGCCCATCTACTCCTCAGCCCTATGGCAGGCAGCTGTGCATGTGTTCCTGGAAAAGCTTGCACGCAGCTTGCCAGAGGCAGGGCGGGTTAAAAAGACCGTCCCTCCAAATATCAGGGATTATTTTCTGATCACTATTTGCTTCTTCTGTTCACAGAGGTGTAGACAAAAAGGTGTCAGTCATTGTCCTTTCACTTTTCCCCATTTTTGTCAGCCCCTCTCCCTCCAGTTGAAGTGACTTCCAGGGGATTTAAATGACTGGTACTTTTTTTTCCCCACCTTCATTTTTTTTTCTGTTTGGGAGCAAGACACTTAAGGTTAGGATATTCAAAAGCAGCTACATATAAAGGAAAGGGGAATTAAAAAGTCACTGTGTATGCAGGGAGGAAAGGCATAGCCTCAGAAAAGAACTAAGAAGACCTTAAATTTATACCTCAGGCTGATACTTGGCAAAAAGGTAGACTATAACAATAAAAACTAAAACAAAAGATAACAAACCCTGAGAAGAGGGAGAGTCTACTTTTCAGAGTTATCACATTATTTGATTCAAATGACAAGGGAAGAAAAAAACCACAAAGAAAGTATGGTCCATTTAAAGGAAAAAATAATAAACCAACAGAAACCATCCAAGAAAAAGATCTGATAGCATATCTACTAGACAAAGGCTTTAAAACGATTATCTTAAAGATGCTTAAAAAACTAAAGAAAGCCATGAAGACAGTCTAGAAAAGAATGCATGAGTAAAATGGAAATATCAATAAAGAGATAGAAAATCTAACAAGAAACCAAAACTAAATTATGGAACTGAAAAATACAATAACTGACATAAAAGAAATCACTTGAGGGACTAAAAGGCCAATTTGAGCAGGCAGAAGAAAGAATCCGTGAACCTGAAGATAGGATAATAGAAATTACTGAAGCTGAGGGAGATAAAGAAAGAGGAATGAAGAAAAATAAACAGAGCCTTAGGGACCTATGGGATACCATCGATCAGATCAACATATGCACTGTGGGAATGCCAGAAGGAGAAAAGAGAGAAGAAGAAGAGAGAAGATTTGAAGTATTAGCAAAACTCTTCCTAGATTTGATGAAAGACATAAATATAAACACACAAGAAGCTCAAATATCTCTAAGTAGGATGAACTCCAAAAGACCCACACTGCCACGCACTATAATTAAACTCAAGAACAAAAGCCAAAGAGAATTTTGAAAGTGCCAAGAGGGAAGTGACTTTCACATACAAGGGATAATCAATAAGATCATCAGCAGATTACTCATTAGAAATCTTGGAGACCAGAGGCAATAGGGTAATACAGTAGTCTCTTGGTATATGTGGGGAATTGGTTTCAGGACTCCTGCATATAGTAAATTTTGCATGTACTAAACTCCCATAGTTGGCCCTGTGGAACCCACATATATGAAAAGTCAGCACTTAATATATGCAAGTTTCAATTTTTAAGAATATTGTATTTTCAATCCACATTTGGTTGAAAAAGTCCTCACATAAGTGGACCTGCACAGTTCAAGGACCAACTGTATATTCAAAATGCTAAAAGAAAAAAAAAAAAAAAAAGCCTGCCAACCAAATATCCTATCCCTAGCAAAACTCTTCTTCAACCATGAGAAATAAGACATTCTCTGATACACAAAAGCTTTAGGAATTAGTTACCATTAGACCTATCCTGAAAGAATTGCTGAAGGGAGTCCTGCAGGTTAAAATGACACTAGACAGAAACTCAAAGCCATATGAAGAAATAATGGTCTCAGTAAATGTAAATACATGAGTGATTATAAAGCTAGTATTATTGTAACAAAACTAGTATTAACAAAGTTGGTGTATATGTTCACTTTTTGTTTACTGCATGATTTAAGAAACTAAAATCAACTAATCAACTAAAGAAAAGAGAAATGAAGGAAATGAGGGACCAAAAAACTATAAGACATGTGCCTCCCATAAGCAAAACAATGCGGTACTGGCATAAAGACAAATGGAATGGAGTCCAAAAATAAACCATTGCATAAGGGATCAAATTATTTTCACAAGCGTGCGAAGACTATTCAGTGGGGAAAAGGCAATCTCTTTAACAACTGTTACTGGGAAAATAGAATGTCCACAAGCAGAAGAATAAAATTGGTCCCTGATATAACATCATATTCAAAAATTAACTCAAAGTGGATCCATGGCCTAAACACAAGGCCTAAAACTATAAAACACTGGGCAAAGGCTTCATGACATCAGATTTGGCAAATTGGATATGACACTAAAGGGACAGGCAACAAAAAGGAAATAGATAAAATGGAATTTATGACAGTTTTTAAAGTTTATTCATCAAAAGATACTATCAGCAGAGTGAAAGGGCAACCTACAGAATGAAGAAAATATTTGCAAGTCACATGTTTGATAAGGGACTAACATCCAGAATATATAGAGAATGCCTAAAACTTAACAACAGAAAAAAATAACCTGATTTAAAATGGAGATAGGACTTAAATAGACGTTTCTCCAGAGAAAATGCACATACAGCCAATAACATGTGAAAAGATGCCCCACATCACTAATCATTAGGGAAATGCTAAGTCGAGCAACAATGAGATACGACCTTATACCCATTAGGATAGCTACTATCAAAAAGAAAAGGAGAAAATAATACAAGCAGAAAATAGTAGGTGTTAATTAGCAAAGAGGTAGAGATATTGGAAATATTGTGCACTATGGGTAGGAATGTAAAATAGTACAGCCACTGTGGAAAACAGCATGACAGCTCCTCAAGAAAGTAAAAATATTAATATAGTTACTACACAAACCAGCAATTCCACTTCTGCTATATATGCAAAAGGACTGAAAACAGGACCTTCAACAGGTATTTGTACATCCATGGTCATAGTAGAAATATTCACAACAGCCAAAACATAGAAACAACCCAAATGTCCATCATTAGCCGAATGGCTAAATAAAATGTGGTATATACATACAACAGAATTTTATTCAGCCTTAAAAAAGGAGATTCTGTCATATGCTATAACATGGATGAACCTTGAGTACATTACGCTAAATAAAATAACTGAGTCACAAAACAGACAATATTGCATGATTTCACTTATATGAGGTTCATTGAGTAAAAAATAATCATTGAGTCAGAAATTAGAATGATGCTGGGAAAGGGCAGGAATGGAAAGTTATTATTTAATGGGTATAAAGTTTCAGTTTTGCAAGATGTAATAGTTCTGTGAATCGATGGGGGTGATGGTTGCATAACAATATAAATGTACTTAATAACACTGAACTGCACACTTAAAGATGGTTCTGATAGTTGATTTTATGTTATGTGTATTTCATCACAATACAAAAGAAGTAAAAAGTAACTTATTTTTCCAAATCAAAGTGTCAGCATCCTATTTTGTAGATACTGCCAATTTGATTCTAAAGTTTATATGGAATAGTAATAGGCCTAAATTAGTTATAACAGTGAAGAATGAGGACAAAGTTGGACTGTATATATACATACACAAATATATATATATTAATATATATCTCCTCCATGTATGTATATTTTTTAAGATATTAACACATACATATATTTACACATATATACGTTTATATTTATAGTTTATATTATATGGTGCCACTATGCCAGGTAATAGGGATAAAACAGTAAGACATGGCTCTAAATTTGAAGAATTCAAGTTTTATCCATGCAATGCTATAATTATGTAGAATATTGGGGCATAGAATAATGGCATGCTGGATTTGGTTGGATTGCTAAGTAATCTTCAGGGACTGCTTAAAGTTATCTACATACCCCCTACCCCCAATACTTTGCCAGTAATTTAATTCAGATTAGCCTTGGAGTCCAAAGGAAAATCTATCTTTGTTTTATATTTTTTCTTTTCTCTTTTTTGGAAAACATTTTCTTCCATAAAAATGATTGACACACATTAGGCAGGGAAAAAACAAAACAAAAGAAAAAAATTTTATCTCCATCTCTTTCCTTCTAATTTAGAACATAGTTATGAGAAGTCATGATGTTTGAAGCTATTCAGCAATGTTTCTGATACAGGGCTTGGTATATAAAAGGCTTGAATTGTTACTATGAAAATGAGGATTCAAGAATGAGGGGTGAGGGGAATCATCAATGAAATTATGTAGCTCCAGACATTTTTTATGCAATATAATTAGCCATATATTTTTTAAAGCATTGGTTAGTTGGTCTATCTCATATTTACAATGAGCGTTACCTTACTTGATTTAAAGAGAATGAATTTAATTAAGACCTCATATCTCTCTATTGGTGTTTGATCCCATAATTCAATTATCATAATTAGAGTAGGACAATGCCTATGATTTTACAGAACAAGATGATATGAAATAAAATTAGCTAATATTGATGAACCCATTAATGAAAATGAACTAAAAGAAGAGTAATTGTGAGCTGTTGTGTTAAAATGGCCAGAAGTTACAGAATTTATTTCCTGTAATATTGAGTGGGATGTGTGTATTAGGTTTATTTCTTTGAATGCTTCCTCTTTCCTTTTTCTTTGTCTCTCTCTTTTTCTGTTTTCTTGATTGATCATCCATCCCATTATTAGTAGAGCAGTGACCCTGAGTATCACCTCACTATGCAATATTATCACAACCCAATGATTTGTAAATTAAGCAATCCTACGGAAATTTGTAACAGCACTCAGAACAGCACAAGTGTGATTTGAATCTCCTTTACTCAAAAGCATCTGATATCAGGATTCATTTTTAGCTTAATCTTTTATGTATTGCCTGTATGTCTACATTAAGCACATTTTGTTTTAAAACCAAAATAATTAGACAGAAAATACTAATTTGGCCATACTTATCATTTTAATTTTTCTGCAATGTAGATGCCAAATGATGATTTGAAAATTATTTCCATGTTTTAACCTCTTGGAATGACCATACTCATGACTGGGCATGTATAATATCAGGCATGCTTGACAACGGGAGGCCCAGATGCCAAGTAAGGAATCTATTTTCCAAACAGATGCCAATGCATTGTGTGCCACATATATTCACAATCGCCAAGAAGCCTTTCTAAATGACTTGTAATCCCTCAACAGATTATGTTTCTAATTTATAAGAAATTTGCTTAATAGCTATGGACATTCATCAATATGTTCATTTGTCAGCATGAAATTAATTCACAGATTATTTTGTGTAGTTATAAGAGCATCCCCTTATCATTCACCATATCCTGAGAACCAATGTGTTCATTTCCTAATCTTTGTTAATCTGTCACTTTTTAATGGTGAAGAAGCAGTTGACATTGGCAAAAGCAGGATTAAAATGCTCATTTCTGAATATCCTATATTTCTCTTCTCAGTTTGTTAATTATGGAATTAATACCATTATTTCCAATCACTGTGTATAAAAGATGGTTTAAATCTTTTGTTTTTATATGTAGACAGTATCTTCCAAGGATTTACACATACACTTTAAATGATAGAAAGTCACAGATTGCAACAGCAACATGTAGGTATACTTTGTTCCCTTTTGATCACAGATCAACATTAAAGGAAACAAAGAATTTTGGGCACATTTGGGTGTCTAATCTTGGGGTAAGCACCTTTGAAATGACTGTCTAAATATAGAATATTCCTAAAGGAAATGTACATATTTTTGAAATAAAAAACATGAATATGAAAATCAGATAAAATTCAATACCTTGTGCAAGGTTAAGAAATAGCAAAGACTGCTGTGCTAACTATTAGTATTATATGAAGGAATCTGCATGCATGGAATTTGTATCAATTTGCACTGGATAATCTAATCTGGGAACAACATTTCCAACTATTTAATTCTGCTGAAATCCAATTTGTCTATTTTGTTTCATTTTGTTGCTTGTGCTATTGGGTCATATTTAGGAAACCATTGCCAAATTCAGGGTTGTAAAGATTTTCCCCTAAGTTTTCTTCTAAGAGTTTTATATTATTAGCTCATGAATATAGGCACTGTAGTCCCCCCTAATCTACAGTTTCACTTTCTGTGGTTTCAGTTACCCATAGTGAAATGTCGTCCAAAAATAAGTGAGTACAGTACAATAAGATATTTTAAGAAAGAGAACGAGACCACATACACATAACTTTCATCACAGTATATTGTTAAAATTGTTCTATTATATTGTTAGTTGTTAATATCTTACTATGTCTAATTTCTAAATTAAACTTTTTCATAGGTATGTATATATAGGAAAAATCACAGTATATGTAGGTATAGGGTTCAGTACTATTCATTGTTTCAAGTATTCACTGGGGGTCTTAGGAGGTATCTCCTTTAGATGAGGGGGTGCAAATGTATTTGACCCATTTTGAATTGATTTTTGTACATGGTGTAAGGGTCTCAATCTCATTCTTTTGAACATGTGCATTCAGTTTTATTTGCACCATTTGTTGAAGAAACTGTTCTTTTCCTATTCAATGACCTTGGTACTCTTGTGGAAATTCAACTGACCAATGATGTTAAGAGTTTATTTCTGAGCTCTCAATTCTGTTCCATTGATTTGTATGTCTATCTTATGCCAATACTGCACTATCTTGATTACTACAGATTTGTACCATATTTTGAAATCAAAATGTATGCATTCTTCGACTTATTTTCTCTGTTTTTTTTTTCAATGTTGTTTTGCTTATCTGAGATGCTGTGAAATTTCATATGAATTTTTTGACGGGATTTTCCATTTCTTCAAAAAATATCATTGAGATTTTGATAGAGATTTCACTGACAGTCTATATCAGTTTGAGTAATAGTGTAATCTTAGCAGTATTAGCCTTTCAATACATGGATATGGGATGTTTCCCCATGTTCATGCATCTCTATTCAGGGAAAATGTTGGTCTGTCATTTTGTTTTCTTGCAGTGATTTTGTGCCTGGCCTCATAGAATGATTTAGGAAGTACTCCCTCACCTTCTGTTCTTTGAAAGAGTTTGAGAAGAGTGATGTTAATTCTTCTTTAAATGTTTGATATAATTCACTGATGAAGCCATATGGTCTCGAGCTTTTCTGTGCTGAAAGTTTCATGTTTGGTTCAGTTTGCTTTGTTTTTAGATTCTCTTCTGTTCTCTTGAGTGCCACAATTGTGGGATTAGTTGGCAGGCAAAGTGCTATAAAAAGAACACTCACTTTGGAGTTCAAGCAAACCCAGGTTGAAAAGTTTGTGCCCTAACATACATTTTTTAAAAATTGACAAATAATAATTATGAATATTTATAGGGTACAATGTGATGTTTTGATAATGTGTGTGTGTGTGTGTGTGTGTGTGTGTATTATGGAATGATTAACACTAATTGACAGATCCATCAGTTCTCCTACTTATTTTTTAGTGTATGGTATGAACATTTAAAATCTACTCTGTTGGAAATTTAAAAAAATATTTATTATATTACATTGTACATATAATATTGTACAATAGATCTCAAATGTTCACTCCTCCTGTCTAATTGAAACTCTGCATCCTTTGATCAAGATCTCCCCATCCCATGTGCCACCAGCCTCGGGTAACCGCTATTTTATTCTCTACTTCTTTGAGTTTGACTTTTTTCACTACTGATTCAATCCCCATATTTGTTACAGTTCTGTTGAGATTTTCTACTTTTTCTTTAGTTAGTTTAGTAATTTATGTGTTCCTAGGAAGTTTTCATTTTATTACCCAATTGGTTGGTGTACAGTTGTTCATAATTTTCTCTTATATTCCTTTTATATCTATAAAGTATTAGTCATGTCTTATTTTTCATCTCTAATTTTTATAAATTGAGACTTCATTTTTTGGTCAATTGAGTTAAAGCTTTGTTTATTTTGTTAAAATTTTGAACACTTGATTTTATCTATTTTTTATTCTCAATTTTATTTATCTCTATTTTAATATTTGCTTCCTTCGCCTTCTACCTTTAGATTTAAGTTGCTCTTCTTTTTCTACTTTGTTACGGTGTGCAGTTAGGTAATTGACTTGAGATTTTTTTTAATGTAGGTGTTAAAACAATAAATTTCTCCGAGCACTGGCTTTTTTGTATTCCATACATTTTGGAATGTTGTGTTTTTATTTTTATTTGTCTCAAATTATTTCCTAATTTCCCTTGTGCTATGGGTTGAATTGTATCCCCCTCCAAAAAAATATTCATATATAGAGGGTCTAACACTGAGAACCTCAGAGTGTGACTATATTTGGAGACAGGGCCTTTAAAGAGATAATTAAGTTAGAATGAGGCCCTTCGGGTGGGCCCTAATCCAATCTGACTGACATCCTTGTAAGAAGAGGAGACTGAGACATAGAGAGACACTTCAGGAGAACAGTCACAAAAAGAACAAACACCACATGAAAACACAGCAAGAAGGTGACGATTTGCAATCTGAGAGAGGCCTCAGAAGAAGCCAAACCTGCTGACATGACACCTTGATCTTAGACTTTTAGCCTCTATAACTGCAAAAGAATAAGTTTCTGCTGTTTATGCCACCCAGTCTGTGGCATTTTGTTATGCCAGCCTGTTGTGTTTGGGGGTCCAGTGGTCCTAGTTAACTAGCTTCTCTAGGTAGATTTTTTTCCCTTTTGGTTCAATTTGCATTAAGGATGAGTCTTAGGCACTGTCAGATGTTCAAGCAGTTTGTCTTATAAGATGGATAGCAAGAGCAGTCTGGTGTCATGGCCAGATACAGTCAGGTGTCCAATGACCGCCTGGAGACCATTCTCTAAGTTATGGGGCTTCTTCCCCCTTTCTTTTACATGCATGCAGTCCAGGTTAGATATATTCCTTTCTTAAAGGGAGTTGAAGCTATTCTTATAAGATTTGTTTTAAGTTGCATGGAAGTTTCATCTGTGCTGAAATGATCTTGTCTCCAGGGAAACCAGGGTTTTTAGGTCCTGTTGCTATAGAAACTGGGTAATTCCCAGGCCAGGGTGGAAATCTCCAGGCCAGTTTGCATCATATTGCTAAGAAACACAAAATGTAGGCCCTGTGAGATGATCCAGTAGGCTTTGTGGCCATCATTAATCTTATAGCCATAATATGTCTCTTATAGTATACTACACAGTCTTAACAAACTAATAATCCTTATGATTTCTTCTTTGAACCATTTGATGTTTGATTGTGTGTTGCTTAATTTCAGACGTGTGAGTTTTCCAGTATTCCTTCTGTGATTGGTTTCTAATTTTATTCCATTGTGTTTGAAGAAAATTCTTTGTATAATCTCAATATCTTTAAATTTAAAATGGCCTTTTTTTGCTCACCTAACATATGGTCTACCTGGGGAATGTTCCTGTTCACTTGAGAAAAATGCCTGTTCTGCTCTTGCTGAGTGGAGTGTTCTGTATATTATATATATCATTAAGGTCTAAGTGATTTATACTCCCATTCGAATCTCATATTTCCTTATTGATTTTCTGACTAGTTGTTCTATTCATTATTAAGTAAGATATTGAAGTCACCAACCATTATTGTCAAACCGTCTATTTGTTCTTTCCATTCTGTTGTTTTTGCTACATATATTTTAGGTCTTGTTGTTAGATGTGTATATATATTTATAATTATGATATTGTCTTGATGGTTTTCACCTTTTATCAATAAATAATGCCCTTTTTGCAAATTTTAACATTTTTTTTACCTAAAATTTAGTGTAATAACTATATGGCCACCTCAGATCTCTTTTGGTTATAATTTACATAGAACATCTTTTCCCATCTTTGTATTTTCAAGCCTTTATTTTTCTTTGTTTCTAAAGTAAGTCTCTTTTGTTGACAGAATATACAAGGATCTTGGGGGTTTTTTTAATGCAATCTGTCAATCTCTGTCCTTAATTTGAAAGTTTAGTCCATTTACATTTAAAGTAATTACTGCTAAGGAAGAACTTACTTTTGCCGTTTAGCTATTTGTATTCTGTATGTCTTACATATTTTTGTTCCTTCATTCCTCTATTATTCTTTTTGTATTTAGTTAAATTTTTTAGTGTACTATTTTGATTCCCTTCTTTTTTACTGTATATTTTAAAATTTATTTTCTTAGCAGTTATCTTAGCTTTTATGGTCAACACTTACATTAACCTAATTTGTGTAATACCAATTTAGTTTTAATAGCATACTAGTACTCTGCCTCTTTACAACTCTGTCCCTCCACCCTTATATTGTTTTTGTCACAGATTACATATTTTTACAGTGAGTGCCCATTAATATATTAATAAATTGATAATTATTGTGTAATATATTTGCCTTTTAAGTCATACAGGGAAAAAGGCGAGTTACAAGCCAAAAGCACAATAATACTGGCTTTATATTTACTTATGTAATTAACTATACCAGTGTACCATTTCCTCATATGTCTTTGTTTACTGTATAGCACCCTATTATCCTTTAATTTGATGTGAAGGACTGCGTTTGCCATTTCTTGCAGGGACTCTTAGCTTGTTTATCTGAAATGTCTTAATTTCTCTTTCATTCTTTAAGAATAGTTTTGCCAGTTATTAAATTTTTGGTTGACTGTTTTTTTCATTTCCAGCATTAAAATATTTCATCCTACTGCCTTCTGGGTTCAGAGTTTCTGATATAGTATCAGCTGTTAATCTTATGGGGGATCCCTTGCTACTTTATGATTCTCTCTTTTGTCTTGGGGTTTTGATACTTTGACTAAAATAGGGATCTTTTAATTTATTCTGTTTGGAGTTTTGAGCTTCTTGGAATTATATTCATGAGTTTCACCAGTTTGGGGAAATTATTGGTCATTAATTCCTGTGAATAGGGAACAATGCATATGTTGATATGCTTTCGTGTGTGTAGAAAGTCATATATATGTTGGTATTCTTGATGATGTTTCATGCATCTCTCAGACACTGTTTATTTTTCTTTATTATTTTCTTTCTGCTCAGACTCTCTCCCTCCTTAGGGATTGCTATTGTTATTTGCTGAGAGCTTTACTCATACATTTGTATAGTGGCTTTCCAAACTATTTTTTCTGTTCTATTATCTGACTATTATCTCTGCAGTCAGCCTGTGACCTGACATAGATTTTCTTAAATATCTGGACTTAAAAAAAAATATATGTGTTTATCTCATTAAATCTTTGGATAGATGCCTTTGGGAAATTCAATGTGCCCAAGGGGTTTTAACAAAAGGCAAGTGGGCAAGTGTCTGCATTGGCTCCCTCAAGGGAAAATCAGACTGAACAAAACTCACAATGCTAAATTTTGGAAAAAAAGGAATTTACTTGCTCATCCTGACACCACAAAATATAGGAATGTAGGCTTAAATCTCCTGTTTGTTCAAGGGATGAGGAATGGGAACAACAGCTGGTTCAAACATGTTGCTTCCTTGTCAAAGTTTAGCAGCCTTTTCCTTCATTAGACACTCCGCATTTGCTGTGTCTACTCAGATTCCAGAATTCTGAAGTAGTTTATTCTGACAATTTTTTTCCTAATTAATGGTTGTTTTGGTGTCAAGACCAAGTCCTAGAAATTCCTACTCTGCAATTTTCTGTGACCTTCATAGTAAGGTTATTTCTAAGCAGCAATTTTGCAGGACGCTCCTTTGTCACATTCTTAGTGGAATTATGAATTCCACTTAGTGGATATATGAATTAGTGGAGAGGATATGGGATTCAAAATCTGAGGACTTTCACTTGAGCCTCATCTCTCTCAGAAAAAACTACTTCTCTGGCAAAATTTCTTAGTTCTTGGAACATCTTTTCTTCGTCTATCTATCTATCTATCTGTGTTTGTCCTAATTAACTTGAATTTAATTGTAAGACAAATAGAAATATAGTTGAGTAATAAACAAAATGATACTTACTTGTACAGAATTATTTTAATGGGAATGCAAAGAGATTTTTAAATATTTTTAGTCAAATTCTTATAGTCTCATTATACAGATGTGACATGAAGGGTACTTTTTCTTACAATTGAAAGAAATGTTCGTGCCTGGTCTTTCTTCAAAAATGCAGAAGAGAAATCCAAAATATACATAGTATTAATATTAAAAATATCAAACAAAAAATAAAGTTTTGTTTTATTTTCCCTGGGTCTTTTTAAGCTATAAAATCTTACTCATGACAGTGGTTGTATAATTCATCATATGTTCACTCAAACAATTAGAAAGTGGTATTTTTTTTTTTAGTTAATTCCCTCTCCATCTTAACTATTTTAATCTGTGTGTCACCCTCTACTTTAATATTTCTCTTTCTCTCCTGACTCCAATTATTGCAATAACCTCTTTTGGAAAATGGCTTTCAAGAGGATCGAGGTTCTTCACTAATCTTAAACCTTCTGGATGAGATAACTGAAAATATAAAATATTATGTATTAAGTATTGAGATCATGGTATATCCTTGAGAATATGGAGATTATATAACTGACTCAAGAGATAACCAGTTATTTCAACTCATGCCCCCTCTTTTCACTTAATATAGTGGTAAAATATCCACTAAGAAAAAAGTAAATTAAAATGGGAGGAAAGCATAAGGTATTCAGGGTAAACACTTCTTTAAGCACCTTCAGGCAGTATTGCACCTTTTAAAAATGACCCAGAGGTTTTAAAAAACAGATGTCTCTACTTTTAAAAATGAGGCAATCAACACATCTTTTTTCTTGTTTTATTGTGTTCTCAACTATAAAGGGGTTGTAATTATAGTACATAATCTATTAAATAAAACATTCTATATATCTTTCAGCAGAAATGTAATAACTTCCCAATTATTTATCTATGATTTGACCTATGTTATGACTTAAACCTGAGTCATTAGGACTAGCATTAACGTGTAGTCTCAACTAGTTTTTTCTACTGGATAAATTGCTTAAAACAATGGGCCAATGAGAACCATATCAGGGAATGTAACTGCTCTCATCCTAGGGATATTGAATCAAATAGTTAACTTTCTCTTTTAGTTTCTCATGTTTCATTTGATTAAAGAAACCTTATTGTATTAAAAATTCTTTAGGGGCAATATTTGTGTATGACATATTTTCTTTCTGTCTCTTTCTTTCTTTCTTCCTCACATAGCACCTCTCATACAATAAGTACAAAATAATTATTCATTAATTATAAATAAATTATATGATTAAATACTAAGTTATACAACCTACTTCTCTCCCCAGCATAGCAATGTGGTAGCTACAGCAGATAAATAATAAATAATTAAGTGTGCTTAGAGTTTTATCAAATAAAGAACCCTACTTTTTTTAATCTCATTGTCTTTTGCCTCATGGTTTATATCCCATCCAAGGCACCTCTCTAAAGAAAAACACATCTTCTCCAAATATTGGGTTTCTTTTCACTTGCAAATAGTCAATGAGAGAAAAAGGAACAACTAAGAAGTCTTTAATAATTTAGGAACATATTGCTCTTGCATGCTGACCAGGAATTCTCCATTGCTTAGTGCAGGGATGCTATAATGAGGGTTTTGAGAAGAAAAACATCAAGTTGAATTCTGACTGTCTTGAGCAGAAGTGTTTGAGAGCCTTTTATTTCTTAAATACAAAATCTCTCAAGTCTCCTGGGTAGATTTGATGCCATATTACACAGGACTTGGTGCCAGAATTTCAAACAAGTAGTTAGCACCCATGTACTTCACTTACGTATAATTTACTCCTATGTACTTTGTCATGTATATTACTTTCGATCATAAGTTGTTATGGATAAATAAAAGTCAGGATTTTTAATGTGTTATTACAATAGCCCATATTCTAATCTTCCTATTCTGTCTATGTTTCATTCTTCCTAAGGTGTTTCTGTGGTTTTAGTTTTGGGCAGCTATAAAACACAATAGTAAGCAAAATGAGCCTTTTGGTCTTGTAGATAGGAACTGGAGTCCTGACTCCATGTAGCCTTTCTCTGAGTTTTCTGGATTGAGAAAATAAGTGGATGGGAATAACATTTTTTTTAAGATTTAGTTAAAAATTAATATATAGGTTTTAGAGTAATGATAATAAGTTTAATCTTATATATGCTGAATATATGGTAACTTCTGTGAAAAATCCAAGTGAAAAAATTGAGAAGACAGTTGGATATATATTAATAGGTTTTTGAGGAGTGAAGTTTGGACTGTATGTATAAATTTGGAAGTTACTGATTGGTTGAGATCACATAAGGAAAGAAGGCTGAGCAAGAAATTAGAGTCTAGGCAGAACGCTGATAGACTTACTCAGGGAAGTGACTATGTAAAGAAAGTGCTTCCAGAAAGAAGACTGGCATAGTGGGTAGTTGAATAGTTATATAAGGCTGAAACTCAAAGTTTTTTTTCTATTTAGTGATATTACAATACATGTCAGAGACTGTTATTTGTCTACATATATATACACACATGTATGTATACATATGTGTGTATATATGAAATATATACACATATATATTTTTTTCATTCTACACTGTAGATATGTGGAGTATGAAATTAAGCAATTTAAAAAAAAAAACTTTATTCCTCACCCTATCTTACAGATAGGATTAGTTAAGTATAAGCCAAAGTACTTGAGGTTGACTCAGGAGGTAATTGCTATCATGTCCTTTCCTCTTTCCTACCTTGAATATAATTATAATAGCTGGAGTAGGTGGTCTTGTAGTAGTGAGGTAGCCTTGAGCATGGAAGCCACTCACAGAGGATATAGAGCAGAAAACAGGAATCTGAAATTCCAATAATGTCTTCAAGCTTCCATAGCAAACCTGTTCTGCCTTTCTAATACTTTTTGAATGTGAGAGAGAAATAAACTTTTAGAAAAAAAGTAACACTATCGTTACTTTGAGTCTTGGTTACCAGAAGATGAAAACATGTCATATCTGTTACAAGGTAACTAGTACAGTTAATGATGGCTGTTTCTATTAAGTAGGAAAAAGAATGAAGAGAAGTCACTAAGTTGGGTACATTAATTTATTTAAATTTAACTAAAAGCATAATGTGGAATTATGTTAGTAAAACACAATGTAGTAGCAAAAAGAAAGACATGGTCTTTGTCACTACACGGCTTATGGCCTAGCCACTGGCCATAATTCAATATCCTTTCACTTAAAAAGACAGTGCCCAATATTCTAAACCAGGATCATTTCATACATTAAGAAGTCATAGGTCCAGTTGTGTATTTTATTTTATTCATATTTTTTTCTTTTCTTTTTAAGATTTTAATAGATTTAGGAGGTACAAGTTGAAATTCATTACATGTATGTATTATATAATGGAAAAGTCTGGGCTTTTGCTGTACTCATCACCTGAATAGTGTGCATTGTATTCCATAGGCAATTTTCATCCCTATCCCCTCCAACCTTCCCCTCTTTTGAGTCTCCAGTGTCCATTATACCAGCAGTCCCCAGCCTTTTTGGCACGAGGAGCCAGTTTCATAGAAGACAAGTTTTCCAAGGACTGGGGTAGGGGATAGTTTCAGGATGATTCAAACACATTGCATTTATTGTGCATTTTATTTCTATTATTTTTACATTGTAATATATAATAAAATAATTATAGAACTCACCATAATACAGAATCAGTGGGAGCCCTGAGCGTGTTTTCCTGCAACTAATACTTCTGCTGATCTGACAGGAGGAGGAGCTCAGGTGGTGGGTGATATGAGTGAGGGGAGCAGCTATAAATACAGATGAAGTTTTGCTCACTTGCCCACCACTCACCTCCTGCTGTGCAGCTCGGTTTCTAACAGGCCATGGACCAGCACACTTGAATGTTTAGTTAGTATCTACTGAATAGGAAAGTGAGTATCTTGCCTTAATTCCTTGACTAGATTTGGTCCACATTATGAATAACATGATCTATTGTAGACGGTCAGAAATCCAAACCATATTTTATATTATGGCTGCTTTGTTGAGATGTGTTTCTATTTTCAAACAACTAACATGTTAAAAACATAACTTATTCTTAAACATAGTGTAGGGTACATCTAAATAAGGGAATCAAACTCTTTTTAGAAAGTAGTGAGATTTTAACATCAAGTAACATCATTTAATGTTAATGATGGATGCCATTTACTTATATAGTCTTTTTGTTGTTATGCCAACTATGGACAAATTTAATAAAAATAAAAAAGCATATTATAAAACTATTTGGTGAATAACATAGTTTGTTAAAATTGTGTTAAATCCTAGTCACATTCGGAAGTGCAAATCTTAATATTGATATTGAGAGAAGACAAATAATATTTCTAAAATATTATTCCATATTGCACAAAACTTAATTGAGTTTATTAAAAATTAAGTCCAGAAAATTATTTACAATGGAGTCATCTAAGTAGTTTTAATAGTTATAGTACTGAAAACAAATGACTCATACTTGGTTGGATATACCTAAAGAGCTTTATGAGAATTAGAAAAGTGCACGAAGTAATATTTCTCTTCTTTCCAAGTTACAAATTTCAGATTACAAGAATATGGAAATTCTGGACCACAGGAAATTTGGTATGACAAAAGTGATTTAGGTACACCTGGGCACTGATTTTGCTTTCTTCCATTGGTCCCTGGGTTTGGGAAAATCAAACAAAACAAGCAAATACGCAAAAGACAATAAAAAAAACAGTATCTGAAAACATTTCCTTAAA
Organism: Eulemur rufifrons; assembly: GCF_041146395.1. NCBI lineage: Eukaryota > Metazoa > Chordata > Mammalia > Primates > Lemuridae > Eulemur > Eulemur rufifrons. The sequence goes on from NC_090989.1 coordinate 233,452,688, forward strand.
CAGCAGTATTGAGAATTTTACCATAGGTTCTAACAAAATGGTGATGAGAACTGCAAATAAAAGGTGGAAACACAGCAGAAATGCATGACCTTACCTATTTTGAAGGTAACAATGCCATAATTATTGCCCTTAAGTAGTCATCTAGGAAAGAAAATCTATACATGGTTATGACCCTGTTCTGTGTAGTCAGCTTTGTTCCATGAACTTTAATGACGTTGCCGGAATAAATAGAAGACTTATAGCAGATGTGGTAGATTTTTTGCAAACATAGTGGTTATAATATTAATATTTCTTATCTTTGTGCATATGCCTCTTTGCAATGTGACCATGCTACTCTCCCAATCAAGAGATGGAGTCTATTTCTCCACCCCCTTGAATCTAGGTTGGCCTTGTGGTTAGTTTGCTTTGACTAACAGAATATGACAGATGTGACATTATCCAAGAGGTATTGCAGCTTCTGTTTAACCTATCTTGATATTCCAAAATTGAAATGAAACTCACACTAGGTGATATGAAGATGAGAGATCTTAGAGCAAGAGAGTCCCAGCTAGCACAACTAAGCACAAGAGGTCATCTTGGATCAACCACCCAAATGACTGTAGACATGTGAGTGACTGCAAGTGAGATCAGCAGAATGGCTCACCTGAACCCAGTCCAAATGAGCAACCAACAGAATCATGAGCAAATAAATGGGCATCATTTTAAGTCCCTGTGTTTTGGGGTAGTTTGTTTGTGGAAACAGGTGACTGAGAGCTTGTTTGTGTGTGTATGCACAAGTGTATGTGCATACAAGCCCATATATTAATACATACACTTAAATGGTTCCTTCCTACCCATCTACACATCAATTGAGTTTATTGGAAAAAACAAGCAAGATATTGCTAATTTGCCACTCTCAAATTCAAATAAAATATTTTTCATTATGATTATTTGGATTCCAACATATATTTAGCTAATTGTGAGAGTCCTACCTGTATTTATATTTACAATTGCATCCGTTTATAGCATAATGTGGTGAGTCTGAGCATTACATGCTGTTGTTATATTTGAAATAAATTCTTTTGAACTTCATATGTAAAGAACATATTGAATATTCCCATAATACAAGCATCAATACTGAATGCCTACCTTTTTTTTTTCTTTTTCAATATATAAAAGACTGGTAAAACTGTTGATCAAACTGATATATTATTTTCTGAAGACATTCATCAATTGAATGAGTAAATAAATTATTTAGAACATAACTATGGAAAGTATATTTAACCTGGTTCCCATGGGAATAAACATTTTAATTTTTTCCAAAGATAATTTTAAGGTATTCTTTATAGCCGAACAGTTGCATTAAAGAAAACTAATAAAAATAAAATGATCTTGACCAAACATATTTTAGTGGGAGGTCACCACTATAACAAAACTCAGAATACAAGTCAATGCCAGTGGCAGAATGAGGTTGAATATATTGAACCTCATTTGTTGAAGCCAAAACAAAACAGAAGAGATTAGAATGGGAGATACATATATTTTTTGTTCTAGTGCTTGATTATTCTTTCTCTGTTTGTAGTTCTGATCTTAATAAGATCTGTGTTGCCTTCAGCACAGGGTAAAAAAGAGACATTGCAGCGTAAGTTATCACCATTGACCTTGGAAAAGTCAGAAACTCTATTAGGGTGCTGTTAATTTAGCAGATATATGGTGAACTCAATCATTAGTGGAAATGTAAGAAATATCCCAGGGATCTCTTGAAGAGTTTATTGGAAAAATCCATTCTCCAGCTAAAGACATATGTTATCCAATATAATCTGTTACTGTTGTTATCAAAAATTAATTTTTTTAGTCAACTGGATGTGAAATGAAGCCTGGTATCAAGAATTAATACTTAAGGGAATGAATCTTTTGCCATCTAGTTACTATTAGACCTAATTCAAAGAAGTCTCCTCTTTAGACTACAAACCTCTGCATACATTTTTTCTACAATGGAGGGGTGACACAACTATTTTTTATGGAATTTTGTAGTATTAAATATTAAACTATATTAATATTATTAAACATCATGATGATAAGGACAGTGATAATAATAAAACTGTTGTCATTCTTTCTACTACTAACTACAAGCAAGGGTTTTCATTATTGATTTTAATCCTGGAAGTAAATCTAAGATGTAGTTATTATTATTGTCCCCATTATATAGAAGGAACTGATTTTTAGCAAGGTTAAATAGCTGCCAACTTCAACTACCTTGGCGCCAGCTCTGAATTCAAAACCTGATATTTTGATTTAAAATCATTTGTGTTTAATTGTTTTATTAAACTAAATGCTGAATATTTTCTGAATTAAGTGGTTCTTGTAGACCATTACTGAAACATGCCTACAAAAGCAATGTAAATCTATTCCACCAAGACAGTAATTGGAAGGAAGGAATCTCACCACATAAATGAGATGTGTCACTATAGAATACATAATACAAAATATTTAGATAGAATTGAAATTGCAAAGTGTTACCAAAGTAAAATGTCAAACTTAGTTATTTAAAAAAAATATAAAAATAGTCATTGTGAAATTGTTCATCATATTAGATAACCAAAAGCAAACATGCTGTGACAATATCCTGGGCCATTGTGATATGGAATTTGTGTTTATAACAGGGGATTCTTTGCTGAACCCAAAGGAATAACTATGAGGAAGGAGTCAACCCCACTGTTTCCATAGCAATCCGTTATAACTGTTCTCTAGAGCAAAGTGCTGTCTCTAAGATAGAATGATGAGATATGATGAAGAGGGGTTAATGGATTTTCTGCTTGGATCATTGCATCTTTCTTTTAAAACTAGGCACTAGGAATGCATAATTTAATTAGCCTCATGCAAATTAGCAATTAAAATAAACATCATTCATTAACTTTTTTATTCCCTCATTCAACATATTTATTGAGCATCTACTCTATGCCAGGCCTTGTTCTATCACTGAAGATACAAAATGGATTGGCTGAACAGAAGGTGGAAAGTTAAGAAATATTTTCAAATTGGAATTAACCTGAGTCCATTCCAAAAGAGTGCTACAGAGTATAATAGAAGTAATACATTAAAGACAGAACTCTATGTATTTTGGAGAAACTTAAGAAGTTGAAACTTGAACTTGGCCTTAAAGTTTGGGCAAGTAGAATGGAAAAAATAAGCTACTTTACCAAGAGGATTCATGCTCAAGCACAACATAAGTAGAAGTAGGTGTGACAATTTTTTTGTTTGTTCCAAATTGTTTTTTGTTTTATTCTTTTTGATATAGCACATAATTGACATCATCTCATGTATTTTTATATATATGTATATATTTATAAAGTTGAACCAGTAATAAGACTATATATGAGGAACTGCAAACCACATTGTACACTGATTAATCTCAAAATTTAAACTTGTAATATGGTTTTTTTAATCTTCTTTTTTTCTTAGCCAAATTCTTCTTTCTGGCAGATGAAATATAGTTTTTATTGTGTTCTTTTAAGGCACATTATAATTCAATTTTTATTTTCAGAAAGTAAAAGTCACTTACATTGATATACATTTCCATGAGTTTTGACAGACACATATAATTGTATAACCACACCACACACAAGATAAAAAATAATTAAGTCATATCAAAGAAATTCCATCTTGAGGCCCTTTTATTATATATAGACAACTCTCTCCCTTTCTCCATATACATGACCAATTGTTGGCAATGATTTATCTATTTCTGTTCATATAATTTGCCTTTTACAATATATCATATAAATTGAATATTTGCTTTTGAATCATGTTTCCTCCACTTAGCACAATATATTTTAGACTCATCCATGTGTTACATGTATTAGTAGAATTTTATATTGCTAAGTAGTATTCCATTGTATAACATATCATAGAATCCACACCCATTCATCAGTTGAAGAACATTTGGATTATTTCCAGTTATTGGCTATTATGAATAAAGCACTATAAACATTTACATACAGGTTTTTGTGGATGGATAAATTTTCATATGCTTTTGGTAAATATCCAGGAGTGGGATTACTCAATCATATAATAAGCACATGTTTGAATATCTAAGAAATTCCCAATATATTTTTCAAAGTGATTATAACATTTTTTTTTATCATACTAGGTATATATTAGAGTACAATTTACTTTGAATCCTTACCGGCATTTGGATATTCCATTGTGGTTGTAATTTACATTGCTCTGTTGACTAATGATGTTGAGAATCTTTATCTGCGCTTAGCAGCCACATATAACTACTTTAGTAAAGTGTCTTTTCAGGGCCGGGCGCGGTGGCTCACGCCTGTAATCCTAGCACTCTGAGAGGCCGAGGCGGGTGGATCGCTCGAGGTCAGGAGTTCGAGACCAGCCTGAGCAAGAGCGAGACCCCGTCTCTACTAAAAATAGAAAGACATTATATGGACAACTAAAAATCTATATAGAAAAAATTAGCCGGGCATAGTGGCGCATGCCTGTAGTCCCAGCTACTCGGGAGGCTGAGGCAGTAGGATCGCTTAAGCCGAGGAGTCTGAGGTTGCTGTGAGCTAAGCTGACGCCACGGCACTCACTCTAACCTGGGCAACAAAGTGAGACTCTGTCTCAACAAAAAAAAAAAAAAAAAAAAAGTGTCTTTTCAAACATCTTGCCCCCTTTAAGTGCTCTTATTATTTCTGGATTAAAGTTCTGTATCAGAAGCATAATTTGTAAATATATTCTCCCATATTTGCTCCCATGATATTTCCAGTGTCTTTTTATAGAGCAGAATTTAAATTTCATGAAGTCTAAATTATTAATTTTTCCTTTTATAAAAATATTTTCTTAGATACTACAGTATGCTTTTGGTATAGCATATAAGAACTCTTTCCTCATATGATAAAAATGTTTCTTCTATGTTTTCTTCTATAAGTTCTATATTTACATTTTCCATTTTATGTTAACTTTTGTGTAAGAGATATGGCATAAAGTTAATTTTTTACATATGGATGTTCAGATGTTCCAGCAACATTTCTTTTAAAGACTATGATTAATCTATTGAATTGCCAAAATTTAATTGACCATTTAGGTATTGGTGGAATACTCCTGTTCTGTCCCAGTGATCCATATGTCATTATTTTCTCCAGTATCAAACTCTGTTGATTACTGTAGATTTATATTTAGTCTTGAAATCTGATAGTTCAAGTCTTCTCATTTCACACTTGTTTTTCCAAAATTTTTATGGCTATTCTAGTTCCTTTGTCTTTTTATGTAATTTTCAAAATGAGCTTGTCAGTATCTACCAAAAAAGACCTCCTATGATTTTCCCTGGATTACATTGAATCTATATTTAAAATATTCAAATCATTAACATTTAAATACTAGATGTTTTCTAATCCAAATACATGACATAACTCTCCGTTTATTTAAGTCCACTTTGATTTTCTTCATTAGAGTCTGATAGTTTTAAGCATTATCCTGAATGTATTTTCTTAGCTTTAAAACTACAAATTCAAGTTTTTTGGTGCTATTATAAGTAGTACTGTCTTTATAAATTTAAAAAATGTCCAAGTAGTCATTGCTAGTATATATAAAGGCTGACCATTTGATTTTACTGACATTTTATATTACCACATTTATCAACTTGCTTATTACCTTTAAGATTTTTTTGGAGATTTCTTAGGATCTACTATGTGTAGTTTCTTTGTCTATCTTTATAGTTAATTTTATTTCGTTTTTTCCAAATCTATATGTCTTTTATGTTTGTTCCATGCCATATTGCACTAGCCATGACTTTTAGCATAGTTCTGAACAGAAGTTGTGAGCAGAGATTTTTTTTTGTCTTTTTTCTGATTTTAGGGGGAAAACATTCAATATTTTACCATTATATATGGTGTTTTCTGTAAGTTTTGTGTAGATATGCCTTTTATCAAGTTTGGTTCCTTTCTAATATTAATGTGTTAAGAATTTTTAATCAAGAATGAATTTTGAATTTTGTTAAATACTATTTCTGCATCTGCTCAGATAAACATATAATTTTTAGTCTTCAATATTTTCATATAATGAATTACATTAACTGATTTTTGAATGTTAAATCACTTCAAATGCATTTATCATTGCTTTCTCAAGATAAATAGCATTTGATACTGATTTAGTAATCTTTTTATATGTTGCTGGTTTGGATTTTCTAATATATTCTTGAAAAAAATTTATACATATAAATGATAAATATTGGTATAAACTTCATTTTCTTGCAATCTGTTATCTAGTTTTAGTGTGCAGATTATGTTGGTCTCATAAAAAGTTTTGAAAGGTTGACCCTCATCTATTTTGTGGAAAGTGATTGTGTAAAATAGATATTATTTCTTCTGTGCATATTTTTTGGAATTTTTATATGACTTTATCTGGGTCTGAAGTTTTCTTTGTTGCAACATTTTATTTTCAAATTTAATTTTTTTCTAGATAAAGTACTATTGTGTTTAATTCTACATAACTTTTAAAAATTTGCATCTTCCAAAAATTTGTCCATTCATATAAGTTGTCTTATTTGTGGAAACAGATTTACTTAAGATATGCCTTTTTTTATTTTTTATTTATCTTGGGTCTACTATGATGTTTTTCTTTTATTGCATTAGTATATTTGACTCTATTTTTCTAACTCTCTATTATTTTTGTGGTCATTCTGGGAAGAACTTTGTCAATTTTATTGATTTTTTTTTTCTGGAAACCAGATTTTTCTTCTGTTGGTTTTCTCTATAGTTTTTCTTTTGTTATAATTCATTGATTTTTATTCTTTTCCTTATATTTTTCTTCCTGCTTGCTTTGATATTAATTTATTCATATTTTTCTACTGTCTTGGGGTAGAATTAGATTCTTGATTTGAGATCTCTCTTCTTTTCTAATATAATGATGTAATGCTGCAATGGATTAGAATGTTGAAACTCTAATTCCCAATTTGATAGTATTTGGAGATGGAACCCTTGGGAGATAATTAAGGCAGGAAGGTTAAGCCCTCATGATGAGATTAGTGCCCTTGTATAAGAAGAGACATTAGAGATCTTGATTTCTTTTCCTCTTCTGCTTGTCATGTGGGGATATAGCAAGAAGACAGCCACTTGCAAAGCAGGAAGAAGTTTCTCACTAGAACTTGGCCATGCTGACATGCTGATCTCTGACTTTCCAGCCTCCAGAACTAAGAGAAATTAATTTATGTTGTTTCAGTCACCCAGGCTATGGCATTTTCATTATAGCAGCCTGTACTGATCTATACAAATGCTATAAGTTTCCTCCTTGGCACTGCTTTGGTTACATATCACAAATATTTTATAGTGTGCTTTATTTTGTTCAAATCAAGTAATGTGTTATTTCTAAATGAAAATAGAAATCTTGAGCAATGCATTATTTGACTAATGCATTATTTAGAACACTGTTGTGTTTTTTTTCAAATAATTTGTGATTTTCTAGATGTCATTATTCACTAGTTTCTAGTTTAATTCAAGTATGATCAGACAATAGACTTTAGATGATTTCAATAATTTGAACTGGTTATGTAGGAATTTTTCAGATTTATATATATTATGACAAACTGCTTTTGATATCTACGAGGCAGCATAGATTAGGAGCTGGTAAAGTGAACCTGGACCTTGGGAGAAAGGTGATAGAGATATATTCAAATTAGGACAAGTGGAGACAGTTATAATAGGATTAAAATACATGGTTAGGTGAATCCAATATGGAATCAAGAAGAGCTAAGGGAATTCTACTTTGGCTATTTTGGATAACAGGGCTGGATTTATCCCTCTACTTCAAATAATCAAAAACCTAGGAAAAAATTATCTTTAAAGAAACTGGGCCTTGTGAAACAAAACACAATGGCCCAGAAAGATGGGAAACAAATAAGCTGGACACTATGGTTGCCACAGTCCTTCCCTAAACGTGTTTTCAAACCACCATGCAATGAGAGGGAACCTGGGCAGATGAAGTGGACACACTGAAATAGAATGAAACATCTGAGCCCATGAAAGAGGAAACAGCTAGAATTTACAGACCAGGGTAGTGGAAAGTAGGCTGCACAGAGATAGAACTCAGGAGATGTAAAGAGGGCTCCCCTAGAATATTAATATGAATATTGATCAGCAAATGCACATGGTGAGGAAAGTATCCACGGCCAAGGAGAAAATCACACAAAAGGATAAAAGGAAATAGTACCCGATTATTCATACAGAACTTTAAAAAAATTATCTTCTGTTTTTTTTAAGATTTCTATTTTTTATTTCTATCAACCATTCTGAAAAATCTCATAATTCATAAAACATTGAGAAAAATACTTAGAAGGGAATGGTAGCTATTGTCCTGTCTCAAAAATCCTTAAAACAAGAAAGTAACAGTGCAAAATAGTTTTCTAGTAATTTAATTGTGTTCTAGAACAAGGTTCAAAGATAAGTGTAAGAATATAAAATTATCCCACTTAATATGGTAAAATGCACAATGTTGGGCATCCAATCAAGAAGTGCCAGGTATGCAAAGAAGTAAGCTTATATGATCTATTATTGTAAGAAAAATCAATCAATTGACACTGACCCACAACTGACACAGCTATCATTATAGAATTAGCCAACAAGGATATTAAAAAGAGTTATTATAACTATTAAAACATCTAAAGGTGAAAAATACAATGTCTGAGAAGAAAAATAAACTAGATGAGATTAATAGCAGATTAAATAATATAAAATAAAAGATTAGTTAAGTGAAATAATAGAAATATAAACTAAAAACAAAGAGAAAATAAAGGATATGTATATCTTTACATGTAAAATAGAAATATAATATATAATTAATATAATATATAAAAATACACACACACACACACACACACACACATGAAAACCAGTGAACCATGGAACAACTTCAGGCAACGTAATATAGCTGTAATTTGGTTCCCAAATTGGAGTTGGAGAGAATGGAGAAAAGTACTTACAGAAATAATGACTACATTTTTCCAGATCCAAGAAATTCAAAGAACCCAAAGCACAAAAATCATGAAAAACTACACCAAGGAATATCATAATCAAATCACTCCCTTGAGTGTTTTTGGATTTAGAGACTCACTGTGAACTAAGAGAAAATGGAAAGGAAAACAAATAGTAAGTATTCAGTGGAGTAACCTGGCTGATGAGAAAGGCACATAATCTCTGTGATATTCTTTAAAATTGATAAACTCATTCTATTCATGAGAAAACAACAGTATGTCCACATTCTGCAAAGTAACTGAGCAGTACTCTTCAAAAATGTCAAAGTCATAAAGGAAAAAGAAAGACTTAGAAACTGTTAGAGTAGAGGAGACTAAGGTGACATGATAACTAAAAGCAAAATGGTGTCCTAGGTGATATCTTGAAAGAGAAAGAAAACATTACTGGTAAAACTGGGAAGTATGGATAAGTTCTGTAGTTGAGTTAATAGTATTTATCCAATGTTAATATCTTAAGTTTGATAAGTATACTGTGGTTTTGTGCTTGTTAACATTAGGGAAGCTGGGTGAAGGGGATATGAATAGGCTTTGTACTATCTTTGCACATCTTCTTTAAATTCAAATTCATTTCAAAATGTAAAATTAAATGTACTATTTACAAAGGAGTCATTCAAGTAAACTTAAAACTGGGTTAACTACGATTTTATAATGTTCTGTGACCCAAAAAACATCACAGATAGCTTTTGCTTGGAAAAACAATATTAAATTATGATTTGAAAATATTTTACTTTGTAGTTGCTTATATTCATTCTAGAAATAATACAACAGTTAAAGTAGGTTATGTTGATATCTTCAAATTAGGAATATATGTCTTCAAACAATATGGCGTCATTATCCCAAGTATTGTGTAAGTGTAAGTGTATACCTCGTGTGTAGGGCTGGCAGGTATACCTCTTATTTAAATGACTGCACATAAAGCTTTTCAGATTTTGATGTTTTTATAAAATATTCAATATTTTATTTTCTACAAATATGGTTATAAATGTGAATGATCCCACATCTTTACCATTCCTGCTCCTACTTCAATGCAGCAGAGAAGAGAAATAGGTAATATTTTTGAGAAAAACCAAGCTGCTCATAGTAGAAAGAAGGAATGACCATTTGCCCAAATGTTTTTCTAAGCTAGGCCTGTTAAATTGGAAACTATGCATGGCAAAGAAATCAGAGCAATGAAGCTGTGATCTACCAGGACAGCTTCTCATTCAGCAAATACAATGGGATGCTCCTTAATGTCAACATACTATGTTTAATTGCTCTGTAGGAGACAGAATGAATTTTCTAATAACCAATTTTGCATTCTTATGAGGCACTCTGACCATTTAGCATCGCCAGGTTTTGCTGTTTTGCAGTTTACCACTCTGTTGTATTTTTGAAAGGATTGCCTGGGGCAGTTAGCAGTCAAGTGAAGAGAGTGATGATGTGCACCTCATCTCAAGTTGTGGTTGACACTGAATAAATATTTCTGGTGCTATGTAATGATCATATTGCTGGTTTGTTTTTTTTTTTTTTAAATAACCTGTAACAAAATCACAATCTCTCAGTGGGCCCACTTTCAAACACTGCTGCAACCCTGAGGCACATATTCTCAGAAAGGGAGAAGAAGAAATTTAAATATATTTACACAAAAAATAATCCTAAAAGACAAGGAGGAATTTGAATAGGCTTGCAATATCTGCGGTTAGGATGAGCATAACTGTGCCCTTTGCCCTTATCCTTTGCCACAGTGTCTTATTAATATTTTGGCCACTACACAAATTTAGTACCTAGGAATCATCGGCACGAATAAGCTATTGTGTTTCCTTTTTTTCCCCCTCTAAAATAATCTGTGCGGTACTTTGGGAAAATAATGTAAATCAAGTGCCATAAGGCAATTAAAGACATTATAGTGATTTCTACCCAGTGAAATCTTATTTAGAGGCTGAACATTGAAGTTGCACACTGCATACACCTCAGTCTTGAAAGATTGGCAGCTCCCTCTACTGTTTCTCTGGGTGAGGTGCGAGGAATCAAGGCTCACCCCTTTGTGTAATTTCTTTTCCTGTGATGCTGGACTTTCACAGCTTGTCAATTAATGGCCTTCAAGCTGGCAAGCTCTCAAATTCTGGCTGATTTTCAGCGGCCTGATGGCACCTTTAGGACACCTGCTTTGAAGACTGATCCACTTCAAAAGAAAGCTTGATACTGCTATTAAAGCAAGGCATGTGAATCACACCCTTTCTTTGAAGCTTTCTATTTCTGTGTATATCCGTCTGGTCTGTTTACAACAGATGTAGACTTCTGAAAAGCAGTCCTGCCTGGCAATAAAATTTCGTGGTTTCAGAATCTGATTTCTTTTACTTTTTTTTTTTTTTTTTTTTTGCAGAAACATTTTTTTTAATAAGGCTCCGATCGGTTGGCACCTATTCTTCTAGACCTCATTCACATCATGTGCAAAACCAATTTTTTTCATTTTTTGTCCTGCTAGATACATTTCTTATAATATAATCTTTATCTCTTTTAACCATGCTTTTATTCTTGTGACCACAGAGAAAGGGGAAAGAAACAGGTGCTATCGTCTCTCTAAAGAGAATTTTCCAGAAACCTATCTACATTCGTAATTCCTTTCCTATATACTGAGAAGATCTTTTAAATAGCCTGGAAAAAAGTATTCATTATACTATAGTGGCTCAACTATTTTAGCTTAAGAGACAAGGATGAAATAACCTGCTTCTTCCACTAAAATATTTAAAAACAGAATTACTTTCTTTTGATCTTAAAATGAAATTCTGCACAAGAGTACAGATTTCTTTATTAGAAATTAATTTAAAACATTTAAGAAAATAAAAAAACAACAACTAAACTCGACTGCATTCCAGTGTCTGTTCTTAGAAATAATAGCATTTATTTAAAAGAAGATACACATTTATTTTGGGCACAGTTTTCCTGTACTCAACTAAACATGGTTACTACTACTTTTCAAATGCACTGTACTGACATTATGTTTTCCAGAAATTATCTCTGAAGCATGGCAAGTTTAGGCCAAAAATAAAGGGCAAAGTAAAATCTACTTTTACTGAAAAGTAATGGCTCTATTCTTTGTGTATTTAATGAATTACTCTGTGTATAACATGATAGTATTGTGTATCTCCTCTGAGGAGATATTTGTTCCCACTACAATGAGATTAAATGTAGAGAAAATTTCATGGACTGACAAATGTGTAAGCAAGTATCCTTCTTTCTTCCCTCTAACTTTTTCAAGGTGGGGTAAGACACTGTTGGAAAGAAATAATAAAACAAACATTGATACTATGTTTGAAAAGCTTACAGTTTTGAAAGGAAGATGATGCATACACAAAGAAATTATTAATAAAATAGTAAGAGGCTTACAGAAGTAGAGAGTTAGTGTTTAAAGAATTTGAAGCAAATAGCATTTAAGTAGACAAGAAAAATTCAAATTCTGGAACAGTTTACCTTGAGAAAATAAGTCTGTTTCTACATAGCAATGAAGCAATCTTGTCAATTAAGGAAAAAATGATCAATTTTATGACATAGCCAGATTGCAGAATTTTTCATGCTGCTGTTCCTTAAAAGCGAGGTGGATCACTATCTACTGACAATAATTCATAGATTTTACAGCCTAGAACCATGAAGATGAAATGAATACCACAATGATACTTATACTCCTATTATTTGATCATTCAACTGTTCTTTATTCATTCAACAAAATTTATGAATAGAAAATATTTCATGGCATATGAAATGAAAATCTTGAAATCCATAAAATTACATTGATTGAAATGGACATAGAATGATCATACTTTGAATTTTAAGAGAAATTCAACTTATTCCTTAGTCAAGGAGCATGAAAAAATGAAGTTGGTATCAATTTTGTGATGTGCTTATGAAGATAACTGATGAGAACCAGTTTTGAGGTTCTATATGAAAATGATCTCCATTGCCTGTAATATACTCTGTGTCATTCTCTCAAATTTTATTGGACTAACTCAGCCCCATTCTAATATGATGCAGTAGTACACCTAACATCTCATGCTATTATAGCATTCACTGAAGCATCATCCAAAACAATTCAGTATAGTAGTTGAACTGTAATGGGACACTGAAATATTTTCTTGTCTGGTATCTAGCTCCTGGCTTGCAATGTTGAGATCCAATAACTCCACATTTCCATTTCAACCATGAACTTGTGCTATTGAAAAACAGGGTATAATAGATATACACCTGTAGTTCTGAGACTGTGGATATGAAAAATTGTTATCTAACTATGATCAGATATCTATTTTTTTATTTATTTATTTATTTTATTTTTTTATTTTTTATTTATTTATTTATTTATTTATTTCATCTTGTTATGGGGGATACAGAATTGCAGGTTACATACGTTGCTCCTGTACCGCCTTTCCCCCCAAGTCAGAGCTCCAGGCGTGTCTGTTCCCCAGGTCGTGCACATTGCACCCATCATGAGGTATATATCCCTCCCTTCCCCATGCCCCGTTCCCGAGTCAGCACCTTCAAGTGTTACCGCTCCCCAAACGGTGCGCAATGCACTCATTGTGTAGGCATACCCCCATCCCCTCCCCCACCCCCCACCTCAGTCTGATATGCAATTGGTGTCATTCCCAGATTTGTATTTAGGTGATGATCAAGGAAACCAATTTTCTGGTGAGTACATGTGATGCTTGTTTTTCCATTCTTGGGATACTTCACTTAATATAATGGGTTCCAACTCTCTCCAGGAGAACCATAGAGATGTCGTATCTTCATCATTCCTTATAGCTGAGTAATATTCCATGGTATACATATACCACAGCTTACTAATCCAATCATGTATTGATGGGCATTTGGGTTGTTTCCACATCTTTGCTATTGTGAATTGTGCTGCTATAAACATTCGGGTACATGTGTCTTTGTTATAGAATGACTTTTTCCTTTGGGTATATGCCCAGTAATGGGATTGCTGGGTCAAATGGCAGGTCTACTTGAATCTGTTTAAGATACCTCCATAATGCTTTCCACAGGGGTTGTACTAGTTTGCAGTCCCACCAGCAGTGTATTAGTGTTCCTGTCTCTCCACACCCACGCCAACATGTGTTGTTTTGGGTTTTATTGATAAAGGCCATTCTCATTGGAGTTAAGTGATATCTCATTGTGGTTTTGATTTGCATTTCTCTGATGATTAGGGATGTTGAGCATTTTGTCATATGTTTGTTAGCCATTCTTATATCTTCTTTCGAGAAGTTTCTATTCATGTCATTTGCCCACTTTTTGATAGGGTTGCTTGATTATTTCTTGCTGATTTTCCTGAGTTCTAAATAGATTCTTGTTATCAGTCCTTTATCTGATGGTAGTATGCAAAAATTTTTTCCCATTCTGTAGGTGGTGTGTTCATTCTCTTGACTGTTTCTTTGGCTGTGCAGAAGCTTTTTAATTTAATCATGTCCCATTCATTTATTTTTGTTGCTGCTGTGATTGCCTTGGGGGTCTTCTTCATAAATTCTTTGCCTAGGCCAATGTCTGTAAGAGTCTTTCCTACATTTTCTTCTAGAATTCTGATTGTATCACGCCTAAGGTTTAAGTCTGTTATCCACCGTGATTTGATTTTTGTGAGAGGTGAAAGCTGTGGGTCCTGTTTCAGGGTTCTACAAGTGGCTAACCAATTCTCCCAGCACCATTTATTGAATAGGGATTCTTGTCCTCAGAGTATATTATTTCCTGCTTTGTCAAAAATTAGGTGACTATATGAGGATGGTTCTATATTTGGATTTTCTGTTGTGTTCCACTGGTCTGTGTCCCTGTACTTGTGCCAGTACCAGGCTGTTTTAAGAACCACGGCCTTGTAGTATAGTTTGAGGTCTGGCAAATTAATACCTCCCATTTTGTTTTTGTTGCTTAAAATTGCTTTTGCTATACGGGGTCTTCTCTGGTTCCATACAAAGTGTATAATTATTTTCTCTACGTCTGTGAAGAATGATGTTGGTAATTTAATAGGGATTGCATTGAATCTGTAGATGACTTTGGGTAGTATAGACATTTTAACAATGTTGATTCTTCCAATCCACGAGCATGGTATATTTTTCCATCTATTTGCAAGTTCTGCTATTTCTTTTCTCAGTGTTTCATAGTTTTCCTTATAGAGGTCCTTTACCTCTTTAGTTAGGTATATACCTAGATATTTTATTTTCTTTGTTGCAATTTTGAAGGGTATTGAGTCTTTAATTTGGTTTTCCGATTGACTGTTATTGGCATATATAAATGCCTCTGATTTGTGTATATTAATTTTGTAGCCAGAGACTTTCCTATATTTGTTAATCAATTCCAGGAGTCTCATGGTTGAATCCTGGGGGTTTTCCAGATATAACATCATATCATCAGCAAAAAGTGACAGTTTGATCTCTTCCTTCCCTATTTGGACTCCCTTGATTTTGCTCTCTTGCCTGATAGCTCTCACAAGGACTTCCAACACTATGTTGAAAAGTAATGGGGACAGTGGGCAGCCCTATCTGTTTCCAGTTCTAAGTGAGAGTGCTTTCAATTTTTCCCCATTCAGAATGATGTTGGCTGTGGGTTTGTCATATATGGCTCGTATCATTTTTAGGTAGGTTCCATCTACGCCTATTTTGTTAAGCGTTTTTATCATAAAAGAGTGTTGAATTTTGTCAAATGCTTTTTCTGCATCTAATGAGAGTATCATATGGTTTTTGTTTTTGCTTCTATTTATGTGGTGAATTACATTTATAGATTTATGTATGTTAAACCACCCCTGCATCTCTGGGATGAAGCCCACTTGGTCGTGGTGGATTATTTTTTTGATAAGTACTAGGATTCGATTTGCTAGTATTTTATTGAAAATTTTTGCATCTATATTCATGAGAGAAATTGGTCTGTAGTTCTCTATTTTTGTTGCGTCCTTTCCTGGTTTTGGTATCAATGTTATATTGGCTTGGTAGAACATGTTGGGGAGAATTCCATCCTTCTCAATATTGGAGAATAGTTTATGTAGGATGGACACCAGTTCTTCTTTGTATGTATGGTAAAATTCAGGTGTGAACCCATCTGGACCAGGGCTTTTCTTTTTGGGAAGGTTTTTTATTGCTTTTTCGATTTCAGTTCTTGATATTGGTCTGTTCAGGTACTCTATTTCTTCCTGGTTGAGCCTGGGAAGACTATGTGTTTCTAAAAATTTGTCCATTTCCTCCACGTTCTCCAGTTTGTGTGCATAAAGATTTTTGTAGAATTCATAGATGATATCTTGTATCTCTGTAGCATCGGTTGTGATTTCTCCTTTCATGTTCCTAATGGAGGTTATTAGAGATTTTAGTTTTGTGTTCTTGGTTAGTCTAGCCAGGGGTGTGTCTATTTTGTTTATCTTTTCAAAGAACCAACTTTTTGTTTTATTAATTTCCCTTATAGTTTCTTTGTTGTCCTTTTCATTTAATTCTGATTTGATCTTAGTAATTTCTCGCCTTCTGCTGGGTTTGTGATCTTTCTGTTCTTCTTTCTCCAGCTCTTTGAGTCTATTCGTTAGGTTGTCTATTTGCATGTTTTCTGTCTTTTTGATATAGGCATTTATGGATATGAATTTTCCTCTCAGGACTGCTTTAGCTGCATCCCACAGATTTTGATAAGTTGTATCTCCATTGTCATTTAATTTAAAGAAATTTTTGATTTCCATCTTGATTTCTTCTTTTATAGAATAGTTATTCAGGAGAAAGTTATTTAGCTTCCATGACTTTGAGTAAGAGTGAGGGTTTCTGTTTGTGATCATTGTTACTTTTATTCCGCTGTGATCTGAGAAGATGCATGGTATAATTTCTATTTTTTTGAATTTTTTAAGACATGATTTATGTCCTAGGACATGGTTAATCTTAGAGAATGTCCCGTGAGCTGATGAGAAGAATGTATATTCTGTGGACTTTGGGTAGAATGTCCTATAGATGTCAGCCATGCCCATTTATTCTAGCATTCTATTTAGGTCCATTATGTCTTTGTTTATTTTCTGTTTAAAGGATCTGTCCTTTACTGTCAGTGGGGTGTTAAAGTCTCCAGCTATTACAGTATTGTTATCTATCATTTGGTTGAGATCTAGTAGGGTTTGCTTTATGAATCTAGGTGCACCTAGGTTGGGTGCATATATATTGAGTATAGTCATGGCTTCTTGATGAATTGTGCCTTTAATCAGTATGTAGTAGCCATCTTTGTCTTTTATTATTTTTTTTGGTTTGAAAGCTAAGTTATTGGAAAGTAAGATTGCCACACCAGCTTTCTTTTGGTTACCATTTGCTTGAAATATCGATTTCCATCCTTTTATTTTCAGTCTAAATGCATCTTTGCAGGTTAGGTGAGTTTCTTGAAGACAGTAGATACTTGGATTGTGTTTTTTTATCCATTGGGCCAGTCTATGTCTCTTGAGCGGGGAGTTCAAGCCATTCACATTTATTGAGAAAACTGATAAGTGAGACAGTTTTTTGTTCAGCTTGGTGGGTAGAACTTCATTGTGATGTTTTCTCTCCTGGGCCATTGTGGTATCTGGAATTTGATCTTTAGCTCTTGCGTAGTTTTACATTCGTGGATCTTTCTTGTGCTGATCTGTGTGTAATTCTCTTTTGAGTACTTCTTG
Source organism: Eulemur rufifrons (assembly GCF_041146395.1). NCBI lineage: Eukaryota > Metazoa > Chordata > Mammalia > Primates > Lemuridae > Eulemur > Eulemur rufifrons. Next base: position 233,470,306 of record NC_090989.1, read on the forward strand.
GAGGGCTGGTCTTGTCTTGGTGAATTCCCTCAACCTTTGTTTATCTGAGAATGTCTTGATTTCTCCTTCGTATAGAAAACTTAGCTTAGCTGGGTACACGATTCTAGGCTGGGCATTATTCTGTTTCAGAAGCGTGAAAATGGGGCCCCAAACTCTTCTTGCTTGTAAGGTTTCAGCTGAGAAATCTGGCGTAATTCTGATGGGTTTTCCTTTGTAAGTTACTTGTTTCTTTCTCCTTACAGATCGGAGAAGGGACTCTTAGTGGATATTTTGGTCAGCCTGATGACTACGTGGTGTGGTGTTTTCCTATTTGCTATGAATCTCCCAGGGGTCCTTTGAGCTTCTTGAATCTTTATGTCTAGAGTATTGGCAAGGCCTGGAAAATTTTCCTCGATTATGTCTTCAAATAGCTTGTCCAACCCTTGCTTATTATCTTCTTCACCCTCAGGAATGCCAATAACTCTCAAGTTAGGTTTCTTCACATAATCCCACATTTCTTGAAGACTCAGATCATTTCTCTTACTTTTTTGGTCTATCTCTGTGACTGACTTATTTAGTTGGAAGGAGTTATCTTCAATTTCTGAGATTCTTTCCTCTGTTTGATCTACCCTGCTCTTGAGACTTTCCATAGTGTTTTGTAGCTCTCTGAGTGAATTCTTCACTTCTAGGAGTTCAGTTTGGTTTTTCTTCAATATTTCGATTTCTTTAGTGAATTTTTCCTCCAAATCCTGTATTTTTTTTTTGTGTTTTCCTTGTGTTGCTTATCCATTGATTCTTGTGTATTATTCAGCTTGTTTATAATCCATAATTGGAATTCTTCCTGTGACATGTTGGTGTTTTGAGTCTGGTTTGTGTCAAATGGTTGGGAGCTGGTATTTCTCTTAGGGGATGAGCTTTCCGTTTGATTCTTTGTGCTCTCCGTGTTTTTTCGCTGGGTCCTTCCCATCTAGATTTGTCGTTGGATCTTTACTTATAGATTTAGTCTGGTTAACAGCACTCTTTGTGCTCTATTCTTAGGCTGTGAAACAGTCTATGTATGTTGCTTCTTTTGGCAAGAGGGGGAAACTGTTGTGTATTGTTTAGAGATTTTTCTGTTTCCGTTGGGGGACTGCTTCCGATGGGTCCAATCCTAGAGGATTGGAGTGATCCAAGACCACTTTGGCGAGTTAGGACACTGTGTTGTGGTCTTTCAGAAGGCAGGCAGGGTCCACACTAATAGTAGACCAAAATTCTCTTTGTTTGTTTGTTTGTTTGTTTCCCTTTGGTTCTTCCTCTATAGGGGAGGTTTCTGTCTCTATCTGCAGGCAAGATACTAGCTATGGGGAGAGGACAGTGCTCTCGCTTGCTCAGCGCCCCAGTTGCTGTAGCTCTCATGGGCAAAAGTCTGCCTTGGCCCAATGTCCCCAGGGATCAGGTTCCACACTGTCGCTTCTGGAGAAGTATTCAGTGTTTACACATGGGCGGGGACCCTATATAAGGTCCGTGGACCAGGGGAGAGGGCCGTCCAGGGAGCCTCTTGGTACCCTATTGCTCCGCAGTGACTTGGCTATGGGCCCTAGAATGGCGATTGTGCGCCCGCATATCGCCGGCACTGGGAGTGACTACTCAGGATCCGGTATGTACCAGAGCCAGGGACCTGGCCCGTTCCGAAGCTCACTGTGGGTCCCCAGTTAGAAGGCGAAAAGAGAGAAGAAAGAAGAAAAAGAAAAAAAAAAGAAAAAAGAAAAGGAAAAAAAGAAAAGAAAGAGGAGAAAACGAAAGAGAAAAGGAAAAAAAGAAGAAAAAGAAAGAAAAAAAAAGAAAAAAAGAAAAAAAAAGAAAAGAAACCCAAAAAGCTAAACCAAAAAACACCAAAAACACCAACAAAAATGAACAAAAACAAACTACATAGCACCTCACCACACCGCAAGGCAGAAAGATACACAAATCTGAAGTATATAATTCAGTGACTCAATGTTTTTTGTTTGTTTGTTTGTTTTACGCCTTAGCACAGCTCCGCCCCTTCACTTCCGCTCAGCTGGGTCCCGAGCGGCCATTAAATGTTTTTGTTTTTACACCTTAGCGCAGCTCCGCCCCTTCACGCCCGCCCGGCTGGGTCCCGGCGGTTTCGCGGTGGATTTCAAGATGGCGTCTGCACGCCCGCACAGCTCTGAGGGTGGTGGGGATCCAACCTCTGCGCTCAAAAAGGCGCGGCAGCCAGAGGTCCGGAGGGCAAAGGTGCCTGCCCAGGCTGTCCGGCTCGTGAGCCGCCGGAAAAGAAAAAGAAAAAGAAAAGAAAAAAAAAAAAAAGAAAAAACAAAAACAAAAACAAACACAAACAAACAAAACCCAGAAAAAATTCACCAAGAATAAAATATACAGTTCGGCGAGCCTATTCTTCTTGTTCGGTTTTTTTTTTGTGTTTTTTTTATGCCTTAGCGCAGCTCTGCCCCTTCACCCCGAGCGCGGCCCCGGCATATCCCGCACTCCTGGCATTGGTTCAGAGACCAGCGGAGGGCGCCGGGCAGAGAGAGCCGCTCGGCACTTTATGGCTCCCGAGCAGTTTCGCCCTCGCTTTCAAGATGGCGCCTGCTGAGCTCCGGGGCTGGAGGGGACCAGCTCCCCAGCAGGCAGAGAGCACCACTGCCCGGGGGCTGGCGAGCAAGGACGCGCACCGGGGGTGACCGGCTAGAGAACCGCCAAAAAAGGCAGCACGGGCAGAAAGAGCCACTGGGCACTTTTTGGCTCCCGAGCGGTTTCGCCCTCACTTTCAAGATGGCACCTGCCGAGCTCCGGGGCTGGAGGGGACCAGCTCCCCGGCAGGCAGAGAGCACCACTGCCCGGGGGCTGGCGAGCAAGGACGCGCACCGGGGGTGACCGGCTAGAGAACCGCCGAAAAAGGCAGCACGGGCAGAAAGAGCCGCTGGGCACTTTTTGGCTCCCGAGCGGTTTCGCCCTCGCTTTCAAGATGGTGTCTGCCGAGCTCCGGGGCTGGAGGGGACCGGCTCCCCGGCAGGCAGAGACCACCACTGCCGGGGGCTGGCGAGCAAGGATGCGCACCGGGGGTCACCGGCTGGAGAACCGCCGAAAAAGGCAGCACGGGCAGAAAGAGCCGCTGGGCACTTTATGGCTCCCCAGCAGTTTTGCCTTCGCTTTCAAGATGGCTCCTGCAGAGCTCCGGGGCTGGAGGGGACCGGCTCCCCGGCAGGCAGAGACTGCCACTGCCCGGGGGCTGGCCAGCAAGGACACGCACTGGGGGTGACCGGCTGGAGAACTGCCGAAAATGGCAGCACGGGGTACAACGCTATTTGCTGTCTGGGAGTCTTTTGTGTTTTTCTGCCCTGGTGCAGATCCGTCCCTCCTCGCCAAGCGCTGTCTCAGCTGAGATCCCCCAGGTTCTAAGGTAATTTCGCAAAAAAGCCTCCTGTCTGCAATGCGCCACGTATCCCTCAGTGATTCTGTGCTGGCCTGGGTCAGGGCTCTGTTCAATTGGGAGCGGAGGGCAAGCTGCTTTCCCAAGAGGCTGCACCCACCCCGGCTGGGGGCGGGTGTATCCGACCCGCGCTCCGCTGGCTAGTGTCTGTCGCGCGTTCCTAATTTTCGTTCACCTCAGACCTCACTCGCTCTGTTTGTCCCACGCTGATTCTCCGTGGATTCACACCGCTGTTCCTGTGTGGGAGCGGTCTTCTAGCGTTGTGTCAGGTCCAGATCGATGCCTTCCTCCCCGGGAGCGCAGATCCAGGCCGTCACCAGCACTCCGCCATCTCTCTTCCTGATCAGATATCTAATTATGATCCACTGACATAGTTTTGTTGTACAGGTAAATGCAAAATATGGTTCAAATACAATTCCTAATCCTGGACATCATTGATTCAGGTAATAATTGAGAAATATCTCACATCTGTTGTTTTCATACACATAGCTGCTTTGATACTGACTACTGCTCTGCAAACCATCTTTATAATAATAAAAATATTTCTGATCTATAGTATAATGTCTTCCAAATTTCTAAAAGATGTTCGGTATTGTTAAATGTGAAAAATAAATTGCTAATTTATTACTAAACATTATAAAGAATTTTTGGTAGAAATGGATTTTTAGAACTTCAGATTTTTTTTGTTATTTATATATGGATGATAGACTCATCCTTATCAATAGTTTATGGCTTTTTTACCTTTTTCAGATGTTAAAAAAATAGTTAACAGTCTTCTTAGCTGTATTTCCCAAAGAACATTGAACAGCCTTGCTATTAAAGCAGGAGTTGTTAGTTTCATAAAACATCCTCCTTTGTAGAAAGCTTTGTCATGAAATTTCAAAACACAAGTATGCTTGGACACAATTACTTCTATACGCTCCTTTTCCACTGGTGGTTCATAAATTGTCTTTTACACTTCCGTGTGTTGCTAGATTTTACAATGTAGAGAACTGTAGAAGATAATACCAATCTGTGTGCTGGTTCATTGCAGAAGCAACTCCTGATCCAATTAAATAATATGTTACATTTCTAACGAAATTGATTGGAAATGGTGTCAGAACTCTCTAGTGTATGTACTGCTCTTTGGTTCTCTGTCTTTCCATTGTAAATGACAATGGAATAAATGTTTACCATGCACGAACATATTCTGAGATGATTTTTCATCTTTGAATCTTTGTGTCAAGAGTTTGAACTGCCTATCTTTTCTGTGTGAAAGTGTGATCACATGAATTACAAATTTCATACCACTTGACTGAAATGTCTACAGAGATTTTTATACCACGACTCCCAAGATCAAAATGACACCTTTATATTATACTGAAAAGACAAAAATACTGCAGCTACTCACAGATATTCTTAGCAAGAATACCATGATAATGATGATCATAGAATAACATGAAACAAACATGCCTGTCACTGTATTTGTATTCATACATAAAAAAATAAGTTTTATAGATCTGTAGCTTTTAAGACTTTTCTTTCACTGTGGTTTAGCTTCATTTAAACTTTTTTCCTAGAATATATTTTTACTTAATGATTTTTATCTGTCACATGCCTTATAGCTTAGCTTTATACAAACAGTAAATAATATTTTAGTTGCCTTGACAAAGCTCTCTACTGGTTAGGGCTTTAAAGTCGATTGGAATCAACTTCCTTCTTCATTAATATGTTGACTCTCATATGTGATCTTAAAACCAAATGTGTCTGTCTTATCTCTAGATAAGGATGAAATCAACTAAAAAGCAGTTTGACTCATGGTCATTTATCATATCGGATTGAAAATGTAACTCTGAATAATTGTGTGGCAATTGGGCATGCTAAGATAAAATATAATACAACACTAGTACCCTTGGGATTTTAAAAAATGATCAAATTGAGGTTTTGCTTTCTGAAACGATTGTATCAGTGAGAAAAATTTCTAATAAATCAATATATTGCAGATAACCATGGATGCTAAAACTGTCAACTTCATTGATTAACCAATGAAGAGTGATTATTCAAGAAGACAGTGTTTGATTCCTTCTATTAGGCATATTTGTGGAGTAAAACCATACTTGTCTGATTCGTGATCTCCTAGCTTATCATAATTGTTTATGTTCTTTTTAAAAGACAATCCTTGTTTTTATTCTGCATTAAATCACTGTTAAGGCCTGAGTTCAGGAGAGCAAACATGTATTAACTGTGCACTTAAGAGACTCAAATATTACAAATTACATTTATATAATATAACATATTTTATTAAATACATATATATAACATAATTATATTAAAGATAAAATAATTATTTTAAATAAAATTATGGTTTACAAACATTAAATGAATGTACTGTACATGTAACTATTTCTATTTCACAATCTCTGGACTGTTTCTTAAATAGCATCATGTTTTAACTTTCTTCAGACTGTCAGTGTAAATGATATTGTAATTACCCAAAGTTCATATAAGGTGGCTCTGTTTACCAAACAGTTGCATAATGATCGATCTTTTTTTCCCCCAGAAAAAAATATATTGTAGGAAGCCTTTAGAGAGACACACTCATTCTACCTCTCAGCTCCATGAGAGGCCCTTTGTGTTACTCCAGCCTAGTGGCTCTGGCTGTGAATGGATCCATAGCTATGCACTTCTGCTGTGAGAAAACAGTTTGCAATTTTGATAATATTGGCATGTTATGGCACAAAACTGAAGAATCCCTGAATTGTCCATAATGGTCATACTTGCCACTCATTTCCTGGAGGAGATTAAATATGTATAGAGACAAATGTGAAAGAGAAGAAGATACATCATTTTGATTTAATTCCTAAAAACATATGGTGAAGCCCCTGGACACTTGTAGGTAGACTGGAATCTAAGATCAACAAGATTGAGACTTAAAGGACCTCTTCCTACTGCCTTTGGCCTAGGAGGGAGGAATGCAGGGGAAAAAATGAGAATTTGTGAATGTAAAATGTCAAGGCCTATTCCCATGTGGCAATAAATAACAGTGATGATATTTTTAAAGCAATTATAACTAATGGAGATAGAGCGCACTCTATGGGGGAAGGGCACACCTTTAGCCCTTTGAGGCAAAGGCATTACATGTAACCAAAATGTTTGTACTCTCATGATATTCTGAAATAAAAAAAGCACTTACTTTGTACCAATATTATACTAAGAGTTTTTATAAATTGTCTTTATCTTCATGGTACCACATGAATTAAATTGGTGCTTGCATTGTCCTCAATTAAATGATGAGGGCATTGTTTTTATTTGTGTTCATTTTTTATTTAGTCATATTGTCTATATCCTCTTTAAACATTTTTGTTAATTTTTATTTGTCTGGAAAAATATTTTGCCTGTTTTTTGAAATTTATTGGAATAAAGTAATTTATTTTAATTGTATATTTAAAATATTATTTTTTTCTCTAAAGCTATTGCTTTTTACCCTCTTAATATTTTTGCACTTTTCTCTTTTTACCTTAAATATCTTGCTTATGATTTAACCTTTTTACTAGATTTTCATAAAATCAGCTTTTAGTTTCTTGAAGCTCTTTTGTTGTGAGTTTTTACACATCTGTTTCTTATGGTCACATAGTTTAATTGCTTTGTAATTAGTATGGCCTATAAATACTTGATTATTTAACATTTGCTGAGAAATTCTATATATTTCAATAAATGGTCCACTTATAAAAACTATATCTTCAAAGTTCAAATACAATGTACTATTTGTTCAATAGTGTGTTTTATAGGTTCTATTAAGTCAAGTTTGATACTCGTGGTTTTAAAAATTCCTTTGTCTTTGATATGTTTACATAAGTCTATACTGTGCATTTCAGAGAGAGGTAAGTTAAAAATCTATCACTATGATGGAGGGTGTGGCAAATTGAATGATTGCATACCAATTATTTGCCATTTTCTATTTCCATGACTTTATAACTGTAGGTCCTCCCATAGAGGCAGAGTGAACTTTCTTGACTTCATCTACTTGACTTGTGACATTAGCAAACATTGTATGAATAGGGGCTTGTAACGAGCTTGGACAATTGGGCTTGCCCCTTAGCATTCAGCCACCTATGAACAATGCTTCTTCCATGTAGCTGCTAGACCTAGAATGATCTCTTGTAGAGAACACTCGGGTTGGCCATCTGCAGAATGCAAGCCCAGCTGTAATTGCATCTTGTAACTGGGCTACTCAACTGAATCCCACCATAATCAGCTGTTGTCTGGCCAACCCACATCTGTGAGAGAAACAGGTGCTTATTGTTATATGCCACTGTGATTTTGTTGTTGAATTTTATGTAGCATTCCTGTGGCAATAGCTACCTAATTTGAAGATTTGGTTGTTTTTTTCCATTTTTAATTGTCAGCATTATATTCTTCTTTTTATTTAAGTTTTTATTTTTATTCTTTATTTTATTTTTGAAAAACAGGGTCTTGCTCTGTTGCCCAGACTGGAGTGCAGTGGCATAAACATAGCTCACTGTAGTCTGAAACTCCTGGCTTCAAGTGGTCCTCCTGCCTCAGCCTCTCAAAGTGGTGGGATTACAGAGGTAAGCCACCATGCCTGATCATTATGCTCATATTTTTAAAGTTCATGCTGCCTTCAATTATGTAAATATTTAGTTTATGATCTATTTTATAAATATACATGTACATGTGTGTTGCTTACCTTTTAGTTTTCAAAATTTGACATAATTTTCCTATACTAATTATATTTAGCTAGTTGTTGCATGACATATAATTGAACAAATTTTTATTTATTTTGTATTAGGTATGTTTCTCATAAGCTATGTATATATATAAACATTTTGTCTTAGAATAGTTTAGATTTGTAGAAAAGTTGCAAAGATAACAAGTAGAGTACATATATATCCTACATCCAGTTTTCCCGATAGTTAACATCTTACATTAATTGACACATTTGTTACAACTAATGAATCAGTATTGATTCATTATTGTTAAGTAAAACCCATACTTTATTCAAATGTTTGTGGGTTTTGTTTTGTTTTGTTTTATTTTTGGTTTTCATCTAATATCATTTTCTTGTTTCAGGATCTATTCTAAATACTGCCACCAGCCTCCAAATGGAGGTTTTTGGAGGTTCTTGGTGTTAGTCAGGAAAAGAATTTTAGCATACACCATGTAAACCAAGCAAGAGAAAGCTTTATTGAAAGTGAAAGTACAGTCTCAGGGAGGAGAGCAGGCAGGCTAGAAAGAGAGCAGCTGCACTGAGAGGAAGTGTTTTTGATCTTTTATTGTCTTACTTATTGAGGGGAGAAATATTCAAGGCCATGGAGTTGGGTGGTAATTCCTAGAATTGTGTTCTCTCTCATTTGCATACTTTATGTGGTTGATTTGGAACTATCATGGTGATTTCAGGGTGGAGAAATTTTAAAACCACAGTGTAAATGATATTGTAATTACCCAAAGTTCATATAAGGTGGCAGAGATAGCTGACAAACCAGTTGAAGCTGGTTCTTGTCTGTGGTTATTAGCTCCTATAGTTAGCTTCTGCCTAAGAGTTGTTTATTTTAATACTTGCACCTGATATTCAAGCCCTTGCCCCCAGTCTCAACCTTGCCTCCTACTCTCCTACTATGAAAATACCACATTTTCTTTGTCAAGTATCCTTAGTCTCCTCTTTGCTTGGACAGTTTCTCAGACATCCCTTACTTTTGATGACTGAGATTTTTGAGGAGTACTGATCAGATATTCTGTAGAATTACCTACAATTTGGGCTTGTCTGATAATTGTTTTCATAATTTTATTGGAGAGTCACGTTTTAGGAAAGAGACCACAGAGTTTAAGTGTTGTTGTTATATTATATTAAGGGTGAGTGCTATCAACATGACTTATCATTAATTGTGTTAAGCCTGATCACAAAACTGAGGGAGTGTTTGCATGGTTTCTCCACTGTGGAGTTAGTTATACTCCAACCCTCCCTGCCCTTTCCTTAGTGCACTTTTTGGAAGGAAATTCCAATTCACAGCGCATATCTAATGAATGGGGAGTTATACTATCTTAATTGCTTATTGCTGTTGTAACAAATTACCTCAAACTTTAATGACTTAAAACAACATAAATTTATTATCTTACAATTCTGAAGGTCGGAAATCTGAGTAAGTCTAATGGGGCTAAAATAAAGGTGTCCATAGAGATGAGTTCTGTTAGGAGGCCCTAGGGAAGAACCTATGTTCAAATCCATCTTCCTTCTTCAAATCCAGTGGCATAGCATCTTCAAATCTCTTTCTCTCTGACTCCTGCTTCCTTTATCATATCTCCTTCTCTGACCCACCCTCCTGCTTCCATATTTCACCTATAATGACCTTCAGAATTACATTGGACCCACTCAGATAATCCAAAATTACTTCCCAATCTCAAGATCCTTAACATAATCACATATCCAAGTATCTTTTGCCATGTAAGGTAACATATTCAAAGCTTCCTGCATGTAAGATAGGGACATCTTGGAGAGGACAGGTAGGCATTACCTACCACACATATTGCCTACCACATATACATTCATACTACTATATTTGCATAGATTTAATTTTTATACAAAAATGTTTTCAGTTCAATTTTTTAAAAATAAATTTTATTGTATATATTTAAGGTATACAAAATGATGTTATAAAGTACATATAGATAGTAAAATGGTTACTATAGTGAAGCAAATTAACTTGTTCATCTCACATAGCTCTCTATTTTTTGTGTGGCAAGAACAGTTAAAATCCTTAATGAAATATGATATTAATTATGGTCTTCATGATATACATTAGATCTCTAGACTTGTTCATCCTACATATCTGCTTTGTATTCTTTGATCTACCCTTCCCCATTTTTCAGCCACTCCTGATAACCACTGTCTTTTTCTCTATATCTGTATATCATATGTTTTTTTAAAGTAAGATCATGACATATATTCCTTTCTGTGTCTGGCTTATTTCATCTACCATAATGTCCCTCAGGTTCATCTATTTTGTGCCAAATGGCTAGATCTTCTTTTGTAAGGCTGAAAAATATTCCATTTTGTATTTTATATTTATGTATATATATATATATATATATATATATCTCACAGTTTATTTCTTTATTCATCTGTCCACTGATGAACACTTACGTTGTTTCCATATCACATCTTCTAAACATATCTTGTTTTAATTACTCAGTAAATATCTCCCACTTTTACATCTCATTGTTTAGAGTTTTAATTTTGCTATTTTGCTGAACATAGAATAAATTAGGTATTATGTTTATATTCAATAGGTGGTAAAATTTTTTTGAATAGTATGTCAATTTCAGAAGTACTGTGATTGTATTTTATTCTTTCCTTTTTAGTTGAATTTTTATACTTGCTAAAAGTATTTTTAACAGTCTATTGTGTCAGCATCTGTGGCTAAAATACTCGTCTTTTTCTATCATGTCATTATTTTGCATTCATATTTTCATGAAAGGTGTATACAGATTTTAAGTTGGCTATTACTTTCCACTATTATTTTTTAAAGTTTTTTGATTGTTTTCTTGGTGTTCATAAGTAATGTGATATCAATTAAGCTATATTTAATTCATAGGCAATTTGCTTTTTTCTTTGATACCTTTGAGAAATAATGTCCGTGGTTTCCTTGTTTTTTTTGTATCTTCAGTATAAAGTTTCCTGCACTGGGTTTGTTTAGGTTTATTTTTTCAAGTTATTAGAGTGAACATTCGATTTGAGAACACAAGGTCTTAAAAACTAAAGATTTCCTTGACATTACATTTTCATATATTGCTTTTAATATCTTCTTTCTGATATTTTATTCTAGAAATGCTATAAAACATATCTTGTAGTCTATCAATGTATCCTCTGTGCCAGATGTTCTTTTATTTTTTTTTAAATGTTGCCAATGGTTTTACATGAGTTTCTCAGAAAGGTCTTTTAAAACATATTTGTTTAAACTAGATTTTACCTTCTGTATTGAATTTTTATAACTATATTTGTCATATATAAGATTCATTGATAATTCCTGAAGTTCTTACTTATTTTTATCTTTTTTTTATTTCACAATTTATTTAATTTTTAAGGAAGTCATGTCATCATTCATTTCAAAAATTTGGATCATATGTATTTTACATGGTTTGACATATTTTTCAATCAATTATTTCTGTAGATTATCTCGGCTGTCTTTATGTCATTTGTTTCCATTTGATTTGGAATTTTGCATTTTCATTGTAATTTAGAGGGATAGACTTTCTATGTGTCTTTTTAAAATCTCTTTTGTTTTTCCCATGAGGTCAACCCTCACTAACTACAGATTTTTTTCTTCTTAAAAAAATTTTAATTTTTATGATTACATAATATTTTTACATATTTATGAGTTACATGTGGCATTTTGATACAAGCATACAGTGGGTAATAATCAAATGAGGGTAATTGGGATATCCATCACCTCAAATATTTATCATCTCTTTGTGTTAGAAACATTCCAAATTCACTCCTTTAGTTATTTTGAAACATACAATAAATTGTTTTAATGACATTATCATCTCCTGGTCTCTAAAATCCCTTTCTAGAACTGGATGGCATAATGACAATTTGGATTTCATGGGATAGCTGGATTCACCAGGAAGCAATATCTGTATCTTCTTAGTCCTCTAGAACAAAAGCTGCTATAAGTCACAACCCCAGACAGCAATCTTTGGACTATTTTATCCAGCCTCCTCGTCAAGGCAAAAAAAAAAAAAAACAAAAAGAGGCATAAATACAGTCATTTGGTTTAGCTAGTGAGCTTGGCTTCAGTTCCGCTTATCAAAGGGACCAGTTTATATCCCCTCTACTCTAGCTGGCTCTGCTACCTAATACAAGAGAACAGTATTCTAGAATGCTTGATGCCTTCAGATGTACTCATTGATTTGCATGTATTTTCAATCTCTCATCTATGGAGAAATCATATCATGCCTTTTGAGGTACCTAAGATATTCTTTATTGTTTCTCCTTTTAGTTTCTCTACTTTTGCCTAGCTTTTGGAGCTGAGAGGATACAAATAAATAACGTCTTGCCCAGTGCAGGAGGCAGAATTTTGACCCCAGATCTCTATTACCCCTTATCCCCAGTATTGCACTCATGAGTATTCTAAATTACATGGCAAAGGGGATTATTTAGATGTAATTAAGGTTACTTGTCAGTTTATATTAAATTTAGAAAATAGTGCCTAATATAATTAAAACACTTAAAACAAAGTTATCTCCCAGCTCAGGGCAGAATAGAAAGCCAGAGAGATGTGGCAGAAGGGGAAGTCAGAGAGATTTGAGGCACAAGAAGAATTTGGTATATTATAGCTGGCTTTCAAGATGAAGAGGGCTACAAGGGAAGGGATGCAGTGGGCATTTAGAAGGTGAGAAGGAATTCCAACTGATAGGGAGTCCTACAACCAATGGGCTGAATTCAGTCGATGGAAATGGAAAGAGCTAGAAGCAGATTCTCTCTCAGATATTCCAGATAAAAACTCAAGCCAGCAGACATCTTATTTAGGCCTTGTAAAATCCTGTGCAGGGTTTTACCTAGCTGAGCCCATCTAAACTTCTGATCTGTAGCATCTTTAGATGAGAAATGTCAATTGTTTTAAGCCACTTTTATGGTAATTTGTTACAGAAGCTATACAAAACTAATACACTTAGATATATATTTCCAACTTCTAGTAATGAAATAATCATTTCATATGATATATCTGTATTTAGAAATTAAATAGTAATTATGTTAAGGGATGATTTTCCTTTTGATGTTGATATAGCTCTACCACATGTGTTTTGGAATGTAAATTATAGATTTTAACTTTAAACCAAAAGTGTTTTAAGTGTGGTTTTGAAAATATTTGATACTTTTGGATTTGTTTCCTTCTTTTCGCTCAGCTGTATTTTTTACTATATTTTATATTATATATTTGATCAGAATTTTTAACTATAAATTTAATCTATAAATTTAACAATTTATTCATGTTTGGGGGGTTGATAAATGTCTATTTTGTTATTTATAAATTTTGAAGACTTAAAAGTAGACATATTTAGTATTTTTGGAATGTGACATATACCAGTTGTGTTAACAGCAGTAATTAATTACTTCATATGTTCATTTTTTACTACGTGATATTTCATAGAGTAAGAGGTGATTTTTAGGTTCCATATTACAATCACGTTCATACTGTTGTCCCTCAGAATTCTTAGGCTATGCTTAATGGATTTTTGAGGCTATCTTAATGACTCTTGATACGTCTTTACTTTGGATTATATTTTTATCACTATTAAGTGTCTTTTTGCTTTCATTAGTACATTTCACCTTGAATTCAATTTTGTCTAATAATAATTTCTTACTCCCTGCCTTCTCATTTTGCATTTGCCTTTCTATCCTCTCCATTTTCTTGTTCAATTTCCCAAAAAGCCATCCACGTGGCTTGAGAGAGAGGTACTAATAGTAGAAGGAACATGGGAAGTTTCAGCCACTGATTGTGTGCTTTGCTTGACCTTCTGGACCTGATCGGGCCCAGTCTCACTTAATCCATTTCAATTTTATAAAACAATTCTACTATTGATATCTAACTTTATTATTTATTTGATTAAATAACATAACATTTCACGACGGGCACCTTGATGTCCTAGGATTGTGTGTTTGGTGTCAACTAGCGCCCAGTATTGGGCAGAAGCAGCTTTTGAACTGAGAATAAATTATTAGAAATGTCCTCTAAAATTTCTAGTTGCCATTTTTCTAATTTCTCTATTGGAGCTTGACTGAGACTCCACCTAGCATCTATGTTTGATAGTAATGCTCACTGATAGCACCGGATCTTCTATGTCATGTTGCCCAAGTGAGAGAAGAACTTCTATGGTAGCCTAGACCTACTGCAGAGCCCTTTGTTTTGCCTCATGCATTACTGAAAATAGCTTTCTAGGATACATAATAAATGAATATGAACAGTATGCCCAAATGTGATGTATATTGTCTCCAATTTTCTAAAGCATCACCTCAAACATCTGGCTTTTTTGCAGTGTATGGTATAAAGTTCAGCAAATTTCACCTCATTTTAGAAAAATATACAAATATCCCTAAAACCACTGGATCCCTAGCACTTTTACACTATAGAAAGCTAGAAACTTTTACGGACATGTCTTTCTGTCTGAAATATGTTTTGCCAAGGCATCTAGATTGCTCCTTCCTGTTCACCAGGAGCAATTAGCAAAACAGAAATACCATAATACACAACTTTGTATTTTGTGAAATATTAAGATGTTCAAGGACTCTCCCCGTAATATTATGACAAAGAGAAGAGTTACCTTAACCACCAGTTAAGGCAATGAAGGTAATATGTTGCTTTCTTCAGGTAAAGATAAGTTCCTTCTGATTATTTTTCTGATATAAATAGGAATTAAAGCATAATATAGGTCAATATCTGTATATAGCTGCATATTAGGTGCTAGAGGTTATATTAATTTGTTAGAATAAGATGACTTCATCTGGAACCACAGCTGAGATTGGCACAAGAATGTGATTACACTTCCAATAACTTATCATTATTATCCATCTGTTTCTTGCACTGGCCAAAACATGATTCTAGTGGGGATATGATAAGAATGAATCAACATCCTCACATGTCTCTTTAATGTTTGTAATTCTCCTAGAGATGTGATATTGCTGTTGTCTTACTTTCTTGGCAAAAGGCAGTAGTTCAAGGGACTTCCACTTACTCCTATGTACTGTGACAGCCCTGATTTCACATCTCAGGAAACCAATTAGGGATTATCTCAGTTTTTTAAGTATAACTATTCCCACAACACATTAGGAGGACCAGGGGAGTAAGTACAGGATGGGCCTGTGGTCACATTGTATTCACCGTGAGGCAGACTGATTGATGCAAGACTTCTTATGCAGCCTGAGATGCGTAAGCCCCCATTATGACTGATAGTGCATATTGACATTTTGGTTTCCAGGTATTAGTGTCAAACCTGAGCTAATTTTTAGCTATTGTGAATATGCTTCCAAAAATATCCATGCGCAAGTCTTTATGTAAATATATATTTTCATTTCTTTGACATAAGTACTTAAAAGTAGAATTGTTGAGTCATACAGTAAAATTACATATAATTTTTTAAGAAACTATCAAATCATTGCCCTATGTTGCCACATTATTTTACCTTCCCATCAGCAATGTGCAAGTGTTCCAATTTCTCCACATCCCTACCAGTATTTGTTATTTTCATTTTTTCAGAAAACAAAAGCCATCATAGAGAGTGTGAAGTGACATCTCATTGTAGCTTTGATTTACATTTTATGAATGACTAATGATTTTGAGAGCCATTAAAGATGCTTATCAGTCATTTTTATATCTTTTTTGGAGAAATGTCTATCCAATATTTTCCCATTTTTAAACTGAATTGTTTGTTTTTCAATGGTAAGCACGCATCACAATCTTTCCAAATTGTAGGAAAGCAATGACAGGAAAAAACTAGAGTATTTACAAGATAATAGCTTATCAGAACAGAATTTTTTTCATATAAATGAAACTTAAAAGTAGAGCTATAATTAAAGTTTCAAATGACTCATTTGTTAGCCACATGATCAAAAACATCCACTAATGAAGAGTGTGTGTGTGTGTGATGGCAGCAGCCAAAGAAGTATGTCCAGAGAAAATAAACTTGTTTAAGAATACGATATTTTCAGCAAGAATAGTTGAAGGGTTGAAAACATTTGGAACAACATCTATAGTCAAATAAAAAACAAATCAATTGATTTTGCATTGTTTGAATCAGATTTTTAAGAATAGTGAGATGTAAATGATACTGCTCAGTTATTTATTCAATGGGTCAATATTTAGTATGAAGTGATTGAAAAACTAGACAAACAGCCTCTATAAATAGTCTGCATGGAATAATTACAGATCAAAATACTTTAGAAGATGTTAAGGAAATACAAATTTAATTCAATCTGAAGTGGAATCTGCTAAGAAGTGTTGAAACTGATGATGGTAAAAATATGTGTTGGGAAGAAAAAAGGCTTAACTTGATAAATTTACAAAGATTGTAAAAATTCATTTTCTTAAGTCCCATGACATTCATTGTGGTATTTGTCAGCAGGTACTTTGAAGAGGAAAATATTTTACTCTAGCATGTGGTACTAGACTAGTAGCATCAATGGTCAATGTCAACCACAGTTGTGAACTTAATCATTGTCAATTCCATAGTTTTTGTCATAACAGAATCTTAATAAACCAACTAGCCCTACACTATAGGAATTTCATGTCTTAGCAATGATATACTTTTATTTCAATTTTTAGAGCTCAAAGTCACGATAGAAATTTTTCTGAATGTGAAGAATCATCTTCAACCACTATTATTGAGCACTGAATATTTTTGAAAATTAGCCTTTGCCTCATGATAATGTTTCTTACTGAATTTAATATAAAAGCACAAAACAGTGTTTATGTATGAAACATATACTGTGACAAAGTAGTTTTCATAGTGACTAATGTTGTCTGAATCACAAGTAATATCAAACTTAATATACTTTTCATGCTATCAAAAGTTAAAACAAGGAGCAAGATCTCCACAAAAAAAATACAGCAAATATATATTCAAAGTTCAAATTACATTCCAGCAGCATTTTTCAGACTTCAATGCTAGTGCAAATGAAATTTCCATATTTTACAATCCATTTAGCTTTGTAATTGAGTAGCTTCCACCTAACCTTCATTTGGAAGTGATTGATCTTCAATGTGATGTATGCTAAAAGGTACATATCAAGAGAAGAATTTAATATCATTTTGTAAATGTCTATAAAATGATAAATATGCTCAATTACAACCATATGCTCACAGATATCAGAATTTAACAGCATTTATCTATGATAAAAGACATATTCAAATATGACATACATAAAATCAGATTACAGATCAGCATTAACAGATGAAGTTTCACAATATATTTTTAATAATAAAAAAACACTGACTTTGAACTCTAATGAATAAAAATATCTCTCCAAACAATTCCATTCTCCTAGTTAGTAGACATGAATTGCAACAATATTGTATGCAATTTTAATTTATGTATCAAATTTTATCAATCAAAATTTGTAGATTTTTTTCCTTCTTGTTATGTAAACATCTATATAATATCATTGATTTGCCTTTTAGCACAATGATCCTAAACTGCTAATTATCTGGCCCTTTGCAGAAAATGTTTGCTTATCTCTGATGTATAGTATGCTACTTTTTGTGTAGGAAAAAAGGAGAAATAAGGAAATGCATATGTATCTGCAGTTTTAAACAAAAAGACAGAAAACATAATGTAGAGATTAATGAAACTGGTTACATTTAGGGTGTGGGTACAAGTGGGATGGAAAGTATATGGGGAATCTGGGACTATACTACTTCTATGAATATATCTTTTTCAACAGATCCAACATTTCAATCCATTTTAAGGTTTCACATTCTCATATACAAATGAATGAATTAATAGATAGATAAATACAATCCACAAGTAGGGGACGAAAATCTGTAAAATTGAATATAGACTCAAATGAAGCAAAACCTACTTCAAATGAAAAACATAACCACACTGCATGGAATTAAAAAAAAAATAACCTAAGCAAATTTTGAATACAGTATTAGAATTTATATGCCATCATGCTAAAGACAGCAAAGAACTCAAAATAGATATGAAACTCTAATTAGTATATTTTTCAGAAACTACTTTTTGTACACTTAAAATTTGAGCAAATAAGCAAATGTGTTTTGGATAATGGAACTAGTTTCCCATTGTTAGAGTAGGGAGTTACAAAAACAAAACAGACAAAAGATAACAGTATCTTTGAGGTGTTAGATTGTAATTGAAGTTATCAGTACAATCTAATGATTTGTCTATGTATTTTAGGTAGCATGATGTGGAAATGGATATAGATATGGGGGGGTGAATATATGTTGCAAAGATTACACATGTTGGATAATTGAAGGGAATCACAAGCCTCTATAGATCATAAATATGCAGGGTTTTAATAGAGGTAAAGGATGTGATACAGCAGGAGAAATAAATCACGGGCTAGTTTTGGGATACGTAGAGATGTCCACACACAGATCCTTTATTAGTTGCATAGGAGGAACTTTGTTTCCAGATTTTGAACCAACAAGCTTTGTTTGCATGAAGAATCTTTCAGGGAAATATTTTTTAGTGGTTTTTAAATGTTGCGTTGGTTACTTAGCCAAACCAGGTTGCCTAACAGGTTTAACTAAAGTTAAGCTGCCAATTTTGGTTTCTCTAAACCATGTAAACTAGTAGACCCTGAATGTGCTTCCATGTCTGTGCATTCACGTCTATAGGTATGTGTGGGTATACATTTTTTACTTCCTAACTGTCTATTCAGAGGGTCCAGAAGCAATAAGCAATGAGCACAACTAGCACCTACATTTTGATTATTGAATACCACTCTCCACTAATAGGTACCAGAGCTTCTTGGAGAAATGGCTTATTACTGAACTGGGGCAGAAAAAAATCATAAAATGAGCTTGAGATATAGTCTTGTTCCTAATAAAGGAAACTGTGGAAAGAATGGCAGGGCATGCCAAAAAGAAACACAGGGGCTTGAAGATGTCAAATCTGGGAAAATTTGACCTATTGGACAGAACAAGGAAAATCTGAGCATCAAAATAAATGTAAAAGTAAAGGATTTCAACTAATTAAGAAAGAATCAATAAATCCACACTAATTCAAGAAAGTAAATGAATGAGTGAACAAAGTAAGGGAAAATTATCCTTTATTGTACAATGCCAACTAATCAATGAAAAGAAATGATGAAAATAAAAAACAGTTATTTGGCAACAACAATAATTAATTCAGTCAAGAATTATAACAAATACTAAAAAGAGTAAGTGAATGTTTGAAGAGTAACAAAATACTTACAAAAGTCTTAAAATTGCCCACAAGATACATATTACAAAGTGTAAAATAGTAATGTAACTATAGTGAAGAAACCTGGCACTCCCTACCTAAACCAAATGATCATAGTTAAACATTGCCAGTAATGGGATTAATTAACAGTGTGTACCTCCTGATTTGATGCACTGAGACAAACTCAGCCATCCCTTCTTCTGGTATTTCTGCCACAAATGTATAACTAGCATTTAATCATGAGGAAACATCAGGCAAACCAAATGGAGGGAAGTTTTACAAAATGTGTAGTTTGTCCTCTTTGGAAATGGCAATTTCATGAAATATAAAGAAAAATTGGGGAACATTTCTGTACTAAGGGTATGTATAAAGGGACATGCTGATAACTGAATATAATGAGTGATCACAGATTTTCTGTTGCCAAGACATTATTTGTCAGATTTGTAAACTATGAGTAAGATTTACAAATTAGATAATAGTATTGTTCAGTGCTAATTTTCTAGTTTTGCTAGATATCTTATAAGGGAATCCTTTAATTAGGAAACACAATGAAATACATAAGAGTAAAGATTGAGTGTTTTCTCCATCATTGCAGTAAAATCATTTGATAAAAGGCATAAAATTTGAAAACAAAACCATAAAATAATTTACTAAATGATACTCTAATCACCCAAAAAGCTAAGAATGTTAAAAAGATGAAGAAAATTAAGAATTTGATGGATACAACATGAAAACACAAATGTTAACACTTTTATTTGCTAGTCAAGAAAGAAAAAAATAAAATGATACATTTTATTAACAAGTTTTATTTTAATATTTTAACAAATGAAATATAAAATCTTTACTAAAAACAATATAAAAATTTGGATAACACCTATAACAATAATAAATAAAATAAAAAATACATTTATTTTATATTTATGAGTACAAAAATTTATTATAGCTGAACATTTTTACTAAATTTTATAAATATTATTCAATTCCACTCAAAATCCCAGTAGATTTTTTTATAGACACAAGGAAGCCACACCACAGGAATATCCTCATTCCCTGGACGCTCCCATGACTCTTTGAGTTATTTTATTAAAGATTGATTTCACAGTTTGGTGGATCTAATTGGTCAGGTCTAAATGATGATATCACATCCTATCTACCATATTTTAGCTATGATAGTAAGTGACCGTACATTCCCAAGAAAGATCTATACATAGAGTTGAGGATTGCTCTAAAGTACAAAGAACATCTAAAGCACAACTACATTTTCAACTACATCTGGCATTGTAGGCTAATTTTGTAATCAATAAAATATATGGATAGAAATGCAATATTCACAACATATAAATTGTGCATCTGCTACTTAGTTTTGGGGATTTATGGATACAAATGAAAATGAATATTCCTTATCTGGAGAAGTTTTCAAGAGAAAATAATGAGGTGATTAAAATATAAAAATAAAAATTGTGATTCTAGAAGTTAATCGTTTTAACATAAACATTTATACAGTTCAGTAGTACCCAGCGGAAGAAGCATTAGATCTGTTTGGTACCACTAGAGTAGATGTTTCCTATAAGATAGAAACCAAGTTAACAGTTGATGAATAAACCAGAATTTTCCAAGCAGAAAAAGAATAGGGGAAATGAGAGTTGCTTGTAGGTCCAGGTTTACATAATATATTCCACTACATCACGCCATAAGCTTATCTTTTTTCTGAATTTTTTTCCTATCAGCTTCTCAACTAGAAATATTGCTGACCAAGTTGTGCAGCCCCAAAACATTTGAATATCTGCTTTATAATTCATGATAGGAGTGCTGTTAACAATGTAGGTCATCTTACAGCTGTCAGTTTTAACTATTTGCCCTTGCAAGCGAGGTTCTAAACTCATTCGCCTCTCTACAGCTTTGTACAAGAGGGCATGTGCTGTCAACATGTGAATTAACAAATATTAAAATTGCATGTTAAAATCACCTTATTAAATTTTGGAGTTTCCACTTTTTTTCTGGCAAAGTCTTGCCTTATAGATCTAATGTTACCTCCCATTCAGGTTTCTTCTCATTTTTATTGATCTTAAATTAAATCTTTATGTAACTTTGTAAATGTATTTAAGGAAAAACATATATTGAGTTTTCTTTATAGGCCCTAAAAAGCTAGTTTAAAGTATACTATTATTTATAACTATTGACTACTTGGTTTTAGGTAAACTTTTTAAATAAGAATGTCAGGGAAATATCTTCCTAGAGTTAACACTGATTAGAGTATATTTAACTTAATAGGTACAGTAATTCCTCCTTATTGGTGGTTTTGCTTTCTGTAATTTCAGTTACCTGTGATCAGAAAATAGTGAATACAGTACAATAAGATATTCTGACAGAAAGATACCACATTCACATAACTTTTATTACAGTATATTGTTACAATTTATTTTATTTTATTGTAAGTTATTGTTGTCAATCTCTTACCATGCTTAATTTTTACATTAAACTTTATCATAGGGACGTATATATAAGGGAAAAAAACCACAATATTTATAGGGTTGGGAACTATCCATGGTACTAGGCATCCACTGGGAGTCTTGGAACGTATCACCTGCTGATAAGGGGATGGAGTTACTGTGTATTGGCTTTACTATTAATAAAGGACATTTAAATTCAGACATTAAATAAATGTAGATCTATCTGCTTGAAATATTTCTCTCCTTTTCTATCTCACTCGGCTGGCTAATATTCTGCCTTTTAAGGGCTCAGTTTAAATGTCACTATTATAACAGCTACTTAACTCACCACACCAACAGTCTCTCCCACCTCCAGGGTTGGTAGATCCTCTTCCTATCTGTTTACTTGTTTACTTTATATTCTTTATTCACATTTCCCACAGCTCAATGTAAAACTTACTCAAGTAAGCATTTGTTTACTACGTGTCTCCAATGTAGACTGTAAGTCCTGTGAGAGAAGGAGTCAATTCTCTTTTTTATCTTATTCAGTGCCTCACACAGTATTTGATTCTCAGTAAATGTTTTTTGAATAAATATCAAATAAATTGAAAAAATCATTTGAGAAGACCTAAGCAAGACCTTTTGTGAAATATTTGAGGAATTGCCAGACACATAACAGGTGCAGATATAACTAATTAGATTCATGTATAACTAATTATCATGAGGATAACAATGCACATCCTTCTTTGTTCATTAATCCATCCTCATAATGGGGCCTGTACAATCTTCTAGCTACTAATAGGTGAATTAGAGTCTCAGACCTGTTTCTACTTTTCATCCTTTTCCCTACCCTGCATGACGTGTTTCTCTCATAATGATTCTTTCCAGCTGACTAAAGGGATTCTCTGACTGACTTTAAGTTTAATTTTTTTAAAATTTTCCTCTAAGACTACAAATTAAAAGATGCAGAAGATATAATTTTTTTTAAATTTACATTTTTCTATAATTTATCTAAATTTATGTTTATTATTACCATTTTACCCTAATGCCCTTATTATTTTAAGTACAGAAACATTGTCTCAGCCAACATAACAATTCAGGAAATCTCTTCTGCTCAGAACTGGATATAGGTGCTTACAAACACATGTACAGGTCCATCTATATTGGATCATCATCAGTCCATGCAGGCTGCCACTGCTCATCTTCTCTGGAATTCCAGTTCTGGTCCATGTGAGTGTTACTGTAGCATCTCTTTCCTTCCTAAAAGGCTGCTTTGAATCTTGTCTTAACACTACATTTTCTGGAACATTCTATGTGGCACAGGCAATAATCTAATGCTACTGCACCATGCAGGCTTTAGAACAGCTCCATTAATCAGGCTATAGGTATCTCATTTCTCTGACATGCCAACACCTAATAAGTCATTGCTTCCTTCCTGACTCATTATTCCCTCATAGTTCTATCTTATTGCAAGAGTGGTTGGCCTATTTTAGAGGTTTTAGGGTTTTTTGTTTGTTTGTTTGTTTGTTTTGTTTTGTTTTTTCCTGTTCACTTACCATCCTATCTATTTCTGGTAGCAATGAATATCTTGGAGAACAATAGACATATTATGGGGGAAAGGTCAACAGGAAGAGAAAGTATCAGGGGATAATTGCTTAACGTTTCCAAGTACTATGCCATCATTAATAATTGTAATGTGAATGCCTATTAACCTTAGAACAATATAGGCATGCTGAGTACTGAGGCTGATACTGCATTGCACTGCCTCTGTTTCATCTTAGTGGTTATATCATGTTATCTTATCCTGGGTTTAGTTTCTTACCTTTGTCATACTTATTAACTTACTCTGCATTTACATTATACAATAGTGATTTACGTTGACCAACTATTCTAAGAGTGGCTTAGCTTCCATTCATACTGTAGGTAGACAGGCCACTAATATCTTTTGGATATCATAAATACACCAACAATAGCTTGTTTTATCCTTGAGTCTCTTTACATTGGCAGGATAGCTCACGACAGGTACTGACCTCACACTCCTCAAGATTTCTCATTTCAGTGATACCCATTAGTCCTGACACGTTGACGATCCTGAGACCTCTGATTTCAGCATTTGGTGACATAGATAGGCCTCTATGCTCCTCCTAGATTTGATAAAGAAAGAAAACCTTAGGAACAGATTGCTTTTAGGAAAATCATATTCTCTGTGCAAACAATAGATCCTTTACTCAATGAATTTTAGTGTTTTGCCTTTTAAACTTTTCATTTATCAGAGTTCACTGGTAATAAATTTCAATCTTAAACATATCAAAGACTATTTACAGTTAGAAACAAAAAGAGAAGACGAAGTGTCACAATACTATGTATGCCTAAATTTCTCCTGGCTAACTGCCAGGGTTATCGTGGAAAATGAAAATTCTAAAAGCACCCATGACCTTGCTGTTTCTCCCCCTGTCTGCTCACTCTTTATACTTCAGTTAAAACATGGCTGCATTGTCACACTCTCCAAATGACATCCATGTTGAAGGATTAAGATACCAGCACTTTCTTCCCCTCATCATCTAATTGGTAGGGAGGTGAATTGATTTTTCACTACTTTTCTTGAAACTGTACAGATTGCTGATTCCTGATTATTAACAAATGCTTGTCTTTATTTACAAAATAATCATTCAGAGAATCAGAATCACTACTAGTGATAATTTAAATTGAAATTTGTTTCTGGAGAATTCAAATTTTAAGACTAAGACATAAAAGAATGAAGTCAGGAAAATTTGAAGATTTCTTATTATATAAATGCCATAAGGTTTTCCAGAGATTGTAGTTACTCAATGTTAATACAGCTCTAGGTGGTGTTTTTCCAACACATGAAGAGTTTTTCTGTCCACTGTCAGCATTTTTCAAGTTCAATTTGAATCCTCCAATTAGAAAGAAAAAAATCAGGATATATAAAATACAAACCTAAGGCCTTTTAAAAAAAGTACAAATGTATTTACATAAAGTTTGAAAATGTCTATATAGCAAACTTTCAACAAAGTTAAGGAACATATACAATACATGTATAGGTAAAGGATTTAACTTTCCAAGTGTTTTTACAAATGATTTTTAAAGAAACAAAAACAAAAAGTAAAAAATGGACAAAATACTTCCCAGGAAACAATGTAAACAAATGTAAAGGGAAATAAACATGAGATGTTAAACCCCACCATGAAGTAAGTAAACAAATAATGAAAAAGATAAGACACGATTTTTATTTTGGAGTATTGGCAAGATCTGTCAAAATTAAAATACATGAACACTTAGGTTCAATAATTTCAAGGTTAGGAAATTACAACAGATATATTTATACGATATGCAAAGATAAATTCAATACTTTTTGACAGTGTAAAGATTAGAAACAGCCTAAATGTCCATCAGTAAAGACCTATTAAGCAAATAATGAATCATGTTTATGGACTGTAGTCTACTTGAGGATAATATAACGTTCTTACGCATTGTTGAATTACTAGCGGGAACTAGATGTGGGCACTTGATAACTGTTTCTTGGATTACCAAATGATTGGATCATAATATTGATTTAAAATACTTGTGTAAGTTTAATAAAACACATTTTGAGCAATTAGGAAATACAAAACATTGTCTCAGGTGTATGAGATGTAAATTATATTAGTAGATGTAGTATTTACTCTTATTGACCTTAGAAAATTATGACAGAAAGATTGTATGTTAATTTACATAATAATTCTCAAAATCATTAGCACTTTAGTATCTATCCTTCATGGGATCAACTAGGACAAGAGGTGGTAAGCAGATATTATATTGTAAAGATATTTTCAATAAATTCCTACCTATGACTGGGTCACTCTATTACTTTTCTATTTCTGAAAAATTAACACAAACTTAGAAACATAAAATAACATCCATTAATTATCTATGAGTTCTGTAGGTCAGAAGCCACAGAAGGCTGTAGTGTGTTCTCTGCTTAGGGTCTCAAAAAGGCCATAATCAATATGTCATATGAGTTAGGCTTTTATTTGGAGGCTCAGAGGACAAATTTACTTTCAAGTTCATTGGGTTTTTGCAGAATTCAGTTGTTTGCATTTGGATGACTAAAATTCCTATTTCCCTGCTGGATGTTAGCTAGGGGCAGATGTCTCCAAAAGTCACCCATCTTCTCCATATTAAAACTAGCAAAGACAGGTAGAGTCTTTCTTTTGCTTCTAATCTCTCTGACCTCCTCTTCAGCACTGTCATCAGTACTGCTAAAGTGTGTATATGAATAGATTAGGTCCAGCCAAATAGTCTTCCTTTTGACTAAGTCAAAGTCAACTGGTTAGTAACTTTAAGTAACTTTAAAATCATCTGCAGAAATTCATTTTGCCTTGTATATAATCAGGGAGTGATCTCACATCATATTCCAAGTCATCTGGATTAGGGTTAGAAACCTTGGGGAGACATTTTAGGATTCTCCCGCAATTATATATAAGCGTCTCCCCTCCATCCATGGGGATGTTCCAAGACCCTTAGTGAATGCCTAAAATGGTGGATAATACCAAACCCCATATATACTATGTTTTTCCCTATACGTTCATACCTATGTAAAGTTCAGTTTATAAATTAAGCACAGTAAGAAATTGACAATAACTAATATTAAACTAGAATTATTATAAACAATATACTGTAATAAATGTTATGTGAATGTTCTCTCTCTCTCTCCCTCTCTCTCTCTCTCCCCTCCTCCTCCCCATATCTTATTGTATTGTACTCATCTATTCTTGGACCATGGTTAACATGGTAACTGAAACCTTAGAAAGCAAAACAGCTGATATAGGGAGATTACTGTATTTGAATTAGGTGATCATGATTGACTATATAGTCAGGTCTTAGTGTTGATATAGGTAAGCAAGTCTTCTGGAATTTTATTTGCATAGCTATCCATTTGTATCTCTTAATAGGCACCTTCAGGTAATTATACTTTGTTGTTATCTCAAGAAAATATATTTTAAAGACAATATTTTTTACCCCACAGGCCTATGCTAATGTTGGTGTACCTTGGAACTTTATGTTCAGAATTGAGAGTTTTAGATCAGAAACAAAGTTTGTACGGTATAAAAAATAAAATGTTCTTTCAAATTAAGGGAGATTATAGGAAATAATCAATTTGTTTTGGACATCCCTTCTTATTCAATTAAAAGAAAAATTCAGGAAATAAAAAAATTATTTAAGTTTTAATTTATACTCATACTATTAAACTTATCAAATGGTATTAAAAGCACATTGGTTACAATATAATTTTTTCAGTAGTATTCTTTGTCTACCACTCTCTACCTTAATCACCTAGTCACTATTTTTTTTCAAAGCTCCTATGCACTAATAACAAGAATAGGCTTAATAAAATGTTTGTAACTTCTAAAATTATTAATAATTTAACACTGAATCACTTATGATAATGCATGACACCTAGGTATATACACTAATAGAAGCCAAAACATATGTCACACATTGAAAAATAATAAAAAAAAAAAACCTCTTCCAAGCAACCGTTGGGAGTGTCAAAATTCAGTTGCCTAATATTTAGAAAATAGTAATGCATGTACTACATATATATTGTTGTGTAAGTGGACATGAAAATACCAGCCCAATCTAAGTACCTACTTTATTGTAAAAGAACAATAAGAAAAAGATATTAGAAGGTATAAAATTAGAAATCAAAAAGTAAATCTGTCTTTATTGTTAGATGACTTAATAATTTGCATAGAGTATTGTAAAAACCTATAAAAATGTTAAAGCCAATAATTGCATTTTGTAATTTGAAGAATACAGGATAAATATAACAAATCAATGAACAATTATAAAATTAAATTTAAAAGTACTACAAAACAAAAATACTCAAGGATAAGTTCAACAAAAGTACAAAAGAATTTTACACTAAGAGTTAGAAAACATTATCAAGATAAATACAAGAGGACCTAAGTAAATAAATGCTCTTCAATTTGAAAAACCACTATTTAGATGTTCATTCTTTCCTATTGATCTTTATATTTAATAAAATTCCAGAAAAAATACTAGTAGGATTTTGGAAGAAATTTAAAAATTTGTTCTAAAATTTATATGAAAATGCAAATCATCTAAAATAGCCAAACAATCTTAAAAAAGAACAATGTTGGAGACCAACACTGTAATCTTACAGTGAGTAAGAAAGTATACTTTTGGTATAAATATGAACAAATTATTCATTAAGATATGATAGACTGATCAGAAATAGAGCTGTTTACATACAAGCAATGATTTTTCACCAAGGTACCAAAGAAGAGAGTATTTTCAACAAACGTACAATGATAGCTGGCTAGTTGCAGGAAAATATGAACCATTATCCATACCTCACACCATATATAAACATCTAATTTAGGATGGATCATAGACATAAATGCAGCCACTAATATGATATTATAAAATTTATAGAAAAAAGGTATGATAATTTCTTTTCTATCTTTGTAGGCAAGGTTCCTTTGCCTACGATAAAGCACGCACTATCCAGAAATCACTACCTATAGAATTAAAATTGATAAAATTAACTTCAACTAAGTTAAAGTCTTCTGCTCATCAAAAGATAACCTTTCAAAAAACCAAACATACAGGTAAGCTACTCAGTAGGTTAAATAAATATATCTGGTGAGAACTTGTATCTAGAGTATATAAAACATTCATAAAACTATTAAGAATTGGCAAATGACTTAAAAATTCTCTTCCAAAGGAAAATATACTTATGTCTAATAAATCTATGAGATTGTTTTCAGCATTAGTTGATAAGAAAAGTACAAATTAAAACCAAAATGAAATACAATTTCATACTCCATGGGATGCTAAATTTAAAAAGACTAATAACATCAATTGTCAGTGAGGATCTGGGGCACACATCCTTTTGCATTGACGCCAGATCAAACTTCTCTACCTACATTCCAAAGATTCAGGGTTTCCTAATCATTAATTAACGTACAAGGGCAGCCCTGGTTCAGTTTTACCTATCTTATCAATAACAGTCCTTCAATATTGATAACTGGAAATCAATATCTCATCCTTTGCTAGTGAATGTATAAAATAACATGTACACTTTAAAAATTAGGTTAGAAAAATTTATATAAGGTTAAATAAACCCCTGTATTATGACTCAGAGCTTTCACATTTTTTTTTGTATTTATAGCCAAGAGAAATGAAAACATATATTCAAGAAAAAAACCTACATGT
The DNA here is from genome assembly GCF_041146395.1 of Eulemur rufifrons. NCBI lineage: Eukaryota > Metazoa > Chordata > Mammalia > Primates > Lemuridae > Eulemur > Eulemur rufifrons. Next base: position 233,499,310 of record NC_090989.1, read on the forward strand.
GAATATTCTCAGGAATTTTATTGATGATAGCCCCAAACTGAAAATAACCCAAAGCCCAAGAGAAAGAGAATGGATAAACAAATTGTGGTTTGTCTGTAAAATAAGATAGTGCTCAAAAACTGAAAACAAAAACAAACCAACCAACCTACAAAAAAATCCACTGCAGATGCACCACAACTGATGAACCAGAAATCTTTTTTTATATTCTGCGGTAAAGAAGCCAAACACAAATGTGCATGTGGTATAATTCCATTTATTTAAAGTTCTAAAACCAGGAAAATTAACACATGTTGAAAGAAATTAGAACAGTGATTGCCTCTTGGGAATTAAATGGGGAAAAGGATTATAGAAATTTCTGGAGGTGAGTTTCATGAGTGCATGTATTTGTCAAAACCCATGTCTGTGCATTTAATGTTAACTAAATTATATAAACATTCAATGGCAAAAAACAGGTCACACAAAAGGTTATATTTATGACACTGTAGTTATGCCCCACAACATCTGAATAATGGTTTGCATTTATTTACCAAAAAGAAGGTTATTTTATTTTTAGACATATACAAATGCAGTTTGGGAAGCAAAGAATTAGGTATATTTAATTTTTTCTGCATTTAGATGCATACCAGGCAGTCCCTTCTTTCTGGTCTTGCTCCTTGTGTTCCATTGTCATTTAAATAAAAGTCTTCTTTGTCCTGTTTTCTGACTGCCCTTCCTACCAGCTCTTGCTTTGTTCTGGTGGTTGGCTATGATGCCTTCAAATTCATGATGATATTTGTTCCTAACTTCAGCCTGAAGCATAGTCAATGATTATTTTTATGGTGATACAAATACCATTCATAAGCATTTAAAATTCTTTACAATGGATCATCAACCAGACTTTTTCCTGTTAATGGGGTCTTTCTCTCATAGCAAACTTTTATGAATAATTGTCTATCTACTGTCTTACCAAAGACAAAGTCTCTTTATGGATAAGCAAAAGTAAAGAAGGTAAGGAAAGTAGGTTGGAGTGACAACACAAAATTCTTTCCTGCAGTATTTACTTCTGATATCTCAGGAATAATTCTTAAGAGAATAAGATATTAGGGATGTGGCAAACTGGGCCTCAGCAAATGATGTAGTAGATTTCTTAGACTTTGGCATGTCTCCAAAATCAGCTTTGTTTGCCTCTCCTAACATCTCACCTTTTCCTTCCTGGGCTCCCAAGGGCAAGCTGCACATGGATGCTAGTCCCTGCTAAAATGTTAGCTGATAATTAAGATGATAGCTGCAGCCTAAGGTGTTAAAGTATCAGCCCTACTGGTAAATTTACACTTTAATCAGGGACTTTGAAGAGCAAAATCCTAATTTTGTTCCTTTGATTTTCAAGAATCAATCTTTAATAATTGTCTTGTATTCTGAACATTCATGAAGAAAATTTCAATTCATGAAATTAGGGTGAAACAACCATATTTATATCTAGATCAATCTGTTCCCATAATCTACTCCTTCCTGCACCTGCTCTATTTATCAACAATATTCAAAATAAAACAGTAGATGAAAAATAGTTATATGGGCTACAACACACAGAGCTACTTAAAATTGCCTTTATTTCCTTCAGCCAATTCTATCAAAAATCAAAATAACTATTAGTAACCTTAATTGATATTTAAAATCAAAGCATGGCTAGCATAGGTTTCTTAGCCCCTATCAAAATGCACAAGACATGTATTCTTATTTATCCTTATTATATTTAACTACTTTCAGAGAAGAGAATGTCACAACTTTGGAGGTGGACAATCCCTTTGATCATTCAAAAAGTCTCACTTTGTTTCACAAACCATTCTCCTGTAATTTCTGTAAATTCATTAGTACTATGTCTGAATAGTACCCCTTTACTAAATGTATGCTTTCTCATATATTATATTTAAAAAGTTGGTATACCACCTGTGACTTTTCCTATCCAGGTAAAGTATTCCCAAAACCATTAGGCAAAAGGATTTTTAGACAGTTCTTCATCCTGCTGCCTTTCACCTGAAATAATTTCCTTTTTTCCCACTTAACCTATTTTCATTTATCAATGTTGAGAGTCAGTTATTCATGATAAAATAGGTAGGAATGAACCATAGCTGTCCTTGTACATTAATTAACGATGAGGAGACCACTGAATCTTTGGACCATGGGTAGAGAGGTTTGATCTGGCATCAATGCAAATGGATGTATGAGAGTCTATAAGTCAGAAGACAGTATTAAGGGCCTGAGTATCACCAGGGCAGAGTGGAAATAGAGGGGTGCATGGAGTTAGACTGAAGGTAGAATTCACATTGTTAAGCAAATGAATAACTGTGGGAGGACATTACAGCAGATCCAAAAGTTAGAGTGACAATGAATATAGAAGTAGCACTAAGACACATGGATAATTAGAACAGATTTGGGAAACAGGGTAAATTCAGATCGAAGTATTTTGAGGTTGAGCTATCAGAAAGATATTTAGAAATATCCTGAAGCAAATATGAAATTTAAGAGATGACCTTAAAAGGGTAGGTATGCTTACAGATTTATATTCCAGAATTCAAGTGAGTAGAATTGAAAAGTGATATTTTATTACCAGAGAGAGGATAAGATCAACCAGGGGAGTCTGTGCACAAGCAAAAACTTTAAGGAATATGCAAATATAAGTAATGGGGGGAAGGAATGTTGGCCAAAGAGATTCAGAGAGGTGAAGTGAGAACTAGTGTCATATATTTCATAGACAATGAGAGATCAAGAGTATTAAGGATGGAAGTCAGGTCTTGTGTTAATAACTATCATTAATTTTTTCTAGATCCTGTACCAAGTACTTTAGGAACCATATCTTATTTAAAGTTCATAACAGCTCTACTTTTATATCAGTACCATGCTGTTTTGGTTACTATTGCCTTATAGTATAATTTGAAGTTAGGTAAATGTGATGCCTCCAGATTTGTTATTTTGGTTTAAGATTGCTTTGAATATTCAGGCTCTTTGGTTCTATATGACTTTTAGAATTGTTTTTTTTTCTAATTCTTTGAAAAATAACATTGGCATTTTAATACGGATTGCACTGAATCTGTAGAATGCTTTGGGCAGTGTGGTCATTTTCATAATAATGATTCTTCTAATCCATGAGCATGGGATCTTTTTCAATTTGTGTCATCTACAATTTCTTTCATCTGGGTTTTGCAGTTCTCCTTGTAGATATCTTTCAATTCTTTGGTTAAATACATCCCTAGGCCTTTTATTGTTTAAGATTACTGTAAATGGGATTGAGTTCTTTATTTGATTAGCAACTTGGTCATTACTGGCATATAGTAGCACCACTGATTTGCATACATTGATTTTGTAACCTGAGACTTTACTGAATATAAAATAGCATTAGTTACATGAAGTAACAAGGTTCAGAGTGTAAGTAACTTATAGAGAAATTGGCAAGGCTGGAATTTGAATTTTAGGCTTGTGTAAATGTGGTATAACTGCTAAACTACATTATCTTCAATAAGCTAAGATTGAGAATGAAAAAGTGCCAATGGTATTTATTAAACAGTGATTTTCAAAACAGTAGTTTGAGAATATTCATCAGATTTGAAACTTAATGGTAAGGAATTGAGATGTGAATGAACAGTAGACAATGTAGAGAGCAAGAAGGCATTTGGCACTGAAATAGATAGTATAGTTTGAAGGGTTAGCAGAGTAGAACTGAGAATATCTATTAAATGCTTTCTCTCTGTCTGTATCTCTTTTTAAAGATGAAGGAAACTGGAAAATCACTGTGTGTTAATAGAATAGTTTTACATTTGTGGTATGAGTGGTTCTATGGGTCATTGACTCAGAGATGAAAGCTGACACAATTGAATAGCAATTTATGCTCATTGATGCTTCACCAGGAAATGACCTAAATCAGATAGCCCTTGTTAAAAGTAATTACATACATGACATTAAAGAAAATGAAATGTTAAAATACTAGGCAAGAATCAAAAAGAATTACATTAATCTTGTAGAAAATAATACTTGTTTTGTTTAAGAAATATTAGTATCCCTACAACTTAGACTGTATCACTTCCTAAAAAATAGATACATAATTTACAAAAATCTGAAAATATACACATATATTTATATTGCATATAAAGAAGCCTGGTATGATGCCTTTTAAAGTTAAAAGAAAATGGCCAGAAACTTGATTTTCTTTTTCTTTTTCCAGGGCATTAGTAAATTTATAACAAACTGTGATATATTATACCAACATCATGCACAGCATGTCTGGCTGAGAGCCACTGTTGGGGCACTTGTGAGTAGATTTGTATAACTGATATTTTGATTGAAGTTTCTAATTAATTTGACAATATTATTCCAACCTTGAAAGAACTAAACGTATTAGAATATGAGATAGGATATTGGTGTGTTTTGAAACATTACAATCGATATGGTCAATAAAGGTAAAAAGAAAATACATTATTCATTACTATTTATAATAATTTTTCTAATGGACAAAAGACAATTACTTTTTCATGCAGGGATAGCTAGCATAAAACATATAGTCCTCCACTCTAATATATTGAAAGAAAATTTGACACACCAAAAAATGCATATTTTACAAGAAGACATCCAAATATAAACATACGTCTGAAATACATTAAATAGTTGTCTATGGGCAGCATGGGCAAGAGTACACACACATACACACACACACTCCTTTTGTCTAATTGTGGTCATGTGACCAAATTGTCCCAAGGGAAATGAGAGCAATTAAAATATGCATTCACTTAAGGGCTTCTTCAACTGCCTATATAGGAAAATGTCTCTTTGAACTTTCCTTCTTCCAAATGAGTAGTCACCCCATTCTGACTACGTAGAAGAACACAACTGTCTTGGGAGAGCAGCACAACAATATGGAAGAAATTTTCACTGAATGAAGTCACGAAACAGTGCTGCATTTATTGGCAGCCTAGATTTTTCAGACTGTTACAGAAGGGAAAGAAATAGTAACAGTAGATCTTATTCAAGTCACTGCATTGTTCTCAGTTGGATCAGAATTCCAAGGTGAGATGAGTGAGATGTATTTGTTTTGTCAATGACCAAAACTAACAACTGACATGGGCATGCAAGGCTGAAAGTTTTGCACCATCAACTACCACCAAGAAAGCATAATTGGAAAGTATTACAAATTGCAAGTAAGAACTGAACAATCTTTTTGGAAAAAATTGAAAATTATTAAATAGAAAAACTTACCTAAATCCTCCATTTTTTTCTTCTGAATTATACAAGTTAGGAAAAGAAAATTTCTCTCCCTTTCACTGGAAATTCCTGCTTCACACTAATCCCATAAGTAGCCATTGTGAGCAATTCATGCCCTCCCTTCCCCAACTCATAGATATACATCTTTATGTATAAACATACATGCCTGTTAATATTATTTTAAATAATGGAATCATATAATTCATAACATTCAATAACTTAATTTTTCATTTACAAAAATATTATGAATAGATATCTAATTCAGTACATATAGATCTACCTCAATTTTTTTATAGAAACACTGCTTAATATTTGATTAATTCCTCTACTATAATAGAAAAAGTTATTTATCATGGTCATTTAAAATGTTCCCAATATTTTTCTATTACAACATATATTTCAATAAATGATACATAGGTGTACATTTAGACAGATATGTCTTTATGTATGCATGCTACTATTTCTGTAGCTAGAATCATAGAATTGTTATTCTGCATACAGCAAGCATAATTCATCCAAAATCTTCCTCCCAAAATGTTGGCACCACAAGTAATATATTAAAATGTCTGTTGTCTGCACTGTCATCACCAAATGTTGTCTTCATCTTCAGAATATAATTAAAGCTCTTACAATTGGTCAGGATCAGATCTATACACATGATGTCTCTAAGTAAAAAGTGTGAGGAGAATAATTTAAATATGCACATTTACTGAGATAATGTAAAGGAGGTTAATGGTTACCAATAGGTGGTGTATTTTATTATACATACATGTGTGATATATACTTAACTTTCCATTAAAAAGCATACAATAATTACATTTCCCTTTTTTCAGCCTTTCAAAATAAGTTTGGTGTAAATTTTCTCTCTGTGTTTATATTGTTCCCTCTAGAAGCATCAGATGGTGTAATTTGGATTTACACCATCACGGTAATTGAAATATCTGAATTGCTTTCACAATTGCTAAGGCTTGAACTCAATTACTTTCATTACCGTAAGTAGTGGGGTACAATCACACAAATAAACAATATATTCTCTGTTGTTCATGGCACTGAATCAAATACGACATAGCATGAAACTAACAAAGTACATTGCATTACTTCTCAAAGATTCCCATTTGGAATTCTGTAGGATAAAAAATTGACATGGAATGAAGAAGTTGACTGTGAGTTAAAGTAATTTCATGTTTCTCTGATTTATTTCTACTCAATTCCTAGTTTCCATCTGTATGGTGGTTTTTTTTTTTTTTTTTTTTTTTGTGGGGTTGAGGAAAGTAAGTGGCTCCTTTCAGAAAAAGTAAAAGAGAAATGGCTAGAAAACATGATCTACTGCAGTAATTGAAAAGCCTGAAGTTATGTAAAGGGATAAAAAATGATACTTACAAACCTGATTTTTCCAGGGTCTGAATTACTAAAATGGGAAAACCTATACAGAAAACAGAATAGCGAAAATGTGTGCAACAAAAATGAAATGTACAATTTTGTCACCACGGAAATCAGACAAATAATACATAAATATTCCTTGAAATGCAGGCTTTCTCATTCAGACATCAAAAATCTCTATACCAAGTGGCAAGTTCTTTAAAAAAAAAAAAAAAAAATGAAAGCAAATCCTAAATAGAGAGTACTGTTTCAATTTTAAAAAATGTACAAGACACTATGATTCTTCACACAAAAGTAATACAGTGCAGAACAGCACCAAATTACCATTCTGCCCCCATGCTATGCTTGAGAAGTACATTACTGGTAGGAGGACAGGTTTCAAACAATATCAGAAAAATGTATAGAACAAATGTACATGCAAAATTTTCAGTTGTGCTTATTTAATTAGATGCTGGTAACAGCAGCAAACAATAGTAGAGAAGGCCTGGAAACAGAGTGTTAATGAGATTCAAACAAATCAGATACCACTGTTGGACTGAAGATAAAAGACAAGCCCCAGTATATCTGCATTTTAATCAGCCTGATCACAGTTTTGATGAATGTGCCAAAGGGACTGTTCTTTGCTCTGTTTTCACGGTGAGTGGAAGGCAACAAAAGGAGCAGTTTTGATTCTCACACTTCCTGACAGATGAGTCATATGGGATTAATGCTGGAATTCATTAAAGTTAGAATTCTAGCTAGGGATCATATTTTACTTGATATATGCATTACCATTTTATAAATGAGATACTTAGGAACCTGGTTAGCTAATTAACAAATTTTGGCAACTGAACAGGACCTGACTATATACCCTTGATATGAGTAAATGTATATGCATTCACAAACATATAAATAATATAGTGCATGCTACTTTTCCTAGGAAAATAATCTGAACCATGTGCAAAAAAATTTTGCTGCCATTAAATAAAAACTAGAACTCCCAAATACAGGGTCATTCTCATTATCTAACCATGCGTTTTCCAAATCTCTAGAATTAAAAGGTATTTCAGGAATAAAAATTATTTTATTAGGTAAAAAAAAAAAAAGACTAGTGAACTAACTACTTAAGATGACTCTTCAACTAAATACTCACCACTTAACATTAGAATTTAATCTATCTGGATGTTGCCTGTTAGTCTTTTACTTAATCTCAGATGTATAGAAGTTGTGACATTATAGTGAAAACATAATAGAAAATGAGAACAAGTTGAAATTATAGATCTTGGAAAAAAATGTAAGATTTTATGAAGTTGATGAAATTGTTGGAGAACTGCTCAAATTCGCTATAAGACTTTGACAAAGGACTCTTCTTGAGAATTAAAATAGATGACAGCTGAAGAAGTTAATTTTGCAATGATGATTAATACTTCAAAAAGAATGACTTGAAGATCAAAGGATTTCAGATTCTTGAAAAATTGGTAAATCTCCTGAATATTTTTTTCTAAATAAAAAAATTTGGGGACATGCTATAGAATCTGAAGATGAAGCAAGAGCTACTTTATCACACCACCATGTATTACTTTTAGAAAAAATTGTATCAATAAATAATACTTGATTTATATTTATTTTTTCCTAAGTATTAGATTATATGCATAATTATAAATTAAATTTTTGCTCAACACAAGCAAAATCATTTTTATAATTTTGATATTGTAAGGATAAAATTACAAATAATTTTTTTCATCATTTACTCTTAATTTACACACTCCCATCTGTGAATGCAATATAAGTTTAAATCATTGTCTGAACTTATCTGATTGAATTCTCTAGGCTAAAATGTCAATCATTTTGCTAGGTTAGGCATCAATAAGACCTCGCTGCACTATAGAAGCTCACAGTTTGCTGGAAAAGACATTCATGACAAAAATGAAAGTATTTCGCTGTGAAAACCAGAATAAAAGTTGTAAACTCAAATATGAAATATAAATAGATAACTTGGTACCTTGGGTCATAGAAGACCACATAGCTCCTAGTTGGTAGACAACAGGATTAAGTTGTATTCTTGTGTACTTGTCTATATTTTTCTTAATTATGACAATTCATTTTATATATTTATAAGTATATGTATTTATATGTTAATTTACATTTCTCTGTCATATTTTATTTGTTTTTTCTCTCCCAACATATATAATTTATCTCTAACAATATTCCACAACATTAAATAAGCTTGGAGAATTTAAAAGGATATCAGAAAAGCAAATCTGAAAAATTCTGGGAACAAAAATTATGTGAAAATTGTGTGAAACTATGCACTTGGTTTGAGAATGACAAAGGATGAACATACAAAAATGTTAAAACTTTTAGATATAGACAGCTATTTGAAAATCTAATGTGAAATTTTGAAAATCTTACTTTTTGAGACAGAAGTAGGACCTTGTAACAAAAGTCCCTGTGGTTTAATGATTGGCCTAATGAAAAAGAATGTGATCCTGCTTTATAATTTCTGATATAAGTTGATTCCTATTGGATGAATGGACCACATTCTAGAGTGCGTTAGTCTTCTTGGGCTGCCATAACAAAATAGTACAGACTGGATGGTTTAAACAACAGAAATTTATTTCTTACAGTTCTGGAGGCTAGAAAGATGAAAATCTCTGGCTAATTTGTTTTCTTGTGAAGGCTCTCTTGATTACCTTCTTACTATGTCCTTCCTTGGGGAAGAGAGTGAAAAAGTTCTCTCTCTCTTTCTTTCTCTTCTTATAAAGCCACCAATCCTATCAGATTAGGGCCCCATCCTTATGACATTATTTAAACTTAATTACTTCTTAAAAGCCCCATCCCCAAATACAGTTACTTTGGAGACAGGGCTTCAGTGTATGAATTTTGGGGGACACAATTAGTCCATAACATAAAGACATCTGATACCTTTCTAGTTTCAGCTTCTGTGATAAATGAATTTAGTGCAAGTTCAGGAATGGTTATCCATAAGTTCTAAAGTGGCCTGGCGAAGCCCTGAGACTATAAGGAAAAAATCTATGACCTAACCAACTCTTGAGTGATAATCCCTTGTCTAAGGCACAGGATGCTGATTTGGAATGAACATGACCTTTTTCTTCAATAAAATCTGTGGGGCCTAGCTCCAGATACTGAATTTGGGATGTCTCCCACAAGAGCAGTCATGGCACCAACTGATTTATTAACAACAACAGCAATAGAATGATGGGTCTCCAATAAGCTGGACTCAAGGATAAAGAGGGAACATCTGGAGAAAACACTAGGCATTCAGACATTCCTAGGGTAATAAAATGCTTCTCCTTTGGGGGGTGAACACATTCTAAAACAAAACAAGCAAAAACAATAAAAAAAAAGTGAGATAGAAGATGGCTAGAAGGAAGGGTAAACATGTTTTACCCTTCCTTTATATAGAATGATGTATGTAAGCCCAGAGCTGGCTTTATTTATTTGATCATTCAGTCAAATTGGGCCCCATGTTTAGAAGGGTTATATGCTTGGTTTACTGCTCTGCTGCTGCTGTCTTAAAATTCTTTATCATTTTCAACAAGAGTCCCGGAATTTTCATTTTTCACTAAGCTCTGCAACTGTGTATCTGTTCCTGCCTAAACCAAAGATGTTATTGTGTTCTCATAGAAGTCAATGCTCTGAGTAAAACAGTGGTAATTCTAAAGAATCAGAAAGGAGAGAGTTAACAACCTAAAGTTTGTGCTGGAAAATACTGAAATAATTCCCTTACACTCTTTAAATATAGTCTTCCTCACATGGGTAAAAATGGGGATGTTGTCAAAGTTCTCATTCCTTTCCAAGAAAAGGTACAGCAAGGTATGCAGTTCTCAAAAATACACAGGCAGATCTTCTAGTTAACTTGAAAAATTCCTTGGTTTTCCAATATATCTGAAGTAGAGATTCCAAAATTTTTGGTTCCAGGACCTGTTTATACTGTTAATGAATATAATTTTAAATATTTCTTAAAAGAACTTTTGTTTTTGTAGGTTAAATCTATACATATTGCTCTATCATAACTTAAATTGAGAAACATTTATAAATTATAAATATAAACTTAATTCATGTGAAATAAATATATATTGGGTGTTAACAAAAATAACATTTTTAAAAAGATTATATTTTTCAAAACAAAAATGGGAGTTTGGGTTGGTGCTATAAGGTGTTGGGAGTTGAAAAGAGCATCATTCAGATCCTTACAACAATAAGAACAAAAGCTGGAGCAAACTGAAATTTCAAATTGACATTTTTTATGAACTTATCATAGAGCAAAGCAACCAACTAGCCCCAAATCCAAGCAGAGACAGGTGCCTGAAGGGAGAAAGGAGATATGAGTACTCACTGGGGTAGATACAACCAGGCACCTGTAAAGAAAGTTTCAGCTAGAATACTTGATGAACTAATGAAAGCAGAATGCAAGCTGGTAGGAAATGGTGTGAATTCCCTAAAAACTATGGAAATTGGAGGTTAGCTACCAACTTGCAGGCTCTTTCTCAGTGAACACTACTGGGTATAGAGAGAGCCCTTCAAAAGTGTTTGTTGTGTTTCTTGTGGGGACCTGGTGGAGGGGAAGAGCTGGAAGGGCAAAAATCTCTGCATGAACTCTTTTTACCATCTACACTATAGCACAGAAGAGTGAGCCAGTTGGAGGGAGGGCTACAAACATCATTGCCCAAGGGCATTAGTGAAAATCCAATGTAGCTAGGAGAAAGAAAATAGGACAAAACAATAGTTCTGGGGAAGGGGAAGTTCTGGGTCCACAACTACAGTGTGAGAGAGAGAACTATAAATGTCACACCCATAAGGCACAGAAGTCTGCTAAAGATAGAGGTTTATTCAGAATAACATAGACAACTTATTCAACCTCCTTACCACCACTCTCTATGTCACCAAGCTAAAATGTCCAGTAATAAGTAGCTTAAGTAGCTGCTGGAAAAGTGACAGAAAAGAAATAAACATAAGCAAAGAGATTGAACTTAAATGCCAGAGCTAACAGTGATGGTAGAACAGACGTTGTTCTGGCAAACCAACCCCTAACAACAGGGCCACAAGAATTTGAAGTGTATGGTACACCAAAGGTAAAAACAGCTGCAGGAATTTGACACGTATGCTGCATGGAGGTTAAACACAGCAACAATAAATCTCAAACCCAGCTCAAATTTTAACTATAATTAATAGATTAACTCAAACTCCAGCACTGAAGGCCTAGCAAAAAGAAAGTAATGCCCATTCCAGGTATAAAATCTACTTCCCTCAGTTTCTATTATCTTATTTAAGATTCTACTTTTCAAAAAAATTGTGAAACATATTAAAACCCAATCAAATTAAACCCAAAGATTGTGAAACATTAAAAACAAACAGATATATTGCACATTACCAAGACACAAAGCAATCATCAGTACCAGATTCCGATATCAGAGATGTTGGAACTATCTGAAAAATTAATGTAAAATAACCATAATTAACTTGTTAAAATATCTAATGGAAAATATGGGCTACATGCAAAATCAGAAAATCAGACAAAAGATGGAAACAATGGGAAAACATCAAATATACATGCAAGAAATAAAAGCCAAACTAATAAGGGTAGTGTCTTCGGTGGACTCTTCTGAAGGCTAAAATCACCTAAAAAATTAGAAAACATGGAAATAAGTCATTTGAAAATTTAGAGAAAACATATAAACTGAAACACAAAGGGGAAAAAAGGGTTTGGAAAAACCCAAAGAACAGAGCATCTGAGAGCTGTGACACATCAGTCTAACACAGATGCTATTGTATGAATGTTTATTTTTACTCAAAATTCTTGTTGAAATCCTAACTCCCAAGGTAACGGTATTAGGAGGTGGGGCCTTGAGAGGTGATTAGGTCTTGGTCAGGGCTCCTATCTCATTGGAGCCTTCTTGTCCTCTTTGCGGCTGATCTATGTTGTTGGGAGAATTCACTTCCATGCTGTTGTAGGGTGAAGGTCCTCATTATTTTGATGGCTGTTGATCAGGGGCTAAGCTCAGCTCCTTGGTGATGCCCACCATTCCTTGCCTCAGGGTCCTCTCTGCAACAGTGTAGCATGTCCTTCAAGACCAGCAAAAGAATATCTCTGCTACTTTGAATCCCTGGGATCTACACTTAGATTTAAAGGGCTCACGTGGTTAGTTCTGTTCCACCCAGATAACCTCCCTCTTGGTTAATTTAAAGACATGATTAGTAAACTGAATTGCAACTATAAAATTCTTATTTATGTACTGTGGAACATAATCCCTAGAATGATATCCTATCATAGTCACAGGTTCCACCAACACTCAATGGGAGATAATTATGCATTCAGTGTACTCCATGTGGTGGGAATCAGAGTCGCATTTGTTAGTATGTGTACCGACCTCCTCAGAATCTGTAAGTATTGGAATGCTATCAAGCTAAGATGGAGGGAAAAGTTTTCCCAAATTCTGATTTTACCTTAAAAGTTCAAATTTTATCTTTAGAAATAAATGCTGCTGTTTGATTTACTGAAGTGTCAGGCCCATTTTGTTTTTCTGCAAGAAAATATCTGACAAGTACCAAGTCTGCCTAGCCTGTCAGTTACTCTTTTAGGTACCGTCATGCACCACATAATGACATTTTGGTCAACAATAGACTGCATATAAGAATATAGTCCCATAAGTTTATAATTAAGCTGGAAAATTTCTCTCAACTAGTGACCTCTTGATGATCCTAACCCTGTGCAGGCCTAGGCTAATGTATGTGCTTCTGTCTTAGTTTTTAACAAAAATGTTACAAAGAAAAAATAGGAGAAAGCTTATAGAATAAGGATATAAAGAAAATATTTTTGTACAACTGTACAATGTGTTTGTGTTTTAAGCTAAGTGGTATTACAAAAAAGTTAAAAAGTTAAAAAAATTAGAAGCTTATAAAGTAAAAAGTTATAGTAGGCTAAGATTAATTTATTATTTAAAAAAATTGTTTGTATAAATTTAGTGAAGCCGAAGTATACAATGTTATAAAGTCTATAGTGGTGTATATATCAATAATAATGTTCACATTATTATTAGGACTTCACATTCACTCACTACTCACTCACGAACTCACCCAGAACAATTTCCAGTCCTGGAAACTCCATTCATAATAGCCCCCTGTAAGGTGTACCATTTTTTATCTTTTCTACTGTATTTTTACCATACCTTTTTTATGTTTAGATACACAAACCCAATTGTGTTATCATTGCCTACACTATTCAGTACAGGTTTGTAACCTAGGAGCAGTAGGCTACACCATATAGCCTGAGTGTGTAGTAGTCTTTACCCTCTAGGTTTGTGTAAATGTACCCTAAAGATTTTCACAGTGACAAAATTTTCTAACAAGCATTTCTCAGAACGTATGCTGTCATTAGGATGTGTGACTGTAAATGGTGTTCCCAAAACTAGAGGCTATTTTTTTGGCTTGCAACTCTAATGATCACGCAGATGCTTTTCCCTCTGACAGCAGTCTTACTTCATTCAGTATGTAGCATAAGTGCTATATGTGTACATCCTTTTTTGTCACACAAAGTATATATAACACACACATATATATATATTTACACATATATTCTTGTGTTGGGATTTAATAATAATGCATTTTAGTACTTCATCAAGAAAATTCTTACTGTTTGTTCCAGCTTTATTGTTTTTTTCTCGTGAGTGCCTGATAGTGAAAAGTGCAGTGACTAATAACACAGTTTAGTGCACTTCGTGATTCACGCTAAGGTGGCAGCACCTTTATCTTCTAATGCTTTTGCAATATCAGTACACATTTAACACAGGGAAAATTCCAAGAATGCTTTAATATTGTTATGAGAATAATTTTTAACTTTCAGAGCCCCAGAAAGATTTTAGAAACTCATAGTTCTGTGGACCATATTTTAAAAACCAATGCTTGGTTTTATGACCAAACTTGCCCATTGGAGAAATAATTTCCTGTTTCTAAATTAACCTTCTGTAGTTAGAGTGACCATATATCTTAGTTTGCCTGGGATATAACTTGTTAATATCTGTTAACCCACCATAATGTTTACAATGGCCTTTTTACTCTTAAAGTGCCCTGCTATAGAAAGCGAATTATATGCTTATCTTATCATCTATAGTAGACTTGATTTATGGGAATATAAACATGATAAAAAATAATATTCCACAGCTGAGATACTAGAAAGTACCCTCCATAAGTCATTGCCCTTTACCAAGAAAAAATGTGTGTACATATTTCAAAGTCAAAATTTACATTAGATTAGACCAGACAATGAGAATGCATTCCAACTGTAGATTCAGATCATCGTATGACTGCTGCATAATTTTCAAGATCTGAAACTTTATGTATGTGTTATACATTATTTGGAAACTGAATAAGTTTTGAAAATAAATATTTTTAAAAATACCATAATTCATCATTTTAAGGATATGTTTTCATTTTTTGTATTGCCATTGATTGGAGAACATATCCAATTTTCAGAGATGTTAAAAAGTGGATAAATGTCTGTCCTAAAATTGATGAAAAGTGGTATAATGTTGCTGCTCTGCATAATAACAAATTAACAAAATGCTATTTTTGAATATCAACATTATGCACTCTTTATAAATATTCTTACAGTAATGCTAAATGTACATCAGTGCTTCAACTTTCCTGTTGAGGACATCATAATATGTTCTGTGGGATCATAATTTAATGAACCAAGTTGCTGTGCAATATATCTTTCAAATGTTTACTGTTTTTAGATCTTATATGTTTATGAGTTTTAAATCCTTTTGTGCACATGACAATTTCTGATTTTGAATTTTGTAGAGATGCTTTAATCATAACTGTTTCATTCATGTATTCGGCATCTCACTGATTTATAGTGAAAGTGTTATGGTGCCAGAACCGTTCCCAAAGGTAATGCTCTCCCACGTGATTTATTATTTGTTTAATAATTAACAACAATAAATTAATGGATCATTAAACACATATTCTATAGTTAAGCACAAAATTGAAATAACTCTATAATACAGTATTTGAGGAAAGTTCATTTTAAACAACTTAGTATCTTTTCTTAATTTAAATTACATGGAATACAGTTGGCTCTCAAGCCTGAAGTTAAGTTGGCATTTAACACATATATGAAGAAAAGACATTATAAAGTCTAAAGAGTCTATAGCTAAATGTGGTTGGAAATTTGAAAGAAATGCCTTATCTTTTCTTGAGCTATGATCTTATCTGTATAATTCTTACCTGAATCATTCTCATGGGTACATGAAATCTAAAAGTAAAAATATTTCAGTTAGGCTGTCCTCAGTCTTCAGATTTTCTGAATTTATATTTTAAATTTTTAAATTTTATATTTATATTTTTAATTTTTAAATTTTAAATTCTATCATTAAATGTAATTTAAACTTTGTAAAAAGGGCACATATATTTAAGGAAATAAATTTTATCCTAATATTCTCACTTATAATGTCTCTAACTTACATAATTCTAAAATTAAAATCTTTAAGATTGTTATAGTTTATTTTTCTTAATGAAACAAACTTACAACAAAAAAGATACAATATGGATCTGAAATATGGAAACATATATAACCATATATAGGTATAAATCTATTTACCTATACATATGTCTAAATTCTTACAATTATTTTTTAATGTTTTCTTAAAAATAAAATATTTACATTATTTGGAAGAAAATGTTTCAGTTATGGCACACATTTACTATCCTGGTTATTTTAAAAAGTGGTTAATGACTTCAAGTGTATTAATAAGAAAAAAACAACATATTTATGTAGTCTCTGGAGAAAACTAAAATGGCCACACATTCATCAAAACTTCTCCTGTCAAGAGGTTGGATCTATGTTCCCACATATGCAATATCAGTGAGCTTCTATCTGCTTTGACACAGTTTGAGTAATTGTATGTCAGTTTTGAGGCCCAAATCTTAATTGACTGACAGTTTCCATTTCTTGGCTTTTGAAACACTTGTTCATAGGACACAGTGACCATGCATTGAGGAAACTGAAGAATCCTGTGGAGAAGCCCACATGGAAAGAAATAAATATCCCTAGTGGATAAGCCTGGTGGAGCTCCCAGATAAAAGCTGTCAGTAGTGAGAGTAGGGCATTTTGAAAGAGAATCCTCCAGCCCAGTGGTACCATCTCAGTTTATGCCTCATAAATCTCAAATGAACTGTCCCCAAGAAGCCCTGCCCAATTTGTAGACTTGTGAAAAGCAACAATAAAAAAAATTATTATTGTTCTGTTAAGTGATTAATTATAGGGGAATTTCATACACAAAAATAGATAATAATACAATTTCCATTTTATCACGTAAAATTTAACAATTATCCTGAAATCAAATAGAAAATAACACATGAATTTATTTTCCTATAATTTTCCTACTAATTATTGTGCAAGAAAACAGAGAGATAATAAAAATATACACATGAAGTTATCATATTTTAGATAACTGATCTTATTAGAAGTGTACTGTTGTTTGTGAATTTTTGGAAACACTATTTTTTTAAGTGACACGGACATAATCATTATAGCAATGCATTACACATTATTTGATTTACTCAAAAGCATTATTAAATTTATTCTTCTATCACTCACATCTACATATTTGAAGACCAGGTAAAGACATAGCTTTAAAAATAGAAAATAATCAGTTCTATTCGCAATACAAAAGTAAAAATGCTGAATTGAAATGGATTAGAAATGTTTTACATATATAGCCTTCTATTCCTACCAGCCTTATATAAAATTATCTACTTTCAGTATTATATGAGTTATAACCAGACATGATAATTTAAAAAGGCAAATCAGAGCCAGTCCTTACCTTCAAGTTCCTTAGAATTGGCTATAAATGGCAGACATTGAAAAACAAAAAATAGAATATAGCGAGATATGGGCTATAATAAACACAAAGAGAACTTAACCAAGAAGCATTGTAATAAAACTGCTCAAAAGCGGTAATAAAGAGAAAATCTTCCCCCCACCCAGCTTCTTTGAGGTATAATGGCAAGTAATATTGTATATACTCAAGGCATACGTGATGCTTTGGTATATGTTATATATTCTACAATGATTATCATTTAAATGATTAAATTTAAATGATTACCATTTAAAGAATGAAAGGAGAAATTGTATGAGTACCAAAGAATACTACCTATCTGTTTAAAAATATAAGATGAATATTCTTGACATGACAGTTATCAAGACAGAATAATTGTTATAAATAAATATATAAATATATTTTATGTCTATATACGTGAACAGGATAATCAAAAAGTAGCTAACACTATTCAGATAATTGATAATAAGACACTAAAATAAGCAATATATGATAAAAATGCCTTTATGTGTATTCATGATGAATGTAAATGCATAAAAATATTTATACAAAATTGATAAAAGCATTACCCTTTTGCAGGTAATTTGGATTGGGGAAGTGGCCAAGGAAAACTGTAATGCTGCTTAAGTTTGAACTATGTTTACAATGAGAATTTTAACATTTACTGTGTGTACCTAAAAATGATTTTCAAAATTATACATGAGTGTGCTTTGCAAAAAGTGAACAAAACACATGACAAAGAATTGACAACACAAATGACAAACAAATATCAGAATGTGCCACAGGTTCTATGAGTCAGTACAGGGATCTTCAAGAATGAACATATCAAAGCTAGAACATGGGAAAACTAGTGAAACATTTATTCATGATGCTATCTAAGTATCCTAAGAACAACAACAAAAAAAGTTGTCACGAATGCAGAGCCACTTATCCTGGAGAAGCAGTGTGTGTTCTAAAGAGGATATTTATACTCAAGAGACCTCTAGTCCTTCCACAATGAGAGTACATTTAAGAGAAATTTCCTTTTAATATCTTTCTCCAAGGTAGAGAAGAAATTATTGACTCATTGGCACTAACATTTATTGAATGCACACTATATTCCAGGTATTGCACTAGGCAGAGAGGTTCAAAATATGTGATGTATCTCTAATTGCTATGAAAAAATAAGAAAATACTTTGATTGAATTACTCTGAGTTTCCCAGTACTATAAAACCCACACTGATATGATTGCTTAAAACTTATTTCCCTGTACATTCGTCAAGGCTGCTTCATAGATATTCCAACCATTTAACACAACCTTTTTCCACTAATTCATGACATATATATATATATTCTTTCCTTTTCTGTTTACTCAGGGGATAGTGTGATGCTATTCTAGAACTCTGGACTGAGGCAAAGTCTCTAAGCAAAATTATTTTAGCTTCTGTGCTTAGGGCTCATATCTTTAATATTTCACTGGGTCTTAAAATAGAAGATCAAAGTGAAAATCAGCGAAGCTTACCCAAATGTCAGAATTGGTTGTACTTTTAGTTAACAAGAGAAAATGAAAAGACTTGCATGATGTTATCACCAGGACAGTAATTTAAATGTCAATTATGACTGTACTCATTATCAAATGAAAATTAATGCTCTTAAAAATCATATATAATCTGAATGTCTTTCATAAAGTTCACACCTAAAGAGGTCACATATTTATAATGTTTCAGAAATATCAATATTTTTCTGTGTGCATATTACCTGAGCATTTTACAGCACACAAACTAGAAATTCACTTGACTTCCTTTTCAAATTAAAATTTAGCACATGTTTAATTAAACTGAATGGTGGCCTCTCCAGAGATAAGAGAGCAGCAGTACTGATTTCTACTGTACTATATGAGAATCTAACATGTGTGTTTAACTTTTCATGTGTCAACTAAAGCACACAGGCCACTATGAGGAGAATAAAATAAATAGCATTAGTGTCAGAAAGTATTCTGTTAATCATTTAATTAACAAAGCTGAAAAATAACAAAACTGATTTTTTTCTCCAAACATGGTGATTGAAGACCTGTTTACTTTGGTTAGCAAGGACTCTCTTCATTTTAGATTTTTATAATTTGTCATAATCCAGAATTAGGGTGGGATTTCAAGAACATTACAACTAAAATGACAGTAAAAGAGGTGTCCAGGTGATTTCTAAACAAATAAATTCCACCAAAGTCCATAAACATATAAAAATTAATGTGTTCCAAGTAAGATAGTAGAATTTATTTAAGGCAAATGAACAAAATATCTTTTTGAGTCTCATCCTCAAAAGAGGAGTAATTTTACAATGCTATTCTATTGCTATATAAATAATTTATATATAATCAATATATAGTTTCCTCTTTAGTGCATATATATATAAAATATGTATTTTAGATTTAAATAAGAGCATGGAAGTCAGAGGTGAAAAATAATATAATTGAATTTTTAAAGGGATTGGCTGTATTAGAATAGAGACCTTAATTTTTAAAAATGTATATTAAAACCACATTTCACACATCAATAATTAATGGTTGCTTATGAAGAAATAAACCACTTAAAAGGAATTCAGATGTTCCTGACTAAAGTGGTTGCTGAGATAAATTACTAAAAGGAAAATAAAACAAACATGTTGTTAAAATAGAAATCTCTCTTCAACAAGTATGCTCAGTAAAACAGACCATAAAATTAAAAATCCTACTTAAAAAAGAAAAAGTTTGAAATAAAAGTTAATTATGTATAAGTTATGACCTATTCTTTACTTGGATAAAAGAAAAGAAATGGTAAAAGTAATTAATAGCATTTTAAAGAGGGCAATTCAAGTCCAGTAAAAGTGTGAGTTCAACAGGATGAAAGCCTTGGAAATACAGACAGGTAAAGTATTAATAACTGGGAAACTACTGGGGTTTTATAGTATGAGTGTTGCAATGGCTGAGAAGGAAATCAGTGCACATATTTTTAAATGCATAATTGTTTTTGGTCATTAGAATATTTGTCCACCATTAATTTTTTCCCAACAAAGTAAATGATACCCTGATGGCCCATCTTCATTAACATGTCTTTAGAAACTTAGCGATTTTCTTCTTTCTCAGCCAAAACATTTTGAAACTCACTGCTTTTTGTGTGGAAAACACTTTACCCATATTTGGTCACTAATAGAACTATTGCTCTGGGAAAATTAAGTGTAAATTGTAAAGAAAAAAGAAAAATATATTTGTTCACTTCTTATAAACTTGTGCATCTACAACATAGCAAAATGAATATTCATTACAATATTTAAAAAAATTATTATTACTAATTTATCCATTACAAGATTTGGAGTAGTGTCCATATCTAGAGATTACTCTAATGAAGGAAAATCCATGCTTTCATTCAAAGCTCAACTTGCAAATAGAAGAAACTCAACTTGGATTTATGTAGCTAGAGTTCTAGTTAAGAGCATGACCCAAACATACTGCTATTATATTTTAACTGAAAAAGTCCAATCACAAAGATTTTTCAAAGGTTAAAATGTTTTTAGTGAAAAATTAGTCTTCATATTTTCTATAGGTTCTTTAATATATGTGTTGACATTTAATAAAAACATAATTGAGAAATTACTTACTCTTTAGAGCAGATATTCTTTGACCCTGTTATGGGCAATAAAAGCAGTGATATCTGAGGATTTCACTGAACAGTTTTATAGCAGTAGACAAAGCAGTTTCATTACCACAGGCTGAATTTTCTCTTGTGGTTCTTAGGCAATTCTTCTACTGTCCTTATTGCAGTCAATTCATTATTTTAACTGTTTTTCCTCTGAAGTCATGTTGTTTCATTAGTACCTTGGTTTGTCCTGACTCTCAAGGCTCTCTTTAACCTAATAGTTATTCTGATGTGTCTAAGACAGGAATTCCTCTCAAAATCAATTTGAAGGCTGCAAAGATATTTAGTGTAGTATTTGGAATAAATATTACTTTAAGTTGAAACACCCATCCCTGAAGGGCAAAAACTAATATAGTCTAAGCAATATGATGTTGGCAGATCTTAAATAAGCTCTATCCTCTCACGGGGTGAGAGGCAGATTGCTTATGCTACATGAGAGCTCAGCTTCTTGTATCAGGAACATAAAGGATGAGCTTCTGTCCTGAAGGACCATTTCACAAATATTGGTATTTTTATAGTGTATCTTGTTTATTTTTTGTAATAAAATACATCTATTTTTCCAGTGATTCACAAGTTTAACATAGTGATCAGATTTTCTCTTACTCAAGCACATTGCCCAAGGCAAATATCAGCGTTTCTGGTGACATCTTGTTTTGGTTTATGAATTGCATCCAACATCTGCGAAAGGTTCACAGTGACCAATTTGATCACAGACTCTTCCTCGAAGATGAGTTACCTCTAAAGTCATTTGTCCTCTTTTAATAATTTACTGATTGTGATCTGAGACTAGTTTAAAATTTCAATTACATTATATATGAATTTACAAAAAGTTGCTTAGTCCACAACAGTACCCAATTGAAACCCAAATCTACCTCATCTTTTGTAGAAATAGTTAACAAATGTGGGTTATGAGCAATTGCACATAGTTTGAATCTTTTGCATCTTGATTCCCCTTATTTATAAAATAATCAGTTTGACTTACATCATTATCAACAAGTCCGATGTTGTTTCTGATCATCTGTGATTCACTGATCCCATTATCAAGCAATTTTTTCAGTTTTCTATATAATACTCTTCATGACAGTTTCTTAAAACATAACTTTTGTTTTCAGCAAAAAAAAAATATTTCCCTTTTTTGTCTAGGAAAATTTTAAAAATGCAGGTTACAAAGAATGATACAATTACAAAATTGTATGAAAGGATGATACAATTAACTAAATGTTCCACCACTGTAGGGTTTACCTAAATATTTTCAAGAATTGTTTTGTGTCTTTTTGAAAATAAAAAATAGAAGTAAAAATTATTACAGATTCAGTTGAAATTCTCTTTACCTACTCTCCTTAGATCCCTTTCCTTCCAATGAAAAATACTATGAAAAATTTTATGTATTTCCAATTCATAATTTATATGTGTATGACCATATATGTTTTTCATAAGCAATTATGTGTATTAATTTTTGTTATAAATCACATTATTCTGTTTGAATCAATTGGCATCTTTTTCTCACCAACATTCTGTTTTAAATATCTATTCACATTGATATATAAAGACCTAGTTCATACTTTTAAATCCTTGAATGATGCTCTTTTGTTTAAAAACTATTATTGATAGATATTTAAATAGTTTGTTGGCTTTTAGAGTTAAAAAAAAAAAATTCCTGCAACAAGCACCCTTGTAATTTTCCTCTTGCCAGAGAAACTTGCAAGAGGTTTTGAGAGTTAGATTGGGTGAATTTTAAATTTTACTATCATGAATTTTCGTATACTTGCAATTTTCTATTTTAAAGGGCTATGCCAAATTAAGAATTGTTTTTTTTTAACTAAGTCTATTGTAGTGAATCTCCCCTTCAATTTCTTAAACATCTTAAGGCACTTTAACATAATTTATTTTTTTGCTAAAATGGTAATGTATTTTTTCCACATTAAAAAAATGTAATGGGATATCTTGATGGTTACTGCCAATGTTTCATTTACTTTTAAAGACTAATTAAGTAATATACTCTGTGCACAATTTAATTATTTATTTACAACTGGATACAAAGCAAAATCTAATAATAAGTCCTCCACTGATTTCCTCTGCTGTAGATTTCAAAAACAGTTGTTATTCTAGGCAAAAACAACAAGATTTTATATCTTAATATTAAACTTCATTAATAATTTGAGACATCATTTTTAATAAATGAGCTAAGCAAGCTTTTCTCGGGAAAAATTCATAAATAAAATCTTTGCCTCAAAAGATGATTTTTGTACCTCTTATGTAAGTTGCAATTTTTTTATATATACTTGAAGCACTGGTATATTAACTTTTTACAACTTCAAATACTGTTCCATAATACCAAAACATTTTTAGCAATGTGACTTTCTCTAAAAAATCATAACGGTTTACTTAGTATAAATTATTATTTAAAAAATGCAGTCTGAGACCAGTCAAGTTGGAAAAGGAAAATAAATGGAGATTATATAAATTTAAATATAATATTTTATATAAAGAAACAAAAAGCTAGGCACAATGGCTCAAGTCTGTAATCCCAGCACTTTGGGAAACTGAGGAAGGAGGATTGCTTGAGGCCAAGAGTTGGAGACTAGCTTGGGCAACATATTGAGACCCTGTCTTTACAAAAAATTTAAAAATTAGTCAGGTGTGGTGGCACGCTTTGGGAGGCTGAGGCAGAGGGATCACTTGAGCCCAGGAGTTCAAGGCTGCAGTGAGCCATGCTCAGGCCACTGTACTCCAGCCTGGATGAAAGAGTGAGACTCTGTCTCCAAAGAAAATAAATAAAATTTAAAAAAGAGAAAATGTCATTGGATTCAAACCCCAAATTTGACAGTCCTATAAACCAAATCTGTTTTTAAGAAATCTTTAAATCTTATCTGATACAGATGAAGAAGTATCTGCTATGTTATCCCATGTTTTCTTGGCTGCACATCACAATATCTCTTGCCCTAAGGTGGGCATTACTTTTTTGTTAATATATTAATGATATATTAAGAAATACAAATGTTGGAGGCATTTTTAAAGAACTTGTAATTTGATTTAAATTATAGATAGTTCCACAGTAGATTTAAAGTTTAAAAAAAAAGATGCCTTTCCAATCAGTTGGAGCACACTGTATTGAAAGACATTATATATGTTCACACACACACATATATTGATAACATGGTAAAAATTATTCAATATCTAAAATAAAAGCATGAATATTATAATAATAAAAATAGGAAATTGGCAAGGATTATAATATTTGATTAGGAAGGAGATGAAATGGACTTTTTTACGCTTAGACATTTAGACATCTGTGTAAAAATATCTGTGCCTTTTTTTTTTTTTTTTTTTTTTTTTTGAGACAGAGTCTCTCTCTGTTGCCCAGGCTAGAGTGAGTGCCGTGGCGTCAGCCTAGCTCACAGCAACCTCAAACTCCTGAGCTCAAGGGATCCTCCTGTCTCAGCCTCCCGAGTAGCTGGGACTACAGGCATGCGCCACCATGCCCGGCTAATTTTTTCTATATATATTTTTAGCTGTCCATATAATTTCTTTCTACTTTTAGTAGAGATGGGGTCTCGCTCTTGCTCAGGCTGGTCTCGAACTCCTGAGCTCAAACGATCCGCCTACCTCGGCCTCCCAGAGTGCTAGGATTACAGGCGTGAGCCACCACGCCCGGCCTGTGCCTTTTAATAATTATTAATTACTATTACACTTTTATTTATTTTTTTCTTATTTCAACTTATTATGGGGGTACAAAAGTTCAGGTTATGTATGTTGCCCATGCTTCCCCTGTCCCCCCGAGTCAGAGCTTCAAGTGTGTCCATTCCCCAGACAGTGCACATCGCATTCATTAGTAAAATGTGGTATATGTATACCATGGAGTATTACTCAGCTATAAGAAATAATGGTGATGTAGAATCTCTTTTATTCTCCTGGAGAGAGTTGGAACCCATTCTATTAAGTGAAGTACACTTTTATTTGTTATATGTTAACCTTTCTCATTTGAAAAGAATAATGATATAATTTTTGAATTATTTGTAATTTGTAATTGTAAATCTGTGTTTCCTCAACTGAGAAAACAAAAGCAAATGATCAGAAGAAGCTGTTCATTTATAAAATATAAACGGATTATCATCAATGTGCCTAAGCCATATCTCTGTCCTGAAGGAGATCACAAAAATACATTTGGAGACAATTACATAAAGACCACTTACAAAGAATTATGAGATCTATGTATGTATATAATTTGTATTAAACATATACACAGAGGCACATAAGAGTTCTCTCCTTTGATGTATGAAAGGGGTAGACAGTGATGGTGATTAGAGACCTCAGGTGAAGGTGTGAATGGATAACGGAATGAATGTGTACATGTGTATTTATGTATGTGCTTGTTGGTGGAAGAGGTTGGTGGAAGAACAAATGAGGAAGGCAGAGCAAGAGAGATAAATGAACAGCAGGTACAAGGCAAAACCACAGCATCCAATATGCTAAGGAATTCCATGTAGAATAGTACTGATGAAAAGAAGAATGAGGTAGGATGATAGAAAACTCTGTATCTGGATTAAAACTTAAGGACTTATATATATTTGATTAAATGAGAACATGAGTTATAACTGCTACATAATTTAGACTAGGTTGTTTGTTTCATTTTTATATTTCTGCTTATTTAAAACTGTATTTCTTCTTTTTAATTTTTTTAATTCAGGGTATTATAGGTGTACAAACATTTTGATTACATGTAATGCGTTTGCCTTGCCCAAGCCAGAGCTACAAGTGTGTCCTTCCGACATACAGCGTGCTCTGCTTCCATTAGTTGTGGGTTTACCTCTCACACACCCCCACCTGACTAACACTCAAGGAGTATTACTATCATGTGAACACCATAGTGTTGATCAGTCAGTACCAATTTGATGGCGAGTACATGTGGTGCTTGTTTTTCCATCCTTGTGATACCTCACTTTGAAGGATGGGCTTAATATCTATCCAGGATAATATAAGAGGTGTTAGCTCACAATTGTTTTTTGTAGTTGAGTAGTATTCTTTTAACATTGGATGTGTATCATGGCTATCTTAAAATGTTCTGCCATTCTGTAACTATTTTGTCCTCATTTCTTCATTTATGAAATGAACAAAAATAGTATTTATTTTAAAAGTTTCTTAGAACAGAATTAATGAGTTTATACATGCAAAAAAGGTAGAATTGTGCATAGCACACATTCAGCACTTAGTAAGTAAATAGAATATGAATAGAACTGGAGACACTAGATGGATATAAAATAAAATATTAACAGTGTTTATCTCTGTATGCTATTATTTTTATTGTTACTGAAACTTCATATCTTTTGGTATTTTATATTTTCTGGTTTTTATCTATAGTGAACATTATGCTATGTCCATCAGAAAGATGTTTCTGAATTTATACTAATCTTTTTATCATTAAGCATTTTCCCTTTAATAGGATTTAATAAAAGCTATGTCAGGAAGTAGAGACCAGGAAAGCTTTAGGGTGGAATTGGCAATTTTTTAAAATATATATTGATATATAGTTAGGATCCTTCCTCCATACTTTTCAATATTTTTTATTCTTTGTATTTTTCCAGAAATCTAGCCAATGATTGTGGAAACATA
The DNA here is from genome assembly GCF_041146395.1 of Eulemur rufifrons. Taxonomy (NCBI): domain Eukaryota; kingdom Metazoa; phylum Chordata; class Mammalia; order Primates; family Lemuridae; genus Eulemur; species Eulemur rufifrons. Next base: position 233,526,015 of record NC_090989.1, read on the forward strand.
TTATGTGAATATTTTTTTCTTTTTTATAATTGCTTCCTCTACCTTGAACCTTTTGGCTTTATATTGTTGTTATCGTAGTTGTCATTGTTGTTCGGTTTTCTGTTTGGTTTGTTTTTCTCCAGGTTAGGAATCTTATCAGACTTTGGTGATATTTATGAAAGAGAAAGAAATGATGCATCTGGTTAGAATTCTGTTGTGTTTTCTAAATAAAAAAATTTAATTATGGTGGATAAGAAATGGCAGAATCATAGGCTATCATCCAAATAATTTAGTCCTATGAGCAATGGTCAGAATACTGATGGGAAAATTGGTTGATTGGTGACCACAAAGAATATTGGAGGAAGAGGTTGAAGTCTGATTGTCTCCTTACATATTATTAATTCCACCTTAGGATTCTTTTCGTGACAATTCAATACACCATGCTGCAAATTAATCCCATCTCTCCTTTCTGTTGCTAGGCGTGAAAGTGAGTAAAAAAATTAAAATTCAAAATCCCAACTGACTCACTTTTGAACACTTCCTTCCACCTTCTAAAATATTAAAATACAGCCCGTTGACTTACTTTTACCTGTGTAGGATGCTAGTGGAATGAGTTATCTGAATTAAATTTCAATCCTATTTTCTAACACACACAAAGACACACGTGCGTGCGCGCGCACACACACACACACACACGCACACACTGTCTTTCCCGAGGAACTGTCTATGAGAAGAGATCCTACGTACAATTCTAGCCAAATGTATTTCTGTGGCATCTTCCAGGAAAAAGCCTTAATTTTTCCAGAATCTGCAGTTCTTATATGTGGCATCTGAACAGATTTTGATTATTTATTTATTGCAGATAAAAGAGAGAGAGAGAGGGAAAGATTAAACCTTGTGGGGAGGAGTTAGCTGTATGTTGTCACTTTGAAATTGAGGGTTCCTCTAAATTTAGTTTGTTATTCTTAGAGTTTTAAATCAATAACAACTTCCTTTGAACAAAATTGTTTTCCTCTCTACACTATGTATAGAGGCACAAGGTGAATGATTGTTTTTGAACAACTATTGATGAAATCAACAAAAGATCTTATTAAAATGTTATGGAGATTCTTTATAAATCAAGCAGAATAAGAAATTGAAAGCAACAGAATTATTATATTTCTTTATCTAGAAGGGGAAATAAAAGCAGCAATATCTAAGTCTGTCTTAAGAAAATTCTGTGTCTATATTGCATAAAATTTATAAACCATTTCAGAATCAATTCATTATTTTCATAGAATAACACATGTTTAATAAATGTTTCATTCTATGTTCTTTTTTACAAAATACATGTTTTTTTTGTATTTGCAAATGTTTTATAGGCCATATAACATACATTAAATTTGCCCTCTTTTCTTTGCTGGCATAAAGAAATTCTATCCTAGAAAACATTTCTTATGAATTTTTGCATGCATAACCCTGATCTAATCCAACAATATATTGATTTTTCTTTCTTGACTTCCATTTGTTTACTATAATGAATTTCAATGATTACCTTCACCTGTTTTACAACTTCTTGGTTCTCTCCACTATATGTGTACTGTATGAGCAGTCTCCAAAAATGTAGGAATGAGAAAGGTAGATGAAAGGTTAAGCAATGTCATAGAATAAGCATAGGTACAGTGAACTCCATATATACTCTGGATCCCCCAAAATAACATCAGCCCTAATTTAAACATGTATCTGTTTATGCCTGAGCACATTCTCTCTCTCTCTCTCACACACACACACAGAGTAAGGGCAGGTAGAAACTACTTAGAAAACATATGGCTTAGAATTCTTTTGTTTTTGAAAGTATGGTTGTATAAAATTTGTACAAGAATTGCACTGAAACACAAATGTGAAAATGATGTAAAGTTGAACAGTTCTTTCAATGGGGTGTCCATTCCTTTCAGATGAGAGAGAAAGAAAGAAACAAATTCTCTGCTTCTCCCTTTGGCTTGCAGATGACCACTTTCTCATTATGTCCTCACATGGTGTTTTTCCTGTGCACAAGCATCCCTGGTGCCTTTCTTTGTACATCCTAATCCATTCTCATAAGAACACTAGTCAGATTGGAGTACAGCCCATCCTATGGCCTAATTTTAATTTAATTATCACTTTGAAGGCCCTATCTCCAAATACAGTCACATCTTAAGGCAATGGGGCTAGATCTTCAACATGTGAATTTGGGGGAAAAAATTCAGTTCATAATAATATTAACTTATATAGGATTTCAAAACAGAAATATTTAAGTTATTTTAAAAATAGGATTTTCAAATAAGAGTTTACAAATTCATAGAGAAGTTAAGGAATAAGCATGGTGTATCAATTTCTACTTGAAAACTCAAATAAGAGTTTTTAAATACAACACCAAAAGTACAATACATAAATAAAAAGATTGATAAATTGAATGTTATTAAAATTAAAATTTTCTCTGTGAAAGACTGTTAAGAAAATTAAAAGACATGCCACAGACTGAGAGAAAATATCACAAAACACATACCCAATAAATAACTTGAATCCAAAATATGCAAATAACTTAAAATTCAACAACAGGAAATCAATAAACTGAACTAAAACATTGGCAAAAATCTGTACAGACACCTCACAAAGAAAGTAAACATCATAAAAAAGCATAAGAAAAAAATGCTCAACATCATTTATCATTGAGGAATTGCAAATAAGAATAATAATATACTTCTGACACAATAGTTCCTAAGTTTTTAAATAAGATAAAAACTTATGTCTTCACAAAAGCCTACATATGAATTTTTATAGGTACCATATTCATAATTTCCCAAAACTGAAAACAACCAAGAGGTTTTAAAATAAGTGAATGAATTAATGCATTGTAGTAAATGTATACAATGAAATATTAATATTATATAACAATAAAGAGATATGAGCTATCAAGCTGTGAAAGACATGGAGAAACCTTAAATGTGTATGGATCGGTGAAAAAAGCTAGTCTGAAAAGGCTACATACTGTATGATTACATTTATGTGACAATACAAAAAAGGCAAAACTACAGGTTCAATTAAAGTACAAGTAACTGGCAGAGGTTTAGGGGATTGCTTGAAACACAAGGGATGAATATGAAACGGACAGGTTGAGCACAGAGGATTTTTAGAATGGGAAACTGTTCTCCACAATACTGTGATGTGAACACATACAATTACTCATTTTTCAAAACCTATAGAACTTTACAACACAGAGTTAACTTTGATAAATACAATTTGTAAATAAATCCTTAGGAGTTGAGGGATTCACAAGAAAGAATTCAAACTGTGAAAAGAGATTCTTGCTTTATAATTGCATGAAACTGAAGGGGGTAAGGAAGGAAGTACTCACCTAGAAAACTTTAAAAATGAATGGAATATGTAAAAATAGAGGCTAAAAAAATAGCACATAAATACTGTAGTTTATAAAGTTGTTTTCCATGGTAGGGAGAGTATTTGTTGAAAATTTTGATACTTCCATACATGTGTACAGGATTGAATAATTAAGTAAATGGATGGCAATGGGTGGAATTCAGAATTCTAATTATTAGAGTGGAAATCTATAGATCAGCCAGGGGACGAGGCTAAAATAAATCATATGGTAATGTAGTAGAGTAGGAGAACTCAGAAAGAACTCATCTTGAACTTAATACACCTGGAGAGGGATACGTACTGAAATATTTATAGATAGCAGTATGAACTATTTAGTATAAATACATATATTTCTTTGCTTTGTCAGTTAACATGTCTTAAAAGAAATGATACCTCAGTAGTACTGAGCATACTTAGCACTCAGATCTTGGTTTCTAATGCCATTCTTCAGTAAAAGGAACCAGGGCACCTTGGACAAATGGCTTATACTAGGATTGGGGCAGAAAATATACAAAATAAGTCCAGATCATTTTATAGTGGCAGAAAGTAATAATGTGCTGAATACACACACACACACACACACACACACCACTCAAAGGCGCACATGAGTCAACTAAAAGTGCTCCCTATAATCAAAGCTGAAACAATTAGAGCAAGAAAATAAGGAAAGTAGTATAGGATTATAAACCAAGTATAGAAAAAAAAATCCATGAGTCCATGTTGTTATAAAAATTGATTGAATAAATTTATAAATGGAGGAAAAGAAACAAATCTCCCATTTTGCAGAAAAATTTCAAATAATGTATGTAGATAATGTGCCCTCAAAGAGGGGGAACATCACTTCTTATTCACTACATCTGTGATGCACACAGAGACTTCCTTCTGAATAATATAATATAGAAAGGTGAGAAAAGAATAATTTTACACTGGAAAAACTTAAAAATACTACTTCAGCCAGGTGATCAAGGTCAACATCAGCAGTGATAAAAAATGTTGATATACCTCCATAATGCTTTCCACAGGGGTTGCACTAGTTTGCAGTCCCACCAGCAGTGTATTAGTGTTCCTGTCTCTCCACACCCACGCCAACATGTGTTGTTTTGGGTTTTTTTGATAAAGGCCATTCTCACTGGGGTTAAGTGATATCTCATTGTGGTTTTGATTTGCATTTCCCTGATGATTAGAGATGTTGAACACTTTTTCATATGTTTGTTAGCCATTTTTATATCTTCTTTTGAAAAATTTCTATTCATGTCCTTTGCCCACTTTTTGATAGGGTTGCTTGATTTTTCTTGCTGATTTTCCTGAGTTCTAAATAGATTCTTGTTATCAGTCCTTTATCTGATGTGTAGTATGCAAAAATTTTTTCCCATTCTGTAGGTGGTCTGTTTATTCTCTGGACTGTTTCTTTGGCTGTGCAGAAGCTTTTTAATTTAATCATGTCCCATTCATTTATTTTTGTTGCTGCTGTGATTGCCTTGGGGGTCTTCCTCATAAATTCTTTGCCTAGGCCAATGTCTGTAAGAGTCTTTCCTACATTTTCTTCTAGAATTCTGATTGTATCACGCCTAAGGTTTAAGTCTGTTATCCACCGTGATTTGATTTTTGTGAGGGGTGAAAGCTGTGGGTCCTGTTTCAGTCTTCTACAAGTGGCTAACCAATGAGAATGGCCTTTATCAAAAAAACCCAAAACAACACATGTTGGCATGGGTGTGGAGAGACAGGAACACTAATACACTGCTGGTGGGACTGCAAACTAGTGCAACCCCTGTGGAAAGCATTATGGAGGTATCTTAAACAGATTCAAGTAGACCTGCCATTTGACCCAGCAATCCCATTACTGGGCATATACCCAAAGGAAAAAAGGTCATTCTTTAACAAAGACACATGTACCCAAATGTTTATAGCAGCACAATTCACAATTGCAAAGATGTGGAAACAACCCAAATGCCCATCAATACATGATTGGATTAGTAAGCTGTGGTATATGTATACCATGGAATATTACTCAGCTATAAGGAATGATGAAGATATGACATCTCTATGGTTCTCCTGGAGAGAGTTGGAACCCATTATATTAAGTGAAGTATCCTAAGAATGGAAAAACAAGCATCACATGTACTCACCAGAAAATTGGTTTCCCTGATCATCACCTAAATACAAATCTGGGAACGACACCAATTGGATATCAGACTGAGGTGGGGGGTGGGGGAGGGGATGGGGGTATGCCTACACAATGAGTGCATTGCGCACCGTTTGGGGAGTGGTAACACTTGAAGGTGCTGACTCGGGAAAGGGGGGGTGGGGAAAAATATGAAACTATTGTTTTTTAAAAAAAAAAAAAAAGAGTGCAATTAGAATGGTCCTAACAAAGAGAAATGATAAATGCTGAGGCGGTGGACATACCAATTGCCCTGATTTTATCATTACACATTGTATGCCTATACAAACTCATGAACAGGTGCAACTATTATGTATCCATAATAATTAAAAATTTAAAAAGTTTAAAAAAAAAAATGTTGATAGCATGTACCCTAGATGTGCCAAAGCCAATAATCCATTGTAATCATGAGAAAAAGATCAATCAAATTCCATTAAAGGAGTGCCCTACAATATGCTTTATCAGTACTCCTCAAAACTCTCCAGATCATGGGAACAAAGAACATCTGAGAAATCATCACAACCAAGAGGAGGCTAAGACATGACATCGAAATGTAATGTGATAAACTGGAGGAGATCCTAGAACAGAAAAGGTCATTATGTAAAAACTAAGGAAATAGGAATAAAGTATAAACTTGATTTAACAATGATATATCAGTATTGGCTCATTTAATTATTATAGATACAGCATACTTATGCAAGACATTAACGGGGAAACTGTTGGTGGTATATGGGAACTCTGTACTATATGCAAAAGTTTTCTGTAAATCTAAAACAAGTCTAAAAGATAAAGTCTATTAAAAAGTGGAAAAACAGCTATGTCATAATAATTTTGACTAAATGTAAATGAATATAAGATTTAAAAACCAAAAACAACATTTATTAGTCTAAGTATAGCTAAAGCAAAGTGAATTGATTGGTTTAAAATACAAGTATGGGAGAGTTTTATTATGCAAAGCACAAATAAAATGACATCAATCATAAGAACATTAAAAACATAAGGTAGAATGTCAGGCATAATTTACTTAGTATAGTATAAGTTTATTTAAATAAAATAAGTTTATAATTAAACAAATACATGCACATATATCACAATTTTGCTAGCAGTTAAAAAAAGCAAAGCAAAATTGTAAAATTGTACAAATAAAGTAATACTATAGAAGAGTTTATATGACTACATATATAGGTATAAGCCAGAAATATTGTGAGTTTGGTCCCAGATCACAAAAATAAAGTGAGTATTACAATAAAGTGAGTTGCAGGAATTTTTTGGTTTCCTGATGCATATAAAAGTTATGTTTACATCATACTGTAGTTTATTAAGTGTGCAATAGTCACTATGTCTGAAAAAAAAGTGTACCTACCTTAATTTAAAAAAATACTTCGTTACTAAAAAATGCTAATGATCATCTGACCCTTCAGCAAGTCATACTCCTTTTGCTGGTGGAGGGTCTTACCTTTATGTTGTTGGCTGCTAATTGATCAGAGTAATGGTTGTTGAAGGTTGGGGTGGCCATAACAATTCCTTAAAATAAGACAGCAATGAAGAGTGACACATTGATTGACATTTTCTTTCACAAAAAAATTCTTTTTAGCATGAAATGCCGTTTGATAGCATTTTATCCACAGTAGAGCTGTTTTCAAAATTGGAATCAGTCCTCTCAAACCCTGACACTGCTTTATGAACTAAGGTTATGGAATATTCTAAATCCTTTCTTGTCATTTCAATAATATTCACAACTTCTTCATCACGAGTAGATTCCATCCTAAAAAAAAAAAAAAAAATTTTTCATTGCTCATCTGTAAGAAGCAACTACTCATCCACTCAATTTTTATCATGAGATTATAGCAATTCAGCCACATCTTCAAGCTCTACTTCTAATTCTAATTCTCTTGCAATTTCCATCATATTTGCAATTACTTACTTCACTGAAGTCATCCATGAGGGTTAGAGTCAACTTCTTCCAAACTCTTGTTAATGTTGATATTTTCATTTCCTCCTATGAAACATGAATGTTCTAAATGGCTTCTAGAATGCTGAATCCTTTCCAGAAGGTTTCCTTAGGTCAAATTACTTTGCCCAGATCCATCAGAGAAATCCCTATTTGTAGCAGGTATTTCCTTACAAAATGTATTTCTCAAATACTAAGAGCTAATAACTGAAATCACTCCTTGATCTATGGGCTGCAGAATGGATGCTATGTTAGCAGGCATGAAAACAACATTCATCTTTTTGTACATCTCCATTATACCTCTCTCATGACCAGGTACCACATCACATATACGGTTAGATCCCTGAGTATAAATCTAACCAACAATAATCTAATTAATAGTATGCTAGTATGCATATTACCTAATAAAATGATAAATTATTTATATATCTCTTTTGTTCCTCAGAATATTATTTGCTACACCTTTATATTATTCTAATTTTCTATATTATACATATGACATAAGTATAGTTAAAAATAAAACAATATTTACTAATATTATTTCATTTAATACTTATTTGGTATTAAATAAATTTAATACAAATTGAATCATAAACCTAAAACTAAGAATTAAAATAATAAACTTTCTGCAAGAAAATATAAAAGAAAAAAATGTTTCCTTCAGTTAATCAAATGTTTCTTCATTGACATTAAAAGCACAAACCATGAAGACATCAAATCAAACTTTTTTTTCAAAATATATTTTCAAGAAAAGGAAAAGAGAAGCCAGAAACAAAGGGGCAATATTTACAAAGTATACATTTGATAAAAAACAGGCATTCAGAATATATTTTAAAATCTTAGAATACAAATAACTGAAATTAGAATATCCAAAAGATTTTGAAAATATAGTTTATTTTTAGTGCAGTTTTAATTTCCTAGTAAAATTAAACAGAAAATACAGAGAGTTTCTGTATATCTCCTGCTACCACATGTGTACAATTTCCCCCACTATGAAAATCATGCACTATTGTGGTAAACTTGCTATAACTGATGAAACTACATTGACAAATTATTATCACCTAAAGCCCATAGTTTACCTTATGGTTCATTCTTGGTATACATTTTTTGAGGTTTGTCAAATTTATAATGTCATGGATCCATTATACTATCATACAGAATAGTTTTACTGCCTTAAGAATCCTCTCTGCTCTGAGAATAGGAAAAAAAATTTGAGCAGACGTTTTAATAATGAAGATCCAGAAAGAGAAATAAGCAGATTAAAGGTGTTTAACCTCATTAGACATCAGGAAAATGAAAATTAAAAGTACATTGAGAATGGAGATACCACTGTGTACCTACTAGAAGGGCCACATTATAATGGAGACCAATTCCAAATGGTTGTAATAGTATAAAACAACTGGATCTCTTATACACTTCAGGTAAGTGTGCAAAATTGTATAGCACTTTGGAAATTACTTTGACAGTTTCTTAAAATGTACACTTTTCATATGAACCAGTAATTACACTCAAGAATAGTGATCCAAGAGAAATGGAAATAAATTTCCACACGAAAGTCTTATACTAGAAAGTTATGGCAGGGTTATTAATAAAGCAAAATCTGGAAACAGCTTATATGTCCATTAACTGCTGAATAGATTAATCATTTGTAATATATTCATACAATGGCATTTCACCCAGAAATAAAAAGAAACAAATTCTGATGTCTGCAAAAATATGCATGAGTTTCAAAATTGTTAAGTAAAAGAAATGACATAAAAACTACACATTGTATGATTCCATCAATATTAAAGTCTAGAAAAATCAAAACTATAGTGAAAAGAAGTTTAGTTTTTGTCAAAAGTTGATTTCATTGTATACTTAAAATTGATTAATTGTATTTTATCTAAGTTATACCTCAGTAAAAATAGCAAATTGACATCCATTACAATTTAATTTTTTAACTGACCCTGAGAATCCTCATAAGATACGTGTATTCATATATTTGTTTAATTAACAAATACTTACGGTGTACGTCCCATATGCTAATGCTTGGTATACATTGGTAAATAAAATTATGAGCAATACTATAACAATTTTCATGCGATTTTAAATCTGATACAGACTAAAGTAGTAGCATAAAAATTATTTCTAGTTGTGCTGTGAACAAAATATAGAGGTTGTTCCATTTTCTAGTCCAGCACATAGGAGCTTCGAAGTGATCAGTCCATTCTAACAACAAGTAAAAAGCTGAATAAACTGAAAAAAATCAATGAGTCTTCTTAGATCCCTCAGAGAGGTGAGGTCACAGGGCAAACCCTGGGCTCCAATTTTGGAGAGACAGGGCAGCAGATACAAATGCACAACTTCTCAGGGCAGAAACCCGAGAGAAGTATCCTCTGAGGAAATCAGTGCTGGCCTAGGGAACTCTGAACTGTAATTGATGAGTTCCTGGAGGCTCTGTGTAGACAAGTCTGAGAGTTCAAATCTCCCGGGGGACCCAGTCATAGAGGGATGACCATGATTTTGCAAGTTTTATCTCCCGTAGCTCTGCCAGGTTCTCACAGTTAATACTGCAGAAAAGTCCCCTTGTGATTCCCACAGTGTGGTTCATGGGAAAGAACCATTTTTAAGTATTCCAGAGCACTCTGTTCTTCTAAAAAGAGCTGCCCTCAGGAGAAACTATCTAACTTGAGCCTAACTTGCTGGGGTTTTATCAGAGACTAACTGACATGGAAGAAAGGAAATATACAACTCTAGACCCCTCTAGCCATTTATTTCCAAGTGAATGGGGAGTTATAAACTGAGAAGAAATGGTGACGTTCACAGTCCGGGGACACAGGCTTACCAAAAGGCCTAATCATAGGACTAGAACACTTCTCTTCCTAGACCTTACCACCCTATCATGAAAAGGCTATGGACCATACAGTTTCTTTCACTCAGTACACCCTGTTCATCTTTCAACCAAAAACAACAAGGCATATTAAAAAGAAAAAAAAAGAAAACAAAATGGAAATTGATTTTTTTACCAAATTGATTTGGTAAAAGAAATATTTATGTATTTAGGGACAGTCTTTCTCTTTATCACAGTCTTTCTCCTTACTTTCCTCCTTGCAACAACTCAAATAATTCACTTATTTGACAAAGGTGCTAGTTTCCACACTATTCCAAAAACCAGAATCTGACTTGTCAATTACTTTTTTTACTATATTAATATTAAAGAGTTAGATAAGTAGGGGAGTAGGTCTTAGGTTCAAGTCAAATAAATGGTCATTTTTGGTACAGTCATATATAAATCAAAGTTACTTTATCTGATATTTTGTATTATAATAAATAATTTTCTGAGAATTGCATTTATATATAAAATTGCATATATTTCTTCAGTTCCCAAATGCTATCATGTCTGGTAGCTATGTGATTTTTCTTCGGCAGGGAAATATATTTCAAAAAAGATATAAATGACTATAGAAAGAAAAATGATATTTATTATATAGTAATAAAATTTTTCTGTTCAAATTAAGATTTATCTAGTCTGCAAAGTAATAATTTTATCACTATTGAGTAAAACTATTAGTTTATAATTCATAAATACACAGCTGCTTTATTACATGTCACAAAATACCTAAAAGGCATATTTTCATACTACTCTACTGAGACGTATGCCTTGTCAATGAGGAAAATCAGGTGCAGAATCACCAAAAGTTAAGAAACCTTTCCTGTCAAATAGGCAGGAAAAAATAAAGTTTGATTCTAAAAATAGTTTTTTCTTTACCTCATATTCTGCCTCACTTTATTTTATGAGTAAAAATTAGGCAATTTCAAATAAAATTAAACATGAAATTGAATTTGTTAACTACTAAGCAATATGTAAGAAAACTATAGCTATTAATTATATTCATATACTAATTATCAATATTTAAAATGTTTTATTATTTTGAAGATTCATTCCTATTTGTATGTATGTAGGTGTTCAGCTAAGATATTATATGAAATATGTATTTCAGCTAAAGATTTCCTGAAAATATTTAGTTCCTATTTATTCTCATAAGTTTCAAACTCTATGTGATAATATATATCACCAGAGATTGTTTTTGTCTTTTAAAAATTGCCTCAAAAAACAAGTTTTGTTGATTCTTCTTTCAACTTTACAAACCAACAAAGATAATAAATAAATAAATAAAACCAACTAAGGTAAAGTAGTATGGAAACATAACCCCTGGGCTATGGAAATTAAAATACTTCCTTAAATCCCCAGTTAATTGGAAACATATAGAAAAACAAATGAGTTTCAATCAAAATAAATGAAATAAACACTTGTCATTTCTTTATTTTTCTGAGTGAAATGAGTGCTGCAGTTAAGAAATGTTTATCAATTACATCTTCTCTATTTACTCTTATTGTTTGTTCGCTTTGTATCTTGTTATTCTCTCTCCAGTGAAAAATAGTACAATAATTTTTCCAAAATCGTGAAATGGTGAGTAAAACTACTTACATTAAATATTGCAATTAAATGTGTTCTTTAGGTAGTAAAATAACTAGATACAATTAGAATTTACCTTACTTCAATTAAAAAATTGGTATGCTTCTAAGTCACTGAATTTTCTCCTTCCACCAAATTTGCTAGTTTTTAGGTCCACTTTGTTTCTGCTTCTCTCCTGAAAACAGTACAATAGGAAAACTAATTAATTATTTGGGAAATTATGATCAGTAAGCTTGACCTGGAGTAGACATCTCATCTTTCTTTCTGATGAGTTAAGTTACTAACATAAAATTTAAAGAACATTGTGAATATATCACATTCCAATTGTTTATTAGTATTTTTCCTTAAAATACATATTCTTGCTTAAAAATTTTGATTTTCCTCCTAAAAATGGAAACAATATAAAGAAAATGAATTCTTGCTTAATTATGAAATGTTTCTTAGTTTTAGATAAGACTATAAAAGGTGACAAGCAACAGGTAGTAGGGGTTTGCCATATATTGAGTTTTGATTCTGAACACTTTCTTGGTGTTCTCAATTTTAATCCTTGAAAAACTATGTAGCATAGGTAATATTTTTTTCATTTAAAGAAGCATAACTTCAAACTCAAATGCCCATCAATTCATGAATGGATTAGCAAAATATTGTATATGTATACCATGGAATATTACTCAGCTATTAGAAATAATGGCGATATGGCATCTCTTTGGTTCTCCTGGAGAGAGCTGGAACCCATTCTATTAAGTGAAGTATCCCAAGAATGGAAAAATAAGCACCACATGTACTCACCAGCAAACTGGTTTCCCTGAGTGCACATTTGGGAATAACACCAATTGGGTATCGGACAGAGGTCTGGGCTGGGTGGAAGGGATGGGTGTATACCTACTTGATGAGTGCGATGCGCACTGCCTGGGGAATGGACACGCTTGAAGTTCTGACTAGGGGGGATGGGGTGGGGGGAAGGGAGGGGTGCACACCTACATGATGAGTGTGATGTGCACTGTCTAGGGAATGGACACAATTGAAGCTCAGACTCAGGGGGATGGGGAGGCATGGGCAATGTATATAGCCTGATCTTTTGTACCCCCATAATGAGCTGAAAAACAAACAGAAAATAAAAATAAAATAATAAAAAAAAAAAGTAAGTATCTTCAGATCACATTGCCACTAGACAGAGTGGTCAGACTCCACAAGTTGTAGTTTTAGTCATCAAGTGCTTATTTCTGTTGAGGATTAGAGAGAGTTTTTACAAATAGCAGTGTTCACAAAGTGAAATAGAGAAAATATGAGAAGATAAGCTGAATAGATTGGGTTGTTGTATATTTAAGCCACATCCACCAGCTTAACATTTGCCATTTGAAAATGAATGATGTTTTTCCCTCATCTACATCTTAATTGGTCCTAAATTAAAGTGAATAAAAGGGATATTACTTATTGAGTCCTTTCAAACCTATCACAATAAAAATTTTAACTGATTTTAGCATAAAATCACTTTCCAATATTATAAATGAAAATTGTGTGAGTTAATGTTTACTAGTTAATGTATTCTTTTGGTAAACTGTAAATTTTATGTGAGAGAACAGTAATTCTATGTTGGGCTTGTCATTGTTTCTCTAGAATAAGACCTTGACCTTGGCACTAACCACATTTTGAGGAGGACAGTTCTTTCTTGTGGGCTATTTTGTGCATTGTAGGATGCTTAGAAGCATTCCAGTCCTCAATCCACTATATGCCAGTAGGAACCACCAATTGTGACAACCAAAAATCTCTCAAATATATCCTGAGGAACAAAATTGTTCCTACTAAGAACGTCTCCTCTGTAAAAATATATTTTATTATATACTTTAATTAAATTTTTATTTTTTCCTTTTTAAATATTTTAATAGATTTGGGGGGTACAAATTGAATTCTGTTACATGTATATACTTTATAGTGGTGGAGTCTGGGCTTTTGTTGTACCATCACCCCAGTAGTGTACATTATACCCCATAGATAATTTTAATGTTTATGCATGCATCATTTATTTACATAAACTCAAGAAAATATAAATAGCTAATACTGAATAGTAAATCAGCAGGTGATTCTGCCATTAGTTGTCATATGGTTGTGTTTAGAACAAACAATGCAACTTTAATGTGAATGTTTTGAATGTTTTAGGCAAGAGAAAGTGTAAAGAAAATCTGCATATGAATTATTGCAGATAAATCAAGGTGATTAAAGCACCTGTTGATGGCATGCATTAATCTCTATTACTTTCTGTGAATCTAACTTAAATGTACACATGTGTACATTCCTTTTTAATTTATTAGCTTTGTCAGCAATCAGATGTACTATTCCATACTATTAATAAGAAATAATATGGAAAGGAATCTGGGGAGAGGGGCACATTTCTGCTCAAATCACAGTGTCATAGTCAGCTTGGGCTGGAACAACAACATTCATTTTTCGCAGTTCTGGAGGATTTAGGCGCTGGCAGATTTGATTCCCAGTGAGAACTCTCCTGCTAGCTTGCAGATGTCCCTCTTTTTACTGTGTGCTCACATGGAGGAGAGAGAGAGAGACAAAGAGAGAGATCTGGGTCTCTCTTGCTCTTTTTAGAAGGGCACTGATCCGATCACGACAGCCCCACCCTCACGACTTCATCTAACCCTAATTACCTCCCAAAAGCCTCTTCCAAATACCATCACATTAGGGGTTAGGCCTTCAACATATGAATTTTGAGGGGACACAAACATTCAGTCTGTAACATGCAGTAAGTTCACAAGAAAAGGGAATAGATTTGTCTGGGCTATAGCAATTGTCATACTTTTACTAATGGATTATTAAATATAAAAATGGTTATGTTATTTAAATGATTTCCAGGTACAAAAAATATGAACTGCTGGATTCTGACAGCCTAAGGTAATGACAAAAACATATTACATAATAGAATGTACTACCAGGAAAAGTAAATAACACACTAAAATAAAAAACACTTAAATTTTTACCAGGAAAAAACTCTAAAAAAAATTTTGATAGTGTTACAGGTATAAGACATCCTGCCTGCCTGCCTGCCTGCCTTCCTTCCTTCCTTCCTGCCCCATCATGCAGAGTGGTCAGACCTTCACCTCCATCATTTGGCTCTCCCAGCCTCCTCTAGACCCCTTGCCATTTTCCCTCACAGGCTCTCCCTTCAATCAATCTCTTGTATTAATGCATGGAAAACTATCTTGGAATCTGCTTCCCAGACGACCCAGAATAACACATCGTGATTATTTAAATGATATTCTAGGTGATTTTGCTCTTTATAGTCTTATTACTCAACATACTACTCTCAATAAAACTGCTAGATTTCTCTTTAAGAATGTAATTCAGAATATTACTTCTATATCATATTGTCCGATAGCCTTTCTCCTTTATTCTGAGTAAACACAAAAGTCCTTACAACTTACAAGATCAGGGCCCTTTTACATGCCATTCGATCATCTGAGAGTTTTCTTTACAAAATAACTACATGACTCACTCATTTACCTACTTTAAATTTTCTCCATCACCTAAAATATTTATCAGTGCCACTAAATTTTGACATTTAAATGAAGCCTTTTCTTAGCACTCTTTTCAAAATAGCAGCTTTCTCCAGCCTTTAATTATCATTGCTCCATATCCTCTGTAGCATTTGGTGTTAGCGTTTTGTATTTTCATCATTGTAATAGGTGTGTAGTGGTCTCTCATTGTTCTTTTAATTTTTAATTCCATAATGACCAATGCCAGTAAACATCTTTGCATGATTATTTGACATTCTATGTCTGTCTTTTTTGGTGAGGTGTCTCATTATTAATCTATTTTTAATTAAGTGTTTTTTCTTATTGTTGACTTTTAAGAGCCTTTTGTGTATTGTGGATTTAAGTCCCTCTTTTTTTCAGCATATTATGGGTGTACAAATGTTTAGTTTACATATATTATCCTTGCCCCACCCGAGTCAGAGCTTCAAGAGTATCTATCCCATAGATGGTGCACACTGCACCCATCAGGTATGTAAAAACACATGCCCTCCTCCCCACTCCCATCTGCCTGACACCCAATGAATGTTACTACTATATGTGCACTTAAGTGTTGATCAGTTAATACCAATTTGATGGTGAGTACATGTGGTGTTTGTTTTTCCTTTCCTGGGATACTTCATTTAGTAGAATGGGTTCCAGCACTATCCAGGATAATAGAAGAGGTGCTAGATCACCAATGTTTTTTTTTGTAGCTGAGTACAGCTCCATGGTATACACATACCATATTTTATTAATTCACTCATGTATTGATGGGCACTTGGCTTGTTTCCACATCTTTGCAATTGTGAATTGTGCTGCTATAAACATTTGAGTGCAGATGTCTTTTTTTTATAGAATGTCTTTTGTTTTTTTGGGTAATGCCCAGTAAAGGGATTGCTGGATCAAATGGTAGTTCTGCTTGTATCTCTTTAAGGTATCTCCATATTGCTTTCCACAGAGGTTGCACTAATTTGCAGTCCCACCAGCCATGTAGGAATGTTCCTCTCTCTCTACATCCATGCCAACATATATTGTTTTGGGACTTTTTGATAAAGGCCATTCTCACTGGAGATAAGTGATATCTCATTGTGGTTTTGATTTTCATTTCTCTGGTGATAAGAAATGTTGAACATTTTTTCATATGTTTGTTGGCCACTAGTTTATCTTCTTTTGAAAAGTTTCTGTTCATGTTCTTTGCCCACTTTTTGATAGGGTTGCTTGATTTTTTTCTTGCTGATTTTCCTGAGTTCTATATAGGTTCTAGGTATCAGCCTTTTATCGGATGTGTAGCATGCAAATATTTTCTCCCATTCTGTAGGTTTTTCTGTTTGCTCTCGTGATAGTTTCTTTGGCTGAATAGAAGCTTTTTAATTTGATCAGTTCCCATTTATTTATGTTTGTTGTTACTGTGATGGCCTTTGGGGTATTCTTCATAAATTCTTTGCCTAGGCCAATGTCTATAAGAGTTTTTCCAACATTTTCTTCTAGAATTCTTATAGTTTCACGCTTTAGGTTTAAGTCTCTTATCCACCGTGAGTTGATTTTTGTGAGAGGTGAAAGGTGCCTATCCTGTTTCAGTCTTCTACGTGTGGCTTTCTAGTTTTCCCAGAATCATTTATTGAATAAGGATTCTTTTCCCCAGTGTATGTTTTTGTCTACTTTGTCAAAGATTAGATGGCTATGTGAGGATGGTTTATATCTGGGTTCTCAGTTCTGTTCCATTGGTCTATGTCTCTGTTCTTGTGCCAATACCATGCTGTTTTAGTTAATATAGCCATGTAGAGTAGCTTGCAATCTGGTAAATTGATGCCTCCCAATTTGTTCTTTTTGCTTATGATTGCTATTGCTATACGGTATCTTCTCTGGTTCCATACGAAGTGTAGAATTATTTTTTCTAGATCTGTGAAAAATGATGTTGGTATTTTAATAGGGATTGCATTGATGTAATTCAGCACATAAATAGAAGCAAAAACAAAGATCATATGATCCTCTAAATAGACGCAGAAAAAGCATTTGACAAAATTCAACACCCTTATCTGATAAGAATGCTTAACAAAATAGGTATAGACAGGACTCATCTAAAAATGATACAAGCCATATATGACAAACCCACAACCAACATCATACTGAATGGGAAAAAAATTGAAAGCGTTCCCACTTAGAACTGGAAACAGGCAAGGTTGCCCTTTATCACCTCTTCTATTCAACATAGTGCTCTAAGTCCTAGCCAGAGAATTCAGAGAAGAGAAAGAAATCAATGACAGAAGAGGTCAAACTATTGCTCTTTGCTGATGATATGATCTTACATCTAGAAAACCCCAGAGATTCTGCCATGAGGCTACTGGAATTTATAAACAAATTCAGCAAAGTCTCACATTACAAAATCAATGTACAGAAATCAGTAGCATTCCTATATGCCAACAACAGTCAAACTGAGAATCAAATCAAAGACTCAGTAGCCTTCACAATAGCACCAAAAAAAGTAAAATACCTAGGAATATATTTAACTAAGGAGGTAAAAGATCTCCACAGGGAGAACTATGAAACACTGAGAAAGGAAATAGCAGAGGACGTAAACAGGTGGAAAACCATACCATGCTCATGGGTCAGCAGAATCAACATTGTTAAAATGTACTTTTTGTTGAAAGCTGGACATTATGTATGAGTAAAGGAATGAAGTTAAATAGGCCTTTATTGAGAGGTTTTATGGTTATCTAATAAGGAGTTAGCCTGTGTTTACTGTTTGCTGTAGTTGTAATTATCTGAGGTTTCAATTTCTTCAATCTCCTTGTCCTGTCCCCTCTATTTTCTTTGGGTTTCCCTAGGGATTTATTCTTAACTAAGGTCTGAGACATGCCATTCTCCAAGTTGTATTCTGCTTCATAATAAAAAACCCCAATTTATGCCGTGTTGAGATGTGGAGGAAAAGAATTGTTCTATATCTTTGTTGTTATGTCTCTGTCTTTTACTAAGCCTGTGCCCCTGGGTTGTGATCTTCATGAGTGCTTCTCTGTTTCTACTCCCTCCTCCGCCTATGAGGCTAGACAGAAAAACTGAAGAGGGTTGAAATTATTTAATTGAGAATGTTGATGTGGTTAAAGAGCTGGCAAAATGATTCTCAAACATTTTGATCCAAGGAACCCCTTATATGCTAAATACAGTTTTGAAGATTCCAACAGACTGTTGTTTATGTGAATTATATCTATCATTCATTGTTATATGAGAAATTAAAATGGAATTTTAAAGATATCTATTTACTATTTTATTTTAAAATACAATAAATCATTCATTAAATGTTAAAATAAAACTTTTTTCATGAGAAATGATTATATTTTCCAAAAGAAAAGATGTAGTGACAATTATGGCATGGTTTTACATTTTTCAAAATTTCCTTAGTGTCTATATGATAGAGGATGCTAGAGTTTTATATGTTCTCCTATATTTAATCTATTATTCTCTTGTGTTGCTTTGATTTTATATACAAAGAAAAATTTTCCTCACTTAGATAATGCCTACTGGAAAGGAAGGATTTGTGGACCCCTGGCAGGTTCTCAGAGATACCAGGAGTCTTCAGGCCATAATTTGAAAATTTTTAAGGTAGCCTATTTTCAGAATATCACTTCTGCCCCCCTAAAAAAACTAAACTATTTAAACTTCACCACATTTGATTTATTTATTATTCTCAATTATATCTCAACCAATTTTTACAGAGGAAAAAGCAACAACAAAACCTCTCTGATATAAATGCCTAGAAAAAAAAAATACCAAGCTAATTAAAGAAAGACCAATCTCAGTAATGAACATAGATGAAAAAGTCCCAAATTTTACATGGCAATAGTCATATAATTATATATAATTAAACATGTAGATGTTAATCGAAACACATAAAATAAATTCAGTAGTAGACAATGTGTTAATAAAATCCATTGCACTTATATTTCAAATGTATACAACATAAACAAAGAGGAATCACTGAAATTCATATAAAATTTAATTTGTTAAATTTAAAAATATAACAAGTACCACAACGTCTAATAATTAACCATCAATGTTTTGTATTTACTAATGAAATATTATAGTCATTTTTATTAAAAGCAGTACCAAAATGACTCCACTTTTGATATAACAAACAATTATATAAACATAAAACATCTGAAAGAATATACCAATATGAAAACAGTGTTACCCTCTGGTGTGTTATAATTATAGATTTTTCGTTTTTTGCACATCCATTTATCTAAAATTAATGTGTCTTATTTGCACAGTAAAACATGTTTTTAAAAATCTAAGTAAAGGCTGCTTACACAAGAGAGTTAACAAAACTAAGAAAACACAGTAAGTTTAGAAATAATTGATGGGCATTAATACAACAGAGAGATGAAGAAAAAGAGAAGGATGGCAAAATTATTTTCAGACAAAGTGTATCTTAAGAAAAATATTACATAGAGCAGAGAGGTCCACTTTATATTACTAAATCTTATAAACAACTGTATTAGAGTTATGTCAGGCATTAACTTTCATGTAACAGTGACATAGAATAAGAATACATATATAGCAAAAGCCATTTTGAAATGTTACTGAAAATGATAAGAACACGAAGACAAGGCATAGGAATTATAAGTCTTAGCTTGAAAAAACTGTGAGACTAGTGTCATTGCAGCTCTTTTAACTCCTCTGCTGGGTGTCTAACCATTCCAGAGCTGCTTTAACACAATGGACAAAAACACAACAATAATAAGAAACATTACCATACTGCTATCAGTCTTCAAAAATATTGAGCTCAATGTAAAAAAAAAAAAAAACAGAATTTTGAATCATATTAGAATATTCATTATAGATTTTATATGCTAATACATATATGTATTCTGTATATAATATATGTAAAAGCACCAATGAATACCTATTATTTCTAAAATAAAGAAAATAAAATATCACTCTCTAAATCTTTAAGGTGAACTTAAATATTAGAATGTTCTTTGAATTTTCATAATTTAAGTATTAATATGTATACAAGATACAAATCTCAGTTTGTAACGCAGTTTTTATTTTGAACCTCCATTTTAACAGCATAGTCAAAACTTAACTTAATTTTTTATTTTTTTGCTTTTGTAGTAAATTTTAATTTGGAATATTTGTCTAGATCATATGAATATTGCAGAGTTCTAACTCAGAATGTTACTAGGCCATAATGAAAATTCTCAGCACATATTCTTATTTTAAAAATCAAAATTACCTACACAAATACTGTTTCATGATTCCATAATACAGGTCAGCCCTCTGTATTCATAGTTTCCTCATATGGTAATTCAATCAAATTGGGATAAAAAATATTTGGAATAAACAAAAAAATAACACAACAAACAGATACAAGTAAAAATATGGTATAACAACTATTTACATAGCATCTACGTTGTATTAGGTATTATGAGTAATTTAGAGATGGTTTAAAGTACATGGAAAGATGTGTATAGGTAATATGCAAATACTACAAATGCTATAAGGTAGTTTAAGCACCTGTGGATTTTGGTATCCTTTAGGGTCCCAAAACCATTTCCCCATGAATACTGTAGAATGACTGTACTTGCAGCAAATATATTGCTGTCAGAGTCTTAAAATAAATAATCTTAACTATTATTTCCTCAAAGAAGAAAATTTTCAGTGTATTTCTTAAACCTGTTTTGGATTGGTCTTAAGAAATTAACTTATCTCTTGTAAAATATTACCACCAGATGGTAAATTAGCTGTTTTTGAAATTAATATTTTAACAAATTACTCATCTTGGAATACTAAGAGTATAGGCTTTAAGTAGATTTATAAACTTAAATTAAAACTTAACCTCTTTGATACTTAATGACCACCAATCATGCACATCACTGTATGAGTTTTTGCTCATTTAAAATCTGAACACAGCAGATACTTGGCTTATATTTTTTTATCCATTGGGCTAGTCTGTATCTCTTGAGTGGGGAATTCAATCCATTCACATTTAATGAGAGAACTGATAAGTGAGACAGATCACTTTTCCTCAAGTTGGGTTGAATTTCATTGATCTGTTTTCTCTCTTGAGCCATTATGATAACTGGGTTTTTATATTTATCTCTTTATTAGTGTTACATTTGAGGGTCCTTCTTGTGCTGGACCATGTGTAACTCTGTTTTGAGTACTTCTTAGAGAGCTGGTCTTGTCTTGGTGAACTCCCTGAGTTTTTGTTTATCTGAGAATGTCTTAATTTCACCTTCATATATAAAACTGAGCTTATCTGGGTACAGGATTCTAGGCTGGGCATTATTCTGTTTCACAAGAGTGAGAATGGGGCCCCAATCTCTTCTTGCTTGTAAGGTTTCAGTTGAGAAATCTGGCATGATTCCGATGGACTTTCCTTTGTATGTTACTTGTTTCTTTCTCCTTACAGCTCGAAAAAGGGCCTCTTTAGTGGATATTTTGGTCAGTCTGATGACTACATGACGTGGTGTCTTCCTATTTGGTATGAATCTCCCAGGAGTTCTTTGAGCTTCTTGAACCTGTATATCTAGAGATTTGGCAAGGCCTGGGAAATTTTCCTCAATTATATCTTCAAATAGTTTATTCAACCCTTGCTTATTGTCTTCTTCACCCTCAGGAACGCTGATAACTCTCACGTTAGGCTTCACATAATCCCACATTTCTTGTAGACTCTGTTTTTTTTTTTCTCATGTTTCTTTGCTCTAACTCTGTGACTGTCTTATTTAATTGGAAAGTGTTATCTTCAATCTCTGAGATTCTTTCTTCTGTTTGATCTACCCTGCTCTTGAGACTTTCCACTATGTTTTGTAGCTCCTTGAATAAATTCTTCATTTCCAGGAGTTCAGTTTGATTTTTCTTCAGTATTTCAATTTCTTTGGTGAATTTTTCTTCCAAGTCCTGGATCTTTTTTGTGGTTTCTTTGTGTTGATTATCCATTTTTTTTTGCATAATGTTCAGCTTATTTATGATCCATGTTTGAAATTCTTCCTGTGACATGTTGCTATTTGGAATCTGGTTTGTGTTAATTGGTGGAGAACTAGTAATCCTCTTTGAGGGCAAGGTTTCATCTTGATTCTTTATACTTCCAGAGATCTTTCGCTGAGCCCTTCCCATCTGGATGAATCCTTATGATCCCTTCTTTCAGCTTTAGTCTGGATAGGGGCATGCCGTGAGCGCCAGGTAAGCTGCCTCCTCTGTCGCTAGGGGGAGCCCTTCGCGTGTTGTTCAGGATTTTGCTACCTCCGCTGGGGGGGGACTGCTCCTCTTCCTCTCCTGAGGTGGTTTCCATCTCTCTCTGCGAGAAAGACAGTGGATAGGGGGAGGGGAGCGGCGCCCTCATTTGCTCAGCGCTCCAGCCGCTGCAGTTCCCGCTGGCAATGGTCTGCCCCGCCCCAATGTCCGAAAGGTCCACGCACTCATCTAACCTGCAAGGATGCATTTAGACTGAAAATAAAAGGGTGGAAATTAATATTCCAAGCAAATGGAACCCAAAAGAAAGCTGACGTGGCGGTTCTAATCTCCGATAACTTAGTTTTTAAATCAACAAAAGTAAAGAAAGACAAAGATGGTTACTATATACTGGTGAAGGGTACAATTCAACAAGAAGACATAACTATACTTAATATATATGCACCCAACGTAGGTGCACCCAGATTGATAAAGCAAACCCTGCTTGATCTGAACCAAATGATACATAACAACACTTTAGTAGCCGGAGATTTTAACACGCTGCTGACAGTTCAGGACAGATCCTCCAAACAAAAAATAAACAAAGAAATAGTGGACTTAAATAGAATGCTAGATCAAATGGGCCTGACTGACATCTACAAGACATTCTACCCAAAAACCACTGAATATACTTTCTTCTCATCAGCTCATGGGACATTCTCCAAGATTGACCATACCTTAGGACATAAGGCATGTCTTAAAAAATTTAAAAATATAGAAATGA
The DNA here is from genome assembly GCF_041146395.1 of Eulemur rufifrons. Classification (NCBI taxonomy): domain Eukaryota; kingdom Metazoa; phylum Chordata; class Mammalia; order Primates; family Lemuridae; genus Eulemur; species Eulemur rufifrons. The sequence goes on from NC_090989.1 coordinate 233,549,433, forward strand.
TACCATGCATCTTCTCAGATCACAGTGGAATAAAAGTAACAATGAACCCTAACAGAAATCCTCACTTCTACTCAAAGTCATGGAAGCTAAATAACCTTCTCCTGAACAATCATTTTATAAATGAAGAAATCAAGTCAGAAATCAAAAGATTCTTTGAATTAAATGACAAAGGAGATACAACCTATCAAAATCTGTGGGACACAGCTAAAGCAGTCCTGAGAGGTAAATTTATTTCCATAAATGCCTATACCAAAAAGACAGAAAACTTACAAATAGACAATCTAATGAATAGACTCAAAGAGCTGGAGAAAGAAGAACAGACCGATCTCAAACCCATCAGAAGGAGAGAAATTATTAAGATTAAATCAGAACTAAATGAAAAGGACAACAATCAAACCATAAGGGAGATTAATAAAACCAAAAGTTGGTTCTTTGAAAAAATAAACAAAATTGACACACCTCTGGCTAGACTAACCAAGAGCAGAAAAGAAAAGTCTCTTATAACTTCCATCAGGAACATGAAAGGAGTAATCACGACTGATGCCACAGAGATACATGATATCATATATGAATTCTACAAAAATCTTTATGCACACAAATTAGAAAACCTGGAGGAAATGGACAAATTTTTAGAAACACACAGCCTTCCCAGGCTCAACCAGGAAGAAATAGAATTCCTAAATAGACCGATATCTAGATCTGAAATCGAAACAGCAATAAAAAACCTTCCCCAAAAGAAAAGTCCTGGACCAGATGGATTCACACCTGAATTCTACCATACCTACAAAGAAGAACTGGTGCCCATCCTACAAAAACTATTCTCCAATATAGAGAAGGATGGGATTCTCCCCAACACTTTTTACCAAGCCAACATAATCCTGACACCAAAACCAGGAAAGGATGCAACTAAAACAGAGAACTATAGACCAATTTCTCTTATGAATATAGATGCAAAAATTTTCAATAAAATTCTAGCAAATCGAATCCAAGTGCTTATCAAAAAAATAATCCATCACGACCAAGTGAGCTTCATCCCAGAGATGCAGGGATGGTTTAACATATGCAAATCTATAAATGTAATCCACCACATAAATAGAAGCAAAAATAAAGATCATATGATCCTCTCAATAGATGCAGAAAAGCATTTGACAAAATTCAATACCCTTTTATGATAAGAACACTTAACAAAATAGGCATAGACGGGGCCTATCTAAAAATGATACAAGCCATATATGACAAACCGACAGCCAACATCATACTTAATGGGGAAAAAATGAAAGCATTCCCACTTCGAACTGGAACCAGACAAGGCTGCCCACTGTCCCCATTACTTTTCAACATAGTATTGGAAGTCCTTGCAAGAGCTATCAGGCAAGAGAGCAAAATCAAGGGAGTCCAAATAGGGACAGAAGAGATCAAACTCTCACTCTTTGCTGATGATATGATGTTATATCTAGAAAACCCCAAGGTTTCAACCAAGAGACTCCTGGAATTGATCAATGAATTCAGCAAAGTCTCAGGATACAAAATCAATACACACAAATCAGAGGCATTCATATACGCCAATAACAGTCAAACGGAGAACCAAATTAAGGACTCAATACCCTTCAAAATAGCAACAAAGAAAATAAAATACCTAGGAATATATTTAACTAAGGAGGTAAAGGACCTCTATAGGGAGAACTATGAAACACTGAGGAAGGAAATTGCAGAACATGTAAATAGGTGGAAAACCGTACCATGCTCATGGATCGGTAGAATCAACATTGTTAAAATGTCTATACTGCCCAAAGTTATCTACAGATTCAATGCAATCCCTATTAAATTACCAACATCTTTTTTCACAGATATAGAAAAAATAATTTTACGCTTTGTATGGAACCAGAGAAGACCCCATTTAGCAAAAGCAATCTTAAACAACAAAAACAAAATGCGAGGTATTAATTTGCCAGACTTCAAACTTTACTACAGGGCTGTGGTTCTTAAAATAGCCTGGTACTGGCACAAGTACAGGGACACAGACCAGTGGAACAGAACAGAAAATCCAAATATAAAACCATCCTCATATAGCCATCTAATCTTTGACAAAGCAGACAAAAACATACTCTAGGGAAAAGATTCCTTATTTAATAAATGGTGCTGGGAAAACTGGATATCCACATGTAGGAGACTAAAACAGGACACACAGCTCTCACCCCTCACAAAAATCAAATCACGGTGGTTAACAGACTTAAACCTTAGGTCAGAAACTATTAGAATTCTAGAAGAAAACATAGGAAAGACTCTTACAGACATTGGCCTAGGCAAAGAATTTATGAGGAAGACCCCTAAGGCAATCACAGTAGCAACAAAAATAAATAAATGGGACCTGATTAAATTAAAAAGCTTCTGCACAGCCAAAGAAACAGTCACGAGAGTAAACAGACAACCTACAGAATGGGAAAAAATTTTCGCATGCTACACATCAGTAAAGGACTGATAACAAGAATCTATTTAGAACTCAGGAAAATCAGTAAGAAAAAATTGAACAACCCTATCAAAAAGTGGGCAAAGGACATGAATAGAAATTTTTCAAAAGAAGATATAAAAATGGCTAACAAACATATGAAAAAGTGTTCAACATCTCTAATCATCAGGGAAATGCAAATCAAAACCACAATGAGATATCACTTAACTCCAGTGAGAATGGCCTTTATCAAAAAGTCCCAAAACTATACATGTTGGTGTGGGTGTGGAGAGATAGATACACTCATACACTGCTGGTGGGACCGGAAACTAGTGCAGCCCCTGTGGAAAGCAATGTGGAGATACCTTAAACAGATTCCAGTTACCTACCATTCAACCTACCATTCGATCCAGCAATCCCATTACTGGGCATCTACCCAGAAGAACAAACGTCATTCTATAAAAAGACACCTGCACCCGAATGTTTATAGCAGCACAATTCACAATCGCAAAGATGTGGAAACAACCCAAATGCCCATCGATTCATGAATGGATTAGCAAAATGTGGTATATGTATACCATGGAATATTACTCAACTATTAGAAATAATGGTGATATGGCATCTCTTTGGTTCTCCTGGAGAGAGCTGGAACCCATTCTATTAAGTGAAGTATCCCAAGAATGGAAAAATAAGCACCACATGTACTCACCAGCAAACTGGTTTCCCTGAGTGCACATTTGGGAATAACACCAATTGGGTGATCGGACAGAGGTCGGGGCTGGGTGGAAGGGATGGGTGTATACCTACTTGATGAGTGCGATGCGCACTGCCTGGGGAATGGACACGCTTGAAGTTCTGACTAGAAGGGATGAGGTGGGGGGAGGGGAGGGGTGCACACCTACATGATGAGTGTGATGTGCACTGTCTAGGGAATCGACACAATTGAAGCTCAGACTCAGGGGGATGGGGAGGCATGGGCAATGTATATAGCCTGATCTTTTGTACCCCCTTAATGAGCTGAAAAATAAACAAACAAAAAAAAAATTAAAATTCCATTTAGTTTCTTTGCAACCAATTTGTTAAATATTGTTGGGAGGGGAAATTGGACCATGTAATTAAATTAGTATTTTTTATTAAAAAAAAAAAATCTGAACACATTTCATCTCCAAAGCCACAAATCATACAAATAAAAAATCATATGCTATAGATTAACAAAATTTGTCAATTTCAAAATACCATGGAACATATCACTCTGAGACAAAATTATACTATGCCCTAAACTCTAATAGTGTTCCTTAGTGGACATATTTAAAATTATATCCTATTTCCATTAAAATATGATTTTTGTTTTGCGGTAGTGTATGGATTTGTTTCATATTTATTTCTTTAAAGTTACATTACTGAATAAAACTATAGTGTGTTAATTTTCTGGAATAAAACAATTCATATCATGAATATTAGATACTTTACTGATCATGCCCTTTCATTCCAAGTAATTAAAAAAACAATACAAAGGATCAATGAAACAAAAACTTGGTTCTTTGAAAAAATAAAATTGATACACATCTTGCTAGATTGATCAGAAATAGAAGAGAAAGGACTCAAATAAGCTCAATCAGAAATGAAAAAGGAGCTATTACAGCTGATACTATAGAAATACAAAATATGATCTGTGAATACTATGAAAATTTCTATGCACATAAACTTGAAAACATAGAGAAAATGGACAAATTCCTGGAAACACAAAACCTCCCAAGACTCAATCAGGAAGGAATAGAACTCCTGAAAAGAGCAATAACAAGTGGTGAGATTGAAGCAGTAATAAAAATTCTTTCAAAAAAAAGAAGCCCATGACCAGATGGATTCACACCTGAATTCTACCAGACCTACAAAGAAGAGCTGGTACCCAGAAATTATTCCATAACATAGAGAAAGAGGGAATCCTCCCTAAGTCATTCTATGAAGCCAGTATCACCTTGATACTATAGCAAGGAAAGGACACAATAAAAAAATGAGACTACAGACCAATATCCCTTATGAATATAGATGCAAAAATCCTCAATAAAATACTGGCAAACTGAATTTAACAGTACATCAAAAAAATAATCCACCATGATGAATTGGGCTTCATCCCAGGGAGATAACGATACTTCAACATATGTATATCAAGAAATGTGATTCACCACATAAACAGAACCAAAAGCAAAGACCATATGATTATCTCAATAGATGCAGAAAAAACGTTCAACAAAATTCAGAACACTTTCATGATAAAAACTCTCAACAAACTAGGCATAGAAGGAACATATCTCAAAATTACAAAAGCCATATATGACAACCCCACAGGCAGCATCATACTGAATGGAAAAAGTTGAAAGCATTCCCCCTAAGAACTGGAACAAGACGATGGTGCCCTCTGTCACCACTTCTATTCAACATAGTGCCAGAAGTCCTAGACAAAGTAATCAGGCAAGAGAAAGAAATAAAGGGTATCCAAATGAGGAAACAGGAGGTCAAACTATTGCTTTTGCTGATGATCTTATATCTAGAAAATCCCAAAGAGTCCACCAAGAGACTCCTGGAATTGATAAATAAATTCAGCAAAGTCTCAGTTTAAAAAATCAGTATACAGAAATCAGTAGCATTTATATACACCAATAATAGTTGAGAGTCAAATCAAAGGCTCAATACCATTTGCAATAGCTACAAAGAAAATAAAAACCTAGGAATATACTTAACCAAGGAGGTGAAAGATCTCTACAAAGAGAACTATGAAACACTGAGGAAAGAAATCACAGATGACAGAAATAAATGAAAAAAACATATCATGCTCATGGATCAGTAGAATCAGCATTGTTAAAATGTCCATAGTACCCAAAGTGATTTACAGATTCAATGAAATCTCTATCAAAATACCAATGTCATATTTCATAGATCTAGAAAATATAATTCTACGCTTTGTTTGGAATCAGAAATGAGCCCAAATAGCCAAAGCGATCTTAAGCAAAAAGAACAAATCTGGAAGTATCACATTACCAGACTTCACACTATACTACAAGGCTATAGTAACCAAAACGGCATGGTACTGTCACAAAAATAAAGACATGGACCAATGGGACAGAACAGAAAACCCATATATAAAACCATCCACATATAACCAACTGATTATTGACAAAGCTTACAGCAATATACACTGGGGAAAAGAAACCCTATTCAATAAATGGTGCTGGAAATATTGGATAGCCACATGTAGAAGAATGAAATTTACAAATAGATGCAAAAGTGAGTTTTTTTATGGAGATATGTTTGTTAGGAATCAGACATTAATATGGAATGTTATTTATCTATTAAAAACGAATGAGATACTATCTTATTTATAGATATTGGAGAGTGGCAATGATAGATTTTAAATAAAAAGCCAAATTGAAAAGTAATATATATGTGTAAGATAAAGTTACATTTATGAAATACATAGTAGAAAAAAACTATATTTGTATCCTTATATTAAATTAAATTATGTGAGGACTTATTGCTCATCAATTACCTTAAGTCTTTATTGCTGAAACTACTTATAGGACTCAAGTGGTTTATCTTCACAAAAGAGCTTTGATATAGGCAAAGGATACAATAAAGCAATAGAAAAAAAGTGGTTTTTATCAAAAAAGGTTTGGCAATCTCAAGGGGAGGTCTCTCTTCAACATGAGTTGAACTCTTTTTTTAAGGTCTCTAACTACTCACTGATCATGCATGATTATAGAAAATAATTTCTCTTTGAACAATATACTCCATAAAATTAATGAAGGCTCTCCATCATACTGGAGAAAGGCCCAGAAATTAGCATGTGGTCAATCTAGACCAACTGAGATTAAATCCATGCTATCCAGCCTATGCTTATAAATCTTGATCCAAACCTTTTTATAATGAGTATTTTTCATTTACATATTTTACAGCAGCAATATAGTATTCAAATTAATAACAAACAAATAATTAAACTGAACATTAGAAATAACCAGTGAGGTGTGTGTGTTGATCTAAGACAACTAATTAAACCATGCTCTAATTCCTCCATAAGTTTTCTCATGTTGTTGCACTTTGTTAACAATTTTCTTACACACTTTGTCTAGCATAATTTGAACTTATAAGTTTGAACTGATTAATTGCCAACCATATTAACTTTATGGTTTTCAAAAAGAAAGACTATGAAAACTATGGAAATGTCTTTATGATTTTACAGTGAGTGATAAGAGCAGAGTATACACTTTTACACACATTATGAGCATATTAATACCCTTATTAACAGACTATATGTATAGATTTCTGCATCCACTTATGATGTAGAAAGCTGCAAAGAATACTTTTACCCTAACAATAATGAAAAGTGGTATAAACTATAAAATCATAACTTTTCTTCAGCCTAGTATGGACCAGTGGTCACAAGGCAACTAAGTAATCTGATTTCCAAAGACAGACAAGCTCCTCTCAGGAGAAAAGGGGACACACTGACATTTCACCTATGACAGAGATGAGTAGTAAGAGACATCAGCAGCTATACAAAGAGATAGGAAAAAAGTCAGATAAAATTTTAATAAACTGCTAGAAGTTAAGTATGGATTACAGTGTCCATTTGGAATACACAAGAGAGTTTTGCAGTCTCTCATAAAATCTTTCTTATGGAACTCCACCAGGAACACAAAAAAAATATGGGAAGCAGGGCAAGGCAACAGAAAAAAATAAATAAATAAAAAACTCTTGTTGGTTCAGGTGGGCCGAAGGTGATAAACTACTGTGAGGGACAATGATAAAAATGCACTATTCTTCAAGCCATTTTTTCAGAAGAAGATACAACGTTAAATGCTGTGGGAATGAAAACAGTCACAAAAGAGTTGATCAACAGCTATAGGAAAGGCAGGTACCTATCTTTGCTACTTTCTCTTGATTCGTATCTTCTAGAAAGCAAAAGTCTTCAGCCACTGGAACAGTGGCAGCTTTTGCCCCTCATAGGACACAGACAAAGATGTGTTGCAATTGGGAGAAGGATAGAAAAAATTACTTTCTATTCCTTGCTGAGGAAAAGGAAACCATCTGAGTGAAATTGTGATGATTAGTTTTATGTGTCACCTGGCTGGGATGTACACCAAGTTATTCAATCAAAGACTAATCTAGGTGTTGCTGTGAAGGTATTTCATGGATTTGATTGACATCTATAATCATTTGACTTTAAGTACAGGAGCTAATCCTCAATACTCTTTCTTGATTGAATGGAGTCATCAATCAGATAAAAGGCCTCAAGAGCAAAATTATAGGAATTCCTGAGAAAGAAAAGAAATTCTGCCTGTGGACTTCATTGTCAGCTCTCATTCAAGAGTACCCAGCTACTGGCTTGCCTTACATATTTGAGACTTGTCTAGCCAGTCTCCTCACTCACACAGGCCAATGCCTTTTAATGAATATCTATCTATCTCTCTATCTGTGTGTATGTGTGTCTATCTCCTATTGATTCTGTTTTTCTGATAACAGCCTAAGACAGATTTTTGTACTAAGAGTAGTTCAAGAGGAACAGAAACTTAAGGATGAGTTTTCTGGATGGTTGTATGTCTTATGGAAATGATTATTTAATCTACTAAATTTTAAAACAGGAAATACTATTTATAGTGGTACAGTGGGCACTGGTAGCCCATGCAAAACAATATCACTATTGATACTCATGATCAAATACTCATACAAGGTAAGATTCTGTGTGGCTATGCATTTTCTAATAATTTTTATTTCAAAATATTAGGGGGCACAAGTGTTCTTGTTAAATAGATGAATTGTATCATGTCGAAGTCAGGGCTTTTAGTGCACCTGTCACCAGAATAGTACATTGTACCTGATAGGTGAGTTTTTATACTACACTCTCTCCCCTCCCCCTTCTGAGTTTCCAATGTTATTTATATCACTTTATGACCATGTGTACACATCATTTAGCTCCCACTTATTAGTGAGAACATGTGGTGTTTGTTTTTCCATTCTTGAGATATTTCACTTAGGATAATGGGCTCCAGTTCCATCCAAATTGTTGCAAATGAAATTATTTCATCCCTTTTTTATGGCTGAGTAGTACTCCATAGGAGTAATGTGTGTGTGTGTATGCACACCACATTATTTTATCCACTCATGAATTGATGGGCACTTAGGTTGATTGTATATCTTTGCAATTGTGAATTGTGCTGTCATAAGCATTTGGGTACAGGTATCATTTTGATGTGACTTCTTTTCTTTTGGGTAGATCCATAGTAGTGGGGTTGCTAGATCAAATGGTAGGTCTACGTTTAGTTCTTTGAGGACTTTTCCATAGAATGTTAAAAATTGTGTGACTATATTTTTGATACCTTAAAACATTTTAGTCAAACTAAGGAGTATAATGAGATTTGCTGGCTGTTCATAACTGTACTGGAGAATGTGAGAAAAGGAAAGGATGAATTCAGGGCTTGAAATTTACATCTCAAGCACTGCATAAATTACCTGAAAGCCTGTATGTGTGCTGAAAGAAATTCTTATCTCCTGTAACCACAGGGCTAAGATTCCTGAAAACCAAACCCAGGTCTCATCCTACTAATGGCTGAATTACAACAAAAATTGAATTCCCAGACTCACAGAATATCTTTCATTAAAAGAAGGCATTTATTCACAATGAATGGGATCTTAAAACCTGGAATGAAAACATATGGGAAAATGCCAATGACAGTGAAGACAATGAACCCTTAAATTCTAGTGGGTCTTTTTTTAACCAGTAGAAATTGCCTGTCTATTCCTGTCTGGAGAAGGTAACCCAATGCTTCCTGTAATAGCCTCACCTGAAGTAGTTTCGTTGAAAGACAATTCTAATTCTACTCGTTGTAAAGTGTGACAATAGGCTCATGCACATGGAATTCACCTGTAATACCATGTTTTTCATCATCCTGAAATAACTGACTTGATAAAATTGTAGAATGGTAATATTTTTCAGGGCTGGGAAAGTGCTGTTTCTCTCAGTTGCAGGATTCTCTGGTCCAGGAATCAAGGATGCAGGACAGTTATCTGGATGGCCTTGAACTGGCTCAATTCTTCCCCTTTTCAAGTTTATCCATTTTTAAGAATAAATGTAGAATGTGCTTGGAATGCAACCTACTGAGATAATGGGTGATTGGCCCAAACAATCCAGGCTCTCATCTAGCCTCTCAGAAAAGTATGTCCTTCAATGCATTAGCCCAGCATATCATGTCACCCTGGGGTATAACACCCAGGGTGGACTGCTTTCTGGGGTCCCTTAAATGGGACATGCATAGTCAATACTCCAGCCTCCCTGAGCAGCTTTCCTAAGCCTTAGGGGACCAACTCACAATGAATCTTAGGCTTCTGATGTCCTTTGCTGCCTGTCTGCAAGTAATAAATCTGCTTCATGTAACTTGTTGCATATGAACGTGTTCATCTCACCAGACTCAGACAAGACAGTAACCAGTGCACGGTGAACCTACTTCACAGTGGAAACAGGAGCGGCCCCATTCACGGTTATTCCCAATCACCCACTAGCAAAATGTTTATTTCCTGTCTTCATTACCACATACCCTTCTGGTCTATATATTTTAATCCCAAGAGAATAACGTTATGAGACATAATGATTTCATTGAAGTGGAAATTAAGACTGCCACCTGGTGACTTGAACCTTTTCATGCCCTCGAATCAATTGGCAAAGACAGGAATTACTGTACTGGCTGGGATGGTTGATCCTGGTCACCAGAGGAAACTAGAATGCTACTGTACAATAGAGGTAAGGAAGAATAGTATGGAATACAGGATATCCCTTAGGGTATCTCATAGTGTTACTACAACCTTGTCCTGTGATTGAAGTCAATGGAAAACTACAACCCAATTCAGGCATGACTGCTAATGATGCAGACACTTTAAGAATGGAATTTTGAGTGATATCACCAGGAAAAGGATCATGACTCAGTAGGGTGTTTGCTGAAGACAAAGGAAATTAGAATGGGTAGTGGAAGAAGGTAGTTATAAATACCAATGTGTGACCAGTTACAAAAATTAGGAATATAATTATTATCAGTATTTCTTTCTTATTTTGTCAGAAAGATATTTGAATATGTATAGCAAGGACATTTTTTTCTTTCCTCTATTATTCCCTTATCTTCTAACATAAGATGTATTAATAACTTTCCATCATAGTATTTAAGTTATAGGAAGAGCAAACATCATGTAAGTTTTTTGCATGCCCTTCTGGGAAAAGGACATGTCTTGATTTCAAGAAATAATTGAAAGAATTGGAATGGTAGCTTGAAACTTCATGTTGGCAGTTATATTTATCCATAAACCTGAAGTAAAAATATAGTGAAGATCATGTGGAATATAATAAAAGAAGAAAAAATTATAAATTTATGTAAATATTTCATAGATACTATAATTAAAAAGAGAATATGGTAACTGTTTCTAATATGGATTATGAAAGTGGTTAAGGACCATGTTTTGTAAATGGGCACTAAAAGTACCTCAGTGTCTTTTAGAAGACTCATTCTGCTAACTACAATGCATTTATTAAATGAATAACATTCCATGATTAGAATGTTATATCTAATCTTGCAAGATTAGAAAAGCAAAGAGTCCAATGAGTAAAGAGTGCAAATTCAATTGTTATCTTGAACTTAATTTTTTTTTAAAAAATCAGAATTTGGTGAAAAAGTAGCCATATCATCTATTAATAAAATTTAGATGGTAAAAAATAAATAAATTAGGAAAAATCCAAAATATACCTAGCCTTTATAAAAATAAATACTTTTGATGAAAATTCCAATACATTATTTTATTTTATTTTATTTTTTTTTTTTTTGAGACAGAGTCTCACTCTGTTGCCCGGGCTAGAGTGAGTGCCGTGGCGTCAGCTTAGCTCACAGCAACCTCAAACTCCTGGGCTTAAGCGATCCTTCTGCCTCAGCCTCCCGAGTAGCTGGGACTACAGGCATGCGCCACCATGCCCGGCTAATTTTTTGTATATATATATTTTAGTTGTCCATATAATTTCTTTCTATTTTTAGTAGAGACGGGGTCTCGCTCTTGCTCAGGCTGGTCTCGAACTCCTAACCTCAAGCGATCCACCCGCCTCGGCCTCCCAGAGTGCTAGGATTACAGGCGTGAGCCACCGCGCCCGGCCGCAATACATTATTTTAAAACCTGGATCACAGTTATTTATGGGACTATACAGTGTGAATCATGGGATGTTGAGATCTTGTCACAAAACTCTTCTGTAAACTATACTTGTACCATTTTTAAAGCAAATAAATATGCCAAAACATCTCTTTATTCTGAAAAGAATAAACATGCTTCTGGCTTCATTGAGATTAAGAAATGTTGTTTTTTTTTTTTTTTTCTTTCAGTTATTCTTCCCAATACTATTCTCTTCTGTTCCATAAAATCTGGTTCAGAATGTGCCCCTCAATGAATGAAGAGGGGCACATTTTTACATCTGACAATGATTTTCTTTAACAGTTATTTAGTAAGACAATTTCAGACACATACCTTGTGGAATACATGCAGAGGAATGAATTTAAACCCTTGCAGTTAATGGACTGCCCTTGTAATTATAGTTCAGTTGGTTAAGTGACTGAGGAAAATCAATTTACTCCACATAACCAGTGGATGTCATTGTTATACACAATGAAGTTTCCATTTAAAATACATGTTCATGAATTAACCCACTCAAAGAACAATTTTACATCATATTATGTTGCTGTGTTTCATGTGATTTTCTTATGATTCTTACTATCAAGCAGTAAAGACATGGTATCTCTAAATTCTCTGAGAAGCAATGATAGGAGGATTAATTGTTTTCAAATGAATGTTTTTTTTTTTCTTTTTTTTTTATTTCAGCATTTTACAGGAGTCCAAATGTTTAGGTTACATATATTGCCCTTCCCCACCCAAGTCAGAAATTCAAGCATTCAAGCATGTCCATCCCCCAGACAGTGCACACCGCATCCATTAGATATGAATATACCCATCCCCTCCTCCGCTCTCCCACCTGCCCAACACCTGATGCACGTTACTACTATATGTGCACATAAGTGTAGATCACTTAATGCCAATTTGATGGTGAGTACATGTGGTGCTTGATTTTCCATTCTGGTGATACTTCACTTAGTAGAATGGGCTCAAGCTCTATCCAGGATAATACAAGAGATGCTAGATCACCATTGTTTGTTGTGGCTAAGTAGACTTCTATGGTATACATATACTGCATTTCATTAATCCATTCATGTATTGATGGGCACTTGGCTTGTTTCCACATCTTTGCAATTGTGAATCAGGCTGCTATAAACATTCTAGTGCAGATGTCTTTTTTATAGAATGTCTTTTGTTTCTTTGGGTAGATGCCCAGGAGTGGGATTGTTGGATCAAATGGTAGTACTACTTGTAGCTCTTTGAGGTATCTCCATATTACTTTCCACAGAGGTTATACTAGTTTGCAGTCCCACCAGCAGTGTATGAGTGTTCCTAACTCTCTGCATCCATGCCAGCATTTATTGTTCTGGGACTTTTTGATAAAGGCCAATATCACTGGAGTTAAATGGTATCTCATTGTGGATTTTATTTTCCTTTCCCTAATGATTAAAGATGTTGGGCATTTTTTCATATGTTTGTTGGCTATTATTATACCTTCTTTTGAAAATTTTCTGTTAATGTCCTTTGCCCACTTTTTGGTAGGGTTGTTTGATTTTTTTCTTGCTGATTTTCCTGAGTTCTATATAGATTCTAGTCATCAGCCCTTTATTGGATGTGTAGCATGTGGATATTTTCTCCCATTCTGTAGGTTGTCTCTTTGCCTATTTGTAATCATGCCAATTTCATAAGAGAAGTCAGGAGAAACAATTTAAGATACAACTAATAAATTCAAACTATTAATATTTCTATTTTAAAGTGTTCAAGGAAATACTTAAAATGGAAAATTCTCAACGTTAAAAAATTCCATTTTCATACATATTTTAATAAATTATTTTGACATCCTAGCCAGCATTTATTTACCTTATGAGAGGTAAGAGGGTTGATGAGACCATGTTAATTATTAATTTTTTTCTAAAATGGTTAGGCAGAACAGCTTCCTTTTGCCTTTAGCTATCTAATTTTATTCAGTTTGTTTACCTGTTTGATCACTTGACATTCCTGTTTTTTTCCCTTGGTAAGTGTAGAAAGATTTGCACTACTCCTTTCTGAGAAAGTAAAATGCTCTCAAAGGCCTTGCTTAAGAGATAGGCATTTAATGTGAGAGGAGTTTTGCTCTGCGCCACTTTAACCTTGGCCTTTCCACTAGAGCATTTGACAAGAGTGCTAAATCTGCTGGTAGCCTCTGATTTATCCTATTATGGGCAAGTGTGTCCCTTAAGCATTGCGCTGAAACCTCTAATTCTTTTCCAAGAGACCTTGGATACCAACCAGATAGTAGTTTTTTTTTTAGTTAAAATAAAGCTGAGTTTGAATTTATACCTAGATGTCAACTATTTTATAGCATACTTCTTTGTGACATGTGGTTCTTCTTTGCTAATTTTCTTAATATCATGCCCAAAGAAAACCTATGGCTATAAAAGTTCTAAATTAGAAATAATTATAATATATTATTGATGGCAGAATTTTCTTCATTTTCTTAGATGCTACTTTGACATTCTCTATAAATTATTTATTGAGAGTCTGTCATACTTTCTCTACAACGTACCAGGCACTTTATATTCATCATATTATTTAATGCTCAGTGTAGTCTGCTAAAGTAATTGTTTCATATTTTATAGATGAAGAAACTAAAGTTCAGAAAGGTAAATTAATGCACAGTAAGAACTATATCCTTGATTGTACCAAAATCTGGGTAGTTTCAAAGCTCTTACTCATTTTGCTAAATTTCAGAGCTCTTTACAATCTTCCACCAAAGCACCCCAATCAGGCAGGGATGTCAAAGTTTAGCCCAGTCAGAACTTCAATCGTGTCCATTCCCCAGGCAGTGCGCATCGCACTCATCAAGTAGGTATACACTCATCCCTTCCACCCAGCCCGACCTCTGTCCGATACCCAATTGGTGTTAATCCCAAATGTGCACTCAGGGAAACCAGTTTGCTGGTGAGTACACGTGGTGCTTATTTTTCCATTCTTGGGACACTTCACTTAATAGAATGGGTTCCAGCTCTCTCCAGGAGAACCAAAGAGATGCCATATCGCCATTATTTCTAATAGCTGAGTAATATTCCATAGTATACATATACCTGGATGGGGTGGGGTGAGGGGAGGAGTGCACACCTACATGATGAGTGTGATGTGCACTGTCTAGGGAATGGACACAATTGAAGCTCAGACTCGGGGGCATGGGGAGGCATGGGCAATGTATATAGCCTGATCTTTTGTATCCCCTTAATGAGCTGAAAAACAAACAAAAAATAAAAAAATTAAAAAAAAAAAGTTTAGCCCAGGTAGCTCCCTGAATGTTTGAAATTTTATGAAAGTCTCTTTTTTAATTTTGAAAATGATTTACATTTTGTATTATACTATATTATATATCTGCAGTTTTTATAAATATCGAAAATTATTTACATGTGAAATTAATTATTTTTCTTCAAATATTGGAGAGAAATCGGTGTTCTAAGATATAATATGTTTATCCTGTTACTTCATTCAATAATTAAATGCAGTTTTGTGCTTCCAAAATTATAGGACTATGCACACCAGTTTGAGAGGCACCAAATAACACAAGACATGAAGTAAAGGGTATGAACAAGGCAATGGAACAATAAAAGGCTTGGCAAAGTAAAAGGAATTCAGTGTAGGTGAAGAATAGGGTGTTTATACATCAACATGTGCCAAGCTCACTAACTTGGAACCATAGAAAGCATGTGTTATAGTCATTGCTTTTAATTAATTACCTGGGCAATCTATCTGGAAGAGAATAGAAAACAACTGATCTATGAAAACAATTCAATGCAACTAAGTGACTAATAAAATGGCAAGCATCATGCTAGATGCTGGAATGGTACAAACATTTGTAAAACAGAGTTCCTGCCCTCAAGATACTAACAATCTATGATACATAAAACTAACATTGCAATATAATGTCGTAAGTATCATAATAGAAGTATGCAATGGGTACATAGGAACCACAGAAGAGGTGTTGCATGTGGGGTGCTGTCTTCCCTGAACTTTTATAGATTTGATATAGCAGAGGATCAAGGCTAAAGAATAAAACACAATTATGAAATGCCATGATGCATTCAGTAAATGTTTAGTAAATGTTAAGTAGTTTAGCAGGCCTACCTGCAAAAGAGTGCTCATGCTAGGGAAAAGTACAATGGGAGAAATAGTATGTAAAGTGAACTAAAGATAATAAGACCTCCTTTATATGTTCAGATGGCTTGCTATCTTTTTCCTTTATAAAACTCAATGTCTTTGTAATTACTTGTTTAGTAGCTATGTTCTCTACTAGGTTGTAAAATCAAAAATTGCAGGGCCTTTGTCTTGTTCTTCCATGCATATCACAGTTCCTGTTGCAGGGCATGCACGAGGCTTTGGGAAATTGCCAAAGAAAGAAAGGGAAATATGTACTTGATGTGGTGCACTGGAAACAGCACGTGATTAAATAGCATAGTGAGGGGAGTATCACGTGAAAACCAGCGTCTTAGAAGACTTGGCTAGAAAGAACATGAGGGATGGCTTAGGTGGTGAGTGAAAGAGCCAGTAGTCCAGAACTCAGAACTCACTGTTGGGATGGAAGAAGCCTGGAGAAAGTATTGGCAGACCATGCAGGGAAGAAAAGGATGAAAGAGAGACATGTTCATGATAAAATTGTCTAGAGCTGTTCATAGTAGTATAGAAAGACTGAATCAAAAAAAAAAAAGGCATAAATAACACAATTTCCAATTTGAAGAACAGGGAGGATGAAGAGAGACTTTGAGAGAAACAAAGCTAGTTTGGGAGCAGAAATTAATAAGACTCAGTAAGAAATATAATTTGAAACTACCGAGGTTTGTTTTTGAAGAAACAAACCTAGGATCTTTTGTCTACAATTGTGATTGTTGATATGATAAAATCTCATAGTTTAAGAGTAAGGATAATGCTATAATTCTTTAAGCTTGTTATTCTGCTCTACACATGTGTTTTTTTCTTTCAGACATATTCTGAAAAGTCCTTTTATGAACTTGGTTACTTTTCTAAAATGTAAAACATCATTTTGCTTGGAAAAGCGATTTCATGGATTCAGACCTCCATGGTTCACACCGATTTCAATAAGCAGGGATTTACATCCTTTGTAAATGGCTTATGACTTCATTAGAGCACTACGGGGTATGCCCTTGAAAAATCTTCTCTTTCTAAACTTACCAACAAAAAGTCATAAAGGAACCTTGGACTCCTCCTTAGCAATATTTACTTTTTATTTTTCTTTAAGGAACATTTGAAATTCTTTTCTTGTTTTATTTTTATTTAAGAAGAAAAAACCTGTCTTATATACTATATTTGAAGAATATTTTTTTTTCCAGACAATGAGGTTGTGGGGCCTATACGTCTGAATTAACATCACAATCACATCAGGTTTCCTTTAAGCCCTGGATGACATGTGGAGGGAAGACCAGTTCAATTACTCAATCTTTCTTCAAATGTTTTTCTTCCCAATGACCAAATGAAGATTATAATAGTGTTTACTTTGCTCTTTCCTATGATCAGAACTTTTCAAGTTGATTTTTCGAGTATAGTGTAATAGGTTTCATCTGTACTTACAAAATTTGTCCCTAGCAAGAAGAGATAGATATTTCTAAAGGTGCTAGAAGAAGCATAAGTAAAGTCACGTGAAATAAAGACAAACAAAACTTTGGGCAATAAGGTAAAAAT
This sequence comes from Eulemur rufifrons, assembly GCF_041146395.1. Taxonomy (NCBI): domain Eukaryota; kingdom Metazoa; phylum Chordata; class Mammalia; order Primates; family Lemuridae; genus Eulemur; species Eulemur rufifrons. Next base: position 233,566,759 of record NC_090989.1, read on the forward strand.
GGCTGGTAAACCCAGAAGATAGGCTTTAAAAATATTTCTTATTTTAAGAAAATAGGTAAAATATTAAGAGTAAAAAAGTATGTTTGAAACTGTGATCGGATTATGATCAACAAAAGCAATAACACAGACACTTGATTCTAAAAGCTCAAGAAGGGTACTTTGCATGAAATGAATTTAGGAAATGGTACAGAGGCCTAGTAAAATGGCGCCAGGGAAATATTAATATTTCCATTTAATTACATAAAAATGCATAGAAAGTGAATATTGCGATGGGGAAGAAGAGACAAATGATTACACTGAAGTCACCTTTCTCTGGACCAAAGTTTATGGTGTGGAATATAAATCCCAGGATTTATTAATTTTAAGAAATTCGAACTCCAATATGTCTAAGTCTAGATAAGCTAACATTTATAATACATTATATGTATACTACATTACTGTACTTATGTATACTGATAGTATTTACAGTATATTTTAACATTCATACAAACTAACATAGTAGGCTATAAAGATTCAGTTCTTATTTATAATATGGAGGAAGTTATTTTTTCAAATTCTAAATTTAGGTGGATGTGTAGCCCAATTTAGTTCTTTCACACTCAAAATATCTGTGTCCATATATGTTTTCTAAGTAGCTTTAAATGTGGAAAGATTTTCAAAATACTTTCTAGTACATTAATAAATTAGCTGAATAATGCTGTTAAGACTATATACACCTCTTTTAATCAAATTCTTCTTGGCCCTAATTTAAATCAGAGCAGTAGGATGAATTGAAGATACACAAACAAGATGCTGATAATATTCACAAGTGTTGAACAAGACAGTATGTTGTAGCATCTACTTTCTACACACTTAGAATTGAAGCAAATATTCCACTGGGGAAATAGTAGTAGTATCCCTGGAGTAAGCAAACCTAAGTTCAAGATCCAGTGATGCCATTTTAAGGTCTGAAGTTATGAAAGGAGTTTATTATTTGTGCCTGCAGATTTTTTTTTTCAGTTTTGACATGAGAGCATTAACTGTCTAAAGGTATTGAAGAAGATTAAAGAAGACAGAGAAAATGAAAGTAAAATAGACCACTATGATATTATTATACATAATAACATCTATTCTGTTCTTTGCCACTGACCATATAGTCTTTCTAAGAGAAAGAAAAATTATAATAGAAAATTTTCATTTTTTTATTCATGCACACCTTGTTTTCCCCTTAAAATGTTTCTTGAAAATGAAAGTTGATTCTACTGATTGTCAATAATAATGGTGCTCTGCCTGTTTTATGTCTTTAGAATAATGCCTGAATATCTGACTTGAATTGCACTCTGGTGGTCATATCCATGGTAGGATAGAGATAGGCTACCTATTAATGCTTGCCCATCTAAGCCTACCCTGCAGTGTCAGCTAAACCTTTTTTAATATTCCTCTTTTGGCAAAGAAACTCTTACTCAGATTTTCAGTTCCTGAAACTGGAGAGGAAGTAGCAACGCTTTTTATGTGTTCATTTCTTGGTTGAGACTTAACAGTATATTCAAGACATATCCTTAGAATTAAGAAAAGGTAAAATGATGGGCCAGAGAAGAGGATAAAAGGGGAGAATGGTTCTGAATAGGTGGTAGACTATTTGATCTCTAAAGACAAGGGGATCATATAACACACCTGGTTTTATTTTATACGTGCTCCTTTTTAAGAGGCAGGACAGAATAGTTTCTGTCCATTACTATGTTGGGACTTAGGTTTATATATTCTTTTTCACAAAGCCCTGGTGTATTCTATTACCTTCCTAAAGTAGAATGTGTAGTCTAGTGGTTGCTCTTCTCATTCATATCACTCTTAGGTACTTTAGAGTGATATAATCACAGGAGGAGTGTGGAAGTTCTTCTATAGCACATGGAAGATATTTTCCCTTAGTCACTGGGTAGGTCATCAGGCAGCAGAGGGTATCTATACAGACTGGATTTGACAAAAATAGGGAAATAGGGAAAATGTACACAGAGAAGGGTAGGACTGGGTTACAGGAAGTGATGGCAGAGTAAATACCTAGGAGGAAGGAAAAATACCCATTAGGTTGACTATACCATTACCTTGAAGGAGCTCAGGCCCTAATCTTTTAATTTCCTGGTGTGGAGAGTTGATTCATGGAACTTGAGTATACCTCTCTGTGGCTCCGAATACTAGCTATGATCATTCTTACATTGCTGATTTAGATACAGAACAGTATCCTTGATGTTCTCTGAGAGGTTCTATATTCTCCTTAGATTACTGGCTAGTTGTCAAAATCACCTAGTGGGATCATGAAGAATACGAAACGTTGGTTTATTAGTAGTTCTGAAAGTAAGAGAGGTGTTCTCAGTGGATGAGCATGGAGAATTCTTAAAAAGGAGTTATCACAGCAAATATATTTCCCAACTGCAAAACTAATATGTTTTTTAAGGTACTCAGGTGGTGGAAAGTGAATGGAAACCTTAAGATCTTTTATGTACTAATAGAGGGTATGGTTGGTAGCCTCGGGAGAGTAAAAAATCTGTTTAACATATCACACACATGGTTTTAGTTGGTGTTAGTTAAAGGTTGATTCTGTGACAGAAAAATGCCATTTTCCTAAGTGCATCCTTTAGCATCCTAAGTGCAGCATTGCCATCAATGATTGGCCTTGCAAAAAATATTTGTCATTTTGATGATATTTAAGAGATGTTCTGGGGCTGAAGTTAAGCAGGTAAAGATCTGTCCAAACTTTCAGACCTATACGTATTGTTACCAGATGTCCAAAGATCAGAAAAGATCTGTGCTTGAAATAAGATCACTATCCATCCTTCTTGGCAACATTTGCAAATGTGAACAGTCTTCAGTGGCTGCCATGTAGAGTAACAGTCTAGTTATAGCACTTGGAATAAGTGCTCTGGCAAGCTTATATGGCTTCCATTCTTGTAGGAAAAAAAAAATCTTAATATCCTAAGACAACCTCCGCATCAACCTATATCTCAATGTGGAGTTTTTATTCTCTGGTTTGTGTGTTTTGACACATCAAACCTCTCTTTTGGCTGCAGGATTAGACATGTAGCTGTGTAAAATATCCTGAAGTAAAAAGGAAATAGATCCAAATTCATGCGGGGAGACATGAATTTAGCAATGAGTGCTGACTGAGAAGCTAAGTGGGGATAGAGGATGAAGAGAGAACAAACAGTTGATAAGAAAGTGACTGAAAGCAGACTCCAGAGGCAGGTGTCCTGGGTTGGAAACTGGATTAGCCTCTCACAGGCTGTGAAACCTAACGTACAGTCTTTCACTTCTTTGTGCCTTACTTTTCTCCGGTGTAAAATGGGATGATGAATGCCTATTTCTTAGGGTTTCTATGAGGTTTAAAGGTAATATCTGTAAAATACTTAGAAAAGTTTCTTGCACATAATGAGAATTGTGTGTATGTATTTAATGAAAAATATTTACAAAAACTGAACAAGATATGATCTGGATAAAATACATAGTGAGGAAAGTATCTTTGCCAAGATGGTAACAGCTAAATTTTATAAAATGCTTTATCTGTGTACTGAAGATATGTGTGGTCACAAGGTACATGTTGTGCAGGTGTGAATCACTTCAGCTGAAGGAAGTCATCTCCTTGACTTCTGCAAGTTGAAGTGATCCTCTTAAAGTCAGCTGTTACGCCTCACTAGTCATATGGCTCCCACTTGGGAGGTTGTAGATTAAGTTACCATAAGTATGCTTGCCCCTGAGTACATGTGACATGGATGTAATTTAAATACATTGTATTTACCCTAAATTACCCTATTTGAACATTCAACTCCTGGATGCAGTTCAATCTGAGCAGGGATGAGGCTTATCATAAATGGCCTTTCTAAAGTTCCAGGGGCAAGTCATCAGCAATGATATGTGGTAACCATATCATGCTAACATTTACACTCCTGGACACTTTTCTGATTCTGTGAATGCCTGCTTATAGAACATTCCATTCATATTTGTATCTGCTGTGGTCAAAAGAACAATGTAGACTTTTACAGATGGGGTGACATATTGCCGTTTGTCCCCAAGAAGTTGCTTCTAAATAACTTCATTCTGCTTGAAAGAACTTGAGGTATCAGTATCCGGCTGCCTCTCAATAGCATATCCTGTATAGTAAAACACTGGGATTTTTTTTCAAGCACCAATATAATACACATAACCTGCATACCATGGCTTGAATGATAATTCCAAGTTAGTATTATGCAGTCAACTCATCGAGGAATGCTGTTTGTTGTTCTTTTTTTTTTTTTTTTTCCTCAAAACATCTAAGTAAAATACCCTGGTAAAACTTGTACTTTAACTTCAATCCAATTTACTCCCATAGGGGACAAGGTATCTGGATGCTTCCCAAGTGGTGACAACCCACTTGAGAGAAATAGCTAACAGTTATTATTCTCTTTAATTGGAATGCTCTTTGGAAAAAGAGTGATGATGTAATTCCCAGTGTCATTATTATCCATTTATGAATCTTTCCCCGTTTGTCACATTTATTCTTTGCTTCATATATTCCTCTTAACTCAGACTTTGCTTCCCTGGATAGGAGCCTCTGTTTTAGCCACATTGCTCGTGCACAGAGTTGGTAAGAGGACAGCATATAGAGTTTCTCTTATTTGCATTCTGAGGGAGAAAGACTAAGGTTTCATAGGGAAAGGAAAAGGGGGAAATTACTAATAGGCAGTCTGACAATACAAATCATCAGTCTTATTTTATCCACAAGATATGACATCAATTTCCAGCCCAATCTTCCTCTAGAAATATGTTCAATCAAATTTATAGTAATTGAATTAATGTTCTGAGTATTAATGCCATTCTCAGTGGACACACAAGTATTAGACACAGGCAAGAAATTCACAAGAGACCATAAACACATAAATTTATGCTCCTTAGTAGTGACGGAAAAGTAAATTCATAAATCATTTCTTTCTTAGCCTATCATATTGGTAAATATTTTTAATGATAACATTTTATAATTAGTTAACTATTTACTACTAGTGGAAATATAAATTATAGTATTACATTTTCTGACAAAAGTTTCTGATGCACAGAATCTTTTCTTATATGGATACAATACTCTCACTTATACTAATCTCCATTATGGAATTAATTGAAGATTTTTGTCATTTCATTTTGTACTAATAAAATAATTTTGTGTTACCTGTGTTGTGGAAATATATGTTATTAAATAAATACCTATTTCTGTTTCTGCCTTCTGTATAGTAATAATGTGGTAGAATAAATTCTCTGTGGTAGAATAAATATTTCATTTTATAAAACTAAGCTAAGTATAATACTTTAATGGATTTTGATGGTCTCCTGGACATTAATGGTATGTGGGTAGTTCTGAATTGACCTGTGTAATAAAATGTGAGGTGTTCAGAGTATCAGGAGTAGCCAGAGAGAGATAAAAAAGAAAATGAAAGAGAAGGGTAGAAAAGTAGGAAGAGTAAAGGGGTGGAAAGCAAGAGAGAAAGGAAGATGAAAGAGAAGGAGGATGTCAAGATGCCAGAGGCCTTGAAATGACTGTTGACAAGCAAAAAAGTCCCTGTTGTGGAATGTCCTAAGAAATTTTTTTTGCAGCAATACATGATGTTTAATTTCAAATAATTTTCCCTGCCATTATGTAATCTTCCTCTATTTCTGTATTTATTTAACAAAAATCACCAACATAGAATAGTCTTGTGCTGATGAAGCTCCAGAGAATAGGATTGTTTTCTCCAGGTTTGGGGATATATGTGGAGGAAATAAGATCAGTTACTGAAGGCAAGATATCAATGAGATTGAGAGAAGAGAGGAGACAAGAAATCAGAGTATGAGAAAACATGTCAATGTAAGCTCCCCAAATAAATAAAAATCTTGAGAAAGGCATTATAATTCTGACAGTATTTGAGATAGATATTTAGTATGCTTTTATTCTTTGTTATTTGTTGATTTTTTCTAATATTAATTGGAAATATGAAGCCATATTTATTCCTTTATGCTAATGACAATTTGGAAAACACCTACATATTAAAATGTTTAAAAATTGTATAATTGAATATATGTCTTTCATATGATGAAGTAATAGTGATTCATATATTTATATTTAATTAACATGATGAGATAAAGCTCAAAAGATCACCAGTGGAAAAAAGGACACGTATAAAATTATGTCTTAACCAGTAACAAATTGTATGGACAGCACATTATTTTTTTTCTAAAAGATTATAAAAAACGTATGAACATGTTAATAAATGAATATCTATAGGTAGATACATTATTGAATGTATTTTAATGCCTTCCTGAATGCTCATGTTTTTTATAAAAATAAATGCAATCTTGCTATAATCAGAAAAATGACTGATAAATGATTTAAAAATCAAATTTATTAATATATTCTTATCCCATGACAAGGTCAAAATTTTTACTTTTTGCTAACACACATTGTTGATTTTTTTAAGTGCTAGTTATGCTGTATAAGATTTTTAAAAAAGTAGGAGAGGAGGGATTGATTTCAGTTTGGAAGAAAAAAAAAAGAAACCATTGGTCTATCAGACATGGTAAAATCCAGAATGGGGCTTGAGTACTCTGAACAACAGAAAATGAGATACTGAAATGGTGCAAAATAATGAAAATTTTGCAAAATTACTACTGGTATTACATATATAACAATCTGTAAAAGCTGATTCATTTTCAACTGTTTCTAATTTGCTCTATTGGATATTTCTTTTCAATAGGAAATCAATTTAGATTTAAAAATTAAAGTCAATGAAAAACTAGATTCAATTTATGTAATTCAACCCTAGAGCCAATTTTTCTGACTCACATTGACTGCATAAATATGCATTATTAATACTTTATTAATAAAATGGAACTTATTATAGTAAAATTACTGAGGCTGAGATTTGTAAAACTGTTTCTATTATCTACCCTAAAACCCACAGTGAGACATAACTTCACTTTTCATTTATTTTACATTAAAAGTGGAGAAGTGAGCCATCTATCCAATTTTCAAGGTTTTTTGCTGTAGGGATAATGCTTTTGTTTTCCAATCACTGCTTCTCCAAGTGGTGGGTAGTAGAAACAGAAAACATGCAACACTTGAAATTGACATGCTTTGCCGAATCTGAGACGGAATGTTTCCCTGCCTATCAGTTCAGGCAGAACATATAATTATTTTCACATCTCACAGGAGTAGTGCTTTCAGTGTTAGATTTTCTTAATGCTCTGAGTCGGCAATGACAGGGAGAAAAAGAAGAAGGAAAAAACACATTTGGGGACTGTCATTTGCAGTCAGTTCTTTGAAACTAATTTTGGAATGACTTTTAAATTCTGCAAAACATTTATCAGGCAATTTTCTTGATGCAGAAAACAGTTATTTCTCAGTTTAATTTGCCATAAAGTTTTCCCAACTCTTTGTCTTCTTTTTGACAGGCTATTTTCAGGAATGTCATCGCTGCAGGGAAGGTAGAAGTGTGTCTGCTGTCCTAGAAAGGATTTTGTTAATGCATTCTCCTTGCCCAACTCCTCAACATCATTAGGTCTTTCGATATTGACTATGAAATAGGGGCTTACATGGGTAAAAATCACAAGGGCATCACCATTGCCATATTTAGGGCTCAATATGCAAACTGGAAAATGACTGACATTTGTATCCCATAAATCTTTTCTCTCTTTTAGCAACACAGTTCATGGTTAGATTCTGTTGGTAATTCAATATAAAACGTCTTGTTAACAAGAGACAGAGCAGTTAATACCACGGAACTGAAACTATACTGAGGCGTTAGGATGTGTAATGAAACATAGGTAAAATAAATGAAGCTCTAGTAAAACCACTGCGTGATCACACCTCTGACTCTAATCTATTCATCTAACACTTGATGCAAATTAAAAACTTACCAAAAATTTTACTGTAGGTCACACAGCAGGGAAATAGCAAGGTTATTTCTTTTGTGTCCTGAAAGGAGATATCTACTGAATAAGCACTAGAAATGTAAAATAGAATCTTACTGATAATGATATAAGCTTTTAATATTCTATATCTCTAAGACTTTCCATAGATTTTCATAGACGTTAAACAAATAATGAAGCAGACTGATAAAACTCTTGGCATAACTCTCTGGGAGGATGAACATTGAAAGCTTATTTTGAAACAAATTCTGTCAGGTGTGAGAACCACTGAATACAGAGCTCAGTAGTAATTATTCTGGAAACGTTGCCAGGGGTTAAAATAGATTCAATCACAAAGCATCTCATATTTATCATTTGAAAAAAAATCCTTGTATGCTGTTTTCACGGAGATTACAAAGAACACACTTAATAACCGAGTGCTCAGCAGTGTGGCGAAAATCAAGTTGCAAAACTTTTACTTTGGACACAGCACCTTTCACAGTCTGCAGACAGTCTACTGTTTGAATTGATTTTCTACCATCTTTCTTCTCTTTTCCAACAACCTCTCACCATGGCATATATTTAGAATGAACCAACACTTTATGCACTTCCATAATCCCATGTATTTGTGTGTATGTTTTCTCTATTTGCACAATTCTTTCTAAGCTTAAAAGTGGTGGATTGCTATTTCTTATTTGAGATCTAGTTCTGCAAAATCTTCCCTGACACCACAAGATAGCCATCACTTCCCATTTGCACTATAGCCTTTTTCACAATATTCTGTTGGGATGGGAGTCCTAAATGTCTTTTATATTAAAGATGACATATTCCTATCAGAGACACACATAAGATGATAAATTCCTTCCATGAAGGCAGTCATCCATCTCACCCGCACTTCTAAGCTGTTGACATGTCCTTATCCTATTATCTTCTAGACCACTTTGATGACACCATCCAGGAAAAGAGAAGTTAAGGTAAATTCCACAACATACTTTTTGCTATTTTTTTCTACAGACCTCCCTGCATCATGCCACGTCCACCACCATTCCAATACGATCAAGAAAGAATCAGGGGCAGGGTGGATCATGCAGCATAGCTGGAGATGAACCTACAGGTAGGTTGCATCATAAAACCTAAGTATTTGCAATAAGGCACCTAGCTTTGCAGCTTCAGTACAGTTGTAAGTCTTCTGGCAAGAAAATGACATACAGGATTGTCTTTAATAAAGCATGCATAAAATTAAAGCCCAAACCAGAAGACATGACCCGTATCTATGATAGCTAGCCAGAATTTTGTGATAGGTGTAAGCATCAAATAGCAGAATACAGAAAATAGTTGCAGTTCAGCAGTAACATTTTGATGAAAGAGAGCAGTCCTGAGATTGTGGACTTTTCACAACCTCTATTGTCATTTATTGTGCTATCGTGTGATTGTTTCTTGATTATTCTTCGATTAAAAATTCTGATTTTTTAAGATCATAAAAATATAATCTAATTTTTAAAAAATTTTGCCCCACCAATACATCAAATAATAACTGATATAAAAATATTTTAATGGACTCTTGTTAGAATAACCAAAACAAAAACAAAGCCAGTTTTAAAAATAGATATCCAGCAATTATTTAATGAGGGATCTATTTTAATACAGACCACTTTTCATCATAAGGTGAAGAGAAATTGAAATAAAAATAAAATTTCCAACACAAATTTTAGGTAAATTATTTTGTAGTGGTGTTAAAAAGAGAAATGTTAGAACACAACTTTTACAGTTGCAGACCTTATTAAACTACTACAGAAACCCAACCAAAAGTCAATCATATGTGCATTTACTTTGACTGCACAAAGTAAATGTTTATTGAGAATCTACTTTTTAAGAAAAATTAGGCATTAAATAAAGTATTTCATATTTTTAAACAGTGTATCATTGTTATAAATTTATTTCTACATTTTTAATAGAAAATAACAAAATATTATTAAACAGTTGAAATGCAAGATATACATTATAATTTTATTTTACAAATATATGTTTCTAAATATATGCAACATATTAAAGATGACCCTATTCTATAAATCTGTTCCTGGAATATAGAACACATGATGTATAATATATTTTACAAATAAATATATTCTAAATTTCTATATAAAATTTTTGAAATATAAATCAGCCCCTCCTATTTTCCTTCATAGCTATTTTCCCTACATTTATGCCCTCTTTTTTTAATCATTTCAAGTGTGTGATGTGGCAAAGTACAATGAAGTAACAAATAGTTTTCTTGATTTCAGGCTGCAAAGTAAAATATCACTGGGCTCTTTTATTTAGTATAAAGATTTGAGATGGTAAGGAGGAAAAGATTTATCTTCCCTTCCTGCCTCTTAAAGCTATAAACAGGTTTGGAGAAGAGAGGAGAAGTAGAAGGGAATTGCTAGACTGTAGATGTCCATGAATATATTCTAAAGTTCCTGTGCTTTGCAGTCTTTACCCCACTCCTAGAAAGTATCTGAGCATAGAGATTTGAATGACCTAGAGCAGTAAAGAAAGTAGTTGAATTATTTCATTTTCCTCGAACATCATGCACAAGTGTCTACTAGAGACAGAAAATACACAGTGGCTTTGCTTGATCACTGCCTGAGACCAGGACAGGCCAAGCAGGATGGCTCAACAATTGCAGGCAAGGATATGAGAAAATTTGAGACAGATGCCACCTACACACATGCTTTGGTTCTATGAAAGCCTGCCAATGTTTAGATGTGACTCCAAAGAAAAGGGGAGTGAGTTAAATTAAGTATCAGATACTCTAGAAGAAAAAGGTTTCAAATTTATGATAAGTCCTCTTATACCCTATCTAGCCAGTATTAAGACGGTATAACTAAAATTATCTCTTCTCAGCCTGGCTTCTCTTGCTCATAGTGGGTAAGCAATCACTTTCTTCCACGTTGCTCTTCAATATCTTTAGTAGCTCAAAAAAGGTAAGCTAGTACCATCTCTAGGCAAGGAGGGGGATGTAATTACCAGAGATTATGGCTATTGTAGAAAGCTGCTCAATGAGAATCATGGCCTTTGCAAGAGAAATCAGCAGATGTACAATGACCTTACAGGAGGAAGCAAGAGACTAGAATACCCCAACTATTCTGTCCTCTAGCTTTCCAGTCTCCTACTAATGATTCCATTGACTAAACCAACCAAGAGTCAAAATTATATGTCATCCTCCTGGGCTTAGAGCAGAGTTGATATGGGTGATAAGTACATCTGAAAGTGAAATGGAAAATATTCAACAGAGCATCTTCACTGAAAGTCACAGAAAGAGTGCTGGTGAGGATTTTACTACATTTGTATCATGGAAGAATGCCAGGTATATTTTCTACCCATTCCAGAGGGCATCTTTATAGAGCAGTAACAGGGTTTGTTGTCCAATCTTAGTCTCCAGTCATGCCTTCTGAATCCTTAGAATGCCTTCCCCATGACTCTGGTTCCCTACTCAGGGAAGGAGTTGCCCTTTATTTAAACTTCTCTGATGCTTTATTTCAGTATACAGAGCATAAACATTTCAGTATACAGAGCACAAACATACATTGCCTCATTTTAGACCAAAAATGAAAGCCTCTCCTTTACTTCCCTTCCCGTCTGTTATGATCTCCTGTGTATTCTACTTCTGCTTCTTTATCTTTAAATTTTCTAGGTCTCTAGTACAGTTGATTAGAAGAGTCTCCATTGTTAACTAAACTTCTCTACCTATGTGACCAGTAGAGCTCTTTCTTTTTTCAAACTTTCTCAAATTTCCAGAGTACACACTTTAAAAAAGTATATGTGTGTATATATATATATTCATTTATGTATGTAAATCACTTCACATCTTGGTGGGACATTATTTGATTTAGTATAAGGAACTTTGGACACCCTCTCAAGAAAAAAAGCTCTGGTTAACAGGTAACTGATAAGCTACCTCCTAAGGACAGATCATGAATCTTGTTTTTTTTTTTTTTTTTTTTTTTTTTGAAGTCAGACTCCTCCTCTCAATCAGGAAATGGGTTTTCTCCTCATAAAGTTCTTTACAGATAAAGGGAATATCATCCCCATTTCCTAATATTAAATCCTTCACCAGAAGTCTTTATTAAGAGTGGTTCCAAAAAATTTTCCCTGAAATTTGTCCTTATCAGCATTTCCCTCCCCTTTTAGAAATCTTTGTTGTGTGACTTTCTACAGCAAAATCTCAAACAGAAATATAGAGAATACGGCTAAAAAGAAGTATGCTTTTGGTAATCACATTTTGGTGACTATTCAAGATTTTCATCCTTTTGCGTTGTACATTCTCATTAAGAACTACTGAAGTAAATGTCATCAATTAATTTAAATATGAGTCTCTGTTAATTTGAAGAATATCAGTGGACTATAAATATTCTTATCTTACAATGTTTGCAAACTATTTTTAATGAAGGGGATATATATGTATATATAAAATATATAGCATTTGAATTCAATATTCTCTTGTAAGAATTTTCTAGGAATAGGTTATACCACAAATTCCCCTAACTTTCAGAAGTGAATTGAACTAACAATCCTTTGGACTGAGAGAGCTATAAGTTCTTCACCATTTTGTGTAGAGTTGAACAGCCTCAAGAATAAAATACCAGATTTCATGTTAATGCGGTAGGTGTGATCTACAATGGTAAAGGTTGTATCGTTAGATTTTTAATCATATTTTGTGGAACAATGCATACTGCTACTTGGGAAAAGAGGTGAAATTTTGGAATGTAGAAGAAAGTATTTAGATGGAAGAAAAAGAAGATCAAAAAGGAAGGCAGTAGCCAAAGTATACGTTGGGAGCCTGGAATCTGTGTAGAAAAGATAGCCAATTTCAATGCTAGAAGCAAGTATGATGGCGAAACATAAAAACAGTCTAATTTTAAAATTATAGTTTTGTGAAGCAATGTGATATCTTTCTTATTTGGAAATCTTCTAAGCTCCCTTTATATGAGTCATAGTTGAGGAGAGAAGGGATCAGGGTGGTATCCAACAGGCTGTCATGATGTAAAGATAGACAGAAAATATATCTAAGGAAAAAAAAAAGAAAGTGAACGTTTAGAATCTTAAGGGTTTTGAGGCAAAAATTCTTAAAAGAGTTATCATTTTGTGTCCACTGCCCAGAGATACTGAGGGGACTCTTGTGTTTTCTACAATATGAGGAATGAGGGTCAAGCCAATTTTAATTAACTTTTAAAGTACTTGGTAGCCTCAAGTAGCTAGAAGGCTTGGGGTCATCGAGGAGAAAGACATGTAAGTTATATTTGTATTACTCACCTTAGAGGTATTTTTGTTTCAGGATTTTTTTTACTGGTAAGAGAGAAATCATATTTCACAAGTTGATTAGGTGAAAATTGCAGAATATTAGTGTATTCTTTACTCTTTAAGGAGACTAAATAGATGGGCTATGTATGAAAGGCTTACAGAGGTGAAGTTTAATGATGAAAGTTGCAGGTCAATCAAATTAAACTTTCACATTAACGAGAATGTAAGTGATTAATCTGTAGGTCATCTGTTATTTTAAATAAGCACTGCTAATTTATCTTTTCAAAATACCTTGGAAACAGAGATGAATATGGAATGGTTCCTATTCTTGAGCAATCCATTGTACAGGATAAGAAATAGATACATAAGGAAATGATTATGTTTACAAAGTTCCAAGAGTCCAGCAGTGATGCATGTGCAGAGCATGAAAGTACCTAGGAATGAGTAAGTAGTGCTACGTTGAACTGGGAATGAGCCATTCTCATTAGAGCAGGGTCTTAAAGGAGATGTGGGAATTTGCTAAGCAAATAGAGAGGAAGACCTTTAATGCAGAGGAAGCCATGTATGCCAAAAGGAAAGAAGTTTGTAGCACCATGACACTTCCATGGAATAGGAAATAATTTTATATCAAGAGGAAACAGTATTGAAAAATGATGTTAGAAAGTTAGGCTGAGACCAGTTTCTGCAGGACTTTGGGGATCAGGCTAGGAAGTTTGGACTTTACTCTTGGACTACTGAAGTCTTAAGAAGAGAGATGGGATTAATACATCATAGAATATAATTTAGCTCAAAGTGTGGTTGAAGATTGTTTTGATCAGCTAAGTTAAAAGAATAAATAGCCTTCAAAAATTCAGTATATTAAAGCCTTAGAATTTTATTTCTTGCTCATATAGCATGCCTATCTGAATTTTCATGTCAGCAGGGAAGCTCACCTCCAAACTATCATGTAAACCTTAGGCTCTTTCTATTAATAATTTATCTAGGGGCTAAGCCATCTTCAGAGGCATTCTTGTCTTCTGAATACAGCTGGTATAATCAGGAAGAGAACATGAAAGAGACATACTTCCTCTCCTAAAATGTCCAACCATAGAATTGGCATAGATTGTGTTCATTATTTTATTATAGTCATGATGCTGTATCTAATTGCAAAGTGGATTAAAGAATGTATTATTGTTATATGCCCAGAGTGAAAAAAATCAGGTACAGCTCAATTCAATTGTCTTATAAACACTTAAACAAAGATATATGGCTTCCTAATAAAGATATCTCATGATTAATGTGCTAATTATTAAGAGAGCTAAAATAGAGAATATTACAGATATATATTTGAATTTGGTAGCAACAAACTGGGAAAAGCTTGACATCTCTAAGTGTACTGTACTTAGAAAAAGGAGTATTTTCAATCAAGTATTTGATTAAAATGCAGTGTACAGATCCTTTAAAACATTTCTTAAAAGGGCCTTTTCATCTACTGACCTTGAAAGAGGCATTTGGGGCCCAGTGCAAACTTAAAATGAATAGGGCACACTTACTGACTAGGGATGATTCAGAAAGATGAAGATAAGATAGTGTATGATTTCACAAGCAGTGAACAGAACGGGCATCTCTTATTTGTGAAAATCAGTGTTTTCTAGTTGAACTTGAACATTTTGTCTAAAAAAAGAACCATTTGATATTCCAGAGAGAGAATATGTGATATGATGAAAAGAGTTTAAAAAAAATAAAAGCTAAGAAAGAGTAATCTTTTGAAAGAATTTCAAAATAATGTGGATGACAGGGGAAACAAAAATCCTGTTGACCTCAATAGACACAAGGAAGAAAGCAGTTTCCCCATAGGGTCTTTCAACTTTGGAAAATATTTATGAAACAACTCAGACACCATATATATAGGTGACAGATCTGACACTAGTGACCTAAGCAAAACCAGCTCCTTTCCCCTCATCTTAATTCACCCCACTTCAGGATGTTCCTAGCTACCTGTGGGTTGCATTGACAACAATTAGTAGCTTTGGGAAAATGTACAGAGCCCACATTATATGTTATACTATTTAATCTTAAAATAATTTTTAACACAATTTGACTATGTAGTAAATAATGCCATTGTTTTAATTTAAATCTCCATTTCCTCTCACTTGTCTTACTAGAGTGACTTGTACCTTGGCTCATGTTACTCCAATTCATGGTACACATTGTTGCCAGAGCAAATATCCTGAAGTATGATTTGGATCATTCCATTCCCCAGAATAAAAATGTCAGTGGCTATGTATTATCTACAGGCTTTTCTCCTTTTCAGGTAATGCATGATCCTTTATTATCCAAACCCTGTCCACCTTCTCAGTTTTACCTCTTCCACTTTCCCATTGGCATATTATGCTCCAATTGTGCTGAAATATTTCCTCTAACAGACCAGATTCTTTTCCACTTCCATATGATTTTGCATTTTTTGGATGTTCTACACAATTCCTCTTCATATTTATACTTATTTCAACATTTATTTCAAATGCTCATTTCCAAGAAACTTTCACTCTTCTTCACAGTCTGAGTGGGATGCTCATTCTTGACACTTCCAGATTACCTAGGTGTGTACGTTTCATGGATCTTTAAGGTGCTGATACAAGTAAGCACTGGTTTACCTAGCAATCTTCCACATTAACTTTTATGCTCTTTAGAGGTGGGGCTTACACCTGTTTTTGTCCTCCTTTTTTTGTAATCTCAGTATCTGGTGTAGTAAATGATATATCCTACATACTTGATTTGTTGAATGAATTATGTTCAGTACAGAGTTCCAACTTCATTAAAGAAATTGTTGTCCAGCTATCAGCAAATAGCCTCTAGCTGATGCTTTCTTCAGAGATTTCCTTCACTACAGAGAGCTGCCTAATCCCAGGGCATACTTTTCTGAGTGCAACCTATATCCAATGACTGATAAAGCTGTTGTTAGAGAGGCTGGCAATTTTTCCTAATGTGAAATATCCTAATGGACCATGTGTGTTCCTCTGTGGTGATGGCTGAAGCTTGTTTAGTCTAAGGCACTCAAAGATTTCCCTTCTACTCAATACTAGTTCCATTTACTTCCGTACACAAGTATTCATCCCTAATTAATAGCCTGCCCACAAAACTCCATACTATCTTTTGTATTTGGATAACACAACTATAAGAGTTGATACTGTGGTCTGAGAAACCAGCCTATATAAGATGGGGTACAGGAGGTGAGTCACTGTTGCCTGGTTGGAAATAAGGACCCTATCACTAGTAGTAGGTATAGCTCAGAAAGCCCCTGGACTGAATTCCAAATGTGAAAATCCATACCGGTGGCAAATCCTGATGGTATATAGATAGAATGTCTGTACTAACTGATATAATTATTAGGAATGTGAGAAATACAGGGAAATGATAATGAAAAGTGAAAGGGAATTGGATGGTTAAAGCCCATTGATATATCAGAAAAAGGTAAAAAGCTGCTGGTTGTAGACAATTGAAAGTCAATTTTGAAAGCCAATTTTGTATACTACAAAGAGGATTTGAAAGCTGAGGACAAGGATAAGGATTTAGTAGTCAGAAGGGTGAACTTCTAAGAAGGGTAAATGCCTAACCAAAGCTCTATTATGGCAGTGTCAGGGCCACAGTTAGGACAAATAATTACCCTGGTGTTTCGTAAGGAGATATCTGGGAGGATTTCTCACAACATTTTGAATCACCTGACTTTTCTGGACACCTTGATCCTCCTTATCAAGAGCTACCACTCTAACTCAATAACAGACAATAGAGAGCACTCTCCCCCTGCAAGAAAATGTATTATTCCTTAGGAACTGCCACCACCTCTGCTTCTGTCCACTAAACCTAAAACTATAATTAAGTTGTATCATAGCCCAGCTGGGGAAAGACTGGGCCTAATAAAGGAGGAATGGGATTGTACCCAAAAGGAGTTGCAAGTCCTAACTAGCATGGATCAGCAAGAAGTAGAGGAGCATGTAGAGATTGGATCAAATGAGCAAGATGTTGCTCATTGACATGCACTCTAATAGATGGGAACAGATTCCACAAAGATTCAAGAGCTTCAACATCAGTGTTTAATTCCATCTCATGGAATTTTTGGAAAGTGCTAGTGGAAGAATTACAAAAAAGACTTCTGGAGCAAGTCCAAACTATCTGCAATGAAGAATTATAGGCCTTTTGAGAAACAACTCATAGTATGAATCTGATGGAGACATACTACCTGACCATGGGATCAAAGATCCCTATTACTCACAAAGATCTTGTCAGATGTGGAAATTCTTAAGATTTTCAAGCTCATCCACTATGAACCCAGCTAATATGAAAGTCGTCCTTCTGGGATCAGATATTAATAGAGCCAGAGCTTATAAGCAGCCTCCCTAAGCAGGTAGCCCAGATCCTCAGGTAATCCCCTACTGTTGCAGCAGTACTCCTCTCTCAGCTGACACCTCGGACAGAGATGGGATCTAGGTTGACTAGCAATGGAAGAGGTAAAATATGAAGCATTCTTGAAGGACATGCTAAAACCAGGTGGAAGTTTAACCACAGTGTCACTCAGGACTGGCCTTGAAGGAAAATTCTCCCAGTGAACAGCTTCATACTATCCATCTGTCCAACTATTTTGCAAAGGATTGAAAGTTGGTCTGAGGTTAAAATATATATGGTCTCATGGGCAGTAGAAAATCACCTGCCTGACGACTGCTTGTGACTCTGGGAAAAGAAAGTTTAGAATGGGTCCATGTTGTGTGCATGTGGCAGACACAAGGGAGAGATCACAAAGTGTGAAGATCTTTCTATCAGTGCACATCATAAAGCATACACCAAAGAAGAGATATTAAGCTAGTTGTTGTTGTCAGGAAAGCTTATTCTTCAGTCATACAGGCATTGGCACATTGGGCACATAAACAGAGTGGTCACACTGGGAGAGTTGGAGGCTACTCATAGGACCAACATCATGAGCTCTTACTGAGGGTCATTTAAATATGCCCGATACTAACTGTCCAGGCTGCCAACAACAGAGACTAATACTTAGTCCCCAATATGGCATTATTGCTCAGGAAGAACAACTGTTTATTTCATGAAAAATTATATAGCCCTTTGATTCTGGAAGGGCCAAATGTTTGTTCTGACAGGAAATGATAAATCCTGAGGGTAGGAGTTTGCTGGCTGAGCCTCAGCCAGCACAGTGGTCTGAGGGCTTATGGCCAATCCATTGGAATAGAATCCCATGCATTATTATACCAGACCAGCAAAGGAGGTATGGGAGTGAGCCAAGTTACATGGGATCAACTCGTTTTATCAAATGTCATACTACCTGTTTGTGTCATCCTAAGAGTGCATTCGTATGGTCTCCTGGATTTGCAGTTGAAGTATCAGCTTGGAGATGATATTATGCAAGGATGAGACATCATCCTTAGGACGTGATATTAATAGAATTAAAACCTTTATATGCTTCTGTATGCTTAATAGAAGAATACATGGACTTCTACAATTCTGTCTCTGCAGTGCTACAGGTCCAGGTCCCCACATTTGGCATACTTCCATTGGAGAATTCAGCAAAATCACACTGGACTATAAATTAAGGCTGCCACCTGAGCACTTCAAGTTCCTATTCTAGGGACAAAAAGTCAAGGGGAACATTCACTACATTGGCAAGGATAAGTGACCATGGTCACCAGGTTTGAAGACTGCTGATATTCAGTGAGGACAGAGAGAAAGATGTGTGTACCCAGGTGATTCCTTACATTCATTTGACCAGTTGTGACAGTAAATGGGCAAGTACTTGACAACACTATGGTAACCAGAGACTCAGGCCCATCAGAGATGAAGATCTAGTTCATTCTACTAGTAAAGTCACTAAGACTTTACTCATTTATCTCATTTCTGCTATCTATGCACTTACTTCTTAATACATTAATAGAATATCAGATGAATGGAAAATTATGAAACATAATTATGTCAAAATTGCCAAGATTAGGAGAGATGGTAGCTGAGTATAAGGGGAATGTACTGCGTTATTAAGTATGAAATGTCCGACTTCCTTAAGTACTAAGTTTAACAGCTGACATCTCTGATATTTCACTTTGACACTTCATGTTTTACGTTATTGAGACGGTACATCTTCCGTCTTTCAAATGCACATTTTGGCTTGTGATTATCTTTCAAATTTTTTTAGAGCAATTTTTGTGAAACCATGGATAAGTCAAAAAATTGTGTTATTTTCAAATATGAGTTCCATTGTGGAATCAGCACAGTACAGACAGCTCGAAATAGCAACAAAGTGTTTGGAAAGGATGTGGCTAATGAATGCAGAGTAAGTTGATGGTTTGAGAAGTTCCCTTCTGGTGATTTTAATTTTGAAAATGAGCCATGTGGGCAACCTGAGTCCAAGATGGATAATGATGAGCCAAAAGCAGTAGTGGAAGTGAATGTATCTCAACCTCTGTGTGAATTAGCAGCAAGGTCTGACATTACTATTCCAACAATATTAAACCATTTGAAACAAATCAGCAAGGTAAAGAAGCCAGATAGATGGGTTCTGCATGAATTAAATGAGCTACAGAAGAGAAATTGTCTTAAAGCTTGCCTTTCTTTGCTGTCATGACATAAAGGTGAACCATTTCTACACTGTTTTGTTACATGTGATGAAAAATGGATTCTTTTTGACAATCTCAAGCATTTTGCACAATGGTTGGGTAAAAAAGAAGTGCTGAAACACAGTCCAAAACCAAATATTCATCAAAAAAAGCTAATGGTGTCTGTTTGGTGGCCCAGCACTGGTATTATCCACTACAGATTCATGAAACCTGGTCAATCGATTACAGCGGATGTCTACTGCAACCAATTGGATGAAATGATGAGGATGCGTGTGATTAAGCTGCCAAAGTTGGTCAATAGAGACAGGCCAATCCTCTTGCAAGACAACGCCCGACCACATGTCACACAAACAATGCCGCTCAAACTACAGAAGCTGGACTTGAAAACTCTCCGTCATCCACTGTATTCACCAGACCTTGCACCAATTGATTGCCACTTCTTCCAGGCTTCGGACCACTTCTTTCAAGGAATAATATTCAATTCTCAATAAACTGTGGAAATCACCTTTGTTGATTTTAATCGCCACTCACGCTCTCCAGGCTTTGCTGCTGGCAAAAACAAGGTATCATTAAGATGGCAAAAGTATGTCAATAGTTTGGGCACATACTTTGATTAATTTTACTGCATCTTGTTTGAGCTATAATAACTAAACTTTTGATTTGATATTGAATATTTTATATTAAATGACTTATAGCATTGATATTTGATAAAGGCAATGGGTATTGGTTGTGACTCTGGGACCAGTGAAATGCTGCAGTATCTAGAGCTGTAGATCATCAAACCTACTTACTATATGTACATTTCCCCCAGATGAAGAGATCACTGGGATCCTAGAAGAGCTGCACCCTGAATAGGTATGAAGAAGTGGACCCAGGCTACAGGGTAGACTGTTTTGAAGATGGATGTATTTAGCAAGATCCCTCTTTGAGGGAGGAATTTGCCCAAAGGTGCTTATTTCCTGGAGTAGCCCATCCTATGACTGATCTAAGTGGTTATAGAAATGTAAGGATATAAAGGTCTAGATATTTCAATCCAACACAGGACACTCTGATGAAGTATGATGCTTTCAAACTCCTTTCAAGATTATCTTGAAACATAGTTGCAGGCTAGAGATGTTTATCTCTAATAAATATCCCCTATGCCAAACTCCATCTCAACCTCTGCTACTGGGAACTTCAATTGACAACAAGCAGTGTTAAAGTGTATTTGCTATACCAGATATGAAAATCATATCAAAGCTTTCTTTTGAAACTTATTTTATGGGCTCATCACAGTTGACATCACCTTTAACTTTTGTTATAACTCCATGTATGGTGTTCTCCTGATAAGAAACAGGACAAGTGATAGTTTAGTACATTTAAAAAGACGAGTGCCATAAATATGTCACATCTCTAAAGACAATACATGATTACTTATACTTAGTTGTCATTTGACTGTCCTTGAAAAGTATGTACCTCATTTCTGCTATCCATGTATTACTACTTAATACAGTAATAGAATATCACATGAATGGAAAATGATGAAATATATGATATCAAAATTGCCAGGACATAAACTACCAAAGATTATTCAGGAGTTGTGGTTAATATTTGTTCTTTGAGAGTAGAAAGGAAAAGAAAGAGGAGGAGGAGGAGAAGCAGAAGCAAACTTACTATGAAAATGAAAATATATTTGGATGGAAAAGTGAACATCCATGCTCTTCATGTGTCATATATTATTGTTTACTGCACTGCACACTTCCGTGGATAAAGACTCAGAAACAACCTAGAAGTTGCTAAAAAGTTAACATTTCTTATGTTCTAATTTTAGCCTCATATTAATTACTTACTTACCTTAGTATTTGCTGTTTACCATTTATCAAAAATCCAAGCAATTCAAACCCATTGTCAGGCCATTTAATCAATGCCCTTATGCAAGAGGACTGCTTGTGATTACCAGAGCTATACATAGGTAGGTATCTCCTGGAAACTTTCATAATTTGCTGTGTGATTTCACCCCAGTAAACTGAGTTTAATAAAGAATAGTGTTGGTTTCCCTTTTACCTTTCTAATCCTGATGTTTATTTATATAGTCTGGAATCACAAGACTCTGTTCTGTGTTAATAATTAAGAAGAAACCAATAAACCTGGGAAAAAAAAACAAAATTTATAGCACTCACTTCCTTAGGATTTATATTGAATGTATCAGATAAACATAAATGAAACTTCCAACAAAAGGTGTCTAACTATTCCTTTGCTGTTACTGCTGTTGCCTTATAAAATGCCTGGAAGAACAAATAACTGAGGTACTGATTATGATTATAACAATAGTAGATAATATTTTAATTACAAAATACTTTTTATTGATGTTTAAAATCTTTCTTAAAATAATTTTTTAATGTTATATCATAGTAATTCAAATTTAAATATGAGGAAATAGATTCAGAAAAGGCACATGACCGATGACAGGCCAGCTGGTTTCGGTTCTAATGCAGTTTATTGTAGCATACTGTCTTTCTGTCTTTAAAGAAAAAGATAATTAGTATAAAATATACTGTTTTCATCATAGCACAATATCAAAAAGAAAAAAATGTTTATCATATTGTAAGACTGATTTCTGAGTGAAAGGGAACTACTGTAGATTGTAAAAATAATCTCCAGTTTGTAGTAGTTGAACGGCTTTTGAGACAGCTGGTATAAGTGAAAAGCCACATGGTAAATGTATTCAGCCCTGAAATAGCCTCTGATACTACTCAACAAACTTGTAATGTGTCTTGTAGCTCAGGCTGCTTTTTGGAAACCACTGAGGGTGCAATCCTGCTGCCCTTGCATTTCTTTTATGTTCATGTAACTCCCATTAACATTGCTCAAAGTTCAAGGTACCGGGAACTAAGGACGATTTTTCTCTGCTTCCACAATTCTCAGTAGCCTTGCAGTCATGGACATTTAGCAGCACTTTCTCAGTAAGAAAGAGGCATTTTTCACAGAAACAAGAAAGCTGCAGGGAAGCCCTGCTTACTGCAGGGAATCTTTGTATGTCGAGCCATGTGACACATGGCTCTGGTAGGGCACCAGCTGCTTGGAACCACCTCAGGGCTCTAGACTGTGGGAAGAGAACTCCCATTGGCTGTGTGTACACCTGATTGGCTGTAAGACAGCAATGCCTTCCAGCCCAGCAGTTTTTGTTCTGGTATTCACCAGATACAATTAGCAGAGTCAGAAGGAAGCAATTTAAAATCTGCCAAAATAGGTCAGTAACCTCATTGTTTGCCCATCAGTAATTACAGGATATATGTTTAGAGGAACAAAAGTCCTGCAAAAAGTATACAAATGCATTCCATCACTCCTAAGTTTTGCCATAGTTCCTCACTTTCTAAATGTCCTTTTATAAAATTTTCCTCATTGAAAAAAACGAATCATTTCCAATTGAGATTGGTTTCTTCTTACAATTTACAAAACTGGTAAGGACCCTTTGCAAAATCACAATTGGAGAAGTCCAAGATATTACCTGCTACATGTAGGTTAAGATCCTGTGGATTGTTTTCATATCTTCTCAACTTGCACTGTAATATTTCCCTATGAATAATGATTCATAAATTGATTTTTCACATGTTAAATCATATATTAAATGCATTATGCTGATATTTAAAAGGATAAAAACAGCATCACTGCTCAAAAATACAAACAAAATTTCACTCCTAAAGCACAATGTTGCCCCTTAACTAATTCTATTTTTGAAAAATGTGCTGCTTTTGAAACTTAAACTAATACTTGAACTCAACATCTTTAATTTTTCCTGAATGTTGTGGTCATGATTTTATTCATGCAAATGTCAAAATTTTACTGTATAAAACATAAGTTCTGTTTCAAAGCAGAAGCAATTAAAGATCTTTTCAAACCTCCTTGACATTCCTAAATTAAAAAGTAAGCAAGAAGCTAGAGTAAAAGAGACAAATTGGAGGCCGTGCAGGTGTGCTTTTCATCACATCTCCAGAAAACTTGTAATTTTTCTTCCACTGATCCTTTCTTTGTTTTGATTTTTTAAAGCAGTGCAACATATGTTATGGCTAATCATATTTAAGCCACTGAGAGAATAAATGCTGTCACTATAATTAATGGTTTAACTCACTCTGAGTATTTTCAATATTAATAACCAAAACGGACTTTTGTTTTAGTGTGAACAGGAACATATGCTGCTTATTGCATTTTGTCTCCAAGAAATTAGAATGATGAGCCTTCTCATTCTTCCTAGTTTTTGTTCAGTGTCTTGATTAGGAACAGGTCAGAGGAGTACAGTACCTCTGTACCAATGTGGCAGAATGTGTCACCATTCCTTTAGCCTTCAAACCTCACCTTTTTGGTCTTTATTCTCAAGATGGTGTATGATAGTATAAAGGATTTCGGAAGTAATGAGTTAGCACTCTTGATCAAACAAATAAACAAAAAACAAGTAAGCAAGCAAACAAACCAAAATTGAATAACCATCGAAGCAACCTTTGCTTATGTGTCTGGGTTTGTATCAAGTCTCTACCTTAAGAGGATTTGGCATAAATCATATTCTTGTATGGTAGTAAAGGGATTTCTTATTACTTAAATATGCTTTCTGTTCACAGGTCTTGTAGAATGATCACCTAACAGTATAAAAATTATGATCTACATACATATGTAAACTATGGTTTATCTTTTATGATCTTTTTTGGTCCTTTTTTTTGTTTGCTTTTATTTTATATTTTTCTGTATTAAATTAGGGCCCTAAATTTTTACAGTAGCCTCATGAGTATATGGATAGTTTTATGACCACATTAATTACTATGACTGGCAAAGATATATATATGGAAACACTACTCAGTTCTAACAGTCATTTTTACTCTCTTTTATATAAAACAAATTAGCTTATAAAAAGACTATATTATTCAGTCAAGGACATCTGCCTCTATGTTCTGGTTTTAAGGCAGACCGATTTTGTTTTTTGTAATTGATAATATAATACTTTAAAGTGTAAAGTAGCATCACGTATTTACCTATGTACTTTCAATTAAAAACACATGTTTTCAGTATCTTCACCTCAACACTGGTACCATATTGACATTAAGACTACACAACTTATGAATAATGTTGAAAATTCTTTTCCAAAACTCATATCAGAGTTAGATGGTTGTATTTTTACGAACAGAGGCAACTTCATTTTCTACAACTCCTTTTAACAGACACTAATATGTTCTAAAGTCATATGTGAGAAGAGTACATTCCTATCTGCTAAATTTTTACCTAAACAAGCACAAGGTAAAATTATTTTTTCAATTAAAATTATTATGTAGAACTATGATTTAGTTATAACATTATTATTATTATAAATCATTATTGTATCTATCACTAATCATCGTCAATATCAGTAAACAAAAGGAACAAAGAGAACATAATAAATAGCCTTTATTTGCATGTGTGTGAATATAAATATTCGACTTATGACAATATATAATTTATGTGCACAAACATCCTTTGTGGCTACTCTATCCCAGGCTTTGGTATCATGTACTTTGCTACCTTACTCAAACAATCTCACAGAGGTATTTACTATTGCCCCTGTTTAAAGAGGAGATAATTGAGACTCATACATGTAAAAGGACTTGCTCAAGGCCACTCATTTAACTGTATTGGCTGGAATTAATATCCTTAGCCGATTCCCTAATATTTTTGCAATCTTTTACACTCTTTTGTAGCCTATTGCTTTAAAGGTACTATTTTGGTAATAGTAGGTGTTCATTATCTTCAGTCAATGAAGTGGTAGAGGATGAGAGAAAAATATTTTTATTGAGAGAAAACAATGGACAAAAGTATGCTTGAGCAACCTCCATACATTGCTCATTCACAAGATAAAATTATTAATATTCACACCTAAAAAGAAGCATAGAGTTTATAAAAGATTCCTCCCAATGCAGGAATAGGCCCAGAACGAAGCAATGCATGATAAATTTTAGTTAAATTTACTGTTATCATTATGAATTAAGAAGGGAATAGCGAAAGAAAAATGATAAAAGAAGCAACATCATAAATAAATAAAAACAAATCAATATTCTAGGAAGGAAATATTGGGGAATGGAAGAGAGGGTAATTTGTTATAATTAAGAGAGTAATATAAGAGTAATTAAGAGAGAGCAATTAGTATAACAACCTGAAAGAAAAAAAGTGATTTGTTTAGAATATCACATGTGAACTAGGACCCATGTTCACTGTTGTTAAATCTTGAGCAGCCTGAAAATAGTTGAATACGGAAAAGAGAATTAAAAACAAAGAATATCCATCTTAAAACACTGTAAGTATTAACAGCATGCTACATGAGTAAACAGGTTGTATGTGAAAATAGACATAATTACATAATATACTATGTCAAATGTTACATGCAAAATATTCTCATGCATTTATTGAGTTTAGTTATTCAAAAGTGTTTATTAAATAATGATAATAAACATTTTTTATTTAAGATATTTAACTGAAAATTAAAAATTGTGTCTATTCAAATTATACATGATTTGATATACGAATCAAATTGATTATCACAATCAAATTAATTAAAAAACACAGCACCACCCAAAGTTGCTTATTTTTTGTATGTGTGGAGTGGGTAAAGGCACTTAAATTCTGTTTTTAAATTTCAAATAAACAATGCAGTATTAGTAGCTACAGTCACCATGCTGTACATTAGATACCCAGAATTTATTCATTTTATTAATATAACTGAATGTTTGTAGTCTTTGCGTAGTATCTTTCCATTTTGACTGCTCCAAAACCCCTGGCACCACCATTCTATACTTTGCTTCTATGACTTCAACTTTTTTTAATTCCACATATAATAGTGAGATCAATGAGTATTTGTCTTTCTATGTCTGACTTATTCCCCTTAGTATAATGTACTTCAGGTTCATATATCTTGTTGCAAATGGTAGGATTTCCTTCTTTGTATGGCTGAATAATACTCCGTTGTGAATGTGTATGTATGTGTGTATATATTCAATATACAATATGTATATAAAATGTACATATTGTGTATATATGTGCAATATACAATATGTATATAAAATATATACATATTATATAAAATATATACATAAAATACATATTGTGTGTGTATATATACATGCACACACACACACACACACACACTACATTTTCTTCATATGTTCATCTATGGATTGACACTTAGGTTGTTTCCATATCTTGGTTATTTATAAAAATATTGCAATGAACTTGAGGGATTGCAGCTGTGTCTTTTAGATACTGATTTCATTTTCTTTAAATATATATGTAGAAGTAAAATTGCTAGATTGTACAGTAGCTCTATTTTTTTTTTTTTTAAGAAACCTCCGCACTGTTTTGCATAATGACTGTACCAATTTACATTCCCAACAACAATGTACAAGTGTTTCCTCTTCTCCACACCCTCATCAAGATTTGTCATCTCTAGTCTTTTTGAAAACTGCCATCCCAACAGGTGTGAGGTAACCTCTTACTGGGGTTTTGATTTGTATTTCTCTGATGATTAAAGATGTTGATCAGCTTTTTGTATACCTGTTGGCAAGTTATATGTCTTCTTTGGATAAATGTATATCCAGGTCCTTTGCTAATTTTTTAATCAGTTTATTTATTTATTTACTTTTGTCATGTGAGTTCCTATGTGAGTTTCTTATGTATATTGAGTTGTGTGAGTTCCTTATGTATTTTGGATATTAACCCTTTATCAGATATATGGTTCTCAAATATTTTCTCTCATTCTATAGCGTGTCTTTTCATTTTGTGGGTTTTTCCTTTGCTGTGAAGAAGGGTTTTAGTTTGATAGAATGTCACTTATTTATTTTTTGCTTTTGTTGCCTGTGATTTGGGGGTTACATTTTTAAAAAAGCATTGTCAAGTCCAATGTCAAGGAGATTTTCCCCTATGTTTTCTGAATTTTACAATTTCAGTCCTTACATTTAAGTATTTAATCCATTTTGAGCTAATGTTTATATATGGTGTAAGACAGTGGTCCAATTTCATTGTTTTGCATGTGAATATCCAGTTTTTCCAACATCATTTGTTGAAGAAACTATTCTTTCCCTATTGTGTATTCTTGATGCTCTCTATTATGTTCCATTTGTCTATGTGTTTATTTTTATGACAGTACCATACTGTTTTTGATTGCTGTAGCTTTGTAAAATGGCTTGACATCAAAGACTGTGATGATTCCAGTTTTATTTTCCTTTCTCAAGATTGCTTTGGCTATTTGGAGTCTTTGTTGTTACAAAGGAATTTTAGGATTTTTCTTTTTATTTCTCTGAAATATGCTATTGGAATTTTGACTGATTGCATTGAATCTGTAGATTGCTTTGGGTAACATGGGTATTTTAACAATATTAATTCTTATAATCTATGAACACAGGATATTCTTCTAGTCAATGAACACAGGATATTTTCCACTAGGTTTGTTCTGTCTTTTGAACACTGAACTGTAGAATCTAGATACACACATATATCTATTACCTCACTCATGATCATCAACAGCAGCTAAAAGATGTCCTATGTGTCAATATTTCACAATGTGCATCCTATTGTTGGATGAGTGTGCTAATTGCAAGAGACTCTAAGAAATACTTTTTTTTTTCTTTTTTACTTTCTTAATCCTGAGGTACTGACAGGTATATTGAAGTGGTTGAACTGAGGGTCATAACTCAGATTAAGCAAAGTCAGTTTCAAGATCTAGAAAAGTGCTATTTTTAGGGAAAAAACAGTGAAGAAATGAATTTGTATACTTTCCAAAGAAACTTATTTATAATATATGACCTGGCCAAACAAAATTGCTAGAGAAATTATTTTCTGGTCTTGTCTGGATTCATTGGAAAGATATTAAAAAGCAAATCATAATAAAACAATTTAACAGTGGTACTTTTGTATTTATTTATTTGGGACCTGAAATGATTATAAGATTTTATTAAAATAACTGGTCATTTATAAAACTGAGGTTTTCCATGCCAAAAAGGTGTTTTCATTACTAGAAAATACATTTTATACATTTTCAACTCAATCATTACATTGCACCTCCATTGGTTCCTATGAATGATGTTAAAAGATGCTTCTGTTCATCTTTATATACTAGATGACAATTATTTTTTCTTCCAACTTGATGTTTCAGCATTACTTTTGCATTATTAAAGAGAGATTTGGAACCCCTTAGACAAATAATGCAAAGTACCTCTTTAAAATCAGACAGCCATATAAAATTCTAAACATTCCCCAAGCTTTTATAAAATTTGATGAAAGGATTATCTGTCAATGTGCATTGTTGTACATTTTTCCCTTCAAGAATTGAAAGAGAATAGATATCTACAAAACAAAAAAATGATTAAAAGAAGAAGACAGAAATTCATTAATAGAAATGACTGACAACATTTCCCATGTACTTAATGTGGTACATAATTTTGAAGAAAACAATTTTATTAGTAATGACTTTTTTTCATTTTTAAAGGATTCACATAGGTTCTTTGAGTATAAAAAAGTTTCTAGGCATAAGAATAGTTAGCTTTACAATCTTTTAAAAATCTTTGGACATTCATCTGACATCAAGCTATGTAAGTTTGTTATTATGTAAATTTTACAAATGTGTCATGCTATGACAATGTGTCATTAACAGAGGATTAATTGAAAGCCCTTTCAAAACAAAATTTGTAGAATCTAGATATCAGATTTTGTCTAACTTTCTGTTACATTATAAAGTTGCAGAAATTCAGTTTAGTTAAGAACTTTTATTATTCAAGTGTTACTGACTCTACCTAATATTTTCTTAATATATATTTGAGAAAGTTCACTCAAAATTATATAAGAGGATTAATTGACTTGTATGACTATCACTGAAGATTGTCTTTTAATGTAGCTTCTAAAAATTAACATTTTTATTTTTTAAAATTGGAAAGTATCAGAAAAAATAGTATGCAAAATTGCATGAAATAATATTTTCAGCCTAATATGAATATACTACTAAATTGTTAATATTTTGTATGCATATGTTTATATAAACATATAGGGCTGACAATTCTGATTTTTTCCTATGATAACCAAAGGAAAATTTGGATAATTTCCAAAGCAATTGACTTTGAACTTTTGTGACAACTTTAAAATATTTCTATCAGTACAACCATGTTTTTAAAATGTGTTAGTACTCTAGTTATTTAAAGTGTCTATTTTACATTTGAAAGAAAATTGGAAGTGTAAGGGAAAGGTCTTGAGTTTTCATTTTGATTTTGCTACTCTGAAAAGCTGAAGAATTCAGTAAAAGTTTTTGAGCACTAAAATAATCTATAAAATGAAATAATTCATATGACTAATTGTAATGACTTTTTCCCCAAAAGATATGGGAAAAATCATCTGGATTTGGAAAACTCTAAGTTAAAAATTACTCAAATTAAACTGATTGTTAGTGCCATATCTGAAATAATCTCTGTGTGTAGTTAAGAAATTATTTTAAGATTGTTGTGTAGTATAGATGGTTCTTCAAATTCAAAATTGCAGTTAAAATCTATGCTTCAATAACACAAAAGTATAAATAAAGCACAAAACATATTACTGCTCTTATTTACTAAATATAATAATGCTATATAGAAAGTCTCCAAAATTTTCCTGTTTTCTGTGTAATGTTATCACTGTACCATGGGGGATATATCAGCACTCCTTGGAGATAATTGAGAAAACATTTAAGCAAATAAAATTTGCATTTCAAGAGTGTACTTTAAAACTCTATTCATGTCATATTGAACATATAAGAACATTTTAGCAGTAAGTCATTTTTTGACTTATGGACCCTTTAAGCATTGCAGATTTTTACATACAACTGGATGAAATTTATTTACATTGTAGTCAATAGTGTTTTTTGGATAAGAGACAAACAGGCCTCTATTAGATCTCATGTTTTATTATTGTCTCACAGAGTGATATATTTTTATTTAGAAATGTATGATACAGGATATACTTCTTTTACTTGTTGGTGTTTACTTCGGATATCACAAAAAACCTAAATTGATTTAATTCTTCTTAGGTAAGTGAGTTAGGCATTATCTTAAATCTATCTTTTAAGTTGACATTTTATGGTAAAACACGATTTCTGCAAAGTAGAGGAATTTCTTTTTCCTCCTTCTATTTTGAAGTGTTATTTTCCACCAATAATATTCATTTAAAGAATCTGTGCTCAAATTGCAATTATTATATGAGAAGGCATTAATGATTAAACTTAGTCCCTTGATGCCAGGTGCTACATTAATTAATTAATTTTTGGACTAAATAATTTTCACAAAATGTTCTTTGTCTCATTTAAAGCCACTTTTACCATTTTTTTTTCTGATCTAACATTGTTTAAAAGTTCACCCATAATAACTTTGCAATACAAAACCATAAAATATTTTGACTTCTCTCAAATAAAAAATAATTTGAGCAACAATATAAATCAAGTAATATTGGATTATAACCCAACACATAAAATAAATAACTGAGTCCACATTGATATAAAATGATTGGATTAATTTTAAAATGGAGGATAATAGACAAGTATTCCTTGAAGAATTTTAAGTAATTCATGTAGATGTACCATTCTCAAATACAGGGATCATAATTCACTGCTTCTTAAGTGTGAGCTGTTCATGGCTCACACTTCAGATTTCCTTCTAAAAAGTGCAGTACATAAAGTAGACAAAAAGAGTAACTTTACCGTGGAGAAAACACTCAAACACAATCTCAAGCCAGGTGATCGAGGTCAATATCAATGAAAAATTATGTTGCTAGTATGTACTTGTAATATCATGTAATAAAATGGCACTTTACTTCTGTAGTCTTCCTCCCCAAAGCACGTAACACAAATTAATCATGAGAAGAAAAACATTAGAAAATTTCCAATAAACTGTCATCCTGTAATACATCTGAGTAGTACTGCTCAAAATTGTCAAAGTCATCACAAACAAGAAAATCTGAGAAACTGTTACATCCCTGGGGTACCAAAGGAGATATGACAAGTAATGTAATATGATATCTTAGATGAGATCCTGGAACAGAAAAAAGACATAAGGTAACAACTAAGGAAATCTAAATAAACTGTAGACTTTAGCCAATTATAATGAATAAATGTTGGTTCACTAATTGTGCCAAATATTCCATGCTAAGGTAAGATGTCAATAATAGTAAAAACTGTCTTCTAGTGTGTTTAGGAGCTCTCTGTACTATCTTCTCATTTTATTTATCTTTATTTATGGTCATTCTAAAATAAAGTTCATTAAAACATATAGCCAAAACAACCTTAAGTAAAAGGACCAAATCTAGAGGCATCAGTTTACCAGACTTTAAGCTATGCTGCAAGGGTATAGTAACCAAAAAAGCATGGTTCTGACACAAAAATAGAGACGTAGACCAATGGAACAGAACAGGGAACCCAGATATAAAACTCATATTGCTATCTAATCTTTGACAAAGCAAACAAAAACATACACTGGGGAAAAGAGTCCCTATTCAACAAATGGTGCTGGGAAAATTGGATTGCCACTTGCAGAAGAATGAAACAGGTGGCAAATCTCTCACTACGCACAAAAATTAATTCAAGATGGATAACAGACTTAAACCTAAGAAATTAAACCATAATAATTCTAGAAGAAAATTTTGGAAAAACTCTTCTAGATATTAGACTAGGCAAATATTTATGAGGAAAACCCCAAAGGCAATCACAGGAACAACAAAAAATTAATAAATGGGACTTGATTAAATTAAAAGCTTCTGCCAAGACAAGGAAACAATTAACAGAGCAAATAGACAACCAACAGAATGGGAGAATATATTCATATGCTATACATCTGATAAAGGGCTAAGAACCAGAATCTACAAAGAACTTAAGCAAATCAGCAAGAAAAAAATCAAACAACCCCATTAAGAAATGGGCAAAAGACATGAACAGAATCTTTTCAAAAGAAGGTAAACTAATGGCCAATAAACATGAAAAAATGTTCAATGTCACTAATCATCAGGGGAATGCAAATTAAAGCCACAATACGATATCATCTAGCCCCAGTGAGAATGGCTTTTATCAAAAAGTCCCAAAACAATAGATGCTGGCATGAATGCAGAGAGAAAGGTACACTCATACACCGCTGGTGGGACTGCAAACTAGTACAACCTCTATGGAAAATAGTATGGAGATTCCTCAAAGAACTAAAAGTAGACCTACCATTTGATCCAGCAATCCCACTACTGAGAATTTACTCAAAGAAAAAAAGTAATTGTATCAAGAAGACACTTGAACTAGAATTATTATTGCAGCACAATTCACAATAGCAAAGATGTGAAATAAACTCAAGTGCCCATCAGTTCATGAGTGGAATAATAAAATGTGGTATATGTGTGTCATACAGTACTACTCAGTCATAAAAAAAAAAAAAATGAACCAATACCTTTTGCAACAATGTAGATGGAACTGAAGACCATTCTCCAAAATGAAGTATGGCAAGAATGGAAAAACAAATACCACATGTACATACTACTAAATTGGAACTAACTGATCAACACTCATGTACCCAGATGGAAGTAAAACTCAGGAGAAATCAAACAGGTGGGAGACAGGAGGAGAGGATGGGTGAAATCATACCTAAAGGATACAATGTACACTATCTGGGTGATAGGCACACTTAGAATTTGGACTTAAGCAGTACAAAAGCAATCCAAGTAACCAAAACATTTGTAATCCTGTAATATTCTGAAATAATAAAAAACCCAAACATATATAAATAGCTCACGTTCATTTATGAAATCAATTTGTAATTATAAAACTTCCCACTAAGAAAATCCAGGTCCTGTTGGCTCTACTGGTGAATTCTATCAAATATTTAAGGAAAATAAAATGCCATTCATTAAAAAAAGAAAAAAAAACTATTTCAGGAAATAGAGAATGCATGAATACTTGTCATCTTATTTTATGAAGCCATTATATCTCTTGATACCAAAAAAGAGAAGAATATTATTTTAATAGATCAATATTCCTCATGAACATAGATTCAGAAATGTAATTCAATGTGTTAGATAATCAAGTACAGTAATATCAAACAAAATATGTAAAATATTCTATTTTAAGAAAACATTTTACATCACAATTAAGTTGAATTTATCACAAAAATGCAAGATCGCATTAACATAAAAGCAAATCAAAATAGTTCAGCATATTATTGATAACTGAATAAGCAAAATATAATGCTGTTTCTTTTCTTTTTCTTTTTTTTATTTCATCTTATTATGGGGGATACAGAATTTCAGGTTACATATGTTGCCCATGTACCGCCTGTCCCCCCAAGTCAAAGCTCCAGGCATGTCCGTTCCCCATACAGTGAGCATTGCACTCATCATGGACCATCCCCTCCTCGCCCCCCCCACCTCCCCGAGTCAGCACCTTCAAGCGTGACCATTCCCCAGACGGTGTGCAATGCACTCATCATGTAGGCATACAGCCATCCCCTCCCATCACCCCCCCCACCTCAGTCTGATATCTGATTGGTATCATTCCCAGATGTGAATTTAGGTAATGATCAGGGAAACCAATTTTCTGGTGAGTACATGTGATGCTTATTTTAATATCATGGGTTCCAACTCTCTCCAGGAGAACCATAGAGATGTCATATCTTCGTTATTTTTTATAGCTCAGTAATATTCCATGGTATACATATACCACAGATTACTAATCCATTCATGTATTGATGGGCATTTGGGTTGTTTCCACATCTTTGCTATTGTGAATTGTGCTGCTATAAACATTCGGGTACATGTGTCTTTGTTATAGAATGACCTTTTTTCCTTTGGGTACATGCCCAATAATGGGATTGCTGGATCAAATGGTAGGTCTACTTGAATCTGTTTAAGGTATCTCCATAATGCTTTCCACAGGGGTTGCACTAGTTTGCAGTCCCACCAGCAGTGTATGAATATTCCTGTCTCTCCGCATCCATGCCAACATGTGTTGTTTTGGGACTTTTTGATAAAGGCCATTCTCACTGGGGTTAAGTGATATCTCATTGTGGTTTTGATTTGCATTTCCCTGATGATTAAGGATGTTGAGCATTTTTTCATATGTTTGTTAGCCATTCTTATATCTTCTTTTGAAAAATTTCTATTCATGTCATTTGCCCAATTCTTGATAGGGTTGTTTGATTTTTTTCTTGCTGATTTTCCTGAGTTCTAAATAGATTCTTGTTATCAGTCCTTTATCTGATGTGTAGTTCGCAAAAATTTTTTCCCATTCTGTAGGTGGTCTGTTTATTCTCGTGACTGTTTCTTTGGCTGTGCAGAAGGTTTTTAATTTAATCAGGTCCCATTCATTTATTTTGGTTGCTGCTGTGATTGCCTTAGGGGTCTTCTTCATAAATTCTTTGCCTAGGCCAATGTCTGTAAGAGTCTTTCCTACATTTTCTTCTAGAATTCTAATCGTTTCACGCCTAAGGTTTAAGTCTGTTATCCACTGTGATTTGATTTTTGTGAGAGGTGAAAGCTGTGGGTCCTGTTTCAGTCTTCTACATGTGGCTAACCAATTTTCCCAGCACCATTTATTGAATAGGGATTCTTGTCCCCAGAGTATGTTCTTGCCTGCTTTGTTAAAAATTAGGTGTCTATATAAGGATGGTTTTATATTTGGATTTTCTGTTGTGTTCCACTGGTCTGTGTCCCTGCACTTGTGCCAGTACCAGGCTGTTTTAAGAACCACAGCCTTGTAGTATAGTTTGAAGTCTGGCAAATCAATACCTCCCATTTTGTTTTTATTGCTTAAAATTGCTTTTGCTATACGGGGTCTTCTCTGATTCCATACAAAGTGTATAATTATTTTCTCTACGTCTGTGAAGAATGATGTTGGTAGTTTAATAGGGATTGCATTGAATCTGTAGATCACTTTGGGTTGTATAGACATTTTAACAATGTTGATTCTTCCGATCCACGAGCATGGTATAGTTTTCCACCTATTTGCAAGTTCTGCTATTTCTTTTCTCAGTGTTTCATAGTTTTCCTTATAGAGATCCTTTACCTCTTTAATTAGATATATTCCTAGATATTTTATTTTCTTTGTTGCTATTTTGAAGGGTATTGAGTCTTTAATTTGGTTCTCTGATTGACTGTTATTGGCATATATAAATGCCTCTGATTTGTGTATATTGATTTTGTAGCCTGAGACTTTGCTATATTCGTTAATCAATTCCAGGAGTCTCATGGTTGAATCCTGGGGATTTTCCAGATATAACATCATATCATCAGCAAAAAGTGAGAGTTTGATCTCTTCTTTCCCTATTTGGACTCCCTTGATTTTGCTCTCTTGCCTGATAGCTCTCGCAAGGACTTCCAATACTATGTTGAAAAGTAATGGGGACAGTGGGCAGCCCTGTCGGTCCCAGTTCTAAGTGGGAATGCTTTCAATTTTCCCCATTCAGAATGATGCTGGCTGTGGGTTTGTCATATATGGCTTGTATCATTTTTAGGTAGGTTCCATCTATGCCTATTTTGTTAAGAGTTCTTGCCATAAAAGGGTGTTGAATTTTGTCAAATGCTTTTTCTGTATCTATTGAGAGGATCATATGATTTTTGTTTTTGCTTCTATTTATGTGGTGAATTACATTTATAGATTCACGTATGTTGAACCACCCCTGCACCTCTGGGATGAAGCCCACCTGGTCGTGGTGGATTATTTTTTTGATAAGCACTTGGATTCGATTTGCTAGTATTTTATTGAGAATTTTTGCATCTATATTCATGAGAGAAATTGGTCTGTAGTTCTCTATTTTTATTGCATCCTTTCCTGGTTTTGGTATCAATGTTATATTGGCTTGGTAGAACGTGTTGGGCAGAATTCCATCCTTCTCAACATTGGAGAATAGTTTACATAAGATGGGCACCAGTTCTTCTTTGTATGTATGGTAAGATTTGGGTGTGAACCCATCTGGACCAAGGCTTTTTTTGGGGAAGGTTTTTTATTGCTGTTTCGATTTCAGTTCTTGATATTGGTCTATTCAGGTACTCTATTTCTTCCTGGTTGAGCCTGGGAAGGCTATGTGTTTCTAAAAATTTGTCCATTTCCTCCACATTCTCCAGTTTGTGTGCATAAAGATTTTTGTAGAATTCATAGATGATATCTTATATCTCTGTGGCATCGGTTGTGATTTCTCCTTTCATGTTCCTAATGGAGGTTATTAGGGATTTTTCTTTTGTGCTCTTGGTTAGTCTAGCCAGAGGTGTGTCCATTTTATTTATCTTTTCAAAGAACCAACTTTTTATTTTATTAATTTCCCTTATGGTTTCTTTGTTGTCCTTTTCATTTAATTCTGATTTGATTTTAGTAATTTCTTGCCTTCTGCTGGATTTGGGATCGTTCTGTTCTTCTTTCTCCAGTTCTTTGAGTCTATTCATTAGGTTGTCTATTTGCAAATTTTCTGTCTTTTTGATATAGGTATTTATGGATATGAATTTTCCTCTCAGGACTGCTTTAGCTGTGTCCCATAGATTTTTGATAAGTTGTATCTCCATTGTCATTTAATTCAAAGAAACTTTTGATTTCCATCTTGATTTCTTCCTTTATAGAATAATTGTTCAGGAGAAAGTTGTTTAGCTTCCATGACTTTGAGTAGGAATGAGGGTTTCTGTTTGGGTTCATTGTTACTTTTATTCCACTGTGATCTGAGAAGATGCACGGTATAATTTCTATTTTTTTAAATTTTATAAGACATGCTTTATGTCCTAGGACATGGTCAATCTTAGAGAATGTCCCGTGAGCTGATGAGAAGAATGTATATTCTGTGTACTTTGGGTAGAATGTCCTATAGATGTCAGTCAGGCTTATTTGTTCTAGCATTCTATTTAAGTCCATTATGTCTTTGTTTATTTTCTGTTTAGAGGATCTGTCCTGTACTGTCAGTGGGGTGTTAAAGTCTCCAGCTATTACAGTATTGTTGTCTATCATTTGGTTCAGATCTAGTAGGGTTTGCTTTATGAATCTGGGTGCACCTAGGTTGGGTGCATATATGTTGGGTATAGTCATGTTTTCTTGTTTAATTGTGCCTTTAACCAGTATATAGTAACCATTTTTGTCTTTTATTACTTTTGTTGGTTTGCAAGCTAAGTTATTGGAAATTAATATTGCCATACCAGCTTTCTTTTGGCTACCGTTTGCTTGAAATATCAATTTCCATCCTTTTATTTTCAGTCTAAGTGCATCTTTGCAGATTAGGTGAGTTTCCTGAAGACAGCAGAAACTTGGTTTGTGTTTTTTTATCCATTGGGCCAGTCTATGTCTCTTGAGTGGGGAATTCAAGCCATTCACATTTATTGAGAGAACTGATAAGTGGGACAGATTTCTGTTCATCTTGTTGGGTAGAACTTCATTGCTATGTTTTCTCTCTTGAGCCATTGTGGTATCTGGAATTTGATCTTTAGCTCTTGAGTAGTTTTACATTTGTGGGTCTTTCTTGTGCTGATCCAT
The DNA here is from genome assembly GCF_041146395.1 of Eulemur rufifrons. NCBI lineage: Eukaryota > Metazoa > Chordata > Mammalia > Primates > Lemuridae > Eulemur > Eulemur rufifrons. The sequence continues at coordinate 233,604,988 of NC_090989.1, forward strand.
GTGTAACTCTCTTTTGAGTACTTCTTGGAGGGCTGGTCTTGTCTTTGTGAATTTCCTCAGCCTTTGTTTATCTGAGAATGTCTTAATTTCTCCTTCGTAAAGAAAACTTAGCTTAGCTGGGTACAAGATTCTAGGCTGGGCATTATTCTGTTTCAGAAGCGTGAAAATGGGGCCCCAACCTCTTCTTGCTTGTAAGGTTTCAGCTGAGAAATCTGGCGTAATTCTGATGGGTTTTCCTTTGTAAGTTACTTGTTTCTTTCTCCTTACAGCTCGAAGAAGGGACTCTGTAGTGGATATTTTGGTCAGCCTGATGACTACGTGGCGTGGTGTTTTCCTGTTTGCTATGAATCTCCCAGGGGTCCTTTGGGCTTCTTGAACCTGTATGTCTAGAGTCTTAGCAAGATCTGGAAAATTTTCCTCAATTATGTCTTCAAATAGCTTGTCCAACCCTTGCTTATTATCTTCTTCACCCTCAGGAATGCCAATAACTCTCACGTTAGGGTTCTTCACATAATCCCACATTTCTTGAAGACTCTGATCATTTCTCTTAATTCTTTGTTCTATCTCTGTGACTGACTTATTTAGTTGGAAAGAATTATCTTCAATCTCTGAGATTCTTTCCTCTGTTTGATCTACCCTGCTCTTGAGACTTTCCACAGTGTTTTGTAACTCTCTGAGTAAATTCTTCATTTCTAGGAGTTCAGTTTGGCTTTTCTTCAATATTTCAATTTCTTTAGTGAATTTTTCATCCAAATCCTGTATTTTTTGTGTGGTTTCTTTGTGTTGGTTATCCATTATTTCTTGCATATTATTCAGCTTGTTTATAATCCATAATTGAAATTCTTCCTGTAATATGTTGGTATTTTGAGTCTGGTTTGTGTCAAATGGTTGAGAGCTGGTATTTCTCTTTGGGGGTGAGATTTCCATTTGATTCTTTGTGCTCCCCGTGTTTTATCGCTGGGCCCTTTCCATCTAGATTTATCGTTGGATCTTTTCTTACAGTTTTATTCTGGTTAACAGCACACTTTGTACTCTGTTCTTAGGCTGTGAAGCAGTCTCGGTATTTTGCTTCCTTTTTCAAGAGGGGGAGACTGTTGTGTATTGTTTAGAGTTTTTTCTACTTCAGTTGGGGGGCTGCTTCTGGTGGGTCCAGCCCTAGAGGATTGGAATGATCCAAGACTGCTTTGGCGAGTTAAGACACTGTGTTGTGGTCTTTCAGTAAGCAGGCAGGGTCCACACTAGTTGCAGACAGAAATTCTCTCTGTTTGTTTGTTTTTTGTTTTTTGTTCCCCCCCTTTGGTTCTTCCTCTATAGCGGTGGTTTCTGTCTCTTTCCACAAAAGATACTGGCTATGGTGAGTGAACGGTGCCCTTGCTTGCTCAGCGCCCCAGCTGCTGCAGCTCCCATGGGCAAAAGTCTGCCCTGGCCCAAAGACCCCAGGGACCAGGCTCCACACTCTTGCATTTGCAGAAGTACTCAGTGTTTACACAAGGGTGGGGCCCCTATAGAGTGTCCTCGGACCAGGGGAGGGAGCCATCTAGGGAGCCTCTTGGCACCCTATGGCTCCGCAGCAGCTTGGCTGTGGGCCCCAAGATGGCGATCACGTTCCCGCAGGTCGCTGACACTGGGGGTGACTGCTCAGGGTCCGTCAGGTACCAGAGCCAGGGGCCTGGCGAGTTCCGAAGCCCACCATGGCTCCCTGGCTAGAAGGAGAAAGAAAAGAAAAAAAAAAAAAATTAAGCAAGACAAGGCAAGGCAAGGCAAAGCAGGGCATAAAAGAAAAAAGAAAAGAAGAAGAGAGAAAAAATATATATAAAATAAATAAAATCTATAGTTCAGTGATCCATTGTTGTTTTACGCCTTAGCCGCAGCTCCGTCCCTCCTGCCGAGCGTGATCCCGGCTGAGATTCCCCCAGGGTCCAAGCTGTTTTCCCGGTAATGTCTCCTGCCCACCGTGTTTATGTAAATCCCATGCTCTTGGCTTGGCTTCAGATATTAGCAGAGCAAGCCTCCCAAGGAGCCGCTCGGCACCTTATGGCTCCCCAGCGGTTTTGCTGTGGATTTCAAGATGGCGCCCGCATGCCCGCAGTACTCTGGCACTGGAGGAGATTAACGTTCCGGGTTCGGCAAACACTGGAGCCGGGGGCCTGGTGGGCAAAGATGCCCGCTGGGGCTGTCCGGCTAGTGAACCGCTGGAAAAAAAAAGCAGAAAAATACACAAAAATAAAATCTATAGTTCGACAACCCTATGCTTTTTTACGCCTTAGCGCAGTTCCATCCTTCCACGCCGAGCGCGGCCCCGGCTGAGATTCCCCCAGGGTCCAAGCTGTTTTCCCAGTAATGTCTCTTGCCCACCGTGTTTATGTAAATCCCGCGCTCTTGGCGTGGGTTCAGAAATTAGTGGAGCGATCCTCCCAGGGAGCCCCTCGGCACCTTATGGCTCCACAGCGGTTTTGCTGTGGATTTCAAGAAGGTGCCCACGCGCCCACAGAACCCCGGCACTGGAGGGGATTAACGTTCCAGGTTCGGCAAACACCAGAGCCGGGGGTCTGGCAAGCAAAGACGCTCACCGGGGATCACCGGCTGGAGAACCGCCGAAAAAAGAAGCAAGGAGATACAAAGAAATCCGTTGTTCGGGACCCTTTGCAGCTTTCCACCTTGGCGCAGCTCCATCCCTCCTCGCTAAGTGCGGTCTCAGCTGAGATCCCCCAGGATCTAAGCTGCTTTCCCAAAAATACCTCCTACCCGTAAAGCCCCATGTCTCCCTCGGTGATTCTGCACCGGCTTCAGGCAGGTCTCTAATTAAGTGGGTGTGGAGGTCAGTGGGGAGAACAAGCTGCTTTCCTAAGAGGCTGCCCCCACCCCACTCGATGGTGAGGGGGGTGTAGCTGTCCCGCACTCTGCTGTCTATTGTCGTCCTGCACTCTCCAGAATTTCGCGACCCTATTTCCCATTCACCTCAGACTTTTCTTGCTCTGTGTGTCCCACGTTGATTCTCCATGGATTCACACCGCTGTTCTTGTGGGGGAGCGGTCTTCTAGCGTTTTGGTAGGTCCAGATCCATGCCTTCCTTTCCCTGCTGTTTATTTTAATAGACTCTTTTTTTTTTTTCAGCTTATTATGGGGGTACAAAAGTTCAGGTTATATACATTGCCCATGTACCGCCCTTCCCCCTCCAGTCAGAGCTTCAAGCGTGTCCATTCCCCAGACAGTGCACATTGCACTCGTCATGTAGTTATACCCCCATCCCCTCCCCCCAACCCCCACCTGAGTCTGATACCCAATTGGTGTCATTCCCAAATGTGCATTTAGGTGATGATCAGGGAAACCAATTTTCTGGTGAGTACATGTGGTGCTTGTTTTTCCATTCTTGGGATACTTCACTTAATATAATGGGTTCCACCTCTCTCCAGGAGAACCAAAGAGATGCCATATCACCGTTATTTCTTATAGCTGAGTAATACTCCATGGTATACATATACCACAATTTACTAATCCATTCATGAATTGATGGGCATTTGGGTTGTTTCCACATCTTTGCGATTGTTAATTGTGCTGCTCTAAACATTCGGGTACAGGTGTCTTTGTCATAGAATGACTTTTGTTCCTTTGGGTAGATGCTCAATAATGGGATTGCTGGATCAAAATTTTAACAAATGAAATTCCTGTTTATGATGTTAAAATAGCAAATTAGGACTAGGAGACTTTCTCAAATTGATAAATTGCATCCATGAAAATTAGACATCTAATATATTTAATAGTACAACATTGAATTCTTTTAACTTCAAATTCAGAATAAGAAAAATATGTAAATTTTTCTTATTTCTAGTTTTTAATGTATTGGAACTTCTGTTTAGCACATTAGGAAATGAAAGGTTAATAGCAGTCACATAGATTAGAAAGAAGTAAAATTATCTTTATTCATAGCTAGCATAATTTGGTATTTAGAAAATCATAAAGCATCTTCAAAAACCCAGTAAAGCTAATTATTGAATTTAGAAATATTGCAGGATATAAAGTCATTAAACAAAATTGTTTTTACTTATAATAGCAATAAAATATTAGAAAATTAAAAAATGTAAAAGAATGCCTTTAAATAGTTATAAAGCATGAAATACTTACCATATGTCACATAAGATGTACAAGATCTCTATACTAAAAATTATAAAAAACTTGCCAATAAAAATTAAAGAAAATTAAATAGTTGATGAGACGTAGGATGTTTATGTACCAGATGACTCAATAGTTCTAATAGTTTTTTTAATTAATCTATAGATTCAATAAAATCCCATCAGATATTTTTATAAAAATTGAAAAGATGATGTTAAAATTTATTTGAAAAGGCAAAAAAATACAAATTGCATTAACAATCTTGCAAAACAAAAGCAAAGTTTGAGAACAAACATTACTTCATAAAATTTATTATAAAACCATTGTTTTATAACAATACACTATAATAAGCAAGACAAAGTATTGGCAGCATAATATACAAACAGATCAATGTAAATGAGTAGAATCTAGGTACAGACCCATAAGGGGCAAATGATTTCTGATAAGGGTAGTAAAGCAATTCAGTAGAAAAAATAATTTTTTCATGAGTTATTCTATAAAGTGAGTGATGAAGAAAGTTATGAGGATGAAGATGGAGGAGGAGGAGAAACAGCAGCAGCTATTACTTTAGGCTCATACTTCATAAACTTAGACAAAAATTTGAGTTGGATCATAGGACTAAACTTAAAATCAACATCAGTAAAGATAATAGAAGAAAACAGGCATATATCTTCATAATTTTCAGTTGGGTCAAGATTTCTTAGGGAGGACATAGAATGTATGAACAATAAAATATAACATGGATAAGAAAGAATTTATAAAAATCAAGAACTCAAACTTACTAAAACATATTATAAATATCTAGTACAATATATTTATAAGTCACATATATGAGTGAGAAGGAATTGTGTTCAAATATATGTTTTTAAAGATAAAAACTCGGACCTTAGTAATAAACAGATGAATAAACCAATAAAAATGGGTAATAAAATCAAATGGATAGTTCTCAAAAGAAAATACAGAAAAATCCAATAAATACATAAAACGTTCTTAACATCCTTAGTCTAGTCAGTAGGTAAATAAAAATAAATACAAAAATATGAGATAGCTACTTCACCAATGAAATGGCTAAAATGAAAATTTTAAACAGCAAACATTCTAGAGCATGTGGAGCAAATGGAACTCTTGAACTTTGTTTCAGTGTGAAATTGTACACTCAGCTTGAAATCTTGTTTTCTCTTTTTGTTTTAATTTCAATATACACAGTGGGTGCAAGTGCAGTTTTTTTACATAGATATACTGTATAGCAGTGATGTATAGGCTTTTGGTGTACCCATCACCTGAATAGTAGTTTGGCATGTGGGATCATTTACCTTCTGGGTGACAAACACCCAGTAATGCTCTATAGTACTTCTTATAGATATGAATTCATTTTTTTATTTTTTTGAGAATGTCAATATTTCATGATATTTAAGGGAATATTATCTTAAATTAGGATAAATTATTCTATGGAATTCTGGTTTGGAGGCCATTTTCTAACAATGATTTGAAGATATAATTAGCTGCCATTACTATTACAAATAAGCTGTTTTGGGATCCCAATTAAAATACTTTAACTATTTCCATTATTTATTGTGTGCCCTTCCCTCTTCTGTTTCTCTGATTGACATATGTATACACACACACATAAAATATATATGTATACTATATATATATATATATATATAAAGTATTAATATATTTTGTCTCTCCATGCTTCAAGGTGGATTTATATTGCAATCTATCTTTCAAGTACATTAATTCTCTTTTTAGGGCCTTCTAATCTCGTGCTAAATTCACCTATTGATTGTTTTTATTTCTACATTGTATTTTGAGTTACATAATTTTTAGTTCTCTATTGGAATTTTTGATTTTATTTTTTACATCCTTGAAAATATTTATTTTAAAGTCTGTCTATTATCAGCAAGAATAATTTTAACCTTCATGTGTGTCTCTTATGTCATGTTGCATCTGATTTTATGTTACGTTTTATCCTCACATCCACATTTATTTCTTATTTTGTCTCAGATATGTGTTTAATGTGTTTATAAAATTAATTATGGAAGTTTTTGAAGGCTAGTGATAGTTATTTTTTTCCTGAGATGACTTACATATTTTTTTACCAGGTGACAGGGGTTGCTAGTAATACAGGGACACCTTGTTCCAATTTCAACAAATGAAATGATTCGCAGCTTCATTGCAATTCTCCGAAGGCAACTTCTGTTATCCTCCTTTGTGTTGCTCTTAGAACAATAATGGTATGATAATAGTACTATTAAGCTTTTGTATAGTTCTTACTATATCCCAGGCACTCTTCTCAGTGTTTTAGAAACATAAATTCATTTAACCATAATAACTCTGTAGCGTAGGGAAAGTGTTTATCCTCATTTTGCAAAGGGGTAACTAAGGTAAAGGAAAATCAAATAATTTGCCTGAGATTTCTAATAATTATTAGAGCCACGATTTAACTGCTGCAGGATCTATGTTCTTAACTACGATGCAGATGTTCCTTCTCATGAAGGATGGTTGTCCTCATCACCAACTAATCACTTTGTGAAAATCAATTCAAGAAATTACTCTTCCCTGTAGCATTTATATTTTAAGATAGGATCACTATGGGAGAAACACAAAAACATTTATCTCTAATCACAAGCTAACTTTGGAAAGCTTTGCAATACATAAGTCAAGCAGTGCCTGTCTGAACTCTGATGTCCCTTTCAACTTATTAGGTTGTATTATAATTGTGAAACATAAGACAGGGAGATGGAAATAATTATTTTGCAAAAATTTTCCAAGTACATAGCAATCATGTATAACATATAGCTAATACTTATGGAGTTTACTATATGACAGCAAATTGATGAGTCATTTACATATATTCTTACATTTAATCATTAAAGAAATCATAATAAATATTTTTATTCTCATTTAATCAGATAAGAAACCTGGGGATTGAAAATTTTGTGACTTATCCAAGGCCCATTGTAAAGATATATTTACACAGTAAATAAAATATATATATTAAAGATATATATTAAATTTCAATCCTCACCATTTTGACTCTAGAAACTGCATTTTAATCATGACACTGTATATTGCTTGCATAATATATAGGTCTATACCTATTCTAACTACATGAATAACAACTAGTAGTAACAGCATCTTGCTGAGTAATTGTTCTTAAAGTAATACAGTTTCTTTTCCTTCATTATTATTCACACACACACACACACACACACACAATAAATTAGTACTCTATGTTGGCAATTAGGCATTTAAGCTAAAATATAGGTTAAAATTGGGATGTTTCTTGTTACCCAGAGATACAATTCAGCATCAGAATTTAATAATCATCCATGTTTCTTTTTTTTTTGAAAGCTGTCATTTTTATTTATTTTTTATTTTTTATTTTATTTTTTATTTTTTATTTCAGCTTATTATGGGGGGTACAAAAGTTCAGGTTATATACGTTGCCCATGTACCGCCTATCCCCCCAAGTCAAAGCTCCAGGCGTGTCCATTCCTCAGACAGTGCACATTGCACTCATCATGTAGGCATACACCCATCCCCTCCCCCCAACCCCCACCTGAGTCTGATATCCGATTGGTATCATTCCCAGATGTGAATTTAGGTGATGATCAAGGAAACCAATTTTCTGGTGAGTACATGTGATGCTCATTTTTCCATTCTTGGGATACTTCACTTAATATAATGGGTTCCACCTCTCTCCAGGAGAACCAAAGACATGTCGTATCACTGTTATTTCTTATAGCTTAGTAACACTCCATGGTATACATATACCATAATTTACTAATCCAATCATGAATTGATGGGCATTTGGGTTGTTTCCACATCTTTGTGATTGTGAATTGTGCTGCTATAAACATTCGGATACAGGTGTCTTTGTCATAGAATGACTTATGTTCTTTTGGGTAGATGCCCAATAATTGGATTGCTGGATTCAATGGTAGGTCTATTTGAATCTATTTAAGGTATCTCCATAATGCTTTCCACAGGGGTTGCACTAGTTTGCAGTTCCACCAGCAGTGTATGAGTGTTCCTGTCTCTCCGCATGCATGCCAACATGTGTTGTTTTGGGACTTTTTGATAAAGGCCATTCTCACTGGGGTTAAGTGATATCTCATTGTGGTTTTGATTTGCATTTCCCTGATGATTAAGGATGTTGAGCATTTTTTCATATGTTTGTTAGCCATTCTTATATCTTCTTTTGAAAAATTTCTATTCATGTCGTTTGCCCAATTCTTGATAGGGTTGTTTGATTTTTTTCTTGCTGATTTTCCTGAGTTCTAAATAGATTCTTGTTATCAGTCCTTTATCTGATGTGTAGTATGTAAAAATTTTTTCCCATTCTGTAGGTGGTCTGTTTATTCTCGTGACTGTTTCTTTGGCTGTGCAGAAGGTTTTTAATTTAATCAGGTCCCATTCATTTATTTTTGTTGTTGCTGTGGTTGCCTTAGGGCTCTTTTTCATAAATTCTTTGCCTAGGCCAATGTCTGTAAGAGTCTTTCCTACATTTTCTTCTGAATTCTAAGCGTTTCACACCATGATTTGATTTTTGTGAGAGGTGAAATGTGCCTATCCTGTTTCAGTCTTCTACATGTGGCTATCCAATTTTCCCAGCACCATTTATTGAATAGGGATTCTTGTCCCCAGAGTATGTTTTTGTCTTCTTTGTCAAAGAACATCAATGTTTCTTTGAAATGAAGAAAGAATTAAGTTTATTTTATAATCTGCTCCATCTTGATTTTCATGTATATTAAAAGCTTTTGAAATAACAAGTACAGTGTTTTGAATAAAGTCATAAACACACATACGTGTAAATTTAATAGAGCAATTTTGTCACGTAATAAATGAGAATGAATACCTACCACCAGATAGACTGTTTTATTTTTCATGTGTTAACAGTTACTTGTCCATATAAAATCCTGATATAAATATTCATAAAGCAATATTAAGAATAACCAAAAACTAGAATTTGGTGTTGTAAATAGTTTAGCAGCTATATAAAGTAAATGCTTTCCATTGAGTAGTTATGGTAAATAAAAATAAATTTTTTATAAACCACATTTTTAAAATTTCTATTTATGGCTTAATAGGGGTAGATTTATTTGGGTCTTTTCACTAAGCCCTTTATACTAGATCCTTTATTTACAATGCATTGCATCTATTCAATAATTATTAACTACTTTTTAAAAAGAATTTCTAATGACCTCAAAGAGGCAGTCATGCATGGTTTACAAGATGATATCTATCACAAAGAAAAAATAACTGAGGAGTAAAATTTAGTCTGTGATTTTCAGAGAGATGATAGAGAAGGAGAGAAAAAAAACCTCACCAAATATTATGTCTAAGTATCCCCAAATAGATTACATTAAAAATCTGTCATTTTAGCATCTGCACTGCAAACAATTCAGTGATTACAGTCATTTAACTGCCCATTTTTAAAACCTATGTAATAGAGCGTAGGGCAATGAATGAAGGATTAGCAATTTCTACGAATCAGATTTAAACTATTTAATAAATTATTGATTGCTCTTACTAATTGACCTTTGAATATCTCTTAGAGAACTTAGAATAAAAAGCCATATAAAAGAAGGATCTCAATGAGACATCAATAAAACATCTATGCTCAGATAACCACAAACATTTATTTACCAAAGAATTACTTTTTCTTATGAAAAATATCTTTGTACTAGTAAGAAACATCTAATGTAATTATGAAAAAATAGAGATGACTTGAATTTGAAAATAATGTTTGTTGCTAAGAAGCTATCATAATACTGCCTCTGTAAGATCGCTGTTAATTATTTCTCATCACTAACTTTGGCAACTTGTTTCTTTAATAAACTTTTCAAACACAGTTATAATAAGAACCATTTTGAAACAATTGAAATAATTACTTTTTGTTATATTCAGACAAACACTAAGTGGTAAAGTCATACCTTCTCTAGAATATTTTAGTTATATCAATATTAAACTACTAATATAAATTCTCTTTAATAATGAAAAAAATGAACTGCTTAAAGTAGAACATGAGTTTTTGAGGATGAATGAATCTGAGTTACAGCATTCTTAATTCTTTTAAGTATATTCATATTAAATATTTTTTATTGGTTTAGAATGCCTCACAGCTCTATCTAATTTTCTGTAACAAAGAAGTCTAAAAACCAGACAAGAGACAAGGACTATTTACCTTGTTCCTTCATAGGTCAAAATTTAAGGCAAGAGATTCAGCTCATATAGTTAGTAATTATGAAGCAAAAATGAGAATCAGAATTTAACCCATCAAAGATACCTTATTTAAATTATGCATTTTACTTGTAACTTTATTTTTGATAGAAATCAACAAATTTTATGGCAAAAATAAAAACCATGGGGATATGAGAAAATTTGTTGTCATATTTTCACATTAATTATATGTGCTTAATATGAAAAAGTCATGTACAGATATCATATTTATGCTGTTAGCTATATCTGAAGTGTTATTTTTGAATAGGCATGAGATTTAAAAGTACCCTGAAGCGTCTTCAAGGAAAAATATTCTTGTTTATCAGTACATATTCTTCGGTCTTTATAACACTGTTACATATGATACCCAAACAATAATGTCTGTAAAGACTCACAAGATATTTCGTATGTTTTCTCATCTGATATTATGTTAGACATTTCTTGAGTGTTAAAATTTTGAGGAACCCAAGCCATCTCAGCATGCCAATAAAGAAAATAAATATTATATCTTAATCACTGATTTTTTAAGGAATCTATTTCATTTGCATAAAGGTTATATAGCTACAATGCCATTAAAACAAGGAGACAAACACTAAAATGTGCCAATAGGGAGTTGCGATGATAGATTTAATCCTAATTGGACCCTTCGCTTATTTTATTAACCTCAACATCATTTTCATTTCATTTTAAACTTGTTGTCCCTTTATTGAGCTTGATTGTTAATACTTTTCAATGGCTGTTCCTTCTGATTCTGGTGTCTTGATACAGGCCAATATACATTTTCCAAGGATTTCCAATCTCAGATTCAACATGTAAAGAACATGAAAGTTGACATTCCCATCCTTAAAACAAGAAAAAGTTGAGAGACATTAAAATAAGTGATTCTTTTGGTCCCATTAGAAAACTGAAGTCTCAAGGCAAACAACTGTTAAAGACAACCAGAGTCAGACAGAAATTAAACTGGTGACAACACATTTTATTAAAAATGAAAATTAAAATATATTTCAATGGGAGAAAGGAGATCTCAGTATAGGACTGGGGTCAATTCCAAATGCAGCATGGACAAGTTGGAATTTATAGCCAGGGATCAGGATGAGGGTCAGTGGATGTAAAATTACTTGAAAAATGTCCCTCTTTGCCTCCCAAACATTTCTAGTGATGGCATAGATGTCAGATTGTGGAGGATGGTAAGGGCAGTAGAGTCTTTGACTGACATCTTACTTTTCAATTTCCTGGATAACGTTAACAGTAAAATGTGATCCTTTGTCACTGGAGATGGTAGAGAGGATAGTCCAAGTAGGGAAGATTTGTTCTAGGAAACCGTCAGCAACTATGTTGCAAGGCAGCCTCTACCATTTAGAAAACATGCAGATTGGAGTGAGTAAATATTGGTTGCCATATGCTTTTAGTATTTCCCAGCAATGGAAGTTTCCTGGGATGCTGTTTCCCTTCCTTGCCCCATCTTTACAGATTTTCCAAGGTATATTTTTGCAAGATGATGAACTTGTAACTTATTGGTCCAAATAAAACTAAAAGCTCCAAATTACTTTTTGTCTAATATATCCCATCTTTTGTTTTTTCCCTGATGAGTCATGTTTTCTAAACCATACATAATGACTTAAGAGACAGGCTTAGAAGTACCAAGAGGCTGTCTTTATGTTTACAAAGTCCACGTGCATGGATTAAATATCTGAATTTTTCCCAGCCAATTCTTTCAGAGTCTGAAGCTGTTATTTGGGCCATATGGATCTCTTTTTATTATTTCCTTAGAAGTCATTCTAAAGAAGTTGTCTTCCTTAAGGAAGAATGAGTAATCCTGTCAAGGGCCCAGGTCCTCAAAATGAGACCCAGGTGCATAGTTGCAAGGCTTTTGGAAATTGCTTGGATTTCTTGTGTGGTTGAGAAAGAGGCTGCTAATTTAGCATATTTATCAGCTAATTTATCTTCCTGTTCCCCATCTGAGTTGTTTTGTACTATCTCTTAGTTTTAATTATAGCTATCTTCTGGGGTAATAATAGTGCCTCTAGATGTTCTGCTATTCAGGGTCAATATTTTGACTGGAGTAACCAGTAGTTGTCATGAATCCTCTCTTGTTTTCTAACATCCTCAAATTATGTACTACCACAAAAGCATAGCAGCCATCAGTGTACATGTTACCCTTCATTCCCCCTGCACTTCTGCAAGCTAAACTAAGAGCGATTAACTCAGCCATGTGCGCTGATCTAGCATTTGGCATGGTTTGATATTCAGGAAGTTTATGTTGATCAGTGATGGCACATCCAGCCTGAAAGGTCCTGCTCCCTCCAGAGGTAGGAGGTCATAAAGAAGGAGATCAACCTGGAGGGGGGAGTTTTATGATAACTCTAGACTAGGACAAGATAATAATGTGCTGTTAATGACATGTTCATGGCATGTCCGGTCAGTGGTTAAACAAAGCAAAATGGCAGTGCTTAAGTTTTGATTGAGATCTGAGATACATGAGAAGGAGAGAATAGCAAAATTTTGCAAGAGATAAGTTGAGATTCAGAAAAGTGCTGTTTGTTTTATTAATGAATAGGGGCTGCATAGATGACAAATATGTATATCAAGTGGATGATCTAATAACAAATCAGAGGTAGCTTAGAAAAGTTTGGCGTTCGCAGCCAAGCCTTGCAGGCAAGGGATATGGAACTTAGCTACTGGGTCTAAGGCCAAATGCTAATATACCAGAGGGCTCTGGTGTCCATTATGCTTCTGGAATAATACATCAAGGGTGTGAACTCCTTATTCATGCACAAACAGGGAAAAAGACAAAGAGTAATTGGGAAGTCCAAGGGTGGGAGGTGAAAGTATGGATATGTTAAGGTCATGCAAAGCATCTAGTCTGATAGGTGATCCCAGACTACTAGGTCTGGGGATGATTCCCTAGTTATGGAACAGAATGTGAAGCACTATAAAGAAATTATAAATCTATATCCTGCAATATCTCACAAGACCCCCAAATCCTCTCAGTTGTTGTTTTGTTTCAGAGAGGAAAAAATGTTAAATAGTAGAGGCTCAGTCTTTGGAGATAGTTTTACCTGTGGCTACAGTATCAAAACCCAGCTGTTGGACATGCAGTGAGCATATTTGAATTTTGTCTCTAGACATCTTGTGTCCCTTTCTTGCCAATGCTTTTAATGAGGTATCCAGTGTTTAATGGACACATAGAAGGAGATTATCTACATGTTGGATTAAAGTGGAGCCTCCTGGGAATTTGAAGTCCCCCAAACTGGCATTTATTTAGGGTACCTGAAAAGTAGGTAGGAACCTCAGAAAATCCTTGGAACATAGCAATCCAGGTATATTGTTAGTTTTCCCAGTGAAGGCAAACAAGTATTGGGATTCTTTATGAAGGAGAATACTAAGAAAGGAAAAATGCAAATTGATGACCATGAAATATTATGTGTTGAAAGTGATAGTAGACAGGACAGTACTAGACACCAAGGAAAATTTAGGTTTGACAATTTTATTGACAGATCTCAGATCTTAGAACAACTGATATCCTTTTCCTTTTTGCTTTTTAATTGCTAAACTAGAAATATTACATAACTAGAAATGGAAACTAGAAATATTTGAGCTACTATCAGGCAGAGCCGCTCAAGTCCTGCTGGTTTTAAATAATTTTGGGAAATCCTGGAGAAGGGCACGGGAGAATCTATTTCTACTCTAAGGAGTTCTTCATTTCAAATGCGTCCAATATTGGTGCAGGTTTTTTGCCCATAAAGAAAAGAGGATTCTGTCTAATAGTTTATTTAAATCCGTAGTTAAATAGGTACTAGGTTGCAGGCGGCAAAGGAACTCATGGATGACAGACAAAGCCGTTAGGGGATATAGACGTGAAAGCGGGGGCCGGGGACCAGAAGAAGGAGTCATTCCAGGGCACAGTGAAGTTTTACAGCCCAATTCCTGAAAATATCCCTTCCTAATAATTGATTGGGGTAGTAGAGCTGAGAAGGAATTTGTGTTGAACTTTAAAAGGTCCCACAGAAATATTAAGAGTTTGAGATAAAGGTAAATCATGAGGTAGATTATCAAAAGGTAACTCATAAAGTCTGGTGATTCCAAGACAATGGGGCAGGAAACAAGGTGGTGTGAAGGATAGAATGGGTTTCCCTGGTAATGATGACAAACACTGAGGTGCCATTCAACTTGTAGGATTACTTCCCATTGTGAGTTTAGAAGGAGTTGAAGGCACTGGACATTTACTTTCCCAGAGGAGAGTCAATAATTTTCTGATGCAAAGGAGGTGTGTCTGTTAACCTCCTCTTGAGGTCTTGACAATCCTGGACACAGCGACATTTATTCTTACATTTTCGCAAGTATCTCAAGTGATGGGAGCCCAATTTTGGAGTTTGTTATAGATTAGAATTTTTCAGGTTTTTCTAGCTGTTTTAATTGTGACCCCATAAGCTTGCAGTGCATATTTTTGAATTTTTTTAAAGTAGCTGCATAATATTGGGCTACTGTCTGGGGCTCAGACATGTTTGCATTTGGCTAGTGAAGATTATTTTTCTGTAATGTATCACAGACCTCTAGTCTGGGACTATTTACAAAGCTGGTGGCCAGAGCAGTGTCTGGGAAGTTAGTTTCAATCTTAAATGCTCTTTTCATGTTGTCTCTAATTGATAATGATAGTTAGCCACAGTTCTATGCCTTTGTTGTTTTTTTTTGTTTGTTTTTTTTTTTTGTTGAGACAGAGTCTCACTGTTGCCCAGGCTAGAGTGAGTGCCGTGGCGTCAGCCTAGCTCACAGCAACCTCAGACTCCTCGGCTTAAGCGATCCTACTGTCTCAGCCTTCCGAGTAGCTGGGACTACAGGCATGCGCCACTATGCCCGGCTAATTTTTCTATATATATTTTTAGTTGTCCATATAATTTCTTTCTATTTTTAGTAGAGACGGGGTCTCGCTCTTGCTCAGGCTGGTCTCGAACTCCTGACCTCGAGCGATCCACCCGCCTCGGCCTCCCAGAGTGCTAGGATTACAGGCGTGAGCCACCGCGCCCGGCCCCTTTGTTGTTATTAATAATAATTTTGAATTTATGACCAATCAATTTTGATGTGGTAAACCTGAGGAATAATCCCTAAGAATTGTTCTTTTACTTTCCACAGTTTCTGATAGCAATAAGGGGTGGTGTGAGACCTCTGAAGGTTTTCCTTCACATTTTCAGCCAATGGTAGTCCCTTTGGCATTTTCAAACCAAATGGAATTATCGCCAGACCAAACCAATAGGAAGATAAATTGATGTAGGTTTCCTTACTTGTTTATAGGTTCTAATGGGAGGGTAAATATTTTCAGTGTAAACCACTTTTGTTGTTTATTTTGTTTTATTTGAATCTGAAGTGGCAAAAATGGAAATAATTTAACTGGCTTTAATAATACAAAAGCTCTGTTGTTACATGTCACTGTCAAAAACAAAAACTAGAAAAATTAGCAGGGGCTTAGGAAACTATTGGATACTTTAAATAATCCTACTGTGGGGTGACATTTATAGATCTAGGATAATACTTCTCAATGTATGGCCTATTGGATCTCTGGACGTTCCAGAGACACATCCCAGGGACTATGAGGTCCAAACAATTTTTGTAATAATTGGATCAGTTTATTTTTATTGCTGCTATAAAAAAAAAAACATAAATTAGCATCTTAAAGCAACCCAAATTTATTATCTTAATAGTTCTGCAGATCAGAAGTCTGACACAGGTCTCCTCACACTAAAATCAGAAAGATCAGCAGGGCTGTGATCTTTTCTGGAAGCTCTAAGGGAAAACCTGTTTTCTTCCTCATTCACATTATATACAAATCTAAGGAAACTTAATAAACTCTATTGAATTGTGTTGCTTGCATACTACTCAATTACTAAGTATGCCAGCATTCATTACATTAACGAACATCTAAATGTCTTTTTAAAAATGAAGAAAAAATATAGGCTCAAAAATACTATTTCCAATTCCAGACAAGTCTATTTGATTTTAGATGCCTGAGTCTTCAGAAAAAAAGGCAGTTCTACCAATAAATTATAAACCACTTGACTTTAATCATATTTAATTTTTTCCAATATCATATTGATGAATATACTGTTGTTGAAAAGATAAAACAATAATTTTGAGAAATGATCCAATATATGACAATACAGAGTAAATGAACAAGGAATTTATTTTTTTCTTAGGAAATTAATTTACTACAATTAACATAGATTTTATATATTG
This sequence comes from Eulemur rufifrons, assembly GCF_041146395.1. Taxonomy (NCBI): domain Eukaryota; kingdom Metazoa; phylum Chordata; class Mammalia; order Primates; family Lemuridae; genus Eulemur; species Eulemur rufifrons. The sequence goes on from NC_090989.1 coordinate 233,621,554, forward strand.
AGTATATGGGGATTTTTAAAAAGTGAAAGACAACAGAACCACAACAAATAAGCTGTTAGGAATTTGTTAATAACTTTCTAACACAATATCATATTGAGAATATAAAAATAAATATATTTAGATAAAATATTTAGCATAGAACCATATAAAATACATTCTTTAAAGTTAAAACTGCCAGCCTTGCTCATATGTCATTTTATAAGAAAAGCATAAATATCATAGAAAAATATAATAGTAATGAAAATTTTAATGTAAAAAGTTTTAAAATATTTAAAGGGTAGTAGGTCTACCTATGAAGCTAATGGCATAGCTACAACGTTTTAAAACTTTATACTGATTCTACCAAACAATTTTCTTCTAAGTCTCTGATGACTCAGCTCTTTCTCACCCTTCAGGTTTTAGTGAAAGTATTACTAATTATCCCTGACCTCTCAGCAATGTTTATCTGCATAAGAGCCCTAATTACATTAGGTAATTGTTTCTTTAGTCTTAGCACCTCTTCTTTGATATAAAGAGGCCTTCTTTTCTTTCTTCTACATTGTATCCCAAATGTCTAGAAGTATCCCTAGCAGGTAGGAAGTACTCCAGAAATATTTATTGAAAGAATGAATGGATAGACAATGTTCAACGCACTTAGAAAACCCAAGGCCAGACTGTGGCCTGATCTAGTAGAGGGGTTTAGCATGACATAGCAGCCAAAGAAGAAGGTTGCTACAGACTATTGAAAATAGTATTTATTCCAGTAAGAGCAATATGACATTAGGAAAAAAAAAACAAAAAAACTCTAAAACATTTCCAAACATAGAGTGAAATATGTATATAAAAAGGTCGTATGTTTACCTGAAAGCTATTATAAGTCAGTGTAGTGAGGGTGCTACAAAGGGGTGCTTTCTGTGTTAACCACAGAAATTTGAGCAAGGTCCACATAGGCCTGCTTGGCTACATAATGAATGGAGTACACCTTGGCCAGACATATTATGGGAAATTGTGGGTACAAACATGATCTCTTTATTTCAAAATTAATGAGCTAATGGGAAGAAATGCAGGGGAGGATTTCAACTTGTTAATACCTACCACATTCCCATCATCTTAATAGAGAATGGGTTCTTTTGCCATCTTGTAAAATAATATTCAGTCATCATTTTACAGATGGAGACACTGTCATGCAATAACTTTCCAGAGTGTGTAGTTAGCAAAATAAAAATCAGGGTTTGAATTCAGAATTTTTTAGCTATGTGGTCCATTCTGTTTCCACTACAGTGTGTTAACAAGAAATTTTCCTGAAACTTGAGAAACTTAAAGTTACATTCACTGACTCAATATTCCAGAGAAGAAATTCCAGATGTTAGTCCATGTATAGGTCATTTATTGTCACCTTACCTGGAATCAAGGAAATTTGTGTCAAATAATAAAAAAGAACAGATTAGTAAAACAGAAGTTTTAATATAGTACATTAACCTTAATTTATGGATTAAAAAAGTTTTTCACTTTTTGAGACGGTATTCTTGAGCATCTCATCCAGAAAAGTACTAGCAGACTGAAAAATGATCCAGTTAACATCAGTGATGAAAAGAGGGTCAATGAGAGTCAGAATTACAGCCCAGAGGCAGCATCAGTAGAAGGGACAAGAGAAGTATGCAAACACCTTTTGACCACACATGTGTTGCCAACAAGTGGAGGCTTAAAACTAGGAGGTAAAGAAAAGGTAGCAATTGTCTTGCTTTTCTTCACATTAAGGTTTCAGCTACATCAGTTTACCTTCCTCTGTCGCAGCTCTTTTATGTTCATGATGCTGTTTGCTGATACGGGTGATGGTATGACCTGGGCTTTATGAGTGGAAATATGCACTGTCAATGTGGATCTGCAGTTAATTTGTCTCCAGAATCTTCTTGTGGTGTGAAGAACACAATCTTGCCATAATCAGTGAGCTTTTTCAGTGACATTTCAGTAAAATATCATAGCTGGAAGGGATAAGTAACCCAGTGGTTCTCAATCTATTTATAATATAACATTTTCAAAGATAATTATATTTTGATTTCCAATACATGCAACAAATGAGAGTGGACCTTTCTTCATTGGCATTAGTGGTGTTGGAAAACTCAGGCCAGTATTCATGTCTTCATCTGGAGCTTTGATGGCTCCTGAAGGCCTGCAAACCTAACAGGAAGTACTCTGGTTTAATTCATTTTTCCACATTACACATGGGAAAGTTGATATGTAGAGAAATAAAGTTTCTTTTTAAGGGCTATATGGATGATTGGTGTTGAGCTGGGGTCATGGCCTCATGGTCTTTCACTGGTGATCGCCACCTATCCTCAAATCCAGATTTCCCTGACAAATTTTTCTCCTGTAGACCTGTTTTCCATTCCCATTTCCACCAATTGCAAGAGTTAACTCAAGTCCTGAGTAAGAGCTTGAGCCTTTGAGGAATGTAGAGGACTTCATTTTACTCCTACCAGCCATACTTTGCCATTCTTATCACCAACACACTGGATTCAATAATGAATTTTTTCCAAATCTTTTATTTAGGCTTATAGCCACAAACTGCTTTCTGTTGTTATTTAAATATTTCATGTGTGTGCATGTGCCTGTGTGTGAGTGCTGTCTCCACAACTGATTAGAATGCTCCTTGAGGGCAGGGCCAAATATTAAAATCATATAATGAAAAAGAAGAAAAAATTCTATATGGTTGTTTACCTAATGCCTTTTGTCTTACCTGTGTTCAATATTTTCAAAATTTTAAACAGAGGATAACAGGAAAAGAGGTTAATCAGCTCCAAACATTTCTAGCCATCATTCTTCAAATGTTTGCTCTTTCATAGCATCTCTGTTCTGTCTTCTGGGACTTAAATTATACTTATATTAGGCCACCTCATGTTACAGAGCTCAGTAATAATCTATGCATTATTTTTGATATATTACTTTTGTGTGTCTGTTATTTTGGCGTGGATGCAGAGGGAAAGGAATGCTTATACACAGTTGATGGGACTGCAAATTAGTACAACCTCTATGGAACACAGTATGCAGATTACTCAAAGAAATAAATGAAATGTAGACTTACTATTTAATCCAGCAATCCCAGTATTGGGTATCCACCCAAAGGTAAAGAAATGATTTTATCAAAAAGACACCTACACTGGTGGGTGGAACTGGAGACCATTATCCTAAGTGAAGTATCTCAGAAATGGGAAAACAAACACAATACATTCCCACTAATAAGTGGAAGCTAGATGATAGGTACACATGGGCGTGAAGAGATCTAAAGGACACTGGAAACAAAGAAGGGAGGAGGGTGGGAGGAGGTGTGGGATAAAAACCTACCTATCAGGTTCAATGAGCACTATTCTGGCCATGGACACACAGAAAGCCCTGACTACAGCATTATACAATGTATCCATGTAACAAAAACATCTGTAGTCTGTTAATATTTTGAAATTTAAAAAAATGTTTGAAAATCTCCCAAAATCTGCTGCTTCATTAAAAACCAACAATATAGGCAAAATTGTCAAAATAAATTTTTTTTAGAATTCAGAAAATTAACCAAAGACCTGTAAAAATCTGTAACAATTTTTCTTTAGCTAAGAAAAAAAATGACTAAATCTTGGTAAGGATGGTGAGGTTTATGGCATTTTAATTTACCCTATTCCATCCTCCTGTCAGCGCTCCACAGTAACCTTGACAACCAACAGTTTCTCAGTCATGTAGTCATGAAAAGCAGGAGAGTAGCAACCACCAGAGGGGGAAGAATGTGTTTCAATTCCCCTCAAAGTGCCCAAACCAGAGAATATTCATCATTTGCCCCCTTGGACAGATTTCTGGAGAAACTCACAGGCCAGAGTTCTAGTAAATATCATCTTATAATAATCCAGTTTCGCTTAATTTCTGATAAACAGTCTTTTGCCATTAAGTCCAATGTTGATCTTTTATAATTTTATGAACTATAAAACTAACCTCTAAAATGAAGCACATACAAAATTCTTTCTGACACCTGAGAAAAATTTTGGGGACTTCTTAAAAGGAAGTGTATGAAAAAAATCTTTGTGACTTTCATGGACATGATGCCAAAAACACAATGAATAAAATAAAAAAATTTATAAATTGTATGATCAAAATTTAGAACATCTGCTTTTTCAAAATTATTGTTAAAAGAATAAAAATAATTCACAGATTGGGATATAATGTTTAAAAGCTTTATATCTTATAAAATATTTATAACTAGAGTATATAATTAACTCTCAAAGCATGATAACTGGGAAACAAATATCCTGATTTTTGAAATACACAAATCATTAAAAAAGAGATGCAAATTAAAACTACAATGAAGAACCAGTATGCAACTATTAAAATGAATAATTAAAAAAAATTAACAATTGCTGATGAAGATGCTGAGCAATGAGACTCTCATTCAGTGAGAATGCTAAATAATACTTCACTTCAAAAAATAGTTTTGCAGTTTCTTATATATTTACACACATGCTTGCCAGATAACCCTGCAATCTCTCACCTAGCTATTTGCCAACTGAAATGAAAACTGTGTTTACACAAAAACTTGTATGCAAATGATTATCACAGCTTTATTTATAAAAACTTGAAGCAACTTAATGGCCTTCAAATGGAGAAAGGATAAACAAAATGTTGTTCACATAAAAAAAGAAATGGTACTTAATAATACAAAGTAGCAAATTAATAACACATATAAGAACAGTGATGAAGCTCAAAGGTGTTATTTCAAATGAAAGAAGCCAAAATCAAAAGGTTTCTATTGTGTGGCTTATCTTATTCTACTTTGTTTTATTGCCCTTTGCAGATATTGCATTTCTTTAACAAATTGAAGGCTTATGGCCACCCTGCTTTGAGCAAGTCTGTCAGCACCACTTTTTTCCAAATGAATTTTCTCTCTTTGTGTCTCTGTGTCACATTTTGGTAATTCTAATATTCCAAACTGTTTCATTATTTTTATATCTGTTATGGTTATATGTGATCAGTGATCTTTGATGTTATCATTGTAATTGTTTTGGGGTGCCAGGAATCACACCTATATAAGACAGTGAACTTAATTGATAAATATTGTGTGTATTCTGACTGCTTCTCATTTCCCCATTTCTTTCCATATCTTAAGGCCTCCCTGCTCCCTGACACACAGCAATATTGAAATTAGACCAATTAATAACTCTACAATGGCCCCTAAGTGTTCAAGTGAAAGGAAGCGTTGAACACATCTCACTTTAAATCAAAAACTAGAAATAATTATGCTTAGTGAGGAAGAAAGTCAAGATAAACCAAAAGCTAGGCTTCTTACACCAAAGATTTAGCCAAGCTGTGAATGCAAAGAAAAGGTCTTGCAGTAAATTAGAAGTACTACTCCATTAAACATATGAATAAGAAAGTGAAACAGCCTTATTGCTGATATGGAGAAAGTTTTAGTGGTCTGAACGGAAGATCAATCCAGCCACCACATTCCCTTAAGCCAAAGCTTAATCCAGAACAAGGCCCTGACACTCTTCAATTCTGTGAAGGCTGAGAGAGGTGAGGAAGCTGCATAAGAAAAGTTTGAAGCTAGCAGAGATTGGCTCATAAGATTTAAAGAAAGAAGCTGTCACTGTAACATAAAAGCGCAAGGTAAAACAGCAAGTGCTGATTTAGAAGCTTCAGCAAATTATTCAGAATATCATTCTGAAGTAATTGATGAAAGTGACTACACTAAACAACAGATTTTCAATGTAGAGTAGACAGCCTTATAGTGGAAGTAGATGCCATCTAAGTCTTTCTTAGCTAAAGAGAAGGAGTCACCACATGAAGCCACCAATGACTGACTTCAAAGTTTCAAAGAACAGCCTGACTCTCTTGTAGGGGTTAATGTAGCTGGTGTCTTTAAGTTGAAGCCAATATTCATTTACCATACAAAAAAATCCTAGGGGCCTTGAAAACTATTCTAAATCTACTGTACCTGTGCTCCATAAGTGGAACTAGAAAGCCTGGATGACAGCACGTCTGTGTACAGCCTAGTTTACTGAATATTTTAAGCCCATTGTTGAGACTTAATGCTCAGGGGGAAAAATGGTGTTGGAAAAATTGGATATTTACAGGCAAAAAGTGGAATTGAATCCCTACCTTGTACCATACACAAAAATCAACTCAAAACGTATTAAAAATTTAAATGTAAGACCTAGAACTATAAAAGTCTTAAGCAAAAACATAGGGGAAACTATTCTTGATGTTGGTAGTTTGTTTTCTTGTTAACAATGACTTCAAAACCCAATCATCCATTATTTTTAATGGAACAATCAAACTTATATTTCAAGTCACAATAATGAGAAGGATCAAAGCTCCTGTCAACTGTACATCAGCAACGTGAGTCTTGCACATAGACTGATGTGAGTTGGGAAAAACAGAGGTAAAGTGATCCAACTCAGATAGTGCCACTGCAAAAAAGTAAATAGTGATCCTAAGTTCATTCAATAAATGGGATAAGAAAACTTGATAGCCACATGCAGAAGAATAAAACAGGACTCCTATCTCTCACCATATATAAAAATTCAAGAGGGACTAAATGCTAAAATGTAAGGCATGAAATTCTATGTAGACAATATAGGAAATAAAAATTCTAGAAGACAATATAGGAAAAACTCTTTAAGAATTTATGACTAAGACTTCAAAGGCAAATACAACAATAAGAAAAATAAATAATGGAACTTGATTAAATTAAAAAACTTCTGCACAGCAAGGGAAATAATCAACAGAGTAAATAGGTAATCTACATATTGAGAGAAAATATCACAAACTATACATCTGATAAATGCTTAATATAAGGAATCTACAAAGAACTCAAACAAATCAGCAAGACGAAACAAACAATCCCATTACAGAGTGGGCAAAAGACATGAACAGAAGTTTTTCAAAAGAAGATAGACAAATGGCCAGCAAATATATGAAAAAATGCTCAGCATCACTAATCATCAGGGAAATGCAAATTGAAACCATAATGAGATACCACCTTACACCTGTCAGAACTGCTATCATGAAAAAGTAAAAACAAACAAACAAACCAGATGCTGGTGTGTGGATGCAGAGAGAAGGGAATGCTTATACACTGTTAGTGAGACTGCAAATTAGTATTAATACAACCTCTATGGAAAACAGATTGGAGATTCCTCAAAGAAATACATGTAGACTTACCATTTGATCCAGCAATCCCATTACTGGTTATCCACCAAAAGGAAAAGAAGTAATTTTATCAAAAAGACACTTGCATTCAAATGTTCATCACTACACAATTCACAATTGCAGACATGTGAAATCAACCTAAGTGTCCATTAATTCATGATTGGATAAAGAAAATGTGGTACACATTTATTATGCACACACACACACCCCCCCCCACCCCCCATGGAGTACTACTCAGCCATTAAAAGGAATGAAAAATGTCTTTTGTAGCAACTTGAGTGGAACTGGAGACCATTACATTATCCCAACTGAAGTATCTCAGAAATGGAAAAGCAAACACTACATACATCCACTAATAACTGGGAGCCAAATGATGAGTACACATGGCACAAAGAATTGTAAAGGACATTGGAAATGAAGAAAAAGGGATGGTGGAGGGGGAGGGGTAAAAACTTACCTATTGGGTACAGTGAACACTGTTCTGGTGATAGGCACACTAAGACCCCTGACTTTAGCATTATACAGTGTACATATGTACCAAACACATTTTACCCCCTTAATAATTTGAAATTTAGAAAAAAGTGAGTAAGATGAGGATGAAAAAGGGAAAAAATCTAAGATTTTTATTTTCCTGTGAAGAGATGTTCACAGGACGTGATTATTTTAAAAAAAGAAATTTGAATTTCTCACTATCTTAAAGTTCAGGTATTCTAAGATGTATTTTCCATATGCAACAAGTACTAAGTACTCTTTTACTAAAGGGGATAAGAAAACCACCCCTTTCTGTTGTGTTAATGTTTTACTTTGTTAAACTGCAATATGTTTCTTCTGTTTCCTCTCTCTCTTCCACAAAACTATCACAGTTTTCTCCTTAAAAATGGACTTTGGCGGGGTGTGGTGGCTCATGCCTGGCTTGAAATCCTAACACTGTAGCTTGACATCCTAGGCCAAGGTGGAAGGATCGCTTGAGGTCAGGAGTTCAGAGACCAGCCTGAGCAAGTGCAAGACTCTGTCTCTACTAAAAATAGAAAAATTAGCTGGGCGTTATGGCACCTGCCTGTAGTCCCACCTACTCAAGAGGCTGAGGCAGGGGGATTGTTTGAGCCCAAGAGTTTTATGTTGTAGTGAGCTATGATGATGCCACTGCACTTTAGCCTGGGTGACAGAGCAAGACCCTGTCTCAATGAAAAAGAAAAAGAAAAAATTGGACTTTTTATCATATCATGTTTCTGTTTAGGAACCTTTAATCAATTACTCTTTTACAGATAAATCATAAACCCTCTACTGTGAGATAAAAGATATTTCACACAAGGTCTCAATCTTTCTTTTCTTTGACAATTCCCAACATTATTTCTACAACACTAGCTAACCTATGTATTGGGCATTGGCATTGCTTTATATTTTTATTTATACCTTTTTCTTCCCACTTAATGTTCATAGAAATTAGGATATTTGTATTCAATAAAAAAGAATCCGCTCTAATCCCCCCTTTTGTCAGGTTTTCCCTCACTCTCTTAGAAATAATGGTTATTTTGTTTTAATGCACAACATATTGTTAATATCTCTATTATGACACTCAGCATATTGAATTGTATTGCCATCATTAATTTACCCATCTGTGTTCTCCATTAGACTGTGAGTTTCCTGACAGATGAAAAAGTTTATTTGTCCTCATTGTATTTTCAGATCTACAATTCTTTCAACATATTGTGTTTTATTGATATCTATTAAGTTTTAAAATTTTGTTAAAAGTTTAGAAATGTAACCTTAGATAAATATCTATTGCTTTATTTAATTTAGTAAAGATACATATATGTGGTTAAAAGATTAACCTATTTGTGGTATAACATAATGATTGTTTGGTTAAGTTTGATAAAATCGTAATGAAAGCAAAACCTGCTTAGTTTCATCTCAGAATTCCATCTTGCAAATGTCTCCTAATATTCTAATGCTTCACAAACCGTAAGTATTTGCCAGGGTTTAACAAGTGTTATTTCATCTATTTTTACTAAAAATTTTAGACATGTGCTTTTGATATAAAGCCCTATGACTTTAATTTGTGATAATGAATGTTACTTCCTAAAAAGGTAAAAATATCTTGATATCATAATAGCTTCCACATATAATAATTTAAAATATTAATAGATCACTTCTGATAGAACAAGGAAAACATACATCTTTTAGACCACCTAATGATCACATTCCTAAATTTATCTATAGCTACACACCAGTTGTTACTAAATGGAAGGCAGATTAACTTCTTGCAGTAAGTTGACATTGAATAATTTGATATTAAATTTGAACTGAAATTGAAAAGGAGCCAGATGAAGTAAGTTGGCCATCTGTACCATATGGTCTTAGAAGGGTTGCTAATGCCCAGGTACTAAGGAAGAAGTCCAAAAAGTCTTATCTCTTACTGTAAGAGCTATATCATCCACTACTGCAAGAAATTCAACTACGAAAAACATGAGTGTCTTAAGCAATAGGACCAGACCATGGTTGTAAGACATCTTAGAAAAATCTATCACCTAAGGCTGGGGGAATAATTATCTGTTTATGGCAAATCAGATAAAAAGAAAGGACAAATAGTCAAGCTAAGATAGACCACACAAAATAAACCACACATATATCACAGACAGTGACCACAGAAATGAGTAAATATCAAAATTATTGAGATCGTTGCTGTTTAAAAAAAACGAAAGAGACCTGGCACAGTGGCTCATGCCTGTAATCCTAGCACTCTGGGAGACTGAGGTGGGGGGATTGCTTGAGCTCAGCAGTTTGAGGTTGTAATGATCTATGAAGACTCCACTGTACTCTGTCTCAAAAAAAATAAATAAAATAAAAGGAAAAAAGAAAGAAAAAAATATATAACAGATTCAAAACTTGACCCACGTGTAATTTTGGAAAGATTAGCAATCTGTTTTTTATCAAATTTGGCATAAATAGCAAATTTTCACATTCTGCTGAAAACAAAGGAATTGTTGCTTACACCCGAGAGAATGTGTCTTCATCTAACTTTAATATGTTGGCAATTATAAGAAATGTGAAAATTCTAATATTTTACTCTCTTAGATTTTTTTTTTTTTTTGCCTTTGGTGATTTTAGGTTTGTTTCATTGTTTCTCTTATGTAGTCTGAGTCACTATATAAAGAGAGATTATACTTAGTGATTTCTTAATTTTATATGAGTTTATTTATATAATAGATCTTTTTGGTGTTAACTTCCTTTTCTCTGGAAATCTAAACAGAAAAATGGTTCAGATAGAGTACCGATCAAAGTGAATTCATTTTTGTTGACTGGAGCCCAATAATTAAAGAGCCACCAGTGTCAGAAACTACTCTAGTGCAAGCAGACTTTACCTGTATGTTGCCTGTAATTTAAACATCATTATGTGTTAAACAATATAATTTTTCCCACATGGGTTTCTCTTACTAATATCCCACATTCTTCCTCCCATCCAAATATCTAGGGTTTCCATTGATAAAGGTCACTTTCCATCATCAGAATTAAGAGACACTTTGAATCTAAAACCAAAATAAATAATTGATCTGAAATTGGTGTAAGTGGCATTTCAATATTAAATCCACTCTCCAAAATTTGACTTTTTCTTTGGGGGAGTAAAAGTAGCAAGGTGTTCTGGTGAGGGAAGAATTAAAGTTTTATGTCTTATTTATCAATTGCAAAATGCTCTGCTTCTATGATTCCCACCAACTTTTAACTACATCTTACATTCAGAGGTCTAGACACCCAGTTTTCTTCTTTGGAGAAAAACCATTTATGGTCCCCTATAAGTCATACAACCTAACACAAGTAGACACACATTGTTTTAGAAGGGGAAAAGGTGTCACAGAATGTTTTATACACCCCTTTCAATACTGTCTGTCCCAAAACACTTTTCCATAGAGCAATTCATGTGGGTAAATTAGCATAAGAATAAGGAGCTTCCTGGGAGAAAAAAGATTTACCACTTCCTTTCTGGGATTCAGTATTAGAACATTTCAAATGAACAGAAATGATAATGACTTAGAACTTTGGGCAATAAAATGCAGTAAGTGCACCAAGGAGGATGAGGAATTTGGACTGGTGACCTTGGCTACAAGATAACCTCAAAAGAACTTGAGGCAACAAATGGTTCTAAAATGATTAAGTAGAGACTGAAAGCTCACAAATATTAGGAAACATCACTTGAGAGTATGAATATAAAGTAGAATCCCGTAAGCTTACGAGCTCAAGTGTGGAATACATTGACAATACAAAGCTGAGAGCATAGGATTTACTTATAAAGAGAAGCTCATGTAGGTCTATAAGATAGAAGCAGGAGATGTATCAATGTTCCTGCATCCACCCTTCATAGTTATGGGTACTTCTTTAGTAGTGACAGTAGCAGTAAGTAAATAGAATCCCTCCAGAATTTATGCAGATGATTTAAACAAGATTTCTCCAAAATATCACATCCCAAAGCTTTTGATTTCTGGTGATGATTTTATCATTTCCCAGCTTCAAATCATCTAAGTCTGTGTGTTGATTTCAGGGCAAGTGATAGGAGATAATAGGGTTTACTCTTTAAATATTAATTAGCTCCAGGATTCCCTGGATACTCAACAAAGCTGGCAAGAACTTTGACTAATATACACCAACTTCAACCAAATCTTTGCATGTGCATTGCTGTGCATAGAACCTCAAGACAACATACACATTGCATTTAACAAGTTTGCAAAAGAGAGCTAATAGGGGATAGATAATTATCAAATAAATGGTAGAAACAACACATTTAGTGATAGATTTGGGCAGACAGTGAAAAATTCATGAAGATGGCTGAATATTAGTTAGTTGGGTCTTGAAATAAGACCAGAATTATGGAAAAATCAAGGCAATAAAAAGAGGATGAAGTATAGGAACAGAATATGATTGAGAAAAGTTTCAGAAACATGAGTCAACGATATGTATTTAGGAGAGAAAAAATAGACAAGACTGTCTAAATCAGATTGTCTGGAAAAGAATAAGAAAATAAAAAGGATAGAAACTATCCAGGCATGCAACCATATCTGAACCTTTTACAGATGGTTTAGAAAGGTAGCATTCAATATAGTCTACAGAAGAAATGAATATAAATGAATTGCTAAAACAGTGTTCATTTGTTTTTCATACTGTTGGCAGGATGAAACTATGGGAACTGACACTAAGTATTAAAATATATTATAAACTGATGATACATATCATCCAATCTAGGCTTACAGTATTAATGGAATTAGTTGACATGCCCAGTGTGTATAAAAATAGTATTAAACATACACAAATAACACCCAGAATAATACAATATCCATTTTAGTAAACTTGGCATAAAACCATAATAATCTAACTTAATGTTAAAGGCTAAAAGTCACACTATATAAACAATGCCCCCCAGATTTTTATGTATAATTGTAGGCATATATCTATTGCAATCATTTTCATCATAGCTAATTTTTTTCAAGAACATCCTCTTTACATCTCAAAATGTATGTGTAATCTCAGAACAAAATCATCCAAATATATATGTGTGCGTGTGTGTACAAATTTTCATGAAAAATGGAAACTTGTTCATGAAATCACATCACACATTTCTTCTTGAAAATACCTGGTATCACTATACATACCTCTATTTATCTTAATCAAATCCCAGTAATTTGTCATTCTCTACTAAAGTATGTTGAAAGAATAATCCATTTGATTCTGGCTTTCAAGATATTCACTAGAGAATTTTATTTAGGTCACCATAGACTTATAGGCTTGAAGATATTCTCAAATAAATGTTAATAAATACTACTCATATGAGTAAACATCTAAAATTCCCCTACCGAATAGGAAGAGTTATATAAGCATAGATTTTGAGAGAATTATTTTTTCTGAACTTAATTGTCTTTGTTATTTATCTATGCTAAACATACACTAACAGATTGTTGGAAAAATAATCACTGTCATTTCATGTTTTAGAAGTGCTTATTTTAAAATCAGCTGGTTTAGATATATAGAAATATGTGCCTAAAATATTTCATAGCTTTTGGAAGTATTGGTAGGCTGTTATCAACAAAAGAAAATAAGGACAAAAATTGAAATTTCTATATAATCATCCCTCCATCAGGATTTTTTCCTCGGACTAAACAAATTTTTTTTATTTAGTTATTATTTTTCCCTAAAAATGATGTGGAAGGGATACAGTATCTCATAAAACATATGTTCAAATATTTTCTTCTGAGAAAACTTTATAATGATGAGCACAGTTGCACATTTTAATAAACCTAAAAAATCATAACATTGATATTATGGGGTTTTAGGCATAGTAATATATACATGTAAAATTTATTCATTTCATTTCATTGAAGGCTTGTGCTTCCAAAACAGTTACAAAGTTCATTATATCCTACTGGAAATCTTTTTATATTATTTTATGCATTTAATGGCATGATCATGTGATTTAAGAAAATAGGTCTAGGCCTACAACTATTTTTCATTAACAAAATCTGTCAAGTCTTATATCTACTCTTCCTATTCCGCTATCATTACAGTTCAAATAAGCTCTGTGAACTCAAAGCAGGATAAGCATGGGTAAAACCACACCTAAGTACATCACAGTCTAATTGATGAAATCCAAAAATAAAAAGAACATCTTGAAAGAATGAGAGAATAAAGATACATTACACAGAATGGAAGAGCAATTTATTTGACTATAGAGGCCATAAGATTGTAAAACAATAGCTTTAAAGTGCTAAAAAGATGCAAAGACAATTTAAAAAACAAACAAAAACGGTAACTGATATTCTATACCCAACAGAAATACCCTTCAAGAATGAAAGATATTAAGGCATTTCTATGGAAGAAATTTAAGGAATTCTTCACCAGAGAACTTGCACTATAAGAAATATTAAGGAATTTTTAAAAAGCAATTTATCATATCCACCCCCCTGACACATCCTGCCTTTTTCCAAGTCTTCATTGTTTAAAGAACATTCTTGAGGCTGCACAGAAATGATAACATATGGAAACTGGGTTCTTCAGTCAAGGATGAACATAAGAGGAAATGATATTGATATTTGCTTAGAAAAGAATATTTGTGGTATATGCGGTGATATGGCTCACTGGTGCTGATTCAGGGAAGGACTAATTCTAATTGCCCCAAACATTACAAGTGCTATTTTCAGATAGTCTTCAGCTGACAGTACCTTCTGGGGCCATCTCAAGTACACATTCTTTTTAAGGTGGAGGTATAAATGTCTAGTCGTTTGTCAGTACAAAATAATCCTGATGGGCCATTTCAGCTTCAGTGCTCCTGAAAGTGTAAGCTGGCCCGGTTGGGCCTGAATTGTGTTGGATAATACTCTATTTCTACATGATAATGTTTTCTTATCATTTTTTACAAGTGTGATTCCAATGAAAAATACCTAACAAATGTTATGTATACTAAAAATATTAATAATAAGAGAATATTTAGACTTTAAAGTAAAAATCATTGGATAGGATAAAAGGACACTGGGTCATGATAAAGTCCATAATCTATGATGAAAACATAATAGTTATAAAGTAGTATGCACCAAACATCTAAACAACTAAAGATATTTTTGAAAGCAGTTTAGAAATGTAAGAAAAACTTCCTAAAATTTTAATTTTATTAGCAGACTTCTGTGTCCTTTATAGTTCGATATATATTAGAAAACGTGTTTAGAGAAATTAAAAATTTGATTATATATTTAGAAATTATATGCATGCATACACATATAAACAGTCATATATCATTTAATGATGGGGATATTTTCTAAGAAATGCATGGTTCGGTGATTTTGTTGTGTAAACATCATAGAGTGCACTTGCACAAACCTAGATGGTAAAGCCCACCACACTGTTGCTCCCAGGCTATAAACCTGTCGACTGCACTGACTACTGTGGGCAATTGTAATACAGTGGTAAGTACTGGTGTATCTAAACATACCTCAACATAGAAGAGGTATAGTCAAGATATGTTGTTATAATCTGATGGGACCACTATCTTACATGCAATCCACCTTTGACTGAAATACCATTATGCAGAGCATGACTGCATATGTATTCCCTGTTTATTAGATATGCCTGTGTATGTTCAACTGTGAATATGAAATAATGATTAAATAGAAAACTTGATACTCACGAGCTTTAAAAGTACACAAGTAAAAATTTAAAGCTTATAATCAAGGAAGCTTCAGAAAAATGTAAAGGTATAAGGAATTGTGGCTTAATATTTCCGATGAAGCTCTCCAAATTGACCTTGACTTTCAAAAAACACAAGAAACCAAAACTAAGAGCAATGAATCTAGTACAAAATATACCTTATGTTTAGATAATTATTTAAATATGGCTTTATTATTGATAGAATGGCAGTGAGCTTTAGTTAACAGCCTGCCAGGTAGATCCTTTTGTCTTCACCATCATTCAGTCTCCGTATAAAATTTCTTTTAGTGGTAACAAATTCAATGTGCAACTTCATCCTACACTGCAAGAAGTCTCCTGCCTGGTGTGAGCATCTTTTGGCATTAATTAAGACTACCTATTTCACTAGAGATCTAGCAGTTCTAAAAAACTGTAGTTCACAGCTGTCATGTGGAATAAACTACAAGTTAAAATTGCTGCTTCCATTTAAAAATAGCTGTAATTTCAAATTTCTTTAGATATAATCAGCAAATAGGTAAATATTTCATATAATGACAACAAACAGGTACAGTGTTGAAAACTATCAATGAGTAATATTAGTAGTTAGAAATGATGGATAAAATGGGAAGATATAGGAAGATCGATTGATCGACATGATTTTATTCTAAAAAGTAAATAAAACTATAGAAATAACAATCTATAAATAAGATATAATAGCTCCAAGAGAAAAGTTAATGGAGATTACTATATTGCTTAGTTATGTTTTTAACTTTTAACTTAAGTTGAAGAACTATATAACATGCTATATTTATGCTATGTGTCTATTTAGTCATTTGTCTAACGTGTAGCTACTATACCTAATGTATTTTGTGTAAAGTACTAGGGATGCAAAGAGTAGGAATATATTTTCCTAATTTCAAAGATCCCACAATTAACCAAAACCAGTTGTTTTAAAATTGTCTGCTATTGTAATCATATGGGATA
Source organism: Eulemur rufifrons (assembly GCF_041146395.1). NCBI lineage: Eukaryota > Metazoa > Chordata > Mammalia > Primates > Lemuridae > Eulemur > Eulemur rufifrons. Next base: position 233,637,862 of record NC_090989.1, read on the forward strand.
GGGGTGGCCTATAAAAATAAAAATGCTTAGGTTTCAACATATACCAATGAAATAATATCTGAAGATAGGGGCTGAGAATGCTATGATCTAAAGTATACAGAGATGATTCTAATATAAAACAAGATTAGAAAAACATATACACAATCCACAAAAAAGTATATTTCAGAAAAACATGTCTTTTAAGTATAAAAAATTTATGATATTTTGTAATAAAACTTTAGGTTAAGTATTCAGAAACTTCTAAAAATATCAAACTTTTATCTGATGTTAACGCAAATTAATCTGTAAACTCCGAGGCTACAAAATGTATTGCTTATAGTATTATACAGTTAAAAACAAACAAAAAAAATGGTAGAAATATCCTCTGATTTAGCAATAAGAAAATATTATTATTATCACTATTGTTTTATTGAAGTATAATATATATAATGTGACATGAAACTTGCACAAATCTTAGTATAACTTGATGAGTTTTTCATAATATGTATACACCTTGTGTAACGATCACCCAGATAAAAATATAGAACATGTCCAGCACTCTACAAGTTTCACTCCTGCACCTTCCCAGCTATATATCCCTCTAAATAGATAACCACTATTATGAACTCTGTCTTCATCAAGTAGATTTTTCTGTTCTTTAACAATACGTAATGAAATTATATAAATGGTACAATACAGTATGCTGTACACAGATCATTTTGAATCTAGGTTCTTTGTAATATCTTATTTTTGATAATAGTTTTAATGTATTAATAGATCATTTCACAAAATCAAAGAGAAAGTTTAAATATCAGTATTTTCTAAATTTAATATTCATTCTAAAAAAAACCTTTTGAACAACTAAATTTTTTTGGCTTTTGGATTTTGCTTTGCATATATAATAAAAAATGCAAAAGCAATAAATAGTGAATGATAGATTTTGACGAATTTAGACTATGATAATATTAATAGATAACTTCGTGTATAGCTGGCAACTACTCCTTCTCTCCCTCCAAGAGCATGTCACTCCTTCCACCTAACAATGAAATCTATTTCGCTTCTCTTAGTCTGGGCTGACTTTGTAACTTGTTTTGTCCAATAGAATGTGGTAGAAGGGATGTTGTGCCAGTTCTGGTCTAAGTTCTTATGAGGTCTTGCGGTTTTCTTCTTCACTCATTGCTGCACTCTCTCTTGGATCTTTGTCATTATACTGTCAGGAAGTCCAGGCTAACCTGCTGAAAAGAGAAGGTCCTGGAGAATGATGCACCACATGGAGAGAGATATCTCATGGAAGAAAACTGAAGTGCCCTGGTTTAGCCCAAAGATAAATGCAAACAACATGCATAATCACATTAAACTAATATAAAGCAGAAGAATCATATTTCAATCCACGCAATTTTGAAAAATAATACATTTATGATATGTAAGCCCAATGAATTTCAGAGTGGTTTGTTACACAATAGATAACAATAGACATCTGAAAAAGAAAAAAAATAGAACTGGTACTCATGTTGAAGCCTATCTCATTTATTTAAAATGAATGTGGAATACTAAGAAAAAGCAATAGATACTTAAATTCCTACAATAATTATTAAAACCTCATGAATAATAATTTTCAGAAGAATGGGCCTGTATGAATGATCATTTTAAGCCATTAGTACATTGCTCTTTATTGCTATTGCTAAAGATCCTTTGTTGCCCATTGTCTGTATGGCCCATTAAAGTGGGCTTACTGTCTTTACTCCTTCCCAGTGGTGTGGGCTTGATCACAGGACTTGTTCAAGGTAATAGAATTTGAGCACAATGGACAGTAGGTCCACTTCTAGCTAAGGCTTTGAAATTTATCACTTGTTTCTGCACACATTTCTGGCAGTTGTATGGTTTGGCATAAGAAAAACCTGCTCTGCATAGCTGCAGACCCACAGCTACTGGGAATCAAACCCAGATTTTCCCTGCTGAGCCCAGTAGTACCACAACCACAATATGCACGAGCAAGAAAATCAATGTTTGAATACATGAGTTACTAGGACTTTGAGGTTGCTTTCTGGGAGGGGAGCAGGGAGAATAATACAAATTTGCATATCCTATGAGTTACTGCAATCCATTCATGAAATTGTGTTAGTGTTTAATCTTATCACAATATAGAACATTATGAGAATAAGCTTGATAAGTTTTAAAGCATCCAACATCTTTAAAAATTATAAGAATTTTTCTAAATAAGTTATAGAAACTGAAGAGACAGAATCAGAATAAAATATTTAAAAGTATATTTTAGATATGTATATATATGTATATATACACACATAAATTTAGCCTCAATTTAAGTATAATAGCATCCATATTGAGATTTTATATTTTTTTTGAAATATTATGTCTAAGATACATTTATCTTCAAAGAGAAAAAATTATTTCTTCTGGGTTTAGATAAATCTTGTAAATTTCAGGACTAGATCACATACAACATAAAACTTTTCCCATAGATTCTGAATGAGGATTTTTCCTTTTTATTCTTTATAATCATGCAATATGATAATGATCATTTATAATTTTTCTTTAATTGCCCTGGTCACAAAAAATTAAATATAACCCAATACATCTATAATTTTTTGCTTTCTCTAAAGAGAGAAAGACAACTGTAAAAACACTAATAGCAAATAATGTAAGACAGTTAAAAATGTGTGTTAATATGATCAAAACATTCACAGAAAACCTTTAAAGTTTGTACTTGTTTATGGTGTACTGGTGATGAGCAAAAAGATCAGAGATCATGAATTTGAAAAATCATAAGAAGTAACAATAAAATACTATGATATATGCAACTATTTGTTGATGTACATCTATGATTTGTGCACTTCACATAAATATGTTACACTTTAATATAAAGGTAAGCAAAATAAAATAAAGACCTGAGGGTTTAATAAGAGAGATGACCAACTTTTTAAAATATATTTATTTAAGAATAAATTGGGGAAGGAGAGAAGACAGAAAAGATAAACAGTAGAATGGAGAAAGGAAGGAAGGAGGAAAGAAGGAAAAAAGGAAATGAAATAAAAGGAAGAAAATTATAAAATAAAAAAAAGAAAAAAGAAAACTGAACTCAATAGGGGAAAATGCCATTGTCATCACTGCTTCAAAGTAGTAGTCATTTTATGCTACAATGAAATATATAAATATTACATATAATTGTAAGACTCTGTGCTCCCCCAGGAATCATATCAATAGATTTCAGTAAATTTCAAATTTCAAATTGCTTCATGATATTCCAGAGTCTCACATACAAATATATAAATACACTTTAGATTTTAGAAGGGTTTATTTGATAACTAGTCAGCAGAAATTCTGGACAAATAGAACCATTTACAATCGTCTTGAGGGAGTTCAGGCTTTGTTCTTATCATAGATAGCTGTATTGATTACTGTGCTCTTTATCAAGAAAACACTGGTCAGGATGTTTTATTTTTGCCAAACTGAATGAGCTAATTAAAACTTGTCTGCGTATAAATATTCTATTTCTAGCACATGCTTCAATTAAATGTTGAAAGCTCTGGTTCCTAAGAACTTCATAATACATTTTTCATAGGGTTATTACAAGTTTTATTTGATTAGTAGTAACTGTCTCTTTCATGTATTATTTGTCCTAGTTTGATTATATTTTAGAATTGCAATGCTATAAATTTTAAAGCTGTAAAAATTTGCTCCTTATTTTCTTTAAATGTATTAAATATATATTTAGACCCAACTTGATGCTGCCTATAAGAGACTCATTTCACCTTTAAGGACACATATAGACTGAAAAATACACTCCATGTGAATAGATATCCAAAGATAGCAGGAATGCTATACTTAACATAAAATAGACTTTAAATTAAAAACAACTATAAAAAGAGACAAACAAGGTCATATATATAATGATAAAGTGCTCAATTTAAGAGGATATAGCCACTGTAAATTTATATGCACACAAAATTGGAACATATAAATATACAGAACAAATATTAATATATCTGAATGAAGACAGAGACTGCAATAAAATAATATAAGGGTATTTCAATACCCCCATCAAAAAATGGATAGATCATCCATGCAGAAATTCAATAAGGAAACAGTTTACTTGAACAACACTATGGTGAAAATGGACCAGGCATATACAGAACTTTCCATCCAACAGAAGCAAAATTCACATTTTTCTCAAATGTACACAAAACATTTTTCAGAATGGATCATATGTTAGGCCACAAAGAAAGTCTTAATAAATTTAAGAAGACTGAAACCATATCAAGTATCTTTTCCTATCATAATGGTATAAAACTAGAAAACAATAGCAAAAAGGAAACTTGGAAAATTCACAAACATATAGAAATAAAATAACATGCTCCTGAACAACCAGTGGGTCAGATATTTCAAAGAAGAAGTCAAAAAGGAAAAGAAATCTTTAGCCCAATGAAAACTGGGTTTTAATACAAAACGCATCATGTAGAAATCACCATATAATAATAAAGAATTGAATTATTCAGAAAGCTATAACAATGGTACATTTGTCAGTGTGTAATGAGAGCCTCAAAATATATAAATCAAAAATTGATGGAAGTTCAAAGAGAAACTGACAAATCTTTATCATTGTGGGAGTTGTCAAAACAAATATCCCAATTATGAATAGTTAGTTAATATATTTTAAAATGTACAATTAACAAACGTGTTTAAATACACACATATCATCCTGCACCAAACAATTATAGAATATACATTCTTCTCAAGGACATTTAAAAGATTTATAATAAATAACAGTATTTTAGACTCTGAACCAAATACCAACAAAATTCAGATAACTTTAACACATAAGCAGCCTTCTCTATGTACAAATGCAATTATGCTACAAATCAAGCAAAAGCCAACTTAAAAATACCCATACATTTATTTTTATTTTGTTTTTAATTGACACATAATAATCATCTTTATGGGGTATATATTTATAGAGTATATTTTTATGGGTACAGTGCAATGTTTTAATACATATATATGTAGTGTAATAATCCTATCAGGGTATTAGCATATCTATCATCACATACATTTATTATTTGTGGTGAGAACATTCAAAATCCTCTCTGCTGCTATCTTAAAATATATAACATGATATTGTTAACTATGGTCACCATACGACTCAATAGAATAGAACTTTTTTTTCCTAAGTGCAGCTCTGTACTGGTTGACCAATCTTTCTCTATTCTCTCTACCCTCTTACCCTCTCCAGCCTCTGGTAACCACTATTCTCTCTACTTCTATAAGATCAACTTCTTAGATTAAGTGAAGTTATGTAGTTATTTGTCTTTCAGTGCCCAGTTTATTTCACTTAACATTATGTACTCCAGGTTCATCCATGTTACCACTAATGATAGGATTTCATTCTTCCATATGACTGAATATAATTCCATTGTATTTATCTATTCATCTGTTGATGAACACTTAGGTCAATTCCGTATCTTGGCTACTGGGATAATGCTATAATAAACATGGGAGAGCACATATCTCTTCAACATGCTGTTATCATTTCCTTTGAATATAAACTCAGTAGTGGGTGCTGGATCATATAGTATTTCCATTTTTAATTTTTTTGTAGGAGCCTCCATTCTGTTTTCAATAACAGCTATACTAATTAACATTCCTACCAACAATGTTAACACTGTTTTCCTTTCTGCTCATCCATGCCATGCTATTTTTTGTCATTTTTGTAATAGCCATACTAATTGGGGTGACATTATATCTCATTGTGGTTTAATTTGCATTTCCGTGATAAGTAGTGATGTTGAACATCTTTTCATATACCTGTTGACTATTTGCATGTCTTCTTTCAAGAAATGTCTATTCAGAACTTTTGCCCATTTTGTAATCAAATTTTTTTTTGCTATTGAATTGCTTGAGTTTCTTAAATATTATAGATATTAATCCCCTGTCAGATGCACAGTTTACAAATATTTTCTCTCATTCTCTAGGTTGTCTCTTCATTCTTTTGATTGTTTCCTTCATCATGCAGTATCTTTTTAGTTTGACATAGTCACATTTGTCTATTTTACGTTTTGCTGCGTGTGCTTTTGGGATCTTATCCAAAAAATCTTTATTGAGATCAATGTCATGAAATATTCTCTGTATTTTTTCTATTATATAAACATACATGTACAAAAATAAAAAAAATTAAAACCTGTTGAGAATGCAATGCAATTAAAAATGTGACATACAGAATCATGTGACATACTCTTGACGTGGTATTTTAAATCATAGCATTTAGAAAAGAAGACAGCTTGAAAATTAATGTGGCAAATACACATGTTAAGAAGTTAGAAAAGGATTAACAGATTGAAGGAAAAGAGGATGAAAAATAAAATTATAAAATATAAAGGATTAGTAAGCGTAAAATTTAATTTTATGAAGAATATTTAAAAACTATAACTTTTAGTGAGACTGATAAAGAGAAAAAGTTAGAAGGCACAAATCAACAACATATTACAATATAGTATAGTTTGAATATTAAAAAATTATAATATACTACTTCATATTAAGAAATAGAAAACGAATTTTAAAATGTCAATAAGATTACCCAACCAAATTATGAAAAAACGTCTGAATTTCTACAAGCATTAAAATATTATTTCTGTATGTGATAGTCTTTCTTCAACTTAAATCTAGACCTAAATGAACAAATCATGCTTAGTCCAAGAAAGAAAGACCTGTTTACATTTAGAAGATCTACAAATGTATTTCATTGCAATAACAAATGAAGAAGAAAAAATACACTTACCTCAGTAGCAATTGAGAAAGATTAGAAAAACCACAAAGTGAGTTTATGAAAATATCATATACAAAATTGGGATGAAGAGAGAATTTTGCTAATCCAAGTATTAGGCAGATTTGCCCATATTTGCTTTTCTTTTAACTTGACAGAATAATTCTAATATTCACGTTGATATTTTTCAATTAATTTTATTGTGAAATATATATGCAGGAATGTGCACAATACAGAAATATATAGCCTAGTGAAGAATTATAAAACAAAAGGCCATGAAACCCTCACCCATATCAATAAAGTAGTTGCAATCTCAACAGAAGCCCTCCCACCTATTCATATTCTAGATCCCTCTGCCCTTTTTGGAATAAACACTTTCCTGGAATTTATAATTATCGCTCTCTTGCTTTTGTTTTCAGTTTTAGTTTTAATGTGTGTGTTTCATAAGCTCTAAAATAGTGCTAAAAAAAAATCCAGGTAGCTTAGGAGCTCAAAGGAGCCATGGGAATCTGGAACTCAGAGCACTGAAGTTTTTATGCTGATATTATGATAAGGTAAAAAAGGCCAGTTCTTGGAGCTTTGAAGAAGCTGCAAACTGGAATTAGCCACTGACAGTGGAACTAACTGTTGCAGAAGGGATCAAGAACTGCTGAGGTCTGGCTGAACAGGTAAGCAGTAAGGGAGAAGGAGAGTGTCATTCCTTTCTCCTTCAGCCTGCCTTCCAGGTTGCCTGCAACACTCCAATTGGCACAACTAATTGGAAGCTAGCAGTTTAGAGAGTCCTAGCCTCCGATCACAACAAGATGTAACATAGAAGAATGGGTTTAAGCTGAGAGGGAAGAGCTGAATAACTATCATTGCTCCTATATAGTCTGTTTCCCCTCAGGCGCTCTTACAAATTATTCTGAATACAGCTGCCAAAGAAATTATTAAAATGTAAGCCAGATTGTGTCACTGTCTCTCAGTGACTCTGTGCTTCTCAAAATAAGAAAAAGTCTTCAAAATAAAATCAAATAATTTCCAAGTATCTTATTATCTGACCCTCCATTAACACCTCTCTGGCTTCTCTCTCTTATAGCCACATTGGGCTCGGTGCTATTTCTGTTCAACTTCCTCTGGAATTCCCTGCACTCAGATATCCCCAGGTCTTTTCCCTTCACCTCATCTGTATCTTGGCCCACTGTCTCCTCTCAGTAGGCATTCTCTGACCATCTCATTTAACTTACCTTCTCTCCCCTCCCCACTCTTATTTTCTTTCCTGCCGTATTTTTCACCATTCCCATTTTCTTTCTTTTTTTTTTTTTTTTTGTTGAGACAGAGTCTCACTTTGTTGCCCAGGCTAGAGTGAGTGCCGTGGCGTCAGCTTAGCTCACAGCAACCTCAGACTCCTCGGCTTAAGCGATCCTACTGCCTCAGCCTCCCGAGTAGCTGGGACTACAGGCATGCGCCACTATGCCCGGCTAATTTTTTCTATATAGATTTTTAGTTGTCCATATAATGTCTTTCCATTTTTAGTAGAGACGGGGTCTCGCTCAGGCTGGTCTCGAACTCCTGACCTTGAGCAATCCACCCGCCTCGGCCTCCCAGAGTGCTAGGATTACAGGCGTGAGCCACCGCGCCCGGCCGACCATTCCCATTTTCATCTTCTAACTTTTTCACTTGCTTAATTTTTGTATTGTCTGCCACTGCTCAGCAGAATATAAGCTCCATAAAAGCAGATATTTTTGTCTTTTTGTTAGCTGATGAATCCTTGGTGCATAGAACAGTGCCTAGCACATAACGGGCACTAAATTGATTTGTTTTCAACCTTAGTTCTAAGACTTTTAGCAATTTTACCTTTCTATCTCAATTTTTTTAATCAGTGCTATTTCTCACCTTGTGGAGTTTTATGAGAAACAGAAGAAAAACATATGCATTTTACATATTGTCCAGCACATAATAGGTACTTAGTTAATAGCAGCTATAATGCTATTGTATTATTATATATACTTTATTATTTTTATATATTATTATCTTAGCAATAATTAAGAAGAATAATATTGATAAAGGGACAATCAAAAAGTACTTTTTTAAAGGGATATTAACTGGTCAGATATTTTGGAAGTTAATCTTAAGACACTATAAGACTCTTGTGTTTTCACTTGTTAAAGTAAATCTAATAGCCTTAGTTTTGTTAAAACAACCATTTTTATGGTAGTCTGTGGGGGCCTTTGTCATTTCTGGAGCATCAAGCAGTGCCAGCCAAGATTACTTCATCACCATATGTCAAGACCCTTGATTGGGTAAGAACGTGCTCTTTTGAGTCCCTGGGAGCCTTCCACTCAGGGCTTTCTGCATTCATGACAGTGAGGTAGCTTTCAGGTTGCATCTAAGCTATGATTTATTTTCACTAACTTCCCAAAAGCTAAGTTAATTCTTCCTCCTGTGAATGAGGACCACTCTAGAAAAAAGCCTCTTTTCCTTGGTAAAATCTGCCTTGTTGTTAACCATTTGCATCTCTGTTCTTGTACCAAGATGATAAATTCCTCCTTTCTGATAGTCTACAAGCTATTCAAATATTTTCCCAGCAGGTCACTATTTATGAATTAAGAGGATGACTGTACTCTCTTAGCAATACAGACAAAGAGTTTCATACTTTCCTGAAATTGCCATAGCATGCGATGTAACCAAGTCCTCAGGATCCCAAACTTGTCCTTTGCACCCTAAAGTTGAACATGCAATTTATTTTAAATGAACTTTTTGACCACTTCTTATTCTTGGTTTTCTTAACTATCATAAACCTTTCCTCTTATTTTACATGAGTGATGTGAAGTTCTTGATCTTCTGACTCAAGTTCATGGAAATAATTAGAAACAGGTACATTAGAAACAGGTGTATTTCTCTTAATCAGTGGCAAAAGCCTATCTTGTCTCAGGGAAGTAGAAGTTGAAGTTAAACTTCTGTTTCTGTGTGCAAAGTTAATGAATAACTTTATGGTTGTGATTTTAGGGTCTCCCTCAAACTTTATGCTCCCTCAGGTTATATACTTATTGTTGCTAACCAAAAAGTACAACTTCTCAACAATTAGGATGACCATTTATGATGTTATTTTATTTTTTCTTTCACACGTTTCCATCTCTGTAAAAATCTAAACCATGATCCACTTCTTCCATTATTGGAAGAAGCACAACCTTACACTTCATTAGATTCTGTCAGGAATTATCCAAAAGAGATCATTTTTTAACAACTAGAAAATCCAAATATAATATTGTTTGTTTATGAATAAAACAGGAAACTATCAGGCTAGATACATTATAAAAGATTTCAACTCATCGGTCAAAAATGAATCTTTCCATAGGCAACATCAGAAAAGAAGACAACTCATTGCACTCTCTGTAGATTGTCAATTAACTAGAAATAAGCAGGTACATATATAGAGATGGTAAGTGTACTTTTAAGGTAATGCATGATTCTGAAATGCTTTGAAAAGAGTGAGTGTTGACCTCAGCAGAAACTACTCTTAATATTTTGAAAGACCATCAACTGAAAGGATTTTTTAAGCACTGTATTGCTTTGTAAGAAAGTGACTGTCATAAAGGAGTAACATGGAGGCTAAAGCACATATAGTTTATCAAGTAGGTTTTTCACCAAGACTCAGCCCTACTCACATGTTACCCTAAATGTTGAAACTGAAGAAGTCCTAAGAGGCTATGATGGAATGTCAATCACTCCATAATTCGAAAATAATGTCATTGAGTGTTATCTGATGATCATTTCTGGTGCTTTTAGGATGGCACTATATGTAAATTCACATGGAACCCTGCAAAATTTTGCATAAAATTACCACCAATGCACTCCATCAACACTGTAGAATTAACTTTACTAAAACAGCTGAGACTTTTTTGTTCATGTCTTATCTGTCACCAACATAATCATTGCAAGACTATAAAGGCTGGATATAGAAAACAGATCATAACTCAGGACCCCTTGGGACTTTTCCAAGTGGATTTTATAAACCTGACCCCAGGCACCATTTTTTGTTGTTGTTGTTGTTGTTGTTTGTTTGTTTGTTTTTTCCCAGGGTATTACAAGGGTACAAATGCTTTGGTTCTATAAATTGCCTCTGCACCACTGCAACAAGAATTCCCATCCTCCAGACAGCGTGATGATTTTTTTAAATATATTAGTTTATTATTTTCTTATTCCCAAAAAGGACTGAAGCTATTTCTTACTGGAAATCTCTGGCCCTAATAATAACAATCAAAACAAAATTTCTTGATTTTGTGTTCTTGTCCTGGAGAATTCCAATCAATTTCTTTAGTTATTGTGTGCCCATTTTACTGGGTCTGTCATTTAAGAACTTTGAAATGCCTTGACATTTATTCAAACTTCATGGTTCATATTATAGAAGTCTTCAGGGAAAAAAAAATAACAAATGTAATTCTAAATGAAAAATATAAAAGCTCTGAGCAACTCTCAAACTTCCAATCCAAAAGTACTATTAATGGCTTTATTAACAATGAAACCAATCACTTCTGTTTACTTTTTTCTTGCACTTATGAATTTGTAACAAGGCAAACCATGTATCTAGGATTACCACAATTGACACTAAACCCTACTTTGTTGCAAACAGACATGGCAAAATACTACAAGGGGCTTACGAATCCACTGTGTTATCAATTGATACAGGCCTATTTTCTTCAACATCCTCCTAAAGAACCTTTGCATATCTAAAATGCAGAAACCGTGTCTTCTAGAAGAGATATCAGAGAAAGGCAACCCTTATACCCTAGTAAAGGATATTATCAGATACTATAAAGAATAAGCACAGCAATAAAATTACAAGGCAATAATTCTTAGATGTATATTTTCCAAGAATTCATGGAGCACTGGAAACTGTTCTAGCCCGAGTCTTCAAGCTTAACCATAAGATAATTTTCAGGAAGAAGCAGCCTCCACCAAAGCCATTTCATATTTAGTAGTTTGCTATATGAAGTAATTAGCTTTTTCCTAAATCCAATAGAACAAACCCAGATTATCAGGTTTAATCTTCATTCTCTTATTTATTTCTCTGGTTTTCTAACATTGCTGTGTCTCATTCTGAGAGTTCTTAAGTGTAGAAATGAGATCTAGACTCTAGCTTTTATCTGGGCACTCTAATCTTGGCTTAAAAGAGAACTATCAACTCTATTCATCCTTCTTTTAGTATTTGTCTATGTTGCAGTACTAATATGTGTAATTTCCATGGTCTCAAATTGTGCTGTACATTTGAGTCACATCATATTATTTGATAAATGACCATTAGACAAAAAAAAAATAAGTATAAAGAAAATCTGATACACAGGTTAAAACTTATCAGAAACTCAATACAGTACCCAGTATGTGAAACAGAGGTGTATATCTGGATTGAATATGTTCCCAGATTATTTTCTTAGTCTAGGTTGAAAAATGACTCAAACAAAAGACTGATAACAGATGCAAATATTTTACATATTACTAATGAGTTTTGAAGTCCCCGGCTATTACAATGCTGCTGTTTATCATTTTGTTTAGGTCGAGTAGGGTTTGCTTTATGAATTTGGACACACCTGTGTTAGGATTGTTATGTCTTCTTATTGAATTGTTCCCTTCACCATTATATAATGACCATCTCTTTCTTTCTTCACTTTTGTTTATTTTAAGTCTATGTTATCTGATATGAGAATGGCTATGCCAGCTTTCTTTTGGTTTCCACTTGCATGGAATATTGTTTTCCATCCCTTCACCTTGAGTCTGAATGAGTCTTTGTGGGTTAGATGTGTTTCCTGCACTCAGCAGATACTTGGCTTGTATTTTTTTATCCATTCAGCCAGGCTGTGCCTCTTCAATGGAGAGTTCAAGCCATTCACATTTATTGAAAGAATAAATAGGTGGGGTGGATTTCTGTTCATCCTGTTGAATGGAACTTTATTGCTTTGTTTTAACTCTGGAGCCATTGTGGTATTTTTGCTCTGACATTTAGCTATTGGGTGAGTTTACGCTAGTGAGGGTCAATTGTGCTAATCAGCGTATAATGCAGTTTTGAGTACCTCCTCTCAATTGAGACCTTATGATGCTAGGCCTGGCTTATGGGCCTGTCTCCAGGTCCCCAAAGATTGATCCTTGATTGTGCCAGGAAGAAGATTGCTGATCCTTAGTTGCCTATGGGGTGTCCTGGCAGGTTTGGTATACCTCTTGTGTTACATCTGACCTTCTGTCTTCACTTTTTCCCAACAGTGAGTAGTGGCTTAGGTCCCCAGCTTAATCATCTCTGAGATGGTGGGTGGTACTTGTGAGTAGGAATCAGCTGCTCCCTGTTTGCTTCAGTCAGAAGGCAGGCGCTATGCTCAGTTATGCGGTTGTTCTCCTGTCATTGATTGAGGTTTGCGTGGAAGAGCCAGCTGCTGAGATCTTCTTTTGTGCCCATGGTAAGCTCTGGTCCCCCAGGTGGGGCACAGGAATGCCTTAAGCTTTAGGAGGGACCCTGTAGCACCCAGGGGGTTGCTTGCTCTCTACTCCCCCTGAGGTGGGGGAAGGATCAAGACAGATCTTGGCTGGATTGTGAGAGCCTGAAAGGATTTGCAAAGCCTAGAGGGGACTCAGGTTCCTTTCCAGCTGCTAGGGGGAGCTGCTGGTATGAAGTTAAGGGAACTCTCTCTAAGTCAGGAGGGCTGTTCATGAGGGAGGGGCCTAAATGCTTGAGTGCTAAGGCCTTGGGCCAGGCTCCTTCTGCGGTTCTCCACTAGCATAGTCTTTGCAGGGTGGGGTGGGTGCCCTCCCTATTCACCATTCTCTGGAACCGCAAAGCACTCTCCCATCAGATTAGTTCATGTGAATTCCCTTACTGCCCGAGACTGGCTCTTGAACCACCCCTCAGTCTGTGTGTCTGACCCACTAGCGTGCATGTCTGAGGAACACTGGCAGATAGGGGATCCCCAGTGGTGCAACCCTGTTCCACCTCAAGACCCCAAGGGGAGAGAGGCAGCCCTCCCTATCCACAGGGGTCTCCTGCTTTGCACTCCTGCTGGGGAAAAGTGGCTGCTCACAATTTTCTTGGCTCAAGCTACGTTTTCTTTCTTTCTTTTTTTTTTTTTTTAATTCTTTTTTATTTCAGCATATTATGGGGGTAAAATTGTTTGGGTTACATATATTTCCTTTGCCCCACACAAGTCAGAGCTTCAAGCATGTCCATCCCCCAGAAGATGCATACCTCACCCATTAGGTGTGAATATACCCATCTCCTCCTCCCCCCTCCCAACTGCCCAACACCTGTTGAATGTTATTATTATATGTTCACTTAAGTGTACATCAGTTAATACCAATTTGATGGTGAGTACATGTGGTGTTTATTTTTTCATTCTTGTGATACTTCACTTAGTAGAATGGGCTCCAGCTCTATCCAGGATAATACAAGAGGTGCTAGATCACCATTGTTTTTTGTGGCTGAGTGTGGTATACATACACCACATTTTATTAATCCACTTATGTATTAATGGGCACTTGGGTTGCTTCCACATCTTTATATTCTCTGTTGTAATGAGTGGGGGTAGGGCCGCTGCTTCCATCTAGCCGGTGCACTGAGTCATTCAGTCGTCATGGGAACCAGCAGATAGGCTAATTCACTCTGAGTGCCACACCCCTATCCAGTATGGTGGTTCTTCGGCAGGGGTGGGTGCGCTCACAGATCCCCGTTCCTCAGCACCCCTCCACAATCTCCCATTGGATATGTCCACTAAGGCTTCCTTGCCACCGGAGTCTGGAACCCGAGATCTCTCCTCTGCATCTCCCTGCACCACTCTCGTGTCTGGGGGACACTGGGTCCAATTCATCTGTCTAAGCTGCCAGCGTGCAATCCTGTGAAATGCTGGCAGGCAGGAAGCTCGCAAATTGCGGCGGCCCCACTCTCCATGGCAGGCTTGGCAGGGAACTCACACCCACTGCAGAGAAGCAGCCGTTGCTTCCTGAGCTTCTCCATTCAGAGTACTCTCATGGTTGCAAGAGCGGGGAGGGGCCATGGCTACCAGCCGGCCTAAGCTAAAACTAATTTTTCTGATGCCTTGAATGCAGGAGGACCAGAGGAGAAAGTGTCTATAGGTAGAAGAAAGCTGACACTCGGGTCTCTGATGGCACTCTCCCGGGGGTGTCCTTTTGAACACCCGAACTCCTGGAGTTCACTGGTTCCCCCTACTATTCCTATTTAGCTGCCATGCCTGGACTTGTGGAGGGTGGAAGCGCCTCCAATATATTTTGTGTCCTGCCATTCACAGAAGGCATCTAGTTGTTGGAGGGGAAACCCTTCTTATCCTTTCACCGGGCTCCGAGCCTCTCTGAGTTTGGTCTGCACCACTATCTTCTGTTTATCTTCTTCTTTCTCAGCTTTGCAGTTTTTCTCAGTCGGGTCCCCCCCGGATGTCTCTGTTTTCTCCGCTTATGATCCACACCTGAGCTGCCACTGCTTTCTGCTCTCTTCAGTGCAACATTCTTCTCTCCAGCCCGGATGATCCAATGAGCAATGTCTCTAGTCAGCCATCTTGGCTGCCACCTTCTCTCAATCTAATTCAAATTCTCTATTTGAAACATTTTAATCACTCTATCATTTTCTTGGTGCTCTGGAGTCTTTCTCAAATGGTAACATCGATTTAAAATTTAATATATCATCCCTTGGGAAAAGACTAACTTGAATTATGCTAACTCACATAGATTCTCTTCATTTTTGCTAACATAACAATCAGTATTCTATTTGTGAGTTATGTTTTCTTTTCTAATTCATCTCTTCACTTTTGAGTCTGAGTACCTTTCAAGTGTTCGCTTAATCTCAATCACTGAATTTCTATTGTGCAGCACCATACCTAGCACGTAGTGGCCATTCAGTGTAAGTGATCAGGAGAATAAATAAAAGACTAAGTGAATAATGAAAGAGATATTAGCATTCCCAAGAGATGATTATTTAATTAGGCAAGAATGTATTAAATTACAAAGTATTAAAACTTAACATCAGAAACACCACAATACACGGATGTAAACTCACAAACTCACAGGTATCACTGCACAGTCTCTGCCATTATGCAGCCTACATAAGCGTAATAGATGTAAATATTAAGAAGTAATCATGCTAAGGGAGTAAATGTGAAAGCTATGGGGGACTATCCAGAGACCTAATGGAGATTAGGTTCAAGGAGAGGTTTTTATTAATAGTTAAAATGAAAAACAGAGAACTGAAGAGTGAATAGTACTTAGGTGATGAATAGGAGAAAATGTGTTCCAAGGAATAGAAATAGCTTGTACAGAAGCCCTAAGATCATTAACTTTTACAAAATAAAATAGGCATAAAAATTGTTAAAAAGTGCAAGCCTGCTAAATCATTGAAGAGGTAAACATTTGTTTTACACAAATGGAAAGTTTAGCTCAAAATTACATTTTTGATTCTTCATCTATTTTTTAACATTCTGTGTTTTATGGTTAAATGAGCAATGTCTCTAAGGTTAACTAGAACAAATTAAACATTCCAGCTCTGGCTCTATATTTTTAATTTTCAATTTTTGCCTTAAACAAAATTTATTAAAATTATAATTGGGACAAATAAACTGTACTTCAAGAAGTCTGTATGTTAAAATGGAAAATAATTATTCAGGATAGAAATCTTTTAAAGACAATAAGTACTAATCTGAATTTATTAATAAAACAAAAAAAATCTTTAAAATCAGTGTGTATTCTGAGAAATGTGTAAGATTTTCAGATGAAAATGATCTTAAGTCATTGACAAAAAGTGATAAACTGAAACATGAACCTCACAAGACTAACACTACTGAGTTAAGAAGCATAAATTTCTCATATTCAACATGCAGAATAGAAATTGTCAGTGATGCCCATTACCTTTGTAGAAAAAGAATGAACAAAAGCTGACATCTAGGTTGAAGGAAAAGAAGGCATTGTATCTTCAGATAATAACTGGCATAATAGAAATTCACAATAACTCTTTTGGAAAAGTACTCTGTCATTGATACAATGTCTGTCAGATATGTCAGTCATATGAAATGTTTGACTTATACAGTCAAGTAGAGTCTAAAAAAGAAAACAATCTATCTAGAATTGTCTCACAGAGAGGATTAAAGGTTACCTAGAAAAGCCATAAAATTTCCTTTTTCTCATGCAGTTTGGTAAAGTGTTCAAAAAGGAGGAAATAAACCATTACATATTCTCAGCCACACTTTCTTTTCTAGTTCTATTTCAAAGTAGATCATGTTCATTAAAAGGACTCATTTGTTCTAATATTTAGCTGGAAGTTATTGGGAGATTGTCAGGACCCACTAGACTTTCTGTTCCTGAAGTTCTCTTGAGACTATATGCTTTCTACTGCAAGTTTATTATCAGTTGTATTATTGTACAGGGAAGATACAAAGATTCTCTTAGAAAAAGAGATTGGCTCAGTTTCAAGGTCATTGTTGCCACCAGTCTTACCTAGAGCTATTACTTTTCTTCTTGATGGTTAGTTTTGATGTCTGTGATCAATTTGACTAAACTCTATGTTCTCCTAGCTGATTCCCCAGATGCTTATTTTTGCTGCCTATCTGACCAGCATTCTCATGGGTGCTGAATCTTATTATTTATCCCATTGTCCTAATTATGATCTATGATTCTGTTTAACTCAAACTTCTAGATTGATATGTCGGCAGCATATACAGCAATATGCTTTTAATAGGTACTTGGGAATAGTATAAAATTTGAACCCTATAAATATATATAATGATTATGTACTCATAATAATTAAATATTTTAAAAATGAAAAAAAAAATTGAACCAAACCTGTTATATTCCAATGTCCATTCGTTTCTAACTATATCTTACTCAATGTCAGCCATAAATTTGCAGGCAAGACTTTCTGACATATATAGAAGGATCCAATGCCTTCTGGCATTACACAGTCAGTTGTCAATCTGCCACTAGAAACCACTAAGAAAAGTACTAGTGAAGAAAGCTAAATTCATTAAAACAGCTGAAGTAAAGACCACCACCCTGAAGTATTTTAGCTGTAGTCTATGAAGGGGGATTCAGGGGACTTACAGACTTCGGGGTCTGGCTTAAGCAGTGTAAGTTGCTTGTTTTATGGGGGGGTCAATTTAGCATATTATTATGTATTAATTCAGCAAATTTAATGGCATAATTTTTAGGGCAGAAAAGGCTCAGTCTTTTTCTGTATGTGACTTATGATCCTATAAAGACTGGGAAATAGAGATAATATTTGAGGTGAGCTTTGGAGAGTGAAGTTCACATAGACTGAGCATTAGAAATCCGCATTCCATACTGAGAACAGCATCAGAAAAGTCTCAAGGGTAGTGTACAGTATCTCTAGCTGACTGGTGCCTACAGTGAGGACTCAGTCTTGTGAGAAAGAAGTTAGTAGATACCAAAAAGCCTCAAAGACCATGCTAGAGAATTTGAATCTTTACCTTGAACTTTAAGATGAATTATTCTCACCTCTTCAAAATTCAATAGTTTGTTTCTGAAGGCACTAACTCCCTCTCCATACATCTTTGCTTGAATGTTAGTTACAAAACAGTGAAATTATCCCATTCTTTTCAACCATCTTGAAACTGCTCCCTTGACACTGAACTAAACCATGAATATAATTCTCAGCAGCCTTAGGAAATTGCAGAACTGTTCCTGGGAATGTAACATAACTTTTGCTCTGAAGATTTCTTTTGGATTCTGATTGTGTGTGTGTGTGTGTGTGTGTGTCTGAATTCTACTCCTATCCATTAGCACAATGTCCTTTGTAATGTCCTTGTTTACTCCCAACCCAATATTCTGAGTAGAGAAATGGTGTGATGTATTTGGTTTCAGCTGGACACTGACTGAGTGATGACATTTAAACGCATTGTGAGTTAGAAGTAGTGCAGTATGAACAGCAATTTTGGCCGAGGAGTAAGTAGGATGGGCAATTATGCTTCTACTGGGCTATTTTTCATGTCTATAACTGGACATAAATATAGGCAATTCAGAGCAGGAAGAAATATGACTAGAACTCAGCGAGGCTGACTTAGTTGCAAACAACAACAAAAAAAAGATCCTGAAAAGAGCTGGGAGTTGATCCATTTTTGCTTCATTTGTTTTCAAGAAGAGTCTGTTTCCACCTCATTGATTTCTACTCCTCCTTGAGTCATGCTCCCATGCTTGTTAAATATCACTTCATTGCTTTCAACTTCATCCTTCTCAGTCAGCATCTCCCAAGTAAGCCACCGCATAGTAACACCACGTTTCAGCCCTCAATTAAGTGCATCTTGACTCTATTTCTCCAGCTGTGCTCATTTACCACACTGATCTGAGCCATGAAGCTGATTCTCCATGTCATCCATCCTGCTGTATCACATCAAGGGTCATGTCACCACTGGGAGCAGTGGCACATTTGAAACATTAACAAAAGTTATCTCATGGCATTTTACTATCACTGGACTGTCAGATATAGCATACAGAAAAGAGGACAGTTTTCCTCTTGCCCTCAGTAAAGTGTCTGTTTTCCCTTCTACCCCTACAGACATACGTTCAGGAGCTTCAAGTATTAGGACTTACACTGAGCTCTCCATGCTTAGTGTTCTGGACCACAGCTTGAATTGAATGAGCTATTCTATTACAGCAAGAAATGTATCAGACCTTACCTCATCACCCCTTATATGCCTGTTCATTTCAGGCCAATAATCATCATACTCAAATGACCATTGGTCCACTCGTCTTCTAATAAACTTAACGCCCCACTCCTCTCCTCCCCTCAAACTCTTTCATTGTGCCTCTGTACTTTAGATACATGGTATTAAAAGTCCCCTCCCACCTCAAGACTTTCTCTTAATGTTTTCTTAATCTTTTCATTCTTAGTAAGAACTGGAGTTTTAGATAATTAAATATGAAATGTCTGGTTTTGTATCAAAAGCATAAGTTATTATATCTCAAACTAGAAGCAATGCATTTAATCACAGCACACACCTAAGCTAACGACACAGTTTTGCTATCTTAATGGTAGCTTGTTTATGCCAGCAGAGAAGAAGCCTGGAAAGCAGGTGGCGCTGAAATGGAGATTGAGCCCATCCTTCAAAGTGAGGTATCACAAGGATGGAAAAACATGCGCCACGTGCCCTCGCCATCAAATTGGTACTAACTGACCAACACTAAGGTGTTCACATGGTAGTAATACTCATAGGGTGTCAGTCAGGGGCAGATGGGCGAATAAACCCACAATTAATGGAAGCAGAATGCACTGTATAGGGAAGGGACACACTTGTAGCCCTGGCTTGGGTGGAGCAAACAGCATTACATGTAACCAAAATGTTTGTACCCCCATAATATCCTGAATAAATAAATAATTAAAAAAAGAAATCGCCAAAGGTGTTTTCCACAGCTTGTTGAGAATTGAGTATTTTTCGATGTGAAAAGTAGTCCAAAGGCTGGAAGAAGTGGTAGTCATTTGGTGCAAAGGCTACTGACAGAGAGTTTCCAAGTCTAGTCTCTGTGGTTCAAGCAGCATTATTTGTGTGACATGTGCTCAAGCATATTGCAAGAGGATTGGCTTGTCTCTATTGATCAATCTTGGCTGCTTAATTGCAAGCATCCTCATCATTTCATCCAGTCGGTTGTAGTAGGCATCTGCTGTAATTCATTGACCAGGTTTCATGAAACTGTAGTGGGTAATACCAGTGCTGGACCACCAAACAAACATCATTAGCTTTTTTTCATGAATATTTGGTTTTGGACTGTGTGTCGGCACTTCATCATTATCCAACCATTGTGCCGAACGCTTGCGATTGTTAAAAAGAATCTGTGTTTCATCACACTTAACACCACGTAATATAAATGGTTCACCTTTATGCTGTGACAGAAAACAAAGACACTTTGAGACGATTTCTCTTCTGACGCTCATTTAATTCATGCAGAACTCATCTATCCAACTTCTTTACCTTGCCGATTTGTTTCCAATGGTACAATATTTTTGGAATAGTAACATCAAGCCTTACTGCTAATTCACGCATAGGTTGAGATGGATTCACTCCCACTGCAGCTTTCACATCATTATCCACCTTGGTCTCAGGTCGCCCACGTGGCTCATTTTCAAGATTAAAATCACTAGAACAGAACTTCTCAAACTATCAATGTTCTGTGCATTCATTAGCCACATCCTTCCCACTTTGCTGATATTTTGAGCTGTCTGTGCAGCATTGGTTCCATGATGGAACCCATATTCGAAAATAACATGAATTTTTGACTTATCCATGGTTGCACAAAAAAACGCTCTAAAAACTTTTTTGAAAGATAATCACAAGCCAAAATGTGCATTTGCAAGACTGAGCATGTACCTTCACAATACAAATAAAACAAGCAGTGTCAAAGTGAAATGTTCAGGGATATGAACTATCAAACTTAGTACTTAAGGAAATAGGACATTTCATACTTAATAGCCTAATTATATCACCTGATGAAGAAATTTTCTTTGTAGGCTTCTGTAGTGGAATACATTTTTTTTTCTATTTTGTTCTTTATAATTAAGCACTAGGAGGTAGTATAGGTATTTTCCTATATTGCACTTTAAAATGCAAACCAATTATCTTAATTACTCCTTCACAATGTCAGCTGCTTTAACTTCATGTCATTTGTCCAATTAAAATAAAAGCAGCATCCCTCCTTCTAATTTGTAATTTACCAGTCCCATATATATAAAAAAAAATATATGTGAAAAACACTTCTCAATCAACAAATAATATTTTGCCTTCTATTTTACTTTTTTCTTCTCTATCTCTGCTCTGTCACCACCTTGGCAGCTTCAGTATCCATGGGAGTGTCCCCAAACACTTTGACCCCTCAGTTTCTTTAACTCCTTATTTTCAGTTATGTTTCTCTCTATCTCATGTGCCTCTCGTGGAGTGTTCACATGTTGAAATTGATCATATATATTATTTTTATCAATTCCCAGTTATATGTATTTATATTTCATTGCACAAAATAATAAGAATTGAGAATTAATATAATTAATATTTCTTGTGCTTCACCACGGGTAATCTTAAACAGCCTTATTTTTTTTCTTTTGAGCATGGTAATATTGCTTGGTGCTCCTTCAATGATTCATGCAATGGCACCAGCAATTTCTTTTGTACTACTGTTGCAAATGTTAATGGGGAAAAGGAAAATATATCTTAATATTATTTTTTAAATAATTTTGATATTGTAAAACTTCTGAGCATGTCTTGGAATGTTCATGAGTCTGCGAACTTAACTGAGAATAACTGTTCTAGTATATTTGTTTGAAAGTGAAGAAAACCCCATCTGAAGCATACATTTTAAATTAGATGCAGACTTCCTGATGTTCTGAAATTTGTATGATATTTTGATACTGGAGTAAACAAAATATAGTATTTTGAGTTGGTTATTATAACACAGCAAGAAGTAACATAATATACTATCTCTTGCTTTTTAAGAATGGACAGTAGTCTAAGAAATGGAAGCAAAGGAGGTATAAAAGAAAAGTCTACACTTAAGCATTGAGGGTTTTGAGTGTCATGCTCTGGGAAGTGATTTAAGGAAAAAAAGGTGATTAACCTGTAGTAGAGAAATGGAGATAGGATAGAAATAGTCAGCTATTTAATGTTATATTATGAAAATGGGAGACTTGGTTCTATGTTGTTTGAGGACAAACCAAAAACCATTGGGTACAGACACAAGAAAGCAGAATTTCACTTAAAGAATAGTCCTAATCATTATGCCAATCTTGTGAACTTTTCACTGAAAATATGAATGTTTAAATAGATTCCTGTTTTCTCAAGCATGCTCCAAGAATAAGCAATGCTTAGAAGTTGGACTCTATGACTTTAAAGCTTATTCCCAAACTAAGGTTTTATATATTTCTTGATTCATGGTGGTGAAAATGAACTATGTAAGGCCTAAAATACATTACAGCTTAGATATTCAACCAAATCAAATGGTTTTTCTTCTAATGTTACTCAAACAAGCAAACTTGACTTGATTAAGGCTTGGGCTAGTCTCGTATCACACATAAGCTGTCTCCCCAAGGGATCATCTCATAGTTTAAACTTTGTAACAAGTTCTTGTTTAACCCAATTTAGCATGATTAATATAAAAGTTGTTTAAAAGTGACTGCAACAATGTCCTATAACTAAACTATAAAGGACATTTAAGATATCAACTTTCTTTTTCAGTTTAAAAAGAAAGACACTACTTGTTTAGAAACTTCTACACTGGAAGAAGAGGAAAGAGAAAAAGGTTGCCATATTTTAAAAGTTTGAGAGCCAGAATAGCTAATAAAAGTCTACTTCCAGAGAATATTTTGTTTTATTAACTTTATTTCACTTTTGTGATTTGTGATGCAGTTATTTTGGGATCAGCGATGTCTAGATTTGTATATGTTGTCTCTGAATTTTGGATAGGTTTCTCATAGCCTAACTTGTTTAGTAAGCAATCTTTCTCAAATGTGCTGGAAAGGTCTGGATATTCAGATATAGAATGTAACATTTTCTGACCAATGAGATTGCAATGACACCTCTAATAACTATGTATCTATAATGTGCAGAAGGCATGTACCTAGGCCTCCTTAGGTCCTCTGCTTAGCTTCCTAGAACAATAAGTTTCATAAAGAAATAAGACTGATAGAAGAACAAAATAGGTTCACAGCTGCATGGTGAATTCCTAAACAACCCAATATATTTAACTTATAATTCTCTGATTTTGAAGAATAATAAGAGTGAGAGAAAAAATAAGTGAAGTGGCCATTTGATGCCGTAATTTTTAAGCTTACATGACTTGGAAATTTGTACTTGAATTTAATTATCTGAATGCTAAGTACAAAACCAATAAAATTTTAATTTGAGTATGAAAATTGATGCGTGGCTTTTCTATGCATTATTTGTTTGATTTTTATTTAAATACATTTAACAATATACATTTGCACATTTTTTACTTAAACTTATTATTATTAAAACAATAAGTGCATATTTTTAAATATTTCAAAGATTAAAAAAGAATCTCATTTCTGTTGCCTTAAATTCCTCTTTCCTAAGATAAAATATTTTGCTCATTCTCTCTCAGAAATTCTCTGGATATATATTAATTGTAAAATGGGGTCATATTATATGTATTTTTCAATTTATCACTATATTTTTGAGAACCCTCCATGTGAACACATACTAATTTTTCACTTTCTAACAGTTTAATAGTATATCACTGTATAGATATACTATAACTTGAATAAGTAGTCGTAGATGAACATATCGATTGTTTCCAGTGTTTGGTACTTGAAAAACCAAATTATAGTGAATAATATCCATATATTTTTGCACACTTATAAGATTTTATTTTATGACCTTTTTATAAGTGGAATAGCTGAGTTAAAAGATATATGCATGCAATATTTTTGCAAATATAGCCAGATTCTTATATTCAGTTACAGTTTCTATTATTCTATTATAACTTTAGCCAATCTTACTCACGTTTTAGGGTTCTAGTAAATATAAATTTGTAAACTGAGAATCAAATATCCACAGTATAGAACAATGTTCAAATGAAAGAGAATAGCTTCTCAGTGATATAAAATGATGCTCTTTGTTCCATATCTGTTAAATACAAATGAAAATTGATCTGCTGTTTTATTCAGAGAGTTGGTTCAATATGACTTATAAATGAGCTTCAACTTGATAGATTTTATTTGTTAAACACAAAGTATCATAATTTCTTGATTCCATGAGTTTTTTTTTATATTTATGGGAATGACATGGATATTTAATTCTGTTTTGCCCCAAAAGCTATTGCCCAAAATAAAGAGCTAGTTACACAAATTATAGTGTCTTACAATTGAGGAAATAGAAAATTAAAATATTAATGTTGGAATATTAATAGACCTAAAGAAAAATGTTATGATTATCTTCAGAGATGTTGAAAAGGCTTTCATAAAATTTTAATAACCATTTCTAATTAAACATACATGTAATATATTAATTGATAGGATATTTTTAACATGACAGAGCATATATATCTATTCTTAATGGTGAAAAACTTGAAATATTTCCATTAAGGATAGGAAAAGGCCAGAGTTTTTCAGAGTTGTCTTTTGCTATTTAATATTTCATTGGAATTATTAGACATTGCAATTAGAAAAGAAAGAACTGGAGACCTAAAAGTTCCAAATAAATAATACACTTTTTCTCTTGGTAAATGATTTATTTGAATAACTAGAATATCCAATAATAATTAATAAAATAAACAAAATAAATTAATTAAAATGTAGCAGAGTATAAAATTAATATATAATAAATAGTTCACATTCTCAAAAAATAACCATGTGAAAATAAATTGAAACAAAATATATTCATTATAGTAACAGAAACTATAAAATAGTAATATAGTTTAACATTTTAAAAGTAAATATGAGGAAAATTTTAAAACATTGATGAAAGATGCAAAAGTAGACTTGGAAATAGGGAAAGCTTTTATGTGTATTTCAACAAAAGAATTCATTATTACAAAGATGACAATATTACCTAAATAAGCTTATACATTTAATATAATACTGGTAAAAACACCACAAATGTCTTTGACTGAGCCAGACAAGCCTTATCTATCATGCATGTGAAAAATGAATATGAATGATTTTCATTTCTTTTTATCAATGAATATCTCATATGGGACTCATCATCATGAAGTAAATAGACAAAAAAAAAACTGAAGAAAAAAGGAAAATAACATTTTTTTTGATATTGGACAATAGGGATGAAGACTTTGTTCCCTGAGAGAAAACAAACAAATTAGATGAAGCCTACCATTGGCTTTTCAGCCCACATGCATTCACCATTTGAACCATGGCATAGGAAGGGGAATTTAAGAAATATAAATTGGTCTTTGGTCTCCCTGGGTTGAGAAGAGAAAAATCAAAATTTGGAAGAACCAAAGCATTGAAAATATAGAGAGCTGAGAACTAGAGAGAAGGAAGCTACCAACAAAAGGAAACCCAAAAATCTGCATAGGAGTTTTTACGTATTTCAGGCTGAATATTAGGCCATAAATGTACGTGAAGCTTTCCAAACTGTAACTTAATTCCAAGAGCATAAGCACACACACACACCCACAGACCACCACCACGGGGTCGAAAACAGCAACAACAAACGTCAACCAAGCAGAAAACAAAATATAAGCTAAACAATTACAGTACCTACTACAATGCTGGGAAACTTTTGAATTATAATCAGCCCTAGTAGAAAACACATGGGGCATTTAACAGAGAACTCAGAAGAGTTCTACTTTACTAGTAGAGCTCATTTGAGTCTAATAATTGCTGGTACTAATTAACTGGTACCAATTAGCTCAATTAGTACTAATAACTGCTACTCTAGACTTGCCCTAATAAAACCTCCAAACAATCCTTGGAAGCATCATGATGAAGTGCAAGCAATTTAATCATTTGTCAAAATGGCTTTCAACACTTATAAAGGAAGACAATAAAATAGTGCCACTCTATACATTATTTTTAATATAGTACTCTGTCTGTAAATCATTACTAAGATATATTAACACTCCAAGGGCAAAAAAAAGAACCACAAGGAACTTCCCTCACCTGTGTAACAAGTAATATTACTTTAAGATTATTATATATTATGGTGATATAGTAATAATATGCTTCAACAAAATTAACTATAAAAGATATTTTCAGTATAATTAGCATAATTTGAATATGGACTATTTGATATTTGAAAACCACTGTTAATTTTCTTCAGTGTGATGATGATGTGATGACATAAGGAAAGGTCTTTATTTTTAGAAGATAAACAGTGAAACATTTAGGGTTGAAATGTCATGGCCGCTGCAATTTACTTGCGAATGAGTCAATAAAACAAAAAGTTGAAGATAGATGCATAGATAAGAATATTAGATAGATAGATAGATGATAGATAAATAGAGCAAATGTGAAAAATGTTCATTGTTGAATCTAAGGGATCATTTCGGTATTTTAAACGGTTCTGTATTTTTAGGAATTTTTATGGAAAAAATAGTACACAATGTGAACTTCAAAAGAGAGTTGATTCCTCATATTTAATTTGGACAAGATTTAAAAAAGTGAAAATGTGCGAGCTTTCCTTCTAGTTATCAATAAAGTATGTGATTTAATCTATAAACAGATCTTTGGAATAAAAGTTCAAATAGACACAATAATGTAGTCTTATTTGCTGTTGTAATTTTGATTCTGACTGACACATAGACAGTCCTCAATAAATAACATAATTGAATGGAAATGACATAAACCCTTTCATATATGGCCATTGGCTTCAGTCTGGTCATATCTTGCATAAGTTTGTTTTTAGCATGTTATGTTTTTCTCAAAGCTATTATATGGATATTTTAGATCATACTTTAATATTTTAAAAAAAGTTATTTTCTAGTACATTGACATGAAAATATATTTGAACAAAAGTAACTAATACATTTACATTTGGAGAATAGCTTACTCAGAGGCAGAAACCGACCCAATGTTAATTCCTATAACGCACAGTATTTTATATCTGCTTAGAAAAGCTCAAAATGTGATTTTTATAGTTGTTCTTAATCAGATTTCCAAGGAAAATATACTCAACTAGCTTGATAAAATAAATGCATCACTTTTTTACTTTTCCATAACGGTAATGTATATTCAATGAAATGTTAAGTCTAATTGGCTGATACACTAGCAGAATAGATGCAGTTTATAAATTGATCTACTTTGTCATGCCAAGGTTTCTTGGAGAAGATCCAGCTTTTGTGCTGATCTTTGTGGTTTTCAGTAATTTTGTTTTATGATGCTAAGAGTCCTTGGCTTCTCTTAAAACACATTTTAATATTGCCTTAATTGAAACTCTGACCCATAATTCAAAAAAGGCTTCTATGATTTTTTAATTAAATACATTTATAAGTTTGCTAAATCTTTTGGTTTACATTCAGAAGTTCTTTTATTCTTAAGTAATTTTCCAATCTCAGTTTCTAATTACATATACAAACTACAGAACTTATTTTTTCCCCTTTAATCCTTAGTAACTTTAAGTATTCAATTTCAGGATCTGCTACTTTTGTTGTTTCTGTCTTTTCTTCTGCTATATTGTTTTTTTCTATACTGTGTCCACACATGAAAAATATCTTCTTTATGTTCAGTAAGAGTACACTATTCATCCTAAAGACAATACTAATTGCCTGCCATCATTACTTCTTCAAAGCAATCCCTTTACTTCTCCATCTCAATCTTCTGCAGATGCACACAAATATATTGAATATTTATTAGAGATTTTTTCCCTTTCCTAAATTAAATTTAGTTACTTTACCTCCGTTGTCTAGTAAGACATTTTCATCAGATTTTATTACCACTGTTATGCATAGTGAATCGTGGGAAAAAAACTTTTTCCCTACTCCTAATGCGGATCTATGTTTCCAAAGCCCAGGAGAGAGGGAATGGAGTAGACTTCAGAAGTGCTTCTGTTGCAGCATAAATCAAAGCAAATGTATCTTCTACATTCTTCAGATAAGCAGATAAGTTATTAACATCAAGCTGCAATCTTATACACAGTACCCAACATCATCAGCATGCTCTAAAATAATTGCATCATATTAAAAGGCTGGTAGATGAAAGGAAAGAAAAAATAATTTCCTGTTTTAAAGACATCTTTCTAAAGGCATGCATGAACAAATTAAACTTCTCTGCTACTCTCAAATATAATTTAGTAGACAAACTTTGAATCTTGTCAAGAAGAGGTTTTACATCCAGACTCTGAGACAGGCTTATCTGTCTATGACATTTGGTATCCTGAGGTTCAATAATAACCTCGAAGGAAATTTCCATCAAGATCTGACTGTGAATAAGCCATCATCTATAGCTATATTAAACCTCCATATATCAACTTTTAATACATTCACTCCAAATATAAATCAGATTTTAATTAATTTCTGAATATGTACCTCTAATATGTTTCCTTTATAAACGTTTGGCAGGTGTGTTGATAACCTTCCAATCTCCCTTCAAATCATACTGCTTATAAGATCTGGATATTTTTATCTGGTCATTAAGATAGTGACATATTAAACTTTATCATTTCTTTACTCTTTTAATTCATTTGAGTAATATTTATTGAACATTTTCAATAACAACTTTTCACCCTAGTTCTTTTCCTTCCTTTTAAACAACTCTTTCTGAGATTAATGATGTGTTATGAACAGTTGAAGTCTTGGAGTCTTGAACATTGGTTTTACTCTAAGAATTTACGTGTCCTTAAGAAATTGAGAAATTTCACTGCTCTGAGCTTTAGTTTTCTATAAAATAGGTGAAGGGAGGGAGCTCCTACTTCATAAGATAAATTTGAAAAAATATATGTAAGGAAAGGTGGTAACTAAAATCTCATCTTCTTGAAATTTTTTTGTACAGGTTTTTTTTTTTTTTTTCACATCACCACATTGCCTTCATTTGAAGGCAATATTACTAGTAACTCTGATTTCTCTTAAACTTATATCTATGATACTGATCCTAGACTTTGAATCTAAATTTTTATTTTGTTGTACTAAGCATACTCATTAACTTTTAGGACAACCTGCTTCTATTTACTTTTATCTAACTCAGTTAATGTTAGCACCATCCTTCTAATTATCCAGAAGAGAGACCTTGAGTTAGCTTTACTCCTCCATCTTTCTTTCCAATACTCCATCTGGTACAACCTAAGTTTCTTTTGTGTGTCTATAATACTCCTCCTCTCTTATTACATATTCATTTATCTTATTTGCAAATACATATTATGAATCCTTAGAAAAATTAAAATAGCAAAGGATCATGTGTATTTATAGTTAGATAAGTATTGTTTCTTGTTTTCTTGCTTGTTCAAATGAAACTGTTTAGATATTTCAACTTTTTAAGAAACTGAGTCATGAGACTCTCATTTTAATTTTAATTTTAGATACGGTTGGAAGTTTAAGTGTGATTGGAAATACAGTAATTCCTTAGTATTGGTGGGGGATTGGTTCCAGAACCACCAACCCCATGGATATCAAAATTTGTGGATGTTCAAATCCAGTCTCTAATATAAAATATCCTAGCATTTGCATAAAAGCTATGCATATCTTTACATATACTTTAAATCATTTCTATATTACTTATAATACCTAATACAATATAAATGCTATGTGAATAGTTTTTATACTGCATTTTTTATTTGTAGTATTTTTATTGAAATATTGTTATTATTTTTCAAATATTTTTGATCTGCAGTTGCTTGAATCCGCAAGTATAGAACCCAGGGATAAGGAGGACTGACTGTATTTTATGTATTGGTTTTGCTAAATGAATACATTGACTGCATTTTCAAGTACCATAGAGATAATAACCTTGTCTATATTTCTTTATTTTTTTCTACTTAGATATGAAATAGTAACAAAAAAGAAAGTGCTCTATTGGAAAATGGTAGACTTGTACTGATTTAGACTGCATAGAAGTTAATTAGCTTAAAATTTGCTCCATGTATTAGTGGGAAGGGTAGTCATTACTTCAGACTAAAAGATTTTTCAAAATTTATGTTTTTGAAACAAATTCTTATTATCAGACGTGCTGTGTTTCAGACGTTAGTGAGAAAATGAGTTACTATGAAAAAGTAGATATTAGTCTGTATTCTGAACTTTCATGTTCAGATATTTAAATTAAGGTGAAGACTATTTACTTAAAAGTAGCTTAGAATGGGCAGTCATCACTTTTTGATTATTCCCTAAGTTGGTTACTTTAAGAGAGACATTCGTTTTGAAGTGGCCCTAAGTTTTATTTCCAGCTACTAACTTCTTTTTCTTATTAATCTAAAATGTTATCATTGAATAAATCCATTATAGTTTTCCTGCTTAATTGGTATCTGTAACCTATGTGGAAATTGTCATGTAGATGTTTCGATATTCTTCTGTTAGTCGGTCTTGTGAATACAGAAAATCATTTTGATCTCTGTAGAAAATGATCCTGTGTACAATGTAGCATATCAGTATTAAAAATAGGGAATTGATGAATTCAGCTTCTGTCAAAATTACTTAGGGTTGATGTGACTATGGTCACATAGCTATGGAATACGCCACTTTATTTTATTATCTCTGCTCAATTTTGAGAATTTTACATCTTGGTTATTTTTGAAATGCTTTCTTTCTTTTTCAAATTAGTTCAACACAGATAGAGAGAGGAAGAATTACATCTCAAACATTGAAATATAGAACTAATAAAATTCCCTTAATGAATTTCCAAATTTTCCTGTAACACAGAAAAAAAAATCCTAAGCCTAGATTTGGTCAAATTTTCTCAAGAGTCTATATTTCTAACAGTACGTGCAAAAGATTATAAACAATTCTATCAGTGAATTTTATTTAATCTCAACGTTTACTCCTGTTTTTAGAGAACAGATATTTTAAATTTTACCAATCACTTGGTATTTCAAAATCATTGAAGATTCATTCTTTATATTTCAGACAAAAATGACAGACTTAAAGCATTAAAATAAGATTAAAAAGTTATGTTCAAAAAGATAAAAGATAGATAAATCAAAAAGATTATGATAAATACTGGTATGCTGAGTGAAATCTCTGTAGATATCCTATTAAATCTGTTATTATAATGATATAAAATCTTGATAATTTTGAGCCTAGTCTTTTTTTAGATTTAATCTATTTGAAAGATTTTTCCTTGTTCTATATTTTAAGTAATACATCTTAGACTTTGGAGAGAAAATATGAGTGTAGAGGAATGAAAAAAGCAGAGGGGAAAAAAGATAGCTGGGAGGAAAGGGAGAAAAGGGTAGAAGACAAGAATAATTAAAAATAGTGAAGAGGGAAAATACATTAGCTTTTTCTAATAAATTATTTTCTTCAGTTCAAATATGCAAATGAATGTCTTAATTTAAAATCAATTGTACAAGTACTCACACTTAGAAATTTATCTAACATGTATGCTTTGCTGGTCTAAATTTCAATCTGTAGATTTTGTAAATTATAAGTAGTTAAACTAGAATACATTT
This sequence comes from Eulemur rufifrons, assembly GCF_041146395.1. Lineage (NCBI taxonomy): Eukaryota > Metazoa > Chordata > Mammalia > Primates > Lemuridae > Eulemur > Eulemur rufifrons. The sequence goes on from NC_090989.1 coordinate 233,669,641, forward strand.
ATATAAGTTACCTGAATTTCTATAATTCATGGATAGCAACAGAGGACATTTATGGACTCTTAATGTCATTGATTTTCTCTTCATATTAAGCTTAGTGGCTAACAAATGGAATTAGTGTTAGAAGACTAAACTAAAAGTTCTACTGTATTGATAATGAATATTTTAAAAACTGGCCATTAACTAATAGAATAATGTCAAACAGTGTAATCTTTTTTTCCTCTTTAAAATTTTTAATAGATTTAGGGGGGACAAGTTTAATTCCCTTACTTACATATATTGTATAGTGCTGAAGTCTGGGCTTTTAGTGTAACTAGCACCCAAATAGTGTACATTGCACTCCATAGATAATTTTTCATCTCTACCTTTCTAAGTCTCTGATGTCAATCTTACAACTTCGTGTGTCGTGCAGCCATAATTTTGTTCCCATTTATAAGTGAGAACAGGAGGCATTTATTTTCTGTTCCTGAGTTACTTCTCTTAGGATAATGGCTTGCAGTTCCATGCAAGTTGCTGCAATGACATTATTTCATTCTTTTGTGTTGCTAAGTAGTATACACCACGTTTTCTTTACCCATTCATTGGTTTATGGGCACTTAGGATGATTCCATATAATTGTGATTGCTGATTGTGCTGCAATAAACATATGAATGCAGATCTCTCTTTGATATAATAATTTCTTTTCCTTTCTGGGTTGATACACAATAGTGGGATTGAAGGATTGAATTGTAGATCTACATTTAGTTCTTTCAGAACCTCCTTATTGATCTCCAGAGAGTTATACTAATTTACTTTCCCACCAAGAGTTTATGTGTTCTCCTTTTACCACATCTGAGCTAACTTCTATAGTTTTTTGGTTTTTTAACAATGGCCATCCTAATGGCCATCCTAATTAGAATAAGGTGGCATCTCATTGTGGTTTTAATTTGCATTCCTCTGATGATTAGTGATGTTGAGAAGTTTTTCATATTTTTTTTGGCCATCTGTGTATCTTCTTTTGAAAAATGCCTGCTTATATCATTGGCCCATTTTTAATGTTTTTTTTTCCTTGCTTGTTTGATTTCTTTATAGATTTTGGATATTAGTCCTTTGTTGAACACATATTTACAGATATTTTCTCTTGTAGGTTGTCTATTTGCTCTTTTGATTATTTCTTCTGTTAGGTAGAAGATTTTTAGTTTAAGTAAGCCCCATTTGGCTATTTTTGTTTTTGTTGCATTTGCTTTTGTGCTCTTCATCATAAATTCTTTGCCTAGGCCAATGTTCGTAAGACTTTTTTCTAGGTTTTCTTCTAGGATTGTTACTGTTTAAGCTCTTACATCTTTAATCCATATTGACTTAAATTTTGTGTATAATGAGAGATAGGGATGCAGTGTCATTCTTCCATATATGGCTATCAGTTTTCTCAGTACCATTTATTGAATAGGGCATCATTTCCTCAGAGTATATTTTTGGCTGCTTTGTCAAAGATCAGTTGGTTGTAGGTATATGGTTTTATTTCTGTGTTCTCTTTTCTATTCCACTGATCTATGTGTCTACTTTTATGGCAGTAACATTTTATTTTTGTTACTATATAGCACTGTAGGATAATTTAAAAATCAGATAACGTGATGCCTCCAGTTTTGTTCTTTTTGCCTAGTATTGCTTTGGCTATTTTGGTTCTTTATTGGTTCTGTTTGAATTTTAGAATTTTTTTCCTAATTCTGTGAAAAATGACATTTTTTTAATAGAACTTGCATTGAATTGGTAGATTGCTTTGGTCAGTAGGGTCATTTTAACAACATTGATTCTTCTGCTCCATGAGCATGGGTGTTTTCCATTTGTTTATGTTGTCTACAATTTCTTTCATCAGTAATTTATAGTACTCCATGTAGAGATATTTCACCTCCTTGGTTAAATTTATTTCTAGGTTTTTTTTTTTTTTTTTTTTTGCAGCTATCTTAAATGGGATTTGACTCTCAGCTTGGTTGTTATTGATGTATAAAAATATTAATGCTATTTGATTTTATAACCTGAGACTTTGCTGAATTTATTCATTAAACCTAGGAGTCCTTTGGAAGAGTCCTTAAGGTTTTCTAGGTATAAGATTATATCATGAGCAAACAGTTAATTTGACTTCTTTTCCAATTAGAATATCCTTTATTTCTTTCTCTTGCTGGATGGCTCTGGCTAGGATTCTAGTATGTCAAATAGAAGTGGCAAAAGTAAGTATCCTTGTCATGTTCCAATTTTTAGGGGGAATGCTTTCATCTTTTTCCCATTGAGTAGAATGTTGGCTATGGTTTTTATCATTTATGGCTTTTATTATTTTTAGGTATGTTCCTCCTACGCCATGGTTTTGAGGGTTTTTATTGCAAATGGATGCTGGATTTTATCAAATGCTTTTTCCACACCTATCAAGATGATCACATGGTTTTTGTTTATAAGTCTGTTTATGTGGTAAATCACATTAATTGATTTGCATATGTTGAATCATCCTTGCATCCTTGGGATGAAACAGACTTGATCATGGTGAATTATCCTTTTGATTTGCTGTTGGATTCAGTTTCCTAGTATTTTGTTGAGGGTTTTTGCATCTATGTTCATCAGAGAGATTGGTCTGTAGTTTTCTTTTTTGTTGTATCTTTTCCTGGATTTGATATCAGGGTGATGATATTGGCTTCATAGAATGAGTTAAGGAGGATTCTCTCCTCAAATTTTTGGAACAGTTTCAATAGGGATGACAGCAGTTCTTTTGGGTACATCTGATAGAATTCAGCTTTGAATCCATTTGGTCCTGGGCTTTTTTTTTTTTTTTTTTTGGCTGATTAATCTTGCAACTTGTTATCACTCTAATCTGGAGTTCTAGTTCACCCTGATTTAATCTTGGGAGGTTGTATGTTTTCCAGAATTCATCCTTTTCCTCTAGGCTTTCTAGTATGTGAACATATAGTTGTTTATAACAGTCTGTGATGATCTATTGTATTTCTGTGGTATCAGTTGTAATGTCTCTTTTTTCATTTCTGATTGTGTTTATTTGAATCTATTCTCTTCTTATCCAGGTTAGTCTAGCTAGTGGTTTATGAGTTCTGTTAATCTTTTTGAAGAACCAACTTTTTGTTTCATTGATCCTTTGTATATTTTTTTATTTCTATTTTATCTAGTTCTTCTCTGATCCTTGTTATTTCTTTTCTTGTGCTAACTTTGGGTTTGGTTTGTTTTTGTTTTTCTAATTTCTTTAGGTGTGATGTTAGATTGTTAATTAGGCTGATGGGATTTCCTGTGTAGGTAACTGGATGCTTTTCTCTTTCTAAATTTAAAATTCTTTCTTTCACTTCCATGTTAGTCATTTTGATTATATAATACCATAGTGAAACTGATTTGCAAAGTATTTGCCTGGGGACCATTGGACTTCCTGTATCAGATTGTCTAACCCTCTTAATAGTCCTGAGAAGTTATCAATTATTTCCTTAAATAGGTTTTCTAATTTTTTTTTTTTTTGCCTCTTTTCACCCTCAGGAATACCAATAATTTGTAAGTTGAGTCACTTTATGTAGTCCCAGTTGTATGAAAGGCTTTGCTCATTCTTTTATATTCTTTTTTTTTCTTATTTTTGTCTTATTCGAGTATTTCAAAAAACTTCTCTTCAAGTTTGAAAATTCTTTCTTCTACTTGGTTTAGCCTATTCCTAAAGCTTTTGAATGTGTTTCATATTTCCTTCAATGATTTTTTTTCAGCTCCAGAATTTCTGTTTGGGTTTTTAATTGAAAAAATTTCTATCTCCTTGGTAATTTCTCACAAAAATCCTGAATTGGTTTTCTGATTTATTTATATTGGTTTTCAGATTTCCCTTCCATCTCATTGAGTTTCTTTAGACTCAATATTTGGAATTCTTTATCTTGCATTTACAAATTCCTTTTTATTGGGATTCCTTGCTGGGTAATTGTTGTGGTCATTTAGTGGTGTCATATTTTCTTGTTTTTTACATTTCTTGCATTATTCTGTTGATATCTGCATATCTGATATAGCAGTTGTTTGTTCTGATTTTTTAAAAATTACTTTTGAAGGGGAGAATTTTTTTTCTCAAGAGGCATATAGGTTGTTGGTTGAGTAGGACACTTTGGCTTTGACTTTGAGTGCCTACAGTATTGTGATCTTTTTGTGGTTTCTTAGGCAGTACATAAAGTCAGTGTTATTTGTGATTTCTTTGGTTGCTTAGGGAACAGCTATTAGTTAAGGCTGTGGTGAAGTTTTACCAGGGACTTGAACACCAGCCAAGCCAATTTTTGGGCCCTAGTAATGGGAGCAATGGAATAAGTACCCCTGATTTTAGGCCCCAGAGAAGCTTATGTTGGCAGTGGTATTAGTGTGTCCTAAGTGGTCAATTTTAGGGACTTCAGGTGACTTGCTCAAAAGCTAGAAGCTGGAGCAGAGGACCAGGTGTGAGAATGGCTTCTCAGGCCCCTGATCAGCTTGTGTGATATGTAAGGTGGCAGTAGCAGTCATGGAGCCAACCCACTGGATTCACATGGTCCATGTTAGTGTAGCCACAATGGATTGGTGAGGCTAGTCCTCAGTCCCACAGCTGCCTGTGACAGGGCAATGGGTATTGTCCTAAGTCTGCATAGGAGAGCTGGGTCTCCTCTGTGTCTTCCAAACTAAGTAGCAGCTGTAACCATGTCACTTTGAACTCCATCTGAGAGTGGGGCATGGCCTGGTGTTAAACTCTCAAAATGATTCTGGCTGTGGACTTGCAATTAAAGAGGACAACATCCTCTTAATTGCCTAGTTATGGGTAAGAAACTCTGTGGATTGAAGTCTGCTCGTGTCTCAGTCTCACAGGAGTCCATCGCAGGGGGGTGGGAATTGATCTAGATATATGTAGGAGAGCCTGGGATCCCCTGTCCCTCCTCAGCTTGGTGGGCCACAGCTGTCCCAGCCTAAACTCAGCCTAAGAGCAGGACATTGCTCCCAAAATGACACCTTGGGCTGTGACCAGAGAGGGTGGGGCTCTTCTGAGGCAGGTGTCATTGGCAGGAAACTATGGGGAGTGGCGTTCACAGCAGCCCATTGCAGGATGGTAGGTATTTTCTAGATGTGTGTTGAAAAACCTATTTTCCATTACCCTCCCTGGGTGAAGGCTGCAACTGTGTCAGTCCAAACTCCACCCAAAGGCAGGGTGTAACCCAGTGTTAAACTCTCAAAATGGTGCTTTGGGCCTGCAACTGGAAAGGCTGGGGCTCCACCTAGGCAAGCATGTGGGCAAGAAACTATGAAAAATGCTGTCTGCTCATGTCTCAGTCTCAACGGTAGCCTACAGAAAGGAAGTAGGGACTTTCCCAGAGGTGTATGAGACAGCTAGGCTACTCTATCCCTCCTTGGAGCTGTGTCATGGCTGCCAGTGCATCCACAGTTCCCCAGTATCTAGGCTATCAGAATGTTGACCACCTCCAGCTGCTCTGGGCTCGAATGTCTGTGGAATTAGGCATTGGTTCTCTTTCTGCAGCAACATCTCTGTCTAATCTTCAAGCAGTTCCCTAAGTTATGGCCACGACCTGTATGGGTCAGGAGGCTCTCTTGTAGCCAAGATGATAAAAGCTTATCTCAGAGTGTGGAGCTCTGGGGGCATCTCTCTTACTGTTTTCCTCATCCAGGAGATTCTTCCAGCTCTTTCTAGTCCCTGGTCAGGCAAGTTGCCCCAAACCTTCTCCTTGCCCACTTTTGGTGCTTCCCCTTGTTTCTCTGGTGAATTATAGTGTTCTCCCCTATAAGATCTATTTGAAATGTGAGAATCTGCTTACTATTCTGGTTCCTCTCCATGAAGAAGATGCATACTACCTTATAAAGTTTTTAATATTTGAAATTTTGATTAATTTTTAGAGATATAACTTTGTGACTATTTAATAAAATATTAAATAACATTATGATATATTATGGAAAATAACCATCACAACACCACCAACAGCCTTGATTTATCAAATTTGGATGGTTGCTGGATCCTTATTGATGAAGCATCATGGACATTATTTAAGATTTTGCTATTCTGTTTGAAGGGATGTGTCAATTGTCTGTGTTTATCTTATATAAGTTGTTAAGGCTTGAATTTTTGGGGTCCTCCAAAATTCACATGTTAAAACCTAATTCCCAAGGTGATAGTATTAAGATATGGAGCCTTTTGGAGGTGATTAGATTATGAGGGCTCCACCCTCATGAATGGGATCAGTGCCCTTGTAAAAGAGGCTTTAGGGAGGGTGTCCACCCCTTCTGCCATGTGAGGACACATAGAAGGCACCATCTATGAGCCCTCACCAGACACCAAATCTACTTGCACTTTGATGTCAGACTCCCCAGCCTCCATAACTGTAAGCAATAAATTTTTGTTGTTTATAAGTTACCCAGTCTAACGTATTTTGTTATAGAAGCCCAAATGGACTAAGAAAGAAGCCAGTTTGGGTAATTCCATATGTGAGGTATTATTGTAAAACATACTTTATTTTTAAACTGTCCTACCCTTCTAATAATCCAACTATAAATTAAACTAAGAAAGTTATGCATTTAAATAAAAATCACATGTGGAATATTTTGTCTCTTTTTAAATTTTACATTATAGTTGAGTATTCTAGCCTAGAGATATTACATAAATTCAGTTAAACTTTCTTAATTTTAATATTATTTACAGTAGATCAGGAACTTTTAGATCATATTGAATTTTGTGAAGTTAAATTTGCTTCCTCTAAGAAAACACATATGTTTTATCTTTCTAGAATTAATAAAAAAAAAAAAAACACTCTTCAAATCCTCTTCTATTTGGCCTCTTCAAGTTTTATTTAGCACAACTTACTCCCTAGAATACTTTGATCCTTGGAAGCACTATCTGAAACTTGACATTTATGACAGATATTCCTGAACACCCCGCTGGAGACAAAATGATTCCTAATTTTACTTGTGGGAAACAAAAACAACAAAAAACCAAATGTTTAATCCTGGAGAAACAGGATATTGTTTTAATTGTAAGCATTTGAAACTTGGCACATCTTCAAATAATTCCACAGGTTTGCTTTGCCAATTTTCTTCAATATTTTTGCAGTAGATAATCATTTTTTTTATCTTTGGGTTCATGTGTGCAATGTGCTGAATACCATCTCTTTACAAAACATGTTACAACTCATTTGAATTCAGCATAAAGGAAAAATAAGATACAATTTCAGTCCTTCGTAACATGGTATGTCATAGGTTGTAGTTACAGTTAAATAATATGAGACAATTACTGAATCCATGATTAAGATATCTGGATATGATTGAACAGGCAATTTTGGAAATAAGTGAATTGAAAGTGGCTTTAATGTTAATGACTGTTTTCTGAATACCTCCTGTGTATAAGACACTGAACCCAGATCATCTGGTTTTGGGTGGATTGGATAAGATAATATATCAATGTATTTAACACAGTACTGGGCAGATAAAAGATAATTGGCAGATATTAACTAACATCAGTCTCAGTTATATTACAATATGTGGATCATTGTACTTAATAAATTTCCAATTAGGCTAAGTATTATTTCATGTTGTGTAGCTTCCCTAAATATTTGAGGAAAAAGTGTCTATATGCTTTCTCTTTCTCATTATTTCTTAATGGTCTTTCTCTTATCTATTCATTTTCTAAAATTCTCAGAATCAGAAATTAGGCTTTTCCATTCTTGGATACTTGTTTCAGTGAAACTCTATGTCTGATTTAATCATAGACATGTAAAAAATGTGATATAATTTGACTTTGATATCCTTAGACTGTACTTTATTTTGAAATAATAAGATAATCTTTTTTACTGTTGAAAATCACTATCTCAAAGGCAGGACAGTAGACTTCCGAGTTTGAACTCTTGTTCCAGGTGGCAGTTTGGAATGTTATACCGCTTAAAATATGCAGCTACTTACTGACAAATCTGTGTTACTTGAAGCTGTTGTCAGGTACAAGACAGTAAAATTGTTAGGCTACCAAAGTAATTAGCCACTATATTAGGTCTACCAGGCTATGGTGCATAGAAGATTAAAAAGCATTTGTGAACAGAATTGAGTCTGCAGCTGCTCGCTAGCATCCCATAAAAAATTCACTTAGTATCTTGAAAGATTAGGATGGGGTACATGTCTCTGGGGTGAATACTTTTGAAAAATAATACACATTCACTGCCTTCCCAAAATCCAGGGAGCCTGACTTCTCACAACCATTTCATTTTCTGAATGGCAGTAGTTGAACTTCCCATTCCAATACTAATGATTAATGTATAAGAGTTGTGCAGTTTAATATCATTTTTTTCCCTCCCTAAAGCTTCTTGGATCTTGATTTCAGTAACTGATTTAACATATAAATTGGCCCAAACTTGGCAAAAATCAAGAATATTTAACAGGGCGCAGATGGTGCAGCAGAAAGCAATATCCCGAGATTTGGGTGACTCGAGTGCTCTCTAACCCTTCACCAGCTGCTTTAGCTCAAGTGTGAATAAAGACCTTTTAAGAATCAATGAAAATGTCTCATGTTGTGCCTAAGTATTGCCCACCCAACCAAATTGACACCAAAAACAGAAACAACCATATGGTTATAAGTGTATTAGAGAAAAGTAGGTTGCAGCTTGATACTTAAGATTAAGAATGTTAAAGTATTACTGCTGATTGCTTGCACACTGCGTCCTTCTAAAATATATCTTATATGAAAGAAATACACTCAGCTCTACCAAACTTGGCTGTTTCTTAGGTTTTTGGGTTAAATATACAGGAAAGTAAAACAGAAACCCATTGCCCAAAGCCAGAGAGGATAATGGAGAAGACATCCTACAGTTTCCTTAAAGAATTGAAACAAAATCACAATCAAACATCTTCAATATATTTTAGTCCTAATATAATATGAATTTCAATGGTTAGAGGTGCTCTGCACTATTACACGCATTGATTACACTTAACATGTAAACTTGGGAACCTCTTCATGTAGCTGAAGACCCCCAGCAACTGCTTCCATTTTCACCAGGTAAAATTAAATAAATGAATCACTTTTCTCTAAGTATACATCAAAAATTCAAGTGGTCATGCTCCATATAGAATATTTCTATCCTAGAATATAAAAATACTCCATTTAAGCCAGGATTTAATATTTTTCCGTGGCTTTTTATTAATCACAAAGAGTGAAATATAGAAATAACTTGCAAAATAAGTAGAATATAAAATAAACATAATTAAAATGCAACAAAAAAATTTAACTAATGTGACCCTAATATGTAAGGAGGATTATTCAAATACATGTAACACACATAATATGTAATATTTTACAAAATGAATATGTTTACCATAAGAGTTAAGTGTTTTAAGTTACCTACTTGTCATCATAGTTGTATGTGATTTATAATAATTATGTATTTTTAATGATTTATCATTTGGGTATGTTTAAAAAAATGATTTCATCTAAATTTTTCCACTTCTGAATTGGACTATTCTACATGTTATCTACAAGAGTACAATACGAGCATATTTCATATGTTTATTTGCTGTTCCAAGTGAAATGTTACCGTTTTCTAGTTGAATTTTTTATTTGAATATCATTGTGAGGCAGTTGTATGAGCTTTATCTTTAAGAAGAATTGGGTAAGATAAAACCGCAAAAAGTTGGATGCAGGTAAAACATGCCAATGACAAATCTGCTGTGTGTTAATTTGGTACCTTTAACTGCATCTTTTCACAAGTACCCAAAAAGATTACATGAGGAAATATTTTAGGCTAGAGTGGGTGAGAGAACTAAAAAGACAATATAGTTCAGTTTGTTCTTAAGTCTTGATTAGAAATTAGTCAAGAAAATCAGGTGTTATTTATGTGGACAAAGAGCAGAGATAGTCGACCTGAGGGTGAAATAGAGTGTCATCTAGGATGTCACTTAATATGTATGATTTAAAAAAATTAAAAATAAAGCTAGTGAAAAGAAAGTTGTCAGATGCCACAAGGGAAAAATTATAATCACTCATCCACCTTTTATATCTAATACTGTTTACCAGACCCAAAGCACACTGACTTGGGTAGAGACTGGTTTCCTCGTGGGAGAACATTGCAATGCTCTCAATCCTTCCTCAAAGGAGATCAGTTGTATTAATATGTTGGGAAAGGTGGACTATCCAGACAGCTAGAAGTCTGTTATATGCAGATTTTGAACTGGCACTGATACCAGATGTCCTGAATTGCTATTCTGGCCTCTGGGTTAGAGGGGGCCTATTGGGGCCAAGGTAATACGTGGAACTTTGGCACAAACATTTCACATTAGATGTAATAGTTCTGCAGACTAGTTTGTGCTTATTTACTTGGTACTTCGATGCATAAGTAGATGGACATACTTAGCTGGCCGTAGAATCCTCACAGTGTTTTCCTGACCTGAGATGTTAGAAAAGGTCAGGTAAAGCCCTCAAAATTGCTTCCCATCTTTCACCACCAAGTTAATGAATCATAAGTAATACCTCCCTTCTGAGAGAAACTGTTGAAATTTTCGATGCAGTTGGTAACATTAAACAAGGCAGAGGTGTGTGGGCCTCTTTATATCCTTTACATTTCATGTTCATTAGCATCCCCTCACAAAAATATGGCCAAAAATGGAATGAAGTGAATTAGTCAAGTTGTATTTTTGGTTCCACCTGCTTTGGTAAGTATGGTTTCTCTACTAGAAGAGATCTGCACAGCCTCTGTCTCTTGGCATACAGTGCTTTCAATTCTCATCAATTAAAATGATCAAAGTCCACTTTATTTGGGAAAGATAGCAGTACACATTAATGGTCCTCCTGCAGTGTTATGTTAGCGCTCTTGACCTCTTGTCATAAAAAGTCCTCAGGGATATTCATAGTCTTCTTGTCCCACAGAACCTCATGTTGGTACATTATATTTATGACATCATTTTAACGTTGCGAGTATTATTGATTTCCGTTGTGATGCATGCATGCCAAAAGGTGGAAAATGAACTCTAAAATAATTCAGAAACTTGTCATATTGATAAAGTGTCTTTAGAGATTTCAAGTGACTATATAATTATCTCTGCACATCATGAACTGTGTACAATATTTAACCATAAGTCATATGGTTTGATGGTAATCACAGTTTATTGTATGCTGAAACATATTATCCAGGATCAGTACTAGGCAATTTCAGAAGGTGCAAGAAAAGTTTATGGTAGTGTCCCTTTATCGTTCTGAGATCCCCTAGTGGATGCCTGAAACCTCAGGTAGTACCCCAAATGATTCCTGTCAATCAGAACATGTTTCTGTCTATATCTTCCACTTATAAATTTAATGCCTTTTCCATCTTAATGAAGCATTTATCATGCACTGTGGCAGTAAGTTTTGTAGTTTGAAGTGTTACAGAAAAACTCCACAAATTTTTTTTTTCCTTCACAATTTCGCAGATAGAAAATTCATTCTTACCATGCATTGTAGCAATCTCACCTTATAGCTTTTTTTATTATGGAGAATTTTCACATTTTCACCTAAAGGAAGCACTTTATAGCTTCCCTTTACATATCCAGCATAACTACTCTGTGCTTTAGGGTCATTGCTAAAACAAATAAGGGTTACTTAATCACAAGCAGTACCATGACAGTTGATGTGACAATCAGGATAGCTGCTAAATTACTAATGGTGGATAGTGTAGACAGTGTGGATATGGCAGAAAAAGGGAGGATTCATGTTCTGGGCAGGATGGAATGGGGCAGTATGAGATTTTATCACACTACTCATAACAGCCTGAAATTTAAAACTTACAATTTGTTAACTTCTGAAAATTTTCATTTAATATTATCAGGTCACAGTTGACAATGGGTAACTTAAATGCAGAAAGTGAAACTATAGATAAGGAAGGACTACTATATAAAAAGTGACATGGATTCTGATAGTTCCTTGTGTTGCATTGATGACTTTGCCCCAACAAAGCTATGATCTCATAAGGTGTTTTCTTTTTACAGCTGACAGAGGAGGAGTAAGACTTGGGTGTGGTTCATGGATGGATCACCTCAATATGTAGGTATGAGCTGAAAGTAGACAACCACTGTACTACAACCTCACTTAGTGGTGAACTGAATAAACAATGAAGAGAGGAAATTCTCTCAGCAAGCAGAGTTTTGACAATTAATAATATCTAATGTTGAACCATTCTCTCAGGTTATCAGAAAGTAACTTGTTTGTATTTTATTAGTAGTATCTCCTTCCACCTTGGAGAAGGTAATAATTTACACTCACTGGAACTGACAACTAATCCAAACATGAGTTTGCCTTTCCTGCTTGCAGTATGTTTTCCAATAGCTTACAAAACATTACATTTACTAACATGCAAGGTCACATAATTTTTCCCCAGATGAAGATGTTTATTTAATGGCAAAGGAAGTGCCATAGTTAGCACAAGACTGTGGATTCATTATTACTGCCATGTGATGAATGATGGAGAGGCTCCCTGAAGGCTCAGCTACGTGGCCATCTCAGGGAAAATACCCTGAAAGATTGGGGTTTTGTCTCAGAATTGTAGGAAACTCATTTAGCCAAATGTAGATATTTAGTATTTTAACTTCAATGAGTATGTTTTAGGCAGGGATGGAAGTAGGAGCAAGCTTCCTCTCACCACACTGACTCTCCTCTTTCTTTCTTTCTTTTCTCTCTCTCTCTCTCTTTTTTTTTATTCTCCTCTTAAATATATTCTTTTCTGTCTTGGTATTCTAAATTCTAATGGATTAGACATTCCTTTTCCTCAGAAGAATCTTTCCTCCAAGGAATACAGTAAAGATTACACTAAACCTAAAGTAATGGCTTTTTCTGGTCACTTTGAGTATTATAAGCTGGTATATAAGTAAAGAGATAAGGCTGTGTGTGGTGACTCATGCCTGTAATGCCAGCATTTTGGAAGGCTGAAGCAGGAGGATCACTTGAAGCCAGGAGTTTGAGACCAGCCTGGGCAACATAGGAAGACCAATCTCTATAAAATTATAATAAAATTTTTAAAAATTAGACAGGCATGGTGGTGTGCACCGTTAGTCCTCATTTCTTGGGAGTCCGAGGCAGGGGGACTGCTTGAGCCCAGAAATTTGAGACTGCATTAAGTTATGATTGTGCCACTGCATTCCAGCCTAGGCAGCAGAGATTCTGTCTCTTAAAAAAAAGAAAAAGAAAAAATATAAATGACTTATAATACTTATAATACTACATGGTTAATACTCATATTGCTATGAGGAGCTATGCTTGGTATTACACACAAGTAACTAAAAGTGTGTCCTGAACTCAAGTCTCACTTGAAAATATCTTGGTGTTTTTGAGCTCAGTGTTACTCTTTTTTTATTTTATTTTATTTTTTTAAATTTCAGAACATTATGAGGGTACAAACATTTTGGTTACATATAATGCCTTTGCATCACCCATTCCAGAGCTACAAGTGTGCCCATCCTCCAGAAAGTGTGCTCTGCACCTATTAGTTATGAATTTACCCATCCCATCCACCTCCCTCCCACCTGCCAATACCCAATGAATATGACTTCCATGTGTGCACCTATGTGTTGATCAGTTAGTACCAATTTGATGTTAAATACATGTGGTGCTTGTTTATCTATTGTTGTGATACTTCACTTCGAAGAATGGGCTGTCTTCAACTAGGATAATACAACAGGTACTCACCATTGTTTTTTATGGTCGAGTAGTACTCCATGGTATACATATACCACATTTTATGAATCCATTCATGTATTAATGGACACTTGGGTTGTTTCCACATCTTTGCAATTGTGATTTGTGCTGCCATAAACCTTCAAATGTAGATGTCTGTATTAAAAAAATGGCTTTTTTCCCTTTAGGTAGATGCTTGGTAGTGGGATTGCTGGATCAAATGGTATTTCTATTTTTTGTTCTTTGAGATATCTTTCCACAGAGGTTATAATAATTTGCAGTCCCACCAGCAGTGTAAGAGTGTTCCTATCTCTCTACATCCACACCAGCATTTGTTGTTTTGGGACTTTTTGATAAAGGCCATTCTCACTGGAGTTAAGTAATATCTTATTGTGGTTTTGATTTGCATTTCCCTGATGATTAGAGATGTTGAGCACTTTTTTATGTGTTTTCTGGCTGTTATTCTGTTTTCTTTTGCAGAGTTTCTGTTCATTTCCTTTGCCCACTTTTTAATGGTATTGTTTGATGTTTTCTTGTTGATTTTCTTAATTTCTGTTTTTTTTTTTCATCTTATTGTTATGGGGGAAACAGAATTGCAGGTTACATACGTTGCCCATGTACCACCTTTCCCCCCAAGTCAGAGCTCCAGGCGTGTCTGTTCCCCAAGTAGTGCACGTTGCACCATCATGTAGGTATATATCCCTCCCTTCCCCACCCCCCCTTCCCAAGTCAGCACCTTCAAGCGTTACCATTCCTCAAACGGTGCGCAATGCACTCATTGTGTAGGCATACCCCCATCCCCTCCCCCACCGCCCACCTCAGTCTGATATCCAATTGGTGTCGTTCCCAGATGTGTATTTAGGTGATGATTAGGGAAACCAATTTTCTGGTGAGTACATGTGATGCTTGTTTTTCCATTCTTGGGATACTTCACTTAATATAATGGGTTCCAACTCTCTCCAGGAGAACCATAGAGATGTCATATCTTCATTATTCCTTATAGCTGAGTAATATTCCATGGTATACATGTACCACAGCTTACTAATCCAATCATGTATTGATGGGCATTTGGGTTGTTTCCACATCTTTGCTATTGTGAATTGTGCTGCTATAAACATTTGGGTACATGTGTCTTTGTTATAGAATGACCTTTTTTCCTTTGGGTATATGCCCAGTAATGGGATTGCTGGGTCAAATGGCAGGTCTACTTGAATCTGTTTAAGATACCTCCATAATGCTTTCCACAGGGGTTGCACTAGTTTGCAGATCCACCAGCAGTGTATTAGTGTTCCTGTCTCTCCACACCCACGCCAACATATGTTGTTTTGGGTTTTTTTGATAAAGGCCATTCTCACTGGGGTTAAGTGATATCTCATTGTA
Source organism: Eulemur rufifrons (assembly GCF_041146395.1). Classification (NCBI taxonomy): domain Eukaryota; kingdom Metazoa; phylum Chordata; class Mammalia; order Primates; family Lemuridae; genus Eulemur; species Eulemur rufifrons. The sequence continues at coordinate 233,684,651 of NC_090989.1, forward strand.
GTTTTGATTTGCATTTCTTTGATGATTAGGAATGTTGAGCATTTTTTCATATGTTTGTTAGCCATTCTTATATCTTCTTTCGAGAAGTTTCTATTCATGTCATTTATCCACTTTTTGATAGGGTTGCTTGATTTTTTCTTGCTGATTTTCCTGAGTTCTAAACCCTGATTTTCTTAATTTCTATATATATATTCTAGTTGTCAGCCCTTTATCGGATGTGTAACATGCAAATCACTATCAAAATGCCTACATAATTTTTTACAGATCTAGAAAAAATAATCCTGCTCTTCATATGGAACTGGAGAAGATCCTGTATAGCCAAAGCAATCTTAAGCAAAAAGAACAAATTGGGGAGCATCAGTCTACCAGGCTTTAAGCTATACTACAAGGGTATAGTAATCAAAACAGCATAGTACTGGCACAAGAACAGAGATATAGACCTTCAGAATAGGACTGAGAACCCAGATATGAAACCATCCTCATATTGTCATTTAATCTTTGATAAAGCAGACAAAAATATACAGTGGGGAAAAGAATCCCTAGCCAATAAATGGTTCTGGGAAAACTGGATGGCCACATGCAGAAGATTGAAACTGGATCCACACCTCTTACCTCACAAAAATCAATGCACAATCAATAACATACTTAAACCTAAGACATGAACTGTAAGAATTCTAGAATAAAATGTTGGGAAAACTCTTATACACATTGGCCTAGGCAAAGAATTTATGAAGAAGATCCCCAAAGCAATCACAGCAACAACAAAAATAAATAAATGGGACCTGATCAAATTAAAAAGCTTCGGCACATCCAAGGAAATAATCATTAGAGTGAATAGACAACCTACAGAATGGGAGAAAATATTTGTATACTACGCAAGAGTATACATATCATTGATACTCTTGAATGTGTGCTTAATGAAACCATTGCCTGACAAAGATCAAGAAAAACAAAATCTCAGACCCTTCTGGGATAAAAGTCTGGATAACTCAGTCATGCAAGCACACAAGACTAGCTGAAGAATTGACTAAAGGTGAAGGAAACATAGAAAGCATTGTGGAGGAGAGAGAGGATGAAAGTAAATTGTGGCCTGAAAACTAGTTGCAGCTGTCCGTTTAAAATTCAACCACAGATCAAACTTAAAATGATGAACAGGTGTATCTCAGCAGTAAGGGATTCCTGTTGCAGATAATTCTTGTTCTCTGTCTTGACGTCTCAGCCTGAACTGTAATTTTTGCTGCATCTGATGTAGAGAGTTCCATGTAGTAGAAATGTAAAAATAAAAATATATTAAAAAAGAGGCTAATTTTACTATAAATAGTGATGCAAAAATCATAGGTAAATTACTTAAAAACTATTGTAAAAATAAACTATCAATTGGAGAAAATAAATTATTTTTTAAAAAATAAATTATTAATTGGAGATATTGAAGATTTGATCAAAATAGAACATAATGAGTACAAATATTGAGTTGTAAAACACATGGGAAAAAATAGATAATTTTCTTAATATTCCAAAATAATGAAGAGAAAATGCAGGCAGCCTAAGGGCAAAAGTAGGCAAAGAGAATTTAACTGACAGTTCACATAAAGAGAAATAATAATAGATGTTATACAAATAAAAATATTTTGGGCTTCACATATAATTAAGAATATTATTAACTAGATTATTTTTTATCACCAATTGAATTGGCAAGCATTAAAATGATAAATTAATTTTTCAAGTTTATGGATCAAAAATTTTCTGATATACTGTTGATATTTAATAAATTGTTGCAATTTTAAAGGCTATTTGCCAATAAGTTATATAACAAATTTATAGTAGTTTTAATTAAGCAGTTCTATTTGTAGGAATTTTTCTTGTATAATCACTGGTTGTAGAAGAGAAAATCAAAACTAAAGGAGTGCTATGCAAAACAGATTACCACTGTATAAAATTGGAACATAAATATCTACCTACACAATCTAGCTTCAATATGAAATCTCATATCCCTATGATATGATTATTGTTATCTGTCAAAATATGAGATTAAATTTTATGTCCTAACAAAGAAAACGTTTTCCAATATATACTGTTAAACATCAAAAGAAGTTTTATAATAGTATGCCCACTCTTATACCTAGGTATATGTAGAACATAGTAAAGTAGAAAAACATATTAAATGCAATTAATCCTGGTTATTTCTGGGAACTTTGGAACAAGTTTCATTTCTAGGGTGGTCTATCTTCACTTTGTAGCCTTCTGATCTGTTTGAATTTTATCCTTTAACTCATATTAGTTATGAAATTAGTTTTAATATGTATACAAGTCTAAAATATTATACAACCATATCATTAGAAAGGATTTCAAAGAATAATCAGACGCCACTATGGACAGAGCAACACAAGCCTATATAGAAACAAACACCTGGGGCTCTCAGAGTTGGATATTCATAGTTGTGAAACAATCTGATTTGAGATGCAGGTTGGTGGGCAAACAAATAAGGACATGAGCTAAAGTCCATGAGGAAACACTGACCTTGGGAAAGTCAGGTAGCAGAAATCACATGCCAGGGAAAGAGATGTTTGTATCATTCTAGAGGTTGAACAGAGGTAATAGTAGACAGAGCTGTGAAAATGATTTGGCTAATACTCTTGAGCAGCAGCTCTCTCACTTGGAGTTCCACTCAGACGGTTGGGCATAGCTCTTTATATCAGTCGGTAACATTGAGAGAAACATTAAGATCAAATTATTAGCCCTGTAACTTATAAATTTTTACTTTACATAGAAAGACAAATTAAACTCTTTACAACATATATTTACAAGGTAAAGGCACAAATGATCCATGAATTGAAGGAATGTGTTCAAAGGTAATTCAAGCATTAGGAGAAAAGGATACATTGAAGATAAACAGTCTTATACTTGCTCATGATTTTTGTGCAGACATTTTTCCCTATGGGTAGTAATGGTTTAATAAAACAAAGACAGGTTTCTTCTCTCGAGGAATACATCCTCACTGCTTGACATAGGGCTAGACTTTCTGTGTACATGAGGTAGACAAGATAACCTCTATATTTCCTTTCTGCCTTCTGTTTTTAAAATTCTCTTATTTCTAAGAAAATTTGTATCTCTTGTTCAGTAAGTTACATATAAAATGGTCTCAGAAACAGTCATATATATTTGCCTTTAAGAAAGGCTAATTTTTGTTAACTACATTTTACACTTATATTTTCATTTCTAATTAAATTAAAAAAATCAACCCACAAGAGATATTTTCAAAATTGATTAGTAATTTATACTGTATATATGTTGTATTCTATTATTAGGGATTCCTTACAATAATATTGAGGAATCTAGTTCATTTTATTCTATCTGAAGAATTATTTCTGTTCATACCTTGAAGGTCAAGAGTAAAGATTTCTTCTTCCTGATATTAGAAATGTACATGTGATGCTTATTCACTTTTCAATTGAAAATGAAAAACATGCTACTCAAATCTATATTATTAGATAATTTTTTTCCCCAAAATGGAATCATTAATGCTACATTCTACTTAAAGAGATTAATGGACAGCAACTCACTTATTATTTAAGTATTATTTAAGAGAGTAACCTAAAATGGTAACAGTATTATTTGGGAATAACAACAGATTTAGTACATGCCCACACAAAATCTGAAAAAATCAGCTTTTTCATGTAGTCTCAGAAAAAAAAAATACATAATATGAAATAGATACAATCAATGGTAATTAAAAGAAATTTGCATTTCCCTCATGATTAGTGATCTTGAACCTCTTTTCATACACCTGTAGTCCATTTTTATGTATTCTCTAAAGAAATTTCTATTCAAGTCCTTTTAGTAGAGTTATTCGGGGTTTCTTTGTTTGTTTGTTTCTATTCAGTTAAAGGAGTTTCTTATATATTTTGGATACCAACCCCTTATCAGATGTATTGTTTGCAGATATTTTTTCTCATTCCCTAGTTATCTTTTCACTCTGTTGATTGTTGTCTTTGCTTCGCAGAAATTTTATAAACCTATGTAGGTCCAATTGTCTATTTTTGCTTTTGTTGTTTCTGGTTTTGGTGTCATATTCAATAAAAAATTGCCAAGGCCAATCTAATGAAGCTTTTTCCCTATTTCCTTCTAGGAGTTTTCAGTTTCTGGTCCCACATGTAAGTCCTTAATCCATTTTGAGTTGATTTATATTTGTGTTTTAAGATAAGGATCCAACTACATTTTGTATATGCATAACTAGTTTTCTTAACACCATTTGTTGATGAAACAGACTAACCTTTCCCCATTCTTGGCATCTTTGTTGAAGATCAATTGACCATATTTGCTTAGGTTAATTTCTTGTATATTCTTGTTTTATTGGTCTATATGTTCATCCTTATGCTAGCTTATACTGTATTAATTACTAGAGTTTTCTAACATATTTTGAAATCAGGAAGTGTTATGCCTCAAGCATTCTTCTCTCTCAGGATTGTGTGGATTATTCTTGATCTTTTGTACTTTCATATGAATTTCAGCATTGTTTTTTCTGTTTCTGTAAAAATTGTCATGAAGTTTTGATAGGAATTGTACTGAATATGTAAATAATTTTGTCAGTATGGGATATGTTAATAATATTGTTTTCTAATCCATGAACACTGGATGTCATTCCACTTATTTGTGCCTTTGTAAATTTTATTAATCAACATGCAGTTTTCTGTTTACATCTCTATTCATTCTTAGTTAATTTTATTTCTAAGTAATTTATTTTTTAATGGTACTATAAGTGGGATTTTTTTCTTAATTTTCTTTTCATATAGTTTGTTATTAGTGGATAGAGATGTTGTATGTTGGTATTATATGTTGTATTTTATTGTTTTTATGTTGATTTTTTATCCTGCAACTCTACCGAATTTTATTATTAGTTCTAATGGCTTTATTGTGGAATCTTTTGAGTTTCTACATATAAAATTATGTCAATTGTAAACATAGATATTTTTCTTTATTCCTTTCTCATTTGGATGCTTGTTTTTTTTTTTTTTTTTTTTTCCTTGCCTAATTGCTCTGGCTAGGACTTCTAGTACTGTGTTAAATAGAAGAGAAAAGACTGGACTTCATTGCCTTCTTTCTGCTCTTAGTGAAAAAGTGTTGTTGTTTTTCACCATTGAATGTGATATTAGTTATGTACTTTATATCTATGTCCTTTGTTATTTTAAAGCAATTTCCTTCTATTCCTAATTTGTAGAGAGTTGTTTTGCTTTTTGTTTATTTGTTTTGTCATGAAATGGTTTCAAATTTTGTCAAATGCATTTTCTGCATATATTGAGATCATTTTTGTCCTTCATTCTGTTAGTGTGGTGTGTCATAATTATTCATTTGTGTATGTTGAAGCATTCTTGTATGCCAGGGATAAATTCCACCTACTCAGGGTGTATGATCCTTTTAGTGTGCTGTTGAATTCAGTTTACCAGTGTTTTTTTGAGGACATTTTCATCTCTGTTCATCAGGAATATTGGCCTATAGTTGTTTGTGTGTTTTTTTTTTTTTTGTAGTGATTTGTGTGGATTTGGTATCAGGGTAATTTTGGTCTTATAAAATTAGTTTGGATTTATTCCCTCCTTTCATTTTTGAAGCAGTTTGAGAAGGATTGACATTAATTCTTCTTTAAGTGTTTGATAGAATTCACCCATGAAGCCATATTATCCTTGCCTTTACTTTTTTGGGAGGTTTTTGATTACTGATTCAATCTCCTTACTAATTATAGGATTCTTCAGATTTTCTTTTCCTTTAAGGTTCAGTCTTGGTAGGTTGTATGTTTCTATACATTTATTCATTTCTTCTAGTTTATTTAATTTGTTGGTACATAATTGTTCATAGTGGTCTTGTATGATCCTTTTTATATCTGTGGTATCAGTTGTGATGTTTCCTCTTTTATTTCTGATTATTTTTCTATTTGAGTTGTATTGCTTTTTCCTTTATTAGTCTAGCTAATGGTTTGTTAATTTTATCTTTTCAAAAATATATTCTTACTTTTGTTGATTTTTCTCTATTGTTTTTCTATCCTCTATTTTGTTTCTGTTCTAATATTTATTAATTCTTTCTGGCTACATATTTGGTTTTAGTTTGTTCTTCTTATTCTAGTTCTTTAAGGTGTAATGTTAGATTTTTTATTTGGTATCATTTTTCTTTTTTAATATAGTTATTTATTATAAAATTTCCTCCCAGTACTACTTTTCCTGAATCACATAAATTTTGGTATGTAGTCTTTTTAATTTTTATTTGTATAAAATAGTTTATAATTTTTTTATCTCTCATTTGACTCTTTGGTTGTTCAAGAAGTGTACTATTTATTTATTTCCCACATATTTGTATTTTTTTCTAGTTTTCCTTTTGCTATTGCTTTCTAGTTTCATTCCATTGGGTTGGAAAGGATACTTAGTATGATTTCAATCTTAAATTTGTTAAAATTTCTTTTGTGACATGATATGTGATCTATCCTGAAAAATGATCTATGCGTACTTAAGAAGAATGTATATTATGTTGCTTTTGTGTGGAATGTTTTGTATATGTCAATTAGGTACATTTGGTTTTTACTGCTGTTCAAGTCCACTCTTTCCTTATTGATTATCTGTCTGAATGTTCTATTTATTAATGGAAGTGGAGATATTGAACTCTTCTACTATTACTGCATTGCTGTCTATTTCTCCCTTCAATTCTGTCAATGTGTTTATATATTTAGGTGCTCTGTTTTGAGATGCATATATATTTATAACTGTTATATCTTCCTAGTAAATTGACATTTTTGTTATTATATATTTTTTCTCTTGTGATAGTTTTTCACTTAAAACTTATATTTTTCTAATAAAAATGTAGACACCCCTGCTCCTTTTTATTTATCATGTGAATGGAATATATTTTTTCATATCTTACTTTTAGCCTATGTGCCTCTTTAAATCTAAATTGAATCCCTTGTAGACATCATGTAATTGAATCTTGGATTTTTTTTCTAATCCATTCAGCTCTCTATAGTTTTCAATTGGAAAATTTAATTCATTTACATCTAAAGTAATTGAGAGAAAAAAACTTATAATTGACATCTTATAAATTGTTTTCTGTTTTGTGGTTCTTTGGTCCCTCTTTTTCTCTCTTGCTATTTTCTTTTGTGTTTTGTTGACTTTTTATATTTGTATTGTTTGAATCCTTTCTTTATTTCCTTTTGTGTAACTTCTATAGATAAATTCTTTGTGGTCACCATGGGGCTTAGATAAATAAAGTTTTATAGCAGTCTATTTTAAGATGGTAACAACTTCAATCCCATACAAAAATCTCACATTTTTACTTCCCTATACATTTTATGTTATTGATGTCACAATTTACATATTTTATATTTACAGTTATATGAATACTTTTAAAATAATTTTTACACTTGAATTAAAAGTGATTTGGCAACCACCATTACATTATTACAATATTCTGTATTTGTCTATATATTTACCTTCAGCAATAAATTTTATATACTTTTGCTTTTATCTTTAGCATCCTTTCATTTTAACTTTAAAAATTCCATTTAGAATATCTTGTGAGACAGTTCTAGTGATGATATCTCTCTCATTTATTGTCTAGGGATATTATTATCTCTCCTTTATTTTTGAATGCAAGTGCTGCCAAGTATAATATTCTTGGTTGAGAGTTTTATTTTTTGCAGCACTTTATAAATATATCCTCTCACACCCTTCTGGCTTGTGACATTTTTACTGAGAAATCTATTGATAGTCTTATAGAAATTCTTGTCTACATTAGTTATAACTTTTCTCTTGCTTCTTTCAAAGTTATCTCTTTATCATTGACTCTTGACAATTAAATTAAAATGTATCTCAGTGTGGGTTTCTTTGGACTCATCTTTTCTCAAGACAATCGGGCTTCTTGTATACGATTGAAAATGTCCTTCCCATCCTCAGATTTGGAAAGTTTTTGGCCAATATTTCTTTAAATAAGCTTTCTGCCTCTTTCTCCTTCTTTTCTTTCTTTTTCTCCTATAATGCATAAATCCATTTGCTTTATAGTATCATAAATTTCTTAAGCTTTCTTCACTCATTTTTATTCTTGTTTTTGTTCCTCTAATTGAATAATTCTTCACATTAGACACACGCATTTTAGACAAAACAGCCACCTCTCACAGTGGTCTGGTTTTTAAGGACTGATCTTATACAAGAGAAGACCCTTACTATAAGACTGGCTAGTGAATCTAGAGATCTCTGAAATCCTCGTGCTTCTTCAAATTGTCATCTTTTTTTGTTAGTGGCCTCTAGATTAATGCAACATACTAGGATCTGTCAATGCTCTGTGACAGGAAGGACAGAATTTGTTGCCTTGAGCACCTCTAGAAATATGAGACTACTGGACATATGGTCTAGTTCTTTTCTTCCCTCACCAGTGAGAAGCTGGCAGCCATTTTTTTCTCCACTCGCTTTTCACTGTTTCAGGGTGTAATATTGTAGTATTTGCAAATTTGTTAGTTCAAACTGGGTCTTCAATTTCAGTAACCTTCAAATAGCCAGAGTATGCTAAGTCCTATTAGCTCTCAGATATAGGCAAGACAGAAGCTAGTGCCTTGGGCAGTCTCCAGAAATATCAGAATATTGGACGTATATTCCACTTTTTTCGTCCCTCCCAAGGGAGAATCTTGGAACTGTGAATTTCCTTTTAATCACATGACTCTGTGCCAGGGGTCGGTCTTATGGTAAGAGGCAGTCTTGAATATTTTTACTGGATTCTATGGGGCTAGTTTCATGCTTGCCTGGGATGTAGAGGTTTTTCAATTAGTTCCTGGATTTCTTTCTTTTTTTTTTTTTTAAATTTCAGAATGAATGTTTATGGCAGCACAACTCACAAATGCAAAGATGTGGAAACAATCCAAGTGCCCATCAATACATGAGTGAATTAATAAAAGGTGGCATATGTATATTATGGAATACTACTCAACTAGTTCCTGAATTTCTCACCAAGGAAATTATTCTATGCTTTGTTGTTGAATTGGTGTGTCTGTGGGGGAAAGGAGGATCTAAGTCTTATTCCGTTATCTTTCTGATGTCCCAAATTATAATTTATGTTGTTGTTATTTTAAAGATCTTAGCGGAATGTAGATGACACACACAAATTTGGATAATTTAAGAATTTTTCAATAGAGGGACTATTTACAAAGCTAGAGATGGGTAAAACTGCGTAGGATAGTGATGAATCATACAGTTATAAGACATAGGTTTATCTCCCTATAGAGTAGAAGGGAGGTGGGGAGGTGAGGATGACACGTACTGGAAGATATTATAAGAAAAGAGCAGGATTCAGAAGGGTTGAGAGTATGATTAACTAAACAATGGCTTTGAAACAGATATCCATGTCCTAATCCCTGGAATCTGTGGATGTTATATAGCACAAATGATTTTACAGATATGATTAAGTTAAATATCTTTAAATGGTGCTATTATCCCAAATGATCAAGGTGGACTGACCCAAAATGCAATTATTTATATCCTTATAAGAGGAATGTAAAGGTATATTTGTGACAGAGAGAAGAGGATAAAGCAATGTGACCACAGAGGTAGATATTGGAATTATATAGCAAAAGCCAAAGAATGTTGGTAGCCACCAAAAGTGAGAGAAGGCAAGTGATGGATTCTCCCCTAGAGCTTCTGGAGGGAGTACAGCCCTGCCAACCCTTGTATTTTGGCTCAGTGATACTAATTTAAGACATAAACTGTGAAAGAATAAATTTTCTTTTATTTTAAGCTCACAAGTTTACGAATATTTGTTAAAACATCTCAAAAAACTAATAGAGTAAAAGGAAGCAAAAAACGGAGAATAAAAAGCAGAAATAGAGTAGAAACAGAACTAACTTTGGAGCCAGAAAGATTTGATTTGAATTTCTGATTCCAAATCTATTATTTATGTAACTTATTTGTTAGCAAACTGGTAATAATTTTCAATTAAGCAATATTTCTTACAGTCTATTATGTACCATGTGTCTTGTATCAAGATGTTACTGGCAGTTCAGTAATTGCTAAATAGTAACATTTATCATATGCAAGATAATTAATAGGGAAAAGCAAGGAAGAAATTGGCATGATCGCTATGGAAAGGGAACTTGAAAATATGTTATATTAAAAAAGAATTGAAAGAACTGGGACCACATGTTACTAGTATCAATGAGCACAAGCAACAAAGACATAGTATAAATAGACTATCTGAATTGTGTTATGACAAATAAGAGAGGCCAGTCTAGGAAAGTATAAATGGCATTCAGGAATATGTCTCCAGAATGCCATAACTAATACAAAAAGAAATAAGTCCACCTGAATGTTGAAACATAAGGGTTTGAAAACATTTTAAAACCCCTCAATGTAAGTGAGAATTAGTTCCTGAACCCAGTGTAAGATGAGGTTTAAAAATGTGTATGAATGTGCAGGTCAGGAGACTGGAGATGAACCACTTTGCAGATTTGGCTGCAGAATAGGTGTGAGGAGGCAGAGAGTTAGTTCTTATTTATATCTATCTTGATAGTCTTCTTGACACCTATAAGTGTTCTTTATTTAAAGTATAGAGCTTCTTTCCCAACTGCTGCCAGACTTCTGTGGATTTATATGTTTAATCCATTTCTACCATTTCTTCTGGTTTTTCTAAAAACCACAGGCAATATCACAAGCATCTTGTATTAAAATAAGAGGATATTTTTCACTTTAAACTCAATAAAATTACACGTAAGGTGAAGAAAACATCTTAGTCTTGATCTCAGTGGATCATCAGAGCCTCTAACGATTCCCTATTCTCTTACCACTACCCAGTCATTGCAGGGCAAGAATAAGACAGAGATATAGCAATGGAAGGGAAAGGCCAGACCTATTTCCAGCGGCTGCTATATCATATACCTAGAATTAATTGATTCATTAAGTCTTGTAACTTCTATAGAAACAGAAGTCTTCCATATAAATAATCCAGGGCATTAGTCAGGCCGCAATTTATACTCTGAAATTTAGTAAGTAAGGAGGGATGACAAAATAAACTATTGTTTGAATGTCAGGGAGCAGAGCAGAAGGCCCGAGGCAACATACTTCAACCTCACCATTGTCTGAAATCAGCAGCAGCATAGAAAGTGCGGATTAAAATTATTTAAGAGCAGAACATCTAAGAGACCAATAATCTCATTATGGCAGAAAATATCTTCTTAAACTCTTTGGTTTGAAAAGCCAGGGTCATTTTTGTTATTACCAAAGTTGTCTAGAAAAAACACAACAGATATCCACAGTATGAATTCAAAATTGATCTGTTCCAGGTTTTTAGAATGTATGTGTATGTCTTGAATTAAGCATTTGAAGTCCACCCTATAAACTACTATGGTCTTCCTAGATAATTTACTTCTTTTATCCCAATATCTAGAAAAGTTCTAATAAACTGAATTGATATTTAGGTTTAATTTATAATACAAAATAAGAATAGTTGTTAGAAATGACAGCATGGCTAAAAAAAATCTAGATAACATATTTTACATATTATAAATTATTTGATATGATATATGTCTCTTCTTATGAAGAATAGTAATTATGATGATTGATTTATTCATTCAAGAAACTGGTACCTCTCTGTGGACTCCAACTGAAGCTGAATATGTGGTTCCTTTGATATGCCTTCCACATTCCTCCCTCCTGAATGTCTCCTTACCTCCTTCAAATTTTTTCAGTATCACACTCTCTATGCAGTTTTTCCTTTACTGTCTCTAAAAATTCAATCCCCCTCCCCAGAAAATGCCCAGGAAATTCCTCGTCCCTGCTTTATTTTTACTTTTTAGTGTTTGTCACTTTTTAATATACTATATATTTTATTTGCTTTTCTTATGTATCAGCCATTTCCCACATTTAAATATAAACTCATGCATTTTCATAGGTTTTGTTTCATCCTGGGCACCTGAAAGAATGCTGGGCCCAAAACAGGTAGCTAAGTAAATGTTTGTGGATTGAATAAGTGAAGGTATTATATAGCTCAGGAAGATATGATAGTTGGAAATATAACAAAATGTAGCTGTGAAGAACTGCAAAATGTAAGGGTTTTATGGAAGCATACCAGTTTCTAAAAAAGAGATACATAAGCTTGAGAATGTGGGTAGAAAATTCACAGAAGTATTTTGTCAAGAAAGTAAAGGAAAGATATTATTGTAAGAAGACAGTGCTCACTAATGTCAAAAGGTAAAAGTTATTAAGAAAGAGGATTCATGAAATGTCATATGTGGCTTTGTGATGTGATTATCACTAATAAACTCAGTGAGAGATACTGCATGGCAGTGGATGTAAAACCTGATTGAATTAGGCTTGTGAATAAATGAGAGCCAAAGAAATGGAGATCCAGGTTCAACAACCCTTTCAGGAGTGTTGACTGCAAATGACGGCAAGAGAGGTAGCTTCAGAAAAATGAGCACTTGAGCATTTGAATGTGAGCTTCACTTTGTTCAAAGAGCACATGTGTGACAGTATTTAAAATACAAAGGGAAGACTCAATTAAATAGCAGAGATTTAAGAAAGTAAGGCTATTTAGTACTTTAGACTCTTTGAGATGAAATAGTAGCTGGCATGGCAGACTCTGTTGGTTGCCTGTCCAATGTCCATTTTCTTCTATACTACAAGAGTTTCATGTTTTTGTTTTTTTTTTTTAGCATGACAATATACTCAGTTAAAAATGCTCATTTCCTGTGATTTTGTTGCTATTTTGTGTGGGCATGAGATCCAATTTAACTGAACACATGCAAAGGGAAATCATCATTGAGGATTCCAGCAATGTTTATTTAAAGATCTAAGCATCTCTTTTACCTGAAACAGTTTCTTTAGGTGGACCAAGAAGATAAACAAACCAACAGGCAGAATATTAGATAGTCATCCACATGGATATTGAACTCATCCAGTATAAAAACATGGCTGGTGTTGAAAATTAAAAAGTCGGGTTAAAAAAGTGAAAGCTAAATATGAAAGTTTCCATGAATAAAAATAAAATATTGACAAATAATTGCTAGGAGAGGGGAGTTTTGTATAGCCAAATGTGCATCAAAGGGATGGGCATGGACATCAAAAGAACAGAAGTTATTTTCAACACAAGCTGGAGAATAATAAATTAGAAGAGTAAAAGAAAGCAAAGGAACCTGTGTCAATCCTGAGGTGTGTGACATGTTGGATAACGAAGGCTGCCATTTTGGAAGAAAGTGACAGATTCAGAGAAGAGCTACTTTGTTCTTATGGCCAGAAAGAGGTTAGACAGTTGCAACAGTTTTAGGATAGAAGAGAGTTACTCCTTATGGGGTAATGCTTTTAAGAGGTACAGCAGGAGAATATTTTGGATGGGAAGAGTTGTGAAAACAGAGTCAAGGGCAAAGAAATACAAAGCATTACATAAATAATAATGTGTCAGATGATAATTAGGGGCAAGTTGCCTTCTATTTACACAATTTCTAATGTCTCAACAAGACAAGAAATTTAAAATGTGGTAGAATTCTGGGTGATGTTTTTTCCCACTTATGCTCTTATCTTTCTCTTCTATCAGGCAGAGTGGCCTTTATCAAAAAGTCTATTAATTTAAATTACATTAAAAACAATGTACCATTCATTTTGTGATTTTTTAAATTTACTTTCCTTCTATGGCTTTTGATCTTACTTTGTCTTTACCTTTTTACCTGCAGCCTTCATGTTTTCATTTGTCAACATAACTGCTCTGCCTCTCACTTGTACTCTTCCCCTTTGACCTTCCTTCTAGTGTATTGTCCCTTCAATCTCTACCATTAGTTTCACTTTGGGCTCTTTTGAACTCAATTTGTGAGAAAAAAAATTGATTCATTTCAATTCTCCAAGCTTTTAATGTGAACTAGAATCTACTGTGGAAACATGATTTTAGTTAGCACAGCCATTTTTCTATTTAGTCCTTTTGTTTATAAATTGAAACAATCAATTTATTTTATTTTAGTTACAAAGTGCTATTTTTTAATTAAGTGGGTCTACCTTGCCCGTAACTATTCTGCGTATTCAGTGCATTTTAACATTTGTTAAGGACTAAACATATAAAAACTTCCGATCTAGGTACTAGGAAACACAAAAGTGAATGAAAAACAGCCAGTTGATTTCAAATTTTCATTATCTTAGGCAAGAAGCACATGTCTATACAAGTAATCATATCACAAGGCAGACAGTGATTTCATAGCATAAGAAAAATAAAAACATAAACATTTTCACAGAGAGGTGCAGGGTTGTTTATGATGAAGTGATCCCTTAGGAAATGAATTGGTTATCCAAAAAATTAGTAACTATGCTGAGATAAAGGAGAGGGGAGAAGAGGCAAAAAATAAAAAAAAGAAAGAAGAGTAGTAGAAATTGAGAGTGGGAAAGGAAGAGGGGGGAAGAACTCAAAATAGAAAAAGAGACAGGGAAATCCAAGAAGAAGTAAAGAAAATCACCAAATTCATAGACTTGAGAGAATGTAGCACTTTCAGGCAATGAGAAATAGCTGTGGGTAAGGAATGGAAACAATTATAGAGGCCAACTGGCGAATATATTGAATATCTACCCATGGCATATGGTAGATTTCAATAATGATTATCTTAGTTCTGCAAAAGATGAGCAAGCGATTGTTAAAAATGCAATTTATAAAGAGAGTTTCAAATATAATATATCATCTATCCTACTTTCTGCTCCTTTATTTAACCCTTGACAGTGATTTTACTTTTTTAAAATTTTTAATTATCATGGGTACATAGTAGTTGTATATATTTATAGGGTATATGTGATGCTTTGATGCAGGCATGTAATATAAATTATTCAAATGAGGGTAATGGGAGTATCCATCACCTCAGGCATTTATAATTTGTGTTAGGAACATTCCAATTCCATTCTTTTAGTTATTTTAAAGTATACTCTAACTTACTGTTCATTAAGGTCACTTTGTTGTGCTGTCACATATTGCTCATTCTATTTAAGTATCCAAATATATGTTTGCACACATTAACCATCCCCACTTTATCCCTCCCTCCCTGCTACCCTCCTCACCTTCCATTTGAGTATTGTGATCTATGAGAGCATCATTATCTTAGGCAATATTAGAAATAAAAAGCAAATAATATGATTCATATACATTTCTCTCATTCTCTAAAAAAGTGAAAATGTATAAATAAATACATTTAATGTTTAGAAGGTCATTGCATTTATTAGTAGATGAACAGAGGCAAATTAAATGCATTCAGTTAGATAACACTCATTATTCACTTGCTTAGTGCTGTTGCTATCATATTAGGTATGCTAATTTATACAATTAACCTTATATAATTGGTTTAAAGACCTTGTTTAACAGGGCAGCATATTAGTTCCTTGATGGAATAAATGAAGAAGTCTCCAATCTGAAGTAATTTCTTAAAAAACTCATTATTATCATAATGCACATTTTCCTTTTGGTTTTCCTTTTTTTCTCTTTACCAGCACTTAAAGTTATTATTTAAAGAAAATAAATCCTTACAGTATTGTTCAGCATCCCCCAAAGAAATTTTATTTCAGCCTGGTTGGGTTTATAGTTATTAGTCAAGAAGAGCACGTGATAGAAAATCAATATTCAAGATAAAAACTGTTTTATTTCAATCTTCTCAATTAGAGTAAAAAAAATTCAATCAAGCAAGCTTTCAGGAAAAGAAAGACAGCAAATACAATAGTAAAGCAATATATATTTGTGCATTAAAATTAAGGTGCCATATGCAATTTTTGTGCTTCATTGCTCAACACATGCTGATATAGAATAAAAGGGCTAGTGAAAGGCATTAACTGAGTAATAGGTTCTAGAAAAACTGGCCTGGTGACAGACTACTAGATCAATCAACTCATCACAGTAAAAGCATTGTATTCTAAAATAAAGCCAAGACAATAAAATGGGCAAGTTAAAATATAATTTATGATTTTAGTCCCAAATTTTTTATCAAATCATCCCATGGGTTACTTGAGATTCCACATTTGCAGAGTAGAGCTCATTGTCTCTTTTCCAAAAATCAATCATTTCTATTGTGTTACATCCTTCCAGAAGAGCTGCTGTCCAGGGCAAATTTTAACCTCTAAACTTTGGAGTCATAGTTAAATTTTCACTCTGGCTCATTCCTACATTCAACTTGTCATCAATTTCTGTTATATTGTTATGTTACTTTAAGCTATGTTAGATTATGTCTGCTCTACCCTATCCAAACCTATTCTATTTTACATGCATGCTTTAATGTGTCATCTCTTCTTTCTCACTTTCATGACTTTATTTCTAATCTGTCTTAAAATTTAACTAAAAATTATAACAGACTAAAACTATCTTCACATCTAATCTGTCATAATGTCTGCTTCCTGAAATGCTTCTTAACATATACTTAATTTTTTACCCTTTTGCTTAAAATGAGTAAATGTTTCCATATTGCTTAACAAAAATAATTTGTGTAGGGCTTTGAAACCTCTACCAATGCATCAAGCTAACATTCTGGACTCATCTTTTTTAATAGACTCTTTTAAAAACCCATCCAGAACCGTAAATACTAAAGCCATAGTGTATCATTTCTACTCTTTTGAAATGCTGACTTCCATCATATTTCATTTTGTACTTATATCTTTTGTCTGCCTAAGTTTCCATGTTACTCTTTCTTTATGAATATCTAATTTCTTGGAGTCAGCAATGGACTCTTTAGCAGATATTGATCATGCTTCCCAAAATCCACTCTTGCTTTCACAGTTTTACTGGATACATGGCTTCCCTGCTAGAAACTACCTTTTCCAGCTTCCCTTGAAGCTTAGTGTGCCACATGGTTAGATTCTGGCTAAAAAGATTTGAGCTGAAAAAATGTCTAAAATTTCAGTGTCATATCCTTAAAAGAAAACTCCTTACTCTCTGCATCTTCTTCCTCTGTCCAACAGTGAAAAATGTAAAGGTAATTGTGGTGAGCCAACTTTAACTGTGTGAATTAAGTCAGCACTCTGGCTAGAATAAGGTAGTTGGTATCTGGGTTCTATTGTTAGTGTCTGTAGTAATCTGAGTATAAGCTCTAGAGAAAGTGGTTATCTTTATAAAGTCATGTGAGGAGGGGGGGGCAAAAAATCCATCTTATTTAAGATATTTTACCATATTTTGAGATATCTTTGTTATATCAGATCAATGATTCCTCAAGCATGTTTTTTCTGGTGTGTGTGTGTATGTGTGTGTTTGTGTGTGTGATGTTAGAACATTCAAGTCATATTAAGAACAGTAACTTTTAAGAGCTTGAAGCAGAAAAGATTTGCCACCTTAATCATTAATTTTGACACATTTTTTGCTAATGGTGGTACTAGGTCTTTAGTGTGCAATATTATTGTAGCAATCATCTATTGCTCCATAGCAAATTACCTAAAATTAGAATTTTAAGACAATACATATTTATTATCTTACAGTTTCTGTGGGGCAGGAATCTGGGTGTGGCTTAGCTGTGTTCTCAGATTTGGTACCTTTCATAGGCTGCAAAGTGTAATCCAGGATGCAATTGTATAAATGCTTGATATTGATAGGATCTGGGACCTACTTTCAAGTCCAGTTGGTGACTGTTGGTAGCATTCAGTTCCTTGCAATCTGTTGGACTGGGGGCTTTAGTTCCTTGCTGGCTATTGGCCAGATGCTGTCCTCTATTCCTTATAATAAGGGCTTCTCCATATCCAGCTTACAATACGACAGCTGGCTTCACCAAATTGATCAGGCAAGAGAGCAAGAGAAACAGAGTGAATGGAAATAGGAAAGAAATTACAATGACCCACAATTACAATAACCTAATCTTGGAAGAACTTTCTAACACATTGGAATTTTCCATTTGTTAGAAGCAGATCATTAGATCCAGCCCCCACACAAGGGGAAATGGTTACACAAAAGTTGAATTACAAAGTAGTGGGATTATTTCAGAAATGCTCTATCACAACAATTTTTTTAAATGCATATTAAATATGAATATTTGTTTGCCCCATTCCCACAGATTTTTTTTTTAGCATTTTGCAATTTTCTTTTACTTTTTTTTTAAAAAATAGTAATAGATTTGAAGAAAATTGAGGGAAATGGTACAAAGTTTATTCAAATTTCATCAATTTTACATGCCCTCATGTGTGTGTATTTCTATGAAATTTTATCATACATGTAGCTTGCTGTAACTGCTACCACATCAAGATAAAGAGCAAAGATTTCTTCATAGCTACACTCACCCAGTGATATTTCATTGTGGTTTTAATTTGCATTTCCCTAATGGCTAGTGCTGTTGAGCATCTTTTCGTGTGCTTATTTGCCTTTTTCTTTTTCTTTTTTTTTTTTTTTTTACAGATTTTGATTTGTTATAACTTTGAGTAGGCATAATGGCTGTCCCAAGTAATTATGATGGGAAAATATTGATTAAACTATACTATAATTTTAAAATGTATAAAATTTATTTATAAAATTAGTAAAAATATACAACAACTAGTAGACACATTTATTTTGATTCTCATAATACATCACAACTAAGCAGCATTATATACCTATCAGAAAATTAGATTGCTGTAGCTTACTTTGATAGAATAAATGCTTCAATATCAAATTATTATGATCTGCAGTTAGTCTTCTGTTCCCATAAAAATTAAAGATATAATTTTCATACAATGTTCTGTTTATTAAGTCTAATGAACATATATTTTGGATACTGAATATCTGTATTAAAGACAACCACAAACAAAAATCACAAAAAAGGACAGAATACAAATTACTTCCAAAATTTTGTAGATATATTTTAGGTCTTATTTACCAAAGAATGACTTAAGGAATTTTTCTTATTATCACCTATACCTTTTTGTGTCATCAACATTTAAACATGCAGAAATTACTTAATCTTGAATACAAAAGTTAAAACCAAAAATATCAATCTTACACTGATCTTACTACTCCTTGCAACTATCCCTTTATTCCCTTCCTCTATTTTATGGAAACTTCTGAAGAAAGTAGCCCAATCCTCTATGTTCAGCTTCTCAACATAGAGATTTGAGTCCATGTTCTCCACTTTCACTCATTAACTCATTCCAGTCTAGATCCCATTCACATGATACAACTGAAAATTCTCTTGTGCAGATGACCAAGAGTCTCTGCTTCATTGATTTTCCCCGGGTGTAGGTTTTGGATCAGCTCTTTCTTTAGCTTTTGGCAGGACTTAACACTGCTGACTATTGCTTTGTTCTGAATCCCTCTTCTCTGCATATTCTTGCTTTGCCTCCTAATTTCTCTTTGTGTACCAGGCACATTCTCTTCTGTTCCCACTTATTGCACTTACAACTTCTGCTTATATTTCCCTGGTGAAAGCAAGATATGCCCCACCTAACTTCAAAGGGGAAAAAAAGAGCAAACCCCCAAAAAGAGCAAACCCACTTGCTCAGAGGTGGAAGGCCAGAAAATATAGTGAATGGACTAATGAGTGTAATACCACCTGTCAATAATGTTCCCTGCCACAATGGACTATCAAGTCTAAGTCTGAATTATAATCTTGAAGGGTTTTTAAGAACCTTAGTGTTTCTCCACTGATAAACTTCATCTCACTTGCAGATTAGTGTCAAAAAGAACTTAATAACTTACTAGCCTATTGATTGCCAATATAACTTGTCCGCTTCCTTTCCCACCAAATACCCAAAAAAACCTAGTACTGACAAAGAAGTTTTCCATGAAAAATATAGTACCAATTTTGATACAGAATCTTTTGGCTGCATAAGAAAAGATTGCCATGATTTCCCCTGACCCAGAAGAGCCTCAAGATTACTCAGCAAGATAGCAGATTCTGTCTGGCTTTATTATATGTACATGATTTCATTCTCTCAGACTCAATATTTCTAAAACTATATATTTACACTAAAGATATATTCCAAGATTTACATGAACATAGATAATTATTTGTGATATGCCCAGTAAAAGAGATGTATGCAATAATGCACTACACTAACTAAAATAGAAAGGTGTGTGAAAATTAACAATAATATGGTGGAAAGATATATCTTATAACTCTGTATATTTTTATAAATTAAATCTCCATTCCAATTGTTATATTATACATGATAAGTGACAATAGAAAGAAAATAAATACTGTATATTAGGAATATGGCTATTGGATATGAAGCTAAATTTTTTCCATTGGAAACCCCTTTTATGGGATTGTGCATTTGTTTATGATTAAGACCTCAAAGAGCGCATAAATGATAAAGGAATGCTATGTAAACAAGCTACCAAAAGAGCGAAGGTAAAATGATGAGATTTTGCAGTCAGAAAAAGTTAAAAGTGAGGATATTATTTTCTGTTAAGAGTCTTCAGATATGGAGCTACAGAGGCGAAATGGAGTCATAAGGAATACCAATATCACCTTTTCTCCTTAAGCCTGATTACTGATTTTATGCTTTTGGTGGCTGACAGCTAATTAGTAATGAACAGAGTGAGAACACAAGCCCACAGGGAGAAAAACCCATTGTGCGGAATATGTAGTGATATTAATCCTGTAGAAAGTGTCTGTATAAGTCAATTATTTAAGAAAATAATTTAATGTAAAGAATCGTTAACTAGATATAACAGTGTTAAATAGGTGACTAGAAAGGCACAAAGAGAATACTAAGGTATCACGGAGGTGACATTTGCAGGAGACACCCTATATCCCTAGGGCTAATGGAACAAAGGAAGGGATTTGGATTGTTAGATACATTAGGAGCCTGGAAAAAGGCCCTGCTCAAGTGAAATTCAGACCTCCAAGGAGGTAGGTCCTGGCCAGCTTGAAGGGGTCCAGACCTCTGAAGATGGGGTTCCAGCCCAAGGTGCTGTTGTCTCTGAGGAGGAAAAGGACACTGTTTTTCTGACTTTTAGAAAAACTGCAGACTAGATTCAGGTGCTACTATTGAACTGACTGCTGCTGCTATGGTGAAGAAGCAAGGCTGCTAAAGGACAAAGGGGCAAACAGAGACGAAAGCCTTTCACTCACCTCAAGCTTTTCAGTCTCTATCGAGTGTCCATTACTGGCAGAGCCTAAGAAGGAAGACGATGGCAAAACAAAAATGTGATGTGCACAACCTCATTCCTAGCCTTGTAAGACAAATAACTGAGAGACAGAAGCTTATTAACTTCTGGCAGGATAGGAGTCACCAGAGGTCATTGCCCTAAGTATAAATACATTTAGTCATTTATAGTTTCATTCGTACATTTAGGCACCATGAACATTAATACACATTGATTACATGCCAAGCAAATTGCTAGACTCTATATATAAGTAAGTATAATATATGTTCCCCAGACACCACATGATGATAATTTATTAGTGAGTTTGATCCTAGGTTCTGAGTTAGCATCTGGATTTATATCAGTTAGCCTGACATTGTTACTAATAGCACCACATTTTATTTTCAGAAGTGTTCCAGTTTGGATGGTAAATTATATGGTTACTGAACACATAACAAATATAAACACCTTCAATGCACATTAATTTGTGTTTTAATAGCAATACATGTAAAAAATATTAGTGACAAAATATAGGAGGAAACATCCAACTATAATGGTGTGGCTACTACAAAGGAATGTGAAAGGAAGAATTTTTAAAGAATGAAAAGATGGAGTCAGGTACTACAAAACCAGTGAAAGTTCACCAGCATCCTGAGAGAAATAAGAACCCTCCAGATAGCAGAGACAACATGGGACACAAGAGAAAACCATGAAATTCTAACCAATACAAAGGATATATCTGTAAGTTCATACATAGACATAAGTAACCAATAAAAACGATCTATTGCTCACTCTGATTCTATCCAAACTCTTCAATTAAGACTCTATAATATTGATGCTAGGGGTACCACGGATACTATCTTATTTAAAGTTTAGGGAAATCCAATAAGGTAAGTAAGTACTTTACTAGCAGTAGTCCCTTTTTATGGATAAAAAAAAAAATTATATATAAAATATTGTCTGTTTTACTCTAGATTCTGAACATGAGGGCTTAACATCACGTGCAAAATAGAATCAGAGATGCTTACTCAAAATTTATTTTCTTACAATCTTTGCTTCTAAGATTACCTTGGCCTTTTATCCATGCTATATCCCAAGCCTTATACACCATCCAGCTTAGTTTCTACATTGAATTGTTGATATTTACCAGATGTCTTCAAAGTTAACAAGACAAACAGGTTACAGAACACATAAAAATTAATAGCTGCTTTTTCAATGCAAATTTTAAAAAGAAGCAGATCTCAGTCAAAAGAATGCTTAGCAATGGTAAGAAATTCATTTCTTTAATTACCTTATCTATATAGTTAGGATATATCATTTTAAAAATTAACCTTTTTATAATTTAGAGATAACTCTATATCCACATAAAATTGAAAGAAATTGTAACGAGATCAGGCCTTCTTTCCATATGATCAAGTTGAAAGTTGTATGTCAAGCTTTCTAAATAAAATATGTGCATCATATTGTTAATTAAATATCTGTTAGAGCAACAAAAATAGCTATTTTTAGAATGATAAGACAGTCATTTTATTAAATTTCTGCTCAAGCTTAATACAAGCAGATAAGATATATTAGTGGATAAATTTAAATTGCAGTTTAGAAAGAATATACTAAAGTGCCACATATATTTTGATTTACATGTTAAGTTTGTTGTTAAGAATTTTTATTCAGCCTTCCTTTACTGACACTTTTTCGAAGGAACCAGTTTCATATGTCTCCTAACACAGTATCTATTACTGCTAACAGTTTAATGTAGAAAACACTCTAATGACAACTTCCTGTGTTGTACATAATTCTCTCCATTACAGTTATGACTTTAACTTATAATCTCATATACAAGAGAGTATATAGTAATATAGTAACTATATTACTACTATTATGGTATTAAAACTAGTAATAATAGGCCGGGCGTGGTGGCTCACGCCTGTAATCCTAGCACTCTGGGAGGCCGAGGCGGGTGGATCGCTCGAGGTCAGGAGTTCGAGACCAGCCTGAGCAAGAGTGAGACCCCGTCTCTACTAAAAATAGAAAGACGTTATATGGACAACTAAAAATCTATATAGAAAAAATTAGCCGGGCATGGTGGCGCATGCCTGTAGTCCCAGCTACTCGGGAGGCTGAGACAGGAGGATCGCTTGAGCTCAGGAGTCTGAGGTTGCTGTGAGCTAGGCTGATGCCACGGCACTCACTCTAGCCTGGGCAACAGAGTGAGACTCTGTCTCAAAAAAAAAAAAAAAAAAAAAAAATCTAGTAATAATGAGGCAAGTATTAGCAAAATTAAAATATTAGATTTTGGTGCTACCATTATTAATATTAAATAATTTGTAATATATCTCAGAGCTGATCATGACATGTTTGCATCATAACAAGGCAGTCAAAAATACTATTATAAAAATGTCTTATTTTTAATCATTATGGGTACATAATGGTTGTACATATTTATGGGGCATACATGATGTTTTGATACTGTCATACAATATGTATTAATCAAATCAGGGTAATTGGGATATCCATCACCTCAAATATTTATCATTTCTTTGTGTTAGAAAGATTCTAATTCCACTCTTTTAGTTATTTTAAAGTATAACATATGTTATTGTTGACTATAGTCACTTTGTTGTACTATTAAATATTGTGCATTCTGTCTAACTATATTTTAAAAATATTTTTTAAAAAGTATAGACATATACACATCAAACATTTTAATAAATGCTTTAGATATAAGGGTGGATTGGACCAAATTTGTCATAAGCCCCTTGTCAAACATTTAAGATATATTTTCCTGTTTCCTCAGTTGTGTTTTTAAATGAAAACTTAATAAGGAATGCACATAAAATATCTGAAGTTTTGCAGTGTCAAAATTATGATTAACTAGAGAGAGGACAATTGAGGAAGAAAAGATCCCATAGATTGAGAAATTATTTTTCTGAAATGGTCAACTTTATAAAGTAAAATAGTTCCTTTAGCATACATAGGAGAGTAAAAATAATAATAAAAAAAAGAAACTTGGATTTAGACACTAAATATAAGGCTCATAACTGTACTTCACATTAGAAGGCCTTATATTCACAACCTAGCATGAATTGTCCTTCCTCTGTGAAGTTTTTCTCTTCCTATTTGTTATTTCCTTTCCTGAGCTCCTATAAATACTACTGTATATGCCATCCATTAGTTTATTAATCTTATACTAAGTATAATAGTCTATATGCTTATCATATGCCATAATATATTCTTTCATTTATTCTCCCCTCATCATTTTTTCGGTTCACTAAACTCTTTCAGATCAGAACCCATTTGCTTTACTTCTTTGGCCCTGCATTAAATTGTAATGTTTATCTATCCACAAACATGCCAAATTAGTACAACCTCCATGGAAAGTAATATGGAGATATGTCAAGGAACTAAAAGTAGAATTGCCATTTGATCCAGCAATCCCACTACTGGGTATTTACCCAAAGGTAAAAAAGATGTTCTGTAATAAAGACATCTGCACTCAAATGTTTATAGCAGCACAATTCACAATTGCAAAGATGTGGAAACAACCCAAGTGCCCATCAATACATGAGTGGATTAAGAAAATGTGGTATATGTATACCATGGTGTACTACTCAGCCACAAAAAACAATGGTGATCTAGCACCTCTTGTATTATCTTGGGTGTAGCTGGAGCCCATTCTACTAACTGAAGTATCACAAGAATGGAAAAACAAGCACCACATATACTCACCATCGAATTGGTACTAATTGGTCAACACTTATGTGCACATATGGAAGTAACCCTCATCGAGTGTTGGACGGGTGGGAGGGAGAAGGAGGGGATAGATGTATTCACACCTAATGGGTGAGATGCGTCTTGTTGGGGGTTGGGCATGCGTGTAGCTCTGGCTGGGGAGGTGCAAAGGCAATATAAGTAACCTAAATGTTTGTACTCCCGTAATATGCTAGAAAAAAAAAAAAAATCTTTAAAGTCTAAATATATGTGCTTGTCTGATTATGTTATCCAGAATATTTCATTCTTCCAAGCACAACACATAGTTTATAGATATTAATCAAACATTTTAAATGGGAGAATTCTAAAATAGTTTTGAATCTTATCTAACAGTGCATATTTCTCAATATCTATGGAAATATTACCCACACTATCTCTGTATGCGATTAAATAAATATCCCACCTTGTCTAGCTTAAATTACCTTGTTAAAATAAAAGTATTTGTTCTGTTTTTCCATAGAGAATCCTTATTTTGTGCATCCATCAAACATGCAACATTCAAAACCATAGTAGTCACTGAAATACCATTTCACCAAAATACATTATGTGTCAGTTCAGAAACTGATTACTTTATTTCAGAAGTATTTCACAAGGTTATTTGGGGGACTATAAACCATTCCATGCAAAGGAAATATTATGCTTTGTTTGAAGGACACCAAAACAAAATAAAATGATACTTTCGCACTATTAGATAAGAAAAAAAAAAACACTAAGAGAACATAGGTATAGCAGAAAAAAAAAAATTCTACTGAGCCAAGTTAAAGCCTGGGATTAATTTCAGTACTATCTTATAGGAATGCATGTTTGACTTATTTTAATTACATTTCCTATTTAGTGATTTTAAGTTAGATTTTAAATATGAAAGAAACATTTGAAACTGTTAGTTTGGAGACTTGCTGCCGGGAAAAAATTTAGAATCCAGTCCAAATCGTAGGCAAATAATAAAAACCCAAAAATAATAAACAAAGCTAGAATCTAATGATAGGTGTACTATATTTTCTTTAGAAACATTTTTTTCTCTCTAGAACCCCATTTCTACTAAAGATAAATTATAGTAGGAACAATTTATTTGCAAAATAAATTTTAGTCTCATTATAGTTAGCCTAATTATTCGTATAAAGTATAAACAAGGATAATAATTGAACATATAGGCTCTTTTTAAGTTGCCTTTGCTGGAACTTTTCAGAAGGAATCTCAGGTTAGACTTTTAAAATCCTAGCCAAGCCAAAGTTTTGCCATCAGACTGACTGTAAATAGCTGTTTGAATTACGGAAACTTTTCTCTTCTTGAGCTCCCAAAATAACTTTGAGGTTCTCGGGCCTGTCAGAAGGTGACATTTTTTACCTACCACAGGTCAGGAAACCTTTTAAAGGACAAGATACCAGGCTAGTCTTTGTAGGTGGCTTTTTATCAGTTCTATAAAGTCAATCGCAATTTTTCAGAGTAGTCCAGGCATATCTGAAAATATGCCACTTTAGTCAAACACTTGGTAAAATAACCAGTGTCTCAGATCATGTCCTGTTATAAAAAAGAACAGATTCTTATTAAACTTATGCAATAACTGTATTTCCATAAATTAAGAATACTCATAAATAGTTTCCAGATTCTGGAGATATCAGAGAGAAAGAAAGAAAAATATTTCAAATTTTTGTTCATGAAACTATACTTTATTCTATTCTTAAAAGCTATAAATAGCTGAAAAAAAATTTTTTTTGAATTCTGGAAAACAAAATAAAATAATCAGCAGTGTTGCAAACAAAAAAGTCATTAAAATTTTTAAATCTCTATTAGTTTAGTCCCATGTCATTAATCAAATTATTCTGTTTGATGTTGGGTTAGCAATCTCATGAATATATCACCTTTTTATCAGAGTCCTATAAGTTTTTTATTTCTTTTTCCTAGTCTAATGATATGGTCTCCGAGGTTATCAGACACCTATATGTAATAGTACTTTTCAGGATCTTTTTCATGAATTTCCTTAAAGAAGCAAATTTTAAACTGTAGCCAATTATAAGCTACTTTTTGGGAAGAAGCAAAGTAAGATGATAATTGTGGATAACAAGTTTTAGAATAGACATGTTAAAGACACAATTGACAAAGAAATTTGATTACTTCTGTAGCACACAGCAATTTAACATAATAATCATAATTATTACTGATAGTATATACCAAGATGTATCAGAATATTTAGGAATTTCATACAATTTTGAAATATGTATTAACGTGTTTATAAAAATATAACCCAAATAAAGTTAAACATCACTTCATGTTTGATAATGTTTCCTATATAATTTTAACATGCCTGATAAGTTTAATGTGTCCCTCTTGGACTTCCAGGGACTCTAATACACAAAATGTTAGTTTGATATTATGTTTTAAACCTTTTATATTTGACAAACTTTCCATAAAAACAAAATCTAAATTTAGTCTTTTTGAACTCAAACTAACATTTTAATTAATGTTTATTAATGTTAAAGCTAATATTAATAAAAACTTATAAACAAATCTATCTAATCTTAATCAGTTTTGACCACAAGGTAAGATTTTTATAAAGTTTTTATAGCCTTTCACAATATTTTTCTTTTAAACATTTTATTTCTATTTAGTTTTATATATATTTTTATTTTATAAATTTAAAACAATTTTTTAAATCTCTGAAGTAGGAAAATTATTTTTTAGCAAAAATCACATTTTTATGCCTTGTTATGAACTTTTCATCAAAATTATTTTATATACCTTGTATATAGACTTTTTTATCATATTAAGTAGTTTTAATATATAGAAATTATATTTTTAACTCTTAGTAATCCTTATTTTTAGTGAAGAACCTAGAAAGTAAGCAGTTTTATTATGTATCAACTATAGATTGCAGGACAAAAGATAATGTCTGCAGTATTTAATCTTTCCTAATACGGCCAAGAGCACACCTGGGCCAGGAAAAGACAGGCTGTCAGTCTCGTCAGTCTACTCATCAGTAACAAATGAGTACCTTAAAAAGTCAAAAGTTACACAAATATCAAAGCAAGACAGACTCATTCCTTGAGGAGGAATCAAACCGAGGCTGTGGTGGTAAGAGCAGCAAATCCTAACTGCTAGACCACAACGTGAACTGGTCTTTGTTGTTACTCCTGCAGGAGCAGTTAGTTATTCTCTAGGGGCAGCATACAAATGATTTTATCTTTGTTTTAGGTCAGATTTTTCCTCTTTAGTTTTGTGAAGAGAATTTTTAAGGCCAACTATGACACTGCTGTGTGTATTTTTTAAATTTAATTTTTCTATCAATACACATAAGATAATCATTTAGAATAAAATATCTTTTTTTTTTTTTTTTTAATTTAGGAATCTTTCTAACTTAAAGGATCCATCTTATGGCCACTAATTTTCAGTGGTGTACCTATTTCATGTTGACTCAATCTAATAGACTCTTCAGATAAGAAGCAATCCCAAAGATACCCACATTCTCTCAGAAACAGATGAAGACAGAAAAGGCTCTTGATGTCACAGATAGTTGAGAATAGTGTTTGCTTCTGGTAACCCACAGATTTGTGGGATGAGAATACCAGATACAAACTCATTAATCTTTGACACCGGGTAGGCCCTCCTGGGATTGGACATTAACTAGACAACAAGGGTTGAGATGATGAATGGGACTTCTTATAACAAACACTGCCAAGACTTTGGCACATTCAGAACAATAAAATTTAGAGTTCCCAGCCATTTTTATGCTGGCCACTTGATGTAACCCAAAAATTAAGTCCCCCAAATGGTGTAAACCAAGAGATAGGGTTTCTACTTGGTCACAAGTAAAACTTTCAAGGACGTAAAACAAGACAAGAGAGAACACCTCCAGTACTCCCTTTTATGACAGAACAGCACAGAAAGACAAAGCAAAGGAAAAGGCTATCTCTGGGAAGAAAGGCATCAAACAATATGAATATTCATATCACAAAGTACCAAAAGTACACCAGAGTCACTACACTAAGACTAGTCACATAAATCCTTTTTCTTCCATTAATCAAAACCTTGCAGAGCAGAAGAACTGATTTTCACCATTTGCTCAGTCAGATTGCACAGACAGAGAGGCCAGGAGCCTGGATGGTAAGAAATTCTTACGCTCTTTTTCAGGCAGATTAGGCTCCTTGGTTCTCTTCACTATAACTTCCAGGGAGCATAATATAATTTGCAACAGTAATAATATAAAGGAAGGGCAGACTAAGCACATAGGATCAAAAGTTTTGTATACTGTTGAAATTAAATTAGTATTAATCTTAACTAGAATGTTGTTAATTAAGATATTAACGGTACTCCCCAGGGCAGTCACTTAGAATACACAGCAAAATATACATTAATAGAAAAAGACATATCAAGAAAATTGGAATAGTACATTTTAAAATATCTATCTAACACAAAGGAATGCAGTAATGGAGAAATTAAGGGACAAAAATCTATGATATGTAGAAAAGACAAATATGTGGAGAGGGGAAATGTTTTGCCATATTACTTCTGGGCAAAGGTAAAAGTCCTGTCTCTCCACTAGGCCTCTGCTGATACTATCCTAATGGAAAGAAGTGAGAGTAACTCATTACTGCCTGGCAAAGATGGAGTCCTAGCTGCTCAATCAAACTTTGCTGGTTTGGTGTGTTTGGTGTGGATCCTTAGTTTCTATGCATATGTGCGTGTGTGTGTGTGTGTGTGTGTGCGCGTGCGTGCACGCGCGTGATGTTTGGCTGGAGTAGACTAGTTATTTTTATCTTAAAGTTTTTATTTTAGGCTCCTTTTCTGGTCCTTTGGCTAGAGAGAAGAAGCATTTAGTGCTTCTTTAACTTGGAACTTACCACTGATTTCACATTAGATGATGCTTGGAGCACTATGAAATTAGACTTACTATAGAATTCTATACAATGGGGGTAGACTAAAATGAGAAAATTATTATTTAATAATTGCAACTGACCAAAAGGTAAAGTAGCATATCAACTTCTTAAATATATTCACTCTAAGGAGGTTTGGACACACACGTGTAAATATATGGACACTATATATAATTTGGACACTGTACATAGGTGTGCGTATATACTGAAATCATCACAATTGAATTGTATGTACTTATGAACTTAACAAAAGAAAAAATTAAAACCAAAAGAAGAAAATTTTACCCATAATGATATATTTCAAATTGTTCAAGTGATTATATCTAAAATTGCTTCTTAAGAACTTTTCTACACTAAGCATTATTCAACCACAAAAGTTATTTATTTTTATTGCCCCAAGTTGCATACAAATTATTTCATCTGGTTCTTAACAAATAAAAAATTGATTTCAGTATTAATGGAAGAAATGGTTTAAGTTAGATTTGTTAAGAACAAGAATCTCAGTCTCCAGTGTGATGAATTCTTGAGTTAATTTCACAAGGAATTCTGATTATAAATGCTTTATACTTGTTTTTCTGATTTTGAAGCCTAACCGTTGCTTCTCTGATTCATTATTTAAATAGCTTTGTAATTTTTTCATGACTAGTCTTACGTTAGTGTACTTCATATTTATGGAAGAATGAATTATCTGGTATACATTTTCTAAGAACCAGAAAGTAGTAAATTTATTTTAAAGGCCCCTAAGCTGCAATAGCTTTCCAAAAGCATTTTCATTTTATTTTCACATTTGCAAAGAAGCTTCATCCTTAAAGAGCCCCTTGGTAATTATAAGCATACATACACATGCTCTCACACACAAACCAAGAAATAGTATAGGTGGTAATAGAAGGACGTAAAAAGATTCCTGTAGTAAAAATTTGATCAGTATAATGTCATTTATCCCAGAGTCCAATAATTTTAAAGGTTTCAGAGCTCCTTGAGGATGTCACTGCACAAAAGCATAGTAATGTTGTTAATGCTAATGTTATAACCTTCAGTCATAATGAAATATTTAAATAATGTTCAGTATAATTTTGTTAAGAAATGAGACTAATGTAAATTAAAAGAGGCAGTTAATTACAAATGTTTATTTTGTACGTGATTTTTGTACCTTCCTTAGGAAACAATTTTAACTAACTAATGATAGCACATAAAATTCAAGACACAATAAGTTAAAGTAAGAAAAATTATTTTTGAAAGAACATAACTGACAATAAACTACCTGGACATTAACCTTAAGTGTCAAATATAATGACCTCTACTCCTAATTCATATTTCTAATTATTTATTTATTTTATTGTATTTGTATATTTATCTATGTTTTGCTTATTTGTTTTTAGTTTTGTGTTTTGACAGGATCAATTTTAAGGAAAATTGAAATTGGAAAATTACTCACATAAGAAAGTATTAGTTATTTCATTGTAATACATGTATTAATAATTTATTACTGCACTTAGCTTTGAAGTTTTGACAGAGCTTGGAAAAATCTATATCGATAATGCCTAATAATATGCATATATGTGTGCATTACTGTTGGAATTTTATTAATACTTACTAATGCAAAAATATTATTTTCAAGGAAACAGTCCCTTTTAAATATTTTAGTTATGAAATATAGAACTTTCTCTCAGTTTTACCAATATACCCAAATTTCTATGATGCAGTGAACATTTATAAGTGAACAGATGTTACAACTGATTTTAAAACTGAATCTAAGTTTTCCCTATTATGCTTAAATTTTCTTATCTACACTCAAATAATCAGGCTTCTTTTTTGAATTTTGAGGAAATATTTATTCCTCCAACTTCCTCATGTAAATTATAGCATAGTTATATATAAAATAAAATAATATCTGCACTTATTTATCATCTATGCTGACCTTTGAAAAATGAGGTTTAAGACTTAAGACTTGACTGAATCCAGTGGAATAGTTATTGAGGGAAAGGCTAGTAAATGATATTTCCTGTTTGTTTTCTAAAATAGAAACTAAATGGCTAGAAAACTCATGAGAATTTAGAGAACACTTAATTCATCACTATAGTGTATAATAAATCTCTTCCTTGAACAGGTTTATTTCTTTTATCAAACAGGGCTTCACATAATGGATAGCAGAGGTATAAAATGGTGACCATTGTGACAGATGTTGCTAGATGCATGTGTCATTCCAGTGATAAAGAGTGGAGAGACCTAGTATAGCACAAGCACATAAGACAGACAGACGGTAAAGAGATAATTTCTGTTCGACTTTGAGAACGATTTGAGTCTTTATAAAAGTATGATTTCCTTTAGTGATGTAAGTTTTAGGATGGGTAAATAAATGTTAAGAAACCGTCCTTCAATACATCATCATGAGCCTTGCATCATAACTTACAGTGCTTGTTTTCCAAGTCTATGTACTTTCCTCCCCTGTCATGCTGCTGTTCTTACCTTATGTGCATTATGAGTTTTGTGATATGGGGAAGAAAAAGAGGAAAACTCAGATAAGGATACACTTAGCCTAATTTAGTGGCATGATGTAACTTTGTCTTTGATTTATACCTCTGCTTTGGCCTTAAGCTTCATTTACAGTAGCTATTATAGTAACCCTCTAAACATTTCAAAGTTCAATTCTTAAAAAAAAAAAAAAAAGATAAAGAAAAGAGCTGGTGTTGACCTTCAGTGATTTGGGGTAGTAATGAATTCTCACTCTTAAAATCTCAAAGGCTTTCTCATGAAAGATCAGTTCCTGCCACTTTGGTCAGGTCAGTATTACTAGAAAAAAGGTCTTTTTAATGACAAATTTAGTTCAGGCTATCTGCTCCCAGTGCAAGCTCAAATGTGAGAGAAAGGGGCACTGTCCCTCTTCCTATTGACTCATCAGCTTCTCTGGAGTAGTGAACTTTCTAAAGCCGGAGAAACTTGTCAAGATGATCCATGATCCATACTTGGCTCATTTCTAAGGTACTGTTAGAAACAAGAAAATTATTCTGCCCAGAGACAGGCAGGAAACAACACACAAGAAGGTAAGTCAAGCCTACAAAAATAGCGAAAGACAACTAATGTTTTGAGTTAGTAGTTTTACAGAAGAATGGTCATTTCTGTGGTTGTCAATTTAGATAAATTGTGCCATTTTTAGGAGCCATGCAAAATAATATGTGAAATACACAGACACACACACATCATAGAACAGTCTTTTCATCATGAAAAAAAAGAAAGCAAAAAGAAAAATATAAACAACCCTTGAGACTCATGGCTTTAAATACTTTCCTGTTAGTTATATCATTCAGCTATATTATTTACTAGTAATAAAGGAAGTTCCTGTTTAAATAATGTTTGTTCTACAGAGGAAATTTTATATTTTCACAGAAGCTTACTTACTAAAGCCTTTTTAATTTGCCAAACGATGGTAAAGAGTTATTTGGAAGAATTTTTTTTTTAAATTACATAGGGGCACAACTTACACATTTGTGCGAAATAGTTTTTAAGATGATATAATGACTGCAGGTGTAGAAGTGGTAGCTTAAAGTATTTGTGAAAGGATTTTAAAGCTAAAATAATTGAGTGGTGCTTATATACACAAAATATGAAAAAAATGATAGAATGTCTCAGTAAATCAAGGTGAAGAAATTGTCCTTATGTGATCAAGTATTTGATAATATCCCAAAGCTCTAAGAAAAAGAGTTACCCAGCCCCAGGACCAGAGAGGGGAGTCATATTTATAGAAACTTGCATTTTGGGTGCAATGTTCTACAATGATTGATACCAGTACTAGGGCCAACATCTCCCAGGCCAGAATTTCCAAAAAGCAGAACCAACATGCTACCTGTGCTTGTACAGGGTAAAATTGTGACATCACATTTTGTGCTTCATGTTGTACATCTCACAGATGATCTGGAATTTAAGATTTCGGGGAGCCTTTAAGTGTATATAAACTAAAACGTAATTTTTTTCCTCTCGTGATGAGTTACTTTTCTGGATTTTGGCATGATAAGCACGGCGTTGGAGGCTAACCTAGAAAAGAGCAATGTGTTAAACATTCTCTGAAAAAATAATAACAATCAGTATCTACATGATATTGAAATACCATTCATTAATAGTGACACTTCTCCCTTTCTGACACTCTTGTTATGAAATCCCTCTACCTTAAAATGACAAGAAAGAGGGAGTAGTATACATAGCTATCAAAATTTTCTTGAGATGTCTGAAAAATAAATCCACTTGAAAATGCTTCAAATTCTTTGGTTTGTGAAGTTATGTGTAATTAAATGTTAGATCCAATTTTTCTAAAAATAGAGTAAGTTCAAAATGTTTCAAAATGTCAATATAACAGAGAAAATGATGGAAAGTTTGCATATTTTATCTTTTGATAGGACAGTGGCAATCCAGGTTGTATATATTTAATAAAAAAGAAAGTAAGAAAAATAAATAAACAAATAAAAATACCATTTCTCCTTTTCTTTTCCATGATCTGTTATATATTTATTAATTGCAAAATTTAATATATAACTATGTATACACATACACATATAAGTACATATAGGTATTTATAATGTTAGGTCTAAATAAAGGCATAAAAATCTCTTTTAAGCAGTTCCTAAATAATCAAACACATAGTATACCTCCTATTCTTCCCCTTCCCTACTATTCTGGAAGGGATCATTTTATAAACAACACTGAGAAGAAGTTAGCATGTTTAAGTTCCAAGCCAAATTTTAAATTTTATGGGAAAGATATATCTTCAAAGTCAATAAAAAACAACCTATTGATGTTTTTTGAGATAACAAGGTTGATAAAGATTTATAATCTCTCTTTTTCATTTGATGGTTTTAAGAAGACTGTAGAAACTTTGACTGAAAATCAGTCAAGTAAACTCGCTTTTTCTTCTAATCATATCAGGTTCATCAGAAAGTGAAAGGAATATTTTTATAATTATCCACAGACATTTAGAATCACATATTCAGGAAAAGAAATGCAAATATTGGTCTTCAATCAATGTTTAATAATTATTCATATTGTGTTTCTAAGCTTTTCCTGGTTCATGTATAATGTTTGATTGTGTTAAAAGAAATTAAAATTATTATTTCTAAGATTTCTTCAGAGGTACACAAAGATTAGAAAATTCATGACATACATTTCTGAACCTATTACTAATTTTTAAAAGTCTTCTGGAAATTCTACTTATTGATATGTAAATTTGTAGTGAATGGAATAAGTGTAATAGTATTATATTTTCCCTTTATATGTAATTTGTAAAAGGAAGTTAAAGAATATTTTAATATCATAGCTACACACACATAAAATACAACCATATTCAATTGGATAAAACATGATTAGCTAATAATATATAACACGTTAGAGGCCAAATTAAATAGCACTTCTTGTCTTACTATAAAATATGCTATTTCACTTACCAGAATAAATATATTCATTGCCTACTATGTTCTTGGCACTGTGCTAGCCACAGTATATAAGTGTTAAAGTAAAAATAATGAAAAATCTAGCCTCACTAAATATGCATTTTACTTGAGTAGGTAGCTATTAGAAAACAAATGTATACATAAAAGTGTGTCCTTTGGTAAAAGAAAAAACAGGATGCGTTAAGAAAGTATGATGAATTGTTTGCTATGGAAGTCAAGGAGAGTTTCACTGAGGTATGGCATTTGTATTAAGGTTTGAAAGATTAAAAAAAAAAAGCAAGCAAGTTAATAGGGAGGGGAGAGGCAGCAAGGATAGCATGAAATAATTATCAGTAGTGAGAAGCTCTGATCATCTGAATATTCGCTGGAATTCCTGTGATATTGAAAGACCAAAATGGCAAGAAAGAATGGAAAGAAATAAAATTGATATAAAAGAGATATTCATGAAGGTTTTATTCCATAGAAAGGAGTTTAGACCAGAAGTTCAGAGGAATATATGATAAAGTGTAATATATATTTTAAAAGTGCATAACTGTTTCATAAAGCAGAAACAAAGCACAGAAAGAAGGAATAAGAGATAAAAGAAAGAAATGAATAAGGGAAGGAGGGAAAAGAAAGAAAGGAACAAAAGAAAGAAAGAAGAAAAGTGATGAAAAAGGAGAGCCAACTTTGAAGTTTATACTGACATTTACACTCTTACTTTATTTGCTAAAATGCAATCATATGACCCTATCTTAACTTCAAGGAAAACCAATTAGAGGAAGAGGAGGAAATGAACCTGGTGATCAAGTGGTACATTCTGCCACAGGTAACTGTTGCATCCTAATTTGAACATTTATATGTTCTCACAGAAAGACTTCTCTACAGTCCTTTCTCTGTAATTTTTCTCCAACAATATGATCTCATTTCCTCATATATATAGTGTGCTAAGGCGTGTTTTCCATCACTATATATATAGACACACATGTATATTTATATAAAGCATATTATCTGTGTGTTATATGATACATATCTTAATATATATAATTGTAAACACATGTTTTCCATTTGATATATGTTATTATAAACACATGTTTTCCATTTGTGTACTTATTACATAACAAACCACCCCCAATATTAATGATTTAAATAAAAATGCGTTATTATCACTCATGGCCCTGTGTGTTCACACAGATACATGATCCTCACTGGTGTTTCCCATGCTTATTGCAGTCAATAGCTTCTGGGCTTTGAATCATCTGAAGGCTCAGCTGGGCTGGGTATCTTCACTCATCAGCCTGTTTCTTCATCTAGAATGACTAGGAAACTGGGAGCTAGCTAGTTCCCTTTCTCTCTTTTCATGAGATCTCTCAAGAGAGCTCCTTTGGGCTTGACTGAAAACATCTCCATCCTGTGTTGGGCTTCCTATATTGTAGCTGTCTTCTCTCAGAGATCCAGGCAAAAGCTGGAGGGCATATTATGACCAAGATTTAGAAGTTTCAGAGTGTCAATTCTTTCACATTCTTTTGGTCATGTAAATCACTAAATCCATACCAAATTCAAGGGATGGGTAAATAGATTTTTTTTTTTTTTTGGTAGAAACAGCATGTAATCTTTGTATTAAGTAACAGCAATAACCCATTTAATTATCCACAATAATGTGATGACCAACTGACATTTTTTCTTCAGTTCTAAGAAATAGAAAAATTTAAAGGCATAACAATAAATCAAGACAATTTACTGTGGTAAGTAAATGAAGAAAAAAAAGACATTTGTCTAGGAAAGATATCAAAAGCTGTTAGAATGTTATGAAGGAATAATAATAAGGAAATGAAAGTCGTATCCATTAAAATAATAGAAACTATGAATTTGTAAATATATCCTAAGGTCCCCTGAAAATTCTCATGCAATGACAAAATCTTATGAAGATAATTTAAGTACATGTTAACTGTTACAATCTACTGTGTCAAATAATCAATTAGAAGCCCAAGCTTAGTTGATATAAAATAATGTGCACATTTTAGCAAATTTACAAAAGTATGCTATTAATAAATATCAAACATATTAACTTTTATGAAATTTTATTATTATAAGGTTTAACATAGATTTAAAAAAGCAGCTTATGTATAATAAGGAAAGAGATGATGATATTACAGACAAATATATTTCTTTCTAAAGTGTAATCATATAAAGCTGACCAAGTAATGTACAACTTTGTGTTTGTGGTGTGAAAATTTTGAGATTATTTTTTGCACTTCAAAAATATAATATTATGCAAATCTTCATTTTAATGTCATCTAACAGACTTATCCAAACATTACAGATTATAAAATTTTATTTCTCTAAAACCTATCATGTCAAAGCAATTTGTAAGTAATAAGAATTACAGAATCACAAAATGAAATGTAACAAATTAATGAAATTCGAGTCTCAAATATGATTAGAGATATTATAAATCTGCATATTGTGCTTTTATTCCAAAAGTGTCCACTTAATTTTTAGTATATTATTAATAAAACCTTTAATTAAAACCATGGCTTCATTAGGTAAAATGATTAAGCTCATAAGCACTAGAGAAAGTTTTATTTAAAAATACCTGTTTAAGAGTATTTAATGGTAGCTAGTAGCATAAAAATAGTTCACACATTGCAGTACATTTGCAGATATTTAAACATTTAGAAATCTGTAGAACTAAAACATATCCATATCTTACCACAATCAGCCAAATATTACATATAAATCTGCTTCCAATACGCAAAATGTGTATAAAATGTGTTATATAAAAACAAATTTGTATTTTACTAGCATTTTTCATGCAGTGCAATTTATGATATAAATCAATCAAGAGGAATATTTACCACACACACACATATATTCAGTCAGAAAGTTCAAATTTTATGTAATCAAATTATGTAATCAAATGTTACATAATTAAGGTTCAAAAGATTTGGTCCTCTAATGAGAATCGTATTATATAACATTTGGACTCAGTTATTAATAATTTATCTATTTAAAGGTATAGATATAAACCTGATAGAAATATGACTCCTTATGATTTACTGCACTTATATCAGTACAGGAAAACCCTTTTATAAAAGCAAACTACATTTTAAGGGCTATAGTAGTAAACTGGAAAATGCACATATTATTACAGTATTTTAAAGTATATATTGTTTTTCTATTTGGATCTCAAGTAACCTGATGCACCACATGCTCTTTGCCCTTTGTGTTGGGAAACCTCTCCTATATACCCTGTTTCTTGTTCTTTTTTTGTGTATGGTCATAGTGAAACCCAGTGAGTACCTTTCTGATCCAGAGTAAAAGGTTGTCTCACCATCATCTCATATATATGAGGTTAGCAAAGCAGTAACGTATGATCAGGAACTATTTCTAAAATACTTTTGCTTCAAAGATCCTTTTAGGGTCTGCTAAAATAAATGTGAAGAGTGACTGTATTTGAGTAATAAAAATAATAATATGTAGAGAAATGCATAAGCACACACGTTATTATACTATTATATTAATCCTATCACATTTAATAAAAGGATTTATTAAATGACTGCATGAATCATGCAAATAGAAGTGCTTTGAAAATATTAAGTTGTTCTACTTAGTGAGATAAAAAGTACAATTTTCTTTTATATATCAAGATTAGTAGAAAGAAGTAACAAGCAAAGGGACTAATTACATTTGTCTACTTGTAGCCTCTAACATAAACCAAGCACATGTCTGAACTCAGCTAAGAAGACCGGAAATCTTAACCAAGATGGAGCTGCAAAACACTGTTTCTGGTTTCCATAGTTATTATGGGTCCCACTCTTTCTATCAATACAATGTCATTATGAGGAAGGCCATGTTGAGATAAAATAAATCATCCTAAATTAATTAGCATCACACAGTCTTCGTAAGCTCCACCTTATGAGAAG
The DNA here is from genome assembly GCF_041146395.1 of Eulemur rufifrons. Lineage (NCBI taxonomy): Eukaryota > Metazoa > Chordata > Mammalia > Primates > Lemuridae > Eulemur > Eulemur rufifrons. The sequence goes on from NC_090989.1 coordinate 233,723,633, forward strand.
GATGAGGAAGACATTTGGATGAGATAGTGCATTTTTGAAATGTACACAACATGAGTTTAGCGATCAGAAGAGACTGATTGGATTTTAAAAGAGAATGCACTTGAACCTGTGTACTCTGTGTTCTGTTTCTCCCATGTGGTCAGAGTGAGTATAAAGGCAGTACTTCATAGACCCATATTGCCTCATGCTGTTTGCCTCCATCAGAGATGCATTCCCTTTGTTTAATGAGTGAGTTCTCTGGAGATGTAATCCATCATAGCAGCTTGCTATTCAGATAGCTCACAAATCCCTAAATACTGCCAAGAAGGATTGAGTCCATTCCAAGGCATTATGAATAAGACTAGAAAATCAAAACCTTGAACGAAGAGAGACCATGAAGAATTTATGTGTACATTTATGCTTCTATTAGAAAAACATTTACCAGAATTCTAACAAATTATTCTGGTAACTTCCTCACATCAGACCAAAGGTAGAATTGTAACAATTAAGGAAAAATTTTTATTAATATTGGGTTGTTTTTCTATTACAACACAAAATAAAGCACTTACTGAAATCCTTTTATTTATCAGTGCCAGCTAATTATAATCTTTGTAGTCTTCTCTAACTCCTAATACATATAAATTGCTGTTTCATCTATATACTCACAATATTCTTTAGGCCTTTTGTATAAAAGTCTTATAAATGCAGAACCTCAGAGACAAACGCAGACCTACAAAATTAGAAATCAATCACATTTCAAAAAGATTTCTATGTTCACCTTATAGTTTAAGAAACACTGATTAGGTTACTTATAATAATTTCATTTAATTTCCTTTAGGTTATGGGTAATACTTTTTTCTCTGCCACCCCCACTATAAATTCTTGAGACCAGTAACTTATTACTTTTTATATGAGCATCAAGATCCATCAAATTGAATTGTTCAATAAATGCTTATAGGACTGGATAAAATTTAGTATAATCTGTTGTACCATTTGCATTAAATATTTCTTTGTTCATTTTTATTGTTCTGGCATAATAGTATCAAAGTACTTTAATCAAAATTATTACTAGACAAAAATATTGGTCCAACATAAATAGTAAATTTCAATTGAAACAAATAGATAATTCTAAAATATTTTTTACAAGAATATATTGGACTATAAAACTTACCACCCTTTTGAAGAGACAATCATTTATCCATGGGGCTATTGCTCATGCTGCATTATTAAGTAAATTTTATACTTCTGAACTTCTGTCCCCTTCCAGATGGGCACAGTTGCTTTTTAATGATATTTTCTACTAATAGCTGACCTTCAAAACAGACATAAACCTTAATTATTTTCATAATCACTAGAGATTTAGCCCAAAGGAGAGAAAAAAAGTCAAGTTATGGAATATAAACCATACTGTAGGGCACAAGCAAGTGTTTCATTTGGTACTTAGATCATCTGTTTTTATAATATAGATATGAAATTATTGCATGCATATAGGCAAATGTAAAATAAGAACTTCAGAGTTTTTTTTAATGATTTAAATATTTACACTATTACTTTTTTCCATGTTTTTATTATCTTTGCCAATCAAATCAATGCATTTTCCTTATGCTTAGGGTAAATTACAGCTCTGAGTGTCATCAGAGTTTAATAAGACAGAAATACTGAATGATTATATAAACTCATAAAATGGTGTGAGTGACAAAAATACTAATGATAATATTTTTAACTGTACATATGTGTGTACTCTGGAATATTTTAGACTTTAAATGAGTTGTAGCCTTAATACATAAACCTTATAATAAATAGGCTTTTGAGGTTCATAAGTAAAATACTATTGTTATTTACTCAAAACCTGTCTATAAATGCTCTTGTATTAATTTATTTATTATTAAGGAGATATTTATTGAATGCTCACAATATGCTAGGCACCATACAGCTTGTGAGTATGAATTTGGTCCATAGCTAGATGCTACTTATTCTTCCACAAAAGAGATATAAATATAAATACCTAATGCTTCTAAAGGAGAAGAGTGATAGAGAAAAGTTGGTAGGAATGTCTACATTCTAGAGGGTAAAATAAGTGGGTGTAGAAAAGAAAGTTTATTGTCTTAAAAGTTATAAAGAAATTTTCCAAGATTAAAAAAAGAGAGAGAAAAGTGTAGCCAGGGGAGAATGAGGCAATGCAGTGAACTAAGAATAAGAATTGTGTCTCCTGCCCCAAATATATGGATGAGTGATAATACATGTTAAGCTTTTGCTGCTTTTGTTATTGTTGCAAATATAATAGCAAACTGAATTAGAAAACAAAAGAGAAAGTACAGGTAACTTCTTTAGAAGGTTTACTAAAGAAAGCCTTTCAAGCTGAAATAGAATGATTGTAAATAATAATTACAATCTGCTTGAAGACATACGGGCAATAAGTAAAGGTAACTAACAACATAGAAAAATATAAAATACAGTATAAACATATTTAGTAACCTAATTCTTCTCTTGTCTGCTTTAAAGAAAAACTGTATCAAGTAATAATTCTAAAACTGGTATTAAGTGCCTTCTAATATATAGAGATGCATGTAATTTTTCGGACAATTATAGCACATAGGAAGAAGGTAGGAGTGGACATGTACTGGAGCAATGTAATAATGAGGGATTAGAAGAATAAAAAAGACATAAAATATAAAAATAAATAGCAAAACTATAGATATAAACCTTAAATTATTAGTAATTATGTTAAATATAAATGGTTTAAACACTGCAATTAAATGGAAGAAATTGGCATAATGAACTGAAGAAAAACTATGCTCCAAGCTATATATGTTTCCCAGAGAATTACTTTAAAGTCAAGAACCAAATAAGATAAAAGGGAAATGACATTGAATTTTACCATAAATAATCAACTGAAAGAGAGCTGAGATGATAATCATAATATTGGGAAAAAATATATGTTAGCATAAAATTTGTTCCCAGAGATAAATTATACATTTTAAGTATAAAAGGGTCAATTGATCAGAAAATATAATAGCTATAAATATACATGAACCTAACAACAGAGTTCCAAAATACATGAAGCAAAAGCTCATGGAATTGAAGATAGAAATAGACATTTCCCAAAAAAAAAAAAAACTTGGATATTTTAACACTTCATCTTCAATAATGGATATGGCAACTGGACAGAAGTCCAACAAGAAAATAAACTGGGTATGGTGGCTTACCTGTAATTCCAGTGACTCGAGAAGCTGAGATGGTAGAATAATGTGAGGTCATGTTCAATACTAGAATGGGCAACAGAGCAAGACCCTGTCTCTACAAGAAAAAAAAAAAAAAAAAAAACCACACACACATTTGAACAATACTATAAATCAATTAGCCTTAACAGATAACTACAGCACCCTCCATCCAAAACACATATCCTTCTAAAACATACATACTATATTTTCAGAACAGACCACCTATTAGCCCAAACAAACAATAAACCCAATAAATGTAAAACTATTTAGATTACAAAAAGTATATTCTCTAAGAACAGTAGAAATACATTAGAAAACAAGGGGAAATTGAGATTCACAAATATATGGAAATTAAACAAACTTAAAATAACATTTAAGTCTAAAAGGAAATCACAAAAAAAAATCAGAATATATTTTCAGATGAATAAAACAACATAAACATTTATGCAATAATATCTTTAAAATGCAATAGTTTAAATACCCTAAGAGATTTTCAGAGTGGATGATAAAGCAAGTCTCAACCACATGTTATCTATAAGAAACCCACATTAAGTTTAAATACATATATATATAAAAGGTAGAGGGATGGAGAAAGATATACCATATTAAGACAATAAAAAGACAACAGGAGTAGCTATATTAATTTCAAATAGAGCAAACTTTAGAGCAAGCAAGGCTATCAGGCAAAAAGTTCGGTATTATATGATGATAACACAGTCAACTCTCCAAGAAGATATAAAAATCCTTAATGTATATATGTCAACAGAACATCAAAATACTTGTGGTAAAAACTGATAGAACTGTAAAAAGACATAAATTAATCCACTATTATAGTTGGAGACTTTAACTCCCCCCTATCACAAATGAACATTTCCTGCAGACAGAAAATCAGTAAGGATGTAGGTGAACTCCACAGCACTATAAATCAACTGGATATAATTGACATCTATAGACTACTTTATTCCACAACAGCAGATTACACATCCTTCACATTCTTCTCAAACTCACAAGGGACATTAAACAAGATAGACAACATTATGGACCAGAAAGCACACCTTAACAAATTTAAAAGAATAAAAATCATGCCTTCTGCTCTCAGAACATAATATTTAATAGAATTAAACTTGAAAACCATAACTGAAAGATAGCTGGAAAATTCCAAAATACTTGAAGAACAAACAATGGGCTTCTAAATAATACATGGTTCAGGCCGGGCGCGGTGGCTCACGCCTGTAATCCTAGCACTCTGGGAGGCCGAGGTGGGCGGATCGTTTGAGCTCAGGAGTTCGAGTCCAGCCTGAGCAAGAGCGAGACCCCATCTCTACTAAAAATAGAAAGAAATTATATGGACAGCTAAAAATATATATAGAAAAAATTAGCCGGGCATGGTGGCGCATGCTTGTAGTCCCAGCTACTCGGGAGGCTGAGACAGGAGGATCGCTTGAGCTCAGGAGTTTGAGGTTGCTGTGAGCTAGGCTGACGCCACGGCACTCACTCTAGCCTGGGCAACAGAGTGAGACTCTGTCTCAAAAAAAAAATAAATAAATAAATAAATAAATAATACATGGTTCAAAGAAGAAATCTCAAGAGAAATTTAAAAAATATTTTGATCTAAAAATTTGTGAGATACAATAAAAGCAGTGGTTAGAGGATATTTAATTGCACTGAATGCAAACTTTATGACAGAAGATAGACAAGGCTATAGTAACCAAAACTGCATGGTATTGGCACAAAAATAAAGACTATAGACCAGTGGAACAGCACAGAGAACTCAGATATAAAAGCCATTCACATATTGGCACCTGATCTTTGACAGAATCCCTATTCAATAAACGGTACTGAGAAAATGGGATAGCCACATGTGAAAGATGGAAACAGGATCCACACTGCTCACAACTCACAAAAATTAATTCAAGATGGATAAAATATTTAAATCTAAGACATGAAACCATAAGAATTCTAGAAGAAAATGTTGGAAAAACAAAAATAAATAAATGGGACATGATTAAATTACAAATCTTCTGCACAGCTAAGGAAACAATCAATAGAGCAAATAGACAACCTACAGAATGGGAAAAAATATCTGCATGCTGTACATCCAATAAAGGGCTAATAACTAGAATCTATTTAATACAAAGAACTCAAGTAAATTGACACGAAAAAAATCAAATGACCCCATTAAAAAGTGGGCAAAAGACATGAACAGAAGCTTTTTAAAAGAATAGACTAAAAAGCAATAAATTTAAGAAAAAATGCTCAACATCACTAGTCATCAGAGAAATGTAAATCAAAATCACAATGAGATATCACATAACCCCAGTGAGACTGGCTTTTATCAAAAAGTCCCAAAACAATAGATGCTGGCATGGATGCGGAGAGACAGGAACACTCCTACACTGCTGGTGAGACTGCAAACTAGTACAACCTCTGTGGAAATTAATATGGAGATACCTCAAAGAGCTACAACTAGAACTACCATTTGATCCAGCAATCCCATTACTGGGCATCTACCCAAAGGAAAAAAAAGACATTCTATAAAAAAAGATTCCTGCACTGGAATGTTTATAGCAGCACAATTTACAATTACAAAGATGTGGAAACAACCCAAGTGCCCATCAATACATGAGTGGATAAATGAAATGTGGTGTATGTACACCATGGAATACTACTGAACTGCAAAAAAACAATGGTGATCTAGCACCTCTTGTAATTATTCTGGATAGAGATTGAGCCCATCCTTCTAAGTAAAGTATCGCAAGAATGGAAAAACATGTACCCCATGTACTTGCCATCAAATTGGTACTAATTGATTAATACTAAGGTGCTCACATGGTAGTAATACTCACTGGATGCCAGTCAGGTGGGGGGTTGGGTGGGGGTGTAAACCCACAGTTAATGGAAATCGGGCACACTGTATGGGGGAAGGACACTCTTGTAGCCCTGGCTTGAGTGAGGCAAATGCATTGCATGTAACCAGAATATTTGTACCGCCATAATATCCTGAATTAAAAAAAAAAGTTTCAGAAACTTTTACTACCAACTATTCCCAATGGAGTGGGTACACCAAGCTCCTACTATATAGAAATGTTGAGGGTGTCACTGGAAAAGACCTTGTAATCTGTCACACTTGACTACAGTATTTAGATTTTTATCTTTGTTCTAGAGATACAAGTAAATGGGCTAATAAAGGTAATGAAGGGTTTTATGTAATGATATACAACGAGATTTGTTTTTCATAAAAGCACAAAAATGCAACAGTGGTAAAGTGGCATTTTGTTTAGCTAGAAGAACATGTGCTTCTGGATGACAGTTATTTGCGTTCATTCTTATAGCCTTTCCACTTCCTCTTTTCCTCACTCTGCCTTTCATTCTTCCTCTTTTAATCTTGTCCACAGAACCTCTGACAACACTCAGAATTGACAATATTGCTAACCCATATATTTCACATTGGTTCACCATGATTCCAAAGCACCCACAAGGAGTACAGAGTTGTTTTTTTTTTTTTTTTCCCATAAATTAGCTTATAAATGAAGAACTATTTCTTTGTGTTATGTCATCACATGTCTACAGGAAAATTGAAATTATTGCATATGTTTATCTACATTGATTTAAGACAGTGTTTCCTAGAAGCAACTAATGAAGGACAAGGAATGGAGGACATCTAAACACTCTTTAGCCAGTTTTGAAAATCCATAATTAATTCCAAATTATTGACAATTTAGATTTAAGGTATAGCTTTATGTGAATTTACTAAAAATTAGCAACCCCCTTGGATGTGCCCATTTTGTACTTACTTCCCAAGAAAAAAAAACACTTGAAAACAAACTTTTTCCTAAATCTAAGTCTTAGTCTCTAGTTTCTAGATAGAAATACTCTCAAATAACATCAATGAAACTAAATTTTGTTTTTATCAATTATAATGAATATGCTCCAGGCCTTTATTAGTCAGATGGTGTGATGAGTTGGTTTCCTTTAGAGGAAATATCTAATGGTCTCCAAATCAAAAATGTACATCTTATTCAATCCATTTCTTCTCCTTTTAACAGAAAAATTGTTTAATAATCACAGGTACCAAAATATAGTTGAGATTGTTCTATAATCCTATATAAAATTAGTGACAAGTGATACCATTATAATTAGAAACAATTTTCAGGGCCAGGAAGATATCTGGATGATTATTCTTAAAATATGCCTTTAAAATATCATTTGTAATATTAAAATGAGAATTCATGGTACCCTTAAGTCCTGCTGGAAGAAATTGTAAGCAAGTTAGATTTTGCTTTCTCTAATTGCTTCTATTTTATTGCAGCTGTAGTAGCTACTGACATTTCTTCCTGAATAAAACTGTACATAACATAAAGAATATAGTAAACAAAATGACTTTGCTTAGTGATCTTTATTAGTAGTAGTAATAAAGTAGTAATAAATGATAATCAGCTTTCAAAATCTTAAATATAATGTATATGGTTTACTAGTAAATTAGGCAAGTTATTTTTTATTGAATCTAATGCATTCGTTCGTAATGTACATCATCATTTTATGTACCACTAAGTGAAAAAATACTGCCACACAATGCTTTTACTTTACCACTTACAATTTCAATATTTTTCTTATAATAAAAGGTCTTATAAAATAATTTAGCCATAAGATTTCTACAATATATCACTTTTATGTATACCTGAGAAGAAAAATAGGAGCAAATTAAATTCCACTATTCTTTATATTACCTTACACTCAGAATCCAACTTGTCCAAATAAATTTTAAATTGTCAATGTCCTGTTTCCACAAAATATTTCTCCTTGTTTCATCAAAAATGTTGTTGATTTAGCATTTCTTAAAAAGAGTGCTCCACTGTGTTTTTGGAGATTTTTCTCCAAGCCATTGACATATATTCAAGTTTTGATGAGCTTTTTAAGCAACAGCAACCATTTTACAATTGGTGCCTGACAACAGTCATTGCAAGATCAACATTTTTTTCTAATATATTAAAATGTAAAATGAATGCACTTTAAACTTGATGAAATATGTAAACATAGGTTTGATTATTTGCCTTATTTTGTTCAATTTAATACAAGCAACAAATTATTTGTACCCATCACATGACTGGTTTATTACATTTGGTAATTTCAAAAGTAATTTTAACATTTAAAAATGTTTCAAAATCATGTGTTCAACATGACATTGCAGGAGATAGGTTATTAGTCTTGTTTATGATCTTAAACTAATGGATATATAACAATCAACAAAAATACAATATATTTAAGCACTAAAATATTTTCTAACATACATAGTATGAGGCTCCCTCATAGCCAAAGATAATGGTAGTTGCTTAGGTCCTTTTCTACCAAAATTCCCTCCAAAAGCAATTAAGAAAAATAAAAATTAAAAATAGAATCATACAAAAACTCCACCTGCAGCATAATTTGAAAATAGGAATGTCCAAGAATCAAAATAACTGTTAATAAGAAAAGAATCAACACTAAATTGTAGCAAAAAATGATGCAGGTGTGCACTTTATGGCAAGTTTGAGGTGGGGACAGGGAGGACCTGGTCATGAAAACATGCCGAGAGAAGACAGAGAAAAGGAACTCAAGATGACTTCAAACTAGGAAATGAGGTTACTGCTACAAAGAAAAAGTATACCTCAAATCTGAAAATACCAAAATAAGGTGTTTTTTAATATTAATAACTATAAGCATGGTTCATGGGAAGGGATTTTAAAGTGCTTAAATGTGGCAGTTTTAAAGTATATAGCTTCAGGGGAAAGCACAACAGAAAGGAAGGAAATACGCAATTGTGTGATGAAGGAGAAAAGAAGCAAAAGAGAAAAAAATAGGTCCTTCTATATGAAAGATAACAAAAATATGAGAATACACAGTCTTCAAATTAGCACCAAATAAATAAATGATAAACTATAAAATTCCACTAAAGAATCTGCACTTTCCTCTAAAGAATGGTCAATGACCTAGAAATCATACAAATTGCCCCAAGACTTCCCATACTATCAAATTAACAGGAAGATAAGAAGTGAATATATATATATGATTAAAATCAAACATACAATAATTTCAAATCACCTAGACTGTTTAAAATGTTTTTCAATAAAATAAAACCTGGATTTAAAAAAACACAAAACAAACATGCAATCTAGAAAACCAAATTCCAATCTGAATTAAATGTATTCAACAAAGAGTACAGAAATATGAGATATCTTCCTGAAGCAAAAATTCAAAAACTGATTGTATAAGTGGAAAATTTTAGAAAAAAAGGCAACTTATAATAAAATCAGGGAAAATATATTAAACTGAAAGTTTAATAAGGGAAATAGAGAGAAATAAGACAGTATCAACAATTAAAATAATATAAAAAGAGAAGAAAAATATGTCACCTAAAAGCAATAGAAATGAGAGACAGAAAAGAAATAACATGTTTATAATTATGGTACTTTAAGTAATATTTGAAAATAACAATCCAAGAAAAATTTCCAGAAATGGAATTATACATGAATCTATACCTTGAAAGAGCCTGCCAGGTACCTGGGAAAATTAACCACGAAATATATACCCTGAGGCATTTCCTAGTTTAAAAAAAAAAAAAAAAAGTCAAATAATTGGTAAAGCAAAGAAGAAAATCTCCAAGCCTCCACCCTCCGAAAAAAAAACACCTAAAATAAACTACAATAATAATAATCACCACCACTACCACCAAGTGTGTTATAAAAAGTATTAGTCTGCATCAGACTTTTTTTTAAAAACACAGAAATCAAGACAACAATGGAGAAGTATTTTGAAAAAACTTAAATATCCAGCTAAATTCTCCTTTAAGTATCAAGGGTATACAAAAAATTTCAATATACAAGAATTTAGGGAATTTGGCATTCATGAGTCCTCTGAAGAATTTGCTACAGTGGTCCCCAACCTTTTTTTGGCACCAGGTACTGGTTTTATGGAAGACAATTTTTCCACCGTGGCAGGGTGGGCGGAGGTAGAGCTCAGGTGATGATGTGAAGGATGGGGAGATGGTGTAAATGGAAGCTTCACTCCCTGGCCCGCTGCTCACCACCTGCTGTGCGTCCCCCATCCTAAGTTTCATGGAAGACAATTTTTCCACACGGGTGTTGAGGGGGGTCAGTGGAGCTCTGCAGCCAAGTTCCTAACAGGCCAAGGACTGGTACCAGGGGGTGGTGATTGCAGTGCGAGAGGATAAGCTTTCTCTAACCAATAAGTTATAGATGAAACATCAGCAAAAAAGTGGTGTTCTAATACGTAAGTAGGGACAAGAGTAAAAGATTAATATATAAATGTTATCTATTTCTTATAAGGTAGAGATGATGTAATCAAAAGAGGAGAAGAAAAGAGGAAAATATTTTAATGTTTATTGATAAATAATCAATAGTTGGGAGTGAAAGGATACCTTTAAAAACTGACAATCCAGGTAGAAAAAGATAAATAAAAAATGAGGAGCTAAAGGATTTAAGAATGCTATAAGTACAAAAGTAACCATTAGAACAGAAATATAAACATTTTTGAATATCATTTTTGTGCATTCAATATCAAAGTCTGCCTCATAGGGAAATAATGGATGGTGAAAGGGAATGAGTTATCAATGGTTAAGGAGAGGAGAGATATTTCTCTGATTATACTTTTTTTGTATAGTTCTGCCTTTTATAACTATGACAATATTTTTACATACCTTAAATATAAAATATTAAAATCATCTTAGCTGTGTGGGGAACCCCAAATTGATCCAAATAGTAACACATCAGTGTACCTACATGTGTTACAAATGAATAACCTGACCACAGTAGAGGATATGAAAAAGAAAAGAACTAATCTAAGTAACTTTTGCAAAAATTGTATTTTGATATAATTTAAGGCTAAAGACAAAAATATTGTACGCAAACATTAGACTCTAGTAAATTTATTTTTCATGAATGTGGGCCGACAGTTCTGAAGCTAGTTTACTTGTGTTCTGGAATTGAGAAGACAGGTAATTATATTATGGATTATGGGAGCCTGGTTAATAACTGTCTGAGAAAGGAGTTGCAAATAAGGAATCGGGGAAGGATAGAATATAAACTATGTGATATTGGATTGGAATCTGAGTTATCAGTATAAACTCATTGTTTTCAACACACACATGCACATATACTCTAATGGAGATATACAGAAATATTCATAGATGCTGTGTGTGTGTGTACGTGTGTATGTGTTTTGAAGGATGGGAGAATATGCTTCCCTGGAATATGACACTTTGGCATGAGGATGATTTGGGGCTCTAGGCACTTGAAGGATAGCATGTGCAGGGAGGATGTCCCAACTCTTCCTTTCTTCTTGAAAACAGGAGATAAAATTCCCATGTAAAAGATGCCCTCTCTGTACCTGGAGGAAAGAATCACTTTTATGAGCAGAGACGGGAAGGTGAGGCTGAGAAAATTTTGTACAACCAGACTTTGTTAAAAGAACTCTTATCTTCTTTTTGTTTCTCCATATATTTTAGTTACATTTCCACAGTGCTGCTCTGTTCAACTAGTATATAATAAGAATTTAGGTTTTACCACTTCTTTGTGTCATCATTTTCCTATGGGAGCTCCCATGTATGTAAAAAGTTGTATGCTCATCTTTCATTAACTTGTTTTATGTCAATTTGATTCTCAGGCCCAGTCAAAGACCCCAAGGGAGAAAGATAAAATTTTGCCTCCCTTATAGTGTCCATATACACATTTACATACATAGCATACATGTATATCCTTGCTCTGTTCACTGTGACAGCCTGCAACAGAGGCAAACCAGTAACTACAAACCAACCTAATACCCATATGTTGCTCTAAATATCATTCTTCCAATGAAATGAACTAGAACGCCAAAAAAAAATCAATGCCAGAACTAGAGCAGGAAAGTACAAGATGCACCTGGAAAATCTGTAGTGCCAGAAAATAAGCCATTACATCTTCAAAAAATGATATTAGTACAGCTAAATAACACAGAAACCAGTTTGAAAGATCTCCCACTGATCAAATCTAAGTCAATTTTAGCAACAAAGAAAATGAATTATTAACTACAGAATAAAACAAATACATGATTTCATAACAATGTTATCAACAGTTGAATAAATGAATATATTGGGTAGAAGAGACCACTTTTTAATACAGTAGAATTCCAATAAAGAAATGTAGAAAAAAATACAGAAAATAGGGCCTCATCTCTGACAATCACTAAAGTAATAAGTTCCATGGGCAAGAAGCACAGTAGATGCTATTATTAACAAGACAAAGTTTGATAAGATATGATATTTAAAGAGTCAATTATTTTCACACAAAATATTTACTAAATGCAAAGACAAAAGTGGTAAATCTACGGTGGAGTGACCTGGCAGAACCTACCTGAACCAAGTGATCAAATTTAACATCACCAATAATGGGACAAATAGGTGTCATGTACCTACTGATTTAATATACGAGGAGGGCATAAGATTCTGTCTGTGGTAATATTACCATAACTACATAACTTGAATCTAATCATGAGAGAGAATCAGGCAAATCTAAATTAGGATAAATTTGATGAAGTAATTGGCCAGTCTTTGATCTTTGAATAATTGTCATCATTAAATGAACATCTTTCCCATATTGCAGAAGATTAGAAAAATATGACAATGAAATATGACCTTGGATCCTGGATTGGACTTAGACCAGAGAAAGAGCATTGGTGAGATAATTAGGGTAATTAGTGAAATCTGAATAAAGATCGTAAGTTAGTTAATAGTATCATAGCAAAATTACCTTCCTGGTTTTGCTAATTGTACAAATACATGATTATGTAAGAGTTAACATTTGGAAAATTTGGGTGAAGAGTATACAGAAGCTTTTTGTGCTACTTTTGAAGCTTTTTTGTATGTCTAAAATTATTTATATTTTAAAGTTAAGAAAGAAAAATAGAAATGTTAAAAAATTATGGTACAGATCACAGTGTTGTAATAGTTCATAATAACAAATAAATAAAATTGGGAAGCAAAAAAATGGGGTAAAAAGATCCAGATATACAGGAGCATATATATTATAAATTCTGACTTTTTGCGAGCCATATTACTTCTTTATCTAATTTATTATATTTCCATAAAATCCATTGAGAAAGTATTATTGATATTATCTTTCACATGAGAAAATTTTATATTATTATATTTGTTTGTTCGATATGACCAGATTATATTAAGCAAAACAAATAAGATTAGCATGTTTTAGGCTACAGTTGTATCCACAGTACTTGAAAGAAATAAGGTGTTTGACCCAGGAAGAAGCAAAAGAAAAAAACTAGAGGGCCATCAATATTTTCTGTATCTCATATTTTCCTTATTTGTATAATTTTTAATCTTTATTTCTCCATCTTTTTAAACTTATTTTCTTAGTCCATATGATAGACAATTGAAACACTCAACGCCCACAATTATGTTTTCTAAACATACAGAGATTAACTGGATCAACTCAAATTGTAATTTGAAGCTGCCTGGTAGTACAGATAGAGTTGATTCAGGTTAAATTGTGTGTGGGTTGGGGAGAAATAAAGAGAGAGAGAGAGAGATAAGACATAGCAATGTTTCCAAAACTGTTAAAGATTTGGGTACTATATTTTGCTCTTCTTATCTCTGGTTCTGCTCATGTATCAGCTTCTTTGTTTAGACCAGCTCTCTGTAGTTTTTGCACTTACATCGTGAATACCTTTACATACACACTCACACAAACACACAGTCCTCCATTAACCAGTAAAGAAAATCAGCTTGAGCAGATACCCACATAGGCTTGATCAATTGTGACTGGAGCAGTTGAGGTTATAAAGTGCTGGAGGCCACATATATAGTTGAGCCTGGAACATTCTGGAAGAAAAAGGTGGTGCTGATAAGAAGGACAGACACTCAAAAGCAGCAATACTTTCTAGGTATGAATTCCAGCTCCATTATCTGTAGGTAAATGACCTTGGAAGTGTTGTTTAACCTTTCAGAAACTGTTTTCTCATTTGTTAAAAAAAAAAAAATCTTCTAGACTTATTTTTAGAATTATTGGATTAATACATCTAAACTCACTTAGAAAAGTTCCTGGCACATATATACCACTGGGTAAATACTAGTTATCTATTTTTATCAGCATAAAGTAAACCTGCTTGGTAAAAGTACAAGAGAAGAGGAGGAAAGTAATGCAAATATTACTAGTGAAAATATAAGTTTGAATAGAAAGAAAATAAAATACTATTTGATTAAAGGAGCAAAAGAAAATAGAGTAAGGCCAAAAATATGGAAATGGAAGATTATAAAAATTCTGGAAAATGTCTGAGATAAAGAAGCCCTCTCATCCTATCTTTAGCCTCAAATATCACTTTGGATATAAAATACATGAATAAGCCTCAGTAAAAATGCTGTTCCAATGTAATCTATATAAAGAGTCTATATATTTACTGAGAATTATTGGTTGCAAAAGGAAAGTGAGTGTCAGCTTCAGCCTTTTGGAAGAAGAGACCTATTTATTTATTTTTTATTGGTATTGTAGCTACTAGATCATCATGTTGTTTGTCTTATCTGCAATGTCCTTTTTGGCCTTGCATTTCAGGCAAATGTAAATCAAAAGCCTTTAAAGCTATGGATCCTGATGATTCACAAGGCAATCTTGCAAACACAGCAGGGAAATATACGATTTGCAAATTGCTTAACTGACATCTCTGCTATTATCCTAAAATATTGTTGCAGTAGAACTCATTTTATAATATTTCAGCTTGATTATATTTTAAAACTTTACCTTTCTCAAGAAAAATATATTGCCTCTCATTTGCATACTTTTATTTTTTAAATTGTATGTGTATTGAAGGGCAGTATTCTTTATTTTAGAATGACAAAAAGTTCTCCTTTTCATATAAGCTATTCTTAAATTTGTTAAACTTCTCAAATGGATTCTTTTAAAAATTTCTTTACACTTGAATTTTTTATAATTACAAGTTATGATTGGATTTTCCTATAAAATAATATTATGGTATTGCTAAAGATTTTCAATTTTGGATTATGCTTATTCCATGAAAAAATGTCTATTGAATGTAGAATTCATCTTTGATGCTTTCAAATGATGATAATATCTTTAGTGCATTTTTCTCATCAATCTAATATACTTTTCCTACAACAAGCATTAAAATGTACTTAATAATGCTACACATGATTCTTTTCACTCAAGTAGCTCATGCAGCAAAAATGTAACTGTAGAGCTATATTCTCATTATTAATTAAACCTAGATTTCATAGTGTCATTTTCATTGTGATTTCAATGCAGACATATGCTTTCATATACATTTACAGAATAAGATTGAAATTATTTTCATATATTAGAAAATACCTTCACCATTCATACTTTGTCAAGTAGATATTACAAGGTTTAATTGTAGAGGTGCTCTTCAGAGCAAGAAGTGCTATAGACTACAAGATAGTTTAATGGCAAATCATATAAGATTTTATAGATAAGAAAAAGGGGAACTGATGTAAATTATGACTAAGAACTTTGCTAGTTTTAACCATTAATGATGATAATTTAACTTCAATTATGGTGAATAAGCAAGATTGTTAGAGATTTTATATATATACCTACATATATACACACATACATATATGTGTATATATGTATACACACATATATGTATTCTGTTATATATACATATTCTGTTATTAAGATGTTAGTGTTTTTATCTTTATTTAGGTATACATTTTAGTCCTTTAGAATTAAAATTAAATGAATGGGAATAAGAATGTGAATAGTAAGAAAATAAATGTTCCTTTTGATATAAATGAAATATTTTCATTGGAGAAAAAGATTGATTTAAAATAAAAAATTTTTATCTGATATTCAACCCAATTTAATTCACATTATGTCAGTGTAGCTAAAGATGGCCATCTTGATCCACTTGCCATTTAGAATTGACATCAGTTGGAATAAGTATTGAAAAAAGAGGAAAATGAAAGACCTAAAGGATATATTCAGAATCAATCTGAGATTTAGAACTCTTAATGTCAATCTAGGACTTTTATAGGGAAATCTATACAGAACATTGAGCAATGACGACAGAGCAGGGTTTTATTGGTCCCCAACCTTTTTGACATTAGGGACCCATTTCATGGAAGACAATTTTTTCACGGATTAGGGGGTGGGGGGTGGAGCTCAAGCAGTGATGCACAGACCAGTTCCTAACAGGCTGTGGACAGGTACCCTACTCTGCGTCAGCCCAGGGGTTGGGAACCACAGTTCTTGATCACCTGACATACAAAAGTCATGTGCCAAGATGAAACAAGCCAGAGATATTTTATATTAGAGAGGGTGTGAGGGAAAACTAACTCTCTCTGTTAGTCTTTTAATAATGTGTATCTTGATCATATGTTGAAAAATAAATACCACTTTACTATTTTATATTCTTTCATTTATTTATTTCTCACCCTCTAATGTTCCTAATTTTATATCCTTTTAATGGCCACTTTCTTAAAAGTGGGTCAGAGAGATGATCCTAAGTCTGAAAAATGACAGATGTTGAACTTTTCAAAAGATTTTACAATTGTCTGAATAAATCTATAACTGTATTTTTTTATAAAAGAAAAATAAAATTAGAAACTGGTGAAATAAAACAAAGATACTTAAAAAACAGAGAACCTTTAGAGATAAAAATATTAACTTTATTAAGCACATTAAGGATTGATAAAATATTTTTTTCTGCAAATGCTTCAACAATAGCAAAGGATATGTTACAGTACTTTTAAAACAGGAATTCTCTAAGAGAATTATTTATAGAACTTTTAAAGAATGGTCTTTGATTGTACTTGAAACTTTGAAAAAAGACAGAAATGATCACTGAGATTATTGGTACAAACTAGCTGGTGTCCAAAAAGGACAAATAATATAACACGGGCATTGGAAATTTGTATCAGCACATAATTTACTGCTTGGCTACATGTCTCATCAGCACTTCAGCATTGTTTATACCTGGATAGATTAATTCAATCTGCCTATATTCACAAAATCCAAAAGAACAAAATTCACATGGTTAATGTAAACATTTGCAAAGATAAATATATGCTCATATAGGTTGCATGCTATTCTAGTATATCTCTATGGAAAAACTTAAAAGGATGCAAATTATTAGTAGTGTAATAATCTTTTGTGTTGCATGACTGTAATATAACTTGGTTATCTATTCTCCTATTGATGTAGATTGGTGTAATTTTCCACTTGAACATACTATAAATCATGGTGACATTATAAATTAAGATTTCTAAATTCCTATAGAAGCCTTTTGGATCTTATGTATATATTTTTTTTCTTGGAAGAATACCTAGGAGTGGGTCATAGTTAAATATATGCAGAGCTTTCTTAAAGTAGGAATGATTATAGAAAATTTGGGAAGAGCTTAAACAGTTGAGTGACATTGAGCAAAGTTCTTCTGCCAACTCACAAGGAAGATATAACTTTGGGAGAAATAAATCTTAGTATTACTAAGCTGCGATATTGTTTAGATTTTTTAATCACAGTATAACCAGTATTATACTGCCTAATATATATACACTTAGTAGATGTTTACAAATGAATGAATAAATATGATTAAATGAATAATGATAACTGAAATAGATTGGAAAGTCTCCTTGGGAACTTGTATAAACTTTGCTTATATGAGCTTATGATGAGTTTATCATATTCTTTATACAAATGCTAACCTTTGCTGCTTTAATATTTTCACATTACTTTTAACATTCTGAAGATTACTAGCTTAAAATTTTAAAATTTTGTATTTTTAAGCTTTTTGACATACATATACTCTGTCCTTTTCATATATAAATCACTTAATATTTAAGAATGTAATGTGATATTATATTTAAGCTAGCCATTCAGTCTTAAAATCTAGCTTTATTTTATTTGGAGACGTTCTGTTAAATTAATTTTATTATAACAAAGTAATAAAAAACCAAAAGAGTCAACATGACTATTTTTGAAATTCTTTGAGCCTTTTTCCCTATGCACAATCTGTTCAGATCAGGGCTAACACTTTTTACTAAGTAGCACTTGTTTGAACACAGTTTTAATACACTGTTTTCTCATAGTATTTCCTATGAATCATCCAAAAGCATTTTAACACAAATAAATGGCTTTATTGTCTTGCTCAGTTATATCTATAAGACATATAGTTAATGGGCTTTCTAGCATAATTTTATTAACTGTGTATAGTTAGAACTACTGGTTGAATTGCAAGCAAGGGGATATTTTACAAGCTTGGGTATTCTGTTTCATTATTTATATTAATATCTTTCTTTTTAAAAGTAGATATATCTATTAAACACTGCTGACATTGGTTAAGATTGTCCTTTTCAATCAACAATTATATGACTATTGAAACTAAGCTAGTGGGCATATTTGCATAATTGAGAACAAAACCATGCATTCCCTATGCAAAAAAATCAGAGGATGAAATATACCAGTTATTAAAATGCTCAAATTCAAAGTGAAGAAGTTTCATGTATTTGTGTATAATAACTAATAAAAAGTTATATTTTCTATTTTAAATAAATTTCATCTGTCATCACAGAAATAAAGGAAAAATATTAATCCTGTAAACTGAAAAATAGGAATAACAGTTCTATTTCTCACCAATAGAGAGACAAAAAGAGACTTTAGATTTTTATGCAAATACAGAGTGAACTGACAGAGAAAAATAACAGGTTATAGTAATATTTTCTTACATTGCTACAGAAAGATATTGGAGGCTAGTGCTTCTATCAATACTGAACCATATTTTTAATCCTTTGATTTGTGTTTAATCAGTTTAACCAATATGTTTAGATACAAACCCTTATTTCACAACTTCCAATTTCACCTCGGTATTCTTACCTAATTTATCCAATGCATTCCAGGTTTATAATTTTGAGTTGTTCACATCTGATTCACATCCTAAGAAAAACATTTTCCCATTTATAACATAAAAACAATTATCACACATCTTTTCCAAAACCAGACAGCTACTAATTACAGGGTGGGTTCCTTTCACTGGCAGAATTGTCTAACATTAGGATGCATTATTTTTACAGTGTATTATAAAGAAGACATGGTTGGACAACACAGAATCTACTGGGCAAAAAAATACATGATACACAGAGGACAGAAAAGACATAAAAATTTTTAATTTCTAATGCCTATGGGAAAACAACATGGAATGAAAACTCAGGTATAAGATGAAAACTAAAACATAAGAGCATGGTCATTGACATGATAGGCAGCTTTCTCTCTCTTGGCCTGGGTTTCATCATCCCTAAAATGGAAGGGGTAGAGATAATGACTAATTTTTATGAACAAAGGTAACATGTCAAAAGATTCAGTGAGATACACAGATACAATATAACCAAGAACATCAACTAGGGGAATAGTAATTTGGTGAAAAGTAATCAGCAAAGAAGTAAATGAGTTTTCAGATCAAAATAAAGCTCATGAAATCAAACAATTGCAGTCAGAAGGGTTTCTGAACATTTACTGGTTATGCAGTCTTCTGACACTTGGCTCTCTTTTATAGAAATTCTAATATGCTATCATAAATAAACATGACAGCAAGGCACAAAAGAACTAGACAATAAAATTGACTGGATAATCACGGAGCCTAATATTAGAGTTTACTCAACACAGCTAGAAAGATTTTCTAATCTAGAAAACTGCCATAGTTTATGTGCCCTGGCTGAGATGGAGTGTGGTTGCAGTAAGTTAATTAAGAAATACCCTTATAATAAATACCTGGGCAAGGAAAGGGAAGGAAGCAGGAGAGAGAAAGAAAAGTCAACCTATTATGCAGACCAAAAAACAGTCTTGGCTAACACCATGGGAAGTTCTGGAGCTTAAATAGCCCTTCATAATTGTCCTAAAAATGGGTCAGATGGCCCAAAACATATATTCCAACACCATTTAATTATTAAACTGGGCCACCATCACAAGGGACACAGTTATAAGTCAGGTACCTCTTTAACATTGAGGCAATCTTTGAAGAGGAGAAGTTTGTCTTCTGACAGTACTCTGAGCAGCAGGGCGGTAAGTTCTTCACTGAAAGGAGAACTAGGAGGCCCATCAGAGTGTAAACCATTGTTTGTCCTTTGCGTCATTCTCATATACTTCTTTCTGTAGCCTCTGAGAAAAGCTTTTTTAGGATTATGGTTGACCTTTACTTTTGGGGAAATTTAAAGGGAAAGATTTGAGGAGTGCTGTACACTCCCTGATGCAGCAGCTGGTCTGAGAAGGCAGCTGATTCTCATTGTTTCTCACCAATATTGTGTATTTTAGATTCCCCTCACTCTCTTCTAGCACCCCTACTGGTCTTGATGGTTTATATGGTCATTTGACCCATGAGATATAAACCCTGCTAGTCATACCCCTCATTGCCACAGTGGCTTCTCTTGTCTTTATTGTCATAATTGGGCAAGGCAGTCACAATAGATGGCATCTGAAATTAACAGGATTTTATTAATATATACCCCATTGAGTAATGCAATTAATTACCAGTGCCATTTTTTTTTTTTTATCTCTGAGCTATCTAACTCAACACCACTGAGAGTTTTAATAATTGGTTTGCTACCTCATACCAGGTATTATATGTGCTCACCTACCATCAGTGATCGGGTTTGCAATGACAGCCAGGAGCCAAGTGATCAAGGTTCAAAACATAATCCTAGCATTTGCTTTATCAAACAAGTGTCGCAGGCTGTGTTCCCCAGGAAGGTGACTCTAAAACACAGTTGGACATGCAGATTACTTACTAATGAGGGCATTTGAGATCAATATCTTTGGAAGGGTGAGGAAGGAAACAATAAGACAGAAGCTGTGCTTTGATAATCCTGATGGGATCCTTTGAATAAGGATGGCCCTTAAGAGTTGCCCTGAATTTTGTCTATCATGATCAGGACTTTAGTCCTGACCTTCCAATTAGTAGTTATTAAAGGTGGGTCAGTCAGGAAATAGGATGACCTTAAGCCAGGTTGAGGCAATCTCTAAAAATACCTGAGAGCTGAAGGTTTTATGCAATCAGCACATTCAAGAGTGTCACAAATCCTTCACTGAAGAAGGTTCTGTGGGGTGCATTGCACAATCCACCACTTGTCATCAATAATAATAGTATCATATTCAGACATGCCAATAGCTATTTATTGATGTCAAAATTTTAAATCTATAGTTTATTCTTTAAGAAGTTGCAAGTAACATACTAGTTTAT
Organism: Eulemur rufifrons; assembly: GCF_041146395.1. NCBI lineage: Eukaryota > Metazoa > Chordata > Mammalia > Primates > Lemuridae > Eulemur > Eulemur rufifrons. The sequence continues at coordinate 233,745,079 of NC_090989.1, forward strand.
CTGAAATTGACAACAAACTAAACCTTGGATATTTAAAAACTTCCAAGATTAGCAAACTTAAGAAAACTAATTTAAATTGCCCAATCACATACAGGTAAAATTAAGAAGATACATTCTTCTGACTACAGGTTTGAATATTGGTAGATTAATAAGATGATTAGTTAGTTAACAAAATTAATAGGTTTTGATTACCTACCACAGGACATAGGAATGAATAAAAAAAAACAGAATTACCTGTCTTCCTGGAGGAACTTACTTAGAGAGGGGTGAGCTTAAAACTATACAAATAAATGCATGGATGTGGTTTTAAGTTCACAGGGAAAATGATAACATGGAAGATAAATAGAAATAATGTATATTTGATGGACTTCTCATAAATCTGTTCATATTTACATAAAATTTAGGAGTTACGGTAATTTTCATTTTATTGGTGAGAAAAATAAGATCAAAAAATAAAACAAATTGCTTAAACTCACACAATTAAGTGGTAAAGTCAGTATTCAAAATTAGATAATTTGGGCTCTAACATCCTAGCTCTTATATCTGTACTTCCATGTTCATTGCAGCATTATTCACAATAGCCAAGATATGGTATCAAACTGTGTCCATCAACTGATGAATTCAGAAAGAGAAAGTGTTAATTATACACAATGGCATAATACTCAGACCTAAAATAGAAGGAAATTCTGTCATTAGCAACAACATGGATAAACCTGGAGGACATTATGGTAAGTGAAATAAGCCAGGCACAGAAAGACAAATTCTGCATGGTCTCATTTATACATAGAATTAAAAAAAGTTGAACTCATGGAAGTAGAGAGTATAATGTTGTTTACCAATGGTTGGAGAGGGGAGGGAATGGCGAGATGTTCATCAAAGAGTACAAAGTTTCAGTTAGACAGGAGAAATAAGTTTTTGAGAACTATTGTACAGTACAGTGACCATAGCTTAATAATAATGTATATTTCAAAATTTTTGATAATAAATGTCATTTATCAAACCACAAAAATTATGAGTAAGTAGATGTGTTAATTATTTTGATTTAATAATTCCACATTGTATATATTATATCAAAGCATCATCACATTGTACCCCATAAACATATACAATTATGATTTGCCAATTAAAAATAATATTAATAAAGAAACCTAGCTTTTACCACTGTACGACTACTACAAATATTAGAGTGAATCTGGAATAAACACAAAGGTTATAAATGCTATTTCAGGGATAATGAGCATTAACTTTTGAATTTCTGATGCTGCTGAGGTTAATCACAAGCTGCAGATTGATACTAACAAAGCAACGATTCTGTTACTTTATGTAAAAAAGCTGTCTATTTCCATTGTTACAGGATAGAATACATACTTACAAGTTTTATAAGATATATATATGATATATGCAATATAAGATATATAGAGTGAAGCATTAAAATATGTCTATGTGTAGCATATATATGTGTGTGTGAATGTGTTGTTTGTGTCTGTATGTTTGTGTGTATGTGACCAGGTTCGAGGGACAGAAACGTGAAATCCAGAAATGCGTAATATAAGGAAATGTCACCAATACTATTTTAGTACAATAAAAGGGAGCATGAGTAACTTATTAAAATTAATTAAAGTATTAGAGATAAAGAAGTGAACTCTTTATTATTACTGATAAATCTTCATATTATATCCCTTATTTAAAATAATCTATTGAAATTGGTTTCTTAACTTCCTTTGCTATTTATAAGGAATCAGAATTTGTACCTGTTAGAGTTAGCTCTTTTGTGTGGGAGAAGAGCAAGTAAAAGTCAAATTATTCACCAAAAAAGTTCTCATGAGGAATTTTTTTAAATGATATAATTTACAGAATTTTTTCTTATAGTCATAAAGTATTGGCTAAAGAGAAAGCTGTTACTAAGCAACGTCTCCACCCCCCCAACTGCCTTATTTAGTTTCATGTGCAAATTCACTGAATAAGTGTCTTTGCTAAATGTTTTTGACCAAAATGTGCCCAAATCATCATGAAGACTACCATCTAGCCAAACAGGAAGCTCAGGAAAACATAGTACTATTTTCTGTTACATTACCTAAAAATTCAACTCACAAATGTGTTGTTCTGAACACACCGTATTGGGTTGATTATTTCTGTCAGGCAGTTTTCCAGTGCATGGATTTCAATCAATGATTTAACCTTCTCCAGTTCCAAATGCTCTATTCTTTTGTTACTGCATAAAACATGAGAAAAACATTTTTTTTTAGTGCTCCTCCTTTAAATAAAGTGTCATTTTGATTTGAAGTAGAATTGAGTAAAATCACATAAGCTGTGCCAAATGTTCAATTGCATCCTATATAATTTGCTCAACATATTTGATATTATTAGAAATTACTTGTCTAACAGAATGACAGAAATTAATGTATAATGAAATGGTTGTATTGAGACTAGAGTTTTGAAGTCTTATGATCATTAGATAAAAACTTAGAAAATGTGAGAGACTGAAGCAGGAGGATCGCTTGAGGCCAGGAGTTTGAGACCAGCCTGGGTATTTTCCCACTATTTATCAGGTAAGTATTAATATTCAAAATAACCATACAGTTAGGATAAGCCTTCAGGAAATGGCAGAAAAAAGTTATCTTATTGGTAAGTTTTATTAGTTTATATTATTAAATCAGACCACAAATTTAATTATATTAATATTTTCGTTATCATTTAGTTAATTTTTTTTCTAAATTCTATCTTGATAACTTAATTTGCTTATGGGTTATTGAGAAGGCTATTGTGTAATTTTTAAATTCTTAAAAATTTTGCTTTTCCCTTTGTTTATTCATTTATATGTCAAATGCAGTATGGCCAGAGAGTATTTTTTTTTTAAGATTTTAGCTCAATGGAGTTAACTTGCATTATGGTACAGCATATTATTAATTTTGATAAATAGTCCATGGGCACTTGTAAAGAATATATAATTTGTACTTCCTGAGTGTAAACTAATAAATACCTATCAATTATATTTTATCAATATTTTTCTTTTATATCACCTATACACTTACACATGTTTGTTCCATTAGTTAGTGGGTGAATTGTGTGAACATTTGCATCTGTGTTTATAAATTCTGTAAGCTCTTATTTTAGATGTTTCACACTTGTTATTCAGTGCACAATAATATTTTAGGATTAATGTTTTCTAACTATTATATAAGCCTATTGAAACAACTTTCTTATCTTTATGAAATATATTTATCATGGGTGGTACTCTTGCCTAACTTTATCAGATATAATTATAACTGTACATTCTTCTTTTTTATACTATAATTTTTTCCTTTTATTTTACCTTTATGTACATGTTTATTTAAGGTATGTCTCTTTCAAGAATGATAAAATTTTTCCTTTTAATCCATTTGAACAACTCATTTTTTTAACTGAAGTGTTTAGTCCTTTTATATTTAATGTGAATACTGACATATACGGACTTCATTCTGCCATTTTATTACCTGATTTCTATTTGTATCAACTTGTTTTTCCCTTTTGTTCTCATTTTTTGCTTTCTTTTGGATCAAGAAAGCAATTTTCACTTTTGTTTCCTCATATCATTTACTTCTTTCTTCCTTATTTTGTTACAATTTCTCTTTCATGTATTTTTGACCTATGAGTCTGTCTTGAATATGTAGTTTAATCAACTCAGAAAATTCAAGTACGTCTGAACACTTTAACCCCACTCATGTACAGTAATGATCTATTTTTTATCTCAATAAATGATGCCCTAATTTTTTCTATTTTATCTGTGTGCTTAGTGATAAATAACTTCATCTTATTTTAACAATTAAAATTCACTGAAATTGTAAAAATTTCTACCCTGAGATCAGTGATGGCTTTATTAAAGGAATGCAATCTAGCCTGAACTTCAAATGATAGATATGTTTTTGCAAAAATAATTAATAGTGAATAAAATATGTCACAATAACATCAGCAACATGGGGCTACAGGAATAGGTATAAAGTACAGAGTAGCAAGTATCTGGAGAATAGAAAATACTACTGAAAATTTGGCATTAAATAAATTGTTACAGGCTTAAAATGATACATAAAAATTAAAATTTATGGAGCATTCAGTAGGGACTAATCAAAGAATTCTGAAGGGAAAAAAGGCATACTCTTTTATTTTTTAATATACCATAATCCAGGAATTTATTATTATAGTATATAAGTTAAGTAATGAAGGATTCAAGTAGGGAAGTGAAAGGAAAAGAAAGACCTATTAGATAAGAGACTGATGAACATTTTGTTATTGGAAGGAGAAGAAGTAATTCAATGAAACAGTCCATTACGATTTAGAAGTTTTATATCCAAATGATTTATAATTAGATAAAAAGTACAGAAGAAAAAAATGAATTTGGGGGGAGAAGGAACAATTTTAATTTGCACATGTACAATTTTAAGTGTCATTGATATAAGTGGTGATTTCAAGCAAGTTGTTAGAAAAGTAGGTCTGAAGAGGTTATAAAAAAGAACCAGTGGTGATCAACTCACCACTGAAGCTATGAATGGTTATAAGGAGTTACCCTGGATGGAAAAACTAGATAGACATTTTTTGGAACATAGGAAGAAGCACCAGAAAAGATTAATCAAAACTCTTAGAGAAGAAAGGCTGCAGCAATGGTCGCTTCAAGAAGAATGTATTCTTGATTATTTTATTAACATTGTAGATCTTACAATGTTTATTCTGTTTTCTCAATGATTTTGGCACATGTGGTTAGCAATAATTTGAAAAAAATCCTGTGAAACTACCCATAGAAACAGATCACAAATACATCATTCTAACAAAAACTATTAAAAAACCGTTTTTAAAATAAAACCAGTAATTTGATAAGATCAAGAAATAGTGCATTCATAGCATAGTATTTCCATTTTTTTGCTTAGGTAGCCATTGCCGATTAAGACAAAATATTATATAAAAACTACATCATGAGAAGATTTGGCTGTTGCATGAACAATTTTTACATGCCTATTTTATCATTTCCATATGTAGATATACCCACTTTATGAAAGGGCAATTATGTTATCATATGATACATAACTTTTCTAACAATCATCATCCTTCAGTGTATATCATCTTTATATTGTCAAATTTTCAGTTAGTTTTGTATCACTTAAAACATTTTCTTCATGATTTCCTTTAGTGTAGGAGGTTTTGGTGGTTGGGTCAAAAATTCAAGCCATGACTTCTTCAAGATTTAGTAATTTGAACTTGAAATATTGTTAATTTTTGAATGCTGTATTGTAGGCTGCATGTTTGATGTTGCTAACTTTTAGCATTTATCACTCAGATCCACTTGTTTCATGGGCTGGATTAAAGATGACATATCTGGCCAAAACAGTGTATTCTTTAAGTTACCAATAATTTGAGTTTGAAAGTAAAATTCTGTTTTCTTCAAATATATTGAACGTAAAATTTCCTATTTAAAAAATATTCCTGGAGTATTTTAAAGTCCCCTGATGCTAACTTGTGCTTCTCACATTAAGAAAATAATTATTTATTTGTGATGTTAAAAGTTTTAAGATACATGATTTTTCTATAACCCAAACCTGGAAATTTGAAAATCACACCTTCTTTGCTGCAGGCACTTACTATGAGGCTTTAGTTGGCCTTTGCATGTATATTGGATTCATGTAATGCTTTCTGAGTTATTTTTTTAAGTACCATAGAAACTAATAATTCACTATTGTACCACTTTTTTTCTCAATCTACTTTTATCTATCATTAAGTGGCTTTAGCTTTTTAGAAGAAAATGTTAAACAGTATTGCTGAAGAAAAATTTATTCTCACCTGTGTTCATTAAGTTGGTGGTTTTCCTCACAATATCTACAATATCCAAGATATTCAGCAAATTCTATAAAATAATCCTCTTTTAATATGCATATAATATTGCTATACATAGGCTTAATTAAACTATGTAATTAAGAAAAATGTTACACCTAGATTAGAATACAAACTCAATAAACCTTTGCTAAGCGAACAAGTACAAGGGTAGTAAAGGCTAATCTACTAGCGAGCGTATGCATTAGTCAATATGTTTTACAAGTAGAATAGAAGCCATAAATTAATCTATAAAATCAATTTGGTGGAGGTCATTTAAGAGAGCTTGTCCCTTATTTCTGATTTTATCAATGATGATTAAAATATGTAGCATCAATTTCCTTCAGAGACAGCAAATAAGAGATCATATAGGTAACGTGTAAAGAAAAGATGTGTAAGGAAAAGACCTAGGGTAGGAAAATAAATTAGGCATGTCATAGATAGCCCTAGTGGTAGTGAACAAAATAATGATTCTTAGCATTCTGAGGTGGAGGATACCAGTTTCCTGTGGAGTGATAAGTAAAGGTTGCAATAAACAGATAAAATGAAAAGGAGATGGTAATGAGGGGGCATCTGCTTCCTTAACAACTTAGCTCAGATAATGTTTAGCGCATCCTCACTGGGGAAATAAACCAGTGCTGGAACGATAAACATCAGCATGTGTATTTGGAAGAAGCAGGTGTGTCATTGTTTAGCGATTTCATTTGCTACATCAATGAATATGGGAGGAGTGCATTAGAAAAAGCATTTAATTTTTGTATTGTTGATGATACCCTGCCAATCATCTTCTGGGCACAACAGAGACCCAGGCTCATTATTTTTGCATACCAAATGTAAAGAAAAGAGAAGTTTCCTAAATCCTTTTTCATCCTTGTTTTTGCTTTGTTTAGGTGGGCTGATGGCTGATTAGATAATACGCACTCTTACAACAGTACCTTTATAGTTCACCTTGAGATAAATGCTTTCTATAAATTTTCTGGGTTTAAATGAATTCAACTGCCTTCCTGTCCCTTTCATTTTCAGGGAATTGACTGTTGTTTGTTTATTTCACTCTCTCAGCAGAGGTATAATGTAACCTTTGAAATAATGGAACCTCCTCTACTGTCAGAGAACAGAAACAGTCACCCACTCTTTGAAGGAAAACAAATTTTCCTTTAAAAAATGTACTTTTAAACTATTTTCAATGCAATTTTATTAATAAACTGTGTGATAGTCCTGAATAAAAAAACACCTCAATCTTTGTTTCAGAAGAGAGCCTGTTTTCAGAACACAGAACAAGTCAAAATCAAAATTGTTCTTCTTATTCACATCTTACCATCTTTTAAAATAAGCATATGTACAAATTATCATATAAAGAGAAAGTTTCAAATTCTTAACTATATTTATCCATGTATACCTAATGAGCAAAACATCGATCTAATTCATGATGTGAATATATATTTTGAAACAAATATAAATATTTAAAATTCATATTTCATGCAAGTTATTATTTGTTACAGAGAAGGAGCTTAAGTAGATATTAACTAACAATGATATTCTTAGATAAAAGACAAAGTTGTAAGAAAGCAGTTGACATTATCTGAACTATAGCTTAACTGTAATCAATTGGATGGTAAACAGCATTAATTTAACAATGTATATAAGGCCTTATGTTTGCATGTTGACCTTAGCTAAGGCCCCATCAGACTCAAATGAAACTAAGAGAATGTTAGGGTTCTTGAATTTACAAAGATTAATACATTACAGGTTGTGGCTCCCCTAAGGCTTCCAAGAATCCTCACGTGATACATATATTCATGGGGCACTAAGTACAAATCCTAGACTTGAAGCTTGTATATTTAGGTTAATGGTGGTGATCCTAGTATAGCCAAAGTCAGCACACTTTTTCTCTAAGTGATTAATTGTTAACAGCAATTGTTAAAGTAAATATTTCATAGTTTTTTTTGAGCCAGATACAGAGTTTGTAACACAGTCTTCTTTTTTGTGTAACACTTTAAAAATATAAAAACTACTATTAGGTTCTGGGCCATAAAAAAATAGTCCACGGACCAAATTTGGCCAAAAGTAGAATAGTTTGATCACCCCTCCTTTGTAGGAACACTGATGAGAAGAATACAGGTCTATTTTGAAATAATATTAAGGAATACAACAAAACCGGGTATGGTGAAATGCTTCAAACCCCAGTGCTGATAGTTGCCAGAAGGAAAGGAGAAGAATGCTCCGTTGTTGGGGAATATTGACAAGATCAAAAGTTCCAGAAAAACATCCAGAAAGGTGTGGGCAGGAATATAAGGGGTGGTATATGAAAGATAATTTTAAAGGCTTTATCTTTGACTTGGTGTTATCAACAGAACTAAACTTCTTCAGGAGGGGGAAAAAAAGCATTATTTGGTACCATCAGTTCAGGTATTAGCAGCTGAGCTAGATGTAAATTCATTACATCTAAAACTCAAGACATCTGAAATGTTTACAGCAGCACAATTCACAATTGCAAAGATCTGGGAACAACCCAAGTGCCCATCAATACATGAGTGGATTAATAAAATATGCTATATGTATACCATGGAGTACTACTCAGCCATAAAAAAACAGTGGTGAACTAGCACCTCTTGTATTATCCTGGATGGAGCTAGAGCCAATTCTTCAAAGTGAATATCACAAGAATGGAAAAACAAGCACTATATGTACTCACCATCAAATTGGTACTAACTGAACATCACTTAGGAGCACACATGGAAGTCCTATTCATCGGGTGCCAGGCAGGTGGGAGGGGAGTGTAGGGGTTGGGTAAATTCACAATTAATGGGTGCAGAGCACACTGTCTTGGGGATAGGCAGGCTTGTAGCTCTGGCTTGGGAGGTGCAAAGGCAATATATGTAACCAAAATGTTTGTACCTCCATAATGTTCTGAAATTTAAAAATAAAATTTAAAAAATGAATAAAATTCATGACTGATCCTTTACAGACTTACTATTAATAGAAACTAAGAGGTGGGGTAATTTTAATGGTAGGAAAAGTTATGTGTGGTTGAATTTTTTAAAAATTCTTCACCAAAATGGGAGTAGAGATGAACATTGAAAGATAAAACTGCTTAAAACTACAACTTCTAGATAAAGTCTGTTAACAATTAGAGATTTTAAATAGCCTGTATCTAAATTGATTGATTTGCTTATGAATAGAATGTAGCAGCAAGAGGTGAAGGGATGGTAGTTCTTGCAAAAAAGTAACATAGAAGGTAAAATCAGAAAATGAAATTCACAAAAAAAGTGACAGGGTCCTTAATATCTCTGGGGAAATATGAGAGGTGTTGAGGGCAACATTGGTCTCACCAATCCAGGTTTACAGGCAGAAAGGAGATTAAAAGACAGGCATGGGAAGAGTTCGTCTTTCCTTTCACAATGATGATTCCTGAATTCAAGATCAAGGTCTCATCTGTGTTTAAAAGGGAGGTGTCCAGACAAGTTAGGGCATATAAGACAAATTTCTTTTCTTTTCTTTTTTTTTTTTTTTTGTTTTTAACACAGGTCTTGAAGAACTATTGACCAAAAACATTGGGCTACTGCAGCTGAGATATTGTCACTATTTGAGCATGAAAAGGACAGATAATATCACAGTAAGTACAGGAAAATAGCTTTCTGTTTCTAATAACAATTAGTGATAACTTACTTGGTTCTCAGCTCAGTTGCTTGAGGATGAGAAAAGACAGTGTTCATTCTTCTTGGGACCATAATAATGTGGACTTCACTCTTGTTCATTAGGCCCTCCAGATCCGATTCATTCCCTATCTATCTTTATAGGGAAGAAGCAATCTGGATTTTCCACTCTTCCACTGAAAACTTATCACTTATGATATTATATAAACCTTGGCTGTGGATCCCAGGCTGTTCTGGTCTTCAAATCAAATCCTTTTCTTTTGAAACTATGATTTTTCACTCGAGGTCCTCAAAACTGAGAATTCAACACAAATTCAAACTAATATAGACTTTTTTCTTCTTTCACCTCTTTCTTTAATAAAAAAATTTACATTGAAGGCAATGCATATAGAAAGCCTTATTGTTCCTTAAGCGAAGGCTGTGGGGCTGGATAGAGGAGGAATAGGGACTAGAAAAATTATGTTGGGAAACAAAATAAATGATTTAATATAAAATATTTCCCTGCTACAGGAATTAAACAATAATGAGTCATCTGGCTTGATACTCCGGCTAAGTGTGTGGAGAGAAATAATAGCAGTTAAACCTGGAAGGGTTAATGTAAGCTATGAAGTAAAAAATCTCACAAAATCTAATCTTCCTATGTTGATAGGTAAGGGGAAAACATTAAAAGTATTAAAAAATGAGCAAGATTGAGTCAGTTTCTTAAAAATTTGATTATACACAGATGAACTCAGAAGAGAAAGTAGGCTGGATTGACAGGAGAGGAAAGGGAGAAGCGCAATACCACGCATGCGCACTGCCGACCTTGGGCAGTCCCAGGTGGTGCCAGTTATCCCAGCATAAATATTTACTTTCACTCTAAAACAGCACACCATTATCAATAATAACTTTTTGGCCATCCTAATTAGCAAATTATTAAAATGATTGATGTCATATTATAAAGAGCTACTAGAAGTGGGAATGCAATAATAAGACCAGATTCATAAACAATGATTGAACTATTTTTATTAACAGCACTGGGAAATCTTATGGATATGAATGCTGCCCCATCCAATTTATAGAATACAGAGTAGCAGAAACAGTCCAAAGATATATATGTGTGTGTGTGTGTGTGTGTGTGTGTGTTTTCCAATAACTTGTGCCTCCCTTACTGATTTGATGGATAAATTCACATTTCTGTTCTATCATGCATTCCTCAGTGTTCCTTCAGTTGGAATGATTGTGCCTTCCATGTCCACACGATGAAGCAATTATTCCCCAAAAACAAATCTATAATATTTCTCCAGAGAAGATATCCTTGACCTCTGCAAATAGATTTCATAGCCCCTTCATCTTATGATCTCTGTACCTAATGCATTCTTTGATCACTAAGCTTCTGACATTGTTCTGTAATTTACTTCTTTTCCTATCTCTGCACCTGAATACATAGTAAGTTCCTTGACAAAATGGAATGCTTTTCTTCTCATCTCCATATTCCTAGTGACTCACATATTTATTGAAAGAAATTCAATCTAATGGAATGTATTTGAGAATATTCGTAGCAAGTAGCCAACTGATTGGAAAATAAAACTCGATTAATTCTGAATACATCAACTTGGAATCCTTTATTGTTTCCAATAAAGGGCTGTTCTATTCATCAGAATGTTCAGACTATTATAATATTAGCCTCAGATATTTTTGACTACTAAGAAAAGGCAATTTTATACATTCTAAATAATCATTTACATTTACAATCAATTTATTTGCAAAAATTGCCATATCTAAACCTTTCTTGTTTGCCAAAACAAAAAAAACCAAGATATATATTTTCATGAAAATTTGGCTAATTGTAGATACTTATATGATTGCATGGATCGACACTAAATTTAATTAATTAATTAATGGTAAGGACACTGAACATGAGATCTAGCCTCTTAAATTTTTAAGTGCATAATACAATATTGTTAATTGTAGGAGAATTATCATTTTATCCTCACCAATAGTCCCTGGCAAAAACCATTACACTTTTTATTTTATTCTATAACTTTTTTTCCAAGAGTTTGACTACTTTAGATACCTCATATAAGTGAAATCATATAGTATTCATCCTCCTGTGATTGGCTTATTTCACTTAACATGGTATCTTGAACATTCATCCATGTTGTCACATATGGGAAGATTTCTTCCTTTTTAAATACTGAATAATATTCCATTGTATGTATACATTTCATTTTCTTTATCCATTCATCTGTCAGAAGTTTAGATTGTTTCTATCATGGTCATTGTGAATAACCCTATAATGAAAATGGTAGTGCTTATATCTCCTTAATATCTTGATTTCAATCATTTTGAATCTATACTCAGAAGTGGGATTGCTGGATCATATGGTAGTTCTATTTTTTTAATTATTGGAGAAACTTTCATACTGTCTTCAATAGTGATTTCACCATTCTTCATTCTCACCAAAAGTGTAAAAGGGTTCCAATTTCTCCACATCCTTAATAACACTAGTTACTATGTATATGTATATATTAACAGGTGCTATCTCATTGTGGTTTTGATTTGTATTTCTCTGATGATTAGTGATGTGGAGTGTCTTTTCATATACCTGTGGCCATTTGTATGTCTTCTTTGGAAAAATGTGTATTCATGATCTTTGCTCATTTTAAAAATCAGGTTATTTATGTTTTTTTGCTATTGAGTTGAAGGAGTTCCTCATACGTTTTGTATATTAACCTCTTGTCAGATGTATGGTTTACAAATATCCTTTCCTATTTTGTAGATTGTCCCTTTACTCTGTTGAAATTTTTCCCTTTGCTATTTAGAAGCTTTTTAATTTGATGTAATCCCACTTGTCTATTTTTACTTTTGTTGCTTGTGCTTTTAATATCCTGTCCAAGAAATTACTGTCAAAACCAATATCATGAAGTTTTTCGTCTATGTTTCTTTCTAGGAATTTTACAGTTTCAGGTCTTACATTTAAGTCTTTAATATATTTTGGGTTGATTTTTGTGTGTGGTGTATGCTGAGGGTTCAGCCTCATTTTTTAAGTGTGATTATCCAGTTTTTCCAATACAATTTGTTAAAGAAACTACCCTTTCCCCATTGTAAGTTGTTGGCACCCTTGCTGAAGATCAGTTGACCATAAATGAGTGGGTTTGTTTCTGTGCTCTTTATTCTGTTTCATTGGTATGTGTATCTGTGTGTCTGTTTTTTGTGTAAGTACTATAATGTTTTAATTATTTACCTTTGTAATATACTTTGAAATCAGGAAATGTGATGCCTCCAACTTCTCTCTTCTTTCTCAAGATTGCTTAGGCTATTTGGGGTCTTTTATGGTTTATATGAATTTTAGGATTATTTTTTCTATTTGTATAAAAATACCATTTGGGATTTTGATAGGATTGTGTTGACTCTGTAGATCACTTTGGGTTGTATGGTCATTTTAACAATATTAAGTCTTCCAATCAATGAACATGGGATGTCTTCTCATTTATTTATAAAAATACAGATTTTTAATGGTAGCTTTTTAAAATAAATTCTCTTTTAAACTGATTCTATTTTTAGAAAGACTTGTCATGCTTGAATCTGGGCAAGCCTGGAATTAAAAGGAAGGCTTGTTTTCTTTGTTTGTTTGTTTTTTTGTTGTTTTTGATTTGTTAAACACATACTCTATTGCATATTGTCATATATGTACAAGTTATACAAATGGAGTTCTTCATTTTCAATGACTATTGAAATTTCCCTAAAGTTACCCTCTTATTCACTTGACTCTCTTACTCTTGTTTTTCCTACAAAATTAATTTATTATTTTGTCTAATTCCCTATAACTATAAAGAAATATAATTTGCCCTATTTTGTAAAATTTCAGTGAATTCTTAGGGAAAAATAGATTGTAAAATACTATGCTTCATTTTTATTCTCAAGATAAATTAATATCTCCTTCCCCTTGTACTTCTAACATTTTTATTCATAGATCTTTAATTTTCTAAGACATTATTAGTTTTGTTTTCTTTTAAATTTACTCATCTCTTAGGATGCCTTATATAGAATAGATACTCAATGAATCTTATTATTTTCTTCCAAGAACAAATGTTAATGTGTATTGTGGGTGATTTGCTTCATCAACTATCTAAAACTATAACATAGTTTAAACTATATATTTAGATGTTTAAACTGTATATTTAGAAATGTATGCTCAGAACTATCTGTTGCTATTTCAGAGAAATGTTTATAATAGTTTTCCAAAGAAAAACTTAATAAAATTTAAGATTTTTTCTTAACCTAAACCAAAGGAATAGAACATTTTCAGTTAATTTTTGTTAATATTAATAAATTGATATTTTATTTTAATATACCTCTCTATATAGAAATCATCAATGTACAAGCTCACACATTTTCTTTTGTAAGAATAATGGTTAAATGTTTAGCATCATAAATATATAGAGATGAGAAAATTCCTTTGTCATCAAAATATGCAATCAAATTTTTAATTTTCAGTGAATGGACAAGTTGTCACAATATATTACATTAAACTGAGAAATTCACATATTGCAAAGAGATACACTCAAAAGTATAAACCCCGAAAGTGTTTTTCTGAATTGAGATGCTAAAGGAAAATGATCAATGTAATTGAATAACTGGCATATTATTAATGTGCCAAAATGTATCATGGAATTTATTGCTGAATATAGCATATAATACTAAATAAATACTCTCAAGGAATCATCCATTATACATAATGTGTAGTCTGTGTATAAGTTATGTATAGAGACAAAAAGGAACATTGTTTTGTGCATATTGAAAAAATATGGTATATTATATGATTTTTTCCAAGTGATCAAAAAAAATACTAAAAAAGAATAAAAATGGTTACTTTATTTAGCAGTTATGCTCTCTCAGCTAGTATCATAGGAGGCTTTATCTAGTGTCAAGTTCCTATATTGTTGCTCTTAACCTTTTTTATTATTTCCAAGAAGATTTTTTATGGCCAAATAGGTTCGATTTTTATTTAGACAGTAGAGTATTATATAATTCCTTGTGCTGATGGCTGAGAACCAGAGTCTACTAATTTGGACTGGATTTTTCATCATTTATTGCAGCAGATTTTCATTAATGGTGTGGGCCAAATTGCAGTTAAATAAATATGAGGACATAAACCGTATGTACGACAACATGTAATGGCAGGCACAGAAATGATTGTAGGAAGGCAGTTTCCTTTAATATACATTTTAGGGCTACAAATAGATCTAGATGACAAGTCCAATTTAAAACCAATGTTCTTTCTAAACCTTTATGACCATTTCATGGGCCAGCCATTTCAAATGACTGACAATAAGTTAAAGGTCAGTGCCCTCGTTTTAGTGAAAACTGTGCTGTAATGAGATGGTAGGGATATCTCAAGCCCCAGTCTTTCCTTAGACATTTTCTACCTTTCCCAAGACATGCTATACATTGTCCCAAGGAGAAAGCCAAGGGTCCAGTAATATGTTTTGATTTACTTCCCTGAACCACGATTCTACCTCCAAAAGAAAGGGATCAAAAAGACAGAGAAAGAAAATACATGTCACCAGCGAATGCCTAAGAAACAAAGTTCTCAAAAACTCTTTAGAACACTGGTATGCTAATTCTCAGACTCCATTTGCTAAAACTTCATTGAGCAGCATATGTGGTAGTGGGGAGGGCTTGGGATGAGAACAGATGCTCTAGTCTTATTGATGCAAAACAAACAACTCCAAGTTAGTGATGTAAACTAACAACCAATTTATTAGGCACACAGTCTCTGTGGCTCAGGAATTCAGAGATGGCAAAATAGGATTGCTTATCTCTGCTACACATGTTCTGGGCCTCAGCTGAGAGAATTTAATTAGCTAGGGATGATGTGAACATTTGGTGGCTGAAATTATCTGGACAATTTTTATTCATGTGTCTGGTACATAGGTTGTTATGACATTAAGGTCGGTCTCAGCTGGGTCTGTTAACCAGCATGCCTACACATGGCTTCTCCACGTGTCTTGGGCTTCTCACATTGTGGCAGCTGGCCTCTGAAAGGAAGCATCCCCTAAACAAATGCTACAAGAGAATCAGGAAAACTGCATAGTGTTTTATCACTTGGCCTCATAAGTCACATAATGTTAGTCCCACTGTATTAAATTGGTCAAAGCAGCATTTAGCTCTCCCAGATTCAAAGGAGAAAATAGAAGTTAAGCCCCACCTCTCATGATGAGGGTGTCAAATGCACAACTTTCTTTTCTTAATTAGCACAGAAGGGGTTGAGGATGGTTGAGAAAGAAGGGATTAGGTTGTGGTTAAAACAAAAACTTGAGTGAAAACTAGTGTCTAGATTAAGAGAGTCATGGAAAAGCAAGTGCTAAGCACATAGAGGTAATTAATTATCAGTGTATAGGAGGAGAAAAATGTACATACAGAGGGTCAGGACAAGTATATTTAAGAACAATAGATCAGATAAATTATTATAGAATGAGTAAGTGTCTTATATATACTTATCAAAAATAGATATGTTGAATCCCATATAAAGCTAAACTTTATATAAAAGCTTCATATTTTAAGAGACTCACATACTGCTTTGCTCCCTACCTTTCTATGTCCATCTTGCATGACTTTCCTAAATACCTAATGCATCATCATGAGTAGGATATATGCAACATTCTCATCCTTTATACTTTAAAGGCAATTTGCAATTGATGACATTGGTAACACATCTGTGGAGACCTGTATTATTCACAAAATCTTTGATGCAGAATCAGAGATACAATTGTGACACTTCAGGGAGGTGATGTGTTGCTGAGGTGGGGATCTACTATGCTAACATTAAATAGCAATGATAAATATGCAGGAGAATATTTACTCACTTAGGGGAAATATTATTTATACAGCAGGTCCCTCAGATATTGAATAGTGCTGGGAACTCTACTTCATTCAGAAATAATAGTGAGTGCCTATTAATTACAAGGCAGTATGAAATGATCTAGCAAAGATAACAAGAATGTTAAAAACAGGCACATTTATCATACATATTCAGCTAACACACACACAGTTTGCAACTCAGTAAGATTAAGAAAAAAAAGTAAACACATGTTTAAAGTTTTTAATAAATACTAATACATCACTGTGATTAGGCAATATGCTATTTTTAAACACACACATTAATGTATATGTATATGTAGTACATATGTATATAAAATATGTATGTATACATAGCATATATATACAAACATATATGTATAGCATATAGACATATACACAAAGATATTTGAATATAGATAGGTAGGCAGATAGTCTTAAATAACATATATCCTACTCATGATAATGCATTAGGTATTGATAGGAAAGTCATGCAAGATGGACATAGAAAGGTGGGGAGCAAAGCTGTAAGTCTGTTAAAATATGAAGCATATATACAAAGTCCAGCTTTATATGGGATTCAACAGGTCTATTTTTGAGTGACAATCTGTTATTCCAAAATAAGGACATAATTTAGTACAAAATTAAATAACAAGTAAATGTCTTTCTTTGCCTTTTACATTCATTTGGCAAACATAGAAGTGAAGAAATATATAAATATTTAAGGTTTTTAGATATTCTGCTCATAAAAATCATTGTGGATGGAAACAGTACTTCCAGAGTTTTGGAGTAAAAACCATGAAAAATCTGATCCTCAATAAAAGCAATAAGAACACTGGCAAAAATCACCAAAATCAACTTTTTCAAACTGAAAATTAAGCAATGACTTGCAACAATAAAGGAGTGTTTGTTTAATGAAGCAGGTGAATCTTGGTGAGAATAGTGAGCTTTGTGAGATTTTTTTCTTGTCCTATTCCCATCACTTTTTAATGCAGTCCTGCGATAGATTAAAAATCGTCATCCTCATAACCATCATAGGTATGAAACTCAGCAGCTTTGCAGGCACCAGACAAAGGAAATCAATTTGAAACTCTACAAAAGTCCCATTCTTAAATGATTCCTGAAAATCACATTTGTGGAAATCTAAAAGGCCAAGTAAATGTGTAGGGCTATGTGGATATCCAGGGAAGATGTAAAAAGACCCTAATCTCTCAACTGTGAATATGAGACATTGTATAATCAAGAAGTGAATGCTAAGACAGAGTTGTACATCAGAAAAATATTGAAGGTATTCCTCACTACACATACAAATTACTTCTGCAAAGTGTGGGGACTTATTGGTTCTAGGCATTCAAGGAAATCCATATTAGCTGACAACTAAACTGACCAATAAAAAACATAAGTAGCCACACACAACAAAGAAAATATACCTTAGGGCATTAGTTCAGGAAAGTCACTAAGAAAACAAAGAAAAACAACTACAACAACAAAAAGAAACAACAAACCCTAGAAAGAGGAGTACTTGATAACCACAGTTTCTATATTATAATATTTAAAATGTCTGATACACAACAAAAATTATGAGTTATGTGAAAAAACAGCAAAAGTATTATCTTATATGTATGCAGAAAACAAAGAACTAGGCAACAGAAATTGTCTCTGAGAGGGCCCAGAATTTGGATTTGGAAGAAAACTATTTTAAATGCATTATAAATATGTTCAAGAACTAAAGGGAAACATGTCTAAAGAGCTAAAGAAAAGTCTCATGAAGCAAAGCATATCAATAAATAGAATGTATTGAAAAAACAAGAAAGATTCTGGAGTTGAAAACTACAATAACTGAAATACAAAATCCGCTGGAGGATGCAATGGTAAATTTGAACTAGCAGTAGAAAGTAGCCAACTTGAATATTGATCAATTAAAATTATCCACTGTAAGAAAAAAAAAAAAGAAAATGAAGAGAAAGAAACATAATCTCAGAGACAAACAAGGCACTATCAAGTATAACTATCAAGAATCAGAATGAGAAATACTTGAAGAAATAGTGGGCAAAAATTTTCCAAATTTGAAGAAAAACATTAATTTACACAAGTTAAAAGCCTTATGAATACCATTTACAACAAACTGAGAGATCCAAGACAGGCACATCATCATAGATGAATTTTCAAAACTTGACTATAAGGAGAATCTTATAACAAGCAAGAGAAAACATTATCCTCATCAGAGACTATAGAGGTCATCAGGCAGTAGGATGACCTATTCAAAGTGCACAAAAACAATTAGAATTGTATATCCAGCAAACTTCCCTTCATACAAAAGAGAAGAAAAACAGAAATGAAGGGAAAAATAGACAACAGTAGGAGTTGGTTTTCAATACCCCATTTTGAATAACTGATTGAACATCTAAGAAGGAAATCTCAAGGAAATGGAAGACTTAAATAACATTAAAAAGACAGCTACAGCTAATACCCCTTGATTTTATTCAATCATAACAAAATAATCATCCTTCTCAATTGCACATGTGACAATTTCCACTATAGACTGTAAGTTAGGACATAAAAAAGCTTTATTATACTCAAAAGGATTGAATTGATACAATCTATGTTATTCAATCAAAGTGGAATAAAATTATAAATTAATAACTAAAGAAAATATGGGATAATCACAAATATGTGCATATTAAAAACACACTCATTTCACCAAGAAACTGAAAACACAAAAATACTATTGCAGATTTGCAAAAGAATCAACTGGAAATTCTAGAAATGAAATACACAATAACCAATATTAAGAAGTCAGTAGATGGAAATCATAGCAGTTTAGAAAAGAAAAATCATTTTCATTTTGAAGCGCAAAGAAGCAAAAAGATTGGAAAATATTAAACAGAAAGGAAATATAGAAAATATAGGGAGAATATATTTAACTGGAGTGAGAGATAATGTGTTAGAAACAGTATTGAAAAGAAAATTTACAGAATTTCTTATAATTGATTAAAAATAACATTCTACAGATTGAAGAAGCCAAATGAATCTAAAAAGGTAAATAAAAAGAAATCCATATCAAAACACATCATTTGAACCAGGAAAACATCAAACATAAAGGAAATCTTAAAAGAGGTTACATTTAAGTTAGCAATAGTTAATAGCATTTAGACTCATAGTTGACTCTAATAGCAAAATGAAAGCAAGATAGCAGTAATATGACATTTTAATATATAGATGAAAGATATTTGCTAACAAAAAATTCCAAATACAGTCAGAAATATTATTTAAGAGTAAACGTGATCCAAAATCATTTCTAGACAAACACTGATAAAATCCACCACCATCAAGTCTGCTATAAAGGGAATTTTTAAAGGCTTTCTTCAGGAAGAAGGAAAATCAGTTGGCAGTTGAGAGATGGGGAAATCAATGGAAGGCAATAGAAATAAAAAAGTATATGAGTAAATCTAAATGAACATTGATTGCATAACTATTACAAGAATATATGATAGGGTTTTAAAAGATTAGAATATAAACACAGGAAAATAGCACTTATATTGAGGGGAGGCCTAAAGCCAACAACGTTTTTACTCCAATCAGTTTCTTTAGATCTTGGGTACTGAAGCATGAAAACCTGTCTCCTCTGCCAACGATCAGGAAGATACTGAAATACTACTTAACCCCCGGTAACCCTGTGGGACTTTTTCTGCCTCCCTTATCTTTTTTCGTTTCATGCACTTTTTTGTTCTTTCCCCTCAAAGCTCTACTTTAATACATCTCCAGCAGATAAATCATCATTAGGGTCTGCTTCTCTAGAAACCTACCTAAAGTTGTTTTCAGTTTGGATTAAACAGTTAACTATGCTCCCTGTAAATGCCTGGCAGGGAGTTAAAGATCTAATAACCTTGACTTTGATAAGTCAAGCTTACATGGTAGAGATGTTCCTTGACTTACAATCTGGTTCCTGATGAACTCATTGTAAATTGAAGATATTATAAGTCAAATGCATTTAATACACACCTAGTAAACATCATAGCTGAGTCTAGCCTATTTTAACTGTACTCAGAACACTTATATTAGGCTGTAGTTTGGCAAAATCATCTGGCAACAAAATTCGCTGTAGAGTGTTGGTTGTTTACTCTTGTAATCATGTGGCTAACTGGGAAATGCAGCTGGCTGCTGCTGCCCAGCTTCAGGAGAAACTATACTGCACGTGGCTAGCCTGGGAAAAGGTCAAAATTCACAATTCAAAACAGGGTCTCTACTGAATGTGTAACACATTTTGCATAATTTGCAAAAAATCGTAAGTCCAATCATTATAATTCAGGGACTGTCTGTAAAGTGTTTAGCCCAATGACCAATTAATATTGAAAGAATCCATAACTTCCAAACTAAGAAGAGAGTTTAAAAAAGATTTAGTGAATTGCTCAAAGGATAACTTGGGAGTTAAACTTAGATCACTTGAATACTAAGGCTGTGGTCAGGCTATTACCCTGTATTATACTACCTCTAGACAACAATATTGTTTGAAATGTTCTTCTATATTTTGTCCGTTCCTTTGGAAATCATGTTATTCTTGCATAGTTACAGGAGTATTAATGGTAGGAGTGCTATAATTTATCATTATTATTATTTCTGTAGGGTTTGCAAAGGGATCATAACTAAGCCACAAAGTCCTAAAGCCTGATGCTATAAATTTGGAGGGGGAGATAAAGCTAGGCTGATATTTATCTTTGGTTATGGTTGTGCACTTTCGTTAACTTGAATTTCACTAATTCACACTTCACAGTAATTCAGTTAGGGCATTTTCTATCTATACTGTAATAAAATGGCTCAAGCTTTGACTTACCTATAATGAAGGGGTTTGGTAGGAAAATTCATACTTGCCTGTACAATATTGAAATGACTAAAAAGAACATGAGAGCCATTTTCAGGTGTCTGAGCACTCTAGAATCATTTACATACACACAATTGATGAGCTAATTTCAATTCATTCTTATCTATTCATTGAAGCTAGTCAGCTTCAGAACACTAGTGCTTTGTTAGTCTAATTCCAATTACAGTACATAACAGGGAGTATTGAAAATGCATTTCATCTTTTAAAAAAATCTATAATTTGGACCTTTCACTAAGGGAAACTAATCCAGATTGGGAATCTGATTAATGAGTTTTCTATATTTATGACTAAAACTTTATGCTTTTTGATATATTAAATAAAAAAGAAACCATGATCTAGCATATAATTTCTATTCTCAGGACTAATTGCTTTTTAAATTAAGAATTTCTGTCTTGGTTATAACTTTAATTATTCAATGAATATATATTTGCAGTTTTAGAAGTTAGAATATTAGAAACTTAATAAATTTTTATTTTAAACCTTGAGAGCCAGACAAAGAACATATGCAGTACCGGCCAAGCCAGGATTTAAAATAATTGGTTAAGGATTTAAAATAATCTAAGGAAAAATGAGCAAATATTAGTACAAGGCAAATCACAGATTTGAAACTTTATCTAGTAGACCATTGTTGCAGCGAGTGTGTTAGGAGTCATTATCAGAGCCAGGGTCAATGAATCAAGTATTCGCATGCTCATTGCAGCCTGCTGGAGGTAGAGTACAGGGCACAGAAATTATTCAAGAACCATTATGAAAAGAATATATAGAGGCAAGAACAATACCTGAGTTCAAGTTCTAACACCACTGCTTCAGAATTGTATTGTTTTCTGCAAATTAACTTCGTGGCACTTCTATTTCCTTCTCTACAAGAACTCTGGGTATAATACCTGCAAACCACAATCCTATGAAGTCGTTATGAAGACAGAAAAATACCAGTGTGTTTTGAAAACTGTAAGTTATGCTATAAATATAAGGACTATATTAGTTTAAAGAATAGCCTGCTACATGACTAATTTGACCTAGAAAATATTCCAGGTTTGTTGGTTTTTAAACAAGTTAAAAATGATCACTTTGTTGTCTCCACACGAGCTGAAAGCTCACCATCCTGCGCTAGTGGAAAATCTGTCAAATGTAAGATTCTGACCAAGAGTGCTAGCAAAATGCATGATGGAGTGGCACCGAAAATAGCAGAGCCAGAGGCAACAGCATGATTGTATTAATTGACAGCCTGCAGGACCCTAAAAATGTACTGCAGCACTGAAGAGGCAATTGTTAATACACAAGATTCCCAAGAACAAGTATTTTCCAATCATCACGATATTAGAGTTTACACATGATGTCATCTCAAAATTAGCTTTGATTTTATCATTGAGCTTCTATTCTCTGTGGCCTAAAGTAAATTTATTTGGTCCCTTTTTTCTTTCTAGACCAAGTTGATTATCTAAGCCCCAAATAAAAGTAACATTGGTTGTTCCTGTGATGCTTTGTTTTCAGTAGAAGCTAGGCAAGTTTCAGGAATAACACTGAGATAAATTATAAGAAATTACCAATAGAATAAAGAGCATAGGTGTCACATGGGTTGTAAGTTACTCTGACAGCCCAAGGCAACAAGCTGCGAAGAATTTGTACAGGTATATTTCAGGAAGACATCACTCTCCAAACTCAGAGCTAAAGTTTCCAAGGAAAGTCACAGGTCATGGAAATTGTTCATCTGTGAACTGCAACTGGCCATAAGAACTAAAGGTGTAATTAGATAAGGTTTCACTCAATCAGCATCTATCTAATAATATAGGGAATAGGGAACTAATTCTTTTGCCCGGTGGAAACTTTAATTTCCATAAGACTTGAGTTGGAGGATAAAAACTCTAAATCCTATTCTATTAATAACTAGATATTTAATCTTAAGCAAATAGAATAAAATCCCTAAGCATTAGCTTCCTTATCTATGATTAAGAGAATGTATAAAAAAGTATTATCTGTCAAATGGCTTTGTTAAGATAATCAGATGCAGTCATATATTCCCATAGAACCTATTAAATGCTAATGTTTATTAAATCAGAGTTATAAATTTTGGATTGTATTATTAGTACCTTAGTTAAGTGAGGTTTTTTTTTCATTTTCCCTTTAATTTTGCATAATTTCTACATTCTTATATTTTGTTTATTGTTTTAATGGCCCCTCCCCAGAAACAAGTTTCCCAAACTCTCCAACAGTTTCCCAGACTCCTTTTCTTCTTTTTCCCCTGCTTTCTTCTGTCAGTCTTTCCTCCCATTCATGTTTGCCTCCCACATTAGAACATGCTGGACAGGCCTCTTCCAGAATCAGCACTCATGTTCTGACTGAGGAGCTGTCATTTTCTTTGTCTACAACTTGCTAAACTTCAGTGCTTTAAAAAAACCTTCCTGTCTCAAATCCCCTTAGTTCAGCAAATATATTTCCACTGCCCTTGTTATTTCTATTCCTAATTGTTAATAGGGGAAAAAAAAAATCTAGGCAGTAGAAACTGCAGAAATTGCTGCTTTACTAAGGTGACTTCCTATGATCTTTGCAAAAAATTTAGATTTCCTTTGTTCGTCACTATATGAGATAGATTTAAGGAACTGCCTTATAGTTAAACAGTGGGAATCGATATGTTGCAATGAATACTTTTTGGTAGTGTTTTCCCATTTACTCAAAAAGCTCTTTTTTTAAATAACTGTTTGCTGGGTGCAATTCCTGGCTTTAACACAAACTATGGTCTTGGCCATATAACATGAATTCTGAGTCCCTCAGTTCCTCCTTCAGTAAAATGAATAAAAATATCATATGCATCATAGGATTGTAGTTAGAATTAAATGAGCAAATGGTTGCAATGATTTATAACTGTACTGGATATGGTGAAACTATTAGCCATTATCATTGCTATTATGTCATTCCCAACACTTCAAGTCACTTAAAAGAAATTACACCGTTCCTTAAGGAGAACACTTGCTACTTAATTATCTCATGCTCACTACATTTATTCTATTTGAATACATATATGTAATATATATGTATACACATACACAACCAAATTCACACCTAAATAATTATTAATATTCTAAATATTTTGATCAAGTGTCTTTGTTTTCTCAATGTAATTGGTAACTGACTGGACTAAAGAAAAAAGGAAGCAAGTCAAGTAGTATTGGATGATATGCCATGTGAACAGGCATTGCTATTGCTCTCACAATCTTTCTTTTTCAATAATTGCAGGAAAAATGGTTCTTTCCCACTATATTCTTAGTCACCACATAGTACTGAAGTCTTTGCACACATAGGCTGCCCCACAGTCCTTGTGAGAACTACAAAGCAAAGGGTGTGAGAAGGGGGGTACAGAAAATATAGCAAGGACTCTGTGTAAAAATTATTCAATTATAAAAAATTACGTTTGCAGCCCTACACCTACACGTTTCTTTGGGAAATAATAACATCGTGTTCTTGGCAAGTAAATATCACAACTTCTTTTGGAGAGTTTCATTATTTTGATATTTGATACATTGCAAATAACATAGCTTAAAATATGTCAACTATTTAAATAAATATAATTTTATAATAAGTTTTATGTAAATATAATTATTTATATAAATATAATTTTATAATAAGTATATAATTTTATATAAGTAAAATTTAGTATTGCAATTTAGGGTTGAGTATAATGATACAGATCTAATGATTCTGATTGAAGAAGAATTGTAAAGAGCTCCTACTTGAAGTTCAGAAATATCTGTATTTGAATTCCATCAACACCCCGTACTTATGTGTGAGACTGTAGGAAAATTATTTCACTTCTCTGAGCCTCCGTTTCCGTTTCTGTAAAATGAGGATTATATTGTTTCCTACCTCAGAAAGCTGTTATCAGATGAAATAAAAGACAAAAAATACTGCTCAGCTCTGTTCTCCAAAAAGAATAATTGTCAGATGGGCCCTAGCAGCTGCCCCTCTGAATCCATGCAGTGTCGGTGTGAGGCCATGCTTCCTGTGGACTGCTCCAGAACGTGTCTAAGAATGACAAGGTTCAAGTCAAGGTGAGCCCATTCCTGAGAGAAGCAAGACTCCTTCTTCTTCAGTGGAAGCTTTGAATGAGAAATTCCCATGGGCCTGGCCAAACTTTTCCTAGACCTCTGCTGCAATCCGAGACCCTTCATGCCCAGGTTTCCTTCTTTTCCTCGCCTCTTCTTAGGTATCAATCAGTACCATGGCCTGGAAAAAACAAAACAAAACAAAACAAAAAACAAACGTATCTTGCTCCCTACCCTAACCCTCTATCCTTCTCAGGCCTTTCCCACCATAGATCTGCTACCTTTAATAATGGCTTGGCATTGGCTTCTCTGCAAACCCAAACTAACACATCATATAATGCAGTGCTTGACACACAGTGTTTTATAAATATCTTTTCTTTAAATTTCAGAATGTTACGGGGGTACTAGCATTTGGTTACATGAATAGTTTTTGTACAGTTTGAGTCAAAGTTGTAAGTGTGTCCATCACTCAGATAGTGTCCATTGCACCCCTTAGGTGTAATTGTACCCATTATCCCCTCCCCTCTCCCACCTGCTTGATTTCCATTGAATTTTACTACCATATGTGCACATGAGTGTTGATCTATATGTTTCAATTTAGTAATGAGTAAATGTGTTTTTTGTTCTTTCATTCTTGTGATACTTCACTTAAAAGGATGGTCTCTAGCTCCATCCAGGTTGTTACAAAAGGTATTAGTTCAACAATTTTTTATGGCTGAGTAATAATACCCCATGGTATACATATACCACAACTTATTGATCCACTCATGTATTGATGGGCACTTGGTTGTTTTCACATCTTTGCAATTATGAATTGTGATGCTATAAACATTCGAGTACAAGTGTCTTTTTTATAAATTGTCTTTTTTTCCTTTGGGTCAATACCCAATAGTGGGCTTGCTGGATCAAATGACAGGTCTACTTTTAGTTTGTTGAGGTATCTCCATATTACTTTCCACAGAAGTTGTACTAGTTTACAGTCCCACCAACAGTGTATAAGTGTTCCTTTCTCTCTGCCTCCATGCCAGCATCTGTTGTTTTGGGACTTTTGATAAAAGTCATTCTCAAATATCTTTTTAACATTATAGGAATAGACACCACAGAATGGAAACATTCTATACAGACATTGTGTGAAGTGAATATATAGAATTTTTATCTTCTCCACACACATACAAAATTTATATTGTTGCATACAGCAATCTAAAAAATAGATTTCATTTATTTTACATTGTAAAATTATTACTGCATTGTTTTGGTTTATTTCTATATATAGTTTTTTTCCTCAACATCTTCTCTAGCCACTCTTTATTTTATTCTATTCATGCATGCATATTTTAATAATTCTGACTACATTTTTACTTAAAATAGTAAATTAAAAATTCAGAATTTAACCTTATTCTGTCTAGGTGATTTTAAAGGTATGAGGATCACATGATAGAGACATTAACAAGAAGAAAAAGAAACAGTCACTTACGAAATTTGAATAAAATACAGATGGCAAAGGAAAAAGTAACTGACTACACATGTTTTCCTTACTGTCCAACATTATGAATGTGTGTGGGTGTCAAGTACAATAAGGAGAAAAAGTGGAAAAAAGTAGAAAAGAATGAGAAAGGAAGACAAGAATATAAACATGAAAAAGAAATGGTGATTTCATTTCTCCAAAGAATACAGTAGCTCTTTCTTGGTTTATATCTTTTCTCATCTTTTCTCCATGCTTGCACACTGGAAAACTGAAGTTTTGACATTTTTGCCCTGAAACTTGGATAGCCACCTTTCATTCTGGAGTTGCAGTTGTTTGCCAAAAAAAAAAAAAAAAAAAAAAAGCATGTTTACATTGTATTTAATTCCACAACTTCTTTGGGCACTTATTATAAGCTAAGAACTATTCAGAAGTTTTGAAAAGAAATAGAATATGTTTCCATCTTTCTGAAGTGCAAGTCTTAAAAAAAGTCTACTATACTGTGATACCTGTTTTATTAGCGGTCTGTTCAAGGTGTTCTGGGAGGATCACAAGGAGTGCTTTGCTCTGCCTTTGGGAATGAAAATACTTCACAAAAAAAAGGTAAAATTTCAAAAATTCTTGAAGAATAGACCTTCTCCAGGGAGATGGGGTCAAAAAGCATCATCTGAGACAAAGGGAATAATTCACAGAAGCATGAGAAACCATGGAATTCCCTACAAATGCCAAATGATGCCTTGTGATTCGAGCTATGTTGACATAGATGGGAGATAGCATGGTAAGAGATGAAGCAGTATTGGTTGAGAGGTCAGATTATAAAAGCACCTGTATGCTATGCTGCCATAGAGAGAAAAACAGAGTTAACAACAACAACAACCAAAAAAAGATAATCTGTGGATGCCTCCTTGTTTATTTAAAACATCATTTCTCGTGTTTATTTCCCAATTGTTTTCCCAGAGCAAACTTACTTTTCACAAACCATTTTGAAATATGTTGGGAGTGATTTCAGATATTTAATTTAACAATACAAAAATACTAAAACCCATTTACTTTCTCTTCCATTCTGTATGTCAGCATTCTGCAACTAATTTGGTTTACATAGCATGCCTTTACTTCATTCCAAGAGTTGCTGAAAATTATTCTTTGAAAAGCATAAAGACATGCCCCATGTTTAAGGTGGAATATTCTTTCCTGAGGGATTTGAGATCCATGAATAAGAAATTCTGCAATAATGTAGTTCTTCTCATTGGTCTGTATAAATATAAAGAAAAGAATATTTACAAAGTGAACCGTCCTCTTGGCCACAATGCAATATTATCAGCACATTCCCTGGCAGAATTATCTAGAGTGATGCTATTGCATGTCAGGAACTGAACAGAACCAAAGGTTGGTTCTATATTCTGTTCATTTGGTATCCATAGAGAGAACGGTTTTCTAGCCCTGGTGTATATAGAAAATAAAATCAGAAAATTTGCATTTCTGTTGCCAAAAGCTATCCTTTCTGGATAGCACATTAGGATCAATGATAATTGCAAAGTTTAAAACTTTCATATCATCATGTAAGTAGTTAAATCATAGGTTTAGTCAGTTTGTTGTGTAAATTTATTTTTAGACACTTAAACTTTCACAAATTTGAACAAGTTTCCTTCCAAACCTAACTGTGTTCCTATGCAAACACCTTTTCTCCTCTTGAGCCACACTTTCTTTTATTGAATACTAGAACCAGATTCCTACTATTGAAAAATTTATACTCTTTCAGAACTTTTAAATGGGCAGTCATAGCCTGAAAATATGAAACATAAAAGAAGTCTTCAGTCTGGAAACGGGAAGCATAGACCACCTGCCACCTCACAACGTGAAATTGTTTCATAGTGAGTCAGAAAACAATCCCCTTAAAATAAGTTACTGAGCATCCTTCAAAAGTTTAGATAGATTATTGATTCCCTGTTAGTAATTCCATAACGTCTGAAGAAAGTAAACCTAATATTAGTGATAAAAATTCTGAGAAATTTTGTTTTTTCATATTACATTGAAGATATTTTTCAGATAGTACTTTTTGTGAATATGTGGATGATGGTAAATTTTTTTCAACTTTGTGCTTTTTTTGTGGCTGGTATAAGGTAATGATTCCAAAAAATAGATATGTGGGAAAAAATCTGGTATGAAATTTTTAAATTTGGTTTTTCTCCCCAAAAGAAAGGATGTTGTTTTACTACCTGGAATTTCAGTAGTCCTAAATCTGTTGTCAGTTATTTCTATTGGTTCTCAGGAACATTGAGTTTGCCTTATTTTGTGCCTGGAACATCTGGGATGTGTAGCAGACAACATGTTTTAATAAATGCTTGTAGAAATAATTTGAGACCTAGAATAATGTTAGAATCTCTCAGAGATGATTTTCTTTTGTTTCTACAACCAAGTGAGGGCACCAGTAGTTTAAAATTACCCTAAAAAGTTTCATACATTGAAATTTTCTAGATCACCAAAATGACTTGAAGCCAGGATTCAGTGTCTGCAAGGGCTAGTTTAATTTGAATTCAACTTTCTGCTGGATAGCAGCAGCTGTGCAGTGTAGAGAACTAAGTATAATTAAATATAAGCAGAGCATTTTTTACCAGATTCATAATCTTTGCATGATCTTAGACCCCAAACTTTTGCTTTCCTTCTCAAGGCTCTCAAAATTGCCCTTCAACACTTTAACTGAGAGAAAAAGCAACTTTAAAAGTTGGCCTGGCAGATAGCAGAGTTGCACAGTGGAAGCGTTCTGGGCACATAAAAGTTGGCCTCACCTCCCTGGATTTTTTTTCTTCTCCTAGATTTTGATTTGTGTGTATGCGTGTGTATACACATATATGTGCATATATATAAATATGACATATATACATAATTTATATATTTAAATGTATGTATAGTGTAATATTATATAATATATATGTACTTACACATTTTAATAGTAATTTTAGTTTTTTACAGGGGGAAGATTGCTCTGAATTACCTGGGTAGCCATTACTGGCTTCCTTGAATTTTATTTTTAAGGACACTTTTTAATAATACTCAGAAGAAGGGTTTATTAAGTAGCTTAAATTATGTCACAGATACAGGATTCTAGAAAACTTTTTTGTACTAAAACAACTCCTCCAATATTTGTAAATTTATTGTAATTGACTTGCCTATATAAATGCTTTATGATTATAATCACTGCCACCATTAAAGGGGACTTAACATTTTTGGAAGTAATTGCTACATTGACCTATGAATGTCACCTAAAAAATTTTTAGGGTGTTGAAATAATACATAAACTGTTCAATGCATAAGTGAGTAACAACATTACCTCTGGCATGAGAACATGATTTACTCACAGAAAGGATCTTAAGCCTTTGGTCTCTATTTCCAAAGGAAAACATAAAAAGTAAAAATAAAGTATTTTGAAAATAGAACAAAGTTTCAAACAAAGAGAATGCATATTGAAAACTTGTTAAAAGATCTTTGTACTTTTTACTTCTGGCAGGCTCCTAGTATATGAAGAAAGTCATGGATAAATAAATTTCAAGTTCAAAGAGAAGCATAGGATTTTATAATATTCTTAAAATTTTAAGGCCAAGTCTAAACTAAATAGTAAAGAAATACAAAAAGAAGGACATATTCAGAAAATCAAAATGTTTGCTGCCAATTTACCAAGAAATATAAATTAAATGCTGTTTAATTCATCCTTCATTGTGATAAAGAAAAATAAACAGAAATAATAGAACCCATACCACTAAATAGGCACTGAAGGGACCTTATTCAGAGTTTATTTTAAAGTAGTCATAAAGGTACTTTTGGTTGAGAATAAATTTTATATGATTAAAATTGAATAACTTGAATTTTTGTAATGCTTTTACTGAGTATGGATATTCATATGGTTTTCTGATATATGCAGAAGTTGTACCTGATATACTAATGAAAAGTGATAAATTATAGTTAACTTATAATTCTCTGATCATGTAATTAAAAGTTCTGCTCCTGTTCTTAACCTTACTTGATACTAAATTTACTACGTATTTTCCTTTGAGGTGTAAGGCATTTTTATGAGGAAATAATGATATATAAATATAAATCATTTCAAAATATACAATCTAAAATAACTATTATATTGTAAAATTAGTGGATATAAGCACCCATTCTCCCCATTACCACCCCATCTCATTTCCAAACACCTTCCCTGAAGTAGCTTGAACTTGCTGTGTACCACATCATTTCACCAATAATGCTTTCAAATTATATTTTCACATATAGATGGATATATATATAAAAACAATATATATTATAGTTTTCTGTTTTTCAAAATATATAACTAGTATAATACAACATAAATCATATTTCAACTTTATCTTTTTTACCCATATCAGTTAATTTTAAGATCTAATCATATTATTAATAATTTATATTGTTCTAGTTCATTCCTTTTAAATTTTTTTGTTTCTCTAAGATAAATAGGTAGTTTATAGTAAATTTAATGTCACATACATATAATCTTCTCTCTATATGTACAATCTTCTAAAATTTGTACTAATTATACAAACATACAAATTAGTTGTGTTAATTCATAGTAACAGTACCTTGATATTATGAGCATCTCAAGAACACCTAAAGCCAAAGCATATTTGAAAGCAGAATCATGATTAGAATTGTTTGCAAATAACAAGAATAAGCTAATTTTAATATTTTCAGGAAATTCCAACTTTGACAAAATAAAACAGACAAATCAGTGCTGATGGTTAGTAGAGACAGGGTACTGGGTGTGCAATTGGATTGCAGGTCATTTCCAAAGATTTCCAAACAACGAAAAAGAAAGGAAGGAAAAAAGAAAGATGAAAGAAAAGGAAGAAAGGAAAGAAGACATTTATAAGATTGGCGATCTCTGCATTGGCAGCTCAAGGAAATATGTAAGCTGTGCTTTTTTTTATTATTATTATTTCAATGAAATATATGAGGATCTGAGGAGCTGGGAGAGCCATCACATGATTTTATAACGAAAATACAGTGATAGGTATGGAAAAGATGATGCTAATAATTACAACGTGTAATGAGTGATTCTTCCAGTTAGTTGATAAGGGTTTCCCTGATTTTTCTCATTCAGTCCTTTAAACGACTATAAGATAGATATAAATATTATTTCTATTAAATCATAAAAAAACTAAGGTAAATATTAAATTGTTTG
This sequence comes from Eulemur rufifrons, assembly GCF_041146395.1. NCBI lineage: Eukaryota > Metazoa > Chordata > Mammalia > Primates > Lemuridae > Eulemur > Eulemur rufifrons. Next base: position 233,776,985 of record NC_090989.1, read on the forward strand.
CTAAGGTCAGACAGTCTTACAAGCTGGGGATGGAATTTGATACCATATTGTAAGGCTATGGAAGCTGAACTCTTAAGCACAATACAATGAAAGCAATTATTATAGGGATCTGTTCTCTCTCCTTTGCAACCTTCTTGTAGGAGATTATGGCCATGGAAACATAGGATATATATATGTAATGGCTAAGGACTGTGGGACACTTAAACCATATTTGAAAATAGGAGCCTACTATCTAAATACATGCTGAAGAAATTTCTTTTGTTTAATTTTTAATCATTGTTGGGTATGTAACAGTTGTATAGATTTGGGTGGATGTATGTGATGTTTTGATACAGATATTATAATGTGTAATCATCAAATCAGGGTAATTGGGGTATCCATCACCTCAGGCATTTATCATTTCTTATGTTAGGAACATTCCAATTTCAGTCTTTTAGTTGTTTTTAAGTATAAAATAAATTATTAACTCTATTCACCCTATTTTGCTACCAAATACTAGATCTTATTCATTCTTAACTATATTTTTGTACTCATTAAGCATCCCCAAATTATCCCCCACTCTCTATTACCTCTCTCAGCCTCTGGTAACCTTAATTCTATTCTTGCTGATAGAAATTTCTGTAATGCATTATTGAATAAATTTTGTCAAAGTACATTTGACTATTGAACAACATTAGTTTGAACTGCATGGGTCCACTTACTCACGGATTTTTTTCAATAAAAGTTACACCAGGTGTGCCTGCCTGGCCTGTTTCACCTTTCACCTCTTCAGCCTCTGCCACCCCTGAGACAAGACCAAATCTTCCTCTTCCTCCTCCTCCTCAGCATAGCCAATGTGAAGACCATGAGGATGATGAAGTCCTTTATGATGATCCACTTCCACTTCATGAAGAGTAAATATATTTTCTCTTCCTTGTGGTTTTAGTAATAACATCTTCTTTTCTCTAGCTTACTTTATCTTAAGAATACAGTGTATAATACATACAACATACATAATACATGTTAATCAACTGTCAACTGGTGAAGCTTCCCGTCAATAGTAGGCGATTAGCAGTTAAGTCTTGGAGGAGTCAAAAGTAATATGAAGATTTTCAACCATATGGGTGGTTGGCACCCTTAACCCTCACGTTTTTCAAGGGTCAACTGTATATGGTAACTTTCATAATTTTGTAAACATAGACATTGATATTTCAATTATTTTTCTCATTTTCTATATGCAAAAAATCCTGTATACTTTCCAAGTGTCACACTCTGAATATCAACAATTTTCTTGTGCCTATAGATTGCTAATGTAAGTAAATATATGAGATACATATGTATGTGTGTATATATACACATATACACATATACAGATATATACATATATATATATAGTGTGTATGGGTGTGTACGGGGTGCTGTAAGGACTTTTAAATTGCTCTTACCTTTTAAATGAATCTCTGCCTTTTTTAAAAAAGATCAGGATTCTGATCTTTTTATCTGATCAGGATTCCCAAAGTTTGTTAAATGAAGCAATTAATTTCACATCATTGCATTCCACCATAAATTATTAGTAACCATCTCCCACAAACACCCTGTCAGTGTGAATGAAAGAGAGTTTTGCTATAAGCCTCCATTCTCTCCATCCAGTAGTATTTCTGCCTCACTCAGCAGATTAGAAATTAATTTACTAGTGAATCTTCCTTAATGGGGAGTAGTCTCCCCATAAAAATGTCAGTGTATTGAATTTCTGTGACACTGCCGATCACTATTTTTCAACTGCTAGAATGTACATTTCTATCTTGTTTATCTTTGAGAAAATCCAATGATGCAGACAATAATCATACAGCTTGTTATTTCACTAGAGAGTCCTTTAAAAGATAATCTCTCTGTAAAAGATCAATTATAATCTGTTACATAAACTTTTTAGAATGTTCTCACTTGGTGGCAGAAGGAAAACACTTAATTTTATTTTCACTTCTTTGACTCCAAGGGAATCATAACTTATTTTTGCCAAAAACTTGAGCTCTGCTCAAAACATTTTAATTCTGAGAAGGGGTATTAATCAAGTTTTAACACCTTCCTCAGAAAAGAAGAGTAAAAAAAAAATCTATGCCCAAATTATTCTCACTTTAGGAGCAGTTCCTCTTGTTGCTAACATATTCGGTAGTAGTTGATAATATTTAGACAAAATGAATTGACCCTAGCAGTTTTTCAAAGAATATAAAAAATGTCAGGTGTTCCCTCAAAGATGAAATTCTCAATCTGGGATTCTTCCAACTTTATCTGTGGGAACAAGCAAGAAGGGAGGAGTGCTATAAGAATGATTTAGAGAGTAAGAAATCCAGGCAGAAAACAAATACAGTTTAGGAATCTGAAAGTTCAAAGGGATTAAAAAAAAAAAAAAAGTCTTGATAATTACATTAAGTGACTCCAGGGATTTCTCATTCCTACTTTTTTTGACATTTACAATTCTGTTCTTTAAAAAATCTTTTGAAGACATTTGGAAAAATTCAGTTATAAATTTATATCATCTTTTTTTTGAGGAGCAGACTAGATCAATTACTTACTCATAATGACCTGTTTTTCACCTTTGATAATCAGAAGAGCATGCTTGTCAGAGGTTGAGAAAATAAATTTTTAGACTCTTGGGAAGAGAGCTCATTCTTAAATATAACATACACTTCAGCGCCTATCTGTAATCTTAAAACAAAATGGAAATTTTTTGCAACAGAAAAATCTTATGTCTAACTGAAAGATATGAGCAGGTAAAGGGCTTCAATTATTGGAGTTTCAAGATGAATGAGAACCGTGACTGTTCTTGAGTAGCCCGGAGGTGGATGATAATATTTCAATCACAAGAATATCAACAGAAAAAAAAAAGAAGGAAAGATGGAAGCCATTAAAAGACTGCTTGAGGTAGCATATGTTGCTTACCATGGAAATGAAAGATGAAAAATAAAACAGAAAACTCTAGGCCAGTCAACTTGTCACAAAAAAGCAAGTAGAGAAGATGTATTAACTTTCTAACAGTTATAGTAGAAATAAGGAGTGGGGAGAAGAGATGTTTTGCAAAAGGTTAGAATACGAGCTGTTACATGTTTGCTAGATCTCCAGAAATAAGAGATCAGGGAAATAGTATTAAAACTTTGAGGCTGGATTAATAATATTCATGAATCAAACATTTTCTATAACTAGAGGCCATAAAGTTTTATAACCTTCAAATGAATTTAAAAATATAGCTTTATAACAAAAAAATTCTCAGGCATCAGGTTTAACATGGGACTGTATGTATCTACATTTCTTTCTCCCAAAATATTACACTGAAAATTATGTTAATTATGTATAAAGGAGAATAAATACAGAAAAAAACTGATAACAAAAAGGAAGTTGGGGTATTGGACAGCATCAGCACATATATTTCTTAAAAACAGAGTAAGGGAGAAAGAAAACAAGAGGGTAATCCAAAATAGAGAATACTGCAGCTAAAATACACACTGAAGCAGCATCAAAAATAAGTCTTTTCTTATTGGAAGATACCTCAGGATGATTAGGACTTAAATTAGATAATATAGGCAGCATGAGTAGGCTGTGGTTTAATAACAAGTTTAAATCATTTGTGAACTTTATATGAAAGATCCAGTTCACTTAGTCTTCCATTTCTGTGCATATAGAGAAATTATTAGTATAATAAAAAACCAGGCTTAAAACTGATATCTGGTCTCTAAGATATTGAATCTTCTTCCAAGGGAATACAAAAGGTATCTTAGAAATTAAAAAAAATACATTTTCCAGGAATAGAATCAAAATAATGCCTAGGATATGAATTGAAAATAAATTTCCACAGTATAGAGAAAAGAAAAAAGATGGAAAGATGGGAATAATCACAGAAGAGTCAGGTGACTTGCAGAATCAATCCAGGATACTCTATATTCCAAATAATAGACATTCTATAAAAAGAGAACACATAAAATGATGGGAGAGGGGGGAAAAAGGTGAGGACATAAACATAAAAATGGTAGGAAAAACTTCTGGGACTTGAATAATCAAGCAATATGCATGCTTACAATTTGGTTTATTGAACATAATGCCACCTGAGAAGATGTTTTTTTCAATTAGTTAATGATTGTAGAATTCTGATCTATTATTTTCTCAGATTATGAAGAATATTTGGAACATAAGAAATTTTTGATGGACTTTCAAGATATACATAGTTTACTATTTTAATATGAAATATTTTACTAACTTTAATATGTTACTATTATTATAGGATGTTTTACCACAATAAGTGGGAATACAAATAATGAGATTCCATGGACGTGTCAGAGTATTAGACATAGATAAGGCTTTTTTTCACAAGATCTTGTGTTATGCTGTGTTTTCCGAAGACCAGGGTTAAAGGAAGAGATAGTAGATTGAGACTTTGGAGACCTAGAATTCTGTTCTATTTTCCTCGTTGTTTACTTCCTTGATCTCATACAAGTCAGTGTGTCAAAGACAACCAGGAGATATGTGCCTGTACACAGGAGGCATATTGCCATGTGTTACTGGAAATGTATTAGAAGTGCCAAAAGAGCATCAAATAAGCTACATAACTTGCATGTCAAAATGATTCTATTTGTTCTGCATCAAGAAAAACAGCATGTGGTCATCAAGAAAATAAAAACAAAATGCCAATATTATAATAGCAGTCTTTGCAACTGGTCCACACATTTTCCTTCATCTCTCTCTACCCGTGTGCCCTCAATCTCATGAAGGTCTTAGACTTTTAGGCCACCGCTAGCTCTGTATTTCCAAAAAACTGTAGTATTTTCAAAGATTTTCCAGCTTTCAAAAGATAAACTATTGTAAATTGTCCCTTATAATGCAAAACTGTTTCACTTATTTTCATTTCTTTCCAAAACGAGTTAGAAACATACCCTTCTTCCATATATTAATAGTTTCTTGAATCTTTCTCTAATATACTCTCATTGGTTATGGTTTTCTTTAAAATCTTTATCAAAAGCATGGAAATATCCTTTACAAACAGATTTGGGTATAAATACAGTGAATTAAATATTAAAAGGCTATAGCTCTCAGAGGATATTTAAAATAATAAGGTATGCCACAGAAGTGAGAAATAAATGAATGAGTTCTTAGAATGTATCTGATTCAAGCAATAACAAGTATATAAGTTTTTAGGTCTTTCATTAGGCCTAGAATTCAGTATATTTCCCACTAGCGACTCACTGCTTTAAGTGTGTGTCAATGGCATTAGTTCATGAGTGTAACAAAAAACAAACAAAAAAAAAAATGGCTTGGATCACAGAAGTTCAAAAAAGTGGAATTCTTACCCATTTAAACAATTCAATCTGACAGGGAGTCATTCACATCTTCATTGGTTTGACAGCAATAAAATAGTGATGTTTATTACTCTCTATATGTCCAGCATTATTTTAAGTTGCTCTCTCACAATGAGATTATTGCCTTAAGAAGTGCATTAATTCTGTCAGACTACTTCCACATACATCAGTACAATACGCAATTGTCTGCAAAAGGAAGAATGTTTTTTAAGGCCCTTAACTCCTATAAAAGAGCAACTTAAATACTAAGAAAACTCTTACATTAATGCATCTAACAGAGTATTGCTTATCATAAATTAAATATCCTGGGATACATAAATCACTCTTGCCTGTTTTTATAAAGTCTAGAATTTAGATACTGTGTCCTAGTTACTTTTTGTATTGGTGATTTTGAAACAATTGTTGATTTTTAGGTCCACATTATTTTGACAGGCACTGCATATTTTTCCCAAATGACAATCATGACAACTTGCCAATCACATATAGCATTTTGATGTTTATCTTTTTCAGGTAAAAGTCTGCTTTTTACTTAGACTTGCACTCTCTACTCTGAAGGCCACAAAAATGAATACTGATCATGTCACATAAAATGTATTGTTAAATACAACCATTCTGAAGCATACACTATAAAATTGTGGGAATTCATTCAACTGCTTCTGTGTGACACAGTGAACTTTGGATTTTGTAAAGAATCTACTGTGGCACCTTCCATAGGTTAAGCACTTTACATTCTCTTATCCATTTAAACCTTAACCATAAACCCTAAGGTGTTACTCTCTGTATCTTGCACAGTAGGAAAGAGTGACTCAGAGACGTTAAGCATTAAGTATATAGAATACTTATAAGAAAATAACTAAGGTCATTTTCATAAAAATGCATATATATAAAATTTTGTACTTTTCCAGTTACACTGCAATGTATTATGTTCCTTGTCCTAATGAAAGTATATAATCAGAAATATGCCACTCAAATATTGTGAGTTCTTTGGTAGAGAAAAAACATAGTATATTTTAATCCCCTACTAAAAAATAAATCAGTGAATACCATCTTCCTGGGTGTGTATAAGCAGAACAAAATTGTGTCATGTTTTACAGGCAATGGCCGTAGCTTGAGGGTGTTTTGCAACTGAAATTGTCACTGTCTGTAATTAAATGAAATTTTCCCACATACGTTCCAAAGGAAATACATCAGATTATGAAGTCCCATTCTCCATTTACATTTGACTATAAGACATCACCAAAGAGATATCCCGCTAGGAAAACAAACCCAAAGAGTTTTGAACACTTAGCACATCTTCTTCCCTTTCAAATATTCTCTCTATGTTTTAAGTGTAGTGCTGGTACCCAACAGGATAGTTCACAAGCCAGTGCTCATTCCATTTGATCAATACTCATATCATAGAAGTTATAGAATATTTTAAATATTACCTTTAATGATTTGTCCTATTATTGAAAGCACTAGAACATCCCAAGGCACAAGTTTCACAACTTTTAAGTTTTCTTTTACTTATCCATTTCAAATGAGTTTACAATTATTCCAGTATTCCTTGTAAGTAATTCAAGACTCTGATCTTTTCACTTTCATTGTTTTCTTCCAGAATTCACTAATAGTTGGCCTATGGCAATAGACTCCTAATTAGTATTCTTATCTCTCTTGTTTTGTCCCATATTTCACCTTACATACCTTTTTAAAGTTAATTTTATGAAGCACAGTCCTTTACTGAGAAATCTTTCATGATTGTGCATGATTACTCAAAATATATCATCTAATATTTTTATCTGAGCCTTCTTTGTCTTCCATAACCTAATCACATTTCATAACCTAATCACATTTTCAATATTATTCTTTGTTGCTACTCTTCCATCTCTCTACATTGATTAAATGGACAAACCGCTTTGCTGTGAGCCTCCTTTACTTTTCTATACACCCACCTGTATCTGTGCATCATGTTCCTCCACCTACTATGGATTTTTCCTAAATATCCATTTATTCAATTCTTACTGAACCTTGAACAAAAAGCTCAACTTCTGTGACATTTTTCTTTGTTCCCTCTGCTCATAGTAGTCTCACAGTTCTCTGAATTTCTATAGCCCCCATAAATACACCCTTTGTGGCACTTATTACTTTTGCAATTATGGTGCCATTTTGGTTTTCTAGCTATAGCACAGATCTATACAATAATGAAGGAGATCATTGACTAGAGCTTTTAAGCACAAGGTCCTCATTCGGGTCATTTTGTATCACTCCCAATACAATGCCTGCCACAGGGTGAGAACTCATGTATTACTGAATAAATTAAAAAATATCACTCTAGATACCAGTGAACAGTGCAGTTATTATGTTAATTTCTTTCAATCCAAAATACATAGTCACATTAAAACTCTCACAACAAAGTAATATAAAGATTAACGTTACATCCTATGTGTTCTTTTATAATCTAATCACTTTCCAGATATTGCCATGCTTTCAAATTGCTTTTTGTATGGCATATCTCAATGTCAGTCGTGATCTATTTATTACTAACTTTTAACCTATGTTTCTCTACTGTACTTTTCTTACAATGCTTTAATATATTTAAAACTGTCTTCTCAAGTTTAATAAATGCCAAATCAAATTTATTGTCTTCCTTACTTATTGATGAACATGCTTATTCTCTGGTAATTCCTTCCCGGTTAATAGTGTTACCATTCAATAAGTCTACCAAGGCAAATGCCTAATAATAATCTTTATCTCTTTCCTCTTCCTCACCTGTCCTGTAACTAATCTACCAATAAGTCTATGAATTCTTTCTTGTCTGATATGTGCATTTTGTTTTCATAGTTGAGGTCTATGCTATATGCAAATTGGCTACAGGATAAATTGTATACACTTAGGATAACTCAAAGCTCTGGCACTCTGTTCCTAAACTCTTTGTAGTTTAATTTCTTTTCATCATGATCTTATATTTTGATCTTCTCTGAATTCTATTCACATTTAAATGCTAATTATAGCACAATCACATCTTGACACTGCATACTTCATTGTTGTTTCATATCTCTCTTTTCCCGAATTGCCTTTCCTTTTCTGTGTCACCCATCCTCTGGTGACATTTCTCATTCAACATTTCCATTTCCTTTTTCCCTAAGTAGATGATTCTATTATTTACTGTATGCCTGTTGCCTAACTTGACACTTGATAGGTCTTCAATAAATTTTTATCAAACAAGTAATAGAAGGTTATTCTGTACAAATGCCTATAAATTTTTGTGTGGTACACTACAATGTGAAACGTAACGTATGTGGCTTCTCATTTCTTTTTTTAGGATTGAAAATACGTGATTTTAAATTGTTCAGAGGCTTTTAAGCTTATGCCTATGAATGTATTTTCATGCAGCACAATTTCACACCTTCCATCACTGAGTGAGCCAATAAGTGCCAATGAGTACAATATTTAATTCTGGGAATTTTTTAATGAAATTAAGTTTTATCACATTTTATTGTATACATTAAGTTGGGCTAAGGATAACAAAGTGTTGTCTAATAATGATCTGGCCTTAATATGTCAAAAATACTGCGAGATTAGAACATTGCGATACTGCAATAAATTTATATTCTATTATAATTTCTGCATAACTTCATTCCAATTGATATTATCAAATTATTTCAACCGATAGTAATACCATTAATTAATTTTTAATTAAAATGTTTTAATCTGGTTTAAAGTATTAATTAATATTTTCAGCTTTGTCAATGAGAAGTGCTACTTTTCTTTGCTATTATAGAAAAAAATTTTGATTTTTTTGAAACTCATAATCATTGTGGGTCTTTCCAAGGAAGCAGAATATTTAAACAATGTAATCTTACAACACACCTTTGCCCAATATTCATAATAATAAGACCCACATTATGATGTATTTTGAAATCCTGACCTTTAGGCCATCAACCTATTTTCCCTGGTAGTATCAAAATCTAGTGATTAGTGTTATCTTTTGTATTTTTGGACAGTGTGTATAATCCATATGGGGGAAAGGGATATCCTCTTCCCATGATCCATCAATTGGTATTAATTTCTTCATTGTAGGAATTTAGCACCCATTATCTGTAGTCTTTCTTGTCACACTCAAACAAACAAACAAACACAAATATGTCTCTCTTTTGGTATCATCATTTTCTCAACATATGGTGGGGGTGGGAAGGAGATTAAGTGGAAAGCGTTTTAGGTTTCATTTAACCAAAATTGAAATACTTATATATGGGATAAGTATATGAATATATACAGGGTTTTCAGAGAAATGTACATTTCAAAGCAAACTAGGCAAAAATTTTAAAATAATTTCTTTTTCTGAGTAGTATTTGCCAATTGCTTTTCTACCCAACTCCTTCTACCAACAACATTGGATCTCTAGAAATGCGGAATTAATTAACAAATTCAAATAGATTATGAAAGAAATAATGATGTTTATGATATTTATTGTGACTCTTCTTTGTTTATTCCAATATAAGAACACTAAATAAATGTCACTATGCACCACCTACTATATGCCACTATCTTAGGCATTTACATATATATGCACACAAGTCTGCAATGTGCAATCAAAGTAATGCTGAGGAATCCACCACATGAAATTTACTAAAAGATAGATATTAAAATCATTTTTCATTGCACAGACATGCTTTTTATTAATAAAGAAGAGTGTACAACTCCCATCATTACTCAAAATGACCAAAGTTATATTATAACCCTATAATAATAAGCCCTGACCCTGACACTATATATATGAAAAAAAAAATGAGATGATTACCATCCAGAAGATATAGCTTTATTTTTTGTGTGTGTGAGTGCAAATAAAAAATCAACTGGGCCACAGTCACTTTTATGAAGCCTACCCTTTTTATAGACCCTAGCATGCCACCAAAGAAAAATAAACAACCAATATTTTTGGGCATGCAATAGTCCAGACATGGTATAACAAATCATGAGAAATGATGCATTTTAGATAAGAGAAAAAAGAAAGTATATAGAAGAAATAATTTAGGCAATCAAGAAACCCACAATTTTCTAAATCCAAAGTCAAATATTCCAAAGGTAGCATTCAAAAGAAAATAATTACACCACTATGAGGAAGGGACTGACAGGGTACTCATAAACACAGGCATTTTGAACACTTATTAAATTAGATTCTCGCAAATGTCTTTATTCAAAAAATAAACTACTCTTGTGTTTTTATAGAGCTTAGACTTTCCACATGTATTATCTTGACCTAAATAACCTATATATGCTAGATTTGGTTTTCCACCTATCATCTAAACCATGATGACATTCATACAGCCATGTTGCTAGGAGAAAGCACAAGCCCTATACTCCATGATTTTCAGTCCTTTTCTGGAAGGCTGTCCCATGACTTATGGATCACAGGAGCTTTTAGACTGCCTTGTGTCTGACGCCATCTCAATCACATAGATTTCCTCTTATTTGCTACAGTCCTTTCCTCATTGAAGTTGAGGAAAGAGTGGTTGTAGGATTGATGGTGAAGTATGTTAATATACCGCTGGTATTTGAAGCCATGCAAGTCTCCTGATTTTCCTATGAATGGGCTTTATTTAAAAAGAAAACCCTTGGTTATCTGTGCAGGTTCATGTAGAAGGGTGAGGGTGAGACATCACCTTAGGGTGAGAGGACATGACAGAGACCTTTCTATCGAAGAAAAGTGGTCGATTAGGAGAACTGTGAAAGTTCTCACACCCACACCAGGTTGCCTTGGCCCTTATAAAGAAGCACATCTGCAGGAAGTATAATTAAATATTTTATAATTCAATTTTGGGCTCAGTGGGAAGGGAGGCATCATTATAAGTAAAAAATCCTATTAAATTTTCAGACAAAAATTCTCAAATATATTCTCAGGAATGTACATTTAAGTTTGGTGATGGGGTCAATATGAGTATACTATAAATCCCTCTCAATCTCTCTACCTCTCTCTGTTTCTCTCTCTCCTTTTGTATTAAGAAATTAAATAACTTTTGGTTTCTAAATATAACCTCTTTTAATAAAAAACTGTTAATAAATCCATTTCAGTTACATCACACAGTTGCAGATGCAAAGCCCAATTTCAGTCATTCCTTGTTCTCCTACCTAGGTATTGCTCAGAGACTATCACATGATAATTCAGGGAAAGCTTCACACATCAGCATCTGCTTTTTTAGTAGGTCAAACAATTTATTGGTTTTCTTATGTTTTTCAATTCTATACTTTATCAATTTTACCTACAAATTCTAACAATTATCAAATATTCTTAATATGTACTTTATAATTCCTTCTTACAATCACTCCAATAACATCATTCTTTCTTTATTTAGATTATTTTTTTCTAAATTTAGAGCAAGCAGATATACCTTTCATTCTGCCAAGGAACCTAAAAATCTCAGTCCCAGATGAAATTCCAGAGGTGAACCATCTGCTAAAATTTTAGTCCTGCTAGTTCCTTAAATTGATAATATGAGAACCGTAAGAAGAAGGAAAGTGATTTATGAAAGATGCCCAAACATCAGAAAATAGGAGAAATATCTTTCAGGTGTAAAAAATTAAATCACAATTTTGGTTGTAGGTTTTAAAAAATAGTGTAACGTTTGTTTTCATGGAGTAAGTTGTTTCAATTTTTGAGATGCTTAAAAGCAACCATTACCTATGATAAGACCGAATAGCAGAAAATAGGCTATTCCATGATAAAACAGCTCAACACACATTTACTCACATAGGCTATCATGCTCAATTCTCTGTAAAGTGAAGAATTTTGATTTTGTAGATGAAGGAACTGTAGCTCCAAGAGAGAAAAAAGATGTGTTCAACTTCTCACAAGCAATATTTGGCAGAGCAGGAAATACAACTTTGATTTTTGAAAATCAAAATCCATGACCTTTGGAGTTTTTTCCAAGATTTATTTTCACAATAGGAAAAGAGAAAAGATTGGATATAATAAGAACTTTGAAACTCTCACTTAAATAAACTGATTGATTACAACATTTCCTTATCTAGCATCTGAATGGTATTGCAAAATTATATCTGTGGTGAAATGTCATTAATATGAAAATATTAGCAATAGCCTTAAGTTACATATGAGAACTTAATCTGAAAATGGGATCACTAGTAATACTGTAATGTACCTGTAACAATTCCCAGATATTACAGTTCATTTCTTAAATGGCATAATCTTATAACGAGTATTCTCTTGTTTCAAGCATTAGTGTACTGTCTAGAAAGCCTCCCCACACCCATATTTTTTATTTGAAAATGTCTTTCCTTTTCTCTACTTATCTCTTTCCTTGTCTTTCTTTAGCTTCATGCTAAGTGTATCTGAATGGCAGATAAAAAGTTCAGAAGTTATTGTTCTCCCTTGATACTATTCAGATTTTATTTGAAGTGTTTTCATGCTGCCAGAAAACCATCTTTTATGGATAACAACCAAAATGAGACAACAAACAGCTAGTTTAAACTTGACATTTCATTAGCTATTTGGATATATATACATATATTCGTCCACAAGTACCTAAGAATAAAATGAAAAGTGGGGTAGCATTTCAAAAATAAGATAAAGGGAAAATTCACACTCCATAGTAATATACAAAACATAGACCCATGTAAACAAAATGGAAGCAATGTAGTCAAGTTGCAATTTATAAGAATATGATACAGTGATAGGTTTAAATTTCAACCATGCATAGTTTCATAAAAGTTCTTCCACGTGCTTCTTTAGTTACCAAGTAAGCTGACTTCTAGGAAAGATCTAGACCTTTCTATAGTCAACTCTCAGAGGTCACTTGTTTTTCACACAAATATTGCAAAATAATATTAGGAAGGATTTTTCCAATATATAGGATTTTATTATGTTTTATTTATATGTAACCATTACAAAAGGAACTATAAAAATTTATTCTCTGAAATGCTATTTGTTCCCCGCACTATTCTTATGTCACTCCTTTGTTCTTAAATTTGTGAACAGCCACAGCAACTGCAAAATGAATGTCCAATGCCAATTTGCAAAACAATTCCTTTACAAATTACTATATCTTCTTTTGTAAAGCTGAGAGCTCCAGTATGTTATGTTCTGATTTTTTAAAAGTTGCAAAGATAAATGTGAAATGGAGAAGCAAAATCAAACAAAAAGGATCTGTGTTAAATAAAAACTTTATTTATTATTTCATGCTACTTGAGTGCCCTCTGTCTTTTAATGTTATTATGTGCATTTAATTGGACCCTAGAGACTTATCACTTTTGTTTAATGAAGAAAAGACAGAACCTTATTTTTATGTTAAAGTGTATTTTTTAAAATTTCAAGTTTTGCTTTGTGTATTATTTCAAATATTAGATTGTTTTAAAACTAATTGAATAGAGCAGTAATCATTAGTGCAATGAGAATGTATTTTCCTCAGTAAAAATAAGACAGATGATATCTTAATATTTCCCAAGAATGCAAATTAAGTCTTAATAATATTTTCAATAATCAGTTTGAGGGTAATTCACTTCAGTGTTCAATGTGTTATGCTACTAATTAGCACTGAATAATTAATGCCAATGTATCAACATGTCCAGAGGGCTCTCTATTGTTTCATATACTTCAAGAAAATGCCTGTCATATAGACATTGTATTATGATTTCATTAGAAAAATAATGGTGCTATGACTTTTACATTAGAGAAACAGTATTGTGTAATGGGACACATAATGTTTTGAGAACCAAAGTGTCGTGTTACAAGTCTGGCTCACTGATCAGCTGCTTGCTCTTAGGTTAAACCATGTAATCTCCATTTCTCTTCTGCAAAAGAGGGCAATTGAGATTCAGTGTCTCTCGATCTGTGTTCAATGAAAAACTAATCTAAAACATTTGTATTATCTAATATACATGTCCTAGTTCTATTGCATCATGTTCTCTTGCAGAAGTCAGGCTGATCTGACATCCAATTCTAATATGATCCTAAGTAATTCTTATGCATATTAAATATGAAAAACTCCAACTACATTCGTTCTAAGGCTCCATTAAGCCTTGCCTTTAAGCTCTGGCATTCAATGATTCTAAATTTCAATAAAATAATTACATACACAAAGTGTCAAATAACAGATCTGGTCTTAGGTAAAGAGAGACTTTATTGGAAAGGATCATTGCAATAAGGAGAGAAGAACAATTATAATGGGAGGAGGGAGACAATTATAATAGAGCTACAAACACTTCTTTGAAGGATAGGCAGAAAGGCCTTTTGTTTTATAGAGAAAAGTAATCAAGAGTAAAAAGAAAAGGGTGTGAGAGACAGAGATGAGAGGGTGTCCTAATCAAATAGTTAATCAGGGAATGTCTTTCCTTGAGGTCAGCTGATTCTCAGTAGGCACACTTAAGGAGTGATGATTGTATGCTGGCTCAGGCTAAGGATACCTTAAAATTCAAGAGTTCAGGGGAGGAAAGAAGGCTCACTTGGTCAATCCATTAGCAAGCCTTTTTTTCCCATGGATCAATGGGGACAAACAGTTCAGCCAATCAGTATGAAGGAAAGAATGGAAAATTTCAATGGTTGTGTCTGGCCTCATCCAGGATGAACAAGAGAGATATCCATCAATTTGTGTAAGTCATATGGGGAAGGGAATGTTCCCTGCACTGAGCTACTTTCCAACCACAAAAATTTGGAGGTGAGGGGAGCAGTACTTAATGTTACTGTTTGCCAGGGCTCATGGAAATTAAACATTGTCAACAACTTTTGAAATAGGTAGAAAAATGACTCCTCTGTGATTATTATAGAAATGTTACCTAAAACTCGGCACTTGTCCACAAGCAGGAATCAGAAGAATGAGGGCAAGTGTTCTGCGGAGGAGGAAAGATAACTTTTTATAACTTTGCCAGCAAACAAGAAAAAAGGCAGACTTTCTCATCTCAAAATCCAAATTTCCTGCACATAAGCAGAAATACAGAGCTTTTAAAGGGAGGGCCCCTCAGTTCTATGCTATTGTGGTTAATTACTCTAATTGTCCCATCTCTGCCAAAGACAAGGCCTGTGACCTCCACCAGCCCCCACCTGGGGAGCTGACACCACCTGGGATGCAAGAACAAAAGCACTGCTGGCTCCTCCTCCCAACTACTGGCCTGAGGCAGGATGCAGGTTTCAGGTCCCAAAAAGAGTGGGGGAAGTTTCAAAGAAAATATTTTTGCCATTTTTCTTCCTCAGGCTATTCTCTATTAGAGAAAAGAATCACTCAGTTTCAAAACTCTCCGGGAGAAGGCATTGTTAAATTTAGGGGGCAATTCCCCCCCAAATCTAGTAAAGTTCTCACCAAATAGTACAGGTCTCAGTTTAGTCTGGGACTTCATTCTCACATGGCACTGTTTTGTGAAAACGTTGGCTGTACTTTTATTTCACACAGGTGAATCACTCCCTCATGACTGTGGATAATGTGTTTGGCTTTTCTTGGGTAGGAATTGTACATATGGAGGAGAGTGTGTGTGTGTGTGTGTGTGTGTGTATATATATATATACACACACAATGGGAAATTATTCTCAGACTTGAAGATTATTAACTGATTATGCAATGCTTATTGTTATAAAAAGGTGGGATAGGTGGGGAATTTGTTCATACCTAGGATCAAGCTTAATTTTTAATACTATTTAAAAAATATTGGCATATCAAATCACCTAACTCCTGGCCTTTGTTTAGTTCAGGAAATGATTATCTTAGAGTAATTCTTTGACAGTTCTAGGAAAAGAAGCTCTTGAATATATTGTATATAAATAGGTTGCAATTGATCATTATTAAAGTATCAGTGATGTTAATATTAATTAAAATATATTAATAATGATACAGAGGGCATTTTACTTGACTGGCACTTCACATTGTTTCCTCTAATTCCTACAAAAACCTGGTTCTGTAAATATTATTATCAGATAAAAAAATGAAGATAAAATGACAGTTATGATATATACATTAAAAGCAAAAACTCTAGACTTTCATTGCCTGGATTAGAATCTGAGCTCTTTATGTAAGAAATTGTGTGACAAGTTTTCATTTAATAAAATATTAGGATTTATAATCCAATGGAGCACCTATCTGAATTGTTGTGAACATTAAATGAATTTGTATACCTAACACATTAGGAAAGCAAAAATTACACTTGATAAAGTTAAACATGTGAGGACGACCTTAATCAAGGCTATTGCAGTTGGGAAGAGAGACCAGAAATAAGTTTGAACTCAACTCCACTGACACAAACTGTGGGAGAGCTTCTAAGAACTGGGAAGAGGGAGAGACTTAGGCCATCTATGTTTGCTAATTGCCCTTACCCCCAAGAAACGTGAATGTTTTTGTATCGCCATGACAGAAGATAGTTTTACAACTTAGAGCAAAGCCCATCTAAGTTAGGCTCCAGCCTCCCCAGGAGATTGGGAGACAGGTGTGCTATCTTCTTTGACAATTACATTTCAAAGGGATGGCTCTTCACGGGCTTGAAAAAGACAGTCCTGGACTGGAACACAGGTAAGAAATTTTTTAAAAGATTTACATTTCAAAGGGACAGAGAAAAAAATTACAAGTTTTCTAAAGTAAATGCTTTAAGTAAAGAAAGGTCGGAAGCCTAGAGTCAGGAAAAAGTCTTTCAAATTTAGCTAAGCTGAGGGGAATGTTAAGTCCCTCTTTGTCAATGCTTAGAAGACCATTTGACCCTCATGAAGATATTATTATTAGGCTCTTATTAGAGAAGGCAAATAATTTGTCCATGGTCATAGAAGTTGAATTTTCAATTCAGTATTGTGAAACAATGGCTCTTTGATTTTAATGTCCATGATCTTAACCTGTGTTAACCTAAATTCCTAATTTAGAAGACCTTTTTTTTTAGAAGTCTCCCCTAGGGCATCTAGCCCAATGACTTGCATCTGGTAAATGCTTGCTTTTAAAAAAAATGACCTTTTATGCTATAATATGGGCTTCCTCTACAGAACTGGAAAATATAGGGTGCTGGTTGATATTTTTTGAGACGTGTCCAGGAAAGAACTTTATAATCAAAAGTTATGTGGAACAGAGCATTCCAAAAAGCTTTGCTCAATATTTCTTACCTCTTCTATGAAATAATCTCAAAGCAATAAGTACATTTCATGCATAATCTTATGTCTAAAACTAGAGAAATATTAGTTAATAAAAATCAGGCCTTTAGAAGAATATTAAGTGTCAGGAAATCAGTCAATTAACATACCTCTTGTTTTTCTTTTGAACAGGTAAATAGAACTAGTGGTGAAATGAAATCATTTAATTTTCTTAGTTTCTGAGATTCTAGAGTTAGGTAAAAAGCAGAAAAACTTGAAGGAAGCCTCACTGCTGGACTGGCACCTGAGGGCAATGTGAAAATAAATGGATTTTAAAAATGTGAAATGTATTATGGCATGCATTTAAAAAATGTCCACTTCATACAAGTACAATGTAATGAATAGTTACAAAGTTGAGCACTCCTGTAACCACATCAGAAGAAACCTCGCTGACGGTCTCAGGGAGTTCCAACTTGTTTTTCACCTCTCAGGAGACTGAAGGGTTCATAAGAGAATTCAAACTCTCTAGTCATAATCTGAATGAACAGTTCTGCCTGCATTTTTCTGAAGCTTTTCTCCTCATTATTTCAACTACTCTGTCTATGAAAACTGAAATCTAAAATGTTCTTCCACTGGTTATTTCTGTATTCGTGAACCTTCGGGACTATCCTTGATGCTTCTGTTACATTCAATGTTCTTTTCGCTCTATCAGCAGAATCAAGTTGTTATTTTGAAATTAATTTACGTCATTTTTCTTTGCACTATTCACTGTGATACATTTTGTCACCCACATTTCACAGTGTGACATCTTGTCAAAGCCATTTTGCGGCACGCCTTTTGAAACCAATTTCACAAGTCAAATGACTGGTCTATATGCTAAGAATAAAAATCTCTCCAGTCAGCTAAAACGTTCCTGTTGTCATTTTTAATGAACTTGTCCTATAAGAGCAAAACACTCAATTCTGACAGATTCACATACCCATGTACAGGTATAAGACAGGTTTAAATGAAGGCAGCTTTAAATAAAAATTGGAATTGATTGCATATTTAGATGAAGCTAATTTAATAAACTAATAAAAATAACTGCATATGATAGGAATTATACCTCTGTAATTGTTTGCTGTTGTCATGTCTGTCACTTGATAAAATTAGGAGGAAGGCTGCCAGTAGAATGTTAGAGAAGATTAGTGAATTGTCATCTTAGACTTGATGTAAAGACAATACTGTCACCTTTCTCATCAATCAGAAGGCAAATTCAATTCCTTTTCATCACAATCTTTCTCTATTAAATTATGGGAATATTATTTTTTAAAATTGTCAAATTTCTCAGGTTAAAAGACAGCCATTTATTCTCTGAAAAAGCCTTTAAATAAAGACTCTGGTTTTCTAATATATTCTTGAAGATGTAAAACATAGACAAATGATAAGAAAATCACTGGGTAGTTAGCCTAGATGGAGCAAAAAAATGTAAATGGAATGTCTTAAGAACCCTTTCATTGAATGAACTCAATTAAGGCTATTTGCTTCTCTCAATATGCAAGAAAATGAGGCACTTTAAATAGTTCATTTGAGGTTTTATTTCTGGACAGAAACACAACTTTATTGTGTATTTGGACAGGGATTTCAAATTTACTGTATGTTTGTGTAGTGCTTTACCATTTTCAAGGTGCTCAAAGATTATAATGAATGTAGAGAGAATGAGAAATGGTAAATATGTGGGACAAAATTAGAAGATTCTGTTTCTGGAATTGTGACAGATAAAAATAAGCAAAATATACTGAGTTTGGTTTTCTACAGAAATAATCCTCAATTACAAATGATTTGTTATCAAGCTTCCTATGAAAAGAAGCTACTTTGCCTAATTTCATTTAATAAGTTTAGCTGCTGTACAATAGTCTTTAAGGAACTAGAATGTAATAGCATTATTACAAGATTTACCATGATATAATTATTTGAAACCATTACTGTTAAACAACAATGTGCAGGTCTGTATGGGTTAAAGAAAAGAAAGAAATATGGATAATAGTATTTTGTGTAACAAGTAATGCCTGCAACAGAGCAGCAATGTTATTGAGGCAGATGCTCTTTGTGTCTTTAATTTAACCAAGCAGTGTTCAGATTGCTTTCCACAGTACCTGCACAGGTCTACATTCCCACCAGCAGTGTTTTAGAATTCTCACATCCCCACGTTCCTGACATTTCTCCAAAAATCCAACATTTCAATTTTAATCACATTGAGATAAAGTAGAAAATCATTTTTTGTTTGTTTTGCATTTGCTCAGTTGGCAGTGAGATTGGGCATCTACTTATACTAATTTGTTTCTTCTACTGTAAATTGTCAGCTAAACAACATTCTTACTTTTTTTAAATGGGGGTTGGTGATTTTTCTTTGCAACTTTAAAAGGGAATGATAAGAGTTGCCTTTTAATTCTAGACATTATTCCTATTTCAGTTTTACATGTTAAAGATGGCTTCTCTGACACTGTCAAGTGCTCATAAACGTTGTTCATTATATCTAACCGGAACAAAATAATTTTTCATATGTCAGTCTGTCTCTGATCTGATTTATTGTATAAAGTGATTTATTGTATAAACTTGCACAATGTTATACTATTTAGTTATGGGTATTGCAGAACCTCTTTACTTGGTAGGACAAGGCTCAGTTCTTTACTCTTTGTTGTTATGTTTGACTTAATTTTAATTGAAAACTTTATATAAATTTTCTCAGTGTAATTATTGCATATCTTAATTCAATGTGAATTTTTATTTATAGAGAAATGAGGAGAATTTTAAAGATTCTTTTTTCCTATCCAAGAACATGAAATGTCTCTTCATTTATTCAAATAATCTTCTATGTTTATTAATATAGTTTTAAGTTTTTATCAATTATTAATTAAATCCATTATTTTATTTATTCTAGTTTTGTTGGTATTATGAATAGTATCTTCTTTTATTATGTATTTTTGTTAGTCATTGCAGGTGTAGACTTCTGTAAGTTAATCTTATATAGTCAATGTAAGTTGTACAAGTTATTCTACTTATTCCTTAGATTCTCTAAGTAAATGACTCTATATATTTTTTTAAATGAGTGCTTCAATTTTTCCACTTTTTTGATGGATATCTAATTTTGTTTTCTTTTCTTCTTTTAGTGAAGGAGTTAACAAGTTATAACCCTGGGGCATAGATGGCCGGTTGTTATTTTAGTTTTTATTTATTTTTTCCAGACCCTAGAACTTAGAAAGTTTTTGCATTTTTATATGGTTAGATATATTAAATGGTTAAATAAATTCTTAAATGTTGTCTTCAATTTTGCGTCTTGGTCCCCACAAAGTAAAATATTTACTGTTTAGTTCTTTACGAAAGTTTGGTGGCTACCATTTTACAGCACTACCATGGCCTCCAGTATGTGATGCCTCTTAAAAGGCATCATTCTTATTTTTCTAATCAGAGATAAACTGCATCTGAATTTTCTCATATAAGTACTGTTTTAACAAATTGAGTTTCCTTCTATCTTTGGTTTTCCAAAATGTTTTAAAGTGGTTAATAGGATTTGAAAAGTATGAAATATTTTCTGTACCAGTTGAGATGACCATATGATGTTAGTCCTTTGATTTACAAATGTGATTATACTGGTTTATTACTATTGACCATGTTTTAATTTGTGTGATAAATTCTATTAATACTTTACAGTGATAAGCTATTATTTTAATCTCCCTACATGTGGGTTGTGCATCCCACAAATACTGTATTTTTGATCCACATTTCATTGAAAAAATCAACCAAATCAACTGTGTCTGGTTGAAAAAGGGCTAACTACAGAATTGAATTAGGTTAGCTAATATTTCATGTAGAGTTTTCTTGGCACTAAATTGATGAAATAGATCTTTCTCTGTCTCTTTTTTATTGTCTTAATCTATTTTTGCAATGAACATTGTAAGAAGCTAGAATTAAAAAAAATTCTTCCTGATTTTAGAATAAACTTATATAGCATATGCACTAATCATTCCTTGTGTATTTGTTAAAAGTCGACTATAAATCCATCTGGGCCTAGCTTTTATTGGAAGGCATATTTGTTATCTATTACTGTGAAACAATGTGGCACTGTAGAAAAGATACTTTTATGTTTCTGCATTTTAGGTCTTTCTGAAGAAGTTTTCCTGAAACTTACCTGTGGTAAAAGAGTAAATGAAAGAAGTTAATTTATATGTATATGGATGTTGAATATTCCACAGAGATATACCTAACTACAGATGGTCCTTGATTTAGGATGATTGGACTTACTATTTTTTCACTTTACAATGGGTTTATGATACAACCACATCATAAGTTGAGGAGCAGCTGTACAGAAGTATGTTTTTACACTTGAAGGGAGAATAAATCATCTCTGGGATTTAAAGTTTGAGGCTATGGTTTTATGTTTTCCAAGGAAAGAATTATTTAAATTTCAAAGTATTAGAATAGAAATTTCCAAGAAGACTCTCAGAAGGGTAGAGCAACATAGTTGCCTATTTTTTCTGTATAGAAGTACAGAAAATTCATTTTCTCTTTTCTTTGGTTACAGGACAGACTTTGCATATTTGACCTGATTCCCATTGTGTTAACATAAACATAAGAACTGAGAAACAAGGGGAAAAGATGAATGCTATTTGCTGTAAGGTAAGTAAGAAAAAATTTGCTCTGACAACAAATCTCATTTGTGTATCCAGGACAAAATAACAAAGAAGAATATTAAAAACTTAAGATTAAGATTATGTCTACAAAAAAAATCTTGCTTGGATTTTCATTAAAATTTTATTGAATCTATAAATAATAAGAGGAGAATTGACATCTTTTCTATGTTGAGTCTTCCAAGCCATGAGCATGATATACTTTATTTATTTAGGTTTCCTTGAATTTCTTTGTATTATTGCTGAAGTAATTATAAATAATATCGCATCTTAATTTTGGCTTCCACCTGTTCATCGTTCATATATAGAAATGCAACTGATTTTTGTGTGCTAATCATGGATCCTGGAAAATTTTAGAACTCACTTAATATTTTTAAAAGGTTTCTTTTGTCTATTTCTTGGGATTTTCTACATAGTCATTTATGTCATCTGCAAATAGAGAAAATTATATTTCTTTATTTCCAAATTATATGCTTTTCTTCCTTTTTATTGCCTTTTTGCAATGGCTAGCATAAGCATTAACTTGAATAATAATCATGAAAGTGGACACATTTCTTTTTATCCCACATTTTTGAAGAAACAAGTTCAGATTTTCATCAAGTACAATATTACCTGTAGCTGTTTTGTAAATGTTCTTCATCAAGTTGAGAAAGTTTTCTTCTATTCTTAGCTTGCTGAGACTTTTTATAATGAATGACTGTTGTATTTTCTCAATTTTCTTTTCTGTGCCAATTAACCATACATTTTTTTTTTTTTTTTTTTTTTTTTAGTTGGGTAGTATGGTGGACTCTATTCATTGCTTCTGGCATGCTGTTTGTTGGTTTTGTTTTTATATCATGTTAAAACTGCCTACATAAAATGATTTTGAAGGTTCTTATTCTCTCCTAGTCTGTGTAGAATTGATGTTAGTTCTTATTTAAATGTTTGGTAGCATATCCAACTGAAGCCATCTGAACGTGGAAATGAATTTTTTTGAAAGCTTTTAAATTAAAAATGTACTTCTTTAATGGTTATATGATTGTTCCTATATTTCATATTCATTGAGTTTTAATAGTTTGTTGTTTGGAGAATTTGTCTCTTTTTTCTAATTGATCAAATATATGAGTGTTACATTATTTATAATATTCAACTATTATCATTTCAATGACTCCAGGATACGTACGGATACTTTCTGCTTTATTTCTAATATAGGTAATTTGTGATTTTTCTCTTTTTATTTTTTTTCAGTCTTGATAGAGTTTTATAAATTTCTTCAATTGTTTTGAAGACCCAATTTCCGGTTTCATTGATTTTTGTTTGTTTGCTATTCTTAATTTCAATTTCATTGATTTATGTTCACATCTTTATATTTCCTTTCTTCTTCTGTTTGCTTTGGGTTTATTTTGCTCTTTTTTCTTAATATTTTGAGTTCCTTAGGTTATTGATTTGAGATCTTTAGTCATTCCTAATATAAGTATTCAGTACTATAAATTTCTATATCAGAATCCCTTTAGTTGCATTTCATAGATTCTGATACGTTTTGATTTTGTTCTCATTTATGTCTATGTATTCTTTTTATTATTTGTAAGTATGTGGTTTAATTTCATTTATTTAAGAAATTTTCCTGTATCCTTTGTATTTTTCATTTCTGGTTGAATTCTGTTGTAGCCGGAGAGTACATTCTGTGGGTTTTCAGTTCTTTTAAATTTGTTAAGATTTGTTTTATGACATCATCTATCTTGGTGAATGTTCCTTGGACACTTAAAGAAAGTGTATGATGCTATTGCTGGATAAAATGTTCTATGTCTATTAGATCCTTTTGGTAGATAGTTTGGTTGAGTTCTTCTGGATTCTTGGTGATTTTCTGTCTGGAGTTTTGCCAGTTCCTGAAAGATAAGTGTTAAATCCCTCAGCTAAAATTGTGAAGTTGACTTTTGCTTCTTTCAGCTCTTTTAGTTTCGCTTCATATATTTTAAGACTTTGTTTTCTGTGAGCATATTGGTATGGTTTCTGGGTGAATTGATCCTTTTATTGCTATGAAATATCCTCCTTTGTCTGTCATAATTTTCTTTACTCTAAAATTTATATTATCAAATATTAATATAGCCATTCATGCTTTATATTAATAATTTCTATGATATACTTTTTTTCTATCCTTTTACTTTGAACATGTTTATGTAATTGTATTTGAAGTATGTTTCTTTTATATAACATATATTTTAGGTTTTTTATTCCACTCTAAAAATCTTTGTCTTTTAATTGGAGTATTTAGATCATTTACAATTCAGATTTTTAAAATATATTTTAGAACTTAAATCTGCAATAGTATTATTTGTTTTCTGTTTGTTTCTCTGCTTCTCATTCTTCTATTTGTCCTTTCTTGCCTGTCTATATTACTTGCAGTCTTATTTTTAGGATTCTATATTGATTTATTTATAATATTTGTGAGTGTATCACCTTGCATGGGCTTCTCAATGGTTGTTGTTGGTATTATACCACACATATGTACATAACTTATTATAATCCACTGGTATCCATATTTTACAATTTCAGGCAAAGTATAGAAATCCTACTTCCATTCAGTTCTGTTTTTCCTCTTCACATATTCAGTGCATTTGCCTTGAGCACATCAGATTATAATTTTTGTTCTATTCATCAAATATAATTTTAAAATCTTATAGCTGGAAATAGTCTATTATATTTTCCTTAATTTGTTTCTATTTATTTTTCCTTTGTCTGGGTGATCCTTTGCTATTTTTTCTTTTCTAATTAGAAGACTTTTAACCATTCTATAAGGACAATTATGCCAGTGTCAAATCTGTTAATTTTCATTTGCATGTGAATGTCTTAATATCTCTTTTATTTTTGAAGGATATTTTCACTGGATATAGAATGCAGAATTTGCACTTATTATCTTTCAGAATTTTTAAATAATATGGCACTTATTTTTGGTTTCTATGGTTTTAGATGAAAAAAAATCTGCTGTCATTCAAATCGGCTTTCTCCTGTAAATAACTGACAATGACAATCCTTTTGACATGTTATAAATCCCAGAATGTAACAGAAAACTTTGGCTCATCCTAGTATCTTTTACTAAACTCATAATCCAATTTTCAAAAGTAGACTCTGCAAAGATCTTTGCCCTCTTCTGAGTGCTTTTCTTCCGAATATTTTTATTAGAAGGAAGACAAAGTCAGAATTTTAACTTGTATACTGTAGCACTTCTCTTGTACGTGGCTCTTATGAGCACTGGTCCAAGAGTGCCAACCTATGTGCATGCTATATGACTACCAACAGCAGCATCCATCAGCCTTGAAACCATCTGTGTTTCTTTGGCTCCTCTTTAGAGAGCTGATCCATTACCTCTACCTGCTTTATCCATGCAAGAGTTCAATTAGTTTAGTAAGCCATCTTTCCTAGAATAAAATAAAATACAATTGGCAGGAGAATTAGCATTCCCAAAATGTAAGTTATAAAACATTTTGAAAAAAGTTATAAAATTATGTTTAAAATAATTAAATAAAATAAATAGAAATAAAAATAAACGAACATAAATATGAAGTAAAAATCTATTGTATTAGTTTGCAAAGTTGGCCACAAGTTATTCCCTATAAGTATGTATATCTTTTTAATATGACTGTGAATCTCTAAAAATCAAGAAATGGGGCCTATCTCCCCCTTTTTCAGTTTATATTACTCTCTTGACTCACTTTGTCCCATGGTACGTGACAGAAAAGATGTGCCAGTCCTAAGCCAACATCTCAAGAGGTTTTGCAGTTTCTGCTCTTGATCTTGAGACCCTGATACTGAATTGTGGAGAGAAACCACATGGAACTGAGAAAAACATTTTTTTCCTTCTAAAAATATTAAACAGAGATAATAATTTGTGTTGCTTCTTTATAGCCATAGCAGACTTTTTTCTAGTCTTCATTTATTAGTATGGAAACACTTTTAAGACCTCAGCTGGTCAGGCCTCTTACTTTCAGGTTCCCTATTTGGGCATATGATGATAAAATACTTGTCTGAAGTTTATTTTCACTGCTTATATCCCTAGTGTTTCCAGACTTCTGTGGCATCAGCTTGGGTATTTACGTTTCTCATCTGAAACCACTCTTTCTTTTCTGACATAAAGGTATTTTGTTTCTCTTATACTTAACTTTTTCATTGTTGCTCTTATACTTTATATAAAAACTTCTGTATGTTTTTATCAGATGGCTAGTCTATATTCGTTCTCTCTCTTTCTAAAACTGTTCCCAAACCTGTATGAGAGGTTTTTTTTTTTTCTCTTTTGTCTGAACTCATCAGGACTATCGTACACACTGTGATCAGTAATGGCAGCTCACTATGACTGCTCACCGTAGCGTTTTAATAAATCACATATGACTGCCTTAAACATTAGCCAGTGCTTCGATTTTAACTGAATGAGATCTTTATCATTAAACATTTCTCATTAGGAAACATATTATCTTCTTTGCTCTATGGCTTTCAAAGTCACTACAACATCACCACTCAGGAGTGCTGTACCTAGCTAACCTGACTGCTAAAACTATGAGTTTTTCTATTGACCTGCTCCTTATAGATTGTTGTCTCAATACAAGACATGGTTTTACTAACCACTAAAGGTGTTACATGTATGTGAACATCTTGAATAGGCTTATAGTAAAAGTCATTAGGCATTTACCTAGCACATTGTAATTGTAGGACCAGAAATGTCTCTTCCAAGTTATATCTTATATATTATTTTCGTGGTGGAGTAGAACATTACCGAAGCAGAATTCCAACAAATACGAGTTCCTAAGAGTGATTGGGGGTAAAATAATAATAATAATAATGAACAAAAATAAAAATTAAAAATTAAGATTAAATGAGGCAGATGACCAAACAAGTTTGAAAATGCTACAAACTTTCTCATTTAGGGATATTTACTCCCCATGCTCATATTCTAAAATATCTGAAAATCCTAAAGATGTCATAAAGAACTTAGTTTTTTGCTTTTAACCATATATTTCACAAGTTAGTTTTCCCAGAAAAGAAGGAAAAGAAATATTTTTTACCTTCTGCAAAATCTTTTCACAATCAGAAAAACTAATGATCTTACAAGCTAATAAAGGTATTTTGTTCAATGTTTGATTTGATTTTTTTTTCAACACAATTTTAAGTTATACACAAGCTACTTGTGTCTTAAGTTTTGTAAATTTTAATTTGGGATTTAAATTTAATATGGGAACTATTAAATTCATGATTTAGTGGATCTTTCTCTTTTTGAGTAAACCTCTCTTGACTTTTTCTCCTTCATATATCTGTGGATGCTACTTATATGCTCTTTGTCTGTAGTACATAAATAAAAATAAAACATCATCACTACACCTTTGTATATCAATAAATCCGTATCTACCTATGTATTTACTTATCTTGTTGATTCTCTTTATTTTCTCCTTGCAATTAATTATACTATTGTCTTGTTATAAAAAGCTCTCAGAGAATTTAGATTCCTAAATCCAACATCTTAATTTTGCTTAGCCTTCAAAGCCTAGCCTAAACCTATTATAACTTACTCCAGAATTACTTAGCAATATACTCTGCACTTAACCGACTAATCTCAACCTTTAAGAACATTTCCTGTATGTATGATTTCGTGGCACACTATTTACTGTTATATCTATCACATTTTGTCTTTTACAAGAGATTCAAAAAGGTACATGATTCATTTCACATACAAAGCTCTTACTCTCTTGTATGGTAGAAGATACTTTACTGCAAAAATTGTTCTTTTCAATCATTTTTATTACTATGATGATGGTTTTATAATGATGTTTTTCCTGCTTCCCAGTCTTTTTTATATATCTTGAAAAGGCCAACCCCACATGTTTTATTAAATTTTTATTCTATGATAGATTGATAATTAACCCCAATTCTAAAGAATTTTCATAAATATTCTTGTGCTTTCTTGTTGGCAAATTTTTATTGTTTGGGATAATAAATATAAGAAAAATATAATGCAATTAAATACAAAGATGAAAGTATCTGATGAAAGATATTGTATCTATATCCCTTTGCCAAGAGCAATTGTATTCTGAACATTAAGAAAATGATAAATATCTTGTTTCATGAAATATTTATGTAAGTGGCTAATTTCTAAGTCCTTTCCACTACAGTTAGAAACCTGGCACAAAACAATATCAGAAAAGACAAGAGAAGAACATATCTTAAGAATAGGCTGAGTTGAATGGGGCCTGTTCTGCTCATTCCTGGCTTTAGAAAAGAGGAGGCCCCTTATCAATGATTATGTTGTCAGATATTTTGCACTGCTATGTGGCTCATCCTGCAAGAGAGAGGGAAAAAAAAAAAGATCCTGTATCCCCTATGCAAATGCTGAATCTGTATCAAGGAACTAAATTCTTATTCTAAACTAGTCAGAAAAATGACTTACAGAGAAAACTAAAATAATAGGAAAATATTATGACATATTCCTAAAATTTTATAAAAGCCCTCCATGTTCCCTTCACTATGTTTGATATTGTGGATATAAATGGAGGATTAGACTTTATGATTTTTTTGTCTTTTTGATATTTTCTGAAACTACATTCGTGTTGGATTATTTTTGTTCTATTCTACCAACATGCTCTATGACACAACTTTCTTGCATTCCATATCTGTTCAGACTTCTAAGATTAACTCCTTACATCACCCTGGATGTAAGTGTTTTATGATTTTTACACATTGGCCATGGCTAAGTCCCTTTATATGTTTCAGAAGAGCCCTAATATACAACCAGCTGGAAATCTTTACATGTTTATCTATTTTTCAACCACTCGTGCAGAATTTTAATCTACCCTATAACCATGAAGCCGAGTTGGTGATATTTCTTAAGGTGCCATGTAGAGAAATTTAATCCTAAAGTGAACATGAAAAATGATGCATGTACCAATTTAAATGCTGCACCTCATGAGTTCAGTTTGACGGAAGAAAATATACATTGTTGCATAAGCTCTGAATTTTCTTGGAAGAGGCATAGATATTGTATGAAAAATAGTAATTATTTCAAAGAGCATAAAAGGCAGTGTATTTATCTGCATTTATGATTAACTAAATGTGATATAAAAATTGGTTATATTAGAGAATTGCATTTTAATTTTATTCAATGTGAATTTGGGTACTGCATTTTATTATATTCAATTTCAAGTAATTTATAATAAAGACACACGTATTTGTTTTTTGCTATAAGATCCCTAATGGAGAAGAACTAGAACTGCCTACACTCAACAAAAGAAAAGTAATACATTCATTTACTCACTCATGCATTTATCCAATTTTTGTTAAGCAAACCCTCTCTCTCAGGAACTGTGCAAGGTTGTTATGATTCAGACATGGCTAAGACAGGCTTAGTTGCTTTGTACCTGCTTTTTAAAGGGGCTTTCATGACATTATTTAAAAAGCAGCAATAATTCCCATTTTTCTTAGAGTGGAAAAAAGAGTTATATAATAATAAAGGGAACTCTGGGGACTTTATCTTGCTTTCATTTATGCCATTTTCTATTCTGATGATTGAACAAGTCAGATAACGTATTTAAAGCAGATCTCCTCATTTGTTTATTCTTTATGAAAGCATTTTAAGTGTTTGTAATATGCCAGGTGCTGTGTTAGAGGCATATATTTATATGAATTATCCCATGTAATATTCTCATCAACAATGAGAATAAGTATTTATTTCTCATTTGAAAATTAGAAAATTTTAAAACAGAAGTTAAATACACTGTCCAAAATTATTCAGGCTACTAAGCGTTACACCTTGGATGTAGACCAGGCTCACCTGGTTAACATCAGGCTCCAACTCTTAGTATTAAACTATCCTGCTTCTTCTGAAGATGTTGGGCCTTCCAAAACCAAAGTTTTGTGAGGATTCGTCAGTGATTAATAAAATATCTGTAAGTTCTAAAACACATTAAAAATGTAAGGTATATATTTATAATTTATTTAGGCTTATTATTTCTCTGAAAAGTGTTATTAACTTGGATGTAAATTTATGTGTATTGTAAGAAAATATTTTTTTCATTTACTTTTGAATAATTTCATATACATGACTATGTATTTAACTCTTCCACAAAATAATGAAAATTATAAAGATATATAAACTGGGAAAATTAAATTATATGATAGCCATAAAAAAGTTTTTAATTTTCCACTCTTATTTAAAATTATATGGAAAGAGAGGGAAGATGGTAGACTAGAAGCAGTCTGTGAGCATGCTGCTTTCAAGGAAAGATCTGTAAATTGCAGGTAGGTGCCTGCCTACGTATAGCTCTTCTTGGAAGGAGCATTGTGATATCACAGAGAAGCAACACAAGACACTCAGTGTGAAAAAGAAGGTGATGGGGCGATGCAATGGGCAAGATTGAAGGGATATGTGGGGAGGCACCTACACGCAGGTTGGATTGGGAGGATAGAGTGCTGGGGTGCACGCTCACCCCACAGGCATTGTGTTCAAGTTGTGAGAGAGGCTCTCTCCACCACAGGCCTCTGTCTGAACAGACTGGGGAGCTGCCTAGAGTCTGTGCAAAGTCATTGTAACAAACAGGTACAGTAAGGATCTGGTGGCAGCTAATCCCCAATTTCTGCAGCTATCACCATCCTTAGCTCTCAGGTGCATGGACACCAGGTCTACACAGGACTTAGCTTTGCAGCAGTAGCCTTCACATCACCCCTACCAGGCTGGGGAGGGAGCGAACCGAGAGGGCAGTCCTCTGAGCCATACATTGTGACTGAAAGCCAAGCACCCCTCCCATCCAGCCCAGTGGGATTTGAACAGCCAAGTTGAGTTGGGTTGGTTGTACTAGGGCTGCCCTTGGAAGCTTATATCAGATAAAATTGACTTTACATCAAAAATAGTAAAGAAAGACAAAGATGGTCGTTATATAATGATAAAGAAAGCAATTCAAGAAGAAGACCTAAAAATCCTAAATATATATGCATCTAACAAATGAGCTGCCAAATACATAAAACAAATTCTAAGAGAGCTGAGCAACGAAATAAACAGCAGCGTAGTTATTGCTGGGGACTTCAACACCCCACTGTCAGAGCTGGGCAAATCATCAAAGCAGAAAATAAATAAAGAAAAAATGGGCTTAAATAGAACCCTAAAACAAATGGAAGTGACAGACCTTTGCAAAACATTCTACACAAAAACTACTGAATATACATTCTTCTCATCAGCACATGGGACATTCTCCAAGAATGATCATATCTTAGGCCACAAAACATCTCTCCACAATTTAAAAAAAATCGAAATCATACCATGTATCTTTTCAGACCATAGTGGAATAAAACTAGAAATCAAGTCCAAGGAAAACACTCAAATCTGCACAAAGTCATAAAAATTAAACAACCTGCTGCTGAATGATTATTGGGTCAATAATAAAATTCAGATGGAAATGAAACAATTCCTTGAAGTAAATGACAAAGGGGTTACAAACTATCATAATCTATGAGATTCAGCAAAAGCATTCCTAAGGGGAAAGTTCATAGCTTTAAATGCCCACATCAGAAAGATAAAAAGATCACAAATTAACAACCTAATATTACATCTCACAGAACTAGAAAGGGATGAGCAAGCCCAACCCAAAGCCAGAAGAAGAAAACAAATAACAAATGTCAGAACAGAACTAAATAAAATGGAAAACAATGAAACAATAAAAAGAACCAATGAAACAAGTTAGTCATTTAAAAAGATAAAAGAAACTGATACACCTCTTGTTAGATCAACAAGTATTAGAAGAGAAAGGACCCAAATAAGCTCAATCAGAAATGAAAAAGGAGATATTACAACTGATAGCACAGAAACACAAAGCATCATCTATGAGTATCATGAAAATCTCTATGCACATAAACTAGAAAACATAGAAGAAATGGACAATTCCTGGAAACACACAACCTCCTAAGACTCAATCAGGAAAAAATAGAACTCCTGGACAGACCAAGAATAAGCAGTGAGATTGAAGCAGTAATAAAAAAATCTTCCAACAACAATAGCAACAATAACAAAAAAGCCCTGAATGAGATGGATTCATAGTAAAATTTTACCAGAGACTTACATAAAAACACTGATACCCATACTAAGGAAATTATTCCATAGCATCAAGAAGAAGGAAATCCTCACCAACTCATTCTATGAAGCCAGTATCACCTTGATACCAAAGCCAGGGAAGGAAACAACAACAACAAAAAAGAAAACTTCAGACTAATATCCCTTATGAATATCTGTGCAAAAATTCTCAGAACAATACTAGTAAACTGAATGCAACAGCACATCAAAAAAAAAAAAAAAAATACATCATGACCAAATGGGCTTCATCCCAGGGATGGAGGGATGTTTCAGTATATGTAAATCAGTAAATTTGGTTCAACAGATAAACAGAAGCAAAAATAAAGACCATGTGATCATTTCAATAGATGCAGGAAAAGCATTTGACAAAATCCAGCACCATTTCATGATAAAAACCCTCAACAAATTAGGGATAGAAGGAATGTATCTCAAAATTATAAAAGCTATATATAACAAACCCACAGCCAACATTATATTGAATGGGTAAAAGTTGAAAGCATCCCCCCTAAGAACTGGAACAAGACAAGGGTGCCCACTGTCACCACTTCTATTCAACATAGTGCTACAAGTCCTAGCTAGATGGAGCAATTAGGCAAGAGGAAGAAATAAAGGGTATCCAAATTGGGAAAGAGGAGGTCAAACTATCACTTTTTGCTGATGATATGATCTTCTGTATCTAGAAAAGCCCATAGCCTCCATCAAGAGATACCTGGAATTAATAAAAAAAATTAATAAAAATTAAAAATTAATAAAAAAAATTAAGCAAAGTCTCAGTTTATAAAATCATTGTACATAAATCAGTTGCATTTCTGTATACCAATAATAGTCAAGTTGAGAGTCAAATCAAAGACTCAATACCATTCACAATAGCTACAAAGAAAATAAAATGCCTAGGAAAATACTTAACCAAGAGGTGAAAGATCTCTACACGGAGAATTACAAAACAGTGAGGAAAGAAATCCCAAATGACACAAACAAATTTAAAAACATATCATGCTTATCGATTGGTAGAATCAACACTGTTAAAATGTCCATAAAAGTTATTTACAGATTCAATGTAACCCCGATCAAAGTACCAATGTCATATCTCACAGATTTAGAAAAAAATAATTCTATGCTTCATTTGGAACCGGAAAAGCTGAAATTGCTAAAGCAATCTTAAGCAAAAGACAAATTTGAAAGTATCACATTACCAGACTTCAAACTATACTACAAGGCTATGGTAACCTAAACTGCATGGCAGTGGGACAAAAATAGAGACATAAACCAATGGAAAATAATAGAGAACCCAGATATAAAACCATCTACCTAAAGCCAACTGATCTTTGACAAAGCAGACAACAATGTGCAATGGGAAAAAGAAGCTCTATTCAATAAATAGTGCTGGAAAAATTAAATAGCCACATGCAGAAGAATGAAACAGATCTCCTATTTCTCACCACTCACAAAAATTAATTCAAGATAGAAAAAAGAGCTAACTAGAAAGTATGAAACTATAAGAATTCTAGAAGAAAATGTAGGAAAAACTCTTCTAGATATCAACCTGGGTAAAGAATTTATGACTAAGAGTCCAGTGGCAATTACAGGAACAACAAAAAGAAATAAATGGGACTTATTTAAATTAAAAAGTTTCTGCACAGCTAAGGATATAATCAATAGAGCAAACTGACAACCTACATAAAGAGAAAAAATATTCACAAACTACAAAAAATACAAACAAGTACACATTAAAAAAAAAGCAACCCCATTAAAAAGTGGCCAAAAGACATGAACAGAAGTTTTTCAAAAGATGATAGACAAATGGCCAACAAACATATAAAAAAATGCTCAACATCACCAATCATCAGAGAAATACAATTTAAAACCACAATGAGATATCACCTTACTCCTATTAGAATGGCTTTTATTAAAAAAAGTCCAAAAACAATAGCTGCTGGTGAGGATGCAGAGAGAAAAGAACACTTATACACTGTTTAGTGGGACTGAAAACCAGTACAACCTCTATGGAAAACACTATGCAGGTTTCTGAAAGAACTAAAAGTTGAACTACAATTCGATCCAGCAATCCCACTACTGGATGTCTACCCAAAGGAAATAAAGTCATTTTATCAAAAAGACACCTGCACTCAAATGTTTATTGCAGCACAATTCACAATTGCAATGATGTAGAATCAACCCAATGCCATCAGTTTATGAGTGGATACAAAAAATGTGGTATATATACACCATGGAGTACTACTCAGCCATAAAAAATGAATTTATCCCTTTTGCTGCAATTTGGATATAACTGGAGACCATTATCCTAAATGAAGTATCTCAAGAATGGAAAAGCAAACACCACGTGTACTCACCAATAACTTGGAACTAACTGATGAGCAAACATATACACAGGTTGAAATAAATCTCACTGGAAATGAGGCGGGGAGAGGGGGAGGAGGGGTGGGGCAAAAACTTGCCTAACAGGTATAATGAACACTATTTGGGTGATGGCCACACTTAGAGCCCTAACTCAAGTATTACAAAATCTATCCATGTAACAAATACGTTTGTACACTCCTAAATATTTTGTAATAAAAAATAAAATTATATAGAAAGAAAAGAAAAAAAGTTGAGACATTTTAAAATATTAAAAATTATAATATTCATTTTATTCAGTTCCAAATTACACACTTGGTGTCAAAATCCACATGGCAAGGATCCATACTAATTTTTCTTCATCTAAGACAGTGATTATTTCCCTTTCATTTCTGAAGGATAGTTTTACATGCTGTAGAATTCACTATTGGCAGTTGTCTTCTTTCCACACGTCCTTTTGGCCTCCTTGGTTTCATTAATTATTTTAATAACAATAATACATCTTATGTTATTCAAATCAGTATACCCATTATAGGTAATGAATCATTCTTCTCTGGCTGCTTTCAATTTTTTTAAATTTTATTTTCTGAAGTTTATTTATGATGTGTATCGGAGTATATTTATTTGTATTTCTTTGGGATTATCATATTTGGGTTCATGAAATAGTTTCTTGAATCTCTATGTTTGTATCTTTTGTCAAATTTGGAAAGCTTCCAGCCATTATTTTTTCAAATACTCTTTCAGCAACATTATCTTTGTCATTTCTTTCTGGGACTCTGGTGATACAAATGTTGGATCTTTTGTATCATCCCACAGATCTTCAGAGGCTTTGGTAATTTTATATTTTCTGTATATTTCCCTCTGTTTTAAAGGTTGGGTGAATTCTATTGTTCTTTCCTCAAGTTCCCTCATTCTGTCTTCTGTCGTCTACACTCTAGCCCATCCTGTGAGTTGGAACACCATTTTTTATGGTGTTATTGTATTTTGGTGTATTGTATTTTATTGTTTTTTTATGGTGTTATTGTATTTTTCTGTTTTACAGTTTTCATTTATTTCTTTGTTATAACATATTGCTTTTGTCAATATTTTTATTTTTTCAAAAGAATATGTATTTAATTTTTGAAATATTTTTATCAGAGCTGCTTTATAATCTTAGTCAGATAATTCCATATCTGATTTACCTTGTTACTAGCATCAGTCAAGTGTCTTTTCTCATTTAAGTTGTGATTTTCTTGGTTCTTGGTGTGGCAATGATTTCCAATTGTACCCTAGAGATTTTGTATATTATATTAGTAGATGTGTGGTCCTGTTTAAATATTTTATTTTAGCAGTGAGTCTCTCTGTTTAAGTTTAATGCATGGGACTTGTCTTAATTTGGTGGGCTATGGTTTGAATGGCAGTTTGATGTTCATAGCATCTATGGTGTTATTGTAGTCTGGTTGGCTTGCCTTGTACCACAGGGTCTCCCAGTGGTCCCTGCTGGTGCTGCCTGAAGGGGTAGAAGAGGTTTCTCCAGGGTGAGGGCTGCCTGTTGTCCCTCAATGTATAGCTATAGTGGAATCTATCCTTTTACTGCCCTCATCCTTCCAGGCTGTGTCTGAGCAAGCAGGAGGGTCTTGTCCTACAGAGAAAAAGAGGCTTCCCACGACAGGCGACTAACTTAGACTGCATTCTGCCTGCCTGCCTTCTGCAGGAGAAGGGACACAGGGAGGGGATTGAGCAGGCTTCCTTGGCCAGTCTGCTTGGTGTAGTTAGGACTCTTCTGTCACCTCTGCTTGCCGAGGACCATATATCTCAGTGCCATTGTCTCTTGCATCATCAGGTTTATAGCTTTGATTAGCAGAGAAGAGAAAAGAGATAGAAGACTATGCCATCATGTTTGGACAAAAGCCTATATTAATTTTCCTAATCATCAGAGATATAAGTCCAGGAGGATGTACAATATAACCATTACTAATTGTTGTTCTATGCATTTTAGGAGTGCTTATTATCATCATCATTTTATTGAGAATAAACATTCAGATACAATAAATGTACCATTTAAAAATTTCTTAATATTGTACCAATTCTCTTTCTCCAATGTGTTATTTTAGCCTTTCCCATATCAGGAAGCTCTAGTTCCAATTTTGCATAAATTACATATTATTATAGCAGGATTCTTGTAAGGATTAAATGAGTTAAGCTGTCAAAAAGCCTGAAATCTTACTTACTAGAGATCATATTTGTTTTTAATTATAGCTAAAATCCACTGGAAATGATTTCCTAATAGTGGTCAGATTTATGAATTGAGGAAGGACATCTATTTTAAAATGGGTAATTCTTTGGAGATAGATCTGGTTTTGATTTACAGGTTTCAATCATTCAAAATATTTTTTTTGATAACTTGCTATGTTCTGGTCACTATATTAAATACTAAGAAGCGAAGATGAAAACGTAGACAAATTTATGCCCCTCAGAACTCACATTATATTTAGGGGGAAAGATAATTTAAAAAATAATTTTATAATTCATATAATTTCCATGATGGGTAAAGTAAAATAAATGAAGAAACACTTAGACATGGTTCAGTCTAGATTGAATGTGCTCATTTTGGAAAGTACTGATCAGAGAGAACATGCATTATTGTAGTAGGTGACAGAAAACAATGTATTGTACAAAGTGGAATGGTGGGCAATTAACTATTGAAAAATTTGCCTCCTATAGTTGTATAATCTTAAATAATTTAATTCTCTTAGTCCCAATATCCTACTCTGGTGAAAGTAAAAATAATGTTCATGCATTCTTCAAGAGATGGAATTTGCCAAGGTAATATTTATATTGCACTTAACACATTAATGCAGAAAGAATACATATTCACTAAGTATTTACTGTTACTTTTATTATTATTTAGAAAATATTTTGATGAGCTAAAGCAGAGGATGAAATAAGAAGGTTGAGCAAAACAAAGGACTCCACCTTTTAATTTTATATTGTCCCAAACGAGAAGAGCTTAGAATGGACAGTGGTCGAACCTCTATTGCCTAAGGGGAGGGAACCTCACTGGGAGAAAAGGAAAGGGCTTCAGTCCTCATCGTCTTTGATTATCAGCAACATTGACAATTTGAGCATCTTTTCTTTCTAAAAATATTTTCCACTTGGCTCCCAGTATACCACATTCCCCGTTATAATTCCTTCCACCATTAGACACTTTTCAGGCTCCTTTGCTGATTGTTTCTAATTTCCCTCATTTGTTAATTTCTATGACTTCTCCCTGGACTTCCCTTTTAAATTGTATTTCACTCTATTAATGATTCCATTCAGAATCTAGGCTTTAAGTAGTATATTTGTGTATGTGTCTCAAAATTATACGTTCATTTCAGAGCTCTTCTCTCTAGCCCTAACTTACATTTCTCACTAAAAATTCAATCTCTTTTTGAATGCCATACAAGCCTCTTACATGTAATATTCCAAATATTGAGCTCATAAACTTTTCCCCATATTTGCCCTTTCCAAAATCATTTCCATCAAAATTAATGAGAAGTCAATTATTCCTATTACTCAGGAGAACAAATAAAAAACCAAAGTTTTAAAATCAGCTTCAACTCCTTTCTCTCTCTCACTCTTCTCAATCAGTCAGGAGGTTAGAGGAGCCTCCTTACGCCCTCTCCCTTGCTAACTACTGTTGCTTTCTTTCCTAAGAGTTAAACAGAAACCAGCCCTTTGGTAAGACTTGCTCTGCCATTGATTTACACAACTGGCTAGCATTCCTTCCTGTTGAGAGACCACAAACCATGGACTTGTTCTGCCCATTTTACAGAGGCTGTATAAATGATACCTCTGTGTCCTTCATTTCACTTTTTGACATATACAGCCTAATTTTAATGTATGTAAATGTTAAATCCCCACCCCAAAGTGAGCATGGGAGATATGTAGCATGCATGTTTGCTTACTGCACATGTGCCCCTGTGTCAATATTCATACCTCCTCCAATAACCTGTTGAATAGATTTACTTAGTTGACCCATTCAGCATAAACTCCTGTCTCCTCCTTCTCTCTCTGGAAGTGCCTGCTCTTGGTTTCTGCCAGAGGATACAATTCCCAGCCTGTAGACTGCAACCCTTGATAAGAAATAAAGCTCTCCTTTCCTTTTAACAATTATTATAATTAATTTTATAAAATATATAAATATAAAACATAATTATAAGGGTATATGAGAAGTTTAAAGGAGAATAATAAAATGAACTTCCACATATACAACACTCAGGATAAGAAATAGAATCTTTCTATTAGTTTAAAAGTCCTTCTCTCTCCTTCTCTCCTGTTGGATCTCCCCCTCTGCAACTTAAGTGCATTGATCGCTTTCCCTCAGTTGTCAACACAATCCCGTATTATTCTTTAAGCATTCTCTTGCTTTATTTTTAAATAGATTTGCCAGATATGTGTTTGGGCTAAAATAATATACTGTTTGGATTTTCTTGTTTTAAAACTTCTAAGATTTAGAATTTCATGATCTATCAAGGTGCTCTTTGAATGTGAGGTAGAAATGAAGATAAGAGAGGATAAAAACAAGTAGTGTGTTGATGGTGGTATAACAAGATGGGATTAGTCTAAAAGAACATGGTCATTTCTAAAGGTTAGAAAAAAAAATAAATCTGAAAATAATAATGGAGAATGGTCAAGCTAGCTTAGATCCCTGGTTTTACAGCTCGTTCTTTTTGTTCTCTGTGGCTACATTTCTGAGCTTGGTTGGAGTCAGGCTTGTTCTGCCTCTCCTGTTTCTTTTTTCTGACCATTCACTCTGGATTCTGTTTTTATTCTCTGTACCTTTGCACATAATGAGTTGGATGTTCCTTTATTTCCTACACCATTTCTGGGGCTTGGATATCTGTCACACTTTACTCTATTACCAAATGATATGGGCTAACCTACCTACTTCCACCCAAACTATTTTCAAAAGCCTCAGCCTGTGCTGGAATCCCAAACCTTTCTACTAGCCTGTAAAAGATTAGCTATGCTATACTAAGGGAGTATCCTCACCCTTCTCAAAACAACTTACAATTAAAAATCCTTTGTGGAGTGATGATGTCAGCAGATTGCAAAGTAGGAGTTGTCCAGCCCTCTACTGCCTCTCGCAGGAATCCAGCCAGCAACTATCCACAGACAAGCCTGTATCCATGAATATCCTAGGACTTAGAAATAAGGCTGAGACATTCTGTTGGACTTCAGAACTGAGAAAAGCACAATGAGATATAATCTTACACCTCTTAGAATGGCTTTCATAAAAAAGATGAAAGGTAACAAGCATTGGTGAGGATATGGAGGAAAGAGAGCTCTTGTACATTGTTGGAGGGAATGTAAACGAGTCCTGCCATTATGGAAAATGGTATGGAAGTTTCTCAAAAAATAAACAATAGAGTTATATGATCCAGAAATCCACTCTGGACATATATCCAAAGGATTTAATATCAGCATGTCAAAGGGATTGAGATCTATATCTTCCTTACAAGATTACAAACTCTTTGTTTTCTTTAAGTCTAGTTCTAGTTCATTGCTTGGCTCATAGTTTCGCTCAGTAAAACCTTACTAAATGAAAAAAGGAAGGAATGAATGCCAATGGCAAAATATTACAACCCAAACAGATTTTCCAATGCCTGGCAATGAAGGGCAACTTTTTGAAGATTTAAAATTACATCCCTGGATTGACATCACACCTCCTCTACTTTCTGGCTCTGTGACCTTGGACAAGTTGCTTATTGTCTCTGACTCTCAAACCATTCATCTGTAAAGTGAGAGATGATAATAGAACTTACCTCATTGAACTGTTGTGAAAATTAGATGAGTACAGCACCTGGCACAAAGTTAGCATAAAAAAAAAAAAACTATTATCAGAAGCTATTACAGGGAATGGTACACAAGTAAATCTACTGGGTGTTTCTATTTTTAAATGTCACCCTTTTAAAACTAATTTGCTTGTACTCATTTGTTTTCCTTGAGTGCAAAGAAATGTTTCATCTATCTGGATTCTTAGCACACCTCTGCCAAATTAATTAGAAGAGATGTACCTTTCACTACATTAATAATAGGTTGTCACACTGTAGAAATCTGAAAGCCCTTATTATTGCCTTACCAATTTTTCTTGAAATTGGCAATGGAGTGTCTATTATATATAGGAAGAGTTCCCTTTGAAACATAACAGCGGAACTATTTTTCTTATTTTGTATTTGCAAGAGATGTCTATTTTCCTCTTAAATACCACTTTTCATTTGGCAACCAGAAAAAGGGTTACTGCAGTAATATATTTAAGCCTTTGGTCTAGTTCTGCATAATCTAATTTTTATATACTCTGCACAAATTGTAGCCACTTCATCACTGTCTTATTATTTTTTCTTTTAACAATGCAATGACAGTGATTAATTTCTAAAGACTAGTAAACAAAAACCTTACCTTGGAAGTGATTAAAACAGAGCTGCAAACTGTGTGAGGGCTGACAAATTTACACACACTAATACACACACACACCCTATGAATGGAGTGAACTGTATACCTAAATATTCCTATAGAAAGAATAGAAAACAAAGTAATCTGTTCCACTACATTTTGATAAATATATTCTCTAGACCTGGTTACATTTTAATTATTAAAACTGACTGTTAGTGGCCACATATGAGAAAGTACATGGATTTTAAAGTATGAATTTCAATAAAAAAAAATACAAATAACTTACTCTTTAAATAACGTTACTATAAAATGCTTTTTTTTCCATTTTATTATAATACGAAGTCAATCTATGTAATGAAATCAGGGTGGACTATTTCATTAAAGACAAATTAGGTCATGAACAAAATTGGCTATTTATTTGTCTTGCCTAAGGACATTTTTCTTACTCATTTTAGTGTGACAAAATTGCTGTTTTATAGGTACTTCTTGATTAGATCTTTGAAATAAGCAATGAAAAGAAAACCTAGCAATTTATTTATTTTTTTTATCTGTTGTGTTTTTGGTGTATATATCTAACTCATCATATATCAAATGCTCAAACAGGAACATTCTGAGATACTTTTGTTGCCAGGAACTGTGTAATGGTATAACAAAGAGAAAAATAATTCTGCACAAAAGAGGATTCATTTTTAGTTTAAACTCTGTGTAATAAAGGATAGAAAGAAGAGAGAGTGTGTGTGGGAGAGAGACAAAGAAAGATAGCATGAGAGAGAGGCTGCCAGAGGATGACCATGATCCCTATAAAAGACAATTATAGACTAAAGGAATTTTATTTACAGAAACTGACCAATACTCTCAAATCTTCTCTAGAATGTCAAATTAAAGCCACTAAAATGAAGGCATGCCACTGCTGCAGATCAAGTGGAGCTGCAGAAGCAAATTCTATTACCAGAGCAACAACAAAAAGGATGCTGGAAGAAGATATACTGCACAGAAGAATGGTACTGCAATTCACAGTGATAGAGGCAAAAATGTTGTGTTATTTTTTTAATTTAAATGACTATTTTTCAGAAAAGTTTTAGGTTTACAGAGAAAAAAAAAAAACTGAGTGAAAAGTGCAAAGTTCCCTTATATCCCCTCTCCCTCAACTCCAATTTCCCTTATTAATATCTTGCATTAGTGAGGTACATTTGTTACAATTGTTGAGACAATATTGATATTTTAATCTTAACTAAAGTCTATCGTTTACATTAGAGTTCACTCTTCGTATTCTACATTCTGTGGTTTTTGACAAATGCATTGTTATATGTATTCACCATTAAAGCATGGTACATAATATTGTTTCGCTGTCCTAAGGTTTCCAGTGTTACAACTATTTATTTCTCTGTCACTCTCCCTGAACCCTTGGCAACCACTACCTTTCCACTGTTTCCAGGGTTTACATTTCCAGAATGTCATATCGTTAGCTTCTTTCACTTAGCAATATGCATTTAAGGTTCCTCTATGTCTTATGATGGATTGACAGCTCGTGTTCATGGTTGAATAACATTCCATCATACAGATGTTCACAGTTTGTCCATTGACTGACTGAACGACAATTTGGTCGTTTCCAACTTAGGCAATTATGAATAAAGCTACTATAAACATTTGAGTGAAGGTTTTTGCGTGAGCATAATTTTCAACTCATTTGGGTAAATTCCAAGGAGAATAATTACTAGATTACATGGTAAGAGTATGTTTAATTTTATAAGAAACTGTCAAACTCTTCTAAAGTGGCTGTATCATTTTACATTTCCACAAGGAAAGAACAAGAATTCCTATTGCCCCATATCCTTGTCAGTATTTGGTGTTATCAGTGTTTTGGATTGTGGCTATTCTAATAGATGTGTACTGGTATTACATTGTGGTTTTAAATTGCAATTCCCTAATGTCATATGATTTTTAACATTTTATATGCTTATTTACCATCTTTATATGATCTTTGGTGAAGTGTTCAGATATTTTGCTCATTTTTAAATTGGGTTATTTTATTTTTCATTGTTAAGTTATAAGAGTTCTTTGTATATTTTGGAAAATA
Source organism: Eulemur rufifrons (assembly GCF_041146395.1). NCBI lineage: Eukaryota > Metazoa > Chordata > Mammalia > Primates > Lemuridae > Eulemur > Eulemur rufifrons. Next base: position 233,819,925 of record NC_090989.1, read on the forward strand.
GCCCTTTATCTGATTAGTATTTTGTGAAGATTTACTCCTAGTCTGTGACTTAACTTTCCATACTCTTAAGAGTGTCTTTTGAGAGCAAAATTTTTAATGTAATAAAGTACAACTTATATATATATTTTTTATTTTATGGATCATGTTTTTGATGTTGATTCTAAGAAGTCAATGACAAACTGAAAGCCAACGTGGGTATCTTATGCCATTACATTTGCACTTATGATCAATTTGCAGATATCTACAAAATAATTGGCTGTGATTTTGATTGGGATTGCCTTGAATCTATAGATTAAGTTTCTAAGTCTTGAGTCTTACTATTCATGCACATAGACTATCTCTTCATTTATTTGAACATTTTTAAAAGGTTTTTTAGTCAGAGTATTTTAGTTTCTCTTCTATGTATTTTTTTTATTTATACCCAGGAATTTCACTTTTTTGGTGCTAATATAAATGGTATTGTTTTTAATTTCAAATTCTAATTATTCATTGCCAATATATGATAAAGCATTTGACTCCTTTCTACTAATTTTGTGTCCTGCAGCTTTGCTACAGTCCTTCATTATTTCTGAGAGTGTTTTTGTGGTGAACAAAAGCAATAATATTTTATCATTTCCAATTTCTTTGACTTTTGTTTCCCTTTCTTTTCTTTTCATACTAGCTAAGACTTCCAGTACAATGTTGACTAGGAGTAATAAGAATGGACGTTGTTGCCTTGCTCCTGATCCTAGTGGGAAAGCATCTAGTTTGTCATCATAAAGTGGATTTTATTTTTTTGTAGATATTCTTCATCAAGTTGGGTAAGTTCCCATCCATTCTTAGTTTGTTGAGTTTATCATGAAAGGGTGTTGGATTTTGTCAAATGTTTTTTCTTTATTTATTGATATAATCATGTAATTTTTTTCTTTAGCCTGTTGATATGACCGATTACATTAATTGATTTTTGGACATTGAACCATCCTTGCATATCTGGAATACATCACATGTGAATGTCAGGTATGATTCTTTTTATACATCATTGAAGCAATGTACTAATAGTTCTTCATTGTTGCAACCATGTTCATGAGAAGTATTAGTCTGGAGTTTTCCTTTCTTTTAATGTCATTGTCTGCTTTTTGTATGAGGGTAATGCTGGCTTCACAGAATGACTGAGGCAGTATTCCCTTGGCTTTGATATTCTGAAAGATATTTGGAGAATTGGTATAAGTTCTTCCTTATATATTTGGTACAATTACATGTGGACACATTTGGATCTTTTATAGTCTTATTTGAAATATTAATAATTGATTTAATTACCATAATAGATATAGTCCTATTCAGATTTTTTATGTCTCCTAGTTTGAGTTTTTGTACATTGTGTCTTTCAAGGAATTTGTCAAATTCATCTAGGTTTATCAAATTTATGACCTCAGAGTTTTTATTAATATCCCTTTATTGTCTTTTTTTTTAGGTAATAATATAGAATAGTTATTGAGTGTTTCCTATGTTTCAGATACTGTTCTCAATACCTAACACACATTACCTTTTTTTTTAGAATATTATGAGGGTAGAAACATTTTGGTTATGTGTAATGCCTTTGCCTTGCCCAAGCCAGGGCTACAAGTGTGCCATTCACCCATACAGTGCATTCTGCATCCATGAGTTGTGAGTTTACCCTCCCACCCCCCTACACACCTGACTGGCACCCAGTGAATATTACCACCATGTAAGCACCTTAGTGTTGATCAGTTAGTACCAACTTGATGGCCAGTACATGTGGTGCTTGTTTTTCCAATCTTGTGATACCTCAATTTGAAGGATGGGCTCAAGCTCTATCCAGGATAATATAACAGGTGCTAGATCACCATTGTTTTTTGTAGTTGAGAAGTATTCCATGGTATACATATACCATATTTTATTAATCCACTCATGGATTGATGGGCACGTGGGTTGTTTCCACACTTTTGCAATTATGAATCGTGCTGCCATAAACATTCCAGTGCAGATGTCTCTATTATAGAATATCTCTTTTTTTCCCCTTTGGGTAGATGCCTAGTAGTGGGATTGCTGGATCAAATGGTATTTCTATTTTTAGTTCTTTGAGGTATCTCCAAATTGCTTTCCACAGGAGTTGTACTAATTTGCAGTCCCACCAGCAGTGTAACAGTGTTCCTATCTCTCCACATTCACACCAGCATTTGTTGTTTTGGAACTTTTTGATGAGGGCCATTCTCACGGGACTTAAGTGATAGCTCATTGTGGTTTTGATTTGCATTTCCCTAATGATTAGAGATGTTGAGCACATTTTTATATGTTTGCTGGCCATTATTCTGTCTTCTTTTAAAAGTTTCTGTTTATGTCCTTTGCCCATTTATTGGTGGGGTTGTTTGATTTTTTTCTTGTTGATTTTCTTAAGTCCTATATAGATTCTTGTTATCAGCCCTTTATTGGTTGTGTAGAAAGCAAATATTTTCTCCCATTCTGTAGGTTGTCTATTTGTTCTAATGATAGTTTACTTGGGTGTGCAGAAGGTTTTAATTCGATCAGTCCATTTATTTATTTTTGTTGCTGCTGGGATTGCTTTGGGGGTCTTCTTCATAAATTCTTTGTGTAGGCCAATGTGTACATGGGATCAGTAGTCATGGTCCCAGTTGGATTTCTGATATTAGCAATACATGTTTATTCTCTTGCTTGGTTATCCTTCCTAGAGTTTTATCAATTTTGTTGAAATTTTCAAAGAAACAGTTTTGTGTTTTGTTAATTTGCTCTATTGATTTCTTGTTTTTAATTTCATTTATTTTTGCTCTAGTTTTTATTATTCTCTTCTATGTAGTTTGCATTTGATTTATCTTTTTTCTGGTTACATAAGGAGGAAGCTTTGATTATTGACTTTAGCTCTTTCTTGTTTTCTAATATATGCAATCAATGCTATAAATGTTCCCCATCTGAACCTTTGTCTGCATCCTAAAAATTTTAATGTTCTATAATCATTTTCATTTAGTTTAAATTCTACTTTAATTTATATTAAGATTTTTATCTCTGAGCCATATGCTATCTAGAGTGTATTGTTTAATCTTCATATATTTTGGGGTTTCTAGCTATCTTTCTATTATTGATTTCTAGTTTAATTCCACTGTAATCTTAGAGCAGCACAGACATTATATGACTTCTGTTACTTTACATATGGTAAGGTGTGCCTGTACCTCAACATGTTTTCTACATTGAAAAATATCACATTAGTGCCTGGCAAAAATGTGTACTTTGATGTTGTTGGATAAAGTATTCTACAAATGTCAACTAGGTCCATTTGATTTATGGTGCTCTTTAGTCCAATTATGACCTAATTTTTTTATTCTAATCTATTTTTATTTTACTTGAAGGCATACAACAAGGACCAGTGTTAACAAAAGTTATATTTTGGTGGTGGAATTACAGGCAATGTTTTTTTCTTTTCTTACTCTTTCTTTGACAATAATAAGATTTTTTTTTTAATTTCAAAATATAAAGGGGATACAAGTGTTTTTCTTACATGGATGCCTTGTATAATCCCTTAAGTCAGGGATTTTGGTGTGCCCATCACCAGAATAATGTTCATTGTACCAAACTGGTAAGGGTTTATCACCCAACCCACCCCATCCCTTCCTCCTTTCTTGGTTTCTCCTCTTCCTTATATTGCTTTGTGCCCATGTGTATCCATAGTTTAGCTCACACTTATTAGAGAGAACATATGGTATTTGATTTTCCATTCCTAAGATACTTCACTTAGGATAATGGTCTCCAGTTCCCTCCAAGTTGCTTCAAAGACATTATTTCATTCATTTTGGTACTCCGTGGTGTGTGTGTGTGTGTGTGTGTGTATGCGCACCTCAAAATTATAGTTTATTATGTCTCAAACAAGTAGCAGTAAAATCAACCAAAGTATGCGCCTAAACTGTAAACACAGTTTTGCCATCTCAATGGTAGCCCGTGTATGCCAGCAGCTAAAAAGCTGAAGAGCAAGTGGTGATGAAATCGCAAAAGGCGTTTTCCACAGCTTGTTGAGGATTGCATATTTTCCTTGCAAGAAGTGGTATAAAGCCTGGAAGAAGTGGCAGTCATTTGGTGCAGGGTCTGGTGAATATGGTGGATGACAGACGATTTCCAAGTCCAGCTTCTGTAGTTTGAGCAGCGTTGTTTGTGTGACATGTGGTCTATCTAACATTGTCTTGCAAAAGGATTGGCCTGTCTCTACTGACCAATCGTGGCTGCTTAATCGCAAGCATCCTCATAATTTCATCCAATTGGTTGCAGTAGACATCCGCTGTAATTGATTGACCAGTTTTCATGAATCTGTAGTGGATAATGCCAGTGCTGGACCACCAAACAGACACCATTAGCTTTTTGTGATAAATATTCAGTTTTGGACTGTGTTTCAGCACTTCATCTTCATCCAACTGTTGTGCCAAATGCTTCCAATTCTCAAAAATAATCCATTTTCATCATATGGAACAATATGTAACAATCTAGTGTAGAAATGGCTCACCTTTATGTTGTGACAGCAAAGAAAGGCAAGCTTTGAGACGATTTCTCTTCTGCCGCTCAAGTAATTCATGTGGAACCCATCTATCCAGCTTCTTTACCTTGGTGGCACAGTTTTCTTTGCCTAATTTCTCCTCAACTGACTTGCCACAGGAAAATCATGCCCTACATAACTGCTGCCCTTTCTGTCCAACATTTGCTGAGATTGCAGGTGTACTCAAGCTACTGTGTCTTTTATTTTATTTCAGGACAGCTAATGCTCCTCACCGTAGTGCCAGTAATTATTTCAACAAGTTATGCTTAAGGATGGATTGTGTCACTGTATTAGGGCAAAATTTTTTACCGTAACTCTGCAATTCTATGATTACTGACTTTTTATACCTATTTCATGGTCATTGACTCAATTATAGTTGTCCCTTGGTATCCATGGGGAATTGGTTCCAGGAACCCTGCATGTACAAAAATTTGCAGATGCTCAAGTCCCTTATATAAAATGGTGCATAATCTGCATATAATCTACACCCATCCTCCTGTATACTTAAAATCAACTCATGATTACTTATAATATCTAATAAAATGTAAATTCCATGTAAATGTGTTGTACTGTATTATTTATGGAATAATGACAACAATAGGATACTGTACATGTTCAGTGCAGAATTTTATTTTTCCACATATTTTCACTCAGTGGTTGGTTTATTCCCTGGATACAGAACACATAGATAGAGGGCCCACTGTACTTGGCTTTGCCAGTGACTCTCATATCTCTGCCCTTTCCTCTGAAAAGGGGTTCAAATCACATTATGCCACTGATAATTGACCCAAACATTCCTTTGTTCCCCATTTACTTTAATTCTTTTATGCCAGAAACCATATCGCTTAAATTCTTTTTTTTTTTCCTCCTTACTAGGCACAGCTGCCTTAAAATTTAGTATCATATCTATATCTTCCATCATAAATCTATGGAAGATTCTTGCTGAGTCCTGACAATAGTGGGAAGAGCTGTCTGTGTTCACCATCTACCATTCTATCAGAAAGCTCTTGGGCACTGACTGGTATACAGTCAGTAGTAAGTAGTAAGACAAAAAATCATATCTAAGACTTTACATGCCTTTGCTCAAGTTCCCATTTTGCTAACATTTCTAGGTTCATGGTTGAGATGGAGGCAACTGTGATTGAAACCTTATTTAATCCTATCCTAATATTCTAAGACTTGTTTAGCTTTCATAAAAGCTAAACTGTAGCATTGATGGCTACAGACAGGATGTACTAATTTTCTTGCTGTAAACTTTGCAGTAGTCTTATCCACACGTTTTACCGTGTTTTGAGATTTAAGACATTGTTTACACTTTGATGGGAGACCTCTTGGGGGCGCCAATGAAGGAGTCCATCCACAGTCTTAAGTATGCTAAATCCAGAATCTTTACTTTTATATTTATCTATAATTTAATCTGGCTTTCAAGAAGCCTGAATTGACATATTCATACTATTTATATCAGTTATCTGACCTCTAACAATTGCTGGTCTTGTTATTCAATGGCTAAATCTCTGATCACACTTAATTGATCAGATCTTTTACACCTATTGAAAGAAAAGAGTCATTACAAATCTAGTCAATGCTTTGCTTCTAGGAACTGGATTTACTTTCATTGCTCCCTGTGAATTGCCAACCATGCAGTCTTTGTTTTTCAGGAAAAGTTTGTAGTCATGCTAAATTGAGGCAAATATCAATAATGAAGTCCTATGTACCCTCATTTTCTACCATCTTCTGTAGCAGTGGTCCCCAACCTTTCTGGCACCAGGGACCAGTTTCATGGCAGACAATTTTCCAATGCAACAGGGGTGAAGGGTGGAGTGGGGGAGGAGGTGGAGTTCAGGTGGTGATGCGAGTGAGGGGGAGCTGCTATAAATACAAATTAAACTTCCCTTGCTGGCCCGCCTGTCACCTCCTGCTGCACAACCCAGTTTCTAAGCTTCACAGAGGACAATTGGAGTGGGGAGGGAGAGGGGTGGAGCTCAGGTGGTGATGCGCCTCTGGGTTCCTAACAGGCCACTGGATTGGTATGGGACTGGCCAAGGGGATGGGGACAGCAGCTCTATAGTACAACATGAAACATGGACTTGACAACTTCCAGAACCAAGAAATCTGGGCATGTCTCATCTTGGGAATTCCCGTTCTTCAGAGTATTAATTGTATGCTTCTGGGATCAGGTTTCAATTACTTAGTTTAAGACTTAATCAATTTCACAGCTTTTTACTTTCTCCCAAGAGGGATACTTCTTCATATTAGGAAATATGGCTTAAAAAAAATCATAGATTTACCGTTTGTACACATTCACTTTCCAAATGATTTCATCCTATTATGCTTACTATCCTGACAGCCCTAAACTTAAATCAGCCCTCATATGTGATCGTTGTTTTTAAACAATCCTTTGGGGTCTTTCTGATCTATATATCTGTTCACCATTCAGAATTTGGGCAGGCATCTATCATTAATTTCACTCTTTGTACAAGAGTATATATCTGTCATTCTAACATTTTTCTCCCAATTTCATCTAGAAAAGTGATGTATATTAGGAAATATGAAGTTCATCAGTTCTGGATCTGGCAGAGCCATCAGTAATGCAAACAGATGTGCCTACCTTCTTCCTTTTTAGTGGGAAAATTCTACCTAGGGGAGTGCTGCTTAACCTTTTTGTTCCAAGAACCCATTTGGCAGTCTGTTGAAGTCAATCCCCTCTCAAAACAATGTTTTTAAAATAAAAGCATAAAATTATAAAATAAACCAATTATATTGACATAGAATTACCAAAATATTAAAAATTGTGATATAAGAATATATGTCTATTAACCTATCATATATCAATACCTAGCTCTGTGTCTAAAAACTGCCATAATTTTAAAGAATTATAAACATAAAGGATAGTTCAAAATATTTACACCCCTAATGTGATACAGAAATATCTGTGTATCCTGTTAGTGACAAGCCATGATATTGCTAATATGAATATTGGTTGCTTATGTCCATAATTGAAAGCAACACTACATTTCAATTATAACTTAGTAAAAATAAAAATGTGACATATTCTCATTCAAGTTCATGAATCCCTAAACTCTATTCATGTATCCCTTTGTGCTCATGTACTCCCAGTTAAGAAAATATGATTCACAAAGTTAAAAGTATCTAGGGACCATGAAAGATATAACGTGGTATTACAGTTTTGCCTGGGATTGAAGGATTTCCCAAATATTATATTTTCAGTGCTAAAATAGAAACAATCTCATGAAAACACGAATGACTGGTCTCTCTAGTGAGCTCCCACCATTGAAAGGTAGCTTGTGCAAGTCAGTTTTAATTGTCAGTCTGTAAAATTAAGAAGAGCAAGGAAGAGGGTGGAAATGAATGCTAAGTAAGAAAACTATATTTGACATCATTAATGATTTTTACATGAATAAACAATTATACTCCAACACAAAAAAATTCTCTGAATCTTATCAATCCCTATAGTGTATACAGTTCTATATTAATTTCTAATTGTTGCTATAATAAATGACTAGAAATTTACTTAAAAACACAAATAGAGTCTCTTAAATTCTGGAGGTCAGAGTCTAAAATGGGTCTGTAGGGCTGCATTTCTTCTGGAGACCCCACGGAAACTCTGTTTCTGTGCCTTTTCCAGCTTCTAGATGCTGCCTACTTTCTGTGGCTCAAGGACCCTTCCTCTGTCTTCAAAGCCAGCCGCATAGCATTTTCTCTCTTCTCTGACCTTCTCTCTTCCTCTTATAAGTATCATTTTGATTACGTTAAGTCCACCTAAATATTGCAGGGTAGTCTTCCTATCAAAAGAGTCTTAATCACAACTGCGAAGTTTCTTTTGAATGTAAGGTAACGGTTTTCTGAGATTAGGATGTGGGCATTTTGGGGAGCATTATTCAGCCTAACACAAAACCCAAGTGAAGTGTTCCTGGGTCATGTATGTATTAATCGTGTCTAACCAAGCCAACGTACCAGATCAGAGAATCAACTCTATGAAATCAGAGTCAGGGGCTATCTGATTGTTTAACAAATGGATTTACTCAAATGCTAGGGCAAAGGGTCCCCACTATTCCTGTCCAGTGGGATTTGATATTGACTTTTGACTGTGGTAGATGGCTTTTAGGTTATCTTCTCTAGTTTCATTCTGACCTCTCTTTCCTTCAATTTGAATATTTTTCTTCTGATTTATTTCCAAGTTTATAAGTTCCATTGTAATCAGTGTCTAATATGCTATGAAACTCGTCCACTGAATTCTTTATATCTGCTCTGATCTGAATATTTTTGTTGTCACCAAATTCATGTATTGAAACCTAATCACCAATATGATGGGATTAGGAGGTAGAGCCTCTGGAGGTGATTAGGTGATGGGGGGAGAGGCCCCATGGATGATGGGATTAGTGCCCTTATAAAGAAAAGCCCAGAGAACTACCTTCCCCTCCTCCCTCATGTGAGGACACAGCTAGATAGTACCATCTATGAACTAGCAAGCAGGCCCTTACCAGTCACTGAATTTGCCTTGTTCTTGGCATTCCCAGCCTCCAGAAATATGAGAAATAAATTTTTTTTTATAAGCTACCAATATGTTATTTTGCTCTAGCAGCCTGAACAAACTAAGACAGAAAATTATAGTATGTTTAGCTTTAGATATTTTCTTCTGATTATTGTTTATATCTTCCTGCAATCTGGTAAAAATTCTTCCATTGTAAATTCCTGAGCATGATATATGTTTATATGTCTTTATCCTATAATACCATTACTTTGTGTTTTGTTTTCATCGCTTTTGTCTTACCTGCTTTTTGGTCATTTTTTTTCTTGTTTGTCTCATAATTTTTATGGGGTATCAGACATTATATATGAAATATTGTAGAGACTAATGGAGGATCTAATGATGTTATCTTTCTCTACATCTATTCACTGCCTTTGATAGTGAAGGTGATCTGGTCTAATCTCCTTGTCAACTAGAATATTGGTTTAATAGACTAATTGTATTCCTTGGATGAAGTCTCTTCTATTAATAGAGTACCATAGTCTTAAAAATCTATTCCTCTACTAACATAATTTATATTTTTCGGAGCTCTCAGTTTACATATGAAATCTAATGTATGTATGTGTGTGTAATTAAAATAAAATAAATGTTTAGCTAACCAAGATAGAGCCTATTTTTAATGCTGAACACTATTATGCAAATTAAAAATGTCAATTCCTTCTATGATTTTCACTATAATTTTTGCTTATACTAAATACCAGCTGTCCAGTTCAGTATACTCTTTTTAATATGCTGGGTATAGAAAAATGTTACAGAGAATGTGGTACCATTAAAGAATTACCTGGACTCTTCCAAAAGGGCAAAATGTTACATATAAATCTTCAAAGGGTATCTTAAATCATAATTTCTTAGAAAATCCTTTTGTGTTAGCCTGATATTTCTTAGAGCCTTCTCTTTTATAAACTTGGTAGGAAACACATTGTCATAGCCTAAGGCAGCAAAATCTTTCTCATGTTCCATGCAATTCTTAAATTTTATTTCTCTGTTTCTAAATCTAGAAAATTTTTAATACAATAACCAATAATTGTTTTCAGGAAAATAGATACTCCAATCATATATATCATGCCTTGAACACATTTACTGCATAATTTGGGATGGCATCTTTCAAAAAGTAGATTTACCAAATTGTTTTTTTTTTCCTCCAGCTTTTATTAGTGATTAAATTTGATTGGTAAATAAATGAATGTCTCTTTATACAGTTATACTTGAGAGATTTATACAACTTAATCTTTCCCCTCCCTTTCACATGTACTCCCAATATATTTATACTCTTACATTGATTATAGTTTATTCAGCATATTTCTAAGTATGTCCTTTGTAAATAATCAATGCGTTTCTTTTTACCCCTATTTCTATTTCAATCAAACTGTTGTCAACTCCTAAAGGAAGGAAAAAAAAAAAACATATTTTGACCAATAACAGCTAATTTGACTTTCCCAACAGCCTGAAGTCCATTAACATGGTTGAAAGTCAAGAAGGAAAAGTACTTTTAGCAGGTAAAATAGACACCACAAAATATATGAATTATTATGTACGAATAAAGCAATCAAGACCTCATTATGAATTATAACAGAAGAAAGCAGAATAACTAGGCCGTTGTGTACTTGGCTATCTAGTTCCAACATCACTGGCTGTCAGAAACATTAAATATTTCAAAAAGATACATAAAAATAAACTAACACAACAGCTGGATCATTTAATATAGGGAATTATCATACTATTTCTCTTAAAGAGTATTTTAGGCTATTTGAATTATGCCTACTTCTTTTTCTGCCTGGACTATCTGTCCCCCTTTGTTAATATGTATAGATTTGAATTATCTTCCAAAATTTAGTATAAATATAAAATCATTGCTCACACCTCCTCTGAACCTACCTAATACTCTTACTCAACCCTACCTAATAGAGCATACTTTCTTTCTATCTCTTCTATTGTATCATTGAAAACATTAGAATGCATTTTAACTACTGATTTATATATCTTTTTTTTCCTCTAAACGGAAACACCGGATTCATTCTCCTTTTTTTGTTTCATTTTCAATCTCCTGGGTTGAGAAAGTCAGTGTAAAGTACCACATATATTTTAGAAAAGTTGTAATAGATTTTTAAATATTTCATTACTGTTTTCCCATCGAAAATACATTTTTTACAAAAAGCATGTACATATTTAATTGCTAACTCTCAGTTCTTAAATGCCCAGTTAAAGAACTGTGGTGTTGCTGCTCTTATAGTTTCCATCAACAGGATCTAGAACATAGCAATTACAAAATACATGCCTTCTGATACTTCCCTATTGCTCAGTAAATTAGCAGTAGCAGAAACAGTGAGTTAATAGAATTAGTAAATGGAATAAGTTAGTGGATAGAATTTCATTCTCTGAAATTATCTTTTAGACCTAATTTAGTCTGATATTTCAATCTAAAGAAAAAACCAGGAACTTAGTCTGTGCGTTTTCTCCTCCCTCAATCACAAAGGTGGCAGAAGTGATTTAAAAAAAAATATTTCTTTTCTGACCTCCTGCTTAACTGTTATTTTATTCTTTAGGTCAATGTAGAACTACTGAGAATGACTTTGTATAAATATAATTACATTTTGTAAGCAAGAATATGCTTTAATTTAAACAATAGTAAACTAGAATTTCTGAGTGAGATTTCAGAATGTCATTCTTAAAATCTGCAAAATTGTTACATATTCTTGGGCCCCAATCTCAGATCAAATGAATCGTAATTTCCAGATGGGTACTGATTTATTGTTTTTTGATTCTATATTTTTAGACAAATTTTGCAGGTGTTTTGGAGGTAAAAGCTAGTTTATATAACACTGGAACTTTGTGCAGGGCATAATTTTTGGTTCTGAAACAAAGAAAAGCCAGTTTCTGGGCCAGATCTACTGATCTAACATTAATGTTTCCTTTAAAATTTATAGTAAATATGCTATTAATTACTTCCATTTTATACAAATATTTTCATAGAAAATAACAACAAAAACTAGATAACAAAGTCTCACCTGAGTTATTATAAGACTCTACAACCAGAAAAGCCCCTGGGCTAATGAGAGCAGAAAGACTAATATTAACAGTGAGAAAGCAGCAATGTGTACAAACCCTTGAATAATTAAAAACGATTTTTTGGTCAACTGAGCTTCTTTGTCATTCATTATAAATATCCTGGTGCTGATTCTTCTTGTTTTCTTAAATTTTGAAATATTTGAAAAATAATTAACATACATCAGGGTATTTACCTATGATTATAAAGAAGCTTACGTGATTTTCATGTATTCATTGGAAACTAGAGTTTGTGCTACCACAAAAAGATTAGAAGATATATTTATGTAGAAAGTTTGTATACTCCTAGATGTCTCTGCTTTATATCCTTCAGGTTTATTTTTATTACTTATTCACTTATTAAATTAAATTACATTTAATCAAACATTTATTCAATTAGGAATATAAGAAGGAAACTTTTTGGTTACATAACAAATATACATACAAAATAAACTTGATTAGGTTTTGTTGAAAGCATCTCTATTTTCTTTTTCTTTTTTAATTAATTAAGAGAGCCTTGCTGTGTTACCCAGAGTGGTGACACAGGCTGGAATGCAATATCCCAATCACAGCTCCCTGAAGCTTCAAACTCTGGTCTAAAGCGATCCTCCCGCCTCAGCCTCCCAAGTGGCTGGGATTACAGGTGCATGCTGCCAAGCCCTGCTAATTTTTTCTATTTTTAGTAGAGACAGAGTCTCGCTTTTGCTCAGCCTGGTCTCCAACTCCTGAGCTCAAGCGATCCCTCCACTTTGGCCTCTCAGAATGCTAGGATTACTGGCGTGAGCCACCACACCAGACCCAAAAAATATCTTGCTTAAAAATTATTATGAGGATTTGTGGGAGCTCTTTGTGGAAGAGATGAAAGTGATAGTTACTGGCCTTCAAGAGTGTCTCATCTAGAAGGAAATAATGCTAATTCCAAAAACAAGGCACATTATATCAAGAAATTTTAAACTCAAAAAATAAGGTGTTTAAAATCTTAGCAAATGATATTCATTTTATGTATACTTTGGAAGAGAGATTTTATCTATTTGTTTAGGAATAGACAAATCTATAGATAGATGACTGTCTATGAAATAGCTGTCAGTGTCCGTGCTCTTAGGGAGGGACATTTGAAGCTATAAAAACAGCTTGTACAAAAGCAGTGGGATGCCAGGGAATTTTCAATAATTATAACCAGAACATCACATCTTTAACCTCTCACTTTATTTAATTTTCTGACACATATCTTTCTATAATATGTGTTTTAATATTTACTTATATCCTTTTTATCATTCATCCTGTGATACAGAGTAATAGCAGGAACAAAATTACCAAAAGAAAGATTGGTTTATATACTACATTAGGGTAGAGAACAAAGACACCGATAATCCATAAAATCAGCCATTGTCCCCTAAATAAGCCAGAAATGACTGTATTATTTTATCAGATCTTATTGTCATAAATTTAGTGCCATAGCATATTATATTAGTGAGGTAGTGTTTTTATATATTTGATAAAACATTTTATATTATATTTTCCAAAGCAAATATAAATCAAAATGGTAGAATAAGACATAACAGAAACTATCATTAGATATTGGCTGTTTCTTCTGAAACTTTTATTTATTTGGTGGTTTTTTGTTCGAGCATAAGAAAGTTAAATCCTGGATCAATTAAGAAATAGTAAATAGCTTTATTTTTTTGACCACTTCAACTAAAACAGTAATCTCCATCATCTCACAGGTGAAATGTGAATGAGTGGTCTCAGATCAGTCAGCGATCAGCAACAGACAAATAAGTTTCTCTAAGAAAGAAAAAGTTCAACTTTTGTGAAAAAATGTAATTATTTTTAAGTAATGCCAATGTAAAGTTATAGTTGGATAACTATTAGTATAAGGCCTACCCTGGAATCATTGTGGTTTTCTAGAAACTTAAAATTGCTCTATAAGGAAAAAAAAGCAATGTTAAAGTTTGTGGAACAATTATGATGAAAATCAAGGTTTTTATGTAGTGAACTATTTAAAAACAGTAGAGGATGGTAATTTGGAGCCAGAAATTCAGGTTCTATGAATCAGTCTGTGATCTTATTAAGCCACAATTTTTAATCTGTGAAAATGTGTAATATTACTTGGATTTTTACATAAGAACTAAATGAAAAACAAATTTATGTTATATATAATGTCCTTTGGGAATAATATTTTTGTTATTAATACTAATTATAGAAGTAATTTCATCCAGACTAAATTATAATAAGAAACACCATGAAAATTCAGGTAGGCATATTAGTTATTGAATCCTCAAATGTGGATATTTAAACATTGACTCAATAATCAAAATATCAAAGAAAGATACACCAGACAATGAAATTGTAAAGAATTTTTAATTTGTAAGTAGGTAGTGGAGAATATTCCATAAAGAATACATGGTAATCTTGAATAGCTCTTTGAGCATAGAAAGTCTTAAAACAATTTCAAAAGTTTGTGTTCGAAATCTAAAGAAGATATTTAGAACCTGAATGATTATAATCTGAGGGTGAACAAAATTCTAAGGTGAAAGTTTTTACCTTCAAACCTTTTAAAATATAATTTTTTAAAAATTGCACATAGTGTTACCTTTGAGAACTGGAACTACTTTGATGGTATCCAGAGATGCGCATAAGGCATATTATCATTCTTTCTAGTATGACTAGAAATTAATACTTGCGTAGCAGAGGTGGAAGGATCTCATGTGAGAAAACAAAAGGAGAATCAAAAACATTAGACTGCATTTTGTATAGTGCAGGAGACAGGAACAATAATAGCTAAAACAAGAAAACATAATCTTAGTGATCCTGGCCTGAAATCATTGTTCTCAAGCTTTAGAAGTCATAGGAATCACATGAGGAGAAAGGTGACTTCCTGTTCTCCTAAAAATGATTAAATAAGCACTTGAAATGTTATCCTCTGCTTGAAACTCTGAAGATACTTATTGCCTATCAAACATACAAAGCACAGTGACTCATCAATGGAAAGCTACGTTGAGCACCTGATGAATAACAGAGAATAAGTTGGGAAAGTAAGAGTTACAGATACAAGATTCAATGACTGATTAGAATCATAGAGTTTTAAATAAATGAATATTTGTTATAGTTTATAGTAAAGAATTCTAGCTGTACCCTTTTAAATCTTGATATTTCTCTGGGTGAGTTAAAGCGGAAACCGTGAATCTACAATGATCTTTTGATGACTCCTTACACATGGTAAAACTGAGGCACAGAAACATTTGTTAGTTTGATATAAATCAAAATTTATATATGTCATTGAAATGATATTCAGATCTGGGAAGTCTGACTAGAAAGTGTATTTACTGAGTAATCTTTGAAAGGAATGAAAAAAAGTATGGAATGACAGAAGTATGAAAATCTTCCAAAGAGGAATCCAAGAAGGAGAGAAAAGAGAATAGGAGAGATAATAATTGGACAAATAAGAATGGAAATTTTCCCAAAACTAGGAGAAAGCAAAAAGTTTCTGATGAAAAGAGCCTATAGAGTTAGAGGCATGTGGACACAATGTAGTAAAATTTGAGCATATCTAAAGCAAAAGAAAATTGTAAATCTCCCTAAAAGAAAAACATGGGTCTTCAGTAAAAAAAAAAAAAAAAAAAAAAAAAAAAAAAGGGAATCAGATTTTTACTAGAATTTTCAAAAGCAACACTAGCTGTAATTTTAAAAAGTAGTATTTTAAGTTTTGAGGGGAAAATTTTTAATTTAGAATTTTTTTTTTTTTTTTTTTTTGAGACAGAGTCTCACTCTGTTGCCCAGGCTAGAGTGAGTGCCGTGGCGTCAGCCTAGCTCACAGCAACCTCAAACTCCTGAGCTCAAGCGATCCTCCTGTCTCAGCCTCCCGAGTAGCTGGGACTACAGGCACGTGCCACCATGCCCGGCTAATTTTTTTTTTTTCTATATATATTTTTAGCTGTCCATATAATTTCTTAGTATTTTTGGTAGAGGTGGGGTCTCGCTCTTGCTCAGGCTGGTCTCGAACTCCTGAGCTCAAACGATCCGCCCACCTCGGCCTCCCAGAGTGCTAGGATTACAGGCATGAGCCACCGCGCCCGGCCTAATTTAGAATTTTATATACTGCTGAATGATCATTATTCAAGATCGATTCATTACTGCCAGGCTACATGGTTATTTGATGTGCAAGAGTTTGAAGTATCAGTCTCTCGTGCTGCAACCAACGATACAAAATAGATTTCAGTTAGATACAGTTTCTCCACTCTCATTTAGAACATGCCAAAATTTTACACTAAAAGTTATATTAATATATACATATTAAATTTCAAAATTGAATGATATTGTGTTTCTTTTGAACATGAGTAAAATGCAAGCCTAATTTATTTAATAAGTATGTAACTAGAATAGATTGTAATAATTCGTATAAAAGTTATTTAACTTTTCAGTAGTATAATTTCGATTAGAATTCTAAATATCTTACACATACTATGAATTTAATAAAAAGTTTATTTCCCCTTGTAAATTGAGTAGAAATGACTTTGGAGCTGTCATGCAATTAATGAAGGATGTACTTACATTCAAAGTAATGTTTTGTTACAGACTTACCTGCATGGGCTTAATGGTTCACTAGATTACATAAAAGTTAAGCAGAAGTTGCATTGGGTGCAAGTACTTAATCTTCCAACAAGTCTTAACTGGCACTTGAAGTAGCTATCAAAGTACATGATTAACTATAGCGTTTTATTTTCCAAACATAAAGTAGTATAAGAAAAACTTATGTTCTTAAGATTATTGTTAATATTTGTTTTTGAGATTTCTAATATCTCAAGTATTTTGAAAAATATATTTCTGAATTAGGTTATGCCTTTTGACATATTGTTCAACCAAAAAGTGTAAAAGATAATTCTTGATTCTCACATCAGAAATCTATAATTCTAAGTGGCATTTTTAAATATACAAGTATAAGTAGCATCCAGGCTAGTATAATTATTTTACCTAGCAATGCAAGCTATATATTTTATATTTAAATATTAAAATTAGACTATGTACTTAAGTCTTTATCTTTATTCTTACACTATTTGTACATTCAGCAAAATCCCTTTGACAAAAAGAAAAAGAATAATTGAAGAGGATGTGGAAAAAAAGTATTTTTTAACTAACAAATTAAGGGCTTTTAAATTTATTAAATGAAACTTACTGAAATTTTGTCCTTTTTTAATTTTTATTAATCCTTAAATGTAACTGTAGCAATGATTTAAAACCAAGCCACAGAGTAAAATTTTAATTTTCATATATAGAACAGCTACCATTAATTAATTAAAGATAAATCATTAGATATAATATCCAACTTCCAGTAAAGTTATCACTCAGGATCTATTATCAATTCTCACTAGTCTCCAAACACTTGCTTCACACTACAAAAAAGAAAAACACAGCCTCTTACTTTTTATTCTATCCCATTTTGTGTGATATATTGAAACATTCAGTAAATATTTAACTGAATATCCCACTTCCTTTCTTTTGCCCTCTCACAACAAAGAGGATATCTTTAATATCTAGAAAATGAACAAAAAGTAAGGGTTGAGGAATGAGAACCGAGGTAAATTGGAATGTATCTTTTAAACCTTGGAAGAGATAAAGAACAACTTTATTATGATTTATGTGACGTTATCAGAGTATACACAGCAATATGTATTAGAAAAAGTATTTATCCCTTTGTCAAGTTTAGTTATTTTAGTAAAATTTATTGAAAGGTTTTACTTTCTTAAGTATACAAGTTACTTGATGTCCCTAAAGCCAGAGCATAATAAGGAGATTCTGTTTAACCTAAAATAAGAAATCTCATATACCAACACATGTATTTAGTAAATGTATCAAGCACCTACTCTATATGGGCACTATGCTGGGCAATGAGAGTATAGAAATGAAGGCGCCGTCTTTACCCTCAAAAACCTCTCAATTTACTTTAAATTATCAAAGGCCAAAGTTTGAGAAGAATGGATATTATTTTCAAAATGGCTGTAATGAGTAACGTGTGATGGCAATACACTTTATGAGCACCAAGAAACACCCTTACTTGGTTTCTTGAACACACTTCATTCTTACACTAAATGGATATTTAAACAAAGAGTTAAAAATAAAAGAGGGTCATCGGGTAATATAGTGTCCCAATGTTATCTTCAGGGATTTGCATCTTGAGATACGCCACTAGTACTAAAGGCCAAAATATGACCAATTGTGTAAGAGTTCAAACTTTCAATACATTCACAAATATGCTTAATTTTCTTAGCCATAACTCTCACTTTGAAACAAGTTCTCAAAACTACTGTATAAAATGTTCTTAATAATTATCAATTTCATCAATTTTATATTACTAAGCACTTAGATGAGAAACTAAAGATAAAAACAAGCATTCCTAAGTCTAATTACTTTCAGATATAAATTAATATTGTAAATTATATTGCTATATTACATTACAATATATGTTATATAATATAAATTATAATGTTATAAATTAATATGGTTAAAATAAGACTGACTTAAAATTGTGATGTCTGCTCTAAACAATGAATATTTCCATTTCCGTGTACATTTCTTAGCTAGCACTGAATTGTATGGCAAATAAAATAGCATAATATTAATACCTAATAACAGGAATATCTAAAAAGTGTTAAAATGTTAAGAATATACAAAATCATATTACATGATATCTCATTCTAATATTTTTGACATCATTGTGTCCATTTAAAGTGCACATTTTAATGAGTTTTGACAAACATACACCCAGGAAACCACAGTGAAATCAATGTGTGTGTATGGTATGAAGTATGTGTCCCTATTGTATTAATTTGCCATCTTTATTGAAGATAATTGTATCATTTATGTATTGATTTATAACTATATGTATTGATCTGTATTTCTCTCTTTTCACTGAAAATAATAGTGTGGTTTTATTTATGTAATCTAATCATCCATTTTTTAAAAATTGCTTTGGATTTTCTAGGTCATTGGCATTTATTTTAAATTTTAGAATGAACTTTTCAATTTATCAAAAAAATAGGCTGGCTGAAATTTTTATGAAGAATTTTATTAAATGACTAAATTTATTTAGCATCTTGCTGTTTTGGAAATAAAATTAGCATCTGGCTCAAAGCTGATAGATAATACTTCATTTAGAGAGCCAAATTATTTTGTATATTAATACATATATGTAGTTTTAACTGAAAAGAGACTTGGTTGATACCAACATCTTATAATTACCAGTGAATAAATATGATTCATGGATATGTGCAGGAAAAGAGACCTTCAAAAGAAGACACCATATCTAATAGTTTTTTGAGCTAAAAAAAAAATCAGAAATTGCCTAGAGTCTACAAAATTGCATTTTACAAGAAATATTTTGGGTTTTATAGATAACATTTAGTTTGATGGGTTCCATATTATATTTTGTGAGACAATATTTTAGATTTACTCTTAGCCTTCAATTTTACAAATGAGTAAAATACCATGTGTGTGTGTTATATACACACACAAGAGTTTACTTGTATTTAATATTTTTCCATTTTAATGACATATGGAGAAGTTACTTTAATAATTTCAAGGTAAAATCATAGAGATTTCTGTGGTATAATTTGTATAAAATAATAAAGTGAATACTAATGGTGGGATACATTCACGCTGTGTTTTTTTGTAAATGCATTTTATCAATGAAAAATTCTTTTTGTTCCAAAAGTAAGGACTAAATTTAGTGTGTAACATTTCAATTTTTACTTGAACTGGTAAACAAAACTGAATAAAATATTTCTGAAAACTGTTATATTTATACCACACTGTTTACATACATTTAGTTTGGAAATTTTAGGATTAACTACATGTTTTTTCATTCACATTTTATCTATGACTATCAGAAGAAGTCATACGAGGAGGCAAAACCAAGGTTAATAATACTAACATAAAAAAGGAAGGCTACATCACTACTAATTCTTCGAAGAGGATTCATTTTAAATCTTAGTTGAAAATGAATTGTTAATAGTATGATTAATGTTTCTGAGAGGTTTGTAAGTCAACCTCCAGCAAGATCATTTTGCAATCATTTTTGAACTGAATAGTACAGTCTTTGATGCATGAATGAGCCCATACATAAATTATAAAATAAATAAATTATAAGGATTCCTATTACATAAGCATGTCTGTCTCTTTGGTTTCCTGCATTTGACCTACTTTTCATTATCATCTCAGCGGTGTATCTATTGCTTCCTTTCAATTCCCAGCACTCAGGGCACTTTTAACTATTCAGAATATCTCTTATGTTTTTTTTCATTTCATGATATTTCATGTTTAAGCTGAAATCAACTATGATTTCCATATCATGCATTTTTGAAAGCCATGTAACCCATTTCTAATATTATTGTATTCATTTTATTTAGATTCACCTACTTCAGTATTTTGAACATTTCACCCAAATTAGTGTGTGTGTGTGTGTGTGAGTGTGTTGTAATATGCATACACTGCTATAAACATTTCTACTTAAAAACAGGACTTTTGGTTTTTTATATATTTTTTTCTGAAATTTGTCTTTGTGTCTTTTAGTTGTGTTGTATTTTAGTCCAATACCCTGCTTAGCTGTTGTATTTCTGTGAGAATGTTGGGCTATGATTTGGAAAGGTCGATGGACATATTATCAGTCAATGTGCACAGGTTTCAGTTTCAGTTCAGATCCTCATGTCTGCTCTCAGCTGGACCTTGCTTCTCACAAACCAGATTCTTTCAGGTTCAATCTTTGCAAACAGTAACCAGTCTTCTGCGGCAGGAACATTACCTGATTGCCCCTGGTGAAGATTTTCCGAGTGTAACTCATGCAGTGTTTTAACAATCCTTCTGTTTGCAGTCTCACATTTTAGCTTTTTTTTTTTTTTCCCCTCAGAGACATCTGGGAGCTTATAGTTTCTGAGTCTCTGGAATTCCTCAAACAAAATTAAGGTTTTCTCCCTTTTATTACATGAAATTCAGCCTTCTTTGTTCTGATAACTTTATTACCATTTGTCCATCAGTTTTCCAACTTAAAAATTCTGTTGTCATGTGTTTTGTTCTCTTTGCATCATACCTGCACATATTCTTGTTGCTTTTACCTCATTTTACTGGGGATCAGGGGTATACACGTGTGTCTAAAAGCATGGAGGTTTTTTGGTCTGTATATTGTAAAAAAAATTAACATGAGATCTATTCTTTCAAAAGAATTTTAGGGCACAGTATTGTTAAATACAAGCGCAATGTTGTGCTGCAGATCTCTAGCACTTATTTATCTTATTAGCTGAAACTGTATACTCGTTGAGCATTAACTCCTCATTTCCCCCTCTCCTCAGCCCCTGGCAACCGGGATTCTACACTTTATGAGTATGATTACGTTATGTACCTCATATAAATGGAATCATGCGATATTTCTTCTTATGTTACTGGCTTATTTCATTTAGCATAATGTCTTCCAGGTTCATCTATGTTGTCTCAAAAGGCAGGATTTATTTATTTTTTTAAATGCTGGCTGTCATTCTATTATAGTATATACCAGATTTTATTTATCCATTAAACCATTGTTGGACATTTGGATTTTTTCCACATCTTGGTTACTGTGAATAATACTGCAATGAGCATAAGAGTGCCAATATATCCTCAAAATTTTGATTTCAAATCTTTTGAAAGTTATACTTAGAAGTGGGATTGCTAGATCAGATGATAGTTCTGTTTTTCATAGAAGCTGCACCGTTTACATTCTCACCAATAATGTATAAGAGTTCCATTTCTCCATATCCCTGCCAACATTTACCTTTTTATTTTATTTTATGCTTCTTATTTTACTTTATTTTATACCAGTCATCTTAAAAGGCCTGAGGTAATAACTCATTATGGTTTTAATCTGCATTTCTCTAATGATTAGTTACATTGAGCATATTTCCTATACTTTTTGTCCATTTATATGTCTTCTCTGAAGAAATGCCTATTTAGGTCCTTTGCTCATTTTTTCGTCAGGTTATATGGTTTTGTTTTTATTGAGTTGTAGGAGTATCTTATATATTTTTGATATTATTATAACTAGCCCCTTATCAGATATAGGGTTTGCAAATGTATTCTCCCATTTTTAGGGTATCTCTCATTTTTTTGATTATTTCTTTTGCTGTGCAGACCTTTAGAGTTTGAGGTAGTACTACTTATTTATTATATGTCACATACAAATTAATGGTTTGCTGCTTGTGCTTTTAGTGTCAGATCCAAGAAATCATTGCCTAGATCAATGTCATGAAGCTGTATTCTTATATTTTCTTTTAGTAGTATTACAGTTTGAAGTCTTACATTTAAATTTTAAATCTACTTGAGTTGATTTTTGTGTATAGTTTAAGCGTCTAAACTTGTTTATCTGCATGTGGATATCCAGTTTTCCTAGGGCCATTTGTTGAAGAGACTATCCTTTTCCTACCTGCGATAGCATCAGAAAGAATAAAATACTTAGGAATAAGCTTAGCCAACGAGATGAAGGTTTTAACACTGAGAATGATGTAACATTGATGAAAGAAATTAAAGAAGACACAAATAAATGGAAATAAATCCTATGTTCATGGATTGGAAGAATTAATATTGCTAAAATGTTCATACTCCTCAAAGCTATCTGCAGATTTAATGCAATCTCTATCAAAATTCCAGCGACATTTTTATAGGGATAAAAAAATGCAATCCTAAAATTTATATGGACCACAAAAGACCCGAAAGAGTCAAAACAATCTTGAGAAAGAAGAACAAAGCTAAAAGAGTCACACTTCCAGATTTCAAAATACATTACAAAGCTACAGTAATCTACACAGTATGATATTGGCATAAAAAACTGACATACGAACCAATGGAACAGAATAGAAAGCCCAGAGATAAACCCATACATATATAGTCAATTGATCTTCAGCATAAGTGTAAAAAGGTGTGTGTGTTTATGTGTGTGTATTATGTACATACATATAGCATGCAATAAAGTTGACTAGATTAAAACATATAGAAAATTTAGTCCTTATATAGTTAATTATTTTAATTCCAAGTTTATGTTAAATATTTTGTTTGCTAATTCCAGATTTGTCTTATTGGTTAAATAACCCTTATATAGAAAAAGATAAATACATCACATACTCTCATGTCTAAAGTGCCTTCTCTATGAAGTGTGGATTGAAGGTTTATATCAAATGAAGACTATTCTTCTTATTTTAATTTATTTGAGGGTTGTAATTTCATTGTCAATTGAGATATTCCTTTCTATAGTAGACTAATAAATCTATACTTTTGACTACTAATTATTTGAATTACTGATTCCACAGATATTAATTCAAAATCTACAAATCTAGGTCTTACAATGTTAACAGATTGTTAACAGATCATATGTACACTGTGGTATCAAATAGAATGAAATCTTATCACACAGTATTTAGATAAACAAACAACTTTTCTATCTAAAGTAATTTGCAACTTTTCAACAGAAATTTGATGGTTATTTAGCACTCTCACTTTGAATCACACCAATATTTATCAGTACCCCTCCATAGGCTAAATGCAGCTAAGGCTGAGGAAAGTAGAGGTAAGAATGAGGAGATTGAATACTGGTCTAGGTAACACATACTTGAGTTGGAGAGGACCCAAGTCTATTAAGTAGACAGAATTACTTAGAAAATTTTAGAATTGAGTATTTCTACTTACAAATGAGATTTTGTCAATGAGTGTCCATAGAGAGAATCAGATGAAGACATGTTAAAAATGTTAACCCTGTTTTAAACATCCAGAAATAATTGTAATTTAAATAAAAAAAGACTTTTTGAAAAAAACAGTTTTATAGGGACAAGATGTAAAATGCATTGAATTTAAACTTGCGTGGCAAGCATCTACTTCTATCATTTTTCTTTATAGCCATTACCCTTTAATACCCTACAACTATCTCAGCTCCACATTTCTTAATAAAATGTTTGCTGTTTTAATTGGCATTATTTAAATAAAGAAAGCATAACATTTCATGAGAATTTCTTCATTTGTATTAAACAAAATAATTTTGTGCAAATCAATGGTCTTCTGAGTGCCTCTGTTTACATGTGTGTATAAACTCTACAACATTTACATAAATTTTTAAATAAAATAAAATTGAGAGTGTCATGTATGTGCTTTCACATGTATATACTAGATTCCTTTAATAAAAAACACTCCCCAAGATTAAAAATATGCTTATAAATCACAGATTCAAGTCTCCACTCTGATATTGCTTTACTTCTGGTATCAATTACCTATTTCATAATGCACAAGGAAGAGAAAAGGATAAAAATCCTCAAAATCTATATTTAAATTTCGTAATTTAAACTGAGCTCTTATGATTCCAAAATTTTTGGAGAGGCACATGATGAAGATGTGTCCGCTAAAATGCTCCTGTTCAAAATGGAGATTGGCATACAAAATATCGGACATCTCTCTTTATCAAGAAATGGCAAGTATGCTCAACAAAGACTCCCTGTTGCTTGAGAGAAAACACTTTATATCTCTCTAAGTGAATTGCTCATCGCTTGAGATTGTCTGTGTGTTCTGGTACAATCTTGTGTCAATTTCCAGGAAGGATTTGACATTAAAACTTCTAGATAAAAGAAACCTAGCAGAGGAATCTCCCAAAGCTCTAGCAAGCTGCAGAGATAGACTAAAGTTAATAGCAGCTCAAATTAAGACAGTTCAACATTCAGTACCCCATTTATCTGTACCAAACATTTTAACAGGGCTTCTTGGCCACACAACAAGAATTACGATTCAGTTGAAAGTATTTTTTTTTTTTTTCAGTTAAAGGCAATGGAAAAGATATATTTCAATTCACTTAGTGTCATTGGACATTTATTTTCATCTTATTTAAATATATTTAATAAACACCTAGTCATGTGAGCAAATTATTGTTAGAGTGATTTAAATATACAAAAGCATGATTATTTTAATCCTTCTGACTAAACACTGATATCTTCTTCATATTGTGATTTGCACTGCATAAATTATATCCTTTACTGAAATGACCTGTTTGTCCTTAAAAAAAAAAAGGTCTTTCATACATTTTACTTTTTTTCATATATCCTCTTTCCTAATCATATCTCCCCAAACCCTGTCATGCAGCTAGCAATTTTAAGCCAGAGAAATTATTGCTTATAATAAGCCCACTAATGTAGTAAGCTCATTCTTTATGTTTTCCATAGGGAAGGGAAGGTACCCTATTTCTACTCTTTTTTCCCTAAAAACATCTTATGATAATATATAAGTTAATTTGGATTGACATCAATAGATTTGTTGGAATTCTATTTTCCTTTGTGCTGAAGATCATTTGTAATGTGATGATGGGGGAGGATGATGAAAGATTGGTCGACAGGTACAATGTATGTTATTTGGGTGATGGATACCCTAAAAGCCCTGATGACTACTAGGCAATCTATGCATGTAACAAAATTGTACATGGACCCCATAAATTTGTACAAGCAAAAAGAGAAAAATCCAGGAGAAAAACACAGTCCACACATGTATCATGCCAGTAGAAAAAATATATGTGATCAAATTTCAAAAGAATAGATATTCATTGTTCAAATGACTTTTTAAATTAGAAATCCCAAATTAATTTACACTTACAATTTATTACACATTTAAATGTATCTATCCTTTGTTAAGGGATGTGAATGACATTTGTCAGTGTGAAACTTTTGGTTCCTTTGATTTTTAAAAATCAGTATGCCATTTGGTAAAAAATAAAAATTCAGGTGCCAATAGATATTTAAGACAGAGAATTTGACCAAAATTTGAAATATTTATTGCTAATTATTTGATGATTTTTGAAGCTATTTCAAATGACAGTGTCTTAAAGATATATTTCAATTATTTGTGACTAACATATAGATATTGTATTCTGTTTTTTTATGTCTTTACCATGTGTATTGTATGCTTTTCTTGTATATATTCATCCTGATAAATTTATTTTAGATTTTTTGGTTCTACAGACTTGTCTATGTCTACAGTCATGGCATTTTTGAATAATGGCAGTTTTACTTCTTTCCCTTTCATATTTATTATATTATATTTATTTATTTACTTATTTTTATCAGAATATTATGGGGGTACCAACATTTTGATTATATATAATGCCTTTGCCTCGCCCAAGCCAGGGCTATAAGCATGCCTTTCACCTATACAGTGTGCTCTCATCCATGAGTTTTGAGTTTACCCACCCCCACTACCTCTCTCCCACTTGACCGGCACCCAATGAATATTACTGCCATGTGAGCAACTTAGTGTTAATCAGTTATTACCAAGTTGATGGTGAGTACATGCTTGTTTTTGCAGTCTTGTGATACCTCACTTCAAAGGTTGGGCTTAAGCTCTACCCAAGAAAATATAAGAGGTGCTAGTTCACCACTGTTTGTTGTAGTTGATCAGTACTCCATGGTATACATATACCACATTTTATTAATCCACTCATGTATTCATGGGCACTTGGGTTGTTTCCACATCTTTGCAATTATGAATTGTGCTGCCATAAACATCCCAGTGCAGATGTCTTTATTATAGAATGTCTTTTTTTCCTTTGGGAAGATAGATGTCTAGTAGTGGGATTGCTGGATCAAATGGTATTTCTATTTTTAGTTCTTTTAGATATCTCCAAATTACTTTCCACAGGGGTTGTAGTAATCTGCAGTCTCATCAGCAGTGTAAGTGTTTCTGTCTCTCTATATGCATGCCAGCATTTGTTGTTTTGGGACTTTTTGATAAAGGCCATTCTCACTGCAGTTAGGTAATATCTCATTGTGGTTTTGATTTGCATTCCCTAATGATTAGAGATGTTGAGCACTTTTTTACATGTTTTTTTGGTCATTATTCTGTCTTCTTTTCAAAAGTTTCTGTTCATGTCCTTTGACCATTTATTGATGAGGTTGTTTGATTTTTTCTGATTGATTTTTTTAAGTTCTAGAGAGATTCTTATTACCAGCCCTTTATCGGATGCGTAGAGAGCAAATATTTTCTCCCATTCTGTAGGCTGTCTATTAGCTCTAATAATAGTTTCCTTGTCTGTCCAAAAGCTTTTTAATTTCATCAGGTCCCATTTATTTACTGTTGTTGCTGCTGTGATTGCTTTGGAGGTCTTCACAAATTCTTTGCCTAGGCCAATGTCTATAAGAGTTTTTCCAACATTTTATTCTAGAATTCTTAAGGTTTCATGCCTTAGGTTTAAGTCTGTTATCCATCATGAGTTGATTTTTGTGAGAGGTGAGAGTTGGGGATCCAGTTTCAATCTTCTGCATGTGTTTATGCAGTTTTCCCAGCACCATTTATTGTATAGAGATTCTTTCACCCAATGTATATTTGTATCTGCTTTGTGAAAGATTAGATGACAATATGAGAATGATTTTACATCTGCCTTCTCAGTCCTGTTCCAGAGGTCTATATCTCTGTTCTTGTGCCGGTATCATGCTGTTTTAGTTAATATAGCCTAGTAGTAAAGCTTGAAGTCTGCTAGACTAATGCCTCCCAATTTGTTCTTGTTGCTTAAGATTGCTTTGGCTACAGGAAGTCTTCTCTGGTTCCATACAAAGCGTAGAATTATTTTTTTCTAGATCTGTAAAGAATGGCAATGGTATTTTCATAGGGATTACATTGAATCTATGGATTACTTTAGGTAGTATGGACATTTTAAGATTATTGATTCTGCCAATCCATGAGCATGGGAGGGTTTTCCAGTTGTTTACATCTTCTACAATTTCTTTTCTCAGTATTTCGTATTACTCCCTATATATGTCTCTCACCCCCTTCGTTAAATATATTCCTAAATATTTAATTTGCTTTGATGCTATTGTGAAAGGTGTTAAATCTTTGATCTGATTTTTGGCTTGACTATTATTGGTGTATATGAATGCCACTGATTTGTATGCATTGATTTTGTATCCTGAAACTTTACTGCATCCATTTATCAATTTCAGGAGTCTCTTGGTTGAATCCTGGGGATTTTCTAGATATAATATCATGTCATCAGCAAATAGTGAGAGTTTGACCTCTTCTGCCCCCATTGGAATACCTGTAATTCCCCCCTCTTGTCTGATTGCTCTGGCAAGGACTTCCAGCACTATGTTGACTAGACATGGAGACAGTGGGCAACCTTTTCTGGTTCCTGTTCTAAGTGAGAATGCTTTCAATTTTTCCCTGTTCAGTATGATATTGCCTGTCAGTTTATCATATATGACCTTAATAATTTTAAGGTATGTCTCATTTATGCCTATTCTCTTAAGAGTTTTTACTATAAAATTGTGCTGGATTTTGCAAATGCATTTTCTGTGTCTATTGGGAGAATAATATGATCTTTGTTCTTGGTTTTATTTATGTGGTGAATTGCATTTATAGATTTGTGTATGTTGAACAAACCTTGCGTCTCTGGAATAAAGCCCATCTGGTCATGATGAATTATTTTTTTGATGTGCTGTTGGATTCAGTTTGCTCAGATTTTGTTGAGGATTTTTGCAGCTATATTCATTGAAGGATATTGGTGTATAGTTTTCTTTTTTTCATTGTTGTTTTGTCCTTTCCTGGCTTTGGTATCCAGGTGATATTGGCTTCATCTAATGAATTGGGGAGCATGCCATCCTTCTCAATGTTGTGGAATAATTTCTGCAGTATAGGTATAAGTTCTTCTTTGTAAGTTTGGTGAAATTCAGGTGTGAACCCATCTGGTCTGGGACTTTTTTTGTTGTTGTTGTTGGAAGATTTTTAATTGCTGCTTCAATTTCTGTGCTTGATATTGGCCTGTTCAGGAATTCTATTTCTTCCTGATTGAGCCTAGGAAATTTCTGTGTTTCTAAGTATTTGTCCATTTCCTCCACATTTTGTATGTAGTTTTGGGGCATATAGATTTTTATAGTATTCAAAGATAATGTTTTGTATTTCCATGATGTCTGTAGTGACCTCTCCTTTTTCATTTCTAATTGAGTTTATTAGAATCCTTTTCTTTCTATTTCTTGTCAATCTAGCAAGAGGGCTGTCAATTTTGTTTATCTTTCCAAAAAAACAAGTTTTTGTTTTATTAATCTACTGTATAGTTCTTTTATTCTTGATTTCATTTAGTTCTGCTCTGATCTTAGTTATTTCTTTTCTTCTGCTAGATTTAGAATTAATTTTCTCTTCCTTTTTCAGTTCCTTGATACAGTTTATTAGTTTGTTGATTTGTGAGCTTTCTGTCTTTTGGATGTAAGCATTTAATGCTATTAGTTTTCCTCTCAGAAATCCTTTTGCTGTATCCCACAGATTTTGATAACTTGTGTCCCCATTATCATTTAGTTCAAAGAATCTTTTGATTTCCATCTGGATCTCCTCCTTGACCCAATAGTCATTCAGCAATAGATTGTTTAATTTCCATGACTTTGTGTATAGATGAGTGTTTGTGTTGGAATTGATCTCTAATTTTATACCACTGTGGTCTGAGAAGATACATGGTATAATTTCTATTTTTAAAAATTTATTGAAATCTGATTTTTGGCCTAGGATGTGATTGATTTTAGAGATAGATCCCAGAACTGATGAGAAGAATGTATGTTCATCTTTATTTGGGTGGAATATTCTGTAGATGTCTATTAGACCCATTTGTTCTAGAGTTCTGTTTAAGTCCATTGTTTTTTTGCTTATTTTCTGCTTGGAGGATCTGTCCATTTCAGTCAGTGTGGTGTTGAAAGTCCCAGCTATTATGGCATTACTGTTTATCATATTATTTAGAACAAATAGGGTTTGCTTCATGTATCTAGGCACTCCTGTGTTGGGTGCATAAATATTAAGTATTGTCAAATCCTCTTGTTGAAATTTTTGCTTTCACCATTATATAGTGACCATCTTTGTCTTTCTTTACTTTTGCTATTTTAAAGTTTGTATTATCTGATGTAAGAATAGCTACCCCCAGTTTCTTTTGATTTCCATTTGACTGGAAGTTTGTTTTCCAAACCTTGACCTGGAGTCTTAATGCATTTTTATAGGTAAGATGTGTTTCCTAGAGACAGCAGATACTTGGCTTGTATTTTTTATCTGCTCAGCCAGTCTATATCTCTTCAGTGGACAATTCAAGTCATTCACATTTATTGAGAGAATTGATATTTCAGGTAGATTTCTGTTCATATTGTTGGATAAATTCTTATTGTTTTGTTTCACCTCTTGAGCCATTGTGAAATCCAGGTTCTAGACTTTAACTCTTGAGTGATTTTACTTTGGTGGGTGTCTATTGCACCATTCATTGTATAATGTAGGTCTGAATACTTCCTGCAGGGCAGATATGGTCTTCACAAATTCCATCAGTGATTGCTTGTCTGGGAAACTTTATTTCTCTCTCATAGATGAAGCTTAGTTTTACCAATTAAAGAATTCTAGGTTGGCCGTTATTCTGTTTTAGAAGATTGAAGACAAATCTCCAGTTCCTTCTGGCTTGTAAGTTTTCAGTTGAGAATTCTGCAGTTAGTCTGATAGATTTTCCTTTGTGGGTTATCTGCTGTTTTCATCTTACTGCTTGAAGGATTGCCTCTTTCGTGTTTACTTTGGCCAGCCTAATAACCATGTGATGTGATGATTGCCTTTTCACATTGAGTCTCCCAGTAGTTCTGTATTCTTCTTGTACCTGGATATCTAGATTTCTGGCCAGGCCAGGCAGGTTTTCCTACAGTATTCCAAGAAATAGATTTTTTAGCCCTTGTGTATTTTCTTCTTCTCTCTCTGTTGCCTATAATTCTTATATTTGGTTTCTCTACATAATCCCACATTTCTTGTATGTTTTGTTCTTGTCTCTTGTTTCTGTGTTCTTTTTCTTCATTTGATTTGTTTAGCACATAGGCATTATCTTTCAAGCTCTGAGATTATTTCCTCTGCATGATCCATCCTATTTTTAAGGCTTTCCACTTTGTTTTGTAGTTCCTTGAATGTCTTTTTCATTTCCAGTATTCTGTTTAATTCTTTTGTAATATTTCAATTTTTTTAGAGAATTTTTTTATTCATTTTCTGTATTATTCTTGTGGCTTCTTTGTGTTGGGTTTCTATTTTCTCTTCAATTCCATTGAGTTTTCTTATAATCCATATTCAGAATTCTTCCTCCATCATTTTAATCATTTTTGTTTAAGTTGGTATCCATTGTTGAGGATCCAATGATTTCTTTTGGGGGTGACTTTTCTCTCTGATCTTTCATCTTTCCTATGTTCTTTTACTGATTCTTTCTCATCAGGCTACTTGGTCAAGAACTGAGGGTGGTAGGACTGCTTTATGGCCCAACTTACTTTTATTTATTTTTAGTAGTCTTTTTGAACTGTCTGGACTCCCCAGTGCAATGGTGAACAGAACTGATGAGAGGGAATTTCTTTCCTTGTGCCTAGTCTTACTGGCAAAACACTCAGTCTTTCACCATTAAGTGTGATAAAGCTTTAGTTTTTGATAAGATTCTTTTTATTGAGTTAAGGATGTTCCCTTCTATTTGTTTTTCTAAATGTTTTTATATCAATGGGTTTCGATTTTGCCAAATGCCTTTTTTGTTGTATCTATTGACATAATTTCACATTTTTTTCTATTTTATCTTGCATATATGATAAATTACAATAATTTTCCAATGTTAAACACATCTTGCATTCTTGTAATAATTCTTAATTCATCATAATGTATTTTTATTACAAACTGCTGGATTAGATTTGTTGATATTTTGTTACTGTTGGTTAAATATATATTTATGAAGGATATTGGGTTTTATTTATTTTTAATGGGTATGATTATTTTTTAATTTTTTTAAATTTTATTATTTTTTTACTTCAGAGTATTATGGGGATGGAAATGCTTTGGTTACATAAATTGCCTTTACACCACCCAAGACAGAGGTGCAGCGTGCCCATCCCCCAGACAGTGCACACTGCATCCATTAGAGGTGAATTTACCCATTCCCTCTTCCCCCCTCTCACCTGCCCATCACCCTATGAATGTTACTTCCCATATGTGCATGTTAGTGTTGATAGATTAGTACCAATTTAATTGTGAGTATACGTGGTGTTTGTTTTTCCATTCCTGTGATACTTCACTTAGAAGAATGGGCTTCAACTCCATCCAGGATAATAAAATAAGTAGTTCACCATTTCTTATGGCTAAGTAATACTCCTACACCACATTTTATTAATCCACTCATGTATTGATGGGCACTTAGGTTGTTTTCACAACTTTGCAATTGTGAATTGTGCTGCATTTGAGTGCAGACGTCTTTTTTTAATAGAAAGTCTTTTTTTCTGTTTTTTTTTTTTTTTTTTTTTTTTTTTTTTTTTAAATAACAGAAATTTATTTCTCACAGTTCTGGAGGTGGGAGGTCCAAGAACAAGGTGTCTGCCAATTTGGTTTCTGGTGAGGACTTTCTTCCTGTCTTATAGGCCATGGCCTTTCCTCAGATGCTTTCTCTTTCTCTTCTTCTTCTTATAAGGCCACTAATCCTACTACGCAGGCCCTTCCGGAGTACTGGATCAAATGGTAGTTCTACTTTTAGCTCTTTGAGGTATCTCTATACTATTTTTCATAGAGGTTGTACTAGTTTTCAATCCCACCAGCAGTGTATGAGTGTCCCATCTCTCTGCACGCATGCCAACATTTGTTGTTTTCCTGTCGTGGTAATATTGTTTCTTTTCTTCTAGTTTTGTACAAGGATTTTCCTAATATCAAAAAATAGGTTGGGAACTTTTTCACTTTCCTATATTTTCTGAAATAGCTTATGTAAAATTATCATTTAATCCTTAAAAAGATTAAAATTTTGTACAAAATTGTTCTGGCTGCTAGTGTCACACTAGAGGCCTGGCACAATCATATGCACAAAACATCTTTAAAGGGATACATTTGTAAAGCAGTTTAAAGAAATTCTAAATACTAAGTTTCTTAACATGTAAAGAAGTTATGAATGAGAGTATAATCAATAAATTGCACATCAGGCACACATATTCCAATATATAATCAGTAAGTATTACAACCAATAGAATCAAAATATAAGTATTTTTGTAAAAAAAAATAAAAATGAGAATGAAAGCTTTGATGAAGGAAATTTTAATTAAAGTTATCTAAAAATGCCAAGACATACATGAAAATGAAAAAATTCTTGCATGGAACATATACTTGGATATTTATAGAAGTATTGTTTATAATACTTTGAGACTAGAAACAAACGAACTAAATATCTATGAACAAAGAAAGTTTATCATAATTTGATATGATTTATCATAGAAGTCATACAAAATGAAAATAAATAAACTTGAACTATATATCAGTTAAAAATTGGAAACTGCATACAGTGTTTTTATAAAGATGATAAAATGCAACATAAACAAGGGAAACAATTAATAGAAATAATAGTTATCTCTGTGCTCAATGGAGAGAGATGTAATGGACAAGGACAAAAGGCACTTTAAAAGTACAAGCAATGTTTTGTTAATCTGGTTGTTGGAGTATTCATACATTTTGTGTCTTATATATTTAGTTCATATAATCCTTGTAAATGTTATATTTCAATAAATGCTATAAAAGATCCTGTTAATTTTTGAACAACTCTCTAAAAGCTGAGGTAAATTATAAGACTTGTTCAAGTGTCAGAATTAGAAATAAAACACAAGTTTTTGAATATTTATATTTCTTATCATTTCATCTGTTTCAGGTTAAAGGAATGATCCAGTATATTTAAGCCCTAGTGGTCATAAAACATCAATTTCTTTAGCGGTATTATTTACCTTTTAATTGACATGGGTATTGCTCTTTTGATGATACATGGGATATTTTAAGTTTAGACTAATTCCCCATATTTCTTGTGACTCCACTGCTTCAGGTTTAGACCTATTTTTATGGGAATGACTCAGTATATAACATTTAAGAT
Organism: Eulemur rufifrons; assembly: GCF_041146395.1. Taxonomy (NCBI): domain Eukaryota; kingdom Metazoa; phylum Chordata; class Mammalia; order Primates; family Lemuridae; genus Eulemur; species Eulemur rufifrons. The sequence continues at coordinate 233,853,945 of NC_090989.1, forward strand.
TTCGGGAACATGAATCATTCTTGATGATTTTGACAAAATATGTGAAATATGGGGACCAGAATCATATAAGGACTCTTGAATTTTTTGATCCTATGCATCATTCTTATTTTGTCACTCGAAATATATAAAAACAAAACTATTACAAAATCAATTTAAGTCTAACATTTTTTTAAAGGCCATATTGTTCATGTGTTAGCCAATACAGGTTGTTGGCAACAAGGATTAAAAAAAAAAACACTTTCAACTGTGCTAAATCTGCTTCTCTCTACTATAGTAACTTGAAAGAACACAGTTGATAAATCCTTTCTGGTACTTTTCTCAATCATTAGAGCAATCTTGATGCTAGAAAAGGATATTTTCATCTCTCACAAATGACAGATTAGCTTTATTCTACAACTATCCAGCACCTTGTTTATGGTAAATGCTCTGTGATTAGTGACATGATAGTACCAATGTCCCAATCTATGGATTTCTGTATATTTCACTTTCATAACCTCTCCCAGGGCGAAAAATGTTTTATAAACTGTGTTCTTATTCTAGAGATTTCATTTGCAGCAGTCTTTTATGTATTTCCCTATAGAAAATACATATCTCTTTTTTTTCTCTCTCTTTGTTCCTCTTTAATATATATGAAGGAAAGAAGCCATCCAAGGAGACAAAAAAAGCAGCATAGATAAAAATATAGAAAAGATTTACTCAGTGTCAATCCCTGCCCAAGGATTTTCATACACTTTGTAATTTAATAATGACAGAACTATTGAGAAATATTATTTTCACTTTGCAGATTTTTTTTTTTTTAAATATGACGTGAATTGAAGTAATGCATCTAAACTTAAGTAATCTGTACGAGGTTTACCTGGAAATGGACTCTAGAAACTGAATGCTAACCCACACTATCATCCTACTCTGATAGTACTACCCAAAACAATGCAGGAGGAGATTTTAATAGAAGAAACAAAACATGTCCTATATGTAGAGATATCAAGAAAAAACAATGAAAGCTTATTGCTCACTTTCACAAGGAGCTTCATTAAATTGATAGGCAAAAAGAATTATCTGATTGTTGGGATGAAGTAAACGGGTAAGTCATTTGCCCAGTAAAGACCTTTCAGTGAAGTTTGAGTTAGGAGAACATAGTAGACAACACTGTAGGGATTTTTTTTCTTTCTTTGTTTTTAATTATTTAAGACATAAAATATATTAAATACAGAGGGAAGAATTAAGGAATGAACAAATATAGTATCAAATTCCCACAGGAAGAAGTATAAAATTTAAGTCTAACAACCATCCTTTTTTGAGAAAGAATAAGGGATAAAAATCATACAGTTTTGTAAAGGATACATGTTGAAATGATAATTGAGGATGATGGCAGTTTTATTCTAAATATCTCAAATTAATTATCATATTTATAACAAGTGTCATTTTTTTCCCCATTTCCATTTATAATCAATGATTTAATAAAGTTCATTAAAGTGTACAAGCAACAATGTCTTAAATTAATATTGGCAATCAGAAGTGTTTATAAACATTAATAGAAACAAATTAGTTTTACTTATTTCATCAATTCTATACAAAATTTATTAATGAAATTTTATTTAAAATTACAGTAATTCCAAAGTTTACTATCTGTTGACATACTTCTCATTTACATTGATAATTATCAGGAATTCTGAATCCCTAGAATATGGGTTTTGTTAGCGCTTGAGTTAAACACAATATTTTTAGATAAAAGGAATGTATCTGTCAGTATGCTTTCACAGCTCTTTGATCTCCCTGTGGAACATGCTCTAAAGTTAATATGCCTTACTGCAAATTTCTCTTTAGAATGTCTCACAGGTTATTTTAAGACAGTGAATAATGTCTTTTATTAGTCAAGAAGTTTTGTCTTATCTTATGCACATCTTCATATATGGGAAATGTATCAATCCTGAGGACAAAAATGTGACTTTTTTCTCTACTTTTAGGCTTTATATTAAAAGTCCATTTCAAAAAAAGATATTAAAATGAAAATTCTTTTTATGTGCTCATATAGAAAAAAATAAGTTCTTTTGTGAAATTCAAAATGTAAATGGAAATACAAAGAATGATTGAAAACAATAAAAGAAATACAACCCAGATATAACACCATGAACTAATTCTCTAGCTCATCATCATTTGCTTTTGAGAGAGAGCTACCATCATTAGATGTGTAAACCTGCTGCTACTCTTTGTGAAACACTTCCCACAAAATGTCCTTGTGCAAAGTGACTGCCTTGCAAAGCAATGTTTGCAATTGAGACTACCTGCCTTAGTGACTTTGGGGCTCAGATTTAAAAGTACCAACTTGGGGTCTCAATATATGTGGCCTTAACATGAAATTTATGATAAAATGTGCAGCCAAATAGGCTGTGCTTTCTTTAATTTGCTTGGAGAATGACAGCCTAATTCTTTGAGGCAACCCTCTCAGTATAGACCAGGATCCTTGAATAACAACCTCATTTACAGGCAAAATAGCTTATGAAAGTTGAACCACTGAAAACATGTACTTACAAATTTCAAATTTGGTAAAATATCACATACTTCACTAAGACAAACAAAAGGTCTGACATTGTTTTATTCATACTGATTCCATGTATTCCTTACACATGCTATTGTGTAGCCTGCATTTCTCTTTTAAAAAAACAAAAATTAGAGACATCATCAGATGCTAATAATGTCCTGTTATATTTCATCATCTTTAAGCAATGCATGGCAATCAAATATATGTAAGTACCATAATGGTCTATTTTATTATTCTCTATTTTTTTCTTTTCTTTTCTTTCTCAGTTTGAAATAATTCTACAATAATCTTTTCTTGTAAATATATTTTCATGCACTTTTACAGTTCCAATTTATTAGAGAGTACATGTTGTGTTTGCTTTTCCATTCTTGAGATACTTTGGGTAGTTCTGTTTTTAATATCTTAAAGAATACCCATACCGCTTTCCATAATGGCTGCATTAATTTACATTCCTACCACCAGATTACAAGGGTTTCTTTTTCTCTACATCCTTGCCAACACTTACGTTTTGTCTTTTTAATAATAGTCATATTAACCAGGTGATACCTTATTGTGGTTTTAATTTCATTTCTCTGATGATTAGTGGTGAGTATTGTTTCATATTTCTTACAGGTCATTTGTATGTAATTTTTTGAGGTATGTCTATTCAGATTCTTTGCCCAGTTGTTAATATGGTTATTGGTTTTCTTGTTATTAAGTAGTTTGAATTCCTCATATATTTCGGATATAGCACCTTAGCAGATGTATTATTTACAAATATTTTCTCCCACTATGTGGGTTTTCTCTTCACTTTGTTAATTATTTTCTTTGCTTGCATAAGCATTTAAGTCTGATATGATTTTATTTGTCTATTTTTGCTTTCCTTGCCTGTGCTTTTAGGGTAATATCCATGAATTTATTGCCCATACCAATGTCATGGAGTTTTCTTCTATGTTTTCTTTTAGGAGTTTTATGTTTTCAGGTCCTACACTTAAATCTTTAATCTATTTTGGTTGATTTTGTATAAGGTGTAAGATAGGTATCCACCATCATATTTTTGTAGGTAGAAGCATTCATTGAAGAGACTATCCTTTCCCCACTGCATGCTTTTTATACCTCTGTCAAAAATCAGTTGAACATAAATGTATGTATTTACTTCTGGGCTCTCTATCCCATTTCATCAGTCCATGTGTTTGCTTTTATTTCAGAACCATGCTGGTTTTATTACTGTAGCTTTTCACTATATTTTGAAATTAGGTAGTGTGCTGCCTCTAGTTTCATTCTTTTTACTTAGAATTTCTTTGACTATTTGAAATCTTTTGTGGTTTTACATGAATTTTAAGGTAGTTTTTTCTATTTTTATGAAGAATGATATGGAAATTTTCATAGGGATTGCATTGCATCTATAGAACACTTTGAGTATTATGATTATGGACATTTTAACAATAAAAATTCTTCTAGTCCATGAAAACGAGATATCTTTCCACTTATTTGTGTCATCTGTAATTTCTTTCATCAATGTTTTATAGTTTTCAGTTTGCAGATCTTTCACCTCTTTTCAATCACTCCTAGATATTTTATTTTTTGATATAGTAAATATGTGATTGTTTTCTTAATTTCCTTTTCATATAGATCAGGGTTAGTAATTAATAATGATACTGATTTTTGTGTATTGACTTTATAACTGGCAATTTTACTGGATTTGTTTACTGAAGTTGTTTGTCTAATAGATTTTTTGTGGAGTATAAGAGCATGTTGTCAGCAAGTAGAGAAAATTTCACTTCTTTCTTTTCTATTCAGATGGCTTTTATTTTTTATTATTACCTAATTGCTTAGGACTTCCAGTCATATGCTGAATAGAAGTGGTGAGAGTAGGTATCTTTGTTGATTTCCTGATCTTAATATGGAAAACCTTCAACTTTTCACTGTTTGGTATGTTTGTTATAGGTTTGTCATATATGTCTTTATTTTGTTGAGGAACATTTCATTTCTATCTAATTTGTTGTGTGTTTTTTCATGAAATAAAGGGGGATTTTGTGAAATATTTTTATGCATCTATTAAGATGAATATGTAGTTTTTGGCCTTTAATCTGTTAATATGGTGAATCACATTTATTGATTTGTATATGTTAAACCATACTTACATCTCAGTAATAAATCCCGCTTGATCATAGTGAATGATCCTTTTAATGAACGGTTGAATATGCTTTGCTAGTATTTTATTTAGAACTTGTGCCACTGTGTTCATTAAGAATATGGCCTATAATTTTTATTTCTTGTAAATAAAAGTTTGTAGCACCTTTTTCTGGTTTTTGTATCAAGATAATTCTGGCCTCATAAAACAAGTTTGGAAGTAAGCCCTTCCCTTCAATTTTTGGAAGAGTCTGAGGAAGATTGATGCTAGTTCTTTAAATGTTTAAAAATTTATCCATGAAGCCATAAGATCTTGAACATTACCAGGACCAAAGTTTCTTTGATGGAACCATTTTAACACTGATTTAATCTCTTTACTCATCGTTGGTTTGTTCAGATTTTTTCATTTTTCCGTGATTCAGTCTTAGTATGTTATATATATATCTATAAAGGTATCTCTTTCCTCCATGGTATTCATTTTCTTGGTGCATAATTGTTCATAGTATTCTCCTATAAATTTTTGTACTTTCATAATACCATTAGTAATGCCTCTTATTTATAATTTTCTTTGAGGCTTTTTCTCTTTTTATAGTTAGTTGAGCTAAAGGTTTATCAATTTTGTTAAGTTTTTCAAAAAACTAACTCTTAGTTTCATTGATTTTTTTCTATTGTTCTCATAGTCTCTATTTCATATATTTCTGCTCTGATATTCTTTATTTCCTTCCTTCCACTAACTTTTGGCTTAATTTGTTCTTTTTTCTATTTCCTTTATGTGTAACATTAGGTTAGGTGAGACTTTTCTTCTTTTGAATGTAGACATTTAAGGCTATAAAATTCCCTCTATGATTGCTTTTGCTGCATCACATAAGTTTTTGTATATTGTGTTTCCATTTTTTGTTTGTCTCAAGATACTTTTTGAAATTTTCCTTTAATTTCTTCTTTGACCCAATAGCTGTTCAGGAGCATATTGTTTAATTTCTCCATATTTGTGAATTTTCCATGATTTCTCCTGTTGTTGATTTTTAGTTTCATGCCATTGTAGCTGGGAAAAGATACTTGATATGATTTCAATATTCTTAAATTTGTTAAGATTTATTTCATGTCCTAACATATGATCTATCTCGGAGACTGTCTGTGTGCACTTGAAAAGATGTATATTCTTTTGTTGTTGGATGGAATGTTCTCTTTATATCCATTAGGTATATTTGTTTTAAAGTGTAGTTTCATGTCTGATGTTCCCTTATTGATTTTTTGCCTAGATAATCTGTGTATTATAAGTAGAATGTTGAAATCCTCTATTATTGTATTGCAAGCTATATCTCCATTCAGACCTCTTAATACTTGCTTTCTATATTTTGATGCTCCAATGTTGGGTGCATATATATTTATAATTGTTATATCCTAATAAATTGACCCCTTTATTATTATATAATGACCTGCTTTGTCTCTTTTTGCAGGTTTAGATTTATAGTCTCTTTTTTTTTACTCTGATGTATCTATCTCTGCCCTCTTTTGGTTTCCAGTTGCATATAATATTTTTTTTAATCCCTTCACTTTCAGTCTATGAGTGTCCTTTAAGCTGAAATGGCTCTCTTATAGGAAGCATATAGTCGAGCCTTATTTTATTTCTAATCCATTAAGCTACTCTATGTCTTTTGATTGGGGAATTTATTCTATTTATATTGAAAGTAACTGTTGGTAGATAAGAACTTACTAGTGCAATTTTGTTCATTGTTTTCTGGTTGAGTTGTAGATCCTTTGTTTCTTTCAATCTTTCTTGCTTTTTTTGTTTGTAGTTTGATGGTTTTCTGTAGCACAATGCTTTGAATATTTTCTATTATCTTTTGTATATCTGCTATAGGGTTTTTGTGTGTGTGTGTGGTTACCATAAGGCTTATATAAAACATTCTAAACTTATAACAGGTAGTTTAAAGCTGATAACAATTTTGATCCCATACATAAATCCACAGTTTTATTGTCCCCATATTTTGTTTTTATATCACAATTTCCATCTTTTTATTAATTATAGTCTTTAACAAATTATTATAGTTATAATTTTTAATAGTGTTGTCATTTAACATTTTCAATGGAGATGTAATTCATTTACTCACCACAATTACATTATTCGAGTGTTTGAAGATGAACCTGTACATACTTTTACCAGAGAGTTTTATACTTTCTTATGTTTTCACGTTACTAATTAGCATCTTCATTCTTCAGTGTGAAGAATTCTCTTTAGCGTTTCTTGCAAGGAAGGTCTGGTGGTGATAAACTCCTTCAGTTTTTATTTGTCTGAGAAATTCTTTATCTCCCTTTCATTTTTGAAAGACAGAATATCTGGGTATAGTCTTCCCAGTTGAGAGATAGTTTTGTTTTGATTTTTTTCTGCCAAAAAAATATGCAGATCGTCTTATGGAGATTCCGTTGTATGAAACAGGTTGCTTTTGCCTTGCTGCTTTCAGTGTTCTCTTCTCTTTAACTTTTGACAATTTGATTATAATGTGTCCTGGTGTGGATATCTTTGGATCCATCTTATTTGGTATCCTTTGTGATTTCTGCATCTAGATTTCCATTTCCTTCTCCAGGCTTGGGAAATTTCTGCTATTATTTATTTACATATGATTTCTGTCTTTTTTCCTCCCTTTTTGAAATCCAGTAATGCATAAGTTACTTTGCCTGATGATATGCCATGAGTGCCTTAAGTAACCTTCACTGTTTTTTATTCTTTTTTTTCTTTTTGCTCCTCAGGTTGGATGATTTCCAATCGCCTGTGTTCGAATTCAGATTCTTTCTATTGCTTGATCTAGTCTGCTTTCGAACCTCGATTAAATTTTCAGTTCAGTTATTATATTCTTCAGCTCAATAATTTCCCTTTGGTACTTCTGAAACATTCTACTCCTTTGCTGAAATTCTCAGTTTGTACTTGCTCTGCTCTCCTTTTTGTGGCCATTACTTTGAATTCTCTATTGGGTAAATAAAATATCTCAATTTCACTAGGATCTGTTTGTAGAGATTTGCTTTGTCCTTTTTTTTTTTTTTTTGGAATACATTTTTCTATTTCCTTGTTTTTCTTGAATCTTTGTATTGGTTTCTGCACATTCGTAAAAAACAACAACAACAAAAAAAAAAAACAGCTTGCCTGAGTCTTGTCAGACTGCCCTCATGTTGGAGAAAATCTCACAAATCTATCCAGCCAGTGATTCTAAGGTGCTTCATGAATCTTGTATTTGTCCAACTGCTATTTCTAGTTCTTGCGTTTCCCCAGAAGATTAGGAAGTGTTAAGTCTTGTCAGAATCCTGAAACAGGTAAAATAGTAGCCACACCCTCTCAATACAGCTGGAAAGGTTGAGGTGTTAAATGAATGTTCCAGTTTCTTCTATCCTCGGGGTAAAGCTGAGAGTGAGTATTTTTCTTTCATTATGTCTGCACTAAGCACAGGATAAATTCTGTGGCAAATGCCTAAGATCACATTCAGATTGCACCCGCTGATTTTCAGAGGATAGCTGCTAGAAGTGGGCCTGTATGTAATATGCGCAACTTATTGTTTTCTGTTGTCTAGCAAGATTCATGAATGCAGAGACCCTTCAACTTCCAGAGCTAGATGGTTAAGGATGCAGTCCCTTAGGTGAATATTATAGAAGTTGAGGCACTTGATACATGGACAAATTCATTCCAGGAGAAATTGTAGACTAGAGTTATCACTGGGATGGGCAGGTGAAGAGCTCTCAGGAAGTACCAGGCTCCAATTCAGCCTGCCAGAGGTCTGTTGTTTATCTTGCACATTAATTCCGCAGTGCAAGTTAGTTAGAAGACAGGTTGTCAAGTAGCCACTGAAGGAGTGTGCAGGGAAGACCCTTAGGGAGAAACTAAAAGCAGTGTGTCTTAGCCCCTTACCAGTACTACTCCTGGGGAGTGTAGGCCCTGGACGCGCTTGTGTGCCTTCTTAAAACTGAGTTCTGAGCTCTTGTGCATGTTCCTGAAGGTCTATCGTTTGTTAGGCCAGTTAACTCCATATTGCCAGCTACTTAGAATCTCAATTATAAGCAGCAACAGCTGGTAGAGTATACTGGCTAACCCCTTCCAAGGAGAAAGTGGAATTTTTGAGTTTTAGCTTCTGCTCTGCTCTGAATTTGGGGGATAAATCCTCTGAAAGTGCTTGTGCACTTCTATAAAACTGCCACACGGTTCATTTGTCTAAGGAGACTTGTGTATGCCTGATCCCTTCTATTCCCAGAGATACATTGAATCAAGAGCCAAACTGTGAGGAACCTTAGAGTTAGGATGTCATATTAGTGGTCCAAACCCTTCTCTCCTCAGGAAGAAACTGAGTGTTGAGGATTCCTTCCTAATGGTATGGTGTAGTGCCAGAGGTGGGGTTTCTACCTGAGTGTATGACAGCTTTTCTTAGTCAAGGCTGCTCAGTGTGTCAAAGTCCCTCGACTGGTTTCTGACTTTTTCTCAGAGGGAATTAATCCACATCTCGATACTTATTTGGCACATCTATGGGTGTTAGGAGGGTCAGGAGCTTCTTATTTCACCATGTTGCTGAAGTCGCTCTCCAAGATATTCTTTCTTTTTTTCTTTCTTTTCTTTTTTTTTTTTTTTTTTAATTCTCAGCTCTATTTAACTACGGCTGATTCACCTTTTACAATATATCATTTTCTTAATATAGCATTTTATAAATATACATTTCTCTAATTGTTTTCAGGTATGCTGCATAGCTTCTCCTAAAGCAGATTGCCTTCATTTGTTTTCATGATGACTAAAGCCCTTTAACTGGGCATTAACTGAAGAAAGATTTCCTCTTTATCTGAAGTTTTACTTTTTTAAGTGCTATGGACCTGACTAGCAATTTGGTTGTTAAATTTTAAGGCATTAAGTATTTCTGTAAAGTAATCTTTAATCTTGCCACCTAAAGAAAGGCTTAATTGTATAACATTATTTTTTGCTCAGAAATGACACCTTGGGTTCTTCCTATAAATTTCCCTTTAATTTAAAAGTTATGAAGCCTTTGAGTTCAATTTATTTCCACACAGGTGCTGCATATCATGTAAAATATAATGAGATATTAAAGACTCGATCTCTTTCATCCCATTAATCATTGAAATGTTTTCAAAACTACATGGAATATTAAAGTATTTTAAAGGTAGAATCATGACCATCATGCAACTATAAAATGAGTACAGACAAAGATTTTATTTAACTCATAAATTAATAAGGTAACCAGTAAGGTATAAAAAACCATTTCAAATGAGAATCTTCAGATCAGACACATACATAGAAAATAAAAAAATTTTGAAATAAATTTAATAGAAAATAGCTCATTATAGATGGAATGGTTTGCATTTTCACCTAACAGAATTAATTTGTATCACTATAGATAATCATTTATATAACTAGCAGCTTTATATAATTTGAAGAGTTGCAAAATATTAATAGCTCAAAGACAAAATATAGACCTCTATTGAATCAGATATCAAGGAAGTGTGCACTAGGCAACACCTAGCATTCAATTTCAAAGTCTTTTATAATTTTTCTTGAAAAAATTGTGAAGCAAGGTGATGTGAGAAAGTTAAAGAACATTACTTTGATTATATGGAATTGTCATAATTATTCACATTATACAGAGACAAAGAGGGGAAATTTAATTAACATTGAGTGACCACAATATATAGGCTTATTGTTAATCTGTTGAAATATTGTATTTTATTTAATTTTCCTAAAATGTTTTTAGGTTAGGTATTTTTTGTAGTTGAATTGTGTCCCCTCCAAATTATGTTGAAGTCCTACCCCTGGTACCTGTGCATGCTATCTTATTTGGAAATAGGGTCTTTGCAGACATGGTTAAGATATACGCTAGGTTGAGATCATATTGGAGTTGGGTGAACCCTTATAAAAATAGGAGAAAAGACAGAGACAGACACACAGAGGAGCAACATATGATAATTGAGGCAGAGATAGGAATGCTATGGGCATAGGCCAAGGAACTCTGAATATTGTCAGCAATATCAGAAGCTAAGAGAAAGGCATGGAACTGATTATCCCCTAGAGCTTTCAGAAAGAGCGTGGACCTGCCAACACATTGATTTTGGACTTCTAGTCTCCAGAATTGTGAGAGACTAAATTTCTGCTGTGTTAAGCCATGCAGTTTGTGCTAATTTGTTTAAGCAGCCCTAGGAAATTAATACAATATTTTATAACTATTATATAATTTAGGATAATGATATCAAACATGGATGAATGAATTCAGCAAACTTTGTACAGATTTTAAGTATCAGAGTGGAAATTTGCTTCAGGTACGTTTGATGCAAATATTGCTTTTCATTCACTATGCTCTAAAACATTTTTGGTTGAGAAAGGTCTTGAGTGGTACCACGGTTTTAATTTCTATTAAATAATGATCTTTTTTGTATTTAACTAAATTATTGTCATTAATAAAATTTCCCCAAGTTGGTACGGTTTATTCATTGATTCCTTAAACGAAATAGGTCATAATTGTATTTAATTATAAAAATTGCACTACCTTTTTTCTTTCTTTGTATAAAATAAGTAAAAACTGAGATTAAAATTGGCTATAAAAAGTGTTTTCAAATATAATTTGAAAATAAAAAATGATAGGAAATAAAAAAAGTCCAAGAATTATAATTTGGTATATCTTATATTTTCCTTATTTTTGCATCATTTTATATTCTGATATTTTATCTGGTAAGCCAAAATATTTATACATTCCAACTGAGAAAATGAGACCTAAATTTAGGTATAAAGTTTAGATGATTATCAGTGTTTTAGGTATTTGCTATGGTTTGAAGTTTTCAGTGGGAGTTTTATGAGCTTTGTTCCAGATAGGGAAATGAATCCAAATATAGATTTTGTTTCTGATTTATGGCAAATACAGCTATAATGTGATCTCCAACAGAACATAAATAAATTAAAACCATACATAATTTCACCAACCAGAAATATTTTGGTATATTTGGCATATATTTGGTATATTTACCACATAAAATTTTGGTATATATTCTTTTTTAGTTTTTTTTTTTATTTCAGAGTATTATGGGGGTACAAATACTTTGGTTACATAAATTGCCTTTGCACTACCCGACAATGGTGCCCATCCCTGAGACAGCACACCACATCCTTTAGGTGTGGATTTACCTGTCTCCTCTTCCCCCCTAACCTGCCCCACACCCTTTGAATGTTAATTCCCATATGTGCATATTAGTGTTGATCAGTTGATACCAATTTAACAGTGAGTACACGTGGTGCTTGTTTTTCCATTCTTGTGATACTTATCTTATGAGAATGGGCTCCAGCTCCATCCAGGATAATATTAATCCAATAGGTAGTTTACCATTTTTTTTTTTCTATGTTTGACACCACTGCACACACACACATAAAAAAATGGCTTTTTTCACAAACCATTATGCAATTTAAAGTCTATGATTAGGAAATATCTAAATGCTTGTTCTGAAGGCATATTATTTCAGTTCGTTGTCTATTTATTTAATGGTGTAGTAAATTTTATTTTAGACTGAGATCATGTAATAACCTGTGCTATGTATCTGTCACACCATCCTTCTTTCTTAAGTTATATAATTTTTAAAAATTGTTCTAATAGTCATGAAAATGAATGATTTATTTAAAATAAGCATTTTTTTTTCCTTAAGGACTGTATTTAAAAGTGCTATCTTTATCTTCTTATTGCTTTAGTCCCGGGTGTTTATATGAGCAGATATGCAGCAATAATAAAGCCACAGCTGTATTAAACATGCCAGGGCTATAACTAAAGAGTAATGTTTATTTTCCATTTGATCTATTATTGAGTTTGCTTTTGTAGCTGCTAGTAACTGAGTCTATATGAGTGGAGTCCTTTTTGTTCACTAATTTCTTATCTGTCACAAGGTATTATTTTGGGATTTATCTAGCCTCTGTCTATTACTGCCATGCAAACACTACAGGATGACAAGTTAATTTTTAAAACTGTCAGAGAGATGCTCAAACATACACATTTCCCTTGATCTTAAAGCACATTTTTTATTTCTACCCATAAAACCAGGCAAGAAAATGTTGATGCTTTGAACAATACAGCATACTCTTATGTACTATTATTATTGAAAAAAAACTTAAAATATATCCAGCTGACAGTGAATTCAGAGAACTACAAAATGTTTGTAATAAGACATCTGAAAATAAACGCGCTATATTTTTTCAGTGATATTACTGATTGTTGGCTCAGTTAGATGATATTTAGATAAGCAGACAGCAAAATATCTTTCTACCCTCAGTCATATTTCCATTAATCTCCTATGGCTATCAAAAGAATGAGAAATACACATCTGTAGGAACCCAATGAAATTTTTTTCATATTAAACAAGTGTTTATTAACAGGGACATTGATATTAAAAATTTGTGATGTAGTCATTCAATGGAATATAATTTATAAAATGAACAAACAATTGACATATTTATAACTTTGATGGATCTCAAAAATTATACACAATGATATATGACCTCACACCTCTTAGAATGTTTATTATCAAAAAGATGAAAATTAAGTGGTGGCAAGGAAGTGTAGAAAGGGAACCTTGGTCCACTGTTGATGGGAACATAAATTATTGTAACCATTTTGGAAACCAGCATGTAGTTCCTCAAAAAATTTAAAACAGAACCACTATGTAATCCAGTAGTTTCACTTGTGGGTTTATATCCAAAGGCAATGAAATCAGTACTGATTCTATTTCTATGTATTACAGAAAATAGAACTTGTTATAGGGAAGCCTGTAAAGTGAGAAAAATTATTTCAACTTGATCATTTATAGAGCAAATTTTTGAACAGTAAATAATCAGGGTGAATATTATCTTTAATAAAGTTACTATAGATATGCACATTAGATTGATGAATAGAGCGCCAATAGTGGGCAAATTGTAGTATCTAGAAGAAATCATTGTGAATACACATGAAACCAGAATAGTGGCATGAAATTGATACCATCTCTAATTATTTTGAGAAAATCGACTTATATACATATATGAGAAACTTTTAAGGTAATAAAAATCACCATAGTCTCTGTGAGAATCTTCATATGCTGATTAAAAAAATATTAATATGAAACATTAGCCCCAATATTGAGTACATTCTTAAAATAAAACCAAAATATTAGATTATGGCTGTGATCAAAGAATATATGTTAGAAGTTTGTATCAGTTTGGCCCAAAGAATGTTTAAAAAACAGCAAATTTCATCTAAAAGCTTGTATTTCCAAATTATCTTATAAATTATCTTTCTGTTTCTTAAAAAAAGACAAGATAATTGGGACAAATAAATGAGAACCATAGCAGTTTTTATGTTTCATTTTTCTTAAAGAGAGTAGAGAAAACAGCATTGCTACACATTGATTGAAATGATCCGTTAGAAATAATCAATAATGACTTTGACAATGGCAGTGACAGTTCCAAGAAACCACTCCTTACAGTTGTCATCTGGCTTTTTCAGAGGAGTCAAATCCTAGGATAGATGTAGTGCTAAAGTCTGTAGATGTTTTCCTACTTGCCCAATGCTTATACATGTTTGCGTATGTCATCCCTGGCTTGAGGCTCAAAATATTACAGAAATTGACTGTAAAATTAGAGAAAGGGAGTCCATATCTTTTACACTATGCCTTGTTTTGTATGTTGGGAATGATGCTCTATTTATGTAGTAAATATGACCAGAGTCACTAGATTGAAATATTAATCCTTTTTCTTTTGAATTAAGTAATATCCTTTTAATATTAAAATCTAGTTATTCTGTACTCCCATGCTATATTTCACAAAGAATATCTATTTCTGATTCCTTATGATCAAACAAATTTCTCTACTTCTCATCTGATAAGTCTAACAATGCCCTGGCTCTTACTGGATCCATAAATTAAATAATAGAGTCAATTGAACTAAAAGATAAAATTAGAAAAAATAAGTCCTTCCCTTCAGAGAAGTATGATTAGTATAGCAAATTTTTTAAAACTGCTATCTATGTCATTTTTGGATCAGAGGCAATTAAGCTATCAGGTGTTAACTTTACTTCTTTTCTTTTATTCTTAGCAGTAATAGTTTCTCTGGGTGTTTTGGGAAAAGGACTCTTGTCTATTTTTTTTTTTTTTCAAGTATTATAGTTCTATACCACCAAAAACTTTTGGTCCACATATTGTGTAGCAGCACACTACATGCTATGTTGAAAAGTATCTAACAACCCCTCACATGCACACACACACACACACACATATATATATATGTGCATAGAGAGAGAGAGAGAGAGCACATGCTATATTCTTCAAGGTGTATCTAAAATGCTAAGATATTAGGATCCTACTACTAGATGAGCCCAGAGCCATCCCTTACCCATTTTATCTACTATTCAACCCTCAAAATCAAAGTAAGTCATCCATCTCTAAATACTATTCAGAAATATCAGGATACTGGCCCTTCTTTATAGGATATATACCTACCTTGTTACACACAATCTCTAATTCTTTATTATTGCTAATGTCTTAGAGCCATCAATCTCTTTTCAGTAAAAAACAAAAACAAAAATAAAACACAAATAAAAAAACAAAACATTGGTTATATCATAACCCTCATGTTTAAAAAAGGACAACCCACCAATACTCTGAAAGGGCTTGAAATATGTCTTTCTGTTTGTGATTATAGAACATATCAGTAAAAAAAAAAAAGGAAAACAAAACAAGACAAAAAATCAGGATTGCAATATTTTGATAGAACTACAAGGTAATTTCATTCTAGTTGCTTAAATTCTTATCTTCTCTGGTGGCAACCTGATTCTAGTCTCTTCTCCATTCCTGGAGTTCTTCCAAAAGCAGATCTATAATTCCCTAAGCAAGTCTCATCTGCACTAAAGCCATCATTTATACTATAATATGTCATGAATCATGTTTGCTGTGCCTTGATTCAGATTCCTATTTGATGTCTGCTATGAGGCTGAAGCAGCATCTCTAAGGTTACTGAAGCCTAGGTCATGGTTTCAATTACCGCCCAGAAGCCTACATGAAACTTGTAAAGTGTGGCTTCTTGGAACCGCCAAGCCATTTCGAGTCCTTATTGGTTCTGCGCCAATGTACATCTGTTGATTCTGCCTTGATTTTTCAAAGTTTCATAGGTTTTTCTTCAGAACAGACTTCAATTACTTACTGTATTTTTGATGTTATACTCTGCTATCTCACATATAATCTAATTTATAAATTGGCTTTTAATAGTTTGTACTCATATGTCAATGTCTTCTTCTTTCCCTGTATCTCAAGTTTATGTCTACAGATCAGAGAACAATCTGAGACAAGTCGTGAACTATAGTCAGAATAATCTTTCCTTCCCCGGACTTAAGCGTTGTCTTAAGCCAATGTTTATATAACCTAAAGGTTACCTTGATATAAAACTTTCCACCACTTTCCACAGTCCCAGTGAGAAGTGATACCTCATGGTGGTATCCCACAAGGCTTCAAGACATGCCCTTGTATTTTTTTATGTTTAGGGAAAATATACCTCAGATTTTCAAACGAAGAGCTGTACTCATCTGTGATTATTATGTGAATTTTGAATTTTGATTTGTAGTCCACACTGAATGGGGAGATGGATAATAGGAAGATTTTTTTTATCCTCTCAAGAGATGGTAAATTGGCTGAAATCTCCAATCTACATCAAAGTCCTACAACTCCAAAACGCCTTTAATTCTTGAGAAGCATGCATACACATAATTTCATTTCTTAACCCACTTCTTTATAAATGACTTCTAAAGGCAATTCATTACTCAAAAAAGAAACTCAAACTTGTCATTATTTCTCATAAGTATAGCAACCCTTGACATAAGAAAAAAACAAAGCTGTCTTATGAATATTTAATTAATATATATACTTTTTAAAGAGTTGGTGATGGGAGCTGTCATTTAACCCATTATATTTTATTGCAAAAAATGTTTTTTACAAAAGTGTTTTAGAAATTTTATTTTCCTCAAAAATTATCTCAATATACCTCATTGAAGCAATATCATCTTCTGGCCATGACTTACGTACAAACTCTCTTTCCCTCCCTTATATATATATTTTTTTCTGTATTCCTTAAACTTCACCTCTTTCACCTGGATTGCCTAGGGAAATCCAATTTTTCTGTAAATACTGTGAAGGCAAATGTATATGTTTTTCTCTTGGTAATTTGGCAGCAGCCATCACCCAAGTTTCAAGTTTTTAGTGCCATCCATTTATTTCAATTATCCTCAAATTATTTATCCAAACAAAATTTGTTTCATCCTGTATTCAACTTCTAGTAATCACTCTTCTGAAGATACTTTCTTAGTCTATTGTTGTCTCACATAGCCTAACATTGTGTATTACAGCTGTATACGAAGAGAACTATAGATATTAGAGTGAGAGGATCATTGAGCTCATTGGGGCCCAGATAGTTTAAGAAATTATACACACACTTTTTTCTGACAGGGATTTTACTTTTATAAATGTTTTAAGGTATAGAAAAATATAAAATATTATAGAGTATATTTCTTCTCTAACCATAAATGCATTCCACAAGATTGGTTACAGATTATCAGATAATATTGAATAGTGAGGTTAAGGGGAAATAGTTAATCTTATGGCAGAAAGGTAAGAAAACAGTTAAGGTATATTTTCATAAGCAATAAAAACTGATTGGCATGGTATACTTTTCTTCTAAAAGAAAAGCAGTGGACTAATAACAGATACCATAGTATTTGGAATAAGTATCATTCAGCTTTGAATTATGTGCAGACACTATTTTCCTTTTCTTGAAGAACATTTGTAAATGACTTCCAGCACTTGGAAAAATTTTTCTGCAGTGAAATTTCTAATTCTTGATAAAAGACAGCTGATAACTGAACTTTTCTTTGTAAGAAAATGTACCCACCTTTATTCACATGAGACTCTTTTCAGAGATATTTTGGCTATACTTAGCTGAGGCAATTGTTGATATGATTTCACATTTTTCTAAAGAAAAAAAATATTTCAAGTATTCTAAAATAGGTAAGATAAGAATCTTTTGTTGGACTGAGCTGTACAGCTAGTTGGGAAGAAAAAAAGACCCTCCTGATGACAGAGGTAAGAGTGAGAGGGAATTCACATACTATTAATAGGCCCATGGGTTCACAAGGACAGATATATCTAAAAAGCTAGATCCACGTGAGAAAGAGCATTTGGCTTTCATACAAAACTTCTTAGCTGATGTTGAATCCTATATGTTCAGGATTCATGAAAGTTTTAAAAATATGTAATGATAAGAAAATATCATTTGGATTCAAATACATTCTCTAAAGGATGAATCAGAAATATTATGAAGCATGAATGAAACCAACTTTACATATAAAGGTCAAAATGGAGAAAAGTTTCAATGCAATCTCTTTTGGACTATAGTTCCTGTGGATACACTGGGGCCACCATACATATCTGTCTTCACATTTGCAGTACCATGAGACTGCTATGAAATAGTAAACAGCAGAATTTATGTAGTAGGAGGAAGCCTATTTCCACTGGTCATTCTGAATATGCAGATTATAAAATTTTACCTTAGCTAAGTAGACAGTTGTTTCCCCACGTGTTCTTCAGCAAATATTTGATTGCAAGGAATAGAATCCCCCCCAATGTAAGATAAGCATAATAAGAGAATGTTTTGAAAGCTACAAGAAGACTGTCACACAAAAGCCATGGAAGTACATCAAGTTCTCAAAAGGAATTGGTGCCAACTGAAGCCCACTTTCTGCTGAACTTGAACAAAGGACAAATTCAGCCGATTCAAGCTCAGATTTAAAGTAATTCACAGGTTTCATTAGTTAGAAACAAATTGAATTTTCTGGGTCCCAAATACAAATTTCTGAAATAGATAATCTGATTAGATCAGGTTGATTCAGGGTCTATCCCTGGTCCAATCAGCTGTGGACTAAGCTGCAGTTTGGAAGCGGGCGACAATGGGAGGAAACTGAAGGGCAAGCAGGAGGCAGATCAGGGTGGGGTAAGCATTTCTCAGAGAAGTTATTATAGTATAAAACGTCAGTAATCCACTACCAGCGTGTAGAAGAAAATCTCTTCTTGATGGTAAGTACTACTGAGGTAAGAGATATAGATGGGACTGAGATGATTTGAAAAAAATCCTGACACAGAGAAACTCCATACCTACTGAGCAACAAACATAAAGGTCTCTTTAAGAACAAAGTCACAGAGAACATGTTGGTGCCTCTTTCTGAGGGGAAGACAGACACATGGTTCTATCCCAGTGGTGTGGTTCTCAGAACTTAATATCTTTCACATATTTTCATTTAATGAAACCATGTGTCTATACGAGCACACACACACACACACACACACACACACACAATGCAGAAAAACAACCTGCTGCCCTCATATCTTTCAAAATACCAGCGGCTTCCCGGTAGCACTGACAGCTCTGGCTGCCTCAGAGAACCTAGTTAGAGACTCAAACTTCAAGAACTGCAGTACATTACGGTGACATTTGACCTTGTTCTTAACACCTGGAGATCGCTTAAAGGAATTCCCCAATCATTTGTCTTACATGCACAATAGTGTTGTTTGAATGGTATTCGTGGACTTTGAAGATAACTAAATCTAGGTTCCATATGCCAAATATAACCTGGCACCAGCTGGTTATAAATCTGTTCTTTTCTCCCCAAGGAAGTTCTTTTTAAAATTCATGACTTAAAAGAAATCCTTGTGTGGTGTGCATATGTGTGTATTCATTTACAGTTGCACTACAAAATCCTAGCATTTATTTCCCTAATTTAAATTAGATCCTTTTAAAAAGAAATTTAAAACAGCCTAAAAATATATAAGCTGCAGAGGATATCTCTAATTCCCAGTCCTGAGTTGCCATTGTATTGCTTAAATTCAGACCCACTTCCAGGAAGGATTGGACAGGCGGTACATGGAATAAAAAGTGTCATGCTTTTTCCAGAATTGTTTCTCTGCTCTGAGTCCAAAATAACTGGTCTAAGCTTATGTGTGCAATCTTCGTTTAGCTGAGTTTTCTCCTAGGAGATTTATTGGGTTATAGAGAAAAATTGAAGGAAGTACCATACTAAAATAAAATCTCCGTTAAATATGGAAACATAAACAATGCCATTTTGAAAACTACCAAACTCCACTAAGGTGCAGCCATTCTTTCGTCCATCACATCAGGATACCAGGAGGTTGTCTTCCTAATTTTCCAGGAAAAAAAAAAAAAGACTGCAAAGCACCAGTGGTGCTATAGACCCTGAGGATGAGGGGGTGCCCCGTCATAGCAGCAACAATGCCTGCTGTGGCAGCACATTTGTTAGTGGGAAACAGGGGCTCAGCAGAAGGAGCAGCTGTCCTAGAAAAAAGCTGCCAGAGCTGAGCACAGGAATACAAATCATAGGTCCCAAGCAACTGAGCTCTTTGGGAGGCAAATACACTAAGTGGAAAAAAGGAATTACAATGTCTTGAGCTCCTGATTGAAGAGGTGCAAGCATAAATGACAACACTTTTAGCAAAATAGATGATATTGAAAAATTCATTAGAAAGCCTATTGTATTAAAATATGTCATAATATGAAAGAACAGAATAATTGATAATGAACTGGAAGATTTTGACTAGGAACTATATCCAATTAAGAGTGATCTTGTATGGGAGGAATATTCAATGTTACCAGTTTATATTACATTTTTAATATTTTAGAAATATAATTCTTCATTTAGAATGCTAATAAAAATAAATACCCTCTTTTTATAGCAAAATTTAAAAAGTTAGCCTATTCTGAAATATAGGAAGGCCTACAGTTTCTTATCCTTACTATGCCTCTTCTACACTGTGTGAACTAGAAAAAAATCATTTCGTATCTTTGGATTGAATTTCCTTGTCTATGAAATTAATGGGAAAGGTCTCCTCTAGGTCCGGGCTTGGAAATCTATCCCACAAGATCTAATACTCAACCATTGAAAGTATTATTTGAAATTTAATTTATGTGGGGGTTCCAATGGTAAGTTAGTAAATTGTTTAAAAGGCACAAATAAAGACAGTGGGACTTTTGATGAAATATGATAAAATAAAATATTTAATAGTTTGGAGGTGAATTTTGTCTTCCAATAATTAAATCATTAGACTTAAATACTGTTAGGCTTCTAGGATTGGATAATATATTTCAACTATCATTTTTATCATTTAATCTATTTTAAAATACCATTTACTGAATGAATTTTGATCATAGTGACTATATTTGATGGTCATTGGGATCATCACTACCCTCCCCCAAGTAATACAGGTGATGTTAAAGATGCAGAATAATAACCTTTTCTCAAGGTTAGAGTCCATGAAAGGTTCCAATGCAAAGAAAAGATAATTATATCCCCAAGATACTAGAATAGACATATTTTCAAGCAGGGTCTAGCTCTTTCTCTTCCCTGTACTTGTAAGTAAACTCAGACAAGTTTCTAAGCTATGTATTTGTTTTCTAGTTCATTTTTCAATAGTTATAATACTGACACCTTTCATGCAGGTTATAATATAATACTGACAAATTTTATACATGCTAAATCCCACAGATATGTAAAATTGTTAATCTAAGTAGTATTGGATAAAATAAGCAAAAGTGTGTTCAAAACAAGAAAGAAAAATGAGTACAGAGCTGACCATCAGTTTGGGAACTGTTTATTAGTTAGAAATTTGCCTTCTCACACTATTGTTTTTGATTGTGGGTACATTTGACTCCTCATAGAGAAATCTGAGGCTACATGTGATGCTTGTTTTCTGTGCTTCAGTCATTAAAACCCCTCTGACCAAAAGAAAAGAGAATATTTTTCCTGTATCTTCAGAAAAGAAGGAAAAGTGTGCTTTTTTTTTTTTTTTTTTTTTTCCCAGAGGAAATTCAATAGCAAGCTGACCACAAACAACAGGAATTTGAAGTTGGGCTTACAGAGTGCCAGAATATATCACAGTTAAAATTTCAGGTTTTGGAATAAACAAATCCAGTTCAAATATTAGCTGTGCCACTCAATGGCAGCATGACATCTAATAAACTACTTCCTTAATCTGCATTGTTAACTGTGTAACAATTAAATTAGCTGGAATACATAAATCAGCACAGTGCTTGATTATTATGTAGCAAGCACTCAATGAGTACCTTAGCCATTCCTGTTTTTATTCTGAATTTCCACTTAATTGGAACTATGTTTAAATATATTACCATGTAAAAGCTTTGGTAACTGAGGAAAATAAGCACCTATCAGTCTTTACCTGGAATTTTTACAAAATCATTTAAAAACTCAAGGCTCAACTCTACCAGAGAGAGAAAAAACTAATAGTGTTCCTCAAAGATCTTAAGTTACCAAAAACATTCTCCATAAATTTCTATTTCTCTTTTGGAATAAATTTTAACATCCTGCTCAGAACTGTATGCCCTTGGAAAATGCTTACAAAATCTCCCAATATAGTAACTGAACAAGTTGCACAATAAAATCAATTAATATCAATGGTGACCATTTTTGTTAATTCTTGGGCTGTGTACTTTACTGAATTCATTTGATTTGTTGAGGATGGCTTAAAACAACAACACATTTTCTTAAAGCAACAAACATTTTTCTTTCTTAAAACTCTGTAAATTATGTAAACAATTCTTCTTCCTGTGCTTTTGTGTGGTTGGATAAATCAGGATGGGCTCATTCACACATCTAGATGCAGACAGGCTGCTTAGTCTAGTAGGATTCAAATGCTAGGACTCGGGTCCTCTCCATGTGATCCCTTAAGCTCCAGTAGACTATCCAAGTTTTTCTTTACATGAAAAATGTTAGGATTCAAAATAGCAAAAGTAAAGCAAATTTCAATGCACAGCACTTTTTAAGCCTCTAATTACCTTGCAATTACCAATGTCCCATTTGATAAAGCAAGATAAATGGTGAAGCCCAGATTCAAGGAATGGGCTATTAAACTTTACTTCTTGATGACAAGAATATCAAAGTGGTATTACAGAGATGTGAGGTCATTTTTGTATCCTACCACACTGACTGTTTGAGCTTGCTCTGGTCATTTACTTGAATTATGCTGCATAAATTATCTATTATGAGGTTTTGAATTAAGGCTATAGCCTAAAGTTAAAAAAAGATGCCATCTAGGATTTTCATAGCTACAGAGAAGAAGTCAATGCCTGGCTTCAAAGCTTCAAAGGACAGGCTGACTCTTTTATTAGGAGTTACTACAACTGGTGACTTGAAGTTGAGGCCAATGCTCATTTATTATTCCAAAAATCCTGGGGCCTTTAAAAATTATGCTAAATCTACTCTGCCTGTGCTGTATAAATGGCACAACAAAACCTGGATGACAGCACATTTGGTCACAGCATGGTTTACTGAATATTATAAGACCACTGTTGAGACCTACTGCTCAGAAAAAAATATTTATTTCAAAATACTATTGCTCAGTGATAATGCACTTAGTCACTCAAAAGCTCTGATGGAGATGTACAAGGATTTGTATGTTATTTTCATGACTGCTAACACAACATCTATTCTGCAGCCCATAGATCAAGGAGTAATTTTGACTTTCAAATCTTATTATCTAAGAGTACATTTCCTAAGGCCATAGCTGCCAAATATAGTAATTTCTTTGATTGATCTGGACAAAGTAAATTGAAAACCCTTTGGAAAGGAAGTTCTAAATGGCAGTAAGAATATTTGTAATTTGTAGAGGAGGTCAAAATATCAACATTAACCAGGAGTTTGGAAGAAGCTGATTCCAACCCTCATGGATAACTTTGAGGGGTTCAAGACATCTGTGCATGAAACAACCGCAGATGTGGGAAAATAGCAAAAGTATTGGAATTAGAAGCAGAGTCTGAAGATGTAACTGAGTTCCTATAATCTCATGATAAAACTTAAATGGATAAGAAGTTACTTCTTATAAATAAGCAAAGAAAGTAATTTCTTGAGATGGAAATTATTTCTGGTGAAGATATCGTGAAGATAGTTGAAATGACAACAAAGGATTGAGAATATTACAAAAACTTAGCTGATAAAACTGAGGCAAGGGTTGAAAGGATGGACTATAATTTGCAAAGTTGTTCTACTATGGGTAACATGCTATAAATCAACATATCATGCTATAGAGAAAGCTTTTGTGAAAGGAAGAGCCAATTGGTAACAGAAAATTTCATTGTGGTTTTAGTTTAAGAAATTGCCACAGCCACCCCAACCTTCAACAAATACCACCCTGATTAGTCAACAGCCATCAACATTGAGGCAAGACCCTCCACCAGCAAACAAGATTGTAACTCACTTAAGACTCAGATGATTATTAGCATTTTTTAGAAATGAAATATTTTTAAATTAAGATATGTACGTTGTTTTCTTAGACATAATGCTATTACACACTTAATAGACTACATTATAGGGTAAACCTAACTTTTAAAGTAGTAGCATTATTGTAGTAGCATGGAAGAAAACCCACAGTATCTCTGAGGTATGCCTATAGTTAGAATCTAGGAATAGGAAAAAATAAACTATGTACTGATTGATGATAGATATTGTGAAAGGACCAAGTTATTAAAACATGTGTTTTCTTAGTCACTTGGTCTTCATTGTTTTACCTTATATGTTACCTTTCCCCACATATGCTGATTTCATCCTTCACATACTTCTCATAGGACATAGGCTTTTGAAGAGAGAACTCTGAGTATATCTAGAGTATTATGATAAATACATTAAAATTAATTATGCATTAAGCCAGTCATTATAATGACTGTTATGGAATGTATCCTTTGTACCAAAGTATAAGGAAAAACATGGCTCCTAGACTCAAGAAGCTTATAGTCATGAGAAAAACAAATATGACAACAAGGATTATAACAAAGAACAAAGTCTGACACATTTATTCATCTCAATTGAAAGATTGGTTGTCCAATAGGAACTCTATTCATGTTTATACAATTAATGGATGCAGTATAGATGGAAGAGGGTCATTTCTTTCAAAGAAATCAAGTAGACTCTTGCATCACCACTGCTGTGAGGGCAGAATAGTAAGGAAAATATGGGAGAAAATCCAGAGCTACACTAGCTCTGTTCTTGACACAGGTTGTTTACAAGGAAATGACTTCAACAAAGAACTTCCAACAATGGTTCTTGCACTTCCACAGAATATTAAAATAAAATTATTACAAATTAAAAATTGTAAAGGCAAATATTGACTAGGGTGGCATTAGTGAAATTTAAGAAAAAAAGTATAAACAGATTACCAACCTGGAAAATCAATAACAATGAAGAATAGAATCTATGTCAATGAGTACGGTCACTATGAAAAACACTATGGAGGTTTTCATAAAAACTAAAAATAGAACTACCATATGATCCAGCAATTCCACTGCTGGGCTTATGTCCAAAAGAAAGAAAATCAGTATATTAAAGAGATAGCTGCAGTCCCATGCTTATTGTGGCACTATTCACAATGCCAAGATATGGAATCAACTTAAGTGCTCATCAGTTAATGAATGGATACAAAATGTGGTTTATATACACAATTGAATATTGTTTAGCCATAAAAAAGAATGAAATCAATTTGTAGGCCTGTCCCCTGGGCCCTGGCGATCAATACCTGACTCTGTCAGGGAGAAGAGTACTGGTCTCAAGTTACCGATGGGGTGCCCAAGCTGAATCCATGTCTTTCCTCCTCAGGATTTGCCCTGCTCTCCTGGAGTTACCAGGAAAGCAGCACCTGGGAGGGCTGGCAGGTAGGGAGCTCAGTGTCTGAGTACTCCTCAGTCCGCTGTAGGACCCCAAAAGGAAAGGTTCTGTTCCCCGCAGATGCCTCTGGGTGGTGGCTAAATTATCTCTCTCGGCAGCCCCACGTAGGGAAGGGGAGGGGAGAATGAAGCAATATGGCGTCTGCCTATCGGCTGGGGTCTGTGGGATGGAAGGTGCCCCAAGGGAGCTGGGAGCCTCGTGCCCTGTCTGCAAGAGGCTCAGGGCTCACTGGTGTCAGCTGTTTCTGGACTGGTGTTAGCAGGTCTCTCCAACTGCTCAGGAGCCCACCAGCAGTCTGACATGCAAGGGAGGGGAAATTTAACCACTCCACCTACCCTTGTCGCTGGTCTCCAAACCTCTTGGGGGCCTTTCTCCTTCCTTTTCTTCTCCGTAACTTCTTCCTGTGGAGTCTGCTGTAGTTTCAGGCACCCTTCCTTCCGATCCTCATCCTATCTATGTTTGTCTGCCTATTTATTTTTTTTTCACTTTCTTCTAAAATCTATCTTTCTTGCAGAGACACTCTGGCTGGTGGTTTTTCTCATCTGCCATCTTTACAACAGCACAATTCACAATTGCAAAGATGTGGAAACAACCCAAGTGCCCATCAATACATGAGGGGATTAATAAAATGTGGTATATGTCTACTCAGCCACAAAAAACAATGGTGATCTAGCACCTCTTGTATTATCCTGTATAGAGCTGGAACCCATTCTACTAAGTGAAGTATCACAAGAATGGAAAAACAAGCACTATATGTACTCACCATGAAATTGGTATTAACTGACTTAACTGACCAACACTTAAGTGTACATTTAGTAGTAACATTCCTTGGATG
Organism: Eulemur rufifrons; assembly: GCF_041146395.1. Lineage (NCBI taxonomy): Eukaryota > Metazoa > Chordata > Mammalia > Primates > Lemuridae > Eulemur > Eulemur rufifrons. The sequence continues at coordinate 233,880,199 of NC_090989.1, forward strand.
TCAGGCAGATGGGAGGGGTGAGGAGAGGGTGGGTATGCACACACCTAATGGGTGTGGTGCACACCGTCTGGGGGATGGACATGCTTGAAGCCCTGATTCAGGTGAGGCAAAGGCAATATATGTAACCAAACATTTGTACTCCTGTAATAAGCTGAAATAAAAAAATAATAATAATAATAAAAATAATCCATCTGTAGCAACATGGGTGGAACTGCAGAACATTATGTTAAGTAAAACAAGCTAGGCACAGAAAGACAAATATTGCATGTTTTCACTTATGTGGGGGAGCTAAAAAAAATGGTCTCATGGAGGTAGTGAGTAGGATGGTGATTACCAGAGGCTGAGAAAGGTGGTAGACAGGAGGAATGAAGAGAGGTTGGTTAATGGGTACAAAAGTACAGTTAAATAGAAGTAAAAAGATTTAGTCTTTGATATCACAGTGGAGTGATTACAGTTAACAATAATTTATTATATATTTCAATATAGGTAGAAGAGAAGATTTGAAATGTTTACAACACAAAGAAATGATAAATGTTTGAGGTGAGGGATATTACAATTACCTTGATTTGAACATTGCACATTATATTCATATATCAAAAATCTCAGGTATCCAACAAATATGTGCAAGTATTATAGATCAATAATTTTAAATAATCTAAAAAAAGGAATAAAATCAGAACTTCATGAATAAAGTTGTAGAAGATAGTCTGGGGTACAGGAAAAAACAGAACAAAAGGAAATGATGCGAAAACTAATTGATATTTCAGTATTTGCAAATGTAACCTACAAATGACACTGAAGATTTAACTAAACTATAATATATGCAGCTAGAATCCATAATTTCTTAATACTATAGTTAAAATATGGTTTTTTTGTAAGCTTATTACATGTGCTGAATTACAGGGATTAAGGCTGAAGAAATGACATTAAGCAGGAGTATTATTGTACTTTTGAGAATAGAAATGTTCTCACTTGTGCTCTTTAACAGGTATCCCTAGAATTTAATTTAAAAGTGAGCAGTGAATTAGGAAATCCAGCAGTTTGTGGGGCACCTCTCTTGGTAATGTATTGATTTGAAATAATGCAGAGATGTTTTGGGTTTGATCAGTTTAAGTGACTGCCATACACTATAAAGGGCATGCACTTTTGATCAAACGGAGATTAAAAATATGTATTCCTTTAACTAAAAGAAAGCTATTTCTAATAATTTGGAGTATATTTAATATTTTTAAATAGTTCCCTGACATGAAAGCTAATGTTTTTTATTTTCCTTACAAAATATTGTACAAAGTAGTGATTTTCTTTGATATACAATTTGGTTCTTAGATGCACTTGCTCCATAACTTAGGAAAGTACCCTGATATTTGTATTCTGTTTACTGCTTTAGAGCCACTGAAAAAATTGTTTCCTTTGGAGTAATTCTGTTTTATTGGCATATTAAAAATGTGGTGCAGGCTAATGTGGAAAATTTAGTCTGCCACTTTAAATCAATAGTGATCTACAGAACTATATGAGGTCAAGCACTGTTCAGGCTACCTTTGCACCAAATCATAATGGCACATTAAGTACTTACAGGGTATTATTAACCAAAGAAAATCTCAGGGGAAAAGAGAGATTTGTTGAACACAGCATAAGTAAAGCTCCACAGGCAGATATTCAAAAATATTGCATCAAACACAGAGCTCATCCAGCAGGAGATGGAAAACTGCGATAATAAATAATATGAGATGGTATTAGGCATCATCATAATATTTGCATTTCATAGGGAAAGAGGAAAAATATCAGCTTTTTTTTTTTACTAGAGAAGTTTGCTAGTCTGAATAAGTAAATGTATCTTTTGTTCCCTATCAAGTACCCAAAATATCTCTATCATTTGAAATTTAAAAAAAGAAAAAGAAAAAATTATAGGGGGTTAAGAGTGTGTGTGTGTGTGTGTGTGTGCAGTTACCAATGAGATTGGACTAATTGAAATTCATCAAAACACTTCTGTGAGTAAATGTAATTCACTGTGTCGGTTATATTTTAAGTTCATTTATTTACTAATTGTCATGTATTTCAACCCACCGTGAGCCAGGTTTTGTGCCCAAACTGGGTGTACAGTGCAGAATAAAACAGATACAGCATTGGTGTCTGCCCTCATGCCCCACAGTAACAATTTATACTCTGGTGAAGGGGAATTCTTAAGGAGATGTGTTTGGATGGGAGGAAGTAAAAGTATCCATTTAAGTGGGAACACAAGGTTGAGATAAAGTGATGGAACGATGTATATATCGTTAGATAAGAGGATACAACAAGAGCAGCTGTGCTGAGCTATAGAAGCTCAGTTCTCTTGGTTATATACCTCAGAAATCTATCCTGTTCTCTTTTCTCCAGTGATCTGCTTCTGTTTCCACTTTCTCCACCTCTGTCTTCACTGGCTTTGCAGATTTGCCTGTGATCCTGTTGATCTTCAGTCTCTATATTATATCTTCAAGCCTATAAAAGAGAGGCCCAGGCTAGTTATGTACCATCTATATATCAGGATTCTTATTTATGAGCAACATTATACACTCTAATGATTTTAGTTTAAAAAACTATTAGGTAACTCACAGAATATACAGGAGGGAAGAGAGGATTGTGTGTAGAACAATGAAGACAGGAACAATGCCCAAATTACCTGCAAAGGATTAATTTAGCACGAGATACCAGGGATGCCTGCACAATCTAAAAACTCAATGATATTCTTACACAGCTACCTTAAGAGGTAGATATATCTGCAATTTCCTCTACAGAATGAATCTTCTGCTGGGCATGCTTCTTCATCAAATTCCCTAAGGATAAAAAGATGCTTCAAATACAATTGGAGGCTATAGATCCACTATAATTTTCCAAATAGAAGACTCCTATTAGACAGGGTTTTGGTGTCTGACCATATAAAAGTCCCTGGACTCCATAAAAATTTTTAGATTTTGTTATTGTTATTTAGGTCCCGTTCTTTCAACAGATTTTTAGAGGCAAAAGTAACAGAATTGATGGACCCAAATACACATTCATCTGTGACTACTTCTCAGAGAAAAAATTATGACTACATATGGTTAGAGTTTTATGGGTTTATCTTCAATAAAATGGGCCTAATAATTTCACATCTTACACTTTGGTTGTGAAATAACAAGCATAATGCCTTTAAAAATATATTCTATCATATTCTAAAAACATCATATAGCAAATTATGAAATATGTATATAATGCAATGATAAAAATGAAAAGATGAAAGAAAATATTTGTGAAAATAAGACTAGAATTAAGATAGAAACAATTGTGTCAAACTTATTATATACCTGCTATGTGTGATTATAAAATTCTCAAAATTGGATTCTGAGCATTTTATTAATAAAAGACAATGCAAAGAAGGAAACCTGACAATTTATTAACACTAACACATTATCTGTAATGCTGATTTCCTAAAACAAAATAGTACAGATTACTCAATATAACGACAACAGTAACTTTTAAAACTGCAAAGTAATTCAATGATTCCATTCCACATAAAAAATTAGTGTGAAATAAACCATAGTGGCAACAAAATCATGAAATGAGCATAGGAGTTTTTTATAAGAAATTTTTATAATATCTCTTATAGTAAGTTGATAAGTGTGCTAAAGCACAAATTTATTAAAATACATACTATGGATTTAATATGTTATATGCAATAGTTAGATTATTATAAAAATAAAGTTATGCAAAGCAAACATTGATGACTCTTCTTCACTGTGCAGATTAGAGAATGAGTAAGCTTTGTAGAGAATCCAAGAAACACTGCTATACGGAAAGTGATAGAATACATATCCTCCAGGTCATAGGCTATAAATATCAATCTTCTCAGCCATTTGGCAGATATTTATCAGAAGCAAAATTTTGGATTACACTCTGGCAATTATTTGGAGCATACATTTCCTATGTTACTAAATACTTTAACAGCCAACTGAGCTTGATATAGGTTTGCTTGATATAGATATAGGTGAGATAAGAAACATGAAAGTGATTTTTACATTTACTGCATCATAATATAAGAAACTATTACTACCCTTACCTTATATTATCTCAGTGTTAAGAGTGAACTCTTCTTATCTCAGTTTTAGCTAATGGGTGAAGTTAATAGGTATTATATTCCACAGTTTCATCATGAAGATGTTTAAAAATAAATAACTAAAAGGAAGCTAGTTGACTCTTAAGAAAACCATGGGGAGGGAATAATTATTCAAGAGAGTGAAGATTTTAGAGGAGAAATTGCAGATAAGTACCAAGAGAGCAGGGATAAGTTACCTGTTCTTATCTTAGCCTAGAAGTTGGAACTTAAAATCAATGGAGTTGTAGGGGGAGTAAGTGGATTTGTGTCTTCAATCTGAAAAATCCAAAAATTGTAATATAGGTGAGCCAGCTGAGCTGCAGACGGATCTACCAAGGGATATTTTGAGAACAAAAGATATATTAGTGTTTTTTATGAGCTGTGTGTGGTCAAGAGTGAGGATAGCTCTCTGTGGTCCTATAGAATAGGGTCACCTAGAAGAACAAAGCAGGCTGGAAAGAGGGAAGTAAGGGTGCTTCTTGACAGCTGCACTGGGCAACAGAAGTGAGGAAACAGCAGGAAGAGTGATGCACACTGTGTCATCAAGGATATCAGTGGTAAAAATCCCTACTAATTGTGGATTAATTCTCAAAAACAAAACAAACAAGAACAGAGGAAATCTCAAAAGTACTTATTAAGACAATCAATCAGTTTAGCTGTATGTTCAGGCCCAGAGATTATAAAGCCAGTTTTTAATAGCACCGGCAAAATCTGATCATTTTGATGAGATTAAATTCTTGTTACATTGTTTTTCTTAAAAGAGGTGGAGAAAGAAAGAAGATGTCAAAGAAAGAAAAAGGGAATATCTATCTCTGTCATGCTACAGGATGTCTTACTTCCTGACTATAGACGATCTCCAAAAAGAGAGGACAGAGAAGTTGTATCTTTGAATTAAAAAAAAAAAAGTGATTATAATATGGGTCTGAACTTTTTTTTTAAATTTTTTAAGTGAGACAGTATTTTGTGACTGAAAGAATTATAGGGTTTTTAAATTACCTAACTGTGGGCAGGAAAGACATGGAAACTATAAGAACTTTCATCTAGGTCAGGGAAAATGTTTAAAAGATTAAATTCAGAACGACTGGATAATAACTAAAAAGTAAGTGGAGACATGTTTTTCTTCTAGTATGTATTTCTACACTGCTCCATTCCTGGACATGACACCTAAATCCAACATAGCATTCATTAATATTTACCTCAGCTAAACAGGGCACAATTTAGAACAAAAATAGACTTTGTTTTTTCATTCTGTGTCTACACTACTAATTCTCTTTTATTAGTTTCAGTGCCTATAGTTCCAATGAAACAAGCTCAGGAATGAAGCTTGTTTTAAAAGTGGACTTAAGGGTGCATTAAAAAATGATTGTGTGTAGACAATGACACATTAGAACATATTTTCTTAGGAACAGATGCCAGCTGCCTGGGAACAAAACACGTTATTGAGTTTTGTAACCAAGACAGCTTATGTGTGCTCTACAAATGCAGTATTACATATAACACATTTTACTGCCACTATTGCAATGAAAACAAATCAAAACTACTTGTGTAGACATATTCTTCTTTTTGTATTTCTATTTTGTTTAAAGTAAAGATTATCTTCTTTAAGGAGTTTATAGTAAAATAGCAATTATTAGTAGAACCAAAAATAGATTTGTTTACATATTGAAGACAAAAATAAAAAGCAATCCAACACTGATTGTCAGACAAAAGATTTGTATAATACGCTCAGAGGTGGATAACATCAAAATTGAGACAGAGCTCATGTTTAATAATGATGAAGTGTGATCCATCTTCTCTATGGATCTTAGAAGACTTATGTACTATTACATGTCATAACAATGTTGTATGTTGGAAATCATGGTCCTATTAATAGTCCAAATGTATGTCATTTAGAAAAGACATGTGAACACAGAAGCAGGGCAAATTCCTCTTTTATAAATCACCCTTTCAGTAGTTGGAAATTGGCAGGGTCATTATGTCCCCTTTGGGTGTACTCTTCTACTTTGTTACCTGTACCTAATTTCCTTGATAATGTCTAATCTCATTCTGTCATAGGAGCACCACACAATTTTAGCTATGTTCTTAGAGTAGGGCTTGACCAGGGCATTGTAGTCTGCTGGGTCTCTGCCTTTATTCTTCTTAATCTGTAGAAGACGGTGATTAAAATTATATTAGCAGACATCAATTCTTTCAATTGGGTGAACTAAATATTCTGAAAAGCCAAGACTTCAAGTGCAGATGGATTAAAACAACTTCCAAGAGATAATAAGAAAGCAGAGGATTCTAGGAAATCTCTTGAGACAGATGCATTACGTAGGAATAGAAAATATTATGTGTTGGAAATGTTGTCTTGAAAGAGAATAAACATTATGAAAGTAAAAAATGATTAAACCAACTTAAGAAAACCTAGGCTTTGGTTTGTGGGGAAGAGATAAAAGAAAATAGAAAAGAAAAGCAACTCCTCCAAAAGTGACACAGCATAGACTAGTGTCAAAGTGTCAGTTGTCACTCTAGAATAAACTACATAACCTCTCTTCTCTACCATTCTCCCCATCTGTAAAACTGTGGATACATTTATTAAACAAATATTTCTTGATTCCTTACTATGTGCCAGTCACTGTTTTTGTACTTGGGATTCATTTATGAATAAAACAACAGAAATAAATTGGTTTCATGGAGTTTTGGTTTTAGTGTGGGCAATAATAGAGTCCATCTTATAGGATTTTGGTAATGATTAAATGTGTTAATATATGTAAAGCAGAGAGAACAGGGGTTGGCCTGCACTAAATGTTCTGTATGTTAGTTATTATTATTACCTGGGGCCACAGTAGAAGGTATTGGAGGAATAGAGGTTTTCAAAAGCCTTAATGTACTTGGTGAAGGAAAGAGTGAGAGAATAATTGTCATATTTTCATATAATAGGAAGGAAATTTGTTTTATTTGTTTATATGCATTGCAAAAGTTCACCATTAATGGTAACTACTGATAAAATGAAAAAATCGAATAAATTATAGGGAAGGGAAAAATATATACTGATTTAATCAAATAAGTACAAAGAATAACAAAAAATAGCAAAATAAAATAAATGATAAACAAAAAACAATTAAATTATGTTCATCCTTTGGTATATTAAACATAAGTAATCTATGTTAATCCATTATAAAAGTGAATTTGGATTTATATGAAATATACTTACAATAATAAAGAAATATTGAAAATAATGGAGTAATTAGTTTCCAGATAAATACAAATATCACAAAAGTAGGAGTAGCAATATTAGTATCAAACACCAGTGTTATTTAAGGTTTAAAAATTCCCAGAAGATGAAAAGATATTTTATAAAATAAATGATACATTTGAAAAGTATAGGCATACGTTGGAGATATTGCAAATTAAGTTCCAGACCACCATAATATAGCAAGTAATATGATTTTTTCTTTTTTTGGTTTCCCAGTGCATACAAAAATTATGTTTACACTGTATTGTAGTCTAGTAAGTATGGAATAGAATTATGTGTAAGAAAACAATGTAATACTTTAATTAAAACTTACCGCTAAAAAATGCTATTATCTGAACCTTCAGCTATTAGTAATCTTTGTGCTGGTGGAGGGTCTCGCCTCGACGTTGATGGCTGCTGACTGATCAGGGTGGTGGTTGCTGAAGGTTAGGGTGGCTATGGCAACTTATTAAAATAAGACAACAATGAACTTTGCTGCATCAATTTACTCTTCCTTTAATGAAAGATTTATATGTAGTATGTGACGCTATTTGATAGCATTTTACCCACAGTAGAACTTCCTTTAAAATTGGAGTCAATCCTCTCAAATGCTGCTGCTGCTTTATTAACTCAGTTTATGTATTATTCTCAATCCTTTGTTGTTATTAAAACAATGTTCACAGTATCTTCACCAGGATTAGATTCCATCTCAAGAAATCACTTTCTTGGCTTATCCATAAAAAGTGACTCCTCATCCTTCCAAGTTTTATCATGAGATTGCAGCAACTCAGGTTTCTTTTCTAATTCAAATTCCTTTGCTATTTCCATCATATCTGCAGTGACTTCCTACACTGAAGTTTTGATCCCCTCAAAGTCATCCATGAGGGTTGGAATCAACTCCTTCCAAATTCCTATTAAGGTTATTTTGACCTCTTCCTATAAATAAAAAATGTTCTTAGTGGCATGTAGAACCTCCTTTCCAGAAGACTCTCAATTTACTTTTCCCAAGTCCATCAGAGAAATCACTGTGTATGACAGCTGTAGCCCTATGAAATATATTTCTAAATAAGACATGAAAGTCAAAATTACTCCTTGATCCATGGGCTGCAGAATGGACGCTGTGTTAGCAGGCATGAAAATAACATTAATCTCCTTGTACATCTCCATCAGAACTCTTGGATGACCAGGTGCACTGTCAATGAGCAGTAATATTTTGAAAGAAATATTTTTCCTGAGCAGTAGATATCAACAGTGGGCTTAAAATATTCAGTAAGCCATGCTGTAAACAAATGTGCTGTCATCCAGGCTTTGTTTTTCCATTTATGGAGCATAATTCTTAAGGGGCCTTAGATTTTCAGAATGGTAAATGGGCATTGTTTTAACAGTTGTAAAAGCATTGGCTTTTATAGTCACCAGTTGCATTAATCTCTAATAAGAGAGTCAGTCTGTCCTTTAAATCTTTAGATATTGACTTCTCTTTAGCTATGAAAGTACTAGATAGCATCTTCTCCAAATCGAAGGCTGTTTTGTCTACATTGACAATCTCTTGTTTAGCGTAGCCCCATTCATCTATTATCTTAGCTAGATCTTCTAGATAAATTGCTGCATCTTCCCTCGCTATTTGCTGCTTAACTTTGCACTTGTATGTTATGGAGGTGGCTTCTTTCCTTTAATCTCATGAACAACATCTGCTAGCTTGATACTTTTCTTCCATGGCTTTATCATCTCTCTCAGAATTGATGATAGAATTGATGATAGTTAGGCTCCTGCTCTGGATTAGGCTTTGGTGTAAGTGAATCTTGTGGCTGGTTTGATCTTTTATCCAGACCAATAAAACTATCTCCAAATTAACATTATGGATGTTTCACTTTCTTATCATTCATTACTGGAGTAGCAATTTAATTTCATTAAATAACTTTTTCTTTGCATTCAAAACTTCACTCAATATTTGGCTCAAGAAGCCTACATTTTAGACTATCTTGGCTTTCAACATGACTTTCTCACTAAGCTTAATCATTTCTAGCTTTTGATTTACAGTGAGAGATGTGTGACTCTTCCTTTCACTTGAACACTTAGAGGCCATTGTTGGGTTATTAATTGGTGTAATTTCAATATTGTCAAGTTTCAGGGAATAAGGATGCCTGAGGAGAGGGAGAGAGATGGGGAAATAGCCATTAAGTAATCATTTAGAACACACACAACATTTATTGATTAATTTAGCCACAGTATACGGAAACAATTTGTGGTAACTCAAAATAATTACAATAGTAACATCAAAAAACAATGATATACAGATACTGTAATAATAGTGAAAAATCTGAAATATTGCTAGAATTACCAGTATGTAACACGAAGACACAAAGTGAGCACATGCTAATTGAAAAATGGCATGATAGACTTGCTGGATGCAGGATTGGCACAGACCTTCAATTTCTAAACAATATGATATTTGCAAAGTAAAATAAAGTGAAGCTCCATAAAATGAAGTGTGACTGTATATACATGGAAAACATGCCAACAAATTATATAATGCACAACTTTTCAGAACCCAATAAAAACTAGATAATTTTTTTGTGTAGGAATTCTTCATATATGTTGTTCAGAGTCAAATAGATATGATAACAACAAAAATATAAATTTGAAGTAATTTAAAAATATAATTAATAAATTCAATTAAATAAATATATAAACTTATATGTCTCATGAAGAGTATATTATATATATTTCTACATGTTTGGTTATCACAATAAAAATAAAATCTGAAAAATATTTGAAATATAGAGATTTTTAGAAAGAATATTTTCTAATCAACATGTAGTAAAAAAAAAAACACCATCTATATATGTTTGTGTGTGTATATATATTAAAAAACACAATTCTCAAATATGTTCTTTGATATGCTCTGTATCAAAAAAGCAAGTAAGAATTAAAATGATAAAGTACATAGGAAAAAATATATCAAAATCTACGGGATACAGCTAATACTAAAAGGAAACTTGGTCTATTCAGCTTTTTATATCTTCATTACAAGAGAGAAATTAAAATTACCTACTTCTCAAATTTATACAGAAAGCACATTAAAGTAAATACAAAGAAATGTGTAAATAGAAATTAACAAAAGTAATAGTATAATGTAATGTAATAAATCATCTAACAACTGACTCATTCAAATTCAAAATAAGGAAGATAAAGCTACTGCTTGCATAATTAAAGAACAAAAAAAGAAACAGAAATAGGTAAAATTAGGAAGGAGGTGGATAGGGGCCCAGATGGAGACTAGAAGCAGCCCACACATGCTGCTGCCAAGAGACAATTGAAAGTTGCAAGTGGATGCCCACCTATGAGTTGACTGTCTTAGAGAGAGCGTTGTAAATCATCAGAGAAGCCATGGGAGACACTCACAATGAAGTAGAGGGGGTTGGAGAGATCATCCCGCAAAGATTGGAAGGTGTCTGGAGGAGAAGCCCACATGTAGGGAAGGAACTAAGGAGAGAACCCCAGGGCCCCACGCTTTCCCCGAGCTGTGGGGGCTCCTCCCACCACCCATGAAGGCCTCCATACTGGTCAGGGAACTGCTTGGAGAATGTGCTGTAATGTAGCACCAGAGGGCGGACTCAGCAGGGACCCGCTGGTTTCTGTTCCCAGATCACTGCATCTGACTCCCTTCTGAGCTCTCAAGTCAGGAGCACCTGGTGTTCACAGGGATTGGCTTTGCTGCAACTGCCTCCACATCACCCCGGCCTGACCAGGGAGGGAACAGCAAGAGAAGATGCTCTCACATGCTCCATGACTGGGAGCCGAGAACCCCAGAGTGAAGTGGGTACCTAAACACCACTTGAGGAGTCCCATAGCAAAAACCTCAGTGGCATCTTCATGAAGAGAGAACCCCAGCCATGGAGTGCTGCACAGCAGAACAAGCCCCTGCAGCAGGCTGTGATGCCATTCCTGTGGTCCAGCACTCTACCACAGACCCACCAGCCCTGAGCTGCTCACTGCCACTATTACTCCTGAAGCTGAAGTCGCCATGCGACTCCTCATGGTGAACATAATAACTGCGTTTTTTTCCCATTTCACTTATTTCTTTAGTGAATTTTATGAAGAGTTCCTAATAGTGAATCATCCTGCATTACTAGAATAAGTCCTAATTGATCAGATTATATTATTAGTTTGATATCCTGCTAGATTCTACTTGAAAATATTTTTAGAAGGCTTCATCTATGTTCAAAATGTTTATATATTTTATTAGTTTGTCTGTTTTCACACAGTCCTTGTCAGGTCTTCCTAAAGGGATAGACGTCTAGAGGGAGTTCTAGATACTGCGTGATCTGTCAAGATACCATTGCCTCATAAATGTGATCTGCCGTAGGGCCATTAGGAATCTCTCCCTTATAGATTCCACAGGAAAGCCCAGTTCTCTCAGGTTATTCCTCATCTACCTCTCACTCCCCTGACCCCCACCTATGCCCATGAACTCTAACCCCATGTGCCTCCCTACATATCTATTCTAACACATTTCTCAAACCCTTCTCACATCCTGGCATCTTGTGGTTCTATTTTCTGGTATTTAAAATCAGTCATCAGGAACTTCCCCATATCCTCAAGTCTTTTCTGATTTTTCTTTCACGTTCATGTTCGAACAATAACCACTTCCCTGACAACACTGCTTCCTCTGTAGCACACCCACTCCCAGTGTAACTTTCATACTTTATACCCCATGGCCCCCTGAGCTTGATGTTGGGCCTGGAACCCTTTAATTTCTCAGTTATACTCCCAGACTATATACCTGCTCACCTCTGCTTAAAAGTACAGAGCTTTGAATATCAGACTGAACCACATGTTATTATTGTTCCTTATTGTAGTAATCTATAGAAAATCAGGTCTGTTGCTCTTGAATGTTTTAGCTCATGGCTCAGTTTAACTCTGCAATATTGTTCTTCCATAGTTACCATGATTTCAGTTTTCACACATGTGAACTTTCAATAAGCCGTTTGGCAAACATTGGCTAGTTAGCTATCAAAATCATTTCTCTTTCCTTTTGACAAAAAGCTATACAATATTTACAAGCCTCCTTTATGTGAACATGTGACTGAATTTCAACTAATGGAATATTTGGTGAGGATGAGTCTTTTATACTATATTTCAAAAAATAGATATTACTTTAGTAATTTGAAAAACATCAAATAATTTTTATAAGTGATGGATGGAAGGTGAGAATTTTGAGACAATGCTGATTATTTCTTTCAAGAGACACAAAAATAGGCTACATGGAAGCAAACATGAAGTCAAGGTAGAGTTTCTTTGTTGATGTGTCTTTGATTCCTTTTATGATTTTATGTATTTCATTTCATTTTTTTAAGTTTTATTTTTATGTAAAATGTAGAATTTAAAACCAGCTTTTATGTAAATGGGAATGATTCTGTAGAGACAGAGAGGTTGAGTGTCCAGATGAGAGGAAAAAAGATTAAAGTCAGAGATAGGCTGAATGCAGTTACAGATGCCTGTAACCCCAGTACTTTGGGAGGCCAAGGTGGGAGCATTACTTGAGCACAGAAGATCGAGATCAGGCTGGGCAACATGGGGAGACCCGGTCTCTACAAATAAAATAAAATAAAATAAAATAAATAAAACTGGGTGTGGTGGTACCTGCTTGTAGTCTTAGCTACTCAGGAGGCTGGGGCAGGCAGATCACTTCAGTCCAGGAGTTCAAAACAGCAATGAGCTGTGACTGTGCCACTGCATTCATGCCTGGCCAACAGAGCAAGACCCTGTCTCAAAAAAAAAAAAAAAAAAGAGAGAGAGAGATAGAGACAGACACATACAATTCTATTTGACAGATGAGAAGAAACAGATGATTTCTTGGTAAAATGTAAAAACTAACTCAGGAAGAAGGAAAAAAGTCAGAGGTAGAAGTACTGATCCAAGGACACTGATACAAGTTGTTTTGTGGTTTTGTTAAGAAGAAAAGAAGAAAATTTCTTCAGATTGATTTCACACTCCTACTGAATTATGATGAGCCTATGCCTTCTGTTGATAGTGTGGTTATGAGAGTGATATGGATAGATTGAGAAGAAAAGAAAAGTATAAGATAAACATTTCAAAGAGTGGGAACATGAACTAATAAGGAATAAAATATTGAACTACTGAGCAATGTTGAGAGTCCATTTAAAGAGCTTTTGATCACCAAGTTAAAGTATGGCAATTTGACCAATTTTTATTACTTTATTTAACAACACTTAGCTATTCAAGGAAAAGCCCAATGAAATGATTAGTTGGTTTTAATCATAGTCAGGATTTTTGTTCAGGCTAAAGAGATAGAGGAAGAGAAGGACACAGGATTGAGGATGTCTAGAAGACCACTAATCTATGGTGTGTAATAAAGAAAGTAAGAAATGATAAATTGAGAAAGACCATGCAGTCAATGCACACTGGAGCCTAAATATTGTGTTCGGGTTTACTAAAGTGAGTGAGTTGGAAAGAGGTGATGATTGGAGAGGGTGGGATTTTTGAAGTATATTTAATAGATGATGGATTTACTGGTAAAGATAATATTGATGATATGAACTTGGGGTTGGTTGGCTAGGTCTAATCAAGAGAAAGTTTTTAAAACCAAGAGACTAAAGAATTGGCAGAAGAGGGTTAGAATAGTCTCCAAATGAGTTTTAGAAATGATCTAGAAACACTTTGTGATAAAAACTGAGCAAACAATTTACATTGAATTTCAGTCCACATATATTTGCATTTTTTCCTAGGTAGTAGGCAACAATGTAAGGATTTTTCTAGTGTGAGTATATTGAAGGAATTCAGCTTATGTCCTTATAAGAACAGGAGAGTTTTATAAAAACATGTGAGTATCACATTTTCATTTGGGGATCTCTCACAAGTTGGGCTATATTAATAAGCAGTTTTGGTTTCTTATGTAAATGCTTGGCTTAATGAAGATATATAGAGTTTCTACAAATCCAGAGAGCCCAACTGATACTTCAGCCAAATTATAAAGTATAATAGTATTTAAAATTACTATAGGGCATGTAGCTCTATGATGGTATCATAGATTATATTGTGCCCCCCAATAAACATGTTGAAATTTTAAGCCCCAGGGCCTCAGAATGTGACCTTATTTGAAAACAGGGAAACAGGGTAACAGGGTCATTGCAGATGTTATTAGCTAAGTTAAAATGAGGTCATATTGGAGTAGAATGGTACCCTAATCCAGTATGGCAGTTATCCTCATAAGAAATCAGCTATGTGAGCATGCAAAAAATGTATAGGGAAATTCCATGTGAAGACAGAGAAAGATGGAAGATTGAAATTGTGTCAAAAAATAGCTGGGGCGACCAGAGGCTGGAAGAGGCAAGGAAGAATCCTCCCCTAGAAGCTTCAGAGGTAGCATGGTCCTAACAAACCTTAATTTCAGACTAGAAGCTTCCAGAATTGTAAAACAATAATTTTTTATTGTTCGAAAGCTACCCATTGTGTGCTACTTTATTACTACAGCTCTAGAAAATAACACTGCTGCGTCTACAGACTTAGAGGTGTTTGGAAAGCCAAGGCTTCTCCCTGTGAGTCATGTAGACTTATGTGGTTCCTTTTAGTCCAATTCTGGTGCAGGAGCCTGACTACAAGTCTCCAAAAGTTGGGACAGTCAGCACCTGGCCAAGATTCCTCAGGTATGGAAAGGGAAAAGCAGCACTTTCTGGAAGGCAAAGCCTAGAGTCATCCTTTGATGTAAGCTTTTAAAAAGGCAACTTATTTAGAGAAGAGATTTTCTGAAATGCATTCTACTACACGGATAGAAATCTGTTCAGAGATGGATTTTTCTGAAATCCATTTGACCATGGTCTACTGTTCTACCATTTCTACCAGAAATATGTTCTAATACATATATCAGAAATACATGTATTTCTGAAACGTGTTTCACCATTCGGAACCAATAAAAATTCTGAAATCTGTTCATTGAGAGTAACTGAAAGAAAATTGTTATGAAACTCATGCTTTGCTGTGATTACATCACTGGCCTGTGTGTTAAGAAGAGGAAACTTCTTGGAGGGAGTTATAATTTCAGGAACTGAGAAGTACTAGATAATTTCAGTTTTAGAAAAAAATCAGGTGCCTGAATTTCAAAACAGTTTTAATCACTTTACTAAAGCTATTTGAGTTTCCTTGAGCACTGGCTACATATCAGAAAGTTCCATCTATCTCCTCATTTCTGCCAATAATAATCAAGTGATGCATTTATTGTTAATATCATAGTCATTTTACAGGTTAGAAAAATAGGCCTGAAATGGTTTCATAATTTTTCAAGGTTATATTAATATATGTATGTAGTTATAGGAGAGATGGGATTTGTTCTACACAGTCTCATTCAATTACCATGCATGAAGTTTCCCATTTTATACATCATCTCATTTATCATATTTTATCAAATTGCAGGATATTCTATTTTTTGCCAAATAAACTATTACACAATGTTTTTCTCTTATATTGACTACAAAAAGGCATCTTGATTTCACAGATATTAAAATATGAAGGAATTAAATTATACAACTTAGAATTAATAAAATATCACAATTGAAACCAAAGCCTATGAGTTAAGTAATATCAGTTTTATGGATTAGAGAACAGAGTACCAGAGAGATTTAATCATCTTGCTTCAGTGACAAAAGTTATTGAGACAACTGCAGTTGCAAATATATCTTTACAACACCCAGACATATTTACGTAAACACTAAGCTATTTCTTAAATCAGTAATGACACACCTGAAACTATGATTTCTAGATATTTGCAAACTTCAATAAAAATAAACATGTATTTGTTTACCCTGCCTTCTTCACCTTAAAGACACTAAATGCAACTTCTTTTGAAGAATAATTATATTTAATAGAAATTAAAGATGCCTATCTTTAGAAGTGGAGTATCAGATTTTAAGACAGCCACCCTTAGAAATGAAGTACCATAGCTGTTGTTTAGAAAAAATAGTGGGATCAAATATTTGTGTTTTAAGAGTTAAAACTATGGCCTCTTGTCCCAAATACTCAGCGTGGGGGGGCAGTAAGGTGATAAGATCACTTGAGACCATGAGTTCAAGGCCAGCCTGGGCAACATAGTGAGACCCTATCTCTTAAAAAATGGCCTCTTAATTCTTAGTTCAATACTTATGAGAAAGATACTAACTCCATTAGGGCTGGGTGCTTCAGTGGAGTCCCAGGGCACAAAATACCAGAGCTGCTTTCTATAACAGCATGGTGTGACAGAGCAGAACAAAATGGACTTTGGTCCGGTAGAATCATATGCAAGAGAGCTGTTGCAAGTTGGGGCTAGAATTCACAAAACCTTTGTGAACTGTATATACCTCTAGATTTTGATGGTCTTTTAAATGTTATTTTTGTTTAAAAGATTTAGGGTAGACCTGACCTACCAGGATGTGACACTGAACCTCTTCTCTGAGATTTAAGTATTCCATGTGATTTTAATTTAATTTGAAAAAGAAAGACAGATATGATCATGATAGGACCAGGAGTAGTGTAGAAAAAGGACATTTTAGTTTGTTTCATTGGCAGAAAGGAACAGCTGAGAAGGACAATAGAGACAAAGTTTTCTGCATCACAGCTGGTCCTGGTAGGGAGGCACAGGAATGTATAGAGCTGAAGGTGACAGTAATAAAGAGGGGAAGAACAGTAATAAAGAGGAATAGAAGCAGAACCAATCCCAGGGACGTGGAGTAAGATGGAAAGAGGAAGAGAGAAGTCAACCAGGGTCAAAGAAGCTGATCCAGGAACTTAGTAACAGATGGTCCACTTGGGAGCCTCAGAGGGGGGAACCTCAAGAAACCATTTGTTTGCTTACAGTAAACATGTAAGCTCAAAATAAGCACAGAAACAGTCATACTGTCCAGGTATTTTTTTTCTTTCCTCCCTTCCTTCCTTCCTTCCAGGAATTTATTTTCCTTCCTTCCTTCCTTCCTTCCTTCCTTCCTTCTTCTTTCTTTCTTTCTCTCTCTCTTTCTTTTCTTTCCTTCTTTCTTTCCATTTTTCTCTCTTTCTTCTTCTTTCTTTTTCTTTCTTTCTAAAAGAAAGCATATTTGCCAGATGTGACCCTTTAACTGTTGAAGGGGTTGTTTCTCTTTCTCTTACGGATGGTATATTATATTTTAAGTTTGTAGAGCAATTCTGCCATGCTTTATTTATATATACAAATATATAGGGACTCAACTAACTAGTGGTCAAACCAGAAGAAAACTAAAGATTCAATACATTGTCAAAATGTTAAACTAGGCAATATGGAAAAGCTGTACACTAAATTAAACTATTTATTTACTTATATTTGAGGAATTAAACTCTAAGTCCAAAACAAATTGAAAATGCAAAGGTCAAATTTAAAGCACAAAAAATATGCTCCACTTTTTACACATTGCTGCAGCATATAGTAGGCAGTCAATTAAAGCTGGCTGAATTTCTGATTGCATGCAAGGAGATAATATGGGCCCTTCAATCATAGTTGTTGCACCCCCTCCCATTTCATGATGATGATATGAAAACATCTGTATATATTGCGAGTCAGCAATTTCTGAAATCAGAATACAGTCTATGCTAGCACATTGGTGAGGACATAATATACATGAGTTTAAAAAATTCATGACCCTAAATAATCCACTCAATTTAACTCACAGTCTTTCAAGTCTCTAGAAGAAATGTAAAGAAATGAAAAATTCATGACCTGTATGTAATATTGGTTTGGGAACTTGGGAGAGGAAGTATATTGTACAGCTTTTGTAATCTAGAAAGAAAGTTAATTAAGCCAATAGAGACCTTATGTAATTCAATGTCTTCTTATAAGGAAACGAATACCTTAATATGCTCATTGTTTTCAAATGCATTCTGTTTGGAATCTCAAAATTACAGTTTTCATGCAGTTTTAGTGTTTAACCAAACTACTTTTTTTTCAGTTGGAACTGCTAAATAAATGATACAAATCAGTATATTTTAAAACACAGATTTCACTGTTCCTGAAACTTTCATATATTGTTCAAAAAGACAATATTAAAAAATAATATTTGGCCAATTATTATGAGTTCATATATTAATCTGAAATAGTCATAAATCCATGTCTCCAATATTGCTAGCAATGATACTTACGATGATGGAGATGTTGAAATAACATTGATGATGATAACAGCTAACATTTATGGAGTGTATGACCTTAGGGTTGTAGACTTTTAAAGGATTGAGTTTGCTCATCTCAAAAATGAGGTAGATGATACTTTCTGATGCTTTCCCAAGGTGATGTAGGATAATAATAATGATCAGTACATAAAACTGGTAAGGATCACAGAATGTCTTCTAGTTCAATCCCATATATGACAATGGATTTCTTGTGACAACTCCCTGTCACATTCTAGAGAGAGTTAATTACAGTATATAAAAGCCTAAATTTCCAACCTCAACTGTGTCCTAAACAGTTATATGACTTTGGGCAAATTATTTAATATTTCTGAGTTTCGATTTTCTTAACTGTAGAAATGGAGAGGGTTATAACACTGATTACATAGGGTAAATGTCAAAGTTTAGGACTCTCCCTAAATCACAGTAGGCTTTCAAAAATTGTGCCAATAATAATATGATGATGATATTTTAATTATGATCATGAAATTTAGTTATTTGCAAATTATTAATTTATCTGACTTTGCAATATATTCCCTGCTGACCAACATCTCTTCCATGTTCTATAAACTTCTTTCTTCAGATTAATGTAAACAACATAAGTCCCTTTATATTCTACTCTCCCCTGGCTTGCTCTTTTCCTCCTAACCAACATATAATTGTATTCTGTATCCAGTCACTTTATTCATATGTTATTATCCCCCAGACATTGATAAACTTCATGAATTTCAGCATTTATAGAAAGCTTTCCACAACTATTCAAAATAAAACAAATTTTCCAACAATTAATTCCAAGAAAACCATTCTTCTCCATCACTGAGCTCATACTTTGTTCATGATTTCATCATTTACTAAATGCATAATTTATGTCCTATATCTTTCCTAGCATCACCTAACATATTCTAATAATTCTGTGCATAACTAAGGTTCACTGAATAATGTCTTATTTATGTTGTTTTTAATACATGATCATAGAACAGACTAACCATAGAAAGGAATAGTGAGCTTTCCGAGTGAGAAGTTGAGAAAGGGAAAGCAAGGCAAAAGTTGTAGAAGTTCCCAGAAAATTGCAGGAAAAGGTACATTGCAGAATGGAATCTCTCCTCTTATTCCAATGAAGACAAAAGGGATTATTTTTTCCTCAGAGGCTTTATGAGAAAATCAACTTGACCTGAATTCTATTTACTTTTGAACAAGGGATACTAACAGCACCTTTAATTGTAAAAGAGTAATCGAAAGATATTTAAGAAATGAAAAGTCAATGTATTTAAAATCTATTTTTATTTTATATATTGTACTTCTAATACAATAAAATTTATTTTAATTATACTTTTATTATAATTTTAATAATTAGCAAATTATTAAATTTATGTTATATTAATATTAAATTTAATAATTTAATAATTACCTGACTGTAATGGAAACAGACATATCAATAATATTTTCAAAATTAATTTCTTCTATTTACTGTCTTGGAAAAAAATTGAAAGTAGATTAAATGTGTTTATAGGAGTACACATTTTTGTCCTTTTTGCCTCAGGCTGCATTATGATTTTACATGACATTGTTGTATCCAGTCTCTGTTGAAAACTTTGATTTTGCTCATTGTGGATTTATTTTGCATTAATTTTGAATTGTTTTAATTAGTTTATTAAGCTATTTACATCTGATTACTGAGTTTTTTAGTACTTCTAAAACATTGTGCCTGAGACAAATGCCTTATTTGCCTGAACCAAATGCCAGCCCTGGTTCCAGTTACTTCACAGAAATGATTTTTTTTTTAACCAATGCAGCTATATCAACATAAGCTGTTGGTATTTTTTGAGGTTATCACCAATGGCTTGACCTCACATTAAAGATTTCTTTTGTTTGTTTTTTTGTTTTGTTTTGTTTTGTTTTGTTTTCTTGAGACAGAGTCTCACTCTGTCACCCTGGCTAGAGGGCAGTGGCGTCATCATAGCCCACTGCAACCTCAACCTGGGCTTAGAGCATTCTTCCTGCCTCAGCCTCCTGTGTATCTGAGACTATAGGCAGGTGCCACCACACTCAGCTAATTTTTTTTTTTTTTTTTAATTTTCTGTGGAGAAAGAGTCTCAGTGTGTTGCCCAGAGTAGTCTCAAACTCCTGGCCTTAAGCTATTCTCCTCCCTTAGCCTCCCAATGCCCCGTGTATTAAGCTAATATATATCTGATCACTGAATTTATTCAGACTTTTAAAATTTTGTGCCTGAGACAAGTGCCTAATTTTCTCAGCCAAATCCCAGCCCTGGTTCCAGTTTCTTCACTTATAAGGGACCCAAGCAAAAAGGCCAATCTAGCTAACTGACAATGTGTCAGATGGGTAAATCTACGTACTGTGAGAAAGGGTGTTCTATTTCTAGATGGTATTAACTAGTGCACTCCTAATATCTGAAAAAATCCAGCTTTTGGGTAGCTTGTCTAATGAACTATGTATTTTATCTTTGTAGTTGCCTCACTGAACAAGTGTTTACAGAATTATAAGTGATAAATGATCATCTGAGAATGACTGATTGAATTAAATTATTTTAACTATTATTGATAATAGTTCCTATTCCAGAGAAAAGTTCAAGTGTTCTGAGACTGACATTTTAATTTCACAGTTAAAAGTTAATGAGGAAGAAGTAATACCATCTCTAGATTTAAACATTTAATTTACTGTATTATTATGCAGTTTAAGTGGTGAAAAAAGAAACCTCACCTTAAGAGTTAAAATAAATGTTCTCTCAAGCAAATCTCGTAACTAGTCTAAGTTCATTAGTTAAACAAAGTTCCACTTTTGTAATGAAATGTTTCTAATGATATCATATAAATGTAGAAACACACATACACACACACACACCTACACATGCTACCTATGGTTAATATAATACCCAAAAAATGGCAGTCAATAGAAATTTATCAAAGTACAACATGAAATAAAGATTGAGTGCTTTGATTAGTATCTATATCCCTACAAAAGTAATCAAAACAACAACAGAAAAACCAAAGTAGTGTGGATTTCAATAATTAAATAAATAAGGAAATATGTTTCTATTCATGATGACCATGTGAAAAATGATTTCCAAAACTTTAGAATTTCAAACTTGTTTCTTTTTATAGACTATATATACATACATACACGTATAGTCTGAACTATCTATAATTATGTATTTTATATATATATATTTATATAAAGTTATATATACACACATATAGTCTGAAATATAGTGTATATGTAACTGCATAGTTATATAAAATATACATAACATGTATATGTAAATATTTATATATGTATGTGAACTAATTATATCATATCAATTAAAAGGGATTTTATTATGGATAGTCTTAGTCATTTATTGTGTGTCTAGTTCAAGATGTATTTTATTATTAATAGTAAGATTGATAAAAGTCAGGGAAAAAATGTGGGTGAAATACCATATTCTGTGCTTAAATGTCTAATTGATAGATATTAAACAATTAGTTTTTATTATTTTTTTTTTAAATTGAGACAAAGTCACGCTCTGTTGCCTGTACTAGAATGCAGTGGTGTCATCATAGCTCACTGCAAACTCAAACCTCTTGTGTCAAGTGATCCTACTGCCTCAGCCTCCCGATGAGCTGGGACTGTTAATGAATCCACAAGGTGGGGTTCTCTGCTGCTCTCCACACAGAAAGACAATTACTGAGGCAATCAAGGTTGTCAAGGAAGAAAGGGTTTGCTACAGAGGACGCATCAACCAGGAGGTGGGAGGAATGGACTGCGTCAAATCCACCTCCCTGACGAGTGGGGTCAGGGGTTTTTCTGGAGGTGAAATGAATTATGCATGAGGGGAGTCAGCATCATTACATGTTTGGGGCGGAGTGCAGGGCACGGAAGCGCAGTGAGAAATCATGCTAGTACATACATCCCATGATCCAAAAATGGTGGATAAGTTCCTCCCAGGGAGTGGATTTTAGTAATATGATGAGGTAGGGGTTAATATTGGTCATTCTTTCAGTCTTGTGTGCAGACAGCATGTAGGGAGTAGGTTGCTCAGTATGTCCTTGCGCACAATCTGTGGTGGGGTGTCGCTCACTTATCTTGTCTTCCCTGGACAAACAGGTGGTGTTAGGCTTTGTAGCTATCTCATGGCTGCAAGGAGTTTCTGCCGTTTCTAGGAAAGAAATTCAAAAGGGAATGCATCAGTGCAACAGAAGGTTACAAAATTGTGGTCAGCAAATTTTACTGGCCTGAGAACATGAAACATAAGAGAACTACAAAAAAACAATTTTTTAAAAAAGTGATCTTGTTTATGGAGCTGGTTACAGGACTACAGGTGTGGGCCACCATGCCCAGCTGATTTTTAAATTTTTCATAGAAATGGAGTCTCGCTATGTTGCCCAGGATGGTCCTGAACTGGCCTGAAGTGATCATCCTACCTTGGCCTCCCAAAATGCTAGGATTTCAGGCTTGAGCCACTGCACCCAGCCTAAACAACAATTATTCTATCATGTTCCTTGATTAATTTTTAAATTTAAAAGAGGCAACAGGCTAATACTCTTGAAGTTACTCTGGCATAAATTACTGTATTATATTTATGAATAGCTACCTAAATGGGATTTTTTAAAGAAAGAAACATATTCATTAAAATAAATACAAAAATCATTTGATTGCAATGACCTTTTACCATCAGAACATAACCAAATTATTAATATATATTGGAAAACCTCAAACATGCTTTTATTTGCTGTCTTTTAAACACTCCTCTGTCATCAGTCCTGATTTAACCTATTTTTCCTCCAGCTGCTTCAAAGTGCTATGAATATAGATTATACAAATAGGGCCAATCTTGTCATACCCAACTAAATCATAGTGGAGGGGCCGGGGGGAACACTTAGCACTCAGGGCACTTAACACGTGTTCCAAGAATTAAATTTTTCACAAGCCCAGGTCATAAAATGGCCTGCTGTAACCCTAAGACCAGTTTTACCTAGTAGCTGCTGCAATAAACTGCCGTGACTCTGAGATGGTTTTACCTACCACTGTCACTCACCCATCGGAACTTGCCCACTCCCTATAAGCATTAATTTAACATAACACGTGACATTTCTCTTTCTACTAAAACTCTCCCAAGCTTCTCTTTGTTCTTCAGACATACTGAAGACTTCTTGGTCTATGTGTATGCCCTGAAATGCAATTTTTGCTTCCCAGATAAAACATTAAATCTAGAGAGTCTTCTCTATATTTTATTTTGACTAAAACTGTATGCAGTATTGTTTTTCAGACTTCATATATAAGTTGTTTCTTTACAATGAAGATTATAGGGTTTTTTTCCCTGTTCTTTTAACATAAAACCGACTTTATGAATGGTGGTTAAAATTCCTGGCCAGTTTACTAAATATAAGTGGATGTGTGAGGACAATTGTGGAAACAATCTCCTCTCCACCTTTGCCCAGGGCCTATTATTTTCTAGGGCTCTTTTAATGAGGTTAAGTGTAGCTACATAAAAGATAACAGCACCGGCATCCGCTAGCACTGTTAAGAGGAGATTCTGTTTCCACATACAGAGATCACTTGCTGCCTAGATTGACAAATTTTTCTCAAAACAGGCTTGATAACCTGTCATATCCTTAGGTCTGTCTACATACTAGGAACTGTTAATAATGTTATTATGATAAGAAAACAGATAAGTTTACTAAAATTTAAAAGATTGTGCTTTCTTTGATTATTCTGGGTTTTGTTCTAAATTTTTTTTATATATATAATATACATTGCACATGTAAATTATCTATGTATTGAATAACTGTAATTAACTAAAATCTGGCTACGGTAAATCAGCAAAATGTTTAATTAGACTTTATAGTGGATATATGTAAATTCTTTAACAGACAGAATAACCTGAGCTATTATAAAATAATTAGAGAGATCTGTTCACGTGTTTGGACTTAGATTCTTGGAGTGTGATTATTCTGTATATATGCTTGTGGAGGGTATTCATTCATTTATTTAATCATCTCTAACTTTTTTTTTCGTGAACAAATATAATTTCTTAGATTACAAATAACAAAAAATATTATGAGTCATCCTCATGTATCATCCACATACTTCACTGGCTGAAATTTATATTGTGTTTGTCCAAATGGTAATATCTGAAGTACCTACACATAAGGTACTCCCACACATATTTCCACACATTTCCAAGGGGAAAATGAGAACAGATATGATCATGGTTCAGTAACTATTCTCATTCTCATAATAGAAATTAACATGACTAAATCCAGAAAATACATTTTTGGTGAGATTTTAACTTATGCATCCAAATATGAAAAGTCATAAATGATAACAGTGTTTACATTGTTCTACTATTAAGATAATTAGGGGGATAGTTTTTAATAAATGTATATACACTAAATGGTTATATTTATGTCATCAGGGAATAAACATAATTAATACCACACAAAACATAAGTCTTTATTTATAAGGTTACTAAAACTCAAAATTGACATCCAGGCTTTTACATGTTTTACTACAGCTTTTTGTAGTATGAATATGTTAATCGGCAAAAAGATAAAGAAACACCACCATGTTAAATAAGCTCTTCAAAGGATTATAAGAACCTGATCAGTCTTCTAGTTGGAGGGCATCTGGTATAACAGTAGATAAACTATGCCTCTTACATTAAAAGAGATTGATCCTACTCTTTCTACATTGTTGAACAAATTTAGCAACAATGGTCTTGATCAAAGGGCAGAATAAACAATTACCTCTGGATTTGAATTTAGGCCCAACAAACAAACAATCACCAAAAAAATCCTCAAAGACTTCTGTTACATTCTACAGAGGCTAAAGTTTTGTTCTTTAGATTCAATATATTGAGTTAGAATTCTTTAAGAAGTCATAAGAAAATAAAAATGCCAATGAGAAACGTAATAAATCCAATCTAACTTTAAGGCTTCTTAGGGACTGTTTTGCTCACCATTACATTGCTCAAGCATAGTACAGGACAAGCCAGGTACTAATCATTAAATAAAAGCTTGTTGAATAAATGCATCAGTAAGTATCTTTTAGTGAAGAACCAGATTCCAGAGGCAGAAAGATTTAGAGTTAATTGATAGCTTCTTTAGCCTTGTTTGACTATTATTTAATCTATTAATTATTTATTTAATTTCCCTGAACGTAAAACTTTTAAACTATAAAAATAGGCATGCTAATGTAGAACTCACAAGGTTGCTCTAAAGATGGAGAAAATGGTGGTACAGCATGGTGCGGTGGGCTGTCAATCAAAGACAGTAGTCTAATGTCATTCATTTTGCGTTATTAATAGAAACATCATTGTCAGTAAGCTGAGTGACTGAGAGTAACAGAGAGGAAATGGGTGCGGTAAAGCTGCAGTGAGGGACACCATCAAATCAAAACCAAATTTGCCTGCCTTTTAAAAATCCTGTTAGTGAAAAACTAAGGTAATATTTAGATTGTACTTTCCATTCAAATTCAATATTTTGATCCAAGTTTTGCCCTTATAGCACAAGCACTGAAAGACTTTGTTCAAGACAAGAGGTCAAAATTTGCCTGTTAGAGGAACTTAAGTATTAAGTGGTTAAGTAATTAAGAAGCAATGAAGAAGACAAGTTCTAAATATTAATAGAACCTAGAATCTCACAATGTTCTATCAATAACTCAGCAGGGAACTATTAGACTAGAACAACTAACAACTACTCTCATGGTTTTTGGCCACTGTACGGGAATCATTTGTCTCTAGGGTTCTCCTGCTCATGTGTCAGTTATTTTCTCTTGGTCACCACCGGGATTTTGTGATTTGGAAACCATAATTGCATTAATCACAATCAAGACTTGCCAGTATTTAAAATATCCTGACTTTGCAGCACATGTATAAAGCTTTATGTATAAAGCTTTGTTTGAAGTTCATTTCTGTCAGGGAAAGTAGGCATTTCAAAGAAAGATATTTACATTTCAAATAGACGTTCGCAATGCTTGTACTTCCTTCAGTCGTTTATAATTCAATCAGTCGGATATGAAGTGCTGATGCTGAAATGCAGAAGCAGAAAGTTCCTATTCTCTCAACTTTAAAAGTATCTAAATTAAATCTGGCTCTGTCCAGTAAAGGGTATGCCAACACTCTGAATACGGCCCAAACTTACAAGTGAGTTGTTTTCAAATGGCTTGAAGCTTGTAACAAAACACATTTACACTAACACAAAAGGAAACAACCTCACTTCTAAAATTTTATGTAGTAGGAATACAATCCAGTTACTATTAAAAAATATTAAGGATATGAAGAAAGGGAGCATAGACAATCTGGCCACCATAGTGCATGCACTGACGTGACTGCGTGTTTAGGAGTATGAGGAAGTAGTCTCTTTTGTGAGCTAAAATTAATTATTACATAATTCATATAGAAGTATATGCATTATATAATGTTTCTATCTATATAATATAAAATACAGATGATATGTAGTATTATATGCTATAATATATATGTATAATACATATATTTGGGAAAAATAATTATAGGATTAAGTCTTTCTCTTTTTGGCAGTCTGAGTGATTTCATTTTTTCCTTCTCTTCAACTCCCATAATCCATTTGCCTAATACTAAGAAGGCATTCAATAAGTGTTTATTTAATGAGTGCTTGATGCCCTTTCAAATGATTATAGATTGGTGGGACAATTATCTTTGCTGTTAGGTGGTTTGCTATTCTTACACCCATTGACATGAAGAAATTGGAGCAGATGGCCAAAGAAACAGAAATAGAATGGTTCATATAAGAAAAAATAATTTGACTACATTAAAAAAATGGACAAAAAGAACAAAAACATTACTCCAAAGATGAACAACTTCTCAAGGATTCATTTCCTCCTGCTAACTATCAGAAAAATCAGTGCTATAGTAGAAAGAAATGAGGCAGTACAGGTTCTGTGAGAAATGTCATCAGTTCTGCAGTTTAAAATGAGCCAATAAAACTAATCTACAAGGGGCTTTTAGATTTTGATTAGATTGTAGATTGCAAGCATTTTGTGAAGTTTTTGTAAGAATAGCAATTGATTTCCCCTCTAACCAAGCAATTTAATCTATGGTACAAGTCGCAAAGCTGGCTGTGGGATAGTGGTTTCCCTGGAGGATCAGTGAGCTGGAAGCAATACACCTGCCACGAGGTTTCTAAAATAATCATTTGGCAAAGATAATTTTATTGGGCAGGAATAAAGGTTAACAACCTTTGTTAAGGCTCTTTAGAGCCAGCATGATTCAAGTGCCACATTCATCTCACCATTGCTTCCTCTTTCACTCTTGTTCCTTTTCTAGTGGTAGAAATTGAGACCAGCAGGTTTTATAATTGTTTCATAGTTCATCACATATGTTCAAATATGCATGTATTTATCCAAAATATCTTAAATGTATGGGAGGTGAATGTGAGAGAAGCAGAGGATCTTGTAGGAGTAAGAAAAACAAAAAGCTGTATCCAACTGAGTAGTCAGAGTGGAGAAGTACCATTTTGCAGATCTTGTTTTTTCGCTAGGAAAGTGGAAATACTGAATGCTCAGGAATTGCACTGGCCTGGACTTTGGAAATGTTACTTCTGATGAACAACTCTTTCCTGGCCTTTGCCATGAAGTTCCCTCCCTAGGACTGAAGTGTTTTATTAGGAAGATATTTGGTAATAGGTCCCAGAAAAAATGCAGAGAGAGGAGAAAATGGACTCGAGAATTATTGGAGTGAAGGTTAGGGGGTGGGAGTGGCAGGAGGAGGCATCAGTATAAGCAGTGAGTGTCACAAGGAAATCCACAGTGGCCATACACGGTGGACTGCCTCCACTATTGCTTCCTGGGAAGATGTGTAAACACACTCTCCTGGGTCCTTGCTAGTAATGAATACCATTTTCAGAAAGGTTCTATGTGAATTAGCAAAGCCATAGTTACAGGGTGCTAGGAGCAAGCCTGTCATGAACTGCTATTAACTTTCATCAATTTCTGGTATTAACTGGAGTGTCACTTTGAGCAGCATACAGCTATATGAGCTCTTGTTTTCCTCCTACATTTATTTGTGTTTTTAAAAAATATTTCAAGGATATGCACATAAATATGTAAAAATATATCAGTATGTAACATATAAATACACATATATAATATTTTAAAATATATATTGCTTTCTTTTTTACTTATTGTAGGGCAATTATTTGCCCAACTGAACTACTATAGAATATTTGATAGCGTAGAATTTTCATAGTTTGCTTAATCATTTTCCTATTCTTAAATATGTTGTATATGCTTTCTTACAAAATTTATTATTAATGATGACACAATAAATACTTATTTCATATTTTTTTGCTTTCTTTGTGTCTTTTGCATTCCTTTATAAGGATAGATTCCAAACATAGATCAACAAAATCAAGACATGCCAACTATTTATTGTTATGTCCCATAACAAATTGCTGAAGAGGTTTTATTTTTCACTTTTTTAAATTTCATAATATTAAGAGGGTACAAATGATTTTGTCACATAAATAGCTTTTATAATGCTTAAGTTGGGGCTGTAAGTGTTCCTGTTACCCAAATAGTATTCATTGTACCTGTTTGGTAGGTTTTTGCTCCTCCCCTCCTCGCCCTGCCCCCTTCTTGATTTCCAATGACTTTTACTTCTCTCTGTGCCCATGTGTGCCTATCAACTATTTCCTAATTGTTAGAAAGTACATGTGGTGTTTGTTTTTCCATTCTTGGGATATTTTACTTAGGATAATAATGGTCTCCAGTTCCATCCAAGTTGCTGGAAATGACATTAATTAATTTCTTTTTATGGCTGAATAATACTCCACAGTATACATATATACCATATTTTGTAATCCACTCATGAATTGATGGGCACATGGTTGATTCCACATCATTGCAATTTGAATTGTGCTGCAATAAACATTCAAGTGCAGGTATCTTTTTGATAAAATGACTTATGTTCCTTTAGATAGATACCAAGTAGGGGAATTGCTGGATTGAATGGTAGATCTACTTTTAGTTCTTTGAGAAATTTCCATACTGCTTTCCATAGAGGTTGTACTAATTTGCAGTCCTACCAACAGCGTATAAGCGTTATTTCTCTCTGCAGCCATGCCTGCAGCTATTATTTTTGGACTTTTTAGTAATAGCTATTCTGACAGGGATAGGGTGATATTTCACTGTGGTTTTAATTTGCATTTCCCTGATGATTAGTGGCGTTGAGCATTTTTTCATCTGTTTGTTGGCTATTTGTCTATCTTCTTTTGAAAAACTTCTGCTCATGTCTTTTGCCTACATTTTAATGGGGTTGTTTGTTTTTTCTTGCTGATTTGTTTCAGTTTTTTGTAGATTCTGGATATTAGCCTTTTATAGGATGTATAATTTGCAAATATTTTCTCCCATTCTGTAGGTTGTCTATGTGGTCTGTTGATTATTTTCTATGCTGTGCAGAAGTCTTTTAATTTATGCTGCCAGTGAACCAGGAGCTTCTTGAGGATAAACTAAAGAGGTTTTTTAATGACTGACCAATGCAAATTCACATGTTCAATTATGACAGTGTCTTCTATCAACATAGCCATTTCTCTTTTATATTTCAAATTGTTTTTCATAAAGCACACCTGCCACCTTAAGTTTGAATTCATTTATTTTGATATCTGGTCAGGTAGATGCTCATTCTCCTGCACATATAGCTGTTAAGCATGCATTTTCCTCTTTTATTTTTTAATTAAAATTCTGATGTTTTATTATTAATAGTATCAAATTGCCATATTCATTAATATGGTATCACCAACTTCAAAGTTATTTAGTATGGTGTAGTAAAAAATATATAAAGATAGTATTAGTGACAGGGCTTTTCTTTGTTCTTACCTTTTAATAAAGCTCAGATATTTGCCATCAAGTATTGTGGATGATTATTTTTCTTAAAATTGTTTATCTCACTCCACTTCTTTTCATAGAATTGAAGACTGTTTTTGACTCTGTATAACAAACCATTTAGATAATAGGGTAGTGTCATGAACACTTAAATAATTTTAGTGTATCCATTTTTACAGCTTGAATAAAATAAAAAGGGTAAACAAAGTAGAGAAATTTAATCCATTGAGTAAAAAGAGAATTGCCCAAAAGAAACCTTACTTTTTATTCCTACATGTTTATTGAAGTCATAGAATTCCTCACTATATTATGTAAGTATTTTAGGTTATTTATTTCACAAATTTTTGATAAAACCAATTTAGCTTATCTCTGCTAAGCCTAGTAAAATACATTTATTAGAGTTGCTACGTATAAATTATTTATGGAAATATACAACATGGATTTTGAGAATAATATAAATTATGTATTATGTATTTAATCAAAGAAAAATGACCAAATTAATTTCAGCTATTATATTAATTATTACTAACATAATATAAATTTACTTGAGTTTTCCTTTTATCATTTGAAAACATTAACTCTACAGAGATTTCTCAATATTTTAGAATAAATTATTTTATTAACACAGATACTCCCACAATTCATTGATTAACAAAGTAGTCTAAGTTGTCCCATGACACTCTTGAAAGTGAACCTCCTTTTCCCTGTCCTGGTTAGCCATATCTGACTTACTTGTAAAGACCTTGGGACTCCTTTTAATTGTATCTCAAATTATCACTTGACAATACATGTTTCAAGCCATCTTTCCTTGACACTGATTGGTGAACAATGTTGGATTTATAAGCCATTAAGAAGTCATTTCATGGCATGCTCTGCAATTAATTAGAAGCCAAGTAATAATAAAATGCAATTAACTCAATGTCTACATGTTTTAAAAGAATCATCTATGAAAATGAAAAAAAAGCAAAAAGTCAGATGAAGAAATAATTTCTACTCCAGGAGGGAATGTAAAAAAAAAAAAAAAAAATCCTCTGCCTCCTTCAGTCCATCAATTCTTATCTTCAGCCATTTTAATTAACATGTTAATAAATTTCCCGATAGATTTAATAGCAGGTGACAATTGCAAAGTCCAGGCTGAAATAAAATCTAACACAGCAAATTTCTTACTTGCAAGAAATATCATTATTGCCTAATCAACCATAACTTGCCTTTTTCCCTCTCTCTCTCTTAAGGGAAAGCTTGGTATTTGGGAGAAGATTTAAGTTTTAGCCCCCACATATTAAGCAGAATTAATGATCTATTTGCTTAGAAACCATATATTAGCTCCAGTTTATCCATCCACTGGGTAAACGGTAGACATTACTTGGTCACTATGATAGATTTTAACGCAGGCAAAGGCATCAATCAGTGTCTGCAGCTGATTAGTTGTTGGTGTCTTTGACAGGCTCTTCCATCTCACTGAATGAAAACCAGCTGATTGCTTTCACGTCTCTCCACATACATTGCCCTGCACTGCCACTATATTACATAGCTAATGCTGAGGCTGGAAAATTCTCTGTGTCAGCTAACAGTGAATTTCTCCCCTTCGCTTATCATGACATCCACGTTGGTCTCGTACTTCAAATTATAGCATGAGGCTGGTCAACAGTGTGTGGAAATATGAACCTATATAAAGCAGTGAGTCGAAATGGGTGAAAACAGTTGTGTTTTAATAATAACATCTGTTCTCTTTAAGGCAGAAAAGTGGCATAAAATGTACCTTCTTAGATGACATGATAAAAATCGGCTACGTCAAGATTAAAAGGGTTGCTAGCTGAGAAATAAATGATAGTAATAGGAGGAAAACATTACCCTTGAGATGAATTCAGGTTCTGAAAGTACAGTAGTAATTAGCACTAAAATGATCATTAAATTGATGTTCATTTGCTCTTAAAGTTTGCTCAGGCCAATCTTTTATTACGAGGGTATGTATTCAAACTCCATTATAAACACTGCAGCTTATCTGTGAGCCTGGAGAACAGATGGGGTGAATTTATTTGCAGAAATATTTGAGCAAGTGGAAAGATATGAATTTTGACTTTCTTGACACCCAGCATTGTCTGGCATATGCGCAACTCTTGTTGCTAAACATATAGTCGGAAGGAACAGATAATCTGTAAGCAGAATGAAGACTTTCTTAATTAATTTAATTTTCATTTATATACTGAAGTCAGGGAGATAAGCTATTTATATTTGTTTCAAATGACGTATATAGATTTAATAGCAATGCAATTTCATGTTCTTCCTTTTTCTTTTTTTCTATAGCTACCATATTTTTATGTTTAATGCTTGAGGTTATTTCACAAATAAACATAGATGCCCTCAATCTTCAATATAGAATCACGCATATTTCAAAATTTACACAATAGCATATAATTAACAAAAGTAGAAATTGAGTACAGGTGTAGAATTATAAATTCCTAAATTTTATTTAGATTATTTTCCTCTTTGATATAATTAAAAGAAAATTACATCTAAATCTATATATTAATTATAAATTTAAATATTAATTATGAATACAATCTCGTAACTGGAATTAGTTTTAAATTTTACTTGGAATTGTCTAAATACATCTCATTTGACAATTTTTATTGAATAGGAATAGAATATTTATGCGTAAACATGAAGCAATTTTAACAGCAATGTCAAGAGAGAATTCAAAGTCTATGAAGAGAGTAATACTTATGACATACCTAGTTAACTGAAATGGTATCTTACTAAACTGAATTGTTCAGACATGATACGAGATGTAGAAAAAAACTAATAATGAACAAGTATCATATATTATATTAATTAATAACTAATTTCTATGTCCTAACTAATCTTGTAAAGAAAAAAATATATTTATGCTTGACAATCTTACTTAGTTCAATTTTATTTATTTTAATATCATAGTCAGAAGAGAGAGAGTGATTTATTTCAAAATAGAAGTCAGGCAAAATCAGCATTGGACTATTTATAAGAATGTTACAATATTAGAAGAAAACACATATTTTTTAAATATTTCATATATCTCTAACTAGGGAGAAAGAATTTATCTTAGAAAAGTTGTTCCAGTTAAGAAGTTCTTTTGCCTATGACATAATGCCCCTCTTCTTCCTGGTTGGAAATATAGCAAGGCACCTAAATACAGCATGATTAAAATTTACGAAAAAAATATCTTAAAATACTTCTGTATGCTAATGGTCAGTGTAAAAATAAGGGGTTTTTATTCCTTCCACTTATTTAAAATGTATAATGGACATATTCTGCTTTAAATGGAAATATAAAATTTACTTATTTTCAATTAACCTACCTCAATTATCTTCCCCTTATAAATAATAGATAATGTAAAATTTGTACTCTGCTCAAGCTGAGCAATTAATAGGGGCCGTATTAACCATTGATGGATTTAGGTCAGAGATTGAAGGTGAAAATAAAGCTATAGTTAGTTCCTCCTAATTTTTTTTTTTTTTATCACCTTCAGCCTCTTTAAGACATCTATGCCCTACTTACAGTGTTAAGAATTTCTTCCTGAGACAATCCTAAGAGCAAAACATACGGAAAGACTGTTAACATCATCCTATAGAGCTTGAGATTTAATCATAAATCCGTACTCATGGGTCATGAATCATTACGTGTTTCAGAAATGACACTGGAAAACCTAGCAGAATCAAATTAATTCCCATCAATAAAATAATGAATAGCATATATTCTCTGATCAAAATACTTTATTATTTTTGAATTTAAAATTTCTTACAACTATATTGTCAACTTTACTTGTAAAACACACACACACATACAAAGTCGAAAGAAAACGAAAAAACCTAAATTGGCCTAATTCTTTCACTATTTTTCAAAATAGCTATGGAGAGGTAGAAAAGGGCACCGTTTGTGTTTTTGACTTGACTTTCCTATTTAGAAACTGGTCACATAGGCAAGCAATTTCCTCTGTGGCATATCCTAAAGATATTTAATAGCATTTCCACATTTTGTGCCATTTCATAATGCACTATAAATGATGCTGATGTTACTGCATCATAAAATTAGACTTTCCCTGCCCTAAAGAAGAATAATTCCATACTAAATTTTAGTTCAATAAATATGGCTACAATGTATATTCTTTTACAGCAATTACTTCATTGTTTGAAGAACCAGATTTCAAATTTATTTCAGAAAATATTTTAAAGAACCCTAAATATTGCAGCTGAGTCTGCAGAAATATATTAAACAAAATGAATTTTTCCAAATTAGCTAAAAGAGCAAACATGTAATAGGGCCAGATTAAACATTCTTTTTAATTTTAAAAATTAAGTATCAATATAAGTCAGTGAACTGTTACTACAAATGTGGTAAAGGTCTATTATTGTGGGAAATTTGTATAATAAGAAATTAGTCAGAATGGACTACATTCAACTGTTGTAACAAATACTCCTCAAATGTCTGTGTGGTAAGGTATGAGGGTTGATTGTTTCCTCCTAAATGTTGTAGTAACTTGTCAAGAAGTAAAAAGTGAGAGCTATAAGATGCCAAATAAATAACTCTTGCAATCCAAGGGTTACAAATGTCAAATCAGTAAATATTTATTAAATGCCTGTTGTTTTCTAAGTAAGGTATTATGTGGTTGTAAACTGGAATAATAATATAATATTTAAATGTATAATATTTCAACTTAAGTAACACACCAACTTAGAGTTGTCTTTCTTGAAATTTCAGAACAAAAATATGTGAAAAAATTTTGTTATTTTCCAAAATACGTTATACAATCTCCCTGATACAAAAACTGTATTTATACTATGAATGGAAACCTAGATGTCTGAGCTACATATCCAAGTGTTTTGTTTGTGGTTTTTTTAAAACAGCAAGCAAGCTAGTAATTTGAGTTCATTATATAAATAATATGACAATCAATATATGCCGTTTAGGGCACACAGAATAATCAAGGGATAGATGGATGGAGAGAGATATAGACCTCTGTGTGTGTGTGTATATATACATATATTATGTGTATTATATATTTCCATATGTTATATATAACATATATGGATATATGTGTGTATGTGTGTGATATATATATAAATATATAAAAGTTATTTTGAAGAAATAAATAGTAAAATATAAATCTGAAAATATTTCCAAGTTGGTTCCAACATTGTAATTTAGGTAACATCACTTTTATCAAATAAGCAAACACTAAATTCTATTTACTAAGATGCCTATTGCCTTAGCTTCAATGTCATTATTCTCTAAACATTTAAATTTACTAGTTAAAATTTTTAAAAAGATCTAGTAAATAAATAAATGAATAAATGAAAGAACATGTGACAGATAAAGTTTATGATCCCCGTAAAACACTTTCTTAGCACTCCTTTTTATCCAATAAATTTTATGCCTATTGCTTTGCACCACCATTTTCCAGACAGTTCTTTCCCTAACACCCCAAATATACATGTAGCTATAATGGAAACAGCCAGGTTTGCATATGTGACCCAACATATCTAGCCAGAGGATTTTGATTTAGTAGAGACCTCTGACCTCAAGAGGGCCAATTGTAGCTCTTCCTTCAGAATCTGAAATTGATCATCTCTGAAATTAGTATGCTAAATGAAATTAGAACCCATAGAAACACAGTGTGAGGTAGAAGAGAAAAATGAAACCCAGGTAAAAATGTGACAATTTCTAGAACTATCTTCAGCTCATACCTGAGATCTGACAGAATAACTCGTAGAACAGATGTTCTATGAGACATCTTTTTATTTATATAATAACAAAGATTATCTTTGGTTTTATACCAGAAATATTGGTTGATTACTTGTAACAAAAAACATTTTAACTAACAGTGTCCTTTACCATGCAAAATAAATAATTATAAAATGCTGTCATCAAAATTATAATTGGAATCAAACTGAGAAAATTCAATAGTAATCTAAACAAGAACAAAAAGTTGTATTACACAAATAAAAAGCTGAATCAAGTCATGGCTGAATATTTCATTTGCTTATCAATTTTACATAATTATTAAATAAAGTGAATTATTTAGAACTTTATTACCTAAAAAAGTATTGCTCTATTTTCCCCTCCAGTCATGAAAGATTTTTCTGGTAATTGACTTGCCCTCCTCATGTTAAAAGCTGGAAAACTGGTGGAAATATATAGAACAACCAGTTTTAGACAATACGCAAATGGCAGTGAGTTCTGTGATTGCTTCAGGTTCCTTCTGGAGGCGTTTTCTAGATTGTAGTACTGAGAGGTAAACCCAATCAGAGACGATGGGTTTTGCTGAGTTAGTAAAACAAAAATAAAAGTTAAAGAAAGCTAAATTATCTGGAATTCACAGGGCGGAGGAAACGAAATACACAGGAAAATATCTCCAGAAATCTACACATGTTATCCTTGAGTTTGTCACTCAATACTAAGCTGTGCATATGTCAAACAAAATTTCATGGCGCTGGAAAGGAACAATGACTGCAGAACTATAAGCTAAATTATTTTTAGTGCTCATACAGGACTTAGAGATAATTCTAGTTCAACCAGGCAAAGTTGAGAGACCTGGTGAACACCTTGGGCATTCAACAGGGATGACAGAAGAGTCACACCTTATCATTACTGCTAGGGTAAAGGTTACTCTAGAGCTGCCTTAACAAAGCTTTAAAAAAAAAAGTGTTGAAAGAATCAAGATGATCTGAAAGTAATTTAACTGCTGCTAAAGAAAAATTTCACAACTCCTTGAAGAAATATAACAAAGCCTAGACACTAAAAAATGTGCAATTTCTGATGGCCATGATCCAATCAAATATTACTAAATATACTCCATAACCAGGGGAAAAATTAGTCTGCAGAAACAGAAATGAAAGAGATGATGACATTGCAATAAGAATTAAAAACATTTATTAAAATATGCTCAAATATTTAAAGAAAATATGAACATAATTAAAAGAGGAACAAAAACTATAAAATAATATTAAAAAGAACAAAAAAAAAACCCGTATGAAAGAATAAAACAATTTTCAAAGAAGTTTCAGCTGGTTAAAATACACAAAGAATGGTATCACCAAATTTTGGTAAGGATGTGGAACAACCAGAATTCTGCCAGAATTTTATTGGGACTATAAACTGGTTCAAGAACACTGGACAGAGTTTAGTCCATGTTTTATAAAGTCAAGTATGTGCTACTCTGTTACCAGCAATTCCTCTCGTAGGCATTTACTCAAGATAAATGAAAATATAAATTTACAAATAGACTTCTATAAGAATACTATTAATAATAGCTTTATTTATAATTGTAAGAAACTGGAAATATTCTAGGTATCAGTTATTAGAAGAATGGATTTAAAAATGTGACATATTCATATGTTGGAATATTGCTCAACAATGAAAAAGATTAATCATTTTACATAGAATTTGTATTAATATCTAAAATATGTAAGACTTATACAAAAGAGTGGATATATAATTCCATTTACATTAAGTAGAGAGCAGACAAGACTACACCTGGGTGGAAGAAAACTTAGAATAGCAGTTGCTTCCCTGTGGCAGTAGAGGGAACCAGTGTGAAGGGCTGATGGGAAATTTCTTAGGGAGAGTAATGTTTCATATTTTTGTAAGGTTTTGGTTACCAGTACCATCTTTATATTTAAACAAGCAGGGCCTGGCCTCAGGCTCCATACTTCAGTGGGTTCCCCACTTTGGAGTGTGTTTTGAAAATTGTTTAAGTCCTCATCTGGGTCTGGGTCCCATGAATCCAGCGGTACCATCTGGGCAAGGTGATCTGAATAATAATAATAATTCACATACGTATAGGACCTTATCTCTATTTCTCCTTTTCTGAGATGGTTTACAACCCAATATCTACATGTGGGATAGAATAGATAGGGAAAGTATATACCAAACTCATGCAATGTGGTTGTTTTGAGGCCCTGTGGACCTGTAATTTGGTGAGTGGCTTGTCCTATCACTGGCTAGAGAAATAGTTCTTTCACAGGATTGCATGATATTGGACGGTGTGAATATTTCTGATATGCTAATTTAGGGTGATTTAATTTTTTCATATAGTAAGGTACCCTCCAAAAAATAATTCCTGGGGTTTCATACACCTAGGCTAGCCATCTGGATTACACAGATGCCTGCATTTGTCAAAATTCAGTGAATGGATATCTAAGATTTAAGCATTTTTTAATATGATGATTTTACATCAAGAGAAAAAAACATAAATGAGTATTGCACTCTAGTTCATGCTATGCCTGCTAATGTATTTAGGGTGGAGTGTACCACTGATATCTGCAAATTCCTTTGAAATGCATAAAAAATTAAGATAGATTATTAGATGAATACAGGGATGGATAGATGGATATATGTGTTTATCTATCAAGTATAATAAAATGTTAACAGTAGAATCTAAGTGGTGGATAGAAGGGTAATCATGATAAAGTTTATCCAATTGTGCTCTGTGATTAAAATTTTTCATAATAAAAATGAAACTTTTTAAAACAGATACAAAAACTTTTTTTTTGAACAAATGTAATCAATATGCACAAGGATTAGAAGAAAATGTGATTGTAATAAGGAAGAAAATGAAAATAAAAGAATCAAAGATCTGGGCATTAGGTGTTGTGATAGGCAGGATTTTAAGATTTCCCCCAATATTCCTGCACCCTGTGTACACACCCTATATAATCTCCTCCCCTCGAGTATGGGGAAACTGTATATATAATGGCATATAATATCTGTGATTAGGTTATTGATAGATTGAGTTTGAGTTAATCAAAAAGGAGATTATAATGAGTGGGCCTGAACTAACCCGAAGAGCTTCAAAAGCAGGTGAAGTGTCAGAGAAGGGCTCCTCCTGGCCTAGAAGAAAGCAAAAGACCACATTGGGAACTGCCTGTGGGGGTCATGTTGTAAGGAACTGCAGGCAGCCTCCAGTACCTGAGAGTAGGCTGTGGCTGTAAATAGCCCTAATCCAGAGACCTCAATCTTACAGCTACCAAGAAATGGATTCTACCAACAATCAGTGAGCGTGGAAGAGGGCTCCGAGCCTCAGATGAAAATTGAAGCCATACATGACTTTATTTCATTCTAGTGAGTCTGTGAGCAGAAGAGCCCACTAACCCATATCCAGACATCTGACCCATGAAAACGGTGAGATAATAAATTTGTCTTGATTTAAGTCACAAGTTTAAGTGCCCAACCATTCTACGTATTGGAGTAGGTGTGGAGAGTATATTACTCTCATGCATTGCTGATTTTCTCTTTGGAAAATAGTTTTATAATGTCTTATAATGTTAAACTTATATTTGCTATATGACTCACTGATTTTCTTCCCAGGTATTTATCCAAGAAAAATAAAAATCTATGTCTATTCTAGAACCCATACACAAATATTTATAATAGATTTATTCATATTGACCCAAAGCTGGAGATAACATAACTATCAACAGGTGAATGTGTAAACACATCATGATGTAGTAATATAATGGAATGAATCATCACTAAAAATAAGCATATTGTTCTTTCATAGAAATATTTTGTTGAATCTTCAAAACATTCTTCTAGGTGTAAGAAGCCAGATACAAAGAGCTCATACGGTATAATATATTTCCATTTGTGTAAATTGCTGAAAAAGGAAAACAAATCAATAGTGTCAGAAAGCAGATCTGTGATTGTCTGGGCTAGGGGGTGGTGAGATTGACTACATTATGACACAATGGAACTTTTTGTATTTATGAACATGTTTTATAAATTGATCGAGGTGGTGCCTACGTGAGTGCATACACTTACCGAAGCTCATCATATTGCCAAGACAATGAATGTATTTTATTTTATTTTATATGTCAATGAAATAGATATGAAAATAATTGCTAAATATCATAATATAGACTAGAATTTTAGTAAGTTTATACAGGTCACATGGAGTCAGTCAAGAAAGTTTACATATTAAGATATCATAACTTTTGTTTTGTTTGTTTCTTGACAAGGAACTGAAAATGTGTCTAAAGTTTAATTTTGCAGTTGTGAAATCCTTCCTGGATGAATGTTACTCAGCATCATTCATAGACCTCATTCTGGGACTTAATCTTGTTCATCAAATGTGATCAACTTTCTATCACTTGACAGTAGTGAAAAGCTACAGAGGAAACTTTTATGGAAAGTGGATAGATTTCCCTGTTATTGCAATGATGTAGCTAATTTTCATGGATAATTTGATAAAGAAAGCAGATTACTTTTTTCTTTTTTCATTAGTACATTGTTACTTTCTTACAATCTGGTCAGAGTTCTTGCTAATGATGAAAAACCTTTGGCAATAAAATTTACAGGAGTATTTACATTTCCAAATAGCTAGCCTAAGAGCATTTAGATGAAATTAATTTCCATCAGTGTGCATGCTGGAGCATTTATTCCTCTTAAATGAAAGTGAGATGTGTCAAGGTCTATTGGAATTTTACCTTGTAGGGTTAGAAAAGCTGACATGGAAAAGATAATGAATAATATTAGAAATGAAAACTGAGTAACAAATGATTTGCCAGAACCCAGAAAAAGAGAGATACAGAGAGAGAGACAGAGATAGAGATGTATTTATTAGAGCTTTTATTATTTTATTTGATATCTCAGTTAAAGCCTATAGAATTGTGATACAGAAATTATATTAGATATTTCTGGAATTTTTGACTTATATTTATTTTATTACAGTGTTTTCATTTAACAAAATTACAGTCATTCTCAAAAAACATTATGACCCGCTGCAGTATCTTTAAAAGTAACTTTTATTGTACAACAATTCTTTTTTATATAGCAACTGATACTTATATTATTGTTTCTCTTTTCCAAGCTCTCAAAGCAATTTCTCTTATTTCCTATTTTTTTCCCCCAAAAGGAAGATTCCCTCTTGGTGGCTCAAAGTGAGATGGCTACAAGCTGCTTTCACAGCCAGCAGTTACCTTCAGTTTGCTTGGCTGAGCAGCAGAGATTGAAATTGCAAGCAGCTATTTTCTTTTTCCCTTTTTGTAGTTTGCCCGTAAGTGCTGTCTTACCAGAGTGGAATCATTGCTTTCCCTGTCCTCACACATATCTTCCCTGACCTTAGACATTACAACCATATATACGTCTGACAGCATAACAAAGAAAGTAGCAGTAAGACTTAGCTTCAAAAATTAACCAAATATTGAGATCAATTGGTTGCAAAATAAAAGTTTAAAAAAAGTCAACAGACACTCTTGTCTGTCAGAAAAGATTAAGTTCTTACTTTCTGTTTTACAAATTTCAGTTCCTAGACTGATAGCTGGCACTGTTCCTGGGTGGGAAGAGGGATGGATGGGAGAGGGAAAAGAATCAAGTAAAATAGCATGGCACAATTACTGAAGACAAAATATCTAAAACAACATATTTAATTGATTTGGAAGAAGATTCCCTTTAAATATCATAGTATTTTGAAGATAATGTATATAATACCGCAGTTACTTCATAGGAGGAAAATCCTAATTTCTCCCATATACTGCATATCAAGAGAGCTCAATTTAAAGTAACTATACATTTAATTATCAAGAATGTACATGCAGGCCGGGCGCGGTGGCTCACGCCTGTAATCCTAGCTCTCTGGGAGGCCGAGGTGGGCGGATCGTTTGAGCTCAGGAGTTCGAGACCAGCCTGAGCAAGAGCGAGACCCCATCTCTACTAAAAATAGAAAGAAATTATATGGACAACTAAAATATATATATACAAAAAATTAGCCGGGCATGGTGGCGCATGCCTGTAGTCCCAGCTACTCGGGAGGCTGAGGCAGGAGGATCGCTTAAGCCCAGGAGTTTGAGGTTGCTGTGAGCTGGGCTGACGCCACGGCACTCACTCTAGCCTGGGCAACAGAGTGAGACTCTGTCTCAAAAAAAAAAAAAAAAAAAGAATGTACATGCAATTCACATGACGAGGATATAAATTGAGCATAGAGAAAGCATGGGGAGCACATCTGGATGCCAATTCAGGAAGCTTTGGTTGTGTATTTTCTCTGGGGTGGGAAATACATTTTCAACTGAGATCTAAAATAAATAGAACACAGGAAGTTATGACTCCTTCCTTCACTGCATACCAAGAAGAATACAAAGTAGGCAAAACAGTGATCATTACTTGCACAAGATGCTTGATTTTTCAACACCAGTTGTATCTAGAAAACAGAGTAAATCAAACAAAAAGGAAAACATCCCCAGGCAATGGATTAGTGTAAGATATTGTATAGAATAAAACAGATAAGATAAACTTACAAAGTACACTTAAATCCTTCAATCTAAATACAGAGACAGAGGTTACAAGAAAACACTGCAGAAGAGACCTGTTGTAGATATAGTAGAACCTCAATAAAACTGAAATAAGAGACACTCAAACTAAATAAGAACAATGATTACTCTCTTACCTGAATACCTAGAATTTTTCATGAGTTCCTTTGTGAATATGAACTGGAAGCTTTTTCCAGGAAAACATTACTAAATATATTTCTCTCATATATCTAATAGTGTTTTTGTTTTTTGGTTTTTCTTTTGAGCTAGGTACTGTGCTATGTCTTCTAAATGAAGTTATACGCAAGACAGATAAAATTCTTTTCTCCAAGGAGCTTACATTTTTGTTGGGAGTTACACTATTAAGCAAGTGACCAAGACAGACTTAAAGTTCCCCTCAGTTTGATTAAACCTTATTTAGGCTTCCTCATGCCTTAATTCCATGA
Organism: Eulemur rufifrons; assembly: GCF_041146395.1. Classification (NCBI taxonomy): domain Eukaryota; kingdom Metazoa; phylum Chordata; class Mammalia; order Primates; family Lemuridae; genus Eulemur; species Eulemur rufifrons. The sequence continues at coordinate 233,923,258 of NC_090989.1, forward strand.
TCTATCTTTCCTTAGAGCATTTACTTCAGAAAACATTTGCAGCTGATCCTTGAACAACAGGGATTTGAACTATGTGGGTCCATTTATGTGCAGATTTTCTTCTGCCTATGTCACTCCTAAGACAGCAAAACCAACCCCTCCCCTTCCTCCTTTTCCTCCTCAGGCTACTCAACATGAAGACAACAAGATCTTCCTTTATCCTGACCCACCTCCACTTAATAAATAGTAAACATAACTCTCTTTCTTATGATTTTCTTAACATTTTCCCTCTATTATACTTTATAGTAAGAGTACAGTATATAATACATATAACACACAAAATATGTGTTAATTGACTCTTTATATTATTGATAATGCTTCCAGTCAACAGTAGGCTATTGGTAGTTAAGTTCTGGGGGAGTCAAAAGTTATACTCAAATTTTTCCACTGTGCAGGGGTTGTTGTCTCTACCCCTGTGTTGTTCAAGGGTCAACTGTAATTATAGATCCTTTCTCTGCGCCTTTGAGATGTAAATCTTTTTAAAAGGCTTTTTCCAGTTTTACCACCAGTTCTTCCTTTCCCAAGGATCTACATTCCCTTTGAAATGTAATCACCAAGGAAAATAACACCCCTATCAACCAGCTTCAGTGGGGGTAGAAGCCCAACTTTAGTGGTCACCTTGCCCCATGCTGTAAAACTACTATCTCCTGTCATTATAGATGCTAGAAATTATACTTTTCTTTTGGGTAAAACCAATTAGCAAATACAAATGGCCTAAAATCTCTTTATTGATCCAGCAAACCAACAGAAGCTAATGGAGAGATATGGGACAGATTCTTCCTCGTGGCCCTCTGAAGGAACCAGACTGTTGAAACCTTGATATTTCATATTTCTAGGGACCAGAACTGTGAGATAAAAAAAAAAAAAAAAAAAAAATCTGTTGTTTAAGAAACTCAGTTGTGGTACTTTTTCAGAGCAGCCAAGTAAACTAATATGATAATACACACATACCTAACAGATTTTGTGAAGATTTAAATGAGCGTGTCATGGTATGGTAAGCATACATGCAATAATTTTCATATAATCTTTGCCTCTGAAGTTTCAAACAGGCTGCTTGTCCTAATTCATTTATGTTAGAATTCATTGAAGCCTGTTTAATGAATAAATTAGTGAATGAAAATTAACCATTTAGATTTTCAGAAGAATGGAGTGAGTATCAGTGTTTAAAAACAGAAGGGCTTAAGTCAAAAGTGTTAACACCTTGTTACTCAATTCTGAGTTTTCTATGAATTCTCTATTTGCAAAATAATGTGTTTCTCTAATCTGATAATTTCAGCTATGTGTTAAAAGTAATTAACTCACTTATATGTTGAAATAATTATCTCAGCTATATGATTAAAAGTCTTTAAAACATTTGCATTAATGTTTTAGATAATCAAATACTGACCTAGAAAAACATATTTATTGTTTTAAAGAGGACATGATAACACAAAAGAATGAATTTTGGGATGGATTTCAAAGAGTTCTAATGGTATAGAACCAAAGGTATTCATCACAGTCTTTTTCTGTGTTCTTAAAATTACATTACTACGTTCAGGGAATTTTTTATTTCCATACATATGTAGGATGTAAAACCAATCATAGAAATAAATAAATTCTTGGTTGCTGGGATCACAGATTATGGATAATCTTTGAGTTGTATTGAAGAAGAATGTCACAAAATTAGACAAGTAACCTTAAATATGAAAACTGATGAATATTTATAAAAGAATATAGGAAACAATAAGAATAAAAATAAGAAAAGGGAATACACAGATTTTACTTATTTTCTGGAATAAAATAAAGACACTGCCTCACCTAAAATAAATTTTGAAGAAATATTTTGACCTCTGTGGAAAAGGAATTTATAAGTCACAATTTCATTAGTTAATGGTCCTTAGCTATTCTTACCTCTAGATGCTATAACTCTTAGCTAATGACAATGATAAAAAATAAATTAAAATCATTCTGACCTTTGAGCTTCAGAAAAGGAAGAAGAAAAGTAGATAGAAAGAAGCTTTCATTCAATTATGCTAATTCAGTTACACAAATTTTCACTAAATAACCTATTAGAATATGTATAGTAAAATATTGGCTCTCAATAAGCACATGAGTGGAACTGGAATGTTCCTAACACAAAGAAATGTTAAATGCCTGAGGTGATGGATACCCCAATTACTCTGATTTGATTAATTCACATTGTATGCATGTGTCAAAACATCACATGTACCCTATAGACATATACATCCATGATACTTAAAAATTTAAAAGTTAAAAAAAATGAAGTTAAATGAAAGCATGATTAAATTTTCTTTTGGAAATGGAGAAAAATATGTATATTGTTTTTAAAAAGGATGCATTGCAGTCAATTTTTCTTTATTGCATTTTGTTCTTTGCAAAATGGAAACTCAGAACTATTCAGAAAATTATGTTAATATTGAATAGAGTGCACAGAAAGATTACTATGAATGTAAGTGCAGGCAATATAAGGATTTATTCTCTGCAGCCAGTGAAAAGAATGCATGTTGCAATGTGTAAAATCACCAACCTCAGGGGTAGAAGTAATATACTCATAATAGTTCAGAAAAACAGACTTTTGGTGCACTCCTGTAAGTAAATTGACAATCAGTATTAAGACATACATTCACTTAGAAATATCAACAACAAACTTCTCTATTTCTCTGGAAAACAATTCAGAGCCTGATTGCCCCCTAGTAATGTTTATGGTATGTTTTGTAGTAATTTATGTTACTTAGAAATTTTGAAAGGTAATGTATATTATTCATATTTAAAAAATATAGAATATAAGTAAGTTATATAATGTCTGTGTTCTTTAGACTGAATTATAACATTGAGTTTACACACTAATTGATGTGGTATATTATGTGATTTCTGACAGATTTATCAATTTTTTTAAAAGTGTGAAATTCCAAAATGAATGTATTTTGTTATATATTAATTAATCTTTTTTTAAGATGTGAAAACAACAAAAATAGAGTTGAGCTTCATAGAAAGAAAAAATAGTAAACTTTATCTCATTCAATAATACAGAGAAATTTTGCATGTTTTAAATAATTTATAAGTGGTTTGATTGCTCTACATAATCATAATATGTATTATTTATTTCACTATTATTAGCAAATTATCTGCACTAAAAGGCTCAATTAATTTTGAAAGTTTCAATTAACTGGCCATAGATTCTGGGAGTTACATTGTTTTCCTCTTATAGTATTCATACATCAGCTCAATGGCATGCATTTTGTTTTCTATATCTGCCTGTAGATTTGCTGAAAAAGGCAAATACTTTTAACTTTCTGCTTTGAAAATATATAAACTATTCTTTGGACATATATTACATGGAATATATGAGTTAATGGAATTTTTATCATAATTTTTGGTCATATTATTTATCTATGAATTTATTAATGCTAGTATTTCATCTTTCTAAACATTTATAATAGTATCTGCTGAACCTTTAGAGCAATATGAATGCAGAGAAGGGCAAATGGTACATAGGCTATATAATTATTTTGAATTTTCAGATAATATATTTTGAAACAAGATCTCAGAATAGGTATTTAAACTTTTGCTTGTTTTTAAGAGTTATGTATCGAAAGGAAAACCAAGGGGATGCATTTTCAGAGTGTGACATCAAATATTACCATAAAGATAATTTTACCCTTTTGAAATGATATTTTTATTATTAAAGCAATATAGACTATAGAAATAAACTGTTTTTCAGAAAATAGGATTTCTTAAAGAAAAAAATAATATGAAATAAATCACTTTCTTTGGATGCTAAAGTGAAAACACAAAAATTATATGGTTTAAAAAAATGTATTCTGTTTTTTAAATTAATAAAATATATTCCTATGCAAAGTTTGGCACTCCAAATAATAACCCTGGTCCAACTTAAGAAGGTTAAGTGTTTGAATCCTGAAATATTAAAGCAGAGAATTCCAAATTAATCCCTTTTATGTCTTTTGTGCATCATTTGATATATTCCCAGTTAAATTACCTTATTGTTTAAAACAGTCTCAAAAGAGAATTTATGTCCATTTAAACTTATATCTACATATTAACTAAGGAAAAATGGTGATTGCATAGAAACTAACCGTGGTTTTTGAATCTGTGGAAGTCCAAGTAAAGTCCTCAACTACCATAATTTTCTTGGGTATTAGTAATGTGTTACTGTTTGCAGAAGCTAAGCATTGGGCCATGCATTTCCCATTACTCAATGTTATGTCATATCAAAATTCCCTGAAGAAAACACACCAGAGTGCATCAGGTTAAAGAACTTATTTATTCACCCAAGATAGAAAGATTCCCAACCAGAAGATGTAAGCCTAGGATCATTGAAATAAATCACTTCATTCGCTCCCAGCTCATAAGGCATTATGTTGATATGACTTAGGCTTTCTTGAATGAGACCTAATAATATTGAAATGCCACTTGCTGGTAGGGAAACAATGTCTAGTTATGTAGTTTGTGAATGATAGAGTTAGGATGACATTTACTTAGACAATCATGGGAATGGCATCCACTGGAGGTTTTTAATACAGAGCCTCATTTTTCTATATGAATCAAATAAAGGTGAAACGATGGGACTCCCTTCCTAAGTATGACATACAAAATCATAGCAGAATGTTGCTTCCATCCTTATAACAAGACATATGAGGAAAAAAAATGTGTTTTAAAAAGATCAGAGAGTTAAAGATACAAAAATAATGCTAAACGAACTAAATTTCAGAAAGTGTCAAGCCCTTCACTGGAGAAAAGAGATCTATGGCTAATTTATTCCTGGTAGTGTCAAAATGAAGAGGAATTCACCATATATGATGTTGGTTATGGGTTTGTCATATATGGCTTTTATAATATTGAGGTATGTTCCATCTATGCCTTGCTCATAACACAATAAATTGATTAAAATTGAAACTAGTGGACAATAGAAGCTGAATCACATAATGAAATAAGACTAATCTAGTTTGGGGGGTATTTACTCCCTATATTCCTTCATACACTCTCTTCACCTCTGCATTAGGGCTCCAATAAAATAATAGAAATAATATAGAAATTGACAAATTATATACATTTATCATAGTAGAAAAATAAAAATATCACACAGTAGTATAATATTTGTAATTACCATTTTAATGTTTCTGATATAGCAGATAAATAAAAATGTGATGTTGGCTCCCTAAAATTCTAAAATAAAAAAAATGTGAAATGTTTACATTAAGAAAGTAAAAGCATCTGGGGAATCATTATTTTCTTTCCTCCTAGCAAAGCCCTAATGTTGTTTTTTTATTGGCCAGTCACTGAAATAGATTATAGTTTGGCAAAGTCCACTGAAGCCTGTCGGTGAAATTGATTAGGAGGAGAGTATTGCAAATTCCACACTGGAAACTCTCAAGGAATTTCATGGTGATAAATCCTAAAGCTTAAATACCTTCAAGATTTTCTTTGGGGCTCAATGACAAAATCCTGAAAATTTAGATGAGTTCAGCAAATATTTTTAATGTGTGGAAAATTCTACATTCTCTCAGAAATATTCCTTTGCTTATGGCCTGTTCACTTGTCAGTTTGTGCATTCTTACTTTTCTTTAAAGTAAACTTAATCTTTCATAAGTGGTAATATGTTTGCTATTTCTATTAAACTATCTCAAATTATTTCCATAAGAAGTTTTATTCTACTGAATCTTATCTATTTTCTCACATTCATTAAAAACAATAATAATGCAGCAACAAGAAAACAGCAAATAAAATGAAGCACAGCAAAATTCTCATGGTTCTTTCTGTTTATTGTATTTCACCAAAAGAATATTTATATTATTATTTTTATAATACTAAATAATGTTATTACTGACTTACAATATATAATTTTTTATAAAATGACTTGCAATTTTTATTAGCTTTATGCCATATGAACTAGAATTAAAAAACAGTGCTCTAGAAAGTAGTTTTCTCAGGATTAACTATGAAGCAAGCAATCAAGTGCTAAGAGTTTGAACATAAGCAAGTTGCTAAATGCCTTACTTCAAACCAGTTCCTTAAAGTAGTATAGCTAAATATCACAATCTGTAGTCTTCAGGATAAGGTAACATATGGATTATAGAATTTTATGAATTAGGTAGTTATGACTAAATAGAGTATCATTGGGTAGAATTACCAGCAGTAACAGCAAATCTTTCACTCATTTCTTCTCTGGGAAACAATACTGAGAATTCACTCCAGAAAAGTCATATGATAAATAATGAACAAATTAGTAAACGTGTGTAATGCTTGGATTTGCCAATAAAATGTTGCTACTGAAATAATTTTTCTTTAAATGTAAGAAGACTAAGCAGTTCAAAAATCTTTCTGAAATCTTGGTTCAAACAAGTAGATTAGAGACATTGGATATGGTTATTACTATTTGCTTTTTTTTGACAGAGTCTCTCTCTGTTGCCTTGGCTAGGGTGCAGTGGCATCATCTCAACTCACTGCAATCTCAAACTCCTGGGCTCAAGTGATCATCCTGCTTCAGCCTCCCCAGTTGCTAGGACTATAGGCATGTGCCACCACGCCCAACTAATTTTCCTATTTTTTGTAGAGGCAGGGTCTAGCTCCTGATCAGGCTGGTCTTGAACTCCTGATCTCAAGCAATCCTCCTGCCTGAGTCTCCCAGAGTGCTAGGATTACAGGCATGAGCCACAGCTCCCTGCCAGATATGATTATTTTTGTTAAGTGAGCAATGAACTCCCAAAGATGTCCATCAAATTAAATCAAAGACTCAATGCCTTTCACAAATATCAACAAAGATAATAAAAATACCTAGGAATATATTTAACTAAGGAGGTGAAAGACCTCTACAGGGAAAACTATGATATTATGAAGAAAGAAATCACAGAGAATGTAAACAAATGGAAAAACATATGCTCATGGATTGGCAGAATCAACATTTTTAAAATGTCTATGATACCCAAAGGGATTTACAGATTCAATGCAACCCACATTAAAATACCAATGTCATTATTTGCAGATCTAGAAAAAATAATTGAATGCTTTCTATGGAACCAGAAAAGACCCTGAATGGCCAAAGCAACAATTTATAGATGACAGTATTAGAGTTTGAGGCTAAGTACGTTCCAATTCTAAAACACATATTTTCTTCCAAAGTGTGTGTGTGTGTGTGTGTGTGTCTTTGTTTGCTCACTTTAATTCCTAGGCATTAGACTTGAATTATACTTTAAAAACTATGATGAAAATGATAATCATTGCCCTAACTACCATACAGTTTGGTATAGAAATAGATTAGGTAATGTATAATAAAAACTTTGTGTAAAATTTACAATATATGATATGATAAATTGATAAATTATCACTGGTGCAATTTATGATGATTGTTGCAAATTTTCTGTACTCAGCATTTTGTACTTGAATTTAGTGGTGAAAAACTGCTTGTATATACTTTTATAAGGATGTCTAAGCTCCCCCTCCTGGAGATTCTAACTGAAATTTAAAGCGCTGGCACAGCTATGACAGGATAGAGTTTTCTAATATTGCTTGGAAATCAGTGGGTTACTCACTGAATAGTAACCACCAAAACACAAGTTCAAAAGTGACTTTCATTGTTTTTATTCTTTGTTAGACAAAGCCACACCTCATAAGGGACCGGGCTTATTTGTAATTCATTTGCTTGACCCAAGTGATGAAATAAAAATGTAATTGTAATATCAGCCTAAATTGCCCCATGCTGTTGTGGGTGACTCACATGTGCTGTACTATACACAGTTAACAAGAATAAAGCAATATTGAGTTCAAACAGTTTCCAAAGAAGTGAGCACATGGGGAACAATTTGGATGTGGGTTCACTTGAGAAAGCTCATTAAAACTACTGAACATTTTGCACAAGTAAGGATTTTTGTATTAGGCCTGTGGTGTCCATGTTACTATGGCAATAATTATTTTCACTAATTATAACTAATGCATTTCTGACCTACAGTATTTAATTACACTCACCCACATCAAGATTTATCAGTTAATTTTGTGAGGTGCTTTGAATTTAAAATTATAATGGAAGATTTAATTGTTAATATATTTTTTCTCAGTGTACCTTAAAAATGTCAGTGAAAAATGTTCATATATCCCATCGAATGAATCACTTAAAACATGGTACCTTTGAAACTAATGCTTTTTTGCTTTCTGTTTAACCAAGTATCTTCAAAAGAAGACTTCTTCATTTTCTTGTTCTTTATTTCATCTTTGCATTCAATTTCTCTCTCTTTTTCCCCTGATTTTCTTTACTAGAATAAAAATAAGAATACACTTTTTAAAAATATAGTGGCTTAGTCCACTTTTAAAGAATAGAATAGGAAATTTAACACTCATAATTAAACATAAGTATTCTTTTAGATTATAGTTTTTTTTATTATTTCAGAATATAATGGGGGTACAAATGTTTTGGTTACATAAATTACTTTTGTACCATTTGTGTTAAAGTTATAAGTGTTCCCCATTCCCAGATAGTGTGCATTGTACATGTTAGGTGTGAATTTACCCATCCCCTCCTCCCTTTCACACCTGTTCGATTTCCAATGAATGTTATTTCCATATATGCATGTAAGTGTTGATCGATTAGTTCCAATGTAATGGTAAGTACATGTGGTGCTTGTTTTTCCATTCTTGTGATACTTCACTTAGAAGAAAGGTCTCCAGTTCCATCCAGGTTAATACAAGAGGTATTAGTTTACTTTTTATGGCTGAGTAGTACTCCATGGTATACATATACCACATTTTATTAATCCACTCATGGATTGATGGGCACTTGGGTTGTTTCCACATCTTTGCAGTTGTGAATTGTGCTGCTATAAACATTTGATTGCAGGTGCCTTTTTATTCCTTTGGGTAAATATCCAGTAGTGGGATTTCTGGATTAAATGGTAGTTCTACTTTTAGTTTTTTCAGGTATCTCCATACTCCTTTTCATAGAGGTTGTACTAGTTTGCAGTCCCATCAGCAGTGTACGAGTCTTCCTATCTCTCCACATACACACCAGTAATTGTTGTTTTGAGACTTTTTAATAAAAGTCATTCTCACTGGGATTTAAGTAATATCTCATTGTGGTTTTGATTTGCATTTCCCTGACAATTAGCTATCTTGAGTATTTTTCATATATTTGTTGGGCATTAGTCTATCTCCTTTTGAAAAGTTTCTGTTCATGTCATTTGTCCAATTTTTAATGGGGTTGTTTTATTTTTCATGCTGATTTGCTTCATTTCTTTATAGATTCTACTTAACATACCTTTATTGGATGTATAGTATGTAAGTATCTTCTCCCATTCTGTAGGTTGTCTATTTGCTTGGCTGTGTGAAACCTTTTTAATTTGATCAGGTCTCATTTATTCATTTTTGTTGTTGCTGTGATTGCTTTTGGGGTCTTCTTCATAAATTCTTTGCCTAGGTGAATGTCTATAAGAGTTTTTCTAACATCTTCTTCTAGAATTCTTACAGTTTCATGCCTTAGGTTTAACTCTGTTATTCATCATGAGATTTAGTCTATAAAATGTAGTTCATTATTCTTGGAAAATAAATTATCTTAGTAAATTATTGGTGACACTTATAAGTCCTATATTAAAGATTAATGTGTTTAGAACTAAAATAAAAAATTTTTGAGACAAATGAGAATGAAAACACACAATTCCAAATCCTATGACACAGAGCATGAGCAGTTCTAAAAGAGAAGCCTATAGTAATAAACAACTCCAAAAAGAGAGAAAGATTTCTAATAACCTATTGTATGATGCACCTCAAGAAATCAAAATTGAGAAAAAAATAAACCAAAAATTGGTAAAAGGAGAAAAATAATAAAGCTTAGAGCAGAAATAAAATAAAGACTAGAAAACAATTCAAAAGATGCATGAAAGAAAGAGTTGTATTTTTGAAAAGATAAATAAAAGTGATGAACCTTTAGCATGACCACTTAAAAAAAAAAGCAAGGAGTCAAATGAAATGGAAGATGAAAAACGAGATGTTATAACTAACACCACAGAAATACAAAGGATCTTTAAAGAATACTATAAGCAATTATATGTCAACAAGTTTGATATCACAGAAAAAATGAATAATTTTCTCGACAAATACAACCTAGAAATACTAATTATGAAGAAATAGAAAATTACAAGAGACCAATAATGATTGGGGAGGTTGAATCAGTAATAAAAAGTATTTAATCAAAGCAAAGCACTGATGGCTCCATTGCTGAATTCTACCAAACATTTAAAAGAGAAGTAATACCAATTTTCCTTGAAACTGTTCCAGAAAATTGAAGAGGAGGGGACACTTATAAACTACTTTTACAAGGCCAGCATTAGCTAGATTCAAAAATCAAACAAGGACACAACCAAAAAAGATAAATAAATAAATAAATAAAACTACAAGCCAATATTCCAGGTAAAAATAGGTGCAAAAATTCCCAAAAAGATGCTGGCAAACTAAATTTAAGGGTACATTAAAAAGATCATCCATTATGATCAAGTGGTAGTCATCGTAGTGATACAAGGATAGTATAACATACACAAATCAATAAATGTAATACACCACATTAACAGAAAGACAAAAGACATGATTATTTCAATAGATATAGAAGAAACATTTGACAAATTTCAACATTTTTTCATGACAAAATCTCTCAAAAATTTAGGTATAGAAGGTATGTACTTCAACACAAAAAGGGCCATATATGATTGCTATAATTTGCACATTTGTCCCTCAAACATGTTAAAATGGGGTACCAATATTGGAAGTTGGGCCTAATGGGAGGTGTTTGAGTCATGAAGGAAGATCCCTCATGAATGGTTTGGTGCTATCCTTGCAATAATGAGTGAGTTTTCATTCTCTTAGTTCCCACAAGAGCTGGTTGATTAAAATAGCCTGGAGTTTACCCCTACTCTCTTGCTTCTGCCCTTGCAATGTGGTATCTGCATGCCAGTTCCCTTTGTTGCTTTTTGCTATGAGTTGGGGCAGCATGGGTCCCTCATCAGAAGTGGAGCAGATATCACCAGCATGCTTCTTATACAGCCTGCAGAATGGTGATTCAAATAAACTGCTTTTCTTTTTAAATTTCCCAGCCACGAGTATTCCTTTATAGCAATACAAACACACTAAGACAAAGGCAAACCCACAGCTAACATCACACTGAATAGGGAAAAGCTGAAAGCTTTTCATCTAAGAACTAGATAACAAGGCAAAGATACTGACTTTCACTACTTCTGTTAAACATAGTGCTGGAATTCCTAGCCAGCAGATGACATATTACATTATACATAGAAAACCCTAAGAACTCCACCCAAAACAGTAAATCAATTTAGTAAATTTGTAGGATACAAAATCAACATACAATAATTAGTAGTGTTACTATATGCTAATATTAAAGTGTCTGAAAAAAAAATTAAGAATGCAATTCCATCTATAATAGCTACAAAAAAATACCTGGGAATAAATTCAACCAAAGAGGTAAAAGATCTCTATGAGAAAATTATGAAACTTTCATGAAAGAAATTGGAGATGTCACAAATAAATGGAAAGGTATCCTGTATTCACGGATTGGAAGAATTAATATTGTTAAAATGGCCACGCTAACCAACGTCAACTACAGATTTAATGCAATCCTTTTTAAAATACCAATAGCACTTTTCACAGAAATAATAAAAAATCCACTTGGAACCACAGAAGATCCCAAATAACACCACAAGGAAGGTGGAGGAGTGAGGCTGAGTGGGGCTGTGTCTGTGAGCCTGAATTCAGGTCCACAAAAGCAGGCACAAGAGCTGTCTTAGCAGAGGTTAAGGATCAACTCCCAGGCTGCTTGGGAAAGCTACCAGGGAGGGGCTGAAGTGGCCACAGCAAGCCAAAAATTCTTCTCCCAGAGGAGGTGAAGTCTGGGATTCACAGTCTGGCAGGTGAAAGTGAGTTTCACTCTTCTCCCTCTTCCCTTGCCCTGTGGATTTCCTATCTGTGGTCTGGCAGCAAACAACAGCCCAAACCAGCTGAGCTCATCAGTGATGCTGTCATAGGCTGGGAGCTTCCTTGCCTAGGATCACCCCCTGGACTGTAGCTAGGACCTGAACCACACTCTCTTTCTGTTCTGCCCATGTGGGCTGCCTTTCCTTTCAATATCAATTAACAAATCTTATGGGGGTGATAAAAAAAAAAAAATCTTTCCCCCGTCCCTGAATAATGCAATCAAGTCTTGGTCATACAGGATCCAGCCTGGAGGCCTGTCCTCTGATACCTTGAGTTCAATTCCTGACTGTGCCAGGCAAAAGTGTGCTTGTCCAGAGTTCCCCATGGCATGCTCAAGCAAGCTTAATGTTCCTCTGCTTCAAGATATACCCTGCCTGATGGAGCAGCCAGGTGGGCAGTGTCTGGGATGGATGGTGGGCAGGTAGTTCACACTATGAGCACCCCTTGGTCCTCTGCAGGTCTTTAAAAGAAATGGTGTTAGCCCTGTTCTCTGTGGGAGCATGAGTGTGGTGGTCACATCAATAGAGAGAAGACAGTCATTCCCAAGATCTCTGGCTCAATTGTCCCTTGGAGTATCTGAGTAGACCTGTGTAGAAACTGCCACAACTGTTTTAGCAGCTATGGACATGGAAGGAAAGGAAGAGGAGAAGAGTCTGAATGGCTAAAAGCTGATACTCTGTCCCCTTTGTCCTGAGAGGACCCCCAGTGTACTGTACTCTCACCTGAAGGCAGCCTGCCCTGAATGCCCAAGCTCTGGGATAACACAGTTCCCTCAGGACCCACAAGCCCTCTGTGGCCACTGCATTCTGGGCAGGTTTTGGGGGAATGTTTGTGTGGGGTCCAGTGCCAAGATACCTGGAGGGCTGAAGCTCCCTGGGCAGACAAAGGCACCCAGTAGCTGGCAAAGTAGTATGGCACCTGCCACTTCAGCTCAGGTCTGTGGTGAGGGAAAGAGACCCGGCAGGGACTGGCAAACCCAATGCTCTGTTCTCAAGAAGCTCCCAGTTCACTGACAGCAGCAGTGTTTGGGCTCATGGAAGTAGAGAAGCTCTCCAACAGTTCAGGAGCCTGCATCTGCCAGAGGTGTGAGGGGAGGAAAAACAAACTCCCCCATATATCCTTTCCATGGGGATCCAAATTCCTTGGGGATCAATCTCTGCCAAAATCTTGCTCCTTCTTGTTCTGCTCTGCAACTTCTTCCCATGGAATTTCCAATATGTTCTGGAACTCCTCTCTCAGAATTACATCTGGTCTATGTTTTTTCCATCTAAAACCTCTTCTCTCTGAGACGATAGGGCAACCGATGTCTCTAGTCAGCCATCTTGCCTCCATCTCCGCATTTGCACTTCTGAGTCCTTAATACCTGACTTGCAGTTCCTGTTTAATGTTTGACCAGGTAACTCAAACTAATTCCAATTACTGGACACCCTAAAAAGTGCAAAATGCTTACAATATAATTGAAAGAATTCTGAATCTAGATTAAGAAAAATGGGATTGATTTTGTGATACAAGACTTCCAAATTTGAAAAGTCTTTTAACTTCTTAGAGCTACTGTTTCTTTCATATTGGCAAAGTCATTTCAGGAACTCACAGTATTGTCATGGTGATAAAATGAAATGAAGTAGAAGTGTACTTTTTACTAAAAATGCTGATAAGGATAGCATATTAATTAGAATGAAGACAAAGTATTTGTAGTCATACATGATGCATAAACTTTATGTTTTCTTATGTTACTGACACAACCACTAACTTAAACTATAACAAACACCAAAAATAGAGGTGCAATTTAAACTAACTTAGAAAAAAATCATGCATACCTACCATGTGTCCTGTTGGACAGCATAAGAAGTATTGAATCTATTCTCTATGTTTTATAAATTTGAATTCTGAAAAAAATCAATTGTAAAATATTGGAAAGTTACCATGTCTTAGCATTGTATCAGGCAGAGTTGAATACAATTACCATTTGTTAAATCAGAAGGTTTTTCTATTTTTATTTTTTGTATTAATGCCAAATCTTCTCTACCATAAGATATTATTTAACAGAAATGAATACCGAGAATGTTTAAACTAAAACCTAATCACCTAACCACATATATATACAATTTTAAAAAGAGATGGAAAAGCATTCTAAACACTATTTTATTTTATTTATACCTCAGATATTCAAATTAGTCTTTTTATGTTTTTCTTATAAAGAAAATGAAATTGTACTATTATTATCTTATATGCATATTCAAAAAATAACCTATGGAAATTCTAATCAGTCAACTATAACAGATATGACTTGTCATAGCTCTGAAATCCCTCATAAAATTTATCCTGAGCTAGCAAGATGGAGATTATCTTTTAGTACATACATTTGATTTTAGAAGCCCATTCTTCCCTGGCTTTGAATCTGATGACAGATATATAGAATCACATATTTTAGATATGACTTTAAGAATGGCAGTAGAAGAGTGCCTCTTAAATCTATCTTTCTATCAGGTTCACCCTTAATTGAAAATTCTTCTACATTGGAATTCAAAAGTTTCATTATTCTTCTTGGTTCAACAGCACTTCTAGTGCATTGTGCTAGAATTTCCTCCATTACTTTTATCAAGAAAAACTCACTGTGTATTATGTCCCATACCAAATCTCTATAATTTAAAATAGACTCACGGTTCTGTGCATGAGAAACTAACATACAACTACTTTAATGACTACTGTCTAATGTAATGGGTTGTTATATTCTCATTCAGATTGTTAAAGATCAAGTAATGTCTACAATTTCCATTTCATGAAATGCAGATTTTGGTACAAATGAAATTATTTTATGTATTTTCAATATTGAATGACAATTGGATACTGCTAAAAATGCATTTATTATATTTTACCCATTTGGGAGAAGATGGCAGGAGACAAGGACATACAAATTTGTTATGTGGTAATGATATATTGTTTGTCTGGTATTTTTAGTAATATCTTCCTCCCAGTTATATAATAGAATTTCTTTCACTAGCTCCCTTGTGTTTGGATAGATTTAAATGCTTTCTTTGGTCCATGGTTTGTGAGTAGAAGTGATGTGGGTCATTTTCAGGCTGGATATTTTAATTGCCAGTGTGAGACACTTCAGAACTCTCTTCTTTTTTCACTGTTGGGACTCAGAAAACAATGCCCTAAAATGAAGACCTCAGAAGTAGCCTCAGAAGCAAAGGTTTTTCTCTGACCTTCTCCTGTCCTTCTCTTAGTCCCAGTCATCCCCAAGGCTATCCATAAAAAGTAGAATCCCTCTTCCTCAAGGCAGGTCATAAAAACCAGAACCCCTTTTTCCTAAAGCCAGATATAAAACCTAAAAATATTACTCTAAACCTTCCCTTCACTTTTCTGTGTAAAAACTGACCATAAAGAAATATCTGACCTACCTTAGTTGATTGTAGACCATAAGACCCCCACTCCAGAGAGGTTTCTGTCCCATACCCAGAAGGAAGAAATGCATGCTCAGAAAGGCCAAGAAGAATCTAGATGGACAGTTCTTTCTGGGTTTCTCCTCTCGATTTACATTAGATCATACTTTTTTTGTCCAATCGTATTTCCTACATAGCTGTCCATACTTTGTTAAACCTAAGCATAAAAATAGAGAGCAAAGGGAAAATTTTCCCTTGGTCCTTATACTACCAAAATTGCTCACAGACCTTACTTCCAGAGTAAGAAGATATTTATCACAGTCTTCAGCAAACCCAAAATGGACATGTATTGTTACCAAGAAAGCAAACTTTGTTTTAAGCCTATGAAATTTTTGAGATTGTTTGTTATCTCAACATAGCATAGCCTATCTTGACTAGAGTCGAGGCACTGTCAAAACATAAACACCCCAAAATATTTATTATTGGCTGGAAGGTTGACAATGAGCAGTGAAGGATATTCTTGTTAGAAAAATGGAAAAATAGTCATCTATTGTATTTTATGCACTAAGAAATATTTGGTCAAAATGTCACTTGGGATAACATGGAAGGCAGTTAACAAAGTCAATGCACTCTCACCTCCAAGGAAAGAGATTGCAAAACAGAAAGTTAATTATATGAATTGATTGTTGTCAGCTGAACATGAAAAGGAACAACAAGCTTTAGATGAGTTCTTCAGAGCTCCATGAGGGAAAAAGAGTCCCAATTTTAGAAATGTAAAGGTAATAGAAGAAGTCCAGAAATTATGGGATAATTCAAGTTTGGAAGAGAGAACAGCTTTCAACTTGTAAAAAAAATAAAATTGAGAAGAGTTTTGAATCCCAAAGACTAATTTCCAATCTCTGACCATCAAGTCAAGGATAAATCAGTCATTCCTATTGTTAAAATATCAAAATATATTAAAGAGAAATCTATATATACACACACACACAAATATGACTAAAATGGCCTTAACATTCTCAGATTGTTCAGTAGACAAGTTTTTTTTCTGACTGTAGGCCCCTCACCATTCTTTTCTTAGAGGACTTACTTTAGAAAACTTGCAAATACAAATCATTTCTCTGCCCCTTTGAGATGTATATCTTCTCCCAGCCTCTTGCCAGTTTTGTAACACAGGAGTGTCTTCCTCAAGGATCTGGGAGCCATCCCTTTGAAATGTAATCATCCTATCTCCTACTCTCAGTGAGAGGGTAGGAGCCTAAAATTGAAAAGCACCAGTTAGTAAAGACTGGTGGTCTAATCACATTCACAAACCTCCCCACAACATCCTCCTGTACTTATCTTCCAGCTCAACCTAGTGCTTACATCTTTTCTACTTTTATGTCACTAAAGTTGACTTCAATCTCTCTCTCTCCTGTTATAATCTTAGATAAAGTTTTCCTTGCTTGTTTAACTTGGCTGGTATATTTTTTCTTGAAAATTGGGCAAAATAACAGAGAGAAAAAAATCATAGAAATTCAAGTAAGAAGATAGCATTTGAATAATCTAAAAGATGACAAAGAATACTTCAGAACCTACAATTAAGAGTTAATAAGCATTGAGGTCTCAGCAATAAATTCTTTGCCTAGTTCTATGTCTACAAGAGTTTGACTTACTTTTTCTTCTAGAATTTTTATAGTTTCATGGCTTACATTTAAGTCTTTTATCCATCTTGAATTATTTTTTTGTATATAGCAAGAGATAGGGATCCTATTTCATTCTTCTGCATGTGGCTATCCAGTTTTCCCAGCACCATTTATTGAATAGGCTTCCTTTCCCCAGTGTGTGGTGTTGTCTGCTTTGTCAAAGATCAGTTAGTTGTAGGTAGATGATTTTATTTCTGGGTTTTCTATTCTGTTCTATTGGGCTATGTCTCTACTTTTATACCAGTACCATGCTGTTTGGGTTATCATAGCCTTGTAGTATAATTTGAAGTCAGGTAATGTGATGCCTCCAGATATGTTCTTTTGCTGAAGATCACCCCAAAGGCAAATACAGCAATAACAAAAATAAATAACTGGGTCGTAATTAAATTAAAAACACCACATGTACTCTCTATAATTGGGAGCTAAATGATAGGCACACAAAGGCACAAAGAAATGTAACGGATATTGGAAACTAAGAAAGGGGAGACTGGAAGGGGGTGAGGGGTAAAAACTTACCTATTGGGTACAATGAAGACTATTCTGCTGATGGGCACACTAAAAGCCCCCACATAAGCATTATACAAGGTATCCATGTACCAAAAACAATTGTACCCATTTAATATTTAAAAAAAAATTTAAAAAGTGTTACTAATCACTGAATCTATTTAGCATGACATACAGTGCCAATATTAAGAAAACAATGAAGAAATAGACTGTAAGTGCACCCAATCAATTATTTGGATGACTTTAATCAAAATTATATGTGGTGCATAGTAAATGACATCCATAATTATCAAATGTATCTACACTGTGATGAAAAGCTTTTGTTTAGAAAGCTGATATCTCATATAGGCCCCCTCAAAATTCTACAAATTTAATAAATAGAAATGTAAGCAAACTCTGTTTTGCAGTTTCTTCATTTATTCAAATGGATTTCTTGAGGAGAATTCCATTGAATCTTAGGATTCTAGAACATATCCCTCGTGGTTATAAATGATCCCGATGTCAACAAATTTTATTAATAAATACTACGCTGCAGCATTAGTAAATCTTGTCAATGATGGCTAAATTAAATAAAAAGTTTTGTGTTATAAAGAGTTGACTGTAATAAGCAAAGGTTAAGATGTACTTAGAGATTGTCTTTATTTCTGGAAACAAATGTTCTGTCTTTGAGGAACTATGTTGACTTCAATGTTAATTTTGCCCTATCAGTGGTTGTTTCCATGAGGGACTCTGCCTCTATTATTAGAGAGAGAGAGAAAAGGAAGGAAAGAAGGAAGGAAGGAAGGGAGGGAGGGAGGGAGGGAGAAGGAAAGAAAGAAAAAGAAAATACTCATGATGCATTCATAACAAACTTCTTTCTTCACAGAAAAGTGTTGGTGTACAACTTTTTAGAGATAAAAAGAACAACATTCAGTAAGATGCTATAAACATGACAATCTTTATTTAAAAAATATCTATTTATTTGACAATGTTTAAAAGTCTATGCAAAAATCTGGAAAAATAACCAAGAAACGTTTTAGCATATAAAGAAATCCAATAGAGTTGAAGAGAAAAACCCAAAAGGGTGTATTTGAGCCAAAAGTGATTACAGGAGCATTTTCAAGGAATAGTATGCAAAATAAACAGCATAAATGAGAAATAAACCCATATCATTCCGAGCCAGTGAGGTTTGAAGATTTTTCCTTACAATAGCATAACTTAGTTCATGTGGATCTAAGCACCTTGTAACATGAAAAAGAAAGAACAATAAACATGACCAGAGCATGTTTCTACCCAGAATAACCCAGTAGGACATTCTTTCAAACACAGCATAGATTATTGTTAATAGAAGAATAACAAATAAGTTTTATATAAAAGTAGGGCTGTTCAAACTAATGACAGTTATAATTGTCCAGTTTATCCTTAGGCAAATGTGATAACAAAAGGAGAAAAGATTCTTATTAATGACCTTCAGAATTACTTTGAAATTTTCCACATCATTCTATGCTTTTTTGTTTTCTTTTAAGGTATGCAAAATACAATACATTACAATGCACCTATCATATTTCAAGCTACAGAAACAATTTCAAATAAATACACATTTAGAACCAAAAAGTACTGTACTTGCTATCACCTAATATAACAACTGTTTTAGAAAATGTTTCCCCCAAGGTAAAAGCTGCAAATCTCTTTATTGAAATTTACAGGTATGCACAAAGGGAATATTAAGCAATAAATCATAACAGAACAAGTAGAATTACAGAGAAAAAAGTGTGATTACATTCAAACCTATCTGCATGGTTAGATATGTTACTGTCACCTGAAGACTCCTGAGGTTCATAAATTTGGAAGGGAGAGCTTTATTTCTCATAAAGGGTTGCAGCTTGCAGCCTGGTCATCTTGTAGGCTGGAAAACATAGCCTCAGGTAGAAGCCAAGAGCAAGCACTTCAGGGAGGTATAAAGGGAACAGAAATTTATACTGAGCAGAGTGGCTAAATATACATATTTAACAAGCTATAGGAAGAGTCATAAATATTTATGAAAGGAGAAACATTTGCATGTGCAATTGGGCTTCATGCCTCTTTATGGTTCCCATGTTCAAAATTGGCAGGGTTACCATGATTCAAGGGTGAGTTTTCAGCCCTCTGATGTCAAAAGGTGAAGCAGAGGACATGAAGGTACTCGATGTGCAGACTCCATAGACTGCCTCCAGTGGACTGGAGCCTCTAGTTGGCCAGAACCATGCCACGGTTGGTAGTCTCTTATCAGGAAGGAATGCTCATCAGTTGTGTCAAAACCACAAAAGGCGGCCGGGGCAGTTAAGAGGTTGGTGGAAATCAGTGGTGGAGCAAGTCTTTCCAAAGGGCCGGTTTCTGTTTAACCCTTGGGTTTCTTTCCTAATGGCCATTAGCTAGGGAGAGGGTATAGGTTAGAGTTATGTCTGATCCATCCTGCCATGGCTAGGCATTCAGTTTTTAAGGTTTTTCTGGGATCTCCTTGACCAAGAGGTGGTCCAATCAGTCAGTTGGAGGCCTTAGGATTTTATTTGTATTTCTCATTACTTTAAAAAATGAAGTATTATTACCTACCTCTGATTAGTTTCACAAAGCCATCATGCTTCGTAGGGCTTTATGAATTCTTTTTTTTTTTTTTTTTTTTTTTTTGTTCCTGAGACAGTTTCAGCTCTATCATGTCAGGCAAAATATAGTGGTGTCATCACAGCTCACTGCAACCTCAAGTGACCCTCCTGCCTCAGACTCCTGAGTAGCCGGCACTATAGGCATGAGCCATGATGCCACCTAATTTTCTATTTTTAGTAGAAACGGGTCTCGCTCTTGCTCAGGCTGGTCTCGAACTCCTGACCTCAAGCAATCCTCCCACTTTGGCCTTCCAGACTGCTAGGATTATAGGTGTGAGCCACCGTGCCTGGCCGGCTTTGTGGATTCTTAAATATACCATGGCATCATCAGTTTTATTTTTTTCCACTTCTCCCAACCTACCCAAGGTATTCTTGAAGTCCATAATTTTAATAAAAATACGTGCAGAAATATAACTTTGTAATATTAAAGACTAACTATAACCATAAATGGTGATATGTGCAAAGTTTAGGGGTATTTCCATTCTCTAAGGATGAAAAGGAAGGCAAGTATCAGAATTAACGTTAGTATTATGCTCCTTTGAGAGGAAAACCAATCTGCAACTGATCTACACATGGAATTCTATTAAAGGAAGAGAATAGCATTGAAAAAATACTTCCAGTCCTGCCCTCTCTGATCATGACTTTCTCTTCCTCATAGAAGGACTTATATAATTGTTGAGGCTGAGATAAGGCACTCAGCATGCATAGCTCAGATGTGTTTTAATTCTATGATTGGGAAAATCTGTCTGTAAATTGCGTAGTTTCTTTTTGCTTTTGCTCTCTAGGCAGTAAGCACTGGGAAGACTCAGGAGGAAATTCTAAATTACCCTTCCAATTTGCCTGGGGGCAATAGAAAGAGCTATCAGGAAGCTTATTTCTCCTTGGATTCAAGCAAGATTCTTCAATCCAGTTTTAAGTATAATATAGTTGATCTTTGGCTAATTTCTATGTATATTTTTCTTTTGGACTAGAAGCAATGGGGTGCAATGTATGATTAATTATCATCTTCAAACCTCAAAAAATTTTGTAAGTACAAACTCAGAGTTTTAGATCATTAATTATAACTGTGGAGCTACTTTCTACCTTCATCTGATTCTAAAGCCTTCCTCCATTTCTAAGTCCTATGAAGTAAATTTTATAATACATCTCTAGTTGACTAACATCTTTCTTCTAAGAAAGTCAAAATTTGTATGGAGAAAAAGTCTCTTCATAATGCCAGGCTGAAAAAATTGGACATGGCCTACTAGACTGAGAGAGCAACGTGGCCGAATTGTATTATAATTCTTGTTTGTGCAGGCCAAGTTCCTCTCTTATATTAATAGAATCTCTAATAAGAACTATTATTTGGAATGCTTTTTTGTAATGTATTCTCCCTCTCATGTTAATTCTTATTCTTAGTAACTATTGTTATAAGGCAAGGTTAAATTCATATGACAATGATGAATAATTGCTTAAAAATATAATTAGCATGACATTATGTTGCGTTTATGAAAGAAGAACATTGTTTTCCTTTCTTACTTTGGACACAACCATCTTGCCTTGGACACCCCAAATCTGAAGCATTAAAAACCTATCTTTCATTTTATGCATTAAATGAAATAAAATATTTGCCTGGCTTTTCCTCACTCTTGTTCCAATTTCTGATTTTTCCATCTAAGAATTGGAACAACATCTTGAGTGTGAATTGAAATAAAATTGAAAAAGAAACAAGTGCTTTCTCTTCCTATATAGAGTCTCTGACTTTTCAATATAATATAATCTTATGTTATTTACAATAAACCCAAAGTCAATATTCAAAACTTATGATTTATTGAGGTAAATTACTAAATAGATGTGATTATGATGAATAGTTATTATGTCACCAAGAAATGAAAGATACAGCAAAATTTATTTCATTAACTATTGACTTTCCTGAAAAGCATTATGAGAAAATTATATAAATGACTATATTGGCATCAATCACATTATCAGAGCATGATCTGAGAATATCATGATGAAATTATTTGGTACCATTAGCTAATAAAAGAAGAACTTCATATATATTATATAAGTTTATATGATCTCCCCAATATTATATATTTGCAAATATTCCAAAATTGCTTGCATTCCTATACTCTCTAATATGTTTGACATGTACCATAAAAAATTGTATAATATAAACTAATAAAACATTAATTTTCTTTTAAATATATATCTGTTAAAAGTTACACAGGGTCTTACTCTGGGTATTCCGACTCATTATATAAAAATTACAAAACATATGTTGGAATAACTAAAGTTCCCCATTGACTATAGTCCCACTTGTTTTAATTTGTTAAAAAAATTCTTTGTATATGCATTATAATTGTATGCCACATCACCAAAAAAAAAAAAAAACAAAACCTAAAAGATCATGATATAGTCAATGATATTTGAAATGTATTTTGAAGAAATTTAATAATATATATTATCCTACCTAAATGCAGTTCCACTCTTAAAAAGAAGAACTACAAAAGTTTTGTATAACATCAAAGGGAAACTGAGCAACAGTAGTATTAGAATAGTGCAATATTCAATAAAAGCCAAAGGTTAATTTAAGAAGAAAGGTAAAAAGAAAGCATCCTTCACTAGTAAATTTTGATAATACTGCTAATGTAGAATGGCGTTGTTAAATAAAAGAGTCAATCACATCCTAGATTGACATTAACTGGAAAATGAATAATATACAAAATAAGAAAATTTAAAGTACTTGATATTCTTAATATGATCTCCTATATAAAAATGCTATATCCAGTATTATTCAGAGGAAAGGTAAGATTTTGGATTATGTTCAGCCTTTGGAATCAGACAAACTTGGGATTGAATATTAGCTATATCATCTCATTCAATTTTCATTAATTCAACAAATACTTCCTAAGCACTTACTATATATATATATATATATATGCATATATACACCATAACCTATAACAGAAGTCAGTGGAATAATTGTGAGCAAATCCACACAAAATTCTTATTTATGCTCTCTAAATGTCAGTTCCTCATAAAAATATTAATTATAATAATAATAGTATAATACTTATGGTATAAAATGATAAAATCAAAACAATCATTGCTTTCTTATGTGACTATTCTACTAGCATACACGAAATTAGTCAAGTAAGAATAATGCTATAGAAAAGGATTTCAAACATCCTGGACATCAAGCACACAAAGTCTAAGTTGAATTATAAGTAAATAGTGACAGCTTCAGTTGCCCCTCTGCTAAAATGAGCAATTCAAAATGATTTGTGGTACAAATAAATTAATTTAACTCCTCAAGTCTCACAGTGATTTGAGAGCAGGAAAAATACTAGCCTGATAAGTATGTAAATGTATATGTATGTGCATTCGTGTATATTATGTGTACAAGCATTTATATTCATGCTATATATAGATATATAACACTTTTACTCCATTTCTGTTGTTCAGTATGTATATGTTATACATGGAAGGTCAGTGGGTAATATCCTAAAACTCAGATAGTTAAGGAGTTTGACCAAGGACATTTGACAATACATACTTAGGGAGTTGACAGCAGTTGAACTTAATTCTAATTTAACTCAAAAGTCCTTGCCTTTTAATCCATGCCACCCAAACACTAATGCCATTTTATTATTAGTTAACTTTAGAACACTTGCTATCACATGGATTTCACATTTTGGGATGGGATGGTGTAAAATGGCTATACGGACAATAAGCAACTGGAAACAAACAGGAGGTGATAAGAAAATACAAAAACAATATTAGAAAGGTATTGTTAAAAACTATTTATATACCTTTATTTGGTTAGGTCTTTAATTCCCTGATATTTTCCAAATACTTGATATATCATAGCAGCTGTAGTGCACTCTCCTCTGTCAGAATTTCATCCTATTTAATCACATAGGAAAGTTTTAGCAAGTGCCCTGTCATTTTGTGCCAAGGACTTTCTGAGTTTATCTTCATTGCTAGCTGCTGGGTAAGGCAGATCCAGCTTCAGAGTCTGATCTTAGTAATATCCATTTCATTGGCCCATGTCCAGTACTAATTGCCACAGATTGTGCTTCTTGAGAAACAAACTACAAGAATGAGATGAATGAGTGTGCAGAAAATGTATTAGGGAGTGCTAATACATTTCCACTGCCTGTGGAAAGTAAAGGAAGGAAGGAGGATTGGGTGAAGACAGTTGCCTTGCTATAGAGTCTTAGCGGAAGAGCTTCTAATACTGGGATAGACTTTCACAGTTATCCCCATATGGAATGAGAGTGCTGGGCCTTTGTCTTTTATATGAGCTGCCCTGAATCGAGGGAAAGTTCTTGAAAGTGATGGCTCTCTTAAGCTGAATCCATTCTTAAAAGACAGAAAGCTGAGAGTTTTATGCTGGCAGGATTCCTGGGAGCTGGGTGAATAAGTCTCTGGTTCCTAAAGGGGGATCTGGCAGAACATGAGAGTACCCATTATAACAGCCAAGCCAAGTTGGATAGGACAGCTGGCTACATGGATTGGAATATCAGGAGGAGGATCTGTGCCGGACATCAGTGTATGTAAGTTATCCAGGAACATGAGCTCAGCAAAGCCAGGATCTGGTTCAAACTACCTAGAGAAGCAGCATGTGTTGAGGAAGGGCCTCAGACCTAGAACACAAACAAACCCAACGGCTGGAAGAGGGCACATTTGCTAAGGAGAGTGAGACGAAAATTCTAAGGGAGAAGATTAAACATATTCTACCTGAATTCATAGATTTTTTTTCTTTTTAATAATAGATCTCCATTCCTTTAGTGTTATTACTGTTCAACTTTTGAATTTGTGGGTGAGAACTTAACTATTTGTGACTCACAGAACTTCAGAAACAAAAAATAAAAACAAAAAATGCTTGATGGATAGCCGATTACACTGATTTGATCTTTACAAATTGTATGCCTGTTTTCAGTTATTACATGTACCCCAAAACTATGTACCTCTATTATGTATCAATAACAAAAATTTAAAAAGAAAGAAATGCTATATTAACCCTAGGAGAAAACATACTTTATTTTAATATAAGTTTAAAAGGTGGAGTGATCATATAAATAGATAATTGGTGGAGTGTGTTTCAGTGACTGGGGACCAGAATTAGTTCAGAAAATCTTTATATGACTAGGTGAGAAAAATTAAAAAAGAGGATTATTACTAATAAAGGGACCTCTATTGTGACTTGAAATAGTCATCCTTAAAATCTTATATGACTTCAAGCCTGACAAGCTAATTTTGAATCTCCTCCCATGATTTTCAGACCAAGGGAATTCAGGACTTAGGGAGTTCAGAATGAACTAAAATCTCTGTTGGTGCTTACTTAGATAAAGTTAAGTAAAAATACAACTGAGGAATTCCAGTTTAAAGGCTATGAATAATTATTCTTTCACAAACTTATGTAGCTGATTTGTTTTAGGAAAAAAAAAGGAAATATGTTTCCCAGATGGATGAGATACAGTTTTGGTGGAAAATAACGTAGAGGGTTTTTTGTAATATGTTATCTACATGTAACACCATATATATCTTATATATAGTATCTTACGTATAAAATTTTTAAACTTTTCCTTTTTACATATATGTAATATTCTACATATATTTTATATATAAACATGACTTTGAAAATTTTTATTTTGGGAGAATTATAGATTCATATGCAGTTGTATAAAACAATACAGAGGGATGGGATCAGCTACAGGCTTCATTTATTTTTTTTTTTATTTCAGGAAATTATGGGGGTACAAACATTTTGGTTACATGTTATGACTTTGCCACATCCCAATCATGATTTGAGACGTGCCCTTTTCCCCCCTACAATGCTCACCGCATCCATTAGTTGTGAGTTTACCCACCCCCAAGCCTTCTACCCCCAAAGAATATTACTACTTTGTGAGCACCCAAGTGTTGATCAGTTAGTACCAACTTGATGGTGAGTAGATGTGGTGCCTATTCTTCCATTCTTGTGATACCTCACTTTAGAGGATGGGCTCAAGCTCTACCCAGGAGAATATAACAGGTGCTAGATCATCATTGTTTTTTATAATTGAGTAGTATTCCATTGTATACATATACCATATTTTATTAATCCACTCATGGATTGATGGGCACTTGGGTTGTTTCCACATCCTTGCTATAGCGAATTGTGCTGCCATAAACATTCGAGTGCAGATGTCTTTATTATAGAATGACTTTTGTTCCTTTGGGTAGATGCCTAATAGTGCTATTACTGGATCAAATGGTAGTTCTACTTGTAGGTCTTTGAGGTATCTCCAAATTCTTTTCCGCACAGGTTGCGCTAATTTGCAGTCCCATCAGCAGTGTAAGAGTGTTCCTGTCTCTCCACATCCTCGCCAGTATTTGTTGCATTGGGTTGTTTTTTTTTTTTTTTTTGAGACAGAATCTCACTCTGTGGCATCAGCCTAACTCACAGCAACCTCAAAGTCCTGGGCTCAAGCAATCCTCCTGCCTCAGCCTCCTGAGTAGCTGGGGCTACAGGCATGTGCCACCATTCCCGGCTAATTTTTCTATGTATATTTTTAGCTGTCCATATAATCTCTTTCTATTTTTAATAGAGACGGGGGTTTCACTCTTGCTCAGGCTGGTCTCGAACTCCTGAGCTCAAACAATCCACCTGCCTCGGCCTCCCAGAGTGTTAGGGTTACTTACAGGCATGAGGCACCGCGCCCGGCCTGCGCATTGGGATATTTAGATAAAGGCCAATCTTACTGGAGTTAAGTAATATCTCATTGTGGTTTTCATGTGCATTTCCCTAATGATTAGAAATGTTGAGCATTTTTTTATGTTTGCTGGCCATTATTCTGTCTTCTTTTGAAAAATTTCTGTTCATGTCCTTTGCCCATTTATTGATGGGGTTCATAGTCTTCATTTAATTTCACCTAAAGGTAAAATCCTACATAACTATAATATTAATATGATATCACAACCAGACAAAATTACATTGATAAAACCTACCCACCTTAATTCGGATTTCACCAGTTTCACTTGCACTCATTTGTGTGTATATGTGCACATATTTAGTTCTAGACATTATAACATGTATATTTATTATATTTTTTACAAGTATATCATGTAAGTGGAATTTGTATTTTGATATTTCTTACAGTGGAATAAATTCCTCTTTGAAGGAAAGATAGAAATAAAAAATAAACTACATGTGAATTTGATATAACCATATGATAAGGATAATTTATAGAGCACATTAACTTGGAAAAAGGAAAATGCCAATTATAATATGCAGAGATGATATTTCAAGATGACTCTCCTCAGTTAATTATAAAACATATATGTAAAAATTTTATTTTAAAGAAAGAAGATATTTATAATGCATGCCTATATTTTAGTATAATTATGCCTTCTATTATCATTTTGGAATATGTAAGTAGGTACAGATAATACTGTTATTTTAGCTTTGTGAATCTTAATATCACTGTTTAGATGAGGTTCACATATGAACTCATAGTAAATAGCTCACACACAAGATTTACTTTATTTATTAGTTTTTTAAGCTTTTTACTTGTTAGGTTGTAGTGACAAGTTCTAAGCTCCACACAAACTGGATCAGAAAGAAAAGTCTTTTAAACTCTATTTTTTCATGACACAATTTTTACCTACAAATTTTGAAGGACATAAATAAATAAAAACACATGCTTAACAAGTATGTGCATATGTGTGTATATATATATATATATACACACACACAAACTTTAATACATTATTTCTTCTTCTTCCAGCGAAAGCCCCTCTACATATGTAATTATAATACAATGCATAATTTTCTGGTCAGAGTGCAAAAAAAAGGTGTGTGAGGACATAGATCTCTTCAGGAATTAATGTTCTAATGGGACAACAGAATACACACCACACTGAGGAGGTTGATTACTTAGATTCGAATTAACCAACCTTTAGGAAACCAAAGGTGTTTACATATACCACAACACATTCTCTCCTTTTTTCCTTTGTATATAAACAATATATCTCCTGTTCTTAACTTCTTGGACAAACAAAAGTTCTTGGACAAAAATAAAGTTTGTACATTTAATGTGAAAAATCTATGGAACTCTGAATGTTGAGAGCTTAGTCTGTACTAAGAGATTTATATCAAAATATTTCACCATCTTAATGTTTTCTAGACACTGAGTAGAAACAACCACACTTTTGTGTTACTGTTACCTGTCATCTAAAATTATAACGACAGGAAGTAAAGAGCAATAATATCAATTCTAGTGAGGATTTTCAGGACTTAAAAATTAAGTGAACCAAAGAAGGTCATATCTCAGTAACACTGATCTAAATTCTCCCTAATTGATAAGAAAATTAAAAGGCAAACATTTTATAATAAAATCCTTGACTGCATTTGATCCTAAAATTGTCTTCAGTTGATATGTTTGGAAAATATCTATTTATAATAATTTGTGTTCAAGTATTTACTATGGTATTGAATACTGTTGACATAATAAATAATTTATTGGATCTTTAAGATAAGAAGGAAAAGGAAAACAATCAGAAGATTATTATTGGACCTTTCCTTTTATACAGCCATTGATCAACATTACTGCCACTGGAATCCAAAAAACATTTCACATGTTGAAATTTTCATATAATATCAGCATGTCAGTATCAGGAGAGTGTGCATAATTTAAATTAATTCCCATCTAACACGAGTTTGCATACTGCTTAAAATATCCCACAGAATATTTGCTAATGTAGTCCATAAAATTCTTCAGTATGTAGATGGATGGTCAGATTGATGATATATATTTGCAGAAAATTTTACTTATGGTTTATGCTTATATAATCTCTCAACATATTTGAGTTTTGTTAGCTGCCAGTGAACTAAAACCTTTTACAGAACTATGAACTTATAGCAACAAAACACACTAAATATAAGTGATTTTATGCATTATGGATGTTGTGCTTGTTTATAGATTGTTAGTAATTATGTGCTGCTTACAAAGGAGTTTGTATAAGATATAAATATAGATTTTTGTTCCAAATGGATGGGTAAAAGCCATATAACTCTTAAGGAAAAGCAATCTAGAGGAAACTGCTTTATAAATAGATTTTTAAAAACACAAACATATAACAAATCAGAAAAAAGGCATTATTCACCCCTACTTAAAATGCTACTTTCCATAGCTACTTATAAAATGTTTAAGTTTTAATTATTATGGGGAAAATGTACTCTCTTTAAAATATTATGCAATAGAACTGAGTATAGTATCCTATCAATTTTTTTCACAGGAATGCATGCTTCAGCTACTGCTAGGCTAAGCCTAAAAGTATTAATAGATCTAAAGACGGTATGAAATTCCACTGTTGATTTTAATGATATCTGACTTTTGGTGTTTACTTTAAAAAGTTGAAAAAAAAAGCATGCTATTTAATAAATCATGATGTTATTAGTTATTTTTATATATGCTTATTTTCTCCTACTATGGCTGATTAAGAACTTATAAGCTGACAGAAAAAAACATAAATATTAACAAAAACTAAATATTGTTAACTGTTTAAATTCTGGTGATTCATATTAGCATTTTTCATCTCAGCAGATAAATAAATGCTTCAGTAAACAGTATATCTTTGGCCGGGCGCGGTGGCTCACGCCTGTAATCCTAGCACTCTGGGAGGCCGAGGCGGGTGGATCGCTCAAGGTCAGGAGTTCGAGACCAGCCTGAGCGAGACCCCGTCTCTACTAAAAATAGAAAGACATTATATGGACAACTAAAAATCTATATAGAAAAAATTAGCCGGGCATGGTGGCACATGCCTGTAGTCCCAGCTACTCGGGAGGCTGAGGCAGTAGGATCGCTTAAGCCGAGGAGTCTGAGGTTGCTGTGAGCTAAGCTGACGCCACGGCACTCACTCTAGCCTGGGCAACAAAGTGAGACTCTGTCTCAACAAAAAAAAAAAAAAAAAAAAAAAAAAAAACAGTATATCTTTAATTATAGTTTAATTCTTATGAGATCTGGATGAAAATGTAATACTGATATCTATATTTCTCCTCTTCACTATTAATTGTACCAGCCAATTTTGTCTTACTGTATTTTGGGGAGGATAGGTTTGGGAAGGGAGCCTGAGTCTTCTTAATAAATTTAATAAAATTGCTTAAATTCAATGGAGGCCATATACTATTAATAAAATGTATTTGTCACAAAAAGCCAGTAAGGAGGCAAACAGACTGAGATCTTGGGCTCCTTAAGGGCTGGAAATATATCTTACATAATTTATTAATATATAACAAGACTAAGCATGGTACATGACATGAGGTTTAATAGATATTTGTATAATTAGATATTAAGTGCTCAGGAAATTATTTAAGGAAAGTGAAAAATTAAAGTCTATTGATGCATAGTTTTACCTGGACAATAACATTGTCACCAGAGTGATCATGAATCCACAATCTCAGTAGTATATTTTCCACCTAACTCAGAAATTCTCTAGCACTATAGCTCATATAGCCAGCAGCATCAGCAAACCGTCCTTTGTAGTCTGCAAGGGTGGACAAGACATACACTTTACTGATCTCCTAATCCTTCTACTTCTGATGCTTTAAGGAAATAAAAGAATTGCTGAACATTTAAAGAAACTGTAGACCCTTGTTCCCTAGTCCCTAGTAAAATGCCTACTCTCTAAATGCGACAATATTAGTTGTCCTGAATTGGTGATTATAAAGAAACAATCAAACATGCAAACAAACAAAAACACTACATAGATGTTTCCAGAAAATAAAACATTTATGTTAGTGAACATATTCTTTAAACCCAGAAAGAAATTTTATTTAACACTATAAGCACAAGAACAAGGACACAGACCAGTGGAACAGAATCGAGAATCCAGATATAAAACCATCCTCATATAGCCATCTAATCTTTGACAAAGCAGACAAAAACATACTCTGGGGACGAGAATCCTTATTCAATAAATGGTGCTGGGAAAACTGGATAGCCACATGTAGAAGACTGAAACAGGACCCACACCTTTCACCTCTCATAAAAATCAAATCATAGTGGATAACAGACCTAAACCTTAGGTGTGAAACTATTAGAATTCTAGAAGAAAATGTGGGAAAGACTCTTATAGACATTGGCTTAGGCAAAGAATTTATGAAGAAGACTCCAAAGACAATCACAGCAACAACAAAAATAAATAAATGGGACCTGATTAAATTAAAAAGCTTCTGCACAGCCAAAGAAATCATCACGAGAGTAAATAGACAACCTACAGAATGGGAAAAAATTTTTGCATGCTACACATCCAATCAAGGACTAATAATTAGGATCTATTTAGAACTCAGTAAAATCAGCAAGAAAAAATCAAACAACCCTATCAAAAAGTGGGCAAACTACATGAACAGAAATTTTTCGAAAGAAGACAGAAGAACGGCCAACAAACATATGAAAAAATGCTCAACATCTCTAGTCATCAGGGAAATGCAAATCAAAACCACAATGAGATATCACCTAACTCCAATGAGAATGACCTTTAACAAAAAGTCCCATAACAATAAATGTTGGCATGGATGTGGAGAGACAGGAACACTCATACACTGCTGGTGGGACTGCAAACTAGTACAACCTCTGTAGAAAGCAATATGGAGATACCTTAAACAGATACAAGTAGACCTGCCATTTGATCCAGCAATCCCATTATTGGGCATCTACCCAAAAGAACAAAAGACATTCTATAAAAAAGACATCTACACCCAAATGTTTATAGCAGCACAATTCACAATTGCAAAGATGTGGAAACAACCCAAGTGCCCATCAATACATGAGTGGATTAATAATATGTGGTATACGTATACCATGGAGTATTACTCAGCTATAAGAAATAATGGGGATGGATATAGAATCCTTTATGTTCTCCTGGATAGAGTTGGAACCCATTCTACTAAGTGAAGTATCCCAAGAATGGGAAAATAAGTACCACATGTACTCACCATCAAATTGGTTTCACTGATCATCACCTAAGAGCACATTTAGTAATAACATTAATCAGGTGTCAGGCAGATGTGGGGGGGGAGGGGATGGGTATATACATACATAATGAGTGAGATGCGCACTGTCTAGGGGATGGATGCATTTGAAGCTCTGACTCTGGGTGGTGGGGAGCAAGGGCAATATACGTAACCTAAACTTTTGTACCTGCAAAACATGCTGAAATAATAATTAAAAAAAAATAAAATATTCAAATGCTTTCCAATAAAAAGCAGACATAACAAAGTTATTAAGAGGTTATTGAACTTTAAAATAAATAGTTTTCATTTTTGGAAAATACTAAGTACATAGTGGTTAGATTTTTTAAAAATAATGTACATTTTTAAGTATATCTAATCGAAGTTTCTTGAATGTGGCCTTATTTGATTACAGCTAAATTGATGCAGCCTTTCATAATGAAAGATTCCCCGCCCCTGGTCTACTCTATATACTCATATATGCTATTTCTGTTGTTCTTTCTTCCTTCTTGATGCTCCAAAATTTCATGTTTTATCATTTCCTTTGTTTGAAGAACTTGCTTTAGCCATTCCTTAACAGTGAGTGTACTGGAGACAAATTCTTTTAGGGTTCCATCATCAGAGAATGCCTTTATTTCTCCTCTGAGAAACTGAATTTCTAACCAGACAATAGCCAAACTATATATTAAAACAGAATTCTACTACACAGTCTGCAACAATCGGCTTGGGAAGACAAAACACGGAATGCAGCAAATGGTTCACGAAGCCAAACCATAACGTCTGTAGCAATCAGCTCCCAATGGTCAGAAGTTTAACAATAACTGACAGGTTTCCTAAGTTTTGCTCTGCTTCCAACTTAGGAACAACTTAGAAGACATCCAAATATGTACCCTTAACTAACCATATAGTATGCCCTTCTACTAATTACCACGCTTCCAACTTCCCTATTCCCACAGCCTCCAATCGGGGTACACCAGAAGCCGTCTCTTTTTCCCTAGTCCTCTACTTGCGTTTGAATTTCTGCCAAATGCAAATGATGTCACACTCCCTTCCTGTAGCACGTTCTGAAAAATAGCTTTTACTTGTTCTCATTTGGGTGATCTTCATTTATTTAAACGCATTTTTTCTTGAAGACTAGTTTTCACAGATAATAATTAGCAGTTGGCAGGTTTGTTTTTTTTTTTTTTTTTTTTTTTTTTTTTAGCACTTGAAAAGTATTGTGCCAATTCCTCTATTGTTTCAGATGAGAAAATTCACTGTCACTTGAATTTGTGTTCTCCTGTATATAATGTGTTCTTTATCTCTAGCTGCTTTCAAATTTTTTTAAAAATTTTTCTTTAGTTTCCAAACTTTAATTTTTATGTGTCTGAGTGTGGATTTATTCAGATTTGTTCTATTTGTGTTTTTTATCAGCTTCTTTAATCTGCAGATTTATGTATTTAACCAAATTTTGGAAATTTTCGGCCAACATTTCATCCACTCTCTATTTCCTCTCCTTCTAAGACTCTGACAATATGAGTGTTGATTTTTGTAAAATTGTTCCATAGTCCTAGAAGCTTTATTTTTTTTTAAGTCTATATCCTCTCTGATGTTCCTACTAAGTAAATTCTATTGATTTGTCCTCAAGTTCACTAATTTTATCCTATATCGTC
Organism: Eulemur rufifrons; assembly: GCF_041146395.1. Classification (NCBI taxonomy): domain Eukaryota; kingdom Metazoa; phylum Chordata; class Mammalia; order Primates; family Lemuridae; genus Eulemur; species Eulemur rufifrons. Next base: position 233,957,104 of record NC_090989.1, read on the forward strand.
TCTATACCATGATTGAGCTTACCCAGTGAGGGTTGTTTTTTGTTCAGTTATAGGGTTGCTCATTTTTGTAATTTCCATTTTATAACTTCAGTGTCTTTTCTGATATTTTCCCTTTTTTTTAAATTTGTTTAAGAAGAATTTATAATATTTTGTTCAAACATTTTTTGATTACAGTTGTTTGAAAACTCTCGTTAGATAATTCCGTCATCTGATTCTTCTAAATGTTGATGGCAGTTATTTGTCTTATTTCAGTTGTGATTTTCTCTTGGAATGACAGGTGACTTTTTTATTTTCTCCTGGATATTTTATCTGATACGTTAGGAGACTCTAGATCTTATTTAAACCTTTTATTTCAGCATAGTCACCCTGTTTAAGTTTAGTATACAAGTCTTGGCCTATTTTTTTTTTTTTTTTTTTTGCACTGTGCTTTCAACGAAAATGCATTCCATATCCAGAGCCTTTATAGTGTTACTTTTGTCTGCTTATCTGGTATCGACACATGCTGCCCCTACTGTTCCCTGATGGTGCTGCCTGAGGAGGTGGAAAGAGCTTCCCCAGGTTAGGCCTCTTGGTACTGCTAGATGGAGAAAGGTAGTTTCTGGTCCATGAATATAAAGTTTGTTTCCTAGATCCCTCTTGCTCCTTGGTGTCTCTCTTGCTGCTTGGTGTCTCTCAATGAGGGAAGGCAATTGCCAGCCCACAGGGATGAAGAATACATCCTGAGTCATGCTGCACATTGTGGTGAGATCCCCTTTACTGGTGTCCCCTGGCCACCTGATACATCTAGGTTAAGGAGCCACGGTAATAAAAATGCATCCCGGGCTGGGTATTTGTTCTGGTGTGATTCTCCTTGCTGGTGTCCTCCAGGGATCTGGTGTTTCAAAGTGAAGGAATAGATCCTCAGGCCCAGAGCGGAAACAAAGTCTCTCCTTGGCCACTTATTGTTAGTGAGACTCCCTATTAACCCCCTTGGCCAAGGCTGCTGTACCCACTTGATGATGTTGCCAGCACTCTTGTTCAATCCTGGGAGGAATAAACCTACCTAGCCACCTTTTGTTGTTCAGTTGGTGGTCAGGAGCTGCATTGCCTGGAGAAGCCTATCTGGGCTCTCTTTTATTATTCAATGGGGACTTAAAAAACTCCCTGCTATTATGGACCTGAGTTCCGTAACAAGTTGCCTTCCTCTTTCTACTTTTCAGAGATCACCTTGGTTGCCTTTTCATTATTTCCAGAGCTTATAGTTGTACTGCGTGGGAAGGAGCAAGGAGAGAGGAGTCTCTGCCATCTTGTCCATTACCTTCCTTATTGGAATATATTTTTGCTGGGTATAGAATTCTAGGTTAAGTGTGTGTGTGTGTGTGTGTGTGTGTTTTCTTTTTCCACAAATCTTTAAAGAAATTGTTCCACTGTCTTTGGTTTGCTTTGTTTGTGATGATAAATATGCTGTTAATCTTATCTCTTTTTGTTTGTCATAGTGCATTCTTTTTATTTTGCTGCTTTTATTTTTTATTATTTAAGCAAGCTGTTTACGATATAATTTTGATGCAGTTTTTCTTCAATGTTTCTTGTGTTTGCAATTTATGAGTATTGTTAGATTTATGGCCTCAAAGTTTTCATCATATTTGCAAATTTTTCACCTTTTTTCCAAATATTTTTTCTATTCTTTCTCCCTTCTTCATTACTGCATTTACACTTACATTAGGCACTTGAAATTGTCCTCTAACTCACAAACGCTGTGTTCATTATTTTGTTAATTTTTTCTTTCTATTTTTAATTTTGGATATCTTCTATTGGCATAACTCTGAGTTCAATAAGTTTTTCTTCTAAATTGTTTAATTTGCTGTTAATCCCATTCCATGCAATTTTGCTCTTAAATTTTTGTTTATTTCTTTATTTCTTGATGTCAGTGTTATTGTCTTCTAAGATATAATAATCAAATGCATCTCCAGATATTCTAAATATTCCTGGAAGTGGGGAGCAAAATCGTTTCCCGTTGTGAACCACTGCTTATACATTAGAGTTGGACCATTTTTTATCTTTCATGTCTCTACTTAACATGCCAATCTTTCTTATACTCTGGCTTAATTCAACTCTGGCTTAGTCAGAGCTTTGTTCTCCCCCTATTGTTGTATGTTGAACGAACCTTTACTTATTCTGTCTTCTCCCCACTGACTGTTCTCTGTATGTACTTGTTGGGGTCTTGCCCTATGACTACACAACTTATAAATCTGTCAGATACCTGTGGGAAGTACATAAACTTAGAAAACTCTAGCCATTTTAGCAGTATAACCTCCCAATCACCATTTCCTATGTTCAGGGAGGTGATCATTCCATGTTTATGGTCCACATGGCCTGCTACAGTTTATGAATCACTTCCAGGTATGGAGTTTGAGTGAATGTGGAGTTTACCTCATGTACTTTTCTTCTCTTAAGGATCACAACTCTGTCATCCTTTTCCAACATCTGAATTGAGTTACTTTATATATTATTCCAGTTTTATAATTTTTACCACAATAAGGTATTTCTGATATTCTTATTATGACTGGAATTAGAATTCACTCCAGAAGGACACATTGAAATATATCAGCAACCAAACTAGTTAACTATCAAAACATGTCATTCAGAAAAGTTAATTTAAAAAATCTTAACTATGTATAAAAAATCAAATATCAAAATATCCAATTTATTTAACACTTTGTCATTATTTTTGACAACAACTATTTTTACTTTTGTTTCAAACATGTGATTTTTTAAAAGTCTTTTAAAATTCTATACAAAACTAAAAGTGGAATTTGGGAAATTGGCATTAGAAATCTCTAAATTTATTGTGCTGTTTTAATATTTTTCTCCCTTTTCATTTAGAAAGTATTTTACATGTGATTATTATTATTATTATTATTATTTTTTGGTCTTTTCAAGTTTGGTCAACTTTGATTGATTGTTGGTTTTCACTTAAGTCATGTAATGGTTCTATATGATATAATGCATATGGTTTACAATATAATTGTACACAAATTGTGTATTTGCATGTGTGAGATATTTGATGCAGTGTTTTTGTTGGTTATATATAACCTCTTGCTTAGGTTCCTAAGGATTAGAGAATTACAGTAGAGTACCTGTACTGTTTTTCCAAACATTTCATTTGCTCTATTTATTCATTCTCTCTCCGTCTCTCTCCCTCTCTCCCTCTCTCTTTCTCCTGCCCCAACTTAGAGTGTAATTATCAATACTCCAACATACCAACTTCCTTTTTTTTTTTTTTTTTTTTTTTTTTTGAGACAGAGTCTCACTTTGTTGCCCGGGCTAGAGTGAGTGCCGTGGCGTCAGCCTAGCTCACAGCAACCTCAAACTCCTGGGCTCAAGTGATCCTCCTGTCTCAGCCTCCCGAGTAGCTGGGACTACAGGCATGCACCACCATGCCCGGCTAATTTTTTCTCTATATATTTTTAGCTGTCCATATAATTTCTTTCTATTTTTAGTAGAGATGGGGTCTCGCTCTTGCTCAGGCTGGTCTCGAACTCCTGAGCTCAAACGATCCGCCCACCTCGGCCTCCCAGAGAGCTAGGATTACAGGTGTGAGCCACCGCGCCCGGCCCATACCAACTTCTTATACATGACCGTAGTTCATCTGAGAACATTGGAGGCTATAACTTACATACCAAAGATGCACAGTACTTATTCTCACCTCCCCAGACCACATATTTAACTCACAATAATAATGTTCCAATCTCAGATTATTAATACATTTTCACATGTGCTACCAAAGTCAATTCTATCCTGAATATATTTTCAGCAGAGTTTTTGAAAATTTTCCTATCCAATAAAATCTCCAAAAGTTAACATAAAAATCTGCACAAGTTGTATCTGGCAATAACATTGGAAGAAAATAAACAAATGCCATTCTGGGAAATTAATCCTTATGCTTACTGCCTACACCTTTGCTTTCTAATGAAATAGCTCCCATTTAAATAGCACAATTCCCTAACAACATATTAATCTTTAAATGATGCATTCTTACTTTCAATGCCACATATTTGGGCTGCTGTCACACTCCATTTAAATTCATGCTCTCAGTAGCCTGGGGGAAACACCATTTCCCAACATTCTAATTGACAAGGATTTCTGACAGTATATTTACACATTAAAGTGAACATCCCATTACTCCATTTAAATTTGGTATTAAAAACGCATGTCCTCAATAAATGAAGTATAGTATCCATGGAGAGGGTGTTAAAGAGGAAAGAAATATTAAAATTACGATTTGATATTCACAAGTCTTACTGCTTCTATATGTCCTATTTTTAGCGCAAATATTACCCGAATGTGTAATTTTCCTAACTTTTAATTGTTGAAAGAAAAAAAGAATAGAGAAAGAGTATAAGAAACATTTACCTAGGACTGATGTAATAATAAAAAAAACATAAAGAATGTTTTCAATGAATATCTTGAGAATTCACTCTGCTTGTCAAGTTTATGCCAGGGTATTATGTGTGTGAATATAATTTTATGTAATGCAAGAAGTAAGCAAAATCTTTATTGACTTTTGGAGAACTTGGAGAAATTTGAGGAGGCATGTCATCTGGAGCTTTTGGAATTATTTAAATTAGCTATTTACACTCAATTTTCAATAAAGAGTTATATTGTGATGGGTATGGTAAAGAAATGAAAAGTTCTTCATTTCTAATGCCATTTACTATAGATGAATTGTTTACATCTAAAAATAAACTACTATTTCTCACATGCAAATTCCCCCATATTACATTACCAAACTCTTTTAGTGTTGCTGAAAGAAACGGGTGTTGAGGTTTTTAACAGTGTTATCAGCATGTAGCTTGTGTTTCACTCCTTTTTAAATTTTCTTTTGACTATATGAAATTTTTAAAAAATGAAAATAGCAAGGTTCATTTCTTTAAGGGGATCAGTTAGGAATCTGTAACAAGTGAGAACAGTGATGTAAAAATAAATTAAAATTCATTTCTGGTCTCATAATTCACTGGAATCCTACATTTCCTCTTGAATTCACTTATTCAGCCTGAATGAATTGCAAAGCCTCTAGAGGTGTCATAGAACTTCCTGTTACTTTTGTAAAGTTTATGATTTTTCAAAATTTTGAAAATATGGAAAAATAATTTTAAAAGGAAAGTAACATTTATGTAGTGTTTAAAAACTGTTTTCTGCTTTCATATTTCAACTATACATTTTAAAAATAACTGAGATGCATGTGGACACAAATATATTATGAATCTGTACCTTTGGATGACCTTGAATCTCTATTATTTAGGTTTTCTGAGGAAACTTATCATGATGTAATGAACCAGAAACAATATTATTTATCCCACCATAACATTTGCTGGTACAATTTTTTGTGGAATATTCTAACACCCATGGTTTGCATTGCCATGTATCTCAATCCTGGAGGGGGGTTGAAATATATACATAATACATGCAAACACATACACACACACACACACACACACACAGACATACATACATTAGTTTCTGTCTAAAGCTTTAGAAATTTTTCTTCCTTACTTCTCATTTCCTCATTTATTTTCCAGAACAGGATAAAGGGAGTCTCTTCAGATTTCAAATTATTTTCTGAATTTTAGAATCCTAAATTCAAATAAATATACTTGGTATACTTTTAAAATGAGTTTTGTTTGTTGCTTCTTTTGTTTCTTACTTATCAACTTACATTCTGGAGAGTAATAGGAATGGTATAGTATGACTGCTGATAATAATCAATTGATTAAAAATAAAATTTGCTTTGACATATAGGCATGGATTTGATCTCATTTTCAAGGGACTTTACTCATATGAGAAAATAAAAATGTTACTTCTTCTAGTCCTATCTTGTGAATGCATGCTATTTTTCATAAAAGCAGTCAAGACAAAACAGGTGAACAATCATTTTTATGTCACTGAGATATATAAATTTGCAGATATTTGTCTGACTTTGACCTTAAAAATCTTAATTTAGCCAACTGTAAAGAAAGCAGAAAAATGTTTTCAAGTGAAGAATACATCTTTTATGTTGATTGTATGCAAATTATTAAGACATTCAAAAGTACAAATATTATTTATTTTGTCCATAATTAATATTCACTCATAACTTCAATGTTTGAGGACTTATAAAATATATTAAGACTTAAGCTTTGATTTATATTTTTCTATTCTAATACTCTAAGCCTAAAATTTACTTGTCATAATCACTAACTTATTAGTAATTTGGAACCATTAGTAATTTGGAAGCAATTACCAATTTATTAGTAATTGGAATAATTAGTAATTTGGAAGCATATCTCTTCAAACAGTTTCAGAATTCATTTGGAAATAATAAAAAATAAAACACAATTTGGATAATTTAGTGAATTTTTAAACATTTAATAATACACAATATTATTATTCAATAATACGATATTTTGTATCATGCTAATGAATATCAGTATTGTCAAGCATCTTTTGTATGATTCTGCAAAACTTTTCTTATCACACTCACTATTTTCTATTTATATTTCATAGCAGGAAATAATTTGAACTCAATGAATATCAGATTGATTATTGAATATTATACAAAAAAGTTATTAATAAATTCTTCACATCTACATTTGGATGATCCTATTCTTTCCTATTGATATAACTGAGTGCTGTAACTATTATCATTGCAGATATCTCTTCACAGCAATTCAGAGAAAATTCTATGAGCCTATGAAATAATTATAACCAGGATCAAATCTGTCTTGTAGGACCTTATTCTAAATCCACAGAATGACTAATGATTTGAGTCAGAATGTCATTAACAAAGCTGCTGAATATTATACATAAGAGTTAAAAGGAGAGGTGGAAAGGGGTGTATGTGGTTCAAGGTACAGCCACCTAGAGAGATCAATGGGCCAACTTTTTCTGTCTTAAAACCAGAGAGAAAGCTCCTAAGGAAAGGGAAATTCTATATGAGAACCACTGTAGCCAATATTTTATCTACCAGTTAGTTTGTTAACAATTACCACTTCTTTGAATTTATACTCTTTCAAATTTTGGAAAAATATGGAGTAGTTTTAAAACTAGAAAAGGAAAATTATGTTTATGTTGTATAAAAAAGCCAGTGAATTTTGTCTGTTTTCATGCCCCAAGCATAGATTTTTACATGAATTGGGATGCATGTAGAAACAAATACTTTATGAATCTGTACCCTTAATCTTGTATCTCTGTTGTTTAGGTTTCCTGAGGAAACTTATCATGATGTAATGAGCCAAAATGAATTCTGTAAGCAAGATAAAATCTCTCCTTTAACCTGCACTATGTGTAACCACCAAAATTAGCCTTAAGAGCTCATGAACTTCATAATTGTAGTCTCATCTTAAAAAGATGTATACAGTATTCTAAGCAGATGGTGTAATATATCCAATATATCTAATAAAGTAAGTATTTGAATGTGAACAACCAATGGCTAATAGATATATTCTTGCAGATGCTTTAATTTTATTATCTTTGATATATATGTAACAAAACAAGATTTTCGAATAGCTTCTGAAAGTTTACGCATATTTTGATCACTACAGAGTCTTAAGATAGGTTGTATAATTCATGAGTATACTTTTTATATAATACTTTTATATGTAACTATATTATATAGATGAGTGTGATTGTTAATTTTAGGTGTCAACTTGACTGGATTAAGGCTTACCCAGAGAGCGGGTAAAGCATTGTTTCTGGGTATATCTATGATGGTATTTCCAGAAGAGACTGGCATTTGAATTAGTGAACTCAATAAGGAAAACCTGCTTTCACCCAAGATGAGTGGCTACCATTCAGTTGGTTGAGGGCCCAGATAGAATAAAAGGCAGAGGAAAAGTGAATTCACTCTCTCTCTTCTGAAACTGAGGCACTGTTCCTCCCCTTCTGCCCTTGGACCTCAGAACTCCAAGTTCTCTGACCTTTGGACTCTGGGACTTGCACCAGTGCCCTCCCCCCACCCCCCCAGGTTCTCAGGTCTCAGCACTGAGAGTTATACCATCGTCTTCCTTGGTTCTGAGGATTTTGGAACTGAACTGAGACATGCCACCGGCTTCCCTGGTTCTTCCACTTGCAGACAGCCTATCTTGGGACTTCTCAGCCTTCATAATTTGTATGAGCCATTTCCCTAATAAATCCCCTCTCGTGTATCTGTATGTATATTTATATCTATACCTATCTATATCGTCTATATCTATCTCCAATTGGTTCTGTCTCTCTGAAGAACCCTGACTAATACAATTGGGTTCTGGTTACAGATACTCAAATTGTTTTTAAACAGCTTGTTCAAGCACCTTGGTAAACTAAAATACTTACTTTTAAATGACTGTAATGGCAATTTAGTGAAATTTACTAAAATTTAAAAGTCAATGGGCTAAGACTTGGAAATTACAGACCTTCCTTTGTTACACAGCTACTTGGTGGAAGACCAATATTAGAACACAGGCCAGTTCCCTTCTGATTACATAATTCTCACAAGTAGGATTGCAGGTAAGGTAAAATTTGTGGACTAAATCCCCTACTATCTGCATTTTTAAGTGATGTTTCCTTTATATTTAGTGAGATGGATTAAAAGAAAAAAAACTTTTGTCTTAACAGAGAAATTATGCCCATGAATACAAAAATAGATTCTGAAAAATCTTCTTACATTTTTTTCTAAGTGAGTTTAATAGATTTCTCTGGTTAAACTTTTGTGTAAAATAAAACCAATGTCATAGACTCTTACAAGCCAGATTCTCAACTTCTTAATATGCATAGAAGCACTGAATAGATATCCACTTATTTTTTCTCTTTTCGTCTTTCAAACATCTTGGATGAAGAGTTTTCCCTTAAATTATGAGAAATTGAAGATTTTCATTGTGCTCTGACTAAAGGTTTTCAACTTTTCTTTTGGGATTCCTCATTTGCAATTTTGTACTCATTTTCTTTCTTCTAACCTGTCACTTCATAAACCTCTGTTAACAGGTAGGTAAACAGCAACCTCGATACACTCAAGCACAGATGTGATTTAACATGTCAACTTCAATTTTACTCAGGGATATTTTGCCAAAACGCTGTCATGAAGTCAGTTTTACTACATGGCATTAACAAGAATAGTAGGAGTGAAAACAAGCTAGAGAAATATATTTTATTGGATATTATTGGTTGATAAATTATATACTGGTTATATTTTTTATTTCTGAGAATATATTAATAGTAACTTTTTTGTTTTTATTTCTCTTGCAGAGGGTAAAGAAACTAATGTTTATTGAATCCCTAATTTATGCAGATTTTGTGTTATGATTTGTACTATGATTTCATCAAGTTCCCACAGAAACATAGCGAAGTCATTTACATATTAAGAAACTAAAGCTTGGGTTTTTAAGAAACTTATTTAAGAATACAACCTAGCAAATGACTTACGAGAATGGAAAAGAGAGAAATTGTCAAAGATAAATTGCAATCTCTGATGATAACAAACTTAATGACTTGTGGAGAGTTTAATTCATCAAAGTCCAGCTTTAGATTGAGATTCATCATAAAGTCTGACAAAGACTTAACCTAGAAGTGAGAATCAATAGGTTGGTAAAAGTTAGACCCTGTTTGTCGAGAAACTAATACCTTCTGTGTTTAAATGGAGAATCAGTTAGGTTAAATTACTGCAACTACGATCATCATCTACTAGGGACAGATAAGTTTAGATCAACCAGTAAAAACAACAAAGCACTGAGTCTTATGGGGAAGGTAGATTTACTAAAGACATGGGCTTTGAGAAGCAAGATGAGGGGAGAGGGTGGACAGTGTTCCTTCTATTAAGGAACTTAGCATGAGCTTCCTTAATAGAAGTCACATTTGACTGACCACATATTCTTTACAAAGAATAGAAGGTGAAGTCAATTAAATAGATTTGCATGGTCTCCTTATAACTTTCTAAATAAAGTAGGAAAAAATAAGCCTACTAAGAACAGTTACATGATCTGGTTCAATTGAATGAATATAATTAAGGGATATGGACTAAGATTATGGTCAACTTGTTGGGGTAACTCTAGTGGGAATTTCCATGATCCTGTCGTTAGTCCTGCCTTTTTTAATGTTATAAAATAAATTACATAGACAAAGAACTATATATCTCATTAAATACATGGAGATATATGAAAACTTGTGATTCTACAGGCTATTCATATGCCTCTATTTCTGAAACAGTTTGTAGTAATTTATTATTTCTTCCTAACGTATTGGAAGCTTTCATCAGTTACATGCTCTGTGCCTGGAGTTTCTTGGCAGAGAAATTTTTAAATTGCAGATATGCAGATAAATTTCTTTAGCTGATAAAGGACTACTCAAATGTTCTATTTATTCTCTATTTAATTCTGATTTTTTCTTTTTTTTGTCTTTCTTCTTGTCTATGTTGTCAAATCCATGGCCATAAACTTTTCACATCTTATTGCTTTAATGTCTGAAATATTTGTTGTCATGCCATGTTTTATTTATTTTTCTTTATCAGTTTTGGTAGATGTTTAGCAATTTTATTGATCGATATTTATTAGAGAAATTGAATTTATACTTTAACATTGTCACTCAGTTCATTGGTGAATGCTTTCATTTTTGAAAGAAATTTTTGGTTTCATATAAAATTGTTTACAGTTTAAAAAGTTGTAGCAATTGAAATGTCATTCTGCTTTCTTCTGACTTCTGTATTTTTTTTTTTTTTTTTTTGAGACAGAGTCTCACTTTATTGCCCAGGCTAGAGTGCCGTGGCGTCAGCCTAGCTCACAGCAATCTCAAACTCCTGGGCTCAAGCAATCCTCCTGCCTCAGCCTCCCGAGTAGCTGGGACTACAGGCATGTGCCACCATTCCCGGCTAATTTTTTCTATATATTTTTAGCTGTCCAGATCATTTCTTTCTGTTTTTTAGTAGAGATGGGGTCTCACTCTGGCTCAGGCTTGTCTCGAACTCCTGAGCTCAAATGATCCACCCTCCTCAGTCTCCCAGAGTGCTAGGATTACAGGCGTGAGCCACACTGCGCCTGGCCCTGGCTTCTGTATTTTTGTTGAAAACTCAGACATCAATTTTATTGCTGCTCATGTGAAGAGACCATGTCTTTTCCATCCACTACGGTTACATTTAAGATTTTTTAAAATTTTTCTCTTTTTTTCCACAGTTTGATCATGGGGTGTGTGTGTGTGTGTGTGTGTGTGTGCGCGCGCGCATGCATACATGTCTGTGTGTTTAATTTTCTCAGAATTTACTGAGAAATTTTCAAATCTGTGAGTTCTATATTTCATAAATTTTGAAAAATTCTCAGCTATAATTTGTTAAAAAATTGTATTGTCTCATTCTGTAAATCCTTTTTTCCAGCACACCAATTACACATATATTATTGATACATACTTTGGCAATATCTCACATGCATTTTAGTCTTTATTGTTTTTCATTCTCATCTCTTCTTGTGCTTAAATTTCAAAATTTCTGTTAATCTATTTTTAATCTAGTTCTCTCCTATATCTAAGATTTAAATCCACTCAGATCAAAATTTCAGATATTGCTTTGCAATTCAAGAATATCAATTTTATTTTTTAAATTCTAATATTCTTATTAAATTCTTCACCTTTAGTAATTTGATTTTTCCCCATATTTAAACTAGTTATTTTAAATGTCCTCTCTCTCTTTTCCAAAACATGAACCACTTACGATTTTAGTTATCTGAACTATTATCCCCGTTGGCTTGTTGGTATTTGACCCTGATATTTAGCATGCCTCAACAATTTTAAATGGATTTCTGACATTGTGAAAAATAATTCAGATGCTTTAAAAGATGTTCTTTTTCTCTTGACAGATTTTTTTTTTTTTTTGCTGCACTGATAAAGTAATAGTAGATCACTTTTTCCTCTAGAGAGATGGTTTCCATTATTAATTATAGATTTTTATTATAGATTAATAATTAATAATTATAAAATTTTATATATATTAATAATAGATTTTACCTATTCTTAGAGTGTGTAAAACTTTATCTCTTGTATAAAATGAGAACTAAAGATAAGAGTGGTTAACTGTCTCATAGAAATTTTGCTGGTAATTGATGTGCTAGGATTTTGATTTAGGTTCAAGTCTATCTGGATCCAATATCTGGATTCTTCTTAGACTATATAAGAAACTGAGACTAAAGAAAAAAATAAGAATTGCAGACAAAGTGAGAGAAAATTTTAGCTTTATATGTTGAGAATATTAATATTATCCAGTCTTTGGACTGAAATCAATGTTCATCTCTGTATGTACATCCCTTCATATATAAAAAAAGAAAGTGCTCTGAGAAGCATTATCTATCTACATCAAAAGAAATTAAAGTCCTTAAATTCCAAAGAGGACAATTTTTATTATCTACAACACCTTTGAAGAAATGTCACAGAGCTCTGTATCATTTTTAATCTTTCGTTTCTTCCTCTCCCTACATTAAACTAATCATAAATTTTATAGGTAAAACAGAACATTGTCTCATTAAATTGCACTATTTAAAAAATTTCATCTAATTGCAGATCAAACAACTTGCCAGAAAACTGTATCGCACCACTTTAAACTGTAGTTTTGATGTTTTCAACTATGTTGTGATGTTTAATTAAAAGCTTTATCATTATTATCCAGTAATTTAAAATACATCTTTTAGCACTATGAATAATTATTTATAAACTAGAATGGAAACATGTGTTAATGTTCTATTAAAAAACACATACATCATTACAACTGACTAATAAAATGGTTATATCTCAATTTATTTGAAAGTTAAGGAATAATCTGTGTAACTGCATATTTAAGTGCATATATATGTGCCTGTTTTATCTATCTGTATGTCTACAAGCCTACAGTTTTGTGGGCAGATGAATACACATATACATAATACAAGATCTTATCAAGAATTTGTGAATATATGATACAAAGCTGCAGGATGCAAGGAAAAAAGAATATATTTTGGAATTAAATGATTTTGGCTCCAAAGTGGACTCAAACTCAAATTTAAATTTAGGAGCCAGTTTCATAATTTACTACTAATAAAAGTCTGAGAGGTTTTCAGTACACCACTTAGCTGTATCGTCAAGAGTATTGCTGTGAAGATTAATTAAAATATTACACACAAATCTTATTACATATAAAATAAAAGGCTTTAATATAAAAGTGACTGATTTTAACTATTTGTACCATTCAGTAGTGTTTTCCTGTCATTATACTCTTGAATCATTCCCCAACTTTGCGTTTTTTTCAGGCTTGCACAGCTATTCATGCTATACACAGCTAAGTTATTGAGCGAACAGGCAGAATGAGTTGAGGGCAGGTGGCGTCCGGAGCAGTTTGCTACATTCAATATTTTAAATAAGAAAGTTATTAGAAAGTATGGACAGACAATAAAGAAGGAGTAAACATTTTCTTACATCTTGCTGGTAGGATAGCAGAATGTTTCTAAATTTTGGAGTGCTTGAGAAAAATAAAATTATGCTTCTCTAATCATTCCACTTTGATGCCCATTCACATGTCTTGTTCTTTTTAAATCATTCCTCCAATTGTAGAAGTTAATGAGTGCAAAGTGTTAGCTACTTACTGCTTCTATTTACTCTCCAGCTAACATAGATAACTTATACTCTTAAGTAATATAAGACTCAGAGCCCTCTTGTTCCATGTTCAAATCATAGGAGCAGGAAAATTTAATTGTATAAATATTTTTAGAAGTACCTCAAGTCACACTATAATTAGTTAACAAAGAAAGTTATTGTGTAATGAAGGTGAAAATTGCTTTTATTGAATTAGTTGATATTTTTTCTAATTATAGCATAGCAGGTGTTTAGGCAGATTTCATTGGTAAGGTAATTAGGTCCAGAAAGTATGTGAATTATGTTAGGTTAAATTAGTTTATCACCAGATAAAAACATAATGAAATGGAAATGTCTCTTTCCAGGTTATGCACTAGTCATCAAAGATTGCAATGGCCACTTAATATGATTTTGGGAAATAATAAGTTCAAATTAGGAAGCAAAATTGCCTTAGGGCAAAGCTCATCCTTTAAGAGACTTTTATTTTTCTTTTGAGAAACATAAATCACATGATGAATGGTGCAAATTACTAATTCCCTTCCATCATTTAGTCACTTGATCTGATAAATTCTTTCTCAATACCAGTTGACTGTAGTGAGAGACACATATTGTCTCTATATGTATCCAGGTAAAACATTCAAACCATGCTCTTCTCAATCCAGTTACTTCAGCTGGGAGAGAAATCTAGTCAATTGCTCTAGAAGCCAAAACAAGATAGAAAAATACCTCAGCCAGTGTTGGGTTGCCTAATATTTCCACAAACACTTGAAAATAAGACTCTAATCCACAATGTAGACTCCTCTAACAATCAATCCAATCTATCTACATTAAATAAATATGAGGTTATATTTTTACTTTTTTTCCTATAGAAACAGTGCACATATCCATTATATGTCCATTTTACCCTGCCCATCAAGCAAAACAGATCTAAATTTAAAGTTTCTTTGGAGTTCCCCTATAATTATTTCTCCAACAAATATATGTTACACACCAAGATCCAGGCAAAAGTCAACACCAAATTGAACATGTAGGCACTACATTCAAAGTCTGTATTTTCCAATAGCCATAATATTCTGGTTTTTATCATTCACTAACCTCAAACTTTTATGATTTAGAGTTTTGCTTTTTATTCTTATTCTAATGGCTTTAAGATATATTGAGTCTATGTGTTTTATTATGCATCTCCTTATATTCTTTCATATTAAGGAGGTGGATTACTACTATTAATATTTTTCCCTCTGTATGCCTGTGTGTTTTGTTAAAAGTTCCAAATCCTAAACAAATGAGGGAAAAATGGAGCATCAATATAATTGTATTTGTTGTTTCCTATGTAATGCTTTACAAACCTTTTGTCTGAAATGGAATGATTCTACTAACTTGAATGTGCTTGTGCAAAGATCAATAATATAGGAAATCTACTAATTAAATGATGCTAAACAAAGCAGCAGTCTACACATTGTCAGACGTCTTGTTAACTGTAGAGGAATGTTAAGTCTCTTGTAAAATCAGAAGGGAAACATAGAAGAAAGTTGCTTATTAGAACTGCATAATTCTCACACTTGAGAATCCTACATGAGGTAAATTTTTTCATATTTTTAAGATGCTTGAAGGGATTATTAAGAAACGGATTTCTCCTAAGTAGTAAGATCAATTAGAAATAGACTGATGCAAGGTTAAAACTATTAGAGCATGAGAGATTTCTCTTTTTTTTTGCTAGTGTTTCCTTGAGGATTTATCTTGGTTCCTCACCAACACCTTAAACCTTAAAAAGAAAAAAGAAAAACAAATTATAGACTTGAACCTATCATTCAAAATACCTAACAATACGTAACAGTATTTAACAATGTTCATGAGATCATTCATCTGTGTGTTATTTATTTCAAAAATACTTTCAAAATTATTCTTTTTTGATCTGCTCAGCTAGTCTGAGAAATAAAAGAGATTATATTCTAAGTTTAGAAATAAAGAAAAATCACAACATAGTGATTTGAATGGCATATTTAAGCTCATAAAACTATTGGGGGTTGAACATCAATAAAAACTCATTTGTTTTTACTCCTAAATCAATGGAATTCTTGGCATAGAATACACACATGCTAACAAGACCAAATAAAAAATTCTGTTTACATAGCTTTTTAAAATGCCTGCTTCTCTCTATGCAAATGCTGAAAAACCAGCAAACAAAATAAAACAACTCCCAAGATTGGAATTCAGAGCCTAAGAAAAATACTAGCTTTGATTATTTCTACTGCTATTGGTCATAGTCTGATAAATTTCTTTTTAAGTTTCTCTCTTTTCTACTTACATTATTTTTATTAAAAAGCCATGAAAAGACAGTATATAACAGTATTACTTTACAGTATTATACTGCTTTAAGCATGAGAAAAGTGATCATTATCCTGTGCAAAGAAATTTTTTGAAAGCAGAGCAAACGAGCAATTTTTTTTTTCTTTTCTCATTTCTGGTTTCTCACACTTGCCTTCTTATTGGCAAGGTTTATTCAGCATTCATCTAGCACTCTCCCCCCCGCAATATACACATACACACTAAATAAACAAATAAGACTTAAGTAATCCCCATTATATTTTTTATACTGTGGCATATTTGAGCTAGTCTTATCCACAGGCATCTTCAATCTTAGAGTCAGGGGTAGGATAGGGCAACAGAGATAGAGCCATGTGCAAACTCTAAAAGAATCATTGTAGCGATGCTACTACTACTGCTAATACTTGAAAATTGAATATATATCAGAAATAATACTAGGTCATTATAATAATTTATCTCTGTTTCTCAGAATCGTGCTGCAACTAGTTTATAGTTAATGAGATACTTTTGTTCTCCAAGCTATTCTGAGAAAAGTAAGGCATTTGCAAACACTGCATTGAGATATGTATTTTACAATGTAATAAAATAGCCAAATAAACCTGGTGTTTTTGATCTATATAGAATGATCTCAATATGAGAGCAAATGGCAAAGAGAGTATTATCACTTTTTTACAGTTCTTGATGCATAATTTAGCATGTTGTTGCTACATTAGTACATTCAGTTTCATAAAATTGGCTATACCATGTGTACAAATAATCACTTATTAGTAATCCCATTAATCACAAAATTTTAAGATTTAAAATTTAAAAAATATATGTATATAAGTAGCAGTGAGAGCCAAAGTGGACGGAAATTCAAATTCACTTTCTTCTTATTCAGCATTTTGAATATATTTGAGAAGTTCATATACTTTGAGAGGTGGGAAATGATTTGAATGTAATAGAAGACAGGGTTGAGTATCACATTTTATTTCCTTTCACGTTTCAGATGTAACACATTAGTATAAAATCAGAGTTTTATAATTTATGAAAAATGTTCATACCTTAAAATAAAAGTCTCTTACAAGCACTCACAAGATAAAGCAAAATTAGTAGAAAAGGAAACATTGTCAAAATCCTATTTTAAAAAGTAAAAAAGCCTTTTCTTTCAATGCCTAAATTTTACATCTCTTCTTAGTAAAAATAACTGATGTTCTTAAAGAATAATGGATATTTTAAAGAAGCAGCAGAAGATAATTGAACCCTTGTGGCAGAAGCTTTGAATATATGCTTTGCTCTCCTAATACCGACTAAGATTTTTATGCAAACAGTCCAATAGTACAGAAATACTGGAATGGTGTGTTCAGACTTGGAAGGACTATAAATGGTTTCTCCCTCTATTCTAACCATATACCACAAAGGATGAAATTTCTGTTAATAGTCTATATACCTTGTTAACTCATCCTCCCTAAAGGAGAAGAATGGGGACTGGGGAACTTGCAGCATTATGGCCACATGTGGCCATCTGGATCCTTGAGTGTGTCCTTTTGACTAAATCCAAATTTTACAGAAAAAAATCCTTTTAATAAGTGATTTGCTTTGTAAAGTTTGGGTTTAGTCGAGGGGCCACACTTGAGGATCTGGGGGCCACGTGTGGCCTCAAGGACGCAGGTTCCCTGCCCACATGACCGGGTACCATCTTCTATGTTAATCGCAACATTACAGAGGCACAGTCTGGCAAATTTGGTCCACTATTTTCTTTCTAATGGAACTTGATAATTCAAAGACAAAATTTGTGGTGTGGTTTTAGGAAAAGCAGAAAGCTTAGTCTGCCTCATCCAACTCAACTTGTAGCAGAGAGTCTTCCATGTAAGGGTACATGATTTTTACATTAATAAAGTTAATAATTGTTTCCCATTTGAAATATAGGTGTTTCATTAGCAAACATTTTGAGGAGCCCAGGAATAATTTCTCAGAACACCTAACATTTGTTATTGAAAAGACTCCATGAAAGAAAGAAAATCAATATGTCAAATGCGCTTTTATTTCATAAGAAAATATTTAAATGTATCTTTGTTGAATATATTATCATTAGATTTTATCTAAATATGATATTTAAGATATGAACCAGTATATATTTATTTTTCAATGCAAAGTTGATATTAGTTTTGGCATAAATAGAACAATTTTAATGCTTTGTTTAATTGAAAACGTACCTTTAAATTGTTGAGATTTATTTATTTCTTTTCCTCCTCTGTGCTCAAAGTTTCTTGATAATTCTACTGGAACTTAAATAGTTCATAGCTATTTATCAAACAGTATATATTTTAGCATTTACCATGCCTCCACTAATTGTGATTGCCATTAGGTGAGTCCCACTTAGAAAATATCAAGTGTAATTTAAGACAAATCTTCAAACATTTATGATTCTTTAAATTTTTGCAGTAAAATTGCATTTCAGTTGTTTGTCACAGCTGAGATATTTCAAAGAGCACAATTCAGGGACAAAGATGCTTTCAGTTTAAGAGTCACCATTACAGTCCTATAAAAATTATTTTTTATTCCAAATATTCATGATGGCATGTCATTGACATAAACATGATGATTCACAAGTTTCTTTAAATTCACAAGTTTCTAAAAAGTGCTTGATAGCCTTTTATGATGAAAGAAAATGATGAACACACTAGATTTTATCAACCTAAAATAATTTTCAGATGAGAAAATTCAAAAAGTAGTCCATACTTAGTCATGTGATACTCAGTATGTTTTCTAAGGTTTTTTTGTGTTACAGGAAAGAAGAAAAATGTGAGAAGGAGGTTGGTAATGAATATATCATGTCTATTAAAGTTAATTTAATTAAGCAAGAACAGGTGCTACATCAAAAGTGTTATGTAACTGTTCCTATGTTCTTTTCTTTCAAAAAATAATGAGCTCAGTTTTCACTGAGAATGAGAGGCTTAAGCTGACAATTTGATTTTCATTTTGAATTTGCTTGAAATTACTTAAAATGTAATTCAGAAATATTCATGAAGAAAGAAAGCAAGTTCATTAGCAATATTAAATTTGTAAGTAACAAATCCATGGAAATGAAGCCAAACATAAGAAATGTTTTGTTTTAATTATATATCTTTAAATTGAAAAAAATAATGTGATATTTGTGTTAAAATGATGACAGGTGAAATCAATGTTGATAGCTAACTGAATAAAAGAAATAATTATAACACATTAATGTCCCTAAAGTCTCAGTGAGGAACCTGTCAAGTTTTAAGTGTCTGAAGTATTTGCCTTCTGAGTATTAACCTGTAAGAAAGATGGAAAGTCCCATCATAGAAGAGGAGACATTTTCCAATTAGCCTCAACTAATCATAATCTTAGTATTAATAAACATACTACACAAATATGAAGAGAATCTTTCCTAAGAAGGAATGTCCACAGCCACAGAAGTCAAAGAAAGGCAGATATAATATGTCAGAGGAAGAAATAGGGGAGAAAAAGAACATCAGATTATTTTTGCAAATTCTACAACTTCATTGCACATGTTTTGCTTACTTGAGAAAAGTAGATCTCATGTACAGGGCAGATTATATATATTATGTAATGCCTTTTTCTGCTATTTTGACTGGTTTCTATTAAATACTCACCAAATTTCATCTTTTTCTTTTTAGTGAACAAAAAGAATCTCTCTCATGATCTTATCAGATTTAGTCCATAGACAAGAACAAACTGTTGACATTTTTTAAAAAGAGGACAACATAGGAAAACATAATAACTTGCAAAAGAAACCCAACTACTAATGATATCTGTGGTGGAAAACTAAAGTAATACAAGAAGAGCTCTTCTTAAGTTATTGCTTTTTGTATATAATAGTTAATACAAGAAAGAGTTGGTAATATTTGTACTCACACAAAACAAAGAAGTAGCATACATTTCATAATTGATGTACCTGCTATGTACCATCATGTTTCTTCAATTTAGATTTAATTTGCACCAAAATTACACAAATAATTTCATGTTTTCTTTTTTTATCATTTTTTATTTCAGCATAAATAAATAAAAATGTTTAGGTTAGGGGGTACAAATGTTCAGGTTACATATATTGCCCTTGCCCCACCTGCATCAGAGCTTCAAGGGTGTCCATCCTCCAGACAGTGCACACCACACCCATTAGGTGTGAATATACCCATCTCCTCTTCTCCCCTCCCATCTGCCCAACATCCAATGAATGTTATTAATACATGTGCACTTAAGTGTTGATCACTTAATACCAATTTGATGGTGAGTACATGTGGTGCTTGTTTTCCCATTCTTGGGATAATTCACTTAGTAGAACAGGTCTCTATCCAGGATGATACAAGAGGTACTAGATCACCATTAGTTTTTGTGGCTGAGTAGAACTTCATGGTATACATATACCACATTTTTTAAATCCACTCATGGATTGATGGGCACTTGGGTTGTTTCCACGTCTTTGCAATTGTGAATTGTGCTGCTATAAACATTCAGGTGCAGATGTCTTTTTTATAGAATGTCTTTTGTTCTTTTGGGTAGATGCTCAGTAATGGGATTGCTGGATCAAATGGTAGTTCTACTTGTATCTTTTTGAGGTATCTCCATATTGCTTTCTACAGAGGTTGTACCAGTTTTCAGTCCCACCAGCAGTGTATGAGTGTTCCTGTCTCTCCACATCCACGCCAACATTTATTGTTATGGGACTTTTTGATAAAGGCCATTCTCACTGGAGTTAAGTGATATCTCATTGTGGTTTTGATTTGCATTTCCCTGATGGTTAGAGATGTTGAGCATTTTTTCATATGTTTATTGGCCATTCGTCTATCTTCTTTTGAAAAGTTTCTGTTCATGTCCTTTGCCCACTTTTTGATAAGGTTGTTTGATTTTTTCTTGCTGATTTTTCTGATTTCCATATAGATTCTAGTTATCAGCCCTTTATCAGATGTGTAACATGGGAAAATTTTCTCCCATTCTGTAGGTTGTCTGTTTGCTCTCGTGATAGTTTCCTTGGCTGTGCAGAAGCTTTTTTAATTTAATCAGGTCCCAATTATTTATTTTTGTTGTTGCTGTGATTGCCTTTGAGGACTTCTTCATAAATTCTTTGCCTAGGACAATGTCTGTCTTTGCTCCTGCTTCCTTCCCATATTTGACCATGTCCCAGAAATAGACTTTAAGACACCTCTTTTGGTATTTATTTCCATGTTTCTAGATAATATGTTTATAATTTTACTGCTTTATAGATTTAGGCACTTACATCTGCTAAAGATTAAATTATAACTCTCTACTCCAACTAAATCTCAACATATATACACGGTTATCATCCTGTTTAAATAATTATGAATGATACCATAATATACACAAAAGAACTATGTAGTATATCACTTGACACATATAAAAATGTGTGTATGCATTTATTTGGTAGAAATAACAATTTCATTTTTTGATATAAAATGCTAAACTCAAACCTAAAGCAAAAATAATTGTGAGGCTTAAAGAATTTTGAATATCCTTTGGGAAAATTATATATGTAAGTATATTAAAGAAGTATTTAGAAGAATGGTAGATGAAATTCCTCAAATATGAAAAGCACTTTCATAGTGTCTAGCTTTTTAAAAATTATACTATATTAATAATTTTATCTTTTTAATTACTAATATTTATACCACAGCCCCAAATTAAAAAAAAAACTTAGACACTTTTGATAAAATATATTTTTGAGTAAAGCTTTCTAAATTTACTGATGAATTTTTTCTATGAAATGATGCAATTTTGAGCACTATTAATTTTTACTTCTGTCACTCTTTATGACCTACATAATTTTCTGAAAAATAATTCAATTGATTTTGGAACAGCAAAAGAAAAAAAGTTCTGTTAATAACCAAAAATTAAATCTATTTATCTATTTGCAGTAGAATTTGTCTCCTCAAAATAATTATCTGGTCTTAGTTTCTCATATAGAAGTTCTCTTTAGCATTTCCTCTTTCAGAGTTTTTCCACAGGTGCAACTTTTCTAATGCCTGTATCTATATAAGTTCCGTTTTCCTTTATGTAATATGATTGTGTTTTTTTCCATTTTAAACATGTATCTGCTATTATATTTTTAACCTTTGTTTTGGTATTATTTAATAAACATTTAATATTTTATTCAGGCACCATACTTTAAGGCATAATAAAGATTACTTGCATAATTATTTTTGAGTCTTCAAGAAGCCAAGAATGAGGACAGCTTGTAATTTAACAAAGTTAGTCAGATGAATTGGTTGTGCCCTTATTAATGTATGGTAGTTTTGCTGTTTTATTAAGATAATTGTGTTGTTTAATAAAGAAGGCATAACAATTAATAGTTCTTCCTAGTTATCAATCATTATACATGTATAAAGTAAAAAAAAAGTCTTATTTAGGCAGTAACCTGTTCTCCCTGTTAATGTATTAGAGACATTGTTCACTTACATGCACAGATATTTCAGCAATTATTATTTAATAGATGGCATATTTTACAAAGAAAATATGATATAATAATGAATTTGGATGTCAAATATATTGTTTGATATGAGGGAAAATATAAGCATTTTCCTTTAGATAAGAAGAGGTGATTAATACAGCCTCTCAGCATAAAGAATTTTAACCTGGAATAAGTTTCTAGGTGACCAGAGCTTAAACCTGATTAGTGATAAAGTTGGATAGTTAGGAATCTGAGGAAAGAGTTGAGCATATCCTAGAGACAGACGGGAAGTGTGTAGACAGAAACTAATTGCCACACAGTGGAATTAGCTTTTCTGTATTTTAAAGTTTTACATTTGAATGTGTTAATTTGAATGGAATGGCAAGTTACTTTAACCCACAATTATAAAATTTAAAATTCAACCCAATTTTATTAAGAGAATATAATTAATTCAATAATGCCTAATCTATAAAAGTTAGCTAAGTTGGTAGCCACTGAGTTGTAATAAAAATGTTCTTTCTTTTTGCTGATAGTGATTTTGATATAAATATTTGGATAATATTTATTTTGATAGTGTCTATTTATTATATAATATATGTCAGTAATGTCTTTAGAATAAGTAATATTGAATATAGTTCTTGCAATATAAAGCAAAGTATACTTAAATATAGTTAGTATTAAAGACTGTGTTATTCATAGACATAACTTATTTTACATTTTTATTTTTATTTGATGATCAGAGAGGCATAATTTGAATAGTGGGTAGCTCATAATTTAGATCCTCTGTCTTTTCAAAAGACACTTTGCAACCATCATTCTACTTCCTTATCCATATATGTGATGTACACTTGCCAAGTAAGGAAAATCTGTGCAGTAAGGATAAATGTGAAACCTTGATACCAATTCACTTCTTTGATTAGAGCTAGAAAAGTCATAACCAAAATTATGGTCTCACAACAACAATTTATTTACAGTCAACTCTCCACATCTGTGGGTTCTACACCCAGGGATTCAGCCGTCCATGAATCAAAAATATTCCTTAATAAATAAATAATTAAAACAATACAACAATAAAAATAATACATGTAAAAAGTAAAACAGTGTAACCAACTATTTCCGTAACATTTACATTGTGTTAGGTACTATAAGTAATCTAGACATATTTTAAAGGATATAAAGCATACAGGAGGATGTACATAGGCTATATGCAAATACTGTGCCTTTCTATATAACAGACTTGAGCATCCCCAGATCTTGGTATTTGCTGTGGTCCTGGAACCAATTCCCCCTGTACCAAGTGACTATTGTATTTTCTTATTTTAACTTAATGCTTCAATAGTAATTTCTTTCTTTTCATAAACTTTAACTCTACTTTTTAATAAATTTTAACTACACATTTTTGGAGGAACACTTGACTTAAAGCAATGTAATTATTTTCTTCTTTGTACGTAATGGCACTTACAACAATAAAATTGTGCCTTTCCTATTTTTTAACAATCATTTTAAAGCAAAGTGTGGAATTTATTAGTCTCTTTTCATGAAACTAGTTCCTTTCACACGCTGCTTTTTATTTCTCTTTCTTTATTTTTAAACTACTTTCTCTTCTCTTTTGCTGTCTTTCACAGAATATAATTAATATGTTTTTTCATTTATTTTAGTGACTTTCTTTGAGAAATAGCGGGTGATAGGTTTTGTAAATATTCTATGTTCATTTGAAAAATGATTTTCTCCATTCATTTTTGCAGAGTTATTTGCAGACATATTTTCGTTAAGTAGCTTTGTAGAAAAAGCTAAATAACTTTCTTATTTAATCTTTAATATAATGACATTATTTATTTTTCAACCAATAGGTTCTCTCATGTTCTGGTACAAACATATTAGCATCTCCCACTATTTCCATGGATATGCTAGTTTCTTGTGATTTTGCCACTTCTTAGATGTCATATTTGAAGACTATCATTGACAACAAAAAAGAGTAGTTTGCTACATATTTTCTTTGATTACTGTTGTTTTTATCTTTAAATTCATGATTATTTAAACTTGTAACATTGATTCTATTCTGTCTAGTATTAAAATTGTTATTTTGTATTAACAGTCTTATTTTGATATTTATCTACTTTACCTATTTTTTTTTTTTTTCAGACAGGGTCTCACTCTGTTGCCCAGACTGGAGTGCAGTGGCACGATCATAGCCCACTGAAGCCTCAAACTTCTGGGCTCAGGTGATCCTCCTGCCTCAGCCTCCCAAGAGACTACAGATATGTGCCACCACATCCAATTAGTTTTTTATATTTTTTTAATTTTTTTGTGAACATGGGATCTCTCCATATTTCCCAGGCTGGTCTTAAACTCCTGGACTCAAGCAATTCTCCCCTCAGCCTCCCAAAGTGCTGGGATTATAGGCATGAACCACTGAGCTCAGCTACTTTACCTATTTTTATATATTTATTCTCAAACTTCCTACATTTTTCATATTTTAAATGTATTGTGTTTATTTAACAGCAGTCTTTTATGTACCTTGTTTAAAAATTGTATGAGTTAAGATGTATGTGTGTATGTCTTCAAACAGCTGAAATAACTTTCATAAGCATTTTATTAAAGAAAACCCATGCTGAAAATGCATATATTATAATGTAGACCTTGATTAATTTTCATTTAAAAAAATGTGTGCAACCGTCTCCTGGATTAGAACACTGTGTATTACTGGCTGCAGAAATAGGTCATCTACCCTTCCAGTCAATACCAGCTCCTTCATCAAAGGTACCCACTGTCTTAACTTCTAACAGCAAATATTTCTGTTGCCATATTTTGCACTTTTTATCAATAGAATTATGCAGCACATACTCTTTTTTTTTTTTTTTTTGGTTTCTGTTGCTCAATATGATGTTTTTGAGATGCATTCATGTTATGGACTGAACATGTGCCTCTCAAATTCATATGCTGAAGCTTTAACCCACAATGTAACTGTGTTTGGAACTAAAGCTTTTAGAAGATAATTAAGATTAAACGAGGTCATGAAGATGAGGCCCTGATTCAATAAGATTAGTGTTCTTACAAGAAGGGACAACAGTGTTCCCTCTCTCTTATTCTCCCAACAACTCCCTTGTGAGGATACAGTGAGAGGGCAGCCATCTGCATGCCAGGAAGAGATCTTTTACTAGAAACGGAGCTCTACTGGAACCTTGATCTTGGATTTTCTAGCCTCCAGAAATGTGAGAAAATTAATTATTATCATTTAACCAGCACAGTAATCTGTAGTACTTTTTTATGGCAGTTTGAGCAAACTAAGATAATTTATATTTCTGTGTAGATTTATAGACTGTTACTGCTGTAGATTATTCTATTGTGTGAATATGCCATAATTTTTACTCATTTCCTTGTTAATGGGCATGTCACTTGTTTTCATGTTTTAGTCATTAAGGATCATGCTTCTATCAACATTCTTGCACATATGTATTGATGGACAAGTATACTCATTTTTGTTGTTTATATATCAAGTAATGGAAGCTGGATCATGAGGTATGGGTAAGTTCAGCTTTAGATAATGCAAAACAGAGGGTTTTATTTGGTCACATCCTCACCAAATTTGGTATTTTTTCTTTTTCATTTTAGCCTCCTTTGTTGACATTTAGTGATACCATAATAATAATAGGCATTTTCTTGATGACAAATGAAGTTAACTATATTTTATATAATTAATGACTATTTAGATATAGTACTCTTTTGCAAAGTGACTGTTCAGTTAATTGCCCATTTTCCTTTTGAGTTTCTTACGTATACTGGGTAACAATATTTGTTGCATATGGCAGGTATCTTTTATCATTAGATGGGTTTTTTATCCTGGTTTCTTTTAATGAATAGAAGTTTGTAGTTTTAGTACAGTTTTAAACATCATTTTAAATGGATGATCAATAACTTTTGTGTCATGTTTAAGAAATCTTTGCCAGCCCTAAGGGAATTTATTTTTCTTTACAGTAGGGATGCAAATCAAGATGCATTTTTTTCCAAATGAATATCCAGTTTGCTCAATACCATTTGTTGAAATATACATTCTTTTTCTTCCACATTGTAGTGTTATTCTCATAAGTATTAGGTCATTAAACATGAAATGGTCGATTTTGAATCAAAAGTTTAGTTTATTATATCTCAAACAAGAAGCAGTACAGTTAATCAAAGTATGTACCTAAACTATGGACACAATTTTGCCATCTTAATGGTAGCAGCAAAGAAGCCTGGAGAGCAAGTGGTGATGAAATGACAAAAGAGTTTTCCACGGCTTGTTGAGAACTGAATATTTTTCCTTGCAAAAAATGGTCCAAAGCTTGGAAGAAGTGGTAGTCAATTGGTGCAAGTTCTGGTGGATAACAGAGAGTTTCCAAGTCCAGCCTCTGTAGTTTGAGCAGCGTTATTTGTGCAACATGTGCTTAAGCATCTTGTAAAAGGACTGGCCTGTCTCTACGGACCAATCTCAGCTGCTTAATCATAAGTATTCTCATCATTTCATCCAATTGGTTGCAGTAGACATATGCTGTAATGGATTGACCAGGTGTCATGAAGCTGTAGTGGATAATACCAGCGCTGGACCACCAAACAGACAACAGTAGCTTTTTATTATTTTTTTTTTTGTGTGAATATTTGGTTTTGGACTGTGTTTCACACTTCATCGTTATCCAGCAATTGTGCCCAACACTTTCGAATATCAAAAAGAATTCACTTTTTATCACACGTAACATCACACGTAACAATGTTCTTCAACTTTTTAGTTCCAAGTTTTACTTAGCAATGATTTATAATTTACAATGTAGATATTTCCATGTGATTTTAATTTGGTTGTGTCATCCATAAGCACCACATAACTTTGTTAATTTTTAAATTAATTTTGATTCATACTTACTTTTAAAATTCTGTATGCTTATTTTATTATTTATTTATGTTTATTTTTAGAGACGAGGTCTCCTTCTGTCGCCCAGGCAGGAGTACATGGCACAATCAGAGCTCACTGCAGCTTCAAACTCCTGGGCTCAAGCGATCTTCCGGCCTCAGCCTCCCCAGAAGCTGGCACTACAGGGACACACCACCACACCCTGACTGATTTTTTTTTTTCTTTTAATAGAGAGGAGGTCTTCCCATGTCACCAAGGCTGTTCTCCAACTCCTGGCCTCAAGTGATCCTACCGCCTCGGCAACCCAAAATACTGGGATTACAAGCATGAGACACCATGCCTGGCCTTAATTCTGTATGTTTCTTTACTTTCCTTATACTGGATCCTTCCTGATCCTCTCTGCCTTTCATTAGATTACATTTAATTCTTCTTTTTTATTTTCTTTATTTGTAAGCTGTAGATACATTTACTAGTTCAGTGTTTTAGTATGTCTCTTTAACGTTTTGAAGTTACAGTATTTCTAACAAAATTTAAAGTTACTAAGCATCGATATCCTTATTTTGAACAGAATTTAAAAAAAATTGAACACCTCTTCAAATTGTTATTCTCTTTTACATTTTACAGCATACCTATTTAACACAAAACATATGAATACTATTACAATATAGTAAATAGTTAAATAAATTTTACAATAGCTTTTGTAAATTTTTATGTCCTCTTGTTTTACTCTCAAGCTGTTGTCTCTTTCAGCTGACTATAATAAAGTATGTTACATAACACAATTTTAAATGAGAGTAGTGAGTGGTAATCTCTTTCAGCCATTATGCTTTAAAGTTTACTCATCTGTCTTCATTCACGTATGATAGTTCGGCTGTATATAGTTCTAGTTGACAGTTATTTTCCCTTAGTACATATATGCTATCACTCCAGTGTAGTAGGGAATTTATTGTCCAATGAGAAAACTCTATACTGTCTAATTGTTCATTTGAAGATAATCTGTACTATGCCCACTGCCCTAGAGCTTTTAAGGTTAACTCTTTAACTTTCTTGTCCTCAATTATACGGTAATATGTCTTGGTTATATTGTATGCATTAATCTTAATGTGTACTTGAAGTTAAAATTTTATCTGCAAACCAATATTTTTCCTCAATTTAAGGAAGTTTTCAAAAATGATTATTTTCCAATATTACTTTCTATTTTACTTACCATTCTCTTTTTTTTCCTGATATACTTCTTAGAATATTCAGCCTCTCCATATTGTACTCATATCGTTTAATGCTCTTTTATATCTTGTCTTTCTTTGCAATGCTATAGGTTCTTTCTTTAGTCTTATATATAATTTACTTCATGTTCTTTCTTCAACTGAATCCAATTTAAAGTCCATTCCATCTGTTGCATATTTCATTTCAACATTTTTAAAAATTTCCAACTGCTAAATATTTCTAACTCTTTGAATTCTCCAAGTGTACTTATTTTAAAGTCCTTATCAAAGTGTTTTATAAACTTAATTATAGTGGTCTGCATTTATGTTCAAATTTATTGTCATTTTTTTTTTACTATTTGATATTCATAGATTTCAGTATTTCAGTTTACAATCATTTTGCCTGCAACTCTCTCTTCCCCCTTCTCCTCTCCCTCTCCCTCTATTTTTACTCCTTGTTGGCTGTTGGTTTTACATTTGTTTCCATCCAGGCCTCTCAGTTTTCAATCTAGATTCAAATCACATAATGCCCATTCGGATTTATTGTTCTCCAGCTGTTTTGGGGAAAGGACAAAAGCAATCATGGAGCCAAAGGTGTGGCTGAGTTACTTGTCATGAGATATAGGTGTGCTTCCACCTCTTTAAACCTGAAACTATTACATTATTTCCTGGATTTGTTTGGCCTCCGTTTACAATCTGTGAAGGGGATGGGAATTATAGTCTCTGCCTTTCATGAAGCATTCACAGCCCCCTGTGCCTTGCAAGAACCTGTCATGGCTTTACTGCCTGTATATGGAACCAGCAACTCATATGTCCATGCCATCAGTAGGACACATTATTTTGTGTTTATTTTATTTTTATTTATAGTGTATTTTAAAGCAATCCATGTGTTTTGTTTTTTATTTTAAAATTTTATTTATTGTTGCTATATATTAGAGTAATTGGGTCCTGAA
The DNA here is from genome assembly GCF_041146395.1 of Eulemur rufifrons. Classification (NCBI taxonomy): domain Eukaryota; kingdom Metazoa; phylum Chordata; class Mammalia; order Primates; family Lemuridae; genus Eulemur; species Eulemur rufifrons. The sequence goes on from NC_090989.1 coordinate 233,986,465, forward strand.
AAAAATTGTATATGAGAGCATTTCACTTTCGAGAATTGAGATAAAGTGAAAACAAGTTGAAAAGTAATCTAGAGTTGAGTATTTGCATAGTGGATACCTTGGAAATGCAAAGATGTAAAGATTTTTTCCCTTTTTATTTGTTTTTATATAACTAATTGGCCTGAGAATTTCACTACTTTCAGTTGAAAAAATATTTTAAGAGTATTAAAAGATTTTTTTCATTATTTCTCCCAGTCTTTTTTTTAATTGCTTTTCTTTTATCCTTGACTTATTTTCAACAACTTATCTGCATATATTGAAATTTATTTTTTCTTAAAATGTTTAAAATACAGAACTATTTAAACACATAAAGTTTAAATAGTTTATAACAGTTTTAATTGAGAAGTAAATTACTTCATTCCATTTCCCCAATCTATTATACATAGCTCTATATAGCATCTCTAAACAAACCTGTCACAACCGATTCTATAGAGCAGATTTTGTTTAGTTTCAAATACAGCTAACTGATCTCTAAAACATTATATTCCTTTACATTTCTTGCAATAGATTTACACTGAAGTAAATCCCTAGTAGAAAAATTATATTTATGAATGCTATGATTGGGATTCTAGTGATGAACTGATCAATAAACATTTTAAAAACTGGGCACAGTGGCACATGTGTATAACCCCAGCACTTTTAAAGGGTGAGGAGGGAGGATCGCTTGGGACCAAGAGTTTGAGACCACCTGGGCGACATAGTGAAACTCTGTCTCTCCAAAAATATATATATATATTAAAAAAAAAAATAGCCAGGCGTAGTGATGTGTGTCTGTAGTCCCAGCTACTTGGGAAGCTGAGGTGGGAGAGTCACTTGGACCCAGGAGTTCGAAGCTACAGTGAGCTATGATAGTCCCACTGAACTCTAGACTGAATGACAAGAGAGACAGATGCGCGCGTGCGCGCACATACACACACACACCACACACACACACGCACGCACATAATTTTTTTAAACTCTGCTTCAAATGTGAGATTATACATCCTAGTTGTATATTCCAACATAAAGAAATAATGATTTAACAATCTGTTTATCAATCTAATTTACCTTTGTCATGCAAATAAGAGAAAACTTACAAATTCAAATTGTTACACTACTAGATTCATTTAATGCTTTGGTAAAAGCACTCCCAGTGCCAATGTTTTTTTCAGCCTGTAGAAATATCACCAAATACTTTTGCCCTTCTTTCTCAAAATATGTTTAAAAAATAGATTGTAGCCTCAAGAAATAACTGAGCAAAATATATGTGGCAAGCACAATGGTAGGCCATCATATCATGATTTGCTGCATATGTATTGTTATAATGTCAGACTTTCTTTTTATAGTTCATATAATCATGTGGTCACAACAATTTTTAATGATCACCTGGAGACATTTTAATGCTCCTTGCCATGGAACATGCCTCATAGATTTGCCTGCTGAAAAATTAGCTCAATATGCAATTTTGTGTCTACAACAGTGCCTTTTATTTGCATTTATATTTGAAACCCCAATCTGTTTACTTTTGTGAATTGAGGTCATTTGTATCTCATATTTTAGCATTGTCTGAAATGTGGTTTCCTATTAATAACTATTTGAAACTTTTCCCATGTCAATTTCCCTTGTATAAGGACATATCCTTTACTTTTAGGTAAGTCCATTCAAACTGTATCTTCTAATTTCATGAAAATCCTTCATGAAAATCTAATTTTCATGAAAATCTTTCATGAGATATTAACAGACAACAGAAAAATAGCAACTGTGTTGTATTTATAATACTAAAACAGATTATAACATTGCTTGTGATAACAACTGTGTGTTCATTGCTTAATACATGTAATACTGAGTGATGTCAACAAGATGGCCAACTAGAAGTCCCTAACACTAGTCTCCTTCACAAAGACAATCAAAACAATGAACAGACAACTGCATTTTAATGAAGATAACTAAAAAGATTGCTGGAATACATCAAGAAAATAACAAAAAACTTAGTAAACCCAGAAACTCAGTATAGCCACCTAGAGAACAGAAGGAAATACTGGGCCTTCACCACCCCATCTCCCAACTGGGATCAGCTGGGACCAAGAGGAAGGTCTCCCTGCAGCAAAAAGGTAAGCAAGAGGATCCCAGCAATCTCCATAAACACCCTGGACACCTACATACCTTACTACTGGTTTCCCTTATAGTTCTCACAGGCACTAAGCCCAGCTGAGGAAACTATCGGAAGCCCACACAGCTGGGCTTCCCTGAAATAAAGAGCTAGCACTGTGCCCTGCCCCCTGTGGCCTGCGTGAATACTGCACTATGCCATCTTAAAATTTGAACTATGGCTGGCATGTGTCTTGCTCCAGGGACAAGTAGCCATGGCTTCTCAGCATTCCTCAGGGTAAATAAACCACTGCCAAACCATTCCAGCCCAACATCCTCAAGCCAAGCTTCAAGTAGCTATTACACCCTTCCCTGTGGGGCCAAGCAGATGTGAAGCTCCTTCACCTACCACTTCCTGAACTAGTACTATGCCTTGGCTGCTCAGAGCAGTCACACCTACATGGCATCTAAGTTGAAGCACCACCCTGCATCTCAAGGAAATGGTTCACCCATAGTGTTCATACCTCCTAGGCTTGAGCTAAAGTGACACATCACTTCTTGGGAATCAGTGCCTGGTTGGATATCCCTGTGCAGAAAACTGAAAGTAGCCCCCTATCTATCACAATGTAATAATCAATTCAAAATGGATTAAAGTTTTAAATGTGAGACCTGAGACTATGAAAATACTAGAAGAAAATGTAGGGAAAAAGGATCAGAACATTGGTCTGGGGAGAGATTTTATGGCAAATACCACAAAAGCACAGGCAATAAAAGTAAAAATAGGCAAATGGGATTATATCAAACTAAAAAGCTTCTGTACAACAAAGGAAACAATCAAAAGAGTGAAGAGACAACCTGTAAAATGGGATAAAATATTTGCAAACTATTCACCCAGCAAGGGATTGATATCTTATATCCAGAATATACAAGAAACTCAAAGAACTCAATAGCAAAAAGAACCCCCCCAAAAAAACCAAATTGAATTATAAAATGACTGAATAGACAATCCTTAAAAGAAGATATATACATGGCCAACAGTACGTGAAAAAAAATGTTAAGCATCACTAATTTTTAGGGAAATGCAAATCAAAACCAAAATGTGATACTACCTCACATCAGTTAGAATGGCTAATATAAGAAAGACAAAAATAATGAATGCTTGTGAGAATGTGGAGAAAGGAGAACTTTTACACATTGTTGGTGGTGATGTAAATTAGTACAGATATTATGGAAAATAGCATGGAGGATCCTCAAAAAATTGAAAATAGAACTACTATGTGATCCAGCAATCCCACTATTGGGTATATATCCAAAGGAATTGAATTTAGTATGTCAAAGAGATACACTCCCATGCTTATGACAGCACTATTAACAATAGGCAAGACATGGAATCAGCCCAAGTGTCCATTAGGAGTTGAAAAGATGAAAATGTGATATACATACATAATGGAATAGTACCTAGTCATCAAAAAAAGGAAATTCTGTCATTTGCAACAACATGCTTGGAGGACATTATGTTAAGTGAAAGCTGAGCACAGAAAGATAAATACTACATGTTCTCACTCATATGCAGAAGCTAAGATGACCTCATAAAAGTAGAGAGAAGAATAGTGGTTACCAGATGTGGGGTAAGTTAGTGTGGGGAGGATGATAGTCAGATTTTTGTTAATGCTACAAAGGTATGGCTAGAAGAAGAAGCCCTAGTGTCCTGTAGCACTATAGGGTGACTATAATTAACAACAATTCATTGTATATTCTCAAATAGGTAGAAGAGTGGATTTTGAATGTTCCCAACACAAAGAAATCATAAATGTTTGCGGTAATGTATTTGCTAATTACCCTGATTTGATCATTATCCATTGTATATATGCATTAATATGACACTGTACCCCATAAATACTTGCCACAATTACTATGTGTTAATTAAAAATAAGAGCAAAAAGGAAAAAGAAAAGCTAAAAAAATAAAGATAATACTTAACATTTCTCATTTTGACCTCTTATCAGTATTTGCTATTGTTTAGCAATCTCATCTTGAAGAAAGAAATAGCTTAGATTTAGTTAAGCTGTTATATTATTTTCTTTTTTGTATTTTATCTATATTTGGAATCTCTCCCTCCCTCTACCCTTTAAATATTGCTGTCACTCACTTTTCTATCTGAACTTATCTTTATCATCATCTAGGTCCATCTTCTTGCAAATAAAATCCACCTGTATAGCTTCACTAGTCACTCATTACTTTATGATTCCTAAGTCTATCCATTATCTCATTCCTGAGCCTCCAACCTTGCATATGCCTCCAGAGTGATCACCTGTTCTTGGATGCCCCATGCAAATACATAAAATACCATTCATCAGCTACCTGTAGCCTCATTACCTGCTCTTTCCTCATTGTGATCTGATTACATGAATGACACAAAAATTCAGTCATCCAAGTCAAAAAGTAAAGAGCCATGTTTTACAGAAATCTCTCTTGTGCTATCACTGGCAGGGAGCCTAGTTCTGATCACTATCATCTCTTTCTATTTACCACAGCAGCCTTGTTAGTGGTCTCCCTTCCCCAATCTTGTCCCATGCAAACAATTTCTGAAACAAGAGCTAAAGTGAACCTTTTAAATGCCAACCTAATAAAGTAGGAATTAGAACTATACAGCTCTAATTGTAGAAGAAATAGCGTTTCTTTATGATCTTAACTTAAAATAGATTATACTTATCCATTTTATTAAATAATAATAATAATGCCAGTAAGGCCTACAATGAAGTATTAAAATTTGAATAATACAAAAAATAGAAAAGAAGAAAAACAGAATTGGAGAGGAAGAAAATAGAGCACATTTAAATTAGATTTCTTTATAGATTCCATTTTTGCAAAAGCACCATCACTTACATTGTTCATATTTTTAGAATAGAGTTTGGTTAAGGACATGGATTTTGGAACCACATTGCCTTTATTCAAATTATGATTGTAATTTATAGTTGTTACATTGGAAAGCATTTTAACCACTTTGGGCTTAGTTTCTTTTTATTAAAAATATTTTTGACATAAAGAAATTATGTTCTAAAAGAGGAATGACAAAAAATGCTCTTAGAATCACCTTGAGTTTGTGAGGGTTAAATGGATGAATCTATGGTCAACTCCACACAAATTCTGAATTGAATCTGAGATTGAATCCTGGATTAATACTAAGCTTGAAATACTTAGTATTATATATTATTATCATTACTGTTATTTTATCAAATTAACGGCAATAATATTTTCTTTTTACTTCCTCAATTTATACTGAATTAGTGGCAAAAATGTCAGGGAAAATCAGTTTACGGATTTTACCTGACACACCAATATGGTCCATCAACTTGAGTAGTTAACATGAGGATCTTACTGACATAGTTTGGATGTTTGTCCCCTCCAAATCTCATGTGATTCCCAATGTTGGAGGTTGGCCTGATGGGAAATGTTTGGGTCATGGGGACAGATCCCTCATGAATGGCTTGGTGCCCTCCCTGTGGTAATGAGTGAGTTTGCACTGTATATATTAGTCACAGGAGAGCTGGTAGTTTAAAAAGGGCTGGCACCTTGTCCTCTCTGTCTTGCTCCCTCTCACTGTGTGATGTGCCTGCTTCCCCTTCGCCTTCCACCTTTATTGGAAGCTCACCAGATGCTGGTGCCATGCTTCTTGTACAGACTGCAGAATCATCAGCCAAATAAATCTCTTTTCTTTATAAATTACCCAGTCTTAGACATTTTTTTATAGTAACACAAAACAGACTAAGGTACTTACAAAAAAATAAAACATTAATTTTGGTGCATTGTGTAAAAAAGTGAGCAATGTTACAACACACTCTTATTCTTAATCTTCCCCACAGCATTAGATGGCCAATACTCAATACACAGGTATTCTCTCTTGGGTTAAATGAAATTAGAGAAGATGTGTTTCTTCTCTGATTGCTATTTGACAGCTACCAAGCCTAAGAGCTAACTGTAACATTTTAACTAGACGACTGCATGCCATAGTTTCCTGGGCTTGATTTTCTTCACATTGATTTTATAATCAGATGTGGACCTGTTCTTCATTGATTCTTGTCAAGGATTTCATAAACATGAAAGGATTTTAATTGGATTATTTATTCCTAAATGCCACTCAGTAGTAGCAGTAGCATACTTAATATAACTGAATGGTTTATTTCACTTAGAAAATGAAGTTAGTTAATAGGAAGAAATAAAATATTAATATTCCTGTGTCTCTGCTCTCTCACTAGTTTATAATAATATTATTTTATTTAAAAGTTCATATGATTAATAAACACTGGTTTTTATCTTGCACTGTTATTAAACACAGAATGCTTATCTAAAAAAAAATTCTTAAATTTTGAAGGTATATTTCCAAAACCATGTATCTTGGTAACTTGGTATGGAGTATATTATCTGGCACTTTCAGAATATATGCAAGGCAAATCGCATATGGAGGTTTCCTCATATTCATTAATCTATAAGGCAACTATTCATGGAACATATGCTGAGAGCAAGCATCCGTCTATGCATATCTTGATGAGAATTTTTCACAGAATAGTGTTTATTACAATGAGTGTGCCTAGGAAGTCATAAAATAAATCAAAATACCTGTGGAATAACCATGACCATCCCCAAAACAATGCCCACTGATTAGAAGTTATGTTTGAATGCATTCTAACAATTTATTTCTATCTGGATAGATAATAAAATGTCCTAGTTTAAACAGAATCCGTTGATTTATAGAACTGATCAGAAAAATATATGATATTGAAATGAAATCATGACACTGAGGAAATTTCACTGGGAAGTTGCACCAGGGGACCAAGAGCAGTCTCACAGGGGCACAGGTGTACTTGCCATGATGTGATGGATTCTGAGCATATTATTTGTCATATTATGCAAAACTCCACAATTAAAAATTCTTGTTTCTGGGGTGAATTGTGACATTTTGATACATGTGTACAACATGAAATGATCAAATCATGGTAATTAGGAAATGCCTCACTTCAAACATTTATCATTTCTTTTTATCAGGAATATTAAAATCCTCTTTTCTAGCTATTTGAAAATATACAATAAATTGTTGTTAAGTAACCCTACAGTGCTGTATAACACTAGAATTTATTCCTCCTACCTGGCTGTAATTTTGGATCTGTTAACCAACCTCTCCCGATACCCGCTCTCCCCTTCCCAGCCGCTAATAACAACTATTCTACTCTCTATCTCTATGAGATCATCTTTTTTACATTCCACATGTGAGTGAGAATATGTGGTATTTATCTTTCTGTGCCTGGCTTATTTCACTTAACATTATGTCCTCCAGGCTCATCCATGTGGCTGCAAATGACAGGATTTCATTCTTTTTTTATTCACACTATATCCCATAAATAAGTACAATAATTAGTGCCTAAAAATTATTAAAATTAACATTAGCATTTTAGATTTTAAATGTATTACTTTCAGCCTTTTTCTTTAAAAATGAATGTCTCTAATAAAATCAATATATTATTTTAAAATAAACTTTGTTATAAAAATTCATTTTTATATAATAGTTTTAATAATTTTATAGATTTGCATTTCTCTAATAATTAGAGATGTTGAGCATTTTTTTATATGTTTGCTGACCGTTATTCTGTCTTCTTTTGAAAAGTTTCTGTTCACATCCTTTGCCCATTTGTTGATGGTGTTGTTTGATTGTTTTTTGTTGATTTTTTTTAAGTTCTAGATAGATTCTTGTTATCAGCCCTTTATCAGATGTGTAGAGAGCAAATATTTTCTCCCATTCTGTAGGCTGTCTATTCACTCTAATGATAGTTTCCTTGGCTGTGCAAAAGCTTTCTAATTTGATCAGGTCCCATTTATTTATTTTTGTTGCTGCTGTGATTGCTTTGGGGATCTTCATCAAATATTCTTTGCCTAGGCCAATGTCTGAAAGGGTCTTCCCAACATCTTCTTCTAGAATTCTTAAGGTTTCATGCCTTGGGTTTAAGTATGCTATCCATCTTGAATTGATTTTTGTAAGAGGTGAGAGGTGGGGATCCAGTTTCAATCTTCTGCATGTAGCTATCCAGTTTTCCTAGCACCAATTATTGAAAGGAGATTATTTTCCCTAGTGTATTTTTTTTTCTATTTTGTCAAAGATTAGATTACCATATGTGGATGGTTTCATTGAGATATCACCTAACCCCAGTGAGACTGGCCTCTATCAAAAAATCCCAAACAACAAATGCTGGCAAGGATGTGGAGAGACAGGAACACTCTTTCACTGCTGGTGGGACTTCAAATTAGTGCAACCTCTGTGGAAAGGAATTTGGAGATACCTCAAAGAGTTAAAAATAGAAATACCATTGGATCCAGCAATAGCACTATTAGGCATCTACCCAAAAGAGCAAAAGTCACTCTATAATAAAGACATCTGCATCCGAATGTTTATGGCAGCACAATTCACTATTACAAGGATGTGGAAACAACCCAAGTGCCCATTTATTCATGAGTGGATTATTAAAATTTGGTATATGTATACAATGGAATATTACTCAATTATAAGAAACGACAGTGATCTAGCACCTCTTATATTTTCCTGGATTGAGCTTGAGCCCATTATCCGCAGTGAGGTATCACAAGATCCGAAGAATAGGCTCCATATGTACTCGCCATCAAATTGGCACTGACTGATCAACGCTATGGTGCTCACATGGTAGTAATATTCTCCAGGGATTAGGGGGTTGTGGGCAGGGATAAACTCACAACTAATGGATGCAGTGAGCATTGTAGAGGGAAAGGGCAAGCTTCTAATCCTCACTTAGGTGAGGTAAAGACATAAAATGTAACCGAAATGTTTGTACCCTCATTATACCCTGAAATAAAAAAAAAAAGAAAAAAAGAAAGAATGCTAAAAAAAATTAAATTAGAACAAACAAAAATATGTTTAGGAATTTTTGTTGTTATAGCACTGTTGGAAACAACAAATGCGAGCAAAAACCTGGATGTTGTTTAACGAATAGGGAATTCATTAAATTATGATATAGCTGTAAAAAAATAATAAATATACAGTATTTTTATATAGAATCCTCCTTTTATTTCATGGACATAGAGAAAATTATGAAAAGAAAAAAATCTACAGTTCCACTAAGGTTTATCTTATTTTATTTTTATATCTTAACACCTTTTATAGCAAATGATTCATCATTATAATATTTTTTCATAGAAACAGATTTCCTTATGACAAAGGAAATTTTCAGTAAACTTAAGTTAAACTAACACTTTCAACAATAATATATCAATTTAAAGATAGACAACTGATCTTCTCTGTTGGTCATTTTGGCTGATGACAATGTTACAGTATAACATTTTAGTTTTCTTTTGACAAGATAAAAGCAGAAATGAGATTATGTTTTGAATTTATTATATACTATATAATTTATGGCGCATACTTATTTTTAAATTTTGACAAATTTAAAGATAAATATAAGCATTCCTACGAACACAATGTTCAGATAAATTCTACTGTATTTATTAATAAGCAAAAGTAACATATGCATATCTTTTTAATTCAAAGCAAAATAGCCATGCATGAAAAGAAGAGAAAATAATTCTTCTCTCCCTAATCCCAGGGATTTTCCTTAAAGGTAAGTCTAAGTTTCTTGTATTCCTAGTTTAAATATGTTCTCATGCTTATATTAAGACTGTCACTTAATAATATTATTTTCCATATCAAAATAGTTATATTTAACTTGAACTTTTTAAATAACTTTACTATATGTTTCTGTAAGGATGTACAGTAATTATTTTACCAGTTCACTGTACAATCAGGTTTTTTCCCTTATGAATTTATGCTTAAAACTTTGATCATGTACTTTCAACAACAGGAAACCATCATAATGCATTTCACTTTTTGATCCTTACATTATTTCATAATAGAATTAATATTATTGAATTATAATTTAGGAAAGTAGCTAATCAGACATCTTATGCTATATAAAAGTATTGAACAATATTTTATTTAGCTTTCTTTTACCTTAAGATTTATAATTAAGGAATTTGATGGATTACAAGTATAGGTGTTTGAAATATCTTACTCCATGTTTCGATAACACATCTCACTATGCATATAAAGCAAGATGGGCATCAACGTTTGACAGACTCACTTCTTTCTCATCTAAGGTCTTGGCCTTCTGCTACTGAAGTGAAAAAGGTCAAAGAGGTTTTGACAGTGGTTCACCATTGATACAGACTTTACTATCAAATTTCAGGTTGTTATACAATGCTGCTGGACGTTTGTCACAGGCTGGCAAACATGTGTTCCACATTTATATTTAAATGTAAATGCAGAACATATGAGAATTGGTGAAATCTCATAAATTGATATTCTGGAGAGCAAAATAATGGGTATTAATGTGGGTGGAGGAATTATTTATTCAGCAAAGAATTTGAGACATCAGTGATCCAGATGATAAAGAAGGGATATCAGCACATTCATTTTTAGAATTATAATTTGGATAAAATGAATTCATAATTGCTTCAGCTTATTATTCTAAAGTAACATTTTAAAATTGTTCTCTCTTTTGCAACCAAGGATAAAATTACTAAACAGGAAAAAAAATTAAAACCTCACCAAAATATAGTTTGATTCACTAATGCATAGTTTCCCATGATGAGGAAAAATGTAATGCAGTCATGGTGAGCATTGAACTGGATGAACTGGAATGAGAGTGATAAAATTTATATCAATATAAGTGGAATGAAATTTAGCATATTGAAGAAGTAAATTCCAAAAGCAGAGCTAAGCACAAACATTGTTAGAGTTTTGTTTTTAATTTCCAAGTATCTATAGGAGTATAAATGATCTCTTTTCATTTTCTTAAGCTTGCTTATTTTTGCCAATAATTTTTTACAAATATAACTGGCAGACTTTTACTTTAAAATATTAATGAAATAGCAAAACGATTTTGAAAGGTGAAAAAAAGCAATGAAGATATACTACAAATAATATTTGTTTAAGTTTAGAGTAGATAACTGGGCACAAAAACTTTTTAAATTTTAACTGTCCTTTTATGTTCACATAAAATGACTAATTTTAATTATTATTATTGTTGTGATTGCAATACATTATTTTACTTCTCTTTACCAAAGTTCACCAGCCATTTGTATAATTCCTTATTATTCTAATATGGAATATACATTTTAGGAACAACAAAGTTTTCATTAATATTTTTAACTGGATCTTCTATCAGTAGAAGTAAATATTATAAAGGCAGCAACTGCTTACATTTTTACAAATTTCTTAAATGAGTTTCAGTTTAAAATATGGGCTAACGTTACTTTTAGGAAAATGGAAAATTGGGAAGAAAATACAACCTCTCTGTTTTCTAAAGTCTCTAACTGATATCTTTGAAAAACCTGTTCAATATCCTCAACATCCTGCATAAGAAATTCTCATTTAAAATTTACTTAGATATGGACTCCAAGGAAAACGGTATTCAATTTATAATATATTTTATAGACTAATTATATTTTGCAAGCACAATGAACACCTTTACTTATAGATATTCTCAATACTAAATTGCAAGAAAACCTAAGCATCTTGTTAAATTGGTATGATCAGAGCAGAATTTCTCTTGTTCATGTTTCAATTATGTCCTGTACATCCAAGCATAAGAATTTAAGTCTAACTGCAATCCAACTGTATGATACATGAAAATGGGAACAGAAGCTTCATCAACTAATTGGGAAAGAACTTACATGCTTATATGCTCAGCTGTGTTTAAGTAAACCAATTACAGTCAAATTGAAAGCATTTTAAATGTGATGTATGATATAATTTTAAAAGACTATACTGAAGTTATGTTTACAGTTAAATCTGGGATTTGTTCAGTATTCAAACTTAATGGATTGTAGAACTGCAAGGTAGAAGGAAAGCTGTACTTTCAATAAATTTGCTTATATCAAATTTATCTTCTTGTCTCATACCTTGCTTTTATTGGTATAACTAGAGCATGCACTGTAAACTTATTCTAAATTTCTGCAGCCAAAGAAGAGAAATAGTGTTTAAAAGATTAATTATTTTTCCTGCCCATTTGGTGAATAACTCTATTTAGATTGTTTACAGGTTTAATTCTTGCTTTTCTCCCTAAAAATGGGTCATCTTTACTTGTGACTGTGGTTATCTCACTCTTCCAATTTTGGATCAATGACTTGCCCTGTGTACAAAGTTTTCTGATTGGTGAAAATAGAGTCCTTTATTTTCAGTCTATTTAGTTCTTTTTTATAAGGACAGCAGTGACAACTTCCAAACTCCACATGTGAGAGTTGAAACCAGAAGTCTGTCGTATTTTTATTACTATTAATGAATATCAGTCATTGTGTGTAAAAGAACAGTGAAATCTGACATAAATAATAAGTATGCTCATGAATCAACCTACTTCTTTTTTTGTCAGGCCAGTACTGTGAGGTTTGAGTCAATCTAGACTATAGTTGGGGTCAACAGGCTTCAAATTCCTAGAGTGAAGGACAGTCGCTGCTTCATGCTTAGTGTGAGGCCTGGTGTGCCGGATAGTTTATTTCAATATTCCTGCTTCTCAGATTTCAGCATACCTGAATCACAGGGGTGACTCACTCTGCATCCTGTCCCTCCTCTAACAGTAGATTCCAATTGCTTGTCACCTCCCTCAAGTCTTATAGTGGAAGTAGAGGAATCAAAATTCCCTTCCTTTTCAGTCTTAGACAGGTCTGTGCCCCTGTACCTCAGGGATAGGACTTTCTCATCATTGTCTTTCCCACAATGTCAAATAACCTCTGCTTCCCTGTTCATTGCCAAGGCTAGTACTGGTAGATTTTTGGTTCTTCCAGAGTGGCAACCTACTATCAGTGACATTTCAGAAATGTGGGCTTATTGTCTACCTCTGTTCTCCCAGAATCTGTCCTTTGCTTTATAACAGAGAAAGGCCAGTGAACTGGTAAATTTTCTGCCTAGTACGAGACCAGCACCTTGAACTCATGTAGGGTCTAGAATGCTTAAGGGATCTCCTGGTTTTTCTGCTCTCCTTCCAATCTAGGCAGGCCCTGCACACTTGTAATGAATGGAAAAGGCAGAAAAGGAAGGTCAAGAGAGCCTGAATGCAGCTATTTTGAGCAATACCAGACCCTAAGCACCCTGAACGAGGAAATCTCCAGCAAGTCACGGCCCAGGACTACCTGAGGAAGGGTGAATTACTAAGCTGGATGCCTTACAAACTGTTCGTGTTTACTTCTCTATGACAGCGCTTTATGATTAACCTTTATGGGCTTGACCTCAAGACATAGCTGGTCACATATGGCTGTTTCCTTAAAGGGGTTTTTGAACACATATAAATGTTACTGTTGCCTCATAAGGAGTCCCCCTCCTGCTCAGGAAAGGATGCCTACTCTGTCTGTGGAATAGGATCTGTTGTCTGTCTCGTCTCAATAAAACTTCCCTGTAGCTAGTTGGTTCGCTCTCGACTCATTTCCTCACTAAGCCAAGAACCGACTTAGTGAATTCAGGGCCTTTCCTCCCTTCATTGGGATACATCCTTCCTCACTTGTGCCATGGAGTGAGGGGTGTGGTCTTCAGCCCTACACTCACTGTTTCTCTTGAGTACTTCTTGGAAGCCTTGGAAAAAATGTATTTGTATTCAGGGCTTCCAGTGATTCAAAAACATCAAGCTATTTCACTCTAGGATTAAAAAGAAAATTCCAGCTGCTTTTTTCTTGCCATCTTTTATAGTGGACCCTTCTTCTTCCTATACTTTGACAAAGGTGAAGTAGTTTGTGTGTCCAGTCTTCAATGTTGGACTTCATTTACCTTCGGAATTCAGTAAGTATCCTTACCTAGTGACCTCACATGTCTGTTGGACTCAAAATTTACAATTTTGTAGAATATCTGGCTTGTTCTCATTACTAAAGTGGAAGACATTCTTATATAGCTTTTTATACCCGAGATGAGCAGGTATTCCTCACTTTATGATTAAGTAAAATTGTTTCTCATATTTCTGCTTCTATTTGTTTTTATTTTCCTTGTTTCTAAACATAATAGTTTCCAGAAACAATGTGCTATGTGAACTTACCTAATCAGGTTGATCACCCCGAGTATATGCACTAATTAGAAAATATCCTCACTGCACCTCTTCTAGCTGTCCTCAATTACTTACAGAATGATTATTTTAGTGTCACCTTTTCCAGTACCTTCATAATCCTTCTACTTTTTCCTTCCCCATTGGCAAGTTCTGTATATTCATGTATTTAGTACAAAGGAATTTTTTAAATGCTCATTTTGTTCCAGACATAGTGTTTAATGTTATGAAAACCTAACAAACCAGCACACAATCTTTTTTTTCCAAGAGTCTCTCAGATTAGTATGATAGACAATCAGTTTCAAAACAATGTAACATATTCTAAAAGAGCGAAGAGTCAGGTGCCCTACACAGAAATGGTTATGCCTGCGACCAGTTATGCTAGTATCTCTCAGAGGTTAGAATATCAGGGCTTTCAGAGTTTTTAATTTATAACATAACCAATATCTACACTACAAGATATACTTCTTTGGGTATTAGCCCTTGGTTTATTAACCATTGGTTATGCTCAATGTTATTAATATTTACCTAAAAACCATTATCCCACATCTAAAGATCTATATTATCCTTGTTGGACATAAATGCAAATATTTATTTTGATAATCTCCATTCCAACCACCTGGGAGACATTTGATACAATCATGAAACATTGAAAAGAGATCAATGTTTGTGGTTTCTCTGAAATTAATAATAAGCAGTTATTTGTTAAATAGTATTTTAGTTACACATTAATTTATTCAGACATAATATATGATGTACCATTCTTCAGCAATTTCTAATTTGACCTATAGCTATGGTTTAATCCAAACTCCTTGGTTCTGCAATATTACCTAATTTACTACAGTGGTGACAACTATTATTTCTCACTTTATTGGGTGATAAAACAATCACTTTGTGCCAAACACGCTGTCACTTCTCATTATTCTGGGTTAGCATGACATGCCATACAAAATTAACCATCATGTTATAGGAGTCACAATGATCATGAATGGCTTCATGGTAATAATCAATATAAATCTGGCATTTGATTCTAGAATCAATTACTGCAGAAGACATCTAGGACCCACACTTCCAGCAAGGGAATCTACTGAACTATAGTGAACCAGTGTAAATAAAGAATGATAAATATTAAAGTCTAAAGATGTTATATAATCCTATGGTCGTGTGCCTCAGAGTTTAAATCAATATGACTTTAAAAGAGTAGAAATGTCAGAAATGTCCAAATTTAACCATGAATGATGAAATTGTAGTAACAATGCAGAGAAACCTAAAACTCCTTGTTTGGAAGAAACATAAATAGTGCAATAATAAAAAATAAAGACTTTTGCTGGGTGTGTTTGTGCATGTGTGTGTTTGGGTGGTTGCATATTTTACACTTACGTACTTGGAAGAGTGGCTTCTAAAATATTAAAAAGAAAAAGTCAGCAATAGAGCTTCCGATTTAAAATAATATAGTTACACTCTATTATAAATAAATAGAGTACTGCAGTCGGAGAAATGTTAAGTATAGATATACAGTTTTATTCATAGAAGATTTGGGGACTGATTTTTTAAACTTCTATTTTGAAATAATTTTAGACTCACAAGGAGCTGAAAAATAGTACAGAGAGTTCCCTTAGCCAACTTTTCCTAATGATAACAACTTACATAAGCATAATACATTTGTCGAAACCAGGAAATTGACATTGGTACAATACTATTTTAAACATTACGTACGTCATGTAGATTTCACCAGTTTTTAAATACACTCATCTTTTAAAAATTCAGCTTATAGTACTATGAAATTATATCACAGGTATCCACCACCAAAATCAGGATGCAGTATTATTCTGCTACCACAGAGAAACTTGCTCAAGTTTTTTATCCCTCAATAGTCATACTCTCTCCTCTCAGCCCTAACCCTTGGAAAACACTAACTTTTCTCCATCAGCATATTTTTGTCATTTTAGAATGTTATATAAATGAAATAATACAGTATGTAAACTTTTGAGATTAGTTACTTTCACTTAGCATAACGCTTTTAAAATTCATCCAAGTTCTTGCACATATCAATAGTTTTTTTTTCTTTTTATTGCTGAATAATATTTTATTGTATATGTGCCACAGTTTATCCCTTTGATTTTTTCCAGTCTTATCCTATTAAAATAAAACTTCTATGAACATTCTTACACAGTTTTTTCCCTATTATTCTAATATCTCATTTTCTAGGGGAAATACTCAAATGAATGATTTCTAGGTTACATAGTGTATTCTGTACAAGAAAATATCAAACTTATTTCCAGTTTGGCTGTACAATATTACATTTACACCAGAAATATATGGGAAATTCAGTTGCTTCATATCCTCATCAGGACCTCCTACTGTCATTTTTTATTTTGGTCATTCCAATATATATGCTGTGGTATTTAATTGTGCCTCTAACTTGCAATTTCGGGCAATGATGCTGAACATCTTTTCATGTGCTTATTTGATATGTATATATCGTCTTCAATGGAGTGTGTGTTTCCTTATTTTTATTTGGAAATTTATTTGGTTTATTTGTTTTCTTGTTGTTGAGTTTTGGGAATTCTTTATACAATCTGGATACAAATTTTTATCATATATATGATTTGCAAATATTTTTTCTGAGTCTGCACTAGTATTTTCATTCTCTTAATTGTGCCTTTCTTCAATAAAAATTTAAACTTGATAAAGTAAAATTTGTCATTATATTTTCTTTATGGATAATATTTTAATATTTTAACTAAGAAATATCTGCCTAATCCAAGTGACAATGATGTTCTACTATTTTTTTCCTATAACATTTATATTTTACCTTTTACATTTATGCCTGCAATCTATTTTAATTTATATTTTTTATTTGGCTCAAGGTATAGTTTATATTTATTTTTTATATATGGATATACAATTTTTCTAGCCCTGGGTTTTTTGGGGAAAAAAAAACTTTTTTTCTCCAGTGAATTGTCTTTAGACCACGTCAAAAATTAATTAACAAAAGTGGATGGGTGACTCCACTTCTGGACTTCATATTTATTTCTATCAACATATTTGCCTTTGTTGTACCAATGCCAAACTATCTTGATTATTCTAGCTTTACAAAATAATGCAAAGCCAAATAGCGTAAGTCCCCCATCTTTGTTGTTTTATAAGATTGATTTCAGTATTCTAGCTCCTTACACACACACGTGCATGTGCAGGACAGTGCATATATATATGAAAATCATCTGGTCAATTTATACAAAAAGCAAGCCTGCTGAGATTGAGGTTGGAATTTCATTGAATCTGTAGTTAAATCTGGGGAGAACTGGCATGTTAACAATACTGGATTTTCTGATTCATAAACATCTTCAATTTCTCTTAGCAATATTTTGTAGTTTTCAATACACAAGTCTTGTATATCTTCTGCTGTTTATCCTTAAGTATTTCTCTTTTGGTGCTATTTTAAATGATATTAGTATGTATTTCAATTTCTAATTGTTTGTTTTTAGTATATAGAGAATCATGATGTTTACATATCAATCTTGTATCCTGCAAACTTGCTAAATTCCTTTATTATTTCTAGTAGAAAATTTACAGGATTAATTGTACTTTCTACACATATGATCTTGTTATCTATGAATAATATTTTTGATCTTTCTTTCTAATCTAGATTCGTTTTTATTTCTTTCATTTGCCCCACCGCAATGACTAGAACCTCAAGACAATGTTGAGGAGAAGTAATGAATATGGACATCCTTGTCTTATACCTGATCTCAGGAGGAATGCCTTGAATATTTCACCATCATATATGTGCCACCTTTATTCTAAATTTTTGACATGAAAAGTGTTTTAATAACTGCTTATTAATTCTATCAAGTTTTTTTCTGGGTCATTGTCAAATGATTTGTTTTCTTCTAATGGCTTGATATTTCTGCTTTTATAATGCCTGGTAATTTTTTAGTTGTCAGACATTTTGAATTTTACTTTGTTGAAGTTTGGGTATTGTTGTACTTATTTTAATATTTTTGAACTTTGTTCCGGAACAAGGTTGAGTAGTTTGAAAATATCCCGATCCCTTAGAGTCTCGCTTTTAAGCACTTTTAGGTGGGAACAGAGCAGCTTTTAGTCTAGGTCTAATTCTTCTCTACCACTAAGCTAAACCCTTCTGAATATTTTACCCAATGTTAAAGAATTATAAGGGTGTCTGCTCTGACTAGTGAGAACAGCCATCAGTGCTGCCTTTGGTGGCCCAAGAAGTTTTCCTTCTAATCCTTTTGGGTTTTTCTTTTCCTCAGTGTTGGGTAGTGGCCTCACATATATGGCCTAGTATTCAGCTGAATGGTCAAAGGAGACTTTCTGAAGTTCTCCAGAGTTCTCTCCGGCGTAGCTCTCTCCCCTCCAAAACTCTGCCTGATGATTCCAGCTGCCTTAGCCTCCACAAACGCCCAGCCGGCAGTAATCTGCAAAACTTTTTAGCCTTAACTCTTTAGTCCTTTCCTGTATGATATATAATTCATTGAGATCAAATATTGTGTATACTTTGAGGTTTTCTCAGGGTGAAGGGTACTGTTACTCTTCAGGTTCAGGGTCTGTTACTCCATCTTGGTCTGATATTAACCCCTATTTAATTTTCCATTTCCTAGCCTCCTAAATTGATTTATTCCCTATCTAGTTGTTAAAAATATTCTTGGGATAAATTATCTAATACTTTTTTTGCACCGACCAAATAGGAGCTTCTTAATTGTGTAAGCTAAGGCAGCCTTGTCATGTCACCTATCCAAAAGAGGATCAGTCCCTGAATATCTCATGTGGCTTTTTTCAGTGTTGTGAAACGGGCACTGAAGATTTGTTATTTCATGGTTAAATATTGCTAAATGTGATCATATTTAAAAAATACTATATATACATACATATGTGTGCATTTATATAATGTATGTATATCCATGTCAAAATATTTGTATGTCAATATTAGCTGAATATTGTTTGGGAAAAAAAAAACCTTTTAATGATTTAGTCAGACATAAATGATTATAAGAATTTCAGTAAAGGTTAGCAAACTTTTTTCTAAGTGCCAAATACTAAATATTTCAGCCTCTGAGAGTCATATGGTTTCTGCATCAATGACTCAACCCTTCCATCATAGTGCAAATGCAGCCATAGGCAATACAAAAAAAATTGGGTTTATTTATAAAAACAAGTGATGGACCATATTTGGCCCCATGGATCAAGGTGTGCCAACAGGTGAGTTAAAGAATGTCTTAAATATTTATATTGAGCAGGACAACTTTTATGGTCTCTTTAGATAGTAAATCTTTTGGAAGTTTATATGCATATACGGACATGTTTTCTTAAAATGTCCTTCAAAATAATTTTATTTTTGATAGTGAGGGCAGGAAAAGTGTCATATTAGGAACCATATTAATGCAATATCTGGTACTTTTGGAGAATTATAAGGGAATTGGTTTCTTTAAGGAACAAAGGCCACTTGACAATTTTAAATTAGCTTTGGGGCAATTTCTTGCTTCTTCAGACAGATACTGTGTGATGCTACTGCTAAAAACTGGCCTATCTGCTTCTTTCTTTATTTGTTCTCCTTTGAACTCTATTTTTCTGCCATGTAGAGATAAGGTTTAGGAGATCTCTGACAAGTAATTTGTTAAAGGTAAACCTACTTGTAAAATTTATTGCAACTTTTTTGAATACCTTCGATAGTTTCTCAAATCCCAGTTAAGTCTTTTTAGAGCCAGAATTAAAAACTGACATGTTTCAATTAAATTGGATATCAGAGTAAGTTTTTTGAAGAACTTAATAAAATCGATATAATATTTAAGTTACAAATATTTTTTATTATCCTGCTTCTTTAGCTCACCAAGGCAGCAACTATTCTTTTCTGTAACTTTTTTCCTAATTCTTTCTAACGTGGTAGTGCTTATAATTGGAAGAATCAGTGATAATAAGACAAACACTGGGAAGCAATGTTAAGCATTCTTGAAAGAAATGGGCAAACTTGTTTTCCCTGAATCTACGTCCTAAGCATGACACTATCACAGGTCCGTATCACCGTTGCCACCTGCTACATCACATTTTCCACAGAGAAGAGAAACAAATAATTAATGAATGAAAAATAGCAAAGAAAAATACAAAGATTAACAAATTATTATTGACTTATAGGCCATAGAGAATACAAGAAAGTCTAACATATAATTCTTACCCCTGAAAATCTTAGATTAAAATTGATGACTTCTGGATTGTGTATCACATTAATTACATTCTATCATAACTCGCAATGCCTTATGATGCACCAGACTATTAGGTACTGAAATAGAGAAATGCTCAAATACTATGGATGTATAGAAGAAAGAGATAAGAAAAACAGTCTGAAGGATGAGAGAAAGCTCAAATAATTGCCTTGTTTGAATTTTGAAAAAAATAATGCGTTATGCAAACCAGATATATTTGAGGCAAGATAGAAAGTACTTCATGTCAAAAGGCCAAGAATGACAGTGAGCATGATCCATCAGGAATATAGAAGTGACAGAATGTGGTTGCCGCATAGAATGCAAGAGGCGAAATGACGAGACGAGAGGTAAACGTGGAGAAGTAGAAGACAATCCTGACTGCTTGAGTCTGGAGTTCAAAGTATATTCAGTAAAGATATGCAGAACTGTGAATGATTTTATTTTTTATTTATTTATTTATTTATTTTTTTTGAGACAGAGTCTTGCTCTGTTGCCCGGGCTAGAGTGAGTGCCATGGCGTCAGCCTAGCTCACAGCAACCTCAAACTCCTGGGCTCAAGCAATCCTTCTGCCTCAGCCTCCCGAGTAGCTGGGACTACAGGCATGCGCCACCATGCCCGGCTCATTTTTTCTATATATATTTTTAGTTGTCCATATAATTTCTTTCTATTTTTAGTAGAGACGGGGTCTCGCTCTTGCTCAGGCTAGTCTCGAACTCCTGACCTCGAGCGATCCACCCGCCTCGGCCTCCCAGAGTGCTAGGATTACAGGCGTGAGCCACCACGCCCGGCTTGTGAATGATTTTAAAGCAGGAATATTACGGCTAATTTTGTTTCTGTAAGAATATTTTGATGGCATTTTCAAGAACTGAACTGGAAATATTAGGGACCTATTAGAAGGCTATTTCAGCAATACTAGCAAGAAATTATAAGGGCTTAGACTAAAGCAATGTTAATGAGAATGATAAAGTAGGATAAATTTCAAAGACATGAAGGGGAAAAATTCCATAGGACGTAGAGTTTGTTTAAAAATGCTATTAACAATAACAACATATTTAAGCATTTTCTGTATGCTGCCCAGTGTGGTAAGTAAATTATCTTGTTTAATCTTCATAAAAATCACAACAGTATAAAACAGGTATTATGAGATTGTACTTCCTAGTGGCAAAGCTAGAATTTAAATATGGTGTGACTGACTATAAAGTTCCTACTCTTAAGCACTTCATTATGCAAAATTTAAGTTTTATTTAATAAATATTTGTTTACTATGGGCTGAAATCTCTTATAAGTGCTTTTCAAATAGTAATGCAATTTGAAACATATTGAGTTTGAGATGTGTATGAGACAGTGATGGTTAAGCCTTAATAAAAATGTGTGTCTGTGTATATATATGAGGGTATATTTAAATACATAAATTTAATAGTCATCAGACTATATTTTTTTACATAAATATTTCAGGCAGAATAAGGAAATGTGAAGAAATGACTATTTGTACCTTTTCTAGCTAAATTGGCTGGAGAATAAGAGCTCTGAAAAAAAGATAAAGAAGAATAGACCAAAATGTCATTTCTTGGAAAACATATAAGGAGAAAGAGTAATGAATGAGAAAGAGTATAATAGTCTGGCAAAGTTTAAGTAATATATGGGCCATATTTTTTGTTGGACTTAGCAAATAAGTTCATGGACTAGAAGCCCGTTTGCAGAGGTTTGAGGTAGGAAGGGGATGACAGAGCAGTAATCTCACATGAACTGACTCTGTAAACAGAAATAGGACATGAGAAAACAAAGAGATAAGCTGCCAGATATAAATGCATTGGAAAGTTTCCTGGACTTGAGAATAGGATGGCAAATACAGTGCAAAATACTCGAAACTTATAGGGCAAGATTCACAGACAAAAAGATTTCCAATATATTTAGGGTACAAGATTTAGCCTGCCAAGATGGAGGATAAAATTAAGCATGCGTTCCCCAACAGACAGTATTGCACACAATGGGTTTCTTAAAGAGGCACATGTGATGAATCATCGTGGATGTCCTTGAAAAGGCACAAATGAGTCTCATGCATCAAGCATGGTGGAATTTGCTTGTGTCTGAAAGAGGGTCACATTGACTATTCTAGAAT
Source organism: Eulemur rufifrons (assembly GCF_041146395.1). Classification (NCBI taxonomy): domain Eukaryota; kingdom Metazoa; phylum Chordata; class Mammalia; order Primates; family Lemuridae; genus Eulemur; species Eulemur rufifrons. The sequence continues at coordinate 234,009,007 of NC_090989.1, forward strand.
TTTATTACTTGCAAAATTTTAAAAGGTTTTTTTTTAAAAAAGGGAAGATGCAATTATCTCTGTGTTTGTCTATGGGTGTGTAGTGAGGAGGAAAAATACATTTAAATTTTAAAATATTAAAGATTAATTGATATGTGAATACAAAGTAGAATCTACATAAAATATCTACAGGCCAGAAAGTACCAAAACTTTCTTTCATCAATCATAGTTCCTCTGTGTTTGAAAGTAATTAGCAATGTGTTTTACGCACTTGGGTACAGCTAACTCCATTTCATAATTACACTCAAGTCCCCAATGTAGGTTTTTCCTAAGCAAGAAGGAAAAACTATAGGTTTTCTTTTCTATGTTTTATATAGCAAGTGTAAGGAAAAAAAAGACCAATAAATCACTAGAACTTGTATATCTTCTATATATATAGAAATATTCAGCCAGCTGTCAGAGCTCCTACAGCCGAGAACCTCAAATGAGCTGACCTACTTTTAGTATGGTTCAGTGTTCCCTTTTCCATCTCAGTTAATTATACCTTTAGAGACAACTTATATTGGTTTATTTAAAGAAAATAAAGAAAGGAAAAAGGAAATCCTTTTATTCTGAGAAATTTATATTTTTTGTGATTCTTCTTATTTTTTAATGTAAAACAATTTTTCACTTTGAAGAAATATTCTTTTAAGTTTTTTTTTTTTAATTTATAACTACTTCATTTTATGTGTCAGAAAGGAAAAGTTTTTCAAATTGGGGAAATGGCAGGCAAATCTCTGCCAACTTTATCAATGTCATTTTGCTCCCAGAAGAGATGGTTTTCTCTCATTTCCCAGATGTCAAACGTATACCAGATGAAGAATAAATATACAAGTTGACAAACAGAAAGCATGTGAGATCAGAAAAGGGGGACTTAGAGTCTCTTCAGTCATCATTGTTGGGTTAGACTTTTAATCTCTCTGTGAGTCTGTAGAACTGTCTATGTAATTAATATTATGATTGTGCCACTCTCACAGTCATACCAAGGGAATTAGTAAACCATTTCTTAATTGAGGTTCACGCAATAAATGTCTTAGCTAATGAAATTTGTGAAATATACTATGCCACAGTGCCAGGGCAAAGTTTTATTAGGTACTTACAAAAATGTATGATTTCTGATAAGAGGCCAGTTTCTAATATGGTACGTCTGTGCTTAGCACAGTGTCATGTACAAAATATAAAATAAAGAGAAAAAAATAAGAAATGTGAAATAAGTGTTAGATATTATTATCAATCAACATTTTCCTGTACTAATTATTACTTAAATATCAGATAATATTTCTACAATAATCAAGAAAGGGTAAGCTGTATTGTGGTGCAAGTAAATCTCTCAAATCTTTATGGCTTAACAATATAAGCTTTCATTGTTCCTTCATTTAGAGTCAAATGTGGGTTAAGCAGCTCTCCTCCCGTTTGAAACTATCCTATTTTGAACAAATGGGTCTGTAACTTGTGATGGAAGGTGAAAAAATATGGAGAAGACACTTTTATTTACTAAAAGTAATTAAGACAAGAAGTAATATATCTTGTAAGATGCAAGGTGCTTCATAAATACAGACTACCTGTGAGATAGTACAGGAGGTCTACTTGGGCTACCTGCCTGAGCCGTGAGCCAAAGCTTAGGTCTGTTTATAATACTGAACAAAAGCTTGGAAAATGATTAATATCCGGCTACAGTAGAGGGTAGTTCTGCTTTCTTTAACAGGACGTGGCAACCACTGGAGCAGAGGTCCTCCAGCTCCAGTCAAGGCCAGCACAAACTTGATACTGCCAAGATAAAGCCCAAAGTTGACCGCTCATAGACTTTTTGCCTCATTTTAATGCTCAAATTCATGCCCAACAGTGGAGATTTAACATGTTAACGAGACATGCAATGTATGAAGAAGCATGATCGCTGGATGGGCAGCTGCCAACAGAACTCCATCTCTACATGCTATGATTTCAGTGCTGATCTCAAACTTTCTCTCTCTACCCTTTAAAAGTTCCCCAGCCCTTCGTTCAGAGAGCAAAAAGTCTGATTGCTCCTTAATCAGCACTGTCTCTCTTTTGTTAGGACAAAAGCACCCCCCACCCCAATAAAGCCTTGAGTGTAAAAATTCCTTTTTTGATCTTGTGCCAATTTCTATTGACTCAGGGATCAAGAACTATAAGGTTGGTAACAGCCCTATGCCTAGGAAGATGAAATGGTTTGGTAAACTCATAGCATTGTTTATGCCATAATTTGTCTGAGAAGTATAATTCTGAAAAGTAAAGTTCACAAACAGGGGCTATTTAAAACAAATTGGCAAGTGCACACATACACACACAGAAATATAAATTGATATTTAAAAAATTTGAGTCCCATTAAAACAGGAAACATTTTTCATTGCAAATGAAACAAATAAATTTCATTTATAAAACTTTCATATTTTGAGACTTAACTTATACCCCACATTAGTGATTTAAATGTAATTCAACTGTTAGGTATATGCTTTCTTGTAACAACCAGAATTCATCTCTATTCTTCTCTTTTTTAAAAACAAGGTTTGGAAGCTTTGGAACTACTTTCCCTGGAACCACATTCATCTAGAATTCTATATGTAATTTATATTCTATCCTTGAGGAGATATAGCTTGAGATTTTAAGGACTATCAGAACCATTTTTATCTTCTTCATTAGCAGCAAAGGCAGACAAGTATGTTTCCCAAAGACAGGTTTTACATAGCTTTTGTCTCTTTTTCATGTACCCATTTCAGAGTAAAATATAGTATGTGAAGTATGCAGAAGTTTTCTGAATGTTCTTGATTTATAAGCAGCAAGATCTCTCTTTAAGAAATTTAGTTTTGGTAGGCAGAACAATGGCTCCCTTCCAAACAAAAGTCAAGTAATAAATTTTCATATCCTAATCCCTGGAACATGTGAATATAATATCTTACATGGCAAAAGGGACTCTGTAAATACATTTAAGATTAAAGAAATTGACGTTGGAGATAATCCTGGATTGTACAGACGGACCCAATCTAATCACACTAACCCTTCAAAGCAGAAAGTGTTTCCTGGTTGTGGTCAGAGGGCAACGTGACTGTGGGAGAAGACTGACAGGACGCAACCTTGCTGGCTTCGAAGACAGAAGAAGAGAGCCCGGGAGCCAAGACTCTAAGGGGCAGAAAAAGACAAGGAAATGGATTCTCCTCTAGAGTCTCCAGAAAGGAACGTTGTAGCCCTGCTGGCGTCTTAGCCTGGTGAGACTTGTTTTGGAATTCTAACCCCAAGAACTATGAAACAAAGTTGCACTTTTAAGCCACTAAATTTGTGGTAATTTGTTATAGCAACAATAGGAAGCTAACAGAGGTCATTTCCCACATCCCAGGTGGAAATAGATATTTTCATTGTTTTTTAAAGTATCAGAATGTTGTATATTATTCTTTGAATATTCTCTTTAATTGTGCATACATTTTAGCCTGTGTTCAGATTTTAGTAGGTATTCTTCTCTTTGGAAGATTTTCAAATTTGATAGTACTCCCCGGCCTGTCAGTGTGTCCAACTATGTGGATGGGTGCTGGGGTGGGAAGTGAGTGGGAGGTCTTCATAAAGGAAGAAACTAGCAGGGAACAAACCACTGTCTTTCTTTTAGTTTGGCCTGTTCCACCTGAATCAAGAGAATTCCATCTATGGTGGATAGACTGTCCTCTTCTGTCTTAAGGAAGTATGTGGATTCTTATTTCACTAAATGTTCAAAGCTAGATAAGCCTCTAGTATTTTATATTCACCAGTTATAGTAGATGAATGTGAGTATGCTCCTGAAAATTTAGCAGGATATTAAAATTGCATATTCAAATAAATTACCTATTTCATGTAATAATTTAATAAATTGCCATTAGGCCAATTAGCATTTACTCATAGCTGACTTGTTCTTGAATATCCTTTTATTTCCACGTCACTTGAAAAGACAGAATGTTTTTGTTAGTTAATTCCCAGTGTAATTAATTTACATTGAAATATTGATTTTACATTAAGGAAGATGAATGGCTAAAGTATTGGCAACTGAATGTTGTTTTTATGCAGACTGACATTTTACAGATAAAAAGACATTGCACTGTCACTGCACTGTCACTTTTGTGCAATTACTGTATGTACATTACTCTGCAGACACAGCAGTACCTAGTATAGTGAGCCTGAACATTTAATGTCCTGGTTGAAGAGGTTAGGTCAAAATCTTTATATGTGGATTAAATAAACATGTAACTGTACCTACTTACATACCAGAACATATTACATTTCCCTCCTGCCCCCCCCCCTGTTTTTTCTAAGACAATCCACTCTTGGGAAACGTCCGGGACTTTTTAATGACATAGCACAATATTTCCTCAAACTTTTTGAACTCTCTGATATCTACAAGTATATTTATATTTTGACAACATTAATTATTTTGATGATATTGAAAGAGGCAGAAAATTATCTAGTTAATGACTTTGGTAACTTCCATTATGTTCTTTCACTTGTATGTATATGTGTGTGTATGTATGCATGTGTGTGTATAGATACATGTGTTTTCCTTTGTGGTGAAATAGTCATCAATGAAGATGTTGAGTTCGTTTATTGAAATTAGATTATATTTTGGATTATTTAGTGACTAATCAAAAATATAGTTTTAAAAGAAAACCCAGTTAATAATCACTATAGGTACTGGGGGCTTGTAATCTGCGTTTCCTAGAAAACGTGATATGGAGAATAGAAATTTGCATGCTCCAAACTCGGTATTATGTAATTTTTTAAATTAATGTTTTATAATACTTTTATAGTAAGCATTTTTCTAGATCTAATTTGCCTGGAGATTTGGGCATGATGCAAGATGTTCTCCAAATGATATCTCCAAATCTTCTTTATTATTTCACTCCATATCTACTTGCTATTATACATCTCTTCTGGGGTGAATAAGAAATACTCTAATTTCACTTAACCTCACCATATATTTCCCGATACAAAATGCCTATTTACTTCTGTGCTCCCCATCATGTTGAACAGCACCATCAAAGGATGGTGGCAATTTTAACATTCGTTTTACCTTATTTTAGTCCATCCTGCTGTGTTCCTTTGAAACCTGGAAGCCCTGCAAATTCAATATCAGGTTTGGGTAGGGGCAACTCTGCCCAGTACTAGTGCTTAAGATTCTGCCTTCCCAAAGCAATGGTAGGACTTCTTGGGGTTCTGACTTGAAGACAATGAGATCAGAGCAAAGAAATCTAATCTCTAATATGCACAAACCTTGTCAATATGGTGAAATTAAATGTCCAATTTATAGGTATGACATCCATAGATAAGCATCTTGGTCATAGGCTTCATTTTCTTTCTTCCATTTATTTACCCATCTCCTTTTTCTCTCTCAAAAACATGCTTCACATGTTTTTCCAATCTGTAATCTCCTTGAGAACTGCCAAAATGTTCACTCTATTAGAGTACATTGTTATAGGTACTGCCTACAATGACTAATACCTTGTATAAACACATTTGTTTTACAGTATGACTTTTCTGATTCTTTCATTAAAAGAGAATTAATCTCCCTAGTCCTTGTACCCAGGCTGTTTTTGTGGATTGCTTTGCACATTACACTATGGTGGGAGTGCTATTTCCTAGTCAAAACCTCAAGAGACTAGAAATTCTGCCTTGGAGAAGAACATGTAGGTGTCCCAGCCGACAGCACAACACAACCCTCAGGCTTGTGAAAGAGGTGATAGGAGATCAGCCATCATCCAGTCAATCTGTCAACTGCATGAGTGTGCTCTGCTGACCCCATGTGGAGCAGAGAAGTGCCACCTTAGCTGAGAACTGCCCAAATTGCCCAAACACAGAATTTTGAACAAATATTTCCAAATAGAGATTAAATTGAATGATTTGTTTAAAAGGTATAGATCATTGATATAATCTGTGATACCTTTCACACACTGAGTAAGACTGAGAATGAATAAACTAGAAGAGAACTGTTAGTTAAGAATGTGCCATGCCATCTGTATTATCTGCTACACATACTGTCTCATTTAATTCTCACTGAACTCCTTGCAAGAAAGGCACTTAAAGAGAAATTCATGCAAGAAAAATGAATTTTATTAAGTATTAAGAATATTCATCAAGAAGTAATATTTAATAAATGAGAAAAGGGAAGGAGTTCAGAATATTTTACCCCAAAATATGATACCTGGGCATACAGAATATCTTGAGTTAAAGGCCCTTAGAGATCAGCAGATGCTGGAAGAGGTGTTTCCCTTATTTGCATAAAGACTGGACCCACCAAGGAGATCAGTTGCTTCCCATCCCCTCCCTGAAATCTCATTATCTATCACAGAAGAGCAGACTGAGGAATGTGACCACACCTGGGTGGACCTTTTCACAAGATAGTCACTGTCTCTTGGACTCATTCAAATACCCAAGAGAATCATTCACAAGTTCATTTCTGTTTCCTGGTCTTTTAATTCTTTCTTTGGATTCACTGTCCCTCAAAAGAATTATCTACATTGTCCATCTCTCTCGTGCCCTATAGAAAATGGTATATAAACTTCTATAAATAATTGGGTTATTGGGTTTTTGTTTCTTACATGTATAAACATTTATATTACCTAAAATGTATATTTATATGTCATATATAAGATAATTTGGAGAATTTCAATGTCTCAGGTATTTTTTTAAATAGTAACTTTATGGGAAAGTGAATCACAAAGCAAATTTTTATTAATCTAATCATATTTTAGCTCAATCAAGCTTAATTTAATTTTTATTGATTTGATCACATTTTAACCTTTGCATCACTGTACAATTAGAAAATATTTCTCTAGGCCCAAATTCCTATGGCATAAAATGATAATTTCCTTAAAAATAGTGGCTAAATACATTGGGTAGAAAATGTGATCACCTGTTCATGCAACATTTAGCAGGTGTCTGAGAAATATGATCCTAGAGAAAAAGGGAGATTGTTGGGTAGCCTGAATGAAGAGTGAATAGGCTGGGTTTGGGAACCTGATACTAAGAGTCATATTCTGCATAAAAGCATAGACTGGATTGTAAATCAGTAGATTTGATAAATGGACTTTCATGTTCCATAATCCTCTAGTGCATCTTTTGCTTATCTCTATTCTGCAAGGCTAAAATTGTTATCCTTAAATAATAACTACCCATTTTTCCTTTGAAATTTACATCCTTTATTTCAATCATTAATATTTCCAAGTTTATCCTAGTGAAGCATAATTTTTGTACACATATATGTATGTGTGTATGTGTGTGTGTATATACACATATATATATATATAGTCCTTGACAGTATAGTTAACAGCATAACTTTAAATTGGTTTTGCTACTTACTTGCTCTATGACATTGAGTAACTTAATATAGTTTATAAACATTTTCTTCTTGTGAAAATAAGTATATCAATATCAAACATGCCAAGTAATTTACAGAATCAAACAATAATAAGTACAGAAAAATAACTAAGTTGTATTATAATAAGATAGAATACACATCCAATTCTTGGGAACAATCTATATTACTGTAGTAAATACAAAAATGATTTCCAGTATCCTTTTTTGTTATTAATATTTTACATAGCCATAAAATGCATGCTCAATGGCATTATTACATATTTAGTCAAGTATAGAACTATATATTTGAATATATATGAATATATAGTACTTTAAAGTCATAGCAATAAAATGTATTATCAACATTATTATGATTTTTATATCATAAAATTTATCATAAATATTAAATACATTATCAAAATGTCAGCAAGTATATAAATTCTATTCTTGGGAAAAAAATTGTATCTTTTGTTTTTGCCATGGTGGGCCCTAGTTCTTTGCAAGAAAAATAGGTGTATTAAACAAAAGTGGAGAACCATTGTTCTTAAGCATTCTTCATGGTAGAATATTTGAAACAACTTTATACTTGGAACCGGAAATCCTGAATATAAACCCTGTCTTAGCTATCGCCAATTTGATAGCTTTGCAAACCAGTTTAAATTTGCTAAATATCTCTTGTATCATTTCTGAAACTGGAACGATAATCATTGCTTACCTCACAGGGTTGTATACTTATCAAATGAATTATGAAAATACATTGTGGGCTTTGATGCAAATGCTAACACTTTTAAAAATTAATTGATGTACTAAGATTTAAATGAAATCATACTAAGACTGTTTCAGGGTCTAATCTTGACTATTGTCACTGACCAGTACATTAATGTGGGCATATAATTAAACCTATTTATTTTATCTATAAAATGTGGTTAATAATATTTCCTTGCAGGGTTATTGAGGTCAGTAAATGAAATGGCTAATACTAACACATGCCTGCCTTTCAGTAGATGTAGACATCATTGTTATTATCTTAGTTTGTAATTATAATTGCTCATATTGTTGTTACCCACCCACAAAACTTTTTATTGGCCTTAGCTTTTGAAAAATAGGTACCTAATATTTGACAATTAGCTAGGAATGTCACTTCAGTCGTGTGTACCTGGGCAAGTAGTTAAAGGCTAGGCAACGTTCACCGTCTTGTGTGTCACTCCTCACGCTGCTGCTGTTTCACTAATGTAAAATGGAAAGCCACACCTTGCTTCAGTGCATTTGAGGGCAAAATGATTTGGTGCTATCAGCTTAAGGGCACCCCTTCTCATAGCTCTTTTTTATATATATTAACTAATGGCAGAAATAAACGTGATGAAATTTATAGGATGTGTCTCTGGTTCATTATTTTTTATTCTTTAAACATGCAGCACTTGAAAGCTAATCTGAAGATGTTCATTACTATCTCCACTAGTGTTGTTTTCTCTTGGATATTCTTTAATTGGAATCCTGGATAGCGATAATAATAGCTTTCTTCTTGAGGTTAAAATGATTTCCTTTTCAGCCTTTTGTGTGAGTTTTCTGCTTCTCAACACAAACTGCAATAATGTATTTGTGAAATCCATATCATCTTTTAAAAAGCTAAGCTAGGCAAAAGCATTGCAGGTGTATCTAGAGACTGTCTCCTTGTCCTGTATAGCAGTGTTAAGGTTTAAGATAATCAATTATTTTTTTTTTTTTTTTTTTTTTTTTTTTTTTTTTTAGAGACAGAGTCTCACTTTGTTGCCCAGGCTAGAGTGAGTGCCGTGGCGTCAGCCTAGCTCACAGCAACCTCAAACTCCTGGGCTCAAGCGATCCTCCTGCCTCAGCCTCCCGAGTAGCTGGGACTACAGGCATGCGCCACTATGCCCGGCTAATTTTTCTATATATATATTTTTAGTTGTCCATATAATTTCTTTCTATTTTTAGTAGAGACGGGGTCTCGCTCTCGCTCAGGCTGGTCTCGAACTCCTGACCTTGAGCGATCCACCCGCCTCGGCCTCCCAGAGTGCTAGGATTACAGGCGTGAGCCACCACGCCCGGCCGATAATCAATTATTGCTCTCTCATCGAAACCAAAAGTGCTGAAGTGTCCTTAAGCTCTCAGCAGGAGTGATTCCACTTATAATGAAGGAAATTGCATCTATTACGGATATAACTTGCCTTGCTACAATTCCTTCAAAAAATAAAGGATGGAGAAAAAAAGGGACTTGATTTAAAAGGAAATTTTTAGAAACATGGAAAGCAGCAGCATCTCAGTTATTTTTTTCAAGGATAGAAATGAAAAATTATGCCTTGTTAATACCCTATCCTAAGGGGTTTTAAGTGTGGAACATATTAAATGTACTAGAATATATTAGAGACAGGCACCTGGATCCCTTCTGTTCTGCCAGTGTTAACGGTCATCATGTAGCTACTGGCCTTTCATTTACAACACTGTTAACAGATTTTACATTTTTTTTTAATTGCTTGGTATTCTGGTACAAAAATAATAAATGCTGTCTCCCTGGAGTATCAATCCTGATTGCTTGTGCGATTAGTGCCTTCTGAAGAGTAATTTTACTGTGCTCCTAGATGTATTGCTAAGTTTTTAATTTAGCAGACAGATACCTGAAAGTTCTGTATTCTGTATAGGTCATAGATTATTTGCTCGGAAAAAAAAAGGAACATTTAAGTAATGAAGGTCGATAATAAAAGTACTCAGGGTAATGTTACACTAAACTGATGGTCCTGTTAGGTAGCCTGGTGAAATTTAAACTGGAGTGAGACTGTTAATAGATTTCAGAAGTCAGTAACTGACTTAGCCTCATCCTGATTCTAAGAAAAGATGTTCCTGTTGAAATGCTATGCCATATCTAAGGTTTGTGGCATTTATGGTGCTCATAAAACTGTAGAACCATAAAATATCAAAGAAGTTTTACAAAATCAGCCCCAAGGAGCAATTTAAAATCAGCTGGTTAAATTAAACTGTCTTGGCAATTTTTTTCAAAGACACGTGAGAGCCAAGAAGGAGGTTAAATGGACGTTCACTCTCTCTCCTAACTCCCCAAATGTCATGATTTCATAAGTCATTCCTCCCTATTGGTACTCAAGTTTTATTTTCCTCTGTATTAGTCATCGAAGGGAAATAATATATTTGAAAAATACATTTTAAAAGCTACATTTTTGCCTAAATCTTTTACAGTTGCTCTTTTGTAGGTAGTCACGCTGACTTTATTGTATTCAACTTGGGAAGCTGACAGGTAGAGGTCAGACATTATGGAAAAATTAACCCTCTCTCATAGCTTTGAAGACATTTCTACTTCACACAATTCTGAGCTGTATTTTGCTTTTGTTGTTGCTGTAATAATTTAAAAAAAGTTTTTTGTGTATAATATGTTCCTGATCTGCATCTACATTACTGAAAAAATAATTTATATGAAAATATAAATTCCATAATGCAGGTGTACACCATTTTATAAAGTATAGGAAGGATATTTTAACTTCAACACACATACAATTCTATTCTAGCCATTGGTCTACATGCCTGTTTTTATTCCAGTACCGTAATGTTTTATTTATTACTATTATATCTTTGTAACATAATTTGAAATCAGGAAGTATGTTGTTTCCAGCTTTGTTCTTCTTGCTGAAGATTGCTTTAGCTATCCAGGGTCTTGTCTCTTGTGGTTCCATGTGATGTTTAGGGTTGTTTCCTGTATTTCTGTAAAATAATGCCATTGGAATTTCGGTAAGAAGTGCATTGACTATGTAGATTACTTCAGGTAATATTAACATTTTGACAATATTAATTCTTCTGATTCATTAACATGGGATTTCTTTCAATTTATTTGTGTCTTCTTCAAATCTTTTAATTAACATTTTATAGTTTTCATTGTATAGATTTTTCACCTTTGTGGTTTAATTTATTGCTAAGTATTTTTCATGCTATTGTAAATGGGATTATTTTCTGAACTATTAATAATGAACTATTCAGCTAGTTCATTATTGGTATATGCAACTGAATTTTACATGTTAATTTTGCATCCTGTAATTTTACTGAAATTTTTTTATTAGTTAGAACATTTTTTGATTGACTCTTTAGGTTTTTCTACACATAGGATCATGTTACTTGCAAAGAGAAAATGTTACTTCTTCCTTTCTGATTTGGTTGCTTTTTTTCCCCCTGCCCTATTACTATGAGCTTCTCTCTTAGAGATGCTTTTGCTGAATCCATAAAATTTGATAGGTTACGTTTACATTTCACTTAAGTTTTTTGTTTTGCCTTTTGAATTCTTCTTTGATCTATGGTTGTTCAGTAGTATGTTATTTAATATCCACATATATATGAATTTTCCAATTTTCCAACTGTTAATGATTTCTAGTTTCATACTATTGTGGTCAGAAAGATGCTGATGTGCTTTCAATCTTCTTAAATATGTTAAGACAATTTTGGCAATAACATATGATCTATCGTGATGCATCTCCCATGTGCAATTGAGAACAATATGTATTCTGCTGCTATTGTATAGAATGTTCTGTATATGTATGTTGGGTTCATTTGGTCTATTATAGTTCAAGTCTGATGTATTGATTTTATGTTTGGGTGATCTATCCATTGTTGGAAGTAGGGTATTGAAGTTCTCTACTGTTATTGTATTGCTGACTATTTCTCCCTTCATATCGGTTAATATTTATAAAATACTTTATATGGTGCTTTAATGTGCATATATATATTGTATGTATATATTTATAATTGTTATGTCCTCTCGATGAATTTATTCCTTTGTCATTATTTAATGACCTTCTTTGTCTCTTTTGATGGTTTTTGACTTCACGTCTATTTTGTCTGATCTATGTATAGCTTCTGCTACTCTCTTTTGGTTAACATTTGCATGTAGTATCTTTTGCCCATCCCTTTAGTTTTAGTCTGTGTCCTTTCACCCGAAGTGAGTATCTTCTAGGCAGCATGTAGTCGGTGCTTGTTTTATTCTTTTTTTCTTCTTTTACTTTTAAATCCATTCAGCCATTTTTCATCTTTTGATTGGAAAACTTAATCCATCTAAAGGAAGGACTTTGTATTGCCATCTTCTTGACTGTTGCTGTGTTTTATAAATCCTTTGTTTCTCTCTTCCTCTCTTGCTATCTTCCTTTGTGATTTGATAATATTTTGTGGTGTTTATGCTTGATTCCTTTCTGTTTATCTTTATACTAAATATGGCCATACTTATGCAATACCACTTTTTTGATTTTACCCCCACACACTCCTACTTAATAAAAAAACCCAATATATTTTCACATACATATTGTACTTAGCTGTTGTTCAAGAAATGTTGCTTGAAGGTGATGATACTGCAAGTTATGTATTTCAGATTTAGCATAAAAATAATGCATGGTTTTTATAGAAATGCTTTGTTGGAAGTGGCTGTTTTTCCTGTAGATTGTATTTTGAATTTGTCATGAAAATTATACTTGGAAAGGAAATTCCAATACCTAGAAAATGAGTTACTCCACATGAGATGTTTATGATTCGGAGCTTACTATAGTGTGATTCGGGATTAGACAGTGGTCGAAAAATATTTTTTTTTAGATAAGTGGTTGTTCTGGCAAGAAAGGCAAAGTTTTGCTATTAGAGTTTCCAAATGATCAAAATACTATGGGGCTGGAATAAAATAAAATGAAACACTAAAGCAAAGCAATCCATGTTTATGCTAAAGAACACCTATACACAATATCTTACAACTATTTTGAGAAGATATATTCTAATCAAGATTTATTTTCCATGTTATGAACTTTGAAGCTGTATAGCTGATAGGAGTGAATGCAAATCCTACACCAGAGTAGGAGCATATTTTATTTACTCGAGGCAACTTCTCAAAACTTCTCAATTGTGATATTATGAAAGGAATTTTAAATTAAAAGCATATTTAATGGCATTTTGTAAATTATAGTGCTTTATACTATAGCTGGTACATTTATTTAATTCCCAAAACCACCTTTTGGTGTTTCAGGGCTGGCATCATTTTCACTATTTCACCTGTGAGGAAACCAGTGAGGCATAGAGAGGTTGACACATAGTTATTGCACACTGTATTTAGAGCTTGACCTGTGTCTTGTGGCTTCAAATGAAATACTCTTCCCATCCTGTTTGACTAAAATTCTTGATTATTCTTGCTACAATAAAGTTGTATAAGGTGGTCCTTTATGTAGAGAGATAGTTCAATTCATTCCATCACCTCTGGTAAACACAACACATGGACTAACTTTAATAAACTTTGAGCACAGTAGCTGGAACAAATAATTGAATTAATGTTTGTTGAATAAATGAATGAATACATATAAAATTTAGGAATGAAATAGTCAATAAATTAAATAAAATAGATTGATATCCCATTAGGTGAAGTAGGAAATTGAATTGTTCCATCAAAATTCTGCCCCCCTCCCAGGTTTTAGCTATTTATGGAAAGCTAGCCCAGCCACTCCGTATAACAATATGACTACCATAAATTTCAGAAAGTTCTTCAGTTAATCATCAACCTAGTGGGTGCAAGCGGGGTTTGGGGGATAGATCTCCAGGTGAGAAAATTTTCCATCCCTTTACTGAGTCTTTCTTCCAATGTCTATAGCTTACAATCTTATTTGTCCTCTGAGATTTATAGCATTCCTTAACTCCCTTATGTTGATTATTTTGAAGAGAAAAAAGGGTAACACAATATACAGCAGGAAGTTAGCTTTGAATGTTGAATCTGTTCTTTGAGAATCTTGTGCAAGTTCACATATTTCAAATTTAGGGGATGCAAGGTTTTTTCACTAGGACAATATTTAATAAACTGAGTCTAAAGAAACTTGGGTTTCCTGAAATGTTGATAAAATGTCAGGACCTCTGACAAACAAGTTTACTGAATTATGTCTACATATGTTTTTATCATGTATATCATGCCTTTTAAAAAGTCTGGAAAGTTGTTCTTCAAAGAAATCAGTTAAATATAAACTTAAACCCCTCAAATTCATTGACCGTTAATATTCCACTCTCTTTTTTTTTGTTTGTTTGTTTGTTTATGGAATTCCTCTTATAAGCTCCAGAACCTACTGCTGTTTGGATTACAGTTGTAAAATGCTACTTCTAGCATTGTGGTATAAAAACTACTATATGTGATATCAGAAAGCATGAAATTGAGTCTTAACTCTTTCAGCTAATTTAGGTTGATGTATTTGAGCAAGGCACTGCTCTAGGTATCAGTGTAAACCATTTTCTTTTCAGGAGTTTTAACAATAAACTTAAATCACATACATGAAAGTATTTCAAAGTTCTCTCCAAAATTATAATGTTATTAATGAAAGCCGTGAGAATACAGAGGATTGATTGGAGCAGAGTTCCTTGAATTCTAAGTTTCGCTTGTTTATCTATCTAAAAACAAATAACTTCTATGTAAACCCACTGATTCAAAAGCAATGCTTCTACACTAAATTTATGTTAAATTGCAGAAAACTTTTTTTTTAATATTTAATATTTAACTGCAAGGATAAAGGTGGGCAACATCTCCTGGAATATGAGTAGAATTATGCAAAAGTGGATGTACAAAATTGCATTTAGATGTAGCGTAAGTTATTAGAACTGACTACAAATGAAAAAATACAAGTGATTTAATAATTCTCAAATTAAATTTTTGAGAATTATATTAATAATAAATAATTTTATCAAAGAAGATTTGATTAGTTATGTAGTTTGAGACTCACTAAATCATCTGAAAATATTTCAAAGTTTGCATTTATATTTTTTCTGTGGCCACTTGAAGAATTACTTTGGGTTTTTAAAAAAATTTGATAAAGCAGAACCTAGTGGCTAGATTGAAGCAGAACTATAATTCTATTTGGTCACAATAGAGCAACTATGTACCTTAAAAAAGTCAATAGTAAAATACTTTGGATGAATAAAATGTCTAATTAGAACATTTTAAAAATTATGTAAGTTTTTCTAAATGTGTTCTATAGTGTGCCTTCTTTGGAATCATATGATGTTCTAATTAGAAATGCATCTATCTATCCCCCATCCCAGATCTTTTAAAAGCTAGAATCTTTGAATATTAAAGATATGCTGCATTTTTAGCAAGAAATTTCACATATTATCCAGCTGTTGACATGGATTAATTCACCGAAGTGAGAGGGAGGGTATGGATTAGAGAGGGAGATTTTTAGGTTTTTAAAAAATAACTCTATTGTCTCACTTTCACAACAATAATGTATTAATTTTGTATTACAAAAAATATTTTTTTAATTTTTGTTTTACAAACTTTATTTGTGCTATTTCTTTTAAAAGTCACGCACAAATCTGGAGAGGGTCATCTTTTATAAGTGGGAAACAAGTAAATACACATTTTTAAAGTAGTTATTTAAATAATTAATACATACACATGGTTTAAAAGTCAAAAATAAAATTGAAGGTCTAGAGGAAAAATGCCTTTCACATCCCAGTCCTCCCTTGACTCGAGTTCTTCCACCCCTGCCATACATACCCATTGTTATTAGTATTATAAATGTCCTCATCTATCAGTAAATATGAATATGTGCTCTTGATAGGAATCCATTCACACTGATCTGCACTCTGCTTTTTTCTTAATAGTGAATGTCTAGAAATATTTACATATGAATACAAATAGAATTACCTCACATTTTGCAAATGAATAATGTTCCATAAATTATATCATTTTCATTTTGACAATTTTAGTTATTGCATAATATTCATTTTGCATATATGTGAATGAAGTTATAGAATAAATTACAAAAAATATTTTAAATATAGACCCAATATTGTAAAATATCTCCAGAGTGTCTATTGTTGCTGAAATATAATATATTAGAAATTCTCACCAAATGAATAAGAGTAACTATGTAGAAAACATAGTTTTTATGTTTGGACTTATCTTGGATTAGTTTTTCAATATGGTCTCATGACCAGGACTCCAATAAGTTATGCAAATACACATTTAATTGATTCTTTGAACATTTTATTTGTGTTGTATTTTGTCTCATTATTCTAAAATGCAGACAGATGCAAACTTTTAACAAGTTTCTTGTAACTGCTTTTAAAATACCCCTCTTTATTTTTTTGAGTTCAGATAATGTAGTACTATTTTCTATAAAGTGATATTAGAATTAGAACAAGCTCTTGCAGTAGGAATGCAATATACACTGCCATCTTCACTCTGTGTGCCACAGCTTTTGGTTTTAACTTTCCAAAGGAGAATCCTTACTGGAAAAGCAGACTGTTTTTCTAATTTACAGACAAAAATATTTTACATGTCAGAAAACATCTGCATTGAATATGAATTATCATTAAAACTTATCTATAAACTGTATGGATTACACTCTCATAATATTTTCTTGTTGCTTTTAAATTAATCATAATTAGTTAAGAAAAGTGAAATTATTTCTTTTCAATGGCTCCTACCTAAACAATATTTTTTCTAAAAAAGAATCAAAAAATAGCTCCAGATTCTAGTTGAAAAGTTTACTAGTTTAAGATACTCCTGGAAGTCAACCTTGTAGCAATTTCAGAAATTGAGAAGGAATCATGGAGCAAAGAAATAAACAGCAACATCAACAAACTAAATTTAAAAACCTGCACAAAACACAAGTAGAAACTAAAAGCTGACAGGAACTTATTTGAGTGTGTTGGCGGTGAGGTGCAGGTGGAAGTGAGGGAGTTGGCTATGGAGTGGAATGCCAGACAACCAAAAACAGCAGTGTAATGATAAATTACATGATGAGGTTTAAGTTTTGCTATATCCTCTCTCCCTCATTTCCTGTGCAAAACCATTGCCTACTCCCTTGCACGAAGATTGGTGAAAGAGCTCTCAGACCATAGTATGAGAGAGTAATATCACTGTGGCACAGAATCACTGCTGAGGACAGGGGTTGATATAATTAGGTGGATGTGTGTGTTCACCATCTGCTTCAAAAGCCCCCTTCCTCCTTCAATCTTTGTGCAACAGCCAGGTGTTGATGGACAATTTGTAGAGACTACCTCTTCCCAATTTTCCTTCTTTCTAAGTGTTTAGAAATGAGTTTCTCACTAGAAACTTTGCCTATTATAATGTCAGTACTATTGTTACCTATAATGATTTTTTTATATAGCACAGGGGTTCTTTGATTTATGGCTTATACTGTTTATCTTCTTAAACACAGACAAAACTTGAATTTCTGTCCCTCTCCAATACAATTGAGTATTAATAAACAGTAGGAAACAATTCCAGAGGAACATGTGCACATACACCAAAATAGGTAGACACTGACACGTACAAACATGAAAAAACAATTAGAACAATTGGAGCAACATATTATATATTAGTACTGATGGAACTGATATCTAAAGTAAATATAATACCTCTATGTATAAATCAGGGAACTTCCACACTACTGCCATGGCAGGGTAACCAGTAAAAGAAATTCCTTCTTACTGTAACAATTAAAGAATGAGTCAAAAATATATCTATATTAAAAAACTGTGTTCAGACATTGAACAGAAGGCAACAGAAGATTGTGATCACTAAAAGAAGAGAAACTAACTAGATGAGCCCTATAACCACTCTGGTTTTTCTGGACTGTGGCACAGGAAAGAGAAACCTATACAGAGCTCAAGAGTTTTGCAGAGGTAAGGAAACAAAGATCAGAATTTCAGGAGGTTAAGGTGGCAGGCACTTGTGCAGGTGGGAGATACACAGATAAAGAGCTCCAGAAATTTGTATGGAGGTTCCCCTGAGTCTGCTATTAAACACTCAACTGTATATGTAGAGAGAGAAACGTCATGAGTTGGAGCAAGAACAACTACCAGAAAACTATAAATTGAAAAATAACCAGAGGCCATTCATGGCTGATTCACTCACTTTCTGATGAGCCAGAGTAAAGAGGAGACTTCATCATAACACTTGAAATATTTTGTAGATACCCCAGGAAGATCATGCTTGGGAGGAGGATTGAGTAAGGCCCTGGGAAGAGTAAGGGTTGCTTAATATTCACACCAGAAAGGCTTCAAACAAGCCTTGAAAGTATAAAGTTGGTTTAAGCATAACTTAACTGCCAGAGGAAAAAACAACACAATACCTTTTAAAAAATAAAATTCAAATGCTCAACAACTCAATATCACAAAGCCAGAAATGAATAAAAAATTATTAGAACCAAGTGAAATAGGAAAATCTGATCTTCAACTGAGAGAAAAATCAGAAAATAGAAACACAACCAGAAGTGACAGGAATGATTAAATCAGTAGAATAACACTCTAACCTAGTTATTAAAAATTTGCCAAGACTTTAAAAGAAAACATGGGCATAGCAAAGAGGTAAATTGAAAACATATAAAAAAGACTAAATGAAACTTTTAAATTACAACCCAAATATCTGATTTAAAATTTTCACTAGCTGGGTATAATAGGAATGTGGACACTTTAAAAGAAAGTAATCAGTGAACAGAAATAAATAGGAATAGAAACTACCAAACAAGCTATCTAAAATATATATATGCATATTTAAAAATTTTTAAATTAAAAATTTAAAAATGAGCAAACTCTCAGTGAACATTGGCACAACATCCAACGGTCTAAAATGTGTATTTGGAATCTCAGGAAAAAAAGGAGGGTGGCAGAAAATATTTGAGGAAATCATGGTCAAAATTTGTATAAACTTAATATAGACCAATAAACTACAGAGATAAAAGAAGTTTAAAAAATTCCAATCAATCAAAAAAACCCAAAATATGTATTTGATATTTCCCTGTAAGTATAAAATAGAAAACTGGACATATGGGTTTAAGCTTCAGAGCAAATTTCTGTAACGCAAAAATAAGCTTGGAGTAGAATTTCACATGGATAATAATTGAAACTCTGCATAAGGTCTCCTGGAAATAGAATGTGGAGTGAGAAGAAGAGAAGTCCTAGAATGGTACCTTGCAATATTTAAATATTTTATAGGTGATTGAGAAACATGACCACAAGTGAGGCAAAAAGCAAACAGTTAAGAAAAATGAGGAAGAAGTCAACAAACTTTTTATACCTGAATATATTCTCAGCTGAACTTTGGTTGAATTAATCATATTCTCCAGTTCAGGGTATATTATTATCGTTGGTACCACAAAACAAACTATTTGATTGATTGATTTTTTTATATCTCATACTATTTCCTATCCGTCCCCCTACCCGAACTTGAAGAAAAGAAATCATTCAGATTACTAGCGTATTCAAGGAAAAACAACAGCAAGTACCCAGCCTATAGCTATACATCCAAGCAGCTGTGGCCATTGTTGCGAGATGTACAGTATTCCACTTTCAAGGATCATTAATTTACATACATGTAACTCCCAGTCATATTTCTTAACTTTTCTTTCTGACCATCCTTGATAACCTCGTCTGTGTTATTCACCACTTTCTACTCATTTTCCCATATTTAGTCTCCCGTGGCTCTTTTTTGAACTATGTGGCTCTCTCTGCTATCACTCAAGAGAAATTTCTGGGCCGGGCGCGGTGGCTCACGCCTGTAATCCTAGCACTCTGGGAGGCCGAGGTGGGCGGATCGTTTGAGCTCAGGAGTTCGAGACCAGCCTGAGCAAGAGCGAGACCCCATCTCTACTAAAAATAGAAAGAAATTATATGGACAGCTAAAAATATATATAGAAAAAATTAGCCGGGCATGGTGGCACATGCCTGTAGTCCCAGCTACTCGGGAGGCTGAGACAGGAGGATCGCTTGAGCTCAGGAGTTTGAGGTTGCTGTGAGCTAGGCTGACACCACGGCACTCACTCTAGCCTGGGCAACAGAGTGAGACTCTGTCTCAAAAAAAAAAAAAAAAAAAAAAGAGAAATTTCTGTTCTCTCTGTCAACGCTTCATCCTTTGAATCATTTATGGTAATATTTTCCTACTGTGGCCAGGATACCGATGATCCTCTGACACTCTTCTGTTTTCACAGCACCCCCTAATCAGTACCCTTGCTGTTTGCCCTGATTATGACTCAATTAAAAAAGAGTTGCCCAAGGAAGAAAGGAATAAATCCCTTTTGATAATCAAAATTGTTTCCATGGAGCCATCAGGGGAGGAGAAAATGATTACATAAAGTAATGATAAATAAACTAAAGTAAAGAAGGAGTGTGCCATTTGGCTGAGCTGTATCTGTTATGACACTGGACACGTAGAGTACTTAAGTCCAAGAAAGTCCAAAACAGAAAAAACTACCAAAGGTGGTAACATGGATGAATCAATTATGGTTGAATTTTATACCATGTATTGTTTCTCTGAATGTCATCAGTATTTCTATAAAAGTTAAAATAATTTATTGAAAGTATTTCATGAAATTAAAAAAAATATGGCATTTATGAATACTTTCTTTTTAAAAGAAAAATTAAAAATAGGAAAATAGTAGTATAATCAGTTGAGTTTAGGTCATAATACATCAAATTTAAATTTTTCAGTGAAATGTTAATTTATAAGATGCCCAATCATGTTCCCATACTTTCAATCATCATTTTACAAAATATTTTATTCATAAGAAGAATAATACAGCTCTCTGTGAAGAGCAGTACTGCCTTCTATCATTTTCTGTAAATACATCCAAAAAATATTTATGAAACAAATAGACATAAAAATCCAAATGAAGCAGTGCATTTATTTGAGACAGAATAACACTACATTTCCTCTGGGTACACTGGTAATTTTCCTTTAGTATTTCCCATCATTTCCTTTAATTTATTTCAGTAGTTTAGATCTTAAACATATAAGCACTTGACTGTTTTCATGTCCAATCCAATTAATACCACAAGGTTAACAATTGCATATGAACCAGTAACAGATTAGTTTCATATTTGCAATTTTCTACAAAATAAACAGAGTGTATGAATTCATTACTTTTAATACAAACATAAGTCCAGGGTGTTAGTGAATTAAATATGTAACAACTTATTTACATACTAAAATCTCTTACGTAT
This sequence comes from Eulemur rufifrons, assembly GCF_041146395.1. Taxonomy (NCBI): domain Eukaryota; kingdom Metazoa; phylum Chordata; class Mammalia; order Primates; family Lemuridae; genus Eulemur; species Eulemur rufifrons. Next base: position 234,030,319 of record NC_090989.1, read on the forward strand.
ACTGAGAAAAAAAAAAGTTTAACCTATGTGTAGTCTTTAGAAAATTCCTGGCATTTTGGATGGAATGAATAGGAATTATAACCTTTGGCCACAGTAAAATTTATATGATTGACTTGATATGAAAACCATCTCTTCACATAGACTTGGCAAGATTTCCAAGTAATATAATTACTAGCAATCTAATTTATGACTATTAGAGCCTGGTTATTATTAATAACAGTAGACAAGTGTGATCTTTTAAGCAAATATGATCAGCAAATTAGAATAAAATTATAAACATTATTTTTCCATAATGAGATTTGCTTTAAGTGCTTTCTGCCCATAAGTAAGCAATGAAAGACAAAATAGACAGCTATGATCTTAGTGGCAATGGGAATTTCTAGCTTAAATGTAGAGGGAAGGATTTTATCTAACCAAAAGGGATGAGAATGTGCATCTACACTTAGACTGTGTTTGGACATATGGTAGCATATATTTCTCCATTAAGTGATCTTTCATCTCACATGTCTGTGAATACAAAGTGTACTTATCATTATAAAGTTTGGGTTGGTTATTAATAGGTGCCTTTCCTCTAGAATTTCGTCTTCTTTAGGGGCAGGACTCTGACTTATTCATCCCTGTATCTCTAAAATCAGAAAGGAGTGAGTGAATTTTTGATTCTGTAAAAAACTGCCAAATATATTTGAGATATAATAATAGCTACTGGTGTTTATCTAGTACTATGTTTTAGAAGCTTATTTTTTCAAAAAATAAGACTGAACATTTTTTCAGCTTTTGTGAGCCACAGTTTAATTATCTATAAAGTGAAACTGCAGAAAGAGCTGATGCCAACCTACTTTTGTGAGTAGAGCAGCGATATCCACCCCAGACTAAAACTGCTCTCTGTGATAAAACTTCCTTAGTAATTAACAATTGTTAAAGCACATTCATATCCATTTTCGAATTTAATCCTTACATCAACTTGTTGAGATGGATTTTATTATTTGCTCTTAGCATGTAAATGACAGGGATTGAAAGATGCATAGCTTGACCAAGCTCACCTATCAAATAACGAGAAGATAATTAAATTGAATCCTGTTTTTTTTTTTTTTTTTTTTTTTTTTAGTTTCCTAATTCCAGTTCTCTTGCTGCTATCCTAATTGCTTTCTTTGCTTTTGTTTTCTATTTTTGAATTATATTTATGTTCGGTATTTTTTCACTTTCTTATATTTGCATACATTCTCTGGTTATTTCATGTACATACAATTTATTTCCTTAGCCAACATTAAATACCTCGTGAATAGGGACAATTTCTCTTTGTGTGTTTCTGTGAGTGTGTATTTCCTAGTTTAGCTATTATACTGCTCTGCACACAGTAGGTATATAATAGAGGCTTGCTGGATTCATGTGTGATGAAAATGTTGTTCTTGTATTGATCAGTTTTATGAGTTGAAACAGTTTTACGTGCAACATTTTCATGACATTAAGGAGATCAAAACACTTAAATATACAAAAGAACAATTTCTTATAAAAAAAAATCAGGTGACATACTAAGCTGTTAAATTAATTTCAAGTCAGCTTCGGTAGGGTAAGCATATTTGAACTAGTTGGGCTATTTTGCTTGCTTCCATTGTGTGGAATTTGATAGGACCTTTTAAAGTCTTCTCAGGGCTTTAATGATATTCATGGAAAAGCAGACTGCATTTTTTAAATCTAATGAGGTGTCAGCTTCCTTAGTGACTCATTTTCTCTTTGGTCCTTCACTATTTTCCATTCTCTGCCTCTGAAACAATATATACTAACCAAAGCATAGGGGACTATTATCAAGGAAGTATCTGGGAACCTAAACCACTTACTAAAAATAAGAAGCAAAACTCAACATCAGTTTTGACAATTGCTTAATATATCCCTCAATTTCTAATTTGTATCATGTAATTTACATCACAGAAATATTGTGTATTTATAATGGCATTCATCAAATGATCTTTCAGCTCCTTTAACATTTTACCATTTTAGCTCTTCAGGAGATCCAGTAAAATAGGTTTTAGGGAAAGGACACTGGGAATAGATGTGGCCGCTGCCACTAACACTAATTTGAAGTTTTCTAAAAGTCTGTTTATAAGAAATATATCTTCTTTTTTTCCCAGTGTTGTTTGAAATATGTATATTTTATACTCATTTTTTGAGTAAGCTCCATATTAAAATGCAAATATATTAACCTGAAAGTAACATATTAACCCATTTATGTATTAGCACATATTAACCAACAATAAACAAGCAGTACCCTGGGGAATGAATGTTGATGCTTTACTTACATGATTTGTCTCCCAGCAAATGTCCGTGACTGAGCACAGCTTCGAAGACAGAGATGCATGTGGTCATGGAATTAGGGGTCCCACAGGTCATGGCTGGGCTCTCTTTCCAATAGCACACTCAGGTGCAAACACACTGACAGACACTAACTCTTCAGCAATTGAAAATTGTTTTTACTCTTTGTTAGCAATTGCAAAGGCTCACCACATGCAAAAATGTGTAATTTTTGTGACATATGATTGTAAATAGCAAAGTTTGTGACGAGTATGTGAAAGTGAAACATCTCTCTGGTAAAGAGGTCACTTATTTAAAAAGGGAGTCTCTCCTATCACCAAAAATCTAGGTTCTTTCCAGTTATTTTGTAATTTCTATTTAAATTTCTACTTTCATTAAAATTTTAGCTTGCACATTTTTTAATTTCTCAACAATTGATATTTTAGAAGTTCAATTTCTATTAAGCATTTCTAATTTTATTTGATTACAATTAGAGAATGTGGCTTTTACTATCTCTTATTTTAATGTTTTATGCTCTCTCACTTTCTTTCTCTTTCTACACACACATACGCACACACACACACGCACACTTTGAGTTTATTAATGTTATTAATCAGGCCCTCATTGTCATTCCATTTTTGTCTACTGAATTTGCCTCCATTTCTGAGAGAATTACTTAGCAGTTCCAAATATATTGTATTTTTATCAAACTCGCTTTTTCTCATCTATCTATTTATTTTGTATATCTATCTATCTGTCTGTCTATCTATCTATCCACCTAGTTTCCCCTCGTGAGGAAATATATATAGACTTGGGTCTTTTTTCATCTCAAGAATAAATCATTTGGCTATACTCTTTGCTTCTTCATTTGATTCATTTTCTTCTTTGTAGTTTCTACTATTTGAATGTTAGATCATCTAGAGCTATCCACCAATTTTTTTTAGCCTATTGTTTCTGACTTAAAAATATTTATACTTTTCCTCCATTGCTATGAGGAATTCCTCCATTTTCTTTTTTTTTTTTTTTTTTCCCCATTGAGACCAAATCTCACTCTGTTGACCTAAGTAGAGTGCTGTGGCATCAGCCTAGCTCACAGCAACCTCAAACCCCTGGGCTCAAGTGATCCTCCTGCCTCAGCCTCCCAAATAGCTAAGATTACATGCAAACACAAGGACGCCTGGCTAATTTTTCTATTTTTAGTAGAGACGGGGTCTTGCTCTTGCTCAGGCTGGTCTCGAACTACTGGGCTCAAGCGATCCTCCCGCCTCAGCCTCCCAGAGTGCTAGGACTACAGGCGTGAGCCACTGCGCCCAGCCTGAATTATTTTCTATACTTGATTTTTCAGTCTGTAAATATAGGTCTGAGGTATGCTTCACTCTTTCAGTTTATCCATGTCATTGTTTCCTGTGGCATCATGCTCTTTACCCTTAGGAAGTTTATTTGAGCTACTCTTACAACTGTTAAGTTCTCTTATTATTATTAATATTATTTTTATTCAATTTTATTCTTGTTTTGTTTTGTTCATTAGCTCTAGTTCTTTAGAACTGTCTTCACTTTGTAATGACTGACTTTTTTCTTTCTGGTTAATGGAGAAACTTTAATGGCTATGCTGCACCTTTGTTAGCCATCCATGCCAGCCCAGAGTCTGAGATGGAGTTATTAAAAGGCACCATGTTTGCTAGAAGACAATGCAGGTGCTCCTCTAGCTGCCTAGTGGGTAAAACAGGCAACTCCTACTGAGTTGCCTAACAGAGGTCTCTTGACACTTGGGTCTTCTAATATTCTCTCAGCCTCAGGAAAAGGAAGACTCAGGAGTCAGTGTCATTCCCTTCATACAAATGAGGCCATAGACACCAGACACATTCATGCAAAACTGACTTTCCCTTGGAGGTTCCCAGATAATTAAAGGCCATTTTTGTATAGAATTACTCCATTTCTTATGCCTTGGGGCTCTAGTTGTTCAGGTGTTGATAACAAACATAGCAATGAAAACCTGACACAAGTTCTCCCTGCTGGATCTCTTGCAGAGCCAAGGCCTCACTGGTGCCTAGCAAGCAGTGAGCTCACAGAGCAATTTTGCTCAGAGAGGAGGGTGAATGGGAGCTGGGAAGAGAGTTGGATCAGGGCCATGACCTATTCTGGTTGCTGCAGTCATAGCAGTGAATAAAGCAGCCATTCTTTTATGGCTCCTGAGTTCTAGTTGGTAGAGAGAAAAAAATGAAGTCCCATGTGAAAGCAAATTAATTAATATGAGATAGTGATTTGCTATGAAGAGTATGTAATAGAATATTACTGGGAAATTCTGAGGCTACATATGATTGGAAAATCAGAAAAATGATCTCAGATAGTTAATAAGCCTAGATTAATGTGAAAAAGGAGAGTTTGCAGAATTATGGGGCTAAGCATTAAAGGCATAGGAACAATAAGGGTAACAGTCCTATATTAGGATTTAGTTTGATGTATCAATAAAAGAAAAAGGTGGCTACTGAGACTGAAGCATAGTGCTCTTAGCATGGTGACTGCCCCAGCTAAATGTAATAATGCCTCAGAGTGAGATAAAAACTAACTTTCTGTGTTCAACAGTGTCCTCAGAATAAAGCCAACTGCAAATGTTGGCATTAATATTAAATAAAAACAAGATTTCTTAAACACAAAAAGCAGTTTAAGTCAATATAAAGAATATTAAGAAATCCACCATATAAATATAAATGTTAAAATGTTTTAAAATATAAATATAAATATTTTCAGTGAGTGTGTCAGTCTTTGCAAAAAAATCTTTTTAGTGGTGAAAATCTATGTTGTAATTCCATTAATGTATTTGTTAAATACACAAAGATCTATTGATATAGATCTTTATAGATATTGCATTGATGAGATGATTTGTCAATCATCAAGGATCTATTATATTTTTATTAATAGTTGCCCCATAAAACTCAGGCAATTTTACACTTTATGTCCTAATATCATGCTCTTACTTTTAATTTAGAAACACTTCGTTTTCATCTTCCTCAAAAATAAACAACATATCAAGTGTCTTGACATGTGATATCTCATCCTCCAAAACTATTTGAGCACTCCTTTCTTTTGTTTTATTGACACCTTGTGCAAACATCTTAGCATGTCTTAGATATCACCTATAATGTTTAATTGAACGTAACCTCCTCTCCTCCATTGTGTGACTTTTCCTATTTTACTTCACTCATTTTTCTATACTTATATCATGGTATCATAAGTGGCACATGGTGTATGTTCAATAAATGTTGATTATGCATGAAGGAGAGAGGAAGAGTCCAGTGGACATGTGGAAAGAACAAAATAAAACAAACTGAACAGTGGATATGTAATGAGGCCTGGAGGGAAATGAAATGGAGACTCAGAAACAAATTTTATAATAGCTACTTATGTTGGGACTTACACACCCCTTAAGAACTTTCACGTGCATGATAACGTTAAAAGTGTGTTGCCATTATGCATTTCCAAAAACTATTGTAAATGTATTAATTGATGCCTAGGCTACTTGGAAATATGGGATATTAATGTAATCTAAAGAATGTTAGCTCCAAGTCATTCTCTCATAGGCTTGCGAACGTTGTCAGCTGGTCTAGAACAGAAGAGACTAATGTCTCTCTATATATCCATCAGCCTAGAGAAAAAGCACAGCAAGCAAAAGATATCTGATTGGTTAAACCATATTTCTTACTCTCACTAGGTCATGTTGTATAGAATTCATATTTTTCTTATTGTCATCATTATCTAATAAATAAATTGGCCATGTTAAGTTGATTTACTCCTGGAGTTTGGAATGTGCACAGGAAGTGGATTTTGTTCAATTATTATTGAATCTAAAAATGATTAAAATGTATCGTCTCTCCTGGGTTGGACACCAGGGAAACTCTAAATGACATGATAGCACTCAGCAGCTGTTGTACTAACAAAGAAGAAATACTCAATATGGCAGTATTGACACATTCATTAAAAGTGCAACTTTGAGTGTGTAAGCAAATTAGATTTGCCAGAAAACTAATAGAGCAGACAAATATTCTCATGCAGGACTTGCAATAATAGATGAGAAGAGATGAGATAACTCTGACTGCAATGTGGCTATGATCTGATCATGATGGTGAGTGGAAAATCCTGCAGACAGTATGAATTACTATTATAGCTCAAGGTTAGAGAATGAAGCTTTCATGAACACCATATAGGGAGGGTCTGATTTTTTTATGTGTTAGTGTTGTTGTGATTTTCATATTTATTTTATTTTGATTATATGCTCACTTGAATTTGCATTAGTACATTGAGAAAAATATACTTCAGTACTTCGCGGAATTTTAGTTGATGTGTGCATATAAAAATTCCTTCAAATAGGAACTTGTTTATTTCAATATGGCTAAAGTTCAAAATAGAGTAAAAGTTTGAAACAAGGTTTTAGCATTAGAGGTTAATGCCTCTTCATCCATGCTCTTAGGGTACACTCATGGTTAGTTTGTGCAACTTTGAGCAAATAACAGAAATTCTTTAAACCTCAATATGCATTTGTGAAATCTGGGTAATGCTTCTTGCCTCAGATTGTTGCCAGAAGATTAAGTAGTGCCTAGTACAGGGACTTACACATATAAATATTTAAGTAATGGTCACAGCAGACACACTAATTTGGCTGACCAGAAGACATTTCTCAACCAACTTTTCCCTTACTTGACTAAATGAGAGCCCGAGAAATGTAAATATTCTTATTTTCAGCAGTACTACAGCAGGGAGTGGCCATTTGATACTGTTCTGGGAAATAATATATAGAAAACTTGGGGAGAGGTCAAAGGTGAGAAAATACAGAAAATCTTGGATAAGATGAATCAGAAATGATTTATGCCATGTCCCACACACTTATCTCCAGTCTCTTGGTCTTGAATGATGCCTTAATTTTCAAAGTAGTGGCCAGATTCTACTGATAGAAACAGAAGTGCCAATAAAAATCACAGAGATACCAATCTATGTATCATTAAGTCTACTTTAATTAATTGTAAATTTCTTGCTATGTGTAATAAACAAATACTTTCTATTTAAAACCATTCTAAGTAAGGTTCTTTGTTATATACAACTAAAACTAAGCCAAACTGATAAAAATGACTGACAATATTACTTTCCTAGGGAATTAAAACCTCTCTTTATAGTGATAACATCTTCACCATCCCAATTAGCAAACATAAATTGTGTGCTCAACACTTACCAGAACACAGTGACAAATAAATGGCACTATTGACACATTTATTAAAAATGTAAATGATACTATGTTTACATATGTTAATATTAAATACCAGGAAAGATTCTATTCATATCATATATTTCATAATTGTTTTCTCCATTATTTAGAAATGAAAACAAATAGGCTGGTCTGATGGTAGTAGGTTACCAGAACCTCTTAACATTAGCATCATTAAAGTTGATACACAATGCCCCATTGCTAAATGTGACTGTTTTTAAAATAAGAAATAAAAACAAATAGAAGCATTTCTAATTTTATATACTATCAAGTTATTTAATTAAAATTCTGAATTTTTTTTAATTTACACTGGTTATATCCATATTTAAAACATTGGCATACCAATCATACAATTTAGTCCATGACAATATCATAGGTCTAGAACACAGAAGTCACTTTAGTTAGAATCAAATAGGTACCGCTGTAAAATCAAATAATTCAGTGGCTTAACAAGATAAACAGAATAACAAATAAAAGTGTATGTCTCTTGCAAAATCTACCATGGGTAGAGGCAATTCTGTAATGCAATTATGGCCATCTAGGCACTCAGTGATTCAGAATCCTTTAAGATTTGGCATCACCCTTTTAATATAAGGATTTCATCAAAATTTCCATGGCAAAAGATAAGAAAGCTGGATGATATTACATTGAAAATTAAATACTTTGGACAAGGAGTAACCCTCATCACTTCCACTTTCCATCCTGGTGAGTAGTCAGAGGCTCACATAGAACTACAAGTGTTCAAGGAAGTCTGTGTGCCTCAAAGCAGAGGGGCATCAGACATCTATGAATTCGTAACATTTATCCAAGAGCCTGAATATTATTAACACCTAATCTCACCAAATGAACTAACCAATGTTCTTGTAATAAGTCCTTGATAATTTAGCTTTTAATACTCGTTATTTTTTAATTGTTTTCCCAGGGATTAACCAGTAAAGACAGCCCATATAGTGAATAATTAAATCTCCAAAGTTTCATCAAATACTCTCCTGAAATATTGTATACCTTATAATGAAGAATGGCATTTATTCTAATAAATAATTGAGTTATATAATACACAGGCTTCTTTGGATCCTTTCATTTTCTAGTATTGTACTTATCTGAAAATTTAGAAAGCACATTTTGAGCAATATTTGTCCAGTGTCAAATGTTCTCTCAACTGCACAGGAATTTTAATTCAATCTATTCTGGATCGTGACTATCAATACACTTTCTAAATTATCCTTCCTTTCTTTTATATTTTCTTTTAAAAAAAATCTGTCCTCTGATTTAGCAACACTAATACCCTTGCCTAATATTAACTATCATTTTTTTCTCTGCTATATCTAAATCTTTGTATATATTTATAAATGGCAGCAAAGAAACACATAGTTAAGATATATGTACATGTATATGTATATATCTATGTATGTATCTATATACATAGATTTATACACACATGTATTGGGCAAATTTTATGACATGGATAAAAATTGCACTTAATTCAGAGTGAGACTATGAAATGACTGAATGAGCACTTTCATGCTACATCCTTGTACAATTTGAATGAGAATTCTTCCTTCTTCTAAGATGTAATAGCAAGGATAGGATTTACCCTCTGCCTGATATAACTGAAAAAAAAAAGACAAAATATATATAAAACAACAGGTTTTAAAGATACTGGAAATCAGAAAATAATGTATAATGATCCTTGAGAGATGTGGAAAAAGCAAAGAAGCCTGATGGCTCTCCCACCTTACTTCCTTGAAAAGATTTCCAGCTATGGTCCAGGAAGGGGAACCTCAGGCAGAGCCTGGTGGATACTCTGAGAGGAGGAGGTGGAGCTGAGAATCCAAAGAGACCAAAATGGCTAGAATTCACAGGAAGAGTGCTAAAAAAGAGACAGCTAAACAGGAAAAAAAAAAAAAAAAAAAAAAAGACCCCAGAGATCTGTACAGTTCATCAAAGTATTAATCATTAAATATGGATGAGGAAACTACCCAAGCCCAGAGAAGAAGACTTTTCAAAAAATTACAGAATAGTATCAGGCACTCACACAGGGTCAGAAATAGAGCCTGTTCCCGTCAGCCAGAATGAAGACATTAACAAGATGTTAGACAGAGTATTCAGGAAGATCTTGCCTTATTACTGGGAAATAATTAACCACATACTGAGCAGTGCTTTGGACTGGACTAAGAAATAATAAAAGTAAGACCAAAAAAGATTAGTCCATTTCAAGTAATGTAACTGTATTTCAGAACAAAGGTAAAGAATTTTTTTGGGAATTCAGAAATATCCAGCACTCAACAAGGTAAAATTCACAATCTTGATTATCTCAGTGAAGCTAATCAGCAAAGTAGTGAGAAATATTATCTATAATGAGGAGAAAAATCAATCAATTTAAACTAACACAGAGCTAACATAGGTGTTAGAATTATCAGGGAAAGATATAAATAGAATCATTATAACTGTATTCCATACATCCAAAAATTAAGGAGAGACGTAGAAGATATAAAAAGACCAAAAGTGATTTTCTAGATATAAAACTGTAATATCTGAGGTGAACAATATTCTGGATGGAATTAATAGCAGATTAGACATGGAAAAAATATTAGACATAGTGAACTTGATTCTATAGTATCAGAAATTATCAAAAAAGTAATGCTGGGTACAAAAGAGAATTTTAAAAATGGCAACATCAGTGAGATTGAGAAAAACTTCAAGAAGTCTAATTTATGTATAATTAGAAACTCTGAAATTGGAGGGAGAGAACAAAAAAATGGGTGAAATAACTGCTAAAAAATCTACATGTATGACAAAAACTATAATCTTACAGATCCAAAGCTCAACAAATTCCAAACACAGAAAATATGAAGAAAACAACATAAAGCCCATTAAAATCAATTTTTTCAAGCCCAGTGATTAAGAGGAAAATCTAAAAATCAATCAGAGAGAAGACAAACTATGTACAGAGGAAACAAAAGATAAGGATTACAACAGATTTTCCCACAGAAAACATAAAAGCAAAAAAGACAATGGAGCAACATCTTTAAAGTATTTGAGTGGTAATTAACTTAGAGTATCCACTAAAAATATATTTCCAAAATAAACCTGAATTAAAAACTTTTTTCACATACAAAATTTGAAAAAAATCATCTCCTCCTAATTGTCACTAAGATAAGTGTTAAAAGATAAACCATATGGTAAATCATAAGACTTTTTAAAATTTTTCTATCTTTAAAAATAACTAATGTTTTAGGCAAAAATAATAACAAATTTGTTTCGGATTTGTAACATAAGTAAAAGTAAATTCTATCGGCAAAACTCATAGAACTGCAAGGATAAGTAGAAAATGTAGAAATATAGTAGCCTCCTATACAATAGGAGTTACAATAACCTGTCTCAACAATTAATGAAACAAACATACATACTAACAAGGGTACAATAGGCTTGAATACCACTATTCAAACAACTTAATTGCCACTTATAGAATATTCCACCCAACACCAGGATAGACATTTTTCTCAAGTGCATTTGGAACATTTACCAAGAGAGATGATATTCTGAACCACAAAAGAAACCTCCATAAATTTAAAATAATTCAATTGATAAAAAATATTTCCCCATTTTAAAATGTACTTAAGTTGAAAGTCAATAAAAGAAAGATAACTACATAGTTTCCAAATATTCAAAAACCAAAGAAGACATTTATGAAGAGACCATGAGTTAAATAATACATCAAAAGAGAAGTTAGGAAGTATTTGGAGCTGATTGTTAATAAAAACACAACTGTCAGGAGCTCAGCTGAGCTGGCAGAGTGCTAAGCTGCTGAGTGTTGTCATAGCTAATTAAAACAGCAAGCCATAGATGAAGCCTTTAATTCTGTCCTGTGATAGTGTAAGCAAGAGTCTTAAACTGGAGGAAGTACTGACTGCCCGGTTCCAATTTTCCCATGGAATGGCACACCAGTGGAGGGCAAAATAGATCAGCACAGACATGCCTCCAGCAGTTTTACGGACTGGGGGTTGGGAGACAGACGGGAAGGTTGGAAGTTGAAAAGTACTGAGTACTGTGTCAGAGTGGAGAAAAGTGTCTAAGCTTTCCCCCTCGAGACCTCTGTAGATGCCAGCAAGACTTCAGCCAAGGGCTCAGATACAGAGACCTGGGAATGAAGGCACTTGAACTAGGCATGCAAATGTGTTAAAGAGTATTGCTGGCCAGTGGGGGCCTGAGACCTGGAGTGCAACTGCCTTCTGAGACTGCAGTGAAATAGTAGTGCAACAAGTCTGGTTTGGGGAGGGAAACTTTCCACCAAGGCCTGCAGGTAAAGCCTTTGTAATTGCCTCTGCTCAGGCCTAAAAAGTCACACATACATTTATAACCAGGAGCTGGACTTCTCAACAACATACTGAATTACAGTGATACCAGAATGCAGTACTTAGGTTGATATTTATAGCATTAAACATCTCTATTAAAGAAAAAAGATCTTAAATTCATGTCCTCAGCATCTACCTTAAGAAACTAAAAGAAGAGTCAGGCACAGTGGCACACCCATGGAATCCCAGCTACTTGAAAGGCTAAGGTGGGAGGATTGCTTGAGCTAAGGAGTTTGAGACCCATGTGGGCAACATAGTGAGACATGATCCTCTATTAAAAAAAGGAAAAAAAAAAAAAAAACCCTAAATAAATAAAAAGAAAAATAAATGAAGAAAAGAAGATTAAATTCTAATAAACTATCAAAAAGAAAAAATAAAATAGAAAATAGCAAAATCAATAAAACCAAAGATGTTTTAATCAATAGATAAATAAAATCAATAACTTCTCATACTGATCAGAAATAAAAGAGAGAAGACTCAAATGACCAACAGCATGAATAAGAGATGGTACATCACCGAAGATGCTACAGACAGTAAAAGGAAAATAAGAACATACTGTGTGCAAAATTATACCTATAGATTCAAAAGCTTAGGTGCAATGAAAAAAATCATTGAAATATAAAAACTTGAGTATACTCAGGAAGAAATAGGTTACCTCAATTGTCATAGATATTAAATAATTTAAATATATAATAAAAACATTCTTATGAAGTCAAACTGCAGGCCCAGAATGCTTCATGATGAATTTTACAGCACACTATGGAAAAAATTTAAATAATCCTAATTCTTCCAGAAAACTTGAAGCAGAAGAATTATTTCCCAATGGATATATTGTGGGGAAATTTATCCTGATATCAATTTTAGACAAAGATATTATAATGACAGAAAAATACAGACTAATATTTCTTATTGATTTGATGCAGAGATAAAACGAATGCTTAGGTAGAATGATTTTAATAAGAATCAGAGGATAATAAGGAAATTTATGGCATTTCCAGTTTGAAATACTTATAATACAGAAAGTGTTGGAGATTATTGGTCAGAAGAATTCTGAATCAAAACCAGAAGTGTATATATCATAAAACAAAGTGTAAAAGCCAAACTTATTGAAATATGTGTAGAGATTTTATTCACATATACACATGGGATTTTTTCAAACAACAAACTAAATATTAAATTTAGGAAGAGAGATACAATTTTCTGTTTCCTCAGACTATCCAAGCCAAAATACGTGAATACAACATACATTTTGTACTTTCTTTAATAATAATAAAAATTAAATTTGCTGAACAGTGCTTTACCTCCTTCATGTTGTTGCTCAAATATCACTTCCTCTGTGAAGCATTTTCTGACTATTGCATTTAAATCACAGTGCTTCCTTAGTATGCCTTATCTGTCTTTTCTCCCTGTTTTCATTTCCTTTTTCACCATGTCACTTATTATCCTACACATTATACTTTTTTAAGTCCATCTTCCTGCAGTTAAAATGTGAAGTCCATAAAAGCAGAGATTTTTATACAGCCACTTCTGTGTGTCTTAGTAATGTCTGACACAAAGCAGACTCCATAAAACATTTGATGAATGAATGAATGAAACAACTATCCATCAGGGATTATATAAAGTGCTTAAAATACTTTATTTCTGTAAGTCTTCATAACAATCCTCAATATACCCTTCTTACTTCATTTTAGTCAAAAGAAAGTGAATCTTGCAGAGTTTAAGTGGCTGCCCAAGATGACACAGATATTAAGTACTGATATCAGAGCTGTAACTCAAAAAATACCTATCTGTATGATCTTGTTCAGTAATTTCAGTGTTTCTGTAGCAAAATTAGTTAAATAATAAAATTAGAATGGAACTTATCTAGAATTTGACCAGCATTGGTCACACTTTTTCCAAGTGAGAAGGTATCCAGGCTATGTTATTTTTTGTCATATTAATCAATAAATATAATTCATGCAATATGGCATATAGAGGCAAGATTGTAAAAATATTACCGTAAGGGAAAGGTACAATGATCAGCACAATTGTCCTTTTTGTTTTTGCTAACCTTTAAACAGCATATTTTTAAAAAGAAAAATTTTACTTCTTTACTTATTTCCTTTGTGCTGTTTCGGAAAAATCCCTAGATGATGTAGAAAAACCGGCCTCCTAACTGAGATGGTGCCCAGAGACCAAAGAATGATTCAAACAAGTCCAGCTTGGTGAGTTACGTGAGGTTATTAGAGCTGTGGTCCCCAACCCCCAGGCAGTAGAAGGCACCAGTATGTGGCCTATTAGGAGCCAGGCCTCACAGCAAGCAGTGAGCAGCAGATGAGGAAAGGAGGGAAGCTTCATCTGTACCTACAGCCACTCCCCATTGCTCACATCACTGCCCCAGCCCCGCCTCCAGTCAGATCAGTGAGGGCATTAGATTCTCATAGGAGCCCAACCCTAGTGTAAACTGAGCATGCGAGGGATCTAGGTTGCATGTTCCTTATGAGAATCTAATGCCAGATGATCTGAGGTGGAGCTGAGGCAGTGATGCTGGGGAGCGGCTGCAAATACTGATTATCATTAGCAGAGACTGCAGGATAATGTAATGTGCTTGAATCTTTCTGAAACCATCCGCCTACCCAGTCCAAGGAAAAATTGTCTTCCATGAAATCGGTGCCTGATGCCAAAATGGTTGGGGACAGCTGTATTAGAGGTTACTTACAAAAGACACTCACTCCTGGGTAGCTCAGGATCTCTCCCAAGAGTAATATCTGTACAGCCTACTCCTATCACCTTAAATCCCTTTCCAGTGATGACTCGGAGCTCTTTCACTATGTCATCGTCTGTTCACATATAAAACAAATTAAGCATGCACAACCGTCATGTGCCTTCTTACAACCCATGTTTTGTTAATGATATTTTAATCCTCCATTAGGCAGAGATTTGAGTGTTACATTTAGCTAAAGGGTACTATAGGACAGCAAGAGTGGTTACAAGCAATATCAGCAGGTTTGCAAGGACTGTTGGGGCCTTGTGGCTTTTCTCAGTATTTCCAATGTTTATCTTAAGCCATTGCTTTTCCATTAACCCTTAGGGGTCAGTTTTTCCCAGTAGGGAACCACTTTCTTCCCCTCATGTGCATTTAATGGCACATTACAATCTTGAGATAGCTGCACAATTTATTAAGCCCATATCATAAACTGCCGATATAGTTATGTCTAATGAAGAATAATTGTGTGTACTTCTTTTACATGCAGAAGTCATTTTTAAGTGAAAAAATAAAAAGCTATACTTACAGATAGAAGAGAGCAACACATCAATTCTTAAGTATCATGGAAAATACATATTTTATCATGGATTTATTTAATTTGTTGCAAATTTCTTTTTTCTTTCTCTCCCTAGAAGTGCACTATATATACCAAGAAAATGCAGCTAATTCATGCAAATTCTAATTCTTTTGAAAAAAATCAAACATCTTGCATCATGGATATCTACTATCCAGAGATAAAATATAATATATTGTTGATAGAGTCAACCTGGGAATACATGGAACCATTAGATACAAAATTAACATATTTACCATTCTTTCATTTTACCCATGAAAAAGCAATTCTTGAGTTTTTTTTCATGACCATATTAGTCAGTATATGATTAAGACAAGTAAGATGGACCCTGGGATTTTCAAATTTAACTATATTGTCAACTCTTGTTCTTTGGGAACCACTTATTATTCAGTTTTAGGTACCCAAGGGAGGCTTTTCTTCTTTTATTGCTTACTAGTAAAGTTCTGTTAAATTAAAACTGGCTTTATCCACAGTATGAATTAACAAATGTGACATTATCCTTCAGGTATTGCTTTTCACAAGGATTGTCAGAAAAAATTGCAAATATCCCAAATCAGAAAAACCCAGATCTGGTTGGTGAGGCAACCTGAAAAAATTAATTCAGAAGAAGCCACCTGGACTTTTATCAAAATATAACATTTAAATATACATTACATTTTTTTAATTTTAGAAAAATCCATATTTATTATAGAGAAAGAAAAATCAAAATTAGTGTTAAAATAACCTACTAATTTGCCACACATGAACACTATTAGCATTCATCAGGCATTCTCAAAATGTTTTCTTTATTATGATATATAATTAAAATAAGATACTATAAAACCCTAATTTTGAAAATCTATTTTTCCTTTACTATGTTTTTCCATGCCAGTAAATGTTATTTATTAGTTATTATTTTAAAGAAAAAATACTAATTTATTTAACCAAGCTCCAATTTTTTTGTTTTGATAACAGATTTTCGGACATAGTTCACCTCTACTATGATAATAAGGGAAGTGATAATATGATAAATTCTAGTTTACACTTGGAAAACATGTGCTTCAGTTCTATAAAAAAAAACTAATTGCCTGAAACCAGCTAATTTCAAGTCATATTCTGAATTCAAGTGTATTGGTTTGTTAGGGCTGCCATAACAAAATGCCACAGACTGGCTGGCTTAAAAACAGAAATTTATTTTCTCACATTTCTGGAATCTGGAAGTCCAAGATCAAGATTTTGATAGGTTTGGTTTCCTCTGGAATCTCTCTCTTTGGTTTGCAGATGCTTCCCTTCTCACTGGGTCCTCACATCTCTGATGTCTCTGTGTCTAAATTTCCTCTTCTCGTAAGACTGAATTAGGTCCTAATCTAAGGACCTCCTTTTTCACGTAATCACTTCTTTAAAGGCACTATCTCCAAATAAAGTCACATTCTGAGGTACTGGTGTTAGGGTTTAAACATATGAACTTTAGGGGACACAATTCAGCCTTTGACAAGATCAACTGCTCTGAAACCAGGTAACTCCCGGTCATAGTCTGAGTATGAATTACAAGCATTTTACAATAAGAGATTTAAATGTCAAATTATATAAACCAGTCAAGAAGAGGACCTGCTCCAGAATTTTTGAATTTTGTTTCTAAGAAGTTATGTCCTTGTTAACTGTGCTTTTCCATGTTTATTTATAGATGTAGGTGCCTTTGGTTAGATTCAGTGAAAAAATGGTGAACTAATACCACTTGTATTAACCTGGATGGAACTGAAGATCATTCTTCTAAGTGAAGTATCACAAAAATGGATGAAAAAAAAAAAAACACCACATGTACTTACCATTAAATTGGAACTAATCAGTCAACACTTAGGTGCACATATGGAAATAACATTCATCAGAAATCAAGCAGATGGGGGGATGGGTAATTTCACACCTAATGAGTACAATGCATGCTATCTGGGGGATGGGCACACTTATAACTTTGACTCAAATGGTACAAAAGCAATTTATGTAACCAAAACTTTTGTACCCCTGTAATATTCTGAAATTTTTTAAAAAAGAAAGACCATGTGCATGAATAAATGATAAAAATAAATACATAAATAAATAAATAGAATTTCTTGTTGCTACAAATAATAGGAATGTTGAATTTCTAAATGACCTAAATTTCATAACCAACTTCTCATGCCAGCAGACTTTGCAATGTCTTCATCAAGGAGCAGGTAAAGGATGGTTTTTACATTAAAGAGCATCTACAGACTTCACCTCATCACAGTGAAATCTGAAATATCAAGCTAGTGCAATTTTTACAGCTGTTGTTGACATTACTTTATCACTGCACTCAATGGAAAGCAATTTATTAAGTGGCAACTGGTAAATTCAGTAAAGATAACCTGTGGTCAGAGATGGCATAGATCTCTAAGCTACTGAGAACCAAAATATTGAGTCAGCAGGATTAAGCCCTTGATGGATCAGATGGCAACGTTCTGTGAAATATAATGGCGATGTGTGATACCCTCCCTTTGCTTTACCTTCTCCTACGCCTAATTACCCCTCCCTACCTACTCTTTTCTTTAACTCATTAACTTCATTTGGATGAGCTAAATTCCCACCTCCTCTTTCTCCAAAAACTAATACATAAAGCACTGTAGTGATCATAAAGATAGGAACCTGTGTGTGGAAGATCTTTTGGGCATTGGGTTCAATAGGCAACTGACCATGCAATATCATTATTTCCAACATAAATGACTTGACTTCTGGTTCATGATGGTGGACTGCGCACCACCCCACTCATCTGCAATCTCACTACAATAATGTTTAGAAATACAAAAATGAATAAAATTCAAATTGCAGAGAGAATTGAGGGGGAGAAGAGAAAGGAAGCTACTGCTTAGCACACATCTATCAGTGACTTCAGAAGTGGAACTGGTATTACCAGTGCAATCAGAGAGGTTCCTGGCTTGGTATTACATACACAGTTGACCCTGGGACAACACAGGGGCTATGGGCACTGATGCTAAATGAAAATCTATGTGTAACTATTGACTCCCTCAAAACTTAACCACTAATAGCCTACTGTTGACTGGAAGCCACACTGATAACATAAACTGTCTATCAACCAAATTTTGTATGCTATATATGCTATATTCTTACAATAAAGTAAACCAGAGGAAAAAAAGTTACTAAGAAAATAATAAAACAATAAAGTATATTTACTATTCTTTGAGCAGAAATGGATTATCATTAAGGTTTTTATCCTGATAATCTTCACATCGAGTAGGCTGAGGGAGAGGAAAAAGAGGAGGTTGGTCCTGCTGTCTCAGAAGTGGCAGAGGTGGAAGAGATGGTGGAGGTAGAAGGCGAAGCAAGAGAGGTGGGCACACTTGAAGTTACTTTTATTGAAAAAAATTGTGTATAAGTGAACGAATATAGTTCAAACCAGTGGTGTTCAAGGGATGAGTCAACTGTATGGAGTTTAGGAGAAAGTTGCTGAAAGGAAATTTGTTAACATTCTGTCTACTTAATAGCCACATCAGGGATACTGACCACTTTCTCTTTCACTCTAGCACACAGAATCACTAAGAACCTAAACTAATTCCACTGAAACACCTAGGAAGACCTACAGCGCTAGGTGTTGACATCTGAATAAGTTAAGTTTTGTATTTATAAACAGAAGAAATAGTTTCTCACTAATTTTATCAGAAAATAAATGTATTAAAAGGACATTTATTAGTTCACAAATGAAATATTGAACCAGAGAGTGAATTACACAGTTAGGAACAAAGTCCAAAATCTGATTGCACCACTGGTCCACGGAGGAAACTAGTAGACGTAATAACTTGTTTCACTGACACATGCGCCCCAAGAAATTGATAGTGCTGCATTTTCTTCTATTGCTACTGCCAACAGAAAATATTGTTATTGCTGTACCAGAAACCTTATTTTATTGCAATAACTATCTCTACTAGATACAGAATCATTTCAGTTACCTGCATATTTGTGTCATTATCAAGTTCACAGTGCAACTGTGGAAAGATAGAGAAACAGCTACAGATTGAAGGGGACTAGAGAAACATGATGGCCAGTGTAGATTCTGGAAGAGAAAAAAATAACAGAAAATTTTTAAAAAGTCTGTAGTTTAGTTAATAGTATTGTGCCGATGTTAACTTATTTGTTTTGATAAATGTACTATATTTATGTAAAACTTTAACATTAGGGAAAACTAGGTGAAGTGTATATGGGAATTCTCTGTATGGTCTTTCAGTAAATCTAAAATAATTTTAAAATACAAAAAAAGTTTTTATGAAAATATTACCAGTTATTGAGTTTAGATATGGTATCAGAGAACAAAATCCACAATTATCTGAAAAATCCAATAGAATATTTCCCCCTTCTCAATTACACAACTGTGTTAGGCCAGATTGCTCTAAATACCTCAACTGAAATAGCATATTACAAGAGATTGTATGTGAAAGCAGAGAAACCAGACATTAAAGAAATTTGAAAAAAAAATGTAAAATAATGCTATGCTTCTATTTTTGTCATGGAAAATGGTTCTTATAAAATATTTATCATAACATGTAATATTAATAGTTTTATTATTATCATTATCAAACCAATTAAACAATGCATATTTTCAACTTAGTTGTTTTAATTTTATAGTTAGTAATATATTGATAGATATAATGAACATAAAACTCTTTGGGCTCCTCCTAAATTTTTAAAGGAGAAAAGGACTCCTGAGACTAAAATATTTAGGAAACTTTGGTATAGAACATTTATTAGAAACAGTGTGGTAACATCAACCAGGAATGATGAGATTCATCAGAATAACTTGAAGACAGTGATGCAAATGGAGGCAAAGGATTTTTTTTTAAAGGACAAAAGAAATCTATTTCCCCGGAAGAGTAGCACAGTTGTTGTCAAGTCCAGAGGTTGTGGACAGACTTCAATTCTGATTTGAATGATATTAATATTGAAAGGGCACAAGTGGATGAATTTGGTTGCAACATGATTAATTGGGTTCCCACTGGCATTGTGAAGATACTGATTTGTGAAAAATGGACTTAGCTAGATTAAAGACAAAGAGATTGCTAACAGGATCCATCCTAAAAACAACAAAATTATAAGAACTTAGCAGAAATCTCCAGCCATTCAACAAGAATACAAAGTTTATCCATACATACTAGAAAAGATAAAATTTAGGTTAAAAAACCTAACTTCAGAGTATGGCTCCTATACTATTATCTAGAGTTTAGAATCAGAGGTCTAGTACTCCCACGTCAAGGTTGAGTGGAAAAAGAACATACTGAAACCACTTATTAGGTTAACAAGTCACGTTAAGGAAAATTTTAGAAAAAAAGATGATCTCAAAAAATGTTATAAACTTAGGATTTGCTCTTTTTTTTTCTTTTATTTCCTTTTTTCTTTCTTTCTCTCTTTTTCTCTCTCTCTCTCTTTCTTTCTCTTCCTCCCTCCTTCCCTCCCTTTCTACCTTTCTTTCTTTCTCTCTCCTTTTCTTTCTTTCTCTGTTTTTCTTTTGTCTCTTTCTTTCTTTCCCCTTTCTTCCTTCCTTCCTTCCTTCCTTCCTTCCTTCCTTTCTCATTCTGGGTATTTGTCAGCCTCCAATCTGCTTCTAGCATTTGTACTCATTGACCTAGACAGTATGAGCAGACAAAACTGTAAAAATGCTCAGCATAGTTGGACAGTATTAAGTAGAGGAGAATGACAACCATTTTGTTAGGTAAGTTATTTATTTGTCAAAGTTGCACTGTGAAATAGCTACACTGAGTTGAATTTTCTATTCTATTTCCACAGTAATATTTTATATATGTATACTTATATATACACATGTCTATGTATATACACACATGCACATACATGCATATGCATACATGTATGTATATATATGTGTGTATATATATTTGTATATATGTATATTTTTCCAGGTATTAAAAACAGCAAATACTTGAAGGCAGTAAGTTCACTTCTCATCTTGCACAAGGCATATAAGACTGTGTTTAGACATCTAACTTGCTTAAAATAGATTGGACAGGGAAAAAAATAAAGTTCTATTCTTATTTTCAAAACAAGTTGATTACAAATAGTGTTTTTCTCTGTTTAAAAATAGTTATATTTCCATAGGATTGACCAATATAGTGTTTGCAATTGATATTGCCTCAAATACAAATTTAAAAAATTTATTTTAACAATAAATGAAAATCAATTTCACCTTTACTAAGAAGAATCTGTCAAAATGACCCTTCCAATTTTGAACTTTCAAGTTCATAACGGCAGATTTCATTGTTTTACAATGGGCTATAAAAGCAGATGTAATTCTAAACTAATAAATCATATCCATGGAAGTAAAAAAAAAAATGTGAAAAACCGGATACCCCTGAAGTTGAGCTTAATGTACAGTTGAGTTAGTATTCACTAACATGTGCTTTCTTATTTAAAGAATTTTCAATGTCTCATTATTATTAATAGAACCTCCAAATATTCTTAACATAACCAACATGAGAAAACAAAAGCTAATAACCAGAACAAATTTTTCACATTTTCCACATTATATTCCCACTAGCAGTATGGACAAAGTAAGGATCATTGCCAAGTAGTGATGTTATGTTGTAGTAAGATGCAAGTAGGAAGAGAGAGACATAGCAAAATTTCTCAAACAGTGATATTCTGTCAAGTAAAATTTAGTTGGCATAGACCATGTTTCATGTACTTATTTTCTATCTTTTATTAACATGTTGGTCTTTTCCAGCTGCAGTCATGACTGATTGAATTTATTTCTCCATTTAACTCAGTTCTTCCTTTTGGCTTGTGATGATTGCCCTTAATTTCACCCCTTGAGTCTACCCTTTCTTCTCTTTGAGATCTGAAATGTGTTTGCTATTTCTCTCAAAGAGACTTCAACTTCTTCTTGACTTGTGGCTTATGATACATTGATCCATTGCTACAAACGATAGCAGAAAGACAAAGAGAAAGAAATTCTCATATTTTGGACATCACCTACCCACATGATATAATGAGTCTATGTTATACAGTTACAGAACTCATGTTAGCCAATAAAAAGGCAGGATCATTACTTGTACATCTCTGATGAAATATTTTAAGTTATTGTCTCATATTCCAGTAAAATATTAGCACGATTAACCACATTGATGTTTCCTTAGTACTTCATAAAGATGTTCATAAGGAAGCTATGAAAAATATGATTTTATTGAATATTTATTGAATATGAAACATGTACTTTTATATTGAACTTGGTTATTGCAAAATTTTCTTACAGTCTTAGCTCCAGGCTGTCAAATTTGTTAATCTTTTCAAGAAACCATCAACATTTGACGTTGGTAATTTTATTTGTTGTTGGTGTTAAAATTCATTGATTTCTTCTCTTACATTTATTATTCCCTCCCTTTCCCTTATTCTGGCTTTAATTAGCTTGTTTTTTCTAGTTTCCTTAAAAAGGACATAAGGCGGTTGATTTTAGAACTTTCTTTTATAAGATTCAGCACTAAAAAGACTTAAGCTATTAAAATATGCAAAGACATGGAAGAACCTTAAATACATGTTTCTAAGTGAAAAAGCCAATCTGAAAAGGCTACATACTGTATGGTTCCAACTATGTAACATTCTGAAAAAGGCAAAACTATGGAGAGAGTAAAAATATCAGTAGTTGTGAAGTAGTTGTAACCATTTAGCAGGGAGAGAAGGATGAATAGGTGGATGACAGAGGATTTTTATGAATTTCTATAAAAATTCATCATACAAGCATGTCCATCCC
Organism: Eulemur rufifrons; assembly: GCF_041146395.1. NCBI lineage: Eukaryota > Metazoa > Chordata > Mammalia > Primates > Lemuridae > Eulemur > Eulemur rufifrons. Next base: position 234,053,293 of record NC_090989.1, read on the forward strand.
CAGACAGTTCACAATGCACTCATTATGTATGTATACACCCATCCCCTCCCCCCAATCTGCCAGCCACCCGATTAATGTTATTCCTATATGTGCTCTTAGGTGATGATCAGTGAAACCAACTCTGACTCGGGAAGTGGGGGGCAAGGGCAATATACGTAACCTAAACTTTTGTACCCCCATAATATGCTGAAATAAAAAAAGAAAAAAAATTCATCATGCATATTATAGTATCATACCGTGTATGACACTATATTGGTGGATACATGTCATTATACATTTTTCAAAACCCATAAAATGCACAACACTAGAATGAACCCTAAAGTAAACTGTGGACTTTAATAATATATCAATTATTGCACCACTGTGGTGCAGGATTTTGATAACGAGGGAGTCTGTATGTATGTGGAGTTAGATAATATGTAAGAAATTTCTGTATATTCTTCTCAATTTTGTTGTGAACCTGAAACTGCTTAACAAATAAAAGTTGCTCTTAAGATGTAAGTATAACTTTCCATTGTTTGTGAGTTTTTCTGGCAAATTACCAGAGTGGGTAGTGGGAACCCCCAAATTTGTCACCAGATTGTCACATATGAGTGGCTTAAGGACCCACAAACTTTTGGCTGTCTGAAGTAGAGTCAATATTGTAGCAGACTGTACCCCGGCCTGTGAAGTTTGGCCTTCCAGGCAGTGGGTTTCACATGAAATTGCAGATCCATACAAGATAAATTAAAGAAGGCAACAAAACTGTGCACGAATATAAAATCACTTCCTGAAGATTGTGTTCATTTCAGTTTCTCCTGCAATTTTATTTTTTACGCTGATCACTGAGCTTCTGTTTCAGAGGATCATTACAATTTTCTGAACATGGAAATAATTGGAATCCAGTTTCCCAATTTTAACAGAAGAGCAATGAGTAATTTCCTTTTAAGTAAAAAAATGGTTTTGCTAAGGTGATAGTAGATTACGGATAAGTCTTAAAAATTGTTTTTAAAAAATAATGTGCTGTCTTCTGGCTTAGGGATCCCTTTAAGGACAGAGTGCCAATTCTCTATGATCTTACTCTACTACAAAGGGCCTAAGGACCCAACTTGTATTCCTCTTTTTTGGTAGCTGATAGCATCCACTTCATCTTTCAGAGTGATTTTTTTCTCTTTGCCTATCCAATCTATCTTTTACAGTACTTCAGTACTCAATTTAAAAGAAAAATAATAGTTCAAATTTATTATATTGGTGTAATCATACTGTTGTTTATACATGTAATACCTAAACTAAACCAACCTTATAATTAAATGTCATTGAGAAGGGTAAAATTAAAATATATCTGCAAATTAAATGCAACTTATATCTATATAAAATTCAGCTTTACAAAATTAATTTTGTAGTACAGTCAATTCTTTCATTCTTTTGACAGGATTTGTTCTTAACTCTGTGTGCTTCTCTAGGGATACAACAGTGAGCACAGCCATGATTCCTGACTTCCTAAAGCTTACACTTTACAGAAATAAGACAGTCAGCAATCAACAATGCAATACTTGTCTAATTATAAACTTTGATAAATACTATGAAGGAAATCTACATTGTATTATATGATTTCATAATAGGAACTTGACTTTGAAGACTTGGAGAAGTCTTCAATAAAACAACAGGATTGACGTAAGAGCTAAAAGATTAATCAAGTAAATTATACAGACAGACTTTAAGAAGAGTATTATAACAAGGAAGTGTACGCTGTTTAAAGCCCAGAAAGGATTCTGTGGCTGGGGCATGGGGAGTGATTTGTGACTTGACAGGAATGAGGCTGGGGATAGGAAGAGTTAGTCCAAGTCCCAGATCGTGAGGGTTTGAGGGGCCACCTTAAGTCTCATGGTATTTATTTTTACAGCATTAACAAACTGTTGAAGGTTCTTATTCATGGAGTCATGTAAAGAATTTTCTGTTTCTGTGCCTGTTTTCTGTGAAAATCACTCACCCTGGAATATGGAGACCAGTCTTCAGATAGAACTGTGAATGAATACAGACCGTGTAGGTGGTCACGAGGGTAGACCAGACAGGAGAGAGCCACCACACTAGCATGATATTGATGCTGATATAAAAGATGGAGGGAAGGGAACAGACCAGCGATACTTCAGAAGTAAAATAGGTGCTCTCTGGTGACTGTCCCTAAGGGGAGCAATCCACCCAAGACAATGAGAAAAATGAAACTGGTTGCTGTAAAATGGGATATTTTGCGTTCAGCTATCCCATAATTTATATACTGTGTGATTGTATAATTGTCTCAGATTTTCTTTGTTAAATTTAGTCAAAAATTAATTTAATAAAAAAAAATTTCCTTCCTTAGTATAAAGGCATCATTCACATACCATTTTACTTACATGCTTTCTTCATTATCCTGAATATATTACATTAGCACAATTAGGCTTCACTATAGATTAAAAACACAATAATATATTTGAGTTATTGTAATCACATGACAACATATTAAAGATTGTAATTATAAGAAAAACAAAAACAAGAACAAAACACATACATTACATTTGAATAGCTATTTGTGAAATACTGCCTTATAGAGCTTTCTTGTTCCTGTTCCAAGTCTGGCTGCTAAATGAAATATATATATGTCATTCCAAATATAAAGTCAATTTGAAATTTTTACTAATTTTTTTTCCTACTCAACATTCAAGAAAAAACAAAAACAACAAACATGGATATGTTACAAAACATATCCATTTTAAAGTTGTCATGGATGATCTGTGCTTTCTCATGCTAGAATCCTTTTGGGATGACAAATTAACACCTTATTAGGCTTCTGCTCTAGCTTTTATTTGGAAGAGTCAGGCTTCCATAATATCTTCCCCTCTCAATCTCCTGTCTTCATAGAGAAAGCCAAGGGCCCCCATTTCCCCAACGTCTCCTCTGCCTAAACCTGAATATGATGTTACTACAAAGAGCAGGTGAAATGGAGGCTTTAAAAATTAAAAATATATCAGGATAAAATATAAAGAAAATAATATATGTAATACTGTTTCCTTCATGTTTATTATATATGGTGTTTGTGTGTGTGTATATATTTATATGGATATATGTATATATACACATACAGGTTGCACTACAGCAACCTGCACCCTTTGTTCTCTAACAGGACAACTGGCTTTAGACTATAGTCTGGACAGCAGAACTGATTGCTGTTTTCCTTAATAATTGTTCAGGTATATTATCTAATGTTTTCATCTGGTTTGTGATGTGAATTTGTTTTAAAGATTATAAATATACATACACAGTATATGTATAAAGCAGAATGTCTGCCTTTCGTTATTATTTCTATATCATATTTTAAATTATATTACTTATTTATCAATTTGGGGAATAAAAGATGTTTTGGTTATCTATTATAATTAACAAAAGAGGTTAAATGTTTTCTGCTTAAATTTCTAGTTCAACTTGTAAATGTTTTACATAAGTACACACGAATACTTGAAATATATATATACACATACACACGCCAACACACACATCATAGAATAATCTATACATGCATATTAATATATTTTCTTAACTTTGGGTAATAAAATAGGTGAAAAGAATGATGCTATTTTTTTAAACACTGCCTTTAAGCCATATTTTTTTTTAAATTTCTTGTTCTAAGCAATAACTAAATAGATACTATTTTTATATAATTACATAAAAGAACAAAATATATAGAGAATAAAATTGCATCTATTTTTATAGAATGATCTATACATATATATTTCCAAAATTCTGGATTACAAAATAAAATGGGTGAAAAAGTAAATTCATTTTTTAAAAACTCTACTTTTAAGCTATGTATTTTTTAAGACTGGTCAAATGTAGCATTGTTAAGCTATACTTTTCAAAAATTTTCTTATTTTAAGAATAAAATGTGAAGCTTTCAACTCCCATTAAAAGTTACATATCTTAAGAAACTCTTTTAGCTACTTATAGTATTCAGTAAGTAGCAAAAACAAAATTTTATCAAATTACATTCTCTGAAAAGTGTATGTTTGAACTCAAGGCTGTGAAGACATCCATTTGAGGGCAAGGTTTCGTTTTTGAAACAGGCTGAAACAAATATCTTCTTGAAGTATATCTATCTCTTTTGAGGATAAAAATCTTAAACGATCTCAGGTACATTAGAGAAGAAAGGTCATATCTTTTATTAAAAATCAATATTACTTACTTCACAAAATATATGTAGCCTGAGTCCATTTAGAGACCTGCTAGGATGTTTCAAAATCTTATTACAGAATTTTAAATCTCCCTGGAGGGTGGAGCAGAGAGTGTGAGATTAAGCATTACATGTTAAATTCTCATTCAATTCACCCACAACTGCGTGCCTGGCAGTGTACCGGACCATGGTATATCAGGCTGTAAATACCATGGGTTCCTGACCTTGAATTAGCTGAATCCTTTTGGAAAGTTGATGTGATTTACTCATTGTATGATTTAAAGTGTAAGTTGGTCCACAGTATTGGCTACAAAAGCAATTCCATATTGTGGGAGTTTTGCCAGACTGCAGAAGAGAATAAAAATCTGGCATCCACTGCATTCTCTAAGCTGTAATTTCCAACTTTTTTTTTTTTTTTTTTTTTTTAATATTTCAAGGAAACTCAGAAGAAAAATGAATCAAAAAGTTTGACATAACACTCAGGGTTCTTACAATATATACTTGGTGCTAAATATGGAAATAGCAGCTTTGCAGTAATTGAAGACTCGGTGCAGAATTTTGCAGATTTCTATGTAGCCCCCAAATACAATAAGTAATAGATTAGGAATTACTTGTTCTTTTCCAGAATTTCTGCTGAAGACATATCAGGGTTCAGATCCTTGCAGTGCAATGGCAGTTATGAAGAACACTCCTGTCCAAGACAAGTGCCTGACAGAGATTGCCCTGTAGTATCTTGCTATTAATGTTTAAGATAAATTGGTAATTTCCTTTATTTAGCAAGAATTATGCTGCCATTATCCTGCCATTCTGCTGGAGCCTAGTATAACTACATTCTTAATAATGTTCTGAAAGCTTTGAGAAATAAAATGACTATGAAGTGTCCATTTTTCCTCTTTTTGAATATTGCTTGGTAAGAGGATGAAAAACAACTTCCTTTTGGGAAGTCCACTCATAATCCAATTAGAGCCTCAAAGATTATGTCATCTGTGCTAGCAATAAAAACACATAGAGATCTGTCATTTTCAATAGTAACTAACTTAAAACAGAAAAGAAGTATTTGAAAACTGACTTTTATTTCTGACAGATATATTGATGTTTTTGAAACATTATAGAGGCAAAACATGGAATTGCTGTTTGGTGATAGCTATTTTATATGTATACCTTGATAACTTTTTTTTTTTTTTTTTTTTTTTTTTTTTTGAGACAGAGTCTCACTTTGTTGCCCAGGCTAAAGTGAGTGCCATGGCGTCAGCTTAGCTCACAGCAACCTCAAACTCCTGAGCTCAAGGGATCCTCCTGTCTCAGCCTCCCGAGTAGCTGGGACTACAGGCATGCACCACCATGCCCGGCTAATTTTTTCTATATATATTTTTAGCTGTCCATATAATTTCTTTCTATTTTTAGTAGAGATGGGGTCTCGCTCTTGCTCAGGCTGGTCTCGAACTCCTGAGCTCAAACGATCCGCCCACCTCGGCCTCCCAGAGTGCTAGGATTACAGGCGTGAGCCACCGCGCCCGGCCTATACCTTGATAACTTGTTCTGAAGACTGCAATGCCTTGGAGGGGTAAACACTTCTTGTTTTTAAAATGTTAAAATAAACTGCAAATCTTGATTGAGTTAGAGTGCAAAAAGTTTGTGATTCAATGAAATCACCACGTGGTCATTCTATGCTTAATCATTTCATTTTTATCATTTACCAACATTTTATTGCTTCAATAGATGAAAATTAATTAAGGGAAGGTATATCTGGAAAAGCCAAACCTGGGAAGTTTCTCCTACTGATCCCATTGTTTTTGGAAACCTCAGCCATCTAACTAATTAGAATGCCAGAATGTGCTGATGCCTTTATGTTAAAGAAGACTACACAGAAGCTAATAAGAATGTGTTATTTATATTGTAATCTTTGCATTAATTCAAGCATGTGCTATAGCCAAAAATAACATACAGCTAGTATTTCATTATCACAAGGCATGGGAGAAGATTCACATGAATAAGAGCACAGATGTTTGTCCATTCCTTTCTTCAACATATTCCAAAAGAATTATATAAAGTAAAACAAAGCAAAAGAATACAGGTATACCTCATTTTGTTGCATTTCACAGATACGGTAAATCTTCACTTAACATTGTCCATAGGTTTTTGGAAACTGTGACTTTAAGCAAAATGACATATAACAAAACCAATTACCCCAAAGGCTAATTGATAGAAACAAGAATTATATTCCTATGGAATATCTCTGGTCTCAAAAACGTCACTTAAGTGCTTAATAAAGACATAAAACACTTCTAATATTAAGCATTGAAATAAATGTGAGCCATATATACACTTAAGAAAGATTAATAACAAGTAAGATAATTACCTCATTTTTGGCAAAGCAGTGAGTGGCGACAGTTGTAGTGGTGGTGGGTTAAATTGAGGAATTAAAGCAAAGCCGAAATTTTACGGAGCACCTTCTAGCTCCACCCAATTCAAAAACAAACAATAACAATTATGTCAGGCTTGCGGAGCACGTTCAGGTTGCATTGTTTGTTGTGCATGTGTAGATTATCAACTAGTTTACAAATTTTTATTTTACAATAATTGGTATTTATTTATTCATTCATTTTCCAACCTGCTTATTCCAGTTGAGGGTTGAAGGTGGATCTATCCCAGCAGCTCAGGACGCATGGTAGGAACCGACCCTGGACAAGATGCCATCTCATTGCAGGGTGCACACAGACTCTCAGACTTGGACCACATAGACATGCCAATTCACCTAACATGCACACCTTTGGGATGGGTAGGAAACCAGAGCACCCAGAGAAAACCCAGCAGACATGGTGAGAACCTGCATACTCCACACAGACAGTGGCCCTGCCAGGGAATCAATATGTTTTCCTCATCAATGTTATAATTAATATAATATTAAATAAAATGACTTTATTTGAGGACCTGCACTATTGTATTTTTTACAAATTGAAGGTTTGTGGCAACCCTGCTTGAATCAAGTCTATGGGAACCATTTTTCTAACAGCACATGCTCACTTCCTGTCTCTGTGTCACATTTTGGTAATTCTTATAATATTTCAAACTTTTTCGTTATTTTCAATATTTTCATTATTATATTTGTTATGGTGATCTGTGATCAGTGACTTTTTGATGTTACTATTATAATTGTTTTGGGACACCACAACCCCCTTCCATCTAAGACAGTGAACTTAATCGATAAATGTATGTGCTCTGACTGCTCCATTGTCCAGCCATCCCCCTGTCTCTCTCCCTCTCTTCAGGCCTCCCTATTCCCTGAGATACAACAATATTGAAATTATGCCAGTTAGTACCTCTAAAGTAGCCTTTAAGTGTTCAAATGAAGGAGAGATTTTCACATCTCTCACGTAAATCAAAAGCTAGAAATGATTAAGCTTAGTGAAGAAGGCATGCGGAAGGCCTACATCTAGGTCTCTTGCACCAAACACTTAGCCAGCCTGTGAATGCAAACAAAAAGTCCTTGAAGGAAACTAAAAGTGCTACTCTAGTGATCACACAAATGACAAGAAAGCGGAACAGCCTGATTGTCAATATGGAGAAAGTTTGAGTGGTTTTACAGATCAAACCAGCCACAACATTTCCTTAAGCCAAAACCTAATCCAGAACAAGGCCCTAACTCTTCAATTCTTTAAAGCCTGAGAGAGGTAAGGAAGAGGCAGTAGAAAAGTTTGAAGCTGGCATAGGTTGGTTCATGAGATTTAAGGAAAGAAACCATGTCTATAACATAAAAGTACAAAGTGAAGCAGCAAGTGTTGATATAAAAGCTGCAGTAACTTCCCCAGAAGATCTAGCTAAGATAATGATGTAGGTGGATACACTAAGCAACAGATTTTCAATGTAAATCAAACAGCCTTATATTGGAAGAGAATGTCATCTAGGACTTCATAGCTACAGAGTAGAAGTCAAGGCCTGGCTTCAAAGTGTTAAAGGACAGGCTGACTCTCTTGTTAGGGGCTAATGCAGTTGAAGCCAATACTTACTGTTCTGAAAATCCTAGGGGCCTTAAAAATTATGCTAAATCTACTCCATCTGGGCTCTATAAATGGAAAAACAAAGTTTGCAGTATGGTTTACTGAATATTTGAAGCCCACTGTTGAGACCTCCTCCTCAGGAAAAAAAATTTCTTTCAAAATATTACCTCTCATTGACAATGCACCAGGTCACCCAAGAGCTGTGATGGAGGTGTACAAGGAGACTTTATGTTGTTTTCTTATCTGTTTCTACAACATCCACTCTGCAGTGCGTGGGTCAAAGAGTAATTTTGACTTTCAAGTCTTATCATTTAAGAAATACATTTGTAAGGCTTTGGCTGCCATAGATAGTTATTCTTCTTATGGATATGGGCAAAGTAAATGGAAAACCTTCTGGAAATGACTTGCCATTTTAGTTGCCATTAAGAACATTTGTCATTCATGAGAGGAGGCTAAAATATCAATATTAACAGGAGTTTGGAAGAAGTTGACTCCAATACTCACTGACAATTTTGAGGAATTTAAGACCCAGTGGAAGAAGTAAATGTGTATGTAGTAGAGATAGCAAGAGAACTAAAATTAGAAGTGGAGCCTAAAGATGTGATTTAATTGCTGCAATCTCATGATAAAACGATGAGGAATTGCTTTTTATGAATAAGCAAAGAAATTAATTTCTTGAAATGAAATCTATTACTGGTGAAGATGCAGTGAACATTGTTGAAATGATGACAAAAGATTGAGAATATTATGTAAACTTGGTTGTTAAAGCAGGGGCAATGTTTGAAAGGATTGACTTCATTTTGAAAGATGTTCTTCTTGTAGGTAAAATGCTATCAATCAGCATCAGATGCTACAGAAAAATCTTTTTTGAAAGGCAGAGTCAATCAATGTAGCAAACATCATTCTTGTCTTATCTTAAGAAATTGCCACAGCCACCCCAACCTTCAGCCATCAGCCAAAAGCCATCAACAAGGTAAGACCTTCCACCAGCAAAAAGGTTACCACTGCTGAACACTCAGACAATCATTAGCATTGTTTAGCAGTAAAGTATTTTTTAGTTAAGGTATGGGCATTGTTTTTTTAGACATAATTATATTGAACACATAATAGAGTACAGTGTAGTGGAAACGTAACTTTTTATATGTAACAGGAAACCAAAAAGGGTGTGTGAATTGCTTTATTGCCTTATTGACTTTATTGCAGTGGTCTGGAACAGAACCCACAATATCTGTTCGGTATGCCTATAGAAATATACCATTATCATGATCATGGATTCAAAGCACAGATGGAAAGTGGCCACCTTTTACACACACACACACACACACACACACACAGAGTAGATGTTGTTTGTATTATCATTTCATAGAGCAGAAAGTTATTTTCTCTTTCTTCTTTCTCTCACTTTCATTATTTGATTGGACTCTACTGACTCCATATTTACAAAAACGAAAAATGCAAACATTTATTGTTGATAAAAATTAATATTGCTGCTAATAAAATATTTGACAAATACATTTTAATTTCATAATAAAGTGTTGAATTTTAGTCAATAAAAACAGCTGATTGTTTTTAAAGTATGCATAATGTCATTAAGAAAAGGAGGGCTAGAAAGAGGTAGAAAGTAAAACAACTGAAGGGATGGTCTAAGTAAAAGAGTGAAGGGAGGAGAGATACGAAGAACAAAGAATTGAAGAGACTTGTGCAGGCAATACATATGCATTTGCAGAGGAGAGAGGCACAAAGGTCACATGTGTGGGCAGAAGACACACGCTCACAGGAATACCAAATAGAAAAGGTGTGCATATAAAGAGACCTGACTCCAAGTGAAACTATCTCCTTGGCAAGGCCCCAAACTGTCCCACTCCCCAAAATCTCACATTTACCTGCTTTCTTGTTTAATCCCATCTAATCAAGCACAACGTGGATTTGCTTCCTGCCTCTGGTTCTTTTTCCTAGATCAGATCCACCATAGAAATTTATGCAGAAACTCCCATGTTACATATAGTATACTGATGTCATTATCAATAGCATTGCCTTTGCCTCTCACCATTGGTAAGAATTGAGCAACCAATTATCTGGCCATTTAAATATAATGTGGAATTAAATAAAAACCACCCAAATGAGACCAAGCAGAGGCTATTTATTCAGAGCCTGCTATAGCAAGAGAGTCAACCATCACCATTCGCATTTGGGAGAGAATGGAAGGCAGGCAAGGAGTATAAAAGCTTTACAGTAGAAAAAGGGGGAGGCTCTATTATACTCTGATTGAAGGTCGTTGGCTAGGGTTGCTGGAGGTGGATAAACTAGAAGCAGATATTCCATGTGATTCATTAGGGAAGCATATTTGATTTTCTCTGGTTGGTCCTAAATTGGAAGGAAGAAGAAAAATTAAGGAATCTGGTAGACTATTTTCCGGTTGGTTACTACAGAGTTTGTGGTTTGGTATTCTCAATCATTTGCTGCTGATTATGGGTCAGAGTTCTCTTACTACATATGGTTTGGTCATTGTTGCTGTGTATATTTGGTCTCTCAAAAGATGCTCAGATTACTGCTCATGTTCTCAAGCACAAGCAGTCATTTATACTGTGCCTTTCCATAGGACGCTGAACTAGAACTGGACTAAATAATGGCTGTTGCTATAACTACCTGTATCTCAGTTGTGTAGAGTCAGCTAAAATTCCTTGGGGACAACAATGACCACCTTCATAAATTGCTCATCTAGATTTATCATTAATTCTCAAAGTTAAATTGTAAATAAGACTATTTTTCAGAATACCAACAGTAAAGAATGCAGGTTATTTTCTTGAACCTCAGTTTTCATATCTATTAGACAAAGTATTTGAAATACACGGTGACTGAGCTCCCATCCTGCTCTCACATACGAGGATTTTGTGAAGAGTTTTGGTCTGCACACAGTGACAAAGTTGTAGACATTTACTTTAGACTTCAAGGATGCCAGTTAATTCAGAATCCAGCATGTGATCACTACTTTCACATTCAGTGTTCTCTTTGTCTTTTGAGTAAAGGATCCCACATGAATGAGGCCTCCCTTATTCAATGATATCCAAGGATTGTACTTTTTTAAGAATTACTTAATTGTCTCTAATTAATCTATGTTCTATCTCCTCTCTCCCCATACACTGTGGTGCCTAAAATACTTAATTTTTTTTCTTAATGTGTTCCTAAATTTAAATACAACATGAGGCAAGATAATTAATTACATTTAAAAAAAAAACTTTTAAAAGGTATTTAGGGAAAAGAAGGAAGCTTACTACAGTTTGAGGCTAATCAGCTCTTATTAAATATTCAGAAGTTGTACTCTGCACGGGATGGCACAGAAACCTGCTGTTAAAGCCCTTTGGGGAAATCTTAATACACTCTCCACAGAGAAAAACCACAATCAGCGAATTATTAAATATCAACAAAAGTATTCAACATGAAAAATAAACAGCACAATTCCTGCATATTTCTTAACAATTGTATATTTAATTGAAGAAAAGTACAAAAAGAGGCATTGCCAATGAGAAAACTAGCCCTAAATAAAATTGTTGAAGTATAATAGAAATAATTTGGAGGAGAGAGAAACTAAAGATTTGCTGTTTTGTGTTTTATACTGGCAGAAAGAAAATGTGTCCATTATGAAAATATACACTTTATTGATTTGGGATGAAACCTCCTGTAAGGTGATTATGCATAATATGTGAACAGATTTTCTGATATACTGAGACAATGGTAATTTGAAAGATTTAAATATAAAAGATTCACTTACAAAATATATAAATATAAAATTGTTGATCTTCATGTAGGATGTGATTGCTCAAACAAATTTCTAAAACATAGAAAATTACCTTAAAAATTAAATGAACTCTAATCCTAATATGTGAAGGCAATCAACATTTATATTTTTGAACATATCATTCATTTTTCTCCTAATGTGGGGAAGAAGGGAAAAATATACATACCTTTAAGGTCTATCCCTTTTAGTGTGTGTATGTGTGTATGTGTGTGTTCACAGTATTTGCTTTAGTTTATTTTACAAAACAGGATGATATACTTATGTAATATTTGTTTTGATTTTTTACTTGATTATATTTTTAACATTTCCCTGCCATTTTTTCAATATCATGGTTTTTGATATTTGCATAATAGTCTATTTCAAATTTTTAGTTTTCAGTATCCTATTTTTAAAAAAGAGCCAATATATTTCCTTCAACAGACAATTCATGAAAGCACTTTCTTCATTATTTCTATATTTTGTAATAGAGCATATGGACTTTATGGAGGTTCTTATGTCATTTTGCCACATTAGTATTAGCAAAGTTTGGAGCAATTTAATTTTCAACCAATTTACTGAGGAAAAACTCTTACCAAACAACTTCAAACATAACATATGATCAGTTACATAATTGATAATTTGATAGATGACAAATAACATGCATTTATTTTTTTAAAATTACTGTTACAACCCATTTCATTAGTCACTGATAGATTGTGGGAGGTTTTAAAAATTTCACTTTTAAAATTTTTACTGAGCTATTATTAATTTGGGTACAGAGATAAATAAAATCAATTATATTGTAATGTTGAAAATTTGCAGTAGCATTAATTGTTTGAGTGTCAGCAATAATTAGTAAAATCTCAAAGCAGGAATGCAACAATTCCTGAGTATACCAACCAGAAAATGTTAAGTTTTTCTCAATAAGGCTGTAGAGATTTCAAATTTAGAAAGCTTGGATTATAGCTTTTAAATTATGTTTTCAACTTCAAATGCTACATCAGAGGTGCAAATGAATAATAGGAACATGTACTAAATACAGGATAAAATTGGTAAACATCTATATTTATTCTAGTTTTACAGTATATGAAGCATGAATTTGGCTAGGTCATTTACACTGCTTGAGCCCAGCTTCCCCAGTTTGATAGCAGAATTATTGGAATTCTCTCATAATGGTTCTTTGCTTCAAATTGACAGAATTTTTGAGCACTCTATAAAATGAGTGTCCTCTTGATGATAAACTGAGAATTGTTTTTCAATATTTGTATATCAACTATCACTTTCTTTTATGTAAAATTAATAATATTGCAGGCTATAGTATTAAAATGTAACAAAATAAACTAGACTTAAAGACAGACAGTCTGAGCTATATTTCCAATCCTGCCATTTACTCCGTGACATTTTGTTATAAGAAAATTTCTTGAAGCTAATACTCAAAGTGAATAAAATACTGTTTTTAAATAATTCCATTTATAATATCATTAAGAATAATATGCTGTGTTACTAACGTAACCAGAATTGTGAAAGACTTGTAAAAAGAAAACTGCAAAACAATGCTAAATTAAGAAAGACGTAAATAAATGGAAAGATATTCCATGTTCATTGATTAAAAGGTTTAATATTGTGAAGATGTTAATACTACCCACAAGTGACCTATAGACTCAATATAATCTCTTTCAAACTCATGACTTTTTTATAGAAATAAAAATACGCATTCCAAAATTTATTAAGAAACTCAAATGTACTAAATAGCCAAAACAATCATGAAAAAGAAGAATGAAAGCTGGAGGATTCACTATTCCTGACTTCAAAATTGATTTCAAAGCTACAATTATCAAAACAGCATGGTACAGGCATAAAGATAGCCATAAACACTGTCAACCTAAAAGGAAAAATCTTGGGCAAAATTAATATAATTAGAGAGTTTATTTGGGCCAAGCTTGAGGATTGCAACCCAGGAGTATAGATTCAAGTTGCTCTGAATATACATTCTGATTAGCAGTAGTTACAAGTAAATTTTTAAAGGCAAAAGAAGGGGGACATAGAAAGGGCTGATGCAAAGTTGCTTGTCAGGAATTCTCATAGGTTTACAGAAATAACATTGATTAGTGATTAGCTGTACATTGCTAAGCTATAGGGTGTGGGTTATAGTGTCCAGTGTGACAATATTAGGTTACTTTATATCATCTTGTGGAAATAGTTTCAAGAGAAAAATATATTCCTCAAAGGGAAGAGTAAGACATGATGGGGTCTCATTTTAAAGTCTCTTTTGGCCTAGTAATTGAAAGGAATTGTATTCCTCAGAAAAAAAAAGTTCTTTTCTTTTCTCAACACTAATGGAATAAAACAGGCAGCCAGAAATGTATCCTTGCATATATCATCAAATAATCTTCAGCAAGGGTGCCAAGCTCATCAAATGGGGGGAAAGCACAGTCTTTTCAACAAATAAAGCCGGAAAAACTGAATTTCCAAATACAGAAGAATTAAGTTGGACCTTTACCTAACACCATGATCACAAATTAGTTCAGATTGGGTCAAAGACCTAAACTTAAGAGCTAAAACTACAAAACTCTTAGAAGGAAAGATAACGCACAGCTTCATGACATTGGATTTGCTAATGATTTCTAAGATGTTACACCAAAAGCAAAAGCTATAAAAGCAAAATTAGACTAACTCAACTTCATCAAACTAAAAACTTTTGTGCATCAAAAGATACTACTATCAACAAAATAAAAAGGCAACTCACAGAATGGGAGAATATATTTATAAATGGCATGTCTGATAAGGGATCAATATCCTGAATATATCATGAACTTCTAATACTTAATAACAACAATAACAAGAACCCAACCTTATTAAAAAATCACCAAAAGACTTGAGTAGCTATTTCTCCAAAGAAGATATATAATTGTTCTATAAGCATGTGAAAAGATGCTCAGTATCACTAATTATTAGGGAAATATAAATAAAACCACAATGAGATACCTCTTCATACTTTAGGACTAACCTCTGACCAATTTGTTCCCCCAAATTCCTTTCTAAGAGCAATAGTGAATCTCGCTAATCAGGTTTTATTAACCCGGCATAATGTAGTTACTGTCCAACCTGATTCCTGTATAGCATCACATGACAGATAGACGAGCCCCTTATCTTAACTTAAGCCTCCTAGTAGATTCCTATTAACACAAGCATCTATTTCTGACTCTAGGTTTTTAGACAAAGCTTAACTCTTTCAACCAATTGTCACCTAAAGAATCCTCCAAACTCACTTATGATTTATAAGACCCCACTTTGAGAAGTTCCATCTTTTCACGCTGAACTATGTATTAATTTATGGTTTTACATGTAATTCCTGTCTCCAAGAATGTATAAAACCAAACTGTAATTCAGCCACTTTGGAATTACTTTCTCAAGACTTCTTGAGATCTTGTTCCCTGGGCCACGGTCACACACATTCAGTTTAGAATAAACCTCTATAAATTATTTTACAGAGCTTGGGATTTTCCACCAACATCCCCAATAGGATGGATATTATTAACTGACAACTAATGGATGCGGAGTGCACCATATGAGGGGAGGGCACACTTGTAGCCCCGGCTTGGGTGAGGCAAAGGCATTATATGTAACCAACATTTTTATATTCCTGTAATATTCTGAAATAAAAAAAGATTAAAAAGAGAAGGAAGAAAAGAAAAGAATAAATGTTGGTGAGGGTATGGAGAAAGTAATCCTGGTGTACTGTTGATGGGATTGTAGAATAGATCAGTGGCTATAGAAAATGGTAAGGTGGGTCCTCAAAAAATTAAATATAGACTTACCATATGATCCAGCAATTTCACTTCTGGGTATATACTTAAAGGAATTGAAAGCAGGTACATGAACAAATATCTGTGTACTCATGTTTACAGCAGCATTATTCACAGTTGACAAAAGGTGGAAGCAATTCAAGTGTCCATCAAGAGATAAATGAATAAAAATGTGGTATACACATAGAATGGGACATTATTCAACATTAAATAAGTATAAAACTCTGACACATGCCACAGCATGGATGAATATTGAAGACATTGTGCTAAGTGAAATAAGCCAGTTACAAAAGGGCAAATGCTATATAGTTCTAATTATATAAGTTACTTTATATAAGATTCCATTTGTATAAGGTAGAGTAGTCGAATTCAGAGGGTCAGAAAGTAGAATGGTGGTTATCGGGGTCTATGGGGAGGAAGGAATCAAGAGTAATTGTTTAATGAGTACAGAGTTTAAGTTTTGCAAGATGAAAAGTTCTTGAGGTGGATGGTTGTGATGGTTGTACAATATGGATGTACAGTTGACCTTTGAACAACATGGGTTTGAACTGCCCAGGTCCACTTATATGTGATTTTTTTTTCAATAAATACTGTTGTCCCTTCATAATGGAAAGTTTTGCATCTGCAATGAAAGCTGATCAAAATGTAGTATTCACAGATGTAAATCCATGTATATGGAGGGCTGAGTTTCTTGTCCGTGAGAGCTGCAGGGCCAGCTGCAGGACTGGAGTATGTCTAGATTTTAGTGTCTGTGGGGGCCCCGGAACCCATCCCTACAGATACTAACAGACTACTTCATGTCAGTGAACTATACATTTTTACAAGTGGTTAACATGGTAATTTTTATGTTATGTATGTTTTATGAAAATTTTATAAAAATCTAAAAACTTAAACAATAACAAAAAACAAATGTTGCAAAGAGAAGCGCTTATAATGTTACAGACTTCAGGCTAGTATAATGTAGAAGGGTCAATGTTTTGAAGCCTCTCAGGTCCTTAGGTAATTAAAATAGAATTATGCTTCAAAGAGGTGCTTTCCTTTCAAATAGTCTCTCTATTGGCTTTTTAGGAAATCAACTAACTGCTAAATGGCTGAGTCATCAGAAGCATTGCCCATATTTACAACTTTGAAACTTGCTTATAAAATTGTCACTGGAAGCATTCATCTACCAAGATCCAACATTGTGAACAAGCTGTTTCCAATAAAAATCTCTTCTGTTCTTTTTATTTTGAAAATTGAAGGAACTTATAGAACAGAAAATAAAACACTAACTATTAAAATTGTTACCCTGGTATTATGTTATTTTCTTAGTAAATATAGTTATAGGACTTACCTATAAAAGTATTATTTTAAAAATGCATTAGAAATACCCAAACAGTTAAAATAATTCTAAAAACTAGATCTGTTAAACAAAATGAGAAATTAATTTAAAATGCACATGTATATAGACATTTACATCTCTTAAGGTTCTGATATATAAGGGAGGCTGTATAGATATTTTTTTCCTTCTTAAAGAGTAAGGCTTTATCTTTCTTTTTGTTGCGGGGGCAGGTGCTAAGTAGAATAGTGTTGGCTTCATAATTGCAAATATTGGAATCATATTCTAGCTAAATTAAACATAAAAGGAAAGTATTAAATATTAAAGGAAATAAGTGGCTCACCAATATTCACAAGAATCAAATAACCAACTTTGGAGGCTAAGATAAATGATAAAATAACGTGAAATCACCTTTGAATTTATTCCTGCCAGCTTGCACCATCTCCCAGACACTGACTCGGCTAGTACTTCAGTTGCCATACCCACTTGCTGGTAGATGTGGATCCTGCCATTGTGCTTCTTAAGATGAATTCTAGAAATCCCTTGCTTGTCCATCTAAGTTACGATTTAGATCACAGGATGGGCATGACTGATTTGTAGATCATTCATAATGTACTAAGCTTTACAGACATGTAAGGCTGAAGGCTGGGAGAGTGAAGACCCGGTATTATTGCTAACGAACTCACAAAAGGGATTCTCTGTTGCTCACCACGTGGGAAGTCAATTACTGAGACAACCAGGATTGTCAAGAAGGAAAGGATTTATTGCAGAGGACACATCAACCGGAAGATGGGAGAAAGGGACTGCCTCAAATCTGTCTCCCTGACCACCGGGTCAGGGATTTTTCTGGAGTTGAAATGGATAATGCATGAGAGGAGTTAACATCATTACATGCTTGGGCTGGAGTGCAGGGGAGACAAGCACAGTGAGAAATCATGCTAGTACATGATCAAAAAATGGCAGATAAATCCCTCCTAGGGCAGGGATTTTAGCAGTTTAATGAGCTAGGGGTTAATATTGGTCATTATTTCAGCCTTGTGTGCAGGCGGGATGTGCGGACCAGGCTGCTCAGTGGGTCCTTGAGCCCAGTCTGTGGTGGGGTGTCACTTATCTTGTCTTCTCCATACAAACAGGTGGTGTGAGGCTTTGTAGTTATCTCGTGGCTGCAAGGAGGTTCTGCTGTTTCTAGCAAAGAAACTCAAAAGGGCAACAGAAGGTTATAAATTTCTGGACAGCAACTCTTACTGCCCTGGGAACTTGAAACATAAGAGAACTACCAAAAAAAAAACTATAAAAACAGTTTTCTTGCTTATGAAGCCAGTTACATTATCAGTTTTGATGATGGGAGATGCAGAATTGCAAACACAGAAATGGAGGTGAGATGCTGGGTGGTAAAAAGGAATGACAAATGTCAACAACAAGGGTCAGGATTAAAAAAGAGGTCAGCAGGCTATTTCAGAATTAAAATGCTATTATCAGTTTGCTGTGTGATACTATGCAAATGGCCAAGATGGCCTTAATGTTCCCCTTAGCCTGACTAAACTTTACATGGGTTTCTTCCTGAATCTAGCCCCCAGCCCAACCTTTACTATATAAAACTTGCAACTGTAAAATCTTTCTCTGCCCCTTTGATATCTAAGTGTTTGTCTTCTAGCCTTTTGTCCATTTCACAACCCAGAAATGACTTTCTCAAAAATCTTGGGGCCATCCCTTGGTAATGTAATCAAGAAAGATAAGGCCTTTTCTTCCAGTCTATGTGGGGGGTAGGTGCCTAATCACCAATTAATAAACACAGATGACCTAATCACATTGATCAACTTCTCCTCTCCTGTGCTCCAGTACTTTTCCACTAGCTCATCCCATCACTTAAAAATGCCCCCGCCCTTTGTGTTGGTGGAGTTGAGTTCAATCTCTCTACCCTACGGTGAGCATTTCCAGTTGTATTGTAATAGTCTTGAATAAAGTCTGCCTTGCTTGTTTAATTCCACCTGGTACAATTTTTCTTTGACACAAATGATTGAAATATGGGAAATTCAAGAGATAGAGATACAGGTTGGCGTGATATGTATGATGCATGTTTACACACGCATACACACATATACAACATGGCATATCTATATGTCAACATATTATTAAAAGAAATTTTCAAAAAAGATAAAATCATGAATCACACACAGATGTAAAAATAAACTATGCTAAAAATTTGTTTTATTGAATAGTATAAAAGAACCTAGTAGATATTTTAACTGGGTCAAAGGAAAATTCAAAAGAACACAAATTTATGTGCAGTAAAATAATATTGAGATGAGTTGCTATAGAGACAAAACTGACTTTGGGGAGTGGCAAGCCAATTAAATCATTAGCAGACAGGACAGAATTTATATATCTCTCACTTACAAAACTTACCAACACTTACAAAAAGTTGTACAATAGCTCAAAGTTTATGAGCAAGAATAGAATCTGATAACCTGGAAAGGTACACACTATAGACGATGTATAGTTTTTTATTAAAACCCAAATTTGTTTTTATATAATGGACAATGTACCGTGAACTTTTGCATACACATGCACATATGTATGTATTATGAATGGTGTGTGAACAATTTTCTTATAAAGTATTGACAAAAATAAAATAGGTAAAAGTAAACATTAGCAGCCAAGGTAGGGGAAATGGGTACTCTTATTAATTACTGATGGAGACCTAAATTGTTTCAACATCATTGGAAAGAAATTTGTCAATATTTGGAAATTATATGGCTCTTGAGATAGCAAGTCTACTTCCATAAATTTTTTTACACAAGTATAGGCACATGTAAGCAAATATGTGTGTGTACACGCACGCACACAACATTTACTCTTATTTTTTAAAATAGCAGTGAAAGGCTGAATTAACATACATGTCTATCGGGTGAGGCTATACAAATCGTGAAGCAGCTATATAATAAAATATTTTATGAGTGATAAGAATATGGTAGATCTATATGCACTTTATAGAATGATCTCCTAAATATAATCTTAAGTGAGAAAAATAAAGTGCATACAATGTCAGTAGCTATAAATAAATCTATTATATCCTATGCTTGTGCAGTAAGCTGCTCCTTCTGTTTAGCACTGTTGCCGTTATGAGTTCTGAATGTTTCCTTTACACAGCTTTCTTCAGGATTATGTTTTGATCAATCTCCTGGTAAAGCTGTGTCCTTGCTCTTCTTTGCTTCTACCCTAAGTGTTGCTCAGTTTTTGCTGCTGCTATTTTTGTTGTTGTGTTCTGGAATTGAGTGCAGTGGTAAAATGATTCATTCCTTTGGGGAAATGAGCTTCTGAGTTGACTCACAAAATAGTATAATGGTCTTTTGGTTTTGATTTCTGAGCCTTTCAGCAAAGACCCTTTGAAGAACCATCTGAAAGGGCATTTCAAAGTACATGAAGAAATAAATGTACAAAATATTAAGAGGAATGATATTGTCAACAAAAGTTTAGAAAGTGCACTGCCTACTGAGTGTGTTTGTGAGTACTCAGTGTAGGACTGTGATATCCATGGTCAACTCTGACCCAAGAGAGTGAATATAGTGCATTTCTAATTAGACTTTCTTGCATGGGAGAGATGAATCATAATTTTAATCCCTGACATATAGCATTTTAGTATGCTGACCTTTTAGTAAAGGTGCATGCTTGATTAGAAAACATTTGGAACACCCTTGCCATTGGAAGACAGAGTTGTAAATGGTAAAAGCAGTGAAATGAGCCCCCAACTCAATATAGACTCTTCAAAGGTCAAGATGAAGCAGCCCATCTATTTAACTGCCCAAGTATATGAGGCATTCATCCCAGTAGAAGGCAGTTTCACGACAAAGGCCATAAAAAAAGCAATGGCAGTACATTAAGCCAGTTTATAGTCTGTATTAATAAGATAAAATTCCATATATTTATATATACATAAACCTGATATTTTAGAAAGTATAATTCATGATTTTAGAATCCATGATTTTTCTTTGCCATCATATGGTAATTTTTATTCTAAAAAGCTTGATAGATACTGTATCAGATTAATTTAAGAAAGCTGCCAGTGAATTAGAAAAGGCTCATCAGCACAAAAGGGATTCCTAATGGGCTCCTAAAAGAAAAACTTCCCGCACTAAGGTTTGCTGTTGTTGTTTAGGTTTTCTGAGAAAATTAATGGATTGTTTTCTGCTCTGTTGAATTTTTAAACTTCCTGATATTTTACTTTCTTTACACCACTGTCTATAAAGGTCACCTTTAGAGTTGTTGTGTCAGCACAAATAAGGGAGTTTGAAAAAGCAAAACAAAAACAAAGCGAAACTAGTGACTTGAAAAACAATATTTGAAAGAAAACAGGAAGGGAAATAATTTCATCATTGGGCTTTTAGTGTTTTATATATTATTAAATCATATATTGGGACCCACTAAGATATCTCTAACTACATAAAGGGAATTTGTTAAATTTCTGGAATATTTTTATTCACTTCAATTTTATCAAACAGGAAAAGCTAATAGAATCCTTAACAAGTTTTAGATATCACTATAAAATAGAGATGAGATGTAAGTTCCTAAAATACTGGGAATTACTATTTGAACTATTTAAATAAGGATTTGTTAGGTTTTTACAATATTTGTTACCCTTATACTAATTCATATAAACAAGTGAACAGATTGTTTCAATTCATATTCATCATTTAAACATACTATTAAAAAACTCTAAGAATCCCTTTGCTACCATTCACAAACATTTTTATATTTGAACACATATTGCATAAATATTCCGCAAATATTGTGTGCTTATTGTGTAGTACTAATTGTCCTCCAGATTTAATCCTCTTTCTTTGGCTGTCATGGAGTACACTTTTTCTGATTTTCTTATTCATGTCTTTGACCTATATGTAGAGCAATGGGATTTATGGGAGATGTTCGTTGGTACTCTCTAAAGCTGTATGCTCATCTCTCTAACATTCATAAGACATATTCACAATATTTTCTGTATCTCATTGCTTGCCAATGAGAACTGAGTATCATCATCTAATACAAAAAAGAATGGGAAGACTAGTGGTAATTTAAATTATAATACGATGAGATATATTCTGTGAAAAAATAATCATGAGTTGTGTATATTTGTGGAACATAAAATAAAAACATAAATACCAACATTTATAGGGTCTTTAAAGGCTTCAAAACACAATGACAATATTGACTAGTGAAACTACACAAGAATCTGCTGAGGAAGAGAAAGTAACACTATTGTTCTCATGTTAAAAATGAGAAAACACAAAACGAATAAAAAGAGAAAAGGAGTAAATGACTTTCGTTGGTCTGAAAAGCAATTTAGTTACTGAGGCAATCATTTCACAATGGCACTAAGGTGCAAGAAGTTCAAACCATCATTTTCCCTCTGTGCAAAATCTAAACTTTCAGACTGCTAAAGTGTAAACGATGCAGCAACGGTAGTCGGCACAAGCAAAAACCGGAAGGAGGACTAGAGGGGTCTGGGGTAAGGTTAGGCAAAGGGGTCAGGGTGGCATGGCCAAGGATCACTCTTACCCAGAGGAAAGAAACTACTATGCTTAAGTATATAGATGCCAAAATTGTTAGAGTTGTTTTTGTTTTGTTTGTTTGTTTGTTTTAGAGAGAAGTCTACACCTATAAAACTCCTAACTCCCTTCCTTAACATTTTATTCAAGTGTCAGTCAGCACATTATTTAGGAATCAATGAGCTTGACCTTATCATAAAACCAGTGAGCAATTAGCAGAGGGAATGTGAGCAGCTTTAGCAAAGAAGTTGAATAATTAACTACTCTGTTGAAAACAAGATAAAAAGACAGTATTTCTGGCACCTAATTCAGAACTTGGAAGGGCTGGGGAGCAAGTGGGTGGGATAGCCTGGTGTAACGGGAAGATCCCAGATATAGGAAGGCTGATTAACCGTTTGATATTTGGAAACATCGAATGAGTAAGTGGAATGATAATTTTGATTCTCAGTGCAATGGTGAAAGAATCTCTTTCAGTCTCTCTTGCATACCCTAAAGATGAACAAGGTCTCAATTATTCTTTAATAATTATCTTTTATTTAGACATATTAACTTAAAATTTATTACTTGTTTTTTTGAAGATAATATTTTAAGTAAGTTCTTCTCCATGCTATTGTTTTTGCTGAATGCGTGTATTTTGTGGTTGTCCACAGAGTGTGAGAGCGGTCCCTACCCCACTCAAAATTAAATTAGATGTCCACACTGATACTATACATGCACAAATGAGGTATGAAAATATTTCTTTCTTTTGTATTGCAGCTTTCTGGGGACAGGTGGGCAGTTACCCAAGCTGAAATGGCTTGATCAAAGGGAATGGCAAGTATCTAGTTCCTACGTGGACTGGGGAGGGGCAGAGTGAAGAATTTGTGGGCTGAAGCTTTCTGCACCAGTTCAGAGGAGGGAGGGAGCAAACACGCGTTTTTATCCGTTTGTCCATATACAGGGCCAGAAGGCAAGGGGGAAGAGTGGGGCCAGAAAGTGTTTAGCATTCGAATATCAGCTATGGAATCAGATTGCCAGGATACATAAAAGAAAATACGATTTTATTTGGACAAAGAAATATCAGGAACTAAATAAAAATTCAAGCTCTATACTATTTTAGTTTTCTGTTTTAGTCATGAGGCCTAATAGAAACTTTCCTCTATAAAATGATCCCCTTCTCATGATTCATTTGAGGTATACCTACTCATCCTTAACAGTCACTGCAAATGACAAATGTTTTCTGTTCTAAAAAGACCAACCTTGAGTCTCCAAATGGGGTTAATTTTTTCCCTTTTATGTTTCCTTAGGGACTTATTTATATGTCTATTATAACATTTCCTATTTTGTGTAATTATTTATTACGTGTTGTTGAATTGTGTTTTTCTTACTTTCCAGAATTTTGAACAAAGGCCAAAAGCTTAGAAAAAAGTGCTCATAATGACTCTGTGTTGGATCTCTACCATTTCTTCCCCCAAGCTTCTCTATCTTTCTCCATTCTTCTCTCTACCCCATGTGAAACACATTGGATTCTCTTGCCCTATGGCTTCTGTTTGGTTGTGCCCAAGGGGGCACACTGGCAGATATAGAAGGAAATAGAGTGAGGTTAGGTGATTTATTCCTCTGCCTCTGTCTCTCTGGTTCACTTCAGAGTGACTCCAGTCTTCAAGGGAAGTTCACAACCTCCCTAATGGGGGTCTCTCTATTACCTTCCTTCCCTAGTTTCTGATAAATGCTTCCTCCTCCTGTTTGTCAGAGCCCTAGGGTTCCATTAGCCTGGGATAATAAACCATCCTTTATGATCCCTCCACTCTGTCCACATCTTTGCCAACAGTCTTATTAAATTCTTCTTGAAAAGTCTGGAGTGTGCCATTAATTTGCTGCTGGGGACATGATTTATGTATATCCCAAGATTACTGAGAAGTCCTAGACACATCTATGCAGGAATTACCAGGGAATGGAACAATTGGAATCGGAACCTTCATCTTTGTTTCTTCGTCAAACTTCTTATAAGGAGACCAGAAATTTAGAAGGAAATTCACTGACAATCTTTACAAGAATAGAGAATACTTTGACTTTTCTCTTCTCCTTTCCAAAATGTAGATACATAGGTTGTTTGCAAGAAGGAAAGCCTTGAAATTCAGTCTCAAATTACAGAATTGCTGGATTACAGTAATTATAGAACTGTTATCTCCGCATAGCTTCTTGAATGTAACGTGATACATTTGTTTCTATTACTGATGTAACAAATTGCCACAAACTTAATGACTTAAAGCAATGTAAATTTATTTTCTTATGATTTTAGAGGTCAGAATCTAAGATAGGTCTCATAGAACCAATATCAAGATATCTCCAGAGCTACATTTCTTCTGGAGGCTCTAGACACATTTCCTTCTCTTTTACTGACCCTTCTGTTTGTCTCTTATAAGGACCCTGTGATAACACTGGATTTACCTGGATAATCCAGGATAATCTATTCATTTCAAGATTCTTAATTTACATTTGCAAAACCCTTTCTTCGTATAAGGTGATTCATTTGCAGGGTCTGAGAATTAGGACATAGATATCTTTGGGGGGCATTATTCAGCCTACCACATGTGATGAGAGACTTTTGGGGACAGAGGAATATGTATACCCTGAAATTGGGACCTTGTCAGAATAGATTCTGGTTCCTGCTTACCAAGTGAAAGCCGTGAAGACTAAAAATAGAATAAAGAAATTGATTTTCATTTGGATAAATTGTATTTCCACCAGTTAGCAGAACTAGAATAAGTGGACTTCTATGTGATAAGTGAATTGCATGTAAGTGGATGGGTTGAGTCATTGTGTAGAGACCCTATCTGGAAGGATCTTTCCAGTGTGGAGAAACTTCAGAAGTAAGAATTTCTGTGTGGCACACCACCCAGAGCATAATTTGAGAGTAGAGGTAGTGTCACAAGATCAGTGGGAGAGATCATGTCTCATGTTGGAGAATGGTGCAGTATTTCACCGCAGAGGGTCTCTAAAATGACCACAAATGGGGTGAAGAAACCATGTAAATGTCAGCAACAATAGCTGGTTTGATAGCCAGCAAGTATCATTCAAGGAGATCATTAAAACAGGACCAGGTATGTAAGATGGCCATAGCCCCTTCTCTTCTGTCCTTTCCTAGCCAGGACCCCGAAATAACAAAGAGAAGAGAGGAGATAAAAGGGAAATGTTAAAGAATAGGCCAAACTTCTCTTTATTGCACACAATTTTTGAACCACAGGGAAAACTTGAGGTGAGGAGAGGAGGAATTATTGGCATTGTATCTGATAGTCAGCTTTATATTAGATTGGATTGCACTTTTTAATAGGTAAACACACATTTTTTCTAATTATAGAAATTACCCTGATATATGTTTAGAGGTAGGGATAGAAAATCAGACAGAGTGCATTTAAAGGCAATGAATACTGAAAAATATAGCTATATTTTATTTTTAGCCTCTCACAGCCAGCCCATTAAATAAAAACATTAGGCAGGTTAGCAAGTTTGTCTATTTTTCTATCTTTAAATTCTAATTCCAAAGAGAGCAGGGTTTTCTTCTAGTCATCGGAGTGTGATAGGGCTGGGTCTCTGTATTGCTCCCTTCATCTTTCTTCCCAAGAAAAAGTCTTTTAAATTAATAGTGCATCAAGTTATGTTCAAACACATGGTGAATATTACAAAGAAAAAGATATGTTTGTAAATGCTCTTTTCTGATGAATATGAAACATTTTCTAAACCTCTAAAGGATGAAAGGATATTCCTCGTCAAACTGAGATGGAACCTAGAAAATTGTTTTTTACTTTGTAAGGTGGCAAGGTGGAATAAACTTAACAAAAGCAACAATAAAAAGAATGACATACAAATGCATGCACCAACAAACCCAAAAAACAAACAGGCAAAAAATACCTTTGGGATTGGTGAGAAGATAAAGGAATAAAAATATGGAAAGAAGGAAAAATCTGAAGAATGCCCTTCATAAGTTCACTTCATGAACTTTGGAGTAGAAAAGGAAGAACACCTTTTAGAAATCCAATATGTTCATCAACATCAAATATGGTACAATAGGTACTGAACAGAAGTTTTCAGAACATATTGAAATTTTTATCGCTAAAATAATATTTCACAGGTTTATTTCTTGCATTCCATGGTTACTTATCACTTAACTTTCTAAAGCTTCATTGATTTACCTGCATGTTTACCTTGAAAAAATTCTTCAAAATAAAATTTTGTTCTAACTAAAGCAAGGCATATACCATCATGTTGGAATTTCAAGAAAAGTGAAGAGATAAAAAATGTTTTTCTTAATTCGGGTAAATATCTTTAATAAATATGTATTCACAGAATAATTTGAACCAATTATATTTAGTTGGAATAATATATTTTTGGCTTTATTTACAATTTCTCAAGTCAGCCTTCTTTTTCTATATATGATACCTTACACATCAACATAATATTAATAATAGGATGTAGACATTTACCATAAAATCAACAGCCACAATTTCTTCACATTTATTTCAAGAAAACCAAACTAAAAGGGAAAAAAAGAAAGAAAAAGGAAATAGAAGTTAAATAGCATAAAATTACTATTATGCCTGCTTCCTGGATTTTACTACATTTGATTCTTTTTTTTTTTTTTTTTTATGGAAAGCCATGTCTATCATGGACCATATATTCAGTGATGTAGATATAATTATTCTATGGGATCCTTTGAGAACTACACCATTATTTTACCAAAACATTACATTAGATTTTTTTCAAAATAATTCTATCAAATTAATTGTTTGAAGTATGGAAAATCTCTATTTTTATATTTTATCTTAATGTAGGAATTATAGAAAATGAAATATGCAACCTGTTTCTACCTATCAATTTATAAGTCTAGCTCACTTCTTAAAGTCCTGATATCACTGGGTATGCTTTAGGAAACTTCCTGGAAACTAGGTCTTCATTAAATTGTAGCAATTAATGTATGATTGCTTTAGGTATTCTAATTTACTGGTTTGATTTGGAAGCTTGACAAAATGTCTGTAAACTCTTGCAAGAAGAAAGGCAAGAGCCCTCGGTAGTAATAACCTCCTTCGTTTCCGTGATTTTGTTCAGTCCAGACTTCAGTCTCTGCTAGGATTCACAGAGAGATAAATATTTGAACATGGAAGATTCACTTATCATTAAAATTATTTTACCCATCTATAAATCATGTTCCCCAAAGTACCCATATAATTTTATAGACTTAAAATTAAAAAGAGGAAAGAGCCTATAGGAAATTTCCTGGGAAATCCTAACAGTCATTAAAAAATCGAAACCCTTCTATCTCTAATTTTAAGAATTAATGGTGAAAGAAAGCAGGAAATACACACAACTCACCTGAAGTGATCAATTTTGGAGACAAATTACCTAATTTGGCCAAGTCCTTTAATTTTGTGGAAGAGATAACTTACCTTGAAAGGGGCCTTGCCCTATTTCCAAAGGGAATAACACTTTATTCTTCTATCCATAACCTGATGCTCACATCTGACAACAATTAAGAGAAATGGCACCACTTAGCCTCTTGAACCTCAGCAACCACAAGAGAGCAAAGAATTGCAGAAGGAAATGTTAAATGATAGAGTACAAATGAACCATTTTACGCAGCAATTCAGATAAACCATTTCAAGTCCAGCATAAGAAATAATGTTTTCAGGGAACATTACTTTGACTACTAATTATGTGACTTGTAACTTACAGTGCCAATGACCCTGACTTTTCAGATTTTGTGAGCAATTTTAATTTAGAGGTATATTGCTGGCAAACCACACAGTGTTCAGTAAGTCAATTAGATACGATCAGCAAGTTCCCCTAATAGAATTGCAAATTATAGTGTCTTTTCTCAGTATTTTTGACTTAAGTAACATCTATTACAGGCTAGGCAAGCATTATCAGTGTTTAAATTTTTCTCAGCCCATTTTTTTTTTTTTTTTTTAACTCCAGAGAACTAATACTGCCAAAGATTTCTCAGAACATGTGTCTGTAATTCCCTTACATGACTCCTGGGTCACTGAGAAACTGTTAACATTTAGTGAACTTTACACAATTAGCTCTGTCCTTTGGGTTTTCAAACACATTTTCCTTATCCTTACACTGCGGATGGGAAAGGAAAATTTACAGTGGAAATGTAGTCCTGCAGTCTTCTTCATTAAAGTCTCCCAGGGCACTTTACAATCATTAAAAGTTATAATTAGCACTGAAGTACATTCAACTCCTAAAAGGATCATTTTTTAAAACTAATAACTTTTTTAACATCTGTATTTTAAAGTCTCAAAACAGTTTAAGTGCTCCCAACTTCAACAGATAATGACTTCCTAAGCATAGAGGAAAGAAACCAAAGTGTTTTTAAATGCTCTGAAACATATTTCCTGATCCCCTCTAGATTTCGTTCACTGAAAACAGTCAACTATTTTTGTAATTGAAATTGAGTTTCTTTATTAAAAAAAAAAGTGTCAGGTAAAGAGATAAGCAAAGAGACTTTGGTAAGAGTTATGAATTTTTTTCCATATCTTAAGCATGTTACTAATTAAAATTAGGCCTTTATGCTCATATCCTCTGTTATGTTTTTCAGGAGTTTTATTTTTAATAGTAGACATAATTTTGGGGGAAACTAAGGCATATACACATCTCTTCTCCCCAGTGATCATCCAGCTGGGGGTTTGACTCTTGACAATGTCATTATCAAAAACTCTGAAAGTTCTAATATTTTACATTATTTGCAAGATAACAAATGTGTGCACTACAGTTACATGGACCCTAGCAGAAGATAAAATTTTTCTGGATCAAAGACAAAGAACAATTATTATTCATATCAATAGCAGTGACCATAGTACCGTCATTTTCTTGGGCTGATTCCTTGCCAAGGCAAGGCCAACAGATTTGGCCAGTCAAGAAAGGAGATCTTTTTAGATTAAGACTGTTTATTACATAGATAGAGAACAAAAAGCAAGAAAAGCAAAGATGCCTGTTTTTCATGTCATTTGTCATACAGAGAGGCACTGAAACACAAGGGGACAGATGACATGAAAATATAATGTGAGTATTGGGACACCTTGTTGTGGAAGAACTGATGCCATTCTCTAGCTAAGAAATTTTAGAGCACATAGCTGTACCCTAAAGAGGTGAGGCAGACAGCCTCACACCTCACTAGAAACCAGGAGGCTATGAAAATGTGTCTCATGTCATCTCCCAGGGGAATAGGGAGGCAAGTGGAAAACAGCCTTTTAGCAGCTCTGCACAAAGTTCCCATGATCTCATGTTCCATGAGAATCACAGGACATTATGCCAAGACTTATGTCTGCTCCAGGTAAGTCTTGCCTGTGCAGTCTCTACAGGGACATACCAGGTTACCAGGGTGCAGTGGTGGAGTCTATTCTCCCAGATCTCCCAAACCCCAATTTCCACAGACAATATAATAACACCCAGGTGAGTCCTGCATGCACACTAGGTTGCATTACAGAAGAGAGACCCTGAGCTTAGGAAACCCCAATCCTTTATAATGAGCTGCAAACAAATATACCTGCCCTTTATCCCAGAAGGAAACATCTTAATTTTACTGGACAACAAACAAACTTTTGGAAGGAGATACTGTGTCTCCCAAGGCTGTTCACCATATAAATACTTTTGAAAAGACTATATAGAATAAAACCCCGTTGATGCCTCAGCACACTTGCAAAATGTAAGAGATTCATGAAGAACAGTCTATCAATATTCATGTATTACGAAGTAGATATCATCACTTGAAGAAGCTTCTCAGAAAGATTTTGCTCTCCTAACTAAATGAAAACAAACCCGAAATAAATTCAGCATTACGTCTAAGCTTCATTGCCCTTACACCTTACTTCTTTCCTTGAACAGAAATGTAATGTATAATGCACTGTAGGGACCAAGGGTCCAAAGCAAGAAGATTCTACACAATAAGGATGGTAGGCAGAAAAATTGGAGTCTATTCCTCCAAAATATTATTAAACAGTTTCAACTGTCCTGGATTGCCTTTATCCTGTTTTCATATGAATGTGTGTGTGCATGCCCATGTGTGCATGCATGTACATACATGAATGAACTTGAAAGAGAGACAGAGAAAGGAGAAAGATGCCATTTGCTTAAGCAAAGATAAGCCAAATACTCTGTTGCTTGCCTTTGAAAACATACCTAATCAATACAACTTGAAATCAGAACAAAATGTACACCCTGACTCCTTGATATTGAATGCTACCTTATTGAATCTACCATCTAGAAATCTACCATTTTGAATGGAGCCAGATTAGCATTTGATGTTGTGAGTCTGAAATTAATATTACTGCCCTTCCCTTAACTGTATGACTTTAGGAAATATACTTAAATCCTCATTAGGCCATTTCTTCTTCTATAATATTTGGGATAACATTATCTAATTGACTTGGTGGTAAGATTAAACAAAAACAAATATAAACATGTCTCCTGGGGCCCATATAGATGCTCAATAAATTTCAGTTTCCCTGATAGCAAAATGCCTTGCTAATCTTTTGTGAAGATAGTGGTGTTTCACACTTTACTCAGTATCCACTTCAAAACACTTTTACTAGTTTCTAAGTACACCATTCAATTAAAAAGATTAAGAGAATTATTTTATATATTTTATGTCCCTGAGTCATGTTTTGTCATAAGTTATGTTCATGAATCTTTGTTGCTGAATTGTTATAGAACAAAATAGAACAGCATTAATTTAGTGCTTAATTTCTTCACAAAGTCTTGGCAAAAAAATTACATATTTTAACTCATCCACAAACTAGGTAATATATGTCATTTTTTGTTTTAATTGTCATCTTTGTTTTTCTCATCCCATAGCACTATTTTAGACACATATCTATATGCCTAAAGATATATATGTATCTTTACATATGGTGGGAATGTAAGAACTGCTTTTGATGACAAGAGATAATTTGGAGTTTGGATGGAGTAATATACTTTTGAAAATTTGGAACACTTTTGTATTCAATTTGCTAATACCTTTTAGGATTTTTGAATATATGTTCATGAGAAATATTGATCTGAAATTTTTCTTTTTTGTAAAGTGTATATAATTTTGTCCAGGGTGATACTGGCCTCATAGAACAAATTGGGAAGTATTCCTTCTGCTTCTAATCTCTGGGATAGATTGTAGAGAATTGATGTAATTTCTTCTTTAAATTATTGGTAGATATATCTCAATAAATATTAAAAACTTTATAAATATAGGAAATCTTTCATACTGAATAGCATAGAAAAAAGATTAGATTAATTACAACCCAAAACAGTTGTCAATGAGCTACAGTGTTTATAACATTACACCAGTAGTCATAATAACATAGAAGATACAACTATTCTATTGTTCCAGTCAGAAATAACTGAAGTATGAAATTTTGGATGAATTACTGGTGTGGAAATAAAATAAGAATTGTCAGTTTCAGAGAGAAAATATTACCAGCAATTGGTCTGACTTAGAGATCTACCTAAACAGTAACATGGTGTATAAAAGAACTTTGCAGTCATTGTCTGTACATTATTTGTTAAATACAGCCTTAACTATCACAATAATCCTATGAAATGTTGGGAACGTACATCCCCATATTTCACAGATGATAATAAGTTGTCGAAGAGGAAGAGAGTTAACAATTTTGAGTTTCTTTCTTTCTAGCACCCTGCTACTTCCACAAGACTATGCCACTTGACTAGATTGGAAGTCAGAACTCCCTGGAAAGGTATCAGATGAGAGAATTTAGGAAGCTTCTGTTACTTTGTGCTAAGCTTCTCCCAATGATTTAGCATCATTATTTAGCTTGTCCTAGTATTAATCATTGGAAAGTTGGGTAGATAGATAGATGGATGGATGGAATAGTATCACAAACAGTATTTCAAGATTGTCAGAGAAAGAAAGCTTGTATCTATTTATCATTTCCTGTCACTCCTATGGCCATTAAGCTTGATCCTCAAGATCATAAGTTTGAGTCTGAGAGAAAGGGCAATCCAATTAAAACAAAGGTCAGTTCTCTAAGATGCTGTGATCTTACGGAGCACGGCTTTGGATCTTCTCATATTAGACAGAGGTATTCTAACTTCTAACTTCTCAAGTTAGACAGAGGTATTCTCACTTCATCAGAATCCAAGCCCTGGCAGACCTACTTGAGGGCCCCTGCACATTAATGCTTCAGGTGCATCACCTTCAGTTCTGCAATGCATTAGTGAGGAATAATTCAGATCGATGTTAATGGTAGACAGTGACAGTGGCCTTAGAAGGTTCTCCATTAAGAACTGCAAAATGTACATATTGCTTGTAGAACATGAAAAAATATAGCTTTATGTTCTATAACTGATATCAGCTTCTGCAAGAGTCCCCAACACATTCTTAGCAGGTGTCAGGAAAAATTATGAGAGACATTGAAATGGGCAAAAATGATTATGTCCCAATTTCTTTGCCCTTCAGATTATCCTTGCCTTTTATTGGCTTTGAGCTAGTTTAATAGTCTAAAAGTTGTAGAATACTGATAGTAATAGCAATGATCCTAGTCTGTGAAAAAAACAAATTGTGTCTGGTGGAGATATATTTAAATATTGCTTTGTAGATACTGATCAATGTTCCATGAATTCATTTCATCCCTTCCTGACATCCTATAAATATCTGTATTTTTTAAAGTTGTTTTTTGAACTGGTTGTAATACCTTACTGGTTACCTCATTAATTGATGAATTAATCCAATTGTTGAAACATGGGAAAAACAATTTTTCTACTAGCTAATCATTTAGTCCTGGTGCTTTCTTTCCTGAAATGTTATTAATTATTGATTCAATTTCTTTAATTATTATAGGCTAATTCAGGTCATTTATTTCTCCTTGTGTAAATTTTGCTAGTTTGCATCTTTCAAGAAATTAGTTAACTTCATCTAAGTTATCAGATTTATGGGCATAGATTTTCTCATAGTATTCCCTTATTATCCTTTAATGCCCATGAGGCAGTAATGATGACTCATCTTTGTTCGTGACATTCACAATTTGTGTCCTCTGTTTTTTCTAACTTAGCCTAGTTATAATTTTATCAGTTTTGATTTTTTTCAAAAAAAAATGTTTTTTTTTCCATTTTTTAAAAAATTCTCTATTGTTTTTCTATTTTTTATATTTTCCTATTGCTTCTATTGTTTTTTACTATTATCTTCAATTTCATTGATTGCTCTGTTTCTATTTTTTCCTTCTGGTTGCTCTGAGCTTAAATTCTTCTTCTTTCTCTAGTTTTCTAGAGTGAGAGCTTTGGTTTTGGGATTTAGATCTTTTGACTTTTCTTATATATACATTTGTTGCTATAAATTTCTTTCTAGGTTTATTTCACTGTGCCTCACAAATTTTGACCAGTTGGATCTTCATTTTCATTTAGTTCAAAATATATACATATATTTAATTTCTCTTGAGACACCTTCTTTGATTCAAGTGTTATTTAGAAATATGACTTCATTTCCCCCTGCAACTATTACCGCATTACTGGCTTCCCTTTTGCGGCAAAATCCTTGAGTAATCTCTATATACTTCTGTGCGTTTGACTTCCCTTCTCTCCCAAATCAGTCAAACTTATGAATTTTTTGGTCACATTAAAATTATAATAAGTCCCATGAAGAAATGTGAAGAAAGCAGACAAAGGCTTTAAAATAACTATGTTTGTTACGTTTAAGAATTAAAAAAAGACGATAATGAGAATTTTGGCAGAAAACTATTAACTATTTTTACAATCAGTAAAGGGAAGCTATAGAGCTTAACATTTACTGAAAACACAAATATAATGGGTCACACTAATAAATACTACTGAATAAAATATTAGTAAAACTGAAAATAGTTCTAAAACATATCAATAACACATGGATAAACAAAAGAAGAAAAATATTGAATAGTGTGAAAAGATTTAAGTGGCTTGTACTTTGAGTTCCAAATGGAGAGGAAAGAGAATGAGGCAGAAGCCATATTCAAAGAGGACAGTGGCTGAAAATTTTCCCAAAATAATGGTAATAAAACAAACCTTCTGGTCACAGAATCAAGAAACTCTAAAAACCTCAAAGAGGATGAATACCACTAAACTGCACTTAGGAATGTTATATGACAATTGCTGAAAACAAAACACAAAGACAACAATCTGAAAGAAGGGGGTGCAGTGGGTGGTGGGTTCCAGGAAACCTTCAAGGGAACATCAATAAAGGGACAGCTGACTGCTCAAAGGAAACAATGGAAACCAGAAGACTGTAGAACTATATCCAAAAGTCTTAAAGAAAATAGCTTTCAAAATAACACAAAGTCTAAATAAAGATATTTTCAGTAAAATAAAAATGGGGAAAATTCACAGATATGCTCTAAAAGTAATAGAATATTATTTAGTTAGAAGGAAATTTAACATGGAAGTCAGTTTGAAAATAAAGAACAAATGATGAGTAGTGTAAAAGTTTCACATAATGGCAAATTTATTAAAATATTAACTGTATAAGACAGTAATAAAAGTGCCTATGAAGTTTATAAAATTGAGGTAATTACAATGCATAATAACAATAACATATAAGTCAGAAAGGAAGTGCATGGTATTTTAAAGTGTTCTAAGGTCTCTCGTTATCCAGGAAGTGGTAAAAGCACTATTTAAAATTCAAATTCAACAGAAAATGCATAATTCAATCTCTAGAGTAACCATTAAAAGAAGAGTGAAAGGCTACATGAATAAAAGCAAAGGGTATAAGGGGAAACACCAAATAGTTAAAATAATTAATCAAAAAGAAGCTAAGCAAAGAAAGATAAAAGGTCATAAGACAGGTTAAATATACAGAAAATAAACAGTAAGATGATACATTTAGACACCAAATATATTAGTAATTATATTGAAATTAAAACAACTAAAAAAATCAGAGCACACTATTCCAGGAACCCTTATTATTAAACAAAAATATACATTTAATCAAAAGATGAATGAGGAAATCTCAATGAAAAGATAATGAAAACATTTTAAGATGAAACCAAAAGTGAGAAGAGTGAAAATGAATTACATAGACTCTGACAAAATGGTATTAACGCACCAAAAAAAAAAAAAAAAAAACCAACAAAAAGAGTGATAAAAAAGGGTAGAACAAGGTCCTTCACGTCCAATAAAAAATAAACACTGAAAACCAAATAATAGAAAAATCACAAACCAAACAGTAGAAGCCTGTGTCGGGAAAAATAAGTTTAAGAATCAAATAACAACCTTAATATAAAAGTAATCATATGAAAAAAATAGAAAATATTTCAAATACCAAAATAACTTTAGCAAATTTTCACATTCTTTTGTGAAAGAATTCTAGTTATATAGTAAAAATTGCATGGCAAATACCATATACAATATTTTTTACATAAAATAGTATAAGAGCTAAAAACAAACATGAGTTTTTATGAATAAATTAGCTCAAGTCATCTTTCAAAAGAAGAAAGAATTTCAAAATGGCTCACAAAGTAAAATACATTTCTGCATTCTACACAAAAACACACTAAAACAAAGTATTACAGATGGCTAAAAAAGTTAAAATGGGCGAAATATACTGGACAGTGTAAACAAAACTTAAGCAAACATTGGAAACATCACATCTGTCAAGGTGAATGAACATTAAATAAGAAAAAATGAAATATTGTGTTAATAACCACAATTACGATGATATTAATAGTTTTTGACAGACGTGCACTAAAAAATCCAGCAGCTACCTTCAAAGAACAGAGACTATATAGTACACAAGAGAAAAAAAGATATAGAAACTGTCCAGAAACTCTCTCTTTGGTACCTAAAGACGTTTTGCTCAGCTGCTGGGACTACTACCGGCTCCCAATTCCCAGTCGTTAGCCTTCTCTTGAAATTGCCTTGACTGAAAAGAGCTGCTCTTCCAAGGATAAGCCCCCTTATTGGTGAACAGACTATACCCAGGGACCCATCAGTGTGTGAGCATAAATCCCTGCCCCACTCAGCACAGCGTGAGACAACTCTGAAGGGCCAGCCCCAGGTCAGTGCCTCACTTTGCTGGCTGAAGCCTTTGTGAAAACTGCATCATAGCCCAACTACTTTCTCTGGCCAATTCTGGCTCTTTCCATTTCTTCAATAAGTATTGATCTGATAGCACTTCTTGATAAATCTTCAGTACACTATTTTATTTCAGATCTAATGGGCACAATATGGGATAAAGATGAACAGCTAAATAGTAATCAATTAGGAAATTCGTATGAATATATCCACTTTGGCATTCTCATGCTAGACAATGTACCTACTTTTCCTGTGCTCATGGAACAGTCTATTATTCAAAATTCGGAAGCAATAAAAGAAAATTGATAAATTCTGCAATCTAAAAATAAATAAAAATAAAATTGAATTGTAGAAAAGGAAATAGGCAAAGGAAGGCCCAAAGCAAAATATTTTCCATTGGTGGCATAGACGAAGCTTTACTATTTCCAGTATATACAATACTCTGAAAAATAGAGAGAAAAAAAGAATAAGCTGATAGGAAAAAAAGGGGGGGGGGCAAAAGACAGTGAATAGTGGGGAAAAAGTGGTTCTTATGGACATGGAATTATGTTTAACTTAGCAACAACAATAAAAACAACATATAAAACTGTTAAGTCGCAGTCTGAACTGTCAGTTCTTGGTGTGCTCTTGGCCAAAGAATGACCAGACATACCAAAAGCAAGGTAAGCACAAAAATGTGGTTTATTGAGGAGAGAAAGATAGGATTGTGGAGCAAGAACAAGATACAGGTTTACACAGTGAGAGCAAGATACATTCGCCGCAGACAACGAATGGACCCCTTGTGACATTAAATGCCTTGGTTATGGTCTAGGTCTTGTTTTATAGTGTCTGCATTGGACCCTCCTCGTGGCTCAGACTTCACCATGGAACCACTTTGATTGGACAGTTGAGAGTTACATGACCTGAGTCTTATTACACATAGGGATCTCCCCTGAGCCTCTGAAAGCTAGCTGTTTCCAGACTGTTGCACCTATGCTGCTTGGCCCATGGGCTAGAGAGTCCTTTGCATTCTTTTGCAGTTTGTGTGCTAAGTTCTGATTGGCAGATTCGTGGGGTGTTCCCTCCTCCCCCAGGAGTGGCAATTGCCCACCTTGTCCCCAGGAGGGACCAGAGGTCCCTAACTGTCTACCTAACAAATCTACGTAGTGGTATCAAATTATCTCTAATCAGATTGGCAAAGTCCAAAAGACTGACGATATACTCTGTTGGCTAGGCTGTAGAAAAATAGTAATTTTTATACATTGTGAGGAGATTGCAAACTATTACCTCTATGGAGTGGAATTTGATTGACTTCTACAAACACAAAACAATTTAGTACACATGTGTATTGTTGTGCCACAATTCATAATAGCAAAGATTGAAAACAACCTGCAACTTAAATATCATTATAGGTAACTACGTAGATAATCTATGATATGTGCATACAAGGGAGTGCTAATTAGTGGCAAAAATAAATAAGGAAGCTGTTCATTGTGAATTTATTTCTAAGGTATGTTGCTAAGTTAAAAAAGCAGGTGACAGAGGTATTTTATGGAGCCATTTTATAGTTTGCTACAATTATGTAAAATAGAAGAGGCAATAAGCAAAATGTGTTTTCCTGTTTTTTTAAAAAAAGGTTAAAGCAGAAAATATTGAAAGTGATTTACTTAGTTGAAAGAAAATATTCACTATCCACCAGAGCCTAGAATTCTAGATCAGTAAAATAATCCTTCATAGTAAAGGAGAAATAAAGACATTTTGAAATTAAAACTTAGGGAATTCACAGCCAGCAGTCCTGCAAGAAATGGTAAAACTTCTTTACAGAGACAGAAAATGATATATTTTCGAAATTTAGATCTCCATAAAGAAAAATAGATTCTTAGAGATGGATTAAATGTAGATAGAATACAATTTTTGTCTTTATTGTTTATTAATCCAAAAGAGAACTGTTTGAGGTACTGAAGTAATAATATTATAGTAATAATGTATTAGTTGATTAAAACATATAGATAAATAAAAGGAATGACAGCAATGCCGTAAGGGGGTGGGAATGCTCTTTTATAAGAGTATAGATTCTCAAGGAATGTATACATACATAGACTTGTGTGTAGATACTCTTTTGCAAAATATTCAAGGACTAATAAAATCATGTAAAAAATTCCATTAATCTCCACTGGAAAGAGCTCCTATTGGTTATGTTTGGAGCATAAAAATGAATAATTACAGTGACAATAATTTAAAGTAATCACAGCATAAACACAATATGTAAATTCACAATGTATGAAGAAGAAGGGGAAGAGAGGAAAACAACATCCTATGTACATTTAGCTCATCTTAGTTCCTAAACTCTCCAATACACTTAAGAAACTCATACCAGTGATCCATTTAAACTTCACAAGCATAAATGCAACCTTTTTTATGGATAGCCCTACATTTATATAGACAATCTATTCAGCTAAATTATTTCAATGTGCAGCAGTTACATATTTGCTAAGTGTTTTCTTTTTCTGGCTACACAGGTAAAGGCAGAAGGCCGGCCTAGTGCAGGAACAAAAACCAGATGGAATGTGATAGTGAAAAAGAAATATGAATTAGTGTGGTTAATGGACCACTATGGTGATCACTATGTACAGAAAATATATGTCAAATGTTTTACTCCCTGCACTTGGAGATTTCAATGCATTTGCCTTGAAATTCCCAATGTTACACACAGAGAGAAAACAAATCCTTTTCATATATTTCTGCTAAGTTCCCAAGAAATATTTTAATTATCCTGGAGTCCTACTACTCTAGGTCAGTGATTATCCACGTGGCTACCAATAGAATCACTTTGAAGCAATTTAAATAATTGTCCCGTTCAAATCACACCCCAGACTAATTGGATGAAATCATTTGGAGTATACTTCAATTAGAGATTTTTTTTTTTAAAGCTCTGCAAGTGACAATAATCTGTAGACAAGGTTGAGAATCACTCCAGTGTTTTAGCTCAATTATGTTGTCTTTATGCAATACCATGTGGATTACAGCATGACACTTAGTTCAGTTTTCAAAACTTTTATATTTAGTATATCTTACTGAATTTAGTATAGCTTACCAAACGTTGTTTTTAGGGAAGGTCATTCGTAGGAGTAACAATATTTATTAGCAAATTTGCTTAACTCCTCTTGTAGTCTGTAGTTCGTTCTTTCTCTCTCTCTCTCTCCCTCCCTCGCCCCACACTCTCTCTTCTTCTCTTTGGAGTTGTTTCCTTTTTTATTTACAAGATTTGATATAAAAAGCAGCCTGACCCATCAACAAGATGTAGGGGAGAGGGAATTTATCTCCTATCCAGGCACTAATCTAGCATTTTGTTTTGCTTTATATCAACCATACCCTTAAAAAAAGGCAAAGGGGGGGAAGGCAGCAAGGGTTCACTTATTGAGTGTAATTCTAGTGCAGCAATTAAGGAAATATAATTTATTCCATTTATTGCTCTTTGAATGGTAGAGAAAGAGCAAAGAATAAATTGATTTAGGAGTGTAAATATTCAACTTAATAAAAAATCATTAAAACAGCATGCTCTTGTTACTACTACAGGGGAAATTATTACCCCAAAATTTAGTGACTTAAAACACTAACCATTTTATTATGTCATGATTTTGTGGATGAGAGATTTGGCAGAGTTTGCCCCTGTGACTTTTCTGCTTTCTTTCATGTTCATGGAGATTACTGGATAGTATTCAGCTGGTGGAGGGTCCAGGGTCTCTGGAGGGTCCAAGAGGATTCCATTTACCTACATTCCCATGCATGAATCCTTGGTTGTTATGACTCAAAGGCTGGGCTAAGCTGGGATTGTTGCCATGGTGCCTACCCCTGCCTTGTCTGCACAGGAACCTCAGGGTATTCAGGCTTCTCTGGAGCCTCAAGGCTTGAAAAGCAAGTGTTTTAGTGAACAAGGTG
Source organism: Eulemur rufifrons (assembly GCF_041146395.1). Classification (NCBI taxonomy): domain Eukaryota; kingdom Metazoa; phylum Chordata; class Mammalia; order Primates; family Lemuridae; genus Eulemur; species Eulemur rufifrons. The sequence continues at coordinate 234,093,859 of NC_090989.1, forward strand.
GAAGATTCGTGGCCTTTTATGCCCCAGTCTCAAAATCACTTTTGCTGTATTCTGTTGGTCAAAGTAATCACAAGCCTGTGTAAGAGTTAAGAATATGTCACCCAAAATATGCTGCTCTGGCATATTGACTATTTGAATTATAGGCACTTAAAAAAAAACAGCAAGTACAAGAAAATCACTCTAACCTACATTCTGTTTCTTAAAAATGGGAGATGAAATTCTCATGTGAAAGATACCCTCCCTATAAAATAAAGTTCTTATCATCAAGGACAGAAAATTGAAGCCAAGGAAAATCTGTACAAACAAACCCTGATAAATTAACTCTCTCATGATGGGTGCAATGCGCACGACCTGGGGAACAGACACTCCTGGAGCTCTGACTTGGGGGGAAAGGCGGTACAGGAGCAACGTATGTAACCTGCAATTCTGTATCCCCCATAACAAGATGAAATAAAAAAAAAAAAAAAAGGAATATATATATATATATTCCTTAAAATCTGTTAAAAAAAAAATTAACTCTTATCTTTCTGGTCATTTCTCTACCTAATTAATTACCCAAACCCAAACCTTTTGCTTATCACATCTCACAAATTACTAGTTTTTACTCAATTCAGTACATAGTGTTTGACTCTGTTTCTTTGGATTTTCATTTCCTATGAGGACTCCTGTGTCATGTAAAACTTGTATTAAATAATTTTGATGCTTTTCTCCTGCTAATCTATCTTATATCAAGTTAATTCTCAGGCCCAGCCAGGACTCTGAGAGAATGAAGGTGAAGTTTTGACTCCCCTACACCTGCTTAGATTCAAGTCAAGGAGACATAGAGCCCACATATTGATGGAAACAGCATCAAAAATATTGCAACATGTTTTAAAATCATCACAGTCCATAATCTTGCCCCAACGTAGTTATGTTTTTCTAACATGCAAAATACACTCACACTTCCCAAGATACCTGAAACTCTCGTCTCACAGTAAAAAGGCTCAGTGTCAAAGTCCAGGATCTCTTTAAGTTAAATTGAATCTAGGTACAGATTAAGCTCCACAGGTATGGTTCTTTAGGTATGATTCATCTTAACGCTAAGACCTGTAAACTAAGAGGCAAGTTAATTGCCTTCCATAGACCCAACATTGAATGGTGAGACAGGCACAGAAGTGCCACGTTAGACACCCTTATTGAAAAAAGGGAAATAGAGGAGCCTCATAGCAACCGCTTGTCCTGACCTATTCTGAAATCTAGCTGGGCATGTATTGCCAGTCTCTTTAATAGGGCCTTTTTCTATTCCCTGGACATGTTTTTTTTGTTTGTTTGTTTGTTTTGTTTTTTTTCAGAGTCCTTGATAATGTACTCTGGGCTCTTGGTTTTTACATTTGAGCCACAATTTCTGTTCCATTAAAAACAGTTCATGTTTGCAGTAGTTTTCTCATGCTGCTTCCTTCCCATAAAATTTTGGAGAACCACAGTCCTTTTATTGTTTGAAAATTTTCTGTCCCTTTGAGCCCAAGATGGCATAATTTGTTTGTGAGTTTCTTAGGGTCAGTTTAAAATTCACTTCATTAGACAAAGGACACACCCACAAATATCTTCTAGATAAGCTTTTATGTACCTTGCTGAGAGGCAACACCCTCAAGATACTCTGAAATCTTTTTTTTTTTTTTTTTTTTAACAAAAGGACTGAGGGGCACACTTAAGATATTTTTTATAGTTTGTAGTTGTTCTCTTTCAGAAATGTTCTATGAGGATGAGGAACTGTCTAAATTCATTTTGAGGTTTTAGCAAAGAATTTCAAAGTGATACCCATGACCACTGTCTTTTCCTGATAATGTGATTTACTGAAAGAGCTCTGGATTTGTTCTTTGCTCCCACCCCCTCTGAAGTCAGTTTTGATGACAAAAATGTGCATATAATAAATTCTAATACACACAGTCATGTTACCAGCACCCCAACCAAGATACAGAATATTTCTCCCTCCCAGAAATTTTCCTTCTCCTTTTTTGAAGATAATCCCTGTTACAGACTGAATTGTGTCCCCTCAAAATTAATGTTGAAACCCTAACCCAGAGTGTGACTGTATTTAGAATTAGGGCCTTTAGGGAGATAATTAAAATTAAATGAGATCATAAGGATTGGTTTCTAATAAGACTGGCATCCTTATAAGAAAAGGAAGAGACTCTAGAGATATAGAGAGAAGGTCATGTGAGGACTCAATAAAAAGGTGGTTGTCTATAAGCCAGGAAGAGAGAAGTCACCAGGAACCAAACTGATGACACCTTTGCTTTGGATGTCTAGTCTCCAGAATGATGAAAAAATACATACCTGTTGTTTAAGCCTCCCAGTCTGTGGGATTCTAGCCTGGCAGCCCAAGCAGACTAATAACAATCTCCTTCCTTCACTCCCAACTCCTTCCTCCAGTTTTTATCATGAGTACCCAACAAAAACTAATGCACAAGAGTTTTTGAGTGTTACTGACTCTCCTTGACTGTGAGTCTCATGGGGATCCTAAGCTGACCTGTTAGTCCACATTGCGTTTTTAAATTCATTAAAATTTTAAGTATTTTGTTCTCACCTATTTTTATAGCTCTGTCAATGGTAAAACTACTTATATATCTTTTCTCTCCTCATTGGAGTTTGTCATCATTTGGAATTCAGTTCACTTGGTGGACTTTCTGTTCTCAGCTCTCTGAGTACAAGAAAAGTTATAAATGTCAATTAATCAGCTTTATCGCATTATTAGGTTAGAAATAGCATTATGTTGTAGCTTTCTACATATAACTGGAAGCAAAACTCCTTCCTTCGTTTGAGAACTCCTTACTGGTTGGAAAAACTGTTCCGGAATTTCTATACTTATTCTAAATTCCCACATGAATACGAAGATGTTGTTTGATTTATCTCTGCCTTATATGTTATCACAGGCATTCAAAAGAAGAAAGTTAACACCCTTCATATTCTTCATAGTAATCTCTACCCAGATCCATCAGCTCATGTTGTATACATTTCATTTTTCACATGACTGCAGCAAACAATTTTTCCAGACTTTCTTCCCCTTCAAAAATTCAGATTTTATCCTCGTTTTCCCTTAAACTTTCCCTTACAGCCTCCTTGAGGCCCATCAGACTATTATTGCCTGCTGCTCAGTCTTAAAACTAATAACACGTGTTTTAGCTTTTTGTTAAGGCAGAACCCAAATTCCAGGTACCAAACTCTGTTTTAGTTAACTATTGTTGTATAGCAAAATGCTTTCAAACTTACTGGCTTCAAACAATAATCATTTTAGTATATCTCTAAAACTGTGGGTCAGAAATTGTAACAGGTTTTGGTTGGGTGAAAATTCCACACCATGGAGCATCAATAAAGGTCACTCAGTGTATTCAGCTGATGGGTTGGTCTGGAGCATTCCTGTGAGTTTTCTCGCATGTATGACACCTTGGGGTTTATGAATGGAAGGCTTGACTTACCTGGAAATGTCAATCAGATCACCTAGCCATGGCCCCTACATGATAACAGTTTCAGAGTAGCAGGACCTCTAAAATAGCTCAGGACTCCAAGAGCAGGCATTCTAACAAACAGGGTGAAAGCTGCAAAAAACTTTAAGAAATAACCTAAAAATTATATAGCATCTCTTTATTAGTAAAAGAGATCTCAAACTCATCTAGATTCAATGGGACGGGACATTGTTATAATCTCTTTATGGCAGAAATATCAAAAAATAGTGGCGATGCTTAAAGTGTACACACATACACACACAGAGCAAAAAATTGTATTGTTTTCTCCTCAGAGTTAATAGTAATGTTTTCATGCCAAGAGAAAGTACTTGTTTATTTTGTGTAACTACATGAAGTTAGGAAAGCATATATTGTAAGACACTATTGCTTCGGGAAATGGTGCTTCGCACAAGTGCCAATCCTGTCTCATCCTGCCCTTCTCAGTATATGAAACTGCCTTACAGGTTCCCATATTTGCCAGATCATAAGCATCAGCCAAGGGTATTTCTTGAGAACATATTTACTGAAAATTTAATTTAATTTAATTTTCAAGAGAGGGTCCTAGAAAAATTCAATTTTCTATTCTTAAAAAATATTTTTTCTTTCAGTAATAATACAGACATATTTTTAAAAAATAGTACTAAAATATTATAATAAAAACAGCAGCTACACAACACTTCACTACTCCTTATTTTGATTATTATACTTGAGATAAATAGTCTGTACTATAGGGTTTTTTGTGAAAATTTATGGGGTATGAGACATTTTGTTGCACGTATATAATGTATAGTGATCAAAGTCAGCATATTCAAGGTGTTCATCACCCGAGTACAATAGATTTTTATAAAGTATGGTCACCCTACTCCGCTAACCAATACTGAATTTATTTCTTCTACCTTACTGTTCGGACCATTTATCCCACTTTTCTTTATCCTCCTCTCTCTGCACCACTCAGCCTTCCCAGGCTCTATTTTTCACTTTCTATTTTTTCAAAATGTCATGTGTTCAATCTTTTAGCTCCCACATACAAGTGAGAAGATATAATATTTGCCTTTTTGTGCTTGGCTTATTTTACTTAATGACCTACAATGACATGATTTCATTATTTTTATCGCTAAATAGTATTCCATCTTGCATATATTCTACACTTTCTTTATCCAGTCATCTGTTGGTGGACAGTTTGACTAATTACATTTCTTTGCTAGTTTAAATAGTGATACAATAAACATGTCAGTGCAGATATCCATCTTATATATTGATTTATTTTCCTTTTGGTATATACCCAGTAATGGGATTGCTGGATTAAATGGTAATTCTACTTATAGTTTTTTTAGAAATATCTTTGCTGTTTTTTCTAGTGGCTATACTTGTTTACACTTCCACTAATGTGTACAAAAGTTTCCTTTTCTCTGCATCCTCACCAACATCAACTTTTTTTTGTCATTTTAATAGTAGTTTTTGTGACTGGGGCAAGTTGATATCCCATTGTGATATTGATTTGCATTTCACTGATGATTAGTGATGGTGAGCATTGTTTTATATGTATGCTGGCCATTTGTATGTCTTCTTTTGAGAAATGTCTATTCATGTCTTTGCCCACTTTTTAATGGGACTTTTTTTCTGTTGTTGAATTCTTTGAGTTCTTTGTATATTCTGGATATTAGTCCCCTGACAGATGAGTACTGCACAAATATTTTCTACAATTCAACAGGTTGTCTATTTACTCTGTTGATTATTTCCTTCACTGTGTGGAAGTTTTTTAGTTCAATTAAATCCCATTTGTCTATTTTTGGTTTTGCTGCCTGTGCTTTTGATGTCTTAGTCATAAATTCTTTGCCTATCAGAGACCAATGTCTAGAAGAGTTTTCCCTAGATTTTCTTTTAATATTCTTATAGTTTCAGGTCTTAAATTTAAGTCTGTAGGACATTTTGAGTTGATTTTTGCATATGGTAGGAGATAGGGATCCAGTTTCATCCTTCTGCATGTGGCGATATGATTTTCTCAGCATAATTTATTGAAAAAAAAGTCTTTTCTCCAATGTAAGTTCTTGTTGGCTTTGTTGCAGATCAGTTGGCTGTAAATGTGTGGCTCTATTTCTGGGTTCTTTATTCTATTCCATTGGTCTATGTGTCTATTTTTATACCAACACCATGCTCTTTTGGTTGCTTTAAACTTGTAATATATTTTGAAGTCAGGTAATGTTGATACCTCCAGCTTCGTTCTTTTTGCTCAGTAGTGCCTTGTCAATTGAGTCTCTTTTAGGTTCCATGTGAATTTTGGATAGTTTTTCCCATCTATGAAGAATAATTTTAGTATTTTGACAAGTATTGCACTGAATCTGTAGATTGCTTTGGGAATATGGTCATTTTAACTATATTAATTCTTCCAATACATGAGCATGGGATGTTTTTCCATTTGTTTGTGTCATTTCTAATATCTTTCTTCAATGTTTTGTAGTTTTCCTTGTAGAGGTCTTTTACCTCCTTGGTTAAATTTATTCCTAGGTATGTTTTATTTTATTTTATTTTATTTTATTGTAAATGAGATTGCCTTCTTGATTTCTTTCTCAGCTAGATCACTTTTAGTGTATAGAAATGCTACTGGTTTTTGTACCATTGATTTTGTATCTTGCAACTTTACTGAATTCATTATCAAATATGAAAGATTATTAGTGGAGTCTATAGCATTTTTGAGATATAAAATCACATCCTCAGCAAAGTGTGATAATTTGACTTCCTCTTTCCTGAAATACAGTTTTTAAAAATGCTATCTTGACCTAGTTTCAAGGCCCTGGCTAGAGGCTCATAAATTTTCCTTCTGGAGAAGCCAGTCGAGTCCACATCTGCAACCACCTTCCTTATTTGGCTGTCACACTATAAGCCACCATCTACCTGCAGTAAGAGCCCCAGGGTTAGGTACCCAACAACCAGGGACAGCTCGTTTGCCCCCAAACCCACTGAAATTATTCAAATTAGCTAATGTTAAACCTCACCCTCTCCTAGCCATAGAAACCACTGTGAAGGCGCTTGCCCACAGTTGCCTCCCACTGTCCACACCCATGTGATCATTCTGGTGCCTTTCCTGATGCCCCTGCACCCAGCGCTGTGTTCTCCCCAGGGAACCATGAGTAGAACAAAAGTGTGAAACTCTTCTGGTTTCTTTCTCTTGAGCTGCATCTGGTCTCAACATATCTCACCCAAGGTAATACAGTTAAGACACACTCACTCTAAACATCTTTTGATGCTACTTCTAGTATTTATTTTCATATTTCACAATATTAATAATATGCCTATATTGTCTTTACCTGATTTTTCTTTCTTATAATTATATACTTACTTTTATTATGGAAGTTGAGAATTTAGACCTTAGACACACACCCCACTTTCCCCTTTTCCAACCTCTCAGTATGGTTATATACATTTGTTTATTAAATCTCTATTTAGCATTTGAATTTATCACACATATAAAAATAATTTTAATTGTTCAGGCAAGGACTAGAATATTATAACATATACTTGTTTAAAATGATTTTTATTTCCCTAGAACTAATACTCTTCCTTTTGTTTATTTATTTACCTAATTTTCAAGATATATATTAACTATTATTCCCAAGTGTTCCAACAACAAATCTAAAAATCAACCAAACAAAAATTTTCAATACTCTTCTGCACATTCATAAATATGAGTTCTTTTATTTTGAGACATTCACTTTCTTCTCTCCTATGTGGAACCCATATTGTCTCTTTCTTAGCCGGTTCTCTTGATTGGGTGGTTTATATCTTCCTATAACATTTTTTTTTTTAAAAAAAGGATGCATGGGACATGAAATTTTAGATCTTCAATTACTGAAAATCTCTTTATTTTGCTCATATTGTTTGATATTTTTCTGGGTTTAGAACTCTAGGATGACAAGCTTTTATCAAAAATTTTAAAGCATGTATCTATTTTTTCCATCTTCTCTTCAGTTAAAATATGTCTTTCAAATCATATTTTGACATGAATTTATCTTTTTTATATTTTCAAAATGTATAAAAACAATGTTATATTATATATTACATGTGCATACACACATACTCAGAGAGAGAGAGAAAGGGAAAATGAAAGAGTCAAAAAAAAAGAGCATTAATAAAATAAGAAAGAATAAGCACTACAAATGTTAGCTAATAGTAACACAAGAGTGTGTTTATATACACACAAAATTGATTATTAGATTTCAGTAAACTCACCCAAGGGTAGTGTCTTACTGAAATATCATATTAATCTGTCAGTAGTTGATCCATTTCATTCCAAAGCATAGCAAAGAGAGCAAAAGAAGAGGAGAAATATTGCTTAATGCTCAGTACAACATAAAACCACTGTCTCTAGCATAAACAGTAAAAACGTCACAACAATCATTATTTCTGTGTGACACAGGAGGGAGATTAAGGGAGATTGGTCAGTAATACTTATTTATCTTGTGAATCACACTGACATACTAAATTCTTAAAATTAACTTTTGATATGCTAATGATTAATTGATGAAGAATCTGCAATAAATTTAACTTCCTGATGTGTGTACTTTCATTTCAGTTAATGATACTATTAAATATTTGAAGATTAGAATAATTTTTCAAGGGGCACTTGGAACTGACAGCATTATACAATCTATGCTCTGTGTTCTTTTTGTACTTTACATGTGTTTCCTAAAGAATGCACCATCTTCCATTTGTAAAGTTGGTAGGGGAGCCATGTAGCCCCCTCCCCAGCTACAAACCCCTCTGCCCTAAGCAGTGAGTCAGCTCCACTTTTCCACTTAAACAAGCACCTGGCCCCACCAAAGCCAAGCCACATCCTGTGACTGGCAGCACACCCAGCCCCCACACTGTCTACCCTACCCTGGAGACATCCTGTTGCAGCCCCAGAGACATCCTGCTTACTGAGAACTTAATAATCCACTTAAACAAGCACCTAAAAAGCAAGCCCCCTCCACTTATGCCCCTCACCACATATAAATACCCTTGCCTCAGTCCCAGATGACTGCGACTTCTCAAGTCCTTGGTTTCTCCAGGGACCCGGGAACCCCTCCCGGGACCCTCCCTTGGGACCTGTTACCCTTACCTGGAGCGCTCAAATAAAGCCGCGTTGCTTAACCCTTTCAACTCTGCGCTTCTTTCTTTCTCTGGCGCCGACTATCCAAAAACCTTACACCATTATAATGATTTGTATAATTGTGGATCACCTATGACATACTGGGAGCAGTATGCAGGCAGCAATCTTTGTATAACTGGTTTGGGTATATGTCCAGAAAGACATAGTCTCTGCCACAAAAATATGCTTAATAAATGCTGGGTGAATAAGTAAATGAATAAATATAATTCTGGTTGGATTTTGTTTTCTTCCCAAATAATTTTTTTCCTTATATCCAAAATGCAAATTCAACTGAGATTCTTGTTCAACAATAGTTGAATATCTCATGAAAGCAACAAAACCTCAATTTATATAAACTTAAGGTTGACTATAGTTAATAACAATATATATCGTATACTTGAAATAAATATATAAAGAAATAAATAAACTTAAGTAAAATTTTAAAATCTATCTATTCTTGATTCCAAACAAAAGGCTTGAGCTTCCATCAAGGATAAATAGAACCAAGGACATGAAGACTTGTCTCCTGTCTCTTTCTCTTTCTCTCTATTTTCTCTATTTCTTACTACCTTTGTCTCTCTGGATGTGTGCTTCATTTGTGAATAGACTGTCTTCAAGATATTCACCCATTGCAACATTGTTACAAGCAGTTCTGGATTACAGTCTTTCAATCAAGGCAAAAAGAAAGCCTTATTTATCATCTCCACCAAGAAAAAAAATAACATAGCAAGAAATTTCTCTGATTGGTCTAGCTTAGTGAATGAGCACAGGCTGGGGTGGAGAGTTATTTTCAGAGTAACAATTGGTCCATCCTAGGTCATAGGTTTGGATTTTACCCAAATAAGTTCATCTATTACCAGAAGAAAGGTAGGAAAAGCACAGGCATGGCCAGGAGGGAATGGCAAGGTAGGTAGCAACTCTGAGTTTTCTCTATTCTGTCTGATAAAGTTTACATTCAAAGACTTCAAGGTCACAGATAAACTAAAGCAAAAAGATGAGAGAAAAAAATACTAAGCTATAATGTTCCATGCAGCAAAATTAAAAATATATCTCTGTGTTTCTCCATGTTCTTTAGAACACATTGGATTAAAGCAAATGAGTAAAGCAAATGACACAGCCATCAATAGAGACAGAAAATGTAAATAGTGAAAGTAGACATGGTGATTAGTAAACTCCAAAATTATACACGGAGTGGAGAAATTACCTGAAATGGAATATTTCAGACAATAAAAAGTCTCTCTCTTTGTGCTTTCTTATCCACATACAAAATGAGACTCCTTGGTGATTGCAGAAATATGTACACAAAAAATAAGCAGATTGAATTTAAGATGTTTGGAAAGGTCTTCACCAAGGATTTGGAAATGAAGAGTGATGGACACTAAGATATTACTGGTGGAGGGACAAAGGAAGACTCACGAGTTCAGCAGCTTCATGTAATCTTCCTGTTCCTGACTTCTCTCCCTGAAAAATGAAAATAATTCTACCCAGCCCACAAATAGTGAAAAGAATGAAGAGGAACACAATTAGCATTTATTGAGTATCAGCTCCTGAGTTAAATTCTATATATTAGGTCGATCAATATGAAATGTTTGATTTTGAATCAAAAGTTTAGTTTATTATATCTCAGGACATACAATTAAATTATGTGCCTATAGTATTGACACAGTTTTGCCATCTTAATGGTGGCTTATTTATGCCAGCAGTGACGAAGCCTGGAGAGCCAGTGGTGATAAAATCACCAAAGGCATTTTCCACAGTTTGTTGAGAATTGGATATGTTTTCTTGCAAGAAGTGGTCCAAAGCCTGGAAGCAGTGGAAGTTAGTTGGTGAAAGTTCTGGTGAATACAGTGGATGACAAGAGAGTTTTCAAGTTTAGCCTCAATAGTTTGAGTGGCACTCTTTGTGTGTTGAGTGTTGTCTTACAAGAGTCTCTATTGACCAATTTAAGTTGCATAATCACAAGCATCCTCATCATTTCCCTATTGGTTGCAGTAGATACCTGCTGTAATTGATTGACCAGATTTCATGAAGCTGTAGTGGATAATACCAGTGCTGGAACACCAAACAGCATTAGCTTTTTTTGATGAATATTCGGTTTTGGACGGTGTTTCAGCACTTTACCTTTACCCAATCATTGGGATGAACACTTGAGATTGTCAAAAAGAATCCATTTTTCATCACACATAACAATACAGTGTAGAAATGGTTCACCTTTTTGTCGTGACAGCAAAGAAAGGCAAGCTTTGAGACAATTTCTCTTCTGACATTTAATTCATGTGGACCCCATCTATTCAGCTTCTTTACCTTGAGGATTTGTTTCAAATGTTCCAATATTGTTGGAATAATAACGTCAAACCTTGCTATTAATTCACACATAGGTTTAGATGGATCTGCTTCCACTACAGCATTCAGCTTGCTCTCAGGTTGCCCACATGGCTCAATTTCAAGATTAAAATCACCAGAAGAGAACTTCTCAAACCATCCATGTATTGTGTGTTCATTAGCCACACCCTTCCCAAACACTTCATTCATATTTTGAGCTGTCTGCATAGGATTGGTTCCATAATGGAACTCATATTCAAAAATAACATGAATTTTTGACTTATGCATGGTTTCCACAAAAATTGCTCTAAAAAATTTGAAAGATAATCACAAGACAAACCATGTGTTTGAAAGACTGAGGATGTGCCTTCACAATAAAAATAAAACAAGAAGTGTTAGAGTGAAATGTCAGAGATATCAACTGTCAAACTTATTACTTAAGGAAATCAAACATTTCATGCTTAATACATTTCTTTTAGTATACTTTATTCTCACAACCACCTGGAGATAACAATATCCTATTCAAAAGGTGAGAAAAGTTTTTCAGAGCATTATGTTATCAAAATGTCACACAGTATTTTGCAAAGCCAGAACTCAAATGCTGGCATGTCTGTTTTTGAACAAAGTTATTTTTAAATCCACCTGGATATATGTAGAAGAGGACAGGCTGCCTAATAAACAATACCGAACATAGGAAGAAAAATTTTAAATGAATATGATTCTGAAATACACTATTGTCAAATGTATACAATTTATATTTAAAATATAATACAATTTAGAGTCAATACTGGAATAAAATATATGAATTTTGCAAATTTCACATAAGCCTGTTTGTTGCAAAAACAATATGGTCTCGATGACAATATTTCACAATGATAAATTGTCATCTTCACTCTGTACCAAACAAGAAAACACATTTATAAACAATTTAATGAACAATTGACATAATTATTGTTCAGTCACATTTTAAAATCTGAAGTAAACACTGCTACCATCAATATAATTTTTTTTTTACTTTGATCTTTTGTTAAGATAACCCTCCAAGTTTTATCTGGGCATATGACTACCCAGTTAGAGACTTCATTTTCTAGCTTCTCTTGTGGATAAGTGTGGTCATTGAGTTAGGCCCAATCTGTGGGATGAGCTAGAGGAGATGTGTGTAACTTCCAGGGACATTTACCCTGAATTTCTTCATTAACCCTTCCTGGGAGGTGGAAGACAGAGAAGGCAATGGCTCAGTTTCAACCATGTAGATGAAGACAATACCTTAGGGAATGACAGTTACCGTTCTTGAAGAAGAAAATGTAATCATGTTATGGTATCCTGGGTCCCTAAAAGACTTTGTTAAGGAGCACTGCCCTGGACAGCCTGGACTGCACAACATCTGACTGTTATGAATAAGAGAAATAAATGATCTGTGTAAACTACAATTCCACCAACTTTACCTGGCACCTCACTAATAAAACATTAACCATATTTTCTTTTTCTGCTCCTTTCTGTTCCTCACTTGGTCCTCCTCTTACCACTTTTCTGGCAGCATATAAGTCATTCTATGCTCACACATAAGAAAAAAGATGTGCAAATACAAATCAGGGAAAAGCAAATTTCTTCAGACTTTTGCTTTACAAAGTTATCCTAGGAAGTTTATGGGAGTAATGATAGCTAACATTTCTATACTTATTATATGCCAGACAAGATTCTGGCCATTTACATATATCAAATTCTATGATCCTTCCTATTTATTAAATGAAGAAAGCAAGGTGCAGTGGTAAAATAACAACTGCCAGTCTGGTAAGTGGGTGGTATACAGGTATTCAACTCCAGTCTAACTTTAAAATTCACGCTTTCATTCATTCCTAAAGAAATAAATTCAAGTCGTAGGCAATAGACAAGTGGGAATCCAGGTAAGAAACTATAAAATTTCCTTACAAAGAGACTAAAAAACACAAAACCTTTGTTGTGGACAGTAATGAAATCTCAAACTTCGGTGTATCTACAGGCACATTCCTGCCACATATCTCAGGCCCCAGATTTCTATGTGCTAGCAAAGCTTGAGAACATTCAAATTACTCCAAAGTGTGGTAAGGGAGAGAGAATTTTAGAAAATGGTGGGGAATCCCAGACCTAGTGGAACAGAGGATGAGCAGTAAAGCCCTAGACTCAAGGGGATTTATGACTAAAGTTGAGGGATGAGTCAATGGTGACCTACACGAACCAACAGAAGACTAGAAAGAGCTTCCAGGACTCAATGATCATTAACCTGTATCATATGACCACTAAAAATCTCATGAGTATTCTTCCCGACCGAGCCATTGCCCTTGCATGAACTCCTAGAAGTCAGACAGGACCTCCTTACAAGAGAAAAAATTCCAAATGACAGAGAACATTTCTACCAATCTAGCAAATAGGAGTTAAAAGAAAATAATTTCAGTCTTTGGAATGAGATTACTACCCACTACAGATTTCCTCCAATCATTTTTTTTTTATTTTTACTGTTTTTATTAAACTGTTGGGTTAAAAAAAACACACACAAAAAGGACATCAGGAGTATTGGCTGAGGTGACTATAAAACACACTAGCCCCATTGTGTAACATGCCCCATTTGGACTGAGCCTTGCTCTCTTAAAACTAGCTACACCAAAAGTATCTTCATTTTCTTCTGAAATGGAATTTTGGATCTTATTTTTTTTTATTTCATCTTATTATGGGGGATACAGAATTGCAGGTTACATACATTGCCCATGTACCGCCTTTCCCCCCAAGTCAGAGCTCCAGGCGTGTCTGATCCCCAGGTAGTGCGAGTTGCACCCATCATGTAGGTATATATCCCTTCCTTCCCCACCCCCCCTTCCCGAGTCAGCACCTTCAAGCCTTACCATTCCCCAAACGGTGTGCAATGCACTCATTGTGTAGGCATACACTCATCCCCTCCCCCACCCCCCACCTCAGTCTGATATGCAATTGGTGTCATTCCCAGATGTGTATTTAGGTGATGATCAGGGAAACCAATTTTCTGGTGAGTATATGTGATGCTTGTTTTTCCATTCTTGGGATACTTCACTTAATATAATGGGTTCCAACTCTCTCCAGGAGAACCATAGAGATATTGTATCTTCATTATTCCTTATAGCTGAGTAATATTCCATGGTATACATATACCACAGTTACTAATCCAATCATGTATTGATGGGCATTTGGGTTGTTTCCACATCTTTGCTATTGTGAATTGTGCTGCTGTAAACATTCGGGTACATGTGTCTTTGTTATAGAATGACCTTTTTTCCTTTGGGTATATGCCCAGTAATGGGATTGCTGGGTCAAATGGCAGGTCTACTTGAATCTGTTTAAGATACCTCCATAATGCTTTCCACAGGGGTTGCACTAGTTTGCAGTCCCACCAGCAGTGTATTAGTGTTCCTGTCTCTCCACACCCACGCCAACATGTGTTGTTTTGGGTTTTTTTGATAAAGGCCATTCTCATTGGGGTTAAGTGATATCTCATTGTGGTTTTGATTTGCATTTCTCTGATGATTAGGGATGTTGAGCATTTTTTCATATGTTTGTTAGCCATTCTTATATCTTCTTTTGAGAAGTTTCTATTCATGTCATTTGCCCACTTTTTGATAGGGTTGCTTGATTTTTTCTTGCTGATTTTCCTGAGTTCTAAATAGATTCTTGTTATCAGTCCTTTATCTGATGTGTAGTATGCAAAAATTTTTTCCCATTCTGTAGGTGGTCTGTTTATTCTCTGGACTGTTTCTTTGGCTGTGCAGAAGCTTTTTAATTTAATCATGTCCCATTCATTTATTTTTGTTGCTGCTGTGATTGCCTTGGGGATCTTCTTCATAAAATCTTTGCCTAGGCCAATGTCTGTAAGAGTCTTTCCTACATTTTCTTCTAGAATTCTGATTGTATCACGCCTAAGGTTTAAGTCTGTTATCCACTGTGATTTGATTTTTAATGGATTTTGAAATATATAAACTGATTCTACACACATTATGTCAATTAGCATTCACAATAGACTAATGTAACTATGGAGGAGATTGGGACTCAAGTTTGCCCAAGGTCACAGGGCTCTTATTGTAAGACCTATTCCAAGAATCTCAGTCTTTAAAAGTACTATATCACTTAATCAAATATTAAATATTAGAACATATACCTAAAAAAAGGTTTGAAGTCTATCATTCCTTAGATTTTTTTTTTAAGGAGTAAGCTTTATCTGTCACAAATAGTTTAACATGTTACTACTTACAAACATAAAAATAAATTTTTTGGGTCACTTTCAAATGTCATTCGATTTATCAAACTGGAACAGGTATATTGATGAAAAAATTTTGTACAAGAAATCTGCATCTGCTCCAAATGAGGCCTTTAGATGCCATTAATCTTGGCCGATGTTTTAGTTTACTTTTCTTTTTTTAGTAATATCCCACTGTTTGCATTTATTAAGTTTTAATATATTATTTCAGTTTTAATTTTCTACTCTTTGCGAATTTTTTCCAAAATTATGAAGCAAAAAGATAACTTTTCAGTGAATAATGTAAAAATCCTGGCTTTTACAAGGGTTGATTTAGATTTGTGTGGCTATCACCATTATATTTAATGTGATATTCTAACAAATGTTTGGAAAAACAATTTTTTTCACTATTAGGTTAATGAATCCTAATTATGTCTCATGAGTAAAAACTGAATGCTATTTTGCCTACTTTCAATATATAAGAGACTAAAACAAATTAGTAAATCATAATACTTCTGCACCTGTATGACTTAATTTTTAAGGAGACGTGATACATACAAAATATCAATGTCAACCACTGCTATGCAAATGAGAAAACTAAAACAACTTTAGAATACATAGAGAAGAAAAATAATCTAATATTTGTCGTACACTTGAATCTTTTTATGAATCATTATGACCTCATTATCTGGTTTGCACAAAACAACATTTTGCCTTTCTTATTTCATTGCATTTCTCCTTTTTCAAAGAATATTTAAAGTTTATAACAGACAAAATTTATTTAAATCACAAACATTTTACTATATATGCTATCATATAAGGGTGGTTTAACACAATATCAAAATAATTAATGGACAACAAAATTAAAGATAATTCCTTATAATCAATTAATATATATTTTTATTATTTTATTAATGATAGTTTTATAAATATATATTTTTCTCTTTTGTTGTTTAGAATTTGGATCCAAATAAAATTCACACATTGTATTAGGCTCATCTCTTTCATCATTTCCAGTTTTTCCTGTGGTATTACTTTACTGAAAAAAATGCCACTAGAACAAGGAATTTTCCAAATTCTGTATATAGTTTATTGTATGTTTATAGCATCATTTAGTATGCTTCTCTCATCCCGTGTAGCTTTTAAACTGATAGAGATAAAAGTGTGATTCATATTCAATGTTTGGAAAGAGTGTGTTATAGGAAATATTATCTAATTTACATTGTACTTTATCAAGAAACATATCATGCTTGCTTGTTTGACTATTAGACTATTATTTAACAATTTTAACATTGATTGGAGATTCAAGTACATAAGCCCAATCCAACTATCAGAACACTCTACATCAATATTCCAATGGTTAGCAGCCATTGGTAATTTGTTAGCTGTGACTCCTTTATAAGGTTGAACTTTCCCTTAGTACCTGTTTTGTTACCTTCAAATACTTTGCATATAGGGAAGGCAGGTTAAATATTTATTTTATTGATAAATTAGAACAACATTATAATATATATAATAATAGGATAATAAATACAATTATTTATTGTACTTATACAACAAATTGCTAATTCCACACACACAAAAATAAATAAGTAAATAAAAATTTAAAATTGGCATTAGTTGCATTCTTTTTCATCAGAGAGCTCCAGTTTCCAGCAATAGTAAATACATTCTGTGAATGTTTATGGCTGAGATCTCTTTCTACCCACAGAACACTTCTGACACCAAATGTGTATTTTTTTGCCACACCGGCAACCAATTCTCCAATTCACTGAACACCAATTGGATGCCCAAAGATTCAATTTAATTCTGACACTAGATACTTGGGGTTAGTTTTAGATCCCACGGATTACTGGATAAGTCCCATAAGACTGCCCCCAACTTTAGATGCTAATCACAACTCCTGGGCTTCACTTATTTCTGACTGATCGGCTATAAATTGGAGGGTTCCCATGACTATCTTTTTGGGTTTGATAATTTGCTACAATAGTTCATAGAACGCATGAAAAACAGTTTACTAATATACCAGTTTATTATAAAGGATGCAAAGGAATAGCCAAATGAAAGATATGCATAGGCCAAAGTATAGGGGAAGAGTATAAATTATGCCCCAACCTATAGACAAAATGAACTCCCTGTGGATAACTGAGACGCTCAAGCTAAATCAGAACCAGGCAGCCACAGCAAGATGAGAGGACAGTCCCACACTCTGCATTCTTGGAAAATATTGCAAAAATGTCACAAGACTTCTCTTTCTGCAACCAAGCTAAACCAGTTCCCGTTATCCATGCTTATTGATGCTGAAATAGACTGCAGCTAGAAATTCACCATCCGACCACTTAGAGTCAGCCTAGAGAGACTTGTGGTTTTAGGCCTAAAGGTTATCCAATCAAGGCTCTGTTCCTCCCTCCCCAGATCCACTCCTCAGCCTTGTGGTTTTGCCTTTATAATCTCTAATTCTCCAGCCCCTCCTTGGAGCACACTCTCATTTTGTACCAAAGGCTGTGTCTCCCTAACCCATATATTGCTTTCAGAAAATAAAGCTCTTCTTTTTGTATCCGTAGATCTCACGGTGTTTTTTTAACAGACTCTCTCTGAGTGCACCACTCTCTCAGCACCTACATGTGTTCACCAATCGAGAAGCTCTCTGAACCCTTTTGTTTAGGGTTTTTATGGAGGTTCCATTACATAGGCATAATTGTTTATTTGTTATTGATAATTAAGTATATCTTTAGCCCCTCTCCTCTCCCCAGAGGTTGGGGGTGAAGCTGAAAGTTCCAACTTTCTAATCAGGCTTTGTCTCTCTGGTGACCAGCTCCCATACTGAAGTTATCTAGGGACCCCCAGCCACAATAAATCTCATTAGCATACAAAAACTCACTCTTCTAGAAGAACAGTTCCATGGTTTTAGAAGTTCTTATGTCCGGAAATAGGGACTAAGACCAAATATTATTTAAAAAGATGTTTCTTTCACCCTTATCACTCAGGAAATCACAAAGGTTTTAGGAGCTCTGTGTCAGAAAATCTTCATTTGGGGAATGAAGATCAAATATATATGTATATATATATATATATATATATATTTCTTCTATGTGTATATTTCACAGTATCACAATGTTTTACCCAATAGCACATTGAATTAACCCAACTTAATATTGCTAATATTGTCAAATCATGTCTAGAGAGAAAATAAAAGTTCCCATGGGACATTAATTTTTTTCTTATATGATTGGTGGCCATGACTTCTACGAAAACTGAATAATGCCCCTGTAAAAAGCATCAAGTCCCATAAATATATATCAACATATTTATATCTATATATCTTTATCTGCCCAGACAGGCATACATAGAGGAGAAGACAAACTGTGTTCATGTGTGTGTTTGTGTGTGTGTGTGTGTGTGTGTGTGAAGAGATATCTGTTAACAGCTGTCTTTCCTTGTGTAATTACATAAATAACTAATTGACAAGTTCCACTGAAAAATGGTTCACAGAGGGCTGCATCCCAGTATCTTTGCTTGATTTTACTTAGTCAATCTCCTAAAACCAAATTCAGCAATGGCTTAAAATATCAGCAGAAGGTTGTTTCAACAAGACCCAATGCAAACTACTAATCCTATGGACTTATCTGAGTATTACATACTTGAGGGATAACTGGAAACAGAACATGTGAATATATCATTACAGACTCTACCAAGCACTTAAACCTTCACAGTATAATTTCATAAAAGAACATTCCTCAAATCAGAGTTATTGTCATGAGTTCTGTTTTATGAAATAATTTCATGATTATAAGTAATCTATACAATTGAATACTTATTCTTTTCTTTTTTTGTCCTATTAGGTAAAAGCATATTTTCTTCCAGAGTGTGTTCTGGGGGATGATATCTATTCTCTTCATTAGAAGACAAAAAAATTAAAAAAAAAAAAAAAGAATACAGTGCACTGTCAACTAAAATAAACCATAGAAAGTTGTTTGGACTAATTATAGGTAAATGATTAAGTGTATCAATTATTGCTACAAAATTGCTGCAAAATCAAATTTCTGTAAAATTCAGAGCCTCAGTATCATAAAACAGTAAATGATTTTTTTTCTGAGCATGTGATGTGGACTGGGGATGTGTAGCTGTCTGGCTCTTGACAGCCTCATTCACATTTTGAGGGGTCACTTGCTACAGGTTGATTTAGGCGGCCTTACTTGGAGTGAATGGAGTAATTCATTCCCTATGTCCCTTATTCCCCAGCAGGCTGGCCTGGGTATGTTCTGAAGGTGATGACAGTGGTACAAGCAAAAGCAAAGCTAACTGAGCAATTATTTCTAAAAGAATCTTTTTGTGTCATCCCAGCTAAGTATTCAAATTTTGAAAATTTGAATGAAGTATGTTTCTCAGAATAATTTATCACAATTAGACTACATTCTTATTTATCATTTTTTATTTATTCATTTATTTTTGAGATGGGGTCCCTCTCTGTTGCCCACACTGCAGTGCAGTGGCTCAATTATAACTCACTGCAGCTTCGAAGTCCTGAGTTTGAACGATCCTCCCACCTCAGCCTCACAAGTAGCTGGGACTACAGGAATGCGCCACCATGCCTGGCTGAACGTTCTTACTGTTAAATAAAACTAAATGTATTCCTTAACTCATAGCACAAATTCTAACATAAAAATGCATACCTTAGTAGTATACGGACTAGTAAATGAGCTATTATTTTCCATATTTACTCAGAAAACTTCAATCATTCACTAAACAAATATTTATTCACTGCTTGCCTAAACCTGAGCTAGGTGATATAGCCAATTGAGAGAAGAATAAAATATGCTCCAGGCCTTAGAGAAGTTCAGAGAGGAGTAAAGAATACTAGGATAAATTATTTTCAGAAGCTTTCATCCCCCAGGTGTACATGGCTACTTGTATTATTTATTTGCTGTACCAGTGTCTTACAATTAATCATAAAAACATCTTGTATGGGACAACATCGTGAAGCCATCGTATCATCGGTCATGCCTTAGAATCTCCTGGGCTGAGTAAATATGTGTGAGAGAGTGACAAGGAAATTACAAAGGTCAGGTTGAAGAGATATAAAAAGGGCTAAAAAATTTCCCATAACGGATTGCAGGCAAACTGATTCCTTCTCTCTGCAATGACCAGTCAGGGGCTAAGTCACCAGAGAGTATTATGTCTGTGACTTTCAGAAGCTAAATATTGAAGCAAGAACCAATTTGCCTACTTAGGAGAGTCTGGTAGCTGCAATGGTGACTCTCCAGTGACAAGTGACTGAGGAGGCTCATTCCAATTTATCTGTAATTTCCGTTTCATACTGTTTTATTATTTTCTTTTTTTGTGTGGCGGGGGGGGTGGGGGGTGGGGAGTGAGCCACAGTCCTGGACGTTTCTGACTGGAGTGGTTTACCATTCTTTTTTTTTGAGACACAGTTTTGCTCTGTCACCCCACGTAGAGTGCAGTGGCATCATCATAGCTCACTGCAACCTCAAACTCCCAGGCTCAAGCAATCTTCCTGCCTCAGCCTCCCTAGTAGCTGGGACTACAGGCCCATGCCATGACATGCAGCTAATTTTTCTATTTTTTAGTAGAGATGGGGTCTCGCCCTTGCTAAGGCTGGTCTGGAACTCCTGAGCTCAAGTGATTCTCCTGCCACGGCCTCCCAGAGTGCTAGGATTAGAGGCGTGAGCCAGGGCGCCCAGCCTGGTTTACCATTCTTAGAACCAGAACCGGTGTAGACTTTGAGAGTTTCTACCTAGTGATCTCTTTCAGCAGTGCACCCCCATAAAAATTTTCTGCTTTAGGAACCCAAGTGTCTAGAATATTTGATATTATCAACTTCAAGGATTTATTGAGAAAAGAAAATATCAAAGGAAATGGTAAGATTGTTAAGCTTTTCTGTATGTGTGGTGACAGAGGTGGTGCAAATATTAGGAAACACTATTATCTAAAGTGAACAACACTGTATTATGGGAATATTTCCAAAGGTGAGAGAAAGAATAATCAGTGGTGCCTTGGGTTATCTTTCCTATGTCCCATTTTCTCTAATTTTCCCTCAGTTCTACTTAGCCCAGATTATATAACACTGTATCCGTGAATGTCTTCCCAGTAAATCTACCTGGAAAAGTGCTCTTACCTACTTCTAAGTTTTTATATTTTTTTACTTTCTTATTTAAAGCACTTATTACATTTGACTCTATGTTATAGACATGTTAATATTTTTACCTAAAAGAAAGACATAAGAGAAAGAGCTCAGAACAACCGCCCTATAATTCCTTATTATTAATAATATTAATAATTTTCTGATTGTGTTTCATTACATACCTTCATTTCGTTTACCCTTGCAATGTGCTTTCAGCTTAGTGTGTTACTTGAGAGAAGTTCCTATCATTATTCCTCATAACCCAGCACAATTTTTTTCATACATATTTTGAAATAGTCTGATTCAAATCAAGGAATAATAAGTACTAATTTTCTCTCTGCTCATAGTCATACAGCCAGTAAACTTGTTCATTCTAATATAATAATGCAATGTCCACTAATAATGTCCGTAAAATGAATTGATACATAAATGTAACATCCAGCTTCCTAAATGCAGGGATATTAAAACTCACTTTTAGAGAAGGCTAGGGTTTGTTTTGAAGAAGTAGAGGTCACTGTGGAGGATAAGAATGGGTGAGGTTTGGTGTAGAAACTGAGAAATAAGCAAACTACTCTTCACATTGACTTCAACTGGTGCAGCTCAATTTTTAATGTGCTTTCATTTCGCCCTATCTAATGTTTCAATAAAAAAAATCAGCTGCTAAAAATAACAAAAGTACTGCTAATTCCAAGTTTTATGATATTCTGTGGAACATCATTTTACCAAGTGTATGGATGCTACAGTTCTTTTTATGAACTCCAAAATCCATTTCTTCTATGATTTTTGAGTTAACAGATTTTTCCCCTAAGACACAATTATCAAACCAGGTTCTCAGTATTTCCCTGCTCAAGGAACATTTTATTGCGTATTTGACTACTTGAAGTAAAAGCTTGGTCTCTGCATTCACAAAGATACATTCTGGAAAAGCTCCACAGAATCACGTGCACTGAGGGTGCAGGGGTGTAAGACAATCTGTATCTTGAGAGCATCACATGCTTGATTTTATGTGAAAAGTCATAAATTGAGGCAAACTCATGATTTTTACATCTAACCTGGAAGAAATTTCCATTTGGTATAAATTAGTTTCAATTTGTAAGCCTAATGGCATATGCGTTTCTTTATGACAGTTTAATCGGGTGTTTTAGATATAAGCCTAAAATTATGGTTTTTACTCTGAAATAGAGACAAATCATGAAATAAATAATAACGTTTTCATTTAACTAATGGGGAAAATCTTAGTTTAAAAAACATATAAATGTCTATATTTTGTTTTATAGTCAGAATGAATGCAATATTTACTATATCAGTTTTAAAACATTATGGTATTAAGTCCTGTACTTAGCTTGGGCCATAGTGGTGCTTATGAACACTGAATGCAGAGGAAGCAGTCATGCTGTGAAAATGATGCAATTATGACAAGATGCTTAGTAAATCTAATAAATGAAAACTGATCTCTATTATATTGTTATAGAAATGGAAATATAATGAAATTTAATATATTATAAATAGAAATATTGTGATGGACTCATTAAGAACAGTTATTTATTTTTAAAATATTTGAAAATATAATAACAATGTTACATGTTATATTTTTCTAATAAAGAAAAAATATAAATTATTCCTGGTGGAAGCAAGTCATATATCAGGAACAGAAGTCTCAAAATCCTGCTCCTTGCTCGTATATCATTTCATCATTATTTTGCAATTACCTGAGCTCCCTTTCATAATAATCTTGAACCAAATTAACTAAATTATAAAATTGTGTGAATTCCATAATTTCTTTTGGCAGATCTCATTGATTTTCAAAGTTACATGGACATTAATTGCCAGTAGTACCTTCTAATCCAGGTAAAATTGATTATAGTTCAGGCTATTTTTCTGTATTGTTTAAGAAACCACTGATTCCAGTTTAGAGGCTGTGACATTATCAATTTTGTTCTGCTGCTCTCTGGACAATTAATAATCAATTTTGTTCAGCTTTTTCTAATTTATGGCACAACAAAGACAAAATTGTATGACAGTGAAATATACTACAAATTAGAAACTTCAGTGTTAATAATGGAAAACTTTTGTTTATGGCTTTGTGTTTTGAAAATTCAAAAGTAAAGATCACGCAGTTTTAAATCAGTTTTAAAATCAATTACGTAGGATATGCCAAGTGCCCTTTCATTCTGGTTACACGTTCATTACGACTTTATTGATCCCATCTGCTAGAGTTGTCATTAAACACCATAGGCTTACCTTCACATTTGATCCAGTGGGTCTGGTAAATATAAGGGCAGTTTCCTACAAGACAGAGAAGCCAAAGGCATTTATTTGTGTTTTCTGGTTTCATTGAATTGAATGTGGATTTAAATTTGAACATGCTTAACTATATCATGTTTTCTTTAAGGTTTTAAAGACCTCATGAAAGCAAATGACATATCGTCTTCATTTCATTTTGAAAGTCTACCACTGACGTTGTTCAAAGCCATGATATTACTTTACTGATAATAATTATAAAATTTTAAGTGGTGAAAGAGGAAACTAGTGCATTACTCTTAATTTCATTGTTTCGTTCTACCTTAATGACCTAAACCATAACTTTTATGAAAGTGTGTAATAGTAAGAGAACCTCAAATTTCCTATCATGACTAATATGAGAGAGAGAGAGAATATCATGTCGCCCCTTGCTGCAAGGAGGTAAGTTCAAAACATATGGATCTAAGGGATTTCATTTTCACTACAATTCTCTAATTCTCTTCAACAAATATTTACTGTCTGGTTTCTAAAATTTAATCAATTGATACTTAACACACAGTCTTTATTTGTATTTTCCTTTACCCAACTACTTTAGAGAGAGATACTTAGTCTTAGTAGGCTGAAATGTTAACTTTAATAGCACAAGAAACATATAATTAAACAGAAATCTGTCACATGGAGCTAGCATAGTATTTCTTTAAACATTTACTTAGTCAATTGGGAGGGAAATTCTAATCTCTTGTGTGAAGTAGCATGAATATATAACAACAACGCCTAGTGGTAAGAGCAGCTATCAAGGGGAAGAAAGCACCATGAAGGACAGGTGAAAAGCAAAGTAAGCATGACTTGAACAGGAAAGGAATTGGAATGGCCATAGGGTGTGTGTGTAAAAATTATTAGACTTCTCTCCAAAAAAGAAATTTCCACTGTGTCCCAGTGTTTCTGATGAGCTCTATTCCCCTTCATCTCCCTTTTCCCTGGGATATTGAACCCCTCAAAATCTATCTACCTTGATTGTGCCAAATTTCTTTTTTTTTGCTTCTCCAGCCAAAACTCTGCTGGTTTGTTAGCTACATGGCTGTGACTACCTAATATTCTCCATACTTGCCTTGCCTCAAGAATAGATAAATGCCCTGAAGGAAAAGCTGCTTGCAGAATTCCAACTCATATTCTGTAATTCCCTTCTTTCTAGAACCCTGACGCCTCAAATTCTTGTTGACTCAGCAACTTTCTGACAACTTCAAAAGAGATATCTTTTACAGTTGTTGTTTTTTTTTTATGGCAGCATTAGCCTAAGACAGGGTACTCCTCGTTACTAGAAGCAAACACCCTAGAAAATTCATTTGAACATCCTATGTTTATAGCACTTGAAAAGAGACTGAATGATAAAAGAAAATTCATTGTAATGGAGCGTGTATGCCATATTCAAGCATATGAGATTTTAATGATAATCCATTGAAAACCCTAAGTAGAGGATACAATTAGGCTTACATTTAAAAAGAATGTTTGTCACTATAGAAGATTGACGGGAGGAGTATAAGAGTAGAAGCTTTCTATGAAAGATAATGAGCAAATAGTAACATGTTAATTTAATGACCATATATCATTTTTTTAAAATATACTAAATGCTGAAAGGTGGCAGATATTGACAAAATATACAAACTTAAAATCAATTAACTAACGCAAATGTAAAAGCAAACTACATTTCACTGCCAATATAATTTAGATTATAAATATTTGCTCACTAATTTTATAGTTTTATGAAACACCTTTTGATGTATTTTGCATTAAGCCTGAAACATGTGCACCAGATTT
Source organism: Eulemur rufifrons (assembly GCF_041146395.1). Taxonomy (NCBI): domain Eukaryota; kingdom Metazoa; phylum Chordata; class Mammalia; order Primates; family Lemuridae; genus Eulemur; species Eulemur rufifrons. The sequence continues at coordinate 234,119,226 of NC_090989.1, forward strand.
TGCATAGTATACAAGACTGTGGGTATTAATCTTTGTTTAAGCTCTGATATTCAACCATTCAGCAAATATTTTTAGAGAGTTTACTATGTGCTTAGTTCTTTTTAGATGCAAGAAGTACACTAAGATTCCTTGGAAGACTTTTTAATATATTCTAGAGGCTGGAGGGGGAAAATGACAGAAAATAAACAATAAATACAGTAAATGTGCCAACTATATATTAATGATATGACATAGGTAATAAGTGCTATGGAAAGAAGCAAAGGCAAAGTAGTAAAGGGGAGATTTCTATGGCTGAAAGGTAGGATCGTAGTTTAAGGACTTAAGGTGAGGAATCGAAGAAGCTTTGTATAGACAATTGTTTGGAGAATTTTGTTGCAAAGGGAGAAGTATGTTTTTAAAAGACATATTCCTAGTGAGAAAGCAATATAATTTATCAAAAAGGATTATACAAAAATTTTAATCTTGTCATCCTGAAAGGATAGCTAAAAATAATTTAAAAATTGATAAGTGATATCTGGAAGTTGATAAGTATTACTTATTTAACTATATTTTCTCTATTGGAATCCTTAAAACTCAGATATATTTTGATATAGATCTTACAGATTTTTTTAAAAAGTTACTTATTCAACTTTAAAAATAAATTGCATAATATCACAAACTGTGATTTCACTATAGAAATGTCACAAAATAATATCACACAGAGAAACAAGTATATACGTCCAAAGAGAACTAACTTTTATATTCACATGACATAAGGCCTTTAAAACTGCAAGAAGAGTCCATATTTTTCTAACTCAAATTCTTACAATCGTTTAAATAATACTTTATAGATGCTCCTGTTATTTCAATTAAGAGGCCATTTCCATCTTTCTTCCAATACATTGACTAGTAGTTTTCATTATATTCCAATTTAGAAATATTTCAGTGATTTAAAGACAATTGTTACAGATTAATTGAAGTATGGAATTGAAGAAGGTCAACATGAAATATTTTTAAACAATGGAACACATTTGGACTATTACTAGGAAACCACCATTATTATTTTCAAATGATCAATACACACAACTGCTAGTAGTACAAGCATATCCTACCAAACTCCATTTAATGAAAGACAACAATTTAAAAGTAGTAAAACCTTTGTATACAGTACCCCTACTAAAATACTTAAGAACATATAATGACAAAAGGCCATTTTATTCTTGGAAGGATACATACTGCCTACTGTTTGGAATCTGTGTAACTGTATAAGAAACAATGGGGATAAAAAGATTGAAGCCCCTCATAGAAAGATCAGTATTTATTTATCCCATGATCGGGCTTGCCCAAGAGAATTTTAGTTGTTTAGTAATCATAACTGTGCCCATTTTTCACAGTGAATTTGAGTTTTGATAATAATTGTTTTGTTATAAATTCACCTATAATCTTACTTATGTTTAGAAAAATATTTCATTATACATTTACAAAAAGGGAAAAAAGGAAAGGAAAAAAAAGCCAGTACATATGGTGTTTAAATTTCCAGAAATTCAAAATGGAAGGATAGTACAATATCACAATACAATATTACATTATTATATATTGGTGTTTTGTTTTTTTAATATTGTAAAGTCAGTTTGTTGGAAAATTATCTGATATACTCATTGATATTATATAAATAAAAATAAATGAACAATTGTTACAATTTCTAGACTTGCATCTGGAAGCTTAAAATATGAAATAACATTTAGCTTTCTTCTACCTTACATAAATGAAGTGTGTGGTGCTATTGTTTTATTACAAGAGAATTATTATTTGGTGACAATAACCAGATTAGTAATTTTTGAAGATTTGGAATATAGTACAATGAAGTTAAAGTTTAAAATACACATAAAGAATTGATTATATTCATGGTTCAGAATAAACACAGTGATCTTTTAGTCCATTATTATTATCATTATAACATTAAGTAATTATTCTTTGAACATATAAAATATAAGTTATTAGTTCATTAGTTTAGCATAAATCAAGTTTGCAACTCAATATTTCTATTATATTGGTAACTATACACAAATATATTCTAGTAATTTAGCCTTATAAGAATTTTTCCTGGATACTAGACATTGTATGATCAATTTACTTACAAAAATTAAATGTCAACAATAAGATGAACACTAATGCATAAATCAACTTTGTTTAAAATAATTTTGTTTTTATTTTTATAGTCAGTCATATGACAAAATATGACTCATAATTCATTATTAAATGCTTTCTATAAATGACATTATTTTGACCTTTAGATACTAATTCCATTATTGTAATTTTAAGAAGTACATCAGGATTTAAAAATTACTTTCCATCAAATTATATTAATTATTCTGCATATTATTTAGGGCAGTTTACTAATTAATTGAACTCAGGCAAATTTAGGCAATCAAATCTAGCTCTGGGAAGTCTTAATATCTTGAATACTGTAAAATATATGATGCTTTGAAGAATATAAATTTAATGTCAAAAAAGAAAGTGAAAAAACTTAAAAGGCAAAATGATTAATTTGGGGGGTATAGTAAGCAGCTCTTCAAAGGAAAGTACTTCATAAAATATATGGTGCTAAAAATATAACTTACTTTTATTATTAAACTTGTGGCCTTACTATAAAAATAGAAATATTCAAACAAAATAAATTACATAGGCATATGTATTTGAATCTGTCTTTGTCACTGGCAACAAATTCCAGTCTCATAGTGAGAAAAACTGGATGTAAACCAAAACGCCGTAACTCTCCAATGGTATAAAATTGAGAAAGCCCATTACTATCTCTGAGTAAATTTGCCCACTATAAAATGAGTGTCATATCTACCTACTGTCATTGGGTAATACTTGAAAACACTGAAGCATTATACGTGAGAGAAGACAGAGACATAGAGGACAAAATGTGTACTCTTAAATATACCGGTGATGAGAGAAATCACTGTTGCAATGTCCAGGAAAGAAAACGACTAGAGCATCTTCAAAAACAAGTTTTTCCTGCTTATTTTTTTATACCTTCTATACCCAGAAGTAAATACTGAATATGCAAGGCATTTGGGAAGATAAATAATGTCTCCAGGAACAAGAAGCTAAATGAACATTTGAGACAATTCTTATCATATAGAGGAATAATCTGAGTATCATAGCCTCTTGCTTTTTGAGATTTGGAATGTCCTTAAGTGTCTAGTAATTTTTTGAAATACAAAAGCATCCATTTATTTTCAGACTAAACTTTATATGTAAGTGCATATTCATATACTTACTAACACATTTTCCTAAAAAGACTGAATCAGTATTCTTTGTAAAAAAAAAAAAAAAAGAGTATTAAAGCATAGCTATGGGACAGTGAAATATTGTAGCACTAACAAAGTATCCATTCACCTTTTGTCTCTTGATTATGAGTGTGTTATAAACACAAAACTGTCATTACCTCCAGATCAATCTTGCTTCATCTATTCATGAAGTTCACACGTGCAGTTTGTTAGAAATAAATAGCGTGAAAGACACTCAGTCTCAATGTGACTAAAACCTTGTCACCTCAATCAGGAGGAAACTCTTTCCATCTTTATTATTTAGATGGATTTTTCCTGCACCTATAATTACCTTTTTTCATTTTGAATAAATACTACTTTACTAGGAATTTATTTCTTCTATGCAAACCACAGGTAAACACAATATATAAATCTAGGTCACATGCCAATACATAACAAAATAGTTTTAAATTATATTTCTAATACATTAAAGTTTCATTTAACATATAGAATATGTCAGAAGAGGTTATAAGACATATTAGAACATTAGAATATCAGCACACATACATTTACCTTAGGTAGAGGTAGTTATTTACTTTTATCCACAATGTATAAAGAATTAGAGCTTTTGCCATGCTTTGCATTGGAAAATATACCCTCAAGATTTCAAAGTATTTTTTCTTTGGTATATTTCACAAATTCCTTTTCCAAAGATTAAGCAATAGAAAAATAGAAAAGGTTCTTATCAGCAAAAGTAACACTTGTGCTAAGTTATTCATGGAGAATCAAATACAATAACACGTGTTATAAATCACCTTGCAATCCTCCAAACTAGTTATGTAGGAAGTCAAATCGGGAATTCTAAAAAGTGAAGTCTCAGAAATAGGTGTTACTATAATAATGATAACATTAGACAGAGCTGATTTTCTTTATACAGACTTGTTTATATTTCTCAATATTCAAAGAAAGGTCTAAAAGCAGATAATTTACAAAATAGAGAACCTCTCAGCTAGTGTGTTCTTACAAATACAGCACAAAAGTGTAGCTAAAAACTACAAATGATGTTTTCTGAGCTAGAGAACAGTACAATACTGAGAAGCAAAATGTCTAATGGAGTAAGATAACTCTGCCATGTTAAGTAGGTACTTCAATTCTGGGGCCTCCTTTTGCTCAACTATAGTTGGCGGGGATAATAATCAGTCTAACCACCTATAGTTTTTTTAAGAATAAGATGACATAGAAAATAAAACATTAAGCCCATATCTTGATACAAAGTATTCAATAAATATTGATAGTGTCAATATTGCATTAAAATATGCTTCCATAATATTTGAGAATTAATTTTATAATTTGCATTCACTCTTCCCTTCGTCAGGACACAGATGCCTTCTCCCCTCTTTTCAAATCTCTAACCTGTCCTTTCCAATTACACTGTCATCTGATATACCCTGGCTCTTATTCAAATTTCAACTATTTTGTTTATTTATATCTATGTGCGTTTATAGGTTCCTATGTTATTAAATGGGTTAAAATCATTATTGAATGCTTAATGGTCAAATTGTCTCAGATTTGTCCGGTGAGAGCACGTTCAAGCCTATTTCTGTGTCCTTTTGATATGGCTTTGAGCACTTCTATGCTCTCTGGTACAAAAAGATGTCCCAGCTTCATCTTATACTTACCCTTCCTAATCCTGGAATAAGTCATTTCTCAAAAGAGTTCTTGCGCCCTTTAATGCTCTTTAGAAGTCAAAATCTGGGTGCTAGATATGGTCATCACCATTGAGGTGTCACTGCATGTAGGTCATATCAATCGACAGAACTAGGCACGCACTTATAGACATTTACATCTATATTTATTTCCATATTATATATATATGTAAACCATTATTTCATACCAATACCTTCCATTACAGTTCAGTATCATAGGTTTTAGTCTAGTTTTCTCCTTTTTTTCATATTTATAACATTTTTCTCTGAAACAATATGCTGAGATTCTATTATTCTTAAAACATTTACTCATTTGAACAATCTCCCAGTGAACTTCCCTTCTCCACTGCCAACTGAATTCCTATAAGTTTCCTTTTTCATCCTGCTTAGGCTATGACTCACCCACTCCAGGCCACCTCTCCCTGTGACTTCCCTCCTCAATCTGCTTGGGCTATGACACCCATTCTGTCTCATCCTTTCACATGTTCTTACTAAGCTATTAAGTCTCCATCATTATCCTGCTTTGGCACTAACTCCCTGTTCCAAGTCATCATGTCCTTCATCCCCCACTTTATCTGCCCCATGCAATGGCTTTAGAACTGAATTACTCAAGAAAAGAAGAGAAAGAAAGAAAAGAGAATGGAAAGGGGAGAGAAAGAAGAGAGAGGGCTCACTATCATATTTTTGATAACAAATAAATAATGGAAAGATTTCCAATGTGTTATATACACAGAGATATTATTTACATAAATTTATGTAATCACCAAACTCTCAAGTTTATTATTTAAATGTATGTCATCAACTACCAAACACACTACACATAATGTCATTTTTGTGTTCTACATCTAAAACTCCTGAAACGTTATCATGTCTCATTAACTTGCTTTGTAGAGCTTTGAGCCTCTAGTTGGATTATCAGTTAATACATACAATTTTATATTAATGATCCTTTTTGAGTATGTGTGGTTTGTCAGGTTTTTAGAGATGGCATTGAACTAATTCTTAGTAGAAGACAGGAGGCTGTGGTTTAGAGGATGGGAAGAGTTAAGCTGTCTCCTGGTCAATGCAAAATTCAGAGATTCTGCCAGACGTGTCAAACACTAGGGATGAAAGTGTGTGGATCATTATTCAAAATCAATTTTAATAAGACTTCCTCGTAGATTCAGTTTTAGGAACTAATTACCATCCACCTATAAGATCAAGTACTTTTCTCTTTAGCCCAAAGCACCCTGGTTGAATTCTAGTATTATAATATATAAAGAGTTGCTCATTTCTTTCTGGATTGACATTTATTATGAAAACAGAAAATATTTGAAGGAGATCATGTATATCATATCAAATTTTTGTAGCTGACAGTTCTAGACTACTTATATGCTATAAAGAAAGATTATTTTGCATATAAATTAGTCCAAGATCTATAATTATCTAAAGTTCTCAAAATAAATTGTTTTTATACTTTGCAATATCAACTAGAACTTTGAAAATTCTACTTATCTGGTTCAAATTATATTAAATATAAGTAATTTCTTGATGTTACTCTGCACCTTGAGATTCATAGTACATCTTTCAAGAAAGTAATTGTGCAATTAATAATGCATTATTCCTCATATAAAATACAATTTGTTTTATTATAAATTAATGTATTTCTTCTAGTAGTTTAAAAGTACATAATGACAACATATAGGCACATATTTTGATAAAACAAGATGATCTCCTTGGTTAAAATAATTGTTAGAATAATAGAATATATTCACTACTTCTTGTGGAGTAGATAGGAAATAGAAATACACAGCTTGACTAAACATGATCACAGGCCCAGATTTTGCAAAATCTTGTCGTTTGTAGACTGTTGGGTTAGTATTTGACTTTTGGGAACCTAGAAACATACCTGTTACTATGGTTCTGTCATGCAAATCAAGTCTGATTAGTAATTCCATAGAACTGACATAAAAAAAAAAAAGGTGATAGAAATTAAAACAGTGTTTTCTATGCTGTAAAATAGATCTTTTGTACTTATCCCTCCTGTAGTTAATAACTATATATTGTATTCTTGAAAATCATTGAGAGAGTGGATTTTTAGCATTTTCATGGCAAAGCATGATAGGTAATACATGTGTTAAGCATTTTAGGTGATGCATATGTCAATTAGCTTTATGGAACCATTACACAATGTACACCTATTTCAAAACATTGTGTTGCACAGAATAAATATAGAAAATCTTTATTTGTCAATTAAAAATTAATAATTTCTTTAAAAAACAGTGGTTTTGTGTGGGGTGAGGGCATAGTGATCAACTGGAAGTGGCCATAATGCACCTTTCGGAGTGATGGAAATGGTCTACCTCTTGATTGCATTGGTGGTTATATAAACTTACTAAAATTCACAGAATTTCTCATATATGTAAATTTTAACTTAATTTAAAAGTTGTAAAAATCCAGAAAATATTATAAATGACTACCATATTCAGTATATAAAGTATCTTACTAAATTCAGGTTATCCCTGCCTTTAAAAAGATATATTTTTCAGCTAAAAACATATTTACTTTCAGTGTGAAATAAGTATTTGTAAACTCATTTCAATCCTGATTTCTAGAACCCCGTGCTAGGAAGATACCATATAATAAATCTGATGTCTTATTCTTCAAATGAAATGAAAAATAAATACTCATTTTTATCATAATCAATAATCAGCAAAATTTCTTAAGTTTCAGGCTCTGTATGCCAGACTCTGTACATGGTACTTCTCATAAAGTATTCTTTTTTGTTACAATTATGCAAAGTAGATACTATCATTTTAACATTATGAGGAGGAAACTAAGTTTCAGAATCACTGAATAATTTAAGAATACAGTTTATAAATGATAATGCCAGCATTGATTCAATATATTTATTTTTAACATATACCAAAGTTCTTGTACTCACTACTACACGTAGCCAAGTGTCTAATGGCAATTTAGGAATTTATTGTGAGAAACAAAATATATGATTCATATTTTTATGCCCTAATAGCCAGTGCTTCTTTTTTTCTTTTCATTTGCCTCAAAAATATAGATTATTTCAAAGGTGTTTAATGGCCATACAATCAGAACAATCAGAACATTGGGTATTATGAGTGTCTACATAAGTTATGTATCATCCAGGTAGATGGACTTGCTCTGTTGCCCCCTCTCTCCTGACAGTTTATCATGAGAACCTTGCTCTCATCATGTGCTGATGACACAGAAGGGTTGCCCCAGGCACTCCTTATGACCACATGTTACAGACTTACTATTTAAAGACATCATGAAAAGGGAGCAAGTATAACCCATCAAAGTTAGGGGTGGAGGTGGAAGGGGGATTTCTACAGTACTTTATTCACAAAATCATCATAGTAGTACAAGTTTGTAGTATGAATTGAATGCTGTCTGGATGTCAGGTACTGTTTTAAGTTATTTGCATGTCTTAATTTAATATGCAAAATAACCTTAAAGTCAGTTCCAATACTTCACTTGGGTTATAGATGAGAAAACTAACATGCAAAATATGTTCATGGTCATAGTCACACGAATAGAATGGGATGGCAGAAGGTATGGATAACTAAATATTTGAATTGCATGTATTTGTTATTATTGTCAATTTTTATCCAGTCTTCTTATAGCTATACATTGATTTAACTCTGGCATCATCAACTATCCACAACCCTCTATTCCAAGTACCTACTCTTTTAAAAATGAATTCATTGTAGTATTGAAAGAAGTAACTCGAACAAGGCCTGAGAGGCATCAAATTTTACTCCATATCCACATAGTTCATTTAGAGATGGACATAGGAAGCAATCAGTGAAACAGAGTGACTTTTGTTGGGGCTCCTGGAAGAGAAACAGGAGCTTTATTCTGCAAGTCTTATACCTAATAATGTAAGGCTGGATTGCTGTAGCCAACTTGTTGCCATAAGGAAAAATATTTATAATTTTTACAGTCTTCCATGTGAAGTCTAACAATGAAACCAAGTTTGTAGATGGCAGAGGCCAGAAGTTCACAGAAAATGAGCCTGGATGAGTCTTTATTAAGTGGTCACGGATAAAATAAAATATAACCATGAATTTTTTAGGTTCATAAGCTACTGAGTCCTGCCTTTCTTTTTATTTTTCTTTTACTTTGAATTGTATTTGCTCTCACTTATAATAAAAAAATAAATACAAGAATCTTCACTGATATGTAAATAACTGTCCCAAGCTCCTGTGTATTTCACAGCATTGTAAGAGAGATTTTAATATGCAGAATGAGCTTAAGAAAAGTGATATGTAACATAAAATATTTGGGGCTTGGTGTATATACTGATCTCCTCAATCCATCTCTTTTGAAGTGAATTCTGTCAGCTTTTATTTCATGAATTGAACATAGCCTCAACTTGTCTTCAACATAAAAACATATACCTTGCTCAGGGTTTGCTGAACTTATTAAAATTGATACCACTTCCTTTCTTCTTTTTAAATTCTTTTCCCAATTTTCTTATCCATATAATACCTTGGACTTATGGATACCATTACCTAGTCTGATTGACATTAACTATTGGCCCTCTACGCATTTGGAAACCTTCTGTAGTCATGGAAAATGGTTACTTACATCCTAGGAATGACAGGTAAAAGAATAAATTCTGGGTTGTTAGGGAAACTGTACAAAGGATTGAAAACACATCGTTCTATATCCAGAGCAAGAGAATTATCACCAGAGAAGTGTTCTTGACAGCAATGAATCAAATAAATGGTTTGCCTTACTGAAGTCAGAGGAAAAAGAGATTCTTAAAAATATCAACATGAACTTACTATTTAGTTTGATAAATAACAAAAACACTTGTCCCCTCTACCTTAGTTTTATTTTTGACAATAAGATTATCTTTCAATTTATAGCTCTTTAGACTTGATGTGTTTATAAAATGCAGATGAATCCATAAAGTTAGAATATAACATTGAAAACATACTCCCATTTATAAATTGACTTTCTCAGGCCGACACTTAACTAAAAACCTCCCTGGAAATGATGTTAGGCGCGCGCGCGCGCGCGCGCGCGCTCTCTCGCGCTCTCTCTCTCTCTCTCTCTCTCCCCTCCACCCACAGCCACACCTCAATCTATTTAGGATTCTGAGCTTTCTATTTCTTGAATTAAATTGGAATGTTTGTCACTTAGTTTTGCCTTACAGTTTGAGGCTTTAGAAGCAAAAGCTATTTTCAATGATTCCTCTGAAAAATTTGCTAGAATGCCTATCGACAAAAATAAAATAAACATTCATTTACAGATACACTGTATTATCTAGTGATTGCTTAAATTCAAAATTATGTTTTATCATTTGATGCATTAAAATTGACAAAGATTATGTTTCTTTGCTAAGAGAACATAATCTTCTTTTGATAAAATGTGCCAAAATATATAAAGTGTTAGCAAAAAAAAATTGATTAAAACAAATTTTTGTATCGTGCAAATACTTCCATCTTGACAACAATGTTTTATGAGTATTGCATGAGAATTAGAAACTACTAAGGTAAGCCAGCCACTCCAGAGGCTGCGGTGACAGTATTGCTTAACCCAGGAGTTCAAGACCATCCTGGGCAACATAGCAAGACCCTGTCTAAGAAAATACAAAACAAAACAAAACAACAAAGAAACAACTAGTGTAAATTATTTTCTGAGGGAAAATCAAATACATTAAAAATTTTTGTTCATTGGTTGAGAGAATTATAAAATGTATGACCCTCAATTTATAATATAACACCCAAAAGTCACTTGCAAAGAGTTTAATACACTAGTTCTTATAAAATCACTACAGATATTCTGCTTAAAATTTCAAGAATTGGTCCCTATTTTTACTTTAATACTGAATGAAAACATATCTAGACTATGATAGTTACATATTTCTGATTTTAACAGGACTATTATCACCATCCAAAATTTTATCTCATTTTTGATAATCTTTCTGTCTTTAAGAACTATGATCTTTGAGGAATGGAAGCACTTAAAAAATATGTGAACCCTTAATATATCCTTGTGTAATGTGATTGTCAGTCTATTTTTTACAAAGTAAGTTGACCTAAATCAAACATAAATCCAGATTATATATATATATTATATTATATGTGTCTGTGGTCCCCAACCTTCAGGCTGCGGACCGGTAACAGTTCATGGCCTGTTAGGAACCAGGCCACACAGCAGGAGGTGAGTGGTAGGTGAGCGAGCGAAGCTTCATCTGTATTTACAGCTGCTCCCCATCACTGGCATCATCACCTGAGCTCTGCCTGCCCCCCCACCTCCCGCCCACCGGCATCCCCGCTGCTTCCCCCACACCCCTGCCATCTGTGGAAAAATTGTCTTCCATGAAACCAAGTCCTTGGTGCCAGAAAGTTTGGGGACTGCTGAATATTGTATGTAATACATGTTACATGACAGTCTTCTATTACATATATATGTAGTCCCCCTTTTTAATCTTTCATCACCTTATAATGAAGATTCTATCTCATCAATACACAGAGATACAATGTATATATATTAAATTAGTTAGCTAGTGTATTCCTTATTTATTTATTTTTTTTTATTTGCCCAAATGAGTTTACAGTCATCCCTCAGTATCCATGGGAGATTGGAAGCCCCTGGAACCTCCGAGGATATCAAAATCCATGCATATGCAAGGCTTGGCAGTTGACTCTGCAGAACTCACCTATACAAAGAGTCAGCCCTCCGTATTCACAGGTTTCACGAATACTGTATTTTCCATCTGCTTTTGGTTGTGAATGCAGAAGCTGAATGCAGAATGCAGAAGTTCAACTGTATTGACAAAAAGGGCTGCAGTTCAATCCCGTGTTGTTCAAGGGTCAACTGTGTTGGTAAATGTACACCTTAATAACTCTGTGAGTATCTCTATTGGGCAGGCCCTTAAAAGCTGAATGTACATACATCGTTTAAGTAGGTATTAACAAATTGCCTTTTGAAAGGCAGTTCCAGTACATATTATCTTGAATTTGGGGTTAAATAATCACATTATCTGAAATAATACATTTTATCTCTTTTTTAATTTTTATTCATCTTAATCTATTTTGCCTTACCATATTTGTTATGGTAAGGACATTTTAAAATTATGCCAGTGATTGCACTTTTCCATGTTTTGTTCTTAATTTCGGTGGTAATTTTCTTAAGAGTTGCTGTATATTAAATATCATGTTTACTGTTGATCTCTAAAATATATCTTTTTCTCATGACAAGAAGTTTCTCTCTAATTCTAGATTCATAAGAGTTTTATTATTTAATCAAGAATGAGTATTAAAATTATAAAACGTCTTCATATCTAAGGTGATTACATCAATCTATAATATTAATGTACGAAATCACATAAGTGGTTTTTCCTATAATCATTGATCTTTGCAATCTTAGATTAAAATTTTCTAAATCATACTATAGAACTTTTAATAAAATTCTATATTAAATGACTTATAATTCATTTAGCATATTTTTCTACGTTTATATGTAAGTTTGGTGTAGAGTATCCTGCCTAGCAATATTTTACTAGATTTTATATTAGAATTATAATAACCTTACATAATAAATGAAAATGTTTTTATATGGTCTAGACATCCATAATCAGAGAAATAATCTCTAGTTTGAAGTTTTGTTAGAAGTCAATATTATATGGGCCTATTCTTTGGGACAGTAACCCTTTATCCATTTCAAATTTCCTAAACCTCCCTAATTGAATGCTGCTCATTCTATGTCCTTCAAGAATATTTTAATTAAAATTTATTAGTATTAAATACTATATAAAATTTTTCCTGTTTTTAGGTTATATATGTACTTTGACATAATGTTGATATTACTTATTTCCTCTATATTTTTTCTTAATGAAATTTGGTATAAATTTGTTTGTTTTTCCAAAGACAGTTACCATGTATTGTTCAAACTAAATTTATTCCTATTTAATAACTTCTATGTTTATTATTTTTTGCATTCTTTTGTATTACTTGTTAAACACAGTTTAAAAGTGTTAAAATTTAGTTGATTTCCCCTACCATTCTTGTTCTTTTAGACCTAAAATGAAATATTTTCCAAAATATTTTCCACAATGCTCTTTTCTTCTCACCTACATGATTTAGAAAGGACTATAGTTACTAAAATATTATTTTTACACTCACATTTTAGAGTCAAGATAAAAATTCTAGAGTAATTTATGTGACAGCTTCTTTTTCCCTATTGGAAACATGTTCACTTATCTTGTCAGGTGCTACAGTTTGACTGTTTCCCCTCCAAAATTCAGGTGTTGCCCACGTGATAGTATTAAGAGGTGGGATCTTTAAGGAAAGAGGTCCTGAAGGCCTCTCCCTCATTAATGGGATTAATGCCTTTATAAAAGAGGCTTCACCCAGCATTCAGCTAACTCGCCTTGTGGTTAAATAACTGACTCAAGGGAGTCACAACTTGTGGGGGGGAGGTCAAAATTTATCACCAGGTGTTCCTGATTCCATAAGCCATCTACTCCACATTAAAATATGTTAACTTTTTTGGTAACTTAAAAACTTCTCACTATATATTATTATTTTTAACTGTTCTTAATTGTTTGTCAAGGAAGTGAATAATTCCCTTCCTTGACAAATAGTAAATACATCATGGAATAATGAGATATTAAGACAGAAAAAGAGACAGAAAACAATAATTTATAATGTGACTAATTTGACCTTAATTTGTGAAGAATATATCCCTAGAAATCAAAGGACATGTCAATTTGAAATTGCCTCCCATAACTCTAAGCTATAATAAACAGAAACTCATATCGAAGCCTTCCTAAAAATGTCATCTTTTGATTTTTTTAGTTCTTAAAATGAACAGATTGACCTATTCTCTAAATTAACCATTCATGAGTTTAATTAATTCTTTAGATCTAACCATTTTTGAGTTTAATTCTTTCTTTTGTAAACAGGGGTCAACATACTTAAGATAATGTAGGAACATGGTTGTCTATATATACTTAGTAAAAGGCTAGTAATAATTATTAAGTACTTTGCCTCATATTTTTCAAGAATTTGCACTTACAAAGCATTTCATGTATGTTTTTTCACTAAATTCTTAACATCAAAGTATTTTATAGATGAGGAATTTACGTGCACATGTTAAGCGAATTGACCAACATTATATAGCTAAGCATTTAAAGTCAGAGACTATTGAAGGACCAGAGTCTTCAGACCGCAGGGTCAAATAAAAAAAAAAAAAAAAAAAACCTGACTTAAATGATTGTTCTGATTTCTAATTATTGTTTGATCTTTGACATTATTCCTTAATTATTATCACACATTGCTAAAGATGAAGAAAAAGCCTCATTCTCATAATATCTTCTTCCTTAAAGAAAATATTTCTTAAGATTTTTTATTTTAAAAGGGGGAAGGCATTTTTTCCACATTCTTATGAAGTGTCAGAGGAAGTGTTAAAGCAGTCAAATTTAAATCTCCTAAAATAGTCAACCTATGAAATGATAGTCTGTTAATTGGTACCAACGTTGAAAATAAAATTAATTCAAAGTATAAAGATTTATTCTTTGTGTGAGATTGGTGATACATGGATATAATCACATAGGATATTTTAGAGTAGGTAACAGTTTCCCTGCTGGCTGGGTATGGTGGCTCATGCCTGTAATCCTAGCACTCTGGGAGGCTGAGGCAGGAGGATCACTTGAGCCCAGGAATCTGAAATCTGAGCTAGGTTGATGCCATGGTGCTCTAGTCCTGGCAGCAGAGAGAGATTCTGTCTCAAAAAAAAAAAAAAAAAAAAATTTCCCTTCTTATTCATTTGTTTAAATGTTACATATTAGAAATATAAAAATAAGACATTCTTTTTCGGTTGAAGTAGAAGAGGTGTTGTGTTTTTAAATTGCTATATTAGCAAGTATTCAAACATTCTATTGGGTAATTTTTAAATGTTTACTTAAGGTGGTAAGAGTTTCTATATAAGCAATATAATTATATATTTTTATAGTTGGGGTACATTAGCTGTTCATCAGAGCACTCAATTCAATGAAACGTGATGCTATTGTTTTTTAATATATTAAAGTATCTGAATTACTTTATTATTATAAATAGAATGGATAGTTTAAATGTAAATGAAAGCAATTGGTTAATTTGGTATAACTGACATATTCTAATGAATTGAAAAGAATGCCACTGTGTCCAGATAATAAAGTGGATGTCAGAATGTTCAATGGGACACATGTCTCTTTATGCCCCTGCCATGGCCTTTGTTCATTCAAAGACCATATACCATTACAGAATATTTTAGTCTAGTTTATTCTGAGAGCTCAGGCAGTATGATTATTGTCAGAACTGAACTTCACACTTGCCATGAAGTTTACTTTAGTCAGAAAAAGCCAGAAACAAAGTCAACGTGGTTCATGATGCCTCTTATCTGTAGTCCAGTTCATTTTAGGAAACATAAGTGACCAGATAGTTCACAGGGAAGAGATCCTTTGACCTTTCAAAATCTATAATAGGTCCCCTGCCTTTGTGCTTGACCTTGCAGTTGTTTGACAGAAGTTCTTGAAGGCGACTTGGAGAACGGTAATATCACAAACCTGAGAACCAAATCTCAAATCACTTCTCCAGCTCCACTGTAAATAAGATCAAAATTTATGAAGCCTTATCATTCTGTTTTTTTTTTAATGTCTGTCTAAATATTTTTATTGGTGATTAAGTAGCAATAGAGTATATTAACAACAAGAAACATCTGGAAGGCTCTCTCTAGCAGTTTAATGGCAGCATTTCTCAAAATATGTTCATGCCATTTATATTTATTTCAGATATATTTTAGGATAAACACATTGTGGACTCTGTGCCAAACTTGATTAAATGGTATTGAATGTCTGTACCATTAAAGCATACTCATTACTCAAGATGACTTCTTGTTTCTCATTAGCAAATGTGAAATGCCTTTATTTCTAAAAGTAACAAAACTGAAAAGGAAACAGATTATCTAAACATACTTGTCTAAAAGTCAAATTAATATCCATCCTATACACTGTCATATTGCTTCCTTTTAAGTGTAACTATAAAATTATGTTCATAAAATTTAAGTACCTCTTCATTCCATGTACTGCCTCCATGTAAAAAAAAAAAAAAAAAAAAATCTTAATAATCCCTGATCCTAACATTCATAATTTCTTCTACATTCTGGATCAAACTTTTCCTTGCTATCTTTCACTCTTTTCCACATTACCCAGCTATATACTCAAAACCCACTTTGCATTATCCCTTCGCTGCCCCCTTGTGTATGCTGTTGCCTCTGGTAGGAATGTCCACATCAATGTGCAGCTCTTATTCACTTAACCAAATCAAATGTTATTTTCTTCAAATCCAGTGTTTGATTATCACTCAAACCCAGTGTTTCCCAGCTGAATATCATCTCTTCTTTCTCCGAATTTCCACGCATTTTATAACTGATGGGCTTAAAATTGCTAGGGCAGGACAGCATGTCAAATTTTTTCCTGGTTTTTCTTTTCTGTTTGACTTATTTTTATTACAGTTCACACAAGCTTTGATTATTACCTTTATTATATATTAATATTTGGTATGTTATTTTGAGAAATTTAAGATATTTAATTTCTAAAAATTAATTTAACATTGCTGAAATCATAGTAATTTGTATTCATTTAATATTAACCATATATCAATAGTAGCTAACACTATTTACCAGGTGCTAGTCAATAGTTTAATCCTTATAAGCCTATGAGTTATAATATGTATACTCATACAGAAAAGGAAACTGAGACTTGGAGAAATTAACTCAATCAAAGTAACAAAAGTAGCAAGAATCAGAGAGGCATTCTGACCTTTATTCAATTCTATATTCTTAACCATTTTACTAAACTGTCAAATCCTGTATTAGATTTTGGTGATGCAATGATGGTAAGTATTATCATAGGACCTAACCTTAGAATTTAATGAAAAATGGGTAAATAACCAGAGATTACTTCATAGCCTAGTAAATGCCACAATTGTTGAAGTACTTGGTAATACTGGAGTTCAATGTAGGAGCAACTAATCTAGTCAAAGGAAGTAATAAACATTTCACCTATTTTGAAAGTGAATTATGGGCGGGGAAGGGAGTTTGACATTTTCCAAAGTAGAAAATTCCCAAACTCAAAAACTGTTAAACATTATTATAGACTGTAATCTCCTTAAGATCAATGACCATGTTTACATTTTAGATTCTAAGGCTTAGAGAATCCATCATAAAACACAGCAAGATAAAATATTTTTTGATGGAGATGATAGAAGCAATGAATGAGTTAGCAAGGAATTACTGAATGAGTCAGAGACTAAGCAAAAGGTATAACCTGACAATAATGTCTTTGCAAGGGACCCCCAAGTACATCAAAGGAAAATACACATAGTGCCATTGTTTCTCCAAGTATGCTCCACACATTTAACTTGGCTATCCTCATACGGAGGAAATGAAAACCACCCTTTTGTACTTTAGAATGAAGTTATTTTTCCATCACCTTTTCAGATTCAATTAATTATTTAATACCAAAAAGGATGAAAAAAGAAATTAAAAAATAAAAATTATAAAAATCACTAAATTCTCTGCAGAGAAAACTGCCTATCTTTTGTCATTTAATTTTTAATCACACAAAATGGAGGCACAGCACTGTCATCTGCACTTTGCAGTCAAGTGCCAAATACAGGGTTATGATTCCATTCTACTTGGAATATTTTCCATTATTCCCCTTATTTAATAAACTGTCACTTGAAAGGGGGACTGATAGACTTTTTCACAATGAATCAAAGAACTGCTCTGCCTTCTTCCTTTATTATGCATGCTACATTTGAAACTAATGAAGCATAACTTCTGAGCTGATACTTTTATAGATGAAAGAGACATCATGTCACATCTTCTATTTATTTCATCAGCTACTCATAGCCAACACAAAACACATTGATTGCCTTGCACTTTATTTTTGACAGATGATGGACATTTGTGTTGCTATCTTGTCTAATAGTTTACTACTATATGCATATCTTAGACATTATGTATGAAATTACTAGGAAAAAAATCTTCAATGTCAATAGTACACTTAATTTCAGAAATATAGTAGGGATAATCTTGATTACTATATTTTGCAGAATTTTATATACTATTTGCCTAGAGCAAGTATTGCCTTGAAATACTTACTTTTAAGTATGACACTGCCTATATTATTTTCATAAGGCTTTTTATATTTACTAAAATATCTTCATAATCCACTTGGGTAACACCACATAATTTTCTCTCCAATAGGATTGTTTCATAATTAAAGAAATAATTCATCACTAAAGAAATGCTTTCATTGCAATTAAACTAGTAGTGTTACTAATTGACTAACACTAGTCAATTCAATGTGGAATAAAATTGCAGGCATAAGCTATATTTAATCAACAATGTGACATAGAAAATAAATAACCTTTGCTATTTATAGAAGTATGAAAATATATGTAACACAAAACATGCTTTTCTATGCAATGTTTAGTGGCTTTTTTAAACTTAAAAAATGCTAATGTAGAATGTAAAGTTTTAAAAATTGGCTTCACAAAGAGAATCCAAGTGTGTAAAATTATTTTCAAAATAGTGTGATTTTGCTATCCTAAAAAGAAATACAACTTTTGTTCATAAGAATAGAAAATAAGTTTTGCACACACACACATATTCACACATGACACTGGACAAGTATAGATTCTTCATTTACGACATAATTTGCATCTTTATAATTGATTGCTATCTTGTTTACTCAATAAATGTTACTTGTTCCAAATAAAGCAAGTGTTGTGTTGGGAAGTGAGGAAAAGTATTTGATGTATGATTATTGCATACTCCAAGGCATTGCATAAACATTATTAAAAGGAAATTGCATCATGAACTATCACAATCAAAAATGATATATAAAAGCTATGGTAAGACTAGAGCAACTATTTGGAAAATTGCTCTGAGGATGCATAAAATACTTATTGAGAACATGCATAATAACAAGTTATTATAAATCAGTGACAATGAACAGAGGACAAACATCTCTAATGTACAAAATCTTATGAAAGGTAACAATTGTCAAGGATCTTTACATTTAAAATGACTACACAAAAATCAATAAAATGAAAATCCAAAATTTAATCAATAATTTAAAAATGGACTCCAAATTTGACATATTCACATATAAGGGAATTGGTGAAGTTCTTCAATTTGTTTTAAGAAAAATAAAATACGAGTAGTAAAAATTATTTTTCAACAAAATGAGTGTTATCCATTTCAAGTTTAAAATTACCTTTCTACTCTTTGATCTTTTTAGCTATGCTAATCAATCTAAGTTGTGTAAGTCACTGATTTAGAATCCCTTGTGGCCAAGGTCTTACTAATTCTATATTACACAATTGAATTAATTCTCAGCTTTTATTACATGATAAGCTAGAAGAGTCCCCAAGAGACCATTTGGCTCTGGCTTTGTATTAAACTGGTCTGCTCCTAAATACAGTGTTGCCAAGTGCACTGCATTAGAAATCAAAAGAAGCTCATTCTATTCTTGGCTCATCTACTCTAGGCCAGTTTCCTTATTTTTAAAATAAAGTATTGAACCTCCACAAAACCTCCCAAATTTAGTAATTCTAAATCATCCAATACTCCTAATTTTATTACTTATTTTTTAAAGAATAATGAAATAGTGGTACAGAATATTCAATATATGAATGTATATTTTCTGTATATAAAATATTAGTATATCATCTTTATGTATAACCAAACTTCTTTATTGCAGAAATAAGTCCAGTTACTCTGATTATGGTATCATATAATTGAAACTATATCTACATTTTTATCTTTGTGTTTTACACACTAAGGAAAGTTATCATATGGTCATTCCTTAACCTTCACTACAATAAACTACAAGTCTCAATTTCAATTTCTCTGTAGGAATCCCTTTGTTAAGCCATTCTAACTCATCAAATGTCAAGGAACCTTGATTTCATTAGAAATATTAATTTCAAAATTTTTCTTATCATATTTCTTCAGTATTTTCAGCATGTTGAAAATCATAAGCATGATTATACTCAGTGCAATCAGCCATCTAAAAGGATCGTAGTGTTGACTACACGTCTATGCATTGTTTAGGGCCTGTATTCAGGCTTTTGTAATCATTTAACAGCCTCCCTGACTGTCTAACTCTGACCCTCTGAAAATGGTATTTGTCCATGTTGTCTTAGAATATATATTCAATTTACTAGATTAATAAGAGAAAGATTAAGTTGTTAGCTGTATAGGTTTAAGGACAAAAACAAATCTTGGTTGGACTGCTTACTTGCTCTTCATTTGCCTTATTTTCCTTGTATGTAAAATGCATAATCATACATATATTCCACACAGTTCTCATGAGAATCATGATAAAGCATATGAACTACCTAGAATAGTGACTGAATACATGATTTTGTTCTTTAAATGAATGCTGTATTTTAATACAAAAATATTATAGTATACCAAATATATTTATAATGCAATATTAAATTATCATTGCATATTAGATGTATCTTATTGGTATTCCTTAATGATACAATATATAACATTATTAATATAAGTACTATGATATTCATTTACTTAATATAATTAAAGGAATAATATCCTTGAGACAAAACTCTATATATTTGAAAGATTCCATTTGATATATGGAAATGTGCTTGAGTCTTCACTTTACATTCTGGATATTTATAAAGATTTTTCAAGTTTTTGATATATTTATGTTGAAAATGTCATCAACTGAAAATATATGCTTTTTACAAATAAGTACAAAAGTGCTTGAAAGGGTAAATTCATCTCATTTAAAATACAAAAATATAAACATGTTCATTTGTAACTACAACCAACCCTTGTTGTTCAAAAACTTTGACTTACAAAGAAGATTTTGCTTAGGTTGATTATCATAGTACTAGTTTAAGCTACATTTCTACTGTGCTGTTTAAAAACACACTTCATTGTGTTAGAGTTTTTTGCAATCAGAAAACAACAAAACCAGGACTGGACATGAAGAAACATGTTCTAGTTCTTTATCTGTAACAAATCAACACAATGTTTATTTTAACAAGTATTTATTAAATAACTTCTTTACACTAGAAACCTTCTAAAGTGCCAGGGACAGAGATTTGGCAAAAGAAACTTTAGAAGATTTCAAAGTAGTAATGGAGACCAGAGTAAAGAGTGGGGAATTAAACTGTTTATAAGATAAAGATACAGAAGATCTTATTGATAATATCTATTTGAGAGTATATTTTGGGCCTATAAAAAATTTTGTGTTGCTGGATCATAAAATATAACTAACAGTTCTTATAATGTTCTTTAAGGTCTTATAGAATTAGGCCTATGGTAAAACCAACGGAAGTAACCTTCTGGCCAGAAGAAAAGCAATAGAATTAATAAAGGTAAGCAATATGGTAATAGCCTGAGACAAAATTATACTTGTTTTGGAGACATTGCTTTTATATATTAAAGAATACACAAGGAAAGGAAAAAATGTCATGTGAACCATGGCTCCCTCCAAATTTGGAGGAGATGATTAAGAAACTGTGATGAGATTTGATAATGATTTCAAACAAAAACACAAGCTAATAATTATATACGGAATGCAAAATCAAGACTTTAGCATACCTCAAGGTATCAAATATCATCCCAGGAAAAGCATCATTGATTATGTGCTGAATTTTGTGTTTTTTTTTGCAAAGTAGAATTCCCAGGAATTTTCTATATTTAAATTCCAATGGCATGTTTAATGTGAGATAAATATTTGGCATACTAGTTTTCACTAATATGTTCACTAAAACTGCTTAATATAATTTCACTTCTTACTTTGGAATTATTTTATAATATATTTACAAAAATGTTGCAAAGATAGTACAAAAATTCCCTTTATTCCCTTAATTCACCTTTCTCTAATATCAACATTTTACATAATCATGGTATATTTGTTAAAGCTAATAAATTAACATTGGTACAATACTCTTAACTACAAGCTTTACTAGGATTTCACAGTTTTCCTGTTAATATCCTATTTCTGTTCTAGTATTCAATCCTGAGTACAATACTAAATTTGTCATTATATTTCCTTAGTCTCTTCTCCAACTTTCCTTGTTTTCATGATCTTAACAGTTTTGAAGGGCCGGGCACGGTGGCTCACGCCTGTAATCCTAGCACTCTGGGAGGCCGAGGCGGGTGGATCGCTCAAGGTCAGGAGTTCGAGACCAGCCTGAGCAAGAGCGAGACCTCGTCTCTACTAAAAATAGAAAAAAAAAATTATATGGACAACTAAAAATATATATATAGAAAAATTAGCCGGGCCTAGTGGCGCATGCCTGTAGTCCCAGCTACTCGGGAGGCTGAGGCAGGAGGATCGCTTGAGCCCAGGAGTTTGAGGTTGCTGTGAGCTAGGCTGACGCCACAGCACTCACTCTAGCCTGGGCAACAAAGTGAGACTCTGTCTCAAAAAAAAAAAAAAGTTTTGAAGAGTACTAGTCAAGTATGTTGTAGAAGGTCCCTCAATTTGGTTTTTTTTCTTATATTTTTATAATTAGATGGGGTTATAGTGCATTTGGGTAAGAATTCCACATAGATGAAGCACCCTTTATATCACATCAAACCAGGGATACAGGATATCAGCTTGGCCTTTCCCTGGTGATATTAACCTCTGTCACTTGGATTCTGTCATGTTTGCCAGGTTTCTTTTTGTAAAGCAACTATTTTTCCCATTCCATGCTCTATTTTTTGGAACCAAGTCACTAAGTCCAGGGTACAACCAAGGAAAGGGTATTTAAGTTCCACCTCTTAAGGGTGTGCGTGTGTGTGTGTGTATAATTCCTAATAAAAATGTTGATATGAGCTTGTTTCAATATATCAGGGAGGCCCAGGTTTTCTGAGAAGGAGAAATATGTCATGTCTCACAGTGACATTTCTTGACAATAACCACATAATTCATTTTTAGAATGTTTGTTTTAAAATAAATATGACAAAAGAAAAATTAGGATAAAATTAAGCCAGAAGAAATTAAATTGTTTAGGCATGTTAAAAAATCAGAAGGGAGAGGGAAGATGGTGGAGTGGTGGTGACGGCCTGGATCTGGACTTCTGGTGAGGAAGGCATTGATCGGGACCTGCCACAACGCTAGAGGACCGCTCCCACACAGGAACAGTGGTGTGAATCCACGGAGAATCAGCGTGGGACAAACAGAGCGAGTGAGGTCTGAGGTGAATGAAAATTAGGAACGCGGGATTCTGCAGAACGTGGGACAGACACTAGCCAGCGGAGCGCGGGTCGGCTACACCCGCCCCCAGCTGGGACGGGTGCAGCCTCTTGGGAAAGCGGCTTGCTTTCCTCAAAGTCCTCTGCTCCCAATTGAATAGAGCCCTGTCCCAGGCCAGCGCAGAATCACTGAGGGATACATGGGGCATTGCAGACAGGAGGCTTCTTTGCGAAATTACCTTAGAACCTGGGGGCTCTCAGCTGAGACAGCGCTTGGCGAGGAGGGACGGATCTGCACCAGGGTGGAAAAACACAAAAGATTCCCGGACAGCAAATAGCGTTGTATTCCATGCTGCCTTTTTCGGCAGTTCTCCAGCCGGTCACCCCCGGTGAGTGTCCTTGCTTGCCAGCCCCCGGGCAGTGGCGGTCTCTGCCTGCTGGGGAGCCGGTCCCCTCCAGCCCCGGAGCTCTGCAGGCGCCATCTTGAAAGCGAGGGTGAAACCTCTCGGGAGCCATAAAGTGGGAGCCATAAAGTGCCGAGCGGCTCTCTCTGCCCGACGCCCTCCGCTGGTTTCTGAACCAACACCAGGAGTGCGGAATATGCATGAGCACGGTGGGCAGCAATAAAGGGAGTGGCTTGGACACTGGGGCAATCTCCGCCGGGGACGCGCTTGGGGTGAAGGGGTGGAGCTGTGCTAAGGCGTAAAAAAAAAAAAAAGAAAGAAAGAAAGAAAAAGAAGAAGAAGAATAGGCGTGCTGAACTGTATGTTTGGTTCTTGGTGAATTTTTTCTGGTTTTTTTTTTTTGTGGCGGCTCACGAGCTGGACAGCCTCGGCGGGGGCCTTTGCCCTCCGGGCCTCTGGCTGCCAAGCCTTTTTGAGCGCGGAGGCTGGATCCCCACCACCCTCGGAGCTGTGTGGGTGCGCAGACGCCATCTTGAGATCCACTGCGAAACCGCCCGGGACCCAGCCGGGCGGGCGTGAAGGGGCGGAGCTGCGCTAAGGCGTAAAACAAAACTAAACAAAAAAATCATTGAGGCGCTGAACTATATACTTCAGATTTGTGTATCTGTCCACTTTGCGGTGTGGTGTGGTGCTACGTAGTTTGTTGTTGTTCATTTTTGTTGGTGTTTTTGGTGTTTTTTGGTTTGGGTTTTTGTGTTTCTTTTCTTTTTTTTTCTTTTTTCTTTTTTCTTTTCTCTTTCTTTTTCTCCTCTTTCTTTTCTTTCTTTCCTTTCCTTTTTTTTTTCTTTCTTTCTTTCTTCTCTCTTTTTGCCTTCTAACTGAGGACCCACGGTGAGCTTCGGAACGGGCCAGGTCCCTGGCTCTGGTACATACCGGATCCTGAGCAGTCACCCCCAGTGCCGACGATCTGCGGGCACGTAATCGCCATCTTAGGGCCCACAGCCAAGTCACTGCGGAGCAATAGGGTACCAAGAGGCTCCCTGGACGGCCTCCTCCCCTGGTCCACAGACCTTATATAGGGTCCCCGCCCATGTGTAGACACTGAATACTTCTCCAGAAGCGAGAGTGTGGAACCTGATCCCTGGGAACATTGGGCCAAGACAGACTTTTGCCCGTGGGAGCTACAGCAACTGGGGCGCTGAGCAAGTGAGAGCACTGTCCTCTCCCCATAGCTAGTATCTTGCCTGCGGATAGAGACAGAAACCTCCCCTATAGAGGAAGAACCAAAGGGAAAAAAACAAACAAACAAAGAGAATTTTGGTCTACTATTAGTGTGGACCCTGCCTGCCTTCTGAAAGACCACAACACAGTGTCCTAACTCACCAAAGCGGTCTTGGATCACTCCAATCCTCTAGGATTGGACCCATCAGAAGTAGTCCCCCAACGGAAACAGAAAGATCTCTAAACAATACACAACAGTCTCCCCCTCTTGCCAAAAGAAGCAACATACCTAGACTGCTTCACAGCCTAAGAATAGAGCACAAAGAGTGCTGTTAACCAGACTAAATCTATAAGAAAAGATCCAATGATAAATCTAGATGGGAAGGGCCCAGTGAAAAAACAAGGAGAGCACAAAGAATCAAACGGAAAGCTCATCCCCAAAGAGAAATACCAGCTCCCAACCATTTGACACAAACCAGACTCAAAACACCAACATGTCACAGCAAGAATTCCAATTATGGATCTTAAACAAGCTGAATAATATACAAGAATCAATGGATAAACAACACAGGAAAACACACAAAAAAATGCAGGATTTGGAGGAAAAATTCACTAAAGAAATTGAAATATTGAAGAAAAACCAAACTGAACTCCTAGAAATGAAGAATTCACTCAGAGAGCTACAAAACACTGTGGAAAGTCTCAAGAGCAGGGTAGATCAAACAGAGGAAAGAATCTCAGAAATTGAAGATAACTCCTTCCAACTAAATAAGTCAGTCACAGAGATAGATCAAAAAAGTAAGAGAAATGATCTGAGACTTCAAGAAATGTGGGATTATGTGAAGAAACCTAACTTGAGAGTTATTGGCATTCCTGAGGGTGAAGAAGATAATAAGCAAGGGTTGGACAAGCTATTTGAAGACATAATCGAGGAAAATTTTCCAGGCCTTGCCAATACTCTAGACATACAGATTCAAGCAGCTCAAAGGACCCCTGGGAGATTCATAGCAAATAGGAAAACACCATGCCACGTAGTCATCAGGCTGACCAAAATATCCACTAAAGAGTCCCTTCTCCGAGCTGTAAGGAGAAAGAAACAAGTAACTTACAAAGGAAAACCCATCAGAATTATGCCAGATTTCTCAGCTGAAACCTTACAAGCAAGAAGAGGTTGGGGCCCCATTTTCACGCTTCTGAAACAGAATAATGCCCAGCCTAGAATCTTGTACCCAGCTAAGCTAAGTTTTCTATACGAAGGAGAAATCAAGACATTCTCAGATAAACAAAGGCTGAGGAAATTCACCAAGACAAGACCAGCCCTCAAAGAAGTACTCAAAAGAGAATTGCACACGGATCAGCACAAGAAAGATCCATGAATGTAAAACTACTCAAGAGCTAAAGATCAAATTCCAGATACCACAATGGCTCAGGAGAGAAAACATCGCAATGAAGTTCTACCCAACAAGCTGAACAAAATACTGTCTCACTTATCAGTTTTCTCAATAAATGTGAATGGCTTCAATTCCCTGCTCAAGAGACATAGACTGGCCCAATGGATAAAAAAACACAATCCAAGTATCTGCTGTCTTCAAGAAACTCACCTAACCTGCAAAGATGCATTCAGACTGAAAATAAAAGGATGGAAATCGATATTTCAAGCAAGCGTTAACCAAAAGAAAGCTGACGTGGCAATCTTAATTTCCAATAACTTAGCTTTCAAACCAACAAAAATAATAAAAGACAAAGATGGCTACTACATACTGGTTAAAGGCACAATTCAACAAGAAGCCATGACTATACTCAATATATATGCACCCAACCTAGGTGCACCTAGATTCATAAAGCAAACACTACTAGATCTCAACCAAATGATAGATAACAATACTGTAATAGCTGGAGACTTTAACACCCCACTGACAGTACAGGACAGATCCTCTAAACAGAAAATAAACAAAGACATAATGGACCTAAATAGAATGCTAGAACAAATGGGCATGGCTGACATCTATAGGACATTCTACCCAAAGTCCACAGAATATACATTCTTCTCATCAGCTCATGGGACATACTCTAAGATTGACCATGTCCTAGGACATAAAGCATGTCTTAAAAAATTCAAAAAAATAGAAATTATACCATGCATCTTCTTAGATCACAGCGGAATAAAAGTAACAATGATCACAAACAGAAACCCTCACTCTTACTCAAAGTCATGGAAGCTAAATAACTTTCTCCTGAATAATTATTCTATAAAGGAAGAAATCAAGATGGAAATCAAAAATTTCTTTGAATTAAATGACAATGGAGATACAACTTATCAAATCTATAGGATGCAGCTAAAGCAGTCCTGACAGGAAAATTCATATCCATACATGACTATATCAAAAAGACAGAAAACCTGCAAATAGACAACCTAACGAATAGACTCAAAGAGCTGGAGAAAGAAGAAAAGAATGATCCCAAACCCAGCAGAAGGCGAGAAATTACTAAGATCAAATCAGAATTAAATGAAAAGGACAACAAAGAAACTATAAGGGAAATTAATAAAACAAAAAGTTGGTTCTTTGAAAAGATAAACAAAATAGACACACCTCTGGCTAGACTAACCAAGAGCACAAAACTAAAATCTCTAATAACCTCCATTAGGAATATGAAAGGAGAAATCACAACTGATGCTACAGAGATACAAGATATCATCTATGAATTCTACAAAAATCTTTATGCACACAAACTGGAGAATGTGGAGGAAATGGACAAATTTTTAGAAACACATAGTCTTCCCAGGCTCAATCAGAAAGAAATAGAGTACCTGAACAGACCAATATCAAGAACTGAAATCGTAACAGCAATAAAAAACCTTCCCCAAAAAAAAAGCCCTGGTCCAGATGGGTTCACACCTGAATTTTACCATACATACAAAGAAGCACTGGTGCCCATCCTACATAAACTATTCTCCAATATTGAGAAGGATGGAATTCTCCCCAACACGTTCTACCAAGCCAATATAACATTGATACCAAAACCAGGAAAGGACACAACAAAAATAGAGAACTACAGACCAATTTCTCTCATGAATATAGATGCAAAAATTTTGAATAAAATACTAGCAAATCGAATCCAAGTGCTTATCAAAAAAATAATCCACCACGACAAAGTGGGCTTCATCCCAGAGATATAGGGGTGGTTCAACATATGTAAATCTATAAATGTAATTCACCACATAACTAGAAGCAAAAACAAAAACCATATGATACTCTCATTAGATGCAGAAAAAGCATTTGACAAAATTCAACACCCTTTTATGATAAAAACGCTTAACAAAATAGGCATTGATGGAACCTACCTAAAAATGATACGAGCCATATATGACAAACCCACAGCCAACATCATTCTGAATGGGGAAAAACTGAAAGCACTCCCACTTAGAACTGGAACCAGACAGGGCTGCCCACTGTCTCCATTACTTTTCAACATAGTATTGGAAGTCCTTGCGAGAGCTATCAGGCAAGAGAGCAGAATCAAGGGAGTCCAAATAGGGAAGGAAGAGATCAAACTCTCACTTTTTGCTGATGATATGATGTTATATCTGGAAAACCCCCAGGATTCAACCATGAGACTCCTGGAATTGATTAACGAATACAGCAAAGTCTCAGGCTACAAAATTAATATACACAAATCAGAGGCATTTATGTATGCCAATAACAGTCAATCGGAAAACCAAATTAAAGACTCAACACCCTTCAAAATAGCAACAAAGAAAATAAAATATCTAGGTATATACCTAACTAAAGAGGTAAAGGACCTCTATAAGGAAAACTATGAAACACTGAGAAAAGAAATAGCAGAACTTGCAAATAGATGGAAAAATATACCATGCTCGTGGATCGGAAGAATCAATATTGTTAAAATGTCTATACTACCCAAAGTGATATACAGATTCAATGCAATCCCTATTAAATTACCAACATTATTCTTTACAGACGTAGAGAAAATAATTATACACTTTGTATGGAATCAGAGAAGACCCCGTATAGCAAAAGCAATTTTAAGCAACAAAAACAAAATGGGAGGTATTAATTTGCCAGACCTCAAACTATACTACAAGGCCGTGGTTCTTAAAACAGCCTGGTACTGGCACAAGTTCAGGGACACAGACCAGTGGAACACAACAGAAAATCCAAATATAGAACCATCCTCATATAGTCACCTAATTTTTGACAAAGCGGGAAAGAATATACCCTGGGGACAAGAATCCCTATTCAATAAATGGTGCTGGGAGAATTGGTTAGCCACTTGTAGAAGACTGAAACAGGACCCACAGCTTTCACCTCTCACAAAAATCAAATCACGGTGGATAACAGACTTAAACCTTAGGCGTGATACAATCAGAATTCTAGAAGAAAATGTAAGAAAGACTCTTACAGACATTGGCCTAGGCAAAGAATTTATGAAGAAGACCCCTAAGGCCATCACAGCAGCAACAAAAATTAATGAATGGGACATGATTAAATTAAAAAGCTTCTTCACAGCCAAAGAAACAGTCACGAGAATAAACAGACCACCTACAGAATGGGAAAGAGTTTTTGCACACTACACATCAGATAAAGGACTGATAACAAGAATCTATTTAGAACTCAGGAAAATCAGCAAGAAAAAATCAAACAACCCTATTAAAAAGTGGGCAAATGACATGAATAGAAATTTCTCAAAAGAAGATATAAGAATGGCTAACAAACATATGAAAAAATGCTCAATATCCCTAATCATCAGGGAAATGCAAATCAAAACCACAATGAGATATCACTTAACTCCAATGAGAATGGCCTTTATCAAAAAAACCCAAAACAACACATGTTGGCATGGGTGTGGAGAGACAGGAACACTCATACACTGCTGGTGGGACTGCAAACTAGTGCAACCCCTGTGGAAAGCATTATGGAGGTATCTTAAACAGATTCAAGTAGACCTGCCATTTGACCCAGCAATCCCATTATTGGGCATATACCCAAAGGAAAAAAGGTCATTCTATAACAAAGACACGTGTACCCGAATGTTTATAGCAGCACAATTCACAATTGCAAAGATGTGGAAACAACCCAAATGCCCATCAATACATGATTGGATTAGTAAGCTGTGGTATATGTATACCATGGAATATTACTCAGCTATAAGAAATAATGAAGATACGACATCTCTATGGTTCTCCTGGAGAGAGTTGGAACCCATTATATTAAGTGAAGTATCCCAAGAATGGAAAAACAAGCATCACACGTACTCACCAGAAAATTGGTTTCCTTGAACATCACCTAAATACACATCTGGGAACGACACCAATCGGATATCAGACTGAGGTGGGGGGTGGGGGAAGGGATGAGGGTATGCCTACACAATGAGTGCATTGCACACTGTTTGGGGAATGGTAACACTTGAAGGTGCTGACTTGGGAAGGGGGGGTTGGGGGGGAGGGACATATACCTACATGATGGGTGCAACGCGCACTACCTGGGGAACGGACATGCCTGGAGCTCTGACTTGGGGGGACAGGTGGTACATGGGCAACGTATGTAACCTGCAATTCTGTATCCCCATAACAATAAGATGAAATGAAAAAAAAAAAAAAATAAGCAATTTTAAACCCAATTCCTTTAACATTCTGTATTTTAAAGTTAACTAGCCATATCTCTACATTTTATAGCATAATTGAAACAACTACTGAATTATTAAACATAATGATACCTATATAGCAAAAAAATAAATAAATCAGAAGGGTCTGAATTATAACCTTTGTCACTTAGTAGGTACACCATATGGATACTTAATGTTTCAAGTTCTCAGGAAACAACAGTGCAAACACCATACTATAATTGTAAATATTAAATAAGTTAGGTAAAACCTTAGTCCGTCATCTGGCACATGGTAAATGCTCAAAATACAAGAACTCTTATTTTTTCTTGACACTGGGAGGTAGACAGCCCTCTTTGTGAATCTGTTCCCACCCACTAAGGGTAGTCCTTTCTGTCTTCTATTCTTAGATTCTTCCCTGTCTTCCACTGTGCACTCTCTTTGGCCAAGGGCTGGATGTCACGGGCACAACAAATCTTGATCCAGCCTTCATTCCTTTGTCTGCTGATACTTGATTCAACAATGGATTTTTCACACCTTACCAAGAAGTGTCAGCTTTAATATTTTTGTTTCCTGTGAAAATCTACCACCTTTTAAAGCTTGGTTGGTAAGTGCTAAGTCTTTACTTTTTAAAAAGAAGTTTCATATCCATCTAATGTGCTTGGTTGCCATCCAAATACGCAAAGTCTAACCTGTATGAGTGAAGTTGAAGAACGCAGGTATCAGCATACTGCACATTCTTGGGTGACTGTCTTGGTGGCTTTAGGTGATGTTCATTATCTTTTGAATCAGGGCATAGGAGTTAGCTATGCTTGATAAAGATTACTTATGTTTGGGGGGAAAAAAAACATTATGTGATGTTTTGTGCCTTTAAAAAAGTACAGAGTAAAAACTGTTAAATGGAAGAGCTGAACCTAGGTCAGCCTAGTATTTTATATGAGCAAAACATGTAACTGCTTAATAGTTTTTCTAATCTGATTGTAACACATGTAATTCCTTGTTAAAGCCTATTATAGGTGAAAATCAATAGCTTAAACACATTGTTTTACTATTATCTGATTCAAAACTGTTGCAAAAAGATAACAGTGAATTGTACTGTATGTTATTTTCAAAGAGATACTTCCTAACACACAGGCAGTAGTGGTGTGAATAATCAAGGTTTCAGTCAAGAATTAAAAGATGGATGTTTGCTAATTTGCTGATGCGGATAGTGCTAAAAACACACCATAAAGAGAGAAGACTAATATCACCAACAGTTTTCCCAGTGCAAATGAAAAGGTAATAAGTGGGAAAGAAAAACTCTTATTTATATAATTTATGTAAGTTATTTTATTATGGTGGTTTTCAAGGTTTTTTAAACTAGTCCTTAATTAATTCCATTTTTTCTTGTCCTTCATCTCCAGCCTTCTTAAAGGAAGAGACTAAAGTGTGGCAAAGTGCTTAGAGCTTTTGACTCTATTTTTGTAGATGTTCGAAAACATTCATAAATTAAAAAAAATTAAAAAGAAAAAGTGGCTGACACTTATTTTCCATCCCATTATAATAGGGCTTCCACACATAACTCACAATGAAACCACTTCCAGAACGCACTGCTGACCTCCCAAGTTCTTTCTTCTCAATTCCTCTGTACCATTTGCAATTGCTGAATCTCTGGCCTACTGAGTTCTATTATAACAGAAAAAAGATGTATTCTCCATTTATCTCTATGATCACTTCTACTCAGTTTCTTTTTTGAAACCTTCTCTCACTACTGTATCCTTCTATGTAATAGTCTTCATTACTCTTTGCCCTATTATCATAATCTTGGAGATTTCATTCATCTCATGTTTTGCAGTATCATTTTAATGGTGATGGTTGCCAACACTATATCTCCATTCTTTTCTATGTCCTGAGCAGCAGGACCAAATTTTCAAATAAATGTGGACTGTACACACATATGTCTATCACCACCAAAGACTGTTCTCAAACTGAACTCATCTTTCTCCTGTTCTCCAGACTTATTTCTCCTCTAATTTTCCTTCCATCTGTTCCCTGAACTGTACACCCAAATTGACCTTTACTTATGTATCTCCTCTCCTCTTGATCTGCCATGGATTACTAAATGCTGCTGATTTTTTACTTACCTCTCCTATACCTATATACTCCTTTTCAACCAACTGTCACAGTTCTTTTCCAGATCTCATTAGTCCTTGCCTAAATTTTTCTCTCAGTCTAAGTGGTCTCACTCCTCTCTCTCAACTCAATTCATTTCATTTGTGCCGCTAGAGTTATCTTTCTAAAATACAGATATAATTGTATCTTATGATTACACATTATGGTTTCCAAAGACTAAGCAGGATAAAGCCCAGACTCTAGCCTGATCTATGAATTTCTTCAAAATCTGAATTATGTTTACCTTTTTAGCTCACTTTTTCACTACTTCTTCCTCCCTCTCCTTCTAAATCCTCACCTTCAACTCCTGATATACTGAATACTTTTTCATAGTAACATTATTTTACCCACTTTAAAGGTGATAAAACTGAGAATTATATATTTTATATAAATACCCCTAAAGTTACATAATTAGAAGGCATTGAAATCAACATTCAATTCAAAGCCTTCTGATACCAAATCCAGATCATTACTTCACTACCAAAATTAATGAAATCCAAGTATTACCAATATTTTTTCCTCAAGATTAAGAATGGGAATTATATTCTGAAGATATTTAATCTCACAAGTATGATATTATACATTTTAGCTTTGGAATCAAATCTTTTGATTAAAGATTACCTTTATTGCATGCTAGTCCTGAAGAATTACATCCTCTAACCATTGAACTTCAGTTACTTCATAAAGAAAGAGGGATAAGAAAATCTGACTCAGAGAATTACTAAAATCATTGAATAACAAATATTCTTTTCTAAGATGCTTTAATTTTGTTTTAGTGCAGGGGATATGGACTACCTAAAGAAATTTTCAAATGCTTCCAAAGCCCTTAAAATAAATTGTTACATATAACCAAAAGTAAGTTATAGAGTTTTGATATTTTGTGTTTATCAGCAAAACGCTATTAGAAGAACATGTGCAATGTATTGTAATAACCATTTTTTCACTAACAATAAGAGGTAGCATTGCTTATCAGCTGTGGATTTTTAAAGTGCACATTAACCCTTACAATAAGTAGGGGGTACTTCTCCCATTTTCTGTAATAGGACACATGCTGAGGGTCACACTAGAAGTATAAGGAGGGAACCAAGAGTGAAATTCAGATATCAGATACACTGCCATAAAGTCCACTGTGCTCCTTCAATGTGATTTTATGTAAGACTTTCAAGAGAATTACTGAAAACTCGTTTCATTATCTCTGAAGGATTTTTTCCTTCTTCGTAAGAAATCTTTTATTTAGAAATATTTAAAACATGTACTTTAAATACATTTTAAAATAACTTTATTTAAAAGCAATTTGGTCAAATTAGTATAATTTTATGCAGCACTTGTTACACTTGACTGATTTCCCTGTTCTAAATATTTCTAAATCAAAGGGATTAAATACAGAAAGAAATACTTCAAATGACCACAGGCTGCTTTACTGCAAATGCCGGGAAATGTAAATAAGCACATCAAAAGCCAAAACATGATTTTCCCTAAACATTACTTGGTGTGAATAGTGCCCCACAGAGCTGTTTCAGGACAATTCATTTCATCTATAATGAGAACCAGTGGGGTAAATGTGTAAGCACTGAAGACACATAAATGACACTGCCGATTACCCAGTGCCAGCACAACATGCTTCTTCCTTCTGACAAAACCATCAGCGAAATTACAGTAAGCACAGTCTGGGGACATACAGAAACTATCAAAGTAGTAGTTTACTTAATCTTGGTAATTATGTCCTAAGTGCATTCCTTTCAACATTTCCATTTGAATTTAGACATTTTTTCCAGCATCTTTGAATGCTGTGAATGGAAAATGTGTTTCAGCCTAAAAGTTTCATGTTTCATGGGTGGAAGTCTTTTCTTCAAAGAGTTTTGGAATCTTAGGAAATGTTGTATCACTCGTGGCATATTCTAGGCAGAGAATTAAGCTGAATGGCCTTTTCTTAAATCATTAATCTGCACTGGTGAGCTGTTTGAGAGGTCAGTTAATGGCTTATAAAGATGCATTCCTAGTCCAAAGATGCACATAACATATAATTCCACAGACGTAACTACATTAGCTCCATGTTTCTATGGGGATGTTGACACACTGTTCCTAAAAATAGGTCTGAGGAAAAAATCCACCAACTGTGACTCAGTAACATAGTTTTGACTTCTGAAAAAAATCACATAGTTCTCTAGTGCAAATGGATGTGGCTACCAAGAGACTTGTAATGCAGTCGTAACTGTAACAAGGATCAGCTGTGTGTGTGACTGAAACCAGGTTATGTCACATCTCTGATCCTGATATCCTTCACCTGTGAAACGAGTAAGTCTGCAGCTAGCACAAACAAGACAAAATTCTCTCCACGTGGGAAAACATTCATTTTCAGACTCTCCCCCACACACCATCGTACTTTATGATGATAGATTTGGGCAAGGACTTTCTAATTGATTAATGATGGCAACATTAGCTTATTGTGCTAAATGGTTCTCTATTGTAAAATTGATAGTGTGACTACACAGAACTTTCTTTGAATAAACATTCAATAAATGCCACCAAGTGCCAAGCACTACTATGGGTGCTGAGAGTGGAAGAAAAACATTTGCCCTAAAGATACTATAGAGAAAATAAAGTATTCACCATTTCTTGTGTGCTTATTATTCAACACATTGTATAGTTGTATAATTAGTAGAGGAGCAAAACAATTTGTATCGAAACCTAGATTTGACTGATTCCACATTCTATGTGTAGTCAACAATACTATATTACCACAATGGGAAAAGGAATTAGCAAATATTTACACAGGCTATTTCCATTTCAATCCCTGTTTAACTGTGGCCATCAAGCATTTAACTTACAACCTTATCCCTTCAAATTTTTTGAACCAATCCTAATCAACACAGCTAATTCCTATTCCAGGCCCTTTTTCCTTCCAGTTTGGGGATTCAGAAATTGGTGATATGGCCACACACTGTATGTAGAATCATAGGAATTTCTCAATTAGTGTCCTCTCAATTCACTTGCCTAATAAAACTTTGGTCCCTGCTTTGCTCACGCCAATTTCCTTCTCCAAGAGGGTGGAACTGGCTCTATAACCAGAGTCATCAGCAGGAGTCTGGACTACTTGGAACAAGCAACTATGTAAAAACCAATAACATCTATAAGAAGCCAGAAGATGTTACTTTCTTTGAACTTAATGTCTGATGTTAAAATGACAACAATTATTTTGTATTTTGTTCTAAAGAAGATTTCTCTTGGGACTAGCCATAAAGTTTGGCTTTCTCTTGGTTTTAGCCCTGTCTGTTGCTGAATTTCCTTTATCATTCTCCATCTGGTTGAGGTCCTGGGGAATTGTTGACTTTGTTCTACTTTAAGCATTCTGCCACTATTTCATTTACAGTAATCATATTAGCCTTATAATTATATGAGCAGATCAGCAATCCAATATATCTTGCTTAAATTAAATATGCATTGCTTAATTAAGTTAAATATGATAAAACTTTTCAGTGATTATACATTTATCTCTAAGGATTGGAATACAAATGTCAACCCTTTGTTGAATATATTCTCCAGCTTCTACTTAAAATCAATGCAATGACAGTGATAACCTTGGCTCACTCTTCTGGGGCAGTTGTGTTTCTGTCATCTGCCTGTTTTGTGATCTCCATGGGCAATAGCATTCATTATTCTGGAATTAAATGGAAAATGTTTGTGTGACTAGGCAATTGAAAACAACCTGTGCTGTGTAGGGTGTCATGTTCTAATGATTTAATTAGCCTTGATCTGTGGGAATATGTACATTTTTAATTGATGTGCATATGCTGCACTTGTAGGATTAATGTCTTAAATAAATATATATTAATATAGTGGGTGCTCTATATGCCCTATTTACAAAACAGGAAAGGGCTTTTTTTTAAATGTAATTAAATTCATTACATAAAATTCAGGTTTTCTTTGAAAAAGTTTATTATTATGGAAGATATAGTACTTGTACTAAAAAACTCATGAATATTTATTATAATTTTGATGGAAATGATTAGAAATTATACAAAATGTATTTTTCCTAATAGATTATTTTTTAAATATCAATTACATAATAACTATATTTATCAGATTCTATATTAGGGGTAACAACACCAATCAGAATAATATCTGCAGTGCTATTAAGAACATTGGCCTTATTATTAATACATAAGGGACCTAGACAAGAAGATTACTCTATTTATTAATTCTGTGACCCTAGGATAATCACAACCTCTCAGAACAGTTTCCTGTCATACTGCTGTGGTAGCCTACATTTTCTTCCCCTTGTTTCCAGTCTTGCTCTTCTGCAATAGCCCCCTTCTTTCTCAACTTTTGAGTATGTCTCATTTTTCAGTGTTTTTGTTAAATAGTCTTGAATTCACAATTATTCTCCCACTGCTCATTTTTCCTCTCAATTTTGCTAATTCTTTAAACCCATGACTAGACCCACTGCCTTAATTTTTTATCCAGTTACTCAACATTTATTCTTGCGTGCTCCAGCTCCTATGTTCAAAACTCACTTGAAGCTACTCTAATAAATTATCCAGGACTTCCTTCTGACAAAAGTCACTGGCATTGGCCAGGCGCGGTGGCTCACGCCTGTAATCCTAGCTCTCTGGGAGGCCGAGGTGGGCGGATCGTTTGAGCTCAGGAGTTCGAGACCAGCCTGAGCAAGAGCGAGACCCCATCTCTACTAAAAAATGGCCGGGCGCGGTGGCTCACGCCTGTAATCCTAGCACTCTGGGAGGCCGAGGTGGGCGGATCGTTTGAGCTCAGGAGTTCGAGACCAGCCTGAGCAAGAGCAAGACCCTGCCTCTACTAAAAATAGAAAGAAATTATATGGACAGCTAAAAATATATATACAAAAAATTAGCCGGGCATGGTGGTGCATGCCTGTAGTCCCAGCTACTCGGGAGGCTGAGACAGGAGGATCACTTGAGCCCAGGAGTTTGAGGTTGCTGTGAGCTAGGCTGACGCCACGGCACTCACTCTAGCCTGGGCAACAGAGTGAGACTCTGTCTCAAAAAAAAAAAAAAAAAAAAAAAGTCACTGGCCTTGTCTCAGTTTTTATCTAAATTTAATGCTGTGTGAATTTTTATTCGACTGACCACTAGTTTATTTAATAATTCATGAATAGATATATTAATTTAAATATAAAAATATTCAGGATGAACATCAAATCCAGCTGATATGATTCATTAATTAAACAAGTCATACATGAAAGAATAGATGGATGAATGAATCCAATAAGAATTTATAGCTAATTATTGCATCTCTTTTCTGCATATTCTGACTGTCTCTGACTGCTATTTCTAGCTTTCTTATTGCCTTTTTACCCTAGCTGTAAATTTCACTTTATCACTGTACATTTTTTAATCCCTTACATTACTGAATTCATCGACTTAAGTTTTCCAGTATTGCTTCTGTGATGAAGACTCCCAAAGCTTCTTCTCAATCCCGATCTTGTTGTTTTCCGGATTCAAATCTCTGATTATCTCCTAGACAATCCCATTCTCTCTTTCCCCCAAATATTCCATAGCTAAAATGGGCTGATAGATTATACTGCCGTTAACTTTTTGTATGCCTAACACCAAGAATGGCATTTGGCAAAATATGGGCAGCAACACTTTGCTTCTATACATCTTGTCTTAATTCTTTTGTGCTATAATTAAATACCACAGACAGGGAAATTTATAAAGAACAGAAATTTTTGATAGTTCTGAAAGCCGGAAAATCCAAGATCAAGGCGCAGGCATGTTTGGTGTCTGTTGAAGGGCTGTTCCTCAGAGGTGGTGCAAACTAAATGTCCTCACATGGTGGAAGAGCGGAAGAGAAAAACTCACCCCCGCAGGCCCTTTTATAATGTACTAATCCATCCATGAGGATGAAACCCTCAAGGCTTAATAACTTGCTAATGGCCCCACCAATTAAGACCTGTACTACCACAATGAGGATTAAGTTTAGACATAAATTTTGGAGGGGACACATTCAAACCGTAACATACCCCAACTTCAAAACCCGGTATTCACCTCCTGCCAGCATCTGTGATCACCATATTCACCACTATTAGCCAAGGGCAAGTCAACAGAGTGTTATCACTGGGGTCCTCTCTATGATAGCATTCCATCTCTACTATCTTGCTTTTCCTGCTAACAAGTAGAAGAAGATGTAATTTCTCACCATCACATACACTAGTAGTCCTGAGAACTGGCTACCCAATAGAATTCACTGGGGAGAGTTTAACAGACATTGGTATTTAGACTGCATCTTCAAATATTCTTAAGTGATGAGAAATAAGACTTGAACACTTGAATTTGTTATAAGCTTCCTGGGCTGGTTACCTAGAAATACAGTGCAAAATTTGGTAAGTTTGACCACCAACAGCTCATAGTAATAATTGCCATTTTTGCCCAGTGCCCTTGACTTGTATTAAATGTTTCCCATTATTTTCTCATTTCTGAAGTTAGGAAGTGACAAAGAAGTGGCTAGAGGGAAAATCTAGACCAAATCCATATTAAAATAGGGCAAGAGTATTAGAATAGAGTATCCGTTTATGTAAAAGTGAAAATTAAAAAAAAAAAATTCTTTAGCAGACAACCTCGCGGATCTTCTCTGTGGTTCGTCCTTTCATCCTTTGTCTTGGCTTTACCTCCTTTAGCATCCCCTTCAGCCTTTCTCTTGGGCATGGTGGCGACGGCGGCGGGACGTAGGCGCTGGACTCCTGGATGCAGCCGTGCGTGGGCTTTGGTCGGTCCGGGGGTCGTTCTCGCCTCCTCTTCTTCCAGTAATTGCTTACCATTATGTTGGGTAATCTGGACTTTCCAGTGGTACCACTGAGATGGCGTCCCTCAAAAGAGAAGTAATTCCATTTGTAGATTGTGGATCTTCAGATAAATTCTGTCATTTTCATTTCATTTCCTGAAAGTCAGGGTCGGCTTGTGAAAAGTTGTTAAACAACATGGAAATGTGAAATGTCAACCCTCACTCTAAACTTTCCCTGTTCAGAGCATCAAATGAAGACTTCATTGGATTTTATAGTGGCTTTCTGATTTTGGTAGACCATTGAAGAAGGGAGTTTGAAAGTTGTTGTGTACTGTTAAGGATTGTCTGCCCATGTCCTGCCTGAAATACCATGATTGTTTATGAAAAGTATCTTTAATAAAGTTGGATACAGTTTGGCTTGGAAAAAAAAAAATTCTTAAAGAATTAGGTCTTCCTTGCCAGATATGCTAAAATTAAGTGATTTAAACTCTTTATTACTTATAATTTGCAAAAATTCCTTTCTCTCTCTCTCTCTTTTTTTTTTTTTTGATTCTGAGACTTTCAGGAACACCATATTTTATTCTTCATTTTTCATTCACCCATACCTCAAATTGTATTACTACAATTTATTGGATGTCTATTATGGATTAGATGGTAATTCATTTAAATTCAATGACTCTGCAAGATTCTTCATTTTACATATGAAGAAATTGACACTAGGAGAAGTGACACTATAACCACACTACTAGCAAATAAAAGAATTTTATTTTAACATAAATGTATTTTCACTATTTTCTGTAAGTGATAAAATTTCCAAACTAATCAGAGTACACTACAGTAAGTATTTATTAAAACCTTCTACCTAATAAGGCATATAAAACTGACTAGGTAAGATTAAACAACACAAAAACAAAAACAAAACAAAACAATAACAGCCAAAGGAATACAAATGAAGAAATAAATGTACCCAAAAGCAAACATAGTTTAAAGGGATTGTCTGTGCACTTAGAATAAAATAAGAAAAGGTAGAAAGTGATCAATAAGACAATATCTATTTGTTGAGCACCTACAAGGGTGTGTACAGGAAGTCCACTCTATAGAGTATAGAGGCACATAACTTTTGAGCAGTTGCTTCTGGGAATGTCCCATGTCTTCAGCCATATGCAGAAACCCAACCAACTACCAATATGAATACCAATGGATTTATGGAATACCAATTCACCTAATGTGGTCCTACTTACCTGAAATTTTCCCCAACAATTACAATAACAAACACTGTTTGGGTAGAGATTGTTTTCCTGATAATTGAGAAATTTCTGTTTTTGATTCTTAAATACAAAAGCCAATAAAATACCACCCATATTTTCTCTTACTCCCATTATCAGTTCATACAAAGAACTAAAACTTAGAACCAAAATTAGTTATTTTTTTTTAAAGGGAAGAGAAATAGCAATAGAAGAAAGACTAAAACACAAATTACTATTCTCATAATTTATCCTAATATGACATTTAGTTTTTGAAACCTATGGAAATTTGGAGAAGGTATTCAGGGTAAAGTAGGAAACACTACTAAAATATTAAAGAGAGAAAGTAATGAGTTAAGTTATCTAGCAATTATGATTGACTAATGCTAAGAGTGAAAGATCTTTTATTTTTATTCACCTTTGTACATAATATTAAACCTAATTCTCCTTTGAGTGATGGAATAGAGGGTATAATTTTTTTTCTTCTATTCAGTCATTTTAATTAATGGTTCTCATATATGGAAGAACAATGAGAGTATCACGGAAATCAGGAAGGCTGTAAATAGCCATACACAAATATAATTGAAACCAGAGAGAATGTTACTATTCACCTGGAACTTCTGAACTTCTATGTCTCACAAAAAATAATTTCATTACCAATGAAATTCATGAAGATATTATAGATTCAAAATAACAGAATTATGCAAACTATATTTAACTCTTCAAATGTGCCATCCTTTTTATATTAAAGGTAAGATATGGTTTTATTTTAAAAATTTTTCAAAAATTCAGTAATTTTAAATTCAACTTTTACCTATACATGCCATACACCCTATGTTCCCTTGTACATGAGGAAATAATGAAACATTACCAAATTTTTCAATATGTACCTTAAGTTAAAGCCTTGCAGAATGTAATATGGAATAGTTAAACTGGAAAAAAGAGCTCTAGTTTGGTTGTTTTTTCTCCTCTTTCTCTGTTCCAGAAGCCACTTGACAAGTCTGCAGGTGGACAGGTTAACCTTTATTCTCTCTCCCTAGAGTCTCTAGTAATAGAGCAAATGTGGTGTTTCCTATCAAAGATGAGCAATGTGTCCATGGGCTAGGGGCTTTGCACTTCACCTTCAACTTGATTAGTAGTGATTGCTTGTGTCCAATCGTAAGTGTAGGAAACACTACTGAACAATCCTACTTAAGTCACTTTTCTTTCTGAAAGGCAATAAAATAATGGAAATAATGAAGGTGGATAGACCATTTGTGTGTGTGTGTGTTTGTGTGTGTGTGTGTGTGTTAGTGTTTGTACAATGAATTGCTAGGAATTATTTTTTCAATCTCAAGTAATCATTACGAAAACATTGCAAGTGGAAGTTCCAGGAGACCATTAAAAATCTTTGCTATTTGAAATATAACAATAATTGTTCTTTCATCTTTAAAAAAATGGTTGTAGGAATTTATGCTTCATTTTCCCCTTAAATCCATTTTCTAACTTCCTTGGTCCTGCAATACCCCTCAGGAAACTGACTACGGATCACATCATATCTGAGGACTTCCCCATCAAAAATGGGGGAAAAGAATAAAGCTGAGATATATGTCCCTGCTATCATTTTTTTTTTTCTCTGAAGTGGTTCTGACAGAGGTTGTGGCCCTCTATAAGAACAGATTTTGTCAGTGAACCCAACTTCCCTGATCCCAGGCCTCAGCCACACTTCCATATACTTACAACATTGAAATTTCAGGTCAAGATAGGCTATTGCTAACACTAAGGTTCCTCCACAATCTTTGTTGATTTTATAACCTAGCCTACACATCTGTATATAATCCTTTTATTACAAAAGGCGTTAAAAAAAATCCCAGGTCAATATGCTGTCTTATTCTTCTGGGGACTAGACAGAAACAATGTCATTACAAGGCTCTGAAGGTTTCCCTAAAAAGATAATTTATTCAACTTACAACACAGGAAGAAGTATGAATTATTCTAAACAAATCAACCAATAAATAATACAAAACAAAAAAAAATCTTTTATATTTCCAGTTCCTCTGTCCAAATAAATTATATGTGTTGGCTATTTTGTCACATTTTTATTAAAAAATAGAGGAAGCTCCCTTTCAATTAACCAAATAATAAAGAAAACAAATGTACTCAAATGTTACCACTGCCAACTATCTAAATGAGTGTTTTTTAAATTATAGGTTGTAATCTTCATCCCATCATTAAGTCAAAGTAGTCAAAACTAGTGATCTTTTAAAAGATATCAAAATTAGAGAAGACAGGGATTTAATTGGAATAGAACGAAATTATCAAAATAAGATGCATATAGTAAGGACATTTTCTATGAATTTAGTTTATTTTAAAAATGTATATGTTTATAAATATGGGCACAAAGTAAAATATAGCTCTTCTTATGAGTTACAATTTTAAAAGTTTAAAAATTTATCTTACAAATTATGGGTCTAAGCCTGTATTTAGAAGCAGTTACAAGATTGTGTCTATAGAAGTTGACTTTGTATGAACTGCACTATGCATATGCCTTCTAAAATTGAAGGAGCCATCATTCTTAAGGATTTTGATACAAAATAAAGAAAACAGCTCAAGGTTGGCAAAGCAGTATCAGAAAGAGCTGATTTTTATTTGATGTATTTTGTGTATTATAGAATACAAATGAGAGGCTTTGTTTAACCTCAAAGTTCCTAATGTCTTGCTCACTGCTTAATGGAAAAATATATACATAACATATTTAATCATTTTCCCTTCAGAAACAGTGAGAAAGAGATTTATGTCCTGGCAAATAGAAAGGAAATTCCTCAGATTGCAAGCAAGGATTACCTTTAAAAAGAAGGAATTTTCATTCATGTTTTATAGCAGATGGGATTTAGGCTCAGTGGAGTAAAGTAATCTCTACACCAAAACAAAGCCAACTTGGGTGATACTCAGCATTAAGCAAAAGTATAACCTAATGATTTATAAGACTTCAGGGACAGATTTCCTGGGTTTATAGCCATGCTTCACCATGGTCTAGCCGTGTGATGTTATGCAAGATTTTAATCTCTTGATGCCTCAGTTTTTCTTCTTAAAAAGGAGATAATAATAGTATCTACTGACACTACTCCAATTCATTGATTTTCTCAGGGTTATCCAGAATAGTGATGGTATTTACCCACAATATTAATCTCCAGTCTATGTGTGTGTGTGCTATGTGTGTGTATATGCACACAGATTTTTAGCAAAAATGATTGAATGACTTTAAATTTTTCAGAATAACTTACTTATAGGAAATACCATGTTCCCTGATATTGTACAAATTGGGTATTACAATAGAAAGCACTTTCAAATTAGAAAGACAATATATATTAATATATGTTATATGTGTTATATATATCATTATGTATATATGCATTGTCAGGGTTGATTTTTTTGAGGAGTGTTGCCCCAGTTCTTTGGCTCCTTGCCTGGAAAAATCACAAGCAGGGCCAGTGCCACGGAGTGCTGACAGACGCTTAGCGCTTCCACACAAGCAGCTTTTATTGCTGGCTTTTCAGTACAGAAATAAAAAGTGAAA
This sequence comes from Eulemur rufifrons, assembly GCF_041146395.1. NCBI lineage: Eukaryota > Metazoa > Chordata > Mammalia > Primates > Lemuridae > Eulemur > Eulemur rufifrons. The sequence continues at coordinate 234,163,383 of NC_090989.1, forward strand.
GTAAATTTCCTGAGGGGAAATGGGTCTATCTCTGTGAGTAGAGAAGACCGAGGGGTCTTACCACACTTCTACTTTTATGTATTCACTTTATGATATGCTAATTGTTGGGTGAAATAGTCATTATTTTCCTGAGAAAATGGTGGAGAGTTTTTAGAGCTAAGAGCCCTCCCCAATTTTATCCTTATAGGGTAACCTCCAGGGGTTGCCATGACATTTGTAAACTGTCATGGTGCTGATGAGTGTGATTTCTACTATGCTAATGTATATTAATGGGAAAAAGATTACCTTTGAACATGAGCTCCTAGCTTCTGCACATGCTTCTGGCTGGGAAATGTCCCTAATCTCAATTTCCTGTGTATTTGATTCTAAATGCTCATCGGTCTCCTCATTTTTGCCCCTCTCCTCTTTTCCTGTGGTTAGTGCTACCAACCTGCACCTGTCCCTAACATAAATCATGCAATCTCTTTCATTAAGTGAGGGGACGATGTTTTGAATCCCCTTTAAATAAATAAGAAATGAAAGATTATATATATTACATATATAAAACATATACATATATTTGCTTATAAAATAAGAATTTATATAAGGTTACCAGGAATTTACCAGAAGGAAGAATCAGGAAATGGAGAATCTTAGCAAAAAGAAAGAGCATTCCAGGTTACTTAATCATACTAGACCTTGCTTTATTCATCCGTAGAATGGAATTTTGGGGGCACATAATATCCAGTTTACTTTTCTATAATTCTCTGATTCGGTATCTTATTAGTTATATAACCTTGGATAAATTACTTGAACTTCCTAAGTCTTAGATTTTTATTTGTACAGAAGAGGTATTAATAACAGTAGTTATTTCATTTTGTGAGAAATAAAATAATTTATTAAGTCAACACGTCATTGACTGAGTGAGCTCTTGCTTAGAGACACATTTTTCTATGAGCTTCTGAGCTACAGCAGTGTGCATAACAAACTCGATGCCCTCAGGGACCCTGCTTCTAGGGAGAAAGCCAAACAATAAATAAACACACAAAAGAATATAACATCAGGGGGCAGTCACTAATGTGAAAAAATAAAATAAGACAAAATTTAGAAAGTGATGGACAGAAAATAAGAGTGTGATGGAAGCTATTTTAGATTGGTTAATTAACACTAACTGTGGGTGTAAGAAATACCCTAAAGTCTCCATGACTTGATACTATTTAAACTTGCATCCTTACATCCTCACATTAGTGCAACATAGGTCAGGCCGTTCTCACAGGCAGCTCTATATTAAGTATGATTCAAACATTCCGACTCTCTCCATGTAGAGGCATCATTCTGCCATTATTTTTGCAGTTGTGGAAGGAAGGGTAGGCAAATCACACAAAATGTTATTTGGCTGAGCTGGTAATTGGCAGGCATTCCTTTTGTTCACAACATATTTGTCAGAATGCCATCATATTACCCCAACTTAATTACAAAGAGACTGAAATGTACCTTTACTTTATACCCGTGACAAACAGAGCAAATCCAGATTTGATGGCCACTTTGAAAGTGAACCCAGATTTGATGAGTACACAGCACAGGGTTTTTTGCAGAGGCATTTACTTTGCTAACACTGCAAGAATTTGGCCTCTTACTAAGGGAATAAACTTTTTCTTTTTTTTTTTTTTTTTTAGAGAATGTAAAGTCAATACTAAAAAAATAAGCCAATAGTTTATTACTTATCCTTACCTCCGAAGTCTGGCTTATATAATTGTAGACTCTGTACTCAGAAAAATTGTTTGTGACTGTTCTATATAATTAAAGTGAATTAACTAGTTTTGCAATGATTCTTCTTGATCACCAAGCCATATATCCCTTTCTCTTTATTGTAAAATACATATGTATGTCATTCTAATTCTGTAATCAATCACATATTTAATTTCAATGGTTGCATATTTCAATCAGAAATGTATTTTTGAAATATATTTAAAAATCAGTAAATTTTATATTATACTAATATCAGCAGAAAAAATAACAAACGATGGAGTTAAATTCAAATTACATCTTAAGAAAAGTAAGGGTACATATATATGTGTTCATGTGCATTCTCCCACACACCACATAAGTGTAAGTGCACTTAAGTTCAAGATTGTTTCTCTCATTTTCTTCTCAATGAAATTACTTAGCCAGAAAAAAATCCATTGGTTTTCAAAAAGGAAATTGTGTTCATAGAAGTCTATTGCCTGATGTAATTCCCTATAGAGCTACTACCATCTGGCAAAGAAATATGCACATCAAAGTAGAGAGAAAATGGCACCTCTTAAAAGTAATTTTTTTCTGAAGGTTTGGATCTTTTCTTGTGTTCTGGCAACAGCAATCTTTAAACCCTTAGCTTGCTACCCAGTGAGAAGTTCCCAGCACATTCCCAGTTTAGGGGGGTCCTGGTTTCTGACCATAGTTCTGAGTAAAATAAATAATAATTTTTAGGGGAACCAATATAGGAACAAAGATTCATATCTTACATTATATCCAGCATGCCATTAGGCTATTTCTCTCCCTATATTGATCACAGATTTCTTCTGAAAATGAAATACACATACCATTCTAGGATATTGAAGCAACTCTATTAATAAATATTTACAAAAGCAAAGAATTCATGGTGATGGCTCTAAGATAATGTGGAATGTGAATTTATCTATGTAGAAATGTGAGATAAATATTAATGCGGAATGATAAAAAAAGGCAAAGATAAAAACTATACTAGCACATTCCAGAAACTGTGCAAAGTGCTCTCATGAGTTATTTACTTAAATGATATGACAATTCTAAAGTATGTCTCATAACTATCTCCATTTTTTGGCTATGAAAATTGAGACTCAAAGTATGAATCATTTTTCCAAGGTTACACAATGGAGACAGTTGATGCTGCAAAACTTGCTCTTCACCACTAGGCAACTTCCAACTTCCTCTCTTCAGATAGATTCATGATGCATTCAAACACTTTCCTCTCCGTCTACTTTGCATTTTTTTTCCTTACTGTGCCTCCATTCTTCCGATTATTTTAATCATATGTATTTTCACCAGATCAACCAGCTTAAACCTCTATTATTGTTATGAGTCTTCTATTCATAAGATCAAGGTTCATTTCTCCCTAGGGATTACCAAAGGAAATCCAATAATCCTAGACATAGTATTCAATTCTTCTCTAAAGTAGTTTTATTCTGATATTTAAAATTTAGTCAGCATCATACTTTGTTCAAACAGCAAAGGTTTGGGGTAAGATTCTCTCGAGTATAACTCACATCTCTAATATATATATATACTGTAAGTTGCTTAAATTTTCCAAGTATCTATTTTCTCACTTTCAAACTTGTTACCTTGTAATTTCATTAGAAGTAAAGGAAATGTAATATATATATTTTAAAAAACAAAGCATAAAGTAATTATTAATTACGTTATTAATTATTAATAAACATTATTTCTAGGTATCTAGGTACCTATCTTTATCCCATCCTCTAACTAAACAATACTACTTGTGGTTCATCATTTTACATCTATACTTTGTCTCTTTTGCCTTCACACTTTGCTTCATCCATTACTTCTAAGTAGACTTTTTTTTCCCCAATTTTGTTCTAGAAAAATCCTCTCTTTATTTAAGGACCAACCAAAAATCACTTCCTCCAAAATTTTTTTCCTGATTTTCCCAAGGAAAATTACCTGTCCAACCTCTAAATCTTAGGATTTTATTACTTCTAGTGCATTCCGTTTTGTAAGGTAGTTAATGGTTGTTTCTTATTAGTCTATATAAAAGTAATAGATGTCTACCACATTGAAAACTTCAGAGCAGGAACCATATCTAAAATCTATGAATCATGATGTTTTTCATGTAGTAGGAACTGAATAAACACTACTTTAAAGTAATTAATATATCTTTTTATATGTTTAACATTGCTCTGAGGTTGCAGTGCAATGTGCACTAACATAAAATATAGAACAGGTTTACTCATGGAGGTAACATATAGAATAGTAACTCTATCAGCTTTATGCATTTGTCTTTAAATTGATATCAATGCATCTTTTGATGATCTTTCCTTTTGATCCTAATTTACCAAATGAAGGAGTAGTGTAACTTCCATCCCCTATTTTCTACATGCTGGCTCTTGAGTATTGTGCCATTCTCTTCGTCTCCTTCAGATAATTATCACTGTTGTGTCTACTCACTTCTGGTATTGGCACTTATGTAGATAATTTAAAAAACAAATTATTTTGTTCTTCTGCTTTCAGCATGACATGACTTCTACACCAGGGATTCCTGGTTCTTACCACCTTGACTATTGAACTCAGACTTAATGCATCATCTGAAAAAAAAGTGATTTTATTACATGCTAGTACTATATCCTTAGAAATGAAATATTGTTTAACCTCTCTGAACCTTGGGTTCTTCATCTTTAAAATGAGCACAATAATATTTATCCTCTCTGACTTGTAGTTTTGTTGTAAGGAATAAATATGATGATAAACATAAAATGTGTGATAAATTACATGTGGTTTTTAATTATTATTATTATAAATGAGAACTCATTATCACTGTGAATTTGGAACTTGATGTAACTACTGTCTTAGCACAAATGTCTTTCTGGTCACTTGTGTTAACTCTCCTCCCGTTTGATACCCTGGGGAGTTCATCTATACCAGGACTCTGGTGACTCAAACCTGCATACTACAATGAGTGTTTTCAACAGTCTTTGTATAGCCAGATAGATACTGCAAACTACCCACTAAATCACTTAAGCTTCCTTAATCTTAAACATTTTTTTTAGTTGAGGTAATGCTACATATAATTGCAAAAATTTCAGTGGCTTCAAACAATAGCATTTATATCTGGAATATAAAAATCCAGTCAGAGGGAGCAGAGATTGGGAAGGATGAGGTGTGGTCATCTATTCCAAGTTATTCAGGGACTCAGGCTGGTAGATTTAATAAGGTCAACTTGTATGTGAATGTCCAACTGGCATAAAAAAGAAAAGATAAAGAGTACTCAACTGCTTGTTATTCATCTCAGGCTGGAAGGAACACACATTACTTTCACTCACCTCTCTTTGGTCAGCACTACTCACAGCTCCACCTACAAGTAAGCTGCTATGAAACCCACTAGTTTTGGAGCAGAGACTTCCCAGAGTCAGCTCAACACTATGGAAGAGAACATGACACTTTGTTGTAGAGCTAGCTATTCATGATATTCTTTTTCCTTTTCTGATATTGTAGTTAATTCCTAATGCAGGTCCTCACGTTATTTTCTTTCATTATTTTTGGTCACAGTCTGTACAACCCAGCAGTTGATAAAGAACTCTGAGAAAAATATACGCTGTCTAAAATTACTACACATTTTCACATTGACAGACACATTAACTAGTATCATCTCACGTTAATTCCTCAATAAACTTTGCAAAGAAGTTCCTTTGAACGTGTTCTTTCCACTCAAATATTTATTTCTCAATTTCTGAGTTGAGAAAACTCAGTATTGAAAACATGGCCTGATTGATCCACATTTACCTCAATTCCCCTTCAGTAGACATTTATTCCATTTCTTCCAATGCAGCATTTCTTAAACTGTGGGAAATAACTAATTCAATAAGTATCTCCAAGAGAAAAAGTTCATAGACATCTCTCTCCTTATTTGATTATGTGTCTGTATTTAATATTTAACACTTTTTCTGTCCTATTTTCCGTGAAAACCATTCCTCTTCCTTAGCATTTGCCTCCTCATTCTCTCCTAAGTCTCCATCTATTCTTTTTAGTTCCTCCATTTCAAACTTAATACAAAATTCTCTTCCTTGATTTTTTTCCTTAAATTGATGTTTCACTAGTTTCTTTGATTTCCCTTACTTTCTGCTCAGTCTAACAATCTATTCCATTTATTCTTATCTATAGCTTTTACTATCATAAACTACAAACACACATATCCAATTGCAGGCTCAACATCTCTGTTATAAACCTCTAATCTATATAAAACCAAATTCATTGAAAACTCAACTCTGTCTACTCCAATTCCAAAATCTACTACATCTTTTAAATTATTTTATCTTTTCACTAAGTTGTTTAAGGAAACTAGCCTAGTTCTAGGTATAAGCTTCGCATGTAATTAACAGATATTTAATTTTTAATGATATTTAAATCTATCAGGGTTACTGTGTATTCTTAAAGCTATGTTAAGGTACAAGAAAATATAAAACAGAATTAGGAAACACAATTCCTGTCATTGTGTCATTTTTCTAAAGCCTAGTACATTCAACTAACATGATAGCTCACAAATGCATTCTTCAAAAGCTTAACTATAGACTATTTTGATGAATGAGGACAGAGGAAATCAGATTAACTGGAAGGAAATTTACCCTTCCTCATTTCTACTACACTAAGCAAAACTATCTGAAATCCTTTCAAATATATTCCCACAAATATTCCACTTTATAAAAAACTTAATATAGTTACTGCACAGAAGGCCACACTCTTATATTTGCTTACTTTGATACATTGTTTTTTAACCTCAGCTAACACTTCTGGGCATACAGATATTAGCTGGTGAACAGCCTGATCTCATGTGTCAGCAAGAAAATATTCAGGTGCACTTTATTAGTGATGACTGTGTAAGGGGTGAAAAGAACATAGTGTGAGTTTCATATTCTGGATTGAATTTGTCACACTAAACTGCAAATGTATACATATACACATTTGCAGACTACACAGTTTCTATAGAAGGCACTGATGGAAAACAAATATAAAATGCATGCTACTTTGAATTTCTTCTCTGGCTCTAAGTCTAATTTAAAGCATAAAATAGTGTAAAATGAAATAGAGAAGTAATAAAAATCAAAGACCTGCTATTCAATGTAGACCCAAGGCATTCTTTGATGCAATCCTTTCTATAGTTTAGATGAGGGTTTTCAAAATTGTCTATTTGGCCTACAAATCACTCTCCATAAAGCTAAATATTCCCCAAATCACGTCTCTGAAATAAAAATCATAATAGAACCATATAAAATTTGGTATTTATTTTTTGAATATTTCCTAAACCAAACTAAAAAAGAACCCCTATTTTCAGAAATGCATCTTTTTATAGCCTTAATTTGTTCTGGTTTTATGAAAGTTTTAAATTAGAATTTCTTTTTATTGTATGCAACTTTAAAAGATATAGTCTGTTATCATTTCTTTTCCTGTGGTTTTCAAATATTCAGCTAGAAACACAGGAAATCATATAGGTCTTAACACTTTAAGTTTTGTTTGACTAATTTTTATGTAGTTAAAACTAACATTATCTCAATTTAAACTTATATTCTCTATATAGAAAATTTCTTTAGGGATAACTTTTCTATTATACATTTCTCTCTTTGACTATCTTTCAGAAATAGATGATAAATTATTCATTACAGCATAAATTAAATTTTATCTAAAATAAGTGATTAGAAAGCTATTAAGTATGAAAGATATTGGTGTGGCAGTATACTGTAGTGGAAGAACCATCACATTTGGAGCCAAAAAAACCAAGTCCTAATAGAGACAACAATATATACTAATATTGCAATTTTGACCTATCTATTTAGCTTCTTGGTTTCACTTCATCTGTTGAAAGCACATTATAAGGAAACTAATTCTCTCTGAAAAGTGATGTTCTAATGAGTATATGAATGTGAAGACAATATTTTTGTAACCACAAATTATTATGTTTCTTGGTTATTGGAATTAATATTTTCTTGCTTTATTCTTAATAATTGACATTTTCAGGTCTTCAGCTTCTTTTTGTGGGCCAAAGTAGGAATGTTAATGCTATTTTTGTGCACTTGGCATTTTTATAAAGCTGAATATTTGAAATTTTTCTTCGTCCTAATTCCATCATGCATCCTCCCATCTTCTTCTGTCCACATCCCACTCCCACATGTATTCTTCATAGTGGACAATGAAGTATCCATGCCAATTGGATGACTTTTAGAGGAGCTATTTTGTCACAAGTGCTGTAAATTCTTTGTGTATATTTTAAGGTAGCTATCTCATTTTTATATTAAACTATGGAAGAATGCAACTGTTTTTGAAATTTTTAAAAAACTTGGAATAAACATGGACTATGACCATGATGGCAATTATGAAATAGCAAAGACCTTTTGATTGTACACATAACAATATTTAAGCCCATTAATTAAGGCTCATTAAGATTCACTTTAAATGTTAGATTGTTGAACTGTTACACCATGCTTGTAAATCTAACAATGGAATTTTTGTTTCACAGTTTTTTGACCACTTTCATTTATCTTTTACATATTCTCAGGATCTGTATTTTCCTTGAGTTTCTCACTTATTAAAATTCCTAACATTTTCTGAGACATAAATCTAAATTAAATGTAACAAAATATATTCCATGAACTAATTTTTGTAAATAGTTATTATAACTAATTCTGTGCTATAAAAAGATTCAGAAAGAGTAAGGTGGTTATTATATCATATTTAATTAATTTCTCATTTCTATAGACTTTGATTTTAAGTAATGAATATAAAAAAGTCTGATATAATAGGAAATTATATTTTATTGGATTAATTTTATATAGGTAGAAAAAGTGTGTGGGGTTAAGGCTTAACGTTTAAAATGTAATTTAGGTTTCTTTCCCTCATTAAGAATTTAGAATTGTAGTTTTATAAGATATTACATTCTATTATGAGTGATACTTTATGTTTAATACGGAAAAGTTTGTAAAAGTTCTACCTTGTTCCCACATCATAGAAGGAAAGCAAAGTGAGCAGAGAGAGACAGAAATTACCAAACTGAAAATGTACTTTGCAAATATCAAGAAAATTAAGTAATAAAGATATGTGAACACTTGCAGAGCTTGTCAATGATGACACAGCAGACAAACTTCAGAGATCAAACGTTTATATATTTAATGTTCATACATAAAAAATATTACAGAAATAAGTCAATATATATATATTTTTTAAAGTGTGACTAAAAGTAACACAGATGAACCAATGCCAAAATATCCTTTAATTAAGACATTGAATATTAAGTGTAAAGAAACAATTCTATAAACATTCAGGCAGAAACTTCAAATTACCTAAGTTGCAAAAAGAAGTAATAGGCTCATGATAGCCCTGACTAACATTTCAGGCAAAATCACCAAAGGATCATAAATTATAAAGGTAGATAGCAAAGCACTATAATGCAAGTTTTATTATGTCTAAACAATGTTATTGATGAGCAGAGGAAACAACAAAAAAATCTTTGGCTTGGTTAACAAACACATCCAGCAACAAAAGCCAATCCTGGCTTTATTGTATCTAAAAGATCACAGTGAATAAGAGTGAAATGTGTTTTAGTTCACTCTTTTTCCAGTAAATGGTACTGGGAAAATTGGATAGCCACATGGAGAAGACTGAAACAAGATCTGCATCTCTCACCTCTCACAGAAATCAACCCACAATGGATAACAAACTTAAACCTAAGGCATGAAACTGTAAGAATTCTAGAAGAAAATGTTGGAAAAACTCTTATAGACATTGGCCTACGCAAAGAATTTATGAAGACCCCAAAAGTAATCACAGCAACAACAAAATAAATAAATGGAAACTGATCAAATTAAAAAGCTTCTGCACAGCCAAAGAAACTATTACTAGAGTGAATACACAACCTACAGAATGGGAGAAAATATTTGCATGCTATACATCCAATAAAAGGCTGATAACTAGAATCCATATAGAACTCAGGAAAATCAGCAAAAAAAAAAAAAAATCAATACCATTAAAAAGTGGACACAGGAACTTTTTCAAAAGAAACTTTTCAAAAGAAGACAGACTACTGGCCAATACACATATGAAAACATGCTCAACATCTTTAATCATCAGGGAAATGCAAATCAAAACCACAGTGAGGTATCACTTAACTCCAGTGAGAACAGCTTTTATCAAAAGTCCCAAAACAACAAAATGTTGGTGTGGATGTGGAGAGACAGGAACATTCATATACTGTTGGTGGGACTGAAAACTAGTGCAACTTCTATTGAAAGTAGTGTGGAGATTCCTCAAAGAGCTAAAAGTAGAACTACCATTTGATCCAGCTATCCCACTACTGGGTATCTACCCAGAGGGAAAAAAGACATTCTATAAAAAATACAACTGTACTCAAATGTTTATAGCAGCACAATTCACAATTGCAAAGATGTGGAAACAACCCAAGTGCCCATCAGTACACTAGCAGATTAATAAAATGTGATATATGTATACCATGGAGTACTACTCAGCCATAAAAAAGTGAACTACCTATTGAATTATCCTGGATGGAACTGGAGCCCATTCTTCTAAGTGAAGAAGCACAAGAATGGGAAAACAAACACCATCAAATTGCTATTAATTGATCAACACTAATGTGAACACATGGGAAGTAACATTCACCAGGTGTCGGGCAGGAGGCGGGGGGAATGAGGGGATGGGCAAGTCCATACCTAACGGATGTGGTGTGCACTGTCTGGGGGATGGGCATGCTTGTTGGGTGGTGCAAAGGCAATTTATGTAACCAAAGCGTTTGTACCCCCATAATACTCTGAAATAAAAAATAAGAAGAAAAGGAAAAAAAAAAAGAGCAGAAAAAAAGGAGAAAGAGTGGAATATAAATTGGGAAATGGCACATTATGTAAAAGTATATCAGGGAAACATACCAAAAGGCAGAAAGTAAGTTAGTTTAGTAATATCATACAAAATTGAATACAGGGAAAGCAGTATTCAATAACATCTCAAATAGCAACTATATTAAAAACAGTAGTTGACACTTAATGTGGAAAGGAAAATGCATATTAACTTTACTTTTCTTAGCCAAAAAATATAGCATTCTAATAAATAAAAATTAAGTAAATATGAATATAAATTGGCAGACATAAAATAGTAATGGAAGACACTATCATGTTGATACTATGCTAAATATTTAAAGATATAAAATATAATCTATCTACACACCAAACTGTACATTAAAACCAAAAAATATTTTACCTATTTTCCTAGTCATGTAAGCTCTTTCCCATAAGGCCTAAGCAGGATGAGCCACAGGCAACAGCTTGCAGGAAGGGAAGGAAGGAAACAGGGCAAAAAAGAAAACCAGCCATGCTTCTCCACTCACCACCAGTTTTCAGCCTAAAGTATAGTAAACTTGGGCGAGAGCTGAGGTTAAGAAGTCTTGAGAGTAATGTAGATAGTTTATTCCCTAAGACTGACTGCAAAAGCCCAAGATTTTATCCAGATGTTGAAAAAAGCAAGTCAAGGGAGCAAGTTAAAAGGATCCATTATAAAAATGAATAAGTTTGCTTTTAGCCTGTACCCTATTGAGTGCATTGCTCTCAATGTGCTAGAAAAAAGTGAAGTAAACATTGGGAACAAAGAAACAAAACCTTTCAATATTTTTTTCAGAAGTAAACAAAATACAGAAAGGAGAATTAAAATGAAATTTATTTTTACTCATTTCTGCAGTGTTTGGAGATGAAAGTTATTTAACTCTGTAATCAGCTTTACTATCTGCTAACATAAATTTCCACTGCCAAAGCAAAAATTTCACTGGACCAAGTAAAACAGGCAAGGAAGATTTTTTTATGCAAGCCTATTGCAATAGGATAGAGAAGACAGAACTCAGTTTCAGCTAAAGTCCTTTGAAATAAAGGGCTAGAGAGTTCTTAATAGTTGTAGTAAGGGACTCATAGGCTACCTGTGTTTGCATACTGGACTTACTCAAAGGAAACTAAAATTGTCCATATCTTTGTGAAAAGAGACACCCTCCAAAATTAGGCTCCTGCCCTTCCAGAGAGACTGGGAGACAGGAGCACCATTCCCTGATGATTACATTTCAAGGGGATACCTCCCGGATCCCTAGAAAAAGACAACCCTGGGTTGTAAACCTGGCAAGAGGCTTTAAAATAATTTACTTCTCAAAGGGGTAGAAGGACTTACAATTACATTTTTTAAATAATCAAACGATCTAAAAAGAAAGAGAGGAGAGACCTCTGTGGTTAGACCACCTGGATTCTGTAAGGGCCAGAGTGAGAGTGAGGTCAGATGCCTGGAGGCAGGAAGAAGCCTGCCTTAGTTAAGACAGGGAAACGTAAGGCCTTCCTGGTAAACTCTCAAGCTCACCCTCTCCAGTGTTTTTAACTATTCATGATTTTAGGTAAACTTTAGAATTGGACTATCAACATCTTTAAAAAAATTACTTTTAGGATTTAAATTTTAACTTAAACTGCATTTCAAATATTAATATGAGATGGATTGATATCTTTCTATACCTCACTCTTACTACCCAAATATCACTTTGTTATACCTTTTATTCAGTTAATTTTCACTTACCTTAAAGGTAAAAGGATCAAACGGAATAACCCACATGGATTTACTTTAAAAAAAAATCCTATGTAAAAAACAGTTTTCTTTTACTGTTTATTTCATAGACTCTCAGTTCTGAAACACCTTAAGTCCATCAGAGATTTTTAACTGGTGGGATGAGTCAAACATTTATATGTGAAATATCTGAGCCTTAATGGTCCTGCCTGGGTAAGTTACTGCAGTTGTTTATTAATTTTTATCACTGGGCATAGCAGTGCCAAGAATCATCCCAAATAATTCTGTAGATTCTATATATATTCCTAATGCTCCAATTCCACTTCCCTTAATAGTCAGAAATAATTACCCCAGATAATATAAGAACCTCCTTTTTGCCCTATTTGTTTAATAGAATAACAAGCCTATATTTTCAGGGTGATGATCAACACTAATATCTAGTTTAATAAAACCATTGGTGTGTCTTCTAAATAACACCATCTATATAGCTTGCTGTTTAGAACATATACTACAACATTTAAAAGAGGACCCAAACTTCTATGATATAGGTTCTTGTCTGGCATTTTACTGAGTCTGCTATAAAAAGGACACCAATATTCTAGTAGGTTAGCTACTTCTCAGTAAATCATTGTATCAAAAATAAAGGAGAGGAAAAAAATCATTTCATCATATCAGTATATGCTGAAAAAGCATTGGATACAATCCAACAGAGCTTTCTATTGCCATATACAAAAATAAAATCAAATTTGATTAAAGGCTGAACTATAAGACTTGAAACTATGAAATTACTAAAAGAAAACATTGGGGAACCACTCCAGGACATTGGGCTGGGTGAAGACTTCCTGAGTAATACCTCAAAAGCACAGGCAACCAAAGTAAAAATGAACAAATGGGATCACATTGCGCTAAAAAGCTTTGGTGCACAGCAAAGGAAACAATAAAGTAAAGAGGACCTACAGAATGGGAGAAAATACTTGCAAACTGTCTGACAACAGATTAATAACTGGAATATTTAAGGAGCTCAAACAACTCAATAGAAAAAAATCAAATAATCTGATTAAAAAATGGGCAAAAGATTTTAATAGGTATTTCTCAAAAGAAGACATACAACTAGCCAACAGGTATATGAAAAAATGCTCAACATCATTAGTCATTAGAGAAATGCAAATCAAAACTACAATGAGATATCCTCTCACTCAAGTTAAAATGAGTTTTATCCAAAAGATGGACAATAACAAATGCTAGAAAGGATGTGGGGAAAAGGGAACTCTTATATACTGTTGGTGGGAATGGAGGGTAGCGCAACCACTATGGAGAACAGTATGGAGTTTCCTCAAGAAGCTAAACATAGAACTACCATACGACTCTGCAATATCACTGCTAGGGATATATATCCAAAAGAAAGAAAGTCAGTATATCAAAAAGACATCTGAGCTCCCATGTTTATTGCATTACTTCTCATAATAGCCAAGATTTGTAATTGACCTAAGTGTCTATCAATGAATGGGTAAAGAAAATGTGATAAATATACACAATGAAATATTTTTCAACCATAGAAAACAATGATATCCTATAATATGCAACTACATGGAAGGGAATGGAGAACATTATGTTAGCTGAAATAAGCCAAACACAGAAAGACAAATTTTGCATTTTCTTACTCATGTGTGGAAGCCAAAAATTAAAACAGTATATCTCATGAAGGTAGAGAATGGAATCATGGCTACCAGAGGAGGGTAGTGGGCAGTGGGGGATAAAGTGGGGATCATTAATGGGTGCAAAAATGTAGTTAGATAGAATGAATAAGATTTAATATTTGATAACCCAACAGGGTGACTATAGTCAACAATGTTATTGCATACTTTAAAATAATTAAAGAGTAGAATCAGAATGTTTCCAACACAGAGAAGTGATAAATGCATGAGGTGATGGATATCCCAATTTCTCTGGTTTGATTATTATACATTGTATACCTGCTTTGAAACATCACATGTACCCCATAAATATATACAATTATTATGTAAACATAATAATTAAAATAAAAAAAATTAAAAAACTGTTAAGTATCCCTGAACTAGAAGGTAATATAATATAAATTAATACAATAAATATATCTACCAATATCCAATTGGAAATATAGTGACACAATAAATTATTTTGTTTTAAGTCATTATCTAGATAAGAATGCTCACTATCAACATGTAGAATTTGCCAAATGCAATAAGAAATGAAAATGAAGTGACTTAAATAAATTTTAGAAGAGCTAAAATCACCTTGTTTAGCTAAATGTAAAGAGGAGAAACAGAAGAGAGGAGGCAAGATGGTGACTAGAGACATCAGTAGTCAGACTGTCTCAGAAAGAAGGAAAAGTTTTATGTGAAAAATATGTAGCCCAGGTATAGTTCTGAGAGAAAAGTGCCAGACCTAGTAGAGAGTCCCTCGGAAGAAGTTTCAGAACAGAATAAGGAGCAAGATTTTGGCAGAAATCAACCCCTGAGGAACTTTGAGCCCCACGGAAAGGATAGGTGAGGGTGTTCGTTTTTCTTCTCCTCACACCTCTGGAAGACTGCAGGAGGTGTGAACTGTTGGAGAGCTTCAATATCCTCACAAGCCCAAACCTGCTCTGCCAGTGAACTGGGATCTTCCTAAGAACAGAGCACTGGCTACCAGCCCCCTCAGGGTTGTTCCCCCACAACACAGACCTGAGCTCAAAGTGATTTACAGATTCAATGCAATTCCCATCAAAATATCAATATTATATTTCACAGATCTAGGAAATTAATCTTAAACTTCATATTGTACCAAAAGCCCAAATAACCAAAGCAATGTTAAGCAGAAAGAACAAATCTGGAGACATCACATTACCTGATTTCAAATTATGTTACAAGGCTATAGTAACTCAAGCAGCATGGTACTGGTATAAAGGTAAACACATAGACCAATGAAACATAATATAGATCCCAGAAATAAAGCCATATAGTTATGATCAACTGATTTTTCACAAAGCAGACAAAATCATATACTCAGGAAAGGATGCCCTATTCAATAAATGGTTCTGGGAAAATTGAATAGCTACTTGTAGAAGAATGAAACTGGATTACTATCTCTTACAATATACAAAATTAACTCAAGGTAGATGAAAAACCTAAATTTAAGACCCGAATCTATAAAAATTTTGGAAGAAACCACAGGAAAAACTCTTTTAGACATTAGCCTAGGCAAAGGATTTATGACTAAGACCTCAAAGGCAAATATGGCAACAACAAAAATAAATAAATAGGACTTCATTAAATTGAAAAGTTTCTGTACAGCAAGGGAAATAATCAACAGAATAAATGGACAACTTACAGAATGGGAGAAAATATTTGCTAAAGGTACATCTGACAAAGGGTTACTATCTAAAATCTACATAGAACTCAAACAAATCAGCAAGAAAAAAGCAAATACCCCCATTAAAAAGTGGTCAAAAGATACAAAGAGAGTTTTTTCAAAAGAAGATATACTAATGGCCAACAGACATATGAAACAACTATTAATCATTATTAATTATTAACATTATTAATCATCAGGAAAATGTAAATTAAAACTACAATGTGATACCACCTTACCCCTATCAGAATTATCATTATTAAAAAATCAAAAAACAATAGATGTTGGTATGGATGTAGCGAAACAGGAACACCCATACAATGTTGGCAGGATTATAAATTAGTACAACCTCTATGGAAAACAGTATGGAGATTCCTCAAAGAATTAAAAGACCTACCATTCAATCCAGCAGTTTTACTACTGGGTGTCTACCAAATGGAAAAGAAGTCATTATATCCAAATGACACCTACACCCAAATAATTATCACAGCACAATTCACAATTGCAAAAATGGAATCAACCTAAGTGGCCATCAATTCATGAGTGGAAAATGAACATATATGAAATATGAAAATATACACACAAACACAAACACACACATATACACACACACACACACATACCACAGAGTCCTACTCAGCAGTAAAAAGGAATGAAATAGTGTTATTTTCAGCATCTTTTATGGAACTGAAGAACATTATCCAAAATGAAGTATCTCAGGAATGGAAAACAAACACTACATGTTCTCACTTATAAGTGGGAGCTAAATGATGAGTACACATGATCATAAAGTGATATAAAAGACATTGGAAACTAAGAAGGAAAGAGGGTGTGGAAGGAGTGTGGAATAAAAACTTACCTATCAAGTACAAAGTACACTATTCTGGTGACAAGCACACTAAAAGCCCTGACTTCAGCATTATACAATTCATCATAACAACTTGTTACCCTCTAAAAGTTTCAAATAAAAATTATTAAAATGAAATGAAAGAAAAGATGAAAACCTTGAAAATCTCTAAGACAAGGAAGGAAGGAAATAAGCAATGAAAATCCTGTAAACAAATCTAAGTAACTAGATATAATTATTTGAAATCTTTTCTAACCAAGACCAAAAGTTATAAAGCTATAAAAAAGATGTTTTTTTTTTTATTTATTTCAGCTCATTATGGGGGTACAAAAGTTCAGATTATATATATTGCCCATGCCCCCCATCCCCCCGAATCTGAGCTTCAAGTATGTCCATTCCCTAAATGTTTTATGGGAAAAATATTATAAATTCTATTAATGAACAATTAGCGGAACAAATAATTTGTATCACAATAGAAAAACAAAAATTAATTTCTACACTGTCCAAATTACTTCTTAGAGATTAAGAAGAAAAACAAATGTAATAAAAAAATACACATGGTTCTGAACACCCCCTTTTGCTACTGGAGGAAATTAGGTAAATAAGGGAAATACACAAGATCTTTCTGTATTAATTCTAAACACTGAATGTGAATATTCATTTATCTCAAAATAAAATGTTTAATTAAAAATTACACAGATGAATTGATATTATAAAAAGGAATGTTCTCAAAAGGCCAATAAAAAATTAAGAGAGTCTCAAGTTTAAGGGTAATCAAATAGATGTAAATTATACTTGCATTGCAATATCTTAAAAAAAGAAATATATTTTAAAAAATAAATATCATTCAGCGAATCCATTTTGTAAATTTATCACCTACAAAGTACTTAAATGAAATCATATTTAGTGCTACATTATTTCAAGTAAGAAAGAGAAACAAAGTATAGGACAATAAGGAAATAAATTTGGAACAACTGGGAATGGAATACATGTTATGATTAAAATGTAGTTAAAACTAAAGGGGATTTCTACTCAAGATAGAAAAACAGGATATAAGAACTCAAAAATTATTAAACTTCTAAAAAATTTATTATTACACATATAGACAAAATTTTGAGGTAAAAATCATATTTGGTAATTGCCATGGCTTACCTGTGTGTAAGGGTGCAAAACTGTGCTGATGTTAGCAAGAGATGAGGATGGAAGGGGAAAACATGCAGAAAAACAGCATCTATGATATGATATTACTTAACTAAAGGGTAAAACTGAAATTAATTTACATATGATTATGGGAATAATTAACTTGTGCCATATGAAATTTTTCTTGCTAAGAGTAAGATTGTTTCCTTTATTCAAATTTTGATCTTTTTCACATAAATTATTACAATCTTAAAACATATATGCTGAAATATGATAATTTATGTTATTTTTACTTTTTCTAATTGTATAAGCAAGATGTTATGAAAATTAAATGACAATGACTCTTGAAAAGTAACACTAAATTTTATTTGGAGGTATTCTTGAGAACAATCGAGAAAATCAGGACCAAAAGAGAGGAAATAAGGAGTAGTCTCTAAATCTGTAAACAGTATATATTTATATTAAAAAGCATTTGACAGTAGTACAGCAATAGAAAGAAAGATCATTAAAACAGAATAGAAAGCACAAATGTAAGTCCACGGCATATAAAATGTAATATATAATAAAGGTGACAGTTTAAATCATTTGGGAAAAAGTATTGAGACTTTTTTGCTAGCTATTTGAAACATAAATCTCCATTTTTCTTCTTGTACTAAAGGAAAGAAGAAAGGAGAGATGGAGGGAGGGGAAAAGGAGGGATGGAGATATAATATTTGAGTATAAAAATGAAATAGTAAAAGTATTTAAATTATTTTTATAATGCAAAATTTATGACACCACAATTTAATAAAAAAGAAAATTATTAATAAACTTGACTAGTACAAATCTGGCAAATATATATGAATAAAATATATTAATGTATAGAGCCAACAGCATATAAAAACATATAAAGCCAAAGAAACATTTTAACAAAATACAATCTGAACAGATAAATGTTATCTCTTGATTTTGTAATTTTAATTTTCTTCTTAATAAAATTTTGTAATTTCTACTTCTAAGATACAGTAGTTTCTGAGGATTTCTATAGCAAAATACCACCAACTATGACTTAAAACAACAGAAATCTATTCTCTCACAGTTCTAAAGCCTGGAAGTCCACAATCAAGGTGCAAGCTTTGGCTCTGAGGAAGAATCTCTTCCATGCCTTTCTCCTAGTTTCTAGTAGTTGCCGGTGAATGTAGCCTTCTTTGGCTTTTGGAAACATCAGTAATCTCTATATCTGTCTTCATGTGACTTTCTCCTGTATGTCTGTGTCTCTGTGTCTCCTTTTATAAGGATGACAGTAATTGGATTTAGGCCCCACCCTAATCCGGCATGACCTTCAGATCTTAACTTGATTACATTTGCAAATGTCCTATTTCCAAATAAAGTAATATTTGCAGGTATCAGGTGTTACGCTTTAAACATATCATTTGGGGGGACACAATTCAATACATGATACGTAGTAAATATGTGCAATTTATTATATGTGGTAAAATTATGTTTTCCAAAAAGCAATGTTTGTCTTCTGATTTGTGCCAGCATCACACTGAGAGCTTAAGGAGCATTCCTCATATGTAATGAATAAGGAGAAATACTAATACACGAACCCATTAAGTTATATTTTTAAATCACTCTTCTTTTCTCTTGACCCTTGGTTACATTGTTAGTAACATTTCTCCGTATATTAGGTACAATAGGAGATAAATTATGTCATAAAGTCAAGTAATTGCTGTATATTTTATGCATACATGTTCACATGCAAGAGAAGAGTGAGTAAAAAATACCTACCATGTGTTTAATAATTGTTTTAAGTTATTCATTTATACGTGGTGCTTTTCTTTAAAAAATGATTCAGAGTTTCTGAAAAAGCTTGCATTACCATTCAATCTTCTTCGTTAATCTCCTGATAATGGTCCCATCCTACACAGAGCACACTTACTGCCACACATTTTCTGTTTCTCAATGAAATGTGGTTAATTTATTCTGAGTGCAACTTAAAGTGTTTGTATATGACATCACAATAAATAAATGTCAATATACCTTGTAAGAGATTACATAAACATTTATGGCCTTTTCAAACATTACCTGAGTTACTTATCCCATAATCTAGGGATTTCACTCACTGTTATTTGCCATAATAGGACTCTGTGTATTAGAACAAATTAAATCACAGATACGTTATTTTTAAATGTTTTATTGCATACATATATGTGGAAATTCTTTATAAGAAGCAGCGAAGATGATGCCTAATCAAAATAATAGGTAGGAACTCTATGAGATGATGCTTATTTTTTTTTGTTAACTTTTATAAGGTAATTTTATAGAATAATTGAAAAATATTACTAGCATCTTTTTTTTAATCAATACTTTTTGTGTAGAGACCAAACCGTGGCCCCACTGATGTGCTCTAAAGGTGCTTAGAGACCGCTGGTTAATGCAAAGGCCCCAGACAGCCACCTGGGATAAAGGGCTTGCCTCTGCATGTGTGCTGGATGCTGGGGAATCAGAGGAGAGGTGGAAACCCAGTCAATCATCCAGGAGTCTATGCATGAGCTGAATAGAGAGCTCTGTTCACTGAAAGCCTGAGTCCCTTTGTCCCTGGTAGGCATTCTTTTATCATCAAACCTTAGGACAGAGAGAAGAAAATGAAGGTAGGTCCCTGTTTAGAATTGGGCTTTCAATGCCACTGTGCACAGATTTAAAAATCATTCTATGATTTTTCAATTTACTCTTTTCTAAGGATGATAATGCTTGAGGGTTGTGCTAAAGAGAGATTAGAGTCAGGTAATGGAACTGACAGAAGAAATGACACTTGTTTTCTGCTATGGTCAATATGAAAAATTATGCTACTTTGATGAATAGAAACCTGATGTGCTGAGAAACACAAACATATGACAAAATGTAAATTAAATGGCCCTTTTACATTCAAAGGAAAATTCAAGTTATATTTAGAATTGGGCTCTCTCCAGATGCAACTGAATGACAAGCCCTGTGTGTCTCAAGAGAAACATTTTCTGTAGACAGAAAAAAAAAAAAAAGAAAGAAAAATGGAATGAGACCTATATCTTTATTTCTCTTTTATGCTACATAGCAAAACTTTTGGAAGCTAATCATTTTTAGGTACCACAACTGCTACAGTAGCATTTCCTGAACTGTGCTCTGAGAAATTCTTGTTTTCTGAGAAATATTACAAGGAGCCTCTAGCCAAAACTGCCAAATATTTTTTTAGATGTTAGTAATATTTCTTTTAATAATTTGTTTTAAACTTATATGTGATTTATATCCTTATTTGCTTATTCTTTAAATGTCTGATAAGCAGCCCTCTGGCAATTCCAGATGTTAAATGAGAGATGGAGAGATAGCCTGCTGCTTCGAGGCCTAATATTTTGTCAAACTAGTAAGAGCAGCTGATACGTAACATGCCATCACTATATGCCAGGCACTGGTGGAAGCTCTTTGCATGTATCAATTCCTTTAATCCTCACACATTTAATATAGGTAATATAATTATCTCCATTTTATCAAAAGATGAAGCAATTCACTTCTTGGTGAAAAGACAGAAGTGAATTAGATAAATGGATCAGAATAGAAACACCAGAAATAAGTTCTCACAAACATAGGCACCTGATTTTTAACAAAGGTGTGAAGTTGGTGCAATTCAGTGGGAAAAGGATCTCTTTTTAACAAATGGTGCTAAAATAATTGAACCTCCAAAAGAAAAATGGAAACTTAACCCATATATTAATAAACCTTCTGGAATATTTGCCACTTTGGATTCAGCAAATAGATGTTTGGTACATTATCAATAGCAGGACCCATAAAGGAAAAAAATAATGTTAACTTCATCAAAATTAGAAACTTTTGCATTGCAAAACTTTTAAGAGAGTGAAAAGACAAGCTGAAGACTGGGATAAAATATATATGTCATAATTATGACTAAGAACTTGAACCTAGAGTATATCAATAACTGTAAAATCAACAATAAGATATGAATAAGTAAATGACTGACAAAAACTTGAGGAAATATTTTGACAAAGAGGACATACTTTATGGGCGGCAAATAGACACATGAAAAGATGCTCAACATCATTAATCTTTAGGAATATGCAAATTGAAATCACAATGAGAAACCATGGCACACTCATTAGAATGGCTGAAAATAAAATAAAACTGACAATAAAAAGTGCTAAAAGGGAGGTAGAGCAACTGAAACCCTCACACATTACTGATGGGAGGGTCCAATAGCACAGGCAATTTCAAGGATAGTTTTCCCATTTATTTCTAAGCATTGTTTTCGATTAATTACAAGCAAAAAGTGGAATTACATTATGAAATTTTTAGTGCAAATTAATTTATACTACTTGTTTTCACTAAGAAGCACAATCTAACTGTGCCTCATTTCAGGAGATCCTCTTATGGGTATATAATGTCATCTTCAAAGTTCCCTTTGGCCAGATAATTTTGTGAGAAGCTAGCAAGGAAGATCAAGAAGAGGAGGAAATAGAAGTTGAGATATGTGCAAGGGGGAATAGCTCCTACATACAGAATGACAGATGCAATATTATCAATAATGTTTCCACGTGTCACCTTAGCTTATGCTAAAATCACAGAGAGACACATTCAGAAGGCTCCCTAGTTAATCAGTTAAACACTATGAGCAAAGCACACAAATTCTTAATGCTCTATCTTTTGGAGGTTGTATCACCTGCCCTGCTTTCTTCATAAAGTTATTATGAGTACCAAATTCAAAAACACAAATGGAGGAAGGTAATTTTATCCACCTCTGTTTTGTTAAAGGTTATTGGCATTTATCAATGGAAGGTAATTTATTTTTAAATCATTTTGTAAATTTTCCTTGAACTGCTAGGAAGCAATTTTTTTCTCAGGGAGGTTAAAAACACTCCTGCAAAGTTAAATGATGAGTAGTCATCATTTTCTTAGGTCAATGGTTCTGAAACTTCAGTTTGAATCAGAATCATGAATCCCTATTAAGATGCAGATAGCAACAAGACCCTATCTCTTTAAAAAGTACAGATAGCTTGTCCCTACCCCCAGAGTTTCAGATTCTGTAGATCTGGAGTGGGGTCTGGAAATTTGAATTTTTAAGAAGTTACCAAGTAATGCTGGGCACTTGTTCTGAGAACCACAGTTTGAGAACCACAGTTTAAGAACCACTGAGTTTATTTGAAAAATATAGAAAATTTATACTCCCCAGTCCCTTTGCCTGAGTAGATATATTCTTAATCACATGTTTTTCAAAAATGAGTTATAGCTGGCATGTTCCCAGAACTATTTTATTATTTTTACTTTATGGTGCTGTTGGCGCTGTTATTTGTTTGTTTGATTTTCCCCCTAGAGATTATTTTTTCTCATTACATTACTTCCAAAAAGAAAAAAAAAAATCTGATATTAATGAATGCAAAAGTGTTTGCAACTTAAACAGGGTTTAAATTTTGTTGAATTAAAAGAAAATTGCTATAGCATTTTATTCTGAGACACCACTCCTTAACATATAGCTTTTGAGTTTACTATATTTTGACAAAGTTTACCATATTTTGATTGGGAAAGAGAAGTAAGGAATGCAGTTTGTGCCTAGAATCTGGGAAAGTCAGCACACTGATTTTAACCCAGTGAGACCCATACCAGACTTCTGACCTATGGAACTATATGATAATAAATTACTGCTTTAAGCTACTAACTTGTGGTACTTTGTTACAGCAGAAATAGAAACCTAATATGAGTCTAATGCCATTCTCCAGTGAAACGAACCAAGCTTTCTTGGAAAAATAGCTAACTCTACAACAGGGAATATGTAAGATTAGCTAGGTGAGGTATATTGTATAGTGCTGGAAATGAAGGAAGTAATAAAAGAGAATCAAACAAATTAATGAAAATAAAATCACACAGAGGCAGTACGTCAAATGGAGCCAATTGAAACAGTTTCCACTGGCCAAAGTTGGAATAATTTAAGCAACAAAATAAAGTAGCATTGGATTACAAGCCAAAGTAAAAATAAATATCCATGAGCCCATAGTGACACAAACAAATGTTTGAATAAATAAGAAAAGGTTTATTTCAGAGAATAAAAAGGAGAGGGATAGGGAGAGATTCATCAATTGGTACAAAATTACAGTTAGATAGGAGGAATAAGTTCTGGTTTCCTATTGCACAGTGGGGTGAATGTTGTTAAGGATATTGTATTGTATATTTCAAAATAGCTAAAGAGAGTATTTTTGAATGTTGTCATCACAAAAAAAAAATGATACATTTTTTGAGGCAATAGACTTGCAAATTACCCTAATTTGATAACTACACAAGTTATACATGTATCAAAACATCACATGGCACCTGATAAATATGTCTAATGATTATGTGTCAATTAAACATCAGTGTAAGCAAAGAATTTATGACTAAGACCCCAAATGTAGCAACGACAAAAATAAGTAAATGGGACTTCATTAAATTAAAAAGCTTCTGCAGAGCAAAGGAAATAATCAACAGAATGAATAAACAACTTACAGAATGGTAGAAAATATTTGCAAACTACACATCCAACAACGGACAGATATCCAGAATCTATAAGGAACTCAAACAACTCATCAAGAAAACAACAAATAACCTAATCAAAAAGTGGGCAAAAGACATGAACAGAAGTTTTTCAAAAGAAGATAGACAAATGGCCAACAAACATAGGAAAAAATGTTCATCACTAATCATCAGATAAATTCAAATTAAAACTACAATGAGATGCCACTTTTCCCCTATCAGAATGGCCATTATTAAAAAGTCAAAAAACAATAGATGCTGGCATGGGTGCAGAGAAAAAGGAACACTTATACACTATTGGTGGGACTGCAGATTAGTAAAACTTATATGGAAAACAGTATGAAGATTCCTCAAAGAAATAAATATGGACCTACCATTCAATCTAGCAATCCTACTGATGGGTACCGACCCAAAGGAAATGAAGTCATCATATGAAAAATATACCTGCACCCAAATGTTTACCACAGCAAAATTTGAAATTGCAAAGATGTGGAATCAACCTAAGTGCCCTTCCATTCATGAGTACATAAAGAAAATGGGGTATGTATATACCATGGAGTACTATTCAGACATAAAAAGGAATGAAATAGTGTCATTTGCAACAACATGAAGGGAACTGGAGACCATTATCCAGAGTGAAGTATCACAGGAATGGAAAAACAAACACCGTATGTTTTCACTAATAAGTGAGAGCCAATACATGGGTACACACAGGCACAAAGTGATATAAAAGACATGAGAAACTAAGAAAGGGGGAGGATGGTAGGGTGGGTGTGGGGTAAAAATCTACCTATTGGGTACAATGAACACTGTTCCGGTGAGAGGCACACCAAAAGCCCTGACTTAAGTATTATACAAAATATCCTTGTAACAAAAGCACTTGTACCCCTTTAATCAAGATTTTGAAATGAAAATAAATAAATAAATATAAATAAAAATAAAACAAAATTTAAGAAACTACAAATGGGCCAGGTACAGTGGCTCCCACCTGCAATCCTAGCACTCTGGGAGGTTTAGGTGGGAGGATTGCTTGAGGCCAGAAGCTTTAGACCAGCATGAGAAAGAGCAAGACTCTGTCTCTACAAAAA
This sequence comes from Eulemur rufifrons, assembly GCF_041146395.1. Classification (NCBI taxonomy): domain Eukaryota; kingdom Metazoa; phylum Chordata; class Mammalia; order Primates; family Lemuridae; genus Eulemur; species Eulemur rufifrons. The sequence continues at coordinate 234,188,667 of NC_090989.1, forward strand.
ATAGAAAAATTAGCTGGGCATGGTGGCTCATGCCTGTAGTCCCAGCTACTCAGGAGGCTGAGGTAGGAGGATTGCTAGAGCCTAGGAATTTGAAGTTGCAGTAAGCTATCATGACACCACTGCACTCTAGCCCAGGTGACAGAGCAAGATTCTGTCTCAAAAACAAAACAAACAAACAAAGAAACTAACACAATGGAATTTTCAGATATGATTAAGGTTAAGGATCTTTAGTAAGGATGTTTAGATGAGAACATTTTCTTGGATTCTCTGGGTATGCCCAATCTATTCATATTAGTCTTGTGGGGTTTTTTTTTTTCATTGTCTACATAATTTATCTATAAAGAATGAGATGTATTAAAATATTAAAATTCTTCCAACGTAACAGTAGTTTTAAGGCATTGTAATGTAGACTTGTCAATGTTTTACTTTATATGTTAGATTACTTAATGCATATATGTTTGGAATTTTAGGTCGTCCTAGAAACTTGACATTTTTACCAAAACATAATGATTTTTTAATTCTACTAATATTTTTTGCCTGAAAGTCTATTTTATCAGTTATTGACATAACTTCAACAGTATTCTTTTGTTTGTATTTATCTGGCACATCTTTTTCCTTCAACTTTCTGCCTCCTCTTGGTTTTGGTGACTCTCTTGTAAATCACATATTTCCAGATATTTTTAAATGCTAATAATCAAGCTTTTAACTAGTGTGTTTATTTCTTTTTGTACATAAGGACTATGAATTAATGCTTCTCATTATGTTAGGTGGTCATGATTGCTCATAAAAATTTAATTGACATAATCTGTATGCTCTTAATTGGCAGATTTTGAGTAAAAGTTGATGAACTTTAAAATACAAAAACTCATGAAACTATTAGGCTATTAAGTATGAAATGTCCGATTTCCTTAAGTACTAAGTTTGACAATTGCTACCTCTGACATTTCACTTTGACACTTCTTGTTTTATTTTTATTGTGAAGGTACATCCTCAGTCTTTCAAACTCATGGTTTGGCTGGTGATTATCTTTCAAAAAATTTTTTAAGAGCAATTTTTTGTAAAACCATGGATAAGTCAAAAATTTATGTTATTTTCTAATATGAGTTTCATCATGGAACCAAAGCAGTCCAGACAGCTGGAAATATCAACAGAGGGTTTGGGAAGGATGTGATAATGAACACACAGTACGTCGGTGGTTTGAGAAGTTCCGTTCTGGTGATCTTAGTGTTGAAAACGAGGCACGGGGGTGACCTGAGCCCAAGGTGAATAATGATGAGCTGAATGCTGTAATGGAAGTGAATCCATCTCAACCTATGTGTGAATTAGCAGCAACGTCTGACATTACTATTCCAACAATATTGGACCATCTGAAACATACTGGCAAGGTAAAGAAGCTGGATAGATGGGTTCTGCATGAATTAAACGAGTGTCAGAAGAGAATTCATCTCAAAGCTTACCTTAATTTGCTGTCACAACATAAAAGTGAACCATTTCTATACCATATTTTTTTGTTTGTTCATTTCTTCAGAATAATATGGGGGTATAAATGTTTTGGTTATATGAATTGCTTTTGTACTGTTTGAGTCAAAATTATAAGTATGCTCATCACCCACATAAGTGGTACATTTTACCCATTAGATATGATTTTGCCCATCCCCTGTTACCTCTTCCCACGTGCTCGATTTCCACTGAATTTTACTTCCATCTGTGCACATCAGTGCTGATCAGTTAGTTCCAATTTAATAGTGAATACATTCTTTCTTCTGCCTGTTAGGGTCTATTCTTGAACCTTTCCACTGTGTTTTATATTTCCTTGAATTAATTTTTCATTTCATAAGTTCTATTTGAATTTTTTTATAAATTTATTTGTTTAGTGAATGTTTTATTCATTTCCTGTATTGTTTTTGTGATTTCTTTGTGTTTTTAATTTTCTCTTGTATTGCATTATAATCCATGTGTGGAATTCTTTTTCTGTCATTTCAATATTTTCATTTTGGTTGGTATCCACTGATAAAGAGTTGTTGTTTTCTTTTGGGGGTATCCTTTTGCACTGATTTTTTTTTTATAATTCTGGAGTTCTTGCATGGATTTCTTCTCATCTAATCTCTCACTCGAATCCTGGGGGTACTAGGCCTGGTTAGCGAGTCTGTCTCCGGGTCCCTGGAGATCAATCCCTGACTGTGCCAGGGAGAAGAGTCCTGGTCCTAAGTTGCCTATTTGGTGTTCAAGCAGGTTTGATGATCCTCTTGGGTTTCCTCTGTCTTGCTATCCTCACTTCTTCCCAGCTGTGTGAATTGTATTGGGTCTCACGGCTTAATTTCTGAGATGGTGGGTAGTACTTGTGAGTACAAGTCAGCCACACCCTGTTTGTTGTGTTGGAAGATGTTATGATGAGCTACAGAGTTGTTTTCCCTGTCATTGGTTGATATTTGTATGAAAGATCCAGCTACTGAGATTTTTTTTTGTGCTCATGGTAGGCTCTGGTCCCCCAGGTGGAGTGCTTGAGTGCCCCAAGCTTTAGGAGGAACCCTGTAGCTCCAAGGGTATTACTTGATCTCTACCACCACTGAGGTAAGAGGAGGAGCAAGGCAGTTTTTGGCTAGGTTGCTGGAGCCTGAAAGGTTTTGCAAAGTCTCACTGGGGCTCAGAGATAATTTTTTGTGGCCACTAGGGAAAGCTGTTGGTAAGAGGGTCAGGACAAGCTCTCCAAACCAGGAAGTTTGTTCATGGGGGAGGGACCTAAATGCTTCAGTTCTAAGACCTCAGGATGAGATCTTTCCACCCTTATCCACTAGGGCAATTTTTCTGCAGGAAGGGGTGGGCACTCTCCCAAATTGCCACTCATTAGACCCTCACAGCATATTCCCTTCAGTTCAGTCCACGTGTGGTCCCTCTCCTCCTGAATCCAGCCTGCAAACCTCCCCCTGCAGTTTGTGTGTCAGACCCTCTAGCACGCATCTCCACAAATCCCCGGTAGGCAAGGAGTTTCTAGATTGTGCACACCTGTTCCAATACAAGTCCTCAAAGGAAGTGTGGACCCCTCTATCTGTGGGGACCTCAGTCCCAAGCATCCACCTGCCAGACAGAAGTGACTGCTCCTGAACTTATTGGAGCAAACTGCTCTCCCTGTTGTAATGAGCATGGGAAGGAGCCCTGCACCCTGTCAGTCAGCATGCCTGACTGCAAAGCATTTGCTTGCCATGTAGCCAGGGTCTAGGTTATTTTTCCCCAAATGCCACACCCTTCTCTAGTATGGTGGTTCTCCAGTAGTAGGATGGGCATGCTCCCAGATCTTCACTCCTCAGCACCCCATCACACTCTCCCATCAGATATGTCCATGCAGGCTTCCTTGCCACCTGAGTCCAGCTCCCAGATTTCTCCCCTGCCTCACCCTGCACCCTTGTCATGTCCATCGGGCACCAAAGGACCAGCTTGCTTATCTGAGCCACCAGTGTGTGACCCCACAAAATGCCAGCAGGCAGGGAGTTCCCAAATCGTGCCTCTCTGTTCTATCACAAGTCCTCAAAGAAAGAGGTGTGGCCCTTGCTCTCTGCGGAGACCTCAGTCTGGGGTGTACACCCGCTAGAGAGTAGCTGCTGTTTGTAAACTTCTCAGTTCAAACCACTCCCACAGTTGTAATGGGTGGAGGAAGGGCCACGGGTCTTGGTCAGCCAGAGCTCACCCTGCTTTCATGGTTGCAGTAGTTAGGGGAGGTGCAGAAGAGGAAGTGTCTGGGTGGAAGAATGCTGGCACTCAGGCCTCTCATGGCACTCTCCCAGGGGGAGCCACTCATAGACCACTCAAATTCCCGGTGCTCACTAGTTCACCCCACTATTCTTTACTTGCTATCATGCCTGGGGTTGTGGAGGGTGAAAGTGGCCCACTGTTCACTGAAGGCATGTAGGAAGGGTAGGGAAATCTCCCCTTACCCTTTCAGTAGGCTCTGAGCATCTCTGGGTGTGATCCTTGATGATATCTTCTCCTCTTTATCTTTTTCCTTCTCGCTTCACAATTTTTCTCTGTGGGGTCTCCAGCCATCTCTATCATCTCTCTCTGTGATCCACACCTGAGCTGTCACTCTTCTCCCTTCTCCTCAATCAAATATCTAACCTCCCCTCCGGGATGGTCCTATAAGCGATGTCTCTAGTTGGTCATCTTGGCTCTGGCAGTCAACACTGTATTGTTACATGTGATGAAAAATGGGTTCTTTTTGACAATCACAAGTGTTTGGCACAATAGTTGAATAAAGATGAAGTGCTGAAACACAGTTCAAAACCAAATATTCATCAGAAAAAAGCTAATGATGTGTGTTTGGTGGTCCAGCTCGGGTATTATCCACTATAGCTTCATGAAACCTGAGCAATCCATTACAGTGGATGTCTAATGCAACCAATTGGAAAAAATGAAGAGGATGGTTGTGAGCAGCTGAGATTGGTGAATAGAGACAGGCCAATCCTCTTGCAAGACAACACTTGACCACATGTTGTACATACAACACTGCTCAAACTACAGCAGCTGGACTTGGAAACTCTCTGTCATCCACTTTATTAACCAGGCCTTGCACCGACTACCACTTCCTTCCTGGCTTTGGACCACTTCTTGCAAGGAAAAATATTCAATTCTCAACAAGCTGTGGAAAACGCCTTTTGCAATTTCATCACCACTTGTTCTCCAGTCTTCTTTGCTGCTGGTATAAACAAGCTACCATTAAGATGGCAAAACTGTGTTGATAATTTAGGAGCATACTTTGATTAATTGTACTGCTTCTTGTTTGAGATATAATAAACTACACTTTCAGTTTGAAATCAGACATTTCATATTATATGACCTAAAAATAATCTAACCAAGATATATAGGATTTCCATGATTCTCAGAAACTTTCTACATACCCTTTTCTAATCAATCCTCCAGCCCTAAGATAATCACAATTCTGATTTCCATCACAGTGTTAACAGAAATATCAATACAAATAGAATCATACAGTAAAAAAATTTATGTATCTGGTTTTATAACATGTTTGCTTTTGAATTTCATTCATCTTTTTATATTAACAATGTGTTTGTTTTATTGCCTATTGCATGATTACACCCCAATTTATTTACTCAGTCACCCTTTAATGAACATTTGAGTTATTTCTATTTTGAGCTATTATGCATAAGCTGCTATAAACATTTTTGTTACAAGGGTTTTTGTAGATACACATTTTCACTTCAATGGGCTAAACAAATATTTAATCTTATAAGAAACTGTCAAGTTGTTTTTGAAAGGATTGTTTTAAAACGTCTCCAGTAATAAATGAACATTTTTGCTCCCCATTGCCTCACAACCATTTGTTGTTTTCAGATGTTTTAGTTGTAGCCATTACAGAGGATACATAATAGTATCTCATTATTGCTTTAATTAGTATTTCCCTAATGACTAATGGTAATGAGCACTTTTTCATGCAATTTCTTGCCACTTATGTCTTCCTTTCTAAAATATCTCTTTACACTTTTTCTTACCTGTTTTAGTTGGATTATTTCTTTTCTTTTTATTAAGTTGTAAAAATTAATATTCTGGATACAAGTTTTTGTCACATACATGTATTGAAAAGATTCACTCCAAGTATATGGCTTGCCTTTTCATTTTGTTTATATTAAAGAACACAGACTATTAATTTTAATTATGTCTGATTTATCTGTTTTTTCTTTTTATGGTTGGTATTTTTTGCATCCTGTCTAAAATATAACTGCCTACTCGATGTTTAAAAGATTTTCTCTTGTTTCTAAATGTATATAGTATTAACTTTTATACTTATGACTAGGAAACATTTCAAATTAATTTTTCTATATGAAGTGAGGTATGATTTGAGTGTTTTCCCCCCTTGTATGAATATCCAAATAACCCAGCACAATTGCTTGGAAAAGAAAGCTTTTCTGTTACTACTTAATAACCTTGAGAATTTTATTGTAAATTTATTAATACTATAGCTGTTATTCTATACCTCTACTCTCTGTGTATTTCATTGATCATTTTTTTGTCCTTATGCCAGAAACTGTACTAACTTGGTTACTATGGCTTTATAGACAGCATTCGATTCAGGAAGTCTAAATAGTTCTCCAACTTTGTAATTTTTTAGGGTTGTGTAGTCTACTCTACAACCTTTGCCTTTCCATGTAAGTTTTAAAATTAGCCTTGTTAAATTTCTACCAAAAAAATGAATTTTTTAAGTGGTGTTAAATAGGAAGGTTAAATTGGAGAAAATTTATGTCTTCCACATTTTGAGTCCCCCAACTATAAAAATCTGTCCATTGAGTTTTGTGGATTTTTTTTCCATCTCAATATATTGAAGACACAATTTAATTTTGTTCTAGATTCAATTGGTCTTGTTGAGAAGTTGTCAGGCTAATTGTCATTCAGTAATAACTAATATTTTTTTCCTCTGGCTTCTTTTAACCTCTACCCCTTATCTATATTATTCTTCAATGTTACTACGATGTGTCTAGGTATGGATTGTTCCTTTCTTCCTTCAGGTTTCCTAATATCTCTGAATTGAGAAGTATGATTTAATCATTTATAAATCAGCCTCTCCAATTTTGAGTCTCTTTGCCCTCATTGTACTTTAAAAACTCTCTTTTTTCTCTTTAAACACATATATGTATTTATATTTTAAAAAATATTTTTATATTATATATTTTTATATATTTTATATGATTCTATGAATTGCAATTTCTGATTATTTGTGGGACCATAGCAAAAGTTATCTGTTCCTCTGCTTCCACTCTCTCATATCTGAGTCCTACTATTCTTATGTGCTCCAGATCCTTAATAGTTATAAATCTATGCCTGAGTTGTTTTGTTTAAAAAACAAAACAAAACAAAACAAAACAACACAACCTAGAGAGGAAGGACAATCTGCTCATGTATGGCAGGCCTGATGTGACTGGGGATTGACACACCCTAGAAGCAACATCCAATCACTTTTTCGTAGGAATTTTTGTTTCAATACCCAGGTTTCTCATCTCACACATGGGATAATTCTTTGATGTGAGTTTTATTCCATTTTCAAGGTTTTCTCATGGGATTAAGTTCCAATCGCCTACTGTGTTATCTGGCTGTACTCCCTTTCCTGTATCAATTTCCCCACTCCCAACCAGTATTCCCTGCACTTCTCAAATCTACTACTTACTTGTCTGCAAATTATTTCCCAGTTTCTGCTTTTGGGAGTATCTAAACTAAGACAACTTAAGTTCACATTACCATGCTTATCACCACACATCTATTTTTTTCAAAGTATGTATCAGGGCTTAAATTCTGAGAAGTTAGTGTACATATAGCCTTCTGAAATATATTGGTTATAGAATAAATAGACATTCCACTTCAATTTGCATATATTTTGGTCCAAAGTTCTGTTAATTCCCATACATTCATATTTTTCTTAAGCACCCTCTTCACGGTTATTGAGAACTCCACAAAGTGCTCTGTTCATTAATTTTTTTTTCTTAAACTACATTTCTATTGCTAACTATCACCAAATTTCAAGAATTAATGAATTGTTTGACTGGCTCAAGATTTTCTGATGGATGTTTAAGATCAAAAAAGGAACATTGCTACACTGGTGCAAATGTGCCCCTGAACTCTTTAATAATTATGAAAAGTGTTGAGGAATGATTGATAAATAGGTGTTTATTTCCTCAAGTTGACTCAAAAATTTATTGTTTTAGGATATCTTGAACTATTTTGTATGCTTATACTATCTTCACATCAATAGAGAAAAAATAAAAATATTGAGTATCTATTCAATAATGTCTGACCTTGTTTTCAAAAACATTTTTGAAAATTTCCAGGGTAACAAAATAAGACAAAATAAGGTAAACTAGAAATAGCTGGGCCCTTAAAAGGGGAGAAAGATATGAAATGAATAAAAATAATGACAAAATGTATACATTTGAGGCCTAAGACTCACTAATTTTCTGTGGCTCAGAAATTTGGCATTAATGTATCTTTAGCAAACTCAGAGAAGATTACTCAATGAAGCATAGCTATTCCTGATAAGCAAAACAATTTTCAGAAAGGGAATATCTTATAATATATGCAAATGACTTGTTCAACATTTCACATACGCTGTAATTAGTATCATAAGTTCTTTCTATATAGATGGTTGAAATTTTATCAAAACAGATTAAATAGTATGCTATATGTTATAGTTTGTTTATATGTTTCATTATTAAAATGGCACGATCTAGCAAGCTTTTGACATATATTGTTGAAGATCTTTAGATATCACTAAAAATTATTTCAACATATTTGATTTTCAAATCTAAAACAGATAGGAAATACATAAGCATGTAAATAAATAAAAATGTCTTCTTGGCTTTGAGTAAATGTCCAGTATTAAAAAATCAGTAAATCATCATCCTGTGGATAGGTAGTATCATTACACTGTAAATATGGTATATGATTTACCTGCTTTGCCAATTAGTGAAATAACAGTGATTATTTCATCACAAAAAATTATAGTAAATAAGCAAGAAAGTGGTTTTCTGCTAGGAAAAAGCCAGAATTTGAAAATTCAAAACAGAAGTCTTTTCTAAAATATAGTTTTTTAAGTGCCCAGTTTTATTTATTCATACCTGTTCTGATTTCTGGTCTCTGTTCGGAATATTTAAAAATGTTGATTTTTTTTTCAGTAAGGTAGCAGGATGCCATTTATAACTCCCCAGTAAATATCCTTTATGTAAAATAGCTAATATGAGAGCCAAGGCCGCAAATAGCTGATTCAAATACCTTACAAAATTCTCAGTTCTCTTCTAAGAAATACAATCAACCAAGAAGAAAACTCCCTGTGGTGTAACATATGGATCCATTACTCATTTGATTAGTATAAACTGGCAGGAGTGATATTATTTGATAGAAAGCTTTTATTTATATGATTGAAAGAATAAAAAGAAAATTAAATAACTTGAATAAAAAGGCTATGTTTACACAAGAGACTTATGAAACCCATGCTATACTCTCAGTCAAAAAAGTTCCCATTAATGTATATTTATGGTTATTTAATTTTTCTTTTTTTATATACATTTCCTAAAAAGAAGACATCTCAGCTTGATGATTCCAAATAGTATCTATGTTGAGATATAAAGGCTTTTGATTGTACTTTATCCCAAAAAATGTATTTCCTGCATTATAGTGGATATATAAAGAGATGAAATAAAAGCCTTAATTATAAAGTAATCCGGACACCAAGCAAAATGAAATTCAACATGGGAAATCTTTTTAGCAGTATCTTATTTTTTTAAATAACTTTTTGTGTATAACATGTTAAACATATTAATTTTAGAAAATAATAAAAAAAAGAAAATTAAATTTACCCGTAATATTCCAACACATCATTTAGATTTATAGGTCTCCAATCTCTTAATCTGGTCTCATTAAATTGAAAATCTGTTTCTATCTTCCTTTCTACCCCTCTGTTTGTCTCTCCTCTCCATTTTTTTTTAAATTGCTTCCTTGCATCATCAAAAACCCTCATAAAACACAACCAAATACTATTAATTCTTCCCCATTTATTATAATTGACTTATCTGTTTATAATAATATGTCTTTTCAAACATTTACTTCTATAAATGGTATATAATATTTTATTTATCATTTACAGATGAATTTCTAAAATTAAATTGTTGCTAAAAACATGAATTTTGTTATTACTTATTTTTATATTCATGTAGCAAGCTCAAAAATGTATCCAAACACAATACAACTGCCCTATAATTATTGATCTAATGATATATGATTATAAATTACATAGGTAGAAAGATAATTTTTCTTATATCAGTAGGAGATTAAGTTTCATAGTTAAAGTTTCAAGCACAGCCTATTATTACTTTTGAATTTTAACATTTTTCTCCATTGAATTTTAATTATTTTTATGTTATTGGCAAATTATCTATTTTTCTAAGGAGTTTGTTGATTCATATTTTTCCTATCATAATCTTTCTTTTTTCTTTATGATTTACAAGCATTGGTTAATTTATAGACTCTTACCATTTTTGGTCATAAGACTTACAAATGATTCTTTTGAATACATCATCATTTTAATTATACTCTATGTTTATCACAAGGTGCAGAATTTTATGTGTTAATGAAATTGTCTTCCCTTTTCCTTCCCCCCCCCTTTAATTCTTCAGAAGGTCTACTGTGCTTAGAAATCATGCAATGGCAAATTATCATTTACTTGTGTTTCCTTTTTTTGTAATTTTACCACTGTAATTCATTGAAATAGATAGTGTTATCAGTATTTTTTAATGATATGTCATTTGAGTTTTGCTTTCCCATGGGTCTAAGATTTATTTACCTAGTTTTTACAATGTAATAATTTCTATTTTTTGCTTTATTGTGTCCAGAGACAAATTTTTTCAAAAGTAAAGATTTTCTTAGTGATTTATCATAGAATCTACATTGATATAACATTTGCAAAACTAGTTCAGCTATTCTCTTTTGCATATTACCTGTACTCTTATCTAACCTTTTCCTATTGATCTACCACTGTTTCAAAGAAAAGTGTTGTAAACATCTATTAGTATTTTTTTTTATCTATATCCTAAGTATTTTTGACATATTTGGAGGTTTTAATTTTACAAAAAAAAGTTCATAACTATTATAACTCCATAGTAAGTTCATTGTGATCAAGGTTTATTTTACTTATGAAGATAATAAAAAAATTTAGATAAATTATAAGGTATAGTTCACTGAATTTTACATAGAAGAGAAAATTTGATGTTGTTGGAATACATGGTTTAGCATTAGAAAGCCCATCAGTGAAACTACCTACAAAATAGAGTAGAGATAAAAAAAAATCATATGATTATTCCACTGGATGGAGAAAAGCAATCCAATGAGTTTTAACACCTCCGGATCATATGTATCTTCATCTGGATTCCTCAAAAACAGAGCCTCACTCAGGCAAGGACTGGAAACAGGACTTTTATTCGGCAGGTGGTCCCAGCAGACAGAATAAGGGAGTGGGAAAATGAAACACCAGGGAGGAAAAACTTATAAAGAATGAGTAATGGATCTGATTAATACCATGTGCAACTGGGGATCCCAGGTCATCTTTTTAAGAATCATGAAAAATAGACTCAAAGTAATTCCTTCAAAAGATGAGACACTGTTAAGGATGAGTTATTAAGCTTCTAACAATTTCCCATACTAATAATGTATGAAAAAATCCTACTATCAAGTTGAGACTAAAAAATTAAAAATAAAATCTATTATGGAATGATGTAGCACATTGCAGTATGGAAAAGCAAAAATTCCAAGTGAACTTCGAGCATTAGAAGAACTCACTCATTGAAAATGGTCTTAACCTCTCAAGAAAACAATAGGAATTTTTTTTTTATACATGTTTGTTTCAGATGGAATGGATTATAAAATTAAGTAAAATACTCTGATATTTCTAATAAGCTATACCAGTTAGTTACCATCAATAGTTTATTGAAATTATTATGAAATCAATATAACTTTTTTGAAAGAAAATGTTGTCATGACTATCTAAATGAAAAAAACATCCTGTGCTTAGCTAACTTTTGTGATTTAAAAAAAAATCACATAAATATGGTCATGAAACCTAATACTGATTGCAAACAAGTTTACAAATATGCTTAATATGCCATATTTTCTTTATACCTTTTTTTTTAATACATACCATGATCTTGGAATACTTGTTCATTTGAACTGAAGGTCTTTGATAACCTGAAAGTATAATTTTTTTCTAAAAATAATTTTGACTGTTCCCTATCCATTTTCATTTCTCTATTATCAGTCTTTTTTCTAGAAGATGTTATCCACTTGGAAATGTCCTTTCTTATAATTCCTATCTTGGTTCATTCCTCTAATTTCCTGAAATCCACTTTAATAAATTAATAAATTCTAAAATTTTGTAAAAATGTTCTCAGAGAATAATTCTAAAAATATTTTTCAAATAAGGTAAAGTTCTAATAAGTACAAAGGAAATCTCAAAGAATATGTGTATAAATTCTCAGAGTTAATAAGTCATATTCCTAAAGTTTCCAGACCCAAGAATAATTTTCAAAATTTAATTTTACCAGAAAAAATGGCAATAAAATTTTAAAATATCATTTTATAATAGCATGAAAAGTATTTTATATCTTGAACTAAACATAATAAAACAATGTTCTGTACTTCTTACAGATTGTATTTACATGGGTGTATTCACTTTTTTAAAACATATGTACCTGTACACTTCTGAATTTTGTGCTTTTCAATACAAGAATAAAGGTTTTTAAAATAATTTTTATTGAAAATTTTTTCTCTAATGTTTGGATGGAATTGCAACTTGTGATTATAATAGAATTGACAAATCTTTGTCATAACCCAAAAGTGTCATACTATATATCACCTGGTTATCATGAGGCTCCAGATAATGTGAAAGTACATTAAAAGTGAAAATGCAAAGTCATATTTCTACTGATGTTCTAGATATTTCCTATTTTTATTTTTACAATGCCAAAATTATTCCAAACACTATATTTGCATTTTTCAAAAACTAAATTGAGTTAATTATTTATCCACACATGTTCCATACTTACAAATTTTGAGACATGCTGGTAGCAATTATTATTTTGATCAGTAGCAAATTTTATTGATATAGCATTGTTAAGACCTGAATAATTATTTTCATAAGTTGGTTTTTAGATGTCTCTATGAAGAAGCTATCTGGTATATACTATTACGCTATAGACTTTGTATTTTTGTAAACAGAAAATTAAATTTAAATAAACATGTGCTCCTTGTATTTATTTAATAGCATCTCAAGTTTATTATATAATTTCAAGGCCATTCTTTGTGTGTATATGCAAGACAGCTAATAGAAGATAGAGATTGTATTTCATTTCCCCTGTGTAATGGTTTGCCAGCTGAGATGTATTAATGAATTCTGTAACGTCTATCACTGTGTTAGAAGCTTTGAAAAACATCTTAGGATTCTAGAATGTATATCTTTCAGCACTACTTCTCTAACAAAGATACTTGAAGAAAATTCTAAATTCAGATTAGAAGTCGGTAGAATTATCTCAGTATATTTTAATTCCATTCCATATTCTTACCCTGTAGCCACAGCGGATTGTCACAGTACATGTCCATAACAATTTATTTTCTGTTCTCTCTCTGTCTCTCTCTTTCCACATCCCCCGCCGCCCCCCACATTATGGAAAATATGTGCCTATACAGTCCCCAGGGCTGCCATAAGAAAGTTCCATAAACTGAGTGGTTTTAAACATTAGAAATTTTTTTCTCTCACAGTTTCGGATGCTAGAAGTTCAAAATGAAAGTATTGGCACAGCCATGTTCCCTCTGAAACTTTAGGAGACAATCTTCCCTTGCCTCTTCCTAGCATCTGGTGGTGGCCATCAATCCTCGTTCCTTGGCTTTTAGTAGCATAACTCCAGTCACAGGCCCACCATGCTCCGGTGTGACTTCATTTTCACTTAACTAATTACATCTGCAACAACCCTATTTCCAAGTGTTCACTTTCTGAGATCCTGGGGGTTAGGACTTTAAAATATTGTTTTGCTGGGAGGGACACAGTTCAACTTATAACAATAGTGTAATATATTTTAGAAATATGTGGATACTCAGTGGGACATCAAAATTGGAAATAAATTGCACCTTTGTTTAATTTCAAAATATTAAGGAGATACAAATGTTTTTGTTATATAAATACCTGTATAATGCTGAGGTTGGGGCTTTTAGTGTGCCTGTAACCAGAATAGTGTTCATTGTAACCGATGGGTACGTTTCACTATATTTCTGCAGAAAACCAGAAGGTCTCTATTCAGAGTCCATCTCCTCTGCCTGAACTTCAAATGTTAGCATGCCTCAGGACTTAGTCTTCAGTTCTCATTTCATTCCTATCTGTCCTCCTGCCCCAGGCAATCTCATTTTGAAATACCATCTCTATGCTGATGATGGCTCTTGGTCTAACATTTTCTGTTCCAAATGTCTAGTTGCCTATTCAACTTCTTCTTCCACTTGGTTGTCTACTAAGTATCTCACACTCAATATGCCCAAAGCAGTTCTTTATTCCATCATTTTCAAAACAAAACAAACAGAAAAACAATAACAGCCAAACACATGTACTTTCCCTTCTATTTTTCTGTATGTAAGTTAATGGACCCACAATTCCATCATTTTGTCCAACGAACCAACCAACCAAACAAAAACCCCTCAGAATCATTGTTTCCTATCTTTCCTTTCCACCAATATCAAATCTATTTGATGACACCAAAGGAAAGTAATAATCTCTAAATTCAACAATCCTCACCATTTCCATAGATACACATCCTTGGTTGGTCTCTTAAAAAATATTCCAAAATGTTCTGCTTATTTCTACCCTTGTCCCTCAGAGTATAGTCTCTATACTTAGCCAAAGAGATATTTTTAATCATGAATCAAATTGTGTCACTCTATTGCTTTTATTCCATGACTTCCCATTAAAATTGCGACAAGCCCAAACATTGTGCATTTGAGAAGATCCTGTGTGATCTGGTAGCTAGCTACTTCTCCTACGTCATCTCCAACTACCCTCACCCCAGTTCACTGGCCTGTGCTTCTTATGTTCCTGGGGACCTTGTACTTGCTGTTCCTTCTATCTGAAACACTATTACTACAGATCATTTCTTGACTTGTTCCTTCTCATCATTCAGATTTCACCTCAAATGCACCCTTGAGAGTCTTCCCCGACTGATGTGAGTTAGACTCCTCACATCCTTAAAACAATGCCAATTATTTTCTTTCCATTTTATTGTCTTGCTTTTCTTTAAAATATTTATCATTATATGAAATTGTCTTATGTGAGTAAGGAATTACCTAATTTTTGTTTCCTCTCCCTAGAATCTGAGGGCTATGAGAACAAGGGTTTATCTCCAGCGACTATATTGTGCCACTGGCTTTATTGTTTGAAGAAATTAATTTTATGATACCAAGAAAATTATTTAACCTTAGAAACTTTATAAGAAAAATAAAAATATTTGTTGGACTAGATACTTCCAGTATATTATAATTTATCTTTTGTTCTGAAAGAGCTGTTTTATTTAGTTTAATGTATCTAATTTTGTGTCTGCTAAATGTTTTTATCCTGGTTATGAATAAAAAGCATTTAGAAATTATGTTCATGCTTTTGACTACCTGAATTCAAACACTGGCTTTGTTTTTTTCTGAACATGTCACCTCAAGCAAGTCATTAACTCTCTCTGGGTCTTAGCTTCCTCATCTGTAAAATGGGGACAATGGTAGTACTTATATCACCAGATTATTTTTAGGATTAAATGAGTGAATATCTGTGGAGCTTTTTGCTAGACATCAGGAGAGTTGGATGAGGTTGGGTGATTGTTATTACTCTTCAGTATTAAAAAGCATGACTTTATGTGACATTTTAAAAATGGAACTTCAAGAGCCCTATTCTTTGAATTCAGAATCAGTTGAGATTTCTCACATTCTCACCTCTTCTCTTCTAAATAAACTCAGTGTAAAAAAAGTTCTCTATGAACTAGATAGGTGTCACTTGGTATGACAAAATAAACAACACTGACAGAAGTGAAATTCACCAAAAAAGCTGAGTGTGAGTCATCTATTTGAATAGACAGAAAATTAGGGCATATTAACTGATAAAACAGTCGTGATTTATAAAAGTAATAAGTAAGAAAAAAAAAACCAAGTTTTCTCAAAATTATTTAATGCCTTACAACCCATGAACTTTCTAAATCAGTAAGACTATTGGTAAGGGGAGAACTTTTGTCTCTCCCTGTGGTTGACTTTTGCCAATCAGCAGCTAGACTAATACACAGTCTAAGACTGTGTTTTGTTATCCACTCTCCAGTCCCCCATAGACACACATTTTGACTTTGGAACTAATTGAGAATCTGAAAATTTGATATTTATATGAGTTTTTTATCAGAAGTTATGAAATAGAAAATGCTGAATGACAGATCCCAACCATGGGACAGGAAGGTTTCACTTGTGTAGTAGTAAAGCTTACTGAAGGTCCTGTCTCATAATACATGGGCAAAAAGGAGGGAAAGGAAGGAGATGGAAGATTAAGAGCAAGAAAGTAAGAGGAGTAATAAGGAATAGAGATAGAAAAAGAGAGAGCAAATCAGAGAGAGAGGAAGACAGAGAAAGAGAGAGAAGAAATGCCCAATTCTGTTTTTAACATATTAACTCCACCCTGTTGTAATATGTGGTCAAAAAGTTGACTGACTTACATTTCTTACAATTCAGAACCTTCACTCATTCTCCAATGAGGTTAAGAGCAAAGCTAAAAAATGATATTGTTATTCCAAAAATGTTCTGAGGAGACATGAGGAAATGAAATAAACTTTCCTCTAATTATATATTACTAAACATGTTAGAAACAAATTTTTATAATTTTCTTGTTTCAATAAAAAGAGAATGAAGGAAAACACACAAACCCCTTAGCCACACCTGTCATAATAATGACTCATAATATGCCAAATGTATTCTATAATTAGCAATTGTCTCATCAACTACGGCAAAGTTAAATTTAAACGGAGAAACTAAATAATAAATAGCAACGCATTGCTTCATGGCCTTTTAAATAAAAGAACTGGCCAAGTTATAAAACTGTTTATTTGTAATTGGGAAGAAAGTTATTTTGAAAATATATTTATTGGTCTACATTATATATTTTATATATAATATGTCCATATTATTCAAATTAGTTTATGCTCTTATAGTTTATAATGCTTAGCTATTTCAGATGCTTGTCACACAGAATCCAATAAAATAAGTATATATTAATATTCCTACTTAGAAATAAAGTAATTAGGTCTTAGCGAGTTTATACAACTTACCCAAAATCTGATTTAAAAAATTCTAGAACATGATCCCTAGTTTTATGTCTTTTTCCCATTAACTAGAATGTAGTGTGTGTGTGCGTGTGTGTATGTGTGTGTGTGTGTGTGTGTGTGTGTGTGTGTACTTGTGTTGGTGTGTATAAAAGCGAGAGAAACAGATTTGGGCCAAACCAAGAAAGATATAAGAATGATGATTATGGACCTAATGATGACATATATGAGAGTATGGTTAAAATATAATGTAAATATATCTAAGTGAATCTACCCAGGCTGGATGAGCAATATGTACTCAGGAAAGAAACCTACAATATGCTACCTATCCAACAAAGTGGAGAAAAAAAAAATCTCTGTAAAGCAAGATCAGTCAGAAAATATGCAGAAGATGAGGAGAATAACCTTGATCTTTAGAGTACGAAATGATCTTTAGAATACAAAGATTGAGAATAAGAGTATATAATTGATTAGACAGAGAGAGAGAAACCCTACCTGGAGTAGTGAGCAAGTATTATCTTGTAGAAAATGCTAGTACCTACTCCTAGATATGGGAACAAACCATATTGGACTCTCCAGCTCAGCAGATCATTAAGCTTAATGGCAATATACAGACATGGATCCTTTGACAACTTTATACTGACCTCCTCTGTTCTCTGGGATAATCACTGATTATACAACAATATAAAAGTCATACTGTTTCTGCCCTCATGGACCTCATACTCTAGGTATAAAACAAAACAAAAAACCAACCAAAGAAAAAATAAACTAATATTCATGGTGATATAAAAAGAAGTTTTTAAACTACAGTGTCTAAGTGCAAATAAATTGAAAACAATATTTAGATCTATACTCTATCATTATTTTTTGTTGTAAATAATTATATTTAGTTAACTATTAATATTACCACTAGAGTCCTTTTTGGTTTCAAGTCAAAGAAGAATAAGAGCTAACACAATAAAACTCTTTAAGTCATCTCACTTAATGAGATGCCTAGATATATACCATTTCAAGATTGTTAAGCGGTCATTAAAAGAGAATTGATATTCTATCTTTTGTATCTATGCTCAGTGAGGTGTTTTCAAATGATTATACTTCATATGCTCCCACAATCACACTTCAAGAAAGGAAATACAGAACAGAAATATGAAAGGTTCTTTTCATGTGCTACAACTCCTTTAATCCAGCAGTGAACTCATTTTCAGAACCCTCTGACTGACTTCTCCTGATGTTTCTGTGTTGGAACGGAGGCACATGGCTGGCTACCTGTCTATCAGGGGAACTGAGTTACTAGTATCTGGCATTGATACAGTTAGAAGCAGGAAAAAACCAAGAGAGTTGGAAATATCTATTCAGATGATAATTGTATTAATCATTATTGTAGCCCATCAGTATGCTGATTCTCCTCCTTCCTGAACCTTACTAGTTATTACATTGACATATTTCCTTGAAGTTATATGACTTATTTTGTCAAATGAAATAAATATAAGATGAGTGATGTATGAGTGTGATTACAGATGTGACCTATAGAAGGAAACAATAAGAATCAGTAGGAAATCCCCCATGGTCTTTTCCATTAGCTATACACATGCAATATTCCAACTGCTATTGAGATTGGAAGATAATTGATATCTTAAGGTTGCTTGTTACTGTATCATAATCCAGCATATCCTGACTGGTTCAGAAATTTCTCTAACAACAATAAAAAATAATGGTGGGCAGTGCGTGGTAAGGCAACTTTTAGAGGCTAGACAGATGATAGAGACCCATTTCACGTAGTGGCCAAATTTTGGTAAAATTACTGCCTGCAGTAACTCAGAAGGCAGATCATATAGTAATGAATATGAAGCCTTCGAGGAATAAGTAGGGAAAACAACTGTCAGCAGTGTGTGGGGGGGGGGGGGCGGGGGGGGTTCCTGTAGGCTGATTTTGGTAAAGTATCTTAAAAAGGGTATCAGTTCATAAAAGAAAAATTAGCCGGGCTTGGTGGCCTGCGCCTATAATCCCAGCTACTGGTGGAAGGGTGGGGTGGGGGCTGATGCAGGAGAATCCCTTGAGCCCAAGAGTTTGAGGTTGCTGTGAGCTAGGCTGATGCCACAGCACTATAGCCCAGGTGACAGAGTGAGACTCCATCTCATAAAAAAAAAAAAAAAGATTTAATATTTTAAATATTAAACAGGAAAAATATCATGTCTTAAATAGTGCACTTGAGAGCATAAGAACAGAATGTTGTGTCTTGAGACATTATGTCCTTTTCTAGCCAAGACTTTTAGTTAAGTTTTGAGTATCTTGCAAAAGCTTTTGAATGTCACAGAAAAAGGAAGGAAGACATCTACATAGTAGGTTGAAGATTGCAATGCAAGAGGAGACTGCATTATTTAGATTTGCATTTAATGTCTGGACAAAATAAGTGAGGGCTTCTGCGAATCCCTGGGGCATGATGGTCCAAGCATATTTTTGACTTTTTCATGTAAAGACAAATAGGTCTTGGGGATTAGGCTGAACGGGTAAAATGAAGAAGCAGAACACAAGCTCAATAGTGAAATGAGTGGCGTCGGAGAGTAAAGAGAGACAGCAGTCTAACTAGTGCCAAAGGACATTGCAATTGCTGATTTTCATTTTACATATTATGTCCATCCTGATTTCTTTTTACCAATCAAATTTCCTATTTTGAATTCAAAACTCTGTGTATTTTTCATCATCTGGAAACCATTCCCTCAATCCAAGGGTTATCTATTTTTCTTTCCACAGAACATGTATAACTCTCTGTGAATAAGTACATCACAACATTTAAAATAATATATTGTATTAACTCTGTTCTTTGGCATCATAATCCTTTATTTTCTCAAATTTATGTCTAATGACTGAAACATTAACATCCAATATATGCCAGTTTTTTTGTAGCTGTCATTGATATTCTTACATTGTCTTTATAAAGTCCTGAGAAAAACATATTTTTATTGAGAAATATTAGTACAGGGGAACACTACCTGAAAGTGTATATATATTACCAGGTAATAAACACACTTTTAATTTGCTACTTTAACAAGGAATATTTCTATCTGGGTATTTTTTTTTGTACATACTAAAAATCTCAGGCAATCATGCTTTACTTTTACGATTATCAAACTAAATGCAGGAGAGTAATCAGAGAATTATTTTTGTTACCAAAAATCAAAGCCTTTCGTTTGCAGAAATAACATATCGCTGGCTGTAAGTCCAGCCTGATGGCCCTTGTGGATGCTCAGTTACTTACAAATGGATGCAAAAGAATGGCTAGTTTTAGCAGTTCTGTTACTGAAAGCTTGGCATTTGTTCTTGAGGCAGAATCGAAAGAATGAGGACAAGTGGTTTGAGGAAGAAGAAAAGAGACATTTTATTATTTTGCCAGCAAAAGGAAGAGGATGGAGACTCTTGTCTGAAATGCCATCTTCCTAATAATCAGCAGAAATACAGAACTCTTAAAGGATGGGTTCTCAGCTTCAGGCAATTACTGTTCAACTATAGTTGATGATTCTGATTGTCACATCTAAGCCAAAGACAAAGCCTGTGAACTTGCCAGTCACCCACCTGGGGGGGCTGGCTCCTCCTGGGATAAGAACAAAAGGCCTTCTCCCAGCTCCTTCCTACCACTGGCCTGAGGCGGGGATGCAGGTTAAAGAGCAGGGGAAGTTTTAAAGAAACTTTTCCATTATTTTTTTAGGCCAGTCCCTCTATTACATATTCCCCACTCTCAATATTTCCCTTCCATATCTATGGGAGGAAGGGCGACTGCTCTGTTATAGTGCTATTGTGGTCATTTCTTATCTAAGATTCCCTTTACAGAGATTTTCAAGGATTATGGGTCCTGTGTTTGTAAACCTAGCAATGAGCACAAGACTGAGCACAAAATATAACTCCAATGAATAGGTTTTGAATTGTAGAGATGATTGCAACTTTACTACTTATACCTAGGAGTTAAATCTATTCCCAAATATCTATATTTCACGTAGGCATGTATTACTATGAATGAGGTTTTGTAATTAAAGTCTACTGATCCCTCAAGAAATGTATACATCTTTCCATTTATCCTTATGCCTTTATGATAGGGCTATAAATAATTATTAATGAATAGTATTAATTTTCAACAAAAATGAAATAAAATCATTTATTCCATGTTGCATAAGTATAGAATATGGGGCCACATAATTAAATGTTATTTTCCTTTTAGCCCATTGCCTTAACTTTTGCTTCTCTAGGCTTTTCTTTCTACTTATTCCTCTTTCTCAAAAGAGCACTTTGAAAATTAGTTGTATTTCTGTAAATATGATTTAGATTCCTTAGGGAGAAAGCACTAGGAAAATGGAATGTGTAATACGCTTATTCAGTAAATTGTTACATCAAATCATAATCTAGAGAAATGTTTATTGAGTTTGCGAAGTACAGGAACCATAAATATATCATCTTAAAATGAAATCTTATAAAAACAATTTAAGAGGAAATTGGCCACCATTAATGTTACCTTTTTAAAGCTTCTATACTACCTTTAGCAGCCAGTGTCCATTTATATTTGTAGTTCTAATTATATAACTTAGATTAAATTGATTATATTTTAATTTTGTTATACTGGTTATTTTCCATAAGAAATGTGTTATATATAGTGATACTCCTTTCCTTTCACAAACACAGTTATTGCAACTTTCTAATTTTATAAACATTTCCAATTTATAATGTCTGATTAAATAGAGAAAGCTCTCTTCTTCCTCAAATTGAAATTCTAGAAGAAATGTAAGTATGCACTGCAGTATTAAAAAACTGTGAAGATTATCATCAGTAAACTGTAGGCATGGGAATTTCTCTGTACATAAAACTCATGGAATCAGAATGTAAAACCCAATGGAGGTGATTAATTAACAGCCCTATGTCAACCAAAGACCTAGATTAAAGTCTCTCATTTCCTGAGCAGTGGCCAGAGTAACTCAGGGTCTGAGATGGAAAATGGCCTTTGGAGTCGTAGTGTAATTACTTGGTTAATTAATTAAATGGCTATGGAGTAACCAATTCAGCTTCTCTTCTTAGAACTGCCAGTGCCCAGGGTTTTCTACAGGGGTGAAGCCACAGGGCTAAGTTAATGCTATTAATACAAGCTACTTCCTAAAAGGACAATTTTGAAACAGGACATGCTGGTATCAGAGAAGAAACTCAGTGCCTCAGGTAACCTAAACCACTGTCAAAGAAAAGAAACTTCACATCCAGAATATTATTACTAATAGAAAATTAGAAAATTTACTTTGTAAAATTACATGTAGCTTACGAATAGAAAATTTGCTTAGTCACACATATAGCAATGGATGTTACAGAAACCTGTATTTGTCCTCAGGGGAACAAAGATTATCATTTATGGATGAATAAACATAATAAATTTATCAATACTAATTAAACTAGGTGGTTATTCATAAATATGACTAACCAATGTAGCTAGAGAAAATATATATTAACATGTAAAATGTAAATATAAATGCATATACCTGTATTTATAGCTGATTCATTTAAATGAGATTAGACTATCAAATTATCCATTTAATGCAAAAAATACATAATCATATATTCTTACTGTTTTTACCTCTTTCCATGAGGAAGAAAAATAATACCTCTGATTTTTTTTTGAAAAACTTACAACTGCTTAAAGTTTTCAGAAAATAGAGATTTTGGTTTAATTTTTTAAATTCATTTATTTATTTTCATTTTAGAGATGGGGGTCTCACTGTGTTGCCCAGGCCTGAATGCAATAGCTATTCATAGGCACAATCATAACATTCTACAGCCTCAAAATCCTGGGCTTAAGCAATCTTCCCATCTCAGCCTCCTAAGTAGCTGAGACTACAGGTGTGCACCACTTGTGCCCAGCTTTAATTTAGATTTTAATAGGGCAACATATATGAAGACATCCAATACAAATTTTAGACTTCTTGTCAGAGCTTAAAAATTACCCATAAAACAAAGAAGCAATCTCTATGATTTAAATGTGTCACAAAACTCTGTCATTAAAAATAACTTTTGCAACAATAGCTTTATAAGGGTGAATCATATCTACCTTTCCGCAGCTGTGTGGGAAGGAACAGTTGCTCACTTTTGCCTTGCTGAGATTTCTTTCACAAGGAGGTAGGAAAGTCTATGGCTTTCAAAGTTACAAGTGCTTGGATTCAATTAGTTAGCAATGAGAGTCAAACAAACCACGGCTAAGAAACTAAAAACCTAAAATATGGAGAGAGAAGGGGTAGAATTAGTCTATAAGCTAATGCATGACAGAGATGGAATGTTTTACATACACAGCCTTTGAAAAGCCTTGGTAACGACTTAAATAGGCAGATTGTATTCTTATGAGGATTAACTTTAAGCTTCAGCCTAGTCATTGAATATTCAAAAAGAGATTTTTTTAACGACATCATTTTTTAGAGCAGTTTAAGATTCACAGCAAAACTGAAAGGAAGGTACAGAGATACCCCACGTATCCTCTGCACCCCCCCACCCCCCCACACGTAGCCTTCCCTGTTGTCAACATCCCACAGCAGAGTTGTACATTTGTTACAACTGATCAACCTATCTTGACAAACCACTTTTTAAACTTTTAAAACTTGATACTAGGAACTGGAGGAAGCTGAGTTTCTCTATATAATATTTTGGAAAAGAGTTTGAGGAGGGAGGTTGTTTTTGCTTTTACTCCTGAAAGGAAGGAGTTAGAAATCAGAGATAGGAAAAGATTCAGAGAAGGAAAGAAAGAATGGAAAGCTGAGAAATGTGGCAGGAAGCTTCAATCTGATTGTAAAAATTGCCATAAGACTTTCTAAACACTAGGATACTAAACAGTAAAATTCAGTTGTTTCTTGCTTAAAGATCATTCTAGTGAGGGGTATAGTAATTATGACTTCCTCGTTTAAAATTCCAACTCTGCTACCTATTAGCTGCCTGATCTTGGGAGAGACAATTTCTCTCTGATTAATTCTTTCACCTATAAAGTGATAATAATACTAGGACCTAGTTCATTAGGTTATTGTAATGACTAATCGACTTAATTAATACATATAAAAATCTAAAGCCAATGACTCTAAACATTTGGGAGATATGCATACTGCTTTTATTCCCTTGCATTCTCTTGAACTGAGTTTCAAAGCAAGCACTCTTAAATGGTTAAGTCTGGGGATACTTTGCAGTGGGTTTGGAGGAAGCGGACTGCCATTTAATCTTACCCTTTGCATCACTACTGGGAAGTGAGGATCCTCTACCTCTGACTAATTTTGAAGCCTTATTTGTTAAGTGGCTCTTACTCTTAGATTCATACATACTCTATATTCCTACATTAAACTGTTCTTGAGATAATTTGAATGGTCTCTGTTCCTTGTAAGTAAGAATTCCATCACTGTAATAGTTATCTTGTATGACCAGGATAAATGCAGCCAGGTTGCCATTGATCCTACCATGTGGTAATTCAGACAACCTGTTATGGAGTTGTAGACAATGCATAAACTGACAATTTTTTCTGTGCATTAAAAGATATTTTAATTGGAAGATGAGAAAATATAAAATTTTGTGAAGTAGACATTCCAAGTCTTGCTTTTCTGTTGATTTGTGTTTATGTATAGAAGCTTGGCCCATCAGCAATTTTTTATTGATTGTTCTGTTTTATGCTAGCAATGTTTGTGACTGAGCCAAAATGACTAAGTTAACACATACAGCAAAGATAGCTGATATCCATCTAGAAATTTGTTTTGAAAAATACGTTTCCTGAAGATTTAGCTTAAGTTCTCTCTATTGCCTAATTTGTAAAGTGTGAAGGGAGGACTGATTAAGGAGTTGGTGACAGTAATAATAGCCACACTATAGAATTTACGTTTGGCACCCAAACATTAAAATTCATGACAGTCAAACTCTAAGAAAACTAAAATATATTATTATCTCTTACCTGGCTTGAAGAATAATTCTTATGTACTACATAATATCCAGTACTACTGACAAAATGAGAACAAATGTTACCTGTGCTATATTGATTTTTATGGCATGGAGAACTTGTATGTACCTAACTTTGGTGAATTTTAGGATGAATAGATAGAAAGTAGGTACATGAAACACAATCAAAAAGAAATGAGACATTCAGGGTGAAAAGGAAAAGAAAAAACCAGAATGTGTTATGGGAAGATCTATGCATATATGAGAATTGAATCTTAAAGTTCAAAGTTTTGCATAACATTTCAAGGGTCATAGATGCTCTTCTATCCTGGGCCTCTCCATGGATTACCTTGAAATAACCTCTATAGGCCGGGCGCGGTGGCTCACGCCTGTAATCCTAGCTCTCTGGGAGGCCGAGGCGGGTGGATCGCTTGAGGTCAGGAGTTCGAGACCAGCCTGAGCAAGAGCGAGACCCCGTCTCTACTAAAAATAGAAAGAAATTATATGGACAACTAAAAATCTATATAGAAAAAATTAGCCGGGCATAGTGGCGCATGCCTGTAGTCCCAGCTACTCGGGAGGCTGAGGCAGTAGGATCGCTTAAGCCGAGGAGTCTGAGGTTGCTGTGAGCTAAGCTGACGCCACGGCACTCACTCTAGCCTGGGCAACAAAGTGAGACTCTGTCTCAACAAAAAAAAAAATAACCTCTATAATATTGAACTTCCTATGTCCAAATCTTTGAAAGTTACTTAATTGTGGGTGTTATAAATCCAACAAAACCTTGGTCTGATGAGGTGTTACCAGTGTGAAAATTTGGGGACTCCCCCATCAGGGAAAGTGCCTGAATTAAAACGAGCTCCTATGGGAGTAAGCTGACGAATTACAGGCTCAAAGAAAAAACAATGCATAATTTTTGCTTCTTTCATTATGTGCAGTTGAATTGATGATCAAGTTTTATCATGTGACCCAACTAGGATTATATTAGCCTACCTGAACAAAAGTTCTCTGAAAAGGAATTTGAAGGAAAGAGACCTTATTAGAGTGAACGGTTTGCAAACCGGGGAGACACAGCCTTCAGTGTAAAAGAAGGGTGCATTCCAAAGGACAAAGAGACTGTTTGGGTTTTACAGAAAAACTTCCTGTCCAGGTCCAGTCAGGTCTGTTTATGCAAACGGATTAAACTTTAGTTCTCATTGGTTGATGCAGCTGAGCACTGACTAGTTGATACAGCTGAGCCCTGATTGGTTGGTAAAGGCGAGCTCTAAAAGTCCTGAAGTTAAACAGAGGTGGAGTTTTCCAGGAAACTGAGAGTGTGTGACCTCTATTCAGCAAATGGCTGCTTGGCTCTATTTAAAATTTAGGCTTAGTTAGCCATCCAGGATCCGTCTTGAAGGCTTAGCTCTTTCAGGTTCACATTTGCTCACATCTGGAAGATAATTAAAGCATCTATTTGATGTCTAACCTTGACCAATGTAACTTACATATTTACCATCTCAGGTAAGGTGACTGTAATGTGTGACTAGGTAAATAAAGATTTTGCTTTACAGAATCATAAGTTATAAAGCAAATTGGGACAAACATCCTTGCCAGAAAACAGTTTGGCAACTTCTTGTAAAGTTAAATGTATATTTGGCATAAGATCCAGCAATTGAACTCTTGGATATTTATTATGAGAAAATAAAAACTTATGTCCGTACAAAAACCTATATATAAATTTTCATAGAAGTTTTATTTGTAGTAGCTAAAAGCTAGAAACAACCCAGATGACTTCCAGAGGGTGAACAGATAAACAATAATCGTATCTCCATAAAATGGAATACTCAGTAATAAAAAGGAACGAATTATAGTTACATGTAACAACTTGGATAGATCTAAAGGACATTATGCTGAGTGGGGGAAAAAAAAAAAAAGCCAGTCTGAAAAGGTTACACATACTATATGATTCCATTTTTTTTTATTTTTTATTTTATTTTATTTTTATTTTTTATTTATTTATTTATTTTTTTTTTTTGAGACAGAGTCTTGCTCTGTTGCCCAGGCTAGAGTGAGTGCCATGGCATCAGCCTAGCTTTACAGCAACCTCAAACTCCTGGGCTTAAGCGATCCTACTGCCTCAGCCTCCCGAGTAGCTGGGACTACAGGCATGCGCCACCATGTCCGGCTAATTTTTTTTTCTATATGTATTTTTAGTTGGCCAGATAATTTATTTCTATTTTTTTTGATAGAGATGGGGTCTCGCTCTTGCTCAGGCTGGTCTCAAACTCTTGACCTCGAGCGATCCACCTGCCTCGGCCTCCCAGAGTGCTACGATTATAGGCGTGAGCCACCGCACCTGGCCTATATGATTCCATTTATATAATATTCTCCAGCTGACAAAATTAATAGTGGAGAAAAAAATCAGTGGTTGCCAGGTGTTAAGAGAAGAGAGGTAACTAAACAGCGGTAACATTAATGCTAAACTCTGTATCCTGATTACGGTGATGGTTCATGAATTAACATATGTGATAACATTTCATATAAGTATACACACTTCTTCCAAGAAAATGAGTGCATGTAAAATACTGGTGAAATCCAGTTGCATTAATAGCAGTATACCAATGCAAATTTCTTGGGTTTTATAATATACTATAGTAATATAAGATGCTTATCACTGGGGGAAGTTGAATAAAAGGTACAAATGAACTCTCTGTATATATTTTTTTAATTTCTCAGAGGAATAAACTATTTCAAAATAAAACTAATGTTAGATATATTCTAAGCAGAATATATCTCCCCAAAATAATTTACTTTTAAAATAATTTGTGTGGAACTCTTATTTCTGGCTCTATTTAGATTTTTGCATCACTTGGTAATTGACACAATTTCTATTAATAGTTTATGGCAGTAAAATCAGGTCATAAGTGTATGATCATTGTTATATTTTCCTTCTGTTTTTCATAAAAAGGTAACAAAAGTGGGATAGAAGACACCAAATATTGTATAATGGCTGATGTACTATCAAGTTGTTCAGATAATGAAATAGATACTTCCCAGATGCTGGTGCTGAAAATCCTTGTTCTTGTTCTACACCAAAAGCTTTAAGCTGTACGAAAAGGATCTGGCTTCAATCATTGTCAGCCCTATTAAGAACCAGATTTTACTCAACTCATTTGCTACAGAGAAAATATCACCTCTCAGCAAATGATTGGATGGTTTTTCTAGTGAAATTTTAAAAAGAGGTTGACTTTCTTAGTTGATATGGAGTAGAAATATAATCAGTGGCACATGAGTAGATCCAATAGGCAGAAAAAGAGAGACAGTAGAAAGAATGGGTAAGCCATTTTCCTGACATTATCTAAGGATTCATATTGTACTTCTGAACCAAAAAATTGGGACAAATTTTAATAAATAAAAGTCTGTTTTTAGGGCAACAAATTATATATTTTAAATGAGAACTGAAGAACTCTCCAGTAAAATTTAAGCTGTATGGTCCATATATATATGTATATATGTGCATATATATACACACATTGGGACATTGGGACACCTGATAGACTATAAAGGGAAGAATTAAAAATTAAACCAATGGCTTCAAGGATTATAAAAGTAACAATTACCATGTGCCATTTTTGTGGATAAAAGACCTACCTGTGTACATGCACTTGTAGGTCTACAAAATGAAATGATACCAGCTTTGTACCTATGATGATTTTTAATTTGTAGGCTAAGAGTATTTTAATGTATCTCAAATTATTATATTTATGAACAGCAGAGTGATACAGTTGGAACTCAAGAGTTACAAGGACCACAGTGTATAACTTATTTTATACATTATGTGTCATCTTGAAGAACTTTCTATTGATACATTAGATTTTGTTTTTATTTGTTATATTTTAAATATTATAGTTATTAAAACAGTAAGATGTGTACTTTGAAATAGAAAGTTTGACTACAACTTTGAGAGATTAAATAAAATTTTTATCAAGTTAAAAATAGTTTATTATCAGGAATCTGGAAATTCAACTGTGCTGAGATAGTAATTGTTGTTATTGCCTGATAGTTTTCATACAGCCTCCATTTCATGAAATCGTACCTTTGGCTTTTACGTAGACAAATGCATTCTTTTATCAAATATTAAAATTAATGTTTTATATGGTTTTCTTATAAAAGTCAAAGCAGTATACTTGATTAGAATCTAGGGTTTGAAGATATAAGACTATTTTTCCCATTTAATTGTATCTTTGTTATTCGTTAGCAAAAATGATGGATGCAATTTTGATATGCAAGAATTGTTTTTTATTAGATTATAAAAGCTATTACTATATCTAATACTGTTTCTAGAAAACAAAATTTTCAAATTATTATATATTTAATCATTTGGTCCAAAATATATTTTCTCAGGAATTTATCATCAAGTAACTAAAGTTATTAATCATATATGTATATACATAAATATCTAACCATTGTGAATAACGGCTAAAATTTCAGACTTGAAAGTCTGTTTTATCTGATATAAGTATAGCTACTCTCACTCACTTCCAAATCCATTTGCATGGAATATCTTTTTCCAGCCCTTCACTTTCAGTCTATATGTCTCTTCACAGGTAAAGTGAGGTTCTTATAGGCAGCATATTGTTGAGCTATATTTTATTATCCATTTAGCCATTCTATATTTTGAAGTGGGGAAGTTAATCTATTTATATTCAAGGTTATTACTGATACTAAGGACTTACTCCTGTCATTTCATTGTTTTCTGGTTGTTCAGTGTGTCCTTTGTTCCTTTCTTCCTCTCTTAGTGCTCATCCTTGCATTTAGTGGTTTTCTCCAGTGATATGCATTGATTCTTTTCTCCTTCTTCTTTGTGTATCTGCTATACCAGTGAGGTTTATATGATTGCATATTTTTATGATGATCATTATTGTCTTTTCACTTGCAGATGTAGGACTTCCTTGAGTATTTCTGGTTTAGCTGGTCTAATGGTGATGAATTCCCTCAGTGTTTCTTGTTTGGGAAATACTTTATTTCTCCCATGTTTATGAAGGATGGCTTTGTCAGGTATAGTATTCTTGGCTACTATTTTTTTTTTCTTTCAGAACATTGAATATATCATCCCATTCTCTCCTGGCTTGTAAGGTTTCTGCTGAGAAATTTTCTGGTAGTCTAATGATGATTCCCTTATATGTTATATGACACTGTTCTCTTGCCGTTTTTAGGATTTCCTCTTTGCTTTTGACATTTGACAACTTGACTATAATGTGCCTTACAGAAGACCTTTTTGGGTTGCATCTATTTGCAGACTTTTCAGCTCCCTGGATCTGGATGTCCACATCTCTGCACAGATTTCAGAAGTTTTCAGCTACTATTTCATTAAACAGGCTTTTATAACTTTTCCTTTTCTCTTCTCCTACTGGAGCTCCCATAATGTGTAAATTTTCTCACTTAATGTTGTCCTGTAAGTCTTTTAAGCTTTCTTTACTCCTTTTTTTTTTATTCTTTTTTTTCCTTTGGGTAACTTCAAATAATCTATCTTCAAGTTCAGAGATATTTTCTTCTGCTTAATCAAGTATTCTTTTGAAGCTCCATATTGTTTTTTTATTCATTGAATTCTTCAGCCACAGGATTTCTGTTTGGTTCTTTTTAAGATATCTATCTTTTGTTACATTTCTCATTCATATCATGAGTTGTTTTCCTGATTTTTCTCAATTCTCTATTGCCATTATCTTAACCTCATTACATTTTCTTAAGATCATTATTTTGTATTTGTTTTCTGACAATTTGTTGATTTCTTTTTCATCAAGGTCTTTTTCAGAAAGTTATTGTTTTCCTTGGGTGGTGTCACATTTCCAAATTATCCATGTTTCTTGTGTTCTTGTATTTCTATCTGTTCCTCTGATGGAATAACTGCCCCTTCCAAACTTTCTAGTGTGGCTTTCATAAAAAAAGACTTTCACCTGAATTTGGGTCTTATTGTGTTGATTGAGAAATTGGGGTGATTATTTCTGGGTAGATGCAGTGATATAGTCTCTGTGCATCCAGGAATTTTCTTCTCTTCTCTATGTGGCCATCCTGAATTTCTGTGTACACCAGGATTTGTATTATACGTTTGATGTACTCTGGCACTCTCCTATGGTTATTTTTGTTAAAATGTGGCTATTAGTTGTGTTGCTATCTTTATTGGGGAGACAAACACTGCAGACTTCCAGTTGGCCATCTGGATGACCTTACCCTTGTTTATAGACTCTTTAGTCATCATTTCTCAAGATTGGGAATAACCCAAACGTTCTTGACTCAATTGTCCTTAACCCAAATTGTGGTACATCCATACAAGGAAATACTACCCTACAATACAAAAATGAACTATTGATGCACAATTTCAATGAATCTCAAGGTATTATGCTGAATGAATGAAGCCAGTTTCCAAGTGTTACCTCTGCATGGTTTGAGTTATATGGCATTCTCCAAGAGACAAATTACAGTGATGAAAAACAGACCAGTGATAGTCAAGGGTTAGGTGTTGGGGGAGGAT
This sequence comes from Eulemur rufifrons, assembly GCF_041146395.1. Classification (NCBI taxonomy): domain Eukaryota; kingdom Metazoa; phylum Chordata; class Mammalia; order Primates; family Lemuridae; genus Eulemur; species Eulemur rufifrons. The sequence continues at coordinate 234,219,957 of NC_090989.1, forward strand.
GTGACTATATAGCAGAGTGAGAGGGAATGTTTTGAAGTAGTGGAAGTGTTTTTTATGCTGAACTGTTCTGTATATTTTGTGACTACCTAAATTTAGATGTGTGTTAAAATGTATAGAACTGTACATATAAAGAAAGAGCAAGTCAAAATTACTATTAGAAAATATAAAAAAACAAAAGTAAATATATATATGTTTATATACATATAAAATTGTACAAAGATTACAATGTTGGTTTTAATTAACTCAAGATTAAACATTGTTCTTTGATCCTGTGAAGCTCTACCTTCACATAATAAACCTTTGAAGCTCAACTTTCATGGAAGAAATTACATTTGGACAAGTTCTACCTGTATATATTGTGGACTGTGTATGTCATGGACCTAGTCTAAAAGGAAGAAGAGTATGCCAAAGGTAACGTAATATATTGGGTTAGTACATAGGGACATGAAATTTGTCTGTTAGGCTAAAAGAAAAAACATTATAGGAACATGCAAGTAAGGAAAATATAATGAAACCCTGAGACAATAAATAAAGTACTCTATTATTATTTTCCCATCAGTTTCTTTCTCCTGAGGAACTAGACAAGATGGAGAAAATATGGAATATCTCAGTCATTGTCATGACAATTATATGGATCAGAATATTGTTTTACCTAAACAAAAACAATGCAGTACAGTGATAAAAAGAAAAAAAAAGCAGGAGAAGGGATCAGAGAAAACTATAGTTAAAATTAATAATTAAAGTGTATGTCCAAGAGATATTTTATTATTGCTACCTTTTATTTTTTTCTTAATCTTCTCACGGCCCTCATGAATATTCGTAGTACCAAATGGATCCTGAAGAATTTTCCAACCATTTCTAAAGTACATTGATTTCAAATGTAGTCTAAAGGCCACGAAATAAATTTCCCAAGGTTCTACTATTTTATTCTTTATTAATGTGACTTTAAATGTGGCTAAGAATTTCATCTATGTGCAAAATTAATAGGAAAGTATCTCTTTAAGAGAATTAATTGGATAAAAATGATAGTTTAAGAAAGCTGATTATTAGGCTTCTCACAGTTAATACAGAATAATACTTGATTACAGTTGACTTAAATATTCAGGAAAAGAGTTCTTTCTAATTCTACTTACTTCTCCATTGCATTTTATCTTTATTCAAACCAAAAGAACATTATAGAATGAGAAAAAGTGGCAAGGATATAGGTCCAGCCTTTGACCTTTAGGGTAATATACCTACAACTGGATTTGCATCACAGCAATAATATTAACTATCAAGGTCATGTTAGGTGAGTGGTTTAATAGCTTTGCAGTTCAGTGTGCTCATTTGTGCCAGGGGACAGACAGTGTGAAATATCATTTTAGCGCTTACTGTGTGATGGCTTCCTGTTAAGAATTTTCATGGTTTTCTGGTGAGATAAGAATTATGTCCTCGCCTCCTCCTCTCTCTTACAACTCTTAACCTGTTTATCAGAAAACCCTTTTGGCTTTTTGTTTCAAATATCTAGAATCTCATCATTTCTCACCCTTATCCTTGCTGTCATCCATGTCCAAACTAACATCATCTCTTACATGGTTTCTCCTTGTCCTTGCCCTGTTGGGTTTATTCTCAACATAACAGCCAAAATGATTGTGTTAAAATATATCAGATTTGTCATTCCCGTGCTCTAAACCCTCACATGATTTTCAAGATTACTTTGAGTAAAAGTCATATTCCTTGCACAAAAAATTATCAACCTAGATTTGTTACAAGTAGATTTTATATACAATCAGCCTCCCTATGTGTGGATTCTGCATGTGGGGATTCAACCAACCATGAATCAAAATAAAATGGGAACAAAACTGAGTCTGTACCAAACAGGTACAGATGTTTTTGTGTCATTATTACCTACATAATACAGTATAACAACTATTTACATATATTTTCATTGTATTAGGTATAATAAGTAATTTAGAGATGATTTAAAATATATGGGAGGATGTATGTAGGTTATATGCAAATACTATGCCTTTTTTAATAAAGAACGTGAGTATCTTTGGATTTTGGTATCCATGGGAAGTTCTGGAACCAATCCCCATGGAAACCAAGGGATACATTACATATGTGCATCTCAAATATCAATTTCTCAAATCACAGATTTTTAATTACACAAGAAATTACTTACTCAAATGCTTAAAAGGAAAGGGCATATATTATTTACACAACACCTAATGTGCAACATTCTGTAATTTGCCTCTAAATTCTCTCCAAAGGTGAATAACTTGCTATATTCAAGCAAAGTCTGCCTGCCACATTATGTCAGTTGGTTTCAGTATATTATGTAGACTAAAAAGGAAGAGACAGCTAGAAAAATTCGCTAAGCAGGGAACAAAGGGGATAAGGGTCCAGGGACCACATTTAAAAAAAAATGTAGTAGGAGTCAGCTTCTCTGGGTTATCTTTAGCTAATTTATAGGAAACTTTAAATAGTGTCACAGGGTATTTTTTCTGAAAACAGAGTGAGCATCTTTTTCTTATTGTTGCCTATGTGTGGATACTTGCTCTTTTCCTTTATTCTCCTTTAAAAATATTTCTGTTCAAAATAGGAAACTTTCAAAAATGTTGGTTTTAGCAGCTGTGGAAACAAAATTTAACAAAAAAAATATAGATTCATACATATTTTTACGGTTTTCCATAAATTGACCTATCATATTTTTTTATCCACAGAATATTTATTTCCAGAGCAAGAATTGTGGATCTATAGTAGTTACAACCAAAGGTAGGTTTTTAAAAAGCTGTAATTCAATTTGGAAGGCTATAATTAATCATTTTTGCTAAAGTTTCTTTTTTCTTAATGATGAGTAGAGTGGAGAATATAATTTCTGTTTTGCATGGCTTTTTCAGATAATAGTTTTTATTGCTATTGTTGCTGCTGTTGCTGCTGTTTAACAAATAATTATTCTTGAAGGAATGAGTTACCAAATTGTATGATTAATTTGCTTTCCATTTAACAATATCATGTTTGTTTTCTTCCTGCTAGTAAGAATAGGATGTTAGAGTTCTCAGTTCTAGAGGCTGAAAACGTGGCAAGAAAGAGAAGGATATAAGAAATTGCTTACCCAAAGTTCTTATAAGAAAAGGCATATATTATTTACACAACACAGAATGTACAACATTCTGTAATTTGCCTCTGAATTCCAAAGTAAGCCAAGTTACAGAGGTAAGGAGAGTTTGACTTGTGATTCATGGATATTTATGTACATTTTATGTCTGTCATTTAATGACCTTCTCATCTTAGACAAATCACATAATCTCCCCAAATCTCATTTCTTTCTTTAACATGGGGGTAAATAGTAATTCTTACCTCACAATGTTGTTAAGAGAATCAGTAGTTCTGATAATTAATGAAAAAGCCTTGTGAATTATAAATGAAATGTATGTCTTATTTGTCTTTTTTTAGGTATTTTTTTTTGCTAATGACTTATTCCTTGCTGTTTATTTTATCTTTATTTTAAACTATGGAAATGATGTTAGATATAAAGCAAATTCAAGCGATTTTCTTATTCGAGTTCAAAATAGGTCATAAAGCAGCAGAGATAATTTGCAACATCTACAACGCATTTGGCCCAGGAACTGCTAACAAACATACAGTGCAGTGGTGGTTCAACAAGTTTTTCAAAGGAGTTGAGAGCCTTGAAGATGAGGAGCACAGTGGCTGGCCATCAGAAATTGACAATGACCACTTCAGAGCAACCATGGAAACTGATCCTCTTACAACTTACACAAGAAGTTGCCGAAGAACTCAAGGTCTGCCATTCTATGGTAGTTCAGCATTTAAAGCAAATTGGAGAGGTGAAAAAGTTCCATAAGTGGGTGCCTCATGAGCTGACTGAAAATCAAAAAAAAAAAAAAAATCATCGTTTTGAAGTGTCATCTTCTCTTACTGTACACAGCAACAATGAACCATTTCCTGATGGGATTGTGATATGTGATGAAAAGTGGATATTCTATGACAACTGTCAACCAGCTCAGTGGTTGGGCTGAGAAGCTCCAAAGCACTTCCCAAAGCCAAAATTGCACCGAGAAAAGGTCATGATCACTGTTTGGTGGTCTGCTGCTAGTCTAATCCACTACAGCTTTCTGAATCCTGGCAAAACTATTAGATCTAAGAAGTATGCTCAGCAAATCCATGAGATGCACTGAACTGCAATGCCTGCAGTGAACAGAAAGGGCCCAATTCTTCTCCATGACAATGCCCTACCGCATGTCACACAACCAACACTTCAAAAGTTGAATGAATTGGGCTATGAAGTATTGCCCCATCTGCCATATTCACCTAACCTCTCACCAACTGACTACCACTTCTTCAAGAGTCTCCACAACTTTTTGCAGGGAAAATGCTTCCATAACCAGCAGGATGCAGAAAATGGTTTTCAAGATTCATGGAATCCTGAAGCACAGATTTTTATGCTATAGGAATAAACAAACTTATTTCTTGTTGGCAAAATATGTTCATTGTAACAGATCCTATTTTGATTAATAAAGGTGTGTTCGAGTCTAATTATAATGATTTAAAATTCACAGTCTGAAACCGCAATTACTTTTGCACCAACCTAGTCCACCAACTTAAGGTGGACTAGGTTTCCAGGGGGATAAAATAATGAGACTAAATCATGACTTCTTGTCTCACAGAGCAATATACGAGTGTGGGTTATAATCTGAAAATAAGCTCAGAAAGTTTCATAAAGGAAACTCAGTCTTTAGAGGATAGACAGGCCAACAGTATGCCAAACACATTTTCAGTTTGAGTGAGTGGTGTAAACATACCTCAAAGGCAGAAAAATAGAAAATTTTCTGGAACAGGAGTTGAATATATGAATTAAGCCAGCTTAATCATTTTGAGAATGGCAATGATGGGAAGATTATCACAATCGGTTGCTTGGGACAATATTGTTTAGACTTTGTATTACCAGGTTTACATGTTTTAACAATGCTGTTCTCAAAATGGGAAACAACTTAAAAATTCAGAGAAGGGTAAAAGTTTTATTAGAATAATAATGAAAAAAGGAGAGTGAAAATGTCAGCTAAATTGATTTTCTTTTACTTTATTTTTTACTGTGGGCCAGACACAGCCAATGTTGTAACTATATTGGTATTAGCAGAAAGAAAAAAAAAGAATTTATGCATATAATAAATCCTGAGGAAATAGTTGCATTAGGATTTAGGAATGCAGAAGTTAAAAAGAGAAGACAAAATTGGCTATCAGTGAATGAAACCTTTCATTTTCAGGAAGTTTTGCTAATTGTGATATTAAGAGGATGAACTCTGTGAGTGTGTAGGTGTGTGTTTGGGAGTATTTTGGAGACTTGTTAAATTTGAAGTAGTAGAACATTTAGGTATCCACGGGTTCACTGCAAATCCAGGAAATGCAGGCTAACACTCCAGAAAAAAAATCAAACTAAAAGGAATAATTCAAGAGTCCAGGGCACAGAAGTGAGAGTTGAGGCTGTGAACCTGAGTGAGATCTGTAATGGAAAGTTAATAAAGAGAATGTTGCCCCAGAAACACCTGGAGGATGTCTACACATTGCCTATGAGAACTTGGAAAGAAAGCATCAAGCAGAGTTAAATTACAAAATTTAGGAGAGGCAATATTTTTAAAAAGAATGAAATGACCAATTTTGTTATTCACTACCTTGAGGTCAAAAAGGGTGGGACAAAGAAGAGACAACTGAATTGACAATTATAAGGACTCTGTTAAGAGATTATGCTCAGAGCAGTAAGCATGAAAACCAGACTATAAGAAGTTAAGAAATTAGTAATCGATGAGCAACTGGAGCCAACAAATCATGATTTCTAGAATGTCTACAATTCAAGCTTTTAATTAATCAGACAATTCTTAAATGATTTAGATCCAGCCAGAAATTGGAAATGTCATTGAAGCCTGGATTAAACAGAGCCAACCATGAATGAGTTATGCTCTGGTGGCAGGAGTGCTGTGACAGTCCCAGAAAGGAGATCCATCCTGGTCTGTGAAGGGTGGATTACGCTCCTCCTAGGAGGTGCCTGGTGACCAACACAGTACTGCTTCCAGCAGGATAAGTAGCCATTTGCCTAAAGAAATGGGGTGGATATAAGAAAAGGGAAAGAGTTAGCATAGATACGTAGCTCAGAGGACAGAGAAAAAATATCAAACAGCTGGGAAATGAGACGCATCAGGTGACAAAAAAGGAAAACATTGTGAGGTGGTTGGTGAGAAATCAGGAGAGGGATGAAAGGTGGTGCTAAAAAGGAAATCATGAGCTTGAAATTGTTGCTAAGAAATTATAACTTTCCCTTGAGTATATTGAATAATAGGGTTCTAAGCAGGGGATTGATCTTTATCTCAATCACAAGATTAGCCTTGCTATTTCCTTAGCTTATGAAAAAAGAGAAAGGCAGAGAAAATGAGCAAAATCAATTGCCAATCAAGGGCAGTAATCTGTGTTATTTCTTTTAGTTTTGAAATTTCTCATGCCTCTAAGCATGGGAATTATGAACTCCATAAATATGCTAAACTTTAGGTTCATATTTTTGCCTATCTTTAATTAAAAAGAAAAAAACAACATCTAGGTGATCTCTAAAGTTTAAATATGAGCAACACGAAAATTTCTGGGATGATTATTCATCATACAAGGGACTTTATTTGGATCCAAGACCCAAACCAGTAAGACTCTGAGGTAGCCAATAGGAATAAAAAAAAAGCTTTTCTCAACAGGTGTAGCACCCAATGGTAGCTTCCAATCACACAGATGCTAAAGTTAACTCTTCTGTGCATTTGAAGGTACCTAAATAATTTCTCTACAGCCACAGAAAAAAATCCTATTACTGGAATGTAGCACACATGAAAATTGACTGACTGTGATGCAAAGTAACTAGTCTCTTGGAAATCTCTTGCCTATGCGACTAGCTTATAAAAATAGAAAAAAATAACATATGCTTACTCCTTAATCATTTCATTTGTTAGTGCTTCAAAATTCTGCAATAGCATCTTCAAATATTATTGTAAAACAAAAATAAATATAGCAATGTACCTGTGCTTTATATTTTCTTGGATCATACACAATATACCAATACCCATAATTTTCAAGAACGACTGGCTGGGGAGGGGGAGGAAATCAGTTGTTTAAAAAAAAACCTCAAACTAAAAAACTATTTTTAAAATTACCAAGAGCTGGTTCTTATGGACATGATTTCTTGAACTGAATTATCACATTTAAAATTCGTGACCCAAAACTGTTGCTCTTCTCAGCTGTGCAACTGACACCCACCAGCAGAGTGTGTGTTGGGGGTAGAGATGCTTTTTTTTAAGATCTGTTAATTTAACTTATGTAAATTAATTGGCTGAGTCGTGAAGAGTGCAGAATTTTACCATTTGGATGTCTTTATTAACTGAGAAGTCAGGTGTTGAAATACTTTTAAATCCTGTTATTCTGTTCTCTGCTGGTGTAATGTGGGCAGATTCTCACTTGTTAATTATATTGTGTCTAAAAAAGTAAAAAAATTCAATTGAAAGAAATAAAATAACCTATATCAGTACCTCTTTGCACGTAAACTTATGCCTACAAAAGAATATGGCATTTGCTATGACAAAAGCAGCTTTGTCCTAGTTATCTCCCCACAGTCACAAATTATTATGACAGAATTATTTCCTTTTTCAAGATATTGCTTTTTAATGTAAGCAAAATATCTTACTACTCTACCATCAGCACTCACCATTATGTAACTACTACTCAAATCCATCTACCCAGATACTCTCTAGAAAATCATAACAAACCTTGATTCTTGACATTTCAGAGAGAAAATTTCCAAAATAATGTGCTGATACCACTTAATGTGCAATTCAGAATGGCTGTTTTTTGGTATTATACATGGTTGCAAATTATTCTTTTAGAATTATCCTCTTTCCCCTCTTTTACCCTATTTTAAGAATGTTAAAAGACTATTTCAACTCACCAGTTATTCCTAAAATTTATAATGAGGTTTAGTTGTGATAAACTGTGGTATCAAACTAATATTTCATAAAACTGATTCTTCAAATATGTTAGAGATACAGAAGTTTGCACCCACTGAAATACACAACTTACGTACTTATATCTTTGCTATAGATTTTAAACACCAAATGATGCTTCTAAAATTCCTATTCAGATTTATATTTATCAAATTAAATGTTGAACATCACTCTGTGTGTTTGTCTCTCTCTCTCTCAAACTAGATGTATTATCTTAAACTTCTTCATTTCCAGATTATAATCTTCTTGAGAATCTTTTGGACATTGTAGAAGTGGTTATAAATTTTATTTGGAGGAATAGTTAATTGAAAGGTGAAATAGGTATTAATTCTTATATCACACATCAGCAACTGGAAAATATAAGATGAAAAGTTTAGGATGAATTAAATAATTATGGTTCTGTAGGTATTTTAATAAAAAAAGAATGAGAATAAGAAAGCACAGCATCACTATAAGTTAGAGAACATATTCTGATTTAAACTGATATGAAGAGTCTTCAGAAAATATTTAAGAATCAGACAGAAATAAATTCAATGACAATATAAAAAATAGCCATTTGGGAATTTAGTGATGTAGGAATGGCAGGGAAGAGAAAGCTGGTGATCAGTTTGCAGCTGAGCTGCCGCTGCTGAGTGTTAGTGACTCTAGTCAAAATCATCAATAAGGCAGACTATTTGGAGCATGCCTGAAATAGAGGCCAGGTACAATCAAGACAAACAAGAAATTCATCATGTTTTCAATACCCAGAGACTCTGGGCTGTGAGTTACCTCTGTTTCAAACTGCAAGGATAAAAGGCTTAACAGCCCTAGGAGAAAATATTGCCACATGTGGAAATGGTTCAGGAAAAAGACTTCACTTGCTGGAGGCATTGGCAAAATGCTTGCAACTCAGACACACGAGGAACAAGGAAAAGGTAGAGAAGTCTTAAAAATAGAAACCGTATCAAGATGAAAAGAATTCAGGGTAATGTATTGGAAAACAAAGAGAGTTTGTCTTTTGATAAAAAGCATGAACTCTGCCTGCGCCTGGCAAACCTGACTTGCTAACACTGTCTGTCCACCAAACCCGGCTTTCTGAATAAGTGTATTAGTTTGTAGCCAGTGAAGTGGAACATGAGGGAGGATTTGCATGAGATTTCTTTTACATGCCTTGCTAAGATATTAGAAAGCTCCATAGCATTGCAAGTTAAGGATTATTAACTGAGTTAAATTGTAACTTATATTTGTTTTTTTTTTCTCTTAAGTATGTCTTCACACCCCCAAGTTATTTGATTCTCATCTCCCAACACCGATTTTAAATAGTAAGAAATTTTACAGAAAAAGTATTTATTTAACAACTAGAGATTTCTTGTGCCAGAGACACAACAATTAGTAACTCAAAGACACATGAAGCCTATTGTATGGAAATCTAATAAGCATAAAAGATATTTACCCAATAAATACAGAATAATGTAGTTAGAAATTCTAATTTATTTAAAGCAATGGATAAGGAGAGATGAGGGTTAAAGCAGAAGGACCTGATCGTCTTAGGGCATATGGCATTTAAGTGAAGGAACTTAAATGATACGTGAGAAGGAGTTAAACTGGTAAAGGGATGAAGTGAGATGACATTCTAAGCAGAGCAATGAGCAGGCTAAATACACTGAAACGGGAGGTAATATGCTGGGTGGAATCTAATGCAGGTACTACAGGTAATAATAATAAGAATATTTATATCTGACACTGGGACACCATGCAGGGGTTCATAGGTCATGAAGTCTAATGTCTTTGAGCATTAGCCAATAACTGACAGATGGTTTTCATCAGGAATGCAGCATGACTAACTAAAGCCTCATTTAATGGGCATTCGGACTTCAAAAGGAAAGGGATTGTATAAAGAGGGCTTAGGGTGGGAGTGGGCCATCAACAACATTGTCAGTAACAGTACTTAGGAGGTTGTCATGGTAGGGTGATGCTTATGGCTATCCACAATCTTTTCCTCGTTTTCCCCAAGCTCTGAACATTGAGTGACCCAGGCCTCCATCTGGTGGCCTCTTTTCTTCTTTTCTGTATGCTTGCTGTCTGGGTGCACTCCTCAAGTCTCATGGTTTAAAATTCATCTAAATTCTGTTTCTCCCACATTCTTATCTCCATCTTGGACTCAACTCTTGAACTACAGAAACTTAGCTCCACTTTAAGTTTTAATAGTCATTTCAAATTTGAACCTGTTCAATTGAATTCCTAACTTGAAATCCTCCAAAATTTGCTCTTTCTATAGTCTCTCTCACTTCAGTAATTGGGAACTTTATTGTCATAGTTTCTTAGCCAATATTGTGGATAGAATGCTTGACTAATCCCTTTCTCACAACCTGCATCTAATCCATCAGCAAATCTCATTCTTAATAAACACACAACCAAACGCTATTTTGCCATCTCCACTTCTAACACCCTAGTGACAGTCACTAATTTCTCTAACTTTAATTATTTCGATAACTTCTTAAGTAATCTCAATTTTTCTACCCTGCATCCTAAAGTCTATCTCAACAAAAAGACTGTAAGTCATCTGGCATCTGATAGTTTCTCAAAATCCTCTGGTACCTTTATATGTATGTGTGTGTGTGTGTGTGTGTGTGTGTATATACATATATATATATATACACACATATATATATATATATACACACACACATTATATCTAATATATATAATATAATAAGAAATCCAATATCCTTACTTTGGTAGGTTATATTTTTCAAATGTAGCTGCAACGATTACCATACCATGTGCTCCAAATGCAATCTTGCTACTCCCCCATTAAGAGATTGGGTTCATCTCTCCATTCCCTTCATCCTGAGTGGCTCTGTGACTGCTTTGACCCATAGGATATGATAGAAATGTTGGTGTTTGAGTTCTAGACACAGCCCTTAACTAATTTGGCAGCTTCCCCTTCCTGCTTCTTAGAATGCTCAATTTTGAAATTCATTCTTGAGACACTTTCTTTTAAAAACCAAGCCTTATACTAAAACAAGCTCAAGACACAATAAAGAAACCACACATGGCTTATTTGACAGTCCTAAATAAACATCCGACAGGTAGCCAACACTAACCCAGACAAGTGACACGTACATAAAGCCCCATTGAACCTTCAGATGACTGCAGGCCCAGCTGTCATCTGACTGTACCCTCTTAAGAAATTACAAGCAAGAATATCACCTCCAGTTGAGTCAGCCCACAGAACTAGAGGAGTTAATAATGAATTATTGCAGGTGATTTATTGAAAAATAATAACATGTAAAACAATAGTTACCATAACAAACCTTATTTTATACAGTGCATCAATGCACCATGATTTCATGTCCTATCACTTTTCTCCTTATTCCTCCCATTCCAATCAAGCTGACCTTTTTAACATTCCTTAGACATCCCAAACACATACTCCTACCTCGGGACCTTTGAATTTGCTCTTCTCTTGTCCTTCAAAGTTATCTCTATGGCTTGCTTCTCCATTCTCTTCACTGATCTGTTCAGAAGTCACCTTAATAAAAAACACTTTCTTGACTAAACTTAAAAAAACAAATAATAGGCTCATTTATCTCCAGTACTCCCTTTCCTTCTTAATTTTATTTAGACTTCTTTTTTTCCAGGTTCACTGGAGTATACTTGACAAATAAAAATTGTTTATATACAAATATATATTGTATATGTTTGATGTGTGCAATGTGATGTTTTGATATACATTGTGAAATTACTCACACTCAAGCTAATTAATATGTTCATCACTTTACACAGTTACCTTTGTGTGTGAGTGCGTGTGTGGTGAAAACACTTAAGATATACTCTCCTAGGAAGCTTCAAGTATATAATACAGTATTATATGATACTGTATACAGTATAGCCACCGTGTTGTAAATTATAGCTCGAAAACTTACTCAGCCTGCATAACTAAAATTTTGAACCCTTTGACCATATCTGCCCATTTTCCCTACTGCTCAGGTTTATCTTTCTTTATTGTACTTGTTTTTATATGCCGTAGTATGCTTCTATTTGTTTTTCTTAATTTATTATCTTTATGTACTAATATGTAAGTGCTATGAAGGCAGGACCATATTTTAAAAGTTTTTACAGTTGTAACTCTAACATCTAAAAAAGTAGCTGCTGATTTTTTGAATGCATTAATGGATAAATTAATAGAGGATGGTCAAACGGATGGATAGATAGATGGATGCATAGATGAATAAATGAATGTGAAGTAGTAAAAGTAAAACTGTAAGTTACATTTGATTAAAAAAACCATTAGACAAAATGACAGCATTTTGCTGAATTGCAAAGGTCCTTACTCCATGCCGGGTACTCTCTTTACCACCAGACAAGTGTTTCTGTTGTCACATGTATAACTACAGTCAGATTTGATAAACTAACATAATGACACCTGTAAAGAGCACGGACTAACATAGCTTTTGACTCAGAAAATGTATATTTTGATAGGAAAGAGAGAGTGAGAAGAAATGTTAGTATTATAGGCCATTACCTTCCCAGGAGGCCTGCCTCAAATTATTCAGTGGACAAGAGAAAGAACTAGGTGACTCTGAAATAATATGACGTAACTGGATATTGGGTGGGAGATACCAGGAGGCTTTCAAACAGATGGAGAGGGGTGTCAAAAATGGCAACAATCTCATATTTTTGAATGGGGAAGCCATTACATCCAGAAAAATTGAATAAAACTGATCGTTTCTATATATAGAATCAGATCCACTATCCAGAGCACAAAAGGCTTGATTTACCTTCTTGTGCCTCCAACACCAGAAAATTAGTTGAAACTAAAATCAATTTGCTGAGAGCTGGGCTTTAACTCAAAAAATCACAACTTGTGGCTTGGCAGTTGTAGCTGCATTCACTCTGTTGCTAGGAAAATCAGGGGAAACAAAAAGGCATGAAAGATTCTTCCAAGGCTCTGGCCCTTACATTTCCTTACAAAAACAAAGAGTTCTCATCCTTTTGTTGTTATTGGGTTTTTGTTCAGTCAGCATTGTGTTCTTAAGCTTAGGAAGCTCTTTTCTCTTGAAAAGCCAAAACAAATGTCCCGGAAAGGTGTTATTTTAGATTTTTTTTTTTCTGTTTCTTGTCATAATGATGCTTTTTGATTTTTAGATTTCTGGGAATTTTAAGACTATAGCAAAACACAAAGTATAAAATATAAAATGGTTTACACATTATTACCAAGGATAGTCCTTATTGTCACCTTTCATAAATGGTTAATTGACTGCCGCAAGTTTTTAAGCCTGACATGATGTCTGAGGACTTCAGTTCAAAATTTAGGTAAGACAGAAAGATTCAGCAAAACTGTCTGTAATTGTACAGTTCTTGGTCATATTCTTTTTATACAAAGTAAACTCTTCTCTTTATTGACACTGGTCTGTAATGAGTACTTTAAATGATTTATACTGGTGTGCGCAGTAATTAAGGTATGGACAACAAAATATAGTGGAGATAACATGGATTTGGTAATTAGATAGACCTGAACTTGTAGCTCATATCCACCATTTACTACCTGTATTTCTTTGATAGTGTTACTTAACTTCAGTTTTCTCCTTTGTAAAATGGAGATAACATTGTGTATCCTCCAGGGTTATTAAGGTTAATGACAACATGTCAAATGCTTAGCCTAGTACTTGCCACATAGTGCTGTTGTTATTCTAAAAAATCAGTTGAGTTTCTGCATACTATTCATGCTTATGGTTCCAAATAAATAACCATTCATACTTACATTCCACTGCAATTCCTTGTTTGTTTCTTAAAGCCTTCAAAGAATTGCTTTTATATGCAAGGACATAGAAATCTGCATTAAAATGAGAATCAGTGAGGCATAAGAGGCATTAGGTTTTGCTGAGAGATGAAGGTCATGGATTTTTCTTTTAGCACAGATTTAGGAGAAACAGCTCTACGCCAGAAAGAACTCCACTGGTTTCCCCTCAGCTTCGGGTTTCGAGACAGGCAAGCCTGTAATACGGAAGCATGTGCACCACAGGGTTGGTTTGGCAGGCAAGCCATTTGCTATTTCTGAAGCATATATGTTGCTTTCTGTTTCTAACATGCCAGAGGCTCTTCTCGTTGCCAAAATTTCTCCTTTGTCAAGCTCCATAGGAAACTGATGTAGTCCATGCTCAAAAGACATCCAATAAAAAGCTATGAAGCTGCCATTAATTTCACATCTCCACTGGAGAAAAAAAAAATAGTTGCAGGGTGTCAGGCCAGTCTTAAAACGTTATGCTTATGAGGCAAAGAATTCAGCTTTTAAAATATCCCTCTAGGTATGGTAGCTCTGTAAGGGAATGGGAGATGCCATTGAACAGAGGCTACTAGCTTCACCTTGTTTTTCTAATCTCTTTACACTTCTGAAAGGTAGTACCATGCTGTTGTGGCCTCTTCTGCCAGAGTGTGGGTTTCCTTTAGTGATTTTCTATCAATCATCCCATCCTAAGAGATAAGAGCAGATAGGCTTCCATTGCCAAAAAAAAAAAAAGACCAGAGGCATATCCATTTTTACTACCCCACTTGTAAAATCCTTGAAGGCAACAAACTCCAGGAAATCATTAGAGCTTTACTGTGAAAAAAATTTAGTACACATGAGCCAGATCTTAGAAAAGCAATATGTATAAGTTTATGAATTGCTCATTATTGCCTTTTTCCCTCCAGTTTTGGAGGAAAATGCATCTACCCTGTGTAGATGTATTTTGTATTAGTTAGGGTGCAGGAAAATCTGATACAATAAAAATATTCCAAAATGCTGAGCTTTAAATGAGATTGAAATTTATATTTTTCTTTTTTAAAAGAGTGCACAGGTGAGGAGGCCACAGTGGCAGAGACCCATACCCTTCTGTCTTCCTTTCTGCTATTGCCCAGAGTGTCAGATGCATTTGTGTGGTTGAAGCTGGAAGCCTCCATGATTGGGTTCCAATAATATAGGGTAGGGAAAAGGAACACCAGAGCAAGCATTTATGTTTATAAAGCTATGAGGTTACCTTCATCACTTTCACTCACACCCCTCTAGCCCTAAACCTATTCATATTTCCCTAGCAAGGTGCAATGGAGTCTGGGAAATAAAGTCTCTGGTGGACAGCCATGTTCTCAGCTATATCTTGATAAGGGGATAAAAGGGAATGTTGAATTACTAAAAAGAAAGAGATGAGAATGGGTATTGGGGGATGTTTGACAGTGATTGCAGTGACCATGGTATGGGAGACTATGCTAGAAATTTCCCCTAGGAAATTTAATTGCAGTCCTAGGAATATTTAATTGTGAAATATCAAGTTGCCTTAATGTGGAATGTTAAAGGAGGCAAACTTTTGTATTAGTGGACTGACAGACTATATAGGTTTGATATGCTTCTTACCAAGTTTCCTCTTACACACACATTCACACATACAAAGAGAGAAAGAGAGAGGTAGAGAGAGAGAGAGAGAAACAAAAGATTTATGCTAGCAAATTAAAAATAATGAACATAGGTAAATTTTCAATCAGAGTTTAAATAAATGACATTGTAAATAGATATAGATTTAAAAGTATACATATCCTTAAACTACATATAGTATACATCTGCAATCTTATTATGGAGAATAGGTACCGAAAAATAAAACAGGAAAAGATTATGATTCCCTTAACACACTACCTTCAATTGCCATCTTAACAAACCAGAACAGTTGCCAAAAAGAAAATAAGAGAAGACTATGAGAACCCATCTTACTTTGCCAAAATGAGAACTAGATGCTAAAATGATGAGGAAAAAAATAGGCAGCTTTCCCTCAAATGCACAGAAGTTACCATTTTATCCAGTCAGAGCTAAAAGTTCTGTCCCTAGCCTTTGTCAACAGCTCTTTCTCACTTGCACTGGGAGACTCTGCCAGCCTGCGTCACTGCAGGGAACAGGCATGTGCAGTGCTTCCTCACTCCCTGGAGTGCTTACATATATTAGGAAAGCACTGTGAAAGTGCTAAGAGTAGGCCTAGCATGCTGACAGTGCGGGTGTTCATAAACTACAGTGCTGAAAGAACTTCAAACTGCGTCTGACTCTCTAGTTCAATCAAATATCCAAAGGGATAAGACAAGATGAGACCTAATTTCAGGCCAGTAAAACATCATCAAAGAACTCTGAACACAATTTACAAATTGACATATGAGTAAGGATTTTGTGCATCGACCTGACAATCTTATTGAAATCTGAAAGGAGAAAATTGCTAGCACCCACATGGATAGTGGTATGTATGTATTAATATATGAACTACTTCTGGACTGGACAAATTTCCTGAACTCAAAAACAATATGAAAACAAAAACAATAGCAGGCCCATGAATAGAAACTACAGAAAAGGGGAAAATGATTTGATGATTTTGAGGATGTTCATATCTTTGGAGAAATTCTCTCTCTGTATGATTATGGGAATATAAAGGAAGAGCGGTTTGAATTAAAAGTGGAGAAGCAGTGGGAGTTGGCAGGCAGCTGGGAAGAGAGGAAAGGAGGAAGAAAGGAAAGAAAGAAGGAAGGAAGGAAGGAAGAAAAACAAGAAGGAAGGAAGGTAGGTAGAGGGCGAAAGGAAACCTAAAACACAAAATAAACATGAACAACTTCTTTGGAGGCAATAAAAGTTTGAAGTTAATAAAATGACTGGACAACACATTTAATAATTTCACCCATAATGCACAGGAAAATTTTTAAAAATGAGAAAGAAAATAATGTAAAAATGATAATGGAGGTGACAGACTTTTAATCTAAGAATACGGTGATAGAAATGCTATCTAATAAATATGAGTTTTCAGTGGAAGAAACCATGAATAATAGGAATAAAGTAACAATCACAAATAACAACAACAAACACATGTCAGTTATTTACCATTTGCTAAGTATCATGGCTTGTTCCTGCTGCTATAAAAAAAAAATATGTGCCACTGGGTAATTTATAAAGAACAGAAATTTTTCTCATGGTCTGGAGCCTAGGCCACTCAAGAGCAAGGCGCTGGCACATTTGGTGTCTTGTGGAGGTTGTTCCATCAATGGTGTCTTCTAGTGGAGACGTCTTCCCATGGCAGAAGGGATGAAAGGGCAAAAGGGACACTCTGTCTTCTCGTGGCAGGAGAGATGGAAGGAGGCCAAATCCACCTTACTTACACTCTTATAAGGCATCCCATCCACAAGGGTAGAGCCATTATATTCTAATCACCTCCTAAAGGCCCCACCTTTTAATATTGTTACATTGGACATTAAGTTTCAGCATGAATTATGGAGGGAACACAAACATTTAAACCATGGCTCTAAGCATCTACCATTATGTCATTTAATCCCCAGGAAAATCCTATAAAATACATTCTCCCTGCTATTTAACAAATGATGAGAGGAAGTTTACAGGAAATTTTAAATAATTGATCACAGGGTTAGTAAGTGGCAGACCCTGCAAATTAGCCTGTCCACTTCCAGAGGTGATGGACTTTATATCTACTTCCATGGAGTTCAAGAAAAATCTGAATCTAACATTTGAAAGGGTTTTATGTGTTCCAGTGGAAAAAAATTAAAAAGCATTTCACTCTCCAGATATATCCTGTGGATGAAAAATGTTTGAGTTTCAACAAGTACAAAAAAAAAAAAAAATCCTGAAGGCATCTATAAAGAAAAAAATGGGTTAGCTACAAAGAAAATAACCCTGGTTTCAGAAGTCTATTTTCTGACATGAAGCACAAGAAGACACTGATATTTTGAGGGGTGGGGGAAGTTTAGGATGTAAGAAGTCTATGCCTGAACAAGCTGTCATTCATGTTATGAGCTCAGAAAAATAATGCTCAGTTATACAAGGACCCTGGAAATACCCTCCCCTTTATAAGAAGATTATTTCAAGAGCTAATCTAACTGATAAAATGTCAAACAAAATAAAGTATCTGAGTCAGAAAGCTGTTGTGATAGATTTAAACATAAAACAATGGATTGAGAACATGAGTTAAGGTAAGCTACCGCTCTCAGCTTTAAAGGGCAGTGACATGCAGTTAACCTGCTTTGGCTTTTAGGCCTGTCTCTGATTCTTCCTGATTAGTATTTTCACAGTTTTTTCTTGCTCTCTGATGGCAGTTCAGCATCAGGCTCAAAATAAGAGTTTAATAAATATATTTTGATAGATTATTAATTCATTGAATTTCTCTACTGAGGACTAGACTCCCAAATAAAAATGTAAATTTCCCTTTTAATTTTGAATGTCTGTAAGAAATTATCTTCTATATGCATCATTTGTCAAATACAGTCTCAAATCATCAGTATGCCTTCATTCACCTGGGGACTTTGAAATGCTGTTTGGTTGATAGATAACAAGGGCCCTTGAAATCAATGGGCAGGACCCCTAAAAACTACCCTCTCTTAAAACAATTATCGTTGACTTGGATTTGAAAGGTTTTGAAACTTCAGGTGCTCTCCATTAGTTCTTCCTGATCATGTTCATCACATCTGCCGTGAAACGTATGTTGTTTGGTGAGAGGTGGTAGTTGGTAGGAGGAAGCTGAAATGGAGGAAGATTGAGCAATGTATGTATCGTAGAAGGTGAAAAATGTGGCGGGGGGTGTGTATGGTAAAATTGTGCTTTTTGGTATTGAGTATGAGAACTGGAATGGTCCCACGTCACTGCCAGAGACCATAAGAACACTGAATTTTTCTAAAGTTGTCTAGCCATATCCATCACTATTCTGTCATTCAGTAGAATGCAGAGGATATGACCATTAATACAGCAGGGAATGGTTTGGCCTTGAGTGGGAGAGTTTATCACAGAGTAAGTGAATGGTACCAAAGGACTGACAATGAGTACTAAAAGTAAATATTAAAATAATTGTATAGTTAGTTATGTAAAAAGTAATACATATATGTGGGTTTAAACTCAATGGAAAATAATTTTAACAATTTCATATAGTAAATAAAATTTTAGAGTTAAAATTAATAAATTCTTAAAATTTACATCTATGATTGACTATTATGTTAACTTAGACCAGCAAATAAGGAAGGTACTAGCAGAAGAAAGTAAACTAAGTACATTATTTTGAAAAGGACAACTTTAACCATTGGAGACATACAGATATGTTTGCATGTAATATATTGAAAAGCAGCTTTGTCTAGTTTTCAAAATAACATTTATATCTTCCATGTAATCTACATTAAACACAGGAAAACAAAACATAGTTGCTCTTTAAGAAAGCCAAAACAGAAGTGGAAAAAATAGTTTAAAATGAAAAAAATGATTGCCAACCCACTGATAAATATTGAACAATAAATATAAATGGGTTGAAAATGTTGAAATTTACCTTGGCCTTGTGCTCCTGGAAAATAGCAACAGTTAAAAAAGTTTCCCACAATTTTATGGTCTGGAAAACAGTTTATAGAAAAGAATCACCTTTTTTCCTTCTGACTTAGATAACACAAGACCGGGCATAGTATCTCCAAATTCCCATTGTATCATAGATGATTAATTGAATTATTTGTTCTCCACAAACTATTTAGACACAGATATAAACTCCTTCACCTGCAGCAAACTCACACCCTTTGCTCACCCCAACATCCTCATGAATACCATCCCCAGCCCTTTCTCTCACCAACTGTTCCTCCTTATTCTGTAGTTTTCCTTGTTCATTTTCAGCTCCTACTCCTCCTCTTTACCCTACCCTGCATCCATGAACTCCCTCTGCTTCCCAATTTCCCATCTTAACCCATGTTAGTGGCCCTTTTCCACCTGTGATGAAAAATCAATGACCTGAACTCCCACTTGACTGAGTATACTTTCATTGAGCCTTTGTCTCACTCAGATTTACATAGTATTGTCAAAAACTTTGAAGATCTCTGTCTTCAGACAAAGGAAGAACTTAGTAGGGAAGAACTTAGTAATCAATTCATACTGGTCATCAGGACATATTCTTCAGGGTCCCTGGTTTATATCCACTTGAACAGCTGCTAGTGGGCCGAAAAGAAAGACTATCAAAGAAATCAGAACACCTCTGAGGCTCACATGCATGTGAAAACCATAGGAGAAACAAAAATTTAATGGAAAAAGATGTCATTTAACTTAAATGACAACGAGATAAATCCAACTCTAATTATAGATATAAATTAGAATATGTTTGAAAGAATTACTCTGGTGTTGCTCTTGATGACTGAATTGCCTCTGCCATTGGTGTTAGTGTTATTAAGAGCTTATGATAAAAATTAGAAATATTACAAAAACATAAGGTAAATTGGTGGAAAACTCCCATCTCTGAAATACAGACAGTAGCTCAAAACCATAAGGGCTCCATTACAGAAAAAGCCAAATAAACACAAAGCAAACTCATGATTTTATAATTTATACAGTCAGAAGGAAACATGCCAGGGTAATCTGCTCCCTAAAAACAAAACAAAAATTAAAAATTAAAAAAAAAAAAAAAACCTTTATGTAGAGACACTCACAGATATTGCAAAGAAAAGGGACATAGAACCTGGCCTTAAAATGCAAAAGCGAGCAATAGTCCAAAAATCTACCACCCTCCTTTAAGTAATCATTCCCCTTGTGACTATAACTAATTCTCAATGCACAAGAGGAAATAATTATCCCACAAATGGATGGATACCCCTTCATCTTCCTAGTGGATACAAGGGCAACTCATTCCTTTTATTCTCCCCCCACGCTCTTGGAGTAGGCAAGCCAGACCAATGGTGGGACTTGGTAGTTGATCTCCTTTATGACTTGAGCTTATTTAAACATTCTTTTGTCTCATTAGGCCCTCTCACTAACCTGCATAGCTCCAGCACACCTGAGGAAATATTTACTTTCTTATTGGAATATCAGTATTCTTTGCTTTCCTCAACTTCTCTGACTCCATACACTTGAATGGCTCTTATTGGCCACAAGACAATTCTTGCTCCTGTCAACACCCCACCGACATTTTAGTGGAAACAAATGTGGTTTGTGGCAACTGCAGGGATATGCCTAAAAAGGAAACATGAGTCCCTAACCTGTTAGGGTCATTACCTAGCAGTTATTCCTCAAAGATAAGGAAACTCTTGGCTGACAAATGTGTTAAGAAAGTTGCTTCCCAAGGATGCTTCCCCAAGCTCAACCTCTTTTAGAGTCAGAAACTCTATTAAAGGAAATTAAAAGATAATTCCTAGCACCTGAGGCTGAAAACACTAATTGGAAACAGGCTAGATTTTATTTTTTATTCAGATGGTCTGTGAAGACAACAATCTCCTGATCTCTCATCTGTCTTTCATCTGAAATACAGACTGTTCTTCATATCATACATCATGGCACACAAATTCTTGAAGGTCTCCTTCACAAATATTCATGGAGATACTTTGACAGTCATTCTAAGCAGGTAATCTCAATCTGCCCCATTTGCCAGAAATATAATCCTGCCAAAAATATAAAGATGGGGCAAGGACAAGAGCCTTTTTATATGAATGAGTTAGTCACCATTTTAGCATTGAATCTATAAGCTCTCTGTGTCTTTCTGTATGTTTATATATATATGTTATGTATTTTTTGTGTATATATATGTTATGTATGTGTATTATATATCTTCAGATGGTGTTATCTAACTAGATTATAAAATCTCTTAAAGGAGATCTGTTCTGATTGACTTAGAGATAAATAAGCACTTAATATAAACTGAGTATTCTTAAAATTTCCAGAAATTAAAGAAATTGAACTTCTAATATTTTAAATTTGTAAAAAGAGAGTATTCTTACAGAAACTACTAACTCAAATATTTCAAGAATTCAAGTTCACATATTTTAAGTAAGTGGCAACAATACTCATTAACAATCACTTAATATTGTTATTTTTATTAAAAACAGTGATGTCTTTTAATTTATTAGTTAACCTATGTTTTTATTCTTCTTGAGTAGGTTCTCCCTAAGCTTACAGTTTTGCTAATCAAATAAGCTAGTATTACACATAATAAATATCTAAAATGATAAATGTAAATTTGTGATTAACCAAATTGAATCAAACTTTAATTCAATAATAATTCTGTTTTGTAGTATGTCATTCAGTTTAAAAATAGTTTCCAATATATTTAGGTATCTTAAAATCTTAGACATTCTAAATTAAGTTACTTAATGAGAAGTCATTAAATACCTAGATTAGTTCTAGTAAGATAGAATACTGAAGCATAATTTTAAGTTTATATACTTTTTCCTATGTTTATGGTACAGAGAGACTGCATATATTTGGATATGGAGGAGTGTGCGGCTATAAAAAATTGTAAGATTTATGTTCATAAGCTCTACTAGTCTGTTACAAAATCCTGGTGTATAAAAGGTAGTTCATAATTACCCACTCCATAGTTTTTCTGGGAAATAGAAGTTACTGTGGTTGAAGTAATTATATAATCAATGTATGTAAAGAAGACTCTACTAGAAACAATCATGGCAGAGAGGAAAAATTTTATATGCAAAGTACACAGGAAGTGTTTTTGTAAAGGAAAAAGAGGACAGCTTTGTTTTAAAGTAAAATGGTAATGTTTTTTTTTTTTTGAATGAGAAAGAGGAAATTATATGACAAAACCTAAATGGATATAGAAAGTTACAGAAGATTCACAGAAAAGGAATTTCATTTGTCGTGGTCAGAGCTGGCAAAGGTTTGATGGATTTATTTAAGGTTGTTTAAAAATAGCTTTAGTATTAAAAACGATATTAATACAAAATTAGATTTGCTTTTCTCTGTAAAAATGACAAAATTTTCTTGGATTATTGGTCTTCTTTTAATAAGAGATTAGAAAAGATTTTTCTTTACCTTCTAAAT
Organism: Eulemur rufifrons; assembly: GCF_041146395.1. Lineage (NCBI taxonomy): Eukaryota > Metazoa > Chordata > Mammalia > Primates > Lemuridae > Eulemur > Eulemur rufifrons. The sequence goes on from NC_090989.1 coordinate 234,242,760, forward strand.
AATCTGACTAAAAGGCAAAGATACAGTCTTATCAGACTAATTAACTGTGCTGTGTGTTGACTTTACAATGTCCTTGATTAGTTGAGAGAACAAAGTCCTCTCACTTTTGAAGGATCTAAGGTTCTTTACACACATATTACCTCCCATGTTTACTTTTTAAATCTTTTGTTGTCATTTTGGTTAAATAGGATTATTACTCACTAATCCATGATCTTATTTAATCAAGTGTTCAAACTTCCTGACAACTTTTGACATTTTGCTGTCCCCAATAAAATTCAAAATGATATGTTTTGCATCCAAAACTGTCTTTGCTACTTCTCAGAACCCCCGGAAAATCATAAAGAATATATTCCTTACCTTAAAAATGATGCTAAAAATAATTATGTTTATTTCCTACATTGTAAGCTGCATAAGGAGCATCCTAAAATCAGAAGAGATACTTAGCTTTCCCTATCTTAAATCAACATGGGTAAAATATTATTATTATAAAAATTCCAGAATTATATGCTGTGTGGGAAGTTCCTAGAGAATCATCAGTGTCCTCAACGTCCATGATATTTTTCTATTTATGAGAGTCCTGGTGTTGCTTTGCCTGATTTTAGACAAAAAATAGGGTATATAAGCTTCTGTACCCCATTAGGTTATTGGGTGATCATTCTTTTGTGATTCCCCCATGCTATGCATTTAAAATTAAATTTTGTATGTTTTTTATCTTCCTAATTGCCTATGTCATTTGCTTTTTTAGCAAAACTTCAGCAGGCAAAGGGGAAGTTTTCCCTTGGTCTCTACAATTTTGATGCTGTGAGCAGGATAACCCCAAACTGCCCTGCTCTTCTGCAAGTTTCAGTCAAGAAAACCCAGGACTTGACAAGGTGGTAGAAGGGGAAGAAATTCTTACCAGTCAGACTCCCAGTCTCCTTCTGTGGAATTTGGTCAAGCAGATGGTAAAAATTACTGTTTGTCTCTTTTGTCTTTTCCAAATTTAACATTTAATGAGATAAAAGCATTTATACAGACTAGTCACAGGTTTAGTAACTCTGACGTATTTTTTGGTATGAATAATTATATTGTCTGATCTTTTTTCTCCCAGAAAGGGTCTTTATTTCTATTCCTTTCTCTGTCTTTCTATGTTATTTGTTATAAAGAGTCCCTCTCATCTTGTTTTATGTGTCAACAGCTTGACTTGTGACCAAATGGGAGCACTCTCTCTTCCTCTCTGCCACACAGAAAGCATGATTTGGGGGTCATGTCTGGTGGCCAGTCTGAAAGGACTGAGAAGAGTGGAGATATAAGATATTAAGCAGAATAATCTTTGTTCCAAATGTTCCAAGCTTTTAAGGGAGTTTGTCATAATAAGAAGTCCAGTCCATAAGAGGATTTTGTCATCTCAACCCCTTGCTGCCTGGTTAGTCCTGGGAAAGTCCCATCCCAGGAGGGCCTACCCAAGGTCACAGCTTGCTGGGTCTGTGACTGGCAGCAACCCCCCACCAACACACACATTTGTGGGATACATATAATATTCTAAACTGTCTGTGGCAACAAGTCTTTTGCTATCTTAGCCTATTTCTGGGAGTGAATTTTTAGAGATCATAAGGGGCTATATTTTCTGTACCCATTTTAAAAATGACACTTTTGCCCATGGTATTCTACCTCTGTGACTTTCCTTGGGAATGTCTTAGTAAATTGAGCTGCTTATGGAATAAACACATTGGCTGTATTTAAAAGAAAATTTTTTAGAGTGCTCTTGTGTTAAACAGCTATCTTATTGGTACCTAGGAGAAGATCTGAAAGGAATATATAGCATTAGAAACTTTGTTGACAAGATTAAAAAAAAAATAGAAATCAGATTTAAAATTAAGTTAAAATTCTTTGTACACACAAACGGCCTGCTTTGGGTCTCCTGCGGGGTTTGCAAAGAAAGCACTCCACCCTGCAGTCTAGTGGATTCCGTGCTTTTACCTCTGTGGCCTGGGTTTATCTCTTGGTCAGGAGACCAGCCCCTTGGAAATGTAAATCTTTTAATTCAGGAGCAAAAAATAAAGGAGAAACATTTATAAAAAAAAAAATTGATTTGATATTTGTGTGACTCTTAACACCTGGAGCACTCATTTGTTTTGTGATCCTTTATGCCCAGGGAAAGCTTTTGGTTTCTTCTCTTACCATTTTTTAAATCTTCTATCTCTGAGGCACACAGGTTGTTGGGCCCTTATGCACAGATGGTCAGCTAAGAAATTGACACTCTGGAAAATAAGGCTGGACAGAAATATGTGTTATACCCCATTTGTCGCCCGTGGAACTTTCCTTTTGTGGAGCTGTCCTTGGTAGCAATCTGGATCTTGGGAGGATTGCAGCTTTTGCTTCCTCTTTGGAGACTTTGGTTAAAGCTATAAAGAATGTCTAAGTTTTAGACTCTTATGTGCTTATTTATTTTAGTTTTTAGTCATTTGTTTAGGTATACCTTTGATTTAAAATCTTGGTTTGTATTTAGAGTATGATAGTAACTTATTTTTTTTTAGCCAGTTTATTTTGCTTCCTCTACTAGGCTGCAGAGACTTACCTCCTGCCACCACTGGAAAACGAACCAAAGGAGGAGGCAGGCTCCTCCCAGGTGACGAGGAGGAGGCACTACTCTGCAGCCACCATTCAGCAAAAGGCCCACTGCTCCTAGGATAAAAAGCAGGCTGCTTGTGTATTTAAAAGGATTTTTTAAAAAAGAGCTGTATGGTCAAAAGTCAGCCTAATTAAAAACTGATATTCAGGCTACAATTTAAAAAAAGAAAAGGAAAGGCCTTTCTGCTTTTTCAATTTTGGATCTGTAGTTTATGCCCAGGGGATTTTTTTTCAACCAACTGAAACCATATTTTTGTTATTCCTAAGAATTTTATTATTTTATTTTTGGAGGGGGGAGATTCTCTCGTAGGTAAAATTTTTTTCTTTTTCCTTTTTCATTTATTATTGTCTTTAACACAAAATATTTATGCATAGTTACGGGATACAGTGTGATATTTTGATAGATGTATATTTTTGTATCCATTAACTCACCTTTGGCTACTCTGTCTCCTCTCTACTGTTCTCCTACCATAGTAACCACTATTCCACCCCTGTGGATCAGGGCAGAGCACCGGCCTGACTCCAAGAGGAAGGGGTGCTTTGGAGGATTGGGCCCAGGGAGGAGGTTATGATTGGAATTCAGGAACCTGAGCCAATAGCACTCAGTAGAAACTTGGGTCCCAGGTGGTTAGGCACCATGCAGTAGTGATTCTAGAGCCTGGGCTGGTGGTGCTCAACAGTATCCCAGACTCTGTGAGGCCAGATGTAGTGGCAGCAGGTATCCCAAAAACGTGGAGAACAGCTTTCATTTGGGCACTGGGGGACAGGAAACAGCACAGTGATGACGCTGCTCCCCAGAGCGAGGGGTGTCTCAGCAGCTCAGACTCCAGGGGGCTACTTCAGCTCCAGGGAAACAGGATACTAGAGTTCTTTGAGGTGGTTTGTCTCATCTCAGCCATTGCTCTGTTTCTCTGGGATTTGGGGTACTATGTCTAATAATCAAAGAACACAGTGTCAAGTTTTAGACTGAAAATGTCAGTTCTTAGTGCGCTCATGGCCGAAGAATGACCAGACTCACAAAAGTAAGGCAAGCATGAAAATGAGGCTTATTGGGGAGAGAAAGATAGGATTATAGGGCAAAAGCAGGATATAGGTTTACAGAGTGTGATACATACACCACAGATGATGACCGGACCCATTGTCGCAGCAAAGGGAGAGCAAAAGGAGAGGCAAAAAAAAAAAAAAAAAAAAAGAGGGCCTGGTTATGGTCTGCATCTTGTTTTAGAGTGCCCAGATTGGGACCTCCCTCATGGTTCAGATGTCACTTTTCAACCACTTTAGACACTTGGGAGCTGAATGACCGGAGTCTTACTGTACATGTAGATCTCCCATGAGCCTCTCCGAAAGCCCATTGGTGGGTGGTGAATCTCAGCAGCACCCACTTTTGTCCCTAGGAGACGCAGAATCCCTCGCTATCTACCTAACAATAGCACCTGCAACTCCCGGTTTCTGTAGGAGGATAGACCTAACTTTTGCTGGCATCTTGCTCCAAGTTGTAAAATGACATCATTACCTCACCTCTTGCTCCTCCTGTTGCTTACAGAAGCAGCCTAAGAAACCCTTATTCTCTCAGTGGCAACTGATCATTTCCTTCTCATCTACTGTGCCTAGGGGTGGCAAAAGTATGAAAAGAAAAAATCCCAAACCTTAGTTTGGTTTAATATACACCTATTCGTTTTTTTCCTCATGATAAACCTACTAAGTTTCAGAAAAATAACCTGATCTTTTGTTTCACTCTCAAATGAAGACCATTAATAATGTTAAATATGTGAGTAAATATGAAATACATATTTGGATTTATTTGCTTCTTGTTTTTTTAAAAAAACCTGAATTATTTTTATGCAACGATAACATGAAATAATTTATAATATTTCTGAATGAAAATGTATAACCATAGTAACACATAGAATGAATAAGTTCAAATTTCCTATTTCTGCATATATCTAGTAATTTTATTGTTTGATGCACATTGAGGATCCTATTCTTATAAGTCTGCTGTTGTCTGCCTTTTAAGAGTTTTAAGTTTGTAGGGGTTGACAATTTAATAAAATTTCAATTTAAATAATGCTGTTCAAGATTTCCTCTTCCCCATGCTTCCTTTCTAAATCTTTATTAGGTATCTTTCTCCATTGGGAAGCAGAATTATAATGACATAGGATTACATATGCATCTCAACAAGTCCAAACTCACTATTCCATTTCTGGAGTAAATAATATTTACAACCATAGTGTTAGCTTTGAAAATTGAAATCAGCCTATAAATATATCCTGGAAGATTAGATTATATTTGCCAGACTACAAATTCTATGAATTTTGCAATATAGAAGAAAGAATATAGTTGGTAGATACGGGGAATAGGGAATGTTGAAATAATGTTTGGGGTGGATATGTTGACTTCTTCATATTAAAAGATAGAAAGCTGGGATGCTGCTAAAACTAACAGGTTGTGGCAAATGGTGATAAGCATATCATGTAACTAATAAAAAGGATGAGGAATGGAGATAAGGAAAGTGTCAGTGATGTAAATTCCTCAAGTTTATAGTGGGAAATAAATATATTTTATAATCAATAAATCAAAACTAAATATATAATCATATTATTTAGAATTATGTTGATAACCACCAACACAAAAACAGAAATTAAAATCCTTATTTTCACCACTACCCCAGGACTCACTCCCCAGAGTAGATGATATTTCTTATCTAATGAAAATCTATGACTTTCTAAATGCCACAATGAATTAATAAAAATAAGTCTATGCAGAGGCACATTCTGATAAAATTGCAAAAATCCTAGGATAAAGAAAAAGTTATAAAAGTCTATAAAGTAAGAGAAAGAAAGGAGAAAAATATAAATAAACAAGTTAGAAGAGTCAAGTTGATACAAGACTTTTAATCACCAGTCCTGAAGGCTGTAAGAAAAAGGAGGAATGGTTCAATCTAATGAGTAAAAAAATTAATGTTATGGTATTTTATGTTCTTTAATTCCCTAATCAAGTGATATTTTATTGAGAAATATGTTCTTTGTTTCCCCCCTGCTAGTTTACTGAAGAAGAAAAACTAGTTTTATACTGAAGAATACTTTTTTCTAGTCACTCAAAAGCAATTATTGAATAATTCCATTGTTGAGGAATAAAATTTAAGGGAAGGCGGAAGAAAGCTAAAATCTTTATAGTGCAAAAAGAAAAAGAGTAAGGCTGAGAAGCAAAAGGAGTTTTACAACAATACAAAAGTATTGTGCTAGAATAAGCATGCCAAGAAATAACTGTTCAAAGATTCTTGCATATATAAGCATAAGAAACAGCATCCAGAAAACAAATTATAACTTATTCAGATTTAGCTCTGAGGCTCAAAGGTATTCATTACTATTAATATTTCTCTAAATGCCAGGATCCACAGTGAGCAATAGAAAAATAAAAATGATTATATCAATATGCACTTGTATAAAAATTCTATTAAAATGTATTTGAAATTTACAGGACCACAGAGAATTGCCACAAAACAGCACACACATAGCCATACATACTTTTCAATTTAAAATATATTTTCAACAAAGTTCATCTATTCTCAAATTCCATTGCACCCTAGATATATGCATCACATCCCTTTACACATTACATTTTTTTCTCTGGTACTACATGACCTATTTCAGAAGAACAAATAAAAATAGTAAACTATACAACTTAATATTCTGAAAACTACCCCATGTATAATTTCCAAATGTTTGTGACTACATTTAAGCACCTTTATTCTGAAATATGTTTAATACCAGAAGCAGATACTTGTTATTTTATTTCTAAATAAGACTTCCTAACTGTGAGTGTTAAGTAATATCTTTAGACACATTCTTGTTTAACACATTTTTAATAGTGTTAACTGAAGTTTAGTTTTCCACTGATATCGAAAAGAAAGGTTGGATGCATATGTAACTGACCTCCCTTGGGAACACACGTGTATAAATGTGTTCACTACAGAGCTGAAGATGCAAGAAGAGAACTCTAAAATGAAAATATTTTATATACTTGTATAATTAATTGTAACAGATGTCAGTCATAATCCATCCCTTTTTATAATTAATTTCTTTTAACAATATAAGAAACAAGCATATGAGGGGAAACTGATCAATTTAAAGAATATATTGAAAATCGAAATGTACTGCTGAGACAAAAACTATTCCATTTTACTGAATTCTAGCTACACACTTGAAACTTTGATTAACTTTTTAAATGAGTAAGAAGGTTTTCCAAATGGTTTTGTTATCCATTTCTGCTACTGTATAGTTTTCTTTTGCTGTCCACAATTTATTTTATTCTACTTTATTTTAGAGACTTAACTGTTTTTAGAGCAGTTTTAGGTTAACAGCAAAATTCAGAGGAAGGTACAGAGATTTACCTATATCCCCTGCCTCCACTCATATATTGTCAACATCCCCCACTAGAGTGGTATTTTGTTATAACTGATGAACCTACATGGCCACATCACTATCACCCAGAAGCTGTCGTTTCCGTTTGGGTTCTCTCTTGGTGTTTTACATTCTATGGGTTTGACTAAATGTATAATGATGTGTATGTATCTTTATAGTATCATACAGAGTATTTTCCCTGCCTTAAAAATCCTCTGTATTCCCCCTCCAAGCCCTGGCAACCACTAATATTTTTACTGTTTCCATAGTTTTACCTTTTTCAGAATGTCATATAGATGGAATCATACAATATATGGCTTTTTCAGATTGGCTTCTTTCACTTGGCATTATGCATTTAAGATTCCTCCATGTCTTTTCAAGGCTTGATAGCTAATTTCTTTATAGCACTGAGTAATATTTTGTTGTCTGGATATGCCACAGTTTATCTATTTACCTACGGAAAGATGTCTGGGTTGCTTCCAGGTTTTGACAATTATGAAAAAGAGTTTTATATACATCTGTATGTACTTGTGTGGAGATAAGTTTTCAACTCATTTGGGTAAATACTAGACAGCATAATTGTTGGATCATATGGTAAAAATATGTCTAGTTGTTTAAGAAACTGCCAGACTGTCTTCTAAAGTAGCTGTACATTTTGCATTCCATCAACAATGAATGAGAGTTTCACATCCTTGCCAGCTTTTGGTGTTGTCAATGTTCTGGATTTTGGCCTTTCTTATAGGTGTGTAGTAGCATCTCATTGTTGTTTCAATTTGCATTTCCTTCATGTGTAACATTTTTTTACATGCTTACTTGTCATCTGTATATCTTTTTGGTGAGGTGTGTCTGTCTGTTAAGGTCTTTGGCTCATTTTTTTATTTGGATTGTTTCTTTTCTTATTGTTGAGTTTTAAAAGTTCTTTGTATATTTTGGATAATAGTCCTTTAGCACCGTGGTCCCCAGTCCCCAGGCCCCGAACCGGTATGGTCTATGGCCTATTAGGAACCAGGCAGCACAGCAGGAGGTGAGCGGTGGTCAAGTGAGAGAAGCTTCATATGTATTCACAGCCTCTCTGCCTCTTGTCAGAGCAGCAGCTCCATTAGATTCTCATAATAGTTCGAACCCTACTTTAAACTGCACATGCAAGGGATGTAGGTTGTGCGCTCCTTGTAAGAATCTAATGCCTGATGATCTGAGGTGGAGCTGAGGTGGTGATGCTAGTGCTGGGGAGTGGCTGCAAATACAGATTATCATTAATAACAGAAAGGTTTGATTACACAATAAATGTAACGCGCTTGAATCATCCTGAAACCATCTCCCACCACCCTAGTCCCTGAAAAAATTATCTTCCATGAAACCAGTCTCTGGTGCAAAAAAGATTAGGGACTGCTGCTTTAACAGTTGTATATTTTTCAGCTATTTTCTTCCCAAATGTGGCTTGTCATTCTATTGACATTGTCTTGCAGAGCAGTTTTTAATTTTAATGAAGTCTAGCTTATTAGTTTTTTCTTTCATGTATCATGCCTTTGGTGTTGTATCTAAAAAGTCATCACTATACTCAGGGTCATCTAAGTTTTCCACTGTGTTATCTTCTAGAAGTTTTATAGTTTTGCATTTTATATTTAAGTTTATAATCCATTTTGTGAATAAAGTAGACTGCAAAGATTCACTTTTTCTGCAAGTGAATGTCTAGTTGTTTCAGTAGCCAACATTAAAACAACTATCTTTTCTTTATTGTATTGACTCTGTTCCTTTGTAAAAGACAACTTGACTATCTTTAAGTGTGTCTATGTCTGAGTTCTCTATTCTGTTCATGATCTATTCATCTATTCATTTGTTGCTACCACACTGTCTTGATTACTGCAGATTTTATTTAAGTCTTGATGTTGGGTAGTGTTCTTCAGCATTGTGTTGGCTATTCTGTATCTTTTACTTCTTAATATAAACTGAAAGTCAGTTTATTGATATCAACAAAATATTTTTCTGTGATTTTTATTGGTATTATATTGAATCTATAGATCAGTTTGAGAAGAACTAACATTGTCAATATTGAATTTTCTTATTCATGAATATGGAATATCTTTCCATTTACTTCATTTTTTATTTATTTCATCAGTTTTGTAACTCTCCTCATGTAAATCTTACATATGCTTTGTTATGTTTATACCTAAGTGTTTCATTTTGAGGGGAGCTACTATAAATGGTATTGTGTTTTTAATTTCAAATTCTGCTTGCTCATTGGTGGTATATAGACAAGCAATTGACTTTTGTATATTAGACTTGTATCATACAACCTTGCTATAATCACTTTTTAGTTCCAGGAATTATTTTGTTAATTCTTTGGATATTCTATATAGATAATAGTGTCATTTATGAACAAATACGGTTTTATTTCTCCCTTCCCAATCTGTACACCTTTTATATCCTTTTCTTGTCTCACTGCATTAGCTAGAGATTGCAGTAAAATACTGAAAATTAGTGGTATGGAAGGTGATCCTTGCCTTTTTCTTTTCTTAGTGGAAAAACCTTGATTTTCTCACCATTAGCTGTAGGTTTTTTGTGGATATTCTTTATCAAGTTGAAGAACTCTCCTCTATTCCTAGTTTACTTAGAGGGTTTCTTTTTTTATTTGTCATAAATGGTCATTAGATTTGTGGGCCGGGCACGGTGGCTCACGCCTGTAATCCTAGCACTCTGGGAGGCCGAGGTGGGCGGATCGTTTGAGCTCAGGAGTTCGAGACCAGCCTGAGCAAGAGCGAGACCCCACCTCTACTAAAAATAGAAAGAAATTATATGGACAGCTAAAAATATATATAGAAAAAATTAGCCAGGCATGGTGGCGCATGCCTGTAGTCCCAGCTACTCGGGAGGCTGAGACAGGAGGATCGCTTGAGCTCAGGAGTTTGAGGTTGCTGTGAGCTAGGCTAACGCCATGGCACTCACTCTAGCCTGGGCAACAGAGTGAGACTCTGTCTCAAAAAAAAAAAAAAAGATTTGTCAAATGGTTTTTCTTCATCTATTGATCTAATCATGTAATTTTTCTCTTTACCCTGTTGATGTGATGGGTTATATTAAATGATTTTCAAATGTTGAATCAGCCTTGCATACCTGGGATAAATCCCACTTAGTCATGATGTATAATTCTTTCTATACAGTATTGGACTTGACTTGCTAGTATTTTGTTTAGGATTTTTTGTATCTATGCTCATGAGAGATATTGGTCTATAGTTTTCTTTCCTTGCAATGTCTTTATCTGGTTTTGGTATTAGGGTAATGCTGGACTCACAGAATAAATTAGGAAGTATTCCCTCTGACTCTATGTTCTGAAAGAATTTTGTATACTTCCTTAATTGTTTGTTAGAATTCACCAATGAACTCATCTGAACCTGGTGCTTTCTGTTTTAAAGCTTGACATGTGTCAACCCCAATGTTATAGAAATTTAGATTGATTGTATTTAATTGACTGTTTTAATGGCATATAGACATATTGTTATGGTCTATTTCTTGTGTAAGTTATGGCAGATTGTGTTTTTCTCAGTGAATTGGTTCATTACACCTAGATTTTCAAATTTATGGTCATAGAGTTCTTCATAGTATACCATTATTGTTCTTTCAATGTCCATAGTTTCTGTATGCATTAAGTACCCCATCTTTAACGGGTTTTTTTGGTTTGTTTCTGTGGATGTGTTTTTTTTTTTTTTTTTTGCAATAGGGTCTCACCCTGTCACCTAGACTAAAGTGTAGTGATGCCATCATAACTCATTGCAGCCTCAAACTCCTGGGTTCAAGTGATCTTCCCACCTCAGCCTCCTGAGTAGCTAAGAATATAGGCTTGTGCCATCACACCTGGATCCACCTTTAAATTTTAATATCAGTAATTTACATCCTCTTTCTTTTTTTAAAAATATGGCTAAAGTCTTCTCAATTTTATTATTTTTTTAAAGAAACATCTTTTTGTTTCACTGATTTTTTTCTATTGATTTTCTGTCTTCAATTTCACTGATTTCTGCTCTAATTATTTCTTTTATCTTTTTACTTTGGGCATAATTTGCTCTATTTTTCTAGTTTTCTAAGGTAAAAGCTTATTTGTTTTAGATCTTTATTCTTTCTATTATATGTTCAAGTCTATAAATTTATCTGTAAGCATTGTTTTCAATTATTTCAAAATATTTTTAAATTCTTTTGAAAGTACTTCTTTGACCCATGTGTTATTTAGAAGTATGTTTTTTGATTTCTATATATTTTGGAATTTTCCAGTTATCTTTTCTTTACTGATTTCTAATTCTATTTCATTGTTCTCTGGAAACAGATATTGTCTACTACTATAATTTGTTTAAGGAATTACCTTAATACTATAACAATGTTGCTTTTTCTACATTTTAAAAGCTGTTTCATACATTGTTCTTTCATTTACATTAACTGCCTTCACAATACATACAGCTTACATGTTAAGTAACAGAAGAGCAAAACATTAAGTTATTGAACTTCAGTTTATACTAGTAGCAGTGAAAACACAGTGCAGAGAATAGAAGAAAATACTATACAGTACAATAGTTTTGTTTTGTTTTTACATAGGTGTGGATGTATGTGTATCTATTACAAAGGGTCAACCTAGAAATTGAATGTTTAACAGAAATAAAGGTGACTATAACATTTTATTTCTGTCATTTTCCTCTTTACTCAACTTCTTTGTGGGGTATGGGAAAAAGAGAACATTTGTTTTCAGAAGGCAATAACGTGCTTATTTACAAATGAAAGTGTTAGTACCTTTGGCCAGAGACCTCAGATATTCACTGAAGCCTGTTTCCTCTTCTCTCTGGGAAGGCTACTAGACTGCATTTCCCACCTCCCCTATAGATAGAGAAGTCTGAGTTATAATTAAAGTAATGATATCATGTGATTGGTAATTTTATTCGTTTTAACTCCTTGCCTGGACTACAAAATCCTCGTGTGTGTACTCCAACTTTTTCTTTCCCCTTCTTTTTTTTTTTTCCTTTTTCTTTTTTTTTTTTTTTTTTCCTTTCTTTTCTTCCTGAAAGTACTACAAGACCAGGTTGATGCATGGAGTAAATGGAGCAAGCTCATGTCGTATCCCATCTCTCATTTCCAAAAATCTATTTAATATATTGTCTTTGTACAGAGAAAGTATAAGACATTGAACAGGTACTGTACTTGATCTTATCTAAAAGACTGAGAAGTGATCCCCCCTTCTTTTTCTAGATGCCAATCTCTGATGACAAGTCCTTAAGAGATGGTGGACTCTCAGAGGTGAACAGCCAAAGTCTCTGAATTAGCAGTTAGAGGAGAGATGGTGATCCAACCTGAACTACCACTATTACCTGAAAAAATTACAGAATCATACTATGTGAAGCCACTAATATTTTAGAGCTTTGGGTTAATGAAGTCTAGACTCCTAACCTATACAAGCACAATATACAACACATTATACTTAGCCACACAGAGTTTAACAAACAAAGCTTTAAATATGACTAAACAAGATTATAATTTTAAGTGTGATTTTTGAGCAAATGAGGACAGAGAAATTGTCTACATTATCATTAGTATATTTGGTCAGATGTAGCCAACGAAACCTTGTGATGATTGCTGACATGATTCCATCACCAGCCTTTAGCAAGGATAAAATGCAGAAGAGGTTAAGTGACAATCTAGTCATTGAAGAGATGAGCTCGATTAGGAGAAAAACATTTTTCACAAGGCATTTACCACAAATTATTTAATGAGTATGTGTTTATTAAGCATTGAGTTAATTATTTTGTAATATGTGTGTAAGTTAAACATAGTGTTTACTTATTCCTGGGTTTAGAAAAAAAATTGTTTGTATTAAAGGAATACTTACAGATACTCATAATTTAGAGTAATGGTAACCTAAATAACTTGGATCAACCTCCCACTGAGAATGGCTAAAAGGCAGGAAATGTTTTTGTTTGCTTTCATTATTTTAATTCACTAGATGGCAACAAGGAAGTAACAAGGCAAAGAAGAAACAGAAATCAAAAAGAGGTGGCATTAGCATTTTCAGCTACTTTTCCCTTAGAAGCATCTGGTAATTCCAAAAGAGGAAGCGATTTAGTAGGGATTGGGTGGGAGGGGGAAACAGAATCCAGAATATGGTAAGTAGGGGACGCTTTTAAACCCCCTATGCTTTGTTTTCAGACCACAAAATGCTAATTTCTACAGGTAGATTGAATCAGAAATTTACCCTGGCACTTTTAAGATATGCAGCCCTCCTTCAAATAATCAAAACGCTAATGAACAGATTAAGGTTATATGGGGTTGCTAGTGTCCTTGACACCCAACAAAAGTAAACAAAAATCTTTGTAAGAGGGATATAAATTAATTCTAAGCTTTGAATTATCTGTATAACTTTTATGTATGATATTCACCACTACTTTACCCATTACCTAAGAGGAAATATGACACATTATTAATACAAAGCAAAAGCACAATAAACAATAAAACCAATCCTAGAAAATATCTAGATAATATAATTATCCAGATAATGTTTAATATGTTCAAAAAGATAAAAGACAAGGTATAGAAATTTTGCAAAGAACTGCAAAGTACAAAAATCAATAAAATAAATGGGTTTAATGAGAGAATAGACTAAGCTGAAGAGAGAATAATGAGCTGGAAAAAAGTTTGAAGAAAATATTTAGTATGGATTAGGATATAGAAATTCATAGCAAATAAAGAAGAGAAGATAATACAGAGGTACAATAATGTGATCTAATCTGAATAATTGGAGACTCAGAAAGATAGGAAAGATAAGGCTGAAGCAATATTTGAAGAAACAATGCCTGAGAATTTTTCAAAATTTATGAAAGATATTCAGCTACAGATTTAAGAATCCAAATAAGATTGAAGAGAAAAAAATAAAGATTTATCATAGTTAAGCTACCAAATAAAGGCATAGAAAAACATGCAGAGCAGCCAGGAATTGAAAGACCAGGATACTAGAGAGAAGAAAGAAAGACTGAAGTGAGCTCAACTTTTTCTGAAGCTTTTTTCTCCAATTTTGCACCTATTCATAAGTGGGCTGAACAACCAAACAGAACTCTTGGGCTTCATAGGGCTAGGAAGAGAAAGTCAAAGATCAAGGTTATCAAGATAATTAAAAGTTGAGGGAACAAAATCATGTGGAAAAAAGAACTGCTGAGAAGTGAGACCAGAATCTGTCTGTGACCTTCCCACAAAGGACTTTTTTGTTTTCTTAGACTGTGCATGAGGCTTTCAGGACATAAGCAAAATGTACAAGCCAAGAAGCAATGAAAACTAAGAGCTTTCAGCAATCCCTTTGTTCTGCGAACACAAAATTGGAGTTAAGAAATCACCAAGTTATTATTTTAAACCATGTATAGAATACATACTAGCAGTAAGGCCAAACCAAAGATGACATACCTTAAGGAAATTAAATGCAACCCCTAATTATCCCTATCCCTGATTGGAATAATGTGATCAGAGTATATATAAACCCTCTTTGTAGGAAGATAATACCAACCAAATCCTCTAGAACAGCACTTTCCAATAAAACTTTATGTTATGATAGAAACTGCACCATCCAGTGGTGGCTATTGAATACTTAAAAGGTGGCTACTGTGACTTAGGAACTTAATTTTTAATTCCATTTCATTTTTCTTACTTAAAATTTAAATTTAAATAGCCACATGTGGCTAGTGGATACTGTATTGAAAAGTGCATATTTTGGCCAAACAATGTCCAGTATTAAATCAAAAGTTATAAGGTATAATAAGAGATCGGAGAAAGTAATAAGAGGAAAAATACAGGTAATAGAAAGACCACAGGATAATACCTATTGTGGAGTTTTTCAGATACAAGTACACTTGATTTATTAAGAAAGTTAGCCAGAGAGAAACAGGGAAGAGTGTGGAAGAAGAACAGAAGAAAAAGGAGCCACCAAAGGTATAATTTCAAGCAAAATCCCCACATCTGCCTGATGCCACAGGAAGCTTTGGCATGTAAATTGCACCAAGAATTTCCTGTCTCAGAAAAGAGCTAGAATTGTATATTCCATTGCCAATCTGTCATTGAATACAGGCTGCTCTAAAGGGACAAAATTTCCCAGGTAATTCTGGTTCTCTCAGTGTGTTAGTAAAGTCCTCTGAAGAAGGCACGCTGTGAATGATAAGGATTGAAGCACGGGGAAGCCGGAAGGTGAACATAGGAACTAATAAACTGAGATGCTAGCACTGACAGCGTCCTCTCCAGCAGAAAGGGGACCCACACACTGACAGCAACGTCTAATGCCATGGTTCTCAAAGGGTGACACTCAGACAGCAATGCTCACTAGTAACTGTGGAACTTGTTAGAAATGCAAATTTTCAGATCAACATTCTCCATCTTGTCATTTACCTACTTTCACATATTATTAAGTATTATTTTTAAATCCTTGAAGGAATTCCATTATCTGAAGCTCCCATAGTCTTTCTCTATTGTTTTTTTTAAATATTCTTTACATTAATATATCTTTTTATGTGCCAAGAAATTTTTAATTCAATTTTGTTTTTTTAATAGCATATTATTTTATTCTTCCTCTGTATAACTTAAGATTTCTCCTTTATACATGAGCCACTCTGTGTATTTCAAGTAAGAATTTGAAGCTTAAACTAACTATAATCACAAGGTCTGGAAGACCAAAGGATAGGATTGTGTCTGTTTTTCAGAAAATTGGAAAGTGCAAGAATCTCCAGGGAGGCATCACAGGTGATGACAGCTTTTAACCAGCGTGTGCGGCTCTCAGAGAGATGCCAGAACAGTCTTGGCAAACCCCACATCTGTCCTATACAAATGCCACATACCTGTTTTAAGCTTTTACCAAAGAATAATGGCTTTTCTTATTCTGCCTTTTATCTCCTATAAGTTCTTCTCATCAACTAACTCTAACCAAAACCCTGCTGGCAGGCAAGGTAGGAAAAGCAATTTGTAGTCCTTTGAAATTTTTGACAAAGTGAATTTTACAAGTTGGAATGAAACTAGTAGCTGGATACATCTTCTAATTATATTACCCATTTTTTTCACGGTTTACCTGAATGGATTCCTTTTCACCTTCTGTAACCTATGCGTGGTTTTGAGAATAAATAGCATAATGTATATTTTTTAGCATTTCCTAACAAATATAAATCTTGGCTAAGGAGGACTCTGAAGGGAGAGGTGTGCTGCAGAAGTGTTTAGAAATGAAGATTTTGAAAAAAATCTGCACTCCATACTTATTAGTCATGTCACATAAAACAGGTTGTTAAATCTCTTTAGCATGGTGCATTGAACATAGATATGTCTTAGTAAATGTTATAGTTATGTCGCTCATCATGTTTATCAATATCCAGGTTTGACCACTCTGAGAAATAGAACCCTGATTCAACAGACAGATTGTGCCCATTTACTTCAAATAGCTCTATTTAATAGCACATGAATGCCTTCTAAAGTCAGAACTTTACAAAGATAACAAAGAGACTTGTTGAGAGTAACTGAACCAATACTCTCTTAAAAGAGCTATAAATATTTTACTTTACATGCTGTTGGCCTTTAGATAAAAGACAGTACTGTTTCTTTCCATGCCAATACATTTTTCCCTTACTCTTCTTTTAGCAATGTCAGTAAAAATTTATTTCTCTTCAGTCCCAAGAAGGGACCCAGTTATGGTTCATCAAGTAAGTGGCATTTCACAAGGGAGGGATGATTTACATTTCTTCTGCTATTCCAAATAATCTAACTTCCAGAGGGCATAATTTTGCTTCCGTAAAGGTAGATTTTTAAATAAAATTGGAAATCTCCATATCCTCCCCCACCAAAATATCTCTTTTCTATAAAATGTGAGGAATTATTTGAAATTTTCTGGACCAAATTTTATTTGCTATCTTTTGTAAAATATAGCAATCAATTAGAGGTCAGTGAAAAAGGTAAGTACTTAGATCCTCCTTGGTTTCTTTTTAGCCTGGGTTAATGGAGTTGTTCTCGTGATTCATTTTGTCTTATTTACTGAATCTTGCCCTGAGCTTTGGGGCCAAGATTTATAATAAAAAATCATGTACTTTTTACAGATTATGGTTCTATTTCACATCTTCCTCTCAGACCTGAAGTAAGGGGTAACATTTCAAGACCATTCAAATATTTCTGATGTCCTTTGGCCAAATAACATCTGTATTAGTTTCCTAGGGCTGCTGTAACAAAGTGTCACAGCTGGGTGACTAAAATAATAGAGATTTATTGTCTTAGTTTTAGAAACTCAAAGGCTGTAATCAAGGTCTGGCAGGGTTGGTTTCTTCTGAGGTGTATGAGGGAGAACTCTCTCGTAGCTCCCGGTGGTTTGCTGACAATCTTTGATGTTCTCTGGTTCATAAATGCATCACCCTGATCTCTTCCTTCATAATGCCATGGGACCTTTACATGTTTGTCTCTGTGTCTAAGTTTCCCAGTTTTGTAAGAACAAAGTCATCCTGGATTAGGGCCCATTTTAATGACTTCATCTTAATTTGATCATCTGCAAAGACCAAAAGTTCAGGATAAATATTTGATTGAATATGATTCTACTGCCCATCTTTCAGTTTAATCTTTTTGTCCTTAGTATAATTATAGGTTAGAACTTAAAAATCCAGTTTAATTTCAAGATAGAAACAAAAAATCTCCAAGAGATAAATAAAATATGACAATAATACATATTTAAATATATTAAATAAATAATGTAATTGTAAAAAGAAGATATGCTCCCACATTGTAGCTGAGAACGAGAGTTCTGACACCTCTGTGGAGACAATGAATGTGATGATGAGCAAGACTGTCACAGGGAGCAAATGATGAGGTCCCTGTAAAAAGCTGGGGTCCAGCAAGGGCTGTCCCTCCATTAGAGAAGATTAGAAAATCTCTATACACCACCCCTGTGCCAGTGCACAAAATTGTGTCTTCTTCTTAAGGTTCGGGGAATAAAAAACAATTGACATTTCCCTGGTACAGAAAACCTGGCTACAAATGAATATAAAATTGTCACTATAATAACATTAAAAGTCACATGAAGGGAACAATAATAGAGGAAAATTATCAGACACCCCACCCCCAAAAAACGAAGTAACTCTACAAGAAGTGGAGATAATAAAATCTTTTGTAAAATCAAAAAATAAACAGCAAATATGCCTAAAAAGATGAAAGAATTGAAACCATGATAAAATAATTCACACTAGAGATGACTGTGGAGATAGACTGCCTGGGTTTAATTGTGAATTCCACCATTTGTGTGACATTAGGGACTTTTCTTACCTGCTATGTTTTCAGTTTCCCCATCTGCAAAGAAAGGATAGCAACTGCAAAGTACCTACCTGATTAGGTTGCTGTCAACAAACACCAAAGATCTGATAATGTGCATTCTGTAATTTCTGCCCATAAAGGAATAAACTTGGAAAGAATAACAAGAATAGAGCCAAAAATATTACATGTGTTTATAAATGTTTTAAAATGCAGAATATTATATTATCTATAAGTAAAAGAACAATTATTATAAAATTATAGAAACAGATTTCTAAAACCAAATACAGTAATTCTAGTAAAAATATAAAACAAATACAAATGATACTTAAAAGTGAAATATTAAAATACTCTCTAAAATCCATCATATTGTATTACTATCTGATATCAGAGCTAGAATGAGACAAAAAATGTACCTATATATTTAATAAAGAGAAAAATATTTACAGACAATATAAACATCAATATAAAAATCATTAAAATGTATGAAAACAATTATAAGAACTAATAATAAATTTCAAGAAAATTGCTGGATAAAATACTAATAAAATTGAGAGCATCCCCAAAGATCATTTATGCATTCGTTCAACATCAGAATATATCAGTGGAAATGAAAGACAAGGGTGTTAGTCTTAGTGGAAATTACACTCAGAAGATATAATTAGAAATTCCCAGTAACAGAGTACATAAAGCATTTACTTCAATTATTTGATAACATTTAGTCACTTTTGCCTTTTTTGAAATAAATTTTCATTGTCACCATAAAATTTCTTCTTCCAAAGTGTACATATCAGGTTTTTTTTTTGTATATTCACAAGGCTCTGCAGCCATCACCACTATCTAATTTCAGAACACTTTCCTCACCCCCAGAAAGAGACCCCCATCAATTAGCAGCCATTCCTTATTCTTCTATTTTCCCTGTCCTTCATAACCATTAATCTATTTTCTGTCTCTGCAAATTGGTGCATTGTAGACATTTGATTTAAATGAAATCATACAATATGTGACCTTTTATATCTGGCTTCTTTCACTGAGCATAATGGGTTGGCAAGGATGTAGAAAAATTTGAAAACTTATACTTAGCTAGTGGAAATGTAAAATGGTGCAGCCATTTGTGAAACAGTTTGGCGGTTCATCAAAAATTTAAACATGAGTTGCCATATGACCTAGCATCTTTGCCTTTTTATGATGTCTCCAAATAGCCAAATTAACCAATATTAACCTGCCACTCTCTCCCTCACTTGTAGTTATCCTATAGATCAAAAGAAAGCAGTATGATTTAGCACATAAATACCAGGACTCTGAAATCAGGAGGATACAGGTATCAGTTCTCACTCTTCAGTTTACTTAGAGTGGACTTCTGTAAAGTGTCAATAATGTTGCCATCTTCATTTATTCATTCACCAAACATTTTAAACTTTATGTCTCTCACTATCAAAAGTTCTAATGATACAATGATAAAGAGACCAAGCAGAGAAAAAGTCCTTTCTCTCATGAAAATTGTATTGGAGAAAGCATAAAATATGTTTTTATATTGCTATGTTTATTTTTATATTAAATATGTTAAAATACTAAATATATATTATATATAAATATAGTTAAGTCAGATAATGATGGAGTTCATACAACATAACCTAAAGCAATAGAGACAGTTTGTGATGTATGTAAGAATGTGTGCAATATTACAGTGTAGTCATGGTTGATACCTTTGTAAAGGTGACACTCAAGCTGCAGAGATCTGAATGAAGTTACGGAGAGGGTCGAGCAGATATCTGCAGGCACAGCATTAGAGCATTAGAGACAGAGTAAATAAAAAGCGCAAATGCCCTGATGATATTAGTTCCTGTGGTCCAGGCGCAGCACAGAGGCCAGTGGGGCAGGAGGTGAGTGATTGAGGTGGAGGATGAAAGAAAATGAGGTCAGAGAGGTAGAATCTGCCAAAGTAGCGGCCTATGATGCAGGATAAGGAACATGGAGTTTGGTTTCTTAAAGAAAGTAAAGAAAGCAACTTAAAATGGAGAAGCTGACCAACTGTATGATTTTACACAAACTCTCCTGATTTTACCACTTACTTACACCCTGTCTTCAGTAAAACTCTCAGTCCCTGACAAACCAGCACATTTGATCACTCACTGATTAAGACTGATGATTGATATTAGAATTGGCAACACAGAAACCTTTCCTGACCTTGATAAGAGCACAAGTAAAGTGGTGGAGAAAGCCTGAATTTTTTATGCATTGAAGAAAAAAACAGAAGTACCAGAATAAGATTCATGAAGAATACATATAAAAATCTCTTGGAGAATTTCTAAAAAAGGGAACAGAAAATGGAAAAGTATATCAAGGGTTTTTTGAGTGTTCTTTTGCTTTCTGTTTTTGTTAAAAATATAGATTCCCCACCTCATTCCCTCCATCCAATGACTTTCTTGAGTCATCAGATATGGTACATATACATGCCATTCCCATTTTTAACATTCCCTCCAAGTTACTGTTGGGATTAAGGAATTTTGGAAAACCCACTAATACTGATTAATTCCACTCAAAAGTCCTCTTTCTCTCTCCTTTTTAATAATTTGACTCCTATATTTTCTTCAAGACCCATTCGAACTTTTGTATTTTTTATAACACAGATTCTAGCGTACTCTAATTATTTTGTTTTTATGCTGCCTTTAATTGGCTTCACTTTATATCATATTCCTGTGTTCTTAGTATATTTTAAAGTTCTCTGGGGTAGCAACACATTTCTATTTCTTCCTGCTTTGTGCTTAGTATATGATTCTGTATATATTAGGTACTTGCTAAATGTTTGCTAGATTGATTCAATTTGGAGATTCAATTCTAGTACATCTGCAGTAGTTTACCCTGAGGTTTTGGAAAGGAAGGTGGTTTCAGTTTTAATTGTAATTTATAAAGATATACTGTGTTCTGGGTGGCTTAATGAATTTGCAACACAAAATCCTCTAAAGGACAGGCACAAATTCTTGCTACAGAGTCCTCTGACTAGGTATTACATACCCACTTCATTATTATTTATCTCAAAGTAATAGAAATACATTCTTCTTTCTTTTCTGCGGTGATGTCCAAACAGTGAAAGCACAATTGCAATGCTCTCCTCTTCTCTTAGAGGTGTAATTTAAATTCCGAGATACTCAGAATGAGAAATTAGAATGCCTTTCGCTTCATTTATAAAACCTGACAGCTTAATTCCAAAGACTCTGGACATTTAATTAATGAGAAGTGAATCAACCCTTCAACATTTAAAAAGAAAATCTATAATTTGGCCTCTTCTAGCAAGCAGAGTGAAATGTCAAATTATTTTAGGTCTACAGACAGAATTTTTCATAACTTTTATGATGTAAGTGTTTCATAATAATGTCAAAACTTCTGCTCTATTAAGCCAGCTTGCAACCGATATAATACAAATTGCCCATGACACTAAATTGTATTGATGTCTTACCACAGAGATAAACTTGGCTATGGAAAGTGGGCCATGCCCCATCAGCAGCAAAAGAAAGATATTTGGGAAATGGCGTGACCAAGCTACTTAACCACTCCTGGAATTGCTTGCCTGTAGCAGCCGCTCTGAGGAGGAACCTACTTAACCTTGAGTAACCAGGAGGAGAAGGATCTAAATTGGAACTGACAGTCTGGTTTTGTATGGTAATTATTTGCTCTAGCTTCTCTTTTTACTCAGCCTTCAGCTATATACAGTACATTCATTAAAGGCACTCTCTGAGCTGCAAATTCTGTAGGATCAAGAATACAGGCCGGAGAGCAAATGATAATGTTGACAAATGTAATTTCCACAAGTTGCTGCATTCACAGTACTTTCCGGACAATATGTATTTCTCCTCCAAATGCCAGGACTGATTAATAGCTAGAAATAATTTGAAAATAGCTCACATTATAATACTGTGTGCATGTAGCTGCAATTATAGAAGATATCTGTAGAGATCACAAAGCCTTTTGTGTGTAAATCACAGCAGTTTTTTCTGCAATTATATATTTATAGAGTCTAGTAAAAACAAAACAGATAGGAATACTGGAAATGGGAATATTTTGTTCCTCTGAGTGCATAAATGAAATACAAACACTTATCCTAGATAAGATAATATTGAAAATAACTTTTGAAATAAATAAAAAAACTAAAATGTAGAATGATTAGGCATATTATGTAATGGTTAAGAAGGCAGTATAAGATGGGATAGAAATATTGGGAAAATATTTCAACTTAACAAAAAGGGAATGCTCTTATATTCATTTGGAATTTGTTCAACATTTAGTTGATGATTGGAGGTAGTGAATTTTCCACCTCTAGAGATATTTAAGCAAAGATATTACATAGTGGATTAAAGCAGTGGTTTTCAAACTTGTTTAGACCATGCCCCATATTATGAAAATTGTTAACTCTTAATAAACGCATATAGGCTTCATAATACAATATTTACCATTGATACCTCTGATGTATTTTGATATTTTCTATTCTATTTTACATAAAAACTAGTTGCCATGATGCTTAAAATTTATTCTACATGTTACTAATGTTTCACAACACACACTTTTTTATTTGTTTATAATTTTATTTTATATAATGTCTAAAGGAAGCAGGCAACTGACAATAGTTAGAATTAGAAATGTAGAGAAAAATACAAACAAAAGGGTAAGACTGAGTCAGAGGAAAATCCAACAGAATAGAAAAAATATACAGATAAGAAAAGAGGGGTTTACTTGCAGAAAAAGTCAAGGACATTCCCAATGGAAACAACACATTCTCTGGAAAAAAAAAAAAACTGAACTAAATGTCCTCTTAAATCTCTTTCAATCTTATGATTCTATCAAAATAAAACATTAGTATATACCATGATGCATTATAAAAAAGGAAAAAAACTTTCACATCTCTCTTGCTTGAATAAGCTAAATATGACTTATAACCACTTCATAAACTTGGCAAGAATTCTTTCTCAGTAGTATGGTGGGGATCATAATCCTTTCTAGACTTGTATCAGAGTTTGGGGAGGCCTCAGAAATTAAGGAGAAGTCAAGGAAAGAACCTTAATCATCAGTGTCAGGGTCACCACTAAGTTGCTCCTTGCCCAGGACTAGGGAGGTCCTCTCAAGATGGCCAGTATAATTAACTCTGGGCTATGAATTGATTGCAGAGGGGGATCATCAGTGTCAGATCCCAAGACCATAGCTCTTGGGTCTTATTCCTCTGACATATACATCCTACCACATAGAGGGCCCATCACCTCCACTCTGTGCACTTCTAGAGAACTGGAGATTTCAGTACTTCATGCAGCCATCACCACTGACCACCTGCAACCTTGAACACTAACTCTAACACTCATCGTGTATTAAATATATAATAAAATTAAATGTTAGAAAACTGTGGCAACTTGCTATTCTGTTTGTGAATGTATCCTAACATTGTGCCTTTTGAAAGGTCATATGTGGTCAAATATTCCTTCACTTTATTAACTCTTAGCCAGTTTGATAAAATTATATAAATAAAAATGAATGAGGTATAGTAGTAAAATAATAAATATTAAAATCAGATAGGCCTAAATTAAATTCCTGTGACTTCTTACTTAATGTGCCTGAGAGTCATAATTTTCTCAATGGTGAGATGGGCCTCAATTTTCTAGTGTTGCTGTGAGGATTAGGTCATAAGCCTAATATACACGTATATATACACACGTGTGTGTGTGCATGTGTGCATCAGTGTGTGTATATTAAGAGAACCTAGAAGCCATCAGAGTCAAGAGGAGCCTAATGAGACTGAAAACAAAATGTAATGTGATGTACTGGATGGAATTTTAGAACAACAACAACAAAAGATATAATGGAAAAACTTATGGAAATCTGAATACAGGAAGGACTTTAGTTAATAATACTATATCAATATGTTTCATAATTGTGACACATGTACCAAACCAATACAAAATATTAACAATAGGGGAAATTGAATGTAGGTTACATTGAAACTCTATACTATCTTTGCAATGTTCTTGTAAATATAAAAATATTCTACATCTAAAACCTTATTACAAAGGTTTTAGAAAAAAATCACATAATTATTTAACACACACATATAGGTAATATATACATTTAATCAAATACAAGAAACGTGAATTTCTGAAAAGTTTCTCTCCTCAAATTTTGAAAGTTTCCAAAATTCTTGGAAGTTTGCATGAAATAGAAGGCAATGAAAAGACATTAATATTTTTGATTCTGTTTAATTTTTAAATTTTCGCCAAAGATTTAGCTAGGCTTTTTTGAGTTTCTGAGCCTTCATTAATTAAACAGATAGAGTTTACATAAATTTATACTAAAACTGTGACTAAATGATCTTCTGATGGTGATAAACTGTTTATATTCTAGTGAGGTTATAGGTTTAGTAATAAAAGACAAAAGGACTCAACTGAAGGCCAGTATTCACAACTCAGCTTAATTGGTATATTAGTAGGTTCACCCTGTTGACATTGTAGTTCAGAATCCTGTACTCTCATGCGACAGATAATTATCATTTGACTTTAAGGCTAATTTTATCTCACATTTTCTCTCATAGGCCTCAAATTGTTACTTTAAATCATTAGATTTGCATTTACTGATATAATTAATGTAGATAAAACCACAATATTGGAATCATTTAAAAATATCCATTTCATAATACAGCCTTACATTTCTAAGTTCAGAAACATCAAAAGAACAAAATAGCCTCCTCCTATTCACCCTGCCTCTCCCAATATGGACAGTCAATAGATACCACATTATTAGGAGCATGTACGTTGGAATTATTATTGAGGTGAGATACTGGCTCTGCCACATTATTCACGTGGGCTCTGATTTCTTCACCTGAAAATAAGCAAGGATATAAAATAGCATATTCCCTGAGAGGATAAATAACTATACCTGAGATAATATGGCCATTAGCCCAGGTGCCTTCCTAACCTTCACCAACATTTCCCCAGATCCATTCTGTGACTGAGTTCTTTCTACATCATTTCCTTCAATCTCTCCACTTTATCTGCACTTCCATCTGTAACTCAGAGACAACTGTATCTGTTTCCTAGATTTTTGTAATGAACTCCGTGATCTTCCATCTTGCCTGAAATTCAAAATTATTCTTGGTGATGTGAAAACTAATCTCCCGCCCCACCTCGCAACCAACATGTATTTGCTCATTAAATGTTTGGATTACTAGCTATATTATTACTTGATGTGTCTGGGAAATGTTTATGGTTTAATCATCAAGTATCAGAATCTTTCTGATTTTAAAATTTAATAAATTTATCTAACCTCACCTTTGCTTCATCTTTTTGGGGTACCTTTCATTCTGTCTCCTGGTGGGTCAAAGAGCCATTAGGATGGGCACATTTATTTTCTACCAAAATTAACCTCACAACTATGTTGTTTCAATATTTCTTTGTGAATTTTGGAGCTCACTAGGTTTAATACTTTATTACTATGGGGTTTGGAGGTTTTCCATCTGAAGCAGTACAGTAGTTTTTACTGTGAGTTTTGATGCTATCTACAATTATTTAACATTGAGTGATCACTTAAAATTTCACTTACGTAGCAAAAAACACATCCTCTGCTACAGAAATAAGTACATAAAGAAGAGAAATACATTAAAAAGTTAATGTAACAGAATTTCCATTATGAAATATACTGTTTTTTCCAGCTGTAGTTTGGTCGTGGAAAAATGATAGGAACCTCCTTGAAGAGGGGAGATAGAGTTATGCATTCTGAAAATAGGGGATTTGTTAATTTCTACAAGAGAGTCATCAGGGCTTTATTTCCTAAAACTTAGGCTTGTAGAGTAAATTAGGTAGACTCTGTGAAAGGAGAAGGAATAAAGATGCAAGACTTGAGAAATTAAAAAAAGGAGATCTTACATTCTGAGTAGTTTTTCTGAGAGCAGGAATGAGAATGCAATTTTGAGTTTTGATGGGTAATGATTGGAATTCCTCTTAGATGCAGTGCTCCAGAGACATTGAATGGGACTGGGCTTGTGGAAACCTGGTAGAACTGACAGCTAAATCTACAATGTTAGCTCTGCAGTAGAAGTCTCCATGGCCCAATGTGGTAGAGACGATAAACATGGCCAAACTATTGTGAGAATTTGCATCCAACAGACCGCGGGACATACTGTGTTCAGCCATGTAATTGTATTGCAGAAGCAGCAAAAGTCTGAGGACAATTCTAGTCCCTTCCTCATTTTTCCAGACCAAAAAAAAATCCTGGGGATTCTTGAACATCCTTTGGATATTAGAAGAGCAACCAACAATAATTCCTGACATTAAAAATTATGGCTTACTTTATTGATTTGAATTTAGAACCAGATTTTACATGATTTTAAGCCTTAAAGAAATGTGATATTTCTTGCTTTGCAACTGTTGCAATGCAACTAATACTTGTTTCATAAGTTTGGTATTTTGTTTTAGTTTTTTATGTTTGTTTGTTGCAGTTTCTCATTATGCCTTTCCCAGGCTCATGCATTTTACTTATTAATATAAAACTTTTTGAATATATATTCCAGAATAAATTATTATTTTCTTTCTTGTAGGTATAGGATTGCACTGATGGCCAAGTACTTTCTACATCTCTAAATCTTTTCAAATCCATAGTTTTTCTTCCCATTGGATTGAGAGACATAAAATTATGTCAATAGACTACGTGAATTCTGTTAGATAAGATATGATATTAGTGTAAATTAACAATACCTTTCTATTTGGATATAGTAAAATAATATTTTAGCCTACTTAAAATCTGTGTAAAATAAGTAAACTTCTTAGTTACAAAATGATTCTCTTGCTTTAAAGCAGGACTAAAAAAATGTTATATCAAGACAGTAAGCAAAAGTCAATTTAAATGTTAGCCATTCTGAGTAAAAAAAAAATCTTAAATATATCATACGAAGCCTTAATAAATAGACTTGAGCATGATGCTTTTATCTCTTGAACACTTATTTTGTAATCAATTGGAATCCACTTTTTTCTTTGCATACTTAAAATCAGTTTGTCTACAGAAAATCTAGATCAATTTGCATGATGTAAAAGTTAATACAAGCACCAAAAACAGAACTCAAAGAGGTGATGATAAAATAGAATATGAGAATATTAGGATAGAATATTTGAGATTACAGTAAATTTACATTATTTTTAAAGACCAAATACTATACAGAGATAATCAAAATGGATAAAAGCATGATACAACTCTGTTGTGTCTATATATAAAATATAAGGTCAAATATAGGTTAAAAGTAGAAAGATGAAAAAAGATATGACATCCAAACACCAATTATAGGCAAGTTAGGGTGATAATATAAATATAAAGCATTAGATTTAGGGAAAAAGGACATATTACCAAGAATAAAGTAGGACATTTCATAAAGATAAAAAGATAAATTCATTATGAACACATAAAAAGCCTAAAAATGTATGCTAATAACATAACTCCAAAATACCTGAAGAAAAAACAGAACATTTCTGTCATCCTTCTGTTTCTCTCTCTGTCTTGCCATGAATAGCAAAAATAGATATCTAAACTCTATTTCCTCTCAAATAATTTCACATCGCTGGTAAAAATGATCTGCTTTTCACTTCCATGACTAGTTATGTACATTTACCCCACAGGTAATGGGAACTCAAATTTATTAAGAAGTGCTTTAGTTTTCTTTTAACACAATCCATGTACATTCAGTGTTTTCAGAGCATTTAGAGCAGCCGCTCATTAACTTTTTTTTATTTTTGCATACAAACTACAAGTTCATTAAGGCAAGTTTTTATTTTCTTTTTTCTCTCTTAGTCATCAAATACTCAATTGATTTTTCCATTTTAAAAATAACAATAATTTACCATCATTATAGGATGCTGGGGAACCCAGTTATTATTTTCAAAACTGGAAAGAAGGGTAAACACCAAGAATTTGTTTTGCCTTTCCTATGCAAAGTGTATCTGTGTAACTTAATAATAGAGAAAGGGAATTTATCTTTATAAGAGTATTTCAGAGTTGTTGAAGAAGGAAGAATAGAATTAAAATATCACTATTTACAGCCATTCATGAAATTATGGATCTAAGCAATGATCACTAAAAGGAAGAAACTAGACCTAGAGTCATTCTCATGGAAAAAATACAATAGCAAATCAGCATATTCTTGCCAAAAATCAATCTTGAATTTATCAAATATCTAGATCCAATTATTAATTTCAATTATTAATTAACAGAAAATATATGGCACAGAGGAAGATGTCAAATGCTATCTCAAGGATGTAGCCAGTAGAATCCAGACTATGGGATACTCTATAGGAAAAAATTGATATTTTCAACAGATAAATTATAAGTAAAATACAAAAGAGAGATGGAGGGTCAGTTATTTTATCTCCACTTTCAGTGCTATAGCTATTAGCCATATATGACTATTAAATTTTAAATTAACAAAAATTAAATAAAATTAAACATTCAGTTCATAGTTCACAGTAACACATTTTAAGGGTTGAATAGCCACATGTGGAGAACATAGATACAGAACTTTTCCATCATCACCGAAAGTTCTATTGAACATCTGTGCTGTAAATTGAAAAATATTTTAAAGCTATATCAACCAAGTACTAT
Source organism: Eulemur rufifrons (assembly GCF_041146395.1). Classification (NCBI taxonomy): domain Eukaryota; kingdom Metazoa; phylum Chordata; class Mammalia; order Primates; family Lemuridae; genus Eulemur; species Eulemur rufifrons. The sequence goes on from NC_090989.1 coordinate 234,271,658, forward strand.
GTGTGGATTTTATTTAGATCCTATTTTAACAAACTTAAAACACATGCACACATTTATGAGATAAACAAGAAATTTTAACACTGACCTGATGTTTGATTAATGAACTATTATTATTTTAATGTTTTAAATAGACTGTGGTATATTTAAAACAGTTTTTATCTTTTAAAGATGTATACAAAAATATTTGCAGATAAAATAATATAATGTACTGGTTTGCTTCAAAATTAACACAATTGGAAAGACTGGGTGGGGGTCTATAAGAGACATTTTTGCCCATGCACTGTTAATTATTGAACTTGAATACTGTGAAATGAGCATTTATTACAATATTTGCTATTATGTTTGTTTGAACTCATCCATAATAAGAATTTTAAAAACTATTACTACCTTAGGATAAAATTGAGCAGGGCAGGTGGATTATAAATACAAGAGAAAAAGCAACAATTTGTAACTATAAAATCAAGCTTTTTAGTGATAATATGTGGATATCAAAACACAAGTTATTGAGATGCCATGGATATATTTATAAGAATGATATACTGTTTTATTTAATACGCCAATGTGAACAATTTACCAGAAATAAAATCACTTGACATTATTTAAACTTGTTAAAGCTTCTGGAGAAAATTAAAACGTATAATACAATAATATAGATTTTTCAAATTTCTTTTAAGAGTAATGTGAGCAAAAGTTTGTCCACTCAATTGCATAAAAATCACTGCTAAAAATGCAGATATACAATTTGCAGCCAGATATTCTAATTCAATGGCTCTAAGTTCAGGTTTTATGAATCTGTCCCCTTAACATACCTCCAAGTAAATTCTCAGCTAGTGTTCTTTTAATAAAATATTGAAAAATGACCCTTCTCTAAGCACTTGCATTGCCCTCTCAAACTACCTCCTGCAACAAATAGAATATTTGCTCTAAGCCTAGAAAACCACACACCTTAGCAGTTGTCCCAGTCCAAATACATACTTTCCTTAGTTCTCAATACCCTGAGACCCATCTGCAGAAACCTCAAAGTCTGTCAGGATGTGAAAATAAAAAAAAAAAAAAAATCCCCCAACTTGAATCGACTCCATTTATTTTACCTCACTTGCTTCTAGAATTAAAGGATATGGCTGAGAAAATGTTCTCTTTGTGCTCTAATAGATTTCTTCCTGAAAGGTTAATAGTTAAAGAAGCTTGGCATATGTCAATCCCAGTATTACAGACATATAGACTGCTTGTATTCGTTCAATCACTCTAAAATGCTTAGCTTTAAATCCCTATAAATCTTCATGATATACTGAAACATAAACCACCAATTAGCTGTTTATATGCTAACATAGTATCTGGAAAATATTACATTTGTTTTATTTTGGTTTTGCTCATAGGTAGTGGGGAAAATAAAAGTACAATTATATTCATAACTCAAAAGTTGTATTTTATATAGTATGAAATGCAAGTCTTTGAGCCCAATCAAAACCTCCATTTTAATTATTTTCATAAGACTCCTAGTTTTACTACTATGAACGTACTGAGATCTAATTATCCATCTTCTCATCTGTCTGAATGACAATGTCAGACTTACAAAGGATGACGATCATCATTATTAATCTTGGTTAAGCCACCTACTTATTGATTGAAGAGTCAAAAAACCATGTCACTGTCTCATGCTCTATTGACTGGAGGATTAGAGGTCAGATTGGAAGGAAAGAGTGACGTACTAGCAAGAATCAAGAGATCTAGAAAATAAACTGTCACTCATGAAATCTCATGGAGCAGCTTCTGTGTCTGTAGAACTGAGCAAAAAAGTGGAGTAGCTAACATGGAGAAAGAAACCATGATTCTACCTTCAAAAAATATACAAGCAAGTTTGATATTATAGATAGGATATACGTCATCTCCATTTCCATTTGCTCACTTCTTGATTTTAGTAACTTCCTCACTGCTCTTCCTACCACCTTTTTTCCGTCCCCACATTCACCTTGCATATTGATGATAATCTCCTGAAGCCTATTTCTTTATTATTGTCACTGTAATGAAAATCTCCAGGATGCTTCCATTTAGCTATTAATTGAAACTTAAATTGCTTATGTTAACAAGCAAGACTCCTCATGAAATGGGTCCTAACCAATGCATCAACATCCTTCCCCTCCACTTTTCAGCTAAAGCTTTTTGCTTTAGCCAAGCTTGGATAAACTTTTCAAACTTCACACAGTTCACTTAGAATGGTATGTCTTTTTATCATTGGTCTCTCAAGAGTCAGTTCAATGCAGTATCTTCTCTGATGCTTTCTCAGGTCACACCATCCTGGAAAGATTTATCTCTTTGACGATCTCTTACATATCTTTGTGGTGCCACTGATATAACACATGCCACATGGTGTCTTTTACTGTAGCTCTTTGTGTAGATGTACTGACACAGTCTTAGGGTATGTTTGAAAAGAACCTGTAACAGTCTTGTTCTTGAAGGATAGTTAATCATTTGAGAAAGAAAGAAGATATGTGGGAGCTCAAGAAAGGATGAAGCAGCAGAAATGGTCAAGGCATGTATATTCACCAGTGTACAGAAACCCTTGTTTTCATGAGGCAACTGGCAGCAGAAACAAAACTAAATGAAATCAGATATCTTCTGTGAGCTTCAGTTTCATCAACTGTAAAATGAATGAAGCAATATTGTGATTATTAAATATGAGACCATATTGTAAAGAATGGAGCATAATTACTAACAAACAGTAAATACCATTAGCTTCTAGTTTCCTTTTCCTCCATCATCTTCTCCCTTAAATTATATTTCCCTAACTAAATCAATTTGCATGATTTAGTACTACTAAGAGTTTGGAGAATACGACAGTGCTTTTTTTTTTTTCCAAAAGTTGAAAGATTACTATATTGAAATTAGATAAAACCTGTATTCTAGCCTTCTTTTAGCTAGAATTATGATTTGAATAAGTTAATTCACTTCTCTATCACTTATTTGCTTCAACTCTAAAGTAAGAATATTATATTAGATGCCTTTTAACTTTTCAGCTATAGCATTCCATGACATTCACACAGGTATTTTCCATGAAGAAAATTATTTCATTGTGAAACACATGTGGCTTCGTGGAGACCAAAGATACTGCCAAAGCAATTGTCATGCTTCTGAGTTCAGTCTATTTTCTTCTTTAACACAAGCACAGAGAAGAAAATGATAAGCATCCCAGGATACAGAAATGGGTAGGTTTTCTGTGAATTCACAGAAGTTCAAACTTCAAGACCCTGCATTGGTGTGGGTCTCTCCCAAGTTGCAAGATATTATTGATGCTTGTGGGACTCAATGGTCTAAGTTTATAATTTACTGTGCATTTTTTCTTAATTTTGGATAAACATTAACATATGTACCTGATTATTTACCTGTAATTTATTATTATTTTTTTCTAAAAATGCCATCCAAATTTTCAAAGATCCAGGCCCACCAAAAATGGATCTGCCCTATATGGTTAGGTCCTTGCCAACCTGGATTCTTTCTTTAAATGCATCATTAGGAGTGCAAATAAATAGAGAAGATAAAATTTCATGATCTACTAAAATATCTATTAATATTTAAAATACATACTAAATTTTAAAATAGTTAAAATGAAATAAACATTGGAAACAAAAGCTACATATTTTTGTCTTGAGTGGTATGGAGTGAGGTAAAAGTTAGCTTTCTTGGGATTAATTTTTTGTAAATACCTGTTTATTTTGTCATGTTTTTCCAGTAATAATTATTAGGCATTGTTTCTTTTCAGTTCTTTAACAAAAAAAAAAAAAAAAAAAAACCCTCTTAAAATATTTGAATGAAGGAAGGATGATGTTTAGAACTTTTTATTTCTTTTTTCTTTTTTTTTTTTTTTTTTGAGACAGAGTCTCACTTTGTTGCCCAGGCTACAGTGAGTGCCGTGGCGTCTGCCTAGCTCACAGCAACCTCAAACTCCTGAGCTCAAGGGATCCTCCTGTCTCAGCCTCCCGAGTAGTTGGGACTACAGGCATGCACCACCATGCCCGGCTAATTTTTTTTTATATATATATATATTTTTAGCTGTCCATATAATTTCTTTCTATTTTTAGTAGAGATGGGGTCTCGCTCTTGCTCAGGCTGGTCTCGAACTCCTGAGCTCAAACGATCTGCCCACCTCGGCCTCCCAGAGTGCTAGGATTACAGGCGTGAGCCACCGCGCCCGGCCAGAACTTTTTATTTCATTATTCCAACAAACACCTTTATACACCCAATTAAACACTTCTTAATTGATGGTCAGTTGGCAATCATGAAATAGTTGCCTTTAATTGCACTTGTGAAAACCTGACTGGTAAAAAAATATGATTAATATGAAATTCCAATTGGGAAGAACACATTAGGTCATAGTTTCATTGGCAGGTTTTTTTTCTTTTTAGTAGACCACGGGTAAAGATATATCTTGTAATCAATGACATCTTTACTTAAATGAAATATGGCATAAAACATTTAGGAGGGAATATTTGATACTTGAAGAGTCATGAGTAGTGATCGGCAGACAGAAACTTAAATTGAGTTTTTCTCTTTTTAGTGTTTCTCTCTGCAAACTAAAATAAGAGAGGAAAGCTGGGAACAAAATTGGTCTAATAGGGCCCAAAGTAAGGTGTTGCTAAGAAACATGTGCACTGGATTTTAATTTTTGTGAGAAGAGCTGATGGCCTTGGCCCCTTGACATCATTGGTCATGCTCTGCACTTTCCTCTCTCCATCTTAATCTTCACTTATCCAGTCTAATAAAAGTTATGCTAAATTACTCTTGAAAAGTTTAATAATCCTCATAAATTTAGTTCAAATGTCAATTTATTTATGAGGATGCATAAAGGAAATTTTTTGTCTTTTCATGATGCTGATTACTTATCGTCTAGATCTTTATATGAAAACAAATGTGGGGCACTTCTTTAAGAGTCAGAGAGAGCAATTCTCCCTCCATGGATTCAAAGTTTCCAGGAATGTCATGTCTTTCATGTAAGCTATGTATTGCCTATTTTTGGATTTAACAAAAAAGTCTATATTTAAACTAAATATCAACCTGAATAGCATAGGGGCCATAATCTCATTAGTTGATAGTATAGTCTCAGTGTGTTTAGTTTGTAATGTCAGTATCAACTATACTGACATTAGATAGATGATAGAATAATGATAAAATGGTGAACTCAATACCATGGAAACTATGTTCAATTTCTCAAAAATATCAAGCCAAATAGAGTAGTTGAATATTTGTATACAACAAATGTTTTCAAATACCCAATATTTGATTGTTGACATTTGTGTAAAAAATGTTTACTATTTTGAAAAAATGGTTTAAAGTGTCAGGATTTTACACTGACAAGATATAGGACACACCAAAATCAGACATTTGAACATAATTTACTTAAGAGTATTGATTTATTCTATGGAGACTTATAGATATGTCTCAGATGTCATTGACGTATTTAAGAATTCCTGGGTAAAATCATTTTAAATTTAAAATGAATATGGCTAGTAAATTGTGTCATTTTCTCTAATCTCTTCTCAGAGTGTGCACTGCAGAGGAAACACATACATGATAACTGATAAGGAAACACATTGTTCTTTCTCCTCGGATTTCTGCAAAGGTGAAATGTTTGCATTTATTTTTCAGAACAGTTTTTCTATTTCAATTGACCTATTTTTACTGTTTCCATACCTATTGTCTATTTTATAATTCATTGTATATTATGCTTAGACAAGATAATTTTAGCCTTCTTGATTGTTGTTGTATATGTGGGAAATGGACTTTTTGATTATTTAAGAAGATAGAGTTTTTAGAAATGTGTTTCAAGGTTCAAATGGACACATTTTCCTCATGAATAGAATAAATTACAGAGATGTTTACTTGCAAGTTTCTATCTTCGCTTGGCTTGTTTGTTTAATATAGTAGTCATAATATAGTCAAGTCAACCAACTACAGCCACTTATTTAACAAACGTGATTATATAATATAATAAACAAACAATAAATGATTAGATGCTAGAAATTAATCAAAATTAAAATGGATATTAACCCTAGTCTTATGCAACTCTGTAACTACGGACTTATGAGATGGTTATTTTAAAGAACAGTTGACCCTTGCACAAAGCAGGGGCTGAGGGTGCCGACCCTCCCTTACAGTTGAAAATCAACATATCACTTTCGGGTCCCCCAAAACTTTACTACTAACAGCCTACTATTGAGTGGAAGCCTTACAAATAACAAAAACAGTCAATTAACATATATTTTGTACCTTATGTGTATTATATACTGCATTCTTACAATAAAGTAAGCTAGAGACAAGAAAATGTTATTAAGAAAATAATAAGGAAGAGAAAATATATTCACTATTCATTAAGTGGAAGTTGATTATCATAAAGGTCTTTATCCTCATTGTTGTCATGGTGAGTAAGCTGAGGAGGAGGAGAAAGAGGAGGGGTTGGTCTTGTTGTTTCTGCTGTGGCAGAAGCAGAAAAAAATCTACATATAAGTGAAACCATGCAGTTCAAACCCATGTTGTTCGAGAATTAACTATAAATACCACTGTTTTAAAAAAACATTCCTTTTTAGATACAAATTTCTTTAGCAGGATGAAAATTCATTCCTGAAGTTATCCACAAATTCTGTTCTCCTTTGATCCCAGGGCCTAGAACTGTGGAGGGTATAGTTTAGTGATACAGAAATATAATAGAAAATATTAAAGGCATAGGTAGGGCGAGGTGGCTAACGCCCATAATGCTAGCACTCTGGGAGGCTGAGGCAGGAGGATTGCTTGAGCTCAGGAGTTCGACACCAGCCTGAGCAAGAGCAAGACCCTGTCTCTACTAAAAATGGAAAAGAATTTAGCTGGTGTGTGCTTGTAGTCCCAGCTACTTGGGAAGCTGAGGCAGGAGGATGACTTGAGCCCAAGAGTTTGAGGTTGCTGTGAGCTAGGCTGATGCCAGGGCCCTCTAGCCTGGGCAACAGAGTGAGACTCTGTCTCAAAAAAAAAAAAAAAAGAAAAAGAAAAAAAAAGAAAAGAAAAGAAAAGGAAAAAGAAAAAGAAAATATTAACTGGATAGTATGAAATGATTGCCTATTCTTGAACTCAGCAGCTCTACGTTATGTCTCCTTTCCAGTTTATTTTTTGACAAAGTATTTAAAATTTGATGGTACTTTGTGTTTATAATTTCATTACTTTCTGTAGTCATAGTAAAATTTATAACATACATAAGAAAAAAAAAACTCATTGAAGAACATGTCCTGGTTACCTGCAAATACCAAAATTGTGACTCAGGTATCATGAGACTTTCGTATTGCCAAACTGTCTACATGAGCCAAAACTTGTTGATAGGAATTACAACGAGTAAATTATAAAACTTAAATGAATTTTTGCAAATCATTGAAACTTTACTCTCACATAAGAACTATCTATTTTTACCAAACATACTTGGAGATAATAAAGTTCAGTGTTTATAGAGTGACTTCTGATGTCAAAGTTATTTCTTCCTACCGTACATAAAAAAATAGTTCATAAACAGTGTGGCAAGGAGAATATTTCTACATTTTTGGTATAAATTTTTCTTCCAGAAGTTTCTCAAAACCTAGCAGAACATTTTATAGTGATTTTTCCCTTCATACTTTGTGTTCTATACACGTTTACTAATCAAAAAGTGTTCTTAATTTTTGCATAGAAACTTGCCTAAAGCACAGTGTTCTGACTGATATTGGTATCTACTGAAATATATAAAAGACTTTCCTTCCAAATTTTTATATAGAAATGTTGTTTGCCTATGTTTCTTATTAATGGGAATGATAGTTGGATTTATATTCACTTATTCCTACTTCTGTCTCTATTTCTCTCTCTCTCGCTCTCTCTCGCTCTCTCTCCCCTCCTCTCAACTGAATGCTTTGTCTTGCATTTCTATATGGTTTTACAACTTTGTCCCCCATAACACTTGTCACTCAACAGCAGTATATATATATATATTTTTTTCCTCTATGGTGGCCAAAGGAAGGGCATTTTCATATCTTTGGAATCAAGGAGGTATTTTCTCCTTTGAATTCAGATGAAAACTGATTCCCCACTGTGCAGTATTACGGAGCTTTGAAAGTCCGCTAAACATCTCCTTAAGAGCTGGAAAGGAGAAGAGTTTATTATTTAAGTTATTTCATATCCATATTTCTTTGGGCTGTAATATATTTAGACTTCCACTGCTTTACTTTTTTTTGAAATTCAAGTGAATATGAAGATCTTTAACTAAGAAATTATTCATAAAAAAGAACTATAACCAAAGGAGTAATTTCATATTTGCTCCTCTAATACCTTGCTGATAATCTTACAACTTGAAAGAATCTATCAGTTCAAGATGATCCCTCTTTAAACAAATGGCTAAATTACATGATATCTGGCTGCTATTTCTAATTTTCTTAATAAAAATTCTATTAATTCCATGGATGTTATGAGCTTTGGAAAATTAGTGAGGCAAAAGAAGAAATACAGTTCATATGCAAATATTTAAAAACCAGAAATTAATTTACTTTTAATACACCTTAAATTATAAATTTTTGAAGTCTGGCCCTAACTCATGTATACTCACTCTGGTAGCCTCAAAATCTAATATTAATCTTTTTAATGTCCTCAATTTTAATTTCTTGGATGCTACTATAACTAGGTAAGTCACAAAAAAGGGTTTCAAGTTACTGCTTTTGTACATTTGCTATACCCAAAATAAAAAATAAATAGAAATCTTTACTTTTAAGTGGATTTTTAAAAATTGATGGATATATTACATATATAGCTATTCTACCTAAAAATAAAAAAATTATAAATTATTGATTTTTTTAAAAAATCCATTGGTTTGTAAAGCCTGTTATGTAACAATTGCTAAAATGGTCTACCGATAATCCATTTGCAAAGTAAACATGAAAAATTCCAAGCAGAGGACTTCCAGTTTAGTTCTAACTCCTAAAGACCTTGGAAATCATCATTCATAGTCTTACAGTGAAAATGCTGGACAAATTAAAATTCAATTTCAAGCCAAACTGGCATCCACAAAATCTGGAGACACAGGTGCATCCAGAGAGTTACAGCCAAAATATACTAACCCGGAGTAGAATTTGCTGGGACAATAAATAAACAGGAACATTTCAATAGTAACTTTAATAAACCACTGGAGGCTGAGTGTGTACAAGCATGAGAATGAGAAACTCATGAGGATCACAATATTAGGAAGGCCACCATCCTCTTATGGGCTTTATCTTCAGAAAGCCCACAAGGTTCTCACTTTGAATATCTGAAAAGACCCCATTGCAGCTCTAGCTGGGGAAGAAGAAGAGTAAGCATTGCAAAATATCCCCAGAGCCTTCTCTACAACAAAGGGCTACTCTTCAGGGAAGACTTCCAGAGTCTACTCTCAGCTGGGGGAAGAACATTTCTTCTACCCCAGCCTGCTCTAGCATTTGAGTCTCACCTTAAGGAGCAACGACTGTCAGAATTTCAAGACAAGCAGCCTGGGGAGGTGGAAGAATGCTATACCACTGGAGAAACACTCCTGAAGGGCCCAGGCCTAAGACACAGGCTTCTTAAAACACCAAGCTGTAATCTGAAGGTTATAGAATATTCTCCTGTATCCATACCTTACTGTAAGACAAATAGGCTCCAGTATAATAATGACAACCAAAAAAACTGCAAGACTGAAACTCTCTCCGAGGAGGAGAACTGAGGATAGCCAGGATCAAGTGATAAGACAAAAAGAAAAGGATGCTAAAGTAATTCAAATGCTCTGTCACCAATAACTACATCTATCATTGAAATGAGTTCAAATCCTAGAAACATATTATTAACCCCACACAAAAGACCTATTTTCATCAGTAGTCTACAAAACATATCTAGTTTTCAATAAAAATCATAAATCATGCCAAATGGCCAGGCGGAAAAAAAAACACAGTCTGAAGAGTAAAGCATTCATCTGAATCAAATTTATATATGACACAGATTTTGGAATTATCAGAAAGAGAATTTAAAGTAACTACAATTAACTTGTTATGGGCTCTAAGGAAAAAGTAAACAGCATGTAAAAAAATAGATGGATAATGTAAGTGGAGAGATGAAAATGCTAGACAGCAAAAAACAGTGTAACAGAAATGCCTTGATTGGATTCATCAGTAGGCTCAATATTGTAAAGATTCAGTGACACTGAAGATAGGTCACTAGAAACTTTCCAAATGGAAATACAAAAAGAAAATAGAAAAATGGCAGCAAAACATACAAGAACTATGGAGTAATTTCAAAAAATGTTATATACACATAATTTGAATGACTGAAGGAGAAGAGAGAACAGAACAACAAAAATATTTGAAGTAATAAAGGCTGTGAACTTTCCAAAATTGAAAACACATGCAAAACTGCAGATTTAAAAGCTCAGAAATCATCATGCATAATAGATACCAATTTTTAAAAATCTCACACCTAGGCTTCTCATATACAAACTGTAAGATACCATAGACAAAGGGAAAAATCTTGAAAGAAGACAAAGCAAAACATTTTATCAGCAGAGGAACAAGGATAATATTACAGCAGCCTTATAATCGTAAACCATTTAAGCAAGAAGAGGACAGAGTAAAACATGGGAAGTGTTGAAAGAACCAAAAAAAATCCATAGATTACTTTGGGTACTGTAGACATTTTAACAATATTAATTCTTCTAATCCATGAGCATAAGATATCTTTCCTTTGATATGTGTATTTTTCAATTTCTTTTATCAGTGTTTTTGTTTTCCTTATAGAGATCTTTCATTCATTTGGTTAAATTTATTCTCAGGTATTTTATTTTTTGTAGCTATTGTAAATGGGATTGCTTTCTTTATATCTTTTCAGATTGAATCCTGTAAGCCTATAGAAATGCATTAATATTTGTATGTTGATTTTGTATCCTGCAACTTTACCATTTTTTTTATCTGTTCTAAGAGTTTGTTGATGAAGTATCTAGGTTTTTCTAAATATAAGATCATGACAACCTATAAACAAGGATGATTCAACTTCTTCCTTTCCAATTTGAATGTCCCTTATTTCTTTCTGTGTTCTAATTTCTCTGACTTTCTGAAAAGTGAATTTGAAATGGATCACAGAGTAATTATACAATTAAGACCATAAATTTCTAGACGAAAACAGGAGAGTATCTATGTAACCTTGGGTTTGGTGATGAGATTTTAGATAGAATGCCAAAAACAAGATCTGGGAAAACAGAATTGGTGAATTGAACTTTAGTAAAATTAAAAATGTCTATTCTTTAAAACACTCAGTTAAGAGAATGAAAAAAGACTGAGAGAAAATATTTGCAAATCCCATATGTTATAAAAGAATTGTATCCAAAATATTCAAAGAACTCTTAAGACATAATAAGAAAAGAAAAAACTCAATTTAAAAATGGGCAAAAGATCTAACACCTTATCAAAGAGGATATACAGGGATGTCATCAAAATGGCAGAGTAGAAGCAATCTAAAAACCAAAACCAACTGTCTAGTGCCAACATTACTACCACCAATGTTCCAGAACTTAAAATTGAAGCCAGGACAAGCCCTGGGCCACAAACAAGTAAAAACCTGCAAACAGAAGCTGGAAAAGAAGATTTGATATGTTCCCAATACAAAAAAATGATCAATGCTTGAGGTGATAGATATCTCAATTGCTCTGGATTATTACACATTGTATGCATGTATCAAAATATCACATATACCCCCCAAAATTGGACAATCATTATGTATTAATAAAAAATAGGAAGATATACAAATGCCAAATAAGGGTATGAACACATGCTGAACATCTTTTTTTTGTCAGTAGGAAAATTCAAATTGATACAACAGTGAGATATCACTGTACACTTGCTAAATGATTTAAAAAAAGAAAATACTGTTTGTTGATGTTACTAAACAACAGGAACCATCATTCATTGTCATTCATTGTCAATGCAAATACAAAAAAGTACATCTGCTTTGGAAGACAGTTGAAAATTTCTTACAAAGCTAAATATAATCCTATTATACAGTCTTGCAGTCATATTCCTACTAGATATATCCTCAAGTTATTTGATAATTTAAATTTACAACAAGCCAAACACACAAATATTTACAGAAGCTTTATTCAAAATTTTCAAAAAACAGAAGCAATCAATATTTCCTTCAATAAGTGAGTGGATAAACAAGTACGGTATATCCATGTAATGGAGTATTATTCAACAATAAAAAAAGAAATGGCCTATCAAGCCATGCAAAGTATAAATTTTAAATGGATGCTGTTCAGTGAAGTAAGCCATTCTGAAAAGGATTCTTACTGCATGAGACCATTTATGTGACATCCTGGAAAAGTCAAAACTGTAGAGATGATAAAAATATCAGTGGTTGCCAGGAATTTGGAATGGGGGCTGTTGAATAGATAAGAAACAGAGTAATTTTACAGCAGTGAAACTCTTTTGTATAATACTGTAATGATATGTAGATGACATCATGCATTTTTCTAAAAACATGGAATTTTATAGCACAAAGAGTGGATGCTAATGTATGCAAATTTAAAATATCATTTAGGAGTTCTGGGAGTCAAAGGATGTAATATAAATGTGAGAAAAGATTTAACTGTATTACTAACATATAAAACAACCTCACTGAAAGACGTTGAGGAAATGATGCTGACCTAAGTGACTTTGATATCAGTGGAGTCTGTAAAACTAAATGCAAAAGGAATGATACGTAGGCACTATACCCTAGTTAAGTTGATAAAGTTGTTTTCCATGGAGTTATGGGTTAACAATTCTAAAACCACTTTATGTGTGTAGTGGAACTGAACAATTAAATAAATGAATGGCAGATAATTTGGAGCTAAGTTTCACATTGTTAGAACAGTAGGGTATAGCAAAGGAAAAGGATAGAATTATCTATGTGGTAGTGGATTACAATCAGAGACACCAGTATAAACTCATGTTTAACTTAATATACATATATATAGATACACATAGAAATATTTATAGACATAATCATGGGACAGTATATACATCATATGTCCTTGTTCCATTAGCTGAGATTGCCCAGAAGGAACAAAACTTCTGTAGTAATGAGCACCTTGTACCCATATCTTGGTTTCTAATACTATTCCCCAACAAAAGGAAGTAGGACTTTTTAGAGAAATAGATGATTCTACGACTGGGGTAGTCAATATAGAGGATGAGTCCAGAGCATCTTTGAAGCCTTTGGGAAGTAATTAGGTTTAGATGAGGCCATGGGGTGGAAATTGTATAATATGATGGGATTAGTGCCCTTATAAGAAGAGGAAGAGACAGCTTTGTCTTCTTTCTGCCGTATGAGGACATATCTAGAAAGCAGCTACCTGGAAGCCAGGAAGAGGGCCATGATGTAGAACCATCTTGATCTTGGAGTTTCAAGCTTCCAGAACTATGAAAAACAAATGTATGTTCTTTAAACAACCCAGTCTACAGTATTTTATTATAGCAGCCCAAGTTGACTAAGACAGTAAGCATCTTACTTAAGATACAATATTACAAAAATTAGTGTTTTAACTCTTATTCTAGGATTTCATGATTGCGTTTCCTTGACATATATTTTTGAAACTACAAAAACTGTACACAGTGAGTTAAGAATATCAATCAATAATTTGCCAATTTACATTAAGATGTTTTCTAATTACAGCATAGTGTATGTGGATGGGCAATATTGAGTTTTATGAAAACTCCTTTTATCTTTAAGCCAAACAACTACAGATGAGAAAGGAACAGTAAAAGCCTTCCTCCCACTTTATACACTCTCCCAAGAACTGGGAGAAAGAGACACAGTTAGTGCCAAATTAGATGACTATCTCTGTATTGCAGGCATCTGGCTAACAGTGGGGCCATTAGCCTGTTCCCTAGTTTCAGGCCTGAGAGAGTGCAGGTACACAATGAAGGTAACTAAGGAAAATTCATACAGCCTGTCTGCTGTCATATGTCATATCTGCCTATCATACTCTGTTCTAGAAAGAATAAACAAACAAAAAAATAACAAACAGTATGGTGCCTAAAAGTCTATTCCATAAAATAAAAGATAAATACTGTTGTTCTGAAGATACAAAAATAGAAGATATTTTGACACAGTATTTTCAGTAAATTACAATGGAAAGTGAAAAATGTTAAATGTGCTATCAGTTAAACCAATTAAATGAATAAACAGATTTAGAAATAAAAGATAAAGACACACTAACCAATGAACACACATATGCAGCACAGATGGAAGTAAAACTCAGTGGAAATCAAGCAGCAAGGAGGGAAGAGGAGGGGATGGGTGAAAACCTACCTAATGGGTACAATGAAGACTATGCTCTGACTCAACCATAACAAAAATGATACATATAACCAAAAACATTTATACCCCTGTAATTTTTGAAATAAAAAAAATATAAAGACATGACAATAAGAGGCCTATTAAATATTGAGATAAGAAAAATAAAACTAGAGCAGATTTTTAAAAAATAAAAAGAACTAAATACTGGTCTTATTTGCAGTTATTTACAATTCCAGAATCCAAAACATTCTTAAAATAAAAAGCTTTTATAACTAACTCACTTCATGGTAAAACACAACCTTAATTGAGATAAAGCTGGTTACAGTCTTTTTAAAATACAATCTCTTATGTATTTTCATATATTTTACCACATAAGAAGCCATCATTTTACTTTAAGAGTCAGGCTCAGGTGCTGGGAGTGTTATATAATTTATGATATATGTGTAATATTATCTTTTTAAGAAAAAAAATTCTGAATTCTGAAACAACTTTTGTCTCCAAGATTCCAGATAAAGCATTGCAGATCTGTGTCTATTAAAAGGATAAAGAGGCATATTAAGGATAGTAAAGAACATACTCAACAATGCACAAATAATTGTAAAGATAGAGCCAGCAACGTAGAGACAGAGGATGAAGTAGAAAATTTCTCCAAGAATACAGCAATCCCATTACTGAGCATCTACTCAAGGAACAAAAGACCTTCTATAAAAAAGACATCTGCACTAGAATGTTTATAGCAGCACAATTCATAATTACAAAGATGTGGAAACAACCCAAGTGCCCATCAATCCATGAGTGGATTAATAAAATGTGGTATATGTATTCCATAGAGTTCTACTCAGCCACAAAAAACAATGGTGATCTAGCACCTCTTGTATTATCCTGGGTAGAGCTGGAGCCCATTCTACTAAGTGAAGTATCACGAGAAGGAAAAACAAGCATCATATATACTCATCATCAAATTGGTATTAACTGACTTAACTGACCCACACTTAAGTGCACATATAGTAGTAACATTCATCAGGTGTCAGGCAGGTGGGAGAGGGGAGGAAGGGATGGGTATATTCACACCTAATGGGTGCAGTGCTCACTGTCTGGGGGATGGACATGTTTGAAACTCTGACTTGGGTTGGGCAAAGGCAATATAGGTAACCTAAACATTTGTACCCCCAAAATATGCTGAAAAAAAAAAAAAGAAAAGTTCTCTAAGAATACAAAAGGTAAGAAAAAATTCTGTAAACATAATGAAAAGTGTACATGGCATATTTTTCATATGATATGACTAAAAACTTGTCCTGAAAAATTGCTTTCTACTGGAAAAAGTCAGAACAGTTGAAGAATAAGCCATAAATAAAGATATTACAAGAATAATTTACCATTTGAAAATAATTGTATTTATACATCCAATTAGTTCAATTGTTCAAGGAGAATTAATTTTAAAAAACAAATTATTCTTCATATTCTTGTGGAGATTATTATACACAATTGTTAATTTTTATTTTATTTTTAAAGTAAGCCTGTATAGTGAAAGAAGTCAATTTCAAAAGCTTACATGTTGTATGATTCCATTTATACAACATTCTCAAAAAGACAAGACTATAGAGATAGAGAACAATTCAATGATTGCTTTTGAAATTTTAAAATTTCAAAACAAAGAAAACATTTTCAAAGTATCTAGGCAGAAAATAAATTGAGTGTGAAGAAAAAAGCAACTATCTGCATACTTTCACTCAGTATAGAAAGCCAAAAAACAAACAAAACAAATAAACAAACAGACAAAAATAGAGCAATGTCTGTAGAGATTAAAGGGTAGGGCAAAGATTTTTGATCCCAAAGTTAAATTACAGTTTAACATATCTATTATGTTATAACATCCTCTTATACAGGGAAGCAAACAAATATAATATCTAATATGCAAGAGTGCAGGAAATGTATCATCCATATTACTCACCATTAAAAAATAAGTAACTAATTGAGAGCAATTCAATGAGATTCAAGGAGTTGGATATGGGCATGGAAGAAATTGTGGTTGTTGATGTTTCAGTTAAACATATGAGTTAAACCTACATAAGTATTAATATAGTTAAAATTGAATGCAAAACAAAAATGGAAACATTCTAGTGAAATAAATACTATATAATGATAATTTATTAGTAATCATAATAAATATTGATAACCTGACCATTTAGTAGCAGAAATTATTGAATTGCCTGAAAAGATACTGAGTAAAATCATGGAGCTTCAGTATGATTTTCAAATTTAGAATCTATTAGTAAAATTGAAAATATACAATATATATTTTGAAATATTTTATTTCTCCCAAATAGCACTTACACAAAGAAATCATAGGTAGGTAGAGAGAGAGCCATGGATATATAGGACATTTTCTGAAGTTTTTGTGTAGTAGAGTGAATGCTATCCCTACAACAATGGAATATGGCTGATATTTTTTAACTTACTTGTTTTCACAGCCTGAATCGTATCTCTACCCATAGTGATATCCCTTATTATCTTGGAATTATATGCATTATGGCAGAAATTATTTATCTAGCAAAATCTTGGGAAACAGACCCTCCCCACCAAGAGGTATGATAATTCTGATGGAAAATCTTCTTTGGGAAATAGACAGGGGAACAGGGAAGGGAGAAATTCTGGTTTTTCTTAGTTTAAACATGAAATGATGGGTTAATAATTTAACTGAATTATTCATAAATTGGCTAGATTAAATTTGCAGCTATTCCTCAGAAATAATTGAGTTTAAAAAAATAGTTCTTTTTTTCTGGGCTGAGCGCAGTGGTTTAGGCCTGTAATCCTATCACTTTGGGTGGCTGAGATAGGAGGATCACTTGAAGTCAGGAGTTTGTGACCAGTCTGAGTAACATAGAAAGACTCCATCTCTAAAAAGAAAAAAACAGAAAAATTAGGTAAGTGTGGTGGTGTGCACCTGTAGTTCCAGCTACTCCGGAGGCTGAGGCAGGAGGATGTCTTGAGCCTGTGGAGTCTGAGGTTGCAGTGAGCTATGATGACACCAGTGTACTCTAGTCTGGGCAATACAGAAAGACCCTGTCTCAAAAAACTACCCACAAACCAAACAAATGGAAATACCCCACAAGAATACAAAATTAGTTGTTTCTGAAAATTAATGTATATTACTTTCCTGAAAATTATTTTATTAAACTTTGAGGGTTCAGCTGTATAAGAATTTTGTAACATTATGATAATAATGAAAGTTTAATTTCTGGTATATATGAGACTCTTTTTCCCCTTTAATATTGCTTAATACATATATGTTAGCAAATTTTGACAGTCACCACATTAATCCGTTTTTGAAAAGGACAGCTTTGGAATTTTTTGCCATTCTGGTTGTTCTCTCTAGATATTCTCTGATATTCTCTACATAGTGAGTTGTATTTCCTCTAAAAAATACCGGGCGCAAGAGTATGCTTATGCTCTTCGATCTTTACATCAGTATTTTGTTTCAGATTGTTTTGTTATAATGCAGCTATGAAACTTTACTAGCTCCCAAGAAATCCCATTATGTTTAATCCTTTCTACCTTGTACTTGTGTTATTTTAAAAACATCATGTTTGGAATTAATTCATTAAAAATTTTATGGGTTTTTTTGGTAACTGAACAGATGCAAATTAATAATTTTTTTAAAGCTTAAGGTTATGATAGAGAAACTTACATTAAGAAAACACTGGATAACTTTATTCCATGATTAGAGATGGGTAGACATTTGATTTCTTCTCCCAATTTTTCTCAGAGGAGGAACACCATCCTTCAACAGTCTGTAATTTACTCCCAATAGACTATTTAGCGCCATAAACATCTAAATTTGCTGTTAAAATTTTCCTGTCAGAAGGGTTTTAGAATGCCTTTCTTCCCTTTAGACATAAAGTGTTCATTCATTATATCTGCTTCCATTTCAGAGTGAAATTCAACATTTGGTTAAAGCACTTCTGGGGAATCATGCTACCAAATTACTTAAATTGGGATTAGTAGGAAAGAGTATGCAGTTCTTTATGTTTTCTTTTCCTATACATAGACTTTAGTTTACTCTTTATAGCAATGTACTTTTTTTTTCATTTAAGGTAAAAATAAATGTAGTAGGCACTGGAGTTGAAGACATATTTAGTAAATACCAAGCTTGAATAGTTTTATTTTCAATGTTTAAAATTTGTGATTACTTTTTTTGATAATATTCCTTAATGTCTTTATGGAAACTCTTTCTTTATTTCACTGTGTTATGTCCTTTTTATAGATATGTGTTCAGAAAAAAATCTGACAAGTGTACATGAAAATAGGTTATATAACAAGACAAAATACAGAAACTTCCCAGAAAATGGTAAAGAAGGAAAGCACAGTGCAATACATCAAAGTTAACTCGAAATTCAATCCCAGAAAACCTGACAAAACTTCATGTGTCAAGTTTCTGTTTTAAAAGTTCACTTTAATAGAAAGTGAAGCTAGAATTTTAGTCAAACTAAACTAGTACATATATTGCTGAAACAAAGAAATCTTCTGTCAAACTCTGTGAACAAGGTGTAGAGAAAACAATTCAGTGAGGAAATCAACATGAATTCAACATTTGGATGTGGAAAGGTAGGTATTCTTTGTTGAGAAAATGTGTGATGGCTGTACTGTTGCAAAAAAATTAAATTTGTTTCTAAAATCAATAGCTTTATAATCCTCTAATATTTTATTGGTTTTTTTAAATCTTAACTTTAAATAAATATGTTAATAACCAAATTTAATGAAAAATTTCAGTATCTTTGATGTTATTTGCATTATAGAAGGAAAACTAAGGAAAAAATATCCATGTAGCTGCTTAAAGCAAGTGTGTACTTTTGCTAGTGTTCAACTCAAACCGAGTAAGTAAATACTGTGATTTGAATGAACAATAGGCTCATAGAAAAAAATTCCAGTATTTCTACGTAAGATAATTAGACTTTTGATTATTTTGGTTATTCACTAAAATAGGCAATGGAGGTTACAGAGAACTAGTCTTTAGCAGAAGTGGAGAGACATTGAGCTTGCATTTGACAAGTAAGATTTGGATGGTTTTGACACAACCAGATGGAGATATTGAGTAGGCAACTAAAGAAAGCTGTCTGTACTGGAGAGGGGGCTATTTTATTCCTGGATAAGAATGAGTAGACCAAACCAACTAGAGACTCAGAAATGGGACACTGGGAATGCAATAGTAGAATATTATATAGAAAATGATGCTATATAAAGAGCCAAAACAATAGACTGATGGAATACAATAGACAGCCCAGAAAGAAGTCCACACACTTACTCGTTTTCTACAAAGCTGTCAAAAAACATAATGGGAAAAGGACAGTCTCTTCAATAAATTGTGCTGAGAAAATTGCATTTCCATTTGTAGAAAAATGAAATTAGAGCCTTATCTCATATCATATGCAAAAATCCAGTTACAATGGATTAAAGCCTTACATGTAAGACCTGAAACTGTAAAACTGCTAGAACACTAGAAGAGAACACAGGGGAAAAGCTCCAGGACACTGGTTTGGACGATGATCTTTTGGATATGAACTCAAAAGCAAAAAATAGATAAATGAGATTACACCAAACTAAAAAGCTTCTGAATAGCAGAGGGAATAAGAGAGTGAAGAGACACCCTACAGAATGGATGAATATATCCACAAAACATACATCTGATAAAACATTAATATCCAAAATATATAAATGACTCAAACAACTTAATAATACGAAAAATAAATAACCTGATCAAAAAGTGGGCAAAGGACCTGAATAGACATTCTCTAAAGAAGACATCTAAATGACCAATAGGTATATGAAAAAATGCTCAGCTTCACTAACCATCAGGGAAATGCAAATTCAAGCCACAATGAGGTATCCCCTCACAACTGTTAGAATGGTACTATCAGTAAGATAAAAAATAAGAAGCATTCTTGAGAATGTGGAGAGAAGAGAATTTTGTACACTGCTGGTGGGAATGTAAATTAGTGTAGTCACTATGAAAAGCCACTATGGAGGGTCTAAAAAAATTAAAAATAGAACTACCTTATGATCCAGCAATCCTACTATTGGGTATATATCCAAAAGATATGAAATCCGTATGTTGAAAAGATATCTTCACTCCCGCAGCATTATTCACAATAGCCAAGATATGGAATCAACCTAAGTGTCTATCAATAGATGAAAGGATAAAGAGAGTGTGGTTTAGATACACAAGAGAATACAATTCAGTCTTAAAAAAAGAATGAAATTATGTTATTTGCAACAACATGGATGGAACCTGGAGGACATTATGCTAAATGGAATAAGCCAGGCACAGAAAGACAAATACTGCATGATCTCACTTATATGTAGAATCTAAAAAAGTCAAACTCATAGAAACAGAGAGCAACATGGTGGTTACCAGAGGCAGAGGGTAGGAGAATTGGGGAGATGTTGGTCAAAAGATATCAAATGTCAATTAGGAAGAATAAGTTCAAGAGATCTATTGTATATCATGGTGAATATATGTACCAAAATATTAAAAACTTGAAAATCACTAAGAGAGTAGATTTTAAGTGTTCTTACCACAAAGAAAAAAAAAAAAGTAGTATGTGAGGAAATACATATGTTAAATAGCTGGATTTAGCCATTCCCCAATGTGTACATACATCAAAACATCATGTTGTATACTGTAATTATAAACAATTCTTACTTGTAACTTAAAAAAAGAAAAAATATATAAATATATAGCATAGGAAGATTATGTTGTTTGAAAGGCCAAGGGAGAAAAAGATAATTTCAAGATTTTTTTCAATAACATTAAATGCTAAAAAAGTCAACATATAGTTTAGACCACTAACAACTAAAAAGTTACCAATAGATCTTGTTTTAGTTGATTTCAGCAAGAGTAATTTCTCTGAAAAATGAAATCACAAAATACATTGATGAGATATAACTAGAAAATGAGGATATAATAGCAAGAAGTAAAGACAGATATTATTCAAGAACACCGGCTTTAAAAGAATGGAAAATGTGATTGATGAATCTAAGGGTGTTTTTTTTTTAAATTGGATTTGTGATAGCATTTTAATCTATTAAAATGGGCTACTCATCCATGATATTTGCTTATAAAACAAATTAAAATGTTAAAATATTGAATAA
Organism: Eulemur rufifrons; assembly: GCF_041146395.1. Classification (NCBI taxonomy): domain Eukaryota; kingdom Metazoa; phylum Chordata; class Mammalia; order Primates; family Lemuridae; genus Eulemur; species Eulemur rufifrons. The sequence continues at coordinate 234,293,120 of NC_090989.1, forward strand.
GCTCAAATTTTCCTAATTCTGTCTCTTTTCCACTTCAATCTGACAAAATCAGTATAATATAGTAAGAGAGAAGCAAACAGAAGGGGATAGAAGGCTGGAAATTATGCCACTAAGAACGATTTCTTATTGAGCAATGCACCTTATGAATTAACCTTATCCCACTATTGATATACACAACTTTTGGAAACCAAAAGGGAAAGAAATCATTCAGTCAATGTTTCTTAATGTATGCTCTACAGAACACCAGCATCAAAATCACTTGGACACTCGTTACAAATATATATTCTTAGGTCTCAGCTAAAGGCATATACAAAAATCTCATTTTAATAGAAACTCCAAGAAATATTTATGATAAGGTAAGTGAGAAAAATAAGATACCATGGAATTGAATTTTGGGACAGAGGGGCTGAAAAATGTTTGTTTCTATCAGCAAGACTGAAGAAGTTTGGGGGCTCCTGTTCTAAAATCTCAGTTTTCTTCTCACAGTAGCAATTGGTGCAGTAAAAATGGTAGGGTATGTCTTGAAGGTTCATTCTATCTCTAACATTCTACGATCATACAAAGGGCATGCAAAATAGACATTATTTTAGTTGAGAAGATAATTATTATAGGAGTCATTATTTCAGATGAGATTCCAAAATGTCCTATTTCTGCTTCTATTTTTCTGTTTCTGGTTTCCTTTCTTATCAGTCATGGTCATTACTGATTATTTTCAAAACAGCAACTTTGCAAAACAAAAATTTTATTTTCTAGTATTACCTAAAGGATGTTGAAATGTTACATTTTTCTCAGACAGCAATATTGATTCTTTTACCTAACATCTTTCAGGAATTTTAGAAGTTTTCAAGTGCTAAATGTTTCCCAAGTTTGGTGTGTGTTCTTTCTGTTCATGAAATAATAACATGTTAAAATAAAGGGGCTTTGGAGATTTTCTATCCTAAATCTTCATTTTAGACTTCTATTTCTGACCAGGGTGAAATAACAAAAGCCAGATGTACTTGCAACCTGAGAAAAAATTAATAATCAGAAAAATTAAATGAAACAATGATTTTAAGATGTTTGATATGAGCCTACAATAAACATTGATCTGAAACTATAAGAAATAAGCAAAGTGACCCCTTCCATTGCCCCAGCGTACTGCCTAGAGAGAGTTTCCAAGCAACAGCACAGGGAGGAGGAAATGAGGATGAGCCCAGTAATCTCCTGAATTGAGGAGACAGGGGTAGGTTTCCAGGGAGGTCAAGGAGGAGAGAATTTACAAAATAGAGCACAAGAAAGGAAAGATCCATACAAACTTACTTTCAAAGATCTGGAGAGGAGAGCATTCAAGTTTTCAGCTGAGTATTGATCAAATCAAGCATAGGAGAAAACTAGAGCAGCAAAATAAAATAATAATAGTAATCCTCAGAACTCATACAAGCCCAGTAATAATTCCTGTTCCTAGCATCTATCATAAAAATATCTCATAATTCTCAGGGAACTGAGTAGAAAACTAAAAAGGATTTAGCTGCAGTATTTGAGCAAAATTAGTGCTGGATTAAATGGCATTCTGGTGCCATTAGGTGGTTAATGGTGCCACCTAATCAAGCTTAACAAGAGCAGCAAGGGCAGAAACTATGAAACTATTTCCAAGTGATTTAACTGCAACCTACAACAAAGATGAAAAATATTTATAGACTACACAAATATTTACCACACAAATCACAATGTTGGGCATCTAATATAAAAATTACTGGGCATTCAAAAAAGCATGAAAATACAACCCATACTGAAGAGAAAAATCAACAAACAAAACTGACCCAGAACTGACACGTTAGCATTAACAGAAATGTATATTACAACAATTATTATGCCTGAATTCTACGTGTATGCCATATGTTCTGAAAGCTAGAAGAAAAGTTGAATGTATTAAATTGGGACATGGAATGTAACAGACTTACACTGAATTTTTAGAGCTGGAAACATCAGTGTCAGAGATTAGTGACTGGAAGAGATAGCAATAGAAAATAGCCAAAATTAAACACAAAGAAAGAAAACTGAAAAAAATAATTAATAGAACATCAGTACACTATGGGAGAAATCATGTAACCTCATATTAGTATAATTGGAGTGAGAAAGGAAGCTGCAAAAGAGCGAAGGGGGTAAGAAAAAAAAGTGAAGTAATGATGGTTGACTTTTTCCAAATCTGAGGAAAAATATAAACATATCCAATCCCTTGTTGTTGAGGTTTGGAGATACTGAGAGACTCATCTCTCAGTGTTCCTCAGATAACCAGTAGTAGATTAAGGATAATATTTAGAACCATGTCTACTAATCCAGGTAACTGCTATCACACTCCATCACCTGTTATCTAATATTGGTATTATGCTCCAAGAAATTATCTTTTGTTATGAACTATATTTAATCTATGTGTGTTTTTTTCTCCATTTTTCTAATTTGAAAATAAGAAAGTGTTTAGGTGGGGTAACAGTGGCTATATGAAAAGTAATAATAAAGTAGAGAATTCCATAAGATTTTTTTCCTACAAAAGACTTTAAGCTACAAACATATATTCTGACAGCAATATATAGAATATATTATATATTATATTTCATATATATTATATGTGAATATATATCACATATATGTAATATATGATATGTCATATACATTATATTTCTATATATTTCAAATATTATATATATTATATTTCATATATAATATATTGTGTATAATATATTTCATATATGTATATATTGTTGATAGTTGGCATCTTTCAAGGAAAAAAGAAGCCTTTCAAGCCATCTAGATTACTTTTTAAGTTTATGGACTTGCAGCCAGATTGCTATGAATTAAAATCTCAGATACTCCGCTTACTACTAAGCCATGTTAAAAAATTACTCTTTTTCTTATATTAGTTTCCTCACGTTTAAGTGGATAATAATGTCGTCTACCTTACTGTATTGATATGAGAATTAAATGAATTAATATTTGTCAAATGATGATTATAGTGGCTCACTCATGGTAAACAATATATAAGTAAATAAGTGATGACTTGAAATCTTATTTAATGTCCCCAACTTTTTCCCCTTTTAACTGTGACATTTTTTTATACATTTTATCTTTTCTTTGTGCCTTCCACATATCCTTTTGCTTTCAAAAATTATTTTATTATAGAAATTATTATGATAGAAAATGGGTAAATATTCTCTTATTTTTACAAGATTGCATCTATTCTATATAAAGCATGGTGTATCACACCTTTTTACTTAAACTTTTATTATCAGTGTTTGATGTATTATTAAATATTTTTAGTTTACTTTGTGATAATTATTGCCTACCTTGCTTTGAGTATGGTATAACAATGCTATAATAAATGCTCTTATGATATATATGTATAACTTTCTTTTTGCTGGAAGGCATTCCTCTTCTTTGGCTCTGACTTCTCCAGTAACACCTCCACCTACAAACATGTTCTAGTCTCCTCTGTCCTAAGTCGGCTTTCTCTCAACCATGCTAGTTCTCTGGTTACTCTTTCTTCTCCACAATTTTCACCTACCATCTCAAAATGTGGCCTATCTACTTATTCTTCTTCATCATTCATCCATTGTATAGACTAATTTAGAAACTAAGACCTAACTGTGCCCACTGCTCTTCTACTGAAACTACTAAGTTAAATATGAAAAAGTACCAAATTGTGACATTTTAAACTCTGCAGCATATAACTGCTAACTGAAACCCTACCACCCTTCTACTGAAATTCTGTTCTTTTGGATTTTATGACTGTTTTAAAAAGGATTTTTTTCAGTTGTCAATGGCTGAAAATTGAAAAACCGAAACTGTTTTGAACAAGTGGTGTGTATCTTCTCACAGCATTTAAACATTTGGATTATACAGCTGCAGGCACTGGTGAACACAGGGCTCAGGTGGCAATAAGGAATGATCCTCTCACTCTTTATTTTGGCTCCATCAAAGTGGGCTTTTTCCCTCTTAGTGGTAGGTGGTCCAACAGCATAATGCCTTATCCTGTCAGCAATTCCAGAACAGAAACCCTCCCTTTTCCTATCCCTTCGCCAAATTTCCAGAACACAGTCTTACAAGCCTGTACCTTACATTTTTGTGCATATCTTTAAAACAATTGGGATGCCCAAGAATATAGAAAATGCTACAAAACATGTCATAAAACTACCCGATTCAAACTATCACAAGCCCAAATCAATATTTTCTCTAACTTCTGTTATTCTTTTAACAACATTCTCCTAGTTATGAGTTTTGTTGTCTCCCTCTTAACACGCTTGCAGAACAAACTGATTTATAAGTTTTGATGATTCTAGATAGATAGATAGGAAGACAGACTGAGTTAGAGATAGAGATCCATATTAGAAATATGTTGCCTTTATTCCATTCCAACCTCACTATTCCAGGTTTCACACCTCACATCAGGATCACTACACTGTTCCCTTGATTAGTCTTCTTGACACCTTCTCCTACTGTGCACTTCTGCTATTATATTTCTTCTGAAACACCATTTTAAACAAATCATTCTCACTATGCACAGATCTTGAAAGGCTTCTTATTGTCTATGATAATCTAACCAACTTAGACTTGCATGTAGATCCTTTAATAATTGTCCAGTATTTGATCCCAATCTCCAACTTCCTACTTGTGATTTTCCTGTGACATTGCCTTTCCTCTAATCCAATTTAAAAAAAGGATCCTCCAAGTGACTTTTAACAAACCACTTGAGCGTTTAGTGTTTTTGTAGTAAGGACAAATAAAAATGTAACTCTATATATTGTTTGATAGGTTGCATTGTTGAGTTGCTCAATGCAAAGAACGTTGGGCTACTCAGACTAAACACATCCTGTGAATGGAGAGCATTGTGTTCACTGAACCCAAAATAGAGGAGGGCCAATAACTTCCATAGATTTCTAATGGAAAAACCTGGGTGCCATCTAGCAGACAACATTCATTGTTGTGTTTTAATTTGCTATATGGAATTGTACTTTTATTCTTTACCTTTGAAGTGTCTTTACAAATTTAATGCCACCAGATTGTGCTGTCCATTTAGATAGGTAGATTTTCATTAAAAACCATGTACAGTTTAATTAGTCCTCTTCAGCAAGCTCTGAATTGTCTTATAGTATTGATCATAATATATCTAAACAAATCCCTTGGGAAGAGATGGAAAACCAACTCGGGCTTTTGTGTTATTCCTCTTCTAAAGGAGCTTTATTTTTTCCAGCTTTTGCTTTTTGAGTGAAGTTGGCAGTGTTTTCCAGCTTACATCCTAAAATAAACTACAGCATGAACCCAAAAACAACATCTTTTATTTATACACAGAAAACCTTCTTTGTTTCATTATGTGGAATTTTAAAACACATCTCTCTTGGACCTGACGAGGTGGATTGTGCCTTCCCAGGGGATATTCTTGTTCTGTACAGATAATGATACCTCACTGCCTGTAAGGACAACACTCTTGTTAGCAGACTTGGCTGCCTCCTTAGTGCCACAGAAACTCGTATTACTATAATCTCACCTTCCACAGCTCAGTCTGATCTTCTTGGTAACCGTAAATTGGAACAAGACTTCCGTGGACTTTTGACGTTTTCTCAGATACCTGTGACTCATGTTCCTGGTGCCTTTCTTTGTACTTGTATTTCCCATACTTCCAGACTAACTGGTCAGGGCAGATTGGTCTCACCTCTCTAAGTGCCCCTCCCACTTTGCCTCCCACATACCTTTAAATAATACTATGTTTCAAGAAATGTTCTTAGAATTAAATATAACCCCCCCCATCTGCCTCTAAGAAGACTTTTCTCATGTTTTTTATCCACATGCTATACTTTGCCCTCCTATTTTTGCCCAGTTTCTACTCATTCTTCAAGGTCCATCAATACAACAGAATTTATCCTCTGAACTCATGAATACTTAATAAAACCGTGAACATTTATGTACATTACTTTATATTTTGTGTTCTTTATTCATATAAACAATCCCATTTATCTCTAAAATGGGAAAATAAGCTTCATGGGAGGACTAGGAAGGCTTCTGCTTACCCCTTTGATGACCAAAGTTAATTTTATAGAGTCCTGCTCCTTTAACTCTAGCAGTAAAGATTAATGTATGATATATTTCTCTCTTAGTACATTGCCATACAAAACTTTTCTCTTCTGAAATCTTGTTTTGAGATATGTGGACATAGAATGTCAAAAATTGAATTCATTCATTTATTCAATACATAAATATCTGCATGATCTTTTTCAATTAAAACTCAGATAGTAAATTGTTAAACATATTAGTTCAACATTTCACTGCTATATTATGCTTTATTTGAATCATAATTTAAACAGTAAGAGCAGTTTTCTCTTTTCTACTTTTCTATCACTAACTTTTTATTCATCACAGTATTTTGCAAGTCTGCTGAAGCCTCTATTCCTGGCTTTCTGATGGCCACCTTCTCACTGTGTTCTCACATGGCCTTTTCTTTATGCAAGGACACTCTTGGTGTCTCTTCTTCTTATAAGGACACCTCTTTATATTGAATTGAGCCCCACCCTTATGACCTCATTTAATTTTAATTACCTCCTTCAAGGCTCTGTCTTCAAATACAGTCGCATTGTTCGAGCTTCAACATACAAATTTTTGACATACAAAATTCATTCCATAACATTGTTCAGTTCTATACATCAAAATTAATGGTTTCTTTTTTAACAGTAGTGATAAGGAAAACTCCCATCTATTACTTGGCACAGCAGCCGCCTGAGACCCCCACCCCTCACGGAGGACCCATATTAGCATATTACTAACCTAACACTTGGTACATTAACATATCACTAACCTAACATTTGACACATCAGCATAACACTAATCCTATTGCCTGGTGCAGACACTAAACTTATTACCTGGCGGGCATTAGTCACCTGAGACCCCCTCCCCTTGGATTACTCCAACTTAATAAAAATGGGAAAAATTGGGTAGATGGGGCTCAGAATTTGGTGGCAGACCCCTCTGAGCCCGCTGGAGAATAAACATTGATTCTCCCACTCTCCGTGTGCCACCCGGTTTGTCCTCGGGACCACTCGCTGTAACACTTGCTGTAACGGCAGAAAGTTCATTACAAGAAACACACATTATTAGATTTTCAGGGAAAAAATGAAATTTAATTTTATATTCCTTAAAATGTATATATTTCCCATATATGTTCATTAAGTAATAGACTCCAACAATGTAAAATTCACATTTGTTCACTATTACCCATGTCAAAATTGATACAAAATTGCAATTCATATGCAATTGCATGGCTATAAAATTGTATGTAATGAATTCCAAAGTCCTAAGTGAATCTAAGAGTTGAAAGAACAGATTTTTTTGTATTTCAGTAGAATTTTTTTCAAAAATATAGCATAATCTATATGTCTAATAAATCCAGTGACACTAGCTGCTATGATACATGATCCCAATCCCTGGTCATGACTGTAAGATGTACTCTACATATGGCTGGCACTTCTTCCAACTGACAAGTTCAGTTGTCAATCCTCTTCAGAAATGGCTCTTAACTTGAAAGAGCTGCCTCACTCAATATTATATCCCTGTCTCCCAGGAAATTGTACATCCAGTGACAGATCTCACTTTTGCATACAAAGGCCCATCTCCTCACCACAGTGCAGGACCACTGAAGAGCCCGTGCAGGTTCCTAGGTCCCTGAGGGGCTGGCTAAGATCATTACTGTGACTACATCTCCCCCAACATCTCACTCGGCCCAATCCTGTTCCCTTGCTTCACCTTCCCAAAAGCACATCTGGGAAACCCAACCGCAACAAATGCTCTTTTTAGCCCTGTTTAAGGCATTAAGTAATAGGACAGAATAAGTAAAATCTGTTTTTCTTCCCCTCAAACAGTATAGAGAAGTGTTTTCAAGATTGTGGGTCATAAAATAATTTTAATGGAATAAGATTAACTTAAAAAAAAAAGAAAATTAAAAAAAAATTAAGAATGTCAATGGTTCTCACAAGTAGTAAGGAGAATAATTCTTTTGTGGAATTTCATTACAGTTTCATAGATTAATTTTTCCAGGAAATCTAAGAAAAATATAAAATTAACAGTCTAGGCTTTATTTAGGAAAAAATGAATTAAGCAATCTTATGATAATAATTATATCAATGAGACAGCTTATACTTTATAACATTTTTTATAAATCACAAAGCTATTTGACTTGCATTAAAATATCTACCAAATACTCTTGAGTTTTTTTTAAAGGAAGAAATTATGTCATTTTCCCCCATTACAGATATTTGTCGAGGACCTGCCATGTGCTAATCACCGTGTTTGGCACATTCTTGTTTACTGTTGTAATCCTAAGAGTTAGGATACTGCCTGGAAGATCATGTTCCTTTGATAACTTTTTCTTCATGTATACAAGAGTAATGACAGTACTTGGGATTAGGAAACCTGAATTTAAATGCCAGTCTTGTCTTGTATGAGTTATAGAACCCTCCTCTTCACTTTCCTGCTCTTAAAGATGCTTAACTGAAAATTAAGACTGAAGATGATAGTAGGTATATCACAACGTATATGATGAGATGCCAATGAGTAGTTTATGCAAAAAAACAATATAAATAACACATAACAATATAATTATTGGAATTATTCATATCTCATTCATATGATGTAGAATAAAACGCTAAATTGCATATTATTAAATGCTGACCAAGAGTGCCTTAAATTTCCACCCAGTTCGTTAAACTTTATACTTTATATAGGCTAATTCTTGACTCTAGGCCTGACCTCCCATTTCTTAGAGCATTTTCTTTATAAACTAAATTTGTCATTGTAAATTGTTCCTCTGCCCCTTTGAGATTTAAATCTTTTTATAAAGCCTCTTATCAGTTTTACAACCCAGAAATGTCTTTCCCAAAGACCAGGAGCCATCCTTTTATAATGTGATCATCAAGGAAGATAAAGTCCCTATCTCCCAATCTCTGAGAGTAAGAGCCTAGGGGGCCTAGTAAGAGTCTTGTTTCAAGTTGTAAAGCTAAATTCAGTCAGTGAAGATAGGAGAAAATTTACTTTTCCTTTAGGTAAAGGCAATTAGCAAACAAAGATGGCCAGTGATCTTTCTCTCCTGTTAGTGTTCAAAAAGCCTCCTACCGTTATATCAGCAGAGTTGACTTCAGACTGAGTTCTGGCCTCTCTCTCTCATTGCAATGTCCTGGAATAAAGTTTCCCTTGCTGGTTAAACTTTTTCTGGTACAAATTTTGCTTTGACAGTGCTAACTAAAATTGTTTTACCAAAAGCTAACCTTTCTGAAATTTTTTTTTTTTTTATTTCATCTTATTATTATGAGGGATACAGAATTTCAGGTTACATACGTTGCCCATGTACCGCCTGTCCCCCCAAGTCAAAGCTCCAGGCGTGTCCGTTCCCCAGACAGTGTGCGTGTTGCACCCATCATGTAGGTATATATCCCTCCCCTCCCCACCCCCTCTTCCCGGGTCAGCACCTTCCAAAGCGACCATTCCCCAAACAGTGCGCAATGCACTCATTGTGTAGGCATACACCCATCTCCTCCCCCCACCCCCCACCTCAGTCTGATGTCCAATTGGTGTCGTTCCCAGATGTGTATTTAGGTGATGATCAGGGAAACCAATTTTCTGGTGAGTACATGTGATGCTTGTTTTTCCATTCTTGGGATACTTCACTTAATATAATGGGCTCCAACTCTCTCCAGGAGAACCATAGAGATGTCGTATCTTCATTATTTCTTATAGCTGAGTAATATTCCATGGTATACATATACCACAGCTTACTAATCCAATCATGTATTGATGGGCATTTGGGTTGTTTCCACATCTTTGCTATTGTGAATTGTGCTGCTATAAACATTCGGGTACATATGTCTTTGTTACAGAATGACCTTTTTTCCTTTTTTAATATAGGTAAGGGATAGAAGCAAAAAGAGAAAGTATATAGTGGAGGAATCAAATGAGAAACTTAAAAGCTGGTAGAAGCTAGTTGAAAACATTTTCATTAAACACTGGCTATTACCCATGAAGTTTCAGAGCCAGAAGAGGTAAGATCACTCTGAAAAATTATAGTACCTCAGGATACCACCTTTTTTCTTTCTTGCTAGGAGGCTTAGATTGAGAATACACACACTCAATGAATCAATGCTCATATTTTTCCTAGACATATATAGAAAAATAAATAATGAAAAGAAAGTAGTATTCCTCCCAAATTGTACAAATGTCAAAAAATATAGCCACCCTCCTGAGTGTTATTGTGCTTTGGTGTCTAACCTGGGCAGAATCATCAAGTCTTCTGTCAAAACACTCTGAAAATCATGTGGGAAGAATTAGAGGGATTCTTTCATATTTCTAGTGATGAATTAACACTGCAATGGTCCCCATACTCAGCTATTTGCTCTCAGAAAAGTTGAGCAAATTGAAGGATTATACAGAGGAAGCCAAGAATTAATAACCTCTGGAAAGGGTGGTCACTTTTAAGTCATGCTACAAAGTTACTGCAGTTTGCCAGAAGGGCAACTAAGAAGAATTTCCTCACTGTAAATAGTCTTGTGTATAACTATTTCTTGCTTTCCAAATATTGACATTCAGTGTTTCCAAAACCAGACATTAAGATGCTTATTAAGTTTCATTATATTTATTACAAAAGCAATGCCTACATATTGCAAAAAAATTTAGGACACAGTAAATGGCAAAAATCAAGAATATAAAATCACTTATAAAACCACAATCTAGTGGTAGCTACCATAATATTAACATTTCTGTAAAATTTAGTTTTATGTATGTATAGCTTAAGGTTTTAGCTCATACAATAAATCAGGCATTGTTCTAATTACTATATCAATATTATTGCATTTAGTTTTCACAAGATTTAAAGAAACATGGGCACTATTCCTATCCGTATTTTAAAATTAAAACCAATAAGCACAGAAAGGGTAACTTGCCTAAGTTTACATAGTTATTAAGTTATCAAGCCAGATTTTAACTAGGCAGTTTGGCTTCATAGCCCACATTCTTATATAATGTCTATAACCAATCGCTTATTTTGAGCGATTCATTTTGCCAAAAGATTTTCACTATTATACATAATCTCATTGTAAGCTTCTTATAGTCACATTTTTATGCATATTTTTCCATATATCTCCCTAGGATAAATTTTTAGAATAGGACTGTTTAGTCAAAGAGCGTGCCCATTTTAACAGCTTTGATATATATTGTCAAATTGCCCTCAATATAGATTTTACCAATTTTCTTCTCATTTATACTGTAGGAAAGAGTTCCTTCATTGTTGCCCTCTCACTATAGATTTTCTATCCCAATACCCACCTCCACTGTATCTGAAAATGTAGACCAAAACAACACGTATTGGAAATAAAAATGTTATTTAGAATATATTTTTATGTATTAGAAGAGATGGCAATGCATATACTTAACACTTAGTTTTCTAGCTATTTCTCATTGCACCCTGAAAAGTGTTCTTGAATTCATCTTAGTTTAATGTCATTAATTTTATTAATTCAGGACATAGTAAGTGCAGGCTACTCTGCTAGATACAGTTAATAACACAAAGATAAATAATATTGCTTCTGCCCTTAATTAGCTTGCCATCATCCAAGGGAGAGGTTATCCAGGTAAACAATTTACATATAAGACAGAATGAAGGCCTTGTTAATTACAGGTACAAATTATATTATGTTACAGAGGGATGAATAGAAACATGCCATTAATTCTTATTGAAGTGGTCCAGAAGACTTTACTGTGGAATTACTTTTACTGTTAAGACCTAAATGAGAAAGAACATTTGGGTAGTAGAAGAAAAGTTGAAGGACACACCTGAGGCCAGCGAACATGACAAAGCAAGACACAAAGACATGAAAGTGTAGGATGTTTTCTGAATATAATAAGCTAGAAATGTAAGAAGTTCTGTGTTTTATTATGAATTTGGGACATTTCGTGAGAAAAGGCTTGATTTTTCCAGTTATAAATATAAATTTTACCATTTATTTATGCAGATAAGTTGTTCTATCAGCATTCTAATCAATATTGCCACAAGGGGACCAGGTATTTCCATTGAAAAACTTTGCTCCAAGCAAACAATCACTAGCTAGTCATTAAGGAGAAAGTATGTCAAACACCTGCTTCACACCCAACACTGTTCAAGGCATTGGTGAGAGAGTGATCTGCTTAGACTCTTCTTTAGAAAGTGTACCTTCTAGGGGGGGGAAGTAAAAAATTTAAAAAAATATATAAAAATAAGAAAAGATTAGTAGTAAGAGCTGAATGGTAAAAATACAACCAGAAGTTGAGATAGAAAAGACACAGCCAGCCCAGCAGAGTTCTGAGAATCATATTGCAAGCAGAATGAGAAGAACCTGAGGTCAGAAGGCACTTGTCACAAAGAGAAGGCTAAGTAATTGTGACACTGATGATTGCCACCCTCAGTCTACAGCAAAACTGGGATCACCTTTAGCCTCCTTTCCAAGATTATTTGATACCTGTTCACTCATTTTTATTTTTATTTTTTTTGTCTACTCAGGGAGTATGTGCAGCAGATAAAAAAGTATCACTTCGTTTTTTATTTGTATCAGCTGAGGAGTTACTGGACTTCTTCCCCAGTTATTAAATAGCCTGTTGCTTATCCCTAGGTGCCCAGTAATCAATACCCATTGTCCCTCTTAGTCCTGCCTTTCCCTCCAGCCTCACATGCTGGCCTCTGCATTATTTCCTCAGATCATAAAAGGGTTCAAGAACTCTTTCACTACTACACTCAAAGCAAATTGATGCATCACCAGATTATGTATTATGTTTTAAGCTTTTTTTTTTTTCTTGACAAAGAACTTTAAAAGAGGCTGCCAATCAAAATGCATCTTTTATTCAGGTCCAAAATAGACTTGCTCCTTTCCACATAACTCCATCTTAATTTAATTACTACTGACCTTGATCAGTAGCTCAATGCATTTTTTAAAATTTCCTTTCCTTTTATTCTAGGGTGTTATAATTTTTGAAATATACATTGTGGAATATATTATCTATGTAAAACTATATATTTTTTATTTTCATTATGTGCATTTTTATTTGTCTAAGTAGTAATGATGGTAGTACTGCATAAAAATTCATATTCATTGTTGTAACTATTAACTATTTTGACCCAGAAAAAAGGGTTGTTTTGTTTTTGTTTTGTTTTTTAACCTAATGGAACCTAAACTATATAGCAAGTCATCAACATACGTGACTACCTGATCATGGAATAATTCTACTAATGAGAATTTTAGGAATTGTAGTGCAAGCTTATACTCAATTTACAAGAACATTACCCTTAATAAAGGAGACAAATTAGCTTATTGTACATCAACCTTGGGCATTAGAAACTATATTTCCTAGATTTTTGAAATACTCTTACCATGACTGTAAAATGAATACTAAGCATTTGTACTTGTCTATCTTGGGGAAAGAAGTTCTTTGGGAATTTCAAGTTGCTTAGAGATTGTCACTTGATGTATTGCTTTAAACATTTCATTGTTTTAATCAATGTGCACATGTGTTAAGAGAGGTCTGATGAGTGTAATATAATGAACACCAAAAATAACAAGCAGGAAAACCTCTGGGTCCTCTCTAATTCCAAAATATAATGTAATCTCTGAGCCAAACGAAAGTGTCCCTGGTCCAATTTGTTCAAGGTAACATGATCAATTTATTTCTTCCCAAAGAGAAATAAAGGGAAGGAAAATGTAAAGGCAGTTGTAGCTTCAAATATATTCAGAGATGCTCTGAACATGTCAAATAAATGTCACTTTCATGTGAGGAAAAAACTTCAGAAATAAATGTTTCAGAGATACACAGTAGTGTCCTTTCAGTTAGTGTTCTAAAGGAAAATAAAATATGTTTAGGTATCTGTAAGTGAATAATCCATAGTGGGACCAAGTTTTTTTAAGTTCTTGTTTTTCTAGTAAACACAACTTTATTTTTGGTAGGATTATACTTCACCTTAACCATTGCATTTCATAGATATTACTGTTATATCGTAATATGCATGTACTTTTTCCTTTTAGAGAATTTTAAATAACATTTAGGCTCTCAGATTTCTTTTTTGTTTTGTTTCTTTTTAATTTACAAATAATAATTGTATATAGTCATACAGTACAATGTGATGTTTATAAATATATGTGATAGAAAGATTCAATCAAGCCGATTAACGTATCCATCCTGTGACCAATTTATTATTTTTTATAGTGAGAATGTTAAAAATCTTTTAGCAATTTTGAAATATACAATACATCATTATTAACTGTGGTCATCATGTAATGCAATAGAGCACTAAAACTTATTTCTCCAGTCCAACCGAAACTTTTTGCCTTTTGATCAATATCTTCCCTTTCTCATCCCTCCCTCTCCATAGTTCTTATAATGGCATATATAATTACTCTACCGGTTATGATAGGAGTCACCACTTCATATGTGTTTACTAAGTGCTAGACAAACTAAGGATGTTAAAATATTACCTCATTTCAAAATGAGCAAACTGAGGTTTAGGGATTTTATGCAACAAAGATGAATTAAAACAAATAAAAAGCCTAGCGAAACTCTTAGATACTTTGTAATGTTCACAAATATTTTCATATTTATAATATTTTATTTGCATGTGTGTGAGTTTACATATTGTGTTTTAAGGAGAGATACAGACATTTCATCTATCGGCCTCCTGCGTCCCTCACCTTTTCCTTCTGCCTACCTTACATGCAGAGCTCACTCCTTGCATACCTCCACTTGTCAGGTCCCTAAAATTCGCTGAATGTTTAAACTTTCATTTTATGTATTTTTTTTATTATAATAGTATACTTTGTTTTTCTTCTCTACCTTAATGTCTTATCCTGTCTTTAATAACCAGTTCAGGAATCCTCTTTTCATTAAACCTTTCCTTGACCCTTCCAATCTATCCTGGGATTCAGTGGGTCTAAACAACATGTTATAACTGGGGTCATTACTGGTTTACTTATCCATATTCCCCTGAGATCTTCAATGGTAGTGATTTTTTTTCCTTTTTCTCCCTAACCCATCTTCTAGTTAATGACAAATACATAAATAACAATGAATGAATGATTTTTTTCTCTTATTGCTTTACTATGCCTCTCAACAGAAAATCTGTTGGGACAAAACAGAGGATAAAAAAGAAAATAAGTTTCTAACCATTACTTATAATGTGTTATACTTGCATTATTTTAAAACATGTTGATTATAGGGCTTGCAGCACATCTTAATCAATTGAAATGTTATTTTGTACTTGCTTTGAAATTACATGAATAGAAGGATTGGATTATTTATGATGACTTAAAGTCTCTATTTTTCTTCTAGGCTTCAATATTCAAGCTCCCATTTCAACATTGATAAGGCAGTTTCCAAAAATAATTGTAAAATGAAAGATTATTTGCCATTTTTAAGAAGAAAGGAAATGGGTCCAGGAAAAAGATTCTAAAAAAGAAGTAGAAACAACAACAAAATAACCCAATTTAAAGTGAGTAAAAGACATGAACAGATACCTCACCAAAGAAGTTGTACAGATGTCAAGTAAGCACATGAAAAGATCCTCAACATCGTGTGTCATGAGGGAACTACAAATTATAACAACAGGGATATATCCCTGTCTACTTATTAGAAAGGACAAAATCCAAAGCCCTGACAACATCAAGTGCTGGTGGGGATGTGCAGCAACAGGAACACTGTCTTTGCTGATGGAGATGCAAAGTGGTACAGCCACTTCAAAAGACATTTTGGTAGTTTCTGCAAAACTAAACATACTATTACCATATAATCCAGCAACCACACTCCTTGGCATTTACCCAAATGAATTGAAAATTTATGTTCACACAAAACCCTGCAAACAGATGTGTATAGCATCTGGATTCATAATTGCCAAAACTTGGAAGCAACCAAGATGCTTTTCAGTATGGGAATGGATAAATAAACTGTGGTACATCTAGACAATGAAATATTATCCAGCACTAAAAATAAACAAGCTATCCAGCCATGAAAAGACATGGATCAAACTTGAACAGCATATTGCTAAGTGAAAGGAGACACAAAAGGATTAATGGTTGCCATGGGTTAGGGAAAGGGAAGGATAAAGGCTGAACACAGAGGATTTTTAGAGCCATGAAACTATTTTGTATGACGCTACAATGGTGGTTACATGACATTATACACTTGTTAAAACCCATAGAATGTGCAACACCAAGATCGAGTCCTAATATAAACTATGTACTCTGAGTGATAATGAGTGATGTGTCAATGTAAGTTCACTGAATATAACAAGTGTACCATTGTATGAGGGATGCTAATAGTGTGAGAGGCTATACGTGTATGAGGGCAGGGGTTATATGGGAACTCCCTGTACTTTCAATTTTTATAGGAACCTAAAACTGCTCTAAAAATTAAAGTCTATTAAAAATTTTTTAAAAGAGGCAACAAGATAAGGGATGAGTGTTGCACTGAACACTAAGCTACTATGAGCATTAGGAAATATAAATCTTCAAATGTTGCTCTCTTTGAATGGCTAACCTCCATGTATGACCCAAGTTTTGCTGTTGGAACTTTTTAATATTTAGCATTTATTAAAAGAAGCTAGTAAGAAATAGTTACAACACAAAATCCTTATTAATGAATAGGTAGGTATACATCATGTTTTTCTCATTATAAAATATCTGTACAAGAACATGATTTTATTTTTTATTTTTATTTTTCACCCAAGGATCATGATTTTAAAGTGGCCCAAGAGGATCATTTCCTATAATCTGACATAATTCATTATATAAATTTAGAATAGTATCACTGAACTCAAAGAGCAATGGGTTGAAGTGGGGTAGGTGATGTGAGGTGGAAGGTGTTGCCTCAGGATCTTTCCAACTTTTCCCTCAAAAGTCTCTTCTGTTCTTTTGTAACTGCAAATCTGAAAATAGATATGCAGTTGGAGGACCACTATTTAAATACACCAAACGACTGCACCTACCAATGGCAGTTTAACCTAAGACTTCATATTTCATGCTGTACCTGAAATAATCTTATGGAACTATTATTCAGCATAAGATATTTCAGAAATATTCTGAGGTTGAAGATGATTCTTGCTGGTGATTTGGCAAACAATAAAGTTTTTTTTTCCAATAATTTATAGGCACTAATAACAAAAAGTGAAAGTGATAGTTAGGCAACCATACTTTCTTTAAAGTCTCTTCATCGTTGCTTCTTTAAAAACTGAAATAATTTTTTTTAAAGTAGAAAATAGTATAACCATTATGATTTCCAATATATATATATGAATTCACATATCTATAGACTGATAAGTGATATATAAAAATAAAAATAGTAAAATTGAAGTAACAAGAGCTTATTACAGTTTCTTAAGACATTCTTTAATAACACTGTATTATGCTATCATATAATTAGACTGGCAAATTCCTATTAAAATGCAGCAAGTTTATATTTTTATAAATCACTATATCACATTTAAATAATATTTCTTTTAAAAATAAGTTTCCAGTAATTATGGAACATATAAAAATTGAAGTAAAAATTCCATGAAATTGGTAAGCCTACTACAAGACCATCCCTCCCACTAATTATAACAAAAAAAAAACCTTGATAAAGTACAGAATATTAATTACTCGAACTCTAAAAAGTAAATAAAAGCAGGAAGACTCTAAGTGGACACTTAGAGGATCAACCAAATTATTTTCTTTTTCTCTTTCTCTTTTGTTCGAGGCTTGTTTCAAGTAGAGCCCTGCAGAGACTATATCACAGATGGCTGCAACTCCAAGAGAAGCCTCCGGTCCTTCTAGACAGGGAAACCAGAGTAAGTTCCCCAGAGAGATGTGGAGTATAAGGAGACTCCTAGAGCAAAAAAGTCAGAGACCAGCATCCTGTGACTCTATGATAAACCTGCGCAATTTTCAAGCTCTCCCTTGAACTACACATATGTGGAACAAACTCAAATAAGCATAGCAAAAGCACTGAGCGCTGAACTGAGATAGGAAGTACTGACCAAATTGCAGAGGAACCAGAGTTATGCAAGCTTATAAAGATTCAATTCACTATAACACAGACTTTAAAAACTTGTGTGTGATTTAAATTGATGCCTACAAAAGGTGAGACAAAACCTATAGTCTTGTTAAATTAAGTTTAGCCTAAAGCTGCCTCCTTACAGATTTTAAGTTCAGCGAAAGGTTTCTCTGCATATAGTGAACCGTAACCTAACTGGATGTATTAACAAGCTGTAATCTACTCTCCTGCCAAACACCGAGTTTTGGCCAAAGGCAGCCAACTGTCCAAACCGTGTTCAAATAAGGCAAACGCTGAGCTGTAACCAATCTAGCTGTTTCTGTACCTCACTTCCATTTTCTGTGTATCATTTTCCTTTTTCTGTCTATTGATCTTCTTCAACCACATGGCAGTGCTGGAGTACGTCTCAAACTATTCTGGTTTGGGGACTGCCTGATTCATGAATCGCTCTTTGCTCAATTAGACTCTGTTAAATTCAATTTGTCTAAGATTTTTCTTTTAACAATCTGAAACTAACTTTGGTGATTGCCTGCTAAAACAAAAAACAGAAGCTTCAGAAGATTGTAACTGGACCCAGACTATACACAACATAATATTCAAAACGTACAGGATCTAACCCAAAATTAATCAACATACAATAATCTAAGACAATGTCACCAATTCTCAAGCAAAAAGACAATTAAAAGATGCCATTCCTCAAATAACTGAAATATTAAAATGATCAAATAAAGATTACACATTAGTTATTATAACTCAACTACAAGAAATGAAAGACACACTTGAAATTATTGGAGTATTAAGTAGAGAAACAGAAACTATGAAAAGGATCAAACAAATTTTAGAACTGAAGATTAGAATATCTGGAATTTAAATATATATATGTGTATATATATTTTTATGTATGAGATGTTGACAATAGCAGAATATAGATATCAGAAAAAATAGACAGTGAACTTGAAGATAGGTCAGTAGAAATTGTACGGTCTGAAGAAAAGAAAAAAGTTGAACATTTAGTTCTTTGAGGAATCTCCGTACTGTTTTCCATAGAGGTTGCACTAATTTGCAGTCCCACCAACAGTATATAAGCATTCCTTTTTTCTATGCATTCATGCCAACATCTGTTGTTTTTGGACTTTTTACTAAAAGCCATTCTAATAGGGGTAAGGTGAAATCTCATTGTGGTTTTAATTTGCATTTCCCTGATGATTAATGACATTGAGCATTTTTTCATATATTTATTGGCCATTTATCTATCTTCTTTTGAAATGCTTCTGTTCATGTCTTTTGCCCACTTTTTAATGGGGTTGGGTTTTTTTTCTTGCAGATTTGCTTGAGTTCTTTGTAGATTCTGGATATTAGACCTTTATTGGCTATATAGCCTGTGAATATTTTCTCCCCGATAAGAAAAAAAAAAAGTCATCCTATCAAAAAGACACCTGCACTCAAATGTTCATTGCAGCACAATTCACAATTTCAAAGATGTGGAATCAACCCAAGTGCCCATCACTTAATGAATGGATTAACAAAATGTAATATATGTATACCATGGAGTACTACTCAGCCATAAAAAGGATAAAATAATGCCTTTTGCAAAAAGTTAGATGGAATTGGAGACCATTATTCTAAGTGAATTACCACAAGAATGGAAAAACAAACACCACATGTACTTGCTATTAAACTGGAACTAACCAATGAGCACATATGTGCACAGAAGAATGTAAAACTTAGTGGAAATCAAGCAGTGGGGAGAAGGGGAGGGGCAAAAACCTACCTAAATGGGTACAATGAACACTATTCAGGTGATGGGCATACTTGAGCCACGACTCAAGCATTACAAAAGTAATCCATGTAACCAAAATCATTTGTGCCCCCTTAATACTTAAAAAAAATAAACTAGACAAAAAAACGTTTTAAAATTATAATCACAGCTGCAGGGACCTGGAGTAAAATATTATCAAAAGGTCTAACAAATTTGTTATTGGACTATCGTAAGAAAAAGAGAGGCTGGGGCAGAAAAAATATCCAATGTCAACATCCTTCAATAATGAAGGCTAAATAAAGGCATTTTCCGATAAAGAAAAGCTGATAATTCATCAACAGCATAATTGCTCTATGGAAAGTGCTAAAGAAAGTCTTTTAGACTGAAGAGAAATGATGCTAGATGGAAGTATGGGTCTTCAGTAATGAAGTAATAACAAGAGAAATGGTAAATATATGGGAAAATATTTATTAAAAAAACATTTTCCTCTTAAGTTCTTTAAAATATATGTGACTGCATGCAGCAACTATGATAATATCCTTAGATATGATTCTGAATTATGGGAATATAATATATATCACAAGAAGCATAAAAGTTTTGGAGAGGATGTTAAAGGGACTTGTTGGGTGCAGGTTTCCTGCATTTTATATGAAGGGGTACAATATTAGATCTAAGTCAACTGTGAAAGTTTATGTGTTATACTATAATCCCTAGAACAAATATAGACATACAAACATATGTGAAATAAAGCCAAGATAAATTAAAATGGAATAACAACAAAAACAACCAATAATCCAAAAGAGGATAGGTAAAAGGGAATAGAGGAACAAAATGGAAAAGGGACAAACAGAAAACAAATAATAAATTGGCAGAACTATTCTAACCATATCAATCATTAATTGTTAACAGCTTGAGATCTCCAATTAAAAGGCAAATATTGACATGCCTTTTATAGCATATCATGGATAAAAATGATGACCTACTATATGCTGCCTTTAAGAGAAAAATTTTAATAAGACACAGATAGGCTGAAAGATAGAAGGGTATACATCATGAAAATACTAAGTGTAAGAAAACTGAGCTAACGATTTCAATCTCAGATCGTCAACTCCATGACAAGGCTTATTGCCTGGGAAAAAGAAGGATATTATGTAATGATTAAAGGGACAATTTATCAGGAAAATATAGCCATTATAAGTGTATACACACCTAATAACTCTGTCTCAAAATACATGAAAAAAATTGAGAGCATTGAAAGGGAAAAATATACTGTATAAATTGTTAAGACCTCCTCTCAGTAATTGACATAAAACTAGATAAAATAGCAGTAAAACATAGAAAGTCTGAATAACACTATTAACTAGCTGGATATAATTGACATTTATAGAACACTACAACCAAGAACTGCAGAATACACATTCTTTTCAAGTGTACATGCCACAGTCACCAAGATAGACCACATGCAGACTCATAAATCATGTCTTATTAAAATGTAAATGAATTTAAAAAATAACGTCATGTTTTAGTACCCAAATAGAATTAAATTAGAAAGCAATAGAATAGAAAAATCCCAAATACCTGGAAAATAAAATTGTTTTAATATTATACTGGTTAAATGCAAAACAGAAATTTGTTTAAATGACAATATCCTATCTTGTTTGGGTCATCTCTAGTGTTGCTTATTTGTATAAATTTGTACAAATTATATTCTAATGTAGCCCAAGCTGTCTGATCAGCTGTAGCCAACACTGTAAGCAAAGGGGGCCAGTTTTCAAAAACCACATCTATCATAATTGGTGAATAATGCAGATTCACAACATAACTATTTGTCGTAGGTAGTCTAAACTTTGGATCTCAGGGTCAGTTTTGGAGAATGAAGCTCAACAGAGAGGACCAAATTCTTGCTAAAATCCTCATCAGATCCTCGTTTTAGCCCTTGGCTTGTAAACAAAATCACAATCCTTTCATAATACACCCCTTTTAAAAACCAAATACTGTGCTTCATAAGGTCTGATGTCACATTCTATATAAAGGATAATAGCTATTATGTATTGAATGCTTAATACTAGATACTTGTTTCCAGTTTTTTGCTATTATAAAAAAAAAAACTTAACACCCGTGCAAAATTTGTTTTTATGAATATTTTCTTAACAATTAGCTTCTTAGATATGGACTTACTGTTATAAAGTCTGGGTTATGTTTAAAGCTTGTTATTGTACAATTTATGTTCAATGTTTACTAGAAAACCTGTGCTATTTTCTATTTACTGTCCCCTTTATCATGTTTTTCATTTCAAGTACTCTCACACAAATAAATTATTTATACATGAGTTCATCCAAGTGGTCTTCACTGAGGACCATTGTATGTGTATTCACACATTTTATAATGTAATTTTTACATAATAAAAATTGTAGCTAAAATTTATTGGATACTCTCAAAGCAAAAATTGCACTGGGCAACGTTAAACAGGCCACGAAGACTTTATTAAAGGCAATAGGGAACAGAGATCACAAAGCAGTCTGAACTCAACTCAACTAAAACAAAATGTTGATGAATTTTTAAGATGGGGGTTGGGGGGGTGAGGTGAATAGTAGGTCTTTTGTGTTTGCCAACTGGTGTTACCCAAAGAAAATGTAAACTTTCTCTTATCTTCAAGAAAGGAGATGCCCAAGGATGTTAGGCTCCTACCTAAACAGAGAGACTGGGAGACAGGGGCCGTATCTTCCTTGATGGTTATATATTTCAAAGAGATGGCTTCAGGTCCTTGGAAAGACAATCTTAAGTTGTAAAAAGGCAAGAAGCTTTTTAAATGATTTACATCTCAAAGGAGCAGATAATGAATTTATAAATATAAGGTATTAAAGTAAATGTTCTAAGAAAACAAAAGGGAAGGACCTTTGTGGTTAGGCCATCTAGATTCTGTAAGGGCCAGAATGAGGGGTCAGGGAACCAGAAGAGGTAAGAAGAAGCCTGTCTAAAGTTTAGACAAGCTGAGGAAAACATTATTGCAGTCTTGTTCAACACCAACTGTTTAGATAATTTCAAATTCAATGATGAATAAAATTCAGAGAAGATGACCTTAGCCCACCCATCTTACAAATAAAAATGCTAATTGAAGAAACCTCAGTTAACACAAAACCTGCAAGAATTTCACACAGTATTTGTGTTTTGAAAGAATTTGATTTAATTTAGTTAGCTATTTGAAAATATAAAAATCATACTATAGGTAATATTGCTGGAAGACATCTCTTCTACATTTTAACACTCTTGTTTTTTCCCAAAAGGGTGTTAATATTTTGAAAACAGTTTTCCATTTTTTTCCCAGGAGTATTAATTAAGACATGACAAGTACGTAGTTTATTGAGTCATGTTTCTCCAAGTACCATTAATAAAAATATTAAAACAGGAAAAAAGTAATATGTTTGCAAATCCAAATTCAAAATAATAGCTTTTATTTAACTACTATATTCAAAACACTCTATTGTAAGGTAAGGATTAATGTTTTTGTTATCATTATTATCTCAATTTTTCAGATAAAAAACCTGAGGATCATGGAATTAAATAATTTGTCCAAAGCTATGTAACTAATGTTTGTAGGAGCACAGATTTAATCCAAGTTTGACTGACTCAAAATCTTAAGCTATTTCTGCTATATTATACTCACCATGTGGGACAAACTGATGCAGTGAATATATTTTTATTTTTTTATACTCTATACACAGTGACTATTTTACTTTATATGTTAAAAGACTAATCCTAATAAGTTGTTGACTAATTAGGTATATTTAGGTAATAGGAATGTCAACAAGGATACCACAATTCTCAACATTAAGAGATCATCACATTGCTTTACAGCAGTCATTTTTAACAGCTTTCCAAAGCTAAAAAGAAATACTGTATTGTAAAAGAACACTGTCACAGAAAGACATGTGAAAAACGTGTTTTTTCTATACAAGAAAGAAACTGCAAAGAACGAAAATGGTTTACTATTGCCCCACCCAAATCAAGGAGAAGCAAACGGTAATTATTTATACACCCCCAGCATACACACACCTATGTGTACATGCATTCCCACACAGATAAGAACTATTGCAGCCAAGATCATGCACAGCCAGTCCCTGAAGACCCCTAATTGAGATTATTCAAATTAGCAGAAAAGTCTAAATAAGATTGTTGGGCTTTGTATTAAAGAATTCTGAGAATGAAAAATGTGAGAAGTTTCCAAACATAAGTCTCAAGCTACACCAAGACTAGAATGGGTCACTTCTGGGGGAAGAGGAAATCTTCAGTTTTGTATTAATAAATTGTTTCTCCACTCAATTTAGGGAGTATTTTTCTAGTCAAACACAATCAGGAGGATGAAAATTAAGACTGTGTATTTAAACTCATTAACAAGTGATCAGTGAAGGGAAAAAAAGAAAGTCATGATGTCAAGTTCGGGATGGTACCGCCGCGTCATCTCTGAGCATGCGCAGGAACAGCTGTAAGCACGGAGGGAAGGGACACCTTATGTGACCCAGTAAAAATCTCAATCCTTAATTCTTGGCCCGTAGCCCCTATCCTTTTGTTTTTAGAGCCTTATATGCATTTTATAGATATAATATTTTTAGGTAAATCATTAGCCAAATACCACTCTAAAAATATTCAATCATATATATGTGTGTGTTTATACTTATGCACACATGTATATATGTATATACATACACATACACAGTTCAAAATGTTGTCAGGATATTAAGTTTAAACATACCCTGAGGTCTTAAGGGCCCATTGTGTTTATTAAGTTTATTCCTCAAGGCAGAGTTTAGTGCAAAGGATTAGAGATTTATGTGTGAACCCTTGGGAATAAAAGGAGCATTTTATTTTTTTCCTGCTACCACAAACACACATACATTGAAATGAAGGTGTAATGTTCCCAAGAACTGTTTATTCAGAGCAGGCCGATCTTCTAACTATTTCTGTTCAAAAATTCTCCAAGGGTTATAGCTTTGTGTTCAAATTTATTGCACCTTATTATAATACATGATTTTTGGCTCTGGAGTTCAGAGGCCAACATAGAGCTTTGCTAAGGCTCAACAACAGTAACACCAGCAGCAGCGGCAGCAGCAACTACCGCAAAACTTTTCTTTATCGGTTTCTGTTGATTATTTATTGGCCAACAACTGTTATTTAGTGAATTCAATATTTTTGTGAGTAAAGTGATTAGTGCAATCTTAAAAGAGTGTATACTCATTTCTGACGATCAGGTTTAATTGCTGCTCATATACACAGATGACTACGCCTGTGAGTTCAAATACTCTCAGCCAGAGAAATTAATCTGTCCAAAATATTAGTCATTTGGAGTCAGGAGCAAGAGTCATATTCTAATATAGCTTGTCAAATAAATATAAACCACATGATTATTTTATGTGGTCATGTGGATTGAGCTTCGAATATATATGGTGAGATTTTTATTATTAAGTTTTCATTACATATTTCAAATTATTAGTAGCATATACATTCTCCTTCTTGGTCTCTCGACTGTAAAGTGACAACAAAAATAATGCAGGTGAATGTTTTCATTTTTTCATTTTAAAGCATGTGTTTCTTTTCAAAATTGACTTGAAAAATATTAGTTATTTCACGCAGCACGAAAACGTCAGAATGTAAGAAAGGCTTACATGACTGCAGGTCCCTGAAGAAGGGGAAAAAATACCTGGAACATCCTGCAGTGGTTTTACCTATCTACAACCACAGAGGGACCAATTATACAGATTGAGGATGGCTTGACAGAATCAAGAATGAGTTCAGGATCCCCTGAGAGAGAATAGAAGATTAGATCAATACAGTTCTGGCATAAATGAAAAAAAGGTAATTAATACTGGAGGCCAACCAATAAATTAGGCAATCGTGTTACGGAAATGGTGTGGGACTTTTGCTGCCCTAAAATTTCCTCTAATCACACAGAAGGATTTAGGTTAGTCTGGAAGCTTTTCCATACAGTTTCATGTCTTTCTAAGCACAGGTTGTTGAAACATTCAGTTGACTGTTAAATGGCATATTTTGTTCTTCTTTACCCAAACCATAACTGCTTTATAACATCAACTTATATATCAACAAAATTATGTACCCAAAATACTTAAAATAATAAAACACCAATACAAAATAAGTATGCATGTATAAATCATCTAAAAATTTGGAACTGAATTTTGAACTTAGCCGAAAATACTTCCCTAGGTACTTAGCAGTGATTTACCTAAGTAAGAAGTTGCATGTTGTATTTGTTTCTATCGCTCTGTAACAAATTGCTACTATTTTATAACTTGAAACAACACCAATTTATTATCATATGGTTTCTGTAGATCAGGGATGCAGATATGTCTCGATATGTTCATGGTTCATGTTCATGTTCATGGTCCCACAAAGCTGAAACCAAATTGTTGGCTGGGCTGAATTCTAATCTGGAAGATTTACTAGGGAAACATCTGCATCTAAGCTTTCCCAGGTTGTTGGCAGAATTCATTTCCTTATGGCTATAGATTCATGGCAGCTTACTTCTTCAGAGCTGGCAACAAAGAGAAAATCTGCTTCCTGAAGTCTTTAACTTCAGGGAAGGCCTAGACTTTCTTTTAAAGAGATCACATGATTAGGTTAGGCCCACTCTCGGTAATCTCCCTTTTCATTAACCCAGAATCAACAGATAGGGGCCTTAATTATATTTTCAAAACCCCTTCACTTTTGTCACATAACGTAAACATATTCATAGGTTCTATCCACCACTGGAGAGGTCAAAACCCTTCCAAGTTTCACCTACTTTTCTCAAATTGTCCAACTCCATCCTCCAATAAATACTGGCTGACTGTTTTGAGGTTCTCCTGTTGTCAGCTCCTCAGATACCCTCCCAGTTGATCCCTTTCTCTTCCCACATAGAATCAATAAATACCATGTAGTATTTCGGCTACCGATGGGTTATATCCACCCACTTGTATATTAGAATTCATTAGGACTTTCCACCTAGTTCTGTTGTAATGTTTGCTGATTGTTGGTTTTGCTACCTTGTTTCTCCATAATTCCTTTACTGACAATTTATGTTTTCTGTTTTTTCTCCTTGATCTGTATTAATAGAGTTTCATCAACTTTAATAATTTTAGAGAAACCCTTTGGTATCTTTGGTTATCTCTACTGTACTCTGTTTTCTGTTCCATTTATTCTGTTTCTTATTATATCCATCCTTATACTTATTATTAATACTGTGGGTTTGGCTTGCTCATCTTTTTATACTTGCATAAGATGAAAGAGTAAACCATTGATTTTAAATACTTTTTCTTTTATAATATAAACATAAAGGCTATGATTTTCCATCTATATGCTATTTTAGCATTATCCAAAATATTTTGTTATGCTGTACTTTTCATTGTCATTCAGTTTGAAACATTTTCCAATTTCTCTTTTGGTTTATTTTGAAGTGTATTACTTAATGTCCAAATAACTGGGGACTTTTCGGGTATCTATTTTAAAATGTATTACTACTTTAATTCTGTTATGACCAATGAATATATTCTGTATAATTTCAGTCTTTTGAATGTAAGAAGTCTTGTTTTATAACCTAACATATGGTCTGTCTTTGTGAACTTGAAAAGAATATGTACTCTCTCCTCATTGTTAATAGTGTCCTGGTAATTTCGATTAGGTCTACTGGCTGACAGTGTTTTCAAGTCTTCTACTGATTGTTCATCTAATTGTTTTATCAATTACAGAATAAGAAGTGTTGTCATCTCCAACTATAATTATGGATTTATCTATTTTTCTCTTTATTTCTGTCAGTTTTTGATTGATAAAATTTTAATCTATGCTGTATACACATTTAGAATTATTATCTCTTCTTCATTAACTGACCTCACCATAAATATGAAATGTCTTTATTTCTAGTAACATTCCTTTTCCTGTTGCCTAATTTGCTACGTGTTCGTAGAACCACTCCAACCTTCTTACAATCTGTGTTTGCATGTTATATATTGAGAAAAAGCAAAGGTGCTACTGAAAGCAGGAACTAGCTGGGCACAAAGAGATAGGCCTTGGTGTTCCTAAGAATCGACCTGGCCCTCACAGCTAAGCTGTAGCATTCTCTTTCTTTAACATAAAAATCCTGCAGACCACCAGCATCAGACAAGCTTACCCTGGACCATAATGAAGAGAAATAAAAACAAGTCATTTCATTAACCGTATCTCAGCACAGACAAAAACAAGGTCACAAACCACAAAAATTATCAAACACTCCCTTCTCCTGGTTAACGAGAGTGAAGGCTGCTTTCTTCCCAATTGCAGCTTTAGTTCGACTTTGTTCTTTTCCCCTCTAGGTAAGATTAATTAATACATCTAGTCACAAAATATTATCACTCAAACAAGGACAAATTCCACTTCCTTAGAGCTGCCTCCAATTCATCTAATACAAGCCCAAATTCTATAATAAATGCCTTCTAACATACCCTTACTGAGATGTGCCAAGATTCACCATGGTGTACTGCCCTGTTTGTTTTAGTAAGTCAATAAAACAATTTTTTTGATGACAGATATATTCCTCATCACATTTAATTTATGGTAACTACCAATATATTTCCATCCTTTTACTTTAAATGTGTCCCATTAACATCTATCTATTGTAATCAGGTCTTGCTTTTTATGCATTCTTATAATTTTTACCTTTTAATTGGAGAATTATTCAGTTTACATTTAACATAGTTATGTGGATGAATTTAAGTATATCATAATGCTAATTGTTTTTTGTTTGTACCATCTCTTTGTTGTTTTTCCTCTTTTCCTGTCTTTTTGTATTAATTGAATACATTTTAGTGTACCATTTTATTATCTCTACTTGTTTATTAGCTGTTCCTAATTTTTTATTCATTTTTCTGTACTTGCTTTGGGATTTTCAGTATGTTTCTTTAATGTATCACTATCACCCTCAAAATATTATTATACAATTTCACATACATCATTGCTTTACAGCAATATACTTCTGTTTCTCCTCTTTTCATTCTTTATGCTATTCTTGTAATGCCTTTTACTTCTATATTTATTATACATTTCTTTTTTGCATTAAACAATTACTGTTGATCAAGATAAGTAACAAAAAAACTATTTTATATTTCACACATTTATAATTTGTGGTATTTTTTTTTAATTATTCATGCAGGTCTGGGTTTCCTTCTGTTATCATTTAGCTTTATCCTGTAGAACTTCCTTAAACATTTCTCATAGTGTATAACTGTTAGCAATAAGATTTCAGCTTCTATTTATCCTAATTTGCTTTATTTTGCCTTTATTTTTGAAGGAATTTTTGCTAAATATAGAATTCCAGATTGACCTTTTTCGTCCAACACTTTATTGATTTATTTCAATGTCTTCTGGTTTATACCATTTTGATAAGACATGAATAGAACTTCTTACTATTGTTACCTCTATTAACATCTTTTTTCCTACTTTAGCAACTTTTCAAATTTTCTCATTATCATTGTTTTTCAGTAATATGATTATTATATGCCTTAGTGGTGGTGGTAATGGGGCAATGGTGGTGGTGTGTGTATATGTATATATCCTGTTCGATTAGGTTTATTGAACTCCTTAGACAGGTGGATATGTTTTTCATATAATCTGAAAATTTGCCACTAAAACTTTTTAAACATTTCCCCATACCCTCTTCTATACTTCCAATAGCAATCATCAATCATGTTAGGTTGTTTGAGTGTGTCTTAGGCTACTGAACTCTTTTCATTTTATTTTCCATTCTTGTTTTCACTGTGGTTCACTTTGAATAGTTTCTATTGCCCTGTCATGGGGTCAACAGTCTCTTGTTCCACAGTGTTTAACATGCTGTTAAGCCACCCAAGGAATTTTTCTTGATGATATTGAATTTTTATTTCTAAAATTTCTATTTGTTTCTTTTACATAATTTTCATATCTCTACTGATGTTCTTTATAAAATTCTTTCATTATCTTCATAGTTTTTTTCTGAATAAATACTTGGCTATAATAGCTATGTTTAAGTTCTTTCATGTTGATTCCATTGGTTTTGGCACTTTTCAATCTTTTTCTGTTGACCCATTTTGGTTGTAGTTATTGGTAATATTTTCTGGTTTCTTCATATACTTAGTAATTTTCTTATTATATTCTTGTCACTATGAGGGTTAAGTTGTTGAGTGTCTGGATTTTTTCTGGTGTTTTCATAACAGAGAATTTTTTCCTCGGCAATTAATTGTAGTTAATTTATTTGTAGTTCAGTTTGATATTTTGATGTTTGTTTTTAGACTTTGCTAATGCTTACCTAGAGTAAATTTTACTCTAGAGCTAAATTAGTCATCCTCCTATGGCATCATCTTTCTTGGATATCTACTGAGTATACCTGGGTAGTCAGTGAGGTTTCCTTACTCTGAAAGATCAGAACTCAATTATCTCTTCTTCTTGTGTGATCTTTTGCAATTTTCCAGCTTAAAAAGTCTAGGTATTTATTTTTTCCTACTAGATGTTCCTTGCTTGACTTTGTAGAAATTTTCTCTGTGTATGTTCACCATAGTATTCCACCACGAATTTAAGGATATTACTATGCAGATTTATGGAGCTCCTTCTCTTCATAGTCTCTTCTTATTGCTACTCTTTTCCTCAAATTCCAGGTACCATAGCATCCCTAATTTTGAATCTTTGTCCCCTCAGCTCTTTAAGATATATTTTGGAATCCTCTGTACTGATGTCCAGAAAGACCCTGGAGTTAGAATGCTCATCCAATTGTGGAGCTCATCTCACTTGTTTCTCTTTACTCAAGAGTCATAGTTATGTACTGTCCATTATATTTGAACACAGAAATTTTACATTATTTTGTCTAATGTTGAAGTTTATTTATGTTAGGGGGCCTACTATCAGTTACTGATCCTGACTGCAAGCTGAATTGCAAATTCTGTGTTTTTAAGACTATTACAAATAGCAGGAGCTTTTCTGACATCTGGTTGCCAATGAATTCAACCCATGAAAGTATCCTGAAGTGGCTGTATAGTTTATAGCATAAATCATGAACTATTTATGTAAAGATATATAAAATATTTTGTACAATATGGATAAATTAGATGCAAGATTGTGTAATGTATATAAACTTTGGAAGTGTACATTCAATCTTAATATCTGAATTAATTGATTTTAACATATACATTTAACAAGTGAGAAAGAAAAAATTTGTAGAGCATTCTGTACAAACCTCATAGAATGAGTAATGCTTTGGAAGTGTGTCCATGAATGGTTTGTGGAAGAAATATCCATAAATTTTGTGTGGTTAAACCTTGGGAATTGTGGTCTATGCAATGCAAAATCATATTGTAATGTGGTACAATGTTCTCAATTTAGGAGCTAAAATAAGGAAACTGTTGGTTCTAGACTATGAGCGCTTAAAAGGTATTTTTTATTTTTGAGGGTGAAATTCCTGTGGCTTTTTTTTCGATTATTCTTTGACTAGTGTCATAGAGTTGTGACTGAGACTGGGGAAAAATCTGAAGTTTTGAAAGGAATACCTATGAACTTCCATCACGAGTCTAACCAACTTTCTTGGTGGTACAATTTCAATAGTCATATGCAGAAATATTCAAAGTGCATACATAGTTTGTAAGAAGAGAGCAAGACTCCTCTCCATGAGTATATAAAATAAATGTTTAAAGACTTACTTATATTTATTTTATTACTTTGTCCCATACTATTTTCCATAAACAAGAATTATGTCGATCATCTTCATTACTTCACTTAATCATTTAATCATTTTCATTACTTCAGACAAATTTCATTTTCTTCTTTCACTAGAGAGACTCTCTGATGTCAGGAGAAGTGAAACCAAAGCCAAGGCCAAGGCTTTGTATGTTTTGTATTAGACCATTAGCTTCCCCTTCTCCTGGATGACTAACCTTATATCTCTAAAGTTTACATCTAATTTTAATACTCTAAAGTCTCAAATTCCTCTCTTTCCCTAGAGGCATGCCTTATGCCTAACTTATGCCATAATGTTCTTATCAAAGCACTTTCAAAGGCATAAAACTATAAGGCAATATAATGAATTAATTCAGAAAATGTAAATAAAAATAAATTTTTAAATAGATAAAGTTAAATTAAAGATTTTCTTAACAAGAACTATACCATAACGTGCTATCGTTTGAGGCCAAACATAAAGAGGGAACTAAAAGTCATGGCAGTATTTGTGTGAGTAGGTTGTAACTATGTTTACGAGATATGGCTGCTACCCAGGGCAGGTTTTTAGCCCCCAAATACCTCAAATAGGATTGAACATTTCCTCTGAATGATGCAATAAAATCTTGCTCTTGTAAAACTAGAGCATAGAAATAATGAATTATTTTCTCCCTCCTGCGGAACCTGAAGAAATGTCAGAGCAAGGACACTGAATACAGCGTTTGGTAAAAGCTAAAGCATCACTAAGTGCCCTCATTAAGACATAAAAATCCAAGCTTTCCTTTCAAACCAGATAAAAATAATAAATTGCTAATGTATTTTGGAGGGTTCAGAGAATGATCAAAATGCATAAAAGATTTAAAACACAGGTATGAAAAAGAATATTTTCCTAGATATTTCAAAAGAAGAAAAACTTGAAAAAATTCCATTAAGTTACACAAAAGATACAATTTTCTGTGGTCTACATTACACTAGTACCCCAAAACATGTTTCAAAAGGCATTCGTCAGTTGTATATTATATATTTTTAATTTTATACATTAATATTCTTGAATTTTACCTTAACAAATATAGAATAACCTTAAGTATGAGAATTTAAAAACATAAAACAAATGTCTACTTTTCTAGCAGCAGAAGTTGTCAGATTTATTGCTGAATCTAAAGGGAATTAATTAGTAAACTTCCTCAATCACTATTAGTTTGAAGTCAAGGGAAAAGAGACAGGAGTATAGACCTGGAAAAAAGAAAGTGTTGGAGGCATGAAAGAAGCATGAAAGTAATAGAGAATAATCTTCATTGAAACAAACCTATCTTGTAATTTAAAAGGGATACTAGTAAGTTAAAAACGGGGTCATTCATTTTAGATGTTTTATAGTGTTGATCAAAATATGCAAAATAAGTATTCAACTTTGAAGTTAAGTTTTCTGTTTGAATTCACATACCCATAGTGCTTTCCACTTTCAATTTGCCTTAATAAATTTACCATTTATATATTAAGTAAATGCAAGCACTCTGCTAATTGCTGCAAGCATACAACAACAGATGCATGTGAGTCCCTTATCTTTAAGAATTCACAGTTTTAAGAAGAAAGGTGGGGAAGAGAGATTCCAGGACCCTATATATAATTTTTAAAGCTATATACTGTACATTGATGCCACATCTAAGGGAGTGCTGTACTCCTCATAGATGTTATAAATTCATATATTTATTAAAACAACTTTGGGGAGATAACAAAAAGATATCTTACTTTTAAGACTCTAGTGGGTTTTTGTCTGTTTGTTTCTCTTTTTTAATATAGGTATTTGAAGGTCAGCACTTAACAAGGCTATGGAGCCACTAGCAGAAAACTTTCCCAGTATAGTCAAAGAGGATTTACTTTGATGAAGTATATCCCAAATTAAGACTAACCTTATCTTTTCATGCTCACAAACTTGATTTGATAAATACAATTTTGATTATTCCTGTGAGTCAACTAAGAAGAAAGCTACCAATACTGATAATTAAAAGCAGTATGAAAACACATGGATTTATATGTGCAGCAAAACTACCCTGTGAATCAGAATCTTTGTATTTATAGAACCAGCACATTCCCTGCCTGCGTGCATACTGACAATGAAAGCCAAGTCATAATTAGCAGATGGTTTGATGAGAATCAGAATAAGGGTGGTAACATAGGTGAGTAATGTCTTTATTAGTAACAGAGTGAAGGTTGCCTAATGTGCATAGACACATATTTGTAATTGTAATGCTCTTGAGATTGAGCTCATAATACTCAAAGATTGTGATAAATACCTAAACCCACCTTTACAATTAGTGTGACATTGTTAAAAGAGCAGTAATATCTGAAGTATATTTAGTAAGTCTCCCTTTCGTGTACATATTATATATATTTGGATTTAAGATATACACATACATATTTACATTTAAATATATGGAGAAAGCTAAAATATTAATACATTTGGTTGAGCATTAGCACTGTTGGCTTTTCTGACTCTTCGTTTTCTTGGTTTTCATTTGTCAACTTTTCTGATTGACACATATTCCATTTATATGTGTTAAAATGTTTCCATTGGTCTCTGGTCAAGCTGCTGGTTTTCTGACACGTGAGACATGTGGCTGACATTTAAGTCATTTCATGTTGACTTTTAAATTTGTGTTGGAGAACATACAGTTGTTGAGTTGGGGTAAAATGGAGTCTGTACAAAATTGCAGAATAATTGCAATGCATATTCCCTTTATTATTGATTAATAAATTGAAATATTATGGCTACTAACAACCTCCCTTATAGAAGTTATTATACTTTGAGTTTCTAGTTCACTTAAAATGGAGATTATTTAGCAAGAGTAATGATGATATTTTATGGAACATACAGTATCATCGCATTTAGGAATCGAGCAATGTTTACTAACACAAACACAAGAGAAAGAAAGAAAGACAAAAAAGGTTCTACAAAGATTTTTTTAGGTTAAAAATATTACATTATCTTCCTAATAGCCCACCCTGTCCATAAATCCATATAACAAAAAGTGGATGAAAAAAGGTTGCTAATGCTTCCTTGTCCAACAATGTGACTCCTTTAAGGTTCCTTGATGTACATTATTACCAATACCAAAATATTGGTCTTTAAAGATCTCACATTAATTGAATATAATTTGTAAAAATGGACTGGTGCCTGTAACAGAAATGGGAAAAAAATAAGTGTGGTATCACAAAGCATTTAGTTAGGCTAAAGAAATAAATACCAAAAAAAAAAAAAAAGCCATGATAGAAATAGAAAGCCACTTAAAAACATTCAAAACCACACTTTCTTGAAGTGATAATTAGATTAATGAAAAAATTGACACACTTAAACCTTCTCTTCCAATATAATTTTTATGTTATTAAGTTCCTATAAAATTATTTATATTAATTACCAAAGGGACAAATACAGAGTCACATTATGGAGTAATATGCAAAATGTGCATACTATATTAAAGTAGATTATAAGACTTCAAAGAAATTTTATGCTTTTAGTTCTTTGTTTTGACCCAATACTTCTAAGACCCTAAAGGGCCTCATATTCCTGTGGGTGTTCCTTAATAGAAAAAAAAAAAAGACATCTAGATAACCTCTAAGGTCATATCTAGCCTCAAACTTTAGATTATTTTTAATAATCAAGATGTTTTGGTTTCAAGTGACAGAAATGCAACTAATACTTTTTTTTTTTAAAAGAGCTCATTAAAAACACAGGGGAATTTTACATTGGGATGCTGCTTAACACTGGAGCTACCTATAGGACTCAGAATTATTTCTTCCTTTTATTCTCAGGCTGTCTCTCTTTGAGTTGGACTCTAACAACTCTAATCTTACATCACCCTCACCCCTACTTTATATTTTCCAATAGCTCCAGTAAAATCCCTGGAATTAAGTTTTATTCACTTGGCTTAGGTGTCATGCCCATTCCTGAATATATCACTGAGGCCAGGGGCAAGAACTACATGAGCTGATGATACCTGGATTATGTGCCATGTTTTGGCTGAGAATGGCAACAGGTATTTCTGTCTAGAAAGGAAACCTGAAGTGCTATATCCATCCTTACAATGCCACCTCTTATCACCTGGCTATTAGTTGGTCCTATAGAGAAGATTTATGAATGGATAATAAATCTGCATCCCTGTATTTTGGTATTATTATTTCTGTCATATGTTGGGTTATATTAATAGTTTATTTTCTTTGAACCATGATGGCTGCACACACACATACACACAAAATTGCTATTTTTGTTTGTCCAATGTACCATCATCTGATAGACAAGAATTCTCCCCTTGAATCAAACCAAGCCTGTGGCAAAAGAACTGTATGTATGTGATAGGATGTTTCTATCACTTACCAGTGGCCTTCTAGAGTAACTCATCTTACCAGAAATACTCCCTTCAAGACTTTATGATAAGGAAATGGTGACTCAAACCAGGTAGCCTCATGAATCTTCATCTTAGAGTGTATTGTCCAGGAAAATCAAGGAAATAAATCCCTAGAGTGGACTTTGTGGGTAAAATGAGAAATGAGAGGCACGATGCTGCAAGGTCACTAACAAAACGTAAAACTCTGTACATGTTGCTCTGTGGTTATTTTGCAGAACTTCAGATATCCGTAGAAACTCTATAAACTTTTCAGGAATAAAAATACCAAAAGCTAAATGTTCTATTGGTAACATACAGTTTTAAATTAAGTCTATTTTAAATGAAAATGGTAAACAAAAATACCATTAAATTATATTTTATTTCTTACTCTAATGTCTCATTTATGTTACATATCTATTGCCCCAAAACGTATGTTATTACTATTAGAACTCAAATGTTTATGTGCTTATTTCCATATCAACTATTGTTTTCTCTTTGGGAATAATTAATTTTTATTGCTGCACTTTTATATTTATACTACTTTCTCACAGTTTCTTATTCAATCTCAAATTCTTTAATTAGGAACTTTACTTAAAAGAGGATGATAAAAGATATGAAGAGATTAATGCCAAAGCAAAGTACCTCACTGAAAAATATTCAAGTGATTTCTAAGTTTGTTATCTTAAAATAAACTTCAAAAGAAATGATGGAAGATTTTCAGGCTCTTAACTGTTAAAAAAAAAAAAAAGCAAAAAATAACAACAAAAAATGGTGGAAGGCCAGGTAGATGAGTAAGTCTTTAAAATTGCATATATTTTTGCCTACTGGACTCTTTCTAGCTTTTCATTTATTTACTTTCTGGCTTTTCTTTGGATAGAGGGAGAATATCATACCTTAGTAAAGAACATTCTCAATATTTTTAGTACAACCCTTAAATATATAAGAAGGTTTTCTTAATCAAAGGCTATGATTTTGTGATAGCATTTCTGACCCACAGTACAGGACCTGGCTTCTAATGTGTAAAGATATCTAGTTACCATGACTATAATTACCATAATTTTACACCTATTAATTTTGTCTGTAGAATTAATTTCCATAACTTATGACTTGAAACAAAAACATCAGCCTCGTTCCATAGTTTCCAAGAGCAGAATTATTATAAACCTCATAAATGCCAAATGTTATTATTTTTTTCCTTTTTGCTCTCTCTGAATCCTCCAAACTGGCTTCCTCTTATTAAAATTCAAACAGCTGTGAAATGGCCAGGAGATTTGAAGATGAAAGTAAATGTGAAGTGACCTTCATCCATGCTGAACAAATAGAATATTATAAACATACTTTCCAGTTGAAGTTACACAAAGCAAATTAAGAAATACCTAGGGCTATAATTTACTACAAAAATGTTTCTTAAATTTCTGACAGTTTCATTTAACTGACTAATTAAATTTGCTTGTAGGCATCTTAGAGATGGAGTCTAATAACTGCACTGTCATTTGGGAAGAAAATTAAAATTACTTTTTTGTGAGAAATATGTTTGTAATGGTCCAGGTCTCCTACTAAACATTTGACAAATATCTGTAAGTGGTTATGCCTAGTTGTATTAGATGATAATGCCAATTCTATTAAAAGGTGATTAAAAGAAAATCTCACAAGTAATAGCTTGGAACTGTAAATGTGCATTCCTAAAGAATCAGCCAAGGGACAATTTAAAATATATTTATACCATATACATTTATGGTATATTTTTTGTTTATTCATTTCATAGAAATAAATATGTGAGGATGGCCAAATTTACAATTCTCCATCTTTGATTGTGCACTGCTTCTTCCCATGAATGACCCAGAGCAAATCCCATCTCAGGAGTTTGTATTTCCTAGATGCCAGACAGACAGTTAGGGGTACTTAGAAGGCAGAGTTTCCTACTACAAGCTCCCATGTAGAGAGGACTAACGGATTTTTTTTTTTTTATTTCCCTTTAAAGAAACCAAAAATAGCAAATTTTCTTGAGGCATGTTATAAGGCTGCCAGGAAAAACATTCAAATAGAGTTTTGCAAACAGTGTCTTCAGGTGAATCTTACAATAAAATATCCTACAATCTTCTATAATTATACCCCAGAATTGTGGATAATGGTCAAAACACTGATTTTCTCTTTTTATTCTCTTTAGAAACAATCCAGGATCTTGGCATGCAAAATATAAAACACCTGACAACGTTTAATAATTATCTCCTTTCATTATGTATAATTGTGTTATTCATTTCATGAAAATGACATTTAAAAGAAAAATGTGAAAGCTACAATTATATAATTATTTTGCCAAGAACCAATGCTAATATGTTCTATAAAAAACAGACTGGCTCAGGGTTTAAAATATATCCAAAATTATCCACATTGATTTTAGTTCCTCTTTACCTCCCATTAACCTATAATCTTTTTAAAGCCATGAAGTGGTATTCGCTCATCATGGAATGCCCTTCAGCCCCTAGTATAGTACCTGACACATAGTAGTCATTTGCTATGCATTTGCTGACTTGAGTTGGCTCAAATGATTAAACTGAAACTAAATTAATAGGATGTGATATTCAGGGAAGGGGCAAGTTAAAAAGTTAAATTCTCTGTGGTATTTATTATTCTGATGATTTCATGTTTTTTCCCTGATTAAAAAAAAAAAAAACCTAATGCTCAAATTTGTAGCAAAAGTGAGAAAATATTTCTCCTACGGCAAAATTTACACTATTCTCGGTGTTAATAACCAGGGAAAACTGAGAGAATCTAAACCTCTGATTTCTCAGTGTACTTATCTCTGTCTTGTTCCACCATTGTTGAGAAGTTCCTAATGAGAGTGAGCCTCAGATTCCCAGAACACTGACCTCCTTCTTAGCACATTCTCAACTAACTCCCTTTTCTTCCCTAACTTCCTGGTTCCCCTACCAATGCTCCTTTGGGTCACCTCTCAAATTAACAACTTGGTCTCATGGTTGAATCCTGGGGGTTTTCCAGATATAACATCATATCATCAGCAAAAAGTGAGAGTTTGGTCTCTTCTTTCCCTATTGGATTCCCTTGATTTTGTTTTCTCGCCTGATAGCTCTCTCAAGGACTTCCAAAACTATGTTGAAAAGTAATGGGGACAGTGGGCAGCCCTGTCTGGTTCCAGTTCTAAGTGGGAGTGCTTTCAATTTTTCCCCATTCAGAATGATGTTGGCTGTGGGTTTGTCATATATGGCTTGTATCATTTTTAGGTAGGTTCCATCTATGCCTATTTTGTTAAGCGTTTTGAGACTCCTGGAATTGATTAACGAATATAGCAAAGTCTCAGGCTACAAAATTAATATACACAAATCAGAGGCATTTATATATGCCAATAACAGTTAATCGGAAAACCAAATTAAAGACGCAATACCCTTCAAAATAGCAACAAAGAAAATAAAATATCTAGGAATATACCTAACTAAAGAAGTAAAGGACCTCTATAAGGAAAACTATGAAACACTGAGAAAAGAAATAGCAGAACTTGCAAACAGATGGAAAACTATACCATGCTCGTGGATCGGAAGAATCAACATTGTTAAAATGTCTATACTACCCAAAGTGATCTACAGGTTCAATGCAATCCCTATTAAACTACCAACATCATTCTTCACAGACGTAGAGAAAATAATTATACACTTTGTATGGAATCAGAGAAGACCCCGTATAGCAAAAGCAATTTTAAGCAATAAAAACAAAATGGGAGGTATAATTTGCCAGACTTCAAACTATACTACAAGGCTGTGGTTCTTAAAACAGCCTGATACTGGCACAAGTGCAGGGACACAGACCAGTGGAACACAACAGAAAATCCAAATATAGAACCATCCTCATATAGACACCTAATTTTTGACAAAGCAGGAAAGAACATACTCTGGGGACAAGAATCCCTATTCAATAAATGGTGCTGGGAGAATTGGTTAGCCACATGTAGAAGACTGAAACAGGACCCACAGCTTTCACCTCTCACAAACATCAAATCACGGTGGATAACAGACTTAAACCTTAGGCGTGATACAATTAGAATTTTAGAAGAAAATGTAGGAAAGACTCTTACAGACATTGGCCTAGGCAAAGAATTTATGAAGAAGACTCCAAGGCAATCACAGCAGCAACAAAAATAAATGAATGGGACATGATCAAATTAAAAAGCTTCTGCACAGCCAAAGAAACAGTCACAAGAATAAACAGACCACCTACAGAATGGGAAAAAATTTTTGCATACTACACATCAGATAAAAGACTGATAACAAGAATCTATTTAGAACTCAGGAAAATCAGCAAGAAAAAATCAAAACAACCCTATCAAAAAGTGGGCAAATGACATGAATAGAAATTTCTCAAAAGAAGTTATAAGAATGGCAAACAAACATATGAAAAAATGCTCAACATCCCTAATCATCAGGGAAATGCAAATCAAAACCACCATGAGATATCACTTAACCCCAGTGAGAATGGCCTCTATCAAAAAATCCCAAAACAACACGTTGGCATGGATGTGGAGAGACAGGAACACTCATACACTGCTGGTGGGACTGCAAACTAGTGCAACCCCTGTGGAAAGCATTATGGAGGTATCTTAAACAGATTCAAG
The DNA here is from genome assembly GCF_041146395.1 of Eulemur rufifrons. NCBI lineage: Eukaryota > Metazoa > Chordata > Mammalia > Primates > Lemuridae > Eulemur > Eulemur rufifrons. The sequence goes on from NC_090989.1 coordinate 234,333,627, forward strand.
TAGACCTGCCATTTGATCCAGCAATCCCATTATTAGGCATATACCTAAGGAAAAAAGGTCATTCTATAACAAAGACACATGTACCCGAATGTTTATAGCAGCACAATTCACAATAGCAAAAATGTGGAAACAACCCAAATGCCCATCAATACATGATTGGATTAGTAAGCTGTGGTATATGTATACCATGGAATATTACTCAGCTATAAGAAATAATGAAGATACGACATCTCTATGGTTCTCCTGGAGAGAGCTGGAGCCCATTATATTAAGTGAAGTATCCCAAGAATGGAAAAACAAGCATCACATGTACTCACCAGAAAATTGGTTTCCCTGATCATCACCCAAATACACATCTGGGAACAATACCAATCGGATATCAGACTGAGGTGGGGGGTGGGGGGAGGAGATGGGTGTATGCCTACATAATGAGTGCATTGCGCACCATTTGGGGAATGGTCGCGTTGGAAGGTGCTGACTCGGGAAGGGGGGGGTGGGGAGAGCAGGGATATATACCTACATGATGGGTGCAACACACACTGTCTGGGGAACGGACACACCTGGAGCTCTGACTTGGGGGGACAGGCGGTACATGGGCAACGTATGTAACCTGAAATTCTGTATCCCCCACAATAATAAGATGAAATAAAAAAAAAAAAAAAAAAAAAAAAAACTTGGTCTCAAATCCTTTCTCAGGGTCTGCTCCTATAGAAATCCAACCTAACACAGCAGCCCCAAAGGAAAGTTATTTTTCTCTAGATAGTAGAAAAAGGGTATTCTGAGGGCCAATTTCAAGTCACATGCCCTCCTTTTTGCTAAGGAAAAAACCAGTATGTGTATTTCTCACATAAAAGGATGTGTCTATTATTCAAAGAGTAATACATGCAGGGCAGGCAAAATACCATATTTCCACAAGAGTTTGAAATATGTCATAAACTGAAAACCATTATATGAGGCAGAGGATCAGAAATGTCTACTTTCAGCTTCCAACAGTCATCAACCAAATTACTACTTAGTTGCCCAGGCCCTCCACAATTGTTCAGAGTAATATGCCATGTCTGAATAATCCAGTATCAATTATAACCTATTTTTAGGCTATTAGTTTGATGCATGTATCCTGAAATTTAATTAAGTCCCTTTTGGAAAATTAACTTAAAAATCAAAATTAGGAAACTATGTAATATGGGTTTATTGGCTATGGGAAATAAAGTTTTTTATTATTATAGGATGTAAGAAAAAAATGCTAGACCATAGTGAAAAGCAGAAACAATGGAAAGAATACTAATAAGTTGAATGTATGGATTCTGGTAGATTTGAAGACAAGCTACATCTAAACAAGTAGTTTTTGCAGGCATATCTCATTGTATTGTGCTTCAATTTATTGTGCCTCACAGACACTGCTTTTATTACAGATTGAAGGTTTGTAGCCATCCTGTGTTAAGCAAGTCTATTGGCACCATTTTCCAGCAACATTGTGTCTCTGTGTCAAATTTTGGTGATTCTTGCAATATTTCAAACTTTTTCATTATTATTACATATGTTACGTTAATCTGTGATCAGTGATCTTTGATGTTACTATTGAAATTATTTTGGGATGCCACGAATTGCACCCATATATGATGGCAAATTTAATCGATAAATGTGTGTGTTGTGACTGCTCCAATGACCAGCTGTTCCCCCTTCTCTCTCCCTTTCCTTAGTCCTCCCTAGTCCCTGAGACCCAGTGATACTGAAATTAAGCCAACTAATAAGCCTATAATGTCCGCGAAGTGTTCAAGTGGAAAGAAGAGTCACAAGTCTCTCACTTTAAATAAAAGGTTGAAAAATTTGAAGGTCGGTACAGGCGGTTTAAGGGAAAAAAGCCGTCTGCATAACATACAAGTGTAAGGTGAAGCCAGAAGTGCTGATGTAAAAGCTGCAGCAACTTATCCAGATCTAGCTACACTAAACAATATATTTTCAATGTAGGTGAAACACCCTTATATTAAAAGAAGATGCCATTTCGTTCTTTCATAGCTTCAGAGAAGTCAATGCCTGGCTTCAAAGCTTCAAAGGGCAGGCTGATTCTCTTGTTAGTGACTAATGCAGCTGGTGACTTGAAGTTGAAGCCAATGCTCATCTACCATTCTGAAAATCATAGGGCCTTTAAGAGTTATGCTAAATATGCTAAATCTAACTAAATCTACTCTGCCTGTGCTCTATATATTACTACATTTTGAATTGCTATGAAGGAAGTACCTAAACCTGGCTAATTTATAAAGAAAAGAGGTTTATTTGCCTCACAGTTTTGCAGGCTATGCAAGAAGCATGGCACCAGCATCTGCTTCTGCTGAGGGCCTCAGGGAATCTCAACTCATGACAGGAGGCAAAGGCAGAGCAGGCATGTCACATGGCAAGAGAAGGGGCAAGAGAGGTTGCCAGGTTCTTTTAAACAACTACTTCTTGTGTGAGCTAATAAAGAAAGAATTCATTCAATATCATGGGGAGGGCACAAAGCCATTCATAAGGGGTACAGTCCATGACTCAAATACTTCCCAGTTGGTCCCACCTCTAACACAGGGGATGAAATTTTAGCATGAGATTTGGAGGGGCCAAACATCCAAGCCATATCATTCTGCCCCTGGTCCCCCAAACCTCATGTTCTTCACATACTGTAAAATACAATTGCCCCTTCCAATAGTCCTCAAAAGTCTTAGCTTATTCCAAGTATCAACTAAGAAGTCTAAAGTCTCATCTGAGACTCAAGGCAAGTTTCTTACAGCCGTGAGCCTGCAAAATCAAAAACAAGTTATTTATTTCCAAGACACAATGGTAGTACAGGCATTGGGCAAACATTCCCATCTCAACAGGGAGATATTGGCCAGAAGAAAGGGGTTACAGGCCCCCTGCAAGTCTGAAACCCAGCAGGGCAGACATTAAATCTTAAAGCTCCAAAATTATCTTTGATTCCATGTCCTGTATCCTGAGCACACTGGTGCAAGAGGAGGACCTTACGTAGCCTTAGGCAGGTCTTCTCCTGTGGCTTTCTGGGCACAGCCCACATGGCTACCCTCACAAGTTGGAATCTGGTGCCTGTGGCTTTTCCAGGCTGAGGGTATATGCTGCTAATTGCTCTACCAGTCTGGTGTTTGGAGGGCCATGCCCCCCTTCTCACAGCTTCACTAGGCAAGGCCCCTGTGGAGACTTCGTGTGGGGGCTTCAACCCCACATTCCACATAACCACTTAAAAAGCCTCCAGGAGTTCCAAACTTTCCCTCATCTTCCTGTCTCCTTATAAGCCCTCCAAACTTTTCCAGTCTCTGTCTGTTACCCAGTTCCAAAGCCACGTCTACATTTTCAGGTATCTTTATAGCAATGCCGTACTCCTCAGTACCAAGTTTTCTGTGTTAGTCCATTTTGCATTGTTATAAAGGAAATACCTAAGGCTGGGTAATTTATAAAGAAAAGAGGTTTATTTGGCTCACAGTTCTGCACGCTGTGTAAGGAGCATGGTACCAACATTCACTTCTGGTGAGGGCTTCAGGAAGCCTCCACTCATGACAGGAGGCAAAGGGGGAGGAGGCATGTCACATGGTGAGAAAAGGTACAAGAGATGGAGGTTCTTTTAAACAACCAGCTTTTGTGTGAATTAATAAAGTGAAAACTCACTCATTATTACGGGGAAGGCACCAAGCCATTGATGAGGGCATCTCCCCCATGACCCAAAAACCTCCTAGTCAACTCAGATCTAACACTGGGGATCAAATTTCAGCATGAGATTTGGAGAGACCAAACACTGAAACCATATCAATCTATAAACATATCAATAAGGCCTGGATAATGGCTCATCTGTTTATCATATGGTTTATTGAATAGTTTAAGCCCACTATTGAGACCTACTGCACAGGAAAAAAAAGATTCCTTTTAAAAACATTACTGCTCATTAACAATGCACCTGGTCACCTCAGAGCTCTGATGGAAATTTATGTGTGTTATGGGGATTTATGTGATTTTCAAGCCTACTAACATAATGTCAAATTTGAAGTCTTATTATTTAAGAAATACATTTTGTAAGACTATAGCTGACATACATAGTGATTTCTCTGATGGATCTGGGCAAAGTAAATTGAAAACCTTCTGGAAAGGATTCACCATTCTAGATGTCATTAAGAACATTTGTGATTCATGGGAGAAGGTCACAATGTCAACATTAACAGGAGTTTGGAAGTATTTGCATTCAACCCTCATGAATGACTTTGAGGAGTTCAAGATTTCAGTGAAAGAAATAACTGCAGATGTGGTAGAAACATAATGAGAACTAGAATTAGAAAGAAATACAATGAGAAATACTAGTAGAAGTGCAGCTTAAAGATGTAACTAAATTGCTGCAATCTTGTTACAAAACTTGAACAGTTAAGGAGTTGCTTCTTATGAATGGGCAAAGAAAGTAGTTGCTTTCCTTGTGAAGATGCTATGAAGAATGCTGAAAGTACTGCAAAGGATTGAGAATATTACATGCAGTGGCGAGTTCGAGAGGATTGATTACGATTTTTAAAAAACATTCTACTGTGGGTAAAATGCTATCAAACAGTATTGCATGCTAGAGATCTTTTGTGAAAGGAAGAGTCATGCAAACGTCATTGTTGTCTTTTTTTAAGAAATTGCCACAGTCACCTGAAACTTTTGCAAACATCACTCTGATCAGTCAGCAGCCATCAGCATCTAGGCAAGAACCTCCACCAGCAAAAATGTGATGAATATCTGAAGGTTCAGATGATTGTTATCATTTTTAGACATAAAGTATTTTTAATTAAGGGATGCATATTGGTTTTTTAGACATAATGCTATTGTACACTTAATAGACTACCGGATAGTGCAAACATAGCTTTTACATGCACTGAGAAACCAAAAAAATTTGTGTGACTTGCTTTATTGCAATACTTACTTCACTGTTATGGTCTGGAACAGAACCTGCAGTAACTTGAGGTATACTTTATCAGCTCCAGTGAAAAGCAGTATAAGTATTCTACGCAAATTGTGGCTCTCAATGAAAACATAGTGGGACATTTTTCTTTTTTTTTTTCTTGAATCCTGAATAAAATCCCAGTATAACTCTAAACCCTGAGACCTTATCTCTATTGAAAAACCACTTACCCCTGATGTAAGGCCCATCTCCATGTGGTTAATTCTAAAAACAGACACAGGAGTAGAAAGCACGATTACTAGGATCATTTCTACATTGAGGATTTTACTTCCTGACTGGAGAGGATTAAGAGCAAGGAAACTTTCCTCAGTCATGTATGTATCAGAAAAAATAAACTACACAGCATGGAAATCAAACCTGGGGGCAGCAAATGGCCATCAAGGAACAATAAGCACTAGAATCTTAAGCAGTAATTTCATCCTTAATAATGTGAATACATTTACTAACTAATGAAGCAGTGAGAAGCCATCAATCACTGGCTATCACTGGGGGAAGCTAAGTAAATTCAAGTTCACTTCTGAAAGCTTGGAAACTCCTGTTCAAGAGTTCATGGGAAGATATAGGCAAGGTAATTCAAACTCAACATTAGAATTAAAGGAATTGGCTCTCCTGACACCAACTGTTCTAACTAAAAAGGGTCCTTCCAGCTCACCCAGGTGTGCAAATTAAGAAGTTCTCCATCACAAGATAAACATGCTCCTCACATCCGCTATGCCAGGGCTTTTCAGGTACAGGATGGCGAGCAGGCTACACAGTCAGCAGAGTTAAAGAGATATCATTACCCCACTTATAATACAAAACAAACAACATAAACAAAAACACTCGTGTTGGGAGGAAAAGTATATTCCATTTGGATACCACAGGATACCTAGCATTCCGCTGACTGAATATGATTAAAAAGGGAGGTGCAAAATAATCTTACAACAATGAAAGGAAAGGGAAATTATACAAAATATAGTAGATCGGATCTACTTGCCCTGCTTTACTTTCTCTTGATTCATAGGTAATATTTTCACAGCCTGAAATATACACTTGCTGTTTCAATTTTGCAACGTTTCATGTTTCACTGTCATTTAGGGATGATAGAATCTGTTGATGTTCAGCCTGACTGGTTTTGGCAATGAAGACAGTAAATGCTGGGTATGGTAGTTACTTGAAAGATTAGCCACACTTTTCTTACTGAATTTAAACAACACAAAATAAAACAAAAATTTTTTAAACCTGAAGGATAAATGGTTACTCTCCCATAGACCTGCAGGAAGAGGATCAGTTAGGATCCCAAGACAGAAGTGGTCAAAATGTAGTTGTGAGAAATTTCAAATTCTTTGGTGACATCCGCTGGGTTATTGCGTGAGTGGATACCAATGCTACTGGAAAAGGAGAGGGACACAATCCAAAGGATGAGGAAAACATGCTGATAGGGAATGCTATCTGTGTAATAAAGCATACTCATCCTCATTCCCTTGCAAAGGCTGAGAAAAGCACAATCATGATGCTCTGTGGGGATGATCAAAAGTTCCATGGAAAGAAAATGGCCAATGTGTGACCTTGGGTAAGAAATATGACTTCTCTGATCCTCATCTATAAAATCAGAGTTGGATAAAGGAGGTTTCAAAGTTTCTTTCAACCTTAATATTCTTTTACTGGGTGGCCTTCCATAAACAGAATTCTTATTCTTTTGTAGGCTACAGAGAATTTAAAATAAAATGAACATATTCCTTAAAGCTATTAATTTCAGTGAATCATTTGCTATAAGTCATTTTGGGAAAATGATGCTCTTGATGTACTTGATGCTTTGTGCCTTCTGAAGAAATGAACAGAATCTTAGCATTGCTGTAGGGCGGATTTAATGGGGAACGGATGTGGATGTGATCAAACATGAGCTCACTCTGCCATGGAATGCCTCCTAACCTTCCCTCCAACAATGCTGAACTTCAGAAATAGCTAGAAAGGGAAAAGGCACTGTATGAATACCAGGAAAAGTGTTAAAGACAGTAAGAAAACTGAGACTCATGATGCCAGGGTTTTGTTTAAGCTTTAGCAGAGATTTGAAAGGTACTCTAAAATAATTTAATGATCTCTTTATGTCAATGATTTTTCACAGGTAAAATTGTAGTTTTAGCTCACATCTGCTTCAGTCTTTACAGACACATTAAGGAGACTGGAAAGACAATCTGTGGAAGGCCTTCAACTGCTCCAAGGAAGAGGTACACAACCATAATGCTGTTTTTAATCATCATTATGCTGCTATTTATTTTTGCCAGGTGACTCCATGTGACTCATAAACTTAACATTCCAGCAGTAAAAGCAAATGTACTTTCTCCTTGGAAAAGCATTTCATGTCTTCTTAGGGAAGCAAGATTGCTGTTGGACATTTTAGAAGGTGCATTTTCATGTGATTTCTCAATTTTTTAAGCTGAAGGGGCTTTGTAAAGTTCTGTTTTCTAATTTTGTTTTTATTTCTGACATTGAAACCTCATTTCAATTGAATCTTATTACATAGCATCACACATTATTTTTATCTTCAGGTTTCAGACAAGGGCAATAAAAGGGTAAAAGAAAAAATAACGATCAGTAAAAGATTGTGTATTGTGTTGAAATATCAACTGTTAACACATTGTCAGTTGATAAATATAAAATATTGCTAAGGTTTTTTCTTCTTCACCATGAAATTATGCACCTAAATTTTTTGTTTCTAAGAAATTTTTTTTTTTTTTTTTTTTTTTTTGAGACAGAGTCTCACTCTGTTGCCCAGGCTAGAGTGAGTGCCGTGGCGTCAGCCTAGCTCACAGCAACCTCAAACTCCTGAGCTCAAGGGATCCTCCTGTCTCAGTCTCCCGAGTAGTTGGGACTACAGGCATGCACCACCATGCCCGGCTAATTTTTTCTATATATATTTTTAGCTGTCCATATAATTTCTTTCTATTTTTAGTAGAGATGGGGTCTCGCTCTTGCTCAGGCTGGTCTCGAACTCCTGAGCTCAAACGATCCACCCACCTCGGCCTCCCAGAGAGCTAGGATTACAGGCGTGAGCCACCGCGCCCGGCCTGTTTCTAAGAAATTTTTGAGAAAAAACTTATTATACATTTTACTTTATATCTGGAACATCTGATTAAAGCTTACATTTTGTGGCTGTGTGCATGGAGTCAGTTGGCAATAACAATGATAGCGGCTTCTTATTTGTCAGACACTACTTTAATAGAGGGCTTCCTATATTAATTTTCAAGCAGTTGTATTAACTAATTTAATCTTCACAAAAAAGTCTTGATTCAAGTACTATTGTTATTTCATTTAAAAGTTTGCAAAGCTAAGTCTCAGAAAGGTTGAGGGCTAACTTGTTGGAATCTTACAACTACTGAAGGCACCACCGAGATTTGAATGTAAGCAGTCTGGTTCCAGAGTCCACACACTTACCACAATTTTATAAACAGTCCCTCTCACAAGGGATTCCACTGATGTTGTGCGGCTCCCTTGCTGTATATAAATAGTAGTTTTGTCACCATTGTCATCCTATGATATGTTCATATAAAATGTCAAAATAACTCTGAATTAGGGTAGGGAATTGGAATGCAGAACTTGAATGAGAACTCAAAGACAGAGTTTCAGTTCTGGCCCCTCTGTTGACTTCATATTTGATTTACAACACATTATTTAATCTCCTTGAGCCAGAATCCCTCATTAGCAAAATGAAAACTTTTTTGGTATAAAGAATCAATAAAGCTTTTTCTAAATGATTAAATGCAGATTTCACAATTATAAAGTGCTTAATTTATCTAAAGACAACTGATGTGAACATACACAATTTAAGGAGCAAATAAACTCCATTGCTATAAATATATAGAAGAAAATATACATTTTATAGTCCATTGACTTGATTTGGATTTTTGGTAAAGAGCAAGTTGTTTTTTAAGAAAACAAAGCAAAACAAAAAATAACAACCACAAGAAGACATATGGAAGCAATAACAAAAAGAAAAAAAAACAGTGTTTATACTTTGAGCTCAACATACTTTTGATTCATAAAAGAAAAAAGGAAAATGCCTTCATAGAAAGAGTGGAAAATGCCACAGCAAGGATATGATAAATAAACTCTGCTAAAGCTATAATTTAATCACAACAAGGAAAAAGACTTTTTCCTGACTTACTAAAGCTAGAATCATTTGGGAAAAAGACACATAAGTATTATGCTGAATTAATCAGCAGGCTTAGATACATAGCCATGCTTCAGTCTCCAAGTGGTCAGGCAGGGCCATAGCTGAGGGTGAAAATTCCTGGAGACTGATACTCTGGTCCTTGGGTGTTGGAGGAAGCACCAACTCCCAAGTGGCAACACAATGTAGGAATTATTGGATATTAGAGGCAATATAAATATTCAGGTTTTATGTTTTTCTGTACTATTTTCTGTAAATAAGAGAAAGTAAGAATGTGCAGGTGAACTAGATGACAAAAGAAAATATGTTTGCTGCTGCCAGACCTTGGTAGAGATAGAGTCAGACTCTCTAAGGATTCGTAATGGTATCCCTGTGACAACGATCAACAGGGTTAAGGGAGCATCTTCCTGAGATTCACTTTGCTCTGGCATATCTTCTTCTGTGATCAGTTAGAGCCATATCATCTCATATGTGAGGAAAGAAAAGAAGTTAATGAAGTCTCTAGGCATACATGGGCATTAGACTTTAGATAAATTATATTAATAAAGTTTATCAAAGCATCCAAATTTTTCCAGTGACACTACCATACATGTAGGACAAAGTCTTGGGATACACAGTATCAGAAAAAAAGGTCCGAATATCATTATGTTTTGTGAGACATGGTAGGCAAATGACACATTTAGAAATCAAATCTCACCTTCTTGTTATTGTCACATATCTCAAAACACTTTCCCAGGCTTTATGAACTAGGAAACAAACAAGTAAAATAGATAACAGTATCCCCATTTTTCAGAAGGGGAAGCTAAAGTTCAAATAAACTGAAAATTATACAATGTTATATACAGTAGAGCTAAGACTTTAACTGAATTATTTTATTCTGAAATTTAAATATTTTTCTATACCACTTTGATAGCTGGTAGCGATTATTGGATCCTATACAACTCCCTGATTATATAAAAATATTTTGAAGATCAGGTCCAGTACATTAATTCTTAACCTGTGACTCATTCAAAAAAATAGCTACAGATATGGCAATAAAACAATTTTCTGGAAAGTATAATTTATTATATATAAAAACATCTGGCTCACAAATTTAATCTTAGAAAGACATCTTAAAGAACAAATGTCTATTATCAAAGCCTTTCACTTTTCAACCAGATGTGTAGTGATATACCATAACTGTATTGTTAGTTCTATAATGATACATTCCCACTACACTGTTGCTTTGGTTAAAATAGATTCTGTTGCTAGGAAAAACTTCCAGACTTGTTAAAGAATGATTCATTTTAATTGATATCTTTATTTCTTCTTTGCTGTAGGCCATATGTTACAACAGAAAGAATTTTGATTTGAGACAAAAAGACCTGAAATTGAATTTCTATTCATCCACTTACCAGCTGCATGATATTAATCAAGCTACTGTGATGGACCTCTCTAATGGTCAGTCAACAATTTCAGACTTTCTTTATCCCTACCTGTTGCGAGATTCCTCTGAGCTCTGCCTGCCTGCCTGCCTGCCTGCCAAGATCTGCTCTCATCTTCTTTGCTTGATCCATTACCAATTTTCTCCTCTGGACCTGTGAGTGTATGTAATCCTGATTTATGGTCAATCCCAGCCAGATTGATGCCACTTAAGCCTCAAGTGATCCTAGAAATTCTGGACCCTGATCATCTGGTCTGGTTACCTCGACCATTTTTCTGCCAATACTCTCTGCCAAACATGGACATTCTGCCTCTTCTAGGTCCCCATTCTGATTCCTCTCTTCCGCTTCTCTCTTGCTGTCAGTGAACATGGAGTGTAGACTCATGTTTCAGCATGGGTCTTATCTGCTGGTCTTGGCATCGCCTGTGCTGCTCTATTTCATCATGATCAGGCAATGGCTCAAAAAACATACTCCAAAAACTCTCATTTATTTTTGATAAAATGATCTTATTTAGACTCTTTGGAATTTTCAGATTTGCGTCTAAAGCAAACCTATTTATACATTTATCATTCAACAAAATATAAATTTCAGAAGTACATAAATGCATTTACAGTGTCATATATATTACTGGTCTCTCTCTCACAGATGTTTTTTAATCCGTCCTGAATAGTCTGTTTGTCCTTGTAGGTATATTTTGCATCGTTCTCTACCCTGTGCCTGCCCCAGAATACTATGGACTGCATCACCAAAGTACCTGCCTCTCTGGATTTTAGTTTGGTTTGGCCAATGGAGGGCTTCACTGGCAAGAAATCAAAGCAGGAGAAGAAAGAGAGATGGATGTATTTATATCCCAATCCTTGCAAGGCAGAAAGTAGACAGAGGCTGTGTTCCTCTAATGGGAAAGCCCCCTCCTTACAACATCTATCAACAGATCAAGAAAACCACTCCATCTCCTTCTTCCTCCTGGAGTTTGCTAGTCCCTTGTCAGTTTCCTTAGTTCTACTCACACTTTTGTACATAGTTAAATTTGGCTCAATTACTCCTTTTGAATGTGCCGCCATTTCTCATGGGATCCTGACTGATGTGGTCTCTCAGCAACGAGTTTAACTGAGCATTGTTAACAAGTGCTCCTTTATGGAAATGTTTGTTTCCTGTACAGAAAAGGAAGAGTGAACTGATAGAAATAGTTTATGAACCTTCTGTCAGGATTTTAAGATATAATATATAGCTTGCTTAAGGTAGCCATACCCTATAGATATATAAAAATGCATAAAGGTAGTCAAATGTAATAGAATGTTTTATATACTTTAATAATGTTTGAGACAATTCTATAAAATAAAAAGATATCTGAGATGCAAAATGCATATATGATATTTTTCCTTCATTATTTCATGTCTTTTACACACAAATTTTTAAAAATCCTTTAAAATAAATCTTGGAAATTCCTTGCTCAAAAACCAGGTCTGTAATTATGATCTTGAGAATGTAATGATTTTAGGTTCTTCTTTTCCCTCTAGCTTCTTCTGAAGCTGCATCATTAAATTACCATTGGCACATCCTCTTTCTTTTTTCCTGTATAACTAATGAATAGCACATGGAACTTCTGAAAAAAAAAATCAGGTGAGAAGTCACATTCGACTTTCCGAGAAGATATTCCATCCCTTGCTTGGTTATCTGCCACAGAGGAATTATCTGCCACTCATCTCTAACATCTGCTTTAGTAATTAAAGAATATCAAACTTTTCCAGCTTTTTTGAGAAGTATTCTGATAGACTTCTAAACCATAATATTCCAAACATTGTTGGATGACTGTCGTAACAGAGGCTGCTGGCTGTCCTTTGAGACTGGCTTCCCTTTCTTCCTGAGCACTTTACCAGTCTACATGTCCCAGGCTCTTTTGATCAGTTATAGTAATTTGACAGGATTCCAGCTCACTCTGGTGGTCAGTGATAGGTGTCATTCTTAAACTTGGCCTAGGAAAACCTCAAACCACATTGTCTTCATGCTCCTTCCTTTTTCTGGCTGAATCACGGAGATAACCACCAGAGCCACCATAGAAGTCATGTATGAAAGACAGGAGGTGACCCTCAGCTTGGGTTACTGAATAACTGCACAGAGCAGACCCCCTCCTGCCTGGCTAGAATTTGCTTTTTACTGTACCTGACCAAGAGATACACTTCTGTTTTGTTTGAGCCAATATATATTTTTAGTCTATTTGTTACAAATGTTAGCCTATCCTAACAAATGATATGATCAAATTAATTATCTCTTACTGGTTTTTAAAATTGTTTTATCATTGGTATAGTCTATTGTATTTACTTGACTCTGTATTCTTTTATAAATACCACACTTTTCTTTCCTGTTTCATAGAAGCTTTAAAAAAATCTGTTTTGTAAACACTTAATAACTAAAGAAAGCTCAATAAGTTTCATGCATTCTGCTTGGCTCTTGGAGTGAGCAAAAATAGACATATTCTTTGCCTCATAGATCATGCTGACTGGCGAAGGAGTCAGACATTAATCAAATAATGGCATAAATAAATGCATATTTACAAATGGAGATAACAAATATTAAAAAAAGTTATATAAGGTACCATATAGGAAACTGGTTTAGTCCGAGGGAGGGGCAAATCTTTGATAAAGTGATGTTTGAGCTGAAACCAGTCAGAGAAATAGGATTAAACTTGGAAAACAAAGGTGGGGATTGTATCTCAAGCATGGAAATACTATGGGCAAAGACGCCATGGATGGAGGAAGCATTTTAATGCAAGGACTTGGTAGAAGGCCATTGTGCCAGGAGCACAGCCAGCCATGGAGTATGAGATAGGACCAAAAGGGAAAAAAAAGTTCTGGGAGCCAGAGCATGCAAGACTTCACTGGCCCTATTCTCCCTTCTTACTCACTTCTCTTGTCATAGTAACCCAGTTTCCACATATTCAGAATAATGGTTTTGTTGGTTATCACTACTGATTTCCATTTTGCTATCCCTCCTTGTTGTTACTTCCTCTTCTATTGGAAACTTAGATAACACTCCCTTCATTCGTCTGTAACATTATGTCAAATTATATTTTATAAATGTTGCCACAGTAATAATTGCAGTACAATTTGCTCTTCCATCAAGAAGTGAAGTTTATCTCCTCTTTCCTTGAAAGCGGTGAGCTATTATGGCTACCTCAACCCATAGCATACAGCAAGTGAAGCTACTTGAATCCCAAGGCTAGTTCATAAAAGAAAGGTAATATAGCTTCCACCTGGCTCTCTCTCTTGTGATTCTCTCCCTTGGATCCAGCTACTATAATTCGAGCAAGCCCAGGCCACATGCAGAGGCCACATATAGGTGTTCCAGTCAAAAGCCAAGGGAAGGTTTTAGCCAGCAGTCATCATCAACCATCAGATTTGTTAGGGGACAAACCCACAGATAATTCCAGCTTCTGGGTGTCTAGTTGTTCCAGTCAGTGATGACTGAAACAAAGACAAGCTATCCCCACAGAACAACTGTTAGCCTAAAATTTTGTATTCTGCAAAGCTAAGTTTCATATATGAAGAAGAAAAAAAGACTTTTCTAAGCACATTCAATGAATTTGTCCTTTTTGGTTCCATAGGAATTTTAGGATTGTTTTTCTCATTCTGTGAAAAAGGACATTGTCATTGTCATAGGGATTGAATTGAATCTATAGATTTCCTTGGACAGTGTGGTCGTTTTAATAATATTAATTTATCTGATCTATGAGCATGGGAATGGTTTCCATTTGTTAGTGATATTTATTATTTCTTTTATCAGTGTTTTGTAGTTTTCACTGTAGAGACAGTTCACTTCTTTTGTTAAATTTATTACTAGCTGTTTAAATTTTTTGTAGCTATTATAAACGGGATTACCATCTTGATTTGGTACTCATCTTGATTTTTATTGGTGTAAAAAAATGCTGTTTTTTTTTTGTAAGTTGATTTTGTATCCTCAAACTTTACTGAATTTATTTATCAAATCTAAGAGATTTTTGATGGAGTCTTTCGGGTATTCTAGATATAAGATCATATCACCAGGAAACAGAGATAATTTTATTTCTCTTTTCCAATTTGGATTCCTTTTTTTCTTTTTCCTGTCTGATTGTTCTGACTAGGACTTCCAGTACTATGTTTGTGCTTCTCAAAGGGTTTGTTCATTCTTTTTATCATTCTTTTTTATTCTATTTTTCTTTGTTTTTGTCTGACTGGATTATTTGAAAAGACCTGTCTTTTTTAAGTTCTGAGATTCTCTCTTCTGCTTGGTCTAGTCTATTGTTAAAGCTTTTAACTTTATTTTGTAATTCTTTCAATGAATTTTTCTTTATTTCCAGAAGTTCTGGTATTTTTTAAGATGTCTATCTCCTGGCAAATTCCTCATTCATAGCCTGAATTGATTTTCTAATTACTTTGTATTGGTTTTTAGTTTTCTCTTGCATTTTACCAAAAAATGAATGATAACAAACCTTGGCAAGGATATGCAGGAAAAGGAAACTTGCTGTTGGTAGGGACATGAGTCAGTACAGCCATTGTGGAAAATAACATAGAGGTCCCTTGAATAATTTAAAATAGAATTACCACATGATCCAGCAATCCCGCTTCTGGATATATTTCCAAAGGAATTGTAGTCAGTATGTCAAAGAGATATCTGCACTCCCATGTTCATTTCAGCATTATTCACAATAACCAAGATATGGAAGCAACCTAAATGTCCATCAACAGATGAATATGCAAAAAAAAATGGTACATTTGCACAACAGCATACTATTCAGCCTTATAAAAAAGGAAATACTCTCATTTGTGACAACATGATGGAACTGGAGGACATTATGCTAGGTGAAATGAGTCCCAGAAAGACAAATACTGTATAATCTCACTTATATGTAGAATCCAAAGAAATGGATTTCATAGAAACAGAGAGTAGAAACGTGGTTACCACAGATTAAGGGAGGGGGTGACGGATGGGAAAAGAGAAGATGTTGATCAAAGCATACAAAGTTTCAGTTAGACTGCAGGAATAAGTTTTAGTGATACATTGCACTGCATGGTGACCACAGCCAAGGTATTGTATATTTCAAAATTGCTAAAATAGATTTTTAACATACTCACTACAAAAAATGATAAATTTGTAAGGTGATGGGTATGTCAATTAGCTTGACTGAATTTTTCAGTAATGTATACATAGATCAAAACATCACATTACATTCCATAAATGTACGCAAACTATTATTTTTCAATTAACACATAAAACCAAAGGTAAAAAAAATATCATTCAAAACTCTGCTAGTTTAAATTGAATTGGGTTCATCATCCCATGGCTAACTGCAATACAGCAAACATTCTAAGCAATTATGCAGAATCACTGTAGAAACCTAAGGAATTATATTTTATGTTAACACTTTTTGATGTTTTAGGCATATAGTATCTATATAAGACACATAAAATAATTGACCCCTAAAATTATTTTATGTGATAAAATATAAATGACAATATGTTTCAAATTATCCTAACATATTATCCAAGATGACTCAAAGGGCAAATTGAGGTACTCAGGAAGCTGAGGGTTGCAATGTTGTCTGATTAATCTAATGTGATCTTGACATTCAAATAGGATAATCCAATCAGAAAAATTTATGTGTTTTGTGCCTTGAGATTACGTTATTTTTCTCCATCTTCATAATTAATTGCATGCAACCAAATGCATTTTTTCAAAATAGAGATGTCACAGTATACTCCTTAAAATAACATAATAAATTGTTTGTCTCCCTGATAATACATTTTGCATTTTATGTACTCTACACTGCAGACTAATACATCTCTGTGGTAAATATGTCAAGACAACAATGATAGTTTCCTCATCTGGTATTTGAATTCTTATAACAGCATCTAATTCCTTAGAAGTAGAGGATTTTCCTTAATAGTCATCAGTCTTGTACTTCATTTTTTTTGTTTGTTTTTGGTGTGTGAGGAATTTAATCAGACCATTCTATTCAATCTGTTCACTTCTCTTCAGTTCTCTTTCTCCTTTTCTCTCTCTGTCTCTCTGTTCTTCCATCCTCTCCCTCTTCTCTATCCTTATCTCAAGTTGATGAACTTTGACAATTAAAATATTCATTCTTAAGCCCATTAGAATAAGATTTTTTATTTGTCTAATTTAATATGCAGGGGTCAAAGAAGCTCCTGTTTCAACAGTTATCAAAAATGTTTTCTGCTGTATTGACACAGAGCTACTTATGCTAACATTTACAGAAACTAGTTGCTTTAGCATCAAGAGAAACATTCCCGAGGGCAAGAAAGTATTTTGTGGCTCAATCCTCTAAGAGTGGGAGTGTTTGATTATGTACACTCTCAGGGAGTTGTATAAACCAGGTGGAACAACCAGGGAGTGCTTAAGTTTAAGTACCACTACAAGAGAGATATTGACTCCATGAATTTTCTCTAAAAAAGAATTACCCTGCTGTGTATAACCACACATTTCAATCATTTCAAGGTATTAGCCAACGAAGTTTAGTTTTTTTAATGCAGCTTAATCAGACTTTTACTGAAAATATTTTTATGCAAAATAACTCACCAAAGAATAGTTCTACTATGATTCATTTTTCTCTTTTCTGGGATGTCTCAGAGATCTGACCTCTTAAGGCAGGCTTCTATACAATGAGAGGCTAGGATTTAATACCTTTGGCTTTAAGATGCATGAAGAAAAACTGTGAGCATAATTGCAGAGCTTTTAACAGAGGGCCCGTGCATACATTTCATGTGGAAGAAGACCTCCAGCTGCCCCCTACTTGCAACCTTTTGCTAAACCCCCTCTTCCTTTTTAAGCTTCCTCCCACTTTGACCATGTTTTAACCCGTCCATTCTTACTCTTATTCTGGAGTTTATCATCGCTTAATTTTTATCTGGATAGCTATAAGTGATGATAGTTATTTTTCCAAAGCTACCCTGGACATTCTAAAGGTGTTTTATAATCTCATCAAGTTCTTCTGTATTTTGACTACAGACCCAACTGCTGGTGTTTGGGCATCAAAATGCCTTTTTTCTTTTCTTAAACATTTTTAAATAATGATGAGGTTTATAATAAATAGATGTGTTTAATGGCACAGTGGTGCCATTGGTTTATCTTTCTAGAAAGATGTTTAAGGCAATTCTAACAATTGATGGAAATATGTTATTTCTGACTTGGGACTAAAAGATTGACTAAGGCTTATCTTGCTTACTAGCCAAGGTGAAAAAGGTCCCTTTGCTTTGTTTTGGATGTATAATACCCATGTTGTGCATGTGTGTGTGCACCTGTTAATATGGAGATTCTTAATACATAAATTAATTAAATTTTTTTCTTTTTATATATTGCCAATAAAACAATTTTCAAATATTTATTAAATTTTACAGTAGTCCCCCTTTAGCTGACATTTCACTTTCTGTGGTGTGAGGAGGATGCTCTGTGGCTAGCATATGTTCCGATGCAGGCTTTGGAAATTGAAAGAAAAGGGAGTGGCAGCAGGCAGGTGAGACATGCTCTTTATTGTCAGGGGATACAACAGTGGTGAAAAGCACGGCCAAGAACATGGTGAGAGCTTATATATAGCTCTGAACAACAGTGGCAAAGTGCATGGGAAAGTGTGATCACTTGGGTTCACATAGGAGATAACACCTTGGTTACATAAGTATACTGACTTATGCCTCCCTGGAAAGCTGGCTAGCTACAGGGCTGGACAGGAAAAAACACTAGGGCAGTTATCTTAGTTTGGCATAAGAAACCTATTGCCTATACAAATGCGTTTTCCCTTACATTCTATCCCCTAGGTAATAGGTTTTGCAGCCAACACATGGGCCCATAGGGAGGCCCCTTGGGTGCGAAGCCACAAAAACAATACAGAGGATAACACAGTATTACCAGACTACAGCCACCAGCTTCTAACACTAAAAGGGTCCAATGCCAGGAGGACGAGAGACACTCCCACCATTGCTGTAATGGATCTCCAGTTAACTGTTGGATGGCCCGTATTTCACCATGCAGAATGTCAACACCTAGAATATATTCCTTCATGGGGACACATACACAGTGTAAGGCCTATGGGCCAAACGCCCTACTCCCAATGGAATAGTCACTTGCTTAACTTCACTAGTTTGCCCACCATAGCCATTTATGTAGATAGACTGTCGTCCAGCAAACTGGTCAGGGTTGCCATAGACTAGGGAGCAGCAGTCAGCTCCTGTGTCCACCAAGGCCAAAACCTGCTGCACATTCGTAGGGGACCAATGAATAGCAAGTTTCACATGCGGCCTCTGGTGATCTGGGGTCCCCTCTAACTGGGTGCCTTGGCCTAACCCGTAGTCTATATCAAAAAGAGGGATTTCAACCATAAAATATTGCAGCCACACACTGTGTGTCTCTTTGGTGGGTGTCTCAGTTTCCCGCCTCTTGGGTGCTTTCATGAATTGCTGGTGGGGAGCCCGCTGATTCCACAAAGCCCGCAATATCTCATTAGGCTGTTTATCTATTTTCTCCTTAATTACTCCTGCTAGTAGGAGGTCCAGCCACATCTGGGTTTGAGACACCTTCTGGGACCCTTGTACTGCCTTCTTCTGCAGGGGGCTCTGAGCTCGCCAGCCCTTCTTGGATCCTTGTAGCATACACACTCGTCCCTCCCCCCTTTTCCATTTAGCATCTCCCAGAGCTACCATGACAATGGTGACCTCGTGTATCTGCTTCCCCACATAGGGAGTGAGCACAGCTGCCAGCCAGCCAAACAAACCACGGGGAGTCGTGGCTAAGATTAGGTCACGCATGCGTGTAGTGAAGCCTCCTCTTCAGGCTCCTGCCAGTTATCTAATGTAAAAATGTCTTGGCGCATTCCCAACTCCCAAAGAATCTGAATTAAGTCTGTGTACGAAGTCCACTTACGGTTTTGGGTAGTTCTCCGGTGTCATCCCATACTGTGCGGGCAGTAGCCATAAGCCATTCAAGCAAGGAGTGGCCGCCTTCATCACAAGGCCACTTGTTTGTAGCGTTTACCTCAGAGGAGGATGTATAGTTATGGATGCCAACTGCTCCATCTCCCTTGGGGAGCACTGGACACAATCTGTCCCTTCACCCCATAAGCACAACAGCCAGGCGGCACAGTCTCCCCAGGATGTTGTCTGTAGTTTCCCCAGCTTCTGCAGCTCCACAGGCGTGTAGGCAGAGTAAGAGACGTGCTCCATTACTGAAGGCGCACCTGCGCCACTGCCCCCGCCTCCCCACCCCCACCCAAGGCCCCATAGGCTGCGCATGCTCCATTTTCTGTTTTACGACCAGGTGAGCTCTGAGCAGCCGGGCGAGGGGCGCCCTCAGTCTCCTGCATACTTGCAGTTTCGTCAGCATCTAAGGTCAGACTGCTAGTTAACTCTCCAACTCCTGCAGGCGGGCTTCCAAATTTTCCTGTCTCTTGTAAGTCCCTTACCTGGGCTTCTCTCCACAGGACACCCTTATGCTGTTCCTGGAGGGCTGTAGGGAAGAGCCAGCCCACCTGACCAGCCTCTGCTCGCTCCCTACGCTGCAGCGACTCCTCCAAGGCCTTCAAGGCCTTTTCCAGGGCAGCAGACATACGTTCCACGTGTGCCCACTTCATGGCAGAGGCCCACAACATGAGGACCCCTGGCACTGATTGCCACAAGCCTGTACTAGGCCACATGTCCCCCCCTGCTGGAGTGGAGGGGACACTTACGCCTCCAGATCCTGCCAGACTACACTGCGCCAAGTGTGAGGAGGATGCTCTGTGGCCAGCATGTGCTCCCACGCAGGCTTCCGACATTGGAAGAAAAGACAAGTGGCGGCAGGTAGGTGAGACATGCTCTTTATTGTCGGGGGAATACAACAGTGATGAAAAGCACGGCCAAGAACATGGCAAGTGCTTGTATATGGCTCTGAACAATAGTGGCAACATGCCATGGGAAAGCATGATCACATGGGTTCACATAGAAGATAACACCTTGGTTGCTTATGTGTGCTGACTCATGCCTCCCTGGAAGGCTGGCTAGCCGAGGGGCTGGACTGGAAAAAACACTGCTGCCATCATCTTAGTTTGGCCTAAAAAAACTGTTGCCTATACAAATGCATTTTCCCTTACACATGGTTTCAGTCACCTGCAGTTCACCACAGTCCAAAAATAGATGAGGAAAGCACAATAAAATAGTTTAAGAGAGACCTCGTTCACATAACTTTTATTATGGTTATTGTTATAATTGCTGTATTTTATTATTATTGTTCTTAATGTCTTACTATGCCTAATTTATACATTAAACTTTATCATACATAGTATTTATAAGGTTTGGTACTATCCACGATTTTAGGCATTCACTGAGGGTCTTGGAACTATCCCCCACAGATAAGGGCACTACTGTACTGGGGAATCAATTTAATACAAACATTAAAAAAATAGTACTACACAAACGTATACAAACATGGTTTAGAAGCATGTGTGAGAGTCCTTGATTAACTTAGGCACTGCTTCCACTCAATATAAATATGGCCTGTGGCTGTGTACATTTTATAGATCATTTGCACTACTCAATAACATCTGAAGAATATTAATCAGGCCAAAATAAGAGATAGGAGGCTAAAGAAATTCAATATAAACATGTTGCAGAGTGAACTTTATGACCGCTCTTTGTTGAGCAGAGTTAAATCTGTTACTTAGAATTGGGCAACAAATACACAGGAAGGATTTTCCACAGGGTTATCAGATTTCATAACAATCAGTGACAACGATGGGACCTTGTTTTGAATCTGAGAGCTGAGTTTAAATTAAGATGAAATGCCCTAGATAAGGCATTAGATAAAGCTGCCCATTATATTATTAATTTTAATTAGATTCTTTGCTGCCTTATGTTCTTTGATCTGAGCTAAGTAATTAAGCCCATTTTACTTTCTAATTGGATTATAGTGCATGTCTTGCTAAATCCAAAGATAAGAAAATATGCAGGTCCTAAATATATATTGCTTTCTTGTTGGTGTCCTATCTATAGAATGGTGCTCTGAGAATGTAAGAACACATTTTAAAATTTATTTGTTTGACTAAAATATAGAGTTGATCTTTTCAGGGACATTATAAAACACAATTCTAATATTTATATGATGTGTCTTGCTGAGTCCTTACTTTTCAAAGCAGAGGCTTTTAGAATCCAGGAGAAACAAATTTTGTGGCAGAAAGAATTTGGATGATGCAGGTATCAAAAAAGAGATCCAGGAGTCCAGTAAACAAAATGTAGCCCACTTAAAGAGAGAGAGGTCCCGATGTCAAGATAAGGCCAGACTCTGGTGGATTATGGCTACTAAGCAAAATGTTTAATTCAGTGGTGCAGCTTTATCTTGAACCAATTCTCAGGCTGTTGAGAATTTTGAATTTTATGTTGAAGATGACTTTTGAGGTTGGAAATAAAGATAATAGCTAAATTTGAGCACTTACTACATTCCAGGCACCATGATAAGCATTTTATAAAAGAGTCATCTCATTTAACCTTACCATCCACCCATTAGAGTAGATATTTTACTAAAGTACACTTTTCAGAGAAAGAAACTGAAGCTTAGAGAATCAATGTGACTTACCCCTGCTTGTATGTGTGCTTATATCTGTCAGATTTGAGCCTTGAACTCATTTTTGTACACTCCAAAGCCTATGTTTCATCATCACCTCTCTCTGTAGCGATTCTAATTTAATTATGAGTCTGAAT
This sequence comes from Eulemur rufifrons, assembly GCF_041146395.1. Classification (NCBI taxonomy): domain Eukaryota; kingdom Metazoa; phylum Chordata; class Mammalia; order Primates; family Lemuridae; genus Eulemur; species Eulemur rufifrons. Next base: position 234,355,875 of record NC_090989.1, read on the forward strand.
GACTGTACCTGTGAGGCCAGGGGGCTTCCATGTGTGACTTGTGATGAGAGTCAGCACCTGTGAGGGCAAGGCCCCTCAATGTGGGGCCTGTACTGAGTGTGTACACCTGTGAGGACAGGGCCGTTCACTGAGGGTCCTGTACTCAGTGTCTTTACCTGTGAGGGCAGGGGCCATCAGTGATGGGCCTGTGCTGAGTGTCTGCACCTGTGATGGGAGGGGCTTCAGTGAGAGTCCTGTACTGTCTGCACCTGTGAGGGCACTGTTACCAGGCCAAAAGCTTCAAGACTACTGACTGTTATAACTTTTGGCCATATAATGTTAAAGGCTAAAATTTTAACATTGTCAAAGCTATTTCTGTAATGTCACAGTGTGAGTTTTGCCCCAAAAAATCATTAACCTGCTATCTCGCTTCTGTAAAACTGCTTGCTAAAGACAGTGCCCCAACTGTGGGAATACAACACCCATGTTCTGCATGACCAAGCCCTATACCACCCAGATCCTGTTGCACCAGGACATGAGAGTGACGTAATGCTGCTTTTTGCCCCTGTAATCATGCTTGCTCTGCCCCAGTGATTTTTCACCTGTGATAAAAGCTTTCTACTTCAAAGGCTCAGGGCTGCTCTCTGTGCTGCCGCCTTTGGCGGTGCAGATGGTAGTCGCTGGCCAGCTAATAAAGACTCCTGATTTGGCTCAATTCGGTCTTTATTTTGTGGCATGCACTGTGTGCCTCCACTTGGGGCCTCTACTGAGTTTCTGCACTTCTCTGTGCAGGGTACCAAAATCAGGGTCCTGTATTGAGATTCTATACCTGTGAGGGCAGAGGCCTTAAGTGAGGGTCCTGTATTGAGTGTTAGCACCTGAGAGGTTAGGGATCTTCAGAGTGTGGACTGTACTGACTGTCTGCACCTGTAAGGGCACGGTCGTTAGGATGTGCCCCATAGGGATTGACTGCACCTGTGCGGGCAGGGCCTTCACTGTGTGACCTGTACTGAGATTCAGCCCCTGTGAATCTCAGTACAGGTCACATAAGGCAGCTAACACGAACCTCACTTTCAGTAGCCTGACATTACAGTTGCTTTGAGCATGCTATATGAAAAACACATAAAGCACTTAATATCTATTTAATGTTTATTTTGTACTTTCTTTTATCTTTTTTCCCTGTCATGAATAAAACCTAATTTTGCTAAATCCCTTCACTAGTACAGTTGCTATCCTTTCAAATTTGTTTCTTACTAATTTGAATATGCCGCTTTTCCATATAACCTATCTTATATTTAAACTTAATGCCTTAAATAGGCCTCTCCTAGTGCATAATCTTTTCTATTTTTCATATAGTTTCTTCTGTTAAAATACTCTCCCCTAAACCTCAACTTAATCTATCACAATTTTACCCATCTTTTACTATTCAAGCAACATGTGCCAATCAATGAATTCCCTGCTTTCAAATGGATGTGAGTCCTCCCTCTCTGCTTGCATAGACTAGGTAACTACCTCTCTGGATACTTTTTCACATCACTGATCACATTGATAGTATTTTGTTTTAATTTGAGGGGTTTATCTTGATGTATTCCACAATAGATACCCCCAGTTGATATTCAAAAAAGATATTTTGGGTAACTATTAAATAAGAGCTACAAAAATGTCCTGTATTCCATCTAAAATCTATAATACAAAAAGATTCTTAAAGTGCCCCATAGTGTGAAGAATTTGAAAGTCAATGCTCTTTTCTTCTTAGGTAAGAAAATAAAATGTTTTGTGCTAATGTGCCATTTGTTAGAAAAAGTCCAATATGAAAATACTAAAAGCAACTTTTTGTTAAACTAATTTTTACAACTTATTTACCCTTTGGGTCTCTTTATGTAATATGTGATTGCTTTCAAATGAAAAGAATTTCTTTCCCACCCTTCCTGTACTGTTTTTTAAAAAAAAAAAATTCACAAAAAAATGTACTGCATGTCCTTGATGCTGTTCATAACTTGACTGATAAAAAACTTGCAATTGTCATTTTGACAATTGAATTTAATTAAAATTATCATATATTGTACTATTATCTTCTTTAATTGCTGTTCAAATTTTAGATGCCACATGGAGAATAATTGTAAAACTTGATTTTTTTAATGCACTATTTTCCCAAGTCAATCCTCATAAGTACATGTCATTTTCTTCTGTTTTTTTGCTGCAACTAAGACTATTTCATATCTGATTTTATTTTCTCAGAGTCACACACTTTTTGCTATTCTCTGTTGTTAACATATTTGCTCTGACTTTGCTAGCAGGACTGATCTTGTTGATTTTCTATTCAACTAGGTAGAGAAATAGCCTTGTATTATCTCCACAGATAGTTAGCCATCCTAAGTCATTTATCAGTTCTTATTACCATGAAGGTAGGAGTAATTGAAATTCCGTATTATCATCAACTCACTGAAGCAACTTGAATTCCTTCCTGTGATACTTTCCTATCTCTTCTTGTTGTACAATACCTTCTGGTAATTTATGCACACTTTGAATATTCCAATTCAGTTTTGTGTGATAGAAGGCAAGTGGATGTTCTGCAATGCTGCCACAAAATATTTTATAATAAGAAAGGGAAGTTTAACATATAACAACCATATTATCACTTGATGTTCTTCAGAGTGTAACATGTGGGGTTATAGAAAGACTGAATAGAGAAACTTCGTGTTTATCTTTCCCTGCTTAATAATGGAAAAATGCCTCTAGCTAAACTTACTAAAGCATGTACTATATGATAATGTATTTTTCTCCATGTGCTAGGCGAGTTAGGCTTGCCATAGACTTGATGACTCAGAAAGAAAGAAAATATGAAGTCTTTAGCTCAGCAAAAATTTTCTTGTATTCTAAGGAATTTTACCACTGAGTATTTACTTGTGCTTTCCTTCTAGTCACTCATATAACAGTCACCAAGCTTGGGGTTCTGGAATCCTTAAATCCCTTTGGATTGAGATCTTCACACTTTATACGGGCCTCTATGAAGAAGAGGGAAAAGTTGTATCCACTCATTGGTATTATTGAGCTCATGGGTATCTTTTGCACCGTTCTTTGCTGTTTTAGCAGCCAACTGAGCGAATGCAAACTTAAACCCGGCACATGTCAACATTCACACCAATTTGTACATAAACTGCATGTATGATCTATCTTGGCTGACTCAAAAAGGGTGATTTAAAAAAAAAATAGGATGTCTTGAATTCATTTTATCTGATCATATAAGTAAATATTTCTGTTTTCCAGACATTACCATTATCTTCATCCAAGCACTTATAACTCTCCCCTAGATAATAACCAGAGCATACAGACTGTCTCCTTTCTCTTATGCCACACTGCTTACAGACTTTTGTAAAAGAAAATTCCAGCAATGTAACGTTCATGTCTAATATAATCCAGTGATACCCCATTAACCACAACAAATTCCATGTTCCTTAACATCCTAGACCCTTCTTGAGCAGAACAACCTTTCCAGTTCTTCTCTCGTCACTACTCTCTTTTCAAGTTACCTGCAACCGTTACCTGTAGTTCCCACTACATATGATACTCACTCATATCTCTGCTTTGTCATATTCTCCCTCTTCCTGAACTTTTCTCCTCCCACCAGGTAGTCAACTTCTTTACATAAAAATCAGATCCTGTGATTCTCCAATGTCTTAGATAAAATTAACTCTCACCTATACTAAAATTTTTCATTGTTAATATTTCCATTATCACTCTATTTATTTTAATGAGTTTCAAATGAGTTGCTTGCCAGCATAGATGGCCTAAACAATCTTTGCATTCAAAATAGAGCAAATTTTTCTACGCTTAGCATATGCATAATGAAATTTGAATGGAATCAATTCGATTTAGCAGATTTTATTGTTCATCAACGATGGGATAAGAATTTATTTTATGAATTTATGATTATATGATATGTGTTAAATTAGGGTATAATACTTTTATGCAGTGTAGTTTAGGGGTTCAACTTATATATGTCCAATTTATATAAATAATAGCATCTAGTTTATGCAAATTGACTTATTTCTCCTTTTTTTTTTAAAAACTCAGAACCCCAGGAACTATTTCTTGTCAGATGATGCCACTTATGCTATGCAGTCCTTATCAATGGAATTCCTCCATATGCATCCCATTTTTAACCTTCACGATTGAAACCCTTCTCCAGACTTCACCCCTCTTTGACATCTTCCTTGTCAGAGGCCCTTTCCAATTTCCTACTATTGGACCTATGCCTTTATTTTTTGTGTCTCCATTATAAGTAAGAATGGATAATATTAAATTATAGCTTTTATGGTGAAATACCTTTTAAATTATAGTTTTATTCCTTATGAAATTTATTAATGCTTACCGTTTAAGGAAAAATAATCTCTAAATGTATTATTACATCCATGAAAACAGATTATTCTGAGTTCCAAACAAGTGACTAACATGCAGAATTACTTGTTACCTAAGCGTATTTTAATTGAAATACTGTTTTAATAAAATTAATGAATATAGAAATATAGTAGAAAAACATAAGAGGCTGAAGGTGTCTTAGAGAAAACACATTTCCACCTACTAAGCCTAAAAATAAAATAAAAAAACAAACTAGGACACAGGTTAGTTAAAATGTTTCCCCCAAATCACATATGCAGTTAGCAAATTATCCATAATGAGAGCCCTGCTCTCACAGATTCCCAATTTAGGGCTTTATTTAGTATCATACAGCCTTTCAGAAAAATAAAACTAGTTATCTGGATGCCTGGCCAAGAATCCTATTTCCACTATGGCTAAAAGAGGCCCATATTCTAGACATTTAGATGACATTTTTGTTCCCACGTGACATTCGGAAAAAATCTCCTTGCCCCTATTTCTTGCATCTGGAGTATACCTTGAGAATTGAGATTAGGTTTGCTTTTGCTTGTTCTGTGGAAACAAGTGTTATCCATACTTACATTTGTATGTCTCCTACATATTGAAGAAAGTAGATATTGTCTTTTTGAGAATAAGTATTAGTGTTGCTTGATTCAAGCAATGCGTGCTCTTGGCTTACTTTGATGCAAACTTGCTCCATGTGAATTATGCAACTGCTCTTGGCAACTATCTATAGCTGAATTTATATGCACTGTTAAGCATCCAATCATCAAGACAGCTACTACTACCCCTGCCATCAGAAAACTATATTTCCCTCTCCTTACATTTAGTATGTGCTATAAAGCTCACATTTATTCAAGCTTGCTCAGGCCAAGTTTTATATTTCTTCTTAGTGCTGTACTGATTATTCACCCATGTAACTACACTGAGAATTAGCATCAAAATGGAGATATGAGGACAAACCATAATAAAGATGTTATGAATACTCAAATCTTCAGATCTGAAACTTTCTACTTTAAGACTCGAGCACATAAATGTCAGAGAAAAGCACTAGCCCTAGGATTTATGAAGAGAACTCTAATGCCATCCTGTGGACACTTAAAGAAAATCTCACATTTTCCTTTTACTAGGGCAGCTGTGTTTAATGGCATGCAGACCCAAAAGAGAAAGGCCTATAAAAATTTCATAAATACATCTTCACAGCACAAACATGTAGTCTAAACAATATATATTTTACATAACACTCATGATTATAAATGATACATATACATATGTATGCATATGCATATACATTTATGTGTGTTTGTATATGCGACAAGAGAGAGTAAATAACTAAAAAGATAAAGCCAAAGATATAACTAACAGTAGTTATATCTTAATGAGGGTATTTTTAAAAGACAAATAAGAGTTATATTTTTATAATTAAAATTATTTTAAATTTGCAAAAAAATTATGAAAAGCAATTCAGCTTTGGACATGAAAGGCAATTCAGCAAATTAATAAATTTTTATTTTTCATATTTGAGATAGGTAAATAAATTTTGAATATAATCGTCATAGACTTTTCTAATAGAATTAGCTACACACAGGAAGAATGATTTCCTATTGAACATGAACACAAGAGATTACAGAGATGTTTGTGCTATGAATTCTCAGTGGACCATCATCTTATTTACTTTATCTAGCAAGATTTATTGGGAGCCAACAATGTGCTAGATACTGGATATACTGATATGAAAGATATGGTCTCTGTTTTCAACAGGCTTACTGTGTAATGAAAAGATATTCAGAGTAAGGAATAAGTGTCTTGATGGAAGTCTATGCTGGATGCAGGGCCATTAAACTCAGAGAGGATGGAGGGACAAGGGAAGCAACTCAAGTGGTCCCAAAGGATATAATTCCTGAACTTAATTTTAGAGATCTAAAGGAAATTGTAGATTTAATCATTTAGAGATTGAGGGAAAGAAGCCCAAAGTTTCTCTAGGCAGAGGAAATGGAGGCTCTGAAATATTCAGACTTCAAAAGTACACGCTCAAGGACATAAAAAAAAAAAGAAAACAACAGGCCAATATCCCTGATAAACATAGGTGCAAAAGTCCTCAACAAAATATTAGCAAACTGAATTCAATGACACATGAAAAATATTATTTATCATAATAAGTTGGATTTATCCCAGGGTTATAAGGATGGTTTGATATATAATATGTAAATCAAAAAAATGTGATACATCATATTACCACAGTCAAAGACAAAAACCACATGATCATTTCAATAGATGCTGAAAAAGCATTTGGTAAAATTAAACATCCCTTTATAATAAAAATTCTCAACAAACTGGGTATAGAAAAAACATGACCAAAACAATAAAGGCCATATATGACAAAACCGCATCTAACATCATACTGAACAGAGAAACGTTGAGTGCCTTGCCTCTGAGATCTGGAACAAAACAAGAATGCTTGCTCTTTCAGAATAACACGGTACTGGAAGTTCTTGCTAAAGCAATTAGATAAAAGAAAGAAATAAATGATATTCAAATTGGAAAGGAAGAGGTCAAATTACCCTTGTTTGCAGATGATATGATGTTATATTTAGAAAAACTTAAATACACCACTAAAAAAACCTGTTAGAACTGATAAACAAATTCAGCAAAGTTGCAGGAAAGGAAATCAATACACAAAAGTCAATGGCATTTATGTATGCCAACAGCAAATAATCAGAAAAGAAATCAAGAAAGCAATCCCATTTACAATACCTACAAAAAGTCTAAAATACCTAGGAATAAATTTAACCAAGGAAGTGAAAGATCTGTACAGAAAAAACTGTAAAACCCTGATGAAAAAAATTTAAGAGGACTACACATCAAAGGAAAGATATCTCATGCTCATGGACTGGAAGAATTAATATTGTTAATATATTCATTTGCTACCCAAAGCAATCTATAGATGTAATACAATCTGTATCAAAATACCAATGATATTTTTCAAAGCATTATAAAAAAATTTCTGAAATTCATATGGAGCCACAGATATCCAGAATAGTTGAAGCAATCCTGAGTGAAAAAAACAAAGCAGGAGGCATGACACTGCCTAACTTCAAAATATACTGCAAAGCCATTGTAACCAAAACAGCATGGTACTGGCATAAAAGTAGACACATAAACCAATGGAACAGAAAAGAGAATCCAGAAAATAATCCATGTGTTTGCAGCCAACTCATGTTTGACAAAGGCACCAAGAACATACACTGGGGAAAGGATAGTCTCTTCAATAAATAGTGCTGAGCAAACTGAATAACCACATGTACAAGAATGAAACTAGACCCCTATCTTTCACCATATACAAAAATTAAATCAAAATTGACTAAGGACTTAAATGTAAGATCACATGAAACTATAAAACTACTAGAAGAAAACATAAAGGAAATGCTTTAGGACATTGGTCTAGGCAAAGATTTCTTGGATAAGGCCTCTAAAGCTCTAAAGTTCAGGCATCCAAAGCAAAAATAGATGAGATTACATTAAGCTGAAAAACTTCTGCACAAGAAAGAAAACAATCAAGCATGAAGAGATAACCTAAAGAATGGAGAAGATACTTACAAACAATCCATCCAACAGGAATTAATAACCAGAACATAAAAGGAACTCAACTCAACAGCAAAAAAATTAAATAGTCAATTAAAGAATGGGCAAATGATCTGAAAAGGTATTTCTCAAAAGAAGACATACAAATGATCAATAGGTATATGAAAAAATGATCAACACCATTAATCATCAGGGAAATGCAAAATGCAAATCAAAACCACAGTGAGATATCATCTCACCTCAGTTAGAATGGCTACTATCAAAAGGACAACAGGGAAGTGTTGGCCAGGAGAAAGGGAAACTCTTATATGCTCTTATATGCTTTGGGTGGGAATGTAACTTAGTATAGCCATTATGGAAAAGAGTATGGAGTTTCCTTAAAGAACTAAAATAGAACTACTGTGTGATCCAGCATTCCCACTGCTGGGGGTGTATACACACACACACACACACACGCACACACACACACACGCACACACAACCAGTATATTAAAGAAATATCTAAACTCCCATGTTTTCTAAACTCCCATGTTTTTTGTGTCACTATTTACAATAGCTAAAATATGGAATTGACTAAAGTGTCCATCAATGGATGAATGGATAAAGAAAATGTGGTATATAGACATAATTAAATATTATTCAGCCATAAAAAAGAAAGAAATTCTGTTATTTGCAGAAATATGAGTGGAATTGGAGTCATGATGTTGAGTGAAATAATCCAGGCACAGAAAGACTAATATCACATGTTCTCAGTCCTTTGTGGGAGCTAAAAAAAAGATCTTATGGAGGTAGAGAGTAGAATAGTGGTTACCAGAGACCAGGAAGGGGAGGGAGGAAGACAGATGAAGAGAAGTTGGTTAAAGGGTACAAAAATATAGTTAAATAGAAAAAATAAATTATAGTGTTCAATTTCACAGTAAAATGACTATAGTTAACAATAATTTGTTGTATGGTTCAAAATAGCTACAAGAAACGATCTTGAATGTTCCCAACACAAAGAAATGATAAATGATTGAGATGATGGATATCCCAATTACCCTGATTTGATCATTAGGCTGTATACACACATTTAAAAATATCACATGTGCCCCAGAAATATATATAATCATTGTATCAATAAAATATGTATCAATTTAAAAAGTACATGTTCATTTCCCCAAAAAGATAGTAATCTTCTAGAAGGATAATGCCTTCTACCACATCCAAGGACCCCTCCTCTTCCAGGAAGAATTAAAATTAAAATTCCTAGGGTAAATTAAAATGTGCCAAACCAATTTGAATCATAAAATCTTAAAAGTATTTATAAGCATTATATTTCTGAGAAGGGGGTGGGGTCATCATGCCTATTCCTGGATGAACAGTATAAGATAGGCATATAATAAAACGAGATCAATTCCTCTTCATTTATATAATTATTCTCTTCCAATTTCAACAGCCCCTACCCCAAACCCAAAATCCATACTCTAAATGTGATAGTTTGGATGAAACATTATTGAGTGAAATAAGCCCCTCAACTAATCTAGTTCTTAAGTCAAAGATCTTTGCTTGGGAAAAGTCACTTCTTATCTTGTGATAACTTCTTGTGAACTATCTGCATCATATGGCATTCAAGTTGAAAACTGGATACTTGAATTATTCAATGAACAGTATCATTAATAGGTAAAAATTGTCAGAAAAGGAGAAAATGCATCCTTTGAATAACTCCCTGATGCTGAATTAACTATTAAGAAATATCTCAGTGGTTTTTCTTTTTTTTAACATTTTTGAAACATTATTCAAAAAAAAATCAGGAATATATTTTCTATATGCAACAAAAAGGATGCAGATTTTGTATTTGAACCGTGAAAGAAAATGGCGACAAAATTCTTGCACTTTTTTGGCTAGTTATGTGAATTAGGAAATTTTATTGCAAGAAGAGAAATCCATCCTTTGGGAAGGCAGAGTTTAATTGGCTCTTACTATCCAAGGGAAGATTAATAGCCAACTTGGTAAAGTGAAGATATGCAGCTCAACCTTAGAAATTCATGGGACAAAGATCTTCAGTGCTGTTAGGACACTCTGCATTGATCTATCATTTGTATATTCTCTCACTGAAAAACTGATTTTCCCACAAAGTGAGGAACAATGGCCACCAGTTGCTCCCGAGCTTCATACGCACAGCAATCACTTGAGAAGGAATAACTTTCTCACTTCCACTTTAAAACAAACAAAAAAATAAAAACAAACAAACAAACAAAAAATACAGGCAAGTGCAATGTACTCAGCGTTTGATCAGCTGGTTGTTGGATTATGTAAAAATTCAGGATTTGGATTAGAGTGGCTGCTTTCAGATCCTGGTGGAAACTTGAGGGTTCTCTTAGCTCGGTTACCTGTTTAAAATTTCTTATCTCTAAAACAAAAACCTCTGCCTGTACTGACAGAACTTGAAATTAAAAGTACTATGCAAATGGATAATACTGTTACTAGTATTAAACATTAAGGGTAGGATATGTTGTGGTTTTATGCATTGTCCTCCCTTGCTTTTTCAAGGCGACCTTCTAGAGAGTGTGCATTGCTCAAAGTTGTGGAAACTTCAGAACTGAAAAAGATATCTTGACCTTTTAATTTTTTTATATTGTCTCTAGAGGAAATTTCTTACAACCGTGTAGAAAAGCCTGTCTTGGATGTGATTTGTGAGGCAAAGTTTACACATCTTGCTGGGATGAAGCCCAATTATCTAGAACGTTGGACTTTTAACTGAAAAGGCTAAAAGCTAAAATAAGACATATTGTGAACCTTCCAAGTAATACATATATTCAGATATTATTGAGCTGAGTCATAAAGTACTTTTCAATAACTGCAATTTGGTAATTCTTTCAAAGCATGTTTGGAATATAAAAAGAATAAAGAGTCAAAAATGATGTGTCATTTGGATTTCATTATATTTGTGTGTTTGTATGTGTGTATGTATTCAACATCTGAGTGAAATGTAGACTGAAAAATCTCTGTAAATTAGACAGCAAATCTGTCAAGAAAACTCAAGGACCTATTGTGTGTTGAGTCATAGCCAGGCACAGATTACACATGGTGAGAAGAGCAGAAGACCTGCAAGGCCATTGAGCTAAAACCCAGGGCCCAACATACAGTCCAGTGCCCAGCCCTGAACTGCAATTCCAGGAGTGCAGCAAGGACAGGTTAGTTAGACCCACCATCATAAACTCAATGACCACGAATAGAAAAACATAGGCATAATCACGTGAGGGAGGATAACTCAAAATTTTCCAGTATCTTCTAAGCTGCAGTCCACCTAACTCTGGGGTGCTGAGTGGTATTAATAGGTGTTTATGGAAAACTTTATTAATCTATTTATATTTTTAATATCTCACTGTGTATTTGACCAATTTTACTTTGAACACTTAATTTTTGATAATATCTATTACTATATCAAGGGATATAACTTTTCTATGAAACATAGTTTAAGAATTCTTGCCTACCAGATGTAGATACATGTCAGCTTAACTCAGTCTTTAATCTTTTTCTCATGTCTGAATTTGCCTGGGATATAGCATGGATGAGATTTTAAAGTGCAGGAAATATGATAGGTCTAATAGTAAGAAACTAAGGATGTTAAGGCAGAAGCAATAAAAAATTAATTATTGGTCACATACATCCAACAATGAGTTTTTGTAATCAGGTAATAACATAAACACGTTTAGTATGTAGAAATGGAATCAGATAATAACACAAAAATGTTTAGTATGTAGAAATGGAAGTTTTGAGGTAAATTGTTGGAAATATTTTGAAGGAGCCTATGTGCAACTGAGAAGAGCAATAAAGTCTGGATATCTAATAGGATTATGCAATGGTGGCACAGAAGGAAAATAGGAGGCTGTGAATAGTCAAGTCTGATTGATCTAAAATTTTGTTTGAAAATATTCCTGGTAGTAGCAAATTCTAGTTTGCCTGTGGGGGAGTGGGAAATCTCCTGCTTGCTTTGGACCACTTTCTCTTATCAATGGGTAACACCAGTTATGCTTTGGGAATTTATAAACGAAGTATTATTCATCCTCTATAAAATGTTTATATTTGTATTGGTAACTACAAACCACGAATAAAGCTCTAAATTATATAAATCAATATCCTCCACATTGGATATCAATTAAAATTTAGCTTCGCACAGGCTTTACTAACATCAGGTTTGCTTATCTCTTCTTTTCTAACGGGGTTCTTATAAATAAGCATAACTTAATTATATGCAATATGTGTGTGTGTGTATATACATATATGCATACATGTTAGACTGGGCCAATAGGTGAATGAAGCATAGTCACTGGAATATCAATATTAAACTTATACAGATAAGTTGGCAGATTGTTCTTAGGTCAAAGGGCCTAAAATGTGAGGATACACTGACTGCACTCACCCAACTAGAGGTAGCCACTGTCTTAGCTCTATGGTCTTGATGTCTATAGTAACTCTTTGCTTTCATTTGTAGTTTTACAATCTATGCATGCATTGTTAAGTTTTAATTTTTTTTCTCTATTTAAACTTAACAAAAATTGATTTAATCCCTCTGTGGTGTTATTTTTTGGATTTGGCTCTTTTTGTGTCGATGTTTTCTGTGATTCATCCATGTTTTTGTATGCATAAAAGGTAGGAAGACTAATTAGCTAATACATGTTATTTCTTCATAGAATAGCTTTGTAAATAAAAGCTCAGTACAGAAAATAAGACTGTGGTTGCCCTTGGCAACTGGATGAGAAGGTGTTGGTCTTTTTCCCCTCTACATTAATCTTCCAAACCAGAGTATAGTCTACTTCTACATACTAGTTGGCATGCACAGTCCAAATGTCCTTTTTGTTATTCTTTGAGGATGAAGGCCATATTCTAGGGCTTGTACTGCCAGCTGGCTTGCAGTACAACTCACTGGCAACAATGAACACCATGGAACACAAGCCTAAAAACAGACTTTGAAGTAGGTTTCCTCACTCTGGAGGGCAAATATCAAAGCGGATTTGGTTGGCAACCCAAAGATAAAATTTCACCAAGGTTACCACATAATAGTGAGTTCAATTCTATTTGATGTCTACTGTCTCCTCACTTGGTCTAGGAAAAAAGGAGAAAGTTAAGCAATAAATATTATTAGTATATATTTTTTTAGTATTTGTAAAATATTGAGGTAAAAAGAAAAAAAATCAAAGATTTCATATTTTCCTTTTCATTAGCTCCCAGGTGTTTATAGTTTTGATACAATAAGCAAGTGTCTTATGATTTTAAGGCAAAAGTTTAAAGTTAATTAAAAGGTTTTCTGTTGTGAAAAAATCCATACTTTAATATTTCTGGATAAATATTGTAGATAAGACATATTATGATATAGTCAACTTGTTTCACTTCTCTGATGAGTATGTACATTAGGCATGTAGGTATCTGAATTTGGGAAAAAGGCCAATTCTAAATTTGCCCTGAATTTTTTGTTTTCTGATTCATGTCTCTTTATTTCCCATATCAAAAGGAGCAATCCATTAAATGTAATCCTGGAATTGCAAGTATGCAGTAAGCTTTCTGTTCATCTTTAGCTGAGTACGTCATGAATAAATAAAAGAGGAAAAACAACAAAACCTTTAAAAATGAGGCAAAAACATGCAGACGATTAAAATAACATCACTGGATAATATTTTTTGAAATATGTTGTCTTAAAAAGAAAAGTATTATTAAGCTTAAGATCACAAAATACTCCTCAATCTTGAAATGCATCCACTCACATTCAAACCAGGTTTTTGCATGTATTTTTATAACCTTTCTTTAAGGCATTAGCATTATTAATGTTAAATAGTTTATTTGTCCTTAGCCATATATAGAATACAGATAGTTATCAAGCTATTTTTAATTTACTGTTTACAAAAGGTTTTCATATATATATTCCTCTTTTGATTTCAAAGTCTATCAGATTTAGTCAACAAATATTAATATTCACTGGATATCTCCAACTGCATATTTTACACTGTGTCAAAGAGATGGTCAGTGTGTAAACAAACATGGTCCATCATGAAGTTTTCCCTTTGATAGAGAAGTCAAAGGACAGATACCTCCATTTAATTATAAGTGATTGGTTAATTATGAATGTCAAAATTATGGGAAGGAGATGTAAAGACTTATTATATGGTGAAAAAGTGAAAGTAATTTTTACCAAGATTTGATAGTAACACTTTTGTTTCTTGTTCTCCTTTCTTTCCACCTCTTTACTTTATTGCTATTTTTATATATACAGTATACTTTTTTTCTTTTCTCTTAAAAGACTTACCACCACCCCTTTTACACAACTTTATAGTTTTTCTAGGAACAAGATTTTTTTTTACTTGATCTATAGAGTTCATAAATGATTGAAACGCCCAAGAAATGACATACAGCTTTCTCAGATGTGTCTGCAATGACTGTTTGAAAATATCGTTTGGTTGTTATTGTCATTGATGGGATCATTGTTGCCTTTTTTTCCTCTCTACCAATCAGGAGAGAAATATTGGATTCGTAATGATCCTAATCATCTGAGCCTTAAGGGAATTTTTAAAATCTGTACTTCCAATCTTCATATCCCTGTGGTCCCCAACGCCCAGGCTGGGGCTTGTTAGGGACCAGGCCACGGAGCTCTGCCCTGCCCCATCCATGGAAATACTGTTTTCCATGAAACTTGGAGGGGAGGGCGTGGGACAGCGCACAGCGGGAAGTGAGCGGCAGGCCATCAAGGAAGCTCCATCTGTATTTACTGCTGCTCCCCATCTCTGGCATCGCTGCCTGAGCTCCGCCTCTCCCTCACCCCCACACCCACTCCCACCCCCACCCCCACCCCGCGGCCGAGCAAAATTTTCTTCCCTGAAACCAGTCCCTGGTGCCAAAAAGGTTGGGGACCAATGTCTCATCCCACTAGTTTAGTTATCAGTTTTTTTAAAAAAATGAGATAAAGTTGTGAACAGAGCCTTCTCCAAGCTTGTGTTTTCTTGAAGAAAAAGAACAAATTTCAATATAAAACTCAGCAATTGCTAATAGCCTGGGTCGAGCCCTATTTAGAGGAACTCTCCTCAGGAGAGAAAATTGAAAGGTTGAGCACATTCTGACAGCTCCTTATAATATTCCCATGAAGTATTATCATTTGATCACCATCTTGATTTCATATGAAAGAAACATATTACCATTATCACTACATATTGAATGAGTATCTGAGGCGCTCAGTTTCTGTGGCTTGCCCAAAGACAGCGAGTGGTGAAAATGAAACTCCAAAGAGGTATCTAAGCAAAGCAAAAAAATAGAAGGAAGATTTTAGATTCTAAGGTTGTCTTCCTACCAATGGAAAAGCCTTATGTTAGGGGAGCAGGGAATCTCATGTCAAAATACACAGAAGCCACAGATGTTTTAGCTCAATCTTACAATGGGCTATAAGGAAATTTACCTTTATATGCATGCCTTACTTCCTTGAGGTAACAATGCTTGGTGGTTGCTGTAGTTGAGGGAAAAGATTGCCAGGATCTCCAAGAGACTTCTTAGCCACACTACCACTTAAGAGAAAAATGTACAATAGTACATTGGACATAGTAGCCTGTTGGCATAAAAAGTCACAGCACAGTGTCATCTATCCTGTAGTTACCAATGCCAGGAATGGGAGGCCTCCTTAGGACTAAATCTATGGCTAGAACTTGGAAATAATAAAAAAAAGGTCAAAGTGGTGAGAGACACAAGAGAAAATGTCTCCATATTACAGAAATGAAGAACTCCATTTTTATCCACAATAGCTAATGAGGTCAGGAAACCTCTCAGACCAATAAAAGAAGAGAAGAAAATAATCAAGCTGGCCACAGATGTCCTGAATATGCACCTTCATTTATTGTGCAGTCACCTAAGAGAAATGATCTCTCTGGAAGGTGCAATATGAATGATTAAAGTCCTCTCTAAAGCTCCAGACTAGTTTCATAACTCAGTGGAAACTCCATGTTGTATTCCTGAAAAAAAAAGTAGGTAAATATAAATATACTACTTTTCCTCTTTAGACCTTATAGGTAATTTTTTCCTACATTTTTTCTCCAATATGGGACTTGCTATTTCCTTTCTTCTCCCAAATATTATAGACACTATAGCTATATAATTTAAAACAATAAAAGTGCTCAAATTTTATTATTATATAAGAGCATTTCATGTACTCTGCTTATAGGATGAGTGGGCTTTCTTCTTGTTAGTGGAAGGTAAAAAAGTTTTGTGTGTTATATTAAACATGCCTTTAACTAAACAAATTCTATTGGCTTTTTCTGTACTAGCATCAACACTATGAGAAGTAGTAATTCTTGGTAATCAATGGACATTAACATCTTTGAGAGTAGGAGAGTCAGTCTCTTTACTAGGGGATAGATATAAGAAAAAAAAAAATTATTGCATCCAGGGGACTAGAAATAATATGGAAGCTGACTGTGAAAGGTTTCAGAAGATAGATAAAGCCAGTGAGTATTTGGGGTTATAGACTTATCATGGAATAAAATAATGATATCTAAGAGTGAAGGCAAGGATTGAACAAAATAGAAAATAATTTGAGTGTCTATGAATATAAAGATACACTATCTCAAGCATGAAGTTTTTCTCAAAGCAAATTCCTTTATTTGAATATCATTTGCATAGCAAACCCATAACTCAGAGTAGATACTCAATAAATAATTTGGGGGGGGGAGGCGGGGGAAGAAGGGAGGTAGAGGGAGAAAGAGGGAGAGAGACAGAAATGAAATAAAACAAAAGCCGCTGCTAGGCATCCCAGAAACTTTTTTGTGCCCTCTTGACCCAGAATCGTCCCTGATATTGTCCTGCCATTTCTCCTCACCATATCCTGCTGTGAATAATATAGAAACAATTTTGCATTCTATCCCATATTCCTCTATTTTTCTCTTTCCCTCTTTTTGTGAAGCACTCCGGGATGGAAAATTTAGTAAAGAATAAACATTTATTCATCACTGACCAATTCTAAGGCAGCAGCCGCTGGTAGGCTTTAGAGCACTCGCTCTCTGCAAATGGAAAGGTAACAACTGAATTACCAGATCATTTAACTAGATCATAAAATAAGTGGAGGCAGTGTGTGTGTGTGTGTGTGTGTGTGTGTTTGTTTTAATGGAAGCACTGAACTAAGAAAACACCACATGAGCTGATTCTCACAGAGACTTTTTTTGGAGTCATCAAATTATAACAGCTAATCGAAAGAGAACCAAAATCTTTTATATGAGTAAATTTCTAGAACCAAATGACATACTCCAGTCAATGAAACCAGTGAGAGCTGAAGAAAACTGTCACCATGCTGGTGTCCATTCCATAAAATATAATATTTTGTCCAGAAAAAGGAAGTTTCCATGCTAAAATTTTCTTTCCGATGAATAAGAATGAACTGACTCACATAGCCTAGAGACAGAGATAAGCTACTCAGCAGGAGCCAGAATGCTTGCAGACAGTGGATGAGGGAGTCTTACAGCCTTATGCTCCCGTGTATGAGTTATTCATGATTCAAGCCCCAGAACTGTCAGTTATCCACTCAGCAGTTACATCTACCTTAGCTACTCCTCTCATCCCCCTACTTAGCAATGGCGGGAGAGATAACCCATTCTTCTCTAGGGTATGAACTGCCTGAAGAAAAGGTTACCTGTTTTCATGAGCTTGTTACAGCTTAGCTTTAATGTAGCACTACCTCCAATGAAAACAGGAGTATTCCCTGTGTCCACCTTTCCTTACCTATCTCATGCCCACAGACAGAAGCAATGGTCCAGTGACCTATATGAAACCTTATTCAAAACAGATGGATAAAACCAGACATTAACATTATTGTGTACCAGGTTCTGTTCTATGCATAATTTTATGTGTATATATATCTATAACTCTCTATATATGATACTCTACATCTACATTAACCACCATGAGTAAGGTTATAGTTTTACTTTTTTGCAAAAGAATAGAGGCTCCACAAAGCTAATAATTTCCCTGTGATCACAGAACTATTAAATTCTAGAACCAGATTTAAATTTGGCTCTATTTGACTCAAGAATCTCATGCTATTCTATATCTGTTCTTGCATACTGTATTTATCCAGCAAAGAATTATAGCTTGAAGAACTCTGAAGAATGTATTAATCTACTATGTCATTAAACACTAACTAAGCACAAAGCAGTACCTAATCAAATTTTAGGAGAAATGTATTTAATTTTCTTAATTTCAGAGACAATGCGTTAAGCAAAATTTTCATGATTTGCTATTTCTTTAACAATTTATATCCTAATCATTCATTCATTCATTCAGCAAGCATATATTTAATATTACTAAATGCCATGGTCTGTTCTAGGCACCAGTGATGGAGCTGTAAGCAAATCAGACCAAGTCCTTCCTTATCATCATGGAGTTTATCTTCTATTGTATGAAGCTGTGAATATGTTTGCTTATTTCCTACATATGTCAAAGAGATGTCTTAATAAAGGGTGTTTGTAGGGAAAGAGTGAAAGGTACGATGGAGAAAATGTTTGTGTCAAGCCTAACAAATAAGTATTTCTGCTATATATATAGACTTTCTGTATGTTAGGTGCTACACTTTAATTACTGAACTCAAACTAAAAAAGAAAAAAGAAGAGAAAAATATGTTACTCATTTTAAGTCAATCATAGTTTTCCTTAGTTTTGGAAGTTTTAAGTTTCATGTTTGCCTTTTCTAAAAATGATATGACTGTCTTTAGCCTCACCAACATGGGGTACAAATGACATCAGTATTTGAATTTCATTAGCTTGTTAGCCCAGAACTGCATGATATCCAAATTCAACCTCCATCTCCTATTGTATCCTCAGTGATTTCTGGGGTTTCAGAGAAGATTTCTTACATGAACGTATGTATTCATATATTTTTTATTTTAAGCAACCTTGTTCTCTTAGTCTGTAACCTTCTTGAGTGTGGAGCTATGTTGTTTGGAAATGTAACTTCTCTATCAACAGGAACTCAGTATCAATCTATTGTAAGAGGCAAAGACAAATACCATACCAGTACCTTTATTTTCATTTCTCCCTTCCTCTTTCCAAACATCTGTGCACCTATGTCTTCCTTTGTCCTTCAAAATCAGTCCCCTTTTTTTCCCCACCCTTATTTCCTTATTAAAAAAATAAAATATCAGAGCCGTTATGCCTGTCAACTCATGTAAATAGATACCTAGGAGCAAAGTATATATCACCAGCTTACACACTCAATCCTCCTAAATGGAATCTAATTTTCCACAAGATTGGGACAGTCACTAGACATTTTTAGGCCTCATGTTTCTCATTTTTAAAATGATAGATTTTAAATTTCTATGGCTATTTTTCTCCCTACTCTTTAATATAACCTTAAAAATTATAAAAAGTTCTGATTTTCCTTGGGAGTAGATAATTAAAATGATTGTTTTATGGGGTCTATTTTTGTTTTATTTTCTAAAGTTTTTTTTTAAATGCTAAAACTTATTTTTCCCTCTAAATTTCCTTATGCTCTTTCCCGGAGTGTTTATGTTGCACTGATATTTAATCTGTAGGCTGAGGGATTTGGGATGGGGAAAGATAGTGAGATATAAGAGATATTATAGGAAACAAATATATGTATGTCAAGGCTGTAGATTTAGAGAAAGCAAATTTCTCTTTACACAATTATGGATTTAAAAAATTTACTACATCTTTCCATAGGAAGAAAATAACTGGTATATTTGCTAAAATTAATTTGTCACTGAGCCAAATGAATCTGAGTGCTGGGAATGAAAGAGTATGATGTAAATAAAATATGAATTATATAACTAAGACAAACATCACAAATGACTAGCATGAAAAGTAAATTACATATGAGATACAGGTATTAATATCAGCCTACAAAAATAATTATGGAAACTATGAATGACTATTTTTTTATCTTTTTTCTCTTTGTGATTTTACCTATGTGCAAGTTCTATAGCCTGATAAAAAGGAAGTTTTTGTTACAGACATAAGCCTCCTTCTATGACCTTCTACCCAAGACCATAGTAACTGTAGAAATAAGTCAACAAAAATACTGCAAAGCATACTTTCTTGTAAGCAAGGTTTTGCCAAATGAACAAAAATGAACTACCTAGTTTTTCCTTAATTATTTATTTCTAAGAAACTATGAACACTGTGGTTCCATGCAATGCCACTCACTCATGGACCCTTAGAAATACAATGTAGAAATCTAGAGATCTCTCTGTAGAATAGACTTTAAAAATGTTCTTAGATTAAATATCATAGCACAACTATAATTCCTTAGAACCCTAAGGCAATAAAAAATGGAAACAAGGACACAAATGGGACTACAGTCAATTATTTTTAGGCCAGTCATAATTATCATTTATGACTTCTGTTCATTATTCAAGCAAAATGAAAGGCCATTTTTGTTTTCTCAAGTGAAAAAAAAAGCTTAATTTCTTTTTTTATCCGTTTAATTTTACCAGCAATACTCCAATGGAATTGTAAGCTGTAAACATTCATGATTTCAGGGATTTTTTTCACCTTGCATTCTACATCATTTTATTGTTTTTATTTTTTCAACAAATATATTAGCATTTTTACTTTAAGTTGTAAATATTATCTTTTAAGCTAACTTTCTCAAAATTCCATTAATTTGTCTTGAAAGTGAGTAAATATCATAGATAGCAAAATGCCTTGTCTTTGTAAACATTCACACTTATCAAACAAATTGCATACTGCTTAATGAATTCTATTATTGTCTATAGATTTATGAAATGATATATTTTCTTCTCCCTTTGTTATTACTATTTATGATAATAGGACATCAGTTTAGCATTTTTGTTGCAAAGATTAAGTATCATATGAAAACATTGTCTAATATAACACAGAGTGTATAGAGATTACTCATAGTTTAATTTTTGGTCAAATAACAATGTATTTACATTCTGATTTCAAAATGAGAGCATCTTTCTTACTGTGCTGCAAACATGACTGATTTTTTGAACATTTTATTTTATAGTTAAACATACCATGATGATTTTTCTCCTTCAATATGTTACATTAAAATATTTTCTAACATTGATTACCCTTGCATTTTTAAATAATTCTTATTTGTTTAAAATATATTATTCTTTTAATTTGCTTCTAGAGGTTGTCTTATAATATTTCATTTAATATTTGCTTTAATATTCATAGTTTTTATTTTTATAAAAAATTTATGTTTTATATGGATTTTTTACATAATTAAAAATTAAGATTTTTTTTCTGTGCTGAAAAGGTTTAAAAATCCTTGGACTTAGCTGGTCCTTAATGGTGGTAAAATTTCTTCATGACATCCTCCAGATTGTATGCTTTGGTTAAGGTAAAGGAATTGTTCTGAAATTTTCTATCTTTGAATTATCTCACTTTGGATCTTCTGTTTCATCTGGTGTTAATTTCAATAAATTATGTATTCCTAAGTGAGAAAACTTTTAATGAGGCTTTCAAATTTATTAGCATAGAGATGATTAAGAAAGGTCTTAATTAAATTATTCTTTTAATTTATTAGCCTATCTTTTAATTTTTACTATCCTGGAACAAGTTTTCTATATTTGGCCTTTTCAAAATGCAGTTTCAAGTCTTCTACTTCAGAAAAGTTGGATTTAATCATATGATTTAATTTTGTTTTATTTGACTATTATGGTTTTCTTCTTTGAGGTAATCCTTTATGCCTATGTTGGACATTGTGTTTGCTGTAGTGTGCTGTTTCTCTGGAAGGTTGGTGGATGATAGCTTTCAGCAGTCAGTCCTCTCTGTGACTTGCATCAGCTGGAGAGAGTTTCTTTACCCAAGGTTCATTCTCCCATCCCAATGTAGCCCACCTTCAATTATCAGTGAAAGCAGGTGCATAGAGGTCTGGTCCCCGACCCAAACTGTTAATAAGTCTGAGTGGCCATTCTAGCATCAGCATGCTCTACTGGTTTGTCTGAGACATCCTTATGATTGCATCACATGAAAAATTCTCCCTTTGCTCGAGCCTGTGTCTTTTTTCTTCTCTTTAAAAATAGTAATCTTGAGAGAACACTCTAATAAATTTCCTGCATTCTAATCTCCATGAATGGCCCTGCTTATGAGTGGCTGAAACAAGCACACAGTAAAATTGGATTATTGTGATGGATCAGTTATCAGTTGCTGTATAACAAATTCTTCCAAAAGCTGGCAGTTTATTACAGATATTTATTATCTTACACAATTTCTGAGCATCAGGAATCCAGCAGCATTTTTAGCTATGTAGTTCTGGATTAAGGTCTCTCATGACATGGCAGTCAAGCTGTTAGGCAGGACAGCTGAGGCTCAAGGGTCCATTTCCAAGCTTTCTCCTGTGGTTGTTACCGGGCCTTAATTCCTTGTTGACTGTTAGCTGGAGAACTCAATTCCTTACCACATGGGCCTCTCCACGGAACTGCTTCATGAAACAGGATCTGGCTTATCCTAGAGCAAGTGATCCAAGAAGAGAGAGACATCAACAGTGTGCAAGAGAGTGAGGGAAATGGAGAGCTCAAGACTAAAGCCACATTCTTTTAGGAATCTAATCTTAGAATTAATGTATTCATCCATTCTGCTATATGCTTAGAGTAATCCTGATACAAGAGGAGATGTCCAAACACAGGTATAAATAACAGGAGGCAGAGATGATTTGGAGGCATCTTAGAGGCTAATCACAACAATTACCATCACGGAACTGGTAGATTAGTTATATGTTGCTTTACAAAAAATTACTCCAAAATTTCATGGCTTAAAACAACGACATTCACTATCTCACAATCTCTGTGGGGCCAGAATTTGGGTGACAGCTTAGCTAAATCCTCAGCTTCTGAGTCTCTCACAAAGCTGCAGTCATCTCCAAGCTCAACTGAAAAGGATTTGCTTTCTAGTTCACTCACAGTGTTTGGCAGGATTTAGTTCCTTACGGCCTGTTGGCCTAAGGTTTCAGCTCCTCATAAGTTCTTGGCTGTAATCCTTCCTCATTTCTATGCCCTGTGGGTCTCTCCATAAAATATCTCATGACAAGCAACTGGCATCAAAGTAAGCATGAGAGAAGGCAAGAGTGAACGCAAAATGCAAACAAGACAAAACTCACAGTAACTGAATCATGGAAGTGACATCCATCATATTATCATATTCTATTTGTAAGAAGTAAGTCAGTAAGTTTGTCTCACACTCAAGAGGAGGGGGCTACACAATCTCATGAATACTAGGAGATGGGGATCTTGGGAGCCACATTACAGCTGGCAACGTGTACCCTATGTGAGCTTGTAGAGTTTGTAGGCAAAGTTAGCTGCAGGCACAAGAGACTGTACAATTTTAAAAACTTGCTGCTGGTAAACTAGAAGGAATACTCGTGGAAGAAAATACTGTAACCATATAAAAGTCAGGCATTTGTGAAATGTGGAAGATATAGATGTAGTAATAATTAAGATAATGGAAATAAATGGTTGTTGGAGACAATTGATGCTTTGGAGAGAAACAATGTAGATCTGAAAACAATGAGCTATCAATTAAAGGATAAATAGAGAACCCAGTGGGCCTGGTTGGCAGGATCTAAATCTTACCTCCTGCAGTTAGAAGGAAAGAAATCTGAGGACTAGGCCCATGACTTAATCATTACAGTAGCAGAACTCCAAAGATGGTCAAATTCTCAACCTACGCAAGTTTGTTAAGCCTTGTTCAGGACCTTGTTTGGGAAATAATTAAACACTGAAAGGGGCATCTGGGTTGAATGATATTTAAGGATGACTTTTTAAGCAAGTATTGTTGAAAGCCTGGATTTCTGAGCAGTGTCCCCTACGCAGTAGCAATTCCATTGCTTGCCATTCCAACAGTGTGTCTTTAACACTATCAGTATCAAGTTGTCTTTTCCAATGCATTATCCTTGGGTGGTGTCCCATCTTCAGTAAGCCAAAGTCAGCAAGCACAAAATTTAATACTAAAAGCTTAGGAGTGATTGGCATGTCACCAGCTGAGAACAAGATAATATTCTCAAGAAGAAAAATAGAGCAAAAATTCAAGAGGGAGGAAAATGAAATTATATCAAAGGCACACTATGTCAATCTTCTTCCCAATTTTTCCAGGCCTTATTGACAATTGAGAGCTGAGCAGTGTCTAACAGCAAGTGCAAAAACCTGACCAAATGTTACCATTGCCAAGTAATTGCATTTTTCTGGGTCTCAGGGACCTTGTCTATAAATCAGGATAATATTATTTTCACTATGCACATTCTACAGAAGTTCAGAAAACCATTTGGTTAGTATAAAAGTTATACTCTTAGTATAGGAACAAGGAAAGCTGTGGCACAAATGGTCACCCACAGAAAATGGGGCCATGTGTCAGAGGAAAAGCTCAGTATCTGAGACAAGTTTTGGAAACCATTAAAACAAAGGTGAGCAAAGGTTACAGAAAACTGAAAATAGGAATCCTCTGAAGACCACCAGTGTTAACCTTTGCCATCTGCCCACTTGGAAGATGTTTTCACATTTTAGAAACTTGTTTGTGCTGTTTTTATATTTTTCTATAATAGAAGAAAGATATGTGTAGATATGTAAGTTCCACATAATCATTAGCTGCCATCTCCTAGAAGCAGGCCCTGAAGCGATTCTCCATCTCTATTCTTTGAGCTGGGCAATGAGTCCCCATGACACTCATCTGTTTACTCTTACCAAGTCAGAAAGTCTAACCCTCACCAGAGAGACTTGCCTCCAGGCTTCTCCTCAAGTTTCCTGGTCCACACATCCATGAAGTTCCACCTTAGGTCACCCTGCTCTTACTTGTCCCTATCTCCCTGGATTGCACAGTTACTCTCTAACTCTCTTTCCCATTCTTGGCTATATGCTGTTAACTATTTCCTCCAAGTAAATCTAGTGGAAAAGAAATCATTTCAACTCTCTCTCTTTCTCTTTTTTTTTTTTTTTTTTTTTTTTGTATAATGGTGATTTAAAAAAGATAAAATTGGAGGGAAAAAAGTGATAATAGATTGTGTCTATATAACACAGGAAAAATTATAAATTCCTTTCACTGGACATCATTTTCTTACTTTTGGCATTTGCTTGAACCAATTGATGAAGACCCAACAGTTTGACCCTCCTTTCTCACTGATTTAATTAAACAAACTAATTATTTGGATGTCTTGAAATCAAGCAAACCTAATACATACGCATTTTTAAAGGTAAAATCTGCTTAGAAATGAACTTGAATAAAGAAAGCGATCCGTTTACATGTAAATTATATTTAAGAACAAAGTCAGGGATTGACTGCTAGACATGTGAGTTATGAGTGTGTAATAGATGAATGAACGTGTTGATTTTCAATTTAGGTGATAGCCTGAGAATGCTGATAACACTTTCTTTGTGTTAAACGTGCTAGTAAATTAAATATTATTATGATGAGAAAGTATTAGGGGATTCAATACAGGTTACTGTCAATTTTAATTAATAATAGGGCCCTTTTTCCCACCCATTCTTTTTTGTTTTTGTTAAAATTTACCCTGATAATTAAATGTATCAGAAGGCATAAATTATTATGGCTTTCCTCATTTCTTAGTTACACAATTTTTAAAAAATTTTAAATTACTTCATTCAATATATTTTCTAGAATGTGATCTCTAACTTCCTGGTAAAATGAGGTGAAGCCTTCTGATTCATCTTTATGTAGGCTCAAGCAAACTGCCGTTTAAAGTACATGCACCCCAAACTACATTTCATAAACACCTGACATATTAATAAGCCTATAACCTCTGTCTTATTTCTTTCTCTTGACACTATAATTATAGAAGGATTCTACCACATTAAGAGTTACAGCTCCCATATATAAAGTGGCTATTTTATATATTAGGCTTTACAGATTTTTGTTTAATCATTAAAATAACCCTATCAGGCTCTTTGATTAAAGCAACAACTTAAATGTTAGATGTATTTATATAGACAAATAAATAATAACATAAATAATTGGTTCATGTAAATGAAAAATCCAGAGGTAGGTGTGACTTCAGGCAAGTTCAAGATTCCAAGTATAATTTCTGTGGTTCTTTCACTTCTGTACTTTTTTATGTGTTGTTTTCATTAACACACTGGTTCTGCTTAGCTTAACAAACATCACTGTGGCCTTCCTGGACTTTATGTCTAGTCAATTCATCCTTACCCCCATAATCTGGAGGAATAGAAAACATCTCTTTTTGTAACTTCCATTGAATAGAAGAGAAATATCTTTCCCAGATGCCCCAGACTTTGTATCCTCAGATCTCCTTGGCCTAAATACAATCATGTGCCTTCTATCACTAGGATGGCATAATTGGGTTAAAGTAGCTTGATCTAGGGACATAAATAAAAATAAAGTCCATCTTATCCAAATAACATATCTGAATACAAAGGAAAGGCTCTCAAAGAAAATCCAATAGCATCAGAAAGAGGGCATGATTATTGGGTAAACAAACAATAAATGCCTTTTAACAGTAGAAATTATCTCAATTTTACAGATGACAAAACCAAGATGTAGAGAGTTCAAGTTATGCTTGTATTAAGATACTGTAAGTAGTAAGTGAAAATATACTAGAATAATAGATTGTGAGCACCAGAAAAGATGTTCAGCTACAAAATCATAGTATTTAAAAAAATTATTTTTAATTATTATAGGTACATAAAAGTTGTATATATTTGTGGGGTACATGTGATATGTTGATATAGACATAAAATGTTTAATCATCAAATCAGGGTAATTGGGATATCCATCACCCCAAGCATGATCATTTCTTTGTGTTAGGAGCATCCCAATTCCACTATTTTAGTTATTTTAAAGTATATCTTATGTTGTGTTATCAAATATTATTCATTCTGTCTATCTAACTATATTTTTGTACCATTAACCATCCCCATTTTATTCCCCCAGTCCCCACTACTCTTCCCAGTGAAATTTGTCTTTCTGTGCTTGGCTTATTTCACTTAGCATAATGTTCACTTAGCATAATGTTCTCCAGTTCTATCTATGTTGTTGCAAATGGCAGGATTTCATTCTTTTTATGGCTGAATAATATTCCATTGTGTATATGTACCACACTTTCTTATCTATTCATCCATTGATACACACTTCAGTTGATTTAAATCTTGACTGTTGAGAATAGTGTGGCAATAAACATGGGAGATACCTTTTTGATATACTTATTTCCTTTTTGATATACTTATTTCAGATACCTTTTTGATATACTTATTTCCTTTCTTTTGGATATATAACTAGCAGTGGGATTTCTGGATCAAATAGCAGTTCTGTTTTTAGTTTTTTGCAGACCCTCCATACAGTTCTCCACAGTGGTTGCACTACTTTCCATTCCCACCAACAGTATATGAGGGTTCTCTTTTCTCCACATCCTCACCAGCATTCATTATTGCCCCGTCTTTTGGATAAAAGCCATTTTAACTGAGGTGAAATGATATCTCATTTTACTTTTGATTTTCATTTCTCTGATGACTAATGATGTTGACCTTTCTTCATATACCTGTTAGCCATATGTATGTCTTCATTTGAGAAATGTCTCTTCAGGCCTTTTACCTGAGTTTTAATCAGATCATTTGAT
Organism: Eulemur rufifrons; assembly: GCF_041146395.1. NCBI lineage: Eukaryota > Metazoa > Chordata > Mammalia > Primates > Lemuridae > Eulemur > Eulemur rufifrons. The sequence continues at coordinate 234,383,382 of NC_090989.1, forward strand.
TTTTTTTTCCTATTGAGTATTTGAGCTCTTTTTATATTCTAGTTATTAATCCCTTGTCAAATGGGTAGTTTGCAAATATTCTCTCCCATTCTGTGGATTGTCTCTTCACTTTGTTGATTATTTCTTTTGCTGTGCAGAAGCTTTTTAGCTTAATGTGATCCAATTTGTCCCATCTTTGTTTTGGTTGCCTGTGTTTTTGAGGTGTGACTCAAGAAATCACATGGGCCAATGTCCTGGAGCATTTCCCTTATGTTTCGTTTTAGTAGTTTCATAGTTTCAGGTCTTCGAGTTAAGTCTTTAATCCATTTTGATTTGATTCTTGTATATGGTGAGTGATAGGGGTCTAGTTTCATTCTTCTGCATATGGATATCCAGTTTTCCCAGCACCATTTATTAAAGAGATTGTCTTTTCCCCAATGTATGTTCTTGGCATCTTTGTTGAAAATAAGTTCACTATAGATGTGTAGATTTATTTCTGGGTTCTGCATTTTGTTCTGTTGGTCTATACATCTGTTTTTATGCCAGTACCATGCTATTTTGTTTACTACAGCTCTGTAGTATAACTTAAAGTCAGGTAATGTGATTCCTCCAGACAAAACCATATTTATACAGAGAGGTTTAGACAGATTAATTCTTACTTTGTAAACTGATATAATCTTTACTATACCTCAGTATGTCTATTTTTATTTTTAAAAATCCACCCACAAGACAACAAATTTACTTATATACGTTTTACAGATACTGCACAATTATTGACTATCATAAATTAGGAATACTAGTCAAAGAAAAGATTATACAAAAGTAATACAATGATCATAATCAGATGCCATGAGCCAGATACCACCTTCTGGTTATATTCAACATACATTGAATGTGCCATTTGTTATCAAGCATTCCAATTTGATAATATAGTAATATAGTTCCACAAAGGTTATATTCCTAAAAATGTTCTCTACAGAAATGTAAAGCATATGTAAAAATAATGTAATTATGCTAACAGAATATGTACTCTCTACAATTCACCATTGCATCTTCTTTCTCCTTTTGTTAATATTACAGCCCTATAGTCTCTAAGTCATCCAGTTCCAATGGATTCTACTAAAAGCTTCTACTCTAAGCACCACTTTTATCTCCTCAAAATTTAAAAATACTAAAAGGCCACAGTGCCTCTGAAAACCTACTAAAATTCCAACACACTGAGAAAGAAGTCTGTTAGAAATGCAAATGAGTTTACTTTGTGGAAAACATTTAAACTGGTAAAGCAACAGAAATGGAAGGCATACTCTTTTTAAGGTATCAATTAATCACAACCCTTCTCTCCTTGGTGCTCTGAAACAATTGAGAGATTGACACTGCAGCCAATCAGGAAGAAAAATAACTACCTGATTAAGGGTAACCAGACTGCAGAATGCCGTTTAAAATCAGGATTGCAATGATGGGACTCCTCGTGCCCTGCCTCTTTCATTAACAATTGAAAACCTGGAACTACAGATTGGGGTCAACTAGACTTACCAATCAGTTGAAGACATAAAAGCTTGAAGATTCCTGCCCAGCAGAAGCAAACGCTAACACATCTGCATAAAACATGGAGGAAACTGCCAAGAGGAAACTCCCTGGTACTTTTTATCACCACATATCAGGAAACACAAGGAAAAGGGATGAGAACAAATAAGAAGTGACTTTTACCCATATCCCATGAATCAACAAGGGAGAAAAACAAAAATTCTTCTTTATGATCTTCCTGGGGAGTGGATAAAAAGTATTCTCTCATTTTTTAAAACTTTTTCCATGTTTACATTTTGATTTGGGGTTTGGTCATAATTTTTTCTTTTTCATTTTTTTAATTTCAATAGATTTAGAAGGTACAAGTGTTTTTTGTTACATGGGTGAATTGTATGATGCTAAAGTTAGGGCTTTAGTGTACCCATCACCAGAATAGTGTACATTGTACCTGATAGGTAGATTTTTATCCTTCACCCTCTTCCCACACACTCCCTTTTTTAGTTTCCAATGTCTATTACACCACTTTATGACCATATGTACTCCTCATTTAGCTCCCACTTATAAATGAGAACTTGTGGTATTTGTTTGTCCATTCCTGAGATACTTCACTTAGGACAATGGTCTCCAGTTCCATCCAAGTTGCTGGAAAAGACATTATTTCATTCTCTTTATGGCAGAGTAGTACTCTGTGGTGTATATATATGCCACATTTCCTTTATCCATTCATTAGTTGATAGGCACTTACATTGATTCCATATCTTTACAATTGTGAATTGTGCTGCAATAAATATTTGGGTGCAGGTGTCTTTTTAATAAAATGACTTCTTTTTGTTTAGATAGATACCTAGTAGTGTGATTGCCGAATCACATGGTAGGTCTATTAGTTCTTTGAGAAATCTCTATACTGTTTTCCATAGAGGTTGTACTAGTTTATGTTTATACCAACAGTGTATGTTCATTCCCTTTTTATTTTATCCTCTCCAACATCTATTGCTTTTGACTTTTTATTAATGGCCATTCTGATAGGGGTAAGGTGATATCTCATTGCTGCTTTAATTTGTATTTCTCTATGATTGGTGATGTCGAGCATATTTTCATATGTTTCTTGGCCATTTGTGTATCTTCTGTTGAAAAAATTTCTGTTCATGTCTTTTTCCCACTTTTCGATGGGGTTATTTGCTTTTTTGCTGCTGATTTGTTTGAGTTCTTTGTAGATTCTAGATATTAGCCCTTTGTGGGATATATAGTTTGTGAATATTTTCTCCCATTCTGTAGGTTGTTTACTCTGTTGATTATATTTCCCTTGCTGTGCAGAAACTATTTAGCTTACTTAAGTCCCATTTATTTTTTTCTGTTGTTGATGGGTTTGTTTTGGGACTCTTAGTCATAAATTCTTTGGCTAGGCCAATGTCTGGAAGACTTTTTCATATGTTTTCTTCTAGAACTTTTCTGGTTTCAACTTCGCATTGATTAATAAATCCTTGATCCATCCTGAGTGAATTTTTGTATATGGTGAGAGATATAGACCCAGTTTCATTCTTCTGAATGTGACTATCCAATTTTCCTAGCACCATTTATTGACTATGGCATTCTTTCTTTAGCATATGTTTTTGTCTGCTTGTTGAAAATTCAGTGGTTTTAGCAATATGGCTTTACTTCTGGATTCTCTGTTCTGTTCCATTGGTGTACTTGTCTACCAGTATCATACTGTTTTGGTTACTATGGATCTGTAGCATTATTTGAAGTTAAGTAATATTATGTTCCCAGATGTGTTCTTTTTGCTTAGGATTGTTTTGGTTATTGGGGCTCTTTTTTGGCTCCAAATAAATCTTAGGAGTATTTTTTCTAGGTCTGTAAAATAAGATATTGATATTTTGATGGGGATTGCATTGAATCTGTAAATAACTTTGGGCAGTATGGACATTTTGACAATGTTGATTATTCCATTCCATGAGCATGGGATGTTTTTTGATTATCTCATCTATAATTTCTTTCATCATGTTTTTTTTTCTTGTTCTTGTAGAGATCTTTCACTTCCTTGGTTAAGTATATCTCTAGTTGTTATATTTTCTTTGTAGCTACTGTAAATGGTATTGAGTTCTTGATTTGACTCTCAGCTTGATTGTTATAAGTGCATAAAAATACTCCTGTTTTGTGTACATTAATTTTGTAATTTGAGACTTTACTGAATTTATTTATCAATTCCAGGAGTGTTTTGGAAGAGTCTTTAGGGTTTTCCACATGTAAGATGATATCATCAGCAAACAGGGAGAGTTTGACTTTTTGTTTCACAGTTTGGTTACTCTTTATTTCTTTCTCTTGCTTTATTGCTCTGGCTAGGACTTCCAGTTTTATGTTGAACAGAGTGGTGACAGTGTGCACTCTTGTCTTGCTCAAGTCCTTAGTGGGAATGCTTTCAACTTCTCCCCTTTTAGTATGATGTTGGTTGTGGGTTTGTCATGTATGGATTTTATTATTTTTAGATGTGTTTTTTCTATGCCTAGTTTGTTGAGAGTATTCATCGTGAAGGGTGCTGGATTTTATTTAATGCTTTTTCTGCATCTATTGATATGACCATATGTTATTATTTTCAATTCTGTTTATGTGGTGAATTACATTTATTGGTTTGTATATGTTGTACCATCCTTGCATCCCTAGAATAAAACCCACTTGGATCATGGTTAATTATTTTTTTAATGTGTCATTGGATTTAGTGTGCTAGTATCTTTTTGACCATTTTTGCGTCTATGCTCATGAGGAATATTGTAGTCTGTAGTTTGCTTTGTTATGTGTGTGTCCTTTCCTGGCTTTAGTATCAGAGTGATGCTGGCTTCATAAAATGAGTTAGGGTGGATACCTTCCTTCTCGATATTATGGAACAGTTTAAGATAGGTGCCAGTTCTTCTTTATAGGCCTGGTATAATTCAGCTGTTAATTAAAAGCTAAAACCTGTGCCCTCTCAAACTAGTACTGGTTGTATGCAGAGCAATGAGGTTTTTTTTTCTTCTTGAACAAGTTTTCCCATGTCTCTCTTCTTTTCTGGAGGTACCAAAGTGAGATGCCTAAGAGACTAGCCATGGAGTCAAACTGCTCAGGTTTTCATTTTGTCTCTGCCACTTTTAATCTACATCACCTTGAGCAAGTAACCTGTCTGATCCTCAGTTTCCTTGTGTGTAAATTATTCATAATCATAATATCTACCTCATAGAGTTGTTGGAGCATTAAATGAGACCATCTGTATAAGGTGCATCGGACATTATCTATCACAGAGTAAGCTCTTTAGAAATATTAGCTGTTTTGTTAATATTACTGTTTCTGTGGGTTCTGTAAAAAAAAAAAAGTCATGATGTAGTAAGGAGATACTTTTATTCAAAGGGATTATTGAGGGGAAGGGAAAGAGACTATCACTATAAGGAGAACACCACGACAATCATGTCTGCAAGTATCTCACAGTCAAACAGAACAATTTTCTTTAGTAGGGTAAAGATGGGGCAAAAGAAATAAATGGAAATTACCAGTAGGGTTTGGCAAGAAAAGAGTCTTGTATGTTTGGCTGATTTTCAGGAGAAGCTGATGAGAGGGTACATTCCACTTGTTTGTGCTTACTCAAGCTTAGGGATAAGCCAAGTTCAGGGGCCTGCAGGAAGGTGAAGCCTGACTAAAGCTTGGTCAAGACAAAGCAGATAAGAAATGAGCCACTGTGAACACTTTGTCATCTCTAAGTCATCCACTTCCAAGTGATTTTCTTCTGACTTCACAGCCTCAGCCCCTTTTGTGGTTCAGTTTGGGTATCTCTTTGTATCACAGAGGCTTTGTGCTTCTTTCGGGTATGTAGTGCTGGGTAAAAGTATTCATTGGTTTTTTTCTCATGATTGCATCAGTTGTACCGAAAACATTCTCCACTGAGTTCCCCATTGGAATGGAAAGAACACGCTGTGCGTATGCTATACAAGTCATTCTCTTTACCATCCCACTGAAACCATTCCTACACTTGCTGGGAAGTAGTAAATTTCCCTAAAGTGTTCCCGTTTCAATTCTTGCTTTGTGAGATATGAAGGAAGTAACCTTAATCTTTCATACCCCAGTGGAGAATTGCAGTAGCCCAGGATCTTCTCAATTTTCTCCAGCTAGTTCCCTAGTATTACATCTTTACTTCTCACCTGGGATCCTTCTGCATATTCCATAGAATGGGTGGAAGTATTAGCTTAGTGGAATACACATACACCCAACATAGCTTCCTTTTCTCCATATCCCAATGCTAGAATTTCTTACCTTAGCCAGGAATATCAGTGTTCTTACGAGAGACTGAATTTGCAATGGCAAGACCATAAATTGCAACAGAATTCTGACCTACAAACTCTTCAGCAAACTGTCCAGAAAGCCACACCAACTTTTGCAGCAATAGGCCCAGACAGTAAGTAAGAATTTGGTCAGTGACTGTCAGCTTTCCTAATTTTTGCCCCCATTTCCAACTCAGGGCCAACCAGGGAAACCCAAATGTACTCTCCAAACTAATGACATAGAATGCTTAGTTTCTACCTAGCCTGCCTCTGGCTTCCTTATTCCATAAAAGAAAAATTGTACTGGACACGTACTAAAAATGGCAAGGGATACTTTATTCAAAACCATGCAATAATGGTCAAGACAGTTGCAATAGGAAATGGATATCGAACTGAACTCTGCTGAACCAAGAGGCAGGAGGATTTTTAAATGTTGAAACGGGCTAATGAAAACATATTCAGGGACATTAGAGGACAGGTAGATCAATGTGATTAGGTCATCTGTATTTGCTGTCCGTCATTATCAAAGTTAGGCTCCTACCTTCCCACAAAGACTGGGAGAGAGGGGCCCTACCTTCCTTTATTATTTCATTTCAAAAGGTTGGCTCCCAAGTCCTTGAGAAAGATTTTTCTGAGTTGTAGAAAATTTACATCTCGAAGGGGCAGAAAAAGAATTTATAATTTCAAGTTTTCTAAAGTAAATGCTCTAAGAAAAAGGAGGTCAGGGCCCCATATTTAGGAAAAACCTGTCTAACATTTTTTTTTCCAATTTAATTATTTTCTTTTTTAAAAATTATTTCAGAATATTATGGGGGTACACACATTTTGGTTACATATAATGCCTTTGCATCACCCAAGTCAGAGCTACAAGTGAGCCCATCCCCCATACAGTGCACTCTGCACTCATTAGTTATGAGTTTACCCATCCCCACCCCCCCCACCCGCCCAGCACCCAATGAATATTATTCCCTGTAAGCACCTAAGTGTTGATCAGTTAGTACCAATTTGATGAGTACATGTGGTAATTGTTTTTCCATTCTTGTGATACTTCACGTCCAAAGATGGGCTCTAGCTCCACCCAGGATAATATAAGAAGTGCTAGCATTTAATCAGACTGAGGGGAATATTAGGCTGGGAAGTCCAAGATCAAGGAGCCACATGTGGTGGGGGCCTTCTTGCTGCATCAGAGCAAAGAGAGGACAAGAGAGAGCAAGAGATTAAACTCACAGCCTCAAGCCATCATAAATTCCTTCCATTTGACCCCACCTCCCAACACATTGGGGATGAAATTTCAAGCACATGGTTTTTGAGGGATGCATTCAAACCACGGCATAGTGACTGGTAGAATTAAAACAAAAACAAAAACAATTTAGGTCTAAGGATAGTGTTATCTCTTCATATTTAAATTAACAAAGACATTCTACTACATTGTAATTTTAGCAATATTATTTCTGTGTATTTCTATTGGATAACTGTGACTTCTTACTCATACCTCCATCTTGGCTCACACAAAAAAATCCTGCAAAATACAAGTAAATTATATAGTATGTTATAAGTTAATAAATGCAAAATGACAGAGAGCAGGATAAAAAGAATCCAGGGAGTGGCAAGGATGGAAAAGGTAATTTTAGATAGGGTAGATCTCAGAGTAGTTTTCATAGAGAAGGTGAAATTTGAGCAGCGTCTTAAAGTCTTAAAGAAATCATGTAGCTGTCTAGGGGGTTATTATTTCAATCCTTGAGTGTGTTTGGTGTGTTTGAAGAGTAGCAAGGAGGCCAGCATGGTTGAAACTAGGTAACTTGAAGGGGATTGGTGGGAGTGAAAGGATAATATGGATGAAGTCAGAGAGGAAATTGTATGAGGAGGTGTCAGAGGCCAAAAGATCTACAAAGGCAATAGAAACACATTGGCTCCTACTCAGAAGGAAATGGAGAGCCATTCTAGGATTTTGAGCTAAATTACCATTCAAATACCTTTATGTGAGAAAGAGGAAAGAACTTTTCAGTAGAAGTCAGCACACTTGGCACCTCTCCAATGCTGGTTTGCCTCAAACTTGAATGAAGTCCTCTAACCAGACAGGACTATTGTAGGTTTTTTGTTTGTTTTTTGCTGGTAAAGATTGGGCTGGGTAATCTTATATCATCCCTTATCATTCAAAAAATCTCAGTTATCTGGAAAATTTATGTTGAATTGGAGGAGCTCCAGTTCCTCAAATGGATGGGGGCTTGACCAGTGTAAAAGCCTAATTTTGCTGCTATTGAAGAAATGCCTCAGGTGCTTTCTCCTCTCTGACACATTTCCCTAATCTTGACAAATTTTCAATTAGATTTTTTTTTTAAATTTTAAGTTTAATTCTACTAAAAGTTTCAATGCATCAGAAAAGAGCTGCCAAGAGAGAAACTGTCCAAAGAATGTATTTTTTGGTGGCTTGTGTGGGCATATTTCCAAATGGTCATGTAGATTCCTCTGGAAAAGACAGGATCAAAGTTCTCCAGGGGTCTGTGTTGCTAAATCCATTATTGCATTCTATGGGCTGTTATTAGCATAACAAAGTCAATAAGTGCATTTTGGTCAATAACCTTCTCAGCTATTAACAGGGGAAAATGGGAGCTTCTAAATAAAATATCTTGAGCTAGGTAAGGTGCTCATTATAATGAGAGGAGCAATTTGCATGTTAGCATGGGGGGAAGTATGATGGGGTTTTTAAAAACCCTCTTCACTTTCAAGTCAACTTGATTGTAAAGGATGTAATCATTGCCTCTTTTCTGTAAATTGCATTTAATAATTTTGCATTTTCCCCACAATTTTCCACTAAAAGGCAGAGAGAAAGAATAAAATGAAAAAATATGCAAAGGTTTCCTACAGTTTTAATCTTTGTCAGTTTTCTCTGACATACATTGCAGAGGTGTCTGTTGTGGGGGCAGTGGTGGGGAGCTCTCATTTAAACTTAGTGAAATCTCAGAGGCGGTTGATAAACTACATAATTCCCAGAAAAGGAAAGAGACTACTGCAAGGAATCAAGGCCAGCAAGCAAAGGTTGTGTTAAAACAAAGCCAGTGTGTAGAGAACAGATCTTTCACAACATGCCACCTCTCTCCCAAGTAAGTAGTTGCAAATCAATTCAAAGAGACAAAGGAAGAGAGAGAGAGAGAGAGAGAGAGAAAAAAAAGGAAAAAGAAAAAAAAAAAAAAGAAAGAATGAAGGAACAGCAGCAATGGCTGCTGTTCCTATAATAAGAAGCCTAATTTTATGCTATTATCTATTTGATGGTTTAAGCAGAATAAAGTGACACTGATCTGGAAATGTGAGAATGAAGCAGAACAAGAGAGTGTTTGTAAGAGGAATGATTTCAGGCACCCATGAGGCTTCACATAAAACTCATTTGCACATAGACAGGGCTCTCTTGTGGATGATGGATAAATGTAATTCCTAGCTACCAGTGTATTTTTTTTTTTTTTCTGACAAAGAGTTGAAGACAAGAGAGTAGAATCCAGACTAAAATTGCTTTAAAAATTAGAGCAATTTCTAAATGAATTGACTTTCTAAACGATTACACGGTGACTGTGTGGACTGTTCCCTCAGGTCACTAAAGCAGATATCTTATCAGTCATTCCTGCAATAGTCAATATTCATCAACAATATTGCCCAATGAAGCAAAAAAATGAGAAAATGGGCTGTGAGTTTTAATCAATACATGAAAGCTTTCAGTTAAATTTTACATGAGAGAAAACACATATGAACTGTAATCTTTTAAGCAAAATCTCCTGTAAAGGAGGAAAAAATTTAAAAGAAAGATCAAAGCAGATTAAAGATGTACGAGCGCCATCTGGTGTCAGAAATAAAAATAATCGCAGACTTTAGCAGTCAAATGAACTCCCCTTTTGTGGGCTCAGCGAAGTGCAAAGGGGGTTTTGCATAGTATAATCGAATTCTTAAAATGAGATTCATTTTATGGCTAATCCCCAGGTGTGACTATTTACCATTTAGTTTAGAACTCAATGAACCTAAGAAAGCGAGGTTGCTTGAAGCAGTGAGTTTGCCATAGTGCACATATTCATATATTTCAGGAAACAAAATTATGTTTCAACTTAAGAATCTACATAATTGCTGCAGTTTTCCACTTTAATTTGCTTAAGTAAACCTTCCCTGAGACAGGAAAAGTGTTTCTATACTTTCAGAAGCAATGCCTCTATACAAATATAGGAGAAGCAGATGGGTAGCAGATTTTTAAGGAAGAAACTTTGAGGCTTATAATGCTAATATGCTAAGATATAATAAATTTAGCAATATATTTTTAAAAAATAAATCTAAGTAGTGATACTTAAGTTTCTTGGAATTTTATGCATACATCCATAAATAGAACTTAAAAAATATACTGTACTCCATCCTGTTCTGCAACTGATTTTTACTATATCTATACATTAAATGTGATAACTCACCCTATTCCTTTATATTGCCAGTATACTTTGAGCTACAGAGCTTTATGACAATTTCAAAGACCAACAGAATATTTCACAAATGAGAGTATTTGCTACTCAAGAACAGTCAATCCTCTGATATCAAGAAGTCTTTTGGCTTGCTCTCTGTGCTTTGGTTGTATTAATGAGTCCTATATAGCATTGTGTTTCTTTCTTTGAATAAATGCATTCAGCAAGATTTTAGCTATGCTCCTTTCCTACAGCCAGCTAAGTAACATGCCATAAACATAGCCATAAAGAACATGAAAAAATAAGTTATACATCCCTTATCCTATAGAGCAAGAAATTTGAATAGGATAACCTATGTCTATTTAAAAAAAAAAAAAAAAACTAGACTTTTATTAAAAGACACAAAATATTTAAATAGTATAAAATTGAGTCTTTAGAATGGCATATCTTTCAATATCTGATAACAGATAACTTTTGAGATTATTGCTGTTAAATGAAATGATTTTGCAAGATTACAGCTAGACACTGGCACTTAATTTTCAAGCAATGGTGAGAGATTTTCATGTACTTTCCACCTGAAGCCCCAAGTAATTATCCCTACCAGAAAAGAACTGGACCAAGAGACACTAGGCGAGCTGGCCAAGCATGTCTTCCTTGTGTCCCGTGAGAGAACTGGTGGATGTGTCAGAGGAAAGGACTGGCTGCTGGGACTGGGATGTCTTAGCACCTGGCAACCTGCTTTAATCCCAAGGCTCTGGCTGGCTTGGCACAGCAAGGAGCAGGACAGGGCTTTAATATGATATAGGCATCCAAAAAGGCTCAGGGGAAATGACACTAGTCATAGCAAGTCAGGAATTTCAGAAGTTGCTCATAGGAAATTTAAGTTTTGGCTTTAAGCAGGATCAATAATTCAGTAACAATATTTTTCCTGGAATTTAAGAATAATTATGTTAGATACATTGCACTAAACGTCTTCTGTGTTCTAGGAATTTCTCAGGGATGAAAAAAATTATGTTGCTTGCATAAAATCAAAACCTTCATAATTCAAGACTAATTCTCTTGTAATAAACATAAAAGTATGGGAAATATCTTCCTGGAGTACATAAATTTGCAAGAAGTAAAGTGTAGTATTTTACTTTGAAACATGCATTTACTGCTTAATAAAAACGATGTACAAATTTTCTCTTTTTATTTTTTTAAAATGTCAAGAATTCTGTGCCCTAATACAAAAAGTAAGATGGCTTAGAGGCATGCTGTGGTAGCTAGCATCAATTTTTCAGTCACATCACGAACTTTTTTGTTCAATTTCTCCAAGATTTGTGCTTGAATATAGGTTGTTTTGCAAACTTAAACTTATATGCTTTATGTCTCTTTTAAAAAATTTTCTGTCATTTCCTGTAACAGTTACTAGTACTATCTCCTAAGTTAACATTTTTACTTGATAGTTTGGCATTCTTCTTAGTGTTTTTTTCCTTTAATTTCTGGCATTAATTCCAAAGTTAACTAATTTTAGATGCTTTTATAAGAGTAACAATATCACATTGTTTCATTGTTTATGTTTGAAATTTTATAATAAATACAATAAATATGCAAATATCACTTAAAATAAACAATAAATTGGTAACACACTGTTCATTACATTGTGATAAAAAGCGATTATTGATAAATGCAAAGATGTTAAAGTTGTGTCGGATAAGATCCATTAACTGGATGATTTCTAAAGTCAATTAAAATTATAAATTTCTACATTATGAATTTTTTATAGTTCTAAGAAAAAGAGTCACAGACTCTCTTTAAATAGTTTTCTTTAATGATATAATTAACAAAGAACATGTGGGAAGAAAAGTGAAAAATTCAAATCTCAAAATAAACAAGATTTTATTTTTGTAAGTAGACTCTACTAAATTTTTTTCTGACTAATAAACAAAAGGGAGAAAAGAATAATACATAAATAAACCATTTTCATGTTTAATGAGTCCTAGATTTTATTTTAAGAAAATATGTCTTATTTTTGTATTTTGATGTGTTTTGTAACTGTCCTTATGGAAACAATTATTTAGTATATAAACTCTTCTGATTTTCTGCAAATTTACTTTAGAAATTGTAAGAAATACCATCAGATATATAGATAAAATTCAGATGTCATCTGTTGCATACATAAAGAGATTATTAATTTTTATAATCTGGGAAATATTATATTTTCTACAACTAAACTCTTAGCATGACAAAACTCTTAGCATACTAAGAAACCAAAATTCAAAAGCTAATAGAAAAAATTTGATAATTCTTTAATTACCACTGAGTTGTGACTGTTTTGACTACTAAAGATACAAAAATGCATAAGATAGAACAGCACACAGGCTTTAGGAAAGTGAGTCACAAAAATATAAATTCTGTACATTGCGCAGACAAGATGTAAACTTCAAGATCTTTGGATTCATATCAATGATAGAGTTTACAAGTATTTGTTTAAGCAAACACACCGTTTAGCATCAAGGATATAGGAATAGATGTATAGAATAACAGCACAGAGGGAAAATTCAGCACTGGTGAAGCCTACAGGAAAAGAAAGAAGCTATAGAAGGTTCAAGAATGCTGAGTTTTCCAAGAAACTCTTCGTGGATTTACATAGCAAAACTTATACCACTTTTTATTTCTGTGAAGCAATAAGAAAGATAAATATATTAGTCCATTTTGTGCTGCAATAAAGGAATACCTGAGGCTGGGTAATTTATAAAGAAAAGTTTATTTGGCTTGTGGTTCTGCAGACTGTACAAGAAGCATGGCACAGCATCTGCTTCTGGTGAAGGTCTTAGGGAGCTTCCAATCAAGGTGAAGGGGAGCAGGTGTGTCACATGGCAAAAGAAGGAACAAGAAAGGGAGGAGGTACTGCCAGGCTCTTTTAAACAACCAGCTCTCACGTGAACTCATAAAGTGAGAACTCACTCATTATCGTGGGGAGGGCACAAATCATTAATGAGAGACCTACCCTCATGACTGAAATACCTCCCACCAGGCCCCACATTCAACACTGGGGATCAGATTTCAACATGAGATTTGGAGAGGCCAAACTTCCAAACCATATCAATAATATAATATAAATTTAACAATATATGTGTGTGTGTGTGTGTGTGTGTGTGTATAAAACTATATATATATAAGTCTTTGAACACATGACTCCTCCTAGATTTGCAACTATTATGGTAGCATACATAAGAATTGTGTACACGGTGATGCTATAGGTGAACACAGTAGAATGGTATTAGTTCCACCCTGGGAGTATTGAAAAGTCTTCTTTGAGACATAGTCTCTGTGATGAATCTTGAAGAAAGAGTTTGAGTTTAATGATAGAAGATGTAGGGGGCTATGTGTTTTTACCAAAAATAAATAAATAAAATTTTAAAAATAAAAATTAAAAGCTGTGGTATTCTGTCTAACCAGTGAAATAAAAAAATTTAAATCTCCATGTAAAAATGAATTTTCTTTACTTCTGTATGCTAATAGAAAGTAACACAGAGACATAGCTTCGTTACCTTAGTAAGGTAGTACGTACTAGAAATCAAAAAGAATTATCCTTAATGGTGAAAATATTACAAGGCCAAGAACAACTCAAAGACAACTGCAAATATTATAAGTTTATAGTATTATGCTAAATGTCCTAATATAGTAAGATACAAAGAAAAAAAAAAAACAAATACCAGGGAAGATAAATATCAGATCAACATACAAAATTAATAGCTCTTTAAATAGCAATAATAACCTATTAGAATGATGGAAAATTACAATAACAATTTAAGCTTTAACATATGCCAGAATTAACTAAAATAAATACAGACATTTTGTTAAGAGAAATACACTTGAGAAAAATGGAGAGATATACATTATTCTAGATGAGAAGAGTCAAAATGCGTTTAAAATGATAGTTCTGTCAATTAATCAAAGGTAATTACAATAAAAATTTATAAGATAGTTTGTACATCTTGACCTCCAGATTTCAAAGTTCTGCTGGAAGAAATAAATTAGGGGGAAAAAAAGCATAATTTTTAAAAAAGAATACTGAGGGCAGATTTGCTCTGCTACAGATAAAAATACATTGTATGTCAAGAGAAATTGAAAGGATATGATATGGGCTAGGAATAAACAAAATAATCAATTCAAAATTATTCACAATTCAGAAATTGAACCATGAATATATGGGAATTTAGTTCATGATAAAGATCACATTCAAAATAAAAATGGAAAAAATAGGCTTTTCAACATATAATACTAAAATAATTTGTTAGCCATATAGATGTAAGAATTTTAAAACTAGGTAAAAGGCTTACTTTACAATATACACAGAAATAAATTCTAGATAGTAAAAAAGCTATATATCAAAAAAAAAAAAAGAAACAATGGTAGAAAGAAATATGAAAGAATAACAATCTAATTTTGGTGCGAGGATAGTATTATCTAAGCCAAATGTATCCAAGAAGCCATAGAGGAAAAAAGGCTTACAAATTTGACCACAGAAAAAATGAAAATCTTTCTTAACAAAAAGTCATTGGACTTCTGATGTATTAAAGCATTAAGAATTGTGTTATGATTAACAGAAATATTTTCCAAGGGTATAATATTTAATGGAGTAATACCTAAACTATGAGGGCTATCCAGAAAGTATCCAGCCATGCAACCATTCTCTTTATATTAACGCTGGCTGGATACTTTCCGGACAGTCCTCGTATATTAAAAGCTCCAACTACTCAATAATAAAAAATTCGAACTTAAAAAAACTAATAGAAACTCATTCTAAAAATACTAATTTAAACCAAATAGAAAAGCCTTTCAAAATGGGAAGAAATAATTATTAAAAATATCCAATATTGGGCAGTGATGTGAAAATGTACATTTGCACTGAGTGCTGTTAAGAATGTATATTGGTATAGCATTGTGGAAGATGATTTGAGATTAGCTTTCAAAATTTCAAAAATTTAATTTTTTTCACCCAATTCTTCCCCTTTTAAAGATTTTTCTGAGCAAAAAACACTATTTCAAAATGACTGGATTTTCAGATTATAGCTACTCTATTCTATGATTTCTTTGTATAATAGTCAAATACAAGAGAGAAGTAGGAAGTGAAAGTTAAAATGTTATTTTATGCTCTTGATCAGTGCTTCCAAATACATGAGCCACATATGTCAGAATATTCTAGTAGCTACATTTTAAAAGATAAACACCAACAGGTGAAATTAATTTTAATAATATATTTTATTTAGCACAACATATCCATAATATTACTGTTTCAACTTTTGATCAATATATAAATTGTTAAGGACATATTTACGTTATTTTGTCCTACTATGTCTTCAAAATCTGGATTGTATATTACAAATACAGCTTTATCTTAATTAGGACTAGCCACATTTCAAGTGTTCAAAAGCCACATTTAGCTAATGGCTACCATATTAGAAAGTGAATATCTATACTGCATTGGGTCAGATATGATTTTCACCAGTGCTTCCTTCAGATCAGTGTTCTGCACTCAATCTTATGGAGCATGCCTATGACATGGAATCTTCTGTTACTATTACCAAAGCTAACATCAGATATTGGCATCGAACCATCGACTATGCTCTCATTAATGCACATTGAGTACAAAAACCCCAGTGACACCAACACTACAAACTTCCTTCAGTTAACAAAAGACAGGATCAAATAGTGGAAAAAGAATTAAAGTTTGTGATCAATAGCATCTGTTGAATGAAAGGGAAAGGGCTTTAGCAGTTGTTGTCCGATTATGCAATTAAAAGCTGTGTGGTCTTAAATCATTTTGCATCTCTCAATCTCAGTGTTCACAACTTCAAGACAACTACCTAATAAAGTAGGAAAGCTGTTGTAAGAAATCAATATGATGATTTCCTAAATTTCCTTATTTATGCTACCTTCCTCCAAAATGAATTAATCAGTGAACAACCTGTAGACAAATACACAATGCAAACAAGATAAGTAGATATTATTCAAGAATTGAAGATATCTGTCAATTGGAAATTAAGACAGGAAAATAAAATGATAGCAAAAGCTAGAATTAGGGCCCCATATGCTACCATAATATTCTTGATAATTACAAGAACTTTGTCCACACAGATTGTCAAATTCTATTAGGACATACAGCCTAAAGGAAAACAAAAATATTTGTAATAGTTGGCACATCTTTACACCAAAATTTAACTCGTCTGTCTCTTTCAAATGATAAGATGCTCCTGCTTAAAAATTTAGTTAAGATATTTATAAACAATTCAGACAGTAATGATCTGGGACTCTAAAGTTTATATATGACAGTATGCATGTCACATGTAAATGTTTACACATAAACTATATGTGATTTATAAGTGTATGGTTTTCTTACACCAACTCCCATTTGCAAGTGCAACTTGTATGATAGGTTTGTGACGGAATTATGTACTTCTTTCATTTTTTCAGCTCATTAAAAATCTCCATGTTTAATATAATTCCCCTCAAGGCTTTCTGGGGCTCTCACTGTCATCTGCAGACACATACATACTGTGCTTGAACCAGTTATAGTCTCTCATAAAACAAGGAGTAACTGCTCTTCTTATGAAATGGAAGAATGAAGATGACTGGTTTACCTTCTCAAGAGAGAAGGTACCTACCCATAGAGAGAAACAACTCTGTTTCCCCAAGATTCCTTTATTTTAGGGAACTATCAAGCATAAATACCCCCTAATATCTTCTATCCTTTCTCCTCTTTAAGCTTGAATTTTATATTTTCAAAATTTTAGGGGATTTTTTTCCTTTTTAAGAATATTTTAGAATCAATTCTTGCTTTATATTTCTTATACACTATTTTTTTTATTTATAGTCACTATTACAATTTTTACTTCAAATTGAAAATGTAGATGTCTTTCACATGACATTTATTCTTTAAAATGGGGGTGAACAAATTTTCTGCAGTGTACTTTCAATATGATCATGTGGACACATACATTACAGGTGAGAGAAGTAATTGCACAAATTTTCTCAATCAAAATTTTAAAATATGCATTGAAATCCTTAAAACATCCACAATCCCATTATATAGCGATTCCACTTTGGGTGCCCCAATTCGTTTATGTACATGAAAATTTATTTAATAAGGCAACTAAATGCATCCTAAGTTATTTTTAAATATGGAGATTAGTCTAAGCATTCCATGTAATTTTTCCAAATGAGAAACTAAATATACATGCAAAAATAAGGATTAAATAAATTATATTACATATATAGAAAAATATATAGTTCTTTAAAAATATTGTAGAAGGGTACATAAACATATGGAAAAATATCCTAAAATTTAAAATAATTCATATTACAAAAATGTAGCCCTGATTATATGTAAAAAGAGAAAATTGTGACCATACATGCTAAGTTTTAGTAGTGGTTATCTCTGCCTGATTGGTTCCATATAATTTTAATTTTATTATTAATATTTGTGATTTTGGTATTATCTGAATTTCCTATCATAAAGAAGTTTTTCTGAGGTTATAAAAAAATGAACACTATTTAGAGGAGGAAATTATGCAGTAAAGAAATCTGCTTCCAATATTGTGGTAAGCACATTGTAACAGCTTCTTGAAGACAGAGAAAAAAGTAAATGTATTCACAAAACCCAGGTCATATTATTTACTTCACTTGGACCCTGACTCTTTAACCCAGTTCAAAATCCAGTAACTTTAGGCATAGCCAGAAGGCAAAATTGTCCTCTGTGGTTTCAGTGTCACCTGGTGGTGATGAGGATCCCTTGACTGTCTTACCCATTGTTGCATTTATATAGTCAGTATTTTGTTTGTCCTAGTTTCACTTTATTTTTATAGCTTCAAAATGATGAAACATAGCAATCAGGCACCCCACATGTCCTGGATTTTAACCAAGGATAAAATAAATCACAACAGCTTTGCACTCAGTTGAAAATTAATATTCATTACCCAAGTAATGAAGAAAAGACATGATAATATCATGTAAGTCATTAGGTCTGTGAATGTCACTTTTGTATCATTTAAATTATAATATTCATTATTTTTCTGTCCTTAGTGGGTCTTATGAGGGAGACTGCAAAAAATATTTAGAGCTTCCCAGAAGCCTGGTGGATGCTGAGAACCAGTTAAAGGACTCAAAACGTCCTTGATACTTAACATTATCAAGGTCACGGGAGTATTGGGGAGACTTGATACAGCAGAACAAAGACATGTTGGCAGGCTTTCTGTCATCTAAAAGTTATAAGACAAAAGAAAACCTAATTTTTGCACTCCCTTAAGAGACTAAATGAGCAAAGCAAAGAAAACAAAACCATAATGGCCTCTCCCTAAATAGCCAGAGTACTGTTCATTCTTCTCAAAATGTAAACTCCAAACATTTAATTAATTTGTAGTGTTGTTTTCTAGTATGTGTGGTTTAATCGTCACACATATTTAAGGTAAGCCTTTCCTTAAGCTGGTGTCTTTAATATGAGAATGAAATGTTCGATTCGAATCCATATCTGAAAGGAGATAAAGAATATAATGTAAAAAGCAATTTCCCAATGTCTTGCTAAAAATTAGTAGCAGTCCTCAACATTTTGGCACCAGGGACCGGTTTCATAGAAGACAATTTTTCCACGGACCAAGGGTTCGGGGTTGGGGTGGGGCAGGTGGAGCTCCGGGTGATGACAGCGATGGGATGGCGAGATGAAGTTTAGCTGTGCGCCCCGCCCTCCTTCCTAAGTTTGGTGGAGGACAATTTTTCCAAGGGAGTAGGGAGGGGAGGGGGGAGCAGTGCGGCAGAGTTCCGCGGCCTGGTCTCTAACAGGACACCGGTGTCGAGGCCCAGGGCTTGGGGACCGCAGAAATTAGAATTCAGTATTATGGTTATGTGAGAAAAAAATGAATTGCGAATATTCTAGGTCAATTTTTGATCTTGCCGTTTGTAAAAGTAATTTCATGAAGAAAATAAACTCACATACTTTTTCTAGACCCGGCCCCTCTTCCATGTTAGGGTTTGTACCCCATTGCCCTACTCATTTGCAGAAGCTGGTAATAATTACAAACATTGGCTCACTCTGGGCTCTGCTTTGCCTCCCTTTGTCATCCTGTGTTCTTATATGAGTGCCAATAAGCAGTGAAAAGGCTGAAGGTGGCCGACAGAAAATCAGAGAAGCAACCCATATATTGTTTAAAAATATGCATATGAATGCCCTTTACATGTATTACTCCAAGTAATGACAGTAATACTTGTGAAAATGACAGCAACTATGTATTAACTGTGTCTTGTGCTAGAAACGAGTTAAGCATGTTATGTATTTATAGATAGACAACGATATGATAAGTACATTAAATATGTGTGTGTTCAAATGCTTTAACTACATATCTGTGTGTTACACATAAAGCACATTATACCACATATTTCATATTATATGATGAAATCTTAAAACATCCTAATAAGATGAGACTTTTATCACCATGAATTTACCAGCAAAAAAAAAATAGAGGTTCTGTAGACTTCTGTTTTTTGGCTCAGCATGTAAAAAGCTTTGAAATCACTGCTCTATCCTAACAGTAAGTAAAAAGCAGAGCAAACTAAAAAATCCGCAACTCTTTTTAGATTTATTAGAGAAGTGAGGTCACAGGGAAAACTGCTGCCCCAAAATCGGAAAGGCAGATACAGAGAATCATAGCTTACTGAAGCAGAAACTCATGAGCAAGGCTAATATACAAAAATCCATCACTCTCCTATATACTACAATGAACAAATAGACTTTGAAATTAAAAACATATTACAATTTACATTAGTACCCTCACAATGAATACTTAGGTACAGCCTAACAAAATATGTCCAGTATCTATGTGAGTAATATTACAAAACTCTGATGAAATATACCAAAGATGAACTAAATAAATTGAGAGATACTATACGTTCATGGACAGGAAGACACAATATTGTCAAGATGTCAGTTCTTACAAATTTGTTCTACAGATTCAATATATTCCCAGTCTAAATCCCAGAAATGTCTTGTGAATATTAACAAATTGATTCTAAAATTTATATGGTGAGGCAAAAGACCCAGAATAGCCAACTCAATACTCAAGGAGAAGAATAAAGTCAGGACTGACAGTACTCAACTTCAAGACTTACTATAAATCTATAATAATTAAAAAGTGTTGTATTGGCAAAAGAATAGACAAATAGATTACTGAAACAGAATAGAACACCCAGAAATAGATCCACATGGATGTAGCCAACTGATCTTTGACAAAGTAATAAAGGCAATGAACAAGTAAAAGGTAGTCTTTTTAACAAATGGTACTGGAACAACTGGACATTCCCACGCAAAACTGACTCTAGACACAGCGTGATTCCTAAGAGTTAGTCAAAATGGATTACAAACCTAAATGTAAAATGCAAAACTATAAAGCTCCTAGAAGATAATATAAGAGAAAACCTCTTCGACCTTGGATACAGTGATGACCTTTTGCTTACAAACTGAAGGCATGACCCATGAAAGAAATAATTAATAAGCTGGACTTTATTACAATTTTAAAAATTCTTCTCTGTTGAAGAAAATGTCAACAGAGTGAAAAGGCAAGCCACAGACTGGGAAAAATACTTTCAAAAGAAACATCTGATAAAGGACTGTTATCCAAAGTACCTAAAATATATAAAGAACTCTTAAAACTGAACAATAATAAATAATCCAGTTATCATTAGTTGCCTAAGACCTAAACAGGCAACTAACCAAAGAAGATATATAGATGGCAAATAAGCATATGAAAAGATGTTTAATATCATATGACTTTAGGGAATTGCAGATTAAAACAATATTGAGATACCACTATCCACCTATTATAATGGCTAAAATTCAAAACCCTCACAAAACCAAATGCAGCGAAAATGTGAAACAACAGGCACTCTCATTCATTCCTGGTGGGAATACAAAACAGAACAGCCACTTGGAAGACAGTCTGGTGGTCTGTCTTTTACAAAACTAAACATAATATTATCATATGATCCAGCAATACTTAGTATTTACTGAAATTATTTGAAAGCTATGTCCACACAAAACCTGCACATGGATGTTTACAGAACCCTAATTCATAATTGCCAATACTTATAAGCAACCAAAATTTCCTTCAATAAGTAAATGGATAAATTACAGTGTATCTAGACAAGGGAATATTACCCAGCTTTAAAAAGAAATGATTTAGGAATCCATGAAAAGACGTGAAGGATATTTAAATGCATGTTACTAAGTGAAAAGAAACCAATCTTAAAAGGCTACATACTATATAATTCCAACTATATGACATTCTGGAAAAGGCAAAACTATGGAGATAGTAAAAGAATCAGTGGTTACCAGTTGAGAGGAGGGAGGTATGAATAGGTGGAGCACTTAAAATTTCTAAGGCAGTGAAACTATTCTGTATGATACCATAATGGTGGATATCTGTTATTATACCTTTGCCAAAATCCATTGAACGTCCAACACGAAGAGTGAACCCTACTGTTAAATATGGAATTTGGGTGATAAAGGTACGTCAGTGCAGGTTCATCAGTTGTAACAAATGTACCACTGTGGTATAGAATGTCAATAGTGGAGGAGGCTGTGTGTGTCTGGGAATAGGAGGTATACCATAACTCTCTGTTTTAATTTCTCTATGACCTAAAACTTCTCTAAAAAATAAAGTTTATAATTATTTTTAAAAATTGAGGCTCCGGAGACTTTAAATAACTTTTCCAGATAAAATAATTGGTAAAAATATGTAGGATCTGAATTCAGATCTGTCTTACCCCAGTGGTTTCTCCACAAGGCTACCATATGTACTTGAAACCTAAAGATAGTATTAATTGACATCAGGGGCAAGAGATTGCCATTGTCTCCATCTAGCTTGGTGTAGAAGTTGTTTCAGGAGAAATAAACCATAATAAACTATAAATCAGGTTGACTGATGAAAATATTGGGTATGTGAGCACGCTTACAGAGTTGGCCACAAACAAATGAAGGAGAAGGCAAACATTCAATTGAAAAAGTCAGGAAGAAGAAAACCCAGGTACCTTCAGCAGGGAAGTAATGAGAGATGAGACTTAATACAGATGTAGTAAATAGAGAGATGTCCATATTTGTCAGGAAGTTGGAATTCAAGACTAAATCTCAGAAGAGATATTAAGAATGTAAAGGAAATTATTCAGAAGAGAAAGTTGAAATTATGTTAATGAAAAGCACTACATTTTTAGGTACTGGGAAGCTTAAAGAGAAGGGAGGAATTTTAAAAAGGAAGGTTTAAACAGCTGGATTATACACCACAGAGAAATGAAGAGGAATGATGATATGATATCCAAGCATTTCGCCTGTGCTCAGGTCTTTCTTTCATGATATTTGTCTATCTGGCATTTGTTAGTTTCAAACATTGCCTGTGCATGTGTGTGCATGTGCCCTTGATCGTGTGTGTTTAAATTTTGAAGTCTCAGGTCCCAAGATGTTCCCTCTAAATATCCCTACAGTTTTCTTTAGAGCTAATCATTTTTTAAGTTCCTCGATGTTATGCTATGTAAACATTTAACTAATCTCTACATTAATTAGCCCTCTACTGGGTCTTGTATTATGGTAATAGTTTTAGCTACATAGGAGAGATAGATAGATAAATAGATAAATAAATGTTTATACATATATGTACTGAAACACATACTATGTGCTCTATATGTAGATCAGTTGAAGCTACTAGAATCTAATTCATATCCCTCTCCCCTTCACAAGCATACTCTTTGCATTCTTTTTCACACTGCAGCTTCAATCATATGTTTGCTTAACTTGCTTTTCATATTAGAGTAAAAGCTGTTTTATCAGCAGCCTGTCAACTAGAAATCTCTATTTATGGCTACTCTTGCTCATTTGCAGTGCTCAGTCACTCTCCAAGTTATAAAATGTGAATCTTCTATATATACAAATAACCATTTGCACAGTGCATGCTCCTCTTCCCACTCACTCGAGATTGCTCCATCAGAGCCACAACTCATAAACTGTCCCAACATGAGAACAACACCCAGGGAATTCACTGTGTTGATTGCTACATCGATTTGAGAAATGTCAGTATCTGTTGAGCATATGTTATGTGTCAGGCCCTGTATTGAGTACATTGCATGTATTATTCCTTTCAAAACTCACAGGCATATATAAGGTAGAGATTTTCACTTCCATTTTTCAGGAAAAGAAACAGATCACTTCTAGGGGTGAACATGGTATGTGAATAAGGTTATACTTCCTGATTGTTGCATATTTGAAGGTTTTTTGATTTATCAGGATCTACCAACTAAAGAGCCCTAATATAGGACATAAAGCAAGATACCAGGACTCTGTTGATCAATGCTGTCCTCCTTTAAATGCTAATGTATTATTTTAATTAACTGGTCACCCATGAGACACCTGGAAAGGGAAATTTTCTATTTATTTGGAAAAATAATTCAAAATCATCTTCACCAAATAAAACTGTCTATAATGCTTTGGACCATTTCTTTCTTTCATATTTTTCCAAGAATATATACAAGATCACCTAGCACTTTTATTTTGACTGCCTTATAAATGTTCATTTCAATTCAAAAGTGCATGCATTTTAATTGCTTATACATACATGTCTCAGTATAAATGGAGTTCTATTAAAAAACAAAACATTCTGCAGTGATTCTAGTCTATTTTTACTCTATTGTCACTGAAGTTGCCTTTTCCTACTCTGCCCGTTGGTCCTTCTTACATATTTGTCATAAATCTATAGTGAAGACATTTAAATGCATTTTTAAATGAAAGTGAAGCATACAATGTATCATTAAAAATATTGAAAAGTACATTTTTATAATACTAAAGAGAAATAAATTAGATAAATTAAGCAAATAGATATGCATTCTTTATTTACGGGGCTTTTAGGTGTTTTCCATCAAGCAAATGAATGTCATAATTTATTCACTGAAGATTCTCTTTAGCAAAGAATGTTTTCAAGTAGCACCCAGGCATACTTGAGTAAAGACTCAGGCAGAAATCAAAAAAGCCTATAAGAGTGGGCAGTGAAACATAAAGGAAAAAAAATCCTGGAAGAGGAGAAGTGAAAGATGTCAGCTGATTTAGTAGCAAAAGGAGTTTCCCCTGACTATTTATTCAAAGCACTACTAAATTTGAATTTGGCAATGGGAAAAAGATGGTGGCATGAAAGATTCTCCTCTCTCTTTCAGAGACTCATTGACTAATAGAAATTTTCTTTCAAGATATATTTTTGAATTAAAAAATAATATATATTAGGCTCCCATTAGAGCCCTTGATGTCATGATGAAGCTGGCATAGTGTCTTTCTTCACAGATAACTAATTACATTCAATAATGATGAGTGTTTTGTTTTTGTTTTTTATTTTATAACAAAACAGAGACAGTTAACCTTGGAAGTTCAGTAAAGTCTTCCTGATATAACCTCTGGGGAGACAGCTGGGAAATGAGTGGAAATTACCTAGGTGACTAGGTATTGTGAGAGGAAAGAAAAGTGTAAAAATCTTCCAGAATAAGATTATCAGAAAGTAAAAGAATCTGAATGAAGGAAAAACTTTATATGTCCAAGAGGCTGCTAATGGATCAGTAGGGCAGAGAAATGGTCTCTAAAGTAGTTTTTGTCTTATTTTGTCTTGTTATATTTATTTTTTAAGCCACAGAACTCTTTCTGTAAAGAAACATTTGTATGGAAACCTAACCTGTACTCACTCCTTCCTCCCCACAAATGTATTAATAGCTACTCTGTCCAACTGCTACTGCACCCTTCAACACATGCTCACAACACACCCTCAACACACAAACACATACACACATGCTCACACATATTCAACAAGCTCTGAAATCACTTTGTACATGCCTCATGGATGCCCATCCTTGGGGCATGCTTTGCACTCCCCTAAATGAGAAGCCAGGGCTTGATGATAAGACTCAAAGAAAGAGAGCTACAGTAGTAAACGGACCATGAAGGATATTGTAAACCACCTTTGAAGTTCATATGTGAGTTCATCTCTGAGGTTAAATATGAGTTTAAAGCTCATTGAAGGCAATGGAGAGATAATCATGACAGTTATGGGAGGGGGGCAGGTGAGGAATCATTTATGCTTTAAAAAGATTGTACTCACCCTAGTGGCAGGGAGCCAGTTGTGATACCCTTGCGACAACCAGGCCACTGTAATGACAATGGGGAGAAGGGGAAAGAAGTCAATAGACTAGAGAGATGTTTGGGAAGAAAACTTGTCAGATGTCATAATAGTTGGATGGGAGTGGTCCAAGAGAAAAAGATTTCTTCCTTGATGCATCATATAGACAGTGCTATAATTTTCTGAAATAAGAAACACATTAGGAGAATTAGGGAAAGGCAATAAATAAATTTAATTGAGGAAATGTTGAGTTTGTGTTATTGGTGGAAAATGTGTTTTGTCGAGCCTATTTAATAATTTCATAAAAATAGAATCAATAAATTAAAATAATAAAAATAAAATTTTAAAAACACATAAAGAAAATATAGTTAACTAAAATTGGGCTTATTCAATAATTTATTTGGTTTATTTCATAATTTCAGCTTAATGGAGTTCATTGAGAGATATATCTACTAAGTATATTTACATATTTAGCAAATGTGAATAACGAGTTTACTTTCCAAGCACCCAAACTCACTATTTACCTCCTTCATTATCTTAACACTAGTGAGAAATGAGAAAGGATGATAGGCAACTGAACATTCCCAATTCATGATTTCTCAGTTATGTCCTATTTTTTTCTGGGCATCTGCATTATTTTTTACAGTTATTTTTTGGTTCAAGTCTTAGTGCTCTCTGAATAAATAAAGCCCCCCTACCTCATCTCAGGCTATTCTTACGAGGCTACTTGCAAAAAAAATTATTCATTTCTTTCTACCCTTTTTGTTTTTGCTATACAGGCTGCCAGTATGCAAATATCTGCTTAAGTACATAAAGGTGCACAGTGAGTGTGGGGAGTTGCAAAACTGTGGTTATGGCCCTGCTGATTGCAAATGCTGGGGCCATTAGTGAGTATGATCTACTTTTATGATGGCTGCAAGTTGAAGGTTGAGAAGAACAGGAAAAAAAGGCCCTGCATTTATTTACTCATCTGTCTCCTAAAATACTTATCCCACCCTTCAGCCCTCATTCTATTAGTGGGAAGATAGAAGGCAAGGAATTCACCCTATAGGTTCTATAGAAATGTCACATCTTCCCCAACCCAGGGGTGGTTTATCTAGCAGTGAGAAGGGTATTTCTTTAAGCTTAGAATATGAAATAAATAGAAACCTTTTATTTTCAGCTATAAACTGTCTCCAGGGTAAACTATACACAGGTCAATAAGCCTGTAGAGCAGAAAAGGGTATCAGTTTTTATTTCAAATGCTAAAGTCAAGGAACCTGCTGTAGATATATAGATAAGAGCTCTAACAATGGCAAGACAAATTACTTAGCTGCTCTTGAAAAGACATGCTTCTAAGAAGGGCTACTTCCTCATCTCTGTCTAGTTTATTTTAGATTACTTTATCTCAAATATTACTCTGAAGATATTTATACCCATTGACAATAGTGACATCAATGTATGCTTGTATGTGTGAGTTTGTGTGTGTTGTATGTGTGTGTGAAGGATCAAAAAATTTTTTTACTTTATATAAACTGAAAAGAATTGCTGCTAAGGGAAGTAAACTAACATTTTTTCCAGCCCCAACTGGAATTTAATTGCAAATAGAAGCACAATACTTATTGCATGCAAATCATAGTAAGAACTGGAAAAAATATTTATTCATTTTTCTAACAACTATCTTCCTAATTCCTATAACGTAAAAACTGATCTTTGAGTCTTTATACAACATCAGTTTGGGAACTTGGAGCCACTCATCTTAGGCTGAAGAAAACTCTGAGACCAGAGAAATAATAAATCTGGTCAAAAAACAAAGTTTTGGACACTGATGTTGTGCTACATCTATGAGGTAGCCATGATACCTCCTCCAGGTTGCTCCCCATTTAAAGTATTTATTACCTGAATGCCAACACGATCATGTTTCTTTTCATCTCCTTATCCCATGTACTGAAGGAAATGTTGCTTAGTTTCACTTTGTTTTAATTACCTTTTTGCATTTTCCACTAAAGCAAAGAACTTGTAAAGAAGAAATCAGAACTTTCTGTGAATTACA
Organism: Eulemur rufifrons; assembly: GCF_041146395.1. Classification (NCBI taxonomy): domain Eukaryota; kingdom Metazoa; phylum Chordata; class Mammalia; order Primates; family Lemuridae; genus Eulemur; species Eulemur rufifrons. Next base: position 234,410,794 of record NC_090989.1, read on the forward strand.
TCTGGGGAAGCTGCCAGCAAGCTGAAAAAGGATAGAAAAGAAATGTGAAACACTATTAAATGTTAGTAAGATATGGAAAGACCAGGAACAAAAAAAAAAAAAAAAAAAAGAAAAAGGAATCACACTCTGCCTCCCAAAACACACACATACAATGTAAATGCAGCCCATCATGAACTCTGAGTCTCAAATGTACCGAGATCCTTTGTATAATAACTTATGACTGCATAGCACTTAATATTTTCAAAGCATTTTATATATTATGTCATTTGATCTTCACAAAAATCTACATAGGAAAGTCAGAATCTCTATTATTTTCTCTGATTTAAAGATAAAGAAATGGCAATGCACAGTGAAGAAAAACTTTTGTAAATGAATGCATTTTTGTAATAACCTAATTTTTCTCTCCTTTTAAACAGTTTTATTGATGTATAATTGGAACATAATTAAAACAACATGCATTTAAAATGTACAATTCAATATGTTTTGTCATACGTGTACATACACAATAATCAGCACTAAAATCAAAACAATGAACATATTCATTACCCACAAGAATTTCTTTATGCCCTTTTATAATCCCTTCGCAACTCCATCCTATCCTTTCATCCCCAGGCAACTATTAATCTACTTTCTGTCACTATATTTTAATTTGCATCTTCTAAAGTTTTTATAAATGGAATTACTGTATTTTTTTTCTTGTCTGGATTTATTCACTCAGAATAAATATTTTGAGATTTATCCATGTCATGGTATGTGTTAATTATCTGTAACTTTCTTCATAACTTTTAACTGCTGAATAATACTCTACTCTATGGGTATAATGAACTTATCACAGTTTGTTTCTCCATTTGGACAATCCAAATAGACATTTGGATTGTTTCCAACTTTTATGTTCAAGTTTTTCATGCATATATGTTTTCTTTTATCTTGACTAAATACCCAGTAGTAAATGTCTGTGTCATATCCATGTTTAACTTCATAAGAAACTGCCAAATTATTCTTCTTCAAAGTGATTATACCATTTTACTTATCAACCAGCAGTATATGAGAGTTTCACTTGTTCTACATCTTCTCCAGCATTTTGTGTAATCAGTCTTTTTAATTTCACCTATAACACTAGATGTATAATGCAATCTTGTGAGTTTTTTCTATAATAGCTAATGATGTAGAGCATCTTTTTATATGCTCATCTGTCATCCATACGTGGCCCTGGAGTTTTCTTTGTGTCATGGATTTAATTCAAGTTATCAATCTTATTGAATGGACTTTGGTAATTTGTATATTTCAATAACTCAAATTAACGATGGGAGCTTCTTAAGAAACTATGGGTCAAAAGAAAAATTAGTTCAAAATAAAAGCACTACAAAATAAATAAGGATAAAAATAATATCAATTAAATGGAAAAGTAAATAGTGAAAATAAATAGAACTAAAAGCAGATATTTTTTAAAAAAGATCACTACTTTTGGACTTTTTTGTTTGTTTTTGAGACAGGATCTCTGTCACCCAGGCTGGAGTGCAGTGGCATGATCACATGATTATATCTCACCGCAGTCTCAAATTGCTGGCCTCAAGTAACCCTCCCACCTCAGCCTCCCAAAGTGCTCTACTTTTATTGTACAAATTATTTCTTTCACTATAGCAAGTAGTGATTAAACCATTGTTTCTTTCAAATTTCTATCTTTTAAAATCTTCTTTGTTTTTCTGCATAACATTTATAATTATTTTAAATAATATTTACATACACACACAACATGGGATATATATTTAACAATTTTAATTAAAAGAGAAATAGAAAATAATAAGGATAAAGATAACATATAAATCCATTTTCTAAAATTATACTATTTGATTTTGTTTAATAAAAATAAAAAAGTCCTTACAAATTTGAAGTGTTCAATTATTGTCACTGATGTTCCCCCAAAATGGCATTGCAAATGTAAATAAGTTGTTTAAACTTTAAGACAAAATTATGAGAAGATAAAAAATAGCTGTGCATATAATCTAGTATGTGATCACAAACTCTTCTCAAGTGATTATCAGTAATGATATTAATAATTGATAATAATATCAATATTGCCAAATGCTTTGAATTTTTTGTCTGTCTTGCATTTACTAAAAATATTTTTGAATATTTTGTTTATTTGTTATTTAATATCATACTGATTCTAGCTGATTTATTGCCCTAGTTTATACTAGATAAATATTAGAAGTCATAAAAAGAATATAATCAATAGGAAACTATTCTTTTTGGGATCCCAAGAGAGAAGCATTACCATTTGGAGTGGTTTTATTGAAGTATTTATTGGGACAGGATTCTCAAAGTGCTGCTCAAAAAGCTGACAGTCTATTTTCTTAAAGGACAAAACCAAAGACTTAGTATTAGAGAAATATCTTTTTGAGGCTTGAGATTAGTGTGAGTTTTGAGATTTGAGATTAGATATTTTTATAATAGCTTTTGAATATGTGCTTATCTGAGAGGATAAATTTATAAAAGGAACCAGCAGTTCCCTAGTCTCTGTGGTTGGGGACTTACCTAGATTTTGAGGACCCATCTTTATCCTACTACATGAACAGGGACCAATCTTCTCCCAGAATCTGCCTAAAGACTGACATGATGCTGGATTTCAGGGTTCAGGGAGAAATAGTCAAGTGAAGCCCCTTCCTACGGGAATAGGATAGACTATTTTTCTGCATTGAGTAGGTATTTAAAATTGAAAGACGAGGAAAGCTCATATGGCGGAGGTGGTAGGGGTGATGATGGCGTTATTAGGCAATGTAGCAGGGAGAGGAGTGGAAAGAGCCCACCCAAACTTCTATACTTGAAAAAAGTGTAATCTTCGATGTGTCTTTACAGACATTCCAAGTCAACTGGAATCAAAATTATAGACACAGATATAGCATATACACTACATATTGTATACGCTCTAGCACTCCCTAGAGTGCTGTCCATGGAGATTCCCTCACCCTGCAGGTATTTGGTAGGATCATGTAGAGTCAAGTGAAAAGGTAGGATCATTAGTATTTGGAGTGGGTTATAACGCAGACTTGCAGTTAGGTAGATAGGGAGGGATTCCGGGTCTCCTAGGGAGGACAGTGGGTGCTTTTGCCTTAGTGCAATTATTCCACCTGAGAAGAAGGACAAGGGCGGGCCCCACCCTGATCCTGCCCTGAGCTACTGCCATACCTGGGGGAGAAGGGAATACCCTACAAATTTGCCAACAGTAACTTAGCACACTAGATGCAAAAGCACGCAGATGACTATTCCAAGAGCCAAGCAGCTTAAGTACTGTAGAGTCTGGAAATTGACCTAGAACAACTGGCATGTGTAGTTAAGACTCAGGTCATGCAGCTCCCAACTGTCCAATCAAAGTGGTTCCATGGTGACGTCTGAGCCACTAGAGAGGTCAAATCCCACCATTATAAAACAAGACACAGACCATAACCAACTCCTCTTTGTCCTTCCTTCGGCTCTCTCTTTGCTGCGACGATGGGTACAGTCCTCATCTGTGGCATATGTGTCACGCTCTGTAAACCTATATCTTGTCCTTGCTCTATAATCCTATCTTTCTCTCCTCAATAAACCCCATTTTCGTGATTTTCTGGTCATTCTTAGGCCATGAGAGTGCTAAGAAGCAGCATTTCAGACTGAAACCTGACGTTGCTCATGATTTGTTACATGTCAGAGATAATCAAGCAGGAAAGACAGTGAGAACAAATTTTTTATTAGCTTAATGGTTGTAAAAGACATTCATTGACAAGTGCAATGTGATAGGCCACCAACACCAGGGTTTGGTGCATGTTTATATGCACAGAGTATGTATGTATGTATGTATGTATATAATATTATTCAAAAATAAGGGTTTTTGATGTAACTAAGCATCTACAAATTATATCACGTTGCTAGGGTTGAGATAAAGTATTTATCTTCACAATGCCTATTTATAAGCTTCAACTGCACTTATGTGTTCCTATTCTCATTTTATTTTTAGGTAGGTTTTTAAATGCTGGCTTTTAACCCCAGAGAATTTCTTTCTAAGTCCTTATTTGTATACTTCCTCCTCCTTAAATACTTCAAAATAAATCTTGACTATCTTCCTGTCTTCCCAGGTGGGAAAGAAACAGCCTGGGGTGAAGGAACATTTAAGATAAATGTGATTTATCTTCAAAACAAACAAACAAACAAAAAACAGGACATTTGTCTTCGGACAAGTAAAGCAAAATTACTCAGCAGCATAATTGATTAAACAATGTGTCTAACTGATTCCCTGAAAGACAGGGGTCAAACCCAGACACTGCCTCAAGATCTGGGATTCTAAATAGCCAAGTGCACCACAAGATAAATCCTTTTGCTTATATCATAAGAGATTTCTATTAATATTCCAAATATGGGCAGATACTCTGACACTGGCATTTCTTCAAATCCCTGTGGTTTGATTGTAGGGAATTGCCCTCTTCTGGAAGGCACTATGTCAGCTAAAATTATAGTACTTTACAAAACCTGCATTTTCCAAAAGTGGATAAATTCTTAAAAAACAAGATAGTAAATATAATATGGTTTTCTTTTGCCTAGGAAAAATCAAGCACAGTGCTTTGTCTTTGAATAGAATTTTCTAGTGACTATGAGGGAAAAAACTGAGGATAAAGATGCCTGTTACAGCATTTCCTAGAGAAAGTAAGAAATTTCATGTGTGATTTTTCAGAATACTTCTTGATTTAATTTGACATTAATTATTCACTTGATATTCCAAATTACACATTTTCTTTGCATAAAAACCAGGTGCGCTCCAAGCACCCGAAGCATCTGCTATCTTTTGCACACAAGTCAAAGGGGGGTAGCACTGTAAAATAATAGCATTGTAAAAGAATGGTTCTAGTTTTCACATTCAGTGGCATAAAAAAAGGCACCTAATAAAAAGATCCTTTCTCACTCTTGTTTTTTGAAATGGAATATATACTTTTAGTGCTGAAACAAATCATATAATATTTAATGGGGATGTATATGATGTTAACTTAAAACATCAAGAAAATTTCATTTTCATTTTAAGTCACCAACAAACCCCAACCATGTCAAATTTAACTTTCTGTTTTATGTCACAGACTATTTAAAATGACATGTTCATAATCATGTTATCCTAAGGAGGATTACTGTCCTTTTGGAAAGAATTATGGGTTTATAATCATTTCAAGATATGAGCCCTTGAGGTGAGCTAAGCTTGATTGATTAATCAGTGAAGTTATCCAAAATGTCAGTTTTGTAGTAGAAGACTTTACATTTTTACAGCCCAAAGTCGAGGATAACTTTTCTAGCGTAGGAACCTCCATGACGAACAAAGATGGAGCAGTGGAGAGCTCCCTGGGCCCGTTTTGCAAGGAAGAAGAGTGCATACATTTTTGTCTTGCTGTGTTTACCTAAACAAAGGGGGATAAAATATTTGGTACAGTCTAGTTGCTGAGCTAATTCCACACTGAAGTGAGTTGGATGCTACACACAGCAGGCTTTTCCTTTTCCCAGATAGAGTAATCAGGCTATTCTACATTTTATGTAACATCAACTTTTAACAAAAGGAAATTTAAATGTGTATCCATTTATTCACAGATCATATGATTTCAATCCAGGCAGAGAATTGGCAAAATATCCATTAGAATGATTGATTCTTCATTTTAAAGTGATAAAAGTCCTATTTTCCTGGGGCGGGGGGTGGAAATCAAGCACCTTGTAATGTATTTGCCTGCCCAAAGATCTGCTTGAAATAACTGGTAGATGATAGTATCTTAAAATGTTTTTCTCTCAATATTTTGTCAATTCTTAGCCTTTCTGGAGCAAAGACAATGTTGATAAAGATTGAATGTGTCTAAGTACTTTTAAGGGAAAAAATTAAAATTCACCATGCTTTGTTACTTCAAATATGTCACAAAACAAGATCAGCTAAATGTTAAAAAAAAAGAAAATACAGATTTCAAATACAGAGAGCGGTCATTTTTAAATGGTCTTTATAGAAAACTAAAGAAATCCCTAGTTCTCTCAATAATCTGCTCTCAATCAACGCTAAAGATAATTCTCTTTGAGGAACACATTTTCTTATTTTATAAGTTCACCTTTGTCAGGCGTTTGACAGTGATGGAAAAAGTAAAGTCATTATAAACATTTTAGTGAAGTGAGTCACCAATTAATACTTTACACTCTGTTCCTAATTTAGTCTAATTTTAAACTTTGAAAAAAATACATCAACCAATTTGTTGTCTAAAGATTATATTTCTTCTTTATTAAATGAGAACAAATGGAAAACTAAGGGATTCAGCAAACTAAATATTTCAGGGTTTTACGTATACACAATAGAAACTAAATATTTCAAGGTTTTAAGTATACTCAACAGAATGACCTCATTGAATTGACAAAGCTACTCATATTTGTTATAATTTTGACATAATTTCTCAATGAATGCAGTTAACCAACTACAATATTCCAGATTTAGCTATACTCAATAAAAATAATGGTGAGGTGAACAGACCTTGTCTAGACACTCAAATATTTTAGTAAAACATATTAATTAATCACAAAAATAAACACAAAATTATTGAAGTATTATTAATTATAGTTCAATTTAGTTCAGTAATAAGTGGATGTCAACACTGACCCCTTCAGTAGCTTTCTTGAACAAAGATATATTTTATTACAATATTCCACTACACTTTGATCTAACTTCTCATTTACAGATACACATCTCTTAAATTCTGAATTTTTATTTAAAATTCTACTGCCTCAGCTTATATTAACAAGGTGTGCTCTAACGTGAAATTGAAATTGGAGAAGTAGCCATAATGTTGCTTCACCTAAGAATTTTGTATATGTTAAAACATAACCTTTTAAGGTATTTTATGATAAACAATTTATACAGTAGAACTAAGAAGATATCAAAAAACTACATTAATTTCTGTAATACAATGAGATATATAGTAAAGATCTTAAGATATATTCAAAATACACAACATCCTGAATCACCAAAACCATACCAGAGTGAGGTGCAGTATAACCTGATTTTCTTTCAGTTCTTGTTTCCACCATTGAACTCACAGTATTAAGAAAGTAATATAAATTGTAAGGGTTAGATTGAAAAGAGTGCTGAGTTTTATAAAGTATTTTGGCATTTGCCCATTTTGTTTGACTATATGTATTTAGACCATTGGTTATAACTGTGGTGCTTTGGAAATCTAAATCATAAACTAAGATAGTATGTTTGAGATATTCAAAAGGAATATATTGAAACAAATAACTGTAGAGAGGTATTTTATCTCAAATAAAAAGCAAGATCATGTATCTCAGTGATATTTAATTTATAGAAACATATCTGAATTCTGTCTTTGCCATTTTCCAAGATAAAACAATTATTAACAAAATTCATTATAAATATAGTTTTTCCCTTTTAGCTTTTCCTCTCATACAAAATTTTCATATATCAACTATTTTATTTTATTTGGTAATTTACCATAAAATAGAAAGGGATAGTTATTTTGAAACCAAGGTTCAAAGAGATAATTCATGGCATCAGAAAAGTTGAGGCAAAATATGTACATCTTCACCTCATTCCAATCTTCTTCCCACTTAACTACCTAATATTTTTTATCTATCTTTTGAACTCTTCCAAATCTGTTTTTTTTAAGATTTAATATAAGGATCCACTTTTGGAAAAGACTTTTCTTACTCTCTGCCATTATCATCCTCAGACTTGTTTTCTCCTTCCTCCGTGCTCTCCTAGCACTTACAACAGACATTTATAATAGTATTTACTTGATTGTACTATATGATTCCCTGAAAGGTAGGGTATGAACTACTTAGTAGAAAGTGTCACATCTCACTTATTTTATATACTTCCCCTAAATCCCAGAAGCCTCAGCCCCCATGGTCAAAAAAGCACTCAACAAATATTAAAGGAATCCAATTAACAGCATTTTAATTTTTAAAACAGCTTAATAGTTAAAATAGGAGCCACAGTGGAAAGAGGACTGGATGCAATGTGGGCATGTATCTCCTCCATGTAAAACAAGCAAAGTATTGATCATCCTCACTTTTAAAATCTTGCTTATGAGGAGGAACAATTCTAGGAATTGCTTCCTCAGAACCACGGTATATCCGGCAGTGATTTTTCAATGTCACAAATGCTAATTTGCCAGGGCTATATCATCAATTGTTGAAGCACTTCTGTTAGGAGTGATGTCACTGCATGGCAAGTTAGCAATTATTTGAGGAGTTATTTCAATAACCGCACAGCTCTTTGTCTGATTAATGAAACTGCCAATGGATTTATAACTCTGGTTACGGAAATGTATCATTGGAGATTTGCTGAATGGTGTGTCATAAATTCCAGACACCTGAGAAATTACGACAGAATTTGATTAGAACGGCTACTTTTATCCCCCCTTTTTCACTAAATTCACTTTTCATTATCTACTGGTAGCACAGCCTATTCTAAAAAGAAGAGAAGAGGGGGAATATTAGTGACAAAATATTCTGTTTGCTAAAGCTATTCTTTCTTTTACTGTCCTCATTATCTGACTTTTCTTGTGGACAATATTTAAACATGCCAAAGCAGCTTCTTAGAGAAATAATGTCAGAGAACAAAGTTTCTGTGGAGTTTATAATGTTTCTGGTGACTAAGGGCAGATCCAAAAATTATTGAGATACAAACCAATAAGACTCAGCAGAATATAAGTTATGGGCCAAATAGGGCACTGTTAGGAGGGAGGCTTCAGGCTGAATGTAATTAGATGCACAGAGCATGAATTATGGTCCCATAACTCAAATCTTAAGATATACAGATATAATTACAAAAGTAAAAATATTTTTCTTGTTTCTCTTAAAGAAGAATATGCTACATTTTAAGATGAGTGTAAAAAAGCACTACTTATTATGGCCCAAATAATTCCAAACTTTTATTTTCATTAATAAACTATATGAAATAAACTATATTAAAACCAAACACACATAAATTAACAAAAGTCTTAAATTTTGTATATTTAATACATTATATATATTTATCATAAGCTAGTATTTGTCTCAAAAGATTATTAATTTGAAATAAGCCTTTTCTCCTATCATATGAAATTTCCTTTTGGAAAAATTAAGAGTTTATTGAGGTTCTTAATTACCAATAATAGTTCATGAAAACAAAATAATACAATATTAGGAATCCAAAAATAACCAGCCTTTACAATATGGTCTCCTTGATACAAATCAAATCAAACAAACCTCTCTCATATCTGCACTCTCGTCTGTATCGGAGCACTATTCATAATAGCCAATATATGGAATCATCCTAAGTGCCCATCAGTGATGAAGGGATAAAGAAAATGTGGTATATATACACAACAGAATACTATTCAACCATAAAAAGAATGAAATTCTGCCATTTGCAACAACATGAATGGAACTGGAGGTTATTATGTGAAGTAAAATAAGCCAGGCACAGAAAGACAAATATTGCATGTTTTCCCATATGTGTGGGAGCTAAAAAAAAAAAAAAAAAGTGAATCTCATGAATATAGAGAGTAGATTGTTGATTACCAGAAGCCAAAAGTATAGGAGGCGGGGTATAGGATGAAAAGAGGCTAACTAATGGACACAAAAATGTAGTTAGATAGAAGAAATAAGACCTAGTGTTTAATAAATCAGTAGGATGACTACAGTATAACAACTTATTGTATATTTCAAAACAACTAGAAGAGAATAATTTGAATATCCCCAGAATAAAGAAAAGATCAATGTTTAAGGTGATGGATATTCCAATTATCTTGATTTGAGCATTAAGCAAAATATCACATGTACCTCCAAAATATGTACATTTGTTATATTTCAATTTAAAAAGCCTCTCAAAAGCTGAACTAGAACAAAGGAATAAACATAGAACAACTCTAAATTCCTAAAAATATAAGCAGATTATCCAAAAACTCTAATATATTTCTTCATATTTAGAAATAGACAAAAATAGATGCATATCCCAGAGAAGAATTGATTTTCTTCTTCTTTCAACTCACATCATATATTATATTGCTAAGAGTTGGAATCTAAACCAGTATGTACATTTCAGTGAGCATCAGAGAGTCTTGGACTATAGAGGAAGGAAATGCACCAGGTGAGTGATACATTATTTGCGATAATGAAACCAGCCCAAGTCTTCTACCAAACCTCCTACAATAATTGCCAAAATAGTGTTATTGTCTTCCAGGTACTCTTCCATTCACTTTACATACATCAGTCCATCTAATTCTCATAACAGTCCTATGAATAGAGGACTAATAGCATTTTACAGCAGAGGAAACAGATGTGTGTATTTGCACAGTTGATACATGATGGGGCAAGGACTTAAAGTCTGGCAATCTGGCTTCAGAGTCCAAGCTCTTTCCCACTCTGGTATACAGACCTCAACAGCATGATTCTTCAGATAAGCCTGTGGAGCCAGCTACTCAATAATGTATCTCAGTTAAATTTCCTGTAACATTCATTTTACTTCATCATAGTTATAAGAACTGACATCTTCTTGATGCTCTGGCCACTTCCTTTTATTTTTAATTTCTCCATCTCCCATCTCTCCCTTTCCCCACATTCTCAGATTCACATTTTGTAAAAGTGTTACTTTTTAAGATGCAAGGATTTCAAAATCATTCAAAGTAAGAATAAACTATTCCATCACTGATAAGTGTAGGGCTCAGCAGGACAAGGAGAACAATATTCTGTAACCACATCCCTAATCTGGAATAGGCATTGGTTATTTAAGAAATCAGCTGGAAAGCTTGCATTTTCATATTTTCTGAAATAAAGAGGAAAAAATGGAGCATTACACTCTGAGTGTTACACTCAGAAATCACCACTGGTCAAAATATAGGGAAATCAAATCAGCAAAACTGATGTACTATTAATTTTAGGTACAAATGTAATTGATGGTTCCTTAATACGGCTAATAAAGCTGGTGGGTAGGAAAAAAAAAAAGAGAAAAACTATCATGCCATGTAGTTATATAATCTGTGTAAACCCCCAACACACAAAAAATTGAAAGGCTAGTTAATAGTATACATTTCCCTTTTCCATATCTGAAGCCTAAAGAGAAAGCTAAAGAGAGAGAGAGGAAAAAATGATAAATGTCCTTGTGTTATAAATGTGACAGAGCCTCTCTAATGAGACACTAGGGGTAAACAATGTAACCTGAACCTCTAACTTATAGACCTGAGGTTGGAGAAAACATACAGATCTTCTAAAACACCTGAGCAGGCTCAGAAACAAAACTCATGGAGTTTTGAAACTCCATGAGGGTGGAATTCTCAGCAGTGACACTGGATCAGAATCGCAGATCAGAAATGGAAGAACTAAGTGAAATATAAAGCAAACTTGCCGGGTAGGCCTTGCCAGCCATTGAATAAAATAAAGAGTCTCTAGAAGGGCCAACCAATGAGAGTAAAATACCTCATATAGCTGTCGCTGCACCTACGATGCCTTGTAGCCAAAAGTCCTAACCTTAAGAGCATGGAGTACAAAATTGTTATGTGACTTTCTCAGGGCCTAGAGCTTCCTTAAAGGCGCCATACTATTAATAAATGAAGTAAGCACATCCGCTAAACATGACCCAGGCTCTTTTCCTTTGAGATTGATTTTCTATAACTCTTGAAGTTGCATCAGATGGCCTTAATAGCTCAAAATGAGCCTAAAACAAGTGATGTCAATTATCAAGATTCATTTAATTATAGAGATTTTATTAATCCTCCTTTAAGATGAACAGCAGGTAATAATTTTGTCTTGGTCTATATACCCAGTTCATTGTGGCAGCTGACATTTTGGAGCAAAGGTCTGTGTATATGTGTACATACACACGTGTGTGTGAGAGTTAGTGCATATTTGTACATTCAAGGTTTTACAAGTTTCATCACAGGATTTATAAAATCTATAATGGTGACATTGGTCACTGATTTATTGTACAGGAGAGGCCCTTGCGTGCTCTCTGCACAGCCTTAATCAGCAAATTCTTGCTATATATCCTTATATGCGATAATATGCTACTTATTTTTATTTTTCCTGGAGCTATTGCTAATTAGGATGCAAAGTTCAGAAAAAGGAAAATCTATTTAATACATAGCCCATGTTCAGAAGTTTATCAAAATAGAACCCTTTAAAACATTTTTAATTATTATAACATTCTTTAGAAACATCTTGGATGTTAAAAAGCACATATATCTTTCACGCTATGAGGTCTATGACTGTAACATTTAGTATACTTCTAGAATGTCCTTTCACATCATTAAATTACATCTAAAGGTTTTATCAGACTAGAAATTACTTACATCAGACTTTAACAAAATCTTCTCAGGGAAGGACAAGATGTGACCTAATAAACTATCTTCAACATGAGAGATAGGCACTGTCTCCTATAAGAATTTCAAATGACTCTTTTAAAAATGAACCCATGTAAAAGAAATTCCTGCCCCCTCTTTTAGACAGGTCTTAGGTTTTTAAGGAGTTTCTTGCTTCATGTTTCATTCCCTTTGGTTACTTCTATAAGGAATCAGAATGTGATGCTGGGATCCTGCTCACTTTGGCTGACCTAGAGAGCAACTGAGAGTCTCTCTTCTAGACTACAGATACTAATGCTGGAAGTACAAAAAGATATATTAGAGTCTATCTTGTGGAAAGTCACCTTGTTGTATCAGTCTACTTTTCATTGTAAAACAAACCAAAAAAAAATTCTAAATTGGAAAAGCCGTCCCAATATGCCATCGTTCTTCTCTTTGAGTCAAACATTCTTCATGGTGTCTGCATAGATGCAGCTGAATTTTATCATTTGAGTCTCAAATTAAATACTAATTCCTCAGAGAGGCCTTACATGGACTCCAATCTAAAGTACTGTTTATCTCCCCCATTATCCTCTGTCCCAACTCATTCTTTTATATTTTTATAGCATTTACACCTACATGAATTACACAGTTAGGTAATTGAAAGTACTCACAAGAGTCCATTGTGTTAATATATACTAACATAGGCTTTTATAAAGGTAAAGTCATAGTACAACAGGATGAAGACAGCATAAGCAAACAGAGTGATTTGAAATGTCCAGGAGCAGCTTGCTGGGCCCTTCCTCAGTCTCTCTGGAGTTTCTTGTCTTCAGGTTACAAATCACCGAGTTCCATGCAAGACTCTTCTGTCTTAAGGCACAAGATTACTGAGGAGTCTTTTATTCTTTACTGGTCACATAGCTAAAACCAGCTGTGTATCTGGTTAAACCAGGTGCAAACTATCAATTGATACAATTTTAATAAACAATGTAGACAAGATGTTACAGGGTGCTTCCAGGGGAGTCTTGGACCTATGTAGCACACTATAAACCACTACGTCCTACATCTAATACCTATTTTGGCCAAGGGGTTCCTATCCTGGCCAGACTTCTAGTCCTCGATACAGATAAGCATGGAGCTTTCACAGAACAGCTGCAAATTAACTCTATCTTTACAGAATTTCAGTCTTCATTTTATTTCATTACATTTTCATCGATTTATAAGATATATTATTTTTTATCCATTATTTGTGGGACCTGGGGCTAGAAAACAAATAGAGTCCCCAGGCAAATGGCCTGCCTCAATTCTTTTCCCACCTCTAAATATTCCAGTAAAACAAGAGACCTCCACTACGGGTCTATGGCCTGTGAATACACTCAGGATTAGGAATGTGAACAGCATTGGTTGCTTGGTGAACCTTCAGAGGATTGATCCAGGAGATGAGCAAGTTTAGGGTCCTTTGAGCAAGGAACACTGGGGGCCCACATATCCAAATTATGATCTCAAAGTGTATATTGGGAGTGTTGTCTTCATATACTTGGCCCTTCAGTCTCCTTACTCTGTGAGAAGGGGCAGAACCAAAGGAAGGCCTGACTGTTACCTTCTAAATTACAAAGATTAAAGTAGGGGCCCAGGTACTCATGTCTATAAACAGTACTGTCTCTCTTCTATGTTAATATCAGTAGCCTACATGACAACAGGGACCACGATGATTTTCTGTACCATCAGGAACCCAGTTTCAGCATGGTACATAGTGGACACCCAATAAATACTGAATGGATGTATGGTTTAAATGAATGAATGAATGGTGACAGAAACAAAACAATTTCTAAGAATATAGATCTGTATTTATCTTGCCATTTCTGAATGTGAAATTGGAGTATAGAATATGATTAGAAATAGTAAGACTATAGATTAATATGTAAACTCAGTTCTTATAAACAAACTGCTACTGTAAATAGGACTATTTATTTTCAAAAGCTAAAATATGGATTCAAATTAGCTGTATGACTTGAGAAGTTAGCTGTATAATTCATCTCAGTGACAAACCTAATAAATTAGTGATATAAATTGAATATTAGAGATACAACTTAGAATTTCACTGCATGTTTTATTTAAAACTTGATACACTCTGCAAATAAATGTTTAAAATATTGTCCTGAATCAAGCTGTAAATAAAAACATAAAGGATAGCAGTCTGCAGGACTGAGGAAGGAAGATGATTAAATGATCATGGGTATTTACCTTGCATGGAAGATAGAGGACAACTTAAAATGAGAAGGACAGAGAAAGGCTACCAAGAGAGGAAATAGAAAGGGATATTTATCATAGTCTCACATCCCCACCAACAATATTTATTGTGCTTGGCCACTTTGTACTTTGCATTATAGTAGGTGCTATAAGACACCGTTCTATCAACACTGACGTTGCTGAATCATTTGGAACTGGATGTGGGCCAGATAACAGAGAATTTGGTTATGCAAAACAGTTATTGTGGCTGTTTATAATGAAATGAGAAAAGCAAACACTTCCACGCTAGATGCTATTGCGAAGCAAAAGATGATTGAAGCAATGATTCAGAAGTTACTGGTAAAAAAATAAATAAATAAATTTAGTAAATATTGTTTCTCTGTATTTTATCCATGTCCATCTCCTTCCCACATTTCATTCTCATGAGGATATGGTCACTATCTTTTAAAACCATATCTTTTGGAGAATGAAATTGCAACATCCAAAAATTAAGTTTTCTCTATTGACACCTGTCTTCCATATTTGTTTATCGTTATCAATCATGACTTTGTTTTGTGTATCAGCCCAATCTCTACTTCTGCTAATCCTTGGATATCTTGCATTAACCTTCAGAAAAGGAGAATAAAGCTTCCTTGAATATATTCAATAGGTCTTTATTCTTTTTTCAGGTATTCAGTACAAATATTTTATTCTATTTCAAATTGTAAATGTCACAAGCCTAATACACTATACTTAGTGAAATATAATGGAAGAATTTTGCTTATTTCTTCCCTTTGTATTTCATACTTATTTTTTTCCACTGAAATTCCTTGATTTAGCTGCTGGATTAAAGAGAAATAAGTAGAGTTTACCTTTATGAAATCTGTCACTTCATTATTTTTGATAATTTAAACTCATCTGTGGCATAATTTGAAATTACAGATTTTTAAATAATCAAGAGGCTTATTTTCCAATTTGGAATCACAGATTTTTTTTTAAAGTCTTATTACTTCTAACCTAGACATACCTAGGTAAGACTCACAAGTGCAATTGACTTACCATTTGTAACTGCCACCACTTCATTGTTTAAAGTCTTCCTTTGCATGAAGCCTTCACATCACATATTCTCAGCCCATCTAATTCCTCAAGGTCCAACTCAGGTTCCTCTCTACCCAAAGCCCATTTTCCCTCTTTACCATCTTTTACCACACTTACTGCCCATATTATTATTTGTCCATTGAACATTGATTACCAAAGGACTTCCATTTTACTCTAGAATTATACTTTTTCTTCAAATATGTTCCCATGCATTTTATTTCTTTTACTGCTTTATAAGTTTCACTAACCAGACCATAAACTATGTTTTGGCAGGAAACTTACCTCCTACTTCTTAAAACTGCAAAAAAAACCAGGAAAATACTGTGAACATAGAGCAGATCAGATTAACTTTTGACATTTTAGTTACCAACACATTTGGGTAATATTTTACATTTTGAAAAATTAAAATATACTGATACTGATTTTATATACTCCAGTTTATTCAATCCTCATAACAATCCTTTAAATTATCCATCATATATTAAAGGTGATATTAGATAATCCTAGAAAAGCTATCGTAAATAATAAGTGAAAGGACAAGGAGCAAGCCAAAGTCACAAGACTCCAAGGGCAGGGACCTCTCCAAGCTATTGGGGAAAATACAGGAACTACATGTTCTGATAATGAGGTTGAATGGGAAAGTATCAACACCTCAGTAATGATGTTTAGCCAACAACTCACAGGTGCGCACCCCGTGAGCAGATGAAAATAGCATAGCCAGAGATGGGGCAGCATCTGTGTCTTTTATTATGCACTCACTTAGCAAAATACACTGCATCTGTGCTTCCTTTAAGGTGGTTTTATTAATACATTAGGTGATACATGCATAATGCATAAAATTCATAAAATGTAAAAAAGCAAATAAAAGTCACACCAGTGGAAAAAAACTAGAAGCATTTATGTACATGATGTATGTGTGTGTGTGTGTGTGTGTGTGTGTATCTCCACGCAAATGTTTATTTATTATCTTCTGTGCACCTTCCCTAAATAGCTATGAAGATATATATGATTATTATAAGAAAGGCTACAGGTATATTTGGAGATTGGGAACTACAGCAACCACATAAAAACTGCATTATCTATAAAAAATGAAAAACTAATTTTTCACTGATACATTTTGCAGGATTAAATAGTCATCACTGTTTCCTCTCTCTATAACAGAAGCTAATACTAGTCTCCTCATTTAACAGATAGTAAAATTGCTATGCCTCAGATGATAAACAAAACTAATGGCACAAGTAGAAAGAAGTCTGGACCATTTAACTGGCAGTTGTCCATTTTTACTGTAAAGTAAAATTCCACTTTTGAGAGCAGCATCCTGACTCAAAGGCATCCTGATTACCTGTATACACTGATGTCTCTTTTTCATACATATCTCATTGGTGTCAAGTCAAGCAAATAAACACTCGAAGCATGCTGCTGCTGCTGCTGCTGGCTCGATTGATAAAAAGCTATTTTGCCAAGGCTAAAGCTTTCCTTATTTTTCCATAATTCCAATCTATGTGTCAGAGTAAAAGAAATGTATTTATTTGATCATCCTTAAAATACTGGACATTTATCCCTGGCTTGGAAAACACTTTTCATTTGAATCCACAGAAAGATGCTTTTGATTAAAGATAACACATATTGATGAATGGATGTTAAATTTATGCTAAATGTTTCATTAACTTTGTATTGCTATTAAGTTAATGCCAGCAATCATGTTAAGGTTCTGCCTGATTATCCATCAAAATGCCATATACCACTACTTCATTGCTGAGCCTCCAGAACCATTTTTCACTAGGTTCATTATATCATTTTCTATTCTTTGTTTGGCTTTTATCTGATAAGTAATTTCTCCATGTTTTAGACTTATTTATTGTATTAATCTCCCAGTACATTCATTTGCTTTTTTATTCTGTAATTTTCAACCATCCAATTGACTTTAGCTTCATATCTCGATACTGTATTTCTCACTGTGTCTTTGATGTCATGTAAATGTCACTTATAAAAATCAAAGCAGAGGTTAAATGACTTCACAAAGTAAGGCTGTTAAAGTTCTAGTATGTTAACTAGATGAATTTGAAGTTAAAATATTCATAATGTAAAAAATTAATAAAATATAAAAATGCAAAGAAAAAAGCCACATTAGCAAGTGATAAAAACTGGTAATGTTTTTGGTACACGATATGTCTAGTATATGTATTTATGTTTTTTTGCATATACCCATATGTATTTAAATCTATATTTAACACATATATTGTAGTTTTATTTTCTTTTTAAACTTAACAATTCTTACATATATTATGGATGCTATGCTATATTTTTCTTTTTTATTTATCTATTTATCACAAACATTTTTCCGTTTCACTAAGCATTCTTTTGCAATGTCAAATATGCCATCATCTTATTGTCTTCTTCATAATTCCTCAAACACACCAAGCATGCTCTAGTCTCAGACTTTCGAACTTACTGTTTCTTCAGCCTGAGCTTCTATTTCCCACAAATATCATCATCCTTCGGTTTCTTGCTTCATTTAAGTCTTTCTCAAACATTACCTTTCAGAAGGGCTTCCTGGAAAATCCCAGTATGTTCTCCATTTCAATATTCTTCATTGTAACACCTACATATTCCATGATATTATAAATTATTTATGTCATATAATACATTTTTATTGCTTTATTTTCTATCCCCCCGTCAGAAGTTCAGATACACAAAGGCATGGACTTTGCATATTTTGTTTTCCACACTTACCTTAATGCTTAAGAATGTTTATAGCACATACTAGAAAATCAATTTTGAAAGTCAATGGTTGAATGAATATCATTGCAATGCATGATTCTGAAAATAATTTATTTCAATAGTTTAAGTTAGTTTCTTATATAATTTCGCAAATTATTTTCTAATGGAAAGTAGGAGAAATTCCAAAATCAAATCCAATAGCAAACAACCTCTCCAACTTACCAGTATTCACCTATCATACGATGATGAAAGGATGAAGTACATCTACCTCAGGCAGTAAAAGCTCAGGAGGTTTTCCTTATAGACTTGTTTATTAAGTAGTTTAATTGTTCCTTAATAACTCCCTATGGGAAAAATTATAAATTTACCATTCAACTACATTGATAGTTGGTATTGTTTTGTGCAGGCTACTAGGTTCAATTCCAATTTCCATTTACTTCTGTTTTGTTTGTTTTGTTTAATATTTTTAATTTTTAATATTTTTTACTTCAGCATATTATGGGGGTAGAAATCTTTAGGTTACATAAATTGTCTTTGCCTCACCCGAGTCAGAGCTTCAAGCGTGTCCATCCCCAAGACGGTGCACATCGCACCCATTAGGTGTGATATACCCATCCCCTCCTCCCCCCCCCCACCTGCCTGACACCCAGTGAATGTTACTATTATATGTGCACTTAAGTGTGGGTCAGTTAGGTCAGTTCAGTCAGTTAATGCCAATTTGATGGTAAGTACATATAGTGCTTGTTTTTCCATTCTTGTGATACTTCACTTAGTGGAATAGGCTCCTGTGTTTTATTAGGTATTATTCTTTCAATATTTTTGCAAGAAACTTGAGACAGGTACTATGGGCTTTTTTTTTAAAAAAAAAAAAAATGTTGTTATGGATTTTTATCATTCTTTTTGAAAAGCTCACAAGGTAGGGTAACAGAAATCCCTCAATAATTATTTAGTCATTTATTTGTCACTTGCTAATTACCCCAACTGTGTGTTTCAATAACCCAAAAAGCACAAAGGCAGCAGAAGGCAGAAGACAGGGTATTTAAGCAGAGGATTTCAGGGAAGTTTTAATTGAGGTATAAAAATTATCTTGTTAAGATATATTTCCTCCTATACTGAGCCATGATATTTAAACAAGCTGGAAATTGCCCATGCATTATCTATGATAATGTACATTAAAAATATTTGTCTCTATAAAATAAGGGCACGAGTAAGTATTTAACTATAATACAAACATGAAGAGTGAGGTTGTATAATGTTAAGCTCTGTATTTCTGGAGGCAATCTCCTTGCATCCAAATCCTACATTTCTATACATCTCTTATTCAGAAATAATAATCATTTTATTCATTTCTGACCTAGAACAAGTTAACCAAACACGATTCTATCTCAGTTTTCTCATCTATAAAATGAGAATGTTAATAGAATTGCTGTGAAGATAACATAAAGCATTTATGTAATAAAATTACTTAGAATGAACACATAGAATGAAATACTTAGGATAAAATATAAAATGCTATGTCTGAAACATAGTTTTTGCTATTATATGTTAGAAAGTAAATTTAAGTTATTATTTAAAGTTGACAAGACACGTTTGTGTTCTCAAAATAAATTCGACATTAACAAAAGTTCTAATTTGTCATATGTATCTAGATTTAAAAAAATGATAACTTTGAGGATATTTGTGAACTCCTCCCACCACCCTTGTATCTCCTTTGTGAAGCACAGTCAATAAAAAAACTGGAGAAAAAATGTTAATCTATGTAACAGCTGGAAGGAAAAGGGGAGAGAAATATAGTAAGTGAATTGAGGTTAGAAAAAATGAAGTCTTGTAGAAGAAGGGTTAAGCTTTTGGCAAAAAGAAGCTTCAGAGAGTTCTGGAGAGAAGCTACATAGAGATAACTGGAGAGAAAGAACCAGGAAATCCAAGAAGTGTTGCTAGAATTTTGATTTAGATTCCTTTTAGCACAATTTTAGAGATTTGAGTAAAGAATGAAATTTGTTATCATTCTCTCTCTCTCTCTCTCTCTAATTTTGCACAACACAGGAATCTAGGATGGAACCAAGTCAGTCTAAGACATCAATAATGTCCATGTAAAATATTATTTGTCTCAGTCAAATCTCACCTGTTTCTCTATTGTCTATTGAAAAACAGACATGTCAATATGTAAGCCGCATACCTGAATAAATCTCCATCAATCCTCTCTATGTAGCTTTCTGTTTTTAACTACATAAAAAATTAGTGAATATTGTGAATAAAGGACGTGATTGATTTTCTCTACCTTCATGCCTCCATTGTATTAGAATCCCTACGTGTTTATTAAACTGATTTTAGGCATTACAAGAGAGAACTAGCCCTGTAATCCTAGCACTCTGGGAGGCTGAGACAGGTGGATTGCTGGAACCCAGGAGTTTGAGGTTGCCATGAGCTAGACTGACACCATGGAATTCTAGCCTGAGCAACAGAGCGACACTCTGTCTCAAAAAAAAAAAAAAAAAAAAAGAGAGAGAACTAACGCTTATTTTTCATGGATCCAAAGGTATTGCTGTGACTAAGCTCCATAAGTACCTTCTTGATCATCTTCAGAAAAAAAAAAAGCCAGTCAAGTGATGTGAAAACAGCAAGAATGCGCTAAAGCATTTTATATTATCTTGTCAGCGTTTGTCCTGGCAAGTATGCTTCAAGATCTCAATTCAACAATGGAAACAGGAAATTGTGCCACAGGCTGACAACATTTTTTGGGAAATAAAAACTGGTCCTGAGCACACTCAGCAATGAAGACAGAGAATGAGTCTATGATCATAGTCTATGAAACATGAGAATCTTCCTAAAAAGCGATTTTCTAAGGAAAGGAAATAAGATTAACAATTTTAAGGAAGAAATGTAATGTAAAAATGTTTATTTTTACTTAAAACATCAGTTTTGTTCTACTTTATTATGAAATATTGACAATATGCAATGATAGGCTATGGTTGATAAAGGAACATTGAGGGCTAAGGCTTCAGTGGGGGAAAAAAAAAAGGAGATTTAAAAAGGTTTCTTTGTAAGAGATCCAATAATGGCATGGCATGATATGTCAGTAACAGATCCAAAAAAAAGATTCTTTTTTTTTTTTCCTTTACATCAAAGAGCAGGATTATTAGGATTTCTTGGTTCATTGGTTATAGACATAGAAATGTTTATCCAGAATTTTATCTTTTAATTTACTTTTTGTGTATGTAGTGCTAACAGCAACAACAAAAACAACACTTTGTTAAATAAGATTCAGAAATATCTGAACGTGTCTGTCATACTGGTAAGGTAGGTACTCCAGAAGCCTCTATTTACAGGAGAACTTCAGAGACTTCTTAAAGAAGATCCAAGAGTCAGACACAGTGAGCTTAATGCTGTGAAGAAAATAAAAAAGGAGTCAGATGAGGGAACAATTCTAAGTATAGCATGGTGTCTATTAGTCACATCTGCTTCCTGGCCAAGCCAGCACTTGCCTCTTGCTTCAGTCCTACGAATCACAAGACTTTTAAATCTAGCAAGAATGCAAATAAAAATAACCCTGAAAGAACTTGGACACTTAAAACTATATGAAACAAATATTATTGCTTTGGAACACATCTAACAGAGCATAATGCAATGACAGAAATATATTCTTCCCTACTTTGCAAGAGGCCACGTAAAGCTTTGACTCTCTGAAGAATTCAGTGCAAAGGGTTGGTGCCTTGAGGAATACCATAAGACTCTGGTAGGAAACAAACTCCATTATAAAGCAAGATCAAATTATTGGTAAATACGTGTGGCATATATGCTATATATATACAGATATGAATGTATGAATCAAAGGATTAGAGCCAACTCATCTGAAGGTTAAGCTCTTCAAGCAAATACAATATCTTCTTTATCAAATAATTGTTTATACCTATTTTTATATGTTGCATTTTACTTCCGTGTCACTTGTGATACTAAGCTATTTATTAGGTTTAAGGACCTGGACAAAATAAAATAGAAACCAGAACCATTGAACTGCATTTGAGCCCACTTTGTTTGAAAAATGAGAACTAGAAACTAATGGAATTGTTTTCATGAAATATTTTGAGACACTCTGGGTACAAGCAAGATCTTTATGGGGTAGGAAGAAAACTTGGCAGAATATGGATTCCCACAACCCTCTGTTTACCTAAGACATCAGGAACTCTCATTAGTGTCCCACCAACTCCAAGCTTCCAACTTCAATGATAGGGGTGTCTGGCAGTAGATGCTGGCACCTCAAATCATGGATCTAAACTAGGGGTTAGCAAACTTTTTCTATAAATGGAAATACAGTAATCATTTTAGGCTTTGTGAGTCATATGGTCTCTGTCACAACCCCTCTCCCATTGCAGTGTAAAAACAGCCATAGACAATAAGCAGCTTTTTTACAACAACATTTTATTTACAAAATCAGAGGTGCAAAACTGGCTAACTCCACATCTGGCACAGGAATTGAAGTTTAAGAAGAATATAGCAAGTGTTGCAGTTGTTGACTGCCCAGCTTCTACCCCATGTCAACCAAGTGAGATAGTGAATAAGCAGCCATGTGCATAGACTGCAATACCACCTCATGCTTTGCTCGAATCTCAAAGCATTAAAAAAGCTAGATAGCATCAAGCCATGTGATAAAGCTACAATAATCAAGACAATGTGGTTTTGGTGAAAGAATAGACAAATTTATCAATGAAACAGAAGAGAGAGCCCACATAAATATTGTGAAGTGATCTTTGACAAAAAAGCAAAGGCAATACAATGTAGAAAACATAATCTTTTCAACAGATAGTGCTGCAAACATGCAAATAAATAAATAAATAAATAATCTAGACACAGACCTTAAACCCACCACAAAAATTAACTCAAAATGGGTCACAAACCCAAATGCAAAATGCAAAACTATAAAAATCTAGAAGATAACACAGGAGAATATCTGTAGAACCTTGGTTTTGGCAATGACTATTTATTTTTATTTATTTATTTTTTTAATTGTATAATATATCCTCTTTATTAGTGAATATGACACTAAAGGTTTATGATTATTTCATTCCCAGTGGTATGAAAATAAAATAAAAATCATACAGATTATACAGACTATTATATGTAAGTTCCAAAGAAACTTGTACATATACACAATTTTAGCTTTTTCTTTTATATATATATATTTTTTATTTCAGCTTATTATGGGGGTACAAAAGTTCAGGTTATATATATTTCCCATGCTCCCCCATCTCCCCAAGTCAGAGCTTCAAGTGTGTCCATTCCCCAAACAGTGCACATTGCACTCATCATGTAGTTATACACCATCCCCTCCTCCGACCCCGGCAATGACTTTTTAAATGTAACACCAAAGGCACTATACATGAAAGAAACATTTAATAAGTTGGACTTTATTAAAGTTAAAAACTTCCGCTGGTGAAAGACATCATCAAAAGACAGACTGGGGAAATATTTGCATAAGACATACCAGATAAATAATTGTTATCCAAATAGATGAAGAACCCTTAAAATGCAACAGTAAGAAAATACATCGCCCAATTTAAAAATGGTCCAAAGACCTGAACAGACACCTCACCAAAGAGGATATATAGATGGCAAATAAGCATATGATATGATGTTTTACATCATAAGTCATCTGGAAAGTGCAAATTAAAACAACAATGACATACCACTACACCCGTTAGAATGGCCAAAATTCAGAACACTGACAACACCAAATGCTGCTGAGGACATGGGTTACAGAAACTCTCATTCATTGCTGGTAGGAATGCAAAATGGTACAGCCACTTTGGAGGGCAGTTTTGTGGTTTCTAATAAAAAGAAATACACTCTTATCATACAACCCACCAATCACACTCCTTGTTATTTACTCAATAAAGTTGAAAGCTTATGTCCACAAAAAATCTGAAAATGAATGTTTATACTAGTTTTTTCATAATTGCCAAAATTTGGGAGCAACCATAATATTATTTAGTGAGTGAACGAATAAATATACAAACTGTGATACATGTAGACAATAGAATATTACTCAATGCTAAAAATAAATGATCTGTCAAGCCATGAAAAACATGAAGGAAACTTAAATACGTATTACTAAATGAAAGATGTCAATATGAAAAGGCTATATAAGGCTATATGCTTTCAACCATATAGTCTGGAAAAGGCAAAATCATGAAGACAATAAAAAGATCTGTAGTTGCCATGAGTTAGGGAGGAAGGAAAAATGAAGAAGCAGAGCACAGGGGATTTTGAAGGCAGTGAAACTACTCTACTTGATAGTACAATGGTACATATATGTCATTATAAATTTATCTAAACCCGCAGAATGTATAATACCACCAAGAGTGAAATCTAATATAAACTATAGAATTAGGGTAATAATGTGTAAATATAGGTTCATCTGTTGTAAAAACTGTACCCAAATCTGGTGGAGGATGTTAATTATGGGGGAGGCTACGGATGTGAAGGGTGGGCAGAGGGCATATTGGAAATCTTTGTACTATCATTTCAATTTTGCTGTGAATATAAAACTTCTCTGAAAAATAACATCTATTAAAACAGACAAGCAAAGGAAAAAAAGCAAGATAACTCTTGGTTTTCTTCCTCAAAGTAATGAAGAGTACTGGAAAAGGTAAATGTGTAGATAAATATAAGATACATATTTTCTTTTTGTTTTTATGACAATATTAAATGTTTCAAGCAGAAGTATTAACAATATATCATGAAGTTTATAGCATATGCAGAATTAAAATGTATAACAAAACTAGCACAAAGAATGGAAAAGGGTAAATGGAAATAAATTCTTGTGAGTTTCTTAGACTATATGTAAAGTGCTATAAAATTATGTGAAGGTAGACTGTGACAACTTGAAGTTGTGTGTTACAATTCATAGAGCAGCCATTAAAAAAGAAAGCAAAAAATATAGAGGAGATAAAAGGGAATACTAACACAATACTCATTCTAAAAGAATGCAAGGAAAAAGAAAAAGATTAAAAAAAAACCAGATGTGATAAGCAGAAACAACGGTAAATGGTAGATTAATCCTAAACACAACAATGATTACACTAAATGTAAGTAGGCTAAATATTTAATTTAAAAGCAAGAGTTGTTATACTTACCAAGCAAACAGGTTAAAAAGCAATTTTAAAAAAATATACATTAAAAATAAAGGCAAGAAGATTAAAACCAAAAGGATGGTAAGAAGTAATCACCAAACACTAATCAAAAGAAAGTTGGAGTAGCTATATTAATATCAGGAAAAGTGACTTCATGACCAGGACTATTACTGGAGATAAAAGGAAATATTTCATAATGTTAAAAGAGTCGATTTAAAGTGAAAATTATCCTAAATGTATAAGTACCTATAACAGAATTTCAAAATACACAAAAAACCAAAAGTATAACTGAAGAAAGAAATAAACAATTTTATCATTACATTAAGATAATTTTCTTTCTTTTTTTTTTTTTTTAATTTCAGCTCATTATGGGGGTACAAAAGTTCAGGTTGTATATATTGCCCATGCCCCACCATCCCCACAAGTCTGAGCTTCAAGCGTGTCCATTCCCCAGGCAGTGCGCATCGCACTCATCAAGTAGGTATACACCCATCCCTTACCCCCAGCCCCCACCTCTGTCCGATGCCCAATTGGTGTTATTCCCAAATGTGCACTTAGGTGGTGATCAGGGAAACCAGTTTGCTGGTGAGTACATGTGGTGCTTATTTTTCCATTCTTGGGATACTTCACTTAATAGAATGGGTTCCAACTCTCTCCAGGAGAACCAAAGAGATGCCATATCGCCATTATTTCTAATAGCTGAGTTACATTAAGATAATTTCAAAAGTCGACTCTGGAATTGATAGAACAAGGAGGCCAAGAAAACCGGTAAATATTTAGAAGACTTGAACAGCACTATTTGTAATAGGGTTCCCCAGAGAAAAAGAACTAATAGGAGATAAATATAGATGTAGATATATAAAATTAGATTTATTATATGGAATTAGGTCATGGAATTAAGGAAAATGAGAAGTTCCAAGATCTGAGATCTGCAGTTGGTAGGCTGGAGACCCAGGAAAGCAAGTGGTGTAGTTCCAGACTGAGTCTGAAGCCCTGAGAATCGGGAGAGCCAATGGTATAAATTCCAGTTGAAGGGCCTAAAAAGACTGATGACTCAGCTCAAGGAGTCAGCAAGTGAACTTCCCTCTTACTCAGCCATTTTCTTCTATTTTGGTCTTGATTGAATGAGGGTCACCCACAATAGGGAGGGAAATCTTCATTACTCAAATGTTAATCAACCAGAAATACCCTCACAGATAAACCCAGAATGTTTGACCAAACACGTGGCCCACTCAAGTTGACACAAAATGAACCATCACATTCTCACTCAGTCTAAATAAAATTTAAAGAATTATACACAATAACTGCAAAGTACACATTCTTTCCAAGTACACGTGAATTACTCACTGTATTAGGTATAAATTTATCAATTCCAAATCAACCATTCTTTCCCCTACATTTTGATACTAGATCTGGTCCCTTAAAATTTTTCCTTTCCCAGCTGGCTTGATGTTAGGTTTTGCCAATAGCGACTGTTGGAGAGATACTGCAAGTCTAATGCAGGAAAGGGAAATTTTTCTTTATTAATCCAGTGTACAATTTACTATACTCTAGATCAGCACTGAGTAATGTAGTATGTTAAGCATTTCTTACAGTACAATGTTCAAAGTCCAACTGTAACCAATACCTACCAGTAAGCTTCTCAAGCCGTGTTACTGAGACAGCCACAATCTCTTTCAACTGAATTGTTATTATGCCCTAATCATACTGTGCCATTTTTTTTTTCTTACCTCTTTTTGGTGAAGTATAAAATAATCCAAAAAATTGCTGGGCATAGTGGTTTACACCTGTAATCCTAGCACTCTGGGAGGCCGTGGTGGGAGGATCACTTGAGCTAAGGAATTTGAGACCAGCCTAAGCAAGAGCAAGACCCTGTCTCTACTAAAAATAATAAACACATGCCTGTAGTTCCAGCTACTCAGGAGGCTGAGGCAGGAATATTGCTTGAACCCAGAAGTTTGAGGTTGTAGTGTGCTGTGATCACGTCACAGCACTCTAGCCCAGACGACGAGAGTAAGACCCTGTCTCAAAAAAATAGTAAAAAAATACAAAGAAGTATACAAAATAAAAATGTCCAGTTCAATGAATTATTTCCCCAAAATCTCCAGGTAACAAAAAATAAAATACTACCAGCACCCCAAAATCCTCCATGAGTCCCCTCCTTATGCTGTTTTTACATGATTTTGGCTATTTAAATGTTTTGTTTTGAAAGAACCTATTTTAGTTTCTGGTACATTAAAATGTCCTTTCTATTTTTCTATCAATAAGGGTACAGGCATACCTTTATAAACTATGCTTCACTTTATTGGCCTTTGCAGATACTACATTTTTTATGAACTGAAACTTTCTGGGAACACCGTGTAGGGCAAGTTCATTAGTGTATTGGCACCATTTTTCCAACAGCATGTGCTCACTTCCTATCTCTGTGTCATAGTTTGGTAATTTTCACAATATTTCAAATTTTTATTATAATATCTGTTACAGTGATTTCAAACTTTTTCTTTATTATAATATCTATTATAGTGGTCTGTGATCAGTGATCTTTGATGTTTCTATTGTGCAGAAGACAATAGAAAAATCCTTGAAGGACACAGGTTTAAACTGCATCCACTTATAGGGATTTTCTTCTGTTTCTGTCACTCTGAGACAGCAAGACCAATCCTTCCTCTTCTTCCTCTTCATCAGCCTTTCAATATAAAGACGATGAGGTTAAAGACATTTATAATGATCTACTTCCATGGTGTTTTGTTTACTATAGCCTTGTAGTATAGCTTGAATTCTGGTAAATTGATGCCTCCCAATTTGTCATTTTGTTTAAGGTTGCTTTGGTTCTACAGGGTCCTCTCTGGTTCCA
This sequence comes from Eulemur rufifrons, assembly GCF_041146395.1. Taxonomy (NCBI): domain Eukaryota; kingdom Metazoa; phylum Chordata; class Mammalia; order Primates; family Lemuridae; genus Eulemur; species Eulemur rufifrons. Next base: position 234,439,137 of record NC_090989.1, read on the forward strand.
TATGAAATGTAGAATTATTTTTTATAGATTTGCAAAAAATGATGCTGATATTTTAATAGGGATTGTATTGAACCTGTAGATCACTTTGGGTAGTGTAGGCATTTTAATAATGTTGATTCTGCTGATTCATGAGAATGTTATGGTTTTCCATCTGTTTGTGTACTCTGCTATTTCCTCCCTCAGTGTTTCATAGTTTTCCCTGTAGAGGTCTTTCACCTCCTTAGTTAAATATATTCCTAGGCATTTTATTTTCTTTGTTGCTATTATGAAAGGTATTGAGTCTTTGATTTGGTTCTCAGTTTGACTGTTCTTGACATATATGAATGTCTTAGTAACCAAAATAGTATGGGACTGGCACAAGAACAGAGATATACACCAATGAGACAGAACTGAGAACCCAGATATAAAACGATCCTCATGTTTCCATCTGATCTTTGACAAAGCAGACAAAAATATACACTGGAGGAAAGAATTCCTATTTAATTGGGATCCCTATTGAATTCTTTCCCAGGGATCTTGGGAAAATTGGATAGCCACATGTAGAAGACTGACACAGGATCAGCAGCTTTCACCTCTCATAAAAATCAACTCATGATGGATGACAGACCTAAACCTAAGGCATGAAACCGTAAGAATTCTAGAAGAAAATGTGGGGGAAACTCTTATAGACATTGGCTTAGGCAAAGAATTTATGAAAAAGACTCCAAAAGCAATCACAGCATCAAGACAAATAAATGGGACCTGATTAAATTAAATAGCTTCTTCACAGCCAAGTAAACTATCATTAGAGTGAATAAACAATCTACAGAATGGGAGAAAATATTTGCATGTTATATATCCAATAAAGGGCAGTAACTAGAATCTATGTAGAACTTAAGAAAATCAATAAGAAAAAATCAAATAACCCCATCAATAAATGGGCAAAGACATGAACAGAAACTTCAAAAGAGAGAATAATGGCCAGCAAACATATGAAAAATATTCAACATCTCTAATCATCAGGGATATGCAAATCAAAACCACAATTAGACTATCACTTAACTCCAATAAAAACAGTTTTTATCAAAAAGTCTGAAAATAACAAATGTTGGCATGGATGCAGAGATAACACTTATACACTGTTGGTGGGACTGCAAATTAGTACAACCTCTATGGAAAGTAGTACAGAGATACATCAAAGAACTAAAAGTAGAACTACCATTTGATCCAGCAATCCTACTACTGGGTATGTACCTAAAGGAAAAAAAAAGACATTCTATAAAAAAGACATCTGAATTTGAATGTTTATAGCAGCACCATTCACACTTGCAAAGATGTGGAAACAACCCAAATGTCCATCAATACATGAGTGGATTCATAAAATGTGGTATATGTACAGTGTGGAGTACTACTGAGCCATAAAAATTGGTGAACTATTGTATTATCCTGGATGGAGCTGGAGCCCATTCTTCTAAGTGAAGTATCACAAGAATGGAAAAACAAACACCACATGTACTCACCATTAAATTGGTAGTAATCTATCAACACTAATGTGCACACACGGGAAGTAACTTTCGTAGGTTGTCGGGCAGGTAGGAGGGAGGAAGAGGAATGGGCAAATTCACACCTAATGGGTGCAGTGAATGCTGTCTGGGGGATGGGCAAGCTTGTAGCTCTGACTGGGGAGGTGCAAAGGCAATATATGTGACCAAAGAATTTGTACCCCTGTAATACTCTGAAACAAAATAAATAAATAAATACATGTTAATACCATCAAATTGGTATTAACTGATCAACACTTAAGTGCACATATAGTAGTAACATTCATCAGGTGTTGGGCAGACGGGAGGGGGGAAGAGGGGATGGATATATACACATCTACTGGCTGCAGTGTGCACCTTCTGGGGGATGGACACACTTGAAGCTCTGACCTGGGTGGGGCAAAGGCAATATATGTAACATAAACATTAGTACCCCATAATATGCTGAAATTAAAAAAATAATTTTAAAAAAGAACCAATTACTCATTCAGGGACTTTTAAATTCAATTGTTTAATCCATCTGTAATTTATTTCATTTTAAGGGCTGGATAAAGAAACAATCTTCTATATATTTTATTTTCCTAGATTGCTGGTTATGGCAAGGCAATTTATTGAATTATACAATGATTTCCAAAAAGAGCTCCAAAAAACCTAGATGACCTTCTCTTTCTCTAGAGGATATGCATTGCTTCCATAATTTCAAATGTACATATCTGATCATGTCACTCTCTTCTCAAAAACTTAACAGTATTGTGAACAAAATCAATTTTCTCAAATTGGGCTGTTCACCTAGGAGAGTAAATAGTAATTACAGTCTCCAAGGTAAAGTCTTATTTGGGTAACTAGCCAAATGGTGCCTCTTGTTTCCTTCTGTAAGCAGGGAAATTGCATACAGCTAAGAAAGATTGCGTTTCTTTAAAAACTCTGCCTAATTTTTATATGCTGCTCTATTTTGCCAAAATATAATGTATCTTGATAAATATTTTTATTAGCAGTTTAATTTTATTATAAATTTCATTTTTGGAACACTAAATTTTCTTGATATATTATTTTTTAGGGTTTATCGCTTATGTTGTTACATGGTTATGTATTCATCATGACCCTTTATTCCCAAAGGAAAAATAACGATGGCACTTTAATTCTTCCTTTTCTCTCTGAATGTGGTCTTGAACCGGAACATTTTACCTCCAAAATCAATTCTTTAATTTCAGGCTTTTTTCTGTTCCCGATGTGTCACATGCGTGCATGTGTGTGTGTGTGTGTGTGTTTGTGAGAGAGAGAGAGAGAGAAAGAGATTTTTATGGGAAAAAAAGTAGTGTAGTCAATCTTAGATACAAAAATAAATAAATAAAATGAAATAAAATCACAGTAGGATTTAAGGCATTGTTCAATAGAATGACATGCAAGGGGTCAGTAATAACATATTTTATCTTGACCTAGGCAAACTTTTCTATTAACTATTCAAGGGCCCTTTATGCACTCTATGTGCGAACGGAAAATAAGGGGCCATCTTATTTTTAGCTTAATATTTGTAATCCCAAATACAGAACCCTCTAAAATCTGTGATTTATATACAAAGACTAAGAGGATGTTTATCCTCTCCCTATAACCAAATCCTAATCTTAGCACAAGACAGGCATTGAGCCAAGGACATTTCTGAGCTGCAACGCATTCAACAGGAAAAAAACGTGAGGATTAAATGGCAGCATTGCAAGGTTTCAGGCAATCCTTTGTAAACATCATATGTTGTAGATACAAAGCAAAGAAGAAAACAAAAGGTTCTTTGAGTTTGCTCAGAGATAAGACCTAAGTCCTGTTATTTATGCATCATAATTAGATTCTCTTAAATACCATTTTGAATACCCTTTGCCCCACTTACTACTGCAGTTGCTGCTGCAGGGAACAGCTCCAAAGCTAGGATCAATTTTATACAAGTGCAAATTGTCAGCACTTTTACCTCAGGCTCATATCATGTAACTCTTACATCAAACCCTAGGGCTCCTCACACTTTTCTGGAGGGGTTTCCTCATAACTGATTTAATAGAATATTTGACTAACTTCTTACAGTTCATGTGAAAGTATGTGGAAGTTAATAGTCATGTGGATACCTTGACCAATGGAGGATAGGAACCATTGGATAAATGCTTTCTTCTCTCTTCCCTCAGGAAAACAGTTCTAAGTTTCATTAAATTCCTCAAAAAGTTACACTGGATCAAGGACTAGTCACGTATGATATTGGCCAACTCAATAATGCATCTCCACATTGGTGTTTTTTCCTTCTTCTCCACGTTCTTCACAAGGATGGTGAGAAATATATTTCACACCAAAAGAAGATGAAAATATAGTTAATCAAAATTAGTGAAATGAAACGAAAGCAGAGGTTTGAGGAAAATTTGTATCTGTAAATACTCACATTAGCAAAAAAAAAAAAAAAAACAATTTAAAATAAATGCAGAAACATATTCACACATAAAATACTTATACATGAATCTTTGTTTAAAGCTCTGCTTTGAGGAGAACCCTGGCTGATTCAGTAGAAAAATAAAAACTCACTGGGGATTACCCTTTAACTTACTGTCACTACATACTTTAGGAAATATAGCACAACAAATATTGTGGAATATGACCCCACTAGATTAGCATTTTTCCTCTAAAGATAGAGTAAGAAGATGGAGAAAGAATCAAATTCTTCTTCCTCACCCAGAAATGACTTTTAAGAACCCTAAAGTTGGATGGAAGTAAAAATCCACTATGAAAAATGTTAAAGAAATAAATAATTTAAGCTTTGCAATATTAACTGTCTGCAATAACGAAGGAAAGGGTATATGTACTGCAAAAGTGTTCAGGAAGAAGAGGAACTGGTAGGATTCTCAGTGGAGAAGGCTTCATGACAAAAGGGTTGGGTGTGGCTTGACAAATGGTTTCCATGAACAGAGATTGGAAGTTATTCTAGGAAAGGAGTCCAGAATGGGGAAATGGAAGCATTTTCTGCATAGTTGAAGAAATGTACATTATGAAGGCATGGTGAGATTGAATCAGAGAAATAAAATAGCAATGAAGTTGATTTGTGTTTCATCCCTGTCCTTTTATGAGCAATCTGCCATTCCTCCCACCTCCCTCCACCAACTACGAAGAAGGCATGTTCTATGCCTAAACTTTGTTCACCTACCTGCTTGTGGATTCTTGGTTTTGATCACTCATTGAGACTCCTCTTATAACCTGGCTTCTTTCTAGGAAACATACATTTTCCTGATTTTAGCATGTGTAAGGCTTCTCACAGCTGCTTTAATCCTTGCCAACCTATGAATTCTACTGCCTGAGCCAAGACTATCCCTTCCTCAGAGAAGAAAGGACAGAGTTAGAAATGTAGGGTGGAACCAGCTTGCAGAGAAAGGATCTCTGAGGCAAATCTGAGGAGGCTGGACATCATCCTTCAAGTATAGGTTCAATTTCCAGTTTCAATTTGAACATCAAGTGCAAATTCTTATTTTACATAATAATTTCTAGGATTTAACAGGCAATATAGGTTACTAAAGATGCTTGAAGCAGAAAAATATGAATAAAGAGATTCAAGACCTACTTCTAAGCAAGAATTAACCCATAGTAAATAATTAGAGGTTGACGGTGAGGAAAAAGGAAAACATAATTCTTTGGTTTCCAACTTGGGCAATTGGATATTTTTTAAAGAGAAAAGATTAAAAAATTCAGCTCCATATTCTAGCATCTACCACACATCAGTTTGGTGATGCTTTGTTATTTGTGATTTCTAAGCTTTACTCACTCTGGACCATGCATATTTTTATAATTATAGGATATGGTTAAAGACACAGATTCTGGAGTCAGCCTAGGTGAAAATCCTAATTTCAACACTTTTTAATTGTTTGACTTTACCCAAGATACTTAATTCCTCTGTCTCAGTTTTCTTTCTTTTTTTTTTAAAGCTGTGAAGTAGTGAGAATAATCACATCCAACTCATAAGGTTATTGTGAGAAATAAAAGATTTGTTACACACAAAATATTGAACCAGTGCCTGGCCCGCAATAAATAGTGTAAACTGTGAACATCTACATTTTTTTTAAGACAATTCCTTCATCAGTCTCAATCTTATAAAACCCAACCTAGCCAGATTAGTAACAGCTACCTTGTCTGATAAGAGTGTTAAAACAGATAGGGGAAAAAATATAATTCACTATGTATTGATTCTGTTGAATTTAGTTAACAACTATATTTTTAATATATAAGTGATTTTAAAAGTCATTTTCAAGCATTAATTCTTCATAAAAGAATGTACTGATTATCATGTAGGAAATGATAACAGAGCAATAAGGATGCTCTGTTTCCAGTCTCAGGGGACACAACTTAAAAGGACACCAAGGTGAGTTGTGCTGAGCACAGGCTGTGCAGCTAAACAAGGAGGTCTGGTGGATGGATTCATAAAAAGAGGGGAACATATCATCCTCTTATTGTACTTGGCAGCTTTGATTCAAATAATGTCAGCATGAACAGAGCTCCTTGTCTCTCATGCTTAGCATAAACTCTATGAATAATAAGCTAAGTAGTTCCTATTTTCCTCGAAAACTGTCAGTTCATTGGAATTAGAACCATTGTTACTTTAAGTTAAAAAAAATCAATTTGAACATGTTTTTCCTGTATCAGAAGCTTGAATTATTCATTTTATGTTTGGATTCCTCAAGATACTTTCTTAGGGTAACTTTTAGAATATGAATTTATAGATGAATATTGAGATGTAAAACCTTGAAATTGAAAATATTAATAAATCAGTGTAAGCAAGAAGTGTCAACTAATAATAATCATAAGAAAACTACAATGAAATATGAAGTTATTGCTTTTCATTCTTTTTTTAAAAATTGCCTCACAAACAATATGTAAATGTGCTAAAACTCTTTTAAAAATGTTTTGTGGTGAGAAGATATTCCAATGTGGAGAATATAGCTAGAATTTATCTCTTAAAAATATGAATTTCATACAGCTCAGGGACCATCCTGTTACAGTTTGCACCAATTTTGTTCCCTTAGGCTTCCTTCTGTCTGAATTTGCTGAAACAGGGCTGGGGAACATTTTCATGTTGGAAGGCCACATAAATTTAGCTATAATCAAATAAAGCCACATTGAAGAAATTTCAATTATATATTCTTAAAAGTATACACTATTTTGTAAAAATCTACTACATATTTAATAATTTCAAAAAATAAAAACTATTAATTTTAAAGTTAATAACCTTTTAATTATTTCATTGTGTCAGCTTTTTTTTGGAAAGTATTTGAATATTTGGTTGCAGTTTGAAGGTCTGCAGTTTCAGTTGATCCTCTAGGAACCACCTTTTTGTGACCTTAAGAGAGTCTTGATTTGGGTTAGGTAGGAGAATGTAGATTCACAGCAACAAGTGGTTGAAAAGCAAGAAAGTATTTTCCCGCACATTGCCAAAGGTGTGGGTATTCTACTCCACTTTTCCGTATTTCAATTGGATCTTTCTTAGCATCAAACAATGACTTTAAAATGTCATCTACTGAAAGCCCAATCAATTCCATCTGTAGTTCTTTAGGTGCCTTGGTGATATCAACTAGGTGAAGCTGAAATGTTAATTTGAATGTGATGTCATGATTCTCAAAGTCAGTGAAACTTTCATTGTATTCTCTAATTAATAGGTCTATAACATCCGCATATTCTTCAAATGATTCACATATATCATCCTGCTCATCAGTGACCTTTGCTAATTGGGGAAAATATTCATCCAAAATTTCCTGTTGAAGAAGTGTTTTGAGAAAAGATAGCTTTTTTCAAAATCCTTGCATTTTTTTGTCAAATATGTAGACTTAGTTTTAACTTGCAAGGAAATTTTCAAGTCATTTTTGATTTGACATGATATCACACAGAAATGCTGCATTCCTGTAGGAATATTCTTTCAATAATTCACATTGTTGACTCTATTCTTCATAAAATTTAGCTATCTGTTCTCTCAGAAATAAAATTTTGGCTAACATGTGTCCCTGCCATAGCCAATGCACTTTAGAATGATACAGCAAATCCACACTGAATATCTCATGATTCAACTTCAGCACATTACAAAAACTGACCATGTCATGTTGCATTTGCACAAATATAGTTAACAATACTTATAACTTATTGCAAAGTGTCACTTAAAATAGTAGCTACAGCACGGAGATTTTGCTGATGCAAGATACAATGAAAAGAAATGAGAGCATCTGGATCTGTTAATACTTTTTTTATCTGTGCAATGAACCCTTCATGTTTTCCTGTAATGCAAGGTGCACCGTCTGTACTAACACTCACTAAATTTACCAAATTCAGTCCAACTTTACAACATTTACCTTAAAAGTTGTTGAAGATAGCTACTCCCTGTGTTCTGTTCACAAGAGTGCCCCAAAGGAGTAACTCTTTGTAGCAAAGAAAATTTTCTGTTTTGACCCGAATGAAGTATAAAACCTGTGCCGAGTTAGCAGTATCATTTTATTTACCCAAAGTGATTGAACAATATGTATTTTCCTTTTGCAGTATTGCATTAAGTTGTTCTGTTAAATTGAAAGCTATTCATGCTGCTGATCAGTTATGGCTGTCCTTGAAAGAGGCAGTTGTTTGTACTTTGAAACATTATTGGGGTCTGAGCATCCTACAACTTGGACAATGCATTCTTTCACAATTTCTACATCACTAATTGGCTTCCCTTTTTTCCTGAATATAGAAGCTACTTTATAAGTTGCTTCAGTGGCATTATTTCCAGGTTTTATTGCTGCTTGAAAGAACTGTCTTTGCTTTTGCTTTTCATCTTTTAATTTCTGCAATACAACCTTTTGCACCTTTCCCTTTAATTTAAATGTCTGTGGTCCTCATGCATGTTATAATGCTGATGAGCACTGAATTTCTTTAGTGTTGATACTGCAGGATCACAAAGCAATCAAATCATCTTATCTTTAGCAGAAACAAGATAATATTGCAATTCCCAATCCTCATTAAAAAATCTGTTTTCTTCCTTCAGTGTTCTCATGGTCTTTGTTGACATGATGGGCTGTTAAGCAGACAGAATGCAAAAAATGCTGTTGTGCTGTGCAACTATTCACAAATTCCACTTCAAACAGAACACAGTGCACTCTTGTCAAAAGCTGGTAACAGACTGGTGTACGGGACCCCCATAAACTCTCACCAACCAGCATCTTGTAATAGTGGCGCCGGTCAGGCGGGGGTAGTTAGAACTAAATCATGAGCATAGCAGCACAATGTTCTAATTGTGCCAGCCAATCTGGGAGGATTATTTTGTTGAAAGTTATTTTAGTCTTTGGTATTTTAAATAAGTTTATTTTTAAAATAAAAGAAAAAAATAAAGATGAACAAAAACGTATTAATAAAAATAAAGGATTTGTTCTGTAAAATTTGGATTCAGTCAAAAGGCCGCACTTAAGGACCTAGAAGGCCACATGTGGCCTCAATACCACAGGTTCCCCACCTCTGTGCTAGAAAGTATTGTCAGCACAACAAAAAAATAAAAAAATAGAAGATAAAAGCAGTTATTTTTAGTCCCCGCTACCATCCCAGGAGAATAGATTCCAATAATTGGAGGTTCTGTTGTTTTTTGGGAGTACAATGGGTGAAGTGATGAAAGATTTGAGAGGCTGAGGTGAAGCAATGTACAGATAATTTATATATAAGTTCACATAAAAAAGAAAGGGAGCTAGAACATGAAACCAGACCCAGCAGAAATTTAGGAATGCAAGACGGGGAAGAGCAGAAATATCTCATGGGGATCATTTAAAGTAATTTAATTAAATTATTTAAAAAAGTAATTATTGCTGTGTAAGGTAAAATGTAAACTATCTTCTTCATCTCCCTCTAAAAACTTCTGTAAAATATATGGCAATCACTTATACTTTGTGCATTAGATTTGCAGCAAAACACTTGTCCTTACTGAAGTCAAAAAACAACAGAGATTGTTAGAAGAACCCACCACATAGACAGGTTACACTAACAGAAGATAAAGAGAATCTCAAATTATGGGAGGATAATTAAACAGCCTCTCCCAGTATTGCATAGCAGAAAACTTTAATATTTTTTAGAATGGGCCTTTCTTCCACATAAGATTTCATTTTTTAAAAAAAATTGGATATTAGCAATTGCTTACGCAGAGAATGCAGTTGCATGAAATGGGATACTTTAGTTATAACTCAGTATATGTTTGGAATTGTCATGCAACACATAGGAAACAGAAACCTTTGCGTGAAGAGTGAACGAATACGCAGCTGTGCATTTGAATGATTGGTTGTTTCCCTGTGATCTGCTGGCGGTGAACAGACAGGGGTATGGCAATTTCTCCTTCAGTCACAAACCAAAGTGTGCGTTTGGTCTAGTTTCACTGGATACAGATATAGGTCAACTTACTAAAACAATTCATTCAAACGTTGAAAAGATGTGAAATAGCCTGGCTGCTGGGCTCAGGAGAGTCATTTTAATTGCTGCTTTAAATACTATTTGGGAAGGTCAAAAGGAGAGCCTGCAGATGGACTCGTGGTGGAGGGATAACCTGCGCCCCGCAGGCTGCAGGGCTACAAATCCCAGGGTGGCCTCAGGGCTGGGGTCGGCTGCAATCTGCTGCCAGCCCGATCCTGTGCAGCCCACAGGGGAATGTCCCCGGGAGAAGGACGAGCGGAACATGGCTGCCTAACAGATGGCACTGAAACCTGCCGCCTCTGGTGAGAGTAAAATCTGCCAAAACCAGGTGTTTCACAAGCTTTTCTCTCCCTTTCTTTCTTTCTCCCTTCGTTCCCTCCCCCCCCCCCCCCCGGAATTTCTCTGTGTGGGTCCCTTCCTAAAGCTTACCTAGGAACGCATCTGTATAGGAGTTATGGAAAGAAACAAGAATTTTTTTTTAAAGCGTAAGTGATTTTGGAAGCAGCTTTTGGGGACTACCTGTAAGTACCACATACGGAGAGTCTTTTAATCAGGTCATTTCCAGGTACAACATGAGCCTGAGAGAAAAGTTTCAACTCTTCTTATCACTTCTCATAGGAAAAAAATGGCAGAACTAAATAGATTCCTTCATCGGTGTTAGCAGCCTCTGAAAACTCAAGATTATTTCCTTTAATAATCTTGCATACATGTTCAGCAAACCTTTTCTTTTCTCTTTTTTTTTTTTTCTTTTTGCTCCATTAAAAGAAGGGAGGGGGGTCTTATAATGGAAGGAAGGACCCAGAAATGCCTGCTTCCGTTCATGAGACACCAATAAAAGATGGCAGGGGAGCAAAGGGTGATTAATGGAGACTGCTTCATACAGTGACAGGCGGGAGCACAGAATGATTCTGCATCTAATATTTTAAATCCCTTCTGCCTTGGCCCACGGGAAAAGTACAGATCTCATGATTCAAAACTCAGGACATCTACCGAGTCACATTTTACTAGGAGGAAGAGGACACTGTTCCTCAATATTTCACATTCCCTCATCTTAGAAAAAGCTATCCTTCCAGCCTCCCATTCTTTCATTCCATACTTCTGGCTGGGTGATTTGATTCAGGGACTTTTATGCTTGGTCATCTCTCTCTTTAGGTAGAGATGAGCATGAAAATCCTAAAAGGCAAACTGGTAACTAGATGAGGCAAGAAAGTCCCTTAGGACTTGTCATTTATTTGTCAACTATTAGGTTCACAGTGCTATTCTAGTGTTAGAATACAGATGCTCCTGATTTACAATGGGGTCACTTCTCAATAAACCCTTGGTAAGTTGAAAATGTCTTAAATCAAAAATGCATTTCACATACCCTCCCGAACATCATAGCTTAGCATAATAGCCTGTGGTAAACATGCTCAGAACACGCATATTAGCCTGCAGCTGGGTGAAATCTAGGAACGTGGTACACCGTAGACTATCAGTTGTTTATCCTCAGGATCCAGTGATTGGCTGGGGGCTGCATCTCACTGCCACTGCCCAGTATCAAGAGAGAATATCTTACCACATATCACTAGCCCTGGAAAAGATCAAAATTCAAAATTTGAAGCATGGTTTCAAGAGAATGCAAACTGATTTTGTACCATCATAAAGTCAAAAAATTGTAAATCAAGCCATCTTAAATCAAGGATCATCCCTAGTTTGTAGTCCAATTACCCTATGATTTCTTGGGCATTCAGCTGTTTCAAGAATGTTGTATTAATAGACAGACACATGTGATTGGCAAGGTGAAGTTTAAGCAATCCAGGGTCTTAGCATCACAGAAAATATGTTTTTATTGGGAATTACATGAGTTAAATTATGCACAACATCTGGCAATTAATAGGCATATGGTCATTGTTAGTTTCCATTCCCTTCATTATGAGAGGCAGTATGCTATTGTGCTGTAAGTTTGAACATATTCCAGATGGAGTGCAACCTGGGCTCTGCAGAGGTGTCTCAGGCTGATGCAGAGAAGAGCCAGGGAAGTGAACAAGTGCAACTCTAGTCTACTGTCTCCCATGCAACCCTGAGCTCTGACTCTGTTTCTATACAACACTGTATTTGGGAAAAAAAATCCTGGAAGGAAGTGGAGTGCGGGAGGAGTGATTAAAGCCATTAGAAGAGTGGAAAGGCCTGGTGCCATGGCTCATGCCTATAATCCCAGGATTTTGGGAAGCAAAAGTGGGAGGATCGTTTGAGGCCAGGAGTTCAAGACCAGCCTGGGCTAAGCAATGATACCCCCATCTCTATAATTTTTTTTTTTTTTTTAATTAGCCAGGCTTACTGGCACATGCCTGTAGTTCTAGCTATTCAGGAGGTTGAGGCAGGAGGATCTCTAAAGCCCAGGAGTTCAATGTTATAATGAGCTATGATCATGCCACTGCATTCTACCCTGGGCGACAGAACGACAGAGCCAGACCCTGCCTCTATAAAAAACAGAAAAGAAGAGTGTAAAGAACATTGGCTTAAACTAAGAGAAAGTTAAATTTTAGTCCTTGCTTTGCTACTTACTGTTTTTGGGAAATGGACACATCATTTAACTTTTTGACTATCAGTGTCCTCAGTTCTAAAGCAGGAATCATCATACCTACTCTCTGGTTAAAGGGAAGCCTTAATAAGATAACTTATGTAAAAAACTTAGAAAATTATCTGGCAGTCAGTTATTTGTTACTTATTCATAATTTCATGAATATATATTAGAGCCCTTTTCCAGCAACTGTGCTGAGCATTACAAAATTGAATAAAATAGAATTTCCAAATAGAATCCTCTGATCCAGCAGGGGATTGAGAAGAGTAAGACAAGTCCAGTGAAAATTAGAGGCCCAGAATAGGAGTTGGACTAAGATTTTAAATGCTAATATACTCATACAGAAGTCAGGTAAGCCATATAAGGCACTAAATCACAGACAGCAGATGTCACTAATATGCCTTCATCTTCCAAAAAAAGAAAAATAAACAAAACCAGAATTTTTAAGCAAACTTTTTTGTTTTAGCTATAAATGAATTGATGTGTTAATAACTTATATAATTTATATACCTTCTCCTTTTCCAAAAACAATCATATACAAGCTAAATTCCATGATGAAATTGGAGGAGGCTTAGGGAAGGGTGGAAAAAAATTAGATACACTGTCAATCAAGGGGTTCTTACAGAACCCATTAACATTTAGGTAGTTCTAGAAAACTGATTTAATCTTGCACAGGAGACCAATAGTAACATAGGAGTTCAATTATAGAGTTAATAAAATGTGGGCGGTTCTAACAAGAAAGGGAAAATAGTTATAGTTATCATATGAAGATACACAGATACACACACATTTTGATATAGGCTAAGCTAATGTAACAAAACTTTTCAACATTCTGTGGCTCTAGCGAAACAAGTCATTCTCTAGAGATAAGTGGGTGGTTCTATGTATTCCTTTCATTCTTGTTACTTCTTTACTGGCAAGGAGGTGTCACAGCTGGCTCAGCCCTCCTTCCTGCATCCCAGTCCGATGAAAGAAGAAAGAACATAAGTGGAAGGTAAAAATTTTTCTTTAAACAAGTGACACGAAATTTCCACACATGACTTCTGTCACATTCTTTCCTAATGAATGTAGTTACAAGGACACAACTAGCTGCAAAGGAGGCTGATCAAATGTACCCATCTAAAACTCTGTTACTCTCTGGAAGAAGGTTAGAATTTTTCATGCAGTGAGAGAGTCTATATCCACTATGATTCAAATTTCATTCTACACCAAATCTAGACATTTAGATTTTCTACTTTTAATCATAATATTTAAGAGCTTATCTCATGAATGCAATCCTACTGTTTCCGTATCACTGCTTTTATATGTTCAAACAGTTCAAAACACTTTGGAAGCAGGCTGACCAGGAGTCCACTAACTTCAGAGTTAGTAAATATAAGCAGCATGTAATCTTTTGTCATTACTTTTATTTTCATATTTCAAAAACCCTAATATAATTTACTGTATTTATCATTATAAATACATTGTTAATATGGACAAGAATCTCATAATTTTTGTCCTTAATGATATAAATAATTGATTTCCTTCTATAACAAATTGAAAGATTTTTTAAATGATCAGTTCTAAGAAATGAGAAACAGTGAATTCTAATTATTTATAGTATTTGTTTTTTTAATAGCTTTACTAAGGTATAATTCACATGCTATACAATTCACCCATTTAAAGTACAACTCAATAATTTCTGGTATATTCAAAGATATGTGCAACCACCCGACAGTCAATTCTAGACTATTTTGTCACCTCAGAAAGAAACCTTGTACCTTTTAGCTATCCCTCCAGACCTCCCACCCCTCAGCAACCCCAATCTACTTTCTGTCTCCATAGGTTTACCTACTTTGGACATTTCATATAAATTGAATTATATAATACATGTTCTTTGTGACTGGCTTCTTTTACTTAACATAATGTTTTCAGGGTCCATCCATGTTATAGCCTATATCATCAGTACTTTATTATTTTTATGGCTGAATAATATTTCATTATATGGATATCCCACATCGATCCATTCACCAGTTAATAGACATTTGGATTGTTTCCACCTTTTGGCTCCTATATAAATAATACTGCCATAAACTTGGTATTTTATTGTGTGTGTTTTCTGCGGACATAAGTTTTCATTTGTTTGGATATAGACCTAAGAGTAGAATTACTGGGTCATTTGGTAACTCTGTGTTTAATCACTTGAGTACCTGTCAGACTATTTTCCAAGGTGGGTGTTCATTGTCATTGTGAGATTGGCATGTTTGGATTTTTGTTCAATGAAATTACATTGAGCTATTGGGGCAAGATTTGTACATTGAAAGTGCTATCACTATTGGTACCATAAACCCTCACAATTCTCAAGCACTCAGTTACCTCCACCCGACACTCATCTTCCCACCCACCCCTTCATTGCACACACACACACACACACACACACACACTTTTCAGCAGCTCATCCTTATCTCTAAGGTATGCTTTGTCATCCTGAGTTAGTTACAAAGTCAACAAGATGCCCAAAGCTTCAGATTCTGTCCTTTTCAATGGCATTAACTGGGTCTAGGGTAATATTTTTTATTTCATGTACAATATGCAGAAACTCTTTTCTCTACTTTTCACTGAAATTTTGAACTTTAATTTCTTCTGCCCTCTCTATGAGTCAATTACAAGTTCAAATAAGTCTCTCAAAAGTTAATACCATAAATTGATGCAATAGCCAATGAAACAATGGTATCTTGTATAATACTATCAATCCAGAGAAAGTCAGCTAATATAGGTCCTATACATATAAATAATAATAGCGATCTATCTAGGCTAATTTATACACGCGCACACACACAAACACACAAGACCCCTTACATTCAGTTGGACCTCAGGTGTTTTACAAAGAGCTATAAAATTACATTTAAAATTACAAAGATCACAATTAGGAACACTGTTCTTTTCCAACTTGTTTGGACACTGAATTGTCACAATGAACACTAATTTTAAGCTTCATTTTCAGCCCCACAGAAAACAGCAGTAGTTGCACTATAATCTTTTTTCTTGCAAATCTGTGCCCCCAAGCCAAGTAATGGATTGATTCTACTATTCACATACTGTCATTCACAATTTTCAAGGCATTATTAGTCATCTGAGCACTAAAAGAAATGCCACAGTTTGACTATTGCATTACGGTGTGCAGATTTAGCCTGGACCCACATTCAAGTTTTACAAGAAATGATGAGAAAACTATGTTATTAGCCAAAAAAAAAAAAAAAAGCAAAACAAGCTTTTATGTGCTGCTAGATTGTAGAGAACTTAAAAAAAATACAAGGTGAAACAGAAGAATAAACTGAAAGAAGCAAAAAAGTAAATAATTTATCTAGCTGGAGAGACTTAAAAAAATAAGGTATTAGAAAGGAAATCTTTCAAAGCAGAGATACTGTAAAACCTTAACCATACACTTTTTGTCAAAACTAGATTTATGTCACACCTCTGTAAATCAGACCTGCAGTGCTTGGAAAATAGCTTGTTCAGACTTACTCCATAATGATTTTCTTAGCACTATTTTTCAGTGCATGTTTCCTAACTTGGATAAACATCATGAGTTGTTATGAAGCTGTTTTTTCTGGGTCAGTGAGTAGTTTAATGAAGCAGGAAATATCCTCCAGAGTAGAGCAAGGATTCACCTGTCTCCAGATGGTCAAAATAACTAGCATTTTTATTCACTGCTATATCTAAAAAAAAAAAAAAAAAAATTGCCTCAATTAATTTAACATATCATGGTTTAAATAATGTTATATTTTGGAAGTGAGAAACAATTAATTGAACACGACATCATTTCAGTATGGAAGTGTTGTATGGAGGTAAAACTGTATAATGGACCAGATTCTACTTTGGTAGAAAAATGTCCAAGTTGTCCAAACTGTCCCCCTGTGTGAATTTAGATCACTAAAAGATTCAAGGTTCATTGATAAGAATATATGGGTTTTTAAAAATTCTGTTTCAAGTGATTAATTTTATTTCTCCAAAAGTTTAAATAATTTTATTCATCTCTATTTGTTTGACTTATCCTACATCTATGTTTATAAAGACATTACAATTTTTTTCTAAAAGCCTAGGTTCTTTCTGAAGGTAGCACCATGACACACTTTCATAAAATAATAAAATCCAGGAGAATAAATCACCATTGTCATTTCTTGGAATGCACATTTCTCTTAACAAGTATCCAAAAAATTTTCATGGTGAACTGTTATTAGTAACTATGGTCACTTCACCACCAGAATTAACACTGATCTTGGGCAGACAGCCAGGATGTAAATGCTGAATAATCTTTTTCTGGTTCCTCTTGATAAGACTCAATTCCTGGCTATAACAGTTATGTGAATAGTGAATAACTCCCAATCCTGGGCAACGCCAATTACTGAGACAGATCCTAGATTTCATTCTAATGGCTTTAAATAGAATACACTCTCAAGGAGGCCGTGTCTTCTTGTAAGAATTCTAGTTTGGTTTATTGTAACTTTCCTAGTTTGTATGAGAATTCAGAATTCAAAAATAATTCTGCTTATTTTCTTGTGTTTACTCCTAACTTCTACGGATTCAGGTGGAAACCTGTCTCTGCTAGCACATTATTAGCAAGGAAAGTATTATTTGTAGAAGCTAGTCTTTTAATTTTTGGAGCATTTGGCTATGGTTTATTTTTGTTACATTTAAAATGTTAATATTTATAATTCCACATATTTATGATGCCATCTCTATTACTATAGTCTTTTGATAGGTCTTTGAATTGGGAAAATATTGTCATAGTAATGCTACATTTAAACATGCTCCAAAACTCTGTAATTTAAAACAACAATTATTTATTTTTTCTCATTTATCTATAGGTTCACTGAACTAGGCTTCAAGTTATAGGTTTTGTCGAGTTATGCTCCATGTGTCTCTCAACTTTTCCATCGAGCAAAGGGGCAACTGTGTCATATTATTTTCATTCCAGTGGCAGAAGTACAAAAAGGATGAGCAAAACTGGCACACTTTCCTGCCCATCCACATTCTTTTGGCCAAAGCAGACCACACGGCCAAGCCTACAAGCAAAAGAATGGAGACATATATCCTAACATTAAAGTCACATGGCAAAGAAAAAAAATGAAGCATTTTGAACAAAGTTATAGTCTTCCAGTCATGATATCTGTTAATATAAGATTTTTCATCCTTCTTTAAATGTACCAAATTTGAAGAGTTGGGGTAAATAAAACAGATTTGTAATACAAATAGCCAAACAGCATATACCTATTTGTTTCATTCATTTGTAGGAATAAACTCCTGGAGAATGACTGATTAAACTAGACAAAAAGTACCTCTTTAATAACTTTAAAATGTTGGGTAAAGAATGGACGTGATGAGAATTTACAATGACATAATTTATTGGCCCAAAGTTAGATGCATAAGCTACTTTTGTTCAGTCCATGTTTATTACAAGATAGAAGAAAAATGTCTTGCTATTACCAATCCTAAGATTTTAGGGCAGGATCTCTTTATTTCCTAGTTGCAGGACAGACAAACATCCAGCCACTATGCACTGGTACAACCATGTTGGTTATTAAAATATTAAAATATCTTTAACAGTTGGTCGAGAGCCCCAGACACTAAGCATACTAAACCAAGGCCACCAAATTCACTCCCCTGGCACCCTTCCCCCGCAACCTTTCACATTCCAGCAATGCAGGTACTTAGCACTGCAGGGGCCCCCAGGACTTTGTTTCAGTCCACAGACAGCATTCATTGTAATCAGACAGTGCCCAGGTCAGTCAGCGCCCATGCTAGACTGGAAACTGAATGTTACTTCAGTACTTTGATCAAGAGCAGACATGTTAAATTTGTGATCTACTCTGGTGCTGGATTCCATTGCTCATAATGAACACTAAAAAGTAGGTTTACTCTTCTTATTGCTAGTCAGCTCATTTTCTCTAACAAGTCAACCCTTCTGAGCCCAATTAAAAAAAAAGTTACCACTTTCAATATTTTGAGTAATACCCAAAATAATCATAAAGTTCGCCCCTGGGTTGTCTCTAATATTGATTTTTCTCTTTTTTTCGTAAAGTAAGCAGAAAGTATTTCATTGTAGCAAAGAAAATTATTACTAATTTTCAAAAATCAATATAGTGTTTGAAATATCAGTAACAGCCAAAAGCTATGTTTATTTTAAACTGAATTATTTAAAAATTAGTTACCTATCCATAGCCTTCTACCTGAGGTATTAATATAAAATTATAAAGAGATGTATATAAAGATATAAACCAGGAAAAAGAAGACCTGGAAATGACAGGAGTATGACCCTAGCATTTGTAATACTAACTAAAAACACAGAACATCAAATTTCATTATTTTCATGATCTTTGCTTGATAGTTTTCTTTTGGGGCAGTGCATTTTTTATCATTTGGAAGAGAAAAACTGATGTCATACTACAGTGAACAGGAACTTCAGAGTTACTGAGTAACTGGAGTTCTCTGGTTACAAAGAATGGGTGGAAGAGAGGAAAGCAAAGGATCTTGGAAGGTGGATATATTTTGTAGGGCCCATAATTCCGCGTGCTGCCTTAACATCTCTGGTTCTCACAGGGTCCCAAAGGCCTAGGCCAAGAGTTCTCCTACTTTCACCAGATATGTTCCCACCTAGAAAGTCTCCCCACCTTGTAGTTTCCCAATCTAATGCCTTGTTGTCCTCAATATAATGGGTTTCACCTACATGCCAGATACAAAATTAAACAGAACAGCCAAACATCTGTTCCTGGGAAAAACCAAAGGTCACCTCGTCCTCTTGTCACTACAGAGCCTTCCTCCGACAGTGCCTACCGGTTCATTCTGTTCCTGAGTGCAGCCCTCTGTGTGGTACTACATGATTTGCAGCACCTGCCTCTCCTGAGCTGTGAATATATATTAATAATAAACTTTTGCCAGTTTCATCTGTCTAGTGCTGTGTGTCATGGATTTCAGCCATTTTGAACTATTTAGGGTACAGGATCCCCCCTTCATCAGTAGGATGAGTAGGCGCTGATCAGAACAGTGTTAAATAGACTGAAGTGATAGCTATATCAAGAGCAATACTGACATTTAGAAGAAATGGGGGCAATCAACTATGAAATTCCAGTCCATTTTATCTATTAAATACAGTGCTTCCTATCTGTGAATTTTGCCAAGGCCTACAAAACATTTGATATTTGAAGAGAAGTGTTAGCTCCAAATGCAAAAATAAAACTATGAAATTAAACTTAATGAAAGATTGATTAAATGTCTATAACACATAATTACCAAAATCTTTTATAGTTATATATGTTATATTTGGTATGAAATGTCGGTACATCATAGTGTGTTTATGATGTGGAGATGAATGGTGCTGTTAAAATTCCCCTAGAAAATAAAGTTATTCAGAACTGGAAGGCTCTGACTTAATAAGTAAATATTATTTTATGACAATTCAAACATACATTAACAAAACAACAACCAGAAAGGATTTGAGCATAAAAAGACTGGGATAGAACAGGAGAAGAAGGGTGAGTGTGGTAAGAAGAAAGGACCCAGTAAAAGACCAAATACATCACTGTAAACGTAAAGAATTGTTTTCTGGAGGGCTACGAAAGGGTCATTTTGTCTGCTGGAGAGTGGTTGTATCTAATAATAAACCTTTAAGAAAGAGAAAATAGAGATTCTCTCTTGTCTAATGAACTCCTGGGTTAAAAAATAGTGAAATTCCTCCAATGTGGTCAGAGTTTTGTTATATGTAACATACATTCAAGTCGTCCACTCAACAGCATATTTCAAGACGACAAAACTAAACTAAACTAATATAACCGCATGATGGCATAGGGCAATGTTTATAGGACTATTAATCTAGCTCCTTTCAAACAAATTCAACTGAGAGTAAACAAATATTAAATAGTAAATGAACAGTGCCAGAATGAACACCACAAACTAAAATTCTCAGCATCTTTTTTTAACTAATATAATGTCAATGGAATAATAGATATGTATTTTTTATGCAGAGAGAAGTGTGTGATATCAGTCAACATTAGGATCCTGAGTGAATATACATCATAAGGCATAATCTTTTTGTTATAGATTTATTTTCACTTATTTTCTTGTGGGTTGAAAATCATTTTCATAACTATTATTTCTTTCTTTCACTTTCTTTTTTTTTCTTTCTCTGCCTGTCATTTTTCTTTCTTGTTATAAATAATTGCGATTCTGTTTTTCTCAAACCAAATGAGAGTATTATGACCTATACAAAACCATCAATTTATTACACATACATTGCCACCAGTGGTAGTTAAATTTATAAGACTGGCATATAATGCAAAGAAATTACCTACAGCATTTATTTTGAAATTCACAAAAATCTTGTACCTCTTATGATAATATTTCTCTTAAATTTTCAATTTTGAAAAAATTCATTTATTTAAATAGTATGATTTTTTTATGAAGGGGGGAAGTTGAAGAGCCTGGAAGGAGGAACTGGTTTATTGTTTGCCTTGTCTGCAATAGCTGGGAGTAAAAGGATGTTATTTAAAGGTGACAAATCTAATAATACATGTATAAGCATATATAACAGTTCACAAGTAAATAAAAATGATAACATTTTTAAATCAAACCAGCTGCTGGAAGACATGGAGAGGAGAAAGAGCACATAGAGTAATTTTATGTTTGCTCATTTAGAGATAAAATTTACTTTTCTGTTTATAGTGTAGTAATCATTTATTTTAAACTTTTTATTTGAAATTTTACAAAGATTGCAAAAAACATGGACTATAGACCAATTATATTCATGAAATAAGAGACAAAATTCTGAATGCAGTGTTAACACACAGAATCCAGAAATAGATTAAGGATAGAACACATGATGACCAAGTGAAGCTTACAGAGCTAATGTGTAAGGATGGCTTGAGCATTATTCTAGGAAGGCAAGAATGGATCTATTATTTTATGACTTTTTTTTAAACAGACTTCATGTTAAGAATTAAAAAACAACTAAAATAAACAGCTGTAATGAAGAATTTTTCTTATTTAACTATGGTGAATATAGAGGGAAAATCTGTTTTCTGTTATGAGAGGTTTTTTAATGTTTAAAAAGCTTTCTCCTATATATTGAATATAGAGCTTTCCTTTCGGTAACAAAAACTTTGCTACAGAGAAATGGTGCATTTTGGGGAAAGTTAAAGCAATAAAGGGTTTAAGTCACCAAAAGGTTGACTGCTAACTTTAATTTAGTCTCATCTATTTAAATGGTTGCATTATAGCTGACAACATTTTGTGACATATACTGAGTATAACGATTCATTTATTTTTTCTGCTCTAGTAACTGCATCATAAATTATCATTAATGTCTACCTAAAACTCAGTAAGAAATCATCCTTGTCATATTAATCTATATTCTATTAATAGACAAATTTCAATGTCCAGTATAAATTTTCTGCTTTCATTTTCATAATGTCCATGAAGGCTCAGAACATCCACGAGACTCTAGCACCCTTTCTAATATACAAAATATTTAACCATTTAAGTGTTTGAAAATATGAGAGCTCTAGATTCATTTTCTATTTGTCTATAAGCATAGAGTATTAAAATTTCAGTTATAAAAATTACTGAAAATTATTTGAACTCATCTAATTTTTGACTGTTATATTCTTGGTATTGAGTTGTAATTTTAGAATTATGTATTTTAATAAATAAGTACAAATAACTAATATAATGGAGCAATAATGGGTAACTAACTCTGAAATATTGAAACATATTATAAAGACATTATAATTTTTTAATTCTACATTTATTTTTAATTTACTATTTCCCAAGCTATATATCATTTACATCTTTCCATACCAGGGCACATATTCCCTTTTTTTTTTCACAGTATTATGGGGTATAAATAATTTTGTTTACATGAATTGCTTTTATAATGTTCGAGTTGTGGCTATAAGAGTGCCTGTTGTCACTGTACCTGTTAGGTAGGTTTTCACCCATCCCCTCCTCCCTCCTGCCCCCTGGTTCATTTCCGTTGAGTTTTACTTCCCTCTATGCACATGTGTGCTCATGGCTTAGTCCCAGTTTAGTAGTGAATGCATGTGGTGCTTATTTTTCCATTCTTTAGGTACTTCACTTAGGAGAATGGTCTTCAGTTCCAACCAAATTGTTGCAAAAGCATTAAATCTTCCTTTTTTTATGGCTGAGTAGTACTCCATGGTATACGTATAACACATTTTGTCAGTCCACTCCTGGGCTGAGTTGATTCCATATCTTTGCCATTGTGAATTGTGCTGCAATAAACATTCAAGTACAGGTATCTTTTTGATAAAATGACTTCTTCTCCTTTAGGTAAATGCCCAGTAGTGGTATTGCTGGGTCAAATGGTAAGTCTACTTTTAGTTCTTTGAGGAATCTCCACACTGTTTTCCATAGAGGTTGTACTAATTTGCAGTCCCACCAACAATGTATAAGCATTCCTTTCTCTAGAAATAATGCTTATACATTGCCAACATCTATTATTTCTGACTTTTTAATAAGGGCCATTCTGACTGGAATAAGGTGATATCTCATTGTAGTTTTAATTTGCATTTCCCTGATGATTAGTGACATTGAGTATTTTTTTAATATGTTTATTGGCCATTTGTCTTCTTTTGAAAAGCTTCTGTTCATGCCCACTTTTTAATGGGTTGTTTGATTTTTTTGTGGCTTATTTGCTTGAGTTCTTTGTAGATTCTGGTTATTAGTCCTTTATCAAATGTATTATAGCTTGTGGATATTTTCTCCCATTCTGTAGGTTGTCTATTCGCACTGTTAATTGTTTCCTGGGCTGTGCAGAAGCGTTTTAATTTAATCAAGTCCCATTTACTTATTTTTGTTGTTGCTGTGCTAGTCTTTGGGGTCTTTTTCATGAATTCTTTGCCCAGGCTGATATCTGATTTGTTTCCTAAGTGTTTCGTACTTCTCTTTGGAGAGATCTTTCACCTCCTTGGTTAAGTATATTTGTAAGTATTTTATTTTCTTTGTAGCTATTGTGAATGATATTGAACCTTTGATTTGACTCTCAGCTTGACTATTATTGATATGTAGAAATGCTACTGATTTGTGTACACTGATTTCGTAACCTGAGACTTTGCTGAATTTATTTATCAATTCCAGGAGTTTCTGGGTGGAGTCTTTGGGTTTTCTAGATGTGAGATTATATCCTCAGAGAAAAGCAATTGTTTGACCTCTTCTTTTCTGATACAAATACACTTTCTTTCTTTCTCTTGCCTGATTGCTCTGGCAAGGACTTCTAGCACTATGTTGAATAGAAGTCATGACAGTGGACACTTTTGTACTATTTCTTAGGGGGAATGCTTTCAACTTTTCCCATTAAGTATGATGCTGGCTGCATTTTTGTTGTATATGACTATTAAAATGTGATATCTGTTCTTTCTATGCCTAGTTTTTTGAGAATTTTTACCATGAAAGGGTACTAGATTTTGTTGAATGCTTTTTCTGCATCTATTGAGATGATCATATGGTCTTTGTTTTTGCTTCTCTTTATGTGATGAATCACATTTATTGATTTACATATGTTGAACCATCTTCTCATACAAGTGCAGGAAAATGCAGGCAGGTAAAGTGAGAGGGAGAGAGAGAAAGAGAGAGGTAGAGTGACAAAGAGAAAATAAAATAGAGCCTGAAAATAAGAAAGGGTAACATTTCAAATCATTGGAGAAAATATATACTTAAATGCAAATAAGAAAAATATAAGAAATAGGAAAAGGCAATACAATGGACATCTATAAAATCTTTTTATGGGATTGCTAGAGTATATAAAGGAAAATATTATTAGAAATGACTGTCTAAAAAGTTTACATTTCAGACAGGCAGAGGGTTAACATTTTAATATTTAAAGATCTTTTAATAAAATGAACACATCAATATAATTGACCAAATAATTTACAAAAGAAATGTAAATAATGTGAAAGGGGCTCAAACTCACTAGTAATTTATGTAAAATTAAAAACAGCAATGTGCCACTTTTTTTTCAATACTGATATGGCAAAATAGAAGAAAAATAGAAGAACATTGGGGAGTAGGTAAGAAAGAGAAAGAGGGAAGGAGAAAACAGGAGGAAGGAAAGATGGAGGGATCAAAAGAGGAAAAGAAGGGCCAGGCAGAGTTGGTGCACACCTGTAGTCCCAGCCACTGGGGAGGCTGAGGTGGGAAGGATCCAGAGCCCAGCAGTTTCAGGCTGTGGTGAGCTATGTTTGCACCACTGCGTTCCAGGGTGAGTAAGAGAGTAAGACCCTGTCTCCAAACAAACAAACAAACAAAAGAATGGAAGAGGAAAAGAAAGAAAGAGGAGATGATGAAGGGAAAATTCTTACCCATTGTTAGCCAAGGTATTAAAAGATGGACAATCTCATACAATGTTAAGAACCATAGAAATTGACACAAGATGTCTGTTGCAAAATTTTGCCATACATAAAATATATCTCATAAGCATGTATATATATTCAAGCTTCTAGAAATTTGTGCTGCAGTAATCAAAGTTTGTAAATATTTCATGCAAGATGTTACAGCATTGTGTATATGAGAAAAAGTTGCAAGTAATCTAAATGACCAATTCTAGAAGTTAGTTAAGTAAATTACAACATTTACATATGAATTATAGTCTTTTAAAATAATACTGTTGAAAGATGATCAATATATATCATTTAGTGGGAAAAGCATGGTATTAATACTAATATTGCTTACAAAATAATTGCATATTCCATTAGACAATATACATTTATATACTATGTATATGAACTTGCTAACAGTGGTATCTTAGTGTGTTCAGGCTGCTACAACAAAATACAATAAAATGGCTTATAAATAACAGGAATTTATTTTTCACAGTTCTGGAGTCTGGGAATTCTCACATCAAGGTGCTGACATATTTGATGTCTGGTGAGGGCCCACTTCCTTGTTTGCAGATGGCTATTTTTTCACTATAAACTCGCATGGCAGACGGGGCAAAGGAGCTCTCTGAGGCCTCTTTTATAAGAGCTGCAATCCCATTAATAAAAACTCTGCTCTTAAGACCTAATCACCTCCCAAGGAACCTACCTCCTAACACTATCACCTTGGGGTTAGGATTTTAACATATAAAATTTATGGGGCCACAAATATTCAGACCATAGCAAATGTTTACTACCAAATGGAACATTCTGTTCGATTTTTCTACTTTTCACTTATGTGTTTTCTATAAAATATTTACTACTCAACTTTTAAGCAAGAAAGTTGCCTTATGGGTTTCAGCAATTTGTTGACAGAGATTTTGCACATATACCTTTATTTTTGAAAAAATATTTTACTCTTAGTTAACATTTTCTATACAAACATTCTAATCTGATTTTTATAGCTCAAAATTTCTAAAAATTGGAATGTAATATTTCATCTAGGTATCTGCCACTAGAGCTATAATTGGAAGTATAAATATCTCTTGCTTACTAAAAAAAGGCATTCCATAGCTAATAATAATAGTGAATATTTATAGAGTACATATTTGTACCATATACTTGTTTAAGAATTTTACACATATTGTCATAAGTTTATAAAATGTAACTTTATTTTATTCATTTAATCTGATTTCTTATGGATAATTACTATAAAATTATAACTGCTCTCCCAGCAAAAATACTGGATCTCCAAATGTTATAAAATTACACTTGAGAGTAAAGGAACTATTAAAAAGGAAATTGGTTAAACAGAAAGACTAACATTCAAAATACTACATGCATACTCACAATACTATCAATAATTAATTAGAGCTGCATTGAAAAATAAGACCAAAGAAGAAACATCAAAGAAGAAACATAGTCACACCATATCCTGATCCCCTTCCCTCCCCTTTCCTCATTAGTTGCTTCCACTCTAAAATTAGTACCTCCAAGATGAATATTTTACAGTTTGACAGAGTTTTCCATTGTCTTCAAAACCCCTATACGCTTCCAACTGCATGTTTTTTACAAGTTGTTTTCTCCGCCACTCAGATTCAATGGCCTCTTTCCATTAATCTGCCTAGCAGCAAATAACTGTATACTTTCTTCCTGTAACCTTGGATAATACTATTAAATAAATTGAAGCTCAAAGAAGAAAATGACTGAAATGTCAGGTCCTTGGTTTATAATAGATATAAATGGCAGCCATTTCTGAAATCTGAATATAGAGTGACTAGTCGTTAGTACTAAAGGGTTAGCCTTTCCTTCCATATCATCAAATGAACAGGATCTGACAAAATCTCCCCCAAAATCGCACCAGATAATTTAATTCCTATTTTCTTATCACCTTCTATCCCAATAGGATTTATACATCCTTCCAGTAGAGCAGCTAGTAAATATTTCAGTACCAAAGTCATTTTGGAGAAATGAATGAAAAATGTGGAAACACTCACCATAAAAATGCACTGTGTCACTGAAAAATAGGCTAGTATGAAACAAAACCTAAAACTTAAGAGAGAGAGAAGATTGTTTCTCTTATATGTAATAACTTGGAGATCGGCAGTCTAGGAATAATTTGGCATTCACATGGAATTTGGAAGTGAGCCAGTTCTATCTGTGCATGGTTTCCATTTTTAAGACCATTCATGGCCTTAGGAATGCTGGAGCTCTTGTCATTTGTCTATATTTCACCAGCAGGAGGGAAGGACGGATACAAAGGGACATTTTCTATTCTTTGAAGGCACTTTACAAAGTTTTACATCTTACTTCTACTCACATTTGATTGGCTGAAACTTAATCATATGACCACATCTACTGCGAGAAAGGCCGAGGAATCTAAGGCAGGCTGGGAGGATGGATATTAAGAGGCTACCAGCAGACTTTGCCACATTGCACTTCACACATATTCACATAGTTTCACCCAAATTCAAGTGGTTTATGAAGCCCTCCCCCCGAAGCCTATCCCAAAAATCTCTGTCACACAGATCCAATATCAAGAACCCCTGCTCACAAAATGAAATTTTTTATAGTCTAGGATGCTGGGTTTATGACATTATAGTCCTGTTGGGCTGCTCCCTGAAACAGGGAACTCTGACAAGCAGCAGCCCTATAGTATTTACACAAAACCTCTGTAGGTAACTTGTGTTTATTATCTGACTTTGACTTTGGCAAGAATTTCAGCCTCACTAAAAATTCTTCTCATTTCTAGGAGAATATAGAATGTGTTTCACAGGTACCTGCCACCAAGTCCTCTCAGCTATTATTGATGATTGCCACTTTTAGCCACTCCTATTTTAGCTTTTTGGGGTGATTTCTTTTCCCAGAAATCACAATTTCAAGCCTCTGGTATAAAAAGCTGTTTGAAGAGGCTTTTTTGCTGACTTGGTAGCAAATGAATGTTTGTAGGGTTTTGAGGGAATTGTGGGGCTAACCTAGGAAAAAGACATGACCTTGAGGTGGCGGTAACACTTGTAACATTTATTGGGGGATGCTTTCACCAGTTTGTAGGTGGGGGAAGTCCAGACGTTATGGTGCAGGGAATGAAGCACCTGTAGGGGAGAGGTGGGGGTGTCACTACTCGGAGGGGAGGAGGCAAAGGGAACTCCCAGGGAAGAGGGGGATCAGAGAGAGGGCTCACATGTCTATGTGATGCCGCCCAGCAGGATGGCAGGAAGTCTCTGGATCAGGGAAGCTGAAGGGTGGCAGCATCTTGAAGCCTTAAAACTGCAAGGCCCCATCTTATCAATAAGTAACAGCTGTCAGGTGAGGCTTCATGGGGTGTGCAAAACAAGCAGGCTATAAATGGCTAAAAATTTGTTTGTTTGGGCTATTTTTAAGATAATTAGAGGTGTAAAAATTTGAGTTTGGCACCTGTGGGCTTTTGAGCTAACAGTGTCCCATCCTGTAGGGAAGAAATAACTTAGGGGCCAATACTCAGAGGCCACTTTTGGCTTATTTATACAACACTTCTCAACCTCGAATTAGACACTGCCTCTATTCCTGAGAACTGCACTTGCTGCTCAGGAGTGGTTAGTGAACTAAAAGTCTCCAAGTGTCCAAATGGAAGGAGAGTTCTTCAGAGTTCTCAGTCTATTCATGTTTCTTGGTACTCTGAGTGGAAATGGGAGAATACTGATGAGTAGGGACTATGCAATCGCTTGATGTACCGCACAGTTCAGGCGGAGCCAGTGGCAGAAGGGCAGCCCCCAGTCTCTGAATATCCTACAGAGACGCAGGGCTGGGAGGGGCGTGATTATGTGCATTATGATTTTGCACACCAGGAGAGGAACTCTGCTCCCTGCTACTTCTCCTTTTTGCGGTGGCTCTGACAGAGCATGTGGAAAGGAAGTTCTTAGCAGCAGGCTGCAATCCATTCTCTCTCTTTACTGGGAAATGCCTCAAAAAAAGAAAGACGAATGTTAAACTTGGTATCATGTTCACTATACTAAACAATGGCATCTGATAAAGCTAAAATGTAAGGATGAATTTCAAGAGAAGTTGATTAAATGCCAAATGGTTTGAAGATAAGGTGTTTCACCCGCGTTTCTGAACCATTTCCGAAACCCGTGAAATGAATGCTAAAGCTGACCATCCAGACCTGAGAAGGAGCAAAATGGTTTGATAACGATAAGAATGATATGCCTGCAATATGAAATGTACATTACAGTGAATTAAATGACATGAGAAACTTGCATATATTGCCAGGTTGATAATAATGTCCTGATCTGCTTTGTGAAAATACTTCTATCAATTTTCTTTGAGATTTATAGATTATCTTTTCCCTGAGATGCATAGAGCTTTCTGACAATTTAGTCACCCATCTTGAGTACCCGGTGATATAATTATTTTTAAAATGTTTTCTCCCTTTATGGATAATAGTATGTTTATTCTGCCACAATCTATTTGCTGATTCTGAATTTAGATACACTCTTTAGAAAAATATACATCTATCTAAGACTTAAATTGTACCCTTATTTCCTTTATCTGGAGATATGAAACCTTGTATAACCTTGGAGACTAACAGGGGCCTGAAATGTTTAAGAGTAATGAGTGGGGAAAGAAATGGTTATTCTGAGAGATACACACAGACGTATTTCTGATAATCTCCTGAGAAGAAAAGAGCACACTCTCATTTTTCTGCACATTCAAGGGAAGTGCAAGGGTGTCTTGACCTCCTGTCTTATATCAGCCCAAAACAGAAGTCTCGTGGTTATAAGTAGGTAGAGGTGCAATGCAATATGGACCAGAAAAGTAAAGTATAGCCTATAGGTGACATCATTGGTTGGTATTAGATAATATATATTTAAGTTTGCATAGATATTATTTTCAAATGTCATTGCTATGCTGCCAGTAACTTTTCAAGTGCTTAAATAGTTTCCTAAATTTATTCTGACATTTTCTGTTTTCTACATTTTCCATTGATGTAGGTAGTTTACTTGGTATGGGACTATTTTTAAATAAGTACATATAGAAATACCATTCATCAGAAATAATCTTTGGCCAAATCTTCCTGCCAAAAAATGCCATGATTTCAATCATTTAGATAATCGTCCAAGCTTATTTTAATACATATTGCCTCAGTAAATGCTGGTTAAAGTACTATTCCACACACTAGCCTGTGTACTTTTTGATGTCAGGCAGCATGTTCTCTTAATCTTCCCCATCTGAACACTTAGCATAGTGCCTGGCCTTTAACAGTATTTGATAAACATAATATCACATGTAAGATTGGAAAAATAAATGATTAGTGCTAGCTCTATTGCAATAAGGATCTTCCTCTATGCCATTTCCATGGAACAGAGGCTGGCAAAATATTTACTAGATGAATGAATGAAATTACATAACTTATGTGTATATTTCTGAAGTTAAATTCTAAGTTCAAAGCACTTTGGTCTTAGAAGCTTTCAATATCCCTATAACCAAGATTGACAGTTGAAATTTTCAAAGAAATATAATTTACTAGAGAAAGGTAAGGAGGTACCTGCTCATATCAATTTAAAAACCTCAAATTACATAGGTTCTCAGTATCTGCTGTCACTAGATGAGAAAATAATATATACAAACCTCAAGTTCATAAGTGGTGAGAATATGAATTACAAAAATTTTAAATAAATGATATTCCAGACTTTCAGATGTCACAGAGACATGGTAGGCAATTAGTCTAGTAGTGTCATCCTAAAGCTCAATGTTAGTAATTAAAGTTTCGGTGGTCTACTGTATTGAAACAGAGCCATGACTTCAGACAAATTTTCTCTGGACTTGAAGTCACTCTAGCAGTGAATTATACGTGATATTTCTTATGTATAAACTCTGTATTGTAATGAAAACATTTCCCAGACCCTTTGCATAGCATTGACCTTCTTTATGTTAGGAAGAGAATTATCAAAGATACTAATTTAAACCAATGTTTGCATTCAGCTACTCACTCTAAGAAAAGGTTGTAGCGGACAAAAGTGCTGAAAATAATGATTAAATTAATGCCTTTTAAAATATTTCTGGTGTTGCTTTATTTTCCCCACCTTAAGTACCAGCTTAAGTATCAGCTGTGTTTGTTTTCCATTCTACATTTAGCTGTGTATCTTTAATGTCATCTTTATAATTTTGTACACAGAAAAGCTAATCTCAGAAACATGTGTTCCATTTCTATATGTCCCTAGCACTGCTCCTCATGTCATTAACTGTGAGGAAACTAGGGTGTGAGTAAAAATGCTACCAAGTGATATAAGAAATAAGCTTTTGGAACAGCGTGTATTCATTGATGCATTCAGTTGTCCATCCATTGATTGCTATTGGTGTCCCAGACACTGTGTTGGTGGTGGTGTTACAAGGATGACAAGCTGTAGAGCAGAGCTCTGTGATGACAGCTGTGATGAGTATCACAGAAGTGAGAGTCTTTGGGGCCATGAACACAGATAACAGGAATTGACCTGACAGAGAAGACTTCATTGAGGAAAAAATAAATAAAAAGAAAAAATGTCATAGAACTAAGAGTTTATATAAGCATAGAGGTGGTAGGAAGAGCATTCCAGATAAGGGGAAGAAGAAAGGACAAATTCCCCATCACAGAAGGAATCTATCACAGTCAAGGAACTGGAGGGAGATCAGTGTAGCTGAAGCAGAGAGAATGTGGGGAGTGGGCAAGACTGCTAGCTGCTCCGCTCACAAACTAAATCATAGTTTTAGTCATTCTTGGTATTAATTTTGGTACTATGGCTGGAACTAGTCAATGGAATGTGAGTGTATATAATCTGTACTATTTCCAGATCAAAGATTTTACAAATTTGTAGCTCTTCAGGTTCTTTTACTCCTTCTGCTGTTTGGATGAAGGTGATGACAAGACTTTGGGACTGGTAGACCTACAAGAGAAAAGAAACCTGAGATGCTAAATTAAGGAGTAGAGGAGAAAGGCTAGCCTCTCAGAATACCCACCTTGAAGTTATAAGTGAGAAATACATTTCTGCTATCCTTGATACCTTATACATTTTGGTGTTTACGTGTTACTGTAATTTAGCCTTATAAAACTAATACAGAAATGTACAGATTGAAGTGGGGTATTGCTATGACAAAACTTTAATATATGACACTATGTTGAAGTGGCAATCGATGATCTATTTTGCCAGAAAGCTAGAGAGTCATATGTCATGCAGTGGCAAAGTATGTGGTTAAAATGTTGCCTATATCCCTATTGAGCCTCTAATATTAGGGGAAGCTATTGGAAGGAATCAAATTTTAGTGCTTGCCCTCGGCTTCTTGATGCTTATAACAAGGTTTAAAAAGAAGTAGATGACCTCAAACAAGAAATTTCTGGTTTTCAAAGAGAAACAAAGGCAACAGAAAGAGTACAGAAATTTGGGGGCTCACAAGTTTTAACTGCTTTCGAGAATCCCAAAGAGTAGGAAATAAGACTAGAAGTTTAAGCAGCAAAGACCCATTAAAAGTCCTCAGTTTTACAAAGGAAGTCAGCTCTGTGGTAAGTGTAGAAAAAGAATATAGCCTTCTAAGCCATGCCTATTATTTTGCGTAGCCTCAAGGTAGCCATCAATAAATTGAGAGAAAGAGAGAGAGAGAGACAGAAAGACAGAGGGGATATCAGGGAAGAAAGCAAAGATATAAACCAGGGTTTAGAATCAGCCTAGGAAAGAACCTTGAAAGTTCTGGAGATAGCTGAAATCAAATGAATTAGATGTCTGAAATGTTTTTGAGAAATTTTACTAGAAAAATATAAGTAGAACATCCTTTCACTATTTAAACTGCACATTAACCCTTGGACTCCAAGCAGTTCATAAGCAAGAAACAGAATACAAAGATGTATGTCCCCAAAGTGGGTGCACTCTTGAATTGTCAACTTACGTGTTCATAGTTGAAAACAAACAAGGATGAACCTACCAGAACCTAGTGCCTCCGACAGAGCACATTCTATATCTCATCAAGGAAATCCTTCTCTGTTAAGGCTGGAGGCCTTCACAATGCCTGCCCAAGAGGTTTCCATCACTGGTATAGACAAATTACTGTGGTGCATTTCATTTTGTTATGTGTTTATTCATATTTGCAATCCCGTCCTTGCTCTGTCATTATAAACTGGTAGTTTGGGTTGTGGTGGCAGGCACAGATGACTTGTATTTGATTGACTTCTGTGACCCAAACTATGAGAAAACATAACCCTACTGGATACCCGGAATCATGCGTCTTCGAGACATCTGGAACTTAGAACTAGATGCAAGTATTCTATACACTTGGAATGTGGTTTGGGGTTGTTGCTCTTTAGGATGTGATGAATTTGTTCATATTTGAAAAGGAGATTAAAAATTATATTTGGCAACAATGGATCTAAAAATTTCATGATTAATAAAAAACATTAAGAATTGAATTTGTGTTATTGACGTAAAATGTGATTATAACTTTCTCACTCACCATGGGGGTTGTGATAATATCACTGACCACAAAGAAACCAGAAAATGCAAATTTGTTCAGGGAGATGGGGCTATTCCAGAAGTTAGCTATTGAGAGAAGATAGTACCTGAAGATCATGATTTAACACATGCCGCAATAGATGGTGTATTTATACATCACTGTGAAGTATAAAATTTCATTTAAAAGTGACTAGTCATATAAATGGCTTCTGCACATTTTTAATTTCAAGTTTCCATGTACACTTTGGAAAGATGAGAAAACTGTAAAAGTGTTGACTCTATTAGTGAAAGAAAAAAAAATTAAACAGTTAAATGAGGTCAGATTTATATAATGTCATCAGATGCTCCAAATAGAATTCAATGATTTAATATTTTTCATCCCATTTATGGAAACAAAGTAAAACATTCGAAAGTTCATTTGCTCAAAAATGAATCCATCTGACACTGTTATGACTGCTATTTACATTCAGTTTAGAAGTTCAACATTGAAGATAAAACAATACAACTTTTGGTGAAGCACATGTCTTTCTCTTGCACTGCTTGGGACCAAGCTTTGCTTTACAGCTCAAGCAAAGGAGGTTCTAGACTTTTTTCCCAGTTAGATTTGTCAGGGACATTTTAGGCACATGATCCTTTTCATTCCAGTCATTTCCATGTCCTAATAGCTACTTTCAAAGTTCTTTCCCATCTGAGGCAATGGCAGGATCTACAGTTGAACATAGTGGATTCTGGCATTCCCCAAGACCATTTGTAACCTACCAACACCAATAGACTGGGAAGTAGAGGCCGGTGCCTAGGAAACAGGACCACCTGTCCAAGGCTTGCCCAAGGAGTGGCAAGCAGCCCACCTCCTCCTCCTTCATCATGTGTAAGCTTTCCCTGAGGCCAGGATGTCATCTTAAGGAAAAGGAAGGTGGGGTGTCAATCATGAAAGAAGGTAAAGCAGGGAGGGCTAAGCTTTAATTTATGCAATATTTACCTGCACAGTATCAAATTATAATTACTTTGAAGTGGCAAATTTAAAGTTTTCCATTTGTGCAAGTGGGAACTTCAGACGAATGTGAGACATTATAGATGTGAGCCATGAAATTGTTGCACATTATGTAGAGCATAATCAAGTATCAACATAAGTATTACTATATCACTCACATATATCTCTATAATAAACGTCACCACCTGCCTATCTTTGCCTAACCTGTGTCCCTGCCAGGTAAATTTTTATGTTTCCCACAAAGAACACTTAATCTGCATATATAAAAGATGGCTTTTTCTAATTCTACATACTAAAATAAACTTACAGTCTTTTCTGATTACCTTGGCCTTCACTCTGCTTAAAGTGTTTGCTTTCTATAGCTCATCAGTTCCACCAATACCATGGAGCCTGAATCCAGGCTACACATTAGCAACTAGGGGTAACCATCCTCATATGCAACTCTGAGCAAGAATGACTAACCAGTCAACACATGGATTTTTCCAGTTTCTCATGCCAAAAGTCTCAGAGTCCTTTTTGACTTCCTGCTTGGGTTCACAATCTAATCCACCACAAATTCTGACAGCTCTACTTTCAAATATATTCATATTCTGACTACTTCTCACCAATTCCAGAGCTCCTATCCTAGTCCAAGGCACAGCTAATTTCTCACTTGCACTATGTTACTAGCACCCCAAGTGGTTATCATTCTTGTAGCCTTGCTCCTCTGTAGTCAGTTCTCCACTTAGCTGCCAGAGCAGCTCTTCTCCAGCTGAACATCAGAAACTTGCTGCCATTTACTCAATATCCGGTGAGTGGCAGAGCCATTCTCAAATCTATTAATATTTCCACTTGACTTTAAGTCTTTCATTTTTCACCATTTTACATTTTATATTCACTTCCTAATGATTACATTTGTGAACTAGCCAAACCAGGACAGTTGAGGCATGATTATTCTATACGCCCCTTGGGTTGAAACCATATGACCAATAATATGCTTTATTTAAGATTACTTTTCTTCAATAACATTTGCAGGAAAAAAATCAAATAATTTCCACTTGATGTACTTAAGTCTCTCTCACTGTACATTTTTATTAATCATGAATCATTCAAACTTCTGAAATTTTCTTTCATGTTTTTGGAAGAATTCCTTATGCTCATTCTGTTTATAAGTAATTAATCTTTCAGCAAGTCAAGTAGCACCACCAAATTTCTAAGAATATTCTAGTCATTTGTTCTAACCAATCATTTTGCTGTAGCATGACATTTGCCTATGCTAGGCAGCCTGACTTCCAGAAACATCTAGTGAAATATTCCACCACTGACCACACCCTAATGTGAAATTTCAGTGGCCCCTTATACTCCCAATAGCAGCCTAGAAAATATTTCAATAAATAACCTATTGTTTATAATATAACCAAATAATCCATCTCAAATGACATCCATTTTTTTTCCCTTTCCTGTTTTATCCATGATATTACAGCATGTTTGTGCTTGTCTATGCCTAGTAAATCTTAAGCTTCTTAAGGCCAGAGATCTTGAATTATTCAACGTAGTACTGTATTTCCTACACACCCCCCGCCACCACTGCCACCACCCTGACTCATGATTTTCACAGAATAGGTTCTTCAAGTTTCTTAGTGTAACTTCCTTTATTTCTAGTCTGACCAGTTACCTTTAATTCTAGTATTAAGCATACAGTAATGATCTTCCCTTGCCAGGAATTATACACCTACTAAAATAATATACAAAAAAATTAGGGTCCCAGGTCAGACTATGGAGCCCAGAAAAGTGTCACTTTTAAACATTTTGCTTATGTGGTACCAAAATCATATCCAATTCACTGTGAGATGAAAAATAGACATTTCATGAAAAAAGTAAAATGTTATGCAAATATGAAAACAAAACTTAGTGACTTCTTTTTACAGTTCTATACTGTCAATGACTGTTCTATATCAACTTTGACTCAAACTGTACAAAAGCAATTCATATAATCAAAATATTTGTACCCCCATAATATTCTGAAACAAAAAATAAAAAAAACATTTCAAATAAAAAAAGAACATAAAAAATACTGTTCTGTTATTGTACAATAAATGTTGACATAGCTACTCAATATGTATATTAGAATTTAAAACTTTCTTAGAGATATCTCAGGTATAATAAGCATTTAGCAGTGAGTTGCCCATAGTGCTGAATAAGGTTTTTAATTACCTGTATTTCATGCCCAGTTATGTTTCTTTAATTTAAGCTGATGAATAAATTTTAAATGTAGGCTTCATAATAGAAATAGTTAATTCATAAAAGAGCTTCAAGCTTGGATTTTTGCAGATTTTTTTAAAGGAAAGAGAGGAAGATGGAAAAGGCAGAACAGAAGCACCTCTGGATAGCCTGGTGAACATAGCAGAGATTTCCAGTGTGACCTTGGCCAGGCCATTTATTATACAATTTGCTTCAATTTTTTATATCTAAAATAGAAGTTGTTGTTTTGTTTGTTTTGTTTTAGCAGGGTTTTCTGAGATTGTTATTAATATTTCAGTAGCTTATTGGGACTTTTCTTTAAATCTGAGCCTGATAAATTAATCCAAATTTTGTTTAATCCTGAGGGAATTTTATTTTTCTGCAGGCATTTTTTAGATGTTGTTCCTTTAAATGGAAGGGTTATTGGAAATTATGATTTTAATTTTTTAAAAAAGCTTATCAAGTCTCAAAGTGATAAGTGCCTTCCTGAACATACATTTCAAGGTCAACAGGAATTCATGGAATATTATTTATCATTTTATCTTTATAGCTCTGATTTTTTTCTGATTCATGTGCATGTATTGAATCTGAATAGCTCTTGATTTTGAAATTTAAATGATCACAAGTGTTCCTGACTTTTAAGATTACCTTGTTTTGAAGCTTTCTGCTCTCTCTAGCTTGTTCCATGATTGATATTATTAAAAATTATTTCTAAAGTATTTATGATAGGATAGACATATAATACCTCTTCTCTTTCTACTGAAAAAAATAGAAAATATGTCCCTAATATTTTTCTTCCTTCAGGTGCACAGGTCTTAATGTAACATTCTTTAAAAAGACAAGCAAACTGAGTCACTAAGAAATGTCCTAAATATATAGCATCATTTTACTGTTAAAAATTCCATTCTTAGCCACTTTTAGTAAATTAGAAAAGGTGATATGTATTCATTTGTTCATCTGGTATTTTAAAAATAGATCAGATGTTGTTAAAAGAAAAAAATAACTGATTGCATACTTCAGAAAGAAAGTTATAACTACAAGATTTTTCTTTCTTTTATAAAAACATGTTGAATTCTGAAATCCAGAGGTTTTTCTTTACACAGTTTTCATGGAAGTTGAATATTGACTTATAAAATTGATGATCTGTAAACAGGAAGCTTATCAATCTATGATTATAATTTTGACATATATTGCCAACTTTCTAAAATAGCAAATATAGAATTAGGAAGTTGTTAAGGGAGGATGAAAATGGCATTATAATTAAGGGTCAAATGTTCAAACCAAATATTCATGTAGATGAAAAAAATATGATTTCATGGATTCCAGGTAGTACAGCAAGAGCAAAAGTCATCTGAATTGTTAGAAGACCAACTTATTTATGTCTTCATTGGTTCATTGAGGAAGTAATCATCAAGTGCTTACAGGGCACAAAGCATACCTTTTAATAGGTATGTGAATGAAAAGGCCATAGTCTATAAAAATTTGTAACAAAGAGCCCCAGTCTAGTCCATGTGGGTTGGGAAGATTTTTCCAAGAAAGAGACATTTAAACTGGCATATGAAGGATGTGTAGGAATTAATGATATGTACTGATGGGGTTGGAAAAGGAAGTAGAAACAGCTTGTACAAAGGCTCTGAAATAGAGAGATCATGAAGCATTAGAAAAACAAAAAGAGGTTCACTGCAGACAGAGTGTAGACTGGGCAGGATGAAGTGGTAAGGCTACCACAGTGACAATTTATGTAGATTTCACAAAAGGAAATCAGTGACTCATGAAGCAAAACTTTGAAAAAGTTTGGCCAACTTCAATTTCCATACTACTTCTAGTTCTAGATGTCTATTCCTCATTAGTTGATATTTGAAAAGCCCTGCATACAATGCATAGCCTTAAGTCGGTAATGTTAAAAGTCATTTTCAAAAATCAATATATTTCACAAACTTATTTCTAACACCTTTCTCCCTTTCTTTCTGCCAGCACATGTAGGCACACAGACAGACACACACACACCCAAAACTGAGTTTTGTTGTCTTATATTTCCAGGAGCTTCAAGTCATCTTTGCTTTCTTCCTTTTTCCCATTGCACTGGATTTAAAGAAAACATTAATTTGATGAGAACAAAAGCATTCTAAATTCCCCAATAACCACAAAACTCCTTGAAAGCTAATAGTAAATGAATGCACACAGCATGGAGTTGATTTCATTTTTTTCAGTCCTGTGGATTTTATCCCTGTCCAGGGTTCTATTATTGCTTCCATGTTCATTTTTTAGACCCTGGTCCTTGACTGTGGAAATATTACAGCTTCATGGGGAAGGAATGTAAGTGGAAATGTCTGTTTTAGTGGGAATTTGTGAAATATCAGTTCTATTTCTATTACATCAAAATATAAATTGCCAGATAAATGTGGGTGTTAAGTGATATAAAAAATGTATCAGATAACAGAAAGCATGTGGAATCTAGTCTTTGATGTTATTTTGTTCTTTAAAGATTATTATTATTGAAAGTATATTGCATGACAGTGTACTAGATGCTTCTCATGTGTGGTTTTGTATAATTCTTAAAATAACTCTGGGAAATGGGCATTACTATTCCCATTTGATAGATAAGGAAAGATGAGGATTACAAAATTTCAGTGACTAGCACCAAGTTCCTAGGGGGCAGAACCAAGATTTACTTCCAGGACTTTCTAACTCCAAACCCCATGATTTGGAGTCTCAATGTACTTCACAATCTTTCCTAGAAGAGCCTACTTCTTTTGTTCTTGATCTTAAATTTCAAAGTGCTTTGATAATTGTACACCAGTTGCACTACCCAAAAGATAATCTCCCTGCGATGTGCAGTGTGTTAGAGTGAAATGAAGGACCCTGTTGATTCACTTGTAAAGAGACATTTCCTTGGTCCTTAGGGGGAAAAAATTTAATTCTTTTTCTGCCACATTTGTCATTTCCTTTTTCTCTTCTTCTTCCTGAATGCAGGAGTCATTATTCCTTCACTGACTGAACTCTCTTTATAATCTTATCCAAATACATGGTTTTAAACGTAACTATGATAAAAGTCAGCCCCAAAACTCTACCTCCAATCTGCTGCCCTGGATTTTAGTCCACAATTTTAAGTCACTTGAATACCAACCAGATTTATAACCTTCAAGTCATATTTTATTCCTTCTATCCTGCCTCTATTGATAACTATGATACCACTGATATTGCTTGCTCTATTTTTATTTTAAAAGAAGTCCTGATTTCAATTCAAGGAAAACATAATACATTTTCAGTTAAATGTATAGGCCAATTTGTTAAAGATTACCATAATTTTTAATAAAACAATATGTATATGTATTAAAGTACATATCACACCTTAGCCATGTACTTTTCATAATCTTTTTTCTTTCCAATTTCTATTAATGGTAGAGTGATGCCTTTGATAAATCTATGACCTGTTAAGTTTTATAGAGAAGAAAAAATAGGAAAATTTGGTCCAATATAGTTCTATGATTGGAATGTCATTTGTCTCACACATTTCTTGAAAGACTTTCCAGGGTAATGAAATAGCTCTGATTTCTTTTGTTCATGACCTTTTCTCCTTGTCCACTATTCTTATTAAAGCTGACTTCTTGCCTAGATCATTTTGACAGTGCCCAAACTGCTCTCTGTTCCGCAGTGGATATAAATTTGACAGCTTGGCCACCTTTTGGTGTACTTCTATGCCTCAGCACTCTGTTGCACACTGTGGACATTTTCAGGAGGACTGTATGTAAAGGTTTCCTACTCTTTGCACAGCAAAGTGATTTGCTGGTGATGGTCAAGTAGCTATTTCCTTCATGCCTCATGACAACTCCATGGTTCCTGGGAGTTCCTGTACCTAGTTTGCTCAGTCTTCCTGTCAATTCTGTGAGCTAACCTGAGACTCTTCAAATACACTCCTTTTTGCTAAACTTAGAATCCTAACAGACTCACCTCTCTAGAACATCCTCTATCATCCATTTGGTACACAGCTGCCTAGTGTATCTTCTTACTTATAAATATAATCAAAAGTTTATGGGGTGTTTACGTAATGAGCAAAATAGTATTTAGAAACATAGTATGTTAAATGCAAAGATAGAAGAGAGATATCAACCTGTAACCTCATAAAGAAATATCTTTTTCATCTTTATTCACAAAGCTGAATCAACAATTGCAAGACTAGTGCTCAGCATCAACACTGGTGAGTCGGTCAGTACAACTTATGCTCAGATTTACCTCTCTAGAAACATTCTCCACTAAAACAGAGGTGGGATGATTCCATTTCTTGAGGTAGAAAAATTCAGATTAGGTCTGGAACTTCTAGTTGTGAAAAATTAAGATTTCTGGGCTGGGCGCTGTGGGTCACGCCTATAATCCTAGCACTCTGTGAGGCCGAGGCAGATGGATCATTTGAGCTCAGGAGTTCAAAACCAGCCTGAGAAAGAGCAAGACCTCATCTCTACTCAAAATAGAAAGAAATTAGCTGGATAACTAAAAATATATGGAAAAAATTAGCCGGGCATGGTGGCGCATGCCTGTAGTCCCAGCTACTCGGGAGGCTGAGGCAGTAGGATCGCTTGAGCCCAGGAGTTTGAGGTTGCTGTGAGCTAGGCTGACGCCACGGCATTCTAGCCCCGGCAGGCAACAGAGTGAGACTCTGTCTCAAAAAAGAAAAAAAAAAAAGGTTTCTCTTAAAAACCTGACTGACAGAGACAGTGCTAAAAGAAAAAGTAGCCCCTTTAAAGGAAAATTAAATAATGTGATTTTTTTAAATTATAGATTATTAAAAGTAGTTGAGTCTATGAAAGGA
Source organism: Eulemur rufifrons (assembly GCF_041146395.1). Taxonomy (NCBI): domain Eukaryota; kingdom Metazoa; phylum Chordata; class Mammalia; order Primates; family Lemuridae; genus Eulemur; species Eulemur rufifrons. Next base: position 234,480,510 of record NC_090989.1, read on the forward strand.
CCATAAATTCACAATGCTACCAGCACCCAAAAAATTTTAACATAAAATACTCAAAATAGTACTTTATAAGAATGATAACTATTATAGGATATACTATGTTCTATAAATATATATGTAAAAACACATGTAAATATATATTGCCATACAAGCATATACAATATTTATGCTATATAATAAACACATTTACACATAAATATATTTTACATATTATGTATTATGTGTATTATATGTATTTATATTATATGTAAATATATATCTATATATGTACATAAATATATATATGACTTATAAAATGTATTACCTCTATAACTGGGGCAGTTTAACCAAAAATTATTCTAAGTGAACAAGTATAAATATAAGTATGGACCACAAAACAAGAAAGGATGGTTAACAATCACACAAAGCATTTCAAAGATGTTATATTAGTTTTCTAGAGCTGCTGTAACAAGGTACCAAAAACTGGGTGGCTTAGAGAACAGGAATTTATTGTCCAACAGTTCTGGAGGTTAGAAATTTAAGACCCAGGTGTTGGCAGGGTTGGTTCCTTCTGAGGGCTGTAAGAAACAATCTCACAGCCCTCAGTTTTCTGGCAGTCTTTGGTAGTCCTTGGCTTGTAGAAGCCCAAGCTTGGCCTTCAACTTCACGTGACATTCTTCTTCTGTGTGTGTGTCTCTGTAGCCTAATTTCTCTAATTTGTCTAAGGACACCAGTCATATTGGATTAGAATTTGCCCTAATGACTTCAGCTTAACTAATTACATCCGCAAAGATCCTATTTCCAAATAAGGTCACATTCTGAGGTACTGGGCTTAGGATTTCTTCCCCTTTTTTTTTTTTTTTTTTTATTTTTATTTTATTTAGGGACAGGGTCCTGCTCTGTTGCCTAGGCTAGAGTTCAATGACCCAATCATAGCTCACTGCAGCCTCAAACTCCTGGGCTCAAGCAATCCTTCCTCCTCAAGCTCTGGAGCAGCTGGGATTACAGGTGCAAGCCACTGTGCCCGGGAGCATTTTAACGTATAAATTTTGGGGGACAAAACAATTCAACCCATAATAGACATTCAGTGCCATGATACATATAAAAGAAACGATAAGTAAGTAAACGAAATGCTGACCATAATTAAATGTTTATATGTTAAATTAATGAAGTAAAGCCTGGAGCAATTAAAATTATAAAGATTATGACTCCCCAAAATGAAATTATTTATTTAAAAAAAATTTTTTACATTACTGTTGCATCTATGAAAGATGTATTTATATATATAATAAATGATAAATGATTGAAAGGAAATATGAAGAAGAAAATATACTTAGAAGATTAAGGCCAGGAATTAGGTGTGCATTGTTAACACTCCTTTTATAATTTTGATTTAATAGTAAGGCAAATATTGAAAAAGAAATTATTGTGTTAAACCATCAAAAATGGTTTTTCTTTGGGGAGAGCGTAAATTAGAAGGAGAAACCTCATTAAGCTACTCCTGATGATCCCTAAATCAAAGCAGTCACTTAGGAGCAAGGGGAATATACTTCTAACAACAAGAACACAAATTGAATACACTCAATATTTGAGAAGAATGTGTTATTCTCTTGAAAACTACCTACACACATAAAAACTCAATACAAGCAGCAGTAGCCAGTGTGCACAAGGGAGCAACTCTACTTGCTGCAGAGCAGTGGAGTGAACATTTCATTTTGGAAGTGATGTGGAAATTAAAGTTTATTCTTGCCAGCTTAGAGAAGGATAACAAGCCGTGTTTCAAAGGAGGCTGCCGAATGATCTCACTATTTCAACACCTGACCCCAAGGGAGGATAAACTCATGGTGACAGCAGATATTGTAACTGTGTGTTAGGAACAAAGATTACATGAATAAATACTACCCAAGGCTTCTGCCCATAAAATGGATGCTAAAACATATTGTTTCTGTATCCTCCTGTCTGAAATATGTCGGTTGTTCAGTGGTAGGGATTGGTGCTTTCCCCAACATAACAAATCAGAAGTGTCACCCTTGTAACAATAGTTATAGTGAGTATCGGTAGGTAGCTTATACTTTTGCATTATCCACCAGGAGAATCTGCTCTTATATTTTACATAAACACAAAAATATATTTTTATATATGTACATAATTTTAATACAGTTTTTATTTTGAAACAATTTTAGATTTACAGGAACATTTACAAGGAGTTCCCATTGTTCTTTAATCCTTTTCCCTTAATGTCAAGATCTGACATAGCAAGGGTAATTTGTCAGATTTAAGAAATTAACATCTGTATATTATCATTAATTAACCTGGAGATTTTGTTTGGATTTCAATAGTTTTATCACTAATGCCTTTTTCACTATTTCAGGATTCAACCTTGGATACCACATTGCATTTAGTTGAAATAATTTTTAAAATACATATGGTAGATCACTTTAAGAAATATCTTACAGTATAATCAGAAATGGTGACTTATCTCTATTGTTAATAAAGCATTTTTAAAATATGTGCTGTTTCTGCTGCCATTCTTGAGATTGATATCTCCACTTTATTCAAAGACTAAAAAACAAAATGCAAAATTATTCAAACTATCTGGATATTTTCCTAAGTTATTCTGTCTTTCTATCTTGGATAAATATGGTTCTTCACAATTTATGTAAATTCTGAATGTAAGAAAAAAAGCTCATGAGCTTAACAAATTCCAGTGTCTTAGAAGGAAAACCTATAATCATGTCTAAAGATATTTTCTACCCTCAAGCAAGCATAATGCATTTGGCTATAAGTAACAGAAAATGAAAGTACAATGCTAATAAGGGTTAACTTTTCTCCTCCCTTCCCTTCCCCAAATGAACAAGTCTGTAGTTACAGACCTTATGGCAATAGGTCAGCAGCCCAACAGTGCTGACATCATTGATTCTTTTGGACCTTTTTTGTCCTGTGTTGCTTTCATATGAGACAGTAATAGAATTGTAAACATAAAACCCCCAGCATATTTAGAAAATTTAGCAAGAATATAAAACTTAGATGCTTAGTTTAATTCTCTCATTTCATAAACTTAATCACCATTCAACTATTCATTCACCCAACAAATTTTCTAAGCATTTAATTTGTGTTCTAAATATGTTAAGAAGAAATACTAAGCAAATTATTAGAAAACTGTGTTGTAAGCACTAAAATGATGCATCTAGAAGATATGGTAATGGAAAACAAGAAGGAGTTTTCTATATTCTAATGTCACTCTGTTATGAACCAAATATAACTGCAAAGAATTATGTAGGAAAAATGGCTAACTTCATGACTTAGTTTTATGAATATTGAAAGGGACTTAATATAGAATGAATGATCATTTGGAATTGGAGGCGCTTATTGGGTTCTCCAAATTAGAATTAGAAGAGTCTAGAGAAAGGCTTACTTTATTAATATCTTTGATCTGTAGATTTAGGCACTATGATCCTCATCTATTAAACCAAATTTCCTAGTGAAAAATTAATAGTCCCTTTAATTTTAAAGTGCTTTTTTAAAGTTTATCTTTTTCTATCTCATATATGAGATGCCATAAATTTGCTACTCATGCAATTAATTAATACAATATATGGAATGAGCTCCAAATTATTCCAATGGTGTCAAGCTCTCTAGAGACTCCAGAGACTAGTGCAAAGTTTTCAGCACCCATAAATAGTTTAAAATATCTGCAACTTCAAAATTATTAAGGAGATTTTTTAAGAAAATAATTTTTATACTGAAAGCAAAGGTTTTGTTTTTAGGCTTGTCCTTTCCATTTCTCCAAATAAGATCCCATCTCTTCCCATTTCCCTTAACATCTCATGGAGCATAATTTGGTATGACAAGAGGAGAAACAACAAAAAAAAATAGGAATGAGTTGGACATTATTGAAAGGATCTTACCTAACACAAACATTTTTGCAAAACTATTCATTAAATATTATGTTGCCAAATATTTATGTCACGAGCTATCCATTGGTCAATAATCAATCATAATTTATGTGATCTATTCCTTTCTCTGTAGTCTCTGCATTGCCCCATAACCCCTACAGTCATTAAAAAGTTATAGGAGCATTCTTTTAGCCATTATCATGGACAATTACTTGATTGACTAGACATAAAAGATAATCAAACTTCTTTCCCAAAGATTCTAAAATTGTATTTAAAATTTGGCATATAAACAAATACTGAGCACCAACCATCTGTATGATCTGATTCACCAAGTTCAATCCCCGATCATGCCAGGGATAAGCATGCTGGTCCTGAGTTGCCCATGGCATGCTCAGGCAGGCTGAATGTCCCTTTGCTTCAGGGTGTGTCCTGCTCTGCTGGCACAGCCAGGCAGACAGCACTGGGGAGGGCTGGTGGGCAGGGAGCTCACAGTCTAAGCACTCCTTGGTCTTCTGTAGGTAGTTCTTTAAGAAGAATGATATGAGCCCCTGTCTCTGTGGAAGCCTGGGTGTGGTGGGTGCACCAATAGAGGAAAAGCAGTGGCTCCTAAGATCTCCAGCTCAATGGTACCTTAAGGCACCCATGCCAACTCAGCAGCAATGGGTTGGGGAGGAGAGGGAGAGGAAGAGTCTGAATGGAGGAAAGCTGGTACTCTGTTCCCCTTTGTCACTCTTCCTTGAAGGCAGCCCACCCAGAATGCCCAAGCTGAGGGATCACACATTTCCCCCAGAATCTAATGTCCCCGTGTGGCCACTGCAATCTGAACAGGAGTTTGTAAATGTTTCTGTAGGAACCAGTGACAAGAAAACTGAAGGGCTGAAGCCCCCTGGGAGAGGACAAAGGCACACAATGGGTGGAAAAGCAGTATGGCTCCCGCTACCTCAGGTCAGGTCTGTGGTGAAGGGGAGCAACCCCGAGGGGGTTGGCAACCTGGTGCTCTGTTCTCAAGAAGCTTCCAGTTCACTGGAGGAAGAAGCTTTTGCACTTACGAGGGTAGAGAAGCTCTCCAACAGTTTGAGAGCCTGCTGTCTGCCAGAAGTGTGAAGGGATGGGAAAATAAATAAATAAATAAATAAAACCACCTCCTCCTTCTACCCGTTCCACGGTCCAAATTTCTCAGGGGTTGATCTCTACCAAAATCTTCCTCCTTCTTGTTCTGCTCCTCAACTTCTTCCTGTGGAATCTCTCGTAGGTTCTGGCACTTTTCCCTTAGAATTATACCTGGCCTATGTTTTATTTTTCATCTAAAACTTTTCTTTCTTTCTGAAATGATCTGGTGACCAGTGTCTTTAGTCAACCAGCTTGCCTTCTCTAATTTTTAAATAACTCTTCTAGATAGTGAAGAGAATAATTTCTTTTTGAGAATATTAAGATAATTTTATAATAAAAATGTACATAAGTGCCTAACAAGTACAGAAGTTGAAATATTTCATTAAAAGTTCTCTTTCTTCCTCTTCTCTACTCGAAAAGAATAAGTGAAGTGTTAAAGGCTAGAGGCTATGTACATTATACTTTTTATTGTGGTTTCAGCTATCCCTGGAGGCTAAGAAATTCTGAAAACACAGAAGAATCAGATTACCAGTATTTACAGTGGAAGTTAACCAACCTGGACTAATTATCAATGCATTTGACTTGCTAAGGTATTTTAGGGATCTAAAACATAAATTGACAGATCAAGAGATAAAAAGACACTTAAAAGGATATATTGAAATACAAAGCACATTTTTATATTAATCTGACAAAACATAATCTTCTAGGAATTGTAATAGATAGGAAATTGTATGATACACAACAGTGAGTGTGATATATTTAATCAGGGGCATCCCAAGATTTCAGAACCTAAAAAGAGAACTCTAGAAATACAAATGTGTACAAGTTTATCTAGAACAATGTATTATAAGTCAAATAAATATGTAATTTTCTAAACTATTAAATATTTTATTTGACATGAGAGTCGGGGGAGCATAGATGATTCTAACTGCTGTTTCTGAAGTGAAGTTTTGTACATGTAAGGTTAAAACAGTTTGTCAAGTAGGATGCAATGGATTTAATTAACTATATTTAAAAGCCATAAAAAGCATATAAACTTCTTTCAATAAGTTTAGTACCAGAAACAGATTTCATAAAAGCTAGCACTAAACCTAATGTAAAAGTGTAAAACCAAAAGACCAGGTTCACTTTTAGAGTGACTGAATAAATCAAGAATGAAAAGCATACCACAACCAGCCACCTGGGTCACACATGTGGGGAAAACTTAAACCGTTAAAAATTTGCTGAGAAGGGGAATGGATCATTCACATAGGCTTGGAGTCTGGAAAAAGTAAAGGCTGATTTTAAATGTGAATATGAATGGTGATTTCAGTTACCATTGATTAACTTCAGTGAAGATGGAAAACATGCAGGTATTGTATTTTACAAAAACTAATTGAATAAAATTATTCAAGTTCAGAAATATCTACAGTTGATTAGACTATCTAGATTGTTGCTATTTGTGTTGTGAATTTTAAGCTGATATCTTAGCAAATTAGTACGTCTGTAAGTATTTAATTTGGGTTTTAAAGCCTGATAGTTGGTGCTGATACAACAGATTCAACTGAGTATCTCAGAAACCAGAAAAGTCATGAAGACATTACCAAAGAAATCAGTACACATTCTTAACTATAAACTTTGTAACATTTTTGGAATGGGTCCAGCAAGCCACTCTCTTATATGCCTTGGTTCAAGGCATGGAAAAGCATCCATGAAGCTAAAAGTACTGGAAGTTGTGTTGCTTGCAGCATTGGGGGTCTAACTCACCCCTAATTCATTAAACTGAGAATCCTCTACCGTTGTTCTTCCTACAGCTCTACATATTTGATGGAAATGGTTTATCTCTGCAACTCAAGTTAGAGACTTATGTTCTAAAACCAGACTTAGTGAACAGTTTTGAGCTAGCCAGTACTAAAACTGAAGTTTGCTGAAATTTATCCTGTTTTAAGTGAGCCCCCTCACCCCTCACATAATCATGTAGATTCAACACCAAGAAATAATCTACTAATGAAGCTACTATACAAATTATAATCTTAAACTATTTAGGCCAAATCATAACTGGACATGCCCTTTATGCTGGATAATTACAAGGACATTGTACCAAAATAGAGGAGACTGCCTTTATGGCACAATGTTGGAAGCTAAGTTTATCTTACCTTGGACCAGCTTTTTCTTTGTTAAATGAGACACAATATTGGCAATGATGTCATGATAGACAACTAAAAATTTTTGGAGCCTGGAATATTTCAAGTCTCTACCAAAATAAGCAAAATGAATAGTATATACAACACTAGACAGCAAGTAAAACTCAATTATTAAGGCAAAATGGCTTTTAGAAGAATTTATCCCAATTGGCCTTTTATATTTAATGTAGTAAAGATTAGTTTATGATCACAACATATGATAAGAACTTCAGAAGGAAAGAGATAGTTTGTGCACCATTTATTTAATGGAAGTTATACAAAATTTGCTTTTCTGAATCAGAGCTTTTAAAATGGAACAACTTGACAAAATACCCATCATGAAATTTTGAGACCATTAAGACAAAATATGAAAAACAATAAAAGAGCACATTAACAGCTCTTCACTACACACAGCTAAGGCAGATAAAACAACTCAAAGATCTTCATCTTAGTACAATGTGGTTCTCTTATTTAGAATTGGATTATTAGAGCAAGTGTTGATGTTTAGAAGAATACGGAGAACAAAGATTCATTGGAGATGAAGTGACTGAGAGCTTAACGAAAGTATGCTTATTATCATAAACATTACATGAAAGTAGGTCAACAATGATAGAGCAGGGGAAAAATGTATTTTTGCGTATAATTTTGATTTGGGGGATATAAGAGTATAATCTATGAAGAATTTTATAAAAGATATTAAGAAGTATTTCATAATAAACATTATCTTATGTAAATCATTTACAGTAATGTTTAGAAAAATAAAAAGGTGCATAATATTATCTAAACTTTGAAACTAAGACAAAATGTGGAACCCCTAACACTGCCCCATTATATTGCATTTGCATTATGGTTGACTATCTCTGAATGACATGAATCAAATGTCAATATCTCACCTTGATGATAAATGCCAGGCATTTTTCAGATTCTTAATTTGCCTGATACTTTTGCATTTAAAAAAATTGAAGAAAATTTAAAAATATATAATTACATTACAGAAAATTCTTGTCTTGTTTTTACTTTTCTTCTTTATCCTTAATCTTCAAATTTTCCCTAATGAACATGTATTACCTTTGTAGTCTATTAAAGAATATAACATTAAAAATTACCATACATGTTGTCTGGAACATTATATGTATGTAATAATCGGTTGCATTTGTTAGTGGTAAATTAGATTATCAGTTAACACTGTCACGTAATATGAAGATATAACTAATCTATACACTATATCTAATGCGCTTGTTTAGCATGTTTGCCTGAGACTGATTTCTACTTAGAATATTTTATATTTGCTCATCATCCAGGTGTTTTCAAGTTAGAATCTGTAGGATAATGTGTTGGAGAGACTGCTATATGCTAGAGAATTTCTTTTCAATCTGTGTACCAATTTGGAACACCAATTTGTGACATCCTCTGAGGATAAAATCTGCGGTTAAAAAAAAATTGTTGAAATTTGTTTCTAACCCTTTGAAAAACCTTAACTTTCTTTGCAACTCTTCTAACTCTTATTTGTCTGTAAAAGACTAGGTGAAAATCTTTAATATTAATTTTTGAACCATGTGTCTCCCAAAAATAAGTTTCTTTATACGACCTTTCATGTATAATAGACAACTAATAACATTCCACAGACTGATGCTCTAAGATACACACTTTTCAAACCCTGACTTTAGAGAATGGTGACAAAAGGAAAGTGAATCTTCTTGGACATTTTATGAAAAGCAGTAAAAATAATTTTATCTTGTTTATAGTCTACCAATGCAAATTTACTGAAATAATGGACAGTATCTATTTCATCAAAGTGTTAAATATTTGAGCCACATATAATATTCTATTAAAACTAATGTGAAGTAAGCAATTGATTACATTAATCTCTTAACAGTCATTCTTAATATTTGTCAAAGCAGTAACCCCATGTAGTTTCCTCTTAATACAGAGAACAAATCAACATTGTGGGCTATGAGAAGTTGGAGATATGGCCATAATAAATCTATAAATAGTGTGCTTCTGAATTACTGAATAGAATTCATGATTGAGCACAATTTTAGTTAAGATGCAGAAATGGCTGAATGATGCAAGCTAGGTAATTTCATACCTAATCACTATAACCAAGAGCTTACAATCTTTGCATTAAGAAATCAAATTGGTTTTTGAAGTAAACACTTTCATTTTGTTCTTCTAAATGCTTCTGTGTTAGGACTGGTATGTGCCAGACTTAGCAGAGGATTCGCCTTAATCGATACCACTGGAGCAAGGGGAAGATTGGTCCAGTGATTAATTTCATGTTGTACTCATGGGAACAAAACAGTTGAGTATATTTGTCTCTATAATCCCTTTTCCCAGATGTAATTACAAATGGAATTGATCAACTCATGTGCTTCTGCTGAGGCCAAAGCAGGCATATTAGAATTGCTAGGGTATGTAATAACTTAGTACAGATCATCAGTCCTTGGAGCCACAGGGAATTGGATATTAGAATCTTATTTTAAAGAACACACTTTTTCTTCTTCAAGTTCCTCCCTTTTGTCAAGTTTAAACAACTTTCTCTTCTGGCATCTTTGGAAAGCCTTGTGGAGGAAAGTTAACTGGATGTTTTTCAGTAGTATTGTAGAGTTAGAAGAATAATCGGTTTTGGAGACAGACAGACTTCCTTGACAATGTTCAAGTTGCTATAAACTCACTTTCTTGGAGCATCAACCATCTCATCTCTGTAATGTAGACAATGATATATAGCTTGGAAAGCTGTTATGATTATATAGGTGATCTTTGTAAAGCAACCAGACATTTCCAGAAAATGGTGATCAATTAATAAAGGCAATTCTTCAAATTCTAGACATAATTTTTGTTGTATAAGTTCTATAGTATATCATAAGGAAACTTTGTGTTTAACATACATATACCATGTTGAGCAGTTATGAAACTCGACACTAACAAATATCTTCCCTAGATATCAATTTGTTAAGCTAAGCTTGCACACCAAATGAGTAAGGAAGAAATGTTATTGAACTAAGTAAGAATTGGCCCTTGATATCTACAATTTCCTTAGAAGTATATTTATGCCAATATAATTACAGATACTGAAATCACATACATCAGTCTTCACCCAGGAATACTATAATTGTAAGTCCAAAATAAAGGGCTAGGATATAAATATTTTCACGAGGTGGTATAAGTTTTGACAATTTAGAAACACAAGAAAGAGCCAAGTGTCATGATTTTTGAAAATATAAACTAAGGTTGTTTTTCAAAAATATGCATATTGCATTTAATATTACCTTGTCCAGTTTTGATTCACTACAATGCTCTGAACAGTTTCCTGACATATTTGCACGTGTGTGTGTGTGTGTGTGTATGTATCTTTATATATTTTCCACAAGTTTTGAGGACCAGCATATCCTCTCACTTAATGAGAGCCGGAGCTAGTATGGCATATTGTGCTATAAATTTTTTACCAAGGAGCTTTAATGTACCATTCTACAAACATCCTCACCACTCTACAAACATCCTCAGCCAATGAGCAGTTCATCACACAAGTCTGATGTGAGGATATTATGCAATGTGTATTTTTATGCCACCATGGCCTTATTTTGTGCCATTTATTTAGTACTGGCCAACAGTTTCTATTTTCAATAACTGACAAAAGTTGTGAGTATGAGAAGTTATACTTGCCATGAAGAACCATCATTCTGGGTTTTAAAATTCAAGTTGTACAAAAGTACATATATCGGGAAAAGAATGATTAATGAAATAAAGTGAAAAATCAGTATGCAATTAGATAGAAAGTAGACACAGTTTGACACTGAGAAGACATTGTAAACCTCATTGAAACCTGACATAGGATAGATTAACAAATATGGAAAGAAGATATGGATGTAAACTGCCATGGTCTCAAGGGATCTGAAGAATGTGGCAGAGACCACCAACAGAGGAAGAAGAAATCTTCAATGAGGAATCTGCTATAAAGACCCTCTCCAAAACTCTAAAGTGATTAAAAGATCCATTAATATGTTCCATCTCTCTCCCTCTCTATCTCTCTCTTTCTCCCTCTTCACTCCCTCTATTATATACATATCCACCAGCATCAGCTTTCCAGGAAATATGTATAACTATCATTATACATATTTATATTTATAATTATTACATAACTACAACTGTATTCATTTTACTTTTGTATCAAACAAAATCATGTTTAAAATTTGTGCTATTTTTATTTACCTCTTATTTTAAAGTTGGTTTTTATAGTCAAAAATGATAAAGAGTCATGAATTCATTTTTATTCATTTTTAATGACCTGGTAATTACCTAGTTATTTTTATCTTTTTGGCTATAGACACAGAAACTGGTCAATTATTTTTCATTCTGGGTCTGAACGGAGAAGTGACATTTTCTTCTAAATCTTGAAAATATGAAAATTGATTTTAAGAAAAAATACTAAAGATTTTTGAATATTTCTCTATCTTATATGCACATTATTTGCCTTCAATAGTTTTAGTGGTTTGGAGTTGTTTCATTCTCTTTTGTGAACCAGTTGTATATTTCTCTGCATAATTTCTTATACTCCGGAAACCATTTTTATAAATAAAGGCAATAATAGTTATATCAGTTAGAACATCTTCCATTGTCAGTGGCAGAAAATACAATCCAAACTGCTTTATGATAAAAGAGAATCTATTCACATAGCTGAAAATCTCAGAGAATAGGCTGGCTTCAAATGTGATTTATGATAGAAGATCAACTGATTTCCCCCAGGACTTGATTCTTCTCTGTTTCTTATCTTTGTGACCTCTTAGATGGCTCTCTTCTTAGGGAAGTAGCCAAATGGCTACAGCACCTCTAAACTTTACATCTTGTTTTGTTCAAATGTTTTCTATTTTCTTAAGCAAATCCCTATGGTCAATTCTGAATGGACTAATTGGAATGGATTTAGCCAATTACTATAACTAGGAGGTTGGAATGCACTTAGTATCTTTTAGGTCTAAGTAGCATGTCTTATACTCATAGGTGGAAGTGGAATCAGTTTTACTCAAAGCACGAACACTGAGGCTATAATGGGAAAGAAGTTGTTAACCCAATACTAAAACTGGGTACTCTTACTAAAGGAAGAAAGAATGGGTGCTGAATGGCCCAAACAAAAAGTAAATAATACTCTGCTCCAAATCTCATTTTGCTAAAAATGTCTTTTGAAATATATAATTTATAAGGACATTTAAATTTGAGCCATTAACCATTTATCCTTCCTTTCTACACCTCCTCTTGGGTATATCCTCCTTGTTAATGGCCCACCTGGTTGGAGCAGGGAGGTGTTGTCCCTGCTTTTGGAAGGGCCTATATCATAAATTTTGATGAATCTGAAAAATAGAATGAGGACCTCCCCTAAGGGAACAGAACACTCTGATCTCAGGCACTGACCGATAGCTGTTTGAGTTAACAAAAAACCTGGAAATCTCACTCTAAAGTTTCAGTTTAGATGCTAATGGATTTTGCATAGACCAAGACTTTGCTTCTCCCTAATGGATGACACTGTCCTAAAAGATCTATTGAATCAAAAGTGTCCGTGACTGTAAAACATAACATATTTATTTCTTGTACCACTGGGACAAAAAACAAAACAAAACAAAACAAAAAAACAGCCAATTAAACTATGGCACAGCATTGATTATAAGATGTTTCTAGATATGTAAGATGCTACGACAAAAGCAAATTGTACTTCTTAGAATTGATTCCATATGAAGTAGAGTATAATTTACACGGGGATATATAGTATAATTGTTTAGGGCATACATTTTGGAATCAGACAGATCTGGATTTAAGACTCAATGTTTTACATACAAGTTATTCAATATCGACTGTCAGATTATCTTGTCTTCAATTTCCTCATATATTAAAAATAGGATGTCAACAATGTTAATAATATAGGGTTGTGAAGATTTAAAATAGCTAACACAGGGAAACACAATTCACAATAACTGTCACTTAGCAAACATTCAGTAATCCTAACTTTTATTGTAATCCATTTGGGTTATATGCAGCCAGACTAGATTAAAAATACACAGATATTCAAACACATTTAGAACCATAACTTTGCAGCATTAACCCTCCTACCCACAGATTTTTGGGTAATTACTTAAGTGCCTTTTTTATATGAAAGGATTGCCACAAACCATTATCCATAAACTGGTCATTCTTCATTAATAACTACTCATCCTGTTTTTTCTTCCTAGCATTATCCTTCCTTTTTCATAGCTGTCTTTTCCAAACAAGCCTTATTTTTCCATACTCTTCAGATTTCCTCTTTTTTCATTCTCTTTCTTAAACTTCTTGTGGTGGTTATTAGAGCTATTCACAAATATCCCTTTTCTCCCCCTTTCTGGTACATGGGATTATTGCACCTGCCTACCTCTTTTTTTTTTTTTTTTCAATCATTTTTTTTTATTTCAGCTCATTATGGGGGTACAAAAGTTCAGGTTACATATATTGCCCATACCCCCCCGTCCCCCCGAGTCTGAGCTTCAAGCGTGTCCATTCCCTAGACAGTGCCCATCACACTCATCCTGTAGGTATGCACCCATCCCCTCCCCCAACTCCCATCCCCCCCATTCAGAACTTCAAGCGTGTCCATTCCCCAGGCAGTGCGCATGGCACTCATCAAGTAGGTATACACCCATCCCTTCCACCCAGCCCCCACCTCTGTCCGATACCCAATTGGTGTTATTCCCAAATGTGCACTCAGGAATACCAGTTTGCTGGTGAGTACATGTGGTGCTTATTTTTCCATTCTTGGGATACTTCACTTAATAGAATGGGTTCCAACTCTCTCCAAGAGAACCAAAGAGATGCCATATCGCCATTATTTCTAATAGCTGAGTAATATTCCATGGTATACATATACCACATTTTGCTAATCCATTCATGAATTGATGGGCATTTGGGTTGTTTCCACATCTTTGCAATTGTGAATTGTGCTGCTATAAACATTCGGGTGCAGGTGTCCTTTTTATAGAATGACTTTTGTTCTTCTGGGTAGATGCCCAATAATGGGATTGCTGGATCGAATGGTAGGTCTGCTTGAATCTGTTTAAGGTATCTCCACATTGCTTTCCACAGGGGTTGCACTAGTTTACAGTCCCACCAGCAGTGTATGAGTGTTCCTGTCTCTCCGCATCCATGCCAACATGTATTGTTTTGGGACTTTTTGGTAAAGGCCATTCTCACTGGAGTTAAGTGATATCTCATTGTGGTTTTGATTGCATTTCCCTGATGATTAGAGATGTTGAACATTTTTTCATATGTTTGTTAGCCATTTTTATATCTTCTTTTGAAAAATTTCTGTTCATGTCCTTTGCCCACTTTTTAATAGGGTTGTTCAATTTTTTCTTACTGATTTTCCTGAGTTCTAAATAGGTTCTTGTTATCAGTCCTTTATCTGATGTGTAGTATGTGAAAATTTTTTCCCATTCTGTAGGTTGTCTGTTTACTCTCATGACTGTTTCTTTGGCTGTGCAGAAGCTTTTTAATTTGATCAGGTCCCATTTATTTATTTTTTTTGTTGCTGTGATTGCCTTAGGGGTCTTCTTCATAAATGCTTTGCCTAGGCCAATGTCTGTAAGAGTCTTTCCTACGTTTTCTTCTAGAATTCTAATAGTTTCCGACCTAAGGTTTAAGTCTGTTATCCACCGTGATTTGATTTTTGTGAGGTGAAAGCTGTGTGTCCTGTTTTAGTCTTCTACATGTGGCTATCCAGTTTTCCCAGCACTATTTATTAAATAAGGAATCTTTTCCCCAGAGTGTGTTTTTGTCTGCTTTGTCAAAGATTAGATGGCTATATGAGGATGGTTTTATATTTGGATTTTCTGTTCTGTTCCACTGGTCTGTGTCCCTGCACTTGTGCCAATACCAAGCAGTTTTTATAATCACAGCCTTGTATAGTTTGAAGTCTGGCAAATTAATACCTCCCATTTTGTTTTTGTTGCTTAAAATTGCTTTTGCTAAACAGGGTCTTCTCTGGTTCCATACAAAGTGTAAAATTATTTTTTATATATCTGTGAAAAATGATGTTGGTAATTTAATAGGGATTGTATTGAATCTGTAGATAACTTTGGGCAGTAGGCATGCCCAGATATTTTGTTTTGATCAACGAAATGTGAGCAGAAGGTTAATTCTAACCAGAGCTTTATATAAGAGCTGGGTAACAATTCTCCGGCTCCCTTTTCTTACCTCAGTTTTTGTGGAAACTTGTAGAGGTAGAGCTTTTGTCAGCACTGATGCCTGAGTAAATCCTATGAGCAAGTCCCTGCATCAAACACGGATTGGGAATGAGAAACATACATTTGTTGTGTGAGGTCTTTGAGATTTGGGGGGTTATTCCTGAATGTAACAAAACCCAGGCCAGTAGTTCTCAATTAGGGGTACATTTGCTTCCCAGCAGACATTTGGCAATTTTTAGCTGTCACAACTTGGGGTAGGCATGCTACTGGCATGAGGCAGGTAGAGGCCAGCATTGCTACAATGTACAGGACAACCCCAGAATTAAGAATTATCTGGCTCAAAATGCCAATCATGCCAAGGCTGAGAAAACTTGATCTAGGCTATCTTGACCTACATATTTTCCATTTAAAACTAATTATATCTTTGAAGAAATTTCCAAATTAATGTTTATGTATTGGTGGTTAATAAATGTTAATTAATTGAAAGTTAACCCAACAAATTTCTTTCAGCTATTAGGGATAAAATTAAACAAATAATTTTTAAACTGTGGTTATTTATGCTTTCAAGAAGCACAAACAGTATATATTTATTTAGGAAGTTTAGGCTGAAAGAAATTTTAGAGCCCCACAATAAAATGAAGTAAATATAGATGCTGAGCTGAAGACTCTATTACACTTTAGGGAACTATACTGGGAACATAATTTACCAAACATAGGTCATGTGCAGTTTA
This sequence comes from Eulemur rufifrons, assembly GCF_041146395.1. Classification (NCBI taxonomy): domain Eukaryota; kingdom Metazoa; phylum Chordata; class Mammalia; order Primates; family Lemuridae; genus Eulemur; species Eulemur rufifrons. Next base: position 234,496,583 of record NC_090989.1, read on the forward strand.
TAGCCTTATAAAAATCAGAACTAAACTAAAGTAAATGCATTTAACAGTGCTATATGGTGGACTTCCTCCCTTTAATTTCTGTGAAATACTTTTCAGCTATATAGTAGAGTTCTGTCTAGAAAAGAACTAATAAGATTAGTTTAAATTTCTCTAGGCTTTGAGATATTTTCTTCTTCAAAGTATCTAGTTTGTCTTCAGAGATTAATGAAAAGGAAGTTATTTTTCCTGTTATTATAATTTAGCTACAATTTGAGTCTAGCAAAATAGGCATTCAGTTGAGGAAATTTCAACTGATACTTAATCTTCAAAAGGACTTTTCAGGGTAAGGATGAATTTTCTAAGTTTCTAGCTTTTAAGCAACTATGACAACAGATTGACAGAGTTTTACCCCTGGGAAAGGTGGGCAGGAGGGTAAGTAGCTGCAAAAATAGGCTTCAATTAGGACTATATGACCCTAGTTTAATGTGTGTGTTAATGTGTGTCATATTAATTCATGAACATATATGTTAAAGAATGTATCAGTTCAAGTTTGTGTCATATAAGAAATTATAACAACTATATACTACATAAACCACATCTGTCTCAAAAAATGAAGCCTATTTCTTTTTTAAAGATCCACATGATTTCTTTTTATCTTCTTCTGGTAAACTCTTTCTTCAACCACTGCAATTCTGCAACTGCTCTATCTGGAACAGCAATATCAAATAGAAATATAAGCAGGCCACAAATATAAGGTGCATATGTAATTGTAATCTTGCTATTAGCCACCTAAAAAAAGTACAATGACACAGGTGAAATTAATTTTAATAATATATTTTATTTAACCCAATATATATAATATCATTTCAACATGCAATCAATAAAAATGATTAAGAATTTTACATTCTGTTTTTCATACTTAATTCTGAAATCTGGTGTGTTTGTTACACTATGGAACATCTCAAATGGGACATAGTGTATGTAAACTCAAATGGAATTAGCCTCATTTCAAATGCTCAATAGCCCTATGTAACTAGTGACCCTCATATTGGATCATATAAATATAGAGAACTGATTAAAGGAATTTACTTATTTTGGGTGAAAGAAGAAAAACAAAAGGAGAAAAAAAGTCAATCTTCAAAAATATGAAATAGTAGCAAGTAGAGGGGAAGCAAAATGTATTATATTATTTTAAAGAGCAGAACTAAGAACAGTTGATGGATGTCATTTAGGTTGAAAAAGAACTTAAGTTGCTAGTGTTATTTTTATTCCAACAACAGAATAGGTTGCACTTAACTAAAATGTAGCAGAAGTTGCAGCTAGTTCAAGTATCTAGAAAAAAATAATATCTAAATTAAAACATTAAATAAAAGCTTAGCCCTACACATCGTGACTAGATCACAGAAAAACACACTACCATAATAACTTTTCATAAGCTTTTCCTAGAAACCATGCTAAGTGTTTTACATCCAGTATCTCAATTCTTTCATCAACTTTAATAAATAACAACATTCAGTGCCCTCATTTTGACAGATGAAGAAACTGAGGATTCAGGAGGTTAAGAAAATAGCCCAAAAGCATATGGATAAGGGATAGAGTCACAGTCTGAGAGCAGATACCCCGAATCTTTGGCGTCATCCACTCTGCTCTGAGAACATTGATCCCCCTACAGCAGCCTCCTTACATATGACCCTGCCTCCTGACTCCAACACATACCAAAGGCAATTTTAAGGACTAGGTGCACTGTTATCTCCACTCCTATCTTGCACCAAGATGATTTTCAAAACAGTCTACTCAGTTGTATAGAGCACTTCACTTTCTTTTACATTTTTCACAGTTCTATCCTCTAGTTCCTCTTTAATTTCATCCCCAAGAGAAATGTAGGAAATCAATAATTTAAAAGAGAGGAAAATAAATTTAAAGTTAGTGAAACTATAAAGAATTCATATTTATGTTGGATTACATTTAGGGTATTTTTAAAGAAAATTTTCTCCATTTTGAATATATGCTATTTAATGCTGAAGAAACATTATTATAATAAACACAATTGACTTATTTACCCTGAGTGTAATTAGCATACTTTTCTTAAATTTAACATCTGTTGTTTTTAATCCTCTTATGCAGACATTAGATATCAGGTGAGCCCACTTTCATGAGAATATTAGTAACCTTGTTCTTGCCTTCATTATCCTCCCTGTGGAGTGTTATAATTGTTTTTCTTTAATCTCTCAGTTCAATCTGCAAGGTGCTGCCATCACCTCCAGCAGTTTGGGAACACATCATTTTTCTTAAAACTCTCCTGTAATTATCCATTCCTTTTTTTTCCCTTGAGAAACATACACTCTGAGTTGTTTCCAAAGTCAGCCAGTATCCATGAATTTCCTCCATGCCACACCTCTGCTGCCTTGATCCTGCACAAGAAGTGGAGACATGAAGGCATGGACTTGAAAGGTAAATTCTCATTTAGAACAGACAGTGGTAAGTCTGAAAAATAGAAATCTTTTGAGACAATGGGATGAATGGTTTTGAGTCTTATCTCAAATGATTTGAGATGAATTGTTTTACAATGAATATTCAAGCTATGTTATCAGAACTTTGGAAAAGGTGTGTTGTTCCTTTGTTTTTCTTGAGTTCTTGTTATTACTGAAGTGCCAAGTAGAAATATTAAGGATAATTTTATGCTTTCTATTTGTATTTGTTGACATTGCAAATGTTTTGAAAAGGGATGCTTCTCTGCAGACATCTATAAATCCATGTAACATAACACATCATTTGTTCATAACCTTGAGGAGACAACAGAGGCCCCTGAAACATTATCCAATTACACACCCATATCTGATGATAACCCTTCCGTGTATGCTTATTATGTAGAAAGGGGCTTTTAATGATGGCTATATTTTATTTCCCTTCAGAGTCCTAAAGTATAATGCAAAGCCAAATGGTAATGTAGACCTAAGAGAAAATCAACACTTCAGTCTTGCACTTCAGATAACCTTATCAGCCACATTCACAACGAGACATTAGAGTGCAATAGATGAAGACACTTTCTGCAACTAAAATGAATTGCTATATATTTCTCTTAAGCTCTTGTCAGCTGTAATTCGTGTTAGTTGAATATTTTCTCTAACTCAAAATCACACTTTACTTTGACAAATTGCCTTGCAGGTGGTTTCTTCATTTCACGGATAATTATTTCAACTCTGATTTTATTGTTACCTAAATAGGGCAGAGCTTGCCTTTATTTTCATTTTGCTTTCTCAAAAGAATAAAGACCTATAATTCCAGCCAATGTGCTCTTCATTAGCAAAATATGACCTTACATTCTGTTTGGCAGATGAAAGCTAAGCTATGCTCTCAGTGGGGTGGGGGTTGGAGGAGTGGGAAACCTTTAAAGATTTAATATTTTAATAGGAAGAGAATTAGTCTATAAACCTGAAATAGGTAATTTATTCAGAATACATTTGCATCTATTCCCTAAGACAGCATTTCTCACTATGATCTTTTCTCACTCTGATCTCTTTTAGAAAAAAAAGTGTTCTAATTTAATTCCACCAGTGGAAATTAGATGAATAAAAATATGTCAATGGTTGTTTGGGGTTCTAATAGAACCCTGACATTTAGGACACATTAATATATGTTCTTTTTTGGACCTAAAAAGACTAGGTTATGGCAAAAACACATCTCAGTTCTGAGTCTGCACCCAGCTGGATTTCAAAAGAAGAGCCTCCATGCATGTATCCATTAGGAAAATCTCACTAAGGTTTTCAATAAATAAAGAGTGAATTTTTCTTATTTGGAAAAATGTCTAGGAGTAGGTCATCCAGGGTGTGTATGAGAGGCTGGTAATGTTATTAAGGATCTTGGTTTTCAACTGGATCTACCCATTTTTTTTTCTGCTCTACCACATGTAACGCATAGAACCCTGTCCATGCATATTGCTTTCATCATTAGTTGGAGGCTGCACCTCTAGGTATTATATCCATGTTCCAATAATGGATATAATGTACTGAGAAGATAAAAAGAAGAATGACCACAGGATACCCACTGCTAGTGAAATCTATCCCTTTAAAAAGCTTTTTTCAAAAGCTCTATCAAAATGACTTCCTTATGTATCTTAATGACCCTATGTATTTTTCAGGGTTCTCCAGAGAAACAGAATACACGTATATAAAATTGGCTCACCTAATTATTAAATACTGACTCATGCGAGTATGGTGGCTGAGAAGTCCCACAATCTTCCATTTGAGAGTTGGAGACCCCAGAAAACTGATGGTATAGTTTAAAGGGCCGAGAGCTAGAGAGCCAGTGGTATAGATTCCAGTCCAAGTCTGAGGACCCAAGAACCTGAAGCAACAAGGACAGAGGATGAACGATGCCCCAACTCAAGCAGTCAGGCAGAGGGAAGGTGAGTCCAATCTTCTTCTACATTGTTGTTCTAGTCAGGCCTTGAATAAACTGAATGATTCACACCCCCATTGGAGGGGCCAGCTGCTTTACTCAGACCAGCAATCCACATGCTAATCTTTTCCAGAAACCCCCTGACGGACACATCCAGAAATAATGTTTAATCAGATATCTGAGCATCACCTGGACCAGTCAAGTTATCACATCAAAGTAGCCATCACATCCTATCTGGGTCACAGTGGAGAGGTAAGTCCTTTACCAACCAAGCTTCTGTAATAGCAGAATGAAAGATAAAATAGATCACGGTTACTGGATTTTTAGTGAATTAAAATGACAACTATTTATTACTTCTCATGGATTAGAACAGTAAACAGCTGTTTTGCTGATATGAAACAGGTTTAGCTTATCTCAACTGGATGTGCTTAAAGATTTAGGGGCTCAGCTCTGCTCCACATGGTCTTTCATTCTCCAATAAGCCAGTGTTGATTTGTTCTCATGGCTGCTGCAGAGCAGTGAAGAGACAGAGAGAGAGTAAGCACAAGACATCTCTGGAGGCTAGGCTTGAACCTGTTACACCATTACTTCTGCTATGCCCTATAGGCCATGGCAAGTTACAGACTAGATTCAAAAAGTAAGAAAATACAGTAGTCTCTACTTCTTGATAGGAAGAAGGAAGTTCCTATCAAGGAACTTTGAAGTTCTTGATAGGAAGAACTTCAAAGTTACATTGGAAAGAATGTGCATCACTTTTGCAATCAATCTATCACAATATGAAGAAAAGACTGGGTGTCCCAGCTGTGAGGTGTATTCCTAATTGTGTCACAAACTCATCATGTAACCTCAACCAGTTCATAAAAAAATCTCTGCCCAAGTCTCATTGTTAGTCCAATGAAAATGATAATCTCTACCTTATTGTTCTCATGAGCTAGATTTGAATAAATCACCTATGAAAGAGTACTTTTAAAAGCTAAAAAAAAAAAAGTACTACATAATTATAAAGAATTAACTGGCATTCAATTTTGCTAGACTAGGAGGTAGTTTGCATATATGACTGATTACCTAGGGAACTGGTAAAACAAACAAACAAACAAACAAACATACCAAAAACCCTACACCATCATATTTGTTTTCCATCTTCAAGTAGAGTCCACTTTCATGAAAGAATTTTTATTTAAAGAAATAGAAATAAATTATATAGATCACATGTTTCTCAAACTTGATAAACATGATAAGGTATCACCTGGAAGTCTTGTTAAAACCTAGTTTGATATAGGAATAACATTAATCGGGTGTCAGGCAGATGGGAGGGTGGGGAGGGGATGGGTGTATACCTACATAATGAGTGTGATGCGCACTGTCCGGGGGGATGGACACGCTTGAAGCTCTGACTCGGGGTCGGGGGGGAGGCAAGGGCAATATACATAACCTAAACTTTTGTACCTCCATAATATGCTTAAATTAAAAAAAAAAAAAAAAGTTTGTTGGGCCTCACAGAGTTTTTGATTCAGTGAGTCCAGTTAGGACTTTAAAATTTGCCTTTCTAAAATATTCCCCGATATTGCTTGTATTGCTATTCTAGGGACCACAATTTGAGAACCAATAACAGGTCTATTCTCTTCAGACTACACATCCATTGCACTTCAGGACAATTCTCACCCTCATTCAGGGATTTAGGTTGATGAAGGCTCCACCACCATCTAGCAGGAAGGGGGAAGGATGGAGAATTGCACACCAGATTTTACATGCTTAGGACTGAGAGCAGCACAGGACATTTCTGTTCACATAATATTGGTCAAAGCCAGTTGTGAAGCCATGTCTAATTATGAAGGACTAAAGAAGGAGAATCCTGCCTTCCTTGAGAAAAGAACTGTAAATATTAGAGAAAAAATATTAATATCTACTAAAAAAATCAAAAGCAGTATGGAACTAAATGGAAGTGGATGCATAGGAAAAAATATTATCTCAAGATTTAGATTTTGTCTCACTTGGGGAATGACTGAGTCACTGACAAAAATAAAGAAAGCTGATGTTGCTTTTAATAGGAAGAGTATAAATTCAACATAAAGTAACCTCAGTTTGAAGTAACATCTATATAGACAGCTAAGTGTAAATGTTCAACACTATCTGGGAGTTGTATCCCTGGGGAGGTTAGAGATAGAGATGTGGACTTAGGAGTCACATCTTGAAAATGATCTTGAAAACATGGTTTAAGAAATAATAATGGATAAAGTACCTGAACAAAAATTTTAAAAGTTAAGTGCAGAGATTGGTGAGGACTAAGCATTGGTGGCTTCTCATAATGAGAGAAATTAGGAAGGGACCAAGAATCAGTAGAAAAGTATAAAAACAAAAGCTAGAGAAGTTCTATAGAAGTCAAGTATGAAAAGAATTTCAAGAAAGAAGAATAAAAGTGTTAACTGCTAGCTACAAAAAACGTCCAAGGATACTGACAATTGAGAAATAGCTCTCAAATTTGTCATTTAGATAATAACTGGTGACCATTGATAGAAATCTCAATAAATTATTAGAATTAAAAGATTAGCAAGTTAAAAGGTGAGAAACATTTATTCCTCAAAGAGAAACTAATTTTTTTATACTTAGTAGGGTTCATATATATAGTAAGCATTCCCCTGCATGACAATGAATTGTAAAAAAATAATGAATGTTTGAAGGTTTCTAGATGCTCATGGCAATAATATATCAATATTTTATAATTATAAAGTAGCCTATAATATCACTATTAAGTTGGATGTGCTTATAATCTTCACTTTCAGAAAGAAAAACACAAAGTAGACCAATAATTTATTCTATTAATCCATTTTTAAAAAAAAAATAATCACACATACAAATGGTAGCAAAACAAGGAATAGAGCCATGGGCCCTTGACTCTGACTCTACTATTTTACCAGATTGTTTTACTTTATCTTAACTTGTATTGCACTATTTATCCATCAGGTTTTGCTGTGTAACAATAAAACAAAAAATCTCAGTGTGTTACAACAAACATTGATTTCTCACTGTCACTTCTGTAGTTTGGTTGTGGTTTGGCTGACTTAGGCAGAACTTGGCTGGGCTTGGTTCCAAGTGATAGGTCTGTATAGGTTGTATAGGTTTGCTTCATCTGTATTTCTTTCTTTTATTTATTTTTTTGAAACAGGGTCTCGCTCTGCTGCCTAGGCTAAAGTACAGTGGCATGATCATAGCTCACTGTAGCTTCAAACTCCTGGGCTCAGGAGATCTTCCTGTCTCAGCCTCCTAAATAGCTAGAACTAAAAGTATGCACCACCATAACAGGCTAAATTTTTTTTTTTTTTTTTTTTTTGGTAGTGACAGGGGTCCCACTATGTTGCCCAGACAGGTCTCAAACTCCTGGCCTCAACCAATCCTCCCACTTAAAACGCTGAGATTACAGGCAAGAGCCACCACACCCAGACATGTGTCATCTGTCTTTTAATCTTCCTTAAACTGGTCCCATGTTTCTGGTGGTGACAGAAGCAGCATAAAACAGCAAACACAAATGCTCAAGCACATTTCAAGCAAGTGCTTATGTCATGCCCACTATCATTCCATTTGCCAAAGCAAGCGCATAACCAAACCCAACCTCAGTGTGGTGGGGAAATAATCTTTGTTTCTAGTGGGAGGAAATATAAATATACGTCTCAAAGACGAGGGATAGTGGTGTGCTGAAGTCAGCTTGTACCAGCTCACAAGAGCTGATTTCTTCTCAGTTCTGCATTCAGTGATGTTATGTTGGTAGCGTAAAATTGGCCATGGTAGGGATTATTCACACCATGCAAATTAGCAAATTTTTGTTTGTGTGTTTGGTTATTTTTGACAGCTAGTTGTCAGACATTTACCAGCACGCTTTTGGGAAAGAGTACAGGAAAGAGTGAAAAAATTGAGAACATTGATGTTATTTATCACACATTATATTACACACTCCATATTTTTATTCATTCATTTATTCATTCATTCTACTTCATTGAGCACTTATTAAAGTCCAAATACTGCGTTAGCATGGTGTGAGAATATAATCATGAGTAAGATATTGTCTGTTCTTGTGTTTCTCACTGACAAAAGCAGGAGAAATATATATATATACACACACACACATATTTATCTATCTATATATACACATACACATATTTATCTCTCTCTATATATACACACACACATATATTGCCAAGTCATTTTAAAAAGTGCTATAGTAAGCAAAATGGACAACATGATACATGATCCCAGAGGAAAGAAAAATATTTTTTCTATTAAGTCCTCAAAATGTTAAAAAACAGAGTAAGATTTGAAGTCACATATAGGTCTAAAACATTGAAAGCTCAGAATGTACTGGAAGAGACACCTTGGCATGCTTATATGAAAGTGTCCCTGTTACTGTGACCCTTTGTAGCAATTTTAATCATCAGTGACTCTAACCAGGACCTCAACAGCACTAACAGAGTGGCTAAAAAGAAAACAGAAAGAATGATATTTTAATTAGCCTTTTTAAAAATAAATGATTGAATGATTTTGATTGAATTGGTTTCATTGTATTGTTGGTGTTATATTTTATCTTCAAATATTTCTCCTATTCTTTGTTAGATTAATTAAGCTTTAAAATGATTCCACCTTATATATGTTCTTCCTATGTTACAGTATACCCTCTTAACAACTGTGTAAATGATTTGTAAAGCTGTATATGAAAATCAGCAAGGGCAGGAGTGCATTATCCTTCTTGCTTTAAGACACCCAGTTATGAGCCAGTTATTTAGGAACTCCAATTTGTCAGGTCTGACAACATTATAATTGATTGCAATAATAAAGCCCTTACCAAAAGCTCAATTACTTTGGGAGAATTTGCCTTGTTTTCTTAAGTGTTTTGCAAGTATGATAAGTAGGTGGTGGTGCTTTTCTTGACATAAGTGCACAAGAGATATATGATCTCTCTTAGTGAGCATAGTGACAAAAGATCAAGCTGTTGGGCTGCAGGCTACAACAAATTGAACATACTCAATTTTAGCTGTGGTCTAATGCAGTCTTAGGTTTGTTTCAGTCCATTCAAGTGATACCTTTCCATGCTAGTGCTGTAACTGTATCCACAAAACTGATCAATGGAGGCGTGGTGTTACAATACTTTAAGCAGGTATTTACTGTTTAAATACAATAAGCCTGCCTTTATTTATTTGCATTACAAATTACTAGATAGGATTTAAATGATAAACCCCTTGTTTGAACTACTTTATAAGAGACCTATAACAAAACTTCGTAATGTAGTTTCCTATGCTAAGCAAAATGGAGTCTAATGTCAATTATAATAGTGACCCTATTCAAGTCAGGCAAATAAAGCAATGAGCAAATTTCTGTGACATTTATTTGCATTTAGATTTTCTAAAAATGAGAGACAACAACATATTTTTTCCTTTAATTTTATTAAAGGAAAGGTGTGTTTGAAATGATAAAATACTACTAATTGGCCTTCAGGGATACCCTTATATTCTATGCAAATTAGCAATTTTCTTACTTGCAAACATTTTCATCTGTGAGTAGAAAAGGTAATTTATGGTATCAACTGTTAAGCCTGGGTTGAAAATGATAAAAGTGCCATCCAAGACTAGAATAAATCTAGAGTCTCCCTTAATAATTAATGAAATCTAAGCAGATTTTGAAAGTACAAGGTATAAAATCTTAGGGAACATTTTCTGTAACTCTTTTCTAAGTTCAAAAATGCATTGCTCTGCACCAATAGTAGCACTAACCTGCCAACAGTATGCTTACAAGAAGCCACTGGGTTATTTAGAGAATATAAAGAATCTCCCTTCTAAGAAAACATTTTATTATTTTAATTTTAGCACCTAATTCTTAGGCATAAAATAATAGTACCTTTTTATTTTACATATATTTTAAGTCTATGTACACCTCAGCTGTGACATATGATAGTAAAGTATGAAACATCATAATCCTGCATCCACCATTCTGATTCACTAAAATTAGTTTCTTTATAAGAATTTCAAGTCTCATTTTTGGAAAATTACAGGAAGGGACAATGAAATCACTTATTCTTATGTTTGAAATTAATATTTATAACTGTACTAAAGCAAGGGGATAGATAATGTGTTAGTTTCTTTCCATGTCTGATATTTTATGTCTGCAAAATACACAAAGTTATCAATAATTATAACACATAAAATACGTCTGGCCAAAATCATTCAGATATATACTAAATTGCTTTCAATATATGCATAGTATCAGAATACTTTTATAGTTAATTATTCCATTAAATACATTTAATCTTTCAGGAAATCCCCTGTGCTATTTCACTATTGCAAAGGATAGCACAGTTGGGAAACAATTAATAAATCAATATCAACCTAGCAGGAAATATCTAGTCATATATCATAGGGCTTTCTGTTTTAATTTACTGCCTTTGACTGCTTCCACGTCTTTAATACATTAACTGCCATATAACTTGTATTTAACCACACTAGTTTTGAGCCTGGAGCCTCATGAAGCATATGTAACTCACATCTCTTCACCTTGAAAGCCACATGAACAATTTTTCAAGTTACATATAACTCAGGCACAGAAAACAATGAAAAATAACAGATTTTTCATTAAATGAGAAAGGATCATTTTATTTTCAAAGTTTTTATTCTATTTTGGTAATAAAACCCTGTGGCCCCAAGGGAAAAAAAAATTTCTAGTGTGGCAGTCAATGTGTTAATGACTTTGCAGTACATGTTTTAAAAATAAGTGAGTGACATTAAACTGGATAATACACATAGTAAGTACATAAGTGACAAAATCAAGATTCCAAACTATATAGAGGGGCGAAAATATTTGAGAATAATAAGTAAATTAAAACTCATTAGGAAAAATTAAAATTCATGTGGAAAAAGGCTGGAGGAAAGTTTCTAGGATGCTGATAATTGTAGTCTGGGTAATTTTATGAAACTCTAGTTCCTTGTACACATGCTGAGGTATTTATGGGTGCTTGTGAAATATTTATGTCTTCCATTTTACTTAAAATATATCAATAAAATAAGATGATTTGATGGAAGAATAGAGGGGTGGATAGAAAGATAGATATGGAGGAGAAGGCAAGATGGCTGACCAGAGACATCAGTTTACAGATCATCTCAGAAAGAAGGAAAAGTTTTAGATGAAAAAGAAAAACAATACAGATAGATTGAGTATAATTCTGAGGGAAAAGTGCCAGAACCTACCAGAGATACCACAGGAGAAGTCACAGAGCAGAACAAGAAGGGGCAAGATATCGGCAGAGATCAACACCTGAGAGACTCAGATCCCAGCGAAAAGGGTCATTGGGGAAGTTTATTTCTCCCCCCCTCACATCTCTGGCAGTTAGCAGACTCCTGAGCTGCTGGAGAGCCTTTCTACCCTCACAAGTCCAAAAACTGATGCCACCAGTGAATTGGCAGCTTCTTGAGGACAAAGCACCAGGCTGCCAGCCTCCTTGGGGCACTTCCCATCACCATAGACCCAAGCTGAATCAGCAGACACCATATTGCTCTCCACCCACTGGGTGCCCTTGTCCTTCCAGGGAAATTCAGGCGCTCAGTTTTCGTCATGCTTGTTACCACACAAACATTTCCTAACTCTGGCCCAGACCTCGGGAGCCTCAAGGACTAGTGGGTCCTGGGCGACCTGTGTGATCCCAGACCCTGGATATTCCAGGTGGGCTGCCTTCAGAGAAAGGGACAGAGGGGGCAGAGACAACCAGAGTGCTAGCTCTCCTCCATCCAGACTCTTTTCCTCCCCCACCCCTCCCCTACTCACTGCTCCCGAGAGAGATGATTGAGACAAGACTCTCAGAAACAGCTGCTTCGCCTCTGTTGTTGCGCCCACCACATTGAGGCTTCCACAGACAGTGGGGCTCAAACCTTTCCTCTAAAAGACCTGCAGCAGACCAAGGGGTGCTTGGACTGTGAGCTCCCTGCTTGCCAGCCCTCCCCAGTGCTGCATGCCCAGCTGGTCCATCGAAGCAGGGCATAGCCCAAAGCAGAGGGGCATCAAACCTGCTTGAGCACTCCATAGTCAACTTGGGACCAGCACGGTTCTCCCTGGCACAGTCAGGGATTGATCTTTGGGGACTCAGAAACAGGCCTGCAGGCTAAATCCTGTACCCGGAGGACTCCATTATGTTCCTCAGGGCCATGAAGGGGAGAATTGTGAACTAATCTTGGCAGGTGAGGGAACCTGAATGGGCAGAACTGACAGGGAAGTTCACTGTGGGTCCCAGCCAAAGTGCACTTGTGGAGCACCCTTCCCCACACAGGGAGGCTGTGCTCTTAGCCCAGGGCAGGATTCTGAACAGGGAAGCTCCCAGCCTACAGTGCTATTGCTGGGGATCTAAGCTAGTTTGAGCTCCAGCCTGCAGGCAGACACAAGAAGGAGACCACCGGGCTGGGGATGGAGGGGAAGAGTGAAAATCACTCCTGACAGCCTGACTGAAAATCTCAGATGGCCCCTCCCCTGTGAGCAGACTTTCTGGTTTGGTGGAGCAACTCCAGACCCTCCCTGGTGGCTTTCCCCAGCGGCCTGGGAGCAGACCTTCAAACCCTGCCAAGACAGCTACATTACCATCTTTTGTGGGGCCTGAGAGCAAATTCAACTAGCTCATCCCTACCCAGCCTCATTCCTACACCTCCCTCTACTCTGGTGGAGAATAACAAGTCCCCTGGGAGCTCCAGGCCTCCACCCACTGCTGGGGGCATTGGGGTATCTCTTATGAGGGGCTGGAGCTGGTTACAGATCCCAAAAACATCACTGCATCTTATTCTTTCCAGCAAGCGCCACTTACTGGCAGGAAGAACAACCTGTACAGTCTATTACAGCATTTACTGACTTAGTAATACACAGCAACAACAACAAAAAAAGCCCCAGATCAGATGGATTCACAGCCGAATTCTACCAGACCTACAAATGATTCTTACCCACAAGCACCACCTATTTTCAAAGAGATTAAGCTGGGCATCACAATATAAAACATGCTGGTAAGAAGACCACAGGGCTGGAAAAAGAGAAAGGATTTCAAAGATCTCCATCCTCCCTAATAAACAAGAGACAGGGAATCTGACCACAAACATAGCACACTACTGCTAGAGCCTAAAAAAAACTAGCAACTGAGTAAACTACCACACTAAGAATATCTATAGCCAAGACATACATCCAGAACCTAGATTGCCATCAAGCACCCACATGTAAAGGCAAAGACGCTTACCCAATATATGCTATGGACACATCCTTACGAATGAGGGTCAGGGGAAAAGCCCCATCTAAAGAAAAGAAAACCCAAAAACAACAAGGGAGAGATGCTCCAGATGAGAAGGAATCAGCACAAGAATCCTAGAACTATGAAAAATCATAGCCAGCAGAAGAAAATAAATAACTAATGTCAGAACAGAACTAATTGAAATAGACTAAAAGAACATACAAAGGATCAATAAAACAAAAATTTGGTTCTTTTAAAAGATAAACAAAGTTGATAGACCTCTTGCTGCATTAACCAGAAATAGAAGAGAAATAACACAAACAAGCTCAATCAGAAATGAAAAAGGAGATATTACAACTGATACAACAGAAATGCAAAATATCTTCTCCAAATACCATGAAAATCTCTATACACATAAAGTTGAAAATGTAGAGGAAAGGGACAAATTCCTGAAAATACACAACCTCCAAAGACTGAATCAGGAAGAAATAGAACTCTTGAACAGACCAACAAAAACAGTGACATCGAAGCAGTAATAAAAAAAAAAAATCTTCCAACAACAAAAAAAGCCCCAGATCAGACGGATTCATAGCCAAATTCTACCAGACCTACAAATAAGAGCTGGTACCCACACTGTAGAAATTATTCCATAACATGGAGAAGGAATGGATCCTCCCCAACTAATTCCATGAAGCCAGTATCACCTTGACACAAAAGCCAGGAAAGGACACAACAAAAAAAGAAAACCAAACACCAATATCTCTTATGAATGTAGGTATAAAAACCCTCAGTAAAATACTAACAAACTAAATTCAGCTGCTCATCAGAAAAAAATAATGCACTATGACCAAGTGGCTTGATCCCAGACATTCAAGGATGGTTCAATAAAAACAAATCAATAAATGGTATTCATCACATAAACAGAAGCAAAAACAAAGACCATATGATCATCTCAATAGATGTATAAAAAGCATTCAACAAAATCCAGCACTTTTTCATTGCAAAAACCCTCAACAAACTAGTCATAGAAGGACATTATAAAGCCTATTTATGACAAACTCGTAGCTATCATCAAACTGAATGAGGAAAAGTTAAAAGCATTCCCCCTAAGAAATGGTACAAGACAAAAGTGGCCACTGTCACCACTTCTATTCAATATAGTGCTGGAAGTTCTAAACAGAGCAATCAGGCAAGAAAAAGAAATAAAGTATATTGGAATCAGAAAAGAGGAGGTCAAACTATTGCTTTTCACTTTTCTAAATATAACAATAACATTTTATATTTAGAAAACCCCAAAGACTCCACCAAGAGGCCCCTGGAATTGCTATATAAATTCAGCAAAGTCTCAGGTTACAAAATCAATGTACACAAATCAGTAGCATTCCTATACACCAATAATAGGTAAGGTGAGAGTCACATTAAAGACTCAATAACATTCACAATAGCTACAAAGAAAATAAAATATCTAGGAATATACTTAACCTCACAAGGAGGTGAAGATCTCTACAAAGAGAACTACACGATACTGAGGAAAGAAATTGCAGAGAACACAAACAAAAGGAAAAATACATCATGCTCATGAATCAGTAGAATCAACATTGTTAAGATGTGCATGCTGGCCAAAGTAATTTACAGATTCACTACAGTCACCATCAAAATACCAACATCATATTTCACAGATCTATAAAAAATAAACATATGCTTCATTTGGAACCCCACAGCCTGAATAGTCAAAGCAATCCTTAGCAAAAAGAACGAATCTGTAGACATCACATTACCAGATTTTAAACTGTACTACAAGGCTATAGTAACCAAAACGACATGGTAGTGGCACAACAAAAGACACAGAGACCAATGGAAAAGAACGGAGAACCCAGATATAAAACCACCTGCAGACAGCCTACTGATCTTTTACAAAGCAGGCAACAATATACACTGGGGGAAAGAAGCTGTATTCAATAAACAGTGCTGGGAAAATTGGATAGCCACATGCAGAAGAATGTAAAGGACCCCTGTACCTCACCACTCACAAAAATTAATTCAAGATGGATAGAAGACATAAATGTAAGGCATGAAACCACAAGGATTCTAGAAGAAAATGTAGGAAAAACTCTTCTGGGTATTGGCCTGGGCAAAGAATTTATGACTAAGTCCTCAATGGCAATTACTACAACAGCAATAATAATAACAAAACAAAAATAAATAAATGGGAATTTATTAAATTAAAAAGCTTCTACACAGCTAAGGAAATAATCAACAGAGCAAATAGACAACCTACAGAATGGGAGAAAATATTCGCAAACTATACATCCGATAAAGGGCTGATATCAAGAATCTATAAAGAACGCAAACAAATCAGCAAGAAAAAACAAACAATCCCATTAAAAAGTGGGCAAAAAGTATGAAGAGAAGTTTTTCAAAAGAAAACAGACAAATGGCCAACAAACATATGAAAACATGCTCAATATCACTAATCATCAGGGAAATGCATATTAAAACAACGAGATATCACCTTACTCCTGTTAGAATGGCTTTTATTAAAAAGTCCAAAATCAACACATGCTAGCTTGGATGCAGAGAGAATGGAACACTTATACCCTGTTGGTGGGACTTCAAATTAGTAAAACCTCTATGGAAAACAATATGGAGATTCCTCAAAGAACTAAATGTAGCCCTACCATTTGATCCAGCAATGCCACTACTGGGTATCTACTCAAAGGAAAAGAAGTATTTTTATCAAAAAGACACCTATACTCAAATGTTTATTGCATCACAATTCACAATTGCAAGGATGTGGCATCAACCAAAGGGCCCATCAATTCATGAATGAATTAATAAAATACGGTATGTGTATACCATGGAGTACCACTCAGACATATAAATGGATGAATTAATGCCTTTTGCAACAATTTGGGTGGAACTGGAGAACATTCTCCTAAGTGAAGTATCTAAAGAATAGAAAAACAAACACCACATGTACTCACTATTAAATTCATACTAACTGATGAGCATACATGTGCACAGAGGGAAGGAAAACAGTGGAAATCAAACAGGGGCAAGGGGGCATAGGGAAGGGGCAAAACCCCACCTAATTAACACAGTGAACATTATTTGGGTCATGGGCACACATATAGTTCTGACTTAAGCCATGTAACAAATACATTTGTGCACCCTTAACATTTTGAATTAGTAAAAAAATAATAATTTAAAAAGAAAGATATTCAAGAAAATAAATAATGACAAATGTTAATTGTAGAATCTAGATTGTGTCTGTGTGGTTATTCACCATATCATCCTTTCAAATTTCATTATGTTGTAAAATTTTCCTAATAAAAGTTTGTGAACAGATTCCTAGTTTTCAATTTTAAATATACCATATATATTTTTTTTTTATTTCATCTTATTGTTATGGGGGATACAGAATTGCAGGTTACATACGTTGCCCATGTACCGCCTTTCCCCCCAAGTCAGAGCTCCAGGCGTGTCTGTTCCCCAGATAGTGCGCGTTGCACCCATCATGTAGGTATATATCCCTCCCTTCCCCACCCCCGCTTTCCGAGTCAGCACCTTCAAGCGTTACCATTCCCCAAATGGTGCGCACTGCACTCATTGTGTAGGCATACACCCATCCCCTCCCCCACCCTCATCTCAGTCTGATATCCAATTGGTGTTGTTATAAATATAATATAGCTATAGCCAGCTACATTTAATAATAACTGGTACATAGTAATATTCTAATAAAGTTAAATGGAATAAATGAATAAATAATTATGTGAATAAATGAATGGATTATTAAGTGAATTTTTAAAATGGCAGCTTGTGTGAAAACTATCCTGGGGTTTTAAGTAACTTATTGTTTATTTTCCCAGTAATGTGCCATAGACACCAAGGAACAACATACGACTACAGACAATAATAAAATAAATAGTGTTCAAATCCAGGGCATAAGAGAGTCACTGTGTCCTGGTCAGAGCATTTCTAAATTATGACATCCTTTCCAGATACCCACCTTTACAAAAGTGTAACACAAAGAAGTACAGGAAAAGAACTAGGTAATAGCAGCCTCTAAAAAGCATGCCATATAAGAAACAGAAGAACTAGAGGTGTTCAAATCCAAGAAGGAAAACTCAGTGAAGAACTTTATAATGGATTCATTCTTACCATTCACACTATTTAACTATTTCCACATTCCTTATTTCATCTCAGTTTTCATCTTTTGCAGGATGCTTTATCCTATATCCCCAATTTAATTAATATCTTGTTTCTATGTACCTTTGTTTAAAAAGAGATTTAATTCATTTTATTATTCTATTTATTTATCATATAGCACTTGGAACTTATATCAATTGCTCTTGTTCTTGCTCTTCTTACTCTTTCATTTGTACATATACACATAGATGTATACGCACACAGTCTCAATTTTCAGTAAGAGTCTAAGGCTTCTGAAGGAATGCACTATCTTTTAGATATCTTTGCATCCCTAGACCTCAGCACGATTTTGCTCATTCATTTCATAAACATTTATTGAAGAATCTTTTTGTGTTTAGCACTGTGCCGAGATTGGAATTAAAAAGTTTATTTTAACTCTGCCCCTGCTCCTAAGTAGCTTGTGGTCTAAAATGGCAAACAAACCCATAAACCAATAATAGAAAGCATTGTAGTCAGTAAAATGACAGGGGCATAAATGAGGTATTATGAAAAGAAATATGAAAAGTGCATCTAATGCATCCTGGAGACAAAGATTTGGAGGATAAGGAGACCTAAGCAAGTCCTACAGGCTGCATGGAAATTACCATTAGTATAAGTATTAGTAGCAAATAGGAGCATTGTAGAGAAAAAGAGGAGGAAATATTTTTTAGAAGAACTTACAGGTGGAGATCACTGTATGAGAGAAAGCATGGGGTAGAAAGGAGGAGGGATGCATTTCTATCAGCATGCTTTTTTGCAAAAAAAGCATTTGGTTTAGTAACAAAATGTGTTAAGCAACCATTAATCCTTTTATGAAATGAACTCGTCTATATTAGGATGTCTCATCTGGTAGGTGAATTTTAGGATCCACCTAAAACTCTCTCCTGTGAAAAATAACCAATTCTAGATATTGCAGTTGGTTACTTAAAGAAAAAAAATGGCATTTTTATGAACCAGGATCTTTGATATGATGAATAAATCTATCAGCTGTAGTTTCTACAACACAAAACTTGTAGCAGTCGCTAACTCCATTTACCCGAAGGCAATGTGGTTGTCTGTTTAGTAATCTGCAAACAGTACAGAAGTCATGGACTCTAGATTGCAAGGAGTCCAAGAACTTGAATGGAAAAAAATCATGTTACTAATTTCTAAGTGAAATTTATCATTTCTTTTAATTATAAATGTAGGCAACAAACCATAGTAGTATCAGCAGCACCTATGACTGGTCATCAGTACAAATCCCTTATATTTCATATTCCAGTGCAGTTGCTACAGATGTATCAAATGTTATTTATTTAAATCCTGATGTTGAAATTACAGTAAACATTAAAATCACTGCCAGAATCTTGTTAATTAATGTGAAAATAAAGAATTGTGTTTATTACTGTGTCATAAACTTTTTAAGATGTTTTAATAACTGTAAAGCATATAATTGGTAAGCTTTGAAATCCTATATTAGTTATTTTATCTATTTAAATCATCATTCTAAGAAGTGAACCATGGGCTCACTGCAAAACCAGCAAAGGCTCCATGCACCAATATAATACTATAAAATAAAATTTTAATTTTAACTTTGAAAAAATTATAAAAGGAGATTTTAAAGGACTTCTGATTCTTATTGACGTCAACTTTTTTGTTTGGTTTTGTTCGTTTTTTTTCTCTACTTCTGGAACACTTTCTCAAAAACACTTCCATAGGTGATTATATTATGCCAATTATGCATTAAATAATATTTCTTGACTTTTTTAAATTGTTTACAATGTTCTTTATCAATGATACAACTATTTGCAAGTGGAAAGCCCATTGCTGCCTGAAGTTGCGTCTTCCAAAATTTGGGCATAGGAACGAGTCAAATGTGGTCCAATCCACTTCCCTCTGTCAACTCTACCCTTGTCCATCTCCACTGAGTCTAAGACTTAAGACTCTCAGGCCATCCATAGCTGTCTTTGACACAATTGCTCATAAATCTTTTTTCTAGAGTAATTTGTTGTCATTTTCTCCATTTTTAACTGAGAGCTAAACATCAGAGTATTTAAGTGTTAGTTTTCTGATGTTTCCTCTTCTCTGGCTGTGGCTTTGGGGTTCATCTGGTACTGGTTCACTCAGGTGGTGAGTCATCAGATGCCTGAGTCACCACAATGCCATTCCCATAGTGATGACAGCTCTTTTAGGCTTTTTACAGCATTCTCTTCACTTCGTGTCATTCAGTCTCAGAGCCAGATTGCCTTAAGCTTAGCAACAAGATGATCCCACCACACTGCTGAGTTTAAAGGCCTTCCGTCCTCAATGGATAAAGAAATGCGGATAACATTAGTAGTGCCTTTGGTGTCTCTGTAGGCACATCCATCCACATTTAAATACACATTTTTATGTTTAGCCATTTATTCCTAGCTATAAAATATTGCAACAGCTTAAACATTAGCATACTAATCCAGGCCTGAGGTCTGGGAAAGATTTGTGTTAAACATTTTTGATGCCATTATTCACACTATGTGTGAAGCTGAGTAAGACTTTCTTATGAATCAGAGTAATATCAGATTCATATCCCACTGGCTGCTCTGCTAAAATTCTAACTATTTTAACTTCGGTTATATTTCAATGTTAAAAAAAAAAAATGTTAAGCCAACGATATCAGCACAGCACTTGCAAATATAAATGGCTATAGAGTCAAAGAGAACCAGGTTAAAATTTTGGCTCTGTTGTTTATCAGCTGTGTGACCTTGAGTAAGGATTTAACCTCGCTTAGCCTCAGCTTTGTTGACTAGAAAATAACCAGTGTTGTGAAGATTAAATGAAGGAATAAGTGATTGAAAATTAAATGAAGAAATGAATATAAAGCCTACTACGTATGTGGTACTGAATGAAAGAAGGCTATTATGATAATGATTATCATTAATGAATAGCAATGCACAATAAGGTTTAACCTCTCTCAGGTCAGATTGAAAAGGAGAAAGGTGCAAACGTTGTTAGTGATGGAAGGAACATTTAGGCTTATCTATTCTACCTACCTCACTCTGCAAAGCAGGAAAGGGAAACACAGTGAGGTTAAGGAGTTTATTCAAGGTCACTTAGTTATTTATCTAATGGAAAAGCTAGGGCAAGATCTATTTCTTCTGGCCTAAATTCTACTCTTCAAATGTAAAGATCTGAGCTTCATGGCACAATGCCAAGGAGTCTGAGGTAGAGCACTTAATAATAAAGTAACAAATCTCCATCTCCTGTGTACAGAGGAAAAGTTCAAGGAGTTACAAGAGCAATGAGGCCATAAAAGAAAGTAGTTGCTTCTCAGCATCCCAAAATTCCTCCTTTAAGTATTTTACTCCAGTGAAGTATGGAACCACAGATCAGGTGAACGTGGTTTCAGATGTCAAATGTATCTTCTCTTTACATAATATAAGGAACACAGACTGGATTAAGATTCTACACAATTTCCTGGACTTTCAAGTTCAATCTTGCTCCTCCTCTAAGGCTTTTCCCACTCCCTCTAGAATCTCCACCTGCCTTTTCTGTCTGCCATCATCAGGCCTTCTTTCTAGCCTTTCTCCACTCACCCTATTCAGTATTCTTGTATCCCCCACCAGACACTCAGAAAAAGCGGAAAGGTCCTATTAGCTTTTGAAAAATTTTTAACATGTCCTGCCACCCAGGGGAGATTGTGAGATCTATACATGTAAAGATCTTTTGATTCTTTTCATGTCTGTTGCCAAGCAGTGTTCCTAAGAATAACATGTACTCAATAAAATCATACCTGCTCCCAAATCTGCAGCCACAAATAAGCAAACCAGATCCTGCCTCTCCACGATTTGAAGCCCATCAGTCTCTCACACTGCCTTTAGGAGAAAAGCAACATCCTAACACTTTGGGCAGCACTCTGACCTCTTCCTACCTCTCCAGCCTCAACTCCCAACAGTCACTCAACTCTGCAGCCACCATCTTACTGCCTTGAATGAACCATTCTTTTTCTAACCTTCCTTCGAGACTTGGGGATGCTGGTGCCTCTGCTAGGACACTCTGTCTTTCACCCGTCATTGGACCATCTCAGAGTCATCCTTTGTATCTCAGTTCAAATGATTTCTCTTTTTTTCCTCTTTCCTATACACTAAAGAATCATTTCTTTCCCTTGATACTTGTTTTTCACTATACTTTTAAGATGTTGGCACGGGGTCATGTCTCCTTTCTCTCACCAGTTCTTAGCCCACACGTCTCAGTCCTTATCCGTCTGCCCCTGGTGGCTGCTCTTGTTGCCCAGTCATGCCTCAGAATCTTCCCTTCCTTGGCATCTGGTCTGAGGCACGGTCCATATTGGGTTGGCTGTGCATCGTCACTTGAATTCTTTCCCAACTTGTGTTTTTCTTTTCTTTCTCTCTCATTATTTCCCCCAATCTGGCTTGAGTGGTGGTTCTGAAGTTTGCACATATCCATGACAACATGCTAATAATAAGGCAATGCAGTGCTTCATACAGCTCAATATATTCCATTTAAGGGATCATTCTGTCATTACTACAGCCTTCTAGTCATTCTGCAAGTATTTGCTGAGCACCTATGTGATGATCACTATGGTAATCACTAGGAAAATAATGATGAGCAGAAGGGAAAGGACCTCTGCCTCTCCCTCAGGAAGCTCAGTCCGTAGAAAAAGACAGGTGCTATTGATCACACAGTATATATATGCGTGCATGCGTGCACATGTGTGCACACACACACTCAACCCTCGTTTAAGAACTATGGAGATCACAGTGTAACTATTAAACCCACAAAGTTTGGATCTAGACTGCTTGGTTCTAAATTCTTGATCTTGCCACTTTTTAGTCGTGTTGCCTTAGCCAAGTTTTATATAATAACTTCTTTAAGACTCAGTTTCCTCATTTATCAAATAGAGTACATATCGCTGCTTACCTCACTGGATTGTTATAAAGATTAAGTGAATTAATGTGTGTAAAACACTTAAATCAGTGTCTGGCATGTAAACTTGGCTGTTAACATTACTTTGCAATTTTGTCCTTCCAAATTTCTTAGAGCTAAATTCCCTTTCTTTTTGGAAATTATATTGATAGAATAGTAGATGCGACCATTTTTTTTTTAAATGGTCTTGTTTGACAAAAGATAAACTGGAGGGAATTCTTTAGGGGGGGTAATTTTACTACTTTAAACTTGGAAATGCTGAGTATCCAAAATGCTCACCCTTGCACCCCAAGCCCTTCATCATCTTGTACTCACATAGCTTTACTCCATATTATAATGTTCTGGTTTTCAATTGTGCAACAAACCACCCCAGTGCTTAATGGCTTGAAATAACATCCACTATAGTCTATCTCATAATTGAATGAGTCAGAAATTCTTTTAGGAGTCAGCAGAGGGATTCCAGCTTCGACTGGGGTCACTCAGTGCTATTCATCCAGTGGCTGGTCTAGTCTGGTCTGGAAAGTCCAGGATGGATTTTTCACAATCCTGGGGCCTTGCTGGAGCTGGCTACAGGGCTATGTTCAGCTAGACCTTGAAGCCCCTCCATGTAGTCTCAGAACCTCTCCACATAGTTTTTACAGTAAGGTCATCAGGCTTTTTATATGATGGTTAGTTTCTTCCTTTGTGAATGTTCCAAGATTTGGGAAGTGGAGATACTGATCTTTTACAGCCTGGTCCAGAAATTAGTATAGCGATACTTCCACCATATTCTAGCCAACTATTCCCAAAGATGGAGACTGCCATATTGAAGGGGAGGAAGGAGATATAGAAGCTACTTCTTAATAGGAGGAGAGTCGAAGACTTTTTGACCATCTTCAATCTGCCACTCTTAACACACCCTGCCTACAGTGGTTCACCTAAATAACACTGAACTTCTTGTACTCCATCACACACTGCTCACTGCCAGATGCCTTGAAGCCATTATATGCCCTGAACTTTTCTGTCTATTATGCCTCTTTTGCCTTTCTTCTTCTGGCTAACTTTAACTCACATTTCAAATTCTAGCTCAAACATCATTTACTCCTGACCCAAACCCGTAAATAGCCTCTGATTGAATATCACCCTGATTACATTCCTATCTTCTCTTTTACCATATTTTATTGAGACAATCTGTTAATCTATTTCCTTCACCAGCATGTCCAACTCTGTAGTAGGAACAAGTACCATGTTTTATTTATTTTTGTATTTCTAGAGTCTAGCACAATACTTGGTGTACCAATGTACCCAATCTAAACTGAATGACTGTCATCACTTTGATTTTGATTGACAACATACCAAGATTATTGTGTGAAATAAATTGATTTTAATTCAAATGACCAAGGCACTTCACCAGAAATATTTGTAAAATTTTAATTTTTAAAAGACAAACTTTAAAAATATTCAGTGATGATAGTGTTTTTATATAACTTCATTAAATTACAGCATGCATTTTATTTTCCTGTAGAGGGTTGATTTGGCATAGATAGACTGAGGAATAATTTTTAGAAGTTAGACATCACCTAGAAGTCAATAAAAATGATAAAGAAGCTGTCCTGATGCTGACAGAGTAACAGAATTATATATGATCTTTCAAGTATAGAAAATTAATCTATATATGGCTATAGATGTATTTAATCACAACCCCAAATTAAAGTACAACTAAGCTCCAAAGAATTTTCCATTCTATTTAGGTGTAACAAAAACAGCTTGCCAAACTGCACTACATGCAAACTTTTTCAGCTAGTTTCCTCTTACACCTTTGATCTTTCCTTATTCTCTCAGTTCTCTCTCATTGATAGTAGAAAATGTCTTCATGAATATATATGGCAAAAAAGCGTTAACATTTACTGAGCATTGCTATATTCTAGGCACTGTGCTAAGTGCTTTACGTGAAATATATCATTTATTTTTACAATGACTCTGAAAAATTACCTATTACTTATGTTGAGGAAAGTCAAGCTCAGCGAGAGTCAGTGACTTGTCCAGGGTCACATAGTTTGTAAGTGGCAGAAATAAAATCTCTCTAACTGAAAATATCCTGCTTTGAAGCTCTATACATTCCTTCCTAATGAGATTAAATCATACGTTTAATCAAATCTACATGGCTGTCCTGTGAACATAAATACTTCCTCTCACAAGGAAATGTAAAAAGTCAATGAATTAAATGGAATATTTTATTCTTTATTGAATGCTGAAATTATTATTTTTGTAATTCTTCATTAATCTGAAGTTGAAATGAAGTAGACCATGGGAAATACAAATCTGAGGGATAGGGCCAAGACCAATGTTTGCTGTTGGACATGCTGTGTTTTTAGATAGATGTGGCCTCAAGAGATATTTTAACACAGACTCCAGGATGTCTTTGACAATCAACTGGATTCAGCACCAAAGTAGAAAGCTATTTCTGTCCAGGTGATATTATAATATTATGAAGGATAGGTATCTTCTGCATATGGGTAAATTAAGTCCGCATGTGTGATGTCTTTATTTCTAGTTTTTCCACGAGGAGGAGCATTTTGGTACCCTTCCCACAACCCCTAGGATCTCTTTTGCAGAACATTTTGAAATCTGGGAAATCATCATCTTCTAGAAACTTCTCAAAGATTTTGCTTCAATTTCTTCTAAGCTTAACTACCACCGTGACTTAGATGCTTTGCACATCATGCCTGGAATATTGTAATAACCAGTTTTTCTAAGACGTCACTTATTCATATAATTTCTTTGATCTAAAAGTTTTCTATCAGTATCTGGTATTCATGGAATCAATTCCAGACTTAGTCCAGTATTTGAGATTCTTGATGATCTCATGCCAATCTACTTTTCAGCCTCATCTCCTGCTAGCCCTTGATACAACCCCCATATTTCAGGCCATCTGGTCTTCTCTCCATCTCTGCACCTGTTCTAATCTTTTCCTCTTTTGTCTTTGCTCATGATGAACAAAATTTCTTCTCCTCATTGCCACCTCTCTAACTCTTATCAATCCTCCAGTGTCCAATGTCAATCATCTCTTCCACAAGCTTTTTATGATCATCTAGACAATAGAGCCACTTCTCATAGATGCAATTCACTAATTCACTGTGCAATAGCAGTAATTTGAGTCCATGGTCATAGTAATTTCTGAATATAGCTTTATTGCACTTTTTGAATTTATTATCCTTAAAGACAAAACATATACCTTCATGGATACCTAAGAGCCAAATATTATGCTATTCCTTTTTAAAGTAGTAACTCATTTTGTTTAGTTTAATTCTAATTTTTTAAATGTGAAAATAAAGTTTTGCAGTGGAAAAAATTAATTGAAAAGAGGGAGCATTATAATCCCCGAATCCACTGACTAACAAAAATGAAAACTTTAAATGCATACTTATAGGAAACCAGACTTTCAAGTGTCATCATGGAGGAAGACATAGGCGTACAATAAATTTCGGTTGAGTTGAAAGCCTGTTCTTTCTTTGAAACATTTTGTTCTTAATAATGGACCCTTAGAGCCAGTTTTATCCTTTAGTACCACATTTTAAATGTGACTAAGAACAGACTGTAACATGACGTTGTCTGCAGGCCCCACCGTGTTCTAAGCCGGCCACTCTCATTAGCGTGAGTGCACATGTTGATAAGCCCCAGGAGGCATTTATGCGACACCAAAGAACTCTTCATGACATGCCTTCAGTCAAGATTTTACTCAGGCATTTTGGGTCTCTCTCTAGTGCTATTTCCTCTTTTTCTGTAGCTTTTATTCACACTTGACCCTATGTTTTAGAAAGTGCACACAAGTCAGTATTCCAGACATCCCAGGGACTTGAAGAGCTGATCTAATGTCTGTGTTGCAAGATGAAAAACAGAAGAATTTTGTTAAACCTATAAAAAGGATGACATTTTGCCTGGCCCTGAGCTGTTTTGTTCAAAATTGAAGCTTTTGCAGCTTGCGGCTCCTTGATTTGTGAGCTAGAGAGCATCATATCTTGGCCATTACTGAATCATAAAAGTTCTCTGCCTCTTCCCAGCTCATTTTATTTAAAAGGAAAGAGAGAAACCCTTTATCTTACAAAATGCACTTTCGTTTTATTTTCCTTCATCGCTGGAATGGATTCTGTAAGGGTTCAGTGAAAACATATGTAAATGGTAATTTGAAAAGACCATTGAGCTGATGCAAGGAAGGTTATTTAGGTGGTTAGACTGGAATAGGTGTCACGAGAATAGAGCATTCTGCAGCACTTTTTTCCCACCGTATCACCTTGTGAAAGGCTAGAACCTTGTACACATTAATTATTTTCATCATCTATGAAATTGTAATATACAGCCACATAACACATCTGGGTCAGTATCTGGCTTAACCACAAAATATTGATTGGTTCAAGACAGAATGGGCTGAGGATAAAGGAGGAGACTTCATTAAGAATTCCTCTGAATTTTATACACCTTGGACTAGAGAGGGGACGGTGGAACATTTCTTAACATTTGAAGTAGTAGTAATTTCCTACCTAAACTATATCACCTTTTAACTAAGCCCTTCTCTATAGTTTACTTATTCCTGTATTCAACAAACATGTGTGAGTGCCTTTTCTAAGTCAGTCACTATCCTAGATGCTGGGAGTCAATAGCATAGTCACTCTCCTTCTTCAAGGAGCTTTCAGCCTATTTATAAACATTTTATTATGTCAAAGTGATAAGCACTAGTTAAATGCTTACACCGGGCACAGTCCCATTTTTGTATAGATAAAAGATAGTACAACATGGTTTAAAATGAAAAGGATATCAGAGCCTTTCACCCACAAACTAGGAAAAAAAACAGGCATGCTAAGCAGTTAATTTTTAAAAACACTATTTTTGTGGATTTTTGACATTTGTTGTTATTTGTGAGCTTTTAAAAATCTCTAAAGCATAGTGATTTCGTTTCTCATTCTAAATAAATATTTACTTCTGTATGTAATTTTGCATTCTTGTTTTTAAAAAGGGTTTTACAAAACTGTAGAAGCTTGAGACCCACAACAGCGTGATGCAGCTTTGCTACAAGGCTGTAACTGATGTGACGTGGAAGAGCACCTGGCATGGAAGAGCAGCTTAATGCATGGCAGCTAGGATTATTACTGTAGTTCTTTACTACTTCTCTCCTTGTCATTCTCTCTAGCCAGGGAAATGTATTTTTCTACAGAATCAGGAGAAAACCACAACATCCATGACTGTCTTTATCAGTTCAGTTCTAAATATTGTTTCGGTGCATCACAAAACCAAATTTTTTTCAGGAGTGCTATCTTAAAATTAGTTTTCTGCTTTTGTCCAAAATGTATTGGTCCATTTAAGAAGTTGAAACTTTTAAGAAAATAAGTCTGGAAACTCTGAAGCCATTTATAAATTGAAAGCACAACCATAGGCAGATGGAGATGGAAAGAAATATTCTGTATAAATTTTGACTGTTCCTTGTTTCATTTTGAAATATCTGTTGGCATACTGGAGATAAATAAGTATGAAATGAGCAGTTGTTCAGAATGATGGAATAAACTCACAGGTGTTAATGTCCTCTATGGCAAGAAGTCCTCAATAGCAAATTCTCACTTTTTCTCTCCTAAGGAAGCTGGAGAAAGTATTCAGGGTATCTTGGGACTTGGAATGAAAAATATAGCCATTCTTTTTGTTGGCTTCCAGTAGCCTAAATAGGGTGAACAGACCCACTGCAGCTGAGTCAGAAGGAAGATAGCCATCTGTTAGAGATAAGCAGCACTGAGAAGCTTTGAAACTGAGCCAGCCCAGGGATTGAGGACAAACTTCAAGGAAGGACTTTAGACTTCAAGTTAATCAGTTGGTGCTGATTGATAAGGGAAAATGAAGGATTATTAAGCAAGTAAATGCCTGACCTGCATCGGAAGCATCTATTTCTTTAAAACGAGCTTTAGAGTTGTCCATTTGTCAAGGTTCAGCTTAATGTTAATATGGCCTTATATGGTTAATAATTGTGTGAGAATGTGGGGCTCAGTGCATTCCGGAAGACTCTGTATAAGTGAAGCAGCAGAGTACAAGAGTGTTGTAGTAAAGAATTCCAGCTCCAGAACCAGATTGTCTGCATGAAAAATCCTGAATTCTTAGCTCCATGACCTTAGACACACTTCTGAAGCTCTCTAAGATTTAGTTTCCTGAACTGAAGATTTAGTTTCCTGAACTGAATGCTATTATCAAATTATCAGTTTGCTATGAGGATTAAATTAGATAATCTCTATAAGGATATTAGCTCAATGCCTGGCAGACGGTAAGGACTCCATAAAAGCAAATGCCCCATTAAATTTGAAGTCACCCATTCCAAATACCCCTCTAGTATATTAATCCTTCAAGCTTCAAGAAATTTTTGTGTTCCTAACTAGAACCTATTAATGTGTTCCTAATAGAAACCACAAAATATTGATAGGGTTTCCCTATTGATTTGAGAGTGTGTTTTATCTAAGGAAAACTGAAATAGTCCTTGTAGATGGTACAACCAGTGGGCCCTCCCGAAAACAGTTAAACTGGTTTTGTTTCAGGGGAGCAGACCAGAGGCAACTGACACAGCTCTTCAAAATCAATCAGGTTCTACCTCAGAAAAGAGGGATATCCAGGCAAAAGGACTTACTTCATTTATCCCAATTCAGAATGGAATTTATAAATTGTCAGGTTCTCATAAGGTAGTTCCCAGGGCCTGAAACTCTTAATTATCTTTTTTTCATAATGCAGTAAGAAATCGTGTAGATGGTGGCAGTAGCAACCAAGCAAAGATAATGAGTGATTGTCTTAGAGAGAACTGCATTATTTCAATGTCAAAGCATGTGGGGAATCACAGAGTTAGATACTAAGGTTAATAGCATGACCATGGCAAGACATACAAGACTATCTGATATTTTGTTGGATAAAGAAAAAAACTTTAGTGATAGCTGGGTTTTCAACATTTATGCTGGCAAGAAAGCAGCTCAGTATCTTCTTTTGCATAGTCAGATTCAGTTCACACTGTTTCATTTTCCATTTTTATTTTAGCTTTTACTTTGGTAATTTGAAAAATTTAGGTTGAATGTTTAAAAGAAAAATCATGAAAAAATATCCCACAAAGAAAGAAAAGTAGAAGATAAGGTGAGGCAAATGAAACATAAAATACAGAAATATAAATAGAACACAGAAATAAGCCTATTTTGATAAACATGAAAGATACAAAAATTTCTATTAAAAGACAAGGTATTAGACTGAGTGAAAAAATTAAATTACATGCTATTGACAAAAGACCACATGAAATAAAGCATACAATTTAAAAGTTTACAGATATACACCAAGATAATTAATTATTAAAAATAGAAAAATAAAATGACTTCATTTCCTTTGAGTAAATGACCATCACTAGGATTACTGGAATAAATGGTAGGTCTACATTTAGTTCTTTGAGGACTCTCCATACTGTTTTCCATACAGGTTATACTAATTTTCAGTCCCACCAACAGTGTATAAGCATTCCTTTCTCTCTGGATCCACACCAGCCTCTATTGTTTGTTGACTTTTTAGTATTAGCCATTTTGATAGGGGTAAGGTGGTATCTCACTGTAGTTTTAATTTGCATTTCTCTGATGATTAGCAATGTTGATCACATTTTCATATGTTTGTTGGCCATTTGTCTCTTCTTTGGAAAAACTTCTATTCATGTCTTCTGCCCACTTTTTGATGGCTTTTTCAATCAAATGTTTATCACAGCACAATTCACAATTGCAAAGATCAACCTAAGTGCTCTTTATGAGTGGATGAATAAAATGTGGGGGATACACACACACACATACACACACACACACACTATGGAGTACTACTCAGCCATAAAAAGGAATTAAATATGTCATTTGCAGCAATGTGGAGGGAACTGGAGACCACTATCCTAAGTGAAGTATCTCAGGAATGGAAAACCATATGTTCTCATTAATAAGTGGGAGATAATTGATGAGTAAACACAGGCACAAAGAAATATAAAGGACATGAGAAACCAAGAAGAGGGTAGGGCAGGAGGGTGAGTGTGGGATAAAAACTTACCTATTGGGTACCGTGAACACTGTTGTGGTTACGGGCACACCAAAAGCTCTGATGTAAGCATTATATCAGACATGCTTGTAACAAAAACACTTGAACCCCTTAATTAATATTTTGAAATAAAAAGGAGAAAAAGTATGAGTTCTAGTAGTAATAGAAGTAATAAACATCATGTTAACAACTAATTGATTAAAAATTGTTTAAATGTGAAATATGTAAATAAAGTATTAAATTACATGAAACAGAGCTATTTCTAATTTTTTTAAAAGGGACAATTCATGATGATGATAAAAATTATTATGAATATCTACATTCCAATAATCACCTCTACATACACACACATAATATGTAAAATATATAGTCTTTAAAAGCTAAAATTCAAGACAAATACAATGAAAAGCAAGAGTTATAGTTTATCATACCTCTTATTATAATGTTAACTTATAATGATTTCTAATTTACTAAAAAATGGAATTGAGCCCTCAAGTACCAAAGAAATATTAATAAAATTCATCATATTATCCCATAGGAAAAAATCAATACATTCTTCAAAGGAGAATCTATGCAGGCTATATTTTCATACCAAATTTATTGGTATATGAAATAAATAACATATTTAATAAATAAATCAAAACA
Organism: Eulemur rufifrons; assembly: GCF_041146395.1. NCBI lineage: Eukaryota > Metazoa > Chordata > Mammalia > Primates > Lemuridae > Eulemur > Eulemur rufifrons. The sequence goes on from NC_090989.1 coordinate 234,527,976, forward strand.
CAATTTCATGGAAAAAATAAAGCCAGAAAGCCTACCTTTCTAAAGAATTATTTTGAAAAAGATGAAATAGAAACTATAATTATAAACCACTGAGATATATGAAAATGTATGTCATTACATATCAAAATTTATGGGGTGTTGCCAAAACCATATTAAGACAAATTGGTGGCCATAGATATATTCAATATTAAATAAGAAAAAAACTGAAATGCCCCACCCACACACCCTCCTAGAATTCTATTTTAGTCTCTTTTCCACAATTCATATATATAAAATTGATCCCTGTTATTCAAGGTACTTATATTCTATAAGTTCCCTGTGAACACTGAATTAGCAAATGCTAACCTATTGCCCCCAGGAGCAATAGTGGGTTATGTTCTTGGGAGCCTCTGGTTACAATATTTTTGTAAGCTGATAAATACATACTCTTGTTTCATTGTGTTTCTGTTTAAAGCCACTATATATATATATATAAAAAACAAAAAATTTAAAAAATTTCATTAAATTAGAAAGGATCATTTTGTTTTTGAAGTTTTTATTCTATTTTTGTAATAAAACAATATGGCTCCTAGGAAATTTTTTTTTCTAGTGTGGCAGTCAATGTGTTAAATAGCAAAATCACAAGAAAAAGCACAAAAATACAAAAAAGAAAAAGTAGCACTAGATAGATCGAAAAAAGGTTTATAGTATCAGAGCTGAAACAAAAAAGCAGAGCATCACTTTGTTCCACCTCAGTGGGGAATATGTGCACTGGGAGATTCAATTTTTTTTTTGATGTTCTTGACATGTCCATGAATGGCCATCAAAGCACCACAAAAATGGGTCTTGGGGTTACAAATAAATTTTAGCTTGTAAGCAGATTCACAAATATAGAATTCACAAGTAATGAGGATCAACTGTATTTGTATATTAGCTAGAGGAAAATATAAGTATTTGAAGTTGTATGCTCAATATATTTCCAACTTTATAGTAAAATAGCTTTCTTCTTTTTTAAGAATTGAAAGCTAGATTGCTTGGGGTAGAAGGTGGTACTACACACAGACACACACACATTTTCTTGGGAGGCTGAGTGAAGGCAGAGGGAAATTTAAACATTTTCTGCAGAAAAGCTCTCAGCATTATTCTTGCAGATAAAGAGCAATAATGAGGGGGTTTGGAACAGTTGGGAGTGGGACAATAATTTGTGACTCAAAAGAAGATATTATGTACTTTTTTATAGTATTCCTTTTTTCTTTTATTGATATATAATTTATATAGCTATATGGGGTGCATGCATGTTACTTTTTTCTGTGATATTTATTTTTTATTTCAGAATATTATGGGGGTACAAACACTTTGGTTTCATATACTGCCTTTGCACCACCTGAAACAGAGCCACAAGCTTGTCTATCCTCCAGACAGTGCACACTGCACCCATTAGGCATGAATTTACTCATTCCCTTCTCCCTGCTCCCACCTGCCTAACACCAGATGAATGTTACTTCCATATGTACACATAAGTGTTGATCAGTTAGTGCCAATTTAATGGTGAATACATGTGGTGTTTATTTTTCCATTCTTGTGATACTTCACTTAGAAGAATGGGCTCCATCTCCATCAAGGATAATACAAGAAGTGTTAGTTAACCACTGTTTTTTGTGGCTGAGTAGAACTCCATGGTATACATACACCACATTTTATTAATCCACTCATGTATTGATGGGCACTTGGGTTGTTTCCACCTCTTTGCAGTTGTAAAATGTGATGCTATAAACATTCAAGTTCAGATGTCTTTATTACAGAATGTCTTTTTTTTTTCTTTTGGGTAAATACCCAGTAGTGGGATTTCTGGATCAAATGGTACGTCTACTTTTAGTTCTTTGAGGTATCGCCATACTACTCATTTTTGAATATTATAAAAACTCTATGCCCAAACACTTGAAAATGTAGAGGAAATGGACAAATTCTTAGAAACACACAAACTTGCTAGGCTCAATGAAGAAGAAATAGAATTCCTGAACAGACCAATATCAAGCATCAAAATTGAAGCTGCAATAAAAAAATCTTCCAATAAAAAAAAAAGTCCTGGACCAAATAATTTCACATCTGAATTTTACCAAATGTACAAAAAAGAACTGGTACCTATACTGCAGAAATTATTCCATAACATTGAGAAGGATGGAATCCTCTCCAATTCATTCTATGATGCCAATAAGACTTTGATACCAAAGCCAGGAAAGGACACAACAAAAAAAGAAAACCACAGATCAATATCCCATATGAATATAGATGCAAAAATTCTCAATAAAATCTTAGCAAACCAAATTCAACTGCACATCAAAAATAATCTATCATGACCAGATGGGCTTCATCTCAGAGATGCAAGGATGGTTCAACTTAAGCAGATCTATAAATGTAATTCACCATATAAATAAAAGCAAAAACAAAGACCATATGATTCTCTTAATATATGCAGAAAAGGCATTTGACAAAATTCAGCACCTTTTTATGATAATAACATTTAACAAAATAGGCATAGATGAGATATGCCTCCAAATTATTAAAGCCATATACAACAAACCCATAGCCAACATCATGCTGAACAAGGAATAAATGAAAGCATTCCCACTTAGAACCAGACAAGCTTGCCCACTATCTCCACTTCTATTCAACATAGTGCTGGAAGTCCTTACTAGAGCAATCAGACAAGAAGAGTAAATCAAGGGTATCCAAATGGGGAAAGAAGAGGTCAAACTATCACTCTTTGCTGATGATATCATACTGTATCTAGAAAACCCCAAAGATTCAACTGTTAGACCCCTGGAATTGATAAATGAGTTCAACAAAAATCTCAGAATACAAAATCACTACACAAAAATCAGTAGCTTTCATAGAAGCCAATAACAGTCAAGCTGAGAATTAAATTGAAGATGCAATATCTTTCACAATAGCATCAAAAAAATTAAAATATTTAGGAATATATTTAACTAAGGAGGTGAGAGACCTATTAATGTGTAGGGAGGACTACAAAACACTGAGAAAAGAAATTGCAGAGGATGTAAACAGATGTAAAACCATACCATACTCATGGATTGGCAAAATCAATATTGTTAAAATGTCTGTACTACCCAAAGTGATATACAGATTCAATACACTCCCTATTATTTTTCGCAGATCTAGAAAAAAATAATTTTACACTTCATATGGAACCAGACAAGATCTTGAAAAGCCAAAACAAACTTAGGCAAAAAGAACAAATTGGGAAGTATCAATTTACCAGACTTCAACCTGTACTACAAGGCTACACCAACCAAATCAGTATGGTACTGGCACAAGAACAGAGGCATATGCCAATGCAACAGGACTGAGAATCCAGATATAAAACTATCCTCATATTGTCATCTGATCTTTGACAGAGAAGACAAAAACATATTGGGAAAAGAACCCCTATTCAATAAATGGTGCTGGGAAAATTAGATAGCCACACATAGAAGACTCAAACAGGTCCACCCCTCTCACCTATCACAAAAATCAGCTCATAATGAATAACAGAATTAAACCTAAGGCATAAAACCATAAGAAAATTTTTGAAAAGATCTTTTTTTGACGGATACACTGATGCTTCTTGAAAAAATTGAAAATATGATTTCAAAGAAAGATAATGATCTCAGTCTTCTGGTTGCAAAATTATTTTAAAAAATGCCTTCTAGGCCGGGCGCGGTGGCTCACGCCTGTAATCCTAGCACTCTGGGAGGCCGAGGTGGGCGGATCATTTGAGCTCAGGAGTTCGAGACCAGCCTGAGCAAGAGCGAGACCCCATCTCTACTAAAAATAGAAAGAAATTATATGGACAGCTAAAAATATATAGAAAAAATTAGCCGGGCATGGTGGTGCATGCCTGTAGTCCCAGCTACTCGGGAGGCTGAGGCAGGAGGATCGCTTGAGCCCAGGAGTTTGAGGTTGCTGTGAGCTAGGCTGACGCCACGGCACTCACTCTAGCCTGGGCAACAGAGTGAGACTCTGTCTCAAAAAAAAAAAAAAAAAAAAAAAAAAAAAAAAAAAAAGCCTTCTAATTAGAGAGAACCCCATATGTCATTGTTTATGGATCAATACTATCCATTAAGGGCTGAATGTTTATGTTCACCTTAAAATTCCTATGTTGAAATCTAATCCTCAATGTGATGGTATTTTTAGGTGGAGCCTTTGGAAGTAATTAACGTCATGAGAGTTGAAGCCCTCATGAACGAGATTAGTGCCCTTATAAAAGAGTCAGAGAGCCCTTGCCCTCTTTCTACCATGTGAAGATATAAGGAGAAGTTGACTGTCTGCAACCCTGAAGAAGGCCCTCACCAGAACCAGACCATACTGGCACCCTGATCTCAGATTTCAGCCTCCAGAAATGCAAGAAGTAAATTTCTGTTCTTTATAAGCCATGCTTATAAAGTGTTTTGTTACAGCATCCCAAAGTGACTAAGACACAATCTAAAATATCTAGGGGCCATCAGCACTGAGAACAAACAAAAAATAAAGAGTTAAAACTTCCCTGAAATTATCAAGTGAGTCAGTGTAGCAATATGATTTAATTTATTAAAGTTAATTAAGGTTCAAGTTTATATAGATACAGATGTGACCTGTATTTGACAAAGGTAAAATTTAATTATCAAAATTTCCCCACAGTATCTGTTAAATAATCCATCAGGGTCAAGCATATAGAGCTTTTTGAAAACAAAAATTAGATGGCTAAATGTTAGAATGAGCCCCTCTTTAGAACCCTACTGATTTTCTCTCTTCAGGGAAGCAATACCATAAAAAGCAGCCATAATTTCATTGTCAAGGTGCGTTTCCTTCTAAGAAGGCTTCATTTTTGGAAAATGAACCCAAGCCAAGCAAATTCTCTTCTTACTTAAACTCCTTCACTTCCTGACACTCCTACCCTCAGAAGCCATAGACACACTATCCTTTTTTTCCCAACCTCACTTTAAGGACAAACATTGTTGTCCTTAAACTACAAGCTAAATTTAATACCTAAATCCTTTCTGATTAGGGCAGGAAATATATTCCTATCCTTACAAGTGTGTGGCTCAGAAATTGCCTTGATAGTGTTAAGTGAAAGAGCTGGGATGTCTAGGATGAATGAACCAAGTCCCTGCCTTCACTTTGCCTATATGTTTGGTTTACTTCCTGATATCTGCATGTAACTGCAGTTTCATTCTAGGACTAAATCTTTGCTCTTTATGTCAGATGTCTGACATCTGCCTTGCTCTTGCCAGCTGCATCTTCCTGAGGGCCTTTTAGGTCACCATTCTGTGTAATGCTGCCAGTTGGTTGACATCAAGTATCATCGCTGCTCAAAGATATCTAATGTCCATCTCATTGACCAATTCAAAATTACATAGAAAAACAAAGCTGATCTGACACAAGTCTTTGAACAATAATTTGAACTAGGGCTCCCCTCCCTCAGGCCAACAGGTCAATCAGCTCTCCACTCACAGGCTCTGCTCTCTAATTATACTTACTCTCTTTTCCCACTATTCCAACATTATAATTCAACTCTGCCTCAACCTGCACAAATATTTTAAGCAAGAAGTAATGGTAAGATGACATTTCAGAAACTCAGCAAGGACTAACCAAAAGCGAAAGTAAGACGGTACACCTGTGAAGTCCATTGTCTCCATAAGCCTGTAGAGATATTTAATTCAATCTATTCTAAATCTATAAAATAAGAGCAATTACATTTATCTTCCCACCTGGGGTACTTGAAGGCTTTACTTACTGCTTTAAAAAAAACTATGAGTTCTTCAAACAAAAAGTATTTAGGAAGTTCAAAGGATTGATCTTATTATAAAGAAAATGTCAGAACAATTTGTAAATCCTTTTTAACTAAAAGTCAAAGAATTACTTTATAATGAATTCTTCACTGAAGCAAAACTTATCTTTTCAGATCTTCTAGGGTCTACATCTTTCTTTTAATATTTATTTTATTCTCCTGAACAAAGACTTATAACACATTGTTCCCAAATAACAAATAATTATATTTAAGAAAAGAAAGCTCTGTCTTCTAATTTTACTACTACATGTTTTTCTTCACCTGAAACATACGAGCATATTAACAGAATCAGGTAAAGAGACCCTCAATTTAATTCTAAAAAATAATTTAATTTAACTCGTCTCTTTGGAGGACCTTCATTTTTCCTTTATTTTTAAATAAAAGGAATTATTTCTAATGAATATGAAGTTGTGTATTAGCAGGAGAATTCCAAATATCAAATTTATTTGGTTTTTAATATGTGAATGGTGTCTTCCAATGCTCACATTAAAGTTGATTTAATGAAATTCTCTACTTCCACTTTATAGCACTTTTCTATACTCCAAGTATATTGATTTTCTTTAATCAGGCAAGTTCTAAGCTGTCATTTCCCAGGCAAAATTTCTACAAGTAAATAATATCTCTAGCACAGAGGTATTTCTTTCTCAAAGATTTGCTGTTTCTGTTTGACAATTCTAAGCATTAACAATGTTCAGATTTATGTTACCTAGCAGAGTTCTACAGAAGGAGTCTGATGTTTTTTAAAAGATGAAAACTAAAGTACAAAGAACATTAACCAGTGAAGAAAATAAGAGCTTTTTAAATAGTAGAACTGTTGGCTGAAACTGTTGGTAGAAGTGTTTGGGTAGAAAATAACATTTTTCCAAGATGCTGTGATATTTTGTGCTAATATTTCACACCTAAGGTGTTGTTTTCTTCATGCAGAGGCAGCAATCAGTTGGAAAATAGAGACAACACAAACTAACACACTTTAAAAAAAAAAAAAAAAACTTAAGCTAATTTGCTACATAGTGATTAATGCTTTAATCAAGATTCTTGGGTTTGAAAATTAATCATTTCATCTACTGAATATGGAATTTATGTGGATGGTAAAATGCTATAAATCAAAAGGAGAACATTGGAACATTTAGACATTCTAAAATTATTAATTTTTCAAAGAAAACTCTGTCCTCTTTTCCTCTGGAGCCTTTCCTGCTGAAGCTCTAGTCCATTACTTAGTAACTACATTGCTCTGAGTCAATTGTTTAACTTCTCTAGCCTTTTCGTCTTTATCACATAAAGAGTGATATTAAAATTTATGAATTGACTCCTCCTCTTGTTAGCAGTAGCAACAAGGTCATTTGCAAAGGGTCACCGACACAGGGAGGTTTATTGGTCAGAAGCCATTATTATAAGAGCCTGCCATGTAGTCCCAAAGAATCCAGAGTCCAGTGTTATCTTGTGATAAAGTTCCACCACAAGGCAGAAGAAGGTAAAAGAAATGGTAGGGAGGTGATAGATACATGTATTCTAATCTCCCCTATGTGAATAGATTTCCCAGAGTAGGCAGATAAGTTAAACACGTTGAGTTGAAAGTCAGGAGTGAAAATGGAGCTTGAGGCCAATGTACTATCAGAATTTCTGGAAAGAAACCACGTCACAGAATACCCCCCAACACACACACGCATACACATACACACAACACACTCTTAAATAGGGCAGTGCAGCAAAGCCAAACCAGCAGTGCAGCATAGTTTAGTTTGTTAGAACATCTTGGCTCCTACATAAAGTTTAAGCTATCCACAGATGTACATATGCCCTGTAGAAGGATGCAAGTAATTAGGGTAGCTGATATTGCTTTCTTGTGAACATATCCACAGAGAGTTCTGATGTGGGAGGTCAGGCATGTAAGTGGTGGACGTTGAGGACTTTTTAGCTAAAGATTAGTCAGACAACTCCAGTCTGAATTACATGTAACATCAGCAAGAAAAAGATGGTCTCCCATTCAAAGGATGCCCATGACTCTGCTGAGAAATGACAGCTCTGGGTAGACAAGCTGTACATTGAACTATTGGCTATCAACAGGACAATAAGAGCCCAAATGAATCTGCAAGAACCTCATGAGCAGATCTCAAGCCCTCTTCTTTCTAACCACTACCTCAGGATATGATGTCCTTAGCCTGTCCTTCTCAAACGGGCCACCAGAAGAGCTGAGGAAGAGAAAGAAGATCCAAAGGACTGCGCATTTGCCTGGGAGACATTGGGGTTTCTAAAGACACTACTTAAATATTGAGCTTAAACTGATATCATTTTCCCAAATGGGAATAAATTTAGTTTCCTCTTCAACCATTCCCATTTTTTAGTAATATGGAATTTTTATAAAGAAGGGGGGTTACAAAAAATAGATACTTCATTTTTACACTTCTAAATGTAATACCTAAAATTAAGTTGACCTCATTATACTTCTCTTCTAGTGTGGTTATAGCAATAAAATTAATTAACAATTAAATGAAATGTGTGAAATGTCTTCGCATAGTGTTGGTGACTTCATGCAATTGGTGGTAACTTCTGTTATTATCAGATGGCTAGAAAAGTAGGCTCTTAGACTGCTTGCTTAGACTGCCTTGTACTTTTTAAGAACTCATGTCTTCTACCCAGTGGTTCTACAGTTGCAATATGGCTGCCCATGTGCCATGCCTCATGCCTGTCATATGGCCCGTGAACCACTTAGTGTAATGACATGCTGGTAAAAGAAGAAATTATAAGTAGAACCTTGATGAAAGAGCCTCGTGACTATTAGATGTCATTTTAAAAACCGTGCAAATTATTTATGTTGAACTATCAGGGTGATGCGATTGGGCATATAAGAAATTCCCAGGTCCAGAAAGAAGATGACCCTACATCATCACAAACCCAAGCATACCTAGCATGAGACACAGAAGCAGCTTGAGAAGCCACACTGAGCAAATATCCCATTGATACTGATGCACTTGGGCTGCATCACAGATAACTGTAATCTTCGTGAGATTGATGTGACAGTGTTCATGTTCAACAATCCATTTGTCCTTCACACCAGTCCCAGGGGGCAGACATGGCCCATCACTATCTTCCACAGCAAAAATAAAATGTGCCTCGAACCTATCTCAGCACCTGTTTACTGATTCTTCCGTGTCCCACCATGTTCATGAGGGAACGCTGGTGGACCCAGTCGCGTGGGGGCCCATTAGTCCATAAAAGATGACTCTGTAAGGCTTCTCTGGAGGATGGTGTGAGGAGGTTCAGTAGGCAAACCTATTGTTTAAAAGTATTGACAGGAATTGTCTGTTTTATATAGCAGTATAAGAGTGTAACTGAGTGCAACAAAGATTTTGTATCTGTGGTTTGTTTTGGACAACTGAATAACTGTTGTTTGATTTTGTTATTGAAAGTGTGCTTTTTGGAGGAATGATTTAGATGTTTGAAGGATTTAGATTGTAAAAATGATTGCTTCCTCCTGTGATCTGCTCCCTACAACACTCAAAAAGCCTGCATAGAAGAGCCACTGTGGTGCTAGCAAAGCAGGGAAGTTCCCTTAAGCAGATTATAAATACTTGTCTTAATTAAATTATTCTGAAAAGAAGAGACACACTATCTGACCCCTACTTTATGGAGCCCAGTAACCACATGAATCCTGCCTGGTGGCCACAAAGGTGGCATGCAAAACCTCCCCCTACAGTTCTAAAGTACCTCCTGTGCTGATAGGTCTATGATTATTAATTTGGGTTTTCAAATACCTGAACTCTAGAAAGGAGCTGTCTTACGGGGGTTGACACAACATTTAATTTATGCAAAATTACATTCTCCTTTCTGCATTAATACAGTGCAATTGATATGATGTATATTTTGTAGTAGATCTGTCGATTTCCAGTACGGTTCTCATTGTCTTCATCTTTCCTAAAGTAACCCTGATTAGTTTAAGCCAAACAGTGTATGGTATTTTCCTAATAACTGCTATTGGTCTAGGGTTGGGCACAAAATTTCAATAGGCCCAGTCAAGCTGTATAAAAAGATTGATATTTCATGCATGGAGAAGTGAACTTGCTATAAATGCAAATTTTCAGGCCCTGCCTCAGAACTACTGTGATGATTAGTTTTATGTGTCAAGTTGACTAGGCCTTCGTACCCAGATATTTAGTCAAACACCAGTCTAGATGTTGCTGTGAAGGTATGTTTTAAGGTATAATTAACATTTGAATCAAAAGATTTTGATTAAAACAGATTATCCTCCATGATTTGGATGACTTGATCTAATCAGTTGATGGCCTTAAGAGAAAAACACTGAGCTCTCCCAAGGAAGAAGAAATTCTGTCTCCAGATTGCCTTCGGACTTGAGCTGCAACATCAGTTCTTCCTTGGGTCTGAAGCCTGCACTCCTGCCCTGCATACTTCAGACTTGTCAGCTTGCACAACCTCACAAACCACTTCCCTAAAATAAATCTCTCTCTATACATGTGCATGTGTGTGTATATATTTAGATAATAGATATCTGATATCTATTAAACACACACATCATATTGATTCTATTTCTCTAGAGAAATAACATACCTACTAAATGAGAAACTCTAGAGGTAGAGCCCAGAAATCAGTGTTTTAACAAGTGGAGCCTTCCAGGTAATTCTGGTGCACCTAAAGTTTCAGCTCTACTGTACCACATACATCATCTTTATTGCATCCCACTGGCAATTCAGTGGGAGAAGTTTGATATTATACTGTGGTATTTTTGCATTGTATTCATTTAGCTAAGATGAAACTGTTTCCCAGAATTCCCTGCATAGTTCCAGTTATGCGTGGGCCACAGAGGCAATTGTCATGAGATATGGAGAGTGGAAAGGGAAAAGCAGAATTCTGTTTCACTGGCTCTGAAGTTTGGAGCAGGGCATGAGGCACTAAAGCAGCTCCCCCACAGTGTGGCTTATCTGCTGGGTCACCTGTTTGGCACGTGCACATCCACTCCTGGATCTTCCTTCTGGTTTTCCGACATATGGGCCATGAAACAAGTTGACTGCTTTTCCTGCGGATCACTCTCCTCATTGAAACTGATGGCACGGAGGTGTGAGAAACTGAAGCAGGTTCCAGACTATGCCACGGCTTCCCACTCACTCTCATAGGTTGTGGTTTGTCCTTGTTTCTTCCCCTTCACATCCTTGTTCCTTTTGCTTATGCAAACACAACTGTTTTACAATAACTGCTTAACCAGCTTCTGCAATTGTGTAAAGTCAAATCCCTTTAATAAATCTCTTATTCCATCTCTCTCCTGGAATCTTGTTCTGATCAAATCTGACAGATACGTAACAGAACAAGTTGCCATTATAGAGAATACTTTATTGACAATAAAGTCAGAAAGATGAGGAGAATATTGAATCTTTTTACTTTTAATAAACTCACTTTTTACATTATCCCAGCTAATGTAGTATACATCCTGCCCTTGAATATTTACAGTAGAAAATCATTTGTCTTCTTTAAAGTCTCTCTCTTGCCCATTTCTTTTTATGTTCAGATTTCTTTTTCTTTTATATCACTACTTCTTTTTCCTATGCTTTTGTCCATTGTTCCCTGTCCTACTATCTTCAGAGACTGTGGATAATTCTTTCCCTTTATGTGGTTTGTTACCTTGAAGATACAGAACTTCTCTTGACCATGACTCCCCTGAGCATTCTCTTTTCTAAATAGCATCAATTTATTTTCAAAAATTTCTTCTACTTTTATCATCTGCTCCTCATTTATTTTTATGGCCTTTCTTCTCATTTTGCCATACTTCTATTTTTGTTGAAACTCTACATCAAGACCACACAGAAGGCCCCAAATGCAAAGGGACTTAAACATCAATGACTTTAGAATTGGTTTACATGCATTTTCAATAACCATTTTCAATGACCTTGATTTTTAAATGTTAGTGGAACTTTTGCATTTCAATTTAAATTTTAGAAATTTTAACTTTTTATTTCTAATGCATTATCTGGCTTATGATCTAAGATTGTTAGTGAATGCCTTATGTTGTTACCATCTACAATTAGAAATTATTACAGTAAAAGGAGGATTTACCTATTAGGAATGTGTAAGGCAACTGTGGCAAGATTCTTTTGTGATATTTAGCCTTTAGCCGGTGTCTGTAAATTAACTTTCTGGAAATACTTTTCCTTCATTTTCATAAGATATACTTCTTTCTACATTTTGCAGCCAGTTATTGGTCAGTAGATGATCTCTCTTATTAGATGATCTCTCTTATTAACTCCTGTTTTGAGATACTATTAATCTATAAATTATAGTGTAGGATAGCATAACATGGTATTATAGCATATATATTATGCTATGGTACATTCTATTAAAAATAAAAAACAATTTTTTGCCGAATGACTTAAAATTCATTTCAGTCATCCAGGAAGGCATTAAGCTACTTAAATGTGAAACACCCAATTTTTAATACTTTGCATAACCAAATCAGATCATCTGTTTGATAATACTACATTTATGACTTTTATTTTAAATACTATGACAGAATAGAGAAAGTCAGCTTTAAGAAAGAAAACTTATTCATCCTAAAGGATAAGAAAACCTAGAGATTTTAGTTATGTTAGTGACCCAGTCACTATACTTTTATGAAAATTAGTCACTGAGATGGTCAAATAACCTTGAGAAATAGTAGATTCAGTACTGATTCATAGATGTGAGAGTTTAGAATTTTCATAATAAGAATGTGGTCAATTTAAAAAGATCAATGTAGGTTGCCTTACAAATAATTTGTTTAAATCTAGGAATCTGTAAAATCTACATCTGCCCTTCACCACACTTGTCATTTTCATAGTAGAGATACATCTCATTTGTGTGTGTGTGTGTGTGTGTGCGTGTGTGCTTGCATACACACACACACACACGCACACAGTAGTACTGCTAGGAATAATTTCAACTGTCATTATAATTCTTCTCACTCTGCCATTTGATTTATTTAAAACCCAACTTAATATCTTGCAGAACCCAGATTTGTAGATTCACATGAATGAATTATAGATCCTGATTAGTTTACTTTTATCTCCAAAAAGTCCATCTATCTTTTTTACAGAAGACTCCTTTTTTGCATTCTATATAGTCATATAGAAATGGGTATTTGTAGAAAACGATTCTTAAATCCTCAGTCAAATGAGGAGGAAAGAAATGGTGCATCGAGGTCCTGGAATGTCATTATGCAGTGCACAATAATTCCAAGGACGTGTCTTTTCAATGAATACAAATTGCTATGGATAAGAAAAGGCTTATGTAGACTAATTGCTTAAGCAAACAACAGTTCTGAATTGTAACAATAGAAAATTTTAATTATAGTAAGAGGTACAATTGCACCAAATATTTTCCTATGTATATTTTGTCTGGAATGTGCTAATTTGTTTAAAAATAGGTGAGCTCACTAAGCCCTTTCTTTCTACACTGTTACTTATATGTCTAAAACTGTGTTTTGGTTTAGAAGAATTCAGAGAAATAGAGGAAATAATTACATTACATGACAAGGTTTGAACCAAAGCTTTCCCTATTGTCTTAAAATCTCACCTAAATCATCAAACCTGAGGACAATGAATGACTGATTCCTTCAACTTTAAGAGAAGCACTAAACACACTCCCAAAAGACTTACTAAGGGGTGGCCAGCCTGCTCCATCAACTTGACCCCTTCCTCATTCAAAATAAGACAAGGCTGGAGGTTCATTGAGAGGATTTTCTCTTAGGGGATTGGTAACATTTAAGACTGTTTGGCTTTTCCTCTTACCTCCCCCAACTGAGCCACAGATAGAACACAGAGTCCTCTAAAGAAGGCAGATTGGAATCTTATGCCCCAGCAGGACATTTGTAGAGAAATTTGTCAGCCTGTTCTTGCTGCCACAAAAGCACAGTGAAACAATGTTTCTGAAAATGCTTTAAATATGTATTGTTACAATACAGAACTGTTGTTTGCTTAAGCACTGCTCCCTTTCTCACACCAGGGCTGATCTGTGGGAAGGAGAGAGGAAGAGATGTGAATTGCATCTGAGATGGAAGTTTGATTAGTTGACCCTGGAACTAGACTAAGATAGAAGTAACCAGAGAACCTGTGGGGCATGCCTGAAATGCCCCCAATTAGGATGGAAGAATGATCACTGTGCCTGAACTAAAGTAAACAATGAGGTTTTAGGATTTTGCCCTATCAAGTTCAGTCCATTTAATATATCAGTTGTACCTAAGTATAACAAAAAGCTTAACAGTGCTCAGGAAGATGCTGTATCAAAGAAAGCAATTGGTCCCTAATTTTTAGAGGTATCTAGAAACATGCAAAGGTGATTTTGAGCAGTTTCTTTCACTATATTTAAGTGATGGATACCTAAAGACACACATGCACACACACACACAACACACAACTTTTTGACAAAGAATACAAAACTGTTGAGGTTCTAAATTCTCCCAACTGTGTACATTAATTATGTTCAGTTTTTTTGTATACAAATTATGCTTCAATAAAGTTGGAGAAAATATGTAGGAAAATAGTGTTTTACTCATGGAAACTAGTTCCACCATATTCTCACTTTGAAAACATTTATGTGTGCTGTATCATGAAGAACCAAGGTGAATTCTGGAGAAATCTACACTCACACTTCCTGTAGTTGTGGTTCACAAGCACTTCTAACATTCCTGAGAAGACAGACAATTAGATTGAGCTAAAAGAGGAAGGTAAAGAAAAAAAGAAATTTGAGGAGTCTAGTATAGATCTTAGATTTTCCTGATTAAAAATATAGTAAAATGCTATAAGTTACAGGTTTTGATAGAGAAAATGTGAAAGTTATGGAATGAATGCATTCATTCATTCTTTCATTCAAAAACACACTGAGTTCTTAATGTGTGCATGTACTACATTTTACATGTACAGAAAATGAAGGCAGCACACCTTATCTTAACAATTGTATAATTTGAGAAAAAGTGTAGTGTAGATAAGTTATCATCAAACACACACACACATACACTTACACTTTGAGAGGGGTTTTTCTAAAGATATGTTGTAGTCTAACGAGGCAAAGAAACTGGGGTAATAAGTGCCTTGTATGGAGAAGGTAATTGCTAAACTGAATCTTGAAAGATTAGTAGAAGCCACCCAGGCAAAAACGGAGCAGGGGGGTGAGGGATGTGGAATTATTTTAAGGTGAATGAAGAGCATATGTAAGAATAGATAATTCAGAAGAAATGAAAAATGCCAATAGTTCACTCGGTTTCACTGAAACATGGGGTATATTCAAAACAGGAATAGCAAATGTAAATGGAGGGAAAGATCGAAATGCATAATTTTTCAAACACTCAGGGCATGTTTTGAGACAATGAAAGAGAGAAAAAGTGAGTGGAGCTCAGAGAGCCTTACACTTCAACCAGAGAACTCTGCTTTCATGTTTTGCAAATGTACTAACTTCAACATTAGGCTTTAGTTGAAGGGATCTGCAACTTTTAAAAAATAATCAGGATCCATGGATCTTGAAAAATAACAGAAGGCAATTGGATAGGCAAAATGCATAAATAATAGAAAAAATATCAAAAAATAAGATAAAGAATGGTAGGTCACAGCCACAAAAGACTTTTAATACTGCCAATCTTTCATGAAACTCTTCTTCCTTGGGGCTTTCTGTTTCTCGTTCTTCTCTTATCCCAAATTGCCACTGGATATTCTCTTTCTCTGACAACTTTCTTCCAACCTGCACTTAAATATTCACTTATAAATTTAACCTTTCATGAAACATTTTTGACTGCCAGAAAATGGAAAAAATGAACCAGATCATTCTTGGTGAGAAGGAACTCCCACTGTAATAAAGACAACAAAGATGGAGACCAGATAACTTACAGCATCAAATGCCACATACCATCTCATTTGCATGAACAGCTTTGAGACCCAGAGAATGAAACAACTAACCTAAAACAAAGAGCATGGCCGCTGGATTGAGTGAGATTTGTATTCAAATTCCAACTTTACCATTTCCTAGCTAGGTGCCTTTGCTTTTTAAAAAAATTCTAACTCTGTCTACACCTCAATTTTCTCTCATTTACAATAAGGAATAATAGAAGCACATGACTTATTGCATGTCAGTGAAGACTGAATATGAACAAGGATGTAAAGTGCTCGGCAGTGCCCACCCCAGATAACCTCTGGATAAATAACAGTGATAGCGGTAATAGAAAGGAGAAGGAGCAGGAGGAGGAGAAATGGAATCAAGACATCTTCCACAAAGGAGATAAAATTTAAGCTATGCCATAATCAATGAACAAAAGTTCACCAGTTCTGTGAGATGAGAAAAGAATTCCCAGGGAGAGGGACTGTGGCATCCTGAGGTTCTGTCCTGTGACTATTTCAGGTTACCCTATCCAAGCTCTCATTGAGAAATGACATCCACCATTACTATGTCTTAGACTCTCAATGAGGCTAATGCCTTCCAAAGTGACAAAATGAGATTGAATATTTCTTCTGATCTTCCTTTCTCTGAAACCTCTCTATGCTGTATAATGACCACAAACTCAAACACTTTAAAAGTAGTAAACTCATAATCTTTCTCTGTCCCTACATTGTCTCTCTTCTTTATATATTCTCTTAGAGATACAGAAATTTTTTCCCCTCTGCCTTCTGCATTTAAATCATCTGTTGATTCTGTGTCAAAGTTATCTTCCAAATCTGGCTCCACCTCTCCAAATTCATTCATCTCTTGCCCGAACTTCTGAAATAGTGTTCCACATATTCTTCTACAAATAGAAATTCTTCTGTCTAGAAAGTGACCAATTATGTTTATTTGATCATTCCACAAAAATTAACTGGACAACTACAAGATTCCAGGAATTCTTCCATGTGCTAGAAAATAAATAATGAATACCTCCTAGCTACTGAAGAATGTGTTTATATTGTCAAGTACAATCTTCCCAAACCTAATCATGTCAACTGAGTTATAAAACTTCAATCAACTCTGTATTGCAAACAGGATATAATTTAGCATGCTATAGAAAACCCTTCATATTAAGGATAGAGTCTATTTTATGGAAATCTCTTCTCCAAACCACTCCATTTTCCAATCTCCAAGCATTCCATACTCTTTCTGGCTTTTGCACATGGTGATTTATACTTTTGCACTTCCGTCCATCTCTGTCTAGGGAATGGTCCAACTTTTAACAACATCACCAGTTTAATATCTTCTCCATGAAAATGAAATTGGTCAATTAATGTGTTTCTACTGTGTCTTGCTCCTACTTTAGTGCAATCACCAGTCATCCAAACCTCTGGCCTTTATTTTCTGACTGCTTAGCTTAATGCTTTCTAACTACCAATAGAAAATAATCCTTTATATCTCCCTAGAAAACCTACTTCTTTTGATCTTACCCATATCTGTTCCTACCTTATTAATATTCAAATACTATAGGCCTATAATAGAATTGAAACATACAGAGAAAGACCAAAATTGATCCACGTTTGGGGAGATTTTTGTAACTGTAGGTATTTTAGCCTTTTTCAAAATATAGTTTCTGAAAGAGAAAGCAATCCCGTAAGTTGAACCTATTCAAATCTTAATTATAAGTTGGAAGTAGAATTGGTATTAGATATACAATAACTAAATAATCATTTAGCTGACTGTGTGACTATTCAGCTCTGTTGCTAAATACATTCTCCTAATTTCTTTTGAAGGAAATTTAATGACTGAAGTTAAATTCCCCCCTAAGTAGTGTAAACTAATATTGAATTCATTTGCTCACTCCACAAATACTCTTTAGAAGATTACTATATGCTAAGTACATGCAAGGCCGAGGGTATACAGGGTTAAATAATAAAAACTCTTTGCTCCTAAGATACTCACAGTCAAGGAGAAAATTGAGAAAAAAAAATCAACAAATACAACATAAATTTGTAACTGCTATAGAAGTCTATGTGGCAAACTATGTAGTCCAGAAACTGAGCTTACAAGAAGAAGGTAGACACGTAGATGGAAAAAAAGTGTTCTATCAGATAAGAACAGGTGTCTAGCATGCACAATTAAAGAAAAGAAAAGAACACAGGTGTCCTAACAGCCAAGCCAGTATGTGTGTGAACTTAAATGTAGAGTCCCTCCTGAATTGTATATGCCTTGAGCTCAGACAGTGCATCTTAGTGATCGTTTTTCTCATAGTGCTTTGAGAAGTAGGTGCACAGCAAATATTTCTCGAGTAGATAAATAACTATTTCTAAAAACTAATAAGAAATGATAGATCTCAAATTACTTGAAAATTCTAGTATGTGATATGGAATTAAAGTGTGGTATTAGAAACAATACATAAAATAAACATATATTTTCAAATGTGGTAGATTATCAAATAAATTTGACAAGAGGTGCTGTGACAGAGAATACCAAGAGTAAATGAAATTCACTGTGGACCAGGACTTTCTTTTTCATTTCCAGATAGAATTAATTAGTGCTGTCCATACAGAACTGGCATGAGGAAGGTACACACTAGTGCAGGGAAAGTTAATCAATTAGATAAATAAATGTGTGTTTATGCATATGTGTGTGTGTGTATATATATAATCTTTTAAATATGATGACAATAATGTCATTTAGTATAGCCAGATAGAGCAATGGAGTGATGATGTGGAAGCACTTGCCACCGCTATGGTTCATTCTGAGGCAACAGTCCCATAATGTCAGTCAAAGTTAGCCATGATCTATGCTATTGTGGACTAGTGCTACTGTTATTGCCTTACTTTCCTTTAGAGCTGAGAAATTCTGGCCAGGCACAGTAGCTCATGCCTGTAATCCTAGCCCTTTGGGAGGCCAAGGTAGAAGGATCACTTGAGCCAGGAGTTCAGGACCAGCCTGAGCAAGAGTGAGAGCCCGTCTCTACAAAAAATAGAAAAAATAGCTGGTCACGGTGGTGTATGCCTGCTGTCCCAGCTACTGGGGAGCCTGAGGCAGGAGGATCACTTGAGCCCAGGAGTTTGAGGTCGTGGTGAACTATGATGATGCCACTGCACTCTAGCAGGTATGACAGAGCAAGACTCTGTCAAACAAACAAACAAAAAAAACAACCCCCAAACAAACAAACAAACAAAAAGTAGAAATTCTAAAGGAGCCCACATGGCAATAGAAAAATGCTTACTATCCCTAGATCAGTTGGTAAGGACAAAGAGTAGAATAATGTGAAAAAAATATGGATGTTGGAGTCAGTCAGACCTGAGTTAAAATTCTAGATCTGGACTGAGTAACTTTGGGCAAAGTAAAATCCTGTCACCTCATTTCTCCTCAAAGGCCTGGCTAACCGTTTCTTATCCTTTGGGTTCAATGAAGATCATCTCCTTAAAGACTTAGTTGTTCCAAAATGGAACTCTCCACATTCCTCCCACTCTCTGTTCCCAGTTGCCCCCAAACTGGCTACCTACCTTTCACCCAGTTAGTCAGGTAGCAATCCTGTCTGTTATTGTTGCTTTTTCTCTTTTGTTCAAACACCACATCCAACCCCATCAAGAAGTCCCACCGACAATATCTTTGAAATAAATTCTGAATGTGACCATTTCTCATAACCTCCAGCACTGTCACATTACTCTAACTCTCCGTCATTGCCTGGCCCACTAGACTAACCTCCTGTCTCATCTTCCTGCTGCCACTCGGATCATCCTCCATATTATTCTTCATAAGGACAGAGGACAGAGCAGCCTTTTAAAATATAAACCAGTCTCTTGCTTACTCCAAATCCTCTAGAGGTTTATCATCCCAATCAGAAAAAAAAAAAAAAAAAAAAAAGAAAGAAAAATGCCTACCAGACCCTATGTGTAATGGACCCCAGCAAACTCTCAAACATGATTTCCAATGGATCACATGCTCTCTCTGACCTCACTAGCTTTCCTGCTCTGTCTTGAGCAATGCCAAGCACACCCCAACCTCAGGGCCTTTACCCGACTCTTTCCTTAGATCTTGCCTCAGATTGCCACACACATGGATTTTTCCTTTCATTCAGGTCATAGCTCATAGTCACCTCCCCAGAGAGTCCTTCCACCACCAACACCTTCAAGGGAAGCCCTCCTTCCCCACTCCTACTTCCTGCTACACTGCTCACTCTTCCTTATCCCTACCTAATATTACACATTGATATATTTATTTATTGTATGTCTCCCCTAATGGATAATAAAACCCATGATAGCAGGATTTGTGTCTCTAGTTTATTATCCCCAGTGCTATTCACCACGTCTTGCACATGCTAGGTGTTTTGTAAGTGTTTACTGAATGAATAAAGTATCCTCATACCTCCTCTGGGGACCCATTTTGGGGCTCTCTGTGACATGTGTCTGTTGCACCCAGCATATCCTCCTTTTTTCTAGGACTTACGATGCACTTGTTTACTTTTCTGTATCTATCACTAGGTGCTTTTTCGGATAAGAAGACCGTATCTGTCTTGTTCATCATTGTATGCCCTGGGAGGATCCCAAAATCTATTGCATTAATATAATAAATTATCAGTAAACATTGCTGAATAGAATAGTGGTTGATCATAGTGTCCAGGGCTCATTTAGTACCAAATAAGTAAGAGCCATGATAATAATAAAAGATATTCTTACTTTATGCAATTGGAAACTTCTTAACTACTGCCTGCCTAAGGAGAAGAAAAAGCTGATTAAGAAGTGTAAGTGTGAAAAACAAGCCATTTGTTATTTCTATTTTAACTTTAGAAGGCCCAATCAACTTAATTTAGATTTATCATCCATAGAGTAGTCACTCTGAGGTGAGGACGATGTCTGCAGTTTATTTCTAGCATGCTGAGAAGTATTTTCCCAGCCAAGGAAAATAACAGGCATTAGTAGCATTGTATTCATTTCTCTTCCTATTCCACTGTGCACTAAAAAGAAATATACTTTTAGTCTAAGGCTATTGCAATACACATTGAACACAGGGCTGAATTTAAGCATATGTTTATAAAATGCTCTTGACTAAATAGAAAAAAAAGAGAGAGGTAAATTACCTTGTGATTGAAAAGCAGTTGCTAACCCATCAGGAAAGCTGTCAAGAGATTACACTTTATTTTCAAGGGTAGAAGAAAGGAGATGATCTTAATCCCTAAAAAACAGCTGAGTCAAATGACTGTCAAAGCAATAAAGTAAAATCTGTGGGTGCCTCCAACCAACTCTGCATCATTTTGAATTGCTGTTTTAGGTATTTATTAAAAACAGCGATGTGCTCCTTGAAAATACATCTGCATTTTACATGAGGATATACAGAATTTGGGGATTTCATTTTTGTACCCTCCTGGAAATTTTTAGTGATATAAGTTACTAGAATCCCAGATTCCTCTGTCAGCCCATATACCCTGAATAATGCAGGTATTCATTATTAAAATTTCAGGAGTGTAAATATTATGGCAGTCTGTTAGGTCATTACAGTGTATGCCAACTAACCCTTTAAAAGAAAAAACCATTTCCACCCAGGCCAGTGTAACAGACATTACTGTGTGGTTATAATAATACAAGGGACAGGCGGATGGTTTCAGATCCAACATCTTCACTTGCAATTACTATATTTTCTTTACTATGTGAACACTATCAGAAAACTTTGGTTTCTGCCCTCAGACTATAGAGGATTCTTAGTTGTTACCTATCTTTAGTCACTCAAGACATTTTCAAGAAAGAATAGTTTTCATTTTGAATATGTTGGCACTCACTTGGAGACTACAAAAAGCAGTGTCTTTGATAACACTGAAGGATAATTCCTATGAGGCCAACTGAGTGGAATGTAAGTCGGGTTTGATAGAATTTCTTTAGCTCTCCTGATCTTCAACATTTCAACTTTCAGATTTGATTTTTTTTTTTTTCTTTTTTTGAGACAGGTCTTGCTCTGTCGCCCAGGCTACGGTGCACTAGAGTGCAGTGGCATCATCATAGCTTACTGCAACCTCAAATTCCTGGGCTCAAGGGATTTTCATGCCTTAGCCTCTGGAGTGGCTGGGAATATAGGCTTGTACCACCATACCTAGCTATTATTTTATTTATTATTTTTTTATTTTTTGTAGAGATGAGATCTCACTGTGTTGCCCAGTCTGGTCTCGAACACTTGGCCACAAGTGATCCTCCTGCCTTGGCCTCCCAAAATGCTGAGATTACAGGTGTGAGTCACTATACCTGGCTCAAATTTATTTAAATGTCATGTTCCAACAAAACCTGAACATATCAAATCCACTTACCCCCAAGTTACCACTTTGGAAAGATATAATATTTCCTAGCCTATTCTGAATATCATTCCTAAAACTCTGATTCCTACCTTGATATATCCTCTTTCTCTTTCTTCTCTCTCTCTCTCTCTCTCTATCTAATGGTGCTTGAAAATAAGTTAAAATTATCAAGGAATAGAAACCATTATTGGATAATTTCAGACACCTGACATGCCTGACATAACCAAATATGTCCTAAATTTATACTTTCTATGCTCAGATCAAAGTTCAGTTCTAAGTTCAAAGCTCTAAACTAGCAGGTATAACATCTTTATAGATTCCAAGGGCAAGGCTATGAATTTTTTACTTTTAGATGTATTTTTTTTACTGTTCGTAAAAGTCGGATATCATAAATCTGCTAGTTTTAAAAAAATCTGCAGGTTTTGAATAGTGGCCCTTGTATTTCGATTTAAACCAAATGGGACCAAACTTATTACTTCTATTCTGAAAGGTCATTTTTCATCAAGGTTGTATTAGAAAATAAATCATTTAAAGCTATCCTTTGGATAGTTCCTTGCATGCATGTCTTAAGAAGAACACGGAATAAGAGCTTCTTTGCAAAGCGAAGCTTGTTTGTTAATCCAGAATGGTCTGAAGCTGCCACCTTCTGGCACTCGGGCGCTATTTCTCTAAATTCAACATTCTGCTGAAGTGACATAATTACAACCTGCACGCACAGTGCCCCTACCAATATCAAAGAGCGCTCTGTGAGCTCAACAAAGGCAAAATGCTAATATCGTGCATTCACTTGTGTGTGCATGTGTGTGTGTATGTGTGTGGGAAATATTAAAACACTATTAATATAACTAGTTTACAGTGGTAGAACTCTAAGAACCAAACAAGTTTCTATTAAAATCGGGCAAACTCTAGTATTTGAGATCAGGGCATTCTTCTCTCCTTAGAAAACTAAAAGTTTGGGGGGGATGGAAGTTCTAATTACAGTTTTTTTGGTGTTCTCTCACTTCAGCAGAATAAATCACAACTTGGTACTTTATCAATGGCCTGAGTTGAGCCTAGTCAAATTAATTCCTCACTGAAGAAGCAGATTTTAAACTTAGAAAATACTTATTAATATAAACCAAAATATTAACAGTTATCCCTACTTACCAAATATTTGAAAATAAAAATATTAAATGTTAAAATATTTTAAGTGTATTTATCAATTTTTCTGATTATCAAAGGTAAAATTAAGTCTTTTTGATTATATTGATAATTCATGACAGATGATAGCTTTTCATTTTAGAATAAACTCTTAGTATAATTAAGGAGCAAAGTCTGGAGCCAGAATAAATGGGTCAAATGTGAAAACCCACTGAGTTCCATGAATGACCACTTTCTTGTTTTTCTGAGAAGGTCATTTTCTTTTTGAAACAGTCAAAAGAATAAATTAAGAGCTTTACTCTTTTTTTCCATTTTCCTATCTTTCACAGAATGCTTTTCTCCAAGTGAAGGGCAGCAGGGTTAAATATTTAGAATGAATAAACTAGCTCCAAGAAAAGGAACTGGCAACTTCTTCTGTGATGCTGAGTAATTAAATAGACCCACAGAGCCTGCTGGAATTAGAGAACATAAGCAAAGATTAATGAGGCCTGAAAATGGAGAGTCCCACGGTCTCCAAACAACGTGCAAGGTGCCTCACCTCAGCTTTCTCCACGTTTAACAGCTGCCTATTTTCAAGGCAAGCAAAATTGTATTTGTTTCTGCTTTGATTCAGAAACAGTTTGGTTTATTAACTATAGTAAAATAGTAAAATCTATGGCAAAGAATTTAGCTTGTTCTTTTTTGGTTCCCAGACCGTGGTCGTTAGCATTGCTTTCTGTCCTAGACTGCAGAGTGGGTATATGTGTTCTGAGTGTGTTTCCCGGTTTCCTTCCTAATGTGGATGGTTAACAACTAGGATCTTATATAGAGCGCCATTTATTTGTGGCAGTCAAAATAGAAGATATGATATATCTTCATTTCTCTTCTCCCATTGCTAAGACTGATGAGAGGTAGAGTACTTCTGGCAGTCAGGGAGCTCTGAAGGTTTGTGATATCTTTGGTGAAGGAAACAGTGACTGCAATAAAAAATAGTTTTCTCAAATTAATTCTAGATTCATGGTTACTGCTAATGAGAAACAGTTATCCCAAGAAGAACAGAGAAAAATTGGTTTGGTCTTAATTTTAGATAGTTATAGGGGCAAACAACAACCCCATCTGACTACATTGTCACAAGGACCATCAGAAATGGGGACCTCTCCTAGGGACTTCTGAAATGTTTTTAGCCCCTTTTTATATACATACATTTAAATTACAATTCCTGTATGTTCAAATTCAGTTTAATGTTTTTGGATCATCTGTCTCCTTATCATAAACATTTACAAAATTGAAACCAATCAAATGTAAAATTAAATAGGGATTTTTAGTGCTTGCCCGACATGGTTTAATATACACCCATGTTGAAAGCACCAAAAATTCCAATTAACGGCAGACACCACCCTGTGAGCCATATAGCACAAGCAGTAGGACTCATGAATGGTAATTGTTTTCCGATGTTATTTCATCTAATTTCAGTGTATGTTAAGGTTGCCTTTTAGAGGACTTCACACTCCCTACCCCTTGTCATTTTTCTAGAGCCTCTTGAAAATTCCTTGGCCACATTTTCTCTATCCCTCTCTGTATGAAATAAAGATTTATCCAGCCAATGAAATTGTATATTTTATGAAACTTTTAACTCTCACATATAGTCTGTTCATTTAGTATGTAGTATGTACAGTGTACATTTAATGATATA
The DNA here is from genome assembly GCF_041146395.1 of Eulemur rufifrons. Lineage (NCBI taxonomy): Eukaryota > Metazoa > Chordata > Mammalia > Primates > Lemuridae > Eulemur > Eulemur rufifrons. The sequence goes on from NC_090989.1 coordinate 234,552,774, forward strand.
CAGTGTGTTCGTTATAAACATTTATAGTCATTCTATAGGCTTATATAGGGGCAAGAATATTGCTTTTGAAATATAAATAATTTCTTTAGAAAATATGCTCTTGAAAGGAAATGTTCTTTAAATGAGAAACCTTTTGAATCATTCTTGGTAAGGAATGTTGAGAGACTTAGCAGAGATTCTAGTCCCTCTCCCTTTCCTATTAAATTATAATCATATGATAGCATTTCCCCTATTTTCAATAAAGGTTCTTTTCATTACTTGAATTTATATTAATATGTAAAAATGGTCAACTTAGTTCTATATGGTATTCTCAATCAGCCTCTTTAGAGATATATTTCTAATTTTTTTTCATTAAGAGAGACAACAAAACTTCCCCCCCCCCCTGATCTGTTTAGTTTGGAAATTTTTCTAAAAAATATGTTTGAATAATCACATGATAAATTTACATAAAGCAGATAATTAAAATAAAGGTAATTTAAATTTTTACATTCTTGGTTTTATTTCATAAATACCATTTAACATGCTATAAATGTTCTCAGTTAATTTGCTAAACATGTTCCTTTAATTTGCCCATTTAGGAGCAGACTGCATTTTATATTTAAATGAATAAAAACATTTTAAGCATATTTTTATTAAATTTGGTTACTTAGAAGATGGACATAAGATAAGGGATCTCTTTGAGTATTAAGAACTTGCAAACATTTATTGACCAGGCCCATCATTAGGAAAAAAAAGTTTCTGAGTGAGCATTACTAGTGCGTGTAAATGTATTTGCTTACACATGATATATACTCAGCACTCTGTTAGTATATTTTTTATAAATTATGCACCAAAATGAGTAACTTGCAGTAGTTGAGAAAAGATTAATATTTTAGTTATTTTAATTGGTATTTAAATAACCATTTCCAAAGTATTTATCAAGGAGAGTTTGTTTTAATCTAAGTTTTTAAAGCCTTTGTGGTAAAACAATTCAAATATCTGAGTTTAAGAAGTTTATTCTGGTACTTGGTTTGATAACTGTCATAGTTAGAAAAAGTTATGCAGATTTAAACAGATAAAAAGTCATCACTGGCTGTTCTTAATTAAGACATACATTTTTTGGCCGGGCGCGGTGGCTCACGCCTGTAATCCTAGCACTCTGGGAGGCCGAGGCGGGTGGATCGCTCGAGGTCAGGAGTTCGAGACCAGCCTGAGCGAGACCCCGTCTCTACTAAAAATAGAAAGACATTATATGGACAACTAAAAATCTATATAGAAAAAATTAGCCGGGCATAGTGGCGCATGCCTGTAGTCCCAGCTACTCGGGAGGCTGAGGCAGTAGGATCGCTTAAGCCGAGGAGTCTGAGGTTGCTGTGAGCTAAGCTGACGCCACGGCACTCACTCTAGCCTGGGCAACAGAGTGAGACTCTGTCTCAACAAAAAAAAAAAAAAAAAAAAAAAAAGACATACATTTTTTATTTTCAGCAATAACATATTCAAAAAATTTGCTGAAATATAGCTAGTAAATAAATATCTTTCTTGGTATCAGTCAGTTGTTCTGACAAACTACTTATAATAGCTTTTGTTTTACATTTTCTATAAATACTTACAAAATCAACAAAAACTTTTCATTTGTTTAAACAGGTAATAAAATTGTACTTTCAAACGTTTTAAGTGTGCATCTATGAAAGACTATAACTTTACATCATTTTGGCATCAAAATCACCTAAAGATCCAAAAATTTCCAACCACGTCTCTTCAAAACTCTTTTTTTCCCCCATCGTGTAAGTTATTTCACTCGTTAACATGTCACAGATAAGTCTTTTGGGATTTTGCTATTATAATTTAGGAGTCTCCAGCCTATGTTTTTCTTGTTTACTAAGTGGCATAATCTCACACCCCCTGTTGTCTATTGAGACCTGCTAACAACAAGACACACCTGGGAGGGAGTCTTAAGTGCAGGCGGAAGTGGCGGTACAGCCCGCAAGCCTGATCTGTTAAAAAACTGGGTGAGGTGGTTTCAGCTCGGGCTGGTGTGTGCTCTCCTGCCATTCTCAGTACAGTTCTTTTAAACAGGTAAGTCTCGTGTTTAAATAACAAGCCTGTGGTAATTTTCCTCCATTGCAACATTATTGTGGGAGGTGGGATGAGAATTTCCTTACTTTGGGATTCACTTGTCTGGAAAACGGTTAGTTTTGTGTGTGTGTGTGTGTGTGTGTGTGTGTTTCAAAAAAACCCCCAACTTTTAAAAATAATATATCTAACTGCATTTAAAGATTAGTTAAAATAGTCTCTCATTCTCACTAGTTAGGTTACAGGAAAGCTCTTTTAAATGAATAAAATAAAAATTAAAATGTAAATGAGAAAATCTGAACGCCAAGCCTTGTTTAGTAATTTTGCTATATGCCTTTTTCCATCACAAATGGTGAAAAGGTCACATATGATTGAAAAGCCCATCAGAGGGAATATCAGATTCAACAATCCAATAACATGGAGATAGAGATGTACAATTCAGCTGACAGCAAAGTTTGGTTATTTGCTGTTTGTCAGCTTCCAGAAACCTTATCTTTATTTGGAAGTACCTACTCAAATATTCTTCAATGACTTCCTCTCACAACACAAGCATTATTGTGCATTTAATGTGATTTCCTGCTGCCTCTTGGAAAGAATGAAAAAGAGTTCAAATCAAGATGTGAAATGATGTGAAAAGCATATCAAAAAGCCAATGGCAAAGCTTTAAAAATTGCTGTTATAGTTTAATAACACTACTAAAATGACAAGAAATATTTAAGTACAATCTATAAAATATAACAAACTTCTATAAGATGATTACACATTTTGAACAAGGGGAAATAGAATTTCTTAGATTTTTTTCTTTTTAATTTTGGGAGGAAAAAACTAAAATCTTGGTTGAATGAGTTCCACATACACAACAGACTCATTCTCCATCACCCAGAATGGGAATCAAGATTTCTTGATAAGTTGCTGCTTACTCAATCTATTTCATGCAAGCATAAACAAGAAAGCAACAAATAGATAAGAAAATGTTGCCAGACTATATTTTCTTGAAAATTATTTCACACAGTATACTAAACAAATCAAATCCCCTAGGAAATAAGAATGGCAAGAATGAGAACATTGCCCTGATAATTTAGTTTCAAACCTTTTAAAATTCAAGAGTTAATAAATGAGGGCCTTGGTTCTCAGAACCAAGCGACATCTTAGGAGACATGATCTGGCCAGGTTTTATTTCATGATGTCATGATTGTACCCATCTTGTGTAGAGCGATTTCCAGGCTGGGGTCAGGTATAATCTGAAGTCGCCTCAAATGGTTTATCACAACCACATTGACCCAAGTCTCAAGAGCACCAGGACTAGAAGTGCCTCCTTACCTCCAGGCCCTCAATAATGTATCTCAGAAAGATAAAGTTCAGGTTAATTAAAAATGATGAAGAGTAAATTGGCAAAGTATATTTGTTTGCTTGTTTTTGCTTGGATTATATATTTGAATGTTTTATAGTAACTTTAAAAACCTCAAAGAAAACCTATATTTCCTTATATATTCAGCAGTACAAATTTTTATTTACTACTCATAGCAGAAGGAGGATTGTGCTAGACACTGAAAGACCTAGTGAGCAACACCTAGTCCCTCACCCAGGGAGTTTTCATTCTAGAATGAGAAACCGACAAGTTAGCGGCAATTTAGTAAGTGTTGTAATGTGTGTAGTAAAAGACAACTGGGAAGATTTTTTAAATAAATTATTGAGTCACTTTAGGTTGGGAATGAGACAAGTCAGAATGGACTTTCTCATGTGAGTGATACTCAGAAGACTTTATTGAAGGGAATGCAGAAGAGGATGAGAGGAAGAGAAGGTTCCAGGTGATGCACATTGTTCCTAATGCATTGAGCATGGGACGTTGAAAGGATGGGACAGAGAAGTATTTCAGTTTGACTGGAGGATAGATATGGGGAGGGCAATGTGGCAAAAGAGAAAACTGAAGAGGTAAGCACAGGCCTTGAATTGCTGTTGTCAAGTTTGTACTTTATTGTGAAAGCAGAAAGAAGCCTCAACAACTCTCAGTGATGGGCATTACTGTATATACTATGCAAAAATGAATTTGAGATTTAAAGATCATATGTGATATGTGATTTTTCAAGATAATTTAGCATATCAGTCTGGGTTCTCACAGGAAACAGAAGGCACACTTGACCTGGGTAACTGAGGAGAGTTGAATAAAGGGACTATTGCCAAAGGGACTATTATTTTTCAGGCTGTAGGGACATCCCCAAGATGCCCATCTAAGCAGGAAGTCCTTATTATCTCTAGGCTTAACAGCCAAGGAGAGAGAGTAATTACCAAAAGGCAGCAAGAAAAAAATGCATGGAGAGGGCCAAGTGAAATTTGGAAAAGGGAAGTCATGTACCCACTGTGCACAGAAGGAAGGGAGCAAGGGAAATAAAAGCCTTGAACCTACGTTGCATTGGTTGAAACCCACTGGAAACCAGAGGATAAGGGAACCTTCTGATGCAGTCTCAGGACACAAAGCATGGTGGAGGAAGGTGGAGAGAGGATCTGAGGAGGCAAACAGGACAAGCAGGAAATCCATAGCAGAGCTCAAACCTAAGCCTGGTCCTCTGTCTCCAATTCCCTAGTTATGAGGTATAGTGTAAAATACACACACACACACACACACACACACATATGTGTGTGTGTATAAAATTATCAAGAGTATAAGTTACCTTTATAGACAAGTATTCTTTTCCCATTTTTATATAAATAAGAAAGTCTATTAACAAGCTATTAAAAGAGTAGAATTATTAAAAAAACTATGAACTGCTGGATAATTAAGAACTGTGCCATAGAATTTGGACAGTAGAATGTACCTTTATATTCCTGCAAAGAACACAGTGGTCTTGGTGCCTCAAGCAATGATAGAAAAGAATAAATTTATATTCATTTAAAATGGAAATAACTGTTAGAATAGCTTGAAGTTCACAACAGAATTTCTAACATAATTATAATTTGTGCAATTTCAAATTCATTTACTTTACCAGTAAACTAATTTACCAGTAAAAAAAAGCCTTAAGGAAGAAAGAAAATTTCTCTTATTATTTCTTTTTTCTTTTAAAATACTAATGTGTGCCTTTCAATTTTAAATAAATTAGATATTTAATTTCTCATATTAATCCTTAGATAAATTTAATCAAATTTTAATTGCATACTTTATTTTCAAAAACTGATACCCCAATACGATATACAATAAAACTAAAAAGAATTATGAGTGTTAATCAATTAGTTTAATTATAAAAAGGATTATTCTTCATGAAGCATGAAGCATGCTATATATATATATATATATATATTTCTTCTAGGTGGAATAACAAAATTGATGTAGAGAACAGTGCACAGAGAACTTGACTGGAAATTATTTTATTTCTACTAACGTATAAACTAGCTTGCTAACACTTTCAAGTCATCTAACTTCCCCGGGTCTCCTTCAGAAATTGAGGGAGTTAAAAAAGATGACCACCGAGATTCACTCCAGCTCTGAAATCCTGTGATTCCTTAATACTTAAAACAGCCATGTCTGCAATTAAAGATATTATACCAGTAACACAGGACTGAAGAGCCCTGGATTACTCCACTTAGATATTGTTTAAAAAAAATTAAAACTCTAAGTCAAAGTTCATTTGCATGTGACATAGGGACAATAGTAAAAAAACTTTCATAGAATTGTTGAGAGAATTAAATGAAAAAAATACATGTGAAGCAATTCTGAAAGATAGCTAATATTTCTATACAAGAAACGTAATAAATACTCTCGCTCCGTGAATCTGATAGATAGCAATAAACATTCCCTCTTCTATTTCTGTAGCTACTTAATGGTAGCAGTTTTTGTCTCACTGAATGCTGCTCCCAGTCCCTCAGGGACTACATTTGCTGGAGGAATTACATGTGTTTTATGGTTTCCCTATGTTTGATCAGTGCTATCATATTCACTAGAGCAAGAAAATGAAAAGTATAAACGTAGAAATGCTACTGAGGATAAAATGGCAGACTAACAGGAGCTGCCATCTTCCTCTTCAAGCCCTCCACACCCAAACTCGTTCCAGTGGTGTGTCCGAGTTTAAAAATTGGAAAAGGTAGTGACCCCAGGGATACAGATGCATTTGAATTTGGGTCCCTTCATAAGACGGTAATGACTACAGTGGAAGAGGGGCAGGTAATACTGGGAAGCTTCCTCTGGGGAAATATTCTCAGTTGCATTTCTTTTTCTTTTACCTGTTTTTTCCCTGGAAAGATCATCACCTGACCCTCTGCTATAGAAAAGGCTGGATAAAACACCTGCTAGAGCCCTGCTGTGTTGGAGGAGAAAAAAAAAAAAAAAGGGAAAGTAACGTCAGGTGATACCAATTCCTGCTGGGGTGCGTGAATAAAGGTGTTAGTATTTCTGATGGCCTTCAATGGCTCCCTCCTCCACCTCTACTCCAGCACACAAACCCAAGCCTCTCTAAACTCTTAAAAATAGGACATTAATCTATGGGGCAAGATCTCTGAAGAAGCAACTAGAGAATGACCAATCTCAGATTACACTTTCAGAGATTTTCCACTTTGAAGTTCAATGCTTTCCCACTCTTAACTCTCCAGCCACCAGGCAAAGCTAGGACCCAGGCTTTGGCCCTCTGGGAGGACAAATACTATGTAACTAATGCAGAGAAATATTAACTCTCAGGGGAAAACCACAAGCCTTCTTATGTCAGCAGAGCATAAATATTACAAAAGAAAATAATCATACCAAAGCACATATAAACAATAAAGCCAAATTTGAGTTCCATATAGAACAAGAATTAAAATAAGGACACTGGGTATTCTCAAAAAGTAAGAGAAAATGTTAACGCAATTTATGAATAAGGATTTATAAGAACACAATTGGAAATATAGGGTGTAGAAACATTAATTTTTATAAAGCCTTGAAAAGAAATTTTGAATAACCAAATGAGCACAGCAGAAGAATGTGTCAAGGAACTGGAAGGTAAGATAGAGAAATTTTTCAGGAAGTATCAGAATGGGATGAAGAGATTATAATGTCAAGTTAAGACACAGGCATAGAGGCAGGTAGAAATAGAAGTGTCAAAATCTGTATAAAGACAGTCATAAAAAATAATAAAATAATGAAGAGGAAAAATATCTGAAAAAAATATTAACTCAGAAATTTCCAAACCTAAGAAAAATTAAAAAGTACATCAGCGGGGGTGGTGGGGATCCTAAATAGTTGTAAATTGCCAAGTAGGATATACAAGAAGAATGAGACCTAAACAAAAATAGCAAAATCTTAAGAATTTCAAAATAAAGAGAAACTTCTAAACACTTTCGGAGACAAAGACAAGGAAAAATTATGAAATTTGCAACAGATTTCTCAACTGCAATATGGATTGCGAGAAGCAAATGATATACACAAGGCACTCAAGGAAAAATAACAACAGATTCAGAATTTTATGTGTAACTAAAGTAGCATTTAAATATTAAATAGCAGAATGAAATAGACATTCCCAGTCATAAAAGGATTAAGGGGTTTTCACACCTTTGGAAATCATCCTACAATATTTTAAGAAAAAAAAAGAGATTAATCCAAAAGATATATTAGAAACAAGGATAAGAAAATAACTTGGGAAAAAAATGCAACTCATTGTGCGTCTGCATCATAGCAGGCTTTTGATAGCTCCCCTCCTCCTCTCAGGACTCATTCATCTCAAGGCTTTCCTACTGTGCCCTGTTACCACTTTTCAACTAGCCCAATTTTTCATGTAATAGCCAATTCAGAGGAATGATATTTGGAAAATTTGTGTGTTATATAAAAATTAATGAAGGGTGTTTATTGCACAGGTGGTATTCAACAAAAGGTATATTTAACACTTGTAAATTTCACCTTATAATTTTTTTCCTAAATAAAACATCATATTTCTAGCTCAGTGATGGACACACAGTAGCCATCAGAAAACATAAAGTTCTTTTTTTTCCAGAAGACAATGTCTCACTCTGTCTCCCAGGCTGGAGTGCGGTGATGCAATCATAGCTCCTTGCAGCCTTGAACCCCTGGGCTCAAGTGATTCTCCTGCCTCAGCCTCCTGAGTAGCTGGAACTACAGGCATGTGCCACCATGCCTAACTTTTTAAAAAAATTATTTTTCAGAAACATGGTCTTACTATGTTGTCCAGGCTTGTCTAGAATTCTGGGCCTCAAGCAAACCTCCTGTGTTGGCCTCTCAAATTGTTGAGAACATCAGGTTCTTTTTGCCTGCATATTTATTGGTGAGCTGAACTTAAGCAAATGAGAGGCTGATATCAAAAAGCTGCAGAGTTAGATGAGCACATCTGTACACTTTTAAGAGTATTGTATTGTGTAAATTTTTGTCGTAAATAATAGCCCAATGCCTCTTGTGGCTATGAGCTGGACTAAAGCCTGGCTACAATACCACTCACTCTAGGCTTTCTCCTTCCTCCCCAGTATCACTAAAAATTTCTGAACATCTAAGATTTTCCAGTCCAGTTAGCTTCAACTTTTAGAGTACATACACACACAGGAATTCATTCTTGATATGAAAATAATGTTCCCTAGATAAAATACAGACTCTTTTCCACAGAGCCAAAAGAATACACATCTACTACATATATGCACACATGTTTTTTAACTGAGGGTAGGAAATATTGACTAGCAAAACTAGAAACTAGATGCATGCCATCATAATTGTCTTAGTTCATTTGTGCTGCACTAACAGAATATACTTTGTCATGTTGACATGGCAAAAAGAAAGTGACAATCATAAAAAAACATGTAATAAACTTAGAACTTAAATTTTATTTCAATTATTGCTCTTCTTTGAATGTGTCCTTCAAAATTCATTTGCTGGGAACTTAATCCCTAATGCAATGGTGTTAGGAGTTTGGGCCTAACAAGAGTCATTTAGGTCAAGAGGGCTCCATGCTCATGAACACATCAATGCTGCTATAAAGGGGCTTGCAGTGTTTACTCTCTATCCTTTTTGTGCCATGTGAAGACACGACACTCATTATCTCTTTCCCTCTGCCTTCCAGAATGTGAGGACACAGGCGAAAGGCCCCCTCACTATGCTGGCAACTTGACCTTGGACTTCCCAGCCTCCAAATTGCAAGAGAATAAATTTTCTATAAATGTTCTTTATAATTACACAGTCTCAGATATTCTGTCCTAGCAGTGCAAATGGACTAAGACAATTATCGTGATGGCATACATCTAGGTTCTAGTTTTGTTAGTCAATGTTCCCTACCCTCAATTAAACAAAACAAAACAAAAAAAACTTGTATTTGTCTGGGAAAGGTTAAAAGACCTGCTTTGGGTTTCATCATTATCCCTAGGAATTTTCTAGAGATAGCCATATGCTTCACATTTTAAAGGGCATGCGTTGTACTTTTCTAATTTAAAAATAGATTTAGATTTTAAAATCAGAATTATTAGATATTTCTCAGCGAGAATTCACACTCTGGGTTTCAGAAGGCGATAAGAAAGAATCATTGAAAAATTACCAAATAAATGCTAAGCCATTATTCTGGATCAATTGATTTTTCTTTGCCACTCCCACTGAGTTTGAAATTTTACAGCCTGGAAAAGAAGGTAGTGAATATGAATTACTGCTAGAGAAAAGGGCTAAGGTAAATTACTGTCTACTCTCCAAAATTGATATGATATTTTAAATTCATAGCAGAGAAAAAAATTATCCTCACTTATAATATTAGTTTTAAATGATTGTGTATATATATGTATATATTTTAATTATCTGTTTTAATACTAGCTGTTAAAGAGAACTTTTATGTTTGTGAAGTATATGACCCTTTCTAGGATCATCCATAGATGATCTATAAGATCTCTTCTTAGAACTCCCATGTGTTCTTATTTAAAAAAAAATAAATTTTGTATTTAAAAATAATTTCAAATTTATAGAGAAATTCCAAGAGTAGTACAAAAAACATCCACATACCAGTTACCCCAATTCTCCCATTGGTAATATTTCACCCTATTTGCTTTATAATTTTCTCTCCTTTATCATATCAAGAAGATGATACATCAAACAAGCTTCTGAACATTTGAAAAAGTATTGTCTTCTATCCATTTTTATCCTAAATGACATGAGTCAAATGCATCTTTCAGCTTTGAGATGGGCTAGATGCTTTGCTCCAATATTACTCTAGAAATTATTCCTTTTTTTTAACTTAATAATCACCTTTATAGCAGTTTTTCTCCAGTACAGAATCAAGCTTAGGGTCAATTATCTTTTCAGTTCCGTTTAACCAGGATAGTTCCTTGACCTTTCTGTATCTTATATGACATTAAAATTTTTTGCTGAATAATCTTTACCCCATGTCCTTTTTAAAGAAAATGTTTCTCATTTTGTTTGTCTGATGTTCCCTCATAATTAGATTCAATTTCTGCATTCCCAACTGGAATACAACATAGGAGATGTTGTATCCTTCTCAAGATATCATGTCCAGAGGTACGTAAAGTTCATGTTACTATTTGTGACATTAGTGTTGATTACCTGTTCCAGGTGCGGTCCTATTCTCCCCCTGTATCATTTTTTTTCTCTTGCTACTTACATGGAATCTGTGGGGAAATACTTTAAGACAAAATATTAAGTTTTTCATTAAAATTTCCATCTTAGATTAAGCATTTATTATTGATTCTTGCCTGATCCAGTCTTTACTATAATGATTATAAACAGAGGATTTTCCACCTCGAGCACTTCTTTCATATTTAGCAGTCAACACTTGGCATTTTACTATAAACAAGATTCTCCATTCTCATTCTCTCTTTATTTTTATTTTTTTTTATTTTTTATTTTTTATTTTTTTGAGATAGAGTCTCACTCTGTTGCCTGGGCTGGGGTGCAGTGACATCATCATAGCTCACTGCAACTTCGAACTCCTGGGCTCAAGCAATGCTCCTGCCTCAGTTGCCTAAGTAGCTGGGACTACAGATGTTTTTCTATTGTTACCCAGTTAGTTTTTCTATTCTTGTAGAGACAGAGACTTGTCATGTTGCTCAGGCTGGTCTCAAACTGCTGGCCTCGTGTGATCCCCCCATCTCAGTCACAATGTGCTGGGATTACAGGTGTGAGCCACTGCACCTGGCCTATTTTTAATCTATTTATTATTAGTAAGAAGCCATAGGTTACTAAGTTTTCCAATACTGTGTCATGCATTACTTTGTATTGCTCATGCATTATTTTGGCACTAAAATTGATTTTGAACATGGGAGCCCCTTTAAGCTGACTTAGTGTCTGTCTGATGGATCCTATGATTGTTTTTAGCACTTTCTTGCTTTCTGGCATAAGAAGATGTTTCAGGCTCATTTTCCCTGCCCCCGCCCTGTACTCAGCATCTCTTAGAGGAGCCCTGATTCCGTTTATTGGAGTGTGGTATTAGAAACCAAGATCTGGGTGCTGTGTGTGCTCATCAATACCAGGGGTGTTTTGTTTCTAAGCCTTTTCAGCAGACAAAGCTGGGAAATATGTGTTATATAGCCATGTTATATAAACATGTTTATATAGCCATGCAAACACCAACATACTTAAATGCATAGGAATCTTCATATATACACATATATCTGAATATACATATCCACATAAACATTTTAGAAATCAAGAGTCCATTGTACTCCCTCCATTTTAATCTCATATGGTTCATCCCAGACTCCCTCCATTTTATATTTGTATCTCTCTTCTTCCTCCGAAAAGCCGTGTACCGCAGTAACATAGACACACTTATGCAGTTGCTCAATCAGGATTGCTTCCCTTGTACTCCCACCAAAACAAACCTACTTTTAAAAGTTTGGGATTAGTTTGCTGCTCAAAACTATGAGTATATAGCTGAATATTGTACTCACAAATTTTTTAATCCTTTGTTTCTCTCTTCTACCACTTCAAAGCCTTGCACTTTGGACAAGGCTCTTAATTCTCTGAGCTTCAGTGTTCTCATTTGTGAAATAGGCATGATAATAATTTCCACTTTTTAGGTTGTTGGGAAGAGTAAATGAGACAAAGACTTTAAATACACTACCTGATCCTGGAAGAACTCAATAATTGACTACTCAGAGAAATAAGAGAAACTGTAGACTCAAACTTCATAGTTGTAATAGTGGTGATAGTGGTGGTACTAGAATTAAAACTTTGATTCATTAAAAAATCAGTCTGTTCTGCTAATTATTATTGAAAATATGTATACACATAGGCCTCTTTTCAAAGAATGATAATCCATTTCAAATGCATCAAATTTTAAGTTTATTCAAAAAACACTATGTCCCCTATTTTCTAGATATTGAATTTAAAAATATAAATCAGACGTGCTCCTTGCCTTTGAGTGATTGATAATAGAATATGCAGATGTAAACATGTAAAATAGTTATGAAGTTAAACTTCTTTCTATAAAAGACATACTGTTCAAAGGGGTGGGAATTAGGGGGCATGTATGAGAACTGAAAATGAAGTATCAGTGATTACAAATGGAGTCAAGATTGTTTCTATGATACCTATAATATCTGTGCAAACAATGGTTGCTATGGAAAATTATAGGGCATTTTCTGTAATAACAGAGTGTTCTTTCCCTAACTGTAGAGTTCCTCTGAAACTGTTATCATATAGGAATATTCCCTAATAATTTTTCTCCCTCAAGAAAATATCTCGTGACCTCTAGACAATAAAGTTCTAAATACACTTCCTGGTATTCAACACTGTTCATCATTTGACAACCATCTTAGCTTTTACAACTTTTTTTTATGAAATGTATGTTTCACTCAAACTGAAATTGTGACTATTCTTATCACGAACTTTTGAATTTTTCTTGCATTATTCATTGATTATTCTTTTCTATCTGTCCCCTCCATCTCTCATGTTACTTAAAGTCACTTAAAGAGACCCGGGAGATGGAAGGGAAGTGAATATGCATACCCAAAATAATCTAGTAGAACAGATACACAGAGAATGCATGTGAGCATAAGATGTTGATAATTCTCATGCAGTTTATGAAAGACTGAGACCAATAAATCATTTATTTTTGTGCCCTCAATTCTCAATTTTCATGCTTCTCTTTTTTTTATTTTTTGTTTATTTTTAATTTTACTTCTTTTTGCTCTTCTTTATGTTAATTCAACTAATATTTATTGAGTATATAGTATATGCTCTAGGTACTGTTATAGATAAGAAAATACTCTGGAAAAAAAGCAAAAATATCCTTGCTCACATAACTTTTACTCAGTGGGTTTTGTAGAAACTCAGGCAGTTGTTTACACACAAGTGGGAGATACTGATAAATAAATAAATAGTTATAGAATATGATGAGAGAGTATATTAGTCCTCTAGAAAAAAGAATACATAATTCCTAATAGGAGTGAAAAGGAGTGATTATGTAGATAGGGTATTTAGCCATATTCTCCCTGAAGGATGACACGTGAGAGACCAGAAAATACCCAGGAAAAGGGTATTCCAGACATGTCAAAGTTTAACAAGAAGGATCACTAGAGACACTGAAGGTAAGAATGTAGGCCCTGCTAGGCCAATAAATAAAATTTGGATTTTATTTTATTTGAAATTGGAAGCTATTGGAAAATTAGAAGCAATTGGAAAATTTTTAAAGGACCAATATAATGTGAGTTAGGTTTTTTCAAATATCATTCTGGCCATTATTTGGAGAAGAGATTGTAGGTAGGCAAGCATTTTAATAAGCAGGCTATTTCTGTTATCTGGAAGAGAAGTGATGGTAGCATGACCTGAGTTGGTGGCATGGACTAGGATAGACTAGGAAGTTGTGAAAGAAATTGGATTTGGGAATGCTTGGGAGAAAAATTATGGGATATTTTGATGCACTAGATCTGAGACTGAGAGAGAGAAGTAAAGAATAATTTCAAATCTATTGATTTGCACTACTTTTTAAATAGAGTACTCAATATGTATGAGTTGACTAATTCATTTCACTCTTTGTTATGTATGGTGCTAGGTTCATTACTAAAATAAAAATTTAGATTTTCAAATAAGTAATATATGTTTTTGCTTTTTTTTTTTTTTTTTTTTTTTGAGACAGAGTCCTGCTCTGTTGCCTAGGCTAGAGTGCCATGGTATCAGCCTAGCTCACAGCAACCTCAAACTCCTGGGCTCAAGCCATCCTCCTGCCTCAGCCTCCCCAGTAGCCAGGACTACAGGCATGCACCACCATGCCTGGCTAATTTTTTCTATTTTTAGTTGCCCAGATAATTTCTTTCTATTTTAGTAGAGACAGAGTTTCACTTTTGTTGAGGCTGGTCTCAAACTCCTGACCTCAAGCAATCCTCCTGCCTCAGCCTCCCAGAGAGCTAGGATTACAGGCATGAGCCACCATGTCCATCCAAGTAATATATTTTATTTTGGCAAATGTTTGGAATGCTTTCACATACAGAATATGTATATACATATATATATACGTGTATGTGTGTGTGTGTGTGTGTGTGTAAAATAGGTATCATGTCCCAAGTGTTCCTTTTTAAACTACAGAAATATATATTGCTTGGATATTCCCATAAGATGAAAAAAATAGAAAAGGCTACTGGGAGTAGGATTGGGGAACAGTTCAAGGATTTCAGAGTAAAGATTTTAGTTTAGATTACCAAACTAAAATTTTAAAGTGACTTACTCTAAATTTGGCTATTTATTTGGTGGGAAGGTTTTAAATGCTTCAAGTGTAACAGGAAATTAAAAAAACAACAACAACAACAACAACAAAACAGTTCTGCCCCTGCCCTTGATCTCTCCATGGTTCCTGGAGGTTGTGCTAGCGATCTTTTCAAATCTGAACTGAATTCTAGCAGCCAGCACACCGCCCCCAGGGACCCAATTCAAAAAAGCTTATGCTTTTATTCCTTCAGTATCCACACTCATGGGGAGGATTGATCCCCTTTTTGCCCTAGTGATACAAAACTTCCCACAATTCCAAGCACACATCATCTATATTCATTTTATTCCCTCTATCTAGAATGCCTTTTCTTCTCTTTTTTGCCTTTTACCTCAAGTTGGTTTTCATTGTAAGCATTATCATCCTCCACGATTGACTTAAGTTAATTTCACATTCTTATACCAACCTGTACTTAGCTATATCATAGCACATATCACACCGAATAAGACCAGCAGTATTTCTCTCACCCTCTGAACTCTAATTACCACAAGGCCAGAGATTATGTTTTTAATTGTCAATCTCTACACATATTCTATTAAATAGCATATAAATACTCAGATAGTTATAGATAACAGCCGAAATGTAGCAGCACAGTACTCAAATCCTCTATCCCACTCCAAATGGATGATCTAGATCATTTATTTTAATAAAAATCACTCTGACTTTTTCGTCCAGTGAAGACACAGTAAGTTACAGTCAAGCATGGCTCCTATGACAATCAATGAAGAAAGCAGAATAAATTACAAAAATCTTCTTTTTTAAAAACAGCTGAACTAAAATTCTACACAGGAGAGAGTCTTCCAGGATAAACTGTTAATCCCACCTATTGTTGTGCCAGAGGCATTTGCTAATTCTAGGCACAGGTTGTGATTGGTTTGGGCACAGGGACCCCACTCAGGAAAACGAAAATCAGCTAAGCTTTTAGCAATCAAACAGGCCCAGGGTAAGAAATTGGACAAATTTGGGCCACAAATGCATAATCAGCTTTACCCTCTAGATACTTGCTGAAATACAAAACTTTCTGTGAGACAGGGATGCCAGAGTGAATTCCCAGAGGGAGAGCCCTACAGTCTCCCAGGGCTCATCCTAAGCACAGGCCTGCTGGAAGAGGGGTCCTGTCTCAAGCACACTTCTTATCTCTCTCTGTTTTGAGATATTTTTAAACTGTGAAAGGAGGGTGTCTAAAGAGTTGGGTTGAAAAAATCTGAAGTGCATTAGTAGATCTCTCTAATACCTCAGTGCTAAGAAGACAGAGAACCTCCAGATAATCAGCTAGAATCCCAGATGAAACACAGGTTCACTGAGTCTTACTAAAACATCAAGAAAGCTCTGCAACAGATCAATCATCAATTGGATAAGGGGATTAACTCTTCATCGTATCTTCCTGTAACAAAAAAAAAAATAAAATTTTCTGATGAAATTCAACAGTATTTGGAACCTCTAGTTTTCTTTAATACATAATATCTATAATAAAATTTTAAAGTTACTAAATGCTAAGAGGTAATAAATGTAAATAAAAATAGACAAGTAAGACAATGGAAGTAGACACAAGGACGGTCCAGACATTTGGAGTGGAAGATGAGAACTATACATTGATGAACACCAATATACTTGAAAAAATAGAGGGTAAAGAAAATGTGGTTTATACATACAATGCAATATTATTCAGTTTTTAAAAACGAAATTCTGTCATATGCAATGGATGAAGCTAAGTGAAATAAGTTAGCAACAAGAGGATAAATACTGCATGTTTTCACTTATCTGGGGTATCTAAAATAGTCACTCAGTTAATAGTGGTTGCCAGGGGCTGAGAAAAGGGGGAAAGGGAAGCTATTGGTCAATGAGTATAAAGTATTAAAAAAAAATACAGGATAAGACGAAAAAAATAATTGAAGACATGGAGAATTTCAACAAATAATTAGAATCTAGTTTTTATTATACATGGACATTTCAGAATTGAAAAATACAATATCTGAAATTAAGATTCATTAGATGGGTTTAAGAGCAGAATGCAACAGCAGAAAATATGATTAAATAATTGGAAAATAGATAAATAGAAAATATTCGTAATGAAACACAGAGATTTAAAAAAAAAAGGGAGAAGAAAGAAAAAAAGAGCCATGATTACGTGAGAAAGTCAAAAGCCTAGGATAAATATGAGTAGAGATCAAAAAGGTAAGAAAGGAGTAGGGTAGAAGCAACATTTGAATACATGATGGCTGGAAATTTTCCCAGACTAAAGAAAGGTATCCCAGAGATTCAAGAAGCACAGCAAACTCTAAGCAGTAAAAAGCACACATATATGCTTTGTAATAAAACTTTGAGAACCAAAGAACAAAGAAGAGCCTTAATAGTTGCCACAGGAAGGAAAGCATGAAAAAGTACACAGTACCTTCAAAAATAGAACAATAAACTTACAACTGACTTTTCCACAGAAACTGTAGAAGCTAAAACATAATGAAATTACATATATAAAGTGCTGAAAGAAAATAATTAATAACTTAGAAATTTATATTACATTCAGTCAAATGCTTTTCATAAATGAAGTTTATAATAGACATAGAAGTTAAATATAGGACAATAAGAGTAAAATAGGTGAAAAGGGATGTTAAATTATTGTAAAGTATCTTGCATGTTTGAAAAATGGTTTAAACGGCCAGGGGTGGTGGCTCACCCATGTAATCCTAGCACTTTGGGAGGCCAAGGCTTGAGCTCAGGAGTTCAAGACTAGCCTGAGCACAAGCGAGATCCTTCTCTACTAAAAACAGAAAAATTAGCCAGGCTCAATGGCGTGTGCCTATAGTGATAACTACTCAGAAGGCTGAGGCAGTAGGATGGCTTGAGCCCAGAAGTTTGAGTTTGCAGTGAGCTATGATGACGCCACTGCACTCTAACCAGGGCGACAGAGCAAGACTCTGTCTCCAAAAAAAAAAAGAAAAGGTCAAAAAGGACATAGAAGATTTGAACAACACTATTGATCAACTTTACTTAATTGACATTGACATTTGTATCACATTCTACCCAAAAATTGTAGAATATACATTCTTTCCAAGTACACATGGAAATTTACTGAAATCAAGCATATTCTGAGTCATAAATCAGGCCTACAAAAAGGACTGAAATCATACAGAGTATGTCTTAGGACCACAAGGATGAAGGTTAGAAAATATTTGAATTTAGTTGAAATAGAGAGAAAATGAAAAACACAGCTTAAAAAATAACATGAGAAGAAATAGAAAATTGGAACAGCATTATAGCTATAAAAGAAATTGAACCTATAATTTAAAATTTTCCACAAGAAAAATCCAAGCCTCAAGTTGCTTTACCAGTATGTTTCAACAAGCATTTAGGGAGGAAATAACATCAATATCTCAGAAACTCTTCCAGAGAATAGAAAAAGAGGGAACACTTTGCAAACCATTTTATGAAACTGGTATAATTATTGACACAAACTCCTGACAAGATGATTACAATAAAATAAAATAACAGGTAAACATCCCTTGTGAACATAAATGCAAAAAATTTCCTAAACAATTGGCAGAAATCCAGTGAGATACAATAAAAATAACTGACATAATATGTTTATACCATAAGTGTGAAGTTGGTTTAGCATTAAAAAATTAATCAATTTGGGGGCAGAGGGGGCAAGGCAATATACATAATGTAAACTTTTGTTCCCCCATAATATGTTGAAATAAAAAAAAAAAGATTTATACCGGAAAAAAATATTAATCAATGTAATTTGCCATATTACCAGAATAAAGGTGAAAAAGCATATGATTAAGCTTAACAGAGTCAAAAAGATTCAATATCCATTTATGATTTTTTTAAATTTTATTTTCAATTTTTTATTAGTTTTTTTTCCCCTTTCTTTTTGTTTGTTTGCTTGTTCATTTATAGAAACTGGATCTCTCTCTGTCACCCAGGTTGGAGTATAGTGGCACAATCATAGCTCACCATAGTCTCAAATTCCTGGGCTCAAGAGATCTTCCTGCCCGTGCCTCCATAGTAGCTGGGACTCTAGAAGTGAGCCACTGTGCCCAGCCATTTATGAGCTTTAAAAAGTCTCAGGAAATTAGCAATAGAGGAAGATTTCCTAGTCTGATTAAGTATATCTCCTAAAAATCCTCAAGTAACATACTTATTGGTGAAATGCAGAATGCTTCTTCTTGCACTGAAAAACTAGACAAAAATATAATATTACCACTTCTGGTTAACATTGTGTTGGAGGATCTTAGTGCAATAGGGCTAAAAAGAGGAATGAAAAGTAAAGATATTAAAAGAAAGAGTAAAAATTGACCTTATACATAGATGATTGTTTGCAAAGAAAATTTTTTTAAAAATCTACCAAACATGCTATCAGAATTAATAAGATAATTTAGCAAGGTAGCTGAATTCAAGACCAGTATATATAAAAAATATATTTCATTTATATATAGTAGAGATAGAAAACATGAAAAATGAATTTTTAAATTCCATTTAAAATTCCACCATTAGTTATAATTTTATATATGACTAAATGTAATGAAAGATGTATGCAACCACTAAACTAATACCTGGGAAAAATTAAAGATCTTAGTAATTGGAAGGTGTAAAGCAAATGAAAAGTCCTGTATATTGCTGGTAGGAGTCTAAATTTGTGCAATCTCCTAGGAAAATAATTTGGCAATAACTACTAACACTGTGTATGCACATAATCTATGACCCAGCAATTGTAGTTTAAGTATATACCCAAGAGAAATACATATTTTTATGCATCAAATATTACACATAAAATGTTCATTCATAGTAGTATATCTGTAATAGCCTCAATCTGGAAATAATACAAAGACCCATTTAAAGTTGAATAGCTAATAAATTGTGGTATCTAGTGACATATAATAAGTATAATATATAATGTGTTTATCCCATAAATAGAAAGTCATTTTAGCATTCAAAAATAAATCAAAAATTGATATGTTCTGATATACACTGGGATTGTTCATGTCAGTGTATATCAGAATCATAGAAGAATTTCAAAAGGAGTAGAAAATGAATGGAACCCTATTCTCCAAGGAAAGCCATATTCTAAAGGAAAAAAAGCAGCTATTTATCATGATGCAAAACTTCAAAATATAGTTGCCCGGCTCTTATGCAATTGTCTCCATGCAATTGCCTATAATCTACCCCTGTAAAACACATTTTTCTGTGTCAAATTTTTTTGTTTTTATATTTTTTTCATTTTCTTTTTTTAGGTTTTTTTTCACTATTTTAATTGTCAGCATTATTTTTTTGCAATTCACTATGCTATATATTTTATCTTTGTGTCATTTTCAATACCAAAGGTATAAATTGTATAAAGACTTTTAGAGAGTTCTAATTCATTTTATGCATTTTTTGCAAATTTCATACCATTAAAGTATATTATCACAATGTTGACTTTGTATGTAAGCATTGTGCATGCACATGAAAACATTAAAACTTCCTCAGTAAATGAAGAGATGTTGTCACAGGTAAAGCTCTTTAAAAGGGCAATGAAATGTTTCACGAGTTGCCCCTTTAAAACCCCTTTCTTTTTTGAAAATTAAAACTCGCATTCGTTTATGAAGCCAGTGATCTAAGGGGCAGAAAAATGTTATTTTCTGTTTGTTTTCTATTGTCTTAAACCACAGGAGATGGTTCAACAGAATTGTCCAGGCAAGGGTCACAAGATAAGGTTGTGATAACCCAAGACTGAAACCACTGATTGTAAACAATAGCCTGAAGCCATGCCATGTGACACCAGTAATGTAGACCTGAACCTAACTGTGAAACCCCCCTTTAAAAAGCCCTGTTTTTCTGCTTAAGGGCAGGATGATGGTCTTTGAGACGCTAGTCTGCCGCCCTCCACATTTGCCGGCAAATTAATAAACTTCTCTTTCCTTTTTCCTCAAACCACTTGTCTTCGTTCTTCATTCTCATTGATTCAGTATGTGGACAAGTACCAAGATTTCAGTAACACTGTCTTTTTTGAACAATTGCATTTGTGAAAGATAAAATCTCTTGAAATCTTGACTCTTTTGGCAACTGGTGCATTGCAGGTTTTGGTTGATATCTTCAAAAGATATACATTGTACAACAAGGTATTTCAGATGACTATAGGTATGAAGCTGGGTATACACAATTACCAACTATAGTGATATGTATTGATACATTTCACCTTTGACCTATTTCACCTTTGACCTATTTCTTTATGAATACAGTTCACTTGCTCATAACTGTTATACCTATGTGACTGTTGTTAGTATACCTGAGTGTTTATGCATGCAAAAATATTGCCTATTTTATTGTGTAAAGTGGTCTGTAGAATGTTCTGCTGTGTTTTTATGATACTCAAATAAATCCCCTTTTACAAATGTAATTAATATGTTTTAAAAATTTTTTAAATTATTTTTCCATAATTTGATTTTCCAGATTTTGATATTTTGGGCCCTCAACATTCAGGATTATGGCATTCAGGATTGTGTCTTTCAGGAAGGATTATGATGTGCTTCCAAACATTATAACACATGAATATATAACCTACTGGAATGCAAGGAAACACCATGTTTTTCCAAAACACTATTTTCCTTCCCTTTCTAACAATACAAGCTAATTTTGTGCTTGCTTTGCAGGATTTACACCAAACTCCCTTTTTCATTTGTTAATGGAAAAAATCCAAACTGTGTAAAATAATGTCAGAGGTTTATTCTGAGCTGAGTGTGTGTGACCAAGGGCCAAGAGCACATGGCCTCAAGAGGTTCTGAGAAAACGTGTCCAAGACAGCCAGGTTAAAATTTGGTTTTATATATTCATGGAGACAGAAATTACACATAAAATCATAAATCAGTATGTGGAAGGCATACATTGGTTTGGTCCCCAAAAGAGGTAGGATATCTCAAAGCAGGTTGAGGGGGCAGGGGATGTTATGGGTTATAGGAGGGTTTAAAGATTCTTTGATTTGTAATTGGTTAAGGAAATGAAGCTTCGTCTAAAGGCTTGGGATGTATTAAGTTACAATAAGAGAGTCTGTTAAAGACAAGCCACTGGACATTTACCAAGACTCAAGTGATCGCTTAAGTACACTGATGGCCTACAGGTGTGGTTTAAGCTTTGCCTGGCATGGCCGTGGGTCCTGTGTTAATGATTCAGTATTGTATTGTTATAAAGAGCAACTCCAAAAGGGGGGAGATATAATAAGGCATGTCTTGACCTCCCTTCTCATCATGGCCAGCAACTCAGCTTTAAGGTTTTTCTGGGGTCCCCTTGGCCAAGAGGGGCTCCATTCAGTTGGCTGGGGCACTTAAGAGTTTATTTCAGTTCACACATTCTATAGCAAAATTCTCTGTGTGAAAGGCACTGCAGTGTGTATTTTTTCTTAATAGTGTGGATTTCCATTAAAGTATGATTCAAAGAATATGAAGAACTACTGCGTCAGTGGTCAAGCAGCAAAAGCTTGAACAATGTTGAGCTTGCATTAAAGGTGAGCTATGCAATATCTGGGGCAAAGCACCTGATCTTGCACTTTGTTTTAAAAGAAATATATAAAGAAACAATAGGTAAAACTATAAAAAATATTTCCAAACAGTTTAGGAATGATGGAAGTCTAATTCAAGTAAACAATTCACTCATTTTAAATGAATTTGTGAGTAAAAGACTGATGTTTAAAGCCAATACTAAGAGTCTCTGTTTCTATTATAATTACTTCTATGCTATATAGCATAGACAATGTCTTCTGTGCCTGGATCTGGGACAAGGAAAGCTTGTATCTAAAAGAAATAGGTAATTAACATTAAAAACAGCTGTAGCTGAGGCATAAGAGAGGGCTTTGTATTTTCCAATTAGAAGCAAATAGCATAATTGCAATATGAGCCTTACGTTGTAATTCACAGAGACAGACACAAAATTACCAGCATTGATTTGTGATTAAACTATTGCTCACATGAGCAACTATATGACATATATTTCTCAGGTGAGTAGCAGCAGGAATATACTCATTTCATGATATGGGAAATCATTTTCCTCAGGAGTGAGTGGAGGGGTCAGCTAATCAAACATAAATTCACATGGCTGATAAAAAAGTTGAGAGGCTTATGATTGTGCTATGGGATAAAGGGTTAATCCCAAGGGTTTAACCATCTACTAACATAATACTATGTTGTTAGGTCACTTTTTAATACTATACAGTATTTTTTAAGAGTAACTTACTCTTTTTTAAAAAATTAAATCAAAAGTAGACCTTAAAAGCTATCTAGCAAATGGATCTTATAATAACCACAAAAGCTGAGCTAAATTATCCACATAATTCCACGCTCTAGTTTACACTAAGTAGTGTGAGTGTGTGTGTGTGCAACTTGAAGATTCACAGTCAGTGACACCAATGAGGCTCAGAAAACAGTAACCTAAAATGAAGGCTTCAGAAACAAAAGTTCTTCTCTGACCTTCCTTGTCCTCCTGCCTCTCAGTCCCATTCTTCTCAGAGACTAGCCATAGAAACTAGAATCCCTTTTCCCCAAAGCAGGATGTAAAAGCCAGAACCCTTTTCCTGAAAGCCAACCCATAAAACCTAAAATTATGCTATCTGAAAACTGACCATAAAGAAATTATCTGATCTACTTTGTTTATAGGCCATAAGATCCCCTATTCCAAGAGAAAGCCGTGCCCCACACCCCGAAGGAAGGAATGCTGCTCAGACAGGCCTCTCTGGGATTCTCCACTAAGTTTGTCAGCATTATATGATACACTTTTTTATCCAATCATATTTCTGCATGGCGGTCCATGCTTTGTTGAACTTGAGCATAAAACATGGATAATTTTCCCTGTATCTTTGTGTTTTCATTCTGAAGGTTCCCATATAGATGCATCATAATTAATAAGCTTTTCTTTTATTGAATCTGTTTTATTCCATATAGATGCATCATAATTAATAAGCTTTTCTTTTATTGAATCTGTTTTATTCTGAGTTGATTTTTCATCGAACCTTCTGAGAGAAAAGGGGAAGTTTTCTCTTTGCCCCAACAACATTTAATTTATGTCATGTAAAAATGCAAAGGTGATTCCTCTGTTCTGACAAATTTCCACGTATTTTTCCTCGTATTGAAATCTTTTATAAGTAAATATTTTATTTTTTCCACAAATAAACCAAAAATAAACTTAGCCAAAAAATAGTCTAGGAAAGTTATCGTTACTCCTCAAAGAAAGAAAATAGTAAGTTATTTTCACAAAGTAATACTAATTTTTTTAAAGAATTTTTACATGGACAAATATATTGGTGTTTCTTCAGTTGCCATGGTCAGAACATCCTACCTATAGTATAATCTATAGAGACAGCAAATACCTAAGTATATTTTCAAAGGGTGTAGCCTCTCTAGCCAGCCACAATTCAAAGGGGAAACAGTGGGAACCTTCTCAGCAGATGGGATGGCATAATGTGGCTGGGACTGAGGATTTGCATGAATATGAATTACAAATAGCACAGATAACATGGTATTCAAAAGCTGTTAGGAATCTTGAATGTCAAAGTCATTTAGCTGACATTTGGAGGGACATAATTACCTTAAGAACATGGAAATGGTTTGGTCTAAATTGCATGGGCAGAGAATCAGAGGACACACAATGGTATTGCTTTGGCAATAATTGTGACAAGTGGGCATGGCCAAGTGAGCCAAGAATGGCACACATTAATGCAGTGACATTTTTTCAATGTGTGCTGCCCTTTCAGAAATATGTATATGAGGCCTAAATAACCTCTGACCCATTATAAAATAACGGGAGACAAAAAGAAAAAAAAAAGCAAAAAACAACAAGCTACCATAAGCCCTATCACGGGTAGTCTAAAGAAAAGAATTCATTCACATTTCATGTATAGACTTTTATATATTTCAAACATTTAAACTGCTTTTAACAATTCTAGATCTCAAAGTATCATTTATCATAGGTTTACTTGTGATTTACTAAATAGTACCTAGAGTATTTGCATTGGAGAGTTCACAGTTCCTGATTTTAGAATATGATGCTGTTACCTAAATTTCAAATATATATTAACATAAATTATCAATCCTAAATTTCATATGTAGTTATAAAGAAAAATGTTTTCCATCAATTTCTCATTTATTAAGGTATATAAAAAGATGTTTGAAATGTGAGGCACTGTAAGATCCTTAGGAAGTGTACCAGACATAGTACACATACTCGCAGGTCAGATCATGTTTTCCTGAAAGAGATAATTTACCATATGTGGTAGGGACATTTTTAAAAAGGCATATTTGCTTCCTAACTTTTGTCGTTGGTGCTAGGTCTTCCATATCAAGTATGATATTAAAGGACACTGAAAGAAAGTAATGCTCCATTAACATTTCATTAGATAATCACATATCATTTCTGAAATATTGATTAAAATTTCAACACTAGTGATGCAATGAACACTTTAATATCTATCCACTGAATTTGCAAACTCTAATTAATATTTCATTTTCAAAAGTGAATGAGATACTTGATTACTTTCATAGATCAATATCTCAGGCTGTAATACCGTTTGGAGCCCCAGCAAGTAGACTGCAATTTATGCTTCTATTTAGCTCCACTCTGATGCCAGCCCTGATGAAACCAGAACTTACTGATCCTCATTTCTTCCTATCTGCAATAGCACCTGTGATCTACTTCACACCATTTAACACTTATGCACTCCTGTATTGTTTACTGTTCTCTCATACGCATCAATCTTTTCTCCTCGGTGGAAATGTATAAATTATTTATGGAAGGATTAATCTTATATTAAGGATGGAATAGTTACTGATAGAATTTGTTGGTAGGTTGGAAAAACACTGATTGATGTGTGGTAATGAAAACAAGAAGCATCAGTTGCCTATTGTAGGTTAGGAACTATGCTGAAATCTAGAATCAAAAAACAGATCACTTGCAGTCACTTCTATAAAGGAAATCACAGGCTATGGAGGAGGCAAGATTTTAGCTAGATGAATACATAGTCAGAAATCAGAGTGATTCACAGACACATATGATGATAATTACTAAAATTAAAAAAAATCGATATTATGGTAAGTAATGTATTAATAGAAGACCCAAGGAGCTTCTACTTTTGAAAGGAGTAAAACCACTTATCATAGAAAGCCCTAATTGTCAATTGTGAAATGCTTTAAGAATCACTCAAGATCATGCAAAATTAAGTTGACATTTGAAAGAATGATGAAAATAAAAACCAACATTAGGTTATCTCTAATTTAATCTGAGTTGAACAAAATATTGAAGTCATGATAAGATATCTGTAAGGTATTCTGGCCTAAAGAATTTGATTGTGAAATGAAATCATCCGAATCAAAACTGGCTCATCCATTCAATGTATTAATGTGAATACTGAGCACATATTCTGAGCCAGACAATGTGCTAAGTTGTAGAGAAAGAAAAGTGAGCAAGAGAGTCATAGTCCTGCTCTCATAGTATCTACAGTATTTCCCTTTGAACAGAGTTGTATTTATTTTGTTTGGTTCAGTACAAATCTAATTTCAAATTATTATAAGTTACATTTTCCATGTAGTAATGATAAGGCATGCATATCGTAGAAAGATTAGAAAAAATGCTTAAAAAACTGTACAACTATCACTTTAGTACTTAATACTTTTATTTTTTCCTGGATACCTTTTTATTTAAGTATAAATAACATATTTTAAAACCTGAGATCTCATTCTATATAAAATTTGTATCATGTTTATATATAGCTTGATGTTTTATTCTTCCATCAATCTTCACATGCATGATTATTAATGTTTTTATATCCTCCCAATTCATTGAACAAATAGTTACTCAGGGCATACTGTGTCCATTCTAGGTGCAGCTGATATAGGCAGGAAATAAGGAGGAAAATGTGCCTTGCTCTCAGGGAATTTGCAGTGGTTCATATTTCTTTACCATAATTAATTCACTATTTCTGAAAGTATAATCAAAGTCTTAAATAATTATGCTATCATATACTTGGTTATCAATTAAGTTGAGTCCCTGAAATAAGTAATATATACATACAGTTTAATGTTTTTGATAGATACTGCAAAATTGCTTCAAAGATTTTATAAATATCCACACGCCTACCTGCTGTATATGAATGTGGATAGCATTACACACTGTTGTATGTTTTCTAAACAGCCTTTACCAATTTAACATTCAAAAAGTAACATTTGAAATTATCTTCATTGATTATAAGTTTGTGTTTGTTTTCTTAAATGCATTAATAATCTCTGTATCTGTTATTTAAACTGTACAAAACATTTTCTTTTTAGTCAATTGATAATATCTTTAATGGATTTGTACATGAAATTTGTATGCTTTTGTCTGTAATTTTTATAAATAGTTTCCTTTTAAAAAATGGCTTTGTATTTGAAAAGCAATTTCTTATTTATGTCAAATATTCATCTGTTTTTATAGAGGTTTATATTTTACATCAACTACTTTCATTCATCTGTTTTTCTTATTGATAGATAAAATAAATATCTAACTTGATTTTCTTTCATGTTGTCACCATCAGCAACAGGAGTAGCATCATAAACTTAATTTCCAGTAGGTATATTTCTATTTCAGGTCTCACTGTATTAGGTAGAACTTCTAAAACACTGTTCATCATAATGGTGATAGCAGCCACGCTGGCCTCATTTTGATTTCAATAAAAATTACTGAAGTGTTTCACTTTTAATTACAGTGTTAGCTGTTGATTTATATATGTGTTTTTTACTGAAGTTAAGGAAACATTCTTTTTAGTTTATTAAGTGTTTATTTTTTATCAGAAACAGGTCATGATTTTCTTAAGTGTCCTTCAAGCATTTAAAAGAACTCAATAATATTTCTTACTTTTACTTGTTGATAAAATATATTAATAATTTTCCTAGAATTAAATTCCTATTTGTATACCAAAAATAAATTTTTGATTAAAATGTATTATATTTTAATATGCTGATGGAATTTATTTGCTGCTATTTTATTTTTGTATGTATATTGCTGCATAACATGGGTCTATAGTTGTCAAAACCACAAGAGTGTTTTGATCTAGGTCTAGTTGCTCATCGCACAAAGATCCAAAGTGCATTGCCAAGGAACAAAGAAATTTTTAATAGGACAGACATCTTGTCAGGAGAACAGGAGAAGCTTCCTCATATCTGCCTCCTGAATGAGGGAGACCATGGACTTTTAAGGAAGGGGCCATGTGCCTTGGGACAGGTCCTGTGTGCACATCTCCCAAGGAGCTATGTGCATGGGGGCAGGTTGTGGAGGATGATGAATCTTGGTGTCAGGAAGTCTGCCCAGGGAGGGGGAGCCTTCAGAATCTCAGCTCCTTTGTCTTGCAAAAATTCTACCATTTCTAAGAAACAACTTAAAGATCAAGTAGTTATTAATAGTTAAGGAAGAGAATTCTACAGGGTGCATTGAAATTTGTTCAGTGGGGTGGGGGGCAGTTATGTAGTTCTGTTTCAGCATGCTGTCTTTATGAGATTTTGGGATTAGAGTTTCAGAGTTTCATGCAATCAATTTGGAAGAATTCAGCATTTTTCTCTGTTCTACTGTAATTTAAAATGCTAACAGTTTTCATTGATCCTAAATCACTGTCTAAACTAAAGTACTTCTTGCCATTTATAGACGCAAATTTTATCAAAATAGGAAAATATCTTAAAATATTTGGCAGAATAGGGAAGTTCTATGGGGCCTATTTCCATAATAGAAAAGAATTGGGAGTAGAATTATCCAGTTTTTCTTATACATCCCTAAGAACCATAAATGCTAAGTTTATCACAGTGCTCAAATTTATCATCAAATATAGACCAGTACATTTGGATGCCAAAGAAATCCTCCATGCCTAAAAAACCAAAAATTGCTGTTATTTAAATATATGTGAAATTGTATTTTGTATGGCACAGAGCTCAGTCTCAGGAAATTAACAACAGTAAAGGCATTCATATACTTATATAAAAAATTTTGTTTACATTGAGCAAAAGGTTTCTCTTTAATACTCAAACAGAAATCAAATAAGACATAGTTAATAACATAACATGGACTTTACACATGCCTTTCCATATTAACATAGCATTTGTTTTTTTCTTCTTTTTGTGTTATTTTTTTCACTGTACTCAACAGTGTAACACTTCCAGTCCTGAGTCATATGAAATGGATTTATTTTTCAGTTTTATAAATAACAGTTTACCATATTCCTTTTAAATAACTTATGTGATTTATAAGTTTATATCCTATAGCTGTTCCTGGGTATTAATTATTCCCCCAAAAGTTAATTGGTGTGAATATATAATTCATAAACTAATGTGAAGGTGAAGTGTAAAGTAGTTGGCAGATTTTCTTTAAATCTAATAATCTGTTCCCCCAACTATTTGCACTTCATTTCAAGGTGATACTTTCTTCTTAATGCCTTCAAATCTCAGATAGCTACTTATGGAATAGGCTCTGCCTGGGTGCCTGACTGTGGCATGACAAACTTAATTAGAAAAGAGGAGATATGGTGCTTTTGAATTCGTGAGAACAGAACATTCTCAAAGTTTAAACTGGTGACTTTTAAACTTGTGAGGAAAAGAAAATAGTACATTCTCAGTCTTGCAGGTCGTGGGTTGCTTGTACATACGCATGTGTGTATGACTGACGTCATTTGGCTCAATGAACAATGCCAAGTTGTAAAGCATCCATGAGAACTGCATTTATGGAATTTATTCCATTATTGCCTTTTGTATACACTTTCTTGGCATTTCTTTCCATTTTGAAAGAGTAGGATGGTTTTAATTTCTTACCTTGGAATTTCTCCATTTGATTTGGTCAATGTGATTAATTACTTTCATGTCTTTTGAGCCTCAATTTCCTTGTATATAAATGATTCAGCTGGATTAGATGATTTCTGAGATCTTATTATCCCTGTGTAACATACTATAATTTGTAGTGTAGAGAAGATATGAGCATTGCAGATCAAAATAATGACTTGAATGTGACTTCAGCTTTCTTTATTTACTTGCATTTATTCATAGCTATTATACTTTATTTAAAACCTTTCAGTATGATTTTCCTCATATGGAAAATAACAATAGTAACAGATCCTACCTTCATAGGGTTGTGGGGAAATGAAATAAGGTAATGTTTGTAAGTACTTTCACAGTACATAGCACATAGTGAGTGTTCAGTAAATATTATTATAATAATTTCTATTCTTCCTTGGAATTGATGAGGATGTTTATAATCAAGTGCTAATATCAATAAGGGCAATGTATCATACATCTTCTTTTAAAAGAAACTGCAATCATAATCTGAATCATTATTTTTTCATTAAATTTTTATTCATTTGTCATAAAATTTCTTATGTGTACAATTTTCAGAGACATTTAAAAATTCCTCATTTTAATCTTTATACCTTTATAGTAAGAAGATCACTAGAACTCTACAGGCATAGTGTGCCTGATTTTGAATAAGTTCTTTTGGTGTTCTTATGATTTTATCTTGTAAAACCTAAAATAATGAGTGCTAAATTATAGTTAAGTAGCTTTTCAGTGGGCTGATAGATTATTTAATGAGTTATTACTAAGCAAACAATATCTACATAGATGAAAAAATACTGGGATAAAACTTAAGCTATTAAAATTGTGTAAAATTTTTAAATAAGGAAATAGTAGACATGCAAATCAAATTGATAGATGACACAGAGCTAAATATAAATAGTAGGAAAATAATGGATTAGAGTGATAAGGTATCTTACCATGCTACAAAAATTGGCAAAATTGAGCTAGTAAAATATAACAGGGAAAATCAAATACCAAAAGAAGAAGTATAAGGTAAAAGAAATTTGATGGAAGAAATTTCTCTATCACATGTACGTAGAAAGAAGAATTCACGTTTAGATTTACTATTAACTTTGACTAGTGGGAGAATGTTGAATGTTTATTAACAGAATATCTGAAAATGGAATGATTTAAAAGCTATAAATGTGTGTGCATATATATGTGTGTGACTATTCCATGATCATATATAATACATACATTTTATATGCATATAATATATATAATACATTCACATATGTATGTGTGTATGTATCATAATATGTGTAGACATAATACATATGCATATATGTGTATAATATATAACACATATATAATATATTCACATATGTATGTGTATATGTATTATATAAAATCATGGAATAATCATGGAGAAGAAAGGATAGAGGAATTGCATTGAGGCAAGTAACAGCCACAGTGTCATCACAGTTCCAGTTGGTCTTATTCAGAATGCTATACATGACACAATGGAGTAGAAGTTCCTGGAAAACTAAATCTGCTCATGTAGCAGAACGTTAAATGCCAAAAGTGGAATGAGAAAAAAATCCCTGCTTTATGGCCTGTATCTGATGGGCTCAAGCATTAACTGGAGAACTATTTAAGACTCATATTTTAAGAATGCCTTCATAATATTGTTGTGGACATTGTAAAATACAATACTTTTGTTTCCATATGAAGCCCTTTCAGAGTGATTTCTTTGTTGCTATTGACAGGAAAACTTTGATCCACCATCAGGAAAACTTTTTGATGTTAACAGATAATGAAATTCTGTAAGTGATCATATTCTCCTTTTCACTTCTATTGCTTGTAAACTTAGAATTCACTGACTCATTCGCTCACATATTCAAAGAATATTATATTTGCCTATTACATTTCAGATACTGTTCTCTTTTATACACTGCGAATGCATCAGTGAAAGTGAGAGACAAGGACCTTTTTCTGTGGAACATTCATTTTTGTGAGCATGGAGGGTAGAAAGAAAGATATGAAACAAACAAGTAAGGAAACACATGGATAAAATAATTTCAGTAGAGAGTATTGCAAAGCAAATTAAGTAAATTAACATGTTTGAGAAAATATGGTATTTAGAGTAGGCATTGTACTTGAGACCTAACTAATTCAAGACAACTGCCAAAGCTCTGATGTCAGAGCTTCAAAGCAAAGGGAACAACAAGTACAAAAGCCCTAAGGGAGGCAAGAATCTGCACTATTGATGAAAAATAGGAGGAGGCTGCAAAAGTGCCTAGAGATTAGTGAGCAAATAAGGAGGTGAGAAAAATGGTCAGCAATAGATAGAACAGGTCCTATATTATAAGGAAGTAATGATGATTTTATTCCATGTTTGAAGGAAGCCATTAGAGTATCTAACACAGGAGAAAGCATGATGTGTTTCTTAAGTTCAAAATGATCAATCATTCTATAAAGCTATCAACTCTTTAGAAGCCTATGATTTACATATATGAGCATACGCATTTTTAGTTTCCCCATCTTTATGTTCTGTTCTGATTTCTTTGCTGTCCAATCTTAATTGTTAATTTATTATTTAAATTTAAATATTTAATTTGTATATATATGTTCTCAAAAGCTGACTCAAAATTGATGGAAAAAAGTGGACCCTAAATTAAAAATTAAATGAGTTATGATTTGTTGACATTTTTAAGGAGGATTAATTTCAAAGGCAGAAATTTGAAGTTTAAAAGTCCTATCAGAGACTGGGGAAGATGGCAGACAAGAAACAGCCCACAGGCATTGCTCTCAAGGAGAAGATCAAAAGTTGCAGTTGGATGCCTACCTAAGGATGGCTGTTCTTGGAAAGAACACTGTAAAACTCCAGAGAAGCAACGGGGGGCATTCAGAGTGAAGGTGAAGGTGAAGGTGACAGGGCAATTCATTCAGCAAGATAGAAAGGATCTTTTGGGAGGCATCCACACGTGGGAAAGGTCGGCAGGATAGAGCCCTGGGGCAACACAGTCACCCCATAGACACTACAACTCAAGCTGTTTTGGGACTCCCTCCACACTGTAGACCTCTGGACTCATCAGGCAGTTTCACAGAGTCTGTGCAGACACATTGCACGGAAAAGCAGTCACAGTATGGATGTGGTGCGGCTGATCCCAGGGTTCTGCAGCTAATGCTATCCTGAGCTCTAAGGTACAAAAATGCCAGGTCTGCATGGACTCGGCTTTGCAGCAACAGCCTTTGCATCACCCCGACTGGGCCAAGGAGGGAGCAGGCAGAGCAGACACTCCCCCTTGCCACGTCCTCTGACTGGGAGCTGAGTGCACCTCCCTTCTCAGCATGGGATCTGAGCCGAGGAGGCCTCGAGTGGCAGAGGCACCACCTGGAAAGCCTTGGGAGACTGCCTTAGTGGGACTAGGCTTGGGGATAAACTCCAGCCAACCAGTGGCCCCGGCCCACTTCCGCAGTCCCTAGGCCACTGGAACTGACCCCAGCATGCAGGGCTCAGCTTCTGCAATCCTTGTGCCACCACTGAAACCGCCCCCTACCCATGCATCTCTGCCTTCATAGTCCTCAATTCTGGCTCTGGCTCTGAGGCTTCAATGTACCCAGGCCTCAGAATCTGCCCTTGTGGCTCCAGAGCTCTCACTGGGCCCACAGCACTGCCCCTGAGATTCCAGCATTTCACCTGGACCCCAAGATCCCATCCCCAAGTCTCTACCACTGCTACTGGGCTAGTGGAACTTCTCCAAAGTCCATGCTGCACCAGGAACCCCCTACCCAGCATTAAGCCACCATTATAGCTGGACCTGGTTCAAGCAAATATGCACAGCTCAGTCACCCACAACCACTGCCTAGATAGCCTCAACTAGCTGCAACTTTCACCACCATGGTTATACCCAATGTAGAGCAATTCCTCACAATGCCAGCCTCCATGAAGAGAGTCTCACCCAGCCCCCACCTCAAACTTCCAACAATTATCTGGGAAATAACCCACGACCTTGCATGAAGATCATCCAGAATCAGCTTGAAATGTGGTAATTACAGGGGAATGGGACAAAACAGAGCAGCTGCACTACAGCCTTTCAGTGTGCCCACCCCTCCCCTGCCAGATCAACATTCCAGAGTAGCATACAAATGCACCATCTAGGGACCTCCCCTTCTTCTCACTAAGTAGGACAGTTCCCAGCAAATAAGAACAGGTTCCCTATAAAGCTATTTAGCCCTGAGCCAAGAAAAGAGGATTCAGCTGAGAAGAAACCAGAAAAAGAACCCTGGAAACATGAAAAAAACAAAAGAGTTGGACATCCCCAAAGGATCATAATGGAGCTACAGTAATGGATTCCAACCACAAAAAAAATTGTCAACATGACAGAAATAGAATTGAGAATATGGATGGCAATAAATGAATTTATGAATGAATAAATGAATGAATTTGAAGAGAAAGTTGAAAACCAAAAAAAAAAAAAAAAAAAGAAGCCAAAATTATATTTTAAGAAATCAATCAAAGGAAAGAAAAAAGTCACTAAAGATCTAGACAATATAATAAAGGATATGACAGAATGTAAAGACATGAAAGAGTCATTTAGGGAATTTGATAACAGAACAGAGAGCTTTAACAAATGACTAATCCAAGCAGAAGAAAGAGTCTCAAAGCTTGAAGACAAGGCTTTCGAGCTAACATAGTCATTCAAAGAGGCAGAAAAGAGAATAAAGAACACTGAACAATCACTTAGAGAAATATGGGACTACGCGAAGTGAATTAATATATAAATTATAGGTATCTGTGAGGGAGAAGAAGAAAGAGCAGAAAGCATGGAAAATCTATTCAAGGGAATTATTGAGAAAAACTTCCCCGGTATTGACAGAGTACCACACATCCAGATGTAAGATGGTAATCAAACACCAGGAAGATCATAACAAATAGGATATCTCCAAGACACATAGTAATCAACCTGGCCAAAATCAACATGAAATAGAAAATTCTATAAGCAGGAAGAGGAAAACAACAACTAACCTACAAAAGAAACCCATCAGGCTAACTGCAGACATGTTAGTGGAGACCTTAGAAGCCAGAAGTGATTGGGGCTTCATCTTCAGTCTTCTTAAACAGAACAACTGCCAGCCTAGAATTTTGTAACATGAAAAACTAAGTATCATAACTGATGGAAAAAATATAGACTTTTCAAGGAAAGCAAACACTGAGAGAATTTGTTACGACCAGACATGCCCTAAACGAAATACTCAGAGCTGCATTATACATGGATCAGGAAAATAGATACCCACCAGTGTAAAATCACCCAAAAGCTAATGTTCACATCTCATATAAAAGAATACCGTAAGAGGGAAAACAAAGCAACAAAGTATACCCAACATGATGAACAGAATGGCATCCCACATACCAATACTATCATTCAACGTTAATAGACTGAATGCCCCACTGAAAAGACATAGGCTAGCTGAATGGATGAAGAAACACAACTGAAGTATCTCCTGCCTCCAAGAAACACATCAAACCCACAAGGACTCACACAGAATCAAGAAGAAAGAATAGAAAAAAATATTCCTTGTTAAACCAAAAGAAAGCAGGTGTAGCTATTCTCATATCAGGTAAAATTAACTTTAAATCAGCAATGGTAAAGAAAGACAAAGATGGTCATTATATAATGGCAAAGGGAGCAATTTAACACAAAGATATGACAATCCTAAATATATACGCACCTAGTACATGAGCTCCCAGATTCATAAAACAAAATCTACTAGATCTAAGAAAAGAGATATATAATAGCATCATAATTGTGAGGGACTTCAGCACTCTACTGACAAAGCTGGACAGATCACTGAAATAAAATAAATAAACATCGGACTTACATGGGACTCTAGAAGAAAATGGAACTAACAGACATTTACAGAACATTATACCCCAAAACTACTGAATATACATTCTTCTCATCACTACATGAGTTGTTCTCCAAAATTGATCATATCTTAGGCCGCAAAACATGTCTCAGCAAATTCAAAAAAATCAAAATCATACCATCTATCTTCTCAGAACCCAGTGGAATAAAACCAGAAACCAATTCCAAGAGAAACACTCAAATCTACAGAAGACATGGAAATTAAACAGCCTGCTGCTGAACAATTCTTGGGTCAAAGATGAAATTAAAATGGAAGTAAAAGATGCTTTTAAATGAATGACAAAGAGGACACAAGCTATCAAAATCTATGGGCTTCAGCAAAAGCATTCCTAAGGGGAAAATTGATAGCCTGAAATGCTTATATTAAAAATAGAGAAAGATCACAAATTAACAATGTAATGTCACATCTCAAGGAACTAGAAAAGGAAGAATGAATTAAACCCAAAAACAGCAGAAGAAAAGAAATAACAAAGCTCGAAGCAGAAGTAAATGAATTGGACACCAAAATAATAATAATAATAATAATACAAAGGATCAACAAAACAAAAAGCTGGTTCTTTTAAAAGATAAACAAAGTTGATAGACCTCTTGTTAGAATAACTAGGAATAGAAAAGAAAGGACCCAAATAAGTTCAATCAGAAATGAAAAAGGAGATACTACAAACGATACCACAAAAATATAAAATATCATCCATGAATACCAGGAAAATCTCTATGTGCAAAAAGTAGAAAATGAAGAGGTGATAGACAAATTCCTGGAAACACACAATCTCCTAAGACTCAATCAGGAAGAAATAGAACTTCTGAACAGACAAATAATTAGCAGCAGGATCAAAGCAGGGATAAAAAATCTCCCCCAAAGAAAGGCCCAGACTGGATAGACCATAGGGATTCACAGCTGAATTCTAATAGATCTACAATGAGGAATTGGTACTCATAATACAAAAATTATTTCATAACATCAAGAAAGAGGAAATCCACCCTAACTCATTCTATGAAGCCAGTATCACCTTGATACCAAAGCCAGGGAAGGATACAACAACAACAAAAAAAGAAAACTACTGACCAGTATCCCTTATGAATATAGATGCAAAAATCCTCAATAAAATACTAGCAAACCAAATTTAACAGCACATAAAAAAATTCGTCCACCATTACCAAGTGGGCTTCATCCCAGGGATGTAAGGATGGTTCAACATACATAAATCAATAAATGTGTTTCATCAAGAAGCAAAAACAAAGTTCATATCTCAATAAGTGCAGAAAAAACATTTGACAAAATACAATACCCTTTCAGGATAAAAACCCTCAGCAAACTAGGCCTAGAAGGAACATATCTCAAAATTGCAAAAGCCATATATGACAAACCCACAGCCAACATCATATTGACTGGGGAAAAGTTAAAATCATTCCCCCTAAGAATTAGAAAAAAGACAAGGGTGCCCACTGTCACCACTTCTATTCAATATAGTGCTAGAAGTCATAGCCAGAGCAATCAGGCAAGAGAAAGAAAGGAAGGGCATCCAAATTAGGAAAAAGAAGGTAAAACTATCACTTTTCACTGATGATATGATCTTGGATCTAGAAAATCCCAAAGTCTCCACCAAAAGATTCTTAGAATTGATAAACAAATTCAGCAAGGTCTCAGGGTACAAAATCAATGTACACAAATCATTAACATTTCTATAAACTAATAACAGTCAAGTTGAGAGTCAAAGACTCAATATCATTCACAAGAGCTACAAAGAAAATAAAATACTTAGCAATATACTTAACCAAGGAGGTGACAGATCTCTACAAGGAGAACTATGAAACATTGATAAAAGTAATCGCAGATGACACAAACAAATGGAACAACATATCATGCTCATGGATTGATAGAATTAACATTGTTAAAATGGCCATACTGCCCAAAGTAATTAACAGATTCAATACAATCCCCATCAAAATATCAATATCATCTTTCACACATCCAGAAAAAATAATTTTATGCTTTATTTGGAACCAAAAAAGAGCCCGGATAGCCGAAGCAATCTTAAGCAAAAAGAATAATTTTTGCTATGTGCCACAGTGTCTGGCACATAGATGATCAATTTAAAGTTATATCCTTCAATTCTATCTATAACACAGGTAATTAATTTCTTCTTAGTTTTTTTCATTCCCACTATCAAGAGAAGAAATACTTGATTATACCTGACCCAACTTCCCTATTTCTTTTTTTACTCTTTCTGTGTGTGTCTGTGTGTGTGTGCACATATGTGTATGTGATTGTGTGTGTGTGTTTATCCCGGTTCTTTGACTAGAATCCAAGCATCTTGAGACCAAGACCGCTTTTATATTGTACGTATTGGTATTCACATTGTCTGGCACATAGATGATCAATAATTTTTTAAAATAATATAATAGCCCTATATCACTAAAGAAAATTAATAATTCCATCTTCTATGTTCCCATTTATTTGATCATTTACCTGTCTTTTAGCAATGAATATTATGTGCCATTTTTTAATGATTTGATATCCTTAAGAACAGAGAGCATATCTCATTTGTCTTTGTGTGCCATTCCATTAGCCAGTACCAGGCCCATAGATGGATTTATTAAATGTTAGCTGAAATGACAATGGAAGACACAGAAAGCTGATTCTATTGCTTCTCTGCAACAAAGACAGGATTATTTGGCCAGACTTTGAGATGCTTAACTGCTCAGAGGCTGGAGTTCATTCTCAAAACATTGGGTTTATTCCAGGATCATATGAGTGACGATGAAAAAGAAAGAAAAGAATGCAAACTATTTCTGCCTGAAAGCACAATCTTACTCTAAAAGTCATATGAAAAATCCATCAGCAAGTCACTGACAAATCACAAGCATCGCTGTCTGAGTTTCCTAATTATATATTATATTTTGAATACTATGTATTAGGAGACAAAGAAATGGCATTATAAAATGACCTGATTCTGGTGCATGCTTCCAACTTCTATAAAATTGGATAATTGGTTAGTGTGAGGAGCATAAAAATAGCTTAAATTTTCCTCCACATCAGATAATGAAAAAGGAAACTTGGCTTTCTCCTTTAAGGCTTTAGATCTGGGATAGATAAGAGGATGATGCTGATTTGTTAACAATTTGACACCATGCAACATCCATAAGAATGAATGTGATGAATTGGTGAAAGTCCTACATGGCAAGTAGAGGGGGCCTGTGGTTTGCCTACTGCTGTTATCACATGCTGACTTAAACCAATGCTGGCAGCTGGTTCTTTGCACTTCAGTTGAGGAGCAATGAATATATCAGTTCTATTCATATCAAATTATCCACATTCTTTGTTTGAGAATAATCTGCATGGATAAAAATGCCCTTTTTATCTTTCAATTTAAAAAAGTTACATTGCTTTTCAAAAAATAGAATATACTATATTACGTAGTTATAGAGGTTGTGCCTTAAAAACCCTGTTAGGGTTACCAGAGTTAGCAAATAAAAATATAAGACTCCTGGATAAATTTAAATATCAATAAACAATGCAAAATATTTTCGGTATATTTTTCATGCAACATATTTATACTGAAAATTATTTGTTGTTTATTTGAAATTCAAATTCATCTGAAGTCCTGTATTGTATCTGGACATCCTACCTTAAGTTCATATTTCAATTTTACTACCTTATGCTAGTTATTTAACTTCTCTAAGCTTTACTTATCTGTGAAAATGAGAGTAAACATATCTGTATCTTGCATGGATTTTTTTTTCCATTTTTTTACTGTGATAGAATACACAGCATAACTTTTACTGTCTTAACCATTTTTAGGTGTAGAGCTCAGTGACATTAAGTACATTCATATTGTTGTGCACCCATCACCACAATCCATCTCCAGAATTCTTTTCATCTTGCAAAACTCCAGCCTAGTCCCTATAAACCACCATTCTACTATGTCTATGATTTTGACTATTCTCAGTACCTCGTATATATGAAATCATACAGTATTAGTCTTTTTGTGACTGGCTTTTTTCACTTAGCATAGTGTCCTCAAGCTCCATCCATGTTATGGTGGTTGAGGCTCAGAAGACAGTACCCCAAAATGAAGGCCTTAGAGGCAAAAGTTTTCCTCTGACCTTCTTCTATCCTTCTGTCTCTCAGGCCCATTGTCCCTCAAGGCTAGCCATAGAAATAAGAATCCCTCTTCCCCAAGGTGGGTCGTAGAAACCAGAGCCCTTTTTCTCAAAAGCCAGACATAAAACCCAAAGATGTTCTGCATAAAAACTGGCCATAAAGAAATTATCTGACTTACCTCCTTTGATTGCAGCTCATAAGACCGCCATTCCAGAGAAGGCCAGGGATGCATGCTTAGAGAGGCCAGGAAAAATCCAGACATACAGGCTTTGCTGAGTTTCCCCACTCAGCCTATTAGCATTAGATCATACACCCTTTTTATCCAATCATATTTCTACATGGCTGTCCAAACTTTGTTGAACCTAAGCAAAAAAAAAAAAAAAAAAAAAAAAAATGGATAATTTCCTCATTATCTTTTGATCTTCGTCCTAAAGTCTCCCGTGTATACACATTAAATAAAATTGAATGCCTTTTCTCCTATTAATCAATCCGATTTTTCAGTGAAACTGCAGGGGGCCAAAGGCCTAGCCCCTTGCAATTTGGCATAATGAATAAGATTATCAAAGTTGCTCCACTCTTCTGGAAGCCAGAGGTAAAGAATCTAGGAACCTAACAAGCCGGCAAAAGTGTAAGAGTTTCTTACTATCCAGGCTCCCTGTCTCTCTGTCTGTATAATCCAGTTGAATGAACAGTAAAGATCATTGTTTGTCTCCTCTGCAAGGTTTTGGTTTGTTTTGTTTTGTTTTTTTGAATCAGTCTCACTCTGTCACCATGGGTAGAATTCAGTGGCGTCATCCTAGTGCATTGCGCCTGGATAATTTTTCTATTTTTAGTAGAGACAGGATAACACTCTTGCTCAGGCTGGTCTCGAACTCCTGACCTCAAGCAATCCTCCCACCTTGGCCTCCTAGAATCCTACGATTACAGGTCTGAGCCACTCTGCAAGGTTTTGATTAATAGGAGAAAAGATATGTGTGTGATAGTCTTGATGTAGGGACTCTGGTGTACTTTTTGGTATTTTGTGATATGAATATTCATATCATTTAATCTCTTTCCTACCAGAAATAGTCTTTTCCTTTGTCTATGCCTTTCTGTGTTGTTCATAATGAAGGGTACCAGATAAAGTTTCCTCTCATCTTGTTTTATGTCCTTGAGAGCTTGATTTGTGACCAAATGGGAACACTCTCTCTTGGTCTCTGCCATCTGGGGGATGTGATATTTGAGTCACGTTAGGTGGCCAGTCTGAATATGCTTGGAAACCATTTTTATCTGCATGTATTAAGCTCTTGCCGGGTTTGTCATAAGAAGACTCATCCATAAGGGGCTTTGTTAACTCAACCCTTGTTGCTTCTTTAGTGTTAGGAAAATCCAATCCCAGAAGGGCCTACCTGGTGTCACAGCTTAACTGGTCTGTGATTGGCAGCCTCCTACATATTTGTGGGATACCAGAGGCAAGCACCATCCTTAACTGTCTGTGGCAAAAACAGTCTTTTGCTATCTTAGACTATTTCTGGGAGTGTGCAGGGAGATCTTTGGGATTGCTTCTTCTCTGAAGAGGCTATTGAATTGAGGCATGATTGGAAAAAAATGTATCACTGAAAATTTCAACTATCAATCACCAGATATGGATATTTTTAATTAGAAAAACTTCCAAATTTAAAGAAAAATTTAGGGATCTCACATTCTAAGCAATTGTCTTATTATTTATATTTATGAAAAGATCAAATTTTTAAAAGGACATGTATTAGTGACTTGGCTAGCCTTAAAAATTTTCTTTACAAAATTAAAGAGGAAAAATGTGACCTAAAACAAAGATAAAATCCTCTGTACGCTAAATTGGGAGTGACAATAAAGGCCACTCCACCTTGTGGCCTGTAAATTAAAGTTCCATGTTTTCACGGCGTGGGCTTGATTTCTGTCCCTCTTGCCCCTCTTGGTTTGATATCTGTGTGACTTAGGGGTGCCCATTTATTATTGATCCTTTTCCCATCCTTGGGCAGCTTTTAATTTCCTGTCTTCTTTAGTCTGTGGGGGACACGCAAGGCCTTTATGCCTTTGTATGTAGATGGTGAGCTGAAACATTATAGAAAATATAGCCAAACAGAAATGAAGATTTTTACCCCCATTTATGTCTAGCAAAACTTTCTATTCTTTGCACTGTCTTTGGGGCAGATCTGGGTCTTGTAAAATC
This sequence comes from Eulemur rufifrons, assembly GCF_041146395.1. NCBI lineage: Eukaryota > Metazoa > Chordata > Mammalia > Primates > Lemuridae > Eulemur > Eulemur rufifrons. The sequence goes on from NC_090989.1 coordinate 234,594,476, forward strand.
TGCTTTCAACCTCTTGGAAGACACCCTGTGCATCCCTGGGTAAGTCATAAACTTGAGTATGCTTAACTTAGAAGGTGTCTTTGGTTTTAAAAAAAAAAGTTCAAAAGCCAGAAATATCAGGGGTTTGTCCTGTCTAAAATCTAATAATAAGGTATTTAAAAGGATTTTTAAGAGCTCTATAGTCAAAAGTCAACTTATACTTTATATTAAAACTAATATTTAGACTATACATGTATACAGTTTTAAGGCCTCTGTTCTCTCTGTGTAAAAATTTCTCATTCAACCAAATTCTTCTCTTCTTAACCCCTCCAAACCATATGGGCTCCCTTTGTCTGAATCTTGAAATTCTTCCCAAGTCTAAAGCTCTGCGCTCTTTTGCATTAAACTTCTCTATCTCTTTCAGCTTTAGATATGCACATGTGTACTGTAAATGTATATTGTGTCTACATATATGTATATGTGTGTCTCTCTCTCTATATATATGTTTATATATTATCTATACATGGTACCATATTAACTTAAAGATAAATGAGTACTCATAAATTAAATAACTAGCCCAAATACTTTTCAGGTTCACATGACTTTAGTAATCTCTAGTAAATAAAGATAGCTTTAACATTGTTAGTAAAGTAAAATAAAAGCTACCGTCAGAATTTAATTCAGACATTTTACTCAAGTACTGGTCAGACAGCTTAGGCTATTTCTGCTAGATGTTTTAAGGTCATAAAACTGTTGCTTTGGTGATATTTTTGATACTATCTTAACTTGTCTGTGCACTTGGGTCTTGGGATTTGAACCCTTGGGCCATAGTGAGGCCTAGAGACACCACCAGGCTAATCCTTCCTAGGCCCAGCTGTGCCTCTTGGCTGAGAAGGTTAAATTTTCTAAACATTGCCCCTTTTCATGTGCTCTGCACCTGATACATAATTAAAATTGCTTGTTTTTAGGTTTTTCACTAAAAATAAGGATCACCTAAGAATTAACACTGTGCTTAATATATGTAATCGAACCTAGTAGATTTCAGAGAAACAATTCTATATTCAAAGGGTAACGAAAATAGGATGTGTTTTGATAAGAAAGGTTATGAAAAGGTATGGGAATGTGGTTTTTATTAAAGGGAAAGTAGTTTAGAGGTTTTAAAAATTGTTTTATTTTTTTTTTTTTTTGAGACAGAGTCTCACTCTGTTGCCCAGGCTAGAGTGAGTGCCGTGGCGTCAGCCTAGCTCACAGCAACCTCAAACTCCTGAGCTCAAGCGATCCTCCTGTCTCAGCCTCCCGAGTAGCTGGGACTACAGGCATGCACCACCATGCCCAGCTAATTTTTTCTATATATATATTTTTTTTTTAGCTGTCCATATAATTTCTTTCTATTTTTAATAGAGATGGGGTCTCGCTCTTGCTCAGGCTGGTCTCGAACTCCTGAGCTCAAACGATCCGCCCACCTCGGCCTCCCAGAGTGCTAGGATTACAGGCGTGAGCCACCGCACCCGGCCTTAAAAATTGTTTTAAATTAAAGGGGAAAAGTGGTAAATAAAACTGAATGGATACAAAAAGTTAGGAAAAGAAAAAGAATGGAAAAAATTGTAAGATTATAAAAAGTTTACAAAACTTTTATTTTCTGTGGTTAAAACTGAGCTGATTGAGAATGGATGGATTTGCTTATAAGGTCTTATTAAAATTAGCTTTAACATTAATAATAAACTAATGAAAGATAAAATTTAGTTGTCTCTTTTAAACAAGATTTCATGTAATATCAATAAAAGATAGTAAAAGAGTTTTGTTGACCTTTTAAGTAAATAGCAATAAAAAAAGAGGGGAGGTAGGGACAGACTCAGTTTCTCAGTTTGTGTTATGTTGTCTTATGATTGTTTGGGAAACTGAGTCTCCTGTCTATCAAAGAGAAAAGGTTTTAATTTCATAAATATTTCAATTATGATTTTGGCTAAATAAATGACTATTATTTTACAGTGACCCGTGATCCTATTTTGAACAAGTGTTTAAACCTTTGATGTTTGACAAACTTTCCAAAATCAAAAGTTAAAATTCTAAATTCAGTAATTCAGTCTTTTTAACCTCAAACTTTGATATTAGGGTGCCTAGAAGTCCAAGAGAGACATATTAGGCCTACTTGGTATGTTAATATCATATGGAAAACATTGTCAGATATGAAATGGTGTTTAACTTTCTTTGGATTATATTTATATAAATCTGTTATTGATATATGTTCCAGATTTGTATGGGATTCCTAAAATTCTGAAATATCTTGGTGTATATTATTAGTAATAACTGTTATGTGAAATTTATGAATGCAGAACTAACCAAATTTCCTTATCAATTGTACATTTAACGATGGCTATTATACGACTTTTGTCATCCACAGATAATTATTGTTTTACTTTAATTGTTCTCAAAAAGCCATTTATAATCAGCTATAGTCCAAAATTTGCTCCTCCTTTAAGGAAATTTATGGAAAGAACTCTGAAAAGTACTATCAAAAACTGATTTCTGATAACTTTGAAGATCATACCATTGGAGTCGTAAAAAACTTCCAGGGCTTTAATTAAAAAGCTGATCCCTTAATGAAGAGTGCTAACCCATCAACAATGCACAAGGCTTCAAGTTTCTCCACATGCTTGCCAACCTTTGTTATTTTTTCTTATTTTGATGATTGTCATCCTAAGGGTGTTAGGTCATAGTATCACATTGTAGTTTTGGTTTGCACTTCCCTAATGATTAGTGATATTGAGTATCTTTTCATATGCTTATTGGCCATTTGTATATCTTCTTTGGAGAAATATAAATTCAAGTCCTTTGCCTATTTTTTAATTGGGTTTTTTTGTTGTTTTTCAATTTAGGATTTCTATATATATATCCTGATATTGAAATCTTATCAGATATATGATTTTCAAACATTTTCTCACATTCTGTGGGTATCAGAGTAATGTTAAACTCATACATACAATGAGTTAAGATATATTCCCTCTTCTTCGATTTTTTTTGAAAAGTTTGAGAAGAGTTGGATTAGTAATTTTTTAAATGTTTGGTAAAATTCACTTGTGAAGCCATCAGGTCCAGGGTTTTTCTTTGTCTGTAAATTTTTGATTATTGATTCGATTTCCTAACTAGTTATAGGATTATTCAGATTTTCTATATTGTCATGGTTTAGTCTTGGTAGATTTTGTGTTTCTAGAAATTTTTTCATTTCACTTGGGTTATCCAATTTGTTGGCATACAATTGGTCATAATACTTCCTTATAATCCTTTTTATTTCTGCAGAACTAGTAGTAATAGCTCTGATTTAGTAATTTGAATCTTCCTTTTTTCTTAGTTCATCTAGCTAACAGTCTGTCAATTTTTTTGATCTTTCTGAAGAATGACTTTTAGTTTTATGGATGTTCTCTATTATTTTTCTATTTTCCAGTTTTTAAATTTCTGGTCTAATCTTTATTATTCTCCCCCACTTTCTACTAGCTTTGGTTTTAATTTGGAGGGGTTAGTTTTTTCTCCCCTTCTCTTATATCAGTTTTTGCTTTTAATATTTTGACAGTCTGTTATTAGCTGTGTAAATGTTAATGTTGTATTCCCTTGCTGTATTGAACCTTTCATTAATATATAATGTCTTTCTTTGTCTCTTGTAATCATTTTGGATCTAAAGTCTATTTTGTATGATATTAGTATAGCCACCATGCTTTCTTTCAATTGTTATTTTCTGACAATTTTTAAAGGATTCCTTGTATGTGATAAGTCACTTTTCTCTTGCTGCTTTCAAGATTCTTTTTTTGTCTGTAGCTTTCAACTGTTTGATTATAATGTGTCTCAGTGAGGGTCTCCTTGAGTTCATTCTATTTAGAGGTCGTTGAACCTCTTGGATGTTGATATTTATGTCTTTAATCAAATTTGGAAAATTTTCAGCCATTATTTCTTCAAATATTCTCTCTGCTCCTTTCTTTCTTCTTCTGGAATGCCCACAATGCATTTGTTACTCCACTCGATGGTGTCACACACGTCCCTTAGGCTCTGTTCACTTTTCTTCAGTCTGTTTTCTTTCTGTTCTTCAGACAATAACTTTCATTGCCCTATCTTTAGGTTCACTGATTCTTTCACTTACCTGCTCAAATTTGCCTTTGAAGTCCTGTATCAAATTTTTTATTTTAATTATTATACTTTTCAGTTCCAGAATTTCTCTTTAGTTTCTTTTTAGATTTCCTATCTCTTCACTGATATTCCCATTTTGTTCATACATCATTTTGTTTTCTTTCTCTACATTTTCCTTTAGTTCTTTGAGCATCTTTAAAACAGCTGTTTTAAAGTGTTTGTCTAGGATATTTGTCATCAAGTCCTATGTAGACAGTTGCAGTTGAATGTCCTAGATGTCCACGCGTGACTTCCAACGTGCGAAAAAGAGGAAAGTGAAGTGGGTGAGATGCTGAAGTCACATGAGTCAGAGATAGAGGGGCTTGCAAAAATAAGTGAAGGTCCAATAACAATGACCAGGACAGGACATCTTTGTCTTCACCTACCATCGCTAATCACAAGTAGCGATCAGAGATCAGAGCACACACTCCAGATTTTTGGAGGATGGAGTCCTCTTTGTCTACTCCGACTCCCACAGGCTGTGTGCAAGCTGATCTAGGAATATGTGCACAGAATATTTACAGCAGACAGATGCTGCCAGTGCAGTTGTTATCTGGGTAGTGCTTCCTACCCCACCAGCTTCCCAGAATTATATAGTTTTTGAGATAATTAATTGAAATGTTACTGTGTTTTCTGGCATAGATATCAGATCAGAAGTAAATCTAAACACACCTTTCAATATGAAAACATTTTTAGTCGAGAGAAGATGAAGTATATAGTATGATAACAATTTCGGAGTCTCAATCTCTGAATATAAAAAGTTTATTTTTCATATATGTAGCATTAGTTGGAATTCTGTGCAGTGTTTCAGTAATTCAGATTGTTTGGGTCTCATAGCCCTACAATTTCAGCATGGGGCACCCTCCATAATTGTCAGATACAAGTAAAAAAGACGTAAAAAATTTTTCATTAAATGATGCAGCCTGGAAGTGAAACACTTCAATTTTGTACACAATCTATAGACAAAACCTATCATATAGCCCTGCCTAGCTATAAGGGGGAAGCAATATGTAATCCTCATATGCCTAGAAGGAGAGAAGAACCAGGTTTGTACTACAAGTCTTTACCACACTATTTACCATGATATTTAGAAGTGATAGTAGAAATTGCAAGTTAGGTAAGTACTCGGTAATCTAAAATCCTTCCTCTTGTGGAAATAGGTTCTAAGATGTCACCAGTTCTTTGTCTAGCTTTTGTTCAAATGCCTCTAATGATGTGGGGCTCACAGCCTCATTATTAAATGTTTTCTTCTTAGCTGAATATGTGAAATTGAAATCTGCTTTCTTATAATTCTTCAGATTTTCCCCACCTTGTAACTGTCATTGCCAATGCTTGTACTTTATTTAAAAAAAAGAAAAACTAGTATAGAAAATAAGGTACAAATTAAGAAGGTATAATTATTGTAAGAATGAAGAAAAACACATACTTGAAAAAAGAACAGATCACTTTTTAAAGCTAAGAATGTTTAAGAAAAATCACAATATATAATAAATCAATTATAATTTTCTTTTAATTTCTTAGACTACAAACTACCTTTCAGAAGATGGGAATAGTGGTGCAATGGGTGCCTTTCTTTTTGTTTTTATTTTCTGGTTGCTGTGAGTATGTAACATTTTTGTGTTGAAAAAAAGCTTTATGCAGAAAATTTCTAAATATACATATATAAAAAAGAAAGCTTGAGAGCTTTGACAAATTTTAGGCTAAATTTCTTAATCTATTAGCCAGGTAAAAGTATTCTGTGTACCAAGTTGTGTTTTTAAAAAAATAACAAACTCTGATAATGGCAGTGCCTAATATTTTGAGGATTTCATTGTTTTAAATTCAGGGATTAAAATAGTGATGGGAATACTTAATATATACTCTCCATTTATGTTCTCTGAGAACATAAATTATTTTGTAACTGGACAACTATGTTTCATCCACTCAAAATAAGGTTTTGTTTGTTTCCCCTTGATCTTTCCTACTGATTAATATCTAGGTTTAATTTGCTCTCTCAGGTTTCTATTTTGTTTGTTTAAACTTCTCCTACATGTTAGAGAAAAATCATCGAGCACTTCAGAAAGAATATAGAGCTCTATTTTTACTGACCTAGTTATAATTATGCATAAGAAAATAACCTACTCATGAGCTCATTTCAAAATACAGAAAAAGATTTAATAATGATCACTGACTGAAGGGAGACTCAAATAGCACCTGAAAGATTGCAGTAGGATTAGACAAGAAGTTTGATGTTAAAAGATCACAGGCTATTTTGTCTATAATTGTCAATGCAAGATATCAACACAGCTCATAGATGAAATATATGTCCTATCAATTTATGTCTTAGTTCTTAAGACATCAGTTTGACTGATTTTTGTAATTCCCTCTCTGCGCTTCCATCCCTATACCCTTCCTTTAATTACCTTGTTTATTTTAAATAATACAACAACACAACCAAAGCCAGCTGTGATGTTGTGGAAATAGTGCTGGAAATGGGACTAAGAAAACCTGTTTAGTCCCAGCAGCTTGCTTATTTACTGGTCTACAAACTTAAGCAAATCATTTTAGTTTTTTAAACCTCCATGAATAAGGATAATTACCTTATATTAATAGCACTGGTATGAGGATTAAATGTAAGATGTGTTGTAAATTTGCCCCCAAATTGTAAGTACCTCTTGAGTAATGGTTTTCTTCCCTTTTTGATGCCCACAGACATAATAAAGCTTATAACAAATGCTTAAGCTAGGTATGCCTTTACCATCAACAGTCTAGATGAGAAAATAGAATTATGAAATAAGCAAAAGCCAAATATAGAAGCTGAAAAATAGAAATTCATGATTTCTTGAAAGATATCAATATAAAATAAACAGTGCTCACAGGTCCTTCCCTAATAGGCCTTTTCTCTATATAGTCTATATCAGCACATTTTTACAATCATACTTAAGAATTTTTATAAATATTTTACAAAGGTAAGAGATCACTGTTGACAAAGCCATTCCATAGACCTCACGAATTTCCAGATACCGTGTGTAACAGATGTGACTAAACAGGCATGACAACACCAATATTTGTAATGAGGAGAGGCCAGGCTACTGAATTAACTCCCTCGTTTTCCCAGTATGACCCTTAAGAAAACCAGTACATTTTTTTCTGCCAGCTTCCTCTGTGGATATGCATTTCCACATGAGGACTACTATTTCTTACCCATTGCCTCATGGTGAACATTCCAGGTCTCTGAGCTTCCTGATTAACAGAGTATTATTAAGAAATAATAACATAACCAAGTGCCTAAATTCTTTTATATTGTTAACAATCTCTGTAACCCTCTGCTGTGACTCTACCATGAAACGGCAACGTGGCATAGCACCCCCAAATAAAAGCCTTAACTCACCAAACTCACTCAGTTAAAGACAGAATTTATTTTATTCATCTGCTTAATTTAAGTTTAATTGATATTTCTCAACCATACAGAGTCCACGGGCTAACTATGATTGGGATAGCCTCCCCGTAGTCTATCAACGTGCGTCTGAGCACAGTCACTGTACATGGACCCTCGTCCTCCTGGTGCAGCCTCCACTGTCACCTTCCAGTGACCCTCAACTTCCCTCTCCCTCCTGCCCTCTCTCCCTCCATGAGCACCCAGTGCCACCAATTTCTTCATTCCTGCCCTGTGGTAACTTCTAACCTCTAGTCTCCATGGCAGGCTGTCCAATGGAGTGGAGAGGAAGCAGAGGGTAAACTTTGACCCTGGTGAAGAAGTGGAAGGGGCAGTGAGGACTCTTCCATCGTCTGACTCCTGGAAGGTTTCCTGAAAAACAAAGAGGCATCCTTAATAAGAGTATTAACCAAATGTCAACTGTCTCCTCAAATTTCTTATTTTTTTTTTTAAACTCTGTCTTCTTACTGAGTTGGGGTTACATCACCAAAGGTCCCTTAGGCATCATAGGTAACAAGATAAGGACTATATGGTGTAAATGGTGTGTGTGTGTGTGTGTGTGTGTGTGTGTTTAGAGAGAAAAGGGAGGGGTGATAACTGTTCTAAACATATCAAAACTACTTATAAGAAAAAATAACTAATTATATACACACTCAAGTCTCTTATTTTTGGTAATGCTTTTCCTGTATTTCTCTGCATCCCCTAATTTTAATTTGCTAAATATCTCATCTTTCCCCTCTATAAATTGGAAAATTATAATAAGCTGATTCAATAAAAAAAAAGAAAATTCATTTGAAATGTAGCCAAACTCATTTGATCTTTCTCAACTCAGTACTGCATATGGGTTTCAGCCCATTTTCTTAATAAATTTGACACTGATTATGATAAATCTATCCAGAGCCACACTTCTCCACCTGTACATTTCAAGGTTTAATTTTAAATGTTTTAAGGTAGGGGCATTTTTAAAAATTCCAACCTCATAGGATTTCAAAGACCTTATTTCAAAACGTTTCAATATGGTCATTCCTATATATGAGATTTTTATACTTCTACATCAGAGATAAAATGATATAAATGTAATTTGAATTTACAAAAAGAGATTTAGGTTATTTAGGCTTTAGGTTGCTTCTCTTTATACATGAAGCTACTTTTATGAGCAAAATGATAGGATCAGTGAGATGCTTGGAAGTCTGTGTTTTGTTGGACAGACCAATCTGCTTCTTATATATAACTGATATATGTTACATGATATATTTCTATATAGTGGGTCTATAATGGGTCACTGAGATCCTTGCCTCTTCCTGTGCTTCTTCCTCTGTGGGGGCCATTGTCACAACATCATTCATGTAGTGTACGCCCTTGTCCTGAATGATGTTACATACATTTTGTAAATTGGATTTTTCAAATGGTTAATGAGGAAAAAATGGTTCAGAAGTCATTCTGTATACACTGACACTTTTTTACTATAGAGTTCTATGACTGCTTGACAGTTTTTTTGCTAACAAAGTCTATCACTATGCCTATACCTTATATTATAAATATTATAATAGAAGTTAAAGCAGAAATAGTATCAAAATTATTGATATAGAGATAAAGGCTTGATATTTTGCTCTTGTTTTCATAATTTCAAAATATGGAGCAAAAAGTAAAAGAGCCAATTTGCTCATAATACACTGATAAAATGTGTGTATACAAATACTCATGTGTTATGTATTATATATGTATAATTATCTATTTTATAAACATTTGATGTATAATCATACTACCTGTCTTTTCCAAAGCATCAGCACCTGGTTTACCTCCTTGCATAGTACATGCTAAAAAGGGGGTGATGACCATTATAGATACATGTTGAGAAATACTGAAATAATGGAAACATTATTTTTTACCATTATTATAGTCCAGACTTAATCTTTGGAAATGAGCACAATAATTTTTACTGCACAATACAATAAATACACTTCGCAATTCTACTCTAAGCACAATTATCTTTGATTATTTTGACTTTGATGCCTCACACGTATATTTAGAAATTTCTCTGTAGAGAAGTCTTAAAAGGTTATTTGCTAAAACAAGCAGAATGTAAATCATCAGTAATAGAAATATTTTAAATGCTTTAATCTTAATTTAGCAGGAGAGAATTTCACTGAACAGAAAGCAAATTATTGTTAACTGGCCCTGCACCACTATTCACAGTTTTGTGTTGGATTTTGAAAACTCAATTAAGAAACTAATTGCACAGTTTATCAGAGACCATGTTATCTGAGCCCTCAACTACATATATTCTGCCCCAAAATAAAAATGTTATATTTGACTGAATCTCTGCTCAGTGACACAAAAACACAAGCCTTTCATTTTCTCTCCCTTCCTTTCACTGAATTTAAGCTTTTCCATGAGGTAAAAACACATGACTGGTCTAACAGATGACTTCGAGTTGACTTAATGCTTGTGGAATTCTTAGCCATTAATCTAAGCTTAGTACAACTAAGCATATAATTTAATAACATGTAATCCAATTGGACAATTAATACATTCAGTATCATTTGGCACAAATGATCACTAAAGATATTAATATTCATTAACAATATTTCTGAAAAACTACAGATATCTTTCTCCTCAATTTATCCTAAATTCCTGCTCTTCATCATTTAGATTTTTTATTAATTCTTTTATAAATGACAATCGTAAGACTTCAAAAACATTGAAAGGGGGATCAGTCCTTTTCCTGAGATACGATCTTAGCATTGACTATGAATGCTCGACACACAAACCAGTGGTGATTATTATTTAGCTTATGCTGCCAATGTATGTATTTCTGAACAGTCCAATTCTTAATTCTCCATCAAGTACTCTTTTTTTTTTTTTTTTTTTTTGCTTATCCCCTGTTTTCTTCAAAGCTATTTCTTTGATTTAAAAGTGCACTCATATTAAGAGATAACTTAAAGAAGATGAAGGCTGAATAAGGGAGTAATGAATGATGAGATTAAGGATCAAGGGGTCCATTTTAGGTGGAGGGGTCAGGCAAGTTCTATCTGAAGAGATCATATTGGATCAGAGATGGAAATGAAGTGACAGAGCGAACTATTCAAAGACCTGGAGAAATGGCAGAGGGAATAGCATGAGTAAGGCCCTGAGGTAGTAATGAGCTTGCTCTTGAGCAAAGCAGCGGGGAATGGAGTCCAAATGGAGATGGTAGGTTGTTGGAGATGGGAGGAGGCAGATCACTCGTGTTGGCTTCTGTAAGGAATTGGGTTTTCTCTAGGTCGGTCCAGAAGCCATTGAAAGGTTTTCCTGTGAGCAGTAGTGATCAAGTTTTAGCAATCAAAAGCTCTCTCAGGCTCCTAAGTGGAGAATAAACTCCTAGGTGGTTAAGTATGGAAGGTGAGGGGGTAAATTATTAGGTTTTTGCCACACGCCAAGTAAAAGATAATGATGGAGTAAAATTTGAGTCAGTTAGATTAACTGATGAATGCAAGTTGTATGGACAAAGAGAAAGAAACAGTGACTTCTGTGTGTGCATTTTTTTCCCTAAGCAGTGGGTAAATGGTGATTCCATTTATTGAGATAGGAAAGACTGAGGAACATATTTTATAAATGTCTGATGGACCTAGTAGATATCTAAGTGGACTTAGCAAGTAGGGAGTTAGATATGTAAGTCAGAACCTTGATGGAAAGATTGCTATTAGAGTTATTAACTTGGGATTTACCAGCTCATATAAGAATTCCAGTGAATGTCTAAGATCATCCAGAGTAATGGTTTCCAAAGGGGGATTCCTCCAACCCCTCAGAGGGTACACAAATCCGTTAGGATACAGAAAGTATCAGAATATCATTTTATATTTATTCTTATATTTAATTGGTATTATATGGTTTGACACTTATGCCCCGACTTGATCCATAATAGTCATTTTTGTATCAGATTGCACTTAGGGTGTCCTGAGGTAACTGTGGGAATTATGCAACAAAGAAATGTAATAAGCCGGCCGGGCGCGGTGGCTCACGCCTGTAATCCTAGCACTCTGGGAGGCCGAGGTGGGCGGATCGTTTGAGCTCAGAAGTTCGAGACCAGCCTGAGCAAGAGCGAGACCCCATCTCTACTAAAAATAGAAAGAAATTATATGGACAGCTAAAAATATATATAGAAAAAAAAATTAGCCGGGCATGGTGGTGCATGCCTGTAGTCCCAGCTACTCGGGAGGCTGAGACAGGAGGATCACTTGAGCTCAGGAGTTTGAGGTTGCTGTGAGCTAGGCTAACGCCACGGCACTCACTCTAGCCTGGGCAACAGAGTGAGACTCTGTCTCAAAAAAAAAAAAAAAAAAAAAAAAAAAAGAAATGTAATAAGCAAAGCCTCAGTCTGTTTTTTTTTTTCTTTTATCATAATGTGACACACTGTAGTTTACTTGTATCTTTACAGATGAGTATGCATGAGTATATATATGCTTACCTCTAAGAAAATGTGTCAGTTTCTATTTTCTCCCATTTACCTGCTGCACCAGTTGTTAGCTACTATTTGGTAATATAATAACACGTAAAAATTGGCGCTAAAACACAGGCCATATTTTAAGGTAAACTTATTGGCATTTTAACTTTAATTTTCTGTGACAGGCCAGATTATAGGAGTAAATTTTGATATCTTTTAAGCCATCCCATATAATAGTCTGAATGCTTTACTCACATGAGGGCCAAAACAAATCTATATCAAGTTTTGTTATTGGTTAAATAGGAATAAGAAACACTTAGGAAAATTTATACCCATTCGACAACTATATATTGTAACTCAATTGGGAAATTTTAAAATACATAGATCTATTTGGAATAAGCAGGCCTCTTTTGTAACTATTACTCTAGCTCAACCATCAAATATAATTTTGGGTATCTGTATGATGACTGGTGGGGTAATTTTCATTATTTTGTTTTACAACTATGCAAGGAACAGAAAAAGTAGTCATGAATTCTTAATATGTATATTGAGCTTGGTGACTTGAGATCACATTTTATGGTTATAGAACCACTTGCTGGAGATATTGATACATTCCATAACTACCTGGGAATAGAGCCAGATTGTAATATAATGATACAATTCTCACCTTGTGTTTTATAATTATAAAATTCAGACTCAGGCTGTTGACCATATCCTTGTAAGTCCTAAAAGTCAGTGTGAGGTAGGTTTGATTGCTCACAATATTCCTGGGTGCTCATCATCGCCTACAGAAAATAATTAAATAATATTTCACAGTTTTAGAGGCAAAAAAAATTGTAGGTAAGGACCTATGGCCAAGTAATTACATTTTAGGATATAAGGTAATGATTTGAAAAAGAAAATTTAGATCTATCCAAATCACATGTTACATGAATCTCAGATGAGTTAAAGATTTAAAGAAAGAAAAAAAGAAAGTCCAATTTCTTAATGAGAAGGAATTTTTATGCAAAAAATTTCAAGAAGAAACAGTGAAATAAATCCCTGGTAGTTTTAACTATTAAAATGCATATAAACATAACACAAAGAAATCGTGAACAAAAAACTACAAACTTGGAAATATATTTGAGGTATGAAAAATAGGCAGAAGATGAATATTCTTACTATATAAAGAAGTCATATTATGCAACCTCACTTATGAAACTACAACTGCACAGATTTATCAATATACCATATTCTAATTGGAATATATTATTTTGAAAGTGGTTATAGTCATTATTTGGAAAAAGTGAATAAGTGATAATCTCTGTAGTTATCCATAGTCATTTTCCCAAGGTAGATCAAAAATCTTTCTTTTATTTTTCATTTCCTCTGTCCCAAGCATTACACTCACAGAAAAATAGCTAAGGAAGCATTCTGAGCTTAAGAGTTCACTCAAGAATCATTGATAATAATGAAGAACTGGAAACAAAGCACTAATTATTGATAAGGTGTTCATGAAAAATAACCATTGATATTAATGTTTTATAATATTTTATCCTATGGGGGAGAAGTGCGTGAAATATTAAGCTTATAAAACAGACTCCAGCAGTTTAGGAAAGATGTATACATAACTTTTATTTTATAAAATAAATACATTTCACACAGAGAGACAAACAAGTGTATGTGACAGAGAGGTTTAAGAAAGAGTAAGCAAAAGTGTCTGTGTTAGACTAAAATTAGAAAAAAGTTTAAATGGGCTCCTCTTAGTGACACTGGAATTATAGATAATTTTTTATTTTCTTTTTTATACTGCTCTGTATTTTAAAATGTTTTAATAGATATTTAATTTATTATTAGAAAGAATACTTTTAAACATAACTGGTTATTTGAAATAAAGTGACAAGTGTATCACTATTATAAAATTGATTCATCTAGCCATTTATTACAAACTATTTATTGAGAAACTTCTACATGTAAAATCTGCTGGTTTATGGAGATAAAACTGTCCCATTTACATTTTTATTCATAGAAACTGAAATATTTAAATAAATATCTTATATACAGATCCTAGTATATTAATCAGTAAATATTTGTTAATTAAATGAAATGTAACTAAATGAAAGTGAAATAATGGAGCCAAAGTATAGCAGGGACACAATAAAGAAATATTAACTAAACTTTAGTGGATAATTAATTGCAAATTAAACATATGAAAAATCAGAAACAGTCCTCTCCTTTTTTTAATAAGGTACAATTCTTTTTTTTTATTTTATTTTTTTTATTTTTATTTATTTATTTATTTTTATTTTTTTGTTTTTCAGCTCATTATGGGGGTACAAAAGTTCAGGTTATATATATTGCCCATGCTTCCCCATCCCCCCGAGTCTGAGCTTCAATTGTGTACATTCCCTAGACAGTGCACATTGCACTCATCATGTAGGTGTGCCCCCATCCCCTCCCTCCCACCCCATCCTCCCCAGTCAGAACTTCAAGCGTGTCCATTCCCCAGGCAGTGCGCATCGCACTCATCAAGTAGGTATACACCCATCCCTTCCACCCAGCCCCGACCTCTGTCCGATACCCATTGGTGTTATTCCCAAATGAGCACTCAGGGAAACCAGTTTGCTGCTGAGTACATGTGGTGCTTATTTTTCCATTCTTGGGATACTTCACTTAATAGAATGGATTCCAACTCTCTCCAGGAGAACCAAAGAGATGCCATATCGCCATTATTTCTAATAGCTGAGTAATATTCCATGGTATATATATACCACATTTTGCTAATCCATTCATGAATTGATGGGCATTTGGGTCGTTTCCACATCTTTGCAATTGTGAATTGTGCTGCTATAAACATTCAGGTGCAGGTGTATTTTTTATAGAATGACTTTTGTTCTTCTGGGTAGATGCCCAAATAATGGGATTGCTGGATCGAATGGTAGGTCTACTTGAATCTGTTTAAGGTATCTCCACATTGTTTTCCACAGGGGTTGCACTAGTTTACAGTCCCACCAGCAGTGTATGAGTGTACCTGTCTCTCCACATCCACACCAACATGTATAGTTTTGGGACTTTTTGATAAAGGCCATTCTCACTGAAGTTAAGTGATATCTCATTGTGGTTTTGATTTGCATTTCCCTGATGATTAGAGATGTTGAACACTTTTTCAAATGTTTGTTAGCCATTTTTATATCTTCTTTTGAAAAATTTCTATTCATGTCCTTTGCCCACTCATCATTTTTCACAGATATAGAAAAAATAATTTTACACTTTGTATGGAACTAGAGAAGACCCCGTTTAGCAAAAGCAATCTTAAGCAACAGAAACAAAATGGGAGTTATTAATTTGCCAGACTTCAAACTATACTACAAGGCTGTGGTTCTTAAAACTGCCTGGTATTGGCACAAGTGCAGGGACACAGACCAGTGGAACAGAACAGAAAATCCAAATATAAAACCATCCTCATATAGCCATCTAATCTTTGACAAAGCAGACAAAAACATACTCTGGGGAAAAGATTCCTTATTTAATAAATGGTGCTGGGAAAACTGGATATCCACATGTAGAAGACTAAAACAGGAAACACAGCTCTCATCTCTCACAAAAATCAAATCACAGTGGTTAACAGACTTAAACCTTAGGTCGGAAACTATTAGAATTCTACAAGAAAACATAGGAAAGACTCTTACAGACATTAGCCTAGGCAAAGAATTTATGAAGAAGACTCCTAAGGCAATCACAGCAACAACAAAAATAAATAAATGGGACCTGATCAAATAAAAAGCTTCTGCACAGCCAAAGAAACAGTCACGAGAGTAAACAGACAACCTACAGAATGGGAAAAAATTTTCTCATACTACATATCAGATAAAGGACTGATAACAAGAATCTATTTAGAACTCAGGAAAATCAGTAAGAAAAAATTGTACAATTCTTAAATATACAAAAGAATGAAATATGAGCGTAACTATTAAAGTATCCTATGAAAACTAAAGACCTAAGTTTGGTATTAATAGAAGATTTTTCCCCCAGGATTATCACTATTATTATTTCTTTTACACGTTTTAATACGATTTTACAGTTGATTTTAGGTAATTCCAACTGACTGCTATGACAATATTTTAAAAATTCAGTAACTTATATGTACCTTCCAATAGAAGCCATTGACTCTGTCTATTTGTAAACAATATAAAAGGCAGGTTAAGAGATATGGAGTATGAAATGACAGTCTCTAACATATGCCTCATCATAGTCCTGGAAGAAGTAAACCAAGTGTGGAGATGAAACAAGATTTAAAGAGAAAATTGTTGAGAAATTTCCTGAATTGATAAGGCCATAAACCCACAAATGCATAGAGCAAAAAGTACAGCATGTAGAATAAATTTAAAAAGATTCATTTCTGTCCATAATCTATGAAAGCAGAGACAAAAACAAGTCCTTAAAAATAGCCAGAGTAAGAAAAGACAGATCACGTACAAAGAAACATCCATGAGAATGACAGCAGACTTCGGAACAGCCACAATGCTAGCAAGAAAACAGCACAGTAATATCTTCAAAATTATGAGAAAAAATAACTGTCGGTCTAGAATTGAGTACTAAGTAAAACTATCACTCAGGGACTAAAGTAAAATAAGACACCTGCAGATAAAAAGTGAGAGAATTTACCACAGAGAGGTTTGCCATAGGGAGACACACAATATGCCATGTACCGGGCCATGAAGCAGATAAAACAAATTTCACATAAACAGTATTTTTTGAGACTCAAATCAATTAAATAATATTCATTTTTAAAAATATAAATAAAGTATAAAACTATACATTTCAAAACTTGGAAAATCAATGAAGCAAAAATAAAACCTAAGAGGAAATAAATAGCTGTATTAATCAGGGTTTTCTGGAGGAATAAACCAAAGGGGGTGTGCGTGTGTGTGTGTGTGTGTGTGTGTTTGTGTTTCTGTGAAGAGAGAGAGAAAGAGACAGAGAGACAGACAGGCAGACAGAGAGAAGAGAGAAGGTGATTTATTATAAGGAATTAGCCCACACAATTATGGATACTGGTGAGTTCAAAATCCACAGTGTGAGCCAGCAGGTTAGAAACTTAGGATTTCTGGTGGTGCAGATGAAGTCTGAAGGCTGTCTTCTGGAAAATTCCCTCTTGCTCAGAGAGTTCAGGCCTTTTGTTCTGTTCAGGCTTTCAACTGACGAATGAGGGGTGATGGAGGGCAATATGCTCACTCAAAGTTCACCAATTTAAATGTCAATTTCATCCAAAAATACCTTCCATGTTAACATATAAAATTAACCATTACAATAGCCTTAAATATTTAGATTTGGAAAAAGGAATTCTGAATATTAAACAAGTAAGCATGCAACTTAAGTTGGAAAAAGAACAGTAGAATAAAAGCAAAAGAAAGGGAAGATATAAAGCACAAAAATTAATGTAATAGATAAAAATATATATTTGAGGTCAACAGAACCTAAATTTCCTTCTTTGAAAGCACTGCAGTCAAACCTCTGGCCAGACTGATCAAACAAAAAGGGGCAAAGATACAAATGTATTAAATACTGCTAGGAATTTTTAAAAGAAGGGCATACCTATAAACACACAAAGATTAGCAAGTGAATAACCAATGCTATTGTATATCAGATTTACATAAATAAAATTGAAAAGTTTAGTGGAATAGAAAAGTTCCTTGGAGCAATGTATCAAAAATGGCTCAAGAAAAAGTAGAAAGCATGAATAATCATATAGGCATTGAAGATATTCAATGAATAATTTAAAATCTTTCCACAAAAAGAGCAACTATCCCAGATGAATTGACAAAGAACAAATTATCCCACTATTACCTAAACACCTTCACAGATAAGAAAAGGGGGACACACTCCACAATTTATTCAATGATTACAGAATAACTTTGATGCTGAATATAGACAAGTATAGTAGTAGAAGAAAAGACATATCTCACTCATGAACATAGATGCAAAAATATTCTAGACAAAATTTTAGCCAACCTAAGATTAGAAAACATTCTAGTTTTAATTCCACTGTGGTCTGAGAAGTTACATAGTATGATTTCTATTTTTTTTAATTTGTTGAGCCATGTTTTGTTGCCTCAGATATGATCAATCTTAGAGAATGTTCCACATGCTGATGAGAAGAATGTAAATTCAGTAGTTTTGGGGTACAGTGTTCTGTAAATGTCTGTTAGGCCCATTTCTTTGAGTGTCCCTTTTAAGTCCAGTGTTTCTTTATTTATTTTCGCGTTGGATGATCCGTCCAGTTCTGTCAGTGGGGTGTTGAAGTCCCCGGCAAATACGATGCTGCTGTTTGTCCCTTTGCTTAGATCTCGTAGGGTTTGCTATATGAATCTGTCACTCCTGTGTTAGGTGCATAAATATTTAGGATTGTTATATCTTCTTGTTGAATTGCTTCCTTTACCATTATATAATAACCATCTTTGTCTTTCTTTACTGTTGTTGATTTGAAGTCAATTTTATCTGATATGAGAATGGCTACACGTGCTTTCTTTTGGTTTCTATTTACATATAAAGATATAAAAAATACTTCATTTCCTTGGAATAGGAATGATTTCTTAACCAAGACATGGAAACTACAAACCACTAAAAAAAAGTTGGCTACAATGATATTAAAATTAAGAACTATTCATCAGAAAACTGTATAAAGAATGTGAAAATTAAGCTACAAGTTGGAATATTTTCAGTATATTATATTTATTTACCTAACAGAAGATTAGAATTCAGAATGTATAAAGAACTTCTATATATCAAGAATAAGACAAAAACACAATTGAAAAATGGTTAATAGACATGAGAAAAGCATTTCATAGTATTAAACCTCGTTAGCTATTGAGATAAATGGATTATGATTTTCCATACATATGATTGGCAATTAATTCTATTAATACAAAGTCTTAGTAAGTTTGTGAATCAATAAGAAACCTTTGCCACTGCTGGTGGGAAAAGAAATCTATACAATCACTTTGGAAAACAATTGGAATTATCTTACAAATATTCACAAACCCTATGAATAGCTATCCTCTTTCTAGATATTCACCATGAAGAAATTTTTATATATGTTCACTACGAAACATTTAAAGACTATTTACAGCAGCACTATTCATAAGACAAAAAAAAATTATCCTGGAAAATAACCCAAATGTCCACTAATAAGAGAATGGCTGAACGTATGGTGTTATGTTCTTACAATGTCATTTTAAAAATCCTACAAAATACTACTACAGTATTTTACATGCTACTGCTGGGATACATTTTAGACATAGTATTAGTGGGAAAAAAATCTGGTCAAGGAAGCCTTCTATAGTAATGATACCATTTTTGTTATTCTAATAGTCTAGAGATCCAGAAAAAAAAAGTTCTCCCCTATGTATGGGAAAAATCATCACCAGAATTGTTGTTTTTTAAAGCACTTTAGGAAATATCCTAATATGTATACACATTAATGGAATGTCATGTATATAACAGACCAGAAAAGAAAAAGAAAAAAGAAAGACATTTTAGATTCACAGACATATATCTTAAATAACTATGATTTGATATTTTTATAATAAGTCATGTTGATGGCATAGACAAGAGGCTATGAACAGGAGATTCCTGTTATTCTTTCTTTCTTTAATTTATAGATAGATATATATTTAGTAGCCTTTTTGTTTATAACCATACACTTAATTTTTTAATATAGTTTTCTAGACAATTTGATGGCTTAGAGTCAAATAGGACAGCCAAGCCAGATCATGAATTCTGATAACCTTTATACAGTAATTGTGTGTTCCAAACTAGAGATTAGATTTAAAGATTGACTTCATATGCATGGGTTTTCAATTCCAGAACAAAATTCCTCCTGAAGCACATGAATCTATTACTTTTAGTGCTCTTGGCCCTAGTTGTCTTTTTTGTTTGTAACCATACATTCAATTCTGTTCAATAATTTTCTGGAAAATTTTCTAGCTGAGAGTCAGAAAGGACAGCTAACACTGATTATGAATTCTTCTAATATTTGCAGAGTAATTATGTATTATTAAAACAAACTAAAACTGGCATTTGAAGATTGACTTCCTATGCATAAATTTTCAACTCCAAGATAAAATTGCTCTTGAAGTCTATGAATCTCTTATCCTTAGTGCCACTGGTTTTAGATTGCTTGAAGAGAATGTAGGAAATAAGAAGCCATTCAGTTGGCATCTTCTAAACAATGGAAGGAGCAGCTATCCTGTGGTGCTTTGCCACAAAAGAGATACAGCTTCTATGGAAGGAGGTGATAGAATAGGACCACCTTCTCTGTGAAAGCCCAGTGTGAAAGCCCATTGCCACCATGACAGGCAATGCTACGGTGCTGTGGTGTAATCATATCTGATGCCTTTTCTATTATAATTACTCTCTCTACAAATTGTAAGAATGGCAGCATTTGTTTTCAAGACAGAGCACAACCAAAATCTACCATTAGGTACAAGCACTGGCCTGGCCTTCGTACCACTAAGAAAAAGTAATTAATCTTATTTCCTCCTCCAAAGATACACTGTCAGAGGAAAAAAGTAAAATCTCTACAATGAAAACAAATTTCTCTAATTTCACTGACTTATATTCCAAATTAGTGCTTCTGACCTTTTCCTAAAACCTTAAGCATCACAAGGCTTCCAGTGAGAAAGGAATCATGTGCTGATCAAGTTCTTAAAGAGCAGAAAAACCCACTGAAGTGAAAAGGGATTAGTAAAGGGTAGAGAAGGGGACTAGCCCCTCCCAGCTCGGGTGAGCTGATGTGGGATTAATTATCAGGCAGAAACCCACGTGCAATTAACAGCTCTGACATCAGGGGACACACAAGTATAAAACACTCAACTCTAAGGGAAGTTCAGCAGAGAAACCCCCCTGGAATTTAAGGTACTAGAGAGAAGCTCTATGGTGAGTGGGTGGGCTCTCGCCACAACTCCATTAGCATGCGGGCCTTTAAATCACAGAAATTAACTTGCTGGAAATCTGCTCCAAATTCTTCTTTACATGGTTAAATGTAATTAATGGTGGTGACCTGCTAATAAATGCTCTTGATAAGTGATATCCAGGAGAAGTGTGTGTGTGTGTGTGTGTGTGTGTACACACACACACACACACACATAAAAGGAAGAAAACTAAATGACTAGGACAGGGAATTTAATTATGTAGTTATGACATACATCTAATTTTTAAAGGTAAATTATTATTTTTAGTATTTGTTTGAAATGTCATTTTACAGATATGGATTCCATTTTGAAGGTAAGTTGAGAAGGGCTCCTACCATTTATAAGAGTACAAAAAAAACCTTGCATAATTCCATTTTACTTTCTCCTTTTCAGGGGGATTTTAATCGGTGTGCCTTAATCTTCTCTAGGTAGAGGGCCATAAACCAGATCTCTGTTCTGCACTCTTACTTCAAGCAGAATGGAAGCTCATAAACTCCTGTCTCTGGGATGTGTCTTCTTCCCCCTGCTGCTTTTTCAGCAGGCCTGGGCTCAATTCCCACGGGAATGCGCCACCGTTGAGGCTTTGAGAAGTGGTGAGTGTTGCCCAGACCTGTCCCCTGTGTCTGGGCCCGGGACAGACCAGTGTGGCTCATCCTCCGGGAGGGGCAGGTGCGAGGTTGTGATCGCAGACTCGCGGCCCCACAGTCGCCACTACCCCCACGATGGCAGAGATGATCGGGAGGGCTGGCCCATGCGGTTCTTCAATAGGACATGCCGCTGCAATGGCAATTTCTCAGGACACAACTGTGGGACTTGCCGTCCTGGGTGGAGAGGAGCTGCCTGCGACCAGAGGGTTCTCACAGGTAAAGGGGGGGGGGGAGAAATGGGTTTATAGTCCTGATGAGACTCAAGGCTCTAAATAGAATCCTAAATCATTGGAGCTGGAATACCTAGAAATCATAGTTTTCACAGTTGGGGAAACTGAGGCTTAGAAAGGTTAGGAAACTTATTTGATTTAAAGGGTTGGGGTTGAAGCTCAGACCTTCTGACTAGTATTTCCTTCTGACACATTTGTTCAGTAATCATTATATGTTAGGAGCTGTGTTTATAACTAGTCCTTTCAGTAACTCCTCAAGGTAAATATGTTCATTGTCATAGGTGAGGTTCAAAGAAGTAAAATCCACATAGTTGGTACTTGATAAAGCTGATTCACCTGCAATCTGTCTAGCTCTTATATTTCAACTTCTTCTGCTACCCCTGCTAAAGCACAAAGAAGTTTCTTAACGTCATGATCAAATTCAGGCATTTTAGATGAACTGTCTGGCCTATCACCTAAATAGCATTAAATAAGAAAGTATTCAATAGTAACTGCCAGCAATATTTGATTATTTTCTATACACCAGAAATTGGACTAAGTATTGAACAGAACATTTATTGAGTCTTTATTATAAGCTGTGCCCTGATCTAATTGCTTTTATGTGTGTGTTCTTTGATCTTTACAACTCTATGAAGCAGGCATTATTTTCATACACATTTTACAGATGAAAAACTGAGGCTTAGAAAAATGTGCCCAAAGTCATAGAACAAGTCTCTGGTGTTTAGCCACTAAGCTACACCACCGACCTTTTCTTTGTAAGATTTATGACGTTAAAAGGCAGAAAAATCCAAGAAAAATGCCAATAGTGGGCAAAAAATAATGTGACAAGAATCACAGAATCATAAAATCCATAAGTAAAATTAAAGAAAACTAACAAGAATCCTAGATTCAACTGGAGAGAGAAAAAGACAGAGGGAGAGAAAGAAAGAGAAAGAGAAAGAGAAAGAAAGGGGTTTGAGTTAGGGGTATTTTTAAAGGTACAAAATAATTTAAAACAGATTTGAATATATGGACACAGAACCATGAACGGATAAAGGAGTCATGGGCTGTTACAAGATGAATATTATTCTTTTCTACCCATCCCCACAAAGCAGGTGTTTTCATGTTTGAATTTTGTATCCTTCAAGTCAGGAGAAATCTTCTGGACTTAAGTAAAGAAGAAAAGAACCACTTTGTCCGGGCCCTAGATATGGCAAAGCGCACAACTCACCCTTTATTTGTCATTGCCACCAGGAGATCAGAAGAAATATTGGGTCCAGATGGCAACACGCCACAATTTGAGAACATTTCCATTTATAACTACTTTATTTGGACACACTACTACTCAGTCAAAAAGACTTTCCTTGGGGCAGGGCAAGAAAGCTTTGAAGTGGATTTTTCTCATGAGGGACCAGCTTTTCTCACGTGGCACAGGTACCACCTACTGTGTTTGGAGAGAGACATGCAGGTATGTAGGAAACCTTTCAGTTTTCAGACCCTTTACAGACGAAGTGCCCTGTTGGTAAGTCATCTTAATTCACTGCTTTTCCAAATGATCAGAACATGTGATGACAAAGCAGTTTCATAGTATTAATCTGCCTCTGACACTCAGTTACGTTTCTCCTTGTTTTGATTACTTGTTAATGAATCTTTATCTTTTGTGAAGTGAAAAGAGGGTAATAGGAATAATGAGAAAGCTAACTGAGATATTTGTAGGTGTGAATTAAGAGTTTGAAAATATTCTACAACACTATAATTTAAGAAATGACTCTCATAAAATTGTAAATAAAAGAGTCTCATTTGACATGTCTCCCTTCTCCACTAACCATAAGCAAATGTCCCCCCCTGGTCTGGATGATACAGGTGTGTAGATAATTCTCAGTATTCCCAGTCTCAAATGTGTACCTCGTCATTCCACTTGGTTCTTTCCAATACAGCATAGGGTTAAATCGTGAAAAAAAAATTCCTTTCCATTTTGATTGCCATATTTTCATTGAACTACATCCTTTTCCATGCCCCTTACCACTTTGGTGCTTATAGAAGAAACCTATTGAAAAATTTTACATCGCTATATGAGATGACAAATATGTTAATTTGACATATCTTGACTGTAGTAATCACTTTACCATGTATATGTATACCAAAATACCATGTTGTACACCTTAAATATATATAATTTGAAAAAAGGATCAAAATATCAAATCAGTCAGGCATTATTTTTAGTGAGGAAACATTGGCCTTTTTTTGTCATAAAGTGAACCTCAACTTAAGCACAGTTATTTCATGCTTATTTTTCAAGCAGATATGCTCAAAACACATTACAGTATCTAGTAACATAGATACCTTATTCTTCTTTCTTTTACCAACTTCTCTGTTTCCTGAGAAAAATTATTGCTATTTTAAAATAAGAAATTATTAGATTTCAACTAGGAAATCTACAAAGTAAGCCTGTTTCCCATGTGAAATAGCAGCAATAAATTTCTCCCTCCAAATTAAAATTTAAAAATTAACCTAAAAGTGTCTAAAGACAGAAAAGATGTTTAAATTCATTTATTGATTTTCAGAATGTCTGTGCCAGCATTATTCCAAGAAAAAAATGGTTAGAAGAGAGAATTAATGCACTAAAATATGAAATAAAATATTCTTTTGAAAGTAGTCTATCCATATGCAGTTTGAGAGTGATTAAATGAATTCATCTGATACTCTGAACACCATATTTTATAGCTCTGATTACAAGTAAGACATTTAGTAGATTATGAGTAGATAAATCTGTCATTTGTAATTTACGGCAGATCTTCATGCCTGTAAAGTCATTTTCCCATGGGCACACCAAAATGAAAGGGCAGGTGGAAAGTATCTAAAAGCTTCGATTTTTCCTGTGTAAACTTCAACCTCCATGACTTACATTTTTAAAACCCAACAGCATGAGGGATCCAGCAAATTACAATCTAAATGTAATGCACAGCTGAAATGCCACATGAATATGCTCTGGCTCCCAAATGTCAGTTGCTGAACCACAAAGCTACTCTTAATGATCCCTTGGAAGCTGTTACTAATTTTTGTGAACCACAATGATGGCTTTCTAAAGGAGGGCTACAAACCCCTGGAGACCAATAAATGGGGATGACTTGGAAAGCTTTTGGCTCTCTAGAACATCCAAGGATAAGGAAATGCTTCCTAGAGAGGGATTTAAAATGAAAAAGCCAAAATGTATTGAGTGCTTGGGATTTAAGATAAAACAATGGCAATCCCTACATTTAAATCTCACACTCTAAATATAACTCTTCAAAGGCAAAAAAAAACTGAGAAATAACAAGTAAATATATGTCCTAAGGAACACAGTAAAATAAGCATGTGATCTTGAGCCCAGCATTTTTTTAAAATATGAGATCAGCTCTAAATAGAAACTAGGTCTCTGGTCTAAAGAACAATAGGCACAAAGATTAATTTTGCTTCTGTTCAGCATTTCTGTCTGTATGAGTTTTATCCAGAAGCCTGAGTCTTAATAGTTTACATTCAGAAGCAGGGTCTCTAAATGAAACACCAAATCGTGCCCAGGCAGATAAGTGTGAAAGAGCCCATGTGACCTGTGGCCAAACCAGAATCTAAATACCTAAAGTCATTCAAATGAAATTTCAAAACAGAACAAAACAAAAATCACTGTTGCACAAAACATATTTCAAGGCTGGATCTGGCTCCAGACTAAAAGTTAGTGATGCTTGAATGAAAGATTGGAAAATGGAGGACTGTGGAAATGTCAAGGAGAGGATGTTATTACTGATCATTTCTGGTATAACCAATAGAAATGTAATTACCTGTCCAAAAAAGAAAAGGAAGACCTTTTTCTCCTCCAAATCACTTGCAGATTTTCTTCATAATGAGTTGAGTTTCATTCCCTCTGGTGCTTATCATAAATTCTAAGCTTTGTTAAATTAGGTGTTTGACCCCTTTGGGGCCCTCAGACACCACTGATACACTGACTGGTACTTCAGTGGCTGAAAGGAGCTACTAGAAATAGACTGCCAGAGAGTAAACCAAGCAAAGAAGAAGAATTGGAAACAGAAACAGAAAATATTAACAAGAGTTTTTGTGATCTAGGACATGTTGCAAGAGCCTTCTTTCTCCCTTCCTTACTGGAATTTTGCAACTGGGAGAAACGTTTGTGATATCTGCACCGATGACTTGATGGGATCAACTAGCAACTTTGATTCCACTCTTATAAGCCCGAACTCTGTCTTTTCTCAATGGCGAGTGCTCTGTGACTCTTTGGAAGATTATGATACCCTGGGAACGCTTTGTAACAGTAAGTTCCAAATGACAGCTAGGAGTCAGAACTTCTCTTTAGAAGTTAAATATTTTAAAGTTTAAATATGCTGCCTGGAAGGCCCTCTCATTCTACTAGGGAGTTCAGACTAAAATCTACTTGTATTATATAGAATCAGTGTAGAACTATTCACTGAGTGCCTCGAATATTCAAGGCAATCTATAAGGTGCTCCAGAGGAAACAAAGTGCGTACACATTTTTAAATTCCTTTTCTTGAGTAATTTGGTCAGTGCATTGCTAACTTCCTTATTTTGGAAATGTCTAGGTGTATAAACTAATCCTCTTAGTTTTCTTAGCACCGCTTAGTAGTCATGTGTCTTGTGTTGGAATTTCACAGAAAATATTTCCCAAGAATATCTGAAAAAATGTGCAAAAAGAGTTGGAAATATCCTGGGAGGAAAAAAAAAAGAAAAAAAAATAGTTCTTTATGCTTATTTAGTCAGAAAGTTAAAAACCAAAAGGTGATATCAGGGATACCTTTTAGAAAAGGAAGGTATTGTATTGATGTGTGGCAGCTAGTTGCTTTCCAGCTATCCCAAAGTAAACACAGTAAAAGAATGTCTAACCATGCCTAACCCATTGACTTAGCATCCTTTCTCCAGTGATCTGAATGCCACCTCTGTCAGAGGTCAAGTTTCTGTATATTTGTCCTTAAGCTTTATATTCTCGTCCTTTGGTCATATTATAATCTGTCCCTGTGCTAATAATCAAGATTTAATTATTAGACTCTCCAAACCCACTTTATTTTTCATTTTCAGGCATGTCTGGCTATTTTGAACTTTTGTTCTTCCATATAAAACTAGAATTATGTGAATGTATTTTATTATTACAGTCATTCATATTTATTCTGCATATATTTTTATGTATAAAATATTAAGTTATTTATAAACTTATAAAAAGTGTATTCTAAATACATCAGACGGAATTAGGTATATTTTTCACCATTAGAAGATTATTTAGCTGTACATAGGAATTAAAGAAAGGATAGTGTATATGAAATTATCCTTTGTATAAGTTTAAAAATTAGAATAAATTTTTGTTTGGCATGTTGAACAAGTGGTCCCACCTTGTGGCAGAGAAATGAAATTGATGATCAGAATATCTTCAGATGCCAAAGCATTTATTTCTTTCTGACTATGCTGTTGTATTTTGGCCTGGGAATTTTCCAGACATTTTCCAATCTTCCTGATGATTGAATACCAAAATTAACACAATTTAAATGAGTAAATAAAATTATAACATAGGAGGGGAGAAGAAAGAAGAAGAGATTTTGTTTTTATCACAGTTTTTCTTGTCAGTTAATATACCAAATTTCCTAACTCAGACACATAGTTTCATGACAAATTGAAGATTATTTATTTTAAGTTAAACAAATTTCAAATTTCTTGTCTTGGTTAAAAATATAAAGACTTAGCTTAGCATTTTATTTATTAGACTAGAGAAAGAAAATAACCTAACATTTTATTGAACACATATTATGTGTCTGATATGGTGTTAAATGCTTTAATATGGTATTCTATTTAATCTTCATAGCAATTTTTTCTTCCCTCTACTTTTCTTTTGGGATGATCTTATTGCTGTGGTTTCATTGATCACTTTTTTATAAGAGACCCATACATATACATATTTAGATCAAATTTCTCTTAGGTATTTTATATCTATGTCTTCATATCCTTGTTACATAGTATCTCTTCAGCATTCCATTAATGCACCAAACTTGGTAGATTGAAAATGTAAATTGTTATACTTAACATTCTTCCAGCAACTAAAATATCATCATTGATTCTTCATGTAAAGAACATTGTTCTTTCTTCATAATACTTCTAAAGTCTATTTTTTCCTTCAGATAATTGGAACTTTCCACTTATATTTAGGTGGAACTACCACGGGACTCAGATCCATAATAGATGCAATGGCAGAGGTTGTCCATGGGCAAACAAATTTAAAAATCAGTGGGCTAAAAATATAGTGGTTTAAGTAGTTTCTTTACTGTCAGAATTCTCTGCTATGAGGTTCCATGGGCAAAATAGGATGTAGCATTTCAAAACCCAAGTAATCAATGCCTGTTTCTTGGAATTTATTGATAGTTCCCTAAGCAGTAATCCCCAAAACATCAACTTGAATTAATAGTTTAATTAGTGGAAAGTTTTTGGTAATATACACCCCAAAAATATACATGCATTTTCCAGTCCCAATATAGGCATATGTTTTATTTATATATTATATAAAGTTCATTATGCCAATTCTTCAGGTACTACTTACTATGTTAGTTGTAAAGCACAGAACACAGGAAGCTTTACGAATGAGATAAAAGGAATATGAGATGAAGTTGTAATATTATCTCTCCCAGTCTAGTGGATTAATTTGCTTGTCCTTCTAGGACACATATATTCTTCTCTGGAGACCATTGGATAGACTGGTGGAAAATGCTCCTAACCAATCTCTTCTCCCACCAATCTAAGGCTTCAATTTCTCTTTACTTCCTAATGAATTAAATATAACTTTCTCATCTTGGTATTTGATTTTTTCACAATATGGCTCTTGTCTGGCCTCCCATTTTTCCCACAGTCCACAACTCTCCTACATTGCCACATACTCCAGACAAGCTATTTCCCAAACAGGCCCTTTTGTACAGTTAGCATGATCTTTCCCATATAATGACAGGCATCAAACAACTCTTCAGCACCTATTAAATGACAGACACTATGCCAAGACTGAGAGACACAAAGATTTTTTATTATAGATAGGAGTTTTTTTAATAGAGATAAGAAAGCTTATCATCTTGTTATTTCCTCTGCCTAAAATGTTTGTCTTGTAAAATTTCTATTTCACCTGTGGAAATTCATCTCAATCCTTCAAAGCTCTTTGTAAATCTCTTCTTTATGAAGCCCCCCTCTTCCTCTCTCTCCCCCTCTCCTTTAAGGATTCTGTCATATTATCTATCCTTAGTATCACAGCTCTTTGTTTGCCTGTTTGTTCCTGCCTTTCAAAATCTTAGTTTATTCCTCACATTAATTGCTGGAAAAGGTGAGAAATATGTGTTGATTGAAATATGTCCTACTTTCCAAAGAGATTTAAGGTTATTTTTGCTTCTTTTTCTGAAGGCTAAACCAATGGCGTTTGGGTGCAAAATTTAGTGTATATATGAAATATAGATTTCAACGTGGAATTTAAGTTTATGAGATTATTTTGGCATAATTCAGTTTTCCATGGAATTTTCATTTTAGTACATTCTCGTGAAAGAAGCTTACATCGGCTTAACAAACACCAGGGCCGTATCTGTTAGTGTGATCATTTTTTTCTTCGTATGTTTTTTATGTATCACATATCTATTCTACTCACAGAAGTAGGACATAGTAACTTAGATTTTTCTCACGTTCCTGCTACTACATATGCATTTTTAAATTTTCTCTTCTACCAAGGAGAACCTATATTTCAGTGTTTGTGCTATATATGAAGTTTTAAAGAGCAATGCTAAGACCTCTAAACATTTTGTGAATGTTTGCATACCCCATCTTTTTCTAGGCACTGAGAATGGGCCAATTAGGAGAAATCCGGCAGGAAATGTGGCTAGACCAATGGTGCAACGTCTTCCTGAACCACAGGATGTCGCTCAGTGCTTGGAAGTTGGTATATTTGACACACCTCCTTTTTATTCCAATTCTACAAATAGTTTCCGAAACACTGTAGAAGGTAAGTAAACAAAATCAGTGCTTTGAATTGACCTAGTTGCCAGAGTAAACCGAAGTATTCAAAAGCAGGTCTCTTTGAAATGGATTTGAATAGCATATTGACCCTGTGAGTTTAGGTGAATGAGGTTGCCTATTATTATGCAGAAGTTCAGAAAAGAACGTTCTTAAAGAGAATTGTCAGACCATGAAACTCTTTTGAATTATTATAGGAGAAGCCCTTGGAAATTATTCTTCAGTCTCTTAAACATCTAAAAACTATTTAAATTCATATTTCTGATAACTAGCTGCCAATATGTGTAACTATACCAGGGTCTAGCATTGGCAAATATTAGTCATATTCAAAACTTTGACAGCTTACTAAAATTTTTTTCTTTAAAAAAATAAGAGTAACAATAAAAGAATTCCAAACAATCAGTTGACATGCAGTAAAGCCTGGTTTGGGCAAATGCTTTGTTTAGGTCTGTATCAACCTGTAACTTTTTTTGAAGGTCTATAAAAATTCAAATTAGCATCTACTGACATTTAATTTGATTTTCTTTGTTTCTCTCAAAGGTTTTTTAAAACTGAGGTCTAAAGAGGCAAATCCAAATCGTCTGAATCCATACTTTTATATAATAAATTCTGATATCTCCAAATCATGCTTGATATATATTTAAAGTTCAAAAGGAATATAACCACATTTAACTTTGTTATAAACTTGTTCTTGTCAAATTTTACCATAAAAATAACATGGAACATGTCAGATTTATCCTACTCCCCTCAAAAATGGTAATAGAATTCCCTGCCCTATGATCCAAGATAGTTGACACATAAATCTGATAATTATTTTTAATTCTTTCCCCTTTATGCTCAAAATTTATGCCATGTTTATTTATCTTTATGCTTATTTTAATTTTAATAACTGCATGAATACATCGATTTGGAGATCATTCAATAAATAATCACTGTATTTTGACTAAACTGACATCCATAAACTAAGGCTATAAGTACTAATATCTTAAAAAATGTGCAGATTGTGTCTTCTTAATGCCCAATCAGAAGACAAATTATACTGATTTCCTGACACAATGTATAAAAAGACTAGTGACTAGCCATAAGCCACATACATTAGAGACAATCTTTAAATGCTTTTTGAATCAAGTAATAATGCAATAAATGCATGAAAAAGTAATTAATGAATAAATAATTGTCTGTAAGTATACAATTAATCTTAGGCAAAG
Source organism: Eulemur rufifrons (assembly GCF_041146395.1). Lineage (NCBI taxonomy): Eukaryota > Metazoa > Chordata > Mammalia > Primates > Lemuridae > Eulemur > Eulemur rufifrons. The sequence goes on from NC_090989.1 coordinate 234,625,491, forward strand.
AGAGAACAGGTTAACATATTTTAAATTTGGATTTCATTTATAATATACAACTTTCTCCTGATCTCCCACTCCTAGTCTTTCAAGCCAATCAGACAACCTACATCATAGATCCTCCCTTTTAATTTGTGACCTGTCCTGTGTCTATCTTGGTCTTCTCCCTTATATATGGAATTTATAGAGAAATACATATGTGAAATGGAGGTATTTATCAAAAGTTTTATAAATGTTTTGACAGTAGGCTTTCCAAATGTTTAAAACTAGTACAGAGATGGTAAGAAAGATCTGGAAAATTATAACTTCCCCACAAAAATAATTTTCTAAAAATAAACATGCTGACAGTCATTCAAAAGGAGTAAGGTAGGAGGCTGAAGTAACATCTGGCAATTTAAGTTCCAAGACAATCAGAGAGGTGTTCTCCCAATTGTGTCAGCAGTTTTTAGTAGAAACTGGAGATTTCTACTATCTTTATTTCTGTGTAGAACAATGTCTGCCTTGTCAAAATAGAGTGTTCTATATATTCTGACTGGTATCCTTTGCAGGTCATTATTTTTAACCTAGAGGCTACATTTAGAATGTCATACTACTAGCTACATTTAGAATGTCATACTACCTAGCTCTGGGTATAGCAAGCAAATGTCATCAACCATAGATACAGAGAAGCAATGCTATCATATTAAGGCAAAGATTGGCCTGACATGCTTAGAAAAAATTGTTTCCCTGTATAATCACTGCCGTTGACTTGAAAAGTGAGGTATTTGCAATGGTTTTTACTATTCCCATCCTTGCTTTTATATCTAGGTTACAGTGATCCCACAGGAAAGTATGACCCTGCTGTTCGAACCCTTCACAATTTGGCTCATCTATTCCTGAATGGAACAGGGGGACAAACCCATGTATCTCCAAATGATCCTATTTTTGTCCTCCTGCATACTTTCACTGATGCAGTCTTTGATGAATGGCTGAGGAGATACAATCCTGGTGAGATACTTTCAAGTACCTTTTGCAGACTTAGCCAAACAGACGGTTATAGTGGCAAAGTTGTCAGTTGACACATAAAATACACTTCAAAATAAGGATAAAATAGCTATGATATCTAGCCATTTCCAAGTGTTCAACCCCACTTTCAAAAGGCAGGCAAGTTTCTTACAGTTATGGAGGCTGAGAAGTCCAAGGTTGAGGGGCTGCATCTATTGAGAGCTTTCTTGCTGGTGTGGACTCTGTATAGTCCCAAGTTGGCATGGGACATCGCATCCTAGACTGAACATCCTAGCTCAGGTCTCTTCTCTTTCTCTTCTTATAAAACCACCAGTTCCTCTCCCATGATGACCCATCAGTCCATTAATACGTGAAAGGATTAATCTATTCATGAGAGCAGAGTCCTCATGAAGGGGACAAATATTCAAACCCAGCCTTCTCTTACATTCTGACTCTTCCAAATATATTCCCATTAGTGTCTTCCCAAGCCCACTTCCAATTCTGATTTTATGACATTGTATTTGGTGTTTAATTTTTCCATCATAAATATAGGATAAACAAACAAACAAAACCAATATTTTGACACAAATAACCTATCACTCCTTTTATCCCTGATGGCAGAAACTCACTAATAATATAAATGCCCATTGTTTATGCTTAAATAGAAAGAGAAGAGATGGCAGCAAGCAAATAGGATTGCAGGACCTTGATTCAAAACTTTAATTATTTTTCATTAATTATATTTCATTAATTATATTTTCATTAATTATATTTCATTCCCAGAGTAAAACCCTGGGAATAAAGCAAATAATGATTTCTCTAAAAGTAAACAGAAAAAATAAAAAGTATCAAGTAGAAATATTCATAGTCAAGGACAACCTCCAGTAGATACACTGTATCTCAAATTTCAATTATAGATGATACTACAACAAATGTCAGGTCCACCTTTTTCTTTGGTTTTGAAAAATAAGTTTAATAAATTTTATTCAAATGAGTTTCTGTAATTTAAAAATAAAACGATTGATGATCATCATAGGTGATAAAATACTAAAACTCCTCTGCTTTTAAACCTTCATTTTCTATTAAGTGATATGTTGTTGCTGTGTTCAAAGCATTTGAACTCTGTTTTATGTAATTTCCTGTTCTGCTGTAGGGAAACTTTCTTTGTCTTTATTCGGTGTAAAATTTTTTCATGTTCTCCTTGAATATCGGACATCTTCAGAACATAATAATGACATTAATAGTAACTTTATTATGTTCATTAACAAGTTGTCTTTGGAATAATTTAGATATATCCACATTTCCATTGGAAAATGCCCCTATTGGACACAATAGACAATACAATATGGTGCCATTCTGGCCTCCCATTACCAACACGGAAATGTTTGTTACTGCTCCAGACAACCTGGGATATACTTATGAAGTTCAATGGCCAAGTAAGTATTGAAAATGTAATTTTACTGTGATGATTTCCCAAGGAAAATTTGTTCTCTTTAAAGTAATCACAGTATTCTGAGGCTACAGTTTCCATTTGGATTTAGAGGCTTTTATTTGGATTTTTATTTGGGGATAAAGAGAGGGAATTTAACATTTGCTAAGAGCCCACTCTAACCTGGTATTGAGCTGATTACAAAGTACTCTATCTCATTTAACCTTCACAACCCTTTGAAGTGACTATTATGATCCTCCTTTTACACATAAGGAAGCTGAGTCTTAAAGAGATTAATTGTTAAAGATCCTCATTTCTGGTAAGGGGAGAGAATGAGTTTTGAGCTTAGGCCCATGTAATAGTTCCAGTTTTTCTACTACACCATGTTGCCTCCATTCATCTATCCTAAAGCAAGAGGAAGTGAGATACTCTGAGCTACTTTTTCTGAGATTTTGAACTTCAGAACTTTTTAAATTTTAAATTTCTGTCTCAACAAAGGCAGTAGGGCATAGTGGAAGAGCACAGAATTTGGATTCTGAAAAACCTGGACTCCAAAACCAATCCTACTACTTATTCACCAAATAACCTTGGTCAAGTCACTCAAACTCTTTGAGCCATCATTTTCTCATCTTTGGGATATTAAAAGAAATTAGAAAGTGCCTTTGAGATGACAAGTGCAACCCTAGGCAATGTGACCAATATAAATTAAATATCAGGATTTTGGTTACAGTGCCTGGGATAGTGCCTAAATTTGGGGCATTGAATTTTTGGTGATAGCTATTTTAATGTTTATTTTTTTACTCTTCTTTTCCAATAGGTCGAGATTTTAGTATATCTGAGATCATTACCATAGCAGTAGTTGCTGCTTTAGTATTGGTTGCAGTCATTTTTGTGGGTGCTTCTTGTCTGATTCGTGCCAGAAGCAACATGGATGAAGCCAATCAGCCTCTCCTCACTGATCAGTATCAACACTATGATGAAGAGTATGAAAAGTTACAGAATCCTAATCAGTCTATGGTCTGATGACAAGTGACCTAATTTCTTAGACATTAGTGCCACAAAATTATCTGGTTGAAAAATAATAAATTGAGTTACTAACAATATTTTCTTACACTTTCTTTCATATATATGCATATGTTGGAACTGAAGTTCCATGCATTTTTTTTCAGAGCTGGGAAGAATCATTCAGACTCTTTTCATGAGGTTCTAATTTTCAGCTCTTTTTAAAGTGGTGGGTTGCACTATTTCTATGATATTTAAGGGGATAGTATAAATTTGGCATGTTTTAAAGGTTGACTATATGATGCTGTACTTTGCTTATATGTTGAAGGAAAATAATGTTTGCTAGTAACTCTATGTTTAAAATACATGGGTGGGCATTTCTATATTGTTAAAATATAAATACATTTCCATTCATTAATATTGGTCAACAGATATAAAGGAAGCCATATGTATTAGTTAAAATAAATTATATGGTGTTATAAATAAATGAGGTCTTGATTAACTTCTTAAAATTGGTCTTCCCATTTAAAGATCATTCAAATATATCATGTAGTCTTAGGTTCGAGGCCACAACAAAAAAATCAAGAAAACTGAGGTTTTTTTGGAAAAAATAAACAAAATTGACAAACCCTCATGTAAACTAAGAAGAAAAGAGAAAAGATTCAAAATCAGAAATGAAACAGGAGGCATTAAAAAGGAAAAGAAGGGACTTTTATGAACAATTGTATGACAAAAATTAGATAATCTATAATAAATGAATAAATTCCTAGAAACATACAACATACCAAGACTGAATTAAGAAGAAATAGAAAGTCTGACTAGATCAATAACAAATAAGGAGATTAAATCAGTAATTGAAAACCTCCCCACAAAAAATAAGTTCAGGACCAGATGACTTAAAAGGTAAATTTTACCCACTCAGAGGAGAACTCATACCAATTTTTAAATTCTTCCAAAAATATAAAAAGAAGGGATATTTCCGAATTCATTTTATGATACTAGCATCACCCTGATGCCAAAGCCAGAGAAAGACACTGCAAGAAGAGAACATTACAGGCCAATATCCCTGATGAAAATAAATGCAAAAATCCTTAATAAAATGCTAGCAAAATGAAATCAATAGCACTTCAAAAGATTATATACCATGACCAAGTAGTATTTATCCCTGGTTTGCAAGTTTGGTTCAATATACATAAATCAAAAAATGTGACATACCACATAAATAGAATGAAAGATAAAAGAACATGGTCATTTCAATAGATGTGGAAAAATATTTGATAAAATGCAACACCTTTTCGTGGTAAAACTCTCAGCAAATCAGGTATGAAAGGAACCTACCTCAACACAAAAAAGACCACATATGAAAAACCCATAGCTAACATCATAGACAATGGGAAAAAACTGAAAGCTCTTCCTTTAAAATTCAGTACAAGGCAAGGTGCCCATTCTTACCACTTCTATTTAACATTGTACTGGAAGTTCTAGCCAGGGAAATTAGGCAAGAAAAAGAAATAGAACACATCCATACCGGAAAGGATAAAGTCAAATTACCTCTGTTTGCAGAAGACATGCTCTTATTTGTAGACAACCCTGACTGCTCCACAGAAAATAAAACTTTTAGAACTAATAAACCAATTCAGCAAATTTGCAGGATAAAAAATTGACATAGTAAAATCAGTGATGTATCCATACACTAACAATGAACTTTCCGAAAATAAAATCAAGGAAACAATCTCATTTACAATAGCATCAAAAAAGAATAAATTACTTGGGAACGAATTTAATCGAGGAGGTAAAATATCTGTACACTGAAAACAATAAAACATTGATAAGAGAAATTGAAAAAGACACAAATAAATGGAAAGATTCCCCACATTGGTGGATTGGAAGAATTAATATTATTAAAATGTCCATAATACCCAAAGCAATCTACAGTTTCAATGCAATCCCTATCAAAACCCCAAAGGTATTTTTCAAAGAAATAAAGAAAATCCTAATATCAAAATGGAGCCACAAAATATTGCCAAAACAGTCTTGAGAAAGAAGAACAAAACTGGAGGTATCATACTTTCTGATTTCAATATATATTATAAAGCTATGGTAATCAAAAGAGTATTGTATGAGCATAAAAGATAAACAAATGGAATAGAATAGAGAGCTCAGAAATAAATCCATGCATATCCAGTCAGTTAATCTTCAACAAAGTTTTCGAGAACACACATTATGGAAAGGATAATCTTCAAAAAATGGTTTTAGGAATACTGAATATGCACATGCAAAAGAATGAAATTGGACTTGTATTGCATCAAGCACAAAAACAACACAAAATGGACTAAAGACTTCAACATAAGACCTGAAACCATAAAACTCCTAATGGAAATCATAAGGAAAAAGATTCTTGATATTTTGGGGGACAATAATTTCTTGGATATGACACCAAAACCACAGGCAATGAAAGCAAAAATAGACAAGTGAGACTATGTGAAACTGAAAAGCTGCACAGCAGATGAAACAATCAACACAATGAAAATGCATCCTAAAGACTGGGAGACAGTATTGGTAAACCATATATCTGAGAGTGGGTTAATACCCAAAATATAGAAGGAACACATACAGTTTAATAGCAACCAAAAATATAACACAATTAGACAAAGGAAATAGACATTACTCTAAAGAAGACATATAAATGTCCAATAGTTTATAAAAACTTGCTCAAGATCATTAATCATGGGAAATGCAAATTAAAAGCACAATGAGATATCACTGCACCTTTGTTAGAATGGCTAATATGGAAAAAGACAAGTGTTGGCAAGGAGGTGGCGAAAAGGGAACTCTTGTACATGTTGTGAGAATGTAAATTGATGCAGCCACCATTATGGAAAACAATAAGGCAATTCTCAAAAACTTAAAAATAGAACTACCATATGATCAAGCAATCCCAGTTATCAGTATTTGTCCAAAGAAAATATAATCAACATCTCAAAGAGATATATGCACTCTCCTGTTTATTGCAACATTATTTACAATAACTAAGATATAGAAATAACCCTAGTTTATGTCAACAGATGAATGGATAAAGAAATTGTGGTGTGTGTATATATACAAAGGAATATTATTTGGCCTTAAAAACGAAGGAAATCCTGCTATTTGCAACAACATAGATGAATCTGGAGGACATTATGCTAAGTGAAATAAGCCAGAAACAGAAAGAAAAATATTACATGATCTCATTTATGTGTAGAATCTAAAACAGTGGAAGTCATAGAAGCACAGTGTAGAATAGTGGTTACCAGAGGAAGGGGTGGGGAAACCAGTAAGATGTTGGTTGGTCAAAGGGTACAAAGTTTCAGTTATTTAGGATGAATAAGTTCTAGAGATGAAATGTATAGCATTGTGATTACAGTTAATAATATTTTATTGTATACTAGAAATTTGCTAAGAGAGTAGGTCTTAACTTATCACAAAAAAGTGAGGTGGTGGATATGTTGATTAGCTTTACTGTAGTAAATGTGTACATGTACAATGCATATGCATATCCAAATATCAAATTAAATTTCAATAAAGTTGTTATTTAAAATATATATAGCTTTGATACTTTCTCTCTAAATGTGCTGCTTTATTTTCCTTGCATTCAAGAACTTCTTTCTATTATTGCACAACTCTGTAAGATCTTGGAAGTTATCTTGATTGGGTGAACATTACTCTTCCTATAATATGCTATATTACTCATTACAAATAATATTCATTTGCTACGTTGGAGATTTTGCACTGTTCTCAGTTTTTCAGTTCTCTTATAAGACATAGTGAATGAGATTATTATGCACTCACTGCAAAACAAATTGCATACAACTTTAAACTCATTCTTTCTTGTATAAGCACCTATTTTATGTGAATGTTACAAATTGAGCTGAGCTTTATCGTATACATGGAGTGAGTAAAAATGCCTGACTAGACTTTCTAATACAATGAAAAATAAAAAGCTATTACTTTTGTGGCCCTCAGTTATATCCTATCTTCCTACCATGAAACAGATTTCAGAAATAGTGTCCACTTCCAGCTCCATGTAATTTCTAAAATTGGATGAAGGGAAAAAGAAGTTTTGGCTATTAAAATAACTGTTTTATGGTTTGGTTATGGGACATTTGTTCTGAGTTCAGTCCATGAATATCCAATAATGCTATGTATTTTATTCTTTGCTATACACTGGTCAAAATTTCTATCAACCAACCAATCAATGGAAGATCATGATGAGCAGAGAGCAAATATAAAATAGAAAAAAAGATTTTTAAACATATTAAAAAGCCAAAAAGAGAGACTGGTATGAAAGAGATGAAATATAAAAGGGGAAAACGCAAAATTTGGTAGTTCAAAAGTTGTGATTGCAAAACTAAACAGTAGAGAAAGATAGGAACTAGCAGGATTCTTTACAAAGTAACCAGGAGATTTTAGTGGAATTCAAATTGAAGATAAGCCAACGGTGCAATGTAACCAATAAAGGGGGAAAACGGCATGCCATTGATAAAGGGGGGAAAGTGCTTATGTATTGGACTTCATTAATACATAAAAAAAAAATTTGTTGTGTCCAAGTAACATCTGGAGCATATATGCAACTTTAAGGCCATACTGTAAGGGGAACATTGTCAAATTGACCTTCTGCCTGGATGTTTTATCCATTATCAAAAGTGGAATATTGAAGTCTCCTACTGTCATTGTATTGCTGTCAATTCCTCCCTTCAGATATGCCAATATTCACTTTACACAATTAGGTGCTCCAGTATTGGGTAGGTATATATTTATAATTGTTATATCTTCTTATCAAATTGACCCTCTTATTATATAATGATCTTCATCCCTACAGACAATTTTTTACTTAAAGTCTATTTTATCTGATAAAAGTATAGTCACTCATGCTTTCTTTTGGTTAACATTTGGGAATATCTTTTGACACCAGTTCTCTTCCAGCCTACATGCTTCCTTAAATCTAAAGTGAGTCTCTTGTAGACAGCAAGTCACTGGATCTTGTTTTTTTTCATAATTCAGTATTGACACATTGTCTATTTCTAGGAATTTAGCCATGTCTTCTAAATTATCTGATTTTTTGGCATATCATTGTTAATAAAAGTCCTTTATGATACTTTTTTATTTCAGAAGCATATATTGCAGTAATTTTTGCCCTTAATCATCAAGGGCGAGGCACCCACAAATTTCCTCCCAATTCTCCTGAACTCAAGGCAATGTTCTTAAAGAAGGCTTTGTTGTCAGAAGATTTTAAAGAACAAATTAACTGCAATATTTTCAAGATATTATACTAGAAATCATACTTTATCCATGTTTTCTTTGGTTTGTTGTATCCTAATATATAGCTGTGGGTAGTAAAAGTGGAAGAGAATTTTAAAAACTAGGGATTTATATGGGTTTAAACCAAATTCATTTATCTTCAACATAGTACATTTCCTAATTTTCCTCCATTGGAATTTTCCTATAAAGCTGGAAGGAATCTTAGCACTATCCAGTCTGGCTTTTTAATACCCAGATGAGAAAACTGCCTGCCATGGAGGTGAATAGACTTGTACGAGGCAATACAACTAGGAAGAAGATAATGAAGGCTAGAATCCAAGCCTACCAATTTCCAGAGAAGTGAAGCAGCTTCTCAAGCATTTATATGTAGTGTCCTATTGTTACCACTCCAAAGTTATTAAAGAGAAATATCTTAGTCACTTTCCTGTTAACACACTTACTTTTATATTTCTTTACCACTCATTTCATTTGGTAAGGGGGATACAGGATAATACAGAGATTATGAGGTAAAGCAAGGGTGTAAACAGCACAGAAAAGAGGTGGTTGTCTCATAAGCACAGAGATCAGAATGACTAGGCTAATCAACGTCATTTCACCAATTTCTAGTGTAGTGAAAAGTAAATGTCCACCAAGGGAAAGAAAGAATGGACATATTTTACTGGTAGAAGTATACATGGAACTGAAAGATAAATGAAACCCAACACAGTTATTAGAAAGCAGGAAAGATGAAATTGATAAGGTCCTAAAAAAGGCAATATTGTTGACTGAGACTATAGAATTAATACAGGAGGAATTAACTATCTATTAGAAACTTTTCCAGAAATAACTTAAGCCTCAAAAACCAGTTGGAAATATGTAATTGTGTAGATAAGGCATCACACTGAATGTTTTCTAGCATAAATAAATACATACATGAATGTAATAAATATTAGTTTTATAATTATTTTCTAAATATATTATTAAGTTTTTTGAAATACAGAGCTAAGTTTTTGTATATTTCTCTATCCTCACCCTAGTAAAGTGTCTGCATCTAATAAGTTATGAATAAATGCTTCTTAAAAACAATAATAATGGTTTGAAGAGAATAATGATGCCACAGCTAATGCAAATTAATGATAATAATTATGATTTCAGGGCAAGGAGGGGGATTAAACAATCAAAATTTGTTAAAACTGATTATCCAGAGGGCAATATTTGGGGAATGCAAATATTTCTATTGCTAGACAAGTATACTCTATAATCAAAATAAGTAGTTTAATAATTCCTATGTCCTTAAGGAGTTACTACTAAAATTTTACCATTTTCATTTTCTATTATTCCATGCTTAAATAAGAATATGAAATGATTGGTTTGTTTCTTATAACAAGAAAAAAGAAAAAAGCATATTAATGAACAGTTGGTAAAATAAGCACCCCCTTGTAAATTAATAAACTGTCTTTCTCATACACTTGGGAACATCAGTAATACATACCTTTACTTTAGGACCTATCTTACACACTTGAATGATTTGTATGTAAAAGTTCTAAAACTAACCTTTGCAAAGAAGAGAGACTCAGCACTGAACTAGCCAAAATAATGTCTGCCAGTCCCCCCCCCCCAAAAGTTAATATTTATTACTTTGAAATGATCAAATGAATAACTACATTTCATGTCACGTGAAAGAGACAGAGAATATAAAAGGTTTCTCTTCAGAGGGAGAAAAATAGTAAAATAGTTTTCTTGAGATGTATATTCAGTTCTACTAAGTTAGAGAAATTAATTCATATAAGTACATAAAAGACTAGACAAATATAAAAGTGAGAAAATTATTAATGCTAATAAAACAGCCATTTGTGTCAGAAAGAAAATGTTATTGTAGTAAATAGTAAAAACATTGATTAAATAACAACAACAAATGTGATATAACTAAATTGGAAAATGGAGGCAAGGGTGAAGTAAAAACGGTTGGTGGGAGGGCTATGATAAAACCTAAGTCTTCATTATCCCTAGTAAAACATCAAAACATACTATTCCTAAATTTAGAAGAAAGATAAGAAATATAAGTTTAAATATACTATTTAGAAACAGAGGCAAAATCAGAGGAAGCAGCTTGATAATCGTATCAAGAGGTGTGATGGGAGGAGGTTGGAGCAGGGGACCTTGGTAGTTCTTCATCAACCTTGACTTTTTAAACTGGAAGTTTTAAAGACAAGGATGATGCCTCTGGGAACCTCAGTGAAGAATGATTTATTTCAGAATTTATATCTCTAAGCAGAAATTTATTCTTAATGTTTTCCTCTGTTATGTAGAAAACTATACACTTTTAATTTGGGGAAAAGGGGAAAAAAAGAACAATGAATAAAATTTGTTAAGGCTTTCAAATAGAAACTTACCAAAATGAGTAAGCACAGTTATCAATCAATTTGATTAAATAAGTAAATTACACATGGAAATACGCTCTGGCATTCTTTTATATTCTGGCTTCAAAATACAGGCTTCTGACATGTCGTAAGATGTATTTCTGCATTGTTGTTTCTTTCTAGTCTTCAGATTTAACCAGATTTTTGTCAATAGATCTGCTAAAAATTGAATAGACTATTACCACAAGATGGCAGCTATGAACATATTTCAAAATGTTGATTATGAACATCAAATGCCTCCAACTGAAATGAACAGTGAAGACATCTGCTATTCCTTTGCTGATTTAAAAAATGTTCATGTGATCCTTGAAAGTAGAAGACATGAAATTTTCATTTTGGTGGAAATGTGTTTATGTGACTAATAACCTCCACATGGCTGAAATTCTCAACTCAATAATGATGATGAAAATGTATCTTCTTTATAGACTAAAACTCTCCTGTATACATTATCCCCCTTCATCATGATCACTGATCATCAAGGCCTTCTGGACCACAAAATGAAGAGTGAGTGGCATATCACCCAAATGGTTTCACATACAATAGATGATTATGCCAGGACCAAAGACACTGATAATTTGTGACAAGGGTGAAAGGGCTAGCCAGCTATGGGAATCGGCTGAGAATACAGATAGTGAAAGTCATGGTTAACTTTGCAGATGTACACACACCTATAGCTTTCAAAACTGGCCTAACACAAGAGTAAAAAAAAAAAATTCATTTTTAACATACGTTGAAAAAATTCAAATTTATAGAATAGTTGCAAGAATACAATGAACTCCCATGTACATTGTACCTAGATTTACCAGTTGTCAATATTTTGAACATTTGCCTTGTCACTCAATTTCCATGTATACCTATGTATAGTTTATTATTATTAATATTTTTCCTGAACAAGATTGAAAGCAAATAGCAGCTAGTAGGTCCTTTATCCCTGTTTCAGTGTGTGCCTCCTATGAACAATGCCATTCTTTTATGTAACTACAGTATTAACCATCAGGAAATTTAAAATGGATATAATGTTACCTTCTAACACATATCCCATATTCAAATATTTCAAATTGTTCCAACACTATCCTCTAGAGTAATTTTTTTAAATAACCAACTCAACACTTTGAAGAAGAAATAAAAATAGTATGACATAAAAATATCAACAATATAAGAGAAATTTAAAGAGTAGAAAAAAGGTGAGGAGAGGATCTTCTATTGAATTCCATTTGAAAAAAAGTCAACATCTGTTTCTGACATTATAGGAGTAACTTGGATCCAAACAGCCCTAGGTTGGCTTCCCGTCTCTTCCATTTATTAGCAATGTGTCCTTGAGCAAGTTGCAGCATTTCCTTAAACCCCAGTTTTCTTATCTGTAAAATAAGGGAGATTCTTACAAAGTAGGGATTTTTAGAACATCAAAAGTGATAATGTAAGAATATCCCGAATGCCTAGAATGTAGTAAGTGCTTAATACATTTTAATTTTTATTCCTACAATCAGGAAAACTTAACTCTTTCCAACAACTTCCTTAAAAAAATGGTTTGGCAAAAAAGAATTTATGCTCCAAAGTTAAATCTCTTGGTTCATGATACCATGTTGCACACTGGTTTCCAACTGAACGCGCTCATCCCGCTGCCATCGAGGGGCATGTCACAGCTAATTATCTGTCATCACGCCCTGTTGCATAGGCAGTACCTTGCCTGCTGCTGCTGGGACCTCAGCGCTGTCTGTTGATTCATTTGCATTGCCTCCTGAGTGTCTCTGCTGTGTGTGGATCACACAGAATGAAGCCCAGGGGCCAACTGGCAGGCCCATCTGAATTGTGGAACATATCTAAGTCCCCTCCTCATTACTTAGTGAGTAATGTGGGGGATGTTCCCTGGTTCACACACCCTGGCAATGTAAACGGTCATCTGCTGCCTCATCTGCTTCTCTGCGTCTGGGGTGCAGGACCAGATCGGCTGAGGAACTTTGCTAGCACTTATGCAAATAGCTATGGGAGCTCCTGGCTTTGGCAACATTCCTTTCGGAAGCCTCATTTGTGGCTGCACCGTCTGCCTCTTTTGTGCTTTCACAGCTTTGTGAGGCAACCTCAAAATAGATCTCTCCCATACTCAAGTTGTATTTATGTCCCTTCACCGTGGAAAGACTAAAACCCTTCCCAATACGTTTAGTGGTCCCTGTTCAGTGTCTGAGAGACTGTGATGTTTTCATTTAAATTCTGCAAGAACATGTATTTGAGACAGAATCAAGTACTATGCATATCTAGTTCTGATTCCTCAATTTAGATTAAAACACATAAGTAAATTCTTACAGCGTGCGTAGACATAGAACAAGTCCCAAACTGTTAGGCATATATGTATAATATACTTTTGTTACACTATAAACATTCTTCCAAATAAACTGCATAATACTTTTAAAAAATAAAATGAATCTGCTTTGAATTTTTAAATTAGCTTTAAAGTACTGACTTCAGGAAGTCACTCTGGCATCCACAACAGGGCATTACGGAGTGACAAGGACACAGTTTAATCTTGGCATGATTTCTTATTTCATTAATTGATGAAGTTTCTTAATTTTTCCTTCTCTTTTCTTTACATTATGCTATACTTTTACTATGAGATACTCCTGTAGAAACTAAACTGAATGTCTCCTTGGAAAGGAAGGGAAAAGTAAAGCATTGTAAATCAGCCCTAAATACGGGAAATTTATCTACAAGAGGCTGTAAAAACCACCGGAAATAAGTGATGCTTAAAGCTGATTTCCTCTAGGTGTCAGTATAGTCCTAGAATTTTCAAACCTTAGATGTAATGAAAAAAGAGCACAGTAAAATAAATGTTTATTGCCAGTCCATACTATTTATACATTTCAAAGATTTTTCTTTTGAAAACTGAACTAAATTTGCAACTATGAATGTTCATCTGCAGATGACAGAATGGATTTTGTACTAGAAAGAACGAAATGTGGTTATGATATATTTCCACAAACACACACTGTTTTCCACATATTTTTTGGCATTGTAAGACCTTATCATTCATTGTTAGATACCATAACTTACCCTGTCTTGTATATACGCATTAACATTTTAAAAGCTTAATAAACATAATCTTAGAAAATTATTGATACTCATTCAACAATTGGACCCAACTTAACATGCTCATTGGCATGGAGTCTTGCATTATATCTTGATCATCAACATGTAGATTTAATTAGATTAACGTAGAGTTTTAAAAGTAATATAACATATTAATAAAAATATGTTAATGAGTGTGCAGTTGATATTTATCATAACATGTACTCTATCAAAACTCTATCCCCATTTGTCTAGCCATGGAGAATCCTTCTCTGTCTTTTCTCTAAATCAAGTTTTCTCAGTAGGTTATGTATCACCTGGATGCCTCCCATTGATCAGACCAGGGTAGCAACAGTGACATTTCTGCACCTATATATTTAGTATATTTCAGAAATTCATTATATCCTACCTCATAATTTTACTCCAAACTTTATTTTTAAAAATGTCATATCTCCAGAAAATTAAAAAAAGAAACCCAATAAATAGTCACATACACTTCATTTATTTTATCTGTTATGGAGATTTTATGATGTTTTATTTCTCTGAATAAATATCTTGACATGTAATTTTAAGTAAAACATATTTCTAAAGAGCTAATAGAAATCATTGTTAATCAAAAACTTGGGCGACATAAATAACCCGGCCAGTTTTCCATGAAGTCCTCAATCCAATTTTTTGTCACACTTGAGGGGTGTATGTACATATATAAGTGTCTACATGTGAGCTGGTATGATTTGTAGTCCCCCCAAAATGCTGGAGATCTGATGAGCCAGACCCTCACACACACAGCAATCAGGAAGCAATAGTGTGTTGACAGGAACTTCGAGATCCCTTTCAGAGCTCACACGCCAAAGCCAGCACAATCTCCATCCTCTGAACATGCAGGGCATTTTGGGTCTCGTGTTTCTAACATTATCTGAGGAGAGAGCAAACTATGGAGAAGTCTAGATGTTCTAGATTACCAATCTATCAGGGTCTGGAGGACATCACTGGAAATTCAGAACTATGGCTCTAATGACCTCAAAGACAACTCCTTTCAATAATAGCAAAATGTGGTCCCTCTCTAATCAAAGGAGACAGAAACGGAAAAAAAAAACCCAAAAAAACCAACAACAACTAAACACCATGATGGAAGTGACCCTGCCTACTAAATAAATGAATCTTTATTCATTTATTGACAAATTGTTAGCCTATCCTGGGCAACAAATTTTCCATAGTCCTATAGCCAACTGTACTGGTCACATCACTCTCACGGTTGAATATTATGAGATTATAGTTGAAGATCCAAGTTCTCCAGAGAATAGATTTGGAACTAGGCGAACTTTTTTTGAGGGTTTATTTTGCATTTTGTCAACACATTAAAAAAAAGTCTATTTTGCTTCAGTAGAGATTTTAAGGAATACCTTTGGAGAGCTCTAGAACAATTATTTTATAAGTTTAAAATTCTGTTTTGCCACTATAACAAATTACGATAAACCTAGTGGTTTAAAACAACACAAATTTATTTTCCTTCAATTCTGGAAGCCACAATCCCAATATCAGTTTTGATGAGCTGGTATCAATGTGTAACTGGGCTTGTACTCCCTCTGGAGGTTCTAGGGGATAACACTTTTCCTTTTCTTTTCCAGTTTCTAGAGCATTTTACCTTGCATTCCTTGGCTCATGGCCCCTTCCTCCATCTCCAAAGCCGGTAAGATGACATCTTCTTTCTCTGACTCTGCTTACATTTGCTTCTGCCACATGGCCTTCTTTGCCTGGGTCAAATCTCACTCTGCCTCCACCTTATGAGAAAATTTATGATTGTATTTAGGGCCCACCCAGATAATCCAGGATAATCTCTATTTCAAGGTCCTTAATTTAATCATGTCTGCAAAGTCCATTTTATCATGTAAGGTAACATTCACAAGTTACAGGAATTAGGACCTGACTATCTTTGGGGGCCATTTTTCAGCCTGCCGTAAATGCTTTCTCTGTGTGTCCATTTCAAGAAATTGGCTCAGCTATTACTAAGAAAGAAAAATGAGGCCAATTCCAAATTTTTCATTTTTCTTCATTAAATTGCCATGAAAAGTTTATCCTTAGCCTTTTTTTTTTTTTTTTTTTTTTTTTTTCTGGTAATGATAGAAGACACCGAATCAAAACTGTAAAACTGACTGGAGAATTTTGCTTTATGCTCATAAATCTTCCATGAAGTTTCCTGCTCTCCAATTATTTTCCCTCCTCTCCACCTGGAATCCTTATCTTCTGCTATATTTCTACTCAAATTACTTCTATGATAAATATTTTGGTCCCAACATTTAGCAGAGAATTTAAAATTTTCTCTCTTAAACCTAGTTTGTTTGTTTTCCTTTTCTTTAAACATTCATGTAATCAAGATGGCTTTAGAAGTCACAGCTTTCACAAGAAAGGTTAACTCACCTGCCCTTGTAAAAAAAATCTTGCAGACTTAAGAATAGTCCCAAGGGGGCTCCCTCCGTTCATTGCTCTTCGCAGGCTATACGTTCTCCTTGGGTGATCTCAACCATTTTCATAGTTTCAATTACCATTCTTAAACTAATAATTCCCAAATCTCTATATTTAGCCTTAGCCACTACTGTGAGCGTCAGTTTCACGTATTTAACTGAAGGCTAGACAAATCCATGTGACTAGCTCTCAAGAACATCAAACTCCATGAATCCCAAATGCAACTATTTATTTTCCCTACAAAAAAAATGCCTCATCCTCCTTCACCCTGTGCCTCAAAGTGCTACCATTCATTAGTCACTTCAGCAGAATCCTGAAAGTCATTTTGGATTTCTCCTTTCTCCTTAATCTGCCAATCAGTCGTCACCTCGTCTTTATAATGAATATATGCCCTGTCTGCTCATATATCTTCCAAACTATTTTTCAATTGTCTTTTCTTTCTCCAATCCTTTACCACTGCCTAGATCTTTCCAGAGCTTAAGAAAGGCCTACGACATTTTTACTTTGTGAAACTTTCAGTATGTTAACACATAAAAGCAAAATGCCACATTGATTATAAAATATATACGTTAAATACATTGAACAAATTAATACTTCAATATAAGCAAAACTGTTATTCGTGAGACAATTATAGGACTTATAAAAATTCAGATTGTGTTTCAGGAAATATGGCTAATATCAGAATATAAGTTTAAAATTATGTGATAATATAATATATTCTTTCAAAACTAATAGTATTTATCTGAGACTGACAATACAGTCTCATTTGCAGATAATCCTAACATCTATATTTAAGACTCTCCAAATGGGAGTCCAATACCAATGGCCTTCCTGTGACTTCCCTCTGCCCTGCCTCTCTCTCATGGGTAGAACTGGAAGACTGAGGCTTCACATCTATCCTCCTCTCCACCAACAGACCAATCTACTAAGTCTTGACTATCTTCCTGCCTCAATTGCAACAGTAAAGTACAATCTCCTTAGTACGGTGTCCTGTGCCTTCTGTGACCAGTCTGTGATAGCTCTTTCTACAGTAGGTTCATCTTTTGTTTCTTCCACCTACCAAATTTTAAGTTCTAGGATTACAAATTGCTTTTCTGAAAAAAAAAACAATGCTTTTTCTTACTTCTGTGTTATCATTCATGCTGTTCCCTCTGGTCTACCATTTCTACACCTGACCACTTCTCTGGGGTCCACCAGACAAGAATCGTCCACTCCAGGTATCCTCTCCCAACTGCCCAGCAAGGGCAAGGTCCTCCTCTAGGGTATGGTCCTCCTTTGGGGCACGTCTCTCCTCTGTGCTGCAATTTGCCCAGGGCATATCCTTGGCAGTTTTCATGCCTGAAGCCTCTCAATTCTGTGTTCTTCAAGAGCAGAAACCACATCTTATTTATTTTTGTGACCAGCTATCCTGCAGATTGGGTCGGTTAGAGTGGAAGCAAGCAGATATTTATCAAATTGAACAAAACTGTGTGAACTTGGAAGGTGCTGTTGTCACATCTCCCAACTTCCACCAGGTGGCACTATTTTATTCTCAATGGAGACCAAGTCACAAAAATAGGATGGTGTTCAGTATCTTAGTATATGTATTAATAAAAACCCATGCATGTGTTTGTGCATGTGTAGAAGGGAACTCTTCTCACAGGTATTCTTTACTAGTGCAAAATACCAGTGGTCAAGTTGATAATTTCCTTTACGTCTTTACCAAAGCAAAGTTGAAAAAATATTAAGTTAGTGGGCAGATATTAGAGTAGATCTCCTTAAACAAAAGGGAACTGGTGTTTTTTTCATTTACAGTGTTATTGCCCAAAGGTTTTCAAAAGTAGAGGTAACACTGAATTTCGATGGTTGGGATGATTCAAGTATATTCCCAACTAGTGAGAAAGGAGGATGGGAAGATTTGGGGGCTTGTTTAGCAAGGAGACCCTGCCCAGGACAATTTTCTGACAATTTTTCTCTGAAATTCACTGTCTCAAGTATGAAAACTGGATAAAAATTCTTGTCTTTAAACCATGATGTGTAGGATTAAACATTATGCAATCTATAATACATTTAAATATCTGACACAAAGAAGAAACTGAGGATATGATGATGATGACAATGATGATTAGAGACAGCAGGAAACTTAGGAATTTTATCTGGCCTTGATGTTTAAAGAATTCAAACTGCTTTTTTTTTTTTTTCAACAGACTACCTGGGCTGGAATCTGTTTCAACCACTTTTTATGTGTAACAAGTCACCTAAGCCTCATTTTTCTTAGCTATAAAATGAAATTTGTAGCAATCCCTGCCTCATTTGGTTGTTAGAAGGATTGACTTCAATATTGCCCATTAATCTAAATAGTACTGGTAGAGCAAGACTAGTAAAAGTCTTTTTTTTTTTTTTTTTTTTTTTGAGACAGAGTCTCACTCTGTTGCCCAGGCTAGAGTGAGTGCCGTGGCGTCAGCCTAGCTCACAGCGACCTCAAACTTCTGGGCTTAAGCGATCCTACTGCCTCAGCCTCCCGAGTCGCTGGGACTACAGGCATGCGCCACCATGCCCGGCTAATTTTTTGTATATATATATTTTAGTTGTCCATATAATTTCTTTCTATTTCTAGTAGAGACGGGGTCTCGCTCTTGCTCAGGCTGGTCTCGAACTCCTGACCTCGAGCGATCCACCCGCCTCGGCCTCCCAGAGTGCTAGGATTACAGGCGTGAGCCACCGCGCCCGGCCTAGTAAAAGTCTTAATGTGGCAAATTATTTGCCCAAAGCTCTATCCGTCAGTCCCAAACCATGGTTCAAAGCTAACATTTCAGTTCAGAATGCTGATCCCGCTAAAGTTGCTGGGTTCAGAGAAATTATGTTTAGATAATTCAAAATGGGGTTTAAAAAATGGAACTTAATGTGTATTTTGTGACCTCTCTCTCTGAAAGAAGGTGCTGTTTCCATTTAAAGAAACAAAGCCCTTCCACCTGGTCTGTATATCTACATGGCAAATGCACCGTACAGATGCTGCCTTAATTCCTGTGCTCATGCTTCCCGTAGTTGAGTGAAAATATATTCTATAACAATGACATTGTTAGCAATAATACTCTATTTGGAAGTTCTGCCTTTCTTAAGTAGAGATTAAATACATCTTTCTTAAATATTGAGTAGCCACGGAAGAAACAGGAAACCTGGAGGGTGTGTATGTATTTAAATAAAAACATGACTACCTAGAAAATTATCCCTTTTTATTATTCCTTATTAGTCACCAGTGCCCACCTGGGTGTTTGCTAGTCTAACTAGAACACTGCCTACTACTTCCATGGTTGGAACACAAAGGCATAGGGAAGTGAATATCTGAGAAAATGAATACCTCCCTCAATAAGTAGTTAATTCCTAAAATTCCTCAGTTAAAGATTCATTCTTTTGACTTAAAATCTTTGACCTCTGGTAAACACATGCCTGAGCAGGTGACTCTTGAAGTCTTATTTGCACCTAAGTATGAGTGATCTTATCAGATTACCTCCCCTTAAACAGGTTCTGAAAAGGCAGGGTGAAGGAAGCATAAAGTCTTCAAAACCCGGAGAGGGACCGTGGTGGGTGGTGGTGTTTGGTGTACACTAATCCCATCATTTTATATACTCCACCCAATTATGCAGCAGTTCCTATTTTTAACATATTTATTCTTATTTTATAGATAAAGTGAAGTTAAGAGAGGCCAAGTAACAGCTAGTAGGAGAGGCTTTATTCAGATGAAAATCACTATCTCCAAGTCATATACAGTCAAAGGCCACATAAGAACATTTTGGTCAATGGTGCATTGAGTATACCACAGTGATCTCATAAGATTATGCAGGAGCTGAAAAATTCCAATCGTCTAGTAAGTAACATCACAGCTGTCTTAAGGACCATCTTAAAGGTCATAGTGCAAAGCATTACCCACGTGTTTGCAGTGATGCTGGTGTAAACAAACCTAGAACTGCCAGTCATATAAAAGTCTGACACATACAATTACACACAGTACCTAATACTTGATAATAAAATGAATGACTACTGGTTTATGTATTTACTATACTATATTTTTATTATTATTTTAAAATGTACTCCTTCTACTTATATATTTATATAAAAGTTAACTGCAAAACAGCTTCAGGCAGGTCGTTCAGGAGATATTCTAGAAGTAGGCATTGCTATGTCATAAGCGATGACTGCTCCATGGGTGTGAACACCCCTGAAGACAGTGGGACAAGATGTGGAGGTGGAAGACAATGATATTGATGATCCTGACCCTGTGTAGGTCTATGCTAATGTGTGTGTTTGTGTCTGTGTCTTAGTTTCTAACCAAAAATTTTAAAAAGTTAAAAAAATTAAAATACAGAAAAGCTTATAGAATAAATAGATAAAGAAATAATATTTTTGTATAGCTATACAATGTGTTTGTATTTTAAACTGAGTGTTACTACAAAGAGTCAAAAAGTTTTTAAAAATTGAAAAATTAATAAAGTTCAAAAGTCATAGTAAGCTAAGTTTAACTTATTGAAGAAAGAAAAAATTTTATAAATTTAGTGTAGCCAAATATACAGTGTTTATGAAGTCTAGGTGTGCACAGTAGCGTCCTAGGCCTTCACATTCACTCACCACTCACTCACTGACTCGTGTAGAGCAACTTCCAGTCCTGCAACCTCCATTCATAGTAAGTGCCCTGTGCAGGTGTACTATTTTTAATGTTTTATACTGTATTTTTGACTGTACCTTCTCTATGCTTTCATACACAGCTGCCTACAGTATGCAGTACAGTATCGTGCTGTACAGGCTTGTAGCCTCAGAGCAATAGGCTATACCGTTTAGCCTAGGTGTGTAGTAGCCTACACCATTTAGGTTTCTGTCAGTGCACTCTATGATGTTCACAGATGCATTTCTCAGAAGGTATTCCCATCACGAAGTGATGTGTGATGTATATCCATAATTCAGACTATGAGACCAAGATAAGACTGACTTTATCAATGCCACAGTTCTGTCTTGGAGGCTCTGCCTCTCCCAGTTCATATTTCTACAAGGCTTCCAAGTTAAGGACAGGTAAAAAAAAAAGGGGGGGGGATTCTTTAAATAGGGAATCCTTGTTAAAATGGCAACCTTAACTTTACAGCTCTTATCCATACATCTAGATCTGTCTCCTTTGTCATTCCACACATACTAATAAGTTAAATATATGCAGGAAACTTGAAGAATGTGTTTTAACTTCTAGCTATCTTTCAGCAGCTGTGAGTGTTCATAAAAAATATGACAAAAAGGAGTGGCTTTATGAACTTTTCTCCACAACTAAAAATTATTTCACTTGCTAGCCCAGCTGTTTTCTTTCCCCACTTAAAGCAACTAAAATTTTAAGAGATGTGGTGGAGAAACGTAAAATGATATTATACTGCTTTCCTTCACAAAATTCAATATAGACATTGAAACTGACCTCTGTTAATATTCTTTCCAAAATTTCAGCATTATAGCTTGACATAACTAATAGCATTTTGCAAAAGTGTTGGCTTTATCGTGAGGTTTTCAGCATTTCTATCACTGTCTTGACAGATGGTAAAATATATTTCTACTAGCAAAAGGACAAAAGCAAATATATCTAAATTCTTGGTAATCAAATGTTTGTTAGCGCAATGCCAGGCCAGATCTCATATATCACCTTTAAAAACCAACCACTTTGTTGAAATTCAATGATGATAGAGGACGTATTCAATAATCATGATCCATGATGCAATTTTCTTATTTGTCTAGAATTGTGGTTTTCTAAAGTGCTCTCCTTAGTTGACTAATCAAAGAGACTATAAAAATAAACCTTTTCAAATGAAGAATTTATAAGATCTGGCAAAGGTTTCATTTATTTGTTCATTGGTTCAATTCATTCAACAAGTAATATATTACAAGTATAGTGTGCATAGGGTGCTATGAGTTTACAAATATGTGTAAGGCATGGGCCTTGGCCTCTAGAAACTTAAAATATAGGAAACCCACATATGAAAAACAACCTTGCAAAATAGCATTTGATAAACCAGGTACCCAAATAACCGTGCTATGTTAAGAGTCCCAAGCTATGGGCAAGAGTCAAATGTCTACAGGGGCCAGCGGGCAATATAAATGAATGAGATGGATCAGGAAACATATATCCTTCTAAAAGGGCAGCTGCCACCCAACCTAAGGTAATCGTTATCATGCAAGTATGCATAGGGGAGAAAAAATATCTTGTCTTTTTTCTCATCTTATGTCCATTGGCTGGGGCCCCTGTAACAAAAGACAGATCAACGAGATAAAGGTATAAACATTTATTTAATATAAGTTTTGCATGACACAGGAGCCTTCATAAGGAAATGATGACTTGAAGAAATGACCTAACCTGAGTGTTTTTGTACTCGGTTTGATGAAGAGTGGACTGTTGTGCAGAAATATGACAGAGTGAAGAGGATGAGCTACAAATAATAAGCTGAGGAAAATTTAGGAAGCCTTGTTGATTTGGATCTTTCTCAGTGTCCCTCCATCTTGGAGATAAGGATATTCCTTTCCTCCAGGTATAGGGAGGGGACCATTTCACATAAGAGTCTTTACCTGCTTTAGGAGAGACTGATGGGGGTAGATCAGAGATTTTCCTGTTTCTGCCATTTTCCCAAACTGCTTCAGGTTAAAATATTCAATATGCCAAAGTGTCATATTTTAGGGTAATGCGTCCTGACCCTCATCACATACAAGTTCAAGATTGTCAGGTTTTATGATTTTTCAAAATGAAATTCATCTTTTTATGTGGAAATCTCCCAATATTTAATTAGTATCACCTACAGATTTTTTTAGAATTTCTGTGCAATCTTAACAAAAACATATAAAAACAAAGAACAACAAAAATTCAACTTGCAAACTCTGTATAGTTTTCAAGTGAGAAAAAAACCTGCATCTGACCAGCATGACCTAAAAAGATGCAAAAGACAGTATTATAGTTGTGTCTTAAAAAACAGATAAAGTTTTCAAAAGACGGCAGGAAAAATAAGCATTTCAAGTGAAGGCAAAGTTTTAAAGAAAGAGAAGTCAGTTGGAAAATGTATTCAGGATTCAGACAAGTGTTTTTTTGTTTTTTTTTTTAATACGTCTTTAGAATTCTTTATGTGGAGATACCTTAAGTGTTCGTTGATAGACTGGTAGATAAAGAAAATGTGTGTGGGGGTGTGGGGGTGTGTGTTTACACACATATAATGGAATATTATTCAACCATAAAAAGGAGATCCTGACACTTTTAACAATACAGATAAATCTAAAGGACACTATGCTGAGTGAAATAAGCCAGGCACAAAAGGACAAATATTGTATAAACTCACATATATTTGGAATCTAAAAATGTCAAACTCACGGAAGCAGAGAGCAGAAGGCTGGTTGCCAGGGGCTTGGCGGGGGGTTGGAGGGAAGAAAGAGGGAGATGTTGATCAAAAGGTACAAACTTTCAGTTATTAGGTGGATAAGTTCTCAGGATCCAATGTACAGTATGGTGACTATAGTTAATAGTTCTTATTGTATGATTGAGATTTTCTAAGAGAGTCCTCCAAAAATGTCTTCTTGTGTCTCATATACTCATTTATGAACCATTTCCTATGATAAGAGAAAGGCTTTCAATGGGTTGGCTTAGGCCAGTATTTCTAAATTAATCAGTGGGAAAAGTGTGTTTTCCTAAGACCAACAAGGCTCAACTCCAGGACTGGGAGCAGGAAAATGTTAGCTGTGAATTAATAGGGGCAACATGGATTATTGAACATAAATCAAAAATCGTAGGGACGGAGTTAATAGACTGAATAAGCAACCAATGGCTTTCACTACAGTATATAACAATACAACAAACACCATTAGAAAAAGAAAAGTAGAGAGACAATGAGGTTGTACAACCATTATTTCCTTAAGATTTTTTCCTAGAAGAGGAATTGCTAGAGCAAAGGAGATTTTTTTAAATGTGGGTTTTTGTGTGATTTGTTTTGTTTTGTTATGTTTGTGCAATGCCAAATTGCCAACCAGAATTGGTGTGCCAATTTATACTCTTTCCAGCAGTGTCTGAGTTCCAAGAAAGAAAGGTCCATTTGGCTGACACAAAAGTGTAAGTGGTCTAAGTGGCTGATACTTGATAAGACTAGAAATATAGTCTTTTACTGAACAGTGAATACCCTTAACTTCCGGAATGAGGGATTTAAACTTTAGTAGGCATTTAAACATTTTAACTATTTTTTATTTGACATGCTACCTTTCCTAAAAAAGATCTAAAATGACTTAAAGTAAATGTGCAATAAGATTAATTAAATATAAATGAGGACGAATGAAAAACAAGCTAGACTGGAAGAAATATTTGTAAAAGACACATTAAAGTACTGTTATCCAAAATTTATCAAAAACTACTAAAACTCAACAATAGGAAATGAACAACCCGGTTAAAAAATAGGCAAATTATGTGAACAGACACATCACCAAAGAGAATGTAGGGAAGGCCAGTAAGCGAATGAAAAGATGCTCCACATATCATATGTCCTTAGGGAAATGCAAATTAAAACAACAATTAGATACCAGTACACACCTATTGGAATGGCTAAATCCATATACTGACAGCACCAAATGCTGGTGAGTATATGGGGCAATGGGAACTCCTATTCAATCCTGGTGGAAATGCAAAATGGTGTAGCCCCTTTGGAAGACAGTTTGACGGTTTCTCACAAAGCTAAACATAATCTTACTATACAATCCAGCATTTTTACTCCTAGGTATTTACCTACTAAATTAAAAAACTTAGGCTCACACAAAAACTTGCACAGGGGTCTTTATGGCAGCTTCATCCATAATCACCAAAACATGGAAGACATTCTTCAGTAAGTGAATGGATAAATAAACTATGGTACCTCCGAGCAATGGAATATTGTTCAGTAATAAAAAAAATGAGCCAAAAAGCCATAAAAAGATACTGCAGAAACTTAAATGTGAATAACTAAGTGAAAGAAGCCAATTAAAAAGGCTAAATACTGTATGATCCCAGCTATAGGAGATTCAGGAGAAAACAAAATTATGAAGACAGTAAAAAGATGAGTGGTTTCCAAGGGTGCATGGGAGGGAGAGGTGAATAGACTGGGAACGAAGGATTTTTAGGGCAGTGAAACTATTCTGTGTGACACTGTAATGGTGGCTACATGTCATCACATTTGTGAAAACCCGTAGAATGTACACCAGGCATGAACCCTAATGTAAACTATGCACTTTGGCTGATAATCGTGCATCATTTTAGACTCACTGATTGTTGTAAATATACAATCTGTGATGAGAATGTTGATCGTGGGGGAGGCTGTGCATATGTGAGGAAAGAGAGTATACAGTAACTCTCAATTTTGCTGTGAACCTAAAACTGCTCTAAAAAAATAAAGCTTATTAATTTATATTAATATTTATATGTAAACATATATATGAGGCATTTTTTTTTGTTAAAAAAAAAGTGTTCTAATCCTACAATATTATTAAGGAAGAACTAAAAGCACATGAAACTGATGAAAGATATAGGTAGAGAGCCTATTATACTTGCCCAGGTGAGGAGTTATAAAATTTTAAAGTAGGGTATCAGTAGATGACAATAGGATACACATAGGAAATAGAAGAAACAATAAGATTTGCCAACTGATTGAATGCTGACCTGTTTGGGGCAAGATCCCACTGAATATTCATAGAACTTGGGGAAAACTGTATTCAACTTTACCATTCTCAAATGGCAAATAATCAGTGTTAGCTAACCCTTTTCTGTCTTTTCAGCCTCATCCCCTGTAACTTCTCATTTTTATCTTTACTGAAGTATAGTGGATTATTTGGCTTTCTCTAGAGGATACCATATCCTTTCATGCCTTTGTAGCCTTGCACAATCTTTTCCCCAAGATAGAACTCTCTTTCCCTGACAGGGTAGGTTAAAACATCAGGTTAGCCACTTACTGGCTGTGTGACATTGAGTAAGTTAATCCTCTTTCGAGTTTCACTTTATTTACCCATAAAATTGAAGAAATAAAATAAAAATACACACCTCACAGGTTTGTTAAGGATATTAATTGAGATTATATCAAATATTATGCAGAGTACTAGAATATAGTCAATGTACAATAATTTTTGTCTTCTCCCTGTGCAGTGACCCTTACACACACACACACCACACACGCACACACAGGAAGTCTCTGTTGATCCGGTTTACTCTCTAATCAGCTCCCCTTAAAACTTGCCATGAAAAGACCCAATAAAGTATTTCCTATAAGAGTATAAATAATTGATAACCCATGAAGTGTTCTTTTGAGGTCTTTACTAGGTTACATAGAATTGAAGCCAAAAAAAATTATAATTGGGACCAACACATTCTTACTTACTACTTCCAAGCCGTCAAGCCCTCCCCTCTCCTACTGTCTCTACCTGAGTGCATACCTGAGTGTATCAGACGTCCTTGCTGGTATGTGACTTTTTCTTACCAGGTGGTGAGCTACTTGAAGAAGAGATTCAGTTTTTCGAATTTGCATGGAACCTGGAAAACCATATATAATGAATAAATGTTTGTTGAATAAATACATGTAAATTATTGATAGCAAAACAGCAGATATTTTATTAATTTAGTTCAAGAGAATTCTGACCCTTTCTTTTCCCAATGCCATATCTATGAATATAAATATTAACATTTGGAGACTATATTGGAATGGTCATGGATAAGCTCTGAACTATTCATGATTTCTTTGTCAAGAGGAGGCATAGTCCTCTTTCTTTTCCTGCTCATATTATATCCCCACTGTGCCCCTAACATTTAAACATGAGGGTTAGAGGGTCGTGCCACTTGTGGAATACTGAGTGACACCTAACTTTCCCTTGCTTGTTTTACTTCTGATGAACCACCCTAGCAGAGTCAAGCCTCCTTCAGAAAAGTGAGCTTTTTTGCAAAGAGTTACATGAATAGTGTAGTAGGCTGATAATGGCTCCCAAAGATATTTAATATATTCCCACTCTAATCCCAGGAACCTGTGAATGTTTTCTTATTTGAAAAATGTTTTTTCCAGATGCTATTAAGTTGAGGATCTTGAGATGATAAGACTATCCTGTATTATCCAGATGGGCTCTAAATGCCATGACAAGTGTCCTTAGAAGCATGAGGCGGAGATAGATTAGACACACACGTACAGAGGAGGAAGACGGAGGTAGAGATTTAAGTGACACACAAACCAAGGGACCTCTGCAGCCATCAGGAGGTGACAAAGGCATGGAATGGATTCTGCCCCAGAGCCTCCAGAGAAGCATGGCCTTGTTGACACCTTGATTTCTGACTCTCGCCTCCTTAATTGTGAGAAAATAAGTTTCTCTTGTTATAAGCCCCCAAGTTTGTGGTAATTTGCTATGGCAGCCACAGGAAACTATTCAAATAGGAATGGATCTGAGGCAGGCAAGCCATCAATGACCTGAGCAACTTTACAAATTATCAGTTTCCCTGTGGTTCTCTTATGCAAAATGCCCTAGCTTTTCTCTGTTCTCTTCTCCTTTTTCTCAATGTTTTTTTTTCCCCTCCACTCCCTATAGTTCTCTATCTCATATTTTCCACTTACTCTTAGTTTCTGTTACACCATAATTTCAGTCTGCCGTGATTCCTCATTTTATTGCTTCTACATCATGGAATTGCTCTGTGCATCCTTTCTATGTTAAGTCCTGTCTCTAGCTGCCAGCTCATTTCATTATTCTCCAGTTCACAGTCCTAAAATAGTGAAAATATTAATAATTGGCCCAGCATACCATAGATTACTTTGAATATGTTTCTCTTACATCAGATCTACAGATCCAAACAGCTACAGCTTGGGACTCACTGTACTCACCAATATGGCGGCCTATGTCCAGTCCTTCAACAGAGATCCCATAAATATGTAAATCCCACTAAATATGACTATTGGTGTGGTCCCATGTGACACATCTATCATGCTTCTCACGTTCAGAAAGTTATAAGCAGGCTGAGGAGAGAATAATCCAGCCACTGTCATCAGCACCATATCTTTACAATACCCTTACCTTACTGCTGCTAAAACCAAATGAAAATGTTGTAGCCTTATGAGGTTCATTTTCATAGATGCTTGGGCAAGAATTTTGCATGTGTATCACTGCAGTAATTTTGACAGTAAAATCACATTGCTTTGGCTAATCTATTCTGAGCACCTTTTGAATGTTCAGGAAAAAAAATGGACACGTTTGGTCAGTTTACAAATAGACTTAAGTGTACATACATAAGAGGCTCAGAATTATTGTGAAAGTGGAATGGCTGAACATCTAATCATGGCTTTACATTGTTATGATTTCATGAGGTCATTTTATTAGACTGAACAAGCAACAGACCTCTCTGTGTTAGGACAGGATAAGAGGTACTAAGGATTCTTCCTTTCTCAAAATATCCTAAGTAAAACAGCATTCAGGATGCAGGAAGTTACAAAAATACTTTTAGGGGATTTCCTGAAAGTAGTTATTGAGAACCAATTTTAATTTAAAAAGCAGCAGCATTTGACACAGGAGGAGGGGAGCAACAGGATATAATGCTATACACAAAAGCACATGCACACTTAATAGCAGTAAATATGGGCAATGTGACAAAGACCATTGTTCTACCTTCCCAGTTCCATCTGCTCACACTCAAAAGGTAATCTGAAATGCTTTACATATGATACCTGTAGGCACTGAAACAAAGGCAATGAAACAAGGACAGAAAATTTAATATTATTTAAAGTTTAATTGTCCCAATATTTTCGTCATGTTCCCAAACTTGCACATTGATCAACAGCTTTTTGATATTTAATCAGATTTCCCTGTGCTGTTTTATTTACTACTACTTAACTTTTTAATAAAGAAATTGTGTTTCAAAGAAACTATAAGGACTACAGCAAATTATACTTTTTTTTTTTTTTTTTTTTGAGACAGAGTGTCGCTTTGTTGCCCTGGCTAGAGTGAGTGCCATGGCATCAGCCTAGCTCACAGCAACCTCAAACTCCTG
The DNA here is from genome assembly GCF_041146395.1 of Eulemur rufifrons. Taxonomy (NCBI): domain Eukaryota; kingdom Metazoa; phylum Chordata; class Mammalia; order Primates; family Lemuridae; genus Eulemur; species Eulemur rufifrons. The sequence continues at coordinate 234,655,123 of NC_090989.1, forward strand.
GGCTTAAGCAATCCTACTGCCTCAGCCTCCTGAGTAGCTGGGACTACAGCCATGCGCCACCATGCCCGGCTAATTTTTTTTCTATATATATTTTAGTTGGCCAGATAATTTCTTTCTATTTTTAGCAGAGACGGGGTCTCGCTCTTGCTCAGGCTGGTCTTGAAATCCTGATCTCGAGCGATCCACCCGCCTCGGCCTCCCAGAGTGCTAGGATTACAGGCGTGAGCCACCGCACCCGGCCAAATTATACTTTTTGATGAGAAATTATGTCCAAATGATTAGATAATTTTGAAGAAATATTTACAGATTACTTTCAGAAAAGTATTAACTTTTCCCTTCTATATGTTTTCTGCTAAACTAAGATAAAAAATAATTCAAATGGCTTCATTTTGTTTTTCTCATGTGGGTATGATCTGCGTTAGCCTTTAAGTAGATGATCTGGTTCTGAGGTTGATGTTTTGTTGGATGCAGCACACCTGCATCTCCAAGTATAAAGACAAGCTCTGTGCAGTCTTAGAAGTTCAGAACTCACAGCAGCTGATCTGACCTACCAGCTTCCTTATTAGGGGAATAAAATTAGATATGTACCTCCCAAGGAACTCCCTTCTAGACATACTGGCACTTTCAATGTTAAAATTGAGAATTGGAGATTCCCTTAGAACTTCTACTAGAGCTTTCCATCTCATTTCTATTTTCCTATCTGAAAAATCCATTCCTACCCGGTGACTGGCTGAGCAATGACCTCACTTTGAAGGTGAGCCCCTGACATATTCACATAGAGGCATCAAATTATGATTCAGATACCTTATAGCTACTTAGATCAGCACACTAGTGGTTTCACTCATTCAAGTGGCAGAGCACCTGGGAGTCATAGATATTTAGCAAATTTCCCCAGAACATTTATGTATGCTCAAAATAAACAAATGCATTGTTTTATTCTAAGTGAGTAACAATCTCATGCCGGATTTGTGGTGCCAGATGTTAAAGGTTTCAAAAAACTTGTGAGAGAAAAATTCAAAGTTAAGAAAAATCAAATTAGTACATTATTTCCCTGAGAATAAGAAAAGACTCCCATTAGGGAATTTTATTTCAGGCATTGAACACAAGTATTACATCCAAGCATAGTTTGTGAATGACTACAATCCAATAAACATAGCGTCACACAAGTAGTAGAAAGTGTGGCATCTGTGAGACTGAGAAATTCCAGAAAGAAGAGTTGTCCTTTGTCCAGAAAGACACTGACTTTAGGGATGTGTGCTATCTGACAAAGTTTTCTCTCAGCTTCAAAGTTAGACCAAAAATCCTCTATCCATAAAGGAGTCTAGTTCAGTTTAGCTTTAGCAAAATGAGACTCTGTCACCCAGTTCACAGCCATTGCACAATGGTACCAATGCAGAAAATGTGTGGGAATTTGGGCGAATAGCTTTTACACCTAAGACACAATGTCTCTTCAGTTAAGCTCTTCTTAAGCCATAGAGCTTGACTGCATTTTCAGTTTGATAATTCTGATAATGTATTTCTAGAACTGGTTTTATATAATTATCATTATTCATGTGATGAAGTGCATTACCTTCCATTAATGAGCTCATTTCTTAATGAGTCTAGCCTCTTTTCCTCAGAGATCCTTTAGGAATCTTAACCATGTGGTTAAGCATGGTTAAGTGGCAACATCTGCTGCTCATTTTTAGATCTTCTTAATGGGACTTTTTCAGTTCTTAACAATGGAATAGGATCATTTCATATATAGCCCTCGTCTTCAATGAGACTCATTAAAAAGATTGTTGAAAAGTATTTTTAAACTATTATTTTTGGCCGGGCGCGGTGGCTCACGCCTGTAATCCTAGCACTCTGGGAGGCCGAGGCGGGTGGATCGCTCGAGGTCAGGAGTTCGAGACCAGCCTGAGCAAGAGTGAGACCCCCGTCTCTACTAAAAATAGAAAGAAATTATATGGACAACTAAAATATATATATACAAAAAATTAGCCGGGCATGGTGGTGCATGCCTGTAGTCCCAGCTACTCGGGAGGCTGAGGCAGTAGGATCGCTTGAGCCCAGGAGTTTGAGGTTGCTGTGAGCTAGGCTGAAGCCACGGCACTCACTCTAGCCTGGGCAACAGAGTGAGACTCTGTCTCAAAAAAAATAAATAAAAAAAAAAAAATAAACTATTATTTTTTTGGTAAAAAGGCTGTATGTAGTTCTGCCTCATGTTTAAGTGTGGGTTGAACAAGGAATGTTGTGAACCAAATTTGGGATAATTTTATCTTCTTGCCAGGTGGTAGCTTTATGGTTTATCTTCTCACAAAATCTGTAATGAGAGAGCTGTTTTACTTCAGAACTGGCCTAGGTCCTGCTAATTATTGCTGTCTCAGGAAGGACTTCCTCAACCAAGCCCAACTTGTTGGAAAGCTGCCCTTCTCCCAGCTCACTGCCCTATCTCTGGCCGCCCTAGACTCACACGTGTCTGGTGTCTGGATGAGGAAAGCTTATGCTCCACAAGATGATTGCTGTGAGTTTTCAGTGTTACCTCCAAGTGTGGTCTGCAGACAACTGCATCAGAATCACTTGGGTGTGCTTGCTATAAACATAAAGTATTGGACTGTAACCCAGATCTATGAATTTGTCTCTGGGGGTGATGCCCAGGAATCTGCCTTTTGCAAGCTCCCCAAGTGAACCTTATAAGCATTCACTTGGGAATAACTGAGAAAGAAGTAGGGTGATAATATTACAACCCAGAGATGACACCAGTTGTCTAAATGTGGTGTTTACCTATCCTTAGGAGACCAAATTGGTCTGAAAATAAATTAAAATGGAGAGGGTTTCATATTTCTTTCTGCTGATTTAGAAAGCCTTTAACTTGATGAAACCCATATCTTCATTGCAGATTTAAATCTAGTAGATTGAATACAGGTCCATCTAGGTTTTAGGATTTTTATGTTCCTACTGAAAATGGACTTACTTGACTTTGCGGCAGAAATCTATGAAAACATTTAATGTCAAGTATATCCTTAAATCTGTTGTGTAACAGAATAGCCAATAGGAACATCTGGGAACCAAGCTTTATTACAAGTCAAGTTTTAAGTTTGTTGTCATTGGCACCAAGGAACCAGTTCTATGGTGCTCCAGGAGGCTACAAGAAAAATGTTGAATAAAAGGGATGCTTTAGTGTTGACATATACTTCTGTGCATGTTTTATAGCTCTCAGTACAATTATTTGATTACTTGTGGGGAGTTATACTGCCTTTACTTAGCAACCATTTTTCCTGTGTGGTCATTTTCATGTTAATAATATGCAGCTGGTTAAATATTTCTTTAACTACCAGTAAAAAATAAACACTTGATACACTGAAATTGCAGCCTGGATAAATGTAGAGAGAGAGGGTGGGAAGAAATGATAAAGAGAATGAATGGACTAGACTACTCATTTGACTCTTGGTTTAGGAATCTGGTTTCTGACCCCATTTTTGACAGGGCAGTGTGAAAAGGAAACTGAGGGAAATGGAAAATGCACAGCACTACAAGACAGGACACCAGTGGGTTCATCCTATGCTCCTACAATCTGTGTGATTGGTTGAATATTTTATTCTAACCTCTTATTTCCTCTTCTATAAGGAATTTCTGACCTTTTATTCCTTGTCTATAATATATGTAAAGGAATCAAACTGAAGTATATCAAGGATTCCTTTAATGTCTAACATAATAGTTCTAAATATAGAAAATTTTATCCAACTTAGTCAAAAAGTAAAATAAACAATGAGTGAGTTAATTTGACTTTATTTGTAATAATATGGAACAGTAATTCAGACATTTTATGTATGAGAACATCTCTTGTTCAAGGAAATATCATAAATCCTATGTGATAACATTTTTATTTTTATTATCTATTTAAAAGCAACATAAATTCTGATGCTTAGTAAAGTCTGAAATAAAAAAATAAAAAACAGTGTCAAAATCTATTACAATATCAGAAATACACTTAAATTTTAATTTTCTTAATCATGGCAACATCCACCCACTCTTGAAAAATAGCATCTATGGACATAAAATGGAAATGATTCAATGTAAAAGCAATTCTTAGTTTACACAAAGATTCTTGGATCCCTGGCAATAACTCCAAAAATAAATCCAAAAATATTTGGGAACTCTGGGAACTACCAAAATAGAATGTGAAGAGATAAACTTGACCATCCCTTGAATAGAAGCTAGATCTTATTCATCTAAAGGAGATACCAAAAAATGGGGATCAGCTTAAACCTGACAGTCAGGGGAGTCTTCCTGTGGTGGTATTTTATCCTGAAACCTAAAAGAACCGGAAGAACCTGGCACACAAAGCTGCGGAAAGAACATTCCAGAGAGAGGGTGTGGCATGTAAAAGTCTGTGCAGGTAGACTATGCGGTCTTTTCAGTGACAGTAATAAGATGGAATGACTTTAGAGAGATAGACAATACAGATTGTAAGGCAGAGTCTTATAATTTGTCATAAAGAGTATACATTAAGACAAAGCACAAAGAGAAAACAACGAAAGATTTTAAGCCAGCCACATAATGCAGCTACATTTTGAGAAAAATCATCTCTGCTGCTGTATATGTAATAGATTGGAATGAGGAGAGAGAGTAAATGAAAAGACCAGTAAAGACATATATACCCTAGTCCAAGGAAAAGATGATGCTGTCCTGTCTTAAAGGTAAAGGCGATACGGATAGAAAGAAATGAAAAGATGTGAGGAGACATTCGGAATTAACAAGACTGGATGACAGTTGAATCCTTGGGGAAATTGGACAACTAGAAATTATTCCTAGTTGTTTGGCTTGTATTACTGAGCAGCTGATGATTTTACTGAGATATAGAACATTGTGGTTGAGGAAATAAGCAGGGTGAGAAAAATACATGAATTATACTTAACAATTTTCTAATAAATTGTGCATGCAATTTATTATTTGGGAAATAAGTAAGATGAGTAGAAAACACTAGATGCTAAAGGAGAATTTATTAACTCATTGCAATAGTTTTTTCAGGTTAAAAACATTCTAAAAGATCTGTAAGATTTCTGTTAACTTGGATATGTCAGTCATTTAATGAAAACCCTATTCCCACAGATTGTAGTGGAATCTTCAACCTTCACGGTTCATACTGGCCTGATTCTTGTCCTTCCACTTGCAGTCATGTTCCCAGTGAGAACGTGTGTCAGCCCTGAGCCCTGAGGCAACATTCTGGAATGGGGAGTGGCAAGAGGCTGCTTGTTAACTAGTCATGACAATATCCACCCACGCTGTGACTTCATTCCTGCTTTAATGGGAGCACAAGTGGGTGGATATGGCTCTAGGGCTGTCTGACCAAGAAATGTGAGACTAAAACTATTGTTCTAAACCCAGTATATGCTGGAAAAAATGTGGGAAGTAACATTTTCCACATTTTTATTATGAAATTTTTCAATATACAGCAAAATTGAAAAAAGCTTATAGTGAACATCTTGTATAACCACCAGCTAGATTCTATTACCATTTTAGCAAAGGTACTTTATAATTTATCTATCCATTTATGCCTTCCTCTATCCATTAGTTCATCTTTCTTGATACATTTCAAAGTAAACTGTGGACATTAGTACACTTCCCACCAGATATTTCAGCATGTATAATGTTAAGTTGAATTATATTTGTTCAGTATTTTCTTTGGATGAAAAAAACTATATACATAATATACAATTCTTAAGGGTACAGTCACTGAATGCTGACATCCATATAACACAAACCTCTGTGATAATATAAAATACTGCCATCACCCCGGAAATGTTCCTCATACTCTTTTTCATTCACTCTACCTCCACCTTCCCAGAAGCAGCCAACGTTCAAATTTTTTCCGTTCTAGAACTTCGTGTAAGTCAATTCATACCATATATACCTTTTTGTGTCTGGTGTCTTAAATTTTTTATGGATATTGCTTTCTGCGATATAAGTAACCTTTGTTTACCACTGTATCAAAAAAGATTTCTCCACGTTTTCCCCTTAAAGCTCTATAGTTTTAGCTATAGGATCACAGATACATTGACCATTTTGAATGAATATGGAGTAAGGCAAAGGTCAGTGTTCTTTTTGCTTTTCTTTTAAATATGAATATCCACTTACCCAGTGCCATTTGTTGAAAAGGTCTCTCCTTCCCCAAGCAAGCAACTACCTTCCCACTATGCACTGCTTACCTTGAATTGTATTACTTTAAAATACTTTATATTCTTTTGCATGTTTTATGTGCTTATATATTTTAAGAAAAATGTAAAATAAGCAGTTATGACTTTGTGTCAGTACCATAAAACCTGCCTCATCTTCCCCAGCAAAAGCCAGTCATAATAGACCAGTTGAGTCTGGCCCATGTTGTCATTCCCCTTTCATAGACAAAGGATGTTTATTACATAGAATAGGACTACTTTATACACTCTGATGATTCAGAGGTGCAGGAAAATGATGATTTAGCTTTGATTCACACGGTCCATTCTTTAGTACTGCTTACTAACTGTGGTTTAAGGCTCAATTCCTACTACTCCCTGACAGACACCCTGCCCACAACAATTCTCAAATACTTATTCCCAGAAGAGTCTAGGTTTTTCTCACCTTCAGAGATTTGCATATGCTATTGTCTTTGCCCATAATGCCCATAATGCCCATATCCTCATGTCAGAGAAATGCTATTTATGTTAAAGGAAGCCTTTCTCAATCCCCTGTTCATGTTAAATATTCCCTCCAAGATGTTCCCCTGGTATCTTTGTCCATAGATGTATTATATCACTTATCCATTTTCCTCTAATTATTAACCCTATATTTCTCTTTCCTGCCCACACACACGGTCTCCTAAACATAAGCCTCTGGAAAGCATAAATCTTTTCTTTCTTTGCACTCCAGTCAATTAAAACAACTGCCACAACAACAGTAGATTTGCAGGATGAAAAAATTTGAATTTTCTGAGGTAGTTTAAATTTTAAATCTCTTCCACTTTATCCATAAGTGTATTTATATTTATACTTACAAGACCTCATAGCCCGATCACTTGGTTTGGAAATTTTAGTCATCTTCCTATATCATAGGTTGAAGAAAAACAACTCCCTTGAAAGAATAGCAAACAACTTTTGCAATTTTACCTAGTGTATATTCTTAAGTTTCCTTATATAGAGAAATTGGAATAATGATTGTAGAAGCACATTTGAAGTGCATATTCTCAAAGAAGTGTATGAAGTGTAGCCTACTGTTTTCCAAATGTTGTTTTCCTCTAGCATACTATTTGAGGCCCTGAAGAGAAAGCATATTAATAATTAGATTAGACTATTTCTTTGCTGTATGTCAGTGTCAGTGAGGACAGTCTGGGTCACATTGTAGTAACAGAGACCCTGAAAATCACAGTGGTATCATTAACACTGTAAGACTAATTATGGGTCAGCTGCACCCTACTGCTCTTGTCATCACTCTGGGAATCAGGCTGGTGGAAAGGCCTGTGTTTGGAATATTGCCAATCATCAAGGCAAAAGGAAAAAGACATGGAGAACCATGCTCTTACCCTTGAAACTTCCTGGGAATGCCACACGTCCCTTCTACCTACATTTCTAATAGTATCTCCTGAGTTCATCAGGGCAGGATACATAATCTTCACATAGGGAAGGAAGTTGGAACAGTGTTTGGCAAAAGTATTTCAATATAGCAAATAAATAATCTTGGAGGAAAACATATATTCTGTGTCTCAGTTTCCTCATATATAAAATGATGATAATGCAATGATGATATAACAACTTTATAAGATTATGTGGATTAGCAGAGATAATGCATGCAAAACCCTCAGCACGGTGCCTAGCCTGTACTCATTACTTAGTAAATTGTTAGGTTAAAAAAATGAAGAATCTCAGTTTCTGTATCTATCAAATAAGTAATAGACTAATCAATACCCTTAATATCTGGGGCTTCAGCTGGGTGATAGGAACAGTAAGAAGCAATTGGGAAGGCTCAGTTGTGGACATACGCCTTTGGTTTTGGTTCTTCTCCATGTGGAGTCTGTTGGGGCTGAAATACCCAAAATGACTCCCTCACTCACATACCCAGTGCCTGGGCTGAGATAGCTGCCTAACATGGCTCTTTAGCCACACGGTTGGACTTTCTTCTCATGTAACAGCTGTCTTCCCCCAGAACAGACATTATGATAGCCAGTGTTACAAGAGGCCCAAAAAGAAGCTACAAGTTTTCTTATGATGTAAGATCTCAGGCTTCAGGTGCAGAATATTACTTTCACTGCATTTCATTAGTGAAGCGTATCACTAAGGCCAGGAGTGTTCTTATCTTTTTTTTTTTTTTGATTCTGGAAAGAAATTATTTATAATCTATAACCAAGGCGGCCCACTGGGCACATACAGCAAACTGCTCTCTAAACTGTGACAAGATGGGAGCCGTACTGAAGACATTGACTATGCACGCGGCTGAATGTGAATGGCACAAGTTCCTTTGGGAGGTTCCCAGAGTGGAGTGAACTTCATCAGTGGCATTACTATCTGCAGTGCGGACGATGCTTCCGCAACAATTCCTGCCAACCCAGAGACCTGTCCTGTCACTCGGCTGGGTGGCTCTCTGGGCTGTCACTACCTTTTCTGATTCCCAGATGGAGGCATGGTTTGGCTCACAAGAACACCATGAACATATCAGGCAAGAGGCATCACACATTTGAAACCCTTATCTTTTTACTAAAACAAGCCAGCTGAAGAACTAGTGTGGGTACTGCCAGGGGACAACATGACAATAGGTGTGTAGTGGTTTATTTATTTTTTACTTCTTTTGCATCTCCCTAATGACTAATGAGGTTGAACATCTTTTCATGTGCTTATTTGCCATGCATATGTCTTGTTTAGTGAAGTGTCTATTCAGATTGTTGGCCCATTTTTATACTGAGTTTTTGTTTTATTATTATTTTGAGTTTTGAGAGAGTTTTTAAATATGTATTTTAAATAAAAGTCCTTTGTCAAATATGTGATTTACAATTCTTTTTTCCCAGTATGTAATTATCTTTTTATTTGCTTTACAAGGCTTTTGTAGAACAAAAGTTGTTTTTAATATTGACAAAATCCAATTTGCCAAGATGTTTTCTTTTTATAGATCATGGTTTGGTGCCATATCTAAGGAAATCTTGCTTAACTTGAGATTAATACAGATTTTTCCCCTATGTTTTCTTCTAAAAGTTTTGGAGTTTTACATTTTAAAGTTAGATCTGTAAGCCATTTTGAGTTAATTTTTGTATAAAGTGTGAGACAAAGGTCAGGATTTATTTTATTTTATTTTATTTTTTGCATATGACTAATTATTCCAATACAGTTTTTTGATAAGACTATCCTTTATTCATTGAATGACCTTCACACCTTTGTCAAAAATCAGTTGCACAAATTGGGTATTTTCTTGGAGTTTATTCTATTCCTTTGATCTATTCCATTGTCTATCCCTTTCCTAGCATCACACTATTTTGATTACTGTAGCTTTATAGTAAGTTTAAAAGTAAGATAGTTTGAATTCTCTAACTTTGTTTTTCTTTTATAAAATTGTTTTGGCCATTCTAGTTTGTTTGTTTGTTTGCTATAAATTTTAGAAACAGTTATGTAAATATGCAAAAAATCATGCTGATATTTTTATTTGAATTGTGTTCAATCTATAAATCAATCTGGGAAGAACTGATATCTTGAATATGTTCAGTATTCTAATCCAGGAGCCTTGTAGTTCTCTCCATTTATTTATGTTTTTTTTTTTTTCCTTATTTAAATCAGAGTTTTGTACTTTTGATTTACAGATCCTGTACATTTTGTTACATTTGTACTTAAGTATTTCACTATTTGGGGTTACCATGAAAAGTATTTTTATTTCAATTGTTCATTGTGAGTACAAAGAAATATAATTAATTTTTGTATATCTACATTATACAATGGGAACTTGCTAAACTCACATAATTTTAGAGGCTTTTTTGTAAATTCTGTGGGATTTTGTATGTAGACCATCGTGTTATCTGAGAAGAGGGATAATTTCATTTTTTTTTCTATGTGTATGTTTGTGATTTTTCTTTCTTGACCTATTGCACTGGCTAAGACTTCCAGTTGAATAGGCACGGACAGAGTGGATATCCTACCTTGTTCACAATCTTATGGGTAAAGAATTTGTCCTTTAATCCTTAAGCAGTATGTTAGCTAAAGGTAGATGCCCTTTATCAGCTTAAAGAAGTACTCTGTATCTTTCTAATTTCTTCAGAGGTTTTATCATGTTTACATGCTAAATTTTGTCAAATGCTGTTTCTGCATCAATGGTTATAATATGTGGCCTATCTTTTCAGTCTATTAATATGATGGATTACATAATTGTTTTTCAAATGTTGAACTAGTCTTGCACCCCAGAATAAATATTACTTAAGTGTTACATACTATTGTTTTATTATGCAGCTAGATTTGATTTGTTGATATTTTATTTAGGATTTTTGTGTCTGTTCATGAGGAAAATTGGTCTCTAGATGTCTCTTCTTGTACTGTCATTTCATGTAAGGGTAATTCTTCTCTCATAAAATGAATTTGGAAGTATTCTCTCTTTAATTTCCTGGAAGATATTATATAGAATAGGTGTGATTTCTTTTTCAAAGTTTGATAGAATTCACCCATGAAATAATTCAGGACTGGAGATCTCCTTTTTGGGAGATTTTCAACTACAAGTTCCATTTCTGTAATAGTATATTCAGGTTTTCTACTTCTTTAGGGAGTTTTGGTATTTTGTGGCTTTCCAGAAATTGATCCACTTTATCTATATTGTTGAATTATGTGCCTAGAGTTGTTCTTGGTTTTCCCTTACTAGCCTTTTAATGTCTGTGGTGATATATTCCTCTTTTATTGCTGATACTATAATTTTGTCTTTTCTCTTTTTTTCACTTCATTATTCCAACTAGAAGTTTATCAACGTTATAGATCTTTTCTAGGAAACAGCTTTTGATTTCATTGATTTTTTTCCCTCTATTTTGTTCTGTTCTCAATTTAGTTGATTTCTATCCTTTTATTATATAATTCCTTTTGCTTTCTTTGGCTTAATATTGCTCTTCATTTGCTAGTTTCTTAAAGTAGAAACTTAGATTGTTAATTTGAGAGTTTTTTTTTCTTTTCTAATATAATAATTTAATGTTATAAATTTCTTTCTAAGCACTACTTTAACTCCATGTCATTCATTTTCATATGTTTATTTACATTTTAGCTCAAGTAAAAATATTTTATAATTTCCCCTGAGGCTCCCTCTTTGATCTCATGGATTATTTAGACTAATTTTTTTTTTTAATTTATACTTCCTTGGGGACTTTCCAGACATCTTTTTGATATTGATTTCTAGTTTAATGACGTTATTGTCAAAAACTCTGTAGGAACACTTACTGTTTTCACTTAGCATATAGTTCCACATGTAGGCTTTGTCTGGGTTCAAGCAGGAAATATGAATAAACAAAGCAACACAAACAAATCAAAATAAGGAACTCACCATGAGATTATACTTTGTGTTCTTGTTTCCTTTCCAAATCTGCCTACTACCACCTGATTCTGAGTCCTCAGATACCTGCCGCTCCATGTGTTCTGCTCAGGTGTTTACTTGTATTCAGTGGGAGAGATGGGGTTCGGTATGTTGACTCAATCTAATCTTGAACTGCAAAATATAATTTCAAAGCAATTTAAAAGCATAAAGTTTTTCTGCCTCTCGCAGATGTTCATATCTTCTGTTTTGACAAGATATTAATTCTAAATATAAAGCTGTTTAAGCTGGCTAAATCCAACATAAATATATTTTCTATTACTTTGATAAAATGTATCTCAAAATTTATTTAACAAGTAGGATTCTTGACTCTACTTATTTGAATCTATGTTTAAAATATGTATGTGTATTGGGGAAAGAAGAGAAGACTGAGCTCATTATCAAGATTATGATTGCTTCATATATTTTAGAGTCTGTATTTTTCTGAAAAGCACATTTACCTAAATTTTAATAGAAGTTAAAAGTCAACTCAAGTCCCTAACATGGATTAGGATACACTCTTCCTTAGCTGGATGATTATAATATAAGCACTGGCAGTTTAGGATTGGACATAACAGATTGTTAGCAGTCTATTTACCACAAAACCCATGGGCTGTGTATCTAGAGAGCATTGTCTCTTTGAAACAGCTATTTATATACAGACAGAAACATAATTAATAAATTATGTGGATCATACAAAGCCCAATGCATTATTCCTGGAGTAAAATATTATATACAATTTAATATTTTTAAAAGAACCTCAAATTTGTTCAAAATGTAGGGGAAAATATTCAACAAAACCCATAGTAGAATTTTGGGAGAAGTGTTAAACTGCCCTCCCTGTAGGCTCAAATGATTTTTGGTGGAGTTTCTGGGAACATTTCATTAAATGGTTTTCATTAGAGCATTAAATGCATTACAGTCTTCCTTTTCTGTTTATGAGAATACTAGCTAAGCACTCTTCAACAATCAGAGATGAAATGGATAAACTATACTTTCCATGGCATTTTCTTAGTCCGAAACTGTTTCTGAACCTGGGCCCTTGAAAAACTAGAGGAGTCATTGATAAGCTTCGGAGGGTATCAATCTTTCAAAATCTTAGGCAAATTTTTGCAAATTATTTTCTCACTATGAAAATCTCCAACAGGGCAGACTGGACACTTCTCTTCTGGCCTAGTGACTCTTGCCTGACTGTGCCTTAGTCTTGCTTTTCAAATCAAGTTCATCAAATTAAGTAGACATCTCTTTGGCTAGCCTCCTATCTTTTCATAGTAATGAACTACTTTATTCTTCATACACGTAGTAGTTGAACCCACCATTTGAATACCAGACCTCGTCCTAAATCAAAGTGTTTAAATGGGAGATTTGTCTTCAGTTGCTTGCTATACTCTGACTCCAGATGCAACACCTTTTTCTGTCTTCTCAGCACTTAGGTCAAGCTATTTAACTGGCTAAAGTCCTCAGGCTTTCCAGCTCTCTTATACAAGAGAGGAAATAAATGAAATCATACTCTTCAGGGAGCATTTGCATTTTGAAGTAAGCTTGCCAAAACAGGTTACTTCTTTATGTTAGAGAATGAGTCCTGTATTTTGATTTTCTACTATGATGACACAAGGAAAGAAGGGTATGAGGCAGAGACACCCCTAAAAGTAAAAAAGCACTTCTTCTGTTAATGTAAAAGATTGAAAATTAGAAGTGTATTTTGTTTGGTGTGACTTAGTAGGGGTGGGGTCAGTGTGAGCATGTGAGAAAGATAATTTGTTTGGTTTGTTGTCCACAATATCTTAAGCTTCAAAATACTTAAAAGAACAGATAGAGAAATGAGTGACAAAATTATCATATTTCCTTAAAATGCATCTCTGATTTTCCTACTAAATTGAATACATAAAATCTCATCACATGCTGTGCTCAGTGATAATACAGTATTATAATGATCTATAATGATTTGTAAAACATTTTTTATTCTTCAGTCATATGAATAGGATTATAAGTACATAGAAAAGATCCATTTTACCCACAAACAACTGTTATAACTGATTACATATGAGTGTTATATGTTTTTACTTAAACTGTAGAAAATTATTTCACAAAATGTTTTATGTAGAACAATAACCTCACAAAAGTTTCTAAGAAAAAGGGCTTCCATGGCTATGAAAGTTTAGGAAAAACCATAAACTATATCCCCTCTTGGAGATTTAAAATGTACTTGACCATATAAAAGGCTCTGAGTTGCTCTACAGTAATGAAATCTAACTTTTTTGCCAAATTGATTAGACTATTGAACTCTCCTTTCCACATGATGCCCATTAACATCGTGAGCCAGGACACTGCATAGCATATTTTGGGAAACCTTCTGGTAGACTCTTGTCCATTGGGAAGGATATAATCTGGAGCTTTCACAAATCCCCAAATTCATGAATATCACTGTAGCATATAATTTCTATCATAAAATGCATAAATGTTGACCCTTATAGAAACAGGCGCTGACACACTTTGTTGAATTGTTTTTCCTATTTCTGTGAGTGGTACAGGGTACAGTCCTTCATGTCATAAATCCCAAATACCTTCACTAAATTAGTCACTAAATTCTTTATTTACCCCAAACGTCTTTGGTAAAAATGCCACTTTCTTTGACTTCTTTACTTTTTCTTCATTTCTATCACAAAGATTAGCAGAGCATACTTTGGGGGACAATTTCTCTCTCTCTCCCTCTCTCTCTCTCTCTCTCTCTCTCACACACACACACACACACACACACACACACACGAGATCTGTCCGGAAAGTACGGTTTGTGCAATGTTGCTGTAATCTGACAGCCAAGGCGAGTGGACTGGAATGCGCATGTGTGAACAACGACGCCTTCACTGTACTAGTCAGTGGGGCGCTAGACACTGTTGAATGAGCATGTGTACTGTGTGGCCGTGGCATTCAAAAGGAGCAGTAGAGTAACCGATCTGGATCAAATTTTGCATTAAGCTTGCGCATTCCTCCACGGAAACTATTCAGATGATGCAGAAGGCTTTCGGGGACAATGCAATGAGTGCAACACGAATAAAAGTGTGGCACAAACGCTTCTAAGATGGTTGAGCACCTGTTGGAAGTGATCCATGTTCTGGAAGGCCTGCAACAAGCAGAACATCCGAGAATGTTTAAAGTAGATGGGTTATGTTAAGAGACTCTGAGAAAACTGTGTGAGGTCCCAAGCTGTCTACTTTAAAGGGGATGGAGGCGTCATTGTCCCATGTACAATGTTTCTTGTATTTGTATCAATATCTTCTTCAATAAATGTCTCTATTTTTCATGTTACATGGCTGGATACTTTCCAGACAGATCTCGTGTAATCAAACTTACTTTTAATGCATACTGATCTACCAATGAACCAAGAATTTGGGGAAATATTGGTACCATATTTTAAAAGGCTTTGGAGCCAAACAGAATGGGGTGAATTCTATTAATAGGTGATCTTGGGCAAGTTACTTTATCTTTTGGGGATGCTGTCCATATCTGTTAAATAGGATTATAATAGTTTTGCTAGGCATGGTGGTGAACACCTGCAGTCCCAGCTAATAGGGAAGCCAAGGTGGGAGGATCATTTGTGCCCAAGAGTTGAAATTCAGCCAAGGCAATATAGCAAGACCCCATCTCTAAAAAAAAAAAAAAAAACAAAAATTGTGTGTGTGTATGTAATAGTTTGAAGACTGAGATAAGATATGTAAAGTGCCTGGCACCTAGTAAGTACTCAAAAAGTAGTAGTAATCACATCAGGAACAGCCACATAGCAGACATGCCATTAAAATCTAAGTCTTTAAAAATTGTATGTGTGACCACCTATATAGATATCCAGGCTAATAATAGCATGTTTGATTTTTATCAACACCTTTTGCAAGCTAGTTCAGATTCATACCACATGAAAGATTTCAATAAACATCTGCTGGGAAACTCTTTTTCAGCCGTAAATAGGATGATATTCCTGAACCAAATTCTGGAAGCAAAGAGAGAATAACCTCTCTGCACCGGTCTTTTCTGAGTAGAAGCAAACAGACACTAATTTTATTTTTTATTTTTTTTTTGAGACAGAGTGTCGCTTTGTTGCCCAGGCTAGAGTGAGTGCCGTGGCGTCAGCCTAGCTCACAGCAACCTCAAACGCCTGGGCTTAAGCAATCCTACTGCCTCAGCCTCCCGAGTAGCTGGGACTACAGGCATGCGCCACCATGCCCGGCTAATTTTTTTTTCTATATATATTTTAGTTGGCCAGATAATTTCTTTCTATTTTTAGTAGAGACGAGGTCTCGCTCATTGCTCAGGCTGGTCTCGAACTCCTGACCTTGAGCGATCCACCCGCCTCGGCCTCCCAGAGTGCTAGGATTACAGGCGTGAGCCACCGCGCCCGGCCTCAGACACTAATTTTAAATACTTCTCCATATCTTGTATTTCTTCATGAATTACCAGTCTTTTTCTTTGAAAAGATGCATGGATACCAACTTTCTAGCTATTCCTATTTAGGTCAGCACTCAGTAAGTATTTTTAGTAAGAAATAAATATTGAATGAAATTACCGGTCGTCTAAAGAGTAGGGATTTATAGCAATGACTGACACAGGCAGAAAAAAAATCATACTTCTATACTCATTTTCCTAAATACAGTTGTTTTTTTCATCTCATATCCACTATTTGACCTCTTAAATATTGTCTATTTTGTCTGAAACAAAACAAGATATGAATGTAACACAATAGTAGAAAATCTTCATGTTTAATCCTCTTTTGTTCAACTTTTCTGTCTTGTGTCAGTGAAATGGGACAGAATCTATGTGAGGCAATATCTCACAAAGGGCAGAAATACAATACTTAATATGCTGTCCTCTCTCTCTGTCTTACTCACTCCCACACCCCCGCCACACACACACAGAGACAAATGAAACCTGTAGCATAGTAGATGGTGCTTCGTGTGACTGTGATCAAACAAAACAAGTGCAGGATTACTATGACAACAGAGTCCATGCCATGGTTTCTGGGAACCTTTGGCAACTGTCTTTAATTTTAAGTGTTTGCTCTGGCACCTTATATCATGTTAGCAATACCGTGAGCCTCAAAATGTGTGACTTGACCGTTTAAAGAAGTTTCATTCATTCTGTGTGCTTCTAAGCAGACGATAATAAGGCCACAACAAACGTGTCATGCTCAGCGCTGAACCACTTCACAGACCTCACTCAAAAAGAATCTAGCAGGTCTTCTCACTTGCCCTGCAGCATATGGAATAAATACAGTAGTAAGCCTGTGTTGGCCATCCTTTTGCAAATTAATTACTGCAGAATTTGTAACTTCAGAGGAGGATGGTGTGGGGTTTATGTGTGATCATCTTTTCTTTCATGGAAAAAAAAATTTCAATTTGAAAGAAAAGGTCACTTTTCTTAAATAAGGTAGTTAGGAAAAATTAATTCAGCCCTCCTGTGTTATAGGTATTATTACCTTTATATTATAGATGATAAAACTTGGATTCACAGCTTAAGCAACTTCCATCAAACCCACAGGAGAGCCTAGATTAAGCCACAGGTACTCTGACACCCAATTTAATTCTTCTCAATTTAGGCCTTTTTGTGCCTTTTGTTGCATTCATGAGCATGATTCAGAAAATGATGTTTAGGGAACATCTTTGCCTAAGAAATATTTAATAAGGGCAAGCAGTACAACTAAGAATAGTACTATTGTCGGTAGCCTCCACTAAGTCTGCATGTACTGTATAAGAAGGTAAAAAAATTCAGTGAAGCACTTTTGAAAGCTGATAGTTGCATTTAAAAAGCAAAAAATAATCTTCCCTCACAGATATCTTTAAAGAATCTTAATGGAAAATAGAGAGGTATAAGTGTCACGATCCCAGGTCACAGTGAGGATTCTTCTAACTTTACTGAAAAATCCTTAATAGATTATTTAATCTATTTATGTATTGCTTTTCTCAACTGTAAAATCAAAATTGTACAACTTGGGTGAGTAGTAAAAGGAGTGAGTAATTCAATGATGATACACTTAAATTCACAATAGTATCGCCCATAAGTTTGATGTGAATACACAATCAACTGATAGTCCTTTATGCCCGGGTCAGTTCTAGATATTGTAGGAGATTAAAACAAATATATTACACACACAGCATCCATAGAAGGCTACCAGGAAGTTGGTGAGACATCCAACCGCGTCTAACCATTATTGTTAGCCACATTTTTTCTTGAAAAACAACTAGAGCCCCATTTGCTCTATGAAGCCTTTTCTGAATTTTCTAGCTCATAGCTTCCTCCCTGGAACACTTTTTATCTTAACCACATCTTTGTCAATTAGCATATATATTCTTTGAATTTTTAATTTTTTAAATATACAACCCACTTCCCCAACTAGATCATAACTCTCTTGATCAGCGCCTATAAAACAGTCCTTCTTATGTCTTCAAAGCCAGATGTTTTGTCTTGTAAATTGGATGCACAACTGATTTTTTCACTGATTATCATAAAAATGTTCATGATTGTTAGTGAAGTACAAAGTCACAAAATGGAGCAACCAGAAAGACAATGCTTCTATGAGGTTGTTATGTTGCAGGTACCACTGAATTCACTTGACTGTGAGTTCTTGAAGCATGAGGATCATGTCATTTTCATGTTTTATCTTGTTTTTGTCCTAGCATGATGCCTGACACATAGTAGATATGGCAATGTTTGATGAAAGAAGGAAAGTAGAAAGGGAGGGAGAATTGAAGGGAGAGAGGAATGAATCTGAGTATTGAAAAATGGAGTGGAATATAAGAAAAAGTAGAAATTCTAGGCAAGAGGGACATTATCAGCAAAGGCAGAATGGTTAAAATTTGCAGAGTGTGAGTGTGTACGTGTGTGTGAAATTATGTGGAGGCCATTCCACCTGTAAAAAGAAACTTACTTTTTGAGGCCACAGGACAATATGTTGAATAAGTAAGATATGTTTCATGCTGTGGAGGCCACACAGTGAAAGTTAGAATGAATAATGTAGAATTAGGGCTAGAGGCAATGGAGCCCTTATAGGTTCTTAAGATGACGAAAAACATTTTTAGGAAAACTGAGAAATGGCATCTTACAAGGTAGATGAAAACAAAAATATTAAAGAAGAAAAATCAGCTGAGATCCAAATGTGATCATTGGGTGATGAACCTGAAATACAGCAGGGTCAACAAGCCACAAAATTTTTTCACTGTAAACAAATCAGTGGGGCTTGATAATTAACTGAATGTAATGGTAAAGGAGATAGAGACATAGCAAATATTCCCAAATCTTTAAATGGCAGGAGAAGTTGACTCACAAATCATGGTGCCATAAATTAAATAAGGAAGTATGGAAAATAGTTGGTTTGAGAAAAGTGACAAATTTAATTTTGGGCATGATGATTTTATATAGTGATGTGCAATTCAAAGGTAGATATACCCTGCGTTTTAAAAATAAAGTGATAGGTAGAATGAAGAGCCAGGTAATTGGGGTAGCATGAGAAAAAGACCCCGTATTAGAGATCAAATCAGCAAAGCTGCTAGTTCGGTGCAGTGCATGGAGAAGGTAATAAAGATGTCGAATTATTACTTTCATTAAGTCAGTTAACATCTCTAAGTATATATGCTTCTTAAAATATTACAAGGGCACATTAATTCCTGCTATAATTGCCATACTATGAGGAAAAAATGAAATGATGATTATTAGAATTCTTGGAAATTGTCAAATCTTATATAAATTAGAGATCAGAGGCAGAGGTATATACTTTTGCCTGATCCATATAGAGGTGGTTTGTCTGCCTTTTCTAGAGTCTTACAGATGAAGGCTACTGTCTTGTACTCACTTTCAAAGGGATGGGAGACAGCAAAGCTGTAGAGAACACAGGATTTATTTTCTGAAAAAGAAATCCTAGAAATGGGTTGAGCTTTCTTCTGCCAACCAAGTACCTCTATTTCTCTAACTATAAAATAAGAACAAGGCATTCCCTACCCATTTAACAAATTTGTTCTGCAAGTTTCAGCAAACACAAGGACAGGGACCCTGAGTAGGTAGAAGAGGGAGGCAGTGGCACTGGGTGACAAGGCTATAGGGCTCTCTGAGTGATAGCAGATCTACAAAGAGCTAAAACCAGGCAGAGAAAAGGATCTGATTATTGGAGATTTTGATTAAGGGCGGAGAGGAAGCATTTAATAATGATTAAGCCTATGGACTCTAGATACAGGCAGAGGAGTGTTTATCTTCAGATAAAACACACAGATCCTAGCTGTGTAGCAATGGGAGGTTAGCTGAAGTTAGCTAAGCCGCTAATTATATCACACGCATGATAAGAGAACTTACCTCCTAAAGTTGTTGTGAAAATATGATGAGACACAGAATGAGTACGCAATATCCACAAGCTGACAATATTGTAAGGAAAGGGTGTTAAATATACTTTAACCAGCATAAGCATACCACACTTTTCTAGTTGAAGTTGTAAATATAAGGAGAAATAAAGAAAGAGAAAGGGGGAGGGGGAATAAAGAGAAAGAGAAGATTGCAAGAAAGGAAGAAAGAAAGAAAGAGAGAGACAAAGATAGAGAAAGTAAAAAGCATGGGTAAATAAAGAAGGAGAAATGGGATAAAAATGAGGAAGAATGAAGAAGAAAATGACGGAAAAAGTTGAAAAGAGCAATGGTAAAAGGGAATGGGGAAGAATTCTTAAAATTAGTACTTAGAGTTTGGAATTTCTATTTTTTTCCTTAGCCGTCATAGCAGAAACAGAGCAAAATAAAATGTAATTTTGAATGAAACTAGATAGAAAATTTTAATGGAATACTCTATTGAAAGCTGAAGAAGAAGGAAGGAAAGAGCATTGGTATTGGACATATGGAAATTGATTGAAAATGTGAAATATGACTTCATCTAATTCTTTTCTATCACTGTAAAAAAAGGCTTATTTAAATAACATGCAATACAAGCCTTCTTAGTTCAAATAGGCCTTGGCCTTTATACACTATTTTAAACAAAGTACACTTATATAATTAGGAATGGTGCTATAATACAAAACAAAGATATTATATTACAACAGGAAACGTCAGTTCTATGAAACAGAGGCTACATTCCAGCAGACTAGCAAATCTTTTTTTTAAATCCCTATTCATACACAATTCAGAATGATGTAATGCCAGGTTATATATCAACTAAACCATTCTTTTAATGAATCTCTGACCAAATGCCTGTGAAATATATCTGGAGTTGATAGCATGCTGAAGAAATGAATAAACTCTGTGCTCTGAGATTACCACAGTTCTCACACAAGAACCAAAAATAATTCACTTTAAGGTGCTCACATTATGCTTAGAAATGAATATTAATAAATGATCCAATCTCATTGAGTTAGGACATAATGCAATTTACTTGTGAGTTGAGATATCCTTTATATGGACTGAGATTTGCTAATTTAAGGACCAAGAGACTTTTGCAAACTTTTAATGCTAAGATGTGTACATTCAGGGT
The DNA here is from genome assembly GCF_041146395.1 of Eulemur rufifrons. Classification (NCBI taxonomy): domain Eukaryota; kingdom Metazoa; phylum Chordata; class Mammalia; order Primates; family Lemuridae; genus Eulemur; species Eulemur rufifrons. Next base: position 234,676,141 of record NC_090989.1, read on the forward strand.
CGGCCACAGGCAAAATTGTGTAGTACCTACAGTTGTATTTGATGATCCATTACCTCTCAGCTCCCTCTCCCACCCACACACCCAGACACACATATACATGGACTCATCTATCTTCCCCTACACAGGGCACCCAATCAAGTTCCTACTCTCTAGCTGTGGTTTTGACTCTTTCCATGACACTACCTTGTATTTCAATCCCCTTGACCAGTTATTTGCTACCCAATATGGCATAACACAAACCAGGCAAAGGATTCCTAACAAGCATGGATTGAATTCATTTCTAGTTAACATATTTGCAATTGCAGGGGAAATTAGAGCAAACAAGGTGCAATGGTACTGCTGTGTGGGGCAGATAATAATGTTGGATCACTTATTAAAAATACAGAACATTGAGTATATGATAAAAGTTACATGTACTCTACTTTTCACCATTTTATTCCATAAAGTTATGTTATGCTTTCCACAATCACCTTGCACAATTTCTAGATTTATCCTTGGCTCCCTACTTAAGAGTTATTCCAAAATCAAATAACTTGCAGAATAGGCAGTCTGATTCACTATGAGAGAGATATAAAGCAAATTTGCCACAAAGTAGCCAATGATATTATTGGCACTTTATAGATTTAGGTTTTTATATTTGTTATTAACAAATTCTATTTAAAATTATCATAATTAAGATATAGAGTTATTGGGTAATGACATTTTTACTTATTGAAACACTCAGGATTCCCATTCTAAGGCATTCTACTTGATTTTTTTTCTTCAGAATTAAAAAAAGCAAAACCAACATTTGCTATAAAAGTTACACATAAATATTAAAAATGAAATGAAAAACAAGTACAAGAAAGAAATTTTTAAAAGCAAGGTTCAGAGTTATTTTTATAATTAATCAAAGTTAATAAAAACAGGAGAACACAAAGATGTCCCATGATCTCATCACAGAGTGATAGCATTTTCATTATTTAGTAAATATTCATATATATTTTATGTTACTTTGGATAAGCATTATATATGTGTATGTGTATGTTTGTCTCTCTGTGTGTGTGTGTGTATATATATATATGTTAAAGCACATTGCTGACACTTTTTTATAGCTTTTTTTTTTTTGCAGTTAACAGTATGTTGGCAGTATTTCCCAAGTCATTAAGCATTCTTCTATCACCTCCCTTTTATTGGTTGCAAGGATATTCAAGCTATGTCTATACATAATTTATTTAACTATTTTCCTCTTGCCAAAACTTTATGGAGCAGTTTTTGCTTGCTTGGTTTTTTGCTTCCTTGGATTTTATATTGAACATATTTATAAATAAACCTTCTCAGTTCTGCAGATGGATCGTGGTCAGGGTTGTATAATGTTGTGAACGAACTTAATGGCACTGAATTGTACACTCAAAAATGGTTAAAAGGGTAACTTTATGTTATGTATATTTTACCACAATAAAAAAAGGTACAAGTGAAAAAAAATTTTCTCACATATTGCTGGTTACCTTTTTAAAAATAAATTTTTAGAGGGTGAATTGCTGAGTCTAATGGAATGTCTGATTTTAAAACCTGATCACTAGCCCTCCAAAATGTTGACCCATTTACATGTACTAACAGTATATTTACTATATATACTATATATGCTAACAGTATATTTAATTCACCTGAGATACAATAATATCTCATGTATTTTGAAAGTATAAGTTAGTAAATTAATTAATTAGTTAAACTTTGCTTTATTTTTGCAAAGGAGTTATAACAACCTACTTAACAAATAATAAAAATTTTCCTTTTCAAAATTCTCTTATCTGCCTAAATCATCTCTGGCACAAAACAAAACTGAGAGAGAGACAGAGACAGAGAGAGGTGTATTTCTGCTCCAAATTTCTACACAGCTGTCAAATGAGATTAGTTACTATTGTAGCAGAGTGACCATCCTTGTCTACATGAAACTAAGGTGTTTTCCTCTGTCAGAAGGTCTCTCTCTCTCTCTCTCTCTCATTCTGTCTCTCCTCCTCCCTACTTTTTTCTTCCCTCTTTTCCTTCCTCCTTCTTTCTTTTTGAGACCGAATCTTCTGCTCTGGCACTTCAGATATTTATGATCATATCTTCTCAATTAACCCACTAAGAACCAGGATTGACTCAGAAACTCAAACCAAATATGAAATGCTTTCCAGTAGAGAGAGCATAATGAAATTTAAATAGAACTTAGCATGTTCTTAAAACAAACTTTGAAGTGTTTGAACTACCAAAGCCAAAGGTTATCATGAAATTGAGGGTCAACCACTGCAAAATCAGCTAAAGCACACAGGTTGGGTATAGGAAGATCACCAAAAGACAGAAGAGGGTGAGCTATTGCACTTTCAGCTGCCTTGTATTTTCCGGAATGGCAGGGGGCCTTGGACATTTTCCCCACCCCTGTGAATTTGCCATGCCCTTGGCATTTACCACATCACACTGGCAAGGAACAGTCTCTCTAGTCAAACATCATAAACTCTTCTGCCCAGTTCTGCTTATAGCACAAACTTTCATACAGCACCCTTTCCCCACCTCCACACTTTTAGAACCATCACTTTGCGAAGCAAAGAATTAATACCCATATCTATTCAGATCTGGTCTCCACCAAATGGCAGATTCAGTCTCAAATATTGGCTCCATGCTAGAAAAGGGTATGAGAGTTCATATGAAATCACAGGTAGAGAATGGGAACAGTCTTCCAGAATATTCTAACGTCACTTAATGATTCATTATAAATGAATCTTCCATGAATACATTTACCTCCCTTTTTTTTTTAACTTACCACCTTTTTTCTTTTTGCTTTTCTTCACATATTTTTGAGCTCTACCTCACTTGAAATATGAATTTCCCAAAATAAGCAGTAGTCGTAACACATTTTGGCTTCTTAACAATACAGTTATGTCCTACACAACATATATGATGGTGATGCCATAAAATTATAACGGAGCTGAAAAATTCCTATCACCTAGTGACATAGCTGTCCTAAAGTCCTAGCACAATGCATTACCTTTTTGATGTTTAGATATGCTTAGATACACAAATACTTACACAATACTTACCATTGTGTTACATTTGCCTACAATACTCAGTATAGTAACATAATAGGCTATATCATCTAGGTTTGTGTAAGTACACTCAATGATGTTCTCACAAGGGCAAAATTGCTTAACACCACAATTCTCAGAATGTAGTCCCATCATTAAGAATGGCATGACTATACATGTTTAGCAGTAGAACCTCTTAATAGAACCAACCTCTTAATAGTTTTTTGTTTGTTTGTTTGTTTGGGTTTTTTTTTAGTTTAAGAGTATTACCAGGGTACAAACATTTTGGTTACATGAATTCTTCTTGTGTAGTTTGAGTCAAAGTTATGTGTGTCCATCACCCAGATAGTGTGCATTGTACCCATTAGATATGAATTTACCCATCCCCTCCTCCCCCTCCCACCTGCTTGATTTCTGTTGAGTTTTACTACCATATGTGCACATGAATGTTGATCAATTAGTTCCAATTTAATAGTAAGTACATGTGTTGTTTGTCCAATCTTGCAATACTTCACTTAAAAGAATGGTCTTCCACCAAGGTTGTTACAAAAGGAATTAGCTCACCATGTTTTTGTGGCTGAGTAGTGCTCCATGCTACACATATACCACATTTTATTAACCCACTCATGTATTGATGGGCACTTGGGTTGATTTCACATCTTTGTGATTGTGAATTGTGCTGCAATAATCATTGGAGTGTAAGTGTCTTTTTGATAAAATGATTTTGTTCCTTTGGGTAAATACCCAATAATGGGATTGCTTTGAAAGAGGGCTAATGACTATTTGTAGGTAATAGAAAAAATGGGTTTGGGAGTAAATAATGTAGGACAAATCTCAGCTTCCTCACCTGATGCCAGTGGAACACTGAGTGATTTTACCTCTTGGAATTCAAATACATCTTATCAAAAGAGGTTAAATAACATTTGTTTCTCTAGGTTGTTATGAGGATTAAATGACACAAAATACCTAAGAATCTGTCATAAAATTGTGCTCAATACATAGTAGTTCCCACTGTAGCCAACATTTTCAGTTTCTTCCACATTATCACCATAATTTGTGCTGCTCTGATTTAAAAGTGTTTTTCTACTTGAAAAAGGCTCTTGCTGATTCATCAAATGGATATAATGACCAGTAACTATTTGCCCTACTATTTTGAGGAAATAATAACAGTATTTATCTTTTAAATAAAGTGTATATACTCAATATGTCTCATTATGGTCACAAAAATATTCTCAATGAATCACACCTACTTTTTTAAAAAATCACATAAACATACACACACGACACCCAGCAAGTCTAGTTAATAGCTTAAGAAGGCTAATTTTCAACTGTAGAGTAATGCTCTTAAGTCATAAGACTAAGATCTGTAATTCTAACATGGAGAGTTCTTGAGTTTTAACTCTCAAATAACACCAGCTAATTCATGTGTGTCTTTGCATAGAATCTTCGTGTTCTTTTCAAAATAGAAAAATGCATAAAAATCTTTCATTCATCATTCTCTTCCTCTTAGGATAAGGAGAAGCTAGAAGCCTAAAATATGGACAGGAATTGATATATCCATAAGGTATTTCCAGAAATGGGCACTGATCATAAAGTCATGACATTCAAGTAGGAATTCTATGGCATGTGCCACCTCTGCAGGTCAAAACCATAGCAGAGTATCATAGTTCTCGCTAAACCTCTTGGACACCATCCTCTTGTGGGTGTGAACCGTTGCATTTCTCTACCCTCAGTGGGGTTATAGTTTCAATTGTTTAGTTTCTATCTTATATTTATAAAATCAGTACTTCAATTAAAATCTGTCAAGTCTTTTGCAAATCAAATTGATAGGATTGCCTGTAAGTTAGGACATAGAAATAGAATATTTCTTTAGGTTTGTTTAATATTTATTTTAATAGTTATGCTATATACTATGAAAGCTCACCTCAAATCCAATTTTAGACATTATCAGTGTATTTGATGAAAGATACTAAAGGCAGATTATACGAATTTTGTCCATGAGTATGCCACTAGATTTTAAGATAAGGATGTCTCTGTGATCAGTTTTCTATCCCATAAAAGTGCACTCAAAAAAAGCAAAAAAAAGAAGCTTATGGCTCATAAATAATTATAAGCAATAGATAAAGTAGCCTGTCATTTTTAATACATTTATTGTAACTGGGAACAAGTTTGTTATCTGGCCAGGCATGGTGCCTCATACCTATAATCCCAGCACCCTGGGAAGCTGAGACAGGAGGACTGCTTGAGGCCAGGAGTTTGAGACCATCCTGGGCAACATAGGGAGACCCCATCTCTACAAAAAAATTTAAAAATCAACTGGGCATGGTGGCATGCATTTGTAGTCACAGCTACTCAGGAGGCTGAGGGAGGAGGATGGCTAGGGCCCAGGAGTTTGAGGTTGCAGTGAGCTATAATGATGCCACTGCACACTAGCTTGAGCAACAGAGCAAGATTTTGTTTCAAAAAAACAACAAACAAAAGAAGTTTCTTATCTATTCTTCCCTGTGGCTTTAAGCCTTTTGGGCTGCCTTTATATTGCTGCCAAATAAAAAAAGTATGAAACAAAAAGAAGATTCCAGTTTTCTCATATTATTCATAGCCTCATGTCTAAAGTATACTTCCAAGACTCAACACTACGGTGTTATGGGATGAATTGTGTCCTCCCCCAAAGATATATTGAAGTCATAACCCTTTGGTACCTCAGAATGTAACCTTATTTGGGGAATGGACATTGCAATTGTAACTTGCTAAGTTAAGATATACAGGAGCAGTGTGGACCCTTAATCCAACATGACTGGTGTCCTTATAAGAAGAGAGAAAGTTAAACACAGAGGGAAAAGAGCCATTTAAAGGCAGAGACAGTGATTGGAGATATACTGCCCCACGCCAAGGAATGCCTGAGCCTACCAGAAGCTGGAAGAGGCAAGGAAGGATCCTTCCCTAGAGGACTTGGAGGCAGCACGGCCCTGCCCACACCTTGATTTTGGACTTCTAGCCTACAGACTGTCAGACAATAAATTGCTGTTGTTTTAAGTGGCTCAGTTTGTGATAATTTGTTATGGCAACCCAGGGACACGAGCAGACACACAGTGTCACAAGTTTCCTAGTGTTCCTGCCTTCTGATCTTGGGACTCATTTTCCCAATTATGCCTTTGCCCAACCAATGAATTTGTAAAACAGAGGTGTCCTAGCCTCAGCCCATACCAGTTTGCAGGAGACAACTGTTAAATTTTCAGGAATTTTGCAAGCCAATTGCTAGGCACAACCATTATTTTAAAAATTACATTGTATAAGATTTAAATTAGGTAAACCAAAACAAAGGTAATAAATAACCAAAGCTCACCACTTTCTAATGGTTTTCGTACGTTTTACTACTACCTATGCTATTGAGGGTATTTACATCTGTTTTATCTGTATGGTGGAAACACTATGTACTGCTGAACTGCCCATCTTTTCCCGACTCACACTGGTAGCTTGATATGAGCCACAGTGGGATTATTTACAGCATGAAAATTGTCAAAAGCTACAAATCAGTTATCTTTATATTTTCAGAGAGCTAGTTGTAAACATTTACCAGCACGGCATCAAAATAACCTATACAGCCAATTCTATAAGCGAAACTGGGATGGCTACAGAGGAACAGACCAAGTTAGCTGAAGAGATCTCTTTCCTGGGCCCTACATCGTACCTTTCAGTAGGAATTCAGAGCTCAGAAAAGTAAGAAAAAGCAAATAAAGGACTCTATTACAAATAATAAAGGCAGAGAGATTTGACAGGGATTGTGAAGAGGGGATAAGGAAGACTTAGATCCTGGTGACCTACTTTTAGTATTGTCTACTAAATCTCCCAGGGAAGTGTTTAGCTCTGATTATAAATATTACTTAGATTTAAATCAGAGTATTATTTAAAGGGTCTGTGCTCCTTAGGGAGAGACAATCCAGATAGATAAATAAATTGGTAGATTTATATAGAGATATAGCAATATATATGGCATACACATGTACAAGTTGCTTAAGTTGGTAATAACTAGATGATTTCACATAGTAAAACAGACCCAAGCCAGTTACAAAACTACAGGTGAATTAAATGACTCTATAAACAGGCAAGATAAAGCCTTAGACGCCTTAGCAGATATATAATTCTACTATATATGGATAGGGTAAACATTCTTTAGCTTTGCTATGACATCGTCCTTGTTATGCATATAAACTGAACAAAAATATTTATAGAAACAGCAGCTCTACATATTTAAAATAAAGATTCAAAGAACCTGATACCCATTAAATGGTTACTTCCTAAAATTCTTAAGGGTAATTTGAGGCTGTTGGCTGCTTGATATTATTCTGCACCGTGGGGAGTGGAGTTTCAGGTTAGAGACTCTGCCCTAGTTCTTGAACTCTGTGCCAGTAAGAGTTGGAAGTGTTGCAAACTTTCAATCAGTGCCAGAAAGAAGGTGGAAGGTCTTTTTTCTTTTAACCACAATGCCAGCAGCAGATTAAGGAGTGGCGTTACCCACACTACACAAAGTCTTGCTGAATCTACTTTGTGAGTACTGTGTCTCATACCAGGAAGCATTCTAAGTGTGGAATATGTGAAGTGTGCATCATATCAGACTGTTGTGACTGAGGCATTCTTTCAGAACTTGTCATCTGAGTCCAACAATGTTCCTATTTAATTAGCCACTAGTTTTTTTTTTTGTTGTTTTTTTTTTTTATGATAAATAAGAGGCTCCCTTTCCTTCTCTGTGAACACAATCCAGCTGGGGAAGAAAAGTCTCTTATAATTCTCCATAGTTTAACACCCATTCTTAGATTCCTTATGCTTTTTAAATGGAAAGATAAGGCAAATCTAGCTCATACATAAGGCACAAAAGGAAGCATATAATAAAGTATAAAAATTATATCACAAACACAAACCATACAACAACTATTTTTACAATTTTGCTTTTCAGTATATTAAGCTTGGGAAAACCTCCTGAGTTTCAGTTGTTGTTGGCAAATGCTTATTAATCAAAGAAACAGATATGGTTGGAGATGGACCAGAAAGGTAGGAGCGGAGAGGGAGTGATGCTAAGGATGAGGGCTCAATAGTTTTTCTTTCTATCCTCAGTTCTCCCTATGTTCTCTCCTCTACTTGTGGACCTCACCCCTACCCTTCATTCTGGACCCAACACTGCAAAGTCTCGTCAACTAATCCCTTCAATCAAGATGTGTAATTCACATATCTGGCTAACAGCAGTTGGTAAAACCTCTCACATATTTTCTTTAAATCATGGATGAATCTTGAAAGCAAACAAAAAAAAAATATGTTCAAGGTAAAAAAAAATACTTTTACTTTCAAATATTGTGAGTAAGAAATGTCCTCAGATCAGACCACATAAAGCAATAATGGTAGGGTAACACAATCTAATGTATGCCTAATAAAAGTTCTGTGATTCTAATATGTTCCGAAAATTAGCAAAACTGGTATTCAACGCATCTCTATTTTAAACTAAATGTTATAAGATGTTAAACTGCAAAATTTTTTAAAAGCTTAACATGCTAAGCTTTTCTTTAGAAGTTTACATTTGCTTATATTTCACTGGAACAAAGTGTTACTTTACATATACATCACATATTTACTATCAGAGAAGTCTTTTCTGCAGACTTCTTTAAAAAGTAAAAAAAAAAAAATATTTTTGAGTTGCCTTCAGCATCAAATACTAACTTTACTTTCTGTGACTCAGAGCAAAGGTGTGCCATTTTTCCAAAGTTACACTATGATAATTTCACAATAAACTTTTTTACTGACCAGCTTCAAGCTAGATAATTGCATCTGTACGCTGCTCTTCTCAGCTAGCCCTACTGAAATGAACTTTGTAAGTGTTTTATTATAAAAACCTGTTCTTGACTGAAACACAAGCCTTCCAAAATTACATATCACAGTGCAATTCTTATGCAATGAGCTTGTGGTTTTCCAAATTTAGGACAAAGCATGTAGTTTTATCAGTGAGTTGAGATTTAGTCTTGTTCTCCTTTGATTCCATAAATGGTGGTTCTAACTTTGAAATGGGCCACCTAACCTACAACTATTTTCTTCATTTCTTTTTAACAGGGAGAAATAACATACAAATTTCTGGCATGTTGACAAGAGAATTAAGCAACTTTCTCCCTCTCATGAAATATTTCATTCAGAAGGCCTATGTTTCCTCTCTTTAGAAAAGGTTAGATTAGGCTATGATAAAAAAAAAAACTCTGGGATATGTCTGCCTACATTCTTACAATTGTAAAACCTGAGTAAAGTCTCTGGAAATGGAGCTTGGGAGGGACCAAGAACAGAAATACTTATTTGTTACAGAAATAGAGGGGGCCATAGTTTGAAATATTCCAATGGAAACCAAAAATTGTAGTTTATTGGATTGAAATTAGTGGCCATTACATGAAGATTATTTACACAAACTAAATGCTGATTCAAACTTGTAATCCATGTAGCCCATAGTAATTTCCTTGGTAGAAGTATCTCAGATTAATAAATTACACAATTTGTGTTTCTTCTAATAGTTGAAAAATTATAGATAAGTTATTTAAGACAATATTTTCACTAGTTATGCTCAGTATTTTTTCCCATGGTTAAAATATCTCAGCAACTGTCTGCTTTTAAAATTCCACGACTATCTCAGTAGTCATATAAGTTATTCTGACTATTTAAATGCTTCACTTGGCTTGCAGTGACATACTATAACATTTGGTAAGGTAATTAATTTGAGTTGTACATATTCACTGAACTTTTGGAAAAATCATTTTACTCTTTTTGTTAGTATAAAATTATTAGGAAAGGCTTCTAAAGCTAGGATTTTTTCCTTTTAATAAGGTAGGGGGATGGGAAATGACACCAAATTTAAAGTCATTGTTCTGTCTCTAATTTTTCACAACCGTTTTAGAGGCGATTTTGTTGGGAAAACTGAAAATCCAATACCCTAATACTGGTACTCTTAACTAAACCAGGACATTGGAACTGTACTACTACCAGCAGGGTTGGGTAAATTGTGCTGCTCTCCTTGTCTGTGATATACGGTACAGGGTTGGCCCTGGTTTGGTCCACCTGCCAGCGGAGTTTAAAGTTTCTGAGGCTCCAGGCATCCAGGAACACAATGACTTGGATCAAACAGCCTAAATGCGAAGAAGGGTATTTCTGCTGCATCAAGCAAGCCGTTGAACTCCTGCTAAGCTAACTCTTTTTTATGCGTCCGTGCACACGACCGAATTCCTTTTTCACTGACCAGAGATTATTTCTGACAATTCAGGATATCTCGAAAGCTGGAGACATATGGCTGGAAAATGAAACGACCCAGGACATCGTTTCTGACCGCATCATTATTTTGTGTCGCGTACTACCAGATGGGCAGTCAGTGAACGGCGCAGGGATGGGAACGGACAGTGTTATGATGTGAATTTTCCCCCCCGATAAAGCTAAAACAGATTTCATTTCTCTCTCTTTGGGTCTATAGTACTTGCTTTCCCCCCTCTCTGCAATATCAGTTAACTCAACTTTGCAGTGAGGTGGCCAAAAAGAAAGCGAATGAGGCGATCTTAACAATCTTAGGAAGTGTCGGAGGAGTCGCAGCGGCTGGGGGACTGCGGCTGTGACCGCCGCGTCCTGTGCAGATTTCGGGGCTGACACCGCGCTGGCGGTTATGGAGCGGACGGTACACTGGAACCGCCGAGGATAGAGACCTGGAGGCTGGGAGGGGTCTGCTGATCTCATGGCAGCCTTCTAGGCCGTGGCTGCCTCTCATCCGCTGCGTTTTATTACCATTATCACCGTTCTCGAAAAGTCATGGAAGACAACCCGCTGCCAGATCTCAGGGACATTGAGCTGAAGCTGGGACGCAAAGTACCCGAGAGCCTAGTGCGCTCGCTCCGTGGGGAGGAGCCGGTTCCCCGAGAAAAGGACAGGGACCCCGGCGGGGGGAGCGGCGGCTGCGGTGGCGGCGGCTGCAGTAGCAGCAGCAGCAGCTGCAGCTTCCCTCCCTCCTTGTCGTCCTCCTCTTCGTCCTCCCCAACCTCTGGCTCTCCGCGACGTAGCCACTCCAGCGCCCTGGAGAGGCTGGAAACCAAGCTTCACCTTCTCAAGCAAGAGATGGTGAGTGTGGTGCGCCAGCCGCAGGGTGGGAGCCGGGGCTGGGGCCCAAAGCCGGGGCGATCAGAGAACGGGGCGGGAGAGAGGGCGGCGGGGACTGCAGAGCAGAGTGTTGGGCGCGTGGGAAATGCCGCGTAGAGCAACGCGCAGGGGGCGCGCGTCTGGAGACAGCTGCTGCGAGGCTTGTTTACCAGGGACTTTGCTCCGTCACGGTTTGCTACGACAGCAGAGTCTGCTCTGTTCTGTGTACTTTTGGATAGCGCCGACTCACTGAGCCCGGCTCTGACTTTATAGCTGCCAGCCTGCAGCTCCCAGCACGAGCCCCCGAGGGTTTGCTGTTACTGCACCCACCTGGGGCCTGCTGTGCGCCGTTTACACTTTGGATAGGTTGGAAAGGTGGCTCAGTCCAATGAGCTTGCTGCAAAAATACTTCCTGGTTTGCCTGGAGGTGGCGCCGAGGGGTCCTTGCTGCCCTTCTGGCTGGCTCACTCTTTCACCAGCACCGCTCCACCCTCCCACCTTCCCTCCCTACTTGGTGCAGCAGCTGCAGCTGTTCCAAGGCCAAGGTTGAGCAGATTCTCCACAGCTGGTTCTGAAAACAATGGCCCACTCGTCCTTGATGTGCTTATGAATAGCCGGTTTCCCTGTTTTGATCCCAGCGAGCAGGTGATCCCCAGTTAATGACCATCTACTCATCTCCTTCAGTCCTCAATCTGCAATTGTTTTCCCTGCTGTTTGCAAACGTTAGCCTAAGCATGCAACAATGGCAATACTTGTTATTCCGGATGTACTTAGACTAAGACACTATTTACTTGCCGTGAGCTCTTGGGCAGGTCACATCACTTCTGGAGATCTCAGTATATTTGTACAATGATGATCTGTTTGGGGAAGACGATTGCCTTCCTAAATCCTCTGAAGAAAATAACCATAGGCAACAGCATTTTCTACCAGCTTGGAGATGAAGAAAGTTACAACAGCAGGCCTCAAAAAGAGATAATTCCATTAAATTAACTTCATAGTTGCTTTGGACATGCTTCAGAATAGGTTGGGAGATTTCTATCACTCAGACAGAAATGATAGAAATCATTTCTATCATTCTGTTATTTAGTTATGAAGTTCTATCATTAAGTTATTATTATTTGTTTTTAGGTTGGATAAAAATTTAAGGAAAATACTTAGGCACATAATTGAGAAGCTGGAACGTGGAAGGCATCTTCCTTGATGAGTTTATAAAATAGATGAAAAGATAAAATGGGACTATAATTTGGTCAGGGAAAGATCACAAACCAACAGCTCAGCAGGTGCCTGGTGCTATGTAATAGATCTCACTCACGTAAGTGTTGAGACAAACGGATAAAGCTGAGGCTATTTCTCACAGGAAATTTGCCTTGTCCAAGAAATAAAAAATGCAGCTAACTATGCAAATTCAGGGTCTATTATTAAGGATAAAGACATCAAAGAGAAGAGGAAATTTGATTCCTAACCATGGCTTCTGTCATTTTACCCAGGAAATGTTAACATACTTACTTACTCTAATAAATAAATCTTGTTGAAACACATTTCCTTACTCAGTGGCTCCCAGACTGGCAGCAGAGCAGACAAAGGCAGTAATGTCACTTTGCTAGAAACTCATAGACACAATTTAGAGGATTTATATATAATTTGAAAACAGTGATTTCAACAACTGATGAGTCCCACCCTGCCCCTAGGAATGTACATTGGAATGATTGGTACACATATGAAGAACATTTGTTGACAAAAAGAATTACCTGCCATTTAGGTTGTACAACCACACTGTCCTGATCAAGAGAAACTACAAATTGCATGAGAATTTTTAACTGATGATATTCATTTCCATTATAACATGACAATATACATTTTACTTTCCATTGGAGTGATGAGTCACAATTAAAAGACTTTTTCATATATTAAGACTTTAGTTTTTTGAAACACTACTTCTGCAACTGGATTCATGGTGAGAGTCTCTAGGATCCCTGAGAATTGGTTATTTTGTTTTTCTGAAGAATATTTCTTTACTGCTCAAATGTTGGCCCTCTGATTTGGTGGAAACTTCTGGCTTGGGAGCCAGACATGCAAGGGTTCATGCCAGTCTAGATACAAATCAACAGGGTCAGGAGACAAATCAACAGGGTCCTGCAGGCTGTCAGAGCTGCCAGCCTAGGGAGGCTTTTAGCCCATCTTCCCAGGTAGAAAGGCCTGTCCGGCTCTTTGTGGCCCTCAGTCCAGTCTTGGCTCTTTTACTCACTGTTGTGTGGCATTGAGCAAGTTATATAACCACTCCGGGACTCAGCTTTCTTGTAAACGTAGGGATAAAAGTATCTCTATTAAGGCATTGTAAGAATTCAATGAAATAATATAAGAAAGACAACTGTTACATATTCATTCAAAACAGTAAGAATGGTGGCAGCAATGGGCATTATGTCAATGACAGGGCTCTTCTGTTCATTTTACACAGGAAGCCATAGAAGGGCAATGTGGCTTTGGGACTAATGAAAGCCTAGGCACCTTCTCTACCAGATTGACTGTTACCATGGCGCTTCCTCTGTCATTAGATCTTTCGTAGAAACCATGTTTCTCTGGAAAAGTAAAAAATGAAATATGCATGGCCTTCCCCAGCTTCATTGCAGCTGGAAATCTTGATTTTTATTTTAGACTTAGCATTTATTAAACACATGCTGTGTGCTAAGGATGCTGCTGATTGAAGTAGCATATCTTAAAGAACTCTAGAACCTACTGTCAGGCATCCAGGAAGTCTGAGGAACAGACTAGTCCAGTAGTCCCCGCTTATCTGCAGGGTATTCGTTCCAAGATCCCCAGTGGATGCCTGAAACTACAGATAGTATTGAAGCCTATACATAGAGTACTGTGTATTTTCTTATACATAAACACCTATGATAAAATTTAATTTATAAACTAGGCACACTAAGTGATTAATAATAATAATAAAATAGAACAGTTATAGCAATATACTATAATAAAAGTTATGTGAATGTGGTCTCTCATTATCTCTCAAAATACTGTAATATTTTTGGACTGCGGTTGACCATGGGTAACTGAAACCCTTAAAGCCAAACTGCAGATAAGGGTGGGCTACTGTATTAGGTTACTTATAGTGAGACCTTTTTATACATAAGGCACTGTGCTAGTTAAACATTTTATTTGTATTATCCTACTGAAACTTTGTAATCTTTTAACTAAATGTAATTTTTACAACAATTTAATAAATAAAACATTGAGGTTTATTGAAGTTAATGCTCAAGATAGTAAGGGGTTGAGCCAGGTTGAGGTCAGAAGCTAAGATTTTTACCGGCACTGTGTTATCACATCTCATGCTTTAGAATACCTTGATGCTCATATAGACAATCAGGATTAAATGTGTATATCTTCTCTTCCAGAATTTCAAAACATTAAACATGTCAAACTGTATTCTTATTCACCATAAGCCTTATTCCAGAAGGAATAAGCACAAAAGACAGTCTCTGTCTTAGGAACACTCAGGGTTTGAATGAACATATCCAGAAGCCCTCTGGTTCCCAGCAATCATACCCTATCTTTTTGGCCACTGTCACCAAGATCTCCATTAGTACTTCCTCTCACTCCACAAGAGCTACTAGCAAGGGATCCCCTGTGCAGAGCTCAATAGTTTCAAGAGCTTACCATGGGTAGCATTTTAGTTTCCCAAGAGATTTTGTTCAGGGTAAAACTTGGACCTTAGATAATTCACTAGAAAAAACTAGAACCTGGAAATCCTGACACCATCTTGTGTGCATTCAAGCAGTACTTTAAAATTGCTGTTTTTCTAACAAGGAGCTCTATTATTCTGTATTTTTCTCAAATGATATCAGTTGTACAGCACTGTGTTGTGACTTCCTAGATGGGTGGCTGAAAACACATTGATCAAAATTGTGCTCAATGTAAACTACATTTATCGAATTCACAAGGAAAAACAAAGTTATATTTTCAAATATACATTTTGAAAGTCTCAATCTTAGACTTCAAAATAAAACCTGAATGAATAATTCATTTTTTTAAAAAGAGGCTAAGCATTGTGCTGAACGTTTATCTATAGATATGACAGTATTATGTTCAATCTACAGATAAGGAAACTATGGCATACTAAGGTTAGGTAACTTGTCAAAGTCAATATAATTAGAGAACCTATGATTCCCAGCCATTCATGCAAGCAAGAACTATGGTAAGCCTGGCTATATGCTGGATCCAAATTAATCCCAGACCATACTATATCCTTGCACCATGAAATGTGCCCATTTATTGTGAACGAACATTTTTATAGTAATTTCATCACACCTCTACCAATAGATCTTTTGGTGTTCCTTTAAAAGTATTGTTTCTTTTTAAAAAAATTAAATAAATGCTCTCTCATTGGAAAACTTCCAAAAATACAGGACTATATTGTAAAAAGAAGAATAAGACTCTACCTCACCTACCCAGCACTACACCTCTACATTTTACTCTGTTACCTAAAGGAAGTGCTGCTTGTAATTTGATGTGCATCGTCTCAGGTCTTTTTCTATGTCTTCTCCTGCATATATGTGCACACGTACACTTATACAATGTTGGTGTGTCTGGATTTCATTTTCCTTATTTTACATAATGTTTTATGATATTCCCTGGCATTTATTGGATGATTATGACAGCATTCTAAACAATTTTCATATATTATGTCATTTTGTTCTTACTCCTCACCCACTTATGAGGTAAGTACTATGAGGTTTTAATTTAGGTAGATATAAACAGATTCCTGATAGAGCTCAGGAAATTTTCATCTAGTCAAATTTTATTTTATTCTGTACAAACCGCAAATAGTTACTAACTATAAAGAAAAGTTAATTACATCACTTTTATTATAAATGATTAACTAAATATCTAACAGTTCTTCATGAAAGTTGATTCTGTTCATAGAGATCTGACTTAATCAGAATACTTCATTCCTCAATAGAAAAATAATTAAAAGTCTTCAAACTGGACTGCACATCTCTTCAGTCACATACTGTTGTAATCTAAGATTGTTGTTTTTATTTTTTAGTAATAATATTAATAAAACTTCTAAAAATTGGACCAAAAGGCTAACGTGGCACAAAGTGATACTTATCACATAGAGAAGGCAGAATGGCCACCCAGGAACTTAGTGTGACTTTAGTCTTCATGGTCAAAATCATCTTAGATTTGCTCAGACTTGGGATGTCCATGATAACAAATCAAATTCTGTTCTTAGAGATCAGACATCATCAGAACATTTATTCTTTAATTGAAGAAATAAATATTCCTCAAATTGACTCTTATCAGAGAGTAATGTATAAAACTACAACTATAATATATAACTGACTAATGAGGCTTCTTTTCGGAGGCCCATATTTTGGAGCGTTCGGAGATTGGGGAAGTGTAGAATCAGGACAAGAGTGAGACAGCAATTTGCTTGTGTCCTGGCACTGTTGGACCCAAGGTTTCATTTGGCAGGTTCAGGGCAGCTCTTGCCCCTCTCTCTCTTGGTTGGACCTGCTAGCATGTCCATTGCAGCCATCCTATATTTTAACTGACACATTGTTTTTCTTTAAAACGTAATCCTGTCCATCAGGAGTTGGTCATATTGAACTGTAGTTAAAGGATGAGTTCATTTTGATCTCTGACGCTTTGTGATTGATTTCAGATTGTCAGAGGCTAGTCATTTCCCTCATTTCTAAGTCCTGGGGTACACATCATACTCGCCTATATCCCTCTACTATCAGTTGCACATTGCTTTTTTTAGAATAATTTTTAATTTTAAAAACACCCACTTCCTGGATAATATGGCTTGTTTTTATATAAACTAAAATTGATCAGAATCATCTCTTCATACTTCAAATTGTGGATTTTTTTTTGTATATTTTAAATTGGGACACCAAAAGCAAACTTGAATTAAGTCTTTTGGTTTTCTATATTTTGGTGATTAGAATAAAATTATTGTTATGTTAATACCCATCTCAGTAAAGTCATAAAAATGTTTTGGCACCAGCATTCCCAACAGTGAGCTATATCTGCTACACCTCAGTATTTGCAAAGGCAGGCTATTATTGTAACAGTTTTCCTGATATACTTGAAAAGGACATTTGACTGAACATTGATTTGTTGTTTTAGTGCCAAGCAAGCAAAGCTTAAGACTAAGATTGAGAGGAAGATCCCATACTCAAGGTGATAAAGTTCAACTTTCAAGATTGCTCAATTCAGAGAACTGAGTTCCTTTGCTGACGATTTAGTCATAAATAGCTACTATTGGCTTCTAACTGGTATGAAGTTAACTGTGTTTCTAGATTTTCTCTTAATTTCATAAAGTTTTCAAATTATTATTATTAAAATGATACTATTACTAAAACATGCAAAGGATCTAAAGTGAAAAATAAAAGTTCTCCACGTTCCTATTCCCAATTTTCATTTTCTAGAGATGACTGTTATGAATATTTTATGTATCTTTCTAGAAATTTTCTGAACATAGGTAAGCATACCTAGTTTCTTCTATACCTTTAGCTATAATTGTAGCCATATATATATATATATAGTTTTAAAATTGAAACTCTTAGGAGCTCATGAATAGACATTTTTTTCTAGGTTCAGCAAATACCCTTCTATTGATTTTATTTTTAATATATATATGCACTTTGCTTCAAAGCACAACTTATATTGCTGTGACTTTGAATAGATTACTGGCAAAGAATGGCATTCAGGGAGAGTCACTCTATTTGTCTAAAAAAATATCACAGTTGATGAGGCAAAGAGACAGAGTCAGTAATCTCCAGAAATAGAAGAAAGCATCATGGAACCATAGCATGCAAAAGAAACTTTAGAGGTCATCCAGACCAATTCTCCACTGGCATCCTGGCCAGTTGATCATCAACATTTGTTTGAACTTCTTCAGTGATGGGGACTTCACTGGCGCCTACGGCAGATCGTTCCATTTTCAGACACTTCTATGCAGTATATTTGTTAATTGGCATTCCAGTTGTTCATCAAAAGATAAATTCCATAATCATTCACCATGGGACAAAAATGCTTCAACGTGTATGCCTGCAAGCCAGGGATTCATAATTTAAGATGGAAGCTTTGTCGAATGTGAAATACAAAGAAAGCTCAGTGTGTTTCTCATAGGTTTATATGTATATGACTAAAATACATATAAACAAGGGACTTCCATGCCCCTGTTGCAAAATGAGAAGAGAATGGCAGGGCTTTGCAGTGGCAAGGGTGGAAGGAAATGGGCAGTCCCCTGTACTGCTGCTGGAAGTGTAACCTGAAAAGCACCTTTCCAGAAAAACTGGACACTGTATTTTTTTTAAATAAAAAATATATACTCCTTGACCTGGCAATTCTGGTGCCAGTATTACTGTAGAAATCCATCCTAAGGATATAAATAATGAATTGGCACAAAAATGTACTTTGCATGTACATTTGGTATTATGTCTGATTGAGAAAATTGGAATAGTCTAAATGATCAATAATGACAGATAGGTTCCTTATGTGCATATGATAGAAATTTATGTAGCTATTAAAGTTATGTTGTTAAAATTATTCATGGAATAGAGAGAATGGTTATGGATGTCTACACGTATAAAACAAAAGGCTGGAATGAGATACTCTATAATGTTAACAGAGGTATCGTTGGATGGAGGACTATGGGTGGGACTTTTTTTTCTTCAGCTCTTTCATTTTTCTTGGTTTCTCTACATTAAGTATATATTACATTTGGATAAGAAAAATTATTGATAGATAAATAGAATTTTAAGAAAATAAAAATCAAAGGTTATAGGATTTGGAATAAGAGTTGAATTCAAGGAACCGAAGTCCTAGCTACATGCCTTTAAGCACATAATTTAAATAATGAGATGAATATATATAAAGTTGCTAGGATTCTGCCTGTTAAATAGTGAGCACTCATTAAGCATAAGTGTTTTTGCTTTCTCCTTTGATTAGTGGTTTAACACTCTGATGGAAAAGATGAGACTAGAATTTTTCCTATCTTTTACCTATCTGTTTTTCTTTTAATTTTATTTCGTAGAAGAGGGCATGGCAATATAAAAAAAAATAGCTTGTTTTCCTGCACATACTACATCTGAGCCACTAAGTTTGGTATCTAGCACCTTGCACAGGAGCAGCACCTACCATGATTAGTGGCCAAGCAAGAACTGTCCATTTCAACTCTGAATTTCCTCTCTGTAGAGTAAGGTGAGTTAATAACCAACTGACCCCTCAGGAGTTTAGTTATAGTGGCCAATGCTAATCATGGATAGGTCTATCATAAGGAGATAATGGAGTTGACAACTACTTTCAGAAATATGTACAAAGCAGTCTACATTCTCTTCATAGGAGCAAATGAGAGCCTTATGCTTCTTGCCAGAAATAGGTGAACAGAAAATATTAAGACTAAGATAGATGTTCATATAGATTTTTAGAGAAAAAAAAAATGAGCCGTTGCCCAGAGAGCAGAAAAAATTAGAAATCATTAAGTCTACAGATAAAGCCCTTTTCAGGATTACATAGAAACAAACTAAGGGCAAGAATCTGAAAGCATACTCTAGTCATCTATCATTTCAAAATGTGATGATAAAATTGTTTTGGAAAGAAAGAATGCACAGGGAGCCACTAAGTGTAGATTAATTTTATCACTTAGATCAGTGATTTTAGTCACACTGTAAAACTTAATGACTTATTGGTAAACATTATGCATTGACAAAAATCTTTCTGCAAATAAAGCATATTATTGCTTTAAAAATATTTATAAGTCTCTGGGGCTAAAGCTTTCCACAGAGTGAAAGTCTGTGGATGAAATTCTATATACATGACTTCATTTGTCACTTTCCTATTCTGCCAGATTTTAGGCTCTATCCTCTAACTTTAGGTTGATAAAATTGCTCACTAGCTTTCTCTCCTGTACCATAATCACCCTGAAGGTAGAGCTGCGACTCATCAATGCTTGTATTTCCTTAATGCTTGGGCAATTATTTAGGGACTAAGCATTTATTTAATGTGTGAAGTAAAGTATATCTTAATCTTGCCTCTAATTTTTGTGTTTGGAGTGCACTAGCAACATTTCCTTTTTTGGAGTGGATCGTAGAATCCCAGTGCCTCTTCTGCCTCTCACCAGCCAAGCCCAGTCACTTGCAACTTAAGTTCCTGGTTAAAGAAAGACTAAAACATATTTCTACTGTGTGTTACTATAATAGATGACTGAGGGGAAAAAATAAGGAAAAGAAAGCTTTCCTGCCTGCTTTGAAATGGTGCAGGAGAATTTCTTCTTGATTGCAGGACCTGCTGTATCCTCAGATACTGTGGATCTCAGGAGCCATTGTTCTCAGGGTGTGGGCCGAGCATAGAAACGAAAGGTGGTAGTTTTTCTTCATTCATCAGTACACAAAAAATATGCACACATTAGTTTTTGCCAGCCTTTTTTCCTACTGTGAATGAGGTTTTGAAGTTTCCGGATAAGAAGAAAGAATTTATAAGAAAAAAGAACATTATTTATAGTATTATATACTATACATATACTATACAATATACTATACATATTGATATATGGTATTGTCTTTGTGGTTTTAGCTGAAAATAAATAGTCATTTCATTTGGCAGCCTAATTTATGACCTGAGTTGCATTCATCATTAGGGCATTAATTCTCTGACTATCCATGGCACAGCCCTCAGTGAAGACGTGGAAACTTATGAGTAGGATGTGACTTGGCAACATTGTATCTGAGATGTTTGAAGTGGTTAGCAAACTTGAAGAGTTTCCATTCAGGTAAGCTGGATGGATAGATAGAATGAGGAAGTCTAGGTTTCTTGAGGGTTCATTTTAAGATTCTAGAATTGGAATGAGTTTCAAAAAACCAACCCATTTTTCTGTTTGTAATTTGGAAATAGAATTGAAAGATGAAAAATGGCTACCAGATATTTTAGTGTTGCAACTAGACCATCAGCCATGAGGGTTTCCTTCTGGATTTTTTTTTTTTTTTTGTCTCTACATGAACTTTTTAAATACTCACTTTCCCAAAGACATCACCACCTTCCTAGAAGCTATGCTACATGGGATTTTGCTGCTTTTAATCTTAAATTCTACTCTCACAAAGTCATCTTTTCAGCCAGAGATTATGATCCATATGAAAATATATAATTATTATTTATATTAACTGGGAGGTTTTGGACCATATGTGTAGTTAGTAAATATATTTTGAATGTTGGATGAAGTAACAACACTATTGTTTTGCAATATTTAAGCTCTATGGGAGCAAGATTTCTGAGATTCAGTTTTGTTAGGTGAGGAAAAAGAGAAAGAAGGACACAGGAAGAAGAAATAATTTGTTACACTTTTGTCTAAATGAAAGATTTCTCCTGCGAGACATTAGTTTTCATTGTAGATATTTTGCATAGTTTACAAGGCATTTTTATGTATGTGATCTTCTTTCCTCAGTTCTGAAATTATGAGGTTTAAATGATTAGATGATGAATATAACATTTGCAATATATATTTCCATATAATATTTACAGCATATATTTTCTAGAATATAGCATTTGCTCAATAAATGTGGCTATTAATAATAACTTTCTACCTGATATTATAGTTGCTTGGCCGAGAATATAATGAATTTAGCAATACTAATCACTATAACCATGAGCTAAATTAAGTTTAGTTTTTAAAATTCAGACAAATTCCTTTAAGGGATTATATTTAATAGTAAGGTTCATATATTAAATTAACTCCTGAAAAATAGCCACTTGCTTTTCCCTTAATCTGGCAATGATTAGTTTTTAAGGAACTGTGATCCCGACAACCCTGAGAAATGAAACAGAATTTTAACTTTTATATTTATGCCTCTTAACTTTGAGTTTATTACTTCAATTTTTATTTTCTTTTGTGTTTGCTTTGTAATGTTGTACTAGTTTCAATTGTTCCTTATTTGGAAGTTTCTACAAATTAGACTGGAAATGCCAGAATAAATATGTGAGAAGAAAGTCAGGATAACTAAGAGATTTATGGTCTTCTCTGTATGTTTTTTTGGTCGCTGGGGACAAATGAACTAGAATATGACAAGGACTATTTTGGTAGACACTGGACTCATGACAGTTAACCCAGATTACAAATTGTCTTAAAAAGGATCCAATTTAAATAAGGACTTAGAAGATCTTGAAATTTCCCCTGCTCTGGCTTGTCCCTGTCCCTCCAATTATCATCCTGCAGTAGCCTGGAAAATAATAAAATAAAACCATTCCTATGTCTTCCAAACATATATTCTGTTTCAGAGTAATCTCATACCATAGGGAAATGAAATCTAAATTCTCCACACCAGTATGCTTATTACAAAAGAGAACTATTTTCTTAGATGTCCATATTGATATGACTGGCCTATCACTTAGTCAAGTTGATTCTTATCAGCATGCATATATCTATAGATCGATCTATCTATCTATCTATCTATATATATATATATATATATGTGTTGTTCATGACCTTGACCTTGTAGCATTAGACTGAAGCATATCCCATATTTCCTTCTGGGCATTTTTGAGATTTATTTGATTACTCAATGGCAATGCTTTTTTGTTGCCCTCTTTTCCAACAACATTACAATTTACCAGTGGGAATTTCATAGACAAATGTCATAGAAGGTGGGAAATTTACTCAATGAAGCAATTGACGATTTCCACTCTCTTATATGGATTCATACACGATAAGGTCAGGAATTTTGAGAAGATCTTAATGACAATTTTGCATTATGTTAAAGACACAAGGAAAAGCTGCTTCAAACAGTATTCCTTCCAATCATGGTGTAACGAAATCTCTCTAGTGAATGATAGCTTGACTTAATACTAGCCATGGAAAACCAACATGCTCTGAAGGGTGGTACCAGAACATATGGAACTGCCCAAACATTTTGATTTAATTAACAAATAAAATGAGTTCAGAATATGGTAATTAGCAGTCAATAAATAAGTAACAAGGCTGAACTCACAAATGGATGCTACTTTCTCTGTTGGAGTTATTTAAATAATCATAGTATAACTATCTTACCTTATTGGCATTAATAAAAAAGTGGGTTGAAATGATAATTGTTAGAGGCTGTTACAGTTCAAAACCATTAACCATGAATTAAGTCTCCTAGGAGCAATATCAAATGCTCACATTGCTGAGTTGGAAATGGAGATACAATGACTGAGGGATTCGCTGTAGATAAAGATGAGGCCAGCTTTCCCACTTTGCAAACTGTTCTGAGTGCTGTGGAGCAGCCAATATAAATAGAGGAAATGCATTTCCACTTATACTTTAATTCCAAAAGTCCAAGCATCATTACTAGGAATGCTCAGTAATTTCATCACAGTAAGTGTTGGGTCATTTTTGTTTACTTTCAGTCTTAAGACCAATTGATTCTATTTGGATTTCAACCAATTCTTTAAGGAAAAATGTACTGTTATTTTTTTTAAAAAAACAAATTGAATTGATTGTGTGTCAATAAGATCAAATAACTCAAAAAACTTATCCTCTATGTGAAAATTCCCCAATGCCCTTTTGTAAACAGAATTTGGAGCTACTCAAGTGTACTAACTCTTCTGAGAACAAACAAAATGAGTTAAATATATGCTTAGAATGTCAGATTGGTTCATGCATTTGGAATTGAGTCTAACAAGAATCTCTTTGCTATCTCTATGAACTTACATGTGAAATTAATTTTGCCCCAGCCAAAAATCTTGTTTGCTTCAATTAAACACTGGTGATGAAAATCTACAGTAAATATAAATATTTCCAAATCCCCATTCCTTTTTGGGCCATAGAGACAGATGGAAACTCTCAGCTGCACACCATTTAACTATTTAAATATCCACCCTGAACATTATTCCCCATCTCTGCTTCTAGAAATGTTTCTGTATTAGAGATCATGTGCTACAACATATATTTTTAAGCATCAACTATGTTCCACTCCTATGATAAGCCCCAGAAGGATACAGATGAAGTTGAAGACATGGGTTTCAGGTTACTTACAAATCAATCAGGTTAAGTTAAAGCATGTGGTTACTACAATTTAACCTCCATGGTATAAAAAATTCTGGTCTAATCTCACAGGTCCCAGATTTGTAATAAAATATAATCTTGATAAGAAAGAAATTACATCATAGTCATTTAATGCTGTAACTAGAAGCTGGTCATTTGCTTCTCAATTTACAACCTGAGCCCCACCTCAGTTTCTCAGACTTGCCCTGTGGACTCTTGCCCCTTAAGATCTATAGGTGCTATTCCTTTCATCTGGGGCTTTCTTCCTTTTCCTCCCCTAACTCCCACACTTCATGTAGTAAACTTTAATTTGTTAGCCTTCAGATAACACCATTGATTAAATTTGACTTTTTTCATATCTATTCCTTACTAGGCTATCAGTTCTCTCATAGCTGGAACCACATCCAATTTATTTCAACTCTAGAATTTAGCAGATTGTTAAGGAGGAGCAAATTAATTATAAATAAATGATAAATTAATTATCTAGAAAATGCTCTTCGGAAAATGATTAGAGACCAGTGTAGCAATAGGTAGTGGTAGTAACTTGAGTAAATTTGAGGGTAGTGATAAGCAATGATTGCCTGGGAAACTGTAATGAAAATGATAAAGAAACTTAGAATGATTATATTGGCGTTAATTAAAACAAGACTGAAAAGGTAAAATAATCCCGATGAATAGGGAATACTGAATGCCAAGCTAAGAAGTTTGAATATGATTTCATAGGGGATAGTACCAGTTGTAGTTGTCACTTTAGGCATTTATATAATGAGAGGTGTGTTGTAGTTTTGCATACTTCTGTTTTTTTCTTACAAATCGCTTCTTGAGAACCAGTTTCCATGTGTTTTATATTATGGGATCTTTAAAAGATGTTGCACTTTTGGAATAGTCATAAACGAGAAAGCACTTTGTTGATTACTAAGGAATGAAAATATGAAGTAAAACAAAAAATGGCAAAAATATTTTTGGAACAAGAATAGAAAGAAAGTGAGAAGATTTTACTTGTACAAGATATAAATATTTCAAAAAAAGTTTGTTTCCTATCAAATACAATTCCACAATGACACAGATACTATGATTTCACAATGTGCTCTCAATAAATTAATTATGAATGCTCATTGCCTTTATTACTATGTTGAATTTTACTAAACAAAAAATTAAGTGTTTTAATCATCCAAATTATATTTATACATGATTTCATATATATAATTTCCTGTTTATGATTGTTTTATTGTGTGATTAAAAATCTTTTCTGATTAAAATGTAATATACACTGCTGATAAATATTTTAGAAAGTACATAAAATATTAGGAATGAGAAAGACAAAAAATATGATATCCAGATGTCATTATTGTTACCATGTTTATTCTATTTTATGCAAGTGTTTGTCTACTGTAATTTTTTTACATTGTTGAAATTCTAATTTATAACCTATATCTTCTTTTTGTAGAGCCTACTCCTTTGCTTGTCATTTTATTATAAACCTTCTCCCATGTGATTTTCCTAAACCTCATTTGTATTGCCTGAAAAATATTCTATTTTTGTACGTTTACCTAATTTTGGATATTTAAGTTTTTTAACATTTTTATTGGGATGTACTTTTCCACATTTCAGGTTATTTCCTTAATAATTCCTAGGCTTGGGAAGTAAATATCATTCTTTTTACAACATGATTTTCCAATTCTTGATTTATTTTTGTTTTGTCAGACTGAATATTCTAGTATTATTTTTTTTTAGAAGAGTGCGTGAATGCTGTGTTTTCTGAGGAACAAGGAAGCAAGTTAAGCATGTAGGCTTCAGAGGCAGATAGAGCTAGATCTGAATCCTGGCCCTCTCACTTTCTAATTGTGTGACTTTTGCAAGTTACTGATCTTCACTGAATTGCATTTTGAAAACAATAATTTTTACTATTTAAAGTTTTTATTAAGATTAGTTAAAAAAATGTATTTAAAGTTCTGTCATTGTGCCTGGCACTAGTGCTTTATCAAAGGCCAGCAATTATTGTTTATACTGTTATTATCATCAGAATTTTTTGTTGTCATAGTGAAAGTCAACATGGGTTAAAACTTTTTGTGCAAGATTACAAAACAAAAATGACAAGAAAAACATCAAAACAGCATATACATTTTCAACAACCAAAACATCCACTATCTCTGAAATGTTTCTGTACCGGGATCCTCTTCCTATTTCTGCTATCAGTCAGAGGGCTTTACTTAAAGGAACTATACTTAATTCCCAGAATTCAACATGTCACCACCAGCTGCTCCTTCCTTACCCTGCTTCCTGAGCAGTGAACTCTGAGGATTGCAAAGCCAGCCTAGAAAGATGCTACTGCTATTACTGAAGAGTAGCAATGGGAATCACGCTGTGATTACTTTATAAAAGCACCACACATACAAAATGTTAGGAGGAGCCAATGCCAAGTTTTAGTTGGTTACAAAAATTATTTTTCTGAATCAGGGGATAGACACTGGAGAAGAAAAACAGCCTATTTTATAACTTTGAGAAATGACTAGGTACAATATGCCTATCTGGATTATATTTTTCAAGTTTTATCGAGCAGGATTTTAATTAGTAGAGAATCATCTTGAATTCTAGTGATAGCTTGAGTGAAATTTTGGGCTTTTATTGTTGTAACTTTGTCTATTTTTTTCTCTATTATAACTGAGAACAAGGTTTTGAGTTTTAACTTTAGAAAATTCTCTAAGGATTTTATTTAAGAATTATATATTTGCTTTAATAAAGAGATATCCAGCCAACCCAAAATAGCCTTGTTTAAAAAATTCATACCCAAGGGAAAGCATATAATTTAGCATCATATTTTTGCAAATTATATGGCAAACAGTTATGCCCAATAAAATCCAGCTATTATATAGTTCTACATGTGTGAACATAAATATTCTTTTTGTTTTCTTTTTTATCTTCTTAGTTTATGAATTATATTTGTAGAGCCAATTCCAAAGGCATAATGGAATATTTCTTAAAAATGATTAGTAATTTAGATGCTAGTTCATTGGGCAAACATCCCATTCTAAGTTATAGCTGCAGTTTTTTATGGGTATTGAGTCAAAGTTTTAACGTAAGCATCCTTCTTATTTCTAATTTATAATAAAAGCCATGTGTAATTATAATATAAAATTGTAAGTGCTTCATAGGTGAAATTTTCAGTGTAATGCTAGGATAGGGTGTCATCTGAGCAAGAATAGTAAAACTTGGTATTATGAAACCCAGTGTCTGAACATGTCCTGATGAGTCTATCATGTGCCATCTGCTCCAATAATTCTTGCCACCAGCAGCCATATTTTGCCAGTGGGGTATTTGTAGTATCCTACCTATAGTTTTACACTTTCCTTTCTGGATTTTTTTGCCTGGCCATGGACAACACTATAATATAAAACATACTAGCAAACTCCAAGTTCTATATTTTAATAGGACATTTAAAAACTGTAGGAAAATTAGGATCCAATTAGGGCTGCATTGCCTAGATTGTTTCCTTCTACATCCTTTTCACCTTTTGTGATAAGAATCGAGAAAAGTGAACCATGCTATTCCCAGTAGCTCTTCTTAAATGTGGTGACCCATCTGTTGCCATATGCTAGGCATCTGTTTTTATCACCCTCATTTGTGGTCCTTCAAAGCTAGAAGTGATAACATTGAATTTATGCTAACTTGTATTTCAAGAGAACAGCTATTTGCAAATTGTTTAATGCGGCAGCAGTAATTTTCAGATGTAAGGAATATAAGAGGATAAGAATAGAAATTAGAAAATTATTTCTGAATCAGTGTATGACTTTTAGGTAATTATAACACCTTCATGGTTGTATTTCTTTACCAGCAAAATGTGAGGAGTGACCCTTGCTTGTAACCTATTTGTTGAATATACATCAAAGTGAATATGATATCAAATATAATAGCTTAGAATCACTCATGAATGCTTCTGAAAGTCTTTGCCTGTTTAACTGAAGTTATAGAATTGTTTCTTTCTTGAAAAAAATGATTGATTATTTTTTATCCAATCCTAAACAGTCATCAGAAAGCATTGAAGGAATATTAAGGGCTAATATCACACTGATCAGATCATAATAAAAATATTTCTCAATTTTTTAGTATTGTGGAGATATCGGTGAATTGGAGTCAGAAGAACAAGCTGTTAGTCCCCCTTCTAGTACTAAGTGGTGATACAGTTTTGGGCAAGTCATCAGTCTTGTGTCTGCCTAAGATTCATAGAATGTGGTAGTCTGATTCTGTCATTTACTATGGTTTCCTTTAGTGCTAAGAATCTGCAATTTACTGTCTTTTGGGTATATTTTCATTGTTGCATGGAAATAATCATTTATCAACCCACTTTTTCCATGTATGCATGTAATTCTTCAGAGCAATAGATATAATATCGATGACATCAGATATTTAGATTGAAATAGCATTGTCTTTTAAAATGAAAAGTAAAATTACTTAAGCAATGTGTATCAGGCAGGTTTTCTATGCTGAAACTAACATAATATAAATGCCATTTTTGAGCTAGAGAACTACCAGATTTTTACTGCAAGCAAATTCAGTCTGCTTAATTGCATTAAATTTCAACATCCTCAAATATGATAAGCAGTTCAAAAATTTATGCCACTTATATTTTATTGCATGTATTTAAAGGGCACAGCATGATATTTTGATATACATGGTGAAATGGTTACTACAGTCAAACAAATTAACATATCCATTATCTCCTACAGTTACCATTTTAAATTTATTTGTGATAAGAGCACCTAAAATCTACTTTTAGCAAAAATAATTCTAATATATAATGCCATATTATTAACTACAGGCCTCATTTTTTTTTTATTTCAGCATATTATGTAGGTACAAAAGTTTAAGTTACGTATATTGCCCTTTCCCCCGCCCCCCAGGCCTCATGCTGTACATTAGATCTCTAGACCTATCCTACATAACTGCAGCTTTGTGCCCTTTGACCTACCTTATGCTATTTTAAAAACAAAGGGGATAACTAAATTTTATTGAGCACTGTTGGGCCAGGCTGTATGCCACATGCTTACATTATCTTATGCAGTTCTCCCAACCATATTGTCAAGTATATAATATATACCACTTCATAAATTAGAAAATTGGTATAGAGAAAGTGTTAAGTAGCATGTTTAACTGGCAAAACATCACAGAGCTAATCAGTGGAATAATGGCATTTTAAACCCAGTCATTTGAGAGCCAAACTATGTTTTTTTCAAAGGGTACCAAACTGCCTGGAATACCATTTTACTACACTGTCTACGTTTGGGACTTCACAAGGGTTTAGCAAAAGAAAAAAAAATGTGCAAACACATTGAATTAAAAAGAATATAAAATCTGTTACTCCTTAGTTGAATTTAGATTTAGAGAAACTCTTCAGGTAAATTCTTTCTATAAAGTGGTATAATCAATGTCTGCACCAGAATCTGTCAAGGTCATCTGAATATTTGATATTTTAGTAATTTCTACAGTGGAAAAGAAATAATGTCTGTATACTAGTCTCTCTTGACAAGCTCAAACAGAAACCAAGACCTATTATTTTAATTTTGACTCTCCATAAGTTAATTGTGATACCTAAGGTGGAAAAGCAACTGAAAATATTTACGGCTTTTACATACTGATAAAGATCAAAATTCTTATCTTTGGTACAAAAATATTGTCTCAGTGAGTTGCATAAGCAGAGAATATGGTCTCTTAATTATAATAATTATACTGCAATTTCACATGGCAACATTCATCTAAGAACATCTAACTACCCCACAAGCTCTTAATTAATCGAGTCTAGCTGCATCTCTCTGAGGTAGCCTACTATCAGGATATTATTTTAAATGTGGCTAAGTACATTAAAGATGGCTAAAGCTGTTAAGAAACATGTTCATGATGAAGTTGTGAATTCAGAGTTACTGAAAGTATATTTTAGAAATTTGCACCTCTGTTCCTTATAATGGAGCACCAGGCCACACATACGTGTGTGTGTGTGTGTGTGTGTGTGTGTATATTTTTTTTTCTCTAAAGGGAAACGTGATTCTCAAATAACCTATTACTTGAATAAATTTTTATAAGATCGGTTTCATTAAACTGCTATAAGGCTTCAATTTAAAAGAAGTTCCATGCTTTAGGAACATTTTTTAAATGGATTAATTTAAAACATGAAGTGTGTTTAGGAATTACAATTGGGAAGGATGAGTTTGATCGCATTTAAAAGTCATGTGAGAAATTCCTTTTGAGTACATTTTTTTTTAAAAGGCATAAACACAGACTTCAGAAAAACTTTAGAATGTCCCAAAAAGGGAGAAAAAGTCAAAACCCAAAAGGAGGGCTGCTGCATGCAGTGGTGGCTCACGCCTGTAATCCTAGCACTCTGGGAGGCCGAGGCGAGGCAGGAGGATTGCTTGAGCACAGAAGTTTGAGACCAGCCTGAGCAAGAGCAAGATCCTGTCTCTACAAAAAAGTCAGGAGGATCACTTCAGCCCAGGAGTTTGAGTTTGCAGTGAGCTATGATGACACCACTGCACTCTAGGTGGGAAGACAGAACTGAGACTCTGTCAAAAAAAAAAAAAAAAACACGAGAGGAAGAACATATTTATCATGAGAATTTTAGGAACAGTCAGACTGGGTTTATAGGGAGGAAATGGAAGATCAGAATAAGAATTTGGAGTCAAGCCCCCTGGGCCTTTGTGTGTCATATACTTGAAAAGCACTTCATTGCCTCTGATTGAGAAATGGAAAACGAGGATGATTCACATATACAAATTAACTCTTTTTGAACTCCCAGACCAATTCCTCCTAAGAGTGAAGCTGTCTGGATTCAGCAGAATGAAATAGTAGTTTATTGACAGCTCAGCAAAATGAGCACTGGAAGAGTTAGCATCCATTTCAGAAAGATAGTTACATGATAAAATTGGCCTGGTGTCAGTCTAAGCTATAGTCCTTGCCTAACTTCTCTACACAGCCGTACTACTTTCACTTTAACATCCTTTGTTGTACTTATTCACACATTTTTGTCCACACTAAAGAATGGGTCCTCAGATTTTTGGAGGGCAGCTCAAAGTCAGTAACCCACAGCACAGCCGTGAGGTAAAGCTCTGATTAAGTGCTTCTGTTAAAGATAATACGGGGAACTTTTCTATGGAATGAACTGTCACAGCATTTCTCAGGGTCATCTTTGTTCAACTACTCCAGACCCTCCAACTTACCTTTCTACTTTCACTTCCCACCACATTCTCAATCCCCAGCCCTTCTGCTTGGTTTGCCATTTTATGAGCACAAAATGACCTTTTCTATCTCTGGGCCTTTGCTAATCTCCCTCACTCCAGACTCAAATTATAATATCCTCCTTGGCATTGACTACCCATACCCATCTCATTGACATATTTCTTTTTTTCCCCAACAAAAATGAATCTTTACTTACTTTCTGCTGAATTACCACATATTATATGTACCTGTTCTAACTCTCTCATCCAGGTGTGCATTCAGCATGAGTTTCTTGTTCTTCCATATATCATGTTAGGAACTAGGAAGGGTAAGATAGAACCACTGCACTGGAGGAGTTCACGCTTAGCACCTCTTTGTCACTTGTTTTTGTATTTGATTGTCACCAATATGTTTGTTTTTCCTACATCTTGAAAAACTTCCTATCTTGAAAAATCCTTGTTCTTGTATAAATCCTTTTTATCAATGCAGCCATCTTCTCAAATCAAACTCTGAGATCATTCCAACAGTGTCCTTTTGGGCACATGTACGTCTAACATGCTATATCAGAGAACGAAGACATTTTAGAGGTGGGAGGAATTTGAAAGTTATTTCCAATGTCCTCATCTCACATACAGGAAAATGGAGGTGTGGGAAGATTAGATGACTTATTATGTCACAGGTTAAGTTACTGATGGAACAAAACCTAAAACCAAAGTTTTAGGTTTCCTCGTTATTCCCACCAGCAGTGTATGAGTGTTCCAATTTCTCTGCATCTACACCAACATTTGTTGTTTTAGGACTTTTTGATAAAAGCCATTCTCACTGGAGTTAAGTGATATCTCATTGTGGTTTTGATTTGCATTTTCCTGATGATTAGAGGTGTTGAGCATTTTTTCATATGTTTATTGGCCATTAGTGTGTCTTTTTTTGAAAAGTTTCTGTTCATGTCCTTTGCCCACTTTCTAATGGGGTTGTTTGATTTTTTTCTTGCTGATTTTCCTGAGTTCTATGTAGATTCTAATTATCAGCCCTTTATCAGGTATATAGCATGCAAAAATTTTCTCCCATTCTATAAGTTGTCTATTCACTTTAATGATAGTTTCCTTGGCTGTGCAGAAGCTTTTTAATTTAATCAAGTCCCATTTATTCATTTTTGTTGTTGCTGTGATTGTTTTGGGGGACTTCTTCATAAATTCTTTGCCTAGGCCGATGTCTATAAGAGTATTTCCAACATTTTCTCCTAGAATTATTATGGTTTCATACCTTAGATTTAAGTCTGTTATCCATTGTGAGTTGATTTTTGTGAGAGGTGAGAGGTGTGAATCCTATTTCAGTCTTCTACGTGCAGCTATCCAATTTTTCCAGCACCATTTATTGAATAGGGATTCTTTTACACAGTGTATATTTTTGTCTGCTTTGTCAAAAATCAGATGGCTATGTGAGGATGGTTTTATATATGGGTTCTCAGTCCTGTTCCATTCGTCTATGTCCCAGTTCTTGTGCCAGTATCATGCTGTTTTGGTTACTACAACAGCCTTGTAGTATAGCCTGAAGTCTTGTAAATTGATGCTTTCTAATCTGTTCTTTTTGATTAAGGTTGCTTTGGCTATATGGGGTCTTCTCTGGTTCCATACGAAGTGTAGAATTATTTTTTTTTCTAGATCTGCAAAAAATGATGTTGGTTTTTAAAAGGGATTACATTGAATCTGTAGATCACTTTGGGTAGCATAGACATTTTAACAATGTTGATTCTGCCGATCCATGAGCATGGTATGATTTTCCATCTGTTTATTTCCTTTGCTATTTCCTTCCTCAGTGTTTCATAGTTTTCCCTGTAGAGGTCTTTCACCTCCTTAGTTAATCACAACCAAGTGGGCTTCATCTCAGAGATGCAGGAATCGTTCAACATATGCAAACCTATAAATGTGATTCACCACATAAATAGAACTAAAAACAAAGACCATAGGATCCTCTCAAGAGATGCAGAAAAAGCATTCAACAAAATTCAGCACCATTTTATGATAAGAAGCTTAACAAAATAGGCATAAATGGGTCTTACCTCAAAATCATAAAAGCCATATACATACATATATATATATATATATATATATAAAACAAACCCACAGCCAACATCATACTAGATGAGTAAAAATTGAAAGCATTCTCACTTAGAACTGGAACCAGAAAAGTTTGCCCTTTATCACCACTTCTATTCAACATAGTGCTGGAAGTCTTAGCCAGAGCAATCAGACAAGAGAAGGAAATCAAGGGCATCCAAATGGGGACAGAGAGGTCAAACTATCACTCTTTACTGACAATATGAGTTTATATCTAGAAAACCCAGAGATTCTGCCAAGAGACTACTAGAATTGATAAATAAATTCAGCAAAGTCTCAGTTTAAAAAATTAATATACACAAATCAGTAGCATTCATATACACCAACAACAGTTAAGCTGAGAACCAAATCAAAGACTCAATACCTTTCACAATAGCAACAAAGAAAATAAAATACCTAGGAGTATATGTTTTTGTAAATACTTTTACTGGAACACAGCATGCCCTTTCTTATTGTGATCATCCATATAGGCCATAATTTTTAATCAAAATTACTTATCTTTTGGAGAAAAACTGGAACATATACAAGCACTATTATATGCAAGCATTTTAGCAGACCAGCAAATCTTATACAACTATAAGATCTCTACATTCCAAAATATCCCTTTCACACCTTTGTAGATGATAAAATTAATATGTTCATTTAAATGACTGCAAAAAGCAAAGCCACTTTATTACCTCTTAAAATAAAAGACAAAGATATTCATAACCATTGGTGACCAGTGTTTCAGTATTCTATCTTTCCTAGAAACTATACAAATATTCATAGACTTTTATTTATTAACTTGTTTTAATATTAGTCCAGGACCTAAAATGAAAAATTATCTTCCAAATTATATTTAAACTGACATAGTATAGAACATAAGTACAGTTGAAGTATTCTTATTCTTATCATCATTTAGAGTTGGAGTCATGTTCTGTTGCCCAAGCTGGAGTGCAGTGTTGCGATCGTAGCTCATGAATTAAAAAGGCCCAGATTAATAATTCAGTAGAATTGAGTACCTAATTGTATATTTTATCAATCTTAAATGTTATATGGAAGAAACATTAGCTTATCTCATCAGTAACCAATAAAAGAAATTTTTAGAAGTTAAGATTAACTGGTCTCTTCATTAGAAAATAAATCTAAATTATAAAAAATTAAGTTTAATTATATGTTTATTTTTCATACTGACAAAAGCAAGGAAAAGACATTTAGCTATTTATAAGCTAAAATTACCAAACCAATACACATCTAAAGATTCATTTTGATTCTTATGTAATAATGTTCCTGAGCTAGCATTTTTGGTGAGAATTTTTTTTCCTTAAAAAGCCAGAATATTCAGTGTATTAGAGTTCAGTTTCTTTAGTTTCTCAGAATTTTGGGAATATTAAATTTTTATAAGTGTTTGATGACACCTGAAATTACAAAAAGTCTACTTTTACTTAAAGGACATAATTTAATTTATTGGTACACTGTAGGAGTAAAAAAATATTTCCTATTTTTGTCAATGAGAGGTAAAAGATTTTTCTCAATTAAATACACATCCACCTGCAAGACTGGAAATTCAGTTCTACAACCTCAGGCACAGGGCACCAGAAAGCATAGAACACACGATCTCAAATGGTAATTCTGCTATTCAGTGGAAATGGATTATTTTTTTCATGGATTTAAGCAGGCAAGTAGACACACAAACAATACAGACCAACTAACTATATTTTCTGTCACCACTCAACACATAATAAATTCTCATCTTTCTAATAGAGATCAACAAGTGATCAATCACATCATGAAACCAGATTGCTAATTATTTCTACCCAAATGGGGAATAATTTATGATTATGTAACCTTTACTGGACTAGTTGTTCAGTGCCGATTAGCCCCTGAAATTGGCTGTTTTACACACGTTTTACACATGGGGTTCTTTTAACCACATAATTGAGACAATGGTATATCATCCAGTTATGAAAATGGACATGACAAGCAGTTAAACAAAACATGGAACTTCCTGGCCCAGATCTGAAACAACAACAAAACAAACAAACCAGAAACACACACACAGAATCAGAAGAGCAAAGTTCTATTGCTGTTTGTGATTCATTCCAGGATCTTCTTAGGCAACTCTATTTAACTAGAACTAGCAAGTGAGCACACTGTGCATCTTTAGGGCAAACTACATATCTGCCAAAGTATACTTTTTTAACAGTTGAAAATGTGACTTTCATATAAACATAAAGGAAGTGTGTCAAAGATTGATTTAGCTCATTTAATGAAAGAATCACCAAGATGGTACAACTGGTTCAAAAGAAAATTAGAAAAATAAGTTATTTCCTCAAGAAAAGTCATATGAAATGAGTTTTCTAATTTAGAGACAAAACAATCAGATGTCTAGTAGGACAATAAAACTGTAACCTTTAAGATGATGATAATGATGATTATTATTTTGCTGGGAAGAAGTCATTTTCATTTCTTCAACACATAAATCTACAACTCAATTTATAACTTCATAAGTCTGGCCCAATTCAGTAGTAAATAGCAGGTCAGAGAAAAGTATATCCCCATAGAAAATTAAATAATGCATTCTTGGGCCTCTTAGGCTATGCTCCAGTATATCATTGAAGAGATTTTCAACCTTTGCTTTATTTCAAAACACTGAATAAATTTTTAAAACAATTGTATGTTATTTTTTTAGAAGTCTATAAGATATTCTCAAGGAAATTTGGAAATTTTTGATTAAAGTAGATTGTAATAATTTACTTTGTTTTTCTGGTAGGTCTAGAGGAAAAAAATAAGATGTTGAGATTTCCATTTCTAGATTGTAAAATTCTTCAATTAGGGTGACAGTGAATATCATCTCTATGTTCCACTGGGGTCTAGCAGAATGTCATATATTATATACAGTCTGTCAATAAATGTTAATAGCCCTTTTTTTCCCCTCTGTAAGTCATTTTGAATGATACTCAAACATATCATGCTACTCTTCTGAACAACTACAGTCTTTTAAAAATGAGACAGTAAGGGACAATTGGCAATGGTAAACTGATGTATTACCAGTAAGTTTTGGAAGACATTGGCTATTTCTGATAGCATGAGAACATAAAAGCACTTTCTAGGCAGTGCAGTTTGAGAGGAAGACAAGAAACTAAATCTCAGTCTGATTCTGCCTCTGCCACTCAAAATCTATAAGAACTGGGACAGGAGCCTTACATCTCTGAGTCTCATTTTCCTTCACCTGCCTAATGGAATTAATCTATTCTTGTCTTTATATTTAAAGTGAGTTCTTGTAGCACCCTATATCTGAGTCTTGTTTGTTTATCCATCAGTCTGTCACTTAATTGATATATTTGGACTATTCACATTTAAAGTGATTGTTGATATAGTTAGATTGATACCTATCATATTTTAACTGTTTTCTATTTGTTTCCTTTGTTCATTCATTGATTCTTTTTTCTTTTGTCCTTTCTTTTCTTTCCTTTTTTTTTTTTTTTTGTCTTCCATTTCTCTGCTTTTGATTGGGCATTTTATATGATTTCGTTTCTCTTCTCTTGGCATGTTAATTGTACTTCTTTTTAAATCAAGTTTTGGTGATTAACTTGGAGTTTTTAGAATGTATTTACAACTAATCTAAGTCCACTTTTAAATAATATTATGCCATATCATGGTAATGCAAGTACTATATAATATAGAGTATTCCCAGTTCTTTACTTTTGTCCCTTATAAGTGGCTTCATTCATTTCACTCATACATAAGCTATAATCAGTGAATACATTGTTATTTTGAACAAACTGTTATTTGTTAAATCAATTAAAAATAAAAAAAATGAAATATTTTGCTTTACCTCCATATATTCCTTCCCTAATGTTCTTGCATTCTTTATGTAGGTCTGAGTTTCTGGCTTATATCATGTCCTTCTTTCTGAAGAACGTCTTTAACATTTCTTCTAAGGCAAGTCTACTGGCAACAAATTGCTCACTTTTTTTATTTGAGAAAATCTTTAGTCTTTATTTCTCCTTCACTTTTTTAAGTTGTGGCATATATAATGTAAAATGTACTATTTTAACCACTCTTAAGTGTATAGTTCAGTGACATTAAGTACATTCGCATTGTTAAGCAATTATCACCACCGTCCGTTTTCAGAAATTTTTCTTATCTTCCCTAACTTCTCCTTCAGTTTTGAAGGATAATTTTGCTGTACACAGAATTCTAAGTTGGTGGCCTTTTTCTTTCATGACTTTAAGTATTTTACGCCACACTCTTTTTGCTTATATGGTTTCTGAAAAGAAGGCTGGTGTAATTTTTAAACCTTGCTCTTCTGTAGGTAAGGTATTTTTTCCTCTGGCTTCTTTAAAGATTTTCTCTTTGCCTTTGATTTTCTACAATTTGAATATAATAGGCCAAGATGTGGGGTTTTGTGTTATTTGTCCAGCTAGGTATTCTCTGAGCTTTGTGGATCTGTGCCTGTCATTAATTTGGGAACATTATCAGTCATTATTGTTTCAAATGTTGCTTCTGTTCCTTTCTTTTTTCTTGTATTCTCATTACACATATGTTATACTTTTTGTAATTGTCCCACGATTCTTAGATATTCTATACTGTCTTTTTCATTTTTTTTCTTTTTGCATTTCAATTTTGGGAGTTTCTTTTTTTTTGTTTTTTTTGGGGGGCGAATTTCTGTTGACATATCTTCAAGCTCACTGATTCCTTCCTTGGCTATGTCCCATCTACTCATGGACCCATCTAAAGCATTCTTCATTTATGTTACAGTGTTTGATTTCTTGCATTTCCTTTTGATTCTTTCCTTGAGTTCTCACCTTTCCGTTTATATTACTCACCTCCTCTTGCCTCTGCCCACTCTTTCCATTAGAACCCTTAGCATATTAATCATAGTTATTTTAAATTCCCAGTCTTATAGTCCCTAAAATTTGTGCCATATTTGAGTCTGGTTCTGATGCTTCCTTTGTCTCTTTAGACTTTGGTTTTGCCTTTTAGAATACCTTGTAATTCTTTGTTGAAGACTGGATATTATGTAAAAGGAACTGAGATAGATAAGCCTTTAGTGTAAAGTTTTATGTTTATGTGAGTAGGAGTTAGATTCTCTTTACAGTTTGCCGTGGCTATAGGTGTCAGAGATTAAAATTTTCTCTAGTCTCTTTGTTTTTGTCTACTCTATTGTCCTTGGGTTTTCTTAGACACACTCTTTTTAAATAGGGTCAGAGGCTTGCAGTTCTTTTAGCTGTAATTCCCTATTATTACACAGTAGCCTTATTGATCTGGCGGTAAGATGTAGGGTAAGGGGAAGTGGTCTATAGTCCATGACTATGTCTCAGTCTTTTAGTGATTCTGAGTTAGGTACTTTTTTTTGCTCAGGTTGGTTAGGCTTGGTAAAACCCCCATCTGTTAGGCTCTGGTAAAACAGGGCAGGCCTTGTTAAGGAGAACAGGGAGGTCTGGGTGCATTTCAGAGCTTCCCTCCCCCTTCCGTGAGTACAGGGGATATTGAGAACCTGGTAGGCTCTCAGAGATAAAATTCATGAAAATACAGTGGTGCCCCTGAGACTAGGCCCCTTTGGATTTTTTAACTCACAAGCTAATCCGTACTGAACCTCCAGCAGTTCATCCATTACAGTTAAAGTGTTCCTACAGAAAGCTGGGGCCTTCTGCTGCTGGGCTTCTGTTGCCAGTAAGCTTTGATTCTCTGTATCCACCTGTCTGTCTCTGAGGACTACAGTTTTCTGAGTGACCTCAATTTTCTGATGAATCTAAGAATAGTTGTTGATTTCCAGTTTGTTCAGCTTTTTCCTTGTTGTGAAGATGGGAGTAATGACTTCTAAGCTCTCTATATGTCAGAATGGAAACATACTGAGAATAATAAACAGCTTTGTCACAGATTTGTTGTGACAGTGGCATTACATTTATTAGGTAAGTGAATATTGAAGGCATCTAGATAAGTACAAGGCACATAGGAAGCATTTGATAAATGGCAGATACTTTTATTAGTATTCATAAATCCATTTTTAAAATCTTAAACTGAATAAATTACTAGACAAGAAGGTTAATGTATTATGAGTGAATGTTGGAATATATCAGGTGTTTCTTATTGGTTACTCTTCCTATCACTGCTCCCAGCTATTGAGACTACGCCATATAGAGGGTCCCTTCAAAAATTTTCCCAAATATTTAGTCAGTGTTTAGGCACCATATGAAAAACAAAACAAAACTGATCTTCAGCATCATGAAGTAAAGCATTTCAAATATTACCAAATTATCAACATTAGGTAAAAATGAATAATTACCATAAAATGCCAGTGCCCCAGTTATATATCCTATGCAAAAGTACCTTTCTACAGAAGGACCCTTCTAACAAAAATAATTTAACATATGAAAAAAAAATCTGACTCATAGGAGGCAACTCAATAATTATAACTCTTATCCCTACCCTAATTTCCTCCCCTTTTCCCACTACTGAGGCCAAGTTAAAGTATATTTTCAAATTAAATAAGAAATATTGAAAAGCAAAATTGCAATTTAATAACATTGTCAGTATTGAAAATTCAGTAATGTCTATGTAGTTAATCTATTAGTATGTTCTAAACTCTTCAAATTACATCTGAATGTTATCTACATTAACTTTTTCTTATCAATATATACCCTACTTTTATGACCCTCAAATCATAGTGGATGTGATTTATAAGTGAAATCTATTGAAAGCATTGTCTGTGTCATTAATTAACAAACATATCACCCATCATTTCTCCTTCAGAGTAAGAAACCACCTTTCCTTACAGGGGAGAAAAATTGTCGTGTAGGAGATGCTGATGGCCCCTTCAATGATGACCTTAATTTCCCTTACACATTTCTTGTTTCCATTAAGAACTATTTAAGTACTTGTTACTTGTTTTTCAAACTACAAAGCAATGTATCAATAGAGTATCATTCCATAGATACAATGATCGAGCATCCCTCACCCCCATTTTTTTTATTTCAGCATATTACACAGGTACAAATGTATAGGTTACATGTATTGACTTTGCCCCACCCGAGTCAGAGCTTCAAGCATGTCCATCCCCCAGATGGTGTGCACCACACCCATCAGGTGTGAATATACTCATCCCCTCTTCCCTCCCCACCTACCCGACACCCAATGAATGTTACTACTATATGTGCACATAAGTGTTGATCAGTTAATACTAATTTGATAGTGAGTACTTATGGTGCTTGTTTTTCCATTCTTGTAATACTTCACTTAGTAGAATAGGCTGCAGCTCTATCCAGGCTAATATAAGAGGTGCTACATCACCATTGATTTTGTGGCTGAGTGGTACTCCATGGTATACATATACCATATGTTATTAATCAGCTTATGTATTGATGGGCACTTGGGTTGTTTCCACATCTTTGCAATTGTGAATTGTGCTGCTGTAAACATTCTAGTACAGATGTCTATTTTATAGAATGGCTACTACAGATCCCAGAGGAGCACATTACCATGCCCCAGTCTTCCATTGTGAACACACTGTTTTAAGTTCTAAATTCAAAAAACATATATGCAGAACATTTATTATAAATTAGAGGAAATACTTCTCTGGTGTGTTCATGTATATGGATAAGCTTCTCTGCTATGAATGTGGGGAGTCCATATATTTGTTAAATCATTCTAAGTGAATTTTGACTTGGGTGATTTACAGTCTGTTGCGTTAGCCAAAATTATACTTTGCATATGCGTATTGAAAGCACGGAGGGAAACAATTTCACTGTATTAGAATATGGAAAAGGAATTGATATCACAGGCATCTAAGTTTCAGTTTGACCTAGACCCTGATGGACTCATACTGAACAGCTGCTTGTCTTACTTTGGTAATCGGAAAACTACAAGCAGCAGAAACTATACAGGTCTCATGAGCAAGCCTGGTGGCAGGAATTTATGTTTAAGATTCAGAGGAGTCACATGTGCCTCCTGTTTCAAATAAACCAGATGCAGCTTTCTACTTTATCAAAACAACATCAATCAGTCAGCTGTGCTGATGACAGTGGTTTTATGAATGTAATTTAGTCTTTGGGGAAATTATTCTTCTGTAAGTTTCTGGGAAAAGAGTGAACTTTTAGTTATTGTTCAATTCCACATATAAACAACACAAACGGAGGAAGACAAAGATGCCTGACATAGAAATGGAATCCTCTGCTGCCCAATTAGAAACAAATTTTGTTGTAAATTTTGAACTGACTGAGAAAGCAAAGTAAAGCTTTGGTAGAAGGGACAGCACTGACTTGTATATGGCTGCAGGCTTTTCTCCGGAAGATTCCAAACCAAAAGCAGGGGGTGGAGGTGCTGGACAATGTCGTCTCAGACTGCAAAGAGACAATCCTTATGGATTCTCGGAGAAAAGAGTTATAATAGAGGAGAGTTTTATAAATACAGATATTAGTAAGGGAATTTAAAGGATGGGTAGGCAGAAAATCTGTAATCATTAAATTGAGGATGTGATGAATTTGG
Organism: Eulemur rufifrons; assembly: GCF_041146395.1. Classification (NCBI taxonomy): domain Eukaryota; kingdom Metazoa; phylum Chordata; class Mammalia; order Primates; family Lemuridae; genus Eulemur; species Eulemur rufifrons. The sequence goes on from NC_090989.1 coordinate 234,718,140, forward strand.
AGAGGGAGCAAATACGGACATGAGGAGGTTATGCAAAGGGAACATGTAAAAAACTAGAATAAACTGCTGGGAAAAACAAAATTCTAAGCAGCTTCACAACCGTTTTTCAGTTAATATAGATGCTTTAAAATTATATATATGTGTATGTGTGTGTGTGTGTGTATATATATATATATATATAATGTGTATGTGTGTGTGTGTATATATATTTGGAAATTAATATGGCCAGAAAAGAGGCCTTGCCAGAATTAATCTTTCTTCCCTCAACTACAAATCCGAGAAAAATGCTGATTGGTTTCTCCCAATTAGAAACTAGGGTTAGACCATCACATTCAAAGGCAAGTCTAATCTTTTTTTTTTCCCCTCAGGTTTGTGATTACGGACTTGCAAAGAAGTCTTTCTTCCTTCTAATTGATATTACAGCTTGCAGAAAACTCGGGATTTCTATCATGAATAGTGTGGATTTACAGCAGGAATGCATAACTACAACATGGCCTGCTTTTTTCTGTTTAATCGATGTTCATAAATAAAAGGATAAAAATAGTAGAGACGATTTTATGAGAGATATGAGTACATGGTGCCATCCAAGCCTCCAGTATGATGAGAAAGAGTGAAAAATATCCCTATTTGGATGATACATTCAGCAGCTCATGGGCACATTTCAGTTAATATATAGATGTATGAAAGATGATATGCATATTTGTCTTGGAGCAGAACACATATATAATTTTTAAACCCACTGGCAAGAGCAAAAATTATTATTATTTCTGAAAAAGTAATTAAAATTCACATGGAGCTCAATCTTCTGACCTTAGCCACGAGTCTTTCGCAGTGACATCTTTTGCTGGAGCTATTGAGCAGCAAAATTGATTGTTCCATCTCCTCTGTAGCCTGCATGATTTTCTTATAGCAGAAACAATTTGGTAATCAAATGGCCACAGGAATGACAAAGAATCAGAGAAAATGTCATAATAGAGGGAAATCCTGAGATTATCTGATTTGTAGAATCTTCTTATCGAACAAATCACATCTAAAATGTAATCTCAATATGAAAAGCAGAAAGAGGTGTTAGGTGGGTTCCTCAGTTGAATTTAATCTTCACAGTTGGGCACAATTAATCTTTATTCGTAGGACTGCTTTACCACCTCCACTGAGTCCCATGGTTCACTGAGGCTCAGAATAAAACCAATAAAAAGGACCAGAGTTGGGGTGAGAAAGTGAAGAAGAAGAGAGGAAAGAACATCCCCATCTCTTTGGATCAATCAGTCCCAACCTCATTTTTTTCCTTTTGTTTTTTGGTACCTGTCCTGTTTGTCTGTTTCCTTTGTTCAATTTATTTCAGCGAGTGTTTACAGAACACCTGTGCTGTGCTAGTACCAGTTATCACCTCTGAACAAACAGAATGATGTTTGGAGTGTGACTCACACCTTGAAGTCCACTTCCTTTTCGAGATACTATCTCATACTCTGTAGAATTAAGCTAGAAATAACCTTACACCAGTTCTGCAGTGTTTAAATTCTGTGAATGAATAGAAAATGAGCTTATGTGCTGGGAATGCTTCAATACTGAAATGTTCTTTCCGGAAGCTCCCTTTGTTTTTTCCCTCAAGTCACATCCCTGACCCACAGCAAAACCCCATATTCCTGACAGATGGTCCACTCTGAAGCAAAGTTGGTAAACCAGGCACTGGACAGGTACTAATTGAGTACAGTGTGCCAGGCACTCTTCTAAGTCTTGGCACAGAGTAGTGGACAGGACAGATGAAGTCCCCTGAACCCTGTGGCACTTCCATGTTTATGGGGGAGACAGAAAATAATAAGTAAACACATAATAAGCAGGATGATTTCAACTAGTCATAAATATTATGGAGGAAACAATAGCCATGGGAATGTAATATAAAACGGCATGAGGATTGGATACCTTGATTGTCAAAGTATCCCAAAAGGTGACATTTAAACTCAGGCCCTGAGGAAGAGTCCCAACTCTCAATATCCTTTAAGTAAAGTTGCAGGACCTTGTAATACCCCAGCTGAAGGAAGCACGTGGTTTCGTGCTGCCAGGGCAAGGCTGCTCTGTTCTTAGCTGATGGCCAGACTTCGTAAAGACTGAAATGAGTAACAGTGAGGAAAGGCGGGGCGGCTATAGGAGACAGAAGCCATATTGTGATTTAGTTCCTTGGAAGATTGCTCATACTGTCAAGGGTCATCAGTAGCACAACTGCACCTTAGTGTTTGGAGAAAGCGGTTGCACCAGCTGGGCCGGCCGGGGCTCCCTGCGCCAGGAGCTCCTGTAATGGACCGGCTGCTGCTGTGTGAACCGGCGCGCCCAGCGCTCCCACAGTGGGAAGCTGTTTACTCTCTCACGGGAGGACACAGGGTTAGACACAGTTAAATCTATAATCATTATCAGCCAGATCAACACGTTCTAACTGACTTACTTTCGTCATTTTTTTCCCCCAACAGTGGTTCAATGGCCTGTGAATGTTTGGCCTTCAGAAGATTTTCTTATTTAAATAAATCATTTCACGGTCAAAGGAAGCTTTTGTTACTTCATCATCAACTCCCCTTTTAGTCTTAGTGTTCAATAAAATTGAAAAAAATTGTATCTGATGCAGCCACCTGTGTAAGTCAGACAAAAATTGCTGACAAAAGATTTATTCTGTTTTAACCCCTGAGTGACACGATTGCTGGGAACAGGTATTATTTACTGCCTTAAGAGCTGAACTTCCACAGTTCTTAAAATGATGACTATTTCGAAAAATCATTCAGTGCCTAGGAAAGACTTTAAGATTATTGAAGAAATGTTAGACATGGCTTCTTCCTTTAAGGAGTTTACAGCTGAGTTGAAGAAAAGGCTAAAGGACAGTTCTCAGCATACAACAGTACAAAGTTGAGCCATATTGTGAGGGACAATCTAGAAGGACCGTAGAGGTCAAGCAGGCCAGCAGAGGAGGCTGGAACCAGCAAGTAGTGGTTGACGAAAGAAGTAGGACTTGAAGATTGGGGAGGATTTGGAGAGGAAGAGAGTGAAGTATTTCAGGTGAGGGGAATGGTGGGAGACGCCCAGAGCTGGGCTTGGGCTGGAGCATTTCACAGGACAGGGTGGAGATGTGAGTACTTGCAGCGGTGGTTCACTCATGGGGCGCCGTTAGGAAATGATCAGATTGATACTGCACCATGCCTTTTAAGGGACACTGCAAGTTTTACCAGCTACAGATGCCTGGTGAAGAATTTTGTAAGAGTTTGACTCATATTGATTTTCTGGGCTGCTCCGTGGACCTAGGTGAATAGCTGGTGATTTTGTAAATATTTGTTGTATTATTTGTAACCTGACTGGTGTCTTGATGGCTCATGGGGTGTGGGGGGGAATTTGAACATAAAGACTGCCAGAAAGCCCGCTTTCCCAACACGAAGTCAAGGTTATTGACACATGACCACAAATAGAGAAGTACCTCAAGACTTGCTAAGTCCACCACCTCCTTCTGTTCACGAACACCTCAGAGAGACACAATTTTCACCATTACCCTCTATGCAATTTATTTTTGGTTTTTTCTCAGAGAAGATGAGGAAGTTACTCAAATCACTTTAATAATCCAGCAAAATTAAGGGTTTTAAAATTGTATTTTATGCTTTTTCTGTTTATACTTATATATATATTTTGAATCCTTAATCTTGCATCTATTGGAGTCATTGGTGGAAATTTCATCCCTTCTAATGTTTGTTCATCATGTTCACTCAATCAAAAATTTCCCTTCGGTTATGGATTAACTCTTCACCAGGAAATATTTTTGCAATATGAATGCATACTTTTGAAAACAATGGGCTCCTTTCTCCTTTATGGCTTGAGTCATTCAAGAATAAGTGTCTTTGAAATTTTTAGAAACTGACATAAATCTGAATTAGCCTGTATCTTAAAGAAAGAATTAGCATGGCCCAGCCTTTGTGGCTAATACTCCAACTGGAGGAAGAGAAATCCATTTTCAAAATATAAAGAATGTGATTAGGACCTCTAGTGGCCAAACATGTCCCTACCTCCCAGTCAAGGCAGTGGAATCTTTTTAGGATCCATATTTCTTCAATTCCAACAAGAACAAGGGCAATCTTGGGAGTTCTTACAGCACCTGCCCCCAAACCACAACACCTTTGATGTTAGCAAACGTTCTCTTTAAACTGTGGGACCTACAAAGAGACTCTGCTTTGTGACTCTGGAGACGGATATCTCTGAAGTAACTTAGAACTTTCAGAAGGACCAGAAACCTAGAAGGCACTTCAGCAAGTTCTAGGATCTTTCCAGAGTCTCATATCCCAGTTTGATTGGGGTGCCCCTGACATATCTGAAACGAATAATAAGATCTATGTAAATATTTGTATACTTCATCTTGTAAATTGGATCAGCCTAGTGTATTGGTACCCTTTTCGATTCAGTAAACATTAGAGCAATTTGGTTCTTCTTAAAAGCAAAAGCATTTTTCAGTACTATGTCAATATAGTCATAAAGAGTAGAGTGCAGGCCTTTCCTGTACTCTTAACTTTTTTTTGTAAATTTATCTTTCTTCATCTGTGAAATGAGGATAAATATAATAATACCTGGAGTACAATGTTATTAGATTTTGCTGAATGTTGAGCTTTTATAATGATGCCTGGCACATTATCACTCAATAAATAGAGGCTTCTATGATGCTGATGATGACTCCTTAATTTCTACAGCTTCCTCTTCTCCCCACCTCTCAGGATCCACACACATATTCCCATGTAAATATGGATAAACTAATTATCTAGCCAGAGAGAGAGAATAAATTTCCTAGCAGAGGACCTGCTGTTCAATATGCTACATTCAGACAGCTTGGTTAGTTAGGGTCAAGGATGAAATGGGAATTTTGTTGTCCCTTTTGGAGCCTGATGCATCTGGGAGGAAGTGGGTTCTTTAGTTATGATTCAAAATCAAATCATCAGTCAGCAGTTTTCAAAAAGATCCTGAGATCAAGCATGCTTATGTTTTATTCTGTGAATTTAAAATTCTGGACTGCGCAGACAGAATCTATATGAATTTGGAGTCTTTCAAGAATAAAGAATAACACACATCTTTCTTCTCTCCCTTTTCTCTATAGGTTAACCTCAGAGCCACCGATGTCAGGCTCATGCGCCAGTTGCTCGTTATCAACGAGAGCATCGAATCCATCAAGTGGATGATCGAAGAGAAAGCCACTATCACCAGCAGAGGCAGCAGTCTCAGTGGCAGCCTGTGCAGCTTATTGGAGAGTCAGAGCACCTCCTTACGTGGCAGCTACAACAGCCTTCACGACGGCAGTGACGGGCTGGATGGCATCTCTGTGGGAAGCTATCTGGACACTTTGGCAGACGATGTCCCAGGCCACCAGACCCCTTCAGACTTGGACCAATTCAGTGACAGCTCCATAATAGAGGACTCACAAGCACTGCACAAGCGTCCCAAATTGGATTCTGAGTACTACTGCTTTGGCTAATTACCCAGTTTTTTGCATGGGACTGGTGTGCAATTAACTTGTATTTATCCTTCTTCTCCGCTGCTATATTTTTGGTGTGATTTTTTTTTTTTTAAATAAGACAGCCTTTTTAAAAGAAGCTTATTTTGAAATTGCTTAATGGTATTTCTGTTGCTCCTAATACTTCTCATCTGAACTGATTTATTTTCTCTGTTACATCTTTATTTTTATTTATTACAATGATTTTTCTCCCTCCTTTTACAGTGGCACAAACAGAGTAGGGGGAAAAGAATAAGCAATAATTATGTTTTTGCTTTTGTTTTTAGAGCAAGGGGTCAGGGATTACAAGAAAATCTTTGCTAAATTTTACAATAAACCAAAGTCTGATAACAGTTAATTTTGTTGCTTGTGTTCTTAAATGGCTTAAGGTTTTATCTTCCAGAAGATATTGAGATATATTAATATGACTGTTTGCATATTAGGTTGGATAAAATGCTTGGGACAAAATTAAGCATTATTTCTAGGCCACAACATCTTAGTGTATAATCAACAGTACTATCATTGGAAGACCCCAACTATATGCAATCTGTTCAACTCACCCTTGTTGTTGATACTGTACATTAGCATTTTGTTATCCGTGATTCTAACTCAAAGTGTAGAATTATATATGTGATAATATGTATTATTCTCCCAATTTAAAATAATACTTGAAATTAGATATAAAGGTGATTAGAGGAAAACATGTCCTAAATATAACTGTATTTTGAGATTCTGTTGACATTTACTTATATGCCTTTTGCAATTCTGATAGGATATATAAACACACAGATGCATACACACAGATAGATGAATGGATAGAAAGATAGATATCCTTATCATGAAGAAACAGAATCATTATTCATTTAAGAACTCTAATATATTCTTTTATCTTGGGATGAATAAATAATCTCTTAGTTTTCTGAGCTGACACTTGGAAATATTATAAATCATGTGGTAAGTGAACATTAGCTTTGATGTGATATTAGTAATCCTCTGCATTTCTATTATCTTGATAATGCCTAGAGAGGGAATATAATTAGGATTTCAAGCTGTTCTTTGTAATGTTATATGTTTCTGCACTAAACACTTTACAATATGAATCAAAAAGTCTTCCTATTTATAACTGAGACACGTCTATACTCAAGAAATGTTTTCTCCCAAATTTCGTTTGTTATTATATACTTATTACGCACTTGTCAATTTATTATATGTTTCCAAGACATATATTATTATTTACTTTCTAATTAAAATCTATCTTGCACTGACTCTTTTCCCATAAATTGTTTAATATAAGCCTCATCACAAAAATCTCAGTAGGTGGGGATTCTCACCATTCCATGTTTAAGAAAACTGAAGGACATAGAAGGCAGGTAACTGGGTCAAATCCCCTAGTAAGTGTCAAAGCTAGAATTTAAACTTGGGTCTGTTTTATTCTGAATAATAACACTCAATAACCTTTTTGGTTGACATTAAATAATATTTAATTGACATTAAATAATAAAATGTGGATGAGAAAACAAATTTAATCTTACAATAAAAAAGATATAAATGACCATTTTTCCTCTAATCAGTGGGATCTATGTTTTTCAATACTGTCCTCACTGAGCCCTTTCTTGAAGTTACATGTCCAGAGTCAGTTTTATGCTTATATGTGAATCACGGAGTTGGCCATACACCAACTATTCCTAATATATTCCTCCCTTTCTATATACTTTTACTTTCAACTTAGTAAAGGCTGGTTGGTTGATTATTTTGTTTGGTTTTAATCTGGAATCAAACCAAACAATTTTTACACATATTGTTTACCAGATTAAAATTCAAGTTAACATATTATGAACTAGCAGAGAAAATATACTTAAAATCAAGATGGATGAATTTCAAACAGAAGGTAATGAAATATGTAACCATATGTCTATAGCATAGCAAGGAGAATATCCTCAACGGGGGGAAGCAGGCAGGCAGCAAGAGTAGGAGACATCAAGAGCAACTCTAAATCCTTTAAAGCCCAACACTTGCCTTGAACAAGCCATGCACATCAAAGATGATTTCTGTACTCAGATCTTAGTTTCAGACTGTGAATTCAATCTGGCAAATTTCTCTTACATCCTCCTTGTCCAACCAGCTTCCCCTGCTGTATGTCTATCCCATGCCCTCTATAAATGTCCCCTCTGTTGAAAGGAAATGAAAAAAGCACAAGAGTATAATGTAGGAGACGTGTGTAGAATCATTTTCATTTATACATTATACTTTAAGGAAACCGTAATGAACATTGGCAGAACACTTGAGAATTTTTTTTGGCTCTATGAGTTTCAATATTTTACATGCTATATATTTTTTTTTTACAAAAGATGGGAAATGTAGATCTTATGATTTAGGTGTATGAAATCACATATAACCCAACAATGTTTTAATTGTTGATTTTACTAAGAGTAGGAGAATAGGCAGTTAAACAACACTAATTACGAACATATTCATTGGTTTCAAGTAAGTGAATGCATTGAAGTGCCTCATTTTCAACTAAAAATCCCATAACTAATCTCTGACCTGGAGCATTTGATATTTGATCTCTGTCATCACTAGAGGAAATGGGGTAAAAGTTAAAGCAAAAGTATCTTTTAAACTATTCTGCCTGCACTGAGTTATGTTTTCCCAGAGAAAATGGAATTTTCTTGAATTACATTAATCTCCCTGTTTTTATTGGACTTAGTCTTTTAAGGGAAGGGAAATAATTGGATGTAAGGAATTTAGACAAGTTAAAGCTAGTACATTTTTGGTGTTTTGCAAGTAAAGGAGCTCTAAATGACCAACCTAGAAGTCTTAACTAAACTTCAAGGAAATCCCAAAGTTTATATTACCAGTCAGGCTCAAATTGCATAGTATAAAGTTTAAGTATCCATCAATGTTTGGAAATGCAATGGAGATTCTTTACTATTGAGTGGATCATAAAGGCACTTGCCAGCAGATCACTCAGGCCCAGGAGTTTGAGTCTAGCCCAAGCAACACAGCGCGAACCCACCTCAAAATAATAAAATAAAATAAAATAAAATATTTATTTTGAGGTCCTCATTGTACCGCTATCTCAGCCACAGTTCACCCATTTGATCACTCTTTTTTTAAAGAATATCTTCACTTGGCTTCTAGGACATCACTTTCCCCTCATTCCCCACTGCCTGCTTGCTTGCAGATTCCGTTGCTGGTTTATCCTCATTTTTCTCACTTCCAAATGCAAGTGTCCTTGGGCCCAGTTCTCTTGTAAAATGGCTCCCCTAAGGAATTCATCCAGTTCCTGTTTTAAATGCCATCTATGTGTTGAGATTTCTAAATGTATGTCTCTAGCCCTAATTTCTCCCCTGAATACCAGTCTCCCATGTCTGCCTGCCCCCATTGCCTCTCTACTTGATGTCTGATAAGCATCTCCAAAACTGAAATTTTGCTTATTTTGCAATCTTCCACAGTTTGTAAATGGTGCCTCTACTCATCAAATTCTCAGCCCAAATCCTTGAAATCATCTTTAATTACTTTTTCCCTCACACAATCAAATCACGTGAGCTCCACCTTAGAAATATATCCAGAATGCTACAAATTCTCATCACCACCACTGCTACCACTCTAATCCAAGTCACCGTCATTTTTCCCTGAGACTATTGCAATAGCCTTGTTCTGTTTCCTTGCTTCCACCCCTACCTTCCCCATAGTCAGTGCTTAATAGAGCAGAGTAAACTCTTAAGATACAAGTTAGAATTTTCCACCCTCTATTCCAACCCTGAAAGAGCTTTCTATGTTTCTTAGAGTCCAGTCCAAATCTTTAACATGGACTAAAAAATCCTGTGCAATCTGTCATCCTTCTGCCTATCTCATCTTGTACCATCCCTCTCCCTGCCCCATGAAGTCTGATTTGCATCCTTGTTATTTCTTAAACATTTCAAAATCCAAGCATGTTCCTACCACAGAATCTTTGCACTTCTTATCTCCTCTTTTTGAAATATTCTTCTATTTATCCATAAGCCTTGATTCCTCAGCTGTTTGTGGTCTCCAATCAAGAGGCACCTTGTCTGGAAGGACATCTCACATAGCACCCTGGCACTTTTTTTTTCTTATTTTTTTTTTTTCATAACCCTTAGCAGCACAGCACCTAACACACATTTTTGTGTGCACTCTCTGCTTACTCACATTAGAATGTAAGGTCTATGACAGCAAGAACTTTGTTTAGTTCACTGCCATATCCTCCAGAACCTAGGAGAGTATCTGTCACATAGTAGATACCAAATAAATATTTTTGGTTAAAACAACTAGTAAAGATTTTCTGAATGCCTTTGAGATGCCAGGCAATGACTGCGCTAGGTTCTGGTGGTGCAAAGATAAGGAAGATATGAGTGCTGCCCTCAGAGAGTTCATCTGTCTAGTATGTTTCTCCAATAGAAAGAATAATGCCCCCCACCACTACTCCCAAAAATTTCCATGTCTAAAACACTGGAACCTGTGAACATGTTACCTTACAGGGAAAAAGGGACTTTGAAAATGTGAGTAAGGGGCCGGGCACAGTGGCTCACGCCTGTAATCCCATCACTCTGGGAGGCCGAGTCTGGAGGATTGCTTGAGATCAGGAGTTCGAGACCAGCCTGAGCAAGAGCAAGACCCCCGTCTCTACTAAAAATAGAAAGAAATTAGCTAGACAACTAAAAATATATAGAAAAAATTAGCTAGACATGGTAGCACATGCCTGTAGTCCCAGCTACTCGGGAGGCTGAGGCAGAAGGATTGCTTGAGCCCAGGAGTTTGAGCTAGGCTGACTCCACGGAACTCTAACCTGGGCAACAGAGTGAGACTCTGTCTCAAAAAAAAAAAAAAAAAAAGAAAAGAAAAGGTGATTAAGCTAAAGATCTTGAGATGAGAAGATGTGTGATTAAGCTAAGAATCTCCAGATAGGAAGATGACCCTTGATTATCTGGGTGGGGCTTATTAGAGTGAGGTAGGAGTGTCAGAGTAAGAGACTGAAAGAGAGAGCAAGGTGAAGATGTGGTAAATGTTACATTCCTGGCTGTGAGGGTAGGAGAAGAGGTCATGAGCCAAGGAATGCAAGCAGGGTACAGCTTCTATGTATCAGCATGGACTGATATATCAATCTCACATTATTTCTATGTAATCACTGTTACCGTTGTTTAAATGTTTAGTAGAGCATTACCATTAAATGTTAACACTTAAATATTCTCATCTATCATTATGGATTATTTTTGTGTAGCACACTTAACCCAAGGCCTGGTTGAGCGAAACCAGAGACAGTACCAGGATTGTATCTCATCTACCTATATTTGCGTGCTAGTTACATTCCAAACTTTGCCCTAAGTTGGCATTCCTTCAAGTTGTTAACATTGTGCACAGGGCCTGTTTGTCCAATGTGGGAGGAAGAATTGTCAGAGGCTGCATGATTTCATTTTTTCCTAATGAGGGATCTTGTACCAACAGGGAAATCTATGCATTCTTGACGGATTTAGATTATTCTCAGAGTAATTTACTACGATTATTTTTACACCAGCTAAATCCACCTATACCTCAAATATATTATAGTTCTATCAACTCTGCATTTTTTCACTCTCGTGCAAAGGAGTATTTGCGAGGTGTCAGAGATCTTTACTCCTTTATCGCTGATGCATTCCAGCTTCTTGGCACTTGGCCTTCTGCTCAAAGCATTTTCTTTGTGATTTTTATTAAAGATTTTATGCAAAATTATTAATGATGCCCAATGATATCATAATATAGCTAATAGGTATGAGGATTTTTTTTAAAAAGCAAAACAAGTTTTCGCCTTTACAGCCCATGCTGTAGAAGAATAGGTCTTTAGAATGATAAGAAGATGCTAAATTCAGATGCTGTTTTCTCAAATTTAGTTTCTGGAAGCCAACGAAAGTGCAGAGAGAATTCTTTAGATATTAAGCAATCACTGAAAATTTTCTTTGTCATAAAAAATTGACTGAGATGATTTTGTATATTCTGTTAGACCCTCAAAAATCTGATTTTTTTTTTTAATATTCAGAGATTATATGGTGTTAGGTGTGGAACGGCTGCTAGAGGACATGTGGAATAACACAAATAATGAAATGAGGCATTCTTAGGTAATGTGTACCATATGATAGACAGTGTGGCCATGTGTTTCTAAATCATGCTTCAGAGAAAGAGCTAATCCACACTTGCAGCATAGAATGAATGGCTCAAGGTGTTTTAATGCAAAACAAACAAAAATAATTAATTACATTTAAAATACAAGTAGTGTAATACAAGTAGGTAAAAAAAAAAGATATTTAAGGAGTGAAATGGGATAGTCATTAACTTGACGTTAAGGGGTGGTATAAGAGTCTCAAGGCTCTGGTTTCAGATGGTCTCGGTTCTGCCACTTACTAGATGGTAAACTTGGAATCAGTATCTTTACTTCTTTGTGCCTGTTTTCTCATTTGCAAATGAGAATGATGAAACTTGCCTCATAAAATTGTTGGAGAATTAATTAATATTTAGAAAGTACCTGGAATACTACCTAGCACACAGAAATGCTTAATAAATGATGTTATTATCATTATAATAAATAATCAAGTAATGAAATCTGTTTTACATCTAAGAAGGAAGAAATTAAGACTGGCTCATCATAATGCATATTAGTGTAACTATTGTTATATGACCAATCCGATAATCATGTCTAGCCAACTTCTCTCTTGACAACCTTCTCCATAGAGGCTGCAGAAGTAAAATACATTTATAGCCACTCTTGTAACTAGTCATGGCCAGGGGACAAAGTTTTGGCCAATAAGCTATAAGCAGAAATCTTATAGAGGCTTCTGGAAAACCTTTCGCTGACTTTGAGCTGTTTATATAAACCAATATTGAACTCTGAAAATTTTGAGATTCTCATATCCTTATTTCCTATCAAAGTTGTAAAACTCCTGCAGGAAAGGCATTAAATATGCAACTTGCATTGTAGGACTGTTAACCCACAGTGCCTGCAGTGAAGTAAATGAACTAAATACACTTGCTTTTATTCTGTCCTAGGGGTTACCATAGTACAGCTAACAGATATGGGGATTTTTTGTTTTAAAAGCAAACAAGTTTTTGCCTTCACAGTCCATGCTTTAGAAGAATAGGCCTTCAGAATGACAAAAGGTGCTAACTTCAGACCCTGTTTCTTCAAATTTAGTTTCTGGAAACCAACCAAAGTGCATAGAGAATTCTTTAAACATCAAGAATTTCTAAAGTATTGTTAATTTGCTATCTCAAATTTCACTTGGAGCTCTATTTAAAAAAATAGAAAACAAATATTTATATCATGTGCCACTTTGGTATTTTCAATCTCTTATAGATGTAACACCAGATAAATGAGGATGACTTAGTTTGCTGGACTTATTATAGATTGAAAAACAAAACCGATATTAATAAGAGTTAAAAATGTAGCTCTACCTGACCTACTTTTTCCTGCCAGTTTTGTTGAATCAATTCATGAGAAAATAATGGGTGACAAAATGATGTCTGATGATACTTCTTATAGTCACATATACCAATTCTCACAGAGATCATTTTAATTCAATAGAAGGGTACCAAATGATTTATCAAAAATTTATCATGACTCTACCTCCTTTCAAATTTTTACTACTCATGGAACTTTGGAATACTAAAATCCTTGTGGATTTCATTGGCATGGTTCTAAGCCTAAATATTTGCCAGCATTTAGGGTGAATGTACTCATGAAATTTATGACTACAGACTCCTACTTGAGATAAAAAGAGTACCTGTAAATTCTGAGACCAGTATATCTACGAAAATGGCTGAAATCTCATGTAGTGTATTCCAAGATGGTTGACAAATTAAGATATGTTAAAACCCTGAGTCTCTCAGAACATCTGCAGAGTTAGACAAGTTGGGTTTATTAAATGCTATTTTGAAAAAAAATGAAAATATCACAGTAAAATGTAATTCTTTTTTATTTGAGGTTTGTATTTTGATGAAGAACATACGAACTTGCAGGTCTTGAAGGTCTTAAGAATTCAATTTTGAAGTGTCACTCTGAAATTTGGAACAGAAAAACAAATGACATGTAGTTTTCACTACAAGATTATATCTTAAGAGTGCTTACAAGAAAATGCAAATTACTAATTGCTACCTATAATGTAAATTACCAATTGTTACCTATAATATTCATTGATTGCATTACATGCTTTGGTACTTAAGAATTTGCTATAATATGATGTATGTGTGTGTGAGTTTATTTATAGAGAAGTAATTTGAAGGTAGGACAATAAATTTTACTTCTCATTGTCTAGAATATTATAGATTTCATTATATTCATTCTCAGTACATGCTGAATATATATCTCTAGAATTAAATTAGTTGAATTTATTTTTTAAGACCTACCAAATAAATAAAATTAACTTCCCTGGCATTAAAATCAATAGAAAAATGTATTCATACCATATTACTATTGTTACTATTATTTATTTATTACTAATATTTAAATTGTATTATTTTGCACATAGTATTATTATTTAAAATGATTAAGTTACCAGAAAAACTACTATTCAAATTGCTTTTACTGTATGGTAAAAAAAAATATGAGAACAGAAATAAAATGTATCAAAGAAAGAAATATTAAGAAGTTACATAATTTTTGACTAGAAAAACCAAATACCAGACTAAAAATTTTAAATTAATAAAATGATCAACATTTTAAAAAATCTATAATTTTGTTTTATGCCATAGTCATTTCACATATATGACAAGAGATCCCATTCACAATAATGAAAAAATATGTAAAATATTTAAGAATAATTTTAACAGTAAATGAATTTAACCTACCTGAAAAAAACTATAAATCTTTCAGAAGTATATAAAACTTGGGAAAATGGAAAGTTATTGTAAATATGTAAATTTTTCTTATTAATTTATGTTTAATGAAACTAATAAGAAGGTAAAATAGACTGTTGTAGAAGAAAAATACAACCAAAAAAAGAATCAGTTTTGAATTTCATATAACTGGAAGACTGAGCAAAAATATGAAGGAATCTATTCAGCAAAGTAAGAATAAGGAAAATTTTCCTATCTGATAATAAACTCTTTTAGAGTTATAATAATTAAAACAATGTATTTCTGTTACAAAAAGAGATCTCCTGGAATGGAAGAGATAAAATTATATATAAAGATGCAGTATTTATAAAATAAGCACCTGAAAACAATAGAGAAAATATTTATTCAACAACATCAAGGTAATGTGTTAGAAATTTGAAGACAAAAGTCTGTTTTAGACCTATAGTTCATACTATAAACCAATTTAAATCCCACATGTATTAGCATTAGTTTCTAAAATAACCATAAGAAAATTGGAAAAGAAGATATTTAATTTTAAACATCTTGATCTAAACACCAGATATTAAAACAATGAAATTTTTTTATGATGTGAAAAATTCAAAACAGAGGCGCTTAATTAATAAAGCAACATATAGGGCCGGGTGCAGTGGCTCACGTCTATAATCCTAGCACTCTGGGAGGCCGAGGCGGGTGGATTGTTTGAGCTCAAGAGTTCGAGACCAGCCTGAGCAAGAGCGAGACCCCGTCTCTACTAAAAATAGAAAGAAATTATCTGGCCAACTAAAATATATACATAGAAAAAATTAGCTGGGCATGGTGGCGCATGGCTGTAGTCCCAGCTACTTGGGAGGTTGAGGCAGTAGGATCGTTTAAGCCCAGGAGTTTGAGGTTGCTGTGAGCTAGGCTGACACCACGGCACTCTGGCCTGGGCAACAAAGAGAGACTCTGTCTCAAAAAAATAAATAAATAAATAAAAATAAAGCAACATATAAAAGTAATCTTGGCATAAATTAAATAATGACTAAAAGTAAAGTTTTATTTTTGCCTATTTAATTCCCCAAATCTTTGAAAACATATTAGTATGCTCAAGTAAATGTATATTATTATTTTTAATTTGAAAGTATCTAAATTTAAAAGTTTGAGAACAAAAGCTACAGGAAATAATCCAAGGAAAGAGACAGTCACCAGTAGAAAGACGTTTACCATAACATTAAACTAGTGAGGTAGAAATAACCTAAATATCTAGCAATAGGAAAACTGTTAATTAAACTGTACTGCATGCACTGGAATAATTTTGTTATTGCAACCATTAATAATGATAAAGTTTGCATGGTAAAATAAAAATATTTAGGTAAAATATAAAGTGACAAATATTCATACCTTTTATGTGGAATGACTGCAATTATGTAGCAAAATATGAGCATATGTGAAATTTGTTGCCATATGTATATTGTGGTGTTTTTCCGATTTGTACTTCAAAACACTATAACACCGCACTTACATTTTGAACTAAAGATAACTTTAAAACACTTTGCTAAATTGCCTTCTATCAAAGTTGTTCCAATTAATCATTATTCATTAATGAGCCCATCTTTAGCATTTTCACTATCTCTAGATATTGTATTTCTTTTTAAACTTACTAGTTTAGTTAAACTTTTTTCTATTGTCATTTTTACTTTGTTTCCTTACTAATTAGTGAGGTTGAGCATCTGTTCATCCTAACTGGCTCTTTACTTTTATCTATGAATAGACTGTTTATCTTTTGCCTGTATTTATCAATATTGTTATATTGATTATTTTCCTATTATAGGCTTAAAATAATATATATGTTTAAAAGACTATTTTAAGCGTAAAGAATCTTTTATAATCTTAGTGTCATGTATTGAAGTTGATCATTGGTTCATGTGCAGAAATGTATGTCTCTATTGTTTCATAGCCATTTTGAAATACAGATGAGACTCAACTTATGATGAAGTTATATCCCAATAAATCCATCATCAATTGAAAATATCATAAGTTGAAAAGGCATTTAGTACACCTCGTCTACCAAACATGACAGTGTAGCCTAGCCTACCTCAAATGAGCTCAGAACACTTACATTAGCCTACAGTTGGGCAAAATCATCTAATACAAAGCCTATTTTTAAATAAAGTTTTGAATATCTCATGTAATTTATTGAATACTATTGTGAAAGTTAAAAAAAGAATGGTTGTATGGGTACTCAAAGTATGGTTTCTACTGAATGTATATTTCTTTTGCACCATCATAAACTCAAAAAATCATACATAAAACCATTCTGTAAATTGGAGACAATTTATACATTGCTTAATTTTATTTTTATGAGTTGGATTTGATGAATTAAGTTTTAGATTATTTATTATTGGAAATGTCAAGTTTACCTTATTATAAGTGTGAGGTTTGTATGCTTTAGTGATAATTTCTTTAGACTTATAGTACTGGGTTTAAATCTGAGGAGTCCAATTATGAGCTATATAATCATTGTTCATGCATTGAAAATTTATCTTTCAAGGCTTTGTAAGGAGTAAATCAGATAGCATTACTGTAAAATCCCCCACAAACGTTAGAGGACACAGCACCTGCTTTATTCATGACGTGATTCTGCACTCCTCCACAGAAGGCAGCTCCGTAGGGAAGCTCCTATCAATCATTTACTATCATTTGCTGATTATGATGTTTATTCATGATTCATCTGAAAGACTTTCAAATAAAATATTCTATAAAGCAAGACTACCCTGAAAATGCCAGAGTTCCAGAAAAGTTAGATAAGATAATCAGCTATTATTGAAACTAAGCTTGATGTCTTTTGGTTTCATACTCCGAGCTTATCACTAAAGAATATCTCATCTCTGCCCATGAAAAGACTTTTTAAAACCTACTCAAAAGGTATTGGCACTGAAAATGATTAAATTTTTTAACCTAGTGATGAATACATTGTAGATACTCAATAAGTATGTATGCCTAATACCAGAAAAATGTCCCACTAATTAGTCATTTTCCAGAAAACCTTTCAGTGTTGTTTGGTTAGTTTTAAATGAAGTTCATAATTTTATCATGTATAACTTGATTTTGGAATAATGATTTTTACTTCTCAGACTTGCCTAATTGCTTTTTGATTTGTGCATTATTCATGTGTGGCTCTGCTTGGTTTCATAATTAAACTCTGAGCAAAAGGGCTCTCCCTGAAATTGCACTCATTTGAGAATGTCTATGTCTAAGTGTTTATGGATGCTTTCTTTCTTTTTTTGGCTTAACTTACCAAGTTTACTGCCACTTAAGTTTGTTATTTAAGCTTGGATTTAATCTGAATCAAATTCTCACAAAAGAAATTAAAACTTCATTTTAACATGAAGAATCCAGTAGAATCCCAGAAGAGAAAAATACGTTTACATACAGATAAAAGAAGCTGTAGGAAGCTGCCCTATGTGTAGTTTTATGAATTAAAATGCTAAACTATTTTAATATTTCTGACAAAAATGACATTTATACTTACAAATTGAGAAGAATAGTGAAACGACATGTGAAGAAGAGAAATAGTTTATAACAACAAATCTCAGCTTTCAAGTGATCATGCACTCAACAAACATATTTTGGATGTTCTTTCACTGAGTAAGGTGCTTTGTTGAAGTGTAAGTTTAAAAAAAGGGTTGAATCTGATTTTAAATAGCTCATAGTTACATAAACAAGCACAATGACAAAGAATAAGGGCCACAATGATTACTTCAGAAATCACAATAATTTTAATAAAATAGATATTTGTCTTTCTACCTTTTAAGAAATATCATTTGTAAGCAAAGCCTGATTACATGGTTATAGTTTTTCTAAGAAGACTTAGTTATAGCTGGACCATCAGAGCTGGTGGGTTCAAAGAGACACTGACTAGCTTTGAGGTTAAGATACAAGTACCTGGGAAAAATCTTTAAGAATTAATGAGAAGGTTGGAGGATTGGGGGCAATGACAGAAGGGAAGAGTTAGAAAAGAATAGCCAAACTGCAGTGCAATAGAGAATGTGGAGAAAGACTGAGAGATAAAGAAGCTGTTATAAAAAGTAGATCATTAGTTGGTAAAGAAAGAGGAAATCTAAGACAAACTATTAGGAAGTATTATTGGGTTACATACGGTACAATGCCTCCTCTGTGATATCAAGAATCCTTCAGTAAAGATACAGGTTGCTCTTCGGTGCTTTTTGTTAGATGGATTTTTGTGTTTTTCGAGATACATCTACATTTGAGGTTGGACTTAAGGTAAATTGAGTGGTCCAAGATGGCCCACAACATTTGGTTGGAAGTTATGTTTGAAATGTTATAGAAAAAGAGAGAAAAGAGTTGCTTATTCTGTAAATAGGTGAGTGAAGTGAGGGAAAGACTTCACAAATGTAGCCTTTTATTCAATTCATGGATGAGTTACAAGGCATTACATAGCTTTTGTAAGATTTTCTGATATTAAATTTTGGTTTTAGTGACTAAAGACAGCTTCATATCTTCCATTTCAATATGTATTTGTTTCTTTCTTTTGCTTTACTACAATAACTAAGATCTTCAGTACCATGTTAAATAGAAATGGTAAGAGCTAATATTCCTGCTCTTTTATAAAATTAAAAGGCAGAACGTTCAGTCTTTCACCACTGATTATATGATGTTAGCCTGGGCTGTTCATGAATTCCCTTTACCAGACCGAAGAAGTTCTCTTCTAGAGTAGAAGTCATTAAAGCATGTATTCTGTTTCCAAGGTGATGCTCCCAGGAGAAAGAAAAGAAGGAAGATAGGGTGACTCTATCTAATCATTCTGTCAACATGATAACAGGACCTCTGGGTAGAGAGTCTAATGATATTTTCTAGGAGAACTGTACTTATATACACAATGTCCTTAACAGATTATCTCTGGTTAATAAGTGTTTATAGTAAATAAATCTAGAATCTGTACATTTGTGGGTATATTTACCCAGAGAGTGTCACACAAGCTGTAACTCCCTGAGATATACAATGGAAATGTCTTGTAATGTAAATGCTCCCCATCACATGAGGCAGATATATGTGCACTTCATTTAAATGTTCTCTGCCTTAGGTCAGAAAGCCCGTGAGGAGCCACGCTTAGTGTCCCAGATCGTTCTCTGCCACTTGTGAGCCTTTTGATTGCCTGAATCCTTAAAACTGGCTATTGGTAATAAGAGCCATGATTTGAATACATCTGATTTTAAAATGTGATCCTTTGGATTACTTACCTATTTTTAGCTTTCTGAGATAATGTTGAATTTTGTCAAATTATTTTCTTCATTTGTGGAAATGATCATATGGATTTTCTTGTATATTTTCTTAATATATCAAAAATGCATTGATTTTTAAATGTTAAACTTACATTTCTAGGAAAGAATCCATTGGTAGTGATATATTATCTTTTAAATATATTATTGGCTAAAATTCACTGGGATTTTATCAAGTATTTTTGATTTGAGTTCATAAGAGTTATTGATTTTTAGTTTGCTTTCCTTGTAATGTCTTAGACTGATTTGGGTACATCAAAAATGAGTTAAGAAGCATCCTCTCTCTAAAAGAGTTTATGTTTTTGATTTTTTGGTGTTTCTTGTTTGGAAGAATTTGTACATTTTCTCTAAGTTGTCAAGCTTAATTTCAAAACAATTTTTATAATTTTCCTTTATTATTCTTTTAATGTTTGTGAGATCTATAATGGTACCACTTCTTTTTTTGCTGGTGTTGGTAATTTGTGCCCCAATTTTCTATTGGTAAGTTTACTTAGAGGATTATCATTTTAATTTATTCCTTTAAAGAACCAATTTTTTATTTTATTGATTTTCCCTATTGTTGTACATCTTCTATTCCACTGATTTCTCTCTTATCTTTATTATTTAATTTTTCTACATACTTTTCATTTAATTTATTCTTTTTATAGTTTCCTAACATGAAAGTTTAGACCATTGATTTTAGTCATTTCTTCTTCAGCTTTAGCTGTATTGCACACATTTTAATATACTGGAGTTTTGTTATGAGACAATTAAATATATTTTGTAATTTCTCTTATGATTTTTTTTGACCCATGAGTTATTTAGAGATACACTATTTATTTTCCAAATATTTAGGGCTTTTTCTGCTTGTCTTAGTACTGTCAATTTCTAATTTAATTCAACTGTTATCAGAGAACTATTAAGACTTCATTTATGGCCCAGAGTTGGTTTATCTTGGTGAATTTTCCATTTTTTTTTTTTTAAAAATGCACATCCTACAGTGCTTGGATATAGTATTCTATAAATAAAAATTGGGTTAAGGCTTGATACTGTTATTTAGCTCTTCTCTCTCTTTTTGATTTTTTAATCTAGATTTTATACTGACTATTGATAGAGATGGAATAAAATCTCCAACTAGGGTTGTGGAGATGTCTATGTCTTCCTTTAGTTCTATTAGCTTTTGCTTCATGTAATTTGAAGGATTCCTATAAGGTGCCTATATATTTATAACTGTCTAATGTTTCTGAAATATTAACCCTTTACCATTGCAAAATGTCATTCTTTGTCTTGATTAATATTCCTTTTTTCCTACAACTTTTTTTTTTTCTGGTATTGGTATAGCCCTTCAACTTTATTATGGACATTGTTTGTACAATAAATCTCCCCTACATTTTTAGCTTCTCAGCCAGCCTTGCCTCTGTGCTTTGACATTTCAAATTAGTATGGCTTCAGCTTTCTGCCACTTGACTTACATGCGATCTGAGGAATGCACGCAATGAAATGAATAGAAAAACAAACAAACAAAACTCTTATTTGGTGCAGAAATCTCTTTCAGAGTTAAGTTCCCACCTGGCCCTGGCCTTTTTTATTCTGGGTCCTCTTGATTATCCTACACTGTATAGGTGAGCAGTCAGATAGAGGTATGTGCAGAAATTATACTTCAATTTGGGATTTCACCTCTTACTTCTCTTGCTTTCATGATTCCTCCTAGTTTCCTACCTGGTCTTTCAATAGTGAGCTCTGTTCTTTACTACCATGGGCCAAGTCAGTAATGCTGAAGTGTTCTTCCATTATAGCCAGGAGACACATACTGAATGTCTGTGTCCTCCCAAAATTCATATGTTGAAACCTAATCCCCAATGTGATGGTATTTGGAGGTGAGGCCTTTGGGAAGTGACTAGGTCATAAGGGCAGAGCCCTCATGGACAGGATTAGTGTCATTATAAAAGAAGCCCCCAAGAGCTCTTTTGCTTCCTTCAACTGTGTGAGGTTGCAGTAAAAAGATGGCCGCTTATGAACCAAGAAGTGGTCCCTCACCAGACACCTAATCTGTAGGCATGTTGATCTTGAAATTCTCAGCCTCTAGAACTATGAGAAATAAATTTTTATTATTTATAATCCACCCAGTCTCTGGTAGTTGTTATAGCAGCCCAGATGGAGTAAGGCACCATGAGAGTAGAGGACTGCTCTTAGGCAAGAAAGTCACACACTCACAATTCTTACTTCTTTGAATTTTAGATTTTTAAAGGTACATTCTCTTCCAGGTTTGTATGACATTAGACCAATGCCTTTAAATTTTTGTTCAATATTTTGTCAATATTTTATAATAATTTTATATGGGAGGGTTTGCATAACCAAATCTCTTCACTGCCATTTCCAGAAGTTGTCCAAA
Organism: Eulemur rufifrons; assembly: GCF_041146395.1. Taxonomy (NCBI): domain Eukaryota; kingdom Metazoa; phylum Chordata; class Mammalia; order Primates; family Lemuridae; genus Eulemur; species Eulemur rufifrons. The sequence goes on from NC_090989.1 coordinate 234,740,131, forward strand.
CCACAGAGTCTTACCATAAGACATAATGAGGGTTTGTGTGTTGGCTTAGAGGGGGGTAGACTCATAAATATTTTTAACTGATACAAAATTTTGTGTGAATATGCATATATGCATTATTGTGAGGAGAGAAATCATTGCTTTTTTCAGATTCTCAATGATGTATGAGACACACAGAAAAATTAAGAATGAATGTCTTAGCAAGACTTAGGCTCTGGCTACACTTTTAAATTTTATTCCAATTTTGTTACTAAAGTAACTTTCATCATAGTTATTCCTTTATAGATAATGAAAGTTGATTTAAAACTATTTTTAAATGACCAATTTCACTAAAAGTTTAAATAAAAAAATTATAATTGCTCCTAAGGGAGGGCTTGCTCCTTGTTCCTAATGATCTGAATTCCAGAAACATGTATGCTTTTATTCATATCTGTTACAAGTAAGGGTATGGAAAAAAAATTCTGCATCCCAGTCTCCTACTGTGTTCCAGGAAATGGACAGGGCTCTGCATAATAAGTTGTGTGAACCTCCCTTATGTACATCATGACATAATGGTAATGAATTCTAAATGGTGCTAGCTGACTTCTTGCCTTGAATGCAAGAATCCTGTTTAATTTGATTCACCAGTATAGAATGGAGCAGATTCAGTGTTTGTCTCAAAGATTATAGATAAAGATTCATTTTAATATCCTTAAACAAGACTGTTTCATTCATTTTAAGACTGGATAAAACAAGCCCAGATTTAGAACTAGCTATACAGACAGCTCAAATTGAATCCATATTATTGGATTTTAAAGAGTTTACTTAATTAAAAACAGGCAAACAAATGTGTTGGTTCTTTATTTTCAATGTCTCTGGAACTATACCATAAATTGTGAGGTTAGAGCTATATTTTCCATTATATTGTATCTGGTGACTTTTATTCATTTAGTTATAATTTTGAATGCCTACACTGCAATACCACATGCTCTTCAATCAAGTGCAGTGTTTGAGAATTAAAAGGACAAATGACCAAATATGCTGTGATAATTATATCATATTGCTGTATGAGTAGCAAATACAGGGGTTTGTGGAATCACGTGAAAGAGATAGTTAAGAACATTAGGGATGACATCTAGTGAAGATATGACCCCTAAGATGATGCTTACACACTTACAAATGGATACCTGCATTATTAGGAATGGGCAGTAGGGCTTATCAGAATCAATTTGAACAAGATAATATGTCAATTTTGGTGAAATGGGGGGCATTCAATATGGTTACAGCCTGAGATACAAGTTGTAGGAAATAAAGTTGAAGAGTTTGGCTAGGAAAAGATGATGAAAAGCCATATAGAATAATTGGATATCCCTGATCATTAAACATTTCAGATATGGAAATGATAAATAGTAAAACAATTTTAGAGTTTCATCTCCCACACAATTTCAAGACTGGCTTCTGTATTGAAGAGAAAAGGATCGTGCAATCTATACCTGAACATGCCACTGCTAACAAATTTAGGAGTAATATTAAAAAGAGCACTTGAGTAATCAAAGAGTTCATTTATATTTCACATATGACTCAGGTAGATTTTTTTGCATTAACCAGGTAGCTCCAATATTATAATATTCTTGCGTCCATCACCCTGGTTCCTTTATTTCTTGTCCTCAGGTGAGCTTTATCTCATGGAAAAGAACTGATAATAGCCAGAAGAGATGTTGCTTGGAGAACAAGAGAGAAGAAGATTAAAGAAACCGTTTAGAGGCTCCACTGGAATGAAATTAGTGTCAGGATAATGTCTCCTACTTTAAGACCAAGCTAAAAACCCTACGTGCAGCCTTCTGTATTTTTACTTTCCAAGAACTCCAGGGGGCCCTACTGAAAGAACAAGCTATGAGTCCTGCAGAAAAAAGTGATGCCAGTTGTCTGGAGAAGTGAAGATCTCTAGATAGAAGATTGGATATGCCATTTATTAGAAGAAAGCTAAAGCTAAAAATATACAACTTGTGTTAACAATGATTAATGAGTCTTCAAGAAGGTGGTGTGCATGTTGTTGTGGTCAAAATATAGAAAAAGCACATTCCCATTTTTAACAAGTAGAATCTACACTTGAATTACTAAAAATTTTGTTTTCTAATTATATAGAGATATATATGTGCTGCATTTTTGACCCTTTGTTATAACAAGCAAAAGACAGAGGGAGAGACTGATACAGAAAGTAGGGCATGTTTTAATTGGGAGGCACAAACATAAGATGAATTGACTCTTCCTCTGTGAATTCTAACAGAACACTTAGAGTCAGTTCTGCTGAACTCTCCCAGTTTGCCTTATTAGGAGTGGACTTGGCAGTTCATTTTATAATCATTGTCTCATTCCTCCTTTCCACGAATATCACAGTTGCACAGACTCATGATACTGCAATTGTTTAATTTTGAGGAACAAGCAGTGCCATTTATCATCTTCTATTTTCACATTTTTCTAACCATTGGTTCCAATCACTAAAGAAAGGAACAAGAAATACAGCTACAGTCAGCCTAAGAAGCCTGGTATATGATGTTATAACCAGACAAATGGATTTGGGCAGAGTGTAACCAGTTGGTAAAAAGGACAAAATAGACTCTATCTTGACATTAATTTATAAGCATTTGTTCTTTTTCCTTTCTTTATGTATTATTTTTGCATGCTCCATGCGTATGTGTGCGTGTGTGTGTGTGTGTGTGTGTGTGTACCAACCCTTATCAAAAATTTTGCTTCAGGGATATTACTGATATAAAGTTTATTTCATTGTTTAACAGAAAATTGGCATACATATTTATCATAATGTATTTCTTTCTCACCATAGTGATTAAATTATTGGATGACTATTATTTATAATCAATCTATTGTCTTTACCTTCCACCAAAAAGCCGATTGTAATAAAATACTGAGGACAGATTGCCAAAGTTTTGGTCAAAGGTATAGAACTAGGCAACCTCTAACAACCAAGCAGAAGGAAGGGTTCTCCCCTTCCTGAATTATATAAAACAGAACACATGAATAAATGGTTGCAATATGAACATCATTTGATCCTAAAGTCCCTTAATATGTTGGGTATCCCTTCCAAAAACTTTTCCTACTAAAAATAAACGATAGTCAATATACATGGGCACAACAGTCTTGGCAGTCACTGGACTCTCTTAAATCAAAATCTTTAAATATTTGTACCCTTTGATCAGAAAATTCCAGTAAATGTTTCTGAAGAAATAACTTCATATAGGAAAACAATGTATTCCCAGAAGTATTCATTAGAGTGCTGTTTATAATGAAAAGAAATTTGGAATAACTAAAAAGCCCTAAAAGAGTAGTAATTATGTATATTTTGCTACAAACTAGAATACTATACTAAAATTATAATTATTTTATGATAATATTTTAAAATATGGAACAATTGGCTCATAAAGTTAAATAAAAGGTTAAATTTAGTTTTTTAAAAACAACTCACCCACATTTGTACTGGATACCAACACAAGAATGTTCAAAATAATCCCAAAATGGTAAGAGCCCAAATGTCCACGAACAGTAGGATGAACACACAAATTCTGGAATGTATAGACAAGGTAATCCTATACAAAATATAAATTAACATTGTAAAAATGAACAAAATAGATGAAGCCTATTAATATGTTGAGCAAAAGAAGTCACAAAATACATATAGTAATATTAAAGGCTATAAAGTTAAGCAACAAACACTATTACTTAGAGAGGCATGTGTAGGCAGTAAAAGTCCAGAATAATAAATAAAAGGAAGGACATGATTATTACTAAGTCAAGTCAGTGATTACCTCCAAAGAAGAACAAGAGGGATACTATCAGGAAGATACAGATCACACACAGGGCTTCTACAATGCTGATAGTGTCCTATTTCTTGATACAGGTGGTGGTTACAGAGATAATTCTTTTTAAGTTACTTGAACCGAGACTTGAAGAATAGATAGAATTAACACAAATAAAAATGGGATGGAAGAAATTTCCAAAGGTGTGAAACAGCATGACCAAAGGGAAAGATGTATAGAAACAAAATAAACTGTGGCAATACTGACGAGTACATGAAGAATGAAGAGAAATTAAGCTGGAATACCACAGGCACAAGAAGTCCCCACACATGAAACAAATTGGTTACAATGGTAAGAGTTACGTAATGATATTATAAATGATTCACTGACCTGGACTATTCCTTTGCTTCTACTTTTTCTATATTCCCCTGCAAACTCAGTGTCATTCCAATACCCTGAACCATTGGAATATGGAACAGGCAGGGTTGTAACAGCCTTGGCAATCTCCTTCTGGGACTGACAAGAGTTTAATATATCCAGTTTCCAACACCATGGAGTTTTAAATCCACCAACTCCTATTTTTCCTGGTCTCTACAACTTAAATACTGCTTTGGTTCCTGTATACTGTTTTTTTTGTTTTTTTGTTTGTTTAGTTTCCATTCTAGGGAAAGCCTGAACGTGGTCCAGCCTTTCAAGTTACAACTTCATAAATTCACATCGTATGCTTCCGTGCTCCGTCTGCCTAATGTGGACACCACTACAACACTTGGAGCTCAGTGCAGAGTACAGTTTGCCCTTGACGTATGTGCTTATCTTTCTGACAGCCCCTGTTATCTAGGCCTCTCTCCAGGTTTTGTGTGCCCAGCGCCGCCTCCTCTGCAGGCCTGGCTGTGAGAAGGATAAACAAGGCCCGTGATTTATTAGAATCCCCATTTCCACCTTTCAGAATAGAAATAATACTTGTTCAACAAATAGCAATGGGGATAAAGATCAACTGTTACATATGCAAAGAAATTGACATTATCATAACAGATTGCTATTTTTATGTGAAAATGTTAGCATCCTTATTCCTGGAAGTGATGGAAAAACTGAACAAATATATATTGCAATGATCAAGTATAGGGTAACTTTATTTTTTTCAAATTCAGAAGTCTTACTTTTATTTTTCAGGAGAAATGAAATCACACTTGCCTAGATATTTAATTCAAATTGTCTTTGAAATGTACTTTTGCAGTATTACTTCTTGATAAGAAATAAGAAAAATTCAAGAGATTTCTAATGACCCTGTATACTGTTCTTCTATTCATAAGTGGAGATGATTCATAGACAGCATTTTCCCTTCCCTTAAGAATGAAGAGCCTTTTGTTTTCAGATGCTTTTGTTGTAATAATATTTTCCCAGTAAAACAATCATAAAAGAGGGTGGTACAAGGCAATTAAAATAGCTTTGGTTATAAATTTCCCCTTTAGAGACTATGATTTGTAGTGATACAGCTGTTTTCATGAATAACGATTATAATAACATTGCATTACTGAATTTTTTCTATGTAAATATTTGTTTCCACCCAGCTTATCCTGAGTTACTCCCACTGAGGCTGATCTCAAAGTGTGCAGCTGAGAAACGTCAGGGTTTGGTTTTTTTTTTTCTTTTTTTTTTTTAATGGCTTCTGTTCTCGAGTTTCTTGAATGTTGCAGGAGCCAATGTGCAAACCAAGGGATTTGTCGGCTTTCAATGATTGTGATTCATGTGCTGCATATTATTAAAGTACAATGTTTTCCCTCTGGCCATTTTCTGTGCAAAATTGTAAATCAATTCTAATTTTAAATGGAAATATAAAAGAATGTCTACCTGTGTTTACTTATGAGTTACTATATGTCAAAACTTTTGGACTACAAATAATTGGCAGTCTCTCAAGCTAAATCAATCAGGGGGGAAAAAAAAAGAAAAAGAAGAAGAAATGTAGGCTGTTCCCTGAAAACAACAGGAAAACCATAAGGAACCTTGGTAGAATTCTTTCAACTCTCTCATTTTCTGTACATCTACTCTGAAGATTGGCTTTCTCAGATTCTAAATCCACACAGGAGAACATGGCTGCCCATGCTCATGAGTTCTTAAGTTAAAATTCAAAACACACACAGAATTCAGTTTACTTTTTCTTAGTCTCTGTTCCCAATCCATGAGAGGGAAAGAGGTTGCTCTAATCCCACCCCAGTGTTCAAGTCTGGGCATTACCAGGGTTCAGAACAAATATGGCTGCTGGAAAGCAGCCCCTTTAGAAGGAGGTGGTTCTGTGAGAAGGTCAGATACCTTAACTGTCTACTGCAAGCTAGCTCATCCAAAACTAGCCTTCTTGTTTCTTGAAATAAATACCTGCACTCTCACCACTCTCTCCCTCAATTTGATGTGAGGCCTAGAGCCTGAGAAGAGGCCTATGAACCTACACAGATATATTCTGAAATAGTCAGGTCCTTTAGAAGATAACACAAAAGCTTTCCTGAGCTACTCTGTGGTTCAGTTCCCTCAGGTGAGTTTGGCAGGTACAATGTGTAGCTATGCAAGACTGCTGCTTCTATTCTCCTACACAGTCTCACCAAGCAGGTAGCCCACTTGAAGCAAATGCAGGAATGTATATTACAGGGAAGAAGCTGTGTGAGTATCAGGCAAAAACAATACGCAATTCATTCCTCTTATTAATGAGCCACTTCCCCTTCAGGCAAATTATTTCACCAACATATGATCATGAAAGGCTTCAGTCAGACCTTCCTGACAAATTGGACGTGTTGTTGGACAGGTGCCACTAACGCGGAAATAAACACAAGGCTTTTTCAGCAGCTTTCTCACAAAGCAACCTAGAGAGAGAATAGACAATTCCATCAATCCAAGATTATCTGATGTGAAACTTCAGAGGCTTTCCTTATGGGACCATAGAGACAAGGAGGCATTTGGCTAGTAAACGAAAAGTAAGACTTGCGGAGAACAAAAAAGGTGAAGGTAATTAATGGCAAAATATATTAACAAGACATACCACTAAAGAAAATGGACATTAGAAACATTATCCTCGTAACCTCTTTTTTTCCTTCTGATTTTATAAACTCTAAAGCTCACAGGCAATAGGTTCAGAAAGATGAAGTCATGTAGTCAGTACAACAAAATACTACTGAAAAAGCTCAGTTTTCTGTGTATTGCTTTAAAAACTGGCTCATATTGAAGGAAGCAAACATATTTGATGGGATTAAAATTCTTATGTCATATGAGCAACAGGATGAATTTTACAAAATCATCTTCTTTGTTACAAAGAATTATAAAATTGCAATGAAACATCTCAGCAAATTATTCTTTTGTGACATCGTTTGGGAGATGGGCAATTGATGGCAGTATGACAAAACCGAAAGTCAGAGGTATCTGTTTGGGACTTTAGCAATTAGAGAAAAAATGATTACAGTACTATACTAATTTTTAAAAGAGAGGGAAAAGACAGGGAAAGAAAGAGAAAGAAAGAGAGAAAAGGGAAGGTAGGAAGGGAGGGAGAGAAGGAAGAGAGAGAAAGAAAGAGCGAGCAAGAAACGCAAGCAAGCAAGCAATGCTGAAAATCTTGCATTATTGCTTTGAGAAGTCCCACAACCAATATCAATTTGGCTGATTCTCCCTTTACTCCGTCCCATTTTATAAGATTATATGGCTTTAATCACTTTAGGGAAGGAGGTGCAATAAAAAGAGCAGTGTGATTTTCTAAAAACACAGACTCCAGTAATTCCTGTGAGATCCCTGTCGGGATTTTGGAACAGAGATCATGACTACTTTATGAAAAGTATCCACTAAAGACAGCCCATTTGTTGCTTTGGTTATCACAACTAGCATTTACATTGTGCCGAACAGTATCAAGGTTTTAAACCACAAAATGAGCAATGTTTAATATGCGCTTTGGCAGTCATGCAAATCAAATAGGATCTCTAATTCAGATTCAATCTTACCTGTGTCTTTCATCCTAAAATTCTATCTGCTCTAACCATTGGGGTATAAGGTACTGATGTTTCAGCCCCTAGGATTCTCAGATTCACATCAAGGATAATGTTAGAATATTTTAATGTCCAGAATAAGAAAGCTAATTCCCTCTCCCCTAACAGCTGCACTCCAGGACAATTTACAGGAGAACTGACTCAGCTACACTCTGGCACCAAACACTAATTCTCAGTTAAACGATGGTAAAATGAGAGGTTTGGACACAGACATTTTATCTTTCTTGTATGTGGTATTGTTATTACTAGGAAGCCACGTTGAATTCAATCTTCCCTAACTCTGAAAAACATTCTACCACAAAAACTGCACTATTTTTCTACCTAACCTCAATTATTTAAAACTAGAATCCTGTTCTGGACTATGTCACTATGCCAGTTACAAATAAACCGTCCAATTTTCCCCATATGTAAATTATTTTGCATATGGGAAACGGTTTTTATAGCACTATTGGGATTTGTGGCAACTAGTTTCTGCACTGGATTAGGAGTTCTTTGTGAGTGGGGGCTATGTCTTATATTTTTTGTGTCTCCAGCTCCTAGCACAACACTTGGCATAGAGTAAGAGCTCAACAAATATTGAAGGAACAAATGAACTCCAAATTAAGCATCATATTGAAACAGAAGGAAACCCCATTACTCTCCCATTAGACAGTGATACCAGTTAAGAAGATAAAATCCAATTTGTTTTGAGTTTGTATTTTTCTATTTTAGCCACAGACTAAGATCACAAGAAAACAGCATACTTACAAAGACACCTGATGCCAAAATCCCAACAGTAAAGCCTGGGTTAAATATGAAGGCAGTATTGACAAAGCGTGCAAAATTAGGCTGGGTTATTATGACAGTATAGTAATAATAGAGCAGAAATCACCTAAGAGCTAACAATTGGGGAATGCTTCAATAGATCAGAGTACCTCAATGAAATAGAATATTATACATCCATGGAAAATGATAGTTTTAAGGAGTCTTAAATAGCATGATGTATCAAATACTTCATAGGGTATTTCAGATCCTATTGGCCTATCAAGCTTGCCTTTTTCTTGTTCCAACTCTGCTGCTGACTGATTCACGTAAACTCAAGCTGACAGAGCTCTGTTTCATGTCCAATACAGAGCCTCTTCCTTGTGCCCCCGGCTTCTCTGTTGACATTGAGGCGTGGCCCACCACAAGACCTTCTCACATCCACAGACGTGCAGGGAAGTTAATACCCTGTGAGACAAACTGTGGACCTGTGGGAAACAGTAGCTGGTGGATTCATTCTTTCATTTTGCTCCCCCATAATTGACAATCCTATGATCTAGCTCATAAGCCTCTTTGGAGAATGGTTCCAAGAAACTGAGCACTGGATTTTATGCTTGGCAGCAGTTACATTGATAACAAATCTTTATATTGCTTCTCCCTCCTTCGCTGTTTCATTCCCTTTTTTTCTTACCCTTGCTCCCTGGAATTGCACTCCCCTATGAAATAATAGTGCATTAGACTTTGCCTCAGCTCTTTCTGCAGAAAACCAAGAAAGACATTTGGGATGGTACTAAAAAGAAGACATGCAGACCAGGATTTGGGGGCTGAAACACCCTGTAATTAAAGGCAATAAGCATTTTGGCTTCACACAGTTGGGACAGCAGTATACTTTCCAAGTCTTCCCCCAGAGTTATATTACTCTCTTGCTATAGCAAGAGACTATGTTATAGCATAGTCTATAGAATCTCTGATCATCTTTGCATTCGAATAAGCATCAAACTGGCACATTAACATGATGACATTCTACTTATTTGACTTGGTGAGTAGGAAGTAGCAAAAATGCCAGATGCTTTAGTAAGATACATGTCAGAGGATTAGAAACAAGTGAATCCTCAGGGATGTGCCACATTAGTGAAGCTTTCCTGGGTCCAATGGCCTGGGGCCTTTAAGGCAAAGAACATGGTTGCACCTTGAACCCCATACCAAGAAGAAAGAGGCAAAGCCCTTGCACTCTTTGGCATCAGCAGGCAGCATATATTAATATTATATTTATGCTGACATTTATTTGGAGGCTCAAAAGACTACTAATTTTGAATGGTACTCAGAATACAAGAGGAATCTATAGCAGGTCCAGGATGCTGTGGGATGTGCTTTCCTGCCACTTGGACCCTAGACTGGTTAATCAAATGGTGCTAGAGATATCTTTGGTGAATAAAGATAAGTATGGGGTCTCTGGTAAGCCACAGTACAAGATGCACAGTGCAGACCGCTAGGGTTTTGTAACAAGACTGTACCTTCTTGGACAAAAATACCCGCTGTTTGATAAATAGTTCCAAGAGTGGGCATTCATAGAAACTAAGAGAGTAATTGCAGTTTTCAAAATGACAATGCAATTGGAACTACCCATCATATACTAAGAATTATCAGATCTAAATAATAGAGCCAAGTAGCAGAGTACAGTTCTGTTCTATGATACAAATTATATTTTAGGGATCAGGCCTGAGCAGTGTCAGAAAGGATGAGTAACAGGAACTTGGACTCCTATATCAACTATCCTTGTTGCACTGACATCTCAACATTAACTTATGCATAGGGTCATGTCGTAATTATGTTTTATTTTATTTTTAGAGGTGGGTTTTCTCTCTGTTTCCCAGGCCAGATTTCAACCCCTGTGCTCAAGCAATCCTCCTGCCTCAGGCTCTCAAGTAGCAGGGACTACAAGCACCTGTCATCATGCCTGGTTTGTATGAGAATGTTTTACTCTTAACAGACAGAGAAGAAATAAACCTGGGCCTGGTTCATGGATGCATTGGCATAATATGTTAGTGTGGAAAAATAAATTGCCACCGTGTTGAAGCCCCCATGGAAGGTGGCCCTGAGAAAACTGTGATGAGCTGTGAGCAGTCAGGTGTTGGATTAGCCATCGTGTGTGTAGGGAGAAGTGGCCCAAGGCCCAGCTATACAAGGGATTGTGGGCAGTGACAGTTGCTTTGGTTGGTAGGTAAAAGACTAGGAAGAAAAAAGGATTGGGAAATTAGGCATAAGACATAGACAAAACACTAGGAGATCCGGGTAGTGTAAGAGGTTCACTGTATCAGACACAAGTGGAGGTGCTTTGGGTTTTCTCACACACAGCTTGTCTCTTGTTCCACCTGCCACTGTGGCAATCGATGTGCATGTTCTGACCAATTTTACAGAGTTGCAATCTGACAGCTTCACGCCTACACTGTACCCCTCTCGCCTCCTGCCTGGGACTTTCCTGTTGATGCCAAGGTTTGAGACACAATCAGCACCCACTGAGCCCCATCTTGGACCCCAGCACACACAGTGCAGAAGCATAGAGGAATTCATAACCTGTGGCAAATTGGCTGGTGAAAGTGGAGCCATTGTGTAAATGTTTTCCCTTTTTGCCCCTAGATAAAATAATGTGCTAATACAGAGTTTATGAAATTTGCCAGAGGGTGGACCTCACAACCAAGTAATCTTATGATTAGCCAACTTGATATCACCTCTCTCTGTTCGCTTTTTCCCTCCTTGCATTACTTCCTTTGCCCCCTACAGTCCAAAATAAAGTGCCAGGCTCTGCTTTCTGGGAAGCCTATGTTAATGCACGTGGGAAAACCATCATGGTATAAAATTACATGACAAAAAGAGGATGTAAAGTTACAAGTCAGAGTGATTCTGGCTTTGTAAAATTGATGTCTAGAAAAATTTTAATAATAATGTAATAAACATGAAAGCGTTAACAAGTATTATTACTGAGGTGCAGGATTAAAATTTTTTTTTATTTTTTTTTGCATTCTATGGTTCCTGGATTTCTTGCAGTGAACATGTGCACTTTCAAAACCTGAAAAAAATTTCTATGGGAAAAACTGATAGCAGGTTTCCATAATAGAAAGGGGTCCAAAGGTGTAGTCATGGTCAGGTATAAAGCAAACCAAATGCTGTAGGAAACAAGAATGCAAATCAAAACCAAGGGAATCCAAGGTCAAAATGTCAGAAGCTAACAAAGGGATAAGGGAAGATAAATACTTTGTTCCTGAAGAGTTTACAGTGGCCGTCTTATTTGGAGGACTGGGGTCCCTTTTGATATATTACCTGTTACATGAAGCCTACCATCTGGGTGAACATCTAACAGAGGTATGGTGTGATAAATACATGTTCTAATTAAAAATTAGACAACACCTCAGAGTATAAGTAGAAGATGATCATATAGGCTACAGGATAGAATATTTAACATTTGAAAAAGTCTCTGAAGTTATAGAACACAGGAGAATCTAATTTCATTAAGGGGAATTATGATATAAGCATAACTAGATGAAAAATATTATTATAGTAATGTATGTTACAGGACTGTCACTTAGGAAGAAAAATGTATTTAGAAAAATAAATTGATGAAGATTTGGGGATAGAAGGTAAGACCCCAAGGAACTAGGATGTAGGGGAAACTATTCTTAGGCTTGAGAACAAGGAAATTGCTTGTTGCTTAGAGAAGGGGGTGGGGTGAGAGGGTGGCAGAGACAAGAGAATGAGGGGAGAGGGAAATGGGTGAAGATGGGGAGTATAAAGTGATCCTTACTTTTAAATCTACATGTGTTCAGTCAAGTTTTTGGAACCCTGGAATGCACCATGGGACTTGTAGAACATGAAAAGGAGCTGAGTTCTGGCACGAGCTCAGTTTGTTGCGAAATACAGATGGCACTCGAAAGCGCAGGAATGCAGAAGCAGAGAGCACAGAGACTTGCAGAGGCGGAACAGGAGCTGAGGGCTCTCATGGGAGATATGGCTGAGGCTGGGGACAAGTACATCCAGATCCCATGGGGGCTGCGGGCTGGTCGCAGAACTCGTGACGGGAGAGGTCATGTCAAGTCAATGTCAGTTTGGAGTCTGCAGAGGTCAGGAAGAAGAAATCAGCCTGAATTAATGGTCAAAGAGCAACCGGAGGAAACTAGGTCTCAGAATGGATGGCGCTCCCTAGATCACTTCCTTCTCATCATGCTGCCCATCGGCCCCCTGCCAGATTTGTAAAGTAGAACCAGAAATACACAGTAGCCATCTAGGAAGAATTTCCTGCAGCAATTTATTTAAAAAAATAAACTAGGCCCCTGTAAATGAGGTTAATCAAGTCATTATAACTTGGAAGTTTGTTCAAAGAATGTGGTTTTAAATTTAATTAACAAACACTTGGTGTAATGGGTGGGACAGGACCGGCTTCCTGGATGCCTGACTTGTGCAGTCACTGAGGGCTCCACACTTAGAAAGATTTCAAGTTTGGTTTCATGCCCTGCTATCAAGGTCTTAAAATTCTTAACAATTTATTAATAAGGTGTCCCCATGTTCATTTTGCACTGGGTCCCACAAGTTCTATAGCTAGTCAGTCTTAAGGCTGAAATAGAAAGGAAGAAAAGTTCAAATGAAAAACGAAAATATAATGAAATGATTTTACTCTTATTAAAATTAAAGAAATTGGAAGTGACATGGGCTTTACGGAGCAGATACTTGGTGAATATGGTAAAATATTGAGTTGGGTGGGATGGGGGGAGACTGAGCGGTACAGGGTATTGGATGCTGCCTTATTGTCATTAACTAAGTGCTTAAGGAACTTCTTAGGTTCTCTAGGCCCTATGGTATAGAGAAAAGCTAAACAAATAGGCAAGTGCAATAAGGGGAATAAATGTCAACACTCAAGTTGGACAAGTACACAAAAATGTGCAGGTGTTGGGAGGTAATTGGTACCCAAAGGATGAAATGTGGGACATCTATAGGACAGAGAATCAGCCATTTGGAGGAGTATAGAGGAAGGAGGAGCCAGACAATATGTTGAGGTGCCTTTATACGATATAATGCTAATGATTAAAATGCCCATAATCCAATATGTAATGAATCTACTTCATGTAAATTGTCTTTGAAAATGGGATTGTATGATAGTATTTTTTTTTTTTTGTCCCAGGCACTGTTCTAGACTCTGAATATTCATTGGTAAAGTAGGCAGACCATGGCGCCAGTTGAAGAGAACTTAGAGACTAGTAAGCCTACGTACACAAGTAACCATATTGTTAAAATTATGCTTTGGAGAAAATATAATGAGTTGTGCAAATTTATATATTAGAAGTTTAATCTAATATGAAAGAGAGGATTGAGAGTCTTTCTGAGGGAGTAACATTTAGTTTGATAATTGCATGAATAGAGGTCAGCCAGGCATGGGGTAAAGCAGCAGCCTCCAGCCTTTTTGGCACCAGGGGCCAGTTTCATGGAAGATAATTTTTCCACGGACCGGGGGTGGGGAGATGGGGTGTCGTGGGGTGAGGTGTGTGGTACAGAGCTCAGGTGGTGATGCACAGACCATTTCCTTACAGGCCACAGACCAGTACTAGCCCATGGTCCAGAGATTGGGGACCATGGCGGGTAAAGGATTCTAAAGGAATATTTCAGGCATGTAGCTACTAGAGTGCTATGGAAAATCACATGAGGCCTAAAGTTCCCAAAGTAGAGAATTTTGCTTTTCTTTTGTTTCCTACTGTACCCTACCACCTAGGACAGTGCCTGGCACAGAGTAGATGCTCAATTAATATTTATTATTTACTGGATGAATGAATGATATACCCTAGGATAGCACAGAAGTTTGGAAAGACCTGAACCAAGGGGTCATGACAGAAGCAACCCTACCAACAGTGAGCAGATTGTAGCAACTAACAAGTAGAAGTGAAAAAAAATTCAGGCAATAGTGCAGAAGGGACCACTAATCAAAAGCTGAAACTGCTTGAATCATTCCTGTTCAGAATCTCAATCATCAGAGTCCAGAAGTTTTTCACAGCCCATACAAAAAGGAAGTCCACAGTTTAAAAAGTTCCATCTCCTACGCATAGGTTATGCAACTCTAAGTGATGAACTCCACAGAAATAAGCTCAACACTAGTAATTCCATATACCTTTGAGTAAACTTTATCTTACGTTGCTTATGAGTAGTTAAGGCTTAGATAGAAATGCTTCTATTTTTTTAGTTTGAGATAGACTGACCACTGACCAAGACAGAGCATTTTTATTGCATAATTCTTAAATTGCTTTGTTGGATTGTTTGAGTTGGCCAGAAATTGAAAGCTTAACACAAACTCACTGTGGTGAGTGATTCAGGACCTGCCCCCCTTTTCTTTTCTATGATTCCATTGTCTCTACTAAAGAGTCGCCACACCCACAGAGTCAATTTCCTGCAAGAGTGACTTCAGTCCTTGTAATAGAGAGAATAAGAAAATTGGAACCCTGCTTAAATTATTGTTTGCTCTTTCAGACTTTATAATCACCTAAAAGAGAATTTCCCCTTTCAACCATCTAATCTGGCTGTCTCTACGTGAATACAATATAATTAAAAATGTTTGCTTTGTTAATTAGTATTCCTGCCTTTCACATGTAATAAATTGTAAATACCAGAAGGATCTATATAAAAAAAATCACAATATCCTTTAATCATTTCCTTTATGAAACCCAGTAGATATATAACAAATAGACCAAGAGCTCCTGGAGGCAAGAACTAGGTCTTATGCATTTTTTAACTTTTTCAGATTAATTTTTAACATGGCTAGTACACATTCATTTCTTACCTACAGCTCATTTTCTCAAACTATTTTTAAAATCTATTTTTTATTCACCATTTACTTTTTGCCCTGCACCGAACAAGCACATTCACATTATCTTTATCTCATTCATTAAATGAGTCAGTACATATAAAGTCTAAAAAATAATACTGGGCACAGAATAAGTGCTCAATAAATATTGGCTACTATATTCTTATTTAATCTGGACACATCTAATGATATCTGACAAGGGAGATACTATTATCCCACACCACCAGTGAGGACACAGTGCTCAGTGAAGTGAAGCATAAGGTGACGTGTCCAAAGTGACTCAGACTTGTTCTCTCTCATGCAGCCACTTCTCAGTGCACGTTATGTTAGAATATTCTTGGAATGGAACAGAGTTTGTGATTTGCCAAAAAGTACATGCACTGAAAATACAGGAGCCTAAGCCTATGGCGTAAGGTAGAGTCCACGTGGACAGAAGAATATTGACTTTTTCTCTATGGAGAAGTGGAGACCAGCAGGGTAAGGAGCATGGCATGCAGAGACTACTGTAAAGCCAAAGGGGAACCCAGCATTTTGTGTATGTGGCCTGTCCCAGAGTACAAACCAGCCACGAGGGCTCATTCCTCCAACACGTTTTCTAAGTGCTAGTTCTGGGCAGGGCACTCTGTTGACACCGGGGGGTCAGGCAATGGTGAGTCATCAGAAGTGCTAATTATGCTAATGGAGCTAACAGACTAATAGCAAAATATACCAAAGACATCAAGTTGACTGATGAAGAATAAAAATACAAAACAAAATAAATATACCAAAGACAAAGAGATAAAATAGCTGCAAACTGTGGTAAATACTACGAAGAAAGCAAACAGGATTCTGAGAGAGTTGGTTACAACTTCTTATATCTTTAGGAAGCAGTCCTTGTCATTTTCCTATTTCTATATTAATGCTATTTGCAGCCACCAAAAACACATCATGAATAAGTAGAGATTATCCCCTAAGCACAAGGGTATTTTAAAATTATTTTTAAATAATCCATCATATTGACTAAAAACCAAAAACCATATGGTCTTAATAGATTCAGGGAAAACATCCATAAAATGTAACATCTCTTATTCTAATGAAAGATATTCACAAAAATATCTAGAAGTGCAGTTCTCAAACTTTAGTTTGCGCAAGAATCACTTGGAGAGAGTTTATTAAATAAACAGATTTTTATTTCAATAGGTCTGGGTTGGGACTCAAGAATTTGGATTTCTAACAACTGCCCAGGTGATGTCGATATTGCAGGTCCAAGGCAATTAGTGAGAACTCCCGACCCACACTCAGAATTGTGAAATGATGGAAGTATTCACCTTGAAGTTAGGACCAAAATGAGAATTCCCAACTCCATTTTATCACTCTTAGACCATATGTAAATGAAGACAAACATAAGAATGTTAGATGTAGTACAGATAGTGATAGCAAATATAATGAAATGATTTTAGTTCCCATCAACAGGGAAATGGATATATTGTGGAAAAATGACATAATGAATATACAACTATCCATTAAATACCCCTGCTAGCATAAACATATGGTTTTGAGTGGAAAATGTCACCTTACATAGTAAGAACATTTGTGAATATTTTAAAAATCTACAAATTAATGCAATACACATTAGTACAACACATTTAATGTAACAAAAACATTACAGTCAGAGCTAGAGGGTCACTCATCAACTTCACAATAGTAGTACTACTTGGGAGATGGGAGGGGGAACTCAGAATACCCATTTGAAATCTCGATACAGGTCCTTATAAAGTTTACATTCACCAACAGCTCACCATAAATGCATGTTAGCAAAGACTTCAGTGACTCAAATAAATAGATACATACATTTTTTCTTCTTTATTGATGATGGTGATTCAACAAACTTTTTAAAAGATCTCAGATCTTTTCTCTTAAAAATTTCTTTGGGAAAATTCAACGAAGCAGAACCCTTTCATAACCACTAGAGTTGGCAAGTTGCCTTGATTAAAACTGTTACCATATTGTGATAAACTTCTGGTAGTTGTGTTAATCAAATTGCAAGAAAATGTTATTCCCTTAAAGGAAATATTTGGTTTCACCAGCCTGTAAATCTGTATTAGTTATTCCAAGTCACTGGTTCAAATTGAAACCCAGTACCTGGTTCATAATAATCAACTGCAGATAAATCAGTTTGAGTCACCGTCATTTGGCTGTCCTCTGTAAGAGACACCGTTAATATTAAAATACTCAATAGCACCTGCTTTCCATGTTTTCCTTCATACGAGATTTCCAGTTTCTTTGTAAGTTTGCCAAGTGTTTTCAAATGAGTCCCCTGGGAAAATGACCTATCAGTAATTTTTTCGGCATTTTCTCAGGCTGATAGGAGAGCAGGTCTTTGATCATGCTAACTGAAGGTTGCACTTCTTAGTTTTCTAAGTACAGAGAAACCTTATGTTTGCGCAGCTAGGCAGAGCTTAGCGCCAGCCCCGGCTATTTTTATGTCTTACATAAAGCTAAAAACTGAAACCCTGTTCTGCAGGTCGGAAGAATAGAGAGTGTCTCAATATTTTAACTAAAATTATGCTAGATTCTTTTCAATTTTATCCTTTGAAATCCAGTAATTTGCTCTTTTTCATTATTTTTCTCAACTAAATCCTTTTCCCTTCCCACCCAATTTCTCCTCCCACACCCTATCCCAAACTTACACAGAAAGTAATTATAGTCCTTTCACACACAGAGAAATATTTTGTTTCCATGATCTGTGGTAAAATCTGATAGTATATGAGTAATCAGTTTCAATAAACTAAGATGAAAGTCGTCTTTTTTCTTCATGTTTTGTAGTGGTGAGAGAACAAATGTTATTTGGACATGTCATGCCCTGAAATGGTGGAAAGCATTAGAGGAATGGGTTTCACATCAGGAAATCTAGGGAGGAAAAATCTCTTCCTCTGGGATGGTGTTAGGTTTCTTTTTCCAGAGAGGGCAAAAGTTCCACTAATTAGGATGACAGTAAAACCCGGATGCCTGTGACAGCAGTAGAGTTCATGTATTTTTCTCCTATGCCATAGAAGAAATCTGCCAAATCAACTCTAAACTTTATTGGCTCAGCTTTAATTTTCTAATTGATTTTCCCTCTATTTTCAGTATCTTTGCATTTAAAAATAAAGCAATTTCAATTTTAAAAAATGTTTGTTTAATTGTTTCACTGTGGTCCATCATAACATCATTGCAAATTGGTTTCCCCACATGTGAAATGTGGCTGTTTTTACCTTAGAGAGTAATTATAAAGATCAGCTGTTGGGAGGAAAAGAGCCAGTGTAGGAGAGGAAAATCTAAACATTTGCAGGAGTTTAGAAGGTAACTAAAATGTGATAAAATGAGAGGAGGGTGGGCTCCGTAGGATTTGGAATGAGCAAACACACTCACAAAAGCATTTCATTTCTTAAAAAATTATTAACAATGTGCCAAACAACACAAGTCTTTGACTGCCCTCAAATAATAATTTGCAGCCCCTGTAATAATAAAAGAATGGGCTGTGGTTTGACACAGCCTAAGAACTGGAAATTATTTCAAAGTACAGGCTTGACCCAGTTCTGAAGTAATTTAGGGAAGTTACTTAATTTCTTTAAGTCTCAATTTCCCCAGTTGATAATGTACTATAAGGTTTACATACTGAAACATTATGACAATACTAGCATATCCCTCCTACGGAGCTTGTGGAACATAAACGATATCATGTATACAAATATGCTTTACACAGTTTGGCATTTCACGGAGAGGTATCCTACCACCGCAATAAATGTTATTTGTTGGCATCACCTCATGAGAGTTCTTTGCACAGGAAAATGTCGTAAGCAGATGAAAGGAAGGTTTGGTTTGTTTTACTATCTTTAGCTATGTAATATCTAAATAATACATTATAAATATCAAATCAAATAAAACATTGAGATAAGTTAATCCCTTCCAGAGTGAGGTGGGGAGGTGTTATTTTAACTGATAATAATTTTACAGCAAGATAATTGCTGATTTCATTATGGGATCCTTGTGGGATGTATTCTTTTGATTTCTATCAACAAAAAAGTATTCTATTCCAGCACAAATAATCTCAAAATTATAATGGGACTATTTATATGGATTCACATGGATTACTTTGTATAAAATATAAATAACACACAACTCGTATATTTTCCATTTCCACATTTTTACATTGTATGTTTTATGGTTTTTAATTCAATGGAAATAAAAGAGGATCTAAATAACAAACCCTTTTTAAAAATTTTAAACAGTAAAGAAGAAAATATTGGGCATAATTCATCAAAAAACAATTAGAACTTCAAAGCCACTTTTTTTCTTATGAAATATGTCATATAAACAGAAGTGTATATAAGAACATATAATGTATACAGCTGACCCTTACACAAATCAGTTAGGGGCACTGATCCCTGCATAGTCAAAAATCTGCTTATAACTTTTGACTCCCCCAAAATTTAACTACTAATAGCCTGCTGTTGACCAGAAGCCTTACCAATAACATGCACAGTCAATTAATTCCTATGTTTACATACTGTAGTCCTACAATAAAGCTAGAGAAAAGAAAATGTTATTAAGAAAATCATAAGGAAAAATTTTAAAAAGAAAATAAGAGAAAATATATTTACTATTCATTAAGTGGAAGTGGATCATCATAATCATCTTTATCATCTTCATGTTGAGTAGGCTGAGGAGGAGGAGGAAGAGGAGGGGTTGGTCCTCCTGTCTCAGGGGTGGCAGAGGCGAAAGAGGTAGAAAAAGTAGAAGGGGAGGAAGGAGAAGCAGGTACACTCATTGTAACTTTTATTGAAAAAAAAAATCGCCTCTAAGTGGACCCTTACAGTTGTTCAAGAGTTAATACTAAAGCAAACGCCCCTGTAGCCATCATCCAGCTTAAGTAATAGAACACTCTGTATCTTAGAAAGCTCCTATGTGATCCTCCCAGTTGTATTTCCTTCCCTAACCACAGAAGTAATCATAATCCTATCTCTATGACAATCATTTTCTTACTTTCCTTTAAGAGTTTCACTTTCTCTACTTATACGCATGCATTTTTAAACAATCCATTGTTTAGCTTTGCCTATTTGAAACTTCATTAAAATGGAATCATATTGTATATATTCTGTATCTGTTTCTTTCACCTAACGTGATGTTGATAGCATTCTTCAATGGTGGCGTGTACCTATAATTTGTTAATTTTCATTGCAGTACAACATTATAATGTATATGCAAAGTATGATTATTTGTTTATATTAGATGAACACTTGCATTGTTTCCATTTAGGGCCATTACATAAGACCTGCTTTGAAAATTCTAAGTATGGACCAAGAGTGGAATTCTAGGGTCATAAGGAATGTATGTCTTCAAACATGCTGGGACATGTCAAACTATTTACAAATCAGTTCTCTCGATTGACCCTCTACCCTGCAAAGAATGAGAATTCCCCTTGCTCCACATCCTCACCTGTATTTGATACAGTCAACTACTTTTTTCCAATCTCCATGCAACAGTGAAAAAAATCTTTTCAAAACTTAAATCCGATCACATCCTTGCTCTCAACTCTCCAATGAGTTCCCCTTACTGTCAGAATAAAACCTTGAATTCTTGGCCTAAAAACTGCAAGGCCATGCCTGATCTGATCTCAGTTGTTAGACATAAAAATTTTGCCAACTCTATGGGTGCATAATGGTATACTTTAGTGGTTTTATTAGTAACTTGCATTTTCCTGATTATTAACAGATTGAGCACCTTTCTTTAGTCTATTGGTCATCAGTGCTTCCACCTTTATAAAGCATCTGTCTATATATTATATTTTGCCCGGTTTCCTACAGGGCTATTTGCTTCTTATTCTTTTATATGAGTTTTTATGTTTTAATAATTTAATCTGTCAGTTATTTATGGGTGCAATAATTTTCTCCCATATTATGGCTTTTATTTTCAGTTTATGGTATCCTTTGGTCAAGAGAAGTCCTTAATTTTAATGTAAATTTATTACTCTTTTCTTTATAGTTTATATTCTTTGTATTTTGTTCAAGAAATCCTGAGATTGTAAAAATATTCTTCTATATTAACTTATAAATTATTTATAATTTTGCTTTTCACATTTAGAATTGAGAATGATCTGGAATGGATTTTTTGTAAGGTAGTAATACAATTTCACTTTTTTCCAAATGTATAGCCAATTGTTCCAGTTGTATGTATTAAAATGTCCAGATTTTCTCCACTAATAAATACTTCCTTGGTTATACTCCAAATGACTTTTATGGCACTTTTACTAGGTTCAATTTTCTGTTCATTTGACAATTCATATGTCTTTGTGCCAATACCACACTGTCCTAATTTTCAGAAATTTTTAAGTCTTCACATGTGATAGGGGAGATTTACCCATTTGTTCTTCAGGGACAACTTGGTGGTTTGGGCCCTTTGCAGTTCCATATAAATTTGTCATTTATTTTGCCAAATTCTATTAAAAGAAAAAATTTAAATTATAAATGCTTTGACTAGAATTCAATTAGGGGAAAATTGATATAGTCACAATATTGAGTTTCCAATCACGAATATAATATATTCTGTTTATTTAGGTTTTTAAAAATTTATTTCAGTAGAGTTGTGTAAGTCTTTCCATACAAAGTTTGGACAGCATTTGTCAGATTTATTCCTAGTTACTTTATGGTTTTATGCTATTATAAATGCTATCTTTTAAAAATATATTCATTTTTTATTATTTATTGCTACTATATTGGAAATGCAACCAATTATAATACATCAGTTTTGTATATACACACTTGCTGAATTTTTATTTACAGTAATTTATTGTTTTGGATTCTTACTCTCTTGGATATTCTATGTGCCATCTAGAATTAATGACACATTTTTTTTCTTCTTTTCCAATTTTTATACCTTTCATTTATTTTCCTAGCCTTACAGACTGGCTCAGATCCCCAGCACAATGTTAAATAGCAATAATGATAAAAGGCATTTTTGTCTTTTTCAGATCCTAAAGGGAGGGACTTTGGTTACTTACTATTAAATACCATGTTTGCGTATGAATGATGTTGAATTGTATATAAAAATCTTTTGGGAGTCTTATAGTAAGATGATATTTTATATATATTTTTTACATTCAATCTGTTCATATTCATTTCCTAATTTAAAACAGTTTTCATTCTTAGCACAAACAATGTGATCATGATGACTTGTCTACACTGCTGGATTCAGTTTATTAAGATTTCCTGTAGTCTCTCTCCATTTATGTTCGTTAGTGAGATTGAAAAGTTTTCCTTATTCATACTCTTCTTGTTTGGTTTTGTATTACTGTTTGACATGTGAGCTTCACAAAATCAATGGGGAGGAGAGAGTAGTTCCATCTTTTTCTATATTTTCAAATATCAAAATTATTTATTTCTTTGATGTGTCCTAAAACACAGTGGCAGAAGTGATGCCATCCGAGCCACAAAACTTGCTTTCTTTACCTCATGGCGCACAGCTGGGCCACATTTCCCTGCCTTCTTGAAGTTATGGGGGACCCTGTGACTAAGTTTTGGTGAATGGAATGTTGTCTACATAATTCAGAAAACTCTTATGAGAGTAAATGGGATATCATATGTGAAGTGCTTTCTCATAATGACCTATCCACATCTAAGACATTTTTCAAAAAATTTTTTCTCATTTTTTTATTGGCAGATAATGCTGTAAACATTTTGTGTGGATTAAAATCTATATGTAAAGGACCTAAAACAAAAGAAGCCATATTGGTAAGTGCTTAATAAATGTAAGATATTACTAACATTTAATACAATAAGAATATTTTGATAATATCATTATACTTTTAAGAGAAACTTAAATCTGAATCTATATTCCATGTAAAAAAACTAGCAGAAACCCACAATTTCAGTATCCAAGGGAAATAAGGTAAAAATAAATGAAATGTAATTATAGAAAATAAGGTCATTAGGATTAAAAGTTACCCTAGACAACTATCATACACATACTCCTAATATTTTATTTTGAATTGGGAAAAATGTAATTGTACGAGCATTCTTATAACCTTGGAGCATTTTATTGCATTCCTCTTTAGGTATCAAAATGGCCAAAAGCAACAGCAGAAAAACCAAAGTGGTTAGCCTTTGTGCTCTTTAGCACAGGGTTCACTTTTGTATTGCTGGAAGACTGGAGGGGCTCCCAGTTCAGGAAATATCACATCCTCTCTTCCAACCAGAGCAATAAAAGGGTGTGTTTGGGCAGGAACAATAATGCTCTCTCTATAGGATTTGTTCTCCTGATGGGTAAAACCAGGCTAATTTGAGCCCCAAAGACAGAATTTGAAAGGGATTTCAAAAAAATATGGCAATGTTTTTATATGAATTCTAGACATCATTAGCATAAGCTTTCTTTACTACTTTGAAGCAAAAAAGTAAAGAAGCCACAGTTTCTTTGGGTAAGGGATAAAATAGAATCTGTAATAGACCACACAGTATAAGGACTAGGTATATGAACGGGGGTGGGGGGTGGGGGTGGTGGTATAGGTCGGGCCTCTAAGATTTGGTCACCCAGATTGGCCTGGAGAGGGTGGTAGTTATTGACATGGTAGTTATGGACGTGGTAGATAGTCAGGGAGGCAATATGGACACTAGGAAAGAACACTAGGTTTGGAATCTTATAGAAATAAAAGGACTAAATTATAATCCTCCTACTTTTCATGTGAGTCATTGTGATATAATAATATTTCCTCACTTCTAAAATAGGGTCATTAATCGGCCTAAGTTCCCTACTGGTTCACAGCAAAGAGCAATAGGATAAAAGAAACCTTTGTCAACTAGAAAGGGCCAGACACATTAGGAGACAAAGAAGGATTATGTGATAGCTAAAGACACCTGGACAAAGAGGCGGCCTGGCAGCAGAATGGCTTTGTGGAACAACTAGATAAGGAGGATTTTATAAATATAAAAATACGTGTAACATATAGAAGATAGTTTCAGGGAGAAACAAATAGAATTGGTTATTTTACTCTAAGTTCTGGGGGAAAAATCAATGTTCTTTTCAATGTGACCTATTCCAAATGGCTTCTGATCTGATCAGTCAGTGAAATGCCGGTATTGATGTGCCTTGGTAATTTACTTAGTGCTAAAAATAAAAATGCCTATTGTCCTATAAATGATTAAAATAAAGCCTTTAGTACAAAATAGAGGCCGATGAGACCTTTGCTCTTAAGATGAGTTTACCTCTTGATTATGAACAAACTCTCTTTCGTTGATATTGGAATGGAGTTGAACAAACTTTCATTTATTTTAGAAATATATGTAAGATAATTGTGGGGGATCAGCACATGGGCTGGATGAGGCCAGAAAGAAAATTTCTAATTGAAAAGAAAATAAAATTATATTAATGTGTAAATCTCAATACTAAAGGTAAATATATAGACAGGATATTCTATTACTGTAATTGTGGTGTGTAAATCACTTCAAATTCTGTTATAGAAGTTAAAAGATAAAAGTTTTTTAAATTACTATAATTTTAAACATATATTAATAGTATGCAATGTAAAATATGTAAATTGTGATATCCAGCATTTAATGTGTATGTGGAGGAGAGGAGTAAAAGTGTAGAGTTTTTATATGTGATTGAAGTTAAATAGTCATAAGCTTAAACTACACTGTTACAACTATGTTTTATGTGAGCCTCATGGGAATAGAAAATAAAATACCTATAGAAGATACAAAGAATAAAAAGCAAAGGAATCAAAGCATGCCACTATAAAAGAAAAAAAAAATCAGTGAAACACAAAGACATCAAGAGAAAAAAGAGGGGCAAAAGAACTGTAAGACGGACAGAAACAAGTTAAGAAAATGGCAATAGTAAGTCCTTCTCTATGAATATTTACTTTAAATGTAAATGATTTAAACTCTGCAAGCGAAGGACAGAGAGTGGCTGAATGGGTTTAAAAAGACAACATATCACCATATACTGGCTACAAAGATTCAAATTAGATTTAAGGACACACATAGGCTGAAAATGAACGGATGGAAAAAGATATTCCATTCAAATGGTAACCAAAAAAGAGAAGGGACGGCCATACTTATGTTGGACTAAATAGTCTTTAAGTCAAAAACTGTCACGAGAGACAAAGAAGAATATTATATAATTATTAAAAGGGTCAACTCACCAGAAAATATAACAATTATAAATATATATGAACCCAACATTAGAAAACCTAAATATAAAAAGTGAACATTGACAGAAGTGAAGGCAGAAATTGACAATAACACAATAGTAGATTTCAATATTCAACTTTCAATAGTGAATAGAGCATCCAGACAGAAGATGGATAAGAAAACAGAATACCTGAACAACACCAGAGACCAAATGGACCTGAGAAACATATACAGAACATTCCACACAGCAGCAACAGAAAATACATTTTTCTCAAGCGTACATAGAACATTCTCCAGGGTAAATCACATGCTAGGTCATAAAACAAGTCTTAACAAATTTAAGAATATTGAAATTGTACCAAATATTTTGTCCAACTATAATGGAATGAAACTAGAAATCAGTAACAGAAGGAAAACTGGAAAATTGACAAATATGTGGAAATTAAACAATTTACACTTGAACAACCAAAGGATCAAAGAAGAAATCAAAGGGAAATAAAAAAAAATTCTGAGACAAATGAAAAGGAAACACAACAACCAAAACTTATGATGAAGTCATAGCAATACTAAGAGGGAATTTAGTAGCAGTAAATACCTACATTGAAAAGGAAGAAAAATCTTAAATAAACAACCTAACTCTACCCACAAGAAACTAGAAAAACAAGAATAAATTAAACCTAAAGTTAGCAGAAGGAATGAAATAATATAAGATTAGAGCAGAAATAGATGAAATAGAGAATAGAAAAATAACAGAAAAAGAAACAATAAAACTGAGTTGGTTTTTTGAAAAGATAAACAAAAGTGACAAACCTTTAGCAAAACTAAGGAAAAAAGATAGAAGACTCAAATAAAATCTGGAATGAAGGAGAAGACATCACAACTGATGTCACCAAAATAAAAATGATTATAAGAGACTTCTATGAAAAGTGTGTGCCAAATTGGATTAACTAGAAGACATGGATAAATTCTTAGAAATGTATAAACTGCCAAGACTAAATTATATAGAAATAGAAAATCTGAACAGACCTAAGCAGATTGAATTAGTTATCAAAAACATTCCAGTAAAGAAAAGCCCAGGTAGATGGCTTCACCAGTAAATTTTAACAAACATTTAAAGAGGAATTAATGCCAGTCCTTCTCAAACACTTTTGAGAAATTGAGGAAAGACCATTTCCAAACTCATTTTATGACGCTATCATTATTCTGATACTTAAGCAGTAAAATACACTATAAGAGAAAAAAACAATCTATAGTCCAATATACCCCATGAATATAGTTGCAAAAATCCTTGACAAAATTCTAGAAACAAAATTCAATAGCACATTAAAAGGATCATACACCACGACCAAGTGGGATTCATCCCTGGTATGCAATGACTATTCAATATATGAAAATCAATCAATGTGACATACCACATTTACAGAATGAAGGATAAGTCACATGATCATCTCAATGGATGCAGAAAAATCATTTGACAAAATTCAATACCCTTTTATCATAAAAATACTCAATAAACTAGGAATAGAAGGAAATTGCCTCAATGTAATAAAAGCTATACATGAAAAGCCCACATAACATCATACTCAACGATGAAAAAACTTTCTGTCCAAGATCAAAACAAGGCAAGAATGCTCACTCTCACCACTTTTATGCAATATAGTACTAAGAGTCCTAACTAGAACAATCAGACAATAAAAACAAATAAAAGGTATCCAAATCAGAAAGGAAGAAGTAAAACTATCTCTGTTCTGTTCACATATGGCATAATCTCATATGTAAAAAACCCTAAAAATTCCACACACACGAAAATGTTAGGACTAATAATAAATTGTAGGCTATAAAATCAACATACAAAATTGTTTCATTTCTATATGCAATAACAAACAATCTAAAAAGGAAATTAAGAAAATAACACCCTTTACAATGGCATAAAAAAGAATCTGATAGGAATATACTTAACCAAGGAGGTAAAAATCTTGTACACTGAATATTACAAAACATTGATGGAGGAAATTAAAGAGAACACAAAGAAATTAAAAGACATTCCATGTTAATGCACTGGGAGAGTTAATATTGTTAAAATGTCCATACTACCTAAAGCAATTCACAGATTCAAGACAATCCCTATCAAAATCCCAATGGCATTTTTTTTTTTTTTTACCAAAATAGAAAAAACAATCCTCAATAGCCAAAACAATCTTGAGAAACAAGAACAAAGCTGAAGGACTTATACTTTCTGATTTCAAAACATTTTACAAAGCTACAGGAATCAAAACAATATGGTACTGACATAAATACAGACATGTACACCAATGGAATAGAATAAAGAACCCAGAAGTAAACCCACACATATAAAATCTACTGAGCTTCCACAAGGGTGCCAAGAATACACAATTGATAAAGGCTAATCTCCTCAACAAATGGTGTTCAGAAAACTGGACTGAATAACCAAATTCAAAAGTCAAAGTAATATCATATTCCCTTTGGAAAGCATACAAAAAGAAAGAACAGTCTAACATGTGACCATGAGGAATGTGTATTACAATCTACATGCAAAAGAATAAAAGTGGACCCTTATCTTACATCATACTCAAAAATCATCTCAAAAATGAATTAAGCATTTAAACATAAGACCTGGAATTATAGAACTCCTAAAAGAATACAGGGAAGAACCTTCATGACATTGGTCTTGGCAATTATTTCTTGGATATGACACCAAAAGCACCAGCAACAAAAGCAAAAATAGGAAATTGGGACTACATCAAACTAAAAACAAAAGCTTTGCACAGGAAAGGAAACAATCAACAGTTGAGAAGGCAACCTATAAAATGAGAAAATATTTGCAAACCATATATCTGATGAAGAGTTAATATCCAAAATACATAAGGAACTCCTATAATAGCAATAGCAAAAAAGCAAATAACCAGAGTTTAAACTGAGCAAAGGAACTGAACAGATATTTCTCCAAAGAAGGCCTAGGCTAATGTGTGTGTTTGTGTCTTAATTTTTAACGAAAAAGGTTTAAAAAGTAAAATAAAAAATTAATAGGAAAAAGCTGATAGAATAAGGATATAAAGAAATAAAACATTTTTGTATAACTGCACAATGTGTTTGTGTTTTAAGCTATGTGTTATCACAAAAGAGTCAAAAAGTTAAAAAAATAAAAAGTTTATAAAGTAAAAAAGTTATAGTAAAACTATTGAAGAAAGAAAAATGTTTTTATAAATGTAGTGTAGCTTAAGTATACAGTGTTTATAAAGTCTACAGTAGTCTACAGTAATGTCCTAAGCCTTCGTATTCACTCATGACTCACTTTCTGACCTGTCCAGAGCAACTTCCAATCCTGCAAGCTCCATTCATGGTAAGCGTCCTATACAGGTGAACCATTTTCTTTTATCTTTTATACTATCTTTTTACTGTACCTTTTCTATGTTTAGATATGTTGAGATACATATGTACTTACCATTGTGTTACAATTGCCTACAGTATCAGTGCAGTAACATGCTGTATAGGTCTATAGCCTAGGAACAATAGACCATACCATATAGCCTAGGTGTGTAGTAGGCTATACCATCTAGGTCTGTGTAAGTACATTATCTTGTTTGCACACTGACAAAATCACCTAATAATACATTTCTCAGAACGTATCACTGTTGTTAAGCAATGCATGGCAGTACACTGTCTAGGTCAATGCACATGAAAATGAGACCCATTTGTTAAATTCCCCCAGGAAATATATTTGACCTCCCCAAGCAGAAATATTCTCTCCTCTGTGTATTTCCTAGCCCTATTTTACTGTCTTAAAATATTTGTCACATTTAACTTTGTACTCTACATATGGGTGAATTGTGCTATATCCCCCACTAGTTATTTTAGCCGCTTGCCTATCTATCTACAAAGAAGGTTGGGTTAATTAAATAGTATGGACTTGAACTAAACTAAAGCACTATTTCTCATAAATTCTATCATATTTGGTCTTTAATGTATAAATATAGTCATAGAAAAGATACCTTTCACAATATGGTTAATTTACATTTTTAAAAAGATCAGAAAGAACACCGTATTTGGTTACTGATACCTAATCCTTTGTTTTTCTTAGACTTGAGTCAGTAGAAATATGAAGCCTAGTCAGACTGCCTGCATTTCCAGCTTTTGTGACCCTTTTTTATTCATCAAACTATTGTAAACTTTGGCCCAATTATGTCCTTTTGCAGCCTGTATATTTGTGTACCATTCACTTGTGTAGAAAGAGATGCTCCCTGTTGTAAAGAATCTGTTTACAGAAATTTTGGAGCATAGAAAGAAGAGGCCATTCCATATATATATATATTTTGTGTTTCTCTATAGAATGACCAATTGATTTGTTTCAGGATAATCTCAGCTGTAACTGCTAATCCAGAAAGGAAGTGCCTAATCTTTACAGAACTCCTGGAGTATAAGGGTATGTTTTTCATTGCTTATCACAGGTTTAAATAGGCTAAACCTCAAAGAAGTTTGTACCAAGACACCCAAAGGGCTTAATGTAAAAGAAAAGAAATTTCTAGGAGTTCAATTCCTAAGGGAATACAATAGTTATAGGAACGAAATCACAAATCAGGCTTTAGATAGAATGTGGATGTCAGGAATGGAGAAGGACAAAGATTTTTACCTTTGTTTTCTAGATGTTTGATTTCCCTTTTGGTAACCATTGTATCCTACATTCCCTAATAGAGATACTTGTATTAATTTACCTTGTCATGGTTAAATGCTACTTTAGGATTCTTTAAAGATATTTAACTTCATAGTCAGAAATTTATGGCAAGCTCTTGATGATCATATCCATCACTTTTAGGCTATTAGGTTATCTGGGTATACAAAAACATTAATTTAGCTTCCTAAGGGAATCAATATGTATTTAAAAGTACTCATAGATAGAAGTGCTTCTTAAGCTCTGGAAATATTTGATCAGCAAATAAAACCAATGTCATCATTCTTGATGTACTTGAGAAGAAACCAACAGTTTGACTTGAGGATCACTTAGCTGTGAAGGGCCACTATTGTGGGAGAGAGGTTGTCTCAGATAAAGGCTTTCAGATCACACAATTGCAAAGGTTTTAAAAGGAGAGACTTCCTTAAATCTCTGGAGCTTGTCCATTTACCTGTGATATACATGAATATATCTAAGTAGATTTTTTTGAAAAATAATATGCTTTTTCTACCATCATTTTGCTACCGGGAAACTCAATGTAATTTACATCTTAATAGTCTCCACTCATATCAAAGTAAAGGTAAAGGTAACTACTTTTCCTTGTTTCTGTGTTTTCTAAAAAATATTTGTTATTTTTAATCTCTCTTTTAAAATTCTTTATAATACATGTGTTGTCATTACAATATAAAGTGATGTTTCATAGAAAGGAGCAAAGTATGTGTTACAAATCAAAAGAATAGAGAACATTGAATCATAATTCATTACCTTAAAATATTTTTTAATCACCTGGAAAAATATGTAATTCTTGTAATTTTGTAATTTATTAGGCAAACGTTGAAAAGATTTGAGGTTCCTTTTCCTTTTATTTTACTTTTTTTCTTCTGTTTATAATGCGAAATAGCTTGATTATGAAAACGCTCTTATCTTTCACAGAGAACTTAACTCTCTTCTAATGATTTGTTTTGTTGAACAAGTTATTGGAAACAAATAATAGGAGCAAAGAGATGTAAATGAAACTAGGAGTTGAAACTGGTACCAAATACAAAGAATTGATGATTCTCAGTTTTGTAGCTTGAAAAAACTAGTGGAAACTGGTGTCATCCAATTAAGATACAGATTATGGGACTAGTACTAAATTTGAGGAAGAAGATAATGAGCTCAACTTTGGTGATACCATGAGGAAATAAATTTTTAATAAAAGAAAGAACAGACAGAAAATATGTGTCTATGTTAACTCACTGAACCCTACCATAAGCATACCTCCTCCAAACCCTAGGTGGAAGACACATTTCAAGGGTGCGGTTTCCAATGGCAATCTGAAAAATGGACCTTGGTTTAGAAGAAGCACCTAACACCTTATAATTTAGACCATCACCTCAGGTCGAGATGTAAAGTATAATGTAACATACCTGTAGCCACAGGACAAAAAGGCTTGGGTTACCAGTGTATTATTTGGCTACCCCCATCAGAAACATAAACCGTCTCCACAAGTTTAAGATAAAACAGGAGAGGCCTGATCATTTGACTCAAACAAAACCATCTTAAATGCAACGACTATCTCCTCTCCTGATAGGGGTCGGGATTCCTTGTCAAGCCCAGCTGGAGACTATGTCTAGAAGGATCACACTTGAGTTTTCTGAAGGTGCCCTTTTCTTTACACATACTCACTCATCTGCTCATCTTGTTTTTATTGAAACAGTGTGATAAAAATTGCATAAAATCTGCAAATTGTAACTAGATATGGAGAAATTCTGGCAGCAGCAGGTACCACCCTGAGACAAGTCCTGAAAGGTAATAATTTTGTAGGATCTGGCTGCCTGTTGGGAATATCTCATGTAAGTTTCCACAGCCAAGAAGAAACAGATTAATCCAAAGGATTTTTGCAGCTCCCCCGCCCCCGTACTTCAAAATACAAAGGAAAAAACACATACTGTAGTCCTTTAATAGAACTTTGGAGATCATTTTCACCAAGATGGCCACCCATCTGTGCATATTAAAAATAAACTTTGATACTATTCTTCTTTATCATCATATTACCATTACTTATTGATATTTTATACCCTATTGATATTTCATACCCCACCCATTCTGTGAACCAACCAAGAAACAAACCTACTCCAGGCAAACTGTGTGCGCTTATCTAACTATGCAAGCAAGTGTAAAAGATTAAGACAAAACTCCCACTAAAAAATGAGAATGTTAAAAGTAATAAAACGTGTAAAAGTTTTGCCTGTGTATGCTTAACAATATGTATTGTTTAAATATTGTTCTCCTGGATTCACTGTAAACATTCGGGATTTCAAGAAAACATTCCCTTTTGTAAAACTTAAAAAGCACAGAAATATAGTTATTACTCCAGAAATTTGTATGTAGATCAGACGTACACTAACAATGTTAGGTAAATTATTTGTAAGATTTGCAGAAAGTACGTGATTTAGTTTTTGTCATAGTGATATGGCTTCAAATGTTTCTTGTTTATTAATTAATTAATTAATTGTTGAGCATCTATTATATTTTAGGCCTGTGTTGAAAAGAATTCTTATCAATGTAATAATATATTTAGGAATATATTAATATATAACATATGTAAATGTATATTAGTGTAAAGTACATTATTATAAATGTAAAACTATAAAAAATGGAACCAAAGGGTTATAAACAAACATTCTAAAGGTGATGTACGGCTTTACCTACAACTTTTGATATTTAAGGTTCATGGGCCAAATACAGACCTAGGAGGAAGGTTTTTCTTTGTGCAGGGTAGCTGAGAAAGGAAGGTGAAGAATTCTGTTTTAAAAAAAAAAATTCCTCAAAACAAAAATAAGGCAAATACTATTGATTTGGCCCCTTCCTCTCTGTGTAGACTGGATCTAGTGCCATTTTGACACAAAAGTAAATCAATTTTAATTAGTTCTATGAACTGGATTCCTCTTCCTGCTTATAATGAGTTGGATGGCTCCATTTCTCCAAATCTTCACTCTGGTTCTTTAATTTGGAGTTTTGCAAACCCTCTTGTGGTATCACCAGCTGCAGTCAAAAAAGGGCCATTTGGAGTTCAATACAGAAATGAGACCAGAGCTGGAGTGGGAGCTTGTGAAATTTTAAACAATCTCAGCCCACCCTTTCCCTGTGGAATAGGAATTGTTGGCAAAGTAGACATCCTCTCATAGTCAGAATAATCTCAGCTTTCTCTTTGGAAAATATACAAAAAAGAAAAGGAACATTTTACCATGCAACCATGAGGAATGTACATTAGAATCCTGTTCAGAGGAATCAAAGCCTGTATCTTTAATCAGTACTAGTGACTGAACTCCTAGGTGTGTCTCAACTAGTACTTAGAAAATCCTTTTCTTCATTTTTGTCTGGTAATATTTGAAAGCATGTGGCATTCCCTGGACTATATTAAATAGCCTGTGAAAAGTATGTTGAATGGAATATTCCAAAGTTATCCAGAAAATTTATCCTAAGAAAATAAACAACTCAAGTGAAAAGAAAAAAAAAACTCGATTAACACTTTTGTTTCTCATTAAAAAGTTTATTTTGACAGCATTGTTCTAACACCTATTGTAGCAGAATCAAAATATATTAAAACATTACCGAGTAATATTTTCACCATAAAGACTAAAATGTAACATAAAGGCTGTTTTCCTGTGTTGGCAAACTCATTTTGTCGTTATTTTAAGGAATGAGGTACGCTTACAGCCTCCTAATTCACAAACCAAACAAGTCCAATCTCCTCAAAAGTTGTGCCAAATGAGGTGAGAAATAGTTCTGAGGAAATCTGAGGATTTATAAACCCTTAAAAGATTCACTAATGGTTCTTTCATGAGCACTTGCCTATCACAGTTACTTTTGATCCTTGAAAATGCTACCATTCAAGCAAGTCTAAAAGAGATTTAGACAAACTTTTCCTGTGATGATCGTTTGATATTTGTATGCTATCAATTACAGAATATGACAAGATTTTGACACTGAGATCTATGTGTTATTGCTGAGTTTTGTATTCTGTGATGATAATAAATTCCATTGCATAGCAATGAAGATAAATTGTGTGTTTTGTACTAGTTGCACAGGAATATCATCCCTTTCAAAAGCATAGGGGCTGTGGACTGTAGCTTTCTTCAGGAACAGGAATATTGTGATGCATAAAAAAGGATCTGATATGCTAAGTCCATCGCTGAAACTTATCTCATTTTCTCTGTAGTGCACCATTCAGGGGTCAAGAGAAAAGAGATTTTCTCATCCTGTGTGTCTACCTTTTTCTCTCTTCTTTTTTTGATATCTTTTTTACCATCTTGCCTACAAATGAAGATGAATTGTGCATTTTGTTCTAGTTGCACAGAAATACCATCCCTTTCAAAAGTGTGCAATACAGCACTCACATGATTGCAGAACACAGGCTATACAAGGGAAAGTAAAATGCAATCTATATAATTATGAAATATCGCAAACTGTGTTTTATATTACTCATTTCATCTTTTCCTTTCTCTTATCCATCCTTCACACAGCCAAAGTACAGTCCTTCTAAATGAAATTCAATATTCTTCTGCTTAAAACCTTCCAATGGCAACATGCTGCCTGTGAGATAAGTACAAATCCATTGCAGGACGTGTAAGCCCAGGTATTACCTGGTTGCTACTTATCTTCTCCATCTTTCACTTTATAATCTAGAAATGTCAGATTACTATAGTTCCTCAATGCACATCATAGTGAATCATGCATATCCATAATGATTCCTCTGCTTACTATCTGACTAACCTTGACCTTACTGACCCATACTTAAGATTTAGTTGGTGATACTTCTTCCAAGAAGCTACCCATGAACCCTGAACTTCTCAGATTTAACCATGGGCCCTTCACGTTGGTCCCATAGCGCCCTCTGCTGTCTTCCATTACACCATGTAGTGCAGTGTTTTTTTTTTTCCATTTTCTTTACCTTTCAGGTTGGGAACAGTTGGACAGAAAGAAACAGAGAGAAGCAGAGAGGAGAATAACAGAAATATCTAGAGAGAGAACAGTGATACTAGGGGAACTCTAGAGCAAGAATGCTTAAAAAAATAATCCCATTAAAAAAATTGGGTATGTCTTTGTTGCTTGCAATCTCGAAGAACAGAATGAACACAACACTCAATAAATGTTCATGAGATAGGTTCCTTGTGAGTAATAAATACCCTCTATGCTTCCATAACGTGCTCTGTTCCCTCCTTCCAATCATTCTTCTCACCTGGAATGCCTGTTCCAATTCTCTGTGCCCATTCAGACCTAACTCTTTAAGCCTGGGGAAAATCCCATTGTTTCTACGACGCTTTCTCCAATTACTCCAGGACATTATTTTTATCATGTCTGAAACCCTAGAACACTGACTCCTGACTCTTATTCTCATCCTTCATAAATATTTTAGAGCTTTCTTACTTTCATGTTTATTTAATCTCACAAAGTGCTGTCTGATTAAACACATTGATAATTGTGGCTAAACTACTGATACCAGTATTTAGTATTGACAATAAATGGAAATAACACTTAATTGAATGTTTTTTCTTTATACTGATTCCTCTTTCAGTTAAAATGTTTATAAACCTATAGAGAACAATTAGAGAAACTCACATGTTTAAATTTGGTTAGGTTTGGCTGTATTTTAGACTTTATCTTAACCCATCTATGTGTTCTTATAAAAAATATGGAAATGCTAGTTTCTGAGAGTAAAGAAAGGAGTTGTTTATAGTTAGGAGAAAGTTTACTTCCCCTAAAATAATTGAAAAATATTTTATGTTTAATTCTGCCACAAATTCTCTATGTGACCTTGGGCAACTGTATTTGCTCTTTGGATTTTAGTTTCCTCTTTGTAAGATGAAGCGCTATATGATAGAGGAATCTTTTAAAATGTATTAATAAGTGTTCAATGAATGTAAACCCATAATTTCTTGATTCAGTGGATATTAAAGAGTAGTATTAAGTGGTCAAATTATGAACCTAAA
The DNA here is from genome assembly GCF_041146395.1 of Eulemur rufifrons. Classification (NCBI taxonomy): domain Eukaryota; kingdom Metazoa; phylum Chordata; class Mammalia; order Primates; family Lemuridae; genus Eulemur; species Eulemur rufifrons. Next base: position 234,776,321 of record NC_090989.1, read on the forward strand.
GGTCCTTGAACACATGTAGCAGATAGCAGTCTCAGTCCACAACTCAAATGTACAAGGAATATGTTTATTTCCTGTAATAGTGTATAATTGAATAATTTCTATTTTGTGCTTCATTCTATCTGGATGGCAGCAACTTCCTCTTAGTCAGTTGGAGGGTTCTTTCATTATTTTCCCCAAGATGTGCCTGAATTATAAGCAATGGGAGGGCAGGGAATCAAGTGCTCAATGATACTTATCTGCAGTGGTATTTGCTGAGGTCCCCGCCTTAGTCCATTTTGTATTTCTATAAAGGAATTCTTGCAGCTCAGTAATTTATAAAGGAAAAAAGATTTATTTGGCTCATGATTCTGATGGATGGAAAGTTCAAGACTGGGCATCTACATCTGGTGAGGGCCTCAGGCTGCTTCCACGGTGGGAATGCGGTGGGATGGGACCGAGCATGTGCAGATATCACATGTTGAGACAGGAGGAAAGAGAGACAGAGAGATGGGGTGGGGGAATCAGGGAGGAGGTGCCAGGCTCTTTTTAACAACCAGCTTTCCCTGGAATTAACAGAGTAAGAATTCACTCACCCCCAAGGGAGGACATTAATCTATTCATGAAGGATCTGTCCCCATGACCAAAACACCTCCGTTAGGCCCCACCTCTAATGCTGGAGATCAAATTTCAACATGTGGTTTGGAGGGGACAAACATCCAAACTGCGGCAGTGCCCAACACTGCTACATCAGTGTTATGCCCACAGGTTATGCCAAGTCATTCCTCCACCCTGTCTGCAATGTCCCTTGAAGTCCAGGACCTCTCTCCATCTATTAGAATGGAACCATTCTGCTGTTCCCATGATAATCTGGATGTCAGAAAACTCAACAAATCTCCCTCAAGACTCATCTGTCTAACCACACACTACAGTCAGTTCTTCACTAGGTTTCTACCTCTTCCCTGAAGCCCTCTCCCAGGTAAGAACCACCTCATTTTCTCATCTTCAAGTCTACCAACACCATTGTCCTGTAAGTATCATTACTCCTCCTATTAAATGCGTTAACCATTCTTGCTCCTATCTAAGCCAGTCCCCCCACTTTTACAGTAGAACTTTTTCCTTCTTACCCACACAAGAACATGATTTTTGCTTCTACACCAACTCTCTCCTGCATCATCTGTGTTCCCCTCTTTAATAGATCTTTCCCATCAGCATACAAACATGCTATAATATCTTCCATTTACACACACACACGAAACCCTCCCTGAAACTAACCAGTCAGATTCTCTGCTATGCTTCCTTTTATGGGCATAACTCAGAAGATTTATCTACATTCACTGTCTCTATTTTTATTCTCCTTTTTTTGTTAACTCCTCTCAATCAGGACTTATCCATCATGTTAATCCAAAGCAGCTTTGGTCAAAATCACCAATGATCTGCATAGCAGCAAACCCGATGGCCAACTTTCAGTCCTCAACTAATTAGGCTTCTATCACCACTTAAAATGTTAAAATACTTTCCTCACTATTTTCCAAGATATCATGTCCTTCTTCCTTTCCTCTCCTCTCATGGATCATTATTTCAACTCTTTATTTAAAAGTAAAATGTAGATATGAAAAATCACAAAAACAAAATGTACAGTTTAATGAATTATACTAAGGCAAACAACCTAGTAACCAAGGGAAGAAACAGAATTTGGCAGCCTCCCTTCAAGTTCCACTATATGTTTCACCCCAATGAAACCTCCCCCCTTGCTTTGTCTAAAATTAACCACTAGCTTGACTTGTGTATTTCTCTTTTACATTGTTTTATCATCCTAGTGTGAATCCCTAAACACCTCTTGTTTAGCCTTAGCCATTTTATATTTGCTAAATCTTTTTAATATCTTTTAATCTGAAGGTTGTTATTCAATCCCTTTCTTTTCTTTAGAACTTATCTGTTGATGAATCCAGGCTCATTCCTCCTATTCCTCTATTCTTTCCCATTTCCTAAGATACTGTAATTGATCTAGTTGATCAGGAAAAACCCTCTTGATTCCTATTTTTTTATAACCCACATCAAATCAGAATTTCTGTTTTCCCTACCTTCAAGTTGTAACCTGAGCCCCACAGCTTCTCAATACTTCCAACTGTCCTCCTGTAGTCTAGTAGACTAGCGGCCTTGGGGCCACATGTGGCCTTCTGGATCCTTGACTGCGGCCTTTTGACTGAATCCAAATTTTACAGAACCAATCCTTTTATTAAAAGGGGTTCAGCAGAGAAAGATGAAGATTTTCTTGCCTCTTTTGGTGCTTAAAGAAAAACCATCTTGAAATCAGAAGTCTGCAGGTTCCCCACCCCTGGAGGCCATCGTCAACTCTCAGTTAAATGATTACAGTCCCTTACTAACTGGTGTCCTGGCCCGAACTTCTTTTTAACTGCTACAATCTACTTTCTATACAGCATCCATAATAATCTATTTTTTCCCTTGTATTTTCCTCTTTGCCCTTTTCAAATTCTGAAACAATCATAAACTTACAGAAAAAAAATTCTAAATAAGCACAGTACAACCATCTCATTAGAAAATCAGCATGGATACATTACAACCATCTAATTCTTAGAATCCATTCAACAGTTTTGTCAAATGTCTGCAGAAAGTCTTTTTCATCAAAACTACATTTCAGAATCACTTATTGCATTTCTTTATTCTCCTTTAGTCTCAATTGGTTTATTAGTGTTTCCCTAGCTTTCACAACTTTGATATTTTTGAAGATTATAGAAAATTTTTTAAATTAATGAGCTTTATATTTTTTTAGACTCATGTTAATTTCGCAGCAAAATCTAGAGGACTGTGCAGAGTTACCATGCACTCCCTGTCCCCACATGGGTACAACCTCCCCACCCCCCATTGAAATCCCTCCCCCACCAGAGTGGTACATTTATTACAATTGAAGAACCTCTACTGACACATCATTATACCCAAAGTTCACAGTTCAAAACAATTCCTTTTCCTCTCCCCCTGCCAGAAGGACAAGGAGATTTTCCTTCAATATTCACTGGGAAGACCTAATAGAGCTCCTGCAGGTAAAACTCACAAAATGTGTGGCGCCGTCTCTGACTAGGTCCCCTTGGAGTTTTTAACTCTCCTACTTATCCGCTTTGAGCCTCTAGCAATCCATCGATTACAGCTTGGGTTTTCCCACCCTGGCACTGGTTTTCTTGGAGGATTCTGCTTATGAGTCTCTGCTCCAGTACTCTGTGATTCTCTGTATCTGTCCCTCCAATTTTAGGGACAGCAGTTTTCCTTGGGACCTCATTTCTTTGACGATACAGAAAGAGTTGTTGATTTTTCAGTTTGTTCAGTTTTTTACTTGTCATCGTTTATTTTTTAATGTATTTCACAAGTTGTTTTGTTTGATGCTTCTTCATGATTAGATTCAGATTATGCATCTATAATTACAAAATCATAGAAGTGACGCTGTTTTCTTCCCATTGCATCTTATCATGTCGAGAACAATTTCAATGTCTCCTATTACTAGCAATGTTCACTTTGATTCCTTAATTAGGAAGTTATCTTCCATGATTTTCCAATGTAAAGTTTTTCATTTCTTCTTTGAAATTAATAAGGCTTTAGTGGGAGGTATTTTGAGATTAGGCAAATACTCCATTCTTCATCAAATTTTCAATTTATTTATTTATTTACTTATACCTATACAAACTCACAGCTTCCTATTATTTAGTGAGTAATGAATAATCTCTTTATTTATTAAATTAGGTGTCAAATTGTCCCCAATTTGACCAAGAGGTTATTCAAGCTGCTTCTCTGTCCTGTCATCCTGTTTTTCCATCATTCTTTGAACATTTTCTTGCTTCCATTTGTTCCAATATTTTTCTTACTCATCTTATGCTTTGCAAGCCACAGGCCTGAAACCAGCTAGTTCATTTTAGAGAAAAATGGCACTTAGAAACTAAAATGTGGGTACTAGGTGTGCACAGTGCTATTGGGTTATCATTTCTTTGAGTCCTTCTCAGTGGACAAAGGAAAGAAGAAAAAAATAAAGGACTACATACAAACATTTACATTTATATGTATTTATTTCTATATCCATCCATCTATATTGAAAACCATGAGATCACACTAATGCCTCCAATGATCTTCAATTACAATTCAACATCACAGAGTTTATTCTAGTTCCTTTTTCCTATTTCTGTATCTGTAACTCCCCTCTCTAACAGACAGAAATTCATTATCTTAATACATTACTTACATATCGGTCCCTCTTTGGGAAGCGAGTCTTCCATCTTTGTCACCACCTCTCACCCCACACAAGCCTTCTCACAATGTTTGGGTGCAGACTCCCCATTTCAGGTCACCCTCCCTGTACGGACGGCCTTCTCCTTATTTCACTTGGGCTGCACACACCAGGCCACCTCCATGTGAATGTCCACCTCACTGGCTTGGGCTCCGATACCTTACATCAGTTTGCTGTCACTCCCCCTCCCTGAGTGGACACGCTCCTCATCCTGGTTGGTTCCTAAAAGATTCCCCACAGGCAGCTGCCCACCCTTCCACATGGACACCCTCCTCACTCTGCTCGAGTGCTCACACACTATGCCAGCCCACAAGGATTGCCACAGGGTGACCTTTAGAACCCAATCCAGATCATGTCACTGCTCAAAACTTTCTAATCTTAGAATAAAATCCTAAGTACATATCATGGCTTAAAATGTCCTACATCATCCGGTCTCTTTGCTTGCTCTCTTTCTGATCTTGTTTCTTACTCCTTTTTATAATCACTCACCCCAACTATTCTTGCCTTCTGTCATTCCTAGGATACGTCAATCTAATACTCACAAGCAAGCTTTTATTTATTTTTTTCTGTCTACATAGAAATGTTCTTTAATCAGGTATTTTATATATTTCTCATTCAAGATATTCTGATCTTTACTGAAAACTTACTTTTCAGAGAAGCCTGAAGGGCTCTTATAACCCCTACACCCAGCAGTTTCTATCTTATGTTCTTTCCAACTATAATTTTCTTGAGAGTCACTACATGGATTGGTTTATTTATATATGTTTTCAAATTTTTTATAGCCTATATCCCCCACAGTGGGAAGAGACTATCTATTAAGCTCAAAATTGCATCCTTTGTATCTAGAACAGAAAAACACAAATTACTGTCATGTTTAGTCATAAATAAATTTTTGTGAAATGAATATTAAAGTTTGCTGCAACAGAGCTTTATTACAAGGAAAGGGTAGATGCATGGACAAAGAGATATATGATAAGGGAGTAACATGATCTTATTTTGACATCTGGGACTCTATCGATTACAAAGGCTTAACATCTTGACTTGGTTAACAAAGGGTCAGCCTCTCGCTTTGTCCTTACTCTGTGTCCCTCCAAGATAATGTTCCCATAGAAAGGAGACTTGAGATATGCGTCTTACTTGCTTCATCTCAACTAGTTCTCTGTATCAATGTTTTTAAGAACAGAAAGAATAAATAATGGTAGAAAAGAGACATGAAAGAATGAATGATACCAACTAGCAGGTAAAAGAAGAGGGAGTGTGTCATTTTTCTGTAATGGTGAGATGGACCACTTGGGACATCTTTCACATGTCAGTTGGATATTCTGTTGCCACATGATGTCAAGAAGAACTTGTTACTGGACTGTCGACTCCCTCAAACTGTGAGTTTCTATGTATTTCCAGCACCTAGCATATTGCTAAACATATAGCCAATGCCAGTAACTATTTATTGAATGAACATGTACTTGGATGATTTTACTTGTGCTAGAAGTTTGCATGCAACTTCAACTCAGAATGGAGAATGAACCATATTTTAATGAAAGCTAGTAATTTAAAATCATTACAAGTTATTGATATGATTTGCATGCCATCCTAAAGGACAAGCATAACTTGAGGCAGTGCTGCAAGCCTAGCTCTAAGAAAAGAGCAGGACTTTAAAATTCATATTTTAAACATAATATTTAATAGAGGATTATAATTTCAAAAAGGAATTTTATGTTCTTGGCCTGGTCCTTTCACATTTTAAAAACCTCAGGAAAGGCACACACTTTAATAAGTTGCTTTCAACTTAAGTCCCACTACTAATAACTAGATTTAACTGTGATCTGTAATACTTGTATTATTCATCAGGAATTTCTTCAGAAAAGTGGATAATTATTTCTTGAGTAGTTTCCAACCTCAATAGGTTTATTATCATGGGTATGGATCACTTAGAAAGCAGGAAGAATGGAAAATGTTTTTATTTGAGAACTTCTTGTATAATTTCTTCCTCTTTGATTCCAGTTCATTTATAACTTTTTGGTATGGTCTTAGGGTGACATTTATCCTCACATAAAATGAAAATAGGTTTCAATCAAGGTTAAAGCTTATGAAAATGGCTTTCCTCTAAGTCATTGCTTTTTACTTCCATGGTGTACATTTTCCACTTCCTGAGGGATTGGCAGCACGTGACATGGTTTTTATCCTTAGCTTCTTGCATCTCTGAGTGCCTTGTAAGATTTTCATGGGAATATAGTTTGTTGGTTTATTATGAAGAGAACATACTCCTAAAAAGATGCTTATTTACCATTTGCTATCTGATCTTGAGTTCGTCAAATTAGTCCCTACTGCTTGGAGCAAGATCAAATATTTGGCCTCTCCAAACACAAGGCTTCTAATATTTTAATTAAAAGTTTAATGCTGCCTGACTTTGTTAGATGCAGCTCAAGGATCCGGTCAGAAAAAATACTTAATTCCTTTATGTTCAAGACATAAAGCACAGAGAAAAAGACATTTTGCAATTATTCTCATCTTTCAGGAAACTTAAATTCTAATTTTTTATTATCCTCCAATATGTGGGTCAACTCATCTTTTTGTAAGGCATTGCTCTCTCATTCAATCGGATGGTGCTCACTTAGGGCCCTTCAGAGGACATAACTATGGCAGATTTCCAGTGACAATCTAACTATTAGAAAATGCCTGGGGCTCTGCTCTCACTCAGAGTCCCATTTACTGACCTGTTGATTCAGCTGGACTCTTTACATACCTAAATCCAATCGACTTCTGAGTGTCAATAGGGCTTTGACTTTTTAGTCAAGAGAAGCCTGAGAGTGAACCAGGAAAAGACGTGAAGGTTAGCAGCACGGGAGTTAGTTTTTCTACTCCCATTTTGTAGTGAGACATTTTTGTGGTTTGCAAGAAATGTCAAACCCTTGTTCTGGCAAAGACTTGCCATTCTAGATTAATTGTGCATCTGCAGTTCATTTGGCACAGAAATAGTCATTTAAATGGATTCTACTTTTCCTACTCTTAAACATTATTCTTTAATTACTTATGGAATCCCCCACGATCTGTCCATAATTTTACCTATGCTGTATTGCTTAATTGGTCAACGTTGTCTTTTATGTCCTGTATTCAAAAGTTCTTTCCTCTGTGGGCATCTCAAGTTCCTCTCTAGGCTCTCAGACACTTCATTCCTTTATTTGTAAAGGAAGAATTTCAAATTATCCCTGGGTGTGTTTGGATGAGGTATGAAGAAGCCAGAAGCGTTTTTATGCTAAGGTGATAGAATCCAAACTGGTAGAATTCCAAGCATCTGCCAGTAAATGGGGGAGAATTTTCCCACAGTCATGACTCATTTTCTACATGTGCAAATATTTAAGTTAAAGGTGGTATTTTCAGAAAGCACAACCAAAGGCAGATCTCCCAAATTTCCAAAAGGCAGACCTCACTAGGCTTAATGGTTTAGGAATACATGCTTATTTAGTTGGTCAGTTAGTCAGTTAGATGCAAAACTAATACTCTGCTTACCAAAAATTAGACAGTAAACATATCTTAGAAGAAATAAACAGAAATTGATGTCAGGCAGACCTGGGGAAAAATCCTAGTTCTGTTATTAACTAGATTTTTTACAATGAGCAAATTTACTTTGACACTTTAATATTAGCTTAGGCTTTATTGTTCTCTTCTATAAAATAAAAAATAATACTGGCCTCTTAGATGTAAAAGAAATCTAGATGAAGCATCTATCAAAACATTGATAGTCAAGATTGATTTTGATGGTCAAGTTAGAAAAACAGGCATCTCTTCTGCTCTTATGGTTCTATGTGGACCCTAAAACTTAGTTGATGAAAGGTTTTTTTCAATTCAGAAGACCATTCTTTGAAATTTACAATACTACTTGAAAAGTTGCTGTGAAGAACAAATAAGAATATAAAGTATATTTGCATTGGACCCACATACAGTGGGCTCTTAGTTAATGTTAATCTTTCATCTTCATGATGTTAGTAACTTCAATAGTGATAATAAGACATGATAAAAATATCTGGGACATGTCAGAATGTGGTGAGGCCAGTGCTCAGATTGGACTTTGGGGAGCAGGACATTGGTTAGATCACCACAGTCTGGAGTTTGACTTCAGAATGTTGGCTCAGTAAACACAGGGTTGATCGCTTATATGGGATAATCCACAACCACCAAACTCACAAACAATAGATATAATGAGAATCGTAGCTCTTACCCACAAAAACTCTGATATTTGCAATTTAACTCACCGGGACAAATCAGGTTAACTTAAGATTTACAAGAGCGTTGAATCAGAACAAGGGTAGGAAAACAGCTTATGTTAAAGAAGAGAGTTACCATACTTCGTAAAACTGATGAATCCATATCTACTGCTGGAATTGATTTAACATATAGATCAGAAGGATAAGATATTACACAGGGGAGCTAGAACTTTCTATCCCCGAGACACTGCTGGTGACACACTGCCTGTGGGGCTTACTATTTTTCCCGCCTTTCCGTTCTCCAAATTGGCCAATTCCCTTCCACTGCCAATTCATTCTTTCTTCCTTTCTTTTATCCTTCCTTTACTTTTTGCTTTCTGTGGTTTTCTTTCTGTAGTCTTTCTTTCCTCTCTCCTTTTTCTAGGCTGGATAAAATGCATTTCAAAAGTTTACAACTTGTATATGTTAATAAAGTCATTCTCTTTTAATCTTGTTCAATAACCCCTTTTGGCCACTCAATTCACGTATTGACAGTGTGAGTTGTACTTGCATTTAACTGATCTTACTCAATACACAGTGATTCGGGCTGAAGCAAAGATTAACTCCATATTCTGGAGGTAACATGCTTCACTCACATCATGTTTATTAGGAACATATCGATTGAACTCATAATGCATCTGAAGTATACTATGCCAATAGAAATGAGTTGCTGACATGTAATGATTTTCTAATGGGAAAAGGCTTTAGAGTTGAACCCAAAATGTTAGAAACCTATGTCCCTCTCCCTCCAAATGCTGCCATCATCGCCAGACTTCCATGGTGCAGCCCACCTGTCATGGTGGCTTCCAGGTCTGAGGATGACAAAGATTCCACATTGTAAAAACGAACAGGACCAGTCTGTGGCTTCCCAACCAGGAATTGGCCTACCTGCTAGCCTTTTCATTGCCCTTCTGACTCCTAGTCAGAATTCTTCTCTTTCCTTACCTACTATGACCTAGTAGAGAGATTTCTATATAGAATGTTTTGGTTGCTTCAAAAGTATTTTTATTTGAATAACAATAGTTATCTTTCTTCACATGGTTATTGTGGAGGGTGAGAGGCTAAAATGATATAATACATAGATAAAATTTAACAGGACACCTGAAAAATATCAAGTGCTCAATAATCCACTGCCTGTTCCTTACACTAAGCAATAAGCACCGTGAAAGTGATGTCACGTATCCAGCACTTAATACAGGGCCTAGAAGATGGTCAGTAGTCAAAAAACGATGGCTGAATGAACGAACGATGAGCGGGAAAGAGGAATAAAAATAACCTTTCACATTCTTTCTTTCTCCTTTTTAAAACTTAGAATCACAGCACCTTTCGTCCTCTTCCACCAAAAAACCCCAAAAGGAAGAAGAGCGTGAACATTGCCCGGGAGAATAAAGACCCAGTCCAACATGGCTGGCACTAGCACAAAAGGTTTGGTTTTCTTTTTTAAATCTTAAATCATTATAGAATTGTTTAATGCAAAAACTGTGTTTTAAACTATTTCATATTTGTCCTTACTCATAACCTTTGGCATTAAACTTTTACTTTAGGTATGTGGGACACTTAGGGCAGTGTTTCTTAGTTGGTTTATAGACCACCTGCATCAGAACCACCTGAAAGCTTGTTTAAAAATCACATTCAGGGGGGACATTTCCCTGCTTTACTGAATGAGAATTTCTGTGGATAAAAAGCCAAATCTCCATGTTATTTTTGCACACTAAAGTTTGTGTGCCACTGCTTGAAAAAAAAAGACAAAATTTCACATGGATGCTAACAGTGGTATTTTTTTAAGGATTAAACCCAGTTTTTTCTACTACTAAAAAAAAAAAACAAGAGTCAGACTTTTGTAAGAATTTAATCACAGGGTCTAGAGCTACAACACAGTGGACATTAGTCAGGTGTGGCTTTTAAAACTTAGGTAATTAAAATAAAATGTAAATATCCAGTTTCATAGTCGCATTAACCACATTTCAAGTGCTCCACGGCCTCATATGGCCAGTAGCTACAGTACTGTGCAGCATCACAGAAAGCTCTGTTGGAAAGCTCAGCTCTGGAGAAAAGAGTTTATAGAGCTGGGATAGAGCCACTGAGGACAGTGGCACAAAAGCTAGGGAGACTCAAAAGACCTATAAGGAACCCCCCCCCCCCACCTGCCGCTAAATTAGCACATAGAAGGTCAGAGGAGAGGAGAGGAATTGGTAGAGAAGTAATGTGTGCCAAGGACCGTGCCATGGCTAGGCAGCTGCTCCCAGAAGCAACTCCACCCCAAGGAAGGGGAAGCACAGACTTTGGTGGACAGCTAGTCTTCTCTGCCACAAACACTCACAAATCTTTAGAAAAAGACTGCTGGATTTACAAATGTACTGAATTTGAAAGTCAAAAGAAGGGCTGTGTTTCTCATTGTGCTGGGAATGGTGTGTGGAAAGCAGGTCAGCTGGAAATTAGAACTTGTAAAGCAGAGGAGGCCCTGGACTCAATTCCACCGGCCATGGAGTTGGGTCTATACAGCCATCTCACTTAGGCAGGTGTATAGACTGTCACAACCCATCAGAATTAATATCATGTATATAAATTGGACCTCGATAAAAAAATACACAAAAAAACGCATGTTTTATTTAATCCTCAAAAATCATCCTATGAAAAACCCACGCACAGGTTTTCGTGTTTAAGAAACTTGCTGAAGGTCACACAGCAAGTAAAGGAGACATCTGCTTTATGCCATGTCTGAAGTTTTTTAAAAGTGATAATTTTTAAAAGTGGTAATTTTGTATTATATCCATTCTCACTCCTATAGAGCATGAATACCAACCAGTACCTCCAGGTAATTGCTGTCAAAGAAAGAGAAGGTCATGTATACAAAGTACTGGTATCTAGACCCTAGTACATATTAGTACTGGAAAGGCAGAACTGAGTCAGCACAACTGTGGTTTATTTTTAAGAACAATGACCTATTGGGCATTTGGAACCCAGGTCTTGTGAAGTGCCAAGCATCGACCATTTTGGTTTGCAAGTCCTTAGTATGATAAATGTTCCTATTACACAGTGTTCAACTGTTGAGACAGAGAAAGGACTAAAGCCAAAAGCTAAATTACAGGCACCACTATGGAGAGTCACAGCCCCTTATTTGAGGCTGAAACAAAATATTAGAGACCTACCCCAGCATAGTCCGGACTTCCGAAATTAGCAGGCAATACACTGGAAAGTTCAGATGTTGTTCTCTACCATCTGTCAACAAGAACCACTTTTCCTTTCTGTTCTTTCATGTCTCCATTTTCGAGGATTAGTTTAAGATTACAGAAGGCAGTGAGTTTTAATTAAAAATAGATTGAATAGATTAGTGGACTAGGAAATGGAAGAAAGCATTGATGCTTAATAAAGTCAATTATTCCTGATATTTTCTCACAATTCTACACATTTACATTGCTGAATAGCTAAGCTTTATTTTTGTTATTTTGCAGTTTAATTTAATATATGTACTTATAAGTATATTTCATGTATCCATGCTATAATTAATTATAGCCATTCAAATGATTTTGTTAAGAAGTCAATATTAAAAATGTTTATACATATGTAAAACACATATGTAAACTTTAATAGCAATTGCTATAACACAAGTCAATAATACCTAATATTTAGATAGGAAGTTCAATATCTAATTGAGGAAAGATGAATTGCCTTTAAGATGAAAGACAATCAAAAATTTAGATTATTTTAGAGCAAGAGTAAGAGAGGAAGCTGCTTCTGAAAGGAGGGTTATTGCTTATAAAAGAAAGAAGAGATGACACTCATTCTCCCAAAAGGGAACTATTTTGTGAAGATGAGGAGTGTAGCTACATCAAGAGACAAGAGCTAGGGGTTCACTTAATGATTTAACATGTAATGATATATTTATTATAAATATAGTACTTTAGTATAGTATTTTAGCAAGGTATCAGGAATAGCTGAGGTTACAACTGTTATCAAAATTAAGTTAGACATATGCAATTTATGATAGGTTATGATTTTATTTCCTTTTTCTATAATGTATATATTTCATTTCCCCTTTATTGGTTAATCAAATTATCCAATTATGGATTGAATGCTTATTCTAGAAAATGAATTCTGCTATCAAAGAACCCGTAACATTGTTGGCGCTGGGAAATGGGGAAAAATAAACACATCTTTTTATCTTTAATAATTTATTTTAAACACATGCAATTTTTGTGATTTCTAAAGTTTTCTATTATTGAAAGTTCATTAGGTGATAATCCCCATATTTGTAGGATCTGTTGATGATCTTTCGGGATAAATTCTTTCTTACATCTTTTGAAAAATTTTTTTTTTTTTTTAGTATGAGCTCATCTTAATCAGGTGTTCCTTGTACTCTGGGTCTGGGTACTTTTGCTACAGATTGATTTTTGATTTGCTTTTTGGGTGCTGCAATCAGTAACATTTTAATCTGCCAAGAAAGGTGCCTATCCAGGGCCCCCACCCCCACCTCACTCTAAAGGGTCCTGTTCTCTTTCTCTGGTATTGCTCATCCCCAGGACTGATGTGTCCTTAGGGCCAAGGAAATGTACCCCCACAGCAAAGTTCACTATCAGCTTCCAAAGCTTATTCTTGGTACCCACAATCCCCAAATCCCTTGCCTAAAGTCTCCAAGTCCAACTCCAGGTCTTTTCCCCAGGTCCATCCTTTCAAGGGCTGACCATGCACCCCTTACCTAAAAGGTGTTTTCAAGGAGTCTAGACATAGTTTGGACGTCACAGTGGGGGTATCCACACATGTGGAAATAAAGCCCCTCTCTGGGAGTGACAGAGTCAGAGTGACAATGTAAGGGGGAGGGCTAGGAGCTGCAGGTACACAAAATTCACAGTTCACAGCCAGCCAGAAACTTAAATTAATTAAATATTTCTGCATAGGTAATTAAAAACAAAAAGGAAAGGGTTGGGAGAGATGTTGGCAGCAGTGGCAGAGTCTGTTACTGTTGTTATTTCTTTCTTCAGTCTTTCTTGCATAAAAACAGAGTAAACGTGATTGAAAAAAATTCTATAATCAACATCCACAACAAACATAGGTGACAAGGAATAGCCACAAACCCCAAAATACAAACAGAAAGGGACAAATCACCAAGAGCTATGAGACGTAGCGTCAGTGACTGCACAAAATGAGAGAGAGACAAGGAGCTTCTAACAGGTCTGAGAGTCAGAGAACTGTCAAAATGCCATCGGGTACTGCTGAAATCTCACGGGCCAGTCTGAGCAGAGCAGTGGTAACTGAAAGAGCATACTGAGGCTCCAATTTACAGCCCAGGGCAATGGGATCTTGACAAGTTCGGATGAGTAGTCTGAATCTTGACCTGATATCTTACTAAAACTAATAAACTGACATGACCTCCCAAGATAAAACCCCTTCCTGCAAGAAACTATGAGGAATAAAATTCAAACTAAGCATTCTAGGGATCAAAATGGCAAAAGGAAAAATAAAACCCAAACAAAAGGGGCAGGGTACTAAAGAAGAAAGATTTCAGAAAAAACAAGACCATGTATTTTATCATATAAAAAAGGAATATAGAATATTCAATTAATAATTTTATATTGATTCATACTGAATAATTATATTAACAAGTTTTTATATGGATAATATATGCATTGTTTTAAATAAATTATATTAATTTTATATTAGCTAATCAATAATTTTAATGTTTAATTAATAATTTTATATGGTGTTCAAGTGTTAATATAGATTTATGGATTTAAAACATTTTAAAATTAATTTTATCTATTACTCTTTAATTTTTTAATGTGGCTGCTTGAAAATTTTAAATTTTTTTTTTTTTTTTTGCCAATCAATAATATGTAATTTTAATGCAAATTCTTGGCAAATAATTTAAGAACAGCCTCTTCTTTTTTCCTTTTTTTTTTTTTTTTAGCATTTTTTTTATAGTGTTTTTTTTTTTCAATTTAATTTTACAGAATCAAAGAGTCTAACAGTATATCTTGTTAGATACAGTATGTCCTCATAATGTATACATTATTTCTTGTACAATGATATGAAATAATATGGGAAATATTCATGATAAATTATTAAGTGAACAGTGCAAGTTAAAAACAATAGTTTCATATTTTTTCCCCACCCCCCCCTTTCCCGAGTCAGCACCTTCAAGTGTTACCACTCCCCAAACGGTGCGCAATGCACTCATTGTGTAGGCATACCCCCATCCCCTCCCCCACCCCCCACCTCAGTCTGATGTCCAATTGGTGTCGTTCCCAGATTTGTATTTAGGTGATGATCAGGGAAACCAATTTTCTGGTGAGTACATGTGATGCTTGTTTTTCCATTCTTGGGATACTTCACTTAATATAATGGGTTCCAACTCTCTCCAGGAGAACCATAGAGATGTCGTATCTTCATCATTCCTTATAGCTGAGTAATATTCCATGGTATACATATACCACAGTTTACTAATCCAATCATGTATTGATGGGCATTTGGGTTGTTTCCACATCTTTGCTATTGTGAATTGTGCTGCTATAAACATTTGGGTACATGTGCCTTTGTTACAGAATGGTATTGGCACAAGTGCAGGGACACAGACCAGTGGAACACAACAGAAAATCCAAATATAGAACCATCCTCATATAGTCACCTAATTTTTGACAAAGCGGGAAAGAATATACTCTGGGGACAAGAATCCCTATTCAACAAATGGTGCTGGGAGAATTGGTTAGCCACTTGTAGAAGACTTAAAACAGGACCCACAGCTTTCACCTCTCACAAAAATCAAATCACGGTGGGTAACAGACTTAAACCTTAGGCGTGATACAATCAGAATTCTAGAAGAAAATGTAGGAAAGACTCTTACAGACATTGGCCTAGGCAAAGAATTTATGAAGAAGACCCCCAAGGTAATCACAGCAGCAACAAAAATAAATGAATGGGACATGATTAAACTAAAAAGCTTCTGCACAGCCAAAGAAACAGTCAAGAGAATAAACAGACCACCTACAGAATGGGAAAAAATTTTTGCATACTACACATCAGATAAAGGACTGATAACAAGAATCTATTAAGAACTCAGGAAAATCAGCAAGAAAAAATCAAGCAACCCTATCAAAAAGTGGGCAAAGGACATGAATAGAAATTTTTCAAAAGAAGATATAAAAATGGCTAACAAACATATGAAAAAGTGTTCAACATCTCTAATCATCAGGGAAATGCAAATCAAAACCACAATGAGATATCACTTAACCCCAGTGAGAATGGCCTTTATCAAAAAAACCCAAAACAACACATGTTGGCGTGGGTGTGGAGAGACAGGAACACTAATACACTGCTGGTGGGACTGCAAACTAGTGCAACCCCTGTGGAAAGCATTATGGAGGTATCTTAAACAGATTCAAGTAGACCTGCCATTTGACCCAGCAATCCCATTACTGGGCATATACCCAAAAGAAAATTTTAAATTAAATATGCACTTCATTCTAAAGCAATGAAGTCAAAGAAGCTAGTCTGGCCCACCACAAACTTATTTTACTTAAGAATGAGCAGAAGGAAAGGATCATGATTGATTCCAATATACTATTATATGAGAGAGAGAGACAGAAAAAGAAACAGAGAGAGAGCAAGACAGAGAGAATGAGGAGTGTGTTTCTCCTCTACAGGCAATAAAAGTGTGCCAGGAAAAAAATGCTCACAAATTAGTTAGGAACTGCGAAGTTGCTGTTTCAAACAAGGTGGAAAAAAAGTTAATTAAAAAAAATACTATGGGCCGGGCGCGGTGGCTCACGCCTGTAATCCTAGCACTCTGGGAGGCCGAGGTGGGCGGATCATTTGAGCTCATGAGTTCGAGACCAGCCTGAGCAAGAGCGAGACCCCACCTCTACTAAAAATAGAAAGAAATTATATGGACAGCTAAAAATATATATAGAAAAAATTAGCCGGGCATGGTGGCGCATGCCTGTAGTCCCAGCTACTCGGGAGGCTGAGACAGGAGGATCCCTTGAGCTCAGGCGTTTGAGGTTGCTGTGAGCTAGGCTGACGCCACGGCACTCACTCTAGCCTGGGCAACAGAGTGAGACTCTGTCTCAAAAAAAAAAAAAAAAAATACTATGAAAACATAAAACAGAATTTGAAATAGTCAGAAATGGAGTAATATGAGGAAAAAAAGATTTGAAAAGAGGTGAAAGAACTAAACAAAGACTTAGAAATATAAGAAATTAAATCATTGTGGAAAAGAAGACTAAATTAGAAAGAATAGAAGTATGAATAAACAGAAAATGGGAGAGAATAAGAACTCATAAAATACAAATAATGTAAGCGATATCAATCAATACAATGTATGTATAGAGTTTGGGTCACAATACAAATATTATTTAAGCAATGGGGAAATATAAATACTGACTAAATATCTACATTAAAGGGAGTTGATGACTACTGGGGTGATGATTACTTGTCATTTAGAGATATATGGGGAAATATTTATAGATGAAATGGTATGATATCAAAAGGTTGCTTGAGAGAAATGGGTAGAAGTTTAGAAGAAACCAGACTGGCTGAGGGATGATCATTGTTGAAGTGAATGATAGGTGTATAAATGTTCACTATACTCTTCTAATATGAATGATGTCTGAAATTTTCCATAAAAAATATTTAAAATTCAAAGAACAAAAAATAAATCTTTTGTTATGAAGTGAAAAACCATAAAGGAAAATAAAGATATCTCTGTAAGTGGCAAAATAAAAGGAAGAAAGTCAAAATAAATGTTTCTATTCTGTAATGTTAGTACTAAGATGAGAATTGCAGGAGGCTTCTCTATAGCGGGTCAGTTTTTCCATTGATGGAATGTTCCGAATCTTTATAAACCATCTGCAGAGCAAGGATTTGGCTAGATTTCCATTCCACTGTAATAATGAGACATTTTTGGAAAATAATATCAAAAAGAACAGTTTTTAATATGACCATACGCATACACTAGAAAGTGAAACACTAGGATGAGGAATCCTCATCCCAATTTACAAAATGCAACCATATAAAATAATATAAACAATGTCCAATTATTCTGATCATATATTACATACTTTATGTAACCAAGATGATTACTCTGCCAGAATTTTGATTGTAAGTTTATGCTATAATGTTTCCAACTAGTTCGTTTTTAGTAATCAGATAACCTAAGGAGGACTATTACTAATGATAAATCATTTTAATATCTAACAATAAACATTGGAAGAAAGAAATCAATTTAGAAAACAATATTTGAAAAGGGTGTATTTTATGAAGGACACAAATAAACACTGAATTTCAAAGTTCTGGAAGGAAAAGTCAATGGAAACCAAGCAGGAGGGAGGGGGGAGGAAGGGATGGGTAAATTCACACCGAACTGACACAGTGCACACTATCTGGGTGACAGGCACACTTATAACTTTGACTCAGACTGTACAAAAGTAATTCATGTAACCAAAATGTTTGTACCCCCATAATATTCTGAAATTTAAAAAAAAAGTTCTTGCCTTTTCTAGTTTGCTCCCAGTCTTTCTGAATTTTCATTTTTTTCCTACAAATCTATTTAGATCATTCCCTATAATGTCTAACGTCAGTGATCTCAGGGTCATAAACTTTGGGTCAAATAGCATAGCTTGCTCCAGACTCTCTTTTCACTATACTCCAACTTCATTCTAAAGATAGACTTCTACCCACCAAATAATCAGAAACAGCAAGAGAAGAATTGAAGAGGAAAGAACATGAAAGTAATATTTCAGCACATTTGATCAGACAGTATACCACTTCTCTTACTCCTGCCTATTATGTGTTATACGTGTAAGTTTCATTTTAACAATCCTGTGAAGTATTAAATATTTATCTAAATTTTACTGGCAAGAAGATTATAGAATATTCTCTTGATGCTTCGACTTAACCTAACACAAGCCTTTATCAAGTATTTACTATTTGTGAGGCAGCACAGCTGATGCTGAAGAGAGTAGGACATTGTACCGGCCTTCAGTTTGCTCACAGTTCCCTGAGGAAGACAAACCAAAGAGGAACTGATGATAAAATATCGCATCAGTCTTGAATGAACAAAGCATTACAGGGACAAGCAGGTGACTCTTGGCCCTTGAAAGGGTCAGGAAGACTCCTGAGGTGAAGGGAGATGTCAAGTAGGCTAGAAAAGTGGACGTGAGGTCTCCTGACATGAAGTGGAAATAACTGATCTAAGCCAAAAAAAAAAAAAAAAAAATAGTTTTCCCCAGTAAGGGAAAAAGCAGGTGGAAATAAACTACAAACAGATGAGTCAAGGGCAAGGACCCAAGAAGAGAAGTGGGAAGGAGAGAGGGGATATAGAATAAGAGAGTATAAGTGAAGAAATAAGGACCAAGAAAGCTCAAAAAAGAGGGAGTTCCTTATGCCCATTCCACCTGCATTTGGCATGGCCTGATTTTTTAATCAAAGGGAAAATTACAAAGTCATTTGCCTCATTGCCTGGCTTCCTTAAGCATGCTCGATCACCAAGGAATAGTTATTTTCATGATAAGCAATATGTCTCCATTCTTCCAAATGTTACAGGAATAGCTGGGGTCTCCTTAAGTGCTCAGGAATGAGATCAAAGTGCCGCTTCCTCTGTGCGGGATTCCACCGCCGTGAACAACGCGCATGCAGTCTGGGCACCTTCCCTGTTATCTATCATGGTGTTTAGCAGCATCTGTATGCATTTCCACCTCACAGGCTTGCAAACGGGAATAAAACAGACTGTGTCTCCTATCGACTGACAGTTGTTTTTACCAACCTATTAGACTTAACTGCATTCTATAAAATGCTGGAGGAACGATGCAGTAGTGGAAAGAATTATTTCAATAATAGAACAAGTGCAGTTTTGCTGCCAACTCAGCTCCCTCAATAAAAATGGAAAGTGAAACAGTTGGCTGAGAGGCCAGGTGAGAACACTTTAGAGAAGTGTGAGCCCCTTTGGAGCCTCGTGAGAGTCTGGCACAGAGAATAGTTCTGCCAGGACCCACATGTGCAGCTCTGGCTCTCGGAAAGCCACACATGCTGTTGGGAAGAACCAAAGGAAAAAGAGCAGAGTGACTTTGACAACATTTGCATTCCTATTCTCTCTCTAAAAACAACACTGGGTTTCACAGGCCTGCTTTCATCATTTGGAATTAGAGTCTGGGATGCCGTAATTTTTAAGCGTAATCACAGAGGACCAATCACAGAGGTCATCCAGTGAAATATGTATTTCTGCATAATGAGATGTTAATGAAGCAGAATCTGCATATTTAATATTCCAGAGTTCTAAGGTACAATGATGTTCTATCAGTTTGCTTTCAATACAATTGTCAAGTATTAATCAATAATATTTTGATATTATGTGAAGAGCAGAAATTCAGTGAAAGTGACACCAAATTTGCTTGATTTCCCTCCTCTTCTCAGACAAGAAGTTAGTGGCCAATGCTGCAGTTCTGACCAGGCAGAGTGTCCCTGAGACCTGCTCCAGGCAATGGAGGTGGACTGCTGTCTGCAAGTGTCAGCATACGGTGCCAAGGTGTGCGTTCCCAGGCTTGTCATTCTCTGGAAGGTGTGCCAATCCCCTGATCTGAGTCAGGAAGACAGCCTGAATTCCAGTGAAGGGTGGGTGATGGTAGTGTTGGTGGAGGGGGTCGGATAACAAGCCAAACAAAACAGAAAATCAGGACAGCTAACAAAGATGAAGGTTTGAAGCTGACAGTGGTGAACAGGATCTGGCGGCAATTCTGAGATGAACAAATGTCTGATTGTATGCAGTCTCTATGGTTCTGCTGTTGGGTGCACTGAGAGCTTACTCCTACAAACAGCAAAAAATTCAGCTAACCAGGATTTAAACAAGCATTCTCACATGACAAGAATTCTGGAAATGGGCAGAATTCTGGCTTTGGCTTAGCTGCTTGGCTAGGGCAGAACTCCAGGTCCATGTCTCTCATGGCCCTCTTGACATTCTTCTCATGGCTGCAGATTAGTGCAGTGGCGAGTCATGTCATCACATGACCGTGTTCTAAGCCAGAAAATGGGATGATCCAGGGCAGAAAATTTACCCTCAAACCAATCCCTCAAGCCAGGGAGGAACAAAACCTTTCCCAGAAATGTGCAACTCATCTACCAGATCAGGGTCTAGGGTGACCAACTTGACCGTTTTTTGGCCTGGAACTGTACCAGTTTTAGCATTGAAAGTGCCAGGTGTGGTCAAACCAGAATGGTTGGTCTCTGTATTAGGGTCACATGGTCATCTTTAGTCCAGAGGCTTATGTCACTTTTTCTGAAATCAAGGGCTTTCTACCCAATACCTGAATTGGCTTTTCATAACCACAAAGGGGAGGATGGTATACTGATAGGACAGATTCTCTCAACCTTGCCTGCCGACTTTAGAATAATCTGGAGAACTTTTATAAAACTACCAATCCAAAACAAAACAAAACAAAATTCCATGCCTGGGTTCCAACTACAGTGATTTTACCTTCCTTAGTCTAGGATATTTCCTGAGCATTAATACTTTTTAAAAGCTACTCAGATGATTTGAATGTACAGCCAGGGATAAGAACTAAATTACTTAGAAAAATCAAACAACAGGACAAAACATTGAACACTTAATAAAATATCCTGGGAGCAGAAAATATAATTTAACATGATTGGCAACATAATAAATCCTTAAATCAATGTGGTGCTTCAGATTTTGAAAAAATTTTATACTCATTTTCCTTATTGATAGCCACAAATAAGCAGGATTGATGTTATTTCTATTTATAAATTAGAAAATGAAGCTCAAATAATATTGTTACTCAACCTTAGAGACGCCGCTCATCTACACTACATTTAATGTGTTCCATTTCATTGAATAATTTCTATTTCTATTTCAGGAATAGAAATTTGCCAAATTTCTATATTTCAGGGAAAGTACACTAAACATCGAAGGACATGCTTGAAAACACCCTAATGATATAATATAGTAGTCATTCACAAACTTAAATAATTATTTAACTATCATGCCTATGAAGATGGTAGAAAGAATTTAACTCAATGTTTCCTAATCAAAATTATTCTTTGCACAAGTAAACTCTAGAAATCTTGTACTATAAATTCCAATAATGAAGTAAAAGAGGAAAGTAGAAAAATATGAAAATCACTCAAAGTGGTGTTGTTCATTACTGATAGGATAAAGGATGAGTAGAGAGGAAGTTGTTATGTGTCAATTGGATGGATAGATCAACTTCAGAGTCCTTTCCATTTATAAAAATTAGATAATTTTGTTGCTTACTTTGCTTTTCTCTCCTTACCCATTTTCCTCACCCCACATGCCTGCTCATTGGATTTCTCTATCACCAGTACTACTTCTCGTGGTTGGAGGTGAGTGAAAAGTTGCCCCTGAACATGAGGGTATGGGGTGTTGGAGATGAGAACTGTCATTTGTTACACTAAGAATAAACCTGTGTTTTTTGTGGTAGGATCATGGCTTCCCATCCTTCTCCTTTTACTAATCTTCCGGGCAGTAGGAATATGTCAGTGAATATAGGCTGAAGTAAAGGGAATTATATGAGCATAGGTCTCACATGGAGAGTTGGACTATAAAAAATCTGGCAAATTGTGCCCACAATGGTCCATAAACTAAAGGTGATTGACAGAGATTTATCCAGAACTCCAAAAGGCAGTGTAGCCAGAGAGACAATCCATATAGTAGTTTAGCAAAAAGCCGTAGCTAGAAAAGTGTTCAAAGCATCAGATCTGGGAAATGAGACTAGACCACAGATGGGAATATCAACTAGAATTTGGGATATATAATGTGTGATCAGAGGAAGAGGTTAACATGTGCCAGGAACTATGATAAAGACCTTAAACACCTTATTTCACTTAATTCTCACAATTAGCCTCATGAAATGGATGGTATAAATGCCCCCTATAACAGATGGGAAAACTGAGGTTTAGAGAAGTAGAGTGAGTTGCCCAATGTCACATGACCAGTAAGTGGTGGGGCGAGTATACAAATGCAGACAGTTGACTCCATAGCTCCTAATATTATCTACTGTGAAATCTACCTTCTCTGCATTCAGGGCATCAGAAATGCTAGGGTATTGATGATCTAATGATGGGGTTAATTGTGTGGCCAGAGTCTGCCTGAAAAAGCCAAGCAGCATCAGGTAATCAGCCCTAACTCCTGTATTTGTTAAAGTTGATGAGTGACAAGCAAATACCTTAGTATATGTCTTCATGAAATGCTGAAAGTAAAAATTATGTGTAATATCCAACTAAAATGACTTATAAGTAAGAAATTCCTATCCCTTCCTAATGGTCTTAGACAATATTCTTATTCAGTGTAACATCATTGGAGATGCCCTCCCCTTCCATTCACAGAGAGGAAAATTTCTGCTGCACCACTGAGCTGTGACACTTGTCGGGGTAGGGAGAGATGGAGCCATCATTGGGAGGATCAAAGGGGGCTAACCTTGATCCAGAGGATCAAATGAAGCTGGGAGAAGTGACTCTGTTAGATGTGCTAAAATGGGCTCTCTTTTAGGCTCTAGAGAGAAGCATTTAAAGGGAGAGCAAAGACTTCACATGTGCTAGTTTGGTTTTTCAAGATGGAAGTGCAATTAAAGATTTGGAATAGAAAATCCAACAGATTTTTTTTTAAATTTTGCATTTGGTTGGAGGAGAGATGTACATTTGGTTTGAATGTCTCTAATCATATTCTAGGTTACTGTTACAATGAGAAGATATCGAGCTAATTGCTTTAAGTGTGGCTTTTCAGCTAAGGGTGTTGCATACTTACTTTTGGCCAAAAATACTCTGATTTTTTATTCTGACTCTATTAGGTGGCTTAAAATCATTGGGAAAGTCACTTAACTACTTTGCTATTTTGTTTTCTCAGTGTAAAATATAATAAATGCAACAATTCTTTCATGCTATAAAGACTATATGGGACACATCTTCCTATTGAATAAGAATCTTGACAGTGTATAAAGTCCCAAGTTCTAGACTTCTAACCATTGCACTGGACAAAAACAAAGAATATTGCACAGTATTTAGAAATCAATCTAAGTGAAAGAAAACATAATTACAAAACCAACACAAGTCTTAACATATACATGTACACACATACACATACACACACTTCTAGAGGATATAAAAAATCTCCAAATAATATATCAGAAAATACCTTCTTTCCCTCTACATTTTTTCACTTATTTATCTTAAAAAATTAGGTAGAAAGTGAAACATAATTTGCATAGTGAAAAAGAGTTTCAAATTTAGACCAACATCAATAGGGCAAAATGTGAATACAGTTTATATTTAGAATCTAATCCAGTAGTGATTCTCAGACATGTGGCTGGATGTGTATGCATTGACTTGGTTCCTGAAAAAGATTTCTGTTCTTAAACGCAGCTCTAGCTCCCATTTGAAGTATAGTCTTGGAAATCCTCCTGATGGTTCTGGGCCTTGTCGTGGGCATCTAGTACATAGGAGCCGAGTCCACATGGAATGACTCACACTCACTCTGCTTCCTGCTGTTTCCCCTTCCCTGATTCACGATCAATGCAAAAACAGGAGTACATAAAAAGGAAATCTTTTTTTTTTAATTTTTTAAAAATTATTTATTTATTTAATTTTTTTTCTGTCTTCCGATCCCCCACCCTCTTTCAAAAGGAAATCTCATTAGCTAAATAATGGTGAGGAAGATGAGAAAGTTTCTTTCTGGAAAACCTTGCCAAGTGCTTTGTATCCACCCTCAGGGCTTACAGTGTTGTACACCTCCAGGAGCTATTACGCACACTGTGTAGACTTATACTTTAAGAGGTGCCATCTATATATAATGAAACAGGAATGGAAATCCCAGGGGACCTTTGAAATCAAGTCCTACAGTCCACTTCTCATGTAAGGGCAACCAAAGTCTAGGAATAAGCTGGCACTTTGGAGATGGGGAGGGCACAGAGACCTCAGAGACCAACTGCTGGGACCACAGTTTTCTCTTTGGAGCCAGATTCTGTCTAAAGAGCTCACGTTCCTACAGGTAGCCTCAATGACAAGAGTTTTCCACTGAGGGCTGACTTAAAATTTGTAGGCTGAGGGCAGGGCCCAGGCTAGGGGAAGGGGCTCTTCTCTTTGAAGCCTTTCACCTACTGAAGTATCCAATACCATAGCCACTAGCCACATGTGGCTTTTTAAATTTCAATTTAAATTAATTAAATAAATTTAAAACTTCAGCTAATTAGTTACACTAGCCACATTTTGTATGATTAGTAGCTACCTTATTGGACAACTCAGATATAGAACATGTCTATCATTACAGAAAGTTCTAATGAACAGTGAATTATCACTAGTACTAGATGCTTGAGTCTAAATTGTCTTGTTATTGTTCTGGGTTTGAAAGGACAAATTTGGGTTTCATTAAGGAGGCCAACGGGCATTTTGGAGACTGCAACAGCTACCTGCTCACCAGACCTTACCCCAAAACTCAGGTCTCTTCCTTCACTCTACTGGGGACCCAGGAAAACATGAATAATCATGCAAATTTAGATAGCTGGCCATGCTTCAGTGTGAGAGTTTGTAATGACAATGACAGGGAGAGGTAAATTTCCCTCTGAAGACATTCCTGCTTTACCTAATCTGCTAGATAACAGACATTTGTGGCAGAATAATTTACCAAGCAATTATTGCTCTGCCTACCTCTTACTAGAGGAGATACCAGGAAAGATGTGAAGGTAACTTTGCCCTTTGACTTTCTAAGAAGTTCAGAGCTTCTGGTGGCTCTCAAGGGTTGCTAACAGCTTTTGTGCTGCCTGGTCCAACACAGAAGCTGCTAGGCACCTGTTTCCAACATCATCAAGGCTCAATATCAAGGGTGTGTGCTCCTCATGGGTAGGAGAGGGGGACTGAGTTGGAAGAGGGGAGTCGCCCCAGTGTAGCAGTGGCTCCGGGAACTCGAGGAAAGGATGTGATGATGGGTCCCATAAGGGGCTGGGTCCCGTGTGGGAGTCCCAAGGAGACAGCAGGACTTACTACCTTTGAAAGCAGATGTGCTTTCAGTGGCGGGCAGCTGCTAAACATCCCCCATCATAGTCTTGGTCTTTGCAGCAAAAGCTGCTGAAGTCCACACTGGCAGAGAGGCTGCGGCCCCACCTGCATTTGAATGGACCATCTTGTCTTGTACAGAATGTATCTTAGTGTCAAACTTGAAGCATCAAAGACCAGCTGTTTCTGAAGGTTATTTCCCCTCTGACAATGTATATCACACTAATGAGGGAAAAGAGCTCCCAGCAATAAATGATATTCAGTATCTTCCCTTATAAATGGGGGCTTAAACCCAGATTTAATTTAATTTATAAAAATTAAATGCCATCTTACTGCATCTTGGATTTGTGGAACAAATTCATGCTTTTACACAGACTATTCCATGTAATATTGGTAAATATTTTAAGTATTTAAGGTAGGTAAATAGTTATCCCCTTTTACAGAAGGGAAACTGAGGCACAGTGTAATACACACATACACACACACACACAGTGTACTTGCATAGTGGAAGAAATGATAGACAGAGGACCTGTGTGTATTGTGAGGAATCATTTGGGTGCAAGTAACAAAAAAAATATTCCAACTGGCTTAAACCAACAGGAAATAATTGACTGATATAACTGAAAAGTCTGGGAGTGGTGCTGGCCTCTGGCAGTGGGACTCCACTGGTGTCATCAGAATTTAGCTCTTCTCTGTTTCTAGACTCTCTGTCTTCTGTTCTGACTTATTCCTAGATTTTGTGCAGGGGCAGGATGGCTGCCAGCAGGTTCAGAGCTGTATTCTCTCAGGTTCGAGCGCTGCTAAAAATGTGTTGCCTCTCTCACAACCCCCCACGAGCCTCACTGTGCCTTGCTGGCTCTGGGTGGGTCCCGGTCACTTTGGCTAGGGCAATAGAATGCTCCTTTCAGCCAGGCCCAAGTCACCCAGATGCCCTCGATATTGGGATGTGGCGGGAGACACCTGCACCTGCACGTGGGCTGAGGCCGAAGAGGAATATACAGGTGCTGTCCTAGGAGGGTAAGCAAATGCTGACTGTCCAAATGAAAACAGAAGCAATGAAGATGTCCACTCAGCCTTCTCTCATTGCTCACTTCTTGCCTTCTTGCCTGGAGCTATATGATTGGCCCTTGAGGCGCTGAAGTTTAGGTTGAAGGACAAATATAAATTTTGTGAGGGAAAGCCCTGTACAGCAAGCTGAATATTGCCCCCTCCAACCCTGCCCCACGACATATACACAAGATATCCAGGCCCTAATCCCTAGAACCTGTGATTCTTTCTTCATATGGCAAAAAAGTACTTTGCTGATGTGATTCAGTTAAGGATCTTGAGATGGGGGAGATTATCCCGGATTATTGAGGTAGAAACTAAATGCAATCACAGATGTCCTTGTGAAGGGGACTTGAAACCACAAGACTGTTGCAGGTGAGGGGGGCCCAATTCCCCTCAGTCACCGTTTGTCAGGGGTGATTCTATTCCCGAGTTCCCAAGCTCCTTGGAGGAAACCCTCAAGCATATCAGGAAGACAAAGTGACTTTAAAAAATTTAAGCTCTGCCCTGGATCATCCTCAATCTTCTCCCTTACCCGTGGGAGAGGAGGAATAGACAGCCCTGAAATGGTCCCTCTCTCAAACTGGCCATGGGTTCACAGACCTCTCAGACTGGGATGAGAACAGACTTTTCACGTTCTCACCCCATTATCCTCGGCAAAACCCAACGCAGTGCCGCAATGCTGAAGGGCAATGGAGGTGGCTCAGAGCTGCTGCAGATCAAGCAGTAGCAGGAAATGAGCCGAGGAGTAAGGGGGAGAGTTACGCCCCAGGAGACTCTGGCAATAGAATAGCAACCTTCCCAGAGGATAAGGATGTGAGAGATGAAATTAAGAATTCCTCCAAGGGTCAAAGGGTCAAGGGAGATAGTCAAGGCTGAGTGGTTCCCAGCTCCTTACCCACAATCAAGAGACATCCTGAGAACCAGGGAACCAGGAAACTCCCAATATCAAAATGGAAATCTGAATAGCCCGGTGGCTCAAGGGTTCACAGAAAACTTCCTTTCACTGAGCATGTTGGTTGCAGAAGACCAAGGCAAATGATCTCTTACAGAACGTCTTGCCGGGGAGTTAAAGCTTCCCTCAGAGGTACAGCTGCACAGCCAGCCACAGGGTTGTGTCTTTGAAAAGCCTCTTGCTTCAGATAGCTTTGCCCCCAGTGTCTCAGAGTCCCATTTTCCTGTCGTGCTCTCTGGGGACTTGGCAGTTTGCCAGATGTTCTATGCCCACATGGAGAACAGCAGAAACATTCATGAACACCGTGAGTCCTGGATCCCTAAGTTACAGGCCCCAGGGAAGAGCCAGAACAGTAAGTTAGACCAAACTGAAGAAAGAGAGGCCCCTAGGAGACCCAAATCAGAAGAGGATGGAGAAGATGCAGGATTGAGACTCTCCTGCACCAGAGTAAAGAGCTGCCCTGCCCAGTGCATGGGGGTTAGCAGAGGTGCTTGTGATCAAACTTCCTCAATACCTGACATAGACACCTCCAAAAAGGAAATTCCTAAAGAATGAGGCAGATGGTTCAGGGGCTTTATTGCAGAAATAAAGTCAAGGGGCAGAAGGTTTTCTGTACAAAGTGGGCTCAGTTGGAAGCAGAGCTGCCTTAACGTAAAGAGGGAAACTGAGGCACAGGAGCACATGGTAGTCAAGAGTCTTATCATGGAAAAGAAACTAGGGTTAGATGTGAACTTCATGTGTGGGAGGAAAGTCAGTTCCAGGAGGACGTGCAGGCCCAGATAGAGCCTGTAATTGGCCATTTCCTATCATTAGAGGACTCCCTGACACCTGAGCAAAGCCAGGAAGTACACTCGCCCCTTTGCTCTGCAGAGAGACACTGTCTCTATCTTCCAAGGCTGTTTACCATATACACTCATCCTTGAAATGATAGAACAAAGGCAGTCACTGTCTCTGCGTGCAAGACATGCAGAAACCTGAAAGACCAACTGAAATTGTCACCCAACAATAGTAACAAGGGGAAATCAACCTTCCTTTACTTTATTTTTCTTTTAATTTATTTCTATCCATGGTACGTCACTTTTTTCATCCACAGTGGAATTTGAAGCACTTCTCAGAGTTTGGGACTGATTCAAATTACATAGATTTATTAATGGCCCCCAAACATTCTCTTTTGGTGAATATCCTTTGGCTATTATTGAAGTTTAACACTTCCAATTTATTTAAGAATTATATTTCAGCTTAGGTTAATTCTACTCATCTTCTTTGTTATTTACCTGTTATACTCTGGCACTATAATTGTGCTCCTTGGTTTTAAAGTTACAATTTTAAACCTCAAAAATAAGGTCTAGTGTTGGTTGAAGCTGCCCAGCCTAGGTCTGAGCACCCATGTTTGCAAGAATGTTTGGGAAAAGGGCCCTGCTCCCTGCAGTAATTCTTGATTCTTTCACTTATCTGACATTCAAAGACTCACCCTCTTTCTTTGTCTAATTTTGGACAAGGATAGACATTATAAAACATTGTCTCAATCCAAATGCCAATGAAGATATAATACCTCCATGTTTTTTGAAAAGATAGCCAAAATTCAAAGGAAAGGAAATTTTCTGTGGTTTATAAGAGCTTATATACACTGAACAAGACTATGCTTTGAAATTTCTTGTGGGTTTTTTGTTTTTGTTTTTGTTTTTTTTGAGGTGCAGTATTCCTATGTTGCCCAGGCTGGTCTCAAACTACTGGGCTCAAGTGATCCTCCCGCCTCAGTCTCCTGAGTACCTGAAACTACAAGCACATGCCACACATGCCTGCTGTAGTGAAATTTCTAAAAAGACAGGTAAGGTTATTGAACAGACCTTTCTTTCAAGATAACACACTTGATTATATTTTTCAAATAAGTGTATTATGCAGAAAATCTTCACAGAGGTTATGAATCTATTCATTAAATATTAATAGTTCTGGTGTTAGAGTATGATCTAGATTAGGAAATTTTGCATTCCTTTATTTACATGGCTGGAAAGTACAAACACAAAAAAGGCACACAGTAAAAAAGACCCCCTCCCAACCCTATCTACTTTCTAAATATTTGTATTAGTTACTTGTGCATCTTTCCCAAGCAAATCAAATACATACTCTGATTCATCTTCCCTCCTCACATAAGAGTTAAATACATTGTTCTGCCTTTGTTTTTTTCACTTAAAGTATCTTGAGATTTTTCCATGTCAGGACATAGAATGTTTTCTCATTATTTATTGTATCATATGTAATAATTAATTATTCAACCAATAACTTTTTGATGTACATTTGTGTTATTTCCCATTTTATTCTAGTCAAATAGTATAATAACAATCTTTTATATCTGTCCTGTCATATACGTGCAACATAAATAGTTAGAAATGGGATGACTGGGTCAAAAGATATATAGATTTGCAAGTAGGATAGATTTGTCAAATTGCAATACATAGGGCTTGTAACACTTTGCACAAACCCAGCAGTGTCTGAGTGTGTCTTCTCATGGCATAAATTTCAAAGTGCATTCAACAAAGCCAGTGGAAATATTCTCTGATATCATTACTCACCACAAAGACCAAATGCTTTAAAGAGATAGCCATCTATATTTATATAGAACTGTGACATTGATTTAAAGCACCATAATATATTACTGAGCAGTTTATATCCTTGAATACATAAAGTTGTGGATTTCTGGAAAGTTGAAGTAAATAGAGAATATTTATACACTACAGGAAATCATCAGGTATCTATCAAATGATTAACACAGATTTATTATCATAGCCACAGATAATAATCTTCTATATGTCAGTAAGTGAAATTACATGTTTTCTTAAATTTATATCACTTGTTGAGAAGTAAAAGTTCAAAACGTTTATACCTAATTAGAAACTTTATCCAGAAAATACTAGTCATAAACCCAAGGAAGATAAATTTAGATTCCTATTTATTTAAAATAGCATGGTAGTTAAAACAACAGGTTTTAAATTTAGACCATCCTGGTTTGTCAAAGATCAGTTGCCTGTATATGGATGGTTTTACATCTGTGTTTTCTGTTCTATTTCATTGGTCTATGTTTCTATTTTGTGCCAATACCATGCTGCTTTGGTTACTATAGCCTTGTGGAATAGTTTAAAGTCTGGTAATCTGATGCCTCCAGATTTGTTCCTTTTGCTTAAGATTGCTTTGGCTATTCAGGCTCTTTTCTGGTTCCAAGCAAGGCATAGAATTATTTTTTCTAGATCTGTGAAATATGACATTGGTATTTGCATGGGGATTGCACTGAATCTGTAAATCACATTGGGTAGTATGGACATTTTAACGATGTTGATTCTATCGACCCATGAGCAAGATATGTTTTTCCATTTGTTTGTATCATTTGTGATTTCTTTCCTCAGTGTTTTATAGTTCTCTTTGTAGAGATCTTTTACCTCCTTGGCTAAGTATATTACTAGGTATTTTATTTTCTTTGTAGCTATTGTGAATGGTATTTAGTCTTTAATTTGACTCTCAGCTTGACTATTATTGGTGTATAGGAATGTTACTGATTTGTGTACATTGATTTTGTAACCTGAGACTTTGCTGCATTTATTTATCAATTTCAGGAGTCTCTTGATGGAATCTTTGGATTTTCTAAATATAAGATCATATATCAGAAAAAAGTGATAGTTTGACCTCCTCTTTCCCAATTTGGATACCCTTAATTTCCTTTTCTTGCCTGATTTCTCTGGCTAGGACTTTCAGCACTACGTTGAATAGAAGTGGTGGTGATGAGCATCCTTATCTTGTTCAGTTCTTAGTGGGAATGCTTTCAGCTTTTCCCCATTCAGTATAAAGCAGACAACTATATACATTGGGAAAAAAAATCCCTATTCAATGAGTGGTGCTGGGAATATTGGATAGCCTCATGCAAAAGAATGAAATAGAATCTATATCTCTTGCCATGCACAAAAATTAAGTCAATATGGATAAAAGACTTAGCTGTAACACATGAAAACATAAGAATACTAGAAAAAAATGTTGGAAAAACTCTTCTGTATATCAGCCTAGGCAAGGAATTTATGAAGAAGACCCCAGTGACAATCATAGCAGCAACAAAAACAAATACATGGGACTAGATTAAATTAAAAAGCTTCTGCACAGCACAGGACATAATCAACAGAGCAAACATACAACCTACAGAATGGGAGAAAATATTTGCAAGGTATACATCTGATAAAGGGCTAATAACCAGAATCTACAAAGAACCCAAGCAAATCAGCAAGGAAAAATCAAACAACCCCATCAAAAAGTAGACAAAAGACATGAACAGAAGCTTTTCAAAAGAATATAGACAAATGGCCAATAAACATATTAAAAAATGCTTAACATCACTAATCATCAGGGATATGCTGATGAAAACCACAAGGAGATATCACCTTACCCCAGTTAGAATGGCTTTTACTAAAAAGTCCAAAAATAACAGATGCTGGCAGGGATGCAGAGAGAAAGGAATGCTTCTACACTGTTGATGGGACTGCAAATTAGTACAACCTCTATGGAAAACAGTATGGATATTCCTCAAAGAACTAAAAGTAGACCTGTAATTCAATTCAGCAATCTCACTGGGTATCTACCCAAAAGAAAAGAAGTCATTTTATCAAAAAGACACCTGCACTTGAATGTTTATTATAGCACAATTCACAATTGCAAAGATGTGGAATCAACCTGAATGCTTATCAATTCATGAGTGGATTAACAAAAGGTGGTATATATACTATGGAATACTACTCAGCCATGGAGAAAGATGACTTAATGGCTTTTGTAACAATTTGGATGGAACTGGAGATCATTATCCTAAGTGAATTATCTAAAGAATGAGAAAACAAACACCACATGTGCTCACTATGAAATTGGAACTAAATGATGAGCACACATGTGCATAGAAGGAAGTAAAACTCAGTGGAAATCAAGCAAAGGGAAGGGGGGAAAAGGGGATGGGTGATAACCTACTTAATGGGTATGATGAACATTATCTGAGTGACAGGCACACTTATAACCATGATTAAAGCATTATAAAAGTGATCCATATGACTGTATAATCAGAAATATTTGTACCCACATAATACTTTGAAATAAATAAATAAGTTCAGACCATTCTGAGTTTGAAGCCTAGTGCTGTTACCTAATATGATCAATTTGTTTACAATTCCTCCTGTCTCTTCTTCCTTGGTATGTTCCCATGTAGGCAGAGAATATTTTCCTGATTGGCTGATTGATTGGCTTTGGGCTTGAACTGTGACTTGCTGACACTGGAATGTAAGCGGAAGTGACAATCTGCCATGTCCCATCATGTCATTCTCCTCTCTGCTGGAGGTTCTTCCTTTCTCCATGGGAGCAGCATGCCTATGACCATGAATATTTCTTCAGTTTTTATTCCAGAAGGAAAAGACACTTGGAGAAGACTTGAATCTAACTAGCAACCTGGAACCAAACTCCATGGAAATCAGACAAACAAAACTCAGCCAGGGAAGCCCAGCCAAACCAGCTCATTCAAAGTTTATCCACAGATTTGTGAGCCAGAAATATTAATAAATAATGTGGTAAGCCTCTAAAATTTTCAGGCTTTTTTGCTACAGTAACTGTGTAACTTTAGAAAAGATCCTCAAACTCTCCATGCCACCATTTTCTTATGTGTAAAATGTAAATAATAATGATAACACATGACCTATAGAGTTGTCAGGATTAAAAGAAATCATGCAGGTTAAGTGCTTAGCACAGAATTTTGCATGTAGTAAATGGTCAATATATGACAAAAAATAAAAAATGATCAACAGTAACAAACCCTGCTCAGACTATAAGCTCCATGAGGGCAAGGGCTTTGTCTTGTTTGCTCTGAAAAATTCCTGCCACAAAGTATTGTTTAATGAATAGTCTGAGTGAGTAAATGAATGAATCAGTCAAATGAGCTTGCTCCATTTCAAAGAAACACTTTGTTCTCAAATGTGTGGACATACTTCCATTCATGGACTCATTTAGATCAAACTTCATAAACAATGGGAAGCAGTATCACTAGCAAATGGCGGGTGCTCTGAGAACAGCATTGATAAAACTACTTATGAGCTGCATGGCATATTGGAAAGAGCATAAGTTTTGTAGTCTTAGACCTTGTGTTGAGCCAGAGCTTCCCATTTATCACCCATGTCACTTAAATAAATTACTGGAACTTGTAGTTGCCATCTTTTAAGACAAGGATAATATTCACCTTGTAGAGTTATTAAAAGAAATACTATATACAAGTTTACAAGTTTCCAGGTACCTATTAAAGGTATAAAAGTCTTAGATCTCCTCTTCTGTGAAATATGGTTATGACAAAGAAAGTCTTTGGAATATATTGGAAAACAATATAGATTTTATATTATGTTACTTTAAATCCTACTTCTCAAGGACTTAATGCCAGATACACCATTTTAGTATCTTCCTAATCTACTCACATAAAATGTTCTTATTTAAAATTTACTTTAGTTTTGTACATAATGTACTTAAGCTAAAACTGCACTTTTAATTATACGGAAGTTTTAAGGAAAATAGTAATTGCAAGGAAAAGATCTTATTTAGACCCTGGATATTCAAAATTCTTCAGAGAACAAAATATGGCTAAATGTTTTCATACTTTTTTTTTCTTTACCAATTTGTTTGAGCTCTTGTGTGAAAAAAAATTAATTACTTTTTTTGAATTTGCCTCTTTGGGTTACTGTTGGCCTGCACTAAACGGCCCTATAAGAAACAGACCTGGGAGACTCATAGCTGAGCTTGTTGAAAGGAAATTATTGAGACATTGCTCAAGTATATTACAGGGTGTCCTCCTCACAGCGAACGCTTGGGAGAAATTCTTTTCTGGTCTTGGCAGGAGTATGTGTGCTCTTGAGTAGTCGGTTTTCTTTTAAACTACAAACACTGGAAATTGGGTAGCAGACCAGGTTTTCCTTATTACGTCAACTGCTAGACACCTAAAGCCCAATTTGTGGCCTACCCAAATAAAGCGATTATGTCACCAACACTCAATAGTAAATGCAAAAGATTTCATGGCATTTATTTTTATATTGGCCTTGGACCTTGATCATATACACACCTCTCCTTGTTTTATTTTATATTTTTCTTTTTAACTTTCTTTTTTTTTTAAACAGAATTTAGATTATACTATCGAATCTGTTAATCTTAAACTTATTTTTCCCCACTCAATTTATTTCAGGTGCATAATTCCAAATCAATACCTAAAGATCTAACATACTAGTTTTTAGAAATTTCTAAATTCTCAATATAGTGCATCATACTTTATTTAGTCATTTCCCCACTGATTTGCATTCACTAGTGTCCCACGGTTTGGCCACTACAAATATGTTATGATACATATCCTATGTGGAATAGCTTTATCCTATAGGACACAGTCCCCAAAACCTCACCTACTGATAATTTATGTTATTAGGTTATTTTCTTTTCTTTTCTTTTTTTTTTTTTGAGACAGAGTCTCACTCTGTTGCCCAGGCTAGAGTGAGTGCCGTGGCATCAGCCTAGCTCACAGCAACCTCAAACTCCTGAGCTCAAGCGATCCTCCTGTCTCAGCCTCCTGAGTAGCTGGGACTACAGGCATGCACCACCATGCCCGGCTAATTTTTTTATATATATTTTTAGCTGTCCATATCATTTCTTTCTATTTTTAGTAGAGATAGGGTCTCGCTCTTGCTCAGGCTGGTCTCGAACTCCTGAGCTCAAACAATCCGCCCACCTCGGCCTCCCAGAGTGCTAGGATTACAGGCGTAAGCCACCGCGCCCGGCCGTTATTTTCTATCTTTACCAGCTACTTAATTATTTTTAAGAACAGGATAAAGCATAAGTCAACTGATTATATTAAAGTTTACTGTTTATGCCATTAAATCTTTCAATCTTGTTCTTTCTGATTTCTTCAAAGTGTATAGAGTTATCAAACCTCCACAAACTTGATATTCAAATGCATTTTCTCATTTTACCATGATTAACTTTTAAATGTTTATCTTTTTTACTTACATGTTATTTTGGGCATAGAAATTAAACTTAAATTACCTTCATCAATTTTCCCCAAAGTATTATGTTTAACAAACCATGCCTTCCTGTCTGTTACTATTGCCAATAGATAGCCATATACTATAAATAACTGTCTTAACCACATCCATTTAAATCATCCTATTTCTATATGTCATATTTGGTTTTCAATCAAACATATTCATTTGTTTGTTACTATTATATATTTAGAATTCATATTGGCTATCCCATATCAATTCAGTTCCTATTTTGAGAAGAAACTATTAGGTGCAAGGGATATAATAGTGAAGATATAGATACGGTGCCTGCCCACATACAGCTTAAAGTCTTTGGGGAAAGACAGTTATTAATTAAGTGAAAGTTGAAGTGTAAAATTTCAACTGCAAGACAAATAAAACTTACCTGTGATCTCTATTTTTCGTATGATATCCTTGAAAGATTCTTTTAAAGGGTTTAAGAATTTAGTCAATATAGGTTAGGTTAACGAAGGGACTATTTGAAGTGGAAAAAACACTGATAAAAGGAAAGAAGAGTGGATTCAAGTGTTAAAAACACAAGGCATTGCAGCTATATTGAGAGCAATGTGGTATCGTAGAATAATGGTGGTATAAGAAGCAACAAGACTGCTCATCTCCTTCTGCGTGCCAGGCAATGTTAGTGCCTCCCATGTATGAACATACTTATTCCTCTCAGCAATCTGCACCAGACAAGAGGATATATGCCACAGTACTGAATACAACGTGAGGTCAACTGAGGTGATAAATAAAAAAAAGTCCTGTGGAATTATGAAGCAAACAATGAGGAAGATATCTTAACTCAAAACACTTGAGTTGTGTATTTGAGCAGAAGCCCGGTGAGAGGCTTCGTAATAGTTTCTCTAGGTCTTGACATTTGTTTGATAGTAAAAGTATCTCAAGAGAACGTACTACTAACTAGATTACGTCACCAAGTAATGCTCATAATGGAAATTGATTACAAAACTAAACTTGACGTATTTGGCCCTGACTGTTAAAAAGAGCTTATTTTACTAATAAAAATGTCTTTGGTAGTAAAATGATAGCAGAATGAAATTAATAGGATAAAAATATAATAGGACAAAGAATAGATAAGTTAAAGAAATAGTAATGTCATTAATAAAAACATATATGATACCACAATATTTATATTTGATTTATAAATGCAAGTACTAGCTACCCTATGAAAATAAGAATTTTATCTTTTATTTGGCATAATATCAAAGACAGAGATCCATACAGTAATAATATAAACAAAATAGTTCTATTCAAATAATAAAGAACCTATGATCTTTTAAGACAAGATTTATCTGAGAAATCTTCCTGTGAAATCCTTAGTCTCAATAAATTCTTGTTTGTCAAACTAAATATGGCTTTGATTGTCAAATACAATGGACATCACAGTACATCTGTTGTTGTGTCTGACTTCCAAGGTCTTTGAGTCATACAATTGACCAGTAAGAAAGAAAACTATCCTGAGTTAATTTTATTGTCACAGAATAAATTATATAATGTAGAATTAATAAATGAATGGAAGTTTCTAATTATTGTCTTGTTTGTCCTCCTCCACCTTAAAAGTTTAAGTGATCAAAGCAATAAACCTTGGATAGGTCATAAACGACAAAAAATGTGAGTTATTTTTCTAAAGAAAATCATTTAAATT
The DNA here is from genome assembly GCF_041146395.1 of Eulemur rufifrons. NCBI lineage: Eukaryota > Metazoa > Chordata > Mammalia > Primates > Lemuridae > Eulemur > Eulemur rufifrons. The sequence continues at coordinate 234,813,573 of NC_090989.1, forward strand.
ATAATTTCCTGAAGGAATTCTGATAGTAATTTATTTCAGTCCAATGTTCAGCCAAAAATGAGGTTGTAAACTCAAAAATGAGTGAGATTTATGAATAGTTCAATTGTGCTTATAAATAATCCTAGGTCACTAATTTTCTAGGAGTTCCAAGTTGACAGAATTACAGCAGTCTCCTCATAGTGTCTAACTTTGATGTTCTTGTTTATTTATTTTCTTTTTTCTTGATGTGATTATTGATTGCCCAGATGTTTTGAAGCTATTACTAACTTTAGATTTACAGTTACAATAGATGGTTGAAAAGAAAAAGATAGATTCAACAATTCTGTAAGTGTTGTCCTATAGTTCTTGAAACTATCAAACTTAAGCTATTCTATCAATGACGACCTTTGGTCACATATAATCTATCTAGAGGTAGCTATACCTTATTAACAAATTCTGCTATTTAAGACCATATTGAAGGTCAATCTCATGTCTCTTTCAAGCCTGATTTCTCACAACTGCCTGTGTGCATGCTGCCCTCCAGTTAATCGAATAACACTATGACCTCATGTCACAATTTCCTCCTTACATGGCCTTTCTTCATTCAGCCAATATTTACTTATTAAATATCAAGTATTGTGTTAGCTGCTTTATCTTCAGTAAAGAGTAAGATACTCACAACTCTTGTTCTTTACCTTAGTGAAATTTTCAAACAAGAAAGTAGACAATTTCAACATAATGTGATATGCTTTTTTCTGTCTTCCATAATACCTTCCCTTGCTCCATTTCAACAGCTAAGATATGGATTTCTCAAAATTAACTTCAAATGAAACTTACTGCACAAAGCTTTGCTGTATAATTCCTTCCAGTACTGCTAATTTGTGGAACCACTGAATTATTGAGCACATTCTGTACCAATTTTGCATCCCCAGCAGTGCTCCAGCATGCAGTTTTGCACTTTGTAATAGCTCAAATATTTGTGTGTCATTTTTTTAAATGGTGTAATAATGAAGCACAGATTTCAACCACCTTTCCTTTAGAGATATTGGTATGCTTGCATTTTAATGCAATTGTGATTTTATTTTAGGGAAAACATATTTTACAAATTTAAAATCAAGGTTCAAAGTATCTTTGCAGATAAATTAAAAAATTCACGTGTCATATAAAATTACTTGGTTTTACTTTTCTCCCAATGACACCAGTATTAACTGTAGTCTATATGCTACCTGTTTGTCCATTTACAGTATTTGTGCTCCTGCGTATTTCTAAGGCAATCTTTAGCACAGTCAACAACGTACCTTATAGCCTCAAATTCTTTGTCTCTCCCAGAAACTATTACAAGTCACTGCTTAAGAATACTTGGGCTTCAGTCCTGCTTCAGTCTACCTCCATGAGGAAGTTGAACCTTCTGGTTCATGTCCTGAATAATCGTTTTAATTTTAAGCAATTGATGTCAATTCTGCCCTTCTCACCAATGAGTGTTAACCTGGGGATCTGCTCTTAGATGCTGCTACCGAATTTCTTCTCTCCAGTTTCTTGACAAAGAGAATAACCATGATTTATCAATAACTTGAGAGTAAGAAATGTTATTCATGGAGGATTTTCTGAAAAATGCACTCAATTAGTCTTGAACTTTATCCTTGGGCAAGCCAAACAGAGAATTCTAGAAATTCCATTATTTGAACTACATTTTATTATTGGCCTCATTTAATGATATGAAAACAGTCTTATGATAATTGTCTTTTAATGTACTTTATGGATACCGTTGAAGGTTGACACCATTCTACTGTCTCTCTTTTATGAGGACAGATGGCAGCAATATCCTATCTGTCAGTAAATCTGTGTTTCTTCTAAGCAGCAACTTTTATCTTATAATGGCAGTAAAGTCCAATGGTCAAAGGCGAGTGCTTTGAAGCCAGAAAGCCTGGTCCAAATCTTGTGGCTATCACTTACGTGCTGATGACTTTGTTTCCTCTTTTAGAAATGAATGGAAAAGTAGTTCACACCTTATAGGATTATGAAAAGATTAAATGATACCGAGCATACAAATCATCTACAAAAATCCCTGGCACAGAGTGGGCACTCCCTGTTAGTTGTGATTTTTAGAAAAATGATATATTTTAAAACTGATTTTTTTTCTATTTTCTGGCTTCTGAACAGAGTAAAGCCAAATGTGTTGCCTTTCTGACACTTTTAACACAAAATCTTCTATTTATTTTTCTACTTTTATTCACCCTTAACTACAGTGCTTTATTTAATTTTATTCTCTATTTGTTGTATTGCATACAATTGCATAAAATTGTACACTCCAAATTTTTTGTGAAGTAGTATAAAAACGTGTGCATACATACGTACTTTCATTTTAATCTTTTGCTACTTCAAGACAAATTTTTTGAAATTAAATAGTGATTCTAAGAAAGAGGAAGAGAGTTTCTGGGAATGTTCTTGATTCACATGATCACTTTGTGATACTTGATGGAGCTATAATATTTGTGTATTTTTTGTATTATTATTGTTAACTCATATTACATATTTTAAAAGTTTTAATAGATACAGTTATTGTATCTTCTATACTTATTTGCACCAAATCTTTTCAAACATGGTAAAAGGCAGTACATTTTCTCATTTTCCATTCAGGTCAGCTGCCTCATTTTTCTCAGGCCAGGCTTAAAGGCCAATTCTATAGTTTAAAATATTTTCAGTTGCAAATAACAGAAAACCAAAACAAACCAACTTAAACAAAAAATGTAATTTTTATGTTCACATAACTTTAAACTCCAGTAGTTTGTATTTCCAACATGGTTTTGATTAGAGCTTCTGCTGTTCTCTTCAATCATTCTTTCAGTCCTCCTTTGTGATCCAAGCTCATCTTCTTCCTGGCTTCCCTCAGGGGCCCAAAGTGGCTTCCAGCACCTAGCAGGGCCACATGCTGCCTCAAGTTCATCAACAGGCTATACAAAAGAGCAACCTTCTTGAGTTTCTCTCTGGAACTCCCCAGCTGATGGGGCCCCTAAACTAATCACAGTGGCAAAGGAGATAGTTTTATCCTGATTGAATCAAACAAACCAATTTTATCTCAGAAGCTGAACACAGTAGCAACCCCACCCAAAGGGCATAGAAGTTTTACAATGGAGAGTGGTGAAATGGTCTTGGGGTAGCAAATAAATCAATTTACACATCACTACTTTTTTTACATCTTGAGCTTGTGACGACCATGAAACCATTTATAGTAATAGGCAAACCCATTAGTAGCTATTAGAACCAAGAGCAAATTACTAGGTTATTTCATTGATCTGTTCATTCTTTTATACAATAGATTTTTGCTGAAACCTCTTATGTAGACAGCCATTAGTATCTAAATTTCTGGGACACAAAGAGTTCAATAACTAGCTGTGGTCGAGTGGTGTTGGTAGTGAGGGTATGAAAAAATAACTAGAGCACACATCATTGTTTGCTCAGCAGTATAAAAAAATTTCCAGAACTCCTCCTGTGAGAAGCCTCAAAGCAATTTTATCCTCCTTTAAAGTTTTGCCCTTGAATCTGCCCTGAATCATGTGGCTTCTATTGTAATTCAAGCATAGTTATGATGATTTTACTCAGAACAAATTCTTAACCTATCTTATGCACTTTCTGTGGATCCAAAGAAATAGATTCTAAAGTAGATTACAAATCAACCACTCTCTAATAGCATTTTCTATTTATAAAACAAATGGCTATGTATTAGAAATCATGCTTCTTTTAATACCAAGTTCATGGGTGGTATTTCAACAAATGATTGTTTGTATTTTCATACATTAACTTCTGGAAAAAATAAAATATAATGCAATTAAACTATGTATTTGCCTCAAGGGAAGATCGCAATATATTTCCTAGCCTGTTCACAATTACCTACAGGTAATAATAGGAAGAAAAAAATTGTTTTATTAATCAGGACTGCTAACAGGTCTGCATTTACTTTTCTAAACAAGTCATTTTTTTAAAGCTTCAGAGTTAATGATCCATGGACTTTAATAATTAGTAAGTTTCTTGATTGAGATTTTTGTCAATTAAAAAAAGTAAAACAGAATTGTCATTCATTCACTGGTACTTAAAAAGAGGGAAAATAAATTTGTTAAAGTATTCATATAAATTGGTCATTTTTAAAGTTATTTTCTTTCCCTTTAAACTAATGAATTGTTTGTCCACAAAAATGTGTTATTTCTATATGCTACTAAGCACACAAGGGTATACTCTAAGTGATCTTTCAGTTTCTCTAACTACTAATGAATACGATCAGCTTTGACAAATACTACCATAGTTTTCACTAATTTTGCATTCCACTTGCTCAATTTCAGTGTTCCAGATCTAAATCCACTGCCAATTAAACACAGGATATCAATATCTCTACTTAACACCTTTACTAATAATTTTAAACTTCTCATTCCGTTCCTGGAACAAATACATTCACTATGGGATACTGTTTGCTTTATATCACTGATTAAATGACATATACAATAAGAATTTACATTCATTTCTCTTTCTACAATAGCTAATTTATCATGTAGTGGAAGCATATTGTAGAATATTCTGATTAATGACCTGCTATTTTACAGAATTTCATAATAAGAAAGAGCTCCTTGGACAATAATAATTTTAATCCTTTTTTCCATTTTTTTCATTGCATCATTGCTTTTTAAGTACAAGTGGATCATTATGGCAGCAGGGGAGAAAGTGGCTAAGAGGAAGCTTTATTTGATTTTAGTCAATTTTGTATAATGTTTGTAGCACTAATTTTGGCCAAAGAACAAAGTATATTATTCATTTATGCTAATGCTAATAAATACGATATCACTTGAATTTTCACTGCATTTCTGTTCATTGAGATTTCCTTCTTATTTTTTATCATTAAAAATAACAACATGGGATTTTAAAATATAGAATATCATAAAGATAGACTATTGAATTTTTCAAAAAATTTGAACAGTATACTGATCTTACCTTCAGAGGGTTTTCCCCTTATTAATTAGGATAGGTTTTTTTTTTTTTTCATTCTACTTCTATTAACAATTTCCTTTTGGCTTACAATTTTTTCTCTAGCTCATGAAGTGGTCTGATTTGGTAAAAGATTAATCTAATATTAAAATAATTATTTTTATAGGAGTGAACAATATGATACCTCTAAGGATCTCTTTTAACTTAAACACCTAGGCACAAGCATGTCAGCACAGGAAATTTATTTATGTATTCATAATATAAAATCAAGGAAAATTTTTTGTGCTATTCTTCTGATTCTCAATTTTTCAAAGAGCCATACTCTGTACTTAATCTTTTTGTGAGCTGTAGCTAATTTAAAATTATTTCCCCCCAAAAAATGTTGGCCCTGCCTGCAGGAACTTCTGCTCAGTCTCAGCAAGTTTTTATATGCACGGGGATCCTTGAGATAGTCACCAATTTTTACAAGTGGGTGTTAGTTTTATCCTTAGTTTTGTTTATTTTTAATATATGTAGCTCCAAGGCCTGGCAAGAGAAAAGTTAAACTTGAAAATCACTTATACTCTAATTTCCTAACTATAGGTGGAGAAAACAATATGTATGGAGGATTGCCAGTTGGGTATTCTCTGTGTATCACTTTAAAATCTCTTCTTGGATAGAGTCCCACTTGGAAGCTTTGTGCCTGGTTTGGTCTTAGGACCATTCCCAACTGAATAGAATCACTTTCATTCTATCAAGCATTGAAATCATTGGTCAATACTTAAAGGACCCTCTTAAAAAACAACTTCAGGGAACTCTGCTTCTCCTTTTAGAACATTGCTGACGATGTTGTTTATTACATTTCATAACCTTCTATGTAGCCCTGTGGGAGAAATTTTTTTCCATCTCAATATCAGGCATGGTTCTTTATTTCCACAGCAACTAACATAAAGGTAATTTGTTTTCATCAAATGAAAGATAATATGATAAGTGAATATTTTATAAATATTCATTCATCCAAAAAATATTCATTGACTGCCTACTAAGTACTATATATTGGTCTGGTGCTAGAGATACAGTAGTAAACAGAATAGTGAAAAACATCCCTGTTAACCAATTTTCATTCCTATGAGTGTACATCTGTATGAGTCCATGTTCCTCAGAAAGAGAGAACCAATAGGAGATACATATACACACACACATATATATGTAATTATATATCTATATTTATATATGCGGTTATACATGTACATCTGTACATATGGTATTAAATATGTATATGTGTATATATGATATTGACTCACTCAATTATGGAGGCTGCCAAGTTCTGAGATCTGCTAGGTGAATGGGCAATCCGGAGACCCAGGAGAGCCTCTGGTTTAGTTCCAGTCTGAGTTTAAAGGCCTGAGAGCCAGGGGAGCTAATAGTGTCATTCCAGTCCAAAGGCCAGCAGGATCCAGACCCAGGAAGAGCCCATGTCTCAGTTCAAGTCCAAAGGCAGGAAAGAAGATGATGTTCCAGTCTGAGACTACTGGGGAAAAAAGATCCTCTCTTACTCAGGGGGGAGTAAGAATTTTTGTTCTATTCAGGCCTTCAGTTGATTGGATGAGGCTTGCCCACATTACAGAGGGCAGTCTGTTTTACTCAGTCTACCAATGTAAATGATATCTCATCCAAATCACCCTCACAGAAACACCCAGGGAAGTTGACACATAAATGTAACCATCATAACACTTATGACTCAAAATCTATAACTTCTTTGCAGACCACTTCCTTGAGTCCCAGGCTCACGTATCCATCTGCTTACTAAATATATCCTCTTGGATGTTAATAAGCATCTAACACTTAATAAAGTCAAAAGAAAACACTTGACTCCAAACTCTTAACTTCCAGAAAAAGGCTCTGCCTTTTTCAGTGTTGTAAATGGCACCGTCACTTGCCCAGTGGCTCCGGACAAAAGCTTTGGAATCACTCCTGATGCATCTCTTGCTCAAAGTCCTTATTAAACATGATTGTTATCATGGCAATGTCCACCTTTTTCAAATGTCACTTCCTCCCATGAGTTCTTCATTGACAACAGAGAAAACTTACTAAAATAAGCAAATCTGATCATGTCAATTCTACCCCCTCATCAACTAAATATTCTTTAATAGCTCCCCATGGCATATAAAGTCCATTATTCTTAGTGTAACATAAAGGACCTTTCATGAAGCCTGTCTCTCCCATCTCACCTGTCATCGTAATGCATTCAAGCTGTTTGAATCCTCTAGGTAGCTGCCCTAGGCGCTTTGTATTTCTCTGAATGGGCCAGCCCTTAGGCTTCCATCCATGCCTTTACATCCGAATTTCTGTCTTCTTAGCTTGCCCTTCTCCAACCTTTTCTACTTCATGCAGTTCTGTCTTTCAGAACCCATCCAAATACCACTTTTTCTCAGAATCCTTCTTTGACCTCCTAAGTCTGGTAGCATTCAGTGGGTACATCCATTACCTACTTTTTACACTTTGTGAAAACTGTATGTTTCCTTTCCATTTCCACCTTATACTGCAAGTTTCTTTTGAGCAGAAACTGCCTGACTGAACTTCACATACAAATTACCAAGTATAAAGCCTGATACATATTAGGCACCCAAATGTTCTAGAAGAAAGAAAGGAAAGATAGGAGAGAAGAGATTATATAAAGTTAATGGATTGTTAAGCATCTAGAGTTGTAATCTTGTGTTACATGTTTTCCTAGGGTGTACAACCGAAAAGATCCAACAGAATAAATTATGATACAAAGAGTGGAAAAAAAGTTACCTTCCTCCAGGCTGCATGATTCCCTACAAAGGATCACATCAGACCAGCAGATGTAATTCTCCTATACAATGAGAGGAGCATTATCATTTCCTGAGTAGTGCTAGTAATTTCCCTATTCCAATAGGGCAATGCCTAATAGCATACAAAAATTCCAGGAAGAGGGCACTTAAGTGATACAACCCATGGATAGCCATGGGCCTGCTTTCTGTCCCAGCTGATCTCCTACCAACCACCATGGGGCCCATGATACTACTTGGGATACAACAGTCAATATCCTAAGATTTTCCTTATTCCGCATAATATAGAAAACTCTTTGTTATAACAAGAAAACAAATCTTGATCCATTAATAGAAATTATACACAATTTCCCAAAACAATTCAAATTAATTTCCCAGAAAAAAGTTCTTTCTATTTATAAATGCCCTAATGGTATTCAGAAGTCCCATTTGTATTCTACTTCTTCAATAATTTCTAATTACATTTACTCTTTTTTAAGTACCATCCTTGAAGATATAATTTGAAAAAAAAATATTGTCTTTTTATCTTAGTATATTAGATATCTATTGCTGTAAAATATTATTCCAAATTTACTGCTTAAAACAACAGACATTTATTATTTTACAGTTTCTGTGTCATAGAAAATTGGTAGTGGCTTAGCTGGATGGTTCTGGATCCATGTCTCTCGTGAGATTGCAAGGCAACATGTTAGCTTGGACTACAGTTATCTGAAGGCTTGATTGGGGCTGGAAGATCCACTACCAAGCCGGCTCACTCACATGTGTCTGGCAGGAGGCCTCAGTTCCTTGCCACATGAACCTCTCCATAGGGTCTGCTTGACTGTCCTTATGTCACTCTGTGAGAATAAGTAATACAAAAGAGAGCAGGGAGGAAGCACAATGCCTTTTATGACATATTATAGCAAGTGATGTGTAATCATTTCTGCTGTATTCTCTTCATTAAAAGCAAGTCAATAAATCCAATTGACAAGCAAGGGGCCCTGAATTAAGCTTCACCTTTTGAAAGGAAAAACATCAAAGAATTTTTAGACATATTTCACCACCATATATGGGCATTATAAAAATAATATTGCTTTTTACATAACAAAAATACATAGTATTTCAGCTTTACTAAGTCTGTTTTTACCCATCAAGTGATAACATGCATTTATAGGAATACTTAGACTCCAAAATGAGTTTTTTTAATAAACTGTATTATAAGTCTGTATCTGCCTCGATTTTCATTGAATGGGAGGAGAAGAAAATGCACAGCTGTTTCCTCTCTAGCCTCGGACTAGAGAAAGACTATCAGATCTATTCAATCCTCTATGATCCTCTTTGACTTCCTATAGTTTAAAAGTCCTATAGTTTATAGTCTCCTAGGATAGGAGACCAGTCATTTGATAGGGGACTGTACAACAAATAAAAAGTATCCTGAATGAGACTTCCCATTGGTGTGCCTGATTAGGGGGAGGAAGAAGTACGTTTATGGTAGAGATTTTTAGCTGTCATTCCTCCTTCCTCCTTCTCACTTTCCCTTCCCTCATCTCATTCCCATTATTATTCCTTTTCCTCTTCCTCTGTATTTTATTGGGAACCAAAATTTTAGCTAACACACCCAACAGAGGGGGAGAGACCTAACATTTCCTAGGCTGAACTTTTGGCTGCCCTCAGCCTCCTGAATTTATTTTGACTATACAGATTAAGCAACATGTTTATTGGCTGCCCATTTACCATTGTCCCTGGGACATTATTTTCTGTTAACCATTTCTAAGCTCCTTATAGGTCAGGACCCCTGGTTGAAATTACAACCTTTTCCTCTCATTACAGTATTTGTACACATTTTTCTTTCCACCTGCACCCTGTTGTCTCAGGTCCTCTCATTCCTAACGATGTCAAGGAGCTTAGTTCTATAATAGCATCTCCTCCAAGCATTCTGCAGAATATACCTGGTTGGTGGGTTTTCCAGGTTTATGAAGTACATCCATTCTAACATTTCATGTCCTCTAAGCCTCTTGATTTCTTCCTCATCAATATGCCACAGAGTTTCTTGCATTTCTACTTTATTTAGTGAAGGCCTTTATTTGCTCCATAGAGCTTGGAATATTCCAAATTTATCCTAGCAGCATGTTAACTGTATCTCCCAGAATCCTTGTCAGGGCATTAAATCTCTCAGCACAAGAAAGTGCTTCTATATTGACAAACTCTCCCTAACTTAACTTTATGCTTTCCTTAATCCAGCATTCTTAAGATCCAGACTCGGATATATTCTCTACTGTTGCTTCTTAAATCTCGATAACCTTCAGCCTGAAGTCTCTTTCCTCCCCTTAGCATGCCTACAATGCCCCGGCAAGGTGTTTTTGTGAGATTACCCTAATTACTGGTCCGATGGCCAGGAATGGAAAGGAGGGTAGGTCCTAGGTGCTTATGTGTTGTCTTGCATGGCAGAGGCCTACGCATTGTCTTCAGGTGAGGGAGAAGCATTAGTATTATTATAATGAGTGGGCCACTTCTGCAAACCAAGAAGGCTCAGGGGAAGAAGAGACTTAAAATTTTCAATGCATCTACCTGTGTGTCTCCATCCCAAGTCTCAGGAGCCCGTTTGTACCCAACAATGGACCTGAACTTGACAGAGCAGACTTGCAGGGGTTGAGAATTCAACCCACTATAGATCTATACTGCTCTTTTAATTAAGTCCTAGGGCTGGTATTAAGCTTTTTCTATCTGAGTTGCAGAAAATGAAAGACTCTTTGTGCCATTGAGGAGATCATCTGGTTTTTACACTTCACCTTAAGTTGGTGATTAATCACCCTCAGACGTTTATTAACTTTTTCCAATGTTTGATTGCTTTCAACCACAGTCATCAAGTTTCATAGTCTTTATAAGAACTACTTACCCCAAACCTCTCAAAAGCAAGATATTCGGCCTGCTATCGCATTCATTCTGCACGTATTTCACCACTTTTTCAGCACTGAAGAAAATCAAACAATTGTTCTGGTACAGTGGGATGTACTGCTAGCTGACAAGTGGGCAATCCAGCAGAAGAGTGACTTTAGAATCTGTTTGTCAAATCATATCTGGTACCAAATGTCTATGTAGGTTTCCAAGAAATCCAACTCTGAAGCAGAGATTTGCATGCATGTTGTTTATTGAAGGTATTCTGTTACTAATCATACCTACAAGGAAGTGACAGAAGCAGGATTGGGTAGAAGGAAACCTCATCCATCCCCTCAGGGAGCTGTGGACCTGGGATGGACATTCTAAATGGTTCTGAATTGAAACAAGGAAGCCAAGCCTGTATTCCTATTTCAACCAGTCTTTGGTGTGGGTTGACCTCTGCAAGGGTCCAACCTTGGCCACAGAAGGTTCTTTGAGCAAAGAGAATTCCTAGATCAGGACCACGGAAGGTGAGAAGGGAGTAAGGAAGCTTTCTAAATAAGGGATAATATGGCATAGATATAGAAAAGCATACTTTTTTGTGAGTAATAATGAATAGTTCATTTGTACTATAATTAAAAATGCAATGAAAGGGTATAAGTGAAAGATTCCTATGATACAATGGGTAGAAGTAGGAAATAAGTCAATTGGACCACAGTGTGAAAGACTATGGAGACCAGAGGAAGGGGTTTGATTTTCATTTAGTAATAGGAAGGTTTTTCTGAGTTAAAGATGATATAAAATTTTTTGAGTTGAGGATGAAATAAAACATTTTTCTGCTTTGTCAAATCCAGTCTATTGATTGCTCAATTTCAGCTTATAACACATTTTAATATATTTCAAAGATACTGCCAATATTTTTACCTCTCCATTTCCTCTTTCTATATACATAATATACACTGCACACTTCCTTTAATAGCAGAAAAAAAGAACTGGTTGCCTGGTTGGCTTGTAAAAAGGGATTTGCATAGAAACAGTCTACTAGGAGCAATATATTTGACAGTTTTGAATAAGCAATAAGATGTGATGATTTTCATATTGCTCTTCCATATCTCAGAAGTATAAAAACCATTACTCGAGTCATTAAAATTGGTTTCCTTGATCATCACCTAGATACAAATCTGGAAACGACACCAATTGGACATTAGACTGAGGTGGGGGGTGGGGGAGGGGATGGGGGTATGCCTACACAATGAGTGCATTGCGCACCGTTTGGGGAGTGGTAACATTTGAAGGTGCTGACTCGGGAAAGGGGGGGTGGGGAAAAAAATATGAAACTATTGTTTTTAACTTGCACTGTTCACTTAATAATTTATCATGAATATTTCCCATATTATTTCATATCATTGTACAAGAAATAATGTATACATTATGAGGACATACTGTATCTAACAAGATATACTGTTAGACTCTTTGATTCTGTAAAATAAAAAAAATAAAAAAATAAAAAAATAAAAAAAAAAAAAAAAAAGAAAATAAGTCTACTGGATAAACTGAGATATAGTTATGTGATTATATATCTGAGAGAAACGAAGGAAAGCTTAGAAGCCACAGTATCCCCCCAGACAATATAAAATTAAAGTGGACTGGCCTCAAATATGAAGTTGTTGGTATTTTTAATATTTGTAGAATAAAATATCTATCTAGGATACTGAAAAAAAAAAAAAAAAAAAAAAAAAAAAAGTTAGAATGAACAGTGGGAATTCACTCTATGAAGAAAATATTTCCGTCGGCAGAATGCTGAAACTGTTGATCTCATAATTATGTAACTCCTAATTTCTATTTAGCTAAATTTTATTTAAATTAATATGACTTTTGCCTGTTGCCTTGGAATACCAACCTTTAAAGACATTTGGTAGCTACACAGTGTAATCTAACAGAGCACTTACTGATTTTCTATGTCTTCTAATTCAGCTTTTGGTCCCAGATATGCTGACATAACATCCCATAACTCCAACTCTGCTCTACTTAGGAACAGCAGGATAAGCAGCAATTTCTAAAAACTGCTTTCCAAATGGTATGAAAAGTGGTATTTCAACATTAAGTTCCAGGAAAGTAACAATGCCTACAAGTTTACTTTCTCCTTTTCTGTTTCTTATGATTCAAAGGAGAGCACGACTCTAGTCAGAATACCTTAAAAATTCCCTACGTACTTTACATTTATTAATAAAATTCCATACACACCGTAATAAGATTTTCTGGTTTGTCTCTCTGCATATTTGTCACTGATGGGGAGATAATTTGTTAGCATATTAACATATCAAAGTTTTACTATGCAAAGCCATCTATATTGGTATATAAGCAATAAAACAGTTTGTATTACAGTGTTTCACTCTGAAGAGTAAGAGTACAACAACCTCAAAGAATGAAAGCCTACAGGACAAGTGGAGGGAGTGAGGAGTCTGTCAGCTACACAGGAAAGTCTTTGAAAGGCAGTTGGAAATAAACAGTAAAAAATGTTTTCATGATCCTCTGGACACTACACATACTCCTGATCAGTTACCAGGAAATCTGGGAATGATTTTTATCATGGGGGCACGAAGGCAGAGGCAGACTTAAACTGGACAGCGCTTTACAGGCCAGGAAGCACTTTTACATACTCCTCTCATCTGGCCATTAAGACAATTCCATGAGACAAGAAAAGTCAAGATCATTCCACTGTATACAAATGAGAAAATGGAACCAAAACAAGGTATCCAAGGTGAAGTAATCAGTAAGTGGCAGCAGAATCAGTGGTGAACCTAGACTAACTCTTCCAAACCGTGTTAACTTCACTCCACCACACTCTAATTTTCAGAGTTTAGCTATTTGGTTGACCTAAGTTGTGAGTTAGTAGAAAATACATACTTCAGAGTGTCTTCTGTTCATACCTAGAGAAATAACACTTTAAAAGAAAAGAGTTGGTGCTTTCAAGTGGCCTCAAGACATCTCACGTTTCAAGATTGGAAACACAAAATCTGAGCCAAAGTCTCCAACTTAAAATTAAAGCCTCCACAGAGCAACGCATCTTCTATGTATTATTCTTACTAAACTGTGAATCTAGTCACAATTTGAAAATGGAACATTTCTCAGAACAGTTGTCCTGGGCCCCTCAAAACTGTCAATGTTATTATAAAGACAAAAAAAGGTGATTGTTCTGGATTAATGGAGAAAAAAGAGATATGGCAAGAAATGCAATGCATGAGTGGATCCTAGATCAGAGAGAAAATTATTGGGATAATTGATGAAATTTGAAATAGGGATTTCATACTAAGGATCATTGTATTGATATAAAATTGCTTGAAAATAATGGTATTAATATGTAGGAGAATGGCCTTGTTATTAGAAAATATATGCTGAATTCTATAGAGGTGAAGAATCATGATGCTTCCAAATACTTAAAAATGGTTCAGTAAAAATCACATGTATATATGTATTATATATGCATATAACATATATTATGTAGAAAGAGAGAGAGTGAGAGAGAAAGAAAGAGAGAGAAAAGCAATTTTGACAAAAAATAGCAAATGACAAGTCTAGGTAAAGGATGATACATAGATGTTCATTGTATTACTCTTGCAACTTTTATGTTGGTTTGAAATCTTTCAACATAAAGAGAAAGGCAAAAATAGGAATATCACAATAAGATTTTTCTGAATTGTTCAATTAACTTAATTTGGATTATAATGATTTTGTATAAATTATTACTTCCACTTAGAAATTTGATGAAGATGCTACACAGGGTGGGGTTTCTGTATGAATGAGTGAAACTTACTTTAAGCCTTAGGATAGTCTTACTTTATATTGTTATTTCTAGCATGAGTATCAAACTTTTACTTTAGTAGTAATAAAATAAATAAAAAGGATGGGAAGAAAGAGCAATGGAAGAAAAAAGGAAAAATAGAGAGGAAAGAAGGAAAGGTGTATTTCCATGTTTTCATTTATTCATTCCTTGTCATCTCATGATATAGAGGGCAGAAATATAATGTAATATAAGGGCAGAAAATGAAGTTATTAAAAACTATGTCTCAAGCTACTGTTACTGGGGAAACTTTGAATGATATATTTCTGGCTGCCTGCTGGTGGTGTTAGATGACACCCCCTCTTCCAGCAATCCCACAGCATCTATTTTACCTCCATTCAAATGCCTGGAATGTTTTGTTTTCTAACTGAGGACTGAATAAAAGGAAAGGCTTAGGAAAAGGGAAGGGCAGAATAGGCAGAAGCCTCTGTCATCTGTTCCCTCTTCAGCCCTCTGGTCAGAACTTAACAATTATTATTAAGTGCTGAAATTCACAAGCTTTGAAACTCTTCAATAAAGTATATTTGGATCTCTGGGAACAAGGAGGACCCAAATGAGGAGGTCAGTGGCACAGGATAGGAAGAAAGGTCTTATTTCTGCCTCTTGGTAGAACCCAGCACCTTTCTGGGATCATAAAGAGAGAAAGTCAGAGGCTGTCTAGAGGCAGCCCTGTGACCAGGGCATTGGCATTTTCAAGATGAGGAAGCTTTTCCAAATAACTTCATAGGTAAAGGACAGATGGAAATCAGAGCAAAAGAAAAAGAAAAAGAAAGACATGAGGATGTGGCTGTGGCTAACAGAATGATATGTGGGCACATATTAAAGCTCCTTTGTGGCCACTTCTGCAGAGGGCCTGTCTTCATTCTGGGGTGGGCTGGCTGCAAAACAAACCTTTGTGTTACAGTGATTTGTCACATGGCAAGAACCACGATCCTGTATAATGGTTGAGCTTTATCTTTAGCTCAGGCTCCAACAGGAATTTGCTCTTCTGACCAAAATAAGCTTCCAGTGCCCTCCTATCACCAGCTACCACAGGGAATGGCCCCTGCTGGGAAAATGTCTCCATCAAAGAGCTGAACCACACAGAGAACGCTAATAAGGTTAGGAGGCCAGAAAGCTGCAGCTCCCACAGATATTAACAAATTTAGCAAGCATTTATTATTTGGCAGAATATATTAAAAGGAAGAAAACTCTCCCACAGGAATCGCTGATAAAGGCTCCTTAAATAAAGACCGTACTTAGAGCAGTTGCAAAGTCCACAACAAAGGATTTCCTGGGGTTACAAAGATGGGTCTCAGAGCAAGATGCTGACATACAGTGCACACATTCCAGAAGAGACAGAGAAACATGGAACATGCTAGAACATAACCAAATGCCAAAACATGAATTCTTCCTTGAAAAGCAATATAACATATGACCTAGGGGTTAAGAAAAGGGCCTCTAAAACCAGACTGCCTGGTTTTGCATCCTAGCTCTGCCATCTTTCATCTATGTGGCCTCAGAAAAATTATTTAAGCTTTTATTCCTCAGCTTTCCCATTTTTAAAGTGAATATAATAGTATCTACCTCATGATTTGTTGTGAGAATTGAATGAGTTAACCTTTCTAAACAGTGCCTAGAACAGAGTAAGCACCAATAAATGATAGCTCTTATTAGGTATTAAATATTGTTGGTGACAAGTAACCAGAGGTAGAATCATTATGTCAAACATCACCTCTTGCGGGGGTGGGGGGATCATTAAATAATAAAAAAAACTCTCAGAGTCTTTCCTTTTCATTTTTTGTTTATTAAATCTGATAATGTATACAAAACTGTATGTGATTTTTGTCATGATCATTGTCAAAGAAAGTTAAGACTTCTGTCCTAAGTGAGCCACTTAGTTGAATGCACTAAGTTGAATAGCACTGAGTTGAATAGCACTATTTATAGAAATTTACCTTGATGGGGCTTATTCTTGCCTGGGTGTTTTCCTGTTAATATAGCATCTAGGCGCACCTTCGTCATAACACTCACCACACAGATGGCCTCTTCACCTAAACAGTGAGCTCACCGAGCCAGGACAAAAGCTTTAATCAGGAGCTGCAGCTATTTTGCCTGAACCAGCACTGGCATTCAATAAGGACTACTGGTTTTATCTCCTGTCACACGCCCATTTTTGTTATAAACAGCAATTGTGATATTATTATAAACTCCAACCAGCTGGAAAAGGCCAGTGAAAGTGACCATCCTGCGATTCCAAGGATCTATGTTGTAACGCTTCCCTTTGTAAACACATACTGTCAAAGCAGCTAAATTCAGTGGGCTTGTTTCTATGGTTTTCCATTTCAATATTAGTTAATTTTACCTGATAATGAATAAATAATGTGAATAGAAAAGTGATTAATTTTATCTGATATGAAATAGATAATGGAGTACTATAAAGCATCAAAACAGCAAAGGCATCAGCCTTTGGCCTGCAACTTCTGCTCAGTCCAGATCATCTGAGGTCAGAATATTTGTTAAATGCCAAGCATTGACTAATATCGTGGAGGTCTAATAGTAAGGTAGAATTAGAATGAATAAAACTGGAGGAGCACAAAACCTTGAAATGTGACCTCTTCCCCATTTCTTCTTAGCACTAGACATTTTATCTTTTGGTAGAATAGTCCTCCACCTCTGAATAGCCAATGACATGATGCTTTTTGTTGTTGTTTTTATAATTTTTCTGAAAGTTAAGCAATTTGCCCAAGATCATTCCACAATAATAAATGTCATGAATATTATTATGCCTATGATAACAAAAATATAAAATTGTTTAAACTTTTAAAATAATTGTGTGATAATTGATATTATTTTAAGATTAATAATAATCTGAAATCAAAGTAATAAAGTACTACATTCCTAATATTTCATTAAAGTAACTGACATTTTAATTAGATTACTACAGATTTATGATAATTTAGGCCCAATGTTTACCTTCCAAACCACTGAAAGAAATAAAAGCAGATAAAGCATTTTCTAGCAAGATAAGTATTAAGTAATTATTAAATGGCAGCAATAAAATGCATTGTAACATAGGTTGACAAAAATCAGAGACTCTCTATATAAGTCAGATTGACTTAAAAAAATTTTTTTTTGCATAGAGAAGGTCTCACAAAATCTCACGCAGTGATACAGGGAGGCTTCACATTAACAGATGAATAAATATGTTCAAGTAAGCATGGACATATTGTTATCATGGTAGAACGAAAACAAAAAACTTAAACCAGTACAAAGTACTATTTTATATTGAAAAAGTCACAATTAATAGAGTAGATGCAACAGTATTAACCTTAACCATGGGGAAATGAATAGAAATATCAGTGAAACAACAGAATTATAACTCTAATAGTCCATGATAATTCATGTGGGTAAAATATATAGAATATCAAGAAATTTGAGTAATAGAGTAATAACAAATGGACTTATAGAGAATGTCCTTCTTTTGAAATATTCATGGATCATCTACAAATACTGATTATATAAGACATCATAAAAATATCTTATATACCTAACAGATAATGCAGAAAGATTACTTAGAAAAGAATTAAAAAGAATATTACATAGCAAACCCATGCACTGCTCACTATTATCAGTCAAACACATGAGTGATGTATTAAAAAGTCATCAGAAACCTGCACACACATTCTAATAATCTACCTTTTTTCAGAAACTTTAGCCACTTCTTCAGCTCTGAGTACCAACAGCGGGCCGAAGAGGTCTTACTTGCCAGCATTAGGCTGAGAAATAAGCAGAAAGAACCCCAATAATTGTTCCTTAATATAAGTTATTTATTTTTGTAGAGATTTTTTTTCCCCACAGAGAGTGCTTAATTGCATACCAATTAGTATCTGGCGTTCTTCAAGGTATGGCTATTTTATTACAGAATTTCAGTAACAAAGTATAAGTGTCCATTCTTTACAGAACAGCTTTACATTTCATGAAATTTTATAAGCAGATTTATTTACAGTGTTATGCAAGAGCAACTTTTTATTAATGTGGGGAAAATAATAATTTAATCAATATACATTATTTCTCATACATTATCATAACAATCATACTACCTTTAATGGGAATACATGAAGAGAGCACATTCCAATTTTCGGACCTTCACAGGTTGATTTTTGTTGTTTGATGTTAATGTTGCTGCTGGGTCCATTGGATCAGTTTCTTAAAATCAGAAGTCCATTAGAAGTCCTGAAATTAGAACTAGAATGTATTATTAAAAGACAGTGCCCATTTTTTTTTCTTTACAGTAGCAATCTCTCTATGTTTAATAGCCAAATTATAATGCCTTCTGAAAAATTCCAGCCAGTAAGTAGGAAAGAATATTTCTAGGAAAGTAGGGAACTTGCATAAATATGGGCTTGGCTTCCAAGTTGAAGCTGAAACCAATTTCATGAATTTAACTTTTGTTCTACAAGGTTGTGAACTTACAGTAAAACCAAGGGCTAATTTTAAAGCGACATTGAGCCTATATATGAATGTTGGTGAAAACTATGCAAGGCTGGGTGGTTTATACTGAAGTAAACTGTGTTTGCAAGGTGGGATAAAAGCACTGCGTATTTTGGAACCCATTTAAACGGGTGTGCAATCATGAGGGCTAAGTCAAACTTAAAAAGTCTGCCCAGATTCTTTTTGGGGTGAGGCTGTCAGATTTCACACAGTCTTCACTGCCAATTGCAAGCATTTTTCGTGGTGGACCATAAAGCTGGCATTTTTCAGAGTTGAAGCTTACTCTTAAAAGAAATTTAACATTGGAACAAAAAAAGCCAAATATCTATGTCCAAAACCAGCTCAAAGATCTAACTGTTTCATATATAGAATGAATTATATACATACACATACATGTAATGGAAAGATATAGTGATAGAGAGATATACTATATCGAGATACTTGTGAGATATATACATACACACACACACATCACTGGTTAATTATATTTGAAGACAATAAAAGAAAAAAGTTTATAGTGTTTTTTTCTAGTAATACTGAGGACCATGGCAGGCTTTTTCAAGTACATTGTCTTATGAATCATACAGCAATCTTATGAAATAGCTATGATCCTATTTTATAGCTAATTAAAAAAAATAGAAGGGAGAGAATTTCAGGGACTTTCATAAGAAAAATAACAAAGCTTAGCTGTAACACAAGGTCCCACAACTTCAGATTCTGTTTCTTCCAGCCTTTAACTTTCTATAAGTAGATGATTCTGCTCCTTAACTCAGAAGAATGGAACCTAGGCCAAGTAGACATGTGTTTGATCCACTTTAAATAAGGTAGCATTTGTATGGAACACAGAACAAAGTTTAAGGAACAAATACATAGACAAGAAGAGAGTGCACATTAAAAATTCAATTAAAATATTACATAAAAACTTAAAAGCACGATAAAATGTGCTATATTTATACCATGGAGTTCTACTTAGCCACAAAAAAACAATGGTGATCCAGCACCTCTTGTATTATCCTGGATAGAGCTGGAACCCATTCTACTAAGTGAAGTATCCCAAGAATGGAAAAACAAGCACTACAGGTACTCACCATCAAGTTGGTATTCACTGATCAACACTTAAGTGCACGTACATTAGTAACATTCATCGAGTGTCTGACAGATGGGAGGGGGATGGAGGGGATGGGCATAGACACACCTAATGGGTGCGGTGGGCACCGTCTGGGGGATGGGCATGCTTGAAGCTCTGACTCGGGTGGGGCAAAGGCAATATATGTAAACTAAACATTTATACCCCCATAATATGCTGAAATAAATAAAAAATTTAAACAAAACAAGGAATTAATCATGAATTCATTAATAAATAATTAATTACTTGAATTCATTGCGATTGTGGGTTTAATTGTTTGTTTAATTGTGATTGTGTGTTTTTACCTGTCTGGTGGCAACAGACAGGTGAAAACACACAATCACAGATAGGCTGGCCTTTGTTTCTCCTGACTGAAGCGGCTTCCCCAGCCTGTGTTTGTCAGAAGCATCTCAAAGCAAATATACAAGCTGCAGCTACCTGTGGCAAGGGATACAAGCCGGGGCAAGCAGAGATGGGAAATCCTGGGAAGGTAGAGGCTGGGGAAGGACATACACAGACTTTTTATTTTCTGCATGATCCTTCCCTCTAGGTATTTGCTTTTAAGTTTTTTTTTTTTTATTTTTTTTATTTCAGCATATTAGTGGGGTACAAAAAAGTTCAGTTTGGCAGAGATGGGCTAGACTGCTCTGTGGAAAATTTGATGATTTTCTAACATTAATATATGGCTCTTCCAGATTGAAAAAAAGAAATAAAACTAATAGAATTATAGGATAATTCAAACAGAATTCCAGTTATCTTATATCATTTTTTTATTTCAATTAAATATGCCAACCTCCACCTATAAAGCAAAAGAAAAGCACGTATAATGTTCCATTTTTCCACATGATGCATTTGCATTCCATTATGTCATCAAGTGTATGTTATAAGCCATATACATTTTACTGAAAAGTAATCTGCAGCTGAAAAAGGAAAAGCAGACTTTAAGTGGCTTAATAACATTTGCAGATATATTAATTATTTTCTCAGTTAAAATAAACCTTTGAAATCCAAGTTTTGTTAAAGTGTAAGAAAAACATAATAGATGCATATTAACAAAATTCCCACATAGATATAACTCCTAATATTTTACCAATCAAGAATGAAAAATCTTTTAAATTACCTAGACTTGTAAATGCTCAATTGAGAGAAGGCATGCAAACACCTAGAAGGGAGTGAGTGTTAAGGTGAGAAAGATTACGGTAACATTTTTTCCCCAATCCCCTTATAAATGAACAGTATATTATTCATACTACATTTTAATAAAAGCATACTCAATAAAATATATTAATTTTTAGAAAATATTATAAAATACATAAAAATTGTAATTATTATTGCCTGTTTGGGGTAATTATAGTTTTATAAATAAAGTATGAGCTACTTACAAAAATGAGAAAAATAATGGAAAAGTTAAAAGAACTTATAAAATAAACTGATTAGTTGGAGAATGACAAAACTAAAACTGTATTTATTCTCATGTTACTTAATATAATATTAAAGTCTATAAGTTTCTTGGGGAAATGGATGTATAACCATTTAACTTAAGATGAAGGGGACTGTGGCTATTTGTCCAGGGAGAGTGAAGATTCAGCTGGTGTCAGATAAGGAGGAAGAAATCAGCAGAGCTATATTCAAATATTTGAGAAGCTACTTGTGCAAAAGAAATTAGGCATTTTCCATAGAGCTATAAGAGAGGGGAAATCAAACTTTAATGTACATAAGTGTTATGGCTAATTTTATGTTTTAACTTTTGTGTTAACTTGAAGGGGCTAAGAGACACCCAAATAGCTGGTAAGGCATTGTTTCTAGATATGTCTAGTCAGGGCCGCTTTCTGATTCATAGATAGCACCTTTTTTCTATGTCCTCACAGGATGAGAGAGGGGTCTTTTATAGCCTTTTTCATACAGTCACTAATTCCATTTGTAACAGCTCAGCCCCCATGACCCAATCACCTCCCAGCGGCTCTATCTCCTAAAACTATCAACTTGGGGTGAAAATTACAGGCATATGGATTTGGGGTAGGGGATATAAGCATTCAAGCCTCAGCAATAAGATTCCCCATGAAAATTGTTTAAAATTTTTATTTCTGGACTCCATGCCCAGACAATCTGATTCCAAAGGTAGGAATTGGCATTCCCTGTTTGCTGACAATATGATATTATATCTAGAAAGCCTAAAGACTTCACCAAAAGACTCCTATAATTGATAAATAAATTCAACAAAGTCTCAGGTTACAAAATCAATGTACACAAATCAGTAACATTTCTATAGTCTAATAACAGTCAAGCTGAGAGTCAAATCAGGGACTCACGACCATTTACAATAGCTACAAAGAAAAATAAAATCCCTAGGAATATACTTAATCAAGGAGGTGAAAGATCTGTACAAGGAGAACTACAAACACTGATCAAAGAAATCATAGATGACATAAACAAATGGTAAAACATCCCCTGCTCATGGATTGGTAGAATCAACATTGTTAAAATGTCCACATTGCCGGAAGTCATTTACAGATTCAATGCAATTCGCATCAAAATACCAATGTCATATTTCAAAGATCTAGAAAAAATAATTCTACACTTAATTTGGAACCAAAAAAGAGCCTGAATAGCCAAAGAAATCTTAAGCAAAAACAATGAATCTGGACGCATCACATTACCTGACTTCAAGTTATACTACAAGGCTATAGTAAGCAAAACAGCATGGTACTGTTATAAAAGTAGAGACATGACCAATGGAACAGAATAGAAACCCAGAAATATAACCGTCTGCCTACAACCAACTGATCTTTGTCAAAGCAACAACATACACTGGGAAAAGGAAGCCCTATTCAATTTACTCAACCATAAAAATGAATGAAATAATGTTTTGTGTAGCAACTTAGATGTAATTGAAGATCATTATCCTCAGTGAAGTATCTCAGGAATGGAAAACCAAACTCCACAGGTACTGTCTAATAATTGAGAGCTAAATGATGGGCACACACAGGCACAAAGAGATGTAAAGGACATTGGAAACCAAGAAGGAGGAACGGTGAAAGAAGGTGAGGGATAAAACTTACTTGTTGGGTACAATGAACATTATCCTGATGATGGGCACACTAAAAGCCCCAACTTAAGCATGATCCGAGGTATCTATATAACAAAACATTTGTATCCCCCTAATATTTTATAAGAAAAAGAAAAAAGAAAACTATAACTGTTAAAATAATTTTAAAAAAAGAAATACCAGAAATAATTGTGATGAATATGTTTGATAAATTATACTCTGGAAAACCAATGGGCATAAGGTGTGAGATTACACCCATATATGAAGAGCAAAACATTAACCAATAGTCTACAGGGCATCTGCTCCCCATCAGAAATAAATCCAGGCCCAAAAAAACCCACTTGTTTTTTCAGGATTAAAACCTTATTCATGTGGGTCACCTGTTTTCTTAATCAGAATTTTCAATATTCCCTGAAAATTGGGACTTACTAAAACATATGTCCTACCATTCATGTTAACCAAACTCTGCAGTTTTTAAAGTGCTTTTGAACCAGCCTTTGCTAGCTTGGAATCTGTTGGTATTCACATTTGAATTCTCCCATGCTTTTATTACACAATTCTCAGTGCACTATTTTATGGGTTTTTTTTTTTAAGCATCTTGGTGTTAAGGACATTACCTGAATTTCCTATTTTATTCATGTTCTGAAAGAATAGATAAATCACAGGTCTCCTTTCTCAGTTTACTAGAGAACTAACCCCAGAGACCTGTTCATATGATCAGGGACTAATTACTCCTGTCCCTAACCATTTCCCATAGACTACTCTTGGCCTCCATGGTGCTAATGATCCAATGGTTCATTCTCAGTCTTCATCCTACTTCATCAGCAGCACCATTGGTCATTTCTTCCTCCTTGAAACCCTTTTTCCTCTGGCTTTTAGGGCACCCATTGCCCTGATTTTACTCCAACCTGAATGATTCCTCTTGCTGTTCCTTCTCCTCCTCTCCCTACCTTTTCACATTTCAATGGCCCAGTACTCAGTCTTCAAAATTTAACTGTTCTCCACATACATACCTCCTTCCTCATTGATCACTTGCACATATCCATCAGCAAAAACCAAATGCTCAATTTTAAAAATTTATTCAACATTCAGACACTTATCACCATGTTCACTTCTATCCCCCTTGTCTCTCACCCAGATTATGGCGATAGCCTCCTTACTGGTCTTCTGATTTGACCAGCGCTCCCCTACAGTCTATGCTGACAGAGCTCAGATCTCTGCAGACAGAGCTCTTTTTCACATATATGTCAGATCAAAGCTGTATTCACCCAAATGCCCAAGATTTTACTATGGCCTAGAAGGTCCTATATGATCTAGTTTTCCATGACTCCCCTGACCTTATATCCCACTGACCTCTGCCTCACTTGCTCCACTGCTACACTTGCTACACAGACCTCCTTACTGTGTTCTGTACCAAGCACACATGCCACAGAGCATTTGGTTTTGCTATTACTTCTGCCTGAAACATTCTTCCAAGCAGACAGGCTCAATGTCATCTTCTCAACAAGGCCTATCCTGGCCACCCTAGTCATAAATGCAATCTCTCCTTCTCTGTTTTATTTTTTCCATGTTATTTATCATAATCTATACAACTTAATCCATGTAGTTTATTAATTATTTTCATGTGTATCTCTCCACACTGGAAAGCACATTTCATGAGGACAAGGATTTCTGCCTGTTGTTCACTACAGTGTCTTCACCATCTGGGAGCTCAATAAATATATGTTGAATAAAAGAATAAAGGAAAACAACAAGCTGAATATTGAATAGGTAACTATCATGAATATTTCTGCATATAAATCCAAAACTTCTCAAAACAACTGTGTTAAGTGATGGATTACTGCAGATCAATTAGTTTTCGGTGTTGCTGTAAAGGAGATTTAGGGACATAAAAGGATGAGACACTATGACCTTTAGGATATTACTTTTAAAGTCATTTCCAGGGTTAAAATTTATCCCATCTATAAGCACACATCCCCACAGACAATTTTGGCAGAGATTACTAATTACCCACCCCTGATCCCCTCTGCTCATATACACCACGTTATCTTCCGCTTCCTCTATAGCAGTAGATGCTTTCACTGAATATATGACCTCC
This sequence comes from Eulemur rufifrons, assembly GCF_041146395.1. Classification (NCBI taxonomy): domain Eukaryota; kingdom Metazoa; phylum Chordata; class Mammalia; order Primates; family Lemuridae; genus Eulemur; species Eulemur rufifrons. The sequence goes on from NC_090989.1 coordinate 234,838,755, forward strand.
TCACTAAACACCACAGTCCACAGTTCCAGATTCCTTTCCATTTTGATGTGCATCATGTGACCAGGGTCTCGAAAACAAGATGTGAGTGTGTCTGTGTGTGTGTGTGAGTGTGTATATACCTTACATATAAGTAGTCCTTAAAAGAAATGGACATGCCAATATATTTCTCTTTCCCATTTTTCACTGGCATGGTAAGTCATCTTATCCTCAATCGTTGGCTGGAGACAACACCTGAGGATAGCACAGCCACAGGTGAGAAGACCACGCCAACTCCATCAAGCCACCAAATCTGCTACTGTGGACTGTTACAGAAAAGAGAAATAGAATAAATAAAACTCTCTCCTATCTAAGCCAATGCTTTTATTAGAGAAGCCTAACCTGTGTTATAAATAATATATAGCATTTTTATAGATAAAATAATCCTTGAAACTCTAAAAGAAATAAAAATTCCAATACTAAAGGTGGTAAAATTATGGGAGTAGTTCATGGATTTATTTAGAAGTGAAGGGTAGAAATCAATGTTAACTAGAATTAGGAACTTTAAAAATATAAACCTAGAGTGAAGAATATTGTATTATACAATCACGTAATTTTCTTGGAAAAAGTATGTGTTCCCTCCCCTCCCCAAAAAAACCATTTGAATCATTCTTTGTTCATTTTAAGAGCCAGTACAAAGTTTTAATAAAAATGTGTGTATTGCTGATGTAAGATAGAATAAATGTATGTCATAATGTTAATTATTTTTTGAAGATACGTTCTAATCAAACTCTCCCTCGACCACATACATACAATTTACCACGAAATTGAGGTTTCCATTTTAAATGAAATTTAACTGGCCTTTCCCAGCACCAGTTATATTTGGATAAGGAGGACCTTGTGAACCTACATATGGGGTTATAGTGAACCTTAATTGAGATAAGTTATGTAATCACAATGTGCTTGCTCCATAGTAATCATTCAATAAATATTAGCAATTAAAAATATATATATATAAATATAACTTTCTTAACTCTTTACTATCAGTCACTTTGCTGGGATTGTATATGAATATGTCATTTAATCTTTACAATAACCTACATTTTACAGGTGAAGCTGATAGGGCTCAAGATGTGTAGATGTTTTTAAGGCAGCACTACAAGTAAGTGCTGGAGCTAAGAGCCCAATGGAATGAGCATTTCTCAAAGTGTTCTTTCCGTTCTCTGCTCTTTAGATTAAGATGCATGCCTCCCTCCAGAGGTCTTTGAGAATTTAAAAGTAGAAGTAGTTGATGAAACACTTTACAAATACATCTTTCCTCTTCCTTCTCCAGAATGAAGTTCTGCAGAAGCAATGTGATTCAAAACCTTGAGCAATGGATGGAATAACTATCAAGTTGAGGCCTAATCCCCAATTTGGCCTTAGATTTTCAGAGTAAGATATTTAACCTGTCTGGACCTTAACCTGTTGGTCTAGTTCCTGCTGTAAGATAACTCCAAATACTGAGTCTGCTTAAATGAGCTACAAAAGCATTGGCATTAAGTGGAATTTGGCAACCCCAGACAGAATCCCCATTCATTTCAGCAGTCTGGAGTCAAAAGCAAAATTTAAATCCAAAAAACACATACACAATCCGGATTCAATAATTCCACAGATGTGGTTACGAAGTAGACTCAAAAGTTTAATGTCTCTTTTTCCTGGCTAGGAAGAAGGGAAGTTATTCAAGAAGTTTAACAAAAACAACAAAGAAACTAAGCTTATAGTCCTGAGGCATTTATACATATGAATACATACATATGCATAAATATGCCCTTGTAACCTAAGGAATCCCCTGCACCCACGTTTATTGCTATCACCCAGGATGCACCGAGCTCTGGCTAATGATAATCAGTGTACTTCGTGCTCAGTTGCCTTCAGACCTGAGACACCTCATGTACTGGGACGTTTATCTCCTGAATCTGGATGCCTTCCACTTTGGCAAGTGCTCAATCTCAGTCAACTGAGAGTGCTAATAAAGTGCATAAGACCTGACTTTTTAGATAGCTATGCCCGCTAACACCTTGGTTTGACATCCAACTTAGAGTGGAACCTATGGCCTTAACATTTGGCTATATAAGGAGCAAGAATACTTTTCTCGTTAAACTCTCCAATTCATCATTATGGCCCTTGTGTCAAGGCAAGTATTAATGTTTTTCTTTCCAAATCATTGTTAAGAAAAGTGTCACACCTGGTTTTACCCCCAATCTGTGCACTCTCCTCTCCCTCCACCCTCCATAAGCATTTGCAAAGGTTTTTGGTCTCCTCTGGATGGCACTAAACCAAGAAAACATTTTGGAACAAGCTGAGGGAACAGCTGTGCAAGAATAGTGGACTTCTATGATTTTCTTCCCCTTGCTATAAATGATTAGATGATATGCATCATCTTCCAAAACCACTTTTAGTATTTATCCAAAGAGTTTGGAAAATGCAACTTAACTGTTTCATCTCTATCCAGTACTGTGCTTCTATTCATTACATATTTGCATATCTTTGAAGAGTTCATGGTTCATATGTTAGATGTCTATCAGACAAAACTGTAGTAAATTATTTTCTGCCTAATTTATGATGTGAGCTACTATATGTGTTTATGGCAATCAAAATTTGTTAGTAGGGGAAATTACAAAGAGTCTCTGAAGATTAGTAAAGAGTGTAAGAAAGGCTTCCAGGGTTCATTTTCTATATGGGATTTTGTTTAGCATTGTTTGTTATGTGCATGCGTGTAGGAAATGAGAAACTATTTTATGTGTACTGCTGGAAATTCTACTGTTAAAGGTGAAGTAAAGGTTGTAGAGGATGTAGAAAATGGATCAAACCTTTAATGAGTATTTTTCTGTATCTCTCAGCTTAATATTTTTAGATTTCTTGATAAATTTAGTAGATGTGACTAGATAGGATTCTTTTTTAAAAAATACATATACGCTTGTGGAATATGTCCAGATAAATCTTAAGAACTCAGGTATGTTACTATAGTGATGCTGTGTGGTACATTGGAAAGCATATCCTTTGTGAGATAGAAAGATACTATATGCAAAGTGTCTTGTAGATGGTATGTCTTGTATGGCATCTATTATTATTACTCTCTCTCTTAATTTTTAAAAGCAGGTACAATCTATTTACTCATCTGCATCATATAGCTATCACCCCAAAATATAGTAGTATAAAACAGTAATCATTTATTATTTTTCATGAGTCTATGGGCCAGCTGTGACGTTGTGCTGACCAAAACTGGACTTAGCTAATGTCAGCTTGGCTTGTTTATGAATCTGCATTCAGTCGATATTTTAGCTGGAGACATGATGATCTAAGATGACCTAAGCTGCATGACCTGACTCTGCTCTAGATGGTCTCTCATCCTCCAGTAGTTTAGCCAAGGCTTGCTCTTATGGCAAAAGCAAGGGTCCAAGACAGTGAGCAGAAACTTGCACGGCATTTGGGGCTTCAACTCAGAACTGGCATACCATAACTTCCACCATATTCTTTGGCCTAAAGAAGTCATAAAGTCAGCTAGATTCAAGGGGCAAGGAAATAAACCTCACCTTTGGATGGCAAGAGCTGCAAAGTTAAACAACAAATAACACGGATACAGGGAGGGGTGGACTATTGGAGACATTTTTGCATTAATCTACCATAGTATATCTAACATCAGCCACCAAAAATTATAATAACGTTTGTTAAACTTCTATGTGGTATTTTACACTATTTTTTATGAAATTTCAAGATTCTTCAAGCTTGAGAGCTCTAGATAGGAATATAAGTATCTTTTCAATTTAAGTACATTCAGTTCCCTTTCTTAAGGCTGGTCTCTTTTTTTAAGGAAAGAAGATGTTTCTGGAAAAATATACCACTATCATTTATTCTCCTTATATAATTTATTATATACTTTTTTGATAAAAATTTTCTGCAGTGTTTCATCTGTGGATTCTTGGGTTGTAGTTGTTACCTATGTTGTAGCTACTGGCTGCTTCAATGTGTCTGACAAACCAAAAATACATAGGTTAGAGAGGACATTTTACAACTGGAACAGGAAGTTGTAAGTATGGCATGGTCTTTTCCATGGAAATTTGTATGTTATCTTCTATATTATTGTTTACATTCTGTTAATCCCGTCTTAAAAATTCATGCCCTCCAGTACCCAATGTCTGGACCCACAAAAGAACATAAAACGAGAATTGCATCTCTCACAGCTCACTTATCATGCAAGAGATGCTGAATCAAGGAACTCGAAAATTCTTCAAGACTGTTTGTTTGAACCCAATTAATTTCCCTTTCCTTAAAATCGCTGGGGTAAGGCTGCTACATAGGGCTGTGCACACAGTGACCTTGCCATTAAGTCTTTGAGGATGTCTGCCTCTTCCATGTTTACCATGTCAATGAGGAAGGAGGGACAATCCATATTTTGAAACTAAGGTCCTCGCAGCAGGAGTAAATCTAAAGAGTGCTTCTTATTTCTAGATGTCTAAAGATTTCTATAGGCAAAGAAATTTACCCTGTGAGCCAGCCATGGGTGCCCATTCTCAGTAGTGAAAATCTCACGCAACAATCTTCTAATCTCCTTTCCCAAAGTTTCAGCTTGACAAAGATAGTCACGAACTTTTTAGCTATACCCATAACAACAATTAGAGGACTTTAAAACAGAAGATTTATCACTTTATACATAAAAAGGAATTGTTAAAGGAATGCACTATGAAGCCAAATCTGTACATAAGCCATGTTATGAATGAAATAATTCTTGTCAAATTGTTCAGCAGGTATTTTGTTGGATTCTAAGAGTGAAACTTCTTCCCAGAGTTCAGTAAAGCACATCAAGATATGACCTATAAGAAGACAGTAAACTTCTGTGAATTAGATAAGAACTGTTTATTTTGTACAATTTATTGACAAGATGATGATTTATGGCTCTAGTTCTCACAATGTCAACAACTTTCATGGAAGGAAAAGAAGTTTATTTCAGAACTGCAGGCAGCATTATTTCATTCCAGTGTGTACACTGATGTAGAAAGTCTTCAATCACAGTGCTAAGTAAAGCTTTGTTTCTTCACAAAAGCCAGGAACAATAAGGGTTGCCAAACTTGTAAGGTGCTACATCATGCGCAAATTATAAAGAGTTTCATCCAGACAAAATTTTACTTGGTAAATAAACTACACCATTTGAAGACCTTTGACAATTCCCAAAGAGATGCATAAAAATAGGAATTCTTTCTTTAACAGAATTAGTGTGCACATAGCAGATGAAAACCAGGAGCAATGTCTTTGAGTTGTTGTCAATTCTTTTGTGACCTCCTTCTAAATTATAAAGAAATGTCAATAAGCTGAAGTTGATGCCACTGGTAAACCAATTCACTGCTTTAAATTTTTTTCTTGCTCCTAGATATAAACCATGCCATGACTTCACCAAAGTCTTTCAGATTGTGGCTTCTTTGGCTAAGGGATGCTCTGAGCAGCAACCAAGACAACTTTTTAATTTTTTTCTAACTATATGCATGCCGAATTGAAAATTCTTTTCATGCAAACATATGAATCATTCAATATATTTTCAAGGTAGGAGAACATGAAATATACATGGAAGTTCATTGACTTCCTTGTTCCATTGTCAAAAACCTTGTAATAGTTATCAGTGCCTCACAGTAATGCTTTTGGTGATAGAATATGTGAATTTCCTCTTTCTCTTTTTAACACTTTCTAATTAATTTAGATTAAATGCAAATAAAGACAAATATCCACAAGCCTTATGTCAGAATATATTTTATTTAACTCCTATAAACAGAAATCTATTGTAGGATTTGTTTTGTGAAAGATCGGAGTTCATTTGCCTAGTAACAAACAACTCTCCATGAGAACACAGGTCTTGATTAGTAGGAGTTTTATTACTTGTAGCTAGTAAAGAGAGCACCAGGAATATTCTCCAAAGCACTGTCTTCCTGAGGAAAGGTGGCATGGGCATTTTATGGGACAGTAGAGAAAGTAAAAGATGCGTCCTCACATGTAGGAGGGGTTCCAGTTGTGCAGGCATGGTGGTATGTCTGTCAAGCCGTAGCTTCTCTCAGGGTGGAGATTTTAGCATGGTAATGAGGAGAATTCACTGGAGTTCACCTATAAGCTGCCAAGGTTTGTCAGAGGCTTGTTTGAGCCAGCTGGGTAGCTATAGGGCTCAGGAGCTGAAAAACAATAAGCTCCCAAACAGGTTGATTGATGGCTCAAGCTGGTTGAGTTTCTCCCTTCCTCCTTACAAAATTATAACATATCAAATATGATGATTACAACTCTCCAAATTAAAAAGTAGCCTCTCTTGGCACACTACAATGGTTTAGGTTGAAACATTGCTTCCATAACATGATTTGATATATAAGTAATTTATTTCAAAAGTCATTTTCATTAAAACAAGAATATGTCAGAAGAAAAAAAAATGTGTGTGTGTATATATTCAAATGTATATATATTTGAATGTGGTTCATGACCCCTAATTAAAAACTTATATTCTTTTATTCTTCTATTATCTGATATTTGCAAATATTTTAAAGCAAAAATCTTAAATTCTCATTTTAACTAATTTCCCCTCTGTATCCAGAGGCATGGAACATACCCTCATAAACCATGGGGAGAAAAACAATCCTTTTAATTCAACCTGGCTTACATCCTTATACAGGAGACTCTTCTGTCTTTTATTAACTAAAGGACACCATTAACTAGATTTCCCCAGAACACTTCTATATACTAATAATTGATAATCATGATAATGACTATGTGGTTCACAAAATTTACAAAAGGTCAGTGAATCATCAAAAATAAAACTGAATAAGGCACAGTGCATTTTAGTTTAGAAACTCTTGTGATTGCAAATACTCTGGTACTCCCTACCAGCTAATGTCTCACCCAGCCAGTGCTTCTTAACCCTTTCTCCTCTAATAATTACTTCTGGGAGAAAGTAAGTACTAATTTTTTGATATCCTGCAAATGAGTGTTCTGCAAAAATTTTGATTGTGACAATCAGTAAGAAACAACTTTTATATGTCTACCTAAAACACTCGTGCATATGTATGTAATTTAACTATACCTACCATAAAGAATTCTTATCATTATTAAGTGAAATGCATTCTAATATTTTCTATTAAATTCTAATGTATTACATATGTTAATGCCAGCCTTAAGCTACTAAATTTATTTAATCAAAAAATAATGGGCTACAACTTTCAGTTTGAATGATATTACCCTAATCCCAAAAGAACATGGCTTTCTTTTTCCCTGTAAGATTAAAGGATTTACTTATTCAAATGTATTTATAGAATTTATCCTTTGAAAATAATAACTTTTTATTTTATTTTCTTGAAAACTTACAATTCTCAATTAATATTAACATTCCACTATCCAGAGCACATTTTCTTTAGATAATCAACCATAATATATTAAGCATTATTGCTAGGTGATTTGTAGATTTATTTCTGATCTTCACAGTAAGCCTGACATGTAAAGTTATATGATTCCTATTTTGTGTTTGAGAAAACCAAGGCTCAAACAGTTGAAGTGTCCTGCTTGATCCCATTGCCAGTAAGGAAGAGAGCCAGGGTGTGACCTCGGGTTCCCCTTACCCCAACGCCTACATGCTCATGGCCCTCCCTGTCTCACTTGACATTTTCCAACATAAACAAGGCAACTACCATTTTCATGAGCATTCACAAAATAGATCTCTCAACAGTAGTTTAAAAATTAGGATGATGTCCTATGTGTTTCTCTATTTATTTGTTTGAGTCACTTGTATTGAAAATTCTGTTAGGCATATTGATGTTACATAGATGAAGAACATAAGACCCTTCCTCCAAGAATCTTAAAATCTACTAACTAAAGCCCATGATGAATGACCAGGCAAAAGACCTGGGAGCACAGAGAAGGACTGACTTGTGGATCAATTAGAATTTCCCCCAAATTTTTGACCCTGACACACAGTGGAAGGAGTGATATTTGGTCTCAGCCATAAAGGACACAAAGGATTCCAAAGGTTAAAAAGAGAGGCGTGGTTATCTCAGGCTTAGGGAAGGAGCCTGGTACAATATACAGGATGGGATGCAGAGGAGTGCATTGAGTGTTTGGGCTTTTAGCAAGCAGCCCAGTATGGCAAGGGAACAAGATAGAGGGAAGATAAAATGGAAGATGAGTTTGGAAATTTAGGAACCAACCACACTCTTGAAGGGATTGAACACCATAATAAGAAAATTGCACTGTATTCTCTGTTATTTGTTTTTTTGTTTTCTAAACATATTTTCTTATTTTACAAACTTCACTTAAAAGGGTAGATTTGACTCTATTTCTGTCAGTCTTCAGTTAGAAAAAGCATAATCAAACAAATAAAGTTGTATTCAAATGTTTAAATCTGTACCATTATACATTATCAAGTCTGGAAACATAGGTAAATATATATATATATATATATATATATATATAATGGTATACACACACATATGCACACACGTAGGTTTACTGATATTACACTACAACACATCATGTGTTGAATGACATTATATTAAAATGTGTTCCAGTCTTTATGTTCATCCAGTATTTTGTAACTCTATTGCATAGTTTCTATGACTTGATAGTAGCATACAGATATCAGCCTAAACAACACATTCATCAGAGTGGGAAGAATCCTCTAGTCTGAAATTTTAAGTGGAAGTCAAACAGCATTTTAATTCAATATAGGCTCACAAACTTAAGGCTCAAAAAAAAACTGTATCATATCTCAGAGTATCAAACTTGCTGGTAAGAATTAGGAACCCACTTAAAATGCAGCTGCTTTCACCAAAGCCTTTTTTTAGTCTATTTTTTACCAGAACTACTCTGTTGTCCAATGACACTGACATGAATTAGAACCAAAGTTAAATATTTTATAAAACCCCATTCTTAAACTTTTTATGCTTTGCTATTACAAAATGGTCTCTAAATATTCCCATAGGTATATTCAGAGTTAAACCCAAGTTCTGGTTTGCCGGCTATAACTTCATTTCATTCTCATACAGAGTATAAGTGAATAGTGACCATGCTATCATGGGTATAACCATCAATGCACTCCAATTTATAGAGAGATAATTCACTAACCAGGTATAAGCTTTATGGAATCAAGCATTATCTTTCAAGGAAATTAGGCATCATATCCCGAACACTTAATACAATGCACATAGTAGGCACGCAATAAATACCTATTGAATAAAGGACTGTTTAAATAGTCTAAGTTCCAGCTGGAATAACTTTATTGTAATATTCCTTAGAAGTGTGAACAACTATAGGCCTTTCACATATATTTAAATGGATAAAAGAGACAGATTAAGTATGTGTGTTTTCATATTTCCTTATTTAGAAAACCAATTAATCATATAAAGGTAAGGTATGCTCCACAATAGAAATTCTTAGTATTGTGAAACATTACAGAATTTATAAAGTAAGATTCCACCTGAGTTAATTCGACTGTCTTTTTATCTTTGCTGCCCTCCTCTGGAATTCTTACATCACCTAGTTCTCTTTTCCAAAGGATATGTTCTTTATACTTGACCTTAGAATAGAACTATAGGAATTCAAACTTTTTAGTTTTATTTCACAGTGCATTTTTACCCAATTTTATAGCACAACCTTGAAGGAGAGATGACACTGTAAATAATCACAGATTATTCCTATGTTTTACTTCACAACACATCTGTGCTATTTTGTATAACTTTCCATGCCAACTTGTGAACAACTTAAGTGGTTTGTTCTTTCAAAATATCTTCTGTTAGAATACTGTTTGACTTGTTATTCTGCTCTTAAGAGTTTCTCTCTTATCTTCTTTTATTTAATAATCACTTTCCCTTCCCTTAATGACTACATCACCTGTGCTGTATTACATCATATGTATTGCTCAATGTTTTAATTATGATCAACAACTTTAGAAGAATTTAAGAAATTTGCAATATTTATTCTCTCAATGTGAATTTCTATGTAAATTTTTCCTGTATCCTTTATGATGAGTTCAAATATGTCTCAGAATCAAAATGGAAAAAAAAAATAGGCCAGGATCAGGTGCAATTGAACCAACTCCAACACTTACTAATCTTATCTGGGCCTTAATCTTTCTTCTACAAGGTAGATGGAGTTAACATTCAATATGCACCTTATTAGGTACGTCTGAAGACTAAAATAATATAGTTTCTTACAATTCAATGGTTCAACAAAATTGTACTGAGTAGCTATGTTTCAGAATGTTCCAAGTTTTGGGAAGTTAGCAGTGACCAAAATGATCAACGTCCCTACTCTCATGGAGCCAACATTCTAATGAAGGGAAACAGTAGAACAAATAAAAATAAATAAATATTACGTCAGATAGTGATAAGTGCTATGAAAAAAATTAAGCAGGATAGGGATAATGAAGAGTGATTGGCTGCTTTTGCGTACAGAGTGATCAAAGTAGGAATCTCAGGAAGGTGATATCTGAGCAGAGAATTAAAGGAAGTCATGGACTGAGGCATTGAATACACAAGGCAATACTTCCCAGGCAGAGGGAACAAGTGCAAAGGCCCTGTGGTAAGAACATATTCAGTAAGTATAATGAGTGGCAAGTAGGCTAGTATGGATGGAATAAGGTTAGTGAGTAGAAGAATGATAGGAAATGAGGTCAGAGAGGTCATGAGAGACTCAAACATGTGGGCCCTTGTAGACTATATTAAGGACTTTACATTCTATTCTCAGTGAAATGCTTTGAGAAAAGGAATAATATAATCTGGTTTATGTTTTTACCAAGGATTACACTGGCTGTTGTATGGGAAATAGACACAAAGGAAGAGGACAAAAGCAGAAACCAAGGCCATGCTACCTATAATAGCAGGGACCAAGGTAGCAATTACAGGGATGGCAAGAAGTGGTTGTATTTTGAATCTCTTTGAGTGACAGTGCCATCAGATTTGCTGATTAACTGAATGTAAAAATGAGGGAAAAATAAGTTTTTGATATCAAAATATTTGGCCTAAGCAACTGCCATTTACCAATAAGAGAAAAAACATAGAAGTAAGAAGTTTTTAGTGGGAAAAAAGAGTCCATTTGGGTATTTAAGTTTGATGCTTATAGTGGACATCCAAATAAGTAGTTGTATATACAAGTCTGGATATGGGGTGAATAATCTGGGCTGGAGATATAAATTTGGAGGTAAGAGTTTAAAATATGGTATTTAAAGCCATGTGACTGGATGAGATTGTTTAGGACTAAGTGAAAACTGAGGAAAGTTCTCAGAACTAAGCCCCACGGTATTAAGGAAAAGAAGAGAGACTAGCAAAGGACACTGAGAAGAAATGGCAAATGAGAACTAACAGAAGTGCATCTCAGGTGACAAATAAACAAATCTTTTCGAAAAGCATGCGGGCAAGCAACGTGAATCAAATGCTGGTAACACGTTGATTAGATGAGAATTGATCTTTGAATTTGGCAATGTAGAGATCACGGTGATGTTTATAAGAGAAGTTGAAGAAGAGGAAGTACAGAAAGTGAGTATGCAGAACTTTTCTGGTCGAGGTTTGCTCTGAAAGGAAGTAGAAAAATGGGATAGTAACTGAAACAACAATATGTTATAAAATGCAAAAATATATATAATTAGCGAACAAATGGCCATAATTATTCCCTTCCCTGTATCTGTATCCCCTTTGCATTTTGACTTTGCACATCTTCTCATCAAGAGATGGCTTCTGGGATGGCTATGTGACTTGTTTGGTCATGAGAATGTAGTGAAAGTGATGTTTGGGAACTTCAAGATGCTTTGCATATTTCGCTTTTTCTTTTGAAATCCTGCCCAGGCACAATGTTAACAAGCCCAAGCTAGCCTGTGGGATGATGAAAGACATATGTCCCAGTCACCCCGTATCCCATTTGACCCCCTCACTCTGTCATTCAAGGATGGACAACCAACGCCCGGAAGCAGAGCCACCTAGCCAGATGAAAATTAACCATGCTGCGTGTGTGAGCCCAGTCAAGAGCAGAGCTGCCTGACTGAGCTCAACCTAAATTGTGAACCCACAGAACTGTGAGCTAATTGCATGGCTGTTGTCTTAAGACATTGATTTTTGGGGGGCAACAAAACCAAACTGATATGTTAAAAGAAAGAACTTTTTGTTCTCTTTCATTTTTGCTGTTTTTTCCTTTTATATAGGAGATAGTATAGCATGTTTGCTGGAGGGTATAATGCAGTGGAAAAGAAAAGAATGATAAGAGAGGGGATAATTTTAAGAGAAATGTTCTGACCAGGATAGGAAATGTGGGGTTTAGTCCACTGATAGGAGTATTGGCCTTATATATAGGAGCATGGATAAATGGCATGTGCAAAGAGCAGATGATAAAGTGCCATGGTTAGAGTAAGTGCTAAATCAATGTTAGATGGTATTGCTATCCTCAAGGACATTAATTTCAGACCTAGCATTTGAAAACAAGACTTCCTGGTCTCAAAGCCCTTTCTATAGTAACTCTGCCAGGAATCTGTGCTTTGTGTGGAATTCCTTTCACTGTCTCCATAGATCTATTAATAAATCCTATCCATCTTTTGAGTACAAATGTCACCTTTCCATGAAATCTTCTTTCATTTTCCCAGCTTGAAGCAATCATCCATACCACTAAGGCCCATAAAAATTGTACCTCAGTGTTTTCAAACACAGCTTACAACTTTCTTGTCTTGTAGTTATTTGAGTTCATGGAATCTCTTCCTTAGTGAATCATAACCCAATGGACTATAAAGTTTATATCCAATTTATGTTTTAATTACCTCAAGATCTATCTAAACATGATATGGTATGTATAAATACGAATGAATGAAAGGTTAATGTAATTAAGCATTACATTTAATATCCTGGCATACAGAGTCAAACGTGGGTAAATTTAAAGACTGATGCAGTTTTATGAGTTTACATTCATATTTATTGTCCACCTTTAGACACACAAAAGGCCTATTCCTTAGTTTATGTGTATGTATGAATAGGTTAGACATTGTGGAATAGTTTCTCAGTAATTTCCTACAAATAAGAATTGCATCTTAATTTCTGACCTGGGGTATATTAAGTTTAGTAGCTATCATTTGCAATTTTGATCTCCTCCCTGATCCCTAATAGTTCACTTAAATTATTTAAATATTGCAGCAGCTGGGTGTAGAAAGCTATCTTTGTGGATGTCAGCCAATTGCAACATGCAAAGGAATACTCAAAAATACTGAAACATGATAAATAGTATGATACCTCCAGGTATAAAATTCCTCTCCTTTTCTCACTTTTACAATAAAAATATATTCCAAAATATTAAATTATTATAGAAATCAATCCCAAATAATTCTTCTCAAGACCACCAATATTTGCTTAAACATATAAGTTCCTCTAAAAATAGAAGATATCATGAAAGTAGAATGCCCTAATTTAGCTACACAACCAACATATCTTTTGGGGAAAGTGAAATCCTGTGTATCTGTTATCTATTGAATTGATCGCTTGGGATATTACTTGAGGGACAGTAGAACTGGCACCTGTCAGCTATAGGAACCACCACTGTGAACACCTCTCTTGCGTAGACTCCTCTTCCAAAAGAGCTGTAAGATACAATTAAAAAAGAAACAATCTTGAACTTTCTCAAACAGATGTGTCTATATAGCCCCACAGACCTAAAAGCCTAGCTCTCCTATAAAAATTATTCACCAGTTAGTTTTCTGACTTCCTAAAGGTGCATGCCAGCCTTTAAAGACGCCAAGCACACTGTGTGATAAGAATGGCAGGGAAAACGCTAAGCAAAATAATACTGAAACCAGAAAATCTCATCAAGAGACTGTTTAGTCAAAGAAACATTAGCAATACAATAAGACGAAAGCAAGTCATTTAACGACTGGGAAGAACAGTCCCTGAGCTGGGAAAGGCCTGAGACAGAAGAATGAAGCTGCCCAGAGATACGAACCTTCCTTTATTCTATAAAATTGTAATGAATTCTTAAAGCTCAATTAAGGGCTCAGATCGATAATTCAGAATCTCTGGGAGCCCCAGATACAAGTGGAGTCTATATCCACTTGAAAATCTTTTCCAAGGGCCTCCGTCAGGCACTCATGAGAAAGATTGGTGGCAGGCATAAGACCTGTGTACCTCGTTCAGTGGCACAAGCATGCGAGCCCTGCCAAACAGCGAGAGGGGAGCAGGAGGATCTTTGGAAGCCCATCCACTCTCCAAAACCTCTGTGAAAACAAAGAAATGATAGGCTGCCACTAGGAACAGGCACAAAATCTCCTGCATCCTGAACTCCTCTCAAATACAAAGCAAAAACCCTCTGCCACTGGAGAAGTGGTAAGAAACATGTTCATGTCCCAGAGCTGACCTTGGTTTGCCATGAGGCAACAGCTGACTTCCTCTGGAGTGAGGCAGGAACTCTTCCATCCGCCATTCCAGGCAAGGTCAGCTGCAGCTGGGGAAGTGACAGAAATCCCACTTGGGCATAGAATTCTGTTCTTTTCAAGGCAAAGCTCAGCGGTCACACAGGGAAGTCACGAAAATTACTCACATTCAAGATTCTTCATCTATACAGGATAGAGTTTTACTGACATTAGGTGGAGAAACAGGAAATTTGCTTGCACTGGGGAACAGACAGAAATGCTGAGAAAGCCTTCCTTTTAGGCCCAAGATCTGCCCAAGACTACGGGTGGAGTAGGAGAATGAGAAACCAGCCATGTTACCAGCATAGCCTTGCACCAAATAACAAGAAACATAGTTGTGTACTAGAGGAAGAGCAAGACCAGAGAGAAAATCCTTCTACAACAAAGATGTACAGGGCTTGCTGAAGGCTGGAGGTGGGGCCAAACCACTGAGAAAAAACACACTCTAGAACTCCACACCCCACACTAGGCCGAGATAATGACAGCCCAACACTAGAGGATATCCATCTGCAAAAAGAATGAACCTCAATTCTTACAGTGCCAGGTATAAAAATTAACTCAAAATGGATTATAAACCTAAGTAGTGGGGCTGAAACTATAAAATTTCTAGAAGAAAGCATAAATAACTTTAAAATTCAAGAAGAAGACAACTAACCCAAAGCAGATATAAGAATGGTAAATAAGCATATAAAGATGCTCATCATCTTTAATCATTAGGAAAATGCAGTTTTAAAACCACTATGAGATACTACTATACAACCACTAAGATTACTAATTTAAAAAGACTGATCATACCAAATTTTGGAAAAGATGTGGAAAAAAAAAACTTAAACTTGCATTCATTGTTAGGAGCACAATGGAAAATGGCAAAAGCACTTTAAAAAATAGTTTGGTGGTTTCTTGTAAAAGTAAAGATACACTTACTATACGAGCCAGAAATTCCACTCCTCAGTGTATACCCAAGAGAATTGAAAACATGTTTCTGCACAAGGAGCTCTATGTGAATGTTTTTTAGCAGCTTTATCCATAAATGCCCCAAACTATAAACAACCTAATTGTCTTTCAAATGGTGAGTGGATAAACAAATTTTGATTAATCCATAAATGGAGTACTATTCAGCAATAAAAAGGAACAAACTATTGATAAATGCAATAAAATGTGTGATTTTTGAAAATATTACACTAAGTAAGAAAGCCCACAAAAGACATATATTGTATGATTCCACTATATAACATTCTAGAAATGTTAAAACTATGGGAACACAAAATAGATCAATGGTTTCTAGTGGCTGAGGATGGAGGAAGGGGACTGACTGAAAAATTACTTGAAGAAATCTCTGGAGTAATGAAAATTCCATATCTTGATCCTAGTGGCCATTATACAACAGTATATATTTTTCAAAACTGATAAATGGAATTTTTTTTTGTTCTGTAAAATATGTATCAATAAAAAGATAGAAAAACCACAACCTTCAATATTTAATCCTGTTCAATCAAGGTCAAGAACCACTGCAACAGTCAAGCAAAGGATGTTGCATTTGCACATGAGTAGAAATTGTGGACTGTCCAGCTGAACATGAAATTTCTTGGTCAAAATTTGTCATCGTTGGAGATGGTCCAGATGCATCCTGATTCCAAAAAGTCTATTTAACTCAAGGAAGCAGATGTGACTTATCTTATGCTACCTTTTTCCCAAAAGGATTAATAAAGGAAATTGTCACTACAGGATGTACAATTGCTGAGAAACTTTATAGAAATAAAATAAAGGTTAATAGAAAAACATGGGAGGTCAGTTTCTCAGAAAAAAAAATAATAATAAACAAAGTCTAGAAGTAAACTTCCTTAGCTTTGTTCTTTTATATTATTCTGGGTCAAGATAAATTCTACCCAGCCTAATTTGGGGGATGGTGTGTGTGTGTGTGTTTCTGTGTTTCCTTGAAGTTTTTAGCAACATTTTTTCCCCAAAGTCTATGCTTTTGATTCCTATAAAATCTCTGAAAATGGAATGACTATTTGACTCTAAAGAACAACTGTTTGATTTTATTTTCATTTATGAAAAAATGTATCAAGCAGGTATATAAGATAAGCTCTTACCCTTGTGTTGGCTGCCACATACAGTAGCATTTGCGATAGAAAGTGTGGAGAAAGAGCTCTGGGTGTTCTTGTCATGGTTCTCTAATGAGAAAGATGCTTCAGCTTCTGACCTACAAAAGCACCTATACATCAGCTGTCTGAGTTCCCGTTAGAATTGGTTCCAGTAGAACACATTTATCCAGGCATATGTAGCTGCATGTGACTGCCAACAAATGCTTAGGTGTCGGGATTTATTATGCATGTCCGTTACTGTGAACTTTTTTCCAGTGGTACTCAATGGACTATAAATAACACTTGCTGTGAAATGCAGATCTGTGCTTA
Organism: Eulemur rufifrons; assembly: GCF_041146395.1. Taxonomy (NCBI): domain Eukaryota; kingdom Metazoa; phylum Chordata; class Mammalia; order Primates; family Lemuridae; genus Eulemur; species Eulemur rufifrons. The sequence goes on from NC_090989.1 coordinate 234,855,576, forward strand.
TAAATGCTTTACCACATCCCAGAGTTCATTTCCAGTTCTCCATTAACGCACCTCCCAACTTTTTACACCTTTGCTGCATTTTTTTGGAATACTATTATATCTTTTTTCTCATTGACTTTAATATAAAGCAAACTCTGAAATCATTAAAGAGACCCCTTCCAGCTCTAAGATTTATGAGCATATAAAGTAAATTCTATTGAAATGAATTTCTTCACTGAGCCAGTATCTAAATAAAAGTATTAAGAGCAAATTTTTCTGAACTGAATAAAAACGAACGTTCACAAGGGTTTAAAAAATTCTGAATGCATGTGAACCATACTTTTTTATATCATATTGAAAAAAAACAATCACTAAGGTATGTATATAGGTTTGATTAAATGGGTATTATATTACAATTTTGACAATCACCAAAAATATATTGAGGTTTGATGTTTTATTCAGGCCATTCAAGATATGTTTGGTGGTTGTTAAAACCATATAATGCCTATTCAATCACAAAATGTCTATTTGTATTTCTTTTTTGCTCTTTGGTGGGCCCTAATTTTAGAATAAAATGAGTTGCTAAAGAGAAAGGAACTTGCTATATCAGAATCTATGTCTAGAAGTCATTACTGATAAGCATAGCCATTCTTTACCAATTTCATCAGATGTTATAAAGTGGCTTAAAGGTCTCTGACATCTCCTTTTCAGCAAATAAAGTATTAAGTTGGATATTTAATTAATCCACATTTGAGAAACATACTTCAATTATGCTATATTTCATTCTCTTGTTAAGAGAAAAAAAACCAAACTCTGTAAAATAATTTAAAGAGGTTTATTCTAAGCCAAATGTGTGTCGGCCTGCAGCACATGGCCTCGAGAGGTCCTGAAAAATGTGCCCACAGTAGCTGAGTTACAGTTTGGTTTTATACATTCATGGAGACAGGAATTATCCATTAACCTCTAAGTCAATACATGGATGGGCTGTATTGGTTGGCCAGAACAGGTGGGACATCTTGGCGGGTGGAGGGTATTACAGATTATAGGTGGGTTTAAAGATTCTTTGATTTGTAATTGGTTAAAAAAATGAAGCTTTTTCTAAAGGTTTAGAATGTTTTAACTTAAGATAATGAAGTCTGTTAATCAGAGAGAAGTCACCCCACATTTATCAAAACTCAGATGGTCTGCTAAATAAATTGATGGCCTGCAAGTGTGGTTTAAGCTTTGTCTTGTATAGCCTTAGGCCTGTTCATGATTTAGCATCTTATTGTTACAAAGGATATCTCCAAGAAGGCAGGGGTCCATGACAAGGTGTGTCTGATCTCCCACCTCATGGCCAGCATCTCAGCTTTAGGGTTTTTCTGGGGTCCTCTCGGCTAAGAGGGGGTTCATTTGGTCAGTTGGGGAAATAAAAAGATTTTATTTTAGTTCACACTCTGAAATCAGATATCCCAGGGGTTATTATGAAATTATTCTACCTTTTTTCTTTTGATGTTTATCACAATTTTGTTTATAGTGTGCAACATTAAAAACAGATTAAGTGCCTGACATAGGAGAGTAGTTCTAAAAGATTATGATACACCCATAAAATGGAATATTACCAAGCACTATAAGGGATTCTGTAAATCTATATTTAAGGATATGAATATACGTTCATGATATATCACAAAGTGAAACAATCAGATTATAAAATAGTGTATGTAACAAAGTATAATTTGGGAAGAAAAAATGTGCTATATGCACACGGGGTGTGGAAATTTAGAGGAAGAATATTTAAAAGAACAGACACTAAGTTGTTAACAGTGGCCATCATTCTGTTTCATTCTGGGTGACAGTTTCTTCTTTTACTTATTTATATTTTCAAATTTTTATGATGAACATGAAATAATTGTGTAATCAAAACAAATATCTAAAACTCATTAAAAACCTTCAAGTTAGATTCTTGGGCAAAAGAAAATACAGTAATTCGAAACCAAAATCTATTTAAAATAAATTCAGAAAGATCTATTTTTAATCTGCAAGTGTTATACATACACTAATGATTTATGAAGATAATGTTCTTCTGCACAACTAGTTGTAATGTCAAGAATGAGGCACAACAAACATGTAGGTTTGGATAGCAAAGGTATTTTAATGCCTATATTAGCATAAGAGCACCCCTCTATGAGTTTTCTCAGAGGTTTCACAGAAATATTTATAGAATATTACCTATGAGTTGACTCTTTTCTACTAATGACACAGGAAGCTATCTATTGATTAAAAGTAAGGCACACTCCTACCTTGAAACACACACTTACAAAGAGGCATATAATAAAAGCACTTCCACAGTGCTTCACTATAAGCCAGCTCTGTTCTAAATGTTTACATGTAAAACTCATTTAGTCCTCACAGTGTTATGATATAGTATTACTATTACCCCATTTTTCAGATGAGGAAACTGAAACACATAGACATTAAGCAATCTTTTCAAATACTTAGAGCTCATTAGTGGCAGAGAAGGATCTAGATCTAGGTAGCCAGAGTCTGTGTTTTTAACCACTATGTTATGCTAATTCTCAAAAGAAAATTAATAGAATATTGTAACAGAAAATCATATCCACATGTACACACAACTTATTTTTATATTAGAAACTATTTACCAGCTCGAGCAACAATAGCAAGACCTTATCTCTACAAAAAAGTGAAAAATTAGCCTGGCTTGGTTGCACACACCTGTAGAGCCAGCTACTTGAGAGGCTGAGGAAGGAGTATTGCTTGAGCCCAGGAGTCTGAAGCTGCAGTGAGCTATGATGATGCCACTGATGCCACTGTATTCCAGCCTGTCTCAAAAAAAAAAATAAAAAAGAAAGAAAGAAAGAAAGACAGACAAACAAAGAAAGGAAGAAACAAAGAAAGAAACAAAGAAAGAAACAAAGAAAAAAGAAACGATTTTGGTGGACGTTTTACAATCATAGACTCCTATCAGGCAATATCTTGTGCTAATAACTTGATGTTTTCTCTCTACTCAGTCTTCAGCCAAGGCCCTCACAGGCTTGCATATTCCCAGTCTAGATAACCTCCTCCAAGGTTTTCAATGTTGCCTGCAATGTTCCTGGGTATTTCCCACTTCCTATATCCTGAGATACACTCAGAACACTGTGACTCAATGGAATATTCTTGAAACACAGAATAACTGAAGGAAAAAAGAAACTAGTCCCTCCCACATTCCTTCTGAAGAAGCTACTATGAATTCTCTTAGCTCGCTGACCCCTTTCCTGTATTTTCCAGTCTTTTCATTGAATCCAGGAGATGAGAAAAAATAAGGTCCCACGATGGTCCCACATGTGAAGAGAAGTGCTGAACTTGACTGACACATCCCCTAGCAGCAGTCTAATTAATCCTACCGTATTTCTTCTGGGTTTCACATGTTACAGCTCAAGACTAAGTCTGACTAATGATTAAAATTGTTAGCATGATAAAGTTTCATACTTGTGAAATCCAGGCAGCAACACTGATTTAAATCACTGGGCTACTTAAAAAGTTAAACAACAACATAATTTATAAATGTATGTGTCCATTTCTCACTAATTATCTTACCCATTATTTAGTGTTGGGGGAAAAAAATAAACATTTGATAATATGCTGAAATCCAAAATAACTTTTGGCATTGCCTTTTGACCATTTAATTAGTGGTTCATAATATCCCAGCACCAAATTTTTATAGCATCATTCAGTTTAATGGGGTCTGATAACTATTCTGTGATTGTTCTGGGAAAATTGGAGACAATAGTTGAGATGATAGACTCTTCTCAATCTTAAATTTTCTGGAGACATATGAGTAGATTCTATAACTAGTACAAACACAGACAAAAGATTAGGGAAAATGTAGCAGCTCAATTACCTTCTTCCTGCTTACATTTAATGCTGAACTTGCTGCAATCAATTATCAATTCTATGTTCCAGTCACTAATTTCAACTGATTGACATCTGGAAAAAAATCTCATAGTCATAATTACTAGTTGCCCATAGGTAAAATGTAAAATCTTTGATGTAAGAGATACAGCATAATGGTTTTTGTCTGTCCCTCCCGCCTCCTCTATGCCTTCAATCCCACCCCGTTTCTCAAGGTCAATATTCAAGGAAATATTTAGTTCAGATGTATCACAAGAACGCTTTATGTCAATGTCTAAGTGATTTGAGCATTTTCTCTTTGCTGCATGAAAGCATTTGAAGTCCTTGAATTCTAGCCTCTCCCCTAGATGATTGAGCAAATGTGTTGATAAAACAGAATACATTTGAAAATCCTGTGGAATAAATACAGAACAGATCAACTTTTTAAAAAGAAATTTGCTTTTTAAAGAATGTTTGACATTTTCTCAATGACAAACACTCTTTGATCTTTGAGGTGGAAGGAGTAGTCATTCAAAAGTGAAAGTAGGTTAAATCCACATTGCTATAGTTCTCACCGTACTAAATCACTCTTGTTCACTCTGGGTAATAATTACAATTACATGATAACCCAAATTTTCCACTTCTGAGCTGTTCGTTTGTCCTAAAGCTATTGCTGAACACCAGAATTGGCTCAGGTGACTATGCCCCTGTGCATGAAATTATTTTCAACATCCTGAAGCATAGCAGAATGTTTTATGTGACGAGTTTAAGAAATGTTTCTTATCAGACTGCACAAGAGTCACTTTTTACCTGTTGCCAATCTGATCTTTCTGGTTGGAATATTATTTTAAAAAGCTTTCATCATACTTGCTCTGCACCTTCCAGATAGAATGTCAAACTAATACATAAATGAAGTTGCTCTCTAAAGCATGGACACCTTAACTTTGACGTCATTCATAGAATTGTGCCTGACATTTACTAGCTCGCCTTGGATTATTATAAATGTTTGAAGAAATACAGAGTCAAACCTTGTGAAAGAATTGAACTGAATATTTACAATGACAGATAATTAATTAAAAATGACTTGTATAACTCCTGAAAATTAAGTCAAAATTTGACATTTGACAATATTTAGAAATGTAGGAGCACCATTTGGAAGAATAATTTAAGTATTGAATATGCACCATAAGTACATAACATCTTTTTTTAGAAAGCTCAGAGCATTTCTCAGCATCTAGACTGGAATAGCACTGGCGCTAACAACTGAGATTAACAGGGGACCTCGGATGCTTGTTTTCTTCGTTATATTTTGCAGGCAGGTGATTGACCTCAGGGACTTCCAACAAAATGCGGTGGAGAATATGCCAGGCAAGCATAATTTGAAAGAACTCAGATGTTTCTCTTTTGCTCCCAGTTATGATTGGTGTCAACTAAACTCTTTTAATGGTATCAATTAATCATATATTTATTTAAATATGTGCTAAGAAAAGATCTATAAAGGGAGAAATCTGGTAACCTGGTAGTTCTGTTAGTCAAATTTTCTGTTAGTGAGTTGACATGTCAGCTCAAGATAGTTAATATACTTCCAGGGGTCATCTAGAGGAAGGAAAGGTAGGAGAGAGGAAATAATAAAGGGAAAAGGAAGCAAAAAAAAAAATACAAAAATAAAATACAGATGGACTAGAATGGAAATTGGTGGTGCTGAGTTTAATGCTACCTAATAAATTTGTAATCAACGAATCTGGAAATTTATAAAACAGATTTATCTGATTTCCTGGATGATTTTCGCATTCAAACCCTGATTTGACTTGGTCTCCTTTTTCTCAATTTCTCCCTCTCTCTTCAGTCTTTTTCATCACCAACTACATTGTGTAAAGTCCATACAGATTTTAGAAATCACATGCAACCAAATGGCATAGCAGGCTTCAGGTAGAAAGACATAAGGCAGGGAAGGCATTTGGACCTTGTGGAAGAATGTGGGCAAAGGAATAAAAACAAGTATGTAACCCCGGATTCTCTATCTGACAAGCATTGTGCAAAGAGATTACACTGTAGCAAATGGCTCTGGTGGAAACCTGGTGGCAGATTAGATTAGATAGATGTGAGACAGCTTTCAGAGTATCTGAACCTTCTGTGGGGATTTAAACTTTACGCATTGTGTTAGCTTTCCATTGCTGTTATAATAAATGACCACAAATTTACCAACCTAAAACAACATCTGTTTACTGTGAAGTGGCAGCAGCATAGCAGGGTATCACGTCACTCTTTATTAGCTTCATATCCTTTTCTCTGCATTCCCTCCATCCTATGCTTGTACATCCTTAATAAAACATTAGCTCCATCACCCTTGCCTCTGCCTCTACTTCTGAGTGGCTGTTGACTAAGACCATTCCTTTTTAACTTTCTCATTCATAGAGATGGACTCCAGGATGCTCATAGGATATTCGACCTAGTGGCTAAGATTAGCGGGAGGGACCTTGACAGATATTTCTGCCCCAGAAACATAAAACTTGGCTGGTAAATACTAATTTCAGTCTCTGCTTGCAGCCAAAATGGAGGTGATATAGATTACCATATACACTGAAAAGTAGAGAAAATTGACCTACTAAGAGAGAAAAAAATAAATCAGCTTTATAGTTAAGCAGAGATCTGAGACCGAAATATTTCAGAAAGATAGGTTGACCCACAGACTAATGGAATCAATGCTTGCCTTTGTTCCTGATGAATTTTGAGTGTCTGTTTTCATTCCCCTATGATGAGATGCACTTGTATCCTCACAAGAGTTTCTTCCTGTTGGATTAAGCTACTTTGAAATGTGGTTCTGCTACTTGCAATCAAAAGGACTATTTCGGTTATTGTTGCTGTGCAACAAATCATCCCAAAATCTAGTGACATAAAACAACCATTTTAGGATGCTCACCGATGCTGTGGGTCAGGAATTTGGACAGGGCATGATAGAGACCCTGGGACCTCAGCTGGGAAGACTTGAAAGCTAGAAGTGATTCAACAGCTGGAGGCTGCAATCATCAAGAGTTCATTGCTGGTGAAAGATACTGTCAGCTGGAACACCTAAACATAGTCTTTCTATGTGCTGTCCACATGGGCTCATCGGACTTCTTCACATCCGATGGATGTGTTGGAATGTTTGAACATTCCAAGACAGCAAGCAAATGCATCACATTTTTATGATCCAATCTCAGGAGTCACATAGCGTCACTTCTGCCATACTCTGATGGCTGAAGTAGTCTCAGAGGTTCACTAAGGAAGGGGCGATAGACTCTACCAGTCCATGGGAGGAATGCCAAGATCACATTGTAAAAACAACATGTGGGATGTGAGAGCTTGCTGCAGCCAATATTGAAAAATACAATCTGACATAAGACTTGACTTTGAGATAATAGGTATGTTGGAGCCAGATTCTGGAGGTGTCTGTGCCAAGTAGGAGGTTTGGAGTCCATCTTGGGGTCAGTGGGAAGCAGTGATATTTGAGCAGAAAAGTGACATGGAAACAGAGGACTAAAAGAATGTGGAGGCTAGTGATAGAAAAGATAAGAACTATAGTCTCCTGAGATTGTCCCATTTAATATTTTCCCATTTAATATTTAATATTGCCAGGATTTTATCATCTAGTGACCAATCCACTGTGCTTTTAAGGTAAACCAGACTGACACTATCATTATCAAAATCATCAAACTCAATACTAGTGATTTTCTGTTACTTTACCAATTTTGCTTCATAAAAGAGCTAAAAGCTAATCCAGGCCCGTATCTGACAATGTGAGTATGCAAAGTATAATAAGTCTATATCAGAATTTATGGGATTGATTTAAAGTTTATCTTATTTTATTCTATTAGGAAAAAAAATGGTCTTCATTGTTCATCAAAGCACTGCTGTACAGAAAGAAAGTGCTGTCCCTCATCCTCACTGAAGTGCTACATCAGAGGGTTTCTACACACAGGAAGTGTTGGCTTAAATGGAAAACTTTTGAACAATACATGGCCTTCTTGCACACTTGCATCTTCTGAATGTGATTTCTGGTTTAGAATGAAAGCTTAGAAACCAGTAAGAAATGGCAGGTGGAGTAGATTATTAGTAAAGACTTCATCAAAGAAAATAGTCCAAAATCCTTCACCAGCAGCAGTATCTTTTCTTTTTTTTTTTCTTTTTGCCAAGAAGCCATTTATTTTTCATGCTACAGAAATACCAGTTTATCTATCACCAACCATTGTATCTAAAGACTTTTAAAGGAATCCAAAAGAGTGATATGAATTAAAGGGACTATGTAGAATTTTTTATCCAAAAAAATCATTAAATAATGAATGAAATAATCCATTTATTTCATCTATTTCAAAAGCTACATATACAGCCTTCGATTTACTATAAACTTTTCTGCTTAAGTCTCCCAATTGTATTTGTCATAGTTTGCTTAATAAAAAGATATAGAGATAACATCAGCCATTTTTTTCAAGTATTCCTTTTAAAATATAATAGGACATGATTCTGGAATAAAATGAAGGTTACACATACCTTGGACTTTCCTGATGAGTACTTACATAAAGAGAAAAGATGTTTTATGAAAATATATTGATTAAATGAGCTACATAGAAGTAGTGTTTCAATTCTTAAAATAACTCTTTAGTTTTCATAAAGGTTCCACTTTTCTATACTCATAATGTGTTTTGCACTGGGGAAATTTGCCATTTCCATGGAACTGATATACACCGTCTTTACGTCCAAAGCCAATGTAGAGAACATTCTCTCTCAGAGGAGGTACACAGGAGAATACTGTGCTTTATTTGTTTCACATGTTTAAATATTGTCTTTATCTTCCAAGTATTTAAAATTTCTTGAAGTCTGAGACACCATCGCTTCTTTGTGAAGGTGTAAGTTCTTCACAAAGAACTTACTGAACTGTTGGTTTTTTACAGAAGGAAACGCCTAAACTTACTGCAATCTGGCTATCGGTATTTTGACATGTATCCATCATCTGATCATTAACTTCTAAAAGACTTGGACAAAATTTGCAAATGTATATCAGCGTAATATATGCATAATCTTTAATAACCACATTAGAAGATAAATGTGTAATCTTATGTTATGTTAGCACGAGTCAGAAAACTTGATTCATCCTGACCATACTGTCATTGAGACATTTAATTTCATTAAATCACAAAGCAGAAAACTAAACTGGAACTAAGAATACTGACATTTTCTTCTCTTATTATTATTGTTAAGAATCTATGTAACATGTAATATATGGCCCCAACATCTCTGCCATGGCATAAGGTTTTCATTTGTAATTCCTTACAACTGCTGAACTTTTTGCTATTTTGTTTTTATTATGAAAACAAATAAACAAGTCATTGTTTGCAGTACAATGGTCATATGACCTGTGGGAAAAGCTGAGTTCATCCAACTCTTCCCCTCTTCCTTACTGGGTAATCTGAGGCAGGATTACTTATTTTTGCCAAGCCCCATTTTTCTCAGCTAAAACAGGAGTATAATATAATCCCTGCTCAAGAGTGAGTGTGGGAATTAAGTAAGACCTTATACATATAGTTCCTAACACAGTGCCTGGATGTCTAATAGGTATTCAATAAATGATATCTGTGAATATGATTATATTTACAATGAAGAGATTTTATTCATTCATTCATTGCAAAAAGCTTACTTTCTAGGTGATAGGATAGTATCCTTGTGGAGCTCACATTCCAGAGGGCAAGAAATGTGACTAAAGAAATAGTCCAACAGGATAGGTTTTTTCCTCCTGTGTTAAAAATGAAGTCTGAAGCAGTAATAAAACATGGTCTGCTTTCTGCTGCTGCCTTTCCAGCCCTAGCCACAGAACTGCAACTCTCCTCACCCTCAAACCATGAGATTATCCAATTTTTCAATTTGTGATGAGACACAGAATGTGAAGCTGGGGAAATAAATTACTCAGGCACTGGTTTGAGGGGCAGAAGCAACAGAGACCGCTTTTCTAAGCCACACCCTAAGGCTCATGCATGAAACCCACTAAAGCATTAGTCATGGGGACGAGCAGCAAACTGGAAACAGAGGAGCCACGTCACCCAGCCTGCCAGAAATGTGAGACAGATGTTTTATCTAAGAGGAGACGGAAATAAAGACTGGCAGAACCTCGAGTCCTCAGACAGGTCTCTGTTCCTCCAGGTATACAGACTGGTAACTGGAGGATACAGAGGCGTGGTGGACAGCTTGCTTTCTGTTCCAATGAGTTCAAAAAGAAAAGACTTTGTGATCTAATCACTAATTACTTAATTTCTGAGATCAGAATGTTAACTCACCGTATTCAAACATGTGTATTTTTGCTGTGATACTTAGTGGCCACAAATAGACAGCTACAATATTTGGCCCTGATTGGGGTACACACAGGAGACAACTTGGTTTCCCTCCCATCACAGCCTTCAGAGCTGGGAGGCACCCCTTCTTTACCCCTTACTGACATTCCCTCGATCTCTGTCCACATTTAGGTATTAGAAGGTCCAATCTCATTCGATTTCATTCAAGATGGGAGTCTTTTCATGCACTCAATTTCCATCTGCTTTCATCAGGGCTGAGGATGGGGAATGAGGGGAAGATAGCAGCACTGGACATACTAATGCTGTGGTAATGGAGTACTGGGGTGGGTTCTTCAGTGTCGCAGACATGGACAACGCACTCGTTGTTGACCTCTTCAAATCTTACCTCAGCTTTGGTACATCTCTGGCCACTTACAGCCAGGGACCTGTAGGCAACACCCTCCAGATGGCCCAAACACCCAGAGCATCCCTGTCACCCTACATGTGGCTTACTCTCCTATGGGCCCTTCTCTCTCCACACAGTTCTATTTCAGCCGGTTACCACTTCTCCAGCTAAAAACAGGAACCTGTTTCCAGGCAAATTCCCTGGGACACATGTCAGAGTCTCCTGAGAGAATTTTCTCACCAAGCTGTATCCTGGTGGCTGCACAGAGACGGGACTACGTGTGTGAAAGCTCACTCCCATCCCTCTGGCACTGCTTACTTTTTAGGCACCTTCAATCTGTACATTTGATTGTTTTAGAGCTTCCCTGATTTGGGTCTGCATGAGATGGTAGAGACCAGGCAGAAAACTTCGTCCCTTTCCCCTCACCCACAAAGGACAGAAAAAAGTCAGAGCTCTCTTTACTCCTAAACATTCCTTTCAAGGAATCCTCCTCTTGGATTTCTAGGTGTAGGTAATAGTCACTGTTCCAGTTTTTCTCTTGTGAATAAGTCCTGGGTGCATGTATCTACCAGCTAGCTTTTACTAGAATCTGGACACATTACCAGCTATTATCCTGAATTTGAACCTTAGCTGAAATCCCAAGACAGCAGGAAAATCCCATTTTATATCTTCTCGTCTATGATTAAGTTTATTTGAACTATGATCTAAATTGAGATACCAATCAATGATTCTAAAGGTGAAACTCTAATATAGGAATCCATGAGACATACTTGGTATTTTCTTTCCTTTAAAAAGGAATTTGTCTGAATAAAAGTCTACTCACACTCTACTTCTCTTCTTGGCGTTGAGTTTCCATTTTCATTTGGCATTTCTTTATTTAACACTAGAGCTTTTATCTTCAAGAAAGACAGAAAAATGGAGGCCCTTGGAAGAAAAGTAGAAAAAGAAAAGGGAGAATATACTTGTGAATGAGAGATTCAGGATTTTCAGATGAGAATTTTAGCCCATTATTCTGAATTCCATAGGCAACTTTTACTCTAAAGAAAATAAAATAGGTACTGACATATGATATTTTCTACTTTTTGTGACATGACCTACATCTTTCAATGCATGTAAGAGTATTTGGGGAACAACATATATGAATTTGTCCTGATTAACATCCGAAATTATCTTCTTAGAAGCCACAATATTCTACTCTGAGTACAGGAGGTTGTTCCCAGCTGAACCTCAACTGGCTTTGAAATGCAGAGCCCGGCTGACTGCTCGCTGGTTGGACGACAGCCCTCAGGCATCTATTAGCAAGAGACGATAAGCCTGGGGACAAGGCAACCTTCAAGGTTTTGTGCAAAGTGCCTGGAGACTCTCAAAATACATCAAACTGAAGAATTAAAAAATATCAGTGTGCTGTCCCACTCCTAGTGGCTGGACCAGATGCCCATCAGAGAGGTCTGAATTTCATATAGGATTTTCTTAGCCAGGTGGTAGTTTTCTTAATCCTGCTAACCTTGAATCAGTCATACAACTCTACATTTGCTTTATTAATGGTCTTCTTCTAACACACTTATAATCCACATGTGAATTGGAAAGCCTGTAAATATTGTTTCCTTATCTTGAGCCAGCTATTAATATCTTGCCTTCTGTAGATAACTATAACATATTAAAGAATAATTTTTATGTACTTGATTATGAGATGTGGATAATGGTTTGTTAAACTTTTTACACTGTTAACACTCTAGTACTGTGCACAATCCTTTTGCACTTATTTTATGAACTAGGCCTTAAATAATGAAAACTGAAAGTGCTAAACATGCATGAGCTATAGCATTTGTTTTCAGTAACAAAAAGTAACGGACTTAAGAATCTATAACTAATTCCATGTCTAAGAACAAATTCTCTATTTATGTTGAGACGATGCTCAAGTAATCTAAATGTCTTCAGATCCCACCAAACGTAAGGTGAAATGAATGAAAACAAGGCAATATTAAAAACCGCTACCTAAATCTCACCACTCTCTAACTTTCACTTGCCAAACTGCACAGCCTTAGCGACCACTATCACTCCCTATCCCACCTGCCTCCCTTCTCTACTTTTCTCTTGTCATGCTTCGTTCTTTTTTTCAATGTAGGCTTTTTCCCCCTCAATGCAGCAAAAAATAAGGTTACTGAGAAACCCCAAGGTTTACATTTTATAGTCTCAACCACACCAAGAGAAGATTTGAACAACTAATTCTTGAGCCAAAGTATGAAATCCAGAGGTGCAGACTCACTGGCCCAGCTGAGTAGCAACCAATCCCTGGGCCAATGGACTGTAGTTAGGGTGGTAGCCACATTGAACATAGGCCGCTTCTGTGACACCTTGCAGACTATGAGGTGTGGATACAGTTCCAAAAAAGCGAAAGTGTTTTCTTAATGGAAATAGAGGCTTAAGTATTTATTCTTTAATTCATTCACTTATGAACCAGGTATTCTGTAGATTCTGGGGATACAAATATTAATAAAAGCAATATAGTTTGTGTCTAACAGAACTTACAGTGTTATGGCAGAGAATGATAAGCAAGAAACAAAAGTTCAGTAAAATAATAGCTATCCTGAATACAGTAAGTTTTCACTTAAACTCATCGGTAGGTTCTTGGAAACTGTGACTTTAAATAAAACGATGTACAGCAGGTCCTTGAATAATATCATTTTTTTCGATGTCCTTTCGATGTCCATAATAATGATGAGGGAAAAAAATCCATTTCATTATACATAGTTTCACTTGAAGTCACAGTTTCCAAGAAACTATTGAGGACATTATGTGAGAACTTAACTGTACTTCAAAAGAAAACATGCACCATGCTAAATACTTCATAGGCACTATCTCCTTTAATTTTCATAAAAATGTATTCAATCACTTTACAACTGAAGAGAACTGAGGCTTAGCCCAGTTTGACAATGGATAAAAGCCAAATTACCTTTAGAGTTTATTCTGTTTGCAAACATCTAGAAATGTGACTGGAAGAGAGAATACAAATATCTAAGAATAAAGGGGATTGTCTTCACTTTGTGCTCAGAAGTCATAATAGACAATGACTTTTCAAAGTATGCTTTGATCATTCATAAAAGTGTTATGTATATGTATGCAAATTTAAAGCTGAGAAAATATATGCAAACTCATACTACTTAAAGTTAAATGCAGTTCTTCCCAGTTTTTTTTAACATAAATTTTTCTTCATGTATTTATTTCTTTGGTTAACTGGTATATTAGTCAGGCTGACCTAGGTTATGCTGCAATAACAATTTAAATTTGATATCTAAGTGTCTTAATACAACAAAGACATATTTCTTGTTAACTCTGAATGTTTAATACAATAGTACTTTGCTCTACCCTACATAGTTTCCAACTGATGGATGCTCTGCTATAGAAAATGTAGTTTCAGATATCCTTTCAGCAGAACAGTAGGAATACTAGGAAATCACAGAGACTTTTTTGTTCACATTTCATGAACAAGAACTAGTCAAGGGCCACACATAATTGCAAAGGAGTTGGGAAGGGTAGTCTCCTCCATGCCCTGGAAGAAAAAAAGAACTGAATATTGATAAGCTTATAATATCTATCAGAACTAATATGCTTTATTTTCTTGTTTATTTTGGAGCAGTGGTTTTATTTCTTGGTAACAGTTTCTGAGAAACTTGTCCTTATATCTTTTTATCTTACTCAACTCAAACTTGTCTCAGAATTGTTGGGAATTTCCATGTATGAAGTTATGTTGGCACTTTTTAATCTAAGCATATTACTCACTAAATCTTTCTGGAAAGGATCAGCTTAATACACTTGGGATTTTGCTGACAAATATGATCAGAAAGCAGCCCTGGAAGGTAGTAAGCAGGGCGCACTCCACACCCAGAGCTCTGTGTGCACTCACCTCTTCCAGAATCTCCAGTCCCAGCATTTCAACAAAACAGGAGGTTCTCAGCCTTGAGATTGGAAAGCAATGCATTTTAACTTACGATTAATACTAATCTGAATTCAATGCCTCCTCCACTAATGTGGTCATTTGCATTTGATTTTACTCTTCAATAAACATATAGCTCCTTCTCCTTTCCTGTAAAAAAGAAGCAATTAAACAGCCACAAGAAAAAATGAAATGATACAGAAGATACATGGGGTAGACAAAGTCATTTTCAGGTTTAATAATGGCAAATGTGCATTTTTCACACTCGTGGGAGGAAAAGAAGCTAAGCTAAAATCAAATTTGAAAAACAAATCTGACTTTTGATCTGTTCTGTACCTTTTGAGAATTTTTGTTTTTGTGTTTTGTAAATGGGGAGGTTTGACAGAAGTTTATGCCTTTACCCTTGGACACAGTAATCATTGCTCACAGCCCTGCGGAACATCTGGCAAGGGATATTTTATTTTAATTCTGATCTCTGATTTTATACACTATTTTCATTTGAGTGGGATGGGGGGAGAACTAATGTACTAATCATGGGCCTATGGGTTTTGTCACCTGAAATTTTAAAATAGCTTTGTTTAAACTAATTGTATTTGACTTCAGGGCCCAACTTTAATGCCATTTCTACCACAACATTTTAGAACTCACTAGAAGTAATTGTATGTTTATTCTGCTAATTCATAGTCCTTTGTCACCTAACCCCTCTAATAAACAACTTATTTTTTTTTTTTTTGGTTAATTGGATGCTTGTTTTTTCAACCTAATTGATCTTGAACCATGTGAGAACAGAAAGTATCTTTTATTTCAGACTGGTAAAAATCCTGTATTAGTTTCATTTAGCTGCTATAACTAATTTATCACAAATATGATGGCTTAAAGCAATAGAAATTCGTTTTCTCTAAGTTCTGGAGGCCAGAAATCTGAAAATCAGTTTTGTTGATTTCAGCCAAAATCAGTGTCAACAGAGTCCCATCTTCTCCGGAGGCTCTAGGAGAGAACCTGTCCCTTAACCCTTCCAGTTTCTGGTAGCTGTCAATTCCATGCCTATGGCCACATCACTCTGATCTCTGCCTCCTGGTCACATCCCTTCTTTTTCTTTGAATTTCCCTCTGCCTCTCTCTTACGAAGACACTAGTGATGAGATTTAGGGTCCGCCTGGATAATCTCCTCATCTCAAAATCCTCATCAAATCTGAAAAAAAAAACCTTTTTTTCTAAATAAAGTAGTATTTGTAGGTTCTGGGGATTAGAGCATGGACAGATTTTTGGCATCTATTTTTGACCTATGGTATATCCCAATCCTCACCCAGCATGCAGCACAGTCCTTAAGTACTTATAAATCTTTGTTGAATTGAAAAATAAGATCGGGGGTGGGGGGGCAGTATTTTTCTGTCTGTCTCTACAGTTATAACATCTCTTATCTCTACTTTTCCTGGGCTATTTCCTCATCTGTGGACTGACTTCTTTGTTCACCATCAATGCCAATGCAAAATGGCAGCTTTAACCTTAGGGAATGCATAATTTTCCACCTCAGCTCTCTACAGAGTACTGATTCATTCTCTCAGTGACCTTATTTCAAAATCTGTGAGCATGACAATAACTGGTCCACTTTGTATCCAGTGTTGATTGCTCACACAGCCATCTTTGGCCAAAAGAAAGAAGCCAAGGTTATAGATTTTGCAGATTCTCTATGAAGGAAATTTGGCTGGGAAAAGATATAACTGGTTCCTCTAACATGGTGGAGGAATATGAGAAACATTTTTTGATCTTTGATAGGCAATACTAACTTCAGTCTACAGGTTTGCTAATCAGGGTTTTAGAACCTACTTTAGAGTCAATTTACTGAGTCACATTGTTACTTTGTTCCACCTTCAGAAATCTGGAAACGCTTTTTCCCTTTCTCCTTTGCTGGGCACCAAGTTTAAAACTTGGAGATTCCATGAGCTTAGGGCAAGACACCTGATTTCTTATACTAGTTTAATCTCTAACTCTATATATGATATCTTTTGGCAAAATACTATACATTCCTTCTATTTCTAATTTTCTACTTCAGCAGAGGAAAGTTGTGTCTTTTTTTTTTTTTTTTTTTAGAATTCTCAGATATGTTTTATCAGACTTTTTTGTATTTTTAGTAAAAGGTAGAATGCAAGACTTATATATGTAACATCAAAACAAAATGCATTTTGTGAGATTTGTCAAATAATATTCTCTGAGATATTCACATAGTATGTAGACAATTATAATTGTAAGCTAATTTATTTCACCAATACATTTGGATAGTCAACTTTAAAGTCTTTTTTGTTTTTGTTGTAGTAAGAACATTTAACATGAAATCTACCCTTTTAATCCATTTTTTAAGTGTATGGTACTGTTAACTATAGGCACAATGCTGTGCAGCAGATCTCTAGAATTTATTCATCGTGCATAGTGGAAACTTTATACCCATTGAATGAAACTTCCCCATTTCCCACTCCCCATAGTTCCTGGAAGCTACTATTCTACTGTCTCCTTCTTATGAGTTTGCCTATTTTCCACACCTTGCATAAGTGGAATCACACAGTCTTTGTTCTTCCATGACTGCCTTATTTAACTTAGCATAATATCCTCCAGGCTTATCCATGTTACTGCATATGACAGGATTTCCTTCTTTTTAAGGCTGAATAATGTTCCACTGAATATATATACCACATTTTCTTTATCCATTCAGAAACAACCTAAACAACATTTAGGTTGTTTCCACATCTTGGCTTTTGTTAATCATGGTGCAGTGAACATGGAAACGCAAATATTTCTTGAAGATCCTGATTTCAATTCTTTTTGCTGAATACAAGAAGTGGGATTTCTGAATAATATGGTAATTCTATTTTTAAATTTTTTAGGACCCTCCTGTTTTTCATAGCATCTGCGCCATTTTACATTCCCACCAATAGTCCAGAAGGGATCCAATTTCTCCACATCTTCACTAAAATTTATCTCTTTCTTTGTAGTTGTTAATAATGGGCATCCTAACAGATATGAGGTGATATCTCATTATTTTGATTTGCATTTCCCTGATGATTAGTGACATTGAGCACTCTTTCATATATTTGTTGGCCGTTTATATGTCTTCTTTGGAAAAATGTCTACTCAAGTCCCTTAGTCATTTTTTAATTGGGTTATTTGGCTATTTGCTATTCAGCTGTAGGAATTCCTTATATATTTGGATATTACTCCTTTGTGATGTATATGATTTGCAATTCTTTTCTCCTATTCCATAGCTTGCCTTATCAATTATTGATTGTTTCCTTTACTGTGCAGAAAGTTTTTAGTTTGATGTAGTCCCACTTGCTAAGTTTCACTTTTATTGCTTATGCTTTTGGTGTCACAGCCAAGAAATCATTGCCATGACTAATGTCATGAAGCTTTTGGGGAACATTGTATTTTAATGTATCATTCCCCACTAACTTGAACAACTTCAAAGTACTGTAAAATGTACTTTTAATGAGTAATTAAGAAATAAAATAAATTTCTAAATGAATGCATTTTTTATTGTATCTCCACAGCAAATCATATAACACATTGTGAGATTCAAAAATAGAAACAGAAAGAAAGGGAAAAACCAGAGAAATTCTATCTCCTTGCTGCCAATGGGCTGGAAATTCCCTTTAAGAAAATATTTTTAAAAATTAAGAAAGCAGCTGGAAGCATTTAGATATTCCAAGACACTTCAACATTCTTTGTAGACTGTCATTTAAAGAGAATTATTTTTAATCATGTATTTTTAAAAGGAACAAAAAATGGGCTTATCAGCACAGTGATTTTTGAAAAATTGCTTTCTCATTTATAATCAAAGCAGAGATTACAGACATTTGGCTCTAGACAAGACTTTTTCTTCTGAATATTCAAGAAAATCTCTCTGATTCATGCCTGCTGCTCCTTCCATCCCTACTCTTTTATAAAGGGGCAAGGGAATGAAAGAGTGTTAATCTCACAGATATTGATCCAGTAATTAAGGAAAAAATGTTTGTGGCATTTCCTCTCAATGTTTTATATTTGTTTTTGTCTGCTGTTTTACAGTTTGGACAGTTTAAAATATTGTTTTCCCAAGAGACTCATAAGTCTCTTTCTTAAAATGCTTCCATCCTTTTTGTTTAATTCCTTTCCAGTTTTCCCAGAACATTCTTTTGCTCCCCGAAAGCACAGAAGCTAATTTTAGAGAAGTTGGTTAGCTGTCCTGGTCACTCAGCACAGAGTATCTGCCATCCAGCTTAGGTGGTATCTAGTCTGTGGTCTACATTACTTGAATTTCTCTGTTTGCTTACCTCTAAATTAAGCGTACAATATATGTGACATGAAGCTAAATCATTGTTAATTAAGCACACTCCCATCCTCACATGAAAGATGGTACTTAAGATTAAATTATGGTATTTGCATGTTAGTTGTAAGCACACTTTATGAGGAAAGCACCATAAATTTTTTGAGAAAAGAAAATTTTTCCTGACAGTATTTTCACTTTTCTCTCCAATTTAGAAACTTTGCCAAAAAAGACTGATGTAAGAACAAGATGAAGAAATTATAATTTAAGAATTCTGACTGAGGGGAAGAACGTCTAGATTGGGCAACAAATATATTTTTCTCTGTTCTGAAATTTCCAAGTTCCTAAATTTGCTTCTCTTCACAAAGCTGGGTATTAGGCTGCTGTTAGAAAACTCACATTTAAGGAATAATAATCTATGGTATTCAAAATGTGCTTTTGGGGAAGTATGATTCGGAATACCTCACTGAAAGTCAAACTGTGACGTAGTCACAGCCGTCCTAAGAGGCCAGTTCATACACACATACCCACTTTGTGCCACTAGAATATCCCGTGTCCCCAAGAGTCTCAAGTTTTTCTGACTATCCAAAGTAACCAAAGGCCCTTAAGTGTTAGTTTCTGCCCTGTGGTATTAGTGAGATGTTAAAATGAATCTGCAAAAGCTCAAAGTCATATATATCGTGTGTGACTATGACTCCTATAAAATATAAATGTCTCCATCAAATTATATGGAGCAAATTTTCTTTCAGTTCCCTTCAACAATGGTTTATGCCAGAAACTTGGAGATGCAATGAACCGAGAGCATACAGGCAGGAAGAGTTTAGAGTGTCCCGGAGGAGCTCCTTGCCATTTAGCAAGATTAAATAATCCAGAAGAGAAATTTCTACATGTGTCTTAATCTTATGCTGGCGATAAGACAGACATAAATTTCTACACTGGTCTTCAATGACTAAATGCCTCCTTTTTTCAACATGTAGAAGAGGGGAGGAGAAAGAGAGAGAGAATAAGAGGTGAAGATGGAGAAGGAGGGGAGTGGGGGAGGGGAAGGGAAGCAGAGACCACAGTAAGAGGCACTTAGTTGCATGTCCCTTTCTGTTCTGTCCTTGCTGTCTCAGAACTGAATGTTTGAGAACAGGATTCGCAGAAAGTAATGGAAGGAAAATACAGTATAAAAATGATCTCCAAAAGGGAACCCTTGTGCACTGTTGGTGAGAATGTAAATTAGAACAGCCATTATGGAAAACAGTGTGGAGGTTCCTCAAAAAAATAAAAACAGAACTACCATATGATCCAGCAATCTCATTTCTGGGTACATGTCCGAAGGAAATGAAGTCGATACCTCAAAAATGTATTTGTACTCCTATGTTTATTGCAGCATTGCTAACAATAGCCAAGACATGAAAATAGCCTATGGGTCCATCCACAGATTAAAAATGTGATGCGCGCGCGCGCACACACACACACACACACACACACCCCCCCCCACACCCCTATACATATACATATACACAGTGGAATATTAT
The DNA here is from genome assembly GCF_041146395.1 of Eulemur rufifrons. NCBI lineage: Eukaryota > Metazoa > Chordata > Mammalia > Primates > Lemuridae > Eulemur > Eulemur rufifrons. The sequence continues at coordinate 234,875,880 of NC_090989.1, forward strand.
TCAACCATAAAAAGTAAGGATATTTTGCCAAGATGAATGAAACTGGAGGACATTGTACTAAGTGTTATAAGCCAAATACAGAAAGAAAAATACTGTATGATCTCACTTATACATGGAATTTTAAAAAGACAAACTCAGAGGCAGAGAGTAGAGGGTGTGGTCACCAGGAAGTGGGGGTGGTGGAAATGGAAAGATGTTGGTCAAAAGATACAAACTTTCAGTTACAAGTTAAATTCTGGGGATCTAATGTACAGCATAGTGACTATAGTTAATAATATTGTGTTGGATACTTGAAATTTGCTAAGAGAGTGGATCTTAAGTGTTCTCACCACACACAAAAGAAACGGTAACTATGTGAGATGATGGATATGTTAATTAGCTTGATTGTGGCCAGGACGGTGGCTCACGCCTGTAATCTGAGCACTCTGGGAGTCCAAGGCAGGAGGATCACTGGAGGTCAGGAGGTTGAGACCAGCCTGAGCAAGAGCGAGACCGTGTCTCTATTAAAAATAGAAAGAAATTAGCCGGACAACTAAAAATATATAGAAAAAATTAGCTGGGCATGGTGGTACATGCCTGTAGTCCCAGCTACTGGTGAGGCTGAGGCAGAAGGATTGCTTGAGCCCAGGAGTTTGAGGTTGTTGTGAGCTGGGCTGATGCCACAGCACTCTAGCCCGGGTAAAAGAGTGAGAGACTCTGTTCCAAAAAAAGCAAACAAAAAAAAAAATTAGCTTGATTGTGGTAATAATTTCACAATGCATACATATAACAAATCAACATGTTATACATCTTAAATATACAGTTTTTATTTGTCAACTATACCTCAATGAAGCTGGAAAAAATTTAAAATAAATAAAATTAAATTTGCATTTCTAATTTTATAACTCATATCTTTTGTCCTAGGAAGGGGGGAGTCTCTTTTTGTTACACATCCATACAAATTTTATATTATAAATGTCTTCCAACTACTTATGTTTGTTTTAGTTATAATTTCTTAAAATAGAATGATTTTCATGTGATCAAATAATTCAGCATTTTCCCTTACAATATCTACATATAGGGCAAAGGAAGGGAAAAATGTGAGAGTGACAGAGATTCAACTTTAATAGAATCTGTCAAAAATAGCATCCTTTTAAAAAAATGATATGTACTGTAGTATATGCATGTGTTTGCTTATGTTTGTAGCTGATACCAGTTCTTGAGGTAAAGAAATCATTGCAGGTCAGGCTTGTGATCAGGTGGCTTTGTGGGATCACTCTGAGTCTAGTAGAATTTTTCTCAAATATGCAGGTGTGAGTCTCCACGGTCATCTTATTCTAGGAGGATAAAGCTTAAAGACGCATGACTCATGCCACGCAAATGCCAGTGAGACCTTCAACCAAATGTATTCATTTAAAAAGGGAAGTAGGTTGGTAAAGCTATCAGTCTGTCACCTATAAAGAGCATCCCCTTCCTAACACGAGAGAGCCACGAATGGTAGGTGATGGGCGTAAGAAGTTATTTAGAGAATGCAGAACTAGAGCAAAAGAATTTTGGAATGGTCCAGCCTTATATTTGTCTATAAATGTAGTAAGTGAGACACAGTCTTTATTTAATAGGGTCTAAATAGATTATTATGATTTAATTACTATGACTATGAGTCAACCAACAGTTGTCTTCTTATATTACTTTTATGACTTGTAGCATAGTTTTTATCAGTATACATTTGGAATATTTGATGAGCCCTTTTTGTCTTTTTCAAAAGCATCCAAGACAAATGTAAGGTTCAGATATTTGAGCTAAATTAATTGAAGTGTTAGTTTTGTAGTTTATTTGGGGGTCTTTCTACACAGCAAGCACCACATTAGGCCAAATTTATTCCCAAAGAGCAGTATAATGGGGCTGATAGAACACACAGGTTTGCAGAAATTGCAAAACTAATTGAAGATAATAAATGCTCTGCTGCTCTGCCTCAGAGCCACAGAACAGCAGGTAACACCTCTTTGCTTTTTCTTTATTCCTTTTTTCAACATCTTCTTTGCCAATTGAGAAATCTCTTTATTTCCTGTGTGTTTATAGTTTGGCATTTCCTCTTATTCATTTCCATATCCTCTTAAAATTTGTCAGTTTTAGTGTAACCTTTTAGAAATATTAACTTGCAGTTTCAGCTTTATAGAAAGCAGTCACCGGTTTCCAACACAGTAAAGGTTGGTACATAAACACCAGCCCTAAGCAGAAACATTTCCATACCTCCGGTCAATAGCCCAACATCTGCATTATCCGATCTGACCATAACCAGCTGATGAATGGAGGTTGTTTCCATTTCAATTATAAGCTTCTAATTAACTATCTGAGTACCTATTACTTGAGTATTATTCTTAACAATTTTGGAAAGAATCAAAATCTCTGCTCTCAAGATGGTTGTTATTTGCAAAGCTCTTCAAAAAGATAAGACATTAGAACAGGAGAAAAGGTGAACTTTAGGAAAGTTAAATAACCTGTTAAAAAGCAGTAGAATGGATGCCTCCAGGAATGACACATTAATATGATGCAGAAAATAAATACTAGGTTCAAATGAATTCAGAGTAAAGGTCTGCGAGCACACTTCGTCAGAGAATGTTGCATTGCTGGTCAGACTTGAAGGATGGGTAAAATTTGGAAAGAACAGAAAACAAGTGTGAATGTGCAGCTGGGTGTTGTATTAGAGGAGTGACAATCAGACTACATAAAGTCTGATTTGGAAGTCAAGGTTAGAATGTTCTATCTAATATCTAATGGCATATTCAAACACTTCTTATTTTGTGTTCCTGGGAAGTGTTCTAACATTATAATAGCATATATCCTGTTGCTCAAAGATTTTGATTTATAGGATTATTCTTCCACTCAACTCAGACTTCTCAGAGGTAGGCTGTATGCATGTTTTTCATTTTCATTAGCATCTAGTACAAAACAGGATACATAAAATTCATTTACTAAACCTTAGATGAATAAAAGGGAGCAAAATAAATACTGACAGATTTTGCTATTAGTAAAGATCATTATTTTTTTTTCATTAATTCCTGGAGCTTACATCCTCACTAAGAAAAGCATGAGATACCTGAATATTCTTTGGTTTCAAATGAGATTCTATTTTGCTCAAAAAGAAAATAAATTGAAAACCACAATTGAAAATACTATTTTAAAGCTAAATGGGATTATTTTATGTATTCATTCATTCATTTAACAAATATTTACTGTTTACTTACTACATGCTGGATACTGTTCTAGGTGATGAGGATACAGTGGCTAACAAAGTAGATAAAAAACCCTGCCCTCATGGAGCTGACATTCTAGTAGAGGAAAATGAGCAAACAAATTTTCAAAAAGTAAAAGATACATGTGCTGTAATTTGTAAAACTGGACCCAACTGGTCACTTCTTTCTGCATCCATACCCTTTTCTGTATAACATTGTGGGACCTGCCTGCTCTCACTCTGCGTTTGGCCATGTGACCTGCTCTAGCTGATAGGGCACCGTGCTGAAGGGTGAGAGTCACGTTCAGTAGAGCCAAGACCTCTGTCACCTCACCAGGGCCCTCCTAGGTTGGCCAATAACCTGGGGGCCGACACACATGAGAATAGCCTAGCCATGTCAGGAGAGCTGCTGATATGGCCCACAGTTAGCCATAGACACAGGACAGATCGGCTAAGCACTGCACACTTGGAGCCAAATAGATGTTTGCTGTTGCACCCTCTAGCATTTGAGGTTCTGTATAAATGTGACCTTATTGTAGCAATGACTGTAAGTATGCTCAAGAAAAATAAAGCTGGAAAGGTCAATAGGAATGCAAGGACAGGGTAATTTGCAAGCTTAAGTAAAGTAATTAGGGAAGGTCTCACTGAGAAGATCACACTTGAAAAAAGACTTAAGAAGGTGAAAGCACGCCGGGTATGGTGGCTCACAGCTGTAATACCAGCACTCTGGAAGACTGAAGCAGGAGGATCACTTAAGGCCAGGAGTTCGAGACCAGCTTGGGTAAAATTGAGAGACCGCATCTCTACACACACACACACAAAAATTAGCCAGGTGTACGCACTTACAGTCCTAGCTACTGTGGAGGCTGAGGCAGGAGGATCACTTGAGCCCAGGAGTACAAGGCTGCAATGAGATGTGATCATGCCCACTGCCCTCCAGTGTGGGTGACAGAGTGAGACCCTATCTCAGGAAAAAAAAAGGTGGGGAGATAAGAGAAGGACCCATGAAGGTATCCAGGAGGGAAGGGGGAGGTTTCAGGTGGAAGGAACACGTGTGCAAGGAGAAAGCCTACCGGAATCACAAGAAGTGCAGTGTGGTCACACGGGGATGAGGTCAGTACAAGAGGAGCAGAACAGACCCAAATTCTGTGGCTCTCTAGGAATTCCCAAAGCCTCAACATGCTAACATGCCTTGTGAATTTCCAGAAAGGACGTTTAGAATTCTACAATTCCTCAAATGTATTTGATAATTCAACCCTTTTTTTTCAGAGCATCTCAAAGCACTAGAACCTGGAGAACCCACCCGTGGGAGGGCTAAGTTACTGACATGCGGAGAAACGGGTAGTTTTAATCTTAAGGTCCCAGGCTAGGCTGAGATAGGATGGTCTGAGACAGGCCCCAGCTAGCACCCGGACTACATTCCAGACGATCCAGCACTTGGGTGGAGTGAAGTTGGCTCCAAATCACACCCTCTGGCTATGTGACTTGACAAGCTACAGATATATTGGTTTTTATCATTAGAGAAGTTTCATATGTGGCATATTACGTTACCACGTAAGAGTTCCAAATGAAATAAAATTCCACCACGGGAAAAAATTAGATAGTGTGTTAAAATACATGGAAGTTATAAATCACTAAATATCCCAGGCTTCTATTAAAAAAAAGGCCAGGGTAGATTCTCCAGATGGTCTCAATCCATGTCATTTGGGTGGAAAGCAAATGCTTTCACCTGTCTGAGCAAAGAAAATAACCTTTCCAAATAAAAGTAAGAAATGGAAGTTCTGTAGTGATTTCAGAGATGGATTAATGTTTAAGTGACTTACATAAAAATGCACATGGCTATTGACTTGTTACAGGAAGTATCATCTCAATCCAAGGCCCTGACACCAGAGAGTTTGTGCTGTCTCTATTGAATTTAAGACGATGTATACATGAGACAAGAATTTTCAATCATTTGTCCATTATTTGATCCCAAACTCCCCTTTTCTCCTGTTTCATTATACCTTTTTATTCCCATCCCTTCCAATTATAGCTACTTCTTCTTAGAATAAGAAAGAATTTTAAAGGTGAGAATGCATGGCATCTCCACCAAGTACAATCCACCATGTGTATTTTATTTAATTTGTGAAATCTCTCAACCATCAGAGATGTTGCTAAATAAATTGTTTTCTGGATTTTCCCTGCATCATAGCATACATGGAATAACATGTGTAGAAACATCTTGAAATAATGTAAACTAAGCAATTTGTAAGGGAACATGTTCCCTAAATAGCATAGTATATAAATTTTCAAAAATTGCTCTTTAAGTACAAAATACCTTTCGGCAAAGTGAGAAGAGGCGAATTTTCCTCTGCTTCCCTGAAAGGTCCATATTTCCTCCCTCCATGATTGATCAGATATTTTTTATTCCTTTTCAAAAATGCAGGCCCAAGAAAGACTTTCCCCCTGTTTCTGCTCCACATATCTACTTGCAGGGGAGACTTAGCAAACATCTGTGAAAGCCAGGAAATGGCATGTGTCAGAGAGACAAAAGCAAGTCCCGCAGATTCTCCTGCTGTAGCAACCTGCTGTCCACCTGCTTTCCAGCATGGTCTGAGTTATGCCTCCTGCCAGGATGGAGGCCACCTATGGACTTCACAGGTAAGCATCACACAGAGTCCTTGGAGGGAGTGGAGTGGGACTATCTATCCAATCAAGCAATAGATACTTATTACTTTCCTATCTTATGAGATGCCCTCTCTAATAGATCCTCAGAAATACCAAAGTATGGCACCCATCCTGGCCACAAGACAGATGCATTATAGGTGGGTAAATAAGGTAACATTTCTATTTTTAATAAAAGTATTAGCTATCAAAATAGCTATCAAAACAGCAATTGAGTTGTTCAGATACTAATATTACACAAGTTCAGTAGAATAAGAACTATTACTTTGGTATGAGTCAGGCCATCAGAGTAAACTTCAGAGAGGAGGAAACTTTTGATTTCAGCCTTGGAACATAAGGCCTGCTCTGGTAGGTAGGTGAAGAGAAATGGAGATGGCTGCGGGAAAGGCGATTGGTGAGAACACATATTCCTTCAACGACAACAAAAAAAAGCCATATTAAGTGTATCAGGCACTATCCTAGGTGGAGAGAGAGTAAAAAACATGATAGGATGCCAGGTTCTTTGGATTTTATATTCTAGAGGAAAAGAAAATAATGAAAAAAAAATCATCACATCAAATTGTGACGAGTGTTGTGAAGAAAATAAAGCAAAATGATGGCACAGGTGAGGGGTGGTCAGGGAGGCCTTCCAGATGAGCTGGCGTTTGACTGGGGAAAAGGCTGGGCAGGGAATGTGCAGAGCAGGATTTCCTAAACTCAGGGTTGTGGAACTCATGTGCCCTGGAAAATGTCAAAAAGTGATTGGAAAAAAAAGAAAAGAATCTTTCCGTAGAGATCCTATTTGGAGATTCATAATAAACATTGGCATATTAGAGATGATTGAAAGTTCCACCATAAGGAGAACCTGTTTAACTCAATGTTTTCCCAGCATGCCCGAACACACGGTCACTTTGTTGTTGGTGGTGTATGTCGGCGTTGGGGGTGGAGGGGAAGAAAGCCCAGTTGTAATCTAATAACATTTCCATTATTAGTTCTCAAAACACTGTTTAATGGCAAACTAAGAAATTTGAAGACTCCAATAGCATAAAACCTGAATGAGGTTCCCTGTAGTTTTATGATGCAGCTGCCTGTTTGGAGTGGGATCTTTAATAAATAGGAACCACTTCAATTTTTGAACAGAGAGATTAGAAGGGCATGTTTTGATGCTGTTACCCTGACAGTGATAATGCTGAGCAAATTTAATGACGGATAACATAGAAATAGGGAGACTGGTTGGGAAAGTATTATTCTAGCCTGAGCAAGAATGCCTGGACCTCACAATAGCAAAGGAAATGAATAGCAAAGAGAAGACACAAAAGATTAGAAAGAAGAACTTGCCAGACCAGAGAATTTGTCAGATCACTCAACTGAAGCACAGAAGAGATACTAAATAGTGAGTTGGAAGCAGTGGAACATATTGGGGTGGTAGATCAGAAATAAGAAAAGAAAACTAAATAGCATTTTAACAAGCCAACAAAGGATAGGCAAGAACAGAGGATGATAAGGCAATAAGGATTGAAATAAAATCGCGGTTATGATATGAACAGCCCAGAGTGAAAACTTTAGGAGTTTATTATTCATTTTATAAGCAATCTACTAAAGCCTGCTGAGCAGGGCCTGGCATGATTCGAAGTATGTTTTAGTAAGTCTCATTGAGTACCAGTGTAGTCCGAGATTAACCAGAGAAGGGAAAGAACGGACTAGTGCCTGAGAGAGTATGAAGCAATAGGAAAGGAAAGAGGAGAGAGAAGGCCCAGCTGTTTCGCAGGTAGAAGACGGAAACTGGCCAGGCCAAAGCGTGCAGCAGGCACTGACGGGGAGAGGGGAATGGAGCATGATGGTAAAGCTGTCCAGGTGGGAAGGTGGGTTAGGGAGTTATTGTAAAGTTAAGAGCGGAGGCAGCAGGTGTGTGGGAGCAGATTCTCCGTTCAATCAGGAGCACGTTGGGTTTCAGTATCTGGCGGGTTAATCAGGAAGAGGTATTCTGCTGACGGATCCAAAGCTGAAGGGAGGGCGATCCCAGGCCTACAGACAAAGACTGTGGAGAGGAGTAGTACAGCATCGCAGTGCCAAGGACCCAGCCAGACTCTGTGCCGCCTCCGCCTCTTACTCTCTGTGCACCTCTGCAAGTTATTTATCCTTTGTGAGACTCAGTTTCTTCTTCGATAAAATGGGGATAATAATACCAATCTCATAACACTGCTGTATGGGTTAAATAAGTCAGTCTATGGAAGGTGCGTAAAACAGTTCCTGGCACACAGTGTTTTGCAGTGTCGAAATTATGTTATTATTTTTATTGTTGCTATTATTATTAAGGTGACATAGATCAGGAACTTTGAAGCAATGAGCTAAAGCAATAATCTTCAAATAACTTTTTTTTTTTTGAGACAGAGTCTTGCTCTGTTGCCCGGGCTAGAGTGCCGTGGCGTCAGCCTAGCTCACAGCAACCTCAAACTCCCGGGCTCAAGCAATCCTCCTGCCTTAGCCTCCCGAGTGGCTGGGACTACAGACATGTGCCACCACACCCGGCGAATTTTTTCTATATATATTTTTATTTGGATAGATAATCTGTTTCTATTTTTTAGTAGAGACGGGGGTCTCACTCTTGCTCAGGCTGGTCTCGAACTCCTGACCTCCAGCGATCCACCCACCTCGGCCTCTCAGAGTGCTAGGATTACAGGCGTGAGCCACCGTGCTCGGCCTTCAAATAATTCTTTTTACCATTACTGTTGAATTATACAAGCCTTCTTATTATTCCTGAGAATGAGCAAATGATGCTTATTGCTGTGCAGTTTATATTTTGATTTTCAAATCCAAGCTCAGGAAAAAGAGCATATTAAAGACACAAGACTCTATATCTTTGCCTTGTGTCCAGAATACTGTATGTCCTTATAATAGTTGATTAATTAGACCATTAAAGTAACCTATAGACTAGCCCTAGATTTTGCAGTAATTTTTAAGACAACTCACATCTGTTAAATTGGGATGGACTTAGAGGTTCAAAGGAACAACTGGAGAAAGTGTCACTTTATTCCTGAAGATTTTTTCTCAATTGTTCACATTATTGTTGATCTTCATCAGACTCAGCTCAGACACATTAGGGTTAGGGTTAGGGATAGAGTTAGGGAAATTTTAGAGAAATACGTCTCTAAAAAAATATGACCATGAAAATATTAACCATTTTTAATAGAAAAGTCTATTTATATTGCATCAGAATGTTCATCAGTTTTGGTGAAATAAAACTGCAAAAATTGTGAATGTAATTTAATAAAGCTCACTGTGAACTGCTATTTAAAAACTTTATGCCTGTTAATCCAGCCCGTCTCTCAAAGTGGCCTTTCACAAAGGAACGGATTATCTCATAGTACATCCTGTTCTGCTGTGCAGTGAGGGTGCTTCATGGGTTCAGCTGATGATGGTTTTCTGGAAGCAGCTAATACCCTGGAGGGACCTGCTCAGATGAGAACCATGCAGTTTGTCTTTGCAAAGGGGAAAACAGTCAACTCATATATCTTCTATGAAAAACTTCAAAATCAAATTGCAAGGCACAGTTTTTCATGACTGACATTTTAGGGTCTGAAAAATATTTTAATCTGTATTTTAAGTGAGGATTTTATTGAACTAGTCCAAATAATGATCAATAACATCTGTTTAAAATTCTAATGAAATGATAATCATTCTATTCCATGAACTGCAGATAGATTAATGTCTTTAAAGGTCTGAGTCAGAGGTACACAGAAGAAATTTTTAATATTTTATTTTTATTACCAAATGCATGTGGAGTCTAAGTTTTTTAGCAACCAGGTCATAGAAATATAGAGAAATTTAGGCAAAGGATAATCTCAATTATTGATTGCAAGGTTCTTTGGATTTTTGTCTGACACAAAGATTATGTTTCTTTTCTCTCAAATGGCACTGTGAATAAAGATAGTTTTCTTTAAATTCATGAAGAGTATAAAGACAGTTTAGTGTTGAATGCTTAAGATTCTTGGAGCTGGCCAGGCCCAATGGCTCACACCTGTAACCTCAGCACTTTGGGAGGCTGAAGTGGGAGGATTATTTGAGGCCATGAGTTTGAGACAGCCTGGGCAGCACAGTGAGATCTTGTCTCTATGAAATTAGAAAAAAGAAAAATTAGCTTGGCATAGTGGTGCACGTCTGTAGTCCCAGGTACTTGGGAGGCTGAGGCAAGAGGATGGATTGAGCCCAGGAGTTTTAGGTTGCAATAAGCTGTGATCAAGCTACTGCACTCCAGCCTGGGCAACAGAACAGGACCTTGTCTCAAAAAAAAGCAAACAAACAAACAAAAGAACCACCTGGAGCTAAAAGAAATAGTTACCACAGTAGTGTACTTACAATTATATTTTATGTGAAATAACACAGTCTGTATCCATTTAGCTTCAAATTCATATAATTCTCCCTGCAAATTTGAGCTGAAGTAAAAATCTTCCAAAGGAGTTGAACAGGAAGCTGATAAGCTTGCGAGTATGGGGCACTGGGCTGCTGGTTGATTTGGGAGGGGAAGTACTTGAGTCTGAACAGGAAACTCTGGGCTTCCTAGATCCCCGTTCTCCTTGACATCTAGTCCACAGTGATTTGACGCGAGCAGGCTTGAAGGAATACTTTCTGAATTTTTTAATAGCAGGAGATGCCCCCATTATAAACACCAACTACATGGGCTGAGTGCACGTGAACAATTTCAGTGAACAAACCTAACCCAAGGTGAACCACATAGATGATCTAGTGGAGCCACAACTCCTTGAAGGCATAACCACAAAAGAGGTTTATTTTTCCAGCGATTGTTAACAAATATTCTCTGTTCGTTAAGATCACTTCTTCTGCCAGCTCGTTAGCGAGTGCATGTGATCATACAAACGTTCACTCCTTTCACACCTTTAGAGGAGTTGCTCTTTCCTGCTCCAGCTCGGCAGTGTTGGAGCAGAGGGAAAGAGCCAACCCCAGGTGTGATTTCGGGAACTGAGGCTGGTCCTCTCCCTGAAGGCTGTGACTGCTAACGCCTGGGACTGGGCGTGAACACAGATGTGCTTCCAGCTTCCTCTTATCTCCTATTTTCATTCTAAAATTCTCAGAGATTGTCTGTATTTATTATAGGCATGACCCTGAAGTGGCCAAAAAAAAAAAAAAAAAAAAAAAAAACTAGATTGGGAGGTAAGCCTGACAAATGACACCGTAACAAAGCCAAGATGAACAGTCCATTCCAAATTCCCACTTCTGGGCTTAACTACTAAATAAAATCTGAGTACCCCTTTAAGCAATTGGAAGTTAAGTATATTAACTTACAGACAGTCATGTGTATTTAAAATATCAAACTAACCTGAACTAGTTTGAAACAACAGTTTACATTCTTAAGTGTACAATGGACAATAAGGATGAAAAATAGGAAATAAAAACAACAAAAATAAGCAGACAATAAACAAGAAAATAATGTAGGATTGATAAATATAAAACTTTTTTTCCTTAATGGTTTACTTCCCACACACTAAGCCTAACAGAAAGAGGAAATGTTTTCTGTCTTTCCTGTCTTTATCTGTCTCCCTTGGCACCAACCAACAATAGTACCTGGTGTATAATAGACTCTCGAAATATAATCACTGAATCAATCAATCGATCAATCAATGATTATAGCCAGATTTTAAAGAGTGTCCGAATAAGTGATGCAAGTAGTCGGATCAACACAAATTTTCAATTTAACAATTAGATTTTAGCATTGGTTATCTTTGACAAATATTAAATGTTCCCATTTAGCTCCCAAATGTTCCTTTCATCCCTGCATTAGAATACTTGTCAGATTGCTGTCATCATTGGTTCACATTTTGTCCACCCCACTAGACCGTGGTGGCTGCTTTTCTTCAGCTTGGTGCGGTGTCTGGCACATGGCATGCAATAAATATTTGATGAGTGAAGGAACAAATAATAGGTACCTGGAGAGCAAACATTCCAGATGCGTTACTAATTGAGATGTCAGGAATCTCTTCAACTTTTATATTAAAAAAAAAAAGGATGCAGGGTAATATCCTTCTCAAGATTTCTCAGGCCCTTTGTACGGGTTTGGTTTATTTTTTCTGTTCTTCAAATGAAGTAAGGAACTCATTTCTTCTGCTGAAGTCCCAGAGATGACCACATGATGGCGCTGGCGCTGCACCATAAACCCAGAAGCAGCTGAGCGGTGCACATCCCTTGGGTTCTCATGTGCCTCCGTCTTTCCTCTTCCTGCCCCCGTTCTTTGGCTGTTTCCCCTCAGGTCCTCCTTCCCAACTAGTCAAGCCTGATACATATAACACTTGCCAAGAAGCTGTCAGAACGGATCTGGGGTACTGCCCACCTGAAGCTGGTATTTTCTTTGTTCTCTTACAGGGCCGATTCTATGGATTCCTCTCATCTAAAAAAAACAAAAATTAAAAAATCTAAGAACATTTTGAATGCTGTTTAAACTGTGTATTCTTAGTTCAAGGTATAGGTATTTTTATTTTGCACTTCATTAATTAGCCCCTGCAAGTGATCTATTCTCCCTAAACAAAATAGCCAACAAAGCAAATTGTGTCCTGGTAAGGTATTAGAACCTCTCAGCTAAGGAAATTGAGATTTAAGCCTTTGCCAGCATATACAAAAGCAGTAGATGATTGCAGAGTGTACGCCACGTGGATACCTACATGTGATGTAGACTGGAAAACCCAGAGAACAAATAAATTACTTGAAAATTACCTCCTTGCTAAGAACTAAAGATGAGTTCAGAATGTAGATAATTGACGTGGTTTTTAAAAATAGAAAGGGGATAATGGTTTTATTAAAGTAGATTTTTCTTTTCCTTTTTTGATTGAGGCAAATATTACATATGATGGAATGCCCCAAGATTTGTGTTTTGTTATCAACAATTTTATTGAGATACGATTTACATTTAACAAAATGTATCCATGTGAATAAATAGTGCAACGAGTTTTGACAAATGTATCTATACTAATGTAAACACCACCACAATCAAGATATGTAACTTTTCCAATGCCCAAGAAAGTTTCCTCATGCCTTCCCAGGCCAATCCCTACCCTCACTGATCGGATTATTACCTGAGAATACTTCTTTTTTTTTAACCTGACTTTGATCTTCACGTAAATTGACTCATATAGTATATATATTCTTTTTGGGTCTGACTTCTTTTGTTCAATATGTTTTTGATGTTCATCCATGCTACAAAGTTTATTAGCAGTATATTCTTTTTTATTGCTGAATAGTATTCATGTAAATGAATGGAACACAATTTTTTATTCAGTCCTTTCATAGACATTTGAAATGTTTCCAGTTTGACCTATGATAACTAAAGCTGCTGTGAACATTATTATTTAAGTATTCGTGTAGACATATGTTTTCATTTATTTTTAAGAAATACCTAGGAGTGGAATTGCTGGGTTATAGGATAGGTGTATATGTTTAGTATATAAGAAACTGCCAGTGTTTTTCAAAGCGACTGTATTGGTTTCCTAGGACAATAATAAAGTGCCACAAACTTGGTGGATTAAAACAGCAGAAATTTATTCTCTCAGAGTTCAGGAATCCAGAAAGCCAATATCTAGGTGTCCTCAGAGCCAAGCTCCCTGTGAAGGCTCTAGGAAAGAATCCTTTCATGCCTTTTCCAGCTTCTTGTGGTTGCTGGCAACCTTTGCCATTGCTTGGTTTGTGGCAGCGTAATTCCAATTCATCTGTCTTCACTTGGCCTTATTCTGTGGGTCTCTTCTGTGTCACTGTGTCTCAATTTCCCTCTTCTTATAAGGACGCCAGTCATGGAATTTAGGATCCAGTCTAATCCCAGCATGTCTTCATTTTAACTTGATTATGTTTCCCAATAATGTTTCCTTCTGAAATTCCAGTTGGACGTGAGTTTTGGAGCCATGCTATTTCACTTAGTACAGGTGTTGAACAATTTTACAACTTCCACCAATATGTAGGAGAGTTCCAGTTTCGCCACATCCTTGCCAATGCTAAGTATTGTCATTGTCAGTTTTAAAATTCTAGATATTGTAATATGTATATAGTGGTATCTCATTTGGGCTTTAATTTCCTTTTTCTTTTATAGACAGAGTCTTGAACTTCTGGACTCAAGCGATCCTCCTACCTCAGCCTCCTGAGTAGCTGGGACTACAGGCACTTGCCACCATGCCTGGCTTGGGCTTTAATTTTCAATTCCCTGATGATTATTAATGTTGAGCATCTTTTCATGTACTTATTGGCCATTTAGGGATCTTCCTTTGGAAAGATCTCTTTGTCTTTTGCCCATTTAAAAATTAAATTGTCTTCCTTTAAATTGATTTATAGGAATTATTTATATAATCTGGATATAAATCATCTGTCAGGTACATGTATTGGAAATATTTTCTTTCCCAGTCTGAGGCTTTATTTTTCATTTTCTACAATGTCTTTTGATGAGTGGAAGTTTCATGCAGATAAAGTCCAATTTTTAATGTTTCTTCTTATATTTAGTGCTTTTTTTGTCCCCTCTGAGAAATTTACCCAAACCTAAAGCTGTAGAGATATTATATTTTCTTCCAGAACTTCTGTAGTTTTAGCCTTTATATTTAAGTCCATGATCCATCCTAAATTAATTTGTGCATATGGTATGAGGTAAGACTCAAAGTTTATTTTTTCCCACATTTGTCTAGTTGTTCTGGCTCCACTTGCTGAAAAGACTCTTCTTTCTCCATTAAATAGCACTCGCTGAAAATTTGTTGACTGTTTATGTTGTGTTGAAAATTAATTGATGGTACATGTTCTGTTCCAACAATCTATTTGCCTAGTCATGCCACATTGTTCTAATTACTGTAGTTTTATAGTCTTAAAGTCAGATAGTGTGGGTCCTGCTACTTTGTTCTTTTGGAGGATAGTTTTGGCTATTTAGCTTCTTTTCTTTTCCATGTAAATTTCAAAATTAGCTTTTTTGGTTTCCACCAAAGAAAAGGAAAATAACTGCTTGGATTTTACTGGGATTGAACTGAACCTATAGTAACTAGGCTTTTTCATAATTTGTAAAATCCATTTCTTGCTAAGAAAGCCTCATTTTGCTAACATTATTTAATTTTCTCAAAATTGTCTTATCTTCGAGAAATATGTATACCTCTCTTAAGCCAGATCAGAACTTCTTTTGAAAATCTTGGAAACCATCCAATTTATTTTAAGTGACTCTACCTTGAAAAAAGAAACTTCTTCCCAATAATTTCAGCCTAGGAAAGGATTTTTCTGACTCTAAAAATACATACGTATGATAAGTAAATCCATAACTTCAAAGTGTTTTGGAAGCTTTTTTAAAAATGCTAATTTCCATTTTATTTAAATGTTAGCTTCTAACTACTTCTCCATAGACTAGGTTTAATAGAAAAATGCTGTCTAATTATTTGAATTCACTATAGTCACATTATTGAAATTTAAAAACAAATTTATTTTTCTTCACATCTCTGTTATTACACTAAACACTTTAATTATATAGTCACAATATATATGTACAGAATGTTTGAAAAATAAACCACACAGGAAAAAAAAACAAAACACCTGGCACATTTTACTTTTCAAATGTTTTCAGTCTTAGGTTATTCTCAGTCTTATTTGTGTTTCTTTCCACATGAGGCATTTCACTGTTAAGAAAGTAAACACTTGAAAGCAATGTCTTAATTATTGTGATAGCCACACACATTTCGTTCAGCTATCTTTTTCCACGGTAGTGAAGTATGTTGAAGAAAGCAGTTCAACTTCCCTGCCTTCCCTGATATTACTATCCCAACCTCTCCCCAGTCGCCAGTGACTGAAACACCTGGACTATAGCATACTGTCTTATATCTTTCCAAATCCAAAGGGATGTGAGCTTTAAAATGAAGAGATTATTGTGTATAGGATCACAATGATTCAAAGAAACCTGTGGCCCTAACTGAATTGTTTCAAAATTAGTCTACATGTTAAAGGTGCCATCTGCTGGGACTGTCAGGGAACCCAAAAATATAGCTTGTATATCCCTCGCTGACTGAAATGTTTGTGATTCCTATATTCCTTCCATAAGATATATGCCCCCCACCATAATATTTCTGAAATTAGAATACATTGAAAAATCTGTGCTAAAATTTAAGAGTAGTAAATGTTTCTTTCCCCAAATCAGAGAAATGTATAACTGAGAATACTATACTGAAATCAGTACAACAAAGCTTGCAAGACTAGACCTGTATGGGGGAATGAGGCAAAGATTATTTATAAAGAAATTAAATTATTTATGAAAAATCCATAAAATGAATAATTCATATTTACTGAGGATATTGCTGAAAATGTTTAATGATAAGTGGAATTGTTTATATTATCATATTAATGGACAAAAAAAACTAACAGACAACAAAACATATGTACCAGTTAATTTCAGACTAAGGCACTGGTATCCTGATTAAGAATGCAGGATTTAGCAGGCCTGGGTTCAAGTCCTACCTCTACCCTTTATTTCCTGTGTGATTTGAGAAAGTTAATTACTCTGAACCTCGGTTTCATCAAAAAATGCTGAAAATTACAGAAATCATAGGGATGTAAAAGTTAAACTAATGCAAAGCAATCCCTGGCGTAGACTACAGCCTCACTAGAAGTATTCATGAGTTCACAGGGAAAATAACTAAAATATAATAAATCAGAAGTTTACTTATGAGAGAAATTTTTGTTCTTCTTTATAGAGTTTTGCATTCCATAATTTCTACAGGTGACATATTTTATTCCAATAATCAGGTAAATAAAATAAAAATTTAAAAAACAGATATAAGTGCTTGTAGGCCAATGGGGAAATTATAGATAAGAAGAAGAAAATAACTACTAAGAGGTTCTAGCACAATTCTCAAGAGTCGTAGACCAGCCATCAGAAAGCAGCCCACTCACAGGCCAATCCATTTGTAAGAAATGCAACGGGCATCATTTAAAGCACGTAGGTAGCTGGAAACATCAAGACAGAGTGCCATCACTTTTGTAATCCTCTATACAGAGTTTTAAAAAAATACATATAATTAATACAAACAAGTGATGGGTCCATAGTTTCTGCAATGAGAGATGATGATGTTCTTGAATTTTGCATCCCACTGAGAATTGCAGAGCTTGCATTTCCTAACACTCACATACCAACAAGGGAGGTGGGAATAAACCTATTCTTTATGCTAGTAATTACAATTTTCCTTTACAATCCCATGACAACAAATAATTCTTAATTCATCTCAAAGATGAAAGTGAAACTCGCAATAAAGAAATTGTTAGAAAGGTATGATAAAGCATTATAGTACTAAACTTCATATTATGACAGTTAGGAAATGCAGAAAGGACCGATTTTAAATAATATGTAACTTGTCATGTATCTTATAGTTGTAAAACTCCTAATAAAGTAAAGATCTGTTAAATTTATACATAAAGAATGAAGACAAGGCTGCAATTTGATATACTTAAAACTGCTCCCATGAGGAAATAAGTTTCTTGGGATTAAGACTATATCTTAATACTTATATCTTCTCAATGCCAAACAGGTGGTTTATGTATATGCAGTAGGTATGAATTTGCAACCGCATGTATAGGTAACAACAAATAGCAAACTTTATTTTCTTTAATTAACTTGAATTTGACTCCAAGCACCCATCCTAACAGGCTGTCAAGAAATCCAAACTCAGTCCCTACTGGGACATCCCCTCTTCTGCACCAAGCTTTCGAGCGTGGGTGAGCAGGCCATGGGCAGAGACCAAGAACCTGTCTTCTGGATTTGCTGACAGCTGCTGAGGCGCTGAACGTCCAGGCTCTCACGATCATCACTTCTTCTGTGCCGTTCTTGTGGCATGTGAACTTCTGCGCAGGAGAGTAGCCATAGTCAGGAGGCCACTGTCCCACTCAGGCCCCCTCTGATGTCTTGCTGCCACAGTCCCTCAGGCTAAAAGGAATTGCTTTGGGGATTCCCACTTCTTTTACATTATTTCACCCCTATTTGGGGATAGAATAAAATGTTATGGTTTAACCACGGAAAGATTAAACAACACAAATTATCCTTCTCTCTCAATAAATCCCGACTTTTCGTTGCCTAGATAAGATCACAAAAGTTCTTTATTGAAGAGCGGAGACTCTTTACTTTTACATGACTATAATAAAATTCTGAAGCCTTCCCTACTCCCCTTGCACCAGCACCCAGATCACCCAGATCAGACAGGGGAGTTACCCTTGGAACTCCAAGGAAGTCACATGCCGAGAAAAGCAAACAGAAGCATTACACTTAGCTTCCTAAGTATCGCCTCATCTATGATGATGTCTCTCCTAGTCTCTCTGCCAGGACCAGTTAAATAATTTGCAGAGCCAACCACAAAATGAAAAGGTGATCCTCTTTTTCAAAAATTATTAAGAGTTTCAAGATGGTGACAACAGAGCACTCGATCAAACGCCAGACCTCGCTCTCTAAGTGTGCCCCCCTGTGTGAGTGCACAGGTCACACTCCCCCCGAGCTGGGAGGACCACAGCCCCAGTTCAGGTCCTGGTTCCCTGGGTTATTCGACAGCCTCCTATGATGGGCCTTCCTCAGACGGTCTCCCTTAGAATCACCTTACACATGCCCCCCAGGTGCAATGCATCTAAAGCAGACATCTGGTTCTCTCATCTCTCTGTTGAAGCACTGCTGTTACAGGGCGATGTCCACGTTGTAAACATGGATTTCAAGATACTTCTTGATCTGGCCTCTATTTGAGTGGTCATCTCCATCTTTTTCCACTTCCTACTCCACACAGTATGTTTCATCTGGATGTTAAAATGCTATTTAAGCACCACAGATTGTGTATTCAAACAACCAGAGAAAGAAGGGATATAATGTCAGACTGCGCTCCCAGCCAGGTCTGAATTTTATTGATTAGTAAAAAAGTAACTTACATGTGCACTATAAATAGGCATGAAAATTGTACTTCCTGAAAAATCCAGAACCAACAACTTACAGGAACTGGAGAGGCTAAGGCTCAAGCCAGTTTCTATTAAACAAGGATTCATCTGGTCACTTGAATTTCTTACTCCCCCTCCTGAGACATGGTGTGTGATTGGATTCAGGCAGTTTGCACAATGCAGTGGATCAGCTAATTGCCCCTCTGCCTACTATAAGCACAATTGACTACATTGGTTGGAAAACCAACCCAGGGAATAGGCTATGAAATTGGTATTGAAGCTTTGGCAGCACACGGACTGATCAGGATATTAAATGCAAAGCTAAAACACAAAGCACAGCTTGTTCGGTTTGGTTTGGTTTTTTTTTAAAGTAATTTCTAGTGGCGGAGACAGATGTTTCTTGAAGTGGCAAGAGATTTGCAGAGCAGAATGTTCTACCACTTACTGTAATTGCTTTATTAATATTGTATGTGTTTATGGCTTCTATCTACTGGATTGTGGTACCTCTTACTTTAAATGACTTTGGATTTCCTGATGACTGGCAGTTAATCTTGACTTCAGAGATGTTTTGAGTTGCATATCCAGCTTTGCTCCTGCATAGTCAATTACTTCATATGAAGCTGCATTCTTGTTTGCTTTCATTATACTTAGAAGCCCTCAGGGGGCACTGGAACACCGTCAGAGACAGTGGTCCTATATATGCAAAAGAACCTCTAGGTACCTGAGAAATAAACACTGAGTTACACACCCTGCAACAGAAAGGACCCATTTTATTACTAGCCAGGTCTCAGGCTCAATGTA
This sequence comes from Eulemur rufifrons, assembly GCF_041146395.1. Taxonomy (NCBI): domain Eukaryota; kingdom Metazoa; phylum Chordata; class Mammalia; order Primates; family Lemuridae; genus Eulemur; species Eulemur rufifrons. Next base: position 234,895,450 of record NC_090989.1, read on the forward strand.
AGTTACAGTGTCAAGAAAAGCATGTAAAAGATCCTAATCCAGCATCTTAAAAAGACTGGATCCATTTGGGGGAGTCAAGTTTGCAACAGACATAGCCTAAAATAACCTCTCCTTTAGTGCTTGGTTTATCTTTCTTTGAAAAGTACAGACCATATTGTAATTCACTTCCAATGTGTTACTAAAAAGAAGGAAGAAGGGACTAGTACGGAAATAAATCAAAGGACAGTTAAATTTGGAGGAGTGGAGATTTTCTGAAGAGGTTTGCTAGTGTGCCCAGTGGGATCGTATTTCCTTCCTTCTCTTTCCAGGCTGACCAAAATGGCAGTCCGCTTCCCGGAACAAGCCCCTCTGTAGTGTGCCTGCTGGCTGGGCTCTCCTGGATGGGGAGGAGGAAAGGGCTTCTTTGGGGGAGTCTCAGTCTGGCTTCTGAGGTTACCATCATTATCGTTGTAATTTGCTCCAGGACTGCCCTAATGACAGACTGTGGGTTGAGTGAGGCCGCACCTGGCCGCAGGCCATACTAGCTATGTGGAAAAGGCAGCAAAGTCTCCCAAAAGATTCTGATCCCCAATCATTTTCTGAAAGCTGCTGGGACTTCCTCCTAAACTAACCGACAGCGAGAGGCGAACTGTGCATTATGTAGTGAATGCCCTGCATCGTGCTGTGGCTGCCAGATTCCCTTGTGCAAACACTCACAACTGGAGGCCTTCGTACTCCGCCGGTGAAAAAGAAGCATCTTTCTTTAACTCATGTCGTTGGAGGAAGCCTACTCAATATTTAATTTTGATCTAATGTGCCACATTTTTTCCATGCCAATAAATAGCCTGCCAGTTATGCATAATTCATTATCGTGGACAAGACCCACATCAGTTTTGGAGGCAGGGCTGTTGAGAGGGACGATGTAGCCGTCAGTAGAGTCATCTTCCCAGTGACGTTGGATTTAGGTATTTGTAAGTCAGTCAACGTAGATGGTTTATATAGAGACAGAAATTATTTAGTGAAAAAAGGAAAAACACTAAAATAGAGTAGCAACATGTAGATTATGAAAAATACCCCTCACAAGCAGTATAAATAAATGCAGCTTAGAGTGAATCACAGACATCCTTTCTGTGTTTCAAGATTCTTCACCTCTGCCAACTGGCCTTTCATTAATACCACGTGTGAAATGGCTTCTAGAACAATCAAAAAGAAAGAAACAAGACTGTATATACACTTCCAAGATACTCCATTACTGTTTCATGTAGTTTACAAATATTAAGAAATTAAATCAACATATGTTTTTTAATTCTCATGATTTAAAAATATCAAATGGGCCGGGCATGGTGGTTCATGACTGTAATCCTAGCACTTTTGGGAGGCCAAGGTGGAGGATCACTTGAGGCCAGGAGTTCAAGATCAGCCTGAGGAACATAGCAAGACCCCATTTCTATGAAAAATTTTTAAAAATTAGCAGGGATTGGTGGCATGCAGCTGTAGTCCCAGCTACTCAGGAGGCTGAAGGAGGAGGATGGCTTGAGCCCAGGAGTTTGAGGTTGCAGTGAGCTATGATGATGCCACTGCACTCTAGACTGGGCAACAGAGCAAGACCCTGTCTCAAAAAAATAAAATATATATATATATATATGTATCTCAAATGATAAGGAATTACTAGAACCTACATTCAATCATCACAAATCTGCAGTCACCTTTGTTTTTGTTATCGATAATCATCAGCTTCCTCTTCCCCAAAATCTAACCTAATTCTTCTCCTTTAAAAAGATTTGAATGCTACTTTCCTTATAAAAATTAAAAAAAAAAAAGTGGTGAAAAGTGTCTGCAGAAGTTAGATTTCAGGTACTTAAGCTAATAACATCTTGCAGGTAAGCAGAGATTATTTATAAAAGCCAGGTTAACACATAATATTATTAAAATACTGCCATTCTCTCAAGCTGTTCAACTGCACAATCAATCTGATACATTAACATATTGCATAGTTAAGAGGCTGCACTTGCTACATTTTCCCCAGATTTTGTTTCATTTAAAATATTGTGTACAAAAAAGTCATGTTCAAGATATTGCTTATCCACAACACCCCTGAAATGCTTTGACAGCTATAAGACTTTTATTTTTAAGTAACAGAGCCATGTATACATGCATTTGTTCCTCCTTAATGATCTTTTTCATCACTACCAACATTCTATTTCACGTTTCCTTATGGTTAATTCTTACATTGTGCATTTTTTCTTTGTGGTAATCAACCTTCCAAATGGATACTACTGACCGAAATCTACCCGGTCTTACCTCTGACTATCTTATATCTGACACCTTCCTGGCTTTTATTTAAAAAAAGAAGAAGAAAAAGAAGAAAGAAAGGAAGGAAAAGTAACTCATGGATATTTTTGCACCAATTTCTCATTTTCTTCAATTCCCTGATGTGCAATTCTCAAGAATATTATGTTCCTTGGGCCGATCAGTATTCTCCTTCAATAAAACCACAGGATGTAGCTGCTGGGCACAGAAACTAAAATGTCATGAATTCAGTGCCCTGCTACTTGGCAGGAAACTCTGGCTGCATTCTTTTTATGTAATGTTTTTTTTTCACCTCCACTCCCTTATTGTGCTTTTTTCAACAAAAGTTAGACACTAATAACTAGTACATTTACACACCGCAGTTAATGATTGTAATAGTATAAGGTAAGAGGATAAATACTTATTAACACAAAAAAGTACAGTATAACCCTACAATGAATAGAAAAAATTATTTCAGCAGTTAATGAAAACATGGATACATTTGACAGAATTACTTAGGGGAAGAAAATCACTTGCATGCCTCCTGGGGGCAAATTAACTGGGTGTGTATGTGTTTAATCCTTTCAAGACTGTAAGTCTAATTGTTGTAAACTGCCACCCTCCTTGCCTCCTACCCAAGTCTGAGTAGGCTCCCCCTGGTTCTATCTTACCTTTTGGTAGCTAATTTGAGTTTCTCTTCCCAAGATGCACCACAATGTCTGCAGGAAAGGAGGATAATAATGCCTTCCTAAGAAATTCTAGATTCTCTTTCCTGGGGCTAATTGTTGATCGAATAATGGACAATCAGAGAAGTAGCCATTTGGACAAAGAGGAAATGGGGAGAAGCATCTACGGATAGAACAACGAAAAAAAGGATATTTTCAGTAAATATTCCATAGATTATCTAAATTCATTTTTCATTATGAATTAACACTTTAATTTTATGTCTTTTGATACTGTACTGCCATATTAACTAGCTGACCTGGCCTAATTACATAAAATTTTAATACATATATTATTTTAATGGTCTTTCCATGATCATCTTGTTCTTTGCTGATCTAACCATTGACAAAGAGCTTTCCCTGAAATATGTGGAATATATTCCCACAAGGAAAAGACATTCATCACACATAGAGAGCTAATCTGTCAAACCTCAGAAGAGTAAAATGAGCAGTCTAGGGCTAGAATCTGAAACTTTTTTATTAAAAATGTCATGAAAGCAAAGAAATTCTCCTGAGACAATTAACTTATGAAGGAGATTAATTTTATAGTTCTTGTAATTTGATATGAATCACTTAACTATACTCTGGCCCTCAGCTAAATCATAGTATCTCTAAAAGAACAGAAAAGAACAGGATTGGTCAAGATGGCTAAAAATTTGATTTAGGCTATGTTTAAATTTGTGATTATTATTAAAAAAAGGAAAAAAGACTTCAGAGGATAAGAACATAGATATATCACCTTAGAGTTGTGATAATATAGATTTTAGTAGATTTCAGTAAGTGCAGAGTAGAAATAGGTGGGATTCTACTGCCAGAAAATCTAAAAATTTCCCAGGAAAGGATAAAAGACACTAAACTTTACAAATAATCACAAAGTGGAAGAAAAAGGAAAATGTTTTAGGAATGATGTCACTTGGAAGCAGACAGGAGAACAATATTTGGAGAGTAAGGGGCTTATTGGGGGTAGAAGGGGAGATAGTGCCTATAAAAGACAAAAAGGAGAAGGAAGCAGGTTTGAACAAAGAAAATCATCAGATCACGATGCAGATCTGAACTTGTGGAAAGCAAGCAGGGAGGGTGCAGGGCTGCACAGGGAAGCACCAGACAAACTCTTAGCCTGCCCAAAAGCAGCTACAGGAGTAGAGGATTACTGAATCGATATTCCTCCAAAAATGGCCAGGTCCAAGGATTGACTGGGACCATTGGCTCAGTCATTGGCTGAGAACTTCCCAGGTCTGTGCCTTGGCTCAAAAGCTGAGGTGGATCCTGGAGATGCTGACAGCTGTAGGCTGTCAGGTAACTGTTCCCTCTGCCACTGAATGGCCAGATTTTCCCTGCCTGCCGCAGGAACTTTCACTGAAGCTCTGATGTCTCTTTGCAAGTTATTTGGGTGTTCTACAAACTGTCATTAAAACTAGATGTTTAGGCCGGGCGCGGTGGCTCACACCTGAAATCCTAGCACTCTGGGAGGCCGAGGTGGGCGGATCGTTTGAGCTCAGGAGTTGGAGACCAGCCTCAGCAAGAGCGAGACCCCATCTCTACTAAAAATAGAAACAAATTATATGGACAGCTAAAAATATATATAGAAAAAATTAGCCGGGCATGGTGGTGCATGCCTGTAGTCCCAGCTACTCGAAAGGCTGAGACAAGAGGATCGCTTGAGCTCAGGAGTTTGAGGTTGCTGTGAGCTAGGCTGACGCCACGGCACTCACTATAGTCTGGGCAACAGAGTGAGACTCTGTCTTAAAAAAAAAAAAACAACAAAAAAAACTAGATGTTTAAATACCCATAAAAGCAAGCAAAATAAGAATTATCTAAAAGATGGAAGGAGCATTATTAATGAAGGACCAATGCGAATGGCACACGCTTACAGGAATTGCACCGACAAAGTGAAAGGTTTATGGAAAATACTAAACAACAAACAAAAAGAAGAACTTTTAACCATGTTCTGCTTAACACAAGAAAGAAAGCAAATAAACAAAAGTCTTGGAATCTATAGAGTTATGTAACAATGATGGACTGGACATTAACTCCGTTTGTATTTTGTCTTATTTACTAAACAAAAAAGCCAACTGCATCAGGGCAGAAATAGCACCAGGCAGAAGCAACCAAAGCCGAGAATATATGAAAAGATGCTGTGAAATCACTCAGGTGCTCTAAATCAGTTTTGTCCTCTGGATTCAGGTTGTTGACAATGAACAAGGGAATTCTGCAAATCATGATTAGTTATCTTTAAAAAATATTTTGGAAGGTCAGAGATACCAGAGGATGAAAGAAATCAATATTATAGCATTTTTTTTCCAAAAAAGAATGCAAATGTATTGTATATGCCAACATCAGGCAGTAGAAATAGAATGCTAGGCACACATGATTATAAATTTATAGTAGCCACATTTTAAAAAGGAGATGAAGTAAATTTAAAAATAAATTTAAATTAACTCAATACATTTAAAACACTTTTACAACATGTAGTCAATATAAATAATTAAATAATGTGATTCTTTTATGTTCTTTTTTTAAATACAAAATCTTTACAATTTGATATATCTTCTTATAAAATATCTCAAATCAGATGCTAAATTTTCATTGAATATACTTGATCTCTATTTATATTTCATAAAATTTAAAGTTAAAAAAGAAGATTCACATGACCAAGTTGTTCCAAACATGTTTAAAGGTTTTCCAATCAATGAAGCAAGTACTGAAAAATCATTTTCCTTTAAGATTTGCATATATATTGACAACACTCGTTCATCTTTTTTGACAGAATTGATTGAACTTTGAAGCAAAACATAGCAGTTTTAAAGCTACATCTGCCCAAGTCAAATAAACTCACTAATTCTATATCAACTCAGTATTATTAAGATAGATACATCAGATAATTTTTTTAAAACTCTATTATCAACAAAAAGTTCATCACATTTTTTATGGTTTTTCAAATTTTGATTCAATTAATCTTCGAGATTGTTAGAGAGGACTTCTATTCTAGGGACAATTATTTGGTGGCTATGGGCAAAATTTTGTAAAATATCTTGTCATTTCCCCATCATTGTAAAACAAAATTTCCAGAATTAAAATATTAATTGCTTTTACCATATCTCCATCTAAAATTGTTTTCTTTTTTGTGCAAAAATCTAAGATATTTTGCCGCTGATTAAAATTACAAGCTTAGCTCCTGTTAAAAATAATTTATAAATTTTTTTGGACATTTAATTCTGATTTCAGATGACCATATTCATGGATTCACTTGTGATTATTAAAAAGAAAGTCTTATTTAATTCACTGAGTATTCACTTATAATGTCTCTTAATATTGCCCACTTTTTATCCTTACTTTTAATAAGCTTTTTATTTTATAGTAACATTAGATTTACAGTAAAGTTGCCACAATATTATCCTTCATTCAGCTTCCCCTAATGCCAACATCTTACAGAGGCTCACGTATGTACAGTACTTTATCATTTACAAAGCGTGTTCACACCCATTATCCCAGGTGATTCTCCCAAATAATCCTGTGAGATTTTCAGAGCAGGTGCTCTCCCAGAGAAAGGATCCAGAAACGTTAGGAAGTTAAATGACCTGTCCAACAACAGCACCCTTAAAGTCTGCCTTCAAATATTCATTCCACTTGGCTAGGCCACAGTGCCCAGATATTTGGTCAAACAATGTCCTGGATGTTTCTATGAGGGTTTTGAGGGATGAGATTCACATTTAAATCAGAGGACTTTGAGTAAAGCACATTGCCTTCCATAATAGGGGTGGTTCTCATTTAATCCATTAAAGGCCTAAAAAAACAAAATATTGCCCTCCCCCAAGCACAAAGGAATTCTCCAACAGATGGCCCCTGAGTTGATCCACAACATCCACTCTTCCCTGGGTCTCCAACTTGCCGGCCCACCCTGCAAATTTTGTACTGGCCAGCCTCCACAATCATGTCAGCCAATTCCTTAAATAAATCTCTTTCTACATATACACATCCTATTGGCTCTGTGTCTTTGGAGAACCCGAACGCCCACTGGCTCTCACACCACTACCCAGTAAGCAAGCCCTAGTGTCCAGCTCCATCATTCTTTCATTCCTATGGATGGTCGGAGCAGGGAATCAGAACTCCCCAGGTTCCGGTTTCCTTCCTATGGGCCCCCCTTCTGAGGTCCTGTTTCTGAGAAGGACTCTCTCTAGAAACCGATATCATCAGAGATTGTGGCCCTGGGTCTTCATGGAAAGGAGAGTATAAGGTTAACCCTCAGAAAGCACAGAGTCGAACAGGCAGAACCTTCCCTGTTCGTGATGCACCTTTGATCCTTTTCCTGGCTCTCTGCATTGATGCTGAAAGACAAAGAAAGAATGAAGAGTCTTCAACTTAATTCTCACTCACCTCTCTTGGCAAGCTGCGGGCATTCATTATTCATGAATAACATGCCTTTTCTGGATTGTGTTAATTAAGATCAGTTTTTCTTCCTTGTTATTCATTTTTTTAAAGTGAATAAAATAATTTTCTGTTTTTCCCTCTCTGGAAAACTCAAGTAACAAAGATTTCCTGCATAGGGTCCTCCCTTGATATTCCCACCAGCAGTCCTTCGCTGAGGAAGGACACAGACTTTCGGGTCATCAGGAACATCAATGCTGCATTTAATAGGCTTCTGCTCCCTGAGCATAGATGGGGCAGCATCTGATCAGAGGCTCAGCCTTACTCTCCAGATCAGCCCAGCATGGAGGGAAGGCTGCTGATGAACAGCGTTGAGGAACTGCTCTCCTTAGGGGTCCAGAAATCCCTTAATATGTCATCTACCAGCCCTGAACAAGGCATTTGGTATCTACCCTGGGAACCTCTGTGTCACCTAGGTCTGCGAATTTTGCATGAAGCCCACTCCTCGCTCTAACTTCTGCCCCGCTCAGCTTCTTTCCCTAGAATGATGGTGTTCTGCTGCTTCCTGACAGCTTTCATCTCGAGTGTCCCTCTGCTCAAACATGATTTAGAAAACTAAGAAACAGAAAAAAAAAACAACAAGATTAATCTCTTCTGGGGGTTGGACCTCGGGCTCCTTACCTGATTTGGATCTTTTTTGCCCCCAGTGTTAATAAAAACTGGAGGAGTCACACCCTAAAAACAAGGTAGCAAATCGAGTCATTAATACCACAGGAAGTAGAGTTTGAGCTCGTCCAAGAGACAAAAAGTGTCTCCAGAAAAAAAGGAAAAAAAAAAAAAAGAGCTCATTCTCTGTCGTCGGAAGCACACTGCGTCCACATGCAGCTGGCCATGAAGGATGCAGACTGTCCACCAGGGTTCCAGGCCGGCATCAGACAGCTTGGAATTGTCACGGAGGGTGCCTGAGTGAGGAGGGGGCAAGACAGGAGATGAGAACCCACTATCCAGTCCACTAGATCCCCTCACCCTTCTCCTGACCTTACTATTTTCCAATTCCATTCTTTCATTGTACAAAATATATATATGTACAATTTTCTATTTTCTTCACATATAACCCAGATATTATCAGGATTCATCTTTTACCCTTGGAGGTCTTGGCTTTGAATCTATCAATTCTATAGCCATGAAAGTCTGAAGTTTACCCTAGAATTTTTACCAATTCCCAGGGATTTACACTCTTGAAATCTTGTAAGCAAGCTTTGCCACATAATGTTTTAGCCTTTTATCAACCCAGTCATAGACCTCAGCCTCCCCTTCAAGTATCACCAAAGAATGTTACTTTCATTTAAAAAAAAAAAAAAAAGCATTAGTGAGCAAAGTAGCCTTTCCTGAAGATTCTATATGGAGATAAAGGGGCAGAGGGTGTATTGCCTGTTCCACTGCACAATGTGAATTCTCTCTGTGATTGCTTTTCATCCAAAGTCCCTTTTGCACTGCTCTGACCTTCAGGCTCTCAACTCCCCCTCCTCCACCGAAGCAGTACCCTGTCCTCCTGGTCCCAGTCTCTTCTCCCTCCCAGGTCCTCACACCACAACTGCCACGACCACCACTATGTTCGAATTCTTTTTCTTCTACAGAGCTTGTCAGCTCCTCCAAATCTCTACCCCCACCTGCATAGCCAGATACATGCTGATTTGGAGAGTGAGTGAGGCGTAACTTTTTAAGAGAGGAGTTGGAGACTGTAGAGTAATATTTTGTGTGTGTGTGTTTTAAATTACACCTATAGGTTACTCCTTCTATAAAGGTTTTCCTAATTTCTCCCACCTACTTGATAATTTTGCAGGAAAAATCCTTGCAGTATTTACTAAAAATAACTGATGGAGTTATTGTATCATTGTGTGTGTGTGTGTGTGTGTGTGTATGTGTGTGTGTGTGTGTATTTATATATGTTTTATCTGCCAATGTTGCCAAACATTTAAGAGATTCATACTATGCACTTACTGCCTCATTTTTAAGAGATTTTAAATTGATGAATTCGAGCACTGGATCATTTATGTACTTTAGTTTCTTAATTCCTCTGCTAATGCTAATGCATCACCTTGCCCAGGACTCCCAAATCTTTCCCATCTGTAGGATGAGGCTTCACCAGAGTTGACAGCTTCTCTCTTTTACAATTTCCTTTGGCATCAATAGCTTTTCCAGAGTCACCTACCCCAAAGGGCTTTGCCTTACTCCATTTGGGCTGCTATAACAAAATACCATAAACTGTGGAGCTTATAAACAAGAGAAATATATTTCTCACAGTTCCAGAGGCTGGGGAGTCCATGATCATGGCACCGGCAGATTTCATGTCCAGTGAGGGCCCACTTTCCCCTTGATAACACCTTCTCACCATGTCCTCACATGGTGGAAGGGGTAAGGCTGCTGCTTTTGGAGGCCTTGAATGAGGACACTAATCCCAGTCATGAGGGCTCTTCCCTCTTGACCTAATCACCCCCCAATGGCTCCACCTCCTTAGGGGCATGAAGATTCCAATATACAAAGTTGGAAGGGACTCAAACTTTCAGACCATAGCAGGCTTACACTTCAAGCTCTGCCCACCCTTATCTACCCCCCACCAGCGTAAGATGCATTTCCGTCAGAAAGTCCCTCTGCACATCTTAGCATGCCTGGCATTGAACCTGAAGGCCAAAAGACTCTTATAACTAAAAACATTCTTCAAAGTCTGAGCAAAAATAAAGCTTCAGAGGAACTATTTCCAGATGAGAAGCGACTCTGAAAATGGCCCATTGACTGCATTCTTCAAAAATATCAAAGTCATAAAAGACAAAGGAATGTGGAAACTGCTCCAGACTAAAGGAGCACGAGAAGTAGAGACAGTATGTGATTCTGACTGGGGCCTGCACGGGAGGGAAAACATGCTGGAAAGGACATGGCTGTGCAGGCAAATGGACAAAATTGACATAGAGACAGTACACAGGGTAAGTCCTGGGTTCATGTTCAATTTACTGAAGTTGATAACTGTACTGTGGATAAAACAATAAAATAAAATACTCTTTTTGTTAGGAGATACACAATGAAGTATTTAAAGGGAAAGGACCATGATGTATGCAACCAGATTTCAAAGGTGTGGCAGAGAATGATGTTTGTGTAGATAACGAGATCAAATAGGACAAACTATGGACATTCAGTGAATCTGGGAAAAGGGCATTGAGTGTCCTTTACTATTCTTGCAGTTTCTTCATTAATTTCAAATTATTTCCTAATAAATAATTTCAAGAAGTGGCCCATCGGTCAGTCCCGCTGAGTTTTAACTCCCTTTTGGGCTTGATACCCACAGCTGTCCCCATCATACCCAACTCCCCGAAGTGAGAATTTCCAACTCTTAAAACAGTTTTATCAAGTTCTGTCTCAGGCAAAAACACTGGAGTATTCTATTAAAATAGTGTTTCTGACATTGTCAATAAAGTTTTTAAAAAAATACTGGGAAAAGGCCAAAAAAAAAAAAAGGCAAATAAAATAAATATTACATATAAAAATATAAAAACAAGAAGAATCACATTTGCATCACGATTTCAAGCTCTTGCCCTGTCCTACACCAGCTGCATGACTTGGGAAATGTCACTTTACCTCTTTCTTTTTCAGTTTTTTTTTAATCTGCAAAGTGGAGATAAAAATCCCCAGTCTCGTGATACATGGTAGTTATAATTAAAATGATAGAATCAGTAGGAGCTTTACTGTATGTGAAATTTCTTTATTCAGAGAATCCTAATTTTTCTGGGTAGGTCTGGCACAGCACCAGCCCAGGAATCCACAGGGCACAGTCCTAGAAGCCTAGAGATTGATTTTCCCTGCCAAGGTGGAAACTTCGTTCTTCCCATTTTTGCATGTCAACAGCATCCACCCCATAGAACTGATCTGCTGAGGACCAACCAACTCCAAAGCAGACCCCAGCTCATTTCAGCCTTTTCAGGATGATCCTTTCACTCCACAGCTTTCTCTTCCTTTGAGTCCCTCTTCCATGTTGGGTCAGCAGGTTTCACTCAGTTCTATTTCTCTTTAAAGTTTTTCTATGTTGGGATAAATCTACCCGGTGATTTCTTTACCAAACATCATGTTGACTTGTGGTACTTCCCCCCTATTCTTCCTTTCCTCTCCAAAAATCAATTTACAGTTATCATATTCTATTAATAGAAAAATTTTGTTGCCAGCCTCCTTGAGAATATAAATTCATCCTCAGGTGCAGGTATCAGTACTTTGTCTGTCAGTTTAAATACCTGGAGAGAATTCTGTGTTTGCATGGAAGATTTGACCTGTATTTGGAAGTTACAGCCTACCCGCTCTGGGGATCAAGGGTGTGCTTCCCCAGTCTTGACTGAGTCAATGGAAATTCCCAATTTGAAAGATTAAGACAATGAAGCCTAAGGCTGTATTACATAGCCCAGTGCTAAATATTGCTAAACGACCTTAAACAGAAAAGGAAAAATACAAAGTTTTTGACATTTGACATATGTAGTTGCAAATACATATCAAAATATAGACATGTTTTTAGAGAAATTTTTTGAGTAATTTTTTGGGGGTCTCAAATCCAATTTTTTCCAGCTGTTTCTTTTAAGAAACCATATAAAAACAGCATTTTAGGGCTTTTATGTAACAAAATCACATTTGAGAAACAAGAAAATCTTTTCAAATTGCAACATGACTGGAAATAATATGATCATCGATATTTCTGCTCTCTGCCTCCCTTCCCCCCAAAAGAAAATAATTAATCACCTTCATTTCCAGGAGGTCAAATAAGAAATTTCAAGAATGGAACGTGGAAATTAGAAAAATGTACATCAGACCTTAGAAAGGCTCTAAGGAGTAGATTAGCTTAATTCTCTGTCTTATATAATAAGAAACTGGGGTCCAAGGAAGGTTTATTCAGGACTACTTTCTTTTTTCTTTTCTTTGCCTCCATTTATCCAACATTTATTGAACTACTTACTACCGGTTGAGAGGAACTGTGATAGATGCTGGGGATATGAAGAAGAGTAAGACAAAGCTCCTGCCAGACAGAATTCAGTCTTCCCTTGAATTATTTCAACTATCATTACAGAGGCTATAACCCACCTACCAGTTAGCATTGTTTTGGTTCTTCTTGCTTTTTTCTATTTGACATGGACATGACCTTGCTAATATTAGTTGATATTTGTTAACATGAGTACTATTAGGTCCGCCCACCTATCCATCAGTCCGCTCATCCATCTGTCCACCCATCTATTTATCCTATCAGCCAAAGATGCCATTCTGTTGCCTAGGGTGTCAACTTGCCTGATTTATTGGTTGGCCTAGCATAGGCATGTTTAATTATCTTACTGTTTCTCATAATGAACGGTCTTTTTTCTCCATAGGGTAAATAGTTTTGAGTTATGTAAAATGAGAATCTGGCAAACAGTGGTTTTTACTCTTGTCCCCTCAGGGATGATCATTTTGTTAAGGTGCTTCCTCTGTCATTTTTTAGAGCTATAAAACGACATTTTAAAGTAGTAGCGTATAATCAAATCTTTTCAAAATACCAGAAAAGAATTAGCAAACCTCTAAAACTTGAGTCTTCACGTTCTTAATGGTTGGTCTCCTAATTAACAGCTCAAAGATCCCACCTGCTGTCTAAATAGTTCTGTCATCTTCTCGCTTAATTTTAATATGACCTCAAAAAACTCAGTTTTTTTTTTTTTTTTCTCCTGGAGATGTGTTTTATGTCCCACCCCACTTTTCTTCTAAAGTGTTTCAACACACATTTTAACTCAAGGGGAACTGAAGACAAGGGCTGTTTTCTTTGTTAAGATATGAGAGCGTTTTTGACAGGGAGGGGCTCCACTTGTTAAAACTTTGAGCTGTGCTTGAACACATCCTAAAATGATTAAATTCTGTTTGAGTCTGTTCCGGTTAAAAATTATAAGCTGGGTAGTTTAAAGCCAACTCCCATTGACTAATAAAATGGAAAATCTTGGGATAGCCCAGATACTAGATTTCTGTGAATGTTTCTTTATAAATTACAATGTGAAATGTTCAGTACAAGTGACAGTAAACAAAAGTTAGATTAAAAAATGCCTGGAGGATATGTGAGTCACTATAATTATGGAATCTGTTTCTGCCTTCAGATAAAGGCTACTAATAAATTGTAAGCACATTAAATGTAGCTGCTGATATAGTCATAAATATTGATATGAAACAAAACTCAGAATATCTTTTTTTTCCAGTGAGAATCTTCAGTCTAGTCTGGCAGCTCTATGTTACTCAGACTTTTCAAAGGGAAAATTTCTTTATTTTTTTAGAATCAACAACAGAAAACTCTCTATCTAAGAATAAAACATTACAGTTTACATGAGATGCAAATAAGGCACTATAGTAACAATGGATTCTTGGGGACAGAAGATTTTGTACAATGTTGAGCCCTCTAAAAGATCAACTAATTTGTACCTCTACAATAAAATTATCATATAATAACAGTGAAAAAAGAAGATGAGCTTGCTCTTGCATTTTTGGTGTTTCATGTAAGCCAGAAAGTTTAAGCATCTGCTTCCACTTTCCTTCACAAAATAATATCTGATCTTTTATTTCCAACTGATTACTTACATTCCTGCTCTTTGCTTTCCTCCCCAATGTACTTCTATCTTGAAAACCTCATGAAAAAGCAAACTCTTTGTGACTGGCTTTGCTTCTTACTACATGCTGAAAATCTGGAAAGTGATGTATAATAAAAGGATCCCCACTCTGGAAACTGGACAAGCTGGACTCTAGATCAATTTCTGCCTCAAGTTACCTGTGAGATCCTGGGAAATTCATTTACCATCTTTGTACTTCTATGATTTCATTTACGAAATGAGAATATTGACATAGATGACTTGTACAATCTCTACAGGCACGACTGTATACACCATAATATATGACTTTGTAAGCTCTAGCTTTGCGCCTCCATGAACGTTGCCAAGTTGGAATCCTTTGTATCTTTGTAGCTTTTTTTTTTAATTTAAATTATTTTCTGTGTGACTTCCCAGAGAAAAGTAGAAATGGAGTGAAATGTGCTTTGGCTAAGAACTAGATTTTACTTGATCTTAATAGTTAACCCAGTACAGAAGAGAACGGTTTTAGGTCTGTTTGCAGACGCCAGTCACTCTTCCATCCTCAATTATGCCAGGCCGTTTTTCTTTAACAAGGTTTTCATGTGAGCACTCTCCATCCCATCGTCCCGTACTCCTGCTCCTGGCTGGCTGAGGAACCCCACTGTTTGCCATCCTCTACTGCTCGGCCTGCAGACCTTATTCCTCAACATGTTCCCACTGCCCTAGGAAACCAGAATGTTCCCTATAGCTGCTCACGACTTTTCTATCTCCGTGCCTTCACTCTTTGCTGTCTGCCTTCTCTCTTCTTCATTCATCTAGATTAACACTGTCTAAGAGAATTTTTGGCAAAGATGGAAATGTCCTATGTTGCCAATATGTTAACCATCAGCCACATGTGACTATTGAGCCCTTGAAATGGGGCTGGGCGGTGGAGAACCTGAGTTCTGATTTTATTTTATTCATTTAAATTCACATAGGCACACGCGGCTAGTCACTAATGGATTGGACAATGCAGCTCTAGATTACACCATCATTAGATATCTAGATCAACTCCCACTTTTTACAGGATGGAGCCCAGTAAAATTATCTCAAGAACTTAAAAAAATAAATAATGAAGAAATGCCCAAGTTCCATCCCTGGATTTTCTAATATAATCCGTCTAAGATGGGACCCAGGCATGAATATTTTTAAAAGGTTCCCCAAATAATTCTAATGTGTAGCCAGGGTTGATAATCATTGTTCCAGGAAATTCACTCAGGCTTCCCGTTTCTCAATACTTGTTGATATTTCTGGAACCCTGAACAATAGCCTCCATCATCCCATTTCTTTATACTGCTGGTTTCAGTTTTATTCACCACATTATAAGCATCTTTTCCTGTTTGGTCCACTGAGTCCACCACCACATACAACAAGTTAGTTCTGGGTAAGTGCTTAGTGATTGAACCATGTTCACCTATTGTGCATATTCTTCAATTAAAGAAAATTCCTAGCTTTTGATTTTATAAATCCTAAATGAAGTTAAGCCCACGTAGGTTTCTCTTCTGTCTTAAAACCATCAACATTTATTGCAGTTAGTCGATTAATGAAAGACTTCTGTGCTAGACTGTAAGTTCCATGAGAACACGGACCATCACCATTCACCACTGTATCCCTAGTGCCTGGTACATAGTCTGACACATAGAGGCATTGAATCAATTATTGTTGAATGAATAATTTAATGAAAGAGCAAGTACTTGAATAAAATGCATTTAAAGTGATACCAGTACATTGTCTTATCCACGAAAAGTGAGCATTCTTTCAAAATATCAAAATATAGACTATCTATATCTTGCTGTGGTATGCACGGATGTGCATGTGCATGGTGTGTTTGCATGCCCATGTGCCTCTGTGCATATGTGTGCACGTCATGCGTGTATGTTTGAGATGTACAATTATTCTAAGCATTCTAAAGAGCATCTAAAACTTGCTGAGTATTCCAAAGGATCCCTTAGCACCTCTTGGTTCTGCACAGCTGGTAGCTCTGTTTTCCACAGCTATAGTCCTGGGAAATATGGTATTAATACTGAGTGAACAGATGGTGTAGGGTGTGTTACTTAAGACTGTTTTGCCAGGAGGTAAATTTATGCTTTATAAATGTACTTCAAAACTATGCTATTTGATTTAATCACTTAATGCAAAGACAGCTGCATACTATATTTGCCTTAACTGCAGTTATATGGGTTATCTGCCAATCTGTTAATTATAGTATTTTGAAAGACTTCAGGAAAAAAACAGTAATTATACAGATTGGGGGTGGGGGGAGGAACATTTTTGAAGCCTAAATTCAGACATTCATTCCCAGCTAACACAAACTTATTGAAGATTTAGAAAACCTGCTAGGAAAGTGGGAGTAGATGAGATAGTTTTCCGTTGAAAGTGACTTAGGTATGTGTTCTCACTCTGCCTCGGTGACCGTGGGGAGTTGCTGGGGAGATGGGGGTCGAGTGTTCTTCCAATAGAACAGAGTTCCAGCTACTCTGTAAGGTCTTTCAGCAACTGCTCAGTTCCTTAAAATTAAAAGAGGAGGAAAAGAGGAGGAGAAGGTTCAAACATGCCCTTGACTTTCTTATACTTTCCCATAACCTGCTTGATCCCAGAGCCCTCTGTACCTAAGTTTTCTCTGCTAAACATTTGTGGTAATGATTAAGCAGATTTAATTAATACTATATCAGGGAAGGGGAATATTTTAAGCTTAGTCTGACAGCTTCCTTTTCATGCCAAGGACAAAATGCCACAAACTTGTAGGAAAAGTCTGGCGCATTTCCCCTATCCCCTGGGAATATTCATGTTCAATGAAGTTCATTGTCATTTTGATTTCCTGTCTGTGGGCAGTACCGGGATAAAAGGGTTGAATGAGATTCAAGCGGTAAATCAAAGAATTCTGGAAAGAACTTTACAGACTATCTGGTCCTCGTCTCTCCTTTGACAGGTGAAGAAACTGAGGACCCAAATTCTAAACTGATTTGCCTTCCCAAGATAGTGAAGGAAAATTAGAGACTTTGACAACGGGCCCTTTGGCATTGGCTTGAGCCTTTTCACACACATCACACTGCCTATGAAAGCTACAAAGAGAGAGGAAATAAACAAAGAGAGTAAAATTTATTTTTCTGTGGTAGTTCAATACTGACTGGCTGCAGCTGCCCCTAGGCAAAAGAAGCCAGTAATAATAACAAGAATAGATATCCTCATTGACTTCCCCGGGGCCTCCACGTTCCTAGCAGCCAGAGCCATCCACATTGAGAACAGTGCCCAGGGTTGAGCATCACAGCTGCCTACTGTGTGTCAGGCACAGTATTAAGTAGTTTCCCAACATCATCTCAAGTAAAGCTTCTAGGAACCTACGATGCAAACATCATTTCATGCATTTTACAGAGAGGGAAACTGGCTTTCAGAGGTTGAATAATTTCACACAATCAAGGAAGAGAAAGACATCAAAGCTTAGCACTACAGAAAATCACCAAACCACAAAGGCAGACAACAAGAAAGAAAGAAAGGAAGGAAGAATCTCCAAACGACAACCACAATGCAAAAAATTACAGCAGATACAGAGGTTGAATAATTTGCCTAAAGTCACACAGTTAATTTTTAGCAAAGTCCCATATTCAGACGTGGACTTACGGAATCAGAAGGTGTACCTTCCCAACAAAATACATTAGCTTTCTCCTTCCAAAACTGACTAAAATATTTCTTCCAGTTTTCTGAGGCCCTATTATTGAGTCTGTTCTGTACCATCCTGCGGCTCGTTACTCCTAGGCTATCCTCTGTACAGCAATTCATCTGAGGAATATCTCATCTTCATAGCTGGGCTCTATGCAATGTCCAACAAACCTCAACTGCTGAGCTGGTATGCGCTGAGGCCAGCTCATCAAAGCAGCCATGCAGGGGCCGCCTCCTTCTTCGCGGGAAGCATCCATTTCCAGAGTATCCTGGTTATGCTGATATGCATGTGCCCATCTGACCCGGAGGAGTAATTAACTTCTAACTTCTTGTGTTAGGCAGAAAGAGAGGATAATGCCAAGGCTGGCAAGTGGAGGAAGAATTAGAGGGGCAGGCTTCTCTTTTGGTACTTCTCCAATCATACTTCAGTGGCTATCATACCTAATCTATGAGTTGGGAGGGACGTACATCTTCAGTAGTCCCTAGTATTTCCATTTCTTTCAGGCTACTTAGACTAAAATTAGGACAATGGCAATCTCTCTGAGCCTTAGTATCTCTGCTTTGGGCCCTTTTATATAACAAAGGCAAGTGTTTTATTAAATTTTTTAAATGCATGCCTATAGAATCACAATTTTTGGATGTTTTGTGGCAACATTATTGATCAATATTCTTTGGTTGCTATCTGTTTTCTCTGTTCCTTTTCTGACTTTTTGTAGTATATCTAATTTTTAAAAAATGGCCGGGCGCGGTGGCTCACGCCTGTAATCCTAGCACTCTGGGAGGCCGAGGTGGGCAGATTGTTTGAGCTCAGGAGTTCGAGACCAGCCTGAGCAAGAGCGAGACCCCATCTCTACTAAAAATAGAAAGAAATTATATGGACAGCTAAAAATATATATAGAAAAAATTAGCCGGGCATGGTGGTGCATGCCTGTAGTCCCAACTACTCGGGAGGCTGAGACAGGAGGATCCCTTGAGCTCAGGAGTTTGAGGTTGCTGTGAGCTAGGCTGACGCCATGGCACTCACTCTAGCCTGGGCAACAAAGTGAGACTCTGTCTCAAAAAAAAAAAAAAAAAAAAAAAAAAAAATTATTAGTCATCTTTGAGTAAAGCAAGTTCATCCTCTATCAGTCAATTAAAGAAAGTTCATGCAGTGGAGGCCAGTATTCTAAGATAGAAGTTCTTTTTGGTTTGTACTGAAATGCTTTATGGCAAAGGGCTAAGTGAGTTGTGTGTGTGTGTGTGTGTGTGTGTGTGTGTTTCTTTATGGTATAAAATAACTTTCAGGGAAGATCTGTCACTATCCCAATTGTCCATTTCTGTTGTTCAAAAGGAAGCATTGCTCCTAGGAAGTATGTCAATTCTGGGGATTTCCGGCTGTTTAGTTTCTCAGCCCCACATAGAAAATCTAGGTGCCTCTTGGCATCCTCATATAACTAGCGCTGCATTTGGCAATCCTTTCTTAGAGACTGTGATTCAGAATTTAAAAAAAAAAAATCTCCTACTGTCATCAAAGATAAAATCTGTGTGTGCCTGCCATTGTCCATGTTCCTTTGGAGTGATTTCTATAATAAGAGAGGAAAACTAACTTTATTCTATTATCTAATAATTGAAAGCCCCCTCTGTGTAGGTCATTTGTGTTTTTCTTATTTATATTTCATTTCATTTCTAAAAGTCTACTGTTATTTTTAAAAATAGAGAAAAATATCAGACCCATTGAAATATAGACAACTGATCTTTGACAAAACAAACAAACAAACAAACAAACAAAAAAACAAAGGCAATTCAATAGAACAAGGATAGTTCTTTTTCGTTGCTGTTTTTTTTTTTTTTTGAGACAGAGTCTCACTCTGTTGCCGGGGCTAGAGTGAGTGCCATGGCGTCAGCCTAGCTCACAGCAACCTCAAGCTCCTGGGCTTCAGCAATCCTTCTGCCTCAGCCTTCCAAGTAGCTGGGACTACAGGCATGTGCCACCATGCCGGCTAATTTTTTCTATATATATTTTTAGTTGGTCAGATAATTTCCTTCTATTTTTAATAGAGACGGGGTCTCGCTCTTGCTCAGGCTGGTCTCGAACTCCTAATCTCGAGCGATCCACCCGCCTCAGCCTCCCAGAGTGCTAGGATTACAGGCATGAGCCACCGTGCCTGGCCAAGGATAGTTTTTTAAACAAATGGGACTGAAACAATTAGACATTCATATCCAAAAATGTAGATCTAGGCACAGACCTTACATCTTTCACAAAAAATAACTCAAAATGGATTATAATCCTAAATATAAAATGCAAAACTATAAAACTTCTAGAAGATAACATAGGTAAAAATCTAGGTGATCTTAGTTTAGGCAATAAGCTTTTAGACATGTCACCAAAATATAAGAAAATGCAAGCAAAAATGTTAAGATGGACTGTATTAAAATTAAAAACTTCTTCTGTATGAAAGACACTGTGAAGAAAAAGTTGTTAGGAAAAACAAGACACAGACTAGGAGAAAATATCTGCAGAAGATGTATCTGATAAAAGACTTATATCCAAAACACACAAACAGCACTTAAAACTCAGCAATAAAAAACAAACAATCCAATTTAAAAATGGACAAACGATCTGAACAGACATCTCACCAAAGAAGATATGCATATGGCAAACAAGCATGAGAAAATACTTTCAAAATCATGTTACTAGGGAAGTTGTAAATTAAAACAACAATGAAATACTACCGCAGGCCTATTTAATGTCTAAAAATCCAAAACACTGATGACACCAAATTCTGGCAAGGATGCTGCGTAACAAGAACTCTCATTCATTGCTGGTAGAAATGCAAAATGTTACTACCACTTTGGAAGAAAGTTTGGCAGTGGCTTACAAAACTAAACATACTCTTACCACATGATCCATCATTCACATCAAACACTCCTAGATGTTTACTCAATTGGATTTTCACACAAAAACCTGCACACGAGTGTTTAGCAGCTTTATTCATAGTAATGCAAAACTGGAAGCAACCAAGATGTTCCTCAATAGCTGAATGGATAAACAAACTGTGGTACATCTTGACTGAACTATCAAGCCGCCAAAAACCTAGAGAAAACTTAAATGCCTACTGCTAAGTGAAAGAAGCCAATCTGAAAAGGCCACATACTATGAGTCCAATTATATGCCATTCTAGAAAAGACAAAGCTATAGAAACACCAAAAAGATTAGTAGTTGCCAGGAGGAGGGGGGAGAGATGAATAGGTGAAGTATGGGGGACTCTTAGGGGAATGGCACTACTATTTATGATGCTATAATAGTCTATCAATGGCATTATGCTTTTGTCCAAGTCTATGGAACTGCCCAACATAAAAAGTGAACCCTAAGGTAAACTATGGCCTTCAGTTAATAATAATGTATCAGTATTGGTTTATTAACTAAAACAATGAATAATGCAAGATAATAATAGGGAAAACTCTGCATGGGTCAAGAGGCACACATGGAAATTCTGTACTATCTACTCAAATAAAAAAAATTTTTAAATGTCACATTTATTTTGAGATGCTAAAGTTTAGGATGATGTTATCATTCATGAAATTCTTTGGAAACTCCTTTTCAAACCACCTTCAGAGGCTGTGGTGCATCTTTCTAAAACATCTTCAGTGTTAGCAAGCATTATTTTTCTGAAATAATAAAAAAAATTAAGAGGTAACATAAGTAAAGACTTTTGTTTACAAATCTAGGAAATATAACTTTAGTTTAAAAAAATTAAAAGTATTTATGATGTAATCTGTCCATGAAGGATGGATTCTAAAAAGGTTATGAGTAATGACAATATTATTAGCATATTGCATAGTTTCCCAAGGAAACTGTTGTGGAATATTGCCCTCATGTAGATGTTCAAATACTGATTATAATAAAATCTGTCAGAAATATTAACCCATTTTTTATGCACACACCTAAGAAGGGATACAGAAGAAAAGAATGAAAAAGAGAGATAAAGGGTCAAGAATCAGGGACTTTGACAAGAGGAGATACTGTGTCAAGAGAAGAAAAGTAGGGGGTAAGCGTGGAAGTAAAGCAAAGGGAAGTAATATTTATTTATGAGGCATTTTATGCCTACTAAAATAACACTTTTCAGCTTAAAACTAACTTTACAATATGCATGCTATCATAATTTCCTTTAAAAATACAAACAATGCTCTTCTAACTACAGGAAAACAAATTCCATGTATAAAATAATTTAGGGGTGATCCTGCTCGCTGCTTAGGATGCCCTGAGGGCCAGATACATATCCTTTGTTCACAAAAACTTCCCTTTCTCATAGACTCTGCTCACATAGAACCACACCTTCCATGCTTTAGGTTACTCTAGAGTGTCTCCTAAGTCTTCTTACACAAAGACTTCAGACAAATGATTTAGAAATGGATTAATCAAACAAAGGGTGTTACCCAGTACATGCCTATGGCTGTCTGAAACACAAGCTAGGACAGAGTTGAGAATGCAGCTTTTGCCTGAATAGCTTAGTCTCTCTTTGCCCAGAAATAGTAGAGAGAATGTCACTGAGAAGAACACACCTTTTTGAAAAAAGAGAATTCAGCTATGAAAGCCTGTATCAAGCCTGTATCGTGTGTCGTGCTGCTTAGGGTCTGGAGAAAGTTCCCTAACATAGCTAAATCTCACTGGATTATTGTTGATATGATGAATATCAGTAATTTTGAATTCTCTACAAACTACAGAGACCAAGGTATACTAGTGACACTTTCACTCATTTGGCATTACCTGCTTTTTAAAAAATTTTCCACCTTATTTTCCCATCTAGATAGTAAATTTCTTAAAGTAAGGAAATGGTCTGTGTTATTGGTTTTTTGGATCATAACACCACACTGTCTGGAACTTCTATAGGCTGAAGAAATGTTTAACTTTTAAAATTATTGATTTAAATTCTACTTAGATGTCATTTGAATATATGCATCCAAAAGCACATGTGATACAGGTTGTAAATTTGTTATGTTTCTCCTTTTTCTTCTTGAATGTATTATTCTTATCTTACATTCATTTCAAAACTATATCTTAAAATAAACATAAATTCTTTCCTCTTTTTATTTTCTCCAAGAGTATCACAAATCTTCTCACATTGATATCATATGTTATTTACTGTACACTTTAGATATATGCTCAGCTATGGTTGTTATAATACATAATTATGTGAAATTTTAAAAATGTCTATAAACTCTGAACACTTAGGTATACTTTTTTATTTTCAGCATTGATTCATATTTTGACTTATGTGTGAATGTATCTGGAAATAAAACATGAAATTTAACAAAGACATAAGAGAGTCTTTTTATAGAACCATTGCGCCTCCACAACACAACTCATACATAAATTTTTAAAAATTAAATCCTAGTTTTAGGCTTTCACTTCTATCCATGTTGAAGTAACTGGTACTGGATTTGTCTCCTGTTGTTAAAGAAAAAAAAAAAAAACATAAAACCAGACAAGATAAAAGAGACTGCAATTCTCAGAGAGTGGGCAACAGATAGTACAGGACTATGATTCAGGAGAAAAAAAAAGAAAGATTGAGTTGATTCCTACACTCACCCGGATGACAATAGCCTTGAAAGCTTTTTCTGGACTATAGTGCACAGTAGCAGAATCTAAGCAAAGCACAGACAACAAAAATCACCATTTGGGGAGATTTAAACAGCTGGAATTTGCATGCAGATTATAGGACGACAGGAGCTATGCAGAAAATATCTCTGGAAATCTGAATAGGAGTCTTTTTGAGCCTGTTCCTGAATATTAAATTGCACATATATAGGATAAAACTCCACGAGGCAACGAGCTACTGGAGCCCTGTAAAATGAAGAGTTCCCAGAGCTCACACAGAGCCAGGAGACAATGTCACAGTTACCAGAGTGTAGAGGCCTGGTAGGTATTCAATATTGATCCCAAAAAGAGTATGCCTTAGTCACAAGATTAAACCTATTGTAGAGTAAAATCTAATTTCAATCAGCCTTAATAATGCTTAAAAGCAAGACTCCAAAATATCAAGCTGATGTTATTATACTTAAGTTATTATACTTAAGAACCTGCCAGAACCGAGTTTACAACTTTTTAAAGAATGCAAACAAAATCAAACATTTATCTATGTGTAAAAATTATCTACATCAAATTTTTAGGGATGGAAACCACAATGTTGAGATGTCAAGCACTCAATGAAAATTACTAAACATGTAATGACACAAGACAATATACCCATTATCCAGAAGGAAAAAAATATAGTCATTAGAATCAGATCTAGAAATGAAAATTATGGTAGAATTAATTATAGTGGAATTAGCAAAGAATTTAAATGAATTATTATATATCCACTCAAGAATTTTTTTTAAATGTAATATCATAAAAAAGAAATGTGAGATATAAAAAATATTATTTGTAGAACTAAAAAATATAATATCTGAAATAAAAAGATTCACTGGACATGATTAATAACATACACTGCAGAAGATAAGCCATTAAAATTGAAGACATATAACAGAAACTGAACAAACTAAAGCACAGAGAAAATATATTAAAAGAGAACAAACTCAGTGACGTATGGAATAACATTAAGTGATCTAATGTACATATAATTGGGGTTCCAGAAAAAAAGGGGAGTGATAAAAATATATCACTAATAATGTCCAATTTTTCTCCAAACATGATGAAATCTATAAACTTAGCTCAAACCACACAGTATAAACCCAAAGAAAACTACAAGGCAAACCATAACCTACTTGCAGAAACATAGTCTTAAAGAGAAATCCTTAAACACAGCTAGAGAAAAGAATGCACATACTATGCATCAGGCAATAAAGAGAATATTTTCAGACTTCTTGATACAAATTATGCAAGCCAGTTGTATTAGTTTGCTAGGGCTGCTATAACAAAGTACCATAGACTGGGTGGCTTAAACAACAGAAATTTATTTCCTTATAGTTCTAGGGGCTAGAAATTTTTCTGAGGTTTTACTGAGAGTCTTACTCTTTGGTTTATAAATGACCATTGTATTAGTCAGGGTTCTCCAGAGAAACAGAACAATAGAATACATTAAATACATATAATATATAATTTATTTTATATAGATGTTACATAGTATATATTTCATGTATGCATCCATAATTATATATATTCATCATTATACACACACACATATAAACTGAAGAATTAGGAATCAAAGGAGCTAATAACATAAATCCAAGTTTAAGGGCAGAAGATGAGATGAGATACCACAGCTCAAGCAGTGAGGCCAGAAGAAAGGGAAGAATTTGCTCCCTCTGCCTTTTGCTCTAATCAGGCTCTCAGCAGATTGACTGATGCCCAACCTCATTGGGGAGGGCAATCTACATTACTGAGTCCACCAATTCAAATGCTAATCTCATCTGAAAAACCCTCGCAGACACACCCAGAAACAATATTTAATCTGAGCACCCTGTGTCCTACTCAAGTTGACACATAAAATTAATCATTATAGTTACCTTTTTCAAGTATCCTCACATGGTCTTCTTTCTGTGTCTGTATTCTCTTCTTCTGAGTCCTCTTCTTATAAAGACAGTGGTCATGTAAAATTAGGACCCACCCATATGACTTCATTTTGCCTTAGTTACCTCTTTAAAGGTTATCTCCAAATACAGGTGCATTTTGATATACTGGGGGGTTAGAACTTCACCTTATAAATTTGGGGGAGACACAATTCAGCCCATAACACCAGATAACAATGAAATAGCATTTTTGAAATGATGAATAAAAATTAAAACTTTTAATTTCTATGTGTAAATCTAGTAAAAAAATATTAAAATATGAAAAGAAAAATAAATATGTTTTCATACAAACAAAACCTAAGAGAATTCATTATCAACATGCCTATACTACAAGAATTTCTTCAAGTGTAAAGAAAATAATACAAGATGGAAATTCAGATCCAGAAAGTTAAAGACTTTTGCTTCTGGCAAATATAGAGTAACAGACCAGATTTCCCCTCCCACATGAAACAATAAAAAATAGACAAAATATATAAAACACAGATTTGCAAGACACTATACATACAATAACAAAGGAAAATGACCATGAAAGATAGGAAACAAGTGAGGTGAGCCATATAATTTCTCCAAAATCATATGGAGAGAGTTTCCAGGTTACAACATGAGAAGGGATAACATAACCACGAGCACAATGGACTCCCTCAGTTGAGGAGATGAATGTGAGAGTCTAGATGGACCCAGGTGGCTAGAATTTGCAGGACAGAGGACCTGAGAGGAGACATCTACACAGATAGAAAACTCCAAAACCTGCAGAGGTCCCCTCAAGTATTTAGCTGAGGACTGAACAGTGAGCAAGAAAACTACTTGAGACTGTGGAAAGAATCACTCAAAAGAATTCAGGTAATAGTGTCTGGGACTTACTCAGTGATGGAAAGAGTTTGTATTCATCCCAGCCATATGAAAACTCTCATGATTCCTGGGGCACTGGGTAAAGTCCACACAAAAAAATAATTAGCTCTAGACTGAGCACTGTTCCCCAGCAAATCCTGAAAAGCAAGACCGGAAGGGATCAAACTATTTCCAAGTAACTTAACTGTGTCCTGCATATACAGTTCAATAATATTCATAGAAATATTTTTAAAAATATATCTGGCACCTCACAAGATAAAATACACAATGTCCAACATCCAACCAAAATTACCAGGCTTACCAAAAGGCAGAAAACCGTATGACATAATAAAGAGATTAATCAATCAGGAGAAACAACTCAGAACTGGCCTAAAGAAGAGAGAATTTTAAAATATTAAAAGATCATTAGTAAAGTGAGGTACAAATTCAAGCACTTAATCTCATGGGTCCCCCCTGAAGGAGAGGAATGAGAGGGCAAGTGAGAAGAAATATTTGAAATAATGGCCAAAACATTATTCAAATTTGATGAAAACTATAAACCTATAGATTTCCAAATCTCTAACACAGGACACATGTGTGACTAAAATTAAAAAGACTGGTCAGACCAAGTGTTGGTGAGACTATCAACAAACTGAAACCCTCATACTTAGATACACTTTTCAAAAAAATCAAATACTTTCCTTATGACCCAGCAATTCTATTCCTAGATTTTACCTAAAGGAAATAAAAGTGTTGTACCAATACAAACACTTTTTTATGAGTCTTCTTGATGTCTTTATTTATAACAGCTGAAAACAAAACAAATGTCCATTTTATAGGTATGAATAAATCAACTGTGGATATTCCAACAATGGAATGCTATCCAGGAATGAACTACTGAAGCACATAAACAACACAAACATAGATCTCAAAAACATGCTGAGCAAAAGAAGCCAATACAAAAAGAATACTTTATGTGATTTCATCAATATGCAATTCTAATAAAGAAAAACTAATCTGAAATAACAGGAAACAGATCAGTGGCTGCCTGTGATCAAAGTGGTGATTGGAGGAGGGAATCTTAATTGAAAAGGGACACAACTGAGCTTTTGTAGATACTGAAAGTGACTAGTGTATAGATTTGTCAACGTGTATGTAAATTGACAGTTCAATCTGGTACATTTTATTGATTATAAATTGTGCCTTATTCAAGGCGATGTTTAAAAAAATTTTCTCTATAGTCGGCTAACTTCATAAAACATCCTGCCCAGAGCATCCTTTCCATAGTGAGATCTACATCATTTTCTATACTTAATGTAGCTCAGATTTGTCCTTTACTTCAAAAAAAGAGATTTAATGGTCATCAAAGGAAGAAAGAAAAAAAAAAAACCTTCTGAAGATGTGCCAGCTTGCTTCCAAAACAATCATTTATATAACTGAGATGAAATTGTAACCGTCTTGTTTTAGCATCCCCTGTTTTCAGCTGAAGCAGATAAAGATCTGGGTTGCTGAAACTTGTTTTGCTGCTCTATAAAATAGCTGCAGTATCATTGACACTTCCTAGGCATGAATCAGGGTGCGACCTTCTTGCTTAAAGGCCTCAGCAGAATAGCTGCACTCCAAGCTATAGTGATGTGGTTAAGGTCAGTGTCGAGGCTGGAGGTGCAAGAGGCTTCTGAGGGGTTCATGCAATTGTTACCATTTAGTAACAGTGACCCTTGAACTTGACCTGTGCTTTCAAATTCTAAATTAGTCCAGTTTATACCACTTGTTCCCCCCTTGAGATGCAACTACAACTACAGTTTTGGCAAAAACAAGAGTGGCTATCAATTCAAAAGATATGGCTTTGATTCTCTCTCTCTTTTTTTTACTGTGTGCCCTTAGACCAAGTACTTAATGAAATTATTTTTATGTTCCCCATCTGAATAATGGTGTTGCTTTCCATCATGCGAGTGTTTTGAGACTTGGTTTAATAGCGTACATGAGAGAATCCAGTCGTTGTGAGCCCTGAATAAATAATGGTTGAACAAGAAATCAGAGCCTTATGCAAAAAACTAGCATGTTGGAGGCCACCGAGAAACAATGCTACAAGTAGCAGAGGATGGCTGAAGTACGACACCTATGACAGAATTGCACAATGGGAGAGGACTAATTGGCTATTATTCCCAGGGCAGTCCGTCCCTCAAATCCAACAGAGGAAATCTTGGCAAAGCAGTATAAGGTGGAATGTTAGTTGAACTGCATGAAACTTCAGGTGAACTAAGGTCATCCTCTTTCCAGTTTAACATTACCAAGCATCTCTTTTAAGCCTAATCTTACCCGTAGAGGATAAAAGGACCCCCTCACAGACCTCCTACCCCCCTGCCTCAAAAAACAACCTTCCTCAGTAAAGTTGCCAAATGAAAATATCTTATTCGAATTGGGCAATGTTCATAAGATAAACGAGACTTCTGATAGGTTTCCATTTCTGGAAAAGTCACTTTACTAATTAATGAAAGTCTTCATACCTGAAATGCCAATGGCTGCTTTGAGGTCTAAAGATTTCTCTTCTGCTCTAAGGAGACAAAGGTAACACAATTGAGGTTAGCTTCGAATGCCAAAGTATTTTTAAAGAAAGAATTATCAGAATCCACTATGGCTGTCTCCCAAATAGTCTTTTTTTAAAGCATTATTACTGGATTGCTTTGATATGAGTACAGTACACTCTCGCCTTAAGATTATACCCTTGTAGTTCCCTAAGAAGGGTCAATGTAAATCAAACCATTCCATGAGTAATAACAGACTTACTCACCAAAGAGTAAGTTGAACTGAGTCAGAACAATTTTTGTCTAAAAAGTTCCTATTGCAAAGCCTTTCGGGAAGTTGCTTGTCAAGCCGTAGGCCAGAATTAAATCCCTTGCAAATCTCCAAAATGAATTTGTGGAGGAGGAACAGAGTATCAACACTATTTGTGGAAGTTACAAAAGAAAATTTTGGTGACAACACACAGAGATTTGTAGAAAAGCCATCACCTAGGCCAGTGCAGTTTGCTTGCAATAATCTCAAAGTTTGTTTAAAAGTTTCCCACCAAAAGAATTCAGTTCGCTGTACAGGCATGCTTTGTTTTATTATCCTTCATTTTATTGCACTTTGCAATAGTGCATTTTTTAAAAATTGAAGGTTGTGACAACCCTGTGTCTATTAAACCATTTTTCCAATAACAGGTGCTCACTTCATGTCTATGTGTCACATTTTGGTAATTCTCTCAATATTTCAAACTTTTAAATTATTATTATATCCATTTTGGTGATCTGTGATCAGTGATCTCTAATGTTACTATTGTAATTGTTTGGGGGCACCACAAAGTGTGCCCGTATAACAGGGCGCACTTAATCAATAAATGTGTGTGTTCTGACTGCTCCACTGACCAGCCATTCCCCTGCCTCTCTGCCTCTCCTGGGATGCAACAATATTGAAATTAGGCCAATTAATAACCCTACAATGTCCCTTAAGAGTTCAAGTGAAGATCTGCACATCTCTCACTTTAAATCCAAAGCTAGCTGGGTGAGTAGTGCGCCCTTGTAGTCACTGCTACTTCAGAAGCCGAGGCAGGAGGATTACTTGAGGCTGGGAGTTCCAGGCTGCACATTGCACCTGTGAATAGCCCCTGCACTCCAGCCTGGCCTACATAGTGAAACCCTGACTCTCAAATAAAAGTGAAAATAAAAACAAAAATTAATTTTAAAAAATCAAAAGCTAGAAATGATTAAACTTAGTGAAGGAGGCATATTGAAACCAGAGATAGGCCCAAAGGTAAGCCTCTTGTGCCAAACAGTTAGCAAAGCTGTGAAAGCAAAGGCAGAGTTCTTGAAGGAAGTTAAAGTGCTACTCCAGTGAACACACAAATGATTAGAAGGTGAAACAGCCTTATCACCAACACAGAGAAAGTGGTAGTGGTCTGGATAGAAGATCAAACCAGCCACAACATTCCTTAAGCCAAAGCCCAACCTCAGCAAGGCAGCCCTAACTCTCTTCAATTCTATGAAGCCTGAGAGAGGTGAGGAAGCTACAAAAGAAAAGTCTGAAGCTAGCAGAGGTTGGTTCATGAGGCTTAAGGAAAGAAGCCATCTCCATAACATAAAATTACAAAGTGAAGCAGCAAGTGCTGATGTAGAAGCTGCAGCAAGTTATCCAGAAGATTTAGCTAAGAGAATTGAAGAAGGTGGCTATGCTAAACAAAAGATTTTCAATGTAGATGAAACAGTCTTCTGTTGGAGAGTGATACAATCTAGGACTTTCATAGCTAGAGAGGAGAAGTCAATGCCTGGCTCAAAGCTTCAAAGGACAGGCTGACTCTCTTGTTAAGGGCTAATGCAGCTGGTGACTTGAAGTTGAAGCCCATGTTCATTTGCCATTCCAAAAATCTTAGGGCCCTTAAGGATTATGTTAAATTTACTCTGCCTGTGCTCTGTCAATGGAAAAACAAAGCCTGGATGACAGCACATCTGTTTACTCTATGATTTACTGAATATTTTAAGCCTACTGTTGAGACCTACTGTTAAAAAAATATTCCTTTGAAATTTATTAATACCACTCATTGACAATTTACCTGGTCATCCAAGATCTCTGATGGAGGTGTACAAAAAGATTAATGATGTTTTCATGCCTTCTAACACAACATCCATTCTGAAGCCCATGTATTGAGGAGTAATTTGACTTTCAAGTCTTATTATTGAAAAAATACATTTGTGAGGCTATTATAGCTGACATAGATAGTGATTCCTCTGATGGATCTGAGCAAGGTAAATTAAAAGTCTGAAAAGGACTTATTATTTTAGATGCCATTTAGGACATTAGTGATTCATGGGAGGAGGTCAAAATATCAACATTCACAGGAGTTTAGAAGAAGTTGGTTCCAACCCTCATAGATGACTTTGAGAGGTTCAAGACTTCAAGGGAGGAAGTAACTGTAGATGTGGTGGAAAAAGCAAGAGAAGTAGAAGTAGAAATAGAACCTGAAGAGGGGAATGAATTGTTGCAATTTCATGATAAAACCTGAATGTATGAGGAATTGCTTCTTAGACTTGAGCAAAGAAGTAGTTTCTTGAGATGGAATCTATTCCTGGTGAAGATGCTCTGAATGTTGCCGAAATTATAACAAAGGATTTAGAATATTATATAAACTTAGTTGATAAAGCAGTGGCAGTGTTTGAGAGGATTAACTCCAATTTTGAAAGAAGTTCTACTGTGGGTAAAATGCTATCAAACTGCATCACATGCTACAGAGAAATATTTCTTGTCAGGCAAAGTCCATGGACAAGGCAAACTTCATTGTTGTCTTATTTTAAGAAATTGTCACAGCTATCCCAGCCTTCAGCAAACACCAGCCTGATCAGTCAGCAGCCATCAACATCAAGGCAAGACCCTCCATCACCAAAAAGATTAGGACTCACTGAAGATTCAGATGATCATTAGCAGTTTTTTTTTGTCAATAAAGTATTTTTTAATTAAGGCATGTACATTGTTATTTTAGGCACAATGCTATTGCATAGTTAATAGGCTAATGTACACTGTAAAGATAACTTTTATATGCACTGGGAAACCAAAAACTTTGTGTGAGTTGCTTTATTAAGGTACTCCCTTTATTGTGGTGGTACAGAACAGAACCTACAATAGCTCCAAGGTATGCCAGAAATTGTTAGAAAATAAGTATGTGTCATGCAGCACTTTTTTGAGGAGGGTGGAGACTTTACCAAAATTAGCCAAATACCTTAAGAGTGCTAAAATTAATTTATCTTAGAGTTAGCATAATAAACCTTTATTAATTTAGAAAATTTTAGCTCCTACCAGGCAGAGATAAGTATATCTAGCATAGTTTTTGAAATTTAGATATGCTCAATAGATGTTAATTTTTGTTGAATAAATTGAGAACCTACTCTATGCCCAGCACTGTTCTTTGGGGATAAATAGTTATTCAAAAATATAGGTTGAGGTCCAACCATGTCTAATTGAGTATTCTAAGGAAATATCAATGTAAGGCTTCATATTTCTTAGCATTTCTTAGTATTTCTATAGCATCCCATTCTTCAGCAAGTAAAATGAGCACTTCTGTATGTTTACAGAAAAATTTAATTCTACATGTTTCAAGGCCAAAGATACCAGCTAAGTTTACATTTTTTAATTCTGCAGAGGAAAGTTTATGCATAAAATATTGAAAACTGCAGTGACAATCACTGATAGAGCTGAAGCAGAAACTAGAAAAATGACTTTACTTTTATCAGTTATAAGTAATACAACAGAACCTTTCTTTATTGAATGAAACATAAAATAAGCAGTCACAAAATCCATTTAAACTTAAGTCAAAGAAAAATTTCAACCAAGTCTTTCATTTTAACACAAATGAAAGTTTTAGTTAGAGGACAGAAAGAAAAAGGAAACCAGAAAAAAAAAAAGTATTTAAAAAGGTCATTTTTCTCTTCCAATTTCCAGCAATGACACACAGTACTGATTATCAACAAAAAGTCAGGCTTCTAAGTGTCAAGTACTTCATGTGGCTATTATTTTATCTACCTCATATAGAATTTTTTCTTCTGAACACAAAAACCTGTTTTTTTTTTCACTTTTATATTTTCCCACCTTAAGTTGGATTTTTCACAAATGGGAGCTTTTCTTAAGAATTGATCTAAGAATTAACGGATTTAGTGTTTGATTTTAGTTTTTGCAATAACTACATAAGCCTGTTACTATACCCTTCTTTTTGCCTGAAGCATTCACTTCAAAAAACAGCTAATTTTCATAGAAACAAAAGAATATAATCACACCCTCAAATCTGGAAAGGGGTGTATCTTACTTTGTACTTTTGTATAAGTTTCTGAGAAAATATAATGTTGCAATACTTTAGAAATGAAAAAGAGCCCCTTGTCTGAAAAGTCCTTTTAGCCATTCACAAGGAGTAAGGACAGGCTGGGGACATAGTGGGGGTGGCGGGTGGGGCTTTGTGCTGTAGAACAAAGCAGAAGTAGCATGGACTCTACTGCCCTCTAGTGGTTCGATTCCAGAAAAAAATTAAACTTTCGTGGAGCTCATTTATTCTCTAGTGGGTTTTTCCTTGGAGAATTAAATGCAAAGGTCCTTAACCAAGTGAAAACATTACCTTGAGTATCAGGAACAGCCAAGTTTACTTCATCAGTCATAATTATCATCTGATCCTTTATTTATTTATTCAGGTCCTGAAGGAAAACACAGCAAACACAGAATCAGCACTATCTTTATTTTTTCCCCAAATAATTTAAAAGTAGAGTTTCATAACGCTATACACATTTCTTCCAATCTCCTGCATTTCTTGTAAATACCTAACTTCCTTTTTACATCTTGAAAACTCCTGAAGTCTGAGAAAGCTGGCCCAGTGGTGTCACTGTTGCGCTGTTCGTGCACCAACCCGCATGGCTGTTGAGACCTAAGTGGCTGATGCTCTCGGGGTGGGCCACATTTTTAATGTGGGTGTACGTCTCTCTCATCTGTTACATTATTTACTGTGTCTCTAAAAATTGCAGGCTAATCCTTAATTTTTTTTATTACTGAATTTCCCCTTTCAGCGGGATTTGCAATTTTTTAGAAACACCAAAACATTTTAATGATGTTCACCACTAATCTAAATTTATCCATCTGTAATGTACTTCCATTTATTGAATGTGCTTAGTAGTCACTTGTACTCTATTTGACTATACAATGCATACATGCTTTTTATTTGTTTTGTTTTTATTTTATCTTTACATTTATTTTAAAAAATACCAAGCTTGGTGCAGGCAGTGCTGAGGGAAAGGCTAAAGAACATTGTTCCCTCCTTGAGGAAGCTCATAGTAGAACAGAAGACACGAGGTGGACAAGTCAACAAAGATGGCAAGTACATATACACATAAAGGAATGCGAAATCCCAGAAAATAGCACGAAGTCATCTCTTACAAATCCTCCAAAACCTAGCAGTGTACAAAGTTCAGTTATTACTGTGGATAAGACACTCACACTAGAGTGAAGCTAGAACATTTTAACTAGTTTTCTTCCTTACCAATTTTATAATTTTCACCCTATATTTTAAAGTTCATTCTCTTTATCTCCTAGCATAAATTTGCACATTAAAATGCTAGGTAGATAATTGGTTAAGTAGAAGTGCAGCTTTTTTTTATTATAAGTAATTTGGGGGCCAATCTAAACCAATGCAATAACAGGTAAAAAAAAAAAAAAAAAAAAAAAGCAAGCCACAACAGACACCATACCTGCTCATGATATATAGCCATTCTCCACTTTCCTGAGAATGTATGTTTGTTGTAATCACTTAGTGACAAGAACAACAAGTAAGTTTCCCAGGGCTGCCAAGCCTAGAGACGTCTGCAGGATCTACAAAAACACAGGCCCTGTGTTTGTGGCTTTCTAACCAAGAATAACGTTTTCAATATTTCTGATAATCAGTTGGGTTAAGTGCCACCTGCTATGTGATTTGTGATTTAAACTCAAAAGAATGAGAGCCTAATATTATTACTCCTCGAACATTTCTCATACTTTTTAACTGAACTTGGTCATCTACCTGTTCTTGAATATATCTTTTCTTCCTAAAATAACCTTTTTAGATGCACTTGAAATAAAGGTTGAGTAGTCATGAATTAGTCAGGGCTCACTCGAGGTCTCTGGTAACAGAGGTATCACTAAGTAACTAAATATAAGTGGAGGAAAGTGGGTGTATGTGCATATCTGTATTTGTTTTCTATTTAGAGCTACTTTTTCACTAGTGCAGAACAAATGCAATCATACATGCTTTTTAAACTGCACAAAATATTAAATTATCACAGAATGGCTCTGTCTGGTAACCTGAGAGTGTAATCACTATTATATAAACATAACATTTAATCAAGCTTGTGTGGGGAACTTGTGTCCATAGTAAACACAATAGTAATCAAAATATCATTTTTGTTTAGTCTTATTTCTATGTATCTGTCTCAAGACTTAGTAGCTGGCATAATAATAAACTGATAGGGGAATGTGCCAGATATTGCTACGCTGGGAGCAGATAAAATTGAAGTCAGCTTCAAATCACATATATGACGTAAGAATCAGTGAACTGAAATAGTTGCTGAGCAAGTTGTTCATCCGCATTTTCCTCCTTGTCAAAGAAAGAGTTGAAGCTAAAAGATCTTTAAGGTAGCTTCCTGCTGGAAATTTGTATATATTGATGACTATGAACTCCAATGATTTAATATCTGAACTTTGGGAGTATAGCTCAATAAATTAATGATGATAATCAGCTATTATTCATTCACCTCCTTTACCCCAACTTCAGATGTACAAGATAAATGCTTGGGTAATTTCCTTCAGTTAAGCTAACCTGGTAAAATACTATTATTATAAATTATTTAACTACTGGATTCTTGAAAAAAAAAACATCACTTGCAAACGCTTGTGTTAAATTAAAAGAGTCACTTATTGTGAGAAAAACTGAATTTTAGTCTCAGTCTTACCACAGATTATTGGTACCATTGAGGATGGCTCATCTATAAAATCAGGGAGTGAGATTATATTCCTTCCTAATATTTTTAATATTATTGAAAATCAAGAATTCCTAGGTCTGTTATTTAGTTATTTCATTTGGAACATTAGTATTTTTAACCCATAGTATATGATCAATGTTTTGATCAAATTTAACAAGCTAGAGAGATAATAGGTAATTGGTATATAAAAATACACCCCCACACAAGAATTTACCAAGTAAGACCAGCCAACTTAGAAACATATTTGACCATTTAAGGACTGGCTTGTACTCTACACCCTAACCTTCCAATATCAACTAAATTATTTTGTTGTAACTCAGTGAATATGCCAAATGCTTGACCCAATATTTTCCTCTCCAGCTCTGTACTTCTTGCATATTGGACAACACACAGAGAATTTTCTTTTCACCACTCAAAACTCAGTTAATTCCTCCAAAATAATAAAAATATTCTCTTTTCCCTTTCTTGATTTTAACTTCTTTCCAATTTCTATAGGAAAAAAATACTGTGTATTTTCCTTTTTGAAAAAGAAAAAAAAGCATGCATTATGATCTGGTATGTGATATATTTGTGATATTTTATGGGGTAAAAAGCTGAATAAGCCCCAGTCCTTCTGTCTTGAAGCTCAAAGTCTGTTGGGGAAGAAAATATATAGCTAAATAACTCTATCAGATCAAAGTTTGGTGTGGCAGAGGTGTGTTTCCCAAAAAATATATTCCTTGGAACTTGAGTCTCTCTAGATATTTTTGGTCCCCAGTGAACATTTACAATATATTGCTATATTTGACATTCTGATAAGTCTGTCAAAACAAATTTCTTTAACTGTGTTTAAACTAATGTTCCAACACTTTATTTTTGGAGCATAGAAGTACTTTTTAATAAGTAATATATAACATTTGAAAAAAATGCTGTGCCAAAGATAAAAATTTATGAGCACAAGAAGAAAGATAAACTCTGATTAATAATAGCTACTATTTTTTGAATGTTCCTTATATTCTAGGTACTTTCTATGAGAAGGATTTTAACACATATTAGCTTATTAAACAGGAAACTTTGTGAAGAATAAGGGATTTGAGGTAGGCCTTAAAGGACAAATAAACCAAGGACATGCTGAAGAAAAGGTCATTCCAGAAAAAGATAAGTTTAAATGAAAACATGGAGGACAGTATATGCCACTCATGTTTGGAAAATGATAAAAAGAATGAAAGAGTTAGAGCTTCATGGGAACAAAGATGAGGAATTAGACTGGAAAATTTGAAGCCAAGTTGTAGATGCCTCTAATACTAAGCAAAATATGGGCTTATTTTTCTATACCGTGAGGAACCTATGACAAATTTGAGCAAGGAGTAGCAATGATTGAGCGACTGGTCCAAGAGTTTTCTCAGTGATGTATGTAGATCAAAGGAAATAGCAACCACTCCTTTGGAAGTAACATTGGGATTCACAAAGAACTAGGACTTTTCATTTCTAAAGCATTTGAACATTCTCAACAGTTTTCTCAGATATCTCCAAAAGTGTTTTACTCATCATCCTGAAGCCTAGTTTTCCTCAAACACTAGCATCCAACACACCCTGAGCACTAGTTTTTCTATCAGAATACAAAATCAGTGGTGTTTAATTGTTGCATTCAACTATAAACATTTAGCTGATTTTGTGGATTCAATATTTGGGGGTGAGAGAACCCATCTCATAAAGCATCTTATAAAGCACCGGAGAGGCATGGCCTGAGAAATGGAAGGGGACCCATCCACTCAGGAAAGACGGGGACTCCTCTGTGAGCTGGGCAGTGGACAAGCACAGGTTATCACGGCAAGCTGCCCTCCCAGTCCAGACAAACAGAAAAAGGAGGGGGACGCTAAGATAAATTAGAAGTGCATTTCATTCACAGTGTGGGTAGTTGGCAATGACAAATGCAGGGCAGGCCACACTTGAAAATGTAAAAGCATGTAGTATCTGGGCACTACGTGAGAGTTGTTTTGGATATGTAAGGGAGGAAAAATATCTTCTACATTCTCACCTGGGGCCCCTGTAACAAAAGAAAGATTGACAAGAAAAAAGCATACGAATTTATTTAACATAAGTTCTGTGTGACACAGGAGCCTTCACAAGGACATGATAATCTGAAGAAATGGCTAAACCTGAGTGTTTTTATACAGGTTTGATGAACAAGCAGAGAGTTACGGGAAACTGATGGGACAAAAAGAGGGCACAAGCTAAGAGTATAAACTGGGGGACACTTAGCAAGGCCTATGGTTCATATTCCTCTTGGGATCCCTCCGTCTTTGGAGATAAGGCTGCCCATTTACTCCAGGTATAGGAAAGGCCCCAGGTCTTATGACTTGCTTCAGAAGAAAGTCGGAAAGTCTGTCCCACACTTGCTCTTTCTCAAATTCTTTCATCTTAAAATATTCAATATGCCAACGTGTCATATTTTGGGGCAGCACATTCTGAACCCCATCAGACAGATGTGCCATCCCTGGATGGGGAACTAACAAAGGCAAGAAAATGACCAGAACAGGCAATCAGGAACAAGGACAAGGACAAGAACAACAGAAGGTCGAAGTGAAAGAGATGTGCAGCATAAAAGAATCAAGGTATGACTGGTAGCCAAGACAACCAGGATGGGCAAAACTCTTTCCTTCCTGTCTCTGCTCAAGGCACACCCTGAGAAACAGGGCTGGCTCTCTGATAGTAACCACGTACCACTGCCTCGGGGAGGAGAAGATTTACTGAACTATCTTTCAGTTCAGGGGAGGAAAATCCCTACCCTCAGTAAACCAGTCTGGATCCAGACAGCCTAACCATTAGCCAAAGCAGTGGTAAAATAGTGCTTTAAGTCCTTTCCTAAACCATCAGACCCTCCCATCCTCAATATTTCTGAAATAAAAGTCTGGAACATAAGCCACTGGGGAGTTGGAGACAGCCTCTGCTTGGGGATTTAAATACTTGTGTGTGGGAAGGAGAAGCACCGTGGTCCTTGCTAGCCTGGCTTTAGAGAACTTCTCGGCTGGTAATGGCGTGCCAGCTCCCCACCCTTCTCAGGGTTAGTGTTTTTCCCCCATGTCACCAAATCCATCCAAGTCATCCTGTAACCCCTCCCGCCCCCCTAGTCAGGGGACCTACAAGAGACTAGCTCTGTCAGATGGTGGGTTATCCACAAGCAATGGAGCTGGCAGGGGGCAGAGTCAGGGCACTATGGGTCAGTGCAAACAAGGTGGCAACTGGGGACTGTCACTCAAGGTCATTTGGTACTTAGTCCCCTTCCCCTCAACTCCTGGGTCCTTACAGTGGAGGATTCTTTTCCCCCTTCCCACTTTAAGATCTTTCATTTCCTTCCATTCCTCCATTCCTTCTCCCTTGCCAGCCCTATTCTGAGCTGGCATTTTAGGGAATAAAAACACTGGATCAGGCATCCAAACTTTTTCCTCTAACATTTTTGCCAGCAGCTGTTTTGAGACTTTGCTTATGTTTCAGTGCGGACTGGGGAGAAGAAATTTGACCCTTTGATTAAGAGAGAGCGAGAGAGAATGGATGGAAAAGACATGTATTAATACTTGCATCTCAAGTATATATAACCCTGCCTCATGCCTGTGATCACTCCATACATATTCACATACGCCTGCCTCATCTTCCCTATCTACACATCTGCCCGAGCAGACAGAATTTTTTATCTTTTGCTTGCTCTCATTTATTTATATGCTCAATCCAGGTAATGGGATGATTTGGCAAGAAAAGTGGTCAGAGTTAGAGATTAACTATATTCTTTAGTGGGCTATTCTGTGCTTCCCTCCACGACAGGGAAGAAGTGTGTAGAGTTTCTGGGTCATCCAGTCATCCTGGGTAAGCCTTACATACCTGGCAGGCAGGAGTGGCCATTCCTGTTTAAATACGGAGGGAAGAAAAGGGGCAGCATATAGCCTGAGGAGAGCATTGAGGAATCAGCAGGGGAGGAAGTATAATTTTAAACACCTATTTTGAATATAGAAGATTAGGACAAGACAGAAGTAAAAAGATTTTTAAGACTGTTTAATGGGCATAACAACTAAGATTTCATGCATGAAATAAATATTTAGACTACTTTTAGTTATATTTTTTGGTTGCCATACTGTGGTTTCTTTGAATATGGCCCATTTATATTTGGGTTATATATAAATTATGGTTTAACCATTGATCATACCTTTATGAAAACTAGCCATAGATTTCAACTTTACCGTATAAACAGCATATGTATGAGGGATTTGGAAAGGGCCCATAGAAAACAAAAGTAATTGAAATGCTATGAGTAGAAAAGGCTTAATCATCAGGAGTTCCATATCTAGCTATGGAAGAAGGAAGACTAGGTTATGGGGAAAATACACTTCTTGGAATTCTCCAATTATGTAACTCCCATAGACTTTGGTTTCTTCCTTTGTCAAGAAGGGGTTGCAAACATCAGTTCTAGATGAAATTAGAGAAATTTTGAGAATGAGCTATGGCCTGCCAGCCTTTCTAGTAAAGCAAAGGGTGAGAACTCTGAGAGCTTCCCGACTCTTCCTTCAGGTTGCTCCCTTCCTCCTTACATTTTCCTCGGGCAAAATGGGCTGTCTGCTCATCTTAACTGAGGTCATCCCTCTTAAGGAAATGCCATCCCTGCCACTTCCTACTTGTTTTTATCCAAGCCTACACACTTACACCCTTTCATTTCCAGTAACTTTGCTCGTATCTAGTCCTCTCAGAGAGGCAAGGAATCATTCTACAGACCTAAACAAGAGTGAAGACAATCACACAGCACATTGGAATTGCAAAGGAACTGCTATAATGAGGGTGTGAACAAAATATTGTGAATACAAATACCTTTACCTTTATACAAGGAGAAGGTGGGGGAAGCAGGGGAGGTAAGGGAAGATACCACCAAGGATGCCTTTTTTGCTACTGAACTTCTAATAAATCATCTGTTTCTAGAAAACATTGACTGTCTAAAGTGATCTTGCAGGATACAGGTTAAAAAAAAAAAAAATACTTCTCAGACCAAAGAGCACTCTGGTTTGGTTATCAACTCAGAAATAAAATTCATCGCCCTGTGAGTTGTTTTTGTGTTGTACTTTATTTCGATTATACCTCAAGCCAAATCTACATTAGAGAAACACTTGTGAGATTGAGCCAATTTACTTAATAACTTAATCCAGAAAACTAATTTCATCTGGAATATCTAGGTTTTGGCTTGACTTCACTTCTCCCTCTCATACCATCTGTTATGCTTCCCAAGGGACTTCAGATGTTTCATAAAGGACACAGGAAATACTCTTCTCCTTGCATGATAGGGAACAGTACCATTGGACTGCACTGTGCTGATTGTCATTAATATTACCTAAGGTAAAAGTCAAGGAGAGAAACAAGTCCTAGGTGCTAATTTCTTATGAAGATTTGTTTGTCCAGTAGATGCTGCACCCAGTTTGGAAAGGAGGTTTGATCAAATAAGATATACATCACATATTTTCTTTTTTATAATAAAGACTATATTGATTCAGAAGTGGTTCTAATTGATCGAGAGGGACTCCGGTTCTAGAAAGGTTAAAATCACACTGGCAGCATTACTTAGATTACACATCTTGATAATGTCTACAGAAAAAAGCAGCAGTTGCTTTCTGACCTTCATACACTGGAGACCCTATACATTTTTTCCTCACTTCCTCAGTGTCTGAAAAAATATCCATAACTTACCACCATTCTCTTATTCACATTTTCCCAAACTCAATAGTTATAAAAAATGTTTGGAAAGAAGTAAAAAAGACAGAACATGCAAAGCAGCATTGGACCCCATTTGCACTATTTTTGGTTGCCTTTTCCTGATTTGTCCAAGTCTGTCCCAAAATGATTCTATCATTTGTTTATAGTCATTAATTCACTTTGTTTAGTAAACATTTATGAAGCTGAGTAATTGCATGCAATATGTAAGATTTTATAAATTTTGTCTTTCATCAAAAAATTAGAATTATAAAATTGACCCTGACCTTTTGTTTTCTACTAACTCTGAGCAAGCCCACATTTAACTTTCAAACTGAATGGCAGAAATCTTATCAGAATAGACTTGAAGCTAATAATTTTCCCCATTTCTCTCAACTAACTTCTTTCTTCTTCAATCCCTTCCTTATTTCCTTCCTTCCCTTCTTCCCTCACCCTTCCTTTTCATTTCTGAGCAAAACTCTTCTGTTAATATTGTCTCCAGTATACTAACAGAGTTCATAATGTGGACAAAACAATATACTGCAATGATGTTATAAAATGTGTATGTCCAAGATACAACGATGATAAAAATGATGGGAAGTTTATGCTGGGGTGGGTGAAAGCTTGTTCCTTAATGGATCTATTGTGGATTCCAAAAAATATATATACTACCTCATACCTTTGGGAAATTGTAGGATGTATGTTCTTCATTAATACTGTGTCAGTAGAAAGGTTTCATTTCTAGGGCTATATAACAAGGACATGACAGAATACATGTTTAGACAGTATCTTGGTCAATCTGATAACTTTTAATCAAGACAACTATAAATGTGTGGCTGAGCTAATCTATAATAGCAATGACCAATGCTTTATAGTGCTTTAAAAACTTTCACATCCTTTACATATTTTACTTTCAAAACCCTGGAGGGGAAGATATTATCTCCATGAGGAAATAGGTTTAGAGAAACTGAATATCTGATTTGTACTCTAATTCCATTTTTCCCCTTCAAGTTTGGAACATTTTCCACAAATCCATTCAAAATGTTTAGCAACTTAAGTTTCTTATCGCTCCAGTATTCAGAATCTCCATTTATAAAGTTATATTAATTTTTTTCTAGGAAATTTTCTTTTTCATTTGAAAGTTGAAGAATAGGTAAGTATATCACATACAAAAAAAAAAAAAAAAAAGTCCATGGCTCATAAAAGAGAAGTTAGCAAAGATTTTCACACTTCAGAACTTCCCATCACAACTTGGACATGAACACATCTATCCATAAACGATCACTTTCACACAGGGGGCTACACACATATATCCTTTTGGATCTCAATTCTTTAATGTTTAAAAGTATTTCTTGGCTCTTTGCTATCTTCCAATATTTGAAATGTTTGATTTCTTTTATAAATATCCATAAAACATTTTACTAGCAAGTGGGGAATGAAACTGGCTTATAAACTTACCTCATCCAACGTGCAAACCTAGAAACGAGGCTTATGTGTACTAGTTGTCTGCTTTCCAGTTCAGAGAGGCACCACCCAAAGAAAAGCGTGCTACGATATTCCAAATAGAAGCTTCGATTCTCTCAAGCCTGACCTAAACTTTGAACAGTATGAACTTAGAGAGCCAGGTCTTCATAGACCATGAGGCTTATTTTATGGTCAAATGTGATCACCACTTGGCAGAAGACCTTTTCAGAAAAAAATTTCCTTTTCTTGACTGCTTAAAATAAAATAACTTTAAAAGTTAACCACTAGAAATACAAAATTCCACCTCACATTTCCCCAGTGTATTTAGTATCAACCATCGAAGAAATGATATGGAAGAAAAGAAGCATTTGTGAATCAGATTCTATCAACTTCCTTCTAGAAGATGGTTTAGATTACCAAGCTAATCTCTTCTTTTTCCCTCCTTTTAAAGAGAGATTGTGTCTAAAATAGGGATGGAATTTGAATCTACTTATCCTAATTAATTTAATACACAGGACTGGGGAGGAAGGATTATGTGAGTGATGGATATTGTGCAATTTCCCATTTACTTTTAAAGCTAGATATCTGGCTTATTATGCAAGCACTGGGGCTTTGACTGATGATAAAACCTCTCATTAATTTTAAATAATTCCCATCCAAATTATCTCTTATTTAAAATTTTAAGGAATGGCACATTCACTTCACCAAGACCTTGTAATTCTCAATTCTCCTGGAATCATTTTTGTTTTAGCTTCCCTTCCTAGCAGAAATTACGATGAAATCTCTAGAATGAGAAAACAGGAAGGCATTTTATATGTTTATTTTCAGATATAAATTAACAGAAGTGATAGAACATCCTACTGTAGATGACCCCCCTCAATTCCAGTACAAAGACTATCACAGCTCTGAAGTTACACTGACTTTTGTAATATTAACAACGTTTCTACCATGCATTAGGTGCTACCGTGTGCAGACACTTCATGTCATTTGATACTAATAGTGCTGTGAGAAAGATGTTATTATTCCCATTTTACAGACAATGGAGGCAGAGGCTCAGAGAAGTCAGCTGCCTTCTAGGCAGGAGCCACCCCAGGTTAGGAACTCAGAGCCTTGGGATCCAGAGGCCTAAGATCTTCACATGCATTTCAGAGAGATCTATTAATAGAATTCCTTCCATGTTATACATTTATCAGCTATGATTTACATCAAACGCAAGAGTAAGGCAGGCATAGTGGGGGATGAGACACTGATAATCTTGTTGCATGAATACCTGTAATGTACAGAAAGGAAAAGTTTTAATAAACAATCAACTACTGAATAGAAGGAATAATAGTCAAGTACCTATAAATAAATGTGGATGAACGGGGTAGAAATAATTCTCATAGTATCAGTTATCCAAATCTTTTTATTTAAAGAGTAAACAAATTAAATAGTAAAAGATGAAGAAATTATCTGTTTCTTAGTCTAAAAACCACTTGTTCTCGCCAATGAGCCAGAATCCTTTATTATAAACACCTGACACCAGATCACCTATTTTGATGAAACTGTGTCTGAAAAGAAGTTCTATTTTACTTGTCCTTTATTTTTAAAACGTAGGTAACAAATATTTATCTGATTATAAGAAAAAGAATAGGTATATATAACAAATAATATTAAAAAGATTTTAAAAATGACTTTGAAGCTAAAGTGTAAAAGTTGCTGGTTGTGCTTTTAATAGGTACCAATTGCAACAAAATGAAGTTCAAGGGAATTCACATTCCTTAAATGAAATCATAGTTTCACAAAGCTCAGTCACATTTCTGAAATATCTTTAGCAAAACATATCATCTGTTACAATTATAGCAAAATATTTTCTAGAGAAGCTACTTCTTCAAAAATTGAACCAGTTTATAAATATCTGACCAACGATTAACCAATCCAATTTATACCTAGAGGAGTCAAATCAATTTTTTTTTTTAGGATTATACTCCTAAATTATTCTTTCTAACTCATGTGCAGTAAGCAAAAATTTAAACTTACATTTAAGTACTTCCT
The DNA here is from genome assembly GCF_041146395.1 of Eulemur rufifrons. Lineage (NCBI taxonomy): Eukaryota > Metazoa > Chordata > Mammalia > Primates > Lemuridae > Eulemur > Eulemur rufifrons. Next base: position 234,940,204 of record NC_090989.1, read on the forward strand.
TGATGGTTTGAGGATAATCTTTTTCTAAAGGGATTGACAGACATTTAATAGTCACAGAACGTATAAAGCTGACTGTAAAAATAATTTTTTAAAAATCAGGTATATATTTGATTATCTCATTTAACTTATAGAGTTACATTTTTCCCCTTAAAAAATAAGTATGTTAGGCTTTGTTTTTTCCTTATTGTCTTGCTTTACTCAAAACTTTTCTGGAGCCAGTGAATGAACATATTTTATACTCAGTTGAGATTTTTATCAGTACACTTAAAGGCAGCAGGGTGCATAATTAGGTATGCCTGCCATCTGTATGGCCCTCCAGGTGCAAAAGGCATTAGCTTTATTTAATATTACCACAACATTAATTTTACTCCATTAATTTATGTCATCTGTCCTTTATTTCAAACTTAGATTGCCAAACTAAAGCACTGGACATGATGACCCAGTTCTGATTTTAGTAAAAGCCTTATACTATAAACAAAATCTTAAGGAACCTCCCTAGCTAAGAATACTCTTAAGAACAGGCTGGCTTTCACATCTTTAAAAAAAAGGAGTCCTATAAACAAAACCTTCCTGATTTTGGTATAATAGAGTTTTTTCTAAAGAGGGAACATACCACAATATCATCATTTTTGGTGGCACTGACAAGGCATTAACAAATATTAAATCACACAATGAGAATGGTAGAAAATACCTTTCAGTTCCTTTAAGTTCAGGAAAGAGTCTCCATTGATTTGCTGACACCATTCTAACATCTGTAATTCTCCCTTTCTAACAAAGAGAGCAAGCCTCAAAGTTTGACCCTTGATAGACAAGAGTATCTTGGTAGAATTTATGAGCTTTTGCTCATATTTTGTATTTATGGCAAATGATAATGGTTCCCATTTAAAGTCAGTAGTTTCTTTTAAATACATTTAAGTTTAAAAAATTAGTCTACTATAAAGAAAAATATTAATAATAGTACAGTTACATGATATGTGAGGCATCATGAAGGTTGTATGTAAAACAACTGATATTTTGGAAAGTTTGGTATAAACTGATTGCATCCAATTTCAGAAGAAATACACAATTACACAAAAATGAAAATTGAAGGCTAAAGAAAGCACTGAATTTATATAACTCTGTCTTACAGGATAACATAAGTGCAACTACTACTACCATTTCTTAATAGCTTATTCTGTCCATGGTATTAACACTTTACATATACTTACCTAATTTAATTTTCCAAAACAAGGTAAATCTTAAGGTTTACTGAATGGAATAAAGTACCTTTAGGTTAATGAAGGTTAGGGGAGTGGAACCTTGAATGCCAAATATTTCAAGGTAGGCTCAGGTGAAAAAATCATAATTTCTAGTATATCAATAAGAAAATAAATCAGAAGAAAAAGTAGGTTTTCAAAGGATAACTGTGTTTGTTTCTGAAAATATGCATGTAAGGAGGAGGTGGGTAGGGAAAGAAAGGATCACATTCACACAACTTTCTCAAAAAATGTCCAGGTTAAGCGAACAAGTTGAAGCTTCCTCCTAGAAGCTGCCTAAGGCAGTCTTTTGATGGTACCGTACTTTTGGAAACTTCAAGAAACATTTTCAGTGAGACAACTCTGAGACCATTTCCATAGATTTGTCTCCAGCTTGACAGAATACCTCTCAAGGGCCTACTATTGAACTTTCAGTACTTGACTAACAATTCATATCCTTAGACAAATAATTTTTTTCTAATTCACACAGAAATAAAAAATACAGAGTAGTTGTTTTTTGAGGAAAAAGAAGCTGCATTGTCAAGCATACAAGAATCACTTCGAGAACATTTGCTTTCCCTGGTTTTCATATTCTATTATTTAGAAATTTTCTTGACGCCAACAATTTTTTTCCCTTGAGGTAATGGAGGCCAATCTTGCCTTACAAATAACTTTTAAACATTGATTCCTAGTAGACAAAGTTGAGGAACATCTTTGTACAAATCAAATGCATTCCAGAATATCTGTCACTGACGTGAAACAACACACCAGGGCTGTTGAAAGCAAGCGATGATAGTTTTGACATTCCCACACCTAGACATGAAACAAAAAAGGCCTATTCACTCTCGTCTCCCTGAAGACATCCTTTCAACCTCTCCATTCACTCAGAGATCTGAAGAGGACACTAAATCACTGCATGACATGCTCAGACAATAAACTAACTGACCAAACCTAAGGTGGCTTAGTGCAATGTATCTCAGAGCAGGGCTGAGCTCCTTTTGCTTCTTCCTATCCGCCAAAATCTGCTTTATCAAGATTCACGAAATGAACAACCAAAAACTCACCACTCCTCCTTTTTCTTGTCTTCTTATCTTTCATGAATTTTAATCTTTTTATGCTTCCAACTCCATCACTGTCCTAATGTATGGATTCCACCGACTTGCTGCACCTCAGTCCTACTCCTGCTGCTATGTGTCAGTCAGTGCTGAAATGAAATACCTTATTATCATCATCCTTCTGGAGTGGCGATGAAGAACACTAGAAATCCGTGGTGTTCTCCAGTTTGATTTAATCGAACAGGTAATTATTTATAGAACCATTACGGGTAATCCACTGTCTTGGGCAGTACATAGCATTAACACTATAATATTCAAGTCTTTATTTAAACTCTGCTCAAGCATTTTCTTCCTTCACCACAGAAAACTCTTATACTTCCACAAAAGAATAAGATAGGAAGCAAAAGCCTTTGTTATTTATCTCCAGTGCTGATGAATCTATATTTTTTCCTCTGAAACTTTACCTTCCTTCCTCCTTTCCCCCTTTCCTGTGCTTTGACTTTGTTAATTAATAGCAATTCATAGAATCTCTCCTCTTAGCCAGGCACAATGACAGTAGCTCAGGATATAGAAACATTTAAGATACTGTATTAGTTTTCCAGGGCTTCTGTCACAAAGTCCCACAAACTACATGGCTTAAGACAAAAATTTATTCTCTCACAGTTCTGGAGGCCAGAAGTCTGGAATCAAGGTGTCAGCAAAGCCAACCTCCCTGAAGGCTCTAGGGAGGCTTCTTTTCCTCTCCAGCTTCTAGGGCACCAGGGGTTCCTTAGCTTGTTTCTTTGCCTTCGTCTTCAATGTGGCCTTCCTCTCCTATGTCTGCACCTTCACATGGCCTTATAAGGAAACCAGTCATAGGACAGAGCACACCCTAATTCAGTATGACCTTAACTAAATACGTTTGCAAAGACTATTTCCAAGGGTCATATTCTGAAGTTCTAGGTGGATGTGACTTCTAGGGGGACATCATTTAAGCTAGTGCAGATACCCACTGGGCTATACTTACTGGAAGTACGTCTACATATTATTCAAACTTTAATTCAGCTGGTTGACTTTCCCCCATATAGTCTGGTAGGGAATGTCCTCCATAAAAATTCTTGCTTGTTCAAACTCACAAAAGAGGTCAGTTCACTTCTAGCAGCCTACCATGAAATAATCCTGGCATACCTTCATGATGGAGATCCATTAAGCGACGGCCAAGAAGCTAAATGTATCTCATTGGGACAGTAAAATAAATTTTGTTACATCAACCATTTCAATTTACAGTGGCTGGTTTAGGAGAATATCTCCCAAATTGTGGCAATATGTAGTTACGTTGCATAGCTAAGGATCACAGAATTCTTATATTTTAGAGCTAACTAGGAACTTAGGGATAAAATCATCTATCACTTTACAGCTGAGATGAATTAGAGCGATGTGCTAATGTGGTGCAAAACTAGTAGAACAAAGTTTCCCCAATTCCTTGCTCAGTGTTCAAATCAGACTTTTCATGTTTAATATAAATAATTTTCTTTGTAATTTTTCCACCTGAATACAGTTTAGCTCTTGACTACCCCAAAGAACAACTTGTAATATTACTGCATTAATAGCATCCCAGAAAAACATACAAAGGCAGGATACTTCTCTTCCTACAATGTCATCTTCCCCAGATCCATGAGAAGTCTATGAATCTTTAGTATTAGAAAAAATTGTGGAGGTAAAAAGTATTGAGCTTTTCATAATCATGTTGTCCAAAGTTCCTCTAATTGTAACTACTGACACCATATGTGGAGTTAGACATGATAAAAAACAATTTTAAGTTGTAAATCTTAAACAATATAACAGAGCTTTCCCCCAGTAAAAAGAACAACAACAAAAAAATACGCCTGTTTCTTTATTTGTGCACCACTGAGACTTCTTATTTATTCACTTTAATTCTGCATTTACACAAAAATGCTGTAATAAAATATCTGTACACTACTTCTATTACAAATATAGATAATATTTAAACTGACTTTATATATTCTAATGTAGGAGTTTCACGCTCTAAAATGGGAATGAACACATGATAATTCCTCACCAGTTGTCTCAATAAACAGCTCCATCTGTTTCCCTTAGTCTTAAACTATTGTATTATAAGATGTTAATATAAGGCAATGAAATGAAGTTATGTTAATCCTCTTAATTTTTCTATCAATTTACTAGTGGCATACAACCAAAATAATTACTAACACATTGCTTTTTTCTGTCAGTAAGATTAATACTAATTGAAAACCAATTGCACAGCACACTAACACAGTTTTAGTGTTGCATCAGTTGTTAAAACCAGGACTAAAAGATTCTGGGATGCTTCTATGCTCCTCCAAGGTTAGCAGAGTTGCTTTCTAGAAACACCACAATCAACATGGGATAGCATCACCATTTCTCTTATAGCAACATGAAAATATTTTATAACAAGTTAAAAAATGAAAGGGAACATTGAGATGTACACTAAGTATGATTTCTTTACAAACTTTGGGGACACTGCTTCTTGTATTTTCTATTTACTCAATCGTAGAAACTAATTTTAGCAGGAAAAAACATGTGCATATTAGAGATGAGGAGATGCAATTTTTCATAATACTGTATTCAAAATTTTAAAATGCTGAGAATATTTTTTAAGATTTTTAATAGAAAAAAATTCTTTTTTCTTTTTGAGTTTGGGGTGGAGAGAGGAATTAGGTTGTCAAATTTAGGCATTTTTATAAAACTGTGAGATTTTCTTCTTTATCTTATATTTTCATTTTTCACCCTAATTTACTGAAGACATTTCTCTTTGATTAGTTTTAGAATTATTTTTCTTTCTACTAACCAGCTTAGCACATAATAATTTTTGCCCGTGTGACTACAAAACGTTAGGTATCTTCACAGAGAGAAACCAGATTTACCTATGCAAATATACCTTCTCTTTGAGTTTGAGTTCACAAAATGCAAGGGGAAAGGAAAAATGACATTAGGTTGTAAGAAAACCATTTTCACATGAGGAAAACAAACTTAAATGTTATTTTCACCCTATAGTTTTGAAGACTACCAATGAACACAGCACAAGAAAGGTTATCCACAGGTCCAGTTCTATTCACTTTACAGCAGTAAGTGACAGAAGGGTTGAGCTGGCTCAGTTCTGGCTGATTCAGGAGAGAACCATCAAAGTGACAGTGCCTTTTGTCCGCTTAAGGATGGCAACAGCTTCTTCATGGGTTACCCCTTCTAGACTCTGCCCATTGACAGCAATGATCTGATCACCCCTTTTTAGACGCCCATCTTCTGAGGCTGCTCCCTGCAATTATAAAGTAGGCTTGTTTACTGCTCAAAAAATGCTGCCTCAAAGCTACATAACAGAAAAAGATCTAAACAAGAATGTAAATTGCTCTGCACGCACACACACATTGCTCCTGGTGCTCCACGGGTGCTCTGCAGCCATTAAGCAATGATGAACATACACAAAGGAGGCCTTTCTCCTAAATGGTTTTAGCACTGAGATTCCAATTTGAGAGAGAATTCAGCAGTCAATAGATTAGTTGGATGGTTTTTTGGCTGTTCAGCACAGCAGTTGGTGGGAACTCAAATTAATAAAGAGTATTTGGGAATTTGCCTAGTAGGATTGATTTAATAGAATCCAGGATTTTCTATCCTACTGTAAAGAAGCCCTACAGAAAGAAGACAAAGGATTAGGTAGGAACAAAAGCAGTTTTACAGGACAAGGACAGGAGGACTACAAAACTCAAAGGTTTGTAGAAGCATAAAGCCCACCTCAGGTGGAGGAGGGCAAGATAAAGCACAAGTCCTGAATCTAAAACCCACTGCTAATTCTAATACTTTCTGTGGTTTTGAAAAGGCTGTTCAAACTGTCTTGATTCTAACTTCCCAAGGGTAGATGAATTCTTCATATTCCTTCTGTGCGCTAAATGATTGAGATTAAACACAGGCATTGCTGTTCGAAAAAGAATCCCATCTTAAAGTATGCTTATAGAAGACAATTATGTAATTAAATATAAAATTAAAGATATGGAAAAGTTAATGAGGAATCCATAATGATGAAATTCTTAAAATATGTTCTAACTAGCATGCCTTAAATAAATTGTTCCCAGGATGAGGAAAAGGACTGTATGACTCTTCTATTCACTGGCAAATGCTGTTTATATTTTTGGACATACCAATAGCTTAAAAAATCTCATAAATTAAGCCTATAACTAGTCGTAGGTACAGCACTTTAAATTGGTTAAAAAAATATGTTTTTCCAAAATAATACAATGAAATGTCCATAAATTAAAGGGTCATTGCACTAATCTAAAGCCCCTATATCAAACCTGTAAACAGGTTTGACATAAGTTTTATTCCTTTACACTATAAAATTTTGAGTTTCTGGATTTTCTTTTTTAGGAAATTTTATCCAATTTTATAGCTCCTGAAAAAATGTCTTAACAACATATTAATTATATGGGCTTAAATTATTTTAATAGCTTTATGCATATCATAATATCTTTATTCTTATCCTAAATATTCTTAAGATAGAACAGGTTACTATATGATTACAACTATATTCAAATGGCTTTTTAAAAATCAAATCCCTTGATTGCAAATAGCTGATTTATTACAGGGCTGCTGGATACTCTTCAAATTTTTTAGTAGTGACTTTTCTATTTTATCCATGAAATTAAACGTGTAAAATAAATACTTATTTATTTTAATACTTTAAATACTTATGTGTATTTTATGTACTTTTCTGTATCTATTTTACATTTCACAACAACAAAAAAACAAACAGAAATGCCAGTGTTCCATGGCATACATATATAAAATGTCCAAGTTTTAAAAGACAACATTTGCAACTTGTTTTCAAAGGAAAAAAAACAGGCTTTTGTAACCAAAGTTGATTAATATTTTTATGTATATTGTCAAGAGTTTCCATGGAGTTTCAATTTGAGCCTATTTTTGTTTAAACATTACTATGCCTCAAATTGTACAAAAATATTTAATGACCTGTTCCTGTGGGGAGTTTTGAAAGAAAATGATCAACTGTTTAACCATTTGGCATTACCTCGGGCCATAAACTAATAAGCCAGATGCTGACCACTATTAATGAATGTTTAGGGGGGAAGAGGGTGGTTAAAATTTGCAAGCTTACCTTTGCAAACACTGTTTTAACATAAATGGGTAAGTCTCCGTGAGGGCTGCCATATCCTCCTACTATACTGAAGCCTAAGCCATCTGGTCCTCGGTCTAGCGTAATAGACTTACATTGAGGAGGTCTATAGTAAAGGGAAGAAAAAAGAAGTTATAGGTTTTTACAAAATATTAATATATATCTCTGTGAATGTGTAAGATATGGATTATCTGACATGCACCTAGAGTTAGCATAATTACCTACATTACTTACAGTGAGTATATTATGGGTATTTTTGGGATGCTTAAATTGTCAGTGCATGTTGTGCTCCGTATTTTAAATTTACATAATCTAATGAAATCCTACTTAACACCCTAATTCTATTACTCATTTACAGTTCCCTTAGACTAACGTATTCATGGCATGCTCTCATTGCACAGAGAAGCTCATTCTTTTTCCAGTTTATTTAAAGTGAGAGGGGCTATAGTTCAGGGGCTATAATGGAATAAGCCGTAGACATCAGTACTCCCAAGCTCAGAGAGAAAAATCGATTACAAGCAATGTAAAAGTTGCATCAAATTATTTAAAAATTCTAACGTGCCTCTTCTCCTGTCTCTATTTTTCAATGCTATTGTATTCAAGTCTTGTTACCTAATACTGTCAATTTTTTTCAGTTTAAAGGATTATATGTTAAATGAGTAGGTAATGCTGGAAATTTTAAAATGATAGTTTTGACTAGCTCCATCACGACTAAAATGTCCCCGCAAAAATGTCAGAGCTGAAAATGCAGGAAGGGTAGTGTAGTGGCATGCATATCTATCTATGTATATAGATATCTATCTCTTGTTTTATCTTTAATTAGCTAAATCCATGCCACAATTATTTAACAGTTTATAAGCACTTGATTTTTGCATTTCAGACCTCATATCTACTATTATTTCACCTCTCTGTGTTTTCTAGGAACATGGGACAAAGAGTGCAACTGTCAGGAAGGTTTGATTCATATGTGACAAATGACATACCAACTATAATATATGAGCTCACCCTAAATCATCCTGAAATATACTGCTTGATGTCAGCCCAGTGAAAGGAAGACTAGAACTGGCAGGCTCCTGCTGATGACCTGTGACCACACTCACATCTCCTCCAGCAACCACCTGCATGGAGCAGAAGTATAAAGAGAAAAAACATGTGTTCATGGGGCTAGGGAGACACCAGTAATTTTTCTTCAAAAAGAACATTTGGATTAAAATGTGCATTTTACTGTCCATTTAATCATTTCTGTTAAAAAAAATATAAAATGCAACCTAAAAGAAAGAAATTTTAGAAGGTCCAGAGGCCTCTTAAATGGTCCTGACAATAAAAATATTCTAATTCAATTCTGCAAAGTTCTTTGATGCTTTTGAAAACATGGTCTCATATATAATCATTTTTAAAAGATCTTTAGAATACAAGACACTCACTCATATGAATTAAAATTCTAGTAATTAATAATTTACTCCTAAGGCCCTATATTTTCCCCCTTAGATATAAAGTATGAAACAATAAATGCATCAGGATAAAACGTTACAGAATGTGTTTCATATGTACTTTCCTGGAGCTCATAATTTAATCATTTATGTTCAAGACAAATATTAAATAAAATATTAGCAGAAGATTTAATCATTTTTACTGCTTTAACGTTGAAGCGCACGTGTCCTCAAGCTACCTATATTCTGAATAGTGCTTGGGACAGAAATCTTACCTGCATTTCAATGGAGCCAGATGCATTTTTCAGTAGGTTAACTGCTTGAGTGTGGGTCATCCCCTCAGTGGATGTGCCACAGATAGTGACAATCCTATCTCCAACCTGCAAGGAAGAGAAAGAAATAGCCATCTGCTAAAGCAATCACAGAGACTGGGACTTTGCGATTTGAGCAATCGTTTCATTCTCTACCTTCCACATCACATATATACTGCTACCAGCCACTGAACTATAACTAAGGAGACCATCAATTCCAAAAGTTCCAAAAAGTTCCAAATGAAGCAGCATATAGCAGTTGAGTTCTACAGTCTCTAGGGCAGGGGGAAGGGAGAAGGAGAAAGTCACTCTTCCCTTTTCTTCATTTCTCCTGGGTAAGATAGAACTTCCTATTAAACAAATAAAATATCACCATCGTTTGGAAACTAGAATTCCTTTGGACATTATTGATATAATCATTATATGTGACTCTAAGTCAGAAGTTGAAAAAGTAAGGCCCACAGGCCAAATTTGGCCCACTGTCTGTTTTGGTTAATAAAGTTTGGTTGGAAGACAGCCATGCTTATTTGGCTGCTTTCGTAGGGGAGAGTTGAGTAGCTGCAACAGAGACGCATATGTCCCACGAAGCCTAAAATATTCCCTACCTGTTTTTACAGAAAAGTTTGCTGACCCCTGTGCTATAATGTGCAATCAGTTTTTAAGTGTCAGCCATAAATTTAGATATCAGAGGCAGCTGAATCATTCTAAATTTACAGACCAGTTAAACTGAGATGAGGTTATGTTCTGAGATGCTGTTTGTGGCATGAGCGCAGAGCGATTTACATTAGAGAGACTGAGTTGCTTTCATGGAATAGTCACATGATTTTAGAGCTGGACAGACAGCATAAATTCCATCATAGTGCTCCACGTTTGGATAATCCTTCAACTTTGAAATGAGTTTTGTATAGTTTTACATTCTAAGTCATGTTTATATTAAACTTCTGAAAAATGTATAATCCAATGCAAATAAATAATACTTTTCACTTTAATAAAGTTAGATCAGCCTTTTTTTTTTTTTTTTTTTTTTTTTGAGACAGAGTCTCACTCTGTTGCCCAGGCTAGAGTGAGTGCCGTGGCGTTAGCCTAGCTCACAGCAACCTCAAACTCCTGAGCTCAAGTGATCCTCCTGTCTCAGCCTCCCGAGTAGCTGGGACTACAGGCATGCACCACCATGCCCGGCTAATTTTTTCTATATATATTTTTAGCTGTCCATATAATTTCTTTCTATTTTTAGTAGAGATGGGGTCTCGCTCTTGCTCAGGCTGGTCTCGAACTCCTGAGCTCAAACGATCCGCCCACCTCGGCCTCCCAGAGTGCTAGGATTACAGGCGTGAGCCACCGCGCCCGGCCTAGATCAGCCTTTGAAACAATAAAATATATAAGGAAAAAGTTTCACTTCATACTGGTGGTCTGAAAATACATTGTTCTCTTTTAACTTGTTTCACAGTGTTTCAAACATGTAAAAAGAAATACATTAAGAAATAACTATATATCTTCCATTTTCATTTGTATTCGACACCATCATTTTATCCTTTCTTTTAATACTTTCTATCTTTTATTCAAAGCAATCCCTGCTGTGGCTGGATCAGCTGATTTAAAAGCAGATACAGACAATAAAACTGCCTTGAAACAGGTGTCCAAATTCAAAGGGTTTATAAGAAAACTTTTGCTACACTTGCTGGGACCACTAAGGCTGTTAGTAAAACTTACTCGGAGTTTTTGAGTCTGAGCTGCAACTCCATTCGGGTGCATCATTGCAATAAATATTGGAACGTCCCCAAGTGGGCTGCCCACTCCTCCAGCAATGCTGATTCCCAATGAGTCGGTAAGCCCCTGCCATGGAACAGATATAAATTTTGGTCAAAGTGATATTTTTAATTGATCTTTTGTTTATTCTTTGGCACAATGTTCTATAGCCAACTCCGATCTTCTACGTATGAGGGTGGAAAACTGCATTACTTTATTTGACACAGGTCCTTAGTGTGGCTTAGGAAAATAAGCATCTATTCAGGAAGTAAAAGAAATCAAGACATGCTAAATGGAAATCATGTTGTGGGACTGAAGAAAAGCAGGGAAACTCATGAAGTGCAGAGACCACAATTTTTGGAATCAGACAGACCTGTGTTCAAAGCCAGGAAGTCACACTTACAAATGCTGGGACCTAGGACAAGTCTGCTCCTCTCAATAAATCACTAGATCCTCATTTACAGAATGGAGATAACAGTGCCTCTCACAGAGAGCTGCAGTGAATATTAAATGGCATGCTGATGACATGACATGTCTGTGAGAGTGCTCAGCACACAGGGAAGGCTCACTAAATCACAACTGCTGCTATTCCCTCTCTTGTGCGTGGCTGCCAGGGGAATCTGCTTCACAAGAACTATGAAGTGTCCGTGGAAGGGAAGGGCTTACTTATCAGTACGAGAAGTGAGAGGCATGGTACCATTTTGTGTGGGGTCAGGTTGACGCACTCTCGGCAATACAGAATATGCAAACAATGATTTTTCAAACGAAGTACTATGGTCAGGAAATTTAGCAAAGATTGCATTGTATTATTTCCACTATATATGATATATATTTTTTTCAGATGGGTAACAGTAAGGCAGTTAACAGGAAAATACATACAAAGATGCTTCTAAAGACACCAGAGTTTATGTTGTTTTCTTTCCCCCCAAGTTACCTTTTTTATTTCAACTGTTCTTAATCCTTGTATTTCAGATGCCACTATAAAGGCAAAAAAGATAAAATATTGTTATTATAGTACCTTTTATATTCACTAAAATTTTAGTCAATACATGGTAGTTGGATGGGACTAAATGGGATACCCTCATTGTTTTGTTTCTGTTTTTTTTTTTTTTTTTGAAAGGAGGTATTCATGTCATGCTCAAAGTTGCTAGTACACATGATTAGATCTGTCTCACATAGGAACTCTTTATTTCTCCAGCTGGAAAAATGCACATAACATCCCATTTTTTCCTTCTCAGTTTAAGCACTGATTATATAACTGTAAAATTCACTTTGCATGAGTCAAGGGAAGAATGTGCTTTGGATAGAAAGACACATGTGCATGGCTAAGAAGAATAAAGTCATGCATGCATAAAAAAAATTCATGGACTTAAGTGCCTAAATTTCTAGAATATTAGTCACATTGCAAACGGAGACTGCCATATGGTTAGTTTCTTCAATTTGAACAAGTCTCAACCATTGCATCAAGCCAAAAAATCCTCTGCATCATGATTTCATATAATTAAAACACAGGAGGATCTTATCAATTTTCTCAAATTTTTACAATATTCATGGAAAAAGAAGGTTTCACTTAATGATATCTTCTGATTTATTAGTGTTACATTAAACAGAGAAAGGTATGAAATCAAATACACCAATTTGCTTAGTAGGAAAAAAAATTACAGGATTCTGATTATAATGCTTAGTATAGGCACAGCTTCATGTAGTTCAGATTTTTTGCCAATACATATTTTTGCACCAATATTAGGATATTGGATGATGTGGGGAGGAGGAGAGGTCAGAGGTAAATAAGAAAAAAAAAAAAATCAGTGTTGACAGCCAAAATTCACACCAGTAAATCATGCTTAAAATATTGAAACAATCTTACGTGCATTCTTCTTTGAGCTACTTTCCAGTGACTCAGATGTACTGGATCCAGAAAGTGGAAAAGTGAAAGATGACAGGCTGCCTTCACTCACCTACAAATACACAACAATTACTTAAGACAGTTTCGGAAGGAATAATATTCCCTAGATACCACTTATTTCAGAATTCAATTGTTTTAGTGCATCTAGAGATAAATATCTGTTAAGCAACAGTGGTATTTGATAATTTGAAGGACAATTTAAACATAGTTTTTACTTATTTTTTTAAGAAAGAATTTGCCTAGTGATATGAATAAATTGAAGCTAAAAGGGTAGATGAAAGTGATTCCAACTTACCTAAAATTTTAGTGGATTTTCATAATCTCATTGGAGTTAATCCTCTCTAAATTTAAACAACTGATGTTGAAGGAAGACTAAGACTTTTTAAATAACCTGCAGAATTAGGATCAATCAATAGGAAACTAATGGTGGTAATTAAGGAAGTTAGTAAGGGGTCTCTAAGGATAGATTGATGAAAATGGGCTTCTGTCATCAGAAGACAAGATTGAGGAGAGGAACTTGCCAAGAAATTTTAACTATTTAACATCCTATTTTCATACATGGTGCTGAGTACCTACAGTTCACCTATATGAGATTTTTCATTTGAATATTGATTGACGTTTGTTATAAAATACTTTCAAATATGTTATCTTGGAAGGCTTTACATACAGCAAGTAGTTAACTTTAGAGATTATGAAAAAAGAATCATATCATAAAAGAAGAATGCCTGAAATCAAGTTCCTTAGAATGACTTACAAACTACTCAAGAGCTACACCTGGCTTAACTGCCCACTCTCATTTCTTGCTCTTCCCTGTTTCAAACCTCAGTCACTATACCATGCTGCCAGAAGGCCAGATCTTGTACATGACCCTGGACAGACCAACAGTCAGGGCCATCTGTGAGTCCTCCTGACATGGATTATATCACCCTGATGTTCCACAGCTACCCACCTGGCTGCTTTGAGAAGGCCTCCTCTCTGAATGGAACGGACCGGCTTTGATTCTTCCGACTTCCAAGGATACTGTGCCTAAAGAACACTGGGGGAGTGGTTGTTTTATGGAAATGTTTAAATAAAATGCTACAATCATCTTTAGAAATACATTTTACTCTTCAAGACAGAGTTTTTGAAAGGCATCTTCTTTCTGGGATTTCTGCAGGCAAGGATATCTCTAATTATTTATGAAAAATGACTTTTTAAAATATTAAAAACTAATAAAAATAAGCAGCAGCAGCAACACCAAGTGTCTGTTTTATTACTTCATGGTTTATATGAAGACTATTTATAGCAAGGCAAAAGAAATTGAGAATTGGGGACTTACTTCATGAAACACACTGATTCAGATAGGCTGAATGAGCTGAATAACTCAGGGCTTAAAAAACAAAACAACAATAAAACCACCACCACAACTTGTTCTGCCCTCAATAGAAGAGGTTTTCAGATAATTGGGTAAATTCTCTATTGCCACAGTGTACCTATATAGACTTACTATACAAAACTTAAATAAATATAAGCACAAAACATGCACTGTAGACAATTTTCTGTAGCCCTTTACAAATAAACCATAGGCATGCAAGAAATGCTGGCAATCTAATATGGAAGTAGCACAAACAGATGTTTGAGATCCTGGGCTTTTAGTCACTAGTTAAAATCCAGACTATGTGATTGACTAACTGTGTGACCATAACAGATATCTAAACCTGATGTCTTTGATTCTGCATTTTTGAGATGTAGAGTGTTATAGGTTGTTATAAGTAAGTAATCCATGTACAATGCTTATGACAATGTCTAGCATGAATAGTATTAACCTAAATATTGAGCACTGGTATTATTATGCTGCTTCTGATGGGAGTACCAAGGGATATATTACTGTTGAACATGTTGATCATGAATTAAACTTTGAAAAACCTTACCTGTAATATTCATAAGTTGTTTTTTTGTTTCTTTGATTTGGGGTGTTTTTGGTCCAAAACTTAACAAACTCTTCTTGAATCTATTTTACTTTCAGTTTATATAACTGCCCAGATTAATTACATTAATTATTCACCAGGTAATGTTGTAACTCTTTCATCTACCTATAACACATCTTTTTCAAACATCAAGGGTTTTCATTATTATAAAAATTTTTAAGTAAATTTTTCTATTATAAAAGCAATTCATGTCCACTTAAAAAAATTTTGGAAATAAAATGGAAAAAGAAGGGGAAAATAAGCCATAATTACAATTACTTCATAATTATTGTTAAAGAAACTTGCAGGATTTTATTTTACTTAGTTGCATCTACACTGCAAATACAATTTTCTGTCTTATAATCTCCACTGATTACATTTTCCCCCCTTATCTGTGGGGAATACGTTCCAAGAACTCCAGTAGATGCCTAAAACCATGGATACTACTAAACTCCATATACACACTCTGTTTTTCCTATACATACTTACGTATGATAAAGTTTAATTTATAAATTAGGCACAGTAAGAGATTAACAACTAATAAAATAGATTAATGGTAACAATATACTGTAATAAAAGTTATGTAGATGTGATCTCTCTTTCTCTCAAAATATCTCACTGTACTGCAGGTAACTGAAACCACAGAAAGCGAAACTACAGACAAGCGAGAACCACTGTATATTGCTTTTTCATGTTAAAATAGTTGTTAAAATGGTTGTCATGAACATCATTTTAAACAGATGAAGTTTTGCCATGCATCTTTGGTACATATTCAAAGTTTATACTGTTTTTGTAAACCATGTTGCCTTCAATTTTCCTATTACTACAAAGAACACTTCAATGAACTTCATATGCATGAAGTTTTTTATTTATTGAGGATTATCTATACAAGATATTTAGATAAAGAATCACTAAGCCGAAACAACAACAAGCAGCATCAGTAGTAACCAACATGTAAGCTATACAAATATTTAAGGTTCTCATGACATACAGTCAAACTGGATTTTTAGATGACTGGTTTAACTGGTTTTAAAATCATTTATGTTGTTTTATGGATGCTTCCTTCTCTGTCTCGCTAAGATATGTCCATCTTACAGAGCTAACAATTGTTTTTAATGTATCTCCAAAAGGAAGCTATTCTTCCTTAAAGAATTCTAATTATTTTACATTCTGAAGATTGTTTAATGAAGAAATAAGTTTTAATGTGTGCTTTATTAAAAACTAAATTTATGTACACATTCACATACCAGATCCTATCCAAACCACAGAAGTTAATAACAAGAGCATCATCTGAAAATCTCTCCACGAAGCCCAACCACTGAGAGGCTCCCACCAGGGCATTAACCCTGTGGCAGCTCTATTGCTGCTGGGCCCCAACATGCAGGCTCATCTTAACATGAACACATGACATGGTACTGATGATGCTGGTTTTCTAGTCAATGCTGAATTATCTCTCTTCAGGTTATAAAATACATGTTAGGTAAAAACAAAAAACAAAATTAAAAAAAAGAGAGAGATAAGCATTGACTTCTTTGCAGAATTTGCAGAAGCTGAAATATGTCTTGAAAGGAATATGCCTACAGTCCCAAGAACTGTATTAAGTGACTATTCCATACTTAACAATTCATTTTTAAAATGAGACTGGTTCTGCCTTTCCAATCAGACACTAAGCCTTCACGAAGAGTTTTCTTTGGAGGAAATTTACTTCATAATGTAAAATGTACTTGAGCTCAGAATGGTAGTAGGGATGGGGGCCTTATAATTGTTGGAGTAATCCTCAGTGTAGGCACTGCCAAGTAAATCTGCATTAAACTACTCTTACTGCATGAGGATGACTTATCCAATCCTGATTTTAATCCTGAACTTTAAATAGTTCAATAGTTTTGAGTCCCAGTAGGATATGGACCAAACATTCCCTTCTATGGGTCATAAAGGGCAAAATCTTTCTGCCACATTCTTCACCTTTGGGGAAATATAAAGACGTCCAATCTGGTGTTCCCCAAAAGGGGTTAAGGAAGGGGCCAGGTCGGGGAAAGGCCAGAAGGGATGATCTCCAGAGGTGCTGTGGGCACCCTTCTTGCCACCTGTGATCACCCCACACCGAGCAGTTCTGCCAAGTCACTTTTCAAGAAGCATTCATGCCAGAAATGAGAATCTTCACTTAAGCCAGAGGTAATATAAATAAGCTCAGAAATAAATACAAAGGAATGAAGATTGAGACTTTTGATTTCTCCTTTGTGGTCTGAATTTTTGTTTAAGAAAAATACTCAATACTCAATATACAATACTCACCTTAAAGATAAAATATTAATATTATAGATATTCAGTTCATAATTCTTACTAATACTAAATAATTTTATAACAATATAATAAACAGTTAATCATAAATTCACTATTTAGAAATTTGTCAGTGAAACATGGTATCTTACTTAAGTTTTATTTGAGATGACACTTCAAATAAAGAGAACACAATACTAATTTGACTGTGGTAGTCCAATGTTAAACTCTCTTTCTTCCATACTATTACCCAAAAGTATCTTTGGCATTTGATTTTTACCTTCAGCAAAGCAGCAACAGCTTCCTGGGTGGCATTACGGACATCTTCTCCATTCACCATTAATATCTGGTCTCCCTGCATAAGTCTTCCATCAGCATCTGCAATTCCTCCTTTGACGATGTCTGACACAAATACTCCTGTATCATTTCTGCACACAATTTTGAATTTCAACATTATTTTTTCCTCAATAATAATAGAATGCTTATTTAACGGAAAGCTAACTTTTTAACCAAAAATTTTACTGCTATTTTTTATGACTTTAAAAGTTTTATTGTTTTGAGCAACACTGGGGCAACATTATTAGAATTATATTTTTTGATAAATAATAGCTTATCTATTATAGTATTTCACTGGTTAAAATACTCTATCATAAGCATATTTATTCTTCATCAATTATATACTATGAGTAGAAGTGGGTACTACTATTCTCATTTTATGGGTCACACAGCTAGTAAGTGGCAAAAGTAAGACTTAGGAGTCAATCTTTGGATGTTAAATCTATAGTTCTTTCCATACCCATAATGAAGCCTTGAATGGATATTGACCCGTTGCTATCATCATCATCATCATCATCATCATCGAAAATAAATAACAGATGTATATCTCAAACTAAAATCATTCATTAACTCAAAACCTAAGTATCCTTGCTGTGATGTCTTTTATTTTAAATCATTACAGATCAAACTTTCATACACAAGATAGATTTATGAAAAATGGGAAAACTCTATTCTTATTCCAATCCTTTCTTCCACAAAACTATAAAAATAAAACAACAAAAAAACCTTATTGTTAAGATCCAAAGATAACTGTCAATAGAAACGTATAGTAAAAGCTGAGTTATATCACTTGTTCTTGCCAAGGTCATGACCTCAAACAAAGCATTCGACCATCTGATTCTCTGCGTTCCCATCTCTAGAATAAGGGTGTTGGATTGGATGGTCTTTGTATGCTCTTCCCAAGGCAAACAGTTTAGGATTCATTAATGGAGGTTTTTATAGTGACCTGGTGACCCCACATATTGTGGTTGCCTGGCACCCAAACACCCAAAATGAATTTTAAGTGTATATTATTTCACAAGAATTAGACTCCTGATACTGTAGTCCAAAAGGAAGGTCTTTCTTCAGACATATTCCCACTGAGATTCAAATAATATGCTACATTTTTTTCTGTGCCCTAAAAAAGAAAAAAACAAAAATCCTTTAACCGTCTCTGAAAAAACAACTAGTGTTAATGTCCCTTTACTGCCACACAGAAACAGCACTGCAGAACCAGGTGTGCATGATGATGATTTGGGCATTCTGAAAAATGCCTATTTCCAAAGAAGGATATTCTGACATAAACATCAAAATGTCACAGATTTTTGACTCATTGGAAAAAATAAGCTGCTTTAAAACGGTGGATATCTGAGGCCCAAGAATGGCAATATTTAACTTAGGGCCACTGCAGATGATGGAATACAGAATCCCTTTTTTTTCCTTTTTTTTTTTTTTTTTTTTTTTTGAGACAGAGTCTCACTCTGTTGTCTGGGCTAGAGTGCTTTGGCGTCGGCCTAGCTCACAGCAACCTCAAACTCCTGGGCTCAAGTGATCCTTCTGCCTCAGCGTCGGACTAGCTGGAACTATAGACGTGTGCCACCATGCCCAGCTAAGTTTCTCTATATATATTTTTAGCTGTCCAGCTAATTTCTTTCTATTTTTAGTAGAAATAGGTCTTGCTCTTGCTCAGGCTGGTTTCGAACTCCTGAGCTCAAATGATCCATCCCCCTCGTCCTCCCAGAGTGCTAGGATTACAGGCATAAGCCACCGCGCCAGGCCAGAATCGCTTTTTAATGAATGCTGAGATCATTTGTTTAACTATCTGGTATATTCTAAGGATCAGAGCCAGATGAGCTGATAGTAATAAAAAGAAGAAAGATTTATGGAACTTACTGGATTACATATATGTTAATATAACTTATATATAAATTTACTCATTTATATATAAATATTTTAAAAATGTATTTACAAGTAAATATTTAAATACATTGGGTATTTAACTTTGTGTGCGTTCTAAGCTGCCACCACGGCCCCTTGCTTTATGCTTTAGGTCCCCCATTGATGTCATGCTCTTGTCCTTCTCCCTAGAATATCCTCCACTCCTCTTTAATAGACCAATTATCATTTATCACTACTAGCCTCATCCCAGGCACCTCTTTTCTTAGAAGTTTTCCCTAACCCACTTAACTTAGATAGGGTCACTTGGTCCCTTTCCCTTTTGCTTACATGGCTCCCCCATAATGCATCTGTCACTCATCAAAAGATTTCTTTGTTATAAGAATATATTTAATTCTCATTCACTAGACAGTGAGTTCTTTGAGGTCAGGAACCATGTCTTATTTAACTTTGTTCCCCAGAACCTAATGTATTTCCTGATACATAACAGGTACTCAAAAAAATACAAAAGGACTTTGTGTTGAGTACCATCAAAATCCCCCAAAATACTAATTTTAAAAGTCCAAAACCAATGTCTTTTTATGGCTCTTTAGTGATTGGACTAGCAACAGCTACTTGTAGAACATGAGCCATTGATAAAGACTCTACTACTGCTATTATTCTTTAAAAGAATTTAAGTTCCATCATTTCCAAAAGAGCGTTGGGTTTGTCCTCAGTCATACCTTTTACCAACAATACTTAATCCCAGGCCTTTTCCTGGCTTCTTCTGCAGCTCAATAGTGAGGGTGTCACACACTTCCTCCTCTTTGTACGGCGCCTCATCTCTGTAGAGTGTCAGGCGCACTCTCTGTGGCGTCTGTCTCAGGACATTTATGGCTTCATCATGTGTGGCCTTTCTCAAGTCAATTCCATTCACCTGTACAGAAAAGGGACACTGGCTGTCAGGAACCAGGTGAGTTAAGTAAATTAAAGAAAGGATGGGAGGGGGTAGAGGGAGGGGAAAGAGAGAAAGAAACATAATTCTTCCAATAGTCTTTTCTCCATTAATTTTCAAGATCAAAAACAGGCATTCAGTACCTCTAAAATCTGATCTCCAGCCCAGAGTCTTCCATCTTTACATGCTGCTCCTTCTTCATAAACTTCATGGATGATAATGGCACCCTAGGGGCCCAAACAAAATATACCCATACTTATTCCTTTCTCTAGGAATGGTAAGCAGGAATGGAGTCCAAACACACCATACTTTCACAGACAGAAATAAGGGGTATACACTCACTGCATCTACATGCAAACTATATACCATAATTCAAGGAGAAGTGTAACAACACAATTTTTGCTAAAAGGCTCAAAGAAGCTTATACTTTTTTTCTAATGATAGAGAAAAGAAAAAAAATATAAAATATATAAATCATACATACATAATATATAGAGATACATTACTTTTCCTATCCACAAATTAAATGATTTTTAAAGTATTCTTGACATTTAGAAAATTTTATCTACAAAGTATCCAATTTTTCAGAGTACTCTTAATTATGGGTCTAACTCAACCTGGAAATCATTAAAAAGGAAAGTAAAATACAGCAAGGACTGGTGAACTGATAGAAACATTTCGAAACCTAAGGTCACAATCACAGTGTAACAGAATCCTACTGATTCAGCACTGGCTTACTCAAAGTAAAAATCCTGGTATCCATTTGAATATTTGTCCTATAAAATTAAAATAACAATGAATGATACATTTTTCTCAGCCTTTACAATTCATTTATAGAACCGATAGAAATCTCCCTATGATGGGCCCTCAGGCCTGGCTGAAGGGTGTCCTGTGCGGCAGAAGCACTTCTGGGTGATGCTCACCAGCAGCGTATCTGAGCCCCCGACGATGCTCAGGCCCAGCCCTGTTCGCCCTTTGGAAATCTCAATGGTTGTCTCGCAGCCGGGGATAATGGGGCAGGTTGCAGGATCAGAAGCAAAGATTGCTGGTGTTGACGATCTGCTTGTACCTAAAAATAAGTTAAAAATGAAATGAAATACAAATAAAAATTGATTAGAAGTCAAACTCAACACACTGGGTGCCTTTGAGGGATGGAGCAGGGAAACAGGCCCAGGGCTGGGGAAAAAGGAGACCTCAAATTTACCTTAATCTTTTAATTATCTTATCATTTTTTTTAACTTTTATTTTTTTAAATTGTTTTTATTTCAGCATATTACAGGGGTACAAATGTTCAGGTTACATATATTGCCTTTGCCCCACCAGAGTCAGAGCTTCCAGCATGTCCATCCCCCAGACGTTGCGCACTGCACACATTAGGTGTGTATATACCCATCCCCTTCTCCCCCCTCCCACCTGCCTGACACCCGATGAATGTTACTACTATATGTGCACTTAAGTGTGGTCAGTTAATACCAATTTGATGGTGAGTACATGTGGTGCTTGTTTTTCCATTCTTGTGATACTTCACTTAGTAGAATGGGCTCCAGCTCTACCCAGGATAATACAAGAGGTGCTAGATCACCATTGTTTTTTTGTGGCTGAGAACTTCACGGTATACATATACCACATTTTATTAATCCACTCATTTATTGATGGGCACTTGGGTTGTTTCCTGCAAACCAATTATCTTATATTTAAGAGTAGCAGATGAATATTATCAAATTATCATCATTAATTTAGGGTAAAAATTACCTGTTTAATGATTTTCTACACTATTCTGTATTCTTTAAATTGCTAGATATATAAAGAATAGGATATGAAGGAAAGAGAATAGAGTTGAATTGAACCTCTACTTTCACTTTGATATTCTACATTTCACTGGGGCCAAACATACTTCTTGTGAAATAAAGATTTATAAAACTCAGAACAGAGATATGTGATCAAGACCTAGAAGCACATTCAGGCAGGTCCACAAAACACAAAGCACATCAATCATTGTGGTCATGGTGCCTGCTTTTCAGAGATTTTTATGTTATGTTTTCCTTTTCTTCTTACCTAGAGCATCTCTTCTTTTGTAATCAATTCTGAGCATGTGTGTACCATTTGCAGTTTTTCTGCTTGGGTCTCACTTAATGTTTTATAAACTAAGATATCAAATCCTGGTGCATACTCAGAATTGAATAGATAAGAATAGATCATGAGAAAACAAGGAGAATATAATTCGCACCTTCTTTTATGATAGTCTTCATGTCATATCATATGTTTTATGATACAACAAAGAGCATACAGCAAATAGCATGTTTTGGGAAAGTTAGGACATTTGGTAGAGTAGCGTATGCTTTAGATAAGATGTTCCCTTTTTAGGAAATCAAAAACAGACTATTTTCTTGCTCTTAAAATGGCAAGAACAGGTGTAAGATATTTTATTTTATGTTTTCATTTAGCATTTCATGTTTTTATAGACAATGCTATTTAGGGATCAGCATAAAAATAAAAAATGAGAAAATTTCCATAAAATCTTAACACTTAAGTAAATTATTCAGTCTTTCTAAATAAAGGATTACTTTCAGAGATGTATTACTTTAAGACTTTGTTGTCCAGTATATTACAAATGTTTTAAACTAGTCTTTCTTAAAAACTTGACAAAAGATCAGTTTGGAGGCCAAAGGAAATTTTTCCCCCTAGATGCAGAAAAAGCCAATGTGTTTAAGCAATTTTAAAAAAAAATTGGTGCTGTAGAGCTTGAAATTTATTGTTGCATTACACACCAGTGTAATTTGTCTCAGAAAGTAACTCGAAGGAATAATGTGCCTCCATATGCCAGGCTGGCAGTATGACACACTAACGTATCATCCCACAGTCCATACACATCCATTTCATCTCTTTTGACAGGATCTACTATTACATCAAAAGCAAAAAATTCAGCTCGACCATGTACATCATGCTAATAACTAGCATTTTTAAGAGTTTCTTGTAGTGGCAGGCAGTGTTGATCCTACCTGTGAAATGGGATCATTGTGTGTCCATTCTACAGATAAGAAAACTGGGGCTTAGAGAACTTAAATTACTTTCTCAGTATAAAAAAGAATCTACTATAAAATGATATTTCTAATTAATTGGTTAGATACCTAGAATAACAGGTATCCTCAGCAAAGTATTCCTGGAGAGCAAAGAGAATCACTCCCTCATGTTAGAAGTGAAGATGCGAAGCGTGGTGTGGGTGGGCGGGTTTCCTAAGGCCCCACGGCTGGTTAATGCACAGCACGCAGACTGCCTGCCTAACAGGCGGGTACTCTTGTTCAGGATTTCCACTCCTCACACCATCCTCTCACCAAAGGGCTCCCTCACTTCCCACAGGGAGGCACAGGCAGGCCTCCCACGCACAGGCCCTCCTCGAGGGTGCCATACGTGCAGGACTCTCAGGAGCCTGGCCCTTACTTCGGATGCTTTCCGGTTCGGGGGAGCCAGACTGTGGGATCACTGGAGACTGGGAGCTGCTCTTTTTCTCTCCATTGACTGTGCTGGCTGCTGAAGGAACAGGCTGGGAATCTTGATTCTCAGCATGAATGGTAAGTTTTACTGTCGTCTTTGCGGTCTTGAGAAGGCTGATAAACTGGCAGGGTGTTGGTGTAGAAGGGAAACAAAATTCAAATGCCAATTAGTAGACTTGTACCAATAAGTCACCATCATTGCTGGAATCTAATTCTATCTATGGTTGAGAGAAGAGACAGAGGCAAATGATTTCCTTGTTAGGACTTAAGGGGCGTAGAAAAAAATGGCTCTAGTTTCTCTCTAGCTTGCCCAAATGCCTGATATAGATTAGGGCCACAGTTTAACTTCTACATTAAGTCTAGTTTTGACCAGATTCTTCCTTATGTAAACATAAGGCTTTCAACTTTTTACATCTCTAATTAATTTTGTCCATTTTTCTGGATCTCTACAACCTTAGAAGATATATGGGGTATTTTACCCACTTCCTGACTCTAAGAGAATCTGAAGCAGCTTACACAAACACTTTTAATAAAATAGAAACACATATGTTAAAAGCAGAATAAGAAAACTATGCAACAGAAAAATCAAGGCAAATGGAAAGTTCAAACAGATTTATGGGTTAAAAGATCCAACTTATACAATTAGTAAAATTGAATTTTTAAAAAACAATTGTAAGCTTCTTGCTGGCCAACGTAGAAATGGAAACAGTTACATGGTTCTCCCTCAGTACAAGGAAGAAAAAGAACACTGCATCTCAGGGAAACAAAGCTTTTTTTTTGGCACTTACATAAGAAAGTCCTCAAGTGAGACTCCAAGAAAGTGTTATGATCTCTTTTGAGGAGAGGAAACTCAGGTACAAGAACTGTTTAATCCCAATAAAAGTTATGCATTTGATAGTTAAATCTTAAAATCTGTTCATAAAGCAGTATACACAGTGGATATTTATGGGAGCAAACATTCATAAAAAGGAATTCCTTTGATGGTAACACTAAGTTGTTGTTAAGGAGTTTCAAGTTTTCCTAAAGGAAAACAAAAACGATATTTATCAAAAATGCCCAGTGATTATTCAATAATTTTCCAGGCAACAGAAAATATCTTACTATCACCTTGACTGGAAAATAGAAATTGAAGAGCTCTTCTTTTCTTTAAGAACCTTTAAGCTCTTCTTTTCTTTAAGCTCTTCTTTTCTTGAACCTCTTCTTTTCTTTAAGAATAACTCTAATATCACTACATAGCCCTAATTCCCTAAGACCACACACAAACACTTTAGCCATGCCCAAGGATGGGTTTATATTACTATTTACTTTATTTTGAAAAAGTACCTTTTCAACAGGATAGCCAACAACAATTTCATCATCTATAGCCAAGATCTGATCTCCAACTTTGAGCCGTCCATCCTAAATGGAAATATGGAAGATTTCAAGTGATTTTCCAGAGGTAACTCCCTCCTCCACCACTTCATAACAGTAAGAAAGGTAAAACCTCACCTTAGCTGCTACACCATGCTCTGTTAAACTCTTTATGATGACTCCACTGAGTGTATCTTCTTCACTGATAGCAATGCCCAAACCCCCTTGATCCTAGAAAAGTAAAAACAAGAACACCCAGAAGACTTGAAATAGATTAGTTTTATCTAAAGGGAGGGATACCCAAGGGCTAGAAAAGCAATTAAAACTCTTCTAACGTCCACTATTAGAAATCTCTGTTTTTTAAGCAAACTTTCAAATTTTTCTAATGAGACTAAGTTCTCCATCAAACATTCCAGTGTTTTAATTCCTCCCGTATGTCTGACATCTTTAATAACATTAATAAAACATCCAGACAGCAAAAATGCATTCAGTAATTCAATCAAAACATTCAACATTTGAAAATTTCATCTTGTGTAACTGGCTGACTGAATAAGTCATTCAGAAACAACCCAAGAATCCTCCTGCCTCCTCTCTTTCTGGCCTGTAGCTTAGAACTAGCAAGCAGGTCTGGCCCCTTCATTCTTTTCTGCCCCTTCTTCCTGTAGCAGGCAGACTGCAATTACTGTTGCATGCAATGTCCTTTCTGGGGCCGAACACTCAGAGTTGTTTCTCCAGAGAATAGCATTTTGATTTGCTGCACAGTGAAAATGCTTTGTAGCCCCAAGACATGCAACGAGAACCTGCCAAAGCTGGGGAGCTACACCTACTTTCTCTGTATTTTCCACATTGTGTTTTATCAAAACCAAATGTTCAGTAACATGGGACTTTACCTTTCTTTAACATTTATTTTAATAAACTTAAAATAGAGTTTTGAACATTTTCATTCTTGCCAGAGCTAGTAATCTTTTTCACTATAGTTTTTGTCCATGGAAAAGTTACAAAAAACAAAAAAAGAACAAAGGGAATCTTGTCATGGTTCTTCTGAAATATACACACAAGAGCCTAACTTGCCATCAGAAACATTTATGGCCATGACTATGACATCAAGGTAGGTTTCACCATCCTTTTAAAGATTATCAACATTGTGGCTTTTCCAAGGTAGATTATTAATGCCTGATGAATTTCAGGCTGTCACTGAGCATCTAACACTTCTCTCTTTCCAGGCAATCAGTCATATTATCAGCCAGAGAAACCCGTACCTTTAGAGTAAGCAGAACTGAGTTTACCTTCTACCTAGCTGTAGAAATTTGGATATGTCACTTAACATCTATAATCCTCAATTTTCTTAACTAAAAAAATCTAAATTTTGTTATCTAAAAAAATAGAATAATAATACTTGGCATCTAACAGTCAGGAAAGTACCTTATTGAGGAGGCTAAAAACAGAGACCAGCTTTAATATTGTAGAATGAAGGAACCTTGCTCATTAGCTCATCCAGTCCCAACAATAACCCCATTTACAGAAGAAAGTGAGGACTAGTAGGACTCAATCATTTGTGGGAGATCACTCAGGATGTGAGAAGGGATTCTGGGAGACAGAACAGGCTTATGTCCACCCCACTGCTAAGTTCCAGGCCAAAGAACTTGAATGCATCTGTTTGACAATGAAGGTCCTTGAAAGGTTCTGAATAGAGGATTAAAACAATAAGAACATCCATCAAGCACCTTAATCAGGTTGCCTAATGCAGGAAGAGAAAGCATCAGAAAAAACCAGTGACAAGAAGCAGATAACTTTGCCAGCTTACTCTTTCCTGTTTATTATAACAATAACAAAAAGCAATTATACATGTATGCTAGGTACTGGGCGCTATACATATGCATGTTTAATTATCACAATATACACTTAATTCTTACTACAATGCTAAGAGGGAAGTACAATTATTATGCCCATCTTGGAGAGGGGAAACTAGGTACAGATTAAGAAACGTGCCCAAGGTCACAATCTCACAGTCAGTAAGAGGTGTCTGTGCTCTCAACCACTACAGTATTCTGCTCCTTATTCATCTAACAAGCTCAATTTACCAACATTTTCTGGGCACTCATCATATCCTAGGATGTACTAAGCATTAGGTGAATAAATCAGAATCAACACTATAAAAGGATATATGTAAACTAATTATCTTATTTTTGATTTTTCTAAAGATAAGCATACACTGCAATTTTTAAAAAAATTATTCATTATAAAGTATACATTTAAATGTTTCATAATTAACAAATTATAGAGAAATGATTGCACTGTTAAATACTATAAACTCTGACTATAGGATTTAGGAGGAAAAAAAACCTATGGCCTGAAATCAGAAAGTGACAGAGGAAGATATTATATCTCTTAAATGGCAATAGAATGAGTTATCCTGGAATTGAAGTGTATGGACTTCTTGACAGAAAGGGCAAAAGGCTTTAATGACTTCTTTTCTTTTCTCTCTCTCTACAACAAAAATAGCCCATAATAAGGACTTCTTTTATATGTATATTACAAGACTAGAGCAATCCACTTTTTATAGGGTTATCTATTATAAAAAAAAAAAACCCAATCAATATAGACAGAGTATTTTATTTCAGGGTATTTTATTTCCCTGAACACTTAACAGAGTCTGATCATGTGCCAGAAATTACGCTATTTTATAATCAACTCATATAAGGTTTACAATTACCTAAAAGTACTAATAATATTATAACCTTAAATTTCCAGATAAGGAGCCTGAAGCACAGAAAGATCATACAGTGCATCAAGTTTATATCTGATGAAGCAAGGATTCAACCCAGACAGAACAACCCCCAGAGCTCAGGCTCTTAAACACCATGCTGCATTGCCTCATGGCTGGAGAGTGGTGTATGGACCACTCTGCTTCTTTTTGTCTACAGCACTTCCTGCGAATATCCTCCTGTACCCCCACCCCATCTCCTTCTTTCTTCTTCTCCTTTCTGAGCACTTCACTGCTCTTTCTGCCTATACTCTTGTTCATTCACCATCTACCTGCTTTCCAGCCTGACCCTGAAGCACCTGAAAGCATTTATATGTTTCTGTTCAGCAAGTGGTCTTTTGAATATAAAGATCAGATCTTTTCAAAGAAATACCTTGCTGATGTCTATCAAAACTTCTAGCTTTATGAGCTTTCCTTTTATAAAAGACAAAGACTAAAACTTCTATTTCTTTATTTTTATTTCCTCCATAGCAGGACCTTGATAAATGAACCAAGGAGAGATGGCTAAATTTCATACCTTGGAATAATCATAAAAGGAAAGGCTAAGCCCCTGCTAAAGTATCAATTAGTACAGTGTTTCTCAAACTCAAGTGTGCATTAGAATCACCAGCAAGGCTTATTAAAACACAAACTTCTGAGCCCACCCTTAGTGCTGCTTGCTGAGCAGGTATGTCTCGGTGGGCCCAAGTGTCTGCCTTTCTAACAAGATCCCAGGTGATGCTGATCCTGCTGATCTGGAGACCACACTTTTGAAAACCAGTGAACTAGAACACTGGAGTGAAGGTACTCACATCATTTCATTCCAATTTAAAGCAGATTTACCTTGGGAAGCTCCAGATGTTGCACATTTTTAAATGAACTGAGGTCCACAGCTGCACCAGAAGTAGTAATACTTGGCTCCGTCTGACAGAGGGAAAGAAAAGGCAAAAAAGGCAACTGATTATTAGGTAATTTTTTTTGTTTTAATATAAGAGCCACTTAATCAAAATTATTTCATATATTATAATTATTACTATTTTAACATTTTATGGAATATGTGAACATTATATTCTCTTCAAAATACATACAAGGTATGATTGGACAACAATTATTTTAGAGCACAGAGAGACCAAGTGGCTCTGGAGACTGCCTGGATTTACTCCATAATGAAATCTAACAGCAACCCAGCTACCAACAGTGACACTCGCAACAGAACACCAGCACAGGCACCATTCATTGTTCTCTACTGTGTTAGTTACCAAGCGAATTTAAAATTAGTAAATTAGTTCAGTTTTACCTGAACATTATTAAAATATTTTATTTCCTTAAGGGATATATTTAGTACAATCAGTATGAAAATAAAATTTTCTCCTTTATAATCTAGACATCTTTGAATAACCACCTGACTCAGTTTCACATCAGGAACAGTTAGACAATGATTTGTATACTTATGTTGTGTATAAATAAGCCCTATGTTTATATATTCATTGAGGGAAGAGTGTTTTTGTTCCTACACCTTCCCCTGCTGATAATCACCATGACTCCTCTAATTTCAAACTTTTCACTTTCTACTACTTCCTTTTATTTATCTTATACACGGAGCCAAAGTTTTTCCAAATCAAAACAAAACTTCCACCAAAAAACCCTCTTAATTCTTTGTCACCCTCTAGCCACTTCCCTCTCCCTCCTTAATTTCTTTTCCATCATTTGCTTTCTGAAAAACCACTAAATAATCTCCTAATTGTCAAATTCAAGAGACTCTCTTTAACCGTTTCCTAACTGGACCTCTTTGCAGCACTCAGGGTGTGGAATATACACTTTTTCCTCCAACATGCTCTCCTGATTTTTCTTCATCCTGCCTGACCCCTCTTTATCAGCCTTCCTCCTTATTGGTGATATTACATGGTTCTGACCTCGCCTTCTTCTTCTCTCCAAATGCTCCCCACAGGCAAGCACCTCAACTTCCGTGGCTAACAAATGCCAAATCCACATCTATGGGAATTCATCTCCAAACTCTAGACCAAATGTCCCAATGCATACTTTTCTACCAGTCTTTCCAAGAGGCAATTCATTCTTAAGCTGCCTAAAACAGAATGTACTATATTTTTGTAAATATCTACTACTCTTTTCTGTCTTTTCTATTTTGGTGAAAGACGTCATCAAGCCAGATGTCTGAAAACCTTGTTGTACATCCTGTTTAATTCACCAGTGTATCCTCAGCCCAAAGAACAGTACCTGGCACAAGGCAGATTACGCAGGAAATATTTGTTGGATAAATAAATTCTCAACTACTCAAAATTTTTCCTCAATGAGTACATTTAGTTGGGGATGAAGTACTATCAATTTGAGTTCTAAATCTCTGACATAACTATCCTCTCTTCTCTTGCCTTAGTTCAGGCCCTCATTATCTTTCTCCTGAATTATTCCAATAATTTTCTTACTCCCACTACCTTAACTTCTTTCCCCTGCTACCTCTGATTTTTCTCTACACTACTGCTGGAGAAGTTTTTAACATTTTTTTGAGCTCTAGGCTGCCTCAAAGACAAAGTCGGCACATGTTAGCCTATTAATGTTTCTCACCCTATCCCCTTCCTCAGTGACTCTTTTCTCACCAGTCCCCATTCTTTGCCCCACACTGTTCATTAATGCTCTATAATTTTCAATTCCCTGCACTGTCTAGAGCACCCATGCCACTCCTCACTCCATGCTGGCAATGTTTTTGCCCCTAAATCTTTCAATGCATACTTCCTATGTAATGTCTTCCATAAGGTCTTACTCTCTCTACAGAGGCAGAACTGACAACTCCTATTCTACCTCCCTATTTCCTATGCGGACTACAAGTAGCCTTCATGTGTGTGGCATGCTTATTTACATGAGTGTCTTTTTGTACTAGATAAACTCCTTGAGGGCCAAAGTTATAACTTATCTACCTTTGATATCCCTGTAAGTGTTCTATAATTGGTAACTGAGTTAGTAGGGGTACAGCAATCAAATCTATCCAGAAAAACAAACAAAAGTGACACATACTTCCTTATTTTGAAGATTCTCAGAGGTAGACGGCAAAGGTTCTACCGTATTTCCAGGACATACAGCCATCTGACTCACGGCATCTTTATTTCTAAAAGAAAAAAACGCCAAATTGTCTAACCTCAAAGATCTAGAACTATAGCATTTACATATTTTTAAATGCTTTATTTTCATTCAAAAGAACTCAGAGTCAAAATGCCAACAAGTATTTGGTAAACCAGCAAAAGAAGATGCTCACCTGATAAAAATTATTTTTACTTTAGAAGGGGCACATTTAATGATTGAGGAAGCATTCTGATGACTTCTTCCATACAAAATTTGACCATTGATCTGTAAGAAATAAGTATCATTAGTTGAGCCTGAAATTCTAATTTCATAAATTATTATTC
Organism: Eulemur rufifrons; assembly: GCF_041146395.1. NCBI lineage: Eukaryota > Metazoa > Chordata > Mammalia > Primates > Lemuridae > Eulemur > Eulemur rufifrons. The sequence continues at coordinate 234,971,416 of NC_090989.1, forward strand.
TATCTGGCCAATGAAAAGCACATTTTTTTCTTCTTTTAAAATATTATATGTATTTTCTTCCCCAGAACATGAACCTGACTTTTGATGGTAAATAAAGTTCATGTTTATAGCCAACGTTAAAATGATGTACACAAAGTGTAATATCCACAAACTGCTGGTAAAGAGGCACCACTTGGACCATCTGCAGGAGAGCAGACAGCAAACCTCCTGGCAGGCACAGGGCTTCCAGCATGCTCTGCACAAAGCAAGGGCTCTGTGGAAACACCTGTGACCTGCAAAGCCCATTCCAGGAAATCCCCTGCCATCCCATTTCCCAGTTAGTCTCAAAACCCATGGCCTGGGAATAGGCCAATGGGAGAAGCAATGCTGAGCAGATTCAGGACTTAGGCAGCAGTCTGTGCCTAGGCAGCACAGCGCCCAGTGCAAACTGCCAGCTTAGTTGTCTAGTCATTTAGCCTTCACTGACTGAGCCTCCAGAGTCAATAGAGAAACACACTTGGCATGAGTTAGAGTATAAAGGCAATGTAAAGACATGTGGATCCCAGCCTACAGGAGGCAAGGACAAACACCACAAGCAAATAAAATTCTAAACAGTATAATGTATCATCCACAAATTTCCTTTGTTTGGTGGGCTGAGTTACTGCTTTTGTATTTATCCTTAACCTCGACCCCACCCCTCCTCACCCCTATCACTTCTCCCATTAGTGATTCAACTTCCAGAATGTACAGCGGGTCAGCTTCATTACTGGGGAATGATTGGTCACTTGGCTTTTCAAAAACTCCTAATAAAAATGCAGCAGACAAAATAAATGTTTTCAAGTGTGATCTTTATTACTGTCTTGGAGCACAAATTGTTTCTGGTGCTACGTAGTCATGACCTTTTAATGGGAACATGGGCTTTACTTAGCAGAGATTTGGTCTAGAGCCAAATTTGCTGCAATGCATCTATTTTATTAGACAAGTAATAGTTTTCTCATTCAACACGAGGTCTGGGTGTTTTTCTGGAAATTGATGATTCCACTGCATGGATACAGCAAGGGTAAATATAAAATTTTCCATAAGAACTTACCTCTAGAAGCTCATCTGCAATTTGCAATCGACCATCTTTTCCCGCTGCTCCATTTGGATCAATTCCCACTATAAAAACACTCATTCTGGATCGGTCTTTGTTCCCAGCAAGACTTAGGCCCAAACCGCTACGACCTTTCTCCAGTTCAATCATATGTAGCTCTCCTGTTAGGGTTCCATAACGCTCTCTGATATTTTCTACATACAACAACAACAAAACATACATATTTAAAGTTAATTCACAAGCAAATGCTTTACAATGGAAGACTATTTAGTTTTATCTCAAAAGGGCATTATTTGTACCAAAATGTAATCTTTGGCAGTTAAAAGCTAAATAAACTGGCCACCTGAGCATCAGGCCTGGTTTCCTGGAGTGCCCAAATTTTGAGGAATTTCTTTGCATTTAGGGTGCAGAGAGCATAGTGCCTGATTGATTCACCTTGAGGTGATTAGGCCCAGGAGAAGTAACTCACATTTATAAACTCCCAAAAGACTATGATTAACCCAGAAATTTGCCTTATCATTTGCAGAAGAAAACAGAACTAAGGCATCCAGAACATCTGCGTGTACTAATCCATGGGAGCTCTTCTCCCATAGGAAAATCGACATTGTGTATCACATCATGTCGGGCAGTTGCTGGTACATATATCCTGAATGAAGGGAATGGCTTTTCTTTTTGCAAGGAGCCAGAAGGCTAGGACAAACTGATGTAACTATCCCACTTTTGGGGACACATGTCCTAATTAGATGAGCCACACCATTTACATCTCCCCATCCCACATCTTAAAAAGGTAAAGTCTATTGTCCACCCTTTTTAATCTTAGAGGGCAAGGCCCCAGATAAGTGACTGGCCGGCAGCCAGTACTAACTGCCAGCCATGTGAGTGAGGCATCTTGGAAGTCCAGTTCAGCTGAGGCCACCACCACACCTTGATAGATTAATAATAAATTATTGTTTTAAGCCAGTGGTCCCCAACCTTTTCAACACCAGGGACTGGTTTCATGGAAGATAATTTTTCCATGGACCGGGAGGCTGAAGGAGGGGGATGGTTTGGGGCTGATTCAAGCACATTATATTTATTGTGCACTTTATTTATATTATTATTAGATTGTCACTTGCCACTCACTGATGGGGTTTGGATAGGAGTCTGCAAGCAATTAATTTGTTATGGTCTCTGTGCAGTCAAACCTCTCTGCTAAAGATAATCTGTATTTGCAGCCACTCCCCAGCACTAGCGTCACCACCTCAGCTCCACCTCAGATCATCAGGCATTAGATTCTCATAAGGAGTGCGCAACCTAGAACCCTCTCATGCGCAGTTCATAGTAGGGTTCACGCTCCTATGAGAATCTAATGCCGCTGATGATCTGACAGGAGGCGGAGCTCAGGTGGTGATGTGAGCAATGGGGAGCGGCTGTAAATACAGATGAAGCTTTGCTCACTCACCTGCTGCCCACCTCCTATTGTGCGGCCCAGTTCCTAACAGGCCATGGATCAGTACTGGTCCATGGCCCAGGGGTTGGGGACCACAGTTTTAAGCCATATTTGGGGGGCAGCTCAATAATAGAAAACTGAAACATCTCAGTTCACATTTTCTTCAGAGTACATTCTGGCCACCTTGATTAGATTAGCAGTATGCTCTAATATCGCTGATAATAGACTGAGAAAACTGCAAACCACATGGCTAATGTCATGCATTCTACATTTATCCTTAACAGCATCAATTTCATAAATTGCCATCTCCTGACTCCTTATAGAATCTAGCAGTATGACTTTTACAGTCTGTATTTTTAAAAAACATGTATTGTCATATTCTTTAATGACATAAGTAGATTTTTAAAATAAAACTTTCAAAACAATGAAATTTATGACTTTTGGGTATATTTTTAATATTTTCCTATAAAATGGTTTGTTTCCATAGAAAACAGAGACACCCCATTTATCCTAATAACAGCTGCCTGTGAATGATTCCCATGCACCAGGCATCGTGCTCAGCACTCCTCAGACATTATCTAATTTAATGTTAGCAACCTGAGGGAAAAACTGGAACTCAGAGAGAGAGAGAAACTGGGCTAAAAGTTAGAGGAAGTTAAACAACTTAGCAAATGCCAAAAGTTTTGATCTCCACAATTATACTATGTTACCTTTCTAGTACAGATAATACCAGAAGTTCAAAGTATAGTATCAACAATAAACAGATTTTACAATGAGGACTCCGAGGCCGAGAAAGTGGTGCTGACTTCTTTAAGACCACAAGGTGGTTGATCCAGTACTAGCTTTTGAGATAGTGCCCTGTCCTCTTTAATTCTTATACATTAACAAAAATGCATATTTAAAGGAAACGAAGGACATGATTTCATGGCCAAGGAATGTATGCTGTATTCCAGCAAACAAACAGCATGTTTTTCTACACAGAATTGCATTACATATCACAAAAGTTGCAACATATTTATTCATCCAGGGCAGCTTTCAGAAATTCAGAGCTATTTTAACACCTCTTATAATTAAGTACATAACAAAAGACAACTTACTCCAGCTGTAACCAAACTCATCCTCTTTGTCCACCTCTTCTGAGATACTGCTTGAAGATGACTGTGCATGGTCACTGCCCATTTCTGCAAATGCTGAAGGAGGCGGTGGGGGCACGTTGCACAATGGAGCCTTCTCTGGCTCCGACTCCGACTGACTGGGTGCCTGTGGGAACAAGAAGAATGCAGTGGGTACGTGCAGTTCAAGGAAGAAAACTTCAAGGAAAAGAAGTAAGATTATCATGTCAAAAACAAAGACTGACTTTAAAGTATCTAACAAATAATGGAATGCTCACATATACAGAAAATGTTATAAAGGATTCAGGTAAAGTTTAAAAACACTAAACAAAAAAGTATCACAGCACAATTCATAAACTGCTATTTGCTATTTTAAAACAATCAATTATTCAATTTGAAGGCTTAAATGACTTAAAAATGATACAAACTTTCCCTTCTGGAAAAAAATTTTTCAATCAAAAATGTAGCATAAATATACAGGGGTTCTGGGCAAGATTTTCAGGGTCTAGAAAGGTCTTCCAAGAAACTAAAAAAAAGAAAAAGAAAATTATCAACAAAGTTGCCCTTCAAAGCTTGTTAGTGAGAATATATATGAAGAATTCTTTATTGCTACCTGAATCCTCTCTCCAAATGATTCTCTCAACAAATCCAAGAAAATGAGCATTACACATGCAGGCTTATGTACGAGGGAGCCAGTCTGTTAGCACAGAGCACACAGCCTCAGATCTGAGGGACAGCACCATCTTTCCCTTGCCAAGGCAGCTTGCAAGGTAAATTAGAAAACATAGGACAATACTTCAGACAAAGCCAAAGAGTAGCATACTTGCTGTCTGAGACCATAGGTCTTATTTCAAAAAACAAAAAAAAGATTTGGTATTTGGTATCATCCAGTTCTTATATTAATATTATAGATTATTAAACAGAATGATGGAGTTTGAAAGGTCTTTAAGTAACTGAGTTCATTTTATTCATTTTGCAGATGAATAAAACCTTTTGAACCTGAGGCCAGGAGAAGCAAAAGATTTTGTTCCAAATCACACATTGGCAAAACCTTTTGAGCCTGAGGCCTTCTCCTGAGGCCAAGAGAAACAAAAGATTTTGTTCCAAATCACACATTGGCACTAGATTTCCTTCTGCTTAATTCTCAATCCAATGCACTTTCCATTATACCATGTTGTCTCCTACAATTTCCACAGTAAGATGGTACTTAACTCAATGGTCAGGGACACCAGCTAAAGTTCTAATCTTTGTATGAAGCTGTCCCTGATGCCTTGAACTTATAGTTTTCCTATCTTTATTTTACTATTTGTTTGTTTGTTGTTTTGTTAAGATAGGGTCTTGCTCTGTCGCCTGGGCTAGAGTACAGTGGCATCATCATAGCTCACTGCAACCTTGAACTTCTGGGCTCAAACAATCCTCCTGCCTCAGCCTGCTGAGTAGCTGGGATTACAGGTACAAGCTACCACCCCCGGTTAATTTTTCTATTTTTTGTAGAAATGGGGTCCCACTCTTGCTCAGGCTGGTCTCAAACTCCTGACCTCAAGCAAACCTCCTGCCTTGGCCTCACAAAGTGCTGAGATTACAGGCATGAGCCACTATGCCCAGCCTTATTTTACTTTTTTTCTGCATAAAAATCCGTCTGACATAACTTATCTTAATTTATGTTTATATCTAGAAAAAAATATTATGATTTTTAAAAAAACCTACTTCTTTTAAGAACACACTAAAGGATAGGCATGTACAAATACTTAGGAATTATTAATTGGTGCCAAGAATCAGAATATCACTAAAACTATTTGACAGTGAATGTGATCTTTCTTTGGTGATTCAGAAAGCACTAAATTTTCTGGCAAAGCAGAGAACTGGTTGACAGAGACTTAAGAGCAATGAATTTTCAGGTCATAGAATCTTCTGTATTAAAATGTTCAACTCACACATCATTGGACAAATAGATAAGAGTTCTAGTGCAAATGAAACCCTTATCATCTTCCCAAATGCTGTGCTATAAATCTCTCAAATTAATAATGTACAAATAAAAATGAACAAACATAAAAAACTCATTTGATCCAATAAAGTTTCACTAATCATTGTAAAGACAACGGAGTATGTACTTTAGAATTTTTCTGGTTAAAAAAAATCTACTTCTCTTTAACAACAGAAAATGCTAGTAAGTATGAATTCAGTTCATTTCATTTTTAAAAAGTAGAAGAAAATCGAATTTAAACTTCCTATAGTTTTAACAAATCTATAGATGCACATTATACAGATATTGCGGTATAATTTTCCTGAGCTATTATTTTCCTTAAGAACAAACAACCAAACAAACAAACCCTGCTTATCCAAAAAAGTGTTTGGGATCTTAGGCACACTTTCATACTGTGAGTAAATCAAAACGGGGCCCTAACCTAACTGACTAATCATAAAACTAATATGAGCCTGCATTTACCTGAGGGGCAATTAGATGTTCTATTTTACTACCCCAGTACCCTTATTCTCATCAAGATCATGTATCTGGCTCATTACTGGCACTTCTTAAAATTTATTAATGAAAATATAGCTCTTTAGCAAAGATCATTTAGTCTTCATTGGCAAAAACGCAAAGTGCACTTGAAATCACTCCATGCCGCGTATGTACGGATCAAGGACAGCACACACGTACAGCACACACCCACTGAAGAACATATCACACAGGGACAAACCTTAAAGGGAGTGGGAGCAAAAGGGTTAGTTGGGGAACAGTGGAAGATAATTCTACTTGAATTCTGTAATTCCTACAGTAATAGAAAACATATTCCTTCAGATATAGCATCTTTGGTTATCCATATTACAATAACATGAAATCTGATGAATATTCATAAAATGTTTCCTGAAAGAAATTGTTGACAGCTTTTTTCCTTTTCATGATCAAATTATGGTATATAAATTCTTGTAAATTTTTGTTTTAATTTTGGTTTTATAATTTCATCAGAATATGACAATATCCAAATATAGATTTACGAGCATTGAAACAGTTATGTTTCCTGATTCAGGCATTTACATGGATATGCTTTATGAATATTCAACAGATTTCTGCATGCACACGTACACAATTATTTGCAGAGTGAAAAACTCATGGGAGAGCTTTTATGACCGCCTTGCAGAAGTCTGAAAAGGATTTAAACTAATACAAGGTTTTAAAGAAGAAATTATATGTGAAAGTAGTTCATATATTTGGCCAACTAACAAAAAATTAAATAACAGAAAATTTAAATCACACCAAAATGCAGAAAAGGCACTGGACTCATAATTCTCCCTTACTTTTCAGAAGGGCCATTTAATTTCAGCGATAAAAATGAATATTCTCTGGCAAGAAAATGTGCTTAAGAAAAGATTTGCATGCCCACTCCAAACACACAGCCGTGTTTTTTTTTTTTTTTTCCCCTGCCCAAATGTAGTAAATAGTGAACTGGGACAAAGGCACAGTAGTAACAAAGAATAAAACATTTGCAAAGGCAATGGCAAGACAATGGGCATTATCCAACCTTGTCAGCGTTGAATTGTAGAGAGTCAGCAAATGGGTTAGTGCTGCTGAAGTTGTACTTAGGATAAAGGTTGTGCGGCAAGGAAGGCAAAGGGGATTTCTAAAAGGAAACATAAGAGGCGCTGAGCGCAAAGGAAAGTATTTAAAACAACTCAGTTTTAAGAACAAAGTACTTACTGGTTTTAAAAACTGTATGAAACAAGATCCTGTCAGATCCAGTAATCAATGGCAACATCTTAAATGGTCTGGAACTAAAGATTTGTCTCTAATGACCTGAATGTACACCTGAGCCTAAATCAGTCCGCAAATCACACAGAAAACTAGCTTGTCAAATTGAGCCCAAATTGCTTTTATTTTTACTGAATGTCTTCACTATCATAGATAGAGGCACATACATTTTGCTGACTTTATATATTAATATATGCTTCATGCATATCAATAAATGTGTTTAAAAATTAAAACCACAAAAGTTTGCATTTACATTTAAAAGCTAATTATGTTTTTTTTCTTTTTTTTTTAAATAGTCTATCTGTTCCAGAATGCAAATTAAACATCTGTCTGCTAGTTTACTGGTAACCTTCATTATTCTTTTCTTTCCTTTCCCTGTAAGGAAACTTTTCATACTTTGACTAAGGGGTGGGGAACCTGTGGCCTTGGGGCCACATGTGGCCTTCTGGATTCTTGAATACGGCTTTTTGACTGAATCCAAACTTCCCTTTTAATTTGTTCAGGGAAGTTTGGATTCAGTCAAGTGGCTGCACTTGGGGATCTGGAGGGCCACACATGGCCTTGAGGCCCCAGGTTCCCGGAGGGAGCAACTGTCTTTTTTAGTTTAAAAAAAAAAAAATCAAAATCAACAATTTGTGAAAAAATGAAACCCTGTACAGTGGTGTTTTCTCTTTCTGCTCACTTTTTGTGGAGGTAGAAACATGGAGATTCACGTTTTTAAAGAATTTCCTATAAAATTTCCCATATTATTGGAGAATTTATGAGGCTTTGGATAATATTTGAAGTCCTGCCTTCGAGTTTTCCTCATAGGTTTTGTGGCTCGCCTGTAATAATCCCTGAGCCAGACTGTTAGAGTTGAATATACATTTTAAAGGCAGGATGACTGCCAGATACAATTTAGCATTTTCATAGTTAAAAAAAAAAGAAAAGTAATTTCCTTAGCACAATAAATTCTTCTTCTTTTCACACCCACTATCTTTTTCTTTTATTGACTATATCTTTCAGGGGAAATTGCAGACATTTAAAATTCATTTTGGCTCTAATTAAATGTTTGTGTTACTTCTCTCTATAAAAAAGTCCCACTGGCAGGCATCAAGTGTAGAGAAAGGTTGTCATGTGACACCACCCTGTATGGGAGAACACTCTGGAAAGACTCTATCCTCAGTACGCCTGCACTAAAGCTTATGCCACATTACCCTTTCAATCTGCTCTTCTTGCAATGTTTTTCCTACAGAGGGAAGACGGGAAAAAGAAATGGGCACAATGACATTTCTGCTCATCTCAACTTTCTCCCTGCTTTTCAGTTGAAAATGTCAACTCCTGCTTTACAAAAGTGAAGATCACAAATGCCAAGGAACAGGACCATTTATTTATTAAGGTGCAAGAAATGACTAGATAGAAATGAAAAACATATCTTAGGCAACATAATTCAATGCTATCGATTGTAGAGATTATTTCTAATCCTCATACATGGGATTTTTAGGTTTGAAGTGTTCTTTATAATTCTGTAACACAACAGAAAACAAAACTATAATGGCAAGAAATGGAGTATTTAAAGAGAATTTTAGTTTTTTAAAAGTTTTATTTTATTTCTTTTGTTTTATTTTTTTAATTTGCAGATCTCATAGGATTAGAATTTGGCCCTGATAGTAGAGTATAAAAGTACAGCACAAGCATAGCAGATGAAATGGTAGATCACTCTATTATTAGGGAAAGATTTATAGAAACAGACTATATTTCTTATTAAATTATCAGTGACAGAATTTCTGTTTATAGTCCCAAGGCCTGATAAAAGCAGAAACAGTATTAATTAAGAAGCAGCACAAAGAAGACAAAAATATTCTCCACCCCATTAATGGGGCCCAGCTTTCAGTCAAACAATGTAGTCAGACTGAATTCTGTGAATGGTCAAACTGGTAGAATTAACAGGGCTAGTTCTGGAAACTTCTGATTTTTGAACAGCCTATAGGCCAAAGAGACTGACTGGCTTTTCAGCCTATGTATAAGATTTCCTAGAAGCTTTATCCTACATCTACAAATAAAACATTTAACACTGAGAGACTCTCAAGTATTCGTACTTGTTAAGTTTTCTTGTTTTGATTACTGGAGATGTGATAGTTTCCACAGGGAAGTAAACCATTGAAAACAAAGTAAATTTCATTTTAAACGCAAAATTAATTCTAATTTCCCAAAGCAAAATGAGTATAACTTGACTAAACATGTCATTGTAAGCAAGATTTATCCTAGAATAATTGCTATAAATCAGGTGTCATTATACCTCAGACAGTAAAATAGGAACATTTTCCAGGTGTATAAAACAATATCTTCTCAGCTCATTAGAAAATATGAATGACATTGAAAGAAATGTTTGTAGCTTAAGTTTTTAAAGCAATATTGAGAATCACTATTCAGCAATTTATATTAATAGTATTATCCCAAATGATGTAAAAGTTGGAAATTAAAAATAAAACAAAAAAAAGGAATAAAACCCACCCACACACAAAAAAATAGCTTTAACTTAGCCATTTACCAACATTATCATGCTGTGTCTATGTTTAACACACCAATGGAAACAAATGTAAAAAGATTTATAGTTACTTGAACAAACTGAATAGCATTTGTAAAGAATGCAGCATGATGCAGCCCTACCATTTGGCAGATTTTCTATCTGAATGGATAATTATTACCTAACAATAAACAACTGAATGATTAAAAACTGCAGATGTGAAGATAACTGCTTACATTAAGAACTACTAAATTTATTCCTTACAGTGAACTCAGACCAATTACACCTGTCTTGACAACAAAAGGAAGGACCAGTAAGATAAATCTGGTCATTTCATTTATATTCCACGGAATAGAATATTGATAAGTTACTTTGACAGATCTCATATACAGAGGAGTCTCCTACTTTCTTTCCATCATTTGAGCATTAATATATTAAATTCTTAATTTTACAATTAAAATTAAATATATCTATGCATAAAATTACATATTTTAAGTTTTAGAAGATGCCTTTAACTTCTCTCATATATGTTGATATTTTTCTTTTAAAGGCAACCACCCTAAAAACTGGAAAGCAGATAATTCAAAGAGAGTAGGTCTGACAGGATTTGTCAACTTAAATCTGAAAGGGAAGTCTCTAAGAGCTTCAGGGCATAAAGGAAATGACTGAAATGGTACGCAAACTTTCGAGTGAATGTGTATGTTTCTGAAGAATTTTCAAAGGGGTATTGTGACCCCAATATACTTAATAATTGTTGGATATGAAAATATTTTTTTTTTCGTGAGACATAAAAAAAGAATAGAAAAAACAGTTTTAAAGTTTTGGCAAATTTTCATCTTCAGTATCATTAGGATACATCAAATACAAGAAGCCTCACTTTATATCTTCTCTCTCAACAATATTCATCAAATGTACTTATATTTTCTAAAATATTTTTTAAAGCTTTTACCTGTGATGACTGATGGTAAAAAGGGTTAGTAGGGTTTTGTCTAGAAGTAGTTATACAGTGATGAAGAGCTATACAGTGATTGTGGCTGGGGAAACAGCAATTATGAAATCACTTGTAAATAAACAAAGTCTACCCTGTGAAAATTTAATGTTCAGTGGCATACACAAATACATTAAATATCATTCACAGGTAATCATGGGATTGCATAAGCAGGAGATTCTATCTAGAGAGTAAACTTAAAGCAAATGTAATTTCTCTGGCTTCTGAGGGACTCCAGTAGAGATCATGGGCTATTAACCTGAATGACCATACTACATCCCTTTTAACAACTTGTGTGTTTTGTGATTATCATAATTACTAGATACCATCTACATACCTATGGCCAATAAATTTTACTTCCATGTGTTTTCAACAGACTTCAAAAGTCTTTATTAAACATGGTGGAAAGGATTTCCAGGATAATTCAATTTTTGAAAAAGCAAAACAAATTTTAACAAGTCTGAGATTTCAGAAATCGATGTCTTTGTTCATACAGACAACTTGGCCCTTGATACATTAGATTTCCAAGTTGAACACTGTTTGGATATGCCTACCTTGCCCTTTGTGTTCGCTTACCCTTGGTCTGTTTATAATGCTCTGTACCATAAAGACTACAGGGTTGCCTGCTTTCCGAATGGCTTCCACAGCTTGCTCATGGCTTGCATCTCTGAGGTCCATTCCATCCACCTGCAATGGAAGGCCTCAGCTTAACATTTCAAGAAGCTATAGAACAACAACAACTTGTGGATATGGAATTTTGGGGATCCTTGGTTAGGACCCTGGAAAATCTGTTTCAGCATCAAAAATAACTGAGACAACTTGTGAGGCCGCAGAACTTTTCATCTGTCCAGCAGACTTGTGGTCCCTGTTTTGGACACAGATTTCCGTCTCCAATAATCAACTGGAATAATAATAAATTGGAATGAAGGCTCTGCTTCTGGATTCCTTACATTGCTCAGCTGTTCCTTTAAATTAATAAATCAGTATCATTAAAGAAATAATACAGGGGAACTGCCTAGCAGCACTGTCTTCATCATGAAAGTCACTGTACTAATTTTCTTCTAATTCATTATGGAGTGGTTTGGGAAGTAGGATGATGATGCCCTGTATATTTCTCTCTATACAGGGGAGATTGAAGTTAAAAACAAAATTCTAATATCCAGAAAAATCAGATTATGGTAAGGTTAGTTTGGCAAAAGAATCTTTGCAGTAGACATGATAGGTGCTGTAAGCCAAGAAATTGTGCTTATTTGTTAGTAATTCTTATATAAATAGGTTGAAAATGAAAGTTATTTTGCAAATTTCATTGAATATGGCTTGCCTGAGTGATGATCAGCTCAGCTTATACACTGTATGAATAAGAAGGAAAATAGTTTAAGAGGCCAAATGCTAATCCTGTCAGAAAACTACAGGATATTATTATCATTTTATTATTTCCAATTACCATGATATGATATATACAACAAAATTATAAACTCAGAGTAGACACACTTCTGGAAAAGAAAATTAGTACATCTTTGTGTAGAACATTATCTCCTTATAAGAATTATATATATTTAGTTAAAACCCCCCTCAGATTGATACCTGAATGAAATAAAAATATTTTTTCAGTACACATTAAAAATGGCATCTAACTTTTTTGTAGAACAAAAGTCAGTATTCATGTCTACAAAATGTCTACCATATATTCCACTTGTGGGAAAATTTAACAGGATGTTAAATATCTTTACTGAAATCCAAAGAACTCTATACTCAGAATGGAATATTTTGCAGATCTCTGCTCACCTAGTCTACATACATTTTCAGAAACTCTTAGCAGAGACATATTTTAGAATCCCCAGGATTACACGGAACTAAAGCTTTCTTATTTACTGGAAAAGCCCTGGCACATATGGCACTCAGCAAATCATTGCTAAATTGCATACAGTATTTTACAACACAAAAAAGTCCTTTCTTTTCGATTTGAAAAGATGTTTTAACTCTTTTAAGACATTTAAACAACATTTAGGGAAAACTTATGACCAATTATTTCCAGAAATAATTATAAATATTTCTTACTTTTTCTATTTAGATCAAAGGTATTTAACAATGAAGTATGCATAAAATAAACTTCCTAGTGATATATAAAATTTTAACTAAAAGAGTTCTTTAAAAGGGGGCTAAGATACTAATGAAAGTCATGGCTGATATGTTATAAGCTTCTTCTAAAGAATTACAGCATTTTAATGTATAAGATATACGGGCTTAGAAAATGAGAGATAATGACTTGTATAAAGTAAATATAATGATCATTATAGTAGTAATAAAGTTGTCTTTATTTGGAAGTTGTCTCTTTTAGTCTATTCTGTAAATCCCTGAAAACTCAGAAAATCTGGGTCAGGTATCCCTTTCTCTATCCTTCTTAATAAAACTAAGCTTACGCTGATCAAATAATTTATCACGTTGTTCTGCAGTGACTTGATTACTTGTCAAGTCTGTCCTACTTGGCAGGCAGGCATGGTGCCTTGTTTACTGTGGAATGCCCAGAGCCTGTTATAGCACCTGGAATGTAACAGCTGTTCCAGGAGTATCTGTTAAGTAAATGAGTGAGTGACTCATGAGATGAGGGTCTATTTAAAATATTTAACTTTGCTTTGAATTAAGGGATTAGGTACAATTTGACCACATGCTTCTCTCTGGAACATAACAAAATACACATACATGTGTACATGCATGCACCTAAGGGTGCATGTGCACACACACACAGAGAACCTTCCATGGTGAATAGACACAGCACTGAGAAGGAGGAAGGAGATCCTCACTTGGACTAAGAAAGAAGTATTTAAATGAAAGGTAATCAATGTCTAAGCACTGAAGATTTTACCAAAAAAGACTCAGTTGGAAAAAAAAAATCTTATCCAACAAAGTTTATTTACAATGAAATAATAATGATATTGAAATTCCAATCAATAATTTAATTATGATGTGTACACTTGTGTACACATATAAGTGTGTACATATAATTTTAAACAATTGTTTTTCCCTAAAAAATTGGCTTTGTTCCTTTAAACAGAACATAATTATTTTACCTTGGAGCCAATGTTTTTTAAAATGGTTGGCTACATCTTCAAATATCAGCATCTACAGCAAGACATACAATCTGTTACCACATACTAAGAGAAAATGGATAAAAAAAACAAATAAGAAAGAAATGCTTTAACCATAAACATATTTTACTCTAATGTTGGGTCAGTTAACCATATAAAGATGACAATTCGCCTGGATGGAATAAGTGAATATTTTGACACAGAAAGCTCACTACCTCTACTATTCTATCTCCAGGTTTCAAGGTTCCATTTTTGCCAGCTGGACTATCTTCAAGAACATGTTTGATGAAAATTCCCCTCATCACTTCACCATTGCTTAGACGACTCCCCATCCCTCGTCCACCAACAATGCTGATGCCCAAAGATTTGCTTGGTTCTCTCCAAAGTTCAACCCTATAAAAAGAAATAAAATTGTACACTCTTATAAGAAAACATAGGAGAAAAGCTTCATGATATTGGATTTGGCAATGATTTCTTATATATAACACCAAAGTTATAGACAACACAAGAAAAAATAGACAAACTGGACTTCCTCAAAATTAAAAACTTTTGTTCATCAAAGTACACTATCAATAGAGTAAAAAGGCAACCTACGGAAGGGAAAAAAATATTTGCTAATCACATATCTGATAAGGGATTAATATCTAGAATATATAGAGAATTCCTGAAACTCAACAACAAAATAAAAGATATATAAATGGCCCATAAGAACATAAAAAGATGCTTAACATCACTAATCATTAGGAAAATACAAATCAAAACCACAGTAAGATACCATTTCACATCCATTAGGATGGCTACTATAAAAAAACAAACAAACAAAAAAAAAAAACAGAAAATAGCAAGTATTGGCAAGGATGTAGAGAAACTGGAACCTTTGTGCACTGTTGGTAGAAATGGAAAAGGGTGCCGCTATGGAAAACAGTATATAAGTTCCTAAAAAAAATAAAAATAGAATTATCACATAATTCAGCAATTCCACTTCTGGGTATAAACTCAAAAGAATTTAAAGCAGGGTATCAAAGAGATATTTGTACATCCATGTTCATAGAAGCATTATTCACAAGAACTAAAAGGTGGCAGCAACTCAAGTGTCTATCAACAAGTGAATGGATAAACAAAATGGTATACACATATACCAGAATATTATTCAGCCTTAAAAAGGAAGGACATTCTGAAACATGCTACAATATGGATACATCTTGAGGACATTATACTAAGTTGAAATAAGCCAGCTAAGTGAAATAAAGGACAAATGCCATATGATTCCACTCATGTAGCGTACCTACAGTGGTCAAATTCACAGAGACAGAAAGTACAGTGGAATGGTGGTCTCCAGGGGCTGGAAGGTAAGAAGAATGGGGACTTATAACTAATGGGAACAGAGTTTTAGTTTTGTAAGATGAAAGAAGGTCTGTAGATGGATGGTGGTAATGGTTGCAGAGCAAAGTGAATGTACTTAATACTGCTGAACTGTACACTGCAAATGGTTAAAATGGTTTAAAATAATAGTAAACATTTTAATACAACTGAGTATATGTTATGTATGTTAATTTTTACAAATATTATTTGCTCAATTTATTAAGGTCTTACTAGTAGTAAAACAAAATAGCTTTAAATACTTCCAACTATGTATTTTGTAAGATCTGATAAATACTAATGTATTTCTGAAGATGATTTGTTACAAGTAAATACCAGACTCACATTCCAGGCTGTGGCACATACCAATGTAAAAGTATCATTTTGCAGAAACTTTAATATTACAGACATTAAGTAATCAAGAAATTCAGCTACCACTGAACAGATGGTAGCTTCTAAGCTTAGCAACCAAAGCAAGGGGAAGAACACTCCTGCGCACACTATGTCAGAAGCTTGCCTCTGTAGAAGCCTTTCTTGCCAAGGCAAACCTGGTTACTAACATTACGGGCATGAAGATCAGTGACTGACAAACTCTTGCATGATCTGACCCCACCACTACCTCTCTAGACTCTTCTCCCAAGGCTCTGCACTTTCCCCTCTCCACTCCGGCCGCCATAGCATCTCCTTACCTTTCCCTAAGTTCCTCTAGCATTCTCCTGCCTTGGAAGCTTGGCACTTGCTACTTCCTCTGCCTTAAATGCGTATCCCATACCAACAAAATAAATCCATGAACTCCTTTGTAATAATTGCAAATAGCTACAAGAGCTATGAATGGATTTAGAGTACACATCTTGTGAAAAGGTGGGGGTATAAGAATAAGGCGATTTGCAGTGAGGTGTTTGGCCAAGACGCTCAGGGTGTTGGAAGAAAACATACCAGACAGAGCTTTAAGGAAATGATGAGATCCTGCAATCTGCTCCGTGCTGTGCAAAGGAAGACAATGTTGGACATTGAGTAGGAAAATACAGCATGGTCAAATAATACCCTCAACATTGACAGGTGAGGTTCCAGAGGAGAGGAAAGGCTGAAGTTGGGACTCCCATGAAATGAAGGATGTCCCGTAAGAAAAGGCTGGGGAATAAGAAGCACCAAAGAGAGAGGGAGTGGATGGGCAACAGGTCACATGAAAACAGATGCTGAGAGACAGCTTTCTTTGGTCAGTACTTTTTCTTAACTGGAATTCTATAATCCTAGAAACTCTACCTGTTTATCTTAAAAGGATCTCACCATGACCCTTGATCTTATAAAGTCTTTGTGAACAAACTAGTTAAAATTCTCTTCATCATTTTCTCTTACTCTAGGAATTCTGTGAAAGAAAAGAACCAATATCCTTTCCTGTTTCTTAAAGCAGTTAGGTAGAGTGGCAAAGTAAAGCAGTCAAGAGTTTTAGCCATTGAATGTACATATTTAAGGATCTAGAATATATAGCTAAGGCTCCTTAACTCTCCTTTGGAAAAAAAAAAAGTCTCCTAGGGCCCTTTGTGGTTGGCGTAAATTAGAAAGTGATTCTTGAGTGATATAAAAAAACTGTAGTACCAGCAAACATTTATTAAGGGCTTATCATGTGCTCAGCATTATTCTCTAAGTGAGTTACACATACTTTCACTTAATTTCACATCTTCCCTACAAAGCGAATACTCTTATTAGCCCATTGCCCGTAGAAGCAAGAGGCACAGGGAGATTGAGTAACCTTTGGATAACAGCACCATATATGCTCTCACAGGGTTTGGGACAGGGAGCAAAATTCTTCAACCATCCTCCCTAGAAGTAAATGCTGCAAATCCTTAAAACAGTGGAGAAGATAACCAAAGACAGAGCTGCAAAAATGACCACAGGGGCAAGGAACCAGAGTCAGTATTCACTGAACACAGTAAATATCTGTGGGGAAGGAAAAGGAGACCTAGAAAAGAACAATTTACAGAACATATTTACTTCAGAGTTAGTAACATAGAAAAAAATAGCAGCTTTTCTAGAGATTTATACATAGGTTTAAAAGAATGAAATTCAGAAAGGCAAAGGTAAAGCACAGCTCTGAGGCCAAACTGACTAAGCAGTAAACTGAGTCTCTAGGTTCAGGTCCTGCTCTTCTGCTACTTAATAATTACATGACACTGGGCATCTTAGTCTCTGTTTGTCTTACTTTCCTCAGCTCTGAAATGGAGCCAATTAGAGTCTCTACATCAGAGTTTCTGTGAGGATTAAATTAATTTTATTAATACATCTAAAGTATAAAACAAAGGCTATGTCACATAATAAGCAATCAATAAATCTTTTGGTATTATGAGAATGATGAGTATGATTATGGCAGTAATAAAAGCAAGATATGAAATTCAAACCATATAACAAATGAGCACATGTATACCCCATCCCATCAATCCTGATATACCCCTAACCTTATTTATTAAGACAAGGTAGTGTTTTCCACCCGTCAGATGGAAAAAAAAAAACTTCTAAAAAATGATCTTGTGATGGGCTAACAAGGACATGGGAAAAAGAGAAGTCTCAGAAATAGAAGTAAAAATTGGTACAGCCACCTTAAAAAGCAAATTAACAACTTCTAATAAAGTAAAAAATACATATAAATCTATGGGCCAGCAATTCTACTTCTGGATATATATTCCCTAGATAAATTATCATACGTAAGTGTAAAGAAATAAGTATATTTACTACACAGAATTATTATGATAGAAAATAACTGATAACTACCCAATATTAACCTGATAATAAACCTGAATAAACTGTGGTATATTCATATATTGAAATACAACACAACTAAATTGAATTAATTAGATCTTTAAGTATCAAACATGATAGATTTACAAAACATAGACTTGAGAGGAAAATAAAGCAAGCTGGGAAATAATACATATAGTAGTATGATATCTATTTGGTAAATGAAAATCACATGCAAAATAAAAAAGTAACACACTCTATTTCACATCTTAAAAATGACACTTTGCTAAAAAGTATTCTCTGTTTCCACACAAAGTAAATTTTTGTTGACTTCATGAATAAATGGCCCATGACATTTCCAATGCTGTGAAGCATGTTCATAACACTTACTCCTCATTTACTAAAAGCTCTGGTTATTCTGGTCAGCTTTCTCATCATGTTGTATGAACTTTCCCCTAAAAGTAGCTTAGTGCTTCTACAGATGCACTACATTAGTGAGTACAGAGTACCTTCTTTAGAAGTATTTGCGGAAGCTTCAGACATTTTCTCTATGCAAGGTAATTACCACCTTTAGAGATATCTTAGACTAATGTGAAATTTAAAATTGAGGAGAAAAACAAAAATTTTCCAGTCCAGAAGTTATGCTCTTCTTTCACATAAGAAAATTTCATCATGATTCCTGTGTTCAATGCTTTCTCTTTGCTCAGTTATTACTGACCAATATTATATCATTATATTAATAGAACAAGGCCAACCACTAATGGAGTACTCACTATGTGCCAGGTACTATGCTAAGGATTTTACATGCATTATCACAATTAATTCTCCCGCAAATTTAAAAGGTTCTATTATTATTAAAAGATTCTATTTAAAAGCCCATTTTGCAGATGAAGCAGCTGAGACCTAGCAGAGATTAAGAAACTTGTCTTAGAAAGTATCAAAGCTAGAATTCAAACGTGGCTCTTACTGACTCCAACTATTTTGCATAGTGCCTTCTAAAAACTATTATACTTTTCATCTCCTAATTTTGTTATAAAAACCAACCAACCTATCTTTTTTTCTCTGTGATTACTGTTCTCCAACAAATTTCAAGTTTATCACTATGACCACCTGCTACAAAACAGTTTCATCTAACTTATTTCTACCCCCATTGATTTTTTTAAGCAAACTAAATGACTTTTGAAGAAACTCAAATCAAAAATTTATTTTATTAATAGATGGCTGCAAATGCTTACTGTTTCTTTGAAAGCAACATAAAATGACATTTTCGGTATTTTGAAAATATTTAAATGTGATGGCCACAGGCTCAAGTTCATTTCTGAGCAGGGAAAAATCATTAAACTATATTCCATCTCTGAATAGCAGAAATTCTTCTCTTGAGCATTTTATTTACTAACTATAAGAAATACTAATGTTTGCTAAGCACAAGGCACCCTGATGATGGTTACCTTTAGATCTGTTTGGAGGGAATATCCAGTGATGATTACTTAACATTTTATACTTAAAGCAAAATACCTTGTATTGTTCTTTAATTGTTTCATGTGTTTCTACATCTTGCTCAGCCCAGTACATTAGAACTTCCCTGAAGGCAAGATTTATGTTTTATATTTACTTCCCTATTATTCACAAAATCACTGGCTTCAAGTCTGGTTCCATCATCAAGACTCAATAAATTCTTATTAAACTGAAGGTAACTTAGCATGAACATATCTATATCTTAGTAATGTACAATGATATATCTGAGTATATTTAGAAAAATAACCTCTCCGTTATATGTGAGACTGGTGCTAGACAGACATGCCTTAGGATAAACTCAGCCTGTGTGATATAACAAGGCTGCTTACTTTCTCACATACACACACACACACACACACACGCACACACATTTCGAATATATATGTTTGAATATCTGGTTTCTACAAATGCTAGATAAAATTTAAATGAGCATTTGGTATTATACCTAGGATCCAGTTCTACAGAATGTATTATCTATTCCAACTACATACACATAATTTTATCTAGTTAATTTTATTTAGTCCCTATTATGTGCCAGATCCTCACATATGTGTTAGCTTTAACCCTGTGTGATACACATTATTTTCTCCAGTGTATACATGAAGAAATGGACGGTTAGAAATAGTACACAACCTGCCCAATGTGACAAGTAGCAAGCTGTAATCCAGTACTTGAAACCAAGCTTTCCTATCTTTAAACACTATATAGCCATTGAGTGGGCAGAATACAGAAATAGTCCTTACCGCCTGGGCTGATTCCAATTGCTGTATGCTGCATTTTGAAGTTCACTTTCTTCTCCTTCTCCTTCTTCTCGCTCTGGTAGCTCTGGAATGTCTCTGTTTGAAGAGTTATACAATGAGTACTCCAAAACCCTAGTAAAATCATGTAACATTGTCTTATATGTACTTTATTGTTGGTTTAGCTAAAAATGCAGAACTGCTTTATATTTTCACCATACCTAGCCAGTAAGTATTATATATAACATTTTTATAGCAGGGGGAAAAGAAAACCTAACAAAGCAAAATAAGAACCTTACATTAGAATCAATCTACCATAACTTAGTCTGGCTATATAGCTGCATACAAAAGTCTAGACTGTCTAGTCTGTTTCTTTCTTGAGGAAACATGGGAAAACAAAAGAAAGGAGTAGGAAGAAGGGGATAAATACCAAAATTTTAAAGAAAAACTCTTCAACAAGTATTTCTTAAATTCCTACCATGTGCAAGAATCTGCTAGAGGCACCATGTGGGTTATAAGCATGCACAGCCTTGATCCCTGGCCTGAAGGAATGTCTCATCAAGTATGACAGGAATTTAGCATCTCTGCTTCCTAATAATAGAGGAATACTTTCCCTTCAACTTCGAGTAAAAAAGTAGAAAATGCTATGGTCCAGCTTCAGCCTATCCAGAGGACTGGATACAGAATACTTCTTACAGAAAGCAGTTTACCATGAACTTGTGTTCAACGTTACTTTTCAATTTCCACAGCAACTCAGATTTTGCCAAACGCCAAGCACATAGCAAAATGTATCCAGTCTGTTGACTGACCATAAATAAAACTACAATAACAGCTGTATCAAGAAATATTTTGTTTTTCCAATGGCATAACTTTGCATCAATAAATGACACTGTATGGACAATAGAGAATGGTTAAATTGATTATGGTGTGTCCTTATGCTGTTGCTAAAAATCAGATTTCTAAATAAACATGTCCACATATTCCTTTGAAAGTAGAGAAGACAATAAAAATTCTGATTCAATAAATGTTTTCAGTTGATTTTTATAGAAATGAAAAATCTAAAGAAAGTATATATTAAAATTATAGCCATTCTCCACTGAGAGGAATACTAAACTATCTCAAATTATATAATCTTTGGACTTTGAGACCAGAAGTCATGTAATCCAATAATCCATCTGGGCTTGAATGTGCTTCGCAACATTCTGGCAAGCAACTGTCCAGGCTCTCCTTGAATGTCTCATTCTTTCTTTGATCTCAATGATAAATTTGTTTTTAAACACTTACAATAAAATCTAATAGGTCCTACCCATCGGTTTTGTGTTTCAATTCCCCTCCTGTGAAAACTGAGGAATAAGGTTCTGAATGAAGCTGGGATTTCCAGAGTCTAAGCCTGATGGTAGGGCAGAACTGTTGGGAAGAGACCCAAGATGTCAAGGAGTTGACTGAGAAACAGACAGTCCAAGTGAAGTCCTCATCTAGAAGACGCAAGGGAGAGAAGTGAAAACTAGGGCTAACCCTCTAGAAATATAACTGAAGAAAATATGATAGAAAAAGCAGGTTTGGCAGATAGACAAGAATGAGAACTCAGAGACAGTCCCTAAAATATTAACATATAGTGACAGCCATGAAATGAGAGGAGGAGGTTCTTAGCCCTAAAGCCTAAGCTGTAGGAGGTACTCAGAAACATTCTTACCCATGCTGCACCACGCTTCTGCCTTTTTAGCTATAAGAAGATAAATATTCTGAATCGTCTCATACAAGAACCCCAATGTCTTCAAATGATTCTATAATCTTGAGTCTTTTCACTAACCCAACATGCTCTCCTCCTCTAACTGTGCTGCTGTTTATCCATCTTAGAGTGTGGTTTCAGGGACTCAAGTGTCATGTCCTTCTGCATTCACTCAGGCACAAAAAAAAAAAAAAAAAAAAGGCTTCTGTGCCCCTGTTACCCTGTTTGTTGCATGCCAATAAAATTTCTATCAACTATAATAACTAACTATTTATAACTGTATATAGGTTCCAGATAAAGTAACTGGCACAAAGACACAATAATGTTATAGAGCTGAGATCTGAATTGAGGCCATCATACACAAAACCTGAGCTCCTAAGCTCCATACTATATTGCCATGTATTTTTATGTGGCACATGTTTTATAGACTTGTGCAATCTTTCTTTGGATCCAATGGTTAAGAACATGAAGTCTGACTGCTTATATTCTACACTTGGCTCTGACATTTATTAGCTCTGAGACTTGGGCAAGGTACTTAACCTCTCTCTGCTGCAGATTCTTCTGTAAAATACAGATCCTTTTGTTCTGTTTTAAGAACCTGGATATCAGTAACAAATACACTTTATCTGCAGTGACACAGCTAGTCACAGCATGGGACAATCCAGGCCATTCTCCTTTCTGTGCTGGGGTGGAAGCACAATACAAAAAATGGCTTTTGTTCTAATAACTTGTGAGCATTTTAAAGCTCCAGATCTTAATAGGACTAAGATATTACCTGGTATATTCTTTAAGACATTTGAAACAATATTTCAGAAGGACACTGAAATGATTATTTTTATCATTTTGATAAGAAGTACTGGGAAACTATAATCAATTCATGCCGTTAACCCCGAGATGGAAATCCTGGAGTAGAGAGTGTGGATGAGCTTTGTACACGGTGGAGTGAATACAGTAGCCCTCGTCAACCCCTCCTACCTGTGGGTTCCACATCCATCATCAACTATAGATCAAAAATATTTGGGAAAAAAAATGGTCGGATGCATCTGTATTGAACATATATAGAATTTTTTTCTTGTCATTATTCCCTAAATAATACAGTATAACAACTATTTTCATAGTCTATACATTGTATTAGGTATTATAAGTAATCTAGAGATGATAGACAGTATTTGGGAGGATATACATAGGTTATATGCAAATACTATATTATTTTATATAAGAGACTTGAGCATGGGTGGATTTTGGTATCCTCAGGGGTCCTGGAACCAATCCCCTATGGATAACGAGGGATGATTATACTCCTTTTCCCATAAAATTCATGAGGCCCTTAAGGACCATGACATTCCTTCGCTTTATTAAACACCTAACGTACCTTCCCCTTCTCTAACACTTTCTGTGTACTGTATAATTTGCAGAGGAAACAGTGATGCAATATCATAATAAATACAGGGTCACTAGACACAAGGGTGCTGTGGGATGTTCTGACATCCTCCAAGGAACGGTAGAACTCTTATGAAAAGACCTCAGAATGCTTGCAAGGCCATTTCTGCTATATGGTGCGCTTAAAGAGAAATTTGTTTCTCAGTTACCAGTGCCAAGTGAAAAAACCAGCCTAAAAACTGAAAGTACAAAATGGTGCATTCTTCATGGAAAATCAAATTGACATTATTTCTTTCCCTGCTCTGAACTCAGTCAGCAATAGCATTAAAGCCCAGTTCTTGCCTTTCCTGAGGGGGTAAGGGGAGAATAATCTTTCCCTTTACTATTTAAAGGTTCTTAATACACTGTATATTAAGGGCCTTTAAAAAGTTTTCTAACACGCATATATGCCATCACCAACATTCTCCATAAGAACAAAAATAACTATTAAAAAATATTTCTGCATTTGTATGTATGTTAATAAAGGAATAAATATCTGAAGATATATGATAATATTTATAAAAAAGGAAAAACATTATACAAAACCATACAAATTGTAGAATTGTAGGTTCTAAGAAAATAAAATCATATTTATCTATGAGGTGAATTATCAGAATTTAACATGTTAAAAGTGCTATGCTGGATGGTAGAATTAAAGGATTATTTTAATTCCTTGACTTGAATATTTATATATTTCTGACAATTTCCATATTATATAATATGTAATTGGGAGAAAGTGAAGAATATTTTTTTAAACCTTGGAAGAGAGAAAGGAATTCAGACTTTTTCTTTGCTCTAGTCCTCTCTGACTCTGGATTCAAAATTCTTCTTTAAAACTTGCTGTATTTTTCATTCATTGTAGTTGACTTAATGTTTCACTTACCTGCCAGTGTATGAAGAAAAAATGTCCAGTGCCATTATTCCCCCAGATTGTTGTTCCAAGCTCATTTTGAACTCTTCCAAATGTTCTGCAGGCACATAAGTAATTCTGGAATAAAACGCAATCCATGAAAGCAAAGGGAAACAAAGTTTTGCCTGTCAGGAAAGCTTCCGAAATACAGAAAAAAGATTTTATTGTTTCTCCATCCCTACTTTTTCATACATCTCTTTTAATCAGCATACTCAGCAGAGAATCCAACTTCAAAATCATATTCTATAGGCAAGAATAACAACAGCAATTAATTTTTAAATGCTGCTGATAAACTATGTGTTTACAAATAATCATATGGGAGAGAAAAGCAGTATTATTTATTTTTCCAAATGAGAAGGCTAACAGCAATTTTTTGAAGTTAAGAAGACCTACAAATCCTTGGAATAATAACTGTCAGTAATAACATCAATTTTGCCCAAAGAAGTTTGGGTTCCCTAGCAGAAACAAATTAGGTTTACTCTATTAAAACACTGAATATCACAAATTACTTTCCATAATACATAATTATAGATATTAACAAGAATTATCAATAATTATTTTAGTTCTACTAAAGTTATGAACTCTTAAGTCTGAAGCAGAAGTTAAATCATTTAAGTTTATGGAAAGATTCTTACTAATTCAATGCAATTTCTTATGAATTTACTTTGGTTTCAAAGACTGACTGAATGCCTATTACGTGGAAGATACCATGCTAGATGCTGACTACTACTGTAATGATTAGATACTGACATTTGAAAATTCAAGTTTACTGCTGTCCCATAAGGCTATTTACAAAGTTGATACTTTTAAGTAAGTTGTTCCAAGATCCTCAAATTAATCAATAGAAAAGTAAGAGAAATACTGTACCTAAAGTCAATACATGATGTTTGTACAAATAAAAAAAAGTACGTACAAAATGTGCACAATATAGAAATCAGGAAGACCATTAAACCATCTGTCCATAATTTATCAGTTAAGACAATAAGTGTATAAAATCTGAGCACTGAATGGCAAGAATAAAATGATTGTCTTTTATATTTTAATAAAATAAAAATTATACCAATGATATAATTTATTGAGAAGGACGTATAATTTCAGATATATTGGTTATTCCATAGAAAGTATCCACTCGTTCACTTCCCCAACATATGAAGTCACTTATGTTTGGAGTCAGAAAAAACAGTTATATTTCACACAACAAAAAACACAGATAAATATAAAACCTAAAATCTTAAAAGAGTGATCAAGTAAACTGGTATTGTTTAAAAAGCCAGGAAAAGGAGAGGGGGTAAAAGGCAGGACACAATAACAAAAATAATGATCAGTGCAAAGTATTTAATTTTAAAATTGGTTTGAGAAGGTAAAGATGTTTCTATCACAAAGAATGTTGAAAATGAGTTTTCCTCTATATTTGTTCAAAGCTGTTTTTTCTTTTACCAAAGGGTAGAGAGTGAGGAGATTTACAAATATTTTTCTGATACTTTGGGGAGCAGTGATAAAGAGCAAAGGAGGCAGTTTTCATAAATATTTAGCCCAATGTAGACAGTGAGGCCACAAGAACAACATCCCACAATGCAATTGCACATGCAGATCAATTCTAACACACGCCTGGTCACACGACCACACAAAACCTCCAAATCACCAACAAAAAAATCCCAAAACTGAATTACGAACTGCATAAACACACAGAAGTAGTTTATTTGAGAACTGTACTAAAAAAATTCTTAAATGTAAACTAACCTTTAGTTACACAAAGAGTAGAAGAAAAAAGACTACCATTAATGATGCTGCAATGTGATATGGCTATTAATGCCGAGACTGAGCCTCCACGTGCAGACAAGATCATTCCCTTACAAAAGAGCTCGAAAGCTCAGTAGTTGGAAAATATGATTTTCAAATGAGTTCACAATAGTCAGTGCAATATGAAAATGTAACAATCTCATAGCTCTGTTGGAATTTATGTTCTTATATAAATGAAGAAAATAAGCCAAAATGTATACACCGAATCTATATCTGGATCTATCTCTTCATTGGGACATTACAAAAGCACAAAATGGTTTTTACAGACAAGTTGTAACACACAGCCATAATGAGCTTTTGAATCACCGATACTCACACATAAAAGGGGGCTCAATCATCAGCAGGTGCTGCAGAAAATCTAGAATGTGAAGCATACGCCGCAGCATCTTTTTACAATGGTGTTAACAAATGTCAATGTCTTGTGCTGAATGTGAGATGCATACATATGTAGTTAAAAGTGGGTGCTCCTGGTTGATTTTTTTCCCCCTTTCCACTTCCCTCCCGTCTACACCTCCCCCAGAAAAGCATCTGCTCTTTACTGGTGTCTATAGCAGTGATTATTAACAAGCATGGAAAAATGTAACTGCAATCAATCTTTTATTCCTTGATCAGGAATTCATCCCACACTTTAGGTTAAGGCAGGTGAATTCTGATTCAGCTCGGTAATTATCTGGCAGATGTTATGAGCAGCTGCTGCTAAGCGTAAAACCCTGGCTATTATTACAGAAATATAAGAGCTCCTGGCAAGGTGGAGTGAGAAGTGAAACAGAATGCATTCTGGTGAGGCTTCACATCTGGTTTTCCATAGAAAATAATGAAACCTGGAACTTAAACTGGCTGTTCTTGAACTCTTGAAACTCAAATTATCTACCCAGGCATGCATAAACACACACACACAAAAGTTCCTTGCTATCTATCGTAAATAGCAAAAAAGAAATCAGTGCATTGTCTCAGTAAGCAATGCTTTCCCTAAAACCAATCACTATGTAACTGAACCAGAGTCTTTTTTTAAGTCCCTACAATACACCTCTCCACCACCACCCAGATTAAGCTAGGTTCATAACAAGAAATAAAAAGAAAGAGATGTGGATGGGGCCTAGATCCAGGTAATGAGTACAAAGCTTAAAGGGCCAGAGGCAGTGCTATGGTTCCATTCAGAATAATGGAAGGACTGGACTTCCCTTTTGGAATGATTACTCACATAGCTTTCAAAGTAATTCTAAACATTTTGTTTCATTCATGTGCTAAGTTTCATTCATTCATCAGGCAAGTGATGGGAAGGGGACAGGGTCAAAAATACTTCATGCAAAATGCACAGAACATGCTGCTTAGCCCTGGTCAATCTCAATGGATTGTGCTTTATTACCTAACATATTTTTTTCTAAAAAAGAACTATGTAAGGATGATTTTAAGTTCTTTCTATCTTTCCCTCAATGAGTCAAGCTACAATTATCTGAATAAGAATATTAGTAGAACATTTGAGAAGAAATCAATGTGTTTGTTGACTAAGAGTATGAGTGTGTGTGTGTGTATGTGTGTATATATGTGCGCGCACACCCTCATGCCTGGGAGAAAGAGATTGATTGATTGATTTCTGGAGGAGGGAAGGTTGTAGAAATTTTCTTCTTTTTTGAAAATGTAATATTCTATAGAACATTTTGCCTCCTGAGAACCTAAAGCAATTACTTACGAAGCTAGCTCTCTAAAAGGCCTTTATGGTTATCATAGAGCTGCTGCCTGCATGACTGGGTAAATTCTGCTGAATCAGCAAGCAGGGGTATATAAACACACACAATAAAAAAAATGAGGATGGGGAAAAAAGACTTTTTGAGCTTGAAAATCTACCTCAAAACTTTTCTTGAGTTAACTAGATGCATAACTTATGCCAAATTGTCACAATGGTCTTATGTTTTGACCACTTTTAAAGTTCTATAGTACATTAGAACTAAGAGGTAAGGCTAGCATCAAGCACCAATTCTGGCGCTCAGCGTGCCAAAGAGTTGGCAGGGGACCTGCATCAGTGCACAGAGCAGAACACATACACCATGCCACAATAAATATCAGTTACTAGACCATCTACATTTTATACCACATCTAATCTATGTAAACTAAAACCCTTCCAATAAATATGTAAGCTCCATGTGGATCTATATCATTCATTTTCTAAGCAAAGGAAGGGACACTGGCCACAAGTGGTGAGGAATGTGAATAAAGTTTCTCTTTTCTCGTGATAGAAAGACTGATTTATCTTTAATGGCATTCACTTGTACTCGAACTATTACAAGATAATTAAGGAACAGTAACATGATCTGATGATCTCCTCAAATATAAAAGTCAAAAAGGCATTCAAAAATATGAAAGCCCGTTAGTGAAAACTCTTCCTAAAAATAATACTTCTTTTACGTAACACAGCAGAATCCACTCCAAATGGCATATACTTTTCTGCTTTTTATTGATGGCAGAATGAAAAACAGATTGTAAATATAGCTTTTGTTACCTAAGTTCTAGCAACACATAGTTTGCAAAAGAACCAGTAATATAGAATGCAGTCAGTAAAATAACATTAACACAAAAAGTCTCCCAAACTAGTAATCGTTAGATCAATTTAAGGTAAATAATCTTTCCCTGAGCTCTTATTTTATGATTTTATCCCTCATATATTAAACACAAATATTCAGTGGTTAATGCTAGAGGAAAAAGTCATATTGATGAGGTGTGACAATAAAGTCATGAACTGATTTTTATGTTAGCCCAAGGAATATTTAGTGACTTAAAAACCAAACCACATATATGATGTGCTTTTAGTACATTATGGGATTATGGGAAATTTTAAGTACTTCCCTACAAAATATCTGACATAACCTATAATCAGACTATACCAACATATTAGTGAATCCCCTCAGGTCAAGAGGTAGTTCAAGAAAGGCTAAGCTATAATTCAGACAGGCACAGTTCTACATAGCCTTTCTCATGCCTGGCCCTTAAAGAGCTGGTTTGGTTCCAGGATTCAAAAGGGCAATTAGGTACTGTACAATGCCTTCTATTAAGGCCAATCCAAATTTCTTTCTAAGATCCTAAGAGTGGACCTTCCTGCTATGTGAGAGCCATATCACCTTTCACATCCAGGGTTGTTATAGAAATCATTGGAGAAGTAAAATTAAAAACACAAAGCAACATGTTTTCAAAATTTCAACATTGTTATAGTCTTAAAGAGACTATATTTACAATCAAAAACTATTCAAAAGTAATCTCTTGAGTGATTTACATTAAATAAATATGTGATAACTTTATATCTCAAACAGAAGTATATACTAAAAAAAAATTCTGATTAATTAATTGAATTTCCTGAATTTCTCAAGCCAAACTGGGGTCCAAATGATACTTACTTTATGTCAGGCCCAATGAGTGAATGTCTCCTCAACATAGCTCGTGCCTGGGCATTGGTTAAACTGATGGTAGATTCTTCATTAATAGACAAGATGCAGTCTCCAACGGCAATCCGGCCATCTCGACTAATGGCACCGCCATGAATAATGCTTCGAACAATCATCCCCAAGCCATCTTTATTAGCACTTACTGTCATCCCTATGGGAAAAGAAAAATACAGATATGTATTAAATATAGGATTTTCAAATTCATTTTAATTTTAATTTAATAGTCCCTATGGATTTGTAGATAAAAGATAGGAATAACATTTTTAGCCAATAAAAAACAACCTAATAAAAGAAAAAAGTGTTTCTAACAAAAATATTTTTAAGTCAATTTAAAAATGTTTGCGAAATTGTATATGGATAAAAATACTCCATGTTAAATACATTAGAGATGAAACAGGTCTACACTGTGGAATGAATGTAACTTAGACTATTTGATGTATTGCTTCCTTAATGTGACAGTGTCAAATTAATTTATTCTGTAATAGCAGGTCATCTCTTATACATGTAATAGAATAAAAACAGGACTACAAATGGAAAATCAGTTCTATATATTAAAAAATTCTCTGCTTTTACCTTGTTTCTAGATCATTTGCTTATTCAGAATCTATTTACTATATGATTACAATGTGCTAAGCACTATGCTGGCTGCTTCAAATAAAAAAGCATAGCATAGAATTCCTGGCATCAAGAAGCTTATATTCAAGTCTTAATATCCAGAGCCTATCACAGTGACTGCAGGTATAGTAGTTTGTTGAACTGAACTGATAGTAATTTAATTTTAATCTATCCCCATTTCATCTCTGAACTTCTTGAGCTCCCAATTTGGATATTCACTTGTCCTCTCGACATGTTCCCTGGATGTCTCACGGGAAATGCAACCTTAGAATGTGTAAAATGAACTTGCAATTTTTCACCTCCTCTTATCTCTCCATTTTTCTTTTCCTTTTGGCAAATGGAACTCTCACATATCTCTCCCTTATTTAAAGCAGAAATACTGCAGTCATTCTTGATTCCTACCTCTTTCGTACTACCTATGTTTAATCCAACACCAAGTCCTATCATTTCTATGTTCAAAATTTGTCTTGAATCCATTTACCTTTCTCCATTTTGATACCAACCCGAGATCAAGCCAATGCCTTCTCTTGTCTGACTTTTGGCAACAGCCTCCTAACTGGTCATCTGCCTTCCAACATTGTCTCCTTCAATGCATTCTTCTCACAGCAGACAGAGAGACCATTCCAAAAAGACAAATCACACTCCAACAATCCCTTGGTTGCAACCCTTCAGCAGTTTCCTGTTACGCTAATATCTAACAAACTTGCTTGGCAAAGTCTACAGAGCAATGGTGCCCTGGCCCTCCCAATGTGTAACCCTCTCTTGTGTCATGTCCTCCTTGGCTCCCTGAGTTCCAGCCACAACGGCTTTCTTTCAGAAATACATCTAGTTTCTCCTCATTTTCAAGTCTTTGCCTGATACCCTCTTTCTGTTGCTCTTGGACAGCTAACTCCCGCTTACTCTTCAACATCACTTTCTCAAAAAGGCCTTCTCCAGACTCTATCTGAATAAATGTTCCCTTTATATGCTCCCCTCACCCTATTCCTTCAAAAATACAAAATCTTTGAAATTATGTTTAAAAATTTGCAAAAATAACACAAGTTCACTTAAAACAAAGTACTAAAAGTTTCCTCCAAAATAGGATTATAAAATTAAAGGTAAGGAGGGATATAAAGCTATAAGGGAATTTATAAAAACTTTCTTTGAAAGAAGTCACAAATTTCTTTTTAGGCTTCTATGTATTTTTTAAAAATAAGGTCTTTCTAAATATTAATTC
This sequence comes from Eulemur rufifrons, assembly GCF_041146395.1. Classification (NCBI taxonomy): domain Eukaryota; kingdom Metazoa; phylum Chordata; class Mammalia; order Primates; family Lemuridae; genus Eulemur; species Eulemur rufifrons. Next base: position 235,002,824 of record NC_090989.1, read on the forward strand.
TAATCACACCAAATTAGATATGATATTTCAAACATTTTAAAGAACAATTCTGATTATGTTTCCAGCCTAATATTTCATGCTGGAAATGGGCAATCCAGTCTCCTAGTTATTGTTTTCTGATAGAAGTAAACATTATCAAATGTATTTAAAATATTCTGTTAAGACTCATATTAATACTCAATAATACTAGTGATTTTTAAATTATTAAGATACCACTTTCTACCATAAAACGAGACAGGTGGGTTTCTTATAAGAAAAGAGGCTGGCTCTGAAATGTTTAAAAAAGTATGCTAGTTGGTCCTCATATAGCCACCCTTCCTGCCAAAACCCACCAAAAAACTGTACTATTAAAATAAAAATGTGTAACCACAAGACAAAATTTAACGCAGCCATCCACACTGGGAGTCTAACTCGTCATCCTGTTCTCCTTAGCAACACACGGTCTACAATAAAACAAGTCACAGGCATGAAACAAGTCATCATGAGCTATGGTCAACATGACCTCTGAATTCATTTTTAATAGCATATTTAATTCACAAATCTATCCGTTATTAAGGCTGTCAGGTCACATCAACCATATAAACCAAGAGGTTGACATCAGTTAGCTCAGCTTATACTTTCCTTTCATCAAATGACAATTTACGGGGTTCAACAACTTGAAGATGATAGCCAGTAGTTAGAATTTTGTTGTAACTTGTAAGATCTCTCAATTTTTTTCTTGAAAGGAGAATAGCCCAAATCAGGCACTGTGTGGAACCAGAGAATTGGTAATAAATCTGAGTTCTACCACTTTTAATCAGTGTGACTTAGGGCAACTGACTTAATCTCACACAAGGCCTCAGTTTACACATCTGTAAAATGAAGAAAATATTATTAGGGTTACTTGAAGAATTAATTGAAAAAAATATGTGGAGTACCTTTATAAGTACCTAACACAAAGTGCTCAATAAAGTGTAGTTGCAAAACTAAAAAAGAAAACTCACAGGATATATTTAAAATGTATCTCTATTCCAAACCAAAGTTACATTGCACTCTAAAGGGTAAAAACAAGTCTTAATTCAGCTTCAAAATGAAACTTGTTATTACAGCAATCATAACATGCCCTTGGATAACTCAAGTACTGGATGTATTGTGTATGCGAGAACTGGAGACAAACTGAGGTTCAAGTCTGGATTCTACCTCTTAAGAGCTGAACACTCCAGAGAAATTCCTGAGTCTGTTTATGCTTCTGTACGTAATCAGTGAAGGGAAGATAATCTCTTTCTCTTATTTTTTTTTTTTACTTCAATACCTAATACGACATAATTAGCCAATGGACCACAGACCTATCAAAAATCAAGATTAGATTTTTTTAAAAGTCACTACCTGCATGTGTACATATGCATGTATATTTGTATATAACATTCCCACCATAAATCTAATAAAACTAAAAGAAACCCCAAGTGATTAATGAAATCAAAACAAATGTATAATGACAGCTTTGACAGAAACCTATCATTTATTAATTTCTTCTGGGTAATCACTAGAGAAAGAAACATATTATCCAGAAAGCTAAAACTGCAAACAACCTCATATATCTGATTAAGGAGAAAGTATGAATCTAAGAAAATGAGCATACTGGTAGACATACTTTCCTACCAGTACAAAGTCAGCCTCTATTTAGACTCCCTAAAACATTATTTATCACACTTTTTCTTACTTCGAGTTGTAAAGGCAATACCTTCCTACATTAAAGCTTAACTGAATGCTTTAATTGAATTAATGTTTTACAAAGTTTTTCCTGATTCCTTTATATTTAGTTATTCTAAGTACTATAGAAGTCTGAAAATTGAACATTTCCTGTTAAATGAGACAACAGAGAAATGTTCTCACCTTGGTATGCTATAAATTTGAACTCCAAGATCCTAGAGGAAGGCCAGGCTCAATGGCTCACACCTGTAATCCTAGCACTCTGGGAGGCTGAGGCGGGAGGATTGCTTGAGCTCAGGGGCTCGAGACCAGCCTGAGTAAGATTGAGACCCATCTCTACTAAAAATAGAAAAATTAGCCAGGTGTCGTGGTACGCACCTGTAGTCCCAGCTACTTGGGAGGCTGAGGTAGGAGGATTGATTGAACCTAGGAGTTTTAGGTTACAGTGAATTATGATGACGTCACTGCACTCTACCCAGAGAAACATAGCAAGAGTCTGACTCCAGAAAAAAAAGATGCTAGAGGAACCTCACTGGGTCCCAGAAAATCAAACAGCCAGGGACAAAGCCCTATAAATATCTTAGGTATATAAATTAATTCAAATAATGGAAGTGAAGCAGAAAAGTAAAACTAATAGTTACTTATACTTTTATATTATAATTTGGGTAGTAAACTAATGGTGCTATGATTTCACACATAAATGTTCTACTCTCACAAAACAAATGAGAGGGTTCTTTTATACTATAATTTTAAAATCAAGCTATTGAGGTTTAAATGGATTTCTACATATGATAAAAGGAAGGACATGTCTACCTTTTACTATTTGTTTCTGAAAACTTAATCCAGTATATTTTTATATCAAAATTTAAAAACTAAGGTGGAAGCAACCCACCTTGAAGTGTCCATCAATAGATGAATGGATAAACAATAAAAAATGTAGTATACACTTACAATCAAATGTTATTCAGCCTTAAGAAGGATGGAAATTCTGACACATGCTACAACATGGATAAACTTGAAGACATTACGCTAACTGAAATAAGCCAGTCACAAAAGAACAAATATTGTATGATTCCACTTATATCAAGGACCTAGAGTAGTCAAATTCCTAGAGACAGGAAAAAGAATGGTGGTTTCCAGGGCCTTAGAGTATGGGAAGATGGGGAGCTATTGTTTAATAGAGAGTTTCAGCTGGGGAATATGAAAAAGTTCCAGAGATCGATGGTGGTAAGAGTTGCACAACAATGTAAATGTACTTAATACTACAGAAATGTACATTAAAAATGGTTTAAATGGTCAATTTTATGTTATGTATATTTTACCACAGTAAAAAAAATCAACATATCTGGACATATTAATAGAATAAATAAGAAAATCCACATAATCTTTTCAACAGATGAAGAAAAGCATCGATAAAATTCTACATTCTTTCCATAAACTAAAAATAGGTGAGCATACCAAATGGCCAGATTGCAAAACCAGGCATAATCAAACTATGGCTCTTACAAGAGCTTCTTAACTTCTAATTCTTAATGCCAATCTAACTCACCAACCCATGGAATGATCTTCTTAAAACACAAATCTGATCATGTCATTCTTCTGCCCTTGGCACTACTGCCTACAGGAATTTTAAGGCAGGAGAGGGCTGCAACAAAAGTCCTGTATCCTGCACACAAACCCACCCAGCAGTGGTCTCCATCTACCATTCCTGTAGCTTGAACGCTTGCTTTGCCGGGCATCACACCACATTTCATCCATACCAAACATGATTCAGTAATGTTTTCATCTCTCTCTGGATCAGCACTAGCAGCTTCCAGCTTTTTCCAATTCCTCAACTATGTATTGAAAACCTCCTCTTTCAAGACCTGAATCAAACATGTCCTCTCTGAAACCTTTCTAAACTCTTCCACACTCAGAGAGTAGGGACAAGGTATTTCCTCTTTTAAGTCTTTAATATTCTCTAAATGAGTATCTACCATAGCTTGTATGACATTAATATTTTAATGCCCCTAGGATTTTAAATGGTGATTAGCTTACTCTCTTAAATTCATGTTCCTTGAGAAAAGTGACTATATTATGATGCCTCTGCATAAAGTCTAGAATATAAAAAACAATAAATGATTGGTAGTTGAGTAAATAAATACATTAGAATATGGCTTTGCAAAAGCTCTGTCTTATAAGTTCAACAAAAAATGGGTTTTCAGCCTGAGCAAGAGCAAGCTCCTGGCTCTACTAAAAATAGAAAGAAATTATATGGACAACTAAAAACATATATAGAAAAAATTAGCCGGGCATGGTGGTGCATGCCTGTAGTCCCAGCTATTCGGGAAGTTGAGGCAGTAGGATTGCTTAAGCCCAGGAGTTTGAGGTTGCTGTGAGCTAGGCTGACGCCACGGCACTCTAGCCCAGGCAACAGAGTGAGACCCTGTCTCAAAAAAAAAAAAAAAAAAAAAAAAAACAGCAAAAAACAAAAAATGGGTTTTATGGCCAATTAAATGTGAGAAATGATGCATTTGATGACCTCTTCTTAGAGATCCACAATGCACATTGGGGTATCAAAGATACTGAGAAGTAATACAGACAGAAACCTGTCTTCTTAAATTTATAATACCCTAAAGCTTTTAAACTTGGAATCCATTTATAACTCCTACTAATCTCCTATAGAACTAGTATTCTGAGTAACGTGCTTTCTCAAACACTGTATTAGCAGATAATTTAATTCCAACATGGCTTAGATATCTATAATACCTGTCTCATAATTAATGAGTATTGGAAAGCTCTGGAGTTTAAATTTTGTATCATCCTATTAAATGTAATATATAAAATATTACAACAAAGTAGAAATTAGCTCCTATAATTCTCTATTTAGCTGCTGTTGGTACTACATAGCCACCACCAAATGTAACAAAACCTAGGAGATAAAGGCTAGACTCCCACTCACCAAATAAGCACTGCTGAATTCCTCTGCCAAGTCTCAAACTTAACAAGGAAACAAGACTCTGCCTAAGATACCAATATAAAGGGTATTGGTTGGTTACTTCATAGAAGGAACAGGATCTCTGATATGGAGGTAACCAGAGAACCATGGGCTACATTTGGGGATTCAGAGCAACTGATATATTATCATGTTTTCAGTACCAACTAACAGGGACAGGGCTCAGTCAAATGGCTGCTTAACTCAATGAGAGAATAAATGTGCTCTTTCTTAACACAATTTTAGCTATTGTAATTAGGATTTTATTTCTACAGGAAGTCTTCTTTGCCCAATGCATAGGATTTTGTGATTATTACCAGCCGAAACACTTTGTGGGTAATAAACAATCCTGCCACCTGGGAAAAACTGTTGAATAACTCACATTCACATTTTGGTGGTGGCACACCTGTCTGTCTTTTTAGTCTTTATTTCAGTGAATGAAAGAAATTAAATACAAACTGACTTATGCATAACTAGTAAAATTCAAAGAAACTAATAATTTACTTTTCCAAAGAATTTAGAATTCCAAATTGCTGACTTTTCATTTCTTAAGAATTCGTTTTCTGATTTGCTGTTTCATACACAAACAATTCGTATATCTTTTACTTAAATGTAAATGAGGCTTTTGAATACTTTGAAATAATTAAGAGAATGAGGGATTTATGCTAGTATGAAGTAAACAAACCTGTTAACCATTTCAGAAAAAATAATGAGCACATAGAAAGAAAACCCATAAAAACCACAAAAAGATTTCTAGCATCTGTTTTCTTATCTATAGCAAAAAATATTGAAACCTACCATGTTCAACATTTTCCGTTGTTAAGGGCTTTGGGAGAGTAGTATGTAAATGTGGAAGATAAATAACTTACCTAGGCTAGAATTGCCTTTTGCTATAGTAATAGTCCTTTCCAAAGATTCTTTGGATACATTTTGGAGCATGGCACACTCGACATTAGAGGTCAGGGAGCTCTGTTCCATTAAGTACTCAGAGCCCTGAAAAACAGAAAAAAACAGGTCACATGGAAAGGAAAACTAGACTTTGGAGTCTGATTTCAACATCATGCATGTTCTCTAATTGGTTGTGCTTTATTCAGCAACAATCTATAACCAAAACAAGTTCAGAGGTTGCCTTCTGGAAATCTCAGTGTCAGGAAGCACTTGTCTGAGATGAAGAGAATAGCCAAAATGCTCTGACACATCACTGTCTCCTAAGTCATTATAATACATAAACCATATCTTTAAGATATTACCTTTCCAGTCGAATCAGGTAGCACAGGAGAGGTAAGTTCTGCACTTGATATAACTTCACTTGGTAACTGAGATTCAGCCCACGTTATTGTGTTTTCACATTCATATTGTTGTTCAAGAGCATTTGCAGTTGTATTATAATCATTTATGGTAAAGCCAGAAACAGGCCCTATGCTCAAGTCTACTGGAGGTAGATTCTCGTCCTGTCTTTGCAGGAGATTCTGGGTGTATAGTTCCTCCAAAGACATATGCAGATCAAGTACTGGATCAGAAGACTTTTCAATGACATCCTGATGATGAAAGTATTAAAAAAAATCAAACATTGTGAGCAGAATTACATCAATGTATTTTATTAAAAAAACACTTCTTTATGAGTAACTATTTAGTGAAAAATAAAACATAACACAATTACTTGTTACTCAAAAAGCATTAACATACATATAAACCTTTCACTTAGCAGATTACCCACATATCTTTATTCTCATAAATATTTCCTGCAAATGATACCTCTCATGTTCTACTGAGTTATATTTGCCTATTATGCTGTACATAATATAATTTTGACATAATATTATGTTCTATCCACAAATAAAATTATTCCAAGTTCATATTACACAGAGAAATGAATAACTTATACTTCCAAATCTCACTTAGTTCATTTCCATTAAGTCTGACATTCCTATTTACTACGAGATCATGAGCATAAACAATATGACATTAATTAATTTGGATTCACAAGAGCATCCAAAAGAAAATTATTTTGATAGGCATTTGTAGGTATTTATGGAGAAGCTAGAAACCCTTAAAATTCATATTATTATAGGAAAATTTGCATAAATTATCTGCAAGATATAACAGAAGAAATATTAATATGGATTGTCATAAAACGTAGGTTCTAATCCAGGCTCTATTAAAAATCTGTACAAAACAGAATCACTCTTGGCTTTATATTAAGGAATTTCTAAAATTCCCCAAAACACTAAAATTTTACAGTTTTATATAAATACATGTATCTCCTTACAATAAATATACCATATCACTTACATGCTTTGGTTAAGCAGTTACTACATGAACAGTTGTTGAATAAACATTAGTTTTCCCTTCAATTCTTTTACTGATACTTTTAGAATACAAAAGTAGCACATGAATACATTATTACATAAAGGATTCAAGATAAAGACATATATTGTATACACATACAGAGTACAGTATGAAATTCTCCCCTGTGGTTCCTACTTCCATTCCCTTCCCCACTAAAAATGGCTGGGATCAATTAGGTGTTTACGTCAGATTTTTTTATGCATTGTGTAATATATACATATAGGTATACATGCACACACACACACAGGCTGATGTATATATACATTTTTAAAACCTAAAAAGAACCATTCAATAAGTAACATTTTTACTTGATTTTGCAGTATCTTTTTATCTTCACGTGAGAAATTTCCAAATCAGTAAAAGGCAACTTCATTCTTCTTACGACTGTAAATTATGCCTAAGTATGAAAAACACTGGAGTGCAGATTCCGGAGCCAGGATAACAGTTCAAATCCTGGCTCCACCACTATTTTCTGTTAGAGCTTTGGCAAGTTACTTAAATAGTCTGTGCCTTAGCTCCCTTCTATTAGTTGAGGAAAATGACAGGACCTAATATAGGACTGCTGGGCAGGTAGACAAAGAGAGTTAATAACTTTAACTTACTAAAAACAGGCCTGACAACAGAAAATGATGTTAGTTATATTACACATCTTTGTGCACAATGTGAAGATTTATTTGCTATAGACTACTAGAATTGCAATGATATGTCAAATGATATGCACATTTAACATTTTGGTATATACTACAATATTGTCTTCCAACTTTCTCTGTTAAAACCACACCAAGGAAACTACAGGTAACTACTAATTCTATTTATAGCAAAAAAAAAAAAAAAAAAAAAAAAATCATACAGAGTCTTCACTACTGCACGTACCCAGAAGCAAAGGGCCCTACCTAACCAACATCATAGTCATATCTTCAAGAAATCACCCCCATGAAAGTAAATTAAAAAATGGGAATAGACTTTTATACCAGATGCACAGAAATCAACATAAACACACAGGAAACATTAAAAAGTATGCTAATATGACACCCTCAAATGAACACAATAATTCTCCAGCAATAGATCTTAACCATAAGAAAATCCTCAAAATCTCAGATAAAGAACTCAAAATATTGATTTTAAAGAAGCAAATTACTGATTTTAAATGAGATGCAAGAGAACTATGAATAACAATAAAAAACTCAGAAAATCAATTTAGTATATGAATGTGAAATTTGCCAAAAAGATATCTTTTTAAAAAAAAAACAGAAATTTTGGAACTGAAACAATGAAAGAAATACAAAATACATTCAAAAGCTTCAACAATAGACTAGAAAAAGCAGAAGAATTTTAGAACTTGAAGTCCTTTGAAAAAAATCCAGTCAGATAAAAATAAAGAAAAAAAGAATAAAAAAGAATGAACAAAGCCTTAGAGATGTTTGTGATTACATAAAGTGAATGAACTTAGAAATAATCAGTATTCCCAAGGGTGAAGAGAAATCAAAAGGCTTACAAAAGCTATTTAACAAAATAATAGATGAAAATTGCCTAAGAGTAGCAAGAGATTTAGACATCCAGATACAGGAGGCTCAGTGATTCCCAGTCAAATACAACGCAAAAATGATTTCACTATGGCATGTTATAATCACACTGTCTAAAGTCAAAGTGAAAGAAAGAATTCTAAAAGCAGCAAGAGAAAAGCATCTAGTCACCTGTAAAGGAAACCCCATCAGACTAACAGCAGACCTCTGAGCAAAAACCTTACAGCTCAGAAGAGAATGGGATGATACAGTCCAAGTGCTGAAAGAAAAATTGAGAAAAAAAAAAAAAAAAAAAAAAAACCTGCTAGGCAAGAATTCTATATCCAACGAGATTAAACTTTATAAATAAAGTCTTTTCCAGGCATAGAAATGCTGAGGAAATTTGTCATTACCAGACTAGCCTTACAAGAAATGTTCAAAGGAGTCCAAAACAAAAGAGCAATACCATTATGAAAACACATGGAAGTATAAAACTCACTGGCAAAGCAATCACACAAAGAGGAGGAGAAAGGAATCAAATGGTGCCACTACAGAATTCAGTCAAACCACAATGACAGAGAAAAAGAAGGAAATAAAGAATTTATAAAACAACTAGAAAACAATTAATGATATGACAGAAACAAAACCTCAAATGTCAAATATTAACTATGAAAGTAAATGGATTTAATACTCCATTTGAGAGGCATAAATTGACAGGATGGATTAAAAAAAAAATCCAATAATGATCCAACTATGTGCTGCTTATAAGAAACTCACCATACCTCAAAAGACACACATAGACTGAAAGTAAAGTGATGTAAAAAGATACTCTAAGCAAACAGAAATCAAAAGTGAGATGGAGTAGTTACATTTATATTAAATAAAATAGACTTTAAATCAAAAACAGAAAGAAAAAGACTAAGGTAATTATATAATGATAAAAGAATCGATTCAGCAAAAGGATATAATAATTCTAAATAAATATTCATCCAACACTGGAGCACCCAGATTTATAAAACAAATATTACTAGACCTATAGAGAGAGAGAGACCGCAGTATGATAATAGTGAGGGACTTCAACAGCCTACTCATGACATTAAGACAGATCATCTTGACAGAAAATAAACAAAGAAATACTCAACTTAAATTGAACTTTAGACCAAATAGACCTAACAGACATTTATAAAATATCCTACTCGACAACTACAAAATATACATTCTTTTCATCAGCACATGGAACATTCTCCAAGATAGATGTTAGGCTTCAAAACACATCTTAACAAATTTTGAAAAATCAAAATGGTATCAAGTATCTCCTCAAAATACAGTAGAATAAAACTGGAATTCAATACCAAGAAGAATTTCAGAAACTATACAAATACATAGAAATTAAGCATATTCCTGAAGGACCACTGGGTAAACAAAGAAATTACGATGAAAATTTAAAAATCTTTTGAAACAAATGAAAATAGAAAGGGAACATACCAAAACGTGTTCGATACAGTAAAGCAGGGCTAGGGGTGATATTTATAGCATTAATTACATCAGAAAAGGAGAAGGATATCAAATTACCAACTTAACTATGTACCCCAAGGAAGTAGATGAGCAAGAACAAAACAAACCCCAAATTAGCAGGTTAAAGGATAAATGAAATGAAAAATTGGTTCTTCCAAAATATAAATAAGTTTGATAAAGTGCTTGCAGTGCTGTTTCCTGCAGCATCTCCTTCATCCTTTGTGGCCCTCAGCACCCGGACCGGCACTTGTCCCCAGCGAGTCATGACATTGAAGGTTGTGTGCGTATAGAAGGGTGATGGCCTGGTGCAGGGCATCATTCACTTAGAGCAGCAGGAAAATGGACTGGTTGTGGTAAATGGACGAATTACAGGATTGTCTGAAGGCCAGTATGGATTCCATGTCTATCGGTTTGGAGATAACACACAAGGCTGTACCAGTACAGGTTCTCACTTTAATCCTCAATCCCAAAAACATGGTGGGCCAAAGGATCAAGAGAGGCATGTTGGAGACCTGGGCAACGTGACTGCTGGCAAAGATGGTGAGGCCATTGTGTCTACTGAAGATTCTGTGATCTCACTCTCAGGAGAACATTCCATAATTGGCTGCACAATGGTGGTCCATGAAGAAACAGATGAATTGGGCAAAGGCAGAAATGAAGAAAGTACAAATATGGGACATGCTGGAAGTCAGTTGGCTTGCACTGTAATTGGGATCGCCCAATGAACATTCCCAAGGATATGGTCTGAGTCCTAGTAACTCATCTGTTATCCTGCTAGTTGTAGAAATGTAACTTGATAAACATCAAACACTTGTAATTTTAAAAGTGTATCTGTGTGACTTTTTTTAATTGCTTTAAGTACATGTAATGAGAACTGATTTATGATTACTTAGAAGATTTGTATAGTTTTATAAAACTCATTATCAATTAAAATGTGTTTCAATGAAAAAAAAAAAAACAAGATTGATAAATTGGTAGCTAGAATAACCAAAAAAAGAAGAGAGAAAATCCACATAAATAAAATCAGAAATGAAAAAGGAGATATTACACCTGATATCAAAGAAATAAAGAAAGCTCATCAGAGAATATTATGAACACCTACATGCTCACAAACTAGAAAACCTAGAAGAAATAGATAAATTCCTGGAAACACAACCTCCAAAGATTGAACCAGTAAGATATACAAAACCTGCACTTCAGCCTGGGTGACAGAGATACATGTAAAATAAATAAATAAATAAATAAAATTTAAAAGTAGAGTACACGAATAGACATTTTTCAAAAGAAGACATATAAATGGCCAATAGGCAAATGAAAAAATGCTCAACATCATTAATCATCAGAGAAATAAATGCAAGTTAAAACCACAATGAGATATCATATTAAACCAGTCAGAATGACTGTTATTAAAAAGGCAAAAACTAACAGATGTTGGAGAATGTGGACAAAAGGGAACTCCTATACACTGCTGGTGGGAATGTAAATTAGTACAATCTCTATGGAAAACAATATGGAGATTTCTCAAAGAACTAAAAATAAAACTATCATATGGTCCAGCAGGGTATCTACCCAAAGGAAAAGAAATCAATATATGAAAAAGATACCTGCACTCATATTTTTATTATACCACTATTCACAATAGCAAAGACATGGAATCAACCTAAGTGTCCATCAGTGGATGATTGAATAAAGAAAATGTGAATACTATTCAGCTTTGAAAAGAATGAAATCATTTCATTTGCAGGAACATGGATGGAAATGGAGGTCACTGTCTTAAATGAAGCAAGCCATAGAAAGACCAATATTGTATGTTTTCACTCACAACTGGGTGCTCAAAAATGCATACACATGAACGTAAAGAGAGGAATGATAAGATAACGGAGACTTGAAAAGGCGAGGAAGGGGATGATGAGAAATTAATGTCTACAATATTTGTTATTAGAGTGATGGAGACCCTAAAAAGCCCTGACTTGACCACTTATACAATCTAGACATGTAACAAAATAGCACTTGTACCCCATACATTTATATAAATAAAAAAAAGAATATGGAATACCTATTAACTAATCTTGCCAACTCCAGGTTAGTTTGGCAATCTGATCCATAAGAAATAGATTCATTAGTGTTTTACTATGTGTGTTCCTGACAATTAGTGAGGAGATGAGATTTGTATACCTTCCATGAACATTCTCTTCCTATAATTTATCTAACATTTTTTCACGTTTTCACTTGTTCTTGTCATTGATATATTCTGAATATAAAATCTGTGATATATATTGCAAATATTCTCCTAGTCTGCCACTTGTCTTTTTAAGTTTGTATTTGTAATATTTTGCCATGTAGAAGTTAAATCCCTTATGTAATCAAATGTGTTAATTTTTTTGTGCTACTGGGTTTAATATTGCTTAATAAGTCCTTTCACACAAAGTAAATGAAATGCTTTCTATTAATAGTATTCTTATCCTATTTTACAAATGCTTTGTTTTTAGATTTTAACCATTTAGAATTTATTTCATGGAGTGGTATGAGACATGGGTCTCTTTTCATTTTTTCTAAATGGGTAATTAACTGCTTCAGCACAATTTATTACACTCTTTTTCTTCATACAAGTTATCTCTCTCTAGAATTATTAAATATTCCTGGTACAAAGAATTGAGGCAAGTGGGAATATCATATAAGCAATTAGCACATTTAGTATCTGCAGAAAGAAATGATAGGAAGGCATCATCCTCCACATTCCCAGAATCTAAAGAATAACCTAATGGCTCATTCATCCAACTTTGATTATTTTATTAGCATGAAAAATAATAATGTACTTGCAACAGAATGGGTTAGCTTCTGTATTACTAAATTAATTATAATAATTAGCAGTAAATCATCTCCCCCATGCCTCAAATAAAGATACAATCAAAACTGCTTTTCATAAGAAAAAGAGGTCAAGTCACCCTTGTTATCAGGGGTTTACTGTAAAGGGTATGACAGAAATTTCCATGGATTATTCATGAAGGAGTTAACACAGACACATAGAAAAGAAAGAGGTAATCAACACAGTAGACAACATACGCCCACTTCAGAAACATTTCTGGTTGCCGAACAACCAACTCAGTTTTATTTTTAAAAGTCTTATGGATCTAAAAGAAAAACAGTTCTTCCCCCGTAAGATGTATAAAAATAACTCTACAATTTCCCAGTGCAACTCGGTATCTAAAATGAAGTCTTTCAAAAATCCATATTAATATGTGTCTCCACTTGATATATTCTTGTCCTCAGGAAAAATGGAAAAGAGGTTAAATTAAAATGTCAAATATACTTGAAAAAGAGGTATTTCTTAAGTGCAATGCATAAGTTAAGGTTAGACTTGGGCACGTTATTTACCCAGGTAATATATTTACTTAGACTAGCTAAATACTTAAACATTCACTAGTGAGAACTTGCTTTTCTTCAATAAGCAGCCTACCAGAAAATTCTTGCTATACCTTTAAAATATATACTGCAAACACATCTGCTCCAACTGTCATTCTCCTACTCTTTCTGAGATAAGGAATACTTCCTTTATTGTTTATACATTGACCCTAGTGAAGGAAAAGGCAACATCTTTTATGCCTTTGAGAGCCTTCAGTTGTGTCACTAAGACTTTCACAAACACCCTTATCATCTTGACTGAAGTGATTTAATTAGTCTTTGATCCTAATCCCTTCTCCAAAAAAGGATAAGAAACCGTATCAACATTCTAAACACAAATGTGAAGGCTATAATATTTTATACTAGAGAACGACACTAAGTGGAGATTTATGGGAATATACAGATTTTTTTTTTTCATGGAATCCATTAGTTGTGTTTGTTGTACATGGTACAGAGAAGGGTTCCTATCTGACAAACACTGAGTTCAACCTGCACTAGAATCAAAAGCTTTCCCTGGCAGAACTAATGGAATGAAGGACATGCACCACATTGGTAACAATCTCATCCCTAGTATGGGTATGGATAGCCAGTTGTGGGGGTATGGATAAGGAGTACAAGGGGAGACTGATTAGACAGCTATTAAATCTTTATTGGCTGTATTTTTAAGTCAAAATAGGAAAAAATAAAGCATATTCTTCCCAAAAGCCACGTTGAGCTTTTAAACAAGTCTACTAACATGTAAGTTTGAAAAATAATTATTTCTGCATTTTCTCATGTCTCTGGAGATAACAAGGAAAAGGGGTTAAAATGATTAACCAAAAAACCTAGAGCAATGAGAAAGGAAAAAAAGGAAAAAACCCACTGGCTATAGCCACGTTGTCTTTAAAATCCACGTTTCAATGACCTTCCTCTATTATACCAAATGCCATGGAAGCAGCTATATTTTTCAAGTTCTTCCATGATTGTTATTTTCCTTAAATCCTTACGTGAGATTAAATAATTAATCAAATTAAGCAAACACGTACTTTTTAAAAAGAAAAAAGCAGGATGGGCCCCCAAATAAAAGAATTTTGTGAAGAGGAACCTTAACAAATGGCTACAGTCCTTTGGTGTTTAAGCTTCTGCACAGTCCTGAGCTCTGCTTTCAAGAGTGAGGCCTCACTCTAAGACGAGTCTATGCTCTACTTAGCTCTTATAACCTCTGGTAGCACACCTGACCAAGGTCAAAAGACCTCTTCATTAAGGTGAAGAAATAGGTAAAATTATTCATCCATTTTCCAGTTGCCATTTAAGGTTACAAAATTATTACATATTTAAGTGATTCTAAAGAATCTAAAGATTCCTCATACTCCATTTTATCCTTCTTTCAATTCAGTATAGAGGCATCTTTTTCTTAAATATCATGTATTATATGATTATATATTAATGTATATATTAATATACATTAATATACATGTATATATTAATTTATTTTATAAATTTAAAAGCCCTGAAATGAGCTCACTTTTTAAGAAAAATAGTCAATTCTAAATTCTATAATAAATCACCATTATGTTTTTTTAAGATGAAATTAGTGCATAAAAACAGGAAGAATATTGTTTTTTTTTAATTTACATAAAATCTTCTAGTAAAAATCTAGGTACTAAAAAGGTGCCATCAGAAAAAAATGTTGCAGAGATTTACCATGATGCAGAACAGTCTACTTTCAAAGCAAACTGAAAGCACACAGGAGTTTCACAATGTGTTTTAAAACACCCTCATTAATGTCTTCTTTGTTGTTTTGTAGTTTAAATATTTCAGTTGATAGGCTGGCTTGCCAAAATTTGCTTCAACAAAAGAGTAAACTGCTTGGGGAAGAAAAAAAGAAGGAGGCAAACAGACTTCAGTAAGCCAATATGTTGTGCTGCATACAGCCAGCATTTGCCCTGTAAAATATACGCTTCTCAGTATGCAGATTGTGTAATCCCTTTAAGTAACAATTACTAAATTAAACAATGCAATCTGTCCCACTGGCAAGAAGTATGCTATGCTCTGGATTAGGAGATTCCATTAGGAGATGAACTCAGCTTCTAGCCCTGAGGCCAGTAAAGACTGAACACATTCCAGACAGGACGCAGCCAAACAGACAGTCTCAGGTGTGGTGAGAGAGGAGCAGCTGCTCCACTCAAGATTATACCTTGCAAGCCAATTCAAGGAGATTGCCCAGCATCATCTGCAAGGATAACAGGTGCATCTTGAACATGAAAGAAAACACTTTGAAAATATTCTGGCCAAAAACCTTATGTGTTAATCAGGAAAGGAGGAAAACTGTGCTAGACCTATGGAAATCCTACTTTCCAACTAATTTATAAATACAGACTCCTTCCCCCTGAATTCAATTTATGTGGAAAATATACATTTCATATATTTAAGAAAAAAATATTGTCCAGTCATTTTATCTTAATTTTTAATATTTATGATATATTTCCAACATAGAAAAATAAAAAAATATATCCATATATGAACTCTTTGCCAAAATTTAATAGATAGAAACATTTTGCCATATTTTCTTCAGTCTTTCTTCCTAAAATGATACAATGTATTAGAAATACAGCTAAATTCCCATACTAGTTTTTCTCCAAGGATAACTTCTTAAAATTGAGAAATATCGTGCTCACATATTTTTAGATTTTACTAGACATACAAACATATTCATAAAATATATACATTGAACTGTTTTGTGTATCAATTCCAAAAAATAAACAACTCCAACAAATCAGAAGATGAGCAACCTGATACAAAATTGGGCAAAAGATATGAAGAGATCACTGATGAAAAGTGAAAATCAAATGGCCAATATTATGAAAAACTATTCAATCTCACTAGTATTCAGGAAATACAAATTAAAATAGTAAGATGCCATTTCACACTAAAAAGAACGGATAGGTGTTAAAATATTACTCATTGGGCATTATAGAATATATCACCAAGAAAATTAACAGAGTTGGGGCATTTAACACTTAAGTCAATAATTTCTAAAAAATAAATGGGACAGATATGTCAAATAATAATTAAACCGTTTATTCAAATCCAGTGACAAACAGACTTTGCCATTCTCTGTGATTTTTATGTAAAGTATGCTTGGGAATTATTTTATATAAAAACAAATGACAGCATTAAGTTTAACTTAGCTAATAAATGTTAAATTAACACAAGAAATATTTTACTACTCAATTTTATACAGAAGTCAGTTTTAAAACCATTAAGAAAATAAAGTTATTCCTGTAATTCTTCTTAAGTACACACTGCTAAAAATACAACTTGAGAAATACATGACATTAAAATTTTTCTTTCTGACGTGCAAACTCTAATCAAAGCTTGGAACCCTGTGTCTACCACTCTGTTTCAGACATTAAATTTAAATAGTCCGTAATAGTACGAAATATACCCAGTCAACACTAGCTAAATGAAATTGTATTTTAATTTGATAATGAATCCATGATTGGAGAAATATAGCATGTCTAATATGCTATTCCCACAACTCCCCATAAGCACAGACCTCTGGAAAATTGTACACAAGGTTTTCCCATAAAAGAAATAGTATTTCCTTTGTACCTTAGGAGGAGAGGATGGAAGGGAGGAACCATAGTTCAGGCCATCGCTACAAGCACTGCCATGTAGAGATAAAATAGATGCTTGAGTAGAGTAGACACTGTCATTATCAGGAGAATACTGAGACTCAAATGTGGATTCATCTACTAAGTCAGCATCATTTGTGTCCACCTAGGAATAAAACAATAATATCAGCTGGAAATTCTATTCTATTACATATATGACAAACAGTCTCCACTGGACACTAAAAGGCATACTGGTATCATTCTTTTATCTATTCTATCTTCTATATGCCCACTTGAACACATAAAGACTGACTAATGTAGCAGAACAAGGACAATTGCCCACCTACAGCAGTGGGTGCTGGCATCCAAGGGTATTTTATTCCATCAATATAAAGGGCTAAAGGTAACATTAACAAAGGGCCTGGATCAATTCTAAATTTAAACAGTTCTATAAGTTAAAGAAAATATTTTTTTTTCCACTTCCCCTACCCAAATCTTATAATTGTATAATAAAATTAATGAGGTCATCACTTTTCCTAGTCTACTAAAATAAACTGTTACTCAACAAGGCAATTATATATTTGTAAACTGCACTAAACTATATATTTTGTTTAAATTATCTTTAACTAGATTTTGAAATCATTCAAGTTGCTGAAACCAAAGAGAAAATCTGTGATTTTATGCTAAAATTATACTAACAAACAAAAGGCCTAATTATGATCTGGTTATGATGATACATTTAGTTATAAACTTCTGTTAGAAAACTCATACAGAGTGAGACAGAGAATTTCACTACTTATTTTCTCAAAGTCCTACTACTATTTTATGTCACAGAACCAAAAGAAAGAATTAGGTCATGATGAGCTTGAAGCTCTTCTTGCAATTTATTCACAGTCACTCACACACTAGAAAAGACAGAACTGACATAAATTACTACCCTTCTCTGATATTACCAGCATTTTCTGTCTACCTTGACAAAAATCCCATATGTTCTACTTCTTTATGATATCAATTTACTTGTTTAGCCAGCAGAAGTTAGAAGCATTATAACATTATACCAGGCGACATGCTTGCAAAAGCCTATTAAAAATACAGGTGGGCCATTTCAAAGGGACCCACTCTTCAAATACATTTCACAGGCCTAAAACTATATTTTAAATACACATTCAAATTCACAAGTGAGTCACCATGTGGACATTTACCCTTACAAATGTATATTATGTACAATAATCTAGACTGTGTTAACTAAGCCTTATGTCATAAATTACAATAGATAAACATTTAAGTAACATTAAAAAAAGAATACCTCGATATAATTTGTATACCTATCACTGATGACTTTGAATTTTAGGAGAGATCCTAACAATTTGTTTAATTACTGTAGAGATAAAACACTAGAGCCCACAGCAGTTGAGTGGCCAGTCCAAGATTACACAGCTGGTTAGGGAGAAGACCCAGGACACTTGTTATCATAATAAAATGCTACGATCACATAAAAGTAGAACTAATCTTCTTTCTTACTGGCATTCATTTAAGAAGGTTCAAGGAAGCCATGTAAACTCTAGGGAGAATATTATTTCTTGAGGTACCTTAGAAACAATGACATAGAGTGCTTGTGTCCTGCAACATTTCAAAAAGAATTTGCTGTCTGAGTATTATTAACACTATCGTACCTTAGAAAGTTCACCGTATACTAAGCTATCTAGTTTTGAATTGCCAACATAATGCCCACGGAGAGTAGGGCCAAAAGTTACCTGGTATGTTAAGTATTAAAGTGCAAAACTATTGCATTTATTGTAATACATACCAAAATTTTCTAAACGGCTGTTTTAAGAGCTCAGAATTTAAAAATATTGACAAAAATAACTGCCTCCCCAAAATTAGGATAATCAATATGTACACGGAGTAAAAGAAATAATTCACACTATGGTTGAAAGCAAGATGTGCACAATCAATCATAAATACATAATGAAGAATTTGACAGATTTTAAATCTCTCTGTAGTCTAACAAAACTAAAACAAGTATTTAAAATACAGGCATATTCCTTTCTAGTGAAATAGAACAATGTTTGACCTCCCAAAAAAGTTAAGTCAGGAACCTAACTTTAACAGTAGGAGTATGGTGAATAGGACATACAATTTGTTATATTTATATTATGTGAATGTCATGTGTATATTTATGTCCGGTATTTAGTTTTATCCTTAAATTACTGACATAGCATTGTCCCCTCTACCAGACAGGAAGGTTATTAAGGGTAGAGTGGCCCTTAAATACTTTCATTCCAATGAATAATTTTTTAAAGATCAAGCAGAAATAAAATTTTAATTTAAAATTTTCTAGCAATTCAGTCTGTTTACATACATGTATTTTTAGAAAACAGTTTTACTTTTTCTGGAAACTTTCATGTTCTTGATTATTTTACCAATTTATGTAATTTTCACACTATTCATATCTCAAGTAAAAACTATGCCTGCCACTCATTAAAAGGTAGTCAAAACACTGATTTAGGATTGAATACTGAAAACAGTTAAAGAATGCCTAGACATATCCATGTATGAAATTAGAGCAAATAAGTGCCCCAACTTTAGGTATGATATAAAGATTAATTCTACATGTTGACACAATACAATGTTAACTGATTTTTCCCCACAAATTCAATAAATATTTTTCACATTTATTATGATTTTTTCTTCCCATTTCCAATTGTGAGAACCATTTGAGTTGGAGAGAATGTGTTTCCAAAACATAATGAACAAAGAATATAGTAGGACTTTTTTAGAGTATTTGGAAAAGCAAAGTAAGATACACAAGATCTGAAAGAAAGCTTGATAAATTGTGGGCACTAACCAGAGCCAAGTCAGCCCTGAAGAGGGCTTTGTCAGCCAGCCCTTCCTCCTCACATGAGTGTGGTGGATACAGAAAGGAATCCTCCTTAGCAGAAACATAACCTTCTTCTGGTGAAAGCTGCAGGGAGAATGGCGTTTTTGAGGACCAGTTCATGGAAGAGAGAAAACAGTGAAGAGGAAAGGAAAGGGAGAAGAAACAGTAAGGCAGGAAAAAAGGGGGGAGAAGAGAAAAAAATTGAAAAGTTTTCAAATGATAACACACAACTTGAACATAGATTCATAAGTATAAAATCTGATAAATATTCATATATAACATTTTTATTTGGTAAGACACAATGAGGATATTTATTCTAATATGAACATCAGCTGTTAGATGTTCCCCTTTCTACTAATTTTTTTCATCTATCTTCTTATAAAAGATTATCAAAATCAACAATTTTTTATATTATAACAATCTTCCAGGTATTTCTATCTGCAAAATATTCTGGCCAAATACTGACTTTCTAATATAGAAATAAGGCAACTTTTAGGTATTAAATAATAAAAGAAGCTGCAGAAGAACAAAACATTAAAAAGAAGGATCAATTTCTCTCTGCCATCCTTTACTAAAATATTTTAAAGACTATAATTTACTTGATAAGGAATGTTACTGAACCCTACAGTAAAATCTCTTAATTTAGCATGGCTTATAAAACAAATTAAAACAAAAAATTCTCTACATGTACACAGTCTGGTTAAATTGGACCCCTGAGCTATTATATTCTAACCTTAATTACACGGACAGAAAATCTAACATTTTTATTCCAGTCTAAGATAAAATGGGCTAAAATACTTAGATAATTGTTGTATCTACATCACTCTATATCAGCAATACATGCAGAAGAAATATTATAGGGGAAAAAAACTGTTTTTCTTCTTTTCCCATACATATGAGTTTAATAGTTATTAAACTTCACTGTAGGTAATAGAGATATTTATCATATGTTGCAATGTATACTGAATTTGAAATATCAAATACTGTCAAAACAAATTTATTTTGGAACTAGCTAGGAAAAAAAATGACTCTGCTTCTGAATAACTTGTATGATTTCTCCTGAAAGGCAGTAAAAAATATATATTGAGTCACATTTACCACTTCTAACAGAACAGAAATAAATTTATGGTCCAAACTTAATACCCAGGATCACTTTATATTTACATTCCCCACTGTACTGCTCTTTTGTTATGATTTCTACAATCCTGATTTGATTTTAGGTTGGATTAACATAGTCCTTATTCTTTCGTCCCTCCCTCTCTTTCTTTTTTCATAAATATATTTTCATAGGTTATTGAAATTCTCTGTGGACTAAAAAATGTTGCATGAATAATTTAAATAACACTTAAACTATATTAACCAAACTTACTATTTAAAACAAATTCTTCACAAAAATCAACACATCCATATTGCTAATTATGCAAATATATCTGTTTGCAATTTCTTAAGAGAAGGTATATTTGCCTTTTCAGTTAAAATTATTTTTGTATACTGGAAAAAAAATTAAATATTGAGAACGTCTCTAATATTTAATTGTAATACAGTGATAAATGCCAAGTTGCACTCATAACATCTAATAAATGTAATGTTTTATGTAACATAAATTCATTAATTGTTTCTAATAATCCAGTAATTAATGATATGGGAGCTATTCCCTCCCAAGGGGAGAGCCACAAACTGGCACACCCATTTTGGAAAATTCAATTTCCTGCTCTGCAGTAATTAGACAAATATGTTGATTCAACTGAATCCAGGAACTTAAGCCACTCTGACAGAGACTCTACTTTATGCCACTGTGATTAAAGATTCTATTGTTAGTTGCTAATGCTATTAATTTTTCTAATATCCCACAACATTGGTATAGATACTTTAAGCCATATTTCTTTGAAAATATTTGATTCTGCATTCATCACAACC
Source organism: Eulemur rufifrons (assembly GCF_041146395.1). Taxonomy (NCBI): domain Eukaryota; kingdom Metazoa; phylum Chordata; class Mammalia; order Primates; family Lemuridae; genus Eulemur; species Eulemur rufifrons. Next base: position 235,024,649 of record NC_090989.1, read on the forward strand.
TTATTACTGAATAAAAAAAGTCAAAAGTGAACCACAAAGCAATAAGTTATAAATTTATTCCTGAACTTCCTAGCTTGCTTTCTTTCCTTTATTTTTATAAAATATTACTCAAAATTAAATCTTTATCTTCATGAAGCCAATAATCATGTTGATGGAAAAAAGTACCAAAAGTCATGATTCAAACTCAGGAACATCTAAAGCTAAAAGTAAGCCAATGAACCATTTTGTTTGTAAATATAAAGAGAAAGCAATAAAATCTGAATTCTTACAGGTAAAGGCTTAGCAACTCCTATTCTCACAGTTCCTGATGGTGCTCCCTTCAGTGCTTCTACAGCTTCCTCAAGACTGCTGTTTTCCAAGTTAACATCATTGACAAACATGAGCCGATCTCCAGGAAGAAGTCGCCCATCTTTTTCAGCGATGCCTCCAGGCACCAAAGAACGAATCACAATCACAGTGCTCGCTGGATCAATTGGATCCTGACAGAACAAAAAAGGAAAGAAAAGTCAGCACATTTTTACAGAGAAAAATTCTTTTACAAAGCTTTTTCCCTCTGAATTGTAAGGGGTGGGTAATTATTTTAAGTGTCCTAAAAAAAATTCATGCAAAAAGTTTCATATAAAATTTCTATGAATTATCTAGGCAAAGGTTATCCACATTTTAGAGAGTTTAGAAAGAGTTCACCTGAAACAATGGCAACCTCAATTGCTAATGTTCCTGAGAAGATTTCCTAAATTGTACAGATAACTTTAAAACTATAATTTTAATTTTTGATAAGTTGTCAAATTTTATAACTATCATTTGAGGCCAGATGTTGGGTATATTAATTATTAACAACACCATTTGTTAAACAGGATGTTACTATGAGGAACATCAACTCATCACTAAATGTGAAGGTAGGGCCTGTTCTTTTGAAACGAAGAAATAGAGAAAGAAACCATAAAGTATGTGGTGATGCAGTGTTTTTAGATACACAGCAACCTTAATATTAGAACAAGGCTCCAGAACCAGGCCTGAGAACACAACTCCCTGGAGTCATCTGAAATGGCATTCTGATTCAGTATTAGTAAGGATCAACAGCTGCACTCTAGCAGATAGGCATTAGCATTTCCTCATTTCCTCAGCATAAGCACAACGCAGGTAAGGACACAGGCCACACTTGCCCAATTTAAGCATACTCATAAATTTAGTCAAATAACTGGAATGTTAAAATTTATAATATAGCCAATTATAAATTTATCATTCACATTACACAAAAGAAATAAATATCTAATTCTTTATGACTTACCATTAAAATATGAGCCATCAATTAAGAGCATGGAAACAAAAATAATGTAATCACACTCCTCGAATAACAAAAAACCCCACAATATTTCTATAATATTCCTAAAATGTATTCTGCATGTTCCTCAAATTTCCAAGAGCTAAAATGTAAAATAGTTCAAGGAATTCAATGTTAAAAGAAATCCTTTATGATAATCAATGAATTGTATAAATTACTATTTTGAAAGACTGAAAGAAAAATTTTTGATAGCTGTAAAATATCATCTGATCTAGATATACCATCTTTTTTTAAAAAAATTGTTAAAAGTAGGATATATTTACCTGATAATCTAAAATGCTAAAACCGAGTCCTTTGCTCCCTTTCTCCAGCTCTATGTGCTGAATGCCAGCCTCCCACATGGCCAAAGGTGCTTGAACCTCCTCCGTATTCTGATCCACATCAGTCATCGCCAGCACTGGATCCTCTGTCTCCGAGGACCCGATGAACTCACCTAGATCGACGTGAGGCTGGATAACAGATTAGATAGCTTACTTCAGAGGCACTAGATTAGCAGACACACTTAGCAATGCTACAAGGAAAGGGAGATCCCGAACAAAACATTCTGAAATAAGAGTAGCAACAGCTTATCGTGAAACCTTTAGGAATTAAGGTTCCAACTATTGAAAGTTGTAAAAGAGGAGGAAATACCTAAGTTGCAACAAACATTAAAAATATATGGTTCAAAGATCTCCTATGAAAATATACAATAGTTAACATCTCAGCATAATGATTGTGGGTGATTTTCACTTTTTTCATTAGAGTCTGAATCACCAGTATGATCAGAAAAAAAATGTAAAGCTATTTTGATATTACATAGAAAGAACTCATGATAAATAAGAGTAATTCAAGAGAAAATGGATGTGAGAAAGGGCCATACTCTATGCAAATAAGAGTTCTAAAATGCTATGACTTGTGCATTTGACTATTTCTTTATGAAGTTAACATACACACAGTGGCAAAACATAAGATTTGAAATCAGATTTGTCACAGCTTGAAGCCTGTCTCTATGATTTAAAATCTGTGTTACATTGAGCAATATTTTTAATCTGGGCTTCCGAGTTACCCATCTCATAGAGTTTTTTGAGGATTACATGAGGTAAATTTATAAAGCATCTGACACAGAAATAGGTATTCAAATTGTTAGTTTCTTTCGGTAAAAATAAAGTGAATATAGGTTAACTCAACTTTGTTCATCTGTATGAACATATCAAATTAAAGAAAGATTTGTTTATAAGGATGAAATTCTAGTTTGTATACTACCTTTCTTTTAATCAATTATTGCACAATCTAGGACCATAGATGAAAATTATATCCACCTGCTTTGTTGTAATAATTCCATTTACATATACCCATAAAAACATGTATGCATACATACGGTGCTAGCCTTTGAGTGCTATACAATTTGGAATTATGTTTCTTGTTCTATCCTATTCTAATCACCCATGTGAATATTAAACTATGTACTTTATTCTTCAAAGTTTTTAAATTATTCCACTGTGATGATTCCTTCAGTGTAATGTAAATCAAATCCTAACATCGTCTTTCATTGTACCTTAAATGAGATTTGACTAGACTACCAATTATGCAAAGTCCAAATCTTAATTTTAGATATTGATTGTGTATCCTCAGAAAAGCTGATTAGCTCCATTTCTTAACATTTTGATCTGAATGGAAAAGAATAAGCAAACAGGAAAACGGGAGTTTCTGGATGTCACACAGAATTGTCTGACAAGTAGCATTATGAGCTCAAATTTCTCATACTTTAAAGGTATAATGTCCAAATGAGTAAGACCTATATACACAGAAGTGCTGTGTCCAATTTTAGCCATTCACTAAGCACTAACTGTATGCCAGGCACATAGCTGAATAGGTTATATAAAAGTGTCTTTTACCACATATGTACTATGTACAAACTATTTACATACATCAGTTTTCTCTTCTGCAAATAGAGACAATAGGAGCATCTATTTCATAGGAATATTGCAAGTAAATTATATAAGTACATAGTGTGCAATAATATCTAATATTATTAATCACCTTAATTAACCTTCAGAGCAACTCTTTGAGACAGACATCATAACTTACATTTTACAGGGGAGAAAACTGAACATCAGAAAGATGGATGACTTGCCCAACTTTGCACAGCCAGCATTAAGTCTTATTCAAACCCAGGTCTGTCTAATTTGAAGGTCTATCTTATAAACCATGAGCTATGTGAGGAAATCAAATATTAAATTTTTTAAAAGCCTAAAAAATTTTTAAATACCATCTAGCCTTTCCATTATATATTCAGATTAGCCTCATGTCAATAAATGTAATACCTTTTCTGTTAGCTCAATATCGCATAAGTCTAGGCTATCCAATTCTGATTGGGTGGTGGGTGGCACAGTTCGACGACAACACACCATGGTCACTTCTATAGGCAGTTCTTTCAAGATATTCACGACATCTTGGTGGTTTTCCCCAAGCAAAGTTATGCCATTTACCTGTGGAAAAAGATACGTTGTCCAAGAAAGAACATTTCATAATATAAATATTTTTTAAACACATTTTTTATTAAATAAATATAAATTTTACTATGATGATTACCATAGTTCTGTGCTCAGAACTACAGTTAGACCTGTGGAAATACTATCTAGAACAATTTATGTCCAAGTTTAGAGTTTGTTGGAATTGGAGCTTCTACAGCATTGACAAGAAAATCACTAGCTTTCATTCATGTTTGATCTGCCAGTGTAAGATTTTGGAAAAAGGAGAGGTAATAAAAATATTCCCAAAGGATAAAGGTGGAAAAAAAGAAGGTTAAAAAAATTGACATTTTAATTGACAATTATTAAGTGAAAAAATGGCATATATGGTATGCTAGCATGTTATAAAAAGTGGAGGAAAAGAGCATATTCAAACTTTCTTATTTATGGATTTAAAATACCAGCAGATTACACAGAAACAAATATACTAGTAATTACCTAATGAAGGGTGATGAGAACGGGGTGGATGGGATGTTTACCTTTGTATTCTCTGCAATTTTGAAACATGTAAACGTATTGCCTATTCTCAAAATTGAATAAATATTTAAAAATTTCTAAAGAACATTTTTATAATTCTTTGGACCTAATGACAAAAAAACAGCATGGAATTAGGTCTGAAATTCAATGTACACAGAGGTGTGAAATTTCTGCTTTGGGCACTTTTTATTTGTAGATCTTCCGCAAGCACTCTTTGGAGGGGAAACTTAAAATAAGAACTTACTTATTCACCATATTAAGGCTCCTGCAGCCTTTTCAAGAGTCTTATTTAAGAATGAGAAAGAACAGCATAACTCCTTACTTCCAATAGCTCGTCTCCACTGAAAAGCTTCCCACTGTGTCCAACAGGGCCTTCTGGTAGAACAGATCTGATAAAGTGATGTCCCACCGTTGCTTCCAGACTTATCCCCAACCCACTGTTCTCACTAAACTTGCTCACGTGGGCCACCTGAAAAAAGAAAAATCACCACAATTCTAATACTTTCTTTTTTTTTTTTTTTCTATTCTCGTACACTTTATGTTCACCTAAAACTGGTCAACTTTCTCACAAAACTTCAAAAACATTATTGTAAAACTGCAAAGCTTTGGAGCTTTGCCACTGAAAGAATACTGGCGTCTTTCAGTTTCATGAAACAACACAAAATGAAAACGAAGCAGCTATTATCTAGATCTCATTTGCTTCTCATAAATAGGTACAATTTCTTGCATTGTTTCCCATAAAACAAAAATGAGATTCAGAGAGGTTACCTTAACAGAGTGACACAGACGGAAAAGAGCTTAAGAGTCTAAGCAGTCTGAACCTAGAACCACGCTCCTGACCTTATGCTGTTTCAAGGGGCAACAATGGTTTTAACATTAATAGCCTTAAATGCCTACATCAAAAAAGACAGAAAGATCATAAATTAACAATCTAATGACACTCTCAAGGAACTAGAAAAAGAAGCACAAACCAAACCCAAAGCCAGCAGAAGAAAAGAAATAACTAAGGTCAGAGCAGAACTAAATAAAATGTAAAACAAAAAAAAAACAATACAAAGGATCAACAAAACAAAATTGGTTCTTTGAAAACACAAAGAAAATTAATAGGCCTCTTGCTAGATTCACCAGGAATAGAACATAAAGGACTCAAATAAGCTCAATCAGAAATGAAAAGGAGATATTACAACTGATACCACAGAAATGCAAAACATCATCTGTAAATACTATAAAATCTCCATGCACATAAACTCGAAAACATAGAGAAAATGGACAAATTCCTGGAAACACCCAACATCCCAACACTCAATCAGGAAAAAACAGAACTCCTGAACAGAGCAATAATGAGCAGCGAGATTGAAGTAGTAATAAAAAATCTTCTAACGAAAAAAGGCCGGACCAGATGGATTCACAGCCAAATTTTACCAGACCTACAAAGAAGAGCTGGTACCCACACTGCAAAACTTATTCCATAACATTGAGAAGGAGGGAATCCTCCCCAACTCATTCTACAAAGCCAGTATCACCTTAATACCAAAGCCAGGAAAGGACACAACAAAAAAAGAAAACTACAGACCAATATCCCTTATGAATATACATGCAAAATCCTCACTAAAATACTAGAAAACCAAATTCAACAGCACATTAAAAAAAAAAAAAAGAAAAGAAAAGAAAAACACCATGACAAAGCAACCCAGGGATGCAGGAATGGTTCAACATACGTAAATCCATAAATGTGATTCACCACATAAACAGAAGCAAAAACAAAGACCATATGATCATCTCAATAGATGCAGAAAAAGCATTGGACAAAATCCAGCACTGTTTCATGATAAAAACCTTAAACAAACTAGGCATTGAAAGAACATATCTCAAAATTACAAAAGCCATATATGACAAACCCACAGCCAACATCATACTGAATGGGGAAAAGTTGAAAGCATTCCCACTTAGAACTGGAACAAGACAAGGGTGTCCACTGTCACCACTTCTATTCCTCATAGTGCTGGAAGTCCTAGTCAGAGCTATCAGGCAAAAGAAAGAAATAAAGGGTCTCCAAATCAGGAAAGAGAAGGTCAAACTATTGCTTTTTGCTAACTATATAATCTTATATCTAAAAAACCCCAAAGACTCCATGAAGAGGCTCTTGGAACTGATAAATTCAGCAGTCTCAGGTTACAAAATCAATGTACACAAATCAGTAGCATTCATATAGACAGCAATAACAGTCAAGCTGAGAGTCAAATCAGACTCAATAACATTCGTAATAGGCACAAAGAAAATAAAATACCTAGGAATCCACTTAACCAATGAGGTAAAAGACCTCTACAAAGAGAATTAGGAAACACTGAGGAAAGAAATCGCAGATGACACAAACAAATGGAAAAACGTATCATGCTCATGGAGCAGAAGAATCAACATTGTTAAAATATCCATACTACCCAAAGTGATTTAGAGATTCAATGCAATCTCCATCAAAATATTTATAACAATATCATATTTCATAGATCTAGAAAAAATAATTCTATGCTTTGTTTGGACCAGAAAAGAGCCCAAATAGCCAAAACAATCTTGAGTAGAAAGAACAAATCAGAAAGCATCACATTACCAGACTTCAAACTATACTACAAGGCCACAGTAACCAAAACACAATAGTATAGGCACAAAAATAGAGATATAGACCCATGGAACAGAACAGAAAACTCAGATATAAAACCATCCACATACAGCCAACTGATCTTTGACAAAGCAGACAAAAACATGCACTGGGGAAAAAGAAGTCCTACTCAATAAATAGTGCTTGGTAAACTGGATAGCCACATGCAGAAGAATAAAATAGAATCCATATCTCTCACCACTCACAAAAGTTAATTCAAGATGAATAAAAGACTAAAATGTAAGGCATGAAATCATAAGAATTCTAGAGGAAAATGTAGGAAAAACTCCTCTAGATATTGGCCAAGGCAAAGAATTTATGACTAAGACCCCAGTAGTAATTACAGCAACAAGAAAAATGAATGGGGCTTGATTAAATTCAAAAGCTCTGCACAGCTAAGGAAATAATCAACAAAGCAAATAGACAACCTATAGAATGGGAGAAAATATTTGCAAGCTATACATCCAATAAAGGCTAATAATCAGAATCTACAAAGAACTCAAGCAAATCAGAAAAAAAAAAACAAAACCACCGAACAACCCCATTAAAAAATAGACAAAAGATAAAAGACATGAACAGAAGTTTTTCCAAAGAAGATAGACAAATGGTCAATAAAGATAAGAGAAAATATTCAACATCACTAATCATCAGGGAAATGCAAATGAAAACCACAATGAGGTATCACCTTACCCCAGTAAGAATGTTTTCTATTAAAAGTTCAAAAACAACAGATGCTGGCATGGATGCACAGAGAAAGGAACACTTACACAATGTTGATGGGACTGCAAATTAGCACAATCCCTGTGGAAAACAGTATGCGATATCTCAAAGAACTAAAAGTAGACCTACCATTCAGTTCAGCAATCCCACTACTGGGTATTTACTCAAAAGAAAAGAAGTCATTTTATAAAAAGACACCTGCATTTGAATGTTTATTGTAACATAATTCACAATTACAAAGATATGGAATCAACCCAAGTGCCTGTCAATTCATGAGTGGATTAACAAAATGCAGTGTGTGTGTGTATATATATATATATATATATACCATAGAATACTACTCAGCCAAAAAAAGATGAATTAATGCCTTTTGCAACAATTTGGATGGAACTGGAAACAATTATCCTAAGTGAAGTATCTAAACAATGGAAAAACAAACACCACATGTACTCGCTATTAAATTGGAACTAACCAATGAGCACACGTACACAGAGGGAAGTAAAACTCAGTGGAAATTAAGTGGGGGTGGGAGAGGGGAGAAGGGAGGAGGGGATGGGTGAAAACCTACCTGATAGGCACAACGAACACTATCTTTTGATGGGTACACTTAGCCCTGACTCAAGCATTACAAAAACAATCCATGTAACCAAAAACATTTGTACCTCCATAATTTTTTTTCCCACTTCAGAATATTATGGGAGTACGAACACTTTGGTTACATACATTGCCTTTGCACCACCCAAGCCAGAGCTATAAGCGTGCCAATCCCCCAGAAAGCGCACATTGCACCCATTAGGTGTGAGTTTACCCGTCCCCTCCTCCCGTCTCCCTCCTGCTTGACACCCAGTGAATGTTACTTCCATATGTGCACATAAGTATTGATCTATTTGTGCCAATTTAATGGTGAGGACATGTGGTGCTTGTTTTTATATTCTTGTGATACTTCACTTGGAAGAACGGGCTCCAGCTCCACCCAGGATAATACAAAAGGTATTAGTTCACCATTGTTTTTTTCTTTTTTTGTGGCTGAGTAGTAATCTATGGTATACATATACCATATTTTATTAATCCATTCAGGGCACTTGGGTTGTTTCCACATCTTTGCAATTGTGAATTGTACGCTATAAACTTTTGAGCGCAGATGTCTTTCTTATAGAATGTTTTTTTTCCCTTTGGGTAAATACCCAGTAGTGGTATGCTGAATCAAATGGTAGTTCTACTTTTAGTTCTCTGAGGTACCTCCATAGTACCTTCCATAGAGGCTGTACCAGTTTGCGGTCCCACCAATAGTGTATGAGTGTTCCTATGTCTCCACATCCATGTCAACATTTGTTGTTTTGGTACTTTTTGATAAAAGCCATTTTCACTGGAGTTAAGTGATATCCCATTGTGGTTTTGATTTGCATTTCCTTGATGATTAGAGATGTTGAACAATTTTTCATATGTTTGTTGGCCATCAGTCTGTTTTCTTGTGAAAAGTTTCTGTTCATATCCTTTGCCCACTTTTTAATGGTGTTGTTTGATTTTTTTCTTGTTAATTTTCCTGAGTTCTATACAGAATCTAGTTATCAGCCCTTTATCAGATGTGTAGCATGCAAATATTTTCTCCTATTCTGTAGGCTGTCTGTTTGCTCTAGAGATAATTTCCTTGGCTGTACAGAAGCTTTTTAATTTGATAAGGTCCCATTTATTTATTTTTGTTGTTGCTGTGGTTGCTTTCGGGGGCTTCTTCATAAATTCTTTGCCTAGGCAGATGTCTGTAAGAGTTTTTCAAACATTTTCTTCTAAATTCTTATGGTTTCATGCCTCTCCATAATATTTTGAAATAAAAAAAAAAGAAAGAAGCTAAAAGAAAAAAGTGAATGAAAGCTTACAATAAGAGAATGTACTTCCAATTTCCTACGATTACACTAAATAAAGAAGAATGTTAGGAAATTACCCATTTTCACACAGACTCCAGTAATTATAATATTAAAATGAGAAGGTATGCTAAAGGTGATCAACTTCATTCCTTTTATTTTACCGTTAAGGAAACTGAGGGATAAGGACTGCTAAAAAAATTCATTTAAAAAGAGTTCTTTCAAATCTTAATAACATGTATAAGGTCAATATCAAAAGCAATATCGTCTGACCTTGAAATCTAATACTGAATGAAATCTTTCTCACCTCGAAAACCCCATTTAGACATTACTTTCTGTGAGAAACCTTTCAGGTCCCCACTGATAATGTCTATCAGTCCTTCTCTCATTACTCCTTTTGTAATTCCATTTATGCTGTATAACTGTCTTGCAACTATTTGAAATCATATCTATATCTTATTTACCTTTGACCAGGGTCCATAAATAGCTTACTTCTTTCTCACTTCTGCCCTTGACAGACTACTGGGAATGCCACCAACAAAGCATGTGCACAAAGGGTAGTTAAAAGTTTGCTCTCAGGTCTGACATCTGTGAGAAAATGGCTAAAGACTCTCCTTCATTATTTAACTGTCATCTGAAGAACAGCAGTCTCAGTTATGCATGCCAGTCACATTAACTCCACCCCATAAAAGCAATCTATGAACTTTCTTTTCATGTTAAAGTAAGTACTTTTAGGCTGGACTTTGTTATATCTTTCCTTGACTCAATTTAAAATGGTAATAACAGTTGTACTTAATTCTTATTTGACTATTAATCATCTTGAATGTTAAAAATGATTATGGTCAGGAGCATTAATTGAAACACTAAGAACACTGTTTGGTACAAAGTACTTGGTAATTACCAGTTATTAATATAATATGTCATCTATTGTGTTTCTCTTCTAATCCAGAGGCATGTGAGTATTTTAATAAATTTGAAAAATTCTACCCAAAATAGTATTTCATTTTTCCCTTTGAAAGCCCTGAAATCTGCAACTATGTATCTAAAGATTGATAATTTATGTCATCTTTGTTAGACTTCTTTTTGGGATCACTATGCTAGATATACAGACTATTAATAAACATAAAACATTCACCATGGCATAAGTGATATGAAGTAAGTACACAGAATTAACCTGTTAAGGAATGTAAATACAGAAGAGGATAAAAAAGAAGTGGGAAAGAGTCCTTATATAATTCTGTTCATAGATCATAATAATTTTTGTTTTATATTTTTAAGGAAACTGTCATTCTATTCTGATTCTTTTTACAAATCACAAGGTTTAGGAATCAGAAAAACCCCTCCTTGTGTCTACGTTGTTTATATGAATAATAGCAGTATTAAAATATTGATGAAATGTGAGTTCTGAAACTTTCATCCCTTTATTCCAGCTCCTTGGTTTCTACATAACTTTCTCCAACTTGAATTTTTTTAGTACCTGCATCACCACATTTAGTTCCTATAAAAAAGCTTTGGATATTTGATACTTCTCTGGGACTCTTTCTGATGATTACCTTTATTACTGCCATTAACTTCCTGCTCAAATACCATTATAAGTTAGGAAATTAGGGAGGGTAAGCTAACCTACCACTATTTCATAGTTAATTCCCATAATCCTTTGCCACTTTGTCAGCAGGACAGCTTCTTGTTGTGTATCTTCTATTGCTTCTATCTTGGCTGGTAGCGATGGATACCCTGAAATAATCAAGGCAACTAAGTTAGTGACAAACTACAAAAATCTCTGTATCTTTACATTCTATACCAGAGCCCCTGTGTCTGTTGTATTAAGTCAGATTTTTCACTCAATATTTAGGTTACTTTCATTTCTAGTCTTATTTTAATAATTTAATTTAGAATCCCACAGTTTGACACTATTCTCTTTTAATAGATGTCTTTTAGATCTTAACTATATTTACATTAAAGCATCCAAATATTACCTAACTTTTTGTAAAAGTATGAGGACTCTGAGTTGCTCCAGTATTCACCTGGTAGTCCTTTGGTGACTGTATAGTAGAAAACCATGTCACCTTCTATGTCAGTTTACCTTTCATTTTCATTTACTTCTTCAGAGGAAAAAGGACTATGCTATTACTTAGCAAAAAAACAAAATAACAAATAATATATAAAACTCCATGTACAATGAGAAAATATAGATAACAAATAATAAAAAAGTGAGATTGTACAATAACATAAAAGCTTATAATTGGAATCTCTCTAATTGGCCAAAAGAGAAATGATAAAGAAAAGAATACCACTAAACAAACTATGTAAACAATATTAAATTTAAAATGCTTAACTAAAACAAGAAACTGGTTGAGAAGAATTTTAAAGTCATATTCAAAGATTTTGATATTTCATCACAGTTTTTTATATTTTATTTCAAGATAGAGTCTCACTTTGTCACCCAGGTACAGCACAGTGACATGATCATAGCTTCCTGCAACTTCCAACTCCTGGTCTCGAGCGATCCTCCCACCTCAGCCTCCCAAAGTGCTAAGATTACAGGCATGAGCCACCACACCTGGTCTAATCATAGTTCTTACTCATAAAAGTTATCTATTACAAATTTCCATTATGCAGAACTCTCTAAATTATTTTTTTAATATCCCTTTTAGCATTCAGATTTCAAATTTAAAGAGTGTTCCAAAATTCAGATTTCCCCCATTCAAGTACTAACCAGGCTCAACCCAGCTTAGCTTCTGAGATCAAATAAGATTGGGTGCATTCAGGGTGGTATGGCTCTAAAAATTTTTTCAAATAGCTTAATGGTCTTCTGGTTCAAGTTGGTGTAAAAAAATGAATTAAATAGCTTAACGGATCCTAGGTTTATAGTGAGAAAATTCTCAGGAAGCCTTGATCATTTCTCTGCACAATTACTTTGCAAATCAACTTCCCAACATTAAAACTTAGAACTCTTGAAAAATTGAGAAGTGAGAAAAATCCTCCTAAAACTGAATAGTTTCATTTTGAAGAGCTTATACTTTAAAGATTCTCTTGTATTTATGTTAAAATACTTTAAAATTTTATTACTGTTTGCTCAATAAGGTAGAGATATGTTGGCTGTATAGAAACAAGGAGATTTTATCACAGCCAAATACACAGTCTATTAATTCCTAAGGGGTTCTGGTCAAAAAGAAAAACAAAATGTAGAAGAATGAGTAGACTGACTCAGCAAGAAAATATATCAGCTATAAATGAACCATTTTAATCTATAAGAGCAATTAGTCACATTTATAAATAGGGATTTAAAAACATTCCTTTTTTGGAAGATATTTATTTAAGCAACTTACAGTATATCCATAGAGGCTTAATCACATTTGCAAAAATTATTTCTCTTAAAAAATAATGAAGAACATAATAACTGGGTTCTAGGTGTTTACCTTCTTCAACTGGTAATATGCTGGTGTTTCTCCTCAAAGATAAAGAATCTTCATCTTTTTCATAATTTTCTTAAAGATAAAAATATTTTGGTAGTTACATCTTAAATATATTCAAGCATTTGAATTTTTTGAAATCCACTGCATTTATTTGAACCCCCACATGAGAGTCTGTTTTTTGGAGACAAACTTCTCAATAACGATAGGTACTTAAAGGAAAGTTCTGCTAACAGACAAAGAAGTTAACACATTTTTCCTGTGACTTGCTTCCCATCTCCTAGTACTGCAATAAATAATATATGGCATAAACATCAAAATGGTCAACAGTTTTAAAAATGAAACAGCATTTTCTAGTCAACAGCTTGACTTCTACCAATAAACCCTTCCATCAATGAGCTACATGGGGATTTTAGTAATTTACAGAGATATTCATGTAAAAACAGCTTATGAGTGATATTTCTAAATGTGTAAATTCAATTCCTTCAAGGAAAAGCTGGGCATGTAGAGTTATCATGGGGCTCACATAAATAGTCCAGGTAGAAGACTGTCCCCCTAAAGAACATTGCAATGGCATCCAGAAGTAAGGCAGGAACAGAAAAGCAAATGACTCTGCATGTTTCCAATTCAGAAATGGTGACAATGATGAATAGGATAGAAATCTACTTTATTCAGGAACCCATTCTACAGTTTATGGGCACATTTCTGGTTCCAGTTAATCCTAATTTATTAAACTTCCTTTTTCTACTTGGCTCATAATAAGTACTTGAGGGTAAAAATGATTTTTTAATTAAATTATTTCAGAATTAGAAAAAAATATAAAGGTCTAATTGAAAACCAGATTAATACGACATTACCTTTGTTTATGACAGCATTCACAGGAGAAAGATCTGCATCTTTTGTGACATCTTCCCTTGACTTGATCTCAGCTTCCTTCTTCAGTCCTCTCCTCAGTAGTGTCAGGTGCACTGTTTGTCCTGTGTGTCGCAATACCTCTACTGCTTGTTGATTAGTAAAACCCTGAAGATTTGTGCCATCTACCTGTGATAAAAAGACATGTTAAATAAATGGATATTTGTTTTACTAATTCACAAAATGCATATTTACTACTTGTTAGTGAGAAAAGAATGGAGAATGAGTATTCCCCTAACTGGGGGATAGGCAATAGTACTCTAACATCTGTTTGGGGACAGTTAACGTAAATGCTCTAGAATAACTTGGGAGGGTTCTGTTTGTCTTATTTAACATAGATTCTGAGATACCACTTCTAGGAATTATGAGCCAATAGTTCTAGGGTAGGGCCCAGGCTCTATGCTTTTTAAAATATTCTTTTACATTCTTTGGAAACTAGAATTATGCAGGATAAAAAGATATAGAGGACAGTGATGAAAGCATTCACTGAGAGCACCGAGGTATCCCTAAATCATTTATGCTGCCTTTAGAAAAAGAAAAAAAAAAAGACAATAAAACTGCCTTCCTTGTTATTTCCTTGTCTCTTCAAAAAAATATATGTGATTTTCACCATTTCTAGTTCACAAATGATAAAACATTTGAAAATTCTCCTGTGATTTTTCCAAAATATAGATGTGATCATATCACCCCAACCCTGCCTTCCGTAGAACACTCCTTAGGACAATGTTCCAAATCCTCCAAGTGTCTCCACTTCCCATCATCACTAGCGCCCACCATCACCAACCCTAGCTTGCATGATGCTGCCCATTACTCTCTGCCCTCCAGCCACAGAGGGCTCATTTCCATTCTTCTAACTTGTAGCATTCCCTTCATCCATAGGGTCTCTGCAAGTCCTGTTCATTCAGCCTGCACTCTGGACAGCTCACTCTAGCCCATACTTTTTCTTATTAGTTCACTTAAAAAACATCAGTAATTGCTTTAGATTTTAGTTCAACAGTTATTTACACAATCAAACTACCTTGATGTCCTTGACTGTGGTCAAAGCCCCCTTTTACCCATTTTCCCTCACAGTAACTTTCAAAATTTTAATTTTACATTTTCTGTCATTATGTGGTTTATAACTATATGCTGCAAGGACAGGCTCTGTGTCATTTTTGATTACAGTAGTGTCGCCAAAACACAGCACTGTCTGCACAGTAGCTATTCATCCCAAATAAAAGTATAGAGCCAGTGGCTCGTATGTCCAAGATTTATTTATAAAGCAAATTCCCTTTTGGGATAGATAAACACAGACTTTAACACAAAATTTTTAAAAATTCATAAAACCACAGTAAAAAGTTTAGAATTAGAAAAGTAGACCAACAAATTTAATGTTGAAATTCAAAATCATTGGTATTCCCTTGAATTGAGAAAGGGCTATAAAATGGCTAAGTGTCATGCTTTTCTTAAGCATAGTGCTGGCTACAGTAGGCACTCAAATATTTACTAAATGAATGAGAATTATAAGATCTAGAACAGTGGTCCCCAAGATGGAGTACCCTTACTCCAAAGGTTTCTAGAAGAATATAAGACTTCTAATTAAACATTCTAAAAACTCATTTACGTTACAGATACATGTATGAGTGTGTGTATATACACACATTTATAATGTCTATGTTAATTATATAGAGAGAATATATAACAACATATACATGAATATACGGAGAAGAGGAAAGAAAGGAAGAAATGAGTAGTTATTTTTACTAATGGGGATATTCAATCAAAAATCTAGAGTCCCCCGATCTAGATGATAATCTCATACTTTGCAGGTTCCTTAAATCTTGTATGATACATATGAACTAGATGGTAACTTGAACATAGCTGTCTGACTTTCTCTTCTTTCCCATTAGCCCCACCCTGCTGATTCCTTTTTGGAAACATTAACAAAACATAACAGAGAAAATACTGCAACAAAACTGGAAACCAAAGGACAAAGGTCCCTACACCAGTAAACTGGAGTAATTTCTAATAGAAATGGTCTGGACATAAGCAGATGGAAGGAAGGCCAGATGAAC
Source organism: Eulemur rufifrons (assembly GCF_041146395.1). NCBI lineage: Eukaryota > Metazoa > Chordata > Mammalia > Primates > Lemuridae > Eulemur > Eulemur rufifrons. The sequence continues at coordinate 235,040,589 of NC_090989.1, forward strand.
TTTCATCTGTGTGGGAATAGCTTGTCTGATCTACAATAACAAACTTCAGTAAAAATCAAACATCACCCTCTCATTAAAGGAGGCAATCAGATGGCACACGTGGATTCTAACTAGTAACTCCAAAAAATATACCAAGTGCTGGGCACATGCAGCAGCACAGAATTACTTACTTGTAATGAAATCACCTTAGCCACACATGTGTGTACACACACACACACACACACACACACACTGGCTATACAACAAACACAGAAAACAAGCCCTTTGATATACAGAGGCAAAGTTCCCCATTGTGAAGCTCTAGCATTTCCTCTCTGTTTTGTTAATCTACAAATGAATCAAGAGAAACTATAGTAAATTTAAACTTTCACCTTCCTTCTTGCTTTGTTAACACCTGAACCATCTGGACAAAACCCACACAAATCTCCAGTAGAACCCATTTCAACTCCTATTTGTACAAGCACAGCTCCTTTTGAGAATGACCAAAAGTAACAGGGTATGCAATAAGAAAACCACAGTCCAAAAGAAGGTATGCACACTAAAACATCAGTGCATGTATCTTCCTACGAAATTGTTATTGCAGTGAACAGTAAAAAAGACATTTCCTGAAACTTACATTCAAAATAATTTAGATTTCATTGTATTTATGATAGTAAGGATTATAGTTACAAAGAAGAAAAAATATTACCAAAAGAAAAAAGAAAACTGTTACAATGAAAGCAGTCAATAAGATTTTAAATACTCCAAAAATAAAATAAGCAACTGGAAGACAGGATCATACAAGTTTCCCAATATCTTGGAGGAAAAAAAGAAGCAGAAAAAAATGATCAGATAAATTAGACTAGAGATACATAGGCTAGTCTAGGAAATCCAACATACTTGTGAAAGGAATTATAAAGAGAAGAAAAAAAATGAGGGAGAAAATAATCAAAAAAAATGATTAGGGAAGGGAAATTTAGCCAAGTCTACAAATCAAAGAGACACATGAAAAAACAGAAAAGGAATGAAATAAAAATCTAACATCTGAATGTATCCTGATAAAATTCTTGTATTTCAAAGATCAAAAGAAAAAATTTATTAGCCTCCAGGCAGCAAAGAGAGAATTATCAGGTTATCTACAGAATTTGCAGTAAAGAAATTATTAACAAAGAATTCTATAATTAATGTAATGTATGTGAAAATGAAAATTGTGGTTGAGATGCTATGATTACTGATATCCTATACCAAAGTGAGTTGCAAAATTGGCCACCAAGCAGCACTTTAGTTGGTAAAGAACTATAATTCACACTTATTTAAGGCATAAAAGGTCTGAGTTGTTAAAGGTTAGGAAAAACTTAAGAGGAAGATTTGTTCTTTTTTTTTTTTTTTTTTTTAAAGAGAAAAGAGTGCTGTAAGTCCCCACCCAACCCACTCAGGTATTTCCCCCTTGGCCTCAAGTCAGAAGAGCTGCAGTAGGGGAGGATACAGTAGATTGTATCTAACTCCATCAAGAGGATAAAGGAAGAGGACTTTCAGCTGCTTTGACAATGGAGCAAGAGAAATTCGCTGTTATGTTGGGACCTGCTCAACTCCCTGACTTTGGGCATATACCAGAGGAGGACCACACACATACGAAAGCCAGGTTCAAGTCATTTTGAAACCTACCTGAGTACCTCTAGGGAATGATGGGACCCAAAAGAGAGAATCTATAGAAGAGACCGCTAAGAAACCAGGAGCCAAGGGCAAGAAGAGTCAGCTAGATAAAAAAATCCATCATCTATCCTTCATGGAAATTTAAGTCAAATAAATCTCCATTGAGACCTCCCAAGAGCCCAAGAAGGAACCCTAAGAGACAGTCGGTTTTAAACATCTGCCAGACTCATGGAGCACAAAGCCATATTACAGCAGTACCAGTAAAAGACAAAATTTCCCCTCCTCCTTCCTTCTCTTTGTTCTTGCATCCTTTACACCACAGAAACCCACAATAAGGTGAGGGAGTAGAAGAAAAGTTAGGTGGAGAAAGCTAGGCTGGGTGGTACACTCCATATCCCTAAGTAAGTCATCAGTTGGTAGCAGGCTTCTGATGGGACAGAGGGTAGTTTAAAATTAGATTATTATTTAGTATGGAAAAATTTTAATGACTAAATTGGAACTGTGTTTGGTGATTTTGATTGGTCATAGGATACGTTATTCTCTAAGAATAACCTAAGTCATGGGACTTGCTAAGATTTCTTTCAGGGGAAAGGGAAGTACCTTCCCCATTAAAAATTAAAAGGAGCAGTTGATGATAAGACTTTTAAAAGTTGTTTAAGACTGTATCCACTAAATCTTCCTTGTCCAATGTATCTGTTATCCCCAGCCAAATTGTCAAAGTATAAAAAGACAACAGAAGTAGACACAAAAAGTTTAGAAAGTCTACCAACATGTTCTCTTCCTGTAAGATTTACTCAAAACACTCTAGCTGAATGAAAGATTAATCAGATTTAAAATTCAAAGTAAGAAAACTGTGGCACACAAGATCCAGTGCTAAGCAACAAAATAAGTAAAATTCAAATCTAAATGACACTATTACAGCAACAAAACTAAATTCAAATGCTTCAAGTCCTTAAAAGAGAAGATATACAAAGTGGCATGTAATAATCTGTTTATAACAACAACTGTAAACAATATAACTGTCCATAAATAAGGCTGCTTAAATGTATCACAATAGATCTATATGTGCTTACAGACTACACCTCCCAGGTAAATTTTTAAGTAAAATAAAAAATAAAAAGGTATAGACAAATATGATACTATTTAATTATAACAACACAAAAATTTTCTAAATTTTAAAACATAAACTATTAGTGGTTTACATGAGAAAGTTTTTTTAACCATGTTCAAATTTTATACTTTATAAAATTTTACACCTCAAAGATAAAAATTAATCTAAAATAAATGAACATATTATTTACACTCACGATAACAAAGCAAAGAAAAACCAGCAAAAATCTCAATGTTGAGGTTCCATGAAAATTCTTAAAATGTACAATACTTTTGGCTGCAAGGTTTTCATTTGCAATAGATTTTTATCGTTCAACTTTTTAAAAATGAAGTTTCCTTAAGAAAAATTTAATGTGAATGGTTTTGTTTATTTAATATCAATAAACTTCAAATACGTAAAGAAAAAAATGCATTTTTTCCTTTATCTTCAAAATTTGATGACTTGGATTTCAAAATGTATTCCTTACCCAAATGTCAGATAATAGTACTAGCACAGAAGAAATTGCTATAATGGAATAATCATGGACTTTTAAACTTAGACTTCAGTTCAAATTTCTCAGTATCTTCATCTATAATATAGAAATAAAAGAACGTACTTTCCCAGAATTACAGTGCTCAGAACATTTTACTGGGAAGATACTCAGGAGCTGATATTATTATTAAAAGAGTGAAGAAGCAAGTAAAAAACATAAAATCCCCAAGGCTTTATGAGAACAGTTTTTGTTCAGTATCACCATATCCATCCAGCATATAAGCAAAAGTCACTGAAGCCTAAAGCAGGGGCCCCAGTTAGCTCTGGTCCTTCTTTATCACAAGAAGATAGTCAAGAGGTCAGTTCAGACCCAATGGTACCACTGACAAGTGTGTAGTGGAGCTGGGTACAATGACAGCAAATTGCCTATGCACTATCTCGTAAGAAGAAGAAATTTAACATCCTCATAATGTGCACTGCAGATACCACAATTAACAGGAACGATTATAGGAGAGAAATACTAGTTGGAACAACTCGCAAAACCTGGCCCCTTAGCACACCCAACCTAGCTTGCCAAGCCCTCCTCTAACACAGCCTATATGTATTAAGAGAGAACTTGAAACCTATTAACAAAATCACAGATTATCAAAAGCAACATTTGACACTTTTCCTTATTTATATGTTTGTTTAATAATTTTTATCAAATCTTTTATCATAATTCCATACAGCTTTTAGCATGGATCACTGAATATCAAAGTAAAAAAAATGAGTATATGATTTTATCTAAGGACAAGTTTGGCCAAATTTTTGAAAAAAAAAAAACCTGTTTTTGTCAAATAATTGTTATACAGAATACCAACATATAAAATGGAAAGAAAGGAAACATTTGCTCTATTCCCTGTCCCTGTAATACCTATAGTGAAACCCTAGGAGTCCACAGAATATAATTTGTAAAACAGGAATCATATAACAAAACTGTTTTAAGTTACAAAATAACACTTCCTCAAAATAGTAAGAAATAATAGATCACGGTTCCAATAGCTGCTGCTGTCAAAACAAAAATTGAACAAATAGACAAAGACTGCAGTTGTAAAAATGCAACCGGGTGTGAAGGACTTTACTAAAAATATCTCAAAAGACCACAAGATGGTGATATTTCCAACAAAATTAATGCATGACCAAAAGCACTTGCATGATGCTCAGCCAGAGTTTGAGGTGCTTCTAACTTTGTAGTAAGAAAATGCTGCTAAAAATTAAAATTAAAAATCAGAATATGGACGACAGTGAAGACAAGTGATTTTATTGAAGGCAAGAAAACAATTCAGAGAAAGGATACCTCTGCCTTCGAGTCAACAATTTCCTTCATCACTGACCTTGCCCAAAAAGAATTGTATTTGACATTCCACTTAAATAAGAATGCAAATAATGACAAATTTGAAGGGAAGTTATTGTGAGACTCTCAAATATGTAATCACTTTAGGGCCTCAATAATTATCTGATTATTAAATTGCTACCAGGTAGCAGGTACCAGGCAAACACAACTTGATCTTTAGATTTCAAAGTGAAAAGGTATAGGTAGGAGTTTCACAGAACAAAACCCAAGCAGACTCAGGGCGTTGCAATGTAGACTCAAAGGGCGGAGATAAAGGACTTCTTTATTCTCTTATTTTAAACATTGTGGTAGATAACACATAAAATTTAGCAACTTAATCATTTTTTTTTTTCTGTTGCCCAGGCTAGTCTCAAACTCCTGGGCTCAAGTGATCCTCCTGCCCTGGCCTCCCAAAGTGCTAGGATTACAAGTGTGAGCCACTGCCCCGGGCCCCGTCGTAATCAATTTTAAGTGTACAGTTTAGTAGCATTAAGTACAATATATTCACATTGTTGTGCAACAGGTCTCCAGAACTTTTCGTCTTGCAGAACTGAAACACTATACCCACTGAACAACTTTCTATCACTCTGTCCCCATTCCCTGGTAATCAACTACTACTTTATGTTTTTTTTAAGTCAGACTAGTTTCGATACTTCATATAAGTGGAATCATACAGTTTTGTCTTTCTGTGACCAGCATATTTCACTTAGCATAATGCCCTCAAGGTCTATCCATGTTGTAGCATGTGATAGGATTTCCTTCTTTTTAAAGACTAAATAACATTCCATTGTATGTATATACCACAGTTTGTTTAGCCATTCATAGACATTTGGATTGCTTCCAGGTCTTGGCTATTGTGAATAATAATACTGCTATGAACAAGGAGTCCTCTATCTTAAAATCGTATTTTTTCACTATTATTAAGAGTCCCACAGGATAAAAGAGACTTAATGAGGAAGAAACAAATAGCTATTGAGATTAATTAGCATTCCTTCCCCAAGATGTCTTTCAAATAATATATGTTCGGGGAAAAGAAAGATCCCACAAAAGTTTAAGAAACAGTGAGGTTAAAAAGGTAAACAGGTTTTTCTACTGCAGGACTTCTCAGTCTTCAGTTTTTCTGTGTGTACTGTGAATCCCTAAAGGACCATATTGTATGCAGTTTTTCCTAAACTTATTTGACCAGGAAGCATTTGGTGTAGGGTCTCTTGAATTTGTGTTTCAGGGAGCTGTTTGGGGAGTCCAGTATCCACTGAACGCTGAACTGAAAGTCGGAATCTTTTTTACACTGCCTTGAGCACCCATATGTTTAAAACATATTAATATTAGTATAACAATGATGGGTTGATCTAATTAATTAGATTTATTTCTTTCATTCTTTTATATTTTTGGGCTGAAAGAAGCCTTGGCCATGGAGTCAACCATAATAGTATCATTCCAAAAAAAAAAAAAAAAAAAAAAGAACACATCCTAAATTCAGATCCCATTACACTAAAGGCCATGACATCTGGTCTTTACCTTTGGAGTATCTGTAAGTACAGGAAAAGTGTAATATTAATGTATCAAATTCATTACAACCAGTAGTAGTTGAATATATCAGAAATTATTCAAGAAATAAGTCTCCCCTTTAGAATTGAGATTAGTAAAGCTTCTACCCAATGCTTTTATTTTACTTCCACAAAATAATAAAAAGTATAGTAATGAGAGCCTCAAGTCGCCAAAGCAAACTTAAATTAGTACAAAGTTAACTGTAGTTCTCAAAATTAAGTAAACTAGAAGAATGCAATTTTCAACCATGAAAATTAAAAAGGTATTATTAAATGTGTAACTTACTGCTATAATTTGGTCTCCAATTTGAATTCTTCCATCATGTTCAACAGCACTGCTTTTTGTAATGCTTTTTACGAAGATTCCTGAAGGTTCTAAGATTAGAAATAGGTTATTTTTCGCTATTTACAATGAATATCCATCCTCCATTGTCCAAATATAAAGTCCTAATTTTAAATAAGTATATATCAGCAAGTGATACAAGCAAAACCCGTAGTAGAAACTTAGGCTAGAGAATAAGACAATTGTTTTGTGTGTCTTAAATATAATATTAGAAACACCTACACCAAATTATTCCTAAGGAAGTTTTCAACCCGTTTACCCAACAATCTGAAAACATGTAATGTTGATTCACTATTTTATAATATACTACATATTAAATTCAATTACCAAGTTTTAAAAAAAATTAATGTTTTAAATTACCTAATTTTTTATCTCCAATGTAACCAGCAATGGTAATTCCTAATCCTTGGACATTTTTAGTGAGTTCTACATCAAATGTCTCACTTTCTTCACTTTTTTGAGTAGAAGCATCAACCTAAAATGAAATCAATAAAGATACAGAGAAATAAACATGTTAAAAAACAAGATAAGTCCAAAAAGCCACAACTTTAATTTAGGAATAATATGATATAATACAGTGTCAGAGAACTCTACAAGAGAATTATGGTAGAGATTGCTCCCTCAATCATGACAACATGGACTGAGAGTCACACTTTTGCTCAGAAAGGAAGGTCAGAATAAGTTTGACTCATCTTATCGGAGAGATATATTACTGTTTGTATATACTAAATTTTAAAAATCAAATAATTTCTTATTAACAAATTCTATTTTAAGAAATGGCTCATCTTCATTTCTAAAAGAAGTCAGGATGTAGTACAGTTGAAAGAACTCAAGTTTTGAATTCAGATCAACCAATTCAAATCTAGCTTTGTCACTTAATCTAAAAAGAAAACATCTACCAGGAAAGGAATAACAACAACCAGTCCAGCCACCACTTATTGAGCAGTTTCTATGTAACCGTCACTTGACTTGTCTTAATTCATTATTCCTTATGACAAACCCATGAGGTAAGTACAATTATATCTCCCTAAGGAACATAAACTTATCCAAGAACAAAGAGCTAGCAATCTAGTAGAGCCAGAATTCAAATCCAGATAGTTTGGTTGCAGAGCCCTTGCTCTTAAATGACATATAGTATGTAAAATCCCTAGGAGAATATGGGGGCCATAGTGCCTACATGTTAGTTACTATTATTATCTTAAATTTATAGTCGATTCTAACAACATGAATATGAGTTAATCTATCCTGCAGATATATTACTAATAGGCTGGTACCCTATTTTGAAAACCAGTGCAATGCACCAAGGAAGTATTTTAAGTAGTCTTTTTATTTGTTTTGTAAATTCAGCCTTTACCATGAAAAGGCATTTATTTATAAGGAAAATATGCCTTTCTGCATTGGCATTCTTCACTCCTGGAATGATAGCTGAAAGTGGGTTTCTCAGATGTCAACTTTCTCTAGCATGTAGAATTGTTATTAATTGCATGTTGGACAGAAGAGCAAAGCTCCCTAAAATTAAGCGTTAGTGGACTGGTACAATAAGTCATCAATAAGCTATTGGTACTATGTACTAGCTTGGTGTCAGCAGATTCTACAAAGAACCGTAAGAAGAACACAGCAAAATCAAGGCTATGGGTTGTAATGGACATGCAGGTTGGGGCTGCATGCTAATATTTTCTAATTTTCTTTAAACAGACTCTGACTGTATCTCACTGATAGTTTACCTAAATGAGATATAATTTTACAGTAAAGTTTTGTTTTTTTTCATTGCACATAATTATCTGTGCAAACTTAGCAAAAGTTTAAAGTTTAGATAATTACAAGAAAATGACAGGATGAAATCTGCTTCAATTGAAACAAATGTGTTTTCTATTTTTAATAAGACTTATGCGAGTGCTATTTTAGAGGGTGGCAATTTGACTATCGAATGGTTTTAAAAGGGGCACAAGCTTCAGAAATGATGATATGCACAGAATAGATATTTTTCTAAGCTTTCAATTACATCAAGTGGTTTTCGGTATTGCATTCATTTATATATCGCTGAACACAATGTTTTGTTTACCACAAAAGAATGCCATTTAAACAGTTTCATAAACAAGCTTTCTTTTTTCTCTTTGCAAAAAATAGCAACCAAACTCAATCCTAAAAACAACAGAATCATGGAAATTTCAAGTGTTCTAATAAAGTTTTAAAAGACTTGTGGAGGAGGTTAGGATATTAAAAAAGAATTTGTAGCAACTACATAGAAAAAACTTTGATAGGAAAAAAACTTGAATGTTTTTACATCTATAGCAAATGAATACAGAATTTGCATTTGCTATACAGCTTTTCTAGAAATTGGATCTAATTCTCTTCTTGAATGTTTAAAAGATTTCTTGATAAAATCATTTAATAATATTTTATCCACTGTAGTCTGGTGAACTGTAAACCAGCTGAGATAGCCACGATTTTCCAATAATTTTGAAATTTTCTGGCTTTTCTCATATAAAGTTAAGGACAAAAATGGAATGCTATGCCTATGAATAAAACTTCTGTTATGACACCAGAAGCATAACTTTTGTGAAAAAAATCATATAACGGGGTCAAGAATAATGACTATTGATTACAAATCTGATACAATTCTAATACATATCTTAAAACAATAACATTGAAAAGTTTTAGTAAGTCTTATTCACTCCCATCAAGCCTGCTCCCACTCTTCAACCTCCACACATCCAAAACAAACACACAAAAAAGAAAGCTGTTGACAGAAAATGATTAGAACTGTGACCCACCTTACAGAGAGCTTTCCAATTAAGAGATAGATAGAATTAAACATTTCAAGTATTATTTGAAATTTTATCCATACTCCCAAACATTATCCTCATAAATGCTCTTAGATAAAAATGTAAAATAATAATCTAGCATTTTTAAGCAACCCATTTTTCATGTTTTATACATTATTCCTAATTAACAAAAAATATTAATAATACTAAAAAATCCTTACATTTCAATTTTGTTCCATTATTTGGCACCAATATATGAACATTAATAAGTCTAGTTTCTACATAAATATCACTGTCATCTATTATAGGTGCTATTTTCTCTGACTTTCACGTTAACTATTTTTACCTACTTACCCGTGTCTCTGGTGTGGAAGATGGGGATGAGGAGAGAGTAATGCCCAAAGAGGGGGGTGCTGTGTGTTCTTCTATGGCACCTCTTGCAATCATCAATTTAACTCTATTTCCACACTGCCTAAGGACCTGTGCTACTTGCTCACTGCTCATTCCTGCTAGATCTGTGTCACCAATCTTTAGAATGTGGTCTCCACTGCATAATCGCCCATGCTGAATAAAAAGGAATTGAATAAACTATGATTATGGTAACTGCATCAGAGATATCCTAAATGAAGGAAAAAGAATTAATAAAAAATGGCAATTATATGAATTACCATTCATGGAATATTAAACATGTTATAATATCAAATGTCTTCTGAAACATCCTAGCATCACTATGTGATGTCATGAAATTCACAAATATTCCTTAAATCAATAACTGATATAGACTTTTCATTTTGATTTTTACCTACTAAAAGCAAGAAAAAAATCCCTTTTGGTGATTTTTTTTTTTTTTTTTTTTTTTTGAGGAACAGAAAGAAGAAAATTCCATTAAGCAAAGATGAAAAAAAGAAGATATTATGCAAATACACATTACTCAAAATGTGGTATGAATCACAAGAAACCATTGTACTAATATGATGATTTTATTCCTGTACATTTCAATTATAAATGTCTCAGAAGAACTCACTTGCACCTGAAATCCTTGTGAGATAAAAATCCAGATAGATGTGGGGAGTGAAAAGCAGTTTGATAAGGCTCCATACAAGAGCTGTCCAATAAAAATTTCTGCAACGGTGGAACAGTTCTACACTGTCCAATACAGCAGCTACTAGCAACATGTTGCTGTGGAGGACTTGAAATGTGGCTAGTCCAACTGAGGAACTGAATTTGCAATTTCACTTAATTTTAATTAATTTAAATTTGAATTTAAAAAGTGACATGTGGCAAGTAGCTATAGCATTAGCGAGTACAACTCTACACTGAAGATGAATTGCATATACATCAGCAAGCTTGTCAACTGGGGAAATTTCATTTGATACTGCTGAATACTGGCTAATGTTTAAAAGAAGAAAAATTTGCATACTATTGTGTTACTGTTAATAATTTTAATGACAAGATTACCATTAAATAAGCCTTTTGTTCATGAATATGGGAAATGTTTGACAAACCTGACTTCCTAGTTTAAGTTCAAATGCACATGCAAAATAACAGCTTTATAAACAAAATGTGATCTTCCAGGCAGCTTTATAAACAAAATGTTATATTACAAGTTCTTAAACTGACAGACCTGGTAAAATTAAATATTAAATTATGATTTATATTTTGTAATTAAATTAAAATCACATCTCAAAATTAAATTTGATTAAATTATAAAATGTAAATCATAATTAATGGATTAAATATTTTCTCACATATAGTGCAACAATGTTACATACCATAAATAGCAATGCTTCAGTAAACTACTCTAAATGATAAAAATAGGCTGTACTTCATATACAAAAATGATACCAGTGACCCATCACTAAAGGAACAAGTTGAATCTTGTTTTTCCCCCCTCAACAATGAAGTTTTTTTCCCACAATACTTTGTGACTATAAAACAGCAGACTAGGTTTATAATATGATTTATGTTCACAGAATAAAAGGGTAGCTACCTATACAACAATCAAAATCATAAACTTAGGCTGGGCGAGGTGGCTCACACCTATAATCCTAGCACTCTGGGAGGCCAAGGCAGGCTCAGGAGTTCGAGACCAGCCTGAGCAAGAGCAAGACCTCGTCTCTACTAAAAATAGAAAGAAATCATATGGATAGCTAAAAATATATATAGAAAAAAATGAGCCGGGCATGGTGGCTCATGCCTGTAGTCCCAGCTATTCGTGAGGCTGAAGCAGAAGGATTGCTTGAGCCCAGGAGTTTGAGGTTGCTGTGAGCTAGGCTGATGCCACGGCACTCTAGCCTGGGCAACAGAGAGAGACTCTGTCTCAAAAAAAATAAAATAAAAAATAAATAAATAAATCATAAACTTGGTTTTAGTCTATGGTTCTAAAGAGTATTAAGCTCATCATCTATGACTGTAACTTAAGATCATTGTCCCTTTTTTTTTTATTATCTTTTGTATTTTTTTTTAGAAGTGGGGTCTCGCTATGTTGCCCAGATGGTCTCAAACTCCTGGGCTCAAATAATCCTCCCACTTCAACCTCCTATGTCCACTACAGACACATACAACCATACCCAGCTTCACGGTCCCTTTTCAAAGGTATTCCTCCCCTAGGTCTAAGAGAATACTTCAGAGACAGCCCAATAAAACGAAAGACTTTAATTTGGTTTCTTTGATGTTATCTAAGGCCAAAGTTTTTCTTTCCAACAAAAAGATAAAGCCACTATTACTTGATAAAATAGCATAAAAGACCTATTGGAATTGCATACCTGGTCAGCTACTCCTCCAGGCAGAATGGTCTTTACTATCACACCAGTTGTTTTTCCTCCTATGATGCCAAATCCCAGACCAGATCCATCATTCACCAATTCAATAGTTTCCACATGCTGCCAGTGAACCTAAAAACAAAGCTTGTATATGAACTTGCAAAAATTTACAAAACACTAAAATGTTACATTACAGTAAAGATTTTTGTGATTATCACTCTGTTATTAAAATTAAATAACTGAATTCAGAGATAATAATGAGCCCTAACAATAGCCCTTTCATTTAGTATATTTCTCTTTCAACAGAATGTCACTGCTGTTTATATAATCATTCTAAAAATTATCAATACATCATCATAATGATTGTATTTCATCAGTTAAAGATAGGCACTCATTTGTAAGATCTTTTGTAGAACTTCTAAAAAAAAAACAAAAAGATCAAGGAAAAAAAAGGTCATATGTTAAGAATCTCTTCTGCATAATCCTGAAGGTAGTATTCCAAATTAGATGACTTATTAAAGTCATTGACAGCTAACTGTAATGATATAATTGTATAATTTATAAGGCAAAGTCAAGATTATATCTGTCTATAACGTCAACTTTCTTAAAGTACTAAATTTTTTTTTTGAGGAATGCTGTCAAATGAAAAACTGAACAAAGAAAAGTAAATGTTGTTTTAGAAGCTATAAACTTAATTATAACTAAATAAATACTCCAAGCTAAGAAGAAACAAAAGAATACAAAGACAAAAACTCAAGAAATACAAAGAACCTACAGGAATTAGAAACCTGGAGATAAACAAAAAGAACTATTAATAGAAAAATATGTTCGGTTCCTTTTGAAACTTTTAGGTACTCACCGGATTAGAGTGAGCTGAAATTGTGCTGGCTGCAGATGGAGAACGGGAAACTATGGGGCTCATGAGCTGAGGCAGTGAGCCTCTGGCAATAACTAGCTGGACAGTGTCTTTGGCTTTCTGCAGGATGCTGATAGCCTGTTGATGTGTAATTGTCTGATCAAGTGCCTGTCCATTGATAGCAAGGATCTGATCAGTTTCCTTTAATCTTCCATCTCTATAAAGGATGAAAAATGCGGTAAAAAGCATCTGATAGCTCTCAAGGAAATGATAGTTTCTTTGGCATGTATGTTCATATTATTTTTTATCTTTTTTTTCTTTTGAGACAGAGGGTCTCTCTGTTGCCCAGGCTAGAGTGCAGTGGTGTCATCATAGCTCACAGCAACCTCAAAATCCTGGGCTCAAGCGATCCTTCTGCCTCAGCCTCCAGAGAAGCTGGGACTACAGGCATGTGCCACCACGCCTGGCTAATTTTTCTATTTTTAGTATAGATGGGTTCCTGCTATTGCTCAGGCTGGTCTCGAACTCCTGAACTCAAGCAATCCTTTCACCTCACCACCCAGAGTGCTAGGATTACTGGCATGAGCCACTGCACCAGGCCCTAATCCTATTTTTAATTGCCACACTTTTTATCCTTCTTCCTGGAGTTCTACTTTTTAAAACATATGCTTTGTCTCTGGGTGATCAACTCTCTTAAGGTAATTCCACTGCTACCTCTGATCAACCCCTCACGTTTAAAAGTATTCTTTTTTTCAGCTCTCCAATCAACCTATACATTTTAACTTGTATGTTCCTATCTTCTAAAAATGAAAGGGTATATAGAGTTCTATAGAGTTGGGCCTCCGTATCTGTGGGTTCCAGATCCATGGATTCAACTAACTGCAGATTGAATATATTCAGTAAAAAAAAAGTAAAAAGATAACAATAAAAAGTTATATAAATAGAAAACAATACAGTATAACAACTATTTACATAGCATTTACATTGTACTTGGTATTGTAAGTAATCTAAAGATGATTTAAGGTGTACAGGAGGATATGCACAGGTTATATGCAAATGCTACAAAATTTTATATAAGGGACTTGGGCACCCACAGATTTTGGTACCTACAGGGGTCCTGGAACCAATCCCTCACAGATACTGAGGGGCAAGTTATTTAATCATTACTTTGAGTATATTAGTAAAATATAGCTCAAATTATCTTGGGTCATTTTTAGTATAGTAACTTTTTAAATCTAATCAAAAAGAGCCCATATAATAACAATGAAAATAATGTTCTACTCAAATTTTTCTTTCCTTACTAAAATGTAATTAAATTATGACTATATTTTTTTTTTTTTTTTGAGACAGAGTCTCACTCTGTTGCCCAGGCTAGAGTGAGTGCCGTGGCGTCAGCCTAGCTCACAGCAACCTCAAACTCCTGAGCTCAAGCGATCCTCCTGTCTCAGCCTCCCGAGTAGCTGGGACTACAGGCATGTGCCACCATGCCCGGCTAATTTTTTCTATATATATTTTTAGCTGTCCATATAATTTCTTTCTATTTTTAGTAGAGATGGGGTCTCGCTCTTGCTCAGGCTGGTCTCGAACTCCTGAGCTCAAACGATCCGCCCACCTCGGCCTCCCAGAGTGCTAGGATTACAGGCGTGAGCCACCACGCCCGGCCCAAATTATGACTATATTTAAAGCTATTTTCATTTCAAAGTATTTGCTTTTTTATCACAGCAATGTTAATGACTTCTAAAAACTGGTCAATAACAGATTATGTTCAGGTTTTTTGTTTGTTCCTATCCATTATTGTTTTTGTGAATTCCTCCATAGTGATCAAAACTTTCAGAATGTGGTATCAAAAACAAAGAAGATGGTGTAACAGTCTCACCTGTGAGCCACACTGCCCTCTTGTATCTCTTGTACAAATATTCCGAGCTCTCCCCTGTTTTCACTCCTTAGTCCCACAACACTAAACCCAAGGCCTCCACATGGAGGTTTGAGGAGCTCAAAAACTTCTACATGGCGACCCTGTTTAGGAAATAAAGCAAGAAATAAAATTAAAAGCCAATTAATGTAGTGACAGTCATCTTAATAGTGGTATTACATTTTTTTTAAAAAGAGAAGAAATTGAAAAAAATTTTCCAAAGCTAATTTTTAGCACTCATGGCATAGAATGGGAAATTTTATTTATCCTGAAGAATATTTCTAGAATACAACACATAATACTCAATTTAAACTGTGAAATTTAAAAGAAAGTATTTTAAAGAATTAAAATTGAATTTATGCTGAAAATTGTTTGGAAATTCAAAACACCTTGAAGTAACTGAAGATGCTCTTGGGACCAGAGGCTAGAGGTGGAAAACAGGCAGAGAGTTCAAAAACAGAAATGACATGCACAGTGTTAGACTCAGGACTGCTTTCTCAAGCATATTAATTCCTTTCTGGAGTGGACCAAATTTCTGTACATCAATAGAGAGTATTCTCAGACCCTCTGGGAATAATAAAAGCAGAGACTGCAAAGTTAGTATAGGCAGAATCAGAGATGCATGCAACTGTATATGCTATCCCTCAATAAAGAAAAATCATGTAAGAACAACAACAAAAAAAAGCATAACAGAAAAATCTGAGCCATCTAAACTCTTACAAAATTGACTTCTTTTTCATTGCAGTTTTTTCAGATATTATAAATGTCACTATACTCTTCAAATTATTCAGGACTTGATCACATTCTTAAGATATTATAGACTTTATCATAACTGACAGGAAGAAACGTTCTGACCTGGGCCATATTTTTAATCAGCTGATCAAATTCATCACAAGCAGGTTTCCCACTGATGTGTGGAGTACCAGATCCCGTAAGTGCTTCCAGATTCCCATTATTTGATGATAATAAAAATGATTCATTTTGCAGAGTAGGAATTACAGCTGGGTTGAGATGAGGAATGTGAGCATATTCAATATTTGAAGTTGCTGAAGTTGCAATGTTTACCTAAGAGTTATACAGAGATTATTAATAATTTTGACATTCCATAAACTAGTTCATAGAAAACATCACAAGAAGGGTAATAAAGACGTACAAATGAAATTTCAAATGTCCATACCCTTTGATCTACCAATTCTATTTCAAGAAATTTACTTCAAGGAGAAAAATTAGAATAACACACAAAGATGTGTGTACAAGAATGTTCAATGATAGTGCTATTTATTAGATGGAAAAATAGAAAAACCATCTCCCCTGTTCAAATTCAGGGTGCTCATTAAAATACATACACACATATTCACATCCATAACCATACTTTTCTGTCCCAAGCTCCCAGGAAGTAACCTCTACACTCTTGGACTATCCCAAGTGAGAGGGTATCTTTTTTATTCAGGGTGGGCCACAAACCCTGGGTCTAAGTTCAATCATGTGGGCAACCAATCATAAACGTGCCTATGAAATAACACCTTAATAACAATTTTGAACACCAAACTCAGGTGATCTTTCCGGATTTGCAATACTGTCCTGCTGTCACATATATGTTTCAGTCAAGAATGGACCATATATGTGATGGTGGTCCCATAAGATTATTAGGAAGATGAAAAATTCCTATCGCCTAGTGACATCATAGCTATAACACCATAGTGCAACACATTACTTACATGTTTGTGGTGATACTGGTACAAATAAACCTACTGTGCTTTTTCTCATTATTTTAGAGTATACTCTTTCCACTTATTAAAAAAAAAATATAACTATAAAGCAGCCTCAGGCAGGTCCTTCAGGAGGTATTACAGAAGAAGGCGTTGCTATCGTAGGAGATGACAGCTCCATGTGTACTACTGCCTGTGAAGATCTGCAGTGGGACAAGACTTAGAGGTGGACCTCTACACTGACCCTGTATAGGTCTAGGCTAATGTGCGTATCTCTGTCTTAGTTTTTAGCAAAAATTTTAAAAAGTGAAAGAATAAAAAATAAATAATTTTAAAATAGGAAAACGCTTATAGAATATGGATGTAGAGAAAGAAAACATTTTTGTATAGCTATACAATGTGTTTGTGTTTTAAGATAAATGCTATTATAAGAGTCAAAAGCTTAAAAAAACTAGAACCTTTAAAAAGTAAAAAAAGTTACAATAAGCTAACTGAAGAAAGATTTTTTTTTATAAATTTAGTGTAGCCTAAGTGTACAGTGTTTATAAAGTCTACAGTAATGTTCTAGGCCTTCAGATTCACTTACAACTCACTGATTCACCAAGAGCAACTTGGAGTCCTACAAGCTCCATTCATGGTAAGTGTGTCTTATACAGTTATACCATTTTTTATCTTTTATACTGTATTTTTACTGTACCTTTTCAATATTTAGATATTTTTAGATACATAAATACTTACCATTGTATTACAATTGCCAACAGTACTCAGTACAGTAACATGTGTGGCTTTGTAGCATAAGAACAATAGGACATACCATATAGTCTAGGTGTGCAGCAGGTTATACCATCTAGGTTTATGTAAGTACAATCTATGATGTTCACATAATGGCAAAATGCCTAATAGTACATTTCTCAGAATGAACCCTAGTCATTAAGCAAAGCATGACAGTGTTCCATGCATATTGTCACACATGGATTCTGGGAGGGTAACACTTCCCCAGTAAAATGAAAGCTTCAAGTTTAGAGCCACCCCATATTCTGTACTATGCATCACTTCCTTTGGCTATCTTTAACTATATCCTTTCCCTATGTATAATAGACCATAATCTTCAGTATAATAGATTTCCGTGAATTCTCTAAGACATTCTAGTGAATTATGGAACCAGAGGGTGGTTTGTGGAACTGCACGAACTTGGAGTTGGTGTTAGAAATGAGGGTGGTCTTGTGTGTACTTTACCCTTTAACTTTGTAGCTAGATCTTAATTCCTTGCAGTTGGTGTCAGAAGTGTTAGGCAGAGTTGGCAGTCTGGAGGACTGTGCCCTCAAACTTTGTAGTCTGGCTAACTCTAGGTACAATGACATAAGTAACAACAATGAAAAAGATCATTCCATTTTTGGAAAAGATTCTACAATTACTTGTGTGTGCCTGTTATAAAGAGTTGTCCAAGTGAAATCTAAACAATAGACAAAACAGTACAGTCAATCCTGATTTCCTATTTCTGTTGGGTGTCCAGAATATGACTTTTTATCTGTAATTATTCATCAGAAAGATTACATCAATGATGTTTTTGGATCACTCTCTAACCTCATTCCCTAGCACTCTGTCCCTCACCCACTTTGCTCCAGCTATACTCACCTTTTTACTGTTCTTCAAACTACCAAACTGCTCATTTTACCAGTCAGGTAGATCCTTCCCCCAGTATCCACATGCATACTTTTTTATTTCATTCAGATGTGCACAACCTCACCTCAAAGAAGCCCTCTTTGGCAACCTTGTCCAAGACAGCGGCCCACCTTTAGGTTCCATGAGCTTGCCCTGCCCTATTTTTCTTCATGGCATTTGTCACCTCCTGGTATACACCCTGCTATCATGGAGCTTCCATCCCAGTCAGTGGAAACACATTAGAATGTAAAATTCTCCAGTGGAGGAAACTGACTATTTTATTTTCTTCCATCCTCATTCTCTAGAACAGTGCCTTGCACAAAGTTGGTGTTCAATACACATTTGCAGAATAAACGTTTATCTATTTTTTAAAAAACCTACTCTGATCCAATCTCCCAGACAACCCTCCAAGTACCATTATCTCAATTTTACAGATGACAAAATTAGACAAAGTCACACATCTAGGTAGTTTATGACCTAGGCTTTTTTCATCATGGTGTTCCCATCATCTTTGTATTATACACAAAGCATACAGTCCTTTGAGATATCATTTCTGAAAATAAGACATTAAAGAGCATTCATTGACCGAAGCTATCAAAATATTTCCCAATGTGTCTCCAATCCATACATAAGAGTTTCTTATGCATCCTTAGAAATAAAACAGAAAAGTCATTAAGTTACCAATAACTCAACCATTCTATTGGCTACCTATAATCATGGATAAAAAAGAGATCACTGTGTTAAGAGAAAACTTTTGGGAATCCTTTAAATGCTTATTTTAAAATCTACAGCAGGCATGATCAATTATTATTTTTTCAAAAGCAAGCTTCTATGCCAAGACTGATTTTTTTTCATCCTCAGCCATGGCAACTTCAGTAAAGTCTGCCAGCAGAAGATACACTGCTCAGGTTGAAGCAGATGGCATAACGAAATTTGTGACAGGCTGAGGATCCCACATACCAGGACCTAAGGGCTATGGTATGTTTGCATGGGAAAAAATATTTGGACCTCTGCTATGGTAAGCCAATGAATAAATCACATTCTAAGAATAGAGAGTCTATCATTAAGAAATTCATGGTAAAGTAGAAACTCTGATATTATGAATTAGGTGTGAAGGCATTCCGAGAGTAAAGTAGAAGCAGAACACGTACAATCTTGCAATATGAGAATTGTATAAAAGTATTTAATATCAATTGTCTTCTAATTTGTTAAAGGTCTGACAAATGTCAATGACTCCCCTTGACTTTCCCCTGCTCAAGGTCTATAGAAGGTTACAGAGATAATAACTTTTAAAACTATAATTATACCATCATATGAAAGTCTTGTTTTTAAATCTGAAAATTTATAATAATAAGAAAAAGCACAAAGACATCTTTTGATTCTGCTATGATTGTTTATTAAAATAGCTTTCTGAACTGTAATCTCTTTGACAAACTGTAATGATTCTTATTTGCCTCGATAGGTCTGTTCATAGCAGACACACTATAAATGTTTAATGATTTCCATCCATGGTTTATAGAATACAAAATAAACAGAAAAAAACACAAATATCTGATAATTTTTATATACAGATAAACAATCTGTATAATTTATGGAAGTTGCTAGCAAATGAGCAAGAGTCACCAAATAATTATCTGTTCTCTGCTTAACTTCTGGCTGAGTATTTCAGTTTAAAAAGGGCTTTTATGTGCTTAGTAAATAAACATATATTAATTTATGGATTTTAATTAGTGCCATTACCTAATACATAACCTAAATAAAGATTATGCAAATTATTCATTTAAAGAGTTTGCAAATTCTTTGTGAAAGGGCAGGCTAAAACACCCTTCAGTATTTAAAAGTATAGGAGAGGCCCTTTTAGAGGATGCAGACAGAACCAGTAATTGGCTCAGATACTCCAAAGAGTCAGATAAAGCAGAAATCATAACAAAGGAAAAATATATAACTTAAGCACTTTATTTTATCTTAAAGTGTACGTGTATTCATTCCCAAATATCTTGATATATGGATAAGGTCATCATGAATATAGCCCCAAAACTGGGAAGTCCCTACCTTCATTGTTGAATAAACCAGACTCATATAATATGGTATTATTTTATACTTCAGTCTCTTTAAGGTGGAGCAAGAATTTAGACACTTGAGAGACAATTTCATTGAAGAATTCTTCTAGATTTTTATAAGACCTTTCCCCAATGTTTTACAGTTTGATCAAACATAATTAACAATTTCACCAATTATTTTATTAATTCATCTATATAGTCTTTCAAAAGAATTTAAACAGGTTTTCACAGGAAAAAAAACTGTTGTCAGAAATTTTTATATAATAAAGTCATGCAATTATAAAATAAGTATTAACTGGCATAAATAGCTTTAAAAATGACTTTTTGACAAATGCATATTTAGCTGGTATGAGCTAGAGAAGAACCCAAACTAGAGAGCATCTGAATAGACAAGTGGTTAGTGCCCTTGGCATCAGTCAATATGCCTTACAGGAGAAACTGACAGTATCTTCTTACCTAGCAAGTTACGCATTTGTAGATCGCTAAGAGAGCTGCTTCTATAATAGCAGCCCAAGAAAACAAAATTTCTCTTTGGTTCTGCATACAATTAAGCTCATCCCATGGGAATAGCTGTATCAGAGTAATCTCTCTACTGAGAACAACTAGAAAATGTGTGTAGGAGCTGTTAAAAAAAATTTAAAGATATCAAAAGGAAACCAACACTTCTGCCATATTCCATTGATGAGAAGCAAAGCAGTAAGTCCAGCCCACACCAGAGGAGAAGGGATTTACAAGAGCATGAATATTGGAAGGAATTTTAGAGGCTGACTACCACAGCATATCACAGTAAAACAGCTGAAAGCCAAAACAGGAAGAAAATCTTAAAAGCCACTAGAGCAAAAAGACATCTTATCTTCAAAGAATAAGATCATTAGCTAAGTTCTCAAGAAAAACAACACAATTCAGAATTTAACAGAATAATTAAAAAACAAAAAATAAAAATAAATACCCGACAACATAGATTTTCACAACACACACAAAAGCACACACATGCATACACGCACACATACACACAGTTACCTCAGATTTGTACAAAGAAAATTCCAAAGTGAATTCTTAGGCAGAAAGAAAATGATCTCAGATAGAAGATCCCTACTGCAGAAAAGACTGAAGAGTATAAAAAGGGTTTGAAAATGTAAATCATTAGGAATTCCTTAAAACAGTAAAAAATCTAAACTTGTGGACATTTAAACAGATGTGAAATTAAAGTACATATAATTACATGAAAGGTAGGAGTGGAATAAATACCATGTTTTAAGTCCCTTGCATTTTACAGAAGTGACAAAAGTACTAATTAAGGTAGAATCAAATAAACCAACAATACGTATAACTGACAAAAGACTCATATCTGTTAATAGAATGCATTAAAAAAACTCAAAACTCAATAGTTAAAAAATTCAATTAGGAAATAAGCAAAAAACCACACAAGGAGATATTTCATGAAATAAGATATAGGGATAGCAAATAAACACATAAAAGATGTTTGGCATCATTAGCCATTAAAGAAATACATATTAAAATCACAAAGAAATATTACTATATACCTGTCAGAATGGTGAGGAATGGTGATGATGTGGAGAAACTAAATTGCTCATACATTGCTGGTGGAAATGTAAAATGATACAGCCCTACTGAAAAAACAGTTTGGCAGTTTCTGAACAACATGCATTTACCAAGCTACCCAACAATTGCACTCCTGAATATTTATTGTAGAGGAAGAAAAATCTATGTCCACACAAAAATCTGTACACAATTGTTCACAGCAGCTTTATTTATAATAGTGAAAAACTGGAAACAAACAAAATGCTTCTCAATAGGTATATCCATATACTACCCAGCAATAAATAAGAGAATAATATTAATATACACAAGATGGATAGACCACAAGAGCATTATGAGTGAAGAAAGCTAAATTTCAAAAGGCCACATGTGTTATAATTCTATTTTTATAATTTTTAAAATGACAAAATTACAGAAATGGAGAACAGATTAAAGGATGCCAAGGGTTATGGATGTGGGGAGAGAGTAGGTAATTACTATAAAGGAGCAGAATAAGAGATATCTCTGTGGTGATAAAATAGATGATCTTCATAGTGGTGACAGCTACTCTACATAAGTAGGAAAAAATAACACAAATTGAAAAATTTATACATATTGTACCAATGTCAGTTTCCTGGTTTTGATATTTTATTACAATTATTAATATATAACCACGGGGGAAAACTTGGTGAATTAAATATAGGACTTTACTACACCATATCTAAAAATTCCTATGCATTTATAAGTATTTCAAAATAAAAATTTTCTTTAAATGTTGACTCATGTAAGTAAAGGACACATGACATATAAGGAGCTCTGACAATTCAACAGGAAAAAAATCAAATAACCTCATTAAAAAATGGGCAAAGTGTCTGAACGGACATCTCTCGAAGATATACAAATGCCCAGTACATATATGAAAAAATGCTCAACATCATTAGTCATCAGAGAAATGCAAATCAAAACTACAATGAGATATCATCTCACCCTAGTTAAAATAGCTTTCATCAAAAAGATAATAATGAATGCTGACAAGAACATGGAGAAAGAGAAACCCTCACACTGTTGATGATAATGTAAATTAGTGCAACCACTGTGGAGAACAGTATGGAGGTTTCTCAAAAAAACTAAAAACAGAACAACCATATGACCCAGCAATCCCACTGCTGGATAAATATCCAGAGGAGGGGAAATCATTATATCAAAAAGATTTCTGCATTCCCATGTTTATCACAGCACTATTCACAATAGCTAAGATTTGGAATCATCCTAAGTGCCCATCAGTGGATGAATGGATAAAAAAAAATTGTAGTACATATATAAACAATGGAATATGTATAGCCACAAAAGAATGAAATCCTGCCATTTGCAACGTGGATGGAACTAGAGAGCATTATGTTAAATGAAATAAGCCAAGCACCGAAAGACAAATTGCACATGTTCTCATTCATATGTGAGAGCTAAGTATTAAAAACAATTGAGCTCACAGAGACAGAGAATAGAATGATGGTTATCAGAACCTGGGAAGAGTAGGCAGCGAGGGAAGGATAAAATGAGGATGGTTAATGGATGCAAAAATATAGTTAGATAGTTAGACAGAATGAACAATATTTAATAGCACAAAAAAGTTACTATAATCAACAATAAGTTAGGGTATACTTTAAAATAACTAAAAAGATGGAATTAAAATGTTCCTAACATAAAGAAATGATAAATGCCCAAGGTGATGGATATCCCAATTACCTTGATTTGATTAATTCACATTGTATGCCTGTATCAAAACATCATCACATGTACCCTATAAAGACATACAACTATTATGTACCTATAATAGTTGAAAATATTTTTAAATTTTAAAAAAGCATACATGTTATAATGTTTAAGGTAACTACTAAAAGAATAATAAAATACAGTATAAATAGCATGCTAACAAAAGCAGAAAATGAAGCAAAAATATTTCATATAGGCTGGGTGTGGTGGTTCATGCCTATAGTCCTGGCACTCTAGGAGGCCAAGGTGGGATCACTTGAGGTCAGGAGTTCTAGACCAGCCTGAGCAAGAGCAAGACCCATCTAAAATAGAAAAAAATTAGCCAGGTGTGGTGGCGTGTGCTTGTAGTCCCAGCTACTCAGGAGGCTGAGGCAGGAGGATTGCTCAAGCTCTAGAGTTTGAGGTTGCCACCAGCTAGGCTGATGACAGGGCACTCTAGCCCAGGCAACAGAGCGAGACTATCTCAAAAAAAAAAAAATTTTTTTCTTTAATATAAAAGAAGACAAAAAAATGAATAAGCAAGACAAAAAGAAAAGCAAAAGATGGTAAATTTAAAATCACATTTATCAATGATTACATTAAATATAAAGTGGTTAAATAAAGACTAAAATTGTCAGACTGGGTAACAAACAAACAAAAACCAAATACATGCTGTTTACCAGAGATTCAAATTAAAACAAACATAAAAGTAAAAAGATGAAAAAAAGATACACCAGTCATGCATTAACCAAAAGAAACCTGGTGCAGCTCAAGTAATAGCAGACAAGTGGACTTTAAGACAAGAAGTATTACTAGAGATAAAGAGGGAAAATTCACAGAGAATTAATTCAGTAGGAAGATTAAACTATTTTAGCAATCTAAAAACATAACCTCAAAACATATAGGACAAAATGACTCAGAACACCAAATAAGAAACAAATCCACCATCATAACTAGAGACTATAATAACATAAACCTCTTGCGATAACTGATAGAAAAATAGAACAAGAAATCAATAAAGATATAAAAAATCTGAACAACATTCCAAATAAAATTGACTTAGTTGAATTTTATAGACTGAACTCAACAACTGCTGAATACATATTCAAGAACACAGAAATATTTATTTAATTAGACTGTAGATCTAGTGAAACAAGTCTCAGAAAAATCTCAAAGAACTGATATACAGAGGGTGTTCTCTGATTTCAGTGGAATTGAGTTAGAAACCAAAAACAGAAAGATAACAAGAAAACTCAAAAATGTTGGTCAATTAAACATCTCTAAATAAACTATCAGTCAAAGAATAAAAATTACAAATCTTGAACTGAATGCTAATTAAGATAAAATGCATCAAAAGTGTGGAATGTAACTAAAGAAATGCTTAGAAAGAAATGTATAGACAGATATACTAGGGAAATAAGGATTAAATATTAAATATCAATGAGCTGAGCATCCATACAAAAAAGCTTAGATAAAACATAAACCAAACTCAAAAAATAAAGAAAATAACAGAGTAGAGCTAAAATCAACTAGAAAAACAATACAATAAAGAAATTCAACAAAGCTAAAAGCTATTGATCTTTGAAGAATAAAAGATTAATAAAACTGATAAACCCTTAGCAATATTGATCAAAAGAAGAAAATTAAACAAACATAAATTTCTAATACTAGAAATGAAAAAAGTAACATAATTAGACTCTGAAGGTATGTAATAAACTTTATGCCAAAAATGTTTAAACAATTATATGAAATGAACAAATTCCATTAAAAACAAATTTATCAAAATGTCAACAGTTTTGTATTTATCAATGAAACTAAATCCACTAATAAAAATCTACACTAAAAAACAAAACACTAAAAAACACTAAAAACAAAACTAAAAAACAAAACATACACACTAAAAAACAAAACAAAACAAACATGGGTCTAGATAGTTTCACTGGTAAAATTCTTTCTTTTGTTTTTTTTTACAATTAACATCAGTTTTATAAAAACTCTTTTAGTGAGAAGAAAAAGAGGGAACTGTTCTCTACTCTTTGTTTGAGGTCAGCACAACCTTGATTGCAAACTCTAACAAGGTCATCACTAGACAGGAAAGCTATAGACCATAAATATAGACAGAAAATACTAAACAAGAATGTTAACATACTAAATTCAAAGATATTTAAAAGGGAAAATTATTATGACCAAGTCGAGCATTCCAGAAATACAAGGTTGAAGTAACATTTGAAAATTGTTTAGCTTAATTTACTACATTAACAGAATAAAGAAGAGAAAAACAGGATCAGCTAAAATGACAGCAGGAAAAAATACTGGATAAAACCCATACTATCACCATTTCTACTCAAAGTTTGCATGTAGTACAATAAGGCAAGGAAAAGAAATAAAAGGCATAAAGACTAGAAATGAAGAAACAAAAATTAAATATTTGCAGACCACATAGCACTGAAAACCCAAATGAGTCTATAAACAAACTATTATTATTAATAAGTGAAGTTAGTAAGGTTGGTGAACATAAAATAAATATTAAAAAATCAACTATATTTCCTAGTAAAAACAATTAGAAATTAAAACTTTAAATAAAATATTCCATTTAAAATATGATAAAAATTTTTTTAAAAATTGGAACACAATATGGAATTCAGAAACAGACCCACACATATTTAATCACTTGATTTACAATTATGGTTATCAATGTTAAGGAAGAAAGGATGGTCTTGGCAATAAGTGGTTCTGTGTCAAATGGATATTCAAATGGAAAATTATAAACACACACAAGCACATATATACTTTATTTCTACTTGATACCATATCCAAAATTTAGAAG
The DNA here is from genome assembly GCF_041146395.1 of Eulemur rufifrons. Taxonomy (NCBI): domain Eukaryota; kingdom Metazoa; phylum Chordata; class Mammalia; order Primates; family Lemuridae; genus Eulemur; species Eulemur rufifrons. The sequence goes on from NC_090989.1 coordinate 235,066,906, forward strand.
GAAAAACAAGAAAGCTTCTGAAAGAAAACTCTCTATATTCTTGAAATAGTCAAGGATTTCATAAGTAGGGCAAAAAAAGCAATACTAATACAGAAAAAAATTTGAGAAATTGGACTTTATTAAAATAAAAAAAACTTCTGGTCACTAAAAGAGACAATTAAGAGAGTAAAAAGGTAAAACACAAAGCAGAGGAAAATAGTTACAAGATAAATGACCAACAAAGAATTTATATTCAAAATATATTAGAAAAACTCTTGTAAATCAATAAGAAAAAGACTCACAAATCAATAGAAACATGGGAAAAAACTTAGGAACATCACAAAGGAGGATACCCATATGACCAATAAGCACATACAAAGGTGTTCAGCATCGTTAGTCACCAGGAAAATGCAAATTAAAACAATAATATGACACTACAACATACACCCCAGAGTGGCTAAAATTGGAAGAAATAAATTTAAAGCTGGTAGTACAAAATGTAAGCAGCGATGTGGAGCAACAAGAACTTTCACACACTGTACGTAGCGAGAGTGTTAGACCTACAGTCACTTTAGAAAACAGTTTGGCAGAATCTATAAAAACTGAATATATAATTTAGAACCCAAAAATTTCACTCTTAAGAGAAATACATACTTACAAACACAAAAAGATAAGTAATAGAATTAAAAGAATGTTCACAGCAGATTTATTCACAACAGCCAAACACTGCAACCAACAGAAGAGAGGACAAATATATTCTAGTACATTAATACAATAGAAAATGAAAAAGAACTACAGCTACATACAGCAACACGAATGACTCTCACAGACACAACATAAAAGACAAAGAAGTCAGGCACAAAGCATATATACTCAGACTTCATTTACATAAAATTCAAATGCCTTTCTATTAGATAAAAATCAAAACAATGATTCCATTGGCGGAGGATTAAGATTTACTGAGAGGTGGCACAACAGAGTATTATGGTGTGCTGATACTATCTTGTATCTTGATTTGGGTGAGAGTTACATGTTTATATTTATTTTGTGAAAAAATATTGAGCTATATAATTTTTCCCTTTACTGTATGTTATTTCTCAATTTTTTAAAGTTTGCAAAATAAAACCTATAATTAGAGCATAGTACTTGGGGTATTCCAATGAATGACATAAAAACACACTTCTCTTAAAGCAAGTGGTAGCAACAGTTTCTATATATCAAGATAAACCTTCTCTGTCCACCACTCTGAATTTAAAGTTCAATGACCAGGTATTCACCTTAAAGTGAAGGAGAATATACAAACTGGATATTTGAAGATGAAACTTAGTTTATTACTGTGATGGATAACCCTCCACAGGCTTGATATGGATTCAACTGATTAATTCACATTCCCAGAATGAATCCTTTAACAAGTGCTCAAATAAAGACGAATCATCAGCAAATGTGTTTTAACCACTGTAGCACATTTGGATTTTTCTTCCTGAAAGATTATGAAATTTTTAAAACTTTTAATCATTTAATCGCATAATTATCTGTTATATTTTAAACGAAAGTATTTTGACCCAACCTGGTACAAGGTTGATCTAATTATGATTTAAAAATTACAAATTGTTTATGTCTTTTTTCAATAACAAAATCTATCCTGTAAAATTAATGTCATTCAAAAAGTACTTGAAGAGATCAATGACTGAAATATTTTGACCATATCAATATGATATTATGCACTTAATTTTAAACCAAAGGAATATTTTCAAATATGTACATTCATAAATCTACCATAAAATATTGAAATATCAACTTCTGTTTCATCTATACCTTCTGGGTTGTTAACTGAAAAGAAATTTAATATATTAACTCTATTTTAATGGTTGGCATCAATCTTTCTAGAAGTACTTGCATAACTTTCTACAAAAATGATTGGTTAGGATAAAACTTAATCTCCCAAAGCCCCAAAGCATTTTTTCTTAGATTATCAAAACCTGTTTTGTGGTCCTGTTATTTTGACTTATTCTGAACATACCTTACAGCAGTAAGAATAAAATAACCCAATTGTTTACTTATATTTGATGAAAACTATATTTCTATCATCTAAAAGCTAAAATATGTTATCTTAAGTTAACGAGAAAAAATGACCACTGTTTGGAAGTCTAGTGTTGGTAAATTTTAAACAAATTTATAAACATATATTACTAGTTCAATCTCCCAATTTTTTGTTTATTTGTTACTGCTTAACATAATGAGAAATAAGAAATAAGTCACTCTCCAGGGAATTTGCCATGACAGGTGCACCTCTTAGAAATGCAGACTTTTTTTTTTAATTTAATCTGCACCCTGTCTTTTCTTCTTGCAGAGCAAGAAATGTGCTTATTTTCTTGTGAATTTACAAAAATGCTGTAAAATACTCTCTGGAACTGATCCCAAATATGAAATGCAAAGATGGATAGGATGTTGAGAATATTAAATAAAAGGCAGCACCTAAAATGGTAGCAATCACAAGAAAAATTTTTTATACATAATAGGACTCCATTTCAAGTTTGGAGCCTAGGGAGGCCTCCTTTTCCATAAATCTTTCAGTGAAATACTGATTAGAGCACAACTCTGATGCATTATTGAACAGGCAAACCCTTGCGCAGTAATTGATGGTGGCACTCTGATTTAATGATCCTTATTTTTAAAGCTAATTAAAGAAATTGAGTTGCATGTTCAAAGGGGATTAGCTTAATGTGACGAAACTATTTTGGACATAAAGTAGCTTGTAGCTCCTGAACTAAATGAGATACAAAATAGAGCAGTAAGTTATAAAAGGGGAAAACAAAATTTTCAAATGAAATAAGCATAATTTTACATTTGCTATGAGACCTTCCTTTCATTCAAATATTTATTGAGCAACTTAAATGTTTAAGACAATGGGCTCTAGGTGATGGGTACAGTAATTAAAGTGAAAAAATGCTTTCCATAATTACTAACATGTTAGATGTCTTATAAAATTACTCCACTGGGCTTAGTTCACTCAGCTGCTGAGATAGGATACCTTTCTTTTCACAGCCATGAATTCTCAAATAGCAAAGCAGATAGTGGTCAAGAATACACATAATCTGTATTCTTAAAGTAGCCTTTGACTATCACTGGGTGATAAATTAAAAAGACAACCATATTCAATTTAGAAAATAATTTCTTAACCCGAGAACGTTTAAAGAGTCATTTTGAGTAATCAAAATGTAAATTTTCTGCACCTGCCCCTACGTTGTACCTACAGTACAGAGTTTCAGTGGCATATTTATTTTAAAATTATCCTGTGCTAAAAACGAAAAACTATCAGCTATGAAATTCAAGATGGAAGGCAAAGAACACTTAAAACCTAAAAAAAGAAATAATTTAAAGAGTATGTAAGATTCTAACTTTTCTCTTTTGATATTTGGGAAGATTTATATAGATGATCAACCCAAAGCAATGCTGCTTCCTAAAGCCTATCAAACGACAAGATCAAATACCAAACTGTAGACTTTGTGCATTTCTACAATGCCAACTTAAGTGAATGGCCAGATAGGTTACATTATCTTACAATGCTTCAGTTTTCACTCAAAGCTGCATCTATGAAGATTTTATTCATTTTTGAAACTATATAATAAAAGATACTTATTAAAATCAATTCACAATGCACACTGCACTAATTGTTGGATTCAGGCAGCATAATGCACAGTATCCCAAGAGCACTGTATAAATTAATTTTCTTAAAGGAGGCCTAAATGACAATAAACCTTTAGAAATACACTTAAGTGAAAAGATTCAAACTTTTTCCCCAAAATTTCATTAAATACATATGAACACTTAGGTTAAATGATTGGAAAATAACTTGAAGTTAAAAGTCACAGTTTTGTTTTAAACTCTTTTCATTGTTGCTCTAAAAAATTTTGTTTAACATTTTTAAAAGTTAGCTCCCACAATGAAGTAAAATATAACAGGATTTTTACCTATCCCCTGAGTTTCCACTGAGTTCTTAATTTCAAAAATGACGGGTTCATTTCAAACTTGTTTGATCTTTTTTAGACTATCTTTATTTTTTATTATTGTTAGTGGGTGGGGGGAGGTGTCTGTGGCAGGCTGGAAAAAAAAAGACTACAAATTCTTTTCAGCTCCTCACATCAAGAGCAATAGTCTATATCCTCGTCCCTTAGATCATTTTTAAAAGTTCTTGATGAAGTAATAAAAATTGTTAATTTTATCAAATCTTGCCCTTGACTGCATGTCTTTTTATTATCTCGTGCTTTGAAATGGTAAGTAAATATAAAACAGTTCTGCTACACAATAAATAAAATGGTTGTCTCAAGGAAGAGCACTAACTTGAGTTGCAAGCTGAACTAGCCACTTTTTTCATGAGTTATCATATTTGAAAAAAATGACTGAAAATCAAACTATAATTACATAGACTTGGGTATGTGAAAGACAGTTTCTCAAAAATAAACAAAGTAAGCCTGTCACTTCAAGGAAAACTGACAGTAATTGTTGCCCATAATAAAATTTGAGCTTTCGAGAGAAGACTAGAATTTTGAAACACTTGTATCTGTCACCGTAAGTTTGACACCTTTCCATAATTAAGGAATTTGTTAAGATTGCAACTGATATTAAGTATAATTGTTTATATTATATAATGAAATGTGAAATGTGATTTTTCCGTTTTTCAAATTTTCCAAATGGCCAATGTGATATAAATTAGACTTGGGTAAAATAAAAAAAAAAAAACAAAGGAAAAGATAGACAAATAGATTTTACTCTGAGTACAAAATATTCACTGATTTGGTTTCAGATTTAACATTGCAATGAATCTTTAAGAAACCACCACAAATTTTGGTGCATTATCAAAGATTATCCACACTTATCTGAAAAAGCTATATCCCTCTCTTTTCCAGCTTCCATATCTGTATGAGGCCAGATTTTCTCCATATACATCAACTAAAACAAATCCAAACAGAGTAAATACAGAAGCAGACATGAAAATCTAGTTTTCTTAAGCCACATATTAAAGAGATATGCAAAAATATAAAACAATGCCACTATTCTCACAAATTTTTAAACATGGGCTTACTATTATTTTTAAATGAATTAATAAATATTTAAAATATTTATGAATTTTAATTTCTAAATTGGTAAATATTGATAGATAAAACCACATAAACAAAAGCTCTCTGCAGTCCTTCATAAATTTAAGAGTATAAACTGGTCGTAAGACCAAAATGTTTGAGAACTGCTGCCTTAGTATATTAAGTTTTAGCAAGAAGGAAGAGCAACGGGAGAGAGGACTCATATTTACTGAGTGGTGGTAATGCACCAGGCTTATGCTTTAAATCTTTTATTAATATATTAATATCAATTTTATTCAGTTCTCATTTTACAACTAAAGGGAAAAAAGTCTCAGTGAAGATTATATATATAAAAAATACATATTCATCTTAAGAATAAACTCTTATTTCAGATCACCTACTTTACAAATAGCAGCACCAGAATACAAATCTGGGTCATGTCTGTCTCTAAATACTACCAGACCACATTGTCACAATCTGAGATCAGATAATCATAAAAAACCCTCATATCATCAGGAAATCCTTTAATTATGTTCATCATATTATTTAAGAAGACAATAAAACAAAAAACAATAGAGTAGGATGATTAAGACCTGGGCTCTGGAATCAGCCTGCCTGAGTTCAAATACTAGCTCCATCACTTAACCTGTCTGTGCCACTATTTACCTATCCCTATGATAAAGAAATCGCATTTTCTACTTTATAGCATAGCTGTAATGATGAAACCAGTAACTATAACTAGAATAGTTCCTGGCATATCCTAAGAATTTAATACATATTAGTTGCTATGATGATGATAAGTGATGTAACTTTTCAATGTATTATAATAGTTACTGAGAGAAAATATAAGGTCTCCAAAGTTAGTCTCCTTTAGTTAGTTGGGTTAATTTGTTTATGTTAAAAATTACTTTTCTGGTAAGAAAAGATAAATAATTAATGCACAGCTTTGAATATTTAAGAATAGTCACATATTAATTTATTAAGCAATCATTTTTGAGCTTGAGTAAAGTATCTATAAGATACAAAGTATTCAAAGATGGATACGGCATGAATTTTATCCCACAAGTTGTAAATGGACTTCACACAAACCTGAAATATAATTAATTCTAAAGTTCTTTTTATGCTTGTTAAGAACAAATGGCAAGTAGAGCACAGCATATACACCACAGTCTAGGCATGTGTGTTTATACGTATTTACAGAATGTCTTTTCTTTATTTAAATCTCAACAATTCTGTGTTTTCTTATCCAAATTTCCAAGAGAAAAAAATTTAAGGAGTATAACTTGCCCCAAGATAATATTCTTATCAAAGTATGCTAGAATTTTCTTCATCAAAGTGGAGAATGTATCAAAATTAAGTAAATTAATCTATTTGAAATGCCAAGAATCAAATAGTAAGCAATTTAGAAACAGGAAATTTAGGCAAACAACATGTTAGAATTTTTGCAGTGTTTTTCCTTTCAATCCCTATTTCCAGAAGACAAATAAAAGTGATTCACTGTTCACAATCTGCTTAGGGGAAAATAAAAATAAAATAAATCCTTACAGACAAGTATAACACATGAAGATTGATGTTATTTTGCCACACTGCCTCTCCATTCCACTATTATCTTTACCCAGGTCATTTACTTTAAAGTGTAGCATAATTTTAAATAAAACCAGAATTAAAGTTGTGGTTTATGTTAAAAAGAATCTCTGATTAAAAATTTGGAGGGCAAATTTGTGGGACATGGCAAATTTTAACTTTAATTTTAATCTAGTTTTAGTTTAGATGTTTAGCTCAAATGTATTTCTATTCGGGAATGCTATTAACTGGTTTTTTGTTGCTGTTATTATTGTGGGTTTTTTTTTTAAGATCAGGGTTCTCCCTATGTTGCCCATTCTGGGCTCAACTGATCCTCCCACCTCAGCCTTCCAAGTAGCTGGGGCTACAGGTCCAAGCCACCCTGCCCAGCTTATTAACTATTTCTTCATCTTAGTTGTTTCCTTACCGAACTAAGGGTTCAGAAAGAGTATAAATTAAAAGAAAAAACGTACTGACTTCAGGGACAGACTGACCTGAATGTTCGTCAGTCTACCAATAAATAATTGCATGGTCCAGGTTAAACTTATCTCATAGAACTGAAGGACTAGCTAAGTGAGGCCAAGTCCATAGCACATAGAGCTTCTTAGAGGTAACTTGTAGTTATAGCTTCAAAGGTAAAAAATCTCTATTGTTCTTAAATTCTTGGGTTTAAAAAACTCCTCTAGGTTATACACAGTAAATTTTTTCACATTTTTCCCTTCTTCTCCAAAGACCATTTAACATTGTCATAAAAATACCATACAATTATCACCATTTGCTGTTTCAGACACACATGCATACCCAATAGCAAGATGGTGTTGCATTTTAATCCAGCACTGTATAAAAAGCTTGAACAGTGCCTTCTTGCCCACGGTAAAACAAAAATTTTAGTCCCTTCAATGGCTCTATATTTACAAACTTTTAGTTAAAGGAACAAACATTTAAAAGCTGTTATTGTACCAAAAATAAAGTATTTGAAATTCCTACAGTAAATAAACTTTATGGTAAATGTGAAAACATAAGAATCACTCCTTCTCTTTTAACTTCTCCTAGATAATATACATTAGAGTCTCAGGAAACGGATACTTTCTCGTTGGACAGTTACAATGCGCTATCATAAAAGTAAAACATTTCAGGGGTAAGAAAAATCTTTTTCATTTTCATAAACAATATCAACTGGGAAGAATTCCATTCCATTTTTAGATAATTCCTGTTAATGTAATCAAGGCATATTTCTTTCTGTCCTTCCTCCCCTCACCAACACCAAGTCATAATTTAACCTAGACATTCTTGGGAGACAGTAGTCATTTCCCTTTTACTGATAGCAAGCCTGCATATGAATCATCTTCTCTTCAGTCTCAAATCAGAAACCATAGGGAGAGGGTCATGTTTCTGTCATTTATATAAGTAATGAAGCTGGGGAAACAAGCGTTTCTGCTCTTTAAGATGTAAATCACACAAAATAGCATCTTTCTGATTATCAAATCCAAAATACAGCAACAAAATGTACAGTTACCAAAATTTCTCATCTTTCCATCAATCTAAAAATAATAAACGTAAAAAAATTTTCCAAGCTGCTGATGCTACTACTAAAAAGCTGCATACCTCAACAATCTGGCCATGAACTTGATTTAGCAGTCTTACAAATCTATATCTACATCTTAAAGACTCTTCAGATCTGCCCCAGGATAGTGTTCCACTTAACATCCCTTACTTGCCTCAGATATTTGAAACCAAGCCTCTGAAGTACATATTGATTACCTATATCTTTAGGTTTTCTAAAATTTGCTCCTGTTTTAAGATAGAGCATAAAATATATATATATATATATGTGTACATGTATACACACACACACGGTATACATTACCTCACGTAGCCTTCAGCAGATAAGACATTAAATTAGCATGTGATGCTATATATTTCGTATTAGGAAAATAAAAGAAGTATTCCTTTGAAAAATAATTTGTGTTATTTTACAATTATAATCAAAGATTGTACTCATAAAAATGTCATTAAAACCATTCTCTTATTTTATGTGTTTCTTACCACAATAAAAAGAATGTAGGGAAATAAAAAATAAAATAAAATGATTGCTAAAATATTATATTGAATAGAAAGGTTAGACTATAAAGTTGATACAATTTCCCAAAAAACTGAATGCAAAAGAATAAAGATGATAAAAAAATAAACAAACAAATGCCTTGCCTAATAGGTCCTTCACAATCTGGTTCTATAGTTTCCTCTCCGGCCAACACCCCTCATATAATCTATTGCTTTAATGATATAGGTCTGTACGTGGTTCTGTACCAGGATTTTCCAATCTCAGCAATGCAGACGTTATAAACACAGTAACTCTTCGTTGTGGGGGGCTATGCTGTGCATTTCAGGATGCTTAGCAGCATCCCTGAACTCTACCCATTACATGCCAGTAGCAGTTCCCCTACCCCCCAATTATGACAATCAAAACTGACTCCAGACATTACCAAGTGTCCCTGGGGGAAGGAGAGTATAAAATTACCCTCAGCTGAAAACTGCTCTGTGACCTTGTAAACATTGCTCCCTCTACCTGAAATAATTTCCCCCATCTCTGCAGAAAACTCCTACTCATTTTTCAAGACCCATCTTACACATTGTTGCCTCCTACATGAAATTTTCTTCTACTCAAAGTTAGTCATTCCTTCCTCTTTCACCATTCACCTTCTTCTATTTTGCCCTGGTGTTCTGTTTTCCCCTCTAGATAGTGAGAACCTCCACCTTATTATTAATTGTATTTTTATTGATTTTAGGTGTTCAACAAAGTTTATTCATAAATGCATACAAGCCTTTTATAGAAATGTCCATGAGATTAACCCTCCCATGACCAGTGGAAAACTGGTTCACTGAATAATGTCCCACACTGAATGATGCAGAATCATTCAGTTCTTTTTTTTTTTTTTTGCCTTTGTTCCTAGAAAACTGAAATTAAATGAATACTCAATTTTAGTAACCCAAGGTCCTTGTTATATCTAATTCTGTGATATTTCTATTTGGTCTTCATTTAGAGTTACCTATGAATTATCCATTATTTAATAAGTTTTACCAGGAGAAGTTGTTTCAACTTCTTTTTTAGAATGTAATCAGGTAAAGCACACAAACATTGAAATATACAACAAAAATTTTGTACCATGAAGATTTCATTTCAAGAATACAGACTTTTTTAAATTGATCTAATTACTCTCAATATTGAATAGTAATTTCCAATCCTAATTCTATGTTAACCCAGCATCTCTCCAGTTATTTCAAGAGATGTCATAAAATTTCCAAAGAAAAATCTGCCATAGTTTTGTGTGCCTATACCTTAAGCACTTAAATGATATGTGCAAAAACCAACACTTTTGGGGAGGAAGATGAATGAACTAGAAACCTGAAAATGTCAAACATGCAACAACAACAAAACAATAGAATGTCACACTCCAAAAATGCTGGAGATCATTAACAAGGAGAGTCCAGAATATTCTGTGCCTCAAGGCTTATTTGCCATATAAGCACCTTTTGTAACCTGAGTTATCCACATTATTTCATCCACCTTAAAGAACTGGTCTCTGTTGCCATAGCCGTAAAAATAATCTTAGCAATGTCAATTTTTAAGTTTGAGCCCTAAATTTCTATTGAAATTAAGAATTTTAATTCACTTTTTCCTGGAGATAATTCCGGGTAAAAAGATTAATTTAGTGCCTGTGGTCAATTCTTAAGGCAAGGCAATTAATCAGGAAAGTAGCATCCACCTATACTGGACTGGAGAAACTTCACAGAATAAATATGCAAATCCAATATCCGCAAGGCTGACAAGTTTCTATTATTAAACTGCTAACATGTTTATTTCCCCCACAATAGCTGGATTTTTGTCATGAATACGCATTAAGCCCTGTAGTTATTAGCTGTGATGACTAGGTGACAGTGAGGACACTACTTGAGAATTTGCATTTGACAGATCATTGACACACAGTCACAGTTCTTTTTTTTCTCTTCACTTAAACAGGAATCATGCAATAGGAAATGAACTGGAGCTATTAGAGATTATTCAGGTTTAATGGCACACATCCTTTTAGCTGGCGGTTAGAACAATACACAATGTGGCAGAGTTAAACAGAGGCATCAATTATACTCTCAGACCTGTTAATATTTTTGACAATATTTAAATAGCACATCCCTTCAGGGCATGGCTTTTTTGCCCTCTCAGTTACACACCTGTCAAGTGTTTAATTTGCCAAAGGGAAACAGTTTGATTTCTAAGGGCAGTCTTAATGCTAAAGAAGCAAATTGGAAAAATTAAACATTATTGAATAGAAGTAACGAGAAGGATCTGAGGGGAAAAAAATTGCAGGCTTAATTCAACATGGCATGTCAGCATCTGTCATTAATGCAACAATATGATCATGTTCTCCAATATGCTGCACATACCTTGGGCTTTTCAATTTTCACTCCTTTTGCTTCTCTAAAAGAAAGGAGAATGATGGAGGGGAAGAATCAGAGGATTAAATCTTCTAGTAAGAGTAAAAAAGATGAAGATAGTAACTTGCACCTGTCATGCATATAAAATTATACATCTGAAAACATATAAGGTATATGGTATAAGTTAATAAATATGAGCTAGCTATTGGTCAGATTTGTATAGCCACTGGTTTAAAAGCATGAAACAAACTTTTCATTCTTTAGGTGCATTAATTAATTATTAAATTATAAATATTAATAAGTTAGTTGGTAAACTACATAGAAAATTTATATATGGCGTGATAAAATCTAGAATATTTAGATTTAGATTTTAAAATAGAAAATAAAACAAGTTTTTAAATTTTTACTCTAGTCATTCAAGGAAAAAAAACTGGTAAACAAATGAAACAGAATTAGTAAAGTATGGGGATTAAAATGAAAAGTCAAGCCAGGCACTGAGGCTCATGTATGTAATCCCAGCAACTCCAGAGGCTGAGTCAGGATGGTTGCTTTTGGCCAGGAGTTCAAGACGAGCCTGGGCAACATAGCAAGACTCTGTTTCCCAAAAAATAAGAAAAAAAATTAGCTGGATGTGGTGGTACATGCCTCTAGTTCCAGCTACTCCAGAGACTGAGGCAGGAGGTTTGCTTGAGCCCAGGAGTTCAAGGCTGCAGTGAGCCATGGTGGGCCACTGCACTCCAGCCTGGGTGACAGAGTGAGACCTTGTCTCCAAAAAGAAATATAAAGAGGAATGAATAAATGAATGAATGAATTAATTAATTAATTAAATGAAGAGTCACAGAAACTGCAAGAAGTTATCAATGGTTTTAAACAAAATGAAACTCTTGGCATCTAGGGACCAAGGTTCTGATGTAAAATAGACTGCAAAGTCAAAAAAGGGAAAGGGCCATGCCTTGTGAGCCAAGAAAACTGAGTTCTAGCTCTGGCTCTACTCTCATAAAGAAGTCATTTAACCTCTCTAAGCCACTGTAATCTACAGGGTGTAAACTAGATGTTTTCCGTAGTCTCTTTCAGTGTTAGTTTTCCCCTCTATATGAAGAAGTGACCAAGGAGTCCAAAGGCCAAAAACATGTAAGACTTGCCCATAGAATTCACAGATCTCACAACTTAGTCTTGAAATATATTCGTGTCTATCATTAATAAAATAAGATCATACTTTACTTAGTTGCAGGCTCAACAGATTTATAAGTAGGTTTCATCTGAATCACATGGGAACCAAATAGTCTTAGAGCCCATATCCTGCTTCCATTTGGAAATGGTAAAACAAGGTCAACAAGCAGGCCCATTTGTCCCGTCTTTTCATCAGAAGCAGTAGGCTCAAAGATTATTCTCCTTGCATATGGCTGGCTAGAAGGGAAATTTCAACAGTTATCTCACTTGGCTAGTGGTGTTTCCCAATACACTTGCCTTTTTGTTTCAACTTTTCCTCCAACCCTAACCATATTTTCACATAATATAATAAAGGGAGGAGATAATCTGTTCAACCTCTTTCCACTTTGAAAAAGCAGATAATTGTCCACATCAAGATTATGCTTCTATTCGGGATATTGGTTTCTCTAAAAGCTTGCCAATCCATTCTGAAAATCAGTGTCAAAAACCAATCTTTTCAATAACTTGCAAAGGGGACAAACACAACTACATATAACAAAAAAACACCTTTTTAAATTCATGATCATGCCTTTTAAAATCATTAAATAAAAATTCACTACTAAAAATATTTTGGAAGATTCTTCTGGATTTACTTTTTTCACTACAAAATATCTAGATTAAGAAGTTACATGACATAAATTCCTACTATTATTTGTTGTTTTGCATTAGGCATATTTTTTAGGGATTTTTAATTTTTAATTAAAACTGTTCTTTCACTAAATTATGAAACTAGTCTTTAAATTTCATTTTTAACCCTTTAAGGCAAAATATTTGCTAGCAACTCATCTATAACCATTAAATTAATGCTAAAAACATTAGACTGAGAACTAACTTAGATTGAAGGCATAATTAGCTTGACTTCAAATCTTGTAAAGATAACAACCCTTTTAAAAATATTTTTTTAAAAACCTGAGAAATTATTATTAAATTTAGTAAGTTCAAAGAACATGTGACTTCAATTTTCATTCTGTCATTGTGATGTTTCAATTTTAACATAAATGCTAGGGCTTTTTAATGCTCATAATTTTTACAGAAAAAAACACTGTGTTACATTTAGAAGTTCTAATGTTTATCACCATCTGACGCTGTCATGGAAGCAATTGCTACTTACACTCTTTTAAGAAGTGAGAACTGCAATTCCTTTAACTGATGACAATGTAATTATTCCTTTTACTGTCAAAATAGAGGTGATTTCCCTTCCTCATACACATGATTACACATGCAAATCCAGGCTTATCTAAAATCTTATAAGTGTACTGAATGTCTGAATCTGAATAAGCAAGATCACATGAACAATGAGCCTCAGGGATGATGGAAACCAAGTCTACAGCCTTCTACCCTAAACATATTTTTATCATCCCCTTCTCCTGTAGGGATTCATTCTTCGGCATCCACACAGCTTTCAACACAATGTCATATCATCTACAATATACAGCAACAACCATTACAAAAATAACTAGAAGGAAAAAAGTCACAGTGAATCTGAATGTCTCATTTGGAGGTTTAAATGACTTCATTAACTATTCATTAACACACAGAAAAATCAGCCTTTCAGAAAAATGCAAGTCTTTCACAAGATCTATGTCATGCCATGCCATGAATGCCTGCTTGGATGAATAATGCCCTACCTGGTCTTTCAGCTGCTGTACAGAAGTCTGAAGGTTCAGAATCTGACTGAAGAGAGGGCTCTGCAGGACTGACTTCAGAAGGCTCAGTTTGTCTTCATTTGCTACATCCCCACGTTCACGCAGCTTGGTTTGCAAGCGCTCTGCTGCCTGTAAGGCCCGATTTTTGTCTATACGAAAGAGCAGCATTAGTCAATAACAAGATTCAAAGGACATATGTCCAACCTATGAGGACTCCATCTTGTAGAAATCCTAAAACTATTCCTTTCAAGTGTACAAGAATTGCCTCTTTTTAATTGAATAAAAAATTGTAAAAAAAAAAAAAGGTAAGTTTTTTAATATAGAGGTACAAAAAAATACAAAATAGAGTATGTTTTTAATACTTTAAATGTCTTTCCCAAAATTAAATAGCAAACAGCATACTTACATATGCTTCAAAGCAATCTAATTCAAATAATTATTGAGTACTTTACGAATCAGGCACAAAGTTGAAAAAATAAATATTTTAAATAAATATCTCCTAATGGTCCTTGCATCTTACATCCATACGTCCACCAGACAATGGGACTACCACAAATAATAGTTAAAAACATCTCCCTGAAACACATACATATAAATACACATGTATTTATACTTTCTAAGTAAAGCCAATTTTTTTTTTAATGGAGATTGTTCAGATATATGTCCTAGTAGATTCATGGTGGTAACAAATGTATCTATGAAAATATATTTGTCACATCACAGTAATTAAAAAAAACTAGGGGAGTAAAAGGGGGTGGGGCAAGCTGAAATTACACAAAAAGGGGTAATTAAAACACGAATTGATGTTGATCATGAGATCATATACACACATATTGAAACGAACAATATTTACTCATATATGCAAAATTTTAAAAACAAATAATGATAAAAATACACATGAGAATTTTATTCTGGGTCATATTTCCCATGTTATCTCAGAATACAAACCTAATATTGATTCCCATGTCAATTATTGGAAGGTATGCAACTCAGTTATAGAGATAACAGAATAAAGACTAGAAAATAAGGGTTTAAATCATTCTGTCTCCCTTTTCCTTTCCACTTTCTTGTAAGGAACATTCCTATGTGGACTAGTAGTCTTTACAGTATGCGTCTTGAGTACAACATGGAGGACGAATGAAAAGGACATCTGTGAATTTTCATTACCAGCACAGTGCCAGGAAAAAAAGGTCACAGTAATAATCTCCATGATCACAAAACAGCGCCTTCTCCCTTCACTGCCACTGACTCTCACCCCACACCTCATAACCCTAAGCTGTCAAATTTTCAGCCATAATCATCAAGGTGCCTGAGTGAAATCCAGACACTTCCCATTAGTCCTATCCAAAGAGTTACCAGGAATAGGTAGGGGACTAGACTGTTAGATGATTGCAGGTAGGGAAGATACCTGATACACCTGTAAACCAGTTCTGCAAACTGGTTTCTCTAAAATTAAAGAGTAGTGGGGGAAAAGGATGAACACGAGTCCAGAAAATTTGGATATTTCAATCTAAATTATCTCAGGTAGACATTAAACTGCCTTTCATGAAGTTTGTCAGCCTAAGTGTTATTGTTCTTTTTATCAAGTAAGAGCAAGAGCTCAGTAGTTCTTGATCTGCCACAAATAAAAGTAATAATCTACTTTCAGTATTAAAAATACTGTTAAAATTTCAGGTGTTATCCAGAAATAAACATTAACGAGAATTGAGTTCATACATCAGAATTGGGCTTATATTAAGCTTTATTAAAATCTATAATTAGAAGAATATCTCATATGTTTTAACTTTTGCTTACAAATGATGTGTTTTTTAATACTTCAGATGCAACTGTCCCAATACAGAAACATATAACCCTAGTACAATTCCAGTGGTAAAGACTTTTTAAATCTAAGTTACTATAGACAGAATATTGCCATGTAGAACATATTATATTATAAAATAATATAATATATCAAAAATCCCAATGGAAGGAGTTTCAATTCTTATAAAAGTAGGCAGAAAGGAGTAAGTCTTACCAATGGTTTCCAACATTTTTTCAAAGTTCAGTGTTCTTCCCTACAATGATTAAAAATAGCAATTGAAGAGGAACTCTGAGGAGAAAAGAAATAAAATGAAATGGTTATGTTTTGTCAGAACTTTGTAATTATATTTTAAAACTAAATACTCTAAAAAACACTTGATACTACTATAATTCTTTTGACCATTAAACTCTTGCTGATTTAACTTAAGATAGTTCTCTTCATAGGCAAAAAAGTAAACATTTTAAAACTTATTCAAAATTATCTTATATATAATTTGCCCATAATACTTGCATAGTAAGATAAAAGGCATAAATTCTGTTTTGTTTTGTTTTTTTAGTTGAAAATCTTTATTAGGATTTGTAGTCAACACTGTTCCACTCAAGGTACCCTAATACTGGCTTCCTCATTATTCCATTTTGTTCTGCTTAGACACTTGAGAATGTCCCCAATAAGACAGTAGAAGTTTCCAATATATTTCCTTAAGAGCTTCTCAATACAGAATGCTGTAATCTTGGATTCACTTACAGATCCTTTACCACAGAATAAGGAGCTTACTTGACTCTGCATAAGAAATTCTGTGGGCAAAAATGTAAAATGTAGATGTGATCCTGCCCGCAAAGGCTCTCAGTCTTAACTGGGGAGACAAACATACATACCAATCAGACATCAACTGTGACACAAAAGCAGTATGTGAACTTCTGGAAGAGAATACTTTAAATCATGGATGAAAAATTGAATCAAAGAAAACACAGTATTAGGATTTTCAAAGGTTTTCAAAATACCCTTCTGATTGTAATGTTCTCTTTCCTGTTCAAAAGAATCTTCTCAACTCCTTCAATCCACAAAGATCTCATCTTTCTACAACAATCTTAACTAGACTCTTTGAAGTATTCGATACAGATCTGCACTGCCAACATCCACATCACTAACCCATCTTCAAACTTTTTACCCAACAATTCTGCACAATTATCACCCTAGTTCCATCTATCCTTTTTGCCTCACAGAAAACCCTAAGTCATCAAGAAGTCAGTCAGTCATTCCTTCAATGAAGAAAAGGAATCTTCCACCACATTCTTCATTCTTCATCTGGAAGGTGAAACAGGGTATTGCTCTGAGAAAGAACAAGTTGCCCCGTTACCTCTTTAACACAAAATACGTTTGGCAAAAAAGGAAGCATGTGATGTAGACGAGCAGATGCACAGAACATCAATCCCTGCAATTAGCTCTGTGTAATAACAGAGAACAGTACTTATTGACTTTCCTTATCCCAATTTAGAATACACTATTTAAAACATCAACTCCATTTTAAATGTCGAATTGCTCAACTACTGGCACTTGTTTTAAAAAGTCCCCTGGTGTCAAGAAAAGAGGGCACTGGCTCTGACCTGGAATTGAAACTTAAATAGCAGTGTGGCCTTTAACAAGGAGCCTATCATCTCAGCCTCAGTTTCCTAGAAAATAAACTTAGTCATTGGGTATATTGTGCTAAGTGAGATAAATAAAGTATCCCAATTTCCAGCTCACAGCATAACTCATAACTATGAAATGTGTGTTCAGGATTAATGTTAAGTCCATATAGATAAGCGTTCCAATGCCGGACGCTGCCTGTTTTCATGAAGCCTAATACAGGGACATCTTAAAAATAAATTGATAACATTTTTTATTCTTATTTATAAGGAGAATATAATACTCTTTCATAAAACAGCCTACTATTAGGTATCTACCATCAAAAAAAATGAATATCTGACAATAAAAAAATAAAAGTAAACCTACATCAATATAAGGAAGCCCAGGTCTACAAAGGTGTATTTAACTAAATAGCCTAGGAGGAATCATGATAACAATGAAAAAACATGGATTTGAGGGTCTGATGACCTGCATTTAAATTTCAACTTGACCACTTACTAGCAATATGCCCTTGTTAAGTCACTTATCTTTTCTGAATCTGGATCTCTGTTTACAAATGAATGAAAGGATAAAATTATGCACATGAGTGCTTGGTATGCACAAAAAATTTTAGCTCTATCCTCTTTCCCCTAGGAAACACTGATTCACAAAGATAGGCAGTACTCATGATGAGGGGGATAACCTACGGACTTAGAAGCTCATTGATTTATGGGGAGTCTGCAGAGAAAGTACAGAGTAGGCAGTTCCCAGCTGAGAAAAACATTGTTGTACAAAAGTTCAACTACAAGTCAGTTATTCTGATATAGAATTACTTTTTCTTCCACCAAGAAACTCTTATAAAGGTTACATAAAAAAAAAAAAAAAAAGCCAATTCAGCTGCAAGTCACTGATGGTAGCTCCCAAATGAGAGCTCTACTCCCCTGTACTTCAGTGATAAAAAAAAAAAATTAGTTTCACATTTTCTTTTCTCTACTCTCATGTTCCTAAAATAAATGCACAGTTTTGAGGTTGTCAGGGTATTTTACCATTAATAACCCTAACAAAGAGACAAGAATTACCAAAAAAAAAAAAGTTCCTTTTTATGACTTATAGTCCTATATCAGGGATTCAGTTCTAACTATAAACAAACTCATTTGTAATCACAGAATTTCTGAGATGGAGAGATTAAGTCCACTCTCTCCAACTGCAGCCATGAATTCTCCTTGTCACCCTTCTGCCACCCTACCATCACCCTTCCCTTTTTGCCCATCTGCACACTATTTAGAAATCTAAGGACACCTGGGTGACAACAGTGGGTCAGAGCCAATGTGTACAAAAAACAAGATCCCACCTGTCAGAAGAATGCCAGGTTCTGAGGGTTTTTTCTGGGCAATTCATCCTGCCAATGACGATGACAAATCAGAGGTGCAATAGGAGAAGAATGGAGCTGTGGATATGGTAACAAGGAGACACTAATGCTGGGGCGGTAACAGCAATAATGACAGCAAACACACAGCGTCTACCACAGGGGCAGCACTACTGGAAACATCTATCCAAGCAAGTCCTTTAACCCTCACACAATCTACTCACTTTACAATTGAGGAAACAGAGGCACAGAAAAGATAAGTAACTTTTCTAAGGTCAGACCACCAGTAAGTGATGGAGCCAGGATTTGAACACAGGCAGTCTAGCTCCAGAGTCCACAATTTAATTTCTACAACATGCTGCCTCTCCATAGGAAGAAGATTTTCCTTATGATTCTCTTACCTGTTCCAATGTTCAAAATTGCCACAAAGACTGTGCCCTACATAAGGTGAAACTAAAGGAAGAAATAGGGACCCAAAGTGAACAAAGTCTGATATGGAATAGACTGTTATAGACATTCAAATTAGCTAACTGTCCACAGAAGGTATGAGCAAGTTAGAATTACGTATTTTAGAAATCACTGGTAGGTCTATGAAGAAAGATTGGTAATACTCACCATTTATGCAATGTTCATATATGTTTAAACAATCACTCTTAAAATTCAAGATTTTAAGAAAAATCCTTAATAAAAAGTAAGCCTCTCTATATTAATGTTCAAAGTACATTCAAAAACATGGCTGTTACATTTCACGGTACTAAATCCCTCAACACAATGAGAGTCAAAAATACAAAGTATATTATTATAATTGTTCTACTGCATTATTAATTATTGTTGTTAATCTCTTACTGTGTCTAATTTATAACTTAAGCTTTATCACAGGTATGTTTGTTTAAGAACAAACAGTACAGGCATACCTCAGGGATATTTTGGGTTCAGTTCTAGACTAACACAAAAAAGCAAATACCACAATAAAGAGTCACACAAATCATATAAAAGATATATTTATACTATACTGTAGTGTATTAAGGGTGCAATAGCACTATATCTAAAAAAACAACATATATACCTTAATTAAAAATTACTTCATTCCTAAAAAATGCAAACAATCACCTGAACCTTCAGCAAGTCTTAATATTTCTACTGGTTGGTGGAGGGTCTTGCCCCCATGTTGCTGACTGGTGACTGATCAGGGTGGTAGTAGATGGATGCTGGGGTGGCTGTGGCAATTTCTTAAAATAAAATAACAATAAAGTTTGCTGTATGAACTGACTCATCTTTTTGTGAAAGATTTCTCTGTAGCATGCAATGCTGTTCGATAGCATTTTACCTACAGTAGAACTTCTTTCAAAATTGGAAAATTCTGTTAATGTTGTTATTTTGACCCCCTCGCATGAATCAAGAATGTGCTTATGGTATGTAGAGTGCTGAATCCTTTCCAAAAGGCTTTTCGTTGATTTTTCCCAGATCCATCAGAGGAATCACTATCTATGTCACCTATACCATTATAAAATGTATATAATATTTCTTAAATAAAACTTGAATGTCAAAATTATGACTTGATTCATGGGCTGCAGATTGGATATTGTGTTAGCAGGCATGAAAACAACATTAATCTCCTTGTACATATAGGTACATTGTCATTGAGCAATAATATATTTTGAATGGAATTTTTTCTGATGAGTAGGTTTTAACAATGGGATTAAAATATTCAGTAAACCATGTCGTAAATGTATGTGCTGTCATCTAGGCTTTGTTGTCCCATTTATAGAGCACAGAAAGAGGAGATTTAGCGTAATTCTTAAAAGCCTTAGGATTTTTAGAATGGTAAATAAGCATTGGCTTCAACTTCAAGTCACCAGCTGCATTAGCCCCTAACAAGAGAGGCAGCCTTTCCTTTGAAGCTTTGAATCCAGGCATTGACTTTTCCTCTCTAGCTATAAAAATCCTAGATGGTATTTTCTAATATATGGCTGTTTAGTTTACATCGAAAATCTCTTAGGCTGTTTAGTCTACATCGAAAATCTCTTATTTAGTGTAGCCTCCGTCTTCAATCATCTCAGCTAGAGTTTCTGGATAACTTGTTGCAGCCTCTATATCAACACTTGCTGCTCCACCTTATACTTTTAGGTCATAAAGTCGGCTTCCTTAAACTTCATGAACCAACCTCTGCCAGCTTCAAACTCTTCTGCAGCTTCCTCGCCTCTCTTAGCCTTCACAGAATTGAAGAGATTTAGGGCCTTGCTCTGGATTAGGCTTTGACTTATGGGAATGTTGTGCCTGGTTGGATCTTCTATGCAGACCACTACAACTTTCTTCCTATCAGCAGCAATAAGGCTACTTTGCTTTCTTATTATTCATGTGTTCACTGGAGTAGTACTTTTAATTTCCTTTAAGAACTTTTCCTTTGCATTCACAACTTAGCTACCTGGCACAGGAGGCTTAGCGTTTAGCCAATCTCAGCTTTAGACATGCCTTCCTCACTAAGCTTAATCATTTCTAACTTTTGATTGAAAGTGAGGGAAGTGTGACTCTTACTTTCACTTGAACACTTAGAGGCCATTGTAGGGTTATTAATTGGCCTAATTTCAATACTGTCATGTCTCAACAAATAGGGAGGCCTGTGGAGAGGAAGAGAGGAAGGGAGAACAGTCAGAACACACACATGTATCAATTAAGTTTGCCATATGGGTACGGTTTGTGCTGCCTCAAAACAATTAGAATCGTAACACCAAAGATCACTCATTGCAGATCACCATAATAGTTATAATAATAATGAAAAATTTGAAATTGTTAGAATTACCAAAAAGTGACACAGAGACACAATGTGAACACATGCTTTTGGAAAAATGGCAACAACAGACTTGCTTGATGCAGGGTTGCCACAAACCTTCAATTTATAAAACTGCAGTATCTGTGAGGCACAATAAAGGGAAGTGCAATAAAACAAAGTATGCCTATATGTATAGGATTGGGTTAGTATCATGGGTTCAGGCACCTACTGGTGGTTTTGGAATGTATCCCACATGTTCTGGGGGTGGAGGGAACAAATATATTCAAACTGTGTAGAAAATATTAGTTCCCCTTGAGCTGCTATTCATGTATTCTGCTTGTAGCCATGTCACGATTTGGTTATAACTGAACCTAAAATCTTTTCCAGTAGGCTTGGCACTCAGAACTATAAGACTTATCATTAATGGCTAATGAATTCAATATTTGTTAGGCACCATAGCACTGGGCAAGCACAGTTTATACACATAACATCATGTAAGTGAGGACTCTGACTATCTTGCTCCCCAGCGTATCTTCCAGTGCCTGGTACATTCTTCTATTTTCCAGATAACACATCAGAGAAAAAGAGGTTGAGGTCTTACTCAAGGTCACCAGTTAGTGAGTGGAGAACTTGGATTTGAACCCTACTGTGCCTGAGTTGAAAGCCTAAACTCCATCACACTACACTGCATTTTCCATATTGTCTCATAAAAATCACAAGGTGGAAATATATTGTCAAATTTTATTTTAAAAAAGGAGGAGGAAGAGAAGAACAATGTATTATGTTGCTACTATTTATATAAAGTCACCCTACAATTTTATAAAAGCACAGATTTTCTGCAAGTTTTTCAAAGACACTAGTAACAGGATATGGCAGGGCCAAAGAAAATGAGAGATACTTACTTTGCACTACATTTCTTTTGTGTTTTTTTAATTTTATATCTAAATATAGGCTTACCATATTTATCAAATAAAAATACAGGATGCCTTGTTAAATTTGAATTTCAGATAAATGAACAATTGTTTAGTGTATGTCCCATGTAATACTTGGGATACATTTATACTAAAAACTAATCTGTAATTTAACTGCAATTCAAATGTAACTGGGCATCTGTTATTTTATCTGGCAACCCTACTATGTATGTATTAGCCTAGAAAAAAATTAAATTTACAAAATCATTTTTAATTTAAGGCCTTCAGGCTTCCGGTAAAACTTCAATATAATGACAGAGTTGCCAAATCCTTAATAAAGCTCTAAAGATTTTACCTGTGACCATAAGATTTCCCACGAACTGTTTGATAACACTAGTGTCAGCAGAGAATAAAAATCAAACAGAATATTTGGTGTTATTTAGAAACAGGAGCTGATTAATTGACTAATCACTTTACTTTTCAACAAGTTGTACTAGTAACGTGTAGGCACAGCTTTTATGTAGTAGAGAATCAGTGTTAGAAACATAAAATGAATCATTCTGTCTGGTGCAGATTATACGGCAACCAACAAGTGAAAATATGTTTTATGCTAAAAATAACTCTATGAAGAGAAACTGCCCTAAATGCATACAATTTTCTAGTTATCTTAAACAATTCTGACTGAAAAAGGAATACAACATTAAAAGAGCCTGCTGCAATGGCTTGCAGCTTGTCAAAGTTGCTCAGCATCTGTTATTGCATTTAAATTTAGCATTTGCTTCATTCATAGCTGCCTTAGCACTACCTGAAGTTAGCAGACAAAGGCGCGGTTAGAGTCAGTTGTAGGTAGATTGTCGTGAATTCAATTGTCCATGACAGCAATGCTTTCAGTCATAATTCCTACTTTGGGGAAACATTATTGAACTATTGCTCCAAAAGCAGAGAAACGTCACAGCACCCAGCAACATCATGCAGTCATCCAACAGAAAACACTCAGCCTTTTCTTAGCATCTGTTCTCCCGAACTTCTCCCCTACTTTCAAAGGCTTCGATCAAAAATGCATTCATAAACACAATTTTTATTTTCAAGTCGACATGTATAAATCTTCCCAAATTTCTTCAATAATAAAATGTATTAATTCTATTTTTCTCCCAAAGTCAAAGAAAATCAAGTATCAAGGAACCTTAACTTTACAACCTACTTCAAAGGTTGACTGATATTCTTGTCCTTCCTTTATAAAACCGTAAGATAAATTACCTGTCTAAAGTGAAAGTGCAGAGGAGGCCAAGGGGTTTGAAAAGAACTCAAATTCTGTAATTTACCGATTCAGCAAACATACACAGGGCGCCTACATGACTGGCACGTGGTAGGGTGGCAGAATTGGAGGGAAATGAGGACACTGTCTGGGAGCTCACATGCAAGGGAATGAAAGAAAAAGAAGCAAACAGACAATTAAAATATAGGAACATAAAAGAGGGATGCCAAACCCAAACTGAGGAGTCAGAGAAAGCTTCCTGGGGTCACAGACCCCTGAACAGAGTCCTAAATAACAGGAATTAGTCAAAGCAGAAGGGGTAATGAAAGAGCTCCCCACATAAAGGCAGAACCACATAGTACCTTCTGAGTAGTGCAAGTAGTTCCTTATACAGTACCTGGATTGAGGCTGAGGGAGAAGCAAAGACAGAGGTGATAAGGCTAGGGATGTGAGTAAAGGCCAAATTACTGAGGGCCCTGCATACCATTCTTAAAGAGTTTAGATTTAATTTGCAATTTATTTTGGCAAAGTGAGCGGCATGGTCAGATTGTGTTTTAGAAAGATCACTCTGATGATGGTGTGGAAAACATACAAAAATCAAGAGAAACTGGGAATAAGGAGGCCAGGTAAGAGGCATTTTCAAAAATAAAGATGAAAGTGAAAATAAATGAAAATGGAAGACAGATTCAGGAATTAATTAAGAGCTGTAAGTAACATGAGCTAGTAGTGTGGAGGTAAGGAAGATGAGTCTAGGATGGATCCCGTCTTTCCTGCTTGAGTTATTGATTGGATGATAAAACTAAAAGGAATGGTCAGGGTGTATCTAGAAAATCTTTCTGATCAAGAGTTTGAATGGCTGAGTAATAGGACCTTATGATATAGGACCTTACGTTGCTCTGGACTGAAATGTGTTGCCCAAAAATTCCTATGTTGAAGCCCTAACCCCTAATGTGAATGATTTTGGAGTCTTTTAGGAGACTATTCAGGTTAAATGGGATAATAAGGGTGGGGTCCTAATTCAACAGAATTAATCTAATAGAAAACCAATAGAGAGAAAAATATCTCTCTCTCTCTCTCTCTTTCATATATATAGAATAAGCACTGCAGAAAGGCCACGTGAGAGCATAGGGAGAAGGCAGCCGTCTGTAAACCAGGAAGAAAGCCCTCACCAGAAGCCAAACCCTGTCACTGTCAGACCTTGATCTTAGACTTCTCAAACTCCAAAACCGTGAGAGAATACATTTCTGTTGTTTTAGCCACCTAGTCTAAGTAATGTGTTATGGTAGCCCAAGATAATACAGATTTCAACCTTCCCATAGCGCCCCTCCTTCAAGGAATATGCTATTGTGCACTATGCTTTACCCCTCTCCTCCAACCATAACCAAAGGAACCAGGATTGGGCTCCTTACCCAAGGGAAGTCAATCTCAGTGCTGACCTGAAAAGTAGAAATGAATTAGAGTCTCTCTTGGGAAGATAAGATATATTGAGAGAATAAGCCAATTACCGGTTGAGCAAGAGTTGAGAAGATAGAAGGCTGAGTAAGGGATGAAAAAGCTAAAATGGGTTACATGCAAGCCAGAGTTATGAGAGAGCAAAAACACATCAGTTGCTAGACATAGAATACAGCTGACATTAAGAGAGGCAGGCATTCCTTGGGAGATCCAATACAGCCAATGAAAGGGAAACAGTGTAATTGGTCCCTACATCCCTACTATCACAATCACTGATACCCATTTTGCCAGAGGCACTTTGTACGAGGCTCTATTTGCTCCATTCAAACACACCTAACTATTTCAGCTTGCTTTAATATAGCACCTTATCATCACATCCTAAACAATCCAACCCCTCAAGTATCCCCACTTACAAAATGCCATTCCTCCTTCACTTCATTTGAACACTACTTCCAAAAAGATTTGAGGGAGCTTAGAAGCAAAGAAAAGTTTAATAGGACCAGGAAGATAATTAAGAATATGACAGAATAAATAGTTACATTAGAAAAACAAGGCATAGAGAAGCTCCTACTATGGTGGGTGAATAAAATACTGTGAAGTATTCTGTCTTGCTCACCTGAGAGGAGTCACCAGGTTGCAACCAAACAAAACATAGATCCACTGTTGAAAAAAGAGGTGTGGGATCCAAATAACAAGTAGTTTTCATTATATAAATGAAACAACAGTAACTGTGAACAATATTTACAATTAATAAAAATATTTCTGGCTAGAAAATTCCATTCATAGGAGGATTAAAGTGCTTTTACTTGAAACTCCACTAAAAAAATAAACCAAATATGCATGTTAAAATTTAAGATACCACTAATAAAATCAATTAGAGTATATATAATTTATATATCAAGAGGAAGAAAGATTAACACAAAATACTCAAGCAATCTAAAGGAGATTGGGAGTGGAGAAAAAAAGAAAAAAGAAAAAAGCATAGTAAAAAACACAAAACAAGGAAGTGAAATAAATCCAGATATCCATATTCACAATAAATATGAATCAGTTAGACTCATTTATTAAAGAACAGACTCAATCTAGATCTCAAAATGAAATTGAGTTATAGAATAAGTATAGTTTATTTATCTATATTTTTAAAATAATATAAAATAATATGTGCTACATACAAATAAGTATATATGTACTTTCATTATATTCAACAATGAATTGAAAGGACACATTCTAAAAGCACTGCAGTAATTTCTAGGGGTATACAGATGGAAGTGGTAACCTCAGATAAGGGACAGGTCAAAGGGGAGATTTAGGTTTTTTTCCCCAATAAACTACATTTTTATAGTGTTTAAAATTACATATGTAAAAAGCAACTGGGGTGAAATATTTATAGACAAAATGGGGCAATGTCTGAAATTTGCTTCAAAGAAATTAGAGAGGACAGGGAAATGGCTCACAGTTCAGAAATAAAACTGGCCATGAAACTAATGGTTATTAAGACTGAATGATGAATATATGCAGATTCACTGTCTTTAGGTATATTTGGAATTTTTCATAATAATTAAAAAAAAATGACAGTTAATATGTGAAAATGTTAACAATATCTAGTTTTGGAGGCTGGGACTGGAGATGATTAGTTCATCCTTTATAATTCATAATTTTTCAAATCTTCCCTACCATCCTTCCTTGGCAAAAAAAATTCACCTTAAACTACTAATTTATCTGGTAAAAGCTTTTTTACCATTGGTAAAGGTTCCCAGAGAAATAATTTCTTCAGGCCAGATTACTTAAATCCAGCAAAACTAAGCGAAATATTATGAAAAGATTTCCTCAAAATTTAATATCTCATAAGGAGTCATCTTCAGTTTTACCATTAAAAACAAAGCTTTATTCTCATTTTCTGATGGCTACTCTGCTTCTACTTTCAGCAAGTTGTTAGAGATAAGAGCCTTAGAAGCAGAGGCTTACGGCCCTGGATTGGCCCACTCCACATCACAGAGCAATAGGAAAGGAAGTGATGAACAACTCTTGCTGTTCTACTTTTGAAGATACATGCAGTGCAAACCAAAACTCCACGTTTGGGAATGATGGATGAACCTAACAGAGTACAAAAATATAAATCTGCTTCAATTATAAAAAAATGTATTTATCTTTCATGAGTATGCAAATTGACATTTCAACATAATGAACAGTCACATAATATATGTAAGCTAATACTAAAATATGGAGAAGTGACATGTTAATCCACAATTATATAAATATACATAATTGAAAATCATCACTTTGACCAAGAATCCACATACTAAAGTTTTGGTATCATATCATTCCTTTTCCTTAGGAGTTTCCTAAAGCGAGGTGGGGCAGTTCTACTGAAAATGAAAATACATATAATATAGAAATTAAAATATTTTATTACTTGTATTTATATAACAAATGTATTTATACTAACAAATACGTTCATTAAATTTACTTTGGTTTTGAAAGTTACTTTTATTTTTAAGGCTGCTGGCCTTAGGTGGAAATGCTTTGTCCTTGCAAAAAGTATGTATCATCTTTCCTTAACTGTAGATTCTCTAAAACATGTATATACTAGTTTTATATTTTACCAGATTCATACTCACTTCCAGAATTACACATTTAAATCATATTTTGTGATGCTTTTGAGTTAAGTATCCTTATTTACTGCTTATACTCAATAATGAAGTCAATTCAATTATAGAGTTGAAAGGAGTCTCAAAAAACACGTAGGTGACAAACTAAAGCTCACTAAGGTTTGATTACATAATAAATCAGTGGTGTATCTGAGATTAGAACTTGAGACCACTATTACTTAGCTATTTGAAAGGCTGAACTTTCGTTCTTAAAAAATATATTAGACAAATCAGTTTTTAGTCCATTGTATTATAAATATTTCTTTCTTTCCCCCTCAACCCTCATCCATAATTTAAAAAAAAAAAAAGTCCAAAATACACATTAGAGAACTATGGATTCCAATACTTTCTCTCTGGACATCCATGTTCACACACTTTCCTTCCTTAATGTTCTCTTAGCATATCCCTATAGAACAGGGACCTTCCCCCAAATTAACACACACCAAACATGGTGACTCGGGGAAAAGATTTAAGTGCTATGAGAATTAAGATTTAGCCTCTTCTGTTCTCTCATCCCCTAATTAAACTCAAGGAATTTAGGTTGTTGGGCAGTTTGCCTCTGTTTGTTGCCCACATTTTCAGTGGTAAGAGCCAAGATGCAACATGCCAGGCATATTTCTTGGACAGAACCAGGCAGGGCGATTCCTTCAAAGGCTGCCCTTCCAGGTGAATGACAATGTGTCGATGCTGGACTCCAGAGAAAGCTAGCTGCCCGTAAAGCTCTTGTTTCAGCCATGTTATTTTCTTGGGGGAAACTTAAAACATGTAGAAGCGTTAACTTTTGCCATAGAATTCTCCGGTGAAATTCCTACGCTGGCAATGAATTCTCCAGAGAAATTAAAATTACTTCAGTCTCCTACCTCCTGCCCTTTTGCCTGCCTGGAAGGAGGCAATCCTCCAATGAGCCCAGGTAGACTGTGTCCTTGGTGCTTATAAAAAACATGGGTACTTACCCATGGGACCCAGAAACACAGCTGGCAGATGGTCTCTGCTAGGACTTATCAACTGCAGGGGGGAGGTGACAGTACAGAAGATGACTGTTATTTCTCAGCTGCCCTCTCAGACAGGATCTTCATTGAGTTTGTGAGATCTCAATGACGCTACTGGAGCAAAACAATACATGGCTTGTCAGTTGTGACTGAGTGACTCCTGGGGGTAAAGCACACAGGATAGTGAATAGAGACGATATTTCTAATACAAACAAAAGTGTGGAAATGGGAGGTAGAAGGGGAACCAGAGTATTACAGCCATCCTGCTTCAACTTCTCTCTCCATCTAACCTCAAGTTTACACTATTCTCCC
Source organism: Eulemur rufifrons (assembly GCF_041146395.1). NCBI lineage: Eukaryota > Metazoa > Chordata > Mammalia > Primates > Lemuridae > Eulemur > Eulemur rufifrons. The sequence goes on from NC_090989.1 coordinate 235,095,921, forward strand.
AAGGTCATTTTCTAGGGCTTTCCCCCTAACTCTTAAAATAACTCTACTTCCACCATTGGCCCTATTATTGTTCCAAATTGCTTCTCCTGTTCTGGAATCTTTTCTATAAAAATTATGAAGAGTGTCGTCTATCATATCGCCTACATAGATATCACTGAGCAATAAGTACTACACATAATTAGATATTTTTATCCTTCCCCATCAATCAGTGCCTCCTAAATTCAGTTTGTGGCTTTCATAATTTCCCTTTGATGAATGTGGATAAGAAAAAAGATAAAGTTTACAAACTTTACTCAAGAAAGGGAAGGCTCCAATTTCTGATCTGAAGTCCTCTGGGAAGAAAAGAGAATATTGGAGTAATATTTAATGTGGCAGTTTTTCTTTCCTATACTATGCTTGTGGTGACTAGTGGTTTATTTCCAACTCCGCATAGAGAATTACCATTACCGTGCATGTACTGAGAAGGACTGTGAGCAAACACTCTTGCTCTGAGCCCACTCTTTACAATACTTTTTCATGGAGCAATTCAGAATCCTTAATTTGGCTGGCAGAAGAAATCAACATTGTTTTCAAGTATCAATTTTTATTAAAAGATGTAAAAAAATTTTGTGAGCTTTTACTGTTTCCAAACACATAATTTGTTAATACTACATTTTATTGTACAAATGTAGAAGTAGAGGGTCAAAGAGATTACTAACCTTCTCAAGGTCACCTAATCCAGACCTTTTATTAAGCAATCAGATTTCTATAGCCACTATTACATGGGGTATTGAAAAGTCTCCATAATAACATCTACAATTATCTGAACACTGTCAGCCAAAAGTAATCTCATTCAGCTACAAGAGGATTGGGGGGCAGAAAGGGAGAAGAAGGAAGAAGGAACAAAGAATGAAGAAAGTTTAAAAGGCTCACTCAATCAGATTGGATGTTCACCCTGACCAGATTGGCTAAGTTACAAACCAATTAAACATTGCCATTTTGCTGATTAAAAAAAGCAACCTTATTCCTCAAGCACAAATCCATCACCAAATACTTCCTTCAAGAGGCAAAACTTCCAAATATCTATTCATCATTGGAATGTTTACAATGTTGGCTTGGTTGCAATACACAAATTAAAGCAACAATCTGTTATTTGGGGTTTTTATAAAATGCTATTAAATAACTAATAAAATTTCATTTAAGAATTGATTGCTATTGCATCTACTATAATGATGATTTTCCCAGAGAATAAAATAGTCCTCCATAAGTGAATTTTTTTAGGCAATGAAACTGGTATCAGTTTTACTGCTTGATATGGAACTGTTTATGAAACAGTTTTCATATATCCCTGTTTTCTTAAAGCATAGATGCTTTCCACACACGCATTTCCTTTAATCCTACCAATAACTTCATATTAGATAACCCCATTGTCAGATAATAAAAGTGAGGCTCAAAAAAATAATGTTTTCCCCTATGTTCATGAAATTGTTTTTTTGGTTTTGTTTTATTTTTTATTTATTTATTTTTTTTTTTTTTTTGAGACAAGGTCTTGCTTTACTGCCCAGGTTAGAGTGTAGTGGCAGGATCATACCTCACTGTAGCCTCTAACTCCTGGGCTCAAGAGATTCTCCTGCCTCAGCCTCCCAAGTAGCTGGGACTACAGGCTCCTGCTACCACACCCAGCTAATTTAGGGTTTTGTTTTGTTTTTTTGTAGAGACAGGTTCTTGCTATGTTGTCCAGGCTGGTCTTGAACTCCTGGCCTCAAGCGATCCTCTCACCTCAGCCTCCCAAAATGCTGAGATTACAGGCATGAGTTACTGCACCCAGCTTTAAAAAACATTCTATCATTTTACAAGTTGTGAGATCCTGGGTAAATTGTTTAACTTCTGTGAACTTCTCTTTCCTTTTTGTAAAGTGCACATTAGCAATAACATATACAAAATGCCTGGAAGTGATAAGCATACAAAAGCTACTGCTATTTTTATCTTGTATTTTATTAGTGTCTATACGCCTAATATCTCAATTTTTACTGTTTCCAACTGCTATCAGATTAATCAAGCTTAGTAAGTCAGTAACTCCTTAACACAAATCAAAATTGATCATTTCTGGGGTGGGAATTGCAAATTACACCATGTCTCACCTATGCAGTAAAGTACACAGTTTTACATCTCCTTTTCCATTGCTGAAAATTATATGAACTACCAGTACTATTAAGGATCCCAAAAATTACACCCCATACTACTTCAAAGAAGCAAAAATGAACCTGAGAATTATAAACTCCAAAATTCAGCTCAAAGTACTGATATTTACAAGCATTACATTATCTACCAGAAAAGACAGATGGGGAAGAATAGATTTGATGCACGGCAAGACTCAGATAAACAAATAGGGGAGGAAAGAAAAAAGAAATAATGAGGTGAGGAAGCTAAAAGGAAGAAGGGAAAAGATGGAGTGGCAGCAAGATGATTTAGAAAACTCCCAGAAAATTCCTTAGCATTCACCAGGCTAACAGGAGGTAGAGAGGGACAGTGTGGACTGAGGTTACAGATGCACAGGAAGAACTGAGTCATTTTCCCACCAAACTGAAATCTGATCTCAAAGAAAGAACTTCAACTCTATTTTCTTTCACTCACCAAGTAACTAAACACAGTAAGACACATTAAGTCTGAGTCACTTTCCTTGTTACCTGATTGTCAGAATCCCGGTAAGATGCAAAAGTGCTCAGAAAATGGAAAGTAGTATGGAAGCATTAGACATTATTAACAATATCAGCATCAGAATGGTTAATCGATATTGTTTCCTACTTTTAAGAAAATCAACAGCAAAAAAAAATTAAATAGATCTAGATATGAATACACAGAACACACATATATAGATATCAATATGTATGACACACCCAAAAAAAACACTGCAACTATTCAACAAGTATTAACTGAGCACTTACATATTCCTAGGCATGAGACACAGGAAGACACTTGCACAGAATACTTCCATTCTCATTCAAATAAATAAGTATCCTCATACCTAACTTTGTAGTCATAATTTTAGTAATATATTATTTTTATTTAAGAGGACCACCTCAAATTCTATAAACTTCGGGCCCCCAAAAAGTCTTTATCTGCCACTGTCACTGAAGCAAATGGCAAAGGAGGAGGACAAGTACCTAATTTCTATACTCTCAATTTTGTGAAAAACAGTAAGTATTAACTATTGCACTGCAATGTGAGGGGCTAAGTTCTGAGTACAGATAAATCCAATACTGTCGGCAAGAATCAGGAAGAATTTGGAAGAGATGTGACACATGAGTCATTTTGAAGGATGAGCAGATTAGGAGAGTATGGGGGAGAGGCAGGAAAGGGAAAGGCATTTCTTGCTAAGGAAGGACATTCGCTAAGGCAACGGAATCATAATGAACCCAGAGAACTTAATGACCCTGAGGCTGTAGTACTTGGCTCTGGAACGACAGGAGCTAGAAAAGCAATGTTTCCATGGCCTCACTGGGACTTGTCCCTGCAGGCATGGTGGAGCCTGTAGAGACACTGGGGAGGGAAATTGGAGGGTAGGAATCACTAAAATTTATTTTCTGGAAACATAATTCTGGCAATAGGGTAAATAACTCACCAAAGAGAGACAAGAACTAATGATAGTACAACCAGGTCTTGGGCTTATATTAGAGAGCCTAGATTAAGGCAATGGCAAGAAAAAAGTGAAGGGATACAGACTCATCCATTAGAGGGAATCAAAAGGACTCAGTGACCACTAGATGAGTGTTGGGGGCAGGAGGAATGAGTGAATGAGAGCAATACAGGTTGACTCTCCCAAAGTTTTTAATCTGGGAAACTAGAAATGTCAGGACATCATTCCTGAAAGAATGGCAGAAAAAGAAGTATCATGAGTTTTTAGAGGAAGGAGTAGAAATGTATTCCTTTTAGACACAGTGAGTTTGATACGCCTCTAGAAAATAGGAAATAGTAGAATTTTAATTTCATGAAGGTAGGAATTTGTGTTGTAGTTGTTGCTTCCTTTTTCTCTCAGTGCTATATCCCCAGCACCAAAAATAGTGGCCGGCCCAGAGTAGGCACTCGATAAATATTTGCTGAAAGAATGTGGATCTAAGAAGAACCTGAACATATAAGATATAAAAGTAGAGAATCACTGTCTCTAAATTGTTGAAGATAATGGAGATCCATCAGGAAGAAGGTATAGATTAATAAGAGCACTGAGGTTGGAATCCCAGGGAACATAAACATTTGAAAACAAGAATTATTTTAGTGGTAAAAATCTTTTAGAACTAAAGACCCCTCATGCCTGATCACTCTAAACAAGTACCATATTCATAAAGCACCCACCTTGGCCAATACATGAGGCAAGGTATAGTGTTAAATATTTATTTAGCTAATACTATATAAGACTTTGATTCCTACATCAATGTGAAAAAAATTACTTATGGAAGATAATCTTAATAAGGTCAAATTAAATATAGGGGAAGATCAAAAATACTTTAAATGAATATCAACTAACCATCTGCGAGATAAATTAAAAATCCTAGTAGAATCAATAACATTCCGGCAAGCTCCAAAATGAAATAAAGTCTACATATATGGAAGGGAATATATCTAAAAAATATAAAGTCTGACATGATCCTCTTATTTACCTCCATTCTAAACCAAAACAAATTTACCTTTGGATCTTCTGTTAATTGAACATGCATGCACCCAAGAAGAAAATAAAATTTGTCCACAATAATAAAAGCAGTGTTTTTCATAATACATATTAAAGAATTGCTAGAGAAAACCTGTATTCCTCTGACAGCAAAGAGATGTCACTGTCTAAATCCGCTGATAAGCTTGTCAGTCACTGGTAGCCTACATTGCTGAGAATACACAAAGGAGAGTTAGCCAGAGAGACAATTTACATCTTGCTGGCAAGATTCCAAGTAGTTCAGATAAGGGAAAACTGCATAAAGAAATCCAAGTTACTATGAACCTATCTGAACATGAACCTTAGCCATATAAGATAAATAAGCATGGACCTATTCAATCCCCTACTTTTTAATAGTAATTCACAGATAATGTAACAAGCTACACTATTTAGTCACCATATGTAATTCCGTGAGATTCATTAGGGCCATCTTGATAACTGGTATTTTGTCTCTGAAAACATTTTAAAAGGTCTTATTCTCTCAATAAACATGACTATTTGCTTCTTAATTAACTCATCTACTATTTAGCTACATTCATTAACTGTATTTTGCAATGGTACTCAAAGGACTAAATGTTAATATGAAGATCATAAAACTTTTACTTTTATAATAATCCAGACAGCGTATCTGCTTCAAATAACGTTGTTTTATTTTTTGTTTGTTTGCCACTTAATTTCATTTAAGTGATCAGAAAGTAGAGACAAACATATAAACATTACAAATGACCCAAAAATAGCTGAATGGGTCTTACCAGCATATTATGTTTTCATTTAGCTGCAAGAGACAGAGCTGTGCTAACCAATATGGTAGCCACGAGCCACACATAACTAAGCACTTGAAATGTGGCTAGTTCTAAACGTGATATGCTGTAAGTGTAAAAGACAAAGCAGATATCAAAGACTTCTGTTATAAGAAAGCAAAATACCTCAATAATTTTTATATTGATTACATGTTGAAATATTTTGAAGAAATTGGGTTAAATAAAATACATTAAAATTAATTTCACCTACCCCTGCTTTTTTCTTTGCTATGACTACTAGACAATGTAAAATTACATATGTGGCTCATATTATATTTCTATTGGACATGGCTGATCTAGAACATATGTTTGATGATATCAGTTGTAACATATACAGAATGGCAATCACCTGAATAATTCAGGCACCAAATTATTCTTTTGTTATCTAATTCACTATATGATTATCATATAAATTTGTCCCAAGGAGTGACAGGTAAAGCTATCAAAAATAAGTACTATTAAAAATATGCAAGTGTATAAGGAGTATTTGGCAAGCAGTCTGAAACTAAAGCATTGAGAGTTCAATACTCAAACTGACCCTGCTGAGCTTAGACTCTTTGTAAGATTGGATACAAAAGTTTATGGAAAGCCTTAACAGTCACATGATTTTTTTTTTTTTTTTTTACTTAATCACCTGATATCTTTAAAGATACAATATTTTTAAATTTCTTCATCTTACAATTACCAGTATTTCTTAAACTATTGATTTACATATTTTAAAACTTCATATAACATCTAAATAAGGGCATTTAAATTCTATGTTTATCCAAAAGGGGTAGGAATTTAAGAAGACTGAGAAACACTAGCAAATACAAAAGTCTGACATACACAGTTGAATCTGAAGGGGATCAGGATATGCCATTCCAAAATATGCACTTTGGCATAAGGATTCTTTTGAGCTGAAGGCAAATGAGAAGCAGAAGAGAGAAGCCTTTTTCTCCTATTAATCTTTTGTCAGCTCAACTCACAGGCTCAGCTATAGAACCTAAGAGAGTAAAGTTTTTCCTCCCTCACAAAACAAAGAATGAATACACTGTAAGACAATGGACAATAATCAAGTGAGTTCTAAACTATTTTAAAATTCCTAGGCCGGGCGCGGTGGCTCACGCCTGTAATCCTAGCACTCTGGGAGGCCGAGGTGGGCGGATCGTTTGAGCTCAGGAGTTCGAGACCAGCCTGAGCAAGAGCGAGACCCCACCTCTACTAAAAATAGAAAGAAATTATATGGACAGCTAAAAATATATATAGAAAAAATTAGCCGGGCATGGTGGCGCATGCCTGTAGTCCCAGCTACTCAGGAGGCTGAGACAGGAGGATTGCTTGAGCTCAGGAGTTTGAGGTTGCTGTGAGCTAGGCTGACGCCACGGCACTCACTCTAGCCTGGGCAACAGAGTGAGACTCTGTCTCAAAAAAAAAAAAAATAAAATAAAATAAAATTCCTTAATGGTATATATACACAATGACTAGTACTCAACAACAAACCGTACTAAACTATGAATATGGGCAACATGGATGAAGCCCAAAATAATTACATAGTAAAAGAAGTCAGACAAAAAGAGACCATACTGTGTGATTCCATTTATTTAAAGCTCTAGAGAATGCAAACTAATCTAGAGTGACAGAAAGCAGATCAGTGGTTACTTGAAGATGAGAGAGTGGAGGTAAGGGAAGCAGGAAAGGCTTACAAAGGGACATGACAAAAAGTTTGGGGATGATGGATATGTCCACCATCCTGATTGTAGGGATGGTTTCACATGGGCCAAAATTTAACAAATTATACACTTTCAATATGTGCAGTTTATTGTATGTCAATTATAAATTATACCACAATACAATAGTTAAGCAGTCTTTTTCCTCTCCTTGAGAAAAAGGTAGAGGCTGAATGTCCTGAGTTTAGCATCTGCCAGATGTTCACTGAACATTTCAATAGAGCTGGCTAGAGCATAATACTCTAGGCCCGGGAGCTATTTCTTCTTTTGTTTTCCTATTTCAGCCACAAAAGAGGTCTAAAAATACTTTGTGACTTAGCCTGATCCAATATATATTCATTAGATTATAACAGAATAAAGAGGCATTCCAATGCTACACTTTCCTAAAATAGCATAGGATAAATATATTTACTACTCCCAGAAAAGCTGTGAATGTGGTGGGAGTGGCGGGGGTCAGGCATCACTCCACTGAATCTTATAACTGAGGCCCCTACCGTCCTAAAGTAGGAAATGAATGTTGTCCAGAGGTGGACTTCACACCTGACTTATTGAAAGGAAATAAATACCCTTGGGACATTTTAGGCAGGAGGGACAGGGAGGGTGGGAAAATACCTAACCTTTATGAATTTTATCTAGTAATGCCTTAGACAAAGCAGGACCTATTAAGGGGGTTACTATGGTCTAAATGTTTGTGTCCCCCTCAAACCCGTATGTTGAAATCCTAACCTCCACAGTTATGGTATTAGGAAGCAGAGCCTTTGGGAAGCTCTGCCCTCATGAATGGAATTAGTGCCCTCATAAACCAGGCCCCAAGGAGCAGCCTTGCCCTTTCTACCACGTGAAGATAAAACAAGAAGGTGTCACCTACAAGAAAGTGGGCCCTCACCAGATATGGAATCTGCTGGCACCTTAACTTGGACTTCATAGCTTCCAGAACTGTGAGAAATAAATTTTTGTTTATGAGTCACCCAGTCTACGGTATTTTGTTACGACAGCCCAAATGGACTAAAACAGACCTAGCAAGGTACAACAGAAACCGGGCATATCTTATATATAACATAGAGGATTCTTTAAATTGCAGAATGATCTTCATGATTTATTATCATGGTTTTGTTAGGTTAGTGATGTCTCACAAACATAGAATGATGGATTTCAATGACCATCTTCTACAGCCAATTCCCTGAAGCGAGGCATCCTAGGGTCCATCTGATTACATAATATAAACTTACTCTGAAATTAACAATACAGCTATTTAACATTTAAATTTAAATAGAGATCAAGATTTTTAAAAATGCATTTCCACTAGTGTCCTCTGTGCCATGTAATGGTTAACTGTATTATACCTCCTCAATGAGTAGAGACGTTGGTTCAAGCAAGTGCTATTAGTGTCAAGTCAAAATATATGAATGTTTAATAATTTCAGGTCAGATTATTGTCACTGAGAAAGAGAGCAATCAGTGAAATCAATTGATTAACAGTTCTACTTACCCATCTGTTAATATCAAAATAATTTAAGCATCCTCATTTCCAAAATATGTGAGGTTTTTTTTTTGTGGGGGGTAGTATCTAGGTAATAGAACTGCAGGCAAGTTTTTTGTTTTCTCTGCACTTGTCTACGTCTTCCATATTTTTAAAAATGTTCTGTTTTTATCATAAAAAAAGTTATAAGAATAAATAATTACCTTATTTATTTTACTATCAATATAGCTTTAAAATATAAGCAATGGTATGCTACATTTAGTGTGGTAAAGTATCCCATAACTTACTCAAACTACCAACATTAAAGTGTTAATCCAACCTAAATAGGTTTTTTTCTTAAGGGTTTTTTGTTTTTATTTTTGTTTTGTTTTGTTTTTGTAGCTGATGTTACTGTTTGGGTTTTGGGTGTTTTTTGTTTTTTTTTTTCTTTTTTACAAGAGCTTCCTTTTTCACTTTTCCCTCATGCATTTATTTATAGCACCTTAGGTATGGAGGTAGAGTGGTTTATAAGCAAAGCAAATAACAATAAATGCTCACTCTAGCCTGGGCAACAGAGCTAGACTCCGTCTCAAAAAAAAAAAAAAAACAATGAATGCTGCTTTCGAAGATCTAGATAAAACTAAAAGGAGGATAAAGATAAGAATTTCCTAAACCAAACAAATTTAACCACTGCAGGCAGCCAGGCAGGAAGAAAAAAAGCAAGAATCTGCCTCATTTTACCTTTTTTTTTTAACTCAGCTGGCCAGATTTAGAAAAATGACTTTAACATTCTCTAACTTAACAAATATAATTGCAACACCCAAGAAAAAGTTTTTGTTATTTTATCATATATGATATAAATTCCCTTACCTATCATATATTTTTCCAAAAAAGAAAGAAATTTCTGGAAAAAAAAAGATTATGCCAAATATTAGCCTACAAAAACATACATAGGACATATAGTTTTTAGATCAACGTAACTTAAGAATAAATTTTATTTTAATCAGACTCAAAAACCATCATAAGATTTACAACACTAATGTTCCATCTTTGCTAAATTTAACCCTTTGCTATTTTTTAAGAGATATTAGAAGAAATAGTTTACAAAAGTGAATGCTTTTTTGAAACACTTAAAAAGAAAACTCTGTCCACAAAAAGGAAGGGCCACAAGAGGCACATTTTCCTGGCGAACACCCAGAGAAAGAAAACAAGTGGTCTCAGGCCAAAGATAAAATACCTTTCTCCTCAAATAGCAGTTGCCCTTTCTTTTCAAACATCAAATTACCACAATAATGCTTACACTACCAAAATAGCCTCACAAGCCCATTCCTCAGGGTTCCAGCAGTTTACAGCCTAGGTCTCTCTAAGAACTGTCTGACTTTTATTAAGGGCTGAATTGTGTCCCCCTAAAATTCACAGGAAGCCCTAATTCTCCATACCTCACAATATGACTGTATTTGGAGATTACAGTTAAATGAGGTCACTGGGGCAGGTCCTAATTCAATATGACTAGTGCCCTCATAAGAAGAGATTAGGCCACAGACAGACACAGAGGGAAGATGTAAAGAAATGGGGAGAACTCAGCCATCTGCAAGCAGAGGAGAGTGGCCTCAGTAGAAACCAATCCCACCCATGGACATCTTCATTTTAGACTTCCAGCCTCCAGAACTATTGTTTCAGCCACTCACTCTTTAGTATTTTGTTAGGGCAGCACTAGCAAACTAATACATATTTTTGAAATGAAGTGCTGCTGTAACAAATGCCTAAAAATGTAGAAGTGGCTTTGGAACTGGGTAATGGGTAGAAGCTGGAAGACTTTAGGGGTGCATATTAGAAAAAGCCTAGATTACCTTGAAGAGACTGTTCATAGAAATACAAACATTAAAGGTTCTTCTGGTGAGGTCTCAGATGGAAATGAGAAACATGTTATTGGAAAGTGGAAACTTCAAGAGGATAAAACCCAAAACTCAGCTTACACCTCATTGGCCTCCATCACTTGCCCTTCCCCATACAAATTTTCCCCTGGGTGCAAACCCTTTGTCTATTCTACTCTAGAAAAATACAAATTGAATATCTATTCCAGTTCCCTCTGCCCACCCCATCCCAGCCTCTTCCCTACACAATGCCGAGTTTCAAGGCAAAACTGCTCACTTAAAGCTGTACTTCATACCAAAAAATCCTTCATTCCCCTCCTCTTCTCTAAAAGACAAAAACCCCTCCCATTTCTTGTTTATTAACCTCAGTGAGGCCAGCAAGCAATGCTACACTTATCTACTTTCTTGGAATCCTGTACCTTTTATTATGTGTAAAACCTTTCTTTCTGTTGTGTGTGTGTTTTTCCAACTAAGACAGTAAGCTTCTGGAGCAGTATCTCATATTTATTTTGTGCTCTCCCCAGTGCCTAACCCAATATGACATCCTCCTGATCCATCTATCACTACCTACTCAGATCTTCTCTTGGAAATATTTCACAGGAAGGCAACAGATTCCTTAACATTGGTTTCCTTTATCTAAATGCAGTTTATCTTCTTAGTCTATTGCCCCACATGGAACCCCACTAAAATTATTCAATCACAATCTTTCAATTTTAACCATACTAAACATCATTTCCTAACTCCACTTATATGAATGCTCTCCTATGCATGACACTAATTTACAATAAAATAAAATCTTTCTTGTTATAAAAATGGGGTTGATAATGTGTCTAACAATATCAAATGAAATCCTACTTTAGGCCAAATGTCTATTTGTAAAAGTACATGTAACTGTTTGGGAACTATACCATCACTCACATGTACCATCAAGCAGTCCTGAATTCACTAGGAAATAAGTCACCTGATTCCTTACTTTGAAGTGTAGGATCTTTCTCTGGCAGATGTGTTACTTGTTCTAGCATACTGGCAGCATTTCCAATCCAATACATCAAGTTTGCCTCAAAATATTTTATGAAATTCACAGACTGCTTTGTGTATATTATAAGTATACAAAATGGAGCCAACCTGCAACTCAACCTGAGAGGGACAAATCTACATCGTCAGACTCAGGATGTACTCTGGAGAAAATAATCTGCCTCTAAGGCAGGACAGTTATCTTCCAGGCAATTGATTGCTCCCTTCCACCTTCTAAATTCCTTACTCTTAATTCTAGACAATGGGTCCACTTTCTCATTTGTTAAGCAGTCTCTCCACACCAACAGTTAAAACTCAAAAATGCCCAACTAGGCCTGAACAGATGTGAAATTACATTTCAAGGATTTACAAAAATCTCTCTGAACACCTCCAATACTATCTCCAAAAGATACAGTAAGGCTCTATTCCCTCATGGTTATGCGCATTTAAAAAGCATCTGAAAGGAAAACACATCTTTAAGGGCCAAGCAGGGAGGGCAGCCTCTAGGTGATAAGTCGGAGCACACTAAAAACTGACTGAACATCCCTCCTTTCCCAAGGCACAACCATCAGGCTCAGGCAGTAAAAAGGAGGAGAGTGGTAAAGGGGAAAAGAAAACCAGAAAGAAGAGAAGGGAAATGTAAAGAACAAATCCAGAAAGGATCCAAGGAAAGAAAAGGAACGTATGTAAGAAATACAGTACACGCATGCTCTATTAGCAATCTGTTGAGACTAGCCTACAGCACTTTTTTTTACTTGTTTTAGCAAATAAGGTAGGGAAGAGGAGGGGAGATGAGTCAAGGAGCATCCAAAACTAGCTTTGCCTAAGTGACACACAAGGGCACAGGTGCATCCATCCACAGCCTTGTATTGTATTAGAAGTTCAAGCAAAGGAACTTCAAGTTTTGTTAAGTTTTTAAACACAATTGTTAACCAAAATTCTATCAGGCACTAAAGCATACATCTAAAAATTTTAGATGATCCCAGCCTTACAAGTTTATTGTAACCATCTATAACCAAATTTAACATATAAGAACTGCCGAAGCCCAGAGAGTAATCTCTTGGTTGGCTTTCAGATTAGGTGTTATTTATTCTATAAAACCTAACCTAAAAAGAATTTCTACGGAAACACAAAGGGGATGTTTACACCACAGATGTCCACCAAGGCAGGATGAGACAAGGATCTGGTCACTTAGATTCTTCCCCTCTAGACATCAAAAGAACATGGAGAGGTTTTCCTTTTAGGCCGGCGAACTCATTGTCCTCTTATCTGATGATACCAAGAAAACACCAGTCTCCACGAGCATCCACCCACCCCCGCACAAAGGCACGCAGCGCCCATTGCCGGGTCTTCCCAGGGAGAGCAACTGCAGCAGCCCTTCTGCCTCCACTCGACCCCTGTCACTGCGCAGAGGCCGCCACCTCCAGCCTTCGCCCGGCCACTTCTTCTCCCCCGCAGCCTCAACTTGAATTTCCATGTGATCGCAGGGAAGAATAGCCTGGCCTTTGAGCCTCTGCAAAGAATGCAAGCAAAAATGTACACCAGCACCACCCCAGACACACGCACATCTCCCCAAGACACAAAGCGTCTCCCAAACATCGCTTCCCTGGAAACATCCGGCATCCCGGGGCTGCGAAATCGCAGACAAAGGCGCCCATCGGGGCGGGGGGGCTGAGGGGGCGTGGATTAAGGGGGAGAAGAGAGCAAAATGCTCCCACCACGGTGACCAGCGGTAGATAGGGCCCGGGCTTCAGGGGCGCAGGGAGGGCCGGGTACCAATTAGCGGCTCGCCTCAGGGTTCCCCGCCACCAAGGGAGAGACGCAAGGCTGGGAGCTTGTCTCCCCACCCCCTGTCCCCACCCGGCGCAGCCCGGCGCGGCGTAACGGTGGAGGGGGCGTCCGGCCGGGGCGCGGCTACAGCAGTGGAGAGCAACAGGCTCTCGCGCCCCGGAGGGCCCGGCCTGCGCTCCAGGCCCCCAGGCTGTCCCTTCTTGGCACCGTTACTATGTCCCTCCAGGCCAAGGAAAAGAAAAAACTTTTAAACCATTCAGAGTAAGCGAGAGCAAAAGGGGAATGGCTGAAAGGACTGGAACTATCGATCCAGGCAGGGGAGGCGGAGGGAGGACTCGCAAGTAGCAAAGGAAACTTCCAGACCCCATCCTCTTAAGAAGTCTGAGAAGCAGCGGCTTCCCCGCAGCGCCGGGCAGAGCGGGTTGGGACGAGCGCACCCGACCCGCCGCCAGCCCCGCGCGCCGAGCCCCGGGCACCTTCCCGGCCGAGGCGCGCGCGTTGCGCGGGGGCGCGCTTTGGCCTCCAGGCCCCGGCGGCGCTTACCCGGCTCGCGGCGGCCGCCCCGGGCAGGCACGTGAGAGGGGCGGAGGACTGGGGCACCGGGGCCGCAGGATGCCTCGCCTCGCCCACGCTCGCTCTCTTCTCTTCTGAAGTAACCGCCTGGCAAGGGGCCCCGGGATAAACGCGCACAGACACGCGTGACCGAGAAACTTAATCCGGCCCGGCCGCGGCGGCCCGACGCCAGCCTCTCGCTCCGCCGCGCCCCCTCCCCCAGCGCGCCGCACTTGCGCCGACCGGGGCTGCGGTGGAGGCGGCGGCGGCGGGGCCGAGGCTGCCGGGGCTGCCGTGACGCCGGCGACCGGCGGGGCCTCGGCCAATCAGGGGGCGCGGCCCAGCCTGCAGGTCCTGGGTTTTGAACTGGCTGCTCTGCTCGGCCGTTGGCCTCCGGTGTGGGGAATGGACTGTCCTGGAGGTTGTCAGATCAAATATCGGGCGTCCTGTTAAATGTGAATTTCAAATTAAAAAAAGGAATATTTTTAGTGCAAATATATCCCCTCTGATATTTGAGACATACTTATACTAAAAAATTCTTAGTTGTTTTTCTGAAATTCAGATGTAACTGAGAAGCCTGTATTTTTATGTGCTGAATCTGCCAACCAAAGGAAACTGGTAGCCTTGTCTCCAGCTCTAGTTTTTCAAATTTTTATTATGTGTACTGCCCTGTGGATCCCTTCTTCGTGGGTAACTTACTAAGTGGTGTGGAATGCTGATGAGAAGCCCCTTAATGAAAAGGGAAGGGGAAGTAATCTCACTTTCTCAGTAACTTTTAGCACATCAATGTATTTTAATACATTCTTAGTTTGATGATCCAGTTAAAAAACAGTAAGCATGGAAAAGTGTTTAGAGTTGCATGGTGCCAGGAACAACACATACTGATTTCTGTTTTGTGCCACTTAAGATTGTCTTTCTGATATCCTCAATTTGGAGGTCCCATAAGTTTTTCTTGTGGAAGAAAATTGCTCCTTTTTTCAATACATATGTCTGATATTAGAGCATACGCTAGAAAAATACTCAGAAGTCCAAATTAAAATAATTTTTTAAATATTCTGAATGCAAGTACTATTTTTCTTTGTCAGACTTGTGGAGTCTTTTTTTTGTTTTGTTCACTAAAAAAAATCAATTTCCATTTCTCCAACATTCACCAAATATTTAAGGAGAAAGGTAATTTATAAAATATACAAGGTTTCAATGGGAAACTGATTTGAACCTTTTCATGGATATTTTCAGAAAGCTGCAAAGTAGATAATTTACCCGGTAACAGGAGTTGAGTAACATGAGCTCAGTGCCCTGGGTAGGGTGAGTGCCATCGGCCCAAGGCCCCTTGTGCTTTCACAAACATGAATCAGTGTAGAGTTGTCGCCAGGGAAATAAAAACACTGATGAGGCTTCCTCAGAGTCTATGGATATCCATCTCCTCTGAGTCCTTCAAAAATGAAAGCAGATGTAGGATGAGGGGAGAGAACTCATCCCATCTTATCTTTTCCCATGTGTCTTCAACACAGCACTCTCAAGTCTCCCCGTCTAGGAAGGAAGGGAGGGAGGGAGGCAGAGAGGAAGGAAGGAGAAAAAAACAAACTTCCTCCAGAGCTCATCTCTCTCCAGCTACCACCCTTTTCCCCCTTCCCTTCACAGTTAAAAGATCCTACTTTGTGCCCCATCACTGCATTGACAGGGCTCTTGCTGGGAATGGCCTTCCACTACCTAAATCCAAAGGATATATTTCTTTTCTCATATTCCTTGGCCTCGCAGATGCATTCACAGCTGTTGAACTCTCTCTTCTTAGAGTCCTCCCCACCCAACCCCCGCTCTAATTCCATGCAATCACACTCTTTATTTTGCTACTTCCTTTTAGTCAGGGGCAGATATGTGGGCCCTGAAGCTTATGCAATTTGGGGCTCTGCTTTTAAAAAAGAAAAAGAAAAATATCTTTTGAAAATTTTTAAAAATTTATGACCATGGAAATATATTGCTACAGCTCTTCCCAGGTAAGAGAAAGACCCAAAATATTAAAGTACAGTAGTTTACAGGTGGGTATGCCTCACCTCTTGTCATCAAGCCACTCCTATTCTTTGCCAACTTATCTCCTCTCCCTGACCTTTAGATGCTGGAATTCCTCAAGACTGAGTTAGGGCCCTCTTTCCTTTTTAACTCTATCTCTAAATTCATTTTCACTTCTAGCTTATCATCTAATGACCATGGATTCTGCATTTATGTCTTCAATCCAGACTTCTCCATTATGTCCAGATGTTTATTAAGCTTCTCTGTTTGCTTGTCCCAAACCTAGATTGCCCAAAATGGAACTGTGATGTTTCTGCTCAAGCATGGTCATCTTTCATAGTTCAATGTCTCAGTGCGTGATATTATCATAGATATTACTCTATGAGCCCCACAAATTAGGATAAACTCATTGTGATACATTCTCACTATACCCTATGCTTTGGCTTTATAATATTTATCCTACTTTGTAAATATATATTTAGTTTTACAATTACTTATGCAATGTTTCTCTTCCCACTTAAACCATAAACTCCGTGAGAGCAGGAACCAAGTCACCAGTTCATCCTCAGAGCCTAGCAAAATGCTTCATATCTATGTTCAAATGGCATAGGGTAAATATATGACTGCAAGATTGAACAATTTGTCTATGTAACTTTTGTGTTCTTGTCATAGAGCCATCTCAAGGCATCCCATTTGGAGAAGATTTTCTTATTGCTTAGAAATTCCAAAGGGCTCCTCCTCTTTGAATAGCAAAGCACTTCCATTTGTCAGTTTTCAAATCTGGTCATTCTCAAATGCAAAGGAGATAAATACATAAAATGTTAGCTGCTAGGGGCTACAAGTATAAGAGGAAAGAATTCCATAACTAGCTACTAAAGGTAGTCTGTAAATTCTAAAAGTTACAATGGCATTTGTTATGTTGAACATACATAGGGAAAGAGCACATAAAACCAAATTAGTGGAAAGTCTAAGAAATTTAATTCCCTGGTTTATTATAAGTAAATTAGATTAAAACAAAAGATTTTACCTTGGTTTAAAAGGCACTATTCTGATCTCATTTAGCAAAGCAAATCCTACATGCCCTCTTTAAACAACAGTGTACCACAGGACAAAAAGGCATCTTGTTTAGATTAGGTCTTCTATAAAATTATCCAGAGCTCGGGGATGATTCTACCCAGGAGCTTCTCTTTTTGAAGTTAACCCCTATAATTATTGCTCCATTCTCTTTCATTTGTTCTAACCCAGAGAGCCCAATATTTTCTAGAAGTAACAATGCAGTGTGGTGTATTGCACTAGTTAAAAAAAATAATTTTTTAAGTTGAAGTAAAATCTTACAGAAAATGCCAGAGTGTAAAGCAGATAAAGTAGAGCTGCTCTCTCCATGGGACAGGTTAGAACTCACCCCATAGATATAGATTAATAATTCTTTCTATTTCGTGTTGATCACAGCCTCTGGGGTCTGAAGATGAAGGAGCTAGGAACACTGTCTACATTCCACCTATAACCTTAGTGAGGCATTTTCCACAGCAATTTGTTTCTCTCAGATTTGATTCATGTTCAGATGACTTTTGTAAGGGAAAAATCTTGGGAACTTCTAGGATTGGTTCAAATTATTTATTTTTTTATTACTTATTTTTATTATAATTTAACAAGCACAAGCATAAACTAAGTATATAATATTATTTTACATTTGTGTCTCCTTTACAACTCTAAAACTAGTGAAAAGCCCAGGTTGTCTACTCAAAACATTTAATGGCTGCTGAAAAGGCAGATCCTAGAAATTAAAGTTTTAATCCATCAAAATACAGATGATCTTTTTAGTTGCTTCCCAAGTATACAGTCTTCATCCTGCTTTCATAACAGTGGGAAGCCCAGGTGTGGGTGAGAGCCCCTCACTGGTAGACATCATTTCGGGAGTCCAGGGGCAGAGCTCTATATGAACCAAACCTTTTGGAAAGACTAAATGATTTAAGGGAATTCTAATAATGGGACAATGGACTATTTCCACCACCTTTAACCAGCAGTGACTCATTAATAATGCTCCATTTAAATGCAAACTAGATGACATGTTTGCCTCTCCCTCTGCCTAAGGGATAACTAATATATAACAAATGTGCTGTTCTAGTTTATTATAGTTTGCAGAAAGATTTTTATATGCTGTCTACTGGCTGACTGATTTTGTGGTTTCATTTGGCCTCTAGTTTCTCAATTAAAAGAAAAGAGTTTAGATACATTTTTTTTAGTTTGTTCAATATTTTTAAAAAATCATTTTAAGTGATCTTAAGTTTTTTTTTTTTCCATTGAAAACAGGTAAGATTGAAAAAAGAAGATAAATAATAAAGACAAGAACATTAGGATAATGGATACATATGTGTTTGGGAGAAAGCCATTAGGAGGAGAGAATGGCTACGAGAGAATCCCAGGCATGAGAAAAATGTAAAAATTATTTCTCTTTTGAGAATGTGCAGAGTAATCTGTCTCTCTTCATACAACAAACTGTTTATAGAGGGATAAAGGCTCTGAAAACTCCAGTGTATCTGATTGGTGTCTCTTCTCTCTAAGATGAAAAAAGGGTATTAGGAGGTCATGACCTTTTGACCTTGAATTCATTTGCTTTTGTCCCCACAGAATTCTTGCACAGTGAAGAAATTCTAGGAGAAAGAATTGGGACCAGGTTAATTTTAAGGAGAAACACCTCCAAACTGTTCCAGAATCTGTCTCAGGTTTATGCAAGCTAGAATGACATTTTGAAATCTCTCCTAAAATATATTTCTTCCTCATGATGTACACTCTGAGGGAATAATTAAGTTGTCCAAAGAAAAAGAAATCAAGAAAAATAAGTGAGATTCTAAAAAATGGCAGATCAGTGGTGACCTCTTGGCTCTCTGCTCCCAGAGTAGGAGGTCAAGAACGCGGACAGCTACACACAAGTGGATCGCTCTCCCACAAGAACAGCATCATGAATCTGCAGAGAAGCAGCCCGGGACAAGCAGCACTAGAAAAAAAAAAGGGGGGGGGGCGGTGAATTGGAGCATTGACCACAAAGCTGGAAAGTGCAAGATATACTATAGGAAACAGAATGTGGGGCGGCCACACCCATCGGCTGGCCAGGGCAGTGTGATCTGACCCACTGAAGGACGACTCTTCGTCACCAAACTCCACATCCACTTAGGCAGGGAAGCACCTGAAGACAATGCGAAGTTGTAGCACAGGATGACAGGCTGTGTGGAGAAGAGACAATAGTGGGAAACATTTTGAACTCTCCAGTGCTCTGTGCTAGGTCCGCACTGGGTTGGGAAGGGACTGGTCTGAGTGGACACTTCCGGGTCCACAGGAGGGAATTTGGTGACAGGCACCTCACCTCTGGCAGTCAACAGGACCAGAACAAAGGAGGTGAACACCAAAAGGGAGGCTCTGCCCCTGGAAACCGCAGAAGATGCCGCTGGCACAGGGTGGAACAGAAGGTACAGGACCTCTCTACTGGACTGACATGAGACAGTGGGTCAGAGAAGCAATGGGGACAGCCAGCGGCTTGTTGAGACAGCCTGCCAAACCCAGCACCTGCTGCCCCCCAAGCAGTCACCTCCAGCGCTGGCTCTCTCTGGGTGGGCAGCCGCCATTTTGGGGGTCCATAGCCTAGAAGCACTGTGACGTGTTGCCGTTCTGGGAACCACCCATTCCCCAGCCCAGCAGGGCAGGCCCTGCCCTTGGAGGAAGGGAGTGACCGGAGAGTCTGCTTTCTGGGCTGAGACCCGTGGTGGCCTCAGGCAGTGCTCCACCCCCTGCCTGGCAGCTTGTCTTTCTGGCAGATAGGACAAGCCCTGCCCTTGGGGGTGCTGAGTGATGGGAGAAGCCATTTTCTGGGCTGAGTCCGTGGCTGCCTCAGGCAGCGCTCCTCCCCAGCCTGGCCACTTTCTTGGAGGTGGGGAGTAACAAGAGAAGCTGTTTCCTGGGCTGAGATGCACAGCGACCTCAGGCAGTACCCCTGCCCCAGCCCAGTGGCTTGACTTTCTCTCCAGCAGGGCAGACCCTGCCCTTGGAGGAGGGAAGAAACGAAAGAAGACATTTTCTGGGCTCGACTGTGGCGGTCTCAGGTAACACTCCTCCCCCAGCCCAGCAGGGCACACTCCGCCCTTGGAGTCAGGGAGAAGGGAGAAAAGTCACTTTCTCTGTGTGAGTGGTGTGAATCTTGGGGACCTTGGAGCTAAGCAAAAGAGGGCAGACTGTTGATTCAGTCTAGCGGGTTGGTTTGATCATCTGATAAGAACATAACACTAGGGCTCACCCTTGGTGCCCAGGCTGCTGCCAGTGTTGGGGCTAGTGGACTGGGAAGGAAAATCCTGGCCAGAGTCCTCAGCAATTGCACTAATTGATACCCCCCACCTGGACCTACATCGCAAGCATGACGAAAGAGCCCTGAATGACATTAGCAGCTCTCCCGTAGCAGCAGATCAAGCAACCACAGAACTATACACTCTCAGGCTTGAAGGTACCCATTGCCCTTACCCCACCTAAAGTGGCAACAGGGCTCAAGTAATCCTTGGGAATGACAAGACATTTCCCAAAGATTGGGGCACTTGTATAGCCCATTCGAGGGCTTAAAGCCCAACACAAAGGCATTGGAATACCTTGATAATCAACTCCTCCACGCAAACTACAAGCAACAACAGAGAGGGTAACCCCATAGCTCAACACAGTGCCTTCCATCTCAAACTACTGGAGGGAAGTGGAGTCACACACATAAGAGTGATTCACCACCTGAGAGCTTAAGCAAGGGGTCCAAACTCACTAATCTCCTTTGGCAAGAGATGAAGACAACAGGTCAGAGATAACCCAACAAAACACCTCTAAGGCAATACAGGACCAGAGCGAATCTCCCCAGCACTGCCAAGGAACGTCCCTTTGGGGACTTAGAGATAAACTCATAAACCAGCCTCAGCTCCCCAGGTTCTCAACAAAGTAGCCTGGTGAGAAAGAATCAGCAAAAGAACACAGGAAACATGAAAGATCAGAGAGAAAAGTCACCCCAAAATAAAACATTCGATCTCCATCAATAGATACCAACTTACATGATATGATTAAACTGACAGAGGAGGAATTCCAAATATGGATTGTAAGAAAACTCAATGGAATTGAAGGGAAAATAGAAACCCAACATAAGGAAGCCACAAGAACAATACAGGAAATGAATGAAAAATTCTCTAAAGAAATTCTGGAAATGAAAGACGTGTCTAGCGAACTACAAAACACAGTGGAAAGCCTCAAGAATAGAATGGATCACACAGAGGAAAGAATATCAGAGCTTGAAGATAATGCCTATGTGTTAAACAAATTGGATGAAGAAAACACAGAAACAAAAGACAAAACCAAAGCATACAAGAAATGTGGGATTATGTAAAGAAGCCAAATATAAGAATCATAGGCATCCCAGAGATAGAAGAAGAAAATACACAAGGGCTTGACAACTTATTTTATGGAATACTGGAGGAAAATATGGCTGGCCTGGCCATAAATCTAGATATCCAGATACAAGAAGCACACAGAACTCCTGGAAGACTCAATGTGAAAAGGCAATCACCACATCACCTAGTTACTAGGCTGACCAAAGTAAACATGAAAGAAGCAATCCTTCAAGCAGTGAGGCAAAAACAACAGATAACCTACAAAGGAAAACATCTTAGACTAACTGTAGACTTCTCAACTAAAACTTTACAAGCCAGAAGGGACTGGGTACCTATCCTTAACCTTCTAAAACAGAATAATGGCCAACCTAGAATTCTCTACCCAGCAAAACTAAGCTTCATCTATGAGGGAGAAATAAAGACCTTCCCAGACAAGCAATCACTGATGGAATTTGCAAAGACCAGACCAGCCCTACAGGAAGTACTCAGACCTGCATTACACACTGAACAGTGCAATAGACACTCTCCAAAGTAAAATCATTCAAGAGTTAAAGTCCAGAACCTGGATTCCATGATGACTCAAGGAGTAAAACAAAACAATAGGAATTCACCCAACCATATGAATAGAAATCTACCCCAAATATCAATCTTCTCAATAAGTGTGAATGGCTTTAATTGTCCTCTGAAGAGACACAGACTGGTAGAGTGGATAAAAATCCACAAGCCTAGTATTTGCTGTCTATAGGAAATGCATCTAACCCACAAAGAGATGCTTTCAGGCTCAAGGTCAAGGGATGGAAAACAATCCTCCAGGCAAATGGAATCCAAAAGAAATCAGGGGTAGGTGTACTTACTTTAGATGACATAACCTTTAAAATAACAAAAGTAAGAAAGGACAAAGACAGCCACTATATAATGGTGAAAGGGAAGATCCAACAAGAAGACTTAACTATTCTTAATATTTATGCAACCAACTCAGGAGCACCCAGATACATAAAGCAAACCCTGTCTGATCTAAATAGCATGATAAACAATAATGGCATAGTAGCTGGGGATTTCAATACCCCACTGACTGAACTGGACAGATCTTCCAAACAGAAAATAAGCAAAGAAATAATGAACTTAAACAGAGCTCTAGAACAAAAGAGTCTCACAGACATCTACAGAACATTCCACCCAAATAAAGCCGAATATACATTCTTCTCATCAGCTCATGGAACTTTCTCCAAAATTGATCACAAATCTGGCCACAAATCAGACCTCAACAAATTCAAAAAAATAGAAATTATACCATGTATCTTCTCAGATTATAGTGGTATAAAATTAGAATTCAATTCCAACAGAAATACTGACCACTTCACAAAGTCATGGAAATTAAACAATCTATTATTGAATAACTACTGGGTCAAGGAGGAAATACAGAGGGAAATCAAAAGATTCTTCAAACTAAATGATAATGGGGACACAAGTTATCAAAATCTGTGGGATACAGCAAAAGCATTCCCAAGAGGAAAACTAATAGCATTAAATGCTCCCATCCAAAAAACAGAAAGCTCAAAAATCAACAAACAAATAAACAGTCTCAAGGAACTGGAAAAGGAAGAGCAAATCAATTCCAAACCTAGCAGAAGAAAAGAAATAACTAAGATCAGAACAGAACTAAATGAAATAAAGAATAAAAGAACTATACAGAAAATCAACAAAACCAAAAGCTGGTTTTTGGAAAGGATAAACAAAATTGACATCCCTCTTGCTAGATTGATAAGAATTAGAAGGGAAAGGACTCTAATAAACTCAATTAGAAATGAAAAAGGAGAGGTCACAACAGACACCACAAAAATACAAAACATTATCTTTGAATACTATAAAAAAATATATGTCCAAAAACTACATAATGTGGAGGAAATGGACAAATTCCTGAAAACATACAACCTCCCTAAGTTCACCCAGGAGGAAACAGAATTCCTGAACAGACCAATATCAAGCACAGAAATTGGAGCAGCAATTAAAAACGTTCCAAAAAGGAAAAGTCCCAGACCAGCTGTGTTCACTTCCCAGTTTTACCAAACATACAAAGAAGAACTAATACCTATAGTACAGAAATTATTCCACAACATTGAGAAGGATGATATCCTCCCTAACTCATTCTATGAATCCAGTATCACCTTGATACCAAAGCCAGGAAAGGACACAACAAAAAAAGAAAACTACAGACCAATATCCCTCATGAATATTGATGCAAAAATCTTCAACAAAATTTTAGCAAGTCGAATCCAACAACATATCAAAAAGATAATTCACAATGACCAGGTGGGCTTTATCCCAGAGATGCAAGGCTGGTTCAACATACACAAATCTATAAATGCAATACACCTCATAAATAAAAGCCAGAGCAAAGACCATATGATTCTCTCAATAGATGCAGAAAAAGCATTTGACAAAGTCCAGCACACCTTTATGATAAAAACTGTTAACAAAATAGGCATAGACAGGACATACCTTAAAATGATTAAGGCCATATGTGATAAACCCACAGCCAATATCATACTCAATGGGGAAAAATTGAAACCATTCCCACTTAGAACTGGAACCAGACAAGGTTGCCCACTAGCTCCACTTTTATTCAACATAGTGCTAGAAGTCCTTGCCAGAACAATCAGACAAGAGAGGGGAAATACAGGTATCCCAATGGGGGCAGAAGAGGTGAAACTCTCACTCTTTGCTGATGGTATGATATTTTATCTAGAAAATCCCAAGGATTCAACCAAGAGACTCCTGGAATTGATAAATGGATTCAGTAAAGTTTCAGGATACATGTTAAGGATAACGAGCTGGAAATGAGATGAAAAGTAGCAAAACTTTCTTTTTCTTGGCTGGATGCTGAAAACTGTCTTCAATGGCAGATATCCAATGGCTGGCACCTTCTCTTATGGGGTGATTTAGTGAATTATTTGGAGATCTCCACTCTAGCTTCTTGGACCTCCACCCGATATGGGGATGATGTACATTCCTGCTGACCTTGTAAGACTTCCTTTCAACTCCTGCTTTCCTGGTGCATGCCACACACTCTTCCTGCTAAGACCCACTCATCCAGGTAGGCAGTTCTTTTGGGAAGTCCTTTCAACATGACGCTAGTCTAGACCCACTACCTTCCAAGTTTTCTGTAGGGTGGCACAGAAAAACTTAGCAGCTTAGCTCTGCCTGAATCTGTAGATTTGTCTTGAACCTGCCATCTTAGACAATTTTAGGCAGCCTCCCACATTCATACTTTTCTAGAAGAGAATCAGGCAGTATTCTCCATACTCCCTAAACTATGGGGAACCTAGGTCAAGTTTCTCTAAAGACATTCTCACTATGTTATGTTTCAATAGCTACACCAGGCATTTCTTTTCCCCTCAGTGAAAACAGAGAAAACTAGTGAAATTGGCTATAGTTTATTTATTGCCTACTTCCTCCAACTTGATTTACTTTTTCAAAAAATATTTTTTGTAGAGACAGGGTTTCACTATGTTGCTCAAGCTGGTCTTGAACTCCTTGCCTCAAGTGATCCTCCTGCCTCAGCCTCCCAAAGTGCTGAGTTTATAAGCATGAACCACCACATCTAGCCTTGATTTACTTTTGCCTTACTTTTCTGGATATCTTCTTGCTTCTTTTCACATCTTGCATGTGGTATTTTTCTTCCAGGTCCAACATTTCTGCAAAGTGACATGTAATCTTAGAAACCCACTAACTTTGACCCAACCATCAAAAATACATGTTTTCAATTGCTCTAAGGCCATTTTTACCCAACCAACTCTTGCACTACATTGCCTGACTTGACCTAGTTCAGATCCAAAAACAGTCTCAGATAGTTTCTTCTTCCTGAAGTTTTATTTTCTCTTGAATTTCAAGTAATTCTTTTCTCCTGATTGTTTCTTCCCATATTCTTTTGCAAACAAAATTTGTTGAAAATGTTTTGTTATTCACCACTTTGATATTACTTTTATTTTTAGGGACAGGTATCTTCAAAGACTTCAGAGAAGAAAAATTTCTTTCTGTATCAGAATTGCTGTACCTTGAAATCTTGATATTTTGATTATAGCTCCTATATAAAAGCAAGATTTCAATTTATACATTTTGTCACTGCTCAGATTCCCTGGGAAACTTGCAGTTTACTGGGGAATATCCTTGGGGTAAACATCTGAATGATGGAATTCTGAAAGAAAGATTGGGCAAAGGGAGGCATTGAATGCTATAGCACGTGACAAGGGCTGCAGCAGACCCCACAGGGTACTCTCGAACAAAGATGGCCAGTTAGCGTTGTCCCACCTTGATGAAAGGGGTTGGCCTTTTTGAGGTGGAAATTTCCTAACTTACACGAAATTATTCCCAAAGACTGTTTCAAATCATTATCCTTTCCTACATCTCTGTGGCCTTTGCTTAAACAAAGTGCTTTTCCAGATGTTTTCCTAATTCTATAGTTGGTTTTCAAGAGTTTTTCAATCAAAACGTAATTACATTTAGTTCGTTTTGCTCACTTTCCTCCACTCCATACACAAATGGTTAGGGAGAGTCCAATCAGAATATTAAATAATGCAATGCTGAGTATAGCAAGATTAGGGTACAGTCAGCTTGTATTAATAAAAATTTTCTCCAATAGAAGGAGACAAAGTAATGATTGACTCAAGGCTAGGAAAGCAAGTGTAAAGATCAAGTCCAAAGGCAGAAGCAGGGTGACAAACAGGAAAGGTAACTGGGTATCGGGAACAGAACAGAAACTGGAGTGGGAAAGAAACTGGGGCAGAGGAAGAGTAGACCAGAAACAAAGCAATTGCTACAAATAGTACCCAGTGACCACAGTTTGCCTGTATTGGCCATTTATCCTTGAATATTTGCTGAATGGACTTGTTAGCATGGTTTAAAAGTACAGAAAAGAGAGGGAATATTTTCATACTGGGGGTTATTTCATAAGAAAAGGTATAAGCTAAACAGGAAATCAGACGAATATTCATTCTATGTAAAACATGCCACAATATGGGATCTAAGAAAGCAAGCCCTGAACTCAAAATGCTTTGGTCTGAATCTGGAGCCAGTACTTAATCTCTTGGGTAAATTACTTCACTTTCCTAAACCTGTTTCCTCATCTGTAAATGACAATAACACTATCTCACAGAATGGCAAAGTCAGAGAACAAATTCTTGTAAACTGTAAACACGGTGCCTGGTATATAGTAAGTGCCATCAATAACTCAATATGATGGTTATGCTGCTGCTGATGATGATAACGGTGATGATGATGAAGATGAAGAAGATAATTATGAAAGTAGTTTGGTGCCTATAAAGTATTCTAGCCCCCAAATATCCACCTCATTGACCTGAAACTGCTAATCATTTTCTTTTGGATTTGGATGTTAACAGATCTTGGAACAGGGGGTTCTCATAAGCAAAACTTTTTTTTTTTTTTTTTTTTAATAACAGAGTAAATGTGCTTCTAGTTCCTTTCCTATATGATAACTGGGGCAATGATGAAAATTAAAAAAAATTCAAGAGCAGTGCCAGAGTACGTACACCCTAGGAAGATTAATTAACTGACCCAAAGTCTCAAAGCTAAAAAGTGTTAAGACAGGAATTTTTTTTTTTTAACTGTTGCAGAGAAGGATCTCCCTATGTTGCCCAGGCTGGCCTTGAACTTCTGGCCTCAAGGGATCATCCCTCCCACCCATGCCTCCCCAAACTCAGGGATTACAGGCATAAACTACCATGCCCTAAGGCAGGAATTTGAACCCAGTCTGACCTTAGAGCAATGGTTCTAAATCCCCATTGTGAATCAGCATTCCATGAATGCTTTTAGAGACCACCTCAGGTCTCTCTCTCTCTATTTTAAAATAAATTCTCTTACATGATTCTAATGTGTACCAGTGCTGAGACTTACTAGAGGGACCCAGAGAAAAAGAAAAAGATAAAGTGAGATATAGCCAGTTTTCATCACAGAAATTTAAAAAGAAATGTAACCCAACTTTTATCTCGCCTAGGTGAAGACCTAACATGTCTGCTACCCTCTGGTCAAAATCAACTCTAGAAGCAATAGGAAAACATGGGTTTAGAAATAAATAACAGCAGCAGCAACAACATGAGAAACCATTGGTGTGTGAGAAAAGGATTGCAGAAGCCTGGAGTAAATTGGCTACAGATCAATGTGGAAGGTTTGGAAGGCTTTTTGTTTTTTGTTTTTGTCAAATATGCAAAAGAGAAGAAAAAACAGTTTAATGATGTACCTATCACTCTGATTTACCAACTGTTCGTACCTGGCCACATCCACTCTATTGCCTTCTATACAGACACACATGTTCCTTTTGCCAAATCATCCACTTGTAAGCTACAGATGTCGTTGAACTATAGTCTTAAATTCTGCAGCATGTCGTCCCTAAGAAAAAGGACAGTCTCTTATGTCTTACACAACAACATCCTCATTTCCACACCTAAAAAAATCAGCATTAATTTGATAACAGTGTCTAAAATATGGTCCACACTCAAATTTTACAGCTAGATGAATAGTGTCATTTATATAGTTATGTTTTAAAATCCCAGCATTCAGATGGGGTAATTTTGTTGCATTTGGTTGTTTTTGTCTGTGCAGTATATCCACATGACCACCACCACCAATTTTACCTGACTTCCCTCCACTTTTCATGAAATTGAATCCTTTGAGAAATCCAGACCAATTGTCCACAGAACATCCAATGTCCTGGATTATCAGACTTCTTCCTCATAATTAGATTGAAGGCAAAATTTTTGGCAAGAATGTTATAAATTATGTACATTTCCAACTGCATTGTATGAGGAGGTAATACTATCAGCCTATTCTATCCCATTACTGGCAATTCCAAGCTTGACCACTTGGGTAATGGAGTAGCCCCAGATGTCTCCACTATAAATGCAAATTTTCCTCCTGATAATTAATAATAAATTTATGATGTGATAACTTGGAACCAGGTGAACAACCTATTTCCCAACAAACTTTAATCTATTAGTTTAGTAACCCCTGTCTGAATAAATTATTAAATTGGAGGTACTCCATTTAATTAGAAATTGTGGTTTTTCTAATACTGTCATTTCTTGGTATGTTTTCCAGCTAATGTATTTCTGTAAACATGAGGTTTTCTTTTATCCCTTTGTGCTCTCTCTCTCTTACACCTTTGTATGTATTAATATATAGAGTGTTTGTTATAGTATTGATTATATTATTTATTATGCTATATAATTATATGTTAATATGCATTATATGATATTTTACTTATTTACAAGTAAGTGTTGATATCCATTATGGTCAGTATTCCTTTTTTGGTGATCAAGTTGTTCCAAACTTATCAAGTGATAATCCTTTCAAGCTGGCTCCTGTATCTTTTTGAGATGATGCCTTTATTCTTTGAGCACGTTCTTATTTCCTAGAATGAGATATTCCAAGCTTCACTTTTACCTTCCATGTCCTAGGCTTGGAATTGGCCATTTCTCCAAAGGGGTTTGTTGTTGTTGTTTTGTTTTTGTTTTTGTTTTTGTTTTTTGGTGGGGGAAACAAACCGTGTACTAGAGGTGCAGGAAAGTTTTCTGTCTCTTCACAGTGTTTCTTTGGGACAATCACTGTCTACCTGCCACTTTACTACAGAAATTGGCAGCAAGAGCTCAGCCTGCCAGGGACTACTGGTAATATTAGAACAGAACAAAAATAGTTGATGAAAGCCTATAAGAATAGTTCAGGCTCCCTCAATCATTCATTTCTAATTCCTTTCCTCTCCAAAGCCTCTTGACTGGTGGATAATAACCTAGAAAGACTGTTCCTGCCAATGTCACTTATCCCTAAGGGGTTAAATATTGAATCTTGACCAGGGTTTTGCCTGGCAGATGGATAGCAAAGCCTACTGAGGAATAGTGATTCTGTGGTACCTGGGGCACTCTGCCTTAAAGCTCATGCCCTTCTCTCTTTTAAAATTTACTGACAATGATTAGAGTATGGCCTTCATAGTTATTTTTATCACTGAAGAGATCAGTCAGCTGATACCTCCACGGAACATACACTCACAGGACAAATTAACCATACAAATAAGAAATATAGCTAATAAAACAACAACAAATGAAACAACATATACCATCTGAATATATTTAAGAAGATGAAGGAAAATATTTGCAATGTGTTACAAAGACTAAAAATTTAAAAAGAAATGTGTCAATATTAGGTACAAAATATACATTGAAATAAAAAGAATAGGTGGAATAAGTTTTAGAATGTATAAAATTGAAGAACAAATTAGTGAGCTGGAAGATCAAATTGAGAAATTCTCCTGGAAGCTGGCAGGAAAGGATAAAGCAATAGAAGTTAAGAGAGAAAGATAGAGCCTTAAGGTATGTGGAGGATACCGGTGGAAGTACCAACGTCTTGATAGGTTTAGATAGTGACCGGAAATAGAAAGAAAAAAAATGAGAGAATATTTGAGGAAATAATAGATATAATTTCTTAAACTTAAGGTAAATGAAAAGCCTCGGGCTAAAAGAGTCTGTAGAGCACAGATGGACGAGAAAGGAAATGAATTTAAGAATATCATTAAGTATCATCTCTAGAAGCTCCCAGAAAGAAAGAGCGGATCACTGACAAAGCAATCTGAATCACACTGAAATCCAACTTAATAGCAACACTGGATGCAAGATGACATTGAGATAAAATTTTCAAAAGAAGTTCAGGTAGAGAACTTTAGGCCTAAAATTTTGTAACCTGCCAAACTGTGGTTCCAAACAAAAGCATTGTAAAAATAATTTCAATCACACAATCTTGAAAGTTTTGCTCTTTAAATCCACATTGAGAACATACTAGGAGCAAGTACCCATATATGAAGAACATAAAGCTAGAAGACATTGCAAAATAAGAAAATGTGAAAAATAAGGGTAATCAAATTGAAAATAAGGATAAGCTTTACTGCTGCCAAACAAAACCACAAAAAACCCACAAACCCCAAAACAATAAAAAACTAGATCCAAAAAGAAAAAAAAAAGTTTTATCTATAACACCCATGATGTGAACATACACTAGGTATTTCTTTTATTATTTTATTATAGAGAAGATAAAGATATTATGAGTTTAAGGAATCAGTAAAGGAAGAATAAACAAATGCAGCTTTTAAGATAGAGACAATTACAAAAATGCAGAAATATTAATCTTAATAGCTAACAAAATAAAATTTAAGGCAAAAGAAAGTCATCAGGGCAAAAAAAGCATTTTTATACTGGCAAAAAAGAATAACAGATGAAGAAAATATAATTGTTATAAATGCACCTAATAATACAGACTCAAAATAGATATGAAATAGTTATATTAGAATTGCCATTTCAATAATTTTAGTTGGAAATTTTAACATTCCTCATAGAAATTCACATATCAAGGAGATAAAAAAGCAGAAATATTAAAAAACTGAATACTATAATTAATAAGTTCGAATTAACAGATATACATAAAACTCTATCCCAAATAGAAAAAACATATTTTTTTCAGCACATATAAAAAGTTTAGTAAGATATTTACTAGGCAAAAAGGAAACCTAAGGAAATTCCAAAGACTCAATATAGTACATACCATATTCTTTGATCATAGTACACACAAGGAAATAAATTTACAAATTAATAATGGAATTATAGCTTTTTAAAAAAGAAATCACATCACATAGTATTAAATATCCCTTAGGTTAAAAATGAAATCACAAAATAATTTAAGAAATATTTAGAACTCAGTAATAGTGGTTATGAGCTATTATTAAGTACCAAACTACCCTAAAATCAAGAAGTTTAAAACAATAAGCATTTATTCTTGTTCATGAGAGGGGATGGTTTTTACAGACAGATCATCGTGATGTGAAAGAGTGAGCAACACACGCAGAGTAAGCAGGGATTGGAAGACAGGCATGACCACAGGATCAAATGTCCCCCAGGAATTTGCCAGCATTCTCAGGAGGGCTTTGGACATTTACATGCTGTGAAATTGGGGGTTTGAGCCAATCTTATATAGATCATAAAGGATCAGAAGATCCCAGTTGACATCTTTGCTCTTTCGGTAGCTCTAGTAGTAGCCATTTGAAGAAATGGAGTTGTCTTATTTCACACAGAATTAAACTGAGCAATGGATATATCTTCCTACTCTGAGTAACTGATTTCCTTTTTCCCTCCCAGTTTTATTTTTTTATTTTTTTATTATACCTTTTTTAAATTTCAGAATATTACAGGAGTACGAATGCTCTATTTACATATATTGCCTTTACACCACCCAAGTCAGAGCTACAAGTGTGCCCAACCCCAAGACATCATTCTCTGTACCCATTAGGTGTGAACTTACCCATCCCCTTCTCTCCCCCACCTGCCCGACACCAGATGAATGTTACTTCCATATGTGCACATAAGTGTTGATCAATTACTGCCAATTTAATAGTGAGTACATGTGGTGCTTGTTTTTCCATTCTTGTGCTACATCACTTGGAAGAATGGGCTCCAGCTTCATCCAGGATAGTACAATTGTAATGTACAAAAGTAAAACTTTATGGTTTCTCAGAGAACATTGTATAATTTCTGATCTTTAATGTTGATGATTTATTGGGTTAATACATTGTCCTGTGTCAGCAACTTGATTATCTGTACGTTAGTGTTTCTTCTTTGAAGCATAGTTATTTTATTGAATAGAATAATTATATTTGATTCTTAATGGTTAGTTTAATACTATTAGTCCTGAAGTGATATTTATAAAACACATACTCACTCACAATACCCTAAATCTATTTCACGTTGAATGGCTCCACAGAAATTTCAAGTGAAGGGCAAATTGAATTTGAATCCACAGTTTTTTCAAGTTAAGTTTTTAAAAATTATGGCAGGTTATCAAGGTACTTTAGTCCTCATTTTAGAAAGTCCTATAAAAATGTCTAAATATGAACTAAGTTTAAAGCCTAAAATACTTTCCCCTCAATCATATATATATATATATGTCTGCTAGAACTATATATATCTCTCTCTATATATATAAAACTATACATGTATGTCTCTAAATATATAACTATATATATGTGTGTCTAGTTGAACTATCACAAATATACTGAAACCTTCTAACCACATGTGAGTCCCAACATATAAAGCAAAATAACATTAATCCAGTCCTTGCTGTAATATTTCTGATACAGAGTAGTGGATCTATGATAAAATAGGTTACCTGATACTTCCCCAGCCTGCAAGTACAGGCTAACAAACAAACAATAATATCAAATTGCAATGGCTCTTAGAAGTCCTCTACTCATGCAGGACCACAGCCTCTCCCATTATTTTGGGTCGTTTCCAGTAAGACAGGAGTCATTTGTGCTCCAGAATCTAAGTAACCCTTTGCAATCTTCCTTTAGCACCTCTTGTCAATGCTTTTGGATACTTCTTCATCCAATGGTGCTTTCTGTAGGAAGGCTGCTCTACTGAACATAGATATTCTCTGCTCTGGCCACCTGAACCCTTAGGGTGCCTTGCATGACTGCACTGTGTGGGATGGAAGAATGACCTTCATCCTAGCTCTCCTTGCCAGCACTGCTTATGCACTTGGTCTAAGAGGGAGCTTCCCAACTGAAGATATACTACACGTGATAAGAGATTTATTCCCTCATCTCTTGGGTGGCTGGGCAGGGCCTGGGGGCAGCAAGAGCCCATGGGACATTTTCCTTAGTCATGAACAATTTCACCCATTTCCCCCAGAGCATTCAAATGTCATTTCTTTCTGTGTGTGTGGTAATTATGTGAAGTATGTTGGGCACCACTGGCTAAGAAGCACATTGAAGAACATAGATCTTTGAGGTTATTCTAATCTTTCTTATGGAGACACTAATCCAATTAGTGAGGCTGGGTATGTGAGGAGATGCCATCCAAATTTTCCTATAATATTCATCTTTTCTCTGCTGACCTAAAAGACATCTTCTAAACAATCCCTTCCTACAAAATAAAGATAAAATGAACATGCAATAACTTCTCCTTGCCCCAAATCAAAGACCTCATGAATCCAGCCTCTATAGGAAAGTAGTGTCTTTCCCATACTTACTCTAAATATCCAATTTCTAGAAGCAATGTAGCCAGAATGCTAGATTATAATAAAATATCTTATTTTAATACTTTAGAATACATCAAATTAGTTAAAGCTTCATTAAAAATTATTATATACCATAGAAATATCAGGGAATATAGTAAGTTTATGTGATAAAGGCTACTATGTTTATATGTAATTTCATTCTTCCCTTCTTTCTTACTGAGAGAACCCTTGTTCCAGGTGACAACATGTGTGGGGAGATACACTACATTGTGAGCCCAGAGTACACACGCACAGTCTTGCTGGATATGCCAAGAGCGCAAGGTCATGACTGCTTTTGATCCAGGGCATTTTTCCAGGTTGTTTTTGCAGCAAATAACCTTGAGAGATGAAGTACTTTCTCTTTTCTGAACCAAGAGCAGATTTGCTTACTGCTTGGTATAAAATGTTAGGTTTCCCCAAACTCAGTGCTCTTCTCCTGCGATGCACTCCCTTGCATGTGCAGGCTTTCCCTGGGGCCCATGACATCATTCCTGTGGGACTTGGGGCCAAGGCAATCTACATTAATATACTGGTGCTCATTTTTCTTGCTGTGCCATGATTATTAAGGACCTAAGAATCTCTAGTCTTCTGCAAGGATCCATGAAACAGTCATCACAGGATAACATAATAGCTTTTAAGTTAAGTAAAATCAAACTCCAGACCCAACTCGTGGAAACTACATTGCAGCTATGAGTGACCAGCTGTCTAAGTTCTGGACAAGCATTATAAGTAGAAGTTGCTGGGTGGAACCTGTGTGAAGCCTTCTTAAAAGGGAGATAGATGGCTAGAGTATACTTTTTGTTTTGGCCACCTTCTCCTCCTCTTTTTTATTGTTGGAATAAAGGTAAGATGGATTGATCTCTAGTAGCCATCATGGACCATACAGTGACCTTGAAGATGGAAGCCTACACCAAGGAAGGCAGGGCAGAAATATAGAAGAGGCTTACGTCACTGTTGAACTTTGTGGAGTTTTTAATACCTATTTTGGTACAATTGCTTGCCTCTGGATGGTAATTTTTGGTAAGAGGATAAACTTTATGTCTTGGTTATAGTCCTTAGGGCTCCCCTACTTTCAGAATAACTAAAGAATTTTTATATATTATAAATATCTATTAAATGAGATACTAGTAGTTTCAAGTGTCTCTTCAAGAAGGATCAGTCCTTTTTCAGAAGTACCTCTGGACCCCTCTGAAAAAGCAATTTGTAGAACTGGGGGTCAGAGGGTCTGTAGGGAAGGTCTTTGTTCCTTTCTTTCATCACTTTAACTAGGGAAGGCTTATTTTTTTTATCTGTTTTGTATTAATTGGCCCTCTGGATAAGATTTCATTTGAAGAGAGGCTCCACATCTATAAGAAAGTTTGAAAACTACTGTGTTAGAGAAATAGTTTATGAAACACTATCCATGTTATTATGTGAACTTGAAATTAGGAAACTTTATCTTACATTTATTACTTGGAATTCATTTGATATTTTTGTAATTGTATTTGCAAGAATAGAAAATTAGTTTTAGTTGTGATGAAATTTGTTTTGGCAGTCTCAGTGCATGGATTTCTATTTGTAAGTAATTTTAAAAGGTTATATTCTTCCCTGAGTACACATTTTCAAGTACCTATTATTACTTTTCTACTTTATGCATTAGTATCTTGGGAAGTATATGTCCCTTAATGTAGAACCAGGGATTACCATGTTATCATTTTTGAGATTTTCTTTAACAACTATTAAGAGGATGTTGCAATTACAACACATTAAAATACTTTTACTATTGTGCAAAACTTATAACAACTGCCTCAGTTTTTATCATAGTAAACATGGCAAAACTGCTGATAAAATACACAGAGGCTTAAACAAACACAAAAACTTTTTTGGGACTCTACTAGTATCTAAAGTGAAACATGATTCTGCTCTATTTTATTTTTAAATAGTCATATTTACTTTTGTTGAATTCAGATCTGATATGTAGTAATGAGAGGTATGAAGCAGTTACACTATGTACTAGCTAGTCTTGAGTTTAAATCACCAAGCTGTCTTCTGGGTAATAGATGTTTTTCACTGTTATAATGATGTAAAAGTTAGTCTAGTAAAGTTCTTCAGTAGTAATACTATTTCTTATAGCTACCAGAAAGGATGCTTTCATGAACCATTCACTACAGTTCCATTTCCTTCCTAGTAAAGGGAGATTATATAGCACAATGATCCAGGATCACCAACTGATTGAGACAGAATAGTAGTTTGAGTAAGGGTCTAACAACGTTATAGCATAGGCACTGGGAGAAGAGGGGAAAGAGATTCCTTCTCTTTATGAGATGAGTGGCAAAGTCACATGGCATTAATTCATGTGATATGGGAGGGATGTTCGTGACCAACTTTGGAAATAATCTACTTTAATTTCCTTCTTATTTCTGGTTGCTCCAACTGGCTTATATCTCAGAATTAGAAATCTCTCACAAGTGGGCTGAGAAGAGGAGGCAAACAATTATTTTTCTTTTATAGAAATTTAGGCATTCCTAAGATTCCACTTGAGCTGTAGTAAGATGACCCAGAAAGATACGAGAAAACCCAAGCCACAGTCACTAGAGTCAGAAAAAAATCAAGGGACCACAAATGGAAATCTGTGACTGAGTTCTAGTATCTTAACTAAGGTGTTAGAAAGGGTGGCATGTAGGAAAACTTCTCATGTGACCCCTGTGACTTGTCTGTACTTTCTCTGATGTCACCTATATTGTACCTAAAATAGGACTTCCCATTTCTCTAGCGAAAACACTCCAGTTACCGAACATATCCTAATCAGTAAAATGACCAATTGCAAAATTAATATCCCAAACTCAATCTCTTCCTTTTTTTTTTTTTTTTTTTGAGACAGAGTCTTGCTCTGTTGCCGGGCTAGAGTGCCGTGCCATCAAGCTCACAGCAACCTCAAACTCCTAGGCTCAGGCAATCCTTCTGCCTCAGCCTCCCGAGTTGCTGGGACTACAGGCGATGTGTCATCATGCCCGGCTAATTTTTTTCTCTCTCTATATATATATATTTTAGCTGTCCAGATCATTTCTTTCTATTTTTAGTAGAGATGGGGTCTAGCTCTTGCTCAGGCTGGTGGTCTTGAACTCCTGACCTCGAGTGATCCTCCCGCCTCGGCCTCCCAGAGTGCTAGGATTACAGGCGTGAGCCACCGCGCCCGGCCCTCTTCCTTTTTTTATAAGCAAACATAGTTAGTAAGTATATTGGAAGAAAATATCTCATTTGTAAAATAAATTATTTTAAAAAACTAGGATTGAATTTTTAATACATAGGACACATACTAAAAAGACTATATTTCTTGATTGACATCCATGAAAGAAGACTTGAATAAATGGAAAGGTATGCTTTGTTGTTAAGTAAGAAGACTCAGCACCATGTCAGTTCCCTTACAAGAAATTTAGAATTTAAGTGTAATTCTAATAAAGATTTCCATAGAAATTTTAAAAGGAGAATTTGACCTAATAATTCTAATGCATACATGGAAGGATAAATACATGGGACTTCTAATTAAAGATAGTTGATAAAGCATTCATTTTTCTCTCTATTCCTGAACCTTACTAAAATGAGAATAGATAAGACCATATAAAAAAGGCATAAATACACAAGGATAAAAATACTGGGAGAGAAGACTACAATAACAAAATTTCGAAAGTCAGAAAGAGATGGAAAGCTGCAAAACCAGTTGGTTTGTATTGCAGATTTGGGAATTGGTGGCACCCAGTACTTCTAGAATTCAACGTAAAAGTGGTGCAAAAATAGTAGAATTGACTGCAAGTATCTTTAGGCAGAAGTAGGCTCCAAGATTCTCTAACCTATTCCACAGAGCTGGATTGTGGCTTCTTTCCTATCCTGGCAGAAGACTGGGAATTGTTCTTTGTGGAGGCTGAAACCAAAGGATTTTGGTCTGGATAATATTGGGCATAGTGAAGGGCCAGGATAATGTACTGAAAATAGGGATATTCAAATGAAGACTAAGTAATTGTTAATACTCAACAGTCGTCTCCTCAATTCAGTTTCCAGAGCACTAACAGCCTGACCTACACTCTTCAGCATAATATTAGAAAATTCTACATAGAGGAATCCAATCAATTTAAGATGAAATTCCTAAAGATATTGATATTAGGTGCCCCCTAAAAACAAACAAACAAACAAACAAACAAGAAAACAAACACAGCAAAACTATTGCAGGTTAGGTTCCCCAGGAAACAGACTCTGAGATGGAGATGAGTTTGCAGGAAGTTAATTAGGGGTGCTCATCAGAACCATAGACATGTAAGGAAGAAAAGGGTGGGAAGCAGGACTGGAGAGAGGCAGTTGGGCTGTGGTCACATCTCAAGCTGACCCCATGAGGAGTTCTGAAGCAGGGATGGTCCTTCAGAGTTGTTCTGCATTATGATAAGGGGGTTGGGCTTTTATGCCTTCCCACTGACCAGTCACTGGATGCAGGTTGCCTCCAAGAAAAGGGCATGAGAGTGATTTCCAGAGCTACATAATAGGTGAGAACTGTCAGCTGGCAGAGCTACTAGCAGCTAGGGAAATAAACCCTCCACTTCTGAAGAGGGAGCTGGGGAGCACCTGCCAGATTAGCCTACAGTGAATCCTTCAATTGTCATAAATTTCTCTTTGGTTATTTAGTGTCTGTATGAGGCAGGAAAGGCTAGGCTATGCTGGAGTAACAAATCATTTCCAAATCTCCATGGCTTACAACAATGCAGTGTTCAGCTCAAAGTCAGTTTCAATTTGAGAAACCTAGACTTCTTGGTAGTAGCCTCTATATGAAACATTGCTGGCTTTTTGCATGTAGGAAGAGCATGCATACCATGCACTGATTCATAAAGCTTTTGCTCAAAAGTGACAGACATTACTTCTGCTAACACTTCATTGGGTAAAGCATGTCAAAAAGCTAAGCCTAATGTCCTAAAGTGATGATATATAATACCTCCTACACCAATTAGCACAAAGCTTAGTGACTTAATGCAATATGTATTGATGTGTTATTTTTCATATTTTAAAAAATTAGAGACAGGGTCTTGCTTCCCCTGTCTCCCAGGCTGGATTGCAGTGGCACAATCATAGCTCACTGCAGCCTTGAACTCCAGGGCTCAAGTGATCCTCCTGCCTTAGCCTCCTGAGCAGATAGGACTACAGGCATGACTACAGGCACACGCCACCATGTCTAGCTTATTTAAAAAAAAAAAAATTTGTAGAGACAGGGGTCTTGCCATGATGCCTAGACTGATCTCTAACTCCTGGCCTCAAGCGATCCTCCTGCCTCAGCCTCCCAAAATGCTGAGATTATGGGCATGAGCCACTACACATGGCCCAGTTCTTCTCTGTGGTATTGGCCAGAGTCCCTGAGGACTTATTTAACTAAGAGCTCAGCTGAGGCTAAAACGTCCAAGATATGGTCTCCTTCCCACATATGACAGTTGGTATCAGCTGTTGATTAGGACATCTTGGTTCTCCTCCATGTAGCTAATCTCTCCATGGGGTCTCTTATTACTTAGTAGTCTAGGATGAGCTTCCTTACACGATGGTGAGAGCATTTCAAGAGTTGAAATAGAATCTATCAGGCCTTTTAAGTCCTATGCCTGGAACTGGCATAGCATAACTTCAGCTTCATGCTATTGGTCCAAGTAAATCATAAGGCCAGAATGTATTCAAAGGAGGGGAAGTAGACAGGGATGGGAGAAATTATTAGCAGCTGTCATTGGAGGCCATCTACCATACTCAAATAGGGAGGAAAAACAGAATTTTTGTGCATGGTCATCTAATCTACCACCAGAGAGTCAGTAAACATCAGGTATTTGAGGAAGGCCCCAACATGAAAGAGAAATCTAAACACATAGAATAAGAAGTGACTTCGAAGAAATCATAGAGGGAGAAGAACATGCCAAGCAACAACAACAACAAACACTCTCTAAATGTAGTAAACACTCCAGTTACCAAAATCAGGCAAAAACTAATCTATGCTTTTAGAAATTTTGGATCTGGTTAACTTTGTAAGGGGGTAGTGACAAAAGAGGAAATAAGAGGCTTGGGAGAGCTTATGGGAATGCCATGTTTCTTCACGGGGGCTACTTACATGGTTGAGCAGTATACTACATGTACTTGTCTTCATTATATTTCAATAAAGTGAAAAAATAGGGGCCGGGAGTGGTGGCTCTCGCCTGTAATCCCAGCACTCTGGAAGGCAGAGGCGGGAGGATCATTTGAGTTCAGCAGTTCGAGACCAGCCTGAGCAAGAGCAAGACCCCATCTCTACTAAAAATAGAAAGAAATTACATGGACAGCTAAAAAATATACATAGAAAAATTAGCCGGGCATGGTGGCGCATGCCTGTAGTCCCAGCTACCCGGGAGGCTGCTGTGAGCTAGGCTGATACCACGGCACTCTAGCCTGGGCAACAGAGTGAGACTCTGTCTCAACAACAACAACAATATATATATATATATATATATATATATATGTGTGTGTGTGTATATATATTTCAAGTACTATGTAGAAGACCTACAAAAAAAAAAAAGTTTGGAAGAGGAAGAACAAAATATATAATGCATTAAAAAATAACATTATTTTTTATCCAAACAAGTTTTAGAAACAAAAAAAACAATAGTGGGCATAAAAAAACTGCTTTAGAAATTTTGGCTTACTAAATTGAAATCTTCCAGGACATAAAGCATAAGATAAACAGTAGAAAATAATAGAGAAAGGATAAGAAAATAAGAGCATCCATCTGGGAAGTTCAAATTTTCATTACTCAGAGATGCATGCATAGAGAACAAAGGAAACAGAGGAAAGAAAATTACTGTGTGCATAATTCTAGAAAATTTCCCAGAAATAAAGGTCATGAGTTTTCCAACTACAAAGTTCCCTGATAGCAAAATGAATTAAAATAGAGCTAAACCAAGGAACACAATTATGAAATTTCAAACATTTAGGAGAAAAGAACCTACAAGCTACTAAGGAGAAAACATGGTTTCCTATAAAAGATCAAGAATCAAAATGTCACTGGACTTAGCAATAGCAATGCTAGGAATTAGAAGGCAAAGAAGATTTGTCTTCAGATTCAAAGAAAATAAGATTTACAATTTATAACCCTAAGCTCAATTAGCTATCTATCACAACTAAGAGTATTTGATGATATTTTTCAGGTATGCAGTATCTCAAAATATCATCTTCCATTTACTAAAATAAGGGAGTAAATCAAGAAAGAGCAGGACATGCAAGCCAGGATACAAGAGATTGATTAGAATAGAGAGAAAAAGGGAGATCCCAAGATGATATCTACCTTAGAAGGCAATAAGTACAGATGAAAAAAGATGAAATTCATTGAAGACTTAATATATTTGAACAAACTGGTGATTAACCTTTCTAAAAGGAAGTTTGAGTTAAACATTAGTGCTTATGTGGCACATTTATAAATAGCAGTTACATAACTGTAGAAATATAATCTTGAATATTGAACTATATTAGAAAGTATGGGAGGGGAGGGATTTAGAAAGGGATGCATGGACCAGGGATTAGTGAAAAATTAAATCCTTATCTTCCATAATGGGAAATCAATAGATAAGTCCCACAACCGAAATATTAAGAACTAAAACTACTCATGTTATTTAGAAATAGAAGGTATACACCAATAGAAACATCCAAAAGGGTAGACTCTTCAGTTATGTGAATTAATAAATTCTCTTTTTTGCTTAAGTCAATTTGAGTTGCTTTTTCAGATTTTTCTTTTGTATTGTTTTGATTTTTGTTTCTGTATTGAAAGAATCTTGTCCAAAACATACACACATAGTCTCATCCCACACTATAAATTGTGGAAATATTTTTTAAAACTTCCTAGGTAATTCTGATGCATACCTTGGTTTGGGAATCACTACTCTGAAGAAAAAAGATCTTAGGAATGAGCTATGTTCTTCAGTAAGGATTCTAATGAGCTCATCTTTCAAATTCAGATAGAGGTGATAGCTCATGTTCCAGTATACCTCTTCACTTTTCTTATCTTCAGCTTAGGAGGCAAGATTTTATCTCATATATGCAAGTATGAAATAGTGATGATAGAGTCAGGAAGAAACACATTGATTGCTTAGGGGAAAAAACCCCACTAAAAACAAAGGCTTGAAGAAATTAGGAATTTTGTTATCTGATAAACCCATGTATTTCCTAATGTAGTTTGACTTTTCTGCCTCCCTTCTGCTCCTTCACCTCCCCTGCTCTAACCCTGGAAAAATATTTTAGTACTTTATTCTTTATAAATGAAGCTGAGCAAGGTTAGCCCCTTAATTCTATGAAGAATCCATTGCTTCTGCCAGGAGATATTTTTCCAGTTGAACTGAATCTGTAAATTCTCTTAATAAAATGGCCAACTGGACATTCTTTATTGCTATTTCACCTGACGAACAGATGTGTCTCCATTCCAATTCATTCTGTGGAAAGCAGAATTTTCATAATCTCTACCATATTCGTGTTGCTGACATAAAATTAGGTGTGAAATGCTTAAAAGATAAAACCACCAAACTTCTGCAGAAAGGGAAGAAAGTTCCAGTTACCAATTGTTGTTGCATGACAAACCACCCAAAACTTAGTGGCTTAAACAATGGCCAATTTTTTCTGCTGTCAGAGGGTACAGGAGAAAGAGAAAAAAATGGCCAATTTTTAATATCTCGTGATTTTGCACAGGAATTTGGGCTGGTCTGGGTGATTATTCTGTTCCACGTGGGACGAATAGAAGTCACTCCATAATATTCAACTAAAGAGTAGACTGATCCAGAGGGTCCAAGGTGGCTTTGCTTGCACATCTGTCACCTTCCCAGGGATGGCTGGAAGGCTGAGCTCAGATGAGACTGTTGACCACAGAGTCTACACATGACCTCTCCAGGATGATGGTCTCAGGGTAGCCGGAGTTATTAAATGACCCGACTCCTATAGGGAATGTTCCAAGAGATCCGGGCAGAAGACACAAGGCTTTTTATGACCTAGCCACAGAAGACCCAGAACGTCATTTCTGTTGTATTCTGTTGGTCAAACAAGCCACAAGGCCAGCACAGATTCAAGGAGAGGGGAATTAGAATCATCACATTTCAATGAGAAGATCAGTGAGGAACTTGTAGCTACTTTTATCATTACATTCACGTTTATGGGCATTGGAAAATCTCTTATTACCTAGGATCAATCCAGAAGTTATTCTTCTTACCAAAAAAAGTAGAAGAATATGACACTCAGATCCTTAGAAGAAGGAACAACAAGAAAGACACGAGCGAGATACCCAGATACCTGTAAAAGAGATCACTTCAATAATTAGAAAACAAAACCTTCATTGGTAATAAGAATCTGGTGTAGTCATTTAGCAGCACATACCAGAAGGGGCAAAACCTCTGCAGCAATGTAATTGAAAAATACTTTACATTTAAAATAAGTAATTGCAGATGTGATGGACAGTAAGAATTTCTGCAAATAGTGTTAAGGTATTTATATATCAAAAACTTCCCAGCTCAGGTGATGAAAGACAAGAGCAATGAGAAACCCACAAAAGTAGAACCTGGACAATGAAAAAGAAAGAGAACTGTGGATATGGCAAGAATTAAGTCAATCCCTTTAGCTGAAGATTACTACATGATTTGAGCAGTTTTTCAACATCGAGGATTAAGGTTTTACCATAAAAATACTATTATATTGTTTTCATATTTGTTGTTATACCAGTTATGCTGGTATTAACCATCTAGTAACTGAATATATATTTATCTTCTCAAACATTATTTTTGACTCTAGTATTATTTGATGATTGACTCATTGAATGTATGATGCAAGTACAAATAAAAGATTAATAATAAAGAATGGATAGTCAAGAGTAACAACATGATCATCTACGATGATATAAGATTCTCATAAACTTTGTAATCTGTAGGATAGTTGAAAACGATATTCTAAATTAGAATAGAAAAGCTAAAACCTCTGTTTTTGCACACCTAATACACAACTTTAAATATTTCCACTGTTTTAAGACAATGGGCTTTTGCCTGAAGGTTTTTCAAGTGATTGCAAATTTCTTTAAAATGTCTGCTTATATTTTGTTTTAAACTTAGAGATAATTACCCTACGGGTGTTGCGGAATGTGTATACAAGTATACAGGAAAAGCATAGATTTCCTTTTTCTCCTTATAAAATAAAAAATAATAGTCTTGCTGTTGACACTGAACCCTTTGGGGGTAAAAATATCAGGAATGTTAGAAAATTTATTCTTCCAGACTGGCAGGCGCCTCGTGAAGGAATTCCGGAATAAAAAGGGAAATGTCACAGCTTGTAATAAAGTCGATGGGAAAGCAGAGAGCAAGTTATCGAGTGTGATATAAAGAATTCAGAACAAATAGATTAAAAAAGAGAGAGAGACTTTCCTGAGAAATGATGTATAACTTTACATAACACGAAATCGGGATATAATGTTCATAGTTTAGCTTCCCGAAATTTATTATAAATTTTTTTCTGCACTGTTAATAATATTAGTTGTACAGCCTGGGAAATGATACAAACTGGAGCCAGGCCAGGCATAACCATAATGAATGTTCTTTATTCATGTGGGATTGTAATTATGCAAATTAAAACTTAGCTATAGTTACTCTTGCCTCAGTGCTGAATGGATTGTAAGCACAGCTCTTATGGAAATTTGGAATTATGGTCTTAGTGATGCATATTGCATCTGTACATCAGGAAAGGGTTTCAAGCAAAGGCTGCAGAAATATTAATAAAATGTGGCTTTGTTGAGTCTGCACTTGACTGACTTGGTAGTATGTCTTCATATAAAGAGGATTCTTTAGAATTTCTTTCTTAGC
This sequence comes from Eulemur rufifrons, assembly GCF_041146395.1. Lineage (NCBI taxonomy): Eukaryota > Metazoa > Chordata > Mammalia > Primates > Lemuridae > Eulemur > Eulemur rufifrons. The sequence continues at coordinate 235,140,158 of NC_090989.1, forward strand.
TTAAATATGTATATGTTTCTGAATATAAAATTAATATTTGCATATTGAAGGGAATTCAGAAATTACACAACAGTAATATAAGACACCTGTCATTTTCATCACCTTGAGATAGCTACCATTTACTAATATGTGTACCTGCTTTTCCTTCCAATATCTTTTCATGTATCTGTGTATACTCAGTATTTTAGAAATCAGTATGGCTTAATGGTTGAAAGTACAATCAGCCCTCCATATTCATGCATTTTGCTTCCGTAGACTTAATCAACTAGGGATCCAAAATATTCAGGAAAAAAACTCTAATAAAAAAACCAAAACAACAATAAAAATAATACAAATAAAAAACCCAATATATCATAACAACTATTTATACTATGTCAGGTATTATAAATAATATAGAGATGGTTTAAAGTATATAGGAGAACATGGGTAGGTTATATGCAAATACTATGCCATTTTATGTAAGGGACTTGAGCAACCTCGGATTTTGGTGTCTGCAGGGTCCTGGAACCAATATCCCAAGAATCCCGAGGGATGACTTTACATACTTTGGAGCCAAAGTGCTTGGATTAAATTTTGGCTTCATCAGCTCCTTTCTATATGAACTTATATGATGTCTCAGTTTCCTCATTTGTAACAGAGATAATAATCTATTATTAATAGGGTTCTTATGGACATTAAATGACATAATTCCCATTAGATCACAGTAGGAAATGCTCAAGAAAAATTAGCTCTAATTTCAGTCACATATGCACACAAATGTGCAAAACTGAGATCAACTCTGCTGTACACATATTTTGTACCTGGAATTATAACTTAACATCATATTATAACTGTTGTCATTAAAACTTATTGGAATCCCAATTTATGTCTATATAATTCTTCATCATGTGGAAATACTATAATTTATTTAGCTGTTACATATTGTATATATTATGGGTTGTTTCTAATTTTCAGCCTCATAAGTAAACCTGGGTGAATATTCATGTCTTCAATGCATTGTAAATAATTTCTCAAGGTTAAATTCAAAGAATTCTTAAAATTTTTATATATCCTGTCAAATTTCTTTGCAGAAAATATAATTCCAATTCATACTTCCTCTTAAAATTTGTGTCTGACACAATGAATTTAATATTATATATTTTTAAATGTTGATGATTTGTCACAAGAAAAATAGTTCTATGTTTGTCTTAGTTTGCAGTGTGACTACCAATAAGATTTCACATTTGTCATTTTATACCATTTGCCCATATTCCTATTGGATTATTAGAGTTTTCTTGTTATTTTGAAGATTTCTTAATGTATGAAGGACAATAATACTTTGCGTATTAGATTATTTACAAATAGATTTATTTTTCTAATTTTACATTTGAGATTTAATTTATGTTTTTTTAAAGTACAAGGTTTAAAATTTTATAATTCAAAACTATATACCTCCATGACTTTTCCATGTCTTTTATGATAAGAAAATACTTCCACTTCTATAGATTATTTATTTATAGTTTCTTCTAGTTTGTTTAAGATTTTATTTGTTAGATATTTAATTCTGGTGCACCTGAAATTAAGTTTGGTGATTATCTAACACTATATTTTTAAAAATAGATTAATTAAAACAAAACAACTTAAAAATTTAAGAAGATTAAAATCATATCAAGTTTCTCTTTTGACTATAAGGTTATTAAACTAAAAATCAGTAACAGGAGGAATTTTGGAAAATTCACAAATAACCTAGAAACTAAACAACATGATCCTAAACAACCAATAAGTCAAAAAAGAAGTTAAAAGAGAAATTAAAAAATAACTTGAGACAAACAAAGATGGACACACAACAGATCAAATCTTGATGGATGCAGCAAAAATGGTTCTACGAGGGAAGTTTATAGCAATAAACACACACATCAAAAAAGAAGAAAGATCTCAAAGAAACAACCTAATATTACAACTCAAAGAACTACAGAAAGAACAAACTAAACACACAGTCAGTAGAAGAAAGGAAATAATGAATATCAGAGAAGAAACAAATGAAATAGAGACAAGAAAAAACATATAAAAGATTAATAAAACTGAGTTGGTTTTTTGTAAATACAAACAAAATTGGCAAACCTTTCAATAGACCAAGAAAAAGAGAGAAAATATTCAAATAAATAAAACTAGAAATTAAAGAGGAGACATTACAACTAACACCACAGAAATACAAAGGATAATAAGAGACTACTATGAACATTTATATGCCAAAAATTGGATAACCTAGAAAAAGAGGATAAATTCATAGAAACATGAAACCTACCAACACTGAATCATAAAGAAATAGAAAGTCTAAATAGACCAATAATGAGTAAAAAGATTAAATCAGTACTTAAAAACCTCTTGCCAATGAAACGCCCAGGACCTGATTTGCTGTTGAATTCTACCAAACATGTAAAGAATGCCAATCCCTCGCAAACTCTTTCAAAAAATTGAGAGGGGGGAACACTTCCAAATTCACTTTATGAGGCCAGGATTACTTTGATATCAAAGCCAGACAAGCATACTTCAAGACAAAAAAATTATAGGCCAATATCCCTGGTGAATATAGACTCAAAAACCCTCAAGAAAAATACTAGCAAACTGAATTCAATGGTATATTAAAAAGATATTCACCAAGATCAAGTGGGATTTATCACTGGGATGCAAGGAGAGTTCAACATACACAAATAAATAAATGTAAAACACCACCTTAACAGAATAAAGAACAAAAACCATATGATCACCTAAATAGATGCAGAAAAATCATTTGACAAAATTTGACATCTTTTCATGGTAAAAGCTCTTAATAAGGCTGGGCGTGGTGGCTCACGCCTGTAATCCTAGCACTCTGGGAGGCCGAGGCGGGAGGATCAATTGAGGTCAGGAGTTCGAGGCCAGCCTGAGCAAGAGCAAGAACCAATTCTACTAAAAATAGAAAAACTTAGCCAGGTGTGGTAGCACATGCATGTAGTCTCAGCTACTAGGGAGGCTGAGGCAGGAGAATTGCTTGAGCCCAGGAGTTTGAGGTTGCTGTGAGCTAGGCTGATGCCACAGCACTCTAGCCCCATCAAGACTGTCTATGAATAAATAACAAATAACAAGGTATAGAAGAAATTTTCTTCAACATGATAATGGCCATATATGACAAGCCCACAACTAATATACTGAATGATAAAAAGTTGAAAGCTTTCCCTGTAAGATCAGGAACAAGACAAGGATACTCATTCACTCTTGCCATTTCTATTCAACATATTACTGGAAGTCGTAGCCAGAGCAATTAGGCAAGAGAAAAAAAAAATAAAAAGCATTCTAATTGGAAAAGAAGAAGCTAAATTGTCTCTGTTTGCAGATGACATCTTATATTTAGAAAAACCTAAAGACTCCACTAAAAATCTTAGAGCTAATAAACAAATTCAGTAGAGTTACAGGATATAAAACCAAGAAATCAGTAAGGTCTATACACTAACGATGACTTATCCAAAAAAGAAATCAAGATAACAATTCCATTTACAATGGCTACAAAAAATTTCTTAGTAAATGTAAAGGAAGTAAAAGATCTATTTGCTGAAAACTATGAAACAATGATGAAAGAAACTAAAGATACAAACAAATGGAAAGATATCCTGTATTCATGGATTCAAAAAATTAAATTGTTAAAATGTCCATACTACTCAAAGAAATCTACAGATCCAATGCAATCCCTATCAAAATCCCAACAGCATTTTTCACAGAAATAGAAAAAGCAATTCTAAAGTTTGTATGTAACCATGAAAGACACTGAATATCTAAAGCAATCTTGAGCAAAAAGAATAAAGATGGAGGATTCATACTACTTGATTTCAAAATCTACTTCAAAGGTATAGTAATCAAAACAGCATGGCACTGCCATAAGAACAGACACATAGACCAATGGAACAGAATAGCGTGCCTAGAAATAAATCCACATTGATTTTATAAATCAATACATCAATTGATTTTCAACAAAGAAGCCAAGAACATACAATTGGGAAATGACAGTCTCTTCAATAAATGGTGCTGGGAAAACAAGATATCCACATGAAGAATAAAATTAGACCATTATCTCACATCATACACAAAAATCAATAAAAAATGGACTAAAGACTTGAACATAAGCCCTGAAACTGTAAAACTATTAGAAAACATAGAGGAAAATCTCCATTGGTGTGGACAATGACTTTTTGGACATGAACCCAAAAGCACAGGCAAGAAAAGAAAAAATAAACAAATGGGATTACATCAACCTAAATGTTTTCTGCACAGGCCAAGGAAACAATCAACAGAGTGAAGAAGCAACCTATGGAAAGGGGGAAAATATTTGCAAATGGTACATCTGATAATCAGTTAATAACCAAAACACATAAGGAACTCAACTCAATAGTAAAAAAACAATGTGATTAAGAAATGGACAAAGGACCTAAATAGATATTTTTTTCAATAGAAGATATACAAATGACTAGCAGGTATATGAAAAAATGCTCAACATCACTAACAATCAGGGAAATGCAAACGAAAACCACATTGAAATATCACCTCCCATCTGTTAGAATGGCTATTATCAAAAAGATGAAAGATAGCAAGTGTTGGCAAAGATGTGGAGAAAAGGGAACCCTTGCACACTGTTGGTGAAAATGCAAATTAGTACAGCCATTATGGAAAACAATATGGAAGTTTCTCAAAATTTAGAAATAGAACTACCATATGATCCAGCAATCCCACTACTGGGTATATATCCAAAGGAAATGAAATCAGTGCATGGAAGACATAGCTGTACTCCTATGTTCATAACAGCATTATTCATGATAGCCAAGACAGGGAATCAGCCTAAGTGTCCATCAGTGGGTGAATGCATAAAGAAATTAAAAAAGAATGAAATCCTGACATTTGCAACAACATGAATGACCCTGGAGGACATTACATTAAGTGAAATAAACCAGGCACAGAAAGACAAATACTGCATGATCTCACTTACATGTGGAATCTAAAAAGATAGAACTCATAGAAGCAGAGAGTAAAATGGTGGTTACCAAGGACTGGGGGCAGGGAGAGGATTGGGGAAATGTTGGTTAAAGGACACAAAATTTCAGACAGGAGGAATAAATCCAAGAGGACATAGTGACTATAGTTAATAGTAATGCATTGCATACTTACAAATCACCAAGAGAATAGATTTTAAGTATTTGCATCACAAAAAAAGATAAGTATGTGAGGTAATGCATATGTTAATTAACTCAATTTAGCCATTCTACAAGCTATACATATTTCAAAACATCATGTCATATAACATAAATATATACAATTTTTATTTCTCAATTAAAAAATTTAATTAAAAAATTGTTAATTTTAAATGTTGGTGAAGGTGTGTGAGAAGACACACTGGTTGTTGATGGAAGAGCAAACAAATCAGTTATTTTGTAAGGCAATTTGGTGGTATTTGTTAAGATTTTAATGGGCATATGCTTAGATCCAGCAATTTTATTTCTTCAATTCTATCTCAAATAAGCATTCTTGCATATGCTTTAAATATCTTTATGATGACATTCATTGCCAAAGTGTTTATAATAAGAAAAGCCCATATTATACCAAAGTCCATCAACTTGGGTGGCAGGTAGGGAGAAGGAAGGTATGGTTAAATAAATTATAGAGCATTTACTTTCTTGGGAATATTGTGTTGCAATTAAAATAAATAAAGCAAAGTTCCATATACTGACATGGAAAGATCTCTATGACACTAGATGAAAAGTAAAATCACAGAGTAACTTTTAATTTTATCCCTTTTTAAAAAATATATGTACACAGACATGTATATAAATTCATAAAATGGATGGACTTCAATCTACTAAGAGTCCTTACTTTCATGGAGGGAAATAGGAATTGAGGTATATTTAATGAAGACTTTTGAAATTCTTTCCATATACTCTTCTATTGTTCAATACAGGTATTAGTTTTCTATTGTTGCATTTGTGTATGACTTGCACACAAAAAGTAAACTCTAATAATGCAAAATAATGAGATATTAAAAATAGATTATCCTTCATTATTTATTTAATAATCTATCATTTTCTGATTGGCTAACAATACTTCCCTATACATACATATTCTACTTTCATTGTGTCATTTGTTAAATTCTTGATAGTAAAACATGTGTTTAAAAATGTTCTTTATAAAAATAGTTTTATTACTTAGATCAGTGTTCATGTACCAGGAGAGTGGTACTACTCATTACAAAATTCCCATATTAATCAACTAATATTAAGAATTCTTCATTAATTATTAGAAAATAATTGCAAGGAATTGTAGTCCTATATTTCCAAAAGTTTATTTAGTAAAATAACTCTGCTGTGCCATTACCTTGGTGACGGTTAACAAAACTGACCTAATTTAGAAAAATGCTGAAATTTTGTCATCTGCATCATTTTCCCCCTTCTAATATTACTATAAATTTCTTTCTTCACTTAAATAAAGTATAAGGATATACTTTATTTTCTTGCTTCTATAAAAATCTGTACAATAAACATCAGCAGTGTACAATCATACTATAGCCTAAATGAGTTTTCATTTTAGCAACTTAATTTGAATTTTAAAATTAAATATTTTCTAAATCATATATATGCACACACATACATATCTCCTTATGGTTATGTAAGTAATTCTTGATCACAGGAAATTTGAAAAATACAGAGACATATAAAAAATTTAATATCATTCAAAACTGATCACCAGAGAAAACCATGTTAACATTTTGGTGCATCTGCCTCCATTTCCCTGTGCATGCTTAGGAAAAAAGACAATTTTTGAAAGAAATATAGAGTTTTTCAATTTTTTTCCTGTCAAAAACACATACACAGGGTATTTTTATGCTACACAATATTGTTAAACAAATGTCCTCAGAGTCTAGGTGGCATTTTAGTACATGAGTTTTCCATAATTTAATGAATTCTATGTCTTGAACATTTATATTGTCTACTTTAAAAAGCTATTATAATGGTATGAGTACTTGTCTAGCTAGATTGTTATTCAGTTTAATTACCTTCTAAAGATAAATTACTAAAAATTGAATTACTAGGCCAAAGAATATGAACATATTTTAGGTTCTTATCCATATTGCCAGATTGTACCCCATGAAGTTTGTACCAATTTATGCTCCTAGCAACAGTGAAAATATCCTTTTAACCACATCCCACTCTGCACTGGCTATTTAAAACAACACAGGAGGGAAAACCCTGTCAATTTGATTGGTAAAAAAGTATATTTCATAATTAAAATATTGGGTTTTTTTCCCTTAAGTTCCTCAATTGAATGGGTAAGTACCCTTTCAATAATCTTTAGAAAAAACTGCTTTTTGTCTTCTGCCAGTTTTCTTTCAAACCAGCTTTAAAGGAAATTTCAATTAAACAATACTATGGAACACTTAATTGAGATTAGGTTAAGCCTAAAATTGATTTCGGACAAAATGACATTTTGACAACATTCCATCTTTTCCAAGGAGCATGTTATTACTTGCCACTTATTTAAATCCTATTTTATATTCCTTAGTAAATGTTTTCTTTACATAGCCCCTGCATATTTTGAAGGTTTATTCCTATATATTTTATGCATTTGGTATTTTTATGTGTGAGACATATGATGAGTTTTGCTGCCACTGAGGTTAAAATCCTTTTTCTCTTTGGATCATCTAAGCACTAATTTCAAAATTAGGGAGAAGCAGTATAACCTGGTAATTAAAAGCTCAGGTACTGTAGCTAGGCTTTCCCATCTGCATCTGAATTCACTTCTTACCACGTGACTTGGGTGAGCTGGGAGTGCAGTATCTCCCTTTTCGCTTCCAGAGCCCTGAAGCCTCTGTATCCTGCATCCTGCTGTGTTCACAGAGACTGGCTCCTAAGTCTCACCGCACAGGGGCTTTCTTACCTTCTGGCTTCCGGTTAGGTCCAGCCAATGAGGGCATTAGCAAGAAATCAGATTGGGAGGAAAGTGAGGGAAAGGTACTTATTTCCAAGACCCCTTCCTGCTTAGTGCCAGGGGCTGTGTCCTATCAGGGGTCCTCCACACAACTACCTTTCAGGCTTGTATGTGGTCACATGTCCTTGCTGTTGCTAGCCTAGAGTCCTGCTGGGTCGTCTGGGGTTTCTCTAACACATTGCCCATGTCTGGGTAATGTCTCCATTATCCAGCTGGAATGTGTCATCTGCTTCTTACCAGGATCTTGAATAAAAGCAAATAGCACACAGGAATAGTACATATCCTTGTAATTTTTCACATATTATTGAAAATATCTCTTGGCTTTCACTATGATTATAATTTTGGTGATCAATGTAAGACAGGCATTCTACATTTTGTTCAGTATCATTCTCTTTGTGATTTTCTAAGTTTTATCAGGAAGGCTTGTTGAATTTTATCCTCTGCATTTTGATATATTTGTTTGTTTTTAAATTGTATTTGTTGATGTATTATTTTATATTGTGATTTTCTATCAATAAATCATCCTTTTATTCCTGAAATGGTGCAAATTAAATTTACTTTGCTAATATTTCATTTTAGATTTTTAAAAATCACTCTCAATGGAATGGCAGATATCTGGAGGCCATTTAAAACAATAGACTTAGGAAAAATAACACCCTTAAACTGACATTTATTTAAGCATAAGTCACTTGGAATAACTGGAAATTTTAGTAGCTCTTTGTTACCCAAAGTTCTTTTTTGTGCTATTTCCTACGGTTTGTAGTGCAGAAGCAATTGGACCAATACTAGCTTTTAAGAAGCAATATTTTGGCAGGTCGTGTCAGAGTGGAGGGAGACTGACCACAGACTAATATCTAGTAATAATTATGTCTATGCCGGAGTGAAGAGAGTACAAAAAGATTGAATGTCTTCCTCCTTTTCTTTTTGTTCTGAAAAAAATTACTCTGTTCTTTCAGTTGTGTTTCTTATTCCAATCCTATCAAGCTTGGATTTAGAATCCAGGCCATCAATTTATAGCAATTGGTAATTTCAATATTTTATACCTGTTATATCATGCAATACTGTTTTATTTCAAGCATGAATTTTCATTTTGGTTTCCATGAATCAATTTCATCATGGCAGGATCTTCAGCACAATATCTCCCTAGGGATGAGAATAATTTTATTTAATATTTGTGCAAGTTATTATATATTTGGTGCCAAGCGCTTGAAACATTAGAATCATAATATAAAATTGCTGAGCCATTGACATAAGGAAACAAACACTATTTAGTTCTCTCCCTGATGAGTCTGGCATTGAAAACAAGAAAGACTACAAAGATTGTGTTGGAATTTTTCAATGAGATTCTATTTGGTTTAATATAACTAAATATAAGGACAGAATCTGCAAATATTAAACTTTATATTTTCACTCAAAATTTTGTCAGGCAATAGCTAATAATGACAAAATGTTGTTTATAATAAAAGATAGTTATAAATAGCAAAGAAGACTTAGAATTTGTTTGAGAAGAGGTAAGCTGCTAAGTTCGTTAGCGGGGAGTTTACTTTTGGCGTGTTTACTTATTTATCGTTCCTCTTCACACTGCACTCCCTAGCTAAGGATGTTCCCTCACTCTGAACCCACAGGCATGTGAGAATTCCTTTCCCACAATAAACTTGCTTTTACAGGCTCTCCTTTCTAGTGTTCTTTTGTGATTTAGAAACTCCAAAAGCAAGTGTGAGAACATACAATATCTAGTAAAAGCCAGCATTACTGAATGAACTCATTAAAGCCAAGTGGGAATTGCAAACTCTGAAAATTAAAACATCTGAACATCTGTTAAAATTCAATCTGTGTTTCTTCTTTGAGAAAAATAACAAATCTGATCGACTCTTGGTGTAGCATCTCAAAAGAATAAACAAAGAAGCTTGATAAGTAAAATTAATTTGGCAGATGGTTCAATAAGATAGGATCTGGGACAATTCTTGGAAAGTTTCCTTGATTTCTTTTGCAAAGTAAATGTAAATCAAGAAAATTCCTAAGCAACAATGAAGTGAAACTGAGGTATTTATTGTATTTACCAATAGTATAAGAAATATAAAATGACTACGATCAACTAAATTATTTGTGAAGAAAAGAAGGAAAAGTCAATTGGCATGTACCTTATCAGCCTATATTTTAAGTTATCAGAAAAGTTAAAAGTTTGCTTTAATTTTATTAAAGTTGTTGGTTTACAAAGCTTTGTTTTTTACAAAGTACTTTTCTCTTCTTTAAGAACAGGCATTGTGAAATTACTTTACGTTCTTCTTTATTTTCTTTTTTTGCATGCTTTTGCAGTTGGCTTTTTCTCACAATAGCAAAATGAAATGTTTGCAGAATTTGTCAAAAAGTCAAGTTTCTATAGACTATATATTATTGACATGCAAAAAGCATCTCATATTCCAGTGTTGCTATAAATAGTACATTTAACACTTACTGTCTAGGAACAGCTAAATTCCTAACTCTCCTATCATAATTATCATTGTTTTCTGTCTAGCCTCCACATTAAGGTGCGATCTTGAGTCTCCCACTCAAGAAATTCTTAATTTTTTCATGTGGTGGCAAATTTTAAAAATGACAAGGAAAAAATTCATGATCAGTGTTACATGCTTTATGTTAGAAATATGATTTTATTCCCAAAGTCACCGTTTCCTTAAGCCACTCAAGCATACACACCTATATGGCTGGCCCCCACAAACTGAGGGCCTGAAACACGGGCTCCAGGCCCACCCCATCCCGTCACTGTACTTTTACTTCAAGTAAAACACTCGAGGGAGGAGGGATGGCTCACAAAATACTCCTGACCTTTCAATTTTGTTCTCCAGATCAGATGCTGCCAATAAGGCTGTTTGGTGTCCAGTTTCAAGCCACATGGTTTTTGAGCTCCCAGATGTAGATTTATCAAGCATGTCCGGTATTTTTGTGAAAACCATCTGGAAACATAAATCGAAAGACCTGCTTCAAGCTCTGAGAGGTAGTTCTCCACGTGGTCACCTCCACTGCGTTCACTTTTACCCAGGTGCTATTTCCACACCTGCTTCCCTTCCAGTTGCAAGTTCCAACGTCGTCTTCTGTGCTGCTATCTTTTAGGCATCTAGACTCCAGGCTGGGGTTGAGATTGAACTTCTGGAGGATTTCACTATTCCTCCATTAATATCTTCTTTTCCACAGGTCCCCTTTGTCCTCTTTTGTCTCCATTTGCTCCTTCCTCCCCTGTCACCCTAGCTCCAGCTGCCGTCAGCCTCCTTTTACACAATCTCACTTCCTTGCCAAGATTTTCACAGTCCTTATCTTACATTGGGAAAGGAAATAGTAGAGCAAATTCTGGCTTTAGATACATGATATTTCCAAAGTTAATGCGTGTACAGGATAAAAACTGAAAGTGGTACAAAAGGGTGCGAAGTTAAAGGTACATTTTCCTCCCACCCTTGGTTTCTATTCATGTGGTTCTTCACTTCAGAGGAAACTCCTACTCTTGATTTCTTATGTACCTTTCTAGAGATAGATAAGATAGGCCTATTAGACTGAGGAAGTTTGTTCTTAGTTGGCTGTGGATTTTTATCGTGAATGGGTGTAAAATTTTATCAAGTATTTTTTTAGCATCAATAGAGATAATTATATGAGAGATTTCTCCTTTACAGGCACACTTTGGAGATACTGCCAGTTCAGTTGTGGACCACTGCATTAAAGTGAATATCTCAGTAAAGTGAGTCACACAAATTTTTTGATTTCCCAGTGGACATAACAGTTATGTTTACACTGTACTGTGATCTGTTACATATGCAATAGCACTATGTCTAAAAAAGCAACATACATATCCTAATTAAAAAATACTTCATTGTTAAAAACTCCTAACAGACATCTGAGCCTTCAATGAGTCATAATCTTTCTCCTGGTAGAGGGTCTTGCCTCCACATTGATGACTGCTGACTGGTCAGAGTGGTGGTTGCTCAAGATAGGGGTGGCCATGGCAATTTCTTAAAAGAAAACAATGATGAAGTTTGTGGCATCAATTGACTCTTCTTTCCATGAAATATTTCTCTGTAGTATTCTCTGTTTATCAAAATGCTATCAGCATTTTACCCACAGTAGAACTTCTTTCACAATTGGAGTCACTCCTCGCCAACCCTGCTGCTGCTTTATCAATTGAGTTCATGTAATATTCTAAATCCTCTGTTGTCATTTCAACAATGTTCAGACCATCTCTGGCAGGGATAATTTCCATCTCAAGAAATTACTTTTTTTGCTCATCCATAAGAAACAACTCCTTATCTACTCAAGTTTTATATGACATTATAGCAATTCAGTCACTTCTTCAGGCTCCACTTCTAATTCTAGTTCTCTTGCTATTTCTACCACATCTGTAGTTACTTCTTCCACTGACGTCTTGAACCCCTCAAAGTCATCCATGAGAGAGCAATCAACTCTTTCAAATTCCTATTAATGTTGATATTTTGACCTCCTCCCATGTATCAAGAATGCTCTTAGTGTCATCTAGAGTGCTGAATCCTTTCCAAAAGGCTTTTTTTCATTGACTTTTCTCAGATCCATCAGAGGGATCACTATCTATGGCATCTTTAGCCTTATAAAAGGCATTTCTAAAATAATAAGACTTGAAAGTCACAATTACTCATTGATCCATGTGCTACAGAATGGATATTTTGTTAGCAGGCAGGAAAACAACATTAATCTCCTTGTACATCTCTATTAGAGCTCCTGGGTGACTGGGTGCATTATCAGTGGGCAGTAATATTTTAAAAAGAATCTTTTTTTCTGAGGAGTAGATCTCAACAGGGGGATTAAAATATTTAGTAAACCAGGCTGTAAATATATGTGCTGTCATCCAGGCTTTGTTTTTCCATTGATAGAGCACAGAGTAGATTTAGCATAACTCTTAAGAGCCCAGCATTTTCAGAATGATAAATAGCCATTGGCTCCAACTTCAAGTCACCAACTGCATTAGTCCCTAGCAAGAGTCATCCTTGCCCTTTGAAGCATTGATGCCAGGCACTAACTTGTCCTCTCTAACTATGGAAGTCCTAGATGGCATCATCTTCCAATATAAGGCGTTTCATCTGCATTAAAAATCTGTTGTTTAGTATAGCCACCTTCATCATTTATCTTAGCTAGATCTTTTTGATAGCTTGCTGCAATTTCTGCCTTAGCATTTGCTGCCTCATCTTGCACTTTTATGTTATGGAGACAGCTTCTTTCCTTAAATCTCATGAACCAACTTGTGCTAGCTTCAAACTTTTCTTCTGCAGCTACCTCAACTCTCTCAGCCTTCATAGAAATGAAGAGAGTTAGAGCTTTGCTGTGGATCAGGCTTTAGGTTAAGGGTATGTTGTGGCTGGTTTAATCTTTTATCCAGAGCACTGCAACTTTCTCCATATCATCAATAAGACTCTTTTACTTTCTTACCATTCATGTGTGCACTTTTAATTTCTATCAAGAACTTTTCCTTTGTATTCACAACTTGGCTGTTTGGCATAAGAGGAGTAGCTTTTGGTCTATCTCAGCTTTTGATATTCCTTCCTCACTGAGCTTAATCCTTTTTAACTTTTAATTTAAAGTAAAAGACATGTGACTCTTTCACTTGAATTCTTAGAGGTCATTGTACAGTTATTAATTGACCTAATATCAATATTGTTGTGTCTTAGGAAATTTGGAGGCCAGAGGAGAGGGAAAGAGAAGGGAGAACAGCTTGTTGGTGGAACAATCAGAACATACACATTTAATGATTAAATTTGCTGTTTTAAATGGGCATGGATCATGGCACCCCAAAATAATTACAATAGTAAAATCAAAGATCACTGATCACAGATCACTGTAACAAATAATAATAAAAAAGTTTGAAATATTGTGAGAATTACTGAAACTCGACTCAGAGACACAAAGTGAGCACATGCTATTGGAAAAATGGTACCAGTAGACTTGGCTCAATACAAGGTTGCCACAAACCTTCAATTTGTAAAAAATGCAGTATCTGTGAAGTGCAGTAATGTGAAGTGCAATAAGGCAAGATATGCCTGTACTCCATTAATGTGGTTAAATAGTAAATCACATTTGTTGATTTCCTAATGTTAAACCATGTTTGCATTGCTGAAATAAACCCTACTTAATGATGATGTATTAATATTAGTGTAATACAATATTGGATCTTATTTACTATTGTATTGGCATTTTTATATCTATGTTTATAAGGTGAAGTTAGCTTGTAATTTCATTTTATTTTACAATTATTGTCTGTTTTTTATGCTAGTCCTATAAAAGGAATTAGGTAGCTTTTCATTTCTTTCTTACTCTTTTTCACTTTTCCTCCTCTCTTTGGATCTTTTTAAAAATTCTGAATCATCTTTCATAAAATAGTGACTATCATGCTCTGATTCATGGTGGGAGTGGGAGGATTTGACTATTAGTTCATTGATTATTGATTATTCAGATCTTCTAAATTTCTTTGTAAGTCAGCGTTGGTCATTAAAAAAAAAAGCTTCCTATTATGTTTGCAAGTATATTGATGAAAAATTTTTCATTGTACTGATTCTGTGTTTCTTTTTTTCATCAGAAATATTTTTTATTTTTGCAAACTTTTTTTCTTGGTTGACTTTACTAAAACTTCTTTTATTGCATTGGCTTTTTTAAATAAATTGCTCTAATATTTGCTTATTTGTATGTTTGACTCTGTATTAGTTCACTAATCTTTGCTCTGTTCTTGATAGTACCTTCCATATACTTTCCACAGGTTTCTTTTCCAGTTTTTTGAGGGTTTTTTGGTTACTTATCATATATTTTATAATTTTCACTTTAATATATTTGTTATTTGTGAATGTGATTATATTTTCCAAACAATGTGTTTTTAATTTTTAGAAATTATTTATTTCTAATTTGATTGCATTAATGGCCAGAATGCTTTCATTATGATCTTATTTCTACCCCTTTCCCATTAATATTGTCCATTTTGTATTTTACTACCTCCATAATATTTTTAATTTATAGTTACTCATTACTTTTCATGCATTTTCTCTATTATTTTAAAACTTTAATTTTATGATTTTTAAAATATATTTCAAAATGAAAAATGTACAAAAGGGTCTATGGTGAATTTCTCTATCATTCTTCCAGCTACCCAGTTCCCTTCTCCTCTGGAGGTTCTAATCTTATTAATTTCTTAAATAGATAAAGGTAGTTAAACAGGAAAAAAAGTTCCAATAAAACCTCCAAACACATGTCAATATGAACAGATAACGGCCTTATATGCAATTAATAATGTCCAATTTCCAGGGATGTAAAGATTAACTGAGACATTAAAGCTCTTTATATGATAATTGGGATATAATAAATGCTAAACCAATTGGGAAAATGGATACACACTTGTGTTCATTATTTATTAATGCCATTGGAGGCTGGATAGTAGCTAAGAATACAGACTTATTTAGGGATATTAATTTATTTAAATAAAAATAAAATTAATAGATTTTAAAATAAATAAATAAGGTGCTCCTGGATAGAATTCCCTTTTTTGTCACTTTTTAATTGTGTGATATTGGATGAGTCACTTTAACCTCTTGAATTTTTAGATTTACTATACAAAATGGGCATCACAATAATACTTACCTCTTAGAATTTTATCAATAAATGTAATCATGGATATAAAAAGTATGTACACCTAAATCATGCTATTGCCTGGAAGATAGTAAGTACTCAGTTTGCAGATTACCATTATTATTATTTTCTTAGTGATCGTAATTAATGATATGATAATTTTAAAATCATGGTATTTATTTCAGGGACCAGTAATTGATCCAGTTTAGACTGGAGAGAGAGGCTAGATGTAGATCAGAAAATTTAAACATTGACAGTAATGTGGCTCTCTCAGCTTTTGGCCATAGGAAAAATTGTATTCAATTAGTTTCTTGGGTGTTATAATATTTTAAAACATAAAATGTAAATGTAAAAGATATTTGTGTCCGTTGTACGGAAAATGAGAATAGAGCTGCCTAAATATAATAGAGGATGATCAATCTGTGGGTTCCTAGGGGACCTCAGAGATTAAGGGAATCACAGCCATGTTACCACCTACCGCCTTACTTGCTGTCTTACTTAACTTTCTGTTTCTCCTCAACACCAGCTCCAGACAAGTCCACAGCTTTAAGTTATGCATATAGTGGGTGGGAGAAAGCAGGAGTAGGTGGGGAAGACTGATCTGGGTAGGAGGTAGGCTGATTGCCAGATTCCCCAGGGTGATAGAGAAAGCTTTTTATTATAATTTAGTAGAAAGTCTTATGCCAAAAATGTTTCCATAAATACATACAAATGTTGGTTCTTGTTGAAAAATGCAAATCAGATGGTTTCAATGTTTTAAACCTTACTTGGAATACCTTAAATAACAAGCACAAACATTTCTCTGTGTGTGTGTATATATATTTAAATATATACCAAATTAAGCACATAGAAAATATTACAAAATGGAACTAATAGGCCCCCACCAGCATCCTGACATCAGACTGAAATGCAAATCAAATAATGCAACCCTGGAAGCGCTGCAGGAACTTTCATCACCACAGCAAGTATTCATTAGACCTTTCCTTAGGTTGTATTTAAACAATCACAGCCAAAAGCAGACAGAAATAAACATCTGGTCTGTCTAGCTACATTGTTCCTATTCTAAAATATTAATCTTCTACTTAGAGGGCATCAAAACAATCTTGGGCAGATAAAATATGCCAGTATCTGATCACAAGTCTGACTGTTCTTTATCACGTAGAATTGGCCTGGTCTTTCTTCTCTACTGCTGAGGTAGGTATTATGAAGCTCTCTTAGAACTAGGATGTTGCTGTAAATTATAGAGACTTGGTGGTTAAGCTAAACTAAGATTGTCCATTCCTCATAAAACATCTGTAGAACATTTGGATATTACTTCATTTGCATAGATGATAAATATATACAATTTGCTTTATTCAAGCTTTTTTTCTGACATAACCAAAATATTTTCTAAGCTATGGTGGCCAATTCACTTCTAAGTAATGAATTTCTGGGAATGAAAAATTGTATTTTAAGACTATTGGCTGATCTAGAAAATTGAAAACTTTTCCAAATACCATTTAGATTGGTGACAGATTTCATATTTGAATTGCAAATCATCATTTAAAATTTTTTATGGAGGAGTAAAGAAAATCTCAACAATAAAAATAACAATAATGATTGTCATTATTGTTACATGTCCTATAACTGGCACATAAGTCTTGTTACAAAAAATACATAATAATAAACCTCACAAGTAGTTTTATCATTAAGTAACTTGGAGGTGGTTAGGGAGCTAAGCCATGGCAAAGTTGGAACTTAATAGTAGGTCCCATGTTCTGCCTTAAGAAAATAACCTCTTTTCCTGTTGGGGGATAATTTATCATTTATTCCAAAATTAAATGAAGTACTTAATAAAAAGACATGTTATGACCTTTAGGTAGACTTTTTAATTGCTTAGAATGAGGTGCAAATGACCTCAAAGTTACTAAATGGTTTGTGTAACTGTCTTACAATTTGACCTTGGTCAAGGGTGTTCCAATGAAGCACTTGGATAACTTAGAAACTCACATTGCCGCAGATGGAAAAAATAGATCAAATGCATATTTTAATAATGGCAGTAGATAATGTTAATGTCTTAAACATACTACAGAACCTCAGGAAGGTGAAAGGTTAATTTATTAATTTAAAAAATTACCTAGTAGGTTTTGTCAAACATTGTGATAAACCTTGTGTAGGGACAAATAAGGTTTATCTTCTGCCCTCATAGAGCTTGCAGTCTAGTAAAGTGAAGAGGGACTGATATGTTCACTCATGCCTAAGAGCCAGCTAAAAATGTATAGAGGATGCACTTTGAAGTCTTATGATTCCCTTGGTAACCGGGCTGTGAGAACATTTTCATGAGTGCTAAAGCTGGATTTATCGTTTGTCAGGTTAACAGTAGAAGCAGCAGCATGGCAGGGCTGCCCCTGGGGCAGGGAATTATTATAACACTGGGGGAAGGTCATGATCTTAATAAACTCATCTGGGTAGAGACTTGATGAAAGATAATGACAAGAGAGGAGAAAAGAGCTACAGGAGTTCAGGGCCGAACTGGGGGAGAGAAGGGAGCAGAAATCAAACCCACAGTACAGCTGTTGGGAACTCTAATCTCTTAGTGGGCACAGAAAAAGAGTCAGATGTTGGGGGCTCTGGGACAAAGATTCAGAAATGAGATGAGTGGTTGTATGCTATGTCAGGTGCACATGTAGTCTCTTACCAGGAACATGGATCTATTTTATATATGGTATGTATGTAATATAATATATATTATAATTATTATAATTCAGGGGAGACTGAAGCTGAGGAATTGCCATGGAAATGACTCCAGAGTGTTTGTGGGTAGGGCAAACTCAGCTGGCTGTCTTAGTTACAAACCATGTCCCCTTCTCTCACAGGCAACCTGAGGGCTAGAGGTACTCCAGATACACAGGAGACACTAGCACAGCAGTTTGCAGCCCTAACTGAACATTAGAGCCACGTGGGGAACTTTAAACACATACCAATACAAAGGTCTGATCCCCTAGAGATTTTGAATTATTGGCCTGGGGTGAGACCCAAGCATTGGTTGTTTTTTTAATTAATAAGCTTTATTCTTTGGTGCAGTTTTAGATTCATAGACAGATTGAGCGGAAAGTACAGACAGTTCCCACATACCCTCTGTCTGCACACACGCACAACCTTCCCTACTATCAACATTCCACACCAGAGTGGTACATTTGTTATGATCAATGAACCTATATTGCCACATTGTTCTCACTGGCAGTCCATAGTTTACATGAGAGTTCCCTGTTGGTAACGTACATTCTGTGGGTTTGGAAAAATACATAATGACACGTGCTCATCATTGTAGTATTGTACAGATTGCTAGGTGTTTTTTAAGGCTCCCTTGGTGAACCACTGCACTAGCCGGAAGGGGCCACAAAGACAGGCACGATATCCAGAAGCTGCCATATGATACTGTCCATAAAATTACCCTAGGTCTCTCACCCTCCAGGAACTCTCACCTTTAGACAAAAGCAGAAGAATATTTCTGAAACTCTGCTGGCTAGCAGAGGAAGACTAGCTTGCTAGACAGCTGTCATTGTTTGTGGGGTGGAATGGGGGCAGCCTACAGAGGATGAAATGTTCCCTGCAGCCCTCAGGGATGGAACGTGGATAGAAAGAATCCATAGATAACACACTTATGTGTCATAATGGAAGGAGAAGATGCTTGCAACTCAAGATAAATTTGGTTTAGAATCCTAATTTTGTCAAGGTCAATAACCTTGAACCAGGGGTCTGACTTCTCTTGGGTGTCAGCTTCTTCATCTGAGAAATGGAGATGACAGTACCTAACTTGAAGGGTCATGAGAATTAAAGTCATGACATCCAATTTAGCATGTTCCCAGCATTTCGTGGATGATACATAAATGAACTCTGTGATAATTATTAGTGGTAGTAACTAAACAGCATATAAACAATTTTTTTAGTGGTGTATTATAGACCAAAGAATAATGAGAATTCAAAAGCAGGGAGAGCACTGATAGTAGAGTGGTCAGAAAAGGCTTCTTAGGATTTTTAATAATTTATATAACGTTGTATAGAGGAATGAGGGGGAGAAGGACATGATCGACTGGTGAATCTGTGGGAGATACGCAATGGGAGATGTGGTCACATGTAGCTGGCTTTAAATGCAGTCAGAGAAAAGGGATGTCTGGTCGTATCTGAGGGCAGCCTTGAGGATTAACAAAAGGAATCTGAAGCTATTATATACAAAAGACCCTTGAGAAAAGACTACATTGTCAACATGGAATATATAGAGTCTATCCGGGGCCCTCAGAAATGATGGTTGGAGTGACCATGATCCTCCTATAAATTTGCAATTCATGCAAAAATCTTTTCTCCCCTTCATTTTCTCCTCAGTTTGTTATAAAGACCATTTCTCACGGGCATCTTGGCTAAGAAGAGACATCTAGTTTTACTTAAGTGTAAACAAAATGATGTGTGATAATCTGTTACCAACAAAAAAAGGGCATTTCCTCATCATACTCAATAAAGACGATAAAACTACTACATGACAAATCCTTATTCTCTAAAAGAAAATGTTTTGTGTGTATATTTTATGTTATCGAAAAGCTACTGAAATGAGTTAGTTGATGGAAAGAAAGAATTTGTTGTGAATGGTGAATTCAGGACCTGAGAATGAAAGTATGAACCTAGGATACTATTATTTTCAAGTATCTTTGAGAATTATGTGTACTTCATTACCAGTAGGTGTCACTGCAGGCATTAAACACAGCCTGTTCTGGGGAACTTTGTCCCATAAATGTTGGTGTAATTTAATTGGTAGAACATAGTTATGATAGGCATAAAGGATATTTATTCTGAAAAGCAATATATTTTATCATGGTCATGAACTTGTAAAAACATTGGCTTAAGGAAGCTAAAGTGTATGCTTTAAATGGGCTTACTTAATACAATATACAGCATAAGTAATAGAATCTTATGAGGTTTTAAATATATACAGTGGGTTTTCTTGGATAAGATAAGGTTTGCCTTTCAGAGTTATTCCATAGAATCTGATTTATAGGACTAATTTAATGAGAATTCACAGACTGAATTGCTACCTTCTAAATCTTTGTGCAATTGACATTTTTTTCTTTTACATAACTTTCTTCTGAGTTTTGTTAGAGAAGGAAAGGAAATTAAGAACTTTAACTGAAATTACATTAGTTATCCTCTTTTGTGTTTCTCTTGCCTCTTAAACATATAGTATCTAGTATCGGGAAGTTAAATCCACTAAGCTCTTTTAGAGAAGCACATTTTAGTGGCACCTTGGCATCTTACACAGAGAAATATTGGCCATAAAGAAACAGTGATCTTTGTTCCATTTCTACCATGGTTTTAGAATTAATTCATTAGTGCAATCCTGCTGGCATTGCTGGGTTGAACTTTTGAACAGAGTATTCTGAATAGAAATCCTTGC
Source organism: Eulemur rufifrons (assembly GCF_041146395.1). Classification (NCBI taxonomy): domain Eukaryota; kingdom Metazoa; phylum Chordata; class Mammalia; order Primates; family Lemuridae; genus Eulemur; species Eulemur rufifrons. The sequence continues at coordinate 235,161,186 of NC_090989.1, forward strand.
ACTTTAAAATTTATTTGCCTGCTGGAGGTGCTTGTGGTTCTTATTTATTCATAACTTAAGGGCTAGGTGTGTGAATGTGCCCCTAGACTCTTTCATTGGCTCCATTTTACAAATTGAAACTGATGGTGGTGGTTGCGGTTCTTTTCAAGGGTTACTTGGGGGCAATCTAATTTACCTAGCTGTTCAAAGGTGAACTCAATATTTTCAATCATAAATTAAAAATCTATTCCAGTTTTCAAATCAGAAACAGCACAAATTTTGTATCTGCAAGTCATACGTATTCTCCTTCCCTGGCTTCACTGTACTGATTTTACCAGGATAGATGAGACATTCCCAGACACCTTGTGTTTTAACATGTCACTGTAACATCTAAAGTATTTTAGAAACATCACATTGCCTTTTTTCCTGTGCATACTAACAGGAATTTCGTGAGCCCCTGGCCTTTGCTTCTCTACATAGACCCATCTATGAGAATCTTTCTAACCTGTTAGATTCCTAGACTGTCATAATATGAACAACATCTCTGAAATACATAATATTATGGACTAAAAATTTAGATCATTGGAAAATACTTAGCAATATCAAATATGTGTACCTTCTTAGCACATAACAAACAATATGTCCATGTTAATTACAAGATATAGACACTACTCTCTACAAGGCCTACATTTTAAACTCACATTATAGATCTTCTAACAGACACAAAACAAATTGATAAAAATGTATATGAACCAACTATGTGAAACAAAAATCTCTGGATTTGTACTTTTGGAGTAGCACTCATATGTGAAGTCTGATGCACAGTGGTTACCAAAGGCCAATCTTCCAGATACTCTAAAATTTACATCTATATAAAATTGCACTTCAGAGATCAATATGCTTCCAGCATATAATTGTGACACCTAGTACCTTTTACTTTAATTAATTCTGTTGGAATGACTTTGGCTTTTATTGAGGGCCAACACTGGAAAGTTATTTTGGAAACTTGATGTGTTAAAAGTAAGAATATTGTTGAGAATAATTGTTATATTTCATGGGGCTCTAACTTTTAATCTTTGTATTAATAATGGCTTGGTTCTTCTGAGCTTGTTATAATTCTTTGTATTTAATTTTTTAACATAGTGGCTTGCTTAATAACCAGATTTCTCTCCCCCCCCCCCCAAACTTTGTCATATAAGAAAGCATAGATCCAACTAAGGCCAGGCACTGTGGGTCATGCCAGTAATCCCAGCACTTTGGGAGGCCAAGGTGGGAGGAGGCCAGGAGTTCAAGACCATTCTGGGGAAGATAGTGAGATCCCATCTCTATAACAAAGTAAGAAAATTTAGCCAGGCATGGGGGTGGGTACCTGTAGTCCTAGCTAATTAGGAGGTTGAGGCAAGAGGATTGCTTGAGCCCAGGAGTTTGTGGCTGCAGTGAGCTATGATCCCTCCATTATACTCTAGCCTGGGCGACAGCAAGATCTGTCTCAAAACAAACAAACAAAAAAAGAGCATAGAGCCAAAATTGTAGTCCTATAGCAAATAATAGTTTTTATGGTTTACATTTTTATGATAATCTTACAACTAAGCACTCATAGTTTGTTTTCATCTTTCTCATTTATTTTAACGTCACATCGCTGTATATTATATACTTTTGCAGGCTTTAGGACTTTTGGGGACAAACTGAAGAGGAGTATACAATAAAAAAAATTAGAACAGGTTTCCAGAATAGACCAATATTACACTTAAAATTCACATAGCTAACCAAGCTAATCACATCCTAACCCCTAGAGTTTACAAAAGAGGAATGAGAAGGAGACACCACCCTTTTGTTAGGAGAGAAAAGCAAACAACACTAAGATCCAACCATGATACCTATGTTTTTATTTTGTTTAACATTATACAGAGAATTGAATTTGTAGGTGTGCTAGGGTAGTAAAACTCACACAGTAATTATGTTTCTCCAGGTTATTTGAAAGATAGTGTCAGGACCTTTTCAATTCAAAACAAGAGCATCCGTTAAACTAGAAAGGGAATCTATAGTAATCCATTGTTGGTGTTCAAGAAGTAGGAATAGATATTATGAGACCAGTGAACATAAATAAATAATGAATGTGAGACTGGAATTTAAAGCATGTTTGAATTATAAAAGCAAAGAAGATCATTGAGCCAGAAAGGAGTTACCTTTCTAGGCTCAGAATATGTCTTGCTGGCAGACTGAGAGATGTAGCTGAATACGGGAGACGAAGCCTGGTCTGGGTGGAGGAGAATGACTAGACGCATGGTTAGGGTAAGGAAAAATGACTCACTGAGGTTCCTTTCAACATTATGGTTTTGCTATTTGATTTTGGACTCAGGGTATTTTGGCAAAATTTACTAAAGCTGAGACAGGAAATTAGTCTTCATTTGTAAAGCATTTGGATGGTTTTGGAATGGGAAAGATATTGTTAAAATAGAAGTAAAAGATTTAGTAGTAGAATGAGTAGTAAGGATGTTGGGTAGGTAAGTGCTCTTAAAATTGAATCCTCATTCAATATTTATTGCTCTCTTGACACATTGGACAATTGATTGATAGGAGTCTTCATTGCAAAGAAGGATTTATGTATTTCTTCATATCTTAATAATTTTCTATGATCAGTTTTTATTCTTTTTGTTTTTTATTTTAAAAATTTCCCAAAATATTTTCAATCCAACCTATATAGATATCTTTAGAAAAGATAAAAAATTTTAAAACATGTACTTTAAAAAGCCTCAAAGTCTAAAACAGTAAGAAAAAGAGTATTATATGTGAAGATTTGAGAATATCTCCTGAAATAATGTCTCCTTTTCTAACTTTGTAGATGTAGTACTGTCAAAAATGGACAAAAAGCACATATTTGTTATTTAGACTTAGTTGTCATCAAATGGATACAGGAGAAATACATTATTTTAAATTTGGGTTTTGGCTTGAAATACATTTATCCTTTTGGCATATGGATGGGTTTAGTCATTACAATTTGTCATCTCAGAAGAGAGGGCAAACAATCATTTGATTTGGAAGCCATGAATTTTCCAAAGACCAATCCAAATTTTCTGTTTAGTTGCTTATATAAGTGAGAAAGCAGAGTCCACTCTATTTAAGTGACTGAGACAAAATTACTCACTGAATCAGAGGCAAAGTTAAGCTTGTATTCATCTTATCACAATATCACTTAAACTATGGAATAATTATATTTTTACAATCCATGTGTCCACAACATGATACCTGAAAATTAACCATTAGTTAACTGTAATAGAATACTGGGTCCAGAATTAACAAATCTGAATTTGAATTTTGACTCTGCACTTACTAGATATGTAATCTTGGGAAAATTATTCATTTATTTGTTTATTTATAAATTTTTAATTTTTCAATTAACATGGGTACATAAAAGTTGTATATATTTATCGGGTACCTGTGATGTTTTGATATAGGCATACAAAGTGAATTAACCAAATCAGGGTAGTTGGGGTATCCATCCTCAGGCATTGATCACTTCTTTGTGTTAGGAACATTCCAATTCCATTTTTTTAGTTGTTATTTTTTTGTTTTTATTTCAGAATAATACAGGGCTACAAATGTTTTGGTTACAGGGATTGTTTTTGTGCTGCTTGAGACAAAGATATAAATGTGCCCGTCACCCAGATAGTGTACATTGTACCCATTAGGTATGATTTCACCCAACCCCTCCTCCTCCACAACACCTGTTTGATTTCTGTTGAGTTTTACTTCCATCTGTGAACATAAGTGTTGATAGGTTACTTCCAATTTAATAGCGAGTACATGTGGTGTTTGTTTTTGCATTCTTGTGATACTTCACTTAGGAGAATGGTCTCCATTTCCAATCAGATTGTTACAAAAGGTATTAATTCATTTTTATGGCTGAATAGTACTCCGTGGCATACATATACCACATTTTATTAATCCACTCATGAATTGATGGGCACTTGGGTTAATTCCACATGGTTGCTCTTTTAGTTATTTTAAAGTATACCCTAACTTATTGTTGATTATAGTCACTTTGTTGTGCTATCACATATTACTCATTCTGTCTAACTATCTAACTATATTTTTGTATCCATTAACTATCCCTGGTTTATCTCCGCAGCCCCTGGTGCTATCTTCCCAGCCTCTGGTAACCATTGTTCTACTGTCTGTCTCCATGAGCACAATTGTTTTTAATATTTAGCTCCCACATATGAGTGAGAATATGTGTGATTTGTCTTCCTGTGCTTGGCTTATTTCACTTAATATAATGGTCTCTGGTGCCATCCATGTTGCAAATGGCAGGATTTCATTCTTTTTTGTGGCTACATAATATTCCATTGTGTGTATGTACCACAACTTCTTTATCCATTCATCCATTGTTGGACACTTAGGTTGATTCCAAATCTTGGCTATTGTGAATAGTACTGAATAAACATGAGAACACAAATATCATTTTGACATACTAAATTTTCTTCTTTTGTATATATACTTAGCAGTGGGATTGGTGGCTTATGTGGTAGTTCTATTTTTAGTTCTTTCAGGAACTGCCATACTATTTTCCATAGTGGTTGTACTAATTTACATCTCAGGAAAATTACTTCTTACTGAATCTCGGTTATTTCTTTGTAAGGTTATTATGAGAACCATATGAGAAAACTTATGTGAAATGGCTGGCAATTTCAAATGCTAAGCAAATGGTAATTCTTTTTCTGCTGCTTTTCCAGCTATAACTATTACAGTGAACCTTACCATTTATAATGGAGACTCATCATTTTGTAAGATGATATTGATGCAAGTAGAAGTGTTGTGAGTCAAACCTAGATGGCAATTTTATCATTCTCCACACTGTGTGTATACTTAACCCTAAATGCTGAGAAAAATACACATCAACTTGGAATCTAAGAAATCACAAAAACTATTTTAATTTACTTCAAAATCTAAAGTTTTCTGAAGTTCCAAATGTATAATTTAGAATTTAATTATAAGGCTTTTTATTATCCTTTAATCATTTTTATCTGAATCTAGTTTCTGTAGACTGCAAAGTCATAGAAAGATGGAAAACAACATATTTCACATCCTTTGAAGAGATCTGTGCCTACTTGGACTTATAGTGATATTTATCTTCAATAAATACCTGATGACTGTATGAAAATTTAATTATAATGTTCTTCATATTGAAAGAATAGCATTGAAACTGACAGGACTTTTAGAAAAATAGCCTATAATTCCCTAGATTATTTGATTCACTTTTGGAATTTTAAGGATCATTATATATAACTTCCATAAACTTTTCATTAATACTTTCTAAAGATACTTAACTGAACAGAATTAGATATTATTTGGTTTGTGTAGAACACAGGACAAGAATCATTCCTTGGTTTTTGTTGTTTTCAGGGTCTTAAGAATTCACAAAATTATTAGAAGGGACAAGAAATAGTGGATTCATAGCAAAACATTGTACTTTAACAATATAAAGATGCCACAAACTTGATGCCAAGGGAAAGCAATGATATTTCTAGTCTCATTAGTCTTAAAGCTCTCCTATTAATTTCAAGTCCAAAGAATTTAGCTAATACATTTTCCATTGATAGGCACTCTAAATTGCTTTCATATGTATACGATGGTAATGAACATTTGTCCTTGGAAAGTAGGAGAGCATTTGTGGTAAATGAAAAAAGACTTTTATTTCTTCTCTTTTTGAGACACACTGATGACTCTGAGAACTTAGGTCAGTGTCGTTTTATTTTTTGCCCCAACCCCAAAGACCTAGCCAATCAATTATTAAAAATTAGGAATATCATAACTGTACCTAACAACAAATATGATTAAAATGAACAAAATCCACTAAATTTTACATCTTGGTGCCCTAATCACACCTCTGCCCCCAACTTTATCTTTTTTCCATTGGACAGTGCTATCTTCACTCCACTGTCAGCTCTAAAATGTAGAAACTAGAGGATCTTTGGGCTTCCTTCCAGGGTTTAATATTCTCAACGAGTTTGTTCATCTATATACATAATTTTCTCAAACATTTCAATAAAAGCTTGTTGAATCAATGTAGAATGAATATGCAGATGTTTGGTACCATATGGTCAAACATCTGGATATTTGAACTAAGTTTTCTTCCATTTTTAAAGGTGTTTAATTTTTTGAAGATACTGTCTGCATCTGAACTTCTGATTTAATTCCAGAAAGGTGGAATGTTAGTGTTAACTGGTCTGTAAGGAATGCAGTTCACCTGAGCCACAGGGAATTAACAAGTTAGAAAAGATTTCAGCCACTTTTTATTATCTTTTAACAGCAAGCATCTAGCACTAGTACTGAAGGATAAGTATCATTATTCATTGTTGAAATTTCTGCACATCTGCTCTCTCCACTTCTTACTCATCATTGCCACAATGTAACCATGGAATGGGAATCTGGCTTTTATTAACAAAATTAGAGAAACCTGTGTGGTAATAAGGAGGTAGCCCACCTCACACTTAACAGTAGTTGTAAGGCTCAAATACCTTAAAGGCTTTTTCCTTTATGTTGAAGTTCTTTTTCTGGTACACATAAACAGGCCTGCATACCAAAAACATGTAGTCATTGACTACAGTCACTAGATGAGAATTGGGCCTACAGCCATACCACCAACAGACTAAAAACTTGCCAAGGCTCACAAAGAAGAGTCAGGCCAGCTTTTCACTGGATATATTAACTCTGAAATATCAAGTCAGGAAAGTAACAGGATGTCAGAATAAATATATTCCAGAGAGTTGAAGACTAAGATATAATCCGATTCTGGGGTCCTAGACTGAAGGGGGTGCCACAGCGGCCTTGGTCTTTGCTAAACTAGTAATTTCCAGACGAAATCTAATTCATGTAACCTCTTTCAACAGGGGCATCTTTAATCTGTGTTTTGTTACTTTACATGAAGATTGCTTTTAAGAGTCTTTTTTAAATGTTTGAAATCGGTATTTGTGTTTGCGTAACCAGTCTACCAACACTATCTCTTGATCTCTTGTTCCTTCTATAATATTCATTTTACCCACTACTCTAGACCACCCTATTACCCCAGAAGATCTCACGATACTCCTTCTAGACAAATCTTGATATTGATATATCTTCTAGCTATAAAGCTCTCCCTTGAGGCTCAGTTTCTTACCTGTAGTTAGTTGGATCTCATTTCTCCAGTCATGAACACAGGACGCCCAATCCAAAATTATTCAGGAGCTAATGAACATGACATTTAAATATATTCTAGATTATTTCCTTAAAAAATATTACATAAAAATTACATTCAGAGGTGAGTTGTCAGTACTCATGAGGGCTCCAGAGATAGCCCTCATCATCATGCAGAGTTTTCACAAATTTAGCTGCATTAAACATAACTGAAAGAACCACTTAGCTCTATTAATTCAGTAGCTGTTGCATTCCTGGCATTTTCACCATCATTTGCCCACGTTTGAACCTCTTTTCCAGGAGGAGGCAATAGTTTTTATATTGTCTACCTCCAATGTCTCTTTGCTAGTTCTCCCCAAATGCTGCTGCCAGATGAACCATTAGAAGGTCCAAGTGTGACTATTATTGCTAACTTTTAATGACTTCCAGTTGCTTACTGATGATGATTCCAATCCTTAGCCTGACAGTCAGAACCTTCGCCGATTTCTCCCAAAGACTTTTCTATGCCGTACTTCAGTAAAATTTCATAATTTAATGTTTCCCAAATTACACTCTGTGCTTTTACACCTCTTGGTTAGCAGTTTCCTCTGTCTGCAATGCCTTTATTTATCTGAGACTTGAACTCAGGTCTTCCAATTCCTGTCCAGTGCCCTTTCAGCAATTAATTCTACCTCTCTGTAAATAATTCATGCACACAAATTATAATGTATTGCTAAAAATCCTGGTGTGATAGACAGAACAATGGCCTCGCATGATGTCCAAGCCCTAATCCCTGGAATCTGTGGATATGTTACCTTATATGGCAAAAGGGACTTTGTAAAAGTGATTAAGATTAAGGCCTTTGAGATGGAGAGATTATACTAGATTATCTGGGTGGGCCCCATATAATTACATGGGTATTTAAAAGTAAGGAAACGTTTCCACTTGCAGTCTGATAGGATGACAGGAGAAGGGTCAGACGAGGCGACATTGCTGGCATAAAGATGGAGGACGACTTCCAGGATGAATGTGACCTCTGAAAGCCTGAATAGCAAGGAGGTGGATTCTCCCACAGAGCTTTTAGAAAGAAACAAAGCCCACTGACACCTTGGTTTTAGTTCAGTGAGATCTCTGTCAGACTTCCGATCTACACAACTGTAAGACAATAAATTTGTGTTGTTTACAACTCAGAGTTTTTGGTAAATTGTTAAAACAGCAATATCAAACTAGAACTCCTGGGTTCCAATTCCAGAGTTTACTAAAATGACTATGAATCAAGGAAAGTGTAACATAAGATTTTTCAAGCTCCCTTCTGGTAACAAAATTGCTATCCTAAGCTAAGCTATCTTGTTCCTTCAGAGGCCAAGATACCACCTAATTAATATAACAAATGTATATATACTAATGTGTTAATCAGTTTTATCTCATAAAAATAAAATTTTTAAAGAGGAGAGGGGTAGAAAGAAGTTGGTTAAGGGGTACAAAAATAAAATCAGATAGAAGAAATAAATTCTAATATTTGATAGTACAATGGGGGATTTATAGTTAACAATAATTTATTATAAATTTCAAAATAGGTAAAAGAGAAGAATTGTAATGTTCCCAACATAAAGAAAAGATAAATGTTTGAGGTGATGGATATCCCAATTACCCTGATTTGATTATGAAACATTGTATACAGTTATCAAAATATCACATAGCCCCCCAAAATATATATAAATATTATATATATATCTATCAATAAAAAACTGTTAAAAGACACTTAAGTACACCATTTAAATAAAATCAATTAAATTGATGTGGAGAGATGTTTAAAGTCAATGATTGGGTGCCCTGTACATATGAGCTGCTGAATGAAGATTTGTTGGTTAAATCTCAATGTAACATATTAAGAAAATAAGACTCAGAGATATTATCCACCCAGCTATGGTTGCAGAGTTAACTGACTCATTTATGTATTTATTTATTCAACATCTATTAAGTACATTTTATCAGCCAGTTATAAATGATTAATGGAAGATCCAGAACTCTAAACTACCTCTGGTACTGAAGAAAGGTAGATTTATATTACACAAGGAAACAGAGAATCACAATTCCCAGGCAGCAGTTTTGAGGAAGTCAAAGGCAGGTCTGAAGTAAAGATAGCAGAAAATTTTTATAAAGGGGAAGCCACAGAACTAAAATGAAGAAACCGCTGAAGACAGTGTCACTAATTAATGCTTTATCCTTCAGGTTGGCCTTTAGAAACTTAAGTAATCTCATTGGGAGTATTACTTAAACAACAACTATATGCTAAGCATAGTGTGACGAGTATAGTATAGATTATGTCTGTTATAGTCCATGCTTTTCTGAAGTTTTCTATCATACTGCTTGTCAAGGAACACAGGCATTTAAGAAATAATGATAAATTAAGTGAGCACTAAAATGACAAGTGTGCCAATAGGGTTCTAATTAAGAGTCAGAGAAGATTTTTGGGGGAAAAAAATGCCATTTATGATGAGAGCCAAAGGATGAGGCAAAGAAAATAGAGTTCTCTTTAGAGAACATCCTTCACAGAGAATATTTCCCCTAAAATATTTTTTCCTCTCTGAAGGCTGATTTCCTTAATGAATTAGCATGCCAATTGTATCGCTTAAAATGTTTTAAACACAAGTAGCAAAATAAATCCAAGCAAATGTAATGTTTATTCTCTTTAGAAGTTTAGACGGAGGGATCTGAGGGTTGATGATTTTAACAGTTTAACAAAGTTGTCGAGGATCTAGGACTTTTTATCCTTCTCAGCCACCCTCAGCAGTTGGCTTTTCTCCTCAGATCTGTACAGTCAGGGTTTCTGCTTGAACTTAGGATTCAGGGTCTGCTTCCAAAGGCAGGAAGGAAATGAGGAGTAGAGTTTATTTAACATGTATCTCTCTTTTTATTAGGAAAAAGGCCAAACCCTTCCTCAAAGCAATTCATTCTTTACCCCACCTCTCAAAATATTTCCCCTTTTATGCAAGGACATGGCCAGGTCTTTTATGACTACATGATGCCATTAAAAATAGAACCTAGAGGTAAGTAACTATAACGCAGCAGGGAATTGCCTTATAAAGTAGTAGGTAGACCTTCTAGGACCAATGTGGTCTGTTAGTCCAATCATATGAAGGGCTTGAGCCTGCAGTTTCTTGGCTCCCTAAGAGCTGTTGGGTTTCTCATGCTGTGTGGATTGCACTGAGCATTGAACTTCAGGCAAGCTCCAGAAAGCTGCACATACTCATTCTTGCATACTTACCTGGTGCATATCGTTTGTACTACTTGTTTGCTAATTTAGTACTAAAGTGAAAGCAACCTCGAACCAAGTCCAAATCATTCTTCTCACCACTCCTTTGTCATGGGGCCTAGTCTTATTATCCAAAAATCATATGGCTACCCCTAGCTGCAAAAGGATTGGGAAGGTCGAGCGCAGTGGGTCACACCTGTAATCCTAGCACTCTGGGAGGCCGAGGCGGGAGGATTGCTTGACCTCAGGAGTTCGAGACCAGCCTGAGCAAGAGTGGGACTCCGTCTCTACCAAAAAAATAGAAAGAAATTATCTGGACAACTAAAAATATATAGAAAAAATTAGCCGGGCATGGTGGTGCATGCCTGTAGTCCCAGCTACTAGGGAGGCTGAGGCAGGAGGATCACTTGAGCCCAGGAGTTTGAGGTTGCTGTGAGCTAGGCTGACGCCATGGCACTCTAGCCTGGGCAACAGAGTGAGATTCTGTCTGGGAAAACAAGGATGTTTTCAGACTCTATTGTATGTCCGTATAGAAAATGGACTGTTGGTAAGGTAATACAGTGTCTGGCACCCTATGTATAGTTTTAGAAAACAAATAAGAAACATTATTTCTTTAAAAGGAAAGACCACCATAATGATATGATGGCAAAGCTTTAATTTTTCTCATGAAAAGTGATTTAAGAGTTCCTTTAATTCCATAAGTGTAAATTCTATATAGTATTTAATGTTTCTTAGGCAAATTGTAGGTAGTCCAAGTTCTTTCCCACTTCTTTCTTTTGCCAGACTTATCATAGGTAACCCAGGCTTGGAGAAACTTTTATTGCATTTTTACATCAAAACAACAGATTCTCAGCTTAAGACAATTGACATTTGAGGCAAATTTTTAAATATCAGCTGAAGAATAAGACGGCCATGGCAGACACTACAGCAAAGTAGTTTGCATTTGTGTGGTAAGGATTGCAACCGCCCACGGAGCATCTGTGTATGAGTCTAAGATTACTGTATGCTCAACATTAATGAAGCTAAAGTCATAGGTATGACGGGGTTCAGGACATACCACCCCAAAATATTTTAAGATGAAGGAATTTTTTCAAACTACAGAAGCAGAAAGGACACTCTCACCTTCCCCCAACCCTTCTCTCCTGACACGCGGGGTAAAACCTAGAAAGAATTTTATGACATTTCCCCGAAGACCTCATGTAAGAGGTGCCCTCCTCCTATCCATAGAAAAGGGACATCCTTATTGCTCTCGAACTCCTGAGCTGAAATGATCCACCCGCCTCGGCCTCCCAGAGTGCTAGGATTCCAGGCGTGAGCCACCGCGCCCAGCCAATCCTTATTGTTAAAACATAGGGACACAGAGAATCTGAACAAACAGGGCTTGCTGAGCTCCCCTCAGCTTATTACCATTAGGTCATACCTTCTTTGTTCAATCCTATTTCTCCACCATTATCCACTTTTTCATCAAACGTAGCATAAAAATACACAAGTTTAATTGTTTCTTTGGGTCCTCATTTTCTTATGAAGTTTCCTGTGTCACATAAAACTTAAATAAATTTGTATGTTTTTCTCTTCTTAATCTGTCTTTTGTTACAGGGATCTCAGCCATGGACCTCAGATAGGTGAGAAAAAGATATTTTTCCTCCCCTACAGGCGTATTCCCAATTATGGGTCAATTCCAGGACCAGAGTAAGAGATGGGGATAGTCCTATATGACTTGGCCTAGTAAGCATGCCGTAGTTTTCTTTCTGGATTGCTCTATGGAACAGGAATGTTGTCAATTTTATTGTTGTATCTCTCACAAGGCCTGGATTCAAAACCTTTCTCTACTACTTAAGGCTGGTATGACCCTGGCCAGATTACTTGATCTCAGTTTCCCCATTGGTCCAGGAAGGATTATACTAATAACTGCCCTGAGGTTTGTGCATGTGTGGGTGTGTATGTGCGTGTATGAGCAAATAAAATGTGAAAATTTATTAAAAGAATTTAGTGTGGCGTTACCCAATAAATTTGAGTTGTCATTAACAACTATATATATTGCTTAATTTGATATCAAGGCCTACTTTTTCCACTAGCTAGCTGTGTGTTTTTGGCTAAGACACTCGACTTTCTGGGTCTCATTTTCCGTATGTGCTAAAGCACAGAGGTACACTAGAAGCTGTAAGTCCGCTTTCAGCTTTAAAGTTTAGTAATTCCTGGCTTTGCTTATCACTTATTGTTGGGCTGTGGTTTGGGGAAGAAAAAACATCCCAAAAACCACCAAGGAAGAAACATAGTGTATTCAGGCAGTTTGGAAACTTTACCATGTAGTTTCATAACTAAATTTGTCTATTGATTATTCTGTTACCATGGGATGAAGACAAAATGCAGAGAGTAATGGGTAGAATGTCTAATAAGGGGAAGGACTCTTTTAAGAAAGAGAATTTTTTCTCTGTAATGTCACGTGGAGAAATGGATCCTTCCATGGTGTTTTGTAAATGAGCTCTTGGCTATTGCTGGGTTGTACTTTCCCAAGTTTAACTTTTACCATTTATTGGCATCCAACAGAGAAGCAGAGTACTTTTATTTGGAAATACATTTGGAAAGGATTTCAGAGAGCCCAGGCAACATTAATTGTACTCTAGTTTGGGAGATTTTCACCTTTTCTGTGCTCTGTAACTAGCTGGCGCTCTTCCAACTATAATTTAGACTTACCATGAACTGTAGTTTTTTTTTTTTTTTAATGTGCACAGTGATTTTTTTTCAAACCAATAACATCTTTTACTGTTGTTCTAAATTTTAATTTTACATATACTTTTCTTATTTTCAAGCACTCTCTAACCACTGTGTGTTTATTCTTGGAAAAGAAGAGTACATTTTATCAGTAGTTTTTAGGAATAGTTAAACACTTTGGATATTTGGTCAATTTTGGTTCACTCATGAAGCCCTTACTAATCCCATTATAAACTTCCATCAGGAATGTCTGCTACCCCAAGACTGCTTTATTTAAATTACAATAGGAAATGCCTCTGAACCTTCAAGCACCCCAATTTATGCTCTTTTAATCAAACAAGTGCAAGCCAGAGTGACTGTCATAGGGAACTCATTAAGCAAAACCAAGGTTCATTTGGGCAGAAATTTTATTTTCTAGAAGACAGGAGGGTAGAACAATTTTATGTGTAACTTCATCTTATAGTTTATCATCCATATATGTTATGACCTCATCATACATGTCATGACCAAATAAATAACCTGTGTTGTAATCCACTAGGCATTTGTAGAAACATCACTTGTATGAATCAGTAAACAACCAGATAACTCTGTGGTCTTCAGATTCAATTTATTAAATGGATAATTATTTTGTTGTGAGAAAGTCATTCTTTTTCAGGAACAAAGATGAGTAAGATTGATATTTGTAAGAAATTTCAATTGATTTTCTTAGTGATATAAGTAAGATAATCAGATCAGTGTTCAAATTCTTGTTCTGTTTATATGTACTCATGATAGTGATGATGCATGTTTGGTTTTATATATATATATAATATATATATAAATCTAAGAAAGGACTCCACCTTAGAAGAGTAGGAGAATAAATGTATATAGTTATCAAGCACAACAAAGTTAAAAGAAAGGCCATGTTTTGGTGGGCATGGGAGAATCAGTGTTTACTCCAGATAGAGCCAGTTAGAACTAAAGACTGAGTCAGGGACAAATATTTTTAATGTACTCACTACCCTAGTTAAGATTGGCTCAGGAACTGGGAAAGCTGCACTTGAAATGAAAGACTTCAAAGCTTACAATATTTGCCACTGGAGTCCTCTGTCCCACTGGTGTGGTGGGGGCAAGAGTGGGATGGGGGCAAGAGTGGGATGGTGGGGCGGCTGAGAGCAAAAAGAGGAGAAATCGCCTCCCTTTTTGTGAATCTTCAAGGGCCTCTCTGTTTTATTCCTATACCAAGCTTGGTGATGACTTCTCCATTGCTTTCTTCTTAAAATTATGGTTTATAAATCTTCGATTTGGCCAGCACATTGGCTCACACCTATAATACCAGCACTTTGGGAGGCCAAGGCCAGAGGATTGCTTGAGGCCAGGAGTTTGAGACCAGCTTGGGCAATGTAGTGAGACCCTGTCTCTAAAAAAAAGAAAGTTAACTGGGTGTGGTGGTGCGGGGTGTGCCTGTAGTCCCAGCTACTCGGGAGGCTAAGGCAGGAGATCACTCCAGCCCAGGAATTCAAGGTTCCAGTGAGCTATGATCGTTCCACTGCACTTTAGTCTGGGAGACAGAGCAAGACCCTATCTCTAAAATAAAATAAATAAATAAATACATAAATACTCAATCTTCAATATATTAGAAATTCACACTTGGTGTAAGGTGTCTTTTATGGGTCCACCCTATTTGGGGGCACAGTTGTCTCAATGTCATTTATTGAATATGTATTAATATTTTCTCAAATGGATTGAGAGGCCTTCCTTTTATATTCTAAATTATTTTATGTATTTGAATTTATTTCTGAATTCTTTATTTTATTCCACTTGTCAGTTGAATCATGTACTATTTTAATCACTGAGAATTTAAAATACATATCTCTTTTTTTTTTTTTTTTTGAGACAGAGTCTCACTCTGTTGCCCAGGCTAGAGTGAGTGCCGTGGCGTCAGCCTAGCTCACAGCAACCTCAAACTCCTGAGCTCAAGCGATCCTCCTGCCTCAGCCTCCCGAGTAGCTGGGACTACAGGCATGCGCCACCATGCCCGGCTAATTTTTTCTATATATATTTTTAGCTGTCCATATAATTTCTTTCTATTTTTAGTAGAGGTGGGGTCTCGCTCTTGCTCAGGCTGGTCTCGAACTCCTGAGCTCAAACGATCCGCCCACCTCGGCCTCCCAGAGTGCTAGGATTACAGGCGTGAGCCACCGCACCCAGCCTAAAATACGTATCTTTTTAATCTGGTATTGTTAGTCCCTATCCCTTCACCACTCTTCCCTACACTTAAAAGACAAATTCATTATTATTTTCAAACTTTCTTCTCCAGGGCTGATCAGGTTCAGCCTGATTCATCCTCATCATCTCCCCTCCACATAAACATTAACCTAGAACATATTTACTGTGGAAATTGAGAATTTCCACAGTGTGCTTTACCAAATAACAGATATGGCAAGGGGCAAATCTGCTGTGGAAAAAAAAAGAAAGAAAACAACTGTAGCACAGGAGGGAATTATTTCTAGAAATACAGAATCTAGATTCCAGAAAGTTTCTTCTACCAGGAATGCCACATCACATTTCATCATAAATATCTGGAAGAAAACTATCATAGGCAGAGATAAAATACAAAGACAAATAATTTTCATGCTTGGAGTATGTTAATGATTACATTTAAATATGAAATATTCGAAACCACTTTTTGAAGCAAACTATTCTGCCACTACAGAATATAAAATTGTTTTCATTCATACATCTTTCCTATATAATTCTCCTTATGATAGAACAAGTTTATCTGCAAACCACGTATGTAAAATATTTGTTTCTATTACTTCCAATTTTTAACACAATAGTTACACTTTATTAAAAGGTTGTTTTTAATTTGAAAAACCCATTAGTCAAAATTTAAAAAACATCAGGGAGCTTACTATTTAAAAAAGATTTTGGTAAATCTGTTTGTTAAATGAGCTACCCCCATTTTATATTTGGTAAATCTAGATTTTTGTTTTGCTAAAGGCAAGGTACAGTTATAAGATCATAGCTGTAGAAAGTGCTCTTTTCTATTTATTGCAGGTTTTTTTTTTTTTTTGGCACTTCTAGAAAGAAAAGAAACAAATGGATCAAGTAATAATGCAAGAGAGATCAAAGCAATTCCTTCTGTCAACAGTAGCAATTCATGCAAATCTCTAAACACCAAAGGCTTTCTCTAGCTGAGGAAAAGTCCGCAAAAGAGGATCATAGTGAAAAACACATCATAAAAAGTGGTGTCAGTTTCTAAATTAATGTTATAAGTATGTTCTGGTTCAGAACAACCAGCCTTGGTGTAGGAGAAGTGAAGTGGCATTAAGATTTATTGAGCACAAACTATGGTATTTCACTGTCATGTTAACAAGGCCTGTGTAGTGTGCTCCTCAATGGTGCACCTGAGCTGGGCTGCCTGGGGTCAGAATTCCCTCTTGGCCACTTACTAGTTGAGTAGCTTGGTGCAGGTTATTTAAACTCTCTTTGCTATCACTTTCATCGCCATCAACAGTAAAACAGGGTTACTGTAAACATAATTTGAGTTAATTCTATAATACATTTGCAACAGTGCTTGGCATATAGTACTAATTAAATATTGTCATTTTCACTTTACTGATGAAGAAACAGAAGCTCAAGTAGAAAGACACTTCATAAGCTTGTTAAATGCTGGAGCTGGGTTGCCAGTACTGGTCTGTCTGCAGGCCTAGTTAGTGATTTCTGGCCCAGCAGCCTCAGCCTCACCTGGGAACTTGTTAGAAATGCAGAGTCTTGAGTCCCACTCTAGACCAAGAGGCCCAGAATCCACATTTGAGTAAGATTCCCTGGTGATCCTTTGCACATTAAAGTTGAGAGGTGCTGCAGAACAAACCACTGCCTAAACAAACCTTTACTAAGTGAAAGGACAGAGGAGATTAATTTGCATACAATCTAATGCTTTAGAGACCTCCTGCATCCCCAGGGTGGGTCTGCTACTCTTCTGCTCTACTTTGTCAAGTGTATTATTGCCTGCAGGCTAACTCTTAGGGCTGGCTGTGAGTTTGTCTCTAGTGTGGACCAATCAAAACTATTCTTTCTCCTCTCTTTCTCTTTCACTCTCATTTTTTATTCCTAAATTTATTTCTTAAAGGATTTAATTGAGGCTATCCAAAGATAGTTGAGCCCTACGGTTCTGAGAAAAATTCTTCTGAAGCAAGCCTTGATAAAGGAAATGGAGAAATAAAACGCCAACAAAGAATGTCATCACAAGCATACTTGTTTAGCAGCAGTCTATAAAAATTGGATCGATTATGAAATTGGACCGATTATGAAATTGGACAAAACTGGGTCCAAATGATAATTCTCTTAAAATTTTTCTCTAAACTATTTTAATCTCTTGGAACCATTGTTTCCTTGTCTTTAAAAATTGTGTGTTAATAGATATATATTGGAGTTGAGAGGATCAAATAAAACAGGGGTATGAGAAAGTATCTGGTGCAGAGTAAGTGCCCAATAAGGGGGAAATAAACAAACGAACAAACTCTGACCTGTGACAGGAAGTTTCCTGTGAGTGTTAAGGAACTCTCACAGAAGACTCATTGCATTTAAAGGGATGGCAGACAGTGTGTGTGCCCCTCATGGAATGCAAGGAATTACAAACTGTATTTAAAGGAATATCTTCTGTATTTAAAGATTAAGGCAATTGCTTTCATGTGGAACAAGCCCCACGAGGGCTCTGTTTCTTGGAGAGAATCATCAGTTTCATTTTGGTCTGCACAAATATTTCTTAGGAGGATTATCACCAGAGAATTGCAAGAAATCTTGTCCCTTTTATCATGTGATTTAAAAAAAATAATAAAGAGCTGCTCCAATCTTAAGAGGAGTTTTAGTTTTATAGCAGAACTAAAATTCTTTACATGGGAACATAGCACTAATTTTATTAATGCAAAAATGGAAGGCAATGAGGAGAAACTTGCTTTCAGTTACTGTTTAGAGAGTGCACCCCTTCCATAAAGAAAGGTGCACCCGCATAGCAATAAAGGCAGAGAACAGCATTGGTAAACCTCCCTCAGTTCCGGTTCTCAGGACCACTGTGAGCAATGCACAATAGAAATGCCTTTCAAGTTGTTGCAGCTGCTCTGCTCTATGGAGCACCCACTGAGTTAAAGGCAGACACTCCACATACATGGGAAATCCTCAGGGTCCAAAGCCTAATTAATTTCCTGCAATCTATCAAAAATGGTATAATCACACATATAAAGTACACATGTATTTTGGAACTAAATATAGCTTAAAAGTAAACTGAAAAAAAGTAAACGGCTTGCAACTTAATTTTATTCTCTTCCTATGTTCACGTACTCCCAAAAGATTAAATTTAAATGCTCTCTAAACCTTTCTGCGATACAGTTTGGCTTCAGTTATTTTACAGTTTTGTGTAGTTTGGCACAAAGTTGGCTTTCATTATAATTTGTTGTTAGAGAAATTGTCATGTAGGCACACCATTCTTGCACATTTTCTCTTGATTTCTTCCCCCCTTTTAAAAGAAAGAACAATGTTTAATGAGAATAAAAAATAATCAGAAAAAATCTTGCACAGTTTGGGTACAACTTTTTGATTTCCCACTAAGATAGCTTCACAGAGACTTGGCAGACTGTGTAAACATAAGATTAGATTTCATTTTTAAGTCTTTATTTTCCCTCCCTAATTGAAGTATCCAGATATAAAAATGTCTAGGCATAGATAGCATTTTTATAGTGTCTATAAAATTTAGAATAATTTTTTTTCTGGGGAGACCCTGGGGAGATAATGCTTCTAAAATTTCCATTCCTTGGGAAACCCTAGTAGAGAACCACTTTATCACTGGGAGTTTAGAAAGATCTAGTCAGGGATGTGCTGCCGATGGCTCCATGTCTCACCCTGTAGAAGAACAGAGCTAATTCACTCCCAGATATGAAGAAGTATGTAAAAAGGCTCTGAGAATTTGCATTTTATGTCTAAAATCCATTCAGATAAACTTAACTTTCTTTCTCTATTACGGCTTAACTTTCCTATTTTCATGATCTACCTTTTTTGGGGGGAAGGGATCTTTTTACCATTCTTAATCTAACTCTTGACTATTGGGACTTGCTATTAGCCCCTGTAACCCTTTGGAATATGGCATCCAATACTTGTCCTTCATTTCCCTGTCCCCAGTAGTACATCATATTTATCTATTTATCATAATGTGGCTTAGTGAATTAAAATGGGTCCAGTGGGGAGAAGGGAGATATGAAACATTAGCTTGCCTTGGAGGAATAAACCTCTCATATTGTGAGTCTGGGATTTGCCTGGGCTGGTGGGAGGGGGTAGGTAGTGGAGATCCCTTGAGTTTTTAGAGTATATAATTAGGGATTTATTCCACTGGGAAATCCCAAAGCACTCAGAATGATGTAAGAGTTCCATCATGCCTCCTAAAGTTATTGAGTTTCCTGATTTTCCCCACATAGCATGACATGTGGTCTTCTTTGAATGTTCTTGAGATACATGGCTACATTTTAGCATCAAAATTATTATAATTTTATCAGTTCTAAGTCATCAATATTTTCACATTTTAACTTTTCTGCAATTGGAATGGGTCTTATGATTGATGGTACGTCATAGTTTGATTGTCAGTATTTTTTTCTTAGTGGTACATCAAACCAATGTTCCATTTTTACAATGAAAGTCATCTTATTTTTTTTTAAAGACACAAAGGAAATTTGCTTATTTTTGTGGCACATAAAAATTTAGTATAATAATCATAATAATTACTGAAAATATATATCAACACATTAGAATTTTAGGAATCTCATATAATTTTGGAGCACATACTAATAAACATTTATATAAATATAACTTAAGGAAATTTAGACATAATTTTATATTTGACAGTGTTTTCTGTACAATTTTGATATATATTTTTTGCTTTTTTTCCTTTATTTTCTAAAAAACTTTGGAATATTACAGGGCTATAAATGTTTTGGTTACATGGATACTTTCCGTACTGCTTGAGTCAAAGTTATAAGTGTGCCTATCACCCAGTTAATGTACATTGTACCTGTTAGGTATGATTTCACCCAACTCTCCCCTCCCCTCCCACCTGCATGATTTCCATTGAGTTTTACTTTCATCTGTGCACATGAGTACTGATCAGTTAGGTCCAATTTAATAGTGAGTACGTGTGGTGTTTAATCAAAACCACAATGAGATATCACCTAACTCCAGTGAGAATGTCTTTTAACAAAAAGTCCCCAAACAATAGATGCTGGCATGGATGCAGAAAGGAACACTTATACACTGTTGGTAGGACTGCAAACTAGTGCAACCTCTATGGAAAATAGTACGGAGATTCCTCAAAAAACTAAAAGTAGACCTACCATGTGATCCAGCAATCCCACTACTGGGTATTTACCCTAAGGAAAAAAAGTCATTTTTACAGAAAGACACTTGCACTGGAATGGAATGTTTATTGTAGCACAATTCACAATTGCAAAGATGTGGAATCAACCCAAGTGCCCCAATTCATGAGTGGATTAATAAAATGTGGTATGTGTGTACCATGGAGTACTACTCTGCCATAAAAAATGAATTAATACCTTTTGCAACAATTTGGGTGGACCTGGAGACCATCCTCCTAAGTGAAGTACTGAAAGTCATCTTAGATTTAAAAATTTATAATACACCTTTATAAGTGCACCTTCAAAGAGCTCTTACCTTTCAAATCTGAAATTCAATAGAAATCACAGCCCTGGCCATCTCTGTATTCTGTTCTCCAAAGCAAGAAAAATTGAGACTAAAATGACTTTAAAATAAAATAAAGAAAAAGCAAAAATGTTTCAAAAACATAACATTTTGACTTACTGCCATTCACTGCGAGCTGTTGGTTTGAGAACACTTTTCCTTTTAAGCCCACTCCAAGTGTCCATAATAAATGATGTATCCATTTGCAAATGGTAAGCCCTGGTAGTCAAATAGCTGCTGATGTATCATTAATCTCCACTTCCAGGAAAAAACACATCTTGAATTGGATCGATGCATTCCATCTGATCAATTACGCCAATAGTGAAAGTGTCTGAAATTCTGAATCAACTGTGCCACGACTTAGTTCTACTAGAGTCATGATATCATTAAACAAAGCCAATGTTCCAAACATTAGATTATTTTTCAATATGCACAGATTTTAGTATAGCTCTTCACCAGTTTGCTATGTTCTCTATGTATTTAATATTTGTTAAATTTGTGCTTGGTTTCGAGTAAAGTTGAGAGAGAAGGATATGAGACTTGAGATATTTATTGAGCATAACCATCCTGAATCCTTCATGGCTACTGACCAAGCAGTAATGGAAAACGGGAACCAAGAAATAAAAATCTCATCAACACAGTGAAATCTGTTCTTTTCTTCATATATATAAACCTCATGTGTTGGCTTTGGCAGCAGTTTGAACTTTGTCATTTCAATAAAGTTCCTGAAATTCACTAGATATCACTTCTTTTAAAGGAAAACATCTGCAAGTGTGTCCATCTGGTTATAAACAAAAATACTTCTTATTTTTTCAAATGATCTATCAGAAATATTTATTTGTATTTACAATTTACAATATACATCACAAAAATCTGTGAACATGTGCACATACTTAAGACATCCTTTCTGCATTTAAAAATATACTAACTAGAGAAGCATACACAGTGCTGTCTACCTCAGAATATTTTCATTGTACTGTTGAAAGATTCTTGCTTGGTTGAACAGAGGACTGCTTTTAAACTTTCTTTGGGGAAATTTAGTTAACACTTTCCACTCTTAAACTTGATTCAACAGACTTTGCATTTTAAATCTTTGAATTCACACACCATGTACACATATACACTTACTGTATTTTATAGATTTCAGATGAAACTTTTTTCACATCTAACATTATTGAGATTAGAGGTATCTTGTCATCGATGGCAGACCATAGTTGAATTGGCAGTTTTTCTTTATTTGTGGTTAACATAATGTGAAGTCTTACAACCAGTGCTATCTCAGATGAAATAATGGAATATGGTGATGGTGATGATGATAACTACCATTTATTATTTACACTGTCTCAGGCGCTGTTTGAAGCACCTTGCATAGTTACCCTACAAAGCAGATATTATTATATAATATTTACAGATGAGGAAATTATTAGGCTTGGAGAATTGGAGTATAACTTGTCCATGCTACTAATTATAAGTGTTAGGATTTAGATTCAGGTATGCCTGGTGCCAAAGCTTGATCTGTTAAGAGTTGCACAGTGAATCACTTTGAAAAACACCAACTCACATTTACTTTTGTCCAAAGGTCTGCATTTGGAAAGCATTATAATTTCTGCAGGGCACTCTCATTTTGACCATACAGTCAGATTAATGATCTATTATTAGATGGTGAAACTCATCTAAATTTCTATAACGCATCAGCCTATTCAGCCATAATAACTTGTCTTTCTTCAGTTTATATTTGCTGTGGATTTTCTCTGGGCCAAACACAGAGATGAGTAAATGTTGGAGGAATGTAATGAGGAAAAGGGATGCAATTTAAATGAAAGCGAGGAATAAGGCCTGGGTCAAGTGTGAGGATCAGCAGATTTGGGTTCCATTGCAGGGAGCTGCTGTCACTGCCTTGCTGTGAGATATGAACAAGTCTTTTTCCTTCCCTGTGACTAGGTTTCTGCATGATAATCTCTGTACTACATCTCATGATTGTGAGGATAAAATGAGATTAAATAAGATAAAGTAGTTCACAAAGCAAAAATGACAATAGATATATTTCATTTCTAGTGGACTTGTTTTAAGTGCACTATTCATTTCTAGTGGACTTGTTTTAAGTATAATCATTGAGCAAAGATCCTTTCGTGCAGACCTTGAGCCTCACAATAGAAAATGTGTGTGACAAAAGCAGAACTATGCTCTGGGAGCCTCAGATGACACATTTCACAGCTCTATATTGCCTTTCCATTACCATCAATTAAATTAATATTGCTTCTACATATAGGCACAGATTTTTAGTTCTCTCTTTCTCTCTCAGTGGACAATATATAACTTCTCTATCACTTAATTGTGCCACCTTCAGCCTGTAACATAATCTCTGTGAGCCTCAATTTCCTTATAAAATGGGAATAGCACTTTCCCTGCAAGGTTTTTATTTATTTATTTATTTATTTATTTTTTAAGAACTGAATGGCATAAAGCATTTAGAATAGGGCCTAGCACACAGTAAAGGTTTACTAAATATTGGCTGTTTATTATTGTTCTAATCAACTGCAACCATACATCACCTTTTTAGTACCACTAGCTGGTCCATATGAGCACAGCAATTCTTATATGGCAAATGTGAAAATGCTATTCGGGCACCATGGATAATATAGAAAATAATTAGATACTGTCTATGTTCTTGAAGAAATCGCACGTGGTTTAATTTTTGCCAACTCAATTATTTTGCCCTTTTAGTCCATCCAATTTGATGGGTTACAGAAAACAATGACCTAGAATTTTCATTTTTTAAAATGTATAGGCTATCACTACATTTTAATCTATAAAACTCAACTTGGTCTAAGTAATTGTTCTGGACTAACCCCAAACATAATCCCTTTCTCTAGATGAGTCGTCATGTTCACATCAGCAATTTATTCTTGCAACACTCATTGGATGCTCAATTTCATGTCTTCTACTCTTTACACAAAGGCTACTGTTTCTGAGCCTTTGGAATCTTCTCTATTTTATTTACCTGTCATTTCCTTCCAGATGGGTTTGCCACACTAAATTCCCTTGTCTGTTATATTGTTGCCCATCCCAAAATTCTCTCCAAATTTTTCTAAAAAATTGGCTTCTTTTTTTTCTTTTACTTACATTCTGTACCTGTACCATCTTCGTGTTTGGGAGGCAGTTAAGGTGAAAGACTCTGGAGCCAGACCTCCTGAATTCAACTCTTAATAGGCTGTATGGCCTTAGGCAAGGCTTCTTGTTAGTACTTGGGTTTCCTCTTCTGTAAAACAGGTTCTTAATGATTGCACCTACTGTAGAGTGTAGTTGGGATGGTTAAATGAGTTAACATGTATAAAATATTTAGAATAGTGCTTGACATATAGTATACGCTATATGTTTACCATTATTGTTACTATTTGTAATCTCTCATCCTGGGTTGTTGATGTTATCAGTATATTCATGATTTTACCATTCCAGTAAATTAGAGGATGTAAAGTAAAACCAAACAGCAGAGAGAAAAATATAGACACAGATCCAGAGGAAAAAAATGAAAAAACTACGATGAGATTGGAAAGTTATGGAAGGTTAAATAGGAGAATAATTCCAATAGATGGAAGTCCAAAGTCTCAGAAATCTGAGAAGAGCTAGCTAGAACCATGTACTAAGATATCCTAGAAAAGATAGCTGGAAAATTATCAGTGACCAGCGTGGTGATGGAAATCTTCATAGAGTGATACATTGGAAGACGGATATCAAAGTATCAAGGACTAGATGAATGCAGGAGAAAGGGGGAAGCAGAAATATGGAACAAGAAAGAATGAGGAGTGGCAACTTTTTGCCAATGTTGGAGATGACTACAAATTTGAAAGAGGAGAGGAAAGAGCCCATAGAGAGGGAAAGATCAACTGCAGAAAAGTAAGAAAGAGCTTATGATAAATTTCTCAGGATATTATCTATATGGGAGAAGAGCTTTCCTGTTGCTCCTGAAAAAAATGGTGGGGGTGATGAAGGAAAGAAGGGAAATATAGAAAGACAGGCAGCAGGAGGGTGTGGAGAGGTTACTAGACAGGAAGTCAAGACACTGAGCTTTTCTATACTTAGTTCTCCTGAGAACCAGCACCATGACCTTTGGCCAGTCTCTGAAAATTACTGAGCTAGATAATCTCTAAGTTTCCAAGGTCTATTTCATTTCTAAATTCTGATGGTAATAGATGCCAGATGAAGGTTGGGAAGGTAAAAGATATGGATGTCAGTTAACTTTTGATCTCAGGACAATAAAAGTCAAGGTCATTTTTACAGGGCAATGAAAATGAATGACTCACTGTCACACACAGGCCCTTGGATGACTCTCACATACTGAGTGATAGAAGCTAGACACAAGAACTTCACCTGGTATGATTCTGTTCATACGAGGTTCAAAACCAGGCAAAACTGGTCTTCCGTGTTATACGTCAGAAGCATTTTTACCTTCTGGAGATGGTATTGACTTGGAGAGAATATTTTGGGGTGCTAAAATGTGCTGTATCTTGATCTAAGTGGAGATTACACATGTGTGTCCAGAGGTCAAAGCAGTGGAGCTCTACACTTAAGAAGAGTTGCGGGCTTTATTGTTATAAGTTGTACCTCAACTTAAAAGAAAAGTGAAGGTTCTAATTTTTTTTGAAAGAAAAAGCCTCTGCTCAAAATGAAAAGTAGGATGAGAAATTTAGGGCCTTGGAGCAAGGTAATTTTTATGGAGATGGTGCTTGGATCAATGAGAGAAGATAAATAGATTATCTCATAGGAGGTACATAGATAGGTTAACTGCTTTAAATGGTAAATAGTTACTGTTATTGAATGACCTATCATTTGTATTAATTTTTACATATGCACTCATGATATATAACATTATATACATTGGATCAATGGCAATTAAAATGCTCTGCTAAGTGTCACAGTATTTCATGGAGAACACTCAAGGTCACCGTGTGGGGTAAGAAGGTGGCTCAGTAGTCTAAGCTCCCTACCTTCCCTGCCCCTGTGCTGGCCAGTGCCGCTCTACTTTAATCTGCTTTGTAAATTGTGGTTTGATCATAAGAGTTAATACATACACAGGATTCTACTGTTAAAAGTGTTTAAAAACATGGTCGGAAGATATACATAGGGTATACGTAGACTATATATGATTCAAAACTTTCACAGAAAATTCAAAGTGTGTTTATGCCCCTCTTCACAATTCATTTCAAATGAAAGATCCTGTGCTTGCCCTTGGGTGTTGCAAATCTGAGTGGGTGACATCCCTGTCCTTAAGTAGTTTAAAAGCCATGACAAAAGGCCCCTCAAGTCCACGGTATTTCTGATTTTCCAATATTAAAGATTCGGGATGGAAGAAGAGTTGTACTTTTTCTGTTTTGTCTGTTGGTGCTGACTCCTTGTTTCCTGGTGATGGAAAATCCTCGCTTTTACCCTCTTCTCTGCCAGGAGAATTTCTGCCCCTTTGTTGAGTTTCTAGAGCAGGGATGCACAAAAAGAGAATTGGAAGGACAATGAGATTTTATGAGCATTAAACAAAGTGTTTGTCATATGCTAGTTCCTTATTTATACAGTTGAGGGGGGAAGGAAGGAGTTGCCTGTGATGATCACTGTTATTATTATAATTCTAACCACGTATCCCACCAACTGGAGTTTCCTGTTTTCACCACCTTTGACAGCCACCTCTGCCTCCCCACCCTGCAGGTTCATTCTTCTCTCCATCTGCTCGGTTGACATTTATGACACCCATCAGGCATTTGTTTTCATACCTCTCCAAATTTAAATATTGTTCATTCTTTTTTTGCTTACTCAGAACTCACATCCATCATCAGCACAGTAACTGCTAGACTTTATCCTTAGTAAGGTTTCCTTTTCCAGGGACCTAGTGGATATTTAAAAGCTCCTGATCATGAATGTTGGCAAAGTCTTTCATTGTAGTGTGTATATGTGTGTGAGTGTGCGAGAGAGAGAGAAAGAGACAGAGAAGGAGAGAGAGAGAGACTGCCAGTTTGCTTTTTAAAGTACTGTCTACTTTAATAAAGCTATCCACATCTTATATTTCTTCTTTCTTATATACCTTGGTGTCTTTATGTACACAAACTGCCTCAATTAAAATAAATATATATAAAATAGGTATCCTAAAATTCAAAAATAGTTTCAATGACAACATTTTATTTCCATTAAAAAATTCCAGTGTGGACCATCTATGCCGATGGAGCTCCTCTTTGGCAACTTTATTATTTTGAGCATCCTGTATTTTGTATTATCTTTTGCTCATACATTTGATGCTGGCTAACTGAAATCAGGAAAAAATATCTCAATTTTGTACTTTTATACCATGAATTATTTTTCAAAAGAAGAACATGTTTTTAATCTGTGATGGTATAATTTATGTTCTAATGAGCAGGGAGTTTTAGAGGATCAGATTAGTGAAGCATTGAGAAGCTGGAACAGTGCACCACATTCCTGAACTTCCCACACAAATGTTTCCATGCACTTTGGTCCCTTTCAAAACCTCAGATTTCCTATAACCTCACGAGGAGCCTCCTGCCACTATTCTTTCCTGATAAGCTCCAGATACATTTATTTTACTGTCTCACCTTCTCCATAAAATGGAATTAGAAGGAAATAAGGGGCTCTTGGCTTTCACAATGTATTATCCCTTAGAGAATGAATGTTTGTACTTCTTAGCCACAGAAACCTTTGTTCAAATTAAACATTACTCTAAAGCCAAGTGTGGAAAACAAACAAGCATTCAGGTGCTTCAGGTGAATGAGGGTGGGGGCCTGAAGCCCAGCCAGCCAGGCCCATTCCCATCGACAGCGGCCCCAGAGGGGATTCAGAGCAATGTGGAGTCTACTGGTTTGAAGCGGTGGTTCTCAATTCTGGCTGCCCCTTGGGATCATCTGAGGAGCTTCCTTATCCAGGCCCCACTGTGGAGACTGTGATCTAATTGATGTAGGTGAAGGGCCCAGACGATTGTCTTTGTTCAGAGTCCCAGATGTTCAGTGTGCAGCCATAGTCAAGAACTATTTTTGAGCAGTGCTTCTCTAATTTGAGTGTGCATTAGAATCTCACGGGAGCTTGTTAAAGTACTGCTGGCTGGATCCCACTCCCAGAGTCTCTGACTCTGCAAGTCTGGAGTGTGGCCCAAGCATTTGCATTTCTAACAAGATCCCAGGTGATGCTGTTGTGCTGGTCCAGGGAATACATTCTGAGAACCACTGCTTTGGAAAAAATGGTGAAATTGGCCAGGATTGTATCACATCTGCTAGGAAGAAATCAGCTTCAACTGAGTTTGCTCTTTCCTATCCTTTTTTTTTTTTTTTTTTTTTTTGAGTTGAAAAATATAATTCTTATGTCTAGAAGTGCTATTGTGGAAGATATCAATTATTTTGGGCAGGCATTTGGGGTCTTGAGCTATGGTTTCCTCTCTCAGTTAAGCCTCAATCCCAAAACCTGTCATAGTATTTTTCTAGACAACCAATTATGCTGGAACCAATTTTCCAAATTATAAGAACATTTGGACAATATGTCGAACACAAGTTTCATTTTAAAATGAAGAAATGGGCCGGGCGCGGTGGCTCACGCCGGTAATCCTAGCACTCTGGGAGGCCGAGGTGGGCGGATCGTTTGAGCTCAGGAGTTCGAGACCAGCCTGAGCAAGAGCGAGACCCCATCTCTACTAAAAATAGAAAGAAATTATATGGACAGCTAAAAATATATATAGAAAAAATTAGCCGGGCATGGTGGTGCATGCCTGTAGTCCCAGCTACTCGGGAGGCTGAGACAGGAGGATCGCTTGAGCTCAGGAGTGGAGTTTGAGGTTGCTGTGAGCTAGGCTGACGCCACGGCACTCACTCTAGCCTGGGCAACAGAGTGAGACTCTGTCTCAAAAAAAAAAAAATAAAATAAAAAAAAAAATAAAATGAAGAAATGAACACAGATGATAGGGTCTGCAAAGTGTAAAGTACAAGTCCCCAGGCCATCTTGAACAAGGCAAAGCAGAGGAAGGCCTGCTTTAAACTTTGAGGAAATTAATCAAAGTGTCACCAAGCTGCCCTATTGCCTTTGCATCTCTTCCCATGTATTTCTACTACTTTCCAGACAGAGAAGATCAGGGAGAGAAACAGAAAGATATTTACTTCACAACAATCATTGGGCCAACTAGATTTGGAAAAAAAGAGGTAATAAATGTGAAAGGGTAAACAAAGATTCGGGACTACAGTAGATTTCCCATTAGGATATCTGCCTGAAGGCAAGGCGTGGGCTCAGTCACTTAGAATCACACAGCACAAGAGATCAAGCCGGGTACAAGGCACCCCCTTGAGCTGGGAGGAGGTCACAGAGTCCAGGGACTGATTTCCTGTGATAGACACAGGTGCAACAAGACAGGAGGCAATGGGAGGGGTCCGTCAGATGCACCCCCTCTTTGCCTGCAATGGGTACACTAATAGAAGCAAGAGCTTGGAGAATGACTGGCTGGCATGGGAAAGACCATTGTTGACTCTTGTGGGCTGAATTGTGATTCCCCCCAAAATTTATATATTGACGTCCTGACCCCCAGCATCTCAGAATATGATCTTATTTGGAAATAGGGTTGCTGCAGATGTATTAATAATTAGTTAGGCTGGGGTCATTAGGGTGGGTCCTAATCCAATATGATTGGCGTCCTTAATAAAAAGGGGACATGTGGATTCTGAAACACATATATGATGCCATGTCAAGATGAAATCAAAGATGGGGATGATGCTTCCATAAGCCAAGGAACCAATCCTGCTGACACCTTGACCTCAGACTTCGAGCCTCCAGAACTGTGAGACAATAAGTATATGTTATTTAAGCCACCCTAGCAAATTAATACATGGACCTAGATTGCCATATTAGACAACTGTGCTGTAGGGGAAGCCCCACAGTGCTCCTCCCTGGGAACTCAAGCATGTGTCCCCTGAGGGAACCAACATGGGGCTGGCCACAACCATCCAGAGAAGAATCAATAAGCAACAGGAACAGATCCATGGGAGCAGCCACTAAAGAAACGACGCACAGTAACCACTTGTCCCTTTCCTGCTCCCTGTTTATCCCCGTCGAAGTTGCTCAGTCTCAAAGAGGGAGCAAGAAACAGTTGTTGGAGCTAGATCACAACACCTGCTCTCCACTCTAGGTATTCAGAGTCCCAGTTCAAGGCTGTTGGGAGTTAGGATGGTGGGGACGCAGGAGATGAGAGTTATTAATTACTTTAGATGAAACAGGATTGAATTTTAATCAGCCAAAGAGACTAGAATGTTAGAGAATTTACTCAAGATAGTGCTAAGGGATGAGAAAGGGAGACAAAGAAAAGTAGTGAAAAGTGTGGCCAGAGAAAAATTAAAGTGTTTCATGGTTATATTCCACTGAGAGTTATTGGAACTGGTCAAAAACTAGTAATCGTAATAATAACAACAATACATAGCTAATATTTATTGTGCACTTAAAAATACATTCTGGGCTAGGTAATTTATATGCATTATATTAATTCTTACAGAGTCCTCATGTGATATGAGATAAACTAATTCAGTTTAAGAAACTGAGCTGGGCATAGTGGCTTACACCTGTAATCCCAGCACTTTGGGAGGCTGAGGCAGAAGTACCGCTTGAGCCCAGGAGTTTGAGGTTACAATGAGCTATGATGATGCCACTGTACTCTCACTGTACCACTGAGATAGAGTGAGACCCTATCTCAACAAACAAACAAAAACCCAAATAAACAACAAAAAAAGAAATTGAGTCCCATATAGATAACTTGACTAAGGCCACTCAGCTAGCAAGGGTTAAGAGATGGGGTTTGAACAAATGACGAAGGAGACCAACAAGTGCCTGAGTCCCCATCGAACACCCTGCCCTGCCTCTAGTACTTTGTTTCTGTTGAACCTCATTGCCTCTGTTCCCCACCTAGAAATGGGCTTTTTTCAGGAGACTTCTCTGAAGTGCTCACTCAGATATCTTAATATTACAACTGCCTATGACATGCAACTAAGAGATCTAGATGACTACTATAGACAAAAATACCCTTCAAATATTGGGATGATTTTCAGTCTCCCTCAAGATTTTTGAAAGCAAGTGCTCAACTTACCATTTTATCTGAAAACAAAATCATAATCCTAATTCATCAACCCACCCTATTCCAATTACTATGGCCTTAGTCATGACTCAGCACTTCATAAAATAAAGTTAGGTTGCTGTGAAAAATATAATTGCCATCCATGTTAAGAATAACAGGCAGAATATAAAATTATTTATATTCCTAGTTCTAATTCAATTCAATAGAAAGAAATAAATCAAAATATTAACAGTGATTATTCCTGGATAATAATATCATGTGTAATTTACATTTTCTTTTTTATTCTTCTGAATGTTTTGATGTCCTTGCAATGAGCATGTATTTCTTTAACCAGAAAAATATATACCTGCAAGATATTGTAGGTACCAATAAATACTTCAGCATAACAAAAGCTACCTCCCTGAATTTCCGTGGCTGGATAGGAAAATATTTCCTGGTCTCATCAATATTATTGTAACAAGGTCTATCCTTAAAAATTACATTTCTGCCCTTTTCCATAATTTTAAGAGCATTGTTTCTCCTTTGCCTCTGTTTTTATTGGTGTGGTTATATAGTACACCGTGATTGAAAGTAGAGAAGGAGACTTTGTGGCTTTCATTTCATTTTTGGTGAACCAGCAAAAACAAGATTGATGATTTTTCCGTGTACATTAGGTATCTTTCATCTTGCAATTGGTTTTGAAATATTCTCAAGTTCCACTTCAAACCCCACCCTGTGTGCTGAAATTTATGAGAAAAGGAATTATCTAAAAGCTCTTAATAGAATAAAATTACTGAGCAAAGAGAGATTTGTTGTTCGTCTAGTTCAACTTTCTTATTTTACAAATGAGAGAATAAATGCCAAAATGACTCGCCCATATTCATTCACCCAGCAAGCATTGGGGCCCAGGCTAAAATCCAGACCAATCATAAATAAATGAGGGGTCATCTAGGTCCATTAGCAGATAATAATCACGGTTGCAAACTCATTTGATAAGCTGGTATCAGGGTCTTCCTAAAACAGAAATAGATTCTTCTTAGGGAAATGTCTTGAAAACCTGCGGGACTGAGGTTGAAGCCTTAGGATGACTGTGGTTAGGAGAGAGAGTGTTACCCTGCCAGTTGTAAGATAAGAACCTGGTTTAGCCTAGGAGCTGGGGCCCATTAGGTTGGAATGGCCAAAGCAATTTTAAGAACAGGGATGTCTAATATTCTATTTTATGCTATTCTAACAACAGAACAACTATAAGCTGCAGAGTGAAAAACCAAAGTTTACTAGAATTGGGAAATCACAGAAAGGAAATATCAACCACTTGTCAATTATGGAAATATTGTAGAGGGCATTGAGTTTCCTGTGGGGCAAATAATGGAGTTTTGATACACTGGTCTCTGTATTTTGGGGTATGAGATATCTCCATTGACCTATGAGATATCTTCATTGACCTGTGGAGAATAATAGCATGATAGCTCTTAGCTATTGTATAGCCTTTCACGTGCTAGGAACTGCCATATATTATATTATTTGTAATACTGAGAACATCTCTACAAAGTAGTTATTATCCCTTATTTATATATTTGGGACACACAGGTTTAGATAAGTAAATAGTTAGATCCAAATGTTGCCTCCTCCACTTACTGCTAGAAGGTGATCTCAACAAGGTAATTTAGGCTCTGAGTATCTGTTTTCTCATCTACAAAATGGGGATAACTATGTCCAGATTTAATGTGTAATACTATGTAAACCACCTAGCAGTGTCTTCAATACAGAAGGTGCTCACTAAATAGATTAATAAATGGAAAATAGGACAAGATAACATGTAGTTGGAAATATTTCTGAAAATTTGGATATGGACGAGGCATAATTAAGGGAAGTCTACTAAGACACATTATTCTCATTCAGTCTTCAAACATGACTGATGAAGAAGTAAATTGAAATAGCCTATTATGATGTGGAAACATTTTTTTGCATTCCAAAAATTTAATTTGATAAAGATTGAGACTGCAAAACACTTGACCATATTTAATACTTTCCACTTCACTCCCTTGTTCCTCTTTACTCTTCTTTGCTCTTTTTCCTTTTCAATTGTTTTTGGTAGTAGAAACTATTTTTAAATAAAATAAATACTCTATCCCAACCCAAAGCAGCTCTTCTGGCCATAGCCCTTACAGAGGGTTGTGAGGCTCATATTCTTGATAGCTAGAATGGAAATTCCCTGAAAATAGGGAATTTTTGTTTTATTCACTGATTTGCTTAACCTATAAGAGGCATTCAGAAAACATTTTTGAAATAAGTGAAAAAAAATTTTAAAAATTCAATTTATACATTCTTTTTACATTTACTGTGCCATAGAATTGTACTGATAGTAGTTATTACGGCTCTAAGAGAATTTTTTGCTAGTGGGTTTTTTTGCTCAAAAGTGGTTTATAGTAGAATCTCTGCAGGTGACAGGAAGGGTAGATGCTCCTCCTTAGAATTAGGGGTTAGGGAGAAGATCCTGCCTGCTTAATCTCTGGTTCCAAACACAGGCAGCAGACATCACCATCTTTTAGGTGTTACTGGTCAATGTTAGCTCTCTTTCCTGGATGAGTGCAAAGAAGTTATAAAACTGAGTGAAGAAGCCTTTATACCATTAGTGGTTTTCTGACCAGTTGACTACAAGACTTCCCTGTTTAACTATTTCAAAACAACTGCTTGAACTGTCAGACATTTAATAGCCTGGCTATTTTATCTGTTTATGGCCTGGCTATACGGATATGAGAAAGAACAAAACTAAAGGCTCAGAATGTTGACTTACCTCTTTTTTCCTTCCCTACTCTACTCTCCTCCAGTGGATTCACTGATTATTATTTTTTTTTTTTTTAGTGAACTGAACTGTTAATTTTCCCCAGAGACTGATTAATTTCATAGTTTTCTAAATTAGAAAGCTTTGCTGAAGAATTTCTCTAATGTCTCTGTACAGGCTAGCTGTAGCACACTGCCAGTAAGAATTTGAATTTTGTGCAATTCACTGGGAATGTTTAAGAACTTGGCATTCCCAACATCTGTGCTGTCTGCCGCATTAAAATTTAAAGAGCCTCCTCTGCTGCTTTTGCAGCCCCCTACACTGGAGCCCAGACCTTGAACTCTGACTTTTCCACTCCGGCTACTCACTCAGGAGAAAGAAATGCTGGCCCCAGAATGCCTTCCTCAGAGAAGGCAATCTTAAAACCCCAAAATTCCTGGATTGGACCCATGTCAGTTTTAGTGACAGTAATCTGGAAGAGTCCTAGAGATGCTCGAAATCGCTGTACAAATTAGAAGTCCTTGTGACAAAGGGCATCTAATGCCATTGGTAGGAGGTACAACAGAAAGATTGGAGTGAGTTCTTTTAGTGACACAGTCAGGGAGCTATTGGGACTTTCCTGTAACCCCAATCAGAAGATTAGATTAGATTGCTAGAGTCAATCAGTCAGCTCACAGATAATGAATGGGGACTAAAATGTTAAAAAATATATTAATATCCTCTTTCCCTTAAGGCTGGTGGTCAAAAAAAAAAAAGAATATATATATATATATATCTCCCCAAGACTAATATTTTATGGAAAATGGACAAGAGTATCTACAATGTTTGCCATACAAACATCTGTGAGATTAATAATAAATTTTAGAAACCATGCACATGTAGATATGACTATGAGGATTTGTAGGAAAGAAATGAAGCACACCAACTTCTAAGTCATATGTCCTTCAAATCTTTCCCTCTTTCCTCTGTTTTTCATCAATCCATTGAGGTCACACAGCTGTGATTCAGGCCTTGGTGACAGAGATGAATCAGAGATGGCACAGGGTCCAGAATTCTTGGCTAGCCTTACAACAAATTGTTCATCCATCAACCAGAAATGATGCAGTGCTCTGATTCAGTTATGGTAGCCCAAAAATGTCAGCTAGGATATTTTGGAATTATTCTTTTTACTTAGGCAAAGCCTCCTATCTTATTTCTGCTTCTCCACATAATACTTATTGAAAAAATTTGCAGTAGGAAAAGTATCCTTAGTTCTTTGAGACTTCTTCAGAAATCCTGGGTGCTACCATATATTATTTTCTAGTTTATTTAGACTCTCAAATGAAACACTTTTCTTGATTCAGGTGGAAAGAATAAGACCTAATATTCCCAAATAAAAAAGTAAAATTGATGATGTAAATTATTAATATTTTCCTGAGCCCCAAGTTTAGGTATAGGTTTCCTGGCTGGCCAAGTGGTAGGTCTCTTAAATGATGTCTATCAAGTAGGCCTCACATTCAGTTAATTTTAATTCACTTTCACTTAAAAAATTATTGGTTTAGAACTTGGACTTGACAGTCATACCGGTCTAGATTCCATTAGTAGCTTTACTACTCATTTGTTATGTGTCCTTAGACAAGTTGTGTAATTTGGAAGACTCACTTTCCTCACCTGTAAAAAGAGGAAAATAATATTTACCTTACTGGTTGGTTTTAAGAAATAAATGATAAAATGTGTACTAAATGCTTAGCATAGTCCGTAAGCTAAATGGCAGCTGGTTTAACGAAATGATGTTAAGGTGCTAGGGCTTCCTTTAGCAAATAAGGCTCACAGCTGAGAATGAAGAAATTAGTCCAAATAAAATAAGTGTTCCACACTGGAAGCGTAGAGAAGCATCATTTGTAGAGGTCAGCCACCTCTCTACGGGGCAGCTAGGAGAAGCCAGCTCATCTTGCTATGGAGCAGGGGGAGGGTACCCTCTGTTTTATGGAAGTGCAGTGTTGGTGAGGAAAAACTACTCCCTCATCTGACTTCCTCGGGGAAGAGGATGCATGAGTACTTCCCCTTGTTGAAGCCAAATGAGAGGAACTTTGGGATTTGGGGAGGCTGCGATATCATACCCCGCAGGTCTGTCTAGCCACTAGAGTGCTTACCTGTGCTTGCCTTCTAACATAGATTTAATGTGCTGGAGAGAGACGCTGAGGTTTCCAAAGAGTGTGGAAGAGAGATTCCTCAGGAACCACCATGCTGACTGGGAGAGGGGAACACATGGGTCAGATGAGAATAGGGGGTTGGTGATGTTGGAGAGATAATGAGAAGAAATGGGGTCCCCTGGAATAAGTGGGGGGGGGGGCTTCCAAGGAATTGACAATACTTGAAGAGAAGATGGCTTTGAATAGAATGTCAGAGTGAAACTCTAAAATGAACTGCTGAATCATGAGAGCAAAATAAGGCCATTTTAATAACTGTCCATGAGCTTGGATAGAGCAATTAATGGAACTCCCTGTTTGGGGGTAAAAGAAAGCTTGCTAAATTATATTTATGCCATCTTAGAGCCTGTAAACAGAATGTAAAATAATTTAAATACTTTTGAGTCCCAAATGGGATCAGTCTACATATGTGATATCTCTCCTCTGATTTCATGATGCTTAATTTCTTTTTTTAAATTTTTTTTTTAAATTTCAGAATATTATGCAGGTACGAACACTTTGGTTAGATAAATTGCCTTTGCACTGCCTGAGTCAGAGCTACAAGTGTACCCACCCCCCTAGACAGAGTGCACCACACCTGTTAGGTATGGATTTAGCCATCCTCTCCTTCCCTTTGCCACCTGCCCGACACCCAATCAATGTTACTTCTGTATGTGCACATAAGTGGTGATTGATTAGTACCAATCTGATGCTGAGTACACGTGGTGCTTGTTTTTCCATTCTTGTGATACTTCACTTAGAAGAATGGTCTCCAGCTCCATCCAGGATAATACAAGAGGTAGTAGTTTACCATTTTTTTATGGCTGAGTAGTACCCCATGGTTAATTTATTTATTTAATGGAATTTCTATAGGCTTAGGTGAGTGTTTCTCAACTTTTTTCATTATTGTCCTCTTAAGAGCCATTTTAGATTTTTAAAAAATTTCCTTCACCCCACGAAATCTCAACATGCCTGTTTTACTGTACATCTCTTTTTGTGCCCTTAATATATTTGTGCTTTATACGTAAGAAGAGTAACATTTTTTCCACCCTTTAAGAACCAGTTTTAACCGCTTTGGGGGCAATATGGCCCCCATTGAGAATGAGTGGGTTTGACTGAAAGAGAGACAAGCCCAAACCAGGTCGGGTCTTAGTTTCCTCATCTCTAAAATTAAGAATTCAATTCCATTCAATAAACATTTCTTATGCTGTAGGCATTGTTCTAGGGCCTAGGGCTGCAAAGATGAAAGAAACATGCTATTCTTAAAGGTTGCTGTGTGTTCTGCAGAGAGCATTTTCAGTATGTAGCATCTGTACCTTTCATAGCAAGGTTTATGAGGGACATAGTAGTTTTGCTTGGATGACATCATTATGAGACTTTAAACATTTTTTTCTTTTCTGATTTTAAAATTTCTATTCTAAAATAAAAAATCAAAACTTTTTTGATTCAAAGAGGAGAATTCTCATAATGTTAGCGTTGAGATGATCCTAGACATCATTTCATCCAAATTTTTTGGGTCCTTAGACACATAGGGAAGAATTGCTGAGGCTGTAACTATTCATCCGGTGGTATCATTTCAGTCCTAACTCTGTCACCAGCAAACTGAGTGACGTTGGTTAAATTATTGGCTATTTCTGGGTCTCCATATCCTCACTCATAAAAACTAGGGGATGAACCAGGGGAATTTCCAAGGCTTCTTTCAATAAGAAGATTTTAAGATTCTAAGATATTTTTCCTTGTGTGTACAATGAGATGTGCTAGTACTCCAAGACACTGTAAAAAAATTAATGTAGCATATTGTTTCATAGCAGAGTACACCTTCACTTTAGGGCTTAGAAATAGGCCATTTTTAGACAACGGGGACAATTATTTGTTTTTCACATATCTTCTTAAATTGGTTGAATTATTGACGTTCGACTTGAATTGATTTCTTTACTGTCTTTGAAATTTGAATTTGGGTATACTGCCTAATACTTAATTCTTAGTTTAACGACCAGCAATCAGCAATTTACATTATTAACTAACATTAAATTGAGTTGCTATTATGAGAAGATTTTTGGCAATAACCTGTTCTGCTCCCTTCTGGATCTCATTTACCTCTGTGGTATTCCTTAACATCTTTTCATCTATAGGACGCAGGCCAAGATTGGCTAATTTTTTGTCATGATTTAGCACTGAATCATTTTGATTATTCTCTGATGTGTGTTCTCAGACTCAGACTGTCCTCCTATAGCGCTCTATGCAGAACGCACATAGCAGCATTCCCTAGTGAAATTTCATCAGTACTTTATGTGATGCCAAAATAACATCAAACACCATAAAATATGCTTTATAATAATCTTCCTTGCTTTTCTTTCTTAGCTGTCAAAGATCATACAAATGGTTTGGTGAAAAGTCCATATTTACTCCCACAGAGTTTTCGCATTTCTACTTGATAATATTTTTTAACTTTTATTCCTAACCTTTTTTTGGTATTATTAAAACAGCTTCATTTTGAGAAGTGGGACAGAAACAATTTTCTCCAGATTAGAGGATAGTAGTCCTTTCATGGGGAGTGGGAAAAAAGATTCATCACAGCCCACATATTCTCTGTGGACTTAATTCTGGTTTAAAATATTATGGCAAAGGGAAGAGAGATTGGCATGATAGCATCAGCAAGGCAAAATGGTATCCTAGAGCAGTGCCATCCAACAGAACTTTCTTGGATGATGGAAATGTTCTATCTGTACCACATAATACAGTAGCTATTGAGCATTTGAAATGTGGCCATTGTGACCGAAGAAATGAGCTTTTAATTTTATTCAATTTGTACTAATTTAAATTAACATAACCACATGTGGCTACCATGTTCATAGCACAGCCGCAGGAAGTAATGTTACTAGACCTGGATCCCAGAGACCCACTAGAAGTCGAACTTGTATTTCTGCTCCACTATTTAATAACTGTGTTCCTGGGGAGTATTTTACCTCACCTTAATAACATAGGAGCAATCATTATACATGGTTCTTAGGGCTGTTGTGGAAACTATAATAAAAGAGATAATCCATGTAAAACATCTGACACAGTACCTTTTGCATTAGCCATGTTAGACATGTTAGATATCATTGTAATTATTTCTCTTAAGAGATGTGATTTGGACCCTTGTATCCGGAAGCTGAAGTAATGTACTCAGAACCTAAGGTGGAATTTCTCCTTCATATTTCCTTCACAGGAACATCAGTTCCAGAAAAATTGAGAAAGTAGAAATCCTTCTTGAGAGAATTTAGCAAACTGGGGACCTAAGCTTCCTAAAGTTAGTATTCATTCATTCTCAGCACTGATCTTCTCAGTATTTTTCTTTTTTCCTATTTCATTTTGTGTCATTGTTAAATGTTTAAGAATGTGGAAGTTCTTCATAGAACACTTAGTTTGCAATAATTGAATTATTTCTGGTTTTAACTTTGTGTGCCTTATAAGGTATTTGTGGAAACAGACTTCTAAGGAGGAATGTTCAAATGTCAGCGTGTTGAACAGCAACCACCT
The DNA here is from genome assembly GCF_041146395.1 of Eulemur rufifrons. Lineage (NCBI taxonomy): Eukaryota > Metazoa > Chordata > Mammalia > Primates > Lemuridae > Eulemur > Eulemur rufifrons. Next base: position 235,200,548 of record NC_090989.1, read on the forward strand.
TTGCAGGTCATTTTGGAAAAAACTTGTGTTTGACTCCCTTCTTCATGCTGTTGATCCCTTTCAGCCACAATAGGGAATAGAGGAATCAGAGTGTTTAATTGTATTAATAGGGATGGTCTGAGAATGGCATGCCGATTAAAGGGAAAAATTCACTTTCTTATTGACCACCACAAGTCAGCTATCTTTCATCTGATGCTTTCAAATATGCACCATAAAATTAAATTACATAAACCTTGCCTTTGGAAGCACAACAGGAATTTACGGTGCATTTAAGTAATAGTGGATTGTTACTGAATGCCAATGGACATGCTTCTAGCATCTATGTTAATGGAAATTAAATTCTTAATCAGTGATATGACAATCAGTACCTCCTATCAGTCTGATATACATTATTTTTTTCCTCTTAAGAGTCAGAATAATAAGAAACAGATTTCAACTTTAATGCTTCCTTTTTGCTTTTCATTTCTGTATGCTGCCAATATGAATGAAAAAGGATGTTGGAGCTTTTCTCCACCTTTCCCCAGAATTCTACTGACTTCTTTATTCTGCGTACTACTCAAAATTGTACAGGGTCTAGTGGCTACTACAACTGAGCCTATCTCCTTTAAGGAGTGTGTGAATGTTTGTATTCTAACCCCTTATTTGGAGCTGAGTGCCCCCAAAGCCCAGGTGTGCATTCATTATCCTTAAATCTAAATGTATAAGCAAGGGTGTCAGAGTACCGTGAGCTATGAAAAAAAAAAAGTTGTAATGTCTGGCTGAACATGCCGTCCTTCTGCGGAGGATAATTTAGTGTTTGTTTTCTTTCTCTTGCTGAACTGCCGTGCTCTACCTTTTGACCTTCTTCTTCTTCTTCTTTTTTTGAATAGGAATGTGGGCAGTTCATACCATTCTCTATTTTCCTAGTGATTCTCACTGATAATGATAAAATGTGATCCCAAAATAAATTAATTAAAGATTTTCATTAAACTTCAATCCTAGAACATTTTATTAGACTGATGGCCTCAATTGTTTTTGTTTTAATTTGTGAAACACAAGAGCTTTTGAATCATGATTCCTGATATTTTCCTAAGAATGAGACCACATTAGAATTTTAATTATTCCCTTAAGCTTTACAGACATTATTTTATTTTTATGTCTGATGCCAGTTTAGCACAAAGTACTTTTGCAGTAATTTTCCTTTGGCATTCTATTTTTTATCTTTGAGGTTTATGGGGAACGTGTACAGGGAGGGCAACTGTTATATCAATCATGTTTAATCATTCCGTCTTTTCAGAGTTACTTGCATACTGAACCTGAAAAGGAAATCTAAACTAAAATAACAATTATTATCTGAAATATTTTTTTAAAACCATACAAACATTTAACTGTGAAATTTATGAGGAATAACTTGTTGTAACAATGTTATTCACTATGCTACTATTAGATGTTTAGTTTTCAACAAGAAAACGGTATGTTATCATTAGGCAACATAGAATAACTTATTTTATTTTAATTTCAAAATTGTTAAAATGCAAGGTGGGAAGAAGGACTTTGTGTTTTAAGTATGATTTTTTTTGTCCTTTTCAAGACAATTAAAATTAGTCCTATCTCCCTGAGGCTGTCCCAATGGGAAATACACACACACACACACACACACACGCACACGTTTGACCCTGTTAATACACTGTATTGATCTACAATTTATCTAATTGGTGAGAGGATATTAATGGATTCCATTACTCCATTTTCTAATTTCCACATCTTCTAAGGACCATAAATCTTTACTTCATCTATTTGTAAGGAAGAGCCAGTTCCAATAGAACCAGCTAAAAACAGGACAAAGGAAATTTCTAGGAAAATTTATTAGCATAAGTAGGATCCATTCAAATATTCCTAAAGTCTCCCCTTTAGAGATATCAATTCCATAAAAAACCCCTGCTGATAATAGCATATTACAAATATGAATTTGTAAATGCAAATTTGTGCAAAATGTTTTCTATGACACTGGGGTTATCATCTAAGGAGGAGGTCCTGAGCCCCCAGTCCCAGCTGATCTGTGCCACTTCTACTTGTGAGTGTTACACTGATTTCAAGAACTGTTGTCTAGAAGAGATACTTATGCAGGTAAAACAATGAGGCCTACTTACCAGGGTTATTGTAAAGCAAAAGAGAAAATGTCTGTTTAATGACTATCACAGTGTCTGGAACATACAATAAGTACAGCAATTAATATTATGGGAGCTACTTTATCATCTCTAGCAATTTAGACAGTAGTGGCAGGAGTTGTAAACAAGTTCTTTCTATCACCCTTCTTTTTATCTTCTATTTTTCTATCTTCTATCACTCTCAGCTATTTATCTTATAGCTATAACAGTAGGAAACCAAATATAATCTTAAAGAATCCCAGAGTAGAGGTGATAGAATTTTCGGCTAAAAATTCACCCATGGATGGGATTTTTGGCTGAATCCATCCATGCCAAATAAAACCACCTGGGAGTTTGTAAGATTAAAGCATTAGAATTAGAATGTTGGAAGGGCAGTGAGAGATGACCCAGTCAATTCCCTTGCAATCCCAGAGGAAAAAAAATATGGTGCCCAGGAAAGAGAAGGAACTTTCTGAAGATTCCAAAGCTATTGAGTTTAATAAGCCCAGAATATAACTGAGGTTTTTCATATCAGCAAGTTTCATACTCTTTCCAATATTTCACAATGTTTCCACCTTAGTAAACATTGACTTGGGAACCATACTTCTTTGTTTGGCTTTAGTGAATATTTATTGAGTGCCTGCCATGTGCAAAATACTATGCTTGGTGTTGTGTGGAAGGTGTGAAGATAAACAAAAGCTTGGCCTTTGAAGAAGTGTGTGTGTGTGTACATGTATATTCCTTATATGCAAATTTACATCACATTTAACACCTAAAGCTCCTTATGGTCCAATCTCTATGTGGTGTAATGTATAAAGAAACAAAATTATCTACTGGCTCTTGGAAGCAAACTTCCATCTTAAAGATTCCTTAAAGGGGTTTTAGACACTATATATATATATATACATATATATATATATATATGAAATCTTTTCCCCTTTTCAGATTTTCCGCTTATAGCAGGTACTAAATCTCTTCATCTCTCTTTCATCCACACAGTCCCATCATCACCACTGTGCTTACCCTTCATTACCATTTTCCCCGACGTATGTCCTTTTTCATAAAAAGAAAGGAAGGAAGGAAGGAAGGAAGGAAGGAAGGAAGGAAGGAAGGAAGGAAATCTTTGTAGCATCTGCTTTTTGAGGGGTAAAGTTAGCCTTTTTGTCTTCCTAAGCCCTTCCTAGAATCCTGGTCAAATTTTTCTTTCTACCATGTAGCAAGCAAATAATACTGTGTGAAAAAAATGAACAAATGTTTGGCAACAGAAGATGAAACGTCTTTGAAAAGGCTGGATAGCTGACTATTGTATGCATCATTATCAAGGATGCTGTTACTAAACAATATTTCTAATCATGACTTTGACTAAGAAGGTGATTATAGGGGTCACGGAATTTGTGGCTGGGCTTCAGTCGCTCTTCATATCCTATTCCCTAAAGCTTTATGATTATCGAAGCTGAGTGAGGCAGACCTGTGAATCACTAGACTTTCTAATGTATTCTGCATGTTGAAACTGAGAACACAATTTTCTCTTAACAGTTTGACCAAGAATTTCTTTTACATGAAAGAAACTGCTGTTCTTGGAAAAGTTAGTGATATGCCTGTTTGGATTAGAAGCTACAATTTTAAAGGAGCCAGATGTGAAAGATCATTTGTCCTGTATAAGATCAGAGACAGACATAGTAATTTTGGAGGGCAGAGATACAGCAAGGGGGTGGGGGTGCAGGGCCGCTGCAAGAGTGTGATCAGAGTCCCCTTCATGACCTACAAATTCTTGGGTCATTTTTTGTCTCACTCCAGGCCATCCCACATTTTTTAATCAATAAAATAAATCACCCTATGCCTTATGGACCTTAGACTTCAAGCAATAAAAGATAGTTTCTCATTCCCAAAGATTCACTGGCTCTAGTGTATGAACTAAGCCAAAATTTGGCATCTGATTAGCTGTCTTCTGCAGTAAAGACAACATGATTTTAGCTTATTTGTCTCTTTAACCTACCAAATTAACAAGGTGACCAAGATTCTAATTCTGATTTATTTCTGCCAGATATATTTGCTGATTCTTCTTGTCTCCAAGCTACCTTAAAAGTTATCTGGGCATTGATATGTTTTTGTACAGTTTTCTCCCTAAATTTCCAATATTTATATGGATGCTGTTTCAATTTTTTTAGGTAGTTTTTTCAAGCCCCACTTCTGGATGTTTCTTATCAGTGGTTTCATGACACCTGCTTTCATTAATCTTCGACACCACGGTGTGGAGGAGTCCTCACAGAGAGCCATGAGGGGTCCTGTGCTGCTCATTAAGACTTTGCAAAATAGGGTATGGGGTTCTTCTATTGTGAATGTTTATCAATGTGTCAGCCTGCTCGGTGGACACTCTCATGAAAGGCACTTTATAATAATTTCCCTCCTCTCTAGACCTATCACAGGATTCAATAAACATTTGTTCAATTGAATTACTGAATGCATTTGAAACTTATGTATAAAACTTACTGAGAAATTAGAGCTAACCTACCAAGTATATTTTAATCACATAGAACTAAATGGGTAAGCTACTACTACTCTTCAGTTACTACAGGACTTATTTTAAACAACCAGTGATTGAACATAGTTTATGTTCCAGATGCTTCACATACATTTACTCATCTAATCTTTTTTTTTTTTTCTTCAAAATATTACAGGGATACAAATGTTTTTGGTTACATGGATTGCTTTCATTTTGCTAGAGTCAGGATTAGAAGTGTGTCCATCGCCCAGATAGTGTTCATTGTACCCATTAAGTTTTTGCCCATCTCCTCCTACTTCCTCCCCGCTGCCTGATTTTCACTGAGTTTTACTGCCCTCTGTGCACATGTGTGCTCATTGGTTAGTTCCAATTTAATAGCAAGTACACATGGTGTTTTTTTTTTTTCCATTCTTTAGATACTTCACTCAGGATAATGGTCTCCAGTTCCATCCAAATTGTTGCAAAAGGCCTTACTTAATTGGTCCTTCTTCATGGCTGAATAGTATTTCATGGTATACATATACTACATTTTGTTAATCCACTCATAAATTGATGGGCACTTGGGTTCTTCCACATCTTTGCAATCATGAATTGTGCTGCAATAAACATTTGCATGCAGGTGTCCTTTTGACAAAATGACTTCTTTTCCTTTGGGTAAATACCCAGTAGTGGGATTGCCGGAACAAATGGTGGATCTACTTTGAGTTCTTTGAGGTGTCTCCATACTGTTTTCCACAGAGGTTGTACTAATTTGGAGTGCCACCAACACTGTATAAGTGTTCTTTTCTCTCTGCATCATGCCAGCATCTATTGTTTTTGAACTTTTTAATAAAAGTCATTCTAACTGGGGTAAGGTGATATCTCATTGTGGCTTTAATTTGCATTTCCCTGATGATTAGAGACATTGAGGATTTTTTCATATGTCTATTAGCCATTAGTCTGTCTCCTTTTGTAAAGCTTCTATTCATGTCTTTTGCCCACTTTTTAATTGGGTTGTTTGTTTGTTTTTTTCCTTGCTGATTTGTGTGAGTTCTTTGTAGATTCTGATTATTAGTTCTTTATTGGATGTATAGCTTGTGAATATTTTCTCCTATTCTGTAGGTTGTCTGTTTGGGCTGTTAATTGTTTCCTTGGCTGTGCAAGAAGCTTTTTAATTTAATAAGGTCCCATTTATTTATTTTTGTTGTTGCTAAGATTGCCATTGGGGTCTTCCTAAATTCTTGCTTAAGCCAATATCTAGAAGAGTTTTTCTAACATTTCCTTTAACTCATATAATCTTTTCAATAAATATGAAGGTAAATATTATTAACATTATTTTATGGATGCAGAAGCAGAGGCAAATCATTGCAATTTGCTGGATGTTATAGAGGTAGTAAGTAGCAAATATGGGTTCAAATGTTATGTTTTTCAGGCTTAATAATCTTTGCTGCCTGCCACCAGACCCTGGCTATCCTCACAAGGGTGCAAACAGAATGACATAGTCAATGGAAGTGAATCCTTTTTTTTTTTTTTTTTTTTTTTTTTTTTATTTATTTTTTTTTTTGAGACAGAGTCTCACTCTGTTGCCCAGGCTAGAGTGAGTGCCGTGGCGTCGGCCTAGCTCACAGCAACCTCAAACTCCTAAGCTCAAGGGATCCTCCTGTCTCAGCCTCCCGAGTAGCTGGGACTACAGGCATGCACCACCATGCCCGGCTAATTTTTTGTATATATATTTTTAGCTGTCCATATAATTTCTTTCTATTTTTTTTTAGTAGAGATGGGGTCTCGCTCTTGCTCAGGCTGGTCTCGAACTCCTGAGCTCAAACGATCCGCCCACCTCGGCCTCCCAGAGTGCTAGGATTACAGGCGTGAGCCACCGCGCCCGGCCGAAAGTGAATCCTAAGAAAACAATTATTTTCTTTATTAGTTGCATTATTTTCTCTAATTTCCAGTGAAATTAGGACTTTCTTAAGCATGTTATTTTTCTATAATTACAAGGATTATAAAATAAGATCCTCTGAAGAGTAATTTCAGGCAAATGCACAATTTATAGATACATAAATATTATTAAAGTTTTCAGAGTTCGAACATACATTGGATATTTAATAGACTGAGAATCAGATGTATTGTGATGTTGGCTAGGAGCAGTACAGAAGTTCTCAGAACCTTCATCTATCACATTGTAACCTCTACCTTTCTTCACAGACACAGAAAATTGGCTTTATTTTATAGAAGTACATAGACACATCAAAAATTCTTATTCTGTGATAGTTTGTAGATTTGTTGGACTCCAGAGCTTGAATTCAAATACTATTCCACTGATTAGTGGTGATAAACTCTTCAGAGGGATGATGGTGACTGAAATGGATATGAAAGCATTTTCAGCTTCTGCCTTCTAAAAGGTGACATGTTCCTGTTCGTAGAGTCAATCTCTATTTTAAAACAGAGCCTTATCTTCAATATTTCAAAATAAGTTGTCTTGCTATATTTAAAAAATTTAAGATGCCATTAATGATAAGATGTACCATCATTTTATGGCAACAATAGAGGAAAAATGCTGCCAAAAACTTTATGTACTATCAGTTATATTAATAAGACACAGCCTTATTTTAGAGACATTAAAATGTGAAAATCTTTGTTTCTTAGAACTGAGGAATGAAATAATTCTTTTTATCAGTAATTTTCCCACATGACAGGAAAATCCCAAAGCATATGACTTTTATTTGTTGGATCCAGCTTAATGTGATTCATGTTAATAAACAATACAAATGATTGAAGTAGGAGGTGTCATAACTTAACAATCCAGTTATTCAATATGGATGAAACTCTGCTGTGAGTGAAAGAATGAAGCAAAATGCAAGTTCCTGTCAGAATCTTCAGTATACTTAGAACATTTTAACTTTGCATAACTGTTTTGTACTATGGAAAAATGCAGTGATGTGTATCTGGAAATCCTAACATCTATGAAGCATTACTAATTACAATAAAATGTAACACAGTCTTGTAAATTAACAAAATGAAATCCACAGCAATAATTGTATGTAAGCTATACATCTATTCCATGGATAGGCTGGATAACACTTGTGTGAATATTTAATTTCTCCACTTGCATGGGCATTTTACCTTATGTATTTCATTCCATAGCTGTTGCTTCACTGAAAATATATTTATAAGCATACCCAAGCACCCAATGCATAAATTATTTTGTGGGAGAAAATTAAGAACTTTCAAAACAACATAAACTTTTTGAGGTCACCAAGGTACCATTAAGTAAATTATTGGTCCACAGGTCTAAAGGTACCTAGTAGCCAGAAAGAGTTTAATGTACCTTTCAAAGTGCCTAATTTACTCCCAAGGAGTAACAGAATAGTGGACAGGGCCTGGATGATAAATTACACATTGAGATGCATTTTCTTGAGTGAACTGGGCTCACTGTTGTCTGGATAAAATTAATGCTCCACATTTATTTCAAATATGTGAACACAAAGGTCTACAGATAGTTTTAGAAATCTAAAACAAGACCATTCCATCACCTAAATGTGGTAAAGGGCAAGGCAAATTCAGTTTCATAAAATACGATGGTTGGAGATAGAAATGGCCAAGGCAGCTAAATGAAAAGTATCCTGTGTGTAGTCAGGAAGGGTCACTGAACAAGTAAAGCTCAGAATGAAATCTTATTTGAAAGACAGCTACACTTTCTGTAATGCTTGGGTGTTCCAGAAAGGATTTCCCTGTAAGAATTTAACCTGCCCAACCACGTAGAATGTATGATGCCTGCCAGGATCACAACTCAAGGTGGTATGTCTCCAGGCCATAAATGCTGTCATGTGTATTTACTGAATAATGTCTATTGCAAAGAAATGATAAAGTATTGTTGCCTTTTGAAAACTTTTCCTTTGTTAGCCTTATGATCTCAGGAAGATTGCATAAATGTCTGGTATCCTACTTATTGCTTTTCCTTTGGGGAATGATGAAAGAATCTGGAGACATTTTTTGAATCCTAGGGCCCTGAACTCATGTGATTCTTACTTCCAAATAACCTTAAGCAACTAAAACTTACAAGCACACTGGCTTTGTATTATCATTTTTTTTTTTTTACTTTCACTGATGTCTGACTATTCACTCCATTTAGTTTCATATTTAAGACTAATATAACTAAAGGAAATGCTATTAGACTATAAGAACACTGAGGACAGATTCCATGACAAGGTAGTTTTTGTTGCTGTTTGCCAAATATTCAGGTTTTGCTCCTTGTGGTATCTCACCATATAAGAGATTATGTATCCCTATGCTATTAATATTTTTTCACATATTATGTGTGATTCCGTGTATATAAACTGTCCAGAATAGGCAAATGGGGGGTAGTGGAGACGGGATGCCTAAAGGATGTGGAGTTTCTTTTTGAAGTGATGAAAAATGTTCTAAAATTTTTTTTTTGCAGTGATGGTTGCATAACTCTGTGAAGATACTAAAAAGCATTGAATTATACAATTTAAGTGGGTGAGCTGTATGATATATGAATTGTATCCCAATAAGTTGTCTGAGAAAAGTGAACTCAGGGCTTGTGCGAATGACCACACATCTGAGCTTTAGAATTCAGGAGTGGTTGTGGGAGGAGGTGACATGTGAGTACTTCAGTGCAGAAGCTTTAAGAGCAGTTCTTGATGCAACATTTCTCTTTTCTATCATAAAACCATCAATATCCCACATCGAGACTCCTCACTCTGGCTAGGGTCCCCGTGAAGATGATGATGGAGTAGAGGCATGTTGAGTTGTGATCCTGACAGATAGCACAGATTCTACAGGGTTGGACATGTTGAGTTCTTACAGGGACGTCCTTTCTGGAACATCCAAGGATTACAGAAATTTTAGCTGTCTTTCAGATGAGATTTCATTCTGAGTTTTACTTATTCAGTGACCTTCACTAACAACATATAGGATAATTTTCATTCAACTGGCCTTGGCCACTTTTATCTCCAACAATCTTATTTTATGAAACTTCTGGACCCATCAGAGGCATAAATGAAAAATAACATTTGTTGATGTAAATGAGTGAGATTTTTGGGGTCCTTTGTTACTATAATATGATCTATCTGACCCTCACTGGTACAAGCATACAACGCCTAGTACATCATAGGTATTCAATAAATATCTGCTGAATGAATCAATTTCTGGACTTTTGTAGCAAATTATTATTCACAATCCTCTAAACCTGACTTTGATATTTCATAACTGCCTCTGGGTGAAATAAGCTCCACAATACATGATTTCTACCTAGCCCTGCCTCAGCTTTAGAAATAGTCCCTCTAAATTTCTCCTTTGAGAATTTCAGGAATGTTTCTGTCTTACCTTTTCTTCTTCTCTTCAGCTTTGGTGGAAAATACCTCCTTTGCTATCAGTGGCAAAGAGGCATCTGTGTCACTAGTTGTTTCCTCAAGCCACTGCTGTTGATATTAGACAATGATAGCAGCAAAGATGAACTTGTTGACCAAGGCCGAGGATACCAGTGTCAGCACCTGCTGGGCAGAACTCTTTGCCTCACTGCCTTTTCTTCTCATCAGCCCAAAATTTTTAACAAAGTCATTCTTTGGGGTTTCATTTTTTAAAATTTTAATAGATTTCTATCATTGGAGTCAGTTATGAGTTCCTGGGAGCCAAGCTAGAAGACAATCAGAATGACAGGCATCGTGCCTCACTCAGAACTTTTGCTCCTTTCTTTGGCTCATTGCCTTTGAACAGAATTTGTGGTATAACAGCTAAAATCTATTGAGGGATTATTTGTATGCCAGCGGCTGTCCATATTTAGTTTGTTGAATCTTGAGATCAGCCATAAGATGAGGAAACTGAGAAAATGAGGTTAAGTGATTTTTGCCATGGTCATGCAACAAGGTCACCCAGTCCGTCTTCCTTAGAAACCCATCTATTTTACTTCTTAACTGTATTTCAACCCTTTTTAAAATGTTTCATTTTGGAGGTTCCTTGTACGCTCACATAAGCAAAGCCATGGTGGCCTCATTCCACTTATTTTCCATGCATGCCTAGCGGAGGTTCATCTCCATAGAGGTATGACCAATATCTGCTGTCACGTTGACAAAAATTAAGATGATGATTTCAGATATCATCTTGACATTTTATTATGGCACAATGTTTAAATATAGATCATTGCATTCATTATACTATTTAAACTTTATGAAATATTTGGAAGCAAGGAAACTACATTTATTTTAAAATATGATCTATTTAGAATATTTTAGCTAAGGTATATTCTCACTCCCTTTAAAAAAGTAATGGATTATGAAACTTTTAGTTCTTTTTTTTTTTTTTTTTTTTTTTTACAAAATACTTTTCTCCAATATAACCACAGGACAGTTTTGTCAATCTGTGTGATAGTCCATGTTGGACTGTATAGAAAACAAATCTAAATTCAAACCATAATGAGTCCTGACAATATAGAAATCCTATGAGAAGTAAATGGCTAATGAAGAATTATCCAAATATCAGTGACATACTATGCTGTAATTAAAATGACCTCTTTTGTTTATAATGGAGATAGAAAAATGGGATCATATTTGTAACCCTTTATGAATGATTAGAATTTAAAATTACACATGTACTATATTTACAGCCACTAAAAGTACCTGTGCATATGCACATTTACAAAAACAGAATGGAATAAACCCCAATCATAATGACTAGGTTAAGGTTGTGGGGCAATTAAAAAATTATGTTTTCAAAATATTTATTATTTTTTTGAAATAAAAATGATAAAACTCATGAAAATAGAACTTAATATTTTAAAATTGGTTTTAACAAATTTAGTAATTATACATAATAATGTATTTAATTTTTGAACTTGCTCTCTAAGTTACATTTATAAATAATTGAAGTGTTGGCTATATCTCATCTCTTCCAACCATATTGTTCCCTGTCCTCTTCCTAAGAAATTCAGACGAATGAAGTCAGGTGTGTGGAATGGTTTAAAGAAATAAGATAAGCACAGATCTTATCATGGCTCCTTTAAGAATATATAAGGTAATAAAACTCCACAGAGTTGTTTTTACTGGCAAATATTCAAATACCAGCCTTTGACTTAGAGCTTCCCTGGCCAAAAGTTGTCAAGGCAAGCTTCTATGCAATTTCTGTGAATAAAAGTTCCTATACTGACTAGGGAAATTGCAAGGCTGTATTTGAATTTTATTAGTATTGGGTTAAAGTGCTAACAACAAATGTCCTAATTAGGTTCCCTTAATTCTAACCAAGGTAGTTAGTTCATAAACACAAAGGTCAAGTTCAAAACCAGAGACTTTTGTATCTGGGAGGGCTGAAAAACAGGCAGCACGTGTGCATTCATTTTACTTTTTTATCCAAGGCAGACACGAATAATCTACCTGGCATTTTCATGATACTCCCACATTGGGTTTCAAATCCTTTTTTTTTTTTTCTTCATCATACACTCTAGGCAATTCATATCAATTGCTTGGAGTTATCATATGAAATTAAAGTATTTGACATTTCACATTCAACCCATTGGTTTTCCAGATGAGGAAATTGAGACCTGTAGAAGGAGGTAGGAAACTAATTCTAAACATTTTCTATTTTCATATTACTCTCATAGGTATATGGCATGTGGTCTTTTGAAAATTACTGTTAACATTCCCACTTCACAGATGATGAAACTGAGTCTCAGAGAGGCTAAGCAATATGCACAAGCTTACTGTCCTCACCAGCTACAGATGCACAACTGCATTGCAATTCCCTTGACCCCTGGTCTAGTATATTAGTATATTTTGCACTACTACCAAACTAAAGTAATCTTACTCTTTCTCTGAAGAAATTAATGAATGATGTTAAAAGAATCCTTCTTGGGTCAATGGCAGCCACTCATGTCCCTGTGAACCAGAGAAATAGACTCATAAATAATAAAACACTATGCATAGCAGCCACCTGGCGCCTAACTATTAATAGTGGATATATGAAATACTTTTACATAACTATATTAAACGCATTAAATAAATGTTAAAGCTTGAAAAATTACCACTTTTGAGTCATTGCTGGCCACTAAATTCTACAGTCTGGCTATTAGAGCAGTGATTTTATTTTGTTTTGTTTTGTTTTAGACATTCCAGCTCCATGTTCTGGAGCTTTTCTTTCCAGGAAAAATAGCATCTTTCTGAACAATAAAGAGAACTGTTTAAGGCCTAAAGTTTGCAAACTTCATTACTACTTATGAAGTTTGAGCCATAGTGACTCTGAACGATTTCTATTCCTTTACCTCCAACTCAAAATTCGTAATTTCTCAGCAACTTGGGCAACTCAGTCTGGGAAATTCTCCACAGTGCAGAGCAGAACAAGGACACTTTGCTTGGATGGAAGTCTAGGCTTCTATTATCAATGATTCAAGTATATTTTCCTTCCTCCAGCTCCTTCTGGGAAAATTGACTTCTCAAAGGGAAGTTTTTCCGATTAGGAAAGTTTTTCAGCTTTTTTCCTCCTAAATAAATCATAATGTGAATTACTTTTCTTGAATTCCTTTCCATTTGTTTTCTGTTTAGTTCTTGTTTCATTCCCTGTAGGTCTCATACATCCCTCTGTATAGTAAATTTTCATCTGTTTTCAAAATAAATATGCAGTTGAAGAAAGAAATATTAGAAGGAAGGGCAGAATGAAAAAGAATCCAGCTAATCTTGATTGTATAGTTAAGTCTTATTTAAGAGCTAAATCTGTCTCCACATCTCTACTCCCACATCAATACATTATCTGACTTCTGTAAAAACAAAGGAGAACACATACAATTTTTTTGTAGTTAATTTTAAACAAAAAGCAGAAAATGTCATCTACACACCCCTGGACCTTGGCTGATTTCCAGAACTGTACATTTGTTTCCAGAACCTTCTGCTGCTTTGTCAGTACAATTTCTGTTAGTCTGATATTCTGATTTCTAGCGTCATTTTCTAGTCTTTCTTTTCCAAGGATAGCCATAAGGATGGGAAGGAAATTCTCTGGAATGTTACAAAACTGGCACAATAGGAACCTTCTAAGTATGATTGCAGAAATCATACTGGCTAGGAGAGTTAACTAGACCACATGTGGCTTAGTGGTATGTGCTTAGGGTTCTCAGTAATTAGTGTCCATGTTATAACCAAAAGCATTTCATAATTGTCCATGTTCTAGTAGGAGATATATTGTTTTAAATATCACTGTACGTAATAGCCTAAATTCCTAGGCAACTTTTTGAGCTCTTCTACATTTTAGGACAAGAAAACTAATGCCAACTCCTGACAAATATGAAAAATCACGTTTATAATTGTTTGTAATATATTTTATTCCCTTTAAATAATATTTGTCCTGATAATTATTTATTAGCACAGTGTATATGTTTCTGTGGAAGATGAGAATAAAAATCACCCCTAATCTGCTAATATATAACCACTTCTAATAGTCTAGTTATTTCCTTGTATTTTTCTACACATTTAGTTACATGTCAATAATCACATAATTAGAGAATACTGTACATATATATAATTTATTTTACCCTTTTTCATTCATGTGATAATAGCTGTTTCCCTATATCCTATTTGAAGTTAAAATAATGAATTTTTTTTTTTGAGGAGAAGGAAATTTGCCAGCAACTGAGGCTGGCAGACTCCTGTCTCAAAGTACCAGCATCCTGCTTCTGAGCAGAAGTACAGAGTTTTTAAAAGTTCTGATTGATACCATCTTTGGCTAATACAATCTCACGACCTCCTCCTGGATTCATACCACCTTTGACTAACACAATCTGAAGACCTCTGCCCAGACAATTCCCTCAAGCCATCTCTCAACAAAAGGCCTGACATCCAGACACTTCCCAAATCCATTTCCTTCTCCTCAAGTCAATTCAGGTTGTAGGGAGCTGCATCTACTTTGGGGAGACAGAAACAGGAATTTCCTGGAGCTAAAGCAGGCTCCAGCAGCTGTTGGGGCCTTCCATTGCTCTCTCACCTTGAAAAGAAGTTGCTGCTACCTGTGAAGACCCACAGCTTTGAGACAGAGCTGCTCCCTGCCTCACCATGTGCCATTCCACCAGGGTGCCGACGGATCCACCCAGGGACACCAAATTCTGTTACCCAAAATTCAGCACCTATCTCCAAGGCTGTATCAGAAGCATGAGGACTAGTGGTTTGAGGAGAAGGTAAGATAAGTTTATTAATTTGCCACCAAATGAGGAGGCTGGCAGCCTCCAGTCTTAAAGTGCCCGCATCCTTTGATGAATATCTTTGAGGAGAAAGGAGAGGTTAGTGTTTGAGGGGGCCAGGAGGTAGCTGCTGCTTCATTAATTCTTCTTAAATGAATGAGAATAACTTATTTCTTAAACTCTGCAATAGTTACAGGGTATAATTCTCTGATAACTCATTGAGCTGTTTGCTTATAATTTGTGTATTTTTCTGTTCAATAAAAAGTTTATTTAATACAAATGACAAATTAATTAAAAAATGATTTACAATGACTGCATAACATTCCATTATACACCCCTACTGTGATTAATTAGGACATTCTCCCATCCTTAGATAGTTTTTTTACTTTCTAATATTATAAATAATACTGCTAGAAATACGTTGGTATTCATTTGCATCACATTCACTTGGAGTAGAGTTCTAGAAGTATTTACCTCTTTCCTGAGAAGAAATACATTACAATGAGGGAGAAGGATTAATGTAAATAAATTTTCCACAATGCATTGATTGATGAGGTAAACTGGTGGTAAACTGTTGGAACCGTCAAATTCTTTCAGTTGTAGCCTGGAACAGAAGGTGTGACTGGTCCCACATGAAACTTGGATGCATAGGTGAGACAATCTTTATTCCTACAAAATGAACAATCATCTGTTCAGTTCAAATAAGTAAAGCATTTTCGAGCACCAAGTACATGGTAGGGCTCTCCACAAGACACTAGGAGACAGATATGAAAAAGGTACAGCTCTCCTCTTGTTTAGAAATAAGAATTGCCCCCAGAGGAGGCACTCTCAAACCAGTGTGGACAAGAATGTTCCTCCTCATTTCATAATCCCATCACCTGTATGTTAGGATAATAATACTTACCTCAATGGCTTGTGGTGAGGGTTAAATTAAACAGCATTTACAAAGCTGTAGTCAGGGGTGCAATTCAAAATGTTTAACAATTCATATACACTAGCATCAACCAATCAGAACAAAGGCTGGTTCAGACAAAATGGAGGCCATTGGTAAAGAACTGCGCTCTGTCCTGACACATTCTGGCTGAATACTTTGTGCCCTCTCCAGCATAGGTACTGACAGTGGTTAGTTTTTCTTTATTTATTCCTTTAGATTGCATCAGGTCAAGTAAAATTCCCTCAAATTCATATCTGCTTTTTGAATAAAGTTATTTTTCATTCAAAATATTTGGAGAAACCAACCCTGAAGGTGTGATTGTACTCACTCTTCCTTTAATTTTCACCCAACAGGAGTCATTGGTCCTCTTCAACTGTTCTTACCATTATTCCCTTCGTGTTCAACTCCTATTAATTTCTACTGCCGATGATTATAGCAACTTGTTAGGAGAAAAATTACAACTGTGTATATTTACTCCTAAAAACTGGCAGTGAACCACATGGGAGGTGGAGATGGGACATGGGCCTAATCATATAAATGTAGTAAATGAAAAATCAAAAAACCCAAAACCCAATTTTCTGGGAGAAAGTTTCAGGTTTTTGAATACCATTTAAACTGTTATAAAATTGTACCTAATTTGCTAAAGTTAAAAAAGGATTATTGTGGAAGTTGAATGATACTACAACTTATTAAAAAAAACACTCATCAATTACTGTAGGTTTATTTTTTAGGTGATTATAGTTAAGTAAGTATAGTTCAACAACAGCAACTTGAAAATATGTTAGCATTTGTTCTCTAAATTGGGAAGATAAATACTTTATAGGAATGAACCATCTGAGCTGTTCAAATCTCACATCACCTTTGAGCTCCAATAAGATTTCTGCATCTTGCTGCCATCTGAATAATTTCTCTTTGGAGACATAGGAAACGTGGAGTCAGGCATGGGAATATTAGTTGGTATTATTACTGCAACCGGGAATGAGAGTTTTCTGTCATGTCAGAGAATGACATTCAAATACTCATTGCAGAATATAACTTTTATTGTACCGAATATGCCGCTTTGCCTCTAATGAGTGCTTAATACCCATTGTGGGAGGAAATAAGGACAGAACAAATGTTTCTTAGACATCAGAGATAAAGTGATGTCTTTGAAAAAAATGTACTTGGGAATTTGGGGATATGGGTTGAAGATCTCCAATTCTGTCAGTTACTAGCTAGGTGATCTTGGGTTAGTCATTTAAATTTTTATCCTCAGGTTCCTTATCTGTGGAATGTGGAAAATAATATATTTGCAGAATTTCTATAAAGTTTAGAGGTAATGTGTATATAATGAATGGCACAGAGTAAAATCATAAGTACTGTATCAATAACTATTATATTTATTTCTCTTATAAATAATATAAAAGTCTAGGAACCATAAAAATGTGCGAAACATTTAAAAAACAAGCAAACCAGAAAACCTCTCCTTGTGGTGTCCTCAACATAAATGTCAGTGAGCAAATTCACTAGCTGTGAGGTACAATTAGGAAAATACCTCCAAATAAAAATTTTTTTAAATGAAGGCTTCACTTCTCTTCTGAAGCTTTTATAGAGTAAAAGTGATTTTGACAATAACTCACTTTTCAAGTATAAATAGTATAAATGCTTTGATCTTGGTAGGAGGCATCCTCTGTGAGTTCTTGGACAATAGGCAGGTAAATGCCCGAGCAACAGCTGCCGCCTTCTCATGAAGCTTCACTGGATCAAACACTGTAGTCAAGCTTTTTTTTTTTTTTTTAATTAATCCTGATCCAGCCAAATTATCTGGAGGCACAAGAGTGCTTTAGTTTGGCAGTATAAAGTCCAAGGTGGAAGTGAAGTGGAGTAGAAAAATAATCACCTTCTCTTCAGGAGGGCTTTGGTTATATCCTCCCTTTTCTCTCACAATTGGATAAAACACTTCTCAAGAATGTCCTCTAAGGTTTCTTTCTGTTCTTGCCCTTCAGTTGCCAGGACCAGAGCTCTTCCTTCATTGGCTCTGTTTTGCTCTGTGTTTCTCGGGGATGCCCTGGTACCCAGGGCCACAGGTGGGGTAGGCTGCTTCTCAGCCCTTCTCTTCTCCCCAGTAGAGTTGGAGACCAAATTGAGATCTTTGTGAGAGAAAAGAAAAGTGGTGGTTGATGAAGCTCCAATTTGCCGTAGAATATGGTCCCTTGAGAGAGATGGGGGTTGAGTAGGACTGGAGTAATGGAATATAAGAGGAAGAAGAGTTACATGACCATTGTGGGTTTACACATGGGGGGGTGTGCATGTGGGAGCAGGCATGTGGGTGCTTGCACACACACAACACAACCTCAGATGACTTAAATCCTTATATTATGTAATAGTGTATTGTGGTTAGGTCAAACTGTGCATAACATACTTTCTTTGGCCACCAGCATTGGTTAAATACTACTATTAATAGTCAATTTGCTCACCATGTGCCTGGATATGTGCTAAGCACTTTATATTCGTCACTGCAATTACTCCTCTCACTCACCCTTTAAGGTAGGTACTGCTATTATCAGCATTTTACCAAAAAAAAGAGATGCTGGAGTAAACTACACAGTCTCAGTGATGGTATGCAGGGGAGTCCAGATTTCAATCCAGATAGCCTGACCCTAGAGCCTGACCTCTGAACCATTCCATTATATTCCTCTTTAGTTATGTCCCACTCAGCCTAAATTAAAAGGAATGAGGTATGGTGACTAATGAGATGCACACATCATGCTGATGGCAGGTCTGAGCTGTACTTGACTGCACTCCCTCAGCAAAATTTCTTTTGCACAAAAATTGGGACACAGGAACAGTCAGACCTTCTTGGCTTGTCTTTCTGCTTCTGTTCTCTCCACCGGATTCTAGTTCATTCTGAATATGGCCGTTGATTGATCATCAGTGATCGATCATGTTGTACCTTGTTTAAAAACCTGTTGGAAAAAAATGTGAAACAATTAAATAAACTCTTCCATCATTAAATTCTTCCATAAGGCACCTTTGCATGTTCCTGGAATTGGGTGAGGATATGACAAGAAGGCTTATATAGTAAGATTTTGTATCCTAATACCACGTATTTTTATTGATTAAAAGTTGAATCGGTGAAAAGTATATCAGCAAATAGGAACTTCTGTTCCTGTTGAATTTTCCTTTTAATTTGAAATCTGTGATAGTTGTACAAAATCATCTTTGAGTGATTACCTTACCAGCTTCCTCCCATTGACAGAATGGAAAATAAAATTTTAATTATGATAAAAGAACAAAAATAGGACAGGATATTTGAAGGTTTATGCTTACTTCCTAATGTTGAACTCCTGAAATCCTATAGTTCTAATCGTTATCAGTCTCATGAAATATATTTCTCTGTAACTGTTCTTTAAATGTGTATTTCACTTTGTTTTTCAGGATGCTTAACTTATTTTTCCTCTTTGCTGTCAAAGCTGATTTTTTCTTTAGGTGCTACTCATCATTGATAAGGACTCTTAAAAGTATTGATAAGTGTTCTCTAATTTTCTAAGAGGGCCACTTTCTTTTTTAAAAATTGATTGTTTGAGCTTATATAGGGTCTATATTGTAATTGAGAGTTTGTCAACTTAAAGTCAGGAAGAACTATGATATATCAGCTCATGTACAATGAGTCTAGAAAGAATACCATACTATAATGCAGTTACGAATTCTGGGAAGTTAAGGATGAAATTAACTATTTCATTTTATATAAAAATCAGAAAAGTCAACCACCAGTATGTTGAATTTATTTGTTTATTTCAGCTGATTAAATGAGCTGATGATATCACTCACATTCAATTTCTTGAATATTGGTTTGTGTAAATCTATAGTCTACATGCAATATTAACTAAACCTGGGTAGCTTTTGCAATTGTTTCAAATGTGCATATATGTATTTACCCCAAGACAATATTACATAAATTGTAATTTTTCATAAACTGGCATGGAAATATTACATTTTTTACACCATGTTTTAAGCTTTTATAGTAAAATTTATGTGTATTATTGATATTTTCTGAAGTAAACCATAGGTAAGTTTCCCATGTTCTTGATGCCCAATGTAGCAGCATATGAGAGAGGAGATTTTCTACATTTATAATAAATTAAATATAGCATATATTTTTGGTTCAGTTTACATAGAGTAAGGTAAATTAAATGGCTATATCATATCAATTAATTATATACTACAAGCATACTTATTAAAAAGAAAAATTTTTAAAGCAAGCACTAAAATTCATTTTCTTCTTCAACTTTTCCCTTCTCCTCCAAACCTGTACCAGCTTAGTTAGCATCAGAGTTCAATACTGTCATTTAGGATTCTTGGTAATCAGTTTCTCTCTAGGCCTCTTCCAGCCTCTTTCCTTACTACTTCCCTCTATAAACCCTGCTCTCCAATCAGACTGGATTCTTTATTTTTCTCCAGGTTGGTAATTGCATTTCTTCTTTTTATGTACCAATCTTTTGCCCTTTTCTCTCACACAGGGGGATCCTCTCTGTTCTTCAGGATCCCATTCAATCCCATCCTCTCCCCTAAAGTGATCAAGACTTTTTTCCCTTCTATTTAATATAGATGAGATCAATTTAATATAAATTTCATATAATTTGCTAGATACTTAAATGTATATTGTCTCACAGAAGACAGTGAGGAGTAAGTCAGAAAGTCAAATAGCAGAAAGGCAGGCCATCTGTATCCCTCCCTGGCCCTTGAAGACATCAGTAACCAACATCTCCCATACTCTTTGCTGAGCCAGGAAACCACATAGGTTTCTTCTCAAGACAGGGTTCTACTACCCGTCAGAGTGGGTGCATGTGATGGAGTGGTCAAATCAGAATCTGGAAGCTTCCGTTCTGCTTCTGGCTGCATCTCTTAATAGCTGTGTGAACTGAAGGTTCTATTTCCTTATTGAAATAAGATAATGCATATGAAAGCCTATGAAACATTTTTTAATGTCTACATATTATGCCATGTAGTACAGTTTCAAACTATTATTTTGATCTTCTATTGAGATAAAGCCAGTGGTGTGCAGGTTTAACAGCCAGATCTCCAGAAAGAAAAATAAATTTCTTATTTGTAGCATTTGTTGATTTCCATGGTGCAAATACTCCCACATGGCAGATTTTAAACTACCAATGGGGACGTCACTGAACACAGATTTGGGAAGAGAAGCACAGTAACACACTGTAATATGGTATTTTCACCATATAGGCACAGTTGATGCAAATAACCTCAAGAGCATAGACAACAATATAAGGTAGTAAAATAATTCAGAAATAATAATGTTTGAGTATTTCATTTTAAGTATAAACTTAATTTAATATTTAGCATTTAACAACGGCTATATTTTTTTTTTTTTTTTTTGAGACAGAGTCTCACTCTTTTGCCCCAGCTAGAGTGCCGTGGCATCAGCCCAGATCACAGCAACCTCCAACTCCTGGGCTTAAGCGATCCTACTGCCTCAGTCTCCTGAGTAGCTGGGACTACAGGCAAGTACCACCATGCCCGGCTAATTTTTTCTACATAGATTTTTAGTTGTCCGGCTAATTTCTTTCTATTTTTAGTAGAGATGGGGTCTCACTCTTGCTCAGGCTGGTCTCGAACTCCTGACCTCGAGCGATCCTCCCACCTTGGCCTCCCAGAGTGCTAGGATTACAGGCATGAGCCACCACGCCAGGCCAACAATGGCTATTTTTAACAACTGGCCCACAGAGTCAGCTGCAGCACACTGCTGGTAGCATCCTTATTTCCTTCTCCACATATATTAGTGCAAGAGCAATGTTTGAGCAGTTATTCCAGTGTTTGCACATAATAAGAACTTAATTATTGTTTTGTAAATGAACTATGGTGTACTTTAAAAAAAGACTAATGGATTGAGATATTTAAAATATGTATTTATTCAGAAACTGTTTATTGAGTGCACACAAATTGTCAGATACTCTGTTAAGCTAAGATAGGAGGAAAAACATCATATGGGTTAATACTGATCATCAAATCTTCAGGAGCAACTGTTCAAAAAAAATCCAATCAATTGTTAGTGAGTTCCTTTTAGTTTCTCTGCCCAGGCTTGGCACTAATTAAGGGAATAGCCAAAAAGCTCTAATTTACCTTCATTCTTCCATGTTATTCAGCTTCTCCAAAGATAAGGAAACAGCAAGTACTGGTTTACATTTACATTCTTAGTTTGCTCAACCCCCTTCCTTTTTGAATTCCTGTGTTTTCTGATTCCCTTGCATCACGGCTCAGCACAGGGAACCCTAATGCAAGCAGCCCCCTGAGTGGCAAGCTGGCCAGGAGGGGAAGAACCACTGTTGCTGAAACTGCCCAGGGCCAGGAGATCTACTCATTTACATTCTCAGTTCTACACATTCCTAGGAGGCAGGTCCTGCTGTTAACCCCATTTTATAAGTGAGGAAACTGAGGTTCCAAGAGATTAGTTGCCTTGCTCAGGGTCATTTTGTTAGTAAAGATTAGAGTTGGCAAAGCTCTTGTTTTTTTCCATTATACCACTTTCCTTTTCCCTCCTTCACATAAAACAAGAATGTCTTGCTACAATTGCTGAAGTATGGCTGTCTGGAGAATCTTTATAAGAGAGAGAGAAGCAGTAGATGGTATGTTATACTGAATCAAATTAAATTGTCTTGACAGTTTTTATTTGACTGTCTCCTCGTTTAAACATAATAGCATGCTGAGTAGTGACGCCTTGAAGTTTGAGGGCAAGTAACCACAGGATTTGAAATTCTCTCGGTTATAACCTACAGTTGGGCATATTAACTGTGAACCAAATGGAAAGTCAACCCTAATAAGATTTTGTTCTTCTTCTTTTACTTTTAATTCATGTAAACGTTTATATTAGTGAGGTAAACCATAATTATTATTTACTTCTTGGTTCAGGAATAGTACTACCACACATGCAGCACAAACTATAAGAAAAATATTACTTCTGGGATTTCAGACTCAGGTTAAAAAATGGGACTATAATCTCATTATTATGAGGGGAGGCAGACACTGCTAAATGTTACAATTCCAGAAATCCAGATTTATTTTTCAGGATCCTGATAAAAAAAAAAAAAAAAAAGGTTGTGATGTTTATAAGAACAAATAATAGGGGAAAGGAAGTTAGATCTTTTTAGCAGTCCACCATGTGGAAATATGTGGCTGGTAGAACCGTATCCACCATGATAAAAACTCTATTGAAATAAAACACAGGGACAAAGTTCAATCAAGAAAGCAATCAAAACCTGAATCACACCATGTTGGCCCAGTTTTGCATTCTGGTACAACTAAGCATTTGCAACTTCTTGAGGCATATATCCCCAAAGAATCCCTGAAAGAACAAAAATATTGTGACAAGGAAATTTTCTGAAAAAATAAGAGAACAGAAACTACAGCTAAACTACCAGTTGTGGTATGATTCTCTGACCAGAGTATTTTTATGAGAAAGATAATAGAAACCCACACAACAGAGAAAATTCACCCTTCAATAGATTTTTATGGAATGTTATTTACACAGTGGGACAATATCCGGGTGCAAGAGAATGCAGTGTGACCAAGAAAGTGACTATTGGCTGGAGAGCTGGGTCCCAACTCACCCATGCCAAGAGCCTGCTTAGGGTCTTCTCCTTTCTGGGCAAGACATTCTGCTCCAAGTCACAGAAGAACCTGTATAAGCCACAGCCAGAGAAGGGACCAAGCCTGCATTTAAGGGAGCAACTATGGCTATTTTTTGCCCACCCTGTATTCTAAGGAGCATGAGGCTTTGTGCTATGGTGCCAAGAAAAAGGAAAATAAGGGTGATTAAAAACACAGAAGTGATTTTAGGTTTCCAATAGAATTCAATGCCAGGAAAAAAAAATCAAGCATCTTTAGAGATGTCTAAGGAAAAATAAATCCATTCCCATTCTTTATACATTTTTCCCTTCTCTGGGGGCAAAAATGATCTGCTAATTTTCTTCCAGAACAGATAGAGCTTCTGTAAATTTTGAAGACATTTCTATGCATTTAAAAAGATAAGCCCAACAATTTTCTGTGATTTTTTTCATTTGGGATTAATGTATGGTTGTTTAGGTCAGTCTAGTTAATAATAACAACAACAGTAATAAAATGTGGCAGGTGCAAAGTGTTCTAGCATTTAATTCTCATCACTATTTTATAAGATAGTAGAAAAGATATTGCCATTATAATTTACAATAAGGGAACTGAGGCTGCCATGGATCAATTTACTTACTTAAAGTCACACAGTAATAAGTGGTGCCTGTGGTTAGGGTCCTGGACCTTTTGTCTCCATGTCCAGACACATCGGATTGTCTTTCTCAGTCCAGTGACTAAACTTGTTGACACAATGCAGGAGAGTTCATTCTTGGCCTATAGGCGCTTTGGTAATACATTTTGGTACAGTGGGCTGAATTAAATTAATGGGATTGTCTATTTTTTTCAAACATTATTCAAAAATGGGCCTGAAGTATGATTATAAAAGCCTTTTTCTTACAAGCTCTCAATCCCAAATGGTACATCTGGGGTATCATAGAATTATTTCCTTACTATGATAAATAATTTGCACATTGAAGATTATAATGTGCATAATCCTAATTTGTGATAAATTTAACCCAAAGAGAAATTATATACTAAGGATTGGGAATCATTCTTTTGAAAGCCAAAAGAAGAATGGTTCAGTGAAGAGGGAAAAAATGCAATATGTAATCACTACTAAAAGCATATACCCAAAGAACTTTTATGCCATTAAAGTGTGCCGAATATAATTTTAATGGAAGAAAATCTCTACATACAGTAGGATCCCAATTTTGATTTTAAAAAATATGGCATAGTTTTATGTATGTATGTGTGTGTATGGATGTGTGTGTGTGTGTGTGTGTGAATGTATAATTGGAAGGAAATATTAGAATTCACAATACATTGGTAGTGTGAATTTTTTCTCTACGGTGGGACATGGTTGGTTTATGGTTAATTTTGGAGCTATGCTAGCATGGGGGTTAAGCTATGGAGCAGGCTGCTGAGTTTGACTCCGAAGTCCATCACTTACTGTGTGCCCTTAGGTCCCCTTCGCCTTTGTTGTTCCAGATGTAAAATGGGAATAATATTAGTACCAAATTAAAGAGGATAATATAAATATACAACAGATGGCATGGTCATTGCACATAGCAATTCCTCAAATATGACAGTTGTTAAATTGTATTTTCTTCTTTTATGCTTTTCTGAGTTGTTCAAATTTTCTTGAAAAAATTATTTCTATTTCCTAATCAGAAAATAGAAATAAAAACACAAAAGCTTTATAAAAATGTATGAGAATTAATTTAACTAAATTTTTAACCAGTGGCTTGCTACAAGGAAGGATGATGAACCAAGTGGTTGATAGTTTTAATCTAATGTTTTAATTTAATTTCTAAACCACATTTTAATCTAATGTTTTAATTTTAACAATAATTTGTTAAGGTGGAGTATTTCTTCCCTGCTTTTACAAGTGAGACCTAGATTCAGGGCCAGGTTTTCCAGTGGTCATAAGGGTCAAGAAATGAAATTCCACTGAGTCTGTTCCCAAATCTTATGTGTTTTAATAGACTCCACTTTTCTTACTTAACCCTCCTCAAAGACGTGTTTCCTACCTTCAGTGTTCCTACTTTCCCAGATAGTTGAGTGAGAAAAAATAAACCTCTAGCAAACCATTAGCAAAAGAATAAAGCCTGTAAAGAGATATGATGGGAATTCAGAAAAAAGATCATACTATCCTGGGGTGATCAGAACAGGGAGGAGGTGGAAATTGTATTAAGCCCTGAGGGATCAATATTAATAACACAGGTTAAAGGCATATGTCTGTAAAGGCATTTGACTAAAAAGGCAATAAAGTGGCAGCATTTCCTGCCCTTCAAGTCTCTATGGTTTTTTTTTTTCTTTAATGAGTGGAAAAAAATTTTAAATGTTCTACAGTTTTGCCACTACACTCTCTTTCTTGTGTTGTCACACTTCCAGTGACTTTTATTACGGCATTAAAATATTTCCCAGGCATCATCACCACTTTTACCCAGTGACAGAATTTTAAAGGGGGTGGGTAGTGAAGTAAATATGCAAACAGAGGACTAAGGAACATCTGAGAATGCAGTTCAAGACCTCCTACCCCCACAAATATGCACAGCCTCTCACAGTGTACAAAGACTTGCTCAGAAATCCCAACAGGATTCTCTTCCCAAAGTAAATAATTTTCAGTCCTGTCACTGCATAAAATCCCACGTTGGAGTGTGTGGTTCAGAGTTACTGTCCTCACACTCATAGCTCTTTGCAGATGAGAGATTGTTTTAATTATAAAGTGTAGTACCATTTAGAAGAACTAAGAGAAATGTGGGTGTACCTATTGATTTTGGGGTCTTGAGTCCCTACTCACTAATCTTAAGAGGGTATGAACCTACTGGAGACATATTTCAAGGAAGAGTAGTTTGGAGTAACTTCTAGAGGACCTCTAAGGTCCTTTTGATACTAAGATTTTATAATAATAACTACAATTTTTCAAATGCCTATTATGTGCTGGATTTCCATTTATTTAGTAAACTGATCCTTATTAAGTATCTATTCTTTGCCAGACATCGAGGATACAATGGTGAACAAAACAGAGGCTCCCTGCCCTTGGGTGACTTACAGTCTAGCAGAGAGACAGTCAATAAAATAAAATTAAATCTGTGATAAGTGCCAAAGTGGAGAACTATATGGTTGTTGAAGAACAGATGGAAGAGATTTGGCTTACTCACCAAGATCAAGGAAGCTTTCGACAAGGAAGTACTGACTGAGCTGAGATATGATGGAGGAGCAGGCATTAGATAGATAAGGTAGTGTGAGGGAATGAGGCAAGAATGAGGGTCAGGCTTCCAAGATCAGTTTGGCTATAGCATATGGAACAAAGATCAGGGTTGAAGCCAAAGAGGCTGCAGAGGAAGGAAGGAACCAGATTGTGCAGATCTTTTACAACAATCCATGACCATAAATTCTCACCCAACTCTGTGAATTGGACAATAACCTCACTTTGAGGAATGAAGCTAAGAACTAGGAACTGGCCCAAAGTCACAGAGGCAGTAGAAGCCTGATGTGGGATTTGGAATAAAATCTATCTACAAACTTCAGGGCCCAGACTATCAATTGATTCCTCCGATGATTCATAAACTGACATTGATATATCATCCAGTAGATGTTCACTCTGGATGACCCATTAAGGACAACTTTATTCTGAGTCCAGGTTCCAACTTGTTACGTCCCTGCAAGTAGGATACCAAAGGGAAAATATTCTGCTATGCTCTGCCAGATAAGCAGTATGTCTGCTTCACCCATTAAATTTGAACCCTTGTTGCAGGTGGTGTCTACCTCTCAGTGTTTTGATCAAAGTCATCAGTATTCAGAGCTCCCTTGGATGACTATGGTGGCATTTTCCCCTCCCAGGAAATAAAATAGTCAGTTATTGTTTCATTCACATAAGTCTGTTCTCTTATTTATTGAACGGGAATAGCAACATTAGTTGTTTATTATGTATCAGGGATTCTGCTAACGCATGTTACACATATTATCTCATGGCCACCTCAATGAGCCACTCAATGAGGTAGAGATGTCTTATTATTCCCTTTTTGGAAATGAGGAAATTGAGGGCTACTGAGTTTAAGTGATTTGCCTTATGTCACACAGTTTATAAATTACAGAGGTGAGGTTTGATTCCAGGAGACCTGACTGACTCCAAAGTCAAATTTTTAACTTAACGTTTCAAAAATTCAACTTCTAAAAGAGAATCAGTGTTTTAAGAGAATGAAATACGAAAATTCCTAAAAAGTTTCATGCTGATATGTACCATAATTCAACAATAATTGTGTTGTTAAACAGAGAGGAACTTGTCACCAAAAGATTCTCTGTGGATTTGACACCAATTGTAGATGCTTTAGGAAATCAATGTGATTTCCTAAATTAAGATACCAAGTTTAAGATGCAAGATGATTCTTTGAACAGAAATGGCTCACTTCCCAAAGATAAAGGATACATATATTTTGAGGCAGAGTATATGTGTGTGTGGTGGGGGGAATTTTGTGGGAAGAGAAAGTGAAAAAAAGTGAAATAATTATTCTATCTTGGTAATCTTTTAAAAATTACAAGTGTGCTTTCAAAGTTCGTATGGTAAGAGGGTAGGATGGGGGAGAGACCTCATTGTTAAGACAGAGCATCCACAGAACAAGATCTTGTCTCTGAAGTGCTGTATTTCTCCCTTTCTAAAGAAGAAAGGTTTGCCTTCACAGTGCATTTACGTCAAAATTCTAAAACCTCTCAATGAGCCTATCATATCAACCTTGTCAAGTCTCACTTGTTGAAATGAGTGGGGTTTGAAAACTTCTGAGTGTGCTATTACATTTTCCATTTATGTTCAGGGAATATGGCTGTTTGGAAAATGAGGCTAAGAGTTGTGGGAGTGGGGAATTTGGGGAGGGATAGTTCTAAATGAGCGAAACCAAATAGATTGATCATTTCAGGTGGTGGAGGGCAGTAGTCTCCATGAAGGAATGCACAGGAACTTTGAGAGGAAAAATGTATTTTATTTTTTACATGTTTAAAACTTTTATTGCCCTAATTAAGATACTTGTTACATCAAATGTGAGAGTATAAATAAAAGAACACATCTCTTTGATTCCAAATTATGAACAACTTACACATGATCTATTTATCCTCAATGAAATAACAATAAAGATGATTCTTGTTTTTTTTTTTTTTCTTTTTTAGAACTTAATAAGAAACAAAGAAGTATCATGTAGGAATTTGATACTTCCATTAAGATTTTTCAACGTCTGGAAAACAAATTTGATATTTATGTCAGGTTTGAGAAAATGCAACCCTAAGCCTAATCCCAATTATATTTTAACCTTAACTCAAATTCTATGTAATATAGGATGCTGGGCTAGGGGATAACCAGATTTTTTTTAGTGGGAGAAAGAATTGTTCATGGATGGTAGAAAATTCACAAAACTGTCAATTTTTAATTCGATAATTCTTAGTATTTTTTCTTCCTATCACCATAAGTGAACATCTTTCAAGTTTACCAAGAACTTTAGCCATTATTTTTTAAAAAATTGATTTGGTGAAGATGCCTCTTAAATAAACAAACAGCAAGTTTCTTTCTGATTGATAGAGATCAAATGTTTTCCTCTACTAGCCAGTAGAGGGAGCTGTTGGCATTTGATTTGGCATTATAATTCGACCTGGAAGTTCCCTTTTTAATTAATTCAATGTTTGAAATCAAACCACCCTTTAAATGTAATGATATTAATATGCAAGAATAGATGTGTAAACGTGGAAATTTTCCATTCCCATTAAACTTTCTACACAACCACGATTTCTGGTTCTCCTATGGGCCCCTTTTAGAGAGCTTATGCTATAGAAATGTTGGCTGCTATAAATTAAAGCTGCTCGGAATGGAGTTCATGCACCTAGGCAATGATTCAACATTTCTAAGACTGATTGCAAGTCAAGAAAGAAAGCAGCTTCTTCCTTCAGCTCTTAAAAAAACAGAAAGAAAAGAAAAGAAAGCAAAAAAGATGTTCGACCTAGAACTATACTGGAAGTTTTCAAAAGAAAAATTGTATGTGCTGGATTTATAAGTTTGACTTTCTTTAAACCAGGGGGAAGAGTCCCCTGTAGTTAATGTTCTGAATATATTTGATGTTGTCCTTGTGGTGAAATATAGAATATTGATTTTTCTTTTGTTCCCTTCACCCCAAGTTCATTTCCATAGTTACAGTTTTAAAAGGATTTGTTCACCGTCTAGTATTTAAAAGATACTTTTCCTTTTTGTACTTAGATTTAGGTTAAAACGGATAACTTAGTAACAATGTCCAAGCACCTCAAAATGTATTATCTTTATCTCAATAAACCCTAATATTTAATGTACGCAAAAACTGCAGTCTTAATCTGCAGATAACGGGCAGATAGCAGGGAAAGGATTACTATGATAATACTGCTTCTAAAACAGCCTCTCAGAGTCCACTTGTCTACTCTCTGGGTAAGAGAAAGGTTGCAGAGATTTGGAAACAATCATTAAATTTTTCTCCTAAAATGAACATAAAAATAAACGATTACATATTTCCACTAATGACATTAAAGGCATGAAATCTTACCAAACTTGAAATAGAAAATTACGTGAAAAGATAAAGAAGAAAGCAATCTTCTGTGTTGATACAGATTAACAAATGATCCTTAAGCACACTACCCAGTTATTGCCAATGGATTTAAAAAGATTTCTTCCTTAGGTTCCACTGACAGCATACCAGAGATACAGGGTTAATTGTGTTCCTGAGTACATAAAGAAGCGCTACTTTATGGGGACTGTATGACACATTGCAATTTGCAAACTAAATGCTAAACCGAAATCATTTCCCTTGTTCACAAAACATGTGGAGCTTCTTGGAAAGGAAAAAAAGGTGTTTTTTAACTGAAGGGGGACAATGTTCTTTGCTATTTCCAAGTAGTGTGTATTTTCTCAAATCACGTACCGTTTTTAGTGTGTTGGGCTCTGTCTATGTTTTGTATTGACTTCTGGGCCTTCCAATCAAAATTTTAATTTTGCTGTTCTTTCTGAGAGAACTTTTTAGAGGGAAACATGAACCACTCATGCAGGTAGAGTTCGAAGAAAAGGAGCAAAAGTGCCGTATTATACTTCTTGCATGGTTTAGATAGCTGGAACAAAAAATCCTAGCACTATTAAAAATATAATTTTAGGTGAAATTTTGTTCCATGTGAAGCATTAATTTTAATAGAGACTTATATATAAGCTCTCATTTGAATAATAATGTAAAATTAAATTTAAATTGTAAATAACGTCCAGATACTAGTTGTTTCCTGGCTCAAATTCTTTAGCACATATGGTGCTAGCATAAGCTTGTGCCTGTCTGCCTACTCTGGGTAATTTTGCATGCAAATAGTTTTAGTGCCTATGTTGAGGTGCTAAAACATGTTTAGTACACTTGAAAATATTTGCATTGCAAAAGGAGAGCGAATCTCCTGAGGAAAATCAAATTGATATTTTGTATTAAGAGACCACTTTGGGCACTGCGCGGCATTCTTCTACGGAGAATTCTGTTTACAGTGCAGCTAGCATTTTTAATTGACCTTTAGAAAAGAAGGTCTGGCTCCAGCTTCCCCAGGTTTATAAACCGTTGGACCATCTTCTGGCAGCATTCACCACATTAATCAGTAGGAGAGAGAAAGAAGGGAAGAATCTACTTGCGTTGGCTGGACTGTAGTTTTTCAGGCCTCGGTTTGGTGGATTGGTAGGATAAATATGCTAATTATAATTAAAAGTTTCAGCTGGAATGTGCCTAACTAATTAGCTAACTAACCAACTAACTCAGGAAAGGCTTTCGTACAGCGGAGCGGCGGTGGGTGCTGGGTGTGAGGCCCCACACACGCTTCCATTTGCCTCACTCCCATCTGCCGCATTTACGGGAACCAGTTCGTTAAGAGTCTGAATTGAATCCAAATAAAATGCATTTCTGATGCAAGCTCGAAGACTGGTGCCATTCTACGCTGCATTATGTCAAATTAGAGTGCGTATGGAAAAGAGGTTACGGGGATCCCACGTAAATGTCACTTGCATAGAACATTGATCAAATAAGAGTTCTGCACAAATTCAACATGTAATTTCTATAAACAGCTCAGCTCCCCCTTAATGTGGCTCCTATTCACTATAACTGATTAAACATTAGAACTCCTAAAAAAGTAATAAAAAAATTCAAGAGGCATGTTACCAGGAGGTTTGTGGAACTTTTCCTATCACCGTCTTCTCAATATTTTCAGAGAATTTTATTTTATTACGTTGACTGGTTCAGGTATAGTATGTCCTTATAAAATGAAAGTAAGTTCAGTGTCCATAAGAGAACAGACGATGCTGGGTCTACACGAGGAATTCAAATCGGGGGACTTCTCTGTCTGCACCTCCCTCCTCTGTCGAGAAATGAAGCCAGATGGAATTCTAATAACTCCCATTGTTGTAGAGCGGCTCTATCGCTTGCAGCCCAAGCACCATGCAAGAGGTGCCTACTATAGATGCTTATATTGGCTAAAACTCTGCTGTATGCTCCAGATTTTCTCCCCATATTTTACTCGTTCACACTTAATATTTTATTCTTTCATCCCTGCCACTTCCCACAGTGTGCAAGGTGCAGTATTTTGTGTCAGTGAATAACCAGAGACAGGTAGCAGGCAAGAGCCAAAAGGAACTCATTATGAATACAAACCAGGAAGGAGGGGCTGGCTGACTGTGTTCGTGAAACTCCTGTTTGCAATCTATTTCCTTTAAAACCATCTTTTTTAAAAAAAAATAGCCTCTGTTGTCTGTGGGATTTTGGCACATCAATCAATCCATTAAGTAAGTAAATAAGGCAATAACTAAACAATAAATCATTTTGAATTTCACGCATGCACAAACCTTTTGATACATAAATGACAAGATAGGTTGAGATTCGAAGGCTGGAGCCTCTGTTGCAATAGTTTTGCCTACAAGATGAAGAGTTGTTCTAAACTGTGATGCGTTGCTCATTCTGGCCCCCAAATCGTGGGGCCCCTTCACCCCTTTGGTGGTGGTGCATGTGTGATGCACGGCATGGGAGTTGTTTATGTGGGTGGGGGGGGAGGATGTGTGTGTAGGGAGGGCATGCTGTTAGGGGGAAGCCTAACACACATTTCTGCCGTCGCAGACGGTGGGCAAACAGCTGTCTCCACAGCTGAGGCCACTGGAACTGCTTGCGTGCTCCAGTAACTCGAGAGCACACGGCTGGTCCCTGGATGGCACAGAGCACTGTGCCTGCAGCAAAGCGCCTCAGCTTTTCCCGGAGCTGAGCAGGCGGGGTCTCTGCCACCAGACACAATAAGCATGTGAAATGGGGTTTCATGAATAATTCATCCTTGATGTCCTACGAAACAAAGAAATGATATGTTTGCTGGTAGATAACTGTGTTGTGGCATTTGTAAATCTTTCTGAATTTGGAGTTGATCATGTTCTTGTGTTGGTGGGGAAATGTGTGTGTGTGATTTTTTTCCTAAAACAAAAAGTTGGGAGTTCAACATAATCATCTTATAGCGAAGGTCTTCCATGAAATATAGGATGGATTATACATAATTTGGCTCGTGATTTAGGAATTTTAAAAAATCTCATTCAGCGAAGAGGGATGTTTAAATGGTTTTACTGCAATAAACTACAGCAGGATACCAAGTTCTCAAGGAGATTTTTTTTTTTTCTTGGTAGGCAACCAGCCCACTTTTGCTAATGCAAGTTTCATTACTGTGGACTGAAAAACAGTGGTGCCTCCAGCATCATGCTACAGCATCGGGAGGAACAATTCTTCACTTTCACTAAAATATTAGTAAAAATGATACTTTGGCGAATAGAGCCCTAAATGGTTTTAGTGACAGTCAAATACCCACTAATTTAACACCAGTTAAATTGGCAATAAAATGACCCCCAACCGAGTTAAGCCACCATCGTATTCCTGCACAATAGCTCCAGACCTAATTCTAGTGATCTATAAAGCCACTGGGTAGAGCTTATGCATTTGCATAACAAATATTTCCAGAGTTTGGTATAAAGTAGCTAGCTACTCAAACTTATCATAGTTGTTATTTGTAATTAGTATATGTGTATTCATTTAATTTATTCTTTAATATCCCCACAAAAAA
The DNA here is from genome assembly GCF_041146395.1 of Eulemur rufifrons. Taxonomy (NCBI): domain Eukaryota; kingdom Metazoa; phylum Chordata; class Mammalia; order Primates; family Lemuridae; genus Eulemur; species Eulemur rufifrons. The sequence continues at coordinate 235,233,976 of NC_090989.1, forward strand.
AAAGAAAATGATTTAATAGTTCTTCATTATCTTTGAAATGACAACCTGGCAAAACAAATCATGGTGATGTTCGCTGTCATCTCTTCAATAATTATCTCAAATCTGTCTTCTATTATTCACTCATGCTTTCTCCATAACACTTTTTTTTTTTGTTTTTTTTTTGCAGTATCTCCTTGCAGTCTCCCTAGTTTTCAGGTTGCCCATGAATTACTGTGTATCCATAAACCTCTCACAATCTGATATGTTTGGCAGGGAAAGTCAGGAAGAAGGCACGTTGATTTTACTGAAAGAAAAAAACAAGCAAAAACAAAATATGGATCTGCCAATTAAGTGCTGGAGTGAAAATACAATTCCTTCTTGCTTTCAGGTAAGGGGGTTGGCAGTTGGGGTGTGCATTGGTAGGTCGTCTGACTTAAAGTAAAAAGAAGAGTAGTGAATGCTGTGTGATGTGTGGTTTTTGAGCAATTTGTTGTTATTTGTTTCCTTAAGCTCCAATAAGGTACCAGACATCAGACCCACTGTATGTAGACAGGTAATGATTATTTTTCTTTATCTTGGCTGTGTAGAATTAAGATTGTAAATAAAATTATGATGGGACATAAATTGCTTCTTACTTTCTGAAAAGATAATAAATAGATTTCAGTGGGGATAATAACTAAATGAGTGGTACCAGTGTCCTGAAACCAGTGAGATAATCATTAGGAACAGAGGTGACAGCTTTAAGAGGAACCCAACGTAGATGTAGCCCTAAAGGACTTAGGCAGAGATTAATGGACATTTTCCTCACTTTCCATTCACTGCTTCCATTACCTCCGCCACCTCTCTGCGTACTTCGTTTTAGTGTGAGACAGCAGAGGTTGCTAACATCTCCTATCTTGAGCCTAGAGGCTCCTTCAGGTTCAGTCGTTAATGAAAGAGCCTAGATTGCCATGATTTTCAGGGATATCATCACCTGGACTTCCAACCTTTTGTTTCTAGTATGTAAAAAAATCCTTTATGGGAATAACAAGCAAATTCGTTCTAATTATGTACCTTATCTATTCAAAGATATCTGAGAACTATAAGGAAATTTAAATAAAATGTACTTAAGAATATGTGCTATGATAACACAAATAGTAATCAAACAGAAGAAACACCAGGAAATCAATCGACAACTTACAAAATTAGTAGTATATTTAAAGTTAAAAAAATAACCCCAAATCTTTGGATCAGAGACATTTAGGTTTGAATCCTGTCTCTGCCACACGTGCACTAAAATAGACATTTAAGCTCTCTAAATATATGTCCTTATTTATAAAATGGGCAAAAAAATACATACCTCACAGGATATTTTTTAAAAATTAAAACTAGTGACCTAAAGTATAGAAAGCATGTGTGGTAATTTGCAGCCCTCTAAATACATGAGAATCACCTGAAGAGCTTTGAAAGGCTATAAATGCCCTGTTCCCACCTCTGACCAATTAAATCCTAGTCTCTGGGGAATGGGCGCTGGCAGTGTAGATTTTTAAAAGTTCCCCGTGTGATTCCAGTGTACAGCCAAAGCTTTCAACAGCTGATAGAAAAGTTCAAAACTGATTGAACACCCAGCAAATATTTTCCAAGTTTCCTTGTTCATGTGATACGAATATTAGCCTAATGAGGACACAGATTTTTATTACTGGAAGGAATCCTCAAGGCCAATTAATCCATCGTCATGCTTTGAAGGTAAAGAAGCTGAAACCAGGAGGTTAGTGAAGTAACTATGGTTGTATAGATAATGGTAGAAATTAGACTGGAATCCTGGTATTCCCTTTAGAATGAATTTTGGAGTTCTATCTGACGTAGCCTTTAGGATGGAAGGAGTTCTTGAATGAGTCTAAGTTTATCTCTTCTTTACTTTTTTCTCTTCTCAGCAGTATTTTATGGCAATGAGGATATAACTAAAGTCAGGAATGGAGGATTAAGCCCCCGACTGTTGTCTTCTTTAGCTTGGCCTAGTTGCCTTCATTCAACTCATTCTGGTCATTTTTTGGGCAGAAAAGCCAAATCTCAGCCATGCTTCCACGTGGACGGCACATGCATATGTAGTGTTGCTTCTGATACTTGGTGTCATAATGCTTCTCCATTGCACGGAGCATTTCCTGTGTGATTGATATGGAAAATCTGAGCAATTTACCACAACATAGTTAGGAGCCATCATACAGGTGCATTTAATTTTTAATTACTCTTAAAAATGTTTTTAATAATTAGTAGCAATAACCACTAATTGGCATGTAAGCTGTTCTTGCACCAGCAGGCAAAGTGTAGGTTTACTTCTGCACACCCACACCCAATCAACTGAAAATTGCTTGAATGCTTATCTTATAATTACTGTGCTTAATGCTGTTTTGCATTGTTTGAAAGCTTTTGTGATTAATTGGTTTTTTTTCACCTCTGAACCTGTATATGAAACAGCAAAGATTAGTCCTTTGCTCAGTAACATCTTATTTACATTGAGCTGTTTAGACACATATGAGGGGAAAAATAATGGGTTTTGTTTTTACCTGCCAAATATATTTCCTCTGTTTATGCTATAGTTAGACAGATCCCATAGAATCCGTAGAATCTGAAACTGTTCTAACTACCAACATGTCTTTCTGTTTCTCCCCTCAACACTATTATATTTTTAGGCCAACTCTCAGCCTCTATGCACCCTTATACCTTCCACTTATTGATTTTGCAAGTATTTCTGGGTAAAGAGCAATAATTTGAGAATGTTTTTCTCAAAATGGAGGTTAATATAAAGTTGTATAGTTTGTTTGTTGAGAGTCAATAATTGATACGTATTTGTGATAGTAATTGTGCTTTTGATCTGAAAGCGGCAGCCATATTAGGCACAGAAAAAAATCGTTAAATAAACTGAGATTATTGGTATGCTAAGGCAATTTTAGAAATAAATGATAGATCTGCCAGTGTTTTCCCAGTAGTAAATGGCAAATAAAATTTTATGATGAGAGAGGCAAAAAGATGAAAATTTGACTTTATAATTTTAGGCCATTATATATTGGTTATCAACTGATGCTGGATAAAGACATAGACATGAATATTCCTTCTTCTGCTTATTCACTCACTCCCTGAAGAGTTATTGGGAATATGATGTGCCACGCAATGTGCTAGGCAATGAGGATTCCCAACCCCCCCCCAAAAAAAAGACATTGTAAGAAGGTGTGGTCTTGGGAGTCAGAAAAACCTCAGTCTGAAAATCTTGGCCTTGTAACTAGTAAATGAGAGACATTAAGAAAATTATTTAATCTCTCAGAACCTCATTTTTGTCATTGGAAAAGTGAGAATGGTATTATCTACCTTGAAAGCTCATTGTGAAGCTTAAATGAGACTCTGTATGTGAAGTATTATATTTTGTTGGCATGCAGTATTTACTTAATGCATGCAGGCTATAATTTAATTAGACCAAAGAACTGACAGTCCAGTGAGACAATGAGATATATTTATCACTTACAGGGTTTTTGGTTGCAGGCAACAGAAACTCCAAGGATCATCTAGATGCTGGAGAACCAGGCTTGAAAATAGAAGAAGAACTAGGCATATATCTAAGGATTTGAGTACCAGGAACTTCTCCACAGTCTTGTAGGGCTCTGCCAGTAAATAAAGGCATCAAATTTTTCTCCTTGTTTTTATATCTTTGTTCTCAAGATTCAAAGTCAGAGATGGGGTGGGGAGAGAGCGAGAAAGAGAGAGAGACAAAAAGAGAGAGAGTATGAACTCTAGATGCCACTAGGAAAAAAAAAAAAAAAAGGTTATAGGAGATTAGTAGCCCAAAGTAAGACAAAATGCATAACACAAAGTCTGATTACAGTGCCATAGTGGGGTTGGCTTTATGGATGATTGTGCAGTCACAAAGGGCCCTGTGCCTACCAGGCCCCACACTCTGTTTAATGTTCTTTGTCACTATTTTGAAATTCTTAATAAGTTATGAACAAAGGGCTCCACATTTTTATTTTTCATTGAGCTGCACAAATTTTGTATTGGATCTTGGTCATATGTTCTACAGTAGGGATAGAGCTTCTCTATACACAGCTCTGTAGAAATATGGAAGTGGGAGAACATCCAGGTAAGGATTCATACAAAAGCCAGGGAAGGCTTCACGAAAGGAGAGTTAAAGTATCTGTCAGAGGTTGCTGAGTAGAGAAAGGGGGGAGGGCATTCTGGTGATGAAAACCTACAGGCACAAGCCATCAACAATTCTTATGATCAAAGATATTAAACAAAATTCTGGTATAATTTTAACTAAAGTCATCCTCTTTGAGAATGATAAAGCAAGGAAATTATGATTACAGATTGAAGAAAACTCCATCTAGAAGTCTACAAAGCAGCAGAGAAGGCCTACAGGAACTATAGGAAGAATCCCACCAGAACTAAATAAACCAGTGTGTGCCGCTTGTGGCTTGACTGTCATCTTCTTCCTTTCAGCCAGCCTCCTTCTGAAGTCACTGAGAGTATGAGCTGTCCCCAGTGTAGAAACCTGTCTTCTTGGCACCAGGCTCACGTATTTATGGCAGGGCTTTCGAGTGGGCTGGTGGGGAGAATCAGCAGAGCAGTCTAGCTGCTTTCCATGTATTACTTTAGAATTGATGCAACTCTGCTTTTCAATGTTTCCGTATACCAAGAATTTTTCTTTTCTTTTATAAAATATTTTTATAGAATCTCAGGCTTCTAGCCCAACTCTTTTCCAAGGCATGAATATCCTCCAGCTTTTGCTGGAGTATCTCCAGTCTATTCCAATTTTGGAAAGATTTAATTGTCAAAAAGTTCTTCTTTCTATTGAGCTGAACTTGGCCTCTCTGTAACATTCATCAAGACATGTTTTGGAGTTACCCAGATTAAGCCTGACTCCTCTTCTTCATGCAAACTCAAAATATATCCTCTAATTACGGTGAAAACTTTGCCCTGAGGCTCATTCCAGTGGGACCGTGTATATATAAGATTTCCTTTAAAGAAAACTCTTTGAGAATCTCCTATTAGTTAAATAGGATTGTGTGATGTTTCCAGGATAGCACAGACTCGAAAATTTCTCCTATGGATTCATTTTGTCTTCTAAACTTCATACTCTCTGTGGGAAGCAACTTTCTCCATTCCCTCTGTCATTTGTAATGCACCAGGCTCATATCCAGCTGAAGCCATTGCATGAGAGGCAGAGCTAGTGACAAATACACTTGCATCAGGAAGGATAGCCCAGACATTTGCCATCTGTGTCTCAGCTTTCTCCAGCTCTCTTGTTAGGTTGTTTGTCTAGGAACACACCCATACATACTATGTCCCATCCCCCTGGTAATGAGAAACATTGGCACATTGTACAACACTAGATTTTTGAGGGGGGCCTTATTTTACAAGATTTCCCTCAAATTTTAGTGAGTTTTTTTCAATGATGTGCTGGAACATCACGCTTTCAGATGGGGTGTTGAAGTTAATCTACTCAATAATAAGAATAAGATCATCTTTACAATGACATTTGGCTCTTTTCATGAACATAAACATTAATCGCTTAAAAGGGAATTAGAATTGCACATACTTGGATATTTTCCAGAGAGTCATATTGACCGAGAGCCCCTTCTACAACCAAGAGCTGAGTCCTGAATACCATGTCTCCTTCTCTTTAGTTGCATGGCAGTATGCTGCCTCTTAATGCTGAAACCAAAACATCACGTTATGTTCCCTTACCCCTTGAATGTGAGTTTCAGGAATGCGATGAGAAATAGCCCACTTTTCTTCCTTTGAAAATCTCTTTCTTACTCCTTATACACTTATTTTCTTTGTGTAATTTTTTTCCACTTGATTATTTGATCCCTAGCCACAGTAGATCTCTACAATCTAACCATGAAGAACTTAACTGGAATTGAGATGATATGAGCAACAAATACAGAAAGTCAGAGAATGACAGGTAGAACTAATTATAAAAATAGCAGCTAAGGAACCTACCATACCGTGAGCCAGGCCTTCTGATGGGAGGGATACATACATTTTCTTTAATCCTTACAACTCTGTAAGGCAGGAATTATTATTCACGTTTTAAAGATAAGGAAGCTAAGGCTCAAAATATTTAAGTAATTCTCCCCAAGTTAGGCTGATTTTAAATGGTGGAGCTAGGGTTCAAAGCCTTTTGATCTAACTTCTAAAGTTCGTGTGTCAAGTGAAGAAGGGAATAGAAAGTCCTGGTCTTGGAACACTTGGACTTGACTGCATGTGACTTATATTATCTTATGATGGTACATGATGCAGTGTGCATGTAAACATCACATTATTTCTAGTGTAATCTGGAATATTGAGCTCCTAAGATATTATAATGGTGATCAAGATTTTATTAATAGTAACAAGTGTCTTACTTTAAGCCATTCCAGATTGGATGACAAAGACATTTAAATATGGAGCTATGGTTGACAGCAACAGAGAACCATAATTTTTGTTAATTCTGCTTAATGCTGTTGGCGTTGTCATTTGTTTTCTCACAGCAAAGATTAAAAGTACATTAAATATATATATTAAAATATACTTTAGACATACATATTTATATCTCTTTACTTTTCTTGGAGAAGACAATATGATGGAGCTGTAAATATTGAGTTAATCTTCAGCTTCAACTCCATCTACTATTTCAAAATTCATCCGCAGTGTCAAATCACACTGTGCTTCCCTTTTCTTTTTTGTCGAATGGAATGATGTACTTGCCTGTCTTGCTTAATAAAATACAATGTCACTCCTTTAAGGCTGGCAATGAAAAGGGAATCAAAGCATAGGCAGGATGGCCAGATTGGGCAGCTACAACTTGGGTCCAGCAGGGCTTTCCCCTCTGTGGAGGAACCACTCATTCCTTGGCCAACTTTGCAGGTGCTAGACTTGGTTTTATTCATTGAACTAGCAGGTGGCGGTGGTGGACTAATGGAGACTTCTCTAATACAACCCAAGCAGGGGCTCAGAGAGCCATCCCAGTGGGAGATTCTCTCTCTATTACCATATTTAGAGGATCTGGGCTTCGTGGATTTTCTTGCTAGTATTACAGCTTGCCAGTATGTAAGTATCGGAAGGGTAGTTTCCTTAGAAACGATCTAAAGTAGGACTTATGGGCAAGAAAAGGAAGTGCTAACATGTACTTTTTAAAAACCCAGGTTTTCCTCACTTCTTAAGGTCATTGGGAAATTAAAATCAGAACAAGATGTGAAATCACTATTCCAATAGTAAAGTATTAAACTAGCTGGTGGCAAATGGATGCATAGTACAGTCTGATTTGGTAGTCATAAATCCTAATATCTATTTGGGAAGCTTTTTTGGCTTTGCTTGTACAATGTGTCGTTTTGTGTTTATTGCTCGAGTTAGGTCACCGTGTGGCTGCTAGGACTCTAGGTTCTCGAGTCAGAGGAAGTTTAGATTCCTCACAGTGTGACCTTAATCACTCTATCCGGTTTTCTATCGAGACGTGATAAAATTGCCCTCATAGGGTTTGGTGAGGAATACATGAGTCCATACACGGAAAGCACTTGGAAGGTAGCCTGGCTCAGGGTAAGTGCTCACGACCCATTAGGTGTTATTTACTATTAAGCAGATAGAGTACTAAATATTTTCAACACACTTAATAAACATCATTGGGGCTGGTGTCTAGGGCAACTTTATAGTGCCCAGGTATTTTATTTTCCACACAGACTTCTGTTGAGAAGCACTTTGTTCTGAACGGTGTTGGTGTTGAGGGCAGAGGTCGGGGAAAGAGTAACTTCAGCTCCCGAGAGAAAACTCTTGGGAGCACTTCAGCTTGTTGGGGTTTAAAAAAAAATTATTAATTTAATTTCATGGAAGGGATTAAAATTCTCTAGAGAGCCAAAAGAGATGACTGTCCAGAGAGAGGAAGCCATGTATCCCTGAAGACAAATTTGTGGTCTGTCACATACTAGGATCAGAACTGCAGAACTCTAAGGAATGGTTGTTCTCCTGAGAGAGTGAGGTGTTGAGAGTCGTGACTCTAAATGCAGCCTTGGAACATAGTGACACGCAGCTTTACAGGGTGGCCACAATATTTTATGCTGTGGCACCTTGTCCAGAGGCCACATTCTCTCAGACACAGGCATTGGGACAGCCTCAGTGCTTCAGTTCTCCCATGTCACCTTTTTCGTTGCAGTATCATTAGACATCTTTAGTAAACTTTTGAATTATCTTCAAAGGTTTGTGTTCTAATAGATAACCGGGCTCGTAAATGATCTGTGTCAACTTTCCCCAATTTCACAGCTAAAGAAAACTGAAGACTACGACAGGCTAAAAGATCACAAAGCCAGTTGATCAACACGGGAGCTGAACCTAAGACCCAGGACTTCCAGTTCATGGTTCAACTGGTAAGCCGAGATATCTATAAATAGCATACTGGATTCATTGATTAATAATGATAATGCAATTATTATGATGCTAACAAGTAGTTTTTGAATACTTATTATGTGCCAGACACTGTTTTAAGTGCTTCACATTTATTAATTCATACAGTTCTTTCAATAAGACTATGAGGGAGGTATTACTATTATTCCCATTTTACAGATGGATAAACTGAAGTATGGTGAGGTTAAGTAACTTGTCCAAGGTCATACAGCTATTAAGTGGCAGAGCTAGAATTTGATTTCATACAATCCAGCTACTGTGTTCATGCTTTTAAGCATATATCTCTTCTACAGGTCTTATGTGATTCTGCTCACATGTGGTTTAATTTATTCCTGCTAACCTGCTTTACTTTTAAAAATGTCTAAATCTTAAGATTATTGATTGGAAACAAAAAATTCATCAAAAGGCACACATGCCTATTTTGTACCTTTCATATAATTATCTATGTATACAGAAAACTCGTTTTTAAAATTAATTTGTTTCCATATGTATGTTAAGATCTCCCACTTGCAGGGCATTTATCTGGGATGGCAGTGAGCAATATTCAGATTGTTAACATATTCTGGCCAATTAAGTTAACACAACTGTCATTCATAGAGTATCTACTTCTAAAAAATTGAAAATTAAAATAAACTTGACACCAAAGCTGTACTCATCGTAATTCAATTTCATTTTAATTCTAATTCTGAGGGCAGGACAAGTTTGGTAGTGGCCACCAGTCTTCCCTATTAGCATAATTTTACATTCCAAAGAAGGACAGATATAGAAGAGGCTGGCAATTAAGCTGTCTTTAAATGGTATTTCAAGAAATTTTCTAAAAGTTATTTCATGTAAATATATTTCTGGAGTCCACTTTTTAATTTTCACTTTCTCACATTAAAATGAAAAAGGTGAAAACAATTTGAGTTATTTAAGCCTGCTGATCTGAGAATGTATCTGCACCTTTCATCAAATGCCACAATGAGGTTCACAAAAGGGAGAGAAGGGTAGGGGATATTCTCTCAGTAATAAAAATATCAAACTTAGTAAATGATAGGATTTTTACATGAGAAATGAAAATTCTGAATAATCACCGATGATTTCTCATCCACAAATTAAGAAGATAATATCAATGCTCCATATCTGAATCCACAATATCTTATATGTGGCAATTTTATTTTCTTTCCCCAGATAGCATCCAGAGGTTATTATTTCTTTATTATTGTTATCAGAATTTTCCTACTTACATGTCCACATATTAAACTCTCTTTCAACTTACCCTAAAATTTAAAAAGTCTGTGAAAGAACCCATCTAAAGAGTTGCATTTCAAATAAAATGCATACTCTAATTTTGCTACAGAGATTTTTTTCAATGAAGTATTGAACATGGTCAAAACTAATTGTTTTCTTTGCAGGAGTAGTAATGCTAAAAACTGGTGGATTATTACAGATATCAAACTTTGACTCTATTTTTTATTTGGAATTTACCCGATAGCAAAATAAAATCGAACAATAGGACACACACACACACACACACACACACACAACTTCCATTGAGGATCTAGTCATCCATTCCCTGAAGAGATGTAATCTATGCGTAACAATACTTAAATCAGCACGACATTTACAACACATATTAAGTGGTTTGTTATTTATTTCAAGACTTTAATTGGCACAATATATTAACAGCATTGTTGCAACAATTTCACTTAAGGCTTTTTTCCCCCCTAAAGAAAGAGAGAGATTGAGAGAGAGAGAGAGAGAGAGAAAGGAAAGGGGAAGAAACAATCAACCAGAATTACGCTGTAACCCCTGGGTTTTGTTATTCCTTTAGTCTGAATGAACTGTTAAAGTTGAAGGGGGAAAAAAAATTAGCTTCAAGAAACCATATTTTAGATACAATTCAATTTTATTAAACCCAGACCGGTGTTTTTTCTGCCATTCTAATATAACCTATTATGAGAATTTTTTTCCCAGGGACAAAAACACCACCAACTTTCCCTCCCTAAGAGCTTCTTATTGTTCATTTTCGTTGCTATTTGGAGAAAAAGCTCATTAAAATATTATGAAGCACATAGCATAATTATGTGCCAGCCTTTGCCAATGAGGAACATCTGTAGTGCAGTGTATGTGTATTTATATTACAGTAAACTTGAGTGCAGACTCTCTCTTTCGCTCCCTTCTTTACTTTGCCCCTGTTCTACAACTCTTTGTCCTGCCTGCAGAGCCCCGCAAACGTGTGAAGCGCACAGGCTACAGTGAGTGCATTGTCAGCCTCTTGAGGCTCCAGTGCCAAATGTTATTATTCTATCATTAGCCTGTAGCTCACGCCAGGGTAAACTGTGCTCTGCTAAATGCCTCCAAACCTTTTTTGCTCTTTTTATTCCCCCAGTTATTTTTAAAATGTATCTATTCCCTCATTCGCTCTCTGGCACAGGAGGCTCTCTGCAAAGTGCATCCAACACACACCCAGCTCCCAAATCCGTGCTTCTTTTCCTTCTTTACATTATTCCACTTGCTTTAAAACCAAAGAACCTTGGGCATAATAAAAACATTGAGAGCTTGCCTATGCCACAAATATTTGTGGAAAGCACATGGTGCCATTTTGCCAGACTACTCTTATTTGTTAAACTGAGTTAAGTGTAACGCGATTCCAAAAACTGCCTTTAGAATGAAAGAAAAGGCTTGTAAAGCCAGGGAGATAATTACCGCAATCTGGGTTACAGAAAATGCAAAACAAAGGAGCACAATCTCATTTTGTGTGTGTGTGTGTGTGTGTGTGTGTGTGTTGTGTGTGTGTGTGTGCTTCTTCTTGTTTTGTTTTGTTTTGTTTTGTTTTGTTTTTATCTTTGTTGATGTACCCAAACATGTAAATATTCCATGGCGAGCATTGTACGGGGATAAAAATCAACCCGAATCCTGCAGAGACGTAACAAAACACATGCTCTGTAGTGGACAGTGGCATGTTCATGGTGGGTATATCTTTTTAGGCAGGAGGGCTTTCTGTCTGCCTTTTTCTCTCTCCATCTAGCAAACACCCACCCAAAAGTTGCAGTTATCACTAGTTGCTAAGACTCTGACACCCACCTACCCTTCACTTGAAACTGCCAATCTATTTTTGCACACATAAATAAAAGTCGACTTGAAAAGAATTTAGGTTCCAAAATCTTTCACATGCATGGATAAAAATGCTGAAGAACTCTCTAATCCCCCTCCCCCATATTATTTTTATGTTGATTATTATGCTATCAGTCTCCCCATTGTTGGGAATGTTGTCCTTTGGGAAAGTTTCATAGACTGGACCATTCTCAGTTTTCCTTTCTTTGTCTGCCAATTGTTTCTAGATCTACACCACTTTCTGAGACAATTATTACCATACGTGTATCTGTATGTAAATATTAATAATCATTACATGTGTTTATATTTATGTATACAAAAATAAACATCATCCCCACACGCAGTTCTCATTTTTAAAGTGCTAGTTCTTACTCCATAAAAAGATTTGTGTTCCCCAAAACAGTTTGTTAATGTACTTTATTAAAGAGAAAAAAAAGAGCAAACCTTTCACATTTCCTTGTTTTATGCTTGGAATAAGTGAACCTTGCAGGTCTGAGCTAAGCTTTTTGGTATGTTTTAGCCGAGTCCAGCTTATGGGCTGTAGGTTTCGAAACTAACAGCACCCAGTTTTCTCAAAAACCATCCCTGCAGTTACCCCTTTAAATTTCATCTGGACTGTCTCTAACAGCCCCAGCTGACCCCATCATTTCCTTCTCTTATTACTAACATGCTTCTCTCCGCATACACGACAGTATGATATTTTTCAGAGGAAAAGGCAAAAATATATTAGGGATTTCTTTCCTTCCAGATGTAGACATTTTGTTGCCCGAATAGCAACCAGAGGACATAGAAAATGAACCTGAGCTTGGAAGAGACAAAATATAACACGTCACTAAGGTGCACGTAAGGATAAACCCATGAAGCCCTAGAAGCAGGATTTGGCAACAGAACTCTCCTATTGAGCCAAAAAGCCAGCCAGGGCATGGAAGCTTGTTATTATGGCTTGTTCTATGAGTAAGACCCGCAGGGAGGATGTGAAGGCTGCTTAGTGTGAAGCCTGTTTAGAATATGGGGGAGTATGAAATGAGATGGGTCTCGACAGATTCCGAGTCTAATCAGGCTGTGCATGTCCCCAATCTTCCTAAAATCTAAAAAAAAAGACAAAATAAGAATTTTTAAAAAATCCCAAAATATAATAAGATCATGGATCCCATCTTGAATTATATTAAAGACAAACAGTTCCAAATATGGACATTTTTAACCTACCAGTCAGAAACTGGGTGAGAAGCAATAAATTTGAATGAAAATAGTAACAAGTGCTCGTGATTAGAAATTACCACCAGGCCAGTCATAGAGGGGGCTGAGATGAACCACTTTGATAGTTTTGGTTAGGAAAGCCTAAAGTATTAATACTAATTATCACTATCTGGATTATGTGAAGTATTATTGGCTCTTTTCCTCTATCTCTTTCATTTTTGTTTCTAAACATTGAATTATTTTCCCCTTCATTTAGTATTAGATTGAATCATATGAAATTTACAGTTTGACAATTTTTGACTCATAGAAATGAAATTTCATCTAGTTTAACCTAACAATTCTTTTCCTTACAAGAATCAGTATCTAATTTCTTGCGATTGACTTGTCTTAGGGTCTAATATTATTTTTGTGTTGTTTTGTTTCTTCTCCTCTGCTTTCACATTGAGACGTCTGTCATATTTTAATGCCTGTTAAGATTTTGGAGAAGTGAATATTTGGTTAAATAAAAAGAAACCATTTCAAACCTGTGTTTAATGTGAGGTCTACATGAAATGGTTTTTCCTTCAATTCTATTCTGAGGCCCTGTGTGCAAAGCTCCTTTTTCCAGATCATTTGCCCACTGCAGATATTAGGGCCAGGATGTCATGTTTGTTGGCCTCGAGGCCTTTACTTCACTTCAAGTCTTAAAAACGGGAAACTTGATTTTAAAAATAATCCATGTAAAAGAATTAGGGTCAGAGAGGCAAATGTGTTTATAAGCTCTATTACAGACTTAAAGTGATCCTTTCATAAACTCAAATTCTCCCAAGGGTGGAGAAGGGAGTTTCCATAAAGTATTGTCCATATGCTTCCTAATGTGTGGGAAAGGGAAAGAATGGCTCTTTCCTCGCCTGCTCCCTAGGAAGGGTCATGCATTCTGGAAAAAGATGCAGACTGATACATGCTGGATTCCTGCAAAGGTTCCTTCATTTTTATGGATGCTGGACTAAATAAAGGGTAAAGACCGTGTCCACGAGAGTTTGAAATAGCCAATGCTTTCAGAATTTATTCTACTTGATTTTCAGCATCTTCTCCAGATTTGGGGGGAATACTACATGAATGGAGAAATTAAAAGCCAGATATATTTTAACCCCTCTTTCCAGTTAAACAATAGAGAAAATGCAGCCCAGCACACTTTATCAGTTTAAAATTAACAATCAAAGGGTGATTTAAAAAACTTAATATAACTCGGCACAAAGAATGTGTGAATAAAACTCCCAATTCTATTTCACTTCCCTGGCATATAACAGCTTCAATTTATATTAGTTTCAAAGAGTCATGTTGGCACATCTCCTGAGTTTTGTTTAAAAATTTTCCATAGCATCACTAGGAAGTAAAGAACCAAAATCTTCATGTGACTGAAAATAATAATGTCTCTTTATACTATTCTTTATAATTTATAAAAATAGAAAAAAAAATTCAATATTTATTTTGAAACCAATAGGTGGTGCTATAAATTTCTGTATTTTAATTCAAAGCAATATGTGCATTTTACTTCCCCATTCCTTGGTGGCATTAGAAATTTCCCTAATTATCACAGTAGAATTTTTCATGGCACACACACAAAAAAGCCTGCATTGACTTTCCTATGCAGTTAGCCACTGTGATATGTCTCTTTCCCTTGGAAAATTGACTATAACTCAGAGTGTAAAGAGAATCTATATAATTTTTGGCAGAAAAGTATATTTATGGAAACAGACCCATATATCATTCTCTGTGGTCTCTCTTTTTTTCCTAGTCCTTCAACTAATGAGAATGTCATGGAAGAATGTAATTTTAATATTTAATTTAATATTTCATTGTATAAACTGTCTCCAGATGCTAGATCTGTGTAAAAAGCAATAACCACAGTATTGATAGATCATGATTCTGTTATCATGGTCTCATGGACTCCCCAAATCATGGAACACAGCAGAACCTTAGCGATTTGGCAGCTGCAGATGAGATAACTGACAAAATAAAAGTTGAAAGTGCTAGAAATAGGCACTTGATATTTGTCATCATGGGAGAACCAACATGTTTCTGGTATAAGAAAAGTTCTGAACATTCAAAGACACTGAAAAATGAAAATCCAAATTCCATTGCAACTTTCAAGTATAAATAGTCATCTCAAACTGACGTCTTTCATTGATGTATACTCTGAAGATAAAAAATCTAAATCTTTTTCATTCTCTTAGAAAAGCTGTGGAAGTCCGTCAGGATTTCTCTCTCCCCCCCCCCCCCCCGTGTGTGTGGGTGTGTGTATATGTTTGTGTGTGTTCATGTGTATCAGGCTGGTACACTGGAGAAACATAAGAAGTTCAGTGAGGTCTTGTAAAAGTGCCAGAAAAGGACTACGGCAGCTGCAACTAGCTGCAATATCAACCCTATCATTCCTGAAACATCTGGGTGATTTTTACCTCTCTTCTTCCAGATGTTTTGGTATCTTGTAGAGATAGCCTTAAACACTTGTCAGTATTGAACGAACAGCCTAGTTACTTATTGGAAGATGTGTTTGTAGAAGACATAATAATTTGCATGTGATTACACTGTGTGTAGCAGACAAAGTTTCCTCCTTCCCACCAGGAGACCTTTCTGGGCTGGCTAGTTATTTCCTGCTGTCCCCAGGCTTGCTTTTCTCTGCCCTTCAGGGGTCAGGCTGCTTCCTCATGGCTTAGCTGGTAAAGATTGGACTGAACCAACTGTTAAATAGTCACTTTGTGTATTCACACAAAGTATTTCATAATATGTAGGATATAAGAAAGAGAAAGATATGACTTAAGTATAAAAGTAAATGTCTCTTAGGAGGCATTAATAGACACGTGGTGTCTAAAAAAGAGAGTTGAGAGTCTTGTTCTATACTATGTTGCACAAAATTCACCTGGAGCATTACATTCAAGACTGGGCACTGCATTTTAAAATGAATTTTGACAAAGTAGAGCACAACTGGAGGGGAGTAACAAGAATGATGAAGAGACATGATAAGCTGTATGAGAAATGATTTCAAGAATTGCAGACTTTCAGTTTGAATAAGAGAATATTGGTGAGAATGCTGTTGAGTTATATATGATAACTGTCTCCCCGTAATTGACGAGCTGTCATATGGAAAAGGCATTCAAGATATTTGATGTGATTTCAGCATGCTTATCAAGGATTAATCGAAAGAGGTTGCCATTTGGTATCTCATTTCACTGTCAAGATATTAGCATGAGATGTAAATAGCTTTCTTTCATTATTATAAAGTGAAATACAACATAAAATGAATCCAGCTATGAATTGAAGTGAAATAGACTTAATCATGGTGTATTTTGGCTCAATAGCAAAAAGAACCTTCTTAAAATTGATCTAGCCAATAAATATTTATTGAATACCTATTATGTGCCAGGTACTATTCTAGGCACTGGAAATAATGCAGGGAACAAAATAGAGTTTTTGCTCTTATGGTACTTTCATTGGTGGATAAGGGGTATGGAGTCAATAAACAGAGAAACCAAAATATGCAATGTGTCAGGAGGTGCTGAGTGCTGTAAAGAAGAGGGGATAGAGTGGTGGGGTGGTATTTTAGGTAGAGAAATCAATCAGCACTATTTGCATGTGGAAGGGAACACTTTGGAGCAGAGGCTAATGAAAGCCCATTGCAGAAAATGTTAAAGGAGAGACTGGCTAACCCATTTGGGGGAATATAAAGTATTGGCACTTACTAAGTTTCCATGCTACGTTTACTCCACTAGTTTATAATTCATTTTGAGCGTGGATGACATGGATGAGTAACACATGTCTCTGCATTTCTAACGCTTACTACCTGCTACACCAGGGTGGAGTAAAAGTAAATTCTACAGGGATTTAGGCATTGGATATCATGTACAACCTTGAAAATCTCCAACTCAGAAGATACGTGATTTATTTCCTTTGTGAGCATTCACCCTCTTCCATCTTTTTCCCCAACTCTACATCTTCCCTAAGCCCTGGACTAGTGAATATTTGTTTGACTTTCTACTATTGTGAAGATGTAAGACCTTTGGTGATAGCTTTGAGTAAAAAAAAAGTGTGAGGAAGATAAAAGTTGCACAGAAAATCATCTAATCCCTCTAGTCTCAGGACTTTCAACACAGGACTCCTTTCTCAGCACATATTACAGAAAACAGGAACGATAATCAGCTTTTTTCGGGGGCGAGGGGAGTCACAACTTGTTTAGTTAGGATTAGATTCAGCTGCATGGCAAGAAAATCTAAATAACTATGGCTCACACACTAACAGTTTCATTCTCTCATAGGAGTCCCAGAGGTTGGACATTCAGGGGCTGGTGAGGCAGTTGCATAAAATCTTCAGTGATCTGGCATCCTTTGAAGTTTCCATTACACCTAGAGTGAGGCTCTCTCATCTCTATGGTCCTAGGGGTTACGGGAGAGCCAGTCAGCATTTTATAAATTTGAACCTTTAAAAATGAACATTAATATCTGAACAACTCTCATCTGCCTTATATGTAGGACTTTCTGTTAGTAAGTGAATTCTGTGCTAAAGAAATTGGGAAACTACTAATCTCTTTAACAGATGAGACTAATGAGATTCAGAGAAATGAAGTACCTTGCTTGAGACCCCAGAGCCAGCTAGTGACGGGGAAAAAAGGAGAACTTAAAACTCCTAATCACACCCGTGCCATTTCCACTGTCAGGACAGTCAGGATCTTATCCAAATCACATGCAACAGTGAACATAGAAATAGGAGAACCGAGGCCTACCGCGCTGTTGACTCTACCCACCAGGATTATACATGTCTTCAGTGTTGAGAACATATTATCATGTACTTCAGTGGTGAAGAATTTTATAAAATAAAGGTAGACTCCAACTTTAGTAACATCACACTGTTTGGGGCAACAACTTTACACTCAGGACAACATGAGAAACTGTAAGAGGCACTATTCCTAGTAGCATAAGAAAGATATCAATGTACCTTTAAGAAAGTGACATTCAGTTACTAAACCAATTTGTTCTGAAACATCTTTCTTTTTCCCTTCTTTTATTTTCTTGTTTCAAAAAAACTTTCAAAGGCTTTTGGAGTAAATTTGGCCTATTAGCTATAGCAACCATGAAGATGTAGGACAATCGATTTGGTAAGATTGGATGGGAATTGCTTCCTTTAATACCAAAACTACTAGAGAAAATCAGTGCTTTGCCTTTCTATCTAAGTAATGCAAGCCATCAAAATGCAGCCTCCATGAAAATTGGGCAAAATTGTTTCAAATAGGGGTTGAATATGTTTGAAACGGAGAAATTTGCCAGAATCAGTTCCTATTTTGTGTGTAGTTGAACTGATTGAATTACTATTTCTGCCTAGAACCACAGAAGCCCAAGAGACTGTGAGGCCAAAACCACAAACAATGGCTCTTTGTCTAAAAGGAGTGCATGGTTGAGTTTTTACACTCAAACATGTGTGATTTCAACATATAGCAGAATAATTAAGAATTCAGCTCCAGTCCAGAGCAGCTCATGCATCTGTCTATAGGCGCTCAGCCCAACCCTTGCTATATGAATAGAACATGCTACCACACATGAAAGTATGGAAACCTTTTGCCTTTTCTCAGTTATTTAAAAGTGAAAATTCATTGTACCTGTGATTTGTTCCTTCTCGGTTTAGAAACACACAAAGTAAACCAATTCTGCACATTTACAAGAAAATGGTGTGAAAGTCAGTGAAACTGGCATGATATACAGCATCGCTACCTTGGGATCTGCTGAGGAAACCAGACAGGGGACGGTGATGGCCAGGTGACACTGTTGGAGTGATTCCTTCCAGGGGCTGCACATCTGGATTGTGCTGCTGCCAATGAGAAAGCATGTGCTTTGATTATGTCTCAGAATTAAAATGTGGAGAAGCAGAACCTGTCCTGCAACATGCTGATGATGTACAAATGTTTAGGGTGAGATGTTGCTTGTGTGGTGTGTATGTGTATACGCACCAGCACAGTTGGAAATATCTCATGTTCACGCTTTTGAACAATAGCATGTACTCCTTTATGCACGAGTTACACCCTGGGCCCAGGAGGTTTAGGTACACTTCATAGGAAAAGCCCACTTTATGTGTATCAGGAGAATAATAAAATTGCAGTTTTTCAAGAAAGTGTATGTCTGGAATTAAGATAGACCCATGGCTGGCTGATTAAATGATATTAAAAAATATTTTCTTTCTCCCTGAATCCATTAGTACTTGGCGTTTATAGAAGGTGAAGAAAAATGTTGTAACATTTTAATAGATTAAGGTATGCTTTGAATGTAGTAGGCATTTAATATGTATTCACTTAATAAATACACAATATATATGCACATTTAAATGTACAGTGATTGCACTGCTTAAGAATAATAATTATTTCCCTGCTAAGTTTCACCTAGAAGGAGAACTGTTTAAATCACAATAAGCCTATAGTTGATCAGGATAAGCAACAAATGAGGCCCATGAATCTGACTAGTTTTGCTCATTTCTATTGCTAATTATACAGCACATATTCAGATTCAAAGACCAGGTTCTTAATGACTGATTAAAGCCTAGGGTGGTGTAGTCAGTTTGGGGGATTATATACCAACAGCCTGGATGGCTGGAGTGCCTCAAACCTGATTTTTTAAAAGAATTATGGATATTTGGCCAGAATTAGGCAAATAACCTTGTCACTTCTTTTATCTTAGAACATGATTCTGCCACAATATTTTATAGCTACAGTGACCCAATGCAGCAATAGAAACTAAATGGTTGATTCTGCAAGACTTATCTTAGCTTGTTGACTGAGCATATAAACAGAAGATCCTATAAATATTCTTAGAGCCACGCCCTACCATAATATTAAGGAGTAAAGAAAAATGAGCTACAACACATGCTTTTTATTCCCTTATTTATGGTTCTCAGAGAAATCAGTGTTGGTGCCTTGAAATGGTGGCAATAGAATCATAAGTTATTTGAGCTGTAATTATCAAATTTGAGAGCTACAAGGAAACTTGGAGGTTTCTAGTCAACTTCCCTTTTATGGTTGAGAAACTCAGGCCCTAGAAAATTTACTCTTGGTTATCTCCTGAAACTAGAGTCTGAAATCCAAGCCACAATTCCCATAGCTTTGTCTCCTTTAGCTGCCCCATTGACTCATGAAGGCCAGGTATATGTTATTAAATGAAAACAAAGTTTAATGTGTCCTTTCTGTCCAGATTGTTTGTTTATTAAACCTCCACTCCATCTGATTTCTGCTTCCAAACTTTTAGCCTGGAAATTTTCCAAGCATATAAGGGAATCCCAAAGAAAGGACCATTTCTAAGGTTATTCTTAAAATTTTGGTTGGCTCCATGAGGATTTGGTGGCATGGAGACAAAAGGCACTTCTGCATTTTATCCTTTTATTAGTCACTTGACCTGCTTCTCCAGAGTCCTTTATGATAGTGAGACTCAGCCATAGCAGAGAGTCCTGCCCTCACTGGGGCTACAGAAGGAAGCTCTGACAGCATCGGGACCAGACACACACTGCTGTGGAACTGGGTGTAGGCTGTAAGGGCTCTGCAGTGCAGTGCGACAGTGGGGACTCAGGACATGATACAGTGTGCAGTGAACCAATATTACCATGTGGCTTCTAAGTGTGTTACGAAAGCCACGAACCATTTGTGCATCTGAGTAAATAACACACACACACACACACACACACACACTTGAGTTTTTATTGTTGCAAACTAGTTAGGTTATGCAAGCACATAGAAAAAAATTGAATTTTAGTAGAAGTATTCGATTTGCAATTTGCTTCTTATTTATTGCCAAAGTGAGCACAAAACCAACCGCAATGAAATGGTAGAGCTCTGCCATCCTGCTCTGAGAGTTGCTTTTTTGTCCAAGAAGCATTTTCTGGAGTTGTTTTGAATAGGCCCTTAGACAGCACTTCAGTGTTAATGCTTCTGAGATGTGGAGGTTTACAGTGAAGTAAACTAAATGTCCATGCATTTTGCTTAATACTGAAAAAGATCTCGTATGGGTGCTTAACTGGAGAGTTGTGTTAGTGTTCAGAGTCCGTATTTTTATTTTCTACACGGCCCAACAGGATCCTGAAGCCCGTTGGGGGCACATCTCCAACCCTGTATCACCTAGGAAGGGATGCTGGCGGAGATTTCCACACGGCGTAATTCTGGCCATACCTGTGGGGGTGCCACCTTGCTGATCCAAGCCTGCCCTCAGATTTTTCAAAACGTCTCCAATTTTAAAAATGTACTTCAGACTGAAGAGAATCATTTCCCAGGGGTTAAGTAAGGAAGTTGTGTTTTGTCATTCCCTACTTGGGACCATGTGAACAGCTCAGTTTCAGGTGTGGGAACAAGAGGAAATAAAAAATGCAGTAAGGACTTGTGATGGCACATCTGCAACGGGAACTGAAGATGAGACGGTTCCCACATAGGCAAATTCTATCAAGGCCAGTCTGTAATCACGTGAAATAAAGCAATGTTGGTATATTAAAGAATAGAAAGAAACTTCTCAAGAGAATGTTTTGGCGGGAAATGTAAATAGATAGGGATAGACTTATTATCTTTATGAGTCTTATAGAATTTAGGTGTAGATTTTCTGAGAATTTGCCATATGAGAAAGCCTAGGAGAGAATTCTAGCTATTATTCTAAAAGGATCATTACACAATTTTGTTTGCTTTTCTCACTTACTTAAGGGGTATTAATACTTATTCATAAAATTCTGAGAATGAGACATGCCTTCAAGAACTGACAGAGATTTCAGATGAGACTTGAAAAGGCTATTCATAAAGGTTCAAGTTTGGCCCAAAGATCACTGGTTGAGAATTTCATCTTTATACTGTAAGCATCTTTATCTATATACTATTTATATCTATATCGTACATTTTTTCTATATCATCTACATTTCTATGTATGTATCTTATACTATAAGTATCTTTCTGTTTAAAAAGGTTTAGTAAAGAACTGTCGTTTCAAATCCTTACTATACAAAATGATGCACCCTTCCATCAGAATTTCAGAATGGAAAAGGTTCAGAAGATGTTTCTGGAATTAGAATAATCTTTGAAGAAAATTCCCAAGTTTATCATAAGCAATAGGAATAAAAACTGCTAGAGAAGATTCAGTGCTCTGGGAGATGAGCTCGTGGGCTAAATCAGCTAGTAAATTAATTTTATATTCCTTAATAATTAGCTTTGTTAATCTTATGCCATGAGAGACTTTCTATTCATGGAATCACAAATAGCATTTGTTCTCAAAAAATACTCACACCAGTGAATCTAACCCAGAAATAGAGTCTATATTAAAATATGGCCAAATTTGTTTAAGGTGGTGCAGTGGGTGGGAGGATGTGGCAGGTCATGAGGTGTTTCATTTTCTGCAATAGCATCCTGTATCTGTACCCCTTCCTAAATTGACTGTCATAGAAAGCAATGGCAGAGACACACCACTGACATACCGTCCCTCTGTCTCTCACATCTGATCTGGTCTCCAATCACCCATTGAAATCAGAGCAGCTGGTTGTGATTAAAAACTATGGCATTAAAAGCAATAGTAGCAGCCGGCCACTGCCAATAGTGAACTACCTTTTCCTGTAGAATGGAGAGCTAATTATTTGTCTTGAGATTTCTTCCTCTCTTCAAAGGAAATCAGTTTGATTCCTCCAAAGTTATCAAGCATAAAGAGCCCTGCCCCCAAGTTGGGATTGCCCTTTTTCATTTTCCTTATGTTTTTCTGAGATTTTTCACTGTCGTTACTCTGGTCTTCATATCCTGTTTTTCTGTTTCCACTTAGACATGCCAATTAAAGAAAGATATGGTTTATTTAAAAAATATGGTCCTAGTACTGACTGTAAAGAGAGCACTTAAACAGGCCTGAACTCTTCATCAGGATTAGCTGAAGGTAGTAAGTAAATCCCAAGTAGAACAGTGACCTTGTAATGCCTCCAACAAGCAGGGCTGTAATGAACTCCATAGCAGCTTAAATGAAACAAACCTGCTCTTTCCCTTGAGTCTCACCAGTCCTGGGCCAGGCTGTGTAATGGGCATAATGCCCTTTGCAAGGGGCTACGAGAATGGTCTAATGCAGTACATCCCAAAATGTGGTCCTTAAATCAGGAGCATCAGTGCCACTTGTTATAAATGTGCATTCTCAAATCCCTGACACATCTGGGGTGGCACCCAGCACTCTGTGTTTTAGCAAGCGCTTCAGGTGTTTTTGGAGCATGCGAGCATTCGAGAGCCACCAGTCTAGTGTATCGACAGGCTTTCTATTGACATCTGTTGGTTTAAGCCTAGTTTAACTTCACTTATGAAAAATGTAGCATCCTGTAGTATAAAAAAATTTGGATGAACAGATAAGTCAATGGGAAAAAAGCACCGACATATCTTGACTATGTAAGGACAGTTTGATATTTAGATATTTCTCTTTCTCTCTCTCACATACACACACACAGTAACACACCAGTTTATAGACACTGTATCATTCTTTCCACAAATATTTGTTACCATATATCAGATACCATTCCAGAAATCGAGGATACTATAGTGAACAAAATACCCTGAGTCCCTGATCCCTGATGTATTCTGCTTGCAATCCAATAGGGGAGAACTTTAAGCCTATAAATGAGTGAATACATGAGGTGGTAATAATGGGGTAGGGAGTGACAGGGTAGAGATGGAATACTATTTTGAATAAAGTAGTTTGGGAAGTATAGATAACTCTTGAGCCCTGCCTTGTATCTTTTCAGCCCTCTTTCTTATTTTATTCTTTTCTGCGGCAGCCAGATTCATGCAGGCATCATTTAACAGCACCTCAATTTAGTTGTACCTTGTATCTCCAGTCTCTGCCCCCCTGAGGGTTAGCCCCTGTGGCCATCATGGTATATACACATGCTTACTTGCTCAATCGGGAGTAACATGCCATTGGGCCACACCTGACCAATTGGAGGGGGGTGCTAGTGGATGAATACTCCCTCTTTCTTATCTGGATGGACAGTTCTGGGGAACATTCTACTTGATCCCTGGAGGCAGACAGCCAGACTGAGCTCTGGTTACCCATAACATTGATCAGCTTTATAATGTACTTCAGTTTAGCCTTTTCTTCTTCCTCCCTGATTTCTTTCCTGGGGGTCTATGAAGAGGTGGTATTTTGGTTGAGATATCAGAAACGTGAGGGAGGAAGTCATGCAGATATCTCGAGGAAGAGTGTTCCAGACAAAAACAAATGCTGTGAGCAGGAATGTGCTTCGTGTGGTGGAGGATCAGCATGCAGGCAGCATAGTTTGTGTGGAGTAAGCTTGGGAGAGAGAGGGCCAGTGGTACAAGAGAAAGCAGGATGCCAGATCATGTAGGACCTCAAAGGCTATAAAAATGACTTTGGCCTTTTCTCTGAGTGCCATGTGCAGGCAATGGGGGATTTTGAATGGAGCAGATGCATGGATCTAAAAGATGTTTTGGAAGGATCACCCTGGCTTCTCTTTTTAGAATAGACTCCAGGGGAGCCAGGGTAGAGTCATCAAAACCGTTTAAGAGGTTTATGTAGTAATTCAGGCCACTTGGATCATGAATGTAGCAGTGGAAGTGATGAGCTGACAGAACTTGCTGTTGGCTTGGGTATGGGATGAAAGAGAGGAATTCAGGATGTCTCCGATGTTTTTAGTCTGAACAATTGTAATGAATGGAGTTGCCAGTGAAAGTATTGAAGACAGAATTCCTGAGCAAAATGGAAGGAACCCGACTTTAAGAAAAAGATATGAAAAAAATGTTAATTTGTACTCTGATGCATCAGTAACGATCTAACAGTTACGGCCATTGGAGAATCAGACATTATCCTTAGCCTATCAACTATAAAGGGACACTGTCCAGAAAAGTTGCAGTTAAACAGTCTTCCTCTTTTCCTAAGACATAGCAGATATCAATATAATGGAGGCACATTCTCAAATAATATAGCATGTATTTTTGGTAATAATGTTTGTAATAACCATTTATCGCATCAACTATTCTTCATTAATTATCATAGTTAATCCTTAGAACAACCTGAAAGTTAGGTATATTTATTCTAATTTTATAGCAGATGCAATGGCCAAGCAGTGTAGCTAAGTAACTTCACTAAGGTTTCACTGCCTGAAAAAGGACAGATCTGAGATTCAAGCCCAGGTCTTCCTGAATCAACTGATTTTTACAATAGAGCACCGGATCTCCTGCCCTCCTTCCCATCTCTATCATAATGACCTACCAACCTTAATCCCCCAGTCCTGTCAGCCTTTGTGACATTAACAGTTTCTTCCTTCTGTCTCTCTTTTTTAACACAGATGTTTATTTCTCTTTCAAGTAATAGTGAAATGCAAGAATTTCACAGATAATACAGGGTTTCACAGTATTGGAGACTTGACTCTTTCTGTCTTGTTACTTTGGTAGTTTCTTTTTAATCTCTTTCCTTCCACCTCCTCTGCAATAGGACTTTGACTAGAAATCCTAGATAGATTTAGCATCAGATGCAAACCTACTCTACCCTAAATACACCAGTATAGGTAATTATACGAAATTGGTTCTCTTTCACCATTTCATTCATCCCTACCTCTAGACTCTTCTAAGATATTTTTCTCTTTTCTCATCTCAATACATCTTTCCCTCAACGACCTGAATACTAAAGGTAAAGTCATTTTTTGAGACAAATGCAAATGGCTCTGAAAATGGAGCAACATATACCGGTCAACATGGATATATAGTTAGGTTTTTGACTCCACTTCCTCCCCTTTTCGCCAATATTTGCAATATGGGTCAGTTACCCTTAACTAGTGCTTCAAGGCCACCCCCTATATTTGCATCCCATTCAGAAGGCTGGGATTGAGTCCAACAAGAGCACTAACCAGAGAAGTTCTCAGGGCAGGCTGAATTCTAAGAGGTACCTACTCATGGGGCACCATGAATTCAGAGGGAAAGTCAAGTTATAGTTAAGAAGAAGGACCCAAGAATGTAGTGAGGTTGTACACAGGAGAAAGTGTAACGAGTGTTATAAGCTAGAAGGATGAGAAGAAGCACATGGGGTGGAGTGTGTAGAGTAGGTTAGGACAAGTGGATCAGGACTGTGTCTGATCAGAGGGTCTTGGAAACCTGTTTTCATATGATGTCAGTAGCTTGGTACAAGCATAGATTTAACGGATTAAAAGCCTAGAAACAAGACTTTCTTCTTAAATAGGGAAGTTTAGGAATTGTGCTTAACCGTTCATCATCCGATTAGCCAGAGTCAGCTCTGACAGCTATTTCTGTGTAAATGTCTTCCCCCTGTGGGTCCATTAATTCTTGCACTGCCATCAGCATTTTTAGACATGCATCACGCCTATGTTTTGTATCAAGCACTCTATTTGGAAGTAGAACTAGAAATAAAAAGTTAAACTGGCATTGTTCTTGTTCCCAAGAAGTTTCTAATTTTGTCTGGAAATGGATGTAAAGCAAACAATGAATAGAAACGGCATGATACCACAATGCACTGATGGGGTAGGTATGAGGTTCAGAGAAAACACAGAATACCATGCTCCTAAGGCAGAGAGGGTCTCACAGAGAAGATTGTGCTTGAGCTGATTTTGAAGCGTTAATCAGAATTTACTGGGCAGAGGGGAGAGGGAGGAGTGATGTAGGAGGAGGTTTTCTAAGCAGGGAGAACACCTGCAAATCCTGAGGAATGATGAGTTATGGTGTGCCCAGGAGACTTCAAAGAAGTTGGTATTACTCTATACTCTAGTATACATGGTGGGGGGAGGTGGGGGGGCGGTTAGCCAGCGTTGAGGGTGGATAAGTTGGGAAGGCTTACACTTTGTACTCTGGAGTTGTGATTTCGTTAGGTAGCTGAAAGTGAGTCATCGGGTAATTGTCACACGAATTGAATGTTTGAAAAATCTTCTGGGAGCAGTCACGGGCATTTAAGCTGTCCTTGTTAGTACGTAAAATTACTAGGTGGAAGTGTAGGGACCACGAAACCTTGAAAAGGCATTATAAATACACACAACTAAAAGCAGAGGATCTCCCTGTCTCTCAGGAACTTAGAATATTCTAGGACAAACACTTCTGAATCACCTCAGCAATAGTGCCTCTTCTCCTAGGCTTGGTTTGAGCCTATATTGTTTGAAAGTACCATGACTAATAAATTTTTTTTCTTCAAAGAAATTATTTCCAGATAATTTAAATAATTCATATCTTTTCTGCAAGGCCCTGGCATTTTGGTCAGAAAGATCTGTCTTAAAGAAAACCCAGGTATTTTTTCGGTGCTCATTTTTGACTAGTCAGAAAAATTACTTCTCTGTCTGAAGGCAGCGTTCTCTAAAGAAAATTTTGTCTCCAGACATGGACCACAGTTTCTGCCTAAAGTACCCAGGGTGTCCTGTAATTCCTCTATTAGTTAAGTGTTTTTCTTAAGGTGAAAGTGTTAGATGTGTTTACCCCATTTTCCTTAGGGGAGTGTAAATATCACTCCCAATTCTTTCAAGATTGGCTTTAATTGAAGAAGAAAGTAAAGCAACACTCACTGGGGAGCAGGTTGAGTGACTATATTTCTATAAATAATGTGTGCTTAAGAGTGTGGTCCTTTGAATTCTCTAAGGGAAAGTACTGCGGGTAGCCCTGATGCCTGAGATCAAAGATCATTTAGGCCAGAGACAGCATCTTTATGCTGTTCTGTTGCCAACGCCTCGGACTGTGCCTTGTTCACGACAGGATCACAATAATGTTAGCCAGCCCCGAGAGTGATGGAAACTGCAGGAGATGGAGAATGGCTCTGTGACAGTTAACCCAGTGCCTCCCAAACTTGCTCGATCATAACAATTATCTGGGGTTTTTATGGCCCAGACTCTGGGGTCCCATCCCAGACTCCTAGATGAATTCGGATCTCCAGGGCAAAGGGCCTGAGAATCTGTATAAATTACAAGTGTCTCAAGTGACTCTTAAAATCAGGCCAGTTTGGGAAAGCAGGCTTAATGCCTCTTTATTCTATAAAAGGTATAATTTCCTAGGGATGAATGGGAGCAGATAGAACAGGGTTCAAACATAAAAACAATATTTTTAATTGACAATTTGCTACAATCCCACTTGTGACTCAGAATGTGGTCCAAGGCCCAGCAGCATCAACTTCAACTAGAAGCTCGTTAGAAATGCAGAGGTCCACTTCATACCTACTGAATTAGAATCTTCATGTTAACCAATCCCCAGTGATTTTTGCACATGAAAATTTGAGGAGCATTGATATAAAGCAGGAATCAGCTAATTATGGCCAGTGGGCTAAATCTGGCCTTTTTTTTTATAAATAAAGTTTTATTGGAATATAATCACATTCATTTATTTATACATTGTATATGGCTGCTTTCATACTACAATGGAAGAGCTGAGTAGTTGCTTCAGAGATCAGATGGTCTGCAGAGCCTCAAATATTTACTATTGTACTCTTTCTTTACAGAATAAGTTTTTAACCTCTGGTCTAGAGCACATAGAATGCTTAAGAGTTTACAAATAATACTATATAATATAATATAAATTGCAATAGCAATTTACTTCAAACATAACTTTTTATTAAATTTTACAAATACCATTTTTCACCCTGATCATTGTTCCTGAGTATGAAGTGTGAATGCTCATTGAGGTGAGATATTATTTTTTATAACATAATATATGACTATATTACATCTATCTCAAACATTTTAATCAATCCCCCACTACCAATGAAATCTAATTCATAACATGGAATTTAACACTTTCTTGTATCTGGACCCAGCTTTCAACCTCCTCTGTCATTAGCCTCTCTGGCATACCGTGCCTATTGTTAAACCATATTTCTATCTCTTTTTAGAATGTAAATAATTGTCTACCATCTTTTTGCTGTCCAAAATCTAGGCAAATAATTCTTCATCCATAAAGCCTTCTCATTTTTCTCCCATGATATTTCATGTATACTACTAGTATTGGACTCTGTGGTCTAATAGCTACTTTGTACCTACCTTATTTCCTCTGGTAAACTAGACATGTTTTAAAAGCTGGAATTTTATTTTGAGAGTTTTGTAACTTCAAATGACCCCAACATATCTACACATTCATGCATATATGTATGTAAAAATAGATGACGCATGGTGGATATTTATAATTGAATACAATTCCTTGTATATCAATAGTGACTGGATCCCACCCAGCTTCCTGTGAGTGGGCTCAAGAGCCAAGGAAGGAAAGTACCAGGAGCCAGGTGAAATAGACATGCACAGTCCTTAAGGCAAATGTAGCAGATGCTGCTGGTGTTTGCCCATATCCTTGCAGAAAACTCCAGGTTGTCTGGAGCACCATGGGACAGGGGATGGTGAATAAACACCCTAGCTTTCTTATTCCTTGGTGGGACAATTCTGAGCAGAGTTCCCTACAGTCTTTCACAGGGAACCCAGCATCATGGAGCCCAGTGGCACAGAGCTGTAACACAAACATTAAAGACCTTGGATTGGTTGCTCTCCCCTTCCTGTCTTACTTCCACCTCCCTCACAATACTTCTTGGGTTCAATTTTATCATAAATTGCTTACACCTAAATCCTTGTCTCAAGATCTGCTTTTAGGAGAATGCAAACTGTGGAGGGCAGCCTCTAAGGTGGCCCCCAAGAATCCCCACTTCCTAGTACTCATGTTCTTGTGCAATCCCTTCCCCTTGAATATAAACATGACTTGGTGATCTGCTTCTAATGAATAGAATATGGCGAAGTGAAGGTATGTCACATCTAAGTTTAGGTTATAAAAAGACAGTGGCTTCTGTCTTGGGAGCTCTCTCTGATTCTCTTTGGAATGGTTCACACTAGGGGAAGCCAGCTGCTGTGTTGTGGAGAAGCTCAAGTAAGTGGGCACCAATCTTCGGAGGCTGTGTAGATGCAGATCCTTTTCCATTTGAGCCTTGACGTGACCCCACCCCAGTCGATGCCTTAATTTCAGCCTTGTGGGAGACCCTGAACTACAGTCACTCAGCTAAGCTGCTCCTGGGTTCCTAACCCATAATGACTATGAGATAAAAAGCATCTGCTGTTTCCAGCTGCTAAGTTATTATATAGCAATAGATAACGAGCATACAAACTAATTATGTAGATCAGTGTTATTGGAGTTTCAGTTGAAAGACTCTTTCCCTGACTCTTTTGAACAGATTAAGTCCTCATGCTTTGTGTACCCAGAGCACCTTGTACATCTTCCATCTTCCTTAACACTTAATACTCTGGTGTTCTCTTGTTTAAAATTTACCTTCCTAACTAGACTGTGAGCTTCGTGAGAATTGTTTCCATCCTTTCACCTTCTATTTACAGTGGCCCTAAGAATTATTATTAAACAAGTAAAGGCATGAGTGAGGTTGGTTTTGTAGGTAATTAGTAGAAACTCAACCATTTTTTAAATTAATGCAAAGTCTGGAAATGGATCTTTAGGTCCAGCTGAATCCTAAAGCTCAAATGATGTAAGAATTCTTC
This sequence comes from Eulemur rufifrons, assembly GCF_041146395.1. Classification (NCBI taxonomy): domain Eukaryota; kingdom Metazoa; phylum Chordata; class Mammalia; order Primates; family Lemuridae; genus Eulemur; species Eulemur rufifrons. Next base: position 235,264,117 of record NC_090989.1, read on the forward strand.
CTCATTCTCTTCCTCTCTCTCTATCATTCTGCCTTTTTCTCTTTTGCTGTCACTTTGCCTTTCTCTTTCTTCTCTCTTTCCCTCCATCCTTTAGATATGCTCTGCTTTCTAAGTCTCATTTCCAAGCAGACTCTTCCTAGAAAAATGACTTCTGGCATAGCAGACCGAAATCCTCACAGTCAAACAAAACCAGCAGAAAGAAACATCTTAGAAACTTAGAAAATGCCATGAGATTGAATCTTTCTGGATTAACCTGGGCCATAAAGACATCTCTGGTCCAATCACTATGGCCAGGAGGATGTAACACACAAACCAGCCAGGCCTCAGTCCAAGATCCATCTCTGGAGTATGGAGAATGGGCTGCCCACCCAACCCAGGGGGACTGAGTGACAACCCCAAAGAAAATCAAGGTGGTGTTACTGGAAGAAGGGGTGAGGGATGCTAGGCAGAAAACAAAAGAAATATGCAAAACAAACAAAAATGAAACAAACAAAAACAACTAGATATTCCCATTTAGTGGGGGAATCAGAAATATGATTGAGAAAATCCAAGATCATAGTTAGACAAATATTTAGGACAAGATGCTAACAAACTAATTGGAGCAGTTGTAAAGAAGAGGGGAGAGTTGTGAGGATTATCAGGTATGATCATGACTTGAGAATATGTACAGAGACATTGTGTCAGGATTCCTTCCCCACACCCCCCATCGTATGCCTGCCTCTCTTACCCTACGTGCATTCTTGGGCTTAATTCATATCACAGGAGGAGGATTAAAGGAACTGTTCAGGGATAGGCAAAAAGGGTTATTTGAATGTAGAATTTTTATATATTGAGTATAATGTCTTTCCCCAGAACTTACCCATTCACAAAACCCATGTGGACAATCACTGCTGTTATCTGTGAAAATTGGCACAAAAATAATTTATTTTCAATTTTTCCTTAACTAAGCAACTAATATAAACCATAAGTGTCATGGAATGATATCAATCTAGACACACCCTAACACTAGATGCAAAACAAAAGTTGCAGAATAAACATTCGGGACTGTGTATGTCAGCGACTCTTCCAGGTCCCACAAAAAAGCATTAACTTGAAGAGTGATTCAATTGGAAATGAGCAGATGTTGAGCATCTGCATGCTATTCACACTCTTATTATCCTGGACATAATTAGCTTATGTTACTTAATCTGAGAATCATCACTCTGACAAGGCAGTTTCAGAGGAAGATGGTGGATACCACTGACAAGACAGTCTGATGGCCCTTTTGGGGTAACGTAAAAAAAATGGGAATAAGAAGCAATTTGTGCTTCCTGTATTTCTGCATAGTCCCTTCAGAGTGCGTTTTGACTGTCTCTGCCTGCAGAAATCCCGGTTCTTCCCATCGTTTCCTCAACAACGTTTTCTTCCGTCTCCTCCTTGGTCTGATCTAACAGAGGTTTCTCAACCACAGCACAATTGACATTTTGGACCAGGTAATTCTTTGTCTTAGGGCACTGTGCTGTTCATTGTAGGATGCTTAACAACATCCTTGGCCTCTTCCTACTAGTTGCCAGTGGCGTCCCCAGGCATCTACTGGTTGATAATGCTTCTTGTCGAGAACTACTGGCGAATACTACGTACTTTTCTGAGGTGATAGAATTCATTCCTGTGGCTTTAATTACCAACCTTGCTGATGGTTCCTGTGTTTGTATCTTTGTTCCAGTACATCTCCAACAGGACCTCTCTATCTGACTGTTCCTCTCACACCCATAATTGAACATATCTACAAATGAACTTTCATCTTTCCCTATATCTCTTCCTCCTTCCCCTCAGTTATAGGTGACACTCCCCCTTCATTCTTCCAAACTAGAAATCTCTGAGTTATCCTCTAATCCTCCTGAAAATATACTTTAAGGAGCAAAGCCAGCTTTTGTGGCATTGAAAACTTCCAAAATTTGAGGGAACTTCTTTTAAAAGATTACAAGTTGATAAACTAGATATGGAGATTTGGAAGGGGCTAGTGCAAATGAAGGGACTTGAAGCCTAGTTTCACAGTGAATCTACCTCTGTATTTATTATCTTAATACAAATAAAGATTATTTACTCATATAAAGCATTTTTATTCAGTAAAAAGATCAGTAGTCTTCAATCAAAATGGAGAAAATTTATGTCTAATAAAGACAACTTTTACACAATGTCTACTTTGTTTCAGGGACATTATGTGTTTTTTTTCTCATTTAATTTTCCTTGCTACTTTTGAGGAAGGAATTAACAGCATGATCTCAGAGGCCTTAGCCTGGTCTACAGGTCTACATTTACCATGTGATTGCACAAATCACTTAGCTAGTTGGCGGGTTGGGTTTCCTCATCTATAAAATACCTACTTCATTCAGTTGTCATGGGGATCAAATTAGTTATTGTGTATAAAGCTCTCAGAACAGTGCCTGGATCAGAGGAAGTACATTATAAATGTTACCTATTATTATTTTGCTGATAAGAAAACCAAGGCTCAGAAATTAAATAAGCAACCCGAGGTCATACAGTTAAAACTGGGAGAGAAATAGAAAATTGAACAGGAAAGCTTATGCTTTTTCCTCTACACCAAATCTGCAGAGCAGCCTTCATGAGTTGGGGGAGAATTAAATATGTTCCTACTGGTTCAATTGCTTTGCAAATTCCTATGCTAACATGCAGAGATTATACTGTGAGAGGGGGAAAAATCTTAGAAGCTAGATGTTAATAGGTTTGTTTTTAATAAAAATAGTTTGAAATTGGAATAAATTTAACAAGAGAATTAAAATACTTATACTTTGAAAACTTTAAAACTTTCTTGAAAAAAATTAAGACCTAAATAAATGAAAAGACATTTTGTGTTCATAGATTGGAAGACAAATTGTTAAGATGGCAATATTCTCTAAATTGGTCTACAGATTCAATGCATTCCCTATCAAAATCCCTGCTGTCTTCTTTGCAGAAATTGACAAACCTATTCTAAAATTCATCTGGATATAGAAGAAATCCAGAATAACCAAAACAATCTTGAAAGAGAAAAATAAAGTTGAAAGACTCACACTTCTCAATTTCAAAACTTACTATAAATCTACAGTAATCTTGACTGTGTGGTACTTGCACAAGGAAAAACATATAGACAAATGGAATAGAATTGGAAGTCCAGAAATAACTCTTCAAAGAAAAATTTCCAGTCCATTCACACTTAAACATATGGTTCCAAAGCTCAATAGCCTATCCAAAGATGTCCCATGTAGCTGTACATATATTTTTTCTTGAAGACTTTAGCTCTTACAAACATTCTTCACAGCCTTTGCTATGAAGAAACCTCCTTTTCTAGAAATAATTCACTTTATTTTTAATTTTTATCTTGGTATTTTTAAAAACTTGTACAAATATAAGCAGAATTGTATAACAATCCATCAAGGGTCCATTATCTAACTTTTAAAATTATCTACTCATGACCAACCTGTGTCATTTATTCTCCCACCCATTTACCTGCATCCCTATATTATTTTGAAGCAAATTCTAGACATCATCTCATTCCATTCATGAATATTTCTATATGTAGTTCCAAAAGATAAGAATTTTTAAGCAAAAAAATCAGAACTACAGCATCTTAACACCTAAAAATTAGCAATCATACCTTAAAATTATTCAGTGTTCAAATGATTTGCTTATTGTTGTCTTATAGCCTTCTTCAATCAAGATCCAAATAAGGTCTTCAATAAGATCACATGTTGTGATTAGTTGATCTATCTTTTAAATCACTTTTAATGTGGGTTATCTCCATTTCATTTTTCTTTGCAAGCAATCAGAAACATTGTTTATCCTTTAGAATCTCCTTGCTGTGTGGCTACTGTCGATTGGAACCCCATACTGTTGTTTACCACATGTGCCCATCCTATATATTTCTTGTCACTTGGTATTTGAATCCGGAGTAGTAAGTCTCAGCAGGGGGTAACTTTGCCCCCTCTCCCCCTCCCCCCCCCATGGGACATTTGGCAATTCCTGAAGACATTTTTGGTTTTCATAACACAGGGATGATACTAGCATCTAGTGGGTAGAAAAGCCAGAGATGCTGCTAAACATGTGAGAATGCTTGAGAATGCTGGGGGGACACCCGCACAAAAGAAAATTATCTGGCCCCAAATGTGAATAGTGTTGAGCTTGAGAAACCCTGATCTGGAGACTTGACGAGACTCGGGTTCACATTGTGGAGCAAGACTACTACAGTGGTGTTGAGTATTTACTTCCCATTGTCAGTGATGTAAGGACTATTGATAGTCACCACCTAGAAGCTCTAACTCATTAGGGGTAAGGTTCTAATTGTATCATTCTTTTTTCATTTGTTAGCTGGAAAACTTCTGTAAAGAGCAATTGCCCCTCGTCTACTCTTTGGTTACCCAGAAAGATGATTTAAAGTATTAAAGTCTATTGAATATGTAGCAAATGGGTACGATTCAGCTAGCATGCCTGCATATGTTTTCTTTTCAAAGCACTTAGACTCAGATCCAGAGTAAGTGGAATGATGGAGACAATGACAAGATTAATTGGTTTAGAATACACAAACCTTTCCTTTTTAGGCTTACTAGACAATCTATTAGAGGATTTCTACTGAGACTTTTTTCCCTCAATAATGTTAGCTGTATTTAAAGTTAATGAGCTTTTTCAATTAAAGCCACAGATATTTAGCCTTTGGATAGCATTTGGATGAATCAGGGTGTATCTAATTACACTTGGTAAATTCTTAAGAGGCTGCAAAGATTCTTTACTCAGAGCAAGCACATTTTAAGTCAGAGTCACGTAGTAGACATCGTTCCAACCTGTATGCAAATCACCTTTGTGAAAGGAACCTCCAGATGTGACGGAGGCTTTGAGAAATGCACGCAATAGAAAGCCTAAAATTTTTCTTTTTAATAAAAATCTGTCAATTCTAGAACTAGAAGGCAAAATGGACATATTCTATGACATGAATGTCCACAAAGCAATTATGGAGCATTCGTCAGGAGGACTCTAGTTCCCTAACTCATTTATGAGCCTAACTTCAGGCATAGTTACAATCAAGGTATCCAAACAAAGTCAGAAATTGGTTCCAGAATGATTTTTCAATGGTCTTGGCAGAGTCAAGTTTCCATGCTTGAGTCTATCAGTATGGCTAGGACGAGTGAATACTATGATTGACCAGGCCTGGGGCTTATGGCCCCTTCTAGAGCCCTAGGATAGCTGCAGCTCCACCAGAACCATGTGGACTGAGATGGGAAGAAAATGGTTCCTAAACTGAGGTGCTTCAGGCAGTCAAGTAAAATAGGTGTCCATTGTGTATAGGTTTCATGGTTTTTCAACTCTTACTCTCTACCACTTCTTTCCTACCAAGTATCTTACTGCATTTTGTCTTTAGCATCTCTTTTATTCAGAGAACCAGCAAAAAGGTACTCAGTAAGGTTATTAGTTGTTTCCTGAAGATTTCAGTATTTCAGCTTGACAGTTATTTCCTGCACATAATTTTAGTAAATTAGCCTTCCGGCAATGACAGTTGTTGAAATTACAATGGTGCAATTTTTTTCTGAGAATTTAAGTTAATGATTGGATCTCTCTTTCAAGAAGGTTGATTAATTTCAATAATTTCAGCATATCATTCAGAACACTGGGGGAAATCTTTATGTGTTCGTGTGTGTGTGCACATGTGTTTCATTAAATACTGGAGGAGAAATTTAAACTTCCTCTCTACCTAAATTTAACTACAGGAAATTCTTGAATTTTGTACTTTATTAATGTTACTTTAATTATTTTTATTAGTAGAGATATTAGAGAAGATATTTCCAGCAGCAAAAATGGAAATAGAAAACAAAGAAGTTTGAAGCGTTTACTAAAAAGAAAAAAAGGACATTTTAGGATTATAAAGTATTTTGCATAACACCAATAGCCATTAACCAAACATTTACTGGTGATAGAAATCAGGTCTCATGTGATAAGAAAATTTTACATGAAGATATCTTTTTCTAAAGTTACAGGTTAATTAGTGATTGGTGATTATGTATGATACTACTTGTGAAAACTTGTCATACTTGTATTAGTATTCCTTCCTTCTAAAAGATCTGGAAAAATTTGAGAATAATGTTTCAGGTAGAGTTCTTGGAACATTACTCCTTCATGCTATTCTTCAAGCCATGCACACACAAGCGTATAACTCTCACATACTGCAAGATTAAATCAAGTGAGGACAAAATTAGCTGGGAGGAATGGTGTCAATTTGTTGTGCATTCAAAGCTTTTTATTTTTAATTAACTCTGTAATGTGCCCCTATATCCAATAGAGAAAGTATTAAAATACATATCCTAGAGTGTGTGGGAATTGAATTGATTTCATGTACTAAATGCAGAAGAGCATGTAAAGTAAAATAGCATATTAAATGCCTAGGATAATACTTTACTCAATTTTTTGAGTAGGCACTCAATAGATGGTAGCTATTATTGTTGCCATATTAAAAATATATAAATAAGAATACACATTAGTTTTTAAATATCTCCAAAAAAGGATATCCCATAATTTACCAAGTAATAAACTACTAGGTTATTTGATCTTGACTTTTACTAACTTTTCCACTGGGTTGAAATTCCTGATTCTTTACTTTCTTTTGTTTCCTTGGGATGGTGATGAATAGCTGATTAGTATATGATTCTAATGGCAGAACCCTTCATACCTGTGTGGACCATTAATTGATCATTCTCTAAGTGTTCTGGAATAAGCATTTTTCATAAATATTATTTTTGAATCTTATTTTCTCAAACTTCTCATTTTTTTATATGCCTCTTTGACTGAAAGCTTATAGTAAAGTCCAGGAAGATTTACTTAAATATAGCTCAGTGTACTGGGAGGATTTTTTTCAATGTCTCTCACTATACTGCCATCTCTCTGTCTCCTAACTGGAGGACAATACCAGTGACGTAGGTCACTCATGACACACTTGTAGGAAAATGCAAGTATAAGATGCATGCTCCAGTGGATGCTGTTGTGTAGTACCTGGATCCCCCAATGAGAGTGGAGCTGCTCATTCTCCCTGGCTGCTGGGACTGATGGCTGCTAATGGCTCCCAGCTGAGCAATCACCCAGGCATGGCTCCCTATTGAAAGGGGGCAGTTAAAGGTTATGCTCCTTCTCTCAGGGTAGCGCATTTCCAATAACTGGTTGGGCAGGGCTATAATTGCCTCATTTGGGGACATCTCTGGAAGACCATCGCCCCTTCAGAACTCCTGTGGGATCTGCTCAAGTCTCTGATGGAACTGCACCAAGGTTCAACTTGTCCCTCTTCCCAGTCCTGCTTCCCTTACTTCCTTACGTGTGTTGTTACCAAGAGTGCTCCTCAATAAACATCTTGCATTCGAATCTCCATCTTAGAGTCTGCCTCCCTGGGCTCCCAACTTCCAACAGTTGGTGACAGAAATGATCCTTAGAAGCAGATGCAAATGAGATTTTGGAGCTAGATTTGTATGTGGCTGGCTGGCAATGAGGACCCCATTGCTAGTGCTATGTTGCTAGCCCCTGGGATATGGTAGCAGTAGAATTTTTAAAGCTTTCACCAGCAATGAACTGGGAGGAAAACTGTGGAAGAAAATGCACTGGCTGTTGCAACATCACTGGTGTTTGACAAGTTAGGTATATGTGGGGACAAGAAAAGTAGTTCTTATAAGAGCTAAGAAATTGAATAGCTGTTGCTTGGGCAATCAATACATTGGAAAAACATATGATCCATACCTGTGGGTGGTTAGGCACCAGTCTAGGGCTAAATGTGAAAACCATAGGGCTTCTTTGGCAGTGTGTAAAGAGACTCACCTTCTGCAGCTGGAAGACAGAAGAAGCTGAAAATAAGGCCCAGTGACTTCACTGGCCTTTTTTTTTTTTTATATGTTTCCCCAAGAAAAGAGATTGACCAGAATCCTGGAAGAGCTGATCCCAAATGGAGAAAATTTATTATGTGTAACAAAGGATTTAAGTGATTCAAGGGGTGGAGGGGACTACAGTACATGCTGAGCTGCATAACCCCTTTAAGGATTAAGACTTTCCTTCTCTGCCACCAAGAGTGTTCCTGCCAATGGTTCCCAGCTGAGGCCCTTTCCAAGCGTTGCCCTAAGCTAGCAGGGACTGCTTCACCCAAGTTTACCTCTTCCCACGAGGAAGTTTAACTCAATAACTGGTCCCTGCAGGGGCAGAAAGACAAGTTATGTGGCTGTCAAACAAACAAGCAAACAAACAAGAATATAAAAACAAAACCGAAATCTCACTCATGGATTAGGTATTGAAGGGTATTATCTGTCGGACCAATATCTTGGAAAAGATTACATCAAAGTATTCTGTTCTGTTTTGGATGCCAGAATTTAATAGAGGCATAAAAACATAATGAAAGTATACAAGCATAATCCATAGCAGAGGTTTTCAGAAAATGATTTTAAAGTAATAGAATTCTTTTTTTTTCCCAGATAAATTTATTTTTTCCCCAGAATGCCCACATATAAAAGGCTGAGAATGGAGTTGCTCTACTTAAAGTATTTCTCTTTCCCCTCTTTGAAGTCATTTATAATTTGTGTAGTAGGGACCCTCCTTCTCTTTTGCTCCCTTAAAGTGACTTCTGGAACAAGTTGGAGGAGCCCCTAGGTCTCTTCAGAACAATATTTGCAAATCACTTCTCAAAATACGTACATGATAAGGATGTTATAGAGGTGATTTAAACATTGGATGGGGTGTTGAAATTTATTTCTTGGTTTCTCTAGACTTTAATTCTATACTATTCATTATATCTTCTTTGTCTTTTACTCTCTACATACCAAATCCTTCTTTAGCAACTCTTTGGCAATCCCTTTAATCTTTTAGTATCTTGGAATAACTAAATTTTTGTTTTTGATTATATCTTCATTTCAGCAAATCTACTAATCAAAGTTGCTACCCTCGCTCTGTTCACTTTGAATCATCAACAGATATTACACATATCCATAGCAGTCATTGATGAAAATGTGATATTAATTTCTGCTAAAGATCATCTCATTTTTTGTAAATTATGAGTCTGTGTACAGAGAGGTTAAATGACTTATGTGTCCCATAATCAAGTTGAAGAGCTGGGCTGGAATATAGGTCTTTACTCTCTCAGTCTCTTTCATACACATAGTACTTCAATAGTTGTTATCATAAGTTTTGCAACCTGGGTGACCATCTTGTTCTGCCATTTCCTTCTTTTTCTCTTCATCCTCCTTTTCTTTCTCTTCTATCCTTCTTCCCTCCCCACTCTCCTTGCTCTTACTCCTTTCCTTCTTTCTCCTTTTCCTTCTCCTTCCTCAAACAAGACTCAGTTGATAGCACTCTGTACACGCAGAGATATCTTGAAGCAAACCTTCCAGGCTCTTCTTTTTCTTGGACAAAAGGAGTGAGAGAATCTTTTTATGTAATCAAAACCAAGCTCTTTCTCCTGTATTAAGACTCTGGAAAATAAGTGGACACACTTGCGTGCAATATTAAGAGATTTGAGGATACAAGAGAAACAGTTAAATTAATGCCTTTCTCCTGCGATTTAAGGGAAGAGTATAGATTTGTTTGGCTACAAGCAAGGCCTAAGGTTGTAAATTCCTAAAACCTCTTTTCTGTGAGGATAAAGACAGATGAAAATGTAACAAAATAGAACCCAAAAGACTAGCCAGGCCTGAGTAAAGATGGGGAAAAGAAGGAGGAACATTCAGGAAAGAACTGGTTCTGATCCAGTCTTATACCCTAAGAAGGGACTGAGTATGTGTGTGAACAGTTAAGTGTACAAGCACATTTGGGGGCTTAGGCTACTAATGAATGGGTTCTCTTAAGTGAGCATGACCTCAGGGAATAGAATTCTATTGCAGAACTTGCTGTGACTAGAAAGGGGCTCCAATCCGGCCTCCATGGTATGGACCAGAGCAGAGGGAATGCAGCTGTATCGTGAGAACAGTCCTTACCTCCCTGCTACCTAGATGCCCCATCGGTCTCTTTAGTATTTGGCAATTTCCAATCAGCTCTGCTCCAGAAGCAGCACTAGTTCCCATAGCTTGGTTTTTACCCTGGAGAAAATTTGGCTCCATGATTTCCAGTGAACTTTCCCCCAAGGGAGCTACAATTCCACTGTATCCCCTTTCTCCACCAGCATTGGCTCATGAGGCAATTGACACTAGAAACATTCACTGCCCCACCACTCTGGGGCATCTTCATATCCTGTGTGGATAGCTGGGTGAGATAATGAAAATAATTGGAGACCAAGGGTCCTCTCCATTTTGCTGGAGAGTCCCCATGGTCAAGTGTTACTGGAGAGTAAACATCACCTTGGCCCCTCTAAAACTTACTGGAACTGACTTCCCTTCACCTATTTTCCTTTGGACATGGTCAGAAAAGACCATATTATATTTAGCAGTTAGCAACCTTCAGTCACAAGCATCACATGGAGAGATGATTCAAGTAGACCAGACTCCTCCCATCTCTGTCACTAGAAAGCATATGGAAATCTCTGGTAATATGATGAGAGGGGGTTGAGGACTTGGTGGACTAGCCTAAACTCCATGACATACTTGGCCAGAGGGACCTGACCAGGGTATCTGAATTGCATCTTAAACCATAAGACGGGACACTTTAGACTTGCATTCTACTTCTTCACTTACTTATACATTCTGGACATTTCCCATATTGCTACATGGTTTTTTTAATATTTGTTTACTGAGTGGTTTTCATAATTATGATTTGATTGCAGCATAATGATTCCCTTAAGAGGATGTGCAATAATTTGTTAAACATTCATTGATTGCTGGACATTTAGGTTTTTTCCAATGTTTCATGATTATAAATAATGTCGCAAAGACATGGCCGTTGCTTCTTTTCTTATTTTACATCATTTCCTTAGTGTGCATTCCCAGGAGTGAGATTACTGAGTCAAGTGTAAACATTTCAGTTAAACAAATTCTAGGGAAAGAACACATTCTATATGCTTGAAAGGTAAACCACGAATTTGGAAAATACCAGTTGACTGGGGCTGAATCTTTGCACCATTTGCTCTAATTTAAAATGAAGGTAAACCTTCCTCTTCTAATCCTATGACTTAGCATCAACCACACGGGCACTACCAACAGGCTAAGCAAACAGACTCTAACTGCAGGCCTGTGATACAGCACAACAGAAATTATCTCACCCTTGGGTTGGGTACACATCCAATTGCATTATCATTTTCCCAGTAAATAGCTCTTGCCATCCCTAACTACAGCTGTGTGAAACCAACAGCGGCCACTTGGCAGGGAATCACATTCCAAAGTGTTACTCAATTATTATCCAGAAATAAAACTTAAATCATTTCTCCTGGCTAACTGAGTGTAAGGTACTTTTTATTTACCAAAAGGTAAAATCATGCCTCCTAAGCAAATTTTTGCTTTAAGTGTCAGTTTTCTGATAGGTGAGGATATTTTGATGGCCTCAAAATGTAAAGTGCACTCACAAAACTACCTTCTTCCTCTCCCAGGGTTTTTTGGCATTTAGGATGTATTCCTGATTCCCGGAGCTTTATCTCAAGGCAAATTCCACACTTGTCTTACCATCTCCCTAAGGGAAACATATTTCACACTAGTTACACTACAGTGATATTTGTTTTACTTCAACAAAAATTTATTGAGTGTGTAGGCAGCAAAGCATATAGAAAGAATATGGGCTTGAGTATCAGGCAGACTTGCTGTGTATCCAAAGAAAATGTGTAATTTTCCTAAATTCAAATACCCTCATCTATTAAATGAAATGAATAATACCTCTTTCTCTTTCACAAAGTAATTGTGAGGCACAAATAACATAAATGAGAAAAGTGCCCAGTATACAATAGGTGATCAATACATATGAACTATTTTTCTTGAAGCCTAAATGGAAGACTAAAGTGAAAGACATGGTTCCTGTTCTCAGAGCCTGAGAATGGCAGACAAGTACAAACATAGCTATGATACCAAACAGCCTGTGACAAATACCGTAAAAGAATAACAAAGTTTGGAGGGAAAGATTAAGGAGAAAGATATGTCTAAAAAAATGGCCTCAAGTCAGAATTAAATGTATTTAAGAAATCAAAATGAAAACAAGCATGGACCTGGATTCAGAGGTCACAGGTTTCACCAACTAACCGAACGTTTTTGAGACCAAGTTTCTTTACCTGGAAATGAAGAAATTTATATTCCTGCCCTATAGAGTTTGAAAAACATGATTCTCTTTGTAACTGTAACACCTTTTGCATTTGTTAGTTATTTTAATAATGACAATTCCAAATTTAGCTATCTGGGAAGCCTTTTTGTAGGGGTCTGGGATATGAAATGGACTTTATAGAATGGGTTTGGTGTTGACCACATATTAGAAGAATAGGCTGAGGGAGTAGCTTAAGTAAAGTTCCATTAAGTAAAGAAAATGCACCATAGTGTGAGTGAATGATTTTAATGGGAAACTAGTGCAAATCGAGTTTTGTCTTTATGGGGCAAACTTTGGATGGATGTTTAGCTGAGCATGTATTTACACTTGACATCATGGGAAGCTCTTGAAATTTTTTAAACCAGAAACAAAACCACTCTCATCTCAGAAATGCATTTTTAAAAAGACTTCTCAGAGTAGTACACAGAGACAGCACACTCCCTGTCCCTTGTTGAGAAGAAATGTATATCATACATCCCAGAATGAACAATTGAATTAGAGAGGTTAGTTTTAAACATCCTGTGGTAGCCTATGTAATGCTATCCAAAGATGATGTTCATATCCTAATCCCCAGATCCCGTGAATCTGTTACCTCACAAGAAAATCAAATATAAACAGGAAGGGGAGACTTTGCAGGTTTAATGAAGGATCTTGAGATGGGAATGTTATCCCAGATTATCTGGGTACTCACAAGGGTACAGGTGGGAGGGAGGCAGAAACGTGACAATCAGAAAGAAGGGAGATGTGCAGCAGAAGTTGGACTGATATGCTTTGAAGATGGAGGAAGGACCATGAATCTAGGCACACAGGCACCTCTAGAGGCTGGAAAGGCAAGGGCACGAATTCACTGGAGAGCCTCCAGGGGAATGCAACCCTGCCACCATCTTGATTTGAGGACTTCGGACCTTCAGAACAGTATGATGATACATTTATGTTGTAAACCACTCAGTTTGTGGAATAATAAATATCAGCAGCTGACAACTAATACATATCCCCATTCTCTATCTCTGTTGTTTTCAGCTTATTGTTTTCAATCTTTGTCTTTAACTCACGAACTATAATACATCCATCATTAATAAAATAGTAAAACTTTTCTCCTGGAATTTCTTTGGGGAAACAAGAGCATATTATTGAACCAAACGTTTCAGAACACATGAAAAAAGGTCAGATTTAATCTTTTAAAAAAGTTCAAGATCTGTTTGCAAGTGGTACTTTCGCCTTCTTGTTTTGTCTTGTCCGCTTGACACTAGTTGGATTGATGGAGTCATCCATTGTCCGTTGCAATGTAGTCTCAGCTCAGGACTAGAAGTGCTCCATAGACACAAAATTAAATGCCAAATGCTGCTCTCTCCAAACAGTCCCACCCTTTAGGCCTTCAGATGTAGTATGTCCATTCATAAGACTTTTTTTTTTTTTGCTATTCAGTGTTCAGCTTGGCCCTTGTACAGTCTGGAATTTGGAGGAAAAAAATCACTACCTTTTAAGCACAGTTAAAGTTACAAGAAACTGGAAAGGGAGAAAACATCTCACAAACTAAGGTGCTTTAAGAACTTACCAGGATTCCTTCCTGGCCATTGTTTTGTATTTCTATTTCCTTATGACTTCAGCCAGAAAACATTAAAATGGGTTCCTTATACCATGCATGGTTTGCAGGTGAAGGTTGTCTGAGCTTTAATTTGCTGTTTGATTCGCCCCAGGATTTTCAGGTGTTGCATGAGGGAGAAAAGTACAGTGCGTACCTCAGTACTTGGTTGTTAGCCATTGGACCATGGCCATAGTATTATTAAACCATCCAAGCACGCTGGGTCTCAACCACAAAATTTAATTTTCCCTACTGCAGGGACTAATCAACTACCATAGACTTAAAGACATAAAGAGACTGTTTTTATCTGCAAAAAATTTCCCCCTTCAGACTAAAGTGGAGCTAATTTTAGTTTTGTCTATCCTCAGGGTTACAAACGTTGATAGAAATTCAGCTTGATGAGAAACAGATAAGAGGTAGAATTTATATGAATACAATCTGTAACATAAATTAAAGAAAGATGAAAGTTCCAAGGTTTTCTGTGACACCTTAGTAAATAATGTTTAAAGATTCCATTATTCGTATACTCCACCATACTTGTTAACTTAATGTATTTTAACATAGTTGAGCTAGCTGGAAATGTCTCCCCATACCTTCCTACTGTCCCCATAAGGATATCTTTGACCCCTTTCTTTTTTGTTAGCATCTCCTCATCCTCTGTTCTATCATATCCCACCTCTAATCATGTAGCAGAGTTCAGAATTGGTGATACTGAAGTAGAAGCAAGGAAAAGAAAAAAAAAATCACATGCATTGAATGCCTATGATACTAGTCCTGGGCTAGCTTCAGACTTCTTTTATGATAGAGAACAATAGCCCTTAATAAGCTTGGGCCACTGGTTTTCAGGTGCCTATTATTGGTAACCAAATGCTTCTAAATGATCCCAAAGCATTGCGTTAAAAAAAAAAAATCAAGATTTTTCAAAGGATGAAAAGGAACTTGTAAATATCCTTAAATCTTCCAACTCTTATCTTTAAAACTATGTAATTAAGACTGACCCCATGATAAATAAATAAAATTCCTATTTTTGACCACCTAAAGACTGCTACCAAAGCAAAGGATGCCACATGGCATGGATTGTCCCTAGGCTGATGCAATCAACATGGAATAATAAAATGGAACGGGCTGATTCTCGAGGTGGAAAAAGTTTTGATTATGTGGATTAGACGATCAGAAGCAGCAAATCCACAGGGCTGTCAGCCAAGTGACAATTGCAGGAAGGGCACTGCATCTCTTTCAAATACTTGAGGATGAGCTCACTGAGACATCAAAGAAATAAGTTTAAACTATAGCAAAGGATTGATTTGATTGCTTTAGGACACAAATTGTTTGGCATAACACTAGAGTTTAGGGGTAAATTCCAAATACTTATACAGGTGACCCAAGACTTACAGCTGCTTAACTTGTAACTATCATACAGGAAACAATTAAGATGTAAGGTAAAGGGGTGCAGTTAGCAGTACACTCCAAGGACCTCCTGGGAGGTATAGGATTTGGGGGACTGGCTAGAAGACCAACCATAATTTTTGATAATTTCAGTTGAAACATATAGTCAAAGTTTTGTACAACTAACTTAAAAACTAGCTTCTCAAAGCAATTTGTGTTTTGCAATGCCAAACTTGTCCAGAGAAAACAAACTAGTGCCTTACTTAATGCGAATATTATTTACATTTTTTTCCCCCAAAGAAACAGAAAGTTGATACAAACTGAAGGTTGAAATGCCTGATAGCTAGATTACCTTCTCTGCTTTTTTCAATCTGATTAAGAAATAATAAATGCTTTTATATTTTATGGAACTTCATTGAGTATTTTGGTGCATGCAGCAAAAAGCATTCTCAATGATAAACTCAATAGACTGGTTCTTCCAGGGGGTGGCACAGTGCTTTATCATGGAACTCAGAGACTCAAAGAATATGAGAAAGCAAATTTAAAGTCCCTGGACCAAAGAACCGCAATGATTCCCCAAAGTTTTTTTTTTTCCTGCAGGAAGTTGTGGGAAGAATTTGAACCACAGCAATCTTCCCCTTGTAAAAATTAAACCAACTCATAGGTAAAGAAAATTGTGTTAAAAAACTTTTTAAGATAAAGTAATTATGTTTTACTCTGACATTTTGAGAGGTGACAATTCCTGCAAAAGTGTAGGATGCACTGAGTAACATTTGGTTTCATTTTCAAAAATGTTTTCATTTGCTATTTTTGATATTTCTTTGGTAAGTTTCACATCTATGTTCCAGGAAGTTGAGATCTTAATTTTACTTGTGAAAAGAGGTATGATCTAAATTACCTTCCAAAGGGAGAAAAATGTTTAGGAAAATCATTGTGAATCTCCCAGCTACAAAATAAATTAATCTCACCTTTAACCATAAGAAGTATGTCTTAGACAATTCCTGAGAAAAGGACAGGGTGAGGAATAGGAAGAAAGGGCGGAGGAGTATCAGAAGCAGAATTGAATGAGATAATGGGTCCTTTAATTTCACTTGTCTGGCAATAAAGGTTGTAGTACACACAGGTTAAATTTATCAAGAGGAGATAGGACAGCTCACGTGACTAAGAGACAAAGCATTTTGAAGGGTTCTTTCAAAAGTGATTGCTGTTGAGGCTTTACAGAAAACATTAGCTTTAAACAAAAATTGGAAATAGAAGGAAGTTCCTACTAAAGAAAACAATTACAAGTATTTTTAATTGCCTGGAAATATTTTGTCATGCAAAATTGGACTATGTGCGATACATTTACATAAATGGTTTGGAGGCACCAATGCTGTAATGCCACATATTTTCTTTGCACATAGTGTTCTGATAACACATTCAAGATCAGGAATATGACTTTCACTTTTATCCCTCCTCCCCTTCCTTCTCCACAACCT
This sequence comes from Eulemur rufifrons, assembly GCF_041146395.1. Classification (NCBI taxonomy): domain Eukaryota; kingdom Metazoa; phylum Chordata; class Mammalia; order Primates; family Lemuridae; genus Eulemur; species Eulemur rufifrons. The sequence goes on from NC_090989.1 coordinate 235,280,761, forward strand.
CTTCTTGCCTTTCTTCTTGCTTTTTGGGCTGGGGAGGGACAGAAGGGAGGAAGAACAGGCATAAAATAACTGCAAAGACTCAGTGACTGCTACTCGATGTATTTTATTATTTCAGGAATTCATTCAAAGCTGGGCTGCAATTACATTTAAAACAGGAGAATAATGGGCTATTGACATGTATATGGTTTTAGAAATATAAGGCTTCATTTTCTCAGCTGGAATTTCCCCCACAGTGTGCATTTGCATTACATTAGAGATGCTCTTTTGGAAAAAGAGGATCACATGCATTCAGACATTTTGACATTATCTGGGTCAGAGGGAACATTTAAAAGCAATAGTCTTACAAGTACCAAAGCTCTCTTACAGGCAAGCATCACAGTGCATTAGGGAAGATGGGGGCCAGCCCTGATCGTCTCCCTGCATTGCCCATGTTTTATGACATACCTGCCTAACCCAGACATTAATCTACTGAAGATGGATTGGCCTGGTCATGGTCCTCTGCTAACCTTCAACGGTGTGTACATTACCTAAATTGAAATCTGCACTTTTTCATGCCACGTGTGGTTTGATGTGACGGTCCAAGGAATGTAGGATGCATTAGAATTGGTTTTTATGTGAAGAGAATCTCCCCTCCTATTTACCTTTCGGCTGAGCAGCTGCAGGCTTTCCTTCTCACTTGACAATGAAGGCATTCTTCTCTACTGCTTAGCCCAAGAGGAGCTACCCTGGCTAGCTCAGAATTGCATGGCCCTGGTCAGGTATGTAAGCAACTCAGTGCCTTTCCTGTTCCCAGAAGTGCCAAAGACATAATGAAAAAGGAATGCAGAAGTTTTCACCTGTTGTAATTGTCTAATAAAGCCCTGTACAATGAATTCTTTGTCATCTTCCAAGAAGAGGTCAGTTGTAAGTGTCAGTGATTACATGAGTACTTTATGTGAATTGAAAGACCTGTATAATTGGTGTACAGGTAAAATCTCAATATTGCACAAGATGTCTATGATTTTCTAATCCCCCACATCCCAGTTCTCCAGATGCGACACTCTTTATTTACCCTGAACTTATGCTTCTTTCCTGAATGGGCAGGAGAACTAGGCTTGTATCAGTTCCTCTATTATTAGTGGAATGAGGGGCAATGTGGGGGGGTGGGGAGCTAGGAAACAGTGAATCTTTGTGAACCTGCCAAACCTGAATTTTTCTGTGTTCTTCTGCAGGTTAAAATTGCAAGAGTAAGTGGACACCATAGAGGTCAAGAGTGTAGGCTTTATGGTTGGACGACATGAGTTCAAATCCTATTCCTCTATCTCTGAGAGTTGTGTGACCTTTGAACTTAATTACTCATCTGGTAATGGGTGATAGTATGAGTATTAAATGGGATTCTGTAATCATTCATTCATTCAACAAGAACTTAGGAAACACTTCCTAGTATCAAACACTGTGTGTGCCTCCAGCCATTGGGGATACAACACTATGTCCTGCTTTCATGGAGCCTATAGTGGTTAATGGGAAAGCATTTAGGATACAGTGTTTGGCACATAGTAAACACACCATAAATTTGCTATTATCATCATTACTTTAATAAAAGTATTCAGAGTCACATTTCTACACTTCTTGTTGAATACATTCCATGCTGTCATCTGGAAGAGCAACAGAAAAGGTATTTTAAACAATGATTTTGACACACTCCAGAAAAGCATAGTTTAGAATGTTGACTACTCACATTCTCAGTGCAGATACTTTTGTAAAGCCATCATGATGTCTCTGTTTTGGCAATCAAAGGTGATGGTGCGCTCTGAGTGTTTTCACTCAGGTTATTGAGAACCAAATATGTGCCAGACACTCTTGCATGGGGTGAGTCTGGAAAGACACCTTTTTTACTTTTTCCCATTATTAAAATCATTTTTGCTGTCTGTAATGTTCATGGAGCAACTTCAAAGACATTATCTTGCTCCTAAGTATAAATACTCTCAATGTTTTGATCCATGAAGGACCTATTCAATATTAGCGATAAAAAGTGCCAATGCTAACATTCAAGCAATTGGAATTTTGTTTGAACCATTAACCCTCCCGCAGTAGAACTGAGTTCACTTGTTTACTGAAGTAACTTGAAGTGAGAATGACATTGCCCCCTAGAACTGTGTTGCAAATGGTTGTAGCATAAATAAGGAATCTCTGGCAAACGGATGGCAAAGAACTAAAGGGAAAGGGGTTGTTGTAGCTGGGCAGGAAAGCTGTACACCTGCTGGAGTTATATCTGGCATGAGCCAATTCTATTTGTTCCCACCTTCTTAGGCAATAAATTTCCCTGGTGAGTAATGGTGCACACCTACCAATTTAGAAAATTAGAGAGATAATTTCCGTTCCAGGGAATTGGCTCCAAAGGGTGTGTGGAGAGCTGGAGGTTCTTTGAATAATCCTAACTCTCCACAGAGTAATTCCTTAGAATTTGTCTCACTGGCATTGGGAATGATTTGCAGAGAATACAGAACATTTAAATAGAGACACTCTATTTATTACACACGCTTTTGATGACTAGAGGAGAAAGGGCTCTGCTGAGAACATGGTGAAATACTGTACACCTCTACCGGAACATATCCTGAAAAGGTCATTGGACTCTTTTGTTGCACATGATTTATTTCCTAGTCTTTGAGAATAATGGCAGTTAAGCAAGACCTCGGATTTGATAAATCTAATGACTAAGTCACTAAATGCTTTTAGAAGTACTGATAAAAACAAATACTGGTAAAAGCAAGCCCAAGTTTAGACTGAATTTCGTGTTTAAGTGCAGTTCTCTGTTTTTTTTTTGCTTTTTTTTTCCTTCTAAAACCATGAAGGACTTTGTTTTCCCTTGACACTGCTTTGTTTTCTCCCAGAGTTTTATAAGGATAAAATGTCTACAAGGATACCCCATTGTAGAAAGCACCTTTGCAGAAGTGAAACCATCAATGTGTGCTTTTGCTTCTAATGGAGATTAGAATAAAACCCTCTCTTGACATCACCAGAGCTTTTAGTTCCCAGTTCCTTAATTGGCACCTGGAGGCACTAACAACGAACAAAAGTTTCTGCCAACCTTATTTGCCTAGATACCTGTTTTGCTCGCATTTTCTTCCAGTATCTAGGCATCAGGAAACACAAGACACAGAGAGAAAATAAATAATTTTCTAATTAAGTCAGGGTGCAGAGGCAGCACCATGTTTCTCTTTTTGTGCAAACTTCAATGTATAAGTCAGCATAGACCAAATTATGCTCTAGTAACAAAAATTCCAAATTTCTATTGGCTTAAAATATTAAGTTTATACTACACAGCCAACTTGGCTTAGAAGAGGCTCTGCTCAACTAAGTCACTGGAGGATACTTTGACATTTTAATACATGCTTCTGGTGTTTCCATGGCAGAGAAGGAAGGAGAACATGGATGGATATGTCAACACTGGCTTTTACGTGTCTCCACTAAGTGGAAAAGCCTATCATGTTTGCTCCCATTTCTTTGATCAAATAAGTCATATATCTGAGCTTAAGTCAAGGGGGCAGAGAAGTCAATCCTCCCATGTGCTAGAATTACTATACCCAGTAAAATCACAACCCACCGTAGGATTTGTAAGAGTCTTATTCATCACATTAGGCCAGTGGTTCTCCACTGGGGGTAAATTTGCCCTCTAGAAAACATTTGGCAATGTCTGGAGACATTTTTGGTTATTATATTGGGAGGAGGGTGATATTGGCATCTAGTGGTTAGAGGACAGAGATGCTGCTAAACCTTCTACAATGTACAGGACAGCCCCCACCACAAATTATCTGGTCCAAAATGTCAACAATGTGGAGGTTGAGAAACCCTGCATTACACAACTGGGTCTCTCAAATCTAGTGTATGTAAGAAAGCCCATGCCCAAACAAATCAAGACGTACATAGTACAAAGCTCTAATAATTGAAACTGTGCGGTTTTAATAAAGGAATAGACAACACAAATAGATTAATGGAACAGAAAGGAAAGCCTGAAAACAGTAACATTTCAAAAAAGTCGGGGATGATGTTAGGGTAATTGTCTGTCCATGTGGAAAAACGATAAAGCTCTATTTTTACCACACCATTTGTAAAAATAAATTCCAGATGGATTAAATATGTAAAAGTAAAAACAAGACTGTAAGTTTATTAGAAGAAAATATGAGCATGTTTTAATGACCAAAGGGGTAAAGAAAGTCTTCTTAAACAAAAACCTAAAAACAAACAAATAAAAGAATTTAAGAAAAATATACATGATTATGATAATATCCAAATTATTTAATAATTACAAGAGACTGAGAAAAACATTTGCAAATGTTTATATAACACTCAAAAATTATCTAAAATACATAAAGAAACTCATCAAATATAAAGACAAAAAAAGGAAAATAGAAAATGAGCCCAGGGCATCTGTAGTATCTCAAAGTAAGAAAATGTCTAACAAACCAAAATAATGATGGCATGTCAAAGGGACAGAGGACCAACCTGAAAGAGCTTCCAGTGGCTGAAACTGGAATAATCCAAGAAATAAAATAAATGACATAGTACTGGATCACAGCCCAAAGTAAAAAATAAATATACATGATATAGATAAATGATTGAACAAATAAATAAATACGGGAGAAAAGACAAGCTTTTTTGGTAGAAGAATTCCGAATACTTAAGTAGACAGTACCTTCCAGGAGGTGAAGCTTTGAAGCAAGTCACCTTGGGTGTGGGTTGGATTTAGTGAGTTGCTTCAAAAGAACAGAATAAGGAAAGAGGAGAAAGCAACTTTACAGTGGAAACAATTGGCAAAAACTATCTTGGTCAGGTGGTCAAGTTTAACATTACCAGTCATAAGTCATGTCAATATCATGAACACCCTAATATGATGTGATAAGAGTGGCACATCACCCCTGTGAAACACATAACACCAATCTAATCATGAGAAAAAACATCAGATATGCAAGTTGAGGCTCATTTACAAAATACCTAACCCATACTTCTCAAACTGTCAAGGTGATTAAAAAACGGGAAGACTTAGAATCTGTCCCAGACCAGAGAAGCCTAAGGAGACATGGTGTTCAAATCCAATGTGGTATCCTGATTGCATCCTGGAATAGGAAAAGTATAGTAGTGGAAAAACTAGTAAATTCCATATAGTGTCTGGAGTTTAAAGAATAGTATGTACTGATGTTGATTTCTTAGTTTTGACACATGTACCATAGTAATGTAAGATGTTAACAACAGGGGAACATGGGCAAGGGGGATACAGAAACTGACTGTATTACCTTTGCAACCTTTTTGTAAATACTTCCTTAAAAGGTGAAGAGGAAGAGAAACAAAAGACAAATAACTCAAAATAAAAATGGGCAGGTTAGGCATGGTGGCTCACGCCTGTAATCCTAGCACTCTGGGAGGCTGAGGAGGGAGGATCATTTGAGCTCAGGAGTTTGAGACCAGCCTGAGTAAGAGTGAGACCCCATCTTTACTAAAAATAGAAAATAAATTAGCTGGACAACTAAAAATATATAGAAAAATTAGCCGGGCATGGTGGCGCATGTCTGTAGTCCCAGCTATTCGGGAGGCTGAGGCAGGAGGATTGCTTGAGCCCAGGAGTTTGAGGTTGCTGTGAGCTAGGCTGACATCACAGCACTCTAGCCCAGGCAACAGAGTGAGACTCTGTCTCCAAAAAAAAAATAAATAAATAAATTAAAAATAAAATTAAAAAATTAAAATGAGCAAAAGGCATGAACAGAAAATTCACAAAAGAGGAAATAAATTGCCATGAATGTATGAAGAGATACTCAACCTTACAACAGATCAAGGAAATGTAGATTAAAATGAAAATGGGATATTTTTCAAGTTAGATAATGTCAGGTGGGAAAAGTGAGTATTTTAGTAGATTACTGGGACATATAAATTAGCACAATTATTCTATAAACCAATTTGGAAATGTGCATTAACATTTTATTTATTTATTTATTTATTTTATTATTATTTTTTAATTTACTCACCAAAAATTTATTGAACGCTCACCATATGTCGAGGCACTGAGGTGACAGCAAAGAATGGGAGAGACAGATCCCTGCTCTCGTATGGTTTATAGTCTGAGAAGGGAGAGCCATGGGGATGGATATCAGACAAGTAAGCAAACAGACCAATAATCACTGTTTGGGACCAGTGCTGCAAAGGAAGCAAGCCAGGTGCTGTGAGGGTAAATAACTCCGTGTTGGAAGCTTCTTTAAATTGGTGATCAGGGATGGCCTCACAGAGGAGTTGGCCTTCAGACCAAGACCAGAGGGGCAAGAATCCAGCCACATGGAGAGCCAGGGGAAGAGCATACTAGGTGAGCCAAAAAGCAAGAAGCAGGAAAGAGCCTGCTCATTTCTAGAAAAATGTCAGATGTCAGTGAGGGGAGGCTGGGGAGCAAAGCAGAGACTGCAGGAGGTGGCACGAGAGGTGGGCTGGGGCCAGATCCTACATGGCCTATTGGGCTATTTTGAGACATTCACATTTTATACTGGGTACAACAGAAAATCAGCAGACAGCTCCAAGCAGAGGAGAGACACATTTTACCTTATTTCTTGGAAGATCGTTCTGGAGGCTATGTGAGGATGATGACGGGTGAGCAAATAAGGTAGCAGAGAGCACAAGTAGAAACCACAGCAGAGGCCACAGGTTATGGTGCTTTGGATCCCAGTGATGACACCAGGTCTGCTAGCTGGCTGACCATGTTGAAATTTAGAGAAATTCTAAAGGTCTAAAATGATTACAAGGTGATAAGTGGCAAATTCTGGTCCAGTCTCGTCTCCTCTTCCTCCTCTGGTCTGATCTGGTCTCGTCTCCTCTTCCGGTGTGGTCTCCTCTTCTGATCTCGTCTCCTTTTCTGGTCTGGTCTCTTCTTCCTTGTCTAGTCTGGTCAGTTCTCATCTCCTCTTTCTCATCCGATCTGGTCTCCTCCTCCTCCTCTGGTCTGGTCTCATCTAGTCTTCTCTTCCCGATCTGGTCTCATCTCCTCTTCCTCTTACGGTCTGGTCTTGCATTAACATTTTAAACATACAGTAACCCAGCAATTCCACTACTTTTTAACTACCTAGAGAAATGCCCTGTGTGTACATGAGTCCTATGTGTAAGTATTCATTCCAGCATTGTTTAAAATAGCAAACAATTGAAAATAATGTGTCAATCAGTAGGGGGATAACTAAAAAGGTATATTTATAATCTGGAATACTACCTTTCTATTAAAAAGCTAGATTTATACATAATAATGTATAGCATACATGTTGTATAACATATGTATACACATATATAATGTATAATATGTATTATTATATATAATGTAATAAGTAATGGACAGATCCATGAATATATTGTTGGGTGAAAATATGCATTTACAGAATGCCACACTCTCATTGAGGTAACACATAGAAACACATGTAAAATAATAATCTCTGCCCAACAACCACACAAGTACACATATTGTGTACAAAGGCTAAGAAAAGTATCTGTAAGGATCCATGTTAAAGTAAAAATGGTGTTTACCTTTGATAGCAGATGGGGTAGAAAATGTGATATGGAGAAGAGTGCAGGGGTACTTTAAAAATAATATATTTTTATTTCTTATATAATTAAACAGTAATTTAAAATAAATAACCACCTTTGGTGCTAGTAAAGGATGGTCAGTTTTTTGACCCTTACCCTTAGAAATATGGTAGATCTTGGGTGGGGCCCAGAAATCTGAATTTTTAACATGTGTTCTGGATGATTATAAGGTGGTAGGCACATTACACACTGCATTAGAGAACCTGGAAGGTAGCAAGTAAGTTTTCAAGTTGTGTTCCATATATTGCTAACTTTTCTGAGCTGGGCTGGATTAATTTTATATGTCCCACAACCAGTGTTAGAATTTGAAAGGGCCCAAGTTGTGACACAAATGAGAAATAAGACAAAAGATTAAGACAGATGGGAGATAAGAATATCATCTTTACTACATATAAAGTTGATATTGGGGGATGAGGCTGTCTGTGGACAGGTGATCTTCATAACATTTAATTACAGAATTAAACAACTTAGTCATACTGGGCAGGTCTCCACTTTTACCTTATAACCAAGTACATGTGTTGTCTTCAATCAGATTCACCTCTATGAGTAAGAAGAGAGCTACCCAACATACTCTTTTTGAACTTATCAATTCATTCCTCCTCCCCTTGAGGACCAGTGAGTGAGGGGCTATAGAGAGGCCCAGAGGTTCATCCTATTTGAGCTCTTTCCACATGGAAAGAAACATCTTCAAATAGGGAAGGACTGAACCCTAACAACATAAGGTGATATGAGAAAAAACTATGGCATTATTCAAAGAAGCTGCATTCTTAAGAGATAGTTCTATCATTCAAAATATCAGCTCTTCAAATTGATGCTTCAATCTTTCAGTTCCATATTTCTCCATATTTTATTAAAGTTCATACTTTTTTATATGTGATAATTTATTAAAACAATGGTCCTCAATTACTTCTTTCTGTATTCATGAACTTTTGTGGTCGCCACTCACACTCTGGGCTTAACTATAATTTTTTTGGCCTATGGAACTTGAAAACGGGACTTCAAGTCTATTCACATACTGAATCTTGGAAACTTTGCCAGTGCCACCATGAGTAGGCCTGAGCTAGCTACTGGATGATCAGAATCTGATAGCCAAGAGACTCCCATTGCCCCAGCTGACACATTGCAACACAACCACTAGACCTGTGAGTAAGGTCATCCGACGCCAGCCAGCCCCAGATGACCTGCCAGATGACTGAAGACATATGAGCAAACCCAGATGAGATCAGGAGCCTGGCTTGAACCAGAAAAAGACCCACCCAGCAGTATTGTCGACTAAGAAAATAGCTAAGCTACTAAGTTTTTGAGTGGCTTTGCAGCAAATGCTAAATGATACTCTATATAGCATGAACTGTATATCTAAATGATATGTTTTCCTTTTATTCTTTTTTTAAGACATTATTTTTTTCTTTTGTTGTTTATAATGTGGAAATTGTAAAACTTCCTAATGCTGAAAATTTAAATATTATTTTATGATCTGGTCTTTATGAGATAATACTAGATTAAAGCTGCAGGGTTTGTTTTTTGGTTTACCCTCCCAATACTTATATGCAAACTCTATATGAGAAATCTCTGGTTGAACGCAAATTTGACATACGACCTCTGTGTGACTCAGGTAATGGTTGTACAGTCAACTTGTATAGTAACTATATTGAAATACTAGCATCTTGATTAGTTCAGACATTGTTGTTCCCAGGACCATGCCCCTGGACAATACCAAGAAATACTCTGAGTCCTAGTATGCTCCTAGGAAGAAATTGAGTATATAATTCTTCCCTGAGGGATGGTCTAAGGAGTCGTAGTAGGCTCAGAGTTACAAACATGTTTTTTATCAAGGGCTAGTTTGAACTATGTGTTTGTGGGAACTGTTTGAATATTCAGACATAATGAATTTAATTGTGTATGTAAGTTTGCATTTAAACAGGTAAACATGATATTTCCCCTGTGGATTTAGTACAACTTTGCCTACAAATAATAGGATTTTTTTAGCTTCCCAGAATTCCCCATGAAAGGGGCCTTCAGAATGGAACAGTCATCTCAAACAGATCTGAAAGGAGTGAGTTCAGATGCTGTCTGCCAGGAAGATTCACTTACTGCTTTCCAATTCATTGACAGTCTGAAGCTCTAACCCTTTCCTTATTCTGTCCTACTCCAAGCTCACTGATTCATCTGACATGGTGCTGAGACATCAAGAATTCACCACCACCAGGAACAGTTCCTTCATCCTCCCCTTCTTGGTTCTTCTCTCCAACCTACCCAAGCTACTTTGGAGATCTTTGGATGAATGCCATAAAGCCTGACAGATGCCTACCATTGGTTGCAATCAAGGTTATTTTAACAAGATTTGCTGTGTGGAAAAACATCCAGAGGGATGTGGTTGAAGCATTTTAAATCTCTCATTTAGTTTTAAGTCGTAGTCCACTTCATGAAACACCAAAAGCTAAAGGGTAATTTCTTTGCCAAAATCAGTCTTATGAAATAATTCATTTTGGTACATGCTGAGAAATCACCAATAAGAACTACAACAAACTCCTTAAACATCTGCACCTATTTAGAGTCTTTAATTTTTACACTGGCATGCCTGTCATTCATTCTAAAGTTATTCTTATCGCTTAAAATTAAGAATAGTGGCATCCATTTTGTTTACTTGCAGCAGCGTGATGGTCTTTAAGGAATACATTTGATTCTTTTACATTTGCATTCTTACCGAGCAAAGCAAACAAACCAGGAGATGCTTATTATGCATAAGTATAAACATATTCATGCTCACACCAGGAAGTGAAACCTGAATTTTTTGTAACCATTGCAAAATGCAGATTTTGACTATTATACTACCTTATGTAAAATACTGGCTTTAGGAGTGATAGAAACTTAACATGAGTACGTTTCTGAAAGAAGTGGTTTATTCCTCCTGGCCTCCTTCTAGGTGATTCACTGAGAGAAGTAACTCATTTAGTTTGTAACTAGAAAAATGAGACATACTTACTCAACTCTATTTATTATTGTTTTAAACTGAGCAAGACCATTAAAGTAAGGACGTAATGGTTACCTCTGCAAAATTGAGAGTGGATGGAAGTATGAGGGACTACAAGAGCACATAAGAGGGCCTTCCGTAGTGAGGGGAAATTTTCTATGTCTTAATCGGGGTGGTTATATGGGCGTGTGCATTTATCAAAACTCATCAAACCATACACTTAAAATCTGTACATTGTTTTTTAATATGACAAAAAAATAAGAATGCTCGGCCAAATCAAGTAGGGCCTTTTAGGCTGTCGTAAAGGATTTGGATTTCACTGTGTGTGAGATGCAGATTCACTGGAGGTTTTCTAGGAAGGAGCGACAGGATCTCATTTGTGTTTTCAGGCAAACTCTGTGGCAAAATCTGAAGGAGGGAGACTGTCCAGGGGACCACTGCAATAGTCCTGGAAATGTTCTCAGTGGATGTGGTGGCGCTTACGCTGTGGACTTTGTGCCGTACTGTCCAGGTGCCCCTGTACGGCATGAAGAAAACTCTGACTGCTAGGAAGGTTTGGTTGCCAGCACTCAGAATTATCTCTTCTGGAGAGAGTCACCTGTTCCTTTCCTGGGGCAGCCCAAACACAAGGAAAGGTTGATACGAGAGTGTAAAGGCCTACTCTCTGGACAATCCTGAAGGGCTGTCCCAGCCCGCGAGCTCCCTGCAGAGTTGGCTGAGGCCTTGCGACTGCACCTCGGCCCAACTTCTCTCTCTGCCATCCTGATGCCATCCCTTTCCCCTTGCAGGTATCAATCCTCCAAGCACTCTTCGGATGAATGCTCATCTCTGTCTCAGAACCTGATTCCTGGAGAACCCAATCTGTGACAATTGCTAATAGAAGTTGATTTTATTTTTTATCTGCCTATAAATGGAAGATATATTTCAGGAATCTCGTCCTGTTGTCTAGTGACATATGGTGGGTTGTGATGGTCTGGGACTCCAGGTATATCAGGCGCCAATTGGTCTCTTCCACACATGGCCCCTAACTGGCCATGGGACACAGGCAGGCAGTCACTTTACTTCTCTGGTCCTCAGTTGTATCTTCTGTAAAATAGGGAGGAATTTAACCAAATGAGACCATCCAGAATTTTTTTTTTTTTACAATTTTATGATAAAATTTATTAGAAATATTAAAAGTAACTGAAAACCAGCTTATTATTAACTCTTGTCTTCCCTTGACTCATTCCCTAGTTATTAGCTCTTTTTCAATGGTCATGGATGTCCCTGAAGTGTACACAGGAGACATGAAAGAAGAGTAGACTAAACCTAGCCACTTCTGCAAACTGTTTGCAAATCTAAGACTTAGTGGAGAAGATTGATGTGAATAACTGCTAAGCTCAATGTCTTAGATTTTTTTTTTCTTTCATTCTGAGTATTCAGTCCCTGCCCAAATGATTCTAAGTGGCTCCAAGTCACTACCTAACTTGATTTAGCTTTCCTGGGTCTTGGTCTTTTCCCATGCTATTAATATTTGTTTAAGACAAACTTCAGCCTCAAGACTTGTACACATGTTCCCTTTGCCCAAAACACTCTTCATTCAGCACATTTAACTCCTGCTCATCTTTTGGATCTCAGCTGAACAGTTGTATCTTCAGGGAATTTTTTTCCTGACCACCAGTCATTCCTGGTGGTTTCTAACTGCTTGAAACATTCCCATAGGTTTATTCTATGCTAGGGGGAGATTTCTAGGAACTATGTAACTATGCATGTAAGTGAAAGTGACATTGAACCCAACTCTATTATAAAAATAAATTGTTTGAAAAATTATTTTTAGTTACTAATAGCAATACATTACTTGTAATACACTTCAAAACAATTTAACAGACACCAATTGGAGACTATACCAAATAAAATATAGAATCTTTGCTTTAAAAGACTCTATTAGTAAGAAAAGAGAGAATGAATCATACACATCCTAATTTTGTAAGTTTAAATTTTCTTTGAAGCCTTTTTCCCCTTTGCGGGGTAGATGAGGGTGGGAAAGTAATGATTACTTGTTCTGCCACCTTTGAAGTGCTAGCAAAGAAAAATATATTCACATGCACTTATACAACACTTTGTGTGGTAGATTTAAGATATCAGGGTGCAAATTCATTGGTACATTTTTACTTGAGAAGTGGGATCTGTGTCTCCACTTGAATCTGGTCAGGCTTTGTGACTGCTTTGACCAATAGAAAAACAGAAAAATGACAATGTGCCAGTTTCTAGGTCTCAGACCTTAAGAAACAAGCAGCTTCTACTTTCTGTTTCTGGGAGCCCTGAGGCACCACAAAGGAAGAGGCTATGTTTAGACACTCCACTTGACAGTCCTCGCTGAGTCCTGCCTTCCAGCCCTTTTCCCCAAGAGACCAGACGTGAGAATGAAGCCATCTTGGACTCACTAGACCAGCCCATCCACCAGCTCAATGCCACCAAGTAACCTCCCTTGATCCTATGGGGAACAAAAGAATTATCCAGCTGAGCCCAACCCAAATTTCTCACCCACACAATTGTGAAATATAATCAAATGGTTGCAGTTTTAAGCCCAAATTAGTTTGGGATAGTTTGTTACACAGCAATTGATAACCAGAGCACCTTAATTAGCATACTTTTTCTTCTGCGTTTTTGTTTTCTTTTTTCTCACATTGTCAGTGTATCTCTTTGCAATACTTCTATACCACTAAAGAAAACAAATGTCATTTCATTGTTCCAAAAGTCCTTTTACATTCACAGAGTCAAAAGAGAAGTTCAATTGACAATGAAGCCATCCATCATTTGTTGGTAAGACATAAAGTATTAAAAAAAATAAACAACTTGTTTCTAAAGGAAGATGAGATCTATAATAAATACCCTGTCCTAAAGAAACATTCACTTTGAATGCAACCACTTCAACCTTACCCTTTTCTCCTTGCTAATATGAACTCAATTTAAACTTTGTGAAGACACACAGTGGTCATTATACATAGCCATGGTGCATTTCAGTGCCACCTATTTGCAATAGTTGACATATAGCATGTGGTAGAATGCTTAGCTGGTCTCTCTGTCTCCACAGACCTTCCTTCCTCTCCATTCACTCCTCTTTGCCCTCACCTTTTGTTATGACTATGGCTTACAATTGACTTGCATCAAAATCACCTGTGAAGCTGCACATGCCCTGGTCCCATAAATCTCATGAATTAGAATCCCAGGGGTGCAGCTCAGGAATCCACATTTTGAACAAGCTCCCAGGTGACCTTATACTTAAATTATCATCTTTAGGGGCATTTAACTGTCTTTGCTTTTTGCCCCTCTGCATTATGGCATTTCAATGTAATTCTTTTAATGCCTTTTAACAGCTTTAATTTGCGATGGTTTCTAAGTTATGTCTTCTCTCCCCTCATCTCATAGGTTCTTCCTGTGTTCTGTCATTTTAGGTCTCTTTTGCTTCTCATTATTGAACTGACTAATCCAAGGGCTTTACACCTAATCTTTAAATCTATAGATCTCTTTTTTGTCCCTGTTAGAGGTTCAGAGTTCTCTCTCAAAGACGTTATTTATAAATAACTGCAGCTATTTATAAAACCGAAAGGGGAAAGCAATCTCTTCTAATCTCCAGGTAACTAATTATAGAAACATTCTCATTATACTTAGATTACCACATTATTTCTGATTTCATTTGTTTCAATTAGCTGGAAAAAGAGCTGCCTGACACGATTTTGCCCTTCCTCTGAATATTTTGATATTTGTATTATCTACTTTTCAGAACACACCTGTGTCTTTTTCACACAATCTGGTGAATATTATAATATTTCAGCATCACGATGGCACTGATGCATAGTTGACCCCTGCACTGGCCAATCAAGACTCACAAGGAATGGGTTTCAGGCAACCAAGATGATATGTCCTCAGCACCTGAAAAAATATGCAGAAATTCAGGTTACATATGGAATTCATTATGTGTTTTCTCTGTCCGTTCTTGATTGGTTTGCTCAGCAACCTCCTTATGAAAAGTAGGTGATGTGGTTGAGTTCATTCACATGCCCTGGTTCAGTTTCTCAAGGAGCATGTATTGATCACTGCCATAGTTCAAAGCTGGGCCTTGAGTGGTGAGGTGGGAGTGGGGGTCTTCAAAAGCAGTAGGGAATGAAGGGAGGAGCCCACTTGGCAGCTGGGATTCTTGAACTCCCAGGTAATGCAGAGAATGCAGTGATTTATGAACTGTACTGTACTAAGCTACAGTGAAGTTGGGTGGCACAATTTCTCCAAACACAGTGATTTCATTTCAACCTTAACAGTTACTCTGCAGTCTATAAAATATTTACATTGCCTTTCTAAACATATACATTATTTACTGTACGGTCTATAAAATATTTATGTGATTTTCTCTAAAGATACTGTATATGGTGCATTATTTTTATCCACTCTTTTCCCCCCCTGGTAGAAGCAGGCATGCTATGAATGGGGAAATTTTTTTGAAATCAAGGAAAAGCAGCAAAAAGGTAGGAGACACTATGGAACTGAGACAGGAGAGAATACCTTTGTTCTTGGTGGTCTTGCTCCCACCTGCCTGTATGCTACAGATCTGTGTTGCTAGAGAGAGCAAGTGACCAAGAGGAGCAGAAGACCACCAGGTAGCAGGTGCTTTGGGTTGACTGTGCAGAGCTGAAAAAGAAATTCAATATGCACCCATCCAAATTTCAAAGAAAGAAGGAAGGAAAACATGCATAAGCACACACACACAAAACACCTAAGACATAACAAAATGTGAATCATTATCATTCATCTATCATGATGGCCTATGTTATTGTATAGACTATACCCTCCATCTTGACCAAATAATTGCTATACTCTCACTTCACTTGGTGTAGGTTCAGAGACATTTTTTCTGAGATGCAGCAGAAAATGTGAATCCTGAGGCATTCATCAGGAAAATTTGGGCTGATAAATACCACCACAATTTTCTAAATCTTTAATAAAATTCACACAACACTCCTATAACCTTTCTAATTGAATTGTCCCAAAGATCAAATTTCTTTCATAACTGTTAAACTCATCACTTCATTTGGAATAAATACTTTAACATGGGAACTATGTCTATTGGTTGCCAGATATCTGGCTAAGAAGTAAAAGAAAAACATGAACCATGAGAATGTTTTGTCTTCACGATAGTAATTCGATTTGAAGTTATCCAGTTAGGGTCCAGACTCGGTTCACATTCACTGGAATGCACAGTACCATTAGTTCTCCATTATAGAGAGAGCAGGCTTCATTTGCAGAAACTCAGGATGGAGGGGAATGGTCTAGAGCTCATTAAAAACCATTTAATGCTAAACTAAGTGTCAGCAGACTTTGAAAGAGGCCTATTAGTTAATGTACACAAGAAGTTATCAGCACTTGTGATAAGTCAAAGAAACCAAACAATAAAACCCATTAGATAGTACTTGTAAGACAGTTGGGCTTTATGAAATGTTTTAGATTAATTAGATTGGGATTGACAGGAAAAATGGCATTTACAGGGGAGGATTTTTATTTAGAGCCCTTACCTGGAGGCAAAAATCCTGAGTTTTGACTGACCCTTAATGATTAACTTGTCTACAATGAGTCGATGACCTCGTAGGTGACACAGAGGACATAATTACACCACCACTAAAGGCTTTTTTTTTTTTTTTTGGTCTTTTCATGGATATAATGGATATAATAGACAAGATCCTCACCAACACACAAATAGGGTTATTGCTTCTAAAGGCTGTAATTCAAAACCTCCCTTACTCAGTGTAGTCTGTTGGCATTACAGTGAAAAACAATTCTGAGACACAGTTCTGATAATCTGGCTGGATCTAAGAATAACATGTAGAACTTTTAGAGTAATATTATTTATCGCAAATGGACCTGCAAAAAATGTAAGGTTGTACTTACTCTGACAAGAATGGTCTATGGTTACAAGTGAGAGGAGAGTCATATGATTTTAGAGTCAGTTGGGGAGGGGTATAGATGAGATAAACTAATGAGTCTGACCCCAAAGCAGCCAAAGTGGATAATCACTCCACACCAAAGGAATATTTACAGGAAGGAACAATATTTTCATGAAGGGATAGCAACTGAAACTATAATATGCCATACTAAGTTATTATAATACATTTTAGATATACAAAATCAAAAGAAGCATGATTACCAGCTACTCCAAAAGGGAAAAAAATCAGTGATACATATGCCCATGCCAAATTTTAATCAATTTAGGTATTTGTGAGATCTCTGTGATTAGCTCATTGAAAACCATGCTTCTGGGTAACTGAATGATTTGACTCTCTATGAAATCTTTGGATAAAAGCCAATTAAATGTCAAAGAGTATCTTTAAAACTGATAATCTGAGTTTTAGTATAGTTGACCCTAAGCTATTCTTCCTGCTAATGATTAGATAGTAGACCTCATTTTGTCTAGTAAGGCTACTTCTACTGCATAACAACAAAAACATGTCATTGGCATGGAAAGGAATCCTAATCATTTTGCTTCCCAATAATAGGGAGCTTTTCACCTGGCTCATCCAAAAGTCAACTGAAGAGTTTTAAAATGAGAGTTAAAAGAAGGAAAACCAAATCAAATGTGTTAAGTTTGTAGGCCTTTCAACTAAGTTCCAGTAGTACAATAAGAGCTAAACATTTTATGAATTTCTACTATTTGCCAAAGACTGTTCTGCATTATCTGCAGGTATTAATTTATTTAATCTTCACAATTATGAGGCAGGGACTATAATATCCATTCATATATGGATATTATATGGACTATATATGGAAACTGAGACTTAGAGAAAGTTGACAATTTGCCCAAGGTCATATATCAAATAAATGGGAGAGCCAAGATTTCAGTGCAGTCACACTATCCTGCATCTTAACTTGTATACATAGTTAAAATCAGCAAAAGTCCAAAATTGCTCTATTGAAAGGAGTTTGGATTTTAGTTAAGTTGCTGTAAAAATTTAAGAGCCAGATCACCTATTATTAGTACTTTAAGCCTCATTGGCTTCAAGGAACAGAAATCTTTTAGCTCTGTGGAAAGAGAAAGACTTTTTCACCAAGTAAAGTAAAATTGGAGCCTATGGTAAAGCAAGCTTCCAAAAACATGAATGAAAGTATAGTCAGTTCTTCTGTTAACTCTAGCAAGGTGGATGCAAGAAAAAGAATCAAGTTTGAGACCAGCCTGGGCAACATAGTGAGATCCCAGCTCTAAAAAAAATATAAGAATTAGTTGGGCATGCTGGCACCTGCCTGTATTCCCAGCTACTTGAGAGGCTGAGGTGAGAGGATTCCTTGAGCCCAAGAGTTCAAGGCTGCAGTGAGCTATGATTGAGCTATTCACTTTACTCCATCTATAAATGAAAGAAGGAAGGAAGGAAGGGAGGGAGGGAGGAAGGGAGGAAGGAAGGAAGGAAGGGAGGGAAGGAAGGAAAGGAAGAAAGGAAGAAAAAAACAGATCCAGTTCTGGGTCCCCCAAGGGTTACAAAATGTCTTTCCTCCGTCTCTGAGAGTCTGCCTGCTTTATTTCAGCCCTAGTTATCTGTTACTGTTTGTCCATTCTTTCACTAGACTGGCTTCTCTTGTTTACACATGGTTCCACATGGTGACCACCAAGCTTATTTCATCTTATCTGCTCAATACTCTCCTTTACCAACTGCGGCCCTGATTCTACACTGAGCTAGCATGTCTAGTCCAGATGCAGTGTGCTTATCTCAGTCTTTAATTATGGAGAGGAGAGAGATGAGCAGTCTGAATATCCATCCATCTTTCATATTTTAATATAACTTTGTATTCAGAAAAGTTAAAATATAACCATTATTTCATTATGCAAATTCTGGAAAATGAACACTTCACAAAATCTTCTTGCAGGAATGCAGGAAAATATTAAAATTTAGAGACAAATTTGACTGATTCTCTATGTCTTGTCATTTAGTTTAAATTCAAGAGAGAGTGAGAGTTGATTCAAGCCAACTGGTAAATTGTTTGGTCTTGGGGCAAGTTTTTCACCTCTGGTCTAATCCATTGTATTAGAGAGGAGGATCATGTGGAACAAAGGTGATCTATCCCTTTAGCAGGGGAGATGGGTGATGTAGTTCCCGTAATCACATTAGACCAATCTGGCTCAACTGTTAAGTAACAAAAAGTTGTGAGATATTTTCCAGCTGCCATGGACCCCCCAGGTTAAAGATCATGTAACCTGAGCATGCCCAGAGGATTCAAGCACACAGCCATGGGCAGAATCAAAGTGCTTGGATGAAGAGGTGGGGCTGAATTAAGAAGGGGACATCACATGGCAGGGGACACGATCCAATCAGATTGAGCCCTGCAATCACCTCATGGCAGGATCCAGTCAGAGTACATTCCCTGGCAGTGCCCCATAGAAAGATCCCATCAAATCACACTACATTATCCTCTGAAATAAAACCAGCCCAACTCTTTTTTTTCGGGACACACTGCTTTGGGAACTATTGACTTGATACCCCCCAAGTAAATGAACCCCTCCCATTTGGGACCTAACATTTCCAGAGACAGCAGTGTGGCTGGTTAAATCCCACCCCCTCAACATGTTAACTATGTAGCTAAAGTGATCACGGCTCATGAAGTCTTAGGCTCAAATTTGAAGAAAGGGGTATAATTTAAATGTCAAGAATTGAGAAGAGAGTATTCTGGGTGTAAGATATTTCAAAAGTATAAGTATCCAAAATGAAGTTCATGCAGTATATTTTGAGAATAATGAATATGTTAATGGATTTATATAGGAGACCATCTCTTGAGGTAGGGACCAAAGCAATTTTGCAACCAAAATCACAGAAGCAATTGTTCTCAGGACCATACTGTCTGCTTCCAATGAGCATTTCTATTGGGGAAAATATTCTTAGCTAAAAGTGGTCAAGTTTACAGACTATATCTACCATTTGGACGGGGCGTGTGGAGCCTGCTAGAAAGGAAGAAGCTACTGGTCTACTCATGCTCTCAGCAGATTATCTTCCAGACGAGGCTTTCCGACTTTAAACAGAGAGCAAATTTGCGCCTACCACTAAAAGTTTGGGAAATCATGGTTTAAACTTTCCAGAACATGTGCTTAGATAGGCTTTTCCTTCCTTGCTTGCTACCAAGGAAGTAACTTATCCTTGGAGTCAAGTAATGGAGCCAAAAAGAGGAGTGTGTGTTGGATCAAGGAAGGACAGGGTATGGAGGAAGGAAGGAGGCTGTGGGGGGCAGTAAACGCTAGCTTTTCTTTATAATCCTACTTCGCAGGGCCATTCCATGACCTCTTTTTAACTGATGTTGGACCTGGAGAGAAGAAAGATGGGATGAGGGGCTCCCAGAGTCTACAGAGATAGAAAGGAAGTTATTAATTTCAGTAAAGCTGGATGCTTGAGAAAACCCTCCCTATTGCAGGGGGAGACAAGGCTCTGTGGAATTTTCTTTTTTTTTAAGACCGACATCCTCGTGCAACATTTACATGATATTATACACTGTACTAGGTGACCCAGATAGGATTACGTGCAGCATTTTAAAGGTCCTCGTTCATTTCTCGTGTTAAATTGTAGGGTCTTTATCCTGCTTGGATTTGCAGGGTTTCCCTGAGCCTAGGCCTGCTGAGACAGCTCCTGGGATGCCTAGTTTGACTCCTCTCTCTGTCCCACCGTCCCGGCTGCTGTCAGTTTATTTTGCCTTCAGGCGGAGCAGGGCCTCTCCCTTCCTGTTAGTGCTTTGTCACTGCCCAGTCAGCATGTTATCGCTTTCCTCTCTCTGCAACGGCTTCTCCTCTTCCCACCTCGCTTTCAAGAACATATATCCATGGTAGCCCAGGAGCTGCGCTCTGGAATCATCTGTTTTTTTTATTTCCTAAGCTTGAGGATGAGTTTTTAAACCTTTCTTTAAGTTACAGGGAACCAGGCTTTCAGAGGCCTCTCTGAGAGAGGACAGACCATTCCCAGGGCTCACACAGGCCAGAAGTTATTGGCTTCGTGAAAGCTGTTACTTTGTTTTGAAAACCTGCATGGGTCTGTTATTGTTGGGTACCCCAGAGGCTAATCGCTCAGAGGGAGTTTGATCCTGTCCGGTCTGAGAGAGAACACTGCAGAGCCTTTGTCTCCGTGCTGCCTGCCTACCAGCCTGGTGGAGCTCCTGCCTGCGGCTGCCCCGCGTTCCCCAGCCACCGCTCTGGGGCAGGGCAGAATGTCCATCCACCAACCCACAGAGGTGGACGCTGCAGGGGATTTGCAATTTTAAAGTAAATTTATCAGGTTGTCTCAAAGCACAATGTTATTATTGTTTACCTCAATTTGTTTTCTGTCGCTCTATATTCATGAAAGTCTTGCTGTATATGATTTTTAGAACGTTCTTTCATTCCTCTATTGTGAGATACAATATTATTTAGAAAAAGTACACAAAACATTCAGGTTCAAATTAAGAAAATACTATAAAGCAAACAACTATGTAACTACCACTTTATTATTTAAAATGCTACTTTTTTATAGGCAGAAAAACAAGCCTTTTAAAACTTGGTCCTTTTGACTTATGGAAAATAAGTAAGATTACATAAGTGAAAATATTAATTTGTGTTTTAATATCTTCATGGTGCAATTAGTGTTTTTTGTTCATATATTTTGCTGAACACTTAAGTCTAGATTATTTGCCTGTAGATCAATCACTTCATGGTTGTCTGAGATGAAATTTTTATTCCAGGTTACCTTCCCTCATTCAATTGCTATATTTTAGGACTATTTCCTACTTCTCCTATGCTTAACCCATTAATTTGCTTTTTGCAAATTAATCTGTGTAGTACGGTAGGCAAAACACAATTCTTTGTATTTACAAAGTAAAACAAGTGCAAAATGTCCAAGTGAATCTAGATATCCCACACGAATTACTTTTGGAATATTCTATTTTTAAGATCATTCTTCCTAGTCCCATGAATAACTCTACAGGGATGACTAAAGTGAAATCTTTTTACTTCAATAAATATTTAATGTCTGCCTAGCCTGTGCTGGGCATTGTTCTGGATGCTTGAGCCATATGAGTGAAAAAACAAAGATCCTCGCTTACACGGAGCTTGCATTATAGCAGCAAAGGCCATAATAATAAGCATAATGTATAAATAAATTATACAATATGATAGAAGTTGATGAGTGCTATTGAACAAAGAAAACACACAGCCAGGTCCCAGAATTGAGAGTGCAGGGTGGGGGTGGGGGGCAGAATGCTACTTAGAGTAGTCAGGATAAGTCTTTTTGAAAAGATGAGATGTGATCAAAGGATTGAAGAAGGTGGAGGAGTTAGCCTGCAGATAACTGGAGGAAGAACATTCCAGAAGTGGCAGAAAAAGCCACTTGAGCAATGGTCTTAGGGTGGTAGTGTGCCAAGTATATTAGAGGAAGAACACGAAGGCCAGAGCAGAGTAGCTGGAGCTGAGAGAATAAGGAATAGAGGAGTTGTAGAGAAGGTGAGAGGTCTGGGACCAGATTATATAAAGCCCTATAGGTCATTGTAAGGACTTTGGCTTTTTTACTCTAATAAAATGGTGAGCCTTTGCAGAGTTTTAAGCAAAGAAAGGCATGCTCTGATTAACTTTTTAGATAGATGTGCCAATTGTTAAGCTATTGTCTCTCAACTCCAAACTCATCTTTCTTATGCTTGACTTTGTGATGCTTGGGGTGAGACTCTGCAAACCACAGTTCTTTTTTTTTTTTACAAGTTGCTCCCTATTAGGCTCTGCCAACATGGGATAGTAGAGGAAGATTACAAGAATGAAGGAGGGATAAGAGACGTG
Organism: Eulemur rufifrons; assembly: GCF_041146395.1. NCBI lineage: Eukaryota > Metazoa > Chordata > Mammalia > Primates > Lemuridae > Eulemur > Eulemur rufifrons. The sequence goes on from NC_090989.1 coordinate 235,303,107, forward strand.
TTCCTTCCTATTAGCTCATTGTGGGTTTCCTGTCTGGCTCCTGTTCCCAGCAGTGCCTCTTCAACCTAATAGTCGTCATCCCTTTCCTTAGCAGCAGTTCACAGTGTTTCTAGCAGTCCAGAATTAACCTCATCACATCCTCCCAGAAACATCAGCACCTGCCAGTTAGTGCCTCTCCTTAGAGGACTGAGCTACTAAGTTTTAATATTTCTGACCTCTTTCCTCTATTCCTCAGCCGTGGTAGCTGTTTTTTGGTATTTCTACCTCCATTGTACCTCCCTTTGCCTGTTCTCTTACTCAGTTAACAACTTTATTCCAGTTAGCAATTATTTATATTACATTCTGTCTGTTAACATAGCTGGAATGATTCCTGTCTCCTGAGAGGGCCCTAACTGATATAATGAATTCCAACTATAAGAATGGGGATAATAATACCAAACTTGCACAGTAATTGACAAGTGGAAATTAAAGGGGATGCAATGGTGAACACATAGTAACTTTTGAAAGTAAAATGTCTTCCTTATTTATAAAATGAGGAAAATAACATCGATTTGATAGGCTTTTTCGGAGAAACAAGACATGCAAATCGTCTAACAGAGGAACCTCTGTACAGTAGACAATAAATCTGAGGTTTTCTCTTTACATGCTATTTTATTGCATACTCATAACATCTCACCCATTTACAAATTCAACAGTATTCTTCAAAGTCTGTTCCACAAAGCATTAATTCCAGAGGCTGTTAAGAGGGGGTTAATACAATGAAATTAAGTCTGGTCCCAAAGAGGTGACAGCTGGCTACACACCATGCTTGGTCTGTGGCTGTAGGTGTCTCTGCCCTTCATGACCCTTCTTTCTTCTTACTCAGTGTAACCCAAACCTGATTGGCCCTTCCAGGTTCTTTTTGGATCAACTGAAGGGTCCCAAAGAATGACAGCATATTTTCCAAGGGACTACTCTACCTTCCAAAGTTAAGTCAAAGGAATAAATTTATTAAGTGCCTGTGACTAAGCGCAAGTAAATATCTCCTCTTTACCAGGCTCTACATAACTGGAACCCAGATATGATGGTTCCCAGGGAAGAGACAAGTTGCTGCCAGGTAGGGATGTTTCTGAGGGAGTATAGCATTTTGATTAAGGACATAGATTCTGTACCCAAGTCCTTGCTCTCCTTTTTGCTAGCTGTGACTTTGAACAATTTGCTTAACCTGTCTGAGCCTGTTTTGCATCTCTAAAATGGAGATACTAATAGAGTTGTGTGAGAATGAAAGAGGTTGACACCTGAGGTATTAGCCGTTAATATTAGAAAATTTACAGTTTGGTTACAAGAATAAACAATTTAATGGTTAGTTCTGAGCTATACATTCTTGCTAAAATGAGAAATAAGAATTGAAAAAAATAATTGTATGGGTCACGGAAGTCAAGAGCAATACTAGAATGAATTTGAGCCTTGGATAATATAGAGGGAATTTGTGCTACTTCTGCTTTTATTTTGTTGGGATTGTTTTTGGAATGAGCACAAGAAGAGCCAGAGATGATGTTAGTATAAGAAGAAGAAATATTGAGGAAGAGACTCTAAATTTCTGTTTCTGCTCTCTGGAGGTCCATGTTATTACCTTCTGACCGGGAAACTTTTGGCTTTAGTCTATGGCTGGGTGGATGGAATGTTGTCTTCCCATTACAGCACTTTAACTACAGATCTTTTGTTCATTATTTCAAGTTAAATTTTTACTTTTTGCAAAGAAGGTATGCGTGAGTCCTCTTTCCTCAGTTGGCACTTACATCACTAGTATTATTATATAATGTACTTTTTGAAATAATTTCAATTTGGATGCATTCACATTTTCTCTGAGCTATTAGTCTCCCAAACCATGACTATAGTATCAATTGGCATATAATTTTAGAGGCTGACATAAAATTCAAAAGAAAGGATCAGATATTTAATATTCGATACTCCCAGAAGATTACTGCGATTACTTCTTTTTTAAAAAAGAGATGACTAGGAACTTGGTTGAGACATTTTTTAGTGCAAATGATCAATGAGGTAAACAAAAATCATTCATTTCAGGGGAACATTGCTTATCAATCATACATCAAGAAATGAAGGGAAGCATTCCAGTTCTGTGGATTTTCTTCTGTAATTCACTGTGCTTTTAAAATGAGCAGCTTAGCAATATAGAAATTTAGACTCACTTTTCTATCCATAAATCATGAGTTTGCCCCTTAGGTTGACAGTTTCTGTACAAAATCAGAAGATTTCAAAGTGTTCCAGCAACAAAATATAAGAAATTGCAGAACACATAAATTTCAAGTGTTTTTTTTACCAACATCAGCAACATCATTTTAGCAAAATACAGAGAGGATATTCAAGTGCCAAAATGGAAAATAAAATAAAATTTATTTTCTTGGATAATGAAATTAATTTTGAGAGATGCCATTCTGGCTTAATAAGCTGTTTGTTAATTACCTAAGTGAAGACAACTAAAGTTGGAAATAAAAAGAAACAAGGGTCAAGACCAAAATAGAGAATCAGACCAAGAAAATACTATTTTGAGCAAATGTCATATTTTTCATCAGTCAGCTATTGAGCACTTAACAATAATGTTGGCTAAACACTTTGTCGATCATTAGGGATAAAAACAAGATGACTAAGACTTAGTTGCTCCCCTCAAGAAACTTATAACTTCATAGTAGTTTTGAGATTAGAGGCATTAACACAACTTTTTAAAATTGCCAGATTCAAATAAAGGTGTACATTAGGTAATAGGAAACCAGCATGTAGCTTATATATTAATACAATCAATTATGCAGTAGACCACCAACCTAACCATCTCTAGGATCTAAGAAGAAATATTCTTGCCACCATTTTCCTCACAAATTTAACAGGAATATCTGTTAAGCACTTTGTGACCCTTAAAAGGAGCAAGCCAGATTTTTCATGAATAGCCTACTCATATGCCGGGATCTGGGCCTTTATGTGGACTTTTACCATTTCTAATTATTTTTTACAAGTGATATGAAAAGGGTTGTGGGGGGAGTGAAAAAGAAAAAAAAAAGAAAACTTTTAAAATTGACTCCTTGAAATTCACATAGTTTCACTTTTCTCTTTCATTTAGTTTAAGTGCCTTGGCTATTGCCTTTATATTGTACTTATTTGTAATGATCAGTTAAATTGATGAATAGCAGAAATTGTAAATTTAATAGATTGTGCTTAATATTTTTCTCTTGAGCTAATGTTCTTCTAAATTAGTTAGGTTTAAATGATTATGTCTTCCTTTACAACTGCCTCAAATTCTAGAACTCCTTGTACCTAGATTAAGGACATTTAAAGGAAATGTAGCCCGAGGAAAGAGCTGAGTGTTAGAGTAATATCTTAATGCATTGTTATTGCTTTATTGATTGGAATCGATTTTTTTCCCTTGTTCATTTTCATAGGTGCTCCCATTGTGACAGCAATTGCGAAACTGCAAAATTTCACCTACTCACAGCTTTTGTATTCATTCTCCATAAATTTTAACAGGAATCTCAGATCTTGCCACAAATTGTTTTAGAGCAAGCATGAATTATTTTGGACAGCTGGTAATAACCCCTTTGTTTCACCTGCAGTCTCCTTAGCTTATTGAATTTAAATGCCTATAGTTTAATATATATATGTACATATATACATATATTCACTGTGACTCTGTATATAATCTGTGGTTTATATGACTAGAGGTTTCCTGTTAAGAATAATTTAACAAACTTGTCATTTAAAAGGTCACAATAATAACGATGGACATGTAACAACAACCACAAAAAACCCACACAGTGCGCTTCGGAGCACAGGCAAGAGGGCATCTGATGCCTAGAAGATCATTTCCAGGCATTATCCTCAGGTGAAAATGGACTAACACGAGTAGGAAAGTAGAACTGTTTGGTTTGCAGGCAAAATTAACAATAGCATTTCCACAATCATTGTTCTCTTTTTGAATCCATGCTTTTCTTCCGACTTTCTGAAAAACACCAGGGCTTTATTCATCTATTCATCTGTTGGCTCTGTTTGTGGTTTGCAGAGGTGTCATTGTTCTTAGCCACATCCTGTTTTCCCCTAGATGGCCTTTTAGGTTCAGTGGGAGTGACCAGAGGGTCAACTTTGTTGTCGTTTATAATGGAGAAAAACACTGTGTAGTTCAGGAAAACTAGAATCCAACCCTAACATGCTCCTTTTCGCTTGCAGTTTTGAAAATGAACTTTATTTTCCACTAACGGTAATTCCTGTAAAAATTCATAAACACTAGATTATTTTTTCTGGTGGATGGCATTGCTCAAATCTAGAGGAGGCAGAATTATTTGTGGTTTGTACTAGTCAGTTTCCTATTAAGTGTAAATCGATTCTCACTTTTCCCTTCCTTCTAAATGGTCACCTGCTTCTAAAATATTTGGGGAGAAGGAGAGTTTGCCTTTTTCCTACTAGTCCTGTCAGACTTTCTGCTTGTGGCTCCTGTCTCAGCTAATGGGCACAATGACAGCCACCCATGTGAAAAATTGTAGCTGGCTGTGAGAAGACCTTAGAAAAATGTGTAAACATGGGGTAAATCTCTTTACTCTTAGGATTCATCCTTGCCTTCTCTCATCATGCCACAAAATTGTGTTAGACATCACAACATGAGTGATGGTATTTGGAACTGTGCACAACATAGAATTATTCTTACAGGTTAAGAACCAGAACCCATACAGTAAGAGATTTTGCATCTGTTGGCATCCTCTCCTGGGTGCATCTAAATCTTGCTGTGCGGCCTTCAGTTCTCTGACTTCCTTTCCTTTCTTAAATAAACCTGCATCCCAACACATAGTCTCGGTCCAGCCCCCCTTCTGTCTCACTCCTCCCATAGCACATTTCTCCAAAGCTGGGATGAGTACCCAGTGGGCTTTGCCTCTCCAAGGTCCTACAGAACAGGCCAAAGCGTCCATTAGCCTCACTCCTCCCCTCCCTAAGACTAGGCCCCTTGGGTGTCTCTCCATCAATGAAAATTTTAAATATGTCTTTCTTTTATTCTTTTAAAGGTATGCTTGGGTCAAACTCACATTTCTCCTAAAGATCAACATTAATTTTCAGAGTTTTCAACCTAAATCTTTAAAGAGAAAATATACATTTTTTACTCACCCCATAATCTGCAAGTTACTGTGTTATTATAACAACCAAATCCATTCTTTTGATCAATACTTTCCAATTCCTCAAGTTTCCTGTGGGCATAAAACAAAACACAAACATTCCTCACACTTAATGCTTCCTCCTCTGGCTATACAAAGACACAGCAGAAGCTTTGAAATAGCTTTACTAGTTTCTGATTGGATGGGCAGGGTTATATGTTTTTCTTTTCCACTTACATTTGCAAGGAAGGCTGCTTGTGAGTTTGAACGGTTTATATCAGATTAATTCCTGTTTGCCTCATGATGTATGGACAGAATATCAAGCTTGAAATGAGACCTGGTTGAAAATTCCAGCTCAACTATTTACTTACTATTTGATTTTACACAGTTTTCCTAAATCATTAGTGATTTGGTTTTCGTTTGTACAAATTGTGACTAAAATGATGTTCATCCCATGATTATATTAAGGTTAAATGAGAATTTAAATGAGGCAACTGAGTTATTAGCATAATATGGGATTGATGAATGTAGAAGGGTGAATCCATGTCTGGTTTTGCTGTGTTACGATGGAAGGTTATTACCAGCCTTATAAACAGCCAAACTTTAAATGAGATTACTAATGACTTGCAATACTGATTGTTTTTGTTTTCTCCTCAATTTGGTAATGCCATGTTGCATGAGAGCTTTTACTACAAGTTTTTCTTTAAAATTTCACTAACAATACTGACGGGATGTTAATCAATTATAGCTCATAGGCAGATATTAAGCTATGATCATTTCACTTGAGTTTTTATGTAGGAACTACTCCAGAAACACTTATTACTTTTCACTTGCTATTTATAACAGAAATAGTCCCCATTGATTAAGCCGATAAATAATCGTGGCTATGTGGCTGGGAGATTGTTATTATAATTGCCTAATACACATTATCTCATTTAATCCCCTTATCAACTCTATGATGTTGAGAATATTAATACCATTTCACAGATTAGGAATATGATGCTCAGAGAAATTAAATAGCTTGCACAAGGTTTTGCAGTTAGAAAGTGGGAGGGCTCTATTTGAAACCAGTTCTGATACTAATGCCTGAGCACTCAATAACTACACCATGCATATCTTATGCAAACTTCTAATTTTCTCTGATAATATTATTTTTACATCACAAGTAACTGTCTTACCATGACCCAACCTGCTGTTGACTCCCTGATGTCATCATGGCATTCTCAGGTGGTAATCAGCTTTGCCTCTGTACTTTTCTAAAGGGATGTCTCTTTACCTAGTGGTTCTATCTTGGTACCTAAATCTGAATGACAGTTTTCACACAAGACCATGTGGGTGGGAATACTGGCTTTAACAATGTTTGAGTGAGTTCTTTGAATTAGAAGTATTGCAAAACAACAACAACAAAAAAATTGAGGATAGACACATGCTATGGTGTAAAGTTTAAGCATAGGCAAAATTTTAACAAAACATGCTAAAATGACAGCACAACGACAACCCACTGGGAGTTGGAAAAATTGCAAGCCAAATGTGGTGGGAGAACATCTTTGCTCTTTCTTAGTTCTAGTTTTTTTAAACATCCTTTGCCATTTTTGTCCTTCTTTGTCATCCGTTGACCATGTCCTATGAGACTCCACACTTGTCCAAATGCCATTTTCTTCTTTGAGGACTTCCACAGTAAGTGAGGCAAATCCTCTATCTTTTTAAGAGCAATTACTCAAAATTCAGCCCTTAAACAGAGTTTTTTCAACAACTTTTTCCATGTCTTTAATTGTTTTTTATTTGCCTTTGCACACATGCACAGATTCATTGTCTTCCAATGCCTACTGCAGTTGCTTGCTGTCTGGAAGTGTTTTCTATTTCTCAGATCTTATGGGTTGGCTCTGGGAACAGTTGTAAAGACAACTCTGACTCTTGCTTGAAAGAGTCAGTTTCTCCCACTGTTTATAAATCTTTTACTCCCTTCTATTTTCTGTATTATAGTATCAGAAATCCCCTCTATTCACAGAAGCCTGGGACATGTTAGTTATTTCCCCTTGACCATGTCCCCACTGAGTGGACTGTATTATCACATAGAAAGGCCTAAGCCAATCTGTGTTGGAATTCCTTATGCTATAATGTAATTTAAATTTAAAAGATACAACTAAACAAAACTGAACATTTATCCAGTTGGGAATAGGATAGGTTTTTATACATGTGCAGCCAAATTAATAAAAAGATTAATAGATTCGACTACAGACAAACTTAAGTTTTCTGTATTTGCCTCTTTGAAAATATGAATTCTAACAAATTAAATGAGAAAAATATAAATGTACCATGAGAAAACAAAGAACATGAAGAGGCAATGAACCAAAGGTGAAACTTTAATAGATACTAAGTACATGAAAAAATATTTAACTTCATTAGAAATTAGAGAAATAAAATATTTCACTTATTAAAATAGAGGTATACATAAATTTATATATCCGTATATATGTCTGATGGCAGAGAGACATATGGGCACTCACTCTGTGGGTGAAAATGATACTGATACAACTTTTCTGGAGGCCATTTTGGAAATAGGTTTCCAAACCCCTAGTTATATTTTTGCTACTTGTTCTAGTAATTTCACTGTTGAAAAACTGTCTTAAGAAAATGATTTACACAATACAATAATTTACAATGTGATTTACACAAAAATTCATGTAGAAAAATATAAATTGCAGACTTGATTATGATAGCAAATATTTGAAAATAATATGTGTTCGGATGAAAATAAAAGACTTGTGAAAGAAGTTATGTACCTACCTACATAAGAAGGAATAATTTGCAGCAATTTAAAAACCATGCTTTAGAATGATATTTAGTGATATAGGATAATGTTTACTTTGACTTGCTAAATGAAAAAGATGTTACACATCAATATATGTAATTGGAGACAGTTATATTTATGGATATGCACAGAAATAAAGATAAGAAAGATATGCTCCAAAATATTAGTATCAGTTAACATTTAGTGGATATTGGGATTAGGGTGATTTTGATTTATGTTTATACTTCTTTCAACTAATGGTCATGTGTCACTTGGGAAAAGATACATTTTAAAAATAAAATTTTAAAGATCATATATCCTAACAAAATGACTAAATCATACTGTACTTTAGATGGAGTATTTTCCTTACTTGTTGTCTAGATGTTTTCATTCACACTCTTAACCACGAATCTATTCTTCTTTTGTTTCCAGGATGTGTTCATGAAACTGTATTTCTCACTCAGAGCTCAGAGAAAAGATTAAAGGCAGTCGTTACCTTTTCTTTTTACACAGGCAGCAAAATCTATTTTTAATGGTTCTGTTGTAAATCCCTGTTGTTAGAAACATTTATTTAACCTCTAACTCTGTTCTACTGAGACATTTTTGTTTACATCAGTTTAGACCTTGACCCTCACAACCTCACACTCAGGGGAAATTTGTTGTTGTTGTTGTTGCTTTTAAAAAAAGACTTGATTGAAATCGTTTTGGCTGATTCTTTTAGATTTGGAAATAGCCAAAAGCAATTCCACTTTGGACGATGTGGGTAGACTTTATTTTTCCCTCCTCTGGCTTAAAAAGATTTCATTATGAAAGTGAAATTTGACAGGCAGTGAATAAAGAATATGTCAAAACCTCTTTTCCCCCCAAGCTTGAGTGGTAAAAATGATCTTTTGCCATTGCTTGTAATTTCTCAGTTCTCTCCTGTTTTCTTGGAATCATAGTGGCATGCAGGCTGGAGCTTCAGCTAGGGTCTTCAGGGTCTCCCAGATAATTTGATAGGAAGAGAGTTGGCAACCTCTTGGCAACCAGCATCTGGCAGCCTCCCATAGAGACACCTCTAACTACTTCTGGAGGAACGTGGAGTTGAGGTAAAGACCTTCATTCCACTTTGTAGCGAACACCAGGAGTCTGTTCAGATGTTTGCTACTTAGTCCACAGAAAGTTGAGAATACTGTAGCTGTGGGAAGCGTTTTTAGGTGTGTGCAGGGAAGGGCATAAGAAAGAAAAATGAGTCCAAATAGTTTTCATCTACGTCTACATCTCCTGTCAGCTCCCAGACACTGTGAAAATATTCTGAAGGTTTCCGCTACGTCTGCAGATCTCTCACGTATCACGGGCCACTTCCTGGGATACATGGGAATGACAGAGGCCACAACAACAGTTACATGACTCCAACTACCACTTGTTCTTGTGGGATCTCCTCACTAACTATTACTGAGAATGTTTAAGGGTACTTAGGTATAGTTTTTTCATTTACCACATGGGGCCCATATACATTTTCCTCTCTAGTTCTGGCTCCTGTGGTGATTTTTGACTAAGGCCTTTGATGGCCTTGAAGCCATACTGGGGATGAGTGCCAATGTCAGCTCAGGGATTACTGCTGACCATGCAGAGACCACTGATGCCTGCACTACGGGTGCTATCTCCTGTAGGTCTGAGCAATCTACCATGATGTTAAATGCTTAAGCTTCGGACTTAGACAACTGAGTCTCTTCAGTTTACTAGCCTAGGGACCTTGGATAAATACTTACTCTCTTTAGCAGAGATTGCTAGCTGCCTCCCACTACCAAGAGAATTCTTCACTAACAGAATTCAGAGCAATGTGCTCAGCAAAATCATGGTACTCACAAAGCTCCTGGGAGCTGAATGTGACCATGTGATGATTTTAGCCAAGATTGAAGTGATGTTGGGGACATTTTGGGAAGGTTATCTAAAGGGAGAGAGATGAATGCCCTTACTTCTTCATTTCTCTACTGCTGCTTGGAAATGCAGACGTGAGGCTGAGCGCCAGCAGCCATCTTGGATTTTGAGCTGATTTTAGGAATACAAATCATGTTTTAAAGACGGTAGAGCAGAAATAAAGAAGGCTGGGGGCCTAATGATGTGTCCTAAACTGCATGTACCTCAGGTGTCCTTTAAATAGGAGAAGAATATACTTCAAATTTGTGAAAACTTCTATCATTTTGGTCTTTCTTGTAATATGCAGTCAAACTTAATCCTAACTAATATTTCTCAATTCATTAATTACAAAAAGAGATAATTGAAGTGCCTAAATCTTAGGGTTATTATAAGGATATAATGAAATAATACAGGTAAAGCATTTTTATGCACTCAATAAAGTTAGATGTTATCACTAAGTAAAAGCTAAGTACGCACTTAATAAAAGTTTAATATTATAACCTGACTGAAAGCTTGGATTTTATGAATCCAGCCTTGAAATAGAATTGCATAATAAAAACACAGTCCAGCCCCAAAACATTTAAAATAATTTAAGCTTTTATTAGAGTTACACAAAAACATCCAAGTAGATCTCATTTGAGATCCAGAGTCACTCTATTTTAAATGGAGAAGGTTATTTTTTTGTCAGTTACTTCTTTTGAAATAATTTCAAATGTACAAAAAGTTGCCATCATGGTACAGAGGGGGTAGAGGTATCCTCCTCCCATAGATTCCCCAACTATTAACACGCTATTACTCCATTTACATTGTCACTCACTTACATACTCATTATCCTTAGTGTTTTTCTTGAAACTTTTCAGAACAAACTGTAAAATGATGCCCGTAATCCTAAAACACTCTAGACTGTATTTCCCAAACAAGGACACTCTCCCAAATAACTAGGATACAACAATCCAAATCAGGAAATCAATACTGATACATTATCATCCACTCATGAGCCCATTCAGATTTCACTGGCTGTCTCAATAATATCTCATTCTGATGCAAGATCCTATCTAGGAATCTTTGAGCATTTAGTTATCACATATCTTCAGACAACTTCAGCCTGGAACAATTCCTCAGGCTTTCCCTGTTTTTCATGTCCTTGACAGTTTAAAGAACACTGATCTTCCATTTTATATCTTGACCTTCAACCTGGGTTCATCTGCTGTTTCCTCATGACCAGACCCAGATCCTGCATTCTTGGCAAGAAATCATGGAAGTGATGCTATGCTCTTCTTAGTGCATCAAAACAGTAGGCATACTATATCAACCTATCTCATCACTAGGGATATTAATTGTGGTCACCTGATTATATCAGTGTCTGCCAAGTTTCTCCATCTTAAATGCATAGTTTTGCTCTGTGTAACAGACTATTAATATATTCTGGAAAGGTATTGTGAGATTATGCCAATGTTCTGTTCCTCATCAAACCTCCACCCACCAGCTTTAGCATACTCCAAAGACTCCTGTCTGAATCAGACACCTCTGTGATGTTTGCCAAGTGGTGATTCTCTATTTACATCATCCTTTTTATATTTATTAATTGGCATTCTACTCCAAGGAAGAGCTTTCTCTTTTTCCCCATTGATTAATTGATTCATGTATTAGATTTGTATGGACTAATGTATTAACATCATTATTTATTTGATACTAAAATTCTTCTGGATTTAAACCTCTTCCAACTGACTCCTATGTCCTTATTTTGGTTCCTATGTCTTAACATGTGTCTCTTTATTGAGTATTTTCTTACTTTTTGGCACAACAACATGTTCTAGGCTTATCTTGGATTTTTTTCTGTCCCAGCTCTAAAAATTGCAATTGCTTAAAAGAGCCTGTTTCTTTTTAGTGGAGGGTGATATTTAGAAGCTAACATCTAGTTCTTTACTGTGCTCATTGTTACTTGGGTGCCACTGCTTCTAGACATTCTCATTGGACAGAGCTAGGAAATACATGTGAATATGTGTACCTATAAATATGTATACACCCATATACATACATCTTTATTTCTATATCTTTCTGTGTGTGTGTGTATATATATGTGTATATATATATATATATATCTGTCACAAACACATATATCTCTATATGTGTGTATATGTATATGTGTGTGTATGTGTGTACGCATATATTTATATACCATGCATTCTCACTAATACCTCCAGGTCCAATCCAATACAGCATGCTTCTTTCTATTCTTTCTCCTCTCCTTGTTTGTAAATATCTTCTCCAGTAAGAGAGAAATTTGGCTTCAATTATCCTCAATACATTGAATTATTTGCTCAATCAATTTGCTTATTTATTCAGTGTAACCAATCTTCTAACCATGATGGCCATTTCTTCAACCTGCCATCTCTGTTCCTCCCCGCCACATCCTGTGTTCTTGACTGGCTTTCTGGCCTGTGCCTTGGAGAAGAGAAGGAAAGGAAAGGGAAAATGGAAACAGAAGGGACAGAAATACTTTGTAATTGCTTTTTTCCTTATTTTCTTTGCTCACAGTATTTCTTATACCCTGTACCTTCCCTGAAGGATTGACATCACAATCCAAAGCACACTAGCATTTATTAATATGAATTTCCTTGCACATTTTGTAACCTTATAACCATTCACAAGAGTACTACCTTGAACAATAAAGCTTAATCCCTGTATACATCCATCACTATCCTTTGTAATTCCCCAAATCTCTTGCATTTTAAATAAAATATAACTTTAACAACAGACCAAGACTTCATTTTACATTAAAATACACAAATTATAATGCAGTACTAGAAAAACTTGACCTTGACTGAGAAACTCTTTAGCTGTCAGTGAAAGATAAATGTATGAAAGTAATTGTAGGCTTTCCTCACATTCACACTTCAGGTAAAGTCATGAGATGTGTGTGTGTATGTGTGCGTGATTGCTCAGTTTTTCTTCTACCTGAGTCTCCCACCCTCTGAAAGTTTTGAAAACATCAATGCTGAAAAACTATACTGTCAAGAAAAGGCTTTATACTGGGTTTTATAAACTAGAATAGGCTGTCCTTGAGAACAAAACTGCTCTCCCTTTCACTAGACAAATTCATGTCTAAAGTATTGACCCATTATACACTTTAACTCTGTAGAAATTGTTAACCAACACATTTTCTTTGTTTTCTGGGCACAGAATGACTGCATTTCCCAGCATCCCTTGCCAAAGGAATACAGCTGAAAGTGGTGTACACCAACCACTTCCAAGCAATGCTCCCAGGTCCCTGTCTTCCTTCATATGGTGGCCAGATGCAGAGCACCTAGTAGAGGACTCCAAACACTAATGGCAGAGCCATTTGGAGTTCTGACTTGGAGTAGAGTTTCCTTCTCCCCTACAACCTGTGCAAGACTGTGAAGTGTGCAAGCAATAGACCTTGATTGCTGAGATTTGGTATTGTTTGTTATAATACTTAGCCTGCTATAATTAACAAAGTCTCCAAAATAAAATGCTGTATGAGTTCCTACTAGGAATAAATCACAAACAATGTTCACTGATGGATAGATTTCCTAAGTGGCAAGGTACAGCAAAGCTTGGCTACTGAGCAAGATGTTTTATTTTACTTCACCATGAAGTTTCCTTCAATTTCAGTGACTAAAATTGCAATACTTTTCAAGATTCTCAAGTTTTGCAACCACAGTTCCAAACAAGGCACTCAGAGATGCACAACTTTGCTGTTTCATCTGGAGATTGTGACATGTGACTCCAGTGGAAAGCAGCAGGGAGAAACAGTGGTGGTGCCTTCCATGAGCCAGCCGACTGATTCATAGAGCTATTTCAGGTCTGGCCAAATGAAAATACCAATGATTGTTACTGAAACACCACTTTGAATCCTATAAGGATTAATATTCTTTCCAGTGTGTCTAGCTTACTAGCAAAAATGACTAAATAAAAAGGAGGACTAAACTCTATATCACTAAGGCATTTCCTTTCCTCAGAAAGAGCTTCTAGTCCTGAAGGGTGGGCTTATTTGCATACGCACGACTGCCCAAGAAATGAGGAAAATAACCAAGACATTACCTCTCTGGGTGCAAGAGTCTTTTGTGCTGCTCTGCCTAATTGGGATGCTTCTAGTTGCTTTTTAATCCCTGGTCCCTTTACCTCTTGGAGCAGGCCCTGGGGCATTCTCTGTGGAGGGCCCTTGACACTGGAAATTCCTTCTTTTGGTTGATCAAAGCTGGTGAAGCCTGACCCCACCCCAGGAAGTAGTGGCAGACACATCTGTTCAGTTTGGCTTCCTGCCAACAGGGGATTTACTGGGGGGTGGGGGGGGTAAGTAGGGAGAGAGACTTTTATGTTGGGAGGGGATTTATTGTTGGCTGATGGGGTGTGGCGAGTGTGAAGGGTGGGAACTACTTCAGCTCCTTCGCTGGACTGTCTGACTTTTTTGTGAGGCAGAGTTTAATTTTTGTATGTGGGTTCCAAAACCTTTGTGAAAAGTTAGGGCAAGTGCCGAATCGGTGAACTTTGACGATAAACTGAAACACTTTTTTGGCAGTGAAGTATACACTTGCAAAAAGCAAGATGATGAAGGTGAGGGTTCACTGACTACTCGAAGTACGATACTGTTTAGAACGAAACAATTGAAGATAACATTCTGGCAGTCCTCACTAGTTAGCTAGCATAGCTCCACAGCCCAAGGGGAAGAAAGGAAATAGAGGCTGGGCCGCCTGGCGTTCTGAAATTCTGGCCTTCGATGAGGGGAAGTCATTGAACACTGGACCTCTTCACATCTCAGTGTCTCCATAGCAACAATAATATTAAATAACATGAAAATGACACCTCACATTCTGTAAAATATACCCTATTTTGTGAAATTAGTATATGTTGAGAAAGGGGGAGTAGAGTAGATGAGTAAGGTTGACTGACAAATGATACCAGGATATAGTCTTGAGCTTAGTGCTGTATTAAGGACTCAGTGCATGAATAGGAAAGAAACGCCATGGGTTTAACTGAGTTTGAATCTAGAGTTTGAGAGCTTTTGCACTTTAGAAAATCTTTTACCTTTCTCACCTTCATATTATCTTCTAAGGCTGCCAGGGATAGAGATTTTACCTAGGTATGAACCATCTGCTCCCTCATAGATTTCATCGAGCAAATACTTGTAGCGTAGCCCATTACTTTGCCCATCGCTGGGTCATGTGTTGAGGCATATACAAAAGAAATATAAGTTATGGTGTCTGCTGTCCCTCTGGCAAGAGTTCCTGCTTGAAGCTTAAATCTAAGAATTCAGCCAGGGCCAAAGCTCACCTGTAAGTTAGAAAAGAGGCACTTTCTTAGGCAGACACAGCCATGGTTGCACAGTTTGGTGAGGGGAATGTGGGCTGCATTTTAGCCTTCACTGGTCCCTTAGTCTTTGTCCCTGTGAATCTTTGTGTGTTTTAGACTCCATCATATCTTGAGGACCTGTGGGATATATTTGCCAGGAGTTTTCATCATAAAAGAGAGAAAATAGAAAGAGACGACTTTAATCCAAGGCCAACATATCACAGTAAAATAGTCTGGGAGGTTCCAGAGGCAGCATGGTATCTGTTCCTAGACTGCCACTCTGTGAGTGGCAAACTGAAAGAGCTATTTCAATGAAACATTTTCTGTTGGAAGAATATGAGGAAAACAAGGGAGCACTTCTTGATCCTTGCATATGGAAGAATCTTAGAATTGGACTAGAGATAGGTGAAATTGGGGAGTATGTGTTTGTATTAGCACTAGGGTGGCCTCCGCAGGTTCAATTCAGCAGCCCAAGAAGTTTCAATACAGATCAGCTAGAGAAGATGGAGGTCTTGAGATGGCCTTAGAGTGGCCATGTAACAACTTTTCCGGCATTAGATTAGTGAGGAAGAATGGAAAATGTCAATGCCATACATTATCCTAGATGCATTCTTTGAAGATTTCCAGATTAAATACCTGGGAGAGGGGGAGACTTTTTAAAAAGCATAAAAGTTCCTGAAATTTTGACTTGAGGAAGAGTCACAAGAGTATAATTTATTGCTGTTTTTGTGGCATTATTTTTGTGTCAATGCAGAGGTGAACTAGGAAACCAGTTAGCACCTATACACATGGGAAGTGTGAAGATACAGACCACTTTAGGCTAACTTTTCCTTACCATAGGGTGTGGATTGCAAGATGGTAGAGGATTACAAAATGCGGGTTATATGTATCTATTTTACTTAAGTCAGATTTCACTTATTGGGGATACAAGTGCTTATAGCATGGGGAGAAATTCCCCATAATCAATAACTGTTCCTGGACAGTGCTCTTAAATCTCTATTTCAGCAAAGGAGAAGAGGGGAGGGAAATAAGGAGCCTGGTGTGTCCATTATGAGTGGAAGGCATGTGAAGGGAATGTATCCTAAATTGGGAACCAAGGTTCTCTGCCTAGTTCTGCTCCAGCTAGTGAAGTGGGTGTGGGAAAATCAATGACCTTCTCTGAGCTTTAATTTTCTCATTTGTTAAAAGAGGGATTGAACTGATGGACTTTTAGATTTCCTCCCTGAGTCTGATGCTCACATTTCTTTGTCTTTTAATACAAAATTGTTGAAAAAGGGGCTCTGTCTACAAACCCTATGAATGGGTCATGGCTTATTCTAGTAGGAGAGCACCGCAACCAAATTACAATGTATCCTCAGCAAAGAGTTTGCTTTCTGAGGGAGCTTTTTGGCCAGTGACTAGTTCAAGTTGAGACTCTACAAGTTCACATAAAGCCATGTTTCTGCACTGCTGAGTGTACATGTTTTGCTACTTCTCCCACCCACTCTTTCTTTCCTCTCTTGCTTCCTACATGGCAGGCTCCTATTTCCTTTTTGGTCACTGTATAAACGTGTAGGACTTCTCCCCACCCTATCAGATTGGCTGGGCATTTAGTCTGTGTTTTTGCACATCCTGCCAAAATAAGCCTGGTCATTTACCTCAGTTTATTTTCCCTTTCCAGACATCAGGTATTGTCTGCATTCCAGCACCCACTCAAAAGTAATATTTCCCCAGTTAAGGCTCCAGTGTCTCTGATTGTTGCTAACTTTGGTGGACTTGGTGTCAGACCAACCAGAGCGCTCACTAAATAGCAGCCAATGACATTTGGTTTCTTCAAGAGTTTTCAAATTTTCTGCAACAGCAATTCCAGTGACATTTTAAATAAACAATCTTATGAGAGATGGAGGAGAGGGGAGGGGAAGGAAAGAGAAGGGAAAGGAGGGAAGGAGAGAGGAGAGGAGGGGAGAGGAAGGGAAATAGGGAGGAGGGAGGGGAGGTTAATCTATAAGATAAGGAACTCAAAGAAAAACTGACACCTCACCACAATTCTTTCCATTGCAGTTATTAGAATTTTGCCTTTTTAGGATATATAAATCCATTTTTGATCAAACTACAAATTCAACATTTAAAAAATTGATTTTAGGTTGGTTCTATTAATAGCATCTGATATTTTGGCTATAGTTCACAAAATGTGGGCTCTTCCTGACCTAAGGATGTATAGGCTCCTTTCCAGGAGCATCTGCTGGAAGTAACATTATAGTTATTTATTCCCTTGCTCAAGAATCTTCATTGGCTCCTTGATCCCGGTATAGCATTTTAGTTTCAAGTGAAGCTGATTTTTTGGGTCCGTCTTCATTGCTTTTCCACAGTAGTTAACCCCTTGCATATAGCTGGAAATAGATAGTTCTACACATTGCTATTCACAAAAACACTAAAATTCCTATTTCTATAGTTAGAATTTTACTTATTTCTATTCCTAGGTTGAATGCTGAGTCCATATACTTCTCACATTAGATGTTTTTCTGTTGCCTGTCAACTAAGTATCTCAAATATTACACAAATGCTCTCATGTTCTCTATTATGAAGGAGATGAGCCCTATCATTCTCTTTTGAAAGTTGTTACAGAAAAAATAGAGAAAGACTATGTGGTTTGAAGGTCAACTGACTATCTATACTGATGACAGGAGAAAAATGATCAAATAAAGGCAAAAGAACTTTTGTCTTACAATATTGGAAACAATGATAGGTGGTAGTAAAATACTATGTTTAGCTGATATGTCATGAAATTTGCCTTCCTAGACATCATTTATGTTCATGATAGATACATGTAAAACTGGTATGATTTAAGAATTATTTAGATCTGGATAAGGCTGGAGGGAGAAATTTAATCAAGTCAACTTACTATTGTATATAGATATAAGCGATATAGTCCAGTAACAAGTGGATGCTGCTGATGATTTTCTGTTTCCATGAAAAATCAGTAAAAAGAAAGGAAAAGAAAAAAGGAAACCAAAATTTCAATTACCTACTTTATGCCAGTCTTGTGCCTGGCAATCACTTCATTTAATCCCTACGCAAACCTCCCTAGGGAAGTTACCATCATCCTCATTTTACACGTGAGGAAACAAGCTGGGAGACAAAGTAACTTGCCCAAAAATCACATAGCTAGAAAAAGGCATAGCCAAGAGGTTAGCCTAGATCAGCCTGGCCTCATGGCTCTATTCTTTTAACCTTGATCACCTGTGATTACTCTTGTATTTAATCATTCAGTTCATTTCTTCTTGTTCTAGAGAAATTACATAGAGTTTGAGCACTATTACCTGTGCAATTCTATAAAATATGGTAGCCATTATTTTGGCTTTGAAAAATTCACCAAATAGCTTTCAAGATGGCATCTCCATTCTGCATTTATGCACATTATTTAAAATCATGTTCTTTTTCGTTTTTGCCAAGGCATGCCTCATGGCTCAGTTCCTTCCCATTAAGTTATGACCACCTCAACGTTCCTCAACGCTCAGCTCTCCTGTGAATGGGACAGCCAAATACTGAAATACTTTCTCTGGAGAACTAACAGGCTGTTCTTCTCTAGACCCATAAATACATCATTAGCCACTGTTCAAGTTTGATTATCAAACTTTGATTATCAATAATCAATGTGTCTTTGAAAACAAATTCCCTAGATATGATAGAGTCTTTACTAATTTAACTTATCAACATTTGAGGAGTTGAGAAATTCTCAAAGCAGTATTAATGCTGAATCAATTGAAAATATAAAAAAGGCTATGCTATCTCATGCTTTGGGAGATGAGAAGTGGTTATAGCAAACCCACAAAGATAGAGAATCAAACTTTCAAAGGTTGGGCAATCATTGTTGAAAACTGTGCACCTGTGTGAGATGCTATGTGAAATTATGGGACAATGGCTTACTTGGTAGCTGTGAAAAAGGCAAGGGACTAATTAGCAGATCTCCTATTCTTTGGTGCTCTTCAGGAAAGGTATATCTTACCATAGTCTCAAAATCAAAAGTCATATGCCTACTCTGTGGACTGCTTTAAAAAAATAAAAAAGTCAGAGACAGAACAAATACTATCATTAATATTACCACCATGAGACTCCATCAACTATCCTTTTAGAAGGATAAAGTTTCTTGTAACCGCTGAATTTCTGAGCTGAGGATGGTCAAAGTCTTACATACATTTTTAACATACCATGTAATTCTTTTAAATCTTAGAGAAACTTTGGACAAAAAATTGGGAAATGAACACATGAAATATTGATTCTAATCCCTGGTGAGTAATCAGGTTAACCCTACTGGTAGAATAAGACTGAGATAATTAATAGGTGGATGTGCCAAAATGAGTAAATGAATTCATTATGATACACTATGTCACAATCCTATCTCTGCTATCATCACTTTAAAATAAAAATAACATTTAACAAGTTCTGTGCCATGAAGTTGAAAATAGAATGTTAAAGATTGTCATTATTTCTTCTTTGGGAAGGATTGTGACTGATAAGATAACTATTGCCTAAACTATTTTAGTATGTGGAATTGGCACAGATAAATTCTCTGCTCTATGTACTAATTACCGTAATTTGATCATTATAATGATTATAATTTCATATTCACTTTATATGAGATAGTCTCTTAACACTGCCTGTCACATCATAGTAAATTTGCCTGTAAGATTTTTTTTGGAGGGAGAAACTATTATATCTTATCAGCAATGCCTTCAGTAGCCTAATTATGATATGCCTTCAGGATTTTTGTAACACCTCTTATAAAGCCTGTTTCCTGAATGAGAATTTATATTTCTAAGAGCTGTGTCAAGATACTGTTTTAAATGAATTGCTAGTTGTATTTCCAATATTTTTATGATAAAAATTATTTAAAAAAAATAAAATTTCATCAAGGAAGTATTTATTAAATTAATGATGGCCTATCCATATAATAGAATATTATATATTTACAAAAAGAATGAGGAAAGTCTCTATGTACTGATGCAGAAAGGTATATTATGGAATCAAAAGAACAAAGTACAAAATAGTGTATATAGAAATAAATTTTGGTAAAAAATAGAGGATACATAAAAATAGATCTCCATATTTGCATAAAGGAAAATTCTGGTAGGATAAATAAGAAAGTAGTAAGAGTGGCTTCCTGAGGGCTGAAGAGAGAGGTATATATGGAAACTGATTGAATGGAAGATAGGGTTAAAGAAAGACTTTCACTGTATTCCTTTCCTTAGATTCATTTTTTATGGCTTCTGGTGCCATGAAAAGTCATAGACATAAAAGCCTTTAGATTTTGTGATTTTTACCACTTGTATAGTTTTTATAATTATTTTATTCATTTGTAGTTCATTATGATGCATATTATAAGAAATGATGGTTATCCAGTTGTCCCAACACCATTTATTGAATAGATTACCAATTCTCTATTGATTGGAGATACTATCTTCACATATTAAATCCTCCCTAATATATTCAAGCCATCTAGTTTATCATATTGGTTTGTCTATGCATGTGCTCCCATGTTTTAATTACAAAGATTTTATGTTTTAAAATTGATGTTTTTGTCTTCATTGTTCTTCCCTTTCAAAGTCTTTTTGGCTTAAAAAATTTTTTTTAACATAAGGCTTAAATGGAATCAAATTTTCTAGTTCAAAAATGTTGGTATTTTAATTGGGATTGTCCTAAATTTATAAATTTACTCAGGGAAAATGGATACCCTTATGATGTTGAGTCTTCCTTTCCCAAACCTGGTATGTCTCTCTACTTACTCAAGTCTCTCTTTGGTATTTCAGTCAAGTGGTACAATTTTCTTCACATAGGTCTAGCATATTTCTTATAAAATTTATTCCTAGGTATTTTAAACTTCTTGCTGCTTTCTAAGATTGACTCATCATGCACATATTCAAACTGGTTGTTTATGTACATATGTATATATATGTGTGTGTGTGTTTGTGTGTGTATGAGAAAGCTATCATTTTTTGATTCTTTCCTTTATACTTCTCTACTTTGCTGGATTTCCTTATTGTTTGTAGTAGTTTTCTAGTTGGTCCTGTTGGTTTTTTCAGGTATATAATTATATTTCCTGCAAATAGTGATAATTCTACCCACTCCTTTCTATTTTTCATGTCTCTAATTTCTTTTTCTTATCTAATTAAAATGGTTAGTTTAATGCATTCTTTTAAAAATTTCTGCAAAGACTGGCCAATGATATGAAGGTTATAGCAACAGGGTCTGGGTGAAAATCTTAACCCATTTGTACAATGCATTATTTTAAATAACTCTTTTGGTTATATCAGCATGACCTATTATATATTTTTCTTGAGGCAATATTTCTAAAAAATGAAAAATTATTTCATTGGTTATTAGAATCATATTAATATATAGTATATCAACCTGGAGCTGTCCTTGAAAGCCAGTTTACAAATGGTCATGATTCATCTGAAGCACTTGAAGGGAAGATAAACAGACAAAATAGAGAATTTAGCAGTTTTCCAGTTAACCCCTCTTTTCCACAAGCTAGGTTTATTGAAAATGATTGATACAAAATTCCACACTCGACCCTCACAAGTTTAAATTCAGTTGTTATGTTTGAACATATCCGTAATGAATTTAAGATGATTTTCCTCATCAATGGTAGTAAGATTGTCTAGTATGTGGTATGATGACATCTATATTTTTATCTATTAATACATCTAAAGTTTTGGAAGCCAATTTGGGGCTGAATTTTTTTCCAATATGAAGCAAAAAATATTTGATAACTAAATGGAATGAATATCAACCAAACTAACAGTTGCTAAATTTAGGGATTCTTCATTCAAAAACAAAAAGATTAGTGAGTACTTCTGAAAATCCAAGGCTGGAATTAGCAATTACAAGACTGGATTTCCATAATTAAAATTTACGAATGTTCTTACTGACACAAACCATTAGCATATTTGATAGATGAGGAAATTCATTATGAAAGGAAAAGCATAGTCATGGTAATGAAGGGGATGCTGAGGACTGCCAAAGTTAAAGTGGGTACAATGTCCTCTCAGCCTCCATGGCCCAAGCAGGGCCTATTCTGGTGTGAGGAGCACTTACCCTGTAAAAGGGTTGATTTGCTTTAAACATCCTGGAGCTCATATCTGGACAAAATAAAGATCAATAAACCTGCCAGGAAACAAGAAAGCAAACTCAGGACAAAACTTCACAGTTGCGAATTTTAGCAAGCTAGTCTAGCCCACTGTCTTTTGCAGCTTTAGAAAAGAGAAGTTGCCAGCTTGAAAGCTGATGGAAATTTGCTCTTTATTCTAAGCTCCCTTATTTGGTTAAGCTCCCACTAACTTATGGATCTACAGAAAACAGGCAGGAAGGAGCATCCATTCAATTGTGAAAATCCACGAGCATATGTCATTACAGCTTACTGGGATGGGTGTTTCTTACTCATTTGTCTACCCACATCTTTCAGTTTCAGAGCTTTTATATTTTGACTTAGTATTCAATTAGACTTCCAATGATGAATGGAGGGCAATTTCTACCAGGTGAAAATCTTATTTATCTATCCTAGGCTGAGGGTAAAAAATCCTGAGTGAGAGCCAAAAGACACATGAACTAGATTATATGTACTCAGAAGAATTTGTAAATCAAGTGAATGCTCATTTGTAAGGAGGTTCTTTTGAGAGGGGTGTGTGTGTGTGTGTGTGTGTGTGTGTGTGTGTTTTGTGTTTAACTTGTCTCTATCAATGCTATGCAGTATCAGGTTTTATAAATTATCAAAGGTACAGTCATTACCTATTCAAAAGACTAAATATTGGCTTGCAGGCATTGGCTGAACTTTACCATAGTTATTTTCATAATATGATTTTTTTTTTAACTTAGACCCACATGCTGCTACTTTTAGCATGATGCAGGAGGGTCTAGTTAAGTTATGCTGTATGCTTTTCAATTAAACCATAACTTTAACATGTGCATTTTGTTGTGCTTACCAACATTAAATAAATGGATAACACCTGAATAAATTCAGAGTCCCAAAGTACACTTATTCTGGGAACTAATTTACCAGGGAGAGGTTTTTTTCATTTTAGTTCAATCACAGGTTTTACTGAGTTGAGGTAAAGCAGTAGTTCCTTAAGCATAACCTCTAAAAACAGGTAATAGTGAAATACATAATAGTATTTATGACTGACCCATTTCTCAACCCATTTAAATCTGGAAAGATATGTAATAAATTTGAGTCTAGTTTATACACTTGGACTATTCATATATACAGTAAAGCTCTTTCATAAAGCTTCTTATCAGGGGAAATGTCTTAGAAAGGAAATGGAAAATTATGGGCATGGAGATAGTACATAAGATTCTCAGCCTCCCATTTAACATTTATATCTCCTTATTTGTGGTAAAAGGCACAGCTACTGACAATGACATTGCACATGTGCATAAAATGGTCAGAGAGACATATATTCTGAGCACTTCTTGGAATACTAAGAATCCTGTGGCCTCTCTTTACTGTCGGTGTCATTTTTCTTGGTAAAGCTGAGTGACAATGACAATAAATCTGAAGTTTTTCATTTTTGAAAGTTTTAACGCCTGAGTTTGAGTACTTCTTGTGGGGACTTGTGCACAGAAGGTGTTTAGTGAATATTGGTTAATGATGATTACTTCCTGCTGAAACAAAATAAATATTATGCATGATGTAGATGTTGATAAATTGGAAGAAGAAAGTAAATATGTCTGTGAAAGATCTAGAGCTTGCAAACTACAGTCTGTGAACTACTTGCCTTCTGTGGTGCTTGTTAAAAATGGAAATACAAAATGGGCAAAGTGGTGCTTGATTGTAATCCCAGCCGCTAGGGGAGCTGAGGTGGGAAGATCCCTTGAGCCCAGGAGTTTGGGGCCAGCCTGTGCAACATAGTGAGACCCTCGTCTCTAAAAAATAGAAAAAAGAGAAAATTTCTAGCTTATAACAAAGACTCTGTGATTTATAACCTATGGACCTGAGAATCTTAATTTTTAACAACTCCTTTGGTGATACTTTTGCGCTATAATGTCTGACAAAAATCAATTATTAGCTACTGGATTCTTAAAATAATATTTTAAATCACATAGGTATTCATTTGCATTAGGCCACTAGAAGAAAATCTACAAAGAAGAAGATTTTCAATATTAGATTCTGAATTCTTTACTCAAGTGGTCAAACTAATAAGCTGGTATAGAAATATTAGACTATGCCTACAGAATTCTTAAAAATTCTCAAAAAAAAAAAATTCAGCAAGAAATAGAAATATTCCCAATGGAAAATACCCAGCTTTTGAGGAAAATCTGGGATTTTTGATCATTTGAAAAAAAATTTTATCAGTAAGTTTGGTGATAAGTGAACAAAAAAAAGTTTTTGAGTCAATTTATTAATGCAGTGGTCCAGAAGAAAAAGACTACAGCACTGAGTGAACTTTTTACTTCTTTATTATGAATAGCAGGAGAATGTATGGAAGGCACAGTTGCAGAAACCTTAGAATTTAGTGTAACATAAGATGACATGATAGTACTATTTATCAAATATAAAAAGCAAAAGCAAAACCCCAGAAAGAAGAGCTGGGTTGTAATAAAAACTCCCAACATGAGAGAGGCAATAATTGACCATCCCTGGAATTCAATTCACTTTTAGAAGGAATTGATGCACTGCAATGCATCCAGAGGAGAAAGCAAGGCTTAATGGGTACAGACATAGAGTGAGATAGAAGTTCTAACGTTCAACAGAAGAGTAGAGTGACTATAGTTATCAACAATGTATTGTATATTTCAAAGTAGCTAAAGGAGAGGACTTGAATTGTTCCCAATATATAGAAATGATAAATACTCAAGGTGATAGATACCCCAAATACTCTGACTTGATCGTTACACATTCTATGCATGTAACAAAATATCACATGCACACCATAAATATGTAAAATATTATGAATCAATAAAAAATGGTTGAAAGAAATCTAGATGCTTTGTCTGATTGTAATGAGTTTTGACCTAACTTGGAGAGATGAAGTGGGAATGAGAGATGAGGACACAGGCAGGAGACAGGAGAGAGAATGTTGGATCTAAATGGATAGCTATGCTCAAGTACTCAAGGATATCATAATAAGAGTGGCTAAACTTACCTGTGGTTTGAGAATGAAACATAAAGACCAAAAGGTGGAAGTAATAGGGAAATTTAAATATGGAGCACTTTTCTTATACCAATTAAAGCCATTCTACAAAGGAGTAGAATGACTGTGGGTGAGTCTCCTATCTTGGAAGTATTCAAGTAGAAGCTACATGAACAATGACCTGGGGTGTTGTAGGATAGTGCTTCTCAAACTTTACCAGGCATACAGACCACGTGAGGATCATGTTAAAATGCAGCTTCTAGTTCAGGATGTCTGATACATGAGACTCTATTAATATATATCTAGCAAAGCTCTCAGGTGAAGCCAATGTTGTTGGCCCATGAACAATACTTTGCATACAAGGTTCTAAGGTATTTTTCAAATTTAAGAATCCAGAATACAGTTACCTTGTGGCTCCATTACTTTCTGTATAACCATGGAACTGGTTCCTTATCTTTTCTTTGTCTCAGATAGTCTTCATTTATAAACTGGAAATAATAAGACTTTTGCCTCGTAGGAATGTTTAGAAGATAAAATGAGTTATTGGACATAAAGCACTTAGCAGAGAGCCTGAAACATAGTAAATACTCAGTAAGTATTAGCTTTTATCATTGCCAACATTAGTATAAAACTCAAAAGTTATGAAATCTAGAGTGCTTTGGCTTTTTCTGATTTCCATCTTCACTAATGTAATTAGATTGTGTTTATTGCCTCCATTGAGCAATGATGCTGTAGAGTTTATCCTGCTCACTGCCAGACAGAATTCCAGTTGTAGCCTAAAGTCATTTTGAGGTTTTGCTAAATTCCGGAGGAAATAAAATCTCCAGTGACTCCACTATGCAAATAATAGTAATGGTGAAGGAACATAGGAATGAATTTCTAGAGACCTAGCTTTGAGTCCTGACTCTATTTAGCCATGAAAACTAACAGTCTTCTTCTAAACCTAACAACCCCACAATGGAGGGGAACACATGCTCCTTTTTACAACTGCCACGAATCTTCAGAATGTTTTTCATGAGTTGACAACTTAGCCTCAGGCTTCCAAGAAACAGAGATGGCCATCATTCTTTGGACTCCACATAATCTCAGATTAAGGGCCTAGGGATCCTACCTAAAGAGTGACCATGGCTTCATGAAAATATCTGAACTTTTTAATTTTGGGTCCTCAATAAAGGGTTAAACCTTAACTCCCTACATGCTGTAGTTAATTAGGAAAAAAAATAAACTTTGAAATGAACACCCAAAGTTTATGTAAGGCATCATTTCCAAAGGCAAATTTTAATCTAAAAAATAGTTTTAAATGAAGAATATCCATTAAATAGAATAAACATTTAATCACCAAGTACTTATTGAACTCCCAGCATGAGGTTAGCGCTGTGCTATGTATGCATTATGGGGATTGAAAAGAAGTCTAAGTCATAGGACTTTAACAGATAGCTAAGAGGATAATGCAAACATACAAGAAAAAGGACAATTCAATGTTGAGATGGGCAGAACGAGCTGAGTACTACCAAACCCGCACAGAGTCTCCATTTGCCCATCCCTTCCCAGCAGAACTCCCATGCATGTGTTCTTACTTTTCTTTTACTTATTTTCTTAACACTTATAACATACTACAAAATTTACTTATGGATTACATTTTTTGTTTATTATTGTTTTTCCTTGAGAGGAGGTAAACTCCACAAGAATGGGATTTTTGTCTCTTTTGTTTATTGATGTATCTCGAGTCCCTAGAATACTGCCTGAAAGCCCAGTAGTGCTCAATAACTATGTCCTGAGTGAGGCAATGATTCATTACAGAGACCAGTACCAAGCTTAATCCTGCATTTCACAGATTATAGACCTTCTGTGTTCTTCCTAATACTTGGGAAAGAAAGTTTCTGGTTAAAACTAGAAACATGAAGACTACTTATGATCATTTAATTAAACAGTTTTTAAGATTTAAAAGCTGATCAAAAGAAGTGAATAGAAAATATCTTAAAACTAACTCATGAAATATTCTCATTTTCTGTGCTGTACACAATTTAAGATTTTGTCTTTTTTTTTCTTTTGACACCTAAAAATTAGACTGTTAGTGTGACCTAAGGATGTAAAGTAACGATAATAAACTATAGATCATTATTCCACCTGAATTCCAAAAAGAAAACCAATCTGCAAGGACCACATTATGCAAATAATAGTAACATTGAAGGAACGTGGGAATGAATTTCTAGAGACCTAGTTCCAAGTCCTGTTTCTAATTAGCCATATAAAATAATAGTATCTCTTAAGCTCAGAGTCCCATTGCCTCTAACTGAAAGAAGAAATTATATCTAATGATAACTAAATGGTATTTAACTTTGAAAAATAACTTTTTTTTAGTGCCAACTCCATTTTGCCTACCTCCATCCTAGTACCTCCCCATCTATTAATAGTTCAGGTTAATGAATTTAAAAAGACAGGTAAATGACCAAAGAAGGAGGACAATGGCTAATAGGAAACATTACTGTTATTATCATTATAACCATAATAAGAAATACTCCACTTATCAAAAATCAGATTTCTGGTAATTCCAACCTGGCTCCATCTTCCCTCTGCAGCAGCAGCAGCAACAACAAAACAAACAAAAAACCTTGAAAGGAAATTTAAAAGGTCCTTGAATAGCAAAAATAGTGCTATTTCATTTATCCCCTGACCTATTAGGTATCTTCAGACTCTCACTCAGAGTCTATTTACTAATACTTTACACACAATTGTTATGTGCTTGAGTCTGTTTTTTCCAATCCAGTGAAATTAGAACCAGCAAATTTTAAAATATTACTACTAAGCATGTATGTATTATCAGAATAAAAAAAATGAAGCTGCCAGTTCAGAATCAAAGTGGAAACAAACTCTTTTGTTTGGATATAAGCTATATAAACACTTTATTAGCATCTATGTATTACAGTAAATTTGAAACTGATTTTCTGACAATGATCCTAACTTCTCAATGGTAGATTAAATTACATTCATCACCTTGTATAAGGAGACAGGATCAAAAAAAAAAAAAAAAAGGCAGGACAGACATGATTTTTGCTAGAAAGGTCTCCATTAAAAAAAAAATACTTAAAATGTAAACATTTTTGTTTGAGGTATCTGGAAAGATGCATGCATATCTAAATTTTTTCCCAAGTGATGTTAGATAATGAGGTATCACTACATTATCTCTCCTTGAATTTCTCTGGTCATTATTAATAAAGGTATTTTTGGCATTTCTCTTGTATCAATATATTTTCTCTTTATATCCAGTGTGTGTTGGGCAGTGTGGGGAACTACAATGTAAGGCATAGGTCCAGATTGTGAAAAATTTAGGAATAGATAGAGAAGTCAGATTAAGAAGGACTGGTTTAGAGCATGGGTTCTGGAGGTCAGATAAGGGTTATAAGTCCATGCTTACTAGGTGTGTGACTTTATGCAAGTTACTTAATATCTTTTTTACTGGGATTCCTCATCTATAAAATAGGGATCATAATACCTATTTCTACAAATGTTGTGAGTATTAAATAAAACATATATGTCAAGCACTTAAATTTAGAGCCTGAAACATACGTGTTAGATAAATATTTGCTGACGAGTGAATAAACTGGGTGATCCTACACAAAATATTCCTGAACTTCTGTTGCTTCATCTGTAAAATGGGAAAAAAATTACTTAATCTCATAAAGTTGTTAAAAATAAGTGAAACCATGTACATATTGTGTTTATGTACATAGGGAATAATGTACCTCCGGAATTGAGTAAAAACCTAATAAATTATACTCATTGGCAATATTTTTTTTATATTTAGAAAACAAATGCCAAGGTACATGGTACAATATGAGTTCATTGAAAGGGCAGACCAGTGTGGGTGGGAGTCAAAAGGGAAAGCTTCATCTAGAAGGTGCAACTCTGAATTATAGAACTCTGCAGGGTCCCTTCTACCTACTCTCATAGCTCGTTGTTACCAGATACCTCAGAGCAAACTGAAACACAAGGTGCCAGGAAATAGTTCCCTGCAAAATCTTGAAGAGGTATGCACAGATACGGAAGAGCTGATGTGAGCTCCACCAGTGGTCTCTGTGTTCCCTTGGCAAAGGGCAGCAAAGCGTGAAAGATTACCTTGCCTTTGTAAACACTACCCCTGCAAAAGCATTCTTTTGTTTCCTCAGTATTCTTTGGCTTCAGTTATATAGTTCACACTTTGTTCCTTGGTGGTGGTGGTGGTGGTGGTGGTGGTGGTGGTTGTTACTTTATTTTGGATTTCTTCTTTTCTCAAATAGCTTTATTTCTTCTCATGATGATGTAAGTGACACATGCTCATGGTAATTAAACCAATCAATAGAAAAAATTTAAGGAAAACATAAAGATCTTGGAAATTTCCCCTATGAATCAGAATTTCTAAAAGAGAAGTAGCAGAGGATCTGGCTTCATGCAAAAAAATCAATGACAATTAGCTTTGATCCCCCAGAACAGCTAATATAATCTAAGATACAACTCTGGTCATATCATTCCAAAGTTTAAACTCTTTTTTTTTTTTTTTTTGGTATCCCATTGCTTTTGTCAGAACAGTCTTAATCTTGAGCACAGCACATAAGGTCCTTTGTGATCTGATTCTTATCCAATGTGTTATTTCTCACCATTCTCCCTCCACTGTCAACTCTATGTTTTGGCCACAGAGAAGTTCTTCAAATTCTCCCAATGTTCCCATCTTACTTTTAAAGTCTTCTTCACTTCTGAATTTTGCGCAGTGAATAACTAAGTTAACAAGAGCCACTCTTACTATAAACACATAGAAATGCTAGATAAAATGTAGCTAAACATATTTTAATGTATACTGGGCTTTAAAAAAAACCAAAATGGCTCAATACCAGAATATAATAGGAATTTGAGGTCAGAATTTTAAGCTTTCTGAAGATTTTGTGGCTTAAGAGGATAGTGGACGTGGATATAGGCATTAAAATTATGAGGTGTAATATCCACATAGGAGCAAAAGATGTGCTGTTGATCCCAAGTCCAGGAGTTGGAACTGAGAGCTTTTCATAAAATCAGGGCACTGAAGGGACTATCCTCTCAGTAAAAGAATTCAAAGGAAGCCACCCACCAACCTAAACAGGCCACAAGGAAGTTTTTTATAGTTTAAAAAATAGTTTCCATAGGAAACTGAAATCCCAAATCTGTAGCATGGGCAGATATAGATTCTGAATTTGCAATATCCCTGTTGTGGGGGGGAACCTAAGATTTAAATTTGACCTTGGACTGGAGAAATTAACCACTCATTAAGGACACTTCTATAACTACAAAGGAATGGAATTACCATAAAATAAAACAAGAACAACCTTAACAAATTATTAATGAAGAGGAGCTCACAAACAAAAAACCCAAACCATTTGAGATAATGATTCACTACAGGAGTTAGCAAACTAGAACACAGGATAATTTAAATTCCAAGAACCTAAGACTATAAAAGCGAAAAGAGACCATAAAAAATATAAAAGAAGGAATAAATGTCATCAGGTAAGAAGAGTATGAATTGCTGAAAAACAAAACCAAACCCCACATTCTTTTGGGAAAAGAATCAAAAAACTTGTAGAAATAAAAAATATAGTAATTGAAATTGGAAATAATAAAAAGCCCTCAAAGAAAGGAGTTACATCAGTTTAGACCAACCCAAGGCGAGAAATTGACTTCTGGAAGAGCTGAGGAATCATCCAGATTATAGCTTGAAGGCATAAGGAGATAAAAACTATAAAAGAGAGGTAGGTGGTTAAAAGACATCAATAGAAGGATTAGCTTGAACATTTATATTCAAAAGAATTTAAAGAGGGGATGGAAAGAATGGAGCAGAACAATATTCAAGCTGCTAAACATGAAGTATTTTACGGAACAGATGGAAGACCTGAATCTTTAGATTCAAGGAGGACCAAATGCCTATAGATTGCCAGTTCCAATAATGATGTAGTATTACCCTAACTTTTCCACCAAAATCACTGTAAAAACTACAAATATACCTAGAACAAAGATTTGATGGCATTGGTGAACAACAAACAGAGGCATGACTTAAGAGTATATGATCCTTAAGAGTCTATGATCCTTAAGAGAATGGAAGCACATGAGGTAAACTCCAGTTATCTTCATATTTTTTGAAGGGAGTTTACCAAACCAAGGCACAGGGAAACGGACTTCATAAAGAAAGTGACATTTTTACTGAACTGAAAAGATAGAAGTCAGGATATGAGGCTGACAAAATGGATGAGACCTTAAGAGCAAAAAAAAAAAAAAAAAAAAAAACATCCTAGAGAGCAGGGAACCATAGAGACAAAGTCTAAATATCTACTTTCAAATTCACTCCAACGAACTGGTCAACATTTCATCTGAACACGCCCATGTTAAATATCCAAGGAAATAGCACTTGGGAGTCTAAAGTTGAGCAAATATTTCAACCTATATATGTGTTAAGGAGATAGAGGTTAAAACTGAAATCCTGCTATGGTGGTGGGATTTTGATAAATAGCCTGGGTTCTCAGGTGAGACCCAATGCAAGGGTCATGCCCTAAAATTAAGAGCCATACCTTGGGAATAAGAGTTATTTTCTAAGAATAAGATAAAAATGTTTTGGTTTTTATCTCAATAACTATGATATTTTCCTATCCTAAAAAAAGTTAACTCTCTTTGGAGGAAGATATCTTCAACTGCTAGACCATCTACAACTCTTCATTCACAATATTCAGCATCTGTTTAAAAATTTAAATGTATGCTAAGAACAGGATTAAATGAATGAAAATGAAGAGAAAAAACAGATAATAAACTCAGAACCAAAGATGATACATATATTGGAGTTTATCAGAGAGAGATTTTAAAGTAATTGTGATTAGCATTTTCAAGAAAACATCAGGAAAGCTGAAAAAAATAAATGACCAATAGATAATTCTCTATATTTTTATCTATTTTGTTCAAATAGTTATTTGGAATATTTGAACATCTAAAAAGACAGTCTAGAACTGAAAAATACAGTGTCTTAAATTTAGAATTCATTGGATGGCTTTAACAGTTGATTGGGCAGAGCAGAAACATGATTAGTTAAAGAGGAAGATGGTTCAATTAAAAAAAGTCAAACTAAAGCGTACACACACACAAAAGAATGAAAAAGAGAACAGAGAATAAGAAAAATAGAGTGAACAGTAAAAGGATCTAATGTACATTTGAAGGAGAGTTACTAAACAACAGGCAAGAGAAAGTGGAGCAAAAATAATATTTCCAGAAATGATGACCAAAAATGCTCCGTATAGATGAAAGACATCATTTCTCACCCAAAAGAACCTTAGGTTATCTCCATTCACCCTTCCTTTCAGAGACAGCAAATGAAACTCAGGGTGCTTGGACAGATATTTCATTTAAAAACACTTTTGATTATATTTTATCTATTGCACAATATTTCTACTTCCTGACATGAATGAAATTAAACAAACTGAAATCTTCTCAAACTGATCATTTATAATTCTAACAATGAAAAGAGACAGGAAATTGATAATACAGAAAAGTATGTAGAAGCTAAACGGATAATTAAGTGTAACACATGTTTAAACATTTGCAGCATGTTATATTTACTTAAAATATTCTCTTCATCCTGCTCCACGATTACGCTTACTTCATTAAAAGTTATTGGGAAATGGAGAAACATACTTAAGGGACTATTCAAGAGAATTTCAGCTCATAATCTCAAAACCTAAATAAAAATATTCTATATTTGTGCAAGCTATCCTGAGGCAGTTGTTTATGTTTAGCAAAGACTTATGTAACCTTTTGATTTCAGTTACCTCTTTCATTAAAGAAACAATTCTGAATACCATTATTTATTTCCTTTTGGAATCTTACCAGGTGAAACGATCAGTCTAATTCTATGTATCTTGGCTACCAGAAAACTTTGGCCTTGGCTTTGCAATTTATACATCCTGTTTGTGTTCTTTCACATTGTGAGCAGTCCTTCTGTTTGTTCATACAATAGCTCCCTCTACACCTACGCTAATCCTTATTTTCCTTATGTAATTTCTTACATCATTAACAGCTTACCTATTGACAAATTCCAATTAATTCCATAGTGCAGCCAATGTATTTCATTTTTTGGTGATGTTCTTTGGAGGAAGCCTTTTTACGGTAACATAATCAACTAATAATTTGAACCAAAAAAGGAATAACTACTTTTTTTTCATACCTAGTTAATAAAGGAAAGCATTGCGTTTCCTATGGTAGTATTGGCAACTTCATGTATGAGAAATCAATTTCAATGAAAGGAGAAAGTTTAAAGGTTTTAACAAACCCAGCCTCGATAACATTAAAAGGCCTTGCTATTGGAAATTAAGGTATACATCTTCAAATCTTCAAAGTGTATAGTCAAAGGAGCTTGTAGTGTAAAAATGTAATGCTGAATACTATCACATTTGATCAAAATGAGTGTGGACTAATTGGGTGTTGATGTGAATAGTAGTTGCGAGTTGGAGAAAACTTGAACAATACAATAGGAACAGATCTTCTCTCTCAGCAAACAGAAGACAGGAATGCTTCCCACCTGAGTGGAGGCCAAGAGCAGATAATCATTGGAGAAATGTTTAATCCTTTTGTTCTGTGGGAGGACTCATACTTCTCACTGCTTTGTAGAAGAATGTGGAATATTAGAGATTTTTATTAGCTTTTAAGAAGGAATCCTCAGTACATTGAAAAGATGGTTTAATAAGAACATATGCCATAAAATTGTAATAATTAGCTGATAATGATGACATGAAATTAAAAATACAAGAATTTGAAAACATAACCACCTTTCCATATAGAGAATGCTGTGGTTCTATTATTTTTCAGTTTTGCTAAAAGTCTGCACAGGATACATGATAAATATGAATGCATAAATAATTAATTTTAATCTATTTTCCCTGCCTCTCCTCAACAGGCAACAATTGTTCTGGTAACTTATCAACATAATACCAAACACATAAAAGCACATTTTAAAAAAAGCTGGGTCTTGTCATTTGAAATTGAATTTGTGCTTGAATTTTTCCATTTCCATCTTCATTTTTGATATTCATATAAAGTGAGAGGTAAAGTAGAAAAGAACTGTTAGAAACATGATCTTGCCAAACATTAAACTTCTGTAACAGGATTTAAAGGCAACCCCTGCCCAAAAGAAAAGGCAGATTCATTAAGGAATGTGATTCAGCACTGATACATTTACAGCAGGATGTGAATGCTTTTGGTTGGAAGGTTGCGGTGGGTAGAATATTTCTCTTTTCTCTCCTGTTCACAGAATTTCAACAGTGGATTAATATTTTTGGATGATGTTCAAAATGTACAAAATTATAAGACTGATGATATAAGTCCATCATCCACAGTTTTGTTTAGTAAGCCTTGCCTGAATCAGTGATTTTGAAATGTACTTTTGCTGACCTATTACTGTTTTTTCCTCATCAGTTCAGTTTATAGCAAATGTCTGAGTGGTGTCTTTTTATTAATAGTAAATTTTACATTTCTTTCAGGGTTTGCTCTTATTCATGTTTTAGACTTCTTAAGCGCTTACGTTTATAGGTTTTACATCATACTTCAAATATCATGAAATGTACATAATTTCAGATTTTTAAAATATTCTTAATAAAGGGACATATTATTTCCTACCAGCTTGTCCCCAAAGGCGTGGCATTCTTCTACTTTACCTGGCGTCTTGATCAACAGCCAACAGGAAGAGAACACGGCTCTGCCCTGGGCAGCTGACAGTTGTGCTCCTTTGTTTACTGATTTTTCATCCTATTCTTCCCACTTCCTTCAAGATGCCTTAGAACTTTTTCTAATTTTCTTACATGTTACACAGCGTGTATCAGTCTGAGGACAACACTGTGCTGTTGTTTTTAAAACCTACTCTGCTCTTTTCAAATAGGTTTTTAAAATTAGTTTTGACCCCTTAAGAAAAAAGAAAGTTGACCAAATTCCAATTGTAAAGAGTAGAGTCTGGTTTAGGTTGTCGAACAAATCATTTCAGTATAAATGGGGCACTCATGATGGGGTGATACATGAGCCAGGCTTGTGGCTTCTTGTATTTTTCCTTATTTTTCTGTTCTGGTCACAGAAGTAATATACAAGCTTAAAGAGAAGGTCTCTCTGAGGGTGTGGTACAAGGACTTTGAGTCCTTTGGCCTAGGAGGATGCATGAACAGATAAGTTCTCGTTCCGAGTAAGTAGAGTAAATAGCTAATTAAAGGCTTCTTGGGACCTACGTACAGGTAATAGGCAGAAATGGCTTTGCTGTCCTCAAAGTATTGATAATGTGAACAGTCCAGACAATTTTTGATCCTGAGAAGGTGGTCACATTGAGTTCTGTTTAGGTCTGGAAAGTAAAACTGCCCTGATAAATAGATTAAGCAAGAATGAATAGCAAAATACTTCATTTATCCTGAGTGAATGTAGTATATATCTAGGTATTTAGATTTCTTCTAATCTTGCTCTAAAGTGTATTTTTCTTCAGCAATGTTAGAAAGTAATATTCAGTAGTAATTTTAATTTATAAATGGTATTTATACCCCAGATGAATAAGACCAATCTCTTTAGCAATAAATTCAAGATCCTTGACATCTGATTTGCCTTTAGGGACACCACATAGACTTCTGGAAACTAGTCATTGATCTACACCAGATACTGTGAAGTTGGAAGAGTTATAGAACTGTTCCAAATAAAAGTCTTGGTGGGGGATTTGTGATTTGACTCTGATTCTGAATGCAAATATTATAAGCAAGAGGAAAGAGCCAGGTCATAAGTGGATAGTCCTTCTCTGCTTCACGTCACTTTTGTGATTATTTGCTGATTCTTTGCACTCATTTTTGCAGACCCTGTGTCTGCCTGGTGTTG
The DNA here is from genome assembly GCF_041146395.1 of Eulemur rufifrons. NCBI lineage: Eukaryota > Metazoa > Chordata > Mammalia > Primates > Lemuridae > Eulemur > Eulemur rufifrons. The sequence continues at coordinate 235,339,223 of NC_090989.1, forward strand.
TTCCCACTGACTCTATTCCTTGTTCCAGTGCCAGCTCATGTCTTGTGCAGACCTCATTCTGCAGGGGTGGGCTGGATGGTGAGCAAGGAGAAAGAGAGATAGGGAAAGACTCTCTTCCCTTCTCTTTCTACCACTGAATTTGACTTAATTTTACTATTTCCACTTAACAGGGGAAGTCAGAGTTTTTCCACAAACAATGGCTAGTCTCCTGACTATGTTCTTTCTAGGAGAAATCCAGACCTAAAAGAGAAATATCTTGGGGAGATGATGCATGGGGGAGGCGACAGAACTTCTGCAAGCTGGAGAAACAGACCCCTCCCTTATTCCTAGATAAAAGGACAAATGGTGAATTTTTCCAAGTTGAAAATGGCACATAGTACTTGTTATGGTCTGAATGTTTTGCATTTCTCCCCAAATCATGTTGAAATCCTAATTCCCAAGGTGGTGGTGTTAGGAGGTAGGGCCTTTGGGAGGCAATTAGGTCATGAAGGCAGAGCCCTCATGAAGAGAATTAGTGCCCTCATTGAAGAGACCCTGGAGAGCTTGTTCATCCCTTTTACCATGTGAGGACACAGCTAGAAAGTGCCATCTGTGAACTGCAAAGTGGGCCCTCGCCAGACACTGAATCTGCCAGCACCTTGATTTTGGACTTCCCAGCCTCTGGATTATGAGAAATAACTTTCTGTTGTTTGTAAGTTACCCAGTTTATGATACTTTTGTTATAGAAGCCTTAAAAGACTAAGTGCTAAAGTAAAATCCATCCCAAAACAATAACTTATAACTGTAGTGTGAAGAAGTTTTGCTCCATTTAATGAAAGTATATACCTCTGTTGGGCACCATACTCAGAGATGGTTCTAATGATAGAATGCCTTGCACTGATTATATTTTTGAGGGAACGTCAAGTTGGTGATGGCAACATTTAAAAGGACAGGCCAGGTGCTGGTAGTAATATTAGCAATGATATGGCAGAAGGCATTATTACTACTTGGGACCAATGATACCATATGAGTCATACCAATTGTAGTGACAGGTGGAATTGTCAAGACAACAGTGCAGCAATAGCACTATTATTTGATAGAGGGAGACTGGTTGTTAACAAGGTTAATGGATGCAGTAATTAGCGTTTATGGGTACCCTTAGCCCTATCTCAACCTGATCTACCTTTCTCAACCTATCACTAAAGAGGATACCAGAGAAGAGAAGATACTATGCTTAGAACCAGGCTTCTAAGGGGATTTTTACCTGCAAGTTTATTTGCCCTACTTTTGCTTTCTTACCCACATCCATTCAATTGTCCTGCTCAGCATTGGTGGCTTCATCAACACACTAAATTATCTAATTTTCTTAGAGAGAGGTAGTATGTTGTTACGGGTATGCTCATGGGCTCTTGAGTCTGAGAGGTTGGAGTTCAAACAAAAAATTCTTGCTTAACTTCTCAAGTCTTGATTTTGTCATTTGTTAAATGACAATAATAAATAATAACAGTACCAACCTCACAGAAATGTGAAAATTAAATGTATTAATAATAATATATAGGAAGCTCAACCTAGCAAATGCTGGCTAACATTAAAATTGATTAGATCTTTTGTGTGTTATCAAACTCAGGTTATTTCATATGTGTCTTTTTTCTTAACCTACTGATTGCAAGTGAAAAAAAAAGTGAGAATGTGTTGATGGGTGGCAGGGAGTGATTATTTATTGATAATAGGTATAAGTGGACATAGCAGGAAATAAGACCTAGTCCCCAATAGGCATTTTGCATTCTCATTTAAAGGTCGTGACTAAGAATATAACTTTTTATATGATTCTTACAACCCAATAATCAGCACAAAGTTTAATAGAATGGAATTATATTTTGCACAAATAGAAAATTACTTATGTAAAACCAAATTAGAATCACATTTACTAATTAATAAATTTGAATTGTGAAAATAAATAGCGCAGCAATTTTAAGCATTAAGTAATAAAAAATAAGAAACATGCAAAGAGTAATGATAGAGCTATGACCACAAATTTCTTTTTTCCTATCAGGTATAAAACAGGATTAAAAATCCACTGATACTAAGTAAGGAGTGGAGGAATGGATGAATCTTCTGCCAGATAAACACATTCTAATATTCTTTATTTGTACATAGTGATATAAATGAAAGAATGTGGACTTTGGAGCCAAGACATACCTAAGTTTGTATCCTCTATGACTTTGGGGTAATTTACTTAATGTCTCTGAGTGTTACATAATCTGAAAAATGGGATGATAATAATTAACAGGACAATTGCCTAGAGAATTAAATATGAACAGCCTGGCATGATGCAAAGTATGTGGTAGGCTCAATAAATATTGGCTTTCCTTTTCTTTTATTTCTGTATCTATTCTTTCTCAATCACTCCACTTTCACAATACCCCAGACAATATGAACAGCTGATTCCCCTAACTAAGTAGGAACCAAAGCAAAAGCAAAATCCTACTATCTGACCAAATAACACTTCTGGTCATGTATGATGGTATTAAAACTTCAAGATAATTGTTCCAGTGCATTTGTTGAGGGATACCCATTTGCACATGGGCTGATCAGAGTTTCCTGAGCTCAGGGAAAAAATAAATTCCTCTTTGCATTTAGCATGTTAATCTGTGAATATGCAAAAGTGAGCATTCTAAAAAGCCATATTTCTCTATCTCCTTAAAATTACCTTCACTATGTAAAATGAAATGGTTTTTATAGTGAGCACAGTTTTATAAATTGTTCAAGGGACTTTTTAACCCTAAAAATTATTATTTTGGTATTGAGTAGGCTGTCTCTTAATTGACAAGTATACAGGCTGAAATGTGGAGTATTTGCTATGGTGAAATAGTTATTTCTTAAAGATACAGGCGGAATTATAACAAAGAGTAGAAAAAATGTATGTGTGTGTATGTGTGTGTGTGTGTTTTAATTCTTTAGATTTTAATGCAAATAGATTGGCGGGGTAAATAGGCACGCTGGGTTGGAAACAATGTATTTAACACCTATCCCAAAGGGGTAATTTCTTCATCTCTTGACACATACTTGGGAATTGCCTTCAGATATATAAAAAGAGAAAAGAGAATCGTTGATATTACTTTGAGGAACAAAATGCATCTGTGTACGTGAGTGTGTACGCACACACATGCGTGTGAATGCATGTATATATGTGGTATGTGCCCAGGGAGACAGATAGACAAAAACAGAGTCTCCTCTTCCTCTTCCCACCAAATGTGTGGGCCTTCTGTTTTCTACTTTCTCTATACTTCTTGGACAATCACATCCATTCTTATATTTGGACGACTATAGTAATAAATTCATACTGTAACACCAACCAAATCTCATCATTTCTGTTTGCTAGACCTATTTTTACCTCAAACTCAACACGCCTAAAGTAGAACTCCTTGGTTTTTTTCCCCTCAAACAAACTCTTCCAGACATTAAAAATTCAGAAATTTGGGGTTGGAAGGAAATTTCAGTTTATTTAGCCCAGCCTCCCATGAACTGCAATGTAATGCCATTCATAGCAATGTGAACATTGGCAATCTATTTACCTTTTCAAACTGAGGAGCTCATTACTTCACCAGGTAATCCATTGCATTTAAAAGAAAGTATCTCACAACAAGACAACCATATATATATAAAAAATATGCACACGCATACACCAGTCTGTAACCTGTTAAGAGAATAGCACACAGACTGCTGTCTCTACATACTAGAGAGACTACTGGCCTTAAATCCCAGCTTTGCTCCTTACTTACTAAATGTGATATCAGACATGTTACTTAACTTCCTCATGTTTTGATTTGCTTATTTGGAAAATTAGGTTAACAACAGTGCCCATGTGATAGGGCATTTGTGAGGAAGACATACGTTAATACACGTAAAATTCTTAGCATAGTGTCTGGCCCATAGTAAGTGGTAGGTAAGCTGTTATTTTCATTGATGTTGTTATGATGATTATTGTGAAATATTTTACATATACAGAAAGCTATAAAGAATTATAGCAGTTCCCCCTTACCCACAGGGCACAAGTTCCAAGACACCTTAGTGGATGCCTAAAACTGCAGATAGCACTGAACCCTGTATATACAGTGCTATGTTTTTTTCCAATCTGACAACCCAGATGGCTGAGAAGTGACTAATGGGTGGATAATATATAGAGCACGTGGATACTCTGGACAAAGGGATGATTCACATCACAGGATCACAGGTGGGACTGCGCGAGATTTCATCTTGCTATTCCAAACAGCACACAACTTAAAACTTATACTACTATAATTCAAGTCCCTGTGTATCTCTCTCTTACCCCATCTCTCCTTTTTCCTGAAGGCTAACCTCTACTTAAATTTGGTATTCACCATTTGTATGCATCTCTCACTAATTTTCTTGTATTAATATATATCCATAAACAATGCACAGTATTGTGCTACATGTTTCTTAATGTCATATAAACGGCATCACATGGTGTGTATTCTTTTGCAACTTGCACTTACTGTTCAGTAATACATTTGTGAGATATATCAGTGTGGGTAAAGCTAGCTCTAGCTCACTTATTTTCACAGCTGTATTTTATTATGTTGTATAGATGTAATAAAATGTATCCAGTTTCCTCTTATAAGACATTTATAGGTTGATATCAACTTTTTTACAATATAAATAATGATGCTAGGCTATTTAAACACTGGATGGCAGAGCACTTACCTCATATACTGATTTAAAATTTGCTTCCTTACAATGTCAAGACATAGTTTCTAATTCTTCCATGTAAATATATACAGGGTTCTCATATTTCTGGGATATTCAAGTCTTGCAACTGTGATTTTATAATTTATTTAGATTATTTTATATAAAAACTCTCACTGGTCCCAATTTTATTTATTTATTGCCTTTTAAAATTATATAATTGCTACATGCTTGTTGTAAAAATCATCCCAACAATATAAAAGGGTATATGTGTAATAAGAAATAACAAGTGTGCCTCACTTCTTTTAACTCTCCTGCCACAATCTCACTAATTTTGAAGAGATCTCCTTCTCCTTTCTTCTGGTCTCAGGAATGACTGTACTCTGCTCTTAGAGCCAAGGTTTCCTAAGGGAAGGGTGGGAAGGGTGGGATTGGGGCAGTCATTGTTCACAGGTGCAGGAAATCTCTCTAGACTATACTAGAATACAGTAGTACCCCCCTTATCCATGGGTGATAAGTTCCAAGATCACCAGTGGAAGCCTGAAACAGCAAACAGTACCAAAGCCTATATATCTACAGTACTATATTTTTGTGATCTGATAACCAAGATGGCAACTTATTGAGTAATGGGCAATGAGCACCTACAGTGTGGCTATGCTGGACAAAGGGAGGATTCACATTCCAGGAGGGAGGAAGCAGGACAGTGGGAGATTTCCTCATGCTATTCAGAGCTGTACACAATTTGAAACTTATGAACCATTTATTTCTGGAATTTTCCATTTAATATTATCAGAACATAGTTGACCATAGGTGACTAAAACCATGGAAAGCAACACTACAGAGAAGGGGGATTATTTTAACTAGTCTGGAGAGATTTTTAAAAACAACAATAAAACCAACTAAAAGTGCCATGTTATAGCAATTGTAAACAATGTTAGTGATAAAATACTTCTTACAAAAAAGAAAAATTGCGTTGGTCTAAGTTCTAAAGAATTATTGTGGTGTATTAGTTTGTCAGGGCTGCTATAATAAAGTACCACACAGTGGGTGGTTTAAACAACAAAAACTTATTGCCTCACAGTTCTGGAGGTTAGAAGTCCAAGATCAAGGCATCGGCAGAATTGGTTTCTTCTGAGGCCTTTCTCCTGGGCTTGTAGATGGCCTTTCTCTCCCTGTGTCTTCACATGGCCTTCCCTCTGTGTCTGTCTGTGTCCTAACCTTTTCTTTTTGTAAGGACACCAATTATCATAGGTTAGGGCCCACCCTAATAGCCTCATTTTAACTTAATTACCTCTTTAAAGACTCAATTACAGTCACATTCTACAGACTAGGGTTCAGGACTTTAACATATGAATTTGGAGGAATTCAATTCAGCCCATAGCATGTGGTTATTGTTGAATTTTAATATTATGTATATGAACTTTAAATTAGCACATACTTATGAATTAACCTTTTGTAAATATTATATTCTACACAGAAATTAATTCAAGAGTCCCACTTATGCAATGGGTCACAGGTGGCCTCAAGTTTGTAACAGTTTAGAATTGTTAGAACTCACTTTTGCAGAGTTCATTTTTCTAACCCCTGTAGTATTATATTTCCCTGCATTTAAAGAGCAGATGTGAAATAGAGAATGAAAGCACAATGATTGGAAACATAAAGTTACAGAACTTAAGTTACTTGAATACCAATAGTTAGGAAAATTCTTAAACAGAAAGATAAGAATTTGTGTTTTAAAAATTATACAACTAAAGATATTTGAAAGCTGCTAGAATCAATCCCAAAGACATGAACTATATTTTAATATCTGAAATTGTACGTGTTACTTCATACTATTTTATGTGGAAGAAACCTTTTTACATTAAAGTTTAATAAAATATGTGCAAGTATGATCAACTTTGTGCAAAAATAGATTGACAACTTTGCCTATTCTGTCTATTGAATATGAACATGTGAAGATCAATTTTGACAAAGTCATCAACACATTTACACAATTTAAGACTTGGGAACAAAAACTGTAATATTATTATTCATTCCTGTAACAGACAAGTATATAAGTATGAATTTTTATCTTCTCCCCCAAATTTGTTAATGTTCAAAAAAAGAATAAAGTCATTACTTCTTAAATTTTATACTATAATGTTTATTTTATTCTTAATTTTATTTTTCTTTCTACAGATATGTTTTGACCACTATTGTAATTCATTTCAGAATTATTACATAAAATACTTTCATCATAAAAAGGAAAATTATGTTTAAAAATGATCCACTCTTTGTATCAAATATGCTAGCTGGGGCTGAATTTGGTTTACCTTATTCACTACTGTACTTATAATTGTTAGCCATGCCTAATTCTTAAACCCATTTTTCTTCCAGCATGTTAGAATCAGAATCCCTGGCCCTGATGGTGGCCAACAATATAGAGCAGAATAATATGGTTTTATCAAAGAAAAAGGTTTGTTAAGAGTACTGTGGTACTAGAAAAATCATCACACTTAATATAATTATTAAGTGTTATGCACTGGGCTAGGAGGGGAAATCAAAAGAAAGGTAAACACATGCTTCTTATTCTCTAGAACCTTCTAATCCAGTGAGGAGATCACTATGGGCAATGAGGAAATTGGGTACAATTGAGAACTATCCAATGCCATGTCCAAGGACCTAGATGCAGTTTGGAGTTCTATCACCTTCTGACTTTAGGACTTAAGGGAAATCACTCACCTTCGCTGAGTCTCCTTTCTCTTACCTATAAAATGGGGATAATATTATTATCTCAAAGGCTTAGTATACCTGGCACATGGTAGGCATCTAATGACTGCTAGTCAAATATGAATAAGACATGACAAACATGGAAGAAATAATTAAAAGTTTGATGCAACAGTAAATAGTATGGTACCAGGTGAGAATTCATTTCCTAATGGAAGATACACGTGCTGTAAGAGTTCAAGAACATTTACAACTGAGAAATCTTGATGAATTTAGGACAAATGCTGGATTCAGAGCGCACACCAGTGCGGTGGATAAGAATGGTGCCTGGAATCATCCAAAGAAACCCTGTTACAACAAACGGCCTTGCATGAATGTCTTCACTTCTTATTAGTCCGTAGCTTCATCAATGTATCTTCAATGTCCAATGAAAGAAGCTGGGCACAAAACATTATAGGCCATATGATTCCTTTATTTAAAGTCCACAGAAGGCAAAACTAATCTGTGTTGTTATAAGTCGGGATAGAGCTTATCCTGTGGGAGAGAAAGAGAACTGGAAGAGGCAGAAATAATGTTCCAGACACTAGTGATGTCCTGTTTCAGGATGTCAGTGCTGGTTACATGGATGTTTCTTAACATTTACTGAGAAATATTTTTACTTGTGTACTTTTCTATATATAGATACTCTTCAATAAAAAGTTCAAAATATGTCAATTTTTATTTTGGAAAATTTGAAAAAATAAAGAATAAGGGGGAAAAGTTAAGAAAAAGAATCATCTCTCATCCTGGGACTTGGAATAACTACTGTTAACATTTTAGAGTAGAAGCTTCACACATAATTAAGATCACCCTATATATATTGTACTATTTTACAACCTATCTTTTTTTGACTAAGCAAAAATATTGCAGGCATTTTCCCATGTCAGAGAATATTTTTCTAAAACATGATTTATTTATATAAAACAATTTTCTTTAGCCAATCTTTTATATTTTGATTATTAGGATATTTCTATTTTTTAATATTTAAATCTTGCCACAATGGACTGTTTGCACATAAATATATTACATCTCTTAGTATTTGACCAAGATAAATTTATATAAGTGATAATTTTAAGGTTGTCTATGCCCCTTTTTTCAATTTTCTTTCAAGATTTGAGTTCATTTTCCCCAAATCATCAATAATATTGAGAATATTTTTTAAAATATGCATTTTGTAGGTGAATATTCTTTTTCTTTACCTTTTTGCTTTCATTTGGTCGAGAAATTGAATCTTGGTTTATATTTATTGGCCATCTCTGCTTCTTTTCTTGGAATGCCTATGCTTAGCTTTAGCCAATTTTTTTGTCTCTTGTTTTTTTCCTATTAGAGCATTCCACTTTTCTCAGACTTCTCAACTTTGCAGTATCCTGGTGTCCAAACTCAATATTTCATTCAGACTAAAACGTAGACTCTACCTGCTTTATGAACTAAGTTCCTTTTCATCCACTTATTCTTTTGGCATCTGGTTCTGTTTGTGTTTCTGGTTTGAGTTTTTAAACTTTCTTCTGAGTTTTAAAACTTTATAATAACTAAACCTACCGAGGACAAGACAGTAGTATTTTTGTGGTAGAAGATCTGGAGATTGGGCATAAACTATTTCTGAATGTAAGGTCATGGAACAAACCTAATTCCCACCACCGTTCTGCAAGAGTCACTATGCATGTCTGTGTTAAATTATAATTAAAATTGTTGATCCTAAAGCTGTGGCTTCCTAGTGTTAATAGATTGAGTTCTTTCTAGTTCATGCAGATCATCTGGCTTGTTGATGAAATTTGTCATTTCTGTATTTTCTAAAAGCCCGTAAAGACAAACACACTTTCTATTTGTCCCACTGCAGCAATGTCCATTAGGAAAAACAAAGCAATGTGTATTTTCAACCCAGCAGAGAGTGCCTGCAGTTTCCTCTTGTCAGGGTTTGCTCTCCCTCCATCAGAGTGTGAGGAGGCTGCGTGTGATCAGTATTTTTGTTCTACCTCTGTGAAAGATGACTTTCACATTCTGTGTTGTGGGAGGACGGTCACTGATGAAGTCCATGCTGCAAATGGCTCAGCCATGCAGGGCAGCAGACGGGGCAGATGTCTCTCTGTTTTATTCTTGATTTTTAGCGCACCCTGCGGTAAGCCTTAGTTTCTGCCCTCTGTTGGTCCTGAACCTTTACCTTATTCTTTTTTTTTTTTTTCATTTGCTTATTCCTATTGTTTTTTTTCTTGCCGTCATTTGTGGTGGGCTTGGGGAACAATGTTGCAGGAACATAGAGCTTTTGAGGGAAATGTAAATTGCAGGCGACACTGAGTCCCGTCTGTTTTCTCCTCGCAAAGCAGCATTTCAGAGAGCTGAACTGGCGACAGTGCTCAGCAAAGACATGCCGAGGAGTTCAGGAATATTCCCTGTTCCCAGGCCCTGGCTGTGTAGAAGTGGGACTTTCTGAAGAGGGGGCACTCTGGGAGGGAGGAGAGGTAAAGGGTACTTTCAGAAGCAGATGCTCCTGGCTTCAGGAGGAAAGCTGCTCTAATCGGAGTTCAGCCGTCTAGCAGACAATCCACAGCTTTGGAGAGAGAAACAAAAAAGAGTCTCTTAGTCTAGTGCATAAATGTAAGAGGCTTGTCTTAAGTGTGTGTGTGTGTGTGTGTGTGTGTGTGTGCAGGACTCTAACAGGCTAAAAATGTTATGCAGAGTTAAAGTGAAGCATTGTTTAGGTTTTAATGAAGGCAACCAATTTTTAACAACAGAAGTTCTGTTGCCGAATCTCCCCCTCCCACCCCCAACATTCAGTTCCTCTGCCCCTGCACCTGCTTTCATTTTTGGCTTCTTGGCACTGATGTTCACAGAGACATCAGCTGGCAGTGGCAAACTGCTAAAAGCTCCCCTGCAATGCAGCTCGGCAAATGCCAGCCATTTATCCACTGGTGCATGCCAGCTTAACGTAAGGTCTCCCTTTCTCCCTCCAACCCCAGCCCCTTCGGCCCCCCAGTCTTACTTCCAAATGACAGTAAATGATCCAAACCAAGCAGTAGTCTGCCCCTTTGAGTATCCGTTAAGTGTGGCCACATCTATTTGCTGCATCTATTTGCTGTGATTATAATATTTTGATCCAAAGAGTGTTGCAGAAAATTTAGACGACAATACTATTTCTTCTATTCAATAAAGAGCTATTGGCCCACAGGCTCATTTCTCTCTCCCCAGCAGATGGTGGGATAGTTTCTTGAGGTCTCTTTGACTTGAAACAGCCTTTTTGTTTTTGTTGCTTATTGAGAGCCAGTTGCCCCAAATTCATTGAATAAAGATATTCACTTTCCAGTTTAAGCTAAGCTCCAATAGATAAATACTGACTTGGAGTTGGGGGCTGATGGACAGGCTGGAAAGGCAAAGGGCTGTTGGAAGTTAAGTATTCAGCACAAGGCTTTGCAGTTTCAAAACGATGGTTTTAAGTTCTCCATTCACCACAACAATTCAGGCTGTATACTAAGAAAGTGTGAGAAATCTGTGAGAAATTCGACATATATTTATTTTTCTTGGAAATTAGAGAATATCTTCACAGTGTACACTCTGAAGGGCTTTTGTTTTGTTTTGTTGTGTTTTTAATGATCTAAACCATCTGGGGAGTTGATAAAGGATGTGATTTTCACAAGCTGAGCTAGCAAAGCCTATTGCTAAATCCCAAACCTTTATCCAGCCTACAGATAAAACCAGGGTGGGAGCGCTTCTCTTCCAGCACTGAAATACTATGATCCCACGTATGCCAAATGTTTTCATATCTGGGTGGTAAGAAAAATAGAGAACTGACTAAGGGAGCCTGGCCCAAGGATCCAGAAATGTATGCTACTTTTTTTTTTTTTTTTTTTTTTAGATTAGTGGAAGTTACAAATTCTAGAAAATCTGTCTGAAAAGTAAGTCAGCATCATATTTTATCTGATGTCTTTGTGGTCTTTTTTTGAGATGGTGATAGGAATTAGTACTTGCAAATACATCTTAATCATCTATTTCTCAAATCTGGAGCTCAAAACCTATCATAGTAGAGAGAGCAGGGTCCCACATAGAGAGCACTACAGGCATGCTTTCATTGTAGTGGTCATATTGCAATAACTGTGATCTTATATCAGAATGTGTGTATACTAGGGGTTTGTGACAAATGCCCAGTTAGGCTTCTCAGGGTTTGCACTCAGTATTTGGTTCAGCCATGTGAATAGGAGAGAAATCAGGAAATGTCATTTCCAGGACCAGACCATGCACTGCAACTGTAATTATGTCATGGTTTTTGACTCAACCCTCTTTTTGCCCTCAGCTCAATTTCTTCTCCTCTAGTTATTCACTGTAAGGTACACACAATCAAACTGGAAAGTTATCTCTTTGTATTCAAACACATCCATGCTATAAGTTATAATTTGCTCATGGTGTCTAGCCAGAAGTCTGACAATATTTCCAAGGCTTGTTCATCAGTTATTATTCTCTCTGAGACCTGCCTCTGTTAGTCAATCAATATTTATTTAATACCTATCACATGCAACTTATATTTCATTCAAACATAGGCAAATTGTGTCAGATATATCATTTTAATACTTTTGTTTAAGACACTTTTAAAATTAAGCATCCAGTTAAACATTCGGGGACATCCCCTTCTACTGGATGGAGCCCTTACTCAGAAGACCGAGAAACAAGTTCCACTGAACATACCCAGGAAGCTGCAGCTGGGGGTAACTTGCAAGCAGGTCACAGAAAATAATTATCAGTTAAGTAATGGGGAAGACTTTTAGTAATAATGCTTATTTTCATAACTGTTTTTTCATTTACAAAGCTGGAGAGCTCTATTACCCCCGTACTGTGGCTCTGATGTGTTCCCAAGACTAGAAGAAGCAGTGTAGCGGAGGACGGCAGCAGAATCACAGATCACGGCCCCCACACCTAAGACCTCCTTCAAACAACTCATCCAAGTCCTTTAGTCCCTCTGAACTTGGCCTCCTCATCTGCAAATGGGAGTGACGTTATAGTGGCTCTTGCCAATTCACAGGCTTGCTGTAAGAAATAAATTAAATAACCTTTATAAACTTTAGAGCACCATACAAATGTTCATTATTATAGCTATCATTTGTATTAGAATGCTTTGTAAACCACACAGGGCTATACGATTGTCAGTTATAATAATTATTATTTACATTAGACTTGTGTTGGCAGTGCCTTCCGAAATCTGGCCTTCCTCCTCTCTTCCCTAATTCAGAGAATGGCACCATCCAAACAGTTGCATGAGCTTTGACACCTCCCTCTCTCTCATTTCTCATATTCTGTCTATCTTAAATTCTATTGATTTTTAACTTCTTCAAGCTAAAGGAATTTAGGGCAACATACTGTATTCAGTTCTGATTTGTCAGTGGTTTCTAGCTCAATGTTGAGTGAATGAATACATTTAATTTACAAATATTTTATAGGTGTTTATTTATACCCCACTTTATTCTAAAAGAAGGATTTAAGGAAGGTAGTATGACACATAAATACAACAAAATAGCCTATGTTAGAAGTAGGTGGGAAATACAAATGAAAACTCATGGTAGTTACCTAAAATGGAATCAAGAATGAGGTTAATATAAAGTCATGACATTGAATCCTTACTGAGAAAGGGTTCAAATGTAGCCAGAAATTTCATCAGACACAAAATTCAGTGTTCATGATGAAAGCAAAAACATTGCCTAAGAGAAACACATGCATTCTGGATATAATTACATGAGAGAAATTCTTGGAGAAATCTCTTAAAAAGGATACAGTGAAATTGTAATAAATCATGCTCCTAATGGTGTCTTTATATAACACATGCAGCAGTTTCACAGAGCTGTCTCTTTAAGCATCTTTCATACATGGTATTGGAGATGCTAAAATATGTAAGGCAGGCCTTGCTATCAAGGAATCACACAGAAAAATAAATCTACACTAGACAAATCAGTGCCATTCACTGAGATAAGTTGAGTAAGAGGAGGGGACCGGCACAGTGCGGCAGAACAGAAAGTGATCAGTCCTATTGAGTAAGCCATGGGAAGCTTCTTGAAAGAGAGAGCATTGGAGCTTCTGCTTTTATTCAACAAATATTTATCAACTGTCAACTATGGGGTAGGCAAACAGATAGGTGCTAAGAATACAATGATGAGGATAACAATGTGTTCATCTTTATAAGTAACTAAGGCTTTTAAGAGCATTTCAGTGAGAAAGACTCTCACTTCTTAGTGAGTCACTGCCTGTACTCCCAACCTTGACCCTTTAACAACAGACAGATCCCTTGCTTGCCGCTGCCTTCTGAAAAGGAACACGGAACAATATCAGGAACTGCATGAGACTCTCTAGCCACTGTGCAAAGCTGCCAGGGGACTTGGGAAAGGAAGTAGATAAGAAACAGGCTTCTAGGAATGCATGGAGGCACTCAACTTTGGACAGAGGGAGAAGTGACTGAAATAGGGACAAAACAAAGACCTAGGTGTCTGGCATCTAGGAAGGCCAGTAAATATTATTGAAGTTTCATTGAAATACTGGAAACTAGACCAGAAGTTCATCTTTTTATAGGAAAGAAAGGAATATGCTACTTGCTTCTCTTATTTCTGAATAACTGAGGTGAGTCAAGTTAACTGAGGTAGCCATGTACCGTCAAGGGTAGTAGGTATCTTGATTTTCCTAGTCATCAAGCTTCTGAGGTACTTCCCACTAGTAGCTGACTGTCAGGCCAAAAAAAGTCAGCATTAGTAGAAACAAATCCTTTGCTTATGCCTATGTAAATCATGTTCTGCTATACTTCTCTAATATTTTCATGTATAATTATTTGCTTCATATAAAAGTCAGCGCTCCTCAGAGGATAATAGCGTATGCTATCTGCAAGGGACTACTTGGCACTGCCAGAAAGAGCAGAAATATTCAGTAGAGGTTCCATTAGTTCCTAACTCAAAAAAGTTAGGGACACAAGATTCACTCATAAAACAAAGAAACAACATATGAAAATAAGATATAGCATATGATAAGTGTTAAATGCAAAAGATAGACAATAAGTTATAGACAAAATGAAAGGAAAAAATTACTAGAGCAGGAGGGATCAGGGAAACTTTTATAAAAATTGGAACCTGAAGAATGGGAAAAATTTAAATAGGAAGGGCATCAGGCAGAAGCATTCCATATTAGAAGACGAAAGCCTATAAAGGCATAGAAAAATAATTTTAAATAAAATGTACAAGTCAGGGAACCAAAAAATTAACTATTAGCACAATTAGCAAAAGAGATCTTTCTCTCTCTCTCTCTCTCTCTCACACACACACACACACACACACTGAAAAGAGTTCTTAGGAAGTTTGAAATCTTTGAGAAAGTAACTGGAAATGAATTCAGAAAGAGAACTACCCATCCTTATAAACAAACATCTACCTGTATACATTCCTTCAAAGACACAAACATTACAGAATGAAAACTTACAAACTATCTCCCAGTGGGGGTAAAAACCCAACTTATTGCCAAATATGTCACTGCTGGTGGATTAATTCTAGATAGATATGGTGTAAAACAGTAATTATCAGGGAGTTGAATTTGAACAAACCACATTAATTTGCTGAATTCAAACCTGATTAGTAGTGTTAAATATCAGACTAAATCAAAATTTTTGTTAAAAAAATATCTAGCCCTTGTTTCCACATGTTTTCTTTAAATACATACTGGAATATTCTCTGAAACAAACTGGCATGCCGTTCTTTCTGATCTCAGATGAAAATTCTACCAGGTTTTAAAAATTTTAAATGTTATATATGTGTATACATATTTATACACATACACACAAATATGATCTTCAGAGAAAAATAATCTGCACAAGGTCACACTTCAAATCAAGTCTTCATAGCTCCAGAGCCCTCTGTTTTAAGTTATGAGAGTGAAAACTTCTTATAAAAGAAGAAAGCTCTTATAAAAGTGAAACTAAAGTTGTGTACTAGATCCACAGGGCAGTTTTTTGCACACAGATGCAGGCACTAGCCCCAGATCTACTGAATCAGAATCACCAACATAGGGGCCCAGGTATACAGATTATTTAAAAAAAAAAAAAAAACCCACAAGGAACCCTTAGGAGATTTTGGTGCAAATCCCTGATTAAGAGGCAACCTACTGAAACTACAAAATGAATTAATGAACGAGTGAATGAATAAATAAAGGGACCAGGGTCTAAGTTTGTCACTGAAATTCAGTGAGACACGGTGGGAAAATTTTAATCTTTGTACTTTTCTTCCTCTTCCTTCCCAACCATCCTCTTATTAGTAACAACGCTTACATTGCCTGATGGAGCATGAATGCAGGGGAAAAGACACAATCCATTGTTCATTTTTAGTTTCTCAACTAGGCTCTCATGAATCGCCAGGAAAGGACTGGAAGGGAGCAAAGGATCAACTGGAAAAGAATCAGAAAGAGGAGAGAGGGATTGCTACCCTTCTCAGGGTGTTCAATTGTACGATACAGGCAAGAGGTGGGGAAGGAGAGAGAGAGAGACAGATAGCCAAATAGCTTCTGCTAATGTGGGCCACGATGAAATAAAACATGCTTTTAGTGTGTGGAGGAAGAAGGGGTTAACTGGTGACATTTTAGAGAAGATCTGAGAAGTTAGCATTGGAGTTGAGCATTAATGAATATGATTTTTGGTAGATGGAGATCATGGGAAAAAAACATTTTGGACATCTTAGCAGTATTAGGTTAGATGTAGGCAGCTTTTATTAGGCTGAGCAAAGCAGACTCAAGAAGGAAAATTTCCTGTATATCTAGTACTTTTAAATTCAATTTTCTACCACATTGAAATATATAAGAAATGTCTCATATCATTACAGTGACTATTTTTTATTATTATTTCAAAATATTATGGAGTGCAAATGTTTTTGGTTACATGGATCACTTTTGCTATGCTTGAGTCAGGGTTAAAAGGGTGCCCATCTCCCAGATAGTGTTCAGGTACCCATTAGGTAGGTTTTCACCCATTTCCTCCTCTCCCTTCCCCCCTGCTTAATTTCCACTGAGTTTTACTTTCCTTTCTGCACGTGGGTGCTCATCAGTTAGTTCCAATTTAATAGCAAGTACATGTGGTATTTGTTTCTCCATTCTGTACATATTTCACTTAGCATAATGGTCTCCAGTTCCATCCAAATTGTTGCAAAAAGCATTAATTCATCCTTCTTCATGGCTGAGTGGTATTCCATAGTATACATATAGCACATTTTGTTAATCTGTTCATGAATTGATGGGCACTTGGGTTGATGCCACACCTTTGCAATTGTGAATTATACTGCAGTTGTCTTTTTGATAAAATGACATCTTTTCCTTTGGGTAAATATACAGTAGTAGGATTGCTAGATCAGTTGGTAGGTCTATTTTTAGTTCTTTGAGGAATCTCCATAGTGTTTTCCATAGAGGTTGTGCTTATTTGCAATTCCACCAACAATGTATAAGTGTTGCTTTCTGTCTGCATCCATGCCAGCGTCTATTATTTTTGGACTTTATAATAGTGGCCATTCTAACTGGGGTAAGATGATATCTCATTGTGGTTATAATTTGCACTTCTCTGATTATTGTGACATCAAGCATTTTTTCATATGTTTATTGGCTTTTCCTTTGAAAAACTTCTGTTCATGTCTTTTGCCCACTTTTTAATGGAGTAGTTTGTTTTTTTTCTTGCAAATTTGCTTGAATTCTTTGTGATTCTGGTTATTAGCTCAGAGTATATCTGCCCCTTATATATCTGCCACATATAAATATCACAGTTTCAGAGATGGCTTTTAAGTATTCCACTAATAGGGCCACTTTGCTTCCCAAGTATCTAAAAATGGGGGCTTGTTCTCTCAAATGGAATTAAGGGACCAAAGTTATCTTTCAATAGAATCAATGTAAAGAGTGTATAATTTTAATCCATTGTGTATTAATCAGACTATCAGAGGAATTCATGTAACCTTAGAAGGCATGTTATTGGTGTGGAGGCTTAATAACCCCCTTCCCCCCCACACACACAAAGGTTGAAGAATAAGAACCTGCCAGGGGATGATTAGTTTGAAAACCACTGAGCCTAATGAATGTCAGTGTTCTGGTCACTGATCTGGCCCACAGTGTACAATGGGATGATTGATCAAGGTTTTATATTAAATAATGAATATTTTTAAGATTCATAAAATCCATTTTACAACCCAATGTGTTTTCTTGGCATATCTATTCAGCTTCTCTAAGAAACCTTATTATACTTATTTTGGTGTTCCAGTTACCTTGGGTACCAGGTGTCCAAATCACAAAATGCTCTCCTGGATGTAAATACCTGTGCATTGTATTGCTGTGCCTAAAAATCTGTGTGTAACCAAATTATGTTCAGTAAAGGTTTCTTTCTAAGATCATTGTTTTCAATTTGGAATTGATTTGTTTTTCTGAAACAGTGTTGTAAATCCAGAATGACAAATTCTACTATAGTATCTATAAGAGAATAGGTAGGCTATGTGAGTGAGGCAGAGACAGGTGTCAGGTAACAGTGAGCAATAGGGACAGTGGTGGATAGGAAAGCACAGGTCTCCATTAAAGGCTCTCTAATTCACATTAACAACAACAACAGCATTGCCAGCCAAACAAAATAAGCCTACAGATCAGATTTGTTGATAGCGTGTCACCTAGATTATTAATGCAATATGATTTGTATAGTAGTCCCCAAAGTCTTCCCATTCTCAGTAATTGTAAAATAGAATATTCCTTTACTGTATCTTTAACACCCTCAAATTAAAAGTTCTGGTTTTGCAAAGCAGAGCTTCATACTCAAAACTAAAAAGACTTTAACAAGAATATTGTTTCCTTAGAGTTTATGTCTGAACAGCCCACCAACCTCCCACTCTTAGATATAGCTTGCTAATAAAAGCATTTCTTGGACTTCTGAAGATGGCTAATCAAAGACACCAGCTGCCAGCTCATCTCAGAAAGAAGGGAACGTTTTAGATGAGAAGGAAAGAAACAAACAAACAATCAGAGATTGGGTGTAATTCCAAGGGAAAAATGCCAGAACCTACAAGAGATTCCACAGGAAGAAGTTGTGGAGTGGAACAAGAAGGAGCAAGCTATCAGCAGAGGACAACCCCTGCTTTCAGGGGTGGAGTCCAGTGAAAAGGGTAGGTAGAATGGTTTGTTTCTCCCTCCCTCACACCTCTGGTAATTAAAAGGCTCCCTTTGTACCCTCATGAGCCCAAAGGCTGTTACCACCAGTGAACTTGGAGCTTCTTGAGGACAAAGCACCAGCTTACCAGCCCCCTTGGGGCACTTCTCATCACCACAGACCAAAGCCAAGATGGCAGGTGCCATATTGCTTCTACACGCACCATACACCTTTGTCTTTCTCAGGGGGTTTCAGCCCTCAGTTTTCAACTTGCTTGTTCCCACACAAACATTTTCCAACTCTGTCCCAGACCGTGGGAGACACAGAGGGGCCAGTGGATCTCAGGGGATCTGTGTGACCCCAGAGCTTGGACATTTGGGGCATGCTGCCTTCCAGAGAGAGGGATGGAGACAATCAGAGAGCCAGTTTTCCTCCATTCAGACATTTTTCCTCACCTCCCCCTCCCCCACCCATGGCTGCCAAGAGAAAAGAGCCAGCCACAGCTCTCAGGAACTGCTGCTTCCCCCCTATTGGTGCATCCACCACACCGGGGCTTCCAAAGAGAGAGGGGCTCAAACCATTCCTCTTAAAGACCTGCAGAGAGGACTAAGGGTTGCTTGGACTGTGAGCTCCCTGCTCACAAACCCTCCCAGGTGCTGTTGTCCAGGTGCTACTTGTCCAGCTGCTCCATCAGAGGAGGGCACACCTCAAAGTGGAGGGACAACAAACCTGCTTGTGTACTCCATAGACAACTCAGGACCAGCATGCTTCTCCCTGGCCTGGTCAAGGATTGCTCTTTGGGGACCCAGGAACAGGCCCACAGGCCAGATCCTATACCCCCAGGACTCCATTATGTTGCTTGAGGGCACAGAGGGCAGATTTGTGAACTAATATTAGGAGGCAAGGGAGCCTGCATGGGCAGAAATCCAAAGAAAGTACTGTGGGTCCCAGCCATAGCACATTTGTGGAGCACCTCTCCCCCCACCCTGGGCCATGCTCTCAGCCCAGGGTGCATTCTTGGACAGGGAGGCTCTCACTCTGCAGTGCCATTGTTGGGGAGCTCAGCTAGTTTAAGCTTCTGCCTGCTGGCAGACACTGGAGGGAGACCACAGAGCAGAGCAGGTGGGAGAAGAGTAAAACCCACTCCTGACAGCCAGATTGTGAATCTCACAGGCCCCTCCCCCACAAGCAGACTTCCTCCTGTCGTGGAGAATAAGGACTCATCTCAAAGTTCCATGGCCCCACCCTCCACCTGGGGCATTCAAGTGCTTCTTCTGAGGGGCTAGAGACAGTCATAGGTTCCCCAGAAACACTGCAGGTTGGTCCAGCAAGTGCCACCTACTGACAGGGAGGTCAATTTGTACAGCCTTTTATGGCATTTACTCAATCATGCAGGGCACGGTTGATTCTTACCCAGAAGCACCACCTACTATCTCAGAGATTACACTGGGTGTGCTGATACAATTCACACTGTTAAGAAGATCACAGGGCTGGTCAATGAGAAACAATTTCAAAGACCTCCATCCTCTCTCATGAAAGAGAGACAAGGAATCTGCCCACACACATAGCTCATCACTGCTACAGCCTACAAACAACTGGGAACTAAGAAAACCACCACACTAAGGATATCTATAACTAAGGCATCCATCCAGAACCTAGATCGCCATCACAGCACCCACAAGCAAACCCAAAGTTTCTTACCCAACATATGCTACAGACACTCTTTTATAAGTGTGTTAGGGGAGAAGCCCCATCTAACCAAATGTTAATCCCACAGTAAGAAGTGACAGCTGCACCAGATGAGAAAGAATCAGTGAAAGAACTCCGGAGGTATGAAAAATCAGAGTGAAAGGACAGCTCCAAAAGGGAACATCATCTCTCTAGTAATGGATACCAACCAAAATGAAAATACTGAAATGACAGATAAAGAATTCCAAATATGGATTGTAAGGAAACTGAATGAAATCCAAGAGAAAATGGAAAATCAACTCAAAGAAAACAGAAAAACAATTCAGGAACTGAATTAAAAATTCACTAAAGAAATCAACATATTAAAAAACAAAACAAATAGAACTTCTCCAAATGAAAATTCATTTAAGGTAATACAGAACACAATGGAAAGTTTTAAGAATAGACTAGACCAGGCAGACAAAATAATCTCATAGCTTGAAGACAACTCTTTCAAATTAAATCATTCAGTCAAAAAAAAAAAAAAAAAACAGAGAATTATCAGCAATGAACGAAGCCCACAAGAAATATGGGATTATGTAAAACAGCCAAATATAAGAATCATAGGCATCCCTGGGGTTGAAGAAAAAAATGCACAGGGATGGAGAACCTGTTTCAGGAAATAATTGAGGAAAACTTCTCTGGTCTTGCTAGAGATTTAAACATCCAGGTAAAAAAAGCTCAATGAACAATGGGAGATTCATTGCAAAGAGGCAATCACTAAGACACATGATCATCACACTGGCCAAAGTCAACACAAAAGAGGAAATCCTGTGAGCTGTGAGGCAAAACATCAAGTAACTTACAAAGGAAAACCCATCAGGCTAACTGCAGACTTCTCAACTAAGACCTTACAAGCAAGAAGAGATTGGGGCCCCATCTTTAGTCTTCTTAAATAGAACAACAGCTAAGCCTAGAATTTTGTATCCTGCAAAACTAAGTTTCATGTATTAAGGAGAAATAAAGACTTTTCCAGACAAGCAAACACTGAAGGAATTTGTCAAGACTGAACTTGCCCTGCAGGGAATACTGAGAACCTATTATATACATGGATCACCACAATAGCCACTCACCAGTGTAAAACTACCCAAAAGCTAATGCTAAGAGCTCATATAAAACAATAGCACAAGAGGTAAAACAGAGCAATAAAATATTATCCAACAGGAGGAACACAACAGCATTCTATATATCAATTCTATCAATCAACATGAAAGATTTGAATGCCCCATTCAAACCAGCCAACATAGGCTGGCTGAATGGATGAAAAAAACACAACTCAAATATCTGCTGTCTCTAGGAAACACATCTAACCCACAAGGACTCATACAGATTCAAAGTGAAGGGATGGAAAAAAATATTCCACGCAAATGGAAACCAAAAGGAAAAAGTGTAGCTATTCTCGTATCAGATAAAATTTACTTTAAGTCATTACAGTGACTACTCATTACCTCTTTCCTCATCAATTTAGCAACCTCCTAGTTTGTTGATGACTAACCTATTATTTTCACTTACCAGAAAAGTCCCTAGCCAAGATCCCATTTGGTGGCTTCTCATTCTCAGTCTCCTGTCTTCTCCCCTTGCTCACCATCTCTGTTTTGACACTTGCAAACTAGTGGATTCTCATACCTATTCTCTGCTTCCAGTGACTAAAGTTACCCAACTGAAAATATAAACCTCTGTTGATGTGTTCCATGCATATGAACTGGAGATAGTCCTTCAATCCTCGCTCTCTACCCTATCAGCAATCTATTAGTAACTAATGGGGGAAATTTTCAGGCCATGTAGAAAAATTGAGGAATAGACTATGAAAGCTAAAAGGGACCTTAGAGATAATCTATTCTTCTGTTTTTATAAACTATTGATATCAAGGCTCAAAGAGGTTTAGGTAGTATGTCCAAATTTGGAAGCTTCTGAGGTCAGAAGTGAAATGTGGCTCTAGATCTAAGTCCAATAACCTATAAGTGAAGGGAGAAGATTGTTCGTCACCAACACTTGTGATGGACTTTGCAGGATGCTACCTCTTCTACCTACTTTATTTAAGGCCAACCCTCAGTCTGAACTTGGTGCCTTATTTCACCTAATTTACTTTCCCAAATGAAGTAATGACTCAAATACTACATACTAACTATACAGTAATTATTGGACAGCAATAATTTATTTTCCTTGAGTTCATAATTTGCTATACGAGGGAGTGACCAGGTGGACTCAGATTTAATCTAGAGACTGGATTGTAATTATCCAATGTCACATTGAAAATTATTGGAAAAAATGAAGAACCATTCCTTCCCACTTTAATGCATTTAGTAAGGAGCATGAATAAGCCAAACAGAGAATTAGTGAAATTTGCAGATCTATTTTAGGAAGCAAGGCTACAGAAAGTCAGCATTCAAAAGTAATTAATAACTTGGAAGAACCTATTTAGAATTTTGAAGAACATGTCTGAAATATAGATGAATACATCTATGGGTAGAAGACCTTAAATACTATTAATACAAAAAATTATGTCTGTAAAAAAACGAATAAAGTCAAGCTAACCTTTGGTTGATTTATAATGTGATGTTGCAGAAAAGGATATACTGTGCAATTTGGAACTGAAACAAGAAAAGTCAGTGCTGAGAACTGAGACTAGATTTTCAGAAAAATGTAGAGAAAGAAGAGGTAATAAGGGCAATAGAGTAATGGTATCATTTGAGGACTAATGTACCTGGAAGACAACATGAACACTACCGTCAAAGGTTTGGTTAGGCAACGGCTGAAGTAATAAATTATTAACAGTCAAGATAAAGTGAATGGGAAAATTATAATGAAATAAATCGAAAAAGAGGAACAGAGAAATTTTTACAACAGTTAATACAAGAAAAAAAATGGTGGAAAGGCACAGAGTTGACAATATGTTTCCAGATATGAATTGGAATCCCGACATCTCAAGTTTAAAAAAAAGATAACACAATTGTGATTATTATATTTGTTTATCAAAAATGAGTTAACAGACCAGGTATTGCCTACAAATCTCTATAAATTGAGGTATAAGGGTTGGTCCACTTAAATTGAGGCCTTTTCATAGTTTTTATTGTGTCAAAGAATGTAAGCAATAGGAGATGCCTAATATATTGTTTTTATTTTTTTCTTTTTCTTCATGATAGTTGAGGAATACTAATCCAGCAAAAACTAACCTGAAATACAGTCATTTGATAATATTTCTTAGGGCCTATATTATGTTAGTCCAATTTCAACACCTAGTTTGTCAGTACTGCTTGAAAATGCTTAGAGTGTCCAAGTCTACCCTTCCTCAGGCCATACCCCTCCACCAAGGCAGGCGGTCTGGGGGACCCAAAGCTATTCTCAGCTGGAGCCTATGCCTCTCCTTCTACATACCCAAGACCCCAGAATTTCTTGCCTAAAGTTCCCTGTGCCCATGTCTAGGACTGTGCTGGCCTCCTCTTTGGAGACTTCTCTCAGGAGAATGGAATGTGCCACCAGGTCCCACCCCTAGGCTTGAGGTAGGCTAAGGAGCAGCTGGTTGCAGTGAGTGTGTGTGAAGGAGGGTAGGAGGCAGAGCTTGTGAATACTGGCTAGAGCACCCACGGGTGCATGAGGCCTCTCATGGCATAGGATGGAGCCCTGAGTGGAATGGTGGTCCAGGTCCCATTCTCTTATGTGACCATGTTTCTCTGCAGAACTCTTAGGAATCTAGGACTTGTAAACCTGAACCTTATCTTCCAGATCATTATATAGTTATTTTGTTCAAAGCTGGAAGATAGACCATATTTAATTTAAACCTTGTTAGTTTGGTTTACATATTCAAAATATTTGGACATATAGTATGTGGTCTTACCTGGGGCTTGCAAACTTTTAGAGGTAGTCCTGTGGCTTGGTCCTTCCCAGGCTGTTTGAGGTCCCCGAAAGCAGAGAGTATATCTCTCCAATTCCTTTTTTTACATCTGACAAGATGCTTCATGCGTTTGGGGACTCAAATTGAACTGAAATAGAAAAATGCAGGGACACACGATGTGAACTCAAGTAGAAGATGAGGCAACTATTTCCAGCAGTTAGAATTATCATCAATCTGTCCCATTTCCCTGACTTTCCCACCACAGAGAGAAATATTCAGGAACATCATTACAGACTTGGAACTATAGCCCCTGATGAACAGGTCACCATGGCTGTACCTGGTGTTTTAGAACCCTGAAGCCTGCGTTTCCTATACAGCCAGGGTCCCTGCAAAACCTCACTTAGCACGTGTTTAGAATCTCAAGGATAAGGCAGTTTGAGTTCCCCTTAGCTGTTTTTCTCCATCAAGGAAATAACAGAGCTTCCAGAACTTTTAACTTCATATTTTTGAACTTGCATATTTCAGGAAAAAATTATTGCTCCTTTTACTGAATTTTAAGTGACCATTGAATAATATCCTTTCAATTAAGTTCTTACACCTTACTAAGGAAAATGAACTTTTTTGTCCAGTAGCTTCTATATGACTGAGTCATTTTTTTTTCTTTTTTTTTCTCTCTTAAGAGAAATTTCAGTCATTTAAATTCAGCTGCCATTTTTTAATAGAGCCACACTTAATTCTCATCACCCTTTAAGGTACCCATGATATCCACATCAGATTATTCTCTCTATATATTACACAATTCCCAAAAAAGTGTGTTTCTTCATCTTGAATTTGCCGTAGAAAACAATGGTATTTTTTTCTCTTTCCCTTTTGCTATTTATGTATGTTACAATGTCTCAGCAAATGGTGAATTTGGGTTAGAGTCATTAATGCAGTAATAATTATTAGCAAATTAATGAACCAGAAACAGAAACATATTTACATTTTTTATTGTTATAATACTGTGTTTCGGAAACCGAGGCTTTTTTGTCTCTATGGGAACTGTAGTCTGCTGTCAGAGATGATGTTTTTAAAATTCCATTGCATATAGTTAATACATTCCTACCAGATTTGCTTAAGATAAGAAATAATAACTCTTGTTGACAGACCATCCAAAAACCTCCAACTCACAAATCTTCCTTGAATCCTTGTTTGCCAACATAGGTTGGGGGAAACTATGTAAGCTCTCTGAGCCTCAGTTTCTATGTCTGTAAATGGAATTGTCACACCTATCGTGTAGGGTTACTGTGGGTATTAGAGATGCTATTTTCTGTGCCTGGCATACAGGTGATAAACAGCATGGTCCCCTTCACTTTCCCCTCTCCCCTGCAGTAGACACTACTCTGAATTGGATTTTAGCCCTGCAGTTGAAGAATCCAACTTCAGTTACCTTACACCATCTTTATTTCTGAATTGACTCCCTTGCAACTGGTGTGACTATTCAGTTATTAGGACTGACAGAGAAGTAGTTTTTCTTTTGGTACATGGTGTATCATCTGCTTTTGTCAAAAAGAAGAAAGATCTTTCTTTCTTCTTTACAACACAGAGGGCAATAGCAATTAGAGGCAGTTATAATCCTGACCCGCAGTAGCAGTCAAGTCCCACTGTGGAGCAAAACTGGATAGAAAATGATATGGATGTTGCAATCAGTGTGCACTTGCCCAAAACAATCCCTCCCGTCAAACAAAAATCCACCAAGTGTCTGCCCCAGAGTTAACCTGGCGGAACACAGAAAAAAAAATATTGTAATACTGTTTTCTCTTTGTTATACCCATTTCAATCAATATTACAATAACATTTAAATGTTATCCCTTCCCACACACATTATTTAAAATTTTAGTGCAAAGTACTAAAATGGCACCCTCATGGTCACTTCTTATTTTTATAGTCTTAACTATTAAAAGGAAATGCCTTTTCAAGTCTCTCAAAGGCCCATAATAGTTCCATGAGCAATATTTTACTGATATCTGATTTTATCAATAATACCATAAGTTTCTGCCAAAAGACTTTTTTGTTATAAACTCATCTGGAAATGGCATCTTGGAATGTATTTTCTTTCTTTTGTGAAAAGCCCTCATTATATTAACATGAAATTAAAGGCATTATCCAAGTCTAGTTCAGATGCTTTCTAATGTTAATAGCAAAACATTTTATTTTGTATTGATCACAAATAAAAGATAACAGGATAATTTTGTTTCTATTTTATGCATAATATTCTGGTTAATTTAGTTTAACTTTATATTTAATATTGATCAAATAGAAGAGTAAGACTGATCTTTCGTAACTCCCTACTTCCATACATGCTGTCAGTAGAGGAGGGAGGAGGCTTCCATTCTGTACCTTTTTGCACACTTACTATTTTTAAAAAATGGAAGCCCATTTTTTCTCCTATATAATCCTCATCTTCACGTATCTCACCGACTAAATGGCTAATTTGTTTATATTGATATCCCAAATCTTCCTAGGTCTTTCTGCCATAACAAAAGAATACAGTTAAGTTGGTTCATCAGTTTTTCCTCCAGATTTATTGATATATAATTGACAAACAAAAGTTGTATGTATTTAAAGTATACTATGATGTTTTAATATAAGTATATATAGTTACCATTTTCTTTTCTTTCTTTTTTTTTTTTTTGTGGTGAGAATGTTAAAAATGTGCCCTCTTAGCACATTTCAAATAAACACTACAGTTTTGTTAACTATGGTCACATATTGCATATTACATCTCCAGAAAATATTCATTATGCATTATTGAAATTCTGTACCCTTTGACCAACCTTTCCTGATTTCCCCCTCTCCCCAGTTCCTGGCAACTACCATCCTACTCTGGGTTTCTGTGAGTTTGACTATTTTAGATACCACATATAAGTCAGATCATGTAGTATTTGTTTTTTTATGACTGGCTTATTTTATTTGGCATAATATTCTTCAGTTTCACCTGTATTGTCACAAATGGCAAGTTTTTCTTCCTTTTTTAAGGCTTAGTAATATTCCTTTGTATATATAGATGTATATCACATTTTCTTTATCTATTCATCTGTTGATGGACATTTAGGTTGATTCCATATCTTGGCTATTGTGAATAGTGCTGCAAAGAACATGAGAGTGCAGATATCTCTTTGACATACTTATTTCCTTTGCCTATAAACCCACTAGTGGGATTCTGGATCATATGATAGCTTTATTTTTAATTTTTTGAAAAAGCTCCACACTGTTTTTCATAATGGTTGTACTAATTTACATTCCCAGCAACAGGGCACAAGGGTTCCCTTTACTCTACATCCTCACCAACACTTGTTATCTCTTGTCTTTTTGATAGTAGCCATTCTACAAGGTGTGAGGTATAAGTTGGTCCACCTTAATGAAGGACCATAATAAGTATTAATAGTATATCTCTATGTCTCTGGCTTTTCCAGCCAGGGAAGAATCACAATAATCTGGATCTTCAACTGACTGGACAAAAACAAGCACAGGTTTTCCTCATGTTTCTTATCCCAGATATTTCTGGGATTCTCCCCAAGAAATTCACGTCTATTCTTCCAATCCATTCTTATTGCTTCTTGCCCCCTAGTCTTGTGTGAGTGCCCTGGAGCATGACTACTCTGTTTGGGATTCAGCCTTCCCAATCAGTATAATTCCTAAAGAATGGGCCCTTTAGTCTTGAATAAACGCACACATAGGGCCTCAACAATATAATCCACAGAGGAATTCACACACTAGAATGAGGTGAACTATGTCCCCACATCCTTGTGCTGTCTTGTATTAAAAATGTTATAGCAAGGCTAACACATACAACTCCTAACAATAAAGAATAAATTTCAGAGAGAGTAATTATCTAAATCCAGGTTTAGGAAAGAAATCATTTTCAGAATGAAAGTTAGAATTTCACAGTCAACTTCTTACCTGTTGATTTCTCCAGAATGAGTCACACTACAAGATGTTTGACCCTTTGGAGGCCCATCCTTCCTCAAAAGAGATCTGGCAAGGAGGTCTGGCTGTCCCTTCTACATATGGTGCCCAGTTGACAAAATATGTTTAAATGCACTGCTTACCTCCCTGTGATAAAAGGCACAAATCTCTATAGAAATTTGGGCACCAAATAAGCCTTTGAAATCTATGACCATCAAGAAGGGCGAATTCTGTTCTTTCAAAACATAAGCTGCTTGCCATTAATTTGCCAGTGGATCAGGCAGTATAAGACTAGACAAACATATATTGCAACAGTTTAAATAGGTACTGTCCTTTTACATTCAGTGTCCTTACTTGATGTTTTTAAAAAACAGAATCAAGAAATTCTGATCATAAGAGCAGATTGGATGCTTTCTTCAGTTAAACTAGTTTGTTGCTTATTTGTATTTAGTAAGGTTAGGAACTAAAAAGAATAGCGTGGAATAGTGAAATTTTTGGAGAGCGTAAAGGAGGTCTCTAACCTAATGAGTATGTTACACCTAGAAGAGAACAGATCTAATGTAGGGGTTGGCAAACTATGGCCCACAGATCAAATAGATCTGCCTATTTTGGTAAATAAAATTTTATTGGAATATAGCCATGCCTATTGATTTGCATGGTGTCTATGGCTGCTTTCATGTTACAATAGCAGAAATAAGTTGTTGCTACAGAGACTCTATGGACCACAAAGCGTAAAATATGTAGCCCTTTACAGGGAAAGCTGGCTGACCCCTGATCTAGTGTATAACTATTTTTCTTGTGAAATATTTTATAAATCTATTAAAGTAGGAGATAAATATATACTTCTATGAAAAGAAGCTAACACTTAGAGATTAGATCATCTTACTAAATTCCTTTTACTACAGCTAATATGAATCTGTAAAGAATTCAGGAACAGCGATGTTTGTATATGTGATGGTGGGACAGCTGATTGTTTCATCTCAGTCTGCTGGGACACAATTGCCCCAAGGAAATTCTCTTGGTTTCAGTCTTACTGAAAGTGAAAGACATGAGGCCCACTGCCTGCTAATCACATTGCCAGGAAAAGATAAAAAAAAAAAAAAAAAAAACCCTTAAAAAATGTTTTCGTCTAATCATCTTCCCCTTTAAGTGGATTGCTTGAGAAATATTAAAATAACTGAAGCAGCCTGGAGAATACAGCTTAAAAAACACATAAACCCAGCGTGCTTGAAGTTCAAAAGGTCTATTGCATAGTCACTATTAATCTCTCTATACATATTTTATTTAACCTTCTGTAAATATTGTCATTGTAAAGTGCTTTGGACAGGCTAATGCACTGTGATGTTTTGTTAATGGAAGCAGAGACAATAATGAAGAAGGCAATCACAAGACGGGACGAGGAGGAGGCAGATGAGGAAAGGAGCAGACTGAAGGCAGAGCCCCGGTTGTCTGGGAGAGGTGAGGCTGGGACACTGCATGGAGCTGACTTCTTCATTAGCAGAGCCTGGAGCCACGCCAGAGCGTTCCAAAGGACTACACTGGACTTCAGGAGCTCGTCAGTCCCCCTCCCCCTTTTCCTCCTTCTCTCTCTCTCTCTCTCTCTCTCTCTCTTGGTAAGCTTTAAAAGAAAGGGCATAATGTTATTCCCCACCCCTCCACACTTTATAATGCACTCCTTTCCATTGGAAAGTTGGTATGTAAAAACGGCAAATCTCTTTTAGCTCTGAATAATCATCATAGAATAACTTTCCATTTAGTCATCCACAGTATTTCTTAACAAGAGTTGTAACTTTGAAGCTCTCCCTGTTTCTACGATTTTGTTTCTCAGTGGGGTGTGAATTAGTTGCTCACAGGGATGTGGGCATCCATCTCTCTACATCCTGTCGTTCCTAAACAGCCTCTTAAGGCTACTTCCTCAAGGGTTCTGGGGGCACCATCTGTGTGTCCTAGGAGCAACACTGCCATTGCTTGAACTGGTAGTGTATTTTCTTCCTTTTCTCTCTCCTCTTTTTCCTTCCCCTCCTCCATCTTCCTCTTTTTCTCTCCCTTACTCTTTTGTTGTTGTTGTGTTTCCCACAGCACAAAACTGCCTCCAGGACTGCCTAAGTCCACGTTGGCGGGCTCCCGTTTGTGGTGCAGGTGTGCGGGAGCCCTCCTCCGTGTCGTCGCCACAGCAACCCGCGGCTCTAATCTGTTGAATATGAAAAGAAGAACAGAAAGAGAAAAGCCATCCACCCCCTTCTGCTCCATCCATGAGTCCAAAAGAAGGATACCGTCTCCAGGCATTCCTGATAATCCCCCAGCCATCGCCCAGGCAACAGTCACAGGGAACTGGCACGGCCTGGGGCGAGAAAGCAGTCCCTGTCTAAAGCTCAAACCTCCTCCTCCTCCTTCTCCTCCTCCTCTACTTTTTCCACCCTGGGTTCCCTAATGGCCCCTAACCTCTATTCCACTTCTGGTTTCCCGGCCCCACACCCTCAAGCTAGTGGGTCACCAACTCAGACTGGAGGGAGTATATATCATATTTGTTTTCGAAAGGTGCTGAAACAATACGCGTGCATGTGTGCATTACATGTGTATACATGTGTACCTATGTGTGCATGTGTGTGTATGTGTATGTTTTTAAGGAGATTTTCATTTCTAGTCGCCTTCCAGATGAGCTGCATTTATGAGCTGGAAAGAATGAAATGGACAGAGAATTTTTCCTATCAAAACTAGTAGTTTCAAAAAGCAGTCCCTTGCAGCATCCATGACTTCAGCTGTTTCTGGGTTTGACGAGGTTTTTCATAGCCCTTTGCTCTCTAGCGCCCATATCCAGCAGTGAAAGCTCTCATTTGTCTTACCACCATCATGTTGATGCAGCTGGGTTTGACACTGCTTACCTCAGCAATTTTTTTCTTTTTCTTTTTTTTTTTTTTTGTTGAAAGACAGAAGGCTTCCTTGTGATCCCAGCCTTTTCCTATCAAATGACACTCAGCCATGGTTTGGGTGACTTATTTACTGGCACTGGACCAGTAAAAACAAAAATGAACGTTCACAACTAATAAATCCTTGAGCTTAGATAGCTACAGCAACAGTGGTGGGATTACATCAAAATGTTCAGCCTGATACCACGGGGCTCCAAGGCAGTGTGGAACCTAATAAGTCAGGGCTAGGAAAAGAGGATAAAACAAGACTAGGAACAGAGAAATTTTTTATACTCTGTGTCTAAGACACACTCAAAAACTTTGAGCTTGAATCACATGATGTGCTTTCTTGGCTGGGGATTTTAAACGGGGAAGCAGGATGTGCTGTATCTGAGTCATTGGAATGGGAGATTGCTAAGCTTGTCACCTTCTTCTTTTATTCTTGCAAATTAAACTACACTCATCATCCACACGATGAAGGAGGCCAGCCTAGATGGACTGGACAGCAAAATCACAGCTTTTTCAGCTGCACTGAAGAAACTATTTTTATAGAGGACATGAGGTCAAGAATGTTTAGCAAACAACATTGAATGTCATTTACTCCTTGATAATTCTCCAAGGACCTTCCTCCTCCCAGGCCCTTATTGAAAGTGAGGGCATCTCTTTAAGGCTAGTGTGATAATGTTTTTATTTGTTTTGGAATTGATCTTTTGGACAGAAGCACACTTTTTTTCATTAGTATAAATCCAGAAAAATCCAACCACAAAACCATTGACTCTGGCTAATGTTTACTCATTTATCCCCCTATGACTGCCTCTAATTCAATAAGTAACTATACTTTCTGTGATGACTAACTTTGTTGATTCAGCTTTTGTAGGCTAATTGTTGAGCCTTTTCTTACAGGGTTCAATCTCTGGGTAGAAATGTGGACAAAAAAGTGGGGAAAAATTTAACCATAACCCAGATGTTTAGTCTATAGGCTGCTAAATATTTAACTATTTGGAAAGATGACTGTGATTGATTTTACTCTTCCTTTTAAATTTTGGTTTTGGTTTCATGACTCTCAGAGAGACAGTGATGGAAGACACTTACCTGATGGCAAATTAAACCACACCTACCAGTAGTTCTATTTGTTATAATGAAGAAAAAGAAACACTACTTTTTGTGTTGTTTTGGTTTGGCTTTGGTTTCACCATTGTTAAAACTTGTCTCTGATGCCATCTGAGTACATGGAAAATGCCTATGGGTGGTAGGCACCATGATCTACTTGCTTTACAAAGCACCTGATAAAAAGGCATCTTATGACATTCTTCAGAGCTCTGTGCAATCATTAGCTTTGAAGGGTCTTCCATTGCCATTTATTTTAAAAAATGGCTTGGATAAAACCAGATAAATGAAATATATCAAGGCTAACTCTGCTACCTTGTTCTCTCTGTCTACCAGTGACATAGTTGTTTCAAATTCTTTCATTAGTTCCCAGGAAGGCAATTTAATCTCTCCATGATGGAATCTAGCTATATTATTCTATCATAGAGATATTGTCTGTAGTCATTGTCTCCAAGGAAAATCAATTACAGGCAGTCCCCGGGTTATGGATGACCCAATTTACGGTATTCTGTACTTACAAATGGACTCCTGAGGCTCCCCATAGGATAATTTATAATTAAATAGTTAAATTAATAATTTGGGAACTAGTTTCTTCCACACATGTAAACGAACCCGCATGGGGTAAGTGGTTTGTTGATGCAGCATCTTTCTGCTAGCAGCTAGTCTCATAGACAGATAGAGAAGCACCTGCAGAATCAGAATCCAGAGCCAAGAAATTTTATGACAAAAGAATTAGCTGAAGCCTTTCATCTCATTGAAGCAGGATTTGCTAAACTTGAGGAGCAAGATGCTAACATCGAGTGGTTTACAAACGTTTACCATGCAGTTGGTGAGAACATCAGCTGCTACAAGGCCATTTAGCTACAAGCTGCTAAAAGAAAAAGATTGTGCAAACAACCCTAGATATCTTTTTCAAGAAACTAACTTCAGTGATGAGTCCCCTTCTCCAGCAACAGAATCAAATCCTGACTCTCCAGCTCCCACTCCATCCTCTCCAGCGCCATCTCCATCATCACCTTCCAATTAATGTTAGCTACCATCTTGCCTTAAAAATGCCCCTTCCAGTAAGCAAGACACTGATGCAGCATTAGCTGATTGTTAATCCTTAATATTCTTTTTTGAAATTTTTCGTATCACCTATCTAAAGTTTTTGTATGTTTGTTTGAATTAAAAGAAAGAACACAATAGTTTCTGTAACTTATTATTACAGTATAGGGGTATTATTATTAGAGTATTATACTGTATTATTACCACGTATGAGTCATTACAGTATTGTTATTATTATTATTACCATATATATGCTGTTCATCAGAGGCCCTGTTACATACAAATCCGACCTAAAGACATTCTCGGGAACATTTCTTGTCCATAACCCAGGGATCACCTGTATTGTCTGAATGCTATTTTGAATTTTCCTTAGGGAAAAAAGGCATTATATATTCAAATCACCTTCAAATTCTGTTTAATTCCTAGAATTCTTCATTTGGTTCCTCGTTTACCATTATTATGCCAATTTTGGAGGGGACGTATAATAATATGTGCCAGATATTCTCCTATGCTCTCAGAATTCAAAGAATTTAAATTTGTGGTCTAGATGGGGAGATAAGAACACAATAAATGACAGCTAACTTTTATTGAGTGATTACTATGTGTCAGGTACTGTTTTAGCATTTTATATGTA
This sequence comes from Eulemur rufifrons, assembly GCF_041146395.1. NCBI lineage: Eukaryota > Metazoa > Chordata > Mammalia > Primates > Lemuridae > Eulemur > Eulemur rufifrons. Next base: position 235,372,963 of record NC_090989.1, read on the forward strand.
TTAATTCATTCCAGCCTTCAAACAACTCTATGAGGTAAGCAATATTATTTGTCCTGTGTTTCAGAAGAGAAACCAAGGTAGACAGAGATTAAATTACTCAAAATTACATGCTTTATTATTTTAAAAGTGGTGTTTGGAAAATATATGACTGCTTCATGTTTATAACTCGCGGAGTTTAGTATTCTCAATACACAGTTAATATGCAGAAGGCTTCCTGATGGAGAAACGGAAGAAAGAGGAAATTTAAAACCCAAGATTAAGCCTTGACATCATCTCAACTTCTCGGGGTTGAGAACTCTCACTTATATCTTGCTGTAAAAATGTTTTTGAGAGTGTCTCTACGTTTTGCTGCTCACATATCCTTCAACTTAGTTGCAGAAAATTTTGTTTTAGGTTGTTTCAAACTTAAATGAGTTGATAGTTCTTAGGTGCTTAGAAGAGTGCTCTTAGAAAAGCACAATGGTATATAGTACACCGAAAAAAATAAAATAAACTTAGTTGGGGGTTGTATGATAATTGAAAAAAAAAAAATTAAAGGCAGAGTTGTACTCTAGCAGCACTATAAAAAATGGGGAGAGAAAAACCATCCTGTGTGAGAGTCAGGAAATAGAAGAAATAATACTGGTGGCAAGAGAATACCCCCAAGTCGGCAAGAGCATCAGCAACCAAATGGGTGACAAGTGCTAGATTGGCCGTCAAAGGGAGCCATTAAATCTGAAAGCAGGGCTGTGACACAATCAGGTCTGCATTTCACTGGGCAAGGTAATGTCTTTAGTAACACAAAGGCTGTAAAAGAGGTTAGACAGCCGTGACAGGGGCTCCAACTTAGACACTATTGCAAAATCCAGGCGAGAGATGCTGCTGCTCCTGAGGTGGCGATGAGATTGGAGATGGGCAAATTTGAAAGGTATTAAGAAAATAGAGTCCAGAGAACATTGTCTCTGATTGGATGACAAATCAGGGTCCCTGATAGTATGGGGAATTGGAGATGAGACCTTGGTTTGGGGCATGGACAACTAGTATATGATGACATCCGCTAAGAGGAAGATATTTGAAAGATAAGGTGTTGGGTTTTTTAGGCATGTTGAGTTTATAGTATCTAACAGCTGAGAGAGAGCATGCAATAGGAAATTAAAGGCACAGTCTGAATTCCAGGAAGAGAGAGATTTTGGATTTACGCATACAAGGGGAGGTATTCTAAGGGAAAGCGGAGATGGTGAGAAAAGATACAGGAGCCAAAGACAGAACTTGGGAAACTCAGGAAAATCCCCTGAGGCCACTTTAAAGATGATTGCAGACAATGAATGAAGCCTGGTCAATTTGCTAAAAACAGAACTAAAAGACTTTTCTCAAGTCAGAAGTACTGTTGCTCCATAATTTCTTCCTGTAGTTTCCAATCCATCATCAGAGCTAATCTACATTTTGAAACCATCAACCAATTCGCTGATAATGTTGGTCTTGAAACTTCACAAGCTTAAAGACATCTTGGCACTGTCAAGCTTTTGAAACATAACTCAGTACCTCAACTTTGTAGAGGTCACTAAGAACATTCTCCTGCCTGAAAGCTGTAGGTGCTATCAATCACTGATTAAAAATGCCATCTCTTGCAAAGACTTGCTCAGCAGAGGGGCTGAGCACAGTCTTGATGAGGAGAGAAAATGAATTCTAATTACTACCTTTGTTCTGTTTAAGATGATTTCAAGAAACACAGAAAGGCTATCTTCTGTTTACTTAGCTTACCTTATTCAACTGTTACAGGAGAGTATTTAGGCAATTTATGAGTAGAACCACTTCCTCGCCAGTGCATATCATTGAAAAATGTATTCAACCTCCAAAGACACAATATTTTTTAAAATAAACAATAAAAATGTAGCCTTTATGTGATTCATTTATAATGAGCCAAATTGAAGAAAGTGTTAAATGTAATGATACCCCCCTAAATTGTAATGAAATGTGGTGCTTTACTACAATTTATTTTATTTTTCATTTTATTCTCAGTAGGAGAAGCAACCATTTGTTCTGTGTGAAAGTCATCACTATGGAGCAGATATTGTATGTCCTTTCTTAGTTTTGTAGATATAAGGAAATAGGCTCTTGGCCCTGGGAAAAAGATGTCCATGAATTTTTGTTTGACTTAGTAAACAAGTCCTTTTTTTTCTGGTATACAGATGACTGGGAAGAGAACAGATGAATCTGAGTAAAGAGGAAGGCCAGGTAAATCCCAATCTCATCTCCTTGGGCTTGAAATATAAAGATCTGTGGAACAGGCTAGAGTTGCCTTTACTCAGTATCCTGAAATGAAGTTGCCTTAAGGTAGTGGTTCTCCACTGGGCTGATTTTGTCCTCTAGGAGACATTTGGCAGGATCTGGAGACAGTTTTGGTTGTTGCAACTGGGGAGTTAGTGTTACTGGGATCTGGTGGGTAGAGGCCAGGGATGCTGCTAAACATTCTATAATGCACAAGACAGTACCCCAAACAAAGAACTAAATTGCCTAAAATGTCAGTAGTGTTGAGGTTGGAAACTCTGCCTTAGAGGTAAAAAGACACAGAACCCATCCTGAAACTGTCAGAAGAAAGAAAGGAGAATCGTGGCTTTGTTATATGAGTGACATTCTCTGAAGCCAGTTTTATCCCAGTTCTTTGTGGCTAACAAGTGTCCCAAGCAGCAGCACTTTGGGGAATAAAAACAAATGGTTAATTAAGGGCTATCACAGTTAGTGATATGTGACACAGTTAGTGACACAGTTAGTATGTATGTATGTAGCTAGCTTAATTACAACCCAGAGGGCTCATACTTTCTCTGTGCTGTGCACACAACCTTTAAAGATAACTTTGACTCTTTACCATGAGACCCAAACCTTCTAATTTGGAATAAGCTCATGCCATGGGAAAGTTGCTGGGTGACAAAACTGGCAATTTGGGATTTAGGCCAGCTGCTGGAGACTCTCCTTCACTGAAAGTCATGCTAGAAAGTAGGGCCCTCCCAACATGAAAAAAGAGGTGTCAACAACCTGCCCAAGAACTTTAAAGGAGCCACTTTGCTTCAAGCACTCTTTATAAGGCCACTTTTGTCTAGCAACTGGTTCTTCTCCATGGCATTGAGCTCACCAAGAAAGGACTGAACCAGCCTGGAGTCTCTTGCTGCCTCTCGCCCTACCCCAGCCCCCAACCTCATACCTACCACTAACCACCACAGACATTTACCAAGGAAAGCGTGACATCTATGATCTGCATGCCCATGAGGACCCAAATATATTCTAGGACCTACAGGGGCATGATATCTTCCCAGTAGTATAAAGAAGGCCAGGGCAATTACAGTGGGCCATAACATCCTCTACCTTCATGTAAACAAAAACCACCAGAACAAGATGTTAAGATATTGGAGACAGACGGAACCCTAAAGAACATTTGGCCCAGTGTTTCCCGGGTTACTACATATACCCCTGGTGGTAAAAAAGAAGATTATAGATGCTGCATGGATCTAGCTTAAAATAACATTAAATCCTATGAATTGATGAATATGTTAATTAGGTTGATTGTGGTACTCATTTCACAATGGATATGTATATCAAAACACCACATTGTACACCCTAAATATATATGATTTTTTGATAATTATTCCTCAATAAAGCTGGGGAAAAATAAATGACATGAAATCCTTAGTAAGAAAATTAATACATTTCAATTCTGTTTCAACCTTTCTAATTATGATTCAGTCTTTTTTTTTATTGCAGAATATCACAGGGGTACAAATGTTTAGGTTACATATATTGCCTTTGCACCACCTGAGTCAGAGCTACATGTGTGCCCATCTCCCAGACAGTGTGCACCTCACCCATTGGGTAATTGAGTTATATAACACTGAGTGGCAATAGAGAGCAGGATCTGGTTTGAATTCTGACTCTGCAACTTGCAAATTAACTCTGTGACCCAATCCTGACCAAACAGAAGTAGGTAGAAGACTTTTGAGGAGTTCTTGGAGAGATTTTTCAACTCTGAAGCTTGTACCTTAAGCCTCTCTATTACATTGCTATCCCAACCAAATGAACTCAGTGAGGGTTAGGGGGCTTCATCTTGTCCAGTCCTGAATACCTAGGTCCAGACATACCCAGCTCTGTGGCCATCTATAGGCACTTAGTACATAATTGTTGAATGAACATATCAAAAATCATATGAGTAATTGACTGGTGATCATTTTTCATTTCAGTGATGGTTTTACAGTGTATAGATTTCCTCCAAGACTAAATGTTAAATCACAGGGTAGACTCAGTCATAATTCCACTACATTTTTGTTTTCAATAGATTTATTGAGGTAAAATTGACATAAAATAAACTACATATATTTAAAGTATACAATTTGATATACTTTAACAGATGTGTACACCTATGAAACCATCACCACAATCAAGATAATGAAAATATCCATCATCTCCCAAATTTTCTTGTTCCTATTGGTAATTTCTTCCTCTCTGGTGAAGTATCTGTTCAAGTCTTTGCTTGTTTCTGCTGTTGTTTGGAGAACGAGTATCTATTCTTCAAACATCCCATGCTGTTTTTGGTCTTCATGCCTTTTTTATATACTATTGCCACTTCTTAGAAACAGTGGTTTTCTCTTTCTTGTAATTCAACTCATCCTTCCAGACCCACATCAAATATTATCTTCCTCATGAAGTTTTTGTAAGGCACTGCAGTCAGAATTTACTGTTTCTCTGAGCTTTAATAGGAGATATATATATATATATTACATTATAATTATATATTACACGTCTGTCTTCTTCCTACCCCTATTTCCCTGGAGAAAGTGTGAGTATTTTCAGAATAGGACCTCGTGTTACTTATTTTTGCAGTCTTTGTGCCTAACACAGGATCTAGTACATAGTATGTGCCTAATGATTATATATTGAATAATATATAAAGTTTCATTGTTCATATGGCACAATTGAAACCTATTTTTCGTAGGCATTCATACTTGTTATCTGCATTGGTACTGTTATTTTAAAAATAAAAATAACAATATTTCTATCTTTATAATATGTGTGATTTTTTATTCTGTTTTGCGATTCAAGTTTGAGCTTGAGTAGTAGTACTTTGAGACAATAAAAACTCTTGATTTCTGCCCAGTAGAAAAACAAAAACAAAGCAGAACTCTAAATGTGCCTGGCACAAATCTAAAAGGGAATCCCTCTCTTCTGCTCTCTTGACTCTAGCAAATGTGGGGGGGTATAGACAGGAGGCAGTTCAGCAACAGCTCACCCTAAGGCATTGCCAAAGAAGCCCTCAGCAAGAGAATGGGCTACTTGTTATGGCACTGCTATGGGGATATGAGTGAAACTGAAAGGAAGCACTAAAATAATTGCCTGCACAACCTCAAAAGGCCACCACAATTCCCCTGTGTTTAAGAGGACCCCCATATCCAGGAAAAAAATTTCAGCCTGTGGAAACAACCCCTAGCCAAAGGTGGGGGGGCGGTCCCCATGGGAGGGCCCAGCAGGAAATGCCTCTTTGCCTTGCAGTAGAGTTCAACACTTCAAGTTCTCAGAGATATGTGTTTGTGGTTTACCTAAAGGTGGGGAAATTCTACTTTGCATCCACACCTTAAATAATTAGCCTTCTCAGTGGTAAATTTTGCAATTAGACTAAAATGTTTACCGTCAAGTATATGACATGTAGATTTGACAAGAGAAATTTTCCATAATTCAGGTCTAGAAAAATTATCCCTAATCCAGATGTGAAAGAAAATAAATTGAGAACATAAAATATTTTAAGTCTAATCCCATGATAGGCCAAACCCAATATTATGGTGAGCCAGGGCCCCTCTTTGGAGCAAAGTACTTTCCTGCATGAAGTAAATAACTTCTTCCTAAGCATGAAATGTTACTCTCCAGAGGGTATTTTAGTTGCCTGGAGGTTCTGTAAGATTGAGATTGTTTAGTAAGTTTGAGTTGAATCATGTTTCTTTTTCCATCTCTCAGGCTCTAGCCTAAATAATATTTAGCCAGTACTTTTTTTTTGTTAAATAACAAATCCTGTTCAATTTGATTCTTTACAAATGATGAAAATTATCTTACTGAAGCAAAAAAAACCCAAAAAAACAAAAAAACCCACCACCCAAACTTTAAAGCAGATATTATAAATAGGAATCTTTGCAAGTATATTAACGCTTAAGAAGTTTGGGTTCATTTCCACCTCCAGTGTCTCAATGAGAGACAAACCAAGAGAATAGCTGATAGCTGCCCAGAGGGTGAGAAAGAAGTATGCTAGAAATCTCCCACTGGAGAGGACATTCATCAGCCTCCAAAGAAAGCATTACCCACCCATTCCCTTACACTGTTTTGCTACAGAATGTACAAATGATAAATGCTTGAGGTGATGGATACCCCAATGACTCTGATTTGATTAATACACATTTTATGCCTGTATCAAAATATCACACATACCCTGTGAATATATACAACTATTATGTACCCAAAACAATTAAAAATTAAAAAAAAAAATTCAACTGAAAACTATATATTCATGTGATGTATAAATCACAAAATTAATGATTTAGGTCAAATTAAAATATAATTTTTAATATATACTTAGTGTGTGAATGGAATGGGAGGAAACTATTATAAAAAGCTGAGCATATCAGTGTTTCATTATGAGTTCTCAAATATGAGTGATATAGTAAATCTAAGAAAATAGCATTCTTTTTTCCCAATAATAAAACTTATTCAAATTGATATGTTTTTATATTTGTAATAGTTGTCAACAGGCCTAGGTTAAAATTTGAAGGCCACCAAATTTGAAGTTTATCAAAGGTACATTAATCAACAGTCACTTATTTACATTGTTCCCATTCTCTTGTTTTTCTTCTTTTTCAGTCATTGGGAAATGTGTTAAACTCTTGAATTACGATTGTGGATTTATCGACCACTATGCATAGGTTTGTCAACTTCGCTTTATATATTTGGAGCTTACATTATCAGGTGTATACAAGTTTAAAATTATTATATTTTCCTAATGACTTAATAACAGTTGACTCTTACCAAGTACTTACCATGTGACACATAAACTTAATATGTTGCATATGTTAACTTATATTAGTCATTATGACAACTCTAAAAGGGAGATATTATCCCCATTTTATGGTTGAGGAAAGAGTTTAAGTTTAGAGAACTTAAATAATTAAGCCAAGTTTACAGTATGTGGCAATGTCAGGATTTGCACCTAGATATTACAGCTCCTAAAATTGTGCCCTTCACCAATATACTCTTCTGTCGTCTTCTGTCATTATCAAGTGGCCCTTTTTATCACTATGAATGATTTTTCTCATAGTCTGTATTGCCTGATATTATTATAGTCATGTAGAAGAAATCCAGAATTTGGCAGCCTATAGCTGCTAAGGGGATTGAGCAGGCATACAGGATCCAGAATTCCTTGATCTCTCCTTCCACAGCTTCCAACCTCAAGGAAAACTCATATTCTAGGAGAGCTGCTGAAACTCCAGCCAACATAAATGTATTGCATCTCAGAAGAAGGAAGAAAGGCAGAACAAAAAATTGCTTGTCCGTTTAACACTATGCTAATACATTAGCCACCAGCTGTATGTAGCTATTGAGCATTTGAAATGTGGCTAGTCTGAACCGAGATGTGCTCAAAGTGTAAAATACATACCAGAGTTTCAAGACTTCATACCAGAAAACTATGTAAATTATCTTGATAATTGGCTATACTGATTTGGTGTTGAAATGATAATATTTTGGATATATTGCATTAGGTAAAGTTTATTATTAAAATTAGTTTAACCTAATTCTTACTTTTTTAATGTAGCTACTAGAAAAATTTAGATTACATGTGTGGCTTTCATTTATAGCTCGCTTTATATTTCTATTGGACAGTGGATTTAAAGAGCTTCCATGGAATTCCCACCCAACAATTTCTGCTTACTTTTTACTAGCAAGAATTTAGCCCCTGGCTACCTAATAAAGGAGTCTGCAGAATGCAGTCTTGTGCCTAAGCCTATGCCACTCCCAATCATTGGAGAATGGAGCCTTGGGGAGGGCCTCCTACCCCAACAACTATTGGATTGATTATGCTTTAATTTCCTTCCGTTCTTCAACTTATTTGATATGTATACACTCTTCTTCTGTGGTTTCAGTGAAATCTTAAGAGGCATACTTGACTAAACGAAATCGAAAATGCCTCTAGCTTCTTCCCAACAATGAAAGAATATTTAAATGCTTTTGCTCTAATTATTTACTTCATTTCCATTTTACATGTGACTATAGTCTAGTATTTTACTTCTATAATGCTTTATACCTCAAAAATAGAAATTACTTTATAAGTAGATTATTTAGATGTATCCACATGTTTACCAATCTCTTTGCCTGATATTAAATATTATTATTATCATCACATTGCACTCCTTTCTCCTGGTTCAGTTTTTCTCTTTTAGTATTTTCAAGGGTGATACATTACGTGTAAATCATTTCAATTTTTTATTTGTTTGAAAATGTCTTTATTTTTCTATTTCCTTTGAATTATAATTTAGCTGGCTATTTGATAGTTATTTTCTTTCAATATTCTCTATTCTTTCCTTTTGGAATTTCTCTGTGTTAGACTATTTTCTGTTATCCTAAATATCTCCTAACTTCTCTTTCAGATTTTTCCATCTCCAAAACTCCATATGCTGCATGCATTGAACTGTCATTTCTTCAGCACTATCTTCTACTTTACTAATTCTCTTTTTAGCTGCCTAATTCTCTTTTACTTTTCACTAATTTTCTTTGTGCATGAATATTGAGTTTTTAAGGTTTTACAGTCATGTTACCAGTTCCCCTATCAAGATACAGATTTCTACCGTCTCCTCAAATTTCCTTATGCTGCACCTTGGAATTCAATATCTTAGCAACTACTTATGTCTGCTCTATGCCTTCCAGTTTGCCTTTCCCAGGATATTATAAAATGGAATTATATAATGTATAGCTTTTTGCGTCTGTCCTCTTGTACTGGTGTACTACTTTTGATATTCATTCGTGCTCTTGCATGTATCAATAGTTTATTTCTTTATGGCAGAGTATAATTTCATTGTATGGATATATCACAATTTGTTTATCATTCCCCAGTTAATGGATATTTGGGTTATATCCACTTTTTGGTGATTATTAATGAAGCTGCTAAAGCTACTGTAAACATTTGCATACAGAACTTTGTGTAATTCTAATATATGATTTATTTCTCTTTGGTAAATACCGAGGAACAGAATGACTGAATCAAATAGTAGGAATATGTTTAACTTTTTGAGAAATTACCAAATGGTTTTCCAGAGTGTCTGTACCACTATGAACTCCCACATCTTTGCAGAATTTGGTATTGCCTGTGTTTGATTTTAGCTGTTCTAACAGAAATGTAGTGGTATCTCATTGTGGTTTTAATTTTGAGTTTCCTAATGACTAATGATATTTCTCATCTTTTCATGTGGTTATTTGACATCTGTATCACTTCTGTGGTGAAGGGTCTTTTCAAATCTTTGCTCATTAAAAAAATTTTTTTTGTATTATTTAGTTGTACTAGTTCTTTATAGATATTTTGGATAAAAGTCTTCACAAAATACATGAAATATTATCTCCCACTCTGTGACTTGTCTATTTATTTTCTTAACAGTGTCTTTTGAGGAGTTTTGTAAATTTGATGAAGTTTAATAAATGTATCTATATTTTTCTTTAATGGTTTTTGCTTTTTGTGACCTAAGAAATCTTTGCCTAACCCCAAACCACAAAAGTTTTCTCCTATTTTTTATAGATATTTTATAGTTTTAGTTATTACATTGAGGTCTATGTTTTATTTTGAGGTTTCTTTTTTTATTTTATGTGAGGTAAGGGATCACGCTCTAGCGGTGCACCTCATCCCCTGGAGTCTAAAATGTTATGGAAGATTTCCTCTGTGCCCCGGGCTATGTGGAAAGAAAGGAAAGAGAAGCGATCTGGAGGGAAAGCTGAGCAACTGAGTATTTTCCCCTCCCCAAGCTCTGATTTAACCTGTAAAGCTTTTAATTCTAAATAAAACAAATGACAAATTACTTGATTGGGAAAATATAAACTTTTTTTTCACACCTCTAGTAGGAATAGGAGCTTATGAAAAAATTATCATTATAGAAAAGAAAATACCTTGACATGTCTTAATTATGGAGCATAGGCTTTAATCTGCTATAGTTGAATCTATATAAGAACAATAATTATTAAAAATAACATCTATTTATAAAACTTTGTATGATGCAATTTTTAATAGGAATTTAAGAAGGAAATGCTACTGTTATTTTTTAAATTAAAAATAATGTACAACCCAAAACTCCTGATTTTGACTCCTCTTTGTGATAGGGAGAGATGGACAACATAGTTTTAGGTTTGATCTGTCTCTGCGTCTACTGTTGCCACCATGATATTGGCCACCAGTGGGAAGAATTCTCCCTTTGACACCAGACAGATGACCATTCCTCTGATTTCTCATAGCTTACATAACACAAGCCTGTACCATTCAGTGCAACTTAACTAAAGGCTTAAAGATAGCAAAAGGAAATTAACACCAGACTCTAGGCAACTTGGGCTACAAATTAGAGCTTATTTGTTAAAGCCAGCTGTCGACCACAAGGTTCTTTTCTTGTTAGGGTTCTTTTTGTGACAGATATCCTTTTAGAACCCCGTAAGTAAGAATTCCTTCATAAATATACAGACTCCTTAAAGTGGAAAAGAAGTAAGGTGGCTAAGCTTTTTCTTCTATATCCATAGCTTGACCCTTCTTATCTAGTTCTGTTTTGGAAAGACCATCCCCTCAAGATGTTATCGACACTGAGAATGATCTCACTCTTCAGAAAACTGAAACTATCTTACCAAAGGAATATTCCTGTTGATAATCATATCTTAATAAAGTAGCTCAAACATTCCTAAAAGAGAAATTGTTTCTTTACACTAATTATGGATAAACACTGCTTGAGAAATTAAAAGATTTGCAAGACTGAGAACTGGTTCCCATCTTCAAGAAATTTATAATCTAATTAGAGTTAAGAGGTACATAAGCAAAATAAACCAATGCTCCAAAGTAATAGTATATTATTTCATAGGACTTCAGAAAAAGTAGATATCATTGTCAGAGAAGGTTGGGTTTAAATTAGACCTCAAGACATCAAATTGAAGAAAGGGCACTCCAAGAAGGGGCATCATGTAAAAGAGAAGGCGGTGGAATATGAAAGATTTTAAAGGATAGTTCATAGAGAGTTTGGTTAGAGAAGTAAGTATTACCAGATATGAAATTGGAATAGCAGAGGAAATTCAGATTACAGAGGTTGAATTGCTTCTTTTAGGAAGTGGGGTCCCAACACAGATTTGAGCAGAGTGAATTAATGTGTAAAGCATGGTTTTAAAATAATTAGTACAAAGAGGAATATTGGGATATAGTAAGGAGGAGAGGTTGAAACAGTCAAGCTAGTTAGGAGGCTGCCTATTGTCATGATAAAGTTCTGAAGTAATAAAAGTTTGACCTACAGTGCTGGTGATAAAAATAAAAAAAGCAGACAGAAACCAATGAAATTAGAAGGAAAACTGACTAAGATTTTTAGGAATTTAAGTACTTGATTGTTAAAAAGTTAAGAGGTAATTTCTAATATAGAAATTATCCTTATTAATTGACCCCCCATAGGGGGTCTTTGTAGTTAATAATATTTTTACATATTCTTTGAATTTGGCTACTAAGTGTATATACATATGCCATCCAAGTATATTATATATGATAAATTGGATCATGTCTTTATGTGCCACAAGTGAAACAGAGCTAGATGATAGTACTCATAGTGAATATAATTAATAGTCCATAGGTAGTTCTAACATTTTCCCATCACCCTTGCCCTTGCTTGAATTCATCTGACTAAAATGTAGTAACTGAAGTTCCAGAAGAACATTTTAAAATTGCGAATTTCCTCCAGGTTATCAAAAAGACAGAAACTCAAGCCATCTCATAGTACTGATGGGTCAGTTATATTCCAGCCAAATGTTAAGTCTTGAGGCGTATCTCATTATCGACAACAATAGGATTTTCCCCTAGAAATCAGATGCTGAAAATGCTTTGAACTGTACCGTACATGGCCTAGACTTCAGGCAAAGGATATGAATATTCGCACTTGGCATGAAATTCCCTTCATGTTCTTTTCCTCTTCTTACCACTCTTTAAAGTCATTAGAATGTCAGGTAAGTTTGTTTTCTCCTGGCATTTCAAAGGGCAATAACCAATTTCCTTTCAGGTGGGACTTTTTTTCCTACTTGGTTTTGTTTTAACTGCGTATTTTGCTGAAAGTGCTTTTATGCTGGTGCAAATCTAGACAAAGAAAACTTTTATGCAAAATAAACAAAATAGAATGTACTGAGCCAGGATTTCTTTGCAGGACATGTTCCTTAGGCTATTTCTGAGAGGTTATTTATGGACGACTGTTTATCCCCTGGAGCCTGACTTCATCTCTTGGTGAAGTGAAACGACTCTGTGTTTAGTACATTGGTCTGCCACCCCTGGGAATGGCTGGATGTCAACTATTTACCCCTGTGGGATCGAACAGAAATCAGAGATGCACAGAGAAAATGGAAGTCAAATGCAGTGTCCTTGGGAATTAGCAAACTTTCAAAAGAAATGGATTTTAAAAGGAAAAAAATGTGAAATGAAGTAAAAACCCTCTAAAATAATAAAGTTACTTTAAGCAGAAGAGTATTTTCATCTTATTACTTTCTTAGTGACCACACCCATTTCATTCCCTTACCTGGCTCACTACCAGGCCCAGAGGGAGAGGTTTTAAATTTTTATTTTTTTAATTGAAAACGGATGCTGCACCTTGTTTTTTAAGCCTGCATTTTTCATCAGGGTTGGGGCGGGTGGGGGGTGGAGGGCAAGAACACATAGCCAAGTATTAGTTTGGTACCCATGCAACCTCATAAAACCTAGGAATCAAAACTTGGCATTCAGCTTTATATAATAGATAGCCACATTGGAAAAAATCAAGAAAGTCTCAAATAAGTTTACCGTCTTCCCAGGACTTCTCATTTTGAATTGTGTGTCTGCCTCCCTCGTCAATCTCCCACACAGAGTTTTCCTTTGGTGTTATACTTCCTGTATTGTCAGAAACAAAGCTACATTTAAAAGGTTAAATCAAATAAACCCAGCTACAAAAGGGCTTATAAAATAATCATAGTCGTGAACAGCAAGGAAAGAGGACAACCACTAAAACCATAAAGGGAATACTTCGTGGATGGCCGTGCTTTAAATAAAGTTCACATGAGCTATGTAACATTAGATGCTATTAAAATTCAGAGGACAAAGTACAGACATGTTTGTGCGTTTCTCTTTCATTTGACAAGGTTTTTTGAGTTAGGTCTGGACTGCGACTGCGTACCCTCTGCTGCTGGCACGTGGGGAGTTGGGAGTTTGCTTTGGTGGTGTTTTCCACTTTCAAATTTGTGCGCGATCGAAAGGTAAAAACAATCCCATCTTCCCCTAAACCCCAAAGTGACAGCAAATTCCGACTTGATCTACTCAGTCTCAGAACCAGCATCCATTTGAAATATTGTCCAAGCGACTTACCAGTATCTCGGGAAGCCGTTAATCACAGACTGCCCTGCCTTCTGTGAAGCTGACAGCATTTGGAAGGCGGCTGGGCACACTAAATTTAAAAGTGAATGTTTGGCAGCTTCGCCGGTCCTCAAGTTTGGCAAGGAGAGTATAATCAACAAAGGGGCATTACTTTTAATTGTATTTAAAAATACAAGTCCCTGCAGACCGGAGAGCTGTGGACGCCGAGAGGCCCTGGTGCTGTTTGCCCCCGTGCACCAGGGGGGATGCGGTTTATACAAGCAGGCTTTGTTTTAATTAGTGCAGCAAGCACCACCCACCCTCCTTCAGTGCTTCCAGTTTACAGTTGTTCGTAACCCCCTCAGCTAAAAATTGTTACTAAGAAAAATTCCACGGAAACCAAAAGAAAAGGGCCAGCAGAGACTGTGCTTTTAAAGAGCTTTTCCAGACTGACTCGGCAGAGCTGTCTGCAGAGAGCGAGCTGCTGAGCTATTATTACTCGAATGGGTTTCGGCTCCAGGGACACCCCCCAAGGTTAACAAGATAGTTCAGTTAAAAATAACATTAAATTCTTCTCCTTACCCCTTACCCCAAAGTGGGAAAACGACAACACAGGTACATTTAAATAACATTAAGGATCTGGTTTAAAGTGACAAAATCCAGGAAATTCAAAGTGAAGGGGGGTTAGAGCTGTATCCCCACAACGCCATGTCTTTGAGGGTGAGTAAAATCCAGACTCAGCGGACTGAATTAAGGATAAAGTGCCAGCTTTAACCCAGCAACACAGAGCTTTTGTGCCTCTGAGACAGGCTCTTCTGGGTACTGAAGTGGTAGATAGATGGGAAGGAATGGTGTTTAAAGGAAAAATAAGTTAAGGTGGGATGAGAAGCACATCGTATGAAATCACGGTCTCAAACGATTTAGATTTAGCAAAGACATGTGTCTGATTCTTGTGTGCTTAGCAAATCCTTTGTCATCTGATTGATTAGGCTTAGGGTTTTCTGTATTCCATCTCTTTCCTTTTTATTTTCGGACTGCACACACCCACAAATTCAATTCTTCCTTTTCATTAAAATCATGTTGAATCCTCATTCCTTTTTTCTTTAATTAAAAAACAGATGCTCAAATGTGATGGCAAATTTTGTAAAGTATTTGAAATTCATGGCTTATGGGACCTCTAGATCATAACAGCGGTGAAGGTGTCATTAGAAACTTTGCATGAACAACGGCTGAGTGTAGATCAATATCACTCACTCATTTCCAAAAAGAAAGAGGTTGGCTCTAGACTGATGTCCACAGTTTCCCTCCATATATACAACTATTTGGACCAAGTACTTATCAAATTGGATTTAATACTGAAGTATTTTCAAGTTAAAACTTGCAAAATGTCTATAATGTCAAGCTATTTTGATTCCATTATGTTTGTGTCTATTTTAAAAGTCGAATGTAAAATTTAAATGTGTTTTGAGAAGAAATACGATGTGATCATGTGATATCAAATAAGCTTAATTTGTTCACTTTGAATACTAGTATGTTTACGCAATCACCTGTGTAATTTTATCTCCATATGAATGAAAAAAGAAAATTTCTATAATCTTACAATGAAACTAATATTTCCATATTTCCAACACTAATATCCATGGAGCTAAATGAAAAAAGCCTACTTCCTATATACTAGTGGAAATTTTAAAAAAAAAATCATTCCAGTCTATCAGTGGGAGAGCCAGTGTCTTGATTTCTGCAATCACATTTGGTAAAATGTGATCATCGGTTTTCCAAAGCTGGACACATATCCACAAGAAGCAAGTTGCTCTACTGTGGCCCTGTCATAAAAAACAGAGCATTGTGCTGGACCCTCTGGGCTCCTTGGTGATGGGTTTTCCTTAGAAATGTTTTATAATCCTGTCCTTCACTTGCAAAGATGGTGACACTGACCAACAATAGCAGAACTTTCACATTAGGCAGTTTTTTGGTACGTAGTGATGATGGATTTCACAAAGCTGTCTACAGTGTTTTGCTCTCTAGTCTCTTCACAGCTCATTTTAAATGGTGGCCAGGTGGCTGAGATCAAAGATCTAATCTGTGGCCAGAGGAGAGAATCCACCAGGCCCATACAAGAACTAGATCCCCAACACCTGGCTTAATGGGTGCCATTACTTTAAGAACTAACTGACTTTATTGATGTGAAATATGCCACCATCCTACTTTTTGAGGAGACACGGTCCCATCCTGAAGTGCTGGAAAATTAGTAATGGGGATATTAAGTATGGGGCTTAGGAGAGGGAGTAGGTGGGCTTCAACATCTGGCACTGCCACTGTACTTGCTGTGTGACCTAGGTAGGACTCGGTACTTCTTGCTCCTTCAGTGAAGCCTCATTTTTGTCATCTATAAATTGGGAGTCTAAAGATCACCCTCATAAGGTAACATTACACAAAATAGTAAAAAAATTATTATCGGGTGACTGACAAAAAGCATTCAGTAATGGTGGCTATGATTATTATTGTTATTGTTATTATTATTACCATTTCATTTTATAGTTTCCCATATTTTTCTCACCCCTATTTTAAGCAGTATTTGGGCTTTTAAATTCCCTAAGAAATTTTGGAAAGTTTGAAGGCAGAAGCATCCTGGAGACATCAGTTATTCCTATGATTTGTAAAGTCTAAACCCATTCAAGAAATCATTCAGGCATCCTGGTGGGGAAGGCAAGAGAAAGGTTACTGTTCAGAAGCTTCAAGTTGCCCAGGGAAGGCCTGAGAAGTCCTGAGGGTCTTGTATCCTGCTTCTTCTACACATCTCTGACCAGGGAAAGAGGGATAGTTGGATGCTCCAAATGATGAGGGAGACCCTGGCTATGGTGACCTTCACATTTATACTGGGCCCTTTTTTTCACGCCACTTCTGGCAGAATACTGAATCTAGATTTAAAAAAAAACTGAATATTGTTCATATGCTGATTTCAATGACAGACCAACAAAGGAGATCTTGGAAAACTGGGTTCAAACTCCATATCTTCTGTGGCTGATTTAGTGACTTTGGGCTGCCGTGGGTAGACACACAGTCAGGGTGACTGAAAATGAGATATTCACTTGGGGCTGGTGTCTAGCCTGTCACATCAAATAGTCACCTCCATTTCTTCCTTTCCAGAAGCAAAGAATCGAGGTATCTTGGATGAAGACTAAGCATAGCTGTGAGACCCTGGCCACATCATAGAACCACTTTGCTTTTTATTTGGAAAATGGGATTAAAAATGCTCAGCTTTCTGAAGACAGACACAAGGGTTGAAATGGACCACTTTAAGATCTTTTTTGTGACAAAACCATTACAAAAATGAAATGAAATCTGTGCCTTTGCTGTAGTCAAGTTGATGGATAGGAATATATTTTTCAATTCACTTGCACTATCAACAAATGTTAAATTCCTATGTTATTCTATCACTAATTTAGGCACATAAAGTGAGGCTATAACTTAATGCAGCGTTTCCTTCCTCTAAGACACAGTGCAATGAACTTTACTGAAATAAATGTAATCATTCACAGTGTATATATCAGGCCTATAAGTACACAGGCAGATATGATTCGATTCTGCTAAGAAGTAAGTTTCTAATACAAGTGCAAGGGGAAGTTAGGTCACAGTTGTACTTTTCTCTATCAACTTTAAATGTTTTAATGTTAATAATTCTGAAAACATTTCCCTCAAGCATTCCGTTTTTTCAAAGAGTTCCTTATGCATTTATCATTCTCAAATTTATCTAATCCTGTGCTTCATAAAGAAAGATCTATGGAAGTCTAGTTCTGAAGAATGTTAAAAGAAAGCATGTGAAGAAAAATGAAAACACTTTCTCTTAACAAGTCTGTTCTATTCTGGGTGTGTCTGAATCCATTTGGGCTGCTACAACAAAGTACCTTAGACTGGGTAATTTATATACAGTTGCAACTTATTGCTTACAATTCTAGAGGCTGGGAAGTTCAAGATCAAGGTGCCAACAGATTCAGGGTCTGGTGAGGAACTGCTCCTCGTACATGGTGACTTCTATGTGTCATTACATGGTGGAAGGACAAAAAGGCTCCCTCAAGCCTCTTTGATAGGGGCACTAAGTCCATTCCTGAGGGCTCTGCTTTCATATCTAATCATTTTCCAAAAGCCTCACCCTTTGATACTATTGCATTGAAGATTAGGTTTAAATATATGAAATTTAGGGGGACACATACATTCACACCATAGCATATTGGATAAACAAATTCAGTTTTTTATAGTATAGTACATTTAGAAACTAATGTTTTAATATGCATTGTGGACTTTACTACGTAAGGATTTCTCAAATTTATTTTCCAGGGGAAATATTTGCTTCAAAGAGCATCACCTATAAACACAGCTCCTAGAATATACTGTGGGGAATTCTGGTTTGAACCTAAGCATTTTAAAATCTAAATTCTTAGCCTGGATGGCCTGTACCTTCACAGTGCAAAGTCATTGATCCTTTTGTTAATCCCTATAACGTTTGGGCACAAATAGTGCAGCTATAGAAAGGTACATACAAATGAGAAAGGGGCTGAACAAAGGAAACATTCTTAGATGACTAAGATGAAGAAATTAGGTCTTTAACAAGGAAGCCAAAGATATTTTGGAAGGCATAGATAGAGCTAGAGATAGGAAACTGCCTATCATATCTGACAGATAAAGACAAGCACAACCTCTGGGCCCAGACATCAGCTAGACAAATGTACCAGGATGATACCTTTTATAGAACACTCGGAGACTTAAAAAACATAGCCAATTTCCCACTATCAAAGAGAAATTGTCCAAGGACAGCCAAATATTGACTGTTTTTAAAACATTTTTTTGTAAAAGTAGTGTTTTCATTGTGGAAGATTTGGGGGGAAAAGGTAGAATAAGGAAAATAGAAATTATTTGTCCCTCCATTACTCAGCTATTTGCATATATTCCTTCAGGCTTTTCTCCAGGATATGTATAAACACACATATCTTTTGTATATTTTATGTGTATAACTTTTTTACTGCTTTCCCACTTTATTTTAGTTCATTAGAATGCCTCCTTAAAATTAAAAATCTTTGAAATCACATTTCATGATGATTGCTAAATACTCCATCATATGGACATGTGGTAAATTCTATTACTGGACATTTAGGTAGTTTCTAATTTTTCACTATTATAAATAGAGCTATTGTGAATATTCCTGCACATAAATCTTTGTCTGCATTTGTTTATTTCCTTAGAATGGATTCCTAGAAGTGGAATTATTGTATTTAATGACATGGATTTTTTTCAAGGCTCTTTATACGCTAAAGCCTAATAGCTTTCCAGAATATTTATATTAGTCTGTACTCCTATGGCATATGAAAGTGCACAATGAAATAATGACTTTGGTAGTTTCGTTATCTGTAAATAAAAGTATCCAAAGGCATTCTTCACCCTGACTTTTGAGAAGATGAAGAAAGAATTTAATAAGAATTTATTACACTTACTCAGTATTAAAAATTCTATACCTTTTATCATATATATGTATATGATATCAAGTTCTAAAATCTGTAAGTAATAAAGATCAATGAGTAATTCTAATTCTGACATTTCTTATCTTGATTCTGTGAAACTTATTTCCCCATGATCTGCTATAAAGTAGGGTTTCTGCTTTGATACCCTTATTACTAACTTTTGGGTTTCATTCACATATGTACTTAAAATCGAGCTTTTATTATAAGTAGCTGTCAGTTTTGAATACTTAGTATTCTCTTCTTTGCTAACTTCCCTGCTCCTAGAATACACCTTTGCACTTGTTTTCTCCTCCAGAAATTCTTTCTCCATATATTTGCTCATTGACTCTTTTTTTTTCACTTAAATCTCTATTCAAATATTACCTCTAAAAAAGCATACTTCCTGCCTCACTCTATCTTTACAGTGCTTTATTTTTTCCCAGTAATTTCTCTTTGATTTTATATTATATATTTATTTTTATATTTGTGTATTATTCTTTCTCCACTCCCAAGAAGAATTACAACTCCATGAAGGCAGGAACTATGTCTGCTTTATCCACTACTATATCCCTAACATATCCATTGTTTCTGGCACATAGTAGCAGCTCAGTAAATATTTGATGAATGAATGAATAAAAGAATTTTCCCTACCTCTACCTGTCTTTGACAAAAGCTGTTTACCTGTCGAATTTGCTAATGAAAACAATAATGTGGTTGTGCAGCTATACTTTTCTAAGTACAACATTCTATGTTTGCTTTCTTCTTGGACTGTGTACTTTTTCCTATGAGACAAGAGATTTTAGTCACAGTCAATGCTGAAAGGAAGAGCACTTAAACACCATTTAATGAGAAGAGTCATTTCCTGCTTAACATCTAATCTGTAAATTGATCTCCCACTGAACAGAAATACGGGTACTACAATGCTTTCTGTTCAACACTTTTTCCATCTGGCTAGGCTCAGGGGTCCTATTATTCACTTATGTTATATCTGATATCAGGAGGCTGGACAAGAAGCTGGCTCTAGAAGAGATCTCTGGTGACAGGCATGAAGGGTGGCAGAAATGGGGATCTTGGCAGTATGAGTAATGTTCTCAGTGTTAGTGGTGCTTTGACTGTCTTATACCTCTCTCTCTTTTCTCTCTCTCTCTCTGTGTATGTCTCTTCCTCTCATAATCTCAAAGAGCAACCTCCTACTTCTAATGTGGATTTGAAGTTAACAGTTGACATTCATCTGACCCCACAATTTATGATTAAAGGCTGAGGAAATGCAGCATGAAGTATGGTTTAGAGTTGAAGTTATGGGTTCTAGTTTCATTGCCTCTACCTAGGAAACTAGTAAAAGTTAATTCTTCAGAGTCTTAGTTACTTCATCAGTAAAATGAGGAATTCTACTAAATGACCTCTGAGTTCCTGTAATTCAAATATTCTAAGATTATGATCTATGGCAGAGCTTTCCAAGTGTTTTCTATGGAATTACAAATTGCACAAGATGTCCCTACAGAGCAGAAGTCAGAGAGGTTCCACTGGGTGAGGACAAATAAGTTAGGAAAATTTAGCACATCACAATACCTTAAGAAATGCAGATTGTGCATTAGCATATTAAATACTGGTCAGTAATGATGTCCCTTCTTCCTTTTATTCATAAAGATTCTTAATGTTTTATATTTGTTCTTATAAAGGAGTACCACCATTTCCTTGATCATTTTATTTCTTCTTCTTCATGGCACTGGTCTGGGCAAGGACTTCTTGAATAATACCCCCAAAGTACAGGCATCCAAAGCAAAATTGGACAAATGGCATCACATCAAGCTAGAAAACTTCTCTACAGCAAAGGAAACAATCAACAAAGAGACAACCCACAGAATGTGAGGAACTATTTGCAAACTACCCACCTGACAAGGGATTAATAACCAGAATTTATAAGGAGCTCTAACAACTCAATAGAAAAAAAATTGAATAATCTAGTTAAAAAATGAACAAAGGGTCTGAATAGACATTTTTCAAAAGAAGACATACAAATATCCACCAGGTATATGAAAAAATTCTGAACATCATTAGTCATCAGAGAAATGCAAATCAACACTACAATGAGATATCATCTCACCCCAGTTAAAATGGCTTTTATCAAAAAGGCAATAACGAATGCTGGTGAGGATGTGGAGAAAGGGAAACCCCCATACACTGTTGGTAGGAATGTAAATTAGGGCAATCACTATGGAGAACAGTAAGGAGGTTCCTCAAAAAACTAAAAATAGAACCACCATATGACCCAGCAATCCCACTTCTAGGTATATATCCAAAGGAAAGATATTCAATATATCGAAAAGATTTCTGTACTCCCATATTTATTGCTGCACTACTCACAACAGCGAAGATTTGGAATCAACCTAAGTGTCCACCAATGGATGAAAGGGTAAAGAAATTGTGGTACATATACACAATGAAATATTATATAGCCACAAATCCTGCCATTTGCAACAACATGGATGGGATGGAAAATATTACGTTAAGTAAAATAAGCCAAGCACAGAAAGACAAATCTCACACATTCTCACTCATATGTGGGAGCAAAATATTAAAAACAATTGATTTCATGGAGACAGAGTAGAATGACAGTTACCAGAGTCTGGGAAGGGTAACAGAAGGGTGGAGATTAGGTGAGTATGCTTAATAGGTGCAAAAATACAGTTAGATATTTAGACAGAATGAACTATATTTGATAGCACAACAAAGTGACTATAATCAACAATAAAATAACTAAAGGTGTGGAATTGGAATATTCCTAACACAAAGAAATGATAAACTCCTGAGGTGATGGATATCCCAATTACCCTGATTTGATTAATTCACATTGTATGCCTATATCAAAACATCAATGTGCCTTATAAATATATACAACAATTATGTACCCATAATAATTAAAAATTAATCATGTTGATTGATAGAATTAATTTGTGGGATGCTGTTCTGCTCATCTTGTTGGATAATACCTTATTACTTTGTCTTACCTCTTATGCTATTGTTTTATATGTGCTCTGAGTTGTAGCTTTTGGGTAGTTTTACACTGGTGGGTGTCTATTGTGCTGACCCATGTATAATGAAGTTCTGAGTATTTCCTGCAGGGCAGGTCTGGTCTTGACAAATACCCTAAGTGTTTGCTTGTCTGGAAAAGTCTTTATTTCTCCTTAATACATGAAGCTTAGTTTTGCAGGATACCAAATTCTAGGCTGGTAGTGGTTCTGTTTAAGAAGACTGAAGATGGGGCCCCAATACCTTCTGGCTTGTAAGGTCTCAGTTGAGAGGTCTACAGTTAGCCTGTTGGGTTTTACTTTATAAGTTACTTGATATTTTTGACTCAAAGCTCACAGGAATTCCTCATTCATGTTGACTTTGGCCAGTGTGATGACTACGTGTCTTGGTGGTTGCCTCTTTTCAATGAATCTCCCAGGTGTTTGTTGAGCTTTTTGGACCTGGGTGTTTAAATCTCTAGCAAGACCAGGGAAGTTTTCTTCAATTATTCCCTAAAATAGGTTTTCTATCCCTTGTGCATTTTCTTCACCCTCAGTGATGCCTGTGATTCTTATATTTGGCTGTTTTACATAATTCCATATTTCTTGTCAGCTTTGTTCATTCCTCTTAATTCTCTGTTCTTTATTTGAATGACTGAGTTAATTTGAAAGAGTTCTTTTCAAGCTCTGAGATTCTTTTTTCTGCCTAGTCTATTCTTAAAACTTTCCACTGTGTTTTGTATTTCTTTAAATGAGTTTTTCATTTCCAGAAGTTCTATTTGGGGTCTGTGTGTGTGTGTGTGTGTGTGTGTGTGTGTCCACGTATCTCAATCTCTTTAGTGAGTTTTTCATTCATTTACTGAATTGATTTTCTGGTTTCTTTGAGTTGGTTTTCCATTTTCCCTTGGATTTCATTCAGTTTCCTTAAAATCCACACTTGAAATTCTTTATCTGTCATTTCAGTATTTTCATTTTGGTTGGTATCCATTGCTAGAGAGATGATGTTCCCTTTTGGGGCTGTCCTTTCACTCTGATTTTCTATACTTCTGGAATTCTTTACCTGATTCCTTCTCATCTGTGACAGATGAAACTTCTTATTTTTGGATTTTCTTTTGTTTAGAAGGGGCTTTTTTCTCCCTCTCATGTAAAGTGCGTCTGTAGCATATATTGGGTAAGAACCTCTGGGTTTGCTTGTGGGAACTTTGATGGTAATTTAGGTTCTGGATGGATGCCTTGGTTGTAGATATCCTTACTGTGGTGGTTTTCTCAGTTCCTAGTTGTGTGTAGGCTGTAGCAGTGGTGAGCTATGTGTAGGGGCAAATTTCCTGTCTCTCTTTGATGAGGGAGGATGGAGGTCTTTGAAATACTTTCTCTTTCCTCTGCCTTGTGGTCTTCTTAATAGTGTGAATTGTATTGGCACATCCAAGTTAATCCCTGAGACAGTAGGTGGTGTTTGTGGGTAAGAATCAACCACACCTTGTATGATTGAGTCAAAAAATATTGTAAAGGTCTGTGCAAATTGACCTCCCTCTTAGTAGGTGGTGCTTGCCAAAAGGAACAAGATGCAGTGTTGTTCTGGGACTTGTGACGGGCTGTAGCCCCTCAAGAGAAGCACTCAAATGCCCGAGGTGGTGGGTGCAGCCCTGGAACTTCCAGATGAGTCCTTATTCTCTGCCACAGCAAAAGCAGATGAGGGAGTGAGATAGGGCAGGGCTGGGTTGGGTGAGCTTGCCTGAGGATCCATGAAAGCTGGTAAGGTAGCTGTTTTGGCAGAGGTCCAAGGTCCATTCTCAGCCTTTTGGGGAAAGCTGCGAAGGAGGGGCTGAGGTGGCCCCACCAAGCCAGAAAATCTGCTTGTGAAGGTGAGAGCTGTCTGAAATCCATAATCTGGCTGTCAGGAGTGGGTTTCGCTTTTCTTCTCCTCTGCTCCATGGTCTCCCTGGATTGCTAAGCAAAGTCTCTCATTTTCTTCCCTCACTCTCTATGCTGGACAGCTGGAGTTGAGAGAGGAGTGATGTGGGCACTCTCTCATGGCCACTGCAGCTACGACTGTGCCAAGTCATACCTGAAGCCAGCCCAGTCTCACCCAAAGCCAGTGTGGACTGTGGCCTGGCTACCTCTGATGTTTATTCAAAGCCCAAGGGCTCCTTAGTCAACAGGTGGTAAATCCTGCCAGGACTAGTTCCTTCCTTTTAGGGGCAGCATGTTTCCTTCTGTTCAGGGTGGACTTAGAAATGCTATCCAGGAACCAAGGCCTGGACTCTGGGGCTTCAGGTTTCTTGTTGGTACTTTATTTTACTGTGGCTGAGCTGGTACCCAGGTTGCAAAACAGTCCTCTGAACTCATCCTTTTCCCTTCCCCAAGTGCAAGAAGACTCTCCTGAGCTGTGTGCTGCCTGTAGTTGGGGGAAGGGTGACACAGGTACTGGTTTGCCTATCACCACTGGTGTCTTAATGGTTCATATGCAACCCAAGTCCACTGGCTTCAAGCCAGCATAGCCACAGCAAAAACTGCAGCCTTTGTGGCCTGACTGCCTTACGAATTTATTCCACACCCAGGCTGCGTTTTGTCAGCTGGTGGTGGGCTAGTCAGTCAGTATTTAGATCTCAGGGCAGAGGATTTCCATCCGGCCAGGCTGGCTGGTTTAAATGAGCCCTTCATTCATGCTAGCAGAATTCTGCCTTGTGCTGTGTTCCTGTGACAAGGTGGCCCTGAGTTTCAATGCAAAGTCCCACAATCACTTCACTCTCCCTCTCCCAGGCACACAGATTTTCTCTCCACTTAGCAAGCTGGTGTGGCACTGAAGTGGGATGGGGGAGGGGTGGCAGAGGTAATGCAAGACGGTCTTTTCTGCCCTCTTCAGTGTCTCTTTCCTTGATATAATATTAAAACCATGTACTGTGATTGCTCACCTGTTTTGCTTCTTCTAAAGGTGCTTCCTTGCATGGATAGTTGTCCAATTTAGTGTTTGGGTGGAGGGACCATTGTAGGTTTCTATTTGACCAACTTGCTCTGCCCCCACTAGGTAAGTTATTTTTAAGCACCTTTTTCTTAAGCCAGGACTTTCCTATCCAGTACTTGTTTAGTTGGTTTTCAACCCTAAGAAGAGCATTTTATATATTTCAAATCAACAGGTGAGATGTTTTTCAATGGTAAGGAGCACACAGGACATGCATTCAGAAGAATCTAGATATGATCTGGGCTCTTTCACTTGTCAGCTGTGTGCTGGTGGTTATATCTTTGTCCACTGGATAGCAATTTTCACATCTGTAACAAAAGTGAAAAAACAGCTTTGTCTTATAGAGCTTATTCCAGCTCTGAAAATCATTTTATTGATTTGAAAGCATTCTTCTATGGTGTTTTTGTCTAAATTTCCAATGCTTCAGCACATTCTTGAGTTTAGCCTAACACTCTCATAAAGGTTTATGCCACTTCTAAAGTCTTGGCCTTCCTGGTCACCTTTTGTACACGCTGCTCTTCTAGCTTGAAGTTACCAGAGAAACCCTTCTGCTTTAAATACATCTACTTTTCTTGCTCATTGAGATCAGGCATATAAATTGACATATTTTCACTATTGTCTGCCAGTTTTCTTTTTGAGATTTTTTTAGGCCGTGGAATTAGCCCATTTTGTGTGTTTGCTTTGACATTTCACTCCTACCCTCCTAATATCTAGGATGTTTCATTTAATTATGGTTAGCCTTTCTGTTCCCTAATTATCAAGTTACTAAAGATTACATGATCATATCATCCCAATCTACCAAAATGAAGATCTAAACATTAACTCAAGATCATTGTACTTTCTCTACCTTTTGAGAGTAGAAATTTTAAGCTTAGGAAGTCGGGAACTGGCCAGATGCTTTGCTTTTAGCCAAATTAGATTTCCAGTAAATACTTTTAATCTTTCCTAGATACTCTGATTTTAGTGAAATGCTATTACATACTCAATGGCCGATCAATATAAGCTTTAATAATGGTTAAGAGAGAGGATAATTACAGTCTGAAATTGTAAGCTAAAGATCTCAGTTTAAAGAAGAGGTTCAGTGTGCAGGAAAATGAAATGTCGATTTTCTTTATTCTCATTCATTCTAAGCTCTTGCCAGAGTAATAGCAATTTAAATTTTGCCTAACTGCAGATGCAAGAGTTGGTTTCATGAAACCCTGAGATAACCATTGGCTGGCCAAATGTTTTGACAACTACTTCTTGAGTTCCTTCCTATCCCTGCCTACCATATCTTCTTTTCTATGACGACAGAGAAGCCAAGTGCAGGAGATTCCTGGGAGGCAATTTAAAGTCATTCCTGCACCTGAGTGGAAGCACAAGGGACTGGGCATCACACAGAAACTCACAAATCAGAGATTTTTGCAGACTCAAATGACTTAGACTTGGGAATTTGGGTGGTGCTTTGAGGTGAACTCTGCAAACTTACTTCCTGTCCATCTCTCTCCATGCAGTGATGCCTTTCTAAGGCAGAAAATGAGTCTTTAGCTGAAAGAAAGAGTCCCGAAGACAAAGGTCAATCTTGGGAATGTCACTTGTATGAATTTTAAAATCAAAGACATGCTAAGAGAAGGCAGGATAACTATGAAACATAGGTCTGACTCTTGGATTTCTTACCTTTTCATTGTGTCATGACATTTCCCTACCATAACTAACCGAGCTTCCCTGCTAATTCTTCTCTAAGTTCCCAGCCATGACACTGGTCCTTGATACAAAGCACAAATGCCTGCAGCTGGTCAGCAGGATGCACATTTGGCTGTAGATCTCCTCATTCCTCTTCTATATCCTCCAGGGCAACTATGTTGTCAATTGCTGATTAGGGTAGACTTTCTAGTGACTAGTAGACAATAATAGCTCACGTGTAAAACTGCCTCACATGATAAGCACAACCTAGTAGACAAAGAACACGTCTCTTTTCTCACAAGAGAAGGGTGTGGCCCCATGGCCTTGACTTAGTGTCTGGTTAACATTAGTGACAAAACAAAGTAGTAAAACTCACATCATGGTTGGCCACACTGTATTAGGGATCTCAAAAATAAAAGTAGGGAGCTCTATAAGTCCCACGTTTACTATAAAAGCAACAAGAAGCTACATTGCAAAGCTTACTAATGTGCTAATTATGTGCTCTCCTTGGTTATGCCAAATGAAACAAATTGCCTAGAATAATTTCAATATACTTTATATGCTGATCATAAAGAAATCTAACATTTTATTGTTCATCAGCATTGTTCTATTAAATTTCAAAGCAAGCTTTTCTATTCTTTAAACACATGTATGTGAGATGCTACCTGTGTGTCTATTAGGTAAAAAAGTTGTGTGTTTATATTACTTTGACTGCATTGCTACTTGAAGTTGGAACTAATCATTTATCCTACATTAATATTTTTCATTTTCTCTTCAAGAATGATATTTTATCTTTTATAAACCAATGGAAATGAGCATATTTATAAATTTTAAATTAAATTTGCAATTATTTTATACGACACTTTTTCACTTTCTGATGAGTTTTTAAAAGTTTGTTTAGAAAAAAATATCTGAAAACCATTGCACTGATTAAAGCATGATTAATGTGATTACTTCTTAGATAGTTTTCATTACACTTTAAGGCAAGGACCCTTTAGAAAAGAGATTTTAGCTTTTGTACCTTTAACTCAAAATGGGAATACATTTAATATTGGATTAACAAATCATTTGTTGTTTAATGATGTAAAGTTCCAGTAAAAATAATGGCTCATGGAACCTTAAAATATACTTAACACAACATTTTGAAAGGTAGAAATCTTATTTTCCTTCACGGGCACTTAGAATTATAGTTGAATGAGTGGGTGAGTATAAATAGAACTGTTTCTCCTGACTAGAGGTGTTAGCCTCCACCTGGCTCCCTGCCCACTGGAGTAATTACAGCAGGCCATTTGAAATTACCCCTGAAGTTCTAATTAGACACAATCTTTGCTTCCCATTGTAAACTGCTGCCTGAGTCTTGCTCTGAGGTGGGTTTCATATCCATGTCCTTTCCCCACCTTCCTGAGACTATTCTTGTGACTTTGCTAATTAATGCTCAAAAATAACACAATGTGATCTGAAAGCGCCTGTGGAAGTGCAATGTGTTATGGTCATCTCCACCACAGACATTTCACAAGGCTTCTGCAGTTAAACAAGTGGAGAAGGAAACAATAAACATTGCAAGACAACCATGGCGCATACCACCAGCAATATTGTTTATTTTTCCTGTGAATGCTTCTCTAGCAACTCTCAGGCCTTCTAGAAGAGAGAGCTTTGAAGCAGATGCAGAATTATTTTGTAAGTGTGAATGATTATGTTATTAACAGTTCACTGTATAAGGGTAACACCTGCAGCAGTGCATTATCTTAATCAGCTTAATAGAATATTTTAAAAATCACCTCAATATAGCACAAAAGCAAGAGAGAATTTCCCCTAAAATGAAAAAACATGAAACAAAATCAGGAAATGTGCATGTTCACAAAAAATAATAATTCCTTTTTTTTTTTTTTTTCCATAAAGGCTATTCAGATATAGACTATCCCATCCTGGAAGCTTATATAAAAATTTCTGGACATGCATACAATCAGCATGTAACCCCTCTGTTGCGGGTACTTAAAAGTCATTACCTAAAATATATACATATCTTATATGCATATACTATATATCTTAGGTCATGACTTTAAAATGGCCTCAACAGAGGGGATATGTACTGATATATGCATGTGTGTATGTTTTCGATAGAGTTACAGCATTGGCATCCATTTTTAGGACTGACAGAAGTTCTTTGAAATCTAGTTATACCCTGTCACCTTTGGCCTGGTTAAAACTTCCTCTCTCTGTGCAGTTATTTATAATATAGCCTGCTTGTTCCTCACCTCACTGACCCAAAACCTGACACAGCGTAGCTGCTGGCCACAATGAAACCTCATGGTCAACACCAGAGTCATGTAAATAAGGTTCTTCCTTCACCTGCGTTTTCTTTAAACTAGCCAATCCACAACTTCTAGAGAAAGCCTAAGGGAGGTGCTCATTCCTCCTCCTCCCCTGCCCCTTATCTCTGCTTCCTTCCCCCGGCCCTCTCCCTTCCTCCTCCTTCCCCTCCCCTTCCTCTCCTTCCCCTCCCTTCTCTCCCTCTCCCTTACCCCCTCCCTCCCCCTTCCCCTTTCTTCCCTCTCTCCCTCTCCCTCTCTCTTCTCCCTCCCTCTTGTCCCTCAGGGAGCAGCTGGTTGTGCTCCCTGCTATCTCAGGACTTCCCCCTCTGCCTTCTGTCAGCTCCCCTAACCTTTCTAGGACCTGTAAGTAATAAATTTCTTCTGTTTCATGTATTTTAGTTTCACTTCCTCTTAGTGTTTCACCTGACACACACATACATCTGACTCTAACCTTCTTTCCAGGCAGGGATTTTTTTTTAGAGAGTGACTGTCTTGGTAGGAATAAGCTGGACACAGGTCAGACACTTAGTCATTAGGCCTTCTGCCAGGATTAAGAAGTGTCCCATTGAAGACACATTGTAAACATCCACAACCACAAATCTCTTGAATTTCCGGTCAGGGTAGGGCTAGAGCTTATGGCCACTCTCAAGATAGAGAACTCAAGACCAAAATAGAAAGAAAGTATGAAAATAGAAATCATAACAATATTCATCAAAACTATTGAGAAAATCTTTTTTTCTAAGTAAAAATAAAAAATTCAGCATGTGGAGCAACGCCTTTTCTATGTGTTTGACAGTCTAAGGAAATATGTTATTCTGTAGAATTTGATGTGTCAGATAAAAAAAATTTGAGAGAAACTGCACCAGAATATGTTCTCATTGAAATTATATCTGTCTGAGATGTTCAGAAATGCTTTAAATTATAGCCTTGAGATAGGTTAGAACAAGACTATTTAAAAAAATAATCTCTAATTTTAGTAACTGGCTAGAATTTACATTGTTTTCAACTACTTTTTAATAAAGTCCAAGTTTTGGACATTGAGCTTTTCTATATAACGTTACCGACAGAATTAAACAGACATACCACAGGAGGAGGTAATTCAGCAATTTAAACTCTTTTACAGGGATAATGAAGTGAGAGTTTCTGGAAAAAATATCTTGTGGACTATTTCTTTTCCAGAAATATCCTCTTGCTTGGAGAAAGATCTAAACTGTTAGAGGTTTTGATTCTTCAGTCAACTATGTGATTATTATTCTAATTTTCACCTGGGAAAAATGCTGGACTATCCCTACACATGGTTAGTGTAGGATTAAAGCGTGACAAGGTCAAAGCTAGTCCTCTGACAAGAAAGAGGCAGTAAATTAGAATCACCTATTCTGCGAGGCTGGCATAGGGCATCATAATGGTATTACCAGTTATGTGCTGGTCAAGAAGGTAAGCCTATGAGAAGCAAAAGGGGGCAAAAGCTACCAAGTCCTATCATGCTGTCATCAAATATTGAAAGTTTGTTCAACTTTCTTCCTCTCTCTTTAGTATAGCACACGATTCCAAAACCAGGACTAGAACTGGATGGTTACTCTGGTGACCTGGCTAATACTTTGTAAATATTTACATCATAAAATTTAGAGCTTGACATTTAGCTATGATGTTGACACGCCAGTGTGATACTTCCAAAAGTTGCTTCACGTTGGTTCAAGGCAAATAATCAAAAAATAGTGAACTATTTGAAGAAAAATGACATGATTATAATGAATTAAATGCTTCCCAATACCTACATCAAGTAGGCTTTTAATTCACAATATTAAAATATCTGGGCAGTTAAGGATCCCACATTTCCATGGAGAAGGCACTCGTCTACTTGGGAGGCAGCATGATGTAGTGGAAAGAACAAGACAGAGGCTCATAGACTGGGATTCACGTCCCAGCTCATATACTTAATAGCTCTATAAACTTAGGCAAGTTACTTTCTCTCAGTTACAGTTTTCTCATTTTAGAAACATCTACATTGCGGTGTCCTGTGAGGACTAGACATGGGGATAGAAAATACCTTGCAGTGTGCAGTGTGCCTACTTTGTTGTGGGCAATCAAGGACAGCACCAATGCAGATGTTTCCTCTTCATTCAAATTGCCTGAATTATTTTACCTCATTGATTGAATTGACTTCATGTAGCAATGGCAACAAGACATTAATACTTCTAAATAACATATCTTAGTGACAGTACCTCACCTGGTATCTAAAGCACAATAGTCTTTTAATTAATATCCCCTTTTAATCAATAGCTGTGCTTCCATGACTTGTGGTTTCATTCCCCAGCTTTCTTCCTCTGATCCTGGTATATAATCTTTAATGGTAATAATCTAATGACTTTACTAGATGATAAGCTTTACAAGGGCAGGGATTATGTTGGTATTGTTCACACTTAGCATCATGCACCTAATGAGTGCTTGTTGAATATACAAATGAATGAAGGCATACAAAGTTTTTTTATTGCCACGTCGATATATATACACACACGTATCTGTATATATCTATATATAGTGAAAGATATATATATGTCTCTGTATATATCTAAATATAGTAATATATGCGCTGTGACAAAACTACCTAGGAGATCAAAATTAATCTTTATGACTATAGGAAGAAATGAACTAATTGACTATTTTATCCCAGTTTTATTTTAAAAATGTAAATATACATAAAAGTAGAGAGAATTATATGATAGCCTCTAAGTTCACCATCTAGCTTCAGAAACCATTATCTCCCTGCTTTTCTTTTTTATCTATTCACAGTTCAAATCATGAAACACAAACCTCTCAGGAGGCATACTTTCTCAGTATGGTTTTCCAGGTGTAAACCACACTCTTAACTTATAAAACATACAAAGATTCAATCAACATGAAATTGATGAAAAGAAATCAAGTTCATATGCCCGAAAACTTCAGTTAATACAAGTCACTTTTAAAGACTGCAATATAATTATATTAAAATTATCACAGACATAAATTAAGGAATTGAGAAAAGCAGCTTGCAAGACCCAGCCGTTGTAAGATACAGAGTAAAGCCAAGGAAGGCAAGAAATGGCTTTGAGGGAAAAGCTTCTGAGAGGCACAACAGTGATAGTGAGTGAGAATTTTCAAGCATTAATGAAAAGTAAAAATTTTTGTATTTAGAAAGCACAGCACGTTGTACATAAGTAAAAATAAATTCATACTCAGACTCATTTATTAAAATTTTGAACACAAATGACAAAAAAATTCTAAATGCGATGAAAGTAAAAGATAATTTATAAAGGAATGTAAACTATAGAAACAGATTTCTCAACAGTGACAATAGGTTCCAGTTAACCGCGGAATC
Organism: Eulemur rufifrons; assembly: GCF_041146395.1. Classification (NCBI taxonomy): domain Eukaryota; kingdom Metazoa; phylum Chordata; class Mammalia; order Primates; family Lemuridae; genus Eulemur; species Eulemur rufifrons. The sequence goes on from NC_090989.1 coordinate 235,405,339, forward strand.
CTTTCTTTATTGGGCTGAGAGAAAATGATGGTCAATCTTGAATGCCCAGGTACAGCATTGTTCAAGAGATAAGGTGAAATAAAGATAATTTCATATAAAGGCTAAGAGGGATGCACTCAAACATTTACTGAATGAACTACAATATTATCTAATTCAGAAAGAAGGAATTTAAACCCAGAAAGGTGTGTGACACAAGAAAAAATAGTAACATAAAAACAAATATTGATAAACACATGGGTAAACCTAAAAAAGTGGTAAGGATATAAAATAATAATAATGATGATTACTCGGGTAAGCAAAATCACATGCTATACATCCAATAAAGGGCCAATAACTAGAATATACAAAGAATTTAAGCAAATCAGCAAGAAGAAAAATCAAAGAACTGCATTAAAAAGTGAGTAAAAGACATGAACAGAAGCTTTTCAAAATAAGATAGACTAATGGCCAATAAACATATGAAAAAAATGCTCAATGTCACTAATCATCACAGAAATGCAAACCAAAACCACAATGAGATATCACCTAACCCCGGGGAGAATGGCATTTATCAAACATTAAATAACATTATAGAAAAAAATTAAACAAGAATCCCAGTGCTGGTCATGGTGGAATAGCTTATATTAGACTCGCCTTTTTACAGATAAAAATTATAAAAGTTGTACAAAACACAAAACCAAAACAAAACCACAACACAACAAAAACCTAGACTTTTTGAAGGCACTAGGAAACATCCAAAGCAGAAAGAAATTGTGGGGAATATAGTTCTGGAAAGAAGGGTCTTGTACTGTGTACTAGGTGAACATTTACCTGGAATTTCCTCTGAATGCACCTTCTAGTTTCTGGCAGGCAGGGGAGATGTCTAACACTGGAAAGACCAGGGATTTGGCGCTGCCAGAGCGGGTTTTAAATAAGGGAGAGAAAATATTGGGAAGGAGGGAGTCCTAAAATATACATATGAATGCCCTCAAATTGTTGGCAGACTCCAGGTCCATCTCAGGGAGAAACTTTGAGGAACTAAAAGGAAAGTGCTAACCCGGAGACTAAAAAGCTGAGTGGAGATTTCAGCAGCTGGGGAAACAAAGCTTGGAATTCAATTTCTCATAAGCTTCAGGACAATGGCAACCATTTCCAGCTTTTTACTGGAATCCCAGAAGGGTCATGCACTAGAAGTAAGGGCAAAATTGGAATATAAATCTTCTACAACAAGGTCTACAAATTCAAATAACTAAAAGTAGAAGTACCGTATGGCCCAGAAATCCTGCTCGAGGCAAGAAGTTTGAGACCGGCCTGAGCACAAGCTAGACCTCATCTCTACCAAAAAATTTAAAATTAAGCCAGGCATGATGGTACATGTCTATAGTCCCAGCTGTTCAGGAGGCTGAGGCAGGAGGATCCACTGAGCTCAGGAGTTTGAGGTTGCAGTGAGCAATGATGATGCCACTGCACTCTAGCCCTGGCAACCGAGTGAGACTCTGTCTCAAAAAATTAAAATAAAAATAAAAAAGAATTAACATATGATCCAGGAATCTCACTACTGTGTATATATCAGAAAGAAATGAAATCAGTATCTCAAAAGATATCTGCACTCTCATGTTCATCACAGCATTATTTATAATAGCCAAGATGTAGAATCAATCTATGTATCCATGGATGAATGAACAGATACAGAAAATGTAGCTTATATATACAATGGAATACTATTCAGCCTTAGAAAAGAGTCATTTATGATGACATGTATGAAAGTTGGCGATACTATGCTAAATAAAATAAGCCAGGCACTGAAAGACAAACAATGCATGATCATACTTGTATATAGAATCTAAAGATGTTGAACTCAGAGAAGTAGAGAGTAGACAGTAGTTGCCAGGAGTTGGGGATACAGGGTGGAGAGTTGTTGGTCAAAGAATACAAAGTTTAATTAGGCACGATAAATAAGTTCTGGAGATCTACTGTACAGCATGGTGACTATAGTTAATAATAATGTATTTTATACTTGACAATTGCTAAGAGAGCAGGTCTTAAATTTTCCCATCACAAAAAATGATAAGTATGTGAGGTGATACCTATGTTAATTAGCTTGATTTAACCATCTCACAATGTATATATTAATATATATTAAAACATCAGGTTATACACCGTAAATATATACAATTTTTATTTGTCCATTGTACTTTAATAAAGCTGTTAGAAAAAAAAAAAAAAAGTCAGGAAGCCAGGCAATGTCAATAAGAGAGGACAAGGAATTAATTAACTTTTTGTTTGGAAATTTATTCTCAAAACTAATTGCTTCTTTATGTATAACACTGAGTTCTGACCATAGACTGAGTAAATAGGAACAAGTTTGAATTTCTGTAAGCATGATGGAATTAATATAATCAATTTTCACACTGTATCCTAAAGCCATGAACACGGAAAGAGCAATGAACTTAAAATTTGAAAAACCTGCTTTTGAGTTTTACTACTTCTTAGTTATATGACTTTTGGCAAATCCCTGCTTCTCTGACCCTTAAATTGTTTCATCTAGAAAATGCAGATAATAAAATGAAAGATATGAAGCTACACTGTTCATGAAAGTTTTCTACACAGGCATAAATATGACAAGGACTAACATAGAACTGTAACTTAGTTTAGTATAATTACAGTTATACTGGCAATCTCTGGCAGTATGGCAATCTCTACCAAGGTATCAATGCCTTAAGGAAGATGTTAATTCCTTCCCAGCATGCTACAAACTTAGTATAAATGGGTTAATTAACCCAAAAGCTTTGTTCATTTATTTTAAACCAAACCAAGAAAAAAAAAAAAAAAGAAAGTGTGATAATTCATGTGATCAAATACTATGAGAAAAGTATAGTTCATGGTGGTGTTCTTTGCAATTATGGTGTTTAGCGTTCATTTGATCTATAGTCATCAAATCCCTCTAAGTTCTCAGAATATTTCATAAGTTTTCATGAAAATCCTTAAAACCTTAGTAAGAAAGTTCCTGTGTGAGAAATTTTTGCAGGTCACTCAAGCAGCCAGAAGAGGAAGTAAGACAGCTCAGCCAAGCTCTCTTCTGATGAGTGCTTAGAAGTAGCCCAGTCCCTCACGACAACAGGCACACAATGGTTGCTGCTAGTAAGAGAGGTCATTGTTAACCTGGCTGTTTTTACAAAATATTGCTTTCCCATCTGCTCTAATTATTAGTCCTGTTCTTTCTCCATTGTTTGGCCAAGATTAGGTCTGTTCTTAATTTGAGGTCTGTTGCGTGGAAGTGCTTAGCGTTGCTAATTTTGGAATGAATCACTTGAGGTGGAACCTTTGACAGAAGCTAAATATCAAAACCTGAATTCCTAGGTCGGTTATCTGGAGTTTTGCTACATTACATTTTTCCAAATCAAGATGTTCTTACAGGCGTGTTGGTATCCTTGAATCCGTTTCAGATGAACAGATGTTACAATGCGCAGCTGCGTCTTACACAATTTTACCAGCACTGGGTATACATAAAAGTGATTGTCTTTAATATGACATTAATACTTAGCAAAGAATATGGAAGTATGACTAAAACTGAAATTCAAGCAATTCAGGCTTCAGAGTATGAGTTTGTAATAGAAAACGTGTACCTTTAAGTGTTTGAGTTGATTTTATTAGAAAGTTTTTGACCTATTAGGCTACCCATAGAGGACAGAGGATTTTTTAGTCTTCCTGTTTGGATGATGGGAAGCATGTCAGTTTTTTTCCCTGGCTGATGTATTCAGGATATAGTAAGTCTTCCGTGTTCCAGGGGTGGAGGGAGTCCAGCTTTGAGCCTTTGGACAGTGTGGATTTAATTAGGCTACACGTTGCATAGAGGATGCCACAGAACAACTCATTTATTTCTTACTTTTAACCACAAGAAATTGTCTTTCAGTAAGAGGAAAAAAGTACCTTTTTTTTTTTTTTACATTTAAAAATCAATGTTATTCATTAAATTGGAAAGAAAAATGTCCAAACTCCTACAGATTAGCCACTGGATAAAGATTACTCAGATGAAGCATACCTCTGCTTGAATTTAAGAAGAGTCTACATTATGGTTTATAACTAATATTAGTTTCTAGGTTAGTAAAAGATTTATAAGTTGAGACTTCAGACTCCAGAGATTTCCCCTTTTGTATCCAGTTCAGCCTTCGGGACCATTTACTTTTTATGCTGCAGCAGAAATGTGGATGGACAAGATTTGAACTAGAAGGAGCAGTGGGCAGGAATTGAAAGGGCCAGGGTGCTATTCTCCTCTCCGTTGTTCTGCTAACTAATCATGTGAGCAGAGGCCACTCAGATAACCTTGTGAAATTGAATTTCTTGCTTGTAAAATTCCAACAGTAGTAGAAGCTTTACAATGATCAGTGGTGGCGCTTTTGACAAGTCAAGTGAACTTATACTCACATTTACAAAACGAAAATCATAATACCCACCTTATAGAGTTGTGTGAGAATTAAATGAGAAAATAAACCTAAAGGACCTCTCAGAGGAATCTGAAACAGAGTAGCTACTCTTATAAGATGATTAATAAGGGTAAACAATGCAATTTCACTTTTATTTTAATGAGGCCCATGTGTTTATATCTACTTCAGATTTACATTAAAGTAGTTGCAGGTCACAGAAAGATTTACATTAGAAGGTTATATCAGTATGTGTCTGCCTAATTTAACTCTCTATCATAGCAGACTTTTCTTTCTCAAATTAAAGTTGTTAGAATGCGTTGGGTAGAGAAATAGAAAGCATTAATAATACTTAGTGATTATGGCATCTCTGTTATTGTACCTTCTTTTCCGCACTGGTTCTGTTTAGCACAGACCCAGAGAATTTGTTCCAAACAGGATTTAATTAAGTGATTCATTAGGGCATCTGCAGACAGACAGCCTTTCCACTTTTCCTGTCGCTCACTGAGAGAGAAAATCCAGTATTAGAGAGAACATGTTGTTTAGGAATATACTAAAAATGTGGAAGTTCTTGTGTTTAAGTTAAATGTAGATGAATTCTTTGCACACTACTCAGTGGAAGAAATAATTTTGAACTTCCACCCATCCCATTTCTTGGCCTTAGGTATTTTATTTTTTAGGTAGTTCGGTTTTTTTTTCTTTTGTCCAATGTGCTTTGTCCAATGAAAGGAAAGGAAGAAAATAGAAAAACATTTAGTTTTCCTAAAGTTGAGAAGTTACGTCTTAAGGGTAATTAAGTTATGATTTTGTGACTTTTTCAATATGGATTATCAAACTTGATACCTTTAGAACCTGCAGTAGATCCTTTGAAAGCCACAACTAACATTTCACTATTTTCTGATATGTAGTCCTACCTATTTTAAAAGAGAAAAATACTCTGCTTTCCTACTTCAATTGTTGAATAGCCTCTTCATATGTTTTATCTGCAAAACAAAACATACACATTGTAAAAAGGACAAAAACTGCAAAGTGTGAAAAGAAACCATCTAACTTACATAGGCACATATTTTTACATATTTGTTTCTAAATGTACAAACAGGATCTGCTCTACAAAATGCTCCAGGATAGTATTTGTTTCAAATTTATGTAACCAGCCATGCTGCAAGATGGTATTCAAAGAAAAGCTTAAAGATGTGTTATCCTTGTCTCGTATCTAGCATCTTCTCTCTCTCCCTGTAGACCAATAAATAACAGAGATGAAAAAATGCTTAATGTCAAGCAATACAGTAAAATGTGAAAATGTCTTTATGTTTAAAATGCATAATAATAATTGAAATATAAGCTCCAGCCAGGAGAGCAACTTTTGTGTGATGGGAGACCTCAGTTAAAGATCAGGAGTTTCTGGCTATTTTGTAGATGTTAAAGTTAATAAGCAGATTTCCAGATGTTATTCTATGGAACTATAACTCAAGTTCAGTCCACTAAAATTTAGTTGTTTATTGGGACACTCAATCGAATCCCCAAATTATCTCTCATATTCTTTTTAATGATCCTTTGGCAGGCTGGGTCTTGCACTTGCAGTTTTAATGACAGGCATCACCCTTCAAGACATGATTATCTGACTCCTGAACCAGCACATGCAAAACAAGACATGTGCATTTCTGGAAAACCAGGCCTCACCAAAAGAGTGGCTGGCATAGCCTCACAATCACAATCAAACCCAACGATCTTTTAATTATGAAACAGATCTGAAAAAAAAGAGAGAGAGAGAAAATAAACATTTAAAAATATCCTGGAAAACTAGATCATTACTGGACACCAATTCTATTGGTTTATTGCAAAGGGTTTCAGCAATGCTTACTCTAAACATAAATGTGTCTCTTAAATATGATTTAGAGTTTTCCAAAGATAGAGATTATTCCAAAATAATAAAACTCCATGGCCTGCCTGAGGAAGATTGAATCATCTTTTATTAGGAAACTTTATTTTTTCCTGAGTTACTAAAGTTGTTACATAAGGTCACAATTAGCACATTTGCTGGCCCTAATCTCAGAAAGATAAGATCAAACACCTCACAGAGCAAGATAGATGGTATGTCCTGATAGAGCAAATTATCCCTCAGAGAATTTATAGCTAGGATGGGAATGTACGTTCTTACTACCTGTGCTGACCAATATTTTTGGCAGACATAACTATAGTTTTCATAGGCTTTTTGCTCAAGTTTTGGAAAAACCTTCTTGCCAGTATGACTACTAGAAGAAATGGCAAAGATTTATTCAAATCAAAGGCCTAGGCAATGTGAAGGATCTTTCAAAGAGACCAGTTTGTAAAATAAAATAAGAAGGGAGGGACTAGTTATCAGGATGAATATATTAATATTAATCTCTCAAATTCCTTTTCAATCAATTTTAATATTTATGGGAATTTAGGGCTATTCTTGTATGCTTTCTGACTACATCCCATGTCCCAGATTTTACTAGTGAATAGTATAATTTTTCATACTTTAGGGACTTTTTCCATGCTGATTTGTTTTATATATTTTCCTATGAATTATCTTTGTGAAGCACAAATACAAATTTTATTTGCTCTTCATAAACTTGTATTTGGGAAGAGAATAAAACAAGTTTAACTGAATTAGAAAGACAAAGCAGATAATAATCATTCCGTTAGAAAATAGGTAAATAAATAGCACTCCAAACTAGGGGTTGGCAAACTATGGGCATAGCCTATTGCATTCAGCCCTCGAGTTGATAGTAGTATTTATATTTAAAGAGGTTGTGGGATGGAGGGAGGGAGAGAGAGAGAGAGGGAATATGCAATAGAATATGCAATAGAGACTATGTAACCTATAAAGCCTAAAATATTTGCCATTTGTCCCTACATAGACAAAATTTGTCAATTCCTGTTCTAAAACAAATGGCATCCTGCTCTATATTTTTAATTCTCATCTATACCTTATTATTGCAAATAACAATCACTAAACTGAAAATCAAGAAAAATTAAGAATAATTTTTCAAAAGTTAACAGTAGTAATAGTAGTTAACAGTACAGTAGTTAATAGTAACAGTAGTTAACAGTAGTAACTTAGTGTACATATTATGATTCCATCTGTGTGAAGTGCAAAAACAGGTAAAAACCAACCTATGATGACAGAAATCACATTTTAATGGTGATCTCTGGAGAATACTGACAAGGAAGCTGCATGAGTGATGGAGTGGTTACAAAAGGGTATATACAAACATAAGATTTCATTGAACTGTCCAGTTGAAATGTGAAATTTAATGACTATAAGTTAAAACTTAACAAAAATATAAATGAAATTATAAAAACTTACCCATGTTCATACTACCTACACATCTACACATTCTGTAGTATAACATAAAACAAAAAAAAAAGAGGAGGGAAAAATTTAATATTATCCAGAAAAAGGAAAAAAAAACCCAGATTACCTACAAAGTAATAGCATTGAAGTTTATCAAAAACAACAGAGGCCAGAATACAATGAAATACTATCTTTAAAATGCTGACAGAAAATAAATAAATGTTGCCCTAAAATTCTATAACTGGATATGCCATCATTCAAAAGTGAAAGCAAAATAAAATCTTTTCTAGGAAATAGAATAAGAAATCTTCTCATACACATACCCTCAATGAAAGAACTACTAAAGTGTGTGCTTCAGGAAAAAGACAATAGTATCTAAAAGGAAGAAATGGAATGAAAGATTGAATATAGAATAAGGATATAGATAAATATGGGGACAGATATAAATAAGCATTTATTATTTTTAAAAAAGTTAACCCAAATAAAAATTATTAATTTAATCATGCTTGGAAAACAAGGTGGACCTGAAATATCAAAAAAAATGTTACCTAAAAATTCATTGAGCTATGTATTTAATATTTATATATTTCATTGTATGTATGTATACTATACTCAACTTTTAAAATAGTACTAGAATAACAACCCTCCTATCCCTTCATCATGAACCTGAAGATAAGAATCATCATTGTTTTAATTGCCTCCTAGTCACTTTATAGTGATGGAGGGATTCCTGCCCTCGGGTTATGGGGATGGCTGAACCTATGATACTTGCCACTAGACAGATGAGATCAACAGGAGTTTATTAGTCACATACACTCACGGCCTGGGGGCAGATGTACAACATACACAAGGGCCACACAGGGGTTATGCTCTGGAATAGAATGAACAAGCAGGGCCTGTGGGAGACAGGCTTTATAGTATTAAGAGTATGAGGTACCCCTTGTCCCCACGGGAGGGTATGTTTGACTTTTGAATAATTCTATGGGCTGGCAGGGAACTAAAACTCACTACCCAGGCCTAAGTGAGAACCACACCTGGTCCTTTTGATGAAGAGGGCTGTTTGACTAGGCGAGTTCAGCAACGGGAACAGAGTAGAGAATGGAACTTGCAGCTAGGCCATTTGAGTCCCTCCTATATACTCACAGATACTGAGGCAGCACATGATATTGGGTTTAATTTTAGGCCTTACACCATAATTGTTAACTTGTCCAAAAATGCAACTAAACCTTGAAAGTGTTAATATCCAAGCTGTAGCACAGTTGGGGATAGTCATGAGAGGAATCTATCACTCAGTAATATTTTTAATTCTTATTTCTAGTAGTCTGAGAGAGGTTGTGGGGACCAAGGCCCTTTGCCCCTGGAGGTTTGCTAAAAATCACTGACATGAGGCAAACTGATTAATTAATAGAAGAAAAGGCGTATACATATATTTAATACGTATACAGGGGAGCCTTCAGAATGAAGACCGAAAGATACAGGAGAAATTGTCCATTTTTATGCTTTGGTTAGATAAAATATAGATAGCCATGTAGAAATACGACTGGACAAAAAGGTATGATCCAATGCTAACAGACTGAGTGGGTAACCCAGCAAGGCTTGTCTGTCTAGATTCTTCTTGGCCTCTCTGAACATACATTTCTTCCTTTTGGATGTAGGGCGAGGCCCTCTCTCGAATGGGATCTTATGACTTACAGTTAAACAAGGTAGGTCAGATAATTTCTTTATGGCCAGTTTTTACACAGACTAATGTTAGGTTTTATGGCTGGCTTTTGGGCAAAGAGGTTCTGGTTTCTATGATCCTCCTTGGGGAAGAGGGATTCCAGTTTCTGTGGCTAACATTGCAGAAGAATGGGACTGAGAGTCAGGAGGACAGGGGAAAGTCAGAGAAAAACTTCTGCTTCTGAGGCCTTCATTTTAGGGCACCATTTTCTGAGCCCCAACTGAGTGTAATTTGAAAGAAAAAAGGTAGAAATAAAAAGGCATTGTAATGCACAGTGGTAATTACATGGTCAATCACAGGGCAGTCAGAAAGAGAGAGTACAGTTGATAAGAATTGTTCAAGGAGTGTGTGTGTCTATGTGTCTGAGAAAAATGGTCCTCACTCAGTAGACTTTTATCTACCTCAGCCATTGGGAAGGCCTCAAGAGAAACCGCACTGTGTATATCAAAGTGGCGAATGGACTCTCCTGCTGTAGGACCGGGAACCTTGTTGTCAACGGCTCAGACTTGGAGAAGTGTATTGATGCAGGGGCAGGAGTAAATGCTGAAAAAACTCAGTTCTACAGGTAGAGATTTTCAAAAAGGTAAGGAGAGAATCCCATGGCAGTGGTCCAAAGGTGCTCAAGGAGGGAAAGAGGTGGATGTGAGGGTGAATAGGGAAGTTTAGGAATGATGTTATAGATGCGTATTTCCAATAAAAGGAACAGAACCCTCTCTATTAATATTTCACTCCCGTCTCTCTCTTACCTCCCGCATATACTCCTGTCTTAAAAGTTGTTCAGTGTGAAGAAAAGCATATCTTTCAAACCTTAGAAAATGATATCAGAAGGAGAACTTTGGGCCGGGCACGGTAGCTTACACCTGTAGTCCTACCACTCTGGAGGCCGAGGTGGGAGGATCACTTGGGCCCAGGAGTTTGAGGTTGCAGTGAGCTAGGCTGATGCCACGGCACTCTACTCAGGACAACAGAGTGAGACTCTGTCTCAAAAAAAAAAAAGTAGATCTTTGGTTTATGATGTTATTAACATCCTCTTCTGAAGAATATCTAGCATTTCTGATAGATTTTGATGAATTTAGGGTTAGTTGCAAGTTAGATTTTACTCACCCAGCTAACCATCAGTTTTTAATGAACCAAATGACTTTTAACCAGGCATTTCTTTCTTACACCAAGCTAACAATATTTTCTGTTCACCTTTAGTTTCCCATAATTCCACCCAAAGAGGACTCTAGGCCTTCTCCAGAGCAGGCAAGTTTGAAATAAAAGTTTGACATGTGCTCACCATCAATTCATCTGAGAAGCTGCTTTAAAAACAGACAAGTGTCTATTTTTCATTATAAAGAAAACATATGGTAGAATTTATTTCATGACTGCACAACTTTGCCATACTCAGCGAGAACTCTCTAATTAGAAAGCGTAGCAGAGAGCACTGGAGGAGTAGGAGGGGAAAAACAGAGAAGCCTACAAATGCTGAAGACTAGATTTTCACTTGGGGATTATTTCTTGCAGATATGTACAATAACAGTTAAATCTCAAACTGTCCATTTGTAGGCACATGCAGGGAAATTCTGTATCCAGTTTGGTGATGGAAAGCTTCATATGGTCCTTAGAAAATGAAGAAAACTGATACGGAGTTTGAGAATCCATAGCCACTTAAAACATTTTCTCTAGGTGTATCAAATGGGGTTTATCAGCTGCAGTGGTTTTCAACTAGAGGTAATTTTGCCCACTGGAGACATGTGACCAAGTCTGGAGACATTTTTTTATTGTCAAGCCTGGGGAAGTGAGGTTGCTACTGACATCTCGTTGGTCAGTCTAGCTAGGGATGCTGCTAAGTGACCTGCAGTGCACACACAGGGCAGCCCCCGCAACAAAGAACGATTCAGTCCCAAAGGCCAACAACAGTGCCAAGGTCGAGAAAACCTGAGCTGAAACATCAACAGTCACACTTGATGACAGTGCCAGGGCCGGCCTGGTTAAGTGTGTGAAGTGAGTGAGAGTGGCTATGAGGAGTGATCGATAAAAGAAAAACTAACTGCTATTTTTTTGAGACTTCACCAAGAAAAGCCTTATCGATATGATGTTACATAAACTCAGACTGAACTTTAAAAGAAATAATAATAGGTCAAAGGGTTAAGTGTCTCTTATCTTAAGGGGTTCACAGGTTTCAAAGGGTTAATTTGAATAGAAATGGAAATGAGTATAATTATGATTGAAGGAGAGAAAGGTGCAGGGAGAGAGAGAGGCGCTAGTAATTAATATTATCCAGCAGAGAACTTAGCTGGGTTAAAGTTCTGGCTGCGGCTGCCTGGGAAAAAGGCCTTTCTTTCGGGGAGGAAACCAGTGAACGAGTTCAGGATAGTGTCAAGTTCAGTTTGTATTCTAACAGAGGGACTATGAGTGGGAGCCAGGGAATCAGATTATTGGGGAAGTTGGGGGCAGGGGCGCCAAGATAACCAGCTGAGTGCAAAAAAATCTAGAAGTAAAGCCAGGATAAGCAGAAAGTCACACGGAGAGATAGGAACTGAGTGGTAAACTTGGCAGCGGGTTTGAGACTCCCAGGAGAAATGTTCTGTGGATATGGGCACAGCCACACTGGGGAGCTTGTGCCCAGGGCCCTCAGTCGCACTCTGGCTCATCATACCCAGTCTAATTTTATCCCAATGAAAACTAGAAGATCTCATTTGACATTTCCTTGGATGTCCTCGTGTAATGTGTAATGAACCCAGACAGAAATAAACCTTGCTAAGGCTCAATTCTCAATGAAGGCAGCTACCTGCTCTATTCATTCTGGGCCCCAGAACCTTGATGTAAAAATTGGGTGGGTCCATATAGTGCAGACACTTTTCTAAAATATCTTGAGAGCTATTCTATTCAGGTAGTTATTTAAACAACAAGAAGATTGATTGAAAATGACTAAACTATAGGATTTTATGTTGTAATAATTTTACTCCCAGAATCATCCAGATACCATTGCAACAAAAAGAAAGACTCCAAGAAAGGTTAGTAAAATAACTTTGCCAATAGTAAATAAGAAAAATAAACAAGATTATAGAAATTATGGGCATTGTGTCATGCACATTATAGACCTTTGCTATTTTATTCAATTTTCCCAGCTTGCAAGGTCAGTGTTATTTTATCTTATATACAATGAAACTTAGCTACAAATCATGTGGGTGGCAGCTAGAGTAGTAAAATACCTGTGAGTAGTATTTTATGGACAGTGCTTTTGTTTGTTTTTGGTCAATAGAAGAACTATCAATAGATTTCAGATTTTTTAAAAGCAGAAGCATTTCAATATTATGGTGAGAGAGTTGGGCAGTGGCATTAAACTTCCACTTCAGTACAGAAAGACACACTCACTAAAAACATGCTGTCTTAATACGGGCAGCGGACACAATTCCTGATCTCAAGATGAGAGAGTGATTCTGTTCATGTACATGTGGCAAATGGGCAGTGCCAGGGCAATCCACACGCACTGTCTGAGGGCAAAAACAGACCTATGCAAAATTTTATTCAGTTAAAGAGTAAGAAAAAAATAAAAACAAAAATTACAGGATGTGGAAAATTTGAAACACACATGGAAATGAGGCCTCTCTGAAGACACAGAAAAGTGTTAAGTATGTGATAATCAGGATATAGAAAAACATGATGTATCAGTCTACGAAGCTGGATTATGTGAGACAACAAACAATCCCCCAAAATAGTGGCTTCCAACAAATAAGAGTTCTTGCCTACACTCTGTCTATTGCAGGTAAGCTTGAAAGTTCTGCTCCTCTTTGTCTCTGAGGAACCCAGGCTGATAGAACTTTCTTTTCTCTTTCTGTTTCCATGACTTCCAAATCAAAGAAAGAGAGCATGGAAAACTAAACATTGACTCTCTTAGAGCATCTACTCAGAAGTAACTTGCATCACTTTTACTTACATTGCATTTGGCAAAGCATCACAGAGCCAGGCCTGAGATCAGGTAGGTGGAGAAAAATCCTACTTTGTGCTCAAAATAAAAGAACTGGTATTTGTAAAAATTTTTCCTAACAGTTATCACAGTGAACCCTTCTGACTTTTCGTTCTGCTGGCAAATTATACTTACTCTTCCCAAGTTTTATCCAATCACTACACTGGGCTAAAATTTGACATGTGGCTCCTCTTGGTCTGGAAACCTATGAATCAAAATGACAAGTTTTCTGTCCCCCATACTCCTGATATGAAACTGCAGAACAGGATCAGATTATCCAAATTAACATTCAAATTTAGAAAGGAAAGAGAGATTCTGTAGTCACTGGTTCAAAGCAATTCTGAAATCCCACTAGATAGTTATGGTAAGGGTACTCTACCCTGGAGGTGGGAAATGTACTTTCACAAGCAGATGATTCACTTCCCTGGAATTGCCCTTTTGGGTCCACTTTCACTGATGTCCTTCGTTTTATATTATCCTTGGCCACATCTGGAGAGATTGTGGAAGCTGCTCCTTTTAGACTTATCCTTTTACATTATTATTTTTGGCCACATCTGAAGACATTTTGGAATCTCCTCCTTCGAGTCTTATCAACTTTCTTAGTTTTCTTCCCGGATAGAGACCTGTGCCTAAAGGATCTTACTTATAATAACCACAAATAATATAATAAAAAAACAGGAATGACTGAATTGTGTAGAAACTATCATCTAGATCTATCAATCTATCTAGATCATCAAAAAATTATGATCTGTATGAAAGAAAATACTATATTAACTAATTTAAAAAAGTAAACATAAAAAACCTTTGGGAAATTAAATGGAAGAAGGAGTAATATCAAGGTCATATAATATTTCCCACAAGTCAATAAAAAGAGAAAATAACAATGCTATGCAATTGAAAGTGGACAATAGATAAAATCAGACAGTTGAGAACAAAGGAATATAAATGGCCAGTAAATATTTCAACTTTACTGGTAATTAGAAAAAGAAAAACCAATATTAATATCACTCTTGTCTTATATTTGGCAAAAGTAACAAAGGTTGAAAAATAATAGCAAAAGTTAAAAGCACAAGGAAGTAGATATTTTGATGCACTGTTTATTTGAGTGTAAATGTTCAAAATTTTTTAGAAGGCAATTTGGCAATATTAGTGAAAATTAACATAAATATATCCTTTGGTAGCAAACCAGAGAAATAACTATTCATGAATATTTTATAATTTTATACCATTATATTTATCTCTATATATGCATTATAGTTTTGTTTATAATAGCAAAATATTGTGATTAATTACTCCATCAGTAAATGAAATTATAAAATATAGAAATTAAAGTATATCCATATGGTAATTTGGGTGGACAATCTTTTAAAATAAGCAAGTATTCTATAGAAAGACTCTCAAGATATATTGTTCAGTAAAAATAAAAGGTTGCAATGATTTCACCTAGAAATTAAAAATTTAATATAAAAATATCTATGTATGTATTAATATATAAATATATAGAAAGAGAAATAAGACACTCTCATTTTCTGAGGGAGGATATTGTGGGAAGTGTATTTGGAATAAAAAGAAGGAAAATGATCAAAGGTATTTTTCTAGTTTTACATTGTTTACTGTTTGAATGTTTTGTAATAAAATAAAAAATGAATTGATAAAACTTTGACTTCTGTCCAAGATGGAATTTCAGCAAATGGATTCAAATTCCAATCTTAAACAAACAAAAAATGAACAAAAGATATGAAACAACGGTTTCAGGATACTGGACATGAGACATGAATGACAGTGATCCAGGGGAGACAGGGCATAAAGAGGGAAGCACAATTGTCCCCAATCACTGTCTTGGGAGGGTTTCTAAGCCACAGCAGGTGGAGGCTGGCAGAATCCCTGAGTTGAGGAGACAGAGGTGAGAACCTGGGGAGACCACCTGGCTAGAGTTTGTAGGATAGAACATTGTAGAACAGAGAGCCACACAGAGACAGAACTCTAGACATACAAAGAGGATCCCCTTGAGTACTCAGCTGAGCCTTAGTGAGTATATAAACTTTGAGAAAATGACCATAGTCATTTTCTTTAGGTTCTTTAGGGAAAGAACCACCCTAAAGATTAACAGTAATAGTACGCAGTGCTCACACAGGACTGAAATACTGCATGTTCTCACCAACCAGAGTGGAAGATCTCAAGATTTATAGGGCACTGGTAGACTATACATAATGGTTTTGCCTCAGTCATTGGAAATAATTATCTCTAGACAGGACACTACTCTGGCTCCTCCTAATAAATATTGAAAATAAAACCCAAAAGGATAAATCTATTTCCCAAGTAACTTAACTGTACCCCAGAACGAAATTCAAGAATATTTATGAGAATACAAAATATCCCACATCCCAAAAGGCAAAATTCAGAAGATCTCATATTTAATTAAAATCAAATATTACCACACATGCAAAGAAGCAGGAAAATAAAACCCACGACTAGGAAAAATACCAATTAATCAAATTCAACACAAATGGACACAGATGGTAAAACTAACAAAGACATTAAGACAGCAATGATAACTGTATTCTATATGCTCAAAACCTTAAGCAGAAACATGAAAATATAACAAAAGACTCAAAGAGAAGTTTTGGAGAAGAAAACTACAATTTTTGATTTTAAAAATACACTGGAAGAAATGAACTTGGAGACATGAAATATAAACTACCAGAAAAGGATCTTAGAGAAAAAGAAAATTGACCAAAAAAAAAAAAATGAATAGAAGAATAGAACATCAGGGAGCTTTGGAAAGACTTTATAAGTATTCCATTAGATGTGGGATTGATATTCTTAAAAGGTAGAGAGTTAGTGACTATAAATTTTTTTAAATGGGCAGAAAGTGAGGAAAAAAGAAAACAGAAAAGATAGGACAAATAGAAACAGATAACAAGGGAATATACCCAACTCTAAATATATCAACAGTCATATTAAAATAAATGATCTAAATATCCCAATTAATAGACAGAAGTTGTCTAGTTGGACAAAAAAAGCAAGATCCAATTATATCCTATCCTGCCTATAAGTGCACTTTAAAATATAGATAAAAGTATATTAAAAGTAAAGGAATGGAATAAGATATACTATGCTAACTAAAAGTATTACTATGCTAATACTATGCCGACACTAATTAAAACAAAGTTGGAGTAACTATATTAATATCAGACAAAGCAGATTTCAGAACAAAGATTATTTCTAGGGATATAGAAGGAAATTTCATAATAGTAAAGGGCACGATTCATCAAGAGGAGATAGTAATCCTAAAAGTTTATCCACTTAACAATAGAGCTTCAAAATACATGAAGCAAACAATGGCAGGACTAAGAAATAGGCAAATCCACAATTAGAGTCAAAGATTTCAATTGCCCTCTCTCAATAATTGAGAGAAAAAATACATAGATAACTTCCGTAAAGAGACTGAAGTTTTAGGCAATTATCGACCAACTCGACTGTTGACAATTATGAAACACTCCACCCAAAATTGCAGAAATGCATTCTTTTAATATGCACACAAAATATTTACCAATGTAACCCATATTTTGTGCCATAAAACAAGTGTCAATAAATTTAAAATAATTTGAGTTATACAAAATAGTTCACTAAGCACAGTGGAATTAAATTAGAAATCAAAACAAATAATTGGATAAAAAGTTAATTGATATACTACAAATATAATTTAAAAATCATTGAAAATATTAAAAAGAAATAAAAATACCAGAGAATTACTTAACATTTCTGAAACATAGGAGTAGAGAATAGAATGAACATCACAGAAAATCAAATGATAAAGAGAAAAAAGTCTAATTTTCAAAGAATGCAGATAAAAAGGAAAATGAGCAGTAATACTGATAGATACGGTAATGTAGCATGTGAATGACTGAGAACTAAGTTCCAACTTAAAAAGAGTATTTCAGGAGAAATTAAAAATGGTACAAATCTAGCAATATGTTTTAATATTAAAAGAAAACAATATCTTGAATGGAAAAACGTATCAAGAGAGGCAAAGTTGGAGAAAATCTTCATCCAAATATTTACCTACCAATGATGCTATCAAAAACCATAGTATCTATCTATTAAAATCACCTCAAGTGAAGTAATGGAGGTTCGCAGTGAAGGCATCATGGTAAATTACTCTGATGGTAGAAGACAGCATATGCAGGTCCAGATCACTCCCTTGTGTATAGTAGAAATGTGGTTATCGGGAGACTTGTGTTTACTGCCTCTCAAACGTAGAGCATGTCCAGACGGAAAATAATTCATCTCATAAAC
This sequence comes from Eulemur rufifrons, assembly GCF_041146395.1. Taxonomy (NCBI): domain Eukaryota; kingdom Metazoa; phylum Chordata; class Mammalia; order Primates; family Lemuridae; genus Eulemur; species Eulemur rufifrons. The sequence continues at coordinate 235,423,032 of NC_090989.1, forward strand.
TATGAGTTAAAACCTGTGGTAGTAAAATCTGGATGTTATAATGACGCTCTTGGAGTATCTCAAAATTGGCCTCACTTTTATATTAAGAGAATTAAATGTTAGTTGGACCTAGAGAAGATAGTCAACTCCGAGATTTTGGAAGTTGCACAACGGAACTGGCAGGGTAGTGGGTAGAGTGTAGGGTGCTAGATCAGTGGTTTTTAATCAGGGGCAATTTTGTCTTCTAGGGAACACTTGGCAACTTCTGGAGACATTTTTAGTTGTTACAATTGAGGAGCAGGAGTATTATTAACATTAGTAGGTAAAAGCCAAGGACGCTGCAAAACATTCTACAACATGAAGCACCACCCCTCACAACGAAGAATTATACAGTACCAAATGTCAATATTGTTACTGTTGAGAAACCCTGTGCTAGGTATTTCATTTGAAATACAGCACAGTCAAAATATAATTCCATTCAGAAGTTGGTAAAAATATTTTTTATTAATTATTGTTATAGCTTCAACTAAATAATCTAACTTATCTATATTATATACCAGAGCGCTAAGAACAGAGAATAAAAATAAATAAATAAACAGAAAAAATTAAAAAAGGAAAAAAAGAAAGTAAAAAAAGTAAGCGAAAAGGTAAGAACAAACACATTAGTTAGAAAAAAATATAATTATAAAATAGGTAAATTTGTTAAATGACCAGAAGCTAGTTTTTGAGAAGACCTGTAAAATATATAAAATATCAGTAGGCTCATAATAGTTTTTAAATGAAAGTAAGAAAATAGAGAGAAAACACAAACAACATTCAGAATAAAAGAGAAATGCAGATCCATAGATGTGAAAGAAATTAAAATCTGTAGGTGAATGTTACATAAAACCTGTAACAATGATATCAGTAAGATAAAAATTTTACGGCACACAATACTATATATTTTTATGGATGCATGTATATGCAGTCAAATATAAAACAATGTTGCATACAACTTCAGAGTAATGGTTACTTTCAGGGAGCAAGAGAGGGGAAAGATGAAGTTGGGACTTTCATTCCATGTGCAATATTTTATCTTTATTTTTAAAAATTGGCTCTGAATCAAAGGTAATAAAACGTTAACATCTGTTAAATCTGGGTGGTCAGTATTTGGGTGTCTGTTATCTCATGATCTGACCTTTTCAGAACATGTGAAATGTTTCATAATTCAAAATAGAGAGAAAAATTTAAAATAGCTCTTGTCATAGAATTTTGGCAAAGATCTTTTAAACAGCTAAATAAATTAAATTTGCTGATTTTTCTCAAGCTTATTTTCCCAGATAATTCAAATGGATTAATCAGCAATGGTTTCTATTTAAAAAAATGTATTTACCCCTGATTTCACTTTGATAAGTAGTAGGAGTAGTTTAAGCATTTTCTGGGAACACATATATACAATAAATGTCACATATCTAAATTCTGAATTCCACTCAAAATAGTTGAGGCATTCGATCTTGATCATATTAGACAACTAAAACCAAAGGCATGAATCAAGCTCTCAGTCCATGGCAGTTACCATTGGTACTATGCCTCCTTTGATTAGCTGAAGGTTTGCAAGTCTGCCCAGCAATCACTCAGGAATGATGCTATATGTAGAATCAGAGTTTTCTGACTCCTGTTCTCCAACCCCAGGTCTAATCACTGAAAGGTTCACTGCTGTTCTCAACACATTATGGTTCAACCTGCATCTGTAACTTGTAGCCATTTTTCCTCTCCTTTTTCCATTCAAAGTTCTGTCTGTCTGCCATTTGTGGAAACCACCCTAACCCTCTTTCTCCTCTCATTCTTGGGGAATTTTTGCCAACCTCAGACAGACCACATTATTTTTTCTTTCTCTTCTAACTTCAGCTTTCATTTCCTCTCTCTTAGAAACTGCTCACTTTAACCCACATTAACTGAGCCTAGACTCTTCCCAAACATAAGTTTGGGTCAGAGTCATGGTTTGAGTTCAACTTTCATTTTTATTTCTGACTTGCAAAAGCTGTTAATAACTCCTTGGAGCAAAAAGCTCAGAACTCAGAACACAAAACTTGGCTCCCTTCTTTTCAAACCAAGGAGACAGAAACAGCCCTACTTAACACCAGCCTTCTATAGCAAACATGGCACACATCTTCCTAGCCTTCTCTGTGTACATACACACACAGAGATACATTTATATAGATATTCTATAGGTATTCTGTAGGAATCTCTGCACACACATACGTATATATACACATTCTTTTTATTTTTTCTCTCCAAGCTAATGCTTACAGTTTTTTATGGTTCTATTTTCTAAAATTGCATAATCTGTAACAATGTGTTTTTGTTTGTTTTTTGCTTTTCTTTCTTTCTGAAATGTTGAACTTAATTATTTTGTGATTATCATTAAAAACATACCTAAGTTTCCTAGTTCTCATGGGAGTCTTAAAAAAAAAAAAAAAAAAAAAACCCACACGTGAGTACTTCCTAAACTAGTACCTATTCATTACTCAGAACCTAGTCTAGTTGATATACCAGTTCCTTACTGTTGTGCTACAAGTCAACCCCAAACACATTGGCTTCAAATAACAACCATTTATTAGTGCTCAAGAGTCTAAGGGTCAGCTGAGTGGTTATTCTGGTCTTGGCTAGGCTTATCCACATCTCTGCGGTCAGTTGAAGGTTGAGTAGGCAGCTGCATGCTGGGCTTTCTCATATGTTTGGAGGTCAGCTGGCCATCAGCTGGTCCAGCATAGCTTCTGCTAGGACAACAGAATTTTCCTTGCATGGTCTCTTATCTTCCATCAGACTAGTCCTAGCTTATTTAAATGGTGGTGATAGAGATCCAAGAGAGTATGGAAGTAGGATAGACTTCTTGAAATTTAGACTCAGAACTGGCACATCATCACTTCAGCCACATTCCATCAGTCAAAGCAAATCTCAAGGCCAGCCCAGATTCCATGGATAAATAAATAGACTCCAATTCTTGAAAGAGGAGCTGCAAAGTCATATTCTAAGGGGTATAGATACAGGGAAGGGACTAACTGGGGCCATTTTTACACTCAATCTGCCTGCCTCAGTTGAGTTCCATTAACTTTTTATCAAAAAAATCAAAGTAAACCAAAAACATATTTACTGAGCACCTACTATGAGCAAAACACCTCATTAGTCACTGATAAGATTTTATTCTCAAGAAATTTAAAAGTCTTAAAATATTAGAAGGTAAAATTTAGACACTGTCAGCAATCATGGTTTATGAGTAGACTATGATTCAAAATTTCCTTTTCTGAGTTGATTATTTAAAATCTGGAATGTATTTTTCCATAGAAATATAATTGGTAATTTGGGATACAGACAAAACCATTTCCAAGCCATAATTTATGGCATACAATATAGTGCTAAATTATACCATAAATATTATAGGAAATAATTACCTTTGTGAGAGGTTTATATTTAAATGTTTGTTACTTAATTAGTGCAGAGGAAACCACAGTAAGTCTCTCATCAGCATCATTCCCATTCCCTAATTTGGGGGTGAAGTCAGAAAATGACTCACTCTGAAGGAAGAAAAACTATATTGTACACCTTTATATGCTAAAGTGCTATTAGATGTATTAGCTACTTAATTTTTACAATAGCCCACAGAAGACAGCATTAATACACTCCTTTTTATAGCTGAGAAAATTAAGAACCAATGATGATCTATAACTTGTCCAAGGTTACAATGCAGGAAATGACTACCATAAGTGTCTAACTGCAAGGTCTTGCTTTTTCCACTATTCCACTGTGCCCTGCTAAAACAAGTATTGTGAACAAAGTAATGTCACACACAATATACCCTGAAATGAAGCCCATGAGCTAAGACTAATCTGCCATATGCAAATATCACAGTTTCAGAGATGGCTTGTAAACATGCCACTAATAGGGCCATTTTGCCTCCTAAGTGTCTATAAAAGAGGGTATGCTCTCCCAAATGGAATTAAGGGACCAAAGCTATCTTTCAATGGAATCAACATGAACAGGGAATAACTTTATCTATTGTGTATCAATCGGACTATCAGAGGAATTCATGTAACCTTCGAAGCAATGTTGTTGTTAGGGAGGTTTAATAACACCAAAAAAAAAAAAAAGTTGAAAAATAAGAATCTGCCAAGAGATGATCAGTTGGAAAACCACTGAGCCTAATGAATGTCACTGTTCTGGTCACTGGTGTGGCACATAGTGCAGAATGAGGATGATTGATCAAAATTTTATATTAAAAATGAACATTTTTAAAATTCATAAATTCCATTTACAATCCAGTGTTTTTTCTTAGAATACATGCTCAGCTTCTCTAAGAAACCTTATTAAACTTACTTGGGTGTTCCAATTACCTTGGGAAGCAGGAGCCCTAGCTAGCCAGTACTCCAAATCATGAAACCCTCTTCCAGACCTAAATACCTGTGCATTTTATTGGCATGTCTTAAAAATTCCTGTCTAACCAAATTATGTTCAGTGAAAGTTTCTTTATAAGGTTGTTGTTTTGAATTTGGAATTGATTTGTTTTTGCTGCAACAATGTTTTAAGTCCAGAATCACAAATTCTGCTAAATTAACAATGGTGGAGAGACCTCAATTGTTGCACAATTAGTTATCAAGTAGTTGGTACAGAAAATAGATACTAAATATTTCAAGAAAGGAACAAACATTTCAGTAAGGGATGATTTAAAACAGATATACAAAAATGAGCTGGGAATGAAGAGTAGGAGTTGAATACAGGAGGGGAAAAACCATTTTAGTTAACTGGAATCAGTTCAAGCAAAAAATTATTTGTCTTACTTCAATCCTTACTTATAGAATTTGTTTTGATGAATACTTGGATGAGTGAGGTCCTCATTGATAGATACTACCTAACTGTACATTGCAATTTCCTAATTGGTATATTCCTGCCCAAGTGGCATGTAGTTTACAGATCTGTATTATAATGTGCTTTCCTGAATAGAAGTGGTGACAATGGGCCACCTTGTTTGGTTCCAGTTCTAAGAGGGAATGCTCTCAATTTTTTCCCATTCAGTATGATGTTGGCTGTAGGTTTGTCATGTATGGCTTTTATAATATTGAGGTATGTTCCATCTATGCTACTTTGTTAAGAGTTTTTATTATAAAAGGGTGCTGGATTTTGTCAAATGCTTTTTCTGCATCTATTGAGAGGATCATATGGTCTTTGTTTTTGCATTCTATTTATGTGGTGAATCTCAGTCAAGCTGAGAATCAAATCAAAGACTCAATACCTTCCACAAGAGCAACAAAGAAAATAAAATACCTAGGAACATATTTAATCAAGAAGGTGAAAGAGCTCTACAGGGGGATCTACTAAACACTGAGGAAGGAAATCACAGAGGATGCAAACAAATGGAAAAGCATATCATGCTCATGGATTGGCAGAATCAACATTATTAAAATGTTTATACTACATAAAGTGGTTTACAGATTCAACGCAATCCCAATTTTAAAAAATACCAATGTCAGTTTTCTCAGGTCTAGAAAAAATAATTCTGTGCTTCATGTGGAACCAGAAAAGACCTTGCATAGCCAAGCAACCTTAAGCAAAAAGAACAAATTGGGAGGCATCAATTTATCATACTTCAGGTTATACTACAAGGCCATAGTAACCAAAACAGCATGGTATGGACACAAACACAGAGACATGGAGCAAGGGATCAAAACAGAGAACTCAGACATAAAACCATCCTCATATTGCCATCTGAGCTTTGACAAAGCAGACAAAACATATACTAGGGAAAATAATTTCTATTCAATAAATGATGCTGGGAAAATTGCACAGCCACATGTAGAAAACTGAAACAGGATCCACACCTCTCACCACTCACAAAAATCAGTTCGCGATGGGTAACAGACTTAAACCTAAGGCATGAAACTACAAGAATTCTAGAAGAATCTGTTGAAAAAACTCTTAAAGATATTGGCCTAGGCACAGAATTTATGAATAAGATCCTAAAGACAATCACAGCAACAACAAAAATAAATAATGAGACCTGATCAAATTAAAGAGCCTCTGCACAGCCAAGGAAACAATCAATAGAGTGAACAGACAATCTAGAGAATGGAAGAAAATATTTGCATGCTATACAGCTGATAAAGGGCTAATAACCAGACTTTATAAATAACTCAAGCAAAACAGCAAGAAAAAAAAATCAAACAACCCCATTAAAAAGTGAGCAAAAGACATGAACAGAAGCTTTTCAAAAGAAGAAAAATGAACGGCCATTAACCATATGAAAAAATGATCAACATCTCTAATCATCAGGGAAATGCAAATCAAAACCACAATGAGATATCACCTAACTCCAATTTGGTGATTAAATTGCATTCTTATTTCACACCATATACAAAAAAATCAACTTAAAATGGATTAAAGACTTAAATATAAAAGTTGAAACTATGAAGCTACTAATAGAAAACTTAGGCGAAAATCTCTATAACATGAGTCTGAGTTACCATTTTTTGGATTTTTTTTTTTTTTTTTTTTTTTGCCTAAAGCATAGGCAATAAAAGCAAAACTAGACAAATGGGATGGCAGCAAACTAAAAAAACGTCTGCGCCACAAAGACAACAATCAACAGAATGAAGAGACAACTCACAGAATGAAAGAAATTGTCTGCAAACCATATACCTAATAAGGGTTTATATCCAAAATGTATAAGGTACTCAAAAAACTGAATGGCAAGAAAGCATGTAACCTGAGTAAAAAATGGACAAAAGATCTTAACCGAAATGTCTCAAAAAATATATACAAATGGTCAACAGACATATGAAAAAATTCTCAGCATCACTAATCAATAGGGAAATGTAAATTACAACCACAATGAGATATCATCTTATACCTGTTAGAATAGCTTTTACCAAAAATATGAAAGGTCAGTATTGATGAGGTTGTGGAGAAAAGGGAAATCTTATACTTTATTGGACGGAATATAAATTAGTACAGCCATTATGGAAAACAGCATTGAAGTTTCTCAAAAATTAAAAATATAACGACCATATGATCCAGCAATTGCACTTCTGAGTATATATACAAAGGAATTGAAATCATTGTGTAAAAGAGGTATCTGTACTCCCCTGTTTTTTGCAACATTTTTCACAATAGTCAACGTATGGAATCAACCATCAATGGATGAAGAGATGAAATGATAAATAGAATGTGATATATATAAACAATGAAATACTATTAAGGGCCAGGCATAGTGGCATATGCCTGCAGTCCCAGCTACTCAGGAGGCTGAGGCAAGAGGATCACTTGAGCCCAGGAGTTTGAGGTTGCAGTGAGCTATGAGGACACCACTGCATTCTACCCAGGGAGACAGAGTAAGACTTTGTCTCAAACAAAAAGAAAAAAGAAAAAAGAAAAGAAAAGAAATATTATTCCACTTTTAGAAAGAAGGAAGTCCTGTCATTCAAGACAATATGGATGGAACTAGAGGACATTACGCTGAGTGAAATAAGCTGGGCATGGACAGACATACCTCATGATCTTACTTACATGTGGAATCTAAAAAAGCTGAACTCATAGAAGTAGAGAATAGAGTGATGGTTATCAGAGGCCGTGGGGGTGCTGAGTAGAGAATGAAGAGTTGTTGATTAAATGGTTCAAAGTTTCAGGTAGACAGGAGAAATAAATTTTGAGATCTTATTATAGCAGGGTGACTATAGACCATAAAAACATATCATATATTTCAAAATAACTCAAAGACTAAATTTCAAATGTCTCACCATAAAAAATGACAGATACATGTGGAATTGAATATGTTAATTAACTTGATTTAATTATTCCACATTTTATACATTTATTAAAACATCACATTGTACTCCATAAATGTATACAAGTTGTCAATTAAAAATAATAGTATTTTTATTTAGTTATTTAATTGATGAATAATAATTGCAAATATTTTTGAGATACAATATGATATGCTTTATTTATACATTATGGAAAGACATAATCAATCTAATTAACATATTCATCACCTCACCAACTTATCATTTTTTTGTGGTAAGAACATTAAAAATCTATCCTTTTAGCAATTTTGAAATATGTAATACATCATTATTAACTGTGGTCACCACGTAGTGCAATATATCATTAAAATTTATTCCTCCAGAAAGTTTCCTTAACTGGAACTTTGTACTCTTTGATAAACATTTCTTCTTACCCCATTTCTCCCCACCCCTACCAGCCTCTAATAACCACTTTTCTATCCTCTCTTTCTATGAGATTGATTTTTTAGACTCCCCATATTAAGTGAAATCATACAATAGTTGTCTTTATGTTCCTGTAAATATCATTTAGCATAATGTCCTCTAGACCTATATATGTTGTCTTGAATGATAGGATTTCTTTCTTTTTTAAGGCTGAATAGTATTCCATTGGGTATATACCATATTCTTTTTATCTATTTATTTGTTGATGGACATTTTTAGGTTGATTTCTTATCTTCGTTATTATGAATAATGCTAAAATGAATACGGGAATGCAGATATCTCTTCTATACACTGATTTCAATTTTATTTAGATTGATACCCTGAAATGGAAGTGCTGGATCATACGGTAATTCTATTTTTTCCAAATGGCTACACTAATTTACATTTCTATCAACAGTAAATAAAGTTTCCCTTTTATGCACATCCTCACCAACACTTGCTATCATTATTAGTCTTTTTGTTAATAGGCATTCTAACAGATGTAAAGTGATATCCATTGTGATTATAATTTACATTTCTCTGATGTTTGAAGATATTGAGCATTTTTTCATGTACCTGTGGGCCATTCATATGTCTTTTTTGGAGAAATGTCTGTTCAGATCCTTTGCCCATTGTATAACTGAGGTATTTGGTTTTTTTTTTTTTTTGGTTTTTTTTTTACAATTTTTTTTTGAGACAGAGTCTCACTCTGTTGCCCAGGCTAGAGTGGGTGCCGTGGCATCAGCCTAGCTCACAGCAACCTCAAACTCCTGAGCTCAAGGGATCCTCCTGTCTCAGCCTCCTGAGTAGCTGGGACTACAGGCATGCACCACCATGCCCAGCTAATTTTTTCTACGTATATTTTTAGCTGTCTATATAATTTCTTTCTATTTTTAGTAGAGATGGGGTCTTGCTCTTGCTCAGGCTGGTCTTGAACTCCTGAGCTCAAACGATCCGCCCACCTTGGCCTCCCAGAGTGCTAAGATTACAGGCGTGAGCCACCACACCCGGCCTAACTGAGGTATTTGTTGTCTTTCTATTCAATTGTTTGAGTTCCTTATATATTTTGGGTAGTAACCCCTTATTAGATGTGTGGTTTTCAAATAAGTTTTCCCAATCCATGGACTGTATGTTTACTCTATTAATTGTTTCCTTGGCTATGTGAAGCTTTTTAGTTTGATGCAATCCCATTTGTCTATTTTTTCTTTTGTTGCCTGTGCTTTTGGAGTCCTAACCAAGAAATCATTGCCCAGATGAATGTCATAAATATTTTCCCATATGTTTTCTTCGAATTGCTTTATAGTTTCTGATCTTACATTTACATGTTTTATTAATTTTGATTTTATTTTTGTCTATGGTATGAGATAAGGACCCAGTTTTATTTACCTGCATGTGGATTTCCAGTTTTTCCAATACCATTTATTGAAGAGATTGTCCTTTTCATGATAAAAAAAAGCATTCAGGAAATCAGGAATAGAAGAAAATAACCACAGCATAATAAAGGCCATATATGGAAAGCCCACAGCTAACATCATACTCAATGGTGACAAACTGAAAATTTTTCCTCTAAGATCAGGAATAAGGCAAGGAAGACCACTCATAACAATTCTATTCAACATAGTACTAGAAGTCCCAGTCAGATCAAGTAGGCAAGAAAAAGAAACAAAATGCATCCAAATTGGAATGACAGAAGTAAAATTATGTTTGTAGAATACATTATCTTATATGTAGAAAACCCTAAGTATCCCACAAAATCTTGTTAGAACTAATAAACAAATTCAGTAAACTTGCAGGATACAAAATCAACAAACAAAAATCAGTTGCATTTCTGTACACTAACAACAAGTAATTTGAAAAAGAAATTAAGAAAACAGTTCCCTTTATAATAGCATCAAAAAGTATAAAATATTTAAGAATAAACTTCACCAAGGAGGCAGAAACTTGTACACTGAAAACGATGAAATATTGCTGAAAGAAATTAAATAGGACACAAATAAAAGAAATTCTGTGCTCATGAATTGGAAGACAATATTAAAATGTCCACATTACACAAAGCAAACCTATAGATTTTATACAATCCTGATCAAAAGTCACAATGACATTTTTTACAGAAAGAGGAAAAAAAAATCCTATAATTCATATGGAAGCACAAAGAACCTGAATAACCAAAGCAATCTTAAGGAAAAGAACAAAGCTGGTGGTCTCATACTTCCTCATTTCAAAACATATTATAAACCACCATGATGCTAGCATAAAGTCAGACATACAGACCAACAGAACAGAATATAAAGCCCATAAATAAACCCATGCATATATGGTCAGCTAATTTCAACCAAGGTACTAAGTATACACAACGGGTAAAGAATAATCTCTTCTACCAATGTTGTTGAGGAAACTGGATATTCACATACAAAAGAATGAAACTGGACACTAATCTTACACCATACATAAAAATCAACTCAAAATGGATTCCAGACTTAAACATATGGCCTAAAACTCTAAAACTCCTAGAAGAAAACATATGAGAAAATCTTTATGACATTGGTCTTGGCAATGATTTCTTGGATATGACATTAAAAGCACAGACAATATAAGTAAAAATAGACAAGTGAGCAAACATCGAACTAAAAAGCGTTTGCCCAAACAAAGGACACAATCAACTGAGTGATAAAACAACCTACAGAATAAGAGAAAATATTTATGGACCTAAATATCTCTGGAAGGATGAATGGGTAAAGAAAATGTGTTATGTACATACAATAGAGTATTATTCAGCCTCAAAAAAGAAGGAAATCTACAACAAGCAACAACATGGACAAACATTGTGTACATTAATGCCAAGTGAAATAAGCCAATCACAGAAGGACACATAGTACATGATTCCACTTAAATGTGATATCTAATGTCATCAAACTCATGGAGGCAGAAGGGAGCTGGGGGAGGGAGAAATGGAAGTTGCTATTCAATAGGTATAAAATTTCCATTATGCAAGATGAAAAAGTTCTAAAGATCTGCTGTACCATGTTGCGCCTATAGTTAAGAATACTGCATTGTGCACTTAAAAATTTGTTATGAGGGTAGATCTCATGCTATGTGATTTTTACCACAATAAATAAATTTAATAAAAATAATGTATAAGAAAGTTGATGCCAATGATAGCACCCATGTTACCAGGAAAAGAACTGTGCTGAGAAAAACTTGCTATGATACAGTAGCAAAGATTTTTTTTCTCAGTGATCTTAGGGTACATACATGTTCACATAGAACTCCAGAAACAATTTTATTGTTAAAATTTCTGTAGGAAAATATTATTATTAATATGAGTGTGACATTACTGACTTTCAGATTTTCCTTTTCCCGTGGAAATGCTTACTTTTAAAACACAGTATTTGAATGCACAAATGTCTCTGGGACTTAGAATCTTTTGCTCTATCATCTTCAAATTGTATATCCCAGGGGAAGTTTCTTAGTCTCTCTATGCCTCATTTCCTAATATGTACAATAGAGTTAAAGGTACATATTTTATGGGAGATTTTAGGCAAACTTAATGGGATTAATCCACATAAATATATTAATGAAGTGTATGGCCCACAGGAAGCTCTCAATAAACACTAGTTATATTTAAACTTCCCAAAAGATGCAGTGTGATTAAATCAGCTTGTTTTGACCTAGTATGGGAGATTGCTAGAGGGCAAGCGCATGCTCCCCAATTCGGAGCATGAGTTTTCTCTCATGCTCTTCCCATAGATAATTTGACTTTAGCTCATGTTCTAATCAATACATGGCCTAATCTATTATGACTCAATAGCAAAGTTGACATATCACTTAGGAGGTTGTCTTTTGCAAAAATTGTCTTTAAAAAATCAAGAAATATATTGTGTCACATAAATAGAACTAAGAGGTAGGGCAGTTTCTCGGGTTAATTTGGCAGTTCAGCGAACTCCTCAAGGACACTCGTCTTTCTCTCTTTGTTTTTGGCTACATTTTGTCCATTACCATCACCCTTTTATCTCTATCTTCATATCTTCTCTTCATGATGGCTGCAAGAGGCAAGTGGATAAATACATTTGATAGATTTGTGATCTGTAGAAGCACAAGATAGAGCAAGAGAAAGAGTAAGAGAGAGAGAGCAAAAGAGAGGAGAGAAGTCTCAGGGATAGATGTCTAAAAGTTGTCTTGTAGCATGTAAATGTGTCTTTCCCTTCAGCCTTCAGCCTGATTGGGCCATTTTAAATAATGAATCTACTCTTGGATGACTGGGAAACACAAATTGATTAAATTATTACAACCAGAGCTTCTGCAATTGGTAAAAGGATGACTATCTGAACAACATTGGGAAAGAGTTAGCAAGAGGAAGTGGAGGTAAATAAATAGCCTGCCAACCGTACTGACTAAACTCAATTTCCTTAAAAATATACAGCATATGCTAAAGCAGTCTATGTGTGAAAAATCCATTTCAGGTTAAACTCTTAGAAGGGTCAGTTTATCAAGTAAGTATTTGAGGTTTCATTGAACTGTAGTGCATAGATCTCACAGGATTTTAAAAAGTTTTCTCCTCAAAATTACGTGCCAAGTTTTAGATATTAAAATATAACCATAAATTGTGGGTCAAAATAATTCCATTTTATTTATTAAATTTATTCTTTTCTTGTTTTTTTTTTTTTTCCTTTTTCTTAGAGCTAACAGTATATCTACAATCTAGAATTTAGATACTAGCAGGAAGTATCATAAATTGGATTTCCTGATACTGTGTTTTAAAAATTATTTATTAGTAGATTTGAAACTGTACTAACAATAATTTAAGTTTTAACAAATAATTTTCTGCATTTAACAAAATATTTAAAGTATATTTAGAACTAGCTACACAGCCAGTTGGAAGAAAGTGTGAAGGAACAAGAGCGGAGGTGGTTAGCGAATGTCTTTTAGTACATGATTGGACTCCGAGTATATTTTAATATGCTGTGGGTGTACCAGTTAAAAGACTAATTGTTAACATGAGAGAAGAAATGGAGACAAGTTTAAAAACAAAATGATGGCAGTCATTGATTACTTCTCTTTTTTGTAGCAGAATGTGTGACTTAGGTGTTTAAATCGTGAAGTCATTTGCAGAGAACACACTTATTAAAAGTTCTCAGTAGATATTCTTTTACCTATATTTAGTATAAAAGCAGTCACTATTCTTAGCATAATTATTCCATTATGCTCCATATAATTTCATTGCTCTTGGTCTGAACAGTGACAAACTAATTATTTCTGCCCAGATTTTCAAGGATTATCAACTCAGTCGATGACATTTTCCCACAGGCTGCATCTCAGCAGCCATTGTTCAGAATATAGACTCTTGCAGGATTGAGGTACAAGCAAGGTTTAGCTTAAAAGAAGATTCATAAATCTTACCAGCTGGTAGGTAAAAAATGGAGTCAAATTAACCTCTAGACCTGCAGGCCTGAAGATCACAGGCTCATTTACACCTACCTTTGTAATCCTAGGACTTCAGCCACCCTCTGAAATGTGCTGTATTAGTTTCCTAGGACTGCTATAAAAAAGTACCACAAACTGGATGGCTTAGAACAACAGGCATTTATTGTCTCACAGTTCTGGAGGCTAGAATTCCAAAATCAAGGTGTTGCAGGGCCATGCTCCTTCTGAAGGCCCTAGGGAAAGACCTGTTCCAGGGCTCTGTCCTAGTTTCTGGTGGCTCAGGCATTCTTTGACTTGTAGATAGCTGTCTTCTTCCCGTCTTTTTATATAATTCTCCCTCTGTGCCTGTCTCTGTGTCCAGATTTCCACTCCTTATAAGAGGTCATATTGGATTCAATCCCAACCCTCATTTTAACTTGGTTACCTTTGTAAAAACCCCATTGCCAAATAAGGTCACATACTGAGGTACCGGGAATTAGAATTTAAACATATTGTTCTGGGGAGATTAATACAGCCCATAACATTGTGCCTCCTTATTTTAGCACCTGTGGGGCTCTCCAGGACCTATCTGGCATGAGCTACCTAGGCTCACTGGGCAGGCACAACTCCCCACAGATTCTGGGCCAGGAACCCCTGCGGTGGGTTCAACACACTGTTTTGGCTACAGCTCTATTCAAACAGTTACTGATTGAATGAATACTATGTGCCAGCTCTGGGAATACATTAGAAAACAAAAAAGAAATGGTTGTTGCTAAAAAATAAACAAACAATAGTATAATTAGAAAAGATGTTCCATGTTTTGAAGGATATAGGCAGGATGGGGGGCAGAGAATAATAAGGGGGTGCTCACCTATCTAAGGTAGTCTCAGAAAGCTACTCTCTGAGTAGGTGATATTTTCACCTAGGCCTGAAGGATGAGAAAAAGTCAGCATAAGTTGAAAAGCTGATAATTCCTTGTTCCAGAAAATAGTATGTGCAAAGGAAGGAAAGAGTTATGCCTATTTTAAAATCTGAAAGGCAGATAAGATGTCTAGACTTCACTATACCCATTTTATAGAGTGACAGAGTAATATTCCCCAATTCATTCACGCAACAAAGAAAGGCAGAATTGGGATTAATCTACTGTTTCCTCACCAGCATATCTTCTTCCCCTACACTGATTAACTACTAACCCCTACTGATTATATCTGCCTTCCTCTCTATCCGTACTCCTACTTATGTTGTTCAGACTCTTGCCACCTTGCTGTGGGGCTCCTGTAGCAGCCTTCCTGTCTCTAGTCCTATCCTCCTAAAATTCATTCTTCACACTCCAGCTAGAAAGGACACACAAGCAACTGAGCCTCTAGAGCTTGGCTTAATGTCCTCTGCTGAATCTACGCCTTCCACAGCATGACTCTAGAAGGCTCTGTATTATGATCTCTGAGGACTTCCACGCTTGTGGTCTCTGTTCCCAATTCAGGCCAATCATCTGCGATCCCTGCCATCAACTTTGAACAGCACTGACACTTTTTGTGGCCCTTTCCTTTATGAATGCTGTCTTGTGCCTCTAGCCCATGCTCATGTTGTATCCCCGGTCTAGATAATTTTTGGTGGAGTCTAATAAATCCTTTAATACCTAGCTGATGGGCTTCCTCCTCTTTGATGCCTTCCCAGAACTTCTTGACTAATCTACTTGGCCCTCCTTGATGCTTCTGCGTGCAAATCCCTATCATTGCAATTACCACGATGCTCTTTAATGGTCTGTTTATGGGTTTTCTCACTGAGGAAAACTTCAGGCAGATACTGCGCTTTCTTCTTTGTACCTGCCCAGTACAATGTCTGGAACATAGTGGATATTCAACAGTTTTCTGCTGATATATGAATGAATGACATAGTTAAGATAAGAAACTTCAAATGTTTGAAGCTATCCCAGGTATTTTAGTAAATTCAGCAACCATTTTCTTCTAACTCATTCCTTCTTTGCTCAAAAACTTTTCTTCTACACCAGTAACTTCTAGGACTCAGAGGCCTCACTGCACTGATCCAACTGGCTGGAAACGAAAACTCTAGAAGTTTTGAATTGCAGTACTCTAGTCATGAGACCTTGTTCTCATCACTTCAAACTCAACCTAAACCCAAGTACAACATTCCACAGGAAATCATAACCATTCTCTTCCTCTGTATGATAGTGGTCTACATAATAGTTCCTCTAGGTTTGCCTAAAGATGTTCCTGAATTGCCACAATAACCTCCAGGTGTTTTCATTAGAATATTCCAGAATTATGGTTCATAATTCCATTTCCAATATTTAAAACAGGTATCATCTATACATCTATATGTTGCACATTGCTGTACCTTTCTGTTTAGTTCTGAGCAGGCAGTGACATGGGGAATGTATAAATAGACTCAGTCAAGCTTAAAGACTCAAAGATCTATTAATGTTTATGAAGTTTGTTAGAGAATGTTTCTTTTCAGCACAGCATATGCACAGATTATGTGCTTGAAGAGGGGAAGCAGCTTCTTAAGCAAAAGTTTAAGGCCTTGCAGCTTCTTCTTTTCTGAGATGGCACCCAGAAAAGTGTGACATTGATGTGCTACATTCTGAGAATATTCTGGGGACAAGTGTCAGGACATGTTTCATGAGCACAGGTGCATTCTATTTGTGTCAGGATCTGTACGGTAGAGGAGGGTGTTAAAAAGAACAGACTCTTCTCCCAAATTCAGTGAGGCTACCATTCAGAAAGGTTTTTCTTGGCATTTCTGTGAACATAGCCCAGTAGAGCTCCTAAGTGGGGTACACTGAGAATAAGTGATGCCAAATCCAGAACAATCCTATTCGATCCCCTGCTTAAATTAAAATGAGGTTGTGCAAGAAGCTGGACTTAAGGCTACGTGTTACATCCAGATGAAACTTTGCCTACCAAGGCAACAGCTACTTGTGTTCAGGGGTGGAAGCTGGTCATGATAGCATTCAAAGGATGTGAGAAAAAACAACCATAGTACTGACAAGACTCCTTGGCTCTGAATTTTACCCCACGGAATCACAGAAGTGTTCCTTTTGCCAGGTGGAGCCTGGGGTAGTTTATGCCTTCTGGGCAGGAGACAGCTTTGTGGCTGCAGAGAGTCTGCCACTCTCCATTTCCTGCATTTCCTCTCTCTGCATTGCTGCTGCAGTGATTGATTGCGTGGATCAGCATTGCCTCTCTCACAGGGGCCAGTACTAACCGGAAGATACATAGAACTGCCCCCACTGATCTGGTGGCTTTGATTGAGCTGCCTGTCATGCTCTGAGTGAAATGGGTGAAGCCTTTGTCCCCACAAAAGTTATAAATTTTAATTCTTCTTGGACTTAAGAAAGAGTAGCCTTGATTATCCCATTTTCCCAGGAATGTAAGACTAATTTTCCAGACTAGATTGGAGGACATTTGAATGGCACTACCAAATGTCATATGTAGAAACATCCCTCCCAGTCTATGGTCAACCCATGTCCAAGAGTTAAGACCAGACATCTCTTTCTTTCTGTTTCTCAGTAAGCTGCCTAACTAGTGGTGATACTTTGTGAGAAACAAGTCTCTCTCTTTTTAAAAGTCTTTATCATTAGTCCTCAGAATATCATTTTGAAATTTTTCTCTAAAATTTCTCTCACAGGATTTATAAAGTCTCATTTATGCTAGAATTACCCTCTCTTCTGATCCCAAGTGTACCTATCTTTATATGTAGCATAAATACTGAGATGTATGATAAAGTAGTTGATAATAACAAACTTTTAAAAAATTTTTAACTTTTTAAAATCTGGAAATACTTTCAAACTTTGAGAACACTTGTAAGAATAAGAATAGTACAAAGAATACCCATATATGTATACCCTTTAACCTAGATTTATTCTATTATTAACATCTTACTCCATTTACTTCATCAATTGCCAGATATAGATAGAAGTATTATACATATATATACACACATACATACATATTCCTGAACCATTTTTAATTAAGTTACATACACCATCACCCTGCACTTCTAAATACTCTAGTATGAACTTCATTGAGAATAATCATAATATAGTTATCAACTTCAGTTAAAGTAATATTGATACATCTAATAAATTTAAGATAAATTTATCTTATATATAATCTGTTATCTGTGTTTCAATTTTTCAATTGACCTAATATCCTTCATAGCATTTCCCCCCACTCTCCAATAAAGGATCTGGTCTAGATTCACATATTGCACTTAGGTGTCATGTCTCTTTCATCTCCGTTAACCAAGAGTATTCCAAAACTCTGTCTTTCATGACCTTGACATTTTTGAAAAATACAATCATGTTTCTCTTTTCTTAAAATAAAAGATTTTTTTCTTATCTTGGGTTTGACTGATAGTTTCTCTTGATTACATTCATGTTCCATATTCTCAGCGGGATGACAACATAGGTGATATATCTGGAAATACACAATGGCATTCTGCCTCTCATTGGTGTTATTAATTTTGGTTACCCAAAGTGTTGCCTGATTTTTCCACTATATAATTAATTACAGTTTTAATTACTATAATGGTTATAATTATAATTATTACAGTTTTTTTCTCTTGAAACTCATAAGCAGTTTGTGGAGAAATGCTTCAAGATGATGCAAATATCTGGCTCCTCATCAAAATTTAGCAGTCATCAATGGTTGAAAAATGCTAATTTTCCAACTCTAGCACATCCTCCATGTTTACCAGTTGGCTCTCAGCAGCCTACTATAAACAGGGACTCTTCCTTCTTTCCCACTTATTTAGTTATTAATATGTATCTATTTATAATTGGTATGGGCTCATGAATTTCTATTTTTCAACAGTTTATAATTCATTTCATTACTTAATATGTTGATGACCAAATTGCCCCAGGTTTGGCAAGAGGAAGCCTATTCACGCAGCTCTGTCTTTTTGGTATTCCCCTCTTATTTTTTGAGGTCTTCCCTACTTTCTAAAAATAACAAGATGTTCCAGGATAATCTTATACCCATCCTTCCCCAGCTCCAGAATCAGTCAAGGAGTTAGAGCCCTTTTAGTGGTGACTGGTATTAGAGACCAAGATCTAAGAACTAGCCATGTCAAACTGGAATGTCTTTGCTTCTTGATGCTTTAAGAAGACAGAGATAGGAAATACATGCATTATATAGACAAATACATTCACCAACCTACACATATGCATATATACTCACATGCATATATGTATGCATATATTCATGCATATATGCATATATATCCACATCTTAGGAATTATGAGTTCACATTGATACCACTAATTCCAATTTAGCACCAAAGGATATGTCATTGCTTTTCTTCTTCCATATTTTTATGTCTCTTCTTCCTCAGTGAAAAGCCTGCATCCCAATGACATCAACACGATATTTATTTGCTCTTTCACTTTTTCATTTTTTCTATCCAAAATTGTTTCAGAATTGATTTAACTATCATAAAATTATTTTAATTAGAACGAATGATATATCTTTTCTCAAGTATAGCTCTACTCCTCTTTTACATTTTAGTCTTTGATTTCCATAGTCATAGGAGGCACAAAAAGGGTTAGATTCTATGAAGTTCCAAAACCTATACTCTTCTCCTTAACAATATTGTTGTGTAATCTTGGCTCTGGAATATTTACAAATTTATTACCAAAGGGAAAATTGAGTATGAAGGAAATCACCCTCTCTCCTATGCCAAGTATGAACATTAATTTTGAAGGGTAAGAGTTTGGAGTTGGTTTGGGAAAAATGAGTGGCCAAGAAGGCATCTTGTACCCCTCAGAATTCCCAGGAATGAGATCCTGAGATGAGCAAACCAATTTATGATTTTATAGCCATTTAAACATTTTAACTTTCTCTTTGATTTTCTTTCTATCTGAATATTTATTGCTTAAGATCTAGATTGCTGGAGAAGCCAGGGATTTGCTCTCATATAAATGGGGATGGCATAATTTAAATACAAATCACCAGGCTTTTGCACATAGAGGAGGCAGTGACACATTTAATAGTATAATAAAGGAAGTTACCATGCAGTAACATTTCCTAAAGCACAATTCTTGTGATACTAATTATCTGGCAGCATTACTATGAGTACTTTAAAATAAGATTCATAGTCAAATAAATTTGGAAAATTCGTGGTAAAATACACTAAATATTTAAAAATTTTTTCCAAGAATTATTAGGACCTTTATTTTGATAATGTACATCGTGTGTTGCCAATAGGAAATATAATTCACCAGGTCCCTATACCACATTTTAAAATTAATTACAGGCATACCTCGGAGATATTGCAAGTTTGGTTCCAGACCACATCAATAAAGCGAATATCACAATAATGTAAGTCACACAAATATTTTGGTTTCCTGATACATATAAAAGTTATGTTCATACTATCCTGTAGTCTATTAAATGTTCAATGGCATTAAATGTACATACCTTAATTGAAAAATACTTTATTGCTAAAAAATGCTAGCAATCATCTGAGCCTTCAGGGAGATGTAATCTTTTTGCTGGTGTAGGATCTTGCCTCAATGTTAATGGTTGCTGACTGATCAGGGTGGTGGTTGCTGAAGATTGAGGTAGCTATGGCAATTTCTTAAAAGAGGATGACAATGAAGTTTGCTGCATCAATTGAATCTGCCTTTCACAAAAGATTTCTCTGTAGCATGCGATGCTGTTTGATGGCATTTTATCCACAGCAGAACTTCTTTCGAAGCTGGAGTCAATTATTTCAAACCCTGCTGCTTTATCAGCTAAGTTTATGTACTATTCTAAATAATTTTCTTGTCATTTCAACCATGTTCAGAGCATCTTCACCAATAGTTTCCATCTCAAGAAGCCATTATCTTTGCTCATCCATAAGAAGCAACTCCTCATTCATTCAAGATTTATCATTTCAAGAAACCACTTTTTTTGACCATCCATAAGAAACAACTCCTGGCCGGACGTGGTGGCTCACGCCTGTAATCCTAGCACTCTGGGAGGCCGAGGTGGGCGGATCGTTTGAGCTCAGGAGTTCGAGACCAGCCTGAGCAAGAGCGAGACCCCATCTCTACTAAAAATAGAAAGAAATTATATGGACAGCTAAAAATATATATAGAAAAAATTAGCCGGGCATGGTGGCTCATGCCTGTAGTCCCAGCTACTCGGGAGGCTGAGACAGGAGGATCGCTTGAGCTCAGGAGTTTGAGGTTGCTGTGAGCTAGGCTGACGCCACGGCACTCACTCTAGCCTGGGCAACAGAGTGAGACTCTGTCTCAAAAAAAAAAAAAAGAAACAACTCCTCATCAAGCAATTCAGTCCCATCTTCAGTTTCCACTTTTAATTCTAGTTCTCTTCCTATTTCCACCGTATCTGCAGTGACTCCCTCCACTGAAGTCGTAAATCCCTCTAAGTCATCCATGAGGTTTGGAATCTTCTTCTAAATTCCTGCTAATGATATTTTGACCTCTTTCCATGAATCATGAATATTCTTAGTTGCATCTAGAATGGTGAATCCTTTCCAGAATATTTTCCATTTATTTTGTCCAGAAGCATCAGAGGAATCACTATCTATGGCAGCTATAGCTTTACAAAATTTGTATTTCTTAAATAATAAGACTTGAAAATTAAAATTATTCATTGATTCATGAGCTATAGAATATCCATTGTGTTGTGCTGGATATAGACTATCCATCTGTTGTGTTAGCAGGTATGAAAACAACATCAATCTTCTTGTACATACCTTTCAGAGCTCTTGGGTGACCAGGTACATTATCAGTGAGCACTGGTATTTTTTATTACAAGATACACACTTTCATTTAGTAACATTTAAAACAGTTACTTGTCAATCTAGTTTTGAAAACGGTTGTAGTCTTTCCTCTCTCCTTTTGGTAAATATGTAAGCTTGTCATAAAAATAACACCGAAGCGTACAAATCAACCTATCGTAAATCTCTGAAATATGACCAACTCGCCCTCACTCCATATCCAAAGTTATAAAGAAAGAAAAAAAATGGCTGTTTAAGAATAGAATTCATTCCCAGTCGCGACCAAATTATTTCCCTAATTTTTATGTCCTCAAATGCGTCCTTAGTCTCCAGCCAAAGTCTTGGTTGTGGGAAACACTGGTTTGTCAAACACATACTCTCTTGAGGGGAGGGTAATCTTGTCCCTTCAAGCTCAATGAAAGTGGTGGGCACGTCCTTCTGCATCCCCCTACGGTTCCTAGAACCGAACAGTTGGTGCATACACAGTTTTTGGTTTACAGTAACAAGTGAAACTATCACTTCCTCTTCATTCCTCCTTGGGGCTGTCCTCCCTTCCTCTTGCCAACCAAGCCACATGGCCTGGAATTCATCTTGCCTCCCAAGCCCCCTTTCCTCTTCCCTCCCTGACTGCGTGGGCGCCCTTACCTCTTTCCCACGGGACCCTGCCTACCCCACTTCTGGCTCATTTTCCTCCTCTTGGTGGGCTCCTCTTGGTCCTCCTCCCTCATCTGCTTATTGGTGGCCCTTGTCACATCCAGCTGGGGCTTTTTGCTATTCATGACTCAAAGCAGCTCAAACCAGCTGGTTCTTTTTCTTGGCTCCAAAGTCCCCAAAAAGGGGCTGAAACTTCCTCTTCTTGCTGAAGCCCCAGGCACTAGTATTTTGAAAAAAAACTCTTTTTTTTTTTTTTCTGAGTAGTAGGTCTCAACAGTGGGCTCAAAATATTTAGTAAACCATGCTATAAACAGATGTGCTGTCATCCAAGTTTCATTGTTTTATTTATAGAACACAGGCAAAGTAGATTTAGCATGATTCTTAAGAGCCCTAAGATTTTGAGTGGTAGATGAGCATTGGCTTCAACTTAAAGTCACTAGCTGCATTAGCCCCTAACAAGAGAGTCGGCCTTTCCTGTAAAGCTTTGAAGCCAGGCATTGACTTTGCCTCTTTAGCTATGAAAGTCCTAGGTGACATTTTCTTCCAATAGTTTTATCTACAGTGCAAATCTGCTGGTTAGTATAGCCACTTTCATAAATGATTTTAGCTAGATCTTTAGGATAACTTGCTGCAAATTCTACATCAGGACTTGCTGATTCACCTTGCACTTTTATGTTATGGAGACAGTTTCTTTCCTTAAACCTCATGAACCAACCTATGCTAGCTTCAAGCTTTTCTTCTGTAGCTTCCTCACCTTTCTTAGCCTTCACAGAATTGCAGAGAATTAGGGCCTTGATCTGGATTAGCTTTTGGTCTAAGGAAATTCTGTGGCTGGTTTTACCTTCTATCCAGACCACTAAAACTTTCTTCATATCAGCAATAAAGTTGTTTCTCTTTCTTATCATTCACATGTTCACTGAAGTAGCACTTTTCATTTCCTTCAAGCAGCTTTCCTTTACATTCACCCACTTGGCTAACTGTTGGGCACAAGAGGCCTAGCTTTCAGCCTGTCTCAGCTTTTGATATTGTTTCCTTACTGAACTTAATCATTTTTAGCTTTTGATTTAAAGTGAGAGACATGTGACTCTTGATTTTACTTGAACACTTAGAAGTCATTGTTGGATTCTTAATTAGTCTAATTTCAATATTGTTGTGTCTCAAGGAATCGGGAGGCCCTAGGAGAGGGAGAGAGACAGGGGAATGGGTGGTCAGTGGAGCAGTGAGAACACACATAACTTATTGATTAAGTTCATCATCTTATATGGGCACTGTTCATGGTGCCCCAAAACAATTACAGTAGTAACATCAAAGATCACTGATAACAGCTCACCATTACAGATGCAATAATAGTGAAACATTTTGAAATATTGTGAGAATTACTAAAATGTGACACAGAGACATGAAGGGAGCACAGGCTGTTGGAAAAATGGTGCCAATAGACACAGGGTTGCCACAAACCTTTAATTTCTGAAAAACACAATATCTGCAAAGCATAATAAAGTGAAGCACAATAAAACAAGGTTTGACTATATTTGTCTGTAGATTATCTCATGACACAGTACTAATACTAAAAAAAAAAAAAAAAAAAAACACTTTGGGAAATGCTGCCAGAAAGTAATATAGGAAAAGATTTTTATTAATTTCTTCTGGTGGAGAAGTAGGCTATAGTGTTGGTCTAACTGGCCCATGTTTAAGAATTGTTGGGATAAAGATAACATGGGCTGGTTACCTAAAGTAGAAAAGACAGGGAGAGACAGGAGGTAGATCTTATCCAAGAAGGAGGGCCAAAGTTGAAAGCCAGGGAAGCCCAACATGTCATCAGGTCCAAGGAGTGGAGACGTGAAGCTGAAGGCTGAAGAATTAGAAAAAAATAGAAACAGAATGAGAACACAGACCTTTCCACAAAGGTGGAAATTAACTAAAAAGGTCATAGGCTTCAACCATAAACAAAGAAGAAGGTACAAAGTTTCCTTATATTAGGTCACAGCCACTTGATACATGAATGATTTGGCCTGAATTAAAGGAAACGGTCAAGAAAATATTGACGTTCTAACAGAACAGAGGCTGTGTCTTACAAACACCATTAGTTGTTTTCTATCCACTTAATTCCAGGATGGTAAATAAAATCTTACCCACCACAGCCTTCCTGAGAGAGAAGCCACTCTGGAGTATTAGCAGTAAGTTACTGGCAAAGAACCACACCTCCTTGAGTTCCAGAACACATGGATCTGTGCTCAAGCAATATGAATAGGAACGGAAATATCCAAAACTTCATAAACACAGTCATTATACTTTAAAATATGAACTACAAGCACGGCACTCAGGGAGAAAGCAAACTCCCTGCTTTCCAGTTGAGCGGGACTCCAGATGACAAGAGAAGAGAACCAGGACCCAGAAAGAAGAATTTCCCTTTGCCATTCCTGGCAAAGTCTTGCATCAGTTTCTAAGTAAGGAGGGACCGGGGTTAACAACAGAATCATTCCCTAGTCAGATGAGTTTTAATAAAGAGTATAGAGATCGTTCCAGAGAGTGAGGTCAGTCATTTCCAAGTAATTTTTCCATTTTATAAGATTCAAAAAAATTATCATACCAGGTGACTTCAAGTAAATATTATGCACTATACACTGTCATCAGGAGTCCAGTCACCAGAATAGAGAAGCCATGATAGCCATTCCCCTTATAAAGAGAAGCCTGAACAAGGTTTCCTCCTCTCCACGCAGCATATATACCATGTAGGCTTTTCTGAGAGAGATCCTTGCCTTACCTGCTAGCAAAGGCAGACCCACTGCTAGAAATACCCATTCTTGCAATCATGAAGCACACCAGGGCATCAGCAGCCAAGTCGCTCAGGAAGCAGGCAGGTCTCAAGCATTCTAGAAGAACTTGTTAGTTGACTGTGTCCAACCCATGTCTACCCCTTCAAAAAGCTAGAGCAATTTGCAAAACACTGCTAAAGCTTAAAAATGTCAAACATCAACAATGACAAGGGAATAGTTTAAACAAGTTTCCATACGTCTATACCATGGCAAGAGAGTAGGTTGAATGGGCCAGTGAAACCAGGCAGGCTGGCTTTCATTCTTGGCTCTGCCACTTCCAGGTTGGGGGAATAAGGGGATTTTATTTGCCTTCTCTTAGCCTCTGTTCCTGGTCTAGCACCACTCTGCTCCTTCTGACTTAGTGTGTTCTTACCATGCAAGACTCCTTTTAGTGACTTAAACTGTGTTCTTTCCCACTTGATGGCCTTTGCGTGAGCTGGTTTTCAACAAAGAACACTCTTTTGTATCTGTTCACATGAATGGCTATTTCCTGACTTTCTTTCAGCTCTTACCTCTTGAAGAGGCCTTCTCTCATCACTGATCCTAGATCATCTCATGCTATCTCCTCTGTCATAGCACCCTTTTATATTTTCTTTACAGGAGTTATAACAATTTATAGCAGTTTATTTATTTTGGTGATTTACACTTGTTCATAGTTTACCTTCCCTACTACACTTTTAGCATCCATGAAGGCAGGGACTTTACTGTTTATGAAAACACACCTGTTGCCTTTGTCTTCGTTTGTTCAGGTTACTATAACAAAATAGCATAAACTGGGTGGTTTATAAACAACATGAATTTATTTCTCACAGTTCTGGTGCCTAGGAAGTCCAAAATCAAGACACTGGCAGATTTGTTGTCAGGGCCCACTTCCTGGTGGACAGATGGCCTTGTTTTCTCTGTGTCCTCATATGGCAGAAGGGGCAAGGCAGCTCTCCGAGGCCTCTTTCATGAGGACACTAATCCCACTTATGAAGGCCCTTACAATTCAAACACTTCCCAAAGGCCCCACCTCCAAACACCATCACACTAAGGATTAGGTTGGAACATATGAATTCTGGGGGGACACAAACATTCAGTCCACAGTACCTTGAAGAACCCCTGACACACATAGATATTCAATATATATATTTTTAATAAGTGAGAATAATAACACACATATTCCAGACTTCTTTGGGGAATAAAATGAATAAAACATATAAGAAAAGTCTAACTCAACTCTTGGCCCATAGTGTACATCAATAGATGTTAATGCCCTCCCCAAGTGCAGCACCCATGGAATAAAAACATAGAAGACATCAAATTTCTAAAAACAAAATTTAAATGGAGTACCAGAAAGATTAACATTGATGTTTAGAAGCTTTCTGAAAGAAGGGGAATATTATTTGCAAATATATAATGATACCGTAAAACACTCCAATAGTCAAAGTTAGTATTATTACCTTTTCCTGTCTGCTTTCTTATTTTTTTAAGAAGATTAGTAACAGAAAGCTAGGAGTACAAGATATATTGTGCTAAAAAATGTTAACCATGCTATTTGACAAACTATGAATTAGAGCCAGACTTCAGAGCCTCCAGCCTGAGCTAATTATTGTTTTATCCAATAAAAATATACAATTCCTTTTGCAAAGATTGAGCTATATTTCATCAGGGCTAAAATATATAAATTCCACCTCCCTTGCCTCCTTTCAGGAAGCTTTTTACAAAAGGTTCTCCTTTGCTCTAACTCTCCACCAACAAAAGTTCTGTCTTTAGAGAAAAGAAATTCTGACTAAGATCATCTAATGAGAGACAAACCTATTGTTATTCTATCAGCTATAGGAATTTAAGGATTATCTATTAAATAGTACTTTCTTCCTCAGTTACTTTCCACAAATAAAGGAGAGTCATTTTATCTTAAGGAAAAAGAAACGGGGGAAAATAAACTACAACATTTGTTAATCATATGGCCTTGATATCCTTAGGGGAAAAAGTGCAGTAGTCCCCCCTAATCTGCTGTTTCACTTTCAGTGGTTTCAGTTACCCAAGGTCAACTGTGGTCCAAAAATATTAAATGGAAAATTCTAGAAATAAACAACTCATAAGTTTTAAATTGTATGTCATTTTGAGTAGCATGATGAGATCTCATGCTGTCCCACTCTGTCCGTCTGGGATGTGAATCATTCCTTTGTCCAGTATATCCATGCTGTGTACACTCCCACCCTGTATAATGTGATCGTATAGGAAAAAAAAAAAAACATAGTGCAGTACTATCTGCAGTTTCAGGCCTTCCACTGGGGGTCTTGGAATATATCTTCTATGGATAAGGGGGGACTACTGCATAAAATATAGAATCAGAGATTTTTTTATTTCTAAATGAAAATAGACCAAAGGGATCATTGTACAATCCTTCAATTTACAAGTGAGGAAACTGAGGGCTCTAGAAATTAGGTGAATTCCCAGGTGGAAGTGAGCAACAGACCCAGTCTAACACGCATTATTCAAGTCACCAAGTCTTTTATTTCCATGATCTCTTTTTCCTTCCCGTAGGCCTAGTTTTCCATTACAATGACTGTCCCCAACCTCCTTGCCTTTCAGTTTTTGCTCTGGGATGAGATTCTTTACCAGATGGCTCTGAGAGTAAAGACTAAAATAAATTAAAATCTTTCTTGAAAAATTTGTATTGTATATTTCCATTATTGCTAATAACATGTGCTTGTTTTGTTTTTGCTTTTTCCTCACTCATATGCTGTGGAAACATTCACTCCAAAATAAATTCTCAATCAAGACCATTCTCCTCTGAGTGTCCAGGAATAATCAGGCTTTAGACACAAAGAGAGAAAAGAGTCTTCTCATCCCTCCCTACAGATTTCTCTTTGCTAAGCATTAAAGTTAGATAGAAAAAAAATGAGCTGGTGGGGCTGCCAGCTGAACACCCATTACCTAGTGCATGTGATTTTGACATATATGGAGAGCGATTCCTCCCCATGAGGTCAAAGAATCCTTGCCAGGAGGGGTATATAATTGTGGCAGACCTTATTAACCCTAGTTGGCAGGTACTGGGTGGGATCCCCTGTTCTTTCCATTTATTTAGAAGGTGGAAGAGGGAGCAGCAGAGATAAGCCCTCCAAGGAAATTATGCCCAGTGATATCATGGCGATTTTTCCCAGCCTGATTTCCAGAATTAGAAAAACTACTCATGCTCCCTCAAATTGAGACAGCAATAGATGTGAGAAGGCTTCTGCAGTTAACCAGATTTGTATTTAGGGCCTACAAAGTGCCAGGGCCTGTGCCAGAGACTAGAGACCCAGAGACAAACAGGACAGACAGGTTTTGAGCTCTATCAGAAGGCTGCACAAGGTGCTCTGGGTCAACACTGGGCCTCAGCTGCCTCCCTCATTAGGAACAAGTTCCCTCCTTCAGTCAGTAACTATTTCTGTGGTTACCTACTATTTTACCAGTTACCTACTTCCACTGTTACCTACTACGTCCGCTCCAGGAACCATGTCAGGCTTTGTGAGGAATACAAGTATCTATAGTCTTATCCTCCAGCAATATTCAGAATAGGTGGGGAGCCAAGATACATAGAGACACACGAAAAGATAAATTAGTAATGAAAGAAAGTTGTATCTTCTGGTGTTCTGGAATGTTCTATATCTTGATCTAGGTAGAAGTTACATGGGTGTGTGTACAAATTCATCAAGCTCTATACTTAAGATCTGTGTACTATTTAAAGATTAAAAATTCAAGAAATTATTTATTTTACATTTATATGTATCTTCATCAAATTCCAAAAATGATTTGAACCTTTTTACAAAGGTATGTACAATTACCAGATTACAAAATAAATAAGGGAGAAAACTAGAGGAAAGAAAAATAAAGACAGGAAATAAAAATAAGAAGCCAAAGTTAATGCTATTACCCCCCAAATACATGCCATTAAGTCTTACTTGTTACTTGTGGTGGGCTGCAATTCTGGCTCTGAGCCTATGAAAAGAGGGAGACATGACTCACAATGACCACAAGATAAAAACAAAACAGCAGCTCAGGAGAAGCCCAGCTATTCTTGGTTTTGAGGACTGAAAGACATTTTTCCCATGGGCCTGCATGAAAGGGACACTGTGAAATGTACCAAACCATGTCCCCAATAACATCCCTACGATAAATTCAATAATGCTTTTTGCTGGGTTGTTTCTTATAAAGTTTTTTTGTGTGGGCTAGTGGTATAATAACAGAGCCCAGTTCAGCAAAGGCAATTCTACAAGGGGCCAAAATGATACAGACCAGGCTAGGAAGTGTTCTTTGAGTAGAATATTCTTTTAGTTTCAAAGCAGAGGAGTAGTGATGTGGTCTGGAGAAATTCAGAAAGGCTTCACAGAAAAGGAGATTTTCAACTGCACCTCAAACAAGGATCAGAAGAGATAAGCTGACAGGAGGGACGAGGTCATTTCTAGTAAGTAGTAAGGGACAATTGTAGACCAAGAGGTAGAAGAAAGAATGTGAAAGAAAACAAGTAGTCTAGGTGGGTTTATGATGCAAAACAATGAGCAAGAAGACTGAAAAGGTAAGTTGAGGTCAGACATTAGAGGTACTATAGGCTAGACTAAGAAGTTAATTCTTCGTCTTAGAGACAAAGGGTAGAGGGGCACTAAAATATTTCAGGCTTCTGGACAGAACAGTATTTCGATAAAAGCTGTTAATATTTAGGAAGATTCTTCTAACTGTCTTTGGCTAGATAAATTAGAAAAGCAAGATGGAAAACAAGTTAGAAGCCTCTTCCACAAGGCCTCTAGACAACGACTCTATGAGAAAACGTAGATATATCCTCAATTTACCTGTCGCAAGGTTAAAGGATTGGCTGAAGGTAATTGTTTCTAAGGCAACAATGAAGCCACACTCATAACCACCAGTTAGTTCCCTCTCCTGGGCCATGGTTTAAATTCAGGCTGTGGTTTGAAACAATAACAAAAAACCAGGGAGGAAGTTTTGGATCTTTCTCAAAGCAACATGGAAAAGAAGGGAGAGATGGAAAACAAAATAAAACAAAATAACTCCAAAAGCAAGGGAGTTGAAAAAATGACCTACTCATGGCACTAAAATGCAAAGGAATGTTTATGCTTAAAACCAGAGAGCAAGGCCGCCTCCCTGGCCTCCCCAGTGGAAAGGAAACATGTTGCACAGACCTACAGGAAGGGGGCATCACTCCTTCATATGGCTTGGGTTGCTAAGCAGAGGAACTCTCAGGGGCTCCGACTGCCCTTTCTTTAAAGAGAAAGCCTATTTCTTGCTGTTTCTGGATCCAAGGCCTGCCAATAGCCTTTTGGAGGTGCATACAACCCCAGGTTCAGCTCCCTCATTTCTTTGCAATATTTGCAAAGTCGGCATGCCTCACTGAGCATATGCACTGTTCTACGCCTTGCACAAAACCCTTTTTGGAATACCTTTGTGTCTCTGTGTGTGTTTGAACCTCCAGGCCAGTCCTGGTGAACCTCCCTCTCAGCACCTGAAGAAAGTTTAAACAAACACAACGGCATTAGAGCCTTTCTTCTGTCCTGACCTGGTTGACTAACAATATGTATATTGTTTTGTTTTGTTTTTTTAGAGAAAAAAAACAAAACTCTCCCTGTCTGAAAATAAGCATGACAAGAGGCTCTACCTGCTGGCCTAAGGGGATTCCAAAAAGCTGAGATCTACCATCTCAGACTGGAAATAACATCCATTCCTAGTCTTCTTGGGGCCCAGGTTCTCTTACTGGTAGCTGAGAGACAATGCCATGCCATAGTGCCCATGGGCATGGCTTGGTTTCTCTAGTTCTCCATCTATTAAAACAGTCTGTAGGTCAAATACTTCTGTTGCCATGAAAAGAGCACTTGACTAAGAGTCAAAAAAAAACTTGAATTCTCATTCCAACTCTACCATTTACTATTATAGTGACATTGACTTTTCTCTGACTTTTCATTTTTTTTCAACTGTAAAATGGGACTTACAGTTCTACTTTTCTCCATCCTATGGTTAGTATTAAGAATTGAATTAAGATCATTAAGGGCATGAAGGACTTTGTTACCATAAAGCCCTGTACAGACAAACAAGAGCCATCACTTTTACCCTAGTGGAGCTTTGCTGTGAAGTTTAGGAAATCTCTTCTTGGAGAGAAACTTTCATGCTAGGGTAATTTCTACAGGGCCTTGGATCTTTGCTAGCAAGAGATTCTTCGCATCACAGTCTCAGCATGATGTTGCTCTCATTTCATCCCTAGATTGTGATGTTTCTCTGCCTCTCTGAGTGTGGGAGTTGGTGGAGATGAAGGAGCCAGGAACTTTGCTAATAAATCAACCCCGAGGGCAGTTCTCCCTCTGTACTTCACATCTTATGTAAGGTAAATAATGAAAAAGTCCCTTTCTCTTACATTTGTATACTGGCCCTTTTCCATCCTACCAGCCACATAGATATGCAGACTGGAAGAGAGCCTGGAGATTACCTAAGGCAACTCTCACATGTGAAGGGTGAACAAAGAGCAGCTCTGAGACTAAGGGACTCATGCAAAGTTAGCCAGCCCGCTAGCCAACTGGGCTCATACAGTTTTCAAGCTCACAGATGTCTAGGTCTAAACTTAGCTGAACTTATGAGACTCTGGGTAGCTCTGAGATAACTACTCACCTTCCTATGACTTTGTTTATTCATTTAAAAATAGATATGGAAAATGATCCTACCTCAAAGGGCTCTGGGGTCGTGTGAGCAAGAAAAGAAAGTACCTTGCCAAATTATGTTTCTTTATAAATGCTTTTCATTGTTATCATTTAATTAGAATTAAAAAGTCTGAATTAAAGCCTAAGTTTTAGGATAGTTTTACATAAATGTAATTAACTTATTTATACGCATTATATATAATACATTATAAATGCGTTATATTACATAATACATAATACATGGTACATATAATTATATGTATACATTATATAATTTTGTAACATTTGATAATGTATTTATAACATAAAATAAAATATAGCTATAATATATTAATGTGTTAGTAATGCTATAAACATATATATTTTAATAGCTATTAGTAACATATATACACATACATATGTATTATGTAAATTTGAACTATCTACAATATGACATAAACACTGAAGATATAATTCCTATTATTAATATTTTGCTAAAAATTCAAAATAGGAGTTTAAATTATTAAAATTTTTTAGTTAGTAAATTTTATTTCTTTAGAGCAGTTTTATGCCTATACCTGACTCCACATGCACACAAGCTCCCCTGCTATCAGCACCCACACAGCACCACAGTAATACATTGGTTATAATCAATGAACTTACTTTGACACATCATTACCCAAAGTCCATACTTAATATTAAGATTGAGTCTTGGCATTGTATATTCTATGGGTTTTGACAACTGTATAATGACATGTATCCACCATTTTACTATTATACAGAGTAGTTTCACTGTTCTAAAAGTCTGCTGTGCTCTACCTATTCATCCCTTCCTCCCCTCAACCCATGAGAACCACTAATCTTTTTATCATCTCCATAGTTTTCTCTTTTCCAGAATTTCATATAGTTGGAATCATATAGTATGTAGCATTTATAGATTGGCTTCCTTCACTTAGTAATATGCATTTAAGGATTTTTCCATGTCTTTTCAAGGCTTGATAACTCATTTTTTTTTTTTTAGCACTGAATAATGTATCATTGTCTGGATGTACCACAGTTTATTTATCTGCTCACATACTAAAGCACATCTTGGTTGCTTCCAACTTTTGGCAATTATGAATAAATCTGCTATAAACATCTTTGTGCAGGTTTTTGTGTGGACGTACATTTTTAATTCATTTGGGTAAATATCAAGGAGCACAATTCCTGCATCATATGGTAGGAATATATATGGTTTTGTAAGAAACTGCCAAAAACTGTCTTCCTAAGTGGCTGTCCCATTTTGCATTCCTGCCATCAACGAATGAGCATGCCTGCTGCTTTACATCCTCACCATTTGGTGCTGTCAGTGTTTTGAATTTTGGCCATTCTAATAAGTATGTATCTCATTGTTGTTTTAATTTTCGATCCCCTAATGATAGATGATGATAAGCATCTTTTCATATACTTACTATCTGTATATCTTTGATAGGGTGGCTGTTCAGGTCTTTTGCCCATTTTTATTTGGGTTGTTTATTTTCTTTTATTTTTTTGCATAAAAAATTTTTAATCAAATTCTGAATATAGCAAATATTTCCTGAACATTTCAAAGGACAGAGGAAAATGTGAATTAAAAGGTTATTCATTTAAGCAACCTAAAGTATGTTCTCCACTCTATTTTTTTTTGGAAATCAAGATGTGTGTTTTTTTCTCATTTATATTTATTTTCTTAATGTTGAGTTTTAAGAGTTCTTTGTATATTTTGAATAATAGTTCTTTACTAGATATGTCTTTTGCAAATATTTTCTTCCAGTGTGTGTTTATCTTCTCATGCTCTTGACATTGTCTTTCACAGATCAGAATGTTTTCATTTTAATGAAGTCCAGATTATCAATTATTTTTCATGCATTATGCCTTGGGGTTATATCTAAAAAGCCATTGCCATACCCAAAGGCCATCTAGGTTTTCTTCTATATTATCTTCTATGAATTTTATAGTTTTGCATTTTACATTTAGGTCTATGATCTATTTTGGGTTAATTTTTGTGAAGTGTGTGAGGTCTGTGTCTAGATTAATTTTTTTTGCATGAGGATGCCCAATTGTTCACCATTTGTTGAAAAGACTACCTTTGCTCTAATGTACTGCTTTTGCTCCTTTGTCAAGGATCAGTTGACTATATTTATGTGGGTCTATTTCTGGGCCTTCTATTCTGTGCCATTGATCTATTTGTCTCTTGTTTTGCCAGTACCACACTATCTCAATTATTGCAACTTTATAGTGACTCTCCACGTCAGACACTGTTAAGTCTTATGACTTTGTTCTTCTTCAATATTGAGTTGGCTTTTCTGGGTCATTGGGCTCTCCATGTGAACTTTAGAATTAGTTTATTGATATACACCAAGTAACTTGCTGGGATTTTGATTGGGATCGCATTGAATCTATAGGATCAAATTGGGAAGAACCAACATCTTAACAACATTGACTTTTCCTATGTATGAACATGAAATATATGTCCATTTATTTAATTCTTCCTTGATATCTTTCATTAGAGTTTTGTACTTTTCCTCAGGTAGATCTTGTACATATTCTATTAAACTTATACCTCCATATTTCTTTTCTTTGGATAATAATGTAAATGGTATTTTGTTTCTATCTTCAAATTCTACTTGTTTATTACTTACATTGAGAAAAGTGATAGATTTTTGTGTATTAATCATATTTCCTTCAATTTCTTATTAGTTCTAGGAGTGTTTTTGTTAATTCTTTCTGATTTTTTACATAGATGGATCATGTCATCTGCAAACACAGTTTTATTTCTACCTTTCTGATCAGTATACTTTTTATTTCCTCTCCTTTTCTTATTGCATTAGCTAGAACTCCCAGTGTGATGTTCAAAAGCAGTGGTAAGAGGGGACAACCCTGGCTTGAATCTGATCTTCTCTGAAAAGTTTCAAGTTTCTCATCATTAAGTGTGATGTTAGCTATAGGTATTTTGTAGATGTTCTTTATCAAGTTGAGGAAGTTCCCCTTTATTTCTAGTCTGCTGAGAGTTTTTGTCATGAAATGGTGTTGGGTTTTATCAAATGCCTTTTCTGCATCTATTGATATAATCATGTAATTTGTCTTGTTTACCTTATTGATGTTATGAATTGCATTAATCACTTTTTGAATGTTGAACCGGTCTTGCATGCCTGGGATAAATTCCAGTTGGTTGTAGTATGTCATTCTTTTTATATATTGTTGGATTCAATTTGCTAATATTTTGTTGAAAACTTTTGCACCTATGTTCATGTGAGATGTTGGTTTGTAGTTTTGTTTTGTTTTTTTTCCTTGAAATATGTTTGCTTGGTTTTGGTATTAGGGAAAGCTTGGTCTCATAGAATGAGTTAGGAAATATTTCCTCTGATCTTATCTTTTGGAACAGATTGTAGAGAGCTATTATAATTTCTTTTAAAATGTTGGTATAATTCACCAGTGATCACATTTGGGTCTGATGCTTCCTCTTTTGAGAAGTTATTAATTATTGATTGTGTTTCTTTACTAGGTGTAGGACTATTTAGATTATCTATTTCTTTTCGTGTGAATTTTGACAGATTGTGAGTTTCAAGGAATTGGTCTATTTTATCTAGAGTATCAAACATGTGTGGGCATAAAGTTGTTCATAGTATTTCTTTATTATCCTTTGAATGCCCACAGGATATGTAGTGATGTCCCCTCTTTTGTTTTCTTCTTTGGAGACAGGGTCTCACTCTGTTGCCTGGGCTAGAGTGCAGTGGCCTCACCGTAGCTCACTGCATCCTCTAACTCCTAGGCTCAAGTGATCCTCCTGCCCAGCCTCCTGAGTAGCTGGGACTACAGATGTGTACAACCACGCCTACCTAATTTTTCTATTATTATTATTTATTTATTTACTTTTTGTAGAGACATGGTCTCATCATGTTGCTCAGGTTGGTCTTGAACTTCTGGTCTCAAGTGATTTGTCGCTTCAGCCTGCCAAAATGATAGGATTATAGGTGTGAGCTATCATGCCTGACCCCCTCTTTCATTTCTGATGATAGTAATTTGTATCTTCTCTTGTTTTCTTAGCCTGGCTGGAGACTAATCAATTTTATTGATCTTTTCAAAGAATCAACTTTTGATATTGTTTATTTTCTCTATTGATTGATTTCCTATTGTCAATTTCATTAATTTTTGCTCTAATTTTTATTATTCTTTACTTCTACTTACTTTTGATTTGATTTGATCTCCTTTTTCTAGTTTCCTGTGATGGAAGCTTAGATGATTGATTTTAGATATTTCTTTCTTTTCTAATTTTGCATTCAATGCTATGCATTTCCCTCTAAGCAGTTTTTGCTACATCTCACAAATTTTGATAAGTTGCATTTTCATTTAGTCCAAAATAGTTTTTGATTGCACTCGAGATTTCTTCTTTGGATCTGTGTTAAAGTGTGTTGTTTAATCTCCAAGTATTTGGGGACTTTGCAACTCTCTTTTTGTTATTGGTTTCTAGTTTAATTGCATTGTAATCTGGGGGCAGACGTTGTATAATTTCTCTTCTTTTAAATTTGTTAAGGTATGTTTTATGGCCCAGAATGTAGTCTGTCTTAGGAAATAATCCATGTGAGTTTGAGAAGAATGTGTAATCTGCTGTTTTTGGATGAAGAAGTCTATAGACATCAATTATATCCAGTTGATTAATGGCACTGTTGAATTCATCTATATTTTTACTGGATTTTCTGCCTGCTCAATCTGTTCATTTCTGATAGAGGGGTGTTAAAATTTCCAACTGTAACAATGGGTTTGCCCATTTCTCCTTGTAGTTCTATCAGTTTTGCCCCACATATTTTGACTCTCTGTTGCTAGGTACATATACTTTAAGGATTACTATGTCTTCTTGGAATATTGACACCTTTATCATTATGTAATGCCCTCTTTATCCTTAACTTTCATTGCTCTGAAATCTTCTCTATCTGAAATTAATATAACTACTTCTACTTTCTTTTGTTGGTGTTATCATGGAATGTCTTTCTCTTTACTTTTACTATACATGTAGACAACATATCATTGGGTCTTATTTTTCAATCTACTCTAACAATCTCTGTCTTGTAATTATTGTATTTGTGCCAGTCACTGAAATTCAAAATGATTATTGATATAGTTCAATTAATATCTACCATTATTGTTTCCTGTTTGTTGCCCTTATTCTTTATTTGTATTTATGTCTTCCACACTTTTCTGACTTTTGTGGTTTTAATTGAGCATTTTATATTATTCCATTTTTTCTCCTTTGTTAGCACATCAATTACACTTTTTTTAACATTTTTTTTTAGTGGTTGCTCTAGAGTTTGCAATATACATTTACAACTAATTCAAGTCCACTTTCAAATTGCTCTATATCACTTCACAGAGAGTATAATTATGAATTTTTTTACCATATTTTACAATGGGTCTTTATTCTTCTTTATATTTTTATTGGACATCTTATTTCTCAAATGATTTACAGTAGCATATAAGTTTTCAGATAATGCTATAAGATTACAGAAACTACACAGATATAATACTTTTCAAAAGCCTCATAAAATATATGGATCCTACCAGAGTTTATGCAAAGCCAACCTGAATTCTTATCTATTATTATAGGGTATTTTCCCATATTGAAGTTCCTGCAATGGACAATCCATATCAAAATGCACTCATCTCTCACATGGCTCTATGGATTTTCACAGAGAATGACAATTCTCTCTCTATGACCACTGCCCTTCAGAAAATACTGGGACAAGATTAAGTTGCCTTTGATGTCTTCCTACCCCCATGGCCCTTTCCTCTCTCCTGGTCCCTCATTCTAACTCCTAGCTAACAGCTACTCTCTTGAGCAGTCCATGCTATAGTAAGTCCATTCTTGTACTCATTAGGTTCTTAACTGATTCTTGCTAAAGTGATAATTAAAACATACAGTATGGTATTGATCAGGAAGAGAGTGGATTTGAACCCAACTTTGTCACTTACGAACAGGCAACTTACTAAACTCTGCTCCCCACTTTTCTCATCTATAAAATGAGATTTGTGACAGGACCTCATAAGTTTGTTATATCATGATTAAATGTTAACATCATATTAATGTTCATGACTCAGCCAACCCAAGTTTGGATCTCAGTTTTGCCTTAGGCTCATAAATTAGGCTTGCTAAACATCAGTTTTCCCTTCAGCAAAGTGGAGATAACAATACCTATTTCATAGTAGTGGTGTTCTGATGAAATAAGATAGCAGTGTCAAATGCCTTGAACATAGCTAACCCCAAAGGAATGTTACCTTTTGTCACCTTCCCTGATAATTATAGATTTTCCTCACTAACAATGCAGTAGATTGTGAGCATCACTGCTTTTCTAGAAGGCCATTCCAATGGACCACAACTTTTAGACCAAAGGAATCAACTGTAATGGTAGGCATGGCAGGAAATGAAGATTGAATTTGGGGGTAGAGAGCTATGCTCCTATAATCTCAATCTACAAATAGATATTTGCCCTGCTTTCCACATATTACCAGGAGTCTTGATCCTTTACACTTTCACTGAAAAGATCCATGATTCAGCAAGTCTAAATACGGCTGGACAAATATTCCTCGCCCATCATGGGCTACTGTACCCTTTCTAGAGGAATATTAACAATGATAAATCTTTATCTCTCTTCCAGTTATGACCATTTGCACTTCATGCTTTAGCACTTCCATACTAAATTGTAATTAGTATTTGATCTGTCTGTGCTACTCATCCACTAGGAGGTCTTTGCCAATCTGTATATTCATCCTTGTGTCTCCAGCACTAATCACAGTTCCTGGCATAAAATATGTGCTTTATTAATATTTATTAAATGAATAATACATCTGATGAGCACTAACCCTAGCTAAGCACAATGCCTGATTTAATCTTTATAATAATGTCATGAAATGGACATTATTACCATTCCTAATTTACAGACCACAGCACCAAGTCTTGGAGTGCTGTTGCCTCTTCAAGTTCCTATGTCATAGATGGCAAAGGTAGGATTTTAAGTCAGGTTTGTTTGGCTCAGTGATGTGCCAATAAAAGTTTAACAACCAACTTTCCAGGAAACAAAAGCCTTGATTTGTGACATGTGCCAATATCTATGGTGTAAATACTCTCACCATGGCCAATTTTAAGCTACCAACGTAATATCAATGGGTTTGCAAAATTCCTGAAATTTAGCAATGGGCTCTCACAAGCTGTTACATACTGGCTTCAGAATGTCCCTGCTTTGACTACAAATTTGGGGTGTTTCCAGCTAAGCCAAGGCTGATGGTCAGGTTCCTGTCTTAGTGACTGATGCTCCCACCAATAGTAATAGCACAATCATCCCCTGTAACCTTTGGCTGTTGATAATCTCTGTATTCCAGACTAATTTGCAGCTGGTCATATTACTGACAAGTCCACTCATCAGGAATGTTCTTCCTTCCCCCAAGGCCAGCCACGCACTTCTGCTTTTAGACATAACTTCAGCAGAGCAGAAGATTTTAAAGTAAAAGCCCTAAGATATGCCAGTCTTCTGACTTCCTTCCTTTAAAAAATAACTAAAGGGTAAAATCAATACCCTGTTGGTAATTTATCAGGGAGGCCTTCTTTGAGCTATACAGTGTTTTTGTGACTGGAATGGCAGTTGATAAGTCGTCTTCATGCTCAAATAACAATGTTACTATGTGAAGCAGCTTATCTTCAGTGTCTTCAGGCAGAAAAAATGTTTAGAAAACCTCACCGAGTCCCCAAAGTTTTCCCTGGATTGTCTGGGATGTCTTGGAATGCTAGCAGAATCCACACAGGCTGATTAGAGGGGAAGCTTTCGGCACTCTTAAAAACTCTCACGTTATTTTCTCCCTTGGGAACCTGCTCAAGAACATGTTGTATTGGGAGTGCAAAGCCGCTAGGTCAATGGAATCATTTCTTTGTGACTTGGGGATTTCTCAGAGCCAGAAATGTTATCCAAGCTTCATCCCTGTGACTGAGGAAAATTGCATCAGCTGCTCACAGGATACCAGATCTCAATACGACATCTATTTAAGCAATGCCCTGGATGGCAGATGTCGGAGCATGGTTTCTAGATGTGTGCGTGTGACTGAGTGCATTGAAGCTGGTTTATTCTCTCCGGCTTACTAGCAAGTTTCAAAACATTTTTGGGAAAAGATTGTGTTACAGTAAACATGACTGTTGGGAAGAAAGGTGGGGCTATTCTTGTGTGTATATGTGCATACAGGTTGGGTGTATGTGGGTCAGTGTGTAAATGGGTAAAAGCATGTGACTTACATGCAAAGAAGATAGGCAGTGGGTATAGGGAAGTCCTTAGCTTAAGGTCAAGGAACTTTACTCTTGTCCCAGCTCCGCTACTATCTAACTCTATGTCTTGGAATTGGCACTTAACTTTTCTTGTCCTTAATTCTCTTGAGTAAAAGCATGGGGGTGTGAAATCTATAGTCACTTCTTTCCTTTTTTCAAATTCCTAGATTCCAGGAAATGAAATTAAATAACACTTTTATTTTCAACAGTGGCTTGAACAAGAAATTTTTCAAAGGAAACAAAAGAATAAGATATTCAAATATTAGCATTTTTTTTAAATTTCTAATTTAGGATTTAAGAAAAACTCTGATGATTTTTTTTTCTTTGACCAAGGCTGTATCACATACATCTGGATGAAAGTGAAAAAAAATATGCCAATCACCCAGATGGCTCTAAGTGTTTGATATCTGTCATCATACAGGCCAAACACCTGGGTGATTGCATTCATTTTCACTCTTAAGCCAGATGTTTTGAAACCATAGCGGTATGTCTTAGATTAAAAAAAGATGAATACTTCATAATCCACAAAGCAGAATAGGGTGCAGCAAGAGGTAGAAAAGGAAGAAAGTGAGCAATTTTGGAACACCTACTTCCTGCCAGACACTTTTCCTCATATTTTGTATTTAATCTTCACAAGAACTCCACGAGGCATTATCTCCAACTTGTAGATAAGGAAACCGAGGCTCAGGAATTTAAATGATTTGCCAATGTCACATATCTAAGAAATAATAAAGTTGGGATCCGAATTTCTTTATTATGGAGAGAACTATTAGAAATAAGTGCAATTATATTACTGGTAATGAAATTAAGAGCTGAGGAAGATAGAGTTGCTGCATAAATAAGATAATATCAATACAAA
Organism: Eulemur rufifrons; assembly: GCF_041146395.1. Taxonomy (NCBI): domain Eukaryota; kingdom Metazoa; phylum Chordata; class Mammalia; order Primates; family Lemuridae; genus Eulemur; species Eulemur rufifrons. The sequence goes on from NC_090989.1 coordinate 235,463,690, forward strand.
CATACATGTAAGTATGGAAACAGACATAACTACTGTCACTGTTGTTTATCTTAAGAACTTTTTAATCCAAGCCTGTAACAAGTGTTCATGGAAGGAGTAAAAAAAACAAAACAAACAGCCCAGGAAAATTGGTCCACTGTAACACAGGTGTCTTGGTTCTGCCATGCATTTCATTGGCTTCAACTACATGGTCAAATTGAACACAATTGTTTCATTAATTATTTACCTCCCTGAAGTTAAGAATTTTGGGCAATTTTGTAGAAATAATCTAGCTTATTATACAAATACATTCAGAATAGCATACAAATATATGAGTGATGATTTATTATGGGGAAGATTCCAAAGACTGTATCTTTTTCCCTGTTGAACTACAAGTATTCTTTTCTTTTTTTTTTATTTCAGAATATTATAGGGGTACAAATGTTTTGATTACATAAATTGCTTTTGCACAAGATTAGATTTTATAATTTTTTGTAAATAACCTGGTGGTAAACTTCCCTCTGCACCAGCAGGAGCCAAGTTGGCCCATTCCAAGGGTCTCAATAATGGCTTGATCTTTGGGGAAATAACGAATCAGATTCTTTCCCCTTTATATGCCAAGGAACGTAAATTCCTGAGCCCACTTGGAAAGGGAATTGAAAACACTTCCTACAAGACCGCTGCTGTCTTATAAGGTAGAATTGCTGACTCACAGCCAGTGGCTGATTGCTCTGATCAGAAAGACCCAAAGAGAAGAGCTGATTAAACTTTTAGAGGATTGATAAGGGCAAAGAGACTCATCTCTTTCTGAGAAACCAAGCACAAGAGAAGAGAATCATTCTTGTGAGGTTACTCTACCTGGCTTCTACACAGAAGAAAACATAATTTCTTGGGTCTTGAAAATGTTCATGCAAATTCATGAAGGGAGGTCTGGTCACAAGTTTACAATGCACCAGTTGTTGACCTGCAGGTTAGAGAATTGGGAAGAACATTCATTTTCTAAATAAATACAAGGATGAGAATTTACAGAGTAAGGAAATAGGGGTGAAAGAGGGCAGATAAGTGTATAAATGTTAGTTCCAGAAGATGAGTGAACGAGTTGGAGATAATGCAGCCCTTGGAAATAGAAAATGCTGCTGAATGCTTTCAGAAAAGGAAATAAATCATAAAAAAACTTGGAATGCTTTTTATGGGCCGAAGTAGAAGGAAATTGAACATTAGTAAGATTCTGGAAAGAAATTTCGTGTAACTGCATTATTTAAATGTTAGGGGAAAAAATGATCAAAGCAGTCAACGTTCAAAAGGAAATAATCTCTTTGGAAAACTTAACGTAGAGAGACATATCTACAAATATTTAAGGGACAGCGAAAGACTATGGAGGCAAATTATGTGTTTATACAGTCAGACCCTTTCTGACCTAGCCCCACCGAGAGGCAGATGCTGAAAATGTTCAACATTTAAACTCAGCTCTGCCCTGAGCCAACATTATTTTAGAGGCACCATCCTCCCTGATAGATGGAGTCTCAAATTCTTCTTGCTGCCCTAATATTGGTATCTGACATGACTGCCTGGGATGATTCTAAGATATTATAATAAAAATGGCTAAAATGTATTGAGCACTGAGTTTGTGCCAGGTAATTTACAAAGTACTTTACATACATTATCTTACTTAAATCTCACAACAGCAGTCTAAGGTAGGTATTGCTATCTGTCTTACAGATGAAAATCTTCCCTTGAAGATTGTAAGAGGTTAAATAACTTGCTCCAAGAAACCCAGGTAGTAAGCAGCAGAGCTAAGGGATAAAAGTTTATGCTAATCACCACCATACAGGGTTGCTGACAGCCATGCAAGCCAATATGCAACCCCCACCCAACACACACTCAAATTTTCCTAGTTATAAACTCTGTTCACTCCACCAAGGGCATGAACCTGTACCTCTTCCCTGCAAGTTCTGTACAATGGTCATTATATCTTCTAAGACTGAAGGGGGCCAAACAATCAACTGAAACTGTGGTCCTGTCATAAACCTGAACGTACATACTCTGCTCCAGCTTCAAGATCAGTCCCCAGTTGGCAGAAGCCAATAGGATTATCCCAGAGTTCTCTATATCTCCTTGATTCTGTCATTTTGATTTTTGCCACTTTGGACCAAAGCTCAACAATATAGGGGTATTTCTATTCCTTCCTATAAGTCCTATCACTTTTTGATAATTAATTTTCTATTCCCCAATGAACTCAATGTATGGTCATGTACTTCTCAGGCTGAGAACATGAAGTCTGTGATCATGCATAAAGTCTTTGTTCATGTGACAGCTAAAATAGCAAGTGCTTATTTCATTCCTCATGTCTATGACCCAACACACCCACATCAGCTTAAGGGAACAATCATTGGGGTGGTCTTGTTTCTTTCTAAATCAAGACTCTCAGGCCTTCAAATCCTTCTCTTTATGAAGTTTCCAAGTTTCAGAGACAAACCACGAGAAGCAAAAGAGGCAAGATACTTTGAAAGATAGCAATGCAGATATAGAAACAGACCAACCACTACTTCAAAAAACCTAAAGCTATAAACAAAACATTCAGCTGTCATTAAGGGACTCTGGCTAGCAGAATGGACAAAAAGGTCCTTAGAGAGCTAAGTTATTAAAGAGATTCAAACTCCTCTAACTCTTTGATTCACATTAGCCTTTCTGATACATATATATATATAATATATAATATAATACACACACGTATAATCTCTTGTTTTTTCAAAAATTTTATTTAAAAATAGCACTCAAATGGAAGTTTCTTTCTGGTTTTTCAGTTCTTTCAAACAGAAGAGTTGATAAGTCCATAAATTTACCACTCAATGAATTTTTACAAAGTGAACACTCCTATGTAACTCTCATCCAGATCAAGAAACAGGCCATGGAATCCCCACAGAAGTCTCCTCAGTCACTTCCCACCTCATACCCTGCCTGAATCTAACCACTCTTTTATAATTTCTTACATGGTAGCTTTGTTTTGCCTGTCTTAGAACTCTACACATCTAGAATCATGCAGTATGTCCTATTGTCATAGGACAGGTAATGACATTTCAGTCAATGGTGGACCACATATATGATGGTGGTCCCATAAGATTATTATACCACATTTTTACTGTACCTTTTCTGTGTTTAGATATGTTTAGATACACAAATACCATTGCATTACAATTTCCTACAATATTCAGTACAGTGACATGTTGTACAGGCTTGTAGCCTAGGAGCTACACCACATAGCATGAGAGTGCAGTAGGCTATACCATCTTAGTTTGTATAAGTACACTGTAGGATGTTCCCACAATGACAAAATTGCCTAATGACATATTTCTCAGAATATATCCTTGTTGTTGAGCACTGCATGACTGTATTTTCTAAGTTGCTTTTTTTAACTCAATATTACATTTCTGAGATTCATCATGTCGTTATAGATTATTGTATCTCCATTTAGCATTTTATGTATAGTATTCCAGATGAATATATCATGATTTATTCATGCATTCTATTATAGATGGACATTTGAGTAGACTTTTCCTTAATAGGAGTGTACTCAATGCCAATTAATGTACATGCCTTTTGGTAAGCATATGCATGACATTGTTATTTTCCCCAGTAAAATGTGCTCACATTAGTAGTTGTCAAATTTCTTCCCATTTGGTTTGGATTATGCAACCAATGTGGTAAGAAGATTTTTGTTGTGTATCTTAGTTCTTAACACCGTAGCACTGACAACCATTTCCGGTTTCCATTATCTGCAAATTTTTAAATACATTTCTTCATTTCACTGTCAAATCATTTTAGAACATTAGATATTTTTAAGTTTAGTATAAAATATCATATTATCCTGTTTACCTCCTCTTCTAGGAAAAATATGGGAGGAACTAAAATTTGTTATTGTTGCCAACAGGCCAGAGGTTTTGTTTTGTTTTGTTTTAATAATCTCTTCCCAACATTTAGTTCTCTGCTCTATCCTTGCTATTTCTACCTCATAACCCTAGTATTATTAAGCTAACTCAGATTCTTTTCCTTTAGAATAGAAGTAGTTATAACACATTACAGTGAATTTATTTTATGTATTACTCCCTGCTGGGTAAATTTGCATTTTAAAAAATTACTGTGCAAAGAACTCTTCAAAGGAATAGTTCACCTTTGGTAGAAATTCCAGGCACTGTGACCTGAGTTCAGTAGATACTATGATGTAGTGGAATCCCAGACACCTCAAATCCATGATGTTGGCATGTGTGTTGTATTTATAACTGAACTGGAAGTGGTCCATTGGGCACTAATTATAACACAACTCCATACTTACTTGAGAATTATTTCATCTTTATGATATATGATTTTAATTATGATACATGATTTTAAAATTTGAAGAGTTCCTATTACTAAAAATACATTCAGCCAGGGTTGGATGGGACCAATGGCCAAAGGAACAACAGAGGAAAATAGACTTCAGAAATGACCCTGTATCTTTCTCACACTCTGAAGGTTGACTCCTTGCCCTGAACACTGGGCCCTCTCTACTATGTTACTATTCTTCACTTTCACTTGAATGGAAAGATCTAACACAAAACTAAGACTACTCATGTCTTCTTCAATTACTGTCTTCCTATGTATAACCATAACTGGTTCAAGTTTCCCTCATAGACAAATATGTTGCTAAGCTAAACAATGGAAAATGACTACTAGACTTTATTTTCCATGAGATAAGAAAATAAACTTACAGTATAAAAGAATCAAGACAAATATTGAAAAATCTTTAAAAAATTGGTTTAGCTTGTGATTTATTTGATAAGGTTATAATGTCTAATGGTATAAGGATCCATCCAGAAGTGGCTCTTCATGTTTTCTCTCCCCTATGCCCATAGCTTGAGTATGATATAATTCTTTCCCTATGAGCCCAGATAGTTCCTTGGAATCTTTCTCAATACAGCTCTATGGGTGGTTTCTAATAATTAGTTGAAGTAGGTACATGCAATGAAAATGCTTTGCCATTCTTAATCTAGAAACTCTAAACCCAGATGATAAAATAGTCCTGGCATCCTAAATGGCTCAGTGTAAATATTAGTTAATATGTATGTTTTCTTTAATTGATGTTTTTAGATCTACTCAAGAATAGGAGATTTAAAAAAAATAGTGGTAGAAGAGTGAAACTACAGGAAACAAGGTAGATATAGGTAGGGAGGAATTAGGAGCACCTGGGAATCTGTTCAAGGTTATTACATCTGCATGCTAAATAGCAGCTGAGTATACACTGCAACAGATAAGATCAGATACTTTGGAAATGACCTATGACAGTCATAGTTGAGAGAAAAGTATTTAAGCCAGTACTAAAAAAAATTAAAATAGTTACATTAATTTAGTTGATTGAACTTAAGGATTATTTTTTAAATTTCAAAATATTAAGGGACTACAAATGTTTTTGTTACACAGATACTTTTTATAATGTTTATGGTGAGGTTTTTAGTGTGCTTATCACCTGAAGAGTGTTCACTATGACCAATAGGTAGATTTTTACCCCTCCCCTTCTCCCTCACTTCTTGATTTCCAAAGACCTTTACACTGTTTGTGCTCATGTGTGCCCACCGATTAGCTACCAAAGGAATATTTTTCTATTCCAGAATTTTAAGTGTAAAACATCTATTAATACTTAGGTATAATTTTTAAATTAAAAATAACACTTTAAAGAAATGATATATAGATTAGTTTAATGAATTAAGGTGACAAAATATAACATTGGAGAAATAAGAAATTTTCTAGAAGAATTGTCTTAAAACAACAGCATTCCAGGTGATTTTTATATATACTCCACTCTCAAGGAGGTGGAACATAACTTACCACTCCTCAAGAATGGGCTGTGCTTAGTTATTTCTTTCCAAAGAGTCCAATATAGGAAGAGGGGGAAGGATAGCTTTACAAGGGAGTAACCTGACAAATACTACCTCAGGCAGGGGATCAAGGTCAACATCAGTGATGATAAGTCGTATTGATAGTATGTACCTTGATATGATGTGATAATGTTGGTACTTGATCTCTCTGGTCTTCCTCCCCAATACTCATAGCCCAATTTTAATCATGAGAAAAACATCCATCATATTCCAGTTAAGGGACATTATACAAAATACCTGGCTTGTACTCCTCAAAACTGTCAACTCAAGGTCATCAGGAACAAAGAAAGTCTGGGAAACTTACAAGAGGACCCAAAACAGGCACAAGGAGACAGGACAACTAAATACAACATAGTATCCTGGTTAGGATTGTGGGTCATAAAAAGGATATTAGGTTAAAAACTAAAGGAAGCTGAATATAGTATGGACTTTAATTAAAAATATCATTTCATTGATTGAGAAATGTACCATACTATTGAGAAACATTAATAACAGCGGAGTGTAGGTACAGGGTATGTGAGAACTTTCTGCACTATCACGACAATTTTTATGTAAATCTAAAACTATTTTAAAATAACAGTTTTCTTAAGAAAAAGAAAACATAAATAAAGAGGAAGCTCCATTTTTGGAAATTTAAACATCACAGCCATCTATGGGGATCACAATCTTGGAGGTATAAATCCCTGGAGTGTCTTAACACAGAATCGTGTGGGCTTTCTTCTCTGGAAGTCTTTAAAGATAAGCTATTTCTCTCTAGAAATTATTTAGGCCTACTGCTGTCTTACGATGGCTAGGTTAGAATAAAAAAGCTCTGATCACCTCTGGCTCCATTGTTTTATGAGTCTGTAATTTATTTAATGATATTGGACATCAATTACTTATGGGTAAACAAAATTTCTATTCTTATTAACATTCTCCCAGAGGCCTAATTTCTTTCAAGCTTGGGTTGATCATGTGTTCATGTGATAATAATATAATATAAAAAGCTTCATTCTCACCTAGGTGCACTAAATGTTTTACTTTCTCCAGCAATACAAGGCAATCAGGCTTATCCAGCATGTGCTGCTTTCCAGATAATTTTATAACGACTGCTCCTTAGCACTTCCTTAACTTCCAGATGATGGCAAATTAATAGTAGTGCTTAGACCATGTTCTCCTCATTCCCTCCACCCCTTCCCCAAATGTACAGATACACCAATATGATGGAAGAATCTACATGTTGACTCTTCTATAAACCTTTTTTCCCCATAATTCTAGGAGTCTGGTGCTTATCTACACTGGTCTCTAGAGTAAACATTCTTATGTTTAAGTCTGTAAACAAAATTAGAAAAGTGGAAGGGAAATCACTTATCTGTTTTGGACCCATAAATGAAAGATTGGAGTTAAGCTATAAAAAACAGCAAGTTTTTTCTTTTGTGTTTTTCTCCTCCATTGCAACCTCTACACTTACTCTGTCCCACACCCTCCCATCACTCAACAAGTATGCATATGTGTATTTAAAAAAAAAAATCATAGTTTGTTTTCATCTTCTATGCTTCATTCAAGCACAAGCCCTTGAAGCCATTTAAGGCAAGCTGATCCTGGGGAAAGGTCACGTATCCCATCTTCGTCACACACCTTGAATCCTTAATAAAGTTCAGATAATAAGATCAGTGTAATTGACATAAGGAGCAAGTAGATGACCCATGTGAGGATTTGGCTAATTGCAGCAAACTGGAGGTCCCCATGGTCCCCATATTTCTTTCTCTCTTTTCTCTGACCACTGTTAAATTTCCTTCCCTGAACTGGCCAGGGTGTGTTGCCAGGCTGTAAATGAATCCTATCATTGCCCTTGAACTTGTTAAGCTCTCTAGCTTCCACCACTTTGTCTGGCAGGCTGCTCCACATCCTAATGACTTTTTGCAAGAAACAGAACCTTCTGATATTTAACATACTGCCCTGTCATCTGCTGTTGGGCAAACCTGCTTCTGAAACTAAGGATTTGTAGCTTCTCTTACTCTCTCTTGTGATAAAGTTTTCAGCCCATAATAAGTGGAAAAGGAGAGGATATGGGGAGGAAAAAGAGAAACGTGAGGGTGGAGGGACAGGGAAAGAGAGATAGAGAGACAAAAGAGAGAAGGAGATAGAGAGAGGAGAAATGCTATAAATATGGGCCAGTACCTAATTATAATTCAAGACACTGGCAATTTAATAAAAACAACTCCTCCAGAATGCAGCCATAAGGAAAGAGTTTCCACAATCTGTTCATCTGCATAATTAGTAATTGAGGACCTGGGAACAGTTGGAACATTGCTGAGGAAGGCCCAGGTCACATTATTGATAACATAAATAACAAAGATACAGATTTCCCCAAACTACAAACATCAGAATGTAACTAACAACAACCTAATAGGAGCACAGAAAACAAACAGAAAGCAGATAAACTCTGGAGCCGGGCAGGCACAAGAGTGGAGTCAAGCACATCATTCATCAATCTAAACACCCTCAGGTTTCTTAGAGTCACCTAAAAACAAGAAAACGGGAAATCCTCATTGGCGGTGCTTTCTGCAAGGATGCGTGCGTATAGCTGTGAGTATGCACGTTCCATGAGGCAGACACATAGTCTTTATGCTGTACACATGGGAACATAATTCATTTGGAAAAAAATTTGCATTGCTAAACTTAGTTATTTAATAGCACAGGGGAGACCTGGCATGTGAGTGCTGGAAACACGGTTTTCAGTTTAGAACTCAGCTGAATTCCATAAGAGACTGATAAGTATATTTAATATCTTAAAAAATGAATTGCTCATCTCCTTTATAAAACGATGTGCATTCTTATTGCCAATTTGAGAAGGGCCAACACAAACCATGAGAGCAGAAATCCTATCTGTCTTTTACCCTTTGCATTTCCAGCTTTTGTCTAAGGCTGAGAAGTTAGTACACACAGTACACGTTTGTTGACAGGCTGATTAGAGACAAATAAAGCAAATTACAAAAATAAGAGGAGGTCAGGAATCACTTAAATTCTGCTACCTAAATATGATCATTGGTTTGCAAGCCTTGGTTGTGAACTTTTATGCAGATACAATTTCCAAACAATTATTTTCAAACCATGTATCATTTACATGGAAGTTGTAGATATGTGTATCTTTCCCTGACAGGCAGACAGTGAGAGATCTAAGAATGCCAGATCAATCAGGCTAAGGTGTGTGTACACATAAACTATAAACTTTGGCAAATGTGAGCCCTTTGTGTCTTCAGACAGTGTGAAACTTTCTTCACCGTGTGAACAAAGAACTGTCTTTGAGCCCAAACAGATGGGTGACAGCGGAAGAGACAAGGAAAGAATTTTCAGTGCACATACCTCCGTCATGCACGACTGTCCCTAGGGTAAATATGTGAATAGTTTCAACTTTTAACAACAGAAGGGAAAATAGTAATACTTTTAAAAAGTATACATGGCTTCGTGCTTTCAGGCTTTAAAAACCACACACATACCTGCGGTTTTGAAATATCCTTAAGACACCGAAGGGGACGATCCTGTCTGACTGGGTGAATGAGATGAAAGGAAAGCCTGTCCTTTCAGTGAGAAATTAACCTATTCAAGTAGAGCTGTAATAATTGCACATTTGATTGTAGGATTGAAGGCCACGAAAGCCTAAACTTACCGTTGTTCAACAAATGGAAAATAATCAAAGGAATTTGCACTTTTAAAATTAAGTATCATATCATAAACCCGTGAAATAGATATCCGTATTCCACTGATTTATTTAGCAAACCTTTATTAAGTTCCTACTTCCATATACTCCTTTAAGCCCTGAAGTTACCAGTAAACAAAACAGACAAAAATTTCCCAGCTGTCAACTAACTCAAGTCCCTGTGATCTTACATTCCTAAAGAAAGTTTTTACAAGGCAGGAAGACTGCTTGAGCTCAGGAGTTTGAGACCAGCCTAAGCAAGAATGAGACCCCATCTCTACAAAAAATAGAAAAATTAGTTGGGTGTGGTGGTGGCATGTGCCTGTAGTTCCAGCTACTTGGGGGCAGTCTGAGGAAGGAGGATCCTCTGGAAAAAAAAAAAAAAGAAAGAAAGAGAGTTTTTGTATCTGCAACATGATTCCCTTGAAAGTCATGCTGTCCGTGGGCAAGTGCCTTTAACTGCACAACTGGCTGAAATCATTGAATGAACTCTTGCAGATGGCAAGAAATGAAGCATAGAAAACCTCAAAGGAATAGGGAATCCAAAAGTTGAGCCTTTGTACAATTATGGACAGTGGGGTAATATTAGGTTGTGTATACTTACAAAGTATATCTGTTATTATAGAAGAATTTGAATCTGCCAAGTCAAGGTCAGTATATCTTAGAAAACTCTGACTTGTCTTTGCACTATTTTAGTAGGCCAACGAAGATGACTTGAAGCAATGGTTCTCAGACTTACGGATTTCATAGATGGGTACAATTAAAATACAACAACAACGAAGGAGACTACCATAGGGGTGTCAACTTTTAATTTCAAACAAGGACATTAAAAGACATTTAAGTATATTTAAAAGTAGGAAAAATACCAGAATAAATTATAATTGTTTCTAAGAAATTAGAGTTGGTATTTACAACCAACACACATTAGCTATTGTATACAGATAGGCTAAATTATGCTGTAGTAAAAAATACCAACCCACCCCATCCCCTACCCTAATCTCAGGAACTTAAAACAACATGCTCCATGTTTTTCATGGGTAGGCAGGAGAGGTCATCCCTTGGAGAGTGTGGCTGTCAAAGCAGCCATCTCCAATATGGCTGACAGCTGTGCTAGACAGAAAAGGAGAGTTGTGGATGCTCTTCAATCAGCAGTCAATGCTCCAGCCCAGAAGTGACATACATCGGTTCTCTCACAATTCATTGGTCAGAACTAGTCAAGTCACATAGTTCTATCCAACCATAAGAAGGCCAGGAAGTGCAAACTTCCCATGTGACAAGTGAGCTGGGAATATATGACAAGCAGCGCGTATTTGACAGGCAACACTGATGAATGCCACGGCTCTGGATTACATTGTTCCTATTGTTTTATTTCAGTATGGACTAGTGAATACTTGGTCACATTCTTACACAGATCAAAGTCAGTATTTGAGAACAACCAATGTTAAAAGGAAGGAAGAGCGAAGAGAGGGAAGAAGGTAGGAAGGGAGGGAGGAAAGGAGAAAGGAAGGAAGGAATGAAAGGAAGGAAGGAAGGAAGAAAAGGAAGAAGGAAGGGAAGAAGGAAGGGAGAAAAGGAAAGAAGGAAGGGAGGAAGGGAAGATGGAAGGAAGGCAGGAACGCAGGAAGGAAGGAATAAACATTTAGAGGCCAAATAAAATTCTCTCTGGAAATTGAGAACTGTCTTGGGGGTATGTGCAAATTGTCACTAGATGACCAATAACAATGAGATCGCTAGTGAGTCTGACCCATGTGACCAAAGGTGAACAACCCTGAGGACACAGATGCAATAGCAACAGGAAAGGCACTGGAACTCAAAGCTGGCCCCAGTAGCACAGTCTCTTGCACTTGAACTGAAAGACAGTTTTCTTTAGCTGTCAACAACATCATGCTTTATAACCCGTTCCTAATCCACCCCCTCAAGGATGATTATTTCAATGTTAGCTCTGCACCCAAGCATCTGAACAGGTCTGAGTCAGCCCAGCAAAACCCAGCAACATCATGTTGACCCTAAAGGTTGCATAAAAAATTTTAAAAAGCTTAGTTTCCTGTGCTATATGCTCACTCGGTCACGGTTGTTTTGCTCTGTGTTGTTGCTTTTATCGTTGTTAATACATGTGGCAAAACCAACCCTCAAAATTAAGTTAAATCTCTTTGCTCAGCTATTCTATTAAGCTGTGAGGCAGGGAAGTCTTATGCTGTTTTATGGAAATTCTGATTTTCAAAGTAATAAACAAATCTCAAAGGAACCAGAAAGGAACTATTGGACCCATGCCCACACTCTGTGTGGGCTCAAGAAACTGTATTTGATGATGGCAAATTTCCTTTTCAAAAACACCCCCAAACAAAGCTTAAGTTCCAGAAATGTTTTCTGTGCCAGGCTTGTAGTAAATTTTGCTTGGAGGGCCTAATGCAGGATGAAGGACAAATGGAACTAAGACAGACTTGGTACCCAAGTGAGGGAATAAGAGAGTTCAAACAAATGTGCAACTAGTTTCAAGCCTTTGATTCCATAATTCAAATAAATAATAATCAATTTAGGGGTGGTGGAGGGGGTCAGTACAGCCATATAATAAAACACATATGGAATAAGATAAATTAACTTTTTAAAATTCATGATAAAATCCTGTCAGAATGATATAAAATGAAATGCAAATCTCTCTCTTTCCTCACTTATCCCCAGGAATTCCAATTTCTTTTTCTAAATATAAAGTTAATGGTTTCTAATGTATCCTTCAGAAAAAGCATAATGCCTATATTAATGTGTATATTTATGTATATTTTTCACCTACCCAGATGGGATCTACTATATACTGTATAGTATTTTTCATTTTAATTGTTCAAGAATTATCTTAGCAGCTTACACAAACAGCCTGGGTAGGTTTTTCTTCCTTGTTGGAACTTTAAAAATATCAGTCTGATTCCCCTTTGAATTCATTGAGCAACTGCTCATGTAGCCACCCAAGCATTTTGTATAGCACTTTGCACTGGGGAAAAAAAAAAACAAACCAAAAAACAAAACCTGTTGCACTGAAATATTTTAGGAAGATTACATATTAGCTATGAGTGAATTGTTCTATCATCCACTCTGAAATAAGTACCTAAGGCGCTAAATGAACACTTTAAACTAAAACACTTGGCTTTATGTCTGGCCCAAGGGCTGTCAGATGACCTACTCTTACAGAGCAGAAATCCCCCAAACTGTGTTTCTGTTACTCAAAGCTTCCTTGGATACCTGGGGGGAAAAGTAAATTGAATGGAAAGCTTGGAAACCAGAAGATGCCTCTTCATCAGGTTTTTCAGAACTTTGATCAAAATTAGAAAGAGTAACATCTTGAGAAGAACAACTAGGCAGCGGTTCCTCCAGCAAACCCAACTGTCACAGCTCAGCAACTACTGAGTTGATCTAAGTGCATAGGGATATTGCAGAGAGATTAGTAAATTTAACCCAGCTGTTTACAGAGTAAGATATTTATCACTGAGGCAGATTATGGGAATACACACAGCAAGAGAGGAATGATTACAATGAAAATGACTAAAAGGAAAGGGAAATAGCTATTTATTGCATGCCTACTTTGTGTCAGATACTATGCAGCACTTTTCATTTAATACATGTCCCTAGGAAGTAATCTTTCCTCCAAGATAGGTAGGTAAGTAGGTAGACCACTACTTTACAGAAAAGAAAATAAGTCACTCACTCAAGTCACACAGTCAGCAATGGGTTGGTCAGGGATTAAAATATAAGTCTCTGACTACAAAGATAGTCTTCTCCCACTGTACCACAAACCCTCCTCAAAAATTATCTATTCACTAAAATATGTGCCAAGCCCAGATGGTTTTACAGCTGAATTCTATCTAACATTCAGTGAACAGATAATCCTTATGTTATTCAAACAATTTCTGACCATAGCAAAAGATGGAAAGTTTCCCAATTCAATTTACATAGCTAGCATAACCTTACTTCCCAGACACGGTTAAGATAGAATAAAAAGAAAACTATAAAAAAATTTCACTGATGAATATGGATGCAAAATAATACCTAAATTGTATATAAAAATCAGTAAATTAAATCCAGGTGCCTATTAAAATAATTGCATACCATGACCAAGCAGAGAATATTGCAGGAATGCAGGGATAGTTCAACATTAGAAAATATCAAAACATAACTCATCAAATGGATAAGGTAAATGAAAAAAATATAGATACATTGTTTAACAGTATAAAATACCTCTTGAAAATAGCTGCTGTTTTGTAATTTAGAAACAAATATTTCATGTTAAAAAAAGAAAATATAAGGAATATAATAGAATTTCAAAGACTAATACCAACAGCAAATATTATCTTTTAAAAAATACTATGCAAACTATACATCTGACAAGGACTTAACATCTAAGATATGTAAGAAACTTAAAAGCAAAAAAAAAAAAAAAAAAAAAACAACTAATAACTGGGTTAAAAAATAGGCAAAAGACTTGAATAAACATTTCTCAAAAGAAGACAAATGTCTAACATGTAGATGAAGCAATGCTCAACATCCCTAATCATCAGCAAAATGCAAATCAAAACCACAAGATGCTATCTCACTCCAGTTAGAATAGCTACTATGAAAAAGACAAAAGAAAACAAGTGTTGGCAAGGATGTAGGGAAAAGGGAACATTTACACACTGTTGGTAGAATTGTAAACTAATACAGCCATCATGGAAAAAAGCATGGAGTTTCCTTAAAAAAAGCCACAAATAGAAATAAGATATGATCCAACAGCACTACTGCTGGGTAAATATCCAAAGGAAATGAAGTCAGTATGTAGAAGAGATGTCTGCACTCCCATGATTATTGCAGCACTATTTACAATGGCCAAGATAGGAAATCAAACTAAACGTTCAATAATGGAGGAATGGAAAAGAAAATGTAGCATATATACACAATGGAATACTGTTCAGTGGTAAAAAAAGAATTAAATCTTGTCATTTGTGACAACATGGATGAATCTGGAGGACGTTATGTTAAGTGAAATAAACTGGGCACAGAAAGACAAATATTGCATGATCTCACTTATGTGTGGAATAAAAAAAAAAAAAAGTAGAGAATAGAACACTGGTTACCAGAAACTGGGAGAGGAGAGAAAGAAGGGAGGGATGAAGAGAGGTTGGTCAATGGGTACAAAGTTACAACTGGATACCAGCAGTAAGTTCTGGGGTTCTATTCCACAGTAGAGTGACTATGGTTAACTGTAAAGTATTGTATATTACAAAATACCTAGAAGAGCAGTGTTTGAATGTTTTTATCACAAATAAATGATAAATGTGTGAGGTGACAATATATTAACTCCCCTGATTAGACAATTATAGAACATATATCTGTCTCAAGACATCACATTGTCCCCCAGAAATATGTGCAATCACACTGTGTCAATTAAAAAAAATACTAAAACTATTAGTATTGGAAATCAGAAGATAAAGAAACAGTGATAATTTAAACAACATTGTTTGGGGAGAGACTAAGGTAATGAATTAATAAAATACAACAAGTGGCATTAACAGTGGAAAGAAAGAGACAAAAATATTATATACATATGATATGATTGCATATCTGGTAATTCCAAAAACTGAAAAAACCTAGTACCATTAATAAGAGATTTAATAACATGATTGGGTATGAAAAGAATAAATTGAAGAACATACTGTGTCCCAGGATCCAAAAATGTACTTTATAATAAAGTTATTTCTTCTTATATTAATATAGAAATTAAATGAATTTCAATCAAAAGTCTAATTAGGCTATTTTTTTCTTAGAACTAGACAAACTGATTTAAAGGGGCATTTAGAAAATAAATGTATGGTAATTGCCAAGACATTTACGATAAAAAAGAATAGTGGGAGCAGTGTCCTATTATACTAGATACTAAAGCTCTTTAGAATGTAAGATTTTGGAGAGAAAGCTTTTTGTCTGTGTTGTTTCTCTGAACCTACCTAATGCCAGGAGCATATTGTGTACTCAATAATTGCCATTTTAATATATGAATGAGCTCAGCTAGTGTGATAAAAAGAGCACAATTTTGGTCCATGTATAAGCAAGTAGATCAATGAGGGGGAAGACAGAGTTAAGAAACTATTTAAGTCTATAATTTATTACACGATAAAAGTGGTATTTCATTCTGGTGGGGAAAAAACTTAGTATTTAATCAATGGCTATAAGAATATTGGCTTTCCTTCTGGGAGAAAATAAAGTTGGATCCTTACATTACCCCCAAAACAAAAAACAAATGCCCAATAAATTAAGAATGTAAATATAAGTGTATTAGATATCAATTACCTACAACTTTACTAGTATTAGACATCCCGGACTCACATCTGCCTGGATCTCCCTGTCCCCAGCTTTCACTGGCCTAGTGGGACTTCCTTGTTCAAATTAAACTTGCTTCTCTTGCACCCTCTCTTCACCAGCCAGCACCTGCTCGTTCTTCCTGATGTGTGTGACTATTCTCCAGATTCCCACTCCAATGGGACGAAATGATCTTAGAAGGAATTTGCTTTCCAGATGTGTCTTCCCAGCTATATTATTTATGTCCTATAATTCAGCAAGTAGAATTGACAGAATAATAAATGTGAACAAATTAGTTGTATTGTAATATTAAGCTTCTATTTTAAAATTGTGTTCTGGAATCATCTGTGCTGGGCACATGATTATTCGAGGAGGCAAGAAATATATACTTCCCATTTACGAGATATTGCAAACAATGCAGGAAGGTAATATGAAAAGAGAATAAGGAGTTAGTTGATTAATCATGAAGAGAAAGAGAAAATAGAGATAAATAGAACTGTCACCCAATGCTAAAAACAAAAATCAAAAGATCAATGTCAAGATTTCCTGTGGTCTTGCAGGAATCTTCTGATGATTTTAGATTCAACTAAGAGGGCTATGACCTGTAAAGCTGACCTAGAGTCTGGAAGACTGCTTTTCTGTTCCTTTATTACTTCCTGGAACAAAGGGACTCCCAAAGCTCTGAGAAATATCTTAACCATAAGACCCAGCAAATACTTGATCACTCATCTTCGCTGCAACGACGTGGCTTACATTTTAAAAACCTGTTATTGACAGTATGATTAGCCTCATGTCAACACAATGAGGAAGTTAAAAATCAGAGTGATTGAACCAAACCACAGGCTACACCCGCCTTTCCCAAGAAGTAACCTAGTTTGGTAGAAGGAGCTTGAACTTGGATGCTATATAATCCTGAGTTCAAATATTGGCTTCACCACTTGGGGAAGTTCTTTAACTTCTCAGAGCCTCTGTTTTCTCACCTCTAAAACAGGAATACTAAATAATCATTTTACTTGTGAGGAAAATGTTGTAGGACAATATTGTTCATTCCTGTTCTCTTCACAACCCTTCCCAACAAAATTTTTGAAGAGGTGGGGGTTGGGGGGAAGAACATTTCAAGAATTCCATCTCTAATAGAGAGAAAATGCATATCCAATTTGCTATTAGATAAGGCTCATTCAAAATAAGTGTCCAAGGCATTTTTAAGCACCAATTTCATCAAAAGACATGTATTCCAACAACAGCATATTGATTTTATTCTACATAGGCTCTCTGCAGATTCAAACATTTGTTGTAGTGTGGGACAAGATTTTTGGCATCACTTTAGTAAAATGTTGGGTTCTTAGTTTGCATAACTGTTGTGCCTGTAATGAGCAGATACAAAGCCTTGGCTCATTTCGCTGCCCTCTGCTCACTTCAGAGCAGTGGCTATTTCTTTCTTCCATTCACAGCCTTGGGAGGCTTGGGAAGCCCAGAGATCTATGCTGCAAACTGCAAAAGGGCTCACAATAAAGAATGCACACACAAAAAAATCCTCCATCTTTCAGCATCATGAGGATAAAACAGTGTCATCATCATCAAAAAAGTATTCACAACTTCAGTTATCGCAGCTCTTCCCGCATGGGATCAGCCTAGAAACTGTGGTGAGCCTCACAAGAAGTGACTTTTATACAAGCCGTTAGTGGTGATTACACATCTAGCTTTCTCTTTTAAAATCGGCATCTACTTTGTTCAGTATGGAAAAAAAAAGTTTAGATAAAACCGGTCCTTTAGTGAAGCCCTGGTAAGGGGAGCTGTCATTCAGCCTTTTATGTAAATAGTAAATGGTTAAGTAACTTTTTCCTCTTTGGTAGTATTAGAAAGAAAAAGTGGAAATAGTCGTATGTCACAGTCATTATTGCATGTTACACAAATATCCAAATAGTGTAATAACATTCCTAACAGCATTGTCACCTATATCACCTCATCAATTCTAATTCATTCCTCCAGAAAATATGTGTTGTGTAGACCCTGTATTTCAAACACTGAAGTAGGTGCTGGAGTTAAAGAATAAAATACAGCGCCTGCCCACCACGCAATGACAGAGGGTTGAAAAATCCTTTCAGCACAGTGTGGCGAGTACCCGCAGTAGCGGTCCGAGCTAGGTGCTGTGGGAGCACCCAGAACAGACAGGGAACCCAGCCTCGGAGAAAAGGATGTTGATTCTTTCCTATTCATTCCTCAATTATGAAGTGAATGAAGCAGTCAATTCTTTCTTGAAGATGATTTTTAAGCTGAAACTTGAAGAATGACTGAGAAGAAATATTCCAGTAGTGTTCAGGACCAATGAGACCGGTTAATAATTGATGAGCTTTGGGTATTTTCCACAGGCTAGGTACTGTGGTAAGCACTGTATATGGATTACCTCATGAATTGTTTTTCACAGTAAACCCATGAGGTAAGTTCTATTGCTCCCATTTACATATGAGGGAGCGAAGACTTAAATTTTATAACTTGACCCACCAACCTTAACACAGCCCAAAATAGTGAATCTGGGAGTCAAACTTGGTCTGTGCCTTGGTCTATTAAGCTATTTCCAAATACTGCTTCCAAATATTCATTTAGTCTGAATAGGCTTTGTTTATGGAGACTCCATCCAAAAGTCTTTCATACCATTCCATCTTATTTTATTTTTTTTTTGAATTTTATCTTATCCAATTCCAAAAAAATCAGAGGCATCACTAAAAGAAAAGCTATGTAACACTTTATATATATATATATATATATATATATATATGTATGTGTATATGTGTGTATGTATATATACATATATATATATATATATATATATATATAATTCCACCAAAAATAACTAATTTTCATTGTTGTCAAGGACAGAGGAGAAACCATCTAGTCGTAATCCAAAGCCAGAGGTAGAAAACTGGGCTTTATGAAGACTATGCTCAGGTCTCATTTATTCCCCTCCTTCTTCCCCTCCTCCCACCAGCAGGAGCCAGGGAAAGGCCACTGAATAGCGCCCTGTTGGCTTAACTTGCCTGCAAGAGCTTATCTAAGGGGACATGCAAGTTCCCCTGAATGTCGGGTGCCACCAGAGATCCTATAATGGGAAGAGACACTAAGGTCCAGGGGGGGAAATAGGGGATAAATGCAGAAGGGGTTTGATGGGATATCCCTGTACTCCACACATGTCCACACAATCCTCTCTCTACAGCTCTGGTTGTTCAGTATGTGACAAGACATTGTCTTTTATAGCAAATTTGGTATATGCAGCCTGGTGGATAAGGTCTAGGTTTCAGGGTGGGAGAAACTAGAGATTGAATCTTTGTTCTGTCACTTACTCACAGTATGTCTATGGGCAATTTAAAAAAAAAACCTGCCTGAATTTTGTTTTCTTCCTGAAGAGTGAAGCTAAAAACACTTACCCATAAGGTTCTCAAGGGCGTTGGATGAAAACAATTGTGTAAAGTGCTGAGTATAGTACCCAGCACATAGCAAGGACTGGGCAAGTAAGGGTTATCATAATTATTAGGTTTACAATTCTAAACCTTCGGTGAAAAGTAACAACCCAAGGACATTTTTCAACAGTCAATTTTAAAAATGAATACCTTCATGCCTTCCCTGTAATATTCTTGTTCATATTGCTTATTGTCAAATGGAAATGTTTCTGAGGTCGTTTCCTAGCCTCATTCTTTGACTTGAACCAATTTCCATGCTCTATTCACAAAGACCTCTCAATTAATGTTCAATGCTAATATTGGAATTTAAAATCAGAGTCTCACAGAATTTAGGGCTAAATGAGCTAAGGGCACAGAAAAGCTCGAAATGGTCTGTGCAACTGAAGAACAGCTACGTCTTCTCATTCGCCTCACTCAGGGGATGAATTGCTCCTTCTCTTCCTCTTCATCCCCCACATCCTAAACAGATTTCCTGAAAGACCTTCTGGTTAAGTTCTCATCCCCTTGGCAAGGCAACGTGTCTGCTGAGCCAGTCAGCTGTCTCATTGAGATTCACTGCCAGGTGGACAGCTTTGATGGCAAGGAGGTGGCGTTCCGCCCAGTTAAGCAGCTTTCAAGCCTCAAGCCATAAAGATGAGCTCCTGGCCCTCCTTCCTCCAGGAGGATACTGCAGACATATTGCCTGCCCTTGGAAGTGTGGCTTTCCTGCGGTGCAAATTATTGAGCTGTGCAGAGCACCTTACTTACTGCTCTCTCCTCAGAGCACTGGAGACACAGACCTCGTCCAGTTTCTTGTGTCAGCTTTTCTTCAGGAAAGGTGCTGTTCAAGCAATTAGCTTGAGTTGGAAGCAAGCAGTAAGTAAGTTAGGGGAATATGTGGTTTTTTTCGGTTGAGGCTCATTTTTCTATATACCAGGAAAAAAAAAATCTTGTGCTATAAAACATGTAAGAAATAAAAGAGCCCATTTTTCTGCATGAAACTTTCTCTTTTTGATAGGCCTTGCATAACTCTTCAGCTATATAAACCAATAGCTACTACACCTTGAGCTATGATGCTGTTTTCTAGCCTGTTTTATAGAAGTCAATACTAAGAACAATAGATGGTCAAAGACTCGAACATGATATTTTAAAACTAAAACAGAATCTTTTGCATATTTTTTATCGTAATATATGTCCATTGAAAAATACAGAGAGTTAAGAGGAAACAAAAATCCCCCATTAAGTCACCAATCAGAGAAAACTGTCATGGAGAAAACCTATTTAGGTAACTTGGAGATTTTGCTAGGAGGACTTCTTTGGAGTGGGCTATGTTGTCATTTTGACCAACTCCATGCCTCTCCCAAAGGGGGCCAGGGAAGAGCTGCCTCTCCCTCTAGTAGGAGAGAGGTTTTCAAGGAGCCTTCAGGACTTTCTATGCTTATGCATGAGTTTGGTGAGTGCCAATGTCTGACATCCACCTGGAAAATCTAAAAGGCCTAGATGAGTCACCCAGCTGTTTGGCTAGTGCAGCAAAAGAGAATTGTTGCCACATTGGGGTCAGTGGCCTGCCTAGATTGCATCAGGCTGAAATAGGCATGAATATTTGCTAGGCAGGGGGGAGTAGGGAATTAAGCCAAATGGGAAACATTTTAAATCCTGTCCAAGAGGACACCCTGAAAAGGGCTATGGGCCCCTGGAAGAGACAGACTATGTAGAAGAATAGCAGCTGGAGAAAATGGATGGTCTGCTTCACAGAATGTTCAATCAAAGTTGGGCTCTGAAAAGAAACAGAGCACGAAGGTGCCTAACAGTGAGTGAGTCTGCCAAGCCCAGAGGTTGCAGAGCTATCTTATAAAGACACTGATTAAGTAAGAACATTTGTGTCCTCCTTTTCCACTCTACCTGTCCTCTGTGCCCTTTTTCACTCTCCTCAGGGTCAGCAAGATAAAGAAGAAAGGGTGGAAGTCAAAAGGAGGGACAGGAAAGACAGGCTACAGGCAGCACCTCCCACAGTTGGTGTAGACAGTTGGGCTATAGTTGCTCGTAGCTAGCCAGCTGAATGAGACATGGAGAATTCTTATGTTCTAGCTAAGACTGTAGTATTGGTGAATGTATTAGATGGGATCTTTTTGAATAAACACTGTGTATTACAACCTAACATCACTGTAAAATTTTGTCCTAATAGCAATCAAAAATGTCATAGGACTCCAGGGGCAAGGAAAGAATTTGAATAAATATTAAAAGGCTAGTAAGAGACATAAAAATAGTTATCGAGTCTCTGTTGCAACTACTCAACTCTGCTTGTGTGGCTCAAAAAGCAGCCATAGACAATATGTGAATGACTAGATGTGGCTGTGTTCACATGAAATTTTATTTACACATATAGGCAGGGAACTACTGTGGCTCGTGGCCTGTAGTTTGCCAGCTGCAGTTCTGCATCATCATTTTTAATAGCTGCATAGAGTTCCATTCTGTAGTTTTAACTAAGTCTCATTTAACCACTCCACTGTGGTTGGGCATTTAAGTTGTTTCTAAGTTCTGCTATTAAGGGTGATGCTTGGATGCAAATCTTTGTACATAAAACTTGACACCCATGGTAATTATTTATAATCTGTTCCTACAATGCAATTCATGGGTCAGGTTCCATTTTAAGGTCTTTTGAACAATATTGCCAAATTGCCCTCAAGAAAAGTTGTAGCAGTTTTCATACTCACCAGTAGAGTGAGAGAGTGTCCATTTCCCTACAACAGAGACAACGATGGGAAACCCTTTGCACACACAGCCCACAGATTTAAAAATAAGGAAATGGAAGCTGGGCAGATTGTCTGCCCATAGTGGTTTGTTTATTAGTTGCAGTCTTTGGTCCAGAAGACAGTGAGGCCCAACTGTCTCCGTGACATGCTGCTGCTTCTAAGAGACACACTGAGAACAGATTATTACCCACTTCTGAATTCTCTGGCTACTGTCTGGCACCACATTTTCTTGATTTTGTTTCCGTGGGCTGCCACGATTACAAGCAGAGTGAACCAGTGAACCAAACCGAGAGTGGGCACACACAGTAAACGATAACTTTATTCTAACTTTGTCGCACAGTGTGACCCTGGGCAAGGCCCTCAACCTCAGCTGTGTGGCGGCTTCTTTGCAGAAAAATGTGACAGCACCCTCCAGGAAGGAAGCAGGAACTAAATGATTACGCTCCTCCCTACAAATATCAGGTGTTAGTGAAAAGAGTTTTCTGACCCAATAGCAAGGAAAGAAAGCACAAACTCTGCCTTTAGAGCTTGGTGGCTGCTGCTTTATCTGAAAGAATCAAGAGAATGGGATCTTACTGCTTTTGCATCATTTGGAGAGTTAACACCATTGCTCAATCTGGCCATGAACTCAAAAAACCTCTGTATCTTGCTAGCCAATCTACACCATAGTTCCCTCTTGGCCCCGTGTGAGTCCCAGGAAAACACACACTGGGGGCATGTGAAAGAGCTGCCACCGGTATTGACACCTTGCCCCCCAAATTCTCCAAACCATCACCCCTCATTTTGCGTGCTGCTTCTTACCCTTCCTTTGCTGTCTGACAGCCATTTAGTTCCCCACCTCAGCTTCTAGGGGGCCACTCTGACCCCTCTTATTCTAACATCCATTTCAACACAGGTCATGACTTGACTCCTCTTCCCTAACTGTGATAGTCTGACTTAGGTCCCAACCACAAAGCTTGTACTCAATTCACAGGACGCTGGGGTGAGGTTATCTGTCCCACTCCACCTCCCCACGAGAGTACAATGGCTGTATGCATGACCAGACAGTCACCTCCAAAGATGAAGCTGCAACTCAGGGGCTATCACCTTTAAAAACTTCTTTTCAGATGTTTATAATGTCTGAAATAAACCCAGGCAAATTGACTACACAGTAGCTTAACCCCCATTCCACAGCCTGCTCACATAATTATATCCATTCCATGCACTTCCACCAGCCTACTTGTCTAAGATATAAATCAGAGAATCTTATTTTTCTGCCTAAAACCTTTCAGTGACTGCCTACTATCTTCAGAATTAAGTCTTCCTAGGCAGGGCCCAATGCAGCATGTTGCTATCTGACCTTGACAGTCTCCTTGCTCGTCTAGCTCATCCCCCTCCTTCCATTCTCTCCACCCTCTACCTCCAAAATTCACTGGTCCCACATTCTAGATTCTAGCCAAGAATGTTGAATCCAGGCTGTGCATCAGAAGTGCCTGTGGAGTGTTTTAAATGTATATGATCTCCAGGGGAAAGGGAGTATATGGGGGCTTTCTGTGCTATCTGCTCATTTTTTTAAATAATTTTAAACTTAAAATTATTCTAAAAAAATAAAGTGTACTAAATGTAGCCAGATGCCACTATGGATGTTGGGAGCAGCTGTCTGCTGAGTCTGTTGCACATCCATGGTTAAGACCACTGCGTGGTTCATACTGATCACTCACCACTCCCTCTGAGACATACACTTCCATGATGTGGCTTGGACTGTTATTTCTGGAGAGCAATTATTCAGCCATCAAAGTCTAGTTCATATGTCACTCCATTGTGAAACCCTCCCAACTTTCCAGATGGAACAGATCACTCTTTCCACACCATTCCATATTGCTTTGGACGTACCATAATGCCATCATTTATCACAGAGTGGAACAGTTTTCCCTTCTGCCTCTGTCTTCCCTGTTAGACTATATACCCTGTCATGGAAGAAGCTGTGGCTTACTCATATTTGCATCCTCCACTGTCCAAGTTTAATGCCAGACATATTGAGAACCTTGAGGTGAATATACATGACTTATTTTATGAATAAATAAGTGGTCGAATGGCCAAGAGCTAATATCTATTGAGCATTTATTATGTGTTGGCCCTGCTCTGAGAGCTATGCAAATATTCTCCGAGTCGACAACCAAGCACTTGGTAGAATTTTATCCTATAAAAGATGAAAAAGGTATTTTTATTTTCCGTTTTATATAAGAGTTAGTAACCTATTTGCCACACAGTTGATTTCAAATCAGAGCAGTGCAGATCCATCGAACACTATTATTTATAGCTTCTCATGCACTAAAGGAGCACCAAAGCTTCAGGCTGTGTAATATCAGGGATATTTTAATTCATTCCAAAGTATTTCATTTATTTTAAACTTACAGTACTCAAAACTTTCACCTTTTGTCATGTCTATATGAGAGATTGAGTTGACCAAAGACTGTAATAAATATCATAGTAGAAAAAAAAAAATACCCATCAACACAGAATGACTCTGGAAACCAGGCTGCTAAAGTTCAAATCCTAGCTCTGTAACTAACCATGTAACCTTGAACAAATCACGTACTCTTTTTTTGTCTCAGTGCCTCTCCTTAAAGCAGGGATATCAGTGGTACTTAATTCATTGTTATAAAGAGTAAGTAAATAAAGCAGTTACAATAGCACCTAGCACATAGAAAGAGCCACATATGGAAGAGCTGTATGTGCTTTATATAATCAAATCTAACTGGAGACATTTCCAACCATAAATCATTCAGAAAGTCCAAATCATTCAAAAGATGTCTTAAAAGCTTTATCCTCATGTGGTCTTCAAGTTATACAATTTGCATGAGTAGCATATAACACGTATTTCATAATCTCTGATCATTCTTGACCATTTTCTTTTGTTTAATTAAAAGTTCACAGCACAAATAATGTAACTTCCTGGTCTGTCTTCTGGGAGTCACCTTTGTTAGGTGTTGTTTGGTCACAAACTCAAGATTTATGGCATGTTTATGTAATTGTTGTAATTTATGTTTCTTTTGAAGTCAGCACTAGAGCCAGCAGGAGACAGACCCTACCACAAGGGCAGCTGCAACCACATCCCCTCCAGGAGACAGACCAGGTTGCTGCTATAGCCCCTCCAGAATGGCCCCCAGTGCTTCGCTACTGGGCAAGGACTACAGCAGAACTTGATCGGCAAACTCTTAATTTGTCACCTGAGCTCACGCCAAATGTGCAGGACCACGCTTCCACCACAAAGACTGGGAGACGGAAGGGGCCCCAAGAGACCAATCAGGAAGCATAGGACTCTCTTTTAAGTGCCAACATAGATGATTTAATGCAAAAAGAAACAAGAACAGAATGTTGCCAGAGATCTCAGAAGGCCTGTAAAATTCTAGTCAAGTCAACAGATGTTTATTGAACACTTACACTGAACCCCAAGTTCACTTCAAGCCCAGTCCCCTTTATACTACACTCCACTACCTGCGAAAACGATTTAAATAGCTAGTCGTCTCATCAGGCCCTTCATAGTCACATCTCCCACTAACATTTTGTTTGGTCTTTAGGGTGTTCCTTTACAAAAAAACAGTGAATTAGTTTCCAAAATTTTAAAATGAGGAGATGCCAAATAAAATCTATATTTCTGGCTTTTCTGAAAAAAATCAGATCTGGCCACCTTGGGCCTACAGTTCTTCATGGCAACAATTGGCATCAGCTGTGTAGCATCTGTTCCTCCACATAAGGCAGGGGGTGTCAAGTCCACTTGGGGACCTGCCACCCCATCTTCTATTCTGCACATATTTGGGTCACATCCTGTGGAATCTCACGTGAGACCATTCACATAACACTAAGTATCCAGTGATTGTTCAATTTGTGTCTGAGGTCTTAAGGAAGAGGTTTACCATCTTGGGTTAAATGATGGATCAGGACCTGATAAAAGAGGTTCAGATCTTCAACAGCTCAACAGCAATTTTACAAAACTGTAATATATATGTGTTTACCCTTGCCTTCCTTTTAGGAACAGAGACACAGCTCAATAGAGCAAAAAAAGAAAACACTTTGGGGTCAGCCAAAGTGGATTAAAATGCTGGTGCTTCCTCTCTTAGCAGTGTAACTGAAAACTGTAATGTCTCTGAAAACTCTCTTAGAGTTTCTGTTTTCTCTTTCCTACAATGCAGATAATTAAATCGGCCTCACAGGGACATTGCGAGGTTTAAATTAATACTTTTGTGCTTTGCTCATGCTGCAGCTTCAGCCTGGAAAGTTCTGAGAAATGCATTCTTTGTTAAGCTGACAAACTTCTCTTATGGATCAAGACCCAGAGACAAGCACCATTTATTCTCCAAACTCTTCCAATCCTCGCTGCTTGCATATCCTCCACCACCCTGCCCCAAGAAATACGAACACTGGATTTCTATATTTATCTCTGTAGCAGCATGTTCTATGTGTATTTTGCACATATATCTTTTCCACCACAATGTCCCACTGCAACAGGAAATATTCTTTGTATTCCTAGACTATAATACAATGCCTGTTCTATATGTGTTTAGATAATAGTCACTTATAATAGTCACGATATAAGCTTATTTTTTTCTTACTTTCTTACTTAGACTCACAATACTACTAATAATAATTTTATTAGCTCAATTGCCTAGAATAGATGCATACATACTTGTACTTATCCAAGCCATCTGTTAAAACTATCTGAAATCAGCTTATGTAGAAGGAATTTTCTACTCAAGGAGTTTTATTAAGATGGAAAAAAAGTTTCAGTAGTAAATGACATGGATGTGTTTAACCTCCCTGCTTCCTAGAATAAACTGATGTGAATAGTTCAAGGGAAACATAATAAGCCACCTTTTCTCCCAAGATTTATATGTAATTGAGACCCAAGCTATTTTTCAGCTTTTAAACTTTTATCAAAATCTAGATTGTAAGCTTCCTGAGGGCAAGGCTATTTGTTTTGTTTATTAATTTATATAAATCCTTGGAGCAAGATCTGACACATTAGAGACATTCAATAAATATTTACTGAATAAACAGATACATATCTGGGGTGTACTGAAATACCAAGCACTTTATACTACATTGCTACATTATACTACACACTAGTCAATGTGAGAGTCATTTGTCATTTTCTTTACATTCATTTCACTTATTTTCATAACTCCCCTGTGAAGTATTCTTTTTTTTTTCTTTCTTCTTCTTCTATGTTTTTGAGACAGAGCCTTGCTCTGTTGCCCGGGCTAGGGTGCAGGCATCATCATAGCTCACTGCAACCTCAAATTCCTGGGCTCAAGTGATTCCCCCTGCCTCAGTCCCCAAGTAACTGGGAATATAGGTACATGCCACCACATCCAGCTAATTTTTCTACTTTTGGTAGACTCGGGGTCTCACTCTTGCTCAGGCTGGTATTGCACGCATGGCCTCAAGCAATCCTCCTGCCTTGGCTTCCCAAAGTGCTAGGATTACAGGTGTGAGCCACCACCCCAGCCTGAGTTATTTTTTGACTTCAAAGTCTTTGCTCTCTCTACACCATCACCCATGCCTATTCTTGAGTTCTATATCTAATAATAAAGGGCAGATATTCATTGGATATGCTCCTTGGGTATTAGTAGCAAAGGAAAGTCAAGGATAGTTGAGTTTTCTCTCCCTAAAGTATTAATTTCTTCCCTCAAATCACACAGGTGTCAATGGGCACAGCTACATTCCCAAGTACAGGAGCTCCTGTTGAACTTCCAGATTAATAAACATACTCCCCCCCCCCCCCCCCCCCCGCTAGCCCTGATCTGGGCTCCCTGACAAGCTGAATGCAATTATGTCTTCTAAGCCATGGCATGTCTTGTATGCCTGCATATGTGGTTTTACCTTATTAACTGAATTTTCATTTGTTTAGATGCCCCTCACCAGAGTCAGTCATCTTTGAAAGGGAATGTCCTGGTTTGCTTAGGACAGTGTTAGCTTTCATTCCTTGCCCTGGTGTTATTGTTAATAGGACTTCCTTTCGCTCTATCTGCAGGGATCTCCGTAAGAGGATTGCTGGCCAATCTGATGGAACAGTACTTCCTTTTAGGCTATTATTTGCAACTGCTGGAGTAACAAAAACAAAACCTTTCTGAACAATTTTATATGTAAACAGAATCTGGTGGTGCAGAACATCATGCGTAGGTCCTAGAGAAAATGAATCCATAAGGCATAAAATGGAAATTCTCTTATGGTATTCACCCCACCCCAACTCCTTCTCCCTATTCCTATCTTTGGACTGGATACGTGGACCAGGTAGAAATTGATCTGTTAACTATCTTGCTGGCCTTAGCTAGTTCAGAGTCGTTTGCTCAAATTATAGATGCATTAGATCTAAAACACATGTCCTTTTCTTACATTTTAAGTGCAAGTCTGGGCTTTTCTAGGTGGTGGTCTACATAAGAACCAGGTGACTTCAGGAAAGCTTTTTTACTGTTGATGACTATTGTGCTTTTGGCTTTCTTCTGGAGAAATTTGTTAGGAATAATGAAGATTCTTTGCAGGTTTTTTTGACCTTTTCCTGCCTTTGAGTCCACAAATGGGAATAATTTGAACTAGATTGCAGAGATTTGGATTAGACTCCTCTGCAGAGCATTTGTACCATAATACTAACATCAAAGCATGACTTCATGGTAACAGTCTCTTGGATTGTACAAATGCCATTGGGAGAAAATATGGGTGTTTTCTGCCTTCTTATCTTTTTAAGTTGTACCTAAATTATCTGAAGCCATTTTGAATGAGTTGAATGTATAATCTATGTAAAGAATGCAAAACAAATTTCTCGTTGCTCTTAAACCACCCCAAATCTTAGTGGCATTAAAAAAATAACAATTGTGGTGATAAATTCTACATGTCAGGAATTCAGGACACTGTAGGGATGATTTGTCTCTGCTCCACAATGTTTGGAGATTCAACCTGGGGTGATTTTAAATGCCTGGGGACTGTCACAGGTGTAGCTGGAGGATTCACTTCTAGATAACTTCCTCATTCTCTTATCTGGCACCTCAGCGGGTATGGCTGGAAAGTCTGAGCTTCCCTGGGACTACAGGTCCAAGTGCCTACACATACTCTCTTCAGCACATTGGTTCAGGAAACACTTCTCCCATGGAATCCCAGTGTTCCAGTAAGCAAGATGGAAGCTATAAACCGGGTGGCCTTTACATAGTGTCTCCTCAGAGGTGGCATAATGTCACTTCCACGACATCCTCTATTGGTAGAAGTAGTTACAAGTCTACCAGGGAGATGCATAGGAAAGATTGAATACACTCCTCAATGAGAGGAGAGTTAAAGGGTTTCTAGCCCTATTTTAAAACCACCACACTCATGTATACTCTGATATATATTTTTTGAGCTTTCAATTTGTATGTACTAGGCTACTGTGAGGAAAAAAATACACCATATCAATTTTTTTAAAGTAAAACAAACATTTTGGTAGAAATTCCTACATTTAACTACACTGTAGCTAATAATCTTATGCAGCTATCACCATATTCAGATGTACAGGAGTAATTTTTAATTAGGTTATCTTAGGTGGTACACTAGGAAAGTCTGATGGTTTAAAATTGGACATTTGATAGATGGTTTATTGAGACTTTTTTAATGGTCAAGGTGGACATTTGGCTATAATTGATTAGACATGTCTCCCGACTGTTTTAATGTGTTTACACTTTAACACAGCAGTTTCATTTCTAGGAAAAAAAATTTTTAAGTAGTTAAGGACTTAAATCAAGATTTATCAACAAATATTTTCATCATAGAATTATAGAGACAATCTAAAAATACCACAAAGGACTGAAAATTTTATGGCATATTTATTTCATAGAACACTAAAAAAAATCTTCATGTTGTAAAGGATATTTAACAACATAAGAAAATCATCATAATATGCTTGTTAGTAACTACAAGTTTTAAAAGAGGATATATAAAATAATCTCAATTGTATAAAATATATGACTGTACTGTATATGTAAAAATAAAAATGCACATCCAAAATATTGGCAGTGATGATCTCTTAGCTTTGAAATTTTACATAATTTTATTTTCTTTGTTGTGCTTTTGTATATTTCCAAAGTTTTCTAAAATTATTTGTATTCATATATTGCATTTTCATTTTTATAAAATGAGTAAAAACTGACATTACTTCATAAAATATATAAATTTAAAGAAATAAATCAAATTCATCTATAATCTCTTCACCCTAGAGGATCTCATTACTTTAAAAATTTTATTGTTTTATATTTTGGGTTATCCATTTTTTAAAATAAAAATAATATATTGTATATAAAATGTATTGTTATTTGACTTTTTACCTTAACTGGGAGACGTAAACCTATTTATTTTTCGCCCTCCATGTTTCATTGAATTTCTTTAAATAATCAAAGATCCTTCCCCTAAGCCCAGAAAGATAAACACGTGGTCTTTATAGCCCCAAAAGTAATTTGTAGCAGTGGAACCACAGAAAACAGACGTCAATTTTTGACCTGTAAATCTCAAAAAGCTATTGTTTAGGTTTGACACTGAAATTTCTTGGAGAATACTTGCTGAGCTAGTTATTTTTGTTTTTTCACCCCACTCTTCCTGTGTGGATTAAAAAAAAAAAAATTGGACTATTTATCCAAGGAGCATTATAGAAGAGCGCAATGGTGAGAAAACCTAAACCCTCCTCATCACCCTTCAGAATTAGTTTCAAGGGAAGTGTGATAGAAAGCCTAAATAATTGGTAGATCAAAGAATAGAGGAGATCTGTGCCCCAGTTTCCCAATGGTCACTGTGGAAGATAACAAGCATTCCAGCGAGGTGCACAAGCCACCATGGGACAACAGAGGTGCTGAGATGGCTGCAAGGGTGCACAAAGACCAAAAAGTGTTCTGATGAGTTCCTGGGCTCTCCAATGGGATGGGAAAGAGGCAAATGTGTTTGCAGGTATCTGGTAGTGGGTGGATGTGACATCGAATGTCCTGGACCTGAAAGGGAATTGCAGTTGTGATGAGGAGATATCACAATGGAGAGTCATTTGGTTCTTGCAACCAAATGACCAGAAAAGAATAGAGAAGATGCCATCACCTTGGCATGACCACATCCAAGGACCATGTAGAATTGTGCTCTACCTCACAGAATGAGGGTGACTACAGACCAGAGAGAGAGCCTAGTACCATCATTATGACTACAGTCTAGATTGCCAAGAGGGAAAGTGGTGGGAAAAGAAGTTTCTGAATTGACTGTATTTACCCCAAAGGAATAACTTTACCCAAATTAGTCTGAGACATTTCCTGCCATTGCATGGAATGAGGCTCAAAATAGGAACTAGGTTATTGAAAAATAAAATTAGAACTTTTTTGTGCATCTCAATACTTAGACTAACATATTCACACCTGTTACACATCCTATTGTGAACATATTGCCATGTGAAAAAATACACACATAAGCAACAGAAAGTTTCACCACCTCAGTATTAATATGAAATGATATCTACTTTAGTATATTTTAAAAGGCATTAAAGAGCAATTTAACTTTATGCTCTAAATATCCATGCAGATTATAAAATAATAATATGAATGAAAAGAAAAACACAACAGAACTTGAAGAAATGTGAACATATGTAATCGTTATTTTTAAAAAGGGAAGTCCTTTCTACATACATAAATGCATAAGTCATGAAAGAATGATGTATAACTACATGATATTAAAATATTTCTCTATGGAAAAAATTTACACCACAAGAAAAGACAAAAATTAAATGACAATGAAGGAAGAGATTTGCAAAAACTATCACAGAAAATTGCCAATTTTCTTAAAATTAAAAAAATGCAAATAAATATTCATAAGAAAAAGACCAACAACCCCACAGAAAAACAAAGAGTGTGAATAGACAAGTCACAGAAAAGAAAATGAAAATAGTTCTTAAATGTGAAAAATACACAAACCTATTCATAAAAAAAGGAAAGATGAAAGAAATGCACAAACTTATTTAGAATTTTAAAATTAAACTAAAATAAAATATTTTTCATCTCTCAGATTGCTGAAAATCAAAATGTTTGCCAATATATGACGTTGAAGGAGGTGGAATCAGGCACTATCGTATGTTGTAGGTGGGAATGTAACTTTCTGCAAACTTTGTGAAAAGCATTTGCAATATTTATCAAAATTTAAAATCCATATGCCTTCAGATATGGGAGTTACACTCCACATGTATAGAAATTGTGAATGATTAGTAATTCCATATACAGAAAATAAACATTGTGGCATTGTTTATAATATAAAATGATTGCAAATAGCTTGCATGTTAATAATGACCAGGTCAAATACATTAGGAAATATTCATACAATATATTTATTAAGGAATAAGACAGATCTATATGAACAGATATGAAATGATCCCAGATATATATCTTTAAGAGAAAAGAACAAGGTAGAACAGTGGGCTTAGTGAGTAATCATTGTGTTACTGTTAGGTAGAGAGGGATTCTGCGTTTCTTAGGGATGAAAGTGGGTGCTGTTGCCTTGGTGCAATTGCCCCACCTGGGAAGAAGGACAAGGGTGGGCCCCAGGCCCCAATCTTGGTCCTACTCCACCCTAAGCCTCTCCTAAGCAACTGCCATACCTGGGGGAGGAGGTGACCTGTGTGGTCATTCTTCAGCCATGAAGAACTGGTTGGTTCTTCAAGAACCGACATTTCAGACTGAAACCTGACATTACAACAGAAGATATACAATTCACCTGTGTGTGCACAGAATAATCTCCCAAAGGATACACAAGAAACTACTAATAGTAGCAATAAAGTCTCGGAGGTAGGCAAGTGGCTTAGAGACAATGGTGGGAGAGAACCTTCTTTTCCAGTGTATTACATTTTGGACCTTTTGACTTTTATCAAGATCATTATTCCCTCCTAAAAAGTAGAGAGAAGAAAAGGAAAGGACAATAAAAGTCAAAGAAGGAGAAAGGTGGGGACACAATGTAAATCCAAAGAGACAATTCTTTGCATGACACAGAAAAACAACTTAAATGCTGTCCTCAACTAGTCTCACTGAGGTTCTCTTTGTAGTGCCTAGAAAATCTCAGCTTTATCTTTCAAAACCACAGCTTGCTTTAATTTTTTTATTGTCTCTGTTGAATTTTGTGTTGAATTTTGTGCCCCACCTCCAATCCACAGGGTGGGGGGGGGAGATCCTTTTTTGAGTCCTAACCTGAAGTTAGAATGTGACCTTATTTGAAAATAGGATTTTTACAGAGGTAATCAAGTTAAAATGATGTCATTAGGGTGGGACCTAATCCAATGTGACTGGTGTCCTTATGAAAGGAAAATCTGGACACAGAGACAGGGAGGGAAGATGAAGTGAAGAGACACAGGGAGAAGGGAGAAGAAGACAGCTACGGACAAGTCAAGAAACACCTGAAGCTACCAGAAGGGGTTGGGGAGTAAGAGAGAGAGAGAAAGAGAGAGACAGAGAGACCTGAAACATCCTTCCCTAGCATCTTCAGGGAGCATGCTTTTGCCAATACTTTAATTTTGAACTTCTGGTCTTTACAACTGGGAGATGATAAAGTTCAATTGTTTTAAGCCATCCAATCCATAGTACTTTGTTACAGCAGCCTTAGGAAGCTAATATACTGCTCTATCCTTTTCTTTCCTTCTTCCTTCCAAAAAAAGTAATTTTTTTAAAAAAAAATAGCATTCCTCTATTAAAAGATGAAAAAGAAGAAGAAAGAGGAGCAGGAGAAAAGAAGATACAGCTTATAAAACTATATAAAATACAGCATAATCAAACTAAAATATGTGTTAAGAAAATAGAGTAAGAAAGTAAAAAAGAAACTTGGTAAATTTAGGGCACAAAAAAAAGAAGGTAAATAGCAGAAGTCTAATTGTCTCTCTAACTAAGACAAAGATCTTTCTTATAAGAGGATACATTGTGATATGATCAACGATGTCTTCAGCAATATTCATTCAGTAACAAATTCATAGGTAATCAAGTTCTTTATCTGCACTTGCAAAAACATAACTATTCTAGAGTAATTCTGTGGAGTAAGGAGTGTGTGGATGTATTTGTCTGAGTTGGCAGGAAGGAGGAGAATGAGCCAAGAAGGGGAGGAGTAATCAACACATTTTGGCTCTGAACACAGTTCTAAAGGTCTGGCTTAATCCACATCCATTCCCTTCCCATATTCATTTCCCTCCTCCAGTAGCTTCATGCCTATGAAAGGTAGATCAAATTAATTCCATAGTTTTTCTTAATCAATACAATGAAAACCCAAACCTGGTCGTTTTCCCAGATTCTTCCTCCTAAGAAGGTGGTGATGGTGCAGGTATGCTGAGCATACTTCCACTAACTCATTTTTTTGTCCTGATTACACATATCTAACCATCCATAATGGCTACAGGGCATTTCATTGTATAGCTATACCATAATTTACTTAATCACTTTCTGTATTGTTGGATGTCCATGTTGTTTCCCACTTTTCCACCATTGGATAAATTCCTTCGAGGTGGACATTAGGACTCACAGAGCAAACATGCTTTAAGTTATTTGATATATTATCAAATATCCCTCTAGAAAACATGAAAAATTTTGATACTGTTTTTAATTTTAGAATTCAGAAAAAGTATGAAAATATTGTAGTCATGCCCTATTTCTTATGATATAGTACAAGAGTCAGCAGACTTTTTCTATAAAGGGCCAGATAGTGATAGCAAATGTTTTCAGTTTTGTGGATCATTCAGTCTCTGTTGCAACTCTGCCACTATAGTACGAAAGCAGCCACAGACAATATGTAAACGAATGAGCATGGCTGGCTTCCAATAAAACCTCATTTATGGATACTAAAACTGAATTTCAAATAATTGTCACATGTCATGAAATATTATTCTTCTTTTGATTTTTTCCAACCATTAAACAAATGTCAAAACCATAGTTCACAGACCATACAAAAACAGCAGCAGGCTGGATTTGACCCACAGGCCGTGGGTTGCCAATTCCTGGTATAGAACTTAGTACTTTAAAAAATCATTTTGCACTGTATTAGAAAATTCTTTCTTGAGGAGAACCTTGAACTTTCCTGTAGATTCTTGTTTGCTTTTCATGATGTTAAGACTACCTTGGTCACCACCAACTATTAGAGTAGTCAATGAGTAAATTAATATCACTGCACATTAATTGCTGTCAATATTGATTCAAATCACAGTTGAGCATATTGCCTAAAGGATTTAAAAAGTATCCATTCCTATGCTTTCTCTTAAAGCTCTCTTTCGATTAAGCCAGACCATTAGAGCTGTGTTCGGAACCAAAAGGTATTGATTACTCCTCCCCTTCCTGCCAACTCAGACACATACATTCACACGCTCCTTACATCACAGAATTCCTCTAGGGTAGTTATGCTTTTGCAAGATGCAGTAAGCCTATATTGAGAGATACAGAACTCCCACTTATCTGTCAATTTATTACTGAATGAATATTGTTGAGGACATTGTTGATTATGTCACAATGTATCCTTTGTATGAGGAAGACCTTTGTCTCAGTTAGAGAGACAATTAGGCTTCTGCTATTTTTACCATCTTTTTGGGCCCTAAACTCACCAAGTTTCTTTTTTACCTCCTTACTCTATTTTCTCTCTAACTGTCTTTATATATATTTTAGTTTGTTTGATTATGCTATATTTTATGTAGCTTTATAAGCTGTACCTCTTTTCTCCTCCTCCTTTTTCTTCTTCATCTTTTAATAGAGGGATGTTAATTTAAAAAAAAAATAAGAGTGAGTGGGTGACATGCAGGAGTGTGAAAATTCCAGATTTGACAGGGGGCGGGGGTGAGGATGGTCATAATGCCCCATGATAATCTTTCAACTTTCTCATATAATTGCCTTGGAGTCTCTTTTCTTAGTGTAATACAGCAGAGCCATTCAAAATAAGATCCCAGATTTATTTTGCTCCTCTGTCCTTTGTCTAATGGCTCCATTGGTGAACCACACTGCCCTGGGAGCCCAGACGTGGAGACCCTCGGACGGGAAGTCCTCAGCGCCCAAGGTCAGAGCAGGGCCAGGCGCTCAGGCCAGGGAGTCTGCCCTGGGGGGTTATCTGCAGCCTTGTCAGGAGTGACAGCAAAGAGCCAGGCTGCTTGATGAATCCAACGAACAGAAAAATCTGTCAAAACACGCAGAACTTTCATTGCAAGGATCGTGGAAACATTGCCTATTTGTTTGGAGCGCATTTAATTATTTTTAAACATATGCAGTCTGTAGTTCAGTGAACATGTCAGGAATAATAGAGGAAGAAAAGCAAAGGAGGGGAGGGCGGCGCTGGTCCTGGAGCGACTCCTCTCCGCAGCTGGCTGACGGGGAGAAGCAGTCGATTCCCTCGGAAGTGCGGCTCCCTGTCTGTCACCTAATGAAACGCAGTAGGGGGATTAATGTCATTAGCTCGCGGCCGGCATGCTGTGTAGTAAACAGATATACATCCTGGCTCATTTGGGGAGTATTTCTCAGCGCCTGCCCACTGGCCTGCCAAGGTCACTCCCCAGCCTTCTATTAGCGAAATGGGCAGAAATTAGGTTGGTGGAGAGAACCTCGGTCTGTTTCAGCGGCAGCAGTCGCTGGGGACTCGGGCACCCAGCCCCGCCCGCGCCTCCCGCCCTTCACTCCCCCTAATTGGGGCTTAGGTTTCCTCTTTGGGGGAAGTCGGAGGTAACCAGAGAAGATAAAAGCCCTACAAGTAAATGCTTCACAGAAGAAAAAAAAAAAAATTGTTTTATTTTGATATCCAAATTGACTGAGGAGTATGGAAAAAATTGGGGGCTTGCTGTTTGGATATCACGACCATCTCCCTTTACTCTTGAACCGAGAGCTTTTTCCACGTATTAGCACACGCAAAGCTGAAGGCTGAGACATACATGTGTTCACTTTTTCCTAATCCACAAAAATGTGGATCGCAAACAGCTACGAGTGAATAAAAATTAGGTATTTATGTTCTTAGAAAACACAGAAATCCTGGCTTTAATAGTGGAAACTACTAGGGGATGAGGGGGAAAAAAAAAAGAAGAAGAAGAACGTCAAAAGGAATAATAAATAATCTCTGAGGACAGCAATGGCCAACATGGAGCCACAAATAGAAAACTTGAAATGGAGGAACACCTGGCGCCTTCCATAGAACCAGGGAGAAGCTGGGAGGCGACAGAAGCAAAATAAATGAAGAAATAACAACCAAGGAAAAGAAAACGAATGTTTAAGGGAAACGTGGCAAGGAAAATTTAGAGTTGACTCAACCTTACACAAATATTAATAGGAGATAAGATAAAGACAAACATAAATGTTGCCTTGTAAGAATTTACCTTCATTATTTCCTTAGCAAAGGAGAACACTGTTTTATACTAAAAGCTTTGAACTGTGCTCTAATGTTGTGAGCGGTGCTGTACTTTGTAGCAATAGGTATTCTACCCAAGAAACCATAGGAATGAAAAATAAAGGAAAAGAAAAATTCAGAATCAATTGTATTTCTAATGTCACAAACTCAATTATGCCTGCCCCCCCCACCCCGTGAATTCCTGAAAGTCACTGGGAGTCCTATTTCTTGAAGGACATCATAGCATAGTTAATTTTCTCCCCTGATAGGAGGCCAAGAGAGAAAAGAAGAGATGAGGCTGGGTGCAGTGACTTACGCTTGTAATCCCAGCACTTTGGGAGGCCAAGGCAGGAGGATCAGTTGAGGCCAGGAGTTAGAGACCAGCCTGGGCTATATGGAGAGATGCTGTCTCTATGAAAAAGAAAAAAAAAAAATTAGCTGGGCATGGTAGCATGTACCTGTAGTCCCAGCTACTGGAGAGGCTGATGGGGGAGGATTACTTGAGCCTAGAAGTTCAGGGCTGTAGTGAGCTGTGATCACCACTGCACCTCAGCCTGGGCAACAGAGCAAGACCTTGTTTCTAAAAACAAAAAAGGAAAAAAAGAAGAAAAGGAAAGAGATGGACAGGAAGAATAAGAATATACCATCAAAAGCTAAAACAAAACAAAACAAAAAAACAACCCAGATAGCAACAAGGCCAAATTTAAATAGTTTTAGAAATAGTTTATTTTTTCAAGATTAACCTAAATCTTTAGGCCTCACCAGCTTGAGGGGTAGATATGGGATCTAAGAGCTTGATACTAATGTTCACGTTGTTCTCATTGGTCAACTGGTTAACACAGAACCTCAGACCCTTCTCCTAGGTCCTATCTCACAAATACTCAAGAAGGAGGAGGCTGCTCTGGTGCCTTTGGACGCTCTGGAGAGCAGGCACCTAATCCTCTATCCCCTGCAGGCCCCACAGTGTCCCAAGGAACATGGTGACTCCAGTGCAGAAAGTTTGCAGCCCTATCCAACTAGCTGCTTCCTGATCCTCCCAAAGGACTGATGCCCTGCACTCCTTACCAGGCCAGAGTCACTCTCTCTTGCACACAAATAGAAAGGATCCCTATTGCTCTTGATGTTTGGATTTAGGCCCCAGGATCAGCCTGAGGGAAGCCAGTCCTAGCTGATCTCTCCTTGACTTGTCTCTTCTGAGTGCAGGATTCAGTGCACCACACTCGGTTCTCCTGGGTTCCTTTCTCATTTAGCAATCTATTTATGCCACAATGCTCAAGATGGAGGTGGATTAGAGGTGGGGCAGAGGAGACAAGGGTGGTTTTAATTGTCTGAGGATGAACCAGGAACACCTTCTCAAAAGTTTGATTACCAAAACTTATAAGAAAATATTTACATCTTCTATGATGTAATGTAATACATTGAAGTAAAAGTTGTCCTTGTGAATAAGAGGGGAGACTAATGAAACTAGGTATTATCCACAGATTTTCAGAAATGAATTTGCATCACATAGAGATGAAATATGCTGTATGTGTAATTGTAGGGAAAGCCTGGACTCCCTGCTTTAATATAACTGATTAGCTACTGAGCTTTTTTACCTTTTTTTTTTTTTTGGTAAAAAATTATCCTAAGAGATTCCCTCTTGCCTGGCCAAATCTAGCAGTACTCATGTATGACAAAATAAACTCTTCCAGCTGCAGAATCGTGGGGCTATATTTTTATCTCTGGTGTCTGGTGACTACATAAACTATAAGAACAAAGCTAGAGTGATTTATATGTGTCATTGGAAACTTAAGATTTTTTAAGGGTTCGTAAACATGTACAGTATGGGACATATTAGATATACCGTTTGGATAACACAAAACACTCATAGCAACTTTGCATGTTACAAATTTGATCCAGAGAGCAAGTGGGGGTATTTTTCCATCCCCTTTCCTTGCCTGACCACAGGGTCATTGTCTTGCCTGACCACAATGTCACAGGGCCTTCATTATGAGGAAGAAGAGTATAGTGGTCTGAGGGCCCTGACTTCTTTGCCCCAACTAATCAAGGGCAATGGGATCCTGTATTCTTTTTCTTGGGCTTTAGAGTTTAATGTGCATCAGAATCATCTGGAAAATTTGTTAATAAAAATGTAAATGTATATTCTTCCTCAGAGATTCTGATTCAGTCATCTGTGTTGAGGCCTAAGAATCTGCATTTTAATGAGTGCCTCCCTCCCCTACCCAGGAACCAAATGATTATGCAATATAAGGATCACATTTTCAAAGCACTGATTAGATCTTACAATCATTGTAACTCTCTAAACACCATAGCATTATGGGGAGCCATTTATTAGGAAGGTGTGAAGCACAGCACTTAGTATGCATCAAGAGGTCAAGCCTCATTTGCTAAATGTATAGTGTCACTTTAGGACAACAACTGTCATCTTGATATTATTTAGTATACATTGCAAGTGGATTATCTACTTTACCCCCTAGCAGTCTGTATAGATCTGGAACCAAGTGACCATAAAACATTGCAGAGAATTTGGAAGTTA
Organism: Eulemur rufifrons; assembly: GCF_041146395.1. Taxonomy (NCBI): domain Eukaryota; kingdom Metazoa; phylum Chordata; class Mammalia; order Primates; family Lemuridae; genus Eulemur; species Eulemur rufifrons. Next base: position 235,503,640 of record NC_090989.1, read on the forward strand.
CTCCATTGAACTCTTCATATGGGGGCCCAGGACTAGAGCAAAATATATGGGGTTCACGTGGTTTTGTGTGTATGATTATCTTTACGCATGCAACTTACAGACATGGGGCCTTGAGCAAGAAAGTGACTTAGTGTGTGGTATTTTGTAAGTGGCACAAGAAAACACACAAGAAAAATACACACACATATATATATAATAGATAGATACTGAGTTAGACCGGCACTTAATGGTTTGGACCCATACCAAAAGCAAGCCACTTGGAAAAAAAGTGCCAGTTCAACGACTGCATAAGGTGACAGAATCTCCTCTATGAAACGTAAATTCCATTCTCACTGCCCATCTGGCCAATTGTTCCAATCCAGTAAATCGCAGATTCAACAAACATATTTAGGGAAGAGGAGGAGATGAGTAATACCAAGCTGTGCATGTAAGAAAGCCAGGGCTAAGTCTTTGAATTTGTGCACAATGGAATGAATACCTTTTATCCATTCACCCCACTAAACAAGCAACACCAGGAAAATCATTTTCTAATTAGTCAGCAGGTTTCAGCATCATTACCTTTGAGATCAGATTTGCTACCATTCAAAAATGCATCAGAGACAGTGTAGGAAGAGTTAAGCATCATTCCTGGCATGTGAGGTCTGCGAGGAGGTGAAATTAGATTAGCTGCAGGAAAATGGGAGGGTTTACATTACCAGAGGGGCTCTACCTGGCTCCAGGCTTAACAGTGAACAACACTTTCAGCATATGGCATTACAATGGATTAGTGATCAAGTACGATTAATCCTAATAGATCGTCTTTTGAACTTCAGTGGCTTGTTAGGTGAGAAAAAATTGTCTGTCCCCAAAGTGTCAGGTGAAACTCTCATTTGAGGTAAGACTACCATGTGGAGATGGGTCTCCATCTGGTGGCTTCCTTTTGTGAAACTCCACCAGAAGGTGTTTTAATGAGGCTTTTATAGCAGGCACCACCTGCCACTAATCTTCCCCTCTAAAAAGGTGTAATTGAGGGTTGGTTTTACAGTATGGCTCATATCCTAACCTTGGGAATTCATCAAGAAATGCAAATCTGGGTGGGATGGTGTAATCATGAAATGCCATTTTGGCTTTTGGTTTAGACTGAAGTGGTTATAGAAATTTGTGGTTGGCTAATTACAACCAGCTATATAGTAGCTTCCCCTTTCAGTTAGATTAATATGTGTGTCATCTCAGAATTAAATAACCAAGTTGATGGTGACCATATGTCTTCATTCAATTCTTTGCACATGTAAAGAGTTGCAAGGCCGCTAGTGGTTCACACAATTTAAAGGTTCCATTTGCACTATTAAGGTATAACTGGTTCAGATTTGTTGCACATTCGTCCTCTTAGTATATGCTTTAGTTCTACAATGCATTATTTCAACGAGATATGAGCAAATTACAAAGTCACGGACATATTTTCTATCTATAAGACTTAGAGAGTATTTTTCTTTATCTCTTAATTAAAGATGCAGATTTTTGTCACATTGCTATCTTGGCAGATTGGTTATTGATTACACTGACATTTCTGCCCAAGACTGTTTGAAATATAAGAGGTTGCAGAAGATTGAATACAATAAAGCATCTTTGATTCTTTTTAATTCAACTAACATGAATTGAATCCTTGCTATATACCGGGTTTGTTGCTACAGATTGGAAAATATTAGAAATAACACTACAATAATAATATTCCACAGGCCTTGTCTCCCAATAGTGTAGTATCATTTTGCTTTTCATTTCTGTGCTACTGAGAATATTTTTGGAAGTTATTTTTCTTTGCTAGTGCCATGTCAGAATATTCTGTTAAGAAACATCATAGTTATACATAAATCAAATCAGCAAAATAGTATATATACTTAAATAAATTTCAATATTTGGGTCCACCTATACTGTTCTTTGAGAAGTCAAAGACATGCATAGTCCCTGTTTACTTGCCTTTCAATTATTAGTTTAATAATAGAGTACTGCAAGAAAGGTGGAGGACCCAAAATATTCAAGAATCCAAACTTGGTTTGCAGCTTGAGTTTGAAATAGCATTTATAAATATGAAACATGACTTTAAAGCTGGTGCCCCAAAGGCTAAATCTGACCTGCAGTTTTATATTTGGGCTTTTATTATTTGTGTTTGCTGGCCTGCTCAGGGTTTGTGTTTCTTAATACAAATTTTATTCCATATGGACAAGATATATTCTTTCTTATTTGTCAAAGGCCCCATATACTCCCTAATGTCATACACATGAACACTGACAAAACTCCAACCCAGATCTAAATAAGCAGGCTGATTTTCATACAAGTTTGTGAACACTGGTCGCGTTACTTAGAATCAATCCCTGAACACGTCTCCGTGTGTGTGTCAAAGCCCTCGGGGATGGATGGGTGAGGGAGAAGGCAGGCACCCACCCAATTAGCAGGATCACAGAAGCCAAATCTGCCACTCGTAGAGCTGAATATTTTATAACCATTTTGCTCCCACATCCCTAATATCCTCTGTGCACAACCAGGAACCAGCAACTGGAGGGACAGGATAGGCTAGCTGAAAATTAAGAATACATTTTTTGATCTATTTTACCTTAGGAAAAGGTTTTAGATTTGCGTTTGAAAACCTGTAACTGTAACTTCAACTTTCCCGATGACTTTCTCCAGGAAATTCAGTTCTCACAGACATGAATCATTAGAACTGATGTTGCCAAAGAAAAAGAGTGTATGAATGTTGTTCTCCCATCGACAGGAAAATGAGGTCAATTATTTTTTTCCTTAGTCTTAGACAAATTAGAAAAATTGGCCCATCCTTTTTCCAAAATAATCCATCAGTGTTGGTTTAATATAGAGGAAATAATAGTTGCCTGTAGGCGAAATGGCCACCGGGCACATAGTCTGTCTCCTGGTACTGACCGTGTCCTTGCATTATGTTAAATAGGCACCCACCTTCTCCCTGCCTCAGCTCTTCCACCTATTTTACTCATTATACTAACTCCATAATCAGCCTCAGCCTGGGGAATTATCATGAAGCAAGAAAGTGTCGCCTTTGGTGCTTCCTCACTGAGTGCTACCTTTCCGCTTCCTTCGTTGCCCTGTCATGCCCTTGACTCCCCAGGCCCCCTCCCCAACTCTGTGGCATCCTGTCAAGCCCTTCTGCCTCAGACAACTCACATCCACACTCGTCCATCACTCTCTCTCCAATCCAAAGTCTCTGGGCCATGGTTTTCTAGTTGTGAAATTTTTTGTGTGTTCTGTGATTTGGGGCCTTTTAAGCACAAGGTCTTAATCCAAGAGAACAGATCCTTTGATAAAAATTAATAGAAGCATTCTAGCTGGAGGGGAGATAGTGCAAGAAGAAGACTTACGGTGGCCCCAAATCATGCCGTGCATTGCCACTACCTAAGGTAGGTTTAGAGTAAGGCATTTGATTCTTTGTAGATATGTTTAGTCATGTTTAAATGAATTATGAAAAGGGAACTTAATTTTAAAATGTGCTATATTCAGGATCTTTGTAAGACTGAGATAGTTCACCGTGTGTGTTTCCTGTTAACTTTAAGGATTTGGAAGTAGTCAGAATGGACTTTGTGAATCTGTGTTTCTGGAAATAAGCAGTTGAATAATCACTTCTTTGTCTCAGTGAGAAGTCAAAGAAATTTCTTTGAACTCTTCTTTGTCACACAGCATCCTCCAACATAGTTACATCGGGTTGTGTTTTGGGTCAAATTTGCATCCCTAGATATTATCAATTCAATACCATTTTCCCTCCTTTGTAAATTATGTCTTTGTTTCATTCTTCAGCACTCAGCTTTCCACGCACCTAGGATCTCCCCGAGAACCTCGCAGTGTGCCATTCTTCCTCCGGAGAACCCACCTGCAAATCAATCTTTCCCTCTCAGACTTTCTATGTGCATCCCAAAAATGAGGTTGGCTCACCTTGACATTTTATTGTTGTCTGGCATTTTACCCTATATCTTCCTCGGTGTGTCACATATGTTTGTCACTGAGGCCAGAAAAGTTTTAAAAGAAGAAGAGAGCAAAGGAGGGGAAGGATGGGGAAGAGAAGAACAGAAGATTAAAAACATATATATTTGTTTCTGTTTTAGACAAATCATTTAGACAATAATCCATCTCTTTAGAATCAGATAAAAAGGTAGGCAGCCCAAAATTAGATGAATTTCTGTATAAGGACAAGAATTATTCACTCGAGACAGTAAACTAGATCTAGTGGGTGTCCCTGAGAACAAGCTGGTGGCATCTGGCAGGGGTTCACAAAAGTGCTTGTCAGATTTGTGTGTATGGAAAATTCCTGAACCAGCACTTGATTTTGATTCAGTAGACCTGGGTTGAATTCCAGGAATCTCAATTATTAACAACCACCCACAGTGATTCTGATAGTGTTCTAAAGAAAAAAAATATTTCAAAGTTGTGGGCTATGTCATCAAGAACTTCATTACTCTCCTTGGCCCTTTGAAAATCCTGAGTGAGGAGTTTCAGAGATGGATGTGTCTACAGCAAGAGACTGTTGCATAGAGAAACAGTAAATTTTATTGCAGATTTTTTTTAATTTAAAGAAAAGCTATCTTGGACCAGTTCTGTTCCATCAATAAAGCACATTTAAGCATTAAACTTAAAAAGGAGAGTCCAGCCTCTGAAACAGTTATTGTCTACTCACCAAAAGAACTGAAATGATTATAGGCAGCCCAGGCCAGATATATAATGTGAGTGTTAAGACTCTGTTTACAAAACCACTGTGGGAAGGCATGGAATTTCCAGAGTGAGAGCCACTTGTGTATATAGTTCCTCAATTTGCATTCTAGAGAAACCCAAAGTTTGTTTGCTACAGGTGCAAATCTCACATTGCAGCAAAACTGTACATTCCACAGCACCCAAGCTGATATGCTACCTTGACTGCCCAACACCTTCCTTCTTTTCCACTCCAGCCACTTCCTTGAAGAGCATCTGATTTGGATAAACTACAACCATTTAGAGTATCATTGCTTGAAGCCCTCATGCCAGCTGATAACACTGTGAAGTCTAAAACTATCAATCAGTAGCTAAGTATGTTCATATATTCATGATGAAATAAACTTGTGGCAAAAGCCAATCTTTGTTTCTAGAATACCTTCTTAAAGCTCTTTTATGGTGGGAGTGTTATTTATGGCCATAGAGTGGTCTTAAGCACAGAGAAATTTAAGTTGACCAGACCAAAGTATTCAAACATGAAGGGCAATGGTAGCATCCCAGCCTTTAGCCAAAAAAATTATCGGATTCAATAATTTTTGGCTGGGTCCACCAGTACTTGAGATTTATGTTTTCCACCCAACATTCCTCCGTATCATGTAAAAATGGTTGCAGACAGACACGGACTAAAAGCACATAATACAAACCACTATTCTTTATAATCTTGGAATCTGCATACACATTCATTTTGAAGCTTATCTTTCATTTCTAAAGCTTGCAAACTTGATGCAATATTAACTTTCAGCAAGCCAGCCTGGTGCTTACTCAGGAGAAAGTTTTCCTTCTTTACTTTCATCCATAGGACTTTCTATTCTGACAGTGTTTGACTTCAACCCTGATTGATCTTGAACTGGCATGAATTAAAAGGCTCTGTCCAAATGAGAAGTGCCATGGAAATAGGCACCTTTCATCTTTGGAAGCAAAGGATCCCTGTGCCACATGGTGGGGTGGCAGTTCCTTTGATCAGCATTTCTTTACTTGAGCCCAGAAATCGAGTCACCCTACCAGGCATAGCAAATACAATAGGCAGCCAGTATCTCAATGGAACCAATGCTGAGCAGTGATTGGGAATTTCCATCAGAGCATCTTAATCCACTAGCTTGAGTTGTCACCATGAGTTCCACCAGGCCCATTAAAATGACTTCAGGTCACCTCCACTGAGCCTGCCCATTCACTCCAAAACAATTATCCTAATCCCTTTAGCAGACCCAATCCCTTAACACTTATGAAGTGCCCTCCTATGCAGGGTGCTGACATTTTCCAACAACACTGGCCTCTTTGAAATGCCAATCAAAGTCCTTCTTGTTAAAATACATGACCCTCTCTGCAAGTATAAACAGACCTTCATACATCACCACCACCACCATCATTAAAAAGCACTTACAGAACACCCACCTGTGCACGACGCTGTGCTGCTAGGCCCAGAGCATGCAAGTACTTGAAGTGCTGACCTCAGGAAGGAGTGGCTACAAACCTGCCACTTCAAGGTGCTGCTGCTGCTTATTTAACACACTGTTCCTAGTGGCATGAGCCTCCAGCAGACCATTTCTGGTGGCTGGGTAATTGCCCAAGAGAATTAATTAGCTGCTCAACAGAGCAGATCTTGGAACAGTAGTATGTGTGACAAAGCTTACCATTAAAGTTTTACCAAAATGCTACTTCTCAAATTTTAGTACTCCCTAGTGCTTGGTTACTTGGTTCTGCAAAGGCTGAGCCAGAGGATCTTTCATGGTTTCTTGTCTTTCTCCTGTACACTGCCACCCTACTGACTGTTCAGCACTAAGGAAGGAGTGAATAGAGTCAGGGTTGGTACAACATCATGCTGCTGGCCAGCAAGACAGGTCAGAGGACATGGGTTTATTCATCACTCCAGCACCTACCAGCTGGGTAATTTCAGAGGCGTCAATAAATGCTCTTGGCTTTAGTTTTCTCCAGTGTAGAATGGGAACCATACCATATTCCAGGAGTTATTTTGAAGGGTGAGTGAAACAACATAGAGTGGAATTTCAGTGCTTGGGACTCAGTGGTGTCAGAGAAATCCGGGTTAAATCTGAGACAAGACTGATAGTACTTACTATGTCTGGGAGGATTTTGAGAAGGGAACCTAGGAAGGCCTTTGCAGAAATTAACAATCATGAAAGAGTTGAGAAAGTCTGATGAGAAAGGAGCTACAGTGAGAGAAAATAACATGAGAAATGGGAAGATATACAAGGTTAGCAAAAGTAAGGCAGGGGTGAACAAAGAATTGGGGTACCTGGAGCAGAGGGGCTTCATTGGGAAGGAATAAGAAGAAGGGGAAGCATAAAGGAGAGACAGCCAGTGATGGAGAGGATCTGTGTCATCACCCATCCATTCGTTCATTTCCTCGGCCACGTTCAGACATCCATTATTTATTGTTGTCTACCCTGTACCTCATGCGACACTTGGCAAATTTACATAATTTCTCATGCAGAAAGCAATATGGTAACCTGGAGAAAACAATGACTGTGGAGACATGTGCATGAATCCTGGCTGTCACCTATATGATTTTAGGCTTCTCTTTAGCACCATTTTACCCTTTTTAGCTGCATCCTTCCTGTGGGCCCAAGGGAGACATATGTTTCACATAATTTTAAAACTTGGCATAATGAAAGGAGACACTGAGATGCTTCGCATCTAGCTAAAAAAATGTTTTGACAAAGATGTATATGATTTAATTTCCTCCTCCCCATTGCAATATTTTCCCCACAATGTGAGTTTAATATCTGCCCTGTACTTAAACCATATACACCATGACAAGTAATAAAGGCTTTAACAGGAAACATGCAAAGAATAAATGTGAAGATGCTATTTTCTTCCCCAATTCAAAGATATTTGTCTGAAGCAGTTCTACTTAACATTCTTAACTTCTTGATACGAGTCTTGGTTTCTTGTAAAATAGATTCCCCACGCAAGAGTGCTAGGGATGTCTGTGGAGGGAGCCTGGTGCAGATGTCTGTAGCCTAGCACTGTAGCTATCTTAGATCCATTTGTGTCTTTCCCAGTATTCAGCAGTGATAGGTAACATACGTGCCAAAATTGTATGCAAGTGTAACTGATTCAAAACATTGAAATACGTGCAAGTTCTAGCAAACAATATTTTACCTAACAAAGAAAAGTGCAGGAAATATAGAGCAATGTAGGCTGAAATTATCCATTGACTTAAGACATTCTCTTACTGAAAAGGCTGCATTTGGTGTAACTCACCCAATTCTGATTGAATATCCACATTTTTAAGCCTGCTCCGTCAGAGCTAACCCATAGAAATGCATTTTTTCTACTCGTAATTGAAACAGTAGTGCCTACCAGAGCAGGGAAATCAGCAAAATTACATGAGAAAAAATATTTTTTTACCACCTTTTTAAATTTTGATCATAGGTCTCCCCACAACCTGAAAAATGTTTTGTTTATTTACATGTCCAGTTTTTTTTCCACTCACTGGAATGTAAGCTCCAAGAGAAGAGAGGCCTTACTTGTCATATATCAAGACATGCTTGCTCATAGGAGGTACTCAGTAAATGTTTGTGGAATGCATAGTAGGTGAACAATAAATAACAGAGATACATACACATATGTGTATATACCCATATATTTATAGGTTATTTACTTGTCTACATATATATTCATAATAAACACATTTCATATGAGATATCAGAATCCTCAACTAGGAAGGTTGAGTCACTTGACCAATGCCACCGTGCTACAGAGTGACTGTCTTGGAAATGAACCCACAACCCACACCTAGTTTGTGTTTCTTTCATTATAGCACAGCTCTTACCCACTCATTTTCTCTTCTTTTCAAGAGATGGCTGTCCCGTTTCCCTGCCATAATCTGTTTTTGAGTCTACTTTATAGCTTGTAACTTCACCCATCCCTCCCCTTGTTTCCACAGCCCTCTTTGCAGCCCACAGTAGCCAATTCCCTAAGTCCAGGCCTGAGGTAACCCTGCATGACCTCTAGATCTGATCTGGTTACAGAGCCGACTGGGTGCTATAATTTCTAGGAATAGGTTCCTCCAGCATTCTTCCAGTCCCTCACTTAACTCATTATTCAAAAATCAGACACTGTGGGCCCTAATCCCCACAGGTTAAAGCCCCCAAAAGAAACCCCGCAGATTTTCTTCTACTTCACCACAAAGAGTTTGAGCCCACACATGCGCCAGCCGCTGACGGCCTCCACACCCCAGCTGTGACGCTGAGGGTGACTGTACTCCGGCAACCGCTTCCAAATGGAGCTGCTGAAATGAGGCCTCACGAGTCCTTGGCAGTGTTAATTACTGAATCCTCCCGGCCTGCCAGCCAGGCTTCTCCACGGAAGGTCTCGCCATGTGGAACTTGCTCCTGGTGGCACTCCCTTTGAGCCCCCATTTGGCAGCAAGTAGCGACATTTTAAAAGATGTTTTTATTTGCTTTCACGTTTGGTTCATTCCCTCCCCCTCCCCTTCACTCTGACACTTTGGGACGGAAATATGTTTTTTGCAGTGGTGGCAGAGTTCCACCAGGTTCCTGAGTCCTGCGTTTAATGGGATGGTTGTCGGAGGGGAGCCCACAACTGGGAGGGTTGACCTGGATTTTATACTCGGGGCTCCGTGCGTTTGGACCTACCACGTAAACAGTGCAAGCAAGGGCAAGGAACAGCCTCTTTACCTCTTCAGTCTCCGACTAACTTGAGTCCCAGAGTCCTCATACATAGGACCTGCTCCAAGTTCATATATAATATTTAACTTTCCTTTAAGAATTCATGCAAAAGGGAGCCTTGGTTGGGACAAGCATGCTTTTGTGACAGATTTCTTGAAAGAAAAGACTCCACATCACTTTTATGCCTGATTTAACTTGATCCTTCAGGAACAGGAATTTAGCCAGCTATGCTAAGGAACAATGCAAATCACATTCACGAGGGCTGTAATATGCCATTCATTAAGATGACTCTCTTGGCTTCCGCCGTGGGTGTCCTCTTGCTCCACCAGAAGACCTAAGGGAATAAAAAAGAGCCAAGCCATGAAAATAGCTGCAGTAAGAAAGCACTGTGGTCATAGGGCCAAGGCCAACACCAAAGGCATGTACCAACCAAAGTGCAGATGCTCCATTTGGCAATGTGGCGTGGCATGCGGGCCTTTCAGAGTCAGTGAACCAACCAGGATGATGAGGGTTTTCAGCTTCCAGAACTTGCACAATAATTCTAATTGCTAGATTGAATTCTCTGTCTCCAGAAGATTAGCTGTAACCAGTTACCATGGACTCATGCAGAGAGGACACATTATTCTTTTCCTTCATTTTGGTGCCATAAAGTTTTCAGATGGAAGGGGGAGACAGGTACATGTCAGGGTGCGATGGAGTCCAGTGCCTTCTGCTGTTTCACCCGACATGCAGCTGCCTGGGGAAACCCCCCAAACAGCAAGGGAGCAGAGAGCCATGTTTCCTGGGGATCATAATCTAAGTCTCCCATTTAAAAAGAACTCCAAGCTTATTATTTCTATAGTTTGTATTTTCTACCACTTAAGTTCTCTTAGAAATACAGCCCCCCCAAAGTTCAGTACTATGAATTGGATTATTTGAATTATGTCCCCCCAAAATTCATATGTTGAAGTCCTAATCCCTAATACCTCAAAATGTGATCTTATTTTGAAAATAGGGTCATTACATATGTAATCAGTTAAATGAAGATGAGATCATAGTAGAATAGAGTAGGCCTCTAATCCAGCATGACTGGTGTCCTTATAAAAAGGGAAAATTGGGACCAGAGATGCTCACACAGAGAGAACACCGTGTGCAGATGAAGGCAGAGGTTGGGGTGAGGTACCATAAGCCAAGAGGCACCAAAAGTTGCCAGCAAACCACTAGAAGCCAGGGGAGAGGCCTAGAACAGATTATCCCTCTCAGCCCTCAGAAAGAACCAACCCTGCCAACACCTCGATCTCGAACTTCTAGCCTCTAGATATCTGAGTGATAAATTTCTGTTGCTTAAGCCATTCCATTTATGGTGCTTTTGATGGCAGCCCTAGAAAACCGATTAATATAGCAGCTGCTTTTTTTTTTTTTATTTTTGCATGCATGTCCCCTCAGAAGTAAAATTCTCTTCACCAATTTTCCAGGTAAGTTTTAGACAAAGAGCTCTGCCTTCGAAGCTGAAAATGGATGTCAGAAATGAGCAGATCATATTACTTTTTTTCCAGGTCAATATATTTAATATTACAATGCTCTCTGCAAGGTGATCTCTAAGCACTGTGTTCGTCACAAATTGTTTCACGTCCTTCTGAGAAAAGGGGAAACTGAGATGTTGGGAATGAGACTCCGTGGTGCAGATCTGCATGCACACCGGGCTTGCTCTCAGAGGCAATGCCTGTGAGGAGGTGAGGCAGAGGAGAAGCGGAGAGGTGTGTGGTTGCAACACAAGACTGAAATGATGACTCGCCGGTGTAGCTGTCAGACCAGCTGCAGTGGTGAGAACTGTAATTTGTGTCACTAATTTCCTGTCATTTTGCTCATGAAAAGAAACCAACCAGAATCCTGGGAAAGCTGTTCCCAGATGGGGCAAAATTTCCATACAAGTAATGTGCATTCAAGCAATACAAGGAATAGACTATAGTAGATGCTATGGCTGTCACCGAATGCCCTCCTCAGAATGAAGACACTCCTTCCCTCAGATACCAGGGGTGACCGTTGCTGAAGGCTCACAGCTGAGTCCCTCCCTCAGCACTGACTGCAGGGGAAGAAAGCTACCTCACCTTAGGACACACCCCTTCTAGGGGACAGCCTGCCCCCAAGAGTGCAAAGTAACCAATTAGCAGTCATAACTCAAAGTTAACAATACTCTTGCTGTGTCCTGTGGTAGAAACATTCCCTCTCTGAGGTTCAGGATCTGTAGATCTTCAACAAGCATAGTTGCATAGACAAAAATCATGAATTATCTAAATGGATCTATAGGAATAATGAGGGTTAATCCCAATATCACTTTTCTTTCTTGGGTCCAGGTTTTCAACCTACTGGGGCCATAATACCATATAATGGTCATTGATTTAGAACATACATTGCATCCTGGAGGATGAAACCCTTCCCTTGCTGCATCCTCTCCAAGCTAGCACCTCAGCGGCTCTTTGAAAATGACATCCCTGTGGTCCATCAGGCCAGGGCAGTGCAGTAAGTGTTGTGATTAGTGGATCTATGGTCACATGTTCATTCACAGTGGTCCCTTCTGTGCTGTGGTCTGATGTGATATTATGGTCCCTTGGTCCCCTGCGATATTATGCATGATCCTGTGTTTATGGATCAAATGCCCCTCAGATAATGGGGCATACTGAGGCTTTCAAAGCAAGAAAGTCATGCTTATACTCAGAATGTGTTGATTTCAGGCAAGATAAATTACTGTTCCTTAGGAGGTGCCAAGAATTCATTGTAACCAATTGCCATGTAACCAAGTAGCTGCTTGATCTCCTTCAGGATATTGCTACACTGGAGGCTTATTCGGTTGTAGTAACTACAGGATGCTTTTAAGCAGGATGTTCTACTTTTTCCCAATATAAGGAGTGTGAGAATGATATACTCTATCATAAATATAACTTACTACTGACACGTATAATAAGACTGGGACTTTAACCATTAGCTTTAATTGTACAAATGAATCATTCCAAAGTAGATCTTTGGAGGAGAATATTTTTTTCTGTCTGTAAGAAATCCCTATTATGTAATAGTAGTTCAGTTATACCATATTCAAAAAGAATAAAATACATAATACATAACAAAATTATCCTCGCAATTAAAGTGCTAGTGCCGATATTTGTCATAATTATTTAACCAAAACTAATTTGTCAAATGAGTCTCTCACACATTTTTTTCCTAAAGCTTTTACCATTTATTATCCTGTATTCTCATACTGTTCTGATTAAGTTAAAAGGCCGGGCTCTGGCTTTGGTCTTTTTCTTTTTAAATTTCAGACCTTTCTGTTTACTCACATTGCCATATCTATACTTGCAGCTCATACCTCTTTTCCAAGCTCCTGACCTATATATATCCAACTGCCCACTAAGTATGCCCTTGACTCCTCCTTTTTTCTTATCCTCCAAATCAGACAAACCTGTAATGTCTATCAACTCCCTCGGGAGTAGCTTTATGCTTCTGTTCTCTATCCTCATGGCTTCTGCCTTAGCTTAGGCTCCCAACTTCTCTTATTTGGATTATTACAATGGTTTCCCAATTATTTTGTCTGCCTAAGATTTTATGCCCTATTCGTCTATTCTGTACATTATTTCCACGTATATCACATAAGAATACTAAAATGCAAATCAAATTAGGTTATATTTTTGGTTAAAACCTTTATTGTGACTCCATTGTCCACAAGAAAGAGTTAAGGCCCTTGCCATGACAGAGAGGGCTCGCCATTGTCGGCCCCTGGTTTTTCTCCAACCCACAGCATCCCATCCCTCTCCCACGCAGCACAGTCATGTGAACTACACACCATTCTCCAGAGTCACACATTGCTCGGGTCACTGGGACTATTTCTTTCACCAGGAGTTTCCACTTCTGTCTCATCAGATTGGCAAAATTCTTCTCATAGTTTTTATCATATTTCTTACATCTTCTTACAGAGTTTGTTTGACCTTTTCACTATATAGTGTGATGGTTAATTTTAGCTATCAGCTTGACTGTATTAAAGGATACCCAGATAGCTGGGACAGCATTATTTCTGGGTATGTCTGTGAAGGTGTTTCCAGAAGAGATTAGCATTTGAATCAGTGGACTGAGTAAGGAAGACCTGTCCTCACCCAAAGTAGGTGGGCACCATTCGATTGGCTGAGGGCCTGGACAGAACAAAAAAAGCAGAGGAAAGAAAGGCAAATTCACTCTCTTTCTGTCTTCTGGAGCTGGGACACCAACTGTCTCCTTCTCTTGGACATCAGAGCTCCAGATTCTCTGGCCTTTGGACTCAGAGACTTGCACTAGCAGCCTCCCTGGTTCTTAAGCCTTCAGATCAGGACTGAGCCATGCTACCAGCTTCCCTGGTCCTCCAGCCTGCAGACATCCTATCATGGGGCTTCTCAGCCTCCATGATCATGTGAGCCAATTCCCCTAATAAATGCCCTCTGCTATATCTATATATCATATATCTGTATATAGATATACAGCTCTATGTCATATATATCATATTATATGCATCTACATATCCTATATCTATATCTCTCCTCTTGGTTCTGTTTCTCTGGAGAACCCTGACTAATACAAGTAGGTTTGTCATATAATATTTTTGTCTAAACTGGGACACTTTGGAAAGTGAAAGACAGTGAGACTAATGCTAACTCTAATGGATTCTGGGGCAAAGTCATACACTAGGACTTCCCTGGGCAAACTGAAATGTACCACCCCTTACCTATGAGTCAAGTTGATTATTCCCTTTTCCTTGTGCTTCCTTTCTACCTTGTGTCAACTACCATCCCAGTACTTACTACATTGCATTAAAATTATTTATTTATATGTCTCTCTCACCCACTGCATTTGGAGCTAGGCCCTTAGGGATGAGGCACTGTGCTTTCTTCATTTTTGCATCCATGACAATTAGCACAGCCAATCTGACCAGGCCATCAATATATGATATGTGATAGGGGTCCTGTAATTGGACTTCACAAATAATGGAAACAAGAGGTAAAACTAGTCTTCCAAAGCCATACATTTTACCAAATTTTAGATCCCTGTTAAACCAGTCTGAAGGTAGAAAGTTCCCTGTGCTCTCTTCAGGATAATTCTTGGAACTAGATTTTGGAGACAGTGTGAGCAGCCAGGATTAGGAAGGTGTAGACGTGTTTGACAAACAACATAAAGGACTGGGTAGTGCCCAGAAACCACAGATGAAATGGAAGCCAGATGCAAATGGAATAAGAGTTAAAAAAGAAGGAGTCAAAACAGCCAACATGTGGCACTAATGACAAAAAGTCCTGAAACTTGGATTCATCTAACTCTGGCTAGGTTTGCAGGGAGAGCTTGGGGTAGAGGGCCAGTGACAAGAGAGCACCTGAAATAAGTAGATTTAGTTGGCATTAATTGATTATATATGTGTGTGTGTGTGTATATATGCACACACATACATATATATGTGTGTGCGTGTGTAAAACAAATTTATACTTTAATAATGTCCATACATATATATGTAAGCATGTGTGAAAATTTTAGTATTTACATCTCTGTTTGTATATGAAGTCACATGCTACATATAAGCAACAAATAATTTTCATTTTAGCCATTGATTTAATTTCTATAGAATTTAAATTTTCTTAAATATATAATATAAAAGTTAGCTTATTTCCAGATATTAGCTAAGTCACAGACATTGTGTTTTCTTTCTGATGAAATAAACGTTTCTTAATATGAGACAGAATATTATTTTGATTACTCAAAGTTTTATTGCTCAACTTAAATATCCTCTTCTCACGGAGACCTTCTTAAACCTCCACTTAAATTATCCCAGCTGGACACAGAATACACACAATATAAAAATATGGTCTAGTTAATATTGCTTACATTTTATTTCAAATTAGATACATTTTAACTCTATTTCCTCATCCATCCACACAAAAGCAGAATGTCTGAAAAAAGTCAGGGATAGCATGAACTTGAAAATACTGACTCTTGTAAATAAATTATTTCCATTGTATCATTTCCATTTAAAGACTTTTTTTTTTTCTTTCAGTGATTCATTTCCCAAGAAAGATTAATAACTTTTCCCTTGGTGTTTTGCCTCTTTGAAGCTCAATCTGGCCATCTTTTCTCCCACCACTGTTGTTTCCTTTGTTATCAGTGAAGCCACCATCTGCTTGAAAGCAAGGGTCCTTTAATGGGACTTGCAGTGCTAACAGTGCTGCCTGAGGCAAAAGTCTGAAGTTAGAACTTGGCACACAACCATCTTTGCTTTCAGCACCGATGCAACCGTCTCCCCTGGGCACCCAGCATTCCCTTGGGCTCTCTGTTCAGAGACCCCCTGGTAGCACTGCGTTTCCCAACAGTGTCTGTCCTCTTCTGTCAGAATCTGCTCCATGACCCATCTCAGGCAACTGTCTTCTGAAAAGCAACTTTGTGAACCAAATCATGCTAAAATGTTGCTAGCTAGTCCCTGTATTGACAGGGCTTTCTCCCTAAAGAAAAAGGAAGAACCTCCACGATGCAGTTTCTGGACAGAAAATAATATGTTTGGTAATTTAATAATTCTGTCCCCCAACCCCCAAAACATAATCACATGGGGTACTGCCAAGCCTGCCTGGGTGTGACTTGGGCTAGGGTGATATCAATATTAGATTTAAATTTTCACAGGAATTGTTGTTTTGTGAAACTATTCTAAAATATCTTGCCAACTCTTTGTTAATACAACACACATAAATAGGCATGAGTTGGTTAAAAACTTCACTCCAGAGAGGCATTTTGGGAACGTACAATGGTCAAAGACAGGTAGCAACCATTGAGAAAAGCCTACATAGAGGAAAGATTTCTCTGCCTAGAATACATATTGCTTTCTCCCTAATCCAGGTTGGTCTATAAAAACCCTTCTCTGGCAGCTGCAGCAGGCATTTTGTAAATGATATTATATAGGAGGCATTTTTTAGAGGGCATTTTGCAGTGCACATTAGCAAAATGTATTTCCGTACTTCCGTGAATTTGTGAATTAGCAGATTGCGCTAATGACAGCCACAGCAATAGAACTACAGTTAATGAAAAAACTCTAATTGAGGCAGAAGAGGCTGTGTACTTTAAGAAATTGCAGCTACAAATACTGTGGACTTTCTGAAATGAATACAAGGAAATAATCAAACCAACATGAATGAACACGGAGCGAAGTAGAAAAAAAGTCATATCAGCAAACACTACTGGAACGGCTGGTAAAAAAAATTAGGATTATAATAGATTATAACTTATTAGGAACAGAGAGTGGTGGTTACAACCATGTATATATATTACATTTATGCTGTGTTAACTCATATGTTATAAAATTTACTTTCATGTATTTATAATCCTTTTGTTCTTTTATTATTAAAATTATAAGTAAAGGATATTATTCAAAGAGATCAAGGAGAATATTGAATTGGAATTAAGATTCTACCAGATTCTATTGTAACATCTCTGCTTAAAGTATTTGAGTGGCTTCCAGTGGCACTTAGAATAAAGTGCAGGCTGATTCAATAGCCTACAAAGCCTGCAGGATCTGACTCATGCATCCCCCCAGCCTCAAGTCAACCGTTCTTTGCCTTGAGCATGACACCCCAACCATCCATATCTTCCTCAAGTGCCCCCAAACACCTAAAGCCCATTCTTGCCTTGGGGTTTTGCCATGTGCTATCCACTCTGAAAGCTGAGAATTCTCAGCTTTCATGGCTGGATCCTTCCATGGCTTCATGTCTCAATTTAAATAGAACCTCCTCAGAGAGACCTTTCCAATTTCTCCATACTTAAACTGACTTCATCTTTTTTCTCCCACCACCCATCACTATTTCCTCTCTGAAGTCAGTTTCATTCCATTATGGCATTCATCAAAAATTGTGCTTTTTTCTCTTTCTTGTTGTTTAAGAGTGCGTTGCCTCTCTCTCTCGCACCATACTGAAAACTGCATGAGGGTGGGGACCATATAGGTCTCATTTTACATTTGACATCCTACACCTAGCATGGTGTCTGGTTCACGTTAGCTGCTTATCTTGGCTGGCAAGGGCTTCTAGAGATATGCCCAAGGCCAACTTTTGTGATAATTCTTTATTAGGAGGTCCAATCTCAGGACAGTAAGGCTAAGTGGGAAAAAAGTGAAGGAAAAAGGAGACACAAATATAAGATCACAGTCAGAGCTCTCATTTATCAAGCTGGGTGCAGCATCCCAAGAGACCCAGTCAGTTGTTCAGCCATGAAGGATATGTCCAAATGAGCTACAGAGAATCACCACATCTTGGAATGGTGGATCGAAGGAAGGAAAGAAAAAGAATGCATATCTTCTTTTCTTTCATTGATCAAAGTTCTCTAGCAGGCAGTTCTCTGTTAATACCCAACCCCTTGTACCCTCAACCCCTACACTTCAGGGCAGCCGCTGGGGAAGCCAGATCACACACCATGTGTTAGAGTGCTTCATTTAAGTTGCAATGTGGTAAGAGGAAGAAGATTCTTATGCATCTGGGTCAGTCAAGCCCAGGTTCCAAATCTATGTGGCTTCTCCCGCAGAGGGTATGACCAAGGTAGAGCCAGAGCAGCGCAGTCACCAGGGGAGACTGGGAAAGTGGGTGTTCTCTAGAGATGAGTAACTACAGCCACAGCTATGGCCATACCAGTGACAGCTAGAGCTCCCCAGGAGCAAGTAAGTGGCCAAACTCCTGAGACACAGGTGAGGACAAGAAAATAGGATGAAGTGCTTAAATTGAGTCTGATTTGGTGCTCAGTCAGTGTTTGATAAATGAATAATTAAAGAATGGATAAATTTAATGTTGGTAGTAGGCCAATTTAGTAAATGAGTCCATTTAAAGCCTGAATACTTTGAACTCTTCTTGTTTGGAAAGAAACCACTCCTGAATATCACCCCTTTTAACATGGCGTATTACTTACTACTTTTAGACTTTCATTAGAAAATAATCTATTCAATATCTCCCAGTTAAGCCCTTTATTTCTGGTTCCATGTACCAATAGCCTCATCCTCCTCTCTGGAGCACATCTACCCTCTCCCCATCAGTCACAAAGTCATTTGCTTTGGTCTGGTCCATCTTTCTGTATCTTGACACATCAATCAGCATCTATTTACTGGGTGTCTAGTGCAGATGGGCAGCATAGAAAGAACATTGACTAGAAGTTATGGGAGCTATATTCTAATCTTAGCTTCAATTTCATGGAAGAAGATCCTAGGGCAGGCTAGGATCACTGGGCATCCTAGGATTGGACCAGTGGGAGACAGAAGAAATCTGGAAAGGAGTGGCTTTGAGAACAGGTACTAATCTGACTGATGCTCAAAGAGGATAGCCAGCAGCTCAAATGATAAGGTCCAAATGGTATAAAAATTTGCAGTTCAAATTGAGTTTCTACTGATATGCAGATAGTGTTGCTATAGTGGGCGGAGAAGTACATAATTGTAGCTCAAGACAGGGGAGGACAGTTTTGAACTGACATGTTTTATCTTTATTGTTTGGTTTGGGAAAAGCTTTAAGTGCTGAAGCTTGGAGTATATGAAGCTGATGCCAGCTGCCAAATAGAAGGGACTGGCAGAAAGAAGAATGGAACTAAATTTTAATGTGCATCTAGTAGGTGCTAGGCAAGGTACATATATTCAAATTAAGTTTGTTCTCACCAAAACTTTATATAGCAGTACTATCATTTCTGCTTTAGAGATGAGTAAATGTAGGCTCAGCAACTCCCCTCATTTAAAGCAGTCAAATTTGTCTGACTCCAAATTTTATGATTTCCCACCATATCAATCTAACATAGAGAGAGACAAATCCTGGGGAGGCAGACTTTTATATTTCTAACCCAGCAGGCTTGAGACCAGGACAGGGGTCCAGTCCCAACAAAGTGTAGGGGCTGGACTCAGTCCAGCACCCTCACTGCATGCCACTGGACACAGCAGTCCACCCTCAGTGCTTCCATTTCTCTGTACAATGGACATACAGTTGTTTTCCAGGTGTGCCAAGGATTTATCTTCTTGTCTCATTTAATGTACTGCTGTATGAACTAAACAAACAAACAAAATAAAATCTTATAAGTTCCATGCCCTCAAGGAAGTTACAACCTTCTTGGAGGAAAGAAGACTACTCATGGAATTATTAGCAACATCAGATAGGATGCAGCTACTCTCGGCATGCATGTGCATGTGTATCTGTGTGTGCAATGCACATAGAACAGAAGTTTCCAGAGGGGTCATCATTTTGGAAGGTGAAGGGGAAAGCAAGAATCAGGTTCTGTGTAGAGTGAATGTGGAAAGAGTGGGCACATTTATAGCCCTGACTCAAGTATTACAAAAGCTATCCATATAACAAAAACATTTGTACCTCTTTAGTATTTTGAAAGAAAAATTTTAAAAAACAAAAAAGGAGAGAGCTTTCTCCTTAAAATAAATAAATAAATCTAACTTTAAAATGCCATCATTGTGTAAAATAGAAAAAAAATTCATTTGGATATGCTGATTTCCAACATATGGAGACAAACAAAAGGCTACACATTAAAAAAGAAAGAAGGAAAGTGTGCGTAAGTCAAAGAACAGCCAGAGTCTGAGACAATTGCTGTCTTTCCTAGGACCATTGGAACGGCTTCCATAGTCCTGACAGCAGGCCGAATGTTTGTCTAAGAAACTCCCAACCCAAGTACACACACACACACACACACACACACACAAGTAAACTATAACTTTCCCCCACAATCTCTGCAGTCATTTCTCATTTTACTTTCAGTCCTATTTGTCAGAATAAAAAATGGTCACCTCTTCCTTATCTCACAATTTCGTGCCCCATTACGTAATAAAATACAGCTAGTCTATTTGCTTTCCATCCCCTAAGATGTTTGATGGAAAGGAAAGGAAGAAGAATACTAAAAATAGAAAATTTAAAACTTTTGAATTTTTTTAAAGATAGGCAATCATGTATTTAGAGTTCTATTTTCTATTCTATTTATTTGAAACAAAACCAATCAAAACCAAGAACTTGTGTCAAAGAGATGGTACGCATCCATCGAGACAAATAGCTTCGTCTAAAATGGAGTGCTCGATAGTAGCATTCATGGCTGAACAGGCTATACTAAAAATTACGTACGGAGTTCCTGCATAAGCTACTTTTTCACCCAATCAGAACTTTCCTATACATTATCGTTTTTGGTGTATGAACATTTTCATACTTGGTCTTATCCCAAGTTCACGTTTTTAGAAGTTGAACACAATGTCCTCAGGTGCTTTTAAGCTGAGCATGGATAATGAAAAAAATCACATACAATTAAAGAGAACTTTTTGTGTATGGAATACTCAAACCCAGACAAACTATAACATTGAAACTTTCCATGTGTCTAATCCTCGTGGAAAGTAGATCCCTGGGATAATTTCAACTTTTTTCCTTCAGGATAACAAAGTTATGCATGTAGCCCAAAGGCCCCAGGCTTCATCAGCGTATGTATACAAATGTTTTCACATTAACAAGTAAGCATGATTTTTTCCTATTTTAAAAATATTTAACGGCAAAACATTTAAAATACATTAGAAACAACAAGAAAAAGAATTCATTGCCTAGATAGAACAAGCATTAAAATTGTGCCATATTTTCTCCAGACATGTTTTGGGGGAGAAAATGGAGTTGAGGCAGAGTGTACCCGTTTAAAGAGTCCCCTCTCTGAGAGGGAACTACTATCCCAAAGCAATTTGTGTTCTTCCCAGTCCATGTTTTTTGAAAAATGCCACCATATATATGTATATGCATCAAAAAAAATATATTCCAATGTTTCATGTATTTTAAAACATATATATAAGTGGCGGCATATTGTACTTATCCTTTTGCAATCTGCTTTTTTCACTCAACATTTTGTTTTTGAGAATTATTCATGTTGATGCAGAGAGAAAGTTAAATATTATTTCAGACAGTGAAAACATCCCAGCTCACAGAGGAAATCTCGAAAGGTCCACACAGCATTTTTGGATGTCCCCAGGAATGTCTGCTTGTGCACACTCATGGATCCCTTAGGCCTTCCACGCTGCCACCACTGCCGTGGTACTGCCCTGGCATCAGGCTTCTATGTCACCCTTCCCTCGGCTGCTGACTCAAGATCCTACTCACATCTAGACTGGTAATACTGAGACCTGTGGATCCACTTGTCCTCACTGCTGCCACTGTCAGGGCCAGCCGAGAGTGACCACTGTGACCTCACCCTGTGCCCCTAAGAGTCAGTTCCTCACCAATGTCTCCAGACGTCAATGTCCCTCATACTCACAGGCCCCTGACAAACCAGTAGTTTGTTGGAAAACTAGAAAGGGCCCTCACACCTTGGTGTAACTATTAATAGGCCTGTACTTGGGTGTCTCTTTTCAATGTTTCACAATTTGAGTGAGCTCTTTTAATTCACACACAAGGCTGTCAACATTCCTATCTTCTATCTCAGCGGGCACGTCCCCTCCTGACTGCATTGGACTGGGTTCCAAGCCCAAGGTCCTGGTGTTAAGATGTTCCCTCATTCTCTTCCAGCCTTCTGGCTGGGTTTCAGAGTGAGTCTTCTTTCTCTCAAAGACCTGCTCTTTCTTCTCCAAATAAATGTTTTGCAGCTTTCCACTCTTATCCTAGCTGAAGATGATGGGGGTGGGGGTGTATGTGTGTTTCTATCATCTTTGACTTCCATGTAAATTTGTGAATGAAGTGCCACCTAATTCCATTCACCAGAAAAAAACCTAAAACTCAGCTCTGGCTCAGCTAGGACCCCAAATACATCAGAACATACTTGAGATGAGAGGCCCAT
Organism: Eulemur rufifrons; assembly: GCF_041146395.1. Taxonomy (NCBI): domain Eukaryota; kingdom Metazoa; phylum Chordata; class Mammalia; order Primates; family Lemuridae; genus Eulemur; species Eulemur rufifrons. Next base: position 235,525,815 of record NC_090989.1, read on the forward strand.
TATGTCTGGGGTAGGTAAGCAAGGGAAGAAATTATAAAAATGTGGCCCCTGATGACCTAATCCTTTGGAACACAATTTCTCTTCATGGAAGAAGCATATAACATCAGGGTGGCAAGGTATTGAGAGCTAATGCCTTTAAATTGTTACTGAAAAATTCTTCTGAAAATAGCAGAATAAATTGACCCAAGCACCATGTCATTCCTTTCATAGACTGTCTTATCCTTGGTTCAATACTTGTCATACTAACGCTATTTCAGAGTTCATACTCAAGGGATGTTTTTATATTTAATAGTCACATTTTCATGCATATTCTCTATTCATTAATATCATAAATATTTATAGAATGCTTACTGTGTGCAAAGCTCTAAGCTAGGCACTCATTACAACATTAATCTTGGTTTGTCTTGGATTGAGATCCTCTTTTGACACATTACTCCAGCAGTAGCTCAGGTTTTCTGAAGGAAGGCGTCATGGCTTATTCATCTGTATATGAATCATTCATTGAAATTATGGGTCTATTATTCGCTGTGTTGGCTTTGGTGAGTTCCTGTCTTAAAGATCTCAGTTATGTGAAATTAATAAAGCAATATTTACTGTAAAATTTTAGAGTGAGGATTCATTTCATGTACATAGAAAAATTCAGTACCTAATGAATATCAGTTTCTTTTCTAGGTCCAAAGACCCTTAATCAAGGCTTTGAAAAAGAGTAGAGGGATCATAAATGTTTTTTGAATTAAATCATGCAATACAATGCAAGGAACCTGGTAACAACCAGATGGAAAAAGATACAAAGCTTAGAAAATGCTTTTTTAAAGCTTCATGTCAGCTCCCAGTTAATTTCCTCCCTAATGCAACTATGCCTGCTTGTTTCTGAAAGACAGAGGATGCATGGAGACCCTCAACCTTTGTGTTTGCTAATCTGTACATCCTAAGTACTTAGCACAGAACTGACTCCATGTCTGCGTCAGGGCAGCGCAAGCCAGCATGGGGCTGTGGCTGACTTTAATTTGGAATCCTAAGTGAGCCCCCTCAGCGGGACGCCTGAGCTCACATCACCTGCCCTTGTCAATCATGTCGCCTTTCCCTCCAATGCTATTTCAGAGGAGACCATCACAGAACCATGGGAAATCATGCCACCCTCAGAGGCTGGGAAAGTTCAGTCTAATCTGAAACTCAAATGGGCCTAAGAGCTTCTTGTTTTAAAAATAATTTTGAGGGCCTTTGATACTTTGTCTCCAAAGATGCATTTTAAAATACGATGGCCATATATACACAATTAGCTTACCATGAGAGGGTATTTATTTTTAACAGAGTAGATTTAATTTATTCTGAAACCCAGAGGAGTCCAGGAAAGGAAAAGGCCCAAAGCAACAGAGAAAATGGAGCACCGACAATGTGAAGAGCTGGCATTTCTCTAGTTGAGCTCAGGCTGTGACAATCATCTGTCCAGCCTATTTGTTCATGACCTTTCAAGACTCTTCTAAGCATCGTGACCTTTCACAACATACACATGTCAGTAACTATCAACGTAACAAACCGATAAGGGAACATGGACAGGTAGGGCACATGACATGGGGTGCAGTGTTACCCATTTTGCCCAGTGACTTCCCTTCACAGTGTCACCAAAGGCCACTGTTTGCTCTCTCGCCATCATTATTTCCATACCCCATCTCTTCTTCTCATTCATTTCCCCACATACCACCTTATTTTCCTTAAAAACAACAAGTCACCATTGATTGAATAGTCATAATTGGGCAGGCACTTTGTATGTGCGTAAAGTATATGCATCAGTCCTCTGCGCTAGGCATCAGTATCCACATTTTACAGATGTGGTAACTGAGTCTTAGGGAGGTTAAGTGATTTGTCCAGTTACACAGCAAGTTCGTGGCATAAAGATTTCACACCCTGATCTGTCTGCCCCTAGCACCTGTACTCTTCAGTGGTACTCTCTATAGCTCCACGCTCCTGATCTTTGTCTTTGAGCTTTCAGAAGCTAAAAATGGAATTCCTGGCCTATCTCAGGGAATATGACCACTTCTACTTTAACTGTTTCTAGGAAGTTTTTAAGGTGAAGTTGATAAAGGGAAGTTTGCCAGACTCAAGGTTCCTGGTGCCATATACGATCCATATACATGAATCGTATTTAACAGAACAGAACTGATGGAATATAGGCATACCCTGTTTTACTGTGCTTTGCTTTATTGTGCTTCACAGATATGGCATTTTTTATGAATTGAAGACTTGAGACAGCCCTGTGTTGAGCAAGATTGTGGGCACCATTTTTCCAACAGCATCTGCTCACTTGTGTCTGTGTCACATTTTGGTAATTCTTGCAATATTTCAAACCTTTTCCATTATCATGTCTGTTTTGGAGATCTGTGATCAGTGATTTGATATTACTATTGTCATTGTTTGAGGGCACCACAAACCACACCCACATAAGATGGCAAACTTAATTGATAAATGTTGTGTGTCTTCTGACTGCTCCACCGATCCACCATTTCCTCATCTCTCTCCCTCTCCTCGGGCCTTCCTGAAACACAACAATATTGAAATTAGGCCAGTTAATAACCCTACAATAGTCTCTAAGTGTTCAAGTGAAAGAAAGAGTTGCACATTTCTCACTTTAAATCAAAAGCTAAAAATGATTAAGTTTAATGAGGAAGTCCTGTCATTTTGAAAGCTAAGATAAACCTCTTGCACCAGTTAGCCAAGTTTTGAATGCAAAGGAAAAGTTATTAAAAGAAATTAAAAATGCTACCCCAGTGAACACACAAATGATAAGAAAGCAACATAGCTTTATTACTGATATGGAGAAAGTTTCAGTGATCTGGATAGAAAATCAAACCAGCTACAACATTCTCTTAAGCCAAAGCTTAATCCAGAACAAGATTCTAAGTCTCTTCAATTCTCTAAAGGCTGAGAGAGGTGAGGAAGCTGCAGAAGAAAAGTTTGAAGCCATCAGAGGTTGGTTCATGAGGCTTAAGGAAAGAAGCCATCTCCATAACATAAAAGTGCAAGGTGAAATAGCAAGTGCTAATATTGGAACACAAAGCCTGATGACAGCACATCTGTTTACAGCATGGTTTACTAAATATTTTAAGCTCACTGTTGAGACCTACTGCTCAAAAAATTCCTTATAAAGAATTACTGCTCATTGACAAAGTACCTGGTTATCCAAGAGCTCTAATGGAGGTGTGCAAGGAGATTAATGTTATTTTATTTCTGCTAACACAACATTCTTTCTGCAGCCCATGGATCAAAGAGTACTTTCCATTATTAAGTTTTATTCTTTAAGAAATACATTCTGTGAGGCCATAGTTGTCATATATAGTGATTCCTCTGATGGATTTGGGCAAAGTAAATTGAAAATCTTTTGGAAAAAAATCACTATTGTAGACCCCATTAAGAACATTCTTGATTCATGGAGGAGGTCAAAATATAACATTAACAGAAATTTGGAAGAAGTTGATTCTAATGCTCATGGATAACTTTGAGGGGCTTAAGACTTCAGTGCAGGAAGTAACTGCAGATATGGTAGAAATAGGAAGAGAACTAGAATTAGAAATGGAGCCTGAAGATTTAACTGAATTGCTACACTCATGATAGAACTTGAATGAATGAGGAGTTCCTTCTTATGGATAAGCAAAGAAAGTAGTTTCTTGAGGTGGAATCTACTCCTGGTGAAAGTGCCATGAACACTGATGAAATGAAATAGCAAAGGATTTAGAATATGACATACACTTAGTTGATAAAACAGCAGCAGGGTTCTAGACGATCAACTCCAATTTTGAAAGAAATTCTACTGTGGGTAAAATGCTATCAAATGGCATTGCATGCTACAGAGAAATCCTTTATGAAGGGAAGAGTTAATTGATGAGGCAAACTTCATTGTTGTCTTATTTCCAGAAATTGCCTCAGCCAGCCCAACCTTCAGCAACAATCCCCCAATCAATCAGCAGCCATCAACATTGAGACAAGACCCTTCACCTGCAAAAATATTACAACTTGCTGAAGGCTCAGATGATAATTAGCATTTTCAAGCAATATTTTCAAAGTAAGGTATGTACGTTTTTAGAAATATTGCTATTACACAGTTATTAAACTACAGTATGGTGTAAACATAACTTTTATATGCACTGGGAAACCAAGACGTCCATGTAATTCTCTTTATTACAATATTTGCTTCATTGCGGTGGTCTGGAACTGAACTCACAATATTTCCAAAGTATGCCTGCATTAAAACTTTTAATATTCAATATGCAGTGGGACACACTGAGCCTAGGAATTGCTTTTTAAGTCCAGCTGCCATTGTGCCGATTGGTAACATATAAACAGGTCTCTCTAACTCTCCAACTCCCCAATATATGCCAAGAGTTTAGTCATGAAAAATAATATTCAGGAGAATTTCCTGAAAGATACATGATTCATCATTTTAAGCCTGGACTGATCCAACACAGTGGAGACTTGAATATTGTTGGGCCCTTCTAGAATTATTTCCCCAAAATTAATTTTATGGCCTCAGTTTGATTAGCGAACCCTGTCAACATGGACAGCAATTATGGCAATGGGGTAGAACTCTAGTGTGCACCTTCACACAAACATCATGCAAATAGTGTCCTCCTGAAGCTGTTCAACAGGTAGTTCTGTCTATAGCTGCAGCCCCCAACCTCCAGGCTATGGATAGGTACTGGTCCGTGGCCTGTTAGGAACCAGACCACACAGCCAGAGGTGAGCAGCAGGCAAGCAAACGAAGCTTCATCTGTATTTACAGCTGCTCCCCATTGCTCACATCACCACCTAAGCTCCGCCTCCAGTCAGATCAGCATTAGATTCTCATAGGAGCACAAACTCTACTGTAAACTGCGCGTGCGAGGGATCTAGGTGGCGCACTCCTTATGAGAATCTAATGCCTGATGATCTGAGGTGGAGCTGAGGCAGTGATGCTAGTGCTGGGGAGTAGCTGCAAATGCAGATTATCATTAGCAGAGAGGTCTGCACAGAAACCAGGATAAATCAATTGCTTGCAGACCCATATCAAAACTCTATCAGTGAGTGGCAAGTGACAATTAAACTTCATCTGGTGGCAGGTTTTATAGTGGCAAGTGTGCATCTTATTTCAATTGTACAGCTGCATCTGGGAGCAGGCTTTAAGTGAGAATCCTACACTTAATTTAGTCCGCGTGTGGCCTGCCCATTATTTTATTTACCGCTTCCATCTGTGCCTCTTTCCCTCGCACTGCACACTTGTCTCAGTCACAGTTTTGGTAAGCCCACAAGCTAACCCTGGCAAAAACGAGTAAAAAACAAGTGTTGCTGGAGAAATTCTTTGAAAAGGGGGAAAGACCCAATGATGAGACAGCAGCAGACTCTAAGACTGCAAACAAAATGAAAGCATTTTGCATTTAAAAGAAAATACCTAGAGTCCTACTTAAACTATGGGTTCATTGCAACAGGTGATTCACATTCTGCAAGCCTGTTTTGTATAATATGTGGTGACCGGCTATCTACCAAAGCCATGAAACCTTCAAAACTGTTTCACCACATGGAGACCAAGCACCTTGCATTAAAAGACAAACCTTTGGACTTTTTCAAAGGAAAAAAATGTGAACACAAAGAACAGACACAATCATTGAAGGCCAAATGCTCAGCACTAAGAACATCATTCTTAGTGGCTAACTGTATTGCTAAAGCTAGGAAGTCCATTACTATTGGTGAGGAGTTGATCTTGCCTGCTGCTAAGGCCATTTTCTGCGAACTTTTAGGAAAAGCTACAGTTCGAAAGGTGGCATGTGTTCTTCTTTAGGCTAGCACAATAACTAGATGAGTTGATGAAATAGCAGAGGCTATTGAGGCACAATTGTTAGAGAGGATTAATGAGTCACTGTGGTATGCAATCCAGGTTGACAAGTCTACCAGTGTTAACAATAAGGCAATAATGCTTGTTTTTTGTGTGATACATTTTTTCAGGAGGATGTGCGTGAGGACATGTTATGTGCCCTTTTTTGCCAACCAACCCCACAGCTGCAGAATATTCAAGTCTTTGATTGATTACGTATCAGGAAAACTGAATTGGTCATTCTGTGTTGGTATATGCATGAACAGAGTGGCTGCCATGACTGCACAGCTTTCTGGTTTCACTACTTGGGTCAAGGAGGTCGCTTCTGAGTGTGTCTACGCACTGTGTCATCCATAGAGAAATGCTGGCTAGCTGAAAAGTGTCACCTGAACTAAACAACATTTTGCAGGATGTGATTAAAATGATCAGCCACATTAAAGTCCATGCCCTTAACTCATGTCTGTTCATACAGTTATGTGAGGAGATGGACACAGAGCACACACGTCTTCTCTTATACACAGACGTGAGATGGCTTTCTAAAGGTAGATCACTGGCTGGAGTTTTTGAGTTATGAGAACTGCTCCAGAGATTTCTTTTAGAAAAATGGTCACCACTGGCAACACATTTCAGTGGCACAGAAAAACTTGCTTCCTTGTATGACATATTCAACCTACTCAGCAAACTCAATCTGTCACTTCAAGGGAGAATGACAACTGTGTTCAAGTCAGCAGATAAAGTGGCTGCATTCAAAGCCAAACTGGAATTATGGGGGTGACGAGTGAACACTGGGATTTTTGACATGTTTCCAACATTAGCAGAGATTTTAAAAGAAACTGAGCCAGGGCCTTCTTTCTCCCAGCTGGTATATCATCACCTATCTCAGCTTTCAAAAGAGTTTGAGCATTACTTCCCGACCACAAAAGACCCCCAAAGTGGGAAGGAGTGGATCCAAGACCCATTTGTGAGTAAGCCAGGTGAATCGACTTTGTGCTAGAAGAGACTGAATCGACTTTGTCTGTGCTAGAAGAGAATCAACTGCTTAAAATCACAAATGACGGTGGCCTTAAAAGTATGTTTGAGACAACTTCAAATCTCCACATGTTCTGGATTAAAGTCAAGGTGGAATATCCTGAGATTGCCACAAAAGCACTGAAAAGCCTGCTTCCATTTCCAACATCCTATTTTTATAAATCAGGGTTTTCTGCCATGACAGCAACCAAAATGAGATTACAGAGTAGACCGGACATAAGCAACACACTTTGGGTGTCACTGTATCTTATCACCCCCAGATGGGACCATCGAGTTGCAGGAAAACAAGCTCAAGGCTCCCAGTGATTCTGCATTATCGTGAGTTGTGTAATTATTTCATTATATATTACAATGTAATAATACAAATAAAGTTTGTAATAAATATAATGCACTCTAATCATCCCAAAACCAGCCTCCACCCCACCCCTGGTCCGTGCAAAAATTGTCTTCCATGAAACCAGGGTCTGGTACCAAAACGGTTGGGGACCACTGGTCTACAGAATGGTCCTCTGAAAAACAGCCTAGAATTTACTAGAAAGATGTTATGAGCTTACCTCTTACTCCTTCACTTTGTGCCTACAATGAAGGAATTCACAAAAGAATACTCTTTCTGGCTTCAATGCCTACACCAACATGCTTTTACACATTAATTTTTATACTTCCAATGCACAATAAAACATTTGTTTGATACTTTTGTATAGTTTTTTGGGAAGTTCAGAGAAAGATCTATGCCCATCTTTAATAATTTCAGAATTTCACTGCACACATTTTATAATATTATTTATATTATATTTTTATATTATTATTCTCTTTCATTATTTCTTTATCCTAATAACTTCATCTTTGTCTTTAAAAGGAAGTTATAGGATTGTGTACATTTTTAGCCTGCTCAAATCCTTTTGGAATAAGATAAAAAATAAACTACTAAATGAAAAATAAGGTTTTAATTTTTAACTTAAAGGCAGTATGTATTGTTTTTATCATATTGCAAAAGCAACACATGATCATTATGGAAATATTAGATATACAGATTATCTAAAAACCATCAAAAGAGAAAGTAGATTGTCAAAGATTATCAAAAAGAAAAAAAATAGAAAATATTCATAATTCCAAACCCTAATATTTACTATTTTATAGACTGTTTTTACAACACATCAATATACAAAATGCATTTTCCATATTCTTTTAATGTGTACCCGGCATATTTGTTGAATTTTTCTGAGGTGTATATTGTATTCTATTGCATATAGAGAGAGCAAAATGTAAATAGTGGTCCATTAATTTTGGCCTTTTAAAATATTTCATAATTTTCAATGTTATATACAGTATTGCAATGAATATCCTTGTAGCTAAATCTTTAAAATATTTTCAATTATTTCCTTAAAATAAATTAGATTAATTTTAAAAGTATTAAGAGAATCATATTTTGTTGCAAATGAAGGTCAACTCACCCAAGTTAGTTTCTCTGTCTTCTACATCCATATATCTCTTGAACAGTATTTCTCAAGCTTTCTTTTACTTGAAGAAAAAAAAACATTGGTGACTTCAATGCTTGTAAGTTATTTTTTTTTTAATTATACAACTTCTTACATATTTACAAGTATAAAATAGGGAATGAATTCATATGCCATGAATGTCAGTGAGTTACAGTTATAGTCTATGAGAGATGGTGTCCATCCAATCACCTTTGTCAGAATAAATAAATTCTCTGTTGACTTTGGTGAGGTTTACAAAGGTATGAACCTGTCCAGGACTATGATTTAGTTATCACATAGAGTCTACTAGCCCTTATTGCCTTCATTTAAAAAAAAACTTGTTATGAATAAAAAGATTTTAATTGACTGACTTCTGGAGCTTTATTTCTATTGAGACTACCTGAAGACTGGAGCCCCGAGGTTCTCTAGTGAGCTGAGCTGAGTGCTGCGCCTCCAAAATGCCCACCCAAAGCTGCGACCCCTTCCTCAACTGAAGAACTAAAATCGAAGTCAGAAGTTCAAAATACACCTCTAACTGTGAAGAGGCTATTGAGATTCTTAACAACAAACAAACAGTTTGGTGCTCTTCTCTGTGGAGTTCCAGTAAGCCCTGGGGAATGTTCTCATAGTGTGTAACGGTTTTGTTGGTGCTGGTGTGTGGGGCGATTGCTTGGACTTAATCTCTTTCTCATGGGTAAATGTTTAGCCTCAAGTTTGCATCTGTTGTACTATAATTCAGGCACAAAGTAACCGAAAATTTTGTAAAAGAAGAAAATATTAGTCTGGCCCCTCGTTTGCCTCTTAGTGCCCTTCCTCACTTGTCCCTCACTGGAACATGGTGGGGCGCACACCCTCCCCACCTCCCCACCGTGAAAGACGAGCTTCCTCCACGGGATCTGTCCTGTATCTTGTCTCCATATGTCGCTGGGAAACCTCTTCTTGAAGTCAAGTGATAAAGTTGCACTTCTGTTTCCAATGGCGCCCGTCCAGCCCAGAGCGAAACTGGCTGCTTTGTGAGAGAGCTTCTCCACTGGGTCTCCAAGCACGGTAGTGCAGCTGGAAAGCGTTTGCTCACTGTTGTGCCCCAGGACTGTGGTTAGTTTCAAATTCCCATGAATGTGACTAAAAAATGTTTGCGTTTTAGCCACAATCACTAACAAATTACACTCAGCTATTCAACGCACAGACCAAAAGAGAGCCTGACCCCATTATTAAAACTCAAACCCAGATGGTGAGGAGTTCCAGCCTAATGCAGGCCCCGCAGTCATTTCAGACAAATTTCTTGTCAATCATATCACATCATATATGGGGTCTTCTTTCAAACGCAGCAGAGTTCGAGGATTCCGAGGCCTTCTAGAGCAAAGCAATGCCTTCCTCCTAAAATTAGTAACTGCTTGTTAAAGAACTGTAGAGAAATCTCCTCCTTCTCTCTTCCTATTCCTACCTCTCTTTACCAAGAAAAAGGATTCTAGCCAGCCTAAGCCAGACAACTTTATCAGACTGAAATCTCAAAATGGAACAGCCAGAAAGTCTGAACTACATTCTTGGCTCCCTCATCAGGGGGGAAAAAAATGAACTCAGAAGGGAAGGAGAATATCAAAAAGCTTTATCAAATGGTCTTCTGAATTCAAAATAAATGTACCAGAAACTGTAATTCCAGGACTCTATTCTCACTTTGGCTGCAATAAAGAGTTAGGAAGAAAACCACATCACTGTCTGCAACTTGACAAAGATACAAAGAACATCCCTTGTATTTCCATCTTTCTAGGTGAGACGCAGAACTAAAGGGTTTGGCCTCATAAGCGTTTCTGGTTTTTTTTTAATAGATATATAATATTTTATATATTTGTGCAGTACATGTGAGTATTTGTTACCTGCATAGACAGTGTAATGATCAAGTCAGGGTATTTGGGGTCTCCATTACCTTGAATGTTTATCATTTTGGTGTTGGAAACATTTCAGGTCCTCTCTTCTAGCTACTTTGAAATGTACAATCCATTGTTGCTAACTATAGCCACCTACTCTGCTGTTGAACATTGAAACTTATCTCCTCTATCTAACTGTATGCTTGCACTCATTAACCAGCCTCTCTTCCACCCCTTCTTCCCCCTACCACCACGTATCCCACCATAGGCATTTTGTGACTCTGTTTGCTCCTACCAGATTTGGTTACGTCTTTACTCTCAGTGAGTCCAAGCCTGCCCCCTTCTCTCTCGCTCTCAGCTGCTTCTCCTCTCTCCATGCTCTATGCATGCTTCTCTGACTACGAAGCGTTACCCCTGATGCTCTCTCTGGCATCTCTTGCAGGCTGCCATGCTTGGTAGTGGGTTCCTCCTCTGGAGAGGCAGCCACAGCTGTGTGTCCTGTGAAAGGACTAAGCTGCTTGCTGCATGCGAAGCAGAAGAAAACCAGGCTAAATCACAGTCCTAATTGCCCCTGTGGGAGATTTGCACAGAAAGAAATGAGCACAGTGGAAGAGCAGGGCAAGTTGTGTGCAGAAGGCCGAGACCAGAGTGCTGAGGGAAAACCAGTCACCATAGCAGGAAGTTCGGGAAAGTGTTGTTTCTGTTAACTGCTGCTGAGGACTCAAAGAGAGTTTTAGAATAAAACTAAAGTCTGATGGTGTGAGGACTGAGCTCCATTTTCTGTGTGAGTCTGAGTATAGAGAAAGATAAACAGAACCTTTCACCGATAGGCATATTTTAGAGTTCAAGTGTGACATGACGTGTCCAAAATAGATTCCACATGATTGGAGCGGATCCAGAATCCCAGTCCCTGAATAGCAATCAGTGTTGGAAGCTAAGAGCCGGCATCCACTATCATCACATAAAACATGGAAGAAACGGCAAATCCTACACAGCTGTTAGTGAGTAAGGACACGCCATACATGGAGCTTTATGCTATGGGCACATTTTCTTAAATTACCCGGCTTACTCTAAATTGAGGGTCTATTTGACTTTTTACATGTCTCTTAATGAATAGCCAGAACTTTACAACAACTTTCTTTTTATGAATTTTCCTTTCAAAGGAGAGTTATGCTCTTTGCAATACTCAATTCAGGCAGAACTAATGACCCAAGGGCTTCATGCTGGTTTATTTTCATAAAAAGCTCCCCATAATTCGAAACCACATGCGGTTCCAAGCATCTCAGAAGATACAAGCCAAAAGTCCAGGGTCCTACAACTTCATCACGACGAATGTTGATAGGTAGTGGGGAGCTTCTCTTTCAGGACCAGGGTAGGCTGGTCTATTGCGTATAACTGACCCTCTTTGACAGTTCGCAGAGAGAGTAGAAGGGGGGCGGGGAGAAATTGAAGGAGGAAGGGAGGCAGGAAGTGAGAAAAAGATGGGGAAGGGAAAGTGAGGCTATAAGAGAGATGAGGTCCAAGGGACTCAGGCACTTCCTCCTCTACTTAAGGACAACGGTTTTCCTTTAAAAATCACCAGAAGACCTTCAAGATCAGGTTCTCCCATGTGGCTCATGTTCAGAATGTTTAAGAAATCTTTAAAACTTTTATAATTTGAGAGGGTCAGCTGTAGGTCGCTCTCCAGCATAAAAACTAAAGGGCTCCTGTTGCTAAACGCAGCTTTGCAAGAGATTGTCAATCAATGAACCTTCCCTTCTGCCAATTTTCAGAGCCATATCATTGTGAAAATAAGAAAAGTGATACTAAATAGAGAATCGAGCACTTATGGAGGAACAGCTGGTGCAGCCTGTGTTACAACTTCACTTAAACTGGCCGGGAAGTCAGCATCCTGCCTCAAACAAAAATGGTAGAAATGAGACAAGTGCATGTTTCCCTCTGTGTTTATATTCCCCTCATTCATTCGATGTCCCCATATGTATTTGAAATTCTGTGACTCTTACTTTGGCATATCATGGGGTGTTTCCAGATATTTCTCTTTACAGATGCCCCTTGAGCAACAAGGGCTTGAAATGTGTTGGTCCGCTCATAGGTGGCTTTTTTTTTTTTTTTTCAACCAAACGCAGAAGAAAAAATACGGTATTTGAAGGATGCAAAACTCACAGAGAGAGCCACATTTTCTTACATGCAGGTTCTACAGGGCCCACTGTGGGACTTGAGTATGTGTGGATTTTGGTCTATGCAGGTGGTTCTGCAACCAACCTCCTACATAAACCAAGGGACAACTGTTTTAACATCAATTATCCTTTGGTAACTGAGGAATAGATCAAAGCACAGGTCAGCAGTTCAGATGCCTATAGGTTATTTTTCCAATGGAGTGAAAAATATATGGAAAACATGATAAACCATCCTCTCTCTTCATATCCTGGTATGACTAGTACAAATCTGAAGACGAAGAAATAGTGCTTCAAGAAATGTTTCTGGTCACTTTGGAGCTTTGCTTTTTTTCTCTATACTTTGGAGTGCATGTAAATACTGTAGGATATTTGTTTAAATACAGGCCTGTGATGGCCTGCTAGAGTTTAATTACTAAGGTTACAAACAAATAAAGCTTTACTGTATTACAAAGCCATCAATTCATGGTTTTCACAAATACCATGAAATTACATAATCATAAAGCTTAGAACTCAAAGTAACCTTTAAGGATCAACTGATCTTGTCCCCTACCTTCAGAGAAATCAGGTATTATTATTTATGTTTGGTAAATAAACCACCTAAACTTCAGAAAGGCAAACTGTTTTGCCCAGTTTCACCCAGCTAGTTTAGGGGATTTGTCCTCTTGTCTTTTGGTCTTAGTACAATTCTTTGTAGGGAATGAAAACCCAACGAGCCTTAAATCCATAGAGACAGAAAGCAGATTAGCAGTTTCCGGGGGTGATAAAAATGTTCTGGAACAAGATAGTGGTGATAGTTGCATAACATTGTGAATGTGCTAAATGCTGCTGAATTGTTCACGTTAAATGGTTAAAATGGTGAATTTTATGTTATGGGAATTTTGCCTTAATTAAAAACAAAATCAAGAATAAGGTATTGATATTAACTGTTCACTTTTTTGTCTTCTCTACTTCCAGTCAAGTTCTTTGAGTTCAGGGGCTGTGCCTTACATCTTTTCACCCTCTAATACCCACCACCGTGCTTAATAAATTCTATTGAACACCCTCACAAAAAAAAAAAAAAAAAAAAAACCCCAACCAGCCTTAAAAATATTCATCATAAATAGCAAAACTCTTTTTGTTAATGAGTTTGTGACATTACCATAATTTTTTGTCTAGCTTGCTTTACTCCACTATTGAGTCAGATATGATTATCTAAGACCTGAATGAAGCTAGTTAACCTCCTAGAGGGTTTTTAAAAAAGTGTATATACATATATATATATATATATTAGTCCATGGTATGGCCCAGTGGCACCTAGCACAGTGCCCTGCCCACAGTGGATCCTTACTAAATATTTGTCTAGGGGATGAGGGATGAATCTCCTGAGATCCCCAGGAGTTGGAAAGGGAAGTTCTCTCACAGGGTAGAATGCCTACTGTATCTACAAGGCCAGTGAAACATCAAGTTTGAAGATCCTAGCCCTGTTAGGTCACCAAGACCACTGCTCACAAGGTAGCCACAGGCACTGCACCAGCCCCACGGCAGCTAACATGCCCCAACCAGAGAGATGAGGGGCCAGAGCTTAGCCCTATGTATTAATACTCAGACAGTAGAGCAAGTCATGCCTCTATTGTTTTAATATACACCTATCCCTCACTATTGCTGTTAATCTTCTCATAAAAACCCTTTCTATAAATGTAAAACTATCACGCTAATTAAAAAGAAAAAAATTACCAATTTCAGTGGAAAAAGACGTAAGTGGAATCATGTAGTATTTGTCCTTCTGTGACTGGCTTATTTCACCTAGCATAAAATCCTCAAAGTTTATCTGTGTTGTCAAATATGGCAGAATTTTCTTCTTTTTAAGGGCTGGACAATATTATCTGTGTCTATACAATACACACACCACATTTTCCTTATCTATTTATCATCAATGGACATTTAGGTTGTTTCCACACCTTGGTTGTTGTGAATACTACAATTATAAAAATAAGATAAGTTTCATCCCAACCCAAGACATACAAACAATTTCATAGATAGAAGAAAATACTCTTGAAGAATGAAAGCAAGTTTGCATAATAAATAGTTAGAAGTAGTTTCCATTTAAGATGTAATTAAGTTTGTTCTATGTATTATTTTCTCTCTACCACTTTCTTCAATTTTCCAAACTTTTAGGGTTCATGACTATGTTTAACTCAACCTACTTAAAAATAAAAGTTACCGCACAATTTACCTTTAAAGCAGAATAAAATCTAAGAGTGCTTCAAAACACATGGAAGTAGCACAAACTCATAACAAAGTCATAGAATATGTCACCTCTTCATCTTTTACACTTGGCCTCGGTATCAGTAGTGCACTGGTAAATGTTTAATAACTGGCTTTCCAGAAAAAAATATATGCATACATAAGTTCATTACAAATTTTACTGATAGAGCGGGACACACACAATTTACATATAATAAAACATACAATGTTCTTTATTGTAACTTTCATAGAGTCAATTGATTCTCAAGGAATACAGTACTTAAAATTTGCCTAACTCTTGTATCTATAGCCAAATTATGGTTGTAATTGACAAATGAGTAAAAGACCAATGTGAATGTTGGTTAATATTTTCATTTATTTTTGATTAAAGACAAAAGTGAAACAATGAAGATAAATGTCAAAACTTCCCATGATTGTCAATGACAAACTCTTTTGCAACTGAATAATAGCTTTTGAATGTTAGGGGAAAATTTTCTCAATTTTTCTGTGACGTAATAGTGATTATGTATCACATAGTATTTCTACCTTATAGATACAATAGATGTAAATCTACTATTCGGGGATAGATAATAACAAAACGTAGCAAAATAACTAGGAAATGAAGACTTTTGGGTACTTTTTACCTTGCTTTTAGTATAATTTTTTAAATTGTAAGTTTTTACAATTTTTAAAGAGCAAACCTACAAAAATTAAATTAAGCTCCCAATTCAAGAGGTTAAAAAAAAACCCTAAAAAAAAGAACTATAAAAAGAAAAGTAGAAACAAATGAGAAAATAGAAAAATAGTAAAATAGATCAGTAAATCTAATATCATATATGTTTTTAAAGTAGCAAAATGCAATATCTACAAAGCAGCAAATCTAATCAAGGGAAAAAGAGAAAGAAGAGAAATTTATAAAAATTGGGGGAAGAAAGAAAAAATAAGAGCAGATTCAGAGGTGTTTAAAAATATTGAAACTCATGATGAAAACACCACTTACCTGGAAAGGTAGGATTTACTCAAACTAAGTTCAACAGATATAATGTTAACTAAAAAAATCACCTAGAAGAAAATTAAAATATTACAAAGCATTTCCTCTAAAATGTTTCCAAACCAGATGTACCTCTCAATGAGACTTTCCACATTTTCCAGAAACAGGTAATTTCCATACTGTATAAACTCTATTTCAGCTCATAGAAACAGAAGGAAAGTTTTAAAATCAATTTTGAAAGGCTAGTACAATCTTGAAAATAGATGCTTATAAGAAAGAACACAAAAATTAGCAAGAATACTATGAATGTTCTTTTTGATTATGAGTAAAGGAAGAAAATCCTGAATACATAAGCAAATTGCATGCAATAATAAAGTAACATCATGACCACAGACAATGTCAGGAATGAAAAGATAGTTTCTTAACGGGACATGCACTAATAGTAACATTACATAATAGATCAAAAGAGGAAAAATAAACCATCATTTCAAAAGATAAGCAACAGGCAATTGATACAATTTAATATCCATTTTGGATTAATAGCAGTAACAACAATAAAAAAATTCTAGCAAATTAGAGATCTGTCAGCACTTCTTTAACACTCCTTGTCCTATCCATGTCAAACAAAGGCAGATCATGCCATTGCCTAAGATAACATTGTTGTGGGTCTCAAAGTTTGGCTCCCAGACCAGCAGCAGCAGCATCACCTGGGAATCTGTTAGAAATGTGAATTCTGAGAGGCCCATCCAGTCCTCCTACATCAGAAACTCTGGGCACAGTGCTCTTCAATTTGTTTTGAATTGAGGTGCTAAAATTGGCACATACTGTCTACCGAGAGAAGCAAACTGTTAACATTTCAGGAATTTTGCTCTCCAGTCACTAAATATTAATATCATCATTATTAAAAATTAAATGTGTAAACCTGCAGTTAAAGCATATCAAAACAAAAATAATAAATACTCAAATTGTATTGCTTCCTAATGATTCCCTACATATTGTTATTATCTATGCTTTTGAGGCTATTTGTACTACTGTATCAGTGTGGTAGCAACACTTTATAAATTGTGCTCTGTGCATATCTTCCCAACTCTACCTTTGGTGACTTCACCTTGGTAGCTTAAAACTGCTTGTGATGCAAGTATTTATACCATTGAAGTTGGCAAATTGTAAAAATGTGGGTTTGATGTGTTGTCTTGGTCCATTTGCGTTTCTACGAAGAAGTACCTGAGGCAGGGTAATTTATAAAGAAAAGAGGCTTATTTGGTTCACAGTTCTTCAGGCTGTACAAGAAGCATAGCACCAGCATCTGCATCTGGTGAGGGCCTCAGACTGCTTCCCACCCATGGTGGAAGGCACAGGGGAGCAGACGTCACATGGTGAGAGCAGAAGCAAGAGAGAAAAAGGAAGAGGTGCCAGGCTCTTTTCAACAATCCTTTCTCACAGAAATTAAGAGTGAGAACTCCCTCACTCCCAGGAGAGTGGCATCACAGTGCTCATGAGGGATCAGCCCCCACAATCCAAACACCTCCCACCAGGCCCCACCCCCAACATTGGGGATCAAATTGCAACATAAGACTTGGTGGGACCAAACAAACCACATCCAAACCATAGCACTTGTTATTGTCTAGATCAGGGGCTGGCAAATTTTTCTGTAAAGGACCAAATAATAAATATTTCAGGCTTTGTGGGCCGTGTGATCTGTATGCCTGAACTGTTATGGTAGTGCGAAAGCCACTAAAGGCAATATATAAACAAATGGGTGTGACCATATTCCAACAAAACTTTATTTACATAAATAGGCATTGGGTCCAATTTTGCCTGTTGGCCATAGTTGGCTGACTCCTGACCTAGACTTTTAAAAGTGATGGAGAAAATGTTAATAACACAGATTGAACTTAGAAGGGTGCTGTGAAAGTAGGACCTTGTGAAAAGGCACCAAAAATTGGAAGGATATTCTTCCTGAATTAGCAAAGTTAACTGATTCAGCAATTGTTGACAACCAAGTGAAGTTTCAACATACATCTTGATTGTTTCATTTTCCTCTTTCTCTTTAATACACATAAACAAAAATGTCAGCTAACAGTCATGTCATATATATAAACAGAATTTCTGGGGAACTTGACAGTGTGATTTTAAAATTTTCTAAAAGAATAGAGGAGAAAAAAAAATCAAGAGACAAGATTAATAAGAGCAGAGGGAAAGGGTCTAAGACTTACTTCAATAGATTGTAAATGTACTGAAAACTTATGATTTAAACAGCATAAAAATTTTGGAAGAATGAGCAGAATGTGACATCAAATATGAGTTATAACAGGAAGTTACTGTTCTTTGCTTATTGAATTAGCAATAAATTATTTTATGTTTTTATAGTGAAAGTAATATCTGTTTGAAGGAAAAGTAAACCATATGGAATTCTAGAAAGCAAAAAGGAAAAATTCCCCACCACACACTTCTTCTCCCTACCCTACCTACTTGTCACTGTCAGACATACCCATTCCCCAGAGGTAGTCACTGGCAAATGCTCAAAATCAGATGTTTTCCACCCATTACACACATTACGTGCACACATAATATTTATATATCCATACTTATATGCTTCTTTATATAAATGGCATCATAGTATATATATATATAATTCTGTCACTCACTCTTTTTAATTACTAACAGTGGACATTTTTTCATACTGATAAAATTTATTGCATTTCTTTTAATGATAGCGTAGTTTTTAACTGTATGTTTATATCACCATTCATTTATTTAATTCCACTTTGATGAATATTTAGGCAGTTTCCAGAGTGTTGCTACTGCCATCTACACTGCAACCAACATGCTTATGCATATACATATATTTTTTTAAGAACAATCATGTAGCATAATTTCAGAGTAAATTCTTACATGTGACATTACTGGATTATATGATGTGTACATTTAAAATTTTCATAGATATTGCCAAATAATGTCACAGAAAGTTTAGGTTGACTGTCTTATCATATTTTTATTAATTTTTTTTCTGTGAATTACTTATTCATGTTCCTAATTTTCTCTTGAATTGTTTTTATCAATTTATAATTTTCTTTATCAAGGAAATTAGCCTTTTATGCTAATTCGTATCATAAATGTATTTTCATCCCTTTATTATGGTGGGTGTTATCGTATAAGAAGTCTTAGTCTCAGATAATAAAATGTCTTTGCTCAAAAGGGCTTCTCCATTCAAAGATCATATCTTACAAATCGCCCATAACTTCTGTTATTTTTATAGTTTCATTGTTATAAATAATTCTTTAATTTACTTCAAATTTATTTTCATGTAAAGTGTTATGTAGACATTCAACTTCCCTCGCCCAACATTTGTTCAAAATATTCGGAGCTATTAAAAGAGATTTAATAGTGACCTAATATATACAGATTGTATACAGATTCCTTTGTCAAGCTGCTGACGATCTAGTGGGGGAGACTTCCAATAATCGTACATCCCTATCAGAATTGTTATCCATGCTAGAAATGAAAGGTATATAGAACCTTTAGTAAATAAAAACTTATAGTTGCTGTCAAGGAAGGCTTCCCAAAGCATTTGAATGGAAATCACAAAGGATGAGCTATGGTTAAAGAGACTTGGTTACATGGGGCAGGGAGCCTTCCAGAGAGAGGGCATGAGTGAAGCTCTGTGGGGCAATTATAGCATGTCTAGGTAACTGCAAGAAGAACAGATGGACCAGGGGAATGATCCAGGGGAACAGTAGCGTGAGATGTGGCTGGAAATGTTGGGAAGGGCCAGATCAGGAAGAGTCCTGAGGGTTATGGTAAGAACTCTGATTTTTATCTTAAAAGCAAAAAGTGGCCTGTTAAGGATTTCATGCTGAAGGATAGCATGATTAGCTTTGTAATCTTTTTGCAAATATTATTCTTACAACAACAGAGAAAATTTTACCATTGCCCTCCTGAATAACCACACAACAGATAAAAGCTCTTCTTTATGGAGTGCCCACTAAATGCCAAGCACTTGACATGAATTATTTTATATCTTCATAATAATCATACAAGTTAGATAGTGTATGGTTTACTTTAGGCTAAGCTGCTGAAGCAAGAAAACACTCAAATGAGCAGCTTCAAGAACAATGTTTATTTTTCTCTCACAAAACACTCCAATGAGTGTTTCAGTTCATCAGGCAGTGCTGTTCACACAGCCTTTCAGGGACAAGACTCCTTCCCTCTTGTTTCTCCAAATCCTGCATTATATTGTTCTTGTACATGAGCCAAAGGCTGCACCATCATGCCCAGTTTCCAGCCAGCAGAATGGAAAGTGTGGACAAAGTAGGCCCATTGTTTTAAAGGCACTAGACCAGAACTAGTACACATCCTCTCTGTGTAGTCTACTAATAAGAGCTTAATCACATGAAAGCACATCTCTCCAAGGGAGGCTGGGAAATGTAGTCTAGTTGTGAGCCCAGGGAAAGGGGGAGGAGAGAGGTTTTGAGATAGTTAACAGCCTCTGCCCTAGATAATGATTGCCTTTAGAAGCATGAGGAAAGTGCAGCTCAGAGAAGTTAAAATAACTTTCCCAAAGTCACATAGGAGGAAGCGGCTGAACCAGAATTCAATCTCTCACCTATCTGACTTGAGGTTATTTATTTTTTCATGACACTACTGAATTTTCTATTATACATGCTAACATCTCTGCCTTCAGATCTTCTTCTCAGCTCTTGAGAATTCATGATCCAAAGGGAGGGGACAGAACTGCCCCTCTTCCTACTACACCATGGATTGGCAAACCATAGCTGTTGAACCAAATTCAGCCTGCTGCCTATTTTTTGTAAATAAAGTTTTATTGGAACACAGGCTTGGTCATTCTTTTCCATATTGTCTATGGCTGCTTTTACATCAAGATGGCAGAATCAAGTAGTTGCCACAGGACAGCAGAGCTGAAAATACTTATTATTTGGCCCTTTACAGAAAGTTTGATGACCACTGCGATAGAGTATCTTTGTTCATCAAAACATTTTCCCCATGGAGAATTTATTAATCAAATATGTTGTAAATTTTTATAAGATGAATAGGAAATTATGATATCTCTACCTGCTCAACAGAGACTGAATTTCAACTTACCAAATAAAGTAAGAATTCTATAATAAAGCCATTTAAGAGAAGAAATAAATGTTAAAATAAGCATTTCAAACAGGACCAAAGAGAGGCAGTATCAGTGCCATGCTGAAAGGCAACACAGTAACTGTAAGAATAACAGAAACACATTCTGGAGCTGTTGCCTTTATACAGTGTTGATAAAATTTGTTAATACCATATGTTAGTCGTATGGAGGGAGGCATGGTCTATGAATTTTGGAATTTTACCAGCAAACTTGTAAGATCTGAAGTCACAGATTTGCTGAACTGCTCATCTCCATACAGTCTGTGGCTGAAGGTTAAAGGAGGAGAACAAGAGGGAAGTAGTAAACTGTTCTGCGTGCAGCTTGAACTGAGTGAGGCTGGACAGGACACATTCTTGTCAATCAGTCTACGTGTCAACATTTAAATGGAGGAAAATGCTACTGCTTCCTTTTGTAGATTGTTTTATGACTACTACACTGGATTTTAACAAAGAGTGATCTGATTGGCTGTCAAGCTATCATCCAGCTGTGAGATTGACAGGACCATATCCACTAATTGGGACTCGTCAGGTCCATCATCATTCATTAAATCAATACACCCATGAAAAGGAAGAAAAGAAGCAGGAAAATCTCTTTGTGGACCTAATTTTGCTCCCACTTTTTGAATACTATACCAAGTAGGCTCATTCTATTTCTGTCTTTGTGCTGTGGCTCCTACATGATTTGTCTTTAGTTCTTCAGGTCAAACTGAAGCCTGGGGAATCAGACCTTCTTCATTGCCTTTGTTCTAAAGCCAAAACCTGACCCCCGTTTAATGGTGGGTAGAGCGAAGCAAGGGAAGTAGCATTTTCATGGGTCAGAGCACTGGGTAACTGGATCCCCCTCTCACGGCCCTTGGCTTCGGGTTCTTAGGACATTTATTTCCCCAGAATCAGAGGGCAGAAGATGAAATCTCCAAAGTTATAAATAGATGAGTCATTTCCTCCTTTGTGTCAAAAAGAATCCACTGCAGTTGGTGAACTGCAAGTGCCCACCCTTCTGGCAAAGCGTTTTCTCAGCTTATTGTAACAGTCCCCAAGTTGGAAGTTTTGCAGTGTTTAAGCTACGAGAAATGATAAAAAGATCCCAGTGTCCTTCATCCTCAAATTCTTGTCATGAGTGTATTGCTTTAAGGGAAGCATATGTAGTTCTAAACTCCTTTTCACCCTCTCTTACTTGCCAGAGATCAATTTTTGTCCTTGGTTTTCTTCCCCTACCCCAACCCCCTGCTTCATTGGAAAACTCTGGAGCTTGAGTTATTATAGCATAATTCATGCCCAGATGCTGTAGGATACTTGGCCTTCAGGTTTGTGCCTAGCTACACCAAGGCGTGAGTTATTACACAATAATTCACGTCATGTCATGTCTTATTGCTTAATTAACTTTCCTATCAGAGTAACACATTTTTGCATCAGCAAATGTGGTGCCCTCATATGACATAAAAGCATTCCTTTATTTTATGCTGGTGGGTCAGGAACACTGTGGGACAATTTATTAAAGGTGAGTTGAATCTCAGGGCTGGAATAAAAACCATCATCTATTAGTAA
Source organism: Eulemur rufifrons (assembly GCF_041146395.1). Classification (NCBI taxonomy): domain Eukaryota; kingdom Metazoa; phylum Chordata; class Mammalia; order Primates; family Lemuridae; genus Eulemur; species Eulemur rufifrons. The sequence continues at coordinate 235,548,101 of NC_090989.1, forward strand.
ATAAAATGTCAAAACTGCCTTCTGAATTAGGGGAAACAAAAAGAAAGGACTGCTAGTCTTTCGTATCACAGCAAAAAGGAGTTACTTTCTGGCATTTGTACAGACAGAAGAGTGGAATAGTTTTGGTGTTTTTTTTTTTTTTTTTTTTTACCTCTGTCCAATATTATAACTGTTCCAATTTCAAAACATCTGCTATCCCGTTGTTATTTTTTAAAAAACTGGTTTTAGTTCTGCAGGTGTGATCGCAAGGGAGAAAACATCTGTGGTTTGCCTTAGAAAATGAAGAGGAATATATGCAAAACTGGCAGATGATATCAGCTGCCACTAAGTAACAACCGCCACAGTATTTATTAGCCTCACAGACTCACAAATTGAGTATAGTTTAGGATGTTTCCCAGCTGTACAGCCCAAGCTTATATTCTGTCCACAGGTCAGGAGAAAACTGCACATTTACTTTTAACTTCTCGGGCTCAATTCACTCTCTGCTTATCAAATAAACTATTAGCTCCCCTGCAACAAGGAGAAGTATAAGTTACATCCTCAATTCTCTGGGAGACAGTTTTTTCTTCTTTCATGTGATAATCAGTCAGGTGTGGCCACAAGAGGAGATGGGGGAGAGGCTCAGGAGAAAAAGTTTATTACACTCACAGATCCTGGAGACAGGATATGCAAAGCTGCATGGGAAAGGCACTGGGGTGTTAGGGAGGCAAAAGATAAGAGCAAGAGGAAGGTCTGGGCCAGAGCCTTTATAGGGGTTTCCAAGGGAAAGACCGGCAGGGACAGCATAAGCAGTTTAGGATTGACTAGTTTGAATGATTTGGGTGGGCTCTAAGCCATAGTGGTGGTCCCTAGTTGTCTGCTACCTTGCCCTGGGGTGATCAAGGCAGAGGACTATTGCCTCCTGGACTGCACAAGCCAGATGGAGGAGGGAGGGCCCTGGATTAGTGACTTTGCATATTAAAAGTATGTACCACTGAATCCTTCTTATCTTTAAAAATTGGCTAGTCCCCCACCCCCACCACAGGGGCAGGCTGTCCCCAGCTAGAAAGCATTTTTAAGATGTGAAAACATCACAATATAAAGAAATACACCCACATATACACATAATACAGAAATGCAGATGCAATAACAATTGTGGTCTCTAAGGCACGTTTGTTTCACTTGTTGGTGACCAGCAGGTCAAAGCTGAGGGCTGAGGTGAGCTAGCTGGTTAGCCATAATGAGAACGTGCTGGTCTCAAGTGTCCTTGCTTTATAAACTTGTGGAATGTTGGGAATAGGAGCAAAGTTCCCATTAGTCAGTCAGATGGCCTTCAACTTTAAAGGGAGAAAAACATCAGTATTTATTCATCACAACAGATAATTCCAAGCCAGATAGGTTTAGTGGAAAGCACACAGAATTTGCAATTGGACATTGATCTTAACATTAAAACCACCCCTTGCTGGCTACATGACTTCAGGGAAACTAATACGTCTAAACTAGTTTCTTTAACCATGATATAGGGCAAGTAATTGCCATCTTAGAGGGTTGAGATGACAATTAAATGACATCTGTATAGGCTAAGAGGTTATAATTGTCATAATCACCATTGATCTCTAATAAAAGAGCATAAACTCTTGTTCTTTATATTTTTTATTTATGGTTTACTCAGAAAAGAAAAATGGCCTACAAAAATGTTTCCTATGAAGTTTGATAATTATGAACAAATGGAGTGGTTCTATGAAAAAAAAAAAAACACTGATGATATGAATTATGCAGAGTTTGTTTGCTGGACAGAAGGAGAGCCCACCTTATCTTCCTTCCCAACAAGCTAATGCATTGATAAATTGGGATGGCTAATAAGGGAGACTGAATTCCCAGGTTTGGGCCCCAAGGAAAGATGCAGGTCTGACCCTGAAGAAGGTCAAAGAGTATGGTTATCCAGAGGGTTATAATCTCAGTCCTTGGAAGAGTGGATGTTATGTGAAAGTAGAAAAGGGATAAAAATACTGCTATCAGGTGACCAGATATGTGTCAGGGAGGATCCTTTAGAGACGGAGAATCTGGTAAAGGGTTTTCCCATTTCTTGGACAGATCAGAAAGAAGCTGCTTTCCTCTGAAATAATTCTTTGAGAGAGCCATAAATGTGATTAACCACCTAGTAGTCATTCATACGTTAGTATGAATTATTCTATTCGAATGGTGTCCTCTAAACACCACACTGAGAGAAAAAGAATTTTGATGGTAACTACGGAAGGAGAAGAGTAACTCTACAATCTAAATGTTAATTTTTAAGCTCTGTTGCTCACCCTCTGCCCAAGAAGGGAATCCCATAGTGGGAGATTATAATTTCCAGCTGCCAGGGACAGATGCATTCAGGTTATGGACTTATCCATAGCAAATATGAAGAGCGAAGTCAAGCTGGGAAGGCAGCTGTTGCTGAAGTGATGGCCAAGACGGACTTAAATTAAAGATGTGTCCAATCACAAATCAAAGAAAAGGAACACATCAACTGGGGTGCAAGATGAGATGATGGGATGAAGGAAAGCGTACTAAAAGCTCAAAAGTTGGGAAAAGGTTGCAAAGACAAATGAGTTCAGCAGTTGTTTTTTACTTACTAAGCCCGGGTCTTTCTGCAGCCACAGGTCTTTCTGCAGTCACAACAGCACTATTGGTGCTAATCAGCTGTCTGGGACACTATAAGTAGACGATTGTTCTGAACAGAACAGCTTAGTGGACAGTCAGAGAAACTGCTGAAAGACACTGGTCATTTGGGGAGAGTAAGACACCAAAAAGCTATGGTGGGGGCTTCAAAGAGGTAGAAACCAAGAACTAATTGAGTCTGTTTTCATAATTTCACTTAGCAGGAACCCTCTTCTTAAATATAATTGACCTTATAATCTGGGACTGCAGTAAGATTGTGTCTCACTGTTTTAGGAACTCTCAAACATCACATATGTCCCTAAAGCATGAGGGAACATGGCCCCACTGGTCTCCTTTGGCATGGAATAAGTAAGCTGGAGCAAGAGGACAAAATTGAGTATGGAATGAGCTTGATGACTTGAACAAGGTTCTCCAACTGAGGGATCCTGCTTCTCAATGAGAGTGAGAACGTGAGCTTTGCAGTCCTGGAGAAGCTGTGTGCAAGGGCATCAGACACATTTGGCTAGCACCTGCTAACACCCAGCTTTACCACTGAGAAGAGAAATCTTAAAAGTCTTCCCTTAGGGCAGTTGTCTGTATATATATGAGTAGATGTGTGTATGAGAAAATATGTCTTCTCACAGGTATGATCACATACTGGCCCTCAAATACAGAGAAACTCAACAAACTTTGCCAATGCCCTCTGACTGGAGTCCTTAGCAAGGAGATAGGAGAGCCAGCCACCTCCTACCATTACGCAGGGGTACTGGAGCACTAACCACCCTCTGGGGATGACCTGGAGGCACCCTCCAGACCACAGCAGCTGCTGCTCCTGAAGCTAAGCTCTACCATCTCATTTTCCTCGCATCAGCAGCACACAGCTGCCTTCAGTCATCTCACTGGGGAGGGAGGGGAGCATCTTCTGGAAGAAGGGACATCAGCTGTGCCCCTTTTCTGGCTCCACCCACATTCCACAGCTACACTCAACAGTGCTCACTTGGCCACCTCTAACCCTCTCTTGGCAACAAGTCCTGGCCAAGTTTCTGACCACAGCTGTTCCACCTACAGTGTAGCTCCTTGGTCAGAGAATGACCTAAAACAGCTGCATAATTCAGGATAGGCTAGAAGGAGAAGGAAAGTTTGTAGGACCCCAAGGTTTGGTGAAGGTGTGCGCATTTGCATACGTACATGCTTCCGTTTGTAGGTACAGAGGGGTTGATGGGGGGTGTGGTCATGTGAGGACAGATGCACATATATCTGATGGGGAAAAACATGGGTCAGGAGTAGCTGAAAAGCACATGTGGTTGGTATCTATGGAATTGGTCATGCATGTACATTATTATTAATAGATCTGGTTCTTGAAAATTAGCAACCCAAATTAAATTTAGATGTGTCAAGATGAGCTTCTAAATATTTTTAGAGCACCATACATTTACGTGAGTCTAAGGTTCAGGCATGTCAAGAGATGTGCCATTCACATACATAGGGGCTTTCTTTGCACAGCCAAAGATTCCCAGTGCTGTCCAGAGGTTCCTGAACCCTCTTTGAAGCCCTCTGCCCAAAGCCACCATTGAAGATGTTTATCGAGAAGCTCTGCTTTCTTAGAGCCCAGACACTCAGATGCCTATGGCGTTGGCAACACGGCTGTACAATACCAGATGCTCAAGTTGCCAATTGACATCCATACGAACTTCATTCCCCCAAACCAGGATTTGGTCCACATGACCTCATTTTCTCCTTCTTCACCACTAAACAGCTGAAATTGGTGACACCCACCCCCCTCCGACCCTCACCCAATGTGAGTCCTGGCATTAGGTATGGTGGCAGTTTCTGGGGCACCCAGGCTGCTTTTTGAGGGACACCCTCACTTGATCTTCATTTAGACTCCCTGTCCCTACTTGCTGATCATGTTTTATATCAAAAGCACATGGTTTTAGTTTGTTCTCCAGATATTGACAAGCAGAGACTGCCCTCTCAGGCAGGCAGTCACAACTTTTGAGTTTTATGTTAAGTATTGTGGCTTGCTTTGGCAAATACGCTCATAAGCTGTGGCAATGGAAGTACTTCGATAAATTTCAAAAACAGATGACCCTGAGAAACTTGTATGCCTCTTCTCCCAAGTCTTTAGTAGATACCAACTGGACTAGTATTTCAGGTTATTTAAGACTCTTCCCATGATCTGACTCCACTTTATCTATCATTTTGGTCTAGCTAAACTGTTGAACATTTGCTATGTTCAAGGCACCTTGCTAGGCTCATGGTGATAAATGTGATGAATAAGGTATAGATACACTTTACTTTTTCCTATTACCTTTCAGAATCAGATAAGTGAAAGCATGCTGTAGATGCCACAGATGGGATTAATTTCTATTAAAAGAATGGTAGGAAGTTATAGAGACGATGACATGTGAGGTTGACCTAAAGAACAAGTAGAATACGTTTCTATCAAAATTAAAGGGACGATGTTACAGGTAGAAGGAATGGCATCAGCAACACCATGGACATGCAGTAGGGCAAGACCTGTTTGATTAATGTCAATACAATTTAGAACTGAGACAACAAAGGTACATGGAGGTCATATTTTTAAAGGACCTTGGAAGCCAGTTTGAAGATATTTGTCTTGACCTTGCAGGGAGGGGCATCAAAAGTTAAAACACTCAGGAAAAATATATGGGAGAGACAGGAAATTGTACCATGGGTACCAGCTAAAAGATGATACCATGAAGTTGCTATATACACTGAGACCCCTACCTACTGGACTTACCAAGGAGAGACATCTCAAAGCTGAAAAACAATGCTATACATCCCTGAGTAACAAGGGGGCTTTTCAGAAGAACAAGTAGAGCAACTCACATGGAGTAAATATGGGGGGGAAGAGGAGTCATCTTTTGGGAGAGTTGAGTTTTTGAATCATTATTTACTGTCTTCAACTTCTCTCCGTGTGGGGTCTGTGGGGAAGTAGTTTAGCTATTTCTCTCTGAGCAACCAAGCCAGGTGTTCCCTGGAGATTTGCTCATGGAATTTGAAAGCATCATTAGGAAGGGAAGACTGTTACGAGCATTTGCTGCACCTGGAAGCCCACATTCCCAGGAAAGTGCACAGAACATCTTGGATGTTGGAAGCGAAGACAGTAAATGAATGAGTCATATGATATTAAGGTTTCTCCCCCTCCCAGTTTTATACAAATAAAGACAGATGTAGCAAGGATTTCAAGTGTCCTATAGACCTAGCCCAGGTCACCAAATAAGGGGTGGGCAGCAACCGGGTGGTCATATTGGTGAATGATGGGCTGATGTGAGAAGGATACTGAGAGCCACCCACCAGAAGTGAGGAAAGGAAGCTGCACTCCCTCTTTAAGACTGCTGGCTGGCATCAAAGATCACCTAAAAATCATCCTATGTAATTGGAGGCTGGTTACCGACACCCAAAGATTAGACCTGGTGAGGAGTCAGATGACTGTGAAGCAAGGAGTGCCAGCTTGCCACCTTCAATATGCAGGCAATCGCATGAGTGAGCTCCTTCCATTTGCCCTGCCCTTCCCGATAACGTCCAGAAGCAGAACAGCTTCCTGAGATGGGAAGTAAAGAGATAAAAAACCAACCACAGCTTCCAGCAGCCTAGTAATGTCTAATTTAGTTCAACATAAGGTGTTTTGAACCAAGTCTGTGATTTTAATAACTGGAATGCAAAAATCAGTCAACTAAGGTGATGATTACTAGAAGAGGCTGTCAAAAGTAAGGCTTCCTGCTACCCACAAGGGTGGGTATTCAGCTTAGCATAGTCAGTAGCACTTTGGAGGAAAAAAAAATAGAAAAAATATATTAGAAGGTTGAGGCACCCTAATAAAATCAACTAAAATTACAGGTAGTAAGGATCTGAACTAGGAGACTAGCAATGAGAAAAGGCAAGGGATATAAATACTATTTCATAGATAAGACCGAAGAACTTGACTTGCTAGTAAATATAAAAAAGAGAGGAAAAGAGAGAGACCCTAACTCACTTTTGAATCTCTTTACTTTTGGGGGTGGGGTGAAGGGGAGGGTCAAGAAAGCTTTTTGCAAATCTTGTAAAAATCTAAGGCTTACAGCACCAGGAACATACAGATATTCACTCATACACCAAATTTCACATACCATTTCAGGGAGGCTCGTGAATACCAGGAAGCACATCCACAGACCCTTTAGGGAAGTAAGCGTTTCTAGCCTGAGCAATTGAGAGGACTCTAATACCATTAAACAAAGTAAGATGACAACAAAGTGAGTGATTTGTTAGTAGAAACTCCAAAGCTGTATCTCCACCCCAAAACTTTCTTCTAACTTCCACATCCATCTATTTGACACCTCCACTTGAATATCCCCAGGATTCTCAAACTCATCATGTCCAAAACTGAACAGTCATCTGGTCCCCAATCTTGCACTCCCTCTCATGTTCCCTAACTTGATGAAAACACCATCACTCCTCCGACTGGTTGCTTAAGCTAAATTCTCCAGAATTATTCTCAACCATTCTTATTCTCTTCTCCCAAAGCCAACAAAATATCAGTTTATGTTGCTCTTAACACTACTGTCTCTCCACTTCCACCATCGTTTGCCATGAGTGTAACAAAGTTTTTTAATGTGTCCTTTAGCTTCCAGATTGGTCTCTACCAACTTATTCAAACCACTCCAGCTAAAGCAATGTTTCAGAAATAATAATCTGATCATGTCATTTTAATACTTCAGTCAACCAGTGGTTATCATGCCCTGGAGATGCAGTCCACACTCCTTTGCTTAGTGACATGGCAGTAACTCAGTCTCTCTGTCCTCCACACACACCAGTCACATTGCAACATTCACTTTCCTCAAAGCACCACGCATCTCTCGAATTTTCTTGCACCCTCCTTCACCTGGCTAAATTCTATCCATCGTTTAGGTCTTCAAATAGACATCACTTCCTCAGGAAGCCTTTTGTGGCCTTCTTCCACCTCTAAATTCCATACCTCTCCTTTGTTCTCTCCTGGTGCCCTATGCTTACTCTCAAACCACCAAGACAACCCTGTATTGTAATTATCTGTTCGCTGAGTTTATCTAGCTAGAGATTGTCAGTTCCTTGAGAACAAGGATGGGTGTTCTTTTCATTCCTTCCCTGAAACATAGTGCAGTTCCTGGGACAGAGTAGGTGCTCAAAAAGTATTTGGTGACTGAATGAATAAATGAATGAATATTAAGTGGAAATAGGAAAGTGGGATGGTGGGATGGTGATATGAAGAGGAAGCAAACGCAGGGGAAACAATTTCTAATCTTCTGTATCCTGGCAAACACTGGCATCCTCGTTACTGTCTCCACACCTTTGTTCTTACCACTTCTCCAACTTGGAATGGCTTCCTCTCCTGCCCCTCCCACACACACCTATTACTCCAAGAAGACTTGCCTAACTTGTAAACGCCCAACGCCCACATTGATTTCTTACTTCTCTGAACTACTTTGGAACTTATTACCTGTAAAGTACATTTTAGCACGTGATTACATACTGTCTTATAATTCCCACAATTGTTTCATTGGAGTAAGTTTTATCTCTACATTAAGATAAGATTCATTTTATTTATAAAATGATTTCTTTTTTTCATTGAACCTACCACAGACCTAGGTACTTAGTAACATGCTGAGAAAAGTTGGCACTTAATAATCCCTGTTGACTAATTAACATCATTAACAGTCATCAATTTTCTTCTATTCAGCAATGAGCCTTATGAAATTTTCCTAGTCATTTCACTTCCAATCCAGGAGTGGATCAGGGAGCCTGGCCCTGCCGGAGAAATACATCTTTTGATGATAGCTGTGCTACTGTTAACCCAAGGATCAAGCCTGGAAAATCCACTCATTTAGCAAACACTTATTAGGGTAAATTATGAGCTAATCCCACTCCAATACCACTATCAGCCCCAGATTCCTACCCATCTGCCATAAATGTTTATAATGATGGTGATTGTCAGGTTCCCTTGAAGCAGAGCCTGGGACAGGGATTCTTGTGTTAATGTTCCCAGGGGAAAAGGAGAGAAGGTGCAGGATAAGGCAGAAGAAAGCTAAACATACTTGGGGCCCAGCTAGAGTTTAACTGCAGCCTGGTCCAACAGAGAGCTCTGAAGCGTGAATTTGACTTCAGAATTGGCGCTACCTTAAGACAAGGGCTGCCTTTTGTATTCCCTTAGTCATTGGCTGTGGGCTAGTGATGTGTCCTCTAGGATTCAGAGGTTCCCATTTAGCCAAGGATGATTCTACAGAGACAGGGCAGCTGTAAGCCAACAGTGTGTGTTCTCAGAAGCTGCAGGGTTCATGCCCTGGCCTGGTAAAGAGGGTCTGGATGGAGCACCAAGAACATCTACAAAAGATGAGCATGAATCTATTTTTACAGAGAGTATGCTCCATCCAGTAAATTTGGAAAAGAATTGAGAAGAATCTTTAATGAGAAACACAGTGAAAGCTTGGTTTTAGTAGAAGATAGGGCCTGCATGAGATGACAAGAGATATAGTTAGAAAGGTCACACATTGCTAGGAAACTAGTCCTTCTAAACAGTTCTCTGTTTAGAAAACAATTACAGAATTGTAGATAAAATAATTCTTCAACAAATCTATTCTGTTTTTAATCAAACAAGACACTGGTGGAAATTCGTGGAGATGATTTAAGATGTGATCTATGCCACACTAAGCAAAACTATTCCAGATTTTAAAGTGGCCTACTTTATTCTTTATTTTCAAGGATGCTAGCCCAGTGATCCTCAGCCTTCCATGAGACTCTAGTGGAGCCATGGAAGTCACTGAAGTCAGGTTTCATTTCGGTTTAATTCCTGACAGTTTTGTGTCCCTCCATCAGCATGGAGTTCAAGTTATCAGGCCAATCCAAGCTCTAGTTATTTTTTACTCATCTTTTTACACTTTTGCTTTGGAGTTCCTTGAGAATCAGTTGTTCATCTCAGATATAGAGAAATCTCATACTCAAGACACAGGCACTTCATTAGGCAGGGCAGAGTTTACTTATTGCTGTGTCTACAGTGCTTCAGTCTCTACTCTTGGTGCTCAGAACCAACTTAGACAGAAGGAGAACATGATTTTCATGGCCATTCACATGTTTGCCCTTGGCATGTGGCTTTCTCCTTTGGCAGAACTGACTGGCTGTGCAGTAGCAACTTTCACAATTCTGGCTGACAACTCTTCCACTTCCAGTCTGTGTGTGCACACTGGCGTGACACAGCCATCTATCCATTTCAGGGTGTGGTAGGATTATGTTTCATGAGACCAAGTTTCTGCTTAAGCTTCCTCAGGCTCCTGCATGTCAGCCAAACACTTTGTAAGCTCAGAAAGGAGTGTTCCAAAGTACAAAGAGATAGATGGCAGTCACTGCCCCTAAATTACAACAAAGAGCATGCCATTAAAAATGTTTGTAGCTGGCTTATGGATAATGCAGAGTAATTAGCAATCAATTGGCATCTTAATGGCACAGGATACCAGGATACAGAGGGAACTACAAGAGTGAACTTCACCATTAGCCTGGTTAAAAAAAAAAAAAAAAAAAAGTTTTCTTAAGCTGCTCTCTGCAGCTAAAGTCTTTAATTGTCTCAGGGCTCTATGTGAAAGTTCTAACAAATAATCACATTCATTTCCATCCACCCACCTGGCAATGCAACAGGAAAATTCAAGGATTAAATAAATGCCAAGGTCCCTTGATACGCAGCAACATGTCTTACTTATCTTTGTAAATTCAATGCCTGTGTAGCCCAAAGCCTGGTGTAAAGTAGGCACTCAACAAATACTACTGAATGGCATAATTAATTATTTAACCCAGTCCACTTCCCTAATTTTCCAGGGTCATAATGAATCATCTCAGCCCTATTCTGGATTACCAGATCTATAAAAACTGGGGGGAAAGCCCAGTATAATCACTGGGCTTTGTAAATTTGTAAATGTCTACAGGATTATTTATATCAACCTTTCTAATCAGAGATGTTTTCTTCAAATGGTAGACACAAGAACCTCTTTCATTTTGGAGGTTGAAGTGGGGGCTTAATGTTAGTCTCCTAGTTGGACCACCATTTAGGATCTGGTTTGCTAAGAGATACTGGATGCTGCCAAATTTCTGAGAATTGTAAGCACTCATATACCTTAATCAGGGAAGGAGAGGTTCATCTGATATATTATACCCTGGTCTGTCTTTGTCTATGCCAAAGCTCCATTTATACACAGAACATAAAGGCAAACAATTATGCAAGAGCCCCTGGAAAGAAAGAAAAAAATTATTTAGATGGCTTTCATAATACCTTTCAACGTTGTCTTAAAGGAGAAGGTTGTCACTTCAATAGAACATTTTGACTTCACCATTTTGAAGCTGAAGATATTCTTTGATTTTTGCTCTTGCTTTGCTAATGTTGATGAGAGTTAGAACATACCAGAGGGTCCTTGCTTATAATTTTCTCATGGAGCAGCCAAGAAATAAATAAAATGTCAGCCTTTTAGCTTAATTCATAATTAATAATAACCAACATAAAATAAAAATGATGACTAAAATTATACTTGATAAAATTGGTTAGAAATTTGAAAACCTGACCTGGAAAAAACTAGACTGTGTAGGAAAAAAAAGAATAAAATGTAAAACTAAAATTATACATGGTAAATTTGTATTTGACTAAAAATTAAATGGAAGAAACTTTTTTTGTTCTAGTATTTTTATTTTTGAATTGGTAATGCATGCATATGCATATGTATAAAATTGAGCAGACATGAAAGTATGTAGAATAAAAAATTAAACTCACTCACTTTCTTGCCCCCAGCCACCCATTTTTTCTCACTGGAAATAGCAACTGCCATATAAACAGGTTCTCATATACCTTCCAAGGACACAATTGTAATATGATACCAGAAATAGAATTGCTGTGTCAAAGAATGTGTTCATCCTAAATTTTAATCAATTTGGATATACTGCCCATAGAAGTTGAACTAATTTACATTCCCATCAGCAGTGTATGAGGGTATTGATTCCCAATACCCTTGTCAATCTTTTCATCTTTGTGAAGTTTATAGGTGAAATTTTCTTACTACACATACGGTTGGTCATCTTTTCACATATTTAAGAACCATATAAATTTCCTTTTATGTGAACTAGTTACCTACCTGACTCAGGACTATCTATCAGTTACCCCAGAATTTGAAATGCCACATTTATTACATACTAAATTATTTTATGTGTTTGGGTTTGTAGATTTTGTGTTTCCTTGTTGATTGATCTATATTCACTTTCTTGGACTATGCTGTTTTAATCATTGTAGATTTATAATAAGTTTTAACATTTGATAGGGGTAACACTCCCTTGCTATTGTCATTTTCAGCATTTTCTTGGTTATTTTCGTATATTTTTTCCAGAAACTTTAGAATTAGTTGCCTACTAAAAAAAAAAAAACAAAAAAACCCTATATCATGTTTTTAGTATTTCTATGAGGAAAAAATTCTTGATGAAATTTAGACCTGTAGTGTCAAGAATGATAACTGCTAAAAATGAAAACAAAATTCATAATGACAGAAGCTATGCCTGGCAAAATTTGACAGGTGCCTCATTGTTGTAAAATTTCCTGGGACATTATCTCAATAAAAATCATTTTATTAAAATAACTATAAAAGATAAATTTTGAAAATGATTTAATGTCACATGAAGGGAAATTGACCAAGATATTTCATTTGCCAAATAGGGGTTCTTCTAGACAAACATTTTAATAACTAAAATTTATCATTATTAGTATAATTCTTAACAAAGTAGTGAAATTATCTTTGGAGTAACAAAAATGGGGAAAATAATGCTTCAAATAATAGAGTTATAATCTCTCCCACTAAGTTAAAGAATATATTTTGATGGAAGTTTAGAAACTAAACTATAATGTTATTCTGTTAGCAATTATTTAGAGTTTCAATTTCTTTTGAAGATGAATAGAGCATTTCTAAACATTTTATTTTGGTAAGTATTATAAAAATATAGCAGTATAACAATCTGTGACTTTTTACTTTTTTCTGAATTAGGAATCTTCTATAAAATAATTAAGCTATTTTAGTGGTGATCTCCAAGCTAATTACCATAAGGTAGGAGAAAGAATCCTGAAGTTAGAGTCGGAAGACCTGGCTTTGAATTCTGAGTTAACCTTTTATCAGATAACACAGATTTGGGATTTTCTTAATTAGCCTGACCCTGAGTAAGAAGATAATGAAATTGTTGTGAGAATTATATAACATCATGATGTAAAACTCTACTAACTAACACAAAAAAATCTGCTCAATGTGTGTTTATTGAATAAATCAATGAATGAATAAAACCTTTGATTTACATCAGCAAGGCATGGATTTCCTGACTGGCTCAGACCCATTCTCCACCTTACCCCTTGCCGCAGCTGGAGTATAATTGTAAAACACCCAGCCAAGCTGGCCGGTTCCAAAAGTTATAGTTAAGATCATGGATGCAAGAAAAATTAACTGATCCACACGGTTATCAAACCCCTCATTTTTCCTGCATTAACATAATTTTCTAATCAGCTAGTTAATCTAGACCAAGAAATTTGTTACTGAAGTATAAATAATTCTCAGTGGTAAACTGAGATCATTCACCTCTGACACCGAACTCAATTGCTTTTAGACTAGCACTGAATGAATTTCATGACTGTGGACTGGCCCGGTAAAGTTTATGAAATATTAATAAGGTTTTTTTTTAAAGAAATTAATACAAAGTTTTTATAGGTTCTTGGAATAAGGTTCACTTCAACAGATTTTAGGGGTCATTTTGGATCTTGTAGTCTAGTACAGGAGATGCATCTGTTTACCCCTCTCAGTTTGGCAAAAATAGAGCTCTGGTTAGGAAATCACCTCCCAAAGGCTCCACCTCCTAATAGCATCACTGTAGGAGTTAGGATTTCAGCATATGAATTTTGGGGAGACAAAAACATTCAGACCATAGCACTAAGGTTGCACTGCCCACATTTAGCAGGTTTGGTGGAGCTCAACTCGCTCTGGATACTAATACCTGATGAGAATGGAGCACACGGGCCACTTCAGGGACCTGGGGGCTGCAGCATACACAACTGAGCACTCATTAGCCAGAAAAGCAGGGACAGATACTGAGGATTTTTTTTTCTACCTAAAGACTTTATCCCTGGAGCTTTACAAACCCAGTCCTTACTTTCTTTCACATTATCTCCTGCAGGACACACAGATTTTTAAAGGAAGAATAAAAACCAGTGATTTATGTTTCAGGACTAGATATCTGAGAGGCTTCTGGGTTAAGATGGAAGGTTGAAATATGCCTCTCAGTTGCTCCACCTGAAACCCTACTCACACTTCACTAAAGGAATTCTTAAAAAGACAAATCTCAAAGACAGAGAGAATAAGAGAGCAAACATAGTAACCAAGTTTTAGAACCAGAAATAGAGTGGTCCAGTGGCCCCTGACTTAGCCAAACAAAAGAGCTAAATCCCAAGCTGGCAGTGGAGAAAGTTGAAGACCACTGTGATTTGTGCCCAGCTGTCTTCAGAAGGCACAGGAACTAGTAGCACTAGGAGTCTCCAAATCCAGAAGTGAACAGTGGAAGGGGCTAAAATAAGAACTCTCTGGAAGCTGCTTGAAAGCTAATAAGATGCTAGCAGAACTAGCTCAGCAAGAACTTAGCATTCATGGAAATTCTTTAAAGGGCACCTCCTTCGGGCAGATAAATGACAAAGAAAAATAAGCCCCTTCTAGAGGGGAGAACTAGAAAAACAAATATACCCACTGGGTGAAGGAATTGCACATAGGCATCTCTTCTAGAACCTACTTCTCGGGAAAAAGTATGTAGGCTGCATTTCAGCACTTCCTCCAGCCTCCATGTTGCTGCCATTTTACCAGGAAGGTTTGTGCAGTACAAAAACTGTACAGCTGCCCAACCTTGTGCAAGAATCTTTAATCCCCGCATCCTCTCCCCAGTCTATCCACCTGTGAAACTGTGCCTTCCCTACCCTGGCAGGGACACCTTCATAATTTCATCAGTTCCCCCAGAATAGGGTCTTGTAAAATCTTGGAGACAAGAAGCCAGTGAATAATTCTGTTCCATTCATCTTTTCTTGGGAGCCTTCATCTTCTGGAGGCAATCAGGTTTGTGCTTTGAACTCTATTGAATTTTGTTATCCCTAAGTACTTGGAGTGTTTCCTAACACCTAGGACTTTCTATTAGTTGATCACAGTGCATTTAACAAAATGAGAATATTTAACAATGTTGATGCAATATTAGTATCTGATATATATTACAAATTCAAATTTTGCTTGTTGTCACAATAAAAGTTCTTTTATAAGCTTTTTTTTTTTTCTGGATCAGGAGCCAATACAGAATTAAACATTGCATATTATTCTAAAAACAAATAGTTTCTTGTTTAGGATATCTTTACAGATAATAAAACTATAAAACAAAATGAAGAGACTATTTAGCACAAAAGTCTATATACTGGCTGCTTGTGGGGGATGCTGAGGGAGCTGGGAAGGAGGGACATTCAAGCATCTTCCATGATACCAAGAATGATTTATTTCCTGGATGGTGGTTTCACAAATGTTCACTTTATTATTATTCTTCCAACAGTACACATTCATTTTATACACTTTTTGAATGAATAGTGCATTTCATATTTTGTTTCCTTTTTAAGAGAGATAATCTGAGAGTCTGCTTTAAGTATAGAAAAGCTAAACTACTCTTAGTTAAATGAGCTCATAGTACTCAGCTTAATCCAACTTAAGAAAACTTCTATCATTTCTTAAGAATCATTTTGTTGTCAATAAAGAAGCATGGTGGTGGGTGAGGGATAAAAACTTACCTACTGGAAGCCGAGCTTGGTGGCTCACGCCTGTAATCCTCACACTTTGGGAGGCCGAGCTGGGAGGATCATTTGAGGCCAGGAGTTCAAGACCAGCTTGGGCAACATATCAAGACCCTGTCTCTACAAAAAATAGAAAAATTAACCAGGTGTGGTGGCGCATGCCTGTAGTTCCAGCTACTTGGGAGGCTGAGGCAGGAGGATTGTTTGAGCCCAGGAGTTTGAGGTTGCAGTGAGCTATGATGATGTCACTGCACTCTAGCTGGAAACAGAGTGAGATCCTGTCTCAAAAAAATAAAAAAGAAAAAAACTTACCTGTTGGGTACAATGAACACTGTCCTGGTGGCAGGAACACTGAAAGCCTTGAGTTCACCATTATACAGTGTATCCATGTAACAAAAGCATTTGTACCCCTTAATGTTTTGAAATTTGATGATCGTTGATGGGAACATGAGAGATTGCTGCTGCAGTGGCTGCTACTATATCTGGGATGGGTTGTGGGGAGGCAAGAAAAGGAAAAAGACAGCCAAAGAATGGGGTTTGGAAGGCAGAGTTAAGAAAATCATTAAAAGTTTCTATGTTCTTCAGTATGGCAAATGAGATTATCTGAAAATACCTAGAACTAATGATAAAATACAAGAAATATTTTCTGAAATGCATAGCTAAACTCACAAGAAAGTAAAAAAATATATTTTTGAGGACCAAAAGTCAAAAAGTATGAAACTGTACTAGTAACTAGGCACTAAACTTATGGGTGTCCAAAGGTCATTAGCCATACTAGTGATCAACTGTGAAATTTAAAAAGTCAGCACTAAAAATATGGATTAAAATATAAGATAAAAGGGAGTGATCAGAGTAAAAGTGTTCTGAGAGCTTTTGTTCTTTTAGAAAGAGAGCAATGTTGATTAACTTTAGATTGTGTTATATGAGAATGCACGTTACAATTTAAAGGAAATTCCTAAAATAATGGAAGTATTTGATAATGTTTTTAGTGTGCAAAAGGGAAATATGTAATAAATATGTCAATTAATACAAAATGAGGCCCAAAATGAAAAACAAAAAGCATGTACAAAGAGGCTAAGAAGAAACTGCAAAATAACATGGAAAAATTAAATCCAAATGTCCTAATCACAATAAATACACACAGATTTTCACATTGTATAAAAAATGCATGAATAATGTAGCCTCAAAATATCTGAAACAAAAATCAGAGAATTACAAAGAGATGGACAAATCCACAATTAAATTGGGAGAATTTGAGGCCTATATCTTACTAATTGGTAGGTAAAACAGAAAAAAAGGATAT
Source organism: Eulemur rufifrons (assembly GCF_041146395.1). Classification (NCBI taxonomy): domain Eukaryota; kingdom Metazoa; phylum Chordata; class Mammalia; order Primates; family Lemuridae; genus Eulemur; species Eulemur rufifrons. The sequence goes on from NC_090989.1 coordinate 235,564,870, forward strand.
GAAAAAACAGAACTAAGGAGCTTGATCAAATGGACATATACAGCTGGTCCTTGAACAACACAAGTTTGAACTGTGCGGGTCCACTTTTATGTGGACTTTTTGGCAACCAAATGTAGATCAAGGATACAGTGTTGGAGGGATGTGAAAGGTGCGTATATGGCAGGTTGACTTTTCCTATACATGGTTCCGCAGAGCCCATTTTGGGAGTTGAGTATGCACAGGTTTTGTTATACATGGCATGGGGGGATGGAGTGGTTGGGTCCCGGATCCAATCACTGGTGAGGCACCAATGTATAACAAATGAGGAACAAATATCTTTTCTCAATGACGTAGGAAATATTTGTGAAAATTGATCAGATACTGGCCCATAAAGCAAGTCTCAACACATCTTAGAAAACTGGCATCATACCAACCGTGTTCTTTTACAATATCAATTTAAAGATAAGTAACTAAAGAGTACTTTAAAAAGCCCTGTATGTTTAGAAATTTAAAGCCTAATTAAAAACAATACTTGCAGGACAAAAGAACAAATGAAGATGGAGATCAGAGCATCCTTAGAACTGAAGGGCAATCAGAAAAAAATACATATCCAACTTATAGGATACATTTAAATTACCATGCTAAAGGAAATTCTCAACAAAAACACTTAGGAAAAAAGAAAAGCTGAAAAGTAATGATCTATGCATACAACTTAAGTTGGATAAAGAATATCAAAATATTCTCACACAAAATATGAAGAAAATATTAAAAGCAGAACTTAATGAAACAAAAAATATGCAATTGCTAAAATCAACAGTCATTTCTTTACAAATCTAGCGTAGATAAACTTGACAGGATTGAATAAAAAGAAAGAGAGAAACAAATGGTAGGGACAAAAAAAGGAAAATTACTGCAAAGCAAAGATTTAACACTGTACACTTAGGATGTCCTAAATTTATTTTAAAAATAATGTTCTTTCTTTAATAATAACTTTAGCTTACTGTAACTTTTTTACTTTGTAAACTTTTAATTTTTAACTATTTGACTCTTGTGGTAACATTTAGCTTAAAACACAAATACATTCTATAGCTATACAAAAATTCCTTCTTTCTTTATAAACTTGTTCTATATGCTTTTATCTATTTTTAAATTTTTTAGGTTTTTTTTTTAAATTTTTTTTTAAATTTTTGTTAAAAACTAAGACACACACAGATTAGCCTAGGCCTACCCAGAGTCAGGATCCTCAATATCACTGTCTTCCACCTCCACATCTCATCTCATTGAAAGGTTTTCAGGGGCAATAATGCTTGGAGCTGTCATCTCCTCTGATAACAATGCCTGAAAGATCTGCCTGATACTGCTTTACAGTTAGCTTGGGTTTTTTTTTTTTTGTTTTTTTTTTTTAAGTAGAAGGAGTATACTCTAAAATAGTAATAGAAAATATAATAAACACATAAACCAGTAACACAGTCATTTTATCATTATCAAGTATTATGTACCATACATAATTGTATGCACTGCACTGTTATATGACTGGCAGGCAGGAAGTTTGTTTACATCAACATCACCACCAACACGTGAGTAACGCATTGCACTACAATGTTACAACATCACTAGGTAATAGGAATTGTTCAGCTCCATTACATTTTTATGAGACCGCTGTCATATATGCAGGCCATCATTTGACTGAAACATCCTTATGTGTTACATCACTGTAATTCAAAAAGAAGGTCCTGAGTTATAATGTAAACAAACAACATGTAAAACGGGACTCTTAAATAAACAGATATGCATTCTAAAATCTTATCACAGACCCCCAAGAGCTCTGAAACGAAAAAAATCTAATCATGTAGAAAAAATATTAACATTAACATAGAGTTTTCCTGACAGCTTGTCTCAAAATTCACATTCAGTAGTCTATCAAAATCCTATCAGAATTTTGATTTTGAAAACTTGGGAATGATCTGATGAATTTCTAGCATATCATTAGTTTTAAAATTTATACAAGCTATAAAAATATCCACCCTGATATATACAAACATATACAAATGTCACCAACATAAGAATGCTCACTACAGGTACTTAGTTGCTTAATGAATAAAATTAACGTGTGTTCTTTCATACATATTGTAGTCACACCTGGACTCTTGCATGCAAATTTACTCCAAATTATTAAATCCATGCCATAAATTAACAATGAATGACGAGTTAATGAATTTTCAACAAAAGGCCTAAAAAGCATTCATATCAGTTATTTCAAACATGTGACCAGTAAACCTTCACACTTGTCAAAAAGCGCAGGCCTTGTCACGGAGAAGCAGTAAGATACTTAATTATGTGCCCCCATTTCCCCCCTCAAATGCCCTGGGTCCTACTTAAATAGAGCACAGGAGTGCTTTATTCCCAAAGCTTCTAAAAAGACTTACCTACATGTGTTCTCTACTTCCCCATTTCCCACATAGCTCTCAAGCCAAAAATACAATTTCTGCTTTCAGTATTCCGCTGATACTACCCTCGCTAAGGCCAATAATAACCTGTTTTTGCCAAATCCAGTGAGCATATTTCTGTCCTCATTTCTGACTATTTGCCCACCTTCTTCTCACTAATTTCCATAATACTCCCCTCTCCTCCTTCTTTCCAAGTCCCCTTTCTGTCTCTCCCTTAAATCATGCTGCTTTCTTGGGCTCTGACTTCTTTTATTCTCAAACTACAGGGTCTACCTGGGAAACCTATTGCAAGCCTAGAGTTTTAACTAACACTTTGGTATTGACACTTTCTAAATTTCTATCTCTAGCTGAGAGTTTGCTCTTGAGCCCGAGACCTGCCCTCCGAACACTTTTCTCTTTATGTCCAACAAGACTCAAAGTGAGCTCATTATCTCCCCTTCTATACCTCCTTATTTTAAATCCTTGTACTCCCTGCCTGAAAGTGAACAATAACATTATCCTACCACCCATCAAGCTAGACACTTAAAGGAGAAGCCTCCTCTTTTACTCTAGAGGCAATTACTCATGGGAGCCTGCCGATCCCAGCTCCGTAACACCTTTTCCTCTCAATCACCGTTGCTGCTGTCGTGGTTTAGGAACTCATTATGCCTCCTATGTAGTCTTGCCACAGCCATCCAATTCATCTTCCTGACTCTAGCTTTGTGCACCTAACTTTTACCGATCTAGCCTCTACACTGCTGTCAGGGTGGTCTTTCTAGCATGCATATCTGATCACATCACTCTGCTTAAAATTCTTCAGTAGCTCCCATAGTCATGTTTCCCAAACTTGTCTCTCCCCTAGAGGTTCTGATTCATTAGATCAGAGCTAGGACTTAAGGGCCTGTAGTTTAATGAGAGCCCCAGGTGATTCTTATAATTAGGCAAGGCAACACTGATCCAAAGAATTAAATTTCAACTTTTTACACAGCGTGTAAGTTCAACCTCATCATTCCTGCCTTCTCTCCCTAGAACCCCTCAATACACACACATTGCAGTTAGCTTTTAACTGCACCGAGTCACATATAATTCCTCCAAAGCGCCATAATGCCGTGTTCTCTTACACTTCAACACCTTTGTGCATGCTGCTTCTGCTGCCTACCATGCAGTCTTTGGCTTATCCAATGAGTCCTGCAGTCCTCGGTCCAAACCTTACCTCATCTATAAAGCTTTCTCTGATTTCCTCAGTCAGACTTAGGGATACCCTCTCCTATGTACTCATGTCTCTTGTGCATACCCCCGGTAGAGCATGTTAGCATACTCCATCCTTGCTTTCTATTAATAATCATTTAGATATACATTGACCCACTTGACTGGGGAATTTGAGGGAATAGAAATCTTTGTCTTCTTATCCATAACACTGTGCACAGACCCTAGTATTCAATAAATATTGGAGAAAATTTTCAAAGGAATGACTGAAGGCCACATTAACTGGAAAGTATTGGCTTGAATCCTAGCTCCATTCTGCTAATAACTAGCTGTCTCATCATGGACCAAGTAATACACCCTCTTGAATCTTCAGTTTCCTCATATCTAAAAGCGACGAATTTAACACGTGATTTCTTTGGTCTTATTTTTTTTTAACCCTTTATTATGGAAAAGTTCAAATATATATATAAAAGTAGAAAAAATCGTATAGTGAATGCCCCAGGGCCCACACCTACCTTCAATCACTATAGACTCCTAGCCAATATGTTTTCCTCTATACTTACACTCATTTCTCCCTCTTCAGATGATCTTAATGCAAATCCCAGCCATCTATCATTTACTCCATAAATATTTCAGTACTTATTTTCAAAAATAAAGACTCTGAAAACTTTAACACAATATTATGAGCATACCTTGGTAGATTGAATGGTCATAAGTCTTCACACATATCCCCTTATTAGGGTTATTCACGCATACCCTGCTTTGGCATCAAGTATTTCCCTGCTCCTTGAATTTGGGTTTGGTCATGTGAATTGTTTTCATCAAGGGGATATTAGTGGACATGACCCAAGCAAAGCTTGAAAAGTGCTTGTGTGATTTGGCTTACTTGTACATGTTCCTGCTTTTACATAAGAAGCGCATACCACCAATAACCGTTGGTTCAAGGAAGATAAGAAACGTGTAGAAATCTTGGACCCAACCTGAAGCTTGAAGCCATCTCAGCAAACTCATAAATCTATAGCCTCAAGCAGATCCACTCCAAGCAACTCACAGACACACGAGCAAGAAATAAATGCCTATTGCTGTATGCCACTGATATTTTCCTGTTGGTTGTTATACAGAAAAAGTTGAGACAACAGGTAAAAATTTACAGTAATTTCTTAATATCAAATGCACAGAATGTTAACCAAATGATTTTTGTTTATAATTCTCTATATTTGTAGAGGTAAAATCTGTATACAATGAAACACATAAATTCTAAGTGTAGCACTCTATGAACTTTGACACAGTATACAACTATGTAACCCAACACTCTGTCAAAATAGAGAACGTGACCATCTCCACAGAAAATTCCCTCAGGGCCCATCTGAATCTATTCTCATCCACCACTCACCCCCTCAGGCAACCACCATTTTGATTTTGATTTTCTTTTGCATTATAGATTAGTATTGCCTGTTCTAGCACTTCATATAAATAGAATCTTACAGTTTGTACCCTTGTGTCAGGCTTCTTTAATTCAGCATGTTTTTGAGATTCTTTATGCTGTTACGTATATCAGAAGTTTGTTCCTTTGTAGCAGTTAGTGGTATTCTGTTTAGGTATGCCACAATTTATTTATCCATTTTTCTATTGGTGGATACAGAAGCTGTATCCATTTTTTGGCTAAGCTGCTATGAACATTTTTATGCAAGGTTTTTTATAGACATCTATTTCATTTCTCTTGAGAAAAGACCTGGTGGTAAAATTTTTGAATCATAGGTGAGGTGTATCTTTAATGGCTGTTCCTTTTTCCAACATAGTTATTACCATTTTACATTCCCACCAGGAGTGTATGAGAGTTCTGGTTACCCCACACCATTCCCAGCATTTAATGTTGTTAATCTTAACTTCAGCCTTTCTGGTGGGTGTGTGGTGGCATTTCACTGTGGTGTTGATTTGCCCTTCCCATTTCACTAATGATGTTTAACACTTTTTCTTGTGTTTGTTCAACCTACATACATCTTCTTCTGTGAAGAGTGTGTCCAAATAATTTGCCAACTTTTTATCATATTACTTGTCTTTTTATTATAGAGTTGTAGGAGTATTTTATAAATCTTGGATACAAGTCATTTGCCAGACACATGTTTTGTAAATATTTTCTTTCCGTAGATGACCTACCTATTCAGTTTTTAATAATGTCTTTTTAAAATGTAACATCTTTTCCTTTATTCCCTAATGACAACATCTTGAATATCTATACTACAATATTATAACCAGGATATTGGCATCTATACAGATAAAAGCCAATGAAAAAAATAAACACATAAAAATATTCAAATAATCCTTAAAAAGCTAGAAAAAAAGAATATAGAGAAAAAAATATTAAGGGGACTAATAGAAAATGAATAAAAGGTAGCCCTAAACCCAATCATATCAATAATTACCATTAATGGCCTCTACAATTATCCTAACAAATTTCTTGGAAGCTGGTTCTAAATCATATATGGAAAGGCAAAAGACCTAGAATAGGCAAAATAATTTTTAAAAGAACAAAGTTGGAGTACTTACACTGTCTAATTTTGGGACTCACTATGAACCTTCACTAATGAAGGCAGTATGATATTGACCTGAGACCTACAGATCAATGGGACAGAATTCGGAAGTAGACTCAGCCTTAGACCATGAACAGATTTTTAACAAAGTACCATTGTTTATAAACAAAATTGAATTACCCCCAATAATTCCAAAACATGATGCTGGAACAACTATATCTTTTTCCAAAAGATGGTGCTGGAACAACTACATTTTTCCCATGAGGAAAAAAATAAAACCTGAGCCTTTCCTTTTTTGGACAACATATACAAAAAGTATCTTGACATGGATCATAGACCTAAATGTAAGATCATAAAGTTTCTAAATGAAAACAAAGAGAAAATCTTTGTGATATTAGATGAGGTATTTCTTAAACAGATCACAAAGAGCACAGAGTATAAAAGAAAAAATTGACTAAATGAACTGCATTTAAATTAAAAATATGTGCTCTCTGAAAAACAAGGTTAAGAAAGCAAAGGGACAAGCCACAGATTGAGAAAAGGTATTTTCGAAACATATATCAGACAAAATGTGTGAATCTAGAACAGATAGAGAATACTTACAACTCAATAATAAGATAACCCTGAAATTTTTTTTTTTTTTTTTTTTTTTTTTTTGAGACAGAGTCTCACTCTGTTGCCCAGGCTAGCGTGAGTGCCGTGGCGTCAGCCTAGCTCACAGCAACCTCAAACTCCTGGGCTCAAGCAATCCTCCTGCCTCAGCCTCCCGAGTAGCTGGGACTACAGGCATGCGCCACCATGCCTGGCTAATTTTTTCTATATATATATTTAGCTGTCTATATAATTTCTTTCTATTTTTAGTAGTGATGGGGTCTCGCTCTTGCTCAGGCTGGTCTCGAACTCCTGAGCTCAAACGATCCGCCCACCTCGGCCTCCCAGAGTGCTAGGATTACAGGCATGAGCCACCGCGCCCAGCCAACCCTGAAATTTTTTTAATGAGCAAAAGATTTGAACAGACATTTCACAAAAGAAGATAAACAAATTTCTAATAAACATATGAAAAGATATTTACCACTAGACATTAGAGAAACACAAATTCAAACTGCAGTGAAATATCACTATGTACTCACTGGAAACAAATAAAAAGACAATACAAAGTGTTGGTGAGGAGGTAGAACAACTAGCACACATGCCTTGCTGCTTCCATTTGCATGGTGATAAAGTCATTTTGGAAAACACTTTGGTAGTGTCTTATAACATTTAATATATACTTGCCTTATGACCCAACCCCCCCATCATAGACATTTATCCAAGATAAATGAACACATACAACAAAACAACTCATGTATTATATATGAACGCTCATAGCATCATTATTAAAAACCTCAAACTGAAACAACACAAACATCATTCAGCTGGTGCATAGATAAAGAAATTGTGGCATGTTCCTACTACAGAACATATTCAGCAATAACAAGGAACAAACTACAGGTACATGCAACAACATGGATGGATCACAAAAACATCATACTACCCAAAAAAAGACAGACACAAAGGTGATAGAGGGCAGGTTAGTGGCTGCCTGGGGACAATAATCACCTGTGGAGGTAATCAACTACAAATGGACAAGAGAGAATATTTTGAAGTAATGGAAGTTACTTGATTGTGATATTGGTTACACAGCTGTATACAATTGCCAGTATCATCAAAGTGCACTTTTAAAGTGGGGCAATTTATTGTACATAAATCACACCTCAAAAAAGTTGAGAACATACATGAGAAAATGTAACAAATCATATAATATCAACACCAAAATTCTCTAATTATGAAACTATTTTATTTTTGTACTGTAGGGGAAAAATAATGAATGAATGAATGAGCCTGAGCCCCACCCATTCATTCTTTCTACTAGAAATAATGAATCAGCCTGGATGCAGCATTCGTCAAAAGTGATTCCATGGTACAATTGAACATAAGTAGAGTACAAATTAAAGTTATTTATATCTAAAATTTCCTTCTAAAGCTTCAAATCATTTAGAGAGAAAGAGAAAGTTGACATAATCATGTGCAATTCAATAGCTTTTTAGTGCTGGTTTCTCCATTTGGGTTCTCTTTATTTTGATGCTCTCTCAAGTCACTCATCAAATCCTCAGCCTGTCTCAAACACAGCACACACTCCCTTCCCCCACGCACCATCTTGACCTGTAATGGAAAGAAAAGCCATCAATGACAAACGTCATTATAACTCCATTGTTATTAAGCCATTGGGGTGGGGGAGGGGATGGGGGTATGCCTACACAATGAGTGCATTGCGCACCGTTTGGGGAGTGGTAACACTTGAAGGTGCTGACTCGGGAAAGGGGGGGTGGGGAAAAAATATGAAACTATTGTTTTTAACTTGCACTGTTCACTTAATAATTTATCATGAATATTTCCCATATTATTTCATATCATTGTACAAGAAATAATGTATACATTATGAGGACATACTGTATCTAACAAGATATACTGTTAGACTCTTTGATTCTGTAAAATTAAATAAAAAAAAAAAATAAAAAAAAATAAAAATAAAAAAGACAGTTTATAACCTATGAGAAATGTGCTTTATAAAAAATAAAAATTAAAAAAATCTATAAATCCACTAACAAAAAAGACAGGAAACCCTCAAATGTTAAAGTTAATGTTGGTTTTCTTTAAGCGCTAGAATTATAAGTCATTTTTTTTCCTTTCTTCTTTATACTTTTGGCATTTTTCAAGTTTTCCAAAATGAACATATAGTAGTTTTATAATCAATTATAAAACAAATAAATGCTATTTTAAATGGAAAAAAAAAAAAAAAAGCCATTGCTTCATTCATCTGAAAACAATTTACTTAGTGCTAGAGTGTCAGGGGCGATACGAGGAGCAATGAGGCTGTTTGGGACTCAGCTGTGTATGCGAGAAAATGTACATCACTGTGGGGGATATAAAAGTACACTTACATAAAATTTTAAACATATATACCAGTCTTCGTTGAACCCTATCAGTCAGAATTCTCACTTAATACTCCCAATGACCCTATAACATAGGTTTATATTATTATCCCCGTTTTACAGATGAGGAAATGGAGACACAAAGAAAGTAAGAAACTTGTCCAAGCCTTGCATAAATCCCATACTCTTTCTGCTATAGCTGTGTTGTCTACGTTGCGCATTATGGGAACACCAAAGATAGGTAGATAGATAAATAAATAAATAAAACTAAACAAGAGGCATTGTTCCTGCCTTTAAGCAGTTCACAATCTTTGAGAGCATAAAACAGGCACCTTGACAGGCTTTGCATAACAAGTAAGATAAGAGGTAATGAAAATACAATGGTCACAATTCAAAATTATATATTTAGAGCTGTTCCTCCTCTTCAGAATCTGAGTTGCCAAGTTAATAGAAAAAAAAATCTGGTTGGGAGTAATTTTGCTTTATTTTCAAATTTTTCTATAATATTTTTTCTATTATAAACGTCTTAAAGATAGGTGTGGTGCCACAGAAGTACTTTGAAGTCCGCAAAATGTTTCTTATTAAAGCTAACATAAAAATATTGTTTAAATGCTAATTGAGTTCATGAACAGGTTAAGTTTTTAAGAAACCAAAATAAGCAGTCATTTGGGCCCTGATTCTTAATAACCTGTTTATTTTAATCTAACGTTGATGTTCCCTGTTCTCTAACACATCATTCTAATTAAATTCATGCCAAAGTTTTGACTTCATAAGATGGAGTGCAGAAAACATACAGTGTGCTTGTCACACAGGTGGCTTCGAGAAGAGTTATTTCAACCTAAAACCCAAGAGACTGGTCTGAGGCCCAGGAAAAGAAAAAAAAAGAGGGAAAGAAGGAAGAGAAGGAGAGAAGGAAGGAGGAGGGAGAGAAGGAGGAAAGGAGGGAGGGAGGAAGGAAAGGAGGGAGGGAGGAAAAGAGAGAAGGAGGAGGGGCAAGAAGGTTTCCACTTCTGGAGACCCTGAGGTTTGAGAGAGGGACCCCCCCCCCCACCTCCCACCAGAGGCTGTTCCTTTTGTATCCATCACTTCTGCACTTCATCTTGGCCGTGGACTCCTAGTCAAATCATTAACCCCTCTGAGTCCTAATTTTCTCATCTGCAAATTATAGATAATTGCAATAATCCCAATCTTTCCAGGCTGTTGCAAGGCTTAACTGTGACAATATGTGTGAAAGCAATTGGAAACCTCTAAAATATTTTACAAATATTCACCTATTATGGGAATGTGTGTTTAAATACCATTGCCACAGCCGAGTTCAGGAGGAGTAAGTGTAGAACTTCATCCTACATGAAACTTAACTCTCTCTGATTCCTTCCTGTAAGGAAAAGCGACCCTCAGAATCAGGATGAAATGAGATGCCAAAGATGGGAGGAGAGTGGAAACAGGGAGAGCCGGGGTGAGAGACTGTTTAATGTTTGAAACCAGTGCCAAGCTAAATTAGAAACATGAGTCTTCGTACCTGTAACTTACCTCATCGGTATATAATTTGTAACCTGAGATCCCCTCACAGAGAAGTAAAAATAGCCAGGCTCTGCAGCGGGAGAGGGGCAGGGTCAGGGAGGGCCAGCCCTGGGAAGGATAAAAGGGCCAAGCAAAGAATGCCAATCATGTGGGCCTGGCGAGAATGTCTACTCCCCTGTCCCCTGGTGATGGCACGAGGAATATAGGTGACATCAAGGGCCTGACAAGAAAAGCCTCTGGGGAGAGGAAGACCTGCTGCCCTAGAGTCACCTGTTTTTGTTTTTGGTTTCTGGCATAGGCCCTATGACATTTCCTCAAAGTGAAATGTCAGGGACGTTCTGTGCCTTCTCAATCCCGCCATGATCAAGGCAAGTCAAATAATCCCTGAGAGGCAAGTGCTCACGCAGGTGCAGAGCAGAGAAGTCTGGTTTTCAAGGTATGTAGCTGGCTCCTAGCACAGTGGAAGAAATGACTTGGTAAATGCTTGCCTCGCTCTCTGTGAATACTTTTTTGCCTCACAGAAAGAGTGAGACTGTGAACCTCCAGAGAACGATTTGCTCCCCTCCTTCACTTTAGGGGCTCGTAGGCCTTTCACGTCCACTCTATGCTGTATTTTATCATCAATGATCCTCCTTTAACTCCTGCTATATGGAGAAGGTGATCAAATAGTAAGGAGAGGAGCTGATTTTTAATTAATCACACCAAAAATTAGTGCCTGGGAATACCTTTTGGCATTTTTTGTGATGCTTATATATTGGGTGTTATTAATATAATGAATGCAATTTTGAGAATTTCTAATGTTGAATCAACCCTGTGTTTGTTAAATAAATCTTACTTGCATTGTTAAAACAAAAAAAATAAAAAGGAGAAGAAATGTCAGAGAAGATGTTAGATACCAGAATGGTCCCAGAATTTCAAATTCTCTAACAAACAAACAAAACAAAAACAAAGAAAACCAACCCAAAACATTAAACTAAATAATCACAGCCCTTTGGCTAAGCAATTTACTTGCCCCCTAATATTTCAAATGTTTTGGTCTTAATTTTTAAAACTCTATTCATGCAAATGGGCTTTGTTCATTCACTTTGCAAGAACTCAAATATTCTTCCAGCTGCCATTTGAAGAGAAAGTAGTTTTTGTTTTAATCTGCCTCTTGTTCATAAATATGGCTACCAAAACTTTATTTCCTATAAAGAATCAAGAGAGAAGTCCTACAAGCTCCCCGTGGCTTCGCTGAAAGAAAACAACAGGAAGAACACAACAGAGTAGAAACAAGGAGGGGATGGAGCCCTGCAGACCTGAATTTGAATCCTGCCTTTGCCTCCCAAGCCCTATAACACCTGAGAAACTTAACTCTTCTGAGTTTGATCAATTGCCTTTCTTATAAAAATGGCAAGAGCGGTGCCTACCACACTGGGTTATTTGAATGATTCAGTAAAATGGCATATGTAAAAGCCCCTAGGATCCATCCACTGTCCAATATAATGCAAGCCACATATGTAATTCTAAATTTTCTAGTAGCCACATTTTAGAAAGGTAAAAAGAATTTGATAAAATTAATTACCTGTTTTCTTTAATTCAATATATTCAAAATATTATCATTTTAAGACATAATCAGTAGGAAATTTATGTTAATTAAATATTTTACATTCATTTTTTCCTACTAAGTCTTCAAAAGCCAGTGTGTATTTTATACTTACAACACACCTCAATTCAGACACTAAATGTTCATAGGAAATACTTGATCTATACTTAGATTTCTTAAAATTTATAGTTGAAAAACTAGATATATATACCCAAATTGTTCCAAAAATTACTTAATAGTTTTCCAAATACCAAATCAAGTACTAGTGTTTTAAATTTAAAATAATCAAGATTAAATAAAATTTAAAAGTCAGTTCCTCAGTCATACTAGCCCCCTTTTCAGTGCCTACTGGCCACATGTGGCTAGTGGCTGCTTCATGGGACCTTGAAGCCCTAAAACAATGCCTAGTATTTAGTAGGTACTCAATGAATGAAATATTTTCTTCTGCCCACTATTGTCTTACCTACATATGAAGTTTGCTTAGCACTGAAATTTCAACTTTGAGAGTAATGTGAATAACATCTATGACAGGCTTGCCCGAGGCTGGGAACCAAGGACTGATGTGGCATAATTTCTACTTGCCACCCCACATGGTACCCAAAATGGTCTTCTGGAACTACAGCCATCAAACTGCTCTAGCTTTTTAATGTATTTCAGCTTTCCATACTGCTTCTATTACACCCTCCTGGCTTTTCCTATCTGAGATAAAAAATAATAGTACAAGGCTGGGCGCGGTGGCTCACGCCTGTAATCCTAGCACTCTGGGAGGCCGAGGCGGGTGGATCGCTCAAGGTCAGGAGTTCGAGACCAGCCTGAGTGAGACCCCGTCTCTACTAAAAATAGAAAGACATTATATGGACAACTAAAAATCTATATAGAAAAAATTAGCCGGGCATGGTGGCGCATGCCTGTAGTCCCAGCTACTCGGGAGGCTGAGGCAGTAGGATCGCTTAAGCCGAGGAGTCTGAGGTTGCTGTGAGCTAAGCTGACGCCACGGCACTCACTCTAGCCTGGGCAACAAAGTGAGACTCTGTCTCAACAAAAAAAAAAAAAAATAATAGTACCAATGTATCCATTGCATGCAAAATATGAGCATACAAGGCAAAGAATCAGCTTCACCAATGACACCCAACTGCTTTGAAAATTCATGAATTCTTGGGCTAAAGAAAAATATTCATGTATCTGTAGCTAGAGCAATTAAGCAAGATAGATAGACAGACAGACAGACGGACAGATAGATAGATAGACAGATAGATGCAAAAAGAAGGGAAATTGTCTATTTGCTGATGACATGATCTTATATTTAGAAAACCCTAAAAACTCTACCAAAAAACGGCAAGAATGGATAAATAAATTTGATAAAGTTATAGGATATAAAATCAATATACAAAAATCAGTAGCACTTCTATACACTAGCAATGAACTATCTGAAAAAGAAATTAAGAAAACAATCCCATTCACAATAGCATTAAAAAAAATAAAATAAAAACAACTTAGGAGTAAATTTAGCCAAGATGGTGAAAGGTCTGTATGCTGAAAACTATAAAACATTGATGAAAGAAATTGAAAGATGCAAACAAATGGAAAAATATCCCATGTTCATGGGTTGGAAGGTTTAATATCGTTAAAATGTCCATACTACTCAAAGTAATGTATATCTGAACTTTCTGACTTGAATATATATTTCAAAGCTATAGTAATCAAAACAGTATGATACTGGTATGAAAACAGACACAACCACCAATAAAACAAGATAGAAAGCCCAAAAGTAAACCCACATATTTACAACCCATTGATTTTTGACAAAGATTCCAAGAACATACAATGGAAAAAGGACAGTCTCTTCAATAAATGTTGTTGGGAAAACCAGATATACAAATACAGATAAAATTGGATGTTTATCTCACACCATACAAAAAATCAACTCAAGATGGACTAAGGACTTGAAAATAAGACCTGACACTGTCAAACTACTAGAAGAAAACATAGAGAAAAAGCTCTCTGACATCGGACTAGGCAATGATTTTGTGGATATGACCCCAAAAGCACAAAAGCAAAAATAGACAAATGGGATTACAAAAAACTAAAAAGCTTCTGTACAGCAAAGCAGCAAAGTGAACAATTAACAGAGTAAAGAAACAATCCACAAATTGGGAGAAAATATTTGCAAACTATGTATCTGATAAGAGGCAAACATTCAAAATATATAAAGAACTCAAATAACTTAATAGCAAGAAAACAAATAAACTGATTTCTTAAATGGGCAAGAAACCTGAATAGACATATCTCAAAAGAAGATATACAAATGGCTAAAATAGACATATGAAAAAGTGCTCAGCATCACTAATAATCACGGATATACAAATCAAAACCACAATGAGATATTATCTCATACCTGTTAGAATGACTATTATCAAAAAAAGCAAAAGATAACAAGTGTTGGCAAGGATGTGCCTGTTGGTGTAAATATAAATTAGTACAGCTGTTATGGAAAACACCATGGCAGTTCCTGAAACAATGAAAAATAGGATTGCCATATGATATAGCAATCTCACTTCTGGGTATATGTCTAAAGGAATTGAAAGTGGTATATCCAAGAGATATCTGCATTCCCATGTTCATTGCAGCATTATTCATGATAGATAAGATATGGAATCAACCTGTGTCCACCAATGAAAGAATGGATAAGGAAAATGTGGTATACAGACACAATAGAAAGCTACACAGCCTTTAAAAAGAAGGAAATCTTGTCTTTTGTGACAACATGGCTGAGCCTGGAGGACATTTTGCTAAGTGAAATAAGCCAGGCACAGAAAGACAAATACTGTATGATCTCACTTATATGTGAAAGAAAAAAAAAAAAGTCAAACTTACAAAAGTAGTTAAGTAGAGTTTATAGAATGATGGTTACTCGAGGCTAGGGGTGGGCAAATGAGGAGCAGGGAGATGTTGACCAAAGGGTACAAAGTTCCAGTTAGACATGAGGAATACATTTTCAAGATCAAACACCATGGTAACCATTGTTAATAATAATATATACTTTTAAATTGCTGAAAGAATAGATTTTACATGTGCTAACAACAAAAAACGATTAAGTATCTGGAGTGATAGACATATTAATTAGCTTGCTATAATCATTCCACAAAGTATACATATATGAAAACATTACATTGTACTTCATAAATAAAAAATACATATCCATGTTGTAAAAGTCCATAACTCATCTCTTTAAAAACACCCCCATTGAAATTTTACAAAGAGCTTTTTGAATGTTACAGCTGTTAGTCTGAAGCTGTCCAAACCATGATTACCTGACCTCCTTTCAAGAAGGCAAGCTGCTAAAAGGACGCAAGTCCATTCTGCTTTTTTTTTTTATTGCTTAAGGATGTAGAATTCTGAGAAACAGAACAAATAGAAGATTCAAAGGTTTGGACCAGATCTGTAATCACTGTGGTTCTTGCAAGGGCTCTCTTTGTATCTTAAGTCATAAGGACCCTGACGCTTTCCCCAGATGTCCTGGAAAAAAACAGTGTTAGACCTATCAGATGATTCAACATGTATGGCAAAGTGATTTAATATCTTTCCAGATATAATGCATATCTGCTTTTTTTTTTCCCTTCCCAACATCCCTTGGCCATGCCATTGGTACCATCTCACTGATAATCCTTGGGGGAACTAACCTTCCGTTGGACATAGTTTAGAGTTACTCTTAATTAAATTGTCTTGTCCTATTTGCCAGAAAGTATGTGTTTGACCCAAACTAAACCAATCCCCATCTGTCTCCTTAACATTTGAATCTTGGGCAAGTGTCATAAGGATTCAAAATGGCTAGAGTTCTTTTACTCTGATATCTTGACATCCTAACCTTGAAGAGATTGTCTGTAAATTCTGCCACTGTTATCAAAACCACAAGGGGATTTCAGTCTAGGTCTAGTTATTTGCCTTATAGACAGCCATTATTGAGACAATGGGGATCACTAAGGAAGAAAAGAATTTTTCCTTGCGAAATACAGCTGCCAGGAGAATGGGGAAGCGGAATCAGTCTCAAATCCATCTCTTCAACTAACGGAGATCATCGGCTTTTACAGGAGGGGCCACAAGTATTGGGGCAGGTCGTGGTATAACAAGGGGCCATGTGCAATGAGGGTAGACTATGGGGAATGGTGAGTCTTGGCACCAAGAAGTTTACTCAGGGGACTTCAGAGTCTTGTCTCCCTAGCCTTGTAAATATTCTGCCATTTCTGGGAAATAACTCAAAAAATTCAAGTAGTTAAAGGAGAAAGTTATAAAAAAAAAATAAGGATTATTGAAATTTGTTCATAGCACCAGTTACACCAGTAGGTTCTAAGGGCTTCCTTGCTGCTTCTCCTTTCCAAGGACTGTTCTTAGTCGTGGTTTTTTTCTTCCATCTCAAAGTTCCATAGCATTCAATAAATTCTTTTTGTTTTTCCTCTTGAAGTTACCCAGAGTTTGTTTGTTGCTTGAGCCCAAACATTCATAACTAAAATAATAGGTAATGTTCTGTTATCAAATATGAATTCTCTCAGGCCCATGCCTGCTTGGTCAAAATGAACTTGCTGCTCTTTCTCTGATTATGCAGACAGAGAGATGCCTACTAATGAGCTCATGAAGTTGAGTAATAGTCTCAGACAATTGCTTTGCAGTCTCCCAGGAGCCCTAATTAGAATCCTTTATTTGGCTTCCACTGAAGCAACTTTTACTGAGGAGGTGAGGATTTTTGAAGGACAGAGGTAGAATCTTCAGATTATTATGAACAACCCTTCAGAGTAATTCTAATTGATAACATTGAAAAAATATAGCCATATTGCAAAACCAAGTATAACTGACCTAGAACCCAAGAAAGTATTGTTGTTTTTTTTTTTATTTTCAGGACAAATGGTCCTCAATATGAAACTCCTTACTCATGTTTGACCTCCTCGTTCATCTTCATTTTTCTTTATCAAGTTGTATAGCCTTTTATATGTCTACTTTGACAATTACTTCAGGAAGTCACAGATGCTTCAAGCTGTCCATGCTATCTGAAACTAACAAAAATTATATACAAATGGAAATATTGTTGACAGTCAAAATATGTACAAGTACTGGCCTCTATACATAGAATATAGTGTGACTGTTAATGATGGAAACATATTTGTGTGCTCAGAGAAATACAGGCCTAATTGTTCAGCAAGCATGGCACAAAACTATTGCCAAAAGTTATACACAGTACAGAGTGTAAGCCAATTTTTTTGGCAGTCTACATTACCAGGGATCATTTTTAAATTAAATCTTACAATTCTATTGCTGTCCCCTGCTCCTATTCATATTTCCTTAGGAATGTGTTCTCCACTGCAACATTATTACCAGTTCCCATATTTCAGGTCCCTGTGTTGATCTTGAGATCAAGCCACAGATTCTTCTCTTCCTTCATTAGCAAAAGACTTGCTTAGGCTCAGGATAAGTCATGTGTTGCCACATTCTCCAAGTATATTATCTATGCCTTGTTAATAAGAAATATACGTTTGGAAGTTCCATAAATTCTTTCAGGTCATTCAAGTCACATTTGAAATCCTAATGCTATAATCTGCAGATTTGAAGCCTACAAAGGTGAGTTCAGCCTTGATTTGTTTTCCCTGGAGAATAACAGCTATGCAGGCCCTGACTTAGGCAATGGAATAATCCTGCCCATTAAGTCTCCCATTACTTTCATGCATCTCATGCATTCGTCCCATTCATATGGACTAATGTAAAATGGCATTTTAATATTGGAGGAAAACATTATGGAATCATCTATCTAAAGTATTTTGTATACACAATAAAGTATTTAAATGTTCACTTTGGAAAAAGGTATAGTTGCTTCATTATTATTTCTCAAATAATGTGAAGGGTCTGAGATTTTACTCTACTTGCCAACTAACAAATTAGCCTGCCACAGTTTCATGGATGTTGGCAGAAGACACAAGACACCAGGGTCAGAAACAAAGGAATTTATCATTTGTAGCCTGGCAAGCAGGAAGAACAACATGCTTGCAACAGTTTCACTTTCCCCCAAGTATCACAGAAGTGACACAGATGGGCCCAGTGTGTTGTGTTACAGAAGAGAAACCCTGAGCTTAGGGAAGACACATCTTTTACAATGGGTAATAGGCATGCCTGCCCTTGGCTCTGGAGGGAACATCATCTTTATTATAGTGGATACTGGATAGGGAGTATAGATACTCTCTATCTTCCAAGGCTGTTCACTGAACAAAACATCTTTGAAAAGATAGTTCAGAAGAAAGGCAATCAATGCCTCAGTGCAGAAATATAAGGGACCCAACAGAAAATTATCTCCCTACATTACTGCCCTGTGCTAAATATTCTATAAAACTTTAGAGATTGCTTTTAGATAAAATGTGGCCAAAAGTAGGCAATAACTATTTAGGCTTAGTTATCAATGAGAGATCTATTTCTTAGCCTCCTCACTTAGGGGATCATGATCTGAAACGTAATTGTCAGTAGAATCAGAAATCTCTCCTTAAGAACTGAAGAGCTTTTTCTTTTAATTCAAGATATTAAATATGTTCTTTGTGAATGACTTAATCCACCTTGAAGAATGAACGATATATTATTTACTAAAAATATAGGTGTATTTGCCACTTATTGTGGGCATAGCATGACACTCACTGTGCTGAGTACTTTGTATACATTATTTTATTAAAACCTTCTAAGATATCTTGGTATTATTATCTTCATTGTTGATATGGGGGAGGGGGGGAGCCAAGGCTTGAAGAATAAACTGCCTAGCGTAACAAGTAAATGGAAAGGTCAGGATTTGAACAGAGGTCTGGCCAACCCCAAATTCAGGTGCTTATCTGCTATACTACACTGCCTCTTCATATAGTTAGGCTAGTGCTTAAATGTATGTGAACACATAGAAAAAATATAAAAGCATCAATACAATCAAGGTGTGTTATTAACTATCAATTTTATCTAAGATATTGGTAAAACCCTTAATTGAAATCAGCTAGCGTCATATTTTAGTTCTGCAACTTTGAACTTAGCTGGAATTAAGGATTCTCACTTTAACATCATTCCGATATGTTTAGGGATGCAATGAGATTCAGTCACAAAGATTTATCCTATCAACAGTGCTACCATATCTTAGATTCCATAGAATAAGTTTCTCTTAGATCAATGGCCAAAATCAACTTGCTGATTTTTCTTGAATAGGACAAATGTAATGTAAGAGTCCAGTAATATATTTAGATAGCCTGGGTTCTGGGTCGTGTGCTGATCAGTTTTGTCCAAAAAATCTACATCCCTTTCTGATCTACATTGGCCCCTTGGAATGGATCCCTTTTTTGTCTAAGAGGTAATATATCAAATGCAAAAGTTAACATTGTATTGGAAACCGAAGGCAGAGTAGGAATCAATACCGCAGGACATTTCTTCATTAAAAGAATTTAGTAGAAGCTGACTCTAAACCTTGATTAACATGGATAGTAGCCATTAAACTCTTATTTATAATGCCAGGCCACTCCAGGTCAACAGTAACAAAGCAAACACACCTCTAGGCAAAAGATGAAGATCATTATTTTGAAGAACAAGACCTGTACCTTGGTAAGAGAAAAATATTCTTTCATCAACATGGTTAAATGGTCTTGTCTTCAAGAAAAAAAAATATATACTGACCTTTGAGAAAATGTTTATTTAGTAGTTTAACTAGTAAAGGAACCAGCATTGGAAAGTTTGAAAAACTGTTGGAAAGTCTGAAAAAAAAAAAACCTTAAATTTGCATGTATGCGGACCATTGCTCATGGGACAAAAGGCCATCCTTCTTCTCTATCCTGCCCCCATTTTGAGGGACAGCAAGTGGTAATACCCTCCTGGCTAAAGTGCAGGGTGCTACTCAGTACTGTGAGATTCAGAAAGGGGCAAGACTCTGTACTATGGGAGAAGTGGCAATGTTCCTAGAGTCTTTATTATTGTCAGAGTGAGAGACTTCAAAGGAGACACGTGGAGTGTGAGCACAAACATTAAGGCAGGAGAGCCTAGCTGGGAATGTAGAGAGTCCCCACAAAGGGCCACCTCTTTGTGAAGACCTAAGCTTTAGGGAATCTTTCCTTTGAGACAGAAGAAAACGTTGAGTTGGCTGGACTTGTAATCTTTGTTTCTCCTATATTGTAGTATCACTCTGAAATTGTCCTAACCCTTCAGTAAAATACTTTGCATATGCTTGTGAATTCTAATGGTTGAGACTTTTGGAGACTGAAATAACAGGGCTCCACATCATCTCTCCTAGACTTGAATGTAGAAGGGGATTGTACCCCTCAGGTGGCTCAGAGTCACAGTCATCAGTTGGTGATCCTAGATCCTGCAGTCGTGTTCTCCAGGGAACAACCTCTGAGTATCCCCAAGCCTAGTGAAGGCTGCTTTTGCAAGAGGGCCTCACTGACCTCTAGGGTAGATCCCCAAGGATCGAAATCCAGCTTTTAAAGTACATAATGTACTTAGGTATTGCAGTAATCCTTTCTGTCCTTGTTTGCCATTGCATTCATTTGTGCCAATACTGGATTTGCAAAGTGATGAAAACCAGAAAGGATAAAAATCAAATGCCCCTTCTTCCAATAGAAGATACTTTGTGACACCATTTGCCCTTTGCCAGGAAGAAAATAACTTTCAGGAGGAGTTCTTGGTTCTCTGAGATATTTACTCTAATTGCCTCATGTTAAGTTGTGTGTGTGTGTTTTAAGCAAGGATGAATTAATGAAGGAAATGATTAAGGAAAAGAAGACAATGAGGAGCTAATATTTATCACCTTTTTAGGTGCCTTATCTTTATTAGCTGATTTAATAGTTTAATCAAGCATTAGTATACCAATTTGAAAAACAAAACAAAAAAAGCTCAGAAATATTAGATAATACGTCCAAATTCATGTAACTACTCAGGACAAACATAGGATTTAAACTGAGGTCTGAGTCCAAACCCTATGCTATTTCCACAACTATATGAATGCGTTTTGTAAACCATAGCTATGAAATATACCATGAAGGTGGGCTCTCATGAATATATCTTTGGAGAGTTTCACAGAAAACAGAGAAAAGAAATTTGGAGCTGGCCTGGGGGATTAAATGATTTCTGACAGATACACAACCACCTTAGCCTCCCTACAGATAAGGGATTGTTCCCCCTCCTTAGCGAATCCCTTTAACAAAAGCAGTCCTGAATATGGCCCGCTTTCCCCTCAAGCAAACCCATCCTTATTATAAGAACTCCAGAAACTTATTCCAGGAGTCCAGTGGTCTAAAATTTCTAACCCAGGACAGACAAAGCCAGCAAAATCTAGGGCCAGAGACAGGTATGAGAATGTTGGGGCGGTATTGTTGCCAGATCTTTTCACCAGGCTCTGAGAGTACCACACAGCCCTGCAGTTACCAATAGTTAATTACTATCTACAAGGGTTCTGGGGACCATTAACATACAAAGAATCATTCAGATGTTCCTGTCAACAGCAAAGTGGTGAAAACCAGAAATGATGGGAAACAAGAAGACAACGAACAGGGTTTCTAAATAAAGGTGTTGGGGGAGGACAGAAATGGGTGGGCAGCCGGCGGTCAGGGGAGAAGCCAGAGAGGCACAATGATATTTTCTTTCTCCCAGAGTACAACTTAAGATGTCAGCGGAAGACTGCCCATTATCCCCAGGATCTATGCGCTGTTCTCTCTCTGACTTTCCACAGGCTGAGCCCGGGGATCTGAAGGTTATTAAGGAAAAGCAATGGTTACAGGCCAAGGCCCCATGCCAGTCTGGGAAGCAGTTCAGGAGATTGTTTTACCTAATGGTTCCAAAGAAAAATTATGGACCCCTAGAGTTTAATGTTCTTGAAAAAAAATCAGTGAGGGGGTTATGAAATGTGCATACCATAAAATTCTTCACCTGATCTCAAGGCTTTCATTAGTTATGATATTTATTGAGTGGTTACTGCGTGCCAGGCAATCTGCTAGGTGCTTCTTGTGTTACACAGAAATACCTAATCTTCACCAAAAAAACCCAAGTAGGTATTACTATTCCCATTTTGCAGATAAGGAAACTGAGTCTCAGAGAGGTTAAGAACTGGACAAAGGACCAGTCAGTGATGAGACTGGGTTTCACTCCAGGTCAATTTGATTCCAAAGCCAGCTCTAGTTCCATTAAATCAACAGCTACTTGAGTGGAGGTGAGGGGTACAGAGAACAGGTATTTATTATCTTTAAGTTTTATAACAACTCTTTAAGCCAAAGAAATTAATAAATGCATCTGTAGTCATGTACTTTCCAGTATCAGTAGTCAGATCAGAGAGTATCTTCAAGAGCAGCAGGGGAATCTTCTGACAGCCCTGGGTATGAGGCCAGCCAGGTCTGCGAGCTAAATCTCTTAAAGTGCATTAGCTGCACCCAGAAGGTGAACAGCTATCAGCCAAGTATTTGTACATGGAGCAAAATATATCTTTTACCTCCAAAACCTCTGTCCCAACACTGATCAGGAAATTGACCCCAACCCTCTTCTCAAAGAGAGTGGCAAGGACTCAACTTCTACCCACTTGCACAGGGTTTCCATTAATTGAATTCCTCCCACTCCACTTGTTTCCTCTCGGGATCAATGGAGGTCATGGTCATGTGGTCAGGTCACTCAGCCACCCCACTTCCCTATCCTGGATGACTGTATTCCAAGCACATCCTGGAATAATTATCTTGAAGAGCACCTGTCCTCTTTTCCTTTGTGTTCCTCATATCACATAAGGAGTCAGAAATCCTTTTAGAGATGAACTTGGCCTTATTTTCCGTTTATGCCAGTCACACCAGACTTCACTCCAGTTCCCAAATATACCTTGCAGTTTTCAATTCCTCAGCCTCTGTGCACACTGTTTCTTTCTACCCGAGTGGCCAAATTCTCTGTCTCCATTGAATGAAATGCAAACACATTCGTTTTCTTTCTAAGCATCAAACCATCAGTCTTGTTATGGCAAACACTGGATTAGACAACTTGGCTTGGACCTGTGACCCAAGTCTAGACCTTGGGATCCACCCAACGGGAGGGTCAGATACCACTCTAGAAAACTGCAATCAAATTGAACAAAAAATGCAGAAAATGACTTTCTATTATTATACTCTATGGTGGGGAAAAATAAGATGATTAAATTTTGGAATTGTATTTTCTCTGATAACCAGGAACTGGGGATCATTTTCAAACTGGTTTCTTTCATGTATGTCAAACCTAGAAATGTAGCAGCCTTAGGTCTGCTCCCTAAATTATATATAAGTTTGCTCATTAATTTATATACAATTTTTTACTAGGAAATTTATTACTTTGACCTATTGCTTTATAACCTTAACATTTTTAAGAATAATATCTGGGGAAAATGTATAACTGTGATATTATACGTGAATACTACACTTAAATGCCATATTCAAAAGTTTAAAATAACAACGGCTAACATTTATTTAGCACTCACTACATGCCAGATAATTGTTTCACACACTTCAAAGAGATTAATTCATTTGTTTGTATTCACTAATTCATGAATTCCTATGAGATTGGTACTGTAATTGTCCTTATGTGATAGCTTAGGGAACTGGGTTCCGCTTTGAATTTCTCCTTCCTTGCTTTCCTTGGTAAGATGGGTTGAACAAACTCCTGTGATAACCATACATATAATGTTGGACTCAATTGACCACAAAGGCAACTGGAAGATTTCCTTTGCCTGCCTTCCTATGAAGGCTGGAGTGAGCCTGAAGCAGCCAGATCCCTTCTTCTCTCATCTGACCCCACCCTGACCCTCTTGGAGATTTCCGGAGCCAAATCCATTTCCCAAGTACCAGGCAGCCACAGCCAAAACCTGAGTCTATGTTAGGAGCACACACCTCTGTCTTAGTCCACTCAGGATGCTATAACAAAAGACCATAAAGTAGGTGGCTTGTAAACAACAGAAATTTGTTTCTCACACTTCCAGAGACTGGGAAGTCCAAGATCAAGTCATCATCAGATTTGGTCTCCGGTGAAGTCTTGCTTTCTGTTTCATAGCTGTGTTCTCACATGGCTGAAGGGATGAACTAATTCCATTGAGTCTCACTTAGGAAGGCATTAATGCCATATATGGTAGCTCTGATCTCATGACCTCATCACTTTCCAAAAGGTCACACCTCCTGATACTATCACCTTGGAGGTTACGATATCAACACATGAAATCTAGGGGAGACACAAACATTCAGACCACAGCAGTCTCCATGTATATGAGAAGGGAGAATGGCTACATGACAATTCTGCTCCCGGCATGGGGTATGATCTCTCATCCTCTCAGCTCTTGAGTGCGCAGGACTACTCAGCAGCCCATGGGTGCTCTCCCAGCTGTTCTTTCCTCCCTCTCCGCAGGACATGCTGGTGGCCACCACTCCCTCTTTGCAGAGGCTGGGTGCAGGGAAGATGGTGTGGGCCAACCCACCACACCCGCTTCCCCTTTCAGGTACAGTAATGTCAACTAGCTTTCCATTTGCAGCTGCTCACTGCAAATTCCCCTGTCATTTCCTATTTCACCATCTTTTATATTAGCCCAGAATGCAGTTAGCAAATGTTATCCTTGTTCAAATTTCCAACTAAAATATGAAATGATTGGGCTGTAAAATTATTTTGATCATATTCTTAACAGGATGTAGCCTAATAATAAAGCTGAATGCAACAGAGTGTAGCCCTGGATATCAAAAACGGACAACTCCTTCTATGAAAGAAAAAGGGGAGGCCACCATTGCACAAAGAGAGAATGACCCTGTTACACCCTGTCTTGCACCTGAATTCTGAACACCAAATTCTGCTTTTCATCATGATCTGGATCTCCTTTTGCAGGACTCTGAATTTCTGAGATGTACCGACACACTGTTAATACTTCTTTTTTAAGTCTGTGCTTTTCTGCACATTCATACGCACACCCCCACCTAAACTTCTCTCACAGTACATGTATTCTGAGTGAAAGAATACATGGAATAATTAGTCCTGACATTTCTTAAGTGCATGTATGTTAGGTACTTTAAATATATTATCTCAATAAATTCACAAAATGACATGATTATCTCCATAGTAAACATGAAAAATCTGTTTTTCAGCAAGGTCAAATAACCTGCCAATGTAATGAACACAAGTACACCAAATACGAGTTGGGACTGGGGATTTCAATATAAGTACTTTTGACTTTGTACAAGTACAAAGTATAAGTACTTTGTACTTTTGACTACCACAATGTACTGCCACTCAAGCTGCAAGCAGAATCCCTTGCAAGTGGAAAGCATAGCATAAAAGTACAAGGGAATCAACCATTTTTGAGGACTATTTACCTGACACTGTACATTTTATATGCTTCAAACAATTTAAGCTTACAGGATCAGGTGCTAACTGCATCCACATGTCCAATGCTCATAAGGTTTGTAGCATCCTAATAAGTGGTAGATTTGGGGTTCACATTTATGACGAAGGATGCTGTGACTAATTTCAAAGCTGACTTTAGGCTTAGGAAGTTTATTAGGTGGAAGGTTCTCTCTGCTCCTGTATTTCTTCCACACCAGGATTTTGTGCTATGATTCAGTCATATGATATAGGGTTTGCCTTGTTATTTTTATAACAAATGACTAAATTATGAATTTCTTGAGAATATGCATCATCTTCTCAACAAGTCCTTGGTATGTGGTCTTGAAACTAAAATGAACTCAAATAAATATTGGACAAATGAATCAGTGAATATGTATTTCTGGGAAGTATTTTCAATCCCAGAACCTTTATGCAAGTTTTCATTAAATAGGTCCCTTATTTGCCTGTATCAAATTTATCTCACATACTTGTTAAAAATCAATTCATCAGCACCTCCCAGACCTCTTGAATCACAGAATCTTAGAATTGAATCTCAAAGGCCTACCTTTTAAGAAGGTGATGGTTTCAAAGCAAATGAAGTTTGTGACGTATGCTGTGGAGCAAATCAGCTTAGCAAACAGATTTCCTTTGGGAAATGCAGGCATGGGGTAAGGCTGGGGCCTTGAGTCCTTGGAAGGATATGTGGAAAGAGTAAAGGAGAGCAGAAGGAGAACTCCCACATCAACATCCAACCCATGCCCACTCTGGCCAGCAGGTTGGAAATGGGTGAATTGCCTTGATTTTTTCTTAATTCTTTTTCAACTTGAATTGATATTTGATTTTTAAATTAATTGTAATTTTATGAAAGGAATATATGTATAATTTAAAATATCAAATTGTGCTAAGAGGCTTTGGAAAAAAAAAAACACTGTTTACTTCCTTACTTCTTACCTAAAGGTAATCACTTTTAACTGTTTAAAATTGTTTAAAATTGTTTAAAATTTATCCCTATTGGCCGGGCGTGGTGGCTCACGCCTGTAATCCCAGCACTCTGGGAGGCCGAGGTGGGCGGATCGTTTGAGCTCAGGAGTTCGAGACCAGCCTGAGCAAGAGCGAGACCCCATCTCTACTAAAAATAGAAAGAAATTATACGGACAGCTAAAAATATATATAGAAAAAATTAGCCGGGCATGGTGGCGCATGCCTGTAGTCCCAGCTACTCGGGAGGCTGAGACAGAGGATCGCTTGAGCTCAGGAGTTTGAGGTTGCTGTGAGCTAGGCTGATGCCATGGCACTCACTCTAGCCTGGGCAACAGAGTGAGACTCTGTCTCAAAAAAAAAAATAAATAAAATAAAATAAAATAAAATTTATCCCTATTTTTCAAAAACCACATCTATTTACTGCCATATCATAATTTATATTTAGATTTCCTTTTTTATTCCTATTTTAATAAATAAGAGTTTCAGCTCTCTTACACTCCCTGTACTTCTCCCCCAGATACCTATATGACAGCATTTTCATCATTAGATAACGTGAATATTTGGCCTGTGCTCAATCAAGTGATATATGATGTCTACACATCCTCTATTGTTTAGCTCTTTATTTATACTGAACTTAACGATTCTATCATTTTTTAAAAATTCTATTTATTTATTCAAATCTCTAGTCAAAATCTCCCTTTTCCCTAACTAAAATCTTTGAAATATGCCCCTTTATCAATTTTGCACAAGATTAACTTCATTAGATGATTTACCACTCCCTTTTAATATATAATCCTACTTGGATTTTCCATCTACTTGCTCCAGTCTACATACATTGTTCTTTAGACTTTCACTTTTATTATCTTGGAACTTCCCTTTGAAAATTTCCTTTCCTAGTGGTGTATTGAATCCTGGTTCTGGTATCCTTGTCTTCCTTGATTTACTCTTCTTTCAGTAGAATACATCCTCCAGTACCTTACTGAGAAAGAGTACATTGGAGTGAAAATATCTGAGACTTTGCATGTCTGAAAACACATTTAGCCTACCATTACGTTAGATCTGTAATTTTTATGAGCAGAAAATCATAGATTGAAGATAACTAACTTCAAAATTTTGAAGGCGCCATTTTCCTCTATCTTCCAACAAAGTTATTGGGAAGTCGACTACCATTCTCACAGCAAGGAACCTGATACCTGATCCATTTTATGTGCGAATCTTTTTTATTTTCTATTCTTTGGAAAATTTTAAAACTTGTGTTTATTGTGAATATGTCTTGGTATGAGTAATCAGTAGGCCCTTTAAATTCAAAGTATCTGCCCTTTGGTTCTCTTGTTTTGTTTTTCTGATAATTTTTTCCTTTCACATTTTCCTGCCCATTTTTTATAATTTCTACCAGATTTATCCTCTAATTTTCTTATCCTCAGTCTCTTTTTGTCCATCTATTTGTTTTGTTGTATTTTTGGATAACATTATTATCCAAACAGTTTAGTGACTTAAAATTTAAGCTATTATATTTTTAATTCCCAAGGGTTTCATCTCATTCTCAGATCATCCCTTTTTAAAACACTCTGTTCCAGATTTCAGATATCTCCCAGTTTTCTCAAAGATAGACTGTGTATTTCTTTCTTTTTTTTTTAATGTTTTGTGTGTGTTGGGAGATTCTGAAGAGGAGTTAGATCTTTACTTCAAAATTTTGAAACCAGATGTCTTGAATCCTAGTTTAAGAGATGTTAATTGCAAATGGTTCCCAAAGATTTTTCATTAATATAATCACCTAAAAAGCTCAAGGAAATGATCTGGCCTCATCTCAGATCCACCAAATCAGAAATCTCATAGGGTAAGAGATCCAGAAACCTGTTTTGTTGTTGTTGTTGTTGTTGTTGTTGTTTTTAAGTTTCCCAGATGACTACAAGGCTAAGTTGGAAAACTACTGCACAGATATATTGTTGGGCTCTTAACCCTTCTCAAGTAATAGTGACTAAACCTTTTTATCTGTTTCTCACAATAGTATTCCCCTCAGACTAGCTTGTTTGCAATTTGGAGCAGAAGGGAAGGATTGCAGCTATGTCAAATGTCTATTGCATCATTTTGTTATTGAATAGATCCATAAAAGTGCACCAGTCTCCTTTGCCTTACATTCCATTTGTCATAGGCCAAGAATAAAGGTCTTTATCTGTATGTCTACATTTTATTTTTCTTTGTCCAGCCTCACTTGGCACCATTGTTTTTCTTTTCATCCATAAGATTTCTTCAAGCACAAATGAAGAACATACACTCTCTAGTCCAGCCACAGTGGTTTTACTGCCTTCTTTCCACCACGACATTATCATATCTCCTTGTCTTTCCACATGTTACAACAATAAATGGTATTACCGTCCTATCCACTGTGCTGTATCTTTCCAAAAAATTCAGAATATGTGGCCTAGATTAGGGAAAGGAGTTCCAATGTGACACAGACCCCATTTTCTGTTTGTTTTATCTCCTCAACCCACAGGCACAAATCTCCAGCTATTTTCATTCAGTTCCGATATGACATTCACCAAAAATGTCTGCCTCCCTTATTCTTATCACAGTCACTTGGACTTACAGCCCTGTAGACAAACACACTCGAAATTCATGTTTCTTAGTGACTAATAAGACTAATACAACGACAGAATACCCATTTTATTCTTTCAGCCTTGGAACTGCTGGGGAAATTAAGACATTAAAGTTATTAGTCTGGTCTTGAAATTCCATTATAAATGAAATGTGACGGCAGATTTAATTGTTGAGAATTAGATCCTTAGTTACTTAAAACAATACTCTACCAGGAAGTTTGCTGGAAAAACTAAGTGCTTTTATGGCAAACAGATCTGTCTTGCCTCTCTTCTCATTGCAAACAGAGAGTTGAGTGTGCATGTCACCCAATGTCAGCCCTCACCCACATGCCAGGCAAAATTCCAAGGACATGAAGTCAAACTTGTCATCATATGATACACAACTGAATTACACTTTCCTTTGCCCCACATATAAGGGGGCAAAGGTGGAAAACAGGCTGGGCTTAGAAATAAAGAGACACTGTCATATTGTGGGGAGCTTTAATTAGAACAGGGTCATCATGAAATGACACTTTCAATGATCAATTCAGAGTCAGCAAAAATACCAGATAGTATTTGTAAAGCCATGGCCTCTTGAGCAGCATTCTAAAGAAATTGCTTAGAGTGTCTATGTGTGCACAATTGTTTATTCTCAGAAATGTGGGCAGGTCCTCTCTGTACACATACTCAAATATCATTGCACACAGTAATAACACAGGCCTGGGGGTAGCCAAATA
Organism: Eulemur rufifrons; assembly: GCF_041146395.1. Taxonomy (NCBI): domain Eukaryota; kingdom Metazoa; phylum Chordata; class Mammalia; order Primates; family Lemuridae; genus Eulemur; species Eulemur rufifrons. The sequence continues at coordinate 235,594,737 of NC_090989.1, forward strand.
CAAAACATGCAGTCCTCTTTGTAGGTCAAATTCCAAAGCTAAGAGGCTTTGGGAACATGTCTAAATGTTCTCACCCCTGAGAATAGACGCCTTAGGAAAACATGGTCATATAACCTAGAGGTCACATACAGAAATCCCCCAAAAACCGGGAGGCGTAACAAAGACTGCCTAAGACAGCCTTGAAGATCAAGGTCCCCATGAACAGGGAATTAACTTTTTGAAACACATCTAGGTTCTATGAATGGGAGATTAATAAATGTGGAACACATTGAAGTGCTAAGAGATAAGACAACCTTTGGGCCATAAATTTAAGTTAAGGGGTAAAGAATTACTAGGAGGCGAGCACCAGACTTGATTTGTCCATTTGGTTTCACCATCTTTGGTACAGATATGAACCCTTCTATATGTAATAACTAAAACCTAGTTCAGCACAAGGCAGGCATGAATTTCTGACAACCTGCAGAATTCATACCAACCAAGAACTAGAAATCACATGGGAATTTGAGTGAGAGTTGGTATTGATGACCTCAGTAAGGGCTTATGGGATTCAATCAATAATAAGTATTTGCATATCTAAACGCCCAAATTAATTGTTTGCTTATATTTGCATATTATATGGCATAAAAACTATAATGTATATAAAATTTAGTGTTTATAGCATTGATAACACTCTCCCACTTGATCCTCACTTCCATATGATCTAGGCAAGGATTGTTAGCTCCATTTTACAGATGGGAAAGTTGAGGCCCAGGAAATCTTTAAAGGAATGACCTGAGATCATCACACAGCTTGAGACCTCAGATTCCAAATTAAGTTTATATCAAAATCAAAGTGTTTTCTTCAAAGAAGAAAAATTTTATTTGAAGCAATTCTAAATTTTTCCATACCTTTCCCTGTTTATATCTCCACCCCACATCTTTTCACATAACTTAACTCTTTAATAATTTAAGTATTTAAGACTAGAAGAGACCATCCACTCACCCAAATACCAGAACCACTAACACTACATTAAAGTCATCTGCAGAAATGGCCAGTATTATGAGTCTTCCCCTTTTACCATATGTCAGTGTTAAATTCTTTGAGAGGTGACATCCCACAGAAGGCAGAGCGTTTCAAAGTTTCCCCATCATGGATTCCAAGCCTCACACCCTCACTACGTGATGCAAAAAGCAAACATGGGGACTGACGTCCTTTAACGTGAATACCCCACTCTAACTATCTCCAACAGAACGTGGCCTTTGGGTGCCCTGCCTGAAATAAATGGGGTTTAATTAACACATTGGCCTTTTCTGGTACCCTAGAAACCAGAGATATTCCTCCCCCAGTGATTTCGTGTGCAACACTGAGAGCATGAATCTTGGATGTCGTTTCAAAAGGAACCATGAGCCATTTATTCTTAGTCTGAAATTGGCAGGCTTTACATTTTGGAGAATTTTTAATAGGACTAGCAGAGGAACCAACATTAGGGATTACTTTCTCAGTGTGGGGTTAGATGTGTAATGCATATGTTTGCCCTGAGGACCCCAAGCCACATACTGTAAAACTTTGTTAAAATGCCTTTCTCTTCAACTATTAACGTTCTCCTGTGCATATTGTTCATTTATAACAGTCTCAGCCAAAAGTTTAGAAAGCTATGTTCCCCCACAGACCATTATTTTTGTGCTAATTAATGAGCAAAACCAATATCTCAGATATGAAATTCCAAGCTCTAGTTACTCAGTTTGGCTGAAAATCTGTTTTTCTAATTATTGACTACTTTCTGCTACTTTAAGTCCACCACCTAAGTTCTTGGACAGAGCTGGCTTCTGGGAGCTGGGGAGGTCTCCAATGGCAACACAGTTCCACACTGAATAGTGGAGTGGGAGGGAGGGATCGCAGCTGTCAGAGTCACTGAGGATTTGGGAGGAAGTAAGAGGAAGAAAAAGAGGAGATTTGTAGGGCAGACTTAAAAAGGAAAAAGACTAAGATCTTTTGACAAAATTTCAGTGAGGTGCAATCCTCTAAAGTTGCCAATACACTTAACACTCTTAAAGGGAACAGAGTCTTAAAAAGTATATAGCAAGGGGCTAATGATTTAGACTCATCTGAAAAAAAAAATTTGCATGTATATTGTGGTATTCTTATGCTCTTATTTGGTTTTATTTCCGAATTTCTGGAGCTGACTAAATTTTTGTTTCTAATTTGATAAGAATTTAAGCAGATTATTTTCTCATTACTTCTAGTGTTTACAACTTACATTGTGTATTTGATTGTCTACATTTGAGAATACAGATTTACAGATATAGATAGAGATATATACACATATATGTATATAATGTTTTTTTCTTATTATAATCATTTTTATAAGGTTAAGAGGGAACAGAACAGTTACTAATACTCCCTGAGCATAAAGCATGCTACAGGCACTGAGCTGTGTTCTATGTATGCTGTCTCATTGTAACTTTACAACAACCAGAGAAGAAAGAATAATTATCACTTGTAACAGGAGAATACTGAAAATCGAGAGGTTACATATATAACAAAAGTCAAATTCCTAGTATATGATAGAGATAAGACTTGAACCCAGATTTGTCTAGAAACAAGCCTAGCCACTTTCCCCTAAAACCTATTTCTTAGAAAAACAGTTGCACGGCAGCCATATGCATGCAGAATTTGTTCTTAAAAGGAACGTTCTCCTTTTAATGCCTTGTTATGAACATTTTGAACTCCCAAGACCAGTTTCTGAGTGTATACAAAAGTATTGTTGTCAAAAGACATTTTTACACCTGTCAAATGGGAAAGGTCATTTCTTAGGAGCAGCCACCTATAAGTCAGGGGCTTTAAGATTAAAGAGAAGGATTTTGGGGGTATGAGAGGCAACAAAGAAGGGGAAAGTAGGGCCGAAATAACGTAGTGTAAACAAGAAGCATAAGGGACGAAAGCCACGGTGCTTTTTCTTGTTGTCGTTGTTGTTGCTAAGGGCAATTTTTCTCAGGAATCTATCTCACCTTTCAATGTTTGATGTCCTCCCTGGGAAACATTAGCCAGCTACTTGCCTGCCAGGAACTCAAGCTTCAGAGATTTCCTAAGTTCACAATGTAACCGTACAACCATCAATTCTCCAATAATTTGATAATTAACTCTATTAGTGATGACTAGCAAGCACTTCAAGGCTAACTCCTTCTCCTCACTCCCAGATGATTGGTTAGCTTTCAACAGAACTTTCAATGCTTCAGTCAAGAAAAATAGCTCAATTGACACCCACTTTAGGAATCATGGTGGAAATTTTTACCATCATCTGCATTACGTTTCCCAAATTTTAATTATCCTTCCACCACCAGTATGGTTTTGCCACATTCTACTACATGTTTAGTGTTATTAAAGATTTTTATATTGACCCCTATTTTTACTGATATGTATTTGGTTTTATTTGGTTTTTTAGAAAATAGCTGAGCCGTTTGTTGAATTATTCCAGCTTGAGGTAAAAAGATGTTTCAGTTTTATTTTTCTCAAATCACTGCCCCTTATGCTATGTCAAATCTCCCTATCCTGGGGACAGATTATTGAATCACATCTTGGGCAGATTTCAAAATCTCTCAGGCGCTTTGGGTTATTAAAGTTGTAATTTTCCATTTTCAGTTATTAGTTATGAACCAGCTTAAAATTTCTTTTTCTACCCCATTAAAACATACTGCTTTGCCCACTACAGCCCAGGATAGTAGCTTCAGGGACTTGAAGAAGGAGAGGGCAAAATTGGCTCTTTTGCTCCTCTCTCATCCTTGACCTTGGCATGGGGCTACGTGATCTGCTGGGTGATTCATTCTCCACTCTCCATTTTTGAGGCCCTGGTCTGTAGATATCCTCTTGGCATTGGCTGTCTCTGTTCTCCGGCTGTCGTGAATCTCTGTGTGCAAAACATCAAGCATCTCTAATTCAATCTTTTCCAAATCCCTGAGGCTCCACTCTCTAACAGATCACATGTCTTTTTTTTTTAAACACTTCAATAATTTTTGTATATTCACTCTATTGTGCAATGATCACCACTATATATGTGTGTGTATTTTAAAAGAAAGCTTTATATCAAACCATCATTTTAAAAAAAAAAACACATTATTTGCCATAATCAGAAGGTAGTAATAGAAAAACAGTAGAAAAATGAAAACAATGAAAACAAAAGCCATGTTATTCATTAAGTTGTTGCTAAATAGTGCTGCCCACTGAAGTCTCTGGGCTTGAGATAAATTCTCTTGGCTAAGGAAAGAATTCATCAAGGGTTATATTGATGTAGAAGACATTCTAGTAGCAAATGAAATTTTCCCCTTTTTCATGAACAATTGAAGGTAAAAAAATAATTTTTTTCAAACGTGATTGGATAATAGTATTACTTAATGTCAAGTCCACTTAAAAATTACCAATGACATGTGCTGCACACTTGAAGAGACACAGTGTTAGGTATTTCCTGCTGTGTGTAGGCCTGGTCTTTCTTTTGCCAGGATCCCTATGCCGTCTCAATTTTCTTTAGCTCTTTTTGTGCTTAGATCTTTCCAGCTACACCATTCCAGCCACAGCAAATGGCACATGGAGAATAACTGAATAACCCAGTTGACAACCAGAACTGAGGCCCCAGACACATGGCCCCAGTTGAGTTATCCAGCATCTCCAGCCATTCTAGCCAAGATCCAGTCATGATGGAGCAGAGACAAGCATTCAACTATGCCATTCCTGAATTACTGACCCACAAAATTATATTAAAATGGTTATTTCTTCTTTTGATTTTGGGGTGATTAGTTACACAGAATTAGATACCAGAAATACAAATTCATAGGGTGACTATTATCCAGGTTTGCCCAGCATAGCCCTAGTATACACCTGTTAGCCCAACCTAATTTACTTAGTGCTAGTTTCTTTCACCCTTTAAAGTATTCCAGTTTGGATGGCAATTATATGTTCACCCTCCTAATTTGCCATGTTCTGTACTCGAATTATGTTCTTAACAAACTGTCTTGTCTCATAGTACCTTAAAGTTTGTATAATGGCGAGCCAAATGTTGACTGCTTCTGAATTTGGACTACAGTTGTGACTGCATGACACATTTCTCTCAAGAAGAATTCAGAATTCTTTAAGCCTTGTTTTTAAAAAAGAGATATTTAAAAGATATATTTAGAAGAAAATTTTTTAACTGATAATGCTGAAAATGCCACATATCAATTTTTTTTAATATTCTGATATCTGGTAACAAAAGAAACAGGTGTAAGGGAGAGAAATCACATAGCAATTTTTGTGTGTGTGCTATGTTTGAATCTCCAGTAGCACACATTATTGAAAGAGCACAAATCACTGGCCACTATTTTCAAGACTAAGGGGAAAATTAAGTGTTCAAAGACAAAGAAGTACAATATTGCTCATGTTTACTAATAGCTATCACTTCTTCAATGCATCTGTTTAGCAAGCACAACTACATATGTAATTTTATCTAATTTTCACAGCAATCTGGTGAAGTAGGTACTATTATCACTCCCATTTTACAGACAAGAAAACTGAGGCTTAAAGGGATTAAGTAATCTGCACAAACAACCAATGCTGATAAAGAGAAAAGGAAGGATTCATACTCAAGCTGTCTGATTCCAGAGCCTGTTCTTTCAGCCTTTAGCATTTAATGTCTCTCTATTAAAATATAACAAAGAAACTAATTTGTAAGCAGCTAAAAGATCACAGGATACTGTATAAAAATATATATTATGAAAAAGAAAATGGATCTATATTTTCTGATTAATTTATTTCCTTCTAATGAATCTATTTCTCTTCTATTATGGTCTAGACTGGTCTTGCAAGCAAGCAAAATCAAAGATTATTGGGTATGTTGCTGTGATTATATCAACTTTGAGGTGCTTGACAGTTCATTAATATATTAACATTTTATTTAGATTACATACTAATTATACCTACATATTACACTACTTAAAATGTACATTATTCATAAAAGGCCATTATTAAGGAGTGATTAGTATCACATAAATTTCTACAGGGGCTGGTCCTTGGCCTGATACTTTTCAACTTTATTTTCCTTTTATTTTTAGTTGATATATATTATATACATTTATGGACTATAGAGTAAAATTTCAATACATGTATAGAATGTGTAATGATCAAATCAGGGCAATTAGCATATCTATAATCTCAAATATTTATCATTTCTGTATTGGAAACACTGAAAATAATCTCTTTTAGCTGTTTAAAAAAATACAATAAATTGTTAACTATATTCACCCCACACTTCCATAGAACACTAGAACTTATTTCTCCCTTCTAGCTATAATTTTGTATCTGTTAATCAACCTCTCCCTATCATACCCTCCCCTCTACCCTTCCCAGCCTCTAATAACCACAATTCTACTCTCTACTTCTGTGAGTTCAACCATTTTTAGCTGCCACATATGGTATTTATTTTTTTGTGCCTGACTTATTTCACTTTAACATCATGTCCTCCACACTCATCCATGTTGCCGTGAATGACAGGATTTCATTCTTATGGCTGAGTAGCATTCTGTTGTGTATATATACATTTTCTTTGTCCATTCATCCACTGATGGACACTTAGGTTGATTCCATATCTTGGCTATTGTGAATAGTGCTGCAATAATCATAGGGATGCAGATATCTCTTCAATATACTGATTTCCTTTCCTTTGGATAAATACCCAGTAGTGATATTTCTGGATCATATGGGAGTTCTATTTTTAGTTTTTTGAGAAACTTCCAAACTGTTTTCCATAATAGCTATGCTAATTTACATTTGCACCAAAAGTGTATAAAGGTTTCTTTTCTCTGAATCCTTGCCAGCATTTATTTTTTGATAATAGCCATTTTAACAAGATGATATCTCATTGCAGTTTTGCTTTACATTTCCCTGATGATTAGTGATGTTGAACATATCTTCATATACTTGTTGGCCACTTGTATGTCTTCTTTTGAGAAATATCTATTCAGAGCCTTTGCCCATTTTTTAATCAAATTATTTTGTGTTTTGCTGTTGAGTTTCTTATATATTCTAAATATTGATGCCTTGTTGGATGAACAGTTTGGAAATAATCTCCCATTCTACAGATTGTCTCTTTACTCTGTTGATTATGTTCTTTGCTGTGAAGCTTTTTAGTTTCATATGGTCTTGTTTGTCTATTTTTTGTTTTGTTGCCTATGCTTTTGAAGTCTTGCCCATAAAAATCTTTGCCTAGGGCAATGTCCTAAAGTGTTTCCTTATGTTTTCTTCCACTAATTTTATAGCTTCAGGTCTTACATTTAAGTCTTTAATCCACTTTTGAGTTAAGTTTTGTATATGGTGAAAGACGGGGATCTAATTTCATTCTTCTTCATATGGATATACAATTTTCCCAGCACCATTTGTCAAAGAGGATGTTCTCTCTCCAATGTACTTTCCTAGCACCCTTGTTGAAAATCAGTTAGCTATAAATATGTAAATTTTGGGGTTCTCTATTTCTATTCCATTGGTCTATGTGTTTTCTGTTATGTCAATACCAATCTGTTTTGGTTACTACAGCTTTGTGGTACATTTTGAAGGCAGGTAGCATGATGCCTCCAGCTTTATTCTTTTTGCTCAGGATGGCTTTGTCTATTTGAGCTCTTTTATAGTTCCATATGAAAATTTTAGGATTTGTCTATTTCTATGAAGAATGTCATAGGTATTTTGACAAGGACTGAATTGAATCTATATATTGCTTTGGATAGTATAATTAATATTAATTCTTTCAATCCATGAACATGGAATATTTTTTCCTTTTTTTGTATCCCCTTCAATTTTTTCATCAGTGTTTTATATTTTCGTTGTAAAGATCTTTCACCTCCTTGGTTAAATTTATTCCTAGGTATTGCTTTTTGTACCTATTATAAGTGGAATGGCTTTATTGATTTCTTTTTCAGCTAGCTTATAATGATGTATAAAAACTGATTTTTGTATGTTTTTTCTACCCTGGAATTTTAATGAATTTATCAATTCTAAGAAATTTTGGGTGGAGTCTTTAAGATTTTCTAGATCATATAATCTGTAAAAAGGAATAACTTGACTTTCTCCTTTCTGATATAAATTGACCTTTATTTCTTTCTCTTGCCTAATTGTGCTAGCTAGAACTTCCAATAATACATTGAATAAGAGTAGTTAAAATGGGCTTCTTTATCTTGTCCCAATTGTTAGAGGAAAACCTTTCAGCTTTACCTCATTCAATATTATGTTTGCTGTGGGTTTGTCATATATGGCCTTTATTGTGTTAATGTATGTCCTTTTTACACCTAATTTGTTGAGAGGTCTTATAATGAAGGGATCCTAAATTTTATCAAGTGCTTTTTCTGATCATATGGTTTTGTCCTTCATTCTGTTGATGTGATATGTCACATTTATTGATTTTCATATGTTGAACCATCCTTGAATCCCTGGGATAAATCCCACTTGATCACAGTGTATTACCTTTCTGATGTGTTGTTGAATTCTATTGGCTAGTATTTTGTTGAGAATTTTTTTTTATTTCAGGATATGATGAGGGTACAAATGTTTTGGTTACATGGATTGCTTTTGTACCACTTGGGTCAAAGTTATAAGTGTGTCCATCACCCAGATAGTGTACATTGTACCCATTAGGTATGATTTTACTCATCCCCCCCACCCCTCTCCCACATACATGATTTCCATTGAGTTTTACTTCCATCTGTGCACATGAGTGATGACCAGTTAGTTCCAGTTTAATAGTGAATACATGTGGTGTCTGTTTTTTCATTCTTGTGATATTTCACTTAGGAGAATCATCTTCAGTTCCCTCCAGATTGTTCCAAAAGGTATTGATTCATTTTTTAAGGCTGAGTAATACTCCAAGGTATACATATACCACATTTTATTTATCCACTCATGAATTGATGCACACTTGGGTTGATTTCACTTCTTTGCGATTGTGAATTGTGCTGCAATAAACATTCTAGTGCAAGTGTCTTTTTGATAAAATGACTTTTTTCCTTTGGGTAAATACCCAGTAGTGGGATTGCTGGATCAAATGGTAGGTCTACTTTTAGTTCTTTAAGGAATCTCCATGCTATTTTCCATAGAGGTTGCACTAGTTTGCAGTCCCACCACAAGTGAAATTGAAGCAGCAATAAAAAAATCTTCCAACCAAAAAAAGTCCCAGACCAGATGGTTTCACAGGTGAATTTTATCAGACCTGCAAAGAAGAATTCGTACCCATCCTGCAGAAATTATTTCATAACATCAAGAAGGAAGAAATAATCCCCAACTCATTCTACATAGCCAGTATCACCTTGATACCAAAGCCAAGAAAGGACACAACACAAAAGAAAACTATAGACCAATATCCCTTATAAATATAGGTGCAAAAATCCTCAAAAAATTATAGCTGACCAAATTCAGCAGTATGTCAAAAATAATAATACACTATAAATAAGTGATCTTCATCCCAGGGATGCAAAGATGGCTCAGCATACATAAATCCATAAATGTGATTCACCACATAAAAAGAAGCAAAAACAAAGATCATATGATGATCTGAATAGATGCAGAAAAAGCATTCAATAAAATTGAACACCCTTTTATGATGAAAACTCTTAACAAAATAGGCATAGATGGAACATACCTCAAAATTATAAAAGCCATAGATGACAAACCTGCAGCAAAAATAATACTAAATGGGGAAAAGTTAAAAGAAATTTCACTCAGAACTGGAAAAAGACAAGGATGTCCACTGTTACCACTTCTATTCAACACAGTGCTGGAAGTCCCAGCCACAGCAATCAGGCAAAAGAAGGAAATCAAGGGTATCCAAATGGGGAAAGAGGAGGTCAAACTATTGCTCCTGGAATTGATTAATAAATTCAGCAATGTCTCAGGATACAAAATCAATGTACACAAATCGGTAACATTCCTATGTACCAACAACAGTGAAGCTGAAAATCAAATCAAAGACTTGATACCTTTTCATAATAGCAGCAAAGAACATAAAATACCTAGGAATATATTTAACCAAGGAGGTGAAAGATCTCTACAAAGAGAACTATTAATCACTGAGAAAGGAATTTTCAGATGATGTAAACAAATGGAAAAATATATTATGCTCATGTATTGGCAGAATAAACATTGCTAAAATGTCTATACTACCCAAAGTGATTTACAGATTCAACACAACAAATCTGTAATCAAAATATCAATGCCATTTTTCACAGATCTATAAAAAAATAATTCTACATTTCGTTTAGAACCAGAAAAGAGCCCAAATACCCAAATCAACCTTAAGCAAAAGGAACAAATCTGGAGGCATCACATTACTGGACTTTAAACTGTACTACAGGGCTATAGTACCGAAAACAACATGGTATTGGCACAAAAATAGAGACATAGACCAACAGAACAGAATGAAGAACTCAGATACAAAACCATCTACATATTTCCATCTGATCTTTGACAAAGTAGACAATAATATTCACTGGGGAAAAGAATCCTTATTCAATAAATGATACTGGGAAAACTGGATAGCCACATGTAGAATATTGAAACAGAATCTCTCTCTCACCACTCACAAAAATTAATTCAATATGGATAAAAGATTTAAATCTAAGACATGAAACCATAAGAATTCTAGAAGAAAATATTGGAAAAACTCCTACAGACACTGGCCTAGGCAAAGAATTTATGAAGAAGTCCCCATGGGCAATCACAGCAACAACAAAAATAAATAAATGGGACTTGATTAAATTAAAAAGCTCTGTACAGCCAAGGAAACAATCAACAGAGCAAATAAACAACCTACAGAATGGGAGAAAATATTTGCATGCTATACATCCGATAAAGGGCTAATAACCAGAATCTACAGAGAAATCAAGCAAATCAGCAAGAAAAAAATCAAACAACCCCATTAAAAAGTGGGCAAAGACATGAAATGAAACTTTTCAAAAGAAGGTAACTAATGGCCAATAAATATATGAAAAAATGCTCAACATCAGCAATCATCAGAGAATCGCAAATCAAAACCACAACGAGATATCACCTAACTCCAGTAAGAATAGCTTTTATCAAAAAATCCCTTAACAATAGATGCTGGCATGGATGCAGAGAGAAAGGAAAACTTGTTGAGACTTTTTGAATCTATGTTTTCTTAGTCTGTTTTCTATTACTTGTAACAGAGTACCTGAAACCGGGTAATTTATAAAGAAAATAAACTTATTTCTTACAGATAAGGATAGTGAGAATCCAAGTTCGGGGGCTACATCTGATGTGAGTCTTCTTGCTTATGGGAACTCCACAGAGTCCTGAAGAGGTGCAGACCATCACATGGTAAGGCAACAGAGCATGCTAGTTCAGATCTCTCTTCCTCTTTTTATAAAGCCAGCAGTCCCATTAGTGTGATAACCCATTTAATCCATGAATAAATTTATCTATTCATAAGTGCAGAGCCCTCATGACCCTAACAGCTCTTAAGCTCCCACCTCTCAATATTGCCACATTGAGGATAAATTTTCAACATGAGTTTTAACAATTCCAAACCATATCATATGTACATCAGGAATATTGACTTGTACTTTTGCTGTGTCCTTGTCTGGTTTTGGTATTAGGGTAATGCTGGCCTCATAGAATGAGTTAGAAAGAATTCCTACCTCTTTAATTTTTTGGAATAGTATGAGAAAAACTGGTATTAGCTGTTCTTTAAAAGTTTGTTATAATTCAGTTGCAAAGTCACCTGATCCTGGGCTTTTCTTTGTTGGGAGACTTTTTATTGTTTATTCTATCTTATTACTCATTATTGGTCTGTTTCAAGTTTTCTATTTCTCCCTGGTTCAGTCTTTGTAGGTTATGTATGTCCAGGAATTTATCCATTTCCTCTAGGCTTTTAAATTTGTTGTCATATTGTTGTTTGTAGTAGTCTTTAATGATCTTTTGTATTTCTGTGGTATCAGATGCCATGACTCCTTTTTCATTTCTGATTTTGTTATTTGGTCTTCTTTTCTTATTCTAGCTAATGGATTGTCACTTTTGTTTATCATTTCAAAAAACTAAATTTTTATTTCATTGATCTTTTGTAATGTTTGTAAGGTTGTAAGCCTATTTTAGTACACTCTGCAAATATTGTGTCTTTTTACGAATTGAAAGTTTATGCCAGCCCTGCATAGAGCAAGGCTATTAGTGTCACTTTTTCCAACAACATGTGTTCAGTTTGTGTCTCTGTGTCAGCATTTTCTAGCAATAAAGTATTTTTAAATTAGGGTACATTTTTAAAGACATAATGCTATTGCCCACTTAATAGACTATGGTATAGTATAAACATAACTTTTATATTCACTGGGAAACCAGAAAATTTGTGTGACTCACTTTATTATAGCATTTTCTTTATTGTAGTGGTTTGGAAACAAACTTGCAATATCTCTGAGGTATGCCTATATTTCATTTATTTTTGCTCTGATCTTTGTTATTTTTTTCCTTCTAATAATTCTGCATTTGCTTTATTTTTGCATTTCTAGTTCCTTGAGGTTCATCATTAGGTTGTTAATTTGAAATCTTTTTACCTTTTTTAATGTGTTTACTGCTTTAAACTTCACACTTAGTGCTTTTGATGAATCCCATAGGTTTTAGTATTTTGTGTTTCTATCTTGTTTCAAGAATTTTTTATTTCCCTCTTAATTTCTTCATTGATGTGTTAGTCATTCAGGAGTATGTTGTTTAATTTCCTTTATTTGTACATTTTCCACAGTTCTGCTTGTTATTGATTTCTAGTTTTATTAAATTGTGGTCTAAGAAAATACTTGATATGATTTCAATTTTTATAAATTTGTTGAGACTTGTCTTGTGGCCTAACATATGGTTTATCCTGGAAAATTGTTCTTTTGTTAATGAGAAGAACGTATATTCTGCAGTTGTTGGATGAAACAGTCCTTAAATGTCTGTTAGGCCCATTTGGTCTACAGTACAATTTAAGTCTGGTGTTTCTTTGTTGATTTTCTGTCTAGATGATCTATCTAATGCTGAAAATGGGGTGTTTAATTTCCCAACCATTATTATACTAGGGTCTATCTTTCTCTTCAGATCTAATTATACTTGCTTTATATTTCTGGGTGTTCTGGTCTTGTGTGCATATTTATTTACAATTTTTGTATCCTCTTGCTGAATTGATCTTTTATTATTATATAATGACCTTCTTTGTTCCTTTTTAGGCTAGCTTAAACTCAATTTTGTATGATATAAATAAAGCTACTTCTGCATGCCTTGGTCTCCATTTGTAATATCTTTTCCATAGTTTCACTTTCAGTCTATGTGTGTCTTTGCAGGTGAAATGAGTTTCTTGTAGACAGCATATTAGTTCAGTCACTTTTTTAAATCCATTCAACTAGTCTATATCTTTTAATTTGTAAATTGAAACTGTTTACATTCAAGATTTTTATTGATAGGTGAGGATTTGCTTCTATTATTTTGTTTATTGTTTTCTGATTATTTTATATGCCCTTTATTTCTTTCTTCCTGTCTTATTGTATATCTCTGTGGTTTGGTGTTTTTCTGTAGTAATAACATTTGATTCCTTTCTCTTGTGTATCTACTCCGAGTTTTATATAGACATACCTCAAAGATAATGCAGGTTTTGTGCCAGGCCAGTGCAATAAAGCAAATATCACAATAAAATGAATCACATGATTTTTTTTTTGGTTTTCTAGTATATAAAAAAGTTATATTTACACTATATTGTGGTCTACTAAATTTGCAATATGTCTAAAACATGCTTTAATTTTGAAACATTGTATTGCAAAAAAATGCTAATGATCATCTGAGCTTTCAGCAAGTCATAATCTTTTTGCTGGTGGAGGGTCTTGATGTTGATGGCTACTGACTGATTAAAGGTTTGGCTGTTGAAAGTTGGGGAAATTTCTGAAAATAGGGAAACAATGAAGTTTGCTACATTGATTGACACTTCCTTTCAAAAAGATTTCTCTGTTAACACATGATGCTGTTTGATAGCATTTTACCCACAGTAGAGCTTTGTTCAAAATTGGAGTCAATCCTCTCAAACCCTGCCACTACTTTATCAACTAAGTTTACATACTATTTTAAAGTTTCTCTTGTCATTTCATCTGTGTTCACAGCACTTTCACCAGGAATATATTCCATCTCAAGAAATCACTTTCTTTGCTCATTCATATGCAACTCCTCATCCATTCAAGTTTTATCATGAAATTGCAGTAATTCAAGTCAAATCTTTAGGCTCCACTTCTAATTCTCTTCCTATTTTACCACATCTGCAATAATAGTAACATCAAAGATCACTGATCACTTGTCACAAGAGATGTTATAATTTTGAAATACCAAAATGTGACAGAGAGACACAAAGTGAGCACATACTGTTAGAAAAATGGAACTAATAGACTTGCTCAATTCAGGGTTGCCACTGACTTTTAATTTGCAATAAATGCATTGTCTGTGAAACACAACAAAGTACAATAAAAGGAGGGGTTTTTTTTATGTTGTACTTTCACGCATTACATCATGTTGGTAGCTATTATCCTTTTGCTTCCAGATGTAGAACTCTCTTAAGCATTTCTTGTAGGACCGGTCTAATTATGATGAATTTCCTTGGTTTTTGCTTGTCTAGAAAAGACTATTTCTCCTTCATTTCTAAAGGATAGCTTTGCTGGGTATACTATTCTTGGTTGACAGATTCTTTCTTTCAGCACTTTGAATATATCATCCCACCCTCTCCTGGCCTGAAAGGTTTCCACTGTGAAATCTGCCGTTAATCTGATGCAAATTCCCTCATATGTGACTTGGTGCATTTCTCTTGCTGTTTTCAGAAATCTGTCTTTGACTTTTGACTATATGTGACTGGAAAGGACCTTTTTGCATTGAATATATCTGGGGATATTTGAGCTTTCTATCTCTGGATGTCTATATTTCTCCCAAGATTTGAGAAGTTTTCAGTTATTTCATTAAATAGGTTTTCTATGCCTTTTTTTCTCTCCCCTTCTGAACTTCCAAAATGTAAATATTTGTTCACTTATTGGTGTTCCATGTATTGCATAGGCTTTCTTCATTATTTTTTTCTGTTTTGACTCTGTTATTTTGAAAGACCTGTCTTCAAACTGAGAAATTCTTTCTTCTGCTTGACCTAGTCTATTGTTGAACCTCACATGCATATTTATTTCATTCATTGCAGTCTTTAGTTTCAATATTTGTTTTTTTATGATTATCTGTTTGTTGATTTTCTCATTAAGATCGTGAATTGTTTTCCTGATGTCTCTGAATTGGCTATCTGTGTTCACTTATGTCTTACTGAGTTTCCTTTAGATTACTATTTAAAATTTTTTTCAGGCATTTCATTCTCTTCCAGTGGCTCTGTTTAGTTTGGAGGTGTCACATTTCCTTGCTTCATGTCCCTTGTGTCCTTATGCCAGATATGTAAGTATTCACTTGCATATCTAACATATACTTCATCCAATTTTATGGATTGGCTTTTGGAGGAAAGACTTTTTCCTATAGATATATCATAGTAGTGATTGAGTAGGGTGCTTCGGCTTTGA
Organism: Eulemur rufifrons; assembly: GCF_041146395.1. Taxonomy (NCBI): domain Eukaryota; kingdom Metazoa; phylum Chordata; class Mammalia; order Primates; family Lemuridae; genus Eulemur; species Eulemur rufifrons. The sequence goes on from NC_090989.1 coordinate 235,610,279, forward strand.
TTATAGGTGGGCACAGTAGTGTAGTCTCTGTATGATTTCTTTGACTATAATCAATCAGTGTCAGTGGTGTGAATTCCTCAGTGGCTTAGGCTGTAGTTGTTAGTGGAGGCTATGGCAAGGCTTTACTCTGAATGAGGATGCCAAGTGGACCAGTCTTGGGCCCTTGCATGTTGTACACAGGTACTGGTGGTGGCAGATCTGAATGGGACAGTCAGCATTTTGTTGTTAGTGGCAGCAGTGGAGTGAGCAGGCTGGTCTTTAGAACACTAGGTAGCATACACGGCATCAGTGGTGGCAGTAGTGGCAGCGGGCACCCCCTCAACCCCCAATGTGATTTCTTTGGTTGTAATCAACATCAGCAGTATATGCAAGTTTCTCAGTGGCCTAAACTGTGCTTGTTTATGGAGACTGTGGCATGACTTTGCCGGTGATGAGGCTGGGTAGGCTGATTTTTAAGCACCTTGGGAGCACATGGCAGCCCTGCTGTTAGAGTGGCCCATGTTTCCAGCAGTCCCTGGGAAGACTGGTCTTCAGGCCCCTGGGCTAGGTGTATATAAGTGCCAGCAGTGGTAGACCCCAGGTAGACCAGTCTTTGGGCCCCTCCGTGACATGCACAGATGTCAGCAATGGTCCTGGGTGGGCTAGTCCTCAAGCTTTTGGACATGCTGTGGCCCCACTACTGGAGGAGAAGGTGAGGTCCTTCTCAGCAGTGGTGGCCCCAGGTGGGCAGCTCTCAGGCTCTGGGCAACATGTATTTCTGCTCCATATATCCTAGGGGCAACTTTCCTGATGTGTCAGACCACCTGTATCTCAGGGTACAGTGTATTCCATGGGTTCAAGTGCTAGGGATGCAGTTGCACTGTGAGGTCCAGCTGGTGTCATGACACTGCCGCCCTTTGGGTAAATGTGGGAAAACGCTGGCAGGGCCCCAGGTATGTGAAGATGGAGGGGCTATTGGGCCCAAGGGCATGGTGTAGTCTGGTGCTGGCTCTGCTCTCAAAATGATGCTGTGCTGCAGTAACCCAGGCCCTGGGCAGGTTGGAGAGGCCCCAGTATAAATTTCCTCTCTGGAATAATGCAGTCCGTGTGGACTACAGGCAACTCCCTATGCTAGGCTCAAATCCTATGAGGACTTTGGGGCTCTCCTATACCTAGGATTGCAGGTATCTATGGTAGGAATGTGGACTTCTGGGGACCTCCCGCTTACCATTTCCTTGCAACCCATTGGCTGGCTCCAAGCTAATCCTAGTCAGCTGCTTCACCTCACTTTCTGTGCTGCCATCTCAAGTTTCTGTGCCTCAGGTGGTCTTTCTTCCTAAGCCCATCTAGAAGTGTGGTTATCTATTTATTGTTTTGCTCCTTCTTTGCAGAGGAGGCGAGTGCTGGGCATCTGTTGTCACTCATGTTGACCTGAACTTTTTAAAATAGCAACTTAATAGAACATTCTCCTCTTACTTTCTATGACACTAAAAGTGATATGAAAATCATATTTGAGACTTAAAATAACTAAGATAGAAAAATAAGCAATTATAAGGCAAAGGATCAAGAAATTCAATATTTGAAATAAAAGATATTTCCACATATGCAATTCATTTTATTCAAGCATAGCCCACCTCAGAGGAAAGGAGTATGACTACGATTACTGGAAAAATGTGTATTATAATAGTAATTTATAGGAAGAGACAAAGTGCCAGTGTCTTTCCTTACAGGGAAAGAGGAGTTCACCTTCAATTCAAATCTGAAACTTACTCTTCCCAAGTACATGTCTCCATTCATTGCTATAACATGGGGCAGGACTCTCTTTTAGCCAGAATATAAAAGCAGAAGACAGAGCATTTGTGCTTAAGAAAGACAAATAACTTCAGGTTGTGCAGATAGAAAAAGAAGCCAGACATTTTGCAAGGTGATATAGTTGAATAGTAATGGTGATATTGAAATCAAGGGTTTTCTGTGGCCATGTGCTTGAAATATGATAACCCTTTTAATCCTTTTAATGACCCTAGAAATAACTTTCTGTCCCCATTTTATAGATTAAGAGACTGATATATGGAAAAGTTAAGTAAATTGCCCAAATCACAGAGCCAGGATTTCGTTCTCTATAGTCTGTGCTCATAACCACAACGTTATACTGCTTGTCAGAAAAAAAAAAAAAAAAAATCTATGTTAAATAAAATTTGAACAAAATATGAAAACCCAGTGGACATATGCAGAAAACACAAAACAGGTACAGCCCTTAGAAGATCAGCAGATCCTAAACAAAGAAGAGATATCTGAAACAAAGCTACCTTCTTACCTTGCAGAAGAGGTTTTAAAAAATTCCTGGTTCATTGGTGATAAGGCATAAGGCAGGTACGGGGGAGAACAGAAATAAATATCAGGACCTCATAGAATATTTACAACGCACTATTTAGGATTATGTTTAAATAAACCACATTTTGTGCCATCCATAATATGGATCCCTCTCTCTCTGGTTGTGCTCTGCGTTTTTGAAAGTGACTTAGCAAGATCTCTATATCATAACTCTAAGCTTAATGCAAGCCAACAATTCATTGTGGTTTGTTTTTAAATTCAGTCGGGTAAACAGTATCAAAGACTAGGTGGTTGTAATCATTTATTTCATTGTAGTGATAGATATGATAATTAAGTTGTAAAGAACTCAAAGGTGCCAGGAAAGAGCTACTGCAATCATAAATAATGATGAAACAGAGCCTTAAAAGAAGCAAAAAGAATTAGGCTTTCTAAACAGAACAGAAGGCCACAGAGAAATAGTTTTCAAAAGTGAGAGCACACACACACTTGTGACATTCAACTTCAGGACGAATTCCCGACTCCAGGTTTTGTAAAGCACTGAAACACATGGGCTTTGTACTTTTAATCTTTTAAAGAAAAGACTAGACCTACACCAGCCTGGAGTGATTTTAATGCATTCTTTTCTTTGAGGCTGGGACTTGGTTAGATGGCGTTTCGAAGTCCTGCAAAGGCAGACCACGATCGAGTCTAACTCCTTCATGCACAGGCGCAGCAAATGCAGGCGGGCGCTCAGACTATACGAGCCGCTGCTCCAGAGCTCCATGGGCCATCATTACAACCCCAAACAGTGCCAAGAGCAGATGTTTTTTTCTGTTGTTGTCGGTGGCATGCAGTCCTGTATCGCATAAACGTAAACTAGGTTTAATTTGGACTTTTATTTAGAAAAGAAAAACTTGGTTCTTAAGGGGAAAGATTTCTAAGGACCTCCCTTCAGTGCTATAGAGCGAAAACACAGAACATGCCATATGAACCTCGCTTGGGAAATTTAAATAAGGAGCTTTAGAAACATAACGTGATTTGGCAAGAGCGTGATTTGAATGTGGTTGTGAGGTCCCACCAGCAACATATGCTTTTACTAAGCGGCACTATTCCTTTCTTTCACAGTCTGAGTTTTTAAAACGTTACTTTATATTTTCTACGATTATCATTCAGAACCAAAACCAAAGTAGTTAACTCTGAATAAAACTATCCTATTATGAAATTAGAGCTCAACCTGGGGAAGAGAGGGGAAAAATGCTTAAACGTGACCCCTTTTCTCTTCTTTCCACTCCCTCCAAATACACTCATAAAAACTAAAACCGTGGTGGGGGGAGTCAGGGAGAAGTCTGCTTATGATTATGAATTGAACTTTGAACCGTTCCTATTGTTCCTGCCAAGGATTTTTGAATGCTAATGTAAAAAGATATATATAAAGTCAAATCTGCTAAGGTATTTTAAGAGTCTACCAGTAATGCACCAAGCTTTTTTTCTTGCTTCATTGTTAACAATAATATGCCTTTCTAACAAAAATGCTTTCAAGATGTAACCATATTTTGAAATGAGTATCATAATACATCCTTTGCAAGCCTGGAATTTGGAAACAAAGAACTTGCTTTAATCTGTTTTTCTTCTTACCTGATGAGTAGGGTGACAGTGGTACAGGAGGAGGTTTAGACCTGTTCCCAGTCTCATTTGCTTTTCTTCCTCTTTCTTCATCGTGTGGGCCTGACAACCTTTCTTTCTGAAGCTACATAAATTAAACAGGGCTAAGACTATCAGCTCTTGTACCAGCTCCAAAACAAGCCGAGACAAGAAAGGATCCTCCAGTTAGTTGATCGACAGACTTCCAGTATTTCTGCTAAACCGGTAGAGCAGTAAAGTCTCCATGCTTTCCTCTCCGCTGAAATAACAACGGAGCTTGGATCCTTGGCTGGCTTTCATGTTTTTCCCTTTTACGTAGCTAAAGGAATATTTCAAAATATGTAGAAAGGAAAAATAAGCCAAGCTTATAATCTTCTTCACTGTTAATTCCTCGTTTCACAAATACTTCTAGTCTTGCAGTATTACCTCCGTTGAAAGTTGGACCTAAGAACCTCAGCACAACAAGCCCTGAAGCAGCCTGAAGCTCACAGCAAACCAGTGAACTTTGTGGGTTGAAATGGTCTTCAAACATTATTGAGTCGATCTTTCTCTGATAAGATCTGGGTCAGCAAAATCATTTGTGATTTTTCAAATAAGTACATAACGAGTGACAACCAAAGGAAAGGGGGTTCAATTTGCAAAGTAAATGATACACCCGTATAGCCATCTGATTAGAGGATATAATTAGTGATGACTCAGTGAGTGATCTGAAAGCCCCTAGGAAAGGACTCGGCAAATAGAAAAGGCTCGGTATATTTTAGTTGAATCTGTATCTCAGATCCGAACTTAAAAATCTAGGTTTCCAAGTGGAACTTGCTTAAGAAAAACTTCTATCAGTTTTCCTACAAGAGGGTTTTGTTAAGGTTTCCAGCCTTCAGAGGAAGACTTAAGGATCTAGGCTTATTCACAGAGAACATTAGTCACCCTCAAAAACTTTCCATTGTCAACACCCTTCAGTCTTCCAGAAAGAACACTGTTACGAATTGTAAACCTACCAATATTCTCCAACTGTGTACAACATTGCATTAGGGGAAATCTGATTTCAAACAGAATAAACCTTTATTATTTCCAGCAGACATAGGGACTTACATATGGGTAATTTCTAAAATTATTTTGGGGTTTTGGCATTTTTCTCCTATATTGTACCTAATTAATGGTGGTATCTGGATTCCAACAGAGACCTCCTCCATGGGAAGCCTATAGGCCCCTCTTCTTATTTAAGCCAGAATCAAAACACTGGCAATATTATTCCAACATTGTGGAATTTAGCAAAACCACTGCATTACCAGACAGTTATGTATGCAATAGTATCTAATTAGCTAACTTCAGGAACAATAGATAGACAATGCTATAGTTATATTCTGATGAATTCATGTCAAATGTGGGTTTAATCAAGGAATATGATGACCCTAAATCATAATGTAAAGACAGACACGGAAAAGAAAAAAAGCAAAAATAGTAGTTATGTACCTCCCCTTTTCCTCTCGTATCTGTGGACATTAAAAACAAAACAAAGCAAGAAACCATGTAGTTCTTTACTAGTCTGAAATGGTGTAAGTTGGAGAAGATTTTAGATATTTCGAACTTAACGGACAAAAATAATAGTTAAAATATATTAGTTTACATACATTACCAAAACTTTATCAAAACACCACTATGGAGTACAGATGGTATCCCCCTTTACACATGAGGACACTGAGGCTTAGAAAGGTTGAATCAGTCAGTCAAAGACAGAAAGGTAGTAAATGACAGTTATCTCTGAATCAAGGCTATCTTTATGCCTGTTCAGACTCTGAACACAGTGACCTAGAAAGTGTGTATGTACGTGAGTGTACATGGGGCACGTGTGCACGTGAAAGAGAGAGCGGGAGGGATCGAGAGACTCTCCTTCGCCCTTCTTTGCTTCCTTATTACTACTATCTATGATATTAAACATTAACTCTTTGAGGGATTAGAACCCTGGGCTTGCAAACTCCTTTCAACATTGCTTAATTAAGCTTCAGCCTTGGGCAGGCGTGGTGACTCGTGCCTGTAATCCTAGCACTCTGGGAGGCCAAGGCAGGAGGATTGCTTGAGGTCAGGAGTTCGAGACCAGCTCTGAGCAAGAGAGAGACCCCATCTCTACTAAAAATGGAAAAATTAGCTGGGTGTCATGGCACGTGCCTGTAGTCCCAGCTACTTGAGAGGCTGAGGCAGGAAGCTTGCTTGAGCCCAGGAGTTTGAGGTTGCTGTGAGCTGGGCTGACGCCATGGCACTCTAGCCCAGGCAACAGAGCAAGACCCTGTCTCAAAAAAGAAAAGAAAAAGAAAAAAAAAGAGCTCAGCCTCTATGCAGCATCATGTTAGGGTTTATGATAGCATTTTCCATGGCAGAATGGAGTCAAGAAGAAGAAAAACCTCTTTCTAAGAGAGTAAAGGGGATCCTCCCCAAAGAGAGACAACAGAATCAAGAAGATAATGTGCTGCCTTGGTGTTCCCTCCTTGGCATTCCCAAAGTACCCGCTGTGAACTTCACATTCCTCAGTGGGAGCAAGAACTGAGTTTTCTGTCCTTCCTACAACTTACTCCAGAGAAATGGATATTCAGTAGATATTAGTTCACCATTCTAGCCAACCATAATGAGAAAAAAATGGCTATGACAAAATAAAAATAGAATGTGTCAAAAGTCAAGTAAGAGTCTGCTTTGAATTTCTGACTTTTACTTCTATCTTCACAGAATATGATGTGTTCAAAGTGCATTGGAGTATTGTGCTGAATGTCCAGCAGAAATCACTCTTCATATATCACTGCTCCTGAAAATGGCCGGGGAGGCAGAATGAGGGAGGTTAAAGAAGAATTAAGAAAAAAATGAGATAAAACATTGATATTACCATGATATATTTATTGAGGTCCTGCTATGTCCAAGACACAGCATAGTACAGAAGACAACAAGAACTAGGTGCAAATCCTAGCGCTAATACCCAGTAGTATGTCTCATGGGCATATTAGTTCACCCTTGAATATCAGTGCCAACCTCAGAAATAGGGATGACAATTTAAGGAACCGAAGAATTGTCAGAATGGAAAGAAATTTCCCTTTCCCTGAAAGTTGAAAGTTTTCACCAATATCCTTTTCTTCCACAGTAACTGAGTTGTAGTTGGAATGTAGCTATCCAGCTAACAGCTACATTTCCAATCCCCCCTTGCAGTGAAGTGTAGCCATGTCATTGAGTTCTTGCCAGTGGAATATGAATGGAAATGATATGTGCTTCTTCCCAGCTTGATCCACAGAAACCTGCATACATACTCCACCACACTGTTCATTCTTTCTGCTGGTTGGAATGGCAATGCCCAAAGCAACCCTAAGGATGAAAAAGTTACAGTTTGCCTATGTCCCAGAAAAAGAGCCTAGCGATTAGGGCTGCTACTGAACTGTAACACCCTCCCAAGATTATTTTTAGGCAAAAAAAAAAAAAAAAAAAAAAAAAAAAAGTCTATATTCCTTAGGTACTGAATTATCACTAAGTCTGTTTTTATACTAGCTTAGCCTACCCTAATTAACATATCTGGGAAATTCAAGGATTACAAGTAGTACAATATAAAGCATAACTCTTATCTTTAGGAGCTTGCAATCTAGTTGAGAATTTAATATGAAGACATAGGAAATTGTACCCCAAGGCAGTATGTGGACAAGGGTGAGCTAGTGATATGGAAAAGACAATTAATTCTATATATTCAACAAATAATTTCATTTTCCCTTCAGCCACCACGTAATTCTACCTTTCTTAGTCTTCTTTGTATCTCCATGAGACCTTGGGACTATTTATGGCCAATAGGATGTGGAAGGAAGTCAAGTCATGTATGTCAGTTCCAAGTCTGGCTCCACAAATGCCCAGTGAAGTTCTCACACTGTCACTTCTTGCTCTACTGACTACACGGAGTCCATCAGAGACCTCTGAGTTTGGTCTAGGGGATGCCATGGTGGAAGGGTCCTAGCTTCTCAATGAGGAGTGTACCTAACAGAGCCACCTGGCCAAGAACACTGGTGCTAGAACTTGCCTAACGGGGAAATAATCTTTATAATGTGATAAGCCACTGAGACTGGAGGTTGCTTGTTACAGCCATCAGCCTATCTGACTAATACAATGATGGAGAGAAGTGATCAGAAAGAGAAGAAAGTTCTTTGTGTGTGGGAATGATCGATCAGAGGTGGTTTCGTCAGGAGTTAGTATTTGAGTTCATTTAGTTAAGCAGAAATGAGGGAGGAGGACAGATGGTAAACGTAGTTACTGGTTTCAGATTTTACTGTGGTAATTTTCCCAGCTTCTCCAGACCAAACATTTACTGGATAAAGCATTTTCCATTTAACTTCTCAGATGTTGTTAAGCCAAGAACCCCTCTTTTCAAATCAAGTCTCATATAAAATCCTGATATTTAAACAGATACTAGTGGAGTTACCCTTATTAAAGTAAGGGCAGGGCTCTGATAGTTCTGCCTGCTTGGCCACTTTCTTACTAACCGCATGCCCCTGGATCACGCCTACGGAACTCTCAAATGCTGAGAAACAGTTTGAGCACCAGCGTATCAGAATACACCCGATGTAATCTGATAGGCTTGCTGCAGTTCTTCACAGGGGACCACAGTGTGCAATAGATTATAAAGCAGCAAACTCTGGAGTCAAGTAAGAAGCCAATCCAGTTACCCAAGACAGACCACCCTTAAACAATCCCATCAACAGAAGTAACACATTTAGGTTACCCAATCTGTCCCTTTCTCTAGTATATACATTCACTTTTTAGAGATAAAGTTCTGCATAGTTCTTTCCTATAGGAATGATTATGTCAAAATGAAGTTAAAATTGCCTCAAAAGTAGCCAGTCTGGAGAGAATTCTGGGAAGATGGTGGAGTAGGAAACACCAGGAATCTGTCTCCCCACCTAGACAACAATTACACAGGCAGAATCTGTCTAATGTAACTATTTCGAACTCTGGAGTCTCATGACTTTCGGGGGAAGGCTTGGATAGTAAATTGCTTAATTACTGATCAGTCCATCCCCCACCCTCAGTTCTGTGGCAGGCAGCTGTGCATGTTGATCCTGGAGCAACCTGCATATAGCTTGAGAGAGCCATGGTGGTTAAAAAAGACCTTGTCCTCCAGATATTGGGGATTTGTGCTTTGGTTGCTGACTGCTGCCTTTGATCACAGAGGTGCAGACAAAAGGGGTGGAGGCCACTGCTGTTTCACCTTCCCCTATTGTTGCAAACCCCTGCCCCTTTAGCTGAAGTGACTCCAAAGAACTTAAAGGTCAAGTGACCTCTTTTTCCTACTACATTTTTTATTTTTCCCTTTTGAAAGCCATACACTGAAGCCTAGGACATTCAAAAGCAACTGAATATATGGGGAAAATTAGAAAGTGACCATGTTACAACCAGGGAAAAGCACATGGTAAGAAAAGACCTAAGAAAACCTTAGGTTTACTCCTTAGACTGATCTTTGGCACAGAGACAGCCTAGAACAATCAAAATAAAACCAACAAACAACAACAAAATCAAACCCAGGTAAGAGGAATAATCTGATTTACAGATTTACCACATTATTAGATTCAAATGCCCAGTTTTCAACAAAAAATCACAAGCACACAAACAGGAAAATATGGCCCATTAAAGAAAATCAATCAATAAAAATTGTCCCTTAAAAAGACCTGATGGCAGATCTACTAGATTAAAGATGATCTAAAGGAAGATGTAGAGAAAGTTTTAAAAAAAATGATGTATCTACAAAATGTAAATATCAATAAAGAGAAGACCTAAAAAAAAATTCTGGAGATGAAAAGTACGATAACTGAAATGAAAAATTTATTAGAGGGGTTCAGAAGTAGATTTGAACGGGGGGAAGAAAGAATCAGCCAATTGAAGACAAGACTGTGGAAATTATCAAGTCTGAGGAACAGAAAGAAAAAGATTGAAGAAAAGTGAACAGAGTCTAAGGGACCTGTGAGATATCATCTAGTGTACTAACATATGCATTGTTGGAGTCTCAGAAGGAGATGAGAGAGAAAAAGAAGAGAGAAAATTTAGAGACATAATGACTGAAAATGTGCCATATTTGATGAAAGTTATGAACATAAACATCTAAGTGCATGAACAATTGTCAAGTAAGATGAATGCAAAGAGACTCACACTGAGACACACCATAATCAAACTTTTAAAAGACAAAGACAAAGAGGATCTTGAAAGCAACAAGAGAGAAATGGCTTATCATATAAGGGATCCTCAATAAGATTATCAAATTTTTTATCAGAAATTTGAGACCAGAAGGCAGTGAGCCGATATAGTTAATAAGTCCCAAAAGAAAAAACAATGTCAACCAAAAATCCTATACCCAGAAATACTGTCCTTCAAAAGTGAGGGAGAAATTAAGACATTCCTAGATAAACAAAGTTGAGGGAATCCATTACCATTAGACCTATACTGCAAAAATATATTCAAGAAAGCACTACAGGGTGAAATGAAAGGACTCATGACAGTAACTCAAAGCCATATGAAGAAATAAGATTTCAATAAAGATAAATACATGGGCAATCATGAAAGCTATTATTATTATCACAATGTTTTGTAACTACACTTTATTTTGTGTATGACTTAAGAGATGGACATATTTAAAAAATTATTAGTCTAGGAGCTAATATTGTGACTTTGGTTTGTAACTCCACATTTTGTTTTATGCACAATTTAAGAGACTAATGCATTTAAAAGAATTATTGGTATATATTTTAGGGCACACAATGTATGAAGATGTAATTTTGTAACATCACAACTGAAATGGATGAGATGGAGCTATTAACGTATCATAGTTTTTTTAATGTAATTGAGGTTAATCTGGTATAAATTCAGATTATAATGCTATAACTTAAGGAAATTAAATCTAATCTCCACAATAACCACAAAGACAATAGAATACACACAAAAGGAATGAAAAAGGAGCTTAAACATTTCACTATAAAATATCAACTAAACACAAAAGAAGATAGTAATGCAAAAATTAAAGGATGAAAACACTATATGGCACACAGAAAACATATAGCAAAAAGCCAGAAATCATTCTTTATCAGAAATTAATTAAAATGTAAATGGTTAAACCCTTCAATCAAAAGACAGGGTGGCAGAATGAATAAAAACACAAGATTCAACTATAAGCCATCTACAAGAGACTCTTTAGATCCAAAAACATAAATAGATTCAAAATGAAAGAATGGAAAAATATATCCCTTGGAAAAATTAACCAAGAGAGCAATAGTGCCTATGCTCACATCAGATAAAATAGACGTTAAATCAAAAAAGTTTACAAAAGACAAAGAAGGACATTATATGTTAATAAAAATTTCAATACAGTAAGATATAATAATTAAAAACATTTAAGCACCTAATAGACTATCAAAATATATGAAGCAAAATCTGCCAGGACTGCAGGGAGAGATAGATAACTCTGCCATAATTATTGGAGATTTTTATACCCTACTCTCAATAATAGATAGAACAATTAGACAGAAGAAATGGGGGATTTAAACACAATAAAGCAACTAGATCTAACATTACATACAGAACACTCTACTCAACAACAACAGTATACAGATTTTCCTCAAGTGCATATGGTACATTTTCTAGGATAGAGCATATGAAAGTAAGTATTAATAGATTCAAAAAGACAAATATCACATAAAATATCTTCTCTGACCACAACAGTGTGAAGTTAGAAATCAATAACAGAAATAAGACTGGAAATTTCACAAATTTATAGAAATTAAACAATACACTATTAATCAACCAATGGATCAAAGAAAAAAATCACAAGTGAGGTTAGAAAATTCTAAGAGACAAATGAAATTGAAAACAAAACACACCAAAACTTATGAGATGCAGCAACAGCAATGCTAAGGAGGAAATCTGTAGTTATAAGGAGGAATTTGTAGCATTTGCTTACATTAAAAGACAAAAAAAATCTCAAATCAACAACCTAATTTTACAACTTAAGAAACTATAAAAAGAACTAAAACAAAAGCCAGCAAAAGGAATAGATAATAAAGATTAAACACTATAGCAGAGATCAAGAAATAGAGAACAAAAAGAAAATTGAGAAAAATCAATGAAACCAAAAGTTGGCTCCTTGGGGAAAAAAAAAAATCAATAAAATTGATAAACCCTTAACTAGATGGACCAAGAAAAGAGAAGACTCAAAATACTAAGATCAGAGGTAAAAGTGAAAACAATACTATTGATTCTATAGAAACAAAAAGGACTGTAAGAGAGTATTATGAAAAATTATACACCTGTAAATTAGATAATCTAGGTAAAATGGACAATTACCTAGAAACAAAAAGACTACCATGACTAATTCAAAAGAAATGGAAAATCTGATTAAACCTATAACCATGAAGGAGATTGAATTAGTAACCAAAAATTTCCCAACAAAGAAAACCCCTGAACCTGATGACTTTACTGGTAAATTCTACCAATATTTAAATCAGCACTAATGCCAATCATTCTCAAAATTTTCCAGAAAATTAAAGAGAATGAACAACTTTTGACTCATTCTATAAGGCCAGAATTACCCTGATACCAAAGCCAAACAAAGATACTACCAGAAAGAAAATTACAAACCAATATATCCTATGAATATTGATGGAAAATTTTTTAACAAAATACTAGCAAACCAAATACACCACAACCAAGCGGGACTTATGCCTGGAATGCAAGGACAGTTCAATATATGAAAATCAATCAATGTAATCCACTACATTAACAGAATGCAGGGGAAAACAACATATGATCATGATTAGATGCAGAAAAAGCAGTTGACAAAATCCAACACCCTTTCCTGATTAAACAAACAAGCAACAACAACAACAAAAAAGCACTCAACAAACTAGGCATGGAAAGAAACTACCTCAACTTAATCAAAGCCATATATGGAAAACTCACAAGGAACCTCATACTCAATGGAGGATAATTAAGCTTTTTGTCTAAGATCAGGAACAAGGTAAAGATGTTCACTTTTACCTTTTCTATTCAACATGGAACTATAAATCTTTGTCACAGCAATTAGATAAGAAAAAGAAACAAAAGGGATGCAAATTGAAAAGGAAGAAGTAAAATTATCTATTTGCAGATGACAGTATCTTATACATAGAAAACCCTAAAGATTTTACCAAAAACACCTACCAGATCTAATAAATGAATTCAGCAAAGTATCAGGATACAAAGTCAGCACTCAAAAATCAGTTGCATTCCTATATACTAACAGTGAACGATCTGAAAAGGGAATTATGAAAGCAATTCCATTTATAATAGCACCAAAAAAAAAAAAAAAACCAAAAATACTTAGGAATTTACTTAGCCAAATAGATGAAAGACTTGTACAATGAAAATTACAAAACACTGTTGAAAGAAATTAAAGACATAAATAAATGGAAACACAGCCTATGCTCATGAATTGGAAGACTTGATATTGCTAAGATGTCAATTATACCCAAAACAATCTAAGATTCTGCAATTCCTATTAAAATCCCAATGATGTTTTATGCAAAAATTTTAAAAAACCTAATTCTAAAATTGATATGGAATCTCAAAGATCCTAAATAGCCAAAATAGCCTTGAAAAAGCAGAATAAAGCTGGTAGACTCACATTTTCTGATCTTAAAACTTACTACAAATCTTTAGTAATCAAAACGATGTGGCATTGGCATAAAAACAGACATATAGACTGATGGAATAGGATATTTGGTCAAATTATTTTTGATGAGAGTATCAAGACCATTTCATGGGGAAAGTAGCATCTTTTTGAGAAATCATGCTGGGAAAACTACACAACCACCGACAAAAGAATGAACTAGTAACCACCTTACCTAATCAAATATAAAAATTAACCCCAAATGGATCAAAAACCTAAAATATAAGACCTAAATCATACAACTTTTAGAAGAAAACATAGAGCAAATCTTTGTAACATTAGATTTGGCAATCACTTATTGGATATGATATCAATAGCACAGGAAACCAAAGAAAAATTAGGCAAATTGAACTTTATAAAAATTTTTAAAAACTTGTAGAATGATAGACAACATCAGTAGAGTAAAATGGCAACCCACAGAATGAGATAAAATATTTGGAAATCATATATCTGACAATGGATTTATATCTAGACTATATAGATACCTCCTAAAACTCAGCAAAGAAACAACGTGATTCAAAATAGGCAAAGGACTTGAATAGACATTTCTTCAAAGAATATATGCATCTAAAATGATACTCAACATCACTAGTCAAATCCAAACTATGATGACATACTACCTCACTCCCATTAGGTAGTTAAAGATTAAAAATTTAGTATTTCAGAAGGATATCTGTTCCTTGAGATTCACTTACATGAGCCTCTTTATTGCCTAACGTCATATAAATGAATTACATCCATTTTCACATTAACAGTCATAACAGTTACCATTTATCAGTTGTCTACTATTCATGAAGTTAGACATTAACCACAAAGCCTTACAGAAACCCGAAAACTGAGCATTAATATCCCCAATTTATAGGTGGAGCAACTGAGACTCAGTGAGAATTCTTCTTTTCCAGCACTACCCACCTACTAAGCAACAAAGTTGATATCCAGACCTGTCTCTTTTTCATTTCAAAGATAATCCACCTTCCATTGAACCACAGTTGCCATATTTCTTTTCACTGGTGGGGAAATATATTTTACAGGTACTCATAAAGCTCATTTTCAAAACACATAGTAATATTTTCTGTAAAACAAATCTGAACATAGACCTGTGCTATATCTGTGAAAATTGTCTGAATAAAACACAAATTTCATCATCTGTCAATGCCAGAGTGATAATCAGAGACCCAAATATGAAAAATAAAAAATGTAAAAGCTAGTCCTATCCTAATTCATTGATGTGCTATTGCCATTGTCACCCCATCCCACCTCTAATAGCTTTTAATATCCCAACATTTCTTAATAGTATATTATATTTTTAAAGGAAATGTTCTTGGCTATGTCTCCAGAAGGGACTTGTACAGTCATTGACGCAAAAATGTCCTTAAGTTGACACTGGTTGTTTATCTCATCAATCCATAAGACACATTTGGTTTCTTCTTGTTCCAGCATTTCCTTCTTGCCCAAAATTTAGTTTTTTTCCACCTAGAGACTTTAGTTGAAACTCCACCCCATATTATAATACATTTAATTCACACCAAATCCTCCCAATACAATCTAGGATTTAACATTTAACTATTTGCCATATTTCATATATATAGATAGATAGATAGAATTCAGTAGCTTCCCAGACCTGACATTTAAATCTGAGAAGTTGAGCTGGACTCTCATTGACAGGGGTCCTTTGAAATGTCAATGGACTTAGGGGCCTCCATTTTTCCATGCCATCAAATAAATGGTTTATAAATTCAAATGTGGCATTTTAAAGTTGTTGAGTCCCTTAAGAATCTGATGAAAACTATAATTCCTTTCCCCAGAAAAAATGCACATGCACCCAAATTTTTGGCAATACTTTCATAATATCATAGAACCACTAAAGTTTCCAATCCCGGGTTCAGATCTCTGGCTTTAAAAGACAAACTAGGGCAAAATAAGTTGTGCCCATTCTCCTTCTTTTGCTGACATCAACTCAGGGACTTAAAAGTTTTTAAGGATCACTTATAAATGAGAATTTTATAAAAATGACTCTACTATTAGCTATCACAATGGTCACATTGAGGACCTGAATAAATACCCTTTTATGCCAGAAGCCTTATAGGCCAATTCAGGGGGCAATGATCTCTACTCCTTGAGAGATTACCTGGCACATCTGGAGGAATATTCATTCATTCATCGATTTCCACAGATCAACTGGTGCTTAATAAGCACCTTATGCATCATCAGGTCTTAAGCAATATATTGAGGATGCAAATATGACTAAGACAGCCGCTGAATAAACTCTGCTGACAGCCCTTTCCCTCCTCTACCTTTTTGCCCACCTTACTCCCCTCTCCTACAACTTTCAAATAAAGAAGTTTGTCAAATTTATGTCAAATTAAACAAGGGCCATCTTGGAGGTAAAAAAGAATTTCACATGTGGATAAAGGCAAGGAAGCATTTTTATTCATTGTACTGTAGCCCACTGTGCCTAGCAAGTTTCCATGAAGAGAGCTGAAAAAATTGATTCAGCTGGACCTGGGGAGTGAGAAGTGTGTATGGAACGCAGGAAAGACAATAGCTCCTACAGGCCTTGATGAACAAGAGAAAATTAATATGATCTGTCACACTTAGATATAGATCTTATTATGTGGGGGTAGCTTATTCTTCTTCAATAACAGCAGAAACAACTGTTCTGTAATTTATGGGACACTTACCATATGATGGCATCGTGCTGAGTAGATGCTTTACATGAATCCTCTCATTCGTTGTTTACAACAACACTGAGTAGCAGACATGATTTTTTTTTAAAAAGTTTTCTAAATTTACAGAAAGAGAAACTGTAGCTTAGAGAATTTTAAAAGGTTTGCAAAAGCAGTAAAGAGACAAGTGTTAGAATGGGGGTTCAAACCCAAAGCAGTCTGATCCAAAGTCAGTGCTCTCAACTTCACCTCTATAATATTTTTCTACCCTCACTTAGCACAGCCCAGAGAGAATACAACATCAAACAGAAACATTTTTTTAAATTAGGAATTAGGCGAGGAGGAGGAAAATCTAGACATGTGAGAATTACCTGCATAGTGCATGCATTTGTTTGTGTGTCTGCACTTGCAAGTCTGTAAGCAGGAGAGAGGGAAGATCATGGTGGTCTGAACATGAGTGCCACGGACATCTAGTAACATCTGAAGGTGAATAGAGCCAGCGAGAAGAGGGAAAAGGAACACAGAAATGCTACCCCCACACACACACTCTCTCACACATACACACATACTTCAAAAGCTCCACAGCTGTGCCTAACACTACCCCTTCCAAAAAATAAAAGCTGTGGCCAGCCTAAGATCCTTGAGAAGGGTCATTTTGAGGCTCCCCTGAAGTTCTTGGTCAACTATAAGATCAAAGTC
This sequence comes from Eulemur rufifrons, assembly GCF_041146395.1. Lineage (NCBI taxonomy): Eukaryota > Metazoa > Chordata > Mammalia > Primates > Lemuridae > Eulemur > Eulemur rufifrons. The sequence goes on from NC_090989.1 coordinate 235,627,277, forward strand.
ATTCTCTACAAATCATCAAACTATACCAGAGATACCATGACGTTCCACATCTTAAAGACACAACTTCTAAGTGAAATTATTTTCCGAATGCCCTCTAGAATGTAAATGCACATAAACACCGGTACAGTTTCCCTTCACCATTGTACACAAGCCAATCCTTCCTATATATTCTTTAAAGAAAGAAGATTGATACATAATATTTAAGAACAGGTAACAGTCCTCTGTTAGGATATGATACAGAAACCCCAGAATTTTGGAGAATAATGTTCACAACTACATTGGAGACCTTTTACTAAAGGACATGAATTGTTGTATGCCTTGAAAATAATTATCAATAGTAGGTTCTAACTCACCAAATATGCTGAAAACTGTCTTCAGCATACTGTATCCTTCCTCACTCCAACTCCATTCTCTAGGCCCCTTTAAGCCCCTGGGAAAGGGCTTAATCCCATACATGCTATTCTAACTTCATAACATATTCCTTATTTTCCTAGCCTAAAACTGATGTCATAAATTACTGATTATGCCTCTTTAAATCTCACCCTCGTCTCGGTACCACTGAGCATATCACATTACTGTAGAAACTAAGGAAGTACAGAGAAGTTGGGGGAAAATATTCATTTTAATGCCAGAGTCAAAACAAAGCTACTAATTCCTGGTAAACCTCCTCAGGGGTGACAATGGTAATGAAATTATTTCTCAGGGAATTCCTTAGGAAAGAGCAAGTCACAAAAATTCAATGGTAGTCTTAAGTTCTCTCTGTGGAAACTGAGCGGCCTCTGTCAAAATGTCACATTCCTCATTTGTTAGAGAGTTGGCAGAAGCTTCCAATCAAAGACCTTGTTTTCTTTCTTTCCATTTCCCCAAATAAAATACGATTGGTAACACTTAATTAACATTCTTTGTCAATGTCTTTCCTCCATCCTAAGAGCTGTAAGCTTCTCAACTCCCCTAAGCACTGATAAAGCCACGTGTACCAACTTGGAAAGTAACTCTTTGTTTGGATATAATAAGTGAGTTATTGCACATTAAATAATGATCACAATGCTTGTTAAAACCTACATAGGGAATAACAATATAGTAATATCAATTGCATAGCTCTTAACTCTCAGTAATTATGTCATTTATAATCAATTGCCTTTTCATTAGTCATATTATATTCTGTAGCTGGTTTCTATTACATAATTGTTTATCTTCAATAAATATGTTTTAATAAGCAGTTGTATTTATACTCCATGAAATAACAGTCTTAATTAATCTATGTTGAATACTCTTTTGGGAACTTAAATTCGAAGTCCTGCCAAACATTCTGTAAGCATGATTCATGTCAAAATGAATAACAAAAGGTGTGTACAATGTGCTAAAAAATACAACTTGCAGTGACTCCATTTTACAGGAAAAGAGTAGAGTACCTATTTTTTATTTTTAAATTTTGTGATAGTTCAGAGGAAGAAGATACATTTCCTAAGGCTTTATGGTAATATCCCTCAGGGTTTCCTATATGCTACTTAGCAGGGATGTATCATTAAAACAAGAGCCCTTTTGCTTATTATTTTTGGTTTTTCCATAACCAAACTAGACAAAGCTACTTTATAATAGCACAAAAAATGAATGACTTTTACCATATGATAGTTTTGGACAGCATCATTTTAATAGAGTTAGAGGTAAAATATCAAATTTCATTTAACAGAGAAATGTTAACCAAAGGCAAAAGTACATGGTTCACTTTTCATTTCTCAAAACCATTAGACTGAATTGTCAGACTGGCAAAATAGATTAATCAAAAAGCAGTTTTTCTGGTAACTATACTGATGTTTCTCAGACAATCTCAGGAAATTAAAACTAACTATAAAAAAGATATTGTTTAAAAAAGAAAAAAAAAACAGGAACACAGTATCTAATTTTCATTTTTTTATCAGATGATCCAACTCCCCTTTTTTGCTATGCTCTGAAGAAGTTCAGGACATTATGAGATAAGGAATGTTCTAGAATTACTGAACCAAAGAAGAAATGTCAGAGATATTCCCATGGGGAACATACTTTAAATTCATTTGATGCACATCATACATGCATTGGCTTAGTTAGACCAATTACATGCAGTTGATGGCAAAATTGGTTTGTAGAAGACCGTGAAAGAATGGATACAAACGACCTGACTAGAGAAAAGTGTATCCAGGTGCAAAAACAGATTAGGTTCTAGGTACACCGGTGGAGAAGTTCTCGGGCAGATCTTTCAGCTCTTGGAAACTCATTTTGAAATGCCATATATGGCATTTCTGAAGTCCCTTAGTGAACAGGACTATTGCCACTCAATATATATTTTTAAAGTCTCTAGAAGCATTAAATAACTTCCAGTGATTTTTGAGAGGTCATGTTAAGGTTAGCATAGAAAGAGGACCACCCACATAGCCAAACTGGCATGTCTCTTTTCAATTTTCATTGTCAAAAGGACAAAGGAACTGTTTTAATGAAGTGTTTTTCAGTTGTCTTTTGTTTCATATTTTACACAGGAAAAAGGAAAATGTTTCTTCAGTTCAGGGCATCTGAATCATATTTCCAAGGGGACAGGCATTTTCAGGACAGTAAGTACTAAATTATAAATAACTTTCAATAAATTAAACTGTAGTCTAGCTTTTTTTTCCCCCTTCCTTAGAAACATTTAGCCTTCAGAAGACTTAATTGTTCTTCAAGATAAAACGACAGTTGCTTCTAAAGTATGGAAGGCAATTGGGCATATGTCAGTTACAAAGCAGTGACGAGATAATGTGGCACAACATACTTCAGCAAGAAACTCCACTGAACCAATGAATGCAAATGTATTCTCGTTTTCTGCCTCATGTCAACTAATCCAACTTGCAAAACTGGATAAGCTCTCTATTAGTGGTTTGAAGACCATAACAATGTTTGTTATAATTCAGTGCCATCTCCTCACACATAGAGTGAAGGGAACAAACAGGGCCGTTAACCTGATCATCAGAGGCCGGAAAATAAACTGGTACCCTCAATAGTCTAGATATTTTCGGTGGACACGTTTAGGCTCTGTATCCATTAGTTTCTTTTTCTATTTACTGTTCATCATGGATATGGCCCAGAGGTCCACAAAAAGAAGTAAAATGAATGCAACAGTCTTCACTTTCCTAGTTAAACAGAGACAAATGAATGGCATTAGATTATATTCATAAAGAACGGAAAACTCTGATTTGCCCGTCTTTCCCAGTTACAGAGAAAAGTGATTTTAAGAGAGAGTTTTCTTAAGAGTTGGGGATTTCTCATATAATCCTGCCCAGGGGAGGAGCATTTGAGGAAAAAAAAAAAAAAAAAGGAACAAAGAAGACAGTAATTAAGATGAAGAATTAAATTGCTTCTCTAAAGATTTTAGGAATCAAAAGGAGAAATACTCATATTTTTGGACTAGGGCATTTATCTTGGCTCTTCAAATCCACTCAAAACATATCATGCAAACAGTGGCCCACCCATAAAACTAGCCATGATGAGATGCCTCTAGAAGTAGATTAAAAAAAAAGAGAGAGAGAGAGAATTTATTCTCTTCTACAACCCAACCAAATTTTACCGTGTTACTATTTCAGAATATGTTTCCTACCAATTTTTCCCAGCTCTGCCATCATTCCTTTTTCACACCTATAACTCAAGCTAATAAGAGAAGAATCAATTTCTTTATGCTGAAATTTGAAAATGCTTTTAGATATAAGCTAAGCTGCTTACTTAGGAAGGAGAGTAAGAAGGATGAAGTAGCAGCATACAAAAATCAAAGGGTAGGCAAACTTAGCTCCTAATATTATTTAGAAGCATACATAGAAATAGAAGAAATATAGAAAGGCCAGCCGGTCTGGCATTTCAGTAAGACTTTACTCCTTATATGTTGGGTCATACCTATTCCTGGGCACTGCTGGCCTTTCTTAAGAGGGTGGTTGGAACAAGGAAGTAGCTTTATTCATCTTCTTACCTCCAACAGCACTTAAGTTCCAAGACTAGAAACTTAATGTTCAATGAATGCATGGACAAAAGAGTGAATAGCATGGCAAACAACATGAAAGAAGATGGAAGGAGAGTTAGAACGGAAGAGGAGAAAAAGAAAAGGACATAATTCCATTATTCCAAACTAGACCAAGACAACTTTCCCTGAGAATACGTCCCTGAGAGTAAGTCCTCTTGACACCTGGTCATAAGGCACAGTTTTGACAGACAAAAGGTCTGCATTGTGGGCCTCTTTTTCCTTCTTCTCCTGCCCTCCTCTTCTTTTCAAACTAGGGAAGCTAAGTGCTGCACAGACCACTGGGCAAATGGCCAACTGTTCTCTGGGGAAGCCAAACCTGATTCTCATTTTAAATGAATACTGATTTTATGGCCCGAGGTTACTGTAATCAGAGGATATACATTGAACTTCAACTCTCTCAGACATGTCCAAATCTTTACACTATAGAATGTGGATCTTTTCAACCTGAAATTTTCAACTTGATATAATTATATGAATTCTATTGTCAAAATATTAAGATAATACCACGGCCCTTCATCTGCAAAGTCTCTGACTTTCCCGGACTAGATTATAAGCTCTTCCTCTTCTCAATTCCAGTAGCATGTTATCTATGTTCTCTTACAAGATTTGCCACTTTCTACTTGCTGTTACTGTTATTTAGGTGCATGTTTAATCTCCTCAACCTGAGTCAAGCTTCTTAATGAGAATATCCCCTGCAAATGCTTCAGAATGCCTTACTTCTTGCCCATCGAAGGCCCTCAGAATTTTTGTTTCTATCTGAGTAAATCAATTCTGATTGTAGTTCATAATTAAACTATCGGTCAAAAGTATTCCCACCGGTATCTAACATCCAAAGATGTTTAGAGTTAACCATAAGATTTAACTCTCCTTGAGGGCTTGTCTTAGGCCCTGCAATATGCTAAGCACCTTACTTGTATTTTTCCTTTTTAAACCTCACTGGAACTCTCTCTCCTTCACATTTGAGGAAGCTGAGGCTTAAGGAATGAAGTAATTGTTCAAGCTCACCCTGTTAGGGAATTGGCAAAATTGAGTTTGAACTCAGACCATTTGATTCCAAATTCCACACTCACAGCCATTGTCTGATCCTACCTCCCAGTCAGCAGAGTAAGGTCTTCCAGGTCCTTATTCCAAGAATCATTTCTTAGAAAGAACCCAGGCACAGCTTATATGCAAGCCAGCCAGCTGCCATGGTCTCAAAAGGCGAGATAATTCCTCACAAAAAGAAACAAGTTCTGTAAAGGCTTGAAATGCTGCCTCTCACCAAAAGAGGACACTTGAAGGGAGAGTGACAGTAAGTCAGGCTTAAACCCAGGATGACCTGGAAGTCCAGATAGACTGTAAGCTTCTGTGACATCTGAAAGCCCATTGTGCTGGCAATTTATCATCTGGGAAGCTGAGTTTTTGTTTTTGAACAGGAAAAGGACTTCAAAGGTTTTGCTCCTACTGGAATAGATCTTTCATAACTCAATTTACCCCAGATTTATTTTTCATGAGCTATATACTTTTTTCCAGGGAGATTAGTTTTCAACATTTCCTTATAAGTAATTTTCTGTAAGAAAAAAAAATGCAATTAAATATTCAAGGCCTTGAGCTCTTGTATAAAAAGAATTCATGCTTAAGAGAAGGTAGTCTATGTTTAGGCTCACAGTTAATATTGAAACACAACAGGTATGAATTATTACCCAATCTTTCATGCTCTAACGTGTCTTCTTGCTTAATTGGAGCAATAAGTCCTAGGATTCACAGGAGTTTTTTTTTTTTTTTTTTTTTTTTTTTTTCCGGGATTGACATCACCCTTCATTCTTAAAGCAAGATACTTACAAAGAAATCCTCAAAACAACAATGGGATATTCATTCATGTGCACCAACTCATCCCCAGGTGTTACTTAGGAAATTTGCAGCCCTGGGAATTTTCTTTGTACTGAAAAATACCCTCTGGGCTCTGTTACTTTCCTGTCCTTTATTCAAAGCTTTAGATAAATGAAATACCTGAGGGGCAGTTTTGAGAAGGTTCAGATTGTTTGGGTGCAGTGAATATGTTTTTTTTTTTTTTTTCTTTTTACCTCTTGCCTCTCCTTTTTTCTGCCTTTGCAGTCACTCTTGGGAAAGCACTTAGATGCTCTGGCCTTTTCAGTGTCAAAAAAAATTTTTTAAAGTATTTTATGGACTCAGACCAGAGTCTGAAGGGCTGCTTCTTAGGCATTTGAGGAGTGAGAGGGTTTTTTCCCCTTGTTAAAGTTCTTCTGGGCATTGTTGAGCACATGGAGTATTTGGGGCTTGGGACTCCTTGGCAGAACCTCTGAAAGAACATTACCCAGGCAGCAATACAGCCTACCTGGGTGCACGATGAGATTATCAGGAGCAGCATGAACACCATCAAAGGAAAATTTTTCTCATAATAAATTGAATAATAATGTAACTGTTGAGTATTATCTTGTATAATTCCAGTAATAACACCTCAAGAGGAGGATTCTTGTCATTCTCAGCTTACAAATGACTTGAACAATCAGCCGAAGTTACACAAGTCGTAAGTGGCAGAGCTAGGGTTCAAAAACAAAAGTACAGGGGGTGTATTATCTGTTTGACCCCTTTCATTCACTGTTAAACTGACTGACTGAAGGAGGAAGGAAATATCTGAATGTGATATGAAGCTTTCTGATTTATCACCCATTTTCCTTTCCTTCTTTTTTAAAGTTGGAAACAGACTCCTCTTTCCCTGCCCCTTCAATGGCCTAGAATGTCTTGGATAACATTTATGGACATTATTTACATTTTGTTTTTATGAAGACCAGAAATTGCCCAATAACCTAGAAATAATAATAGGTTATATTTGCCCAGGATCTCCCTTGATAAGATGCAAAGTAATTGTCAGGTAACACTTAATCACCCAATGTCTGTTCATGACGTTAGCATGAAGACAGAAGTGGTGGACGATGTCCTTCCATCCACCTTGTCAGGGAGGATGGTAAAAATTTGAGGCCTTAAAGGGCAGTTTTGGAAAGGTTGGCCAACTAGTCAATCACTTTTTCAAAAACAAAGAAATCAATAAGCAAGTACAGTAGTCTCCCCAGTCCACAGTTTCAGCTACCCGCAGCCATCCGCAGTCCAAAAGTTGGTGGGTCCAGTACAATAAGCTATTTTGAGAGAGAAAGAGACCATATTCACATACCTTTTATAACAGTATATTATTACAATTATTCTACTGGTAGTTATTGTTGTTAATCTCTTACTGTGCTAATTTATAAATTAAACTTTATCACAGATATGTATGCATAAGAAAAAAACATAGCATATACAGGGTTCAGTACCATCTGTGGTTTTAGGCATCCACTGGGGGTCTTGGAACATATCTTGGGGGACTAGTATGTTATTAGAATCCTACTAAGTGCAAAGCATGGTACTAGGCTTTAGAAGAAAAAAGGAAAAAAAATATCAAGACAGGCAGAAAGGAAGAAAGAAGGGAGGGAGAGAGAAGGAAAAGTGTGCAAAGGAAGTAAGGAAAGGAGGGAAGGAAAGAAGAAAAACCCTTCAGAAACATTCATAGGCGGTTGAAATCCCTTTTTAGCTCATCACTACTAGTTTTCAGTGAAAGTAATTCTTAGGAAATTCTTCACTGTCCTTATGAATTCTGTTGCAATGTTATAGTTTTACATATTTGTTGGGCCTGTTATCAATGAACACAGATAGAAAACAAAAGACAACAGATACAGTTTGCTTTTAATCTTTAAAAATCACTTTAGGTTTTCTGGACCCTTGTGTTTTGGTTAAATGACGGCAGCCTGCCTTGAAAATACTGTTTGGTAAATTTTTATAAAGTCTTTAAATATGTTTCTTAGTCATCTTGCTAGCATACAATGGCTCTTTCCTTTTGTGGGCATCTTTCAGTATTGATCCAAATTGTGTCGCAGGGCATCTTACTGAGGAGTAAATGACAAGATATCTCCTATATAAGGAGACGGAATGCAATTACAAAATCAAAAATTATTTTGTGCTCTCTTGCCCTCTGTCAAAAAGTCAATATTCTTTTTTCTATTTATGTTTCCTTCCTGGAAACCTTTTCTCTCTAAGGTTTGGTTTTAAAATACCATTTTTATCTGTAAAAGGTGGTCTAAAAATAAGACTTATTGGGAGACTGATCATATAGACCATCCAGTCTCATGAAACTTGGATTTTATCAAGTGGGATTTTATCAAGATGTTTCTGTTCACCCAAGACAGTTGCAGTTTACCTCTATGGTTCTGGCATAATTATGAAGACAACCTCCTTTCACTCCCAAACAGGTTCCAATTTGGATGATAAATTTCATGGCTACTTAGAACTTATATCAATATATATGTATAGAGGAAACAGAGCTTATATGTTGCAGTAGAAATTACGAGTACCTTGGAATCAGTACTAGTTATATGATCTTATATAATTTATTACCCTTTGAGCCTCAGTGTCCATGTTATAAACTGGGAAATAGAATTATCCCTTAAAGTGTTATGGAAGGATCCAAAAAGACAAGGTCTATGAAAGTGCTTTATAGACTGTAAAGCTCTCACAATTGTTGGCAATCATTATTGTTCTAATTCATCTTTCAATAAATTATATAGAAGCACCAAAAAACTACAAAAACTGTACATCTGGGAAAACATGACTTCATAAGAAGGAGCTGAATCTGTCCTCAGACTGAAACAAGAACAAAAACCTTTATATTCAACTTCTAGGTCACCAATTTGGCCATTCAGAGTCTAATTAACATTAATAAACACACACAAAAAAATGTTGAATGTTGTACAGGCTCTCTTATATAATTTATAATTTCTTTATTCTTAAAAGAGTATAATGGCTTCATTTTACAGATTAGAAACTAAAAGTCAACAAAATTCCAAGATCACATCTCTGAAAACAATAAAGTTGTATCTTAATCCTCTTCTGAATGAATATCTGAAGTGCATTCATTGCCTAAACCAAGGGTGGGGAACCTGTGGCCTTAAGGCCACTTGTGGCTTTCTAGGTCCTTAAGTGTGGCCTTTTGACTGAATCCAAATTTTACAGAGAAAGTTCTTTTATTTAAAGGGGTACAGCAGAAAAAGATGAAGCTTTTCTTGCCTCCTTTGGTGCTTAAAAAAAGAACAATCTTGAAATCAGAAGGCCACAGGTCTAAACCATGATTCTGTGATGTGCTAACATTTAATTTCCTGATTGTCCCTGTATTTAGAGATTTAAATAATTAGTATGTTTTAATTAATCTGAAAGAATAAAGTGAAGGTGATCCCATTACTATCTTTTAGGTACCTGCACTCAGTCATATTTTGATAATAGATTTAATCAATGGTACTGTTTAGGGTATTTTATAGAATAACAGATTTTTATTTAATATTATTTTTCATCTGTCACAAGGATTTTAATGGCATGGGATGTTTTTGCCATTCACCCTAGGATTTGATTTCGAAGAATCCATCTACTTAATTTAATTAGGAAAACTGTGTGTTTTGTTTCTTCACCAGTTCAAACATGTTCACAGATACATGGTTTATCAGTATTCTGAAGGGGTTGCATCTTTTTTACAACTCAGCAGTGCAAGTCATTGATATCCTCTTTTTAACCAATTGGTACTGTTAGAGAACCCCTCAGCAACAAGTGAACCAAAACAAAAAGGGTCTAACCTGCTTTTTTTTGGTCAGCGGGCAAAAATTAAGCCAACTATTAAAATTGTTTTAAAAATAAAAGGCAAACAAACAAAACAAACCAAAAAGATTTTAAGATCATGAAAACAGTCTCCTTTCCAAGATTTTAAAATTATTTATTTTAAACTCTAAAAGTTTTTTTTTTGTTGTTATTTTATTTTGATTATGAATTCTTTCTGCTCAAGAATAGACCAGTAAATTTGGCTCACTGTCCCAGAAAAGAGGAGAATTTCTGGCGATGAATCATTATAACAACATAATGTTCCAGCTCATGCCTACCCATTCTCTAGATTAGAGAGACATTTGTTTTTAAAGCAAATCTAGGTTCCTTTTAGTGAGAGGTGGTAATGCTACATGATAACTAATCAGTTTAGGGATTAACCCTCTAAGCAAGTGGCTTATGGTGAGCAAGCTGCTAACTTGAAAATATGTGAGAATCTTACAGTTTACATTTAGTGACTTCTTCTATCATTGTTGAGTTGACAGGAGTCAAAAAGTGTAAAAGATACGCAAATATAGTACCTGCGAATCTAACCCATCAATGCTACTGGGAGTATTCCTAGACTCCGTCTGTAAGGCTAAGTTTTTCAAAATCTGACCCCCACTTACATCTTAAACTCTTCTTCTGAACATTCCTCCACTGGCACAGATTTGGCCTTCCTCCTAGAGTACAGTCTCTTTTTGCATATCTTGGTTCCCTCATACATGCACTCTTCACTACCTTGAATTATTTTCTACCTGAGATATTCCTACAGTTCCTTGAAAGCCCAGTATAAACATTGCCCTCTCTATAAACTCTTCTGTAATCCCTCCACTTCTACAGGTAATTAATCATTTCATCTTCTGTGATATTCAATGTATGGTAGTCCTCATTAGTTTGTATAGGAGATAAAAAAAAAACCCTCCAGAATTTATCTATAAGTTTATCTCCTTGACTAGACTATGGGATCCTTAAATCCAAAGACATCATCTTACTCATCTGCATCTCCACAGCATAGCACAAATTTTGGTACATGGTAGGAAAACAACAAATATTTGCCCAATTAGTTAAGTCATGATTTGTATCATATGGTAGGATAGTAGATAAAGAACTAAAAAATTTTGATAATCATAGTATCCTAAAACTAACAGAAGAAATAGGGAAAATTTATATATTATATATTCATGTATATGAAAAGACATATCTAGCAAGGAAACTGAATTAGTAATAATTTTTTTTTAGATTCCATAAGAAAACTCAAGTCATCATGATTTTGCCAATGAATCACATCAAATATTTGAGGAAGAAATAATACCAATCTTACACAAACTCTTTTAGAAAATAAAGTTGTTTGGAGTATTTCCTAACTCATTTTATTACCCACATTACCCTGATACCAAAACCTAACTAAAACATTATAAGATGACTACATTAGAGACCAATGGAATATATTTCAAATTCCTTCACAAAATATTAGAACACCAAATCCAACAATATATAAAAAGAATAATGCATTATGCCCAAGTGGGGTTAGTTTAACATCAGAAATTAATTTACATAATCTACAAATTAAAAAACTAAAGGGGAAAAACTATATGATCATTCAACAGATATACAAAAAGCATTTTACAGAATTCAATGGCCATTCAAGATTTAAAAAAAAAAAAAATCTCGGAAAACCAGGAATAGAAAAGGACTTTCTCAATCTGAAAAGGGCAAAAACCTATAGCTAATATAACTAATGATAAAATATTGTATAATTTTTCTCTAAAATTGAGAAAAGGGCAAGAAAGTTCCCTCTAACTGCTTCTATTCAACATTGTACTGGATATTCTGGCTAGAAAATAAGGCAAGGAAAAGAATTAAAAGACAATGTTTGGAAGAAGTAAAACCGTTTTTATTCCAGTATGGGGGCCTTAGTTTCTACAATTAAGAAGTTGGGTCTTAAATAGTTAACATTCCAACATATTTTATACTTCAATAAATTATAATCAGTTCAGTTGTTGAAATCAGAGGAAATCATCAAACATGACATCTTAAAACATTATCATTTTTCAACAATCTCTCTGACCAGTTGTCTCCATTGAGAACCTGCTACCTCTTTCTATGCTAGGCTTCATATAGGAGAAAGAAGTCAATGAAGATAAGGACTCTTGTGCTGCAACTAACAACCTAAGTACAGATGTAAAACTAACACAGTTTACAAATATATACACTTATAACTTTGTGCATTTAAATATCCAAATTTCAGTCTGCCTCTAACAATTATATTGGATCACATAGCATATTATACATTTCTTTGCATTAACCTCACCACTTTTTTTCAAATTCATATTTTCTCCTCGGCCTATGCTTATTAGGTTATTTCTCTATCTTCCCTTAGGCTTTACATACCTTTTGAATGAGGAAAATATATTTTTTAATTGTTTAAGTTAAAGGGGTAGGACTATGAAAGTTGGAATAACTAGATTTAAGAGAAAAGAACTAAATAATACATCTTGAGCAAATAGCATGAGTGGGTTAGAAAACTACAGCTTGTTAGAGCTCCTACTATGTACTAGAATTCTTTATATGTATAATCTCATTTATACCTTATAGGAACACTACAAGGAATGAATGTATGTGTTACTACTGTTATCTGTCATCACCACTGTACAGAAGAGAAAATGGAGACCCAGAAAGATTTCTAAAAACTTCTCCACAATCACACAAGCTCAAGAATGACAAAATCAATTAGACTTTCAATGCAAAATCCTATCTGATGGACATAGAGGTGAAATAATGTGGTATCTCAGTTTGCTTTTAAATACTCCAGTGGCAGGGAAAGGGGAGTGTATGGTGGTAGAAGCAAATAGATGAATCAGGATCAGCAAAATGGTTACAAATGCTAAAGCTGGGTGACTGTTTTTGATTACCATCCATTGCTGTTCACTCTATTTTTATGTATATAATTGTCCATAATTGAAAAAATTGCATTAAAAAATCCACTTTATAAAAGGACCAGATTTCTCCATTCTGTCCACTACTCTGTTGCTGACATAAAGCTTTAAGGTGAGGCTTGAATAATGGGGAAGGTTTGATAAGGCAGAAAGAAAGGGAGAACAGAAAGGGTTAGGAACAGAATAGAAATGAGAACAACTTTCCTATAAGGTAAAGGTAGATGACTTTTTAAAGAAAAGGATATGTGTTGTGGAAGAGAGGAAAAGTTACAAAGTTTGGAAATGTTGGGTTAAATTCAATTATTAAGAATCTTAAAAGCCAAGCAAAGAACAATACGACTTCTTTATCCTTATTCTAAGCTCCACCTAAATCCGTCATTGAAGTATTTATTGAGAACCTTCAAAGGCCTAAGGAACAGTTTGGATCAAATACTGTAACAGCAAATATCATTAGAACAAAAGCAAATACATATATATTTTCCCAAGGAGACTTTAATGTGGCAGAAACAAGACAAATATACATTTGTTAAAAGTAATTCCTAATTCAACAATATTTCAGTATAACCAAAATTTGCCGTTCCCTTGGAGTTTACTGTTTTTTGACTCGTGAGAGGTCTAATAATGTCAAATCCTTGTAGGTTCTGAATTTACCAGTGTTCGGTAATAGAAAATGGTTGCTCTATTGGGAAGAAGTTTTGGGCCAGATAGAGACTGAATTCCATGACTTCCCTGCCATAAACTTGGATATTTAATATCTCTTCATCTGTAAAATGGAAATGATAATGCCTCCCTCAATGTTGGGTATATTTAAGGGAAAACAGCATATGGAAAGTTAATGTAAGAAACTTAGTACAATGCCTGGCACAGAGAAGTACAACCCTTTCCCTTTGACCCATTATGCAATATCCATTGTCACATTTGAGAAGCTGCCTGCCACACAGCTGCCTTCCATAAGGAGTATTATAGCAGTTTAATGACAAGGTATCCCAACGATACCTCTTCTTCCTCTTCTGAAATGTCCCCACACTGCTCACTTGCCCCCTTGTAACCAACCAACGAGGGCCAAACACACCTGAAGACCAATTAGAATGTTTCTCCATTCCCCGAATCCCACCTCTGAATGCTTATCAATCAGAGACTGTCTCAATATTTCCTCTTTTTACCCTATAAAATGTACTCTCCTTTCTAACACCTTTGTACATCTGCTGAAACGAAAGTGACCACAGATGAGTTCTCCACTCAAGTTTATGAATAACTAGCCTTTGTCAGTTTTGTCTTGAACTTAGCTTTGTCTTTGACACATTGTATGGCAGACCCATTTTGTCCCAGCTCTGGAAAGGGAGCTATCACACTGAGCACGTTATCAGGAAGTGAGGGTTCCAGGACATTATCCTTTCTACCAAAAGAGGTTCTGAAGTCAAAAAAGTGTCCACAGTTTTTTTTGACACTGCACACTACATGTGTATCCTTATCACGGAAAATCACAGCTATCATGAGTATAGTGAAGTCCTTTGGTGAAGAAAATTTTTGTTTAAGCTTATATATTTCAAATTTATTCCACAACACAGAATGCCCGCCCACCTTCACAATGCTCCAGTAAAGTAGCCATCCACCTGTTCATTCTGGTGTCACTCTCACATGGATTAGTAATACACCCAAGATGCTAACTCACAGTTAGAATAACAGGGGTGCAGACAAAGGCAGAGACAAGTTTATAGAGGAGGTGAGAAAGAAAAGAAAGAGAAGGAAATAAAAGACAGTGGAATGAATCAAACAGCTAGAACATACCTGGGAAGAATTATTATAGTGGAAGCAATCATATGAGTCTGTTAATTCAATATCCTATTAGGGCCAGAGATACTACATTGGAGCCATTGAAATGTCGTTATTTTAGTCTAGCAGAAGTTGAGTCCCCTCCCCCAATCTTCCTTCTAAACTTGTTTTTGGTCATCCTTTAAGCCTATGTTAGAGTAAGTTTCAAACTGGAGCTTTAAAGTTGTCTGGCTTTGAAGAGCACTTAAGCTTATAAAAGAAATAAATTGGTATATTGCAGTGTCAAGCTGAATAGATGATTTATTGACACTTTTTCAGAACTACTCTAAGTTATTTTTTGTGGCCTATATCCAAATTGAATAGCACCAAAGTATTTATATAAGCTCCAATTTCTACACTACTCCAATATCGGGCATGAAGTATTTTCATGGTATATAACCTTTCCCTCTGAACTAGCATTTGGTCATCCCTTAAGCTGAAAATTGATCAGTGTCTGAATATTTGAGGAGGTTTAGTTGTACCAAGCAATGTATATCTGAAGGCAAATGGCCTGACAATTACTTTGCATTGTTCTGCTTTGGGCAAATTTAGGAGATTGGAGAGTTGTTGTGTACACAGGTGAGTGTAAGCAAGAATCTTGCTTATTAGAGTTCTCCAGAGAAACAGAACCAATAGGATAGATATAGCCATATACGGAGAGATTTATTATGAAGGATTGGCTCAGACAATCATGGTGGCTAAGACATCCCATGATCTGCTGCCTGTAGGCTAGAGACTCAGGAAAGCTGGTGGTGTAGTTCCAGTCCAAACCTGAAGGCCTAAGAATAAAACATGCTGATGTCCAAGGGCAGGAGAAGATGGATGTTCCAAGCTCAAGTAGAGAGGACAAATGTACCCTTTCTCTGCCCTATTGGTCCATTCAGGCTCTCAATACATTGGATGCTGCCCACCCATATTGATGAGAATGATCTTCTTTACTCAGTCTATAGGATCAAATTCTGTTTCAGAACCATACCTCACACACATACTCAGAAATAATGTTCTACCAGCTATCAGAGCACCGCTCAGCCCAGTGAAGTTGACACACAAAATTAACCATCACATTTGCTAAGCTGCATGTGTGCTCAAGGTCTTGTTCAACAAAAACTCATGTTATTTCATCCGGGGTGACTGCATCCTTCGTTGCTGGTTCTTCCCTGACAAGGGTACCAGACTAGAGGGCAAGAAGAGAATGAAATTCGATCACACTCTTCTTGTCAAGGCATTTGCCCAAGGGGCTGCATATGCTAAAATAAGTCAATTCCTCTAAATTTGCATACCAATGACCAGGAGCCCAGATTCCTTTCATTCACTGTCACTCAATTAATGTTGACTGAGTACCCATGGAGGGAAAGGTACGGTTCTATTTTAAGAGTTAAAAAAAAAAAAAAAAAAAAGATGAAACAATGCAGCCTAGGCACCACACACCACACACACGAATATAACTTTAAAAAGGGTAAAAGAAGCCCAGGTGAAATACTAGGCGTGGACTCTGAATTCTGAGTCCCATCTCTGACAATTCCTTCTGTAGGCCCCTTTATTTTCACCTGTTCTAAATCTCTTTTCCTTTCCTGGCTTGAACATAATACAACTCTTTCCAACTTTGATCCCCTTGTTCTCTCTATTATTGATATTAACGATTAAGAACCTGGTTTCAACCTTACCCTTTCTTGTCTGTCTTCATCATTACAACACATCCTACATCTTTGCAGCACAACTTAATTGTCATACTTTTGTCCCACAACAGCAGGTCTCTGCTGTCTTGTGACCTACACCAGTGGTCTGCAAATTTTCTCTGCAAAGGGCAGACAGTTAATATTTTAGTCTTTATGTGCCATACAGTCTGCTGCAATTGCTTAACTCTAGTTATAGGCAGAAGCAGCAATACACAATGTGTAAGCAAAGGAGCACTGCTATGTTCCAATAAAACTTTATTTATGGATGTAAATATGTGAACTTCACATACTTTTAACATGTCATAAAACATGTCTCTTTTGATTTCTTCAACCATTTAAAAATTCAGAAACCATTCCTAACGCATGAGCCATACAAAAACAGGCATCAGGCTAGATTTGGCCTATGGCTCCTCACCTAGAGGATATATAGGGAAGAATGTAGCCCTAAACAGTAGGGATGCAGGCAAGGTGGGAAGAGGAAGGGAGAAAGGAAGAGTGATGGATAGGAAGGTATAATATTTAAATCTGCTAGGAAGTTAAATTGTATAATGCTGTTGCCCAGCGTTTATGGGATTTTCATATGTGCATAACTAACATAACAGGCAAAGTTCATGTGAGCACTGGTAACTATTTTCATGAAATCAGTCCTAAATTTATGTAGCAGAGAATTCTGTTCATCAAAACTGTTTCCATTTTTTCTTGGTCAAGCAAGTAGGATACATTTTCCAGCCTCCCTCGCAGTAAGCTGTGGCCAAGTAACTAGTTGTCACAATGGAATGTGAGCTCAAGTGAAATGCATCACTTTTAAAAGGGTAGCCTTCCTCCATGCCCTCTTCTCCCTTCCACCAGCTGAGTGTCTTTGAAGATGCGGCCCCACTGACGGTGGAGCTACGACACTGAAGGAACCTTGTTCCCTCAAGGACTGCATATTAAAGAGCTGCTCACTAACCAGGAGCATTCACCTTAGACTATTACAAGAGCTGTAAATATAATTTTCTTGCATTTGAACATATATATAGATATACAGATAGTTCTAGCTATATAGAGAGGTGTATGTAGATATACACATGGTCTGTTATAGCATCCAATGCTACCCTAATCAATACAGTTAAAGATGGGGTTATGTCTTATTAATTATTCATGCTTCTAGCATATGTCTCAGTGCTTGGCACATAACTGTTGGTGAGTAAAGGACTGACAAACTAAAAGAATGTATCATGGCTGTTTTGTAGTCTTCCATCTTCCATTGAGCTTCTTTTATCTTCTCTCCTGTATGTTACCACTGCCCTCCTGATACCACTTAGCTGGCCAAGTTTGTTGAATTGTATTAACACCTCCAGTCTTATCTAAATAATATTCTTGGAACATTACTTTTACTTCATTTTCTCTAAAACCTATGCTTATTCAGCTGAATAGAGCAGTTATTTTATGCTAGGGTGTAAATGGCTGTAAATGGTTTATTGGGTGACCATTATTCATAGAATGCAAAATATATATTCACATGTTAAAAAAGAAAATGTATGCCTTAATGTGAAAAAAAAATCACAAAATTTTTCACATCAGTGAAGGGTTCAAAGAGCTATACTTTCAGGCACACGATATTGATGACTGCCTCCCACCTAAATAGACTGGATGCAAGCACAGTAAGAAGGGAAAACCTATAATATGTATAAAGTATCCAAAGAACAAAAAAAGTCAGGTTTTCACTGTCCTTATGGTTCTGAAATTTCTATTCTTATCCTAACTTTTCCATTCTTCATTTTCATAGATGTGACATTTTAGATTATGAAAGCACTTGGATGTCAACATGTCCAACCTCTCACCTCTAGAGAAAAATGTTGCCATCGTCAATAATATAATTCTTGACATAGTCAAAGAATTCTATCCCCCATCTTCCCTTCACCAGGCTAAGTAGTCCCAATTCCTATAGGAATTTTTTGCAAATATGTTTTAATCCATTAATCTTTTTCATTCTTCCTTCAGTTGTTCACTCTTTCTCAGGTTACAAAGTTCAAAAAGGGACATGAGAGTCTAAATAAAGACATAACCAACAAGGCCAGCCAGGCCTATGTATAGACAGAGTTGAAAGCTGCCAGCCTGGTTTGATTTGAGATGCAGAAAAGCTGCCGGTTCTCCTTTTCTCCAGCCCCACTCACCCAGCCAAAAATAGCTCCCTGTCTTGCCTGCCAACGACAATTTTCCCATCACTGGAGGGCCTTTGGGAAAGGGGGCAGAGAAAAGGCAACTAATATTAATATTTCTTATGAAAATGTGCTTGGCTCTATGTTAGATACATTCTACACATTATTTCATTTAAATTTCACAAGTTTCTTAAGAAGTTACTAGTGCGTATAACAAAAAGAGAGCAATTAATATTCAGTAAAAAATGAAAACATAAGCTCTACAGCCAGACACACCTAAATTTGAATTCCAGCTCCAACATACCAGCTGTGAGACCTTAGCTAATTTGTTTATCCTCTCAAAGGCTCAGGTTCCTGACCCATGCTGTTTACTATCCCTACAGCCTAGGATGCTGTGATGAACAAATGAGATAATCAATGTGCCTAGCCCAGTGCCTGCCTCCTGACAAATACTCAGTATGTGTGAGCCACTATTATGATTATCCCCACTTTACAGAGAAGCAAATTGAGTCAGAGAAGTTAAATGATTTGCCTCAGGGCACAGAGCTAGGAAGTGGGAGAGACAATGTCTGAACCTAACCGTGGCTCTGAAGTGTTCTTTCCACTACAGTTTCCAAAAGACTCTTCAAACATTCATACAAGTTGCCTCAGAGAAGCGGCACAAAAGTTCCGCCACCACAATTTTAGAGTATCCAACTTAGGAACCAAATAGGTAGCCCTGAGATGATGTGAATAAGTAGGTAAGGCTTTAGAGCTGGAGAGAATGAGTCAGAAGACAAGTTTCCAGGCAGTGTGGCGCAAAAGGGAGGAGAGAACAAAAAGTCCACAAGGGAGCTTGACTGTCCAGGGCTGCCAGTTATGGATACTGGGAATATTTGAGAATTATTCCCCCAAAGCAGGGCAGGGTAGTTTTAAAAGCACACTTTACCTAATTTGCAACAGCTCTAACAGGAACTTAAGAGTTAGACAGCCATTATACTCTGACCGGGATCTACTTCTGAAATTTTTTCAAACCGATAGAGGAAAAAACCATGAAAGAAAGTCAGGTATGTAATCAAGGAAAGAGACAAAGGGAAGCCTGAAGGTGAGCATGCTTCATCCACCTTCTCAGTGTTAGCAGTCAAGCTAGAGTTCATACCTACAGTTGATATTTGTCTTATGCCTTATAGTATATATTGTACATCCACTCAAAATTTAGTGACGAAGTTCTTGACTCTAAAGCCAGACATGCAGGATTCAAATTATGTTTCCTTGCCTTCTAGTTCTGTGATTTGGGGCACGTTACACTTCTCTCTCTGTGCTCTGGTTTCCTCATCCGTACAATGGGGGGAACAAGAGTACCTGCGGAGTGAATGAGGACTCAGAGAATTAACACATGTAAGCAGAAGGTGCTCAACAGATATTAGCTGTGGCTATTCTCTCATTTCATCCTCACAATCAGTCAGGAAACTGAGACTGAAGATAGATAAGTGGCTTGCCCAAGTTTTCCCTAGCTAGTAATCAGAGAGATTCAAATGCAAAGGCAGAATTTATGGCTCCAAGTCTAGTCTTCTTCTACCTTACCATGCTGTGTCTGTTGCATGAAAAAGTGTAATGTACAAGGAAGAACTCAATAACCTGTTAAATGGTACTTTCCAAATAATCTGAAACTTCCTTTTATTGCTTTGCAGGCAAGACAGAGACTTGGATATTTATCTTCACCCAGTAGCTGAATGGCCAAATGTTATTAGTGACAAAAAGCTAAAACTTCAACCTACTTGCTCATAATACAGAAAAGAACAGATAAAATAAATGGGGAGAGCAAGTGCACAGCACTCTGGTTTCCTTCCTAAAATACCCTGGACAAATTATTTGTTGAACTGCAACTGCTAACAGCAGTTACTCACTGAATTAATGAAGGCATCACCATGCTCTCTTGTCATCCTCCCCTAAGCAGGAACTGAAGTGGTAGATGGGCCTTAATAAAGGGTCCTCTTTAGATGCATTAATTTCAAATCTTTGGCAGGGCCGTTGTGTAGCTAAGGGAATAGTTAGGAAAACAGGCAGATGAATAAAAGAAGCAGGGTAATACATAAACATGTTAGGTACTAGATTATTTCTGAAAGAATCTGCCTTTCAAATTACAGGCAGTTAGAAAAATGTTTCTCTTGCTCCCCCCATTGCTAACCGAATTAACATTTGCCCTCAAAATATGTGTGTGCGTGCCTACAGCTGTTGGCCAGACATAAATAAACCGACAGGCAAGCAAACGAGCGTGTCTGCAACTCACACTGGTGGGGATACCTTGAAAAGATGCATGCTTAGAGAAGCCACAATCACCTCAACCCTTTGGGAGGACTTGGAGTGCCAACAGTTACATTGAACTGCTCCATATAACATCTGGAGCACTATTCTGGACGCACTAGAGCAGAGTTTAGGAAGCATTAACTTTAAACATGAAATTGCCATTTCCATAGGTCAACACTTGTTGAATACCAGCCATTTTATATGGTTCAATTGCATATATTTCTGGGATAATGGAGACAAATCCTGGAGTGAGATCAATCCCACTGCATAGGTTTCCCAAATGATAGATATTAGTAGTCAGGAAAAAGGTGGGTCTGTTGCAGAGAAATAGAGATCTAGTCTAGCAGTTGGGGTGCACCCAGGAAAGACCTTCCCTGAAAGAGCTTCATGATCAGAGGATTTCCTTGGACCATGGGAAAATTCATGCCCAGTGTAATTTTGAATGTCTTGTTATATACTGAAATTTTATTTTCCCCCAAACTATCACCATAGTTTTCATAAACATTGAAATCCTTATATTTTGAGTCAATGTGTAATGTGTAGTGATATAAACAGAAGTAGCTCAGTTTAAATATGAGAGCCCTGACTCTCCCAAACACTCTAAGCTTATAATCCCTAATGATGAGAAGAAATAAAGTCAGATGGGTGCAAGTATATCTCTACTAACCAAAATAAATGGTCAAATATTGTCTCTCTTCAGTTTTCTCTGCAACTTAAGTGTTCCTATAGGATCAGACTGTTCCCTCATTCCTATCTGGACTGGACTTTATTAAAAAGGGAGGAGAGATGACCAGCTGACTTTGATATGGGGGTAGAGTTTTCTTAAGTGGTCTTTACACAATTTAAAAAATCAAACTCGATCATTCTTATCACTCAGCAAAGTGAAGTGAAACCTTTTGTCAATCTCCAACCTCTTAGACAAAGGAGCCAGCAATGACAGTTCTGCCTCCCAGCAGTTAGGTAGCTCAGTATTTGAAAAGGGCCATCACGATGGCTCAGAGAAATCTGTTTTCATTGATGCTGCTTTTTCTCTAAAACGTAAAAGGTTACCCCAACCCATGGGTTGGTGCATCTATAAAACCCCAGCACACTTCCAGAGGACTGTCAATGAGAAGTTTTTTGCTCAAAGTGAAAACCAGTGTAGGGAGGACAAGGATCCTTGTCTCCCTGCAGGTGCAGGGGGAAGTGATCACCCCAACTACATGGTGGCAAGAAAGTGAGAGTTATAGACTTAGTGATGGGCGAAAGCAGGCATTCCCAGCTGCCATAACAGCCTCTTCAATGACAAATCATCACCTTTGTGATCATCTCAAACCCTGAAAATAAGGCTAACCAAGTTGGGGTTTGCTTAAGGGCCACAGACCCAGAACTCCTGCCAGTGTCAACATAAGGCTAGTAACTGTGATTGCCACAGGCATGAGCAGGAATAAGGACATCTACTGTCTAACAAGTACCCAATACCACAGGCCCAATGCCCAAACCCCCAAGTCTGCCTGGATTTCTCTAAGCCCTGAAATAATGGATTTAAAAGATCATAAATCATCTTTCTCAGACTGGAGGTTGCACAGGGCAATTCCTAGATAAAATTATGAGTTGAGAACACTCTAGAACCTTTCACCAAAGCATGTAGGCAGGAATATGGGATGCCACAAAAACTTGTATACCTCATTTTTGGTGTGCACTGCATTGCATTTATACATGTCTATATTTTCCATTTGTCATGGAGATTCTTAAGAACAGGAACAATGCCTTAAATATCTTTATATCACCATGCCCATGATAGAGCCCAACACTAGAAACCCAATATATATCTATTGAATGGATGGATGAATGTTTAACTGTATAGCAGTGCTAAAAAGATGTCCTAACCTAACATTAAATACTATACATTATTACTTTCCTTTTCCTCAAAGACATGAGGAGCTTTGACTTCAAATAAGAGACATGACATGTACTTATTACATACTAGCCTAAGATCCACCATTTGGTACCAAGTATATTAAAAGTAAGGGAAAAGGAAAAAAAAAAAAAAACTACTTGCTGAAATATACCATCTTTGAATAAAGAAAATCATCCCATTTTGCCACATTAAACATTTCAGAATTGCAGCAGCTCCTATGTGTGCTCCTGCTATGAGGTTTCCCACTTGGGGAAGAGTATAATAAGCGATATGAGGTTAAACAAGGTCCCCAAAGAATCTAAAATCAACTCTCAGTAAAATAAGCCTCAGGAGGGTCTTGAGGTGCTTTATAAGAGAAACGGTAGATTCTCTCCTACTTTCCACACAACTCATTTTCGAAAGTCAGTACTTTCTGAATGCAGTGAACACTGACACCAAAGGAAACATAAAAATGTGACAAGAACACTATAGAATAAGGCATAAGGGACACTAAGGTTATGAACCCAAAGAAAATTATACAATAAGAAGAATGTATTGCTTTTAGTTCAGAACGGGTAAAGTAGGTTCAAAGTAAAATAAAAACCAAACATTAAAAATAAAAAATAGAGTAGAATGAATAAGCTGTTTGGAGATTCAAATTTTACAGTTAAGAAAGTTCAGGAATGTTAGCCAAGTAAAGATAAGAGACTGCCAGGGAAATGTAATATCCAATAAAAGCAAAGAGGACAAAAAATAAGTATTTTTTGTTGCCTCCCCGTATTAAAATTTTTGTAGAACTTTAAAAAGCATGTTGGAGGAAATTTACTTATTTTTTCTTAATTATATAATTTTGGAAAGCCACAGTCATTCTCAACAATATCTGGAGGTATTACATCAGGAAAGTTCGTGGTAGAAATTTCAAATAAATTTTTAAAATGTCCAGTGTGGCTATGAATACAGAAAGAAGATCATTTCAGCTCTAAAGTTGAAGTATTTATCAAGCTATAATGATATCAACTAGGTATATGACAGATAAAATGAGCCAAACATGTTAAGTGACATGTTCACATTTCTATGCTTGTTGACCTTTTGAGTATTTTGAAAAAAATATTGTAAGGATAATGTTTGATTGCTCTAATTTCCCCCTTAATATTTAATATAAAGTCAATAATAGTCCATGGTCCTGCCTTCCCAAGCATGTAATTATTTATTTCTATGTGGACATGAATTAGTAGAGGTTGATTGCTTTATGTTCACATCAACAATGTTAACCAAACATGTTTCAAATAGTGGCCCTAAACTAAACACAAATTTCAACACAGCCACACTAATCACGCCTGGCTACATGAATTATGCAAATTATAAAACTGAAACATGGTTTTATATTAAATAACTGAAGTTCACACTCTATTATCAATAGTTTCAACAGAATAATCGAAAAAATAATCAGAGATATTTAGTGTGGTTTAAATCTTGGGACAACCAAGAGAAATTTAACATGGCTATCATAAATAAATGTCAACAACATATGGGCAAATGACACTAGACCCATTTTATGCGTAATCCTCTTTGTTCCTAGCAAAAAATTAACCTGGGCTACATCTCTTGGGCTAGTGGTAGAAAAGCTGGCAAAAACAATAATACAGAAAATAGGAATAGAAAAGAAGAATAAAAATAAGAACAAGCTGAGAAAATTCCTGCAGACAGGTGATTTGGAAGGCTAGCATATTTCCAATAGCTAAATAGGTTATAATCTTGACTAATTATTTTATTGTAGATTTTAGTACCTTTTATTACATCAGAAATAAGAAATTAAATTTAATCACCCATATGTTCTTATGAAAAAATTATTTGTTGAATATTGTCATTCGTCTTTCATAACAGAAAAAAACTTACGTGTGGGGATTGCTCTAAGCATCTCCCTACACCTAGGTCTAAAGAAAAAAAATGGCAAGAAAATCCAAAAAAGTTGGTCTCAGCCTGAGAGTTTTTTTTTTTTTATAAAATGATCATATAAACACGTTTGATTTACCTTTTTATTGGCAGCATCAGGCAAATGCTCTGTACATTTTTTTCTTCAAAATACTCTTTGATCTAAGAACAAATCTAGATAGTATTTGAAGCTAGTATTATTAAAGATACCAGACATTCTTTCTTGATTTCTGTGATTCTTTTTAGTATTGCTGAGCAAACATTAGTAATTTCTATGTCTTGAGGAGGCTGAATTTGAATGGAAAATTACTAGCTTTATTATAATCACTTACAGACTTTTAAATTAAGCTGTCAATATTTTCAATAATGTATTTCACTCTTGCTTAAATGTTTAGTTGGATAAGCACTTCCTTTCTCCACTTGCTCCAGCTACTGCTAATTCAATATAGTCATTGAATAGGGTATCATGCTTCCCCCCAAATAAGCAAGAATTGAAACCACAATCTGTAGGGAAAAGCTCGTTATGGCTAGCTTGTTGGAATTGATCAGATTTAATGCGGCAATGTTACCTGATAACCCTCAACTTAATTGTCTCAATCATTCATTCTAAAACTATTCTCATACCCTGGCAACTTTCCCAAAAACTTCAGAAATCTGACCCGATGACCCAGGTTCTATCTGTAGGCTGGCACCCAATGCTATTTCCATGCAAAGAAAACTCCAAAGAATCATTATCACTACATTGGTACTTGGAGACTTCCAAGAGAAAAGTTCCCCCTCAATACAATTTCACCAGCAAATATACCTGATATAGATTAATACTGATATATTTTTCAAGAAAATTACATATATCTACATATATCTTTGCATGTGTTTGTACAAGCTAAGTTTTTCCAATTTGATTTCTTCATTTACACTTTTAAAAATGGAAGACACTGAAGTTTCCCTTGAACTGTACATTTCAGGCATCATGTATGAAATACTACTAAGAGAAGAATAAATTTATATAAGAATTCTTTAAAATTAAACTTACATATTTTGACAAAAAAGACTGAATTTAGTGTCTACAGCCTTAAATTCGAGCTCTTTTCACTAAAAGAACTATTCTGGGCCCCAATTTCTACATTTTTTAAATGAGTAGGTTGAAGCAGATGTCTCTGAAATTCCCTCCAAGTCCAACATACTGAGATAATTTATGACTTTTGATGAGATGAAATGATTTTTTTTTAGAAGTAGGTGATCACAAACCCCTCCCTTGAGCCCCAAGTTTCAGAGAACTTTCTTTCCTTGTATAGTTAAGTCCCATGATTTGTTGGGGGAACACAGAGATACAGCGTATATAAAACAATTGATATTTCAGAATTTTTTGATACCTGATTTTGAAAGGCAGTAGGAGATATAACCCTCATTTAAAATCCAAGTTGTAGAACCAACTGTCTTATGGTCTTCATAAAACTCTTTATAAACTCTTCCGCCCTTTCTGGATCTGCACACCTAATGACAATCTGACATCTAGCTAAGTGCATGAGCACATGAGAGTAAATAATGAAATTAGATTGAGGCCACTGTTTTCTCTGATTCTGGGGTTCACCTTATCTTCCTGACCATCTTCATAAATACTTTTTAGTGGAACTGAATTATAGATAAACTTAATCTCCTAAAGTCAGGGCTAGTTTGGTAATCTTTGGCTGAAAGTAAAAGGAGGAGGAAGGGGAGGAAGAAGGTAGAGGAAGAGGAGGAAGGAAGGGAAAAAAGAACAATTAAAATAATTACATCTTTACACATTGCTGGTGGGAATATAAAATGGTACAACCTTTGTGGAAAACAATATGGCAGTTCCTCGAAAACTTAAACATAGAATTATATGATTCAGCAATTCCATTTCTGGATATATATCCACAGAATTGATGGTAGGGATTCTAACAGATATTTGTACACCAATGTTCATAGCAGCATTATTTGCAATAGCCAAAATGTGTAAACCAGCTAAATGTCCATTAATAAAGGAATGGACAAACAAAATGTGGTATATACATACAATGGAATCTTATTCCAGTCTTGAAATGAAATTCTGATACATGCTATATCATGGATGAATTTTGAAAGTATTGTGCTAAATGAAATATACCAGTCACAAAAAAGACAAATACTATATAATCCCACTTATATGAGTTATATAAAGTAGTCAAACTCATAGAGACAGAAAATAGAATGATGATTGCCAGGAGTTGGAGGGAGAGTGAAATGGAAAGATATTGTTTAATGGGTATAAAGTTTCAGTTTGGAAGATGAAAAAGTTCTGGCGGTAGATAGTGGTAGTGATTATACAATGTGGATGTATGTACTTAATGCCATGGAACTATACACCTAAAAATGGTTAAAATGGTAAATTTTATGTTTTGTGTATATTACCACAATAAAAATATATCCACAGAAGTATCAAAGTTTTCTTATTATTCATTTATATCCCTCTCATCTGGGAAAATTGAATACATGCCCTATTTCAATGTTGCCCCATGCCAGGAATTGCTGGGAAATAAATTTGATGTTCCAAGCAATTCCCCCATGATTTTAAAAAGAGATGAAGGAAAAGAAACAGCTGTTTTAAACACAGGCATAGAATCCTCCACATGTGATCCTATGAATTGTGACAGATAGCCCACACATTTAAGATGCAATACAAACAAGCACCAGCACCAAGTAAACCCTCATGGTAGAATGGGCACATTCATTTTTGCAGTTATTGTCAATTCCATATGAGTTTATGGATTCAGAATACTTGCTAGATTCAAAAAGGAAAAAAGGCCCTCAGACAGAAATTAGTAGCCAATGGAGTGAAATGGCTATATTATATCATTTCTATATTATATCATATAGAAATTGAAAGTTGAAATTCTGCTGCAAAATGGTCCTGAATAGAACTCAAGCAATTATTCAGCTAAACCAAAAAGAAAAAAAAAATTTCACCATGCTATTAAAATAAAGGCAATGTTGACATAAATTATCCAGCTTGCCTTTTATATTTATTAAATTACTTTATTGAGTATGAAACTGCTCAGTTTGTCTATAGTCAAATGTTAATCAAATCATAGGATGCCAGAAGAGAGGGAACCATACAGATCACTTATTCCCTCACACCATCTTGGAGATAAGAGAGCTGAGAGCTTAAATGATTTGCTTAAAGATGTAGAACAAAGTTCAACTAGAACCCAAATCTTTGAATCTTCTAGCTATTTCATTCCACATTACACAACATTAATTAATTTCTCATCAGGAAAAAAGATTAATACTGGGAGAATAAAAATCATGTTGTGAAACAAAAGGAGAATGTGGTTACTATATTTATCTAGTTATTTAGAAATCATTATGTTAAATATATTTAATGCAAAGTGTTAAAAATTATCATCATGCTACCAAAAAGAAAGGACATAATGCTGAGTATGTTCTAAAACTGCTAAACACAGACACTTTGAGAATTTCTTTGTCTGTGTTTACTGGTAGTTTATATGCTTTCTTTTTTATTATTTTAAAATATTAAGGGGGTAAAAATGTTTTAGGTTACATGGATTGCTTTTGTAATGCTTGAGTACCGGCTACAGGTATGCCCATAACTAAATAGTGTTCATTGTACTCATTAGGTAGGTTGTAGTGCTGGAAGTCCCAACAGAGTGATCAGGCAAGAGAAAGAAAGAAAGGGCATCCAAATCAGGAAAGAGGAGGTCAAACTATCGATTTTCGCTGAGAATAAGATCCTCAATCTAGAAAACCCCAAAGATTCTACCAAGAGTCTCCTGGAATTGATAAATAAATTCAGCAAAGTCTCAGGATACAAAATCAGTGTACATAAATCAGTAGCATTTCTATATACCAATAACAGTAAAGCTGAGAGTCAAATCAAAGACTCACTACCATTCACAATAGCTACAAAGAAAATAAAATATCTAGAAATATAGTTAACCAATGAGGTGAAAGATCTCAACAAAGAACTATAAAACTCTGAGAAAAGAAATCACAGAGGATACAAATGGAAAAACATATCATGTTCATGGATAGGTAGAAGCAACATTGTTAAAATGTCCATACTACCCAAAGTGATTTACAAATTCAATGCAATCTCCATCAAATTACCAACAGATTTAGAAAAAATAATTCTATGCTTCTTTTGGAACCAGAAAAGAGCCCAAATAGCCAAAGCAATCTTAAGCAAAAAGAACAAATCTGGAGGCACCACATTACCAGACTTCAGACTATACTACAAGGCTACAGTAACCAAAACAGCATGGTACTGGCACAAAAATAGAGACATAGAACAATGGAACAGAACAGAGAACACAGATATAAAACTGTCTATAACCAACTGATCTTCAACAAAGCACACAACAACATACACTGGGGAAATGAAGCCCTATTCAGTAAATGATACTGGGAAAATTGGATAGCTACATGCAAAAGAATGAAACAGGACCCATACCTCTCACCACTCACAAAAATTAATTAAATATGGATAAAATACTTAACGCCAAGGCATGAAACCATAAGAATTCTAGAGAAAAATGTAGAAAAAACTCTTCTAGATATCAGCCTAGGCAAAGAATTTATGACTAAGACCCCAATGGCAAGCATGGCAACAATAAAAGTTAATAAATGGGATTTGATTAAACTAAAAAGCTTCTGCACAGCTAAGGAAACAATCAACAGAGCAAATAGCCTACAGAATGAGAGAGAATATTTTCAAAGTATACATCCAATAAAGGGCTAATATCCAGAATTTACAAAGAACTCAAGCAAATTGGCAAGAAAAAAAAACATATTATTCATAAAAAGTGGGCAAAAGACACAAACAGAATCTTCTCAAAATAAGACAAAAGGCCAATAAACATATGAAAAAATCCTCAACATCATTAATCATCAGGGAAATGCAAATTAAAACCATAATGAGATATTACCTTACCCCTGTTAGAATGGCTTTTATTAAAAAGTCCAAAAATAGATGCTTGCATGGATGCAGAGAAAATGTAACACATACACACTGTTGGTGGGACTGCAAATTAGTACAACCCCTATAGAAAACAGTATGAAGATTCCTCAAAGAACTAAAAGTAGACCTACCATTCTATTCAGCAATCCCACTACTGGGTATCTACCCAAAGGGAAAAAAAGAGTTTTCATCAAAAAGACACCTGCACTCAAATGTTTATTGCAGCAAAATTCACAATTGCAAAGATATGGAATCAACCCAAGTGCCCATCAATTCATGAGTGGATTAATAAAATGTGGTATGTATATACCATGGAGTACTACTCAGCCATAAAAAAGATGAATTAATACCTTTTGCAACAATCTGGCTGGGAAGTGGAGATCATTCTCCTAAGTGAAGTGTATCAAGAATAGAAAAACAAACACCACATGTACTTACTATTAAATTGGAACTAAACGATGAGCACATGTGCACAGAGGGAAGTAAAAGTCAGTGGAAATCAAGCATGGGGAATGGGGGAGGAGGGGAGGGGCAAAAACCTCTATCTTTCCTTTAAAAATCAATTAGAGGCTGGGCAGGGTGGCTCACGTCTATAATCCTAGCACTCTAGGAGGCTGAGGTGGGAGGATCGCTTGAGCTCAGGAATTCAAGACCAGCCTGAGCAAGAGTGAGACCTCATCGCTACTAGAAGCAGAAAAATTAGCTGGATACAGTGATTCATGCCTGCAGTCTCAGCTACTCAGGAGGCTGAAGCATGAGGATTGCCTGAGCCCAGGAGTTTGAGGTTGCTGTGAGTTATGATGCCACTGCAGTCTAGCCCGAGTGAGAAAGTAAGACTCTGTCTCAAAAAAAAATAAAATAAAATAAAATAAAAAATCAGTTGGAAAGGAAGACATGAACTCTTTAATGTCTAAGATTCAGATTTTTACATTTTAGTAACATTTATTGTAAACATACAATCAAAATAAATCATCTTTACTTAAAACCGTATGTTTAGAACAGCTGCAGCATTAGAGTATTTTTCACTTACTCTAATTAAATTTCCCAATTTTTCTAAGGCGTTGAAACAATATGGAGAAATGATATGAGTGAACAAAGGAGTGTGTGATTGTATGTGTGTGTGACCTCTAAACTCTGCACAATGCATTTTCAGATATTTAATAATACCTGTTTTAGTAGTAAATTTACTTGAAAAGGAAAATAAGACTTTCTGGAGAATCATTGTTGTGCCCAAATATTGTTAAAAAAAATAAAAAGTTGTCCAGGAGATATCAAAGAGGAGAGCACTGCAGTAACTCAATACCTTAATACTCAATATAAGTATTGTCACCTTTGTCTGTGAATCTTCAGTGAGGTGGAGCAGAGACATGATATCTTCCACTATCAGATCTAAAAATCTCTTCAGCACCATCGTCACCACCCTTATTTTACAAAGGAGAGAACATTCACAATTTCACAGCTAATTAGTAACAGCCAAAGGACTAAAACATAGATCTGCCTCCCAAGACAGATTCAGCCTTCTCCCAAGACTCCTCACTCTCTTGTTTTTAGAAAATATATCAAGAAGTCTTACAAGTTGGGCAATATTTTTTCACTATCAGCAAATTTTTTGAAAAATTTGATTTCCTAGAAAAACTGAGAATATCAGGTACAAAATGGGTTTTTTTTTTTTTTTTGTAAAATACATTTCCACATCATAGAAAAAGTTAACATAAAAGTCTAATCTGATGGATGATATCTGGCTCCATTTCTCAGGCTGAGACTAAAGTCTTGGACCTTACATAGAAAAGTTATAAACGTGGATGTTTACATAAAATGTCTCTTCATCCTAAAATATCTGCTTTTAACTAGAATTCATCCAAGGACTAACTGGACCGGTTGATGGAATATACTGTACTTTATTTCCATCATTAAAGCTTTCTTTTCATGAGGTTTCCACTTCTAGTCCTTCCCCTTGGTTCTGCTCTTTAGTTTATTACCTCCCATTACTCCCTCCCCAGGTTCTAAGATTTTTCTCTATCCTACAATTCCCTAGTTTTCTACCTCCTTTTCTTCCCATTCTATTGTTGCAAACATACTTACAAAGAATCCTTCAATCTTCCAAGGACCTTTCCAGCAATCAAATCTCCCTCTTTTGTGGGGAGGCTGCTCATCCAGGTTCCTGCACGGTGCCACTGTCATCCCTTCACAATTCTTCCCTGGACACAAGCTACTGCTTTCCACGCAAACTTCCTTTAGCCTGGACGAGCAACAACTGGACAAACAAATAGATATACATTTCACGTGGAACCAGAAAAGACCCTGAATAGCTAATGTAATCTTAATAAAAACAAATTAGGAGGCATCACTTTATCAGACTTCAAGCTATACAAGGCTATAATAACCAAAACAGCGTGGCACTTGCACAAGAACAGAGACATGGAACAGAACAGAGAACTCAGATATGAATCTGATCTTTGACAAAGCAGACAAAAACATGCACTGGGGAAGAGAATCCTATTCAATAAATGGTGCTGGGAAAGTTGGATAGCCACATGTAGAAGACTAAAGCAGGATCTGCACCTCTCACCTCTCACAAAAATTAATTCATGATGCCTTAAACCTAAGGCATGAAACTATAAGAATTCTAGAAGAAAATGTTAGAAAAACTCTTATAGACATCAGTCTAGGCAAAAAATTTATGAAGAAGACCCCAAAAGCAATCATAGCATCAACAAAAATAAATAAATTAAAAAACTTCTGCACAGCCAAGGAAATAATCAGTAGAGCAAATAGACAACCTACAGAATGGGAGAAAATACTTGCATGCTATATATCTAATAATATCATTATTCTGATAATTGGAATCTACAAAGAACTCAAGCAAATCAGTAAGAAAAAAATCAAACAACCCCCATTAAAAAGTGGGCAAAAGACATGAACAGAAACTTTTCAAAAGAAGGTAGTCTAATGGCCAAGAAACATATGAAAAAATGCTCGACCTCTCTAATCATCAAGGAAATGCAAATCAAACCACAATGAGATATCACCTAACTCCAGTGAGAATGGCTTTTATCAAAAAGTCCCAAAACAACAGACGCTGGTATGGATGTGGAAAGAAAGGAACACTTATACACTGTTGGTGGGACTGCAAACTAGTACCTCTATGGAAAGTAGTATGGAGATTCCTCAAAGAACTAAAAGTAGACCTACCATTTGATCCAGCAATACCATTACTTGGTATTTACCCAAAAGAAAAACAGACATTTTATAAAAAAAGACACTTGCACTTGAATGTTTATAGCAGCACAATTCATAATCACAAAGATGTGGAATCAACCCAAATGTCCCTCAATGTATGAGTGGATTAATAAAACATGGTATATGTATACCATGGAACACTACTCAGCCATTAAAAAAAGAATGATGATCTAGTATCTTATGTAACAACATGGATGGAGCTAGAGACCATTCTTCTTAGGGAAGTATTGCAAGAATGGAGAAACACCACATGTACTCGATTCTAAATTAGAATTAATTGATCAACACTTATGGGCACATATGGAAGTAAAACTCAAGGGAAATCAAGTAGGTGGGAGGGGGGAGGAGGGATGGATAAATTCACACCTAACGGGTATAATGCACACTAACTGGGTGAAGGGCACACTTATAATTTTGACTCAAACTACACAAAAGCAAATTATGTAACCAAAATGTGTGTACCCCTGTAAAATTCTGAAATTAAAAAAAAAAAATACAGCCTGAATCTAGTCATAAGTAAACATCAGCCAAATCCAAATTAAGAGTCATTCTATAAAATAACTGGCCTGAACTCTTAAAAATGACAAGGTTAAGAGAGACAAAGAAAGGCCAAGGAACCACTCTAAATTAACAGAGAGTACAGAGACATAAATATAGAGCCTGACCTTAGGTTGGATCCTGGGCCAGGAAAAAAAATTGTTATAACGGATGTTATTGAGACAATTGAGAACATATGGAGCTGGCCTATGAATTAAATGATAACATTATATCGATGTTAAATTTTCTGATTTTGTAGTGGTACTATGGATATAAGAGAATTGTTCTTAGGAAATACAAACTATAGCGTTTAGAGGTAAAAGGGTACAATGTCCCAAATTAATCTCATATAGTTCAGAAAATATACAAATACATGTAATAAATATATAGAGAAATGATAAAGCATTTGGGGCAAAATGTAAACATTTCATGATTATCCATCATTATAAGTCACAAAGAAGTTTTTAAAAGTTAAACTAGCCACAATATCATATGGCTCCATCTAATATTTACATGTTTATCAACATACATAATCAACTAAAAACTTAGTAGTTAGAAACGACTTACTCAAGTAATCACAATTAAAAGCACCAAGATTGAGTATGTGAACCTGGATGAAATTCAAATCAATATATAAACATGCTAAATACATTGTCAATAGTTGACATTCTCACAGCAGACACTGCATTTTTTGAAATCATATTCTTTCAATAGCTTTTTGGCCCAAGACACAACACAGGAAATTATTTGAGCCAGTCGAGTGGGACATCCCCAAATGAGCAGTCACGTCATCACTGATATTGCATCTCACTTTTTACTTGAGTTCATGGCATGGAAAAGTAATTTATCTCCCTGAATACATTTCATAAGAAAAACAGAACTCTTCTAATTTTTTTTTTCCAAGAAATCCTGGGGCAATAGTAAATTCGGCATCCAAAATTTTAAAGGCACATTTTACAACTTGAAATCCCATTGTCAAAATATAGCCTGTGAAATATTTTCATAAAACTGAAGGTAGAACAATGTCAAAAAAAAATTGAAACCTATTCTGAGTACATTCCTACACTAGTCAAGCAACATCAGATTACTCAGCACTGTACTTCATATTGGTCTTCATAATAAACTGGATCCCAGCGTACTGCACCACATAGCACTAAAGATTCACGATGGAGACACTGCAACATCATAAAATACTTTCTGAAGTGATAATTCATTTTACAGATGGATTTAATGCTAAATACACTCATGCAAAAAAGGAGGGATTTTAATCTAATCACAGTAGCAATGCATTCTTTTTTCTAAAAACTTCAAAAACTAAACAAAATAAAGGCAAAAATAAAAAAATCGCCCATCATCTCAGCATGCAAAGATAACGTCACTCTTAAAATTTTGTTATGTTTCATACCAGCATAAATCTATACATGGCTCTAGCCATCCATTTATTTTTATATACAAAATAAGTGCATTATAATATATAGTTTGTACATTGCTGTTTTTCTAACTCTAAGCATTTTCTTGCTTTTTTTTTTTTAATATATTCATGTCGTAACAATTCAAATGGTGTTACAGAAGGTGGAACAATATGTCCAGGACACAGGAAAACTGCCAACCGATGATGGAAATGTTTAAAGATATTTCTCAAGGTTTGTTCACCCGTGGGAAAATACTAAATTGAACCTCAATGTTAAGACTGCATAGGAATGAAGTTCTTCCTTCTCCTCCCAGGAAGACCACATGGTGCACTGATCCTCACTACTGGGGAAAGCACCATAGCTCTGTTTGTATTAGGACATTCACATTGTCTGCTTGGTCTCTCTTGGCTCAAAATCTCAATTACCTGGTGAGACTAGAGTTACAGCTTCTATGATAAACTTTTTTTTCCTATAGAAAGCCAGTAGAGCTAGCTAAACACCTCTCCTATTCCATTAACTCTGGTTCCATTAGCACCTGTAACTAAACAACCTGCCCACACCACAACCTGGCCTCAGCCTCCTTTTCAAAATCACCTCCCTCCTGTCTGTATCTCAGACACTCATCACTCTGCTCTAGCTACTGCTGCCTACATGGGCCATTTGATCTCCCATTTCCATATCTTTAAGGCATTCCTTTCTCCCAGAATATCATTTGATCTCTTCTATGTTGAATATATATATACACACATATATGAAATTATATATATATATGATCATCATTGCCTTCCCTCATCCTCCCAATCAGAATTATTCTGTCCTTCCTCTGCTCTCCTAAAACACTTTGTTGTATGTCAATTAATGCATTTTTTTCTTTCATGCTAGTGTTTTCTGTTTTTGCATTTTTAAGTTACATCATTTCCCACAGAGAAACCTTCTTGAGGGCATGGCTGTGTTTTAGTCTTTGCTATTTCTGTGCAATTTTAAAATAGTATCTTGATCATATTAAATGTTTGTATAATGAATAAACTGATGAACAAAAATAGGAAAATATCAAAACACTTTGCATAACAGGGCAAACCAAACAAATTATGGGAAATCTGGTGTACTATGCGTAAGTTAATTATTCGGAGCACAAAAACATGGCTGAGATAATTGTACAACTTTGAGTTTTAAGGGGAAGACAAGCCTCAGCATATATTCATTTTATTCCAAATTTTAACTACTTCCAGAATCGATATTGGCACAGGAGACATCAGCCTCTCCAAAGTTTTGTATTGGCTCCACCAACCACCTATATTCTTTACTTTCCAATGCCCCTCCACAGGAAGAGCTCCATAATATGCAAAATGAAAGTGTGGGGCCTGTTGTTTAAAATTATGAAGGGCATCAGGATGGTAACAACAGAGACCTTCTAAGCCATTACGTATGTCACACGCTGCCTATAAAAAAATGTCCATCTGCAGTTTTTCATTTTTTCCATTGAGGTAAAAACCAAAGATTCTCAAAGTGAGTATTGATTTCTTATTAAACTCTCAAAGAAATGGAACAGAAAGAAGGACCCAGAATTTTAAAATTCTTCTCAGACCTATTATCCAAGTTTCTTTTTTGTCCTGTGCACAGAATCCTCTGGAATATATATCCTTTTCAGGTCTACTTTTAGATTATTTTTTCCAGGTTCCTCGTCATGCAACAAAATGCTTGCAAACTTTTTCCAAAAGAAGAGTAGGGGATGCTGTATTACATTTCAATCTCTGTTCATGAATGTTTTACTTTTCTGGTTATAGATTCTGTTCATTTAAGTTTTAGCTAAATTAAAAAAAAAAAAAAAAAAAAAAACAGACTCTCAGATCATCTCAGTGTCCAAAACAAGAAAATTTCTTTTGCAAAAAAAGTCAAATGCATAGAATTGACTCCAGCCTTATAAGACCTATTATTTTTAAAAGCATTTCATCTGAGTGCAGCCTGCAACATGAGCCTTTCAGTGGGGTGGGGACGGAGGAGGGAAGTGGTGGGGAGGGAGGAAGAGGGAGACCAAGGCCAATAGGAGAGCCCACCAGAGGTATGCTGGGTTATAATTAATGGCATGAGGTTACAACTTGCAGCTGACAACCGTTACAGTAAAAGGTCAGCCTCCTGCTGCAATTTGCATTTACTGATTTGGAGTGGGCTGCAGTCTTCCCTTTCTCTCACTCCCTCAGGGCTGGCTGTCTAACTGATCCCTGTTGCATGCCTTTCTTTATTCCAGCAAAGATTCTCTTTCACACTTTACACAAACATGCACCCACACCCTCACACACACTCCCACAGAGGCACATGGACTCGAAGACAGGGGACATTTCTGTGGCTTGTGTATCAGGGGATCTGAGACTTTGGATGCTGCTGCCAAAACTGACTACATTCGTCTGCCAAGTCCCCTCCTTCTTCCAGTGACATTTGGAAGGACAAAGGGGGCAAATTAAAATAGGCCTTATATGCAGTGGCTAGGACATCCACTGCTGAACACAGAGCAATTTTGGTGTCAAAATCATTTCATCTGAAGTGCTCAATGCCTTGAGGAATCTCTACCTCTGGTGGAAACGAAAAAGGGAAAATGATGGTGGGATGGAGGAGAGGGTGGAGAAACAGGCAGCTGGAAAGCTCCCGGGCCTCTATGCTGTTAGGGTTGGTGCTGACCCTCTCTGGGGAGCTGGGTATTTAGAGGAGTGGGGATCTCTCTCAACACACCAGGCTACTTCACCATGCTCCACTCTGAACCAATGTTGCTCCACAAGAGAACATGCTTGCAGACATCCTATCAGCCCCAACAGACACACTCATGCTGGCAGGTGTAGATGCCGCTCTGCTCCTCTGCATCCCCATCCCTACAGCTGGGTGCCCCACGCCATACAGCTCCCTGTAGCCCCTATTCGGATTTCCCCATCTTCCATCCTAACGATTCCCAAAATTCTATCAATCATTTGTGTTTCATCCTTCATAACTGACATTTCCAATTATCACTGACTGGTATCATTCATGACTTAAAATTTTTCTTCTAATGACTTGCTTTTCTTAACTAAAATACATGCATTTTTAATGGAAACTTTTCATCACTGCTAAATGGAAACCGGTATCACTTTCAAACAACAAAAGAGAATATTTAAAGTGAATACTAGATTAGAGCAATAAAAATATATTCATTCAGGAACCCCTGGAAGGCATCTTATGGTACCCATACCCCTTTTGGGGAAGCACTGATTTTATCTAGGTCTACTTGAGACAACGAGCCAATCTAATCAATTAATTTGTGGTAAGATATCTTCATCGGTTGTATCTTTACCTAGTATTCTTTCCAGATAACAGATTCATATTCCTGGATAACTTCTTAGTCAATCCAGAGGAGAAAAATAGTCAAAATTTTCAAAATTAAGCCATTGAGTTCCTTTGACTGGAAACTCTCCACTTCCCTTCTCTAAACTTCTCTCTGAAAGACTGAGGAATGAACAAATCAATGAATGAAAGCATCTCAGATTCTAAGCAGGGCTAGAAGGGCCATTTTGGATCTCATAAGTTTCTGCCTAATCCACTTATAAGACCTTCGCTATACAACCTGTCCATAAATATTGGGCTTTTCCTTTATTTTGCAAGTATTTACTGAGTTCAAATGAGGACTCACACCTGGTGCCTGAGATCTCACTAGAGATTCAGAAAACTCACAGTTTAGCAGGAGAATTGGGCTTACAGAATCCCAAACCCCTTTAGAGTTGTCTAATTTGATGACCTTCATAGGAGAAAAAAAGGAAGACCATTTCAAAGTTCAATTCACATGTAAT
The DNA here is from genome assembly GCF_041146395.1 of Eulemur rufifrons. Taxonomy (NCBI): domain Eukaryota; kingdom Metazoa; phylum Chordata; class Mammalia; order Primates; family Lemuridae; genus Eulemur; species Eulemur rufifrons. The sequence goes on from NC_090989.1 coordinate 235,665,585, forward strand.
CTTCAGATTTAGAATTCAAGCCTCAAGCTCAGCTCCAGGCCTTCAGGTACAATGGCAGTCAACAGAGTGATGCCAAGTGCAGCCTGTCCCCAGCCTGAGCATCCAGACCCTGTCAGGGACAGGGATAGTGGGCTGATGGATTATTCATGGTCGGAAAAGGTGGCTGCACACATGGATGGGATACACAAGGTGGCTCGTAAAACTTATGAGCCATGTTCTGTGGTATGACCTGGGTGAGGGCTGGTTCAGCTTCAGTGGAGGGATAATTAAAAACAATTAAGTGTTGCAGGAGAGATGGCAGGATTCAGCTCAGACTTCAGGGCTGTGCAAACCTGGTCTGGGTAGGGGCCAGGAGTCCAAGGTCCTCCCTTTATTTGCTTACAGAAGGAAAAAAAAAAAAAAAAAAAAACCCAACAGATTGTTGAGCCATGGATGTCACCAAGAGAACATGATCTAATGGGGTCTGAAAAATATTTGTGCCCTCCTTTGCTTCCCAAGGTGCTGGACTATGTTCTCAGACAATGTTGATGCAAAAGAAAAGAAAGTAATGCACATCCATTAATGTATTCCTTTCTCTGATTTCTCGGCCATCACCTTCAGGAGAAGGGCCTCAGGGAATGGGATAAAGAGCAGAGGAAAGTGATCTGGAGAAGAGAGAGTGGAAAACAGTATTTAAGGACAGTTTTAGGTAGAAATACGAGAGGCACAGGGTTATGGAGCACAGGGTAGAACAGAGCCAGGAGAATCCTGCAAAGGCAGGGGCTGGGTGCTGCTCTAGGACCAGAGCCAACACAAACCTAATATATTGCCTTGATTTCCTAGGAAACTGGGAATACTAGTACTTAGAAGGTGGTTGCAGGTACCAGGTAGGTGGTAGCATCGCTAATAGTCATCTATAATTACCATTTATTACTCTTAATATTATAACCTGCTGGATAAGTTTGTTTTGAGTCCCTCTTGTAACTATAATCTTTTTCTTTGGGGAAAAATAATAATTGTTATCATGTCATCCGCTCCAGAATGAAATAATGAAGACGGCCTAGATTAAGATTAAATATGCCCAAATCTTTGTAGAAAAACAACAAACTAGGCATCCTGGATCCCCGGGCTCTTTGCTGCCTGCTTCCCAGAGGAAAACACGAGCAGAGATTTTACTCGCAGGGTGTCAGTTGTTATTCATCACCGCCTGCCTAGTGTTGAAGGGGCAGAGAACAACCCAAGAAGTTTGGATGTCACAGCCGTGAGAACATATTGTTTGTTGTATGCCTTCCAACTAAGGAAACCAAAGGTAAGATTTTATCCAGTCCTACCCCAGACACCTCAACGAACTTCAAAAGCTTTCAAAAACAGTCAACAGACAAGAAAGGAGGCTTTGTCTTATAAGCAGAAATGAATTTCCTTCTGAAATAAACAGGAGCGGTCTTACAAGGGGAAGATACACACAATATAAATTATATATGGATCTGTGGGACTCCTAAAGGGACTCAAGGAGGCTAAGAAAAGCCTGTGAGAGTACATAGGTCTGTGTCTATAGATTGAAAGAAAAATCTAGAAATAAAGTCTCTTTTGAATTTCTCTTGTCTTGAAAGAAAAAAAGAAAAGCACAATACGATCATGAATCCATCAAGCACCCAGCCCTCCTTACTTTATCTACTAAGTATTTCTCCAATTTATCCAGTTCTCTTCATCTTGCACTGCCGACATCCTCCAAAAAGCTACAATCAATCCTTTCATATCATAAATGCTTCCTAACTGGTGTCTCCACATTTGCTCTTATTTCACTTGCAACCCATTTTCCACGTGCCTGTTGGAGTGATACATTAAAAATTCAAACCTGCTCATGTCATTCCCTTGATCGAAACCCTTTTTGTGCACCACTTAAAGGCCAAAACCCTCCACAAGCCACTGCATGCCCCAAGCCCCGTAGGTCTACTCCAGCAGCTTCGTCTCACTCAGCTTGCCTACCACCTGCTGGGCTTGAACCCCCCCCCCCCCCCCCACAGACCTAAATCTCTTTCCAATTCTCTATTCCTCTTCACCTAAACTCACTTCCTCAGGGAGGACTTCACCTCCCAACCCTGACCAAAGTCTTCCTAAAAGCAGAATGCACATCCCTACCCATAGCATGTGTCACAATTTAAAGTAATCATAAAATTAGTTATTGAACATCTACTTTTCCTTCTTAAGATAAAAGATCTATTAGGCCTGGGATGGTGTTTTGTTGTACCCTCATTTCCCCGGAGTCTAGAAAAGTGCCAGGTATCTAGTAACAGTCACTATTGTTTAGTACATGCCAGGCACTGTTTTAAGAACTTATATGCATTAACTAATATTACCCTCATCACAGGTCTATGCGTTAGAAGTTACTGCTACATTCATTTTATATTTGAAAAACACCTAGGCACAGGGAGGATAAGAAATCTGCCAAAGGTCATGTAGCTTTGAATGGTAGAGCTGGAACTGGAACCCAGACCAACTAATTTAAGACTTCTCTTGATTACAATTCCACATTACCACAGAGTTGGCATTTAGTAAGTATTTGTTAAATCAATTTGTCTTTTTGGCACATGATATTTGCCAAGTAGCTATGGCCAGGCACTATACTTAATGTGAGAGAAAGCTGTAGAGTCCAATCCTCACTGGATGTGTAGTTTAGTTCTTACTTCTCTGGGTTAAACGCCCTCCTTTTACTTTTCCATCATTTTTTTTATCTCAGAATACTATGGGGGTACAAACGTTCAGGTTACATATATCGCCTTTGCACGGCCCCATTCAAAGCTACAAGTGTGCCCATCCCCCAGACACCGCGCCCGTTAGGTGTGAATGTACCCATCCCCTCCGCCCCTCTACTTTTCCATCATTAATGATCCTTCTTATTTTTCCAGCACAATTCAATTGCTACACCCTCTGTGCAGTATTCATTAACTATTTCATAGGTCTGTCCCAGCAATTTTGTCTTTCGAGAGTTTTGTATTTGAGTGCCGTATTTAGTTAGTTCTGAGCTTTCTTGAAACTGAATATTAAGAAAAAAAGGGAGAAGCAAGGAGGAGACAAGGAAGTACATAGTGCTCATTGTCAGACAAAAAGTATTATGGTCTATGAGGCGCCTTTTTTTAGCGCCCTAAAACTATAAGAAGTGATATTAGTCAACACTATGGACAAACTTGAACAGCTGTTTGCAGAAGCTGCAAAAACAATTTAGTTTTACCTACACTCAACAGAAGCTGAGAAAATTCAATTATAGTTTTATGATAGCATTTTTATGTCTGGAATTCTGACCCAGCATATTACTCAGAGTTGGGCTTGGCCGATGTAAAGAAGTAGTTCTTTATATTTATGGTTTGCAACATTTTTGAAAAGCTGAAAAATTATGAACCCTCTTCACACACACACAAAAAATAAATCTATGAGTGAAAACATAAATAAACACAGCCACACCCTCATGCAGATTCAATTTTTCATTTAATTGCCATGAGTTGATAAACCTGAGGCATATTTGCGGACTCAAAAGGAGTCCAAATTAAGGATTTCTGGTCTAAAGAAATGCATGATTACAATGCTACTCAAAATTTAATATGCATATTAGGCAATGTTTTGACTCAACAGAGAAACTTCTACAAACATAGAATCTGATTCTGACTTGGAGCCTGAGATATAGCATTTTTAACACAAGCTCCTAGATTAACGTTATTGCTGCTCGACCGAAGACCACACATTGAGTAGTAAGGCCTGAGACAATCTTTCAATTATCTCATCTGGGCTTTTGATAAGGTCGGGAGCTGTTGATACGAAATAGAGTTCTTTGGTGTAATTAATTTGCTTTAGACACTAAGCTTGCTAGAAACACTGAAAACATGACTTGATTTCTTGCTCAGTCAAAAGGCCTCAGCATCTTTGCACACATGGCCAACAAGAAGCATTTGGATTTACTCAAATACTCAAGCACTTGGTAAAGGCACAAGTGTTTTCTGCTGTAAGATAGGCTATTCTGCGTCAACTACAACCATTCTTCATACGAAAAAATCTCTCTCAAGCTCATTGCAAACATACCTTGAAAAACACTGCACAATGACCTGGGAGGAATGATTGGGATCTATGTTACTAGCCAATCACCTCAAGAGTGTCAGTCGTGGTTTCTAAAGGTTTGGTTGGGAGAGCCAATGCATTCACTTCAGGGATTTAAGAGTTAAAATACTCTGGATTTGAAGGGTCCTTTCCACTCCCAGATCTGCTACTTTAAAAGTCTGTGATTCCATTCTTTTCCAACTTAATCAGGACCTGAAATTTAAATAGCATCAGACATTTTGATATTTGTCCATCCTTCCATCTCCCAGGATAAATAGGCTGTTTTGTCATGGGCCAGAAGTCACCGCTAATGAGTTAGATAATTATACTCCTGCTGCTGAGAACCTAGACCTGCTCATTTTTCTCACTTTCAATTCCAGTGTGTAGGGGGTTTTCTTTTCTTTCTTTTTTTTTTTTTTTAAGACAATATTAACTTTTCACATAACGGCTGGAAATTTCAGGGAGCAGACAACTCCAGCTCAAAGTGGCAAAACAAAGGAAAAAGGGGGGGGAGGCTTTGCTGCTGAGGTTTTTTTCTTTTAAGGGAGGGAGAGAAAGATTTTGTATTTCATAACAGAGAGCATTAAAATGATGTAGCCCCACACAATGAGAACCTTGTGTTTTATTAAAGTGAAAAAGCTTGCTCAAGGCCTCCATTACTCATTTCCGGATGGAATGGCAAAACTTCAAGTTTGAAAAGGCTCAAGTAGCTACAATCAAACTTTCCCTGGTAGCAGCTGATAACACAGCACTTTCCAGAAATCCATTTTGTAGATTGTGCAGATCAGCTATTTTCAGGACTCTGAGAGTCTGAACTCTGCACAAAAGGAACAGCAACACAGAAAGCCTATAGATACTTAGTGCTGGAAGAATGTTTTCCACTATTCTAGGGCGGGAACTGACGGGAATTCAACGGGTGGGTAAAAAGGTCACTACCATTATTCAAAGGCCAGTATTTGGATACCTCCATCCCCGACTCAAAAGGACCAAGGTAAAGCCACTCAAAAGCCTACTCACCCAACCGAGGTTCCCCTTCAACCAGAAGGGTGGCGTTGAGAGATGCAGGGGTAGACGTCAGGTAGCAAACAGCAACCCTCATGCCAGTTCCTCATTTAGGCTGGAGAACAGGCACCTGGTCTTCATTAACATTGCTGTCGTAGTTAATGCGTTGCAGGTGTGAAAGTGTGTGGCTGAAATCTGACAAAACACCTGTCTTTTGTGGCACCATTAGATCTGCCTAGTGTGGGACACGACCCCCTCGGGTGTGCTTTCTCCTGCCTTGAAAGCCACAGTAAGCATTGTCCTGTAATTACAAAATCAGAGTCATCATTGCTGGGAAGAATTCCTTAACAAATTATACCTAATTAGTCTGAAATTACCTTTAATTCATGGTGAAACCATAGGCTTAACTGTGTTCTATAACACCTTCCTTTTTATCTTTATGCAAATATGATTATACACTATCAAACTGGCACCACCAGGCATAAAAAACAGCTGCAGCTAGTTCTTTGGTTACTAAATGGGAACTGGACGAGTGCCATTGATTATGTTTTCTGGAATGCTGCATCAAAAAAAATAATAATAATATCAGCCAGCTCCTTCCCTGTGAATTCTGGTGTTCTTCCCCGCCCACAGAATCCTAATTGAAAGCTGCGAGATTGATCTCCCTTGCCCAACCCCCCACCTCCTCACCACATTTTCTGTAGACATGTGTGTACATCTTGCTGCTGCCCAATCTTTTAAAATGTCATTAAGTGTCAAAATATACCTCATTTTATTTCTGATCACAGCTTCTTACAATATGGCTTATTCAGTGCCCATTCTCATCTCAAATCTTCACGCAACGTTTAATACACTTAGGTTCATGTACTTTGGGTTCAAAGGTCACTTACATGGCAGGCATTAACCTAAGAGCTTTACATATACTCCCCATGTAACCCTGGCTGCAGCCCTATGCACTATGTACTACTTCTATCATCCCCATTTTGCAGATGAGGAAATCGAGACAGAGAGAGGTTATGTATCTCACGTGAGGTCAGACAGCTAGAGGAGACAGAGCCAGGACTCCCACTCAAGCCATCTGTCTCTCATGTGCTCTTACCCACTCTAATGTGCATTCCCAATGATGCCCAAGGTCTCTCTAATTGACACTGATCATTTCTAATTCTCCTATTACACTTCTGAATGTGTCATTGTAGGGAATTTTTTCCAGTTGGTTAGTACGTGAAGGTGAAAAGTATCATTCTCATCAGAGGAAGAAATCGTGGCTAGCTCCTCCTTTGGATCCACACAATTTATATAGTAATTATATTTCCTTTTCCATCTACCATGAAAACATTTTCAGAACCAAAGTCATGTTTTCTGTTTCTTTTAAAACAAAAACAAGGCTGAGTATATCATAAGTATTAAAAATATATGTCTTTTAATTGGTTCATACTTGGGTAACTTTTGCTTTGATATAAAAATTTTTTGAGATGCTTTTTCAAATTAAACCAGAGTTTAATTCTTCAGAATGCAATTAAAATATTAAATGCTTCTTTAGAGTTTAAGGTCTGTTTCTTCTTTCTGCATTCTCCAGATAATTTCCTTGAAAAATCAGCATTGGCTTTGCAACAATCATTCCCATCCTACAAATAATGACGGACCATATTATTCCTAAGTACATCCCTATCCCAGCTTCTCTGAAGATCGTTGACTTTAAAAAAGAATCCCAGTCCACATCTAGGTTACTTTTCAACAAGCTAGATTTTTGCAATTAAAAATGAGATTAATTTCTTGAACAATTTTAGGTTTGATATGCAAAGTCAAACACATATCAGGCACAGATACTGTACCAGGCATCTCAATAAGATGTCTTGACATTCCCCTGGAATGCAGTGGTGAACTGGTTAAAAAAATAATTATAATGGGGCTAGCAATAAGGTTTTGGCTGAATACTACTTTTGTTCAGTATCAATCAATTAAAATAAAAGCATTTTCTTGATGGTTGTTCATAACAGATACCCAGGTCCATCTGCGGCTATTTTATTTATGGCATTGCTGTTTTTCACCAACAACAAGTTGGCTAAAAATCAGATTTCAGAATCTTAATTAGAATCAAAACATTGTCTTCTCATTTAACGCCTCCATTAAAGTTCATGTTACAGCTATGTAGAAAACGGAGTCTGCTTTCTGGAGGCAGATCCTGGCTCCCACACCGTGCTAATCCACACAGCCGGCCCACAGCTGAGGGATGAGCTGTATTTCTTTACAGTATTTTTATTAGGCTGATTCCCACAAGTTTAAGAACATTGTAATGGGAGACACTGTAGGGTCACATTAGACCGAGCTCAATAAAATAAGAGGAGAAAACTGAACTCTCATTCAACCCCTTTCCATGAAGTTTAGAATTTTCAGCTCATTTCAAAGCAGAGAATGTCCCCTTCCACATATTTCAAGTTTTGTAAACACAGCAAGTGCTACTGGCTTCCTTTGACTCAGTCAGGGCCAGCTTATATTTATTAGCCCTAACTATTAGACCCTCTGCAAGAGAACATTACGGCTGACACTTTATGTTAGTGATGACTCACCCTGATTTGTCGCCAGCGTAATTCCCTCCTTCTTTCCCCACTATTAATGTTTATGATCATCTATAACCTTTACACTTTGATGTGCCATGTTTTTCCCCCAACTAATTTTGTGTGACACTAGTTAACAATTTGTAATTACTATAACCAAGGCTGGGTTTACTTGACGCTGAAACATCCAGTTGGAAAAAGGGGAAATTTGGTCAAACATCTGAGTGTTTGAGCTGCATAAGGCCAAACATCTGGATGTTCCCAAATATTTCCTAAAATATTTGGAAACATCCACAGATTTTCCCTCACGTAGACAAAACATCCAGATGATTAACTGAATGCTTGTCTTTTCATCGGGATATTTGGCCACTGAATTTTCTTTGAGTCCCCCATGTAAGAATATCCATCCAGCTGTTTTGCATAGCCATTACTACACCAAAATAAGAAACACAGAGGAAAAAACATGTCCTATTGCTCCAAGGCAATTCTATCTAGTTGTCAGTAATTTTGTCAAACACCACACTGAAACACAAATTACCTCCAGAAGGAAAAATAATGTCAATTTAAAAAAAAAAAAAACTCTGTGTCCCAGTACAGTAGTCCCCCATTACCCACAGTTTTGATTTCTGTGATTTCAGTTACCTGTAGTCAACTACAGTCTGAAAATATTAAATGGAAAATTCCAGAAGTAAACAATTTTTAAGTTTTAAATTACTCGCCGTTCTGAGTAAGGAGATGAAATCTCACACCATCCCACTCCATCCCACCCAGGACATGAATCATCCCTTGGTCCAGTGTATCCACGCTGTCTACACTACTTGTGAGTCACTTAGTAGCCGGCTCTGTTATCAAATTGGCTGTCGCAGTGTCACGGTGCTTGTGTTCAAGTCACCCTTATTTTACTTAATCATGGCCCCAAAGCACAAAAGCAGTGATGATACTATATTCTTATAATTGTTCTATTTTACTATGTTATTGCTGTTAATCTCTTACTGTGCCTTAGATACACATTAAACTTTATCATACCAATGTATAGGAAAAAAACGTAGTATATGTAGGGTTCGGTACTGACCATGATTTCAGGCATCCACTGGGGATCTTGGAATGTATCCCCCACAAATAAGGGGGAAATACTGTATGTCCTAAAAGTTAGGAAGAAAAGAGTTCAAGTGTCAGGTCTCAGAGAAGAAAGTTAATTACCCAGTTTTTACACCCTACATTAAGTATTTTTGTTGACACTAATAGTCATTTTTGGAGCTCCAGTCCCTGTATTCCTTTCCCAGCAATGCTTGTTTGGCCGCCTCCACTTGTGTTCCATCCAGAGATTAACAAAGCTCAACTAGAAGCTATTAAAGTGTTCAACACTCTGGTTAGATGAAGCTAACTCAAAACTGTACAAATATAAACTAAGGAAAAACACAATTTTTTTTAAGCAATAGCGTTTTATCCAGAAGTTGGTAGCCACACTAAAATATGTGACCTCTCCCTGAAATTGTATATAAACACTGACATAAATATGTCTTTTGTGAAGAGGGTGGAGAGTACCTAGAGATTTCCTCAATCTCCCAGGGGGGTGTTTTTCAATGAGCACCTTCTCCTTAATGGGCATATTTTTAATACTTTCTAAAATTATTTGTGAGTTGGGAGAATGGATGCCACTCATTGTGCAGGGTTGTTTATGATGAATTCCAGCCATATTTTATTTCCTCTCTTGGACTGGATTCAAAGATAACATGAAAAGAATTCAAAGATATCAAAGACAGTTTATATGTAGTCACCCCTAGCATATTCTCCCTCTTAGCCATGAGTTGTTAGACTGCAAGAAACTTATCCACTCAAGCTTGTGAAGAACAAGGAGTGTACCTTAAAGAGTCAGAGTAATCTCTTGGAAACAGATGGCAGGAAATACAAACAGGCCCCACAAGGGACTAGCAATAGGACCTGCAATGCCCTAAGGCACAGGGGAGCCACTCTGATCTCTGCTTCTCTGAGACCACATGGCCCTTCATCTCTCTCCCCTCTGTACTGTTCTCTAATTCATCGAATCTCTCTGCTAGCATCACCTTAAAGGTTAGATGTGCCTATCAATGAGTTACTTCATATAGAGTGCTTAGGACACTGCTTGCACATAATGAGCATGCAATAAATGGCATCCATTGTTGCTATTACTATTGGTCATTCTCTTTGCAGACCAGCTCTCCTGCCTGCTCAGCAGTGCAAATGACTTTTGAATGGCCACGCTCAAACGACAGCCCCTCCTTCCCAGGTTTGTTTGTGTGATTCTCATTCTTACAGTTAACTGACTAGTGATTCTGAATCCCAATTTGAAATTCTCAGGAGAGAGGATCTAATGAGCCCAGCTTGGGGCATGTATATACCTCTGGTCCCATCAGCTGCTGTTCTGTCCCAGGATGACATGAGGCTCGCTCACTCGTTCATGGGCTGACTGAGCAAACTCCTGGGGAAAGGGGAATGGGACAGGAAGAAAACAGAAGGCATTCCTAACACAGATATCAAAATTTTAAACTTTTTAATTATGTGTTTTTATAATTTAAAGTTAGAACATATAGCTGAGCATAAAGAAAAAAATTTCTAATCTTGTTCCTCAGAGAAAACTTGATTTTTAATATGTTGGTATACATTTTATACATATATTTACATTTTTTAAAATGCAAAATGATATTCTGCATTGTGTTTGCAGTCTTTTTTCCCTTTCTAACAAACCATGAACATTTTCCATTAAGTGTTACTCTACAATATGCTTCTTAAAGGTAGCATAGAATTTTATTAAATAAACATCAAACACAATATATTTCAGTAGCCCATCTCTGAACATTTAGATTACTTCAATTGTATAATATAACTGGTGCTCTAACATAGCTTCTTTTGCATAAGTCATTGTACATATTGTTTATCTTTACTTTTAATTTAAAAATAAATAAATTCATGTATGGTCACTTTATTTTCTATTTTTATTTTTATTCTATTATCTAGGGAATTGTCTATTTGCTTTTTTTTTTTTTTCAAAGAACCACTTCTTGGATTTATTTATCAATCAATCATTTAGGCAGTCTCAATGGTGAGCAGAGTGAGTTAAAGATAAATGTCAAGGAGTAGTAAGATTCGGGGTATGATGAGAATGTCTATTGAGTATATTACTCTCATCTTTTTAATTTTTTAATTTTTATTTTTTTAATTTCAAAATATTAAGGGGGTATGAATGCTTTTGTTTACATGGATTGCTTTACTAATACTTGAGTCATGGCTATAGGTGTGCCCATCACCCAAATAGTGTTCATTGTACCCATTAGGTAGGTTTATGCCCCTCATCTCCTCCCCCCTTCCCCATCCCCCCTACCTCCGGCTTGATTTCCACTGAGTTTTACTTCCCTCTGTGCACATGTGGGCTCATCAGTTAGTTCCAATTTAATAGCGAGTACATGTGGTGTTTGTTTTTCCATTCTTGAGATACTTCACTTAGGATAATGGTCTCCAGTTCCATCCAAATTGTTGCAAAATGCATTAATTCATCCTTTTTATGGCTGATTGCTCTCTTCTTAATAAACTTAATGGTCTGTTCTGGCCACATCAAACTTTCTGAGACTGCAAACCTATTCTGCACGAGGAAAACCTCCATGACTATGCCCTCTACCTGTTTATAGAGTATAAAGTTCAATATATGGTCAATAAATCAATATTGTCAATTTTATTACTTGAATATTTATTTATTCAGGCTGCTCCATGTGTCAAGTAGAGAGGAGAATCCTAATTGAGATTCTTACCGCCATTAGACCTGACCATTTCTCCTTATTTTCATGACATTTTCTGCATTATCTATTTTAATGATATATTCAGAATTACAGTATAAATTCATTGTGAATTGAAATTTTAAATAATTACATTGCCTTTATTTTTTCTATTTATTATTACTTGATATAATTCTATTCAGCTATGTACTAATATTGCTAATCCTGTTTTTTGTATCTGAACTTGCCCATGATAAATTTTGCCCAAACTTTCATTTTTTTACCTTATGAGTTTCTTTAATATGGCAAAAAATGTTATGCTGTTTTAATTCTGTCTGATCTCTTTATATTTTTCTTCTGCTCAGAGTTTAACTCACTTATACTAATCAGAACTGATTGGTTTTGCCAAAAGAAAAATTTCCCAACAAGTTTAGTCATGATTCTCACAAGAGATACAGAAATGAACACATGTTAAAGATTTCATTTAACTCCTGAGGGAACCAGAGAGATGTCATAACCAGTTTAAAAGAGAATTTGAAGAACAGACCCATTTAAAGATCAGGCATTTTGACATGAACGTGCAAATGGGAGCAAACTGGTTTATTGAGGGGAAGTTGGAGATAGGTCAATTGACCAGGTCAGGACAGAATTTGTGTGTTTATGGACAAGAATCACTTAGCATTGCTATCAGTTACCTGCAACTTACAGTTGTGAACTAACTCAAAGACAACTAGCAGCAAGAATTAGATAACCTAGAAGGGTGTTCTGTATGGAGACAACCATAGTTTTCCATTAAAGCTCATGTTTCTCTATAGTTTTCTTCTGTCATTTATGCTTCTGCTCTTTCAGTCTTTCTGATATATTTTTTAAATTATATTCAAGTTACATTTCTCCCTTTCTCTCTTCTAGCTATTTATAAGAAATTAAACTCTTACTTATGGTTACATTTTTCAACTGTGTATAAAAATTTATTTTCCTCTAATTATTAACTTTAGATAGAAATAGATTCCTTAGAAGAAGAAATTATAACTTCTACATCTTCCTACCAGTATAGTCCAGGATTTGAGATCTAGTTGCCTGTTTTCAAATAATCATTCTTAATTTAAAATATGCATATTTTTGAATATTAACATTTTAATTTTTCCTTACTTTAGGATTGTTAAGATTTTTGTTTTTACAATAATGGCCCTCATCTTTCTATATTTAATTACTTCTGTATTCTTGAGAGAGAGAGAGAGAGTGTTTGTGTGTGTATTTATTTCTTAGTTGGTAGAAAACTTTAGCATATATTTCTAAAAGATAGTGTACATGTAATTTATGCTTTGGGAATCATTTTTTATCCAATAAAGTGTTTCTCTTACCCTTGTATGTGAATAAAACCTAACTATAGTATAAAAATCTTTGGTAACAATCTTTTTCCCTCTATAAAACTCCAAGGAAATCACTTCATGTCTTCTAATGTTTCTTATTACAGGGAAAAAAAAACTGAAGCTAGATGTTTTGTTTCATTTTGTTTTGTTTCTTTCATAGATGATCAGTCTTGTCTGTCTAGATGCATGTCAGATTGTTTTTTGCCCTTGAACTTTAAGACTTTCATCAGCATACATCTATTTGTTGAGTTATTTTAATTAATATTTTCTGGGATTTGTTGAGCTCATTCAGTTTGTGAAGCCAGAACTTTATTCACTAACCCAGCCAAGTGCCATTTAATTTTTTCAAATATTGTTTCCCTTCTATTTATTCTGACATCCCCTTCAGTAACACTCACTCTCACAATCTCAGTAATATATCCTCCAAATGACTTAATAACACTCACCCTCACAATCTCAGTAACATATCCTCCAAATGACACACACTCAGCTTTAATTGTCCTTATTTCTTTGTCATTTACCTCTGAATTCCGGGAGACATTTATCAAGCATACAATCTATATTCTTGATTTACTATGGTGTTATTTTTACTCCCATTGCATTTTTAAACTATTTTCTTAAATGTTTACTTTAAAAACTGTTTTCTCCTTGTAACTCATTTTAAATTTCTGCCTGTCTCTCCAGCCAGTTCCAATTTCAAATCTGTTTATTGTATTATCATCTCATCTTACTGGTTTTATTTTATAGAACTCATGTTTTTCCAATATTTCATAAGACCACAAAATGGTGTATAAACTATGTTTCTGTTTCCTTTAATAATTTTTTTAAATATACTTTTATCTGTGCATAGTATGGTCCTAATTGTATATGTGTGTGTGCCTATACGTGTATCAAAAAAACTCAATCCTTTTTCTAGAGGAAAAGAACAAAATCAGCCAGCAAGATAATTTGTGTAACACAAGTCTAGACAGTGAAAAAATCGATTATTCCAAGTACATCTAAAAGAAGAGTTGTGAGATAAGGTTAAAAACAGAAGAAATGGTTGAAAATTTTGGCAAGAATTTCCCGACGCCCCATTTATCCAGGCAAGAACCCACCCTGCCCTAGAGGACCCTCCTCAGAAAGATTTACTACCTGGGGAGACAAAACTAGAGAGAATCCAGAGCCTGGGGCCTCAGGCATAGCTGAGGGTGAAGGTGAGGTATCAGGGGTTACCTGGAAATGCCACTGGGGCTCCAGGCTAAGAAAACATATTGAGCCACAAGACCCGCATTACCCACGCCGGAGACCAGAAGTTTCCCCTCTGGAAAATGGCTTCCCCCAAAAGACTTTCAGATCATGACACTGAGAGGCCACCCACCGACAGGCCCTACCCCTGCACACAGGAATTCCAATCTTCATTTTAAATATGAACACACAGCCAAGGCTAACCACACATTTGAGAAAAGCCTCTGACAGGAAAGACTGGCCAAAATAAACAAATAAGATACACTTGGAGGAAACAAAGACAATGTAGTGAGAAAAAAAAAAAAAGTCTTAAAAATTAAAAAAATATATGGTATTAATAGTCTGAAAGTAATCAGAAAAGATTTTTGCACCATGAAAGAATAGCATGTTGTTATTTTCAACAACAATTAAATAAAAATGCTATAAAAGAAAGATAACTGAGGAACTCTCCAGAAAGTAAAGCAAACACACAAGAAAGGATGGTTTATAAAACAGGAGGGAAAAAGTTAATAAAAATCAGAGAAGGGATCCAGGAGACCTAAAATCTAAGTAATAAGAATTCTAGAAAGAGGAGAATCTAAAATTAACAAAGAATAAGAAATTATCAAAAGAGCAATTCCAGAAAATTGGCCACATCTAAAGGAAATACGTTTCCAGGTTATGAAGGCCCAAGTGCCCAGCATGATGAATAGACACACAAGGAAATTCTGAAATTTCAGAATACTATGGATAAAGAGAAGAGCCTACAGGTCTCCAAAGAGAAATAGCAGGTCACTTAGAAAGGATGAAGAAGGAAATGGTACTTGAAGTAGCAACGTTGGAGGCTAAATGATAAAGGAGCAAGGCCTAAATTCTGTCAGCAGTGATTTTCAAGCCAGAAACCTGATTCCAGCCAAATTCCAAATCCAGTGTCAAAGGACAATAAGGAGCATTTCAGGCAGTCAAGGTCACAAACAGTTTTCCCGGCATGCTCCTTTTTACAAAAAGACACGTGTAAATGTGCTCCAGAGAAACAAAGGAGTAAACCACAAAAGAGGAAGACACGGAAATCAGGAACCTGGAGGTCTCACATATTTAGAGACTAAAAGAATTCTAGAAAAATGGTGGAGGGAGAGCCCAGGATGACAACTGTGCAGAGGCCAGCAGGTAAAACAGTCCAGATGGGAGGCAGCAGAATGGAGGGCTTTGGGAGCTAGATGCCAGCACTGCTTGAATGGAATGAGAAGATTTACATTTCATTTGGAGAATTTAGCAATAAATTAGCTATAGTTACATAGAAACTAAGCAAACAAATAGGAAAAAAAAAAGGGCAATTATTAGCTCTAGCCAAAAAAAAAAAAAAAAAAAAAGTTTTACAAGAAAGGAAATGTTACAAATGATAGAAAGGAAATGATACAAATGTGGCTCAACTGTGAGCATTATTTACATAATCATAATAATATAAATACTGATTATTGACAAGATAAAGTGTTGATCTTATCATACTGAGAGACATGGGGTGTCTTAAGATTGGAGTGCTATAACAATTAGCCATAGACCAGGTAGCTTAAATAACACATACTTATTTCTCACAGTTCTGGAGGCTGGGAAGTCCAAGATCAAGGTGTCAGCAGATCTGGTGTCTGTTAAGGACCTTCCTCCTAACTTGCAAACAGCTATCTTCCTGTATCCTCACATAGCAAAGACAGAGAGAGCTCTCATGTCTCTTCTTACGAGGGCTCTGACCTCATGACCTAATTATCTCCCAAAGGCCTCATCTCCTAACACCATCATCTTGGAGATTAGAATTTCAACATATGAATTTTAGGAGTATGCATATATTCAGTCCCTAAAATGATGGGAGGAACACATTTCCTATAATAGGAAATAATATCTAAACTTAAAATATTAGCAGTGTAATGTGTCAGTTATATATGGAAGTAGCTATAAGAGTTATAGGTGGTTGCCTTGGAGGGAAGAGGATGGGGTAAGGGAAAGGAGAGTGGAATTATAAGTTTTTCAGTCAATTTTTAAAGCCAGGACTAGACATATTACTTTGATAAAAATAAAACTTTAAATTTACAATAAAAGAACACAAAATATGTTTTCCAGATTATTTAAACTATGTGCTTCTTTATGATTCAAAAATTATTCACAGAATCTTTTTTACCCCTAGTTTCTCATTCTGAAATATTAATAGTAAAAGTCTATTCAGGACTGGTGTTTCCCTTAGAAACAGGGTAAGAGATTTTTTTTGGCTTCCAGGTAGGGAAACCTTTCAGATTTCAAAGGCGTGGGGTTGGGGCAAAATCACTGACCCAGAAGCTTGAAGGACACAGGAACAAAGATGGGGCCTGGGCATCCTAGAGGGGTGGGGATTTCTTCTACGTTTCTAGTAAAGCTGCTCTTTCGGGGTTAGGCTAATTACGAGGCAGCTTCCTTTCCCGAGTAGGAATGATTCCCCTGAGGGTTCAAGGAACGGTCCCTTTACTGTCTCTGTTGGCCCTTTGCTTCCAGTGCTCTGAAGTCTCTAGGCTCAGTCCTCACCGTGTCAGTGTAGACATGTGCCCTCTCAGAAAGCTGCTCCACTGTAGCCACTGCCACCGCAGAAGCTGGCTTTTTGGGATTACTTCCCACATCTGTGGATTTGCAGGTCAGATTTCTTTAGGCAGTTCCCTGCTGCATCAATTAAGATTGTTTCAGCCTCAGGAAATGACTTTTCCAGAGCCACTGCCATGGTGCCTCTAACCACCCAAAACTCTGACTTCAATTCTGTGAACGGTAGGTGGGAAGAGGTTCCAAATGCTGCCTTCTCTGTCATCCTAAACCCTTCTCTCTCTTCAGTCTGGGTTTCTCCAAGTTCTAAAGTTGTCCATAAGGCCCAGGATTTTTTCCACTTGCTTGTCACAAAGTCACAAAATTCCCTTATAGAATTCCAACTTGGGATGGGAAGTCCTTGATTTTGACCTCCATTGAATCCAATAAAATTTCCTCAGGGTTTCTGACATTTGAATAATTCTATTTCCCAGCTGTCAGTGCTAATGAACTTTTTTTCCATGGATTTTAAAATTTTCTAGGTCTTTTCCATAGAGGGGTATCTAAATATTGTCAGTATAAATCAGCAGACAGTAAGTATCAGTTAGCATTAGGTTCAGTTGCATGTTACAGAAACTCACAACAAGGTTACTTAAATGAGATAAAAGTTTTCTCCTCCCTCACATAAAGAAATAAGGAGTTAAGCCTCCAGAGCTGATGGCACTTTTTATATTATCACTCTGGCATCCTTAGAAAATGATGCTTGTACTCGTGATCTTAAAATGGCTGCTAGGACCCTACCCATCAAATCTGTGTCCCAGATAGGAGAATAGAGGAAGGAGGAACCTTCTATTCTTTGTGCCTCTCCATTGTATTTACATATATATTACATAATTTCTGTTAAGTTCGATTCCCAATATTGGAATAATTTCTTAACAACTTAATACCTCCCAGGCCTGAGCAAAAACCCTGGCACAAAGAAGCCTGGTGAATTTACATTAAGTAGACAGTTCAATAAGTGAATATACATCTGTTGACATCATGACTTTAATAAAATATATTTCCATGCACTAGTTACCAAGTATTCATGAAGCTTTTGTTGTATGCAGAATATAGTAATGGGTAGTAACAAAATGGAAGAAAACAGAATACATAGATTATGCTATCCTGTATCTTAAAAACAGGTCATCTGTGGAGTACTTCAAATTCAAGAAGCAAATATTATCACCAGCCTTACCTCCTATCACCAAATCTCTGAGATAAGTGCCAAAGCCAGCCAGGAATCCATGTTATACATGGATTATAATGAATATGTTATATAATTCAATGGAAATGCAGAAGGTACCAGAAAATGCAAAGTCTGTTTACTAACTTCTAGTCATTTTTAATCAGAATCAGAGATTATGATTAAGTTGATAGCATAACATATCTGTGATGACCTTTTTATGCAGCACCCAGTTGTAGGATGATTGATGTGACCTTTGATTAAGCATTTAGAATTATAAGATGTTTATGGTGGTTCTCAAAGACAAAGTTTCACAGCACAGGTTAATTTTATCCTTAAAAATTTATTCTCCTTCCCTTGATTCACACTTTCGTATACTCTCATCATGTTTTCTAGCTCTTCAGGGCCCCAGAAAACATCCTAGTGACCCAGGGCTCAGCTTCACATGTGAACACCACCACTGCAACTCCGTGATGGACCCAACGGATTCACAATCTCCTTTCCACCAATTTAAGGAGCTAAGGGAATAAAATTAGGACCTGAGACATCCAAATAAGCTAGAAATGGAGCCTGAGTCGCCACCATTTTCACATGTGGCCCCAGTGAGCGGCACCTCATCTGACCCATATGACAACCAAAGTGCAACATATGGGTCAACCACACTCTAGCAATGGTTTCTGCCTCTCCTGCAGCCTGATACTTTGATTGCACTGTGGTTGCTCTAAAAGCCCTAATGCAGAGGTCTGTGGATTCTTTTCTTTACAGTGTGGTTTGAAGCTGGGCAGAGGGGAGGAGACTTCGAAAAGAAAAATTGCCCAGTGCACCATGACAGCTATATAATTAGTCAAGGCAGGCCAGTACTTACAGCATTTGTCATTCAGCAATTGTTCACACTCCAGGTTCCGTAGCCAGGTGCTTTGAACAATGAGGTGATGATAATGTCTTCATGTGACCCGAGCCCAAAGAACGTTCAAACTCAAATAGGCCAGGCAGAAACCCTGATGGAATAAAATAAGGACCATCTTATTTTCTTAGTGTTCACTGGCCTATCTGCCATAAAAATTAAATATGTTTTGTTAGGAGCTTTTAAATGTTACTAAAAAGACAAGTCATGAAAAGTAGAGCTCTAGGAGAGATGTGTGAATTTTTGTTCCCCCATTTTTCCCCCAAAATTTGAGATTCGAAATTTGTGACTCCATTTGTGAAAAGAGGGATTTAATGCCATCTACTAGGCGGTGGACTAGAAGGTGGAATCTGCGTAAGAGTTCACGAAGCAAGCTAAGCCCTTTCTGCCTTCCATTTATCTACAAATAGAAGAATTTCCCCCCATTTTAAAAAACATAAAATACCTTAACTGTGGCTATTTTGTTAAATAGTTAAATGTCTTCAAGAAAAGTTTCTTTATCCCCAACCAATGTTTGTTTCCTCTTCTGGCTATACCCAGAAGTGATAGGACAAACGTGAAGATCTTCAGGAAGCTTCCTTAAGCTTTCTGCTTCCCCTCAGCCCCTCCCCCCATGACTTTTTATTCTTCCGACACTGTACAATAATTCGCCTTGAGCTGAGATCCCCTAGGACACTCAGTGCATGGAAGAAGACCTCAGTTCCTCACAGTTAAAATTCCAATAATTCATGTCTGCACCACAGTTCTCTTTTTGCCCTAAATTATATCTTGGACCTATTTTTAATTTGTTTCCTTTAATGATGCTCTACTTGTATAGCCTACAAGTAGAAATCAAAATTATTCCCCTCTTCCCCACAACCCCACCACCTCTTGTTTTGCTTTATTTTGCTTTCAGAAGTCCTGCATCATGCAGTCATACCCTGGACTGTATTGGATACCTTGTAGCAATGCCACATTGTGATAATACCTAAGGATCAAATACATAGTAATTATTTTGGATTTTAGTCTATTTTGAGAATGAACCCAGGTCAGCCTCTTCTGTAAAAACTGTGGTCCTCCATCCTCAGTGGTAGGCTCACAACAATCTTTGTTTTCCTACTGACAATCTACCCTTCATGCCTGACCTGGACCCCAGGCTAATGGATCAGACTCCCCAGGGAATTCGGAAGAGAACTGAGGATGCTCAGAAATCTGAGACGGAGCCTGGCTCATGTGCATTTGGGAGCTGTGAGACAGCCATGCATGTAAAGATGCAGGAGTAGCCCGTGTACTGAGAGGAATGATGAAGTGTGAATACAGAATATGATACAAGAGACACGTGGCCCCAGAAAAGCAGGAAAAGAGCAAGAGGACCGCTGACTTGGCTCCTGACTGCATTCCAGTTCCTTGTTCCAGCCCTTCAGGGTCAACCACTCTCCCTACTCTTATGAATTCTGAGAGATTCCCCTCTGATCTAATAATAATTTCTATGGTTTTATTAAGTCTGCTTCAGTTAATTGAGTGGGATACTGTTGCTTCTTGTGAGAGGGAGGCGAAAGTTTTATTATTTGAAAATTTCCAGAGAGGACATTGTCTTTGTTTTGAAAAGTGTCTTGAGTACCTGCTTGAATTAGAAGGTGAGATCTGAGGACGTAGCAGGTGTTAAGGCAACAAAGGAGAACCTTAGCTCCTCTGCATAAACAGGAGTGTTTTTCCTTCTGAAAGAGAGGGGATAAAGAGCAGCAGCAAGCAGGGGAAAGAATAAAAATAGCTAATAAATGGCTTGAGGGCTGAACAGCTTCACAGAATACGGACAATAAAAATACCCTGGTGCTGGAGTTGTTAGGCCATTTTAAGGAGGGTGATGTCTAACGTTCAATTTGAAATTCTTTGTTGTTGCAGTGGAAATGCTCCATTTGTCTACATCCCACCCTCCCATCCTCTGCACTAACGTGTGCTTTGTTTGCATGTGAATTTTTGTAGAAATGGAACAATAAGCTGAATTTCATATCTGTTTATTATGGTATGGATTAGGATAGCATATGAGAGAGCAGGGGCCCAGATGTAGAGGTAAGCATGATATCTTGGTCTGATCTTTTAATTTATATATAGTGTGAAATAAGGATTAAAGATCCTCTTATTAGAACTCAAGGCACTACCCCAAAATATGGCACATTGGCAGGAATGCCTCTCTGCCCTTTACCCCTGAAGCAGATCATAAAAATTACAAAGAAAGAATTCTCTGACTTTCCCCTGAAGTAAGTCCTAAGACCCTTGTGGAAGAGGTGCTTGCCTTATACCTCGAGGAAAGGAATGTTCTTTTTTCTGAAGACAGAGACACAGGGAAGAATCTGAACAAGCAGGCCTTGCTAAGTTCCCACCAGTTTATTACCATGAGACCATACCCATTCATCAAACCATACTTTCCCACAGCTAGCCACTTCATCAAACTTTGCATAAAGAGACATAGGTTTCCCTGTATCTTTGACGCTTCATTTTCTTATGAAGGCTCCCATGTCACATAAAGTTTGTATTAAACAAGTTGGTATGCTTGTCTCTTATTCACCTGTCTTTTCTCATAGGGGCCTCCGCTATGGACCTAAGATGTAAAGAAAGGTACTTCCTTCTCCCCTCGAGGACACTGAGTCCCACTTAACCCTGCATTACAAGTGCAACCCCAAGAATCTTGACTCAGACGTAGGCCCTCCTCTGCTCACAAATTCATTTTGGATACGTAAATCTAAGTTAAATCTAAAAGCAACATTCCAAACACATTACTCACAAAGACTTCTGTGGTCTTCAAGTGTAATGTGCTAGGGCGGAAAAGAAGATGAGTAGTACCACTGTTGAAGCAAATTTACTCAACAGCTCCATGAACTTGGAGCAAAGATATGTTAGAATTGAGATTTCATTTTTAAGAAAGATTTTTTTTCCTTTTCAAAAGATTCATACTAGCATTCCTTTAAATAGCAGATTCATGTAATGCATTTAAAATATGATTTAGCTTTGCAAAATTGATTTACAAGTAACTTTTCAGGAATCCATCTATTGACTAAGGAAAGGTATGTCTGTTATGCAAAGTACTGTACTTAAGTACCTCAAGGAATAATTCCAGTCCATTATTTCTTACCCTATCTAGTGGGCATTTGTGTTTGTTTTATAGCTTTTTCTTCTCTTTGATTTACATTTATGAGACAATTGGAGAGAGATGATGTGAGATGGTTTCTATTTTTATGAGCAAAAGGAACCGCACCAACCACAAGTAGCAGAATACTGCCGCAACTGAATTATGTTGGTCTCCCCAGTGGAGTGAAAATTAAAAGGGCATTTTGTCCCTCCTTTCACTTCTTATGGTGAAGTCATGCCCTAAGGATGTCTACCACACAATTCAATTATGAGGATGAAGTTGTGGTTGCACCTACAGTTGTTTATGCTACCAACATAACTTAAAACTAATTTAAATGTATTAAACTTCAGTGAAGCTTTGGGGGGTTCGTGTGTGGTTAGATGCTGACAACTGATATGACTCTAATTAATGAGCCAAAATAATGAGGAGTGGCCTAATTCATCTTTTCTCATGACTCCATGAGAACATACCACCATGAGAGTATTGAGTTGGAAGTTAGATGTGTCCACTCTTCCTAAAATAAGGGTGGGGGCCAAGGCTGTGCCATATTTGTTTCCAGTTGTCTAAAGCTATGAAAAAACATATTTAATTTACTCAGTAAATATAACCCCATCACTATTACTGCCCTGTCTTGCCTACACACACACACACACACACACACTCCACCTCTATTTCTCAGAGGGTACAAAATGGCAGCAGATAAGCCAAACCTAGCCCACAGATGAGGTTTATTGGGTTTACATGTTAGAGATAGCATTGTTATAAAAGTCTTTGCATTAACATTTGAAAATCAGATTTCACATTGAAATTCACACTTCTTGTCTTGAAAAGAAAAACATCTGGCAACACTAGGCTGAAATTTCATAGGGCAATTATCAGCTGGAGCTAAGATACAAAGTCTCCTTAGTTGGGATATGAGCTCTCAGCTTTGCCGCAGTCCCCACGATACTCCATTACCTTCCACCCAGCCCACAGAACATGTTTACCTTGCTAGCAGGTGTTTGGGTTTGCAATTTCTGCCCTCTGTTTTTCCACTCTTCTGTGCCTTCTGAAAGCACCTTCTCTTTGGATACACTAAAAGCTAAACTGCTTCTATCAGAGAACCTCAGGAAATCTAAGCCCCCATTTTTACTTTCTATACTTCTAGAAACTCAAAAACCTATCCCCATATAGAACTGTAAGCCTTAAAATACAGGTGTGTGGCAATTTAACATCACAGATTCTAATCATAAACAAATTTAGGCTTTTTTTCTTTACAACACAAGTCTTCATCTACTTTATTTTAACCTAATTGATTTTAAAAGTAGCATAATTGTTTAAAATGAGTCTCTTGGGAAACTAACATTGGGATGGAAAAAACATTGCACATACAGCGTAGTATCTAGGTTGAAGAGTGTTGTGCTTTTCTGTGTAACAAAAAGTAAAAACATCCATTAAAAATATGTAAGGGAAAGGCTATATTAAGAGTACTGGCTATGTTTGGAAATGAAGGTTATTATTTTTAGGAAAAACTCAATGTATTATAATAAAATGTTGGATATTATCAGTGATATTAAGGTTTTGTAGCTGTCCACTTATAGCTATAAAACACCTTTATTATTGAAATTCCTGGACCAAAAATAATAATAACTTTGTCATGGCGCATCTGAAATATATAATTGCCAATCCCTTTCTTTCCCATTGAAAGAATTGTTCTATGATGTATGCTTTCCAGAGAGTTCTGTTGTTCCTTGGCAAAACATACTGTATTGGAGAATATGATTTACTTCACAAAAATGTTATTTTTACTCCAACTAAGGATCGTAATATTTTATATTAAGATTTCCCTGGTACATTCAAAGTGTGCCTCATTGAGAAAATTTTGTTTTTACATAACTCTTCAGGCTATTATGTACTTAGTAAAGTGCAACTGAATGACATAGCACTATCTGAGGAACTCCAAGTTCCCTGGAAACCATCTCTTTTTTTTCTCACCAGACATATGAAATACACTATTATTCTCTTACTTCAAATGAGAAGATGAAGATTCTAAGTCATTTGCTGAGTTCATATGGCAAATTATTGGGGGAGACAGAGTCTCTGGCTTGAAGGCTAATCATGTGTCTAGATTTTGATCTTTGTTACCTCTAGATCTAAAACTCTTCATAAACCATTTTAAAGTAAATTTGTTTACTCAGAAGGGTTACAATTGTTGGTCCCATAGACTAATGGAAAAAACATAGGCGGTGTGAATGAAATCTTCTAAGCCTCAGTATTCTTGGCTATAAAATGCATGTGACAATCCTTCCTCATTAGTTGTGGCAAGACTCTAAAAAGATAATATACTTGTCAAATCTCTTTGTTATAGTAGACTAACTTTATCCTAAGAAGGCAGTTAGAGTGTTATTACCTGCTACTACTATTAACTCACTAGTTCTCAAACTTGATCATGCATCAGAATCACCTAGAGTGCTTACTAGAAGACAGATTACTAGGTCCCATCCCCAGAATTTCTGATTCCAGAAGATCTGGAATGAGGCCTGAAAATTTGGATTTCTAACAAGTTCCTTGGTGATGTCTACACATCCAGGAAACATACTTGGAGAACTACTACCCTAAATAATATCATTGCTAAATCACTAAGCATTAATTGAGCACCTGGCAAGATAGGCCCTCAAAAAGTCTTCAGCATGTCATTATTTATTGCCATCCTATGTGAAAATATAAAATGGTCTTCAAAAGGAGTTCTAATAAAAGTAAAGATAAAATAGCAATATCAGATGTACGTCAGTCTCTATTTTATTCAGTAAATGATAAATTTGGTAGAATAATAAACTATTACTTGTTCAAAGCACTATATTGACTTCACCATTATTTTCTTTTTCTGTTTCTATGGGTAGTTATGTGATTTCCCAATTCTGGTGACTCAATGGAACAATTAAAAGATAGGCCCCTCTGTTTATTAAATATAGTCCCTTGATATAGATGATATTTGACTGATTTTATGTTATATGAATGCATGAGTAACTCTAGCATTCAGAAATGATAATATTCTCCTTTCCTTGATCAAATCAGAAAGTTGTATGCATTAAAATGGGTTACAGGGAAAGAAACTCTAAGTGTCCAAAGTTAAAGCATGACTAAGGCATTGAAGAAATTGTTCAACACAGTTCATCCTGGTAAAAATATTAATTCTGTAGCCATGCCAAGGTTAGTGTCAGGTTAGGTTATCTGAAATTCCAGTGCCAGATGTGTGTGTGTGTGCGCTCGTTGCACGTGTGCATGAACTTCTCCTAGAGAAATAGAGACACTCCCAGGCATGAATTTATAGAATGTTTTCCTTACAGAGAGCTAAGTTCAGTGCTCTTCGGGTAATTTTGTGTCCACTTCATTCTTTCCCTATCTTCTCCTGATGCTCTTTGTTGAGCTAGCTGCTGTTTTTCTCCAACCCACTAGGTTTTCAATAAGTTTCCTGTTGTGCATTGGGATAGCAGTGTGCATGGAAAATTGCTTTGCCTAGGTGATCTGAGCCAGCACCTCGTCCTTTTTTTTATAATTTAGAAACAAGTACCGAAGTGCTTACAGTGCAAGAATTTACTCCAGAAGACTCGAAACCATTTGTTGACATTTTACAGTTTAATCCCAGCTTCAATTTCATAACTGGTGTTCAAAACAGAAGAGGCACATAGAGGTGTGCACTTGAAAAGACATTTATAGCCTTTCATTTTGAGATTTCAAAAACATTAACCAACATACTCAAATTCCCTTCAAATTCATATGGAGAACTAATACACTGCTCTTAAAAAAGAAAAAAAAAAGGAAAGAAAACTTGTGGAATTAGAGCTGAGAACTGTTCAATAACCAGTCGTGAAAGTAACACAGATTGAAATCAGAATTTTCAAGAGAACCTATGGTTGGTAAGAAAACCTTGAGAGTTCAAGTTATTCTATCAAAATGTACCAATTTCAAAAAATATCTTTTTGGCCCTTGTAGCAAATTGTCTGATGGATGGTGCTTAAGCAAAATGACAACAATCATAGTTAGTACATATACACTATTTTAAGACTCTTACATGGATTAATTCATGGAAGCCTCATGATAAACCTGTGACTTAAATGCTCTTACCACCCCCATTTTCCAGTTGAGGAAGCTAAGCCTCAGAGATGTTAAGTGACTTGCCCGAGGTCACAAAGCGTGTGAGTGGTAGAGCCAGGATAGGAAGACAAGCGTAGGTCAAGAGACTCTCATCGTGGAAGCCTCTTGGGGCAGTGGGGAAAAGGGCCACCAAAAAATCTCCTCAAATTGCATCATGAAAAAAAAAACAATCAAATACATTTAAAGTAAGCTTAAAGTTCTAGTTACCTCTCTTTTACTTGATTGGTGATCAAATTCTCTTCTAGTCTTCTGGGGAGGTTCCCGAGAAGCTATAACACAAACACTACCAACTACCCACAGTCACTTGTGCTTCTTTCAGTAACGAGTTAGCATTTTTACCTTACTGTCTTCAGGCCTAAATTAGGGTAGGGACTCCAGGCTACCTGGCCTCCCAGTGACTGCCCCCATGCCCCTACCCTCTGGATTTCACAGCTCTGGTGGTCCAGGAGCAAACAAAGAAAACCAAAAAGAGGAAAAAACTGTGAACTTTCTATTCCTCTAGCCAAAACTCCATCTCCCTCTCCCTTGTATGATAGCTCCATTGTATAGCCCGAAATCTCAATTTAGACCTTCTCAACTTAATTTAGACCTTTTCACATACTGGAAAATTCTTTCCTGTGTTTAGGAATGACGAGAAAGGTATGGTGTCAGCAACACAACCAAGGAAAGCTGGCACTGAACTCCATCATTCATGGCCCCAAGATCATTTGCATAGCTCAGGGCATCCAGAAAGGCCTAATGTTGAGCTCAGGTCCTGTCTTTAATGACACATAAGTAAAAATCCCTTTTACCCATTCACTTAAAATCCTGCACATATTTATTAACAGTCTAGGCCAGCCTGGATACTAAGATGGTTAAGATGCAATACTCATCCTTAAGGAGTTCTGAGTTTAGATGACTCTGTGCCTTGTTTTCTTCCAGCCGGAAACAATAACGACCCCCTACTCCTTCCCAAGGGTGCCACTTGGATTTCTGAGATATGAAAAATGTGGGAAGGAAAGTTTCTGCAAAGCCCTGATCCTTAGAAAAGCAAACTGCGCCGCCACAGTACACAACACACGCTCCAGCGTCGCCCACTGCCAAGTGGCCAGCCAAGACACAGACTCCACAGGGTGCTGGTGTCTCCAACTAATGGCCCGCTTTCATTCCTCTCTTCCCTGAACACTTTTAAACTTTACTTCTGGAGTCGACCCAAGCTCGGCAGAATTTCCAGATCCATGGAAGTACAGCATGCAAGCAGCCCATTTCCTGACAATGCTGCAAAGCTTCAGGGAACACATTTTGTTATTTCCACATTTATGAGTCAAGCTGAAGCCCTGCGCCTGACTCCTGACCGGGCCATCCCCCACCTGGGAGTGTTGCAAAGCTGGGAAGGAAAATGGCACTGAACAAAGGAAGGATCGTGTGCAGGGAAGTTAATAAAAATAAATGTTCTAATGACTGCCTAGACAGAAACATTGGCATCCAAGGGGTCTCTAAAAGGGACTGAGGTGTGAAGATCATTTTCTGAGCCCTATTCAGACTCTTCACATGATAACTTGTTCTGGCACTGTTGCAAAGAAAGCAAAGTTTTGAGAAATGTGGTTCAAACTAAATGACACATTCTCTAAATGAACCCTTTCTTGAAGCAACCTGAAAAATGAAGCAAAGTAACTATATGGTATTGCAACAATAATAAAAATATTTAAACACTTAATAGGTGCACAACATTGTGCTAGGCACTGTGAATAGCACAAGGAGAAATGTAACCATTGAACAAATTATTTTCAAATACCTACACGGTCCCAGACATTGGGTTAGCTACCAGAAATGCACAGCCAGGTAACACATAGCTCCAGCCCACTGAGGAATTTTTAATTTAGTTTTAGAGTAACAGGAGGCAAAGAGAAAATTGGCCATGCAGACTGATGGTGTTTAGGAATAAGAAGTTCTTAGATCTACTATATTTTTTCTATTATTTATCTTGAGAAATACCATTGATTGGTTGAGGTGGCTTTTCAAGAAAAAAAGTGTCTTTTAGTTGACAAGATAATTAGGAAGGGAGGAGTCCACTCCATTTTCAAATTGGAACTAAAATTTTTAAATGCAGAGAAAACGAATTTATAAAGGTGAGTCAAAACGGAAACCGAATGCTGGTAGACTGTCAGTTCCTACTGAACTTCACTGTGACAATATGGCTGCTGCCATCAATACCGATGATGCCGCCCCATGAGTGGAAGTTGGTATTGGTTATCAATATGTAACACAACGTCAAGTAGAACTTTTCTTGTTGCCCCAGGCTTTAGCCAAGACTCAATCTGAGCACTGGATAATAAATTTTCTCACATTCTAATTTCGAGGAAGTGTGGGCCACCCACTTCCCTAAGACTTACTGAGAGGCATCAGGGCAGAGTCAGCCCTACCAGCAACACCTCTCTCTCCTCCCACTCCAGTCCTGTGGAAAGGAGGCTGAGAAGTGTGAGGAGCTGGAATTCTGTGGGAATGCAGCACTTGTCCCTTCTTCATTGCAAAAGGGTTGTAGGGTGTTGCTTTCTAATAGGAAAGGAAACCCCGCAGGAAGCTGTAAGGCAGTGGACCTCGGAGGGGCAAGAGCTCACAGGGTGTGGAGGACAATAAGCTGGAATCAGGATTCCCAAGTCAGGGAACTGTGGAGTGAGAAGCTTCGGCAGTCTTCTACAGAGCCACATACTCAGCCCACAAGAGAAGGGACATTTGTGTATCTGTGACACAGAGGGGCCATTGACCAATGCCATAATTACCCAGCCTCAGCCAGGAGGTGTCTGCCTTCCCCTTCCCATATCCTACTTAGACAGCAGATGGGAAGAACAGAGAAGAGGAAGAGGTAAGATGATCTTATAATTCGTTATGCAAGTCAGGATAAATTTGAGAATGGAGGGAGTTGCTATTAATAAATATGCCAGGACAAGAGGCATAAACTGGAACTGTCCCTGTAACACTAAAGTATATGTTCACTTTGGGAGGGGCTGTGTAAAAAGCAACTCTGGTCTCCCTGCATCCCCTACCATCCTTACAACAACTTCATCTACTCAACCCTAAATAGGCCTCACCTATCTTGAGGGAAGAGGAGAGAAAGAGTTTCAACGCAAATTTGAGACAAGTTTAAAAGTGAACATAACTGAACCTCAAGTGTTGGAATGAGATTGCCCTAATGACAAAAGTGGCTGAAATTGATAGGATCTGTCCAAGATGGTGTTAAGGGAGCTGCTATCCACAGGGAAAGATTTTCAAGTCAACACAGTTGGAGAACTGGGGGAAAAATAAAACACTCTTTTAGATTTATACCAAGTAGTTGAGATTTCAGTAAATCAGTCACAAATAGTACATTGCAAAGCACAAAAGCTGTTATTTGCCAAACCAGGCCAGTAAATGGAATCTAAAAGATTATAAAATGTACACTGATAAATATAAGAACACTATATAATGAAAACAGCTGCACATAAAAAAGTGATCAATGTTCTGAAAAATGAACAAGACGTAAACATGCATAATACACAGTAGAAGTGCACAAGCCAGTAACTAAGGTTCAAAATCCAGCCTTCTTCACTCCCCACTGTGGGGTCTGGAGTGAGTGATTTAACCCCATTGAACTTCAGTTTCCACATTTGTCAAATGAGAACCATATAATTGCCTGAGAGAGTTGTGAAACTGTGTAAAAACATCTAGAGAAATGCTTGACAAGGGCTAATTGTGTCGTGTTTCACAAAGGCTGATCTTCAGCTTTCCTCTCCTTTCCTCTGCCGTACGTAATAATACTACAGAATTCCCTAGAGAAAGAATGAGATGTGCTTAAAAGTACGTAGCACCATTCCTAGCACAATGAACATCAATTCCTTTCCTACTGCCCCAGATTGCTGAGCTACTGCGCAGCTGGACTCTTGACACTACCCAAACTCTGTGCCATTTCGCATCCATTTTTTGTGCTCCTACATGATCTAAGCCCTTTGAACCAAACTCATTGTGAATGTGTATGTGTCTACATCTAGTCATCCAATAACGTATATTGAGCAATTACTGTGTGCCAGACACTGTGCCAGGTCTTTTACATTCTTTGGCACATACCAGTACATATATGGCACTGTAGGGCACAAGGGAGAAAATGGCAGATTCTGTCAAGGTAGGACTTGAAACAGAAGCAAATCCTAGGAGTTATAACATTAAAAGGTGACAAAACTTGGATTAGTGTCTATAAATTTTATGAGAAAAATGACACTGTCCAATTCACATGCTCATTCTTATTTTAATGGTGTCATGGGTGCTATCTGGTTAAGGTGTAGTACCGTAGTAAACATTTTATGACCAAACGGGGCAATATCATCTGCCTCTGAGTGTGTTTGTGTCTCTATGGTGGGAGTGGGGCATGGTGATAGGGCATTATGAGATGCTCTAGGGAATCCCACTTGGGCCTCTCATTCACATGTTGATCCCACCCATTGAGAAGGTTGGTAAATGTGCTAGGGTTTTTAGTCATCAAAATTAAAGCTGGACTCACTACTGGCATTTAATAGACCAGGGTCATGAAGGTCAAAATTCATATGATGCACAGACCTGTCCCACATATCAAGGAAGAAGGAGAGTCAAGGGAAGTCAAGGGAGAAGAAAAATCATACATTGCTTAAATACCAACAACATACCGGATGCTTCAGTAGGGAATTCATACATATAACCTAATTTAGTCTTTAAAACAACCTATGAACTCTTTCATCAAAAACGTCAAGTGCTCTTCCACTGACATATTTTTCTGCGTCTTAACCAGGGTCCATCGCCAGACTCTTTCCAATGGACTAGGCATGTCTCTCTAATTGGTGATTTCACAGATCATTTTGTTTTTTTTAAAGTATTTAAGGGGAATCATCTATTCTATCATTTCATAAAGTGAGGAACACTGAAACACCAAACAAGCAAGAAAAACATAATCTGATAATAAAAGACAGTCAGTATTGAATGACTTTAGCAGTATGGAAAGGTCACTCGGTCATTCCAGTTTCTCTCACTCTACCAGAGAACACCAACAACCTCATCATGGGCCATGTCCAGCCTGTGGATCAGCATTTGGTGACTGCTGACCTAAACATCTTGGGCAATTTGATCTTGGCAAGACATCTTCTTAAAGAATGGGGGGAAAAGAAACCCGAAGACTAACTTATGGTTCAGCAAAAACAGGAAGGTCCAAAACCAGTGACCTTAAGCAAAAGAAAGGGAGTTCAGAGGGAATGACAAAAGGCAAAAAGAAAGTAGCCATCTTTGAGAAATCGGTACATGAGGTTTCCTGGAGCTTTCCTCTGCTTTTTTATAGGATTATTAGAATCAGAAACCCATCGTCTGGAAAATTCATGCCTTAGAAATACCATTTTCTTCTTTCTACACTTTGTCAAAAGTGTAAAGGCTTACCTGACTCACAGTCTTTTGTGATTTCTGTTGGTCTTTCCTTCTTTTGTTCTTCTCCCCTACGCCCCCAACGTATTATTAATACCGAGGCTTTCTTGGCCATTTTATAGTAGACTTCTGGCTTACCGGTAGCTCCTTACAAGTCTGCAGTTTAGTAAGAACAGTCAAGGAAGGCTACCAGCAGTAGAGGTGGAGTATACGAGCAGCAGAATGGAAGGCCCACAGGCTTGGGAGTAAGTAGAGGAGGATGGTTTTATAGCTTAGCCAAGTGTGCTTCACAGTAGCATAACTTAACCTCTTTGAGCCTCAGCTTTCTTATCTGAAAGCTGTGGTTAGCATTACCTAACTCATTGGGATGAATATTAAATAAGACTGCATATATCCAGAATAAGCTGCATTCAAGAAATGCTGGTTTCTTCTTCATCTCCCTTTTCTGTCATTTTCGACAATTGTTCTGCCATTTGCCTGTTTGATAGGTCTTTGTTTTTTAATTGATTCTTCCCCTGTCACTCCTTTGCTGTGACAAAGATACGCAGGCTACAGTCCAAAGACTCGACCAAGACCCATTAGTTTACGTGAATAATTTTAAAGCACAGCTGGCAACTCACAGCCTGGTTCTTGTTGCCTCTCAGATAATTCCCCAGATGAAATGCCCTCAGGTTCACCTCAACGTGCTAAATGGCCAATTGTCCAGGGCTCATCCAACTGGAAGACTCAACTGAAAATGGCTCAATATGATTTTGACTGGATTGATTTGTTTGGGAATATGTTTTGTTTTACATTTGTTTTTGCTTTCGTGGGGGTACGGTATGAAAATTCATCTAAAAGAGTACCTATTCGTTCAACATAAGGAAACTAATTCTTTTCTTTCCACCTAAATTTCTTCTAACAAGAAACAGAAAATTGACACAGAGTTCTTATGGAGAGGAAGTAAATCTTGGCATTTAACCAGACCACGTGAGTTTAAATTTCAGCTCTTTATATGTGACTGCAGGAATTATTCAATTTCTCTGTGCCTCAGTTTCCTGATTCATGTAATAGGGATAATAATGGTATTAACCTTATGGAGTCACTATGAAGAATCAAAAGCTTATACAACTAAAGTGTTTAAGAACTCACCTGGCACATGGAAGATGCTCAGAGATTATCATTATTATTAAGGAGTAGCTTTTCAACAAACAAGTAGCGAGTGCCTACTAAGTGTTAGGCATAATCCTAGAGACAATAAAACATTAAAAAATGAATCACCACCTCTTCTTTGCTTTCAGAGATCTTATAATTGGGGAATAAGAGAACTGTTAGTTTACAAAGCACTTCTCATGGTAAGTGGTATAATTGTTACCCCTATTTTAAAAAAATTAATAATAGGGAGCTTAACATTAAATGCCTTGCCCAATGTCACTTACCTAGAGTGCATCAGGCCAACGGTTTTCCCAGGATTTTTGACTCCAGAAACCCATCCTCTTTTACTTCTAGCACACTGAGACTCACAAAATATGTCAGAGAGTACCTTGTTTTTTTTCCTTTAAAAAATTTACTTAGCTTCTAATAATTCAAGTAAAGTCATAGCAGTTATGCAGAGAGTTTTCTTTATCCCCAATTATGGGAGGCTTAGTAGCCCAGGGCATTCTTCCACTTCAGAAAGGAGTACCTGGAAATGTGGACATTGCCTTGTTTGGAATTACTGTCAAAAGCCTTCCTTGCCCACTCGAAGTGTGAAACTGCAATCAGCTCTCTAAAGGAGCATTAAAAGCTTTGGATCAATATTGAGATTGAATAATTGAGCCTTTAATTGATTTCTGTCTATGGGAACAAATATATTTACTGATAATGACAAAAGAAAACACCACTTAAAGACAAGATTTATATGCTGCTTCCTTTGGTATCTCCAACAAATGTATTTACCATCCTAATAACCCTAGTGTCTACGACAGCCCCTAGGATATAGTAGGTGCTCAATAAATAGTTGTTGAGTGAATGACTATGTTCTATACACACTATTGAAAAAGGCTTTTAAAGTCAGTTTTTGACATATATTAAAATGAGAAACATGGTGAGCTTTTAAGAATCTTTGTGGAATTGCAATGGTTAAGAGAAGTAACATGGTACAACTGAAAGAACATTGGACTAGATTTTCGAAAACCTGGGTGTCAAGCCCTATGAATGGTTTATTTTGTGATATGGCACACATTAAGACATCCTCTCCAGGTCTTGTTTTTCTTTTTTATAGAGTACAAAGAACTAGACCAGGTAAATTCAGTTTTCACTGTCTGTGCATTTCAAAATAATATAATGTTTATATTGTATAACCTGAAAAATTAGGATAAAAAATGTTTGGTGAAAGTGAATGATTGGCAAACATTGTCTTGTGTGCACCTCCATCTCTTTAAGGGTTTTCCTTCTGGCCCTTGCCCTGCCCATCTGAGATCCTTGCCCATTAAAACCTGCTCTTTGGTTTTATATTAGTTATCAATTGCTGCATAACAAACTGCCCCCAAAACTTAGCGGCTAAAAATAACAAACACTTATAATTTCACAGTTTCTGTGGGCCAAGCATTTGGGCACAAGTTAACTGGGTGCCTCTGGCTTAGAGTCTTCCATGAGGTTGTCGACCAAGATGTCAGCCAGGGCTGCAGTTATGTCAAGATTGAACTGTAGCTGAAGAATCCACTTCCAAGCTCACTCATGTGGCTGCTGCCAAACCTCAGTTTCTTGCTATGTGGACCTCTCCAGAGACTGCCTGAATGTCCTCATGACATGGCAGCTAGTGGTTGAGAGAGGAGAGTCAGAAAATGCCCAAGATGGAAGCCACAGTCATTATGTAAATAATCTTGAAAATGGCATTCCATCATTTCTGCCATATTCTGTTTGTTAGAATTGGATCAACAAACCCAGCTTACGCGCAAGGCAAGGGGATTGCACAGGGGAATACCAGGAGGCGAGGACCACTGGGCCGTCTCAGAGACTGCCTCCCACAGCCATCACCTACACACTAGTATAAATTTAGATGTTGCGGTTAATCAGGAGGTGTTCATCTTGCTTGTGGAATATCAGTCTCTGTCCACCCTCCAAGAAATTTCAAGCATATTTTATGTGGGGGCAGAAGTTAGGTAGTGAGGTAGGAAATAAGGTGGAATGGGGAGAGAAAGAGCCTGGCTCACATTAAAAGTGAAGCCACAGCCACATTTATTGAGTCCTACCACATGCTAATCACGATGGTGGGCACCTAAGAGACCAGTGCAGGACAGATCCCCGGGTGGCCTTGGCTGACCCAGCTTTCCCCCCATCTCGTGCAGTTCTCAGAATGACAGTAGAATATGCTGGAAGTGTAACATCCTGAAATAAAAAGGAACTGTCTAGAACAGCTCTGTTCCTGTCCCTCCTAGAACAGGATGTCCTGCAACACGTTGGCCCAGTGATCCAAGTGTCCCCCGTGGGTATAAAAACCCAGAGAGGAAGGCTTTGGGGGTCCCTCTGCAGCAGTGTGATGCGGAGCACGCACGGACGACACTCCATCTGCCCGGGGCCAGCTTTCCTCTGCTTGCCATGAATCTGAGCCTTCTAGCCTCCCTTGCTGCTTATCTGTTAGTTATAAAGCTGGTTCGCTTAAGTTGTTATATGAGTGCTCTGTCTCAACAGACTCCTGTAAGTGGTAGAGTAACGAGTACATGGTGAACTTGCTTCACAACAGGGTTACATAAAATTCAGTTGCCTTCCCCAAGATACAATATATTTGTTGTTGGCTAGTTCCCCCAAACCTCCATTACCTCACAAGGAGAATTAGCTGAAAAAAATTTTCCTCAACCTATTTGAAGACCAGGCACAGAATATCTCAGTGACCGGGGTACGGTTCTCTTGCCATCTTCCCAAGAGAACTGCGCTCCATTTAAACTTTAAACATTGAATAACTGTGTCATTTAAACTTTCTAAATCTTAGTTTCCCCATCTGAAAAAAAACATGGTGATATCACCCAACCTACCTATCTCACAGATGTGTAATGAGGATGAAAAATTATTTCTGAAAAAGGACTATAAATATAAAAGCAACATCCAAACGAAAGAAGATATATGATTATGCAGTTTTTCTCAGGCACAGTGAGAGAACCAACTCTTGACCTCTCCCCATCTTTCAACATACATGTACCAACTTAGTGACTAGACACTTACAGAAAACATGTTATTATTGAAAAGCATGAGTCTATCAACAACACCAGTCAGGATCGCCTAAATTATGCTATGGAAACAACCCCTGAATCTGAGCTGTTTAAAACACCGAAGCCTTATTTCTCTCTCATACTGTATGTCCATCCCAGGTCAACTGAAGCTCTGCTCTGTGTCATATCAATGTGATGGTGTGTCCTGAGCTCACAGAGCAGCCATTGGTACCTGCAGAAGGGAGGGAAAAACACAGAAACTCACACACTGGCTCTGAAGTGGCCCAGAAGTGGCCTACGTCTTTCCTCTTTCACTTCATTGTCCAAGGCAAGTCATAGGGCCAAGGCGAACTTCAGAGGGGAAAAGAAGTACAGTCCTTCCACGTGTCCAGGAAGAGAGGAGCTCTGTGAGCATCAGGAAGCAGCACTAATGTCTCCCTCACTGCCTTCTGAGAAAATAGAGGGTTTGTGTTTCCAAGCTACGGGAGACAATTAACCTGTGACAGAATTCTAATCTGCAAGCAGACCCTTTTATTTATGAATCATTGAAGATTATTTTTTCTGCAATGAGTGATTACAACAAATTATTTTTTATTTAAAAAAAAAACCCACAGGATTTATTAGGAAATTTTATCGTCAGCACTTCCTGCAGTGTATTTCTAACTCACATTTTCCCAGACAGAAGTCCAAAGTGGCGCTGTACGTGCGTGTGTGCGTGCATCTGTGAGCCTGTTCTTGGGACGCTGGGAAATGGAAAGACGTGATTGGCTTAAGGTCAACGCTTATAAATTTCTCTTCGCAAGGTTAATGACTTAGCCTCTTCTAATTTAGCTGCACTGAAACTTGTTATAAATTTGTTCGTTCAGTTGCATCTGTTTTAGATCGGCCTTCAAATCACAGGCTGCTCTCCCTCCTTCCCCGAGCTTCCTCTTCCTTGGATTCCTACCACCACGTTAATCCGAAGGAGCCCTGAATTTAGGCTTCAATAGTTCTGGCTTCTACTCTCAGCTCTTTCATTAACTGACTCTATTGCTTTGGAAAAGTTTGTTTACCTTTCCAGGCCTTTTCTCTAAAAAGAGGGAGCTGGCTGGGAGAATCCCTTCTAGCTGTAACTGTTTATGCCTCTAAGTCACGCTGTGAAGCCAGATGGAGAATATGTGGGTTTCTTCCTCTTTCTTGAGTTTATCAGCAACTGGAGGAGCCATCTCAGTGAAAGCTTAGCCCCCTAATATACAACAGAATGTCTTTGAACATTAGTCACATTTCACACTTCCCGATGTATTATGTCCTCAGTTTCCTGTTTGCCAGCTTTGGGATATGGAACCCCAGCCATCAGGTACTATTTATATGTTGCTCAGGCTGGTCTCGAACTCTTGGCCTCAAGCGATCCCCTCATCTCAGCCTCCCAAAGTGCTGGGATTACAGGCATGAGCCTGCTTGCAGCCAGTTTCGGGTCTTTATAAAAAGTTCAACTCAGCTGTTACTCTGGCTTTCTTTTCCTTCCCATCCATTAAGATTTCTTCCTTTACAATAGCTGTCCCTCTTGTTCGCATTTTTTTTTTTTTAATTTTGCCCTTCTTCCCAAATTCAGTTTCATTTTCTCAGGCCCCAAGCAAAGAACCACAGCATCTTAGAGCCAGAAGAGATCGCATGTATTTTCTAGTCTTCCTTCTACAGACGAGGAAAGCAAGGCCCTGAGAAATCACACGAACTGGATTTTCAAGCTCCTAATCCTCTTTAGGATGAAGCAAGCTTGACATCCCTTCTAGAAAAATATTTCTAAAAAAATAAAAGAAAAAGCTACTTGCTTTAACTTGGGCAGATGATTTTGATTCTTTGAGTTATTTTTCTCATCTATGAAATCCGAGTTGGTAGACAATGTGAAGAGGAATCAAGGGACATTAGATACACGGTCTGTAAATCTTTTCCACGTTAAAAATCTATGATTAATCTCTAGCACAGTCATTTAATCTATCTAACAGGAAGGGGAGAAATATGACAGGCTTATTTCCTTTCTTCCCAGTGCCACCTTACAGTTGTGGTCTTGTGGTAATACGGCTGGTACAGTTAGAAACCAAAATTAGAAACCAAGCGACCACAAGAGGAAGGCTCTGGAACAATTCTAGGCCCTGACCCAGCATTTCCAGCCAAGGACACTGCGGGAGGCCAGTGCACGACTTTGCCAGGCGCATGGTCTCCAGGCTGAACCCTCTGAACACTGGGCAATCTCCACATACCTCACATGCATACCTAGAAACCTTCATGCTCACTTAATCGAGACTTTTCAACAAATCTTAGAGGAAAAAGAAAACTAGATCACCAGTTACTTAACTAAGGACTATAACTCAACTCACCGTAGGGTATCATCAACAGTTCTGCCGTGATATGCGTCAGAGAAATTTGCAGGTGTTTTTCATCAAAACCACTGATACGAGTTTCCCCAATATTGAGCTATGGATTTTATTGTTATTTTAAAGAAAAATCATTGTCAAACACATGAATTTTATAACATCTGTTTTCATTCTGAATTCCTTTTTCCCAAAAAAGTAAGAATTACCGTTGAAGACTCAGGAATTTGAGACAATTTCACAGACTCATACACAAAAACCAAATAAGTTGTCAAAGTCATGGATTTGGGGGTGAAGGAGAGAGAGGCTCCAAACAAGTCATGCCCGGCGATCTAGTTTTAGAAACAGCAAAATGGAAAAGAAGTTTTTCTCCTTCTACATAATTGTGTCATAACATAGAGATACATTCCAGGATTCACCACTAGTTTAAGATTATTTCATTATAACCCCTGGGTTGTCTGAGGTGTACACAATTATGTTCATCCCCCAGAGAGCCACAACGAATTAGACAAACACATTAGAACCCTGGAATCCAGAGCTCCAGCCCCTTCCTCCCCAATGACACTCAGCTGGGTCAATAATTCTTGCTTTCTAAAAAAATACAGGGATGTGATATTACTCCTTTATTAAAACAGCCTTTTGAGCTGGTCTGTTTATGTGAATTTTTAAGAAAACATTATGTTGGTGAATTATGTTACAATTAGTGAAATTTCAGGAAGGAAAGCATTCAGCACTCATATTTTATGGCCATGTCACCCGAAATATTATGGTTAGTGTCTGATTTATCAACAATCTGCTCGAGGGATGATATTCTTCTTCTGTATTTTTAAGAGAGCAAAAGGAAGACTTGAGCAGTTATTATGTGGCCAGCGACTGATTTATATTGCTTCCCCTTGCCGTCAAATAATCTTGAGCAGAAAGGGGGGAAAGGGTAATTGTAACTGTACAACCTCGCTGTAAAACACAGAGCATTCTCTTTACACACAGTTTCTCAATGTGGAGTTTTGTGTGACATTTAATACTGTGGCTGGACTTTCGCGTCAGCTGAAATCACAATTCTCACGTAATTACAAAAGGTACATCCTGTGGCTCTCAAGCCACAAAATGATGGTGTCGAGCAGAAGAGAAGAGAAAACATACCTGGGGGATGGGAGCGTGTGAAATCTTTTTTTCCTTGTAGCTCACAAACAAAATAAACACCGCCCCGGCGCCCATGGTTTTGACTCAAACGCAGCGGGTAATGTGTGGGTTCAGAGAATGCTACTGAAACCCCACTTGTGCCTGTTGCCGTTCATGTTTCTCTAATGGTATGTTTAAGGCATAGAGCTCCATGACCAGGAACGAGCTTAACCCAAACGACGCTGAGGTTTGGGAGAACGTGCCTGCCAGGAGCCTAATGGACTTAATACAAGCCAGGGCTGGGTCAGGAGAGTGTCACTGGTATCGCTACAAGGATAGGAGGCAAAGGCTATTTTAAGCACAATATGGTTTTGGGTGATCTCTGTGAAGTTTATGAGTAGTCAGAGAAGAGAACATAAAACTTGCTCTATACATATAATTAAAATACAGGGTAACTAAATGCATGTGTAAGTAATAGGAGAGCAGCACGGAGCCAGGGGAGCGTAATAAGCATCCTGCTTGGAGTGAAAAGCAATTTGTGGTGGGGTTTTCAAATTCCTGCTTTAGTGGACAGATTTGGATAGCTCACGTATAGTCTTCCTGGCTGGGGAGGTTTACTTTCATAGCCCTTTCATTTAAAAAATTTCTCTAAAAATAGCAGTTGGGTTTGGGTTTTGTTTTTTCCAAACAGGAGAAATCACACAGTTTTATCAACAAATCACTGTTTTGTGGGAGCAAACAGCTAAGTCGAACAGTAATCAGTGTTTTTACCCTCCATCCATGGTGGGGTGCAGGCAGTTCCTGGGCCTGAAACTCCAGCATCTCCCGCACGTCGACGGGACCCATCAAATTCCAAAGCATATTCTGAATGTGGATTTATGACACAGAGACAATAGAATGGGGGGAGGAGACTTTACAAACTAACAGATGTTACTGACTATCCTGGAGTTGGCTATTAAGTGGACCCAACATCTGCTGATGGATTGACTGACTCACTCTGTCCTGAGATAGTCTGGTGTTGGGAACCGCCCATCCCTCCTGTCCAGATGCGGCAGTTGGGTTGGCCTCGATTGTTAACCATGCTCTATGCTACTACAAATTGGCAGGCTCCCCGTATGACCAAGACTTGGCTTCACATAGAGGTGTTTGACTGTTATTCCTAATAAGCCCTATAAAACAGACCTCAAACAGCCACAGACCAGATTTATAAGGTGGTTCGGGGTGGAGGGGATAGTAGGATACAGACAGATCATGAAAGAACAAAAGATCTTCCACATGGTTGTGGATTATAAGTGATCTGTAAAAAGAACAATAATGCACCAAATCCTATTTGTGGGCCATGGCCTCTAGAATGTCAGCATCTCAACTATATGTGCATATTTTGGGGAGAACAATCTCCATTCTTTTTAAGTTAAGCTGTTAGCTTGAACTCTGAGCTATGCCATCCTGCAAAACATTAGAGTGAAAAGGGCATTAGACCCCATCTTGACTAATACCATCATTTCCTCTTATGGGGGGAAATGTGCAAAGATGCAGAGCAGTCGTCTTCCAACACTGCAGACCAGCCTCTGTTCTGGAAGTGGAGTGTATAAGGGTGAAGAGATGAGTGTAGGATCTGGATCAAGACAGATTCGGCATCAAGTCCCAGCTCTGCCACTTTCAGCCGCTACTTCCCCTCTCAGAGTCTCAGTTTCTTTGCTTGTCAGGTCAAGAGAACAAGGTCAAGGTCAATAAAGGCTGCTCATCCCTACATGTGGCACTAACGCTTGCACAGGCAGCGTTAGTAACAAGGAGAGTGTTTGAATTAAGTAAGATGAGAAGATTCTGGGAAAAAAATAACTTTTAGTGGGTCAGCACAAAAAATATCAACTATTCTGGTGCTAAAGTTTTCTTCAGATCCCTGGGGCTTCTAGAACCTGTCTTCTAGGACCCATGGGGACAAAGAGAGACTGAAAGAGTGGGATTCCACGATCCTCCCACCCTACACCTATTCCCACCTTCAATCAGAGCAGCTTTGCATCTTTCTCTTTTACATGTCGGGCTCCTGAGCTATATCCCAGTGCAGAGTATGTATGTATGTATCAATTATCCTCCCACCCTACTCAAAATGCTTTTGGTGAGAACAGTGCAGAACAGAATATAAAATAGCCGGGCAGCCTCAAGCAGGTCACTTACCATCTCTGAACCTTGTGTACCTTAAGTGAGAGGTTTGAATCAACTACTCCTCAGATCTCCTTTTTGTGCTAACAACCTCTCCTCCTGTCCCCTCCCACCTCCCGCTAAGACACAGCCTCCAGCATATGACAGCAGGACTTTTCCTCTCCCTTCCCAGTGGAGAAAAGCCATTCTCCTTCCTGGTGAATACATTAGACTCCAGCACAAACCACTCCGCCTCTTCCTTTTTCTTATTTGAAACTCCAGCTTCTCTTAGGCTAACAAGCCTCTCCAATCTGATTGACTTGAAAAACCTTTTTTCTGTCACTCACTCCTCCCTGCCAGGGTGAAGTTTTCCTGCCTACTTCTTTCCCTTGCCCCAGGGCTGTGAAGGAGGGGAGAAGGAGGGAAGTTCAGAATGAGCCAGGTGTTTCTTCCTCCTCTTCCTGACTTGTGCTAGTATGCCTGATATTGTCCTGGCAGAGGGAAAAAGAAGCAGGGCTTACCCAGCATGTAGGGGAGGCAAGTGGCTTTAAGCAATCCTGACTACACTTGCCGTAAAATGCCGGCTGCCCATGTTTGTTGAACTCTGAGACTTGAATAATATTGTGCACTTTATCTTTATAGCCTCTTTTATGCAAACAGGCCTAGGGGTAGCAAAAAAGGGCAATGTACTGTAGTCTGCTAAAAGCTTTGCCGTTTGATTGCTTCATAATTTCACCATTCATCTAATTTGGAGTGCACATTTGTGCAACAAACCTGTCTGTCACCCTTAACAAGCTCTTTGGTACAGATCGGAACAATCTCCCATAATGTAAACAACCTTCTCCTTCTGCAGAGAAAGCAAGCACACAACACGTTTTTAACACTTGCAGATGTAATTGCTTTGGACTTTCCCACCCATGGCATTGGATTTCTCAATTCCCAGGACTCTTCAACAAGGGATATCTTTTAAAACATTTTTTCCCCTGTTTTTTCTCCAATGCTATTTCATGCACATTTTCTTAACACCTTCTATGCACAAGCCACCATGCAAAGAATGCAAAAGATGGGATCCCCTGTAAGCTTTGGGCTTTGCTTCCTGGAGAAGGGGCCTTCTGTAATAAAGAGAGTATATGCTTAAGAGTAAGACAAATGTGGCTTTGACTTTGGGTCTTCTGCTCAATAGCTCTGTGACCTTGGCAAGTTAATCATTCTCTTCCGCCTAAATTTTCTCATTTGCTAAGTGGGGTCCAGATATTATCTGCTATAAATTGGTGGAGACCCACAAGACAATAAACGTGTATACATATATACATAAATAACAACATATAGAAAGTGAATTTAATATATTTAAGTCTCGTCTATTCTCTGCTGACCCATCCCCTGACTCCCCACCCCGACTCCCTGTAACAGCCATGTTTTCTGCATACACATGTGAATGGCCATGCACCAAGAGAAAGAGAGAATGAGGGAGAACAAAAGCAAGAGAGAAAAGAGTTTACCATCAAGCAGATGTGGATTTCATTTCAAATCTTCAACTGCTTCCCTTAGGATCAAGATCTTTCCTCGTTTAATGAAATCTTCTCATTTTTGCTATGTAATAGCCAACATAATTGAATTAGAGCAAGGATAAAGAGTAGACCATGCCACATTTCCATCAATCTGTGTAAGTTTTCAAATGTCTATAAGAATCAAAATGGTTTAAATTGAAGAAAATTCTCTAAGGAGATCTATGAAGTCACATGGTGGAAATTTGGGGGCTACCAAATCAGAGGACAATGCCAACTGTGTCTTAAAGTAGACAACCAGCTTGATTAACTTTTTCTTACTGCTTTGACAAGGTTGACTATTTGTTTTGATGTCACATAAAACAAATCCTAGCTGGAAAATGCCATGAGAGTCATGAGACCACCTCTTAATTATAGCCATCAAAAATGAGTAAATGAGGCAAGCACCTCCTTGAAT
Source organism: Eulemur rufifrons (assembly GCF_041146395.1). Lineage (NCBI taxonomy): Eukaryota > Metazoa > Chordata > Mammalia > Primates > Lemuridae > Eulemur > Eulemur rufifrons. Next base: position 235,708,561 of record NC_090989.1, read on the forward strand.
GAGTGAGAGAAAAAGGTGATCACAGATACCATTTACAACATGGAGCCCTGAATCGCTTCTTTACCTTTATGAAAATGTTCAATGGTGATAAGATAATGGGTGGGAGAATGAGATATGAAGTGTATAAATTATTGTAGGAGGGTAAAAAAAAAAAAGATGAAAGGATAGTTAAAAAAAAATTTGATATGCTCTAATTAGTTGAGCTTGGAGTTAGGTATTTCAGGGAAGCTAAGGAGCTCATAGGGTTATTTGTTTGGGCTTTTGTTTCATTTAGTTTTCTATCTACTGGAGACTGCAATTATGTAATTATATGTCTATCACTCCTACCAAAGCAAGAGGTCCTGGAGAGCAACAATCCATTATAATGACCCAGGGTCCAGAGCCAGGCCCAGCCTACAGGATGCATTTAATAATGATGATGATGACGACAAAGATGATAATAACAGCGATAAGAATAATGATAGCTAGTGCAGCTGGAATAATAATAGTTAACATTTACTCAGATCTTACTATGACCCAGACACATTTCTAAGAATTGTATGTTATATATATGTCCACATATATACATCTTCATTTAAAACTTATGAGATCCTTCAGTAGAGATAATAGTTTTCCAACATGTGCAGGATTTAATTTAATATCTTTCTGTTCTTAATAGTTTCCAATTCCTTGTCAATCCACACTTCCAAGAGCGATGGCTGTCTAACTCAGATCATAGAAAGTCTCCTGTGGGAGAGAAGACAGATGTCTCTGGCCAAAAGAGGGTATCCCTGCCAGGGAGGAAGAAAAGGCCAACCTGTTCAGCCCTAAGACGTGAGGCAAGAACCTTAATCAGGGATATCCCTGCATAGAGAGATTGTGTGTGATTTTACTTTTTTCTCATGTACTCATTTATATATTCCAAGTATCAAACAATGAACATAAATTACTTCTAAAATAAGTAAAGAAAGACATTAAGGAGCCATTTTTTTAGAGAAAGAACTATGCTATAGTCCATGACATGAATTTAAATTAACAATAAAATATTTGATGCCATGACACATTATAATCAGTATCACAAAGGAAAAACAAGAAGTAATGTCATTATGGACATGATCAGTGGTTATTTGAGATTTCTGTCTACTTTGAGTCCTGAATTCTATGAGCCTTGAAAGTCATAATAAAAATGATTTTTGGAAAGAAAAACAGGACCTCTTTTAGAAGGTTAAGAAAGCTGGGATGAAAAAAATAAAAAAGAACAACAAAGCGGGACAACTTATCAACTGAATTCAACTGTATGAAAATTGTCATAAAAATGATACTGACCAGCTGTTCACTAGCCCCACATAGGACAAAACAAGAAAGAAATTCTTACATTGCAATGAGAGTTTGTTGTTCAACAGTAAGATGACTTTCTTGAAGATAAATGTCATAGACACTTAAAGTGCATAGCTCTTTATCCCTGGAAATATTTAAAACTAATATAAACAGGCAACCCTTTGGGGGTCTGCAAATAGAGTTTTGCACAGAGCCTGGAAAAATTACATTTTTTTCAAGTCTAACCTCAGTCTGATCCAATCTACTTCATCTATTAGAGCCAGGATTGGAGACCTTCCTACAACACAAAGTTTCTTCCTGGTGTGTTTAAGTTAACTCAATTGTAAACACACTAACATCTAACTTATGAAACAGTTGACCAAAATTTAGGCTCCTCTAAAAGAAACTTTGCAACATAAAGGATTTTAGAATAATATTGGATCTCCACTCATGTTTTCTCTCTTGCTAAACTATACTGAGAACTGGAATTATAATTGGACATGGTGGAGTCATTCAACTTGAACCCATCAAATTGATGTTGTCAAAACCATAGTATTATGGTCTCCTTTTTTAGGATAAATTAAAAGAATATCCATGTTCCTACACAAATAAATTTAATAAATCTAGTTTCCTATATTTCATATTTATTTAGTACTTATTCAATGATTATTCATTAAACATACACAGTCAAATATTTATGTGATAATTTACAATACTCAAAGAACCTTTCTATCTGTACTCTTATCTAATCCTTACAAAAACATCACTAACCAGGCTCAGAATGTTACAGTTGCAATAATTCTGACACTAAGGTTCAGAAAAGTTAAGTGACTGGCTCATGTTTACTCAGATAGTAAGCATTAAAGACTAAAACTGGGGTCTTATTACTAATCTTTCAAGTCTCTTTCTATTTCACCATTCGTCCCCACATTATCCATCCTTTAGGAGTTTACAGTACAGTTTGTGGCATGCAGTTAAAAAGGTAAGGAGTACTAATATCAAATAACTCCATAGGGCAATGTAAAAGTCATAGGAACCCACAAAGTCAAATAGCTAAATTGTGGCATAAATTACAAGGGCTTCTAGAATTTAGACAACCAGGAAATCGTGGTGACCAGAGGAGTCAAAGATTGATTGAGGAAATGGGACTTGATATACTAAAGTAGGGATAAAGTTTTTTAGACTAAGAAGTGAAGGAAAAACATTTCAGGAAAAGGAAGTGGCAGAAGCATTGAGTTGGAATCTCAGTGGTGGGTTCAGAGGACTGTGAAGGGATTAGCAAGAATGCAGGGTCCACACAGAGTCAGTGGTATTTGTGGGAGGATCTGGGAGAACCTTGAAGGGGGATAGAATTAATATTTACTAAATGTATTTTTGCTCTAGGTACTTTATAAGCCTGATATGACTTTTTCTCAGTACCCTAGAAGTGATTCCTATCCCTGTTTTCCAGATGAGGAAACTGAGATTTCAGCCATGTTAAATGGTTTGTCCAAGATCACACAGCCACTACAGTGACTTGTGAAAAATGGCCACAAATTCCTCCTATCCTGGAAAGCATTCCCATTTTCAATACGCCTTTGCCTTTCCTCCCTAAAGGAAATGTACTATTTCTCCAACCCTTGAATCAAGAGTGGACTTGTGAAAGAAACGTGACAGAAGTGTTGTAATATGACTCCCAGGGCTGGGACCTAAGGGACCTTGCAACTTCCGTTTTTGTCAACTTGGAATGCCACCCTGAGATCACAATATAGAGTACCTGGCCTAGTCTCCTGGAGGATGAGAGGCCACATGGAGGAGCACCAAAGAGCCCCAGCCAAGAGTCAGCAGATACCACCAGACAGAAGTGAAGCCATCTGGGTCTTCCCAGTCCACCATCCCTGATTGCAGCCGCATGAGTAAGACCAGGTGAAAATGGCAGCACCCAGCCAACACACAGGATCACGAGAAGTAATAATTCTTATTTATGGGAGTTTCTAAGCCTGATTCTTTGTATCATACAATGCAACTTCCCAAAATTCCAAGCTAATGAGATTCAAATTTTTTCAGTTCTTAATTGGGAGCTATTTAAAATATTTGAGCTATGGAGAAATGAAGAGAATACTATTTTAAACAATTAAGGTGACAATCTAAACTTGTAGAGAAGAAAGTCAAGGCACTTGGTGACTGTAATAATCTAGGTTTTAGTTACTGAGTATCCTAAAGGTGGTTTGACCTGAGAATGCAAATTGCCTGCCTAATATTCATTCTCCCCTTCTTTCTTGGTAATAAAAGCCCCACAATTTTCTGATCACATGGCCATCCAGAATAAAAACTACATTTCCAGACCTCCATTGTAGGCAGTTATGGCTATGAAACTAGGTTCTGGCAATTAAATTACAGCAAAGATCTTATACAGCTTTTGCCCCCTCTTTTCTTTTTCCTTTCACAGTACTTCCATCCTCGAACACGGGTATGAAGGCTCGTACTTAGCCGCCATCGTGGATTGTGAAGATATGGGCCACATATCAGATATAGTAGAGCTGAAAGATGCCTGCATCCCTGCTGTCCCCATGGTGCCACCATACCAATCCTCCTACCTTCTCATTATTTTTACGTCAGAAAAAGTGAACTATCATTTTGATTAAGCTACCATTATTTTGGAGTTTTTATTACATTCAACTCTGCTAATATATTGATAATTGGTGCAGGGGACACACAGGGAAGGAAGCATCGGAGGATTTGGTGTCTGCCTAGCTATAGGAGATGGTGATGATGTTCAAAAATGAAAGATGTTTTGAGGCTGGATGATTAAAGACAGTAAAGCATTTTTCCTTGTATGTACTAAGTTCCTACTCCAACCCCTAACCAACATATTAGGGAGTTTTTGAATCATAGGAACTTGTGCAGTCAGTCTTCTCATCCTGTGGTCTGAACCCCCCTGAGTACCAGTTCGGAACAGTTGCCCATTCCCAAATGCAGCAAGGTAGAAAAAGGTTCATAGTATGCACAGGATGGCCATAAGGAAAGGTTGGCCAAGGTCAATTTTGTAGTCCTTCTCTTACTCAGAATAGAGTTTTTCTTATTCCAGACACCTATAAACCTGTACCATTTTGTCAGAAAAAGAAATTGTCATTTGGGATAGAAAGAAACAGTGCCCAAGATACCTGGGATATATCAGACATCAAAAGATATAAAGAAGAGACCCTTCCCTTCATGAATCTTACATTCTGCCAGGAGGAGGCCAAAAAAGAAGAGTAAATATAATCAGTAAAGTTAATGATATGGTTGCACAGTGATACATCCTCTGTAAAAAGAAGACAAGAGCAGGTTAGGAGGTCCAGAAGTGTACTCAGCAGGGGTGGGTAGGGAGCTATGGCCATTGAGTGAGATCCACACTTTGTTTGCAGGCAGATTAGTTGGAGTAGTTGGAACTTTCAGGGAAAAGAAGATTGTAAACATCCACAAAAGAGATGAATTTACTCCAGAAAAATTTGCTGGAATAGTAATGAATGCATTCCATCCCTTTGGGTGGATGAGATAGCCAGAGAGATTGATTAAAATGTGGGTGAGCCCCATGTACTTCCCAGTTTAGAAAAATAAAAAGCCCACTAGACTGAATGATATCAAGGGTACTGCTTAATAAAGTCCTCGCATAACTATAATCACTTTAATATAGTTCACATTTATTGAGCTTTTACTACATGCCAAGCACTGTTCAAATTGCTTAAAAGAGATGATCTTTCAAAGGAGATGATACTTGAGGTAGAGAGACTCCTATTAAAGCACTTTGTTAAGAATAGCATCAGAAATGTGTTCCTAATTGCCACAAAGTATGTATGACTTTCTGTGTGTGTGTATCTGTGTACCAGCCTTGTAAATACTGTGGTACTCTATATGCCCTGGGAACCTAAAAATTTTGGTAAATAATATATGCAACTGGTTAAAATGAGATTAACTGAAAATCCTTTGAATATGCACTTGGGATGGGGAATGGGCTATGGTATAAATTTATTGGCTGTTATTTAAATGAAAAGAATGACAATGCACTTAATGTTCATTCTAATCAAGTGATGGTTGAAGATTGAATTTCAGACTGTAAATATGGTGCACACATTTGTCTCTGAATGGGACTTTGCTTCCCAGCTGTTGAAACATTTGTGGGAAGGTGAAAGTTTTGTGGACTAATAGATTCCTGTGGCAAGGCATAAGCTTAATGCAGCAAAATATGTTTTCACTGAAAAGACAAATCAATCTCATCCTTCATATAGACACAGTCATTCTGGGTACACTCAAGCAAAACTTATCCTCCCAAAAAGGGTCTTTGACAGTGGAGAATATATATCCGATAAGGAAAATCAGTTCTTCTGAAACACAGAGGGTAACTTAGGGAAGTAAAATCTTGGACAACTCTCAAGATACTGGCTGAGAGTACATCAGATGTTTTTAAGTGATTATTTAATTATCATGAAATATTATTTTTATTTATGGCAGGAGTGAGCAAGAATAAACAAATGAGGTTGTTAAAAAAGTGCTGACATATTTCTTTAGAAATTATACTATCCCAACCCCAAATCTTCATAGCATAAATCTAAACCAATCTAAATTTTTAAAGAACTTGTTAAAAAGTCAATGAACTAGTAACTGCTGGAATTAGGATTTGATCCCAGGACATCTGACCCTGAAAGCAGTGTGTTTGACCAGAGTCCTTAACAACACACACACACACACACACACACTCTCTCTCTCTTTATGAAGTTGATTGACCAAGTTACCATTTGTTTCCTTTGAACTTCTAAGACTCTTGCAATGGATAATTTTTGGACCATTATTTAGATAGGCAGCCTCCGCTCCCTCTTTCTTTGATAATAGGACTCAGATTTTTCTCTTAGAAACAACTTTCACCCAAATGTTAGCCCCTGAACTCCAGACTGACTGCTACTCCAGTTTCAGGAATAGGATGGTTTTAGCTTTGGCCCAGAGAATTTCATTGCCTCAGCCATAGAGATTGGTTCATGGTTGCACATGTGAATTAATCTAAGCCAGTGAGACATTTTCTGGGGCACTGGGAGAAAGAGAGGTTCTCTTCCCACCGGGACATGAAGTTGGAAGGGATTCATGCCACCATATGGGGTCTGAAAATGAAGCCAGACTTAAAACAGCAGAGAAAATTCGGAGTCCTTGGATTCAGCCATGTCCAAAGCCAGGTCTACCCCTACCCCACACATTTATGTGAACTCAAAAAACACATTTTATGTAAGCCAATTTGGACTATGTTTTCCATTGCCTCCAACAGCAAGACTTCAAGAGATACAGTGCTCTTTGCCAGGGAAGACAGGATAGGAGAGACAGGCCTGCTTAAGTCAGCAGAGCAGGGCTCAGAATCTTACCTAGAGGTGTAGGGCAGAAAATGAGATTTCAGGGCCGACAGGAAAGTTGTACTAAGTCATTCCTAAACCCTGGGCTCTTCACTATAGAGTGAGACCAGGACTCAACTCTCTCTGCATGGTCTCCAGTTTTAAGTTCTTGGGGTTCCAGAAAACACAACAGAGAACTCTACCCTTCGTGAGAAGATACAGGACATATCAGGAGACAGAATGTTGGCTGCTCATTGCTTTTGTTCTTCCCCCACTTCTTTCTCTCACATACACACACATCCATGCAACCTCCAGCCCCAAAGTCCACGATAAAGGAACTTCAAGAGGAGCTGCCACGCCTTTCCTGTTTCTCTCTTCTATCTCCAAATTGTACATAGAAAAATATCTCAGCATCGCGTTGGCTGTAACATAATCCAGGCTAAATGCGGAAATGGCAAAGCCGAGGCTGAAATAGACACCACATCCTTACTCAATCTCACTGAATCTCCTTAAAACAAAATAAAAAAGGAAAAGACAAAGACAAATCACACTGGGGAGAATGATTGCCTAAGTAAACCGTCACGTTTGCTTGGTCTGTCTTTTGTCAGTGTAGGCCCAGACTGCCTGCACTGTCAGTGTACTGCTGTTGAGAATTATCACTGGCTACATAGACAAGGCATATCTTTTCACAGCAGCAATGATACACTGGTGTGCTTGTGCACACACGCACGCACACACACGCACTCCACGCTAATGCTTTCTGGCTTTTCTATTGCTCTGTCCCAGACAGAGATGGTAGGTTTTGAGGACTGAATGACTTAAAGGGGAAATGCTGTATTTCCTAAAGTCAGGGCATCATGCTGCCTTTTTTCCCCCCCCCTGCTGTTAGCGTCTGAGACTTCAAACAAAAACCCAGGCAAACAAAAGCCAAGAGAGCCAGGGCAACTGCCTCCCAAGGGTTAAAACTAGATCAAAATCAAATGGCACGCTTCACCATGTCTTCTGCATGACTGATACTGCAATCGATCCGCAGCGGTTCATTTTCTCTCTGGAATCTCTGCCTACTGAGAACAAATACAAACACATGTGGAACCAATAGGAAGCAGACTAAGGGCTTTAAGAGTTCTGCACCAACCTGTGTCAGAGAGCTCTCACTTAGCAGATGGGGCAATTAATAAAAGAGTCAAACGGTATGACTGTGTCAAGGTGCCTTTAAGTGCTAACAATCCTCTTTTGTCTTCCCCGTGTAGGGTACAGATGGATCCCGATTCAGAATAAGAACTGTATTGTGCCCCGGTTTCCTCCCGTACAGTGTCCCGGTATTAACAGAGGGCCAGGTGTCCTGTGTCTCCCATTTTAAAGACAAACATGATACTGATTCTTTCCCCCTGCTAGCATTTTAAGTGCTGACGTGACCACTAATCTGAAGGAAATTAAACTTTATAAGGAAATCGGTCTTTCAAAAATATCTGAAGAGGAAGGATTTGCCATCAAAGTATGGCCAGTTTGTGCACACCTTGCTGCTCGTTGATTCTAATCACAAATATATAATTCTTGCCCTTCAGCTGACAGCTCGGGTTTATTAAAGTCACTCAAGACTGAGCCTCTGGCAGGTGCTACTTTATTTTTTTTTAAAGGTGTAGAAAATGAAGGGTTGAGGTCACGGATGGTCACGGGAGGTCACGTGGTTCTTTTTGCCACTGTGAGCCCTGGTGATCCGCTGAATTTCCAGCGCAGTTCATCGCACTCTGCCTCAGCCCCTCACCCCGTCCCCACTGGCTCCCCAAGCCGCTGCGGTCACAGACAGTAACCACTGTTCTTCCTCTCTGAACCGAGCCCAGGAGAGTGCAAATGTGTCTGTCACTCCCCAGGCAGCTGCGTGCAACTGAGAATGTGCTTCGCTGCCCAAACTGAATGCCGACCCAGAGAGATTTGGCTTGCTCTAGTTGAAGTGGGCAATCTCTCGTAATTCTTTTCCCATAGACATCAGAACATCACGAGGAAAAGAGCACGTTAGATGTTTCATTGTGTGTTCTTTATCTCTCCGCTTTTGTGATATATGAGATAGACTCCAGGAGGCCATCGGGTGTTCGGGGGCCTTCTCTTGGAATTTCCCCTCACTCATCATTCAGCGGAATCTGCATCTGGAACAGGCAGATTAAAAAAAAAAAAAAGCAAAACTCATCTACCCACTCAGACTATGTGTCAGAGACCCTAGTGAGCTCACTGGTTGTTGTTGTTGCTGCCGTTGTGATGTTAGGGGGTGGTTTCCTCATGTGGGCTGAGGGTCAAACAATGATTTACTTTTTTCAAATAAAAATTAAAAAATTGAACTAAATTCAACAAACATTTCTTGAGCTCTAATGCTAGCTGCTTCCAAACTCCAGTTTTAAGACCTATTCAGATTGAGTTAAATTTTTAAGCTGAAGAGAAACTTCTAGATTATTTTGTCAAACATCCTAACGTAGAGGTGAATGTCAGGGAAGCCAAGTGATTTGAAAAAAGTCGTAAATCTAGAGGCAGAGCCAAGGCTAAGCCAAGTGCAGGTCTCTTGACTAGACCCAAGTGATTCCAGCACTTTCTTCCACACTACCCCATCTATTACTGGATAATTTTTTATAATGCACTAAATCTCACCCTGAGGCCCTGCCCCTGTGTTTGGGGGAGTGAAGAGAAGGAGACTACTCTGTTAATTCTTCTTTCAGATAAGGGTTAAAACAATTTATCCATAGTTGTTCTGACAGAGTAACAGCAATTTTTTTTCCTCAGATCTTTTCTCCTTGTGAGGAGAAAGCAGGGAACAGAAACATTGCCTATTTTCAGACTAGAGATCACATCTGTTATAAAAGATACCGTGACAAAACAGTATTTCCACACGAAGAGTCACGTTGTTGCTTGGCTCACTTCACAGTAAAATTCTCTCATAAATTATTCACTACCCAATCCCTGCCCTACTCAATGGCTCCCCCAATTTTCAGAAGAGCATTCTAACACCTTAGCTTAGCACTCTGTTTATATGTGAAGTGATTACTGCTTTCCACCCTGCACTGGAAGTGTTGTCCATCAAAATCTGTCCTCCTATAATAACAGAGTTGAGACTAGGCACATAAGCTAAAGACTACATTTTCCAGTATCCTCTATAGCCAAGGGTGAGCCTCTTCCAAGTCAGAGCTTTAAATCAATAGACATGTGCTCCTTCATGCTCTTTCCCTTTCTCATGGGTGGGAATATAGTGAGGAAACATCTTCAACCAATCCAATGAGCTAACACTCAAGGGATCAGGAGATCAATGACAATAGAAGGAACCTGGGTCCTTGAATAACCATTGGGAGCAGAGTTGCCTGCCCACCTAAACCGTCTGGACTGTCACATCAGAGAGAAATGACATTCTCCCTTACTGAAGCTGTTTAATGTTTAGGTCTCTTTGATACAATAGCTTAGCCTTTGCCCTCGCTAATACATGCCCTTCTATCATAGGTTGGGTTCCCTGAAAATCAGGAGGTTTATTACAGAGTTCTCTTGACAGTAACATGGGTAAGGGCCGCAGTATTTGGTACAGGGAGCATTTGAACCACATGAAGTGGTAACAGAGACTACAGACAATCCTGGAGGAAGCTCTGAATTTCAAACGGCCCTCAGACTTGTTGAGGCAAGAAGACTAACATTCACACCTCCACATTGACCAGTCATTACCTGCAGCTTGCCCCTGGGGAGGAGAGAGGAATATGAATAGGGATGCTGTCTTTGGCTGAGTCAAATACCTAGCTGGGGCCAACTGAGAGCCTAGAGCCACCAACAGGTGCAGTAGCTGGGAATGAACACCTCAGTTCTAAAGGAGGGTCTGGGTGACACACCACAGCAACATCCACCTCAACCCACTCTTTGCACTTCTCAGATCTACTTGCTTCATATAATATGTTCTTGAAATAACAAATTATAAACTTTGGTCTCTTTTCTTGGGGAAATTTCCAAGAGAAAATGGACAAACTTTAGCCCCCACCACTGCAGCTGGTCTCAATGTTGAAACTGATTCTCATCATCCCATCCTCTGTCCCCTTTTCTAAATTCCTCTCACTCTCAGCCAGCACCTCTGCTCATCTAGATAGCTTACATTAAGGGATCATTCAATTTTAATCCTAAAAGGTGTGAGCCCTGGGTCTCTGAGCTCTTCTCAGGCTTTTGCTGAAGCACTTGTCCCTGGGCAGAGGAATACCAAGATATGCTCTATGGATCACCTGGGTTAAAATATGCAATTCTCTGCACCCCTGATGCAACAGCAACCCTACCTGCACCAGATGATCAGAGTCAATTATCCCTGGCAGGATGGTGACTCATTTTTTTGCCTGCTGGTCTCTTGGCACAAGTAGCCCTAGGTGACCAGATGGCAACTCTAGCCTAATAATGAAACTTTTGCTATGTCCTCCAGTGGAAGTGGAAACCAGGAATTCTAAACTCACTGATTCCAAGTTGTGTAGGGAGAAAGTGCAAATTTCCCAAGTAGGTCACTAGGGGTGACGATAAAGAATCTACTTCTGTTTCTACTCTTCTGTTCCTGGACCTATGTATTCTTCCTATTATGAACAAAACATTTAATCATCACTGATGTAGGGTAGATATCACATACCCAGAGGATGGTGCCCCATTCTCACTAGATACCATCACCACATTAGTGCTTAGTTGCACTAGACCAAGTCAGAGGTCTATCAGGTCGGCAGCTTCTGGGTGTGGTAAGTGAGAGGACCAGTGGATTCCATGGTCATATGCCAACTGCTACACTTCCTTTGCTGAAAAATGTCCCTTTCTATTATTTGAGATTCTTTGTTGGTGTACCAGACACTCTAATGATGACAAAGGCCTTGCCTAAGTCAAACTCATACCTAAATCTATGATGATTCCAGTCAAGATGAATGGTCACTTCTTCCAGGGTGACACATTGAATATTAGCCAGCAGAAGTAGCTGTGAGCCTTATTGAGTAGTAGTTCATGACATTGGGTCCATGATGAATTTCTTCCTTACCAATATAACTACTCTATTTATGTATCCATTATGCCAGCACTCGATGGCTAATGAGAAAGTTGGCAGATGTCAACTGACCAAGTCCTTCTGTCTAGTTGTTTATTGCTCCTTCCTTGGTGGATGCTTTCTGGGGGCTTTAACACGTGAAATAAAGATATTTACTCTTCTTGCTCACTCTTGTAGGTCTGAACATATGCCTCTTTTCCACATCATTTTGTACCACATCTTCTAATATTTCTTCTTCTAGGCCCTTGATCAACTAATGAAGCCATTCACCACTACCCATGAGTTTTTATGTATTTTTATCTTGGACCACTTTTAGTTCCATACAAAGTGGTTGACTAGATAAACCATTAGAAGCTGCCCATTGGGAAGGTTTCTTCTTACTACGGCCCCAAAGAGGTCATCCCTGAATGGGACTGGAAGGCAGCTGTAGTCCATTTTTGGCTTGCACCCATACATGAATCAAGACTGATCCTTTTCTCCTCCTTCAGCTTCCATTGGAGACCTGACATCTCTTTCAGGATTCCAGGTCCAAAAACTATCTCAGGTCTGGAGACTGGGCAAGGAGTTTGGCTGCATTCAGCCTTTTGATCATCCTTCCTTGATTTTGTTTGATCATGTAGATTGGGGAGTACTCTTGTTGCCTCTCCTCAATCTATTTTGCACTTAGAGCCACTCCATTCTGTTAACTGTCTCCATAGCTCCCAAAGCAAGCTGACACTCCAACCTTTCCACTCATTATAAAAACATCCTTTCTTCTAATAGTCAATCATCACCACCTGACTTCTATTTCCTGGAATTCTATCATTCTCACTGTTACCAGTTAATCCAGTTTTCTCACAGCAGCCCCTACTATCAGCCACTACTAAGTTTTCCAGTGATGCTAGAGCCTGTCTCACCAGCATGTTCTTGATCACTTAAGTGAGTGGGGTGTCCATCACATCCTCCTGATGAACATAGTTAGCTGACAGATTTTTTCCAGCCGTACAGAGTATTTCCATTTGAGCATGGCCACCTTTCTAGCTTTGTGATCCCTTCTTGTACCCTCTTCCAGGACACATCAGCCGTGAAAGGTTTGGGAGGCAAGAATAGACAGAGGGAGAAGATGAACTGTGGTACAGATGCAGCAGAGGCATCAGAAGATCTTACTGGTGGCTCTTGAAAAGGGATGGATATTCAGAATTGTCTACCTTGAAGCAAGGAAAACAGGTCTTTATACCTTTGTAGTTTGGATGCATATTGTCCCAGAGATGAGCATGTGAACTTCGCCAAGGCAGCTCCCTCCCATTGGTCGAGGCAAATTCCCAAAAGGGGTTCAGCTGAGATCTTACAGCCATCAACACTCTCAGCAACTGGAAGAATGTAAGTTTAAATCCCCAAGTGGTGGGCTGGGTCATACATCACAGCATCCACCTCACCAGTATTTTCTACACTGCACACACAGCTGATCTTTAATATCTAATGCCAAAATCATTCTCTCCTGTCTTGGCACATATTGCTTTCCCATCTCCACTCTTCTCTGCATAGCTAACTACTACTTATTCTTCACAATAGCACAAATTTTTCTTTTCTGTCTTCACTTACCTCCCTTAGTCTACTCTGCTTTACTGCCTCTCCTTTTTGTTCCCACAGTAACTTTTATTGTCATTTTATCACATTATATTGGAATAATTATTTAAACCCACTTTAAATAGTAAACTCCTTGAGGGAAGGGACAATGTCTTACTCTCCTTGATATCCCTGATGTTGACATGTTGCCTGGCATGTAACAGGCACGCATCCAATGTGATTTATTAAATGTGTGAGTGGGTAAATGAATGAGTGAATACATTAATGAATGTTCACATACGTTCTCATTTTATTTCCAAAAAGAATCCAAGGCAGCCAAGTTCCAAAAAAACCAACATACTGCAGCTTATGGAGTAGTAGCTCAAAATATGCAAAACCTGGCAGAAATGCATGTCTCACTCTATAGAATGGCACACTATTGGGGTATAAATACGGGTCTTGGAAAAACCCTTATTTCAAGCTACAGATACCCAGATTGGTGACAGCAGGGTATCTTCTCACAAGGACCAGAGATCCCAGCCAATAGCACTTTCAAGAATGTGCAAGCAAAGAGTTAACAGTCTCACAGCTGCCTTTCATTGGAGGTGTTAATGAGGTGACAGGGGGGAAAGATTTTAAAAAGAAATTGCCTTCAGTCATTCTAGTTAAATTCCAGTACAATGGAAAGACATGAGCCTCTCTCCACTGCTCCTCTCTCCCACACCCCTTTCTAATGGGGTCTGACCTGAGCTCTGTGGTTGCATGCCTTGGAATGGTCCACAAAAGACTTGGAGCTGCCCACTTGGTTTCCAAACCTCAGGTTGCCTTGGGGAAGTTACTAAAATTTGGTTACCAGAGGTACTTGAGTTAGGGAAAATGATTCAAAAAATAATGTGTGGTGAGACAGACCTAGGATGTCATCTGCAAGAGCAATCAGGAACCCGGGCATGAAGTCATTCCAGTGTACTTTCTGCTTGTTTATTTGGAAATTCTCTACTCCTCTGGCACGAATCAGAAATAAAGAACAATTTTTCTAAGAGACTGTCTTAGGCAGAGTCTTTGGGAAAGGTCTCAAACATGACCAAAAGGCAAGATGGCTATTCCAGCCAAAGGTTTCAACATCCCACAGCACCCCATCACAGTGAAGTTAGAGATAGCAGGATGCTGCAGTGGGTGGGTATCACTTGCATCACCAGTGATTCAAATTTCTGCAGCGACTACTCCTTCAAGGAAAAGGTGGGTCGACATCTGTGTGATATAGAGAAGAGGCCACAGTCTAGGAGTCAGAGACACACATGCTGTATGACTTAATAGTCCTACCTCAGTGGATTATTGGAAGGTTTAAAGATGATAATGTGTGAGAAATATTTACCATGAGGCTAAGAACATATTATAATTATTATCAACGAGGAGGAGGATTTCCCAAGAAATTCTCTGTTCATGGTAAAAGATATATGCCATTTCTCTATAATACTGAAATATCTCATGGACCACGAGTAGAGGAAGAGGCTACTTGATTTTCTCACAACTTGCTAAGAGAAAATATGAGGAGAAATCCTAGCCGTTTGACCAGGATGCTTCACTGTGTTCAGAAATTACTTAATCCCTCTGAGCCTTAGTTTCCTTCTAAGTAAAGTGGGGCTAATAAGACCTACCTTGTAGGGTGTCCATGGCATTACAATGAGTTAGTAAATATAAAGCAAATAGTGCAGTCCCTGGCTCACATAAGGAGCTTTATCATGACTGTCCTTGGCTTTTTTTTCCCTCTCTTTCTCTCTTAGAGATGGGATCTCACTCTGTGGTTTAGGCTAGAGTGCAGTGGTACAATCATAGCTCACTGAAGCCTGCAATTCCTGTGCTTGAGCAATCCTCCCACTTCAGCCTCTCAAGTAGCTAGGACTACAGGTATGTGCCACCACACCCGGCTGGGTTTTTTTCTAATATGTAGAGATGAGGTCTTGCTATGTTGCCCAGGCTGGTCTTGAACTCCTGACCTCAAGTGATCCTCTGACCTCAGCCTCCCAAAGTGTTGGGATTACAGGTATGAGCCACTGTGCCTGGTCTGTTCTTGGCTTTTTAAATCACTGTCTAATGATCTCATTACATCATAATGGTATTGAAGAAACTCCTGTTTAGGAGAAAGGGGGCAGGGGGAAGAAAGAAAGAAAACTCCAGTCACTTACTAATGATTTGTTCCAATGAAAAACTAGTTTTCAGTCTGACTCTTATTTTCTCGTAAACAGATTCACAGTTATTGAACAATATCTATCCAACTCCTCACCAACACATGATAAGTAAAATTTTCTCATGGTCATCAAAAGTGTTGTAGAGGTTAAACGTAGGCCAGAACAACAGCTATGCAATAACATTTAAGCACATGAGTGGATCTAGATTCTAGGTTGCTGAGAGAGGAGGGTGAGAGGTCTAAAGACCAGCTATTTACTTTTCCACTTATGAAAGACAAACAGCAACAACAACAACAAAAACAATCCAATAAAAGGATAGGCAGCCTAACAAAGGAGGAACATTAGTTTTTTTCTTAAGAGTGGATAAATCAGAAAATACTTTTGTCAAACAGACAAAATACTTTTGTCTGTTTAATATTAAAAACAGAAGAATTTCTGTATCTTTCATTAAATTCTCTGTGAACCTAAAATTGTCATGAAAAAAGGCTACTAAAAAATAGAAGAGAACTGGGTCCATTTGAGCATATTTCAGAAGGAAAATATAACTTGAATGTACCTCCTTTTTTAATTTTTGAAACAAAATAAAATAATGTATAAATGCATTTAACAATAAAGAGATACCTTCAAATATAATGACAACACATGAAAAGTACTTGCATACCTAATGTTTCATTTTGTCCTCATAACAATCCTGTGAAACAGCTTATTATTCCCCCATCTTTTTACAAATAGGACTCCTGGAGATTAATAATAGGACGAAGATAACAGCAAGCTATCAGAAGAGTCAAAATTTCTATTCATGTCTCCTTTCTTCTTCCAGCACACCGCTTGTTGTATTTTGCATAGACAGAATTTAATACAAGGAATTGGCTACAGACACACTGGAAGGGCTGGAGAAGCAAAATAGGGAGAAGCAACACAAGCAGAAAGTGATGAGTATTCTTGTGGTTAAAGTATTGGAAAGAGAAGAGAAGAATGAGACTGAACGAGAGGACAAGATGTTCTAAGAGTCTGGTGAGAGGCCTTGGTGCCAATTCACCATCCAAATATATGGTTTCTCAGGGAAACCTAATACCCACATCTTGTGACATTTAACCTGGCCTCTTTATTGATTTTTGCCTTAGAATAAAAATACAGAGAAAGAAAATTTACTTTGAAAAAAAAAAAAACCATAGCAACAGAGAATATACAAGATTTAAAAGGCATTCCTGAGAAATATAATCATCTGTGGCCTCTAGGCCGGGTTTGGTGCTGCAGTCCCTTCAGCCGCCCTGAGCGAGCTGTAGTGGGCCCAACCCCAGAAGGAGGACTGGGGCCCACCAGGATACTTGGGAGAGTGAGGCTTTCTGGATGCACCTTGTTTCAGGAGCTACCTGACCTAGGCACAATGCAACGTCGGAGGCCTGAATGTTTCTAGTGAACCATAAAGCTGAAGTGCAAACTTTCATGGGCATTTAACCATATGCTTACTCAAGCACAGCCTGAAATAAAAATTGTAGCCAAAGTGTGAAAAAACTGGGTTTTTAACAATTACAATTAATATTTATTGAATTTACTGTTTATCAAACACTTTATTGAGGATTTTTATGTATAATCTCATGCAGTCTTCACCAAAACCATATATGGTAATTACTTTTACTATTCCTGTTTTAACGATGGGAAATTGAAACTAAGAGGTTAAGTGTCTCGCCCAAGTCACACAACTAGTACATAGGGGAGCTATGATATGAACCCAGACAGTTTACTAGTAGAAACATAATAGTAGAAACATTGATAAGCAGTGCTGGCTTTTATTTTGTTTTCTCTGTCATTGGAAGGGTGACCTATTCCCCGTAATTCCTGTTCTTAACCCCCACAGTCCTTCTGGGCATGAAATACCTGCTATTGCTTAGCCAAGGAAAGCCATAAAGGGTATAAGCAATTTGCTTCATAATTATATTATACACATAGACATTCTACCAATTACAGTTCTTTATACCAAGTAATGGGTCACTTTTTTTTTTGCACACAGTACACTATTTTTTTCCCAAAAGGTACATGACGTACAGTGGGTACAACTGACTTGTATAGCAACTACCTTTTCATATATTTTGTTTTGCTTTGTTTTGCTGCTATTTTCTTTCTGAAGGAACCTAGTTCAAAAGCATTATTATACCTCTGACCTAGAAGTTTGAATTAGGGAATTAAAAATACCATTTTACAAATGTGCCTGGTGTAAACTGAGCACATTTTTATATAAAATGTCTATTTATATAAAACAGGCATTTTATATAAATAGACACAGGACAAGATGAGATAGCAGGCTGAAATTTTAGGGATTGATCATTTTCAACCAGTATCATGAAGTTTTGTTTTGTTTTGTTTTTTATATTGCTGTCTCCATGTATGTTCATTTGTATGGCATATTTAAATGCTAATACATTTCCTAAGCCTATATTAATACAAAAAGATTCATAATTCCAATCCAACATCATTACATTAGCAATTAATATTGTATGCTTCCAACAAATTGTAAGAATCATTACATTGTATTAAATTTTGTCTGTGTGAATAATACAACAAGTGATGTGCTACAAATCATTACTTTCTCTGAGCATGGATGATAGACATAAATTTAGAGAAATCCTGTCGGAGAAGCAAAGAGAAATTTAATAATGGGAACATGCCATCTTCCATTTAATATAGGACATTTGCCAAAGCAAGATAAGTAAGCTAACTGGAATTTCAACACCTTCTAGGTGTTAAGGATTTTCACCTTTATTACTAATATGTAAGTCCTCCTCTTTCACCTCCTAAACTCTTGCCAAGGCTGAGACCTACACTGCGGTGACTGCGGAGCTGCTATCCTAGTCTTGAAAGATAATCACCCTCTGCACAGCTAAGCATTTGGCACAGCTGTGGATTCAGGAGCACTGAAGAGCTCTGAAAAAGTAATATTTTAATCATTGCTTTTTTAAACATATGCTTAAATTGCATTTTCCAGCTAAGGAGTGGTTTCAACTATCATCCATATCTCTCTCACAAAGGAAGGTTCTCAGGCCAACTTGGCAGCTTTGAGCAATTCGGCTGATCTGGAAATCTTTCAGCTCCCCAGTTAGCATCCTTCATGTTCAAATCCAGGTGCCAAAACTTTTACTGGGTGAGTGAACTACTGCTTAACTGCCTCTCTCACCTGCTACTGTCACTGACATATAACTACCACTATGTTTAGAGCTACTTCGAGAAGAGGACTGTCAAGCCATATGTTGCAAAGTGACTGCTACATGTCCCTTAGCTGTTTCAGTCAATGCAGCTGTGTGATTTCTCACCCAGCAGCAGCTTTGAGCCCAGTAGATGGATCAGTTAAACCAGGGGTTTAGCTCAGGACTAGCAGCACCTTAGGGTAATCCATTTGCCTCGAGTGACCACGCTGCTGGGACTGTTAAAGGAGAATTATCAGTAGTGCCCCCTTCCAGTATCAAAGTTGTACCAGTTTGGATAATTATGCGGTTACCCTCCAATGCCTATTAAAGATCAAGAAACCAAGATGCGGCAGATCTTAAGCCACATCACCCACACTAGTATGCTTCATAGCTCACCGTACCTCCCTCCTGGCAGTTGCCATCAATTCCACTGTCAAAGTTTCAAACCATAACCTATTATACTTCTAGTATTCATCACAGAGTCTGACACCAAGGGTAGTAATTTTACAATTACGGAAGACGTTAAATCACAAGACATATTGCTCATTCATACAATAAAAAAACATTTATTATATCTCTACTGTTTGCAGGCACTATGCTAGCAACTGGGGATCGACAATGAGGCAGATGTAATTACTGTCCTCGAGATAACAGGCCCATGGGAGATATGCTATTAAGATATTAAGAGATACTAAGATACGGTTTTAGTGAGATTAATGGTACAAATCGCACATACTATAGGAGTACACGGAAGGACCAACTAATCCAGCCTTGAGAAATCTAGGGACACTTCTTGGAAAATGTGACTTATAACTGAAGGAGAAGAAATGAGATGGAGCAAGGTTCCTTTCTACATTTTATGCGCAAAGGCACTCCAAGACACCAGGAAGTCTTTGGTGCGGCTGGCGTGATGATGGAAGAAGTGAGTGACGAGGCTGGCAATGGGAGGCAGAGGAGCACAGAGAAGGCCACATGTGTCATGCTAAGAAGATGGACTTTATCATGGGGTGTTGAAGAACCAGAACAAGGTTTTACACAGAAAAGTGACTTGATCAGATTTGAATTTTAAAGTGCTCTCTCTGGCTACCACATTATGACTCTATGAAATATTTTTTACTCTAAGGCAGAGAAGCGGACATCACTCTTGTGTATTATTTGAATGCTCTGAATCCTCTATGGAGAACATTCTCCTGGATGAAGTCAACCATGACTCAACAGTGAGACATTCTGGGTTCAGTTACGAGTTCCAGGGTTTAATTTTCTGGTGCCCTTGGCCAAACCACACTAGGCTGACTCGTACCTTGGTTTCCTTGTCTATAAAATATGGACTGTTGTGTTCACCTTTCACATTGGGTGATGGGAGGAACCATTAATGAAAAGCAGCCAACTTGGGGGGAAAAGTATTAAAGAAATGCCTAATAAGCCAACATAACAGCCAAGAAAGATGAAATGTATGTGTTCAAGTGTGCAGTGGAAGCATCTCAACTGCAAGATTTAACGATTTGGAGGCTCATTTTCACTAAGGCTGCCTGTGCCAGCTTAAATCTGGGGCAAGGTGGCTGCCCTGCTAACTAATTAAGAGCAGCTGACAATCTGAAATCATCTCTGCTTAAAAGTGTGTCCCTGTGTCTAGATTCGGGCTCACTGTCACAAGAAGTCTTCTCCGGATGTGCCGAGTCCAGCCCACAACTTATAAAACCACATTCTGAGAACATGCTCTGGAGGAAAAAAATGTCTTTTTTAAAAGAATTGGATATAAAAAAGATAAGAGATATCACTGAGTTTCTCCATTGCCCTCATCAGATATTGCAAAAGACCAAACTTTTTAGTTTTAAAAGAGTTATCATTAATAATAATTATTCATTGAAAGCGATCTATGGGCAAAGTGTTATTCTAAGTATTTTGCAACCATTAGCTCATTAGTTCTTGACAATAGAGAGTTATAATTCTTCTCTATTATGTCTTTTGTCTCCATACTTGAGTTTGGACAGGTGAAGTCCTGCCCATCTAGAAAGCAACAGAGTTTGAATTACAACCCAGCCTGGTAAAAATCTAGGTTTATGCTCATACCTCCGCACTACTCTGCTAAAAACTACTGATACTGCCTTCTCCTTGCTGGTGCATTCCTACCCCTACCCAGCCCTGCTCATACCATCACTGGCATGTGAAATTGTTGTTTCCAAAACGTGAGTCAGTCAAGATAGGAAGGTTAATTTATTTTAGTGGATATGTGTCAGTGACACTATTTTTAAAAAGTACATCATGACAACTTGCACATCACCCAAAATCCCTTCACTGGGCTGTGCCAATATGACCCTGCAAGGGAGTGAGTGATCTGTCCCACTGTACACATTCCCTCAAGAGTACCTGTCGCCAACTGATGGTTCACATCAGCGGATTGAACAATGTAAGAAAAATTCAGGTACTTTTCTGCTAAATGGATTCAACCACAGAGAATAGAAATATCACTTAGATAAGCCCCTTTAGGACATATATTGGTAAATCCTATTGAGTTTTCTTTGCCATATCACACACCAACAAATTGGTTGTGATAGTTGTATCGAATGGGACTTTTTAGAACAGTATGCCAAGTTTTAAAACTGAGTTCCACACAAGTTCTACAACTACACTTCAGGAATTTCACAATGATCTGAATCAAATTTATCTTCAAATATATTTCTTAAATTATTTTAAGACTAATTTTAATTACTTATTAATTTAATTTTATTTAATTAATCATTTAATTATTTGACTTATTTTAAAACATTCAAAATTAAATAAATTCCAAATTTAAATAAAATTAATTAAAATTCAATTAAAGCTAAGTTAGGTTGACATTGAAATTAATTAAAAGCATATTCAAATTCCCACATTCACACACACACACACACACATGCATAGACACACACACATAGACACATACATCCATGCTGAGCTCCAGATTTATATATCCAGCTGCCTACATCACATCCATTTTAACCACAATGTGTCCAGTCAAACTCTTGGTCTTTCCCACCCCTGTCTTACACACTCATTTCTTCTGCAGTCGTCTACAGCTCATTAGGGGAACTCCATCTTTTGAGTGGCTTAGCATCTTTCCTGACTGATCTCTTCCCTCATACCTCAGACCTAAATCCAGCATCAAGTGACCACTTCTCATGACCTCCACTGCTTTCCTCCTGTGCAGGTCACCATCGTCTCTGCAAGAGCTTCCTAATTAGTCTTCCTTCTTCTGACCTTTTCCTTTTTTTTTTTTTATTTCTGCGTATTATGGGGGTACAAATGTTTAGGTTATGTATATTCCCCTTGCTCCACCCAAGTCTGAGCTTCAAGTGTGTCCATCTCCCAAACGGTGCACACTGCACCCATTAGGTGTGAATATACCCATCCCCTCCTGCCCCTCCCATCTGCCTGACACCCAGTGAATGTTATTACTATATGTTCACTTAAGTGTTGATCAGTTAAAACCAATTTGTTGGTGAGTACATATGGTGCTTGTTTTTCCATTCTTGGGATACTTCACTTAGTAGAATGGGCTCCAGCTCTATCCAGGATAATACAAGAGGTGCTAGATCACCATTGTTTTTTGTGGCTGAGTAGTCTATTCTCAACCCAGCAGTCAATATGATCCTTTTAAAACCAAGTCAGATCACCTCTCTCAGGTTAGTTCTCTCAAAATCTTCCAATGGTGTCTCATCTTACTCCAAGAAAATCCAAAGCTCTTTTGATGACCTGTAGGAGCTGGCCCACCCTCTCCCTTTTACCTTGCTGAACTCATCTTTCAGGATAAGGCCCCCTTGCTCCCTCCATCCCAGCCACACCTGTCTCCTGACTGTTGCTCAAACACCCAAAGCATGCTGCTGCCTCGGGGCTTTTCCACCTGGGATATTCTCGGCCTGCCCTTTGCCAGAGAGCAGGTTTCTCTCTCACCTGCTTCAGGTCTTTGCTCAGCGAGGACTACATAAACCACACTACTTAAAATTGCAGTCTCCCACCTCACGTCCACTTTCTAGATCTATTTCCTGCATTATGATTCTCCACAACACCACTGCCTGATAGACTGTATATTTAGTATGTATTTGTTCATTCTCTATCTCCTCAACTAGGATATATATAAGCTCCATGAAATAGGGATGTAGATTTCTCTTATTTTACCACTCTATTGCCCAGGACAGTATATGGCACATACGGCATTCAGTAAGTATTTGTAGAAGGAAGGGCATGAGATAAAGCAGGGTAAAGAGATGGTGCAACAGCAGTGGGGACCAGAGCTTTGACTGTTTCAACTGAGGTGGTCAGGAAAGGCTCTCGGAGGAAGTAACACTTGAACCTGGAGGCTGAGAAGATACCAGCTCTACAAAGATTAGGAGACTGAATGTTCCGTGGGTGGAGATGTTAAGATGAGTTTAGCAAGTTCACAGACAACAAGGACTCTGTAGGTAGATCATGGTAGAGACGTGGTAGGAACGGTCATGGAAGTTGACAGGAGCTACATCCTGTAAGCTGTGACAAAAATTTAAATTTTATCCTTCTAGCAATGGTGAGCCTTCAGAGCAGTTGAGCAGAGGAGTGATATGATTTGACTTACATGTTTAAAGGATTGTTCTCACTCTCTGGATAATGGGGGCCCGGCAAGAGTAGAGTGGGAAAGTGACTAAGAAGCTATCGCAGTCCAGGAGAGAGATGATGGTGGATTAGACTCTGAAAGCCCCAGTGTTTGGATGCAAGGCATGCATTGGCAGTGGAACTACATTTGTGAGTGGACACAGAGAGTGAGGGACAGACAGAAAGTAAGGATAGCATAAAATTTGGGGCCTGAGCAACTGGGAGAATGGTGGTGACAATATTGAGCTGGGGACACCAGGGCAGAAGCAGGTATTTGGGGCTGGACCAAGAGTTGTTTTGTATATGACTCTACCATTTTAACCCTTTGAAAACCAAGAACACATATCATAAGCATGTGATAACAGATTTTCAGTTCTTTTGTCCAGATCTTAAGATAAATTTTCTCTTTCCATCTTTGTGCATATACTTGAATTGCTCTAAATTTTTCTGCATATCTACTTACATGGATAAGTATACTCTAAGAGCATCTAGTCATTACTTCCCTGCCCAGGGGGCACTCACATTAAGAAGGAACCAGGACAAAAGAACAAGAGAAATGTCAGAAATGAGGTTATGAGTTATATGCCAGTGTGGGTGGCCAGGATCCCTATGCCAACCCCCATGCTGAGTCCCAGAGAGCATATGTAGCTAGAAACACCAGATCGGTTTAGGGTCTTGGACAGCAGAGGACACTTGTGGTCTCTTTCCTAATTGGTGCCCAGAACACTGAAGGACCCACCTATCTCTAGTACCCAGCAGGGGCAGGGGCAGAAGCAGAAAGGTAAGCTACAAACAAACCAGCAAAAAGGCCTGGGAAAGCCCACACAACTTTATCAAGATGCTGAAGTGGGAAATTGAACAAATTGTGTCCCATTTGCCATAGAAGGATATGATGGCATGAAGAAAAGGCGGGGAGGGGAACAGAGAAAATGGAAAAAAGAGTTGAGCCCAGAGAGGCCTTACAGTCAGCACTAGGAGTGAGTGTTCCGAGTGAACAAGAAACCATCAGTCAGATGAGGACACCCATATCTCAGGGGACCCAGCCTGAATGGTTGGCAATGGTGGACCAGACGTTCCTCTCCCCACCCTGTGTGAGCACTACCCAGCACCCACAGGCATACACACCACCCCACAGAGAGGAGAGAAGACCCTGAATTGCTTAGAATTTACTTCAAGCCTCTTAGGGTAACAGGGGCTTGAAATACAAAATAAGTGCAGTTAGAGAAAAACAAAGTTATATTTTTTATACCTCTGATTATATGGCAAGTCTCATGTATGCTATGTATAAATGGTTTAGAGTCTATTGAAAGTCTGGGTCTTTTTGCAATGAACAATGAATATGAGCAAGTCCTCTACTCAAATTATTCATGATTCAACATTAAAATAAAAATTTTCCTACTACTCTTCTTTCAGGCTTCTAGCTCAGTTTATTTGAAGCATATCTTAAGAAATACAAGGTGAGTTTTTTCTTTTTTTAAAAAGTTACCATCTGCAACTACTTATCTGTGTAAATCAGAATTTCCTTGATATGTTGCACCCAAAATGAAACATAGATATAAGCTGGATGCTGAAGTGGGTATGAGACTAGCACTGTCATCTAACTCCTGATTGAAGCATTTATGTTCACTACAAGTCCACACTTTTCATCAGTTGACTTTTTAACAATTGTATGCAATAAACTTTTATAATAATTTTATATTTAAAAAGCATTTTAATATTACTTATATATTTTGTAAATTGAAATGGTTTGAAATTTCATTTGAAAAAAATGAGGTTGCTAAAGCATTTACAAGCTACTGTTCTATACGATATAAAGTTTTTCAGTATAAAAACAATATTTTGACAAATATTCTTACATAAACTGTTTATAAATGTCTTATTAATACATTCTAGCTTAAGACTAATAAGAACTATTCCTTGCTTGCTTCCCTGTGCAAGAAGCAGTACTAAGAATTTACATTTAATATTTCCTTTAATACTTCTCTCAATACTGCGAGGCAAATGCCATTGTTATCTCCACTAAAATGAGAAAACCAAACATTTGAGAAAACCAAACCTTAAAGAACTTGACCCAAATCAGACAAGGAAGAATTGATGGAGTTAACCACACTTCAAAACTTGAATCCTTAACCACTATAGAGTTTTTTCAATGGTTTCTCAAAACCCAATTCATGAGGGATACATGGAAAAAGTCAAAAAATAAGTCCAAACACCAAATTAAGAATACAAGACATGTGATACTGAGTCACTTTAGAAAATGCTGGCACTTTCTCAAGCACAGTGAGTTACATTTTAAAGGCACAAGTGTTCCCTCCTTCTCGGGTCTCTTGGCTGGGCTGGTCTGACAGAGGGGCTGTAGAACCAAATCTTCTCACACCTGGATGTCAGGGCATCTGAGTTTATCTGTAGAATAACCAATAATGTAAGCACTGAAGTGATAAAGTATCTGGAGATATCATAAATAAGCTGATAATCCCCCTTTATTATGACAACAGAGCATAGTTGGGGGAGAAAAAACTAGACACTACAAAATAGACCAGCACAAGAGTAATCTGTTGTAACCCAGACTTCTCTTTGAGCCTTTCACAAGTGATACTATCACCCCAGGAGGGTCCACAGGTCTTGGGGGTCTTGCAGCCATAGCACACACTCTGTCTATATTCTCACCAACATCTGTTGTGTCCCCAGGTGTAACCAGCAGGTCTCAACAAATCCTGGAACATAGAAGCTATGTGGCCCCATCTGTAAACTGAAGATAGTATTGCTTGTTACTGTGATTATTGAGATATAATATGTAACTCTTGCCATTTGTTCCTCCTTCAGTCCTGATCTATCTCTCTCTCTCTCTCTCTCCCTGTCTGACTCCAGGCTCATGTATGTGTCTTCATACTTCCCATTTAGATATCCAATAGATATTTCTAAAAAACATATTAAAAGTGAACTTCCAGTCTTCCCCCCAAATTGTGCTATCTCTGTGAGCTTCACCATATCATGGGCGGTAACTCATGCCAAAAATCTTGGAGTCAATCTTAACTCCTCTTTTCCTCTGACGTCCTCTGCCCCAATCCTTCAGGGAATCCTGTTATCTTTATTATTCAACACAGCATTGAGAGTCACACTTTTAAAAATATACATTAATATTACACCATGTTCTTCTGCTCAAAACCTTGCAACACTTCCCCATTTCACTCTCAGCGAATGAATGACCTACAAGGCTTTTTCTAATCTGCGTCTCCCTCGTTTCTCTCCCCCATCCCCCACTCATTCCAGCCACACTGGAAGTCCCAAGCACATTCTCACCTTAGAGATTTCACTCTGCCTGAAGCCTCTACTTGGAAAGTTCTCCTCCCAGATATTGCTGGGCTAATTTCTCAATACCGTCACATGTTCAATCAAATACCACCTTCTCAATGAGGACAACCGTGACTATCCTATCTAATACCCTAAGCTTCTCTGCCTCCGTCCTCCTAATCTACATTACCTTGTTTGACTTTTTTTGTCTTTCCACATTCACCACCTTCTAGGTCATGCATTCATCATATTTTTCTTAACATCTTTTTCCCAACTACAATGTAAGCTCCTAGAGGTCAGGAGTCTAGGTCTGCATTGTTCCCTGATGAATCCCAAACACCTAGAACAGAGCACAGAGTAGGCATTCAATCAATATCAGCAGAATGAATAAAAAGCATTTGATAACATGGTTTAACACAGGATAAATGTTAATTCCCTTTTCCCTTTGTTGTCACATGAAGTCAAAGAGAGCACCACAAAATTTTTAAATCTCACTGAGTAGTCTCCCAGAATCTAGAAGCCTTTTGATTCCTGAGCAAGCAAGACCTTGGAACAAATCAGATAGCTTTAATATCTCTAGAATCATTTCATATTTTAGTGAAATGACAAAATGATAATTTGACAAGTGGTTGGGGGAAACAAGCACTCTCATACATTTTTCATGAGAGTAATAATTGCTTCAACATCTTTAAAGGGCCATTTATAATATCTATTGATACATGGATGGATCTGGAGGACATTATTTTAAGTGAAATAAACCATGCACAGAAAGACAAATATTGCATTTTCACACTCATATATGGTGTGAAAATGATCTCAAGGAGGTAGTGAATAGAATGGTGGCTATTAGAGATTGGTAAGCGTGGTGGGAAGGGGTAAGGAAGAGGTGTTGGTTAATGGGCAATACTGTTAAGCAGAAGGAAAAAGCTCTAGTGTTCAATAGTGCAATAGGGCAACTGTAGTTAACAATAATTTACTATATTTCAGAATAGCTAGAAGTTTTAAAATGTTCCCAACATAAAGCAATGATAAATGTTTCAGGTGAATCATGTCCCAATTACCCTGATTCGATCATTGTATGTTATATGCTTATATCAAAATATAACATGTATTCCATGAATATGTACAATTATTACGTATCAATAAAAAAAAAGTTTTTAAAAACACACTTCTAGTCCTCTTTTAAACCTAAATGTATGGCCATGGCTTCCAAGGACCAGGTTTTCAAGGCAATATTTTAAATTGCACTTTCTGTTTTGCCTTTTGTTTTTGTGTAAATAAAATCATCTGTGCACCCAGAATAAGTAATAAAAAGTGTTCATTTATTTAAAAAAAAAGTGAATGTATCTATGCCCTTTGACCTATCAATCACACATCCAGACTTTTCTCCTATAGATATATTCACATATGTATCAAGAAGACTGTACATGTATATTCTTTTCAATACCATTTTAATAGCCAAAGATTGGAAACAGCCTAGATATCTACTGGTGAGAGATTGGTTCGAAAAGTTAGGGGACACTTGCAACGGCACAACCTGAAGACACTAAAGAGAACAAAGCAGATCTCTATACACAGACACGGAATTACATCCTAGTGAAAAAGCAAGGCAAAAAGTGCCATGGGTCACAAGCTACCATTTGCATTAAAAAGGCAGAAATGTGTATTTAATAAATTATCTCTGGAGAAATAAATAAAAACAAGAAATATAGTACATAAGAAATAAATAAACAAAAATAGCAGCAACAGTTGTTAGCCCGGGGTGCGGGTACTGAGCGCTGGGGGCAGCCTCCTTCTCCCCGTGTCCCTCCTCTGCTGGTGGAGCCTTTTACCTCATGGAAACGCTGCTTATTCAATTTAATA
The DNA here is from genome assembly GCF_041146395.1 of Eulemur rufifrons. NCBI lineage: Eukaryota > Metazoa > Chordata > Mammalia > Primates > Lemuridae > Eulemur > Eulemur rufifrons. The sequence goes on from NC_090989.1 coordinate 235,736,885, forward strand.
ACTTTAAAAAAATCGCACCTCCCTTGAACACAAATTATTTTGGAAAGTCACTAACCCTGAAAGTTTCTTTGGGCCAATATTTGCTTTTGAAGATTTGTCCTCTCAATGTCTCTAAAACTAGTCCCGTTGTGCTTTATTTCTATTACGATGAACGGCATGCGACTGGAATGGAAGCGATTTATTGTTTTCGCCTTCACTCTTTTTAGTTTGCAAACGTGCTGATGGATCCTGATGGTTTTGGTATAAATAATGACTCTGATAATCAAGATCCAGTCTAGAGCACCTGGGCAGATGAAGAGTCCCTCTGGGACAGCAATGCCAACTTCCTTTCTGGTCACTCTTCTTGGCCTTACAGCAAAAAGGAAATCAAAGTACAAGTAACTCAACACAGCAAGTTTCAGAAGCACAGAAAGTACTATGGGAGATGTTGGGGATTCTAATTTTTATTTTGGGGCCTCTGCTAATCTCACTCAAAACCTCCCCAGCCCTGCCTGGACCTCTGTTTTCCTGTTTGCAAAGTAAAAAGTTTATTTCCTAAACTCACACAAGCACTGTAATATAATGAGCATAATTGCCAAAATTATATACACTACTATTTCTTAATCTCAACAACAAATGTGCCAAAACAGTGGCAGGAAACCACAAAGCAAAAAAACAAACAAACAAAAAAAACTTTTAAAGGTCAAGAATTACAGCATGAACTCCCACTCATTTTAGCCTTTGCTTTCTCAAAGGATGATGTCACTGAAACATCGTGGGCTGTGGAATCTGACAAATCCAAGTTCAGACCACTAAACTGAGAGCCTCTTTAATCCGGGGACTGAATATCAAATTGATGTGATGTCCTCAGTGTTCCAGCAGTTCCTGACTCAGCACCAGTACTCTGTGGGTCAATGCTCCTCTGGCCCCCTTACACATGTCCATGACTTTCATAATGACCTCTATGTAGATTCTCATAAATTTCTATCTCCAGGACAGCCCTCTCATTTAAACTCCAGACATAGATATAAAAATTAGCATCTCATTTTAGATATCTAAAAGATATCTTGCAATGCATCCAAATCCAATATGATAAACCATCACCTCTAATCTTATCCCCTTTCACAGTTCTCCATACAAATAATGGCCCTACCATTTAGCAAGCTTTGCAGGCAACAATTCCAGCATCGTCTGTGTCAACTTCTTCATCACTCCCCTACCCACTCTATCAACAAATCCTTTCAGCTGGACCACCCGAACAGCTTTCTGATCTGTGCCCTTTCCCCCATTGCCCTCCCACCACCATTCCTGCACTAGTGCAGCTATTTTTGTCGATGACCTGGACTACCACAATAGCCTCCCACCTGGCTCACCCTCGTCCACTCTTGCCCTTGTCCCGTCTGCTCTTCACATTGCAGCCTGAGTAATCATGTCATTCACATGTGAAAACTCCTGAATGGATTCACTGTTTTTGAGATAAAGGCAAAAAGAAATAGAAAGCCTTATATCTCTAGCTTCACACCTCATCTCTCTCTCTCTCTCTCTCTCTCTCTCTCACACACACACACACACACACACAATCCAGGCACACTGGAATCTTTTGGTCTTTCTTACTTACCATGCTTCTTCCTACCACAGGGCCTTTGCATTTGCTGGTCTCTCTGGATATGGTCTTCCTTCCCTCTTCATTTAGTTAACTGTTATTCATCCTACATATCCAATTGAAGTATGATTTCAACAAGAAAACCTTTCCTTCCTTCCCCAAGTAGATCAAATACTCTAATGTACACTCTCTTAATAGATGGATCTCTGTATCCTAGCACTTTCTGCGTTTACAGGTTTGCATTTATTTGGGTCATTGGTTTGCATGTATTTTCCCACTTACCTCACTAGAGGCTGGGTAGATTTTTACTCATCATTGTTTCTCTACTACCTGACACATAAAGGTACTCAATGAACTTTGTTCCACGAATATTTCAACGAATACATTTTTGTGGGGAAAAAAAGATAACCAAGCTTTGACACAAACTCTGTATGATCCTAGGAAAACTGCACAAAACTTCTAAGTGAAATGTCTTTCTCTGCAAAATGGATATAAAAATAATTAATTTACCCAGTCTGGGAAAGGATTAAGTAAGATTGTATCATAAAAGTTTTAGCCTTGTGCCTAACAAATGTATCTTATCAATAGATATCAGTTCTGTCCTCCTTGACCCCCTCGTCTGATAGTTTTAGTAAGGAAAAATGATCTCTTCAATAAATAAACAAGTGATTTATGAAAGACATATGATTTGCTCAGATAATGCAGAGTTTCAAATAGCATTATCTGTTTTTTATAAAAATACAGAAGACAAGGTCCCAGGCTCTTATGGAAATCAGGAGACAGTGGAGAATATAGAGTGGAAAAATAAAATAATAGCATGAGTTCCACAACAATACAATGTGACAAAACAAGCTTTTTCACAAACCCACACAGGATGCATTGTCAAATACGCTGACAGTGGACAGTGCTGTGAGTTCAGAAGAGAGGAAGGCAGTAGGACCTGGGTAGGGCCTTTTAAGATGACAGACTGGAGGTAGGTAAATAATTCGGAGTGAGGGAGGGGGTGGGTGTAGGTCAATCCTGGCAGATGTAACAGCAGGAACAAAGGGAGCAGTATTGTTCCAAGAACAAGGAGGAGACCAGCTTGCCTAGTGCAGGGGGACTCAGAGAAGATGGGGGTAGGAGGGTCGATCAGAATTAGAGGTATGAAGTTTTGAATGCCAAGGTATGGAATTTTAACTTTGTTCTCTGAACAGAAATATTGAGAATGTAAACTTTTGCAAATCTAGATGTGTCACAACCCATTTCAAATACCAAAGAAAATACAATATAGCTTCCCCAATTTGGCCTCTACGATTCACCAAAATCAGCACTTCAGACGAAGAAAGGAAGAGAGGAAGAAAGGGAGATGGGCGCCTGGCAGGCAGCCTCTGCCTCATAACGGTTCCACGGTGCATGTGACTGTGTGGTTGAATCCTATCTCTGTGACTTCCCAGAGCATGCAGATAAAGAGCACGTCAGCTTGTAGCGTCTTGAGGTTGTCATCTCTGCTCCCGTGTTGGCCTCTGCCACCCTAGCCCCTGGGCCTCTCCAAACTGTAAGTTCCTTGCAAGGCACACGCACCCAGATAAGGGCATGGAGCCCCAGATGCATGCTTGTTTGTAGGACTATAGTCCCTGAAACCTCTCGTGAATTGCCTCTAAGTATTTTGGTTCATGGGATAATTGTGAGTGGCCTACTCTGCCACCTCTTCTATCTCCGCCATCACCCCCTATTTTCCCTCCATTCAGCAATTTTAAGAATATATGAAACAATAATTAGTCTTGCTACAAAGTTAAGGGGAGAGGTTTAATAAACAGAAAATGGCATATAATGTATATGCGCGTATTCATACATACATATATATCACAAAAGCAGACTTTATATAGCTGTGGGGAATTTTCAGGTGAGTGCAAGCTGAAAAAAATCTATGAATTTCATCATTAGCTTTCAATGTTCTACTGTTTTTCTGACTGAGCATGCAAGAACATGAGGCGGGCACCTTGCTATTCTTCCTATTCTGAGCATATGAGGTGGGCACTTTTCTATTTTTTTCTATTCTGAGATTCTACCATATGATCAAAATCTTGGAAGTGGCAAAAATAGAGCGTTCACTTATGAAACTGTCATCTCTCTTCTCCCTGGTGGGAGAGGAGTTCCCTTCACACCTTGTCTTCTATCAGCAACAGCAACAACTCTTGCCTTTAGAGGCCCAGAGGCCACCTGGTCACCTTTCAGGCTGATTTAGCTCCTTTCTCTGAAAGTTCATTTTGAAATGTCAACCACCAGCCACCTGTTCCTCTGACTGGGCCAGGTCCACCTGAACTATGTTTATGTAGTCCCTTGGGCTTTTTTTCATAGTGTCCTAGTACAGTTCACAATTGTATATTTTATGTGTTGTATTTGCAATGTTTGTCTTCCTTAATGGCTTCTAGCCTCATGGGGCAGAAAAAGTGTATATTCTGCCCACCGTTGTATCCTCAGTATCTGTCCTGGCACAAAACTCATATGTAATGCTCAATAACTATTTATGGAAGGAAGAAGGGAAGGAAGGAAGGAAGGAAGGAAGGAAGGAAGGAAGGAAGGAAGGAAGGAAAGAAGGAAGGGAGGGAGGGGGGAGGGAAGGAGGGAGGAGGGAAGGCAGGCAGGCATTGGCCAGGGAGTTCCTTCCCTCTGGCTCCTCCAATGTCTCTGCCCACTCTTTCTTTTTGTATTAATTCATGAAATCTGGTAAGGAACCTATTCAGGACTCTCAGAGATAGAAAGAAAAAGAGATGTCTCTCTATGAACATTAGGATTGAAGCCTAATAGTTGTCTAAATGGAGCATTATCAAGTCATTCAAAACACAGGTCTAAATTTTAAGGTGATTTTTTGTTGTGGTGATTTATGGTTTGGTGACAATTAGGTATACTCAAAGTAATGTGATGATTATAACAGAAGTAGATGCAAATTGCTGTAAGACTAGTGTTAGGAAGGTACTGATCCTATCTGGAAGAACGAGAGACAGTGAGATACATGAGCCACTTGAAGAAGTTGGCATTTGAACTGTACTTTGAAGTGTAAGTGGTAGACTGTATTAGGGTGAAGGAAGAGAAAGCCATTATAGTGGAAGAAATGACATGGTAAAGCCCCAGAGATAAGAAAGCAGCTGATGATTCGGACAATGGTGAAAGGTTTCAGAAGACAGGAATGAAAGATATAAATTAGAAGTTGCAGGAGATTAAGCTAGAGAGATAAATTCTCTTCTGCATATTTCCTGCCAGAACTGAAGCAGAAAAAGAAGACAGGACTTGGACAAGTTCAGGGAAGAAATGTGATAGAACAAAATGCATGGGTTTGGGGGGCTCAAAAACTGGAACTCAAATACCAGTTATGCCATGGTCTAACTTTGTCACATTGGGCAACTTTATTTAACTTCTCTGAGCCTCAGTTTCATCATCTGAAAATATTAATATAGTACCTGCCTGTAAAACCTACAATAGGACTAAATGCAGAAATACATACAAAATCCTAGTACATAGCTGGAATTTTTTAAATGCTCATCTTCTTTTACATGTGAGTTTCGTTTCACTTCCTCTCACCCTTCCAGATCTCTCCTCACTTCTGCTCACCTCATCAAGCCCTATTCCCCAGAGTGACCAGTGTTAGCTTTGGCTGGTCACAACTTCTTTGGATGGCTCCTTTTTGGCCCTGTCTGATTCAAGCTGCCATCCAAGATATCTACATATTTACATGTTCCTATCCCAAAAGGTTGTTTGTAATTGCTGGGTTGAGTACCAGAGTTTCTTTCATCTCCTGCCCAGCCCACGTCTTCCCTAACTCCCACCATGACCAAGCATTTTAGCTTCCACTCCAGCAGATTGGAAAAAGAAGGTGTGAGGCTCCCTGGGAGCCTGGCTATTGTTTGGGGGAACTGGAAGCCACCCTGTTCAGAGCGTCCATCCTCCCTCCTCACAGCACACGCTGCTTCCTGTCAATCATCCTGGAACACGGAGTGCTGGGCCTGACAATTTTGTCCACAGGATGTTTGTGTGAAGGCATTGCCTTGCCAAGTCTCAAAGCTCAAGACTTCCGCTAACAATCCAAACACCAAAATGAGAAAGGGGAAAAAACCTTTGGGCAGTTCTTTTAATGCCTAATAAGGTCCATTTATATTCAAAAATAGCAACAAGTTATCTGAGATTGCAGAGGCTGAAGAGGCTAGGAAGCCTGATCTTTAAAATCACAAGCCCTAGGGAAGTTGAAATACAGGTTTCTAAGAGGGGATACTAAAAGCATGTCCTCAAAGCACCTTTAGCATATTCCATGGTCAGCTTTCATAAATAATCAACTCCTGTTTTTATGGGCACACCTGGCCTGGACTGCTCAGAGGGTAAATGCCTTGCTGCTAAGCCATAAAGCAAAAGAATTTTCAAGACATGTATGGATAGAAATTCAAGATGCTCAAACAAAGCTATAGGATAAATCCAACAGTCTGAGGTCACTGGGTAAATTTCTGCAATTGTTTCAGGGTTTGCATATGATCTGAGAAGTGTTGGAGACTCTCACTAATGATTAATCTAAAGCAAAAAGCTTGAAAACTGAACGCTGTGGTATATGCTCTTAAGGGAGTACATAAAAGAGTTTTCCTGCATGTAAATAATTAAAAGATCCCCAATTGTCTTTTTGAGCCACTCAATAGTTACCTTGAGAGCTCTTGACTTGTCTATTCCTACAGCCTCTATATAATTACTAAGTGGGAATTTTGAATCTCTGTGTGTTTATCAAGTATTGTTTATAATTTCTATGTCCCTGGGCAAATGACCTAATCTCTCAGAGGTTATTTTTTACCTGTGACAATGCATCACTATCTGAACTCTATTGGATTGTAATGAAGTTTAAATGAGATCAAGTGTGAAATGTACTTGGCATGTAATAGGTGCTCACTAAATCGTAACTTAGAAAATAGAAAACCAGGAGAAATTTGAGAGGCATTTCCAGGACTGGCTTTAAAGTGACTCTGATGGCCCACTTTTACCCTCTCAACAAAATATTAGGGACAGACTAGCAATAACTCTGGTACATGAAAGCAAGTCATAGAGGCCTTCCATAGGAACAATTTTGAGATAAGACAGATAAGCATGATCCAAAAATGCCTTTTTGAAAGCATCCTAATTTCAAGAAATTCATTTGTGAAATGGGTTACAAGTTGGTGAGCAGAGTGAAGAACAAAAAGCAGCACACCCCAGTGTATCTCTGGAACATCAACAGGCTGTCAGGGAAAGCTACCAGGAAAGCAGCACTTGCACAGTCTTTACAGAACAGCTTGTGCCAGGAACACTGGCTAGATCCTCAGTTACATTGACATGTGAGTTTAAGACACCCCAAGTTTTGGAACCACCGTTTCAAGTTCTGGCCAGATTTCCCTACAGGACTCAGCTGCCCTAATAGAAAATTAATTCCTACATTATTACAAGGAAACGTATATCCTGAGTGTTTTCAAAAGAAATCTCTGTTAAACAGAATGTGGGTTTGGGGAAAGCTTATTAAACCAGGCCAGTAAAAGATCAGAATTAATGGACTACATACAAGGGAAAATTATGTTGTTTTAATAATTAAGATAATGCTGATTAAAACTAATTTTTTAATTTTATATGTATTGAATTGGCAAAGATTTAAAAAACTACCAACTACCAGAGTACTGAAGTACATATAATGATGGCAGTAACATACAGTATAGATTTTTCAAATCAACACAAACTACGTAGCAAGATTATTAAAATAGTTTCACAATTTTTGACCTAGTAATGCCAGTTATGGAATAGCTATCCAAATGAAGTAAACAGAAATATGGCCAAAGTTCTATATGCAGAGTTACCATGTTGCTGTTTATAATATTTCCATTAAAAATACAAATACCATAAATGTCTTATAATAAGGAAACAGTTAAATATATGGTGATATTATTGTAAATTATGGAACCATTCGAAATCACATTTTCAAAGAATATGTAATGACATTGAAAAAAGTGAAATAAAGTAACTTGGGAAACCAGCTGGGTCATTGTACATTGTCTTTAATGTACTGCTCTGTGCTTAGCAAATTTTCTTCAGTCAGTATAGACTTCTTTTATATGTAGAAAAGAGCAGTAAATGTTTACACCAATTAAAAAAAATCCTCAGCACTAACCAATAGGCTATTAAAACAACCTGTATGTAGCAATATCACTACAAACGGTATTTTTGAAAGCCAAATAATCATCACACTGTCCTTTGCGTGGCAGTAACCCAGAATGCCGAGTTACAAGCCACAGAGGTTTTGATACAAACGAGAAATGGTTGCACTTTTTTTTTCTTTTCCTTTTTTGGTCCATATTGCTTTCTCTGAGCATACTGCAGAATGTCCTAAAAGCCATATGGGAGATGTACTTCTTCGCAGCTGCAAAGGAAACATTTTCAGAACAGAAAACCCCAGAAATCACAATACATTCTTAGTCATAATAGAATGGAAAGCACATGAAATATTGAAAACACGGAGTTGAGATTTCATTTTAAAATATTTTAATTGCCAGAACAGAGCTGTTCGATTCTGTTTCAGAGCAAGGTCGACTGCTGCAAGGAGGGGTGGGGGTTGGGACGGGGAGGGGAGGGAAAAGAAAACAGCCGCTCAACCGTCCATTAACACATGGCAAAGAGAAATGAACTGTTTTTAGCTGAATTGTGTTTTGTTTCTTACATAAGTTTTTGGTGCTGTAAAATGTGGCACGTTTTGTACTGTATGTTCTCTCGGAAAAGCCAAACAGAAACCAGTCATCGTGGTTTCGAGAAGGCAAGGCCTCCCCTTTCTCGTGTTTCAACTACGCAGTCTCCACTCGGGCTGGGGACCATATCATATATCATAAATCACGCTCTGATAGATATTTGGCAGGCAGTCAGCACCCCGAGCTAGGCAACAGCGTACAGTATGGAAAATTTTTAAGGTGGAATCTTGATTTTGTAACTTAAGGACTTAATAGCATCTCAAAACATTTTACTACTTCCTGGTACACACACACAAAAAGCCAAGAAAGCAGAATTCTCCATATGGTTTTTGGTTTTATAGGATATATACACAATAAGCCATACAACTGTAAACCTGGAGGCGTTCTCTTGCTGTTGTTAATTCAAGTCCAGTGAAAATGAAAAAAATAAAATGAAATTAGGAAGTTTGATCTCAACCTAGTCCCCCCCCCCCCCCGCCCCCGAAAGAGTCAAGTCACCAGGAACTTTTAGAATCTGCTTTTTAACTATCCATCCCCCCACAGTTAACTGTTTGACACCTTCTTAGAAACTAGAGGAGGCAGCAGGACTGGGGGGCTGGGGACAGGTTTTATTGTAAGATAATAACATGCTGTCAAAGGTACTGTCAGGGATTTCAACAGGAAGGCTTATACGTTGACGAGAGTCATAGAAACCCCAATAGAGTCTTTCTCCTGATTCCAGGCCGAAATCCGAGTTTTTGAGGGCCTCTGAGCTTGCACTCCCACCTTCTCAGATGTTGCAAACCATTTCAGACTCACATGTTCTTCTTCAGGAGCCTCTTTCAACAAATCATGCTTTTTTTTTTTTTTTTTTTTTGAGATTGCAAACTGCATTTAACCCCTAAGTCACATCATCTCAGCTGACACGACGGCTCAAAGAAACACCACAGCTCCCAGCAAAGCCACTGCTGCGAAGCCAGAGTAGCCCTGTGTGCATGGAGGGGTTAACACCATGGTATTTGGACGTGCCCAAATGTTCTCAGTGTTCTCAGGCTGAGTAATTCTTAGAAGGGCTAAATAGAAACGGGGGAAATGTGGAGTGTGCGGTATGGCATTGTGCTCTCCGCTGAAAAACAATGCATGGAAAAACAAAAGAGAGAAACTGAATAAATCCTTTTTGAAGTTTAAAATAAAAGCTGTTTTTTGGTTGTTGTTGTTTTGGCTGTTCACAAATTAGCCATAGTTTGGGCAGGCTATGTATAAAACGTGCTATGTGGTTTATTTAGATTGTTTCTGTCCAATCCCAATCAATTTAAGGACTAAAATTGAGGCCAAATTTAGACAAAATGGTCTGTATGGGAGGGGGAGAGGAGTCTTAAGTAGTTATATATGTATGCTAATTCAGAAATATAATAACTTATATTTTAAGTACATTAGGTCATTCCCACCCCATCTCACCTACCCCAGTTGTCACAGATCGATTCATCCTTGACATTTAGCCACTTCCCATCGATGAAAGACTCAGGCTTTGTACAGTCACTTGAGACCCCACCTATAGTTGGACATCAAGTTCAAGACTTGATCTCCTAACTACTGCTAGAAGAAAAAAAAAACGTTTTTCAAGAAGTGCTGGAGCATGGTCCTGCCCAAGCCCAACTGGCCTAACAGTCCTCCAGTACCTCCATTTCTGTGTCTCTTCAATCACTGGTTCCCAGACTTGGCTGCACATGAGAGTCCCCTGGGAAGCTTTTAAAAATTCCAAAGCCCAGACTACATCCCAGACCAATTATATCAGAGTCTGTGGGCGGAATGGAGGCATCCGTACTTTTTACAGCTCCCTGGGCGATTCCAGGTGCAGCCAGGCTGAGAGTCACCATCCTGTGACTCCTGTGTCCAGTCATTCTCTCTTGCAATCGATAATTCTATTGAAGCTAGAAGTGAGATTCCTAAAACAACATGCATGGTCATGTTCTCTCTCTGTTTAACAGTCCTTAGGGTTCCTTCGTGCCTTCAGGAAAATGTTCACACACGTTTCCCGACAGTCAAGTCTCCCTGGACTCCGTTTCCCTCTCTAGCTCCCTGCCATCCCTGCCTCCACACTCACCAATCCTGTCACATGGAGCCTGTTCAGCTGAACCCCCACTTGCCCCATTCTCTCTGTCACATCTCCTGGTCTGGAGACATGCTGCTCCTTCCTGCAGGAAAATTCTCTCTCCCCCTGCCCAGCACCTTTTCAAATCTAATTTCTCCACATCCCCCTTTGGATTCAAGTCAGGTGTTTCTCCTTGGGAAGTCCCTCCCCGTCAACAGCTCCAGGCTGGGACATTCGTCACCACCATGAGTATGTCCCCCAAATCCCAGATTTACCTCACGTACAGGTAGAGAAGATGCCCACCACCACTAGCGCTCCCCCTAGATGTTGGGTTTACCTATGGCAGGCAGGGAAAACGTCCATTTACCTGCTTTCTCACTAGATTGTGACTGCTTAGGAGCAAAAACATTCCTTGCCCAACCTTGTTCCTTCGGTACCTGGTTCAGCACCCGGCATGTGGTAGGAGCACAGGATGAACAAAAGCTGAGTGGTCCAAGCCAGCTCTAACCACGAAGGCTCACTTTCCAATTCAACAGGTTATATTATTCCTGGCAGAGAACACCTCCCTGAATGTTTGAATCATTTCAATTAAAAATCTATCCCATCTTTTCCTAAGGTACATAAAAATGGTCAAGGTTTTGTAGCTCCAATGAATTGGACACTGAGAAGTATCTATGAGACGGCTGGAGTTAGAGTTGTTGTTGGGAATCAAAACGTGTTGCAAGCTACATCTTCAAAAGGGAGAGACCTTTTGAATATGTCAAGAACCAAATAATTCTGGTGGTTTGTAAGACTTCCAGCGCACCTCCTCTTTGGTTAGTTTGCACTGAAAAAGAAAATGTCACCAGTTGCAGTTGAGCATAGGAAGATATTTAGACCATCAAATCACAGTCTGCATCTATAATTGCCTAGAGTTCAGCACCTCTGAACTCTATGAGAACACAGGTGAATGGAGGTCTACCCTCAATTCTGAAAGGCCTGCTCATGACAGACACATCGCTTGCCACAGCACCAAAGGAGAGGTGGCTAGATGATAAAATGGAATGTGCCAAGGTGGCTTACTGTAAGCTTAAAGCTGAGTGGTTGAGAGACAGCTTTGCTGTCGGGAGGAGAGGGAGAGGCAGAGAAGGAAAGAAAGAAGAAAAAAGGGAAAGAAAAATAGAGAGAAAAAATGGAAGAGATTTTAAAGATAAGCTAACAAGGAAAAGATAAGAAAAGGAAGGAAAGAGAACCAACAAGTATATAATCTTCCTCAACCCACTAGCGAGTGAGGATCCTTCTCATTTTACAGATAAGGAAAACAGGACACAACGTATAACACGCTTGCTGGAGGTGTGTCTCTAATAAGTAACAGAAAGAGGAAAGAAAGAAGAGTGAGATTCTGAAGAGTGAAACTATGTAAGGATGAGGAGGAAAGGAATGTATAAAGAGATGAAAGAGAAAGAAAGATAGGCAGAATAGTCCAAGAAGTTAATTTAAAATGAAAGACTGCCAATACAAACGTTTCCCTGACACTCAGCTGCAAAACTCACGTAGCAGTGGACCATACCTGCCATGCCCTTCTCTGAGTACAGGGACCTTTCTTAAGACCAAGCCCAGAAGCTCATCTGCTGCCTGGACAGGTTGCTTTCTTATTCTGTGAAATGTCAGAAATAGCTTCAGGGAAAGAATTCTGCATCAAGTGTACCTGACCAATTCTTGGGCAGAATACTCTGGAGCACGTGAGAACCCAGAAGATGCGTAAGGCCAAAGAACCTGTACTTCTCCATCCGCTCCAGACCTCAACCTAGACCAGTCTGGTCAAGCCAACATCTCCTGGCCCATCCACCTGTGAGAAGAGGTCTTTCTAACCCCCCAACACCACCGCCTCCCCCAAAAAGCATACCACTGGGATAGCTGCTGCATCCTGGTTCTCTGGGTATTGCAGACCAACTGAAATGTGCTTTGTCTCATCCTTGCTTTGGGTTTTTTTTTTGTGTGTGTGTGTGTGTGTGTGTGTGTCCACTTTTAATGTTAATCTGAGTTTAAGGAATCTTCTTTCTTTTCTTCTTTTCTGAGCACAGAGACTTCTGTTGACATATAAGAGTCACCACTTCAGAGAGAATCTGGCCAGCAGGGTGGGAATGATAAATCCAGGCTGGAGGTGGGCAGCCCACAAATTTCTCACATTCCTCTTTTTGGTTATCAGCCATCATTTTTCAACAGGTTCACATAACGTGCCAGCCTGAACGCAGAGAGCTCTGAATCTACAGCTCTTGGCTATGGGAATGTTACTAAAACAACAAAACAAGTTGTAACCAAGGACCAAGTCACATCAGGCATTGTGAAGCTAATAATAATATCAACTGTAACAACGATAACAAATTGTATATCCCACTCAGTGTTCACAGATGGCTTTCACATACATTGTTTAATTTCATCATCATTAGCAATCCCGAGTGGTAGGTGGGGCAAGTAGTCTTCACTGTTGCCTGCATAAACAACCTGAGGTCCAGACAGGTTAAGAAATTTGCCCAAGTTCCCCTGATTATTAAGAGGAGGACATGAAATTGAGATTTCTGATCTTGACCTTGGACCTCTTTTCACCATACCAGAGCTTTGGTACCTTTCACTCTCTTTTGAGACAAATGTTGTCTATCTACAGCTTTCATTTGGTGGTACTATTTCTGATCTCTAGAGTTAAAGAGGAGAAAAAATTTCTTGTTTGTTTGTGTTTTGCTTTTCAAATAGAACTTGAACAGACTATTATCTTATTTGAAAGGCATCTCTTTCTCCAGCCAAATACTGCTATTTCCTTCCAGCGGGAAAGTCTGAAGAGGTGAAGAAACAGAGATATGGAAAAGGATTCCCGAGACACTCTCCTTCCAGGAGGGCTCAGCAGGGCCCCTCTCTGACTCCTGGGCAGCAAATCCCTCAAGGGGGTCTGACGTAAGGGTCTTGCTTTAAAAATACATACACATATACCTAAGCATATTTGCTGAAGTATGTTTGCTGAAAGGAAAATATCATGTGCCAAAAGTGTTTCCCAACTTATTAAAATAAACTGACCCTTTTAAACAATCTTAGGGTTGCTGATTAGTTCCCAACCTCATCTGAGCCTATTCCTTTGCAACCTCGGAAGGAGGTGAATCAATTATTCTTTTTGACGATGGTAGTGGTGGTGGTAGGTTTTTAAAATTCTCATCATTGGACAATTGATGACCACATGTGTTAGGGCGATTTTTAAAATTGTTTTTGTGATTCTTGTAAAAGCCTATCTTCCAGGGATATATCACTTACTATCGCATGCAGTTTTGGTCCACACAAATGTATTTTCATTGCAAGTTCAGTTTAAGTCCCACTTCAGAATAGCATTTCCTTGCAGTAAAGAACTACCTGGGTTTCCTCCTCAAAACTAGAGAAAGGTATATGTGGACCACAAAATGGAGGATGAAGAAAAAAGAAAAAGAAAATAATAAATTAAGGAGAAAAGTATTTTAAAAGATTTTTACAAAGTAGAGAGAGGCAAACAGGCAAATGAGAGAGGTGTACGGGCAAATGAATTATGGTTAGCACACAACTTCTTCCATGTGCCACTCTTTAGTGAATTCTTTGAGGGCAGGGACTGTACTTACCCATAGGAAGGAGGTGTAGTAAAGCCACGACGCCCTGGGCCCAGCCTGTCCCTGTCTCTTACTAGGTTTTATCTTGGCTAAGTCACGTAACTTCCCCAAAATTCAGTTTTCTCATCTGAAACATCAGCTTTGCAGAGGTATTGTGACAACTGAGTAAAATAATGAATATTTTTAAAATCTGGCAAGGAGAAAGCATACGATAAATATTAGCTTCCTGTCCCATTATTCATCTCAGTATTCCCAGAAGGTGAGCACTCAATTATTTGTTTGCTACGCTGCTGTGAGTAAGACATGCTTTGGAGATATTGTAGGTTTGGTTCCAGACCTCTGCAATGAAGCGAATATTGCCATAAAGCGAATCTCACAAACGTTTTGGTTTCCCAGTGCATGTAAAAGGTATGTTTACACTATACTGTAGTCTATTAAGTGGCAATAGCATTATATCCAAACCATCAATGTGCATAGCTTCATTAAAAATACCTTATTGTCAAATAGTGCTAATGATAATCTGAGACTTCAGTGAGTTCTAATCTTTCTGCTGGTGGAGGGTCTTGCCTCAATGTTGATGACTGCCGACTGATCAGGGGATTATTGCTGAACGTTGAGTGGCTGTGGCAGTGTCTTAAAATAAGACAATAATGAAGTTTTCTGCATTAATGGCCTCTTCCTTTCATGAGAGCTTTCTCTGTAGCATGCGATGCTGTTTGATAGCATTTTACCCACAGTAGAACTTCTGCCAAAATTGAAGTCAGTCCTCTCAAACCCTGCTGCTGTTTTATCAACTAATTTTATGCAATATTCTAAATCTTTTGTTGTTGTAGCAACAATGTTCACAGCATCTTCACAGGAGTAGTTTCCTCAAGGAACCACTTTCTTGCTCATCCATAAGAAGCAACTCCTCATCCACTCAAGCTTTGTCAAGAGATTGTAGCAATTCAGTGACATCTTCAGGCTCCACTTCTAATTCTAGTTCTCTTGCTATTTTCACCACATCTGCAGTGACTTCCTCCACTGAAGTACTGAACCCATCCGTCATCTGTGAGAGTTGACATCAACTTCTTCCAAACTCCTATTAATGTTGTTATTTGGCCCCACCATTTAATCACAAATGTTCTGAGTGGCTTTTAGAATGGTGAATACTTTCCAGGTTTTTCATTTACTTTGCCCAGATCCATCAGAGGAATCACTATCTACAGCAGCTGTAGTCTTATAAAATGTATCTTAAACAATAAGACTTGAAGTTGAAATTATGCCTTGATTCATGGGCTACAAAATGAATGTTTTGTTAGCAGGCATGAAAACAACATTAATCTCCTTGTACATCTCTATCAGAGCTCTTAGGTGACTAGGTGCATTGTCAATGAGCAGTTATATTTTGAAAGTAATCTTTTCTCTGAGCAGGTCTCAACAGTGGGCTTAAAATATTCAGTAAACCATGCTATAAACAGATGTGCTCACATGTCGGCTTTTTTGTATCATTTATAAAGAGCACAGGCAGTGTAGATTTAGAATAATTCTTAAAGACCTTAAGATTTTCAGAATGGTAAAGCATTAGCTTCAGTTTAAAATTACTAGCTGCATTAGCCACTAACAAGAGAGTCAGTCTGTCCTTCAAAGCTTTGAAGCCAGGCTTTGACTTCTCTTCTCTAGCTGTGACAACCCTAGATGGCACCTTCTTTCTAAAGAAGGTTGTTTCATCTACAATGAAAATCTGTCACTTAGTGTAGGCAGCTTCATCTATTATCTTAGCTCGATCTTCTAGATAACTAGCTGAAGCACCTACATCAGCACTTGCTGCTTCACCTTGCACTGTTATGCTTTGGAGACAGCTCCTTTCCTTAAACATTATGAACTAACCTCTGCTAGCTTCAAGCTTTTCTTCTGCAGCTTCCTTACCTCTCTCAACCTTCATAGAACTGAAGAAAGTTAGAGCCCTGCTCTGGATTGGGCTTTGAGTTAAGGTAATGTGGCTGGTTTGATTTTCTATCCAGACCACTAAAACTTTCTCCATATCAGTAATAGGCTGTTTTGCTTTCGTATCATTAAAGTGTTCACTAGAGTAGCACATTTAATTTTTTTCAAAAACTTTTCCTTTGAGTTCACAACTCAGCCAACTGTTGCAAAATCTTGGGTTTTGACTTGCCTTCGCCACTAAGCTTAATCATTTCTGGGTTTTGATTTAAAGTGAAAGAAATGTAACTCTTCCTTTCACTTGAACACTTAGATGCCATTGTAGGATTATTAATTGGCCTAATGTCAATATTGTTGTGTCTCAGAGAATAGGAAGGCCTGAGGAGAGGGAGAGAGGTGAAGAACTGCTGGTATATGCAGCAATCGGAACACACACAGCATTTATCGATTAAATTTGCCATCTTTTATGGGTACATTCCAACACAATTACAACAGTAACATTAAAAAATCACCAATCACATATCACTGTAATACAATATAATAATGAAAACATTTGAAATATTGTGAGAATTACCCAATTGTAACACAGAGACAGGAAATAAGTAGATGCTGTTGGCAAAATGGTACTGATAGACTTGCTCAAAACAGGGTTGCCACAAACCTTCAATTTGTAAAAAATGCAATATCTGTGAAATCTGGTAAAGCTTGGTGCAGTAAAACAAGATATGCCTGTATATAAAGCCCCTGATTCGAATTTTTTACCTCTTAGTTGATAAGGAGACAAAATTTGATATAAAAATTCAGGCCAGATGATAATAGACAGGATAAGAGTAGCTGAGGTGGACAATCGGGGGTCAGAGCAACTGGGGTCTAGGTTTGCCCAACTTCAAAGTCATCTTCAGGTTCCAGATACAGGGAGTGAGTTGTTATAACCTTGGGATTTGTTTGTTTGTTGTTTTGTTTTACAAAATGGAAGTTCTCAAGCATAAAGTAAAATGAGTGCCATCAACTGACCTCATGATTCAGAGCTCATGAAAGCGTATACTCCTTTCACACAGATCCGTTATATAATTGACACCAAATATTTAAAATAAAGTGTTTCAATTACTTCTGTCACAGCATGTTTAAAGTCTTGAAAAATTAGAAACAATGTAAATGTCCAGTAACAAGAGTATGACTATACAAATTGTAATCACTCGCACAATGGAATACCATGTGCCCATTATCAGGCAGGTCTGTATGTACCAACATGGGAAAAATGAAGTGAAAAATGCAAGTTACAAATACACACATACTTTTTTCCAATATATTTATGAGTAAATGTGCACAAAACTTCCAGCATGTTATACAGTAAATGATTTCTCTGGGTGGTAGATTTAGAGTAAACTAACTTATTTTCCTTTTACTTCTAAGTAAAATAATTTCTACTTTGCCAATAATATTTATTACTTCTATGATTAAAAAAAGGAGGGATGAGGCACACACTTATTTTTGAAGTAATTTAACATCTGTCTAAAGCCTCTGCCTTCTGATGGCCACTGCTTTGAGATAAGGCATCCTGAGTTAAATACTCTAAAGGACTCTATTTTGGCCAGCAGCATTTCATTCTCTCTCCTAAATACATATTTGGATTTTTATCAGATAAAATAAATATTTATTAGATATTATACGAGGAATAATGAACAGTTCCTGCCAAACATGAAGCATAATCAAAACTTTGAGTTTTTAATTATAGTTATTTGCAGTGAATCTGCTTTTTAAAAAAATTTTTGCAGAAGGGTCATAGTTTCTAATAGTCTGTATAATAGGGGAGGGGCAGAATCACGAGTGGGGGGGAGACAATCAGCTGTAGATGGAGGTTGAATAAAGAGAGAAATGCCTAGTCATTTTCATAGTTCTGTTACTAAGAAATTGATAACAAGAGGCCCAGCTGACTGTCAGTGGTAACGTCTTCTGCTCTCTGCTGGAATCTCTCTGACATTTCCTCCAGGATGACTTGAGGAACTAGAACCCAGCTTTAGCAAAAAAATAGATGGGGATTGTCTTTGGCTTTAGATTCCGGGGAAAGGGAAATGAGTGTTTGCCACCAGCTAACAATGATCTAGGAAATAAGTCTCAAAATGATCACCTAGGACATCCGATGACCCCCACTTAGAAGATTACAACAGGACTGAGCCTTTCATAGATGGTCTTGTTCCAAGTCTGTGTTTTTGGAAAGAGCTAGGACAATAACTGGTCATCGCAGAGTATGATATTCCAAGGAGTCCAAAGGTATCCATGTGAGAAAGCAAGAGAACAGTCTCACACACCTGGGTTGCGATCTTGACCCCACAACTTAAAGGGGTGACCTAGAACAGAACATTGGCCCACACTCTGGTGCCAGTCTAAAAACTCATTATTGCTGGTTCTCAACAAGTACAGAAAGTGAGAGTAAGAATTTAGAAACAATTCGACCTTTCTGCAATATCCAAGACCATGATCAGGTAACACATCTCCTTGAACAGTGTATAGGCTAGCTGGGTTGCTGAAACTGAATGATAAATCACACGTGGTATGACATGTGACAACATTTGGCATTTTAATGTTAGTTTGTTAACTGAACCCCAAAAGCGTAGAAAAATTTGTGAAAATGAAAGCACAATGTGTTTATTTTTAAAATTTTTCATTTTATAACTACTTTAATTTTTAATCAAGCCTATTTTTAAATTTATAGTTAATTATTATTAGTTAAATAATGCTAATCTACTAAAATGAAAGCAATCATCACTGAAATTTGTGGGGAGGGAGGGTTAAAAAACATCCTCATTTTCTGAAAATAGCAGTAGTAGTAAACCAAATAATAATAATAAAAATGATAGCAAGAAAATGAACACTAAAAGACTTAGTACTAGTTTTACTCCAAAGTATAATCCCTATATTGAGTTATTTTGTGTGGCATAATTGATGAAGAAGTGCTAAGATCACAGGATGCTATTACCAGGAGATATGCTGGCTAGTAAAGCAATGAAACCAGAAAACCTTAAGTAACATTTACATACAAAATATAAAAAAAATTCAAAAGCAAACAGTTATGTTTAAATATAAGCACTCAAAATGTAATCATAATTACTATAGAAATAGAAACCTATCTCTAAAATTAGAGTTAGCCCAGGCAACATAATGGGCATATATCTCTAACTTTCAGAGGCCACATCATTCCTATATTGTATAACTGTTTCCAGAGCATAGAAAAAGATGGAAAACTTCCCAGCTCCATACAAAAAGCTAGTATAATCCTTATATCAAAATGTAATAAGAACATTTATGCAAATGTGTAGAGAAAGATTTGGAGCTATATACTCCAACTGAAGGTCAAGCTCCCTCATGTGCATAAGTGAAAAAATCTTAAACAAAGTATAAAAAGTCTAATCCAGTCTTGTATGAAAACAACCACCAAATAGAATTTTCTTAGAAGTGCAAGGATAGTTAAACATTAGAAAATCTATTACCACAATTCTATAAAATTGATATGTTAAAGGAGAAACAGAAAAAAGATTATCTAAATTATATGGCTAAAAATTATTTAATTTAGGAAAAGATATTTTCAAAATTTCAAAGGAAAAGATACATAATTAAAATCGCACTATAATACAAGATTACACAATTAGATTAATGAAATAGAATAGTTTCAGAGATAGACCCCTGTATAAATGGAAATTTAATATACAAAATACTATATTCCACAAAAATGGAAAGGACAAAATAAATAAACAAAATCATGCTGAAATAATTTGCTATCAACGGGGGGGGGGAATTAAACTTTTAACTCCTATCATACACCAAAATGAATCCAAGATTATTTTTTTAAAAGCCCTTAATATAAAAAAATTAATTAATTAATTTTAACCAACAAATAAAAATGTAAAAATAATAATAATAATTCCATTCTCAAAAAAACCCCACAAAAACAAAAAAAAACAAAACAACAAAAATATGAGGAAAGCACATGGGAAAACATTATAGAAGTGATAAACGAAAGAACAAAAATAATGAAAAATTATTTTTATGACAAGAATATCATTGCTAAATTAAAATGCATGTAATAGGTTGAAAAAATGTTTGTAACATATATAAAGGACAAAATATAAAGATTCATAAAATGTAAACAGATGTCACAAGTCAGTAAAAAGCAGACAAATAAACCAATAGAATATGAATGAAGGATATGAACAGGCAATTCATGGAAGAAATGCAAGGATTTATATAAAGCATATATAAAAATGTCCCACTTCACTATTAACCAATGATTTATTTTCTCACTCACCAAATTAGCCAAAATTACATTTTGATAATATATAGTCTTATAAGGGTTTGAGGGGAAAGGCATTTTATGTTTTGCTGTTAGGAGTGCAATTTGGAAAATTTAAACTCTGCCTTTGGAAGATATTTGGCAATATTTATCTAATTACATGTAATAACTGTTTGCTTGATCAATTGCATTCTTAGAAATACGTCTTACAAAAATACTCTTACATGACTACACAAACCTAAAACAACCTAACTCCCCATCAATTAGTTGAAGTATCTTTAATAATGTTAATGGTGTATCTATTCTATGGAATAATATATAATAATTAAGAAGAATAAAATAGGTTTTTATTTACTACTTTTAGGTGCTCTGCAAGACATGTTATGTTCACAAGCACAAAAACAAAATCAAGTTTTAGGACACAAAAATACAGTATGATTATTTTCGTGGAATAAAAAGTCCCAAATATTTATGCAAATACATGGAAAAAGATCGGGAAAGATGTACTCCAAATTCTTCTTCAAGGAGGGAGAAGATGGATGAGGGAGAGTGAAGGAAACTTCTACATTTTATATAGTCTGCCTAGTTTAATGGTTTATTTAAATGGAAGAATGTATTTTTGGATTATTTTCATAACAAAATTCTTGAATACACAGAGAATATCAGGCATATCTATCAAGTGTATATGAACGTTAAAAGAAAAAAAGGATTATATACATAGCCACAGCTTGACCTTGTCACATATCTCATTGGCAGAATTAGGATATTGGAACACACTAATTGATGAACAGAAAAAAATTATTCCACTCTTGCCTCTAGTTCTCTGTTATTGGCATCCAATCACATTTGTAGACTTCTTTAGAGTTTATTTTATAAAATACTTCAATAATAGTTAACACTTTGTGTGTGTAAAATACTTCATAAAGCATTTTCTTATTTATCATTGTCTTTGTTCAGGAAAATTGAGGAAGTAGTATTTCTACTTTCTAGGTAAAGAGGTAGGAGTCAATGGGTTGTCTAAAATCGCAGAGCAAGGGTAATCTTAATCCATGCCTCTTGGCCCTACTCCTGTTGCTTATTATACAACACCAGAGTGAAGCTCCTTGAATAAAAATATCATAGTTAATAGAGTTTTGTATACCATAAGGTGAGTTGTATTTAGATCCAAAAGAAGGAAGATGGTTACTGAAAAATACAAAATCCCCATTGGACATTTCTACATGTAAAATTGTCCCAAAGTATGAAGTTAGCAATAGAGTGCCTGCTCATATCCTTCATCCATTTCCTATTGGTTTATTTGTCTGTTTCTTTTTGATTTGTAACATCTCTTTATATTTTATGGATCTGTATCCATTGTCCTTTACATATGTTGCAAATATTTTTCCAATCTGTTACATGTATTTTGATTTACTGGTATCATTTGTCATAAAAGTTTAATTTTTAATTATTTTTGTTCTTTTCTTTATGACTTCTATAAAATGTTTTCTAATGTGCTTCTCTCTAATACTTTCACAGAGCCAAGAGCTCAAGTGACTTGTCCAGTATCTCATGGCTAATTAAGAGCAGAATCAGGTCTAGACACTAGTTCTCCTGAACTCTAATCCCCTGATCCTGCCACCACTGTGCTCTTGCTTTCTGCCACGTTCCTGCCACACAATTCATCTTTATTTTTTGTATTTGAAACATTGTGGATACAGAATATGTGATAAGAGAGAATTGACATATGAAGTTTCAGTTTCTTGGCACTTCCTCTCCACCGCTTTCAAAATATAAGAGATTGTGAAAAAACTTAGCCCCATGGCATAGATACAGAGCCTCGGCCTGAAAAAGACTTGGAAAAAATTGATTCCAGTGGATTTATTTTTTAGCAGAAGGAATAGAAACCTAAGGAGGAGAAGAGATGTTTTCCCCGTTCACTCAGGAAGTGTCATAGATCACTGCAAAATACTGTTCTCCTCCCATTTCCTTGTCCTGACTCATTGATCAGAAGATTTCACCAAGCAAAGGAAATTCCAGACAAAGCTAAGAGATGAGAGGATGCTCTCTTGAAAATTTGGAAGAAAGGAAAATCCAAGTTTGAAAAATTACAATAGAAGGATAAAAAAGCAAAACTAATGAGATGAAATTGGTGTTATTAAATCCAGGATCACAATCTCTATTTTATAATTGAGATTAGTCCATTTATTTAAATTTGAATATATCATCTCTTTGTTTTCTTTTTTCTACCTATTTTATATTTCTTTTTCACTTTTTCTTGCCTTCTTTTGGATTAATTATTTTATTATTTTTCCCCCTTTATTAGCTTTTTGGTTATGTATTCTTTTACTCTGTTTAAAGTGGTTCTCCTACAGATTGTACTAAGTGACCTAGATTTATAGGAATCTAGTATATATTCGTATTTTACCCATTCCAGACAACGGGTCTTTAAACACTCTTAACAGATGCTTTATGTTTCACTTCTCATCCTCTCTGCCTGTACCCTTTGTAATTCAGTGCATACATCAAGGAGAAAAAAGTTGCCTACAATACCAAGCTTACCTCACTGTGTTTCCCTCTTTACAGGGTCTTAGACTCACAGATACTGGCTGCCTTGGTAGTTCTCGGTGCCTTAAAACAGATTTTTTTTTTAATTTCAAATATCTTCTCTAATTATTATCACTGGGAAGTTTGATCAGCTTTCCAAATTTGATCAAGAGAGATGTTCAATCACTATTGAAAGCAGAATTCCTGAAGAAGAAATTGATGTTAGAGAAATATGCTATTAGCATTTAGTGCTAATAGCACTAAATGTACCCAGATACAAGTGCACCCAAATACTAAGTGTACCCAAATACAAATTTAGTTAAATGTTTTTATTTTAAAAAGACATTTCCATGAAACCACATGTGACGCCATTACATTGAACACACATACAAATGAGTCTGTGTGTAACTGATCAAATCTGAATAAGCTCTGTGGATTGTACCGATGTGAATCACCCGGTTTGGGCATTGTACTAAGCTTATGCAAGATGTCAGCGTTTGGAGAGGAAGGGTGAAGGGTCATATGCAAGTTACAAAGGTAGTAAAGTGGACAAATTAGTATAGAATTCTTCACTAAATTGTTTTTTACTTTGATAAAAATGGCAATATTTGCTTTTTTAACAAAATTAGAGTATTACAGAAATGTGTGATATAGGAAGTTAGACTTACTCAGGTATTATCATCTGGAGGAAATCACTGTTACCAACATGATGCATCTTTACTTGACTTTTTTTAAAATAGTCATGTGGTTTATTGAATAATTTTTAAAGTAACATTTGCTGATTCTTTTTCTTATGACTTTTTTAATAATATGGGCTTCCTTTTTAGTTTCTTTGCAATAGCCTCATGATGTATTTTTAAATTTAGGATTCTCAGAGCCCATAATTTGATTTTATACATTTTCTTTCTGACATTTTTTAATCCCCAAATATTCAAATTCTTTCTTATTTATTAGTTATCTTTCATCATTTACTCTTAAGATGGTTTTCAAGTACTATGTGCAGAGATTTAATGATATCACTTCTATTTTTCACTTAGTACAAGTAAATGTATATCATGTTGCATTTTTAATATTCCTTGTTCTTGTATGTATTTTTGTCTGCTCTTTAGTTATGTCCAACACAAAGACAGTCTATGGAAAACCAACGTGAAATTTTTTCTCTGTGTATTTTTTGGCTACTTCTAGGGAATACATATTTCAAAATTAACAATTAAAAAATGTCTCCTGAAAACTATCAAAAGAAACATCATCTTTGAGAACTACCACAGTTTTAGTCAAAATGTGCCCTTTATAACATTATAGAATAATATTTTGAACAATTCATCTAGATGACATTTACTTGACAACATTTAAGGTACTCTCCACCTAGACTTAAGGAGGAAACAATTTTCCTTTGCCTTATAAACTACTGAAATTATGCCAAGGGCATAAGTAGACTATGAAGCCTTTAAAAAATATAGTTTTAAGACAGATTGGGTGAAGTCCACTGATTTCACAGATTGGTTGTTTGCAAGCATGCAAATTCAGTTGGAGTAATTTCCTTTAGCCCGTTAGAGAAAAATTACAGAGAAGCCCAGTGTAATCTGAATTTATGGTATCATCTGAGAAGGGATATTCTGTGACTATGAAAAGTTATGGTAGTTTGAGGCTAAAGGCGGTGGGGGCAAATGGTATGATTACGCTTTCCTTTGTCAATCAATTCCAGATGTGCCATTAGATTCTTTGAGTGCTTAAGGAACAAAATATCAGTGCTAGAGAGACCGTAGTGATAATCTGGTTGAACCTTCTCCTTTTACAGAGGAGGAAACTGAGGCCTAGAAAGACTGATTGCCTGCACATGTCATATGGTCAGGTAGGAACAGAGTTGGGTCTAGAGCCCTGATCTCCTCTTGTCTAATCCAATAATAGTCCAGTTATTAGGTTCTCATGGACAAAAGTACTCAGATAGTGCACAGACAACTTTGAGACAAAATCTTTTTTTATCTCCCTACCACCACCATAACATTACTACTTCTTTGTGATATTTCAGATTCTGTGTCATATAGATACCTGAATAACAGCGAATGATGAAATGGGAATTTGGGAAGTGAATTAATAAGAAAACTCAAAAAGGTCTAGGGTCCTTGATAAGATTACAACTAGAAATATACTGATTAATTATATTGGAATTATCCTCTTTTTGAATGGAATCTCCTCTACAGTTTTACTCCTAATGTCTTTCCTAATAGATAAAGAGTATCAAGTATTAGTATTAAGTATAAAATGTCCGATGTCCTTAAGTACTAAGTTTGACAGTTTATGTCTCTGACGTTTCACTTTGACACTTCTTGTTTTATTTTTATTTTGAAGGTATACCCTCAGTCTTGCAAACACACATTTTGGCTTGTGATTATCTTTCATATTTTTTAGAGCAATTTTTGTGAAACCTGGGTAAGTTAAAAATTCGTGTTATTTTAAACACGAGTTCCATCATGGAACCAATGAAGTGCACACAGCTCAAAAAATCAACAAATTGTTTGGGAAATATGTGGCTAATGAACACATAGTACATTCTGTTCCAGAGATTTTAATCTTGAAAATAAGCCATGCCATGCAGGTGACCTGAGACCAAGGTGGATAAAGATGAACTGAAAGCTGTAGTGGAAGCAAATCCATCTCAACCTACCTGTGAATTAGCACCAAGGTTTGACATTACTACTTAACAATATTGGACCATTTGAAACAAATCAGGAAAGTAAAGAATTTGGATAGATGGGTATGGCATGAATTAAATGAGCATCAGAACAGAAATAGTCTCAAAACTTGCCTTTCTTTGCTGTCACCACATAAATGTCAACCATTTCTACACCATATTGTTACGTGTGATGAAAAATGGATTTTTTTTTTTGACAATTGCAAGCATTTGGCACGATGGTTGGATAAAGATGAAGTGCCAAAACACAGTCCAAAACCGAATATTCATCAAAAAAAAGCTAATGGTGTCTGTTTGGTGGTCCAGCGGTGGTATCATTCACTACAGTTTCATGAAACCTGGTCAGTCGATTACCGCGAATGTCTACTGCAACCAATTGGATGAAATGATGAGGATGCTTGCGATTAAGCAGCCGAGATTGGTCAACAGAGACAGGCCTATCCTCTGGCAAGACAATGCTAGACCACGTGTCGGACAAACAACACTGCTCAAACTACAGAGGCTGGACTTGGAAACTCTATGTCTTCCACCGTTTTATTCACCAGAACTTGTACCAGCTGACTACCTGTTCTTTCAGGCTTTGGACCACTTCTGGCAAGGAAAAATATTCAATTCTCAACAAGTTGTGGAAAACATCTTTGGTGATTTCATTGCCACTCACTCTCCAGGCTTCTTCGCTGTTGGCATAAACAAGCTACCATTAGGATGGCAAAACTATGCCGATACTTTAGGAGCATACTTTGATTAATTGTAGTGCTTCTTCTCTGAGATATAATAAACTATACTTTTGATTCAAAACTGGACATTTCACATTTAATGACCTAATATGTCTAACATAGACCTGTTGCTCAAAATTTTTACAAAAACAAAACTATCACTTGAACCATCGTATCATTCTTCATATTTCAAATGATTTTGTCTAATCTTTTTCTGAATATTATTTATGATGTATTGATTCAATGTTTGTTTATCTTGGAACATTGGAGACATTTCTTCAATCTGACTCATTTAGGATGGCCACTTTACAAATAGCCATCCTTCTTCTTTCCTCTCACAGGGGCTAGAGTCTAGTCAGAATTTCCTCACACAGCTTGGAAGGCATGACTTGCATTTCATGAAAAACAATGCTGCAGTTTTGCATGATAGCAGAATGGACAATTATAAGGGCTAGGGTTTGGAGAGGAAAAACAAGAGAATGCAAAATCTCAATACACAGTACTACAATTCATCTCATTTGAGTTCTAAGTTGCCAACTGATTCTAACACAAGTTCTAAAATGTGGATTGGATCTGAAAAATTCTGTGATTATTTCATTGCTTAAATCTGAGGAAACAACTTATTAAAGTATTAATAACTCTTGTGTAACACCATTACACAAAGCCTAATATCAGAGAAACAGAGGAAAAACTCAATCTAAGGGCACATTTTGCCGTTCTGCTTTGCTAAAAAGTAAACTATTTCCAACCTCTCAATTTCCTCATCTGTTCAATGGTGATAGCAGAAACCTAGATTTGTTTTTTAAATTCAGTCAACATAATGCATATCAAAGAACTATTAGACAATGAGTAAACTGTTGTGGGTTTGTTATCTTGTTCTTATTGTTAACAGCAGCCTCTCATCTTGTAATTACAAAGTAGCAGCTTTAAAACCACGGTGCTTATTAACACTCTCTTACTAATGTTAATAATTAGAATCTTCATTTCTGGACATAGGAGGGCAGAGACAGGGGGGACAACATAAGGCAATAGCCAGGTCCATTTGATACATCGAGTGTTACTCATATGCAAACCTTTCAGCATTCAGAATGCCCAAGAAGTAGAATATCTGGATATTAGGCTTTAAAAAGATGTGTAGGGGGCTGATAATTCATAAATTAGTATTCATCTAGAATGATCTATGCCACTCAAAGGAAACCAACCTTTGTAGCTCACATGACATCAAGCATGAGAGAATTTTTAAATAATACTCAACATACATCTAGGGAATGTTGAATGGTGTTTTCACAAGACATGCCATAGTCATTAAGAGAAAATCTGCATTTAAAGAGTATCTTTTTTTTTTTATTTCAGCTTATTATGGGGGTACAAAAGTTTAGGTTATATATATATTGCCCATGTCCCGCCCATCCCCCCGAGTCAGAGCTTCAAGCATGTCCAGGTATCTTTAAGGAGCAATTACCTCTTTTTGACCAAGAGCCCCACACCCAGGTCCCTAAAGTGGAAGCAAAGACCAGGGACAGGAAGCAGAGGCTAGAAAGAGCCGAGGCTCTCCGGTTAGAGAAATCATTTTAGCTAACAGGTAAAACAGTCGGCATATTCAAGAGAAGCTGTATCAGTCAGGACAGGAGAAGTTATTCTGTGGTAACAAAGAACGCACAAAACTCTCAGTGTCTTGTAACAGTGATTTATTTCTTGTTAATGCAGAGTTTGCTGCAGGTCTGGAATCTCTCCAGGACGAGTGTCCTCTGTCTGTCGGCTCCACATCCCATTCAGCTTCAGTATTTCGGTTCCTCCCTATCAACACGTGCTGTCACGGTCATTGTAGTAAGAGAAGAGTAGGATGGAGGTTCAACAAGGACAATGCAATGCTCCAGCATTTAAGTGACCCGTGGCTTTTCTATTCACACCTCACTGGCAAGAATTAGTGGCATTGCCCCAAGAGGCGGGCAGGGAAGTATAAATCCTCCCATGTGTTGTTCAGTCTCCTCAAGCCTTTGCCAGAGAATTTGATCTTCTGTAGAAAGTAATTGAAAACCTACATACATAAAGCATAAACTCTGAACAACTAAAGAAATAAAACAACAACTTTTCATTAAGGGCTGCAATGTGAGTACACATTCCAACACATAATACGGAGAGAGAACATTAAGGGACACATAGATGTTAAAGGTGGTCACCCAACCTAGAGAAGGCACTGGAAATCATTATTAGTAGAATCTGCTGTTATATCTCATTCATTTTGCAATACTCCTATATGGTCGATAAATTCTATGTAATGGACATGGCGGAATACAGTTTCTGTCTTTCTCCAAGTACCCTTTTTATTGGTTTCATAAAGTCTAAATTATAAGACTATGTAAATGTTGATATAAATAGATAGCTGGACCTGGTATTATAACCATGTTAGTACCCAGAAACAGCAAAACAAAGTACATAGCAGCCTTCACAGAATGGTACCTATTTCATACCATCAAACCTAGTCCTTAAAATTTCAAAATGAATTAAATAGCCAGAAATATGCCAGTGGACACTTTTGAGCATTGTCCAAGGAAAGCTTTGTCTGATGAGTTTTCTTTCCTCCAGGACTTACCCTGAAATAGAAGGCAATGTCATTTGCATTCTAAACACTCTGGAAACTTTCCCTTCTTGAATTTCCCCCCTGAGGAAAGACTCCAGCAAGGGCTTAAGGCAAGTTCAAGGCTTTGATCTTCCTGTGCTCTTGTGAATGAACAAAGGACCAATGAATTCTTACCTGTAAGAAACAAATGGTGATAGAAGGTGTCCAACAGTTAGCAGCCACCTAGATATTTCCATCTGTAGTCATTTTAGGAACTAGCAATGCTACTGTCATTTACTCTTGCTACTTTTCTGATAATCAAAGGAACTTTTACCCAAACTAACTTAATTAGGACACAAAGAGTGTAGTTTTGGAAGACATGATTGTCAGAATCTTTAATCTAGGAAAAAGGACTCCCAAAGTCTCTTTGAATAAAAGGATCCTCCCAGAAAGAACACACTGGGAAGTAATTTGGGGGGGTTGTATGTGAGTATGCATGTGTGTTTTGTTTGCTTGCTTGCTTGCAAAATACACATTTACAAGAACACTTAAAATTAGATTCTGGCAAATTAAATCAAAGGAGAGTGTATGTTTTGGGGGTCCAGGAAGCATGCATTGTGGAAAAGATTTTAAAAGAGAAAATTGGACACAGCATTTAAAAAATATATATAGCGTTGCCTTCAGTGCCCAAAGTTTAAAACTTCTCTAGAATTGAGAATAAAGTATTTATACAAACATGTGTCCTTTCACACTCAACTTTGTTACCTCTAAGAAAAATGTAATAATGTTATGTTTGGAAAAGGCATTAAAAGCTTTTTGGAGAGGTATCACAGATAGCTGGTGGGTTTTACTCAATGACTTAAATGTACAAGGATCAGTAGCATAATTTATAGATTAAATTCCCTTTGATTTGCATCATAGGCCTAAACTCAGGACTTCATTAGATGTCAGTTAAGGAGTTGTAGAAAAAAGCAGCAGGCAAGCTACATTTTAGCTTTCATTGAATCTTCTATAACTAAATGTTTGTTTGAGGTAGTTAACCAATGTGAACTAGAGTTGGATTAAACTCTGACCTGTGATGTTCCTCTTAGCAGACAGGGACCTAGAGTATTGTCCTAGATAGTGGTTCTCAATAGAGGAGATATTGGATTACCTATTAACATTATTCCAAACATATTTAGTAAAATAAAAATCAAAGGAACTCCAGACCACCACCACATTAAATTCTCCTGCACCACAGGGGTGTTAGCTTGCACTGCCATAACAATATGCCGTAGACTGGATGACTACACAACAGGAATTTACTTCTCATAGTTCTGGAGGCTGGAAGTCCAAGATCAAAGTGCCAGCAGGGTGGTGCCTGGTGAGGGCTCTCTCCTTGAATCACAGATAGCCACCTTCTGGCTGTAGCTGCACATGGCAGAGAAAGAGTGAACTCCAATCTCTTTCTCTTCTTTAAAGGGTGCTAATCTCATCAAGGGAGCCCCACCC
This sequence comes from Eulemur rufifrons, assembly GCF_041146395.1. Taxonomy (NCBI): domain Eukaryota; kingdom Metazoa; phylum Chordata; class Mammalia; order Primates; family Lemuridae; genus Eulemur; species Eulemur rufifrons. The sequence goes on from NC_090989.1 coordinate 235,767,052, forward strand.
TCATGGCCTCATCTAAGTCTCACTACTTCCCAAAGGCCCCGCCTCCAAATACCATCACCTCGGTGGTTAGGGCTTCAACATACGAATTCGGAAGGAAGGGACCACAAACATTTCATCCATAACAACAAGAGATATTAATTGTTAATATATTTCTCTGTGAAAAACAGAAGCGATCCAATGGCTCCAAAGCTGCTTGATGCTCAAATGTTGTGCTTACAGTAATTCTCCAACACTATTTTCATGAAATCTCACACCACCTGCAAAGTTTTTAATTTAACTTTGCAATCAATTTATATTGTATTTACATTTTACCGCTGGATGCTGTAAGAGACTGATCAATCAAGACATTGATGTGAAATACTCTGTTGTTAAATAATGTTTTGATGGAGGAAATTTTTGCATGTGTTGAGCACTTTGACCATTTTTTACTTCCCTTTCCCTCTACAACTTATAATTCCATGGAACTAATTAATAAATACTTAGGTAATGAGAATTTTCTGTATAAACACACACGCACAGCCACTGCAGTGTTAATTTGTTTTATTTAAAGAAATTCAAAGACTTACCTCACTAGGATACTACTGAGCCTAGAGCAGGTAGAAGGTCTGGTTCTGTCCTGGGTTGTCTCCCTTTGTCATTTTGATAGGTGGCATTGCCCTCTGAACCACTCTGTCTGTATCCGTGTCTCCTATGGACTCATTCTTTCTTGAAATGAGGGATACCAAGCAATTGCAGAGTTAGTTCTTAGTCTCTCCAACTGTAACTACTGTGTCTCCCTCAACATGGTTTCTATTCATTAGTTTGTAAACCCACATCACATAGTGCTGGATCCTCCAAAGGTGTCACTTCTTCCAGGGTGAAAGTGTTCTGTTAATTCTCTTTGCAAAATGCCCCTTTCCCTGCTGCTGTGGAGTATTGGAGTTTTATAAACCTCTCAGAAGTTAGGTGGGAAAAAACTACTTTCAGACTGAGGGCTTACAGGAAGACACCCCCATTACTCAGAATTCCTTTCTCCAGAGTCGTTTCCTGACTGACTCTCTCTATCAGATATCCTCCAGAAGCAGCTGGAATCACCCTTCTCTGCTTGCTGCCTTGTTGAGTATTTCCTCTTTAACTCTTTCATCTCTAAGGATGTGTGGTTAGCTCTATGCCAATTGTAATGGGCTAAAATTGTGAGATAGCAAGAAACTAGCCTATAATAAGTCCACTGTTAGCAAAAGGAAACATAATTGCTCTACTATAAATGACTTTTTCATGCCAAAAATGCATATATCGTGGCCAGAATGGCAAGGCAGCGATTGTTCTTGTTGGTTTATCATTTCCACATTCAGAGACTATTCAGTTATGTTATATGCAAGATAAAGGATTCCCAAGGCATTAACAATAAATCAATGGATAGATGAAGTCTTTATAGACATATATTACATGGATTCAAATTTGAGTCCTATCACTTACTAGCTCTGTGAATATGGCAAGTTATTTAATCCATTTGAGCTTCAATTACCACATCTCTAAATTGACAATGCCTCCCTTCCAGGGCCTCCAGGAGGATCAGGGAGTATCCACGTAAAGCACTTAGTGCAGACCTTGGCGATTAGCAGGCCTTGATAATTGGTTAACTATTCTAAATACCAACTTACATATTTCCAGGAAAAAACCATTTTCTATAACAGGAAAAGCCTTGAGATTATAACTGGAATTTCCATAATCCAAGAGTGCAATGATTCTCTCAGCCCAGGCTCCAGGTACAGTTGTTTTGAAAACGGGCTGGAAAACAGTTATTTAGTAATACCTGGCCCAACCTCTGCCCGACAGGGACACCGGCCAGCGAGCTACAGCAACTGTGACTCCTTAAGCCTTGGACCTCTTGCAGCTTCAGGTTTCCCACTCAGTCAACTCCCTCACTTAGGCCTATGGGCAAATACTTAAAAGAGATTAGTATCTCACCTTAAGAGGCCCATGACAACCGGTTAACAAATAAGCCAATGACTCTTCAATCAGCGTCCAGCACCCCCTCCCACTTGATGCAACGTGAAAACAGAAAACAGAAAAAGGATTTTCCTCCCCGCAAGAATTCCTGTTTGATATACTGCTTTGACCTGCACCTAACAGTTCAAATCATGAAAATAAGAATCTTTTCTGGTTACTGGGAAAATTCATAGTTTATCACATTTTGTCGGCTGGAGAGGAAGAAAAGACTTGGCCAGGTTCCTGAGGGAAAGATAGCCTGTCATATTTGCTGAGATTTATTTATGCAAAAGCACTCAGGATGATACTTTTGTGCAACATGCCCCCCTCCTGCTCAGAGCACCATCAGTGCAGGGCGAATAGGAGAGGCTTCCAACACTGCCCAGAGCTCAAGGCAAAGGAGGGACCAGAACGGGGTTGGCGTGGGGGGAGGAGAGAAGACACTCACTGCCATCATTTAAACCTCTTGATTATATAAACTTCTGCAGAATAATTGCATATTTGAAGGTAATACATCTGTTCCTTCCCCTCCCCACCCCCATGTGGTTTTCTAATCCCAAGGTAATTACGTTTTGACAAAAATTTATTGGGACATCTGTTTTTTGCCTTAGATCCGCAGGTCACTGTGCAACACTAACAGCAGCCCAGCAGAGAGCTGCTCCGGGGAAATCCAGCACAAAGGCCGGCCGGATCCAGGGCATGCGCACTGATTGGAGGGCTGGAGGAGACAGAAAGGGCAGTCCCCGTGCCACCAGCCCACATTGCTCATGGGCCCCTTGCTTGGTTCACCACAGGGGCGCAGCATGAGATTCTGGCCAAGAAGGGTGAAGGGATCGGTGATATGGCAGAGGAGGGAGAGGGGAAGGGCTGGCTCGTACCGGGCTGGCAGCGTGCACCGAGATTGAGGCATTTCTTGGGTTGGCATCCAATATAAAAATAATTCATGGAGGGAAGGGGATGGGGGTGCAATGCACAGGCCATATGTTTGAAACCCCTGCCCATAATGGCTGGCTGTGGTTACCAGCGTCTGGTGCCACCAACTACATTAAATTACGGTACCCTACGGAGACACAGGAATCAGAAAGATTTCTCTGACTTCCAGCACTTGTTAAAACATGGAGCAACCTAGGAACTTTAGCCATACCTAAAACTTCTCTTTCAGTTTTTTAAAGTACAACTTCACTTTGGTCTATTCTTTTTGACGATAAAAATCACCAGAACTTGCTAAGTTCTCTTTTTTCACAAATCTTAGCTCCCATAGGAAGTCCCTGTATCAGAATTCCACAGGGAACATTCTCCATGTTTTTCCACATTTGAGCCCTAGGATCAAATTTTCTGAGGTGTCCAACTCAATGTCTTGACCTAATGTTTGAAAAAGTGTCTGAGCGACTTGCCTTTGTGCCAAATGAAACTTGGAAACATTCTGAGATGTTTCCGCCATTAAGAATTTAATTGGGAGTTTCAATAACTGAATAAATTTTCATCTCCCTTTCCTCTGGCTTATTGAATTTTTTTAAAAAAAGAAGTCATAACCAAGATATTTACTAAGCTATTTCACTTGCAAAAAGATACCAAGCAACAGTCAAGTAGTTTCTTTTTCCTGAAGAATATCAAATGATCATCTCAATGATTACATATAAATGTCCACCACACCCCCCCCACCACCACCAAATTTAAGAAAATGAGATGCCTCTGGGCATGACAGAGCTTCTCTCCTGTGCGTGGATAAAAAGCATGCTGTTTCCTGATTTCTTTATGAGGTAATGAGCAGGAGGCAAATGCCCATTTTGCAGATGGAGACACTGAGAGGGAGAGGGAGGAACTGAGCTCATTAGGAAATGCTCCTGTCCCCAAGCATGGAGCTCCAGGCACTGGAACTCAGTTCTAGGCTTCATTCTTTTTATCACCAAAGTGTTTAATGATAAATAATCATCTAGTAGATTCTGTAGAAGTCTGATGTTTCATGAAATAACAGGTACTCTGTGGGGTGGAAGAGAGGAAATTTTTCTCTAAAGTGAGTTTTAAAATGCTGGGTTAAAGAAGCTTAAACAGGTCTCATTAAAGCTGGAAGTCTTTTTTTATGTAAATGATGAGTTCAAAGAGTAAAACAGGCTGGGCTTGGTGGCTCACGCCTGTAATCCTAGCACTCTGGGAGGCTGAGGCAGGTGGATCCTGAGCTCAGGAGTTTGAGACCAGCCTGGGCAAAAGCGAGACCCCCGTCTCTACTAAAAAAAAAAAAAATAGAAAGACATTAGCTGGACGGCTAAAAATATATATAGAAAAAATTAGCCGGGCATGGTGGCGCATGCCTGTAGTCCCAGCTACTCAGGAGGCTGAAGTAGAAGGATTGCTCCAGCCCAGGAGTTTGAGGTTGCTGTGAGCTAGGCTGACGCCACGGCACTCTAGCCCGGGCAACAGAGTGAGACTCTGTCTCAAAAAACACAAACAAACAAACAAAACAAAGAGAGTAAAACACCATGCAGTATGTCTTAGCTTGGGCTGCCATAACAAAATACCATAAACCTGGTGGTGGAAATAACAAACATTTATTTCTCACAGTTCTGGAGGCTAGAAACCCAAAATCAGGGTGCCGGCATGGCTGGATCCTAGTGAGGGCTCTCTCCTTGGATTACAGAGAGCCATCTTCTCACTGTGTCCTCACATGGCAGAGAGAGGAAGCTCTGGTCTCTCTTTCTCTCCTTATTAGGACACTAATCTCGTCAGAGGGGATCCATTCTCATGACCTCATCTAAGCCTACTCACCTCCCAAAGGTCCCACCTCCTAATACCATCACAGTAGGGGTGAGGGCTCCCACATATGAATTTTGTGGAGGACACAAACATACAATATATAACAAGATATTGTCCAGACTTCTTGACTACAGAATTATAAGGTTTAAGAAACATTAAACTAGATCACCTTTCACTTTTAGACTTTGATGCTATATAAATATCCTAAATTATATCATGGCACAGGGCACTCATTGTAGAAGAGGCTCAAATATTTTTTAAATGAATTTGTTCACTCATTTCATACTATCTATTTTTGTGCCATAATACAGAAAATGAATCATGGAGGCAGTACCAACCATGGCTAAAAAATTACAGAGGACAGATGCGTGTGTTTGTGAGAAAGAGAGAGAGAATGGGGGAGGGGGATGACAGTAAGTGTGTCCAATGTGGTCAGGAGGAAGGCAATGAACATAGTCATGCTGTAACACTGGAAAAACAATCCCAATGCACACCACTTATCTGCACACTCTGATCTGGGAGCCAAGCGTGTTGCATGCATCCTCTTCAGGTGCCAATGTGCATGCATGCATGCGTGTGTGTGTACACATGTGTGTTATGTGTTAGGGTGAGGGTTAGGTGGGGTAGGAGGCTCAAAGCCTCTCTTCTCTGTTGCTCTTCTAAGTAAGGCTTCATTTGAAAAAAGTTATAAGCACTTCAAAATTAAACTTCCTAAAACGTGTTGTTCTACTCTTTCATTATTTCACTGCCCCAGCCTCAGCTAACTTTTTTCTTCTTTCCTCGCCGTAATTTTGATCACTTACTTTTTATTATTTTCTTGTGTATTTGTCCTGTAATCACATCGTTTATTCATAAATATATATATAAAGCCTTTTTTTATAAACTGGATCTTTTTTCTTTGCTTCTTCTCCAAAGCAGAGAAATAAAGTTTAACACATAGAACAGGCAGAAACTTCCAGTATAACAAATTTCAACTTCTTTGGGTTAGATATTATAGAAATGCTTGGAGAGAGAATGGACTTGGACTTCTCATTGAAAAAGACAAATGTTTACTAATGTGGGGTTCCAGAATCTATGGTATTCCCCATGCTATTTCTCAACATGGCATGTTGTCCCCTTTGCCTCTTCTCTTCGCCATCCTAGGCCTCCTTTAAGAAACAACTTAAACACCTCCCCAGAGCCTTTCCCAGCTACTTCCTCTTTAGGGCGCACATAGCATTTTTAGCTACCTCTCTGTGCCTTGGTTTCATCTTCCATAATATGAGAAGAATAATAGAACCACTGCATGATGACAAATCTTTTACGCTACAATCCCCCATGCTAGACTGTTTACTTCCCCTTTCCCCAGGACACAGAATGGCACCAGAAATGTGTAGATATTTAACAGATGATGGTTGAACTGACTGCAATAGAATATAACCAGAGAGTTTCAAATGGCCAGACAGACTCCCACGGAAATGGCAAGGGTCGCTGCTTATCCTCATTCTGGAGGCAGCGTGGGACCAGGGAGCACAGCGCCAGCCTCTCACTAGCTGCTTGATGCGGGGAAGCTCACTCCACCTCTCTGGACCTCCCTGGTCATCCCTGATGAGATAAAGAGGCAGGGCTGGGTGGCTGGGTGATCTTGCGCTCGGACACTATAGGGTCCTCTGACAACTGAGACATGTGAACATCTCCTTCGCAAGAGGCAGCCAGGCAGTCAGCCCTGCCCACCAGATGCTGCTGCTCCCCACAAAACAGCCAGCAGCCCAGGGGGAACAGGTCCCCCGTTGACATTTAGGTAAATTACAGAGGAAAAGCTCTCACCCCCAGATGAAAATAATTTGGTACTTCCCGAGCCTATTTTCCTGTCAGCGACGTATTTACAATCACTGTTTCAATTTTCCACTTTTAGACATCATGAGGGCATTTTTAACAAATACAAGATGCACACCCAAACCCACCAGGCCGCTTGGAAGCGCTCAGATGCGCTCATTAGAGCACGCGGGGTGTGCGCGTGTCTGCGCTCTCGCCCGAGCTCGGGCACACAAAGAGCGGCAGCTGGATGGACGGCCTGCGGAGGGCTGAGCAGAGGGCCCTCTGCCAAACCCTGTTCCTTTAATTCACCTAAACGCTGACCTTGAAAAATTGCCCTTTATGGGATGTGATGAGGTGTGAATTCAATCTCCATCCTCACTTGGGTCCTGTCATTTTCTGCGCTGTGATTGCCAGTTGTGCCAGACAACATCAACTGGACCGGCAGAGGGTCGGTGAGATTGACAAGGTCCTCTGGGGAAAGCTGACATCAAAAGGCCCTGCAAACTCATTTCAGTCACAGGCCTCTCTCTTGCCTTTTTTTTCCTTAGCTGCAATCAAACCAGCAAAGGCTGGTACTAGTTCAATGACATCACCCTTGCAGCTTAACTACACTGCTTTTGATTGTTGAGCAAAAGGAGCGCTTGTCTGAGATGAGGCCTTGGAAGGTTCTCTGTTCATTCCCTCTCCTCCTTAAATTCTCAAGCTCGTGACCCAAACCAACTCACTGCAAACTTGCTCTGAGTGCTCCAAAAGGACGAAAGAGGGGAGCGAGCATTCTGCAATTTTTCTTGCGCTCAAAGAATCAAATGCAGTCTATTTAACTTCATCAAATCACTGACAAGTGCTGATACAGAGGATGGAAAATATGTAAGGCCAGAGAACAGCCAAAATCCTACAGTTTCTATCAGTATTAAAGCCAGATGTTGCACTGACTGTTCACATTTGATAAAACCCAATGATGACAAAGGCTTCTGCCGGGGATCTGTGTACCCAGGTCCCATTCATCAGTGCATGGTTCATGTGGCTACACACCAGGCCAACTGGAGAGCATTTAATGCAGCACCAGGGCTTCTGTGAAGACAAAACTTGTCCTCCTTTGTCTGTGGGCTTCTATAGGTTGTTGTGGCTTGAACAGATCTGTTTACGCTACACTTGCTATGGCAACGTTTATCTGATATGGACAAAAGGCATTTTGATTCTTGAATTAATAACACTTGACTCAAGCCTATGATTCAACAAGAGGTATTCAAACACTTTAAGTGAAGGCAGTGTTTTCTCTGACGCCAATTAATACAGCAACAAACCTTTGGCTGGAGTGATTCAAATGTGCAGCAAGTAAGTGTTATCGTGTTCTGTAAACCATCAAGCTATCGCTGCAGTGAGTGAATGAAGAGGAAAAAAAGAAATAAATGCACATTCCATTGGCATGAACCTCAAATCATAGCCTGGGCAATTTCATGCTTTAAGAGGGACCTGCGGAGGTGGCTTTTGTTCAGTCTGACAACATGTTTGATGCCAGCTGTAAAGTGTGAGAGGGCCCTGAACACCGAAATGACTGTGAATTCGCCTTTCAACCTTCTTCTTTGCCCCCTTGGCGACTGAAGGCTGTAGCTGGCCCAGTCCTCCCTCAACCTGCCCCTGAGCTGCAGCCCCCACGAGGGTCAGGTGACAGGACTTGATGGCAGATCTTTTCTGGGAAGCAGATGTAGCCCCAGGGGCTCAGGTAAATGGCTTTCCCTCCTTTCCCCTATGGCTCCCAAACAGAGGTTTCCTTTTCTTTCCTCCATTGAAAAATTGCCAAAACCACTCTATACTGTACAGCTAACCCAAAAACAGGCAACGGAGAATGATGTTAATTTAAACTTCTGCCTTATTAAGTAACAAAACCCAGAAATAATGTGATCAAAGCCAAAAGACACAAACTTCTGCCATCTTTCTTGAGATAAAAGCAGTAAAACACCCATTAAATGAGGGAGGCTTGGACACTTAATAAAAATAGCTAATTAAGTGTTGGAGTAACTTAGCATTTTGCCTCGTGAGCCCTGCAATACTCAAGACTAGCCTGCATCCCTTCCAATCTCACTCCTTCCTGCTGTGGTTCAGGATATCACATCATTCTTTTTTCATTCCCTTCATTATGTGCCAGGGACTGTTGTTTGCACTGGGAGCACAGAAGTGAACAGTAGAACAGATCCTGGCTCTCTACAACTTACACTAGTGGTAGCGGGGTTGGTGAGCGGGATAGGACAAGCAGGTGTTAAAGATCTTAGACAAAATAAATCAGCAGAAGAAGAATGAACGAGGGTGGGAGGAGATGCGGGCTGCTTCTTGACCATCTCATCAGAATCCTGAAATGCCCATGACAGCTTCTCCCTTGGAATGGACCCTTCTCCTTTTATGTGTCCTATTATAGGGTCTATTTTTCAACCGTGTCAGTGAATTCCGTGCTTCCATTCAACAGAAGTTTTTTTTTTCTTCTTCTTTTTTCTTTTTACTTTTAATCTGCAAATATTTTTGAAAACACTTATTATATGCCAAGTATACAGAAAACAAAAGAGGCCCAGTGCCACCCAACCAGGGCCCGCCATCTGGTTAGAAAGGCAGACGTGCTCATCAATAACCCTGATAGGTAGAAAGCTGCGGTTTCCCCACTTTGCTGGGTGACAGAGCCATGTGAGCACTGAGTTTAAAATGCAGATGCCTGGAATCCACCTTAGATCTGCCAAATGAAGATTTCTAGACTCTGGAGTAGGAGGGGGACTAGAGCATTTGAAATTTAATTAACCCTTCCCCAGATCAATTCCAATGTGTAACAAAGATTGAGATCTACTGGTATCAAGGAAAGAACATTTACTGAAGGTCCTTAGGGCAGGCTCGAGGCCTTATTTGGTTTGGGATGCTGGGCCTTTAATACAGGACCTAGCTCCAGGTGCAACTCAGTCAATGGACGCATTCATGAAGGAAGATGTAAGTTCAAATCCAAAACAAATGTGGTCCAGGTTCCTGTATAATGGAGGAAATAATGACTCCTCTGATAAGCTTTGTGTAATTTAAATGAAATGAAATATGGAAAAATAGCTATCATTGTACTTTGCAGATAATAGATGCTCTGAAATCATCAGTTTTCACTAGCCTTGGCTTCCTTCTGTAGACGTCAATGTGCCAAATGCTGCAATAGGATTTGAATTCCACTATGACTTGCCTTCAGCTTTTTCCCTATGAGCAGAAAAATATTCAAGAGGAAAACATTCCTATTTCTGTCTAATCAATACTAATGATTGGAATTTTTCTTTTCTTTTCTTTTCTTTTTTTTTTTTTTTTTTTTTGGTCTCCAGCCATTTTAGTGAGAAAAGTGTAGACAGGACTCATCACAGAAGCTGACAATGTACACGCTGTTAACCAGGATATCCTAGAAACATAGGCTGCACCAACTTTTCAGGATCATCTGCTCCAACCCTCTTATCTTTTACATCAGAGACCCAGGGCCCAGAGAAGGCAAGTAATTTGTCCAAGGTCACAGAGCCAGCTAGAGACAGAGCTGAAGCAAAAATCTGATGAAATGGTGGTTTTCAAAGTTTCTCTCTGTGACTCTTGATTTCCATGCAGGTGTTCTAAGGATGATGAAGGAGAGAGGGAGAATGGCTGAAAAGAGAGTACCGGGGTCCTCCACCCTTGCTTCAACTATAGAAAGTCAGCTTTTTATCTCTTTTATATGGTAAACATCCTCGGTATGATTTCATTTAAAGAAGCAATTTTACTAAAGATAATTGAAAAAACCTTGCTCTATACCATTCTGTAGTTTTCGCCACAGGTTCTATTGTTTGTTTCCTTCCTACTACCTAAGTTATTGCAACCATTATCAGAAAGCAAGAAAACACTTTTGGGCTTTGTGCTTGGAGCCTAGAGTTTGCATGTTATCCTCCATCCAAATGTCCTTCTTTCCACAAATAAGATAAAAACATCAGGGAACTTTCACTGAACAACTGCCAGAGAACAAATGAATACAATAAGCCCCCGTAGGCTTAAGATTACAAGTACTTAGGGGACAGTGAAAACCTAATAAAAGCCGATACAAGTCTTCTCCCATGTAGTGTTGTAGATTTGGATATAATTCATTAGCCCCTCATTACTAGAAAAATATTTTCAATCTGCTTACAGTTAGAAAGTGAATTAACTTGTCCATTTTCCTCGTAAGATTTTTTAACCAAGAATAAGTAAAAAGTCAAGCTAGAATTAAAGGTAAATATGTCAGGGACTGCTACTTGCCTGCACAATAGCCATTCTCTCCTTAGGAACAAATGTCGATTTTATTAAAGGAGGAAATGGGCCCACCCAAATATGTAGCCAACCTCCCTTGCGCTGGCAGATGTCATGTCGTAAGACTAATGTGATGTGAGCAGAGATGACAGAAAGAACTCCCTGAAAATCTCTTCAAACAAGGGTTGGCACATGTATTTTGCCTTTTACTCATCCAGTTCTTCTGGTTTGAACATGGACATGATTGCTGGCATTCCAGCAGTCATCTTGAGAGCATGAGGATAAGAATAATACCCTGTGGATGGTGGAGCACAAAAGCTGGAGAGGCCTTAAGTCTTTGGTGCCACCAGGGATCCCACATACCAGCCTGAACGCCAATCTCCAAATGTATTTTACATGACAGATAATAAACCCCTAATGTTTTCACATCACTGCTGTGTTGTTGTGGTTGTTGTTTGTTTTGCTTTTTAGTATGTTTCCAGCAACCAAACAATTCAAAGTTCAGACAGTAGGCCAGCCAAAGGATTATAAATGAAGGTAAGCTTAAAAGCATTTCCTAAGAAACAGGAAGCATTATCTGCCAGAAATCTGTCCATGAAAGCTCGTTCAGGTGAGATTTCCTGACTTTTTTATGTTTCTCCAGCTCTGAAAATTCGGAAAGTGCATATGAACAGTAAAGTATATGGGCAGTTATCCCAAGAGAGTCATTTTATGTTTACCCAGCACTATACAATGAATAGGGCTAGATACGTTGTTGTCAATATTCCTAAGGATCAACTCAATAAAAGAAAGCTAAAATTCAAATCCTTTTCAAGACAGACTTATTGTATATGAAAAGACCATTTAGGGCACACCACTAACTTTGACGAGATCATTTTCAGACTTGCCACGTGATTGTAATGTTAAATGACATCCATATCTACCACCTCTTTGCTTAGCCTTTGTATCAGTTCTCGTAGGCAATATAGACTAAAAAGCATAAAAGTCTCTATTAGGGTTTCCAAAACCATGCCGAAGCATAGGAAGTGTACATTGAACACATTTATATATGTGTCAGGTATAGAAAACAGCAAACTTAAACAGAGCATGTCTTTTGAAGTCCTGAAGTTGACTAATGAACTGGATAGAAAATGGCATTGAGAGTGTTTACCTCTGGCCTTTGCAAGACAGAGGCAAGCAGCAGCCTCAGGAAATCTGCTCAGCAAGGCACTGGGCAAAGGAGATCAACTAGAAGCACTCAAACAGAGCCATCAGCAGACACAGCGGCAAGCTGGAGTGTCATGGGTGTGGCCGTCTGAATGCTGGAAGCAGCCTGCTCCGAGACTCTCAGTGGAAACCCCAAATAGAAAGGACCCATGGTGGCTAATGATGCTGATGGACACATAAAAGATTGTGATTTATCTGGCAGCATTTCTAATTCCTGTAGGCAGACCACACTCTATACTTACATAATAAGATACAGATAGATATGCAACATATCCTATTTGTTACACCAAGGACAATGAGGCTTAAAGATATTAAATAAGTTGCCCAACATTACATAGCTCTGAAGTGACAGCTGAGATTCAAACCCAAGACTGTCTGTCTCCAAAGCCCATACCCATAAGTCCTATGTCATGTAAACTCTCTGAGAAGAGGACTTTCCCAAAATTTGTGGCCAGGGGCCCTTCCTTACTGAGGAGTCATAACTAAAGCAAGGGTCCTTTTGCTTTGATGAGAAGGTTGGTGCTAACCTTATAGTCAATGCATAAGTCATTTGAGCTTATTGAAATGTTGAAAGTAGTTCATGACTCTCCCATTTCCACCTTCATGAACCTACGAAGACTCAAAAGACTCTACAAAGACTCTAAACACTCTAAGTTAGAAAACAATGGACCTGGGAAATTTACCAAGGGGAAAAGTTGGGGGAAGGAATCACTATCACAGAGATAGTCAAGCTTTGATGGTATCCTATGTCAAACAATTCTGTTATTCTTCTAGATTATGGCTTCCTCTAAGCCCCAAAACCTGAACCTGTTGTTCTCTATTCTTGGGGCATAAAGTTCAAATTTGAACTTTCAAAAGACGGGGTGTCACTCTTGCTCAGACTGGTCTCGAACTCCTGAACTCAAGCAATCCTCCCACCTTGGCCTCCCAGAGTGCTAGGATTACGGGCATGAGCCATCGTGCCCGGCTACTTATTGTGATTTGGATGTTCTCTTGTATGTCAGACCCTCACAAAATAAAATATTTTATAAAAATCTAATGATAGAATTCTAGAAATCAAAAGATAATTCTACATACCAGGGGGAAAAAGTTGCATTTCACGGTCTTGTTCACTTTTTTTTTTTCACCAATAGTGTTGTTTAGATGTCTATAATTCCTGTGAGGTTTAGAGTCTCTGGTTTATGAGAAATCTTCATTCTTCACCATTTCAGGCCATTGAATACTCATAAGTTTTGTTAAATTTAATTTTGGATGTTCCTGAGCAGGAATTTTGGACATCTCCCATAATCAATATTTATTGAACACTCACTAAATATTGACACTTTTCTAAGCACTTTCCATACATTAACACTTAAACCTCAGGAGGCTAAGGAAAGGTGCCAGTCTAAAAGCAGGCATACAGGTAGTGAAGACGAGGGAGAGAGATTCTAGAGGGTAAATAAAGTATTGAAAAGTTTCAGCTCCAAGGCCCCCAAAGATTTACCTGTAATAGTAAGAATTTCCAAATAATTTCCTTGTCGTGTCATCACCTATAAATATGTACTGAAGAATTTCCAAGGTGTCTGGCAAATAATCCAGCCACAGGAGGATGTGGAAATAGAAAAGAATACAACAGAACATGAGTAGTCATGAGTTGATTCTGGTTATAGCCGAGTGGTGGTATATGAATCACTCTCTAATTTTGCATGTATTTGAAAATTCCATCACATAAAAACTTTTTTTTACAAAAATAAAACCCACTTAAACCATAATCATAACAACAATATCATTCACAACAGCAAGTCTGGCCTCTCTCTCTCAGGTTAGTGCTCTACCTTGCACCTTCTGCTACTGTCACAGCACTCTTCACAAAGTGGGCTTATCATCTTTGCTTGTTTTTAGTCTGTCTCCCTCTGAACTTTATTTCTGAACGTTGTTTCTGAAAGGGAAACAGCTCTGTCTAATTTACTATTGTATCCTCAGCAGTTTGCACAATGCCTGTGCAGAGTAGGAGATAAATGAATACTTTTCAAAGGAAGGAAGTGAGAGAGGAGAGAGGGAGGAAAGAAAAAGCTGCAGGCACCATGGGAGACACTTAACTTGCATTATTTCATTGAATTCCAACTACCCCAAGAGAAAACTGTTGCTAGAGCAGATACATGCGTGCCTTTCTCTAGGTCATCAGGTGAGCAGTAGCAGAGCCAGGACTTGGGAGCGACCTGGATCCCATTCACATGACTGAGTGTGCAGGTGTGCACTGCTCACGAGCACACCTGGCACACCTGGTTGGTACCAAGACTATTTCTACTGACACAAGGTAAGAATTGACTCAGGACTCAACAAAATGCTAATGTAAAAGTAGTCTTGGCATATTCAGGTAAGTCGTGTATCAGTCTAGCTATTACTGAGCTATCTTTAATGAACTAATTGGAAAACATATCTAATGTGTGGCCTTCCCTGGTATACCATGTCTACCAGCACACTTGAAAAATCTGCCTGATGCTCAAATCAATATGAGGTAAATCATTACCTAATATACAATGAATATACAGTTCACTTTATTCTGATGAGTTTTTTTATTTTTTTTTTTTTTTGAGACAGAGTCTCGCTCTGTTGCCCTGGCTAGAGTGCCGTGGCGTCAGCCTAGCTCACAGCAACCTCAAACTCCTGGGCTTAAGCAATCCTTCTGTCTCAGCCTCCCGAGTAGCTGGGACTACAGGCATGCACCACCATGCCCAGCTAATTTTTTCTGTATATATTTTTAGCTGTCCAAATAATTTCTTTCTATTTTTAGTAGAGACGGGGTCTTGCTCTTGCTCAGGCTGGCCTCAAACTCCTGACCTCGAGCGATCCACCCGCCTCGGCCTCCCAGAGTGCTAGGATTACAGGCGTGAGCCACCGCACCCAGCCTATTCTGATGAGTTTTTTCACTGAAAAATAAAATTCACATGTATTTATTGTGTACACCATGATGTTCTGAAATATGTATATATTGTGGAATGGTTCAATCAAGCTAATTAACATATGCATTACCTCATGTATTTATCATTTCTGATGAGTTTTTTGAAGATATATTAATAGTGAAAATATTATATGAAGAAATAAATATCAAAAAATTGTTTTAATTGAGCAAAGCAGAGGAGCCCTAAGATCAGCATAGAGCTATAATAAATTGAGGTTGGCAGATCTTGATTTAACTCCTGCTTCTGCTACTCAGAACTGAAGTTCTGAGCAAGTTACTCAACCTCAGCGAGCCCCAGTTTCCTGAGGTTTACTGGTTTAGATAGCCTACCTTCAGGGTGGTTGGGAGAAATAAAATAATATATGGAAACCATCAAGCGTTTCAAAGGCTTTCATTAAATATTAGTCCCTATTTCCATCTGCCCTCCTTGTAACTATTCAATGGTGTTAAGAGTAATGGTTTTTCTCATCGTAATATTGAGATAAACTGAACACCTTGTATTAATAATTAAAGCTCATTCTTTTAAAATTCTCATGGATGTGGGAGATACTTTTAGATGTGAGTTGAATTTATTCTCTTATCTTTCTCTGTCCTCGTTGGCTCCAATGTGCAATATACTTTTGATTGGGCAGGTGAATGTCTCTGGCGTAACCAGTAATCTAAGTGCTCCCTTTGTGACTCTCACCATTCTGACCTTCGAGCATGTGAACTGATGGGCCAGAGATACTATGGTGTGATGCTCATTCATTCCATCTTTGCCACCAAAAGGGTCTCCCTCATACTCAGTGGAAATATGTCTTCTTGTAACTTCTAATCCTTAGTCCTGGTTGTGTTCCCTTGAACATAAGTAGTTATGTCACTCTTCCTGTCACAGAAATTCAATATTTGACACTGATGGCTGGCCGAATCCTTCCAGGGGAGCCTTTCAGATAAAATATCAACAGTGTCATCAAGCTCTGTTTTCCCTCATACTTACTGTGCCTACAATAAGTTTCACCTTAGCTTTTAAAATAAAATATAGTTTTATAAAGCATTGGTGATGTCACAGTTACATCTTTGCATGAGAGTAAGAACTTGGTCAACCATGAGTGTTCGGGCTTCTGGTCACAGGTGTGTGGGATGGCAGAGCAGCTGCCTTTTCAAAATGAGCAGCTTAGCTGATGGAGGCCTCGTGGGAGATGAAGTATCCATCACTGTGTGAGGCTTCATGTCCACGCTAATTGACCAGTTCAGAGAAATAGAGGAATCACCCGGGAAGATATATTTAATACCCCCTAGATTACTCTCTGATGTTGCTTCAGAAAGGAACTTAAGTAATGATTTTTCCTTTCATTTTTTTTTTTTAATTTGGAAGGCTGGAAATATACTGCTTGAGCGATATGACCATACCACATTAAACTGTGCTTGTTGGGATAAGGAGTGTATACCTTTTAAAGTAAATAAATAAATGGTTTTAAAGTATGACTCAAATTAAGCAACATAAATAATTACATTAAGCTTCAGTGATCATTTGGGGTCCATCTGGGAAAGAAGCGTACGACCAAAAACCCAAGCTTAACAGCTTCCCTCCACGGGAGAAACTCCAGCAGGCTCAGGCTGAGCTTCGAACGGTCATTCTCAACTCCAGTTGCACATTAGATTCCCCTGGGGAGCTGTTACGACTAGCCAGGCCCACTCCCCCATGAAATGCTAGTATGCAGCCAGGGTCGACAATCACTGGCACAGAAAGAGAACAGTAGCCTGTGGAAGCTGGGGTCACCAGGGGACTTGGGAACCACTCAGAGAGGAAGTCACGGGCATCAGCAGAGAGCAGCTAATTCTGCTCATTTTCTAAGAGCCTTGGGCCACTGAGCCTCTGGTCTCCTCAGGTGAATGAAACTCTTGTGGCCCTAGGTGACCAAGCCAGTCACCACTTGGTAGTGACTCCAAGCTAAGCAATACATTCCCTCTGCTTGTTTCTCTCTTGTCCTTGTTGGGCTGCCAGATTTCCTCAAAGGCAGCCTTAGGAACTAAAACTAATGGGGAG
This sequence comes from Eulemur rufifrons, assembly GCF_041146395.1. Taxonomy (NCBI): domain Eukaryota; kingdom Metazoa; phylum Chordata; class Mammalia; order Primates; family Lemuridae; genus Eulemur; species Eulemur rufifrons. Next base: position 235,783,998 of record NC_090989.1, read on the forward strand.
GTCAAGGAAGCTATGGTAATAACACCTCCCAACATTGTAGGCCTCATTAACAGTCACAACTGGTCTAGATTTGGTCGTAGGTATAGATAGAGCAACCCAATAATAAGGATCATGTTGTTGAGTAAGTATATGCTATGTGGTACTAGAAGATTTACATATATTGTTTCTAAAAAGGAAGGTATTGTCTCTCCACACTGTAGAAAGGGACATTGAAGCTCAAAGCAATTGGGTAGCTTGCCCAAAATGTACAAGGCCCTGTAACCCACAGCTTTCTAAGCCATGCTGCCAGTCTTTACCTCTTACTTCTGCACAGTTTCATTCCCTTGTCCTGAAATTAAGGGAAGCCCAACCCAAGAGAAAACACCTCCGGGAATGTGGAGAGGTTGGGGCAGAGAGACGGGTGATTAGTCAGTCATTTGTACTTTAACTTGAGCAAGTTTGCTGACTCCATTTCTACTGTCAGCGAGAAGGAACTGGGCAGAAGGAGAGGCCAGCTGGGATATTCCTGAGCAGCAGAAGCTGCATGGCCCAACCACTGAGGAGGGAGGGAGGAGGAAAGTGAGCATCAAAAGAGGTCAGATAAGACCAAGGTAAGTTCACAGTATAAAGTTTACTTTGGTTTTTTTCCCTTAGGACCTGCTCCTCCTCTTTGCCAAGCAAAACTCATTTAACCCACAATCAGGGGGATGACAGCCAGTCAAAGGCAGTGAACTGATTTCTGGTTTCATTGTGGCCACTTGAGAAACCTGGTCAGGAAGTTGGTGAGGAGAGGGAGTTGCGGTGGGGGATGGGGTGTGTTTGGGGCCAAAGGTGTGCTAAGGAAAAGATAAATAAGCCGAAGTTAAATTTTACTCTGTGCTGACTGGAATTCCACTCTTTGTGACCCTGGCCGGAGACAAGGCCTCTATTCCATGGCAGCCAAGTGTAGGGCCGGGGCCTACATTTCAAGTTAAGGCAAGAAGTGAACAACCTAACTTTTAGTTTGAGCATGCAACCTTCCCAAGATTGGGTTAAGTTCTTCCCTGGTCTCCTCTTCTCTCATCCAAACAAGGGGAGGTTGGTGCTGGTGCTGACAGAGGACCTCCCTGGAGACCAAATCTACACACCGATTCCCAGGCCTCTCCTTCAGCATTATCAAAAGGCAACTGCAGGAAGCCGGTGGTCAGACGGATCCTCCCATAATACCGGTTAGCAACAGGTCAGGTCAGAAGGGCTCTCTGGAAGCCAGTGCAGAGCCAGGCACATGTTTCTGGGGCCGACATGTTGTCCATGTTGGTTTCTCAGCTTTGCTGCTGTCCACACATTGGTGCTGGTAAGCCGAGCCCCAGGGTTGATTTCCAAATCCCCCTGAGGGTAATGACAAGCCTGTTCCCTCAGCAGGGACTTGGGGAGCGTGATCTTGAAATCAGGGAAAGGAAAACTCATCCTCAATACCCTCCCTATCCCATATCCATGTTGGGCAAAAAAGAGAAAAATAATCCAGTGTGATGTGAAAATGATGCCTGAGCGAGGTGCTTTAGAGGAAGAAAGGTTGGAATACGGTGGTAGTCAGACAAGACTCTGAGATTTTTAAGATACCAAAGTCTGTTTTCATGCACTTTGAAATTCCCCATGACAGGCCCTTAGCGGGCACTGAGTATGGCCTCATCCATTGGGGCTGCTCACATATTTATCTCTAGAAAGGCCAGGAGCTGAGATATCCAAACTGACCACAACAAGGACTCGCACCCTTTCTGGTCTATTACGTATCAGCCATGATACCTGATTTCATTTAATCCCACACAACAAACCTTTAAGGTGGATCTCATTGTCTCCATTTTACAGATGAAGATACTGAGGTCTCAAGAGTTTTAGTAATTCCCCCACAAGGTTTGGGCTTTGCTGGGCATTTGTCATAACTTGCCTCATTTATTTCTATTGAACCAGAGTTTCTTTCAGATTCTACTCAACCAGGAAATGCTGAAAGGGCATTAGAAGCCCTGCCCTGAGACAAGGAAAAAGAAAGCTTGGGCCAGATTTACTGACTTTTCTGTCCCCAGTGCAAATCATGGTGCTGGAAATAGTTGTTGTCAATAAGCTTTTATGAGAAAATGAAAATGGTCCCTCGGCCCCTGCTTAAAGGTGAATTACCTCCCACAAGCTGGAATTGAAGGAGCCTAAAAAACTAATGTCTAAGAATTGAAAGCTGGTGTAGCACCAGGGTATATGAGATTCATAAATGTTTCATACATGAATGATCTTTCTCTCACAAGTGTTTCAAAGAAAGACTGGGCTACATTCCTATGTCCCTTTCTACTTGGTTGTCTGTATGTATTAATATTTCCATATCTGTGGCCTCTGCTTACAAGCTTTTGGTTTGCAAAAGTCAAGCCTGAAGAGGAAGCCTTAGCCATGTGAAACCAGGCACTTAATATTCCCTTGTTGAAAAAATCACATGAATGGTTATTTTTTAAATCCCAGAATATATTTTATCCTCTTATATTTATTTTCTCCAGAAAACAAAAAAAAATTTCAATAAATCCAAGAAAATTTGTAGGATTCCTTTTCCTCTTTTGCAGGAAAGGCAATTCAGATATACCTTCTTTAAAAATAAAGTGCATATAATTTTTCACATTGAAGAGTTCTTTAAGAGTTCTCCATTTGTGGAGAAACTGCTGAAAATATTAATACGTGCATCTGCCATAATATCAGAGCTTTAGAACAGAAGCATCTGTACAAACTCACAGACCAGTTTTGCAAAATACTGCAGGTAATTTGCTCTCTAGTGAGTGTGGCCATGATTAATTTTGTCAGCTCTGAGGAGGAGGAGGCCATTTCTTGATCCTGAACCCCCACCTGGTTATGTATCACTGTTGACTTCCAACCCTGCCCACAGCAATATGCGTTGGCTTTGGCACGTGCAGGGCCATGCATCTCCGTCAATGGAGGCCATTGTTTCATAGCAGGGCACCTGCACAGCAGGCGCAAACAATAAGGCCACACCAAAATCCCCTCCTTTCTCCTCGGGGCACCCACTGTGAAAGAAAACTTGTCGAGGCCTGGAAGCCCACTTTCATCATAATTAGGCAGCTTGGCCAACAACAGTTAACCACCAACATCTCTGGGTGAACATATGAAGCTACTTCCAAATCCCAGGTACCTGCAAAGCCATGGGGCAAGGCAGAGTTAGTGCTGGCGCTGTGCTCACCAGTGCTCCTCTTGCCTCTGAAGAATGTTAGGGTTGAAGAATGCAGAGAAGTGCACAGTGCTATAATTCTGCCCTGTGACTCCTGGATGCTTTAGTTTTCACAAGGGCACAAAGCAACCTTAGGCCACCCTCAGGTCTGTGAGATCATCATGAGTGAGATCCAATAACCTACCTATACCAGGTCTCAGAGCACAAGACACAGAATTCCACACTGCAGAAGGCCTTCTTTGAGGAAGTATTAATGTTGTTATGACAGTAGAAATGCTTCCATTTAAAAGTGCTTTTCTCTTTGTAATACTCTTTATTTATCTGTTGCTTTATTTGAATTTAAAATACATAACTCAGAGGTTATGTGCATAGTTTTTGCAGCCAGGCATACCTGGGTTCTAATCTTGGGTCCACCACATTAATGATGCACACAGTTGGATGAAGTTGCTTAATCTCCGAACCATTCTTTTCTCATCTGTAAAATGGGCATAATTATACCTATTTTTGAGAATTTAGTTAAATGTCTGTAAATTATTTAGCACAGGCCCTAGCCCATAGTAATAAGTCCTTAATAAACTGTAGCTATTACTCTATTATTTCAATATAAGCCCAATGGTGAATTAATTAAAAGTGGTGGTAGAAAAACTGGTAATATATTGAGTTTTGAATGTCTACCTTCACCAAAACTTATTGCAGTTTATAATTTTGAAATCAAAATTGGTGATCGAAATATTATACCTGACACAAATCCTAGAAAACAGATAGGTGGTTGCTTTGATCTCTAGTTTAAATTTGGAGTTAAGAGAATTCTAAAATTTCCAAGTTCTGTAATAACTATGTTATTCTATTGGGCCAAATTTTAAGGCATATGTTATTAAACAGTTTAGGTCTATTAATGAGATGCTATTTAAACCTGTTATTTCCCATTATTTGTTTGCACAAGTCATCTCTCTGTGCCTCAGTTTTCTCATCTATAAAACAGGAATATTAGTGTGTTTCCCTTTCATAAGTCTTACAAGAATTAAATAAGATAATGCAAGTAAAGTATTTAGAGCCCGACTCAGTAATCATTCAACAAGTGTTAACCATATTTACTCTTATATTTCTGCTAACAAAACTGTTTCCCTCTTATCTGAGATGTTTCCTGCCCTCTACCATCCTCTATGATGTACCTCTGGTACCATTAATGGGAAAATCATGACATTGGTAGCTTGATGGTGACTTCTAACATGTGCTATTAATTTGACTTATTTCTCCACATATACCTCCTTTAGACTGGACAGAGAACCTGCCCTGAGGCTTCTCACCAGAGGGGCAGCCTGCGGGAACAGTGCTACAGCAAGAGAGAGTAAGAAGGGGAAAGTGCCAAAGCCTGAGGGCCCATGTGGATGTCATTAGCCCCAGGTAACATGCAGTTTAATAAGTATTCCCAGTGAGGACATAAGCGAGAGCCAAAGCTCGTTTTGATTTCAGGCTACCCAAGCAAGAGGTCAATGTGAAAATTAATGCAGTATCCACCAGACCCAATGGGTTTCTATTCTCATGGAGGCAAGATCTTTTCAGTACTCTATGGATTTGTGGTATACATTTTATCCCAAATCTCACATTAAATCTGGGTCTTTTTCTGCTCAAGTAATTTACTTCTATGCTAAGTTTCATAAGGACATAAAATTAAATGTAGTTATGTGTTTACCTGATTAAGTTAATTTTAAAAATAAGGGTAGAGAAAATTGGAACTCCTTAGGAAAACTGAAGCTACACATTTGCTGTATTTGTGAAGACCACAAATGTATCAGAAAAAGTCAAGAACATGTAAGAATCATTTCCTTCATCTCTACTGTATTCTGTCTACTCTAGTTAGTTAATTAGTTAAGAGATAGCTAAAACTCTGTGACTACTGTGGAGCTAGATCTAAAATGTAAAATTGATAGGTTTATAATTCAATTTCTTTGTTGTCTTAATTCCTTCCTCGTACTTATTAACGTTGTTTAAATTATTTTTTATATTTTTGATTTTTTTTTTCTAATTTAATATGATTTTTGCTTTTACCAGGCTGTGTTGCACACATTAAAATGTTTGGATTCATCAAAGATTGTTGATTACTTTCTAGTTTATAGCTGGAGTTTCTTGCAAATAATGACAGCAAAGGAAACCATTATTTCCTTTCCCTTCATTTACCCTGCCTGTGTTGGCAATGAAATGTAAAGTAAAATTATTTAGGTTTAACTCTGGACTTCTCAATACGTGCATTTTTCTAAAAAGTTCTCTGCAATGGAAAAAGAGTGTTTACATTTACAAATAGGGCAAGATATCTTTATCTATGTTATTAACTAACCTGACTACTAATTTGGAACAGATTACTCTGCTAGATTATGAAACAGCCTCAGGACAGATTCACAAATGAAAGTTCACAGTTAAATTAATGGGAAGGCCAAAAATATGCCCATTCTCACTTCTGCACTTTGTTAAAATTTCAATTTACATTAAGTTTTGCATGGAATATGCTTTAATAGGAATCAACTGTTTCTGGTACAGAAAAATCAATTATTCTTGATTCAATCAGTCAATTTAATAAATCAAGCAATAATTATAAGGCAGTTAAGAAATGGGGATATTTAAGTATACTGACTAATTTGGTAAAGTACTGGTAGAGGTTGATTATATGATTTTATTTTTATGAATAAGACAAAGAACTGCAGTGTAAATGGATATTGGGCAGAAATTTTATTTTAAAATATTTTAATTTGAATTTCTTATCATGCTAAAATTCCATTTCTCTTTTTCGTTTCTCTGAGTCAGTGTAAAGTCACTGGAATGATTCTGGAATGTCACTGGAATGATTCTGGAAAATTCGAGAAAGAGTAATTAGGAGAAAGATAATGTGGTCAGTACAGGGTGGATTCGATTCAGGATTTTAAGTCTCTTTCTGGGAAAAGTCTCTTTTCTCTCTGCACTCTGTGGGTCATGGGGACACTGGCGGAGGGGGTGGGTATGGATGCAGTGCAGCCCGGCCACAAAACAATGCAGACTCTAGACATGTCCCTGAATGGTCACCCTGGGGGAGGGGGCAGTGAGGGTGCTTCTGTGAAACACCAAGCATCATAAATAATGGCGGCTCATGGGCTCTCAGCTGTTCTTGTTTAATGTGAATGTCCCTCTCCAGGTCATCAGAGCCCCAACCCTCCCAATTTGCTAATTCTGCCAGCTTAACCCAGTTTATGCTACCTGCCCTGTCCCTGCCTGCATCCACGTGCATTTCTGACCCTTACGTAAACAAAGAGCAGGCACCAGAAAGGCTTCTTCATACATGCACGGAGGACTCATGTCTTAAAAATGATAGTGATAATAATTTCTTAGAACATGCAAGTTCCCCACCTCCACTATGCCCTTCAATCTATTATTCAGGCCCTAATGTGAGTTACTTTGATCATATCAAAATCCAGCAGTCCAGACTGGAGCATTTTGTTGATGTGGCTGAAAGGACCATTCTGGAACAAAAGATACTGTGAGAATCATCAGAGGTACCAACCCTGAGTGAAAGGGCAATTTTGGACAATGCAAGGATGGCATGGTGGCATTTAGGACCTGGTGAAAGGGGACTGAAGGGACAATGCACAAGAAGGGATTCCACAAAGGGAGGTGGCCTGGAAGCAAAGAATGTTTTGCTTCCTTTCCCTGTGGGAGCCCCTGATGTATCCTGGAAAGCCTTTATGGGACTCTTTCGTGAGGAGTTTGGAAAGCTGTGTATCTCAGGCTTATCCAGTCTTTCCCAGTCCATTCCAGACTTCATGTCCTTCTTCAGTCCCCACCTTAGAAGAGAAGAATGGAGCATTCGTGGGAGAGGAGCACAGATGGCAACCATCAGCTTGTCAGGGGACGGAGGGGAGGTGAGCCACTGTCCTCCTGCCTCGCAATGCCTCTTCCCCAACTGCCTCCGTTCGAGTTCCGTGACTTCCTCAATGCGAACACACGTCTATTCCTTGCAAATTCTGAGTGTCTCCTATAAAAGAAAACTACTTAGAGAATTAATACACTTAAGAAATCAATGTTTTTCTCTCCTCACAATGAAAGAAAAATATTGACATCACCTGAAGGGAACTTCTAGAAGGTAAGATATGATCATGTATAGGCGTGCAGTTTCCACTTAAGAAACAGTCTCTTGGAAGGAGG